>NC_143404.1:29689268-34489268 GCF_052110815.1 Crocodylus siamensis | reverse complement strand
AGATTGACTCCATGAACAATGTCTGACATGTTGACTAAAGTCCTCCACACTACCATAAAAACACGCCACTTCTCCAGCTCTTCTTTCCGCAGCAATCTCGGCACCGCTCAGCAGGAGAATGGGGAAGAGTTCGGAGGATTTACCTCAGACCAAGGTGAACACATTGTTTGCATTTACCATATTCTGGCTTTCTCCCACCATCTGTATCAGTTGTCCTGCTTACAAGTATTTGGTATAACTGCATCTGAAGAAGATGGTAGGTATCTGTGTTGGTTATGAGAAGGGGCTGGTATAAGCAATGGAATAGGAGAATCTGAGAGCATATGCTGCTGACCAAAGGCAGAAGCTAAAGGCAACTTTTAACTTGATCATTGCAGGAAAACAGATTCCACACAGCGTGACCTGTCAGACTGACCTTTAACACTGGGCTCTGCCCATGGCTTGGTTTGGCTTGGAGGCTGAGTGGAAGCCACTCTGCTCCCAGTAGGGGAAGCAGCCAACCTGCCACTCAGGAGTGGACTGCTGGCCATCACCTAAAACACATGATGTCCATGTATATGCTGTTGCTGTTGCTAGTTCCCTTCTTTCCTGCTCTTTCCTGCCTTCCCTTAGGCCAGCCTTGTCTTTAACACAGCACAGGGAAACCACCCAGCCTCACTTTGTACTTGATCAGCTGCTGCAACTCAGCAAAAGACATGGAAACTCTTGGGAGATGCTTCAGTAAGGGCACAGGAGAGAAGAGCCATAAGCATCAGGCCCCTTCCCTCACCTCCCCCTGCCAGGGTAAGAATGACAGAAGGAGGGAAAGGATCCAAGGAAGTGAGGGTTTCTGGGTTTTATTCTGAAGTAAATTTGCAAGGAACATGATTTTAGCTTGCAGTGACTGGCAGAGTCCAGGGCCTGATCCTGTTTGGAGCTGAGCATCTGCAGCTTTCACTGAAGATACTGGGTTTTAAAGGCACAGATCTTCCCCCTCAGGTTTTTGTAAGAGTGGGCCTCTGTTGTGAGGGATTTTGAGTGACTCCTTTATAATACACATTAACGTTTATTTATAGTCCACTTGCCATGCTGGGGAGGATGTCACAGAAACAAAGCTCTTTAAGTCAAATGCTGCTTCTTTTACTGGGTTCCTATACATGGCTGCTCTGAGTAGCTACTATGTTGTAAGGGGCTTTGAACGTGCTACATGGGAGTGAGGAAGAGGATGATTATTATTTTAACTCTGTTTATATATGTTAGTGAGATGTCTGCAGCAATTCAGTTGTCCTGTTTGTGGCTTTCTTGTTTTGTACCTTTTTATTTCCAAAGCCTGATCTACACCCAGATTTTTGTGCCAATTTATCTTTTTTCACTGAGAGTTGTGATTTTACCAGTATCATTAGATTAGTACAAACCCTAGTGTGGACACAGCTATTCTGCTTTGAAAGTGCCTTATTCTAGTATTTCTCATGCCCCTTCCCACATAGGGATTGTTATACTGAAACAAAGATATTCATACCAGTTTGACTGTGTGCATATTGAAGAAGAGGGGTTGTACTAAGGTAGGTAAAGTGATACTGTGTCTGTATGTAGGCATAAAGCTTGGCCATCTGATATGCTGTGGAGTGATGTAGCATGTTGCAAAGAGGTGCTCACTTTGCTTTCCCTCTGAGATGTTCATTTGCGAGTGGCTTGTTTTGTCGTTCCCTTTAAATGTAAGTCATGGCTACCTAGGCTGGGACGTGATGCTTGCTCTGGACAAAAGGAACTCAAACCAGTTCTGGAGCTCCCTCATGCTGGGATTCTGGGATTTCTAGGGATTCCCTGAGCTTGCTCGACTAAAGCAGCCAACACAAAAGGAAGCGGCATCGCACCCCCTTTCCAAAGCACTCAGCGGCACTGTCTGTTTTGCATTCGATCTTTCAGTGCTCTTGCTTTGTCTGCCATTTTTGTTGTTGCTCCAAGGCCCTGCTAAGTACTAATGCAACCAACACAGGTCATATAAGCACACAGCAGCTTTCAATGCGTATAAACTTCTTTCATACTACCAGCCAGGTGATCAAACAGGTGACCAGCAGGGATAGTGCAGGGTTAAACACAAATCCAGAGTGCTTTTCTGTTCTATTGCTTTTATATGTTAGAAGCACTTAACATTAGTCTGCAGCACTGCCCATGCATGATCAATCATAGTTGGTGCCAACACCTTACAGTTTGCTGATTAATGAACTTATTTAATCAGAGCATTCCTTCATAGCATTCGTATCTATTGTACCAGGTTTCGCTGTACCATCCTGCATGCTTTCCTTATCTATCTCAGATGTTCTTGAATGAACTCCAAATGTTTTGATGCATTCTAGTGCTTTCTGAAGATCTCCAGACTTGAAGGTTTTAACTATTCCTGCTCTTGGCCTGCCTTCTGGCCTAGTTTCCCCATGGAACAGCTTAAATAAATAGTGACTTGCTTTGTTTTACATCTCCCTTGACACCAGAATGGCAACACTCCTTCTGCTCTGAATGACAGGACATCTGAGATCATTGCTGAATATGCATATGGGAAGGAGCCGGTCCCTGAGAACAAGGTGAGGCAAGGGCTTAGCGGAGGGTACCTGGGCCACTACCTTTACCTGAGGAGTTAATACACTGTAAGTTAGGGCTCAGCTAAGATGTAAGCAAGGGGGAGAACATAGCTACAGTGCCCCAGAAGCAGGCCAAAGACCAGGCTGTGAATCAGCAAATTATGATCTAGCTGTATTTCACTCTTCTCCTCCTGGGGGAAGTGATTTTTGTCTGCCCCTTAGATAGTGATAATAACTGGCAAGCAAGTCCCATAGCCGTCACTTTGTGAGGGTATGGCTGAGGCTCTTCTTACTGCCCTCCCTACTTACTTCTTGCTCACCAGTGTGAAAAGGGACAATAAAGCAACAGGCAATGGATCTGGGGACTTTGGAGTGGCAGAGGCTGCTGCCCTGGGTCTTTGTAGGGCCTTTGGGGAAATAGATCCTAAGGCCAGAGAGGTCCGACCTGCTGTATACACAGCACAAGCTCAAGTCCATGCAGACAAAAGTTTGCCTCAGTGTCTGGGGAGATCAGTACAGGCATCACCATGAACTGGTTCCTGAGCTGTCACTGACCTGGGATGATTGCTCAGGCTCAGAGGAGACAGAAGAGATTATGCTCCAGAAACCAGTTTGTGGGGGTATTGCTCAGTGTAAGGAAATTGTAGCACATTTATCTTGGCAATAACTCCAAGCCCTGCTCTAACTGCGCCAGAGCTAAGGTCCTCTTTTTTCCCTTTCCAGCCCCACACAGTGAGCATGAATCACACAGGGCCAGCCAGGAAGGGGTTTGACATGATCTATAAGATTGAAGATACGCCTCCATGGTACCTCTGCATTCTGCTTGGCTTTCAGGTAAGGAAGGCTCTGAGGAGAGGGCCGAGACCCTACCCCTGCTCTCTTGCTTTGAGTGCCCCTGCAGGTGACTGTGTTTCAGTCTCATTTACTAGGGGACAAAAAATACCTACAGGCTATCACTCCTGTGCACGATCTCTGCAAAAGCCCAAGGCACCACTGACATCCTTTAGCCCAGACAACATGTCCATGGTATCTAGGCAGTCCTCCACCCAGAGGCAAGCTAACTGGGAACAGAGGTGAAACTCAACCCTTTTCCCTAGTCCAACCAATAGGCATAACAGGGGGCTTCTTCTCCATCCCTTCTCCAGCATTACCTGACCTGTTTCAGTGGCACCATAGCTGTCCCGTTTCTCTTGGCCGAGTGCTTGTGTGTGGGGAAGGACCAGTACACTGTCAGTCAGCTAATCGGCACCATCTTCACCTGCGTTGGGATCACCACACTTATCCAGACCACTGTGGGGATCAGGTGGGTTTCCTCCGCTTGGCTCAGCTCTTACATCTTACAATTACTCTTAAAGCCTTGTTTTCTATTGAGATGCCGGGCAGGAAACGGCGAAAGAGAGTAAGAACCAGAAAGTGCTTGCTAATGAAGGTTTTTCTTCTTGGTTCTGCAGACTCCCGCTGTTCCAAGCAAGCGCATTAGCCTTCCTGGTTCCTGCCAAATCCATTCTTGCCCTGGAGAAATGGAAATGTCCCCCAGAAGGTAACTCAAGCTTATTTTACTCCACTGTGGTATAATAATGAACTTGACTAAGTTAATGGCTCCTCTGAGGACACCCTTGTAGCCCAGTGTCATATGTCAGGATTACAGACTAGGTTCCACATCCAGCTTCCTAGATGCTACCACATAGGCAACATGGTTTAGACCAATGGTCACCAACCAGTGGATCTCAAGCCACCGGGAGATCTTGGAGCCTCTTGTAGTAGATCTCAGACCCTCTTGGAGTCAGCCGGAGGCTGGGGTGGGGGGGCTGAGTGCCTGTGTGCATGCATGCATGTGCCCCAGCCCAGCAGGTCAGTCTGTGGGGGAGGGAAGGGGCCTAGAGCAAGGCCTCTGCGGTGAGGGACACTGCTGCAGAGGCAGGAGCAGGGGTAAGTTGAGTGGGGTCCCAGCCAGGTGGGATTTACCTGCTGAGGAGGTGCCCCCCCAAATAATTTTTTCTCAGTCTGCCCCCACTTCCCTCCCCACAGACTTACCTCCTGGGCGGGGAGCGGGGTGAGGGGGTGGCAGCGGTGAATGGTAGATCTTGGGTTGCTTTTAAATGCCAAAGGTGATCTCCTACCTAAAAAGGTTGGAGACCTCTCGTCTAATCAATCAATAGCATGTTGGTCTGGGTGTCAGGAAGCCAGGGCTCTTGTCCCAGCTCTCCTACTGAGTTGCTGTGTGATCATGATCAACTTCTCAGGTGAAAGGCCATGAGGTGTGTAGACAGTGTTTAGCACTTGTGGGGGCTGTAGGTAAAACAAACGTGTATTATGTAGCCAGGCCTTATAAAGGGGCCAACCTGAGATGCTTTGAGCCAGAATTTCAGAGGTGCTGGGGATGGTTATTTCTTCCAGATGCATTCTATGCACGGAGGATCAGATCCCATAGCACAGGGCACCCTTCATCTTCCAGGCAGGGTACAAGCATGGGACTGGACTCCCCACTGCATTACTCCAGCTTAACCCAGAATGCACAGGAATGACACCAGTGCTAATGAGCATAGTGCAGGGTGAATGTAGACCATTAGCAAATACATCTGCCCTGAACCCCTGTTATCCCTGAGCACTGCCTCTAAATCCCTCCTATTTTCTAGAGGAGATCTATGGCAACTGGACTTTACCACTGAACACATCGCACATATGGCACCCACGGATGAGAGAAGTAAGCACCACTCAAGGGCTGCAAGCCCACTCAGGACCCCATACAGGACAGGACAGGGCAGGGCAGGGCAGGGTCTGGGCAACGTCACCAGGAAACTGGCCAGCATAGCCCTGTGAGCCAAACCACATGGCTTGCTGGCATGGTGGGGCCATGTGCCATCTCCTTATGCACCATGCAATGCTGGTGTGCAGTTAAGCAGGCCTATGGTCCTCTCCTGCAAGGGAAACCCACCTTTGGGCAGAAAGGCTGTGCTGAGCATAGGCACTGCTCCTCTCCCTCAGGAGCCACTAGACTTACGCAGCTGTGTTCAGCATCCCTCACCATGGGCATGGCCTAGAGTTCCTCTTCCTCTAGAGCCTGTTGGCCCTGGCAAAGGGGCTCCAGGCCCATGTGAGGTACACTCTGATGCCTCCACAATGCTACATCGTCAGCTCCCAAACACAGAGCTACGCTGATCCTGTGAGGCCTCCAGACTCACGCAGATATTGCCCTTTTCTGTGGCACCAGTATGGGGACTGAAGCATGATGGCCTGTGATTCTTCAGAGATGAGTATGCTCTAAGAGGCCTTTTTTCCCTTTGCACAA
Organism: Crocodylus siamensis; assembly: GCF_052110815.1. Classification (NCBI taxonomy): domain Eukaryota; kingdom Metazoa; phylum Chordata; order Crocodylia; family Crocodylidae; genus Crocodylus; species Crocodylus siamensis. Next base: position 34,483,424 of record NC_143404.1, on the reverse strand, counting down.
TAGATCCAAGGGGCGATCATCGTGTCCAGCCTGGTGGAAGTGGTCATCGGGCTTGTGGGCCTCCCTGGGGCACTGCTCAGCTACATTGGACCCCTCACCGTCACCCCCACTGTCTCCCTCATAGGACTCTCGGTGTTTCAAGCAGCTGGGGATCGTGCTGGATCACACTGGGGCATTGCAGCACTGTATGCATTTAGTTTATTCCACAGGACAAGGAACAGAGAGGATGGGTCCCTAGTTGTCCCTGATATCACTTCTGTATATCCTTATGGAAAGGTTTTCTATGGGAGTTGTGCAGCTGTATATCTAAAGGCAAAATTTGGTCCTTGAGCTTGAAGCATAAGCAGCACTAGGAAATATTATTTGTGGGAGGCTGGGCAGTGCGGCGCGCACCCGCCTGATCCCACCTCTCCCTCCTGCAGGGCTGTTCCGGGGCTGGTGTGAGCTGGTGCTGTGCGTGTGGCAGCAGAGGAGCATGTGGCAGGGGTGCTGGGTGTGGTGCTGCTGGCCCCGTTGGGGGGGGCGCTAAGTCCCATTAGCCCAGGTCTTCTGCTGCCTATGACTTGAAGTGAAATTCCATCCCTAAATGCATTTGCTGATTGCTGAAGGTTTTGCCCTATGGACCCAATCCTGCTCTAGCTGAAGCCATTTCTCATGATGCACTGTGATCATGAGACTCCCATAATGCATCGTAGCTAGTCAAATGAAGGGGAGATCCTAGTGGATTGTATGAATCTAGCTAGGGAGCCTGGCCAGAAGAGAGAACAGACATGAGGCATCCAAATGGCAACTCCCTTGCAGCAGCTCTGGCTGACATGGAATAATATCCAGCTGACCAGAGTGAAACAGTTCATTTGACCCAGCCAAATGTTTTGATTCAGGGTGACCTGACCCCAAATAATTTTTCCTCCCGAATGGGAAAATGGTGATTTTACTCACAGTATTTACCATGAAAAATTGTGATCTGCAGGAATACACATTGGACAGAAAATTCTTGACTGGTTCTGCCAATCACCCAAAGCGCTACTCCGTTCCATGGTGAAAAGCGGCTTGGTTCAGCCAGCCAAATGCACATGAGGTGAACACACAGAACCAGGATCAACCTTCACTATTGCTCTGTGACACCTGCTCTCAGATACACCACAAAACAAAATCCTCTCTTCAGTGAAGCGGAAACAAATAAGGAAGGAGTTCATTGGTCATCAGAACCCGCCACGCTCTGCAGTCTGTACACTCAGCACCGTGGCCTGTGTGTTCGGCACGTCTCATTCATTCTTCAGCCTTCTGAATTATGGAATTTGTACTCGGGTGCCTGAACAAAAATCATCTTCATAGTAATACATGCAGTTTCAGATTGACCCCAAAGAATAATTTTTTCAGGGTTCTTTTCATGAAATGAAGATGGCAAAAATATTTGTCCCAGGTTGATCTAAAACATTAAGTTGCCCCCTTTAAGGCTTTTTAACACCGGCCAATTCATAATGTAACAGTTGTTTCAGAATGAAAAGTCAAGTGCCTCGTTTTGCCATATTAAATGGGAAAGTTCAGGCTGTTCCAAAATTTTTCCCATTATTTTTTTACTAAAAACTATTAAGTTTGATTTAAATACATGAATAATTTCAGTTGTTTCCCCCCAAGGCACTCTTCAGTAAAGCTCCTATTTCTAGAAAGATTTCTCCTCACCCTAATCCAACCACATCCATTACTATGCCGCTTCTCCTTTTGATCTAGTCCCAAGGACATGGCTTTGCATGAACCCAATCTTAACTGGTAAACTCCTTTGAGTTCAAAAACACTAACTGGCCAGTGGTGTGAGCCTGGGGTCCTAATGAAGTTTTCTTTTCAACAGGTCCATTTTTCTGATCATCTTATTTGCCCAGTACCTACGAAATGTAACAGTTCGGCTGCCAGGATACAGATGGGGTAAAGGATGTACTTTGTTCAGGATCCAGATCTTCAAAATGTTTCCGGTATGGCCAGACTCATTACAAGGGGCTGGCAAAACTTTACCACCCAGAGGGTGGGGTTAAATAATTCCTTCAGTTTATTACCTACTTCTTGTGGGTCCACATTACTGGCTTAAAAAATCTCTGGCACTGTGGATGGACTAGGGATACAGCAAACACGGCCCTTCCTGTTGCACCGCCAGGACCCAGAAAAGCAGAACTCCTTGGAGACGGTGATTAGGCCGGGAGGGAAGGGAGTTATTAACAGCACGGGGAAAGCCCAGAAGACTGCAGGGGTTGCCTGGCCTGCACGTGTCACCACTGCCCTCTACTGGATGGTGAGGGAACTATTCTGCAGTGTGTCATGGGCCTCGTACAGCCAGCTGCCGAGAGGCATGCTGAAGTGACACAGCCCTGTGAATTGTGGATCCAAAGGATCCACCTGCTCTCTGTGCCACTGTCATGACATGCAACTGGGGTAGAGTGAAGGGCGCACCAGCCCTGGGTAGAGATCCAGAGGGAATGCTAGTATGGCGGCCCCCCCCAGCAGCCACTGCCAGGCAAAGGGCAGAGAGCTGCTACTAGCCCTAGCCCCAGCAAGGCAGCAGGCCAGGAGACAGCCCAGCAGCAGTCACTGTCAATAAGACCCTCCCATGCTTGTCCCCTCTCCCACCCTCTTTCCTCCCTTCCCACCTTGCTGTCAGGTGCTTGGCACAGCACTCCCCTGCCCCCTGCCTCTCCCGGGAGCACAGGGATTTCTATGAAGCCAAGGGGATCCCACAGCTGTCAGGGTAGGCCTGGATGACATGGTGGCAGGTCTGGCTGTGTCAAAGCAGCTCTGCCATCCACAGCAAATGTCCCCCTGCCTGGGGTGCTGGTACTGAGCAGGCATGGAAGGCAAGTGTTACCGGTGCCTGTCTCCTCCCCAGATCATCCTGGCCATCATGATAGTCTGGCTGCTCTGCTACCTCCTAACGCTGACAAACGTCTTCCCGAGTGAGGCAGACGTGTATGGCTACAAGGCCAGGACTGACGCCAGAGGGGAAATCATGTCGACTGCACCTTGGTTCCGCCTCCCCTATCCATGTGAGTAAGAGCGCTCCTGTCAAGGGGTTTGGAAAGGGTGTGCCCAGGAGTGTACTTGGGTTTCTGTGCCACACACATGCGTGGCTGGAACACGTGCATGTACAGCCCCCACACGCACCCATAGACACACTCCCCTTCTGCACAGCCCAGCCTCACTTGCTGGCGTGCATTGGACTAAACGCACTGTGTCCCCCCCAGGCAGAGGCAGGAGTAGGACCTCCTGCCCCGACTTAGTACCTGCCCCGCTGCCCCCTCAGTGTGGTGCTTCCTTCCTCTGCTTTCTATACAGGAGCCTTAGACCAGGACAGAGAAAGTCCTTTCCCCCCAGTCAGACACTGAGTAACGGGAAAAAGAGGACTCTTGCCTTAACGACCAGCCCCATCTGCTAGAGCGCAAAGCCGTCTTGCACTGTGCTATGGCATGGTGGGGCAGAAGTGACTCAGAGGGTGACAGGTGCACTGAGGTCAGCACCAGAGCAGGGAAGCTGGCAGGTTGTGGCTGGAGCCCCAAGAGCTGCTGCATGGGTGGTAGCACTGCAGGAATGGGGAGGAAGGCCGGGTTACTGGTCACCAGGTGGTTCTCCAAAGAGTAATGCTCAGCCCAGAAGCACATCTGTAGTGTGGGTGTGGTAGGGAGCCATTGGATCGAGGGCCTTGCAGCTCCTGTATTTTACAGATACATGTGCCATGGTGAATCTCAGTGGGAGGATAATGGGAAGACCAGCCTGCGCCAGTAGTCCTGGCACCTGGGCACGCTGAGCTGTGCTGGGTCCGTCAGGGCACACTGTTTCCGGGGCAGCTCTCAGGTGTGGCAGCTAACTCCTTGTTCTGTTTTGCCATTCCCAGGTCAGTGGGGAGTGCCCACAGTGACAGCTGCGGCCGTGCTGGGAATGTTTAGCGCCACCTTGGCCGGGATTATCGAGTCCATTGGGGATTACTATTCCTGCGCCAGGCTGGCAGGGGCTCCGGCACCACCTGTCCATGCTATTAATAGGTATGGTCCCAACATCTTGCCTGTCCCTCTAGTCACCACCAAGCATGCACGGGGGAACCAGAGTCTGCTCTTGCCTGTCCCTCTAGTCACCACCAAGCATGCATGGGGGAACCAGAGTCTGCTCCACAGAAGAGCAATCATCACTGGCAAAGGCCACTGAGGGGAGGCTGAGAAGAGGAAAGGGCTTAGGCTGCTTTCATATGTGAGTGCCCAAAATTAGGTGCTCAAATAACCATGGCTTGGATTTCCAAGGCACCAGGCACCCGCATTTCCACTGAGTTCAATAAAGCTGCAGCTGCTCAGCCCCTCCGAACATCTGGTGCTGAAAGCTGGATGGAGGCATCTGCAAGCATCCAAGTTTGACTGTGTTGGCTGGAACCCCAGTGACCCCGTGTTGAATGGGGGCTGTGACCCCCCCCGCAACTACCATCTCTCAGGGCATTGGTGAGCATTGTGAATGTGCCAGGCCCACACAAGTGCCAGGCTCTGTGCAAGTGCACTAATGTACAGAACAACTGCCAGGAGCCCACCCCATCCTTTGTGCTGGACTAGGAAATGCCCTAGCTTAAAGTGGCTACAATGCCAGCCACCGCAGCAGGCACCATACTTGCCAGTCATGGAAGGGCAGCATAGAATACACCTCCTCCCAGTCCAGGGGTCTTTTGCTGCAACACGGTCTTCAGGGGAGAAGCTGGCATTCTTGCTGGGCTTCTGCCACACTGACATACCCAGTCTAGCCCTAAGCAGCATCACATGTCTCTGCCATGCAGCAGCAGTGCTGAGGACTGCCGGTACCCTGGAGACTGCATGGAATGCTCTGGCTGTTTTCTTCTTTTCAGAGGCATTTTCACAGAAGGAGTCTCTTGCATCATTGCTGGATTGCTGGGAACAGGCAATGGCTCCACCTCCTCCAGCCCCAACATTGGCGTCTTGGGCATCACAAAGGTACTATCCTTGAATCATTGCTTGGACCTTTCCAGGCACTATGCTGCTTCGTATCTGGGCAGTACTATGTGCAGGGCAGGTGAGTGGGTGGGGGTGTTTCATGGCAGCAGCCTGGAGGTGGTATAGATGCCCAGGGACTTCCTTAATACAGCTTGGGCTAGCAACTGTGGGTGTCATTGCAGGCCATGCCAAACATGGGACTTTTACTGTTAATAGGGAGAAAGCCATGAGGTACAGGAATAGGGAGAGACTTGATGCCTGCTGTGGAAAGCATTGCTGCCCTGCCTCCACGCTTGGGTTGCAAGGAACAGAATCAGGAAGCTGCCAAGCTCCTATTTGAAGATGAAAGGAGCTAAGAAACATGGGATGTTGGTGCTGTGTGCAGGAAGGGCAGTATGGCAGTCATGGCAGGGCATGTGGAAAGCCCGTGTTCCTTCCTTGTTCCACCACAGCTGTTCTTTGTGATCGTGAACCTCAGTTCTCCTTGGGTGCCAGGTGACTCCTGAACACCAGTCTCCTTGGAGGGCTGAAGCTCTAGAAGGGCCAAGTCTCACTAGGGCTTTTCATCCAAGGCAGTAGGACATGCTGCTGACAGTAACATTACAGCCAATAGCCCTTACAGAGAATGTCTTCAAGCACCCATCTCTCATTTCATGACAATGAACAATTCCTCTCTAACTTCTAAAGTTGTATGTAGTGTGGCCAACTTGAGAAGGCCCCCAGGGGGCTGGATTCTGTTCTGCCACTGAGCAGAGGTGACCTTTGAGAGGTTACTTCATCATTACTCAGTTTACCAGCTCACTAGCCTGAGGCCTTGCTGATCAACTTCCCACTGGAAGACAAACCACTGACTGGGAGTTTCTATATATTGTTTGTTAGGGCACTGTGTTTCTATACACTACATACAAAAGTCTTTGAACAGGGGAAGTGGTAGAGAGCATACAGGCAATCTGCTTTCAGGAATCTCAGCCTAGTTTTCAGGGAGCAACTTTGCCTCAAGAACTGACTCTGTGTAGAAGGAGTGAGACAAAACTCAAAGAATCTTCCTGCTTTTACCAGCTTCCCCAGACAGAACCTGCATCATAAAACCAGCAATACAGTTTCTCCTAAGACTGTACAGTAGATTATACTCCAAGAAAAGGTGCTGGTAAAACTATGCATCACTGAACCACCTGGTATCTCCTGCCCTAACAGAACTTCTCTCCTCTGTAAACTGACTTGAGATCAAGTGAGAATGATGATGATGTTCATGAACAAACATGAAGCAATTTGTCTCACCTTGTTGGTGATGTTCCTGTACAGGTGGGCAGCAGAAGAGTGATTCAATATGGAGCTGCTATCATGCTAGTTCTGGGAACCATTGGAAAATTCACGGCTCTGTTTGCCTCACTCCCTGACCCCATCCTCGGAGGGATGTTCTGTACATTATTTGGTAACATTTCTATAGATTGTCTATATGTTTAATCAGCAGGATCAGTCAGTCCAGAACTGACATTACATTGCCGGACTCTTCCCTTTTTTCCCCCTCATACATTCATGTACTATTGCATAAAATGCTGTGGCTTACAAAGCTTGAACAATGAAGCTGAGACCTGCAAAGCTGCTCATAAAACTGGGAGCTCAGTGCCCATCAGAACTGGTTTTGAAGTTCTTACCTTCAATCATTGCTTTTCCTTTGAGCATCAAGCATAGAGAACAATCTCTGCAGCACAACTGCAACTCCATAGGGTCACTGAGGCTGGTGAGGTTGGCAGGAAGATTTCAGTCAGCTGTTATAGTTCCAGCTCAGGGAGGCAACCCTAGGATTTGGCTATTCAAAGACAAATTGGTTTAACTTTATATCAATTTGTTAATTAATTCAGTTAAACCAGTGCAAAGCAGTGTGAGCAGTTCTTTTAAACCTGGTTTAATACTGAATTAACTTGATTTGAGCAAGGTTTAAATTGGATCAGGAGCATCCGCACAGGTCTTTGGCATCAGTGTGAGGAGTAAAGTAGTTTGCCGTTTGGTTATTCCACCTCCACCTGGAATACATGCCTCTTAGCTCAAAAGATGAGCCAGCAATCACAGCAGCCTCTCTCAATGCACTCTGTCCCTACTGTGTCTGCATCCAGGCTGAACTCTGCTTGCACATTTGCAGGCATGATCACAGCTGTTGGCCTTTCCAATCTGCAGTTTGTTGACATGAACTCCTCCCGCAATCTTTTTGTTCTGGGATTCGCTATGTTTTTTGGGCTGACACTGCCAAATTACTTGGATTCACACCCCACTGCCATTAACACAGGTATGTCTCCATGGCTGAAAGCCTCCCAAGGTATGTGATATGCTCTGTTAGTACTACACTGAGTGGTCCCCTCTACTGAATTGTTGGTTTGATGGCTTCTATACAGAATATAGATCCCTAGGATACCATGTGAACATGCACTAGCAATGATGATTGAAATCATGGTCATTAATTATGACAGCCTGACTTTAGGAATTTCATACAGCTTCCATAGGAACACCTTCCAGCATTTAAGATCTTTGTCATGCTCCATATTAGATCTAAGCCCTAGCTGGACTTTTTCAACATGCAGCTGTTGGTTTCCTCTCCCTTTCCCATGTGCTTGCAACTCCCTGAGGCATTTTGACACAGGCTGGGCTTCATAAATTAGATTTTTTTTTTTTTTTTTTGGAGTACACAGAAAACAAAATATGATCTTCAAACAGGACCATGAGCAACAGGGGTGGGACTGGGGGGTGGAGAGGAAGTAAGTAGAGCTACCCGTCTAAAGCAGCTACATTGCCTCAGGCCTGGGATTTGGTGTGTGCGGAAGTGAGCAAATGCTTTGCAGACACACCAGCAATGTACACACCACCATTAAACTTCTTAGAGTCCATCAGATAGTTATGCCCCAGTCGCAAGGAAGTTTGTTTCTAGACAACAGCCGGTTATCCCCATTAAACACACCATTCTTACTTGTTAATGACAATAGCATCTAACCTGACAGGTGCGCTTGCTCACTGTCTTACAGGTGTGCCTGAAGTGGACCAAATATTAACAGTGCTGTTAACAACAGAAATGTTTGTTGGGGGTAGCATTGCCTTCATACTGGACAACACCATTCCAGGTACAGCTGCTGGAAGATTTTGTGACAAGATATTAAGCCTTTATAATGCACCAATATGTTATGAGTCCACTTCTGATACAGCATGTTGCCCATGTTATGATTTCAGGCCTTGCTGAGGAAGTTAAGCCATATTAATTGCTGCTGGCAAATGATCCATCTTCAGCAAGAAGCATGGACTTTTTTAAAACTGTATTTTGAGATGGAGCATAAAAATCCTCTAAGACAGGGCTGTCCACCTGGCAGGCCACAGCCAAAGGAGTTAACGAATGGTCCCCAAGCTCCTATCCAGCCACCACTCCCCCTATTGCTCCCATTGCTGCTGCAGCCAGGGATCTCTAGGCCAGTAATTTGCAACTACCTTTTTCAAGGGTGTTTGGGGTGCCATGCAATCTTAGTAGTTAGGCATGCAAATTGTTTTTAACATTGCAGAATCCTCTCTCATCTGATGTGGTCATTCTGAGTTCTTTGCAACAGAAAAACTGCTGTTATTTTTCCATAGTCAAAAGAGAGCAAAAATTAAGATCCAGCATTTTCTGAGTACCTTAACATTAGCAAGGAGTGCCCTGAGTTTTATAAGGTTGAGAACCACTGCTGTAGCCTCTCCCTCCCTCCATTTTTGATGCCTGCTCCCAACCCAGGAGACAGCACAGCTGAACATGGAGTGAGAGAACAGAGGGGAGGGCTATCTTTGTGGTGCAAAAACTAGCTAGCTAGCCACACATACAGGGCAAGGTTGGGGCCATAGCTCTCACTAGTGCAACCCCAAACCACCTAGAAGTTGGAAAGCCATGCTTTAAGATGGTTTCTCTAAGTATACAACACTGGCACAACTGGAACTAAATATAAACATTTTGTGACGAAAACTTTAGAAAGGACTTCAATGAGGTATTCATTATGAATTTAGTTGATCAGTCCCACACATCCCCACCCCGCTGCCTGTGCCCAGTCTCATAGCATAAGTGAGGATTGCTGGTGACAATCATAAACGAGCAGAAACATCATTCAACAATACAACCAGCTAACTTATATCTGTCTGCCACAGAAGGTCTGAACACTATGACAGTATTTTTAAAAAGGGCAGGAAGTCTTGAAAACAAGCTATAGATGTTACAATATAAGCTTGTTCCTGCCATCTTCCTGCATGTGGTTTCATAGTAGATCTTGTGCTGGCAAGTACGGTTCACATTCAGTGATGGCAGGATAATCCAATGCAGAAAATAGACTACAGGGAAATTTTCTTCTCTGCTTGCACAGACTCAGATTAGCCAGGTAAGTTTGCATCCATCAGAAGCATCAGATACTAGCCACTTGAGGAGGCTGGATCCCAGGTGAGAAAGATCAATGTACTGACATAGTATTGTGGGGTGGGGGTGGGGGGATTGCCTCTCCCTAGAACTGCCCAAAAAAATACTTCTAACTTGAAAAGATTAAGTTACTTGCTGCCCTACTGTTGCAGTGACATTGCTCCTCTGCTAGTTTAACTGCCAGTCTTGTATGTTAGTCTAAAGTCTGGGATTTTACCTCCTCCCAGGGACAGAAGAGGAACGAGGATTGGTGCAGTGGAAGGCAGGAGCACATGCCAACAGCAGCATGTCTGAAAACCTGAAAAGCTATGACTTCCCATTTGGGATGAACGTAATAAAAAGGATCCATTGGCTGAAGTATGTGCCAGTGTGCCCAGTTTTCAAAGGATTCAAGTCAAGGACAAAGAATCATGACACAATGGAAGACACACAAGACAACACAAACAACTTGGCCGTATGCACAAAGGTCTGAAAGAACTGCATAACGGGTGGCATGGGCATAACACAGGGACAGGCAATTATTTCAGAGGGCTGCTTAACGAGTTTTGTTGAGCTGTTGAGAGCCACAAGAGTAGCCCTGCCCCTTGACAGGAGCCCTATCCCCTGGTCACCATCTTGGGACCAGAAGTCCTACCCCCTAGCCTCCAGCCTTTGCCATGAGAAGTCCCTCCCCCCCAGAAGTACTCCTTTTGCCATCTTGGAACCAGAAGCCCCCCCACAAATTCTATACTAAAAATATCAAACATTATCAACAATGTATTTTATTTTAAAATAATATTTGTCCGGGGGGGGGGGGGTGATTGCGTAATACCTCAAAATGAAGTCTTATTCTTGTACATTAAAGGGGTGGGTGTGCAGGGGGGTATTGGTGGGGGCTGTGGGCACAAAGCAGTGAGCAAAGATCCCCCCAGATGCGCACAGGTGTGTGTGGGGGGAGGGGTGCGGTATCTGTGGGATGTGCGATTGTGTGGGAGAGGGTGTTTTTCCAGGGGACAGTCTGCAGGTATGGCAGGATGTGCATTGGAGCTCCTCCACACATTCCCTGCCTGAGCTGGTCAGCATCCACCCCTGCCCTGCAACAGCCCAGAGCCCACGTGCCCTATGGCACCTCCCTGCCACTGCCAGAGGCACACAGCCTCTGCCCTGCCCTGGACTCACCCCCACCAGAACAGATCAGCCAGAGCCCAGGCACAGCCTCAACCCCAGCCCACCCCATGTCTACTCCACACTGCCCCCCTCTGCTGTAACCTGCCACCCCTTAGGCATACAGTGGGGCTGGGGCAGCTTCACAGCTCCTTCTGGCTGCTGCCACTGCTGGCCCCAGCCCCACAGTACCAGCAGAGACCTGCGCTGCACAGCCACAACCCTGTGTGTCCCACATTTGATCTGGGCTTGCTTGCCCAGGCTTGGCAGCCATGGCACAGAACAGAAGCTATTGTTCAGTGCGGGGAGTGGGTAAAAGCAGCCCCTCCTCTTCCTTGCCACTGCTGGTCATTTCTGCTGCAGCCACCTAGAGCCTGCGCTGGGCTGCCCTGTCTCTGCTGCTGTCACCGCTGCCTCCAGGCTGCCCTCTGGGGCAGCAGTAACACTGCAAAACAAAATGCAGGGCAGCCTGGTGCACGCTCCAGGCAGCTGCAGCAGGAACGGCCAGCAGTGGTGAGGGGGAGGAGCCACTTTCTGCTGTGCTGAGCAACAGTTGGTCCTGTGCCTTACCTCAGAGAAGTGGTGCTGGCTCCTACCCTGGGGGTCTTTAAGAGGAGGCTGGATGAACACCTTGCTGGGGTTGTTTGACCCCAGTACTCTTTCCTGCCACGGCAGGGGGTCGGACTTGATGATCTGCTCAGGTCTCTTCCGACCCTAGAAACTATGAAAGGTGGTCCAGCTGCAGTGCCAACTTAAACCTGCTGCATGCCCAAGGGGCAGCAGGACATGCCATGGCTGGATGGTGCCTGGGCTAGTTGGGATCAAGGGACCTGCTGCAGGTCAGATTTGGCCTACGGGCCATATTTTGCCCATCCCTGGCATAACAGATAGAGTAGCAGTTAGGCCTGCTTTACTATAGGCCTATTTCAGATTACTGAAGGAAGGAGAGCTGGTGCCAAACTTGAGAGCGAAAGAACTTGGAGAATCAATTCCTCCTATGGTTCCAATTTACCATTCCAGTAGAGTCTGTGCAAGACAAGTCCAACACAGCACCATCTCTACTGTATTAGTCACTGTCCCTAGATGTTCATGTTAGTTGTGACAATCTACTGAAATGTCACCAGGCTCTACTACTCCAGGCCCCTTTAATGTCATTACAGAATCATAGGGCTGGAAGGGACCCTGAAGGATCAGAGTCCAGCCCCCTGCCTGAGCAGGAAAGACATCTGGGGTCAGATAACCCCAGCCCAGTGGACTTCCAAGCTATTCACCCCAAATTACAACAGTTCAACACCCTCCCCCAAGATTGGCTCCAAATTTCCACCTTCTGTACAATTTCCAACTTGAACCCTAAATACACTTAAGACTTATGCAGAACTTTGTTCAGGTTCCAAGAAGGCTTGTGAACCTAGGCAAAAGATGGCTCAAGTGGTCATCTAGGCACCCTGGACCAAATGCATGTCACATTCAACTCCATAGACCTCAACACAGTTATACCAAGAATTAATCAAGGATCAGCGAGAGGAGTGTGGTCATCAAATATAAGCACTGTGGGATTTTTTTTTTTATGTTAGGATACATTTCAAGGTAATCCATTAAAACAGTGTTTCTCAATCTTTTTTGCCCCAAGGAACATTTACCTAAACAAAAAAGCAGCATGGCACACTAACTGTGTAGGGGGGGGGGGGGGGGTTGCCAGGCAGACACTGATGGGAAGGGGTGGTACACAGCTAGCCAGGTGGCATTTTGGGCTGGAGCCGTGCCCCCATCTGCCTGTGAAAGTTCTTGGCAACCCCGATCCTCTGGCAAATCCAGAAGAATTTTAGGAATGGGGGGCAGTGGGCAGCAGCATTAGGGAGAGAAGGGGAGGTTGGAGAGAACAAACAAGGACCTGAGTTTTATTGCACTAAAATATACTCCTGGACTTCTCTGGGAGAGAGATTCCTCCCTGGATTTTGATGAAGTGCCCTTTTAAAAAAACAAAAAAACAGCTTGTGACTGTTCACACTGATGAGGCCTCTGTGATCAACCAACAACTCCAGAAGATGCCACTGCCACTAATATAGTCATTAATAAGCCACTCCATTCTACATGTTTACAGTTCTTCTCTGAATGCAAGACCTATTATTCCCATTTTTCTCCTTAAGACTTCATTAAAAAGGGCAAAAATGCCTATGAAAGATGCATTTGTCATTGGATATCAGACATCAGTGGTTGAAATTCTAAGGTGTTTGGGCAGCCTGGCTGGCTACAGTCTACAAACAGTTTAGTTACCAGGCAGTACAAAAGAAGAAAATTATAAAAAGCACAGAACTGTAAAGCTGAAGATTGGGTGAGAGTGTCATCTAGCCCAACTGCTTCCTCATAGTCTCATGTTAACTGAAAATTTTAGCTGTCGATCAAGATTGTAATCCTGAAGCATCTCTGTAGGTAAGATGTAACAACTGTAGTACAAAAACTAAAACCAGAAAGGAGGGTGGCATCTCCTTCAACCAACTTCACTGAATACTTTAGCAGTAAGTATGCCACCAGAGGAAGCTACTGATTTAGTTCTTCAGACACACCTTAAACTATGAAATGTAGCTTCAAAGTTCCTTCCAATAGCTGGGCAAGATGACTGATGAGCTCCAGTTGAACAAAGAAATGCCCTTTGAAGCTGAAGCCGCAGCCAACATCAGAGCAGCTTGGTCCTTAATTTGGCAGACTCCTGCCAATTAAACAGGTTGCCAACCACCCAGATATAGGTGATTTAACTTACTGTACTACTTTGGACTAGCTTGTTGCAAGTTGCAGCTTAAACATGTTTCTCCCCCATTTCATCATGTTGCTAAAAAGCAGTGTTCAAGTAAGGTGATTCATGATGATTCAAGAGACAGTCACAGATCAGTTCTACTATTATTTATTTTTTTAAATATTTTTGAAAAAATATAATTTTTTTACAATATTTTCAACTTAAACACTATTCACACTGAACACGTATGGCAGCTTAACCTACCCAAATATGAAGTTTAAGAAGCCAAAACTGTTCTAGCTTTATTAAAAGAAAAAAAGTTGTTGTGCTGTAGACTATTGTGTAGTGATGAATAAACAAAGCAAGGGAAAAGCACCACTCAAATCACTAATGCTAGGGTTTTTCTTGGTTAAATCCAACTATATTAAAGTTGTATACTAGAAGTTATACAGTTCTATGTATGTGGGTTCTTGGAAGAAATTGTGATGAAACTCACATCTCCTTTAATGTAATTAAGTGAAAAACATTTCAAAAACATGATAACATTGTAAATACAGGACATTTCTTCCAATCAATTGGATTTTAGTTCAGTAACTGAGATCTAGGACTCTGTACAGGTCTGTAAAATAGTACTGTTATAGTTCATGCTTCTCAAAAAGAGCATGAAGTAAAGTTTTTGATAAGGGAAAATCATTAGTAACAATACTGAAGTTTTAAAGGAAAGTTAACTAATTTGCATAATGATCAGATAACCTTGCTTTTCTTTTTAAAGTTAAGGCATTATCCAGTGCAAGTTAGCACCAGTTTACATGTTTTCGTTAAAAAACAGACCATCCTCAGTCAAATCCTAAAACCTATTAAAACAAGACAGAGTCTGCAAGAGATTTTCATAAATTTGGTACTTTGTCTCAACTTGACTGGTGCTTCTTACCTCACTGTTTCCTTCACAGAAAGCCAGGGTCCAATTATATTTTCATTAAACTTTTGACAGCTTTTTACTTAATAACAGTCTCAGCACTTTTATTAAGCATGCAAGACTAACAAAACTTTGGCAATGCATAAGTGTAACACAGTGACAAGAAGAGAGAGCTTTTACAATTAAATCTTCTAATACTGGCTTCACAGTGTGGAAATTGTGCTACATCCACCAAAAGAGGGCCCAGTCTACTCAAATACTCAGTACTTCACCCCAGGAACAAACTCCTTCGCATTTGGATTCAGATTACTCTTGACCTAAGAGGAGGAAAGACATGTCTAGTGTAAAAAAATTGGGACTCTCAATTTCAATTACATCCTTGTCAAGATAAATATGCTCATCAGCACAGCTTACAGCAATTTATCAGACTACAGCCCGATTTCTTAAATACATTAAAAAGTACAGTAAATTTTCAGACATTTCACTTACTCATCATTGCATGATAAAAGTATGATTAGAAATGAAATGCTAATAGCAGGTGAATAAACTACTAGAATCTGCATCCAGGTCAGAGATATCCTGCTGAGAGTATCATGAGCAGTGGCCTGAGGTGCCTGACAATATACATTTGTTTTAACCACATTCAGTTATGCAACTTCAGCAAAGGATTTTAAGAAGCTGAACACCAGACTTGACTGCTCTTGAGGTCTAAAACTGCACATACATTCTCACTTATTTTGTAATCAGGTAATCTATATGACTTTTCCAGAACCAATACAAACTCCGCTTATTTCCAACTTTCATGCATTTCCTAACAATAAGTCAGGGAACAGATTGGAAGACCTGTCAACAGAAATGTTATTTAAACATTTATTACATATTAGCCATCACCAACACCACTACTTGTCATCTTCACCCCATTATACCATAAGCTTTGTTATTTAAGCAATAGACTAAAGTCTAGCTAGGCAAAACGAGGGGGGGGGGCGCGTTAAATATCCCAGAGGCTTACTGTGAAGTCCTACTAGTTTTAAGCAAGAGGATTCAGTACACAAGCCCAAAAACAACTTTAGCAATGAAATGTAGGGAGGTTGATTATTAGTACTTGAGACTAGAATGACAGTAATACAGCTCCAGAGCAGAGACCATTTTGAAACTGTAATAGTATAATGCGTAATATTCTGTTTAAGTATGGGGAAAATGCATGTTAAGGAGACTTTGGCTTAGGTGTTGGAACAGAGATTGGGAAAACCATGCGTTATAGTTCAGAAGAAACAAAACAGGAGCAAAGTTACATTATGGACCTACGCATCTCTATTGACAAGGTTAATTATTTCAATTTAATTTTTTTTTAAAAACTGACAAATAATCTGAAAAGCAGCCTACCACCAGATCTTCCAGTGATGAGCTCTCACTGATAACAAGGTCATTAAATTGGTCCTGGATTTGATCCATTGTTTGTGGGAGATCTCGAGCTGGAATAAACCATTCATGTTCTTCTTCCTCTTCCAGCATTTCTTGAAAACAGCGTTCAATAAATTCTTCTTCCCACAGCTCCTCTTCAATCTAGTGTTAAGAAGGGAAAATGTGTTAATGTATACAGTAGCTCTAGGGCTAGGTTTTTCAATGCAGGGCTGACTAGGTGATCAGCAGGGATCCAGATTTTCCATTTCCCATGGAAAAACAGAATAAACCGTGGATTTTACTTTTACCAGAGGCAAATGCAGATTTCTTGTTTTACCGGAGAAACCTGTGGATTTTGCAATTTTGCAACCAGCTCCCTGCAGGACAGCAGAGTTCTAGCCCACAGGTGGCTGGGAGGGAGCAGGAGGAAGGCGGAGAGACTGAGAGTGCCACGTGCATAGACATGCACATGGCCCCAAGCAGCCTGCAGAGCAGCTCCAGCAGGTGTGTGTGTGTGTGTGTGTGTGTGTGGGGGGGGGGGGAGCATATATGTGGAGAGGGGGATTGAGCGAGACCCCTTTACGGTGGGAGGGAGTCAGGCCCAGCCAGGCAGTGCTTGGGGCCTGAGGCCGCAATGCGCAGCTGGAAGGCCCCAGCTGGAAGCAGGACAGGGCTGTGGGTGGCTCATCCAGAGAGGGGAAGGGCCAGCTCCCTCCCCGCTGCTGTGCACATTCCTGGGTGGGAAGGGCAGGGTGGAAGCCCACAGGCTGCACCTGCCCCACATACAGATCTGGGGGGCAAACATCCCCCTGTCCCCCAGGAGTGGGCATGGTGCTGGGGAGCTGCCCCCACCCCAAGCCCGCAGCAGGGGGCTGCAAACCTGGGTCTGTAGCATTAGCAGCTGTCCCCCCCACCACCCCCAAGCAGGGCTGGAAGAGTAGGGTCTGTGGGTGGGAGGCAAGGAGCACAGGGGGGGGGAGGAGGAGGAGTGAGAGGCACAAGCAGGGCCGTGGGTGGCCTTTAAAATTTAAAAAAATAAAAATAAAAAAAAAAATCACAAAATTTGGGGTTTTACTAGAGAATTTACGATTAAAAGAAAAGGAAAACCAGGATCTCTGGTGATCAGCACCCTAGTGTGAACACCCACACACTATAGTTCCCATCATGCTACCCTCATCCAAGTATCTTTAAAGTGGATTCCAGGACCTGACCCCGACTGTGCCACTTAGCTCAAGTTGAGAGCACTCCTTAATCTGAACGAAGTGTGCTTGAAAAGGAAGCAGCTTGGGTTGGTACACACACTAGTGGTCTCTCTCTCTCTCAGCATGAGTATTATTAGACATTGGATTAAAAGACAACTCCCCTTTAGCTCTTGCCTAACACCGGAATGGAACTGTATGAGACTACTGAAACTTACCAAAATCTGTTTCCCATAGCACTGGCCTCAGTACAGCACAGTTCCTCCGGCTATGTATTAGGATTTTCATCTGGTATTAGTTCTAGCAAGAACCCAGGCATGATTCCTTTCCCCAAAGGGAACTGTTCATTTGGTTTCATATACAGTAGCCCACACATGACCTTTGACACAGGGTTAACTAAGTGATGGTAGAGAGGAGGGAAAGGGGGCGGGGGGGGAGAAAAACAGGCCCAAATAATTGTGTGAACACAATTCAATTTCTTAAGGAGGCTATGTTGCTATACACAACTGTAGCCCTCAGCAGAGTTTGAATCCTTAGCCCTCACAGCTCTGCAACATGTAAACAGGCTCTCCCCCATGCTGTAGTCTTAGAAATAGGATGGTGGCTATGGGCTGCACTGGACTCAAATGTTTGGACTAAGCAACAAGTGGTGTGATAGCCAAGAAACTGACAGATCTCCTTAGCCAACAGGGGCCATGATCCAAAGCTCCCTAGCAGGGGGCATTTGTTTTGGAGAACCTTGGCAACAGCACAAGGCTTCCCAATACAAGAGAGGCCACAACAGGAACCCATTTAAGGAGGTTCATGTTCACCTGCAATGTGATTTAGAATTGGCAATTTTCATGTGTCTGTAAATTCAAGTCTGACAAAGACCACACATTATTCTAGACTTTACTCTACCAAATCAAAACCTACAGAGAGATAGAATCTTAGAAAAATTGATCCAACAACTTTTTCTAATGGAAAGTGTTAGGCACAACTGGTCTTAACATTCCCACAACCAAGCAGTTTTCCTCACAGATTTATCAAAGATTTGTATTGCTCACATGTTTACCAGTCACGAATAAGCCACACAGTAACTCACCCCAGTAAGATGAGCTAAAGGTTATAGAAGTTTCCAACCCATACTCTTTCCCATAAGCAGGGATCTGGGTTTTCCATTTCCAATAGAAAAACAAACAAACAAAAACCCCCCCAAAAAACACACAACACAGATTGTTCACTTTAAAAACGGACCGATTTTCCATTTTTGTAAAGAGCTCTTGCAAGCTACTAGAGTTCCAGCCTACAAGGGGCTGTGGGGAGCAGAAGGAGGGCAGTCAGGCAGGGGGCACGACATGCATGTGTGCACTTACATGTGCACATGGTCACCAGGCAGCCTGGAGAGCTACTCCGAAAGGGAAGTCGGGGGGGGAGGGAGGAGGAATTGAGGCTCCCCCATAAGGACAGACTGAGGGAGTTGGGCAGGGGCTGCTGCCCAGCCCAGGTGGTACATGGGGCCTGGGACTGGAATGTGCAGGAGCAGGGCCTGGCTTCCTTCTACCGTGTGCACTCCTGGGACCCCTCAAAAGGGAACAGGAGGGCACATGCCCCCCAGATCTGTGCACAGGATGGGGCCTCAGCAGCTGCAGCCTGCCCCTGAGGGGAGAGCAGCAGGACGGGGAGCCCCAGCAGGCGCGACTCAGAGCAGTAGGGTGGGGCCAGGTGGGGAAGCTCCTTGGCTCTGCAAGCCCCATGCCACCCTGGTGAGGTACCCCCTGCCCACTTGCTGCTGGGTGGGCGGGGGTGCCTTGTCAAGGCAGCAGCAAGGAGCTTCACTGCCCAGTCCTGCTCTGCCCTGATAGGTCCCATGCAAGATATGCTCTGGCTGTGCTGCCCATGGGGGAGTGGGAGCCAGGCTCCAATCTCTGCTCTGCTAGAACAGCCACCATGTCCCACAGGCAGAAGCTGGGGCATGGGGCTGTGGACTCAGGTCTCTGGCCCTGTAGCCCTGGCAGCTGGGGGCCGTGGTTTGGGAGTGAGGGGCCTGGACCTGCATCCTAGTGAGCAAAGGGGGCAGGTGGAGCTCTGATTTTCCATAAAAAACCCAGAATCAAAATACCAATATTTATAGAAAGTAGTTACTTATTTTACTGATGGAGAAACAAAATGTGGAGAGTCTGCCACTTTCAGAGACAGATCAAAAGGGGGGGGGGGGGGGGGGGGGGGGGCACAAAAGTCAGGCTATCCCATATCCAGACTCCCAAACTCTTACTGAGGCTCTCTGCTGCCTCTTTAAAAAACAATGCCCCCCTCCCATACACTTTGGTGCACTCTATATTTACACAAATTGGGAAGCAACTTACCTGCCTGTTAAACTCCTCTTCATTTTCCATCCACATGTACTCAGCAAATGGATTGTCATCTTCATGAGAGTGACCATTAATAATCACATCTTCATTGATGATGCTTGGGCTAGTACTGCTGCGACTTGGATCTTTCATGGCTGCACTTCTGATCTGAAGTCTGAAAATTAAAAGTTGCAGCATTGGAGAATTTAAGCCTATTCTCCCATCATTCACCTTCTGCAGAAACCCCTTCTAAGCAATCGCGGGTAAATACCTAATCTGTATTCACAAACTCCATATACAGGCCAAGTCAAGTCTGATTGTTATGCTTGTAACCAGAGCCTCCCCAGAGAAGGACAACTTCTGCAAACCATAATTGACAAAACAGGGACCAACCCTGACGGGAGCATTCCCCAAATAACTATTAACACAGTTCTTTTACCAAGCCCCAAAAGAACACTGATGCTTTCCAAGACCACTAAAGGAACCAACAGAATTGCTAAAGCAGTTACTCTGCAGATGTATAAAGTAGTTCAGAAGTGTTAAAGTGACAGGGAAATTAGTCTGCATCTCATTTTTAAATCCCCTTTATCAAGTTTTTCAATAAACCAACCCAACATCCACTATTTTAGGAGGCAGTACACAATGCTTCTTGGGGAATTATTTCTTTGAAAAGGAGTTTGGAGCAGGGTGGTACAAAACAGTCCGACTTGAGAAGAGGAAGTTGCTTCAAACACCAAACTAAAATATAAGTGTGGACACACGCATAAATTTCACTGCTCAGACACCCTGGGAAAACTCCAGGATCTTATCTGAGTTCTTCATAACATCAGTAACCATAAAGTACTATGGTTATCCAATTAACAAAAGCCTACTAACTAAAAGGGGTTTCAGTGCAAGAAGGACAATACAGGTTTGGCTCGGATCACAATTCATTAATGTATTTATACAGTTCCTTAACTATATTAGAGGCAACTTCTTTTGAAATCTGAAGTCTGAATTCTGTAGCAGTTGTGCAGCAGGTTCAGCGAGTTGCAACTGTAATACTGTTCCATGGGATACACTGAATCCTGAACTTGAGAACTGCAGTTAGTCAACACATTTTCTATTACCTACATGTAATTTAACCGTGGATTTATGATAAATCCACACTGAAATAATCAGCCTTTGCCGTTTTACAAAAGTGCAAGGTCAAGGGTGCAGAGTATGTGCACCCTTTCATAAGGCTGGCAGGCCACAAGGTTCAAATAAATGCACAGAACTTGTTCTCCATCCAGTTTGGAGTAGATTCAAATATTCCATTTATAATGTTTGCCTACAAGGTATTCCAAACCCAGTCGCTTGCTAATCTTGGGAACTTCATACTTTGGTCCCAAAATGAGACTTTAATGTAATCAACTCATGCATTTCATGATATTCACTCCTGCTATATTTAAAGTGAGCAGCTTTCACATACAAACAAACTCCTCAACTCATTCCCCAACTTTTCCTACTGCAGGCTGTAGTAAAGTCACATATTGCACATGATGCTGCAGTGTCAATTTTGTATCTCTCAATAAGCAGAAGTTATACAAGAGTGATTAAAGCAGCCAGTGATTAAATCAGCTGGGGACAGAAAAATACAAATAAATTTAAAATATATATGCCTGCACTCTCTCCCCCACCCCTCTGCTACATGACAGAAATTGGCTCACTAATTGTGAGATGGACCAAAAGGTTCACTTTGTCCAAATATTAAGACCAAGACAGAAACAAAACACTTTAAATTTTAGATAAAACATGCATTGCTTCATGAGGGGAAGAAAAAGACTGGAGGGATTTCTGTTTAAGATTTTTAATGCAAAAATAAAAAAGACAATGCCAATTTAACCTGCAAAGAAACAGAATGAGATGAGACATTAGACCACCCTAGGGAGTATCAAGAGTTTAGAAAGTAGGTTTTTTTGGTCACAAGTACAAATAGAAAGACTTCTATAGATATGTATTAGACAATTTCAGCAGCAAAAATGCATTATTGTATTTTATATCAATAAGTCTAAAGCTGCCTCAAGAAAGTACAATTATTTATAAAAATTTGTTCTTCACCATTCACCAAAGCAAGATACCAGTGCCAAACAGCAGCAAGCTCTCTTCTCACATAAAGAGCACCTTAGAGATCTCACAGAAGGAAGCTGTTAGAGATACAATTTCCAAACCATGACAGGGCTGGGTTGGGGAAAACTGACAGTATCTCTCAATTACCAGAAATAACAATGAAAGCAACCACTTTATACATTAATTACTAAGGGAGAGTGAGAGGGGGCAGTAACAGCTGAAGCCAAGAAAGAAGTGCCATAATTTACCTGGGAGCTATTTTCCAGACTTATATATGACCCATTACCAATAGAGAATGGTGCTGCTATTCCACCTTCAAAAACTGAAAGGGTGAAAGCCTATATTCTCAATTATATTTGAAGGGCATTGACAGCATAAGCTCTGAATACAAATTATGTCTGGTCATTTTTTCAGAGGGAAGAATGCATACAAATACGTGTATTATTAGAAACCAGATGGGAAAAAGAAGGTTCTAGATGGTCATATAGTCACAATAGTTTAAACAACTCAAATATTTATAGGACTTATCCCCAGTGCTGTAAGGAAACTATTTTTTACAAGCAAGGACTGAGACCAAGATTACGAATTTATCCAAAACTTATACGCAGTCCATTTACACATGCTCTTTGACAATGTCACTGTGGGAGTGGATAAAGGGTGTCTCAGGTTGGAAATTTCCAAGGAAGGGCACTTCAACCCCCATGTTTATCCCAACCATGCAGCTGGTCCAATAAGAGATATCACCTACAAGAATTCAAGCCTTTCCATTTTCAACAGGTGCCTCACTACAGCCAACTAGAGAAACAAATCCAAGGATGACAAACAGAGTATTCACAAAAGAGGCCCAGGAACCAGGAGAAATATTCAATTCCATCACAGCAATAACTGAACAGCAGGGGGCCTCAAGGCTCTACTTCAAATTTCATGTTTAATATATAATGCTGAGGAACAAACAAGAATAGGGAAAGGTCCTGCCATTATACTGCTATCCTCATCCAAAAAAAATATGCACCTGATCTCAATGAGTACACAACAGATGGTTCAAGAAGCACAATAAAAGCGACTTGGGGCATGTAAAACTCATACAAAAGACTGAAGAGAAAGGGACTGTTTACACTGCAATAAGAGATAAATATGGATAGATCAGCTTTTCCCTACCTCAAAACAAGAACAAAGGAAGCAATCACTTACTCACTTAAATTAAGCTATTGCAATTTGGAGGGGTGGGGGTGAAAAAAAATCTGCTTCCAGTCTGCCTCCCTGTAATTAGATGGCAGAACTCATTACAGCATGTTGGTAATTCCAGAAATCAAGGAGATACAAGGAAATATTGAATATCCCTATACCACCACCAGCTGCTACTAGCAAAGTTTTGTAGATCACAAAGCTTCACTTCTTCAGGGTTTAAGACAGACTTGTATTAGGGATTTAGAAGAGCTGGGTCACCGAGGGGCACAAATCTACCCATCTCTGTGACATTTCTGGCACTCTCTGCATTATGCAGTGCTCACCACCACCAGCTGGAAGAGAAGATCAGCCAGACAAAGTCCCTGCACAGATTGCTATGAATTCCTTCCAACCTTTGGAGTCCTTATAGCAGCCTCTTAGCATCTGTCAGGAGCAACTGGCTAAATACTTTGCTTATTTACATGCAGCCCTACCACCACCCTGCACACGTGTTTGTATGACATTAATTTCATTTTTGTGGCTTGTTAGCGAGCAGGGGCTAAGCAGCCCAGGGTACATAACCAGATAACGTTCAGAGCTACGGGCTGCAGCGGGGGCCGGCGGTGACACACAGGACTGGGCCCAAACCCGGTAGCCTGGGAGACAAGGACAGGAGTGAGCTCTGTCCAGGCCCCGGCAGGGAGTGGGGGGAAGAATGCGGGCAGGTGCTACCGCAGGGCTGCAGACCACAGACTTCGTGCCCGGCGCCGTGCGGCCTGGGGGACGGAGCGTTACCGGGAGGCCCCAG
This sequence comes from Crocodylus siamensis, assembly GCF_052110815.1. Taxonomy (NCBI): domain Eukaryota; kingdom Metazoa; phylum Chordata; order Crocodylia; family Crocodylidae; genus Crocodylus; species Crocodylus siamensis. The sequence continues at coordinate 34,460,251 of NC_143404.1, read as the reverse complement.
GGGGAGCGAAGCAGGCTGGACAAGAGGAAAGAGACCCCGGGTGGATCCTCGAGCTCGGCCTTGTCGCGAATGCCAGCGGGGGGGGAAGATGGGGGGAAAGAGGTGCCAGCTGCACGCTACCCCCCACCCCCCGCGGGGCTCCCGCGGCCGCGCCCCGCCCCGCCGCGCTCCGCCCCGCCCCCCCGCGCTTTGTTCGCCAACAATGCGGCCCCGCCGGCGCGGGGGGGGGGCGGTCCCGGCATGCCCCGCGCGCTACCCGCGGGGGGGGACCCCCCCTCCGAGGACCCGGATGGAGGGCGCTCGAGACAATGAAGCCGGCGCCATTGGGCGGCCCGGCCCGGCCGCTCGGCCCCATCACTCTGAGAAGGCCCCGCCCGTCCCGCCCCCGCCGGGCCCAGGGTGCGGACGAGCCCGCCCCCTCCCCAGCGCGGCACACCTGACGCACAGGAGCAGACAGCCGGGGACGCACGCGAACCTCGCTGCTTCCTGCTACCTCCGCCGCCTCGTGCCCGCTCTTTATTCGCGTTCTCCGCCCTCCGCCCCTCTCCCCTTCCAAACACAACAGCCAGGCCGGACGTGAGATCACTTCCGCTACCTGTGTGACGTCATATGCCACGCCCCCTCTGATCCGGAACCAGACGCCGGACTACAAATCCTGGCAGGCCGCGCGGCTGCAGAGCTGGGGCAGTGAGGCCGAGAGCCGACGCTCTGCATGCTGGGATCTGCAGTCTTTCGTCTCATGGTGGCGTCATCCCGCAGCCCGAGGGCGGGGCTGGGGTGGGACTGGGGGCCTTGCGTGCCGCGCTGCATGCTGGGGCGTGTAGGCCCCGCACGGTGCCCGTTGGGACCAAAGGGGGGGGCGTGCTGCTGAGCCGCCATCTTGGGGGGGGGGGGTGACGCAGGGCGCGCGGGCAGTGGTGGTCGTTCTGTGGCCGGGCCGGGGGCCCCGCACTCAGCTTCCGTGTCTGCCCTTAGCTGCCCCGCGGGGTGACCAGTGCCATTTGCAAGTGCCCCTCAAAACAGGGCTCGGCCCCAGCCTGGCCGCCCCGGCGCCTCTCCCGCTTGCGCGGCCGTTGGAAGCGGCCCGGTGGCTGCGGTGAGGGGGTGGCCGAGGCTGAGGCCCGGGGTGCGGAGCCTGCCCGTGCCCCTGCTTCGTTCCCGGGCTGCCCGGCAAGAGCTGCCCGTCCCGGCGGTATACGAGGGGCCGTAGGCGGCGGTGTCCGCGCCCCCTGTCCCGAGCGCGAGTGGGGCGGGCTGCAGCTGAGCCTGGGGCGGGGGCTAGCACGGGCTGCTAGAACTAATACTGGATGATAACGTCGACTCCGTATTTTTGGCGGGTCCTAATTCATCAAAACAAAACAAAGCACAAATGCGAGGCCCTAGTCGGGGTCTGTAGACTGTTCCGGGTCCACAGACCGCTTCTTCCATACGTTAAGAAACCGGGTGAGATCCTGACAGTTTCCGGACCCAGCCCGCAAGGACCTCCGTGGTCTGTATCCTTCAGCCTTGGCCACTCTTCCCGCCACCCCCGCCCGGCTCTGGCCCGGGAGTCCTGGCCAACCGGCCAGGACGGGGCTATCGCCTCCAGGAGTGTCCGGCCGCAGGGGTGCTAGGTACACATGGGGTCAGTGAAGCAGGACACAGGCTGCAGAGCTGGGTCCACTGGTTGAGACCAGATGGGCAGCCCAGCAAGGGGAGACTGGCTGGGGGGAAGAAAGGATGCGGGACTGCAAGGCATCCTGGGAGACCAGGGCACTGTCACCTAAGGAGCTGGGGGAGGTTTGGACCAGAAGTTCAATACACCAGTCTAATCTAAAACTATTAAAGATACTACTTCCATCCAGGTTTGTCTTAAACCAGGCTCCACCATTTTGAAACCAATCTATTTGCACTGAACTACTGTTCTGTTACAAGTTTGTACCTGTTTGTGTAACTATTGTACCTTGCCTAGGAGGTGAATACAGCTAACATGAACCAGATTACCAGTACATGTGCATGAGTAAGGTGGCATATCCAAGTTTTGCAAGCAGCTTTGCATATGCAAGTACCAGTATATTCTAGCTCAGGGCTGCCCAAGCAGCAGCCGACAGGACTTCCCAGCACAGCTCTGGCACCCAAGGGGTGAACGCCACCACTATTCTTCCCTGCCCCTCCCAAATCCCTTGCTCACTCCTGAAGTCAGGGGCTTCAGCCACTGCTGTTAATTAAATTGGCAACAGGGAAAAAGGGGGCAAGCAACAATGGTCACCCCTTAAGTCCTGGAGCCATACTGACAAGTTTCCACCAGAGGTGGGTCACCTCATGTAGCACATGGGGCAAAATAAGTTGGACAGCCCTTTTCTAGCTGCAAAATCAAGGTGCCTTCCTTCCTGCTCTCCATTGCAGTAAATAGCATACACATCACAGCATGACACTGAAATCGTGTCCTGGGTCACAGGCTCTCTGCAGCTGCCAATGTCTTGGAGAAGGTCTCTTTTCCTGTTAATGCCACAGCCAGTAAATTTGGCACTTAGCCTCTTCTCACATGCCTAAACATACACGCTGGGTGTGGTAACACTGGATTGTTTTGCTGCACACTTGTGTCTGGCTGCAAATAACTTTCAGGTCACATGACTACCTGAGAGAGGAGAGACAACCAGTCTAGAAAAGAACTTACCTGTATTGACTCACATAAGAAATTAATAAGAAATCAGTTGCATTGCAAAATAAATACTGCTTGAAAGTTTTCAGGACAAGTTTACCAAGTGTTCAACCCTCAGTGGAACCAGCACAACTGCAGTAGCAGTTGGATGTTGTGGCTCATGTCATGGAGGGGCTTCATGGCCAGAACTAGTGGAGCTTTGACTATGCATATCCTCAGCTGCTTAGAAGAGGGCACAAGTGTTGGGAGAGACAAATGCTCACAACCTAGATATGGAATTTAGCAGCATGTGGATCTGGGCCAAGGCTCCCATCCTCCTTGAACCTTTTTGAGTGGATTATGCCATGGGGACTTCTAGTTACTCAAGGCGCATATGGGTATAGGAATTAATGTAGTCTAGATGACAGAAGGCCACAATGTGTCACAGTACTTTATTCTCCAAGGCTGCTCAATGTCCTCTGCATTGCCCTAACTCCAATTTAGCACCCATAGAAGAAGGAACTGAAAGTTACCACCAGTTTCTTCAATATCTAAGCCTCATTGCTGATTTAGTTAACAATGAAAAACGTGGCATTAAACACAACCCATCCATTTGGAATGGAATGAGACCATCAGCTCAAAAAAACCCCCAAACCAAACAAACAGCTTCTAGATGGGATCCTCTCTCACTGCCTCTGAGCTAAAAGTAGTTTAAAAGGTTAAAAAGTAGTTTAATTAGGGGAAGACTGAAATCAACTCAGTCTAGAATCACCCATTCTCTTATCAGACTAAACAGTGGTACAGAGATCTTTGTGGGAAGATGAAAATCCTAGAGAATCAAGATAGTAGACATACAGAGCCAGCTCATACATACAGCTTAGGACTTCAGGGTTATCGGATTTGGGTTGTTGCTTAAAGCGGGGGCGGGCAAACAGTGGCCTGCGGGCTGCATGCGGCCTACCAGGCTGTTCTGTCTGGCCTGCAGGGCCCCTAAAAAAATTAGAAAATTAATAGTTATCTGCCCCTGGCTGCCTGTCATGTGGCCCTCAATGGCTTGCCAAAACTCAGTAAGCAGCCCTCCACCCAAAATAATTGCCTGCCTCTGGCTTAAAGTCACGCAGAGTTTGTTCTTAGTCCACGACAAGTTACAGAAAAGCAAGCCACTGCAAAAATATTTGAAAATTACAACCATGAAGGGAGCAGGTAAGTAAATGATAGATATTCAGTAGGAACACACACAAAAAAACTATATGGAATTACTGAAACTGAGTATGTTGGAACAACACAATAAAATGAGGCAATATAAGTTAAGTGTCCTGAGATTACATTATGATCCAACATCCCCACAACACATTAGGAGCCTCTTCAGAGGCTGCAGTGGGTATTTAATCAGTTCCTGGAATAACATCCCCAGTCAAAACTTTGAATTTTGGAACTTATGTAAATTTTTTTTTTTTTTTTTTTCCACACACAAGAGACATGTAAAAGACAGGAGCTTTTGTGCACTGGTCTAGTGATTAAGGCTCTAGGCTAAAACTCAGGAGATCTGATGGTGCTGATTAATGAATCCAGAGACCTCCTCTGAAACTATGCTTAATTTTTCACCCTTCTGCCTCATCTTTCATCTCTTCCACCTTTAAATGTATACCTTGGGATAGAGCTCATCTCAGACAATTTCTAATATTTAAGTACAGTTATGCAGAGCCCTCAAGGACCACAGGCAATATCAAGCACTATCTTGTATACAGCTCCCCCCTTACAAGAGGGCTTTACTGCTGTAATACAGATATTTAAATGAGCATACCTGAAGACAGGCCAAGGAAGTGAAATCATTTGGGTAACCATTTACCTAAGACTAAATTAAACAAGGTTCTGAAATTTTACAGAGAATTGCTTTGGCCATTTTTGTGGGCTGTAGACCAAACAGCTGAGAAGTACTGGTTTGACATTTTAAACATGACTCTGGTTCTGTCACTGCAGGGGGGGGGGAAATACAGGCTGCATCCAGCCCACCAGTCCATTCTATCCAGCCTGTGGGCCCCCTAAAAAAATTAAGAAATATATTTTTCTTCTCCTGGCTGCCTGTCAACAATGACATGAGCCAGGGGCAGTAGGACCCAAGGGGAGCTGTCAGCAGGACACAGTGGGCCAGCCCAGCTCCTGCCATTTCCATGCTTTTCTGCCCCAGCACTGCTCCAACGCCATGTGGCTCCCGGCTGCATTGCTGGACCCAGGAGCACAGGTCTGCACCCGTGCTGGGGGGGAGTGTGTGTGTATAGGGAGCAAGGGACTGTGTGCGCTCACAGGGAGAATCCCACATACACCCACCATACACATGCATCCCTGTCCTTGCACTGCCATACATGCATAACCCCACACCCTCACACAGCTACCACTCTCCTCACATATAGCCACCCCCAACTCCATACCCACCCACATTCCCCCACCCAATCCACCCCCAACAGACTCACCCCTCCTCACCCCATGTACTCACCCACAATATATGAGTAGGACTTCATTTTAGAGGTGATTGTACATAATAGCTTATGTACACTACACAAACGCATGTAAACCAGGACAAAAATATTTCTGAAATCAAATTAATGTTTTAGATGTTTTTTAGAATATAATTTATTTTTCTGGTTCCAAGATCACAAAACCCCTTGCTGAAAGGAATACTTATAGGGGGAAGGGGAGGGACTTCTGGTGGCAAAGGTTAGGGGCTAGGGGGCAGGACTTCCAGTCACTAGCTGGTGACCACTGGGCAGGGCACCTGTCAAGGAGCAAGGCTACGCATGCAGCCCTCAACGGCTCGCCAAAACTAGATAAGTGGCCCTCCACCCAAAATAATTGCCCACCCCTGCATCACTGGTTACTTTTATGTTGAATAAGTAATTTAAATTTGCCTAACCCAAGTTTTTCATCCTATAAAGTGAGCCAAGTCTGTTTTTCCTCAAAGATGCTGTGAAGTTTATGCAATGTTTAGAAGTCAACACCACTTTGGATCAAGTCTTCAGACCAGTCGACTAGTATCTCCATCACCAAGCACTCAGATTTAAGTCCTCTCTTTTAAAGCCTTGTTGCTTGCAATACATAAAGCAGTTAAGAGATAAAGACATTTTAACCACCCCTATTCTGCCAGTAAGACTTGTAGGCACATGCCCCATTTATAGTTTAGTAATGCCTGGACTTGGTTCTCTGAACTAGGCTCTAGTTTGAGTGCATGAATTTGTGATGTATAAGTTTTTTAGACTGGCTCATGAGAAAGGAACTCCATCAGGTAACTAAACAAGAAGCCACTGCAGCTGCAGACTCTTAATGCCCTCTTGATTTCTCCTTTCCTACTTGGTGAAGAATGAAGTGGTCTGTAGCCAACCTCTGCTTACACTCCAATTCCTCCTGTTTCCAGTTTGATTTTGACCTAGGCACTTTCCAGGGAGTTTTTGGATGCAAGTGATTTTATTAGTCCCTGTAGTCTTTCCTACTGTGAACCACTAATCATTCTTCTACACAGTGGTTCTCAACCTTTTTTGTACCAGGACCCATTTATAAATATCAATGGCCAGTCCCAACCCAGTGTCCCTCACTCCCGATCAACTGCTCCCCACCCCCAGGCCCCTCAGTGTGTGGGGCACGGGGACCCCAAGGAGCCCCTTGCAGGATGGAACTCTGCCAGCCTGCAAGGGGAAAGTCAGTCTCCTACATGTTTCTCCTTCAAAGGAGAAACCATTTTAAAGTTTGTTGATCCATTTTTAAAATGTGTTTGCAACCCTCTCATATATTTTTGCAACTCACTTTTGGGTCATGACCCACAGGTTGAGAAACACTGCTCTACAGAACCTGGCTCAGAGCAAGCAAATAGCTTTTTTATTAATAAAGATAGTATCAATGCAATAAGCAATTGTTCTTTTCCACCTAGGACCTCCCCGCACTAGGTGCGATATGCTTTTATCGTTACCCGTGTCTATATGACTGCCCATAAAATATTTCAGACTGTAATTCGGCTAGTACAGTCTCAGTACTCAGCCCTTTGCCTTGTACCCAAACCCCATTCTACTCTGTCCTTGCTTTCATAATCCTGAGGTGGATTTTAATGAATTAATTCCTTGCTATTCTTGGTTTACATAGTTGATCTGAAACAATGATTTTTCCCTATCTTTGGCTAACTTAAACAGCAGAATCCAGGTTCACCCACACATTCCCACTTAGCACAGACTGCTATAAGAGACTCCTGTTTTTACTGAGCCCATTCAGAAGCTGTAGATGGTATGGAAGAAGGTTGTGCACCAGGGTTTGATATGAACATTATTCCCACAAAGAATCTATTCACTCCTAGTTTGCTTTTAGTGCAAAGCCCCAGGCTCATGTACCTACCCATGCACAAATAATATGTTTAAGAACTAAACTGTTAGGGGGAAACATTTTAGAGTGAACATTTTATTTAATATAAACCACTATTATCAATTTTTCTTAGTAAAGAGTACATCCATGTTTTCCCACTTGCTCATTAGCTGGTATAAAGGAAAAAGGTCTTTTCTTAATGTCTGGATTATATCTGATTAATCTGTAAACACACGCTCAAATATCCTGGCATATAAAATGATTAAAATAGGACACAAGAACAGACCAGATTTTTAAAGCCATTAGGCACATACAAATTCAGATACACATATAGTGCAATATATTTATTTATTTATGGAGGTTGGACACCTAACTCCTAGATTCCAAAACTGAATGAAATTATCAGGAATTCGGCATATAAAATATATCCCAATGCTGAACAGCACTCTCAGGTTATGTTATCTTCAGATTGTGTCACAGCTTTTGTTAACTGTTAAACCTATAAAACTTACGCTACTTAAAAAATTAACACTTAGTTAAGGAAAGAATAGATTACTGAATTGTGTAGCTATTTAGGAAGTGTGTAGGAAGACTAATGGCTAAGGTTTGGTTTTGTTTGGGTTTTTATTGCATTTTAAACAGAAGATCTTTGAGGGCAGCAATACCATTTCATGCTGTGCTCATCCGTATAGCAAATTTAATGGTAAAAAAAGAAACCAACTCCAACAGCAGAGCTGTTCAACACATGACGCCATATAGGCGCAACTCCTCCCACTGTTTCAGCTACTCCTGCAGTTGTGTTTTCTGAGCTCTCCTCTTCTCTGGTTTTGCTTCCTGGCCCCACTCCTGGGGGTGAGTCAGCACAGCCTGTGAGGGCAAGGAAACCCAAGGATGGAAGAAGGGGAGCCTGTACAGCAAGGGGTAACAGTCGTTGGCCACTGAGTAGTTGGGCAGCCCTACTATAAAAATAACACATTGTTTGATGAAAAAAAAGTGTAAACATGAATTACTACAGATTAGGCTGACAATCTTTTAAAGGTGTATTGATGAAAATGTCTGCGCCACGTGCCAAGCAATCTTTTCACCATCATATACCAAGTCACAGGAGAAACTGTAATGTTCTGTATAGTAATACTCAAATTCTCAGTCAAACCAAATTCTCACAGAAAAAAAAGTTACAGCTTCTTCTCAATATAATAAAACAACAGAACAACACTATAGTGCAGTCTTAGCTTGAGAAGATTTATTTTTATAAAATCCAATTCCTCATGTCTGCTACTATGCCAAAGAAAAACGAACTAGTACACACTTACCAAGCAAATGAACCAAATACGATACACCCTTGTTTATCCAAACCCTGTGGAACAATCTTATGTTCACTTATGCAAAATGTGAACTATACTTCAACATAGGGCAAAAGAGGAACATAAAAACCAAAAGGCATAATACACAACAGTCCCAAAACATTTTTAAAAACCTAGTATGAAATCGAACATGCATAAGTATTTACTTTTTCATATTTTATGACAACCAGTCTGGTAATTCATATAAATGAGTATTCATATAGAAGTGGGTTCAGATAAGCAAGGGTCTACTATACATCAAAATGTACTATTTATTCATTTAAATCAGTAAATTAACCCCCATCACATACCAACCAAACACTACAGGCATACACGTCCATCTCTACGCCAACCGGCTTAGAGCACAAAATGTTATCTTTCCATTTTAGTAAGTCAGTTATTCCTAAAATGTTCATGATTCCTAAGAATTTCAAAAAGTCTGAATCTCTGCATCAGGCAAATCCATTAATACTTACACTTTCACCAACAGGAAGCACTTAGAACAATTTCACTAATTGGAAGTTTAATTTCTGGATGGGCAATGTGCGCACAGTAAGCTTAAAATGTAGGGGAATGAAAGGGTATCAATGTAATAAGCTACTAAACCAAACTATTAAAACATGTGAAATTAAAATATTTGCTGAAGACAAGTCTCAATCTATTGTCACAAACAAAAAAAAAGTGTCACAAGCACAATAAGTACATTGGTTAACATGCCAAACACCTAAAACAAAATTACTGTTGCCTAGGTTTGTTTATTGGTAAATCACTTTAGTAACCTGAATCCACAAATAAGCAGTAAATAATCAGAAAACTACAGATAAACACAGATTATACATGCAAATTCCTGTTCACATCTCACATGTGCAGGTACATTAAGAGCACAGTTCTAATATTTTGACTAAACCAGTTTTAAAATGCAGGTATGAAAAGTTACATGTGAAGAATATAAAGATACCTTTTTACATTTCCAGACTCAAATGCTGCTTTTGCGTATACTAAAGATGTACAATGGCTACAAGATTCAAGTTAAAGCAGTAAGAGCTCAAGAAAATAATACTGGTCAGAGAGAAGAATGGAAGTTTACATTTCACTAAAAATACACTGAATAGTAGGACGGGGAAGAAAAAAAATCTACTGAAGAAAAAAATATCACAAAGTTTTTAAAGCTGGCTACATACTAATTTCCTTATTATCTAGATAACAGTAATGACATTAAAAGAAACTTCAAACCAACTTTTTTTTTTAAATGCAAACCTTTACACTTAGACTTTCCAAAAATGAAATGCAACGACAATCTCACACTCCAAAATTAAACATCTGCTAGGCTCAGACTGAAATATGGAATGTTTTAGATGAAAGTAATAAAAATACCATGTCGCTTTTTATTTTTTATTGAAGAGTGGAATTGAAGGACAAAATTTTGAAGCCTGAAAACAACTAAATATCACTGATGTTTACTTTCCATACATTAGCTTTTCATAAGTATGCAACAATTTAATAAGTGTCAATTGAAAGAAAAAGCTTCTGTTGTCATTCCCAGTTTTTCAAACAAAAAATCTGCATTAACTTAACTGTATATGCTTTTTGCTATAACATTGAACACATACAGACCTATATATGTCTATTATTTCACTAAAACAACAACAAAAAGTACAGTATTTTCCATCTACTATTTTTTTTTACTTTAAAAAAAGGTTAGCATTAAAAACAAAGCTGCTTTTTCCTTAAATCGAGCTTTTTGCACTTAAGCCTCTTTCTTTTGTCTGTGATCTTCTGCCATTTTATCCAGAATTCTCTGTAACAACAACAATATAGTAGTCAATCACAACAAATCCAATCTAGTTAAGGATAAATTAACATGCTAGTTAATTACGCCAGTTCTAATATCCATATTTCTAAACATAAATCCATGATAAACACTGACAAATCTGTGAATTCGAAATGAAATGCATAATGATAACATGCCACATGACTGACTAGATTACCAAATAACATGCCTGACACTCCCCCAACATTCTTGCTCTAATGCTTGGATCCAATGCAGTGAATATTGCAAGAACTCTTTGAAGGATTGGATTTAACAAATTTAAAAGAATCAATGAGTAAGTTTCCGGTCTACTAATACATTAAAAAGGGATGATCATTTATTAAGCCCATGCTGCTAGCTTCTACTTGAGAAGCAGTCTGATCCGGTGAAAAAACAAACAAACTGATATTGGAAGAAAAAGGTTAAAAACAACCCTCCCCACCTCCCCCAAACTTCTGGTCTCTGTCAGATACATTTAAGGCCTACAGTGAGCCAAGTGACTGTCTTGATTTGCGTATCTATAAAAGCAGGTAAAGAACACACCACCAAACCACACTGGGATCTTGTGGGGATTCATATATTACATTCTGACCAAGTATTATTTACTTGCCCACCTTTACAATTATGAAGGTGAGCAAAGTAAGGTGTAGGCAGCCCCTGGACAGAGAAGAGGCAGAAATCTTACGCTTGTGATGCAAATGCTGCTCTCCCCCACAATAACATTAACAGTAGTTCAAAAACAGCTCACTGGTGGTTACAGCTGTGACAGAGACAAATTTAATGGTAACTTCCAAGAGAAATTCTGATAAACTGCCACTAAGTCAGTTAACTCCCTCCCCAACGCCCCCCCCCACCCCAAAAATATCCAATACTTCAAATTTTCATCATTAAGGTCATTGAAATAAAAGCTACAGATGAGGTGATTTGTTCTACAAGGTCCTGTCTACTGGCTGGATCCTCTGGCCTATTCCTCCTTTGCTGTCACTGTGCCCATCTAGTCCCTGAGGAGGCATCTCAGCTTCATCATCCCTCTATTCCCTGTATTGCTCTTCCTCCAGACTCAATTCAACTCCTGTGCTGGTTGGAGAATTCCCTACTTCTATAGATGGTGCCTCTTCCCCCTGCATTGCAACTCTAAGCAAAATCATTTTCCTTGCACTGGAAGGAATGAACTTTATATCTCCTGCCTGACAACAAACTAAAGATCATATCAGCTAAAAACAGAAGTATGACACAATTGTGAAGATTTACTGCATTACTAACTGTGGCAGTTACTGAGCATTTTTAGAATTTTCCTTCTTCCTTAGAGGCAGCGTATTAAGCAGCTCATAGTAAACAAACTTTATTGAAAGCAGAATAAATGTATGCAATATGTTTCTGTAGGATATTTAATTCAATCAGGAACAAATATGTACTCACATAATCTTAAACTGCAAATGTAATATTATGCACAAGAACTGCATTTTGGATTCTGGTGACTACATAGTTTTGTCAAGCTACCCTCAAGGAAGACATTAGGATGGATTTCAAAACATCCCTCCTGTGAAACTATTCCAAGTCTTACCCCTTTATTCAATCAACAGTTCTATTATTTTCTAAAGTAAGTGAAAATCCTAACACCTTACACCCAAACTGCCTATTACTCATTGTTTCCATCAAAAGCAACCTCAACAAAGGTTAACACAAAACAGGAGCTCTTTACAATCCTTGAATAACAAAATGTTCCACTGATTAAATACTTTCATGCTCTTCAACAGTCTCATCAAGTTTACTCCCCATGACAGAATCACTTCACTTAAAGTGAACTATTTTTTGCCTTACCTTCAACTTTTGATAATGAGGAAGGCTGCTGCAATGGGTCTTTTTTGCAACATCTTCATTTGTGTAGAACAGGGAACACAATTTGCAATAAAACCCTGTTTTGGGTACCACATAATTCACACCTAGAGAAGTAAACACCACAAAATAACTAACAGATCTACGCTACAACAATTTGTCTTTTAATGTAAAATGAATATTTGCTCAGCTAAATCTTAAAGTCATAACTCATTTTGCACTGAATGGCTGCTTTAGCTTTTACTGTCCTTGCTCTTATTTATTCAAGCCAGAACTCTAGTAATTAAATAAGCATATACTCGCCTACCGTGTTTCTGAATTAAAAAGAGTGGTTGCTCAATTGGAGTGGTTCTCTTTTCTAAAGGAGATCTATTTTGGATCTTACAAAAAGTTTAAGTGATTAAACAACAAATCACTAGCAACTTAACTCTTCTAAATGCACCTTTACCAGCCTAATTTGAGGCCAGAGAGTTGTCATAGTAGGTTTTATGGAAAAAATAAAAAAGGACCAAGAAATGTCATAGAGTGAGAAGGTCCCATAATGAAATGGCAAGCTTTGATCTTGTTTCCGTGGCTAACAAAGTCAGAAATAAAGAAAAAGAAATGAAAAATGCTACTGTGATGCATAAAGATGCATTTGAAAAGCAGTGGGAAACTTTCTTACCAACAGGAATGTTCGGCTGGTATGGCCCAATTCGATATTCATCTGGGGTAACAGTTTTCTCCTGGATGCTCTTTGTCTCCTGTTCTTCCTTTATATCTATATTTTCATTTGTACTTTTCTCTGTATCCTGTGCTGCTGTATTATCAGAAGCTTCAACAGGTTCAGACTTCAAATTCTCCTCAGTTTTGGTTCCATTTTCCAAGGTTTCACTTTCCTGTTCTGGTTCCTCAATCTTATCTACCTTAATTTCAGCCAAGCTATCATCATTTTTGCTAGCAGATTTAACTGCCATGCCAGATTTACGAAGTTTCTGATGATCAGAGTCTTCTTCATCACCAACTTCATCTAGAGTGACAAAGCCTTCCATGCTCCGTGGGAAACCACCTACATATCGCTGTTGAGAGAAAATTGTTCCTATATCAGCCACTGGATTAAAATATTGTTTTCTGCATATTCTGCTTACGCTCCAAGTTATAAAATTGGGGGGGGGAGGGGAAGAGGCATACCACTATCTGCATTCTTTGAAAAAAGCCCTGTTTAAACCACCAAAGCACTGTTTAAACAATGTGTATAATGCAAATTACTTCCATGGTTTTAAAACTGAGTTTTAAAATAAATAGTTTAGCCTCCTTCTAGAAATACTTTGCCATATACCTATACTCACTTTCCTTAATTATCTTCAGTTTGCCTAAAAATATTGTCTGTGACTATTCTAGCAAACTCATTTCTACTCCTTTACTGGATTAATTTCCATTTCTGTAGTGAATACATTATTAATTACTGCTGATTCTAATAGTTATTACACTGTTGCATTTTTGGATGGCAGCAAACTGACCATTAATCTTTGCATTTGTTTGTCTGCAATAAGCTTAAAGTTATTTAGAAAATGGGAGATATTTCCACTAGAACCTCAATTTCACAGGTACCTAAAAAAGGAACCAATTTAAAAATCCAGCCTCATTGGCCAGACCTGACTCACTGCCCCTCACTCTCAACCCACTTCCCCCAGATCCCAGGCCCCAGCACCCCCAGAGGGGAACTCTGCCAGCTTGTAAAAGAAAAGCCATGGTTTCCCACATTTTTCCTCCTTAAAGGAGAATCCATTTTTAAAGTTTGTTGATCCATTTTTAAAATTTGTTCGCAACCCTTTCATATACTCTTGGGACCCACTTTTGCGTCATGACCCATGGTTGAGAAACACTGACCTAGTCCAACCCCCTGCTCAAAGCAGGACTGTCCCCAACTAGATCATCCCAACCAAGGCTTTGTCTAGCCAGGTCTTAAAAACCACGGAGGACGGAGGTTCCACCACCTTCCTGAGTAACCTGTTCCAGTATTTTACTACCCTCCTAATGAGAAAATTCTTCCTAGTATTTAATCTAAGCTTCCCTTGCTGCAACTTGAGACTGTTGCTCCTTGTTCTGTCATCTGCCACCACTGAGAACAGTCCAGCTCCATCCTCTTTGGAACTCCTCTTCAGGTTTCAGGCTGATATTAAATCCTCTCTGCCTCCTCTTTTCTAGACTAAATAAACCCAGTTCCCTCAGCCTCTCTTCAAAAGTCATGGAACATTTGTAACTGTTCTTTTCAAGGCATGAATATGTATTTTTAACTAACTTTTAAATTACCATTTTAGGAACTACTGAATTACTATAAACACTTCTTACCCCCCTTTGAAACAATCTGAACACATTTAGCAAATCTAATTTTATTATTGCGATAGGTCAACTAACTGCCTCTTAGTTTCAACACAGGCCTGTTAAGTTTTTGTTAATGTGGAACTGGCACCAGTATTTAAAATTTTGTATAACAACTATGACCCTCTTGCACTCACACAGACAGACCCTCCAGGACCCACACTTTCGGGCAAGGGCTATGTTACTTGTTTCAAAAAGGACCCAGGCAGTATCCCACCATTTGAAAATTAGGAACCTCCAAATTCTAAGCTAACTTCCTACAACTATAAGTTGTTTTGAACAGAAACTTTACTACCTGATAGCAAGAAAACTATAAAAAGTGGTTAATTCCCTTCTCTGACCGCATGCTCCTGCTTGAGAGACAAAGCACATAAGTCTGTCCAACCTTCATATTTGATACAGAGTAAACATGTTATATAACTTTTGCATCTTTTATCAAGCATGTTGGTTGCTTAAGGTGGCACCTTCCACCCAAGACAATTATGCAAATTGAAACATTTCTTTGATTAACACCAGAGGGAGAACCAAGAATGAAATATGGTGACAGACTGGTAGGTGAAAAGGTTGAGGGGAAGAAATAGAAAAAACACCCTCTCTTAAAGGCAAGGCTTTCTTAATTTCACCTGGATTTCAGTCCAAGTTACGTCTACCTAAAAGTACTGTTAAATATAAGACTCTGAAGTCTGATAATCTCGTCTGAACAAGTCTTGATTTTAGTGGAAACTAAAGATCTTCTGAAAAACAGGCACCTCAGGACAAAGCAATTCCTAATCACTCTACTATTCACTATAGTCAAAAAGGAGCAGGGAACAATCCAGGCAGCAGACATCAAGTTACAATTTGGCCTTCAAACACATGATCTCAAACTAGACAGATCCTATACTGGGATACTTTTCTTCACAGGAAGTGGAATACAAAAAAAAAAAAAAATCAGTCTCCAAGCTGCTGCAGCACATGTGCTTTGAAGACTTGACACTACTATGGAGGATTGTTCAAATTATACAAACAGAATTTCCCCCTACCCATGCACTATACTCTCTCATTACCTTTTTAAGTTTTTTCTTTGCTGCTACATTAGTGCCAACAGTTCCTTCAGTTTTTGTGGTAGTGTCGTCAACTGCATCTTTCTTTTCCTCAGTTGACACATCGCCTAAATTTGCAACATCGGTGTCATCTCCTGCTGAGCTACCACTTTCTAGCAGAGCTGCTGCCTCTTCCTCATCTACTAGCAGCTCATCTTCAGATTCAAGGAGCAGACTAGGTTCATCTTGCTCTGCCTGTTCGCTGCCTTTTGCAACCGGTTTCTCAGCATCACCCTCCTGCTTCTCCTCCTTCTCTTTATCTTCAGCACTGCCGCTTTCAGTTTTTTGAGTACCATCTGTCTTCGATTTTTTATCACTTGGAGAATCTTTGTTATCTGGAGAATAAGTTCGCTTTCTGTAAGAGAGAAAAATACTTATTTTCATTACATTCTAGTCTACTTCAATTAAAGGATGTTAACCTCATTATAAAAAGAACATTACCTAGCTTTGTCTTTTTTCAGTAGTTCAACTCCTTTGTTGGGAATCTAGAAAATAAAACATTAAGTTATGACAAGTGTGTTTTTATACAATCACAACAGGACTCAGGGAATGGCATTACTTGGAAAGGGAACTGCATTATAGCTGCCCACCTCTTGTTATTTCATTCCTTAAGCACTAGAGCTATCTGGCTGTTAAAAGGACTAAGTAGTGTTTCCTTTTTGCACTATAATTCCTACAGATGGTCACTTGGTTCATATTGTTGTCAGAGTGCCACCTTTCCCGAAGGACATACCAAAATATATCACTACTAACAGTATTCAAATAGTAATGGGACCATCCCAGCCCTGCACCTATTTTCTCCTTCCTACGTTTCAAACCGACAACACAAAAAGCAGAGAAGCTTTTGAAAACCTAGCATGCTTTTTAAATGGTAGGTGAAAAAAGTATAGGATACTTGTACATGATGATGATGATGATAGTATTTTGTTAGCATATTCTCTACTTAGGTGCATTTGCCACAGGATTTCAAAGCATAAAAATACTGTATCAGAGACTGCATGGTAGAGCAAAATATGTAACTCAAAATATGTCTGAGTACAGGTATGAATGTATTCAAATGAAAGAAGTATGGGAAATATGAAAAAAACTGGAAGAACTATAATCTGACTGGTATCACAGAGACCTGGGACAGTTCTTATGATTGGAACGTGAACATCAAGGGCTACACTCAATTTTGGAAGTAGAGGGGTAGGAGAAAAGGTGGTGATGTCACCTTACATGTCAAACATAGATTTGTTCCCTGGTTCAGGAGGAAGAAGGTAACAGCGGAATGCATTTGGGTGAAGATGAAAGGTGAAAGATACAGCACTGGTATAATGATGGGGATTTATTATATACAACCAAGTCAGGAAGAAGAGGTGGATAAGACACCCCTGAAGAAGTTAACAAAATTATCCAAAAGCTATTAAATGATACTGATGGGAGACTTCAATTTTCCTGGCATCTGCTGCAAAAAAATAAAGCCAAACAAAGCACTGAACCAGTTTTTAAACTTGTGTGGTGATTAACTGTTTCAGAATGCTGAGCATACAAACAAGCGATCTCTCTCTCCTGGATCATCCTGACCAACAGGGAAGAATTGGTGCAGGATGTAAAGGTGATGAGCAAGTTAGGATGAAGTGATCCTGACCTGATAGAATACCAGATCCTGAGACAGGGAAAACGTGAGGACCACAGAACCAGGACAGTGGCAGACCGAGAGGGGCGGGGGGGAAGAGGAAGGCACTCTACCGGAAGCAGCAGCACATTAGTTCGACCCAGCTCCACAGTGTCTGTGAAGTGGGGCTTTTTGGTGCTTTTAGCTAAAGCTGATTCAATCAGCTATCAGATAAAAGAGCCCCAAAGACCCACTAAAGCACCCAATCTATACAAAATGTTGGGAAAGCCACATGCAACTAATGCGCTGCCTCTTCTGAGCATGCGCTGGGCTTGGTGTGGGTGTTTAAAGTAAAGAGACCTCCCCCCCACCACCTCAGCTACGCAAGCAGCCTAGATTTAAAAAAAGGTGGATTTCAACTGACTTAAGGAGGTGCCAATAGGCATGGTGCCGTGGGAAGAGAAACTGAAAGATAAAGGGACCTAGGAGGGCTGGGAGCTTCTAAAGGGCACAGGTGTGGAAGCCCAACAAGAAACTGTCCCAACATGATGGAAGCACAAGAAAAATGGCAAGAAACCAAAACAGCTGCACAAGAAGCTTCTAACTAAGGATGTATGTAAGTACAGAATAAAAAAATATCCATTTAACCTATTTTAGTTACAATGATTAAACAATTAATTGGTATGGCAAACCCTGCCCTGGCCCATGTAGAGCTGCTTTGGCCTGGCCAATGGAGCACCCCCTCCTGGCCCAGCATCATAGTTTCATAGTAGCTAGAGTTGGAAGGGACCTAGGTAGATCATCTAGTCCGACCCCCTGCCTTGGCAGGAAAGAGCACCGGGGTCAGATGACCCCGGCAAGGTGCTCATCTAACTTCCTTTTAAAAATCCCCAGGCTAGGAGCCTGCACCACTTCCCCTGGAAGCTGGTTCCAGGCCCTAGCCGCCCTGACTGTGAAGTAGCGCCTCCTAATATCTAATCTAAACTTACCCTCCGCCAGCTTGTGACCGTTATTCCTGGTCACTCCTGGCAGCACACGGGGGAACAGGGACTCCCCCAATACCTGCTGATCCCCCCTGACCAGTTTGTAGCAGGCCACAAGGTCCCCCCTTAACCTTCTCTTGTGGAGGCTAAACAGGTTCAGGTCCCGTAGCCTCTCCTCATAAGGCCTGCCCTGCTGACCCTTGATCATACAAGTGGCCCTCCTCTGAACTCTTTCCATATCGTCCACGTCCCTCTTGAAGTGTGGCGCCCAGAACTGGACGCAGTACTCCAGCTGCGGCCTGACCAGTGCTGCATAGAGGGGGAGGATCACCTCCCTGGACCTGCTCGAGATGCATCTGTGGATGCATGACAGGGTATGGTTGGCCTTCTTGACTGCCTCCCCACACTGCCGGCCCATGTTCATCGTGGAGTCAATGACGACTCCAAGATCCTTTTCCGTCTCCGTGCTGGCAAGAGGGGAGTTCCCCAACCTGTAAGTGAGTCACTTCCAGCTCCTAAGTGCAGCAGGGAATCAGCAGCTCACCTGGGCCACACCTCATGACAAACTGGACAAGTGAGTGGGTCCCCTCTAGGCTCAGGCCAAAGTATGGACAAGACAGGAAGGGACAGGCAGGACGTACCATAGGGGTGAGCCACAGGCCCAAGGGAGCATTTATGTCCACCTTGCCCTTACCAGAACCTGCAGCCGCTGTGGGTCCAGCCAGGGAGTACATGAGGATGCCACCAGCAACAGAAGCTGCAGCAACAGAAGTCACCACATTCAGCTGCGCATGTGACAGGGGCTGGGACTGGGACAGGCCCTGTGGCACTGGGCTCCAGCCCCCAACTGCAAAGTCAGGTGGAGGGCGGCTACCCCTGACTACCCAGAGCAGTGGTAGCTCTGTAGCAGGTGGCAGGGACCTGCCCAGAGCTCAGGCTACTGGTGGCAAAAAGCAGGAAGGCTGCAAGCAGCTGCATAGGGGTCTGCAGAGCCTAGCTATAAGTGCTAGTTTCCTCCCTCCCTCCTGCCCTGCAGTCTTCTGGTTCCTGCTGGGGCACCACATGGCTTCCCTTCCCTGCTAGACTGCCCCACCCCATGCTAACCAGTAACTGATAAACTATAACTGGTTATCAATGTACTTAAACAATCATTTAACCATTAACAACCCTAGCTTCCAGGCTTCAAATGCAAAAACAAAACAATGGAAAAAGTGGGCAGATCACCAAGAAAGCTTACCAGGTAATAGCAAGAACCTGTAGGGACAAAAATCAGGAAGGGAGCAAAGAATGAGCTGCACCTGGTGAGGGAGGTTAAGGGCAACAAGAAAAGTTTCTGTAGGTATGCTGGCCAGAAAAAAAGGAAGACCAAGGAAGCTGTGGATCCATTATTAAGAGTTCCCCCTGACTCTTTAACAGTGCAAAAAGGTAGAGCTACTCAACAGCTACTTTGCATCAGTCTTCACAAAGACACACACAAAAAAGTTTAAACACCTAACAAATAAGGGTCTGAATGAAATCAAGTCAGCAGGGCCTGATGAACTTTATCCCAGGGTACTTAGGGAACTGGCAGAGGAGATCTCAGCACCCTTGGCAGTGATACTTATGATGAAGTTGTGGGAGATGGGCGAGGTATAAGAGAACTGGAAAAAAGCCATGGTAGTGCCTCTCTTTAAAAGAGGCAAAAAGGAGGTGGGGGGGGACGGACTACAGACTGACTAGCCTCATGTCAGTACCTGGGAAGTTACTGGAGTACATTCTAAACGAGTCCACTGGCAAGCATCTGGAGGAGGAGAGGCTGATGACAAGCAGCTAACATGAAAGAAAACTGAAAACAAACCATGTCAAACTATCTTCTTTGACAAAATAACTACTTGGGTGGATGAAGGGAATACTGCTGACATAGTCAGGGACCTACCTATTTCACAGAGTCTGCCTCCAGATCGCACAGTTCCAGTGTGATGTCAGGCACCATTTCTGTGGTGAAGCCCCCATGCCTCTGATTGGCTGAGGGGCCCAAGAAGTCCCACCCCTCCTCAGAGACTGGCCACCTGTCAATTGCCAGGGAAGGGTGGGACTCGCAAGGCCCTGAAGCCAGAGGTGTGCCCTCCCTTCCCCCATCATGCTCTGCTGCAAAAATCCCCCCCCCCACCCTGCACCACCACTTCAGGACACCTGGGCTTCCTGCCTCTTTCTGCAGCTCCCTCTCCTTCTCCCTGCTGATGATGAATACAGTAACAACTTGGCCAAGCCTACACATAAAATCTTTATCTTTTAGAGTAATTTCACTCTAAAGCCAATCTGTTTGACATAAAATCTTTATAACCAAATTAAAATAACAGTGCATCTTGCACAAAAATGCAAAAATGCAATGTGGCAGCTGGGACCATACAAAATAGATCAACCCCAATTGGTTTTATTCTCTGTACTAGATTATGTCAGATCAAGAAAACTGTCAACAGAGACCTAACATGCTCATCACACAGGTGTGACTAAGGAAGCCAGTGAAGGCAAGGTAACTACATATGCATTTCAATTGACCTACTGGCTAAAGAAAACAAAAGGCTAAATATGTATCTCCAGAGAAACTTGTAAAAGATACAGGAAAGATGCTCTGTATGTGACAAACACACCCTACTCGCATTTCTCCCAACAAACATCTAATGCATAGGGTGTTACAAATGTCTAAACCATTCAAAGCGTGTCTGGAGTTTGGGAAACAGTCCATCACCCATACAAGCTACTGCAAATGTGCTCCATTTGATAAACAAATACCCCCAACCTTTTCCTCCTCCTGCTACATTTTCTTAGAAAATGTGGGTATTGGATGCAGCCAAGCCTGGGGATTTTAACTCAGGTGTGCCAATATACTCCTGCTGGAATTTAAATCTGGAGATTCTTCCCAACTAGAGGGTCTTGCCCCTCTGCTCGTGGTCAGACTTATAGTCATATTTGGAGTCAGGAAGAAATTTTACCCTGTGGTGAGACTGATACAGGCTGTGAGGGGTTTTGCCTTCCAGAGATCTATGGAGTATACTTTAACACCTTTTGCAGCAGCAGAACATTGGCTACTATGCTCCCCCTGTGGCTGATTAAAGTGTTATGTCTTGTACTGTGTCTAGGTTGATTGTATAGTTTTAATAGGAGGTTAGACAATGGATTTGTATAAGATGGGTCTGGATAAGAATGATACTGCCTCGGGCAGAGGGTTGGACTAGAGACCCCTTCCTGCTGTACTTCTAGTTCTCATTAAGAATCTATTCATGCATTAGGGTTATCATATTTCCAGGTCCAAAAATGAGGACACCTGCTGGCGGCGGCAAGCTGTTGCCCCTCACTGACAAGCCCCACACCCCTAGCCCTGCTGCTGCCCCTCACTCAAAACCCACTGACCCCACCCCTGCCCCTCACTCCCAAACCACAGTACCCCACACCCCTTACCCCTTGCTGGTGCCCCTGTCTCCTGACCCACAGCCCCCTGGTGCAAGCCACATACCCCCACAGCCCTGCTGCTGCCCCATATTAAACCCAGACATTTGCTCTTATTGTAAAAACCCACCCGGACACAGCACAGGAGTCCAAAAAAGAGGACATGTCCGGGAAAACCTGGACGTATGGTAACCCTACATTTATTGTTAACAAACTCCTGATTTGCATGCAGTTAGAGCCTGTATACACACGGAGTTAAATCAAGAAGAACTTATGCTAGGTGTGAAATGGAATATTTATTTGGGCAAAAAAAAACAAACAACCAACCTGGCTTCTGTTCAGTTTAACACATCTGCAAACTGAGTTAAGATAAACAGGAATAAAGCACTCTCATTCCTAAGTATAACTAACAAGGAACAACTTCATGTATCGACAGGATTTGTAGGTTAGTACTGAAGAGCTTTTCATGTAACGTATCTAAAATATTAAGACTTAATTTTCTGTGGTAAGGGCAACTTTACTTGGGACTCTCAATCATAAACCAAGAATCAGGCTCCCAATTCTGCAAGAAATCAAAGGAAGCAAGCCAGCAACAAAAACTGGGATTATCCAGGCAGAAGACTTGGTAGATATTACATTTAGATTTTGACTGCACAAATCCAGTGACCATATTAATGGGAAAAAAGTAAGTCACATTGAGAAGACTACTACAGTCTGAATAAGATTTAGACATGAACAGAAATGGGAGAGAGAAAACGGGACATCGTGGTGCCCTGTGACCAGTGGGGTCCCTCAAGGCTCTGTCCTGGGACCCATCCTGTTCAACATCTTCATTAATGATGTGGACATTGGAGTCAGGAGTGGACTGGCCAAATTTGCCGATGACACCAAACTTTGGGGCAAAGCATCCACACCAGAAGATAGGCGGGTGATCCAGGCTGATCTGGACAAGCTCAGCAAATGGGCAGACGAGAACCTGACGGTGTTTAACACCGAAAAATGCAAGGTTCTCCACCTCGCGAGGAAAAGCCTGCAGCATCCTTATAGGCTCGGCAGTGCTACGCTGGCTAGCACTACAGAAGAAAGGGACTTGGGGGTCATCATTGACCGCAAGATGAACATGAGCCTCCAATGCGATGCTGCGGCTAGTAAAGCGACCAAAATGCTGGCGTGCATCCATAGATGATTCTCGAGCAAATCCCGGGATGTCATTCTCCCCTTGTACTCGGCCTTGGTGAGGCTGCAGCTGGAGTACTGCGTCCAGTTTTGGGCTCCACAATTCAAAAAGGATGTGGAGAAGCTTGAGAGAGTCCAGAGGAGATCCACGTGCATGATCAGAGGTCAGGAAAACAGATCTTACGATGACAGGCTGAGAGACATGGGACTCTTTAGCCTGGAAAAGCGTAGGCTCAGGGGTGATCTGATGGCCACCTATAAGTTTATCAGGGGTGACCACCAGGATCTGGGGGAACGTTTGTTCACCAGAGCGCCCCAAGGGATGACGAGGTCGAACGGTCACAAACTCCTGTAAGACCGTTTCAGGCTGGGCATGAGGAAGAATTTCTTTACTGTCTGAGCCCCCAAGGTCTGGAACAGTCTGCCAGCGGAGGTGGTTCAAGCACCTACATTGAACACCTTCAAGAGTAAATTGGATGCTTATCTTGCTGGGATCCTATGACCCCAGCTGACTTCCTGCCCTTTGGGCAGGGGGCTGGACTTGATGATCTCCCAAGGTCCCTTCCAGCCCTAATGTCTATGAAATCTATGAATAGTAACTTGAAACAGCCAATTTGCAAATGGCTGGATTCCTACAGAAATTCAACTGGTAGACTTACCATTTTACTACTATTTCCATATCATCCAGATTAAAAATAAATAGGTATTTAGATTTCTCTTCATTTTAAAGCCAGATCACTTACCCTTAATACCAGCTTCTTGTACTTTTCAGACAAGTCCACCTTCACACATCTTCCTTGGAACCAAAGTGCTTTGTTTGCACAATGCTCAACCATAGCTAAAGCATCTTCTCTGGTCTCCATCTCTATGAAAGCCTAAAAAACCAAAAAAGATTAGAATACATGCAAATATGCAAGAGTTGTATAATAAGATTTTACAGTTATTTAAATTAGAGCAAGGCCAAATTCCAACCTAAAGTATCTTTATTCCATACATCCAATCAACCCAATTTTACATATTTGCAGCCCTGAAAAAAACACCTTCATCTGTCAGTACTACAGGCCTTAGGACAATGCAATGTTTTTACTGTAGAAGTAGTTCTGAAATGACATGGAGATACTAAGTTGATCTGAAAGAGTCATCTTAAAAAGACAGTGTCAGTGTAGTCTTTGAATTTTAAACTAGTTAGTTTGACCAGGATGCCCACCCCCCTTTCCAAGACAAAAACTGCACCCTGTGCTAAAATTTCCAGGCTAGAGGGATTGCTCTGGATAGTTCCATTCAAAATTTTTGGAGCAATACCAGAAAGTGGCAGCAGGCAGTTGCTCATCCAAAAGGGATCTTTGTGTGGAATTCTGGAGCAATCTATTCTGTTCAAAACACAGATTACTTTGCTGGAGAGGACAGAAAAGCAGTTTTGGTTCAAGTGTCAGTAAGCATAAAATCCTGCCTTAGCATCAAAATCTGGAGGGCACAACAGGTACCATGCTTACTGGTATACAACACACATGAAGGTGAATTGGGAAGAGCAACCAGAATAGGAAACAGATTGCATACCCGCTAATTTTTGCTAAGGTGTACAGTCTAGAAGCACTTCTAGATCCCCAATTGCTTCTTGGTTTTCAGATGAACACTAGTTATGAAATTTATTTCTCCTGGCTGGGGACCTGGGAGACCTACCTGGTTCTTCCCCCTCCCTGCTTTTTATTTATTTATTTATTTATTTAAATCAACAGAGCTTAAAAGTACTGAGATACAAATTGTTCACAATTTCTATATACAAGGGACACATACACATCAATGACACATTTAAGTTTATACCTACTGAGAAACGTTCTGTGGTAATAAGCTTAGTATGTCATTTTCAATGGTTCTTTTAAAAAAAAAAAATCAAACCTCAAGGAGTCATAATGAAAAAGGTTCATGTTTAGTGAGGTATACAATGAGATAAATTGAAGGAATTCCCTTTTCTTTATTAAATTACTAGCATGTACGTAGGATTTCAGAGGCAGTCTGTTATGGCTGATTTTTAATTGTTTTAAATTAAAAGCACCCCCTGCCCACCCAGCAGCAGCATGGGGCACAACTCCACGCTGCCACTGCTGCGCCTCACTTTGGAAGCCACTGCAGCACGGCATTCCCTCCTGCACCAGGGTCCTGCCTGCTGAGCTATGGAGGCTGCTCCAGCAAGGTTGTGGTTTGGGAGTAAGAGGCAATGGCATGGGCAGGAGACTGGCATATCAGGGCTGTTCAGCACCACAAAGCGGCAGGTAAGACAGCCACAGCTGGACCTAAGTCCTGGTGAGCTAATGGGACAGATAGCTCTGATTTTCTATATTAAAAAAAAAAATCAAATCCCAAAATATATAGGTATTTAGAATTTATTTTATTACAATGATTGAGGCACTGGTAGGCTTGCAAATTGCTTCAAAATTGTAAATATATCAATAAAACATCATTGTGACAGACAGATAGACAATTAGAGTGGATTTCTATCTTAACTGCAGAAAAATGTGGATTTGGGGGGTTTTGGTCAGAGAATTTTGGGTTTTCAAACAAAGAATAGTAGGATCCCTGTTGATGTCACACCCAAGCTACAATTTTAAAAGACTCTGGTTATTTGCACACAAATCTGTTCAACCTTTCACTTAAGATTATGCACTAATCAATTTATATCATAAAACCATGTAGAATGAAGTTACCTGGCTTTTCATTCTCATCAGTATGTAGTTCTTTATTTTTCCATATGGCTCAGCTAGTTTGAGCACTGAATTGTCAGAATATCCTGAATGAGGTAAATTACTGAGGTGAATCACACGACCAAGTTCTGGTTTTGGTGGCTCAGTTTTTTGGTCAGGCTTCCCTTCTGGTTTCTAAAAATTAAGAATTAATACAAACTTAAAAAGTAAATTCTTCAGAAAAAAAACCTTTTATAATTTAAAATGACCAAATTACATCCATGACAAAAATTTAAGTCCCAGCTTTACTATCATATTTACTTGAATACAAGACTAATAAGACCTACTGACTGCTGGGGTCCAGCCCAGTGAACTATATAGTAAACAATAAGCCTTTTAGGCTGTAGACTAATATCATGCATATTTTGTAGTATAAAAGTAGACACAAAAGTGCTGTTTAAATGTGTGTTTATGGGACATCTGTACTAAAACAGCAGTTTCAAGAGAGATAAAACACATCAATTCTTGATGAACTAAGTCTATGAGTACATATAGCTATTTGTCTATATGCAAATTACTACAGACATGTTTATTTCAAAGGATGTTTTGAAATTTACCCCTGACTTCTGTGCTCAGGGAGAGCAGGGTCTGACAAAGGAAAACAAGGGAATGGGGCTGCAGAGAGATTAAGCTAGGGGGCAGAGGAAAAGGGGGTTACTTGACCCCCCATAACAGGACCCCTACCCAATTACCAGAATGGGAAGAGGATCCAGGGGTACCTGGCCACTTTCCCTTCCTTCACCCCCTAACTGTCCATCTTTTCCTCCTAACTTTTGCATGTTTGCAGGTGCATCCTTTCCCAACTGAGGTCCCTTCCCCCTGGTTCTGATTTCCCCCCTCACCCCATCCTTTCACTTCATCTCTGTATCTATTCTGCCTGTGCCCAGTGGTGACACCAGAGGCAACTTCACAGGCAGGGGAGCCTGAAGCAAGATGGTTGCCAGCTCTAGGTGCAGACAGAGCCTAATGACCCAAGGGGTGGAAGTGGAGGGATCATGAGACCCACAGGGCCCTACAGAAGTCCAAGCCACAAGCCAGTGTAGCTGTGGAAGCTACCAGGGACAGAACCTTCTCTGAGAGGCATGAAGACTAGAGTCGGAGAACTGCAGTGAAAGGACTCAGGAGTTAGCTCCAAGTGAAGCCCTGTCAGCTATGGGCTGGGTGTCCGTTTCCATGGGGTTATGCTCTTTGTAAAGCACTGGAACAGGCTGCCTAGAAAGGTGGTGGAATCTCCATCCTTGAAGGCTTTTGAGACCCGGGTAGACAAAGCCTTGGCTGGGATCGTATAGTTGGGGATGGTCTTACTTTGAGCAGAGGGTTGGACTAGATGACCTCCTGATGTCCCTTCCAACCCTAATTTTCTGTGGCCAAACAAGGCCGAGCTTGCCTGAACTGTAAGGCAGGAGGTGACACGGGAAAAATGGGATTCAAGGTCCCTAAGCTACCTACGCAGCAGGTTCTGGAACCTGAGATCATGGGGTGTGACCAGAGATGAGCCAGAAACTTGCAGCCCTGAACAGCATGTTCCAAGATAGAGGGCTCAGCAAGAGCAAAATTGAGACAAAGCCTGGGGTGGTGGTGGGGAGCCTCAGATCACACAAGCCTCCCTGTGCAGCTTCCCCTATTTGACATCAAGATGTGGCAGGCGAGACTACTGAATAAGGGAGACACTAGAGGGTGTAGTCCAGGGGTCGGCAACCCCCTGCACACGTGCCGAGCATGGCACACAAGACCATTTTGCTCGGCACACCAGTGCCAGCCCAGGCTGCTCCCAGCAGGTGGCTGGGAGGCTGCAAGCCCTGCTGCAAGCAGACTGGGCTCCATGGGCTGGCTGCAGCCAGGAAGCTGCAAACAGCTGCTCCATGCTCCGGCATGTCGGCACTCCGGCACCTTCCAAGGTAGACATTGTGTTTTTTTCGGCACTCCGGCCAAAAAACATGGCCTACCCCTCGTGTAGGCACTAGTAGGCCTACAGGGATGGGTACCCTGTAGCAGCACTTGAAAGCAGCCTACACCCCGCTAGATTTGTTTTCCCTGTTAAGGCAGTAGGAAGGGAACAAATTCAAGGAAAACCCCCAATAATCCAATTCTATACCTGGAAAATTAGAAAAAAATTACAAATGTTCCATATATAGAATCTAATTATGGGGGGAGGGAGTGATCTTTTATTCAGGGTCACCTTACGTTAGAGTAAATACGACATTTACATTTAAAAGAGTAAGTAAAATCAAATTAAGGCAAAAGCAAAATCATTACAGCAATTTAATAAAATTGAACATTACACCAATTAAATACAAGATTGTTTTAAAACACAAACTATTTACCTTTATTCTTTTGTATTTCTGGGACAGGTGGACTCTTACTGGTTTGCCAAATACAAGAGCTGGTGTTGTCGAATAATACTCTACTGCAGCCTGGGCATCTTCAGTGGTGGACATTTCAATGAATGCCTGAAATAGTACAGTATTAATTTATTTTTTCACATTACAGCATTATTCTTCCAGAAGGGAATTATTTTATGTGAGAGCTTAGGCTATTGTTTGAATCTTCTGCAAAATGATGTGGTAGGTTAGTTGTGTTAGTCTGAAGTCAGGTAGAACACGGGGCAGGGTGGCACCTTGAAGACCAACTCAGAGACATGAACTTTCCTAGGTGCCAGCCTACTTTGTTAGATGCTTACTACTGCAAAACAATATACACCTTTAAAAAATGAACTCAGGAAATGCAAGAATTAAGTCATCTGCAGTAATATTATCCCAGCCTGTAGAGCTAGAAATAAACTTAAACATTACTGCGTGTAAACTAAATATAGCAAAACCTCTGTTATCCAGCACCCGAAGGGAATGGATGGTACCAGATAACCAAATATGCCCATTACCTGAGAGATGTTTCTGCCTGGTTGGGCAAAGATGCTCTTCCCGCAGCACCCATATAACAGATTAACCTCACCACCTCTTCCGCCCCTCTCCTGGTGTCAGTGTGCTGGGAGACAGGGAGGGGGGCTCTGTGCAGGCTGCTTTACCCTAGGCTGTGGCCCGAAGTGGGACTAGGCATAACCGGAAGTCCCACTTCCAGTTTTGCTTTTGCCACATCGATCAGCGTCAACCAGCATGCCGGTTACTAGAGCATGCCAGTTAGTGAAGTGCTGGATAACACAGCTTTTACTGTAGAATGCACTATGTGAAAAAAAAGTCAGTCCCCCACCTAACTGCACGTAATTTATTTTGTTTATAATTTGTCATAATTTAATGCAGCATTAGAATAGTATTTTGCATTTCAATAGTTAAAAAGTTGCTTCTAAAACTGATTTTAGAAACTGAAGCTATACTATTGCAGCATTTGTAAACTGCTATCTTCACTGTTCCGTCTGAAGGCTGGGGGCGGGGAGCGACAATATTTCTTATAAAACGAAGACGGGGAAAACAACATTTCTTATAAAATGAAGCAAATCATACTGCTCAGATATAAAAATTCAGACAGCAGCTAAAAATGCCAAAAATTAGTTGAAAGACATTCAAGGGGAGAAAGGAGAATCCAGGTAACTTTAAGCCAGTTAAGGAAGAGGCAGGCAATTATTTTGGGCAGAGGGCCGCTTACTCAGTTTTGGCAGGCTGTCGAGGGTCACGTGGGTAGCCCCACCCCCTGGTCACCAACTTGGGACCAATGTCCCAATGTCTTGGGACCAATATCCCAGGGCCAGTACCGGTGAGGCCCAAAGCAGGGCATAGACTGACAGGGGTCTGTGGAGCCAGGCTGGGCTGCACCAGCAGGGAGCGGGGGGAGCTGGCCCAGCTCCACAGAGCCCCTGCCAGCTGGGACCCCACACTTCTACTACCTTGCTCTGGGCTCCGTTGGCACTGGCTCCGTGCTCCCACTGGCTCCTGGACCTGCTCATTCCCAGTGCCCTCCAGCCCTGTGGTACAGGCAGGGACAGCGCACAGTGCCAACCCCCTGCTCGCCAGCAGGGAAGAAGCTGGTGCTGAGTGCAGGTGTGGGGAAAGCAGCCCCTCACCTGCCCCATAGCCGGCGCTCCCTACTGCAGCCACTCGTAGCCTGCCTGGGGCTACCTGTGCCTGCTCCAGACAGCCCCATACAGGCTGCAAGCAGCTGCAGTGTGGGGCACCAGCCATGGGGCAGGCGAGGGGCCACTTTCTCCCAGCCTACACTCAGCATTTCCCTGGGCCCCTTCCCTGCCCTTCCCCCCTACACTGGAACCTCAGGTAAGGAAGCCACGTGGTCTCAGGCCGGGGCTTCTGGCTGTGGGGGACGGGACCGAGTGGGCCCTGCTGTTGTGAAAGCCTGTTGGGCTTTGCCTGTATCCTATTGCCCTTAGTTCCTGTCATTTTTGACGGGAACCAAGGGCAGATGAATATAATTTTCTAAATTTTTAGGGGCCCCGCAGGCTGGATAGAATGGCCTCCCGCGGGCTGTATTTTGCCCAGCCCAACTTAGGCTCACCTCTATCCTTGGGAAAACCATTGAAAAAATGATTAACAATTACATTTGTGGGAGTCCAGCAGGAAAAATAATGCTGAAGGGCAACCAGAACAGGTTCACAGCAGGTAGATCCTGCTCGACTAATTTGGCTTCCTTTTACGACCAGGTCACAAAATGCTTAGACGCAGGACTCAAGGTTGATGTCTTTTACTCGGATTTTAAAAAGACCTTCGATACAGTGTCTCATCCCATTCTCATAAATAAACTAAATGGCTGTGAGGTAGATGATTACACTATCAGGTGGGTGGTGAATTTGGCTTAAGGGATGCACCCAGAGAGTGGTGGTGGACAGGTCGCTATCGACTTGGAAAGATGTGGGTAGTGGGATCTCCCAAGGTTCAATCCCCGGACCAGTAGTATTCAATATCCTCATCAGTGACCCAGATGAGGGCATGGAGAGCACTCTGTTCATGGATGACACCAAATTATGGGGCAAAGTAAACACACTAGCGGGCAGGGAATGGATTCAGGTGCATTTGAACAGGTTGGAAAAGTGGGCAGAACAGAACAGGATGCAGTTTGATAAAGATAAGTACAAAGTACTGCAACCTAGGGAGAAAGAATCACCAGCACACAGACAGATAGGGAGATGACTTCCTAAGCAGCACAGCAGCAGAAAGGGATCTCGAAGTCATAGTCGACTCCAAGATGAATATGAGTCATCAGTGTGACAAAGTAATCAGTAAAGCTAACTGCACTCTATTGTGTATTAGCAGGTGCATCACAAACAGGTGTAAGAAGGTGATACTTCCCCTCTATGCAGCATTGGTACGGCCACAGCTGCAGTACTGCATTCAGTTTTGGGCACCGCACATCAAGAAGGATGTGGAAAACCTTGAGAGGGTCTAGAGGACGACTACTTGGATGGTTAGCCCTCCTACAAATTAGGACCTACAAGGACAGATTGAGAAGGCTGAGAGGGGATCTAGTGGTCACCTACAAATTTGTCGGGGGGGACAGCAAGAAACAGGAGATGCTCCGTTTACCAGGGCACCCCCTGGAGTTACTAGAAACAATAGAAACAACAGCCACTAACTGACAGAGAGCAGGTTTAGATTGGACATGAGGAAGAATTTCTTTATTGTAAGGGTTACCAGAATCTGGAATTGGCTTCCAAAGGAGGTAGTGCTCTCCCTTACCTTGGAGGTCTTTAAGAGAAAACTGGACAAGCACCTAGCTGGGGTCACCTGACCCCAGCACTCTTTCCTGCCCAGGACAGGGGGTCAGACTCAATGCTCTACTAAGGTCCCTTCCAACCCTAAACAACTATGAAATCTATGACTTAAAATCTTACCTCATTGATTTTGTTGAGAATCAAGTGATTTGTAATTATTCCAAAAGGTTCAACAAGCTGCAGCAACTGATACCTTAAGTTTTTCCCCCTCTGGAAATCCATGATGTGGACAACCCTGCTGGTTTCCTGTTAAGCGAAAATAGGAGTAATTAAGGAGGGTTACACTAGCATGAAATAAAACAGCATGCCAACAAACTCGATGGGACAAAGGGCTTCAAACCCCCTAATTTGACTTATAATTAGATAAAACAATAGGATATTGGTAAAAGGTTCCTCCCTCAAGTGGTAAACAATGTTGGATGGATCATTATAAAAGTCATACAGCCTTGCAAAGATTCCCACTGAGAAAGATCTTGCTTCAACTACTAAATGATCATTTGGGAGCCATAATCTATTGTCAATTTACGAACATACAAAATAGAGATCCTCATCCTCACTGAAAGATGACAAAATTGTCTGGGAGTTCCCACTGTTGACAGGACACTCAGTTGTGGTAGTGTCCCATTTACTGCTGCAATAGCCGAGTCCTGAAGCTCAAAAGTCCCATCCATCGGCTGTGACACTCCCAGCTACTGACAATGCATGGTGTACCCCTGCCACTGGGAGCCTTGTTAGCTGATGGAGCTCCCAGCCACAGGGACATACCTTGCTACATATGCAAATTAGAACTGAAAAAAAACTAGCTAGAAAGATATTACACGCTTTCAAGCTGCGACTTTTGATGGCAGGATAGTTACTTTGCACCTGTAGGCTGTCTAAATTAATTAAACAATTAACTGTGTAATACACATAATATATCAAGAGAGCCTAAGACACAGAATACTAGCCTATATAGCTCTCTGGTTTAGTCACTTGACAGATAAGAACCAAAACTCAATTCCACTATCCCCTTGAACAAGGATATCAAAGGTCTTTTACCTCCAATGAGCGCTGCATAAACGATTGGGTAAAAAAAGACAACACCAGAATTTCTGGCAGAAGCTGTACAAATTAAACAAATTTCATGTAAAGTGCCAAGTTCTGTCCAACTTCAAACAAAGCATTTGCCCCAAAGCCCCAGAAAACCGTTTTGGCCAGAAATGGCCTGAAACTGTAGGGAAGAGGAAGGGCAGGGGAAAAAAAGTTAACACAAAACAAAAAACAATTTACCTGAAACACAGAAAAAGGCAACAGAGCCCTGGAAACAACATGGAAGTTCCACGTGTTTCTGGGGCAGCCTACTACTGGCTGAGCTCCAGCAGGGGATCAGCCTATCAGGGTGCTCGATTCCCCACTTTGACAGGGAGTTTAAGAGCCCTGTCCACAGTAGAACAGGTAAGTACCCCCTGCCCTAAGGGCTGCAGGCATAGGTATACTTGATACAGCTGGGCATGGGACACAGGACACCCCTGACACAGGGATTTCCCCCTGCCCAGCACAGGTCTCTACAGCCCTAGCACACAACTAGCACAAGTCTCCCAAATCCTGCTCTGCACCCCTAAGCGGAGAAGGAGAGGGAGAAATTCCCCTCCTCTCCCACACAGCAGCAAAACAACGCACAGCTCTTAAGACCCTGTGCAGTGTGGGCAGAAGCCCCTAACCCCACACCTGGATGTGGGGGCAGGCACCTAGCGGGGGGGGGACCCTCCCATCCCCTTATAATACATCTAGCCGGCTAAACAAAACCTTGGTTGGGATAATATAATTGGGGCTTGTCCTTCTTTGAGCAGGGTTTTGAACTAGATGACCACCTGAGGTCCCTTCCAACCTTAAATTTCTAAGATTTCAGCATTTTGCAGAGTGCAAGCTTAAAAAATGAGCAAGAGCAGTGTGAAGACGCGCCACATAGCAAAGAAAATTTCTGCCACGGATTGAGTGAAGCAGTTTCCTGCTGGCACTCTTCAGCCGGTGGCAAATTCTTCGGCTCCTCGTGTAATGTGATTCTGGATCTGGCAAGCGAAAAATAGTATAAATCGCCATTCAGAGTCTGAAGTACATCAGAAAAGAAAGGCTGTTTTAGAGGCCGAAGGATAGAGCAAGCGGCAAACCACTATGTCCCCGATGTTCAAACAGAACAAGTGGCAAACCACTGCAAGTAGTCTGACAAGGAAAGAGGCTACATTTGCTCTTGTCGAGGCATTCACAGCTGTAAGTATCCCTCTGCAGTAGCTTGACCACCTGATTCTGAGCCACTACTTGAAGAATAATGTGTTAAATGGGAGTAGTATTCCAAGAGTTAACAGGCTTTAGTATCCTCCACAGGAGATAACTTCACACGTGCAGTCCACAAAAGCTGCACTGGCAGAGTTTGATAATTTGTATTGTGGAGGATGAAGTCACTGACAATCAGGACAACTACATGCTGCACATTTTATTTGAAGGCGGGACCTGGACAGGCAGTGACCTCCCTGTTTTTTAAACACAGCCAGAGGTGTCAATTTTTCAACACTTGGAAACAGGTTTCATGAATGCCTGTGCATCTACAGCTTGGACTTCAGCAAGATCTCAGCCTTCCTTTCTAATAATGCCAAGTACACAAGCAAGGCTTTCATCAATGTGCTCCAGGGAGCAATGCCCAACTCTGTACACCACCTGCAACGCACACATCTTGCCACTGGCGAGTGACATCTGCCGCATGTAGTTCCATGATGTAGATAGGTTGGTGCCCTGCCTGAAGAAAGCCTTCAAACAGTCCTGGCTGTAAGCTCCTATACTGGGAGTCCTTGCCAATCAGTGTGAGGAGCCACCACATCTTGTGCTCAACTACTGGAAGTCATGGTTCAATGCTTTCCAGTACCATGCCAAACACATCCACTACTACCAAAAGTTTGTGGCCAGAGCTGGACATCACATTAGGCACACAGTGCATGCTCCACCTATGGGACCTCCTGGAGAAGAGAAACATTAAAGAGCATGTGGGCTTTGTGACAGAAAATGCCACAAAATTCATGGAGCGCCTTACTTTGTCTGAGGGGTGGCAGCCTTCCATCCACCAGACTTGCAACAGTGATGGACTTACTAAGATGGGCTGAAGCCAGGGTATCATCACACGAACTTTCCAAGCATCAATGGGAAAACCAGCAG
Organism: Crocodylus siamensis; assembly: GCF_052110815.1. Lineage (NCBI taxonomy): Eukaryota > Metazoa > Chordata > Crocodylia > Crocodylidae > Crocodylus > Crocodylus siamensis. The sequence goes on along the minus strand of NC_143404.1, from coordinate 34,426,084 downwards.
AGAAAGGTAGTTTCAGGCAGTATCCTGAAACATGAATATTACAGCTATGATCCCTCCAATCCATCAAGGTTCAAGGCAACGCAGCTGCCTCATTCCTTAGGGCAGTCCTGGTTTTTTCTCTGAACCAGGCAGCTCTGCTGAGCTTTGATACTCAGCTGCTCAAGTCCATTCTTGGGTGGAAGAAACAGCACAAGTAGGAATATTCAACTTATGTAAACAGTGTCAAAAAGTGCCAGCTGCCCATGAACACAACTGCATTCTGGGATTCTGTCAGGGAGTGCTTCTCAGAGCTGAACACACTGGCAAAACAGCACCTCAGTCCCCGTGAATTTGATGAATGCGGAGGTCACCCTCTCCACCTATGGCCATGTGCTCAATCCACAAAGACAGGCTGTCGCCAGGAAGTGTCAGCAGCTGCTCCACACTCGCTTTCAATTGTTAACATGGATTTTGCCTAAAGGTCACCATTCCGTAAAAGTTAGCACTCAATAAAAGTTATAGTTTATTTATCATGGTTTCATTAAGAATTCTAAGTGGTGAGCTTTATTTAAAAGTTGTTTAATAAGCGGTGAACTTTATTTTCTTAAAACAGCTGAATAACACCCTGTGTGCTGCTGTTCAATGATAAATCAGCCCCACGGTGGGCTCCCTCAGTCAGAAGCGCAGAAGAGCCTGCCCCGAGAAACGCATGAAATTGGCTACAGTGACCCTGCAGAGCCCATTCTGCCCCCCTGCCGGAGCCTGAATTATAGCGGACCCTATTATTGGTGCAGCCCAAAACTGCATTTGCCTTTTGTGCAGCTGCATCATACTGCCAACTCGTACTGAGTCTGTGGCCTACCAAGACTCCCAAGTCCTTATCCATAGTACTGCCAACCAACCAGGTGTCACCTATTTTATATTTGTTTTTGATAATTTCTCCCAAGATGTAACACCTTGTCTTGTCTACACTGAACTTCATCCTGTTAGCTCTAGCCCTACTTTCCAATCTGTTGAGATCCTCCAGAATTGCACTTGCATCCTTCCTAGTTTCATGTCATTCCCAAACTTGCTTAACAAGCTTTCTATGCCAGGATCTAAACTGTTAATAAACATAATGAACAATACTGGGCCCAGGACAGATTCCTGTGAGACTGCTTGAAACCATCTGGCATTCTGACATGGACCTGTTAATAACTACCCTTTGCTTGCAGCTATTGAGCCAGTTTTCTATCCACCTAGTGGTAGTTTTATCTAGCTCAAATTTCTCCAATTTGTTTATGAGAAGGCCAAAGACACTACATCAACATTATTCCCAAGTTGTTACTTTGTCAAAGACAGAGATCAAGTTTGTTTGACAATTTATTTTTCATAAATCCATACAGGCTGCTTGTAATCCAGAAGCTTGCAAATGGCCTTTCAGTATATTCCAGTAATTTCAAGTACTAACCAGCCTGTAATATCCCAGGTCCTCCTTCCTCTTCATCCCCCCTACCCCCCACCAAAAGGGCCACTACCAATGGCCTTTTTACAGTCCTCTGATATCTTGCCCAGTTCTCACAAGTTCAGGAGACCATTGTCAAGGGCTCTGAAATCTCCTTTGCCAGTCCATGTTAGGTGTCTGACTGCAGCTTAATTTTTTGTGAAGACTGAGGGAAAGCAGCAGTTAAGCAGTTCTACAGTCTCTTCATCTTCGGTTAAGAGCTCCCTCTGACTTGTTAACCGAGGACCCACAGCTTCCTTGGTCCTTCTTTTCTGGCTAACATACTTACAGAACTTCTTTTTGCTGCCCTTAACCTCCTTTGCCAGGTGCAACTCATTCTTTAACTTTGCTTTCCTGATTTTGTCCCTGGAAGTTCTTGCTATTATGTCCTGGTAAGCTTCCTTGGTGACCTGCCCATTTTTTCCCATCATCTGTATGCTTTCCTTTTGCATCTGAGGTCTAGAAGCTTCTTGTACAGCCATATCGGTCTCTTGCCATTCTGCTTGTGGTTCCATTGTGTCAGAAAAGTTTCTTGTTAGAGTTCCAATACTGTGCCCCTTAGAAGCTCCCAGCCATCCTGGGTGCCTTTATCCTTCAATCTATATCCTCTCCTTGTGACATTTATCCTCCCATGACCCAAAAACCAACAGATCACTATATGATAACTGTCATTACTGCTCTGCACTACATTCACATTACCCAGAAGTTAAAAATTCTCTAGAAACAGTTACAATGGTCAAGCTGGACTGAATCAGAGATCCATCATGGGCAAGCCGCCTTGTTTCCCTTAACAGACAGATCTTGGCTGAGACACTTCCTCTTAAAGTACACATGCACAGAACCTAAGACAGTGAGACCTGCGTAAGCTACTATAGTACAAATTAATACAAATCTCATTGTTTCCCAAGAAACTGAACTTCCTCAATAAAAATCATACTAAAACAAAAAATCTGATGTTTGCATTGGATTATATTAACATTTTGTAGAACTACTGATTCAAATAACTTAATACTAACCACTCTGCCTTTTTGCATGTGCCTTGGTCCTTGCATGTTTCCATTTCCAGACCCTTCAAAAAAATAAAAGTAGAAGCTGGAGTAAGTTTACTATTGCCATTTATTTTGTAGATATCAGTGACCTGTATCACTTTTTAAATATCGTATGTTTAAAAGACTGACATAAATAATTTATTAATCTAAGAAGACACTAAAATTCTAAAAGCACTGTAAGCTTTGAGAAAGTGACCCCCTTTAGATATAGATCTTGCACACAGCAGTCATATTAAGGTCCTATTAAGAGACACTGTGGTAACAGTTTGGATGAGTGAAGAGATCTGCTACACAAGTGATCTGAAACATTTTTATTGTAAAAATAAAAAACTCAGTTTGAGCACTATGATCCTAGTAGGCAACTGCTGAACCTCTGGGTTGTGGTATACAAGTAAGAGGCCTGATGAATTCATTTGTGGCTGATAAGGCTATGATCCCATAGCAGCACTAAATCAAAAAGCCCACTTTTATTAAGAATAAATTAAATGAAACTTTCAAGTAGCTCAGTTTAAAGTTCAAAATGAATTTCAAAGTAGTTAGGATTTCATTAGAAAGTGTTCTACAAATGTTAAGAGAAATATTTTTACTGCATTTTGAAAGTACTGGTTCGGTTTTAAACATTCATCTGCGGTGCTTTCAAAAGAGATGTTCTGCCATGACACTGAAAGCAATGTCTACCCATCGATATTGGCATACACCACGTGAAATGCAGCAACGAAGGGAACAAATGATGATGTTATTAACTTAACTTACTGTTAAAGGAAGAGAAATCTTAAAAACCTGAGGCATTTTTAAGTGATATACAGCCTGATTTTTTTTTTTTTTTTTAAAGAGTAAAAAAAAATTTAAAAAGCCAATACATACATTTTGGCTTCCATTTTTTAATATCTATTTCCTATAATGGGGGGGGGGGGGGGAAGGTGTGTGTGTGTGTGTGTGTGCGTGTGCGCAGTAGGGATGTGAAAGGTTAGATGATTGTTTTACCAATAACTGCAATGATAACTGGTTAGCTGACCAGTTATCCTTTAGCTTTGGGTGAGTACAGTCTAGCAGAGAAGTGTTTTTTTGGAGGGGAAGTTGCATGGTGTTCCAGCAGGAATCAGAAGGCAGCACTGCAACCGAGAGAGGGAAGAGCAGCGAAGAGGGGAGGGGAAATAGTTCACTCAGGTCTCCCTTTATGCAAATTCGTTTAGTATGAATTTGCTTGTATGTGACAACCTTGTGTATACCAGAAATTTGCTTTGTGCAAAATCCGATCCCCTCCACCCCACACACACAAACTCCTGGGAGGCAGCAGCAGCAGCTGCTGTGTGCAAAACCCTCCTTCCCCGCCCCCACGTCCATCTGCAGATGGGTGCTTCCTTGCCGTCAGCTATTAGCTGAGGGCCATGGCCCAGTGGCCAATCAAGAGAGCGAGCTAGGGTGGGAGGCAGGGAGGCACCCCAGTGTGTCACATGGAACCAGCGGTGGTGCCCCTTCCCCATCAGGTAAGAGCTGTGCATACCCCCTGTGCCCTTGCCAAGTACCCCCTAGGGGTACACATACCCCCAGTTCACAACCCCTGGTTTAACAAATATAAACTAGGAGGTTAAACTATTTTTTTTAAACAACATTTACATCCCTAATATGCAGCTCAGTGGAATTCAACTTTCCAGATAAAACATCTGTTATTTGAGAAGGCTGCATTCAGATTGTTTTCTCAGGTTACCTCTTGGCCCACCTGGTGGCCCAAGATGAAATGGAGGTGGTGGAGGTCCCAAAATTCCTGGTGCAGGGTTTGTAGACTGCTGCAACATAAAAGGATCACCCCTAGAAACAAAGAGATGGTATGATATAAAGCAGTGTTAACCTTAAAAAGAAAATAATTCCTTAACCTGGCCTCAAAATTATGACCACTGTTCACCAGACTGAAGCAAAGGATAATTCTAAAAACTTCTAACTAACTGAACATCACACTTTTAATTTTATTTACACACGCACACACATTTAGTGATAAATTTAGGCAAATAAGCCCTGCAGCCTGTCATAAAAGATGAGCATGGGTAGGTAAGGACGTCTAAAGTTCAGGAAGATATGGTAAAAAGTTACTGGGAAGCACCTACTGAAGGTTCTTCAAGCATAAGTCTGTCTCATAAGAGGAGGGAGGATTTAAAAACAAACAACCCCCCCCCCCCGCTTTGTATACATCACATTCTAACACTAAAATCTAGTTTCCTGGGATCTTCCAAGACTAGAAAGAAAGCACTGAATTTACCAAAAACTTATTTCCCAGTATGCATTTCTACGTCCAGTGCTTGAAGGTCATGTGCTTTTGTTTAGAAAAAACCTTTGGCTTGAGCTACATTAAACTTACTCATGACACCAATAATATCAGTATCAGTTAGATGTAAAACTACTACAATAACAACTGAAATATCCTGCTATAGCTTTAACTGATTTGTGTACAATTTAATACTTATTAGTTTAACTAAACATTAAGTGGGCATTTAAGTTATATTAAAGTTATATAATGTTAGATTAGAATAACATAGAAGCCTAATTAAAAAATATTTTTAGGAAGGTCAGCCTACTCCCTACAACACTGATTCTCAAATTGGGGTACCACAGTACCCTTGGGTGCCATGAGCTCCTTTTAAGCATGCTATAGAGTGCGAACACCTATATATAAACACAAAATCAATTCCGAGATTTCAAACAGAAACCCAGTGTCAAAAACACTGACCTGTTGTCAGTCATTTTGTGTCATTTGCATAATAAGATTGAGTGATCTGAATCTTAAGAATTGTTCTATTATTTTACCATGGTCAAGAAACCAAATGAAAGCTTTAAAAAAATGGCATTTTCCAAGGGGTGTCTTGTGTCTAAAAAGGTTAAGAACTACCAACCTGGAAAGCAGGGTATGTTGGACCTAACAACTCTAGTATAATGAAATCTATGCATGTCTCCTGGAGTTTTAAATAGGATCTTTACATGGATAGTCTAAAAACATGCACATCTTAGTCAATAAAACAACAAAAAAGTCCCTATTCATCTTTCTCACGGATCATGAGATCTCTACATTTTCCTTAGCCATTTACAAATTTATATTTGCAGAAGTAATATTCTGAAATGTCAACTGTATGTATCTCATAGATTGAGATTTACATTCCTTACTGGTTTACAAATATTATTAACCATTTATACATAAAACATTTTACAGGAGAAATAGTTCCCTAAAGCTGGGGAATTTTATAAATAAGTTTCAGATTTAGCATAATTTACTGTAATATAAAGATGTTTTCTTGCAAGACAAATTTCTTTTAACATTTTAGGAAAACCTGTTACATAAAAAGACATTGACTGTACAAGGTTACTATGATAAAACTTACATATAGGCCTATGATACTTAGAACACCTGTAAAAAAACTAAAATTATAATAACCCACACAGTTAAAAACTCAGTACCTCTTTCTGTTATAAATTTTCTTCTTGCATTACACCTGAGGTCTGCAGATTAAACCGAGACTTTGTAAAAACTAATTTGATATGCTTTCTCCAAATGGTCATCTATTTTTTCTATACAATTCACACAGGAGAGTGTCCATTCTACCAACTCTCCCTTCTCCCTTTCAAATGGTTAAAAAAAGAAAAACCCATTTAAGAAAAAGACAAGTTTCTTATGCTGTGTAATAAAAAAGCAAAATAAATATGATTTAAGATAATGAATCATTCATTCCAAGTACTCCTCAAATACTACTGAACCTGTCACAGCTTAAAAATACTAAGCTTGATTTCAAATCAGTGTGTTGCATTATTTACTTCTAATCTGACCCCAGCTTATGTTTGTACCACGCACTCTTACTCACATTCCATGTCCAGAATCACTGTCAGGATTCCATTCTGGATATCTTAAAAGAAAAAATAAAATTCAAAAATAAAATTCCAACCTTTGCAATCATTATTCTGTATCTATAATATGTTGATTTACATTTTTACATGAAAAATAAGATATGAATACAGTGTTTGTATAGTAGGACTGGCAGCCATAAGACCATCACAATTCTGAACAAGGGCCACAAGCACAGTTTCAGATTAATTAGAAAATAAAAAAATTAAAGCTCTCACAAGTATAACATACTTCAAAATTCAGTACATGACATTGTGATAAGCAGCGAGAATAAGTCTGCCTCTCCGTTCCCTCAGATGAGCTTGACTATAGAGTACAGAAGAAAGCTGCATCCAAAACATGCCTGAAACATACCATATATATCATAAAGAACTGAGAGAGTGATTTGCATTCTCCTTTCCACCCCCTCCCAAAAGGTTTTGTTTTTGAGTTTATTAAAGGGACACTGTTGAGATTAAAAGATAATGCACTAATCTCTATAATGCACACTTCTATGACCTGCTCTCTGTATATACATAGCTTATATGTCTAGCTATACATGTTCTCATGCCAAAAGAATGTTTAACGTATTTCAAACCCATACATTTCAAGCAGAAGCTGACAGCGTCGACTGTGAGTTGCTCCATTGATATGATGGCTCCACTCCTGCAGTAAATTAAAGGTAAAATTAGCGAAAATATACAATCAAATATTTTATAGAAAACAGTAGACTAATTGTGTCCTAGACTGTGTTCCTTATCTTCTATGAGAAGTATGTAAATAATTGGTGCAGCTAATGAAATATGTCTGTAGCACTTTTAAGAGACATTGAAATACAACCTACCTTAACTTATACCCTGGGCAGAAAATGCCAGATGAAAAATATCCTCTGGAATCTGAGGGCTTGATCCTGGCCTCAGGTATTCAAATCTCAAGAGGAGAAAATTGCTAGAATTTATATATATCTATATAGATAGCTCACAGCCTTGACGATTTTTCCCCTACTTCCTCTGTATTATATCTCCATTTTTCAAAGTCCAGTATACAATGAAAATACTGAATTCAGCTCTAGGGAACCCAAAATGCTGAGGAATAGTAAGAACATCCAAAAAGAGTACTAAAAATTAAAGGGATAGAGAAACTGATATATGAAGAAAGACTTAAAAATGAATGAAAGCAAATATCTATACCAGATAATAGTTATGCCAAGGAAGAAAAAGTATATAAATATCTGGAGGAAGACACCAAAAAAAAAAAAAGGTGAGGGGGGCTTGCTGAAAGTGGTACAAAACAGAACTATGAGTAATGGAATTTAACGAGCAAAATAAAATGTCACTTTAAAGTCAGAAAAGGCATCTAGGAGAATGCAGAAGAGGCTCCAACTAAAATGGAGGAAAAGATCAGAAGGATGACACCCATGCAGAGGCAAAGGCAATAGTTTGATTAGATGCCCAGTATACATTAGCTAGCGAGAAGGGGAGGCTGTCGGGATTTCTACAAGGCTATAATTCCCCAAATCCTTTTCAAAAGGCCTATTTCAATCAGTCTCTGACTAAAAGGTGCCAAATAAATAAGACCTTTCTGACTCTGGATCTTCCCCCCCTTTCCCTCTTTCATCTACAGAGCATTGCGATTGCTAAGGGAAGCTAAGCTCCCTATTGTTTTTTTGGGGGTTTTTTTTTTTAAAAAGAAGTTTTAATTCTGTACACTCCGATGATCTGTATCTTCCTGGTCAGCTGGCAAGTGATTTTTTCACGTATTGTTTTTGTTTTTGGGGGGTTTTTTTGAAAAAAAACTTCCAAAACCAAACCAACATGCTGTAAGTATTCTCCTGCATAAAGCACTGAGGCAGACTCCCAACTGCTGCCTCTAAACATTCACAGAGTGACTTCACTGGCTTTACAGCAAACAGTACTTTTATAATATCCATTATTATCAAGTTGAGACAGATGATTTTTCCAAGATATAGAGCACATATCTGAGTGCAGGATGAAACCCTCAGTCACTTTGTCAGAGGTTGATTAAAAAAGAAGAGGAAGACACCACTCTGTCAGCATTCACAAGATGTGAGCTCCCCTGATGGCTCTGCAATTATAAACTAATAAATATATCAATGCTTTTGATGTACAAACAGGTGGAACAAGAAAAGTTAATTTCACTAAATACAAAACAGTTTATACTTACATAGAAAAAGCCCAAATTTAACAGAAGACAATTCTGAGGTCTTAAGAAATGGTGTTAACAGATGTCACCAAATTTAATTCAAACAAGCATTCCACTAAAAAGGAAAAATCTGAAGTTTACAATACTTGTAATCTGCAATGCTTCTGATGCTCGTGCTGCTAGAAGTAAACATGTATTTCAAATTCTTCATAAATATGTTAAAAGGTGACAAACTGATTCAGAATTTAGGAATAAGTATGGCATCCAACTCTTTCAATGAATTTCAAATTCCCTTCATTTTATTTTGAAACTCCTCCCTTATAAATCAAATTCTTCAAATGAAGGTTTTTCAGCTTAAGACAACCTCTTGCCTACTTTGCTTTTTGTTTGCCTTAAAATACTTTTTATTGTTTTCAATGGGAAAAAGATCAATTAAACAAGACTCTGTAAAGTATTTCTTTATTGCTTCAGGATCAAATTTCCCCAATTCTGAGTTTCTGGAGGTACTAAATTATCTATTTACATGGAGGCAGAAAGTAAGGAAGGACAGCACTTTAGAGCAGGGGTTGGCAATTTTTTTGGCCAGAGTGCCAAAAACACCCCAACCTTGACCCACATCTCAACTTGGCATGCCAGGGGGAGCCTCAAGGGGCCCAGATCCTTGCTGCTGGCAGCAGCTGAACATATGCCTCTGGGTGAACAGCAAGGGAGGGGCTGGGGTTAGATTGCCCCAGCACCTTCCCTGCCCTGTGCCCCAAGGCACAAGTGCAGTCACCACAGTCAGGTAGCTAGTGTTGATGTTCTGGAGCCTGATGCAGCTGTTGGTAGCCTGCCCATCACCTGCTGCAATCGCTCGAAGTGGGAGATGTTTGTGTCAGGCAGCTAGGAGGCTGCAAGCAGCTACACTGGGCTCCAGAACCACATCCAGGCTCTGTAGTGACAACAGGTGTACACGTGCCTCAAGACAGAAGGCAGGGGAGGGGCCTGGGGCAGCACAACCCTTGCCCCTTCTCTGCCACCCACCCAGAGGCACACATCCACCCAGAGGCACCATGGAACCCAGCCAAGGACTCCAGAGCCCAGCACAACTTTTTGTAGTCTCCTGGCTGCCCACCACAGCCATCCGGGACTTTAGGCAGGTGTTGTAGGTGGCCAACAGGCTGCAAACAGAGCATTGACACCTGTTCCACAGCAGAAGCAGCATGTGTGCCCCCGGGCAGCCAGCACGGGAGAGGCCAGGGTTGCACTGCCCCAGGCCCCTTCCCCATCACCTACCCAGAGATGCACATGCAGCTACTGCTGCCATGGAGCCCAGCTTGGAGCTCCCAAATATGGTGTAGCTGTTCGCAGCCTCTGGGCTGCAGCCTGCCCAGGCTCTGAGTAGCTGCTGCCAGCCATGGAGCTGGGGCTGTCTGCAGCAGGGCTTGCAGCCTTCTGGCCACCTGCCACAAGCAGCTGAGGCTCCATGCCTGGCAACACCTACCCAAAGATCAGGCTGGCTGTGGTATGCCGAGCAAAATGGCCTCATGTGCCATACTCTGGCACACATGCTGAGGGTTGCCAATACCTGCTTTAGAGCAACACTTCTCAACCTTCTTAAGATTCAGGACACACCTCCATAACGTTCAGGAATATAACCACACATTGGATAAGAACCACTGTTCTACTGCCTCAGTGGTTCTCATCCAGAGTAATGAGCAGGCATCTGTGTTTCTTGCAGAAAAACAGAGAAAACCACATATTTCCCAACTTTATCAGAGAAAAAAATGGATTTTCCCTTTCAGCAGAGATACCCACAGATTTCCCACTTTTGCAAAGAGCTCTACAGGGGGCAGAGTTCCAGCCTGCAAGAGCTTCTTGCAAAAAGACTGGGAAACCCCCAACTCTGTCCAGAGGAGGGAGAAGGGGAGAGGGCAGAGCCTGAGGCTCTCAGTTACCCAAGGCTTGGCCCAGGCTCACTGTTCATTCCTGTAGCCTATGGTACATGGGGCCTGCAGGGGGCTGGGGAGTTGCGGGTAATGGCTGGGGGACTCCAGCAGGGCTGGGGGAAGAGCAGCAGGGCAAGTGAGGGGCAGGGCGCAGGTGTGTGGCTGGGGGCTGAGGAGCAGAGAGGTCTTGGGCAAAGCCCTATATGGAGTGCCCATTGGCAGCAGCCGGGAACAGCATGCTCTCATCCCAAGTGAGCTCCATGCTTTTCTGTGTCCGGTTCCCCAAAGGGCCAATAGCACACTGCTCCAGGTCCATGCGCTGCTGGTTAGCTGGCCACTCCTGCGGGAAGCGGCTAAGGGGTGGGGAGGTGTCAGGGAAAGACATGGAGTGCCCACCTACCCAGCAGCACATGGACCAGAAGTGGAAGTCACACAAGGAAGTGCGGAGCTTGCTCAGACCAATAGCACGCCACTGGGTCCATGTGCCGCTGGCCAGGTGGGCTCTCTATTCCTTTCCCTAGTGTGGCAGGGCACAGCGGGGCCGTGCAAGGATCTTCTCGCTGCTGAGAGCTCTGCACTGCCCTGACAACGTGCCCTCTGTGCATGGGGCTGCAGTGAGGGCAGCAGCACGGGGCTGCATCCCTCAAAGAAGCAGCAGGCACAGGGGGTACATCGCCAGGGCACTGTGGAGCTCACGGCAGCGAGAAGATCGCCGTATAACTCCGCTGCGCCCTGCTGGCCAGGTCCTGCCCACTGAGCTGCAGAGGCTCCGGGGGGAAAGCAGGCAAAGAACCCAAGCCCGCAGCCTGCAACTGCCCCATGTACAGATCTGGGGGGCACAGGTCCCTTTTGCCCACTAGGAATGCATATGGTGGCATGGAGCTAGTGCCTCACCCCCCAGCAGGGAGGAACAAGGGCAGGGGACTGTGGACCTACATCCATAGCTCTGGCACCTGGGGTCCCCCTCCAGCAGGGCTGAGGGAGCAGGGGCTTTGGGTGGGGGGCAAGGGGCACCAGCAAGGCTGTGGGGAGGAGTGAGAGGCACAAACAGGGCCAGGGGGGCACTGGGGAGAGCCTTTAATTTTAATAATGGATATGCGGGGGTTAGCAAAGAATTTGCGATGTTATATCAGGGGAAAAAAAAACAGGGTCCATGGCAATGAGGCAATCACGGTCTGATGCAACTGCCCTGTGTACCTCAAACACAGCCAGGCTGGAGAGTGGTCGTGGCAGGATATACGCTCCTGCCACATCTCTTCCATTTTTGATCCCCCTGTATCCTCCCTGAAAGAGAGTTATGTGGGACAGTTACATCTGCACCAGGACCAGGCACTCCAACCTGATTTAGATTTATCACATCTTAATGCAGCTGCAGCCATTTCCCAAGCTGGCTGCACACAAAGCAAGCGGGGCAGTCCCATCTGGCCACTGCAAGAGCAGTGCCTGCATCACAACACCCCAGAAAGGGACCTGCATCACCCCAGTTGAGAATCACTGCCTTAAACACAAGGTGCCAATCTACGCTATCTTTTGTCTAACTCCACATGAAAACTGCTAACTCTCTCTGCCACAGATACCAGTGAAGATGAGTGCCTTAGGATCCTAAGTTGGCCTAGCGCTGAAGACCCCGAGATCTTTTCTAACTCTGAAGACCCTGAGACCTTTAGAAAAAAACTAGGTCAAACTTAGAAGTCTCACTTCAGACATCCATTTTATTAGTCTCTTGAATGCTGTGCTGTTCAGCTCAGCTGCTCATGCTGCGTGGAATTATTTTTAAGTAGAAAAACAAGGCAACATTTATCAACTTCCCGTTCTTTGATACAGGTGTCAAAACTGATAGAAGGCCTAATCAGAAAATCCGGATTACATTTCATTTCAATTCAATACTAGGATAATTAAGCAGTCAAAATTCATATACACCAAGTTACAAGAACAAATTAAAAAGCTTTTGTGCTCAAAATTTTTCCATTTGGGCTTAAGAGAGACTTGAACAAAACTTGTACTCACTTCCTCTACTCTCAATGTTATTGTTAGTTTCCCCTGCAATAAAGTATATTGTTAATTTATTAATAAAACTAGAGATATCCATCCATACACAGGTGGCATTTCTGAAGCAACTTCCCTCAGAATTTGAGATCAATTTACGTCAGACAAGTCATTCTCAACTAGGGTGCAACAGAACCTAGGAGTGCTACCAGATCCAGTGCCCTGAAGTATGAAGTGAGTCATATGTTGAAATAAGTAGATAACGGCAGGCTCAAACTTGACGCTGCTTGGCTAATCCCCCACTTCCACTGTTCAGTCCCTCTCCAAGGAGATATGCACTGTGATATATAAATTTGTTTTTCAAACTAAGTGCCACTCAATTCACACGTTATGGAGGAGTGCCTTGAGTCCAATAAAGGATGCCTCAAGTCAAAAAGCTTAGCCCTTGAACACAACCCAGTGTCAGTTTTTTGTGTTCAATTCAGAACAACAGGAATATATAATAAAAAGGGAGAAATCATGGTACCGATCATCTTTGCAGGAAAATGTTTTGTTCTTATAATGTACCATTTCTGGATAAGACAGCAAACCCAGAATTCAGGTCTTGGCCAAAAAAAACCCACCTGATTTTTAAATGTTTTATGGCACACAATTAATTTCACATTTGGAAGGAAAAATATTTCAGAGTTTGTATCCTTGACACCAAGTTTAATAACAAAACAAACTAGGCAGAAAAAGATTTTAAAACAAAGCACTAAGAACCACCTTGATTATTGGATCATTAGGAGATTTCTTTAAATGTTGACCTCTTGAGATTCTTTAAGATCTAAATAAGATGAATCATAAACCTAAGGTTTTGGTGTTTAATTTGGTGTTTTTACTTTACAGTTACAAAAATAAAACTTCAAATGTAAGAGAAAAAGAAAAAACCTGATTACATAATTTACATGAAGCTACTACTGTGATTAACACATATTTATAATTGTCAGATTAATAATACAGTATAAACTAAAATGTATTAATTATTTGGTTATTTGGATTTAATACTTTACAGTAAACACTGCTTTCTCAAAGTGTGTTTTCAAAATAGTAGAAGCATACATATTTTATCTTCAGATGTTATGATAAAGAAACTGTCAGTAACTATGATCCCACATAAAGGCAATAGTATGCATTTTTAACTTAAATCATGTTCTTCAAAAGGCCTTCAAAATGAAAAATGCAAGTCACAAAGTGTGACCAAAAGGGCATTATAAGCAATTTTAAAATTCAGTTGCCTCGTATATTGAAAATCAGCAAGAATGAATAAAATTGAAAAAGGTAAAAGTGAGAAGGCACTATAATAATGCCTGAGCAAGTAAGTTGTTTTGAATAAATTGCCACCTTGTCAGAGAAATGAACTAATTATGAACAAATTAAAGAGGGAAATCTGAACATAACTGAATATACCAGAAGATGCACTCTACTTGCAAGGCAAGTAAAGACTACTACTAGGAACACAGAGCAGGATACTGCAGCAGCAGACTGATATTTCTGAGGGTCTAAAGGGATAGATGCAATATGTGACAATAAAAAGTGAGTCTGAAGTGTGTCTAAGAAAGTTGTGAAAAAGGAGAAAAATGACGACAAATTTCAGCCATAGTATGAGATATTGTTAAAGTGAAATTAAAAAGGCAAGAATGAGCTAATCTAAAATGTCAATTATACTCCTGCAAATAAGTTCCAGGGCTCTACATTAACTCTTTCCCTTTGGCCATGAACAAGAAAAAAAAGCAGAATTGTGTAAGAATGCATCTTAACTACATATAAATCAGCAATCAAGACAGATGTGGAGGAGAGCTGAAACTAGCTTCCTGAATAGCACAGTAGATACACACTGCAAACAACAATAAAAAAAATCAAATAAATAAAACCCACCAAAAACTGCTTAAATGCCAGATGTTTGTGGTTAAGAGAACATGTAGATGCAAAATATAAATAAGATATCCCAGTAGATGATAATTGTTTGGCTTGAAGTTAAGCAATCTGGGCAAACAGAATATATTAATGTAAAGCCCTGGTTTAAAATGTTCATTAATAATTATCTTGTAAATAAACCAAGTGCCTTTTTCACTCTCAAACAAACTTTCAGATCATTTTAAAAGTAATTAAACTACAGAAATAGTTAAAAGAAATAGGTAAAAACAGAATAGATACTACAACGTAAAGGAAAATAGAAGTATCTGGTGCATAACTCACCTTATTAGAATGAACTGGCATATCACATATAGAGCACAGATGGGGATAACCCTTCGGTAAGAATCCGTGGAAGTCTTCAATATTGCTATTTGGAGGAGCACCTCTCTTTTTCTCAAAAAGAGATCTCTCAGGACCAGGACCACGACCCATTCTGTCATACTCACTGTCAAATTTATGATACTTATGCGAGGTCTCACCATAAAAAGAGTCATCCCTACACCTTTCTCCATCTCTTAATCTGTCATCTTCATAATCCATTCTGTCATAATAACCAGATTCTTGTGACCGACTTCCATGGTCATAGTCAACCACTGGGTTGAGACTAGAACCACGATCATCAAAACTATCTCTTCTAAAATGCCTTTTTTCTTCCCAATCATCCCTAGGTACTCTGTACGGTGGCTCCCGTGTAGATGATCTGCCATCTCTACCATAACCTTCTTCAGCTCTCCTCCTTTTAAGTTGTAGAAGGATCTGAGGCAAGTTTTCAGGAGTAATCTTGTCCTCTGGATAGCGACTCAGTTCATCTAAGTCTCTAGCAGAGAGACCAAAGCTGGCCAAAATGTTACTGGCCTGTTCTGCATCTCCACGGTGCTGAGAAGACAAAGGGAGTGGACCTCTACTTCCAATGTTAAATATAGATTGTAAATTATGGGAAGAGGTACTACCAGAAGACAGTGCACTATGAGATCCTTGTTGATTCAATGAAGAACTCATTCCAAGATTCATTAAGCTAGCAAGGCGTGCAGTGCCCTGGTTCATCCTTCCAAGAGATGCTGGCATATTTAAAGACTGGGTAGCAGCAGCAAGAAGGCCTATTCCTGCAGAGAGGTCACGCCCATGACCTTGTGAATCCCTACTTAGAGATGACTGCTGGAATGACTTGGACATTGTAGAACTATAGCTTGTCTACTTTTATGGATCAAAATTTAAAGATGGCTGAAAAGAAACCCACACTAGAAAGCTAGGTAAACTTCACTTCAAAAATGGTAACGCCAAGAAAGAGGATCAATAATGACCGTAGATCTTCTTCAAGCTGAGAAACACCAGACAATTCTGTAGAAAAACAAGCAGTTTTAGTCATAAATCCCTTTAAAAACAGATGCAGTTCTAAACTTATGCATCATGTTGATCTAAAAACATTTAAGATCTCAATCTTACAAGGCTTTTATTACATAACAAACAGAATCAAGATCTACCCAGAACCTACACACATTACTTCAGAAAAAAAACACAGTACTATTTCCTATACATCCTACTATTCTACAAAAAAGCAACTTTCATACTGAAGATAAGTGACTTTCAGAAGTTTGGGATGTTTGGAAGTATCTCAAGTTTACTAGCATATAAGCCTTGATCTTTGTTTAATGGCTTTTTATGCACCCTATGTTACTATAACTAAATTCCAGAAGACCACAAAACATGAGGTCCTAGAATCAAAGATGAATTTGATATAATACATACTTGGAAATGAAATCTACACCACCACAGAATAGGACGAAAGATAGTTAAAAGTAACTGAAGTCTGGGCAACAAGTAGCTATAGTAAGATCTGGTAAATAAGACCAAAACATAACATTCAACCTTTATGCAGCAAAATCAAATTATTGAAGTGAAGATAGATGTGAACAAGAACACTAAGTTTTAAAATTTTGTAGGAAGTAAATAAGACCTCTTGCTCAAATTGTAGCTATATGGATAACACCACATATGAAGTGAATCTGTACTCTATTATACTGCAGGCATAACATTAGCCTGTGCTCTCAAGCTTCAAGCTAAGCAAGGTCTGGCCTGGTCAATACTTGAATGGGACACCACAGAAAACCCTACTGCTGCAGAAAGATGTGTAGTCAATAGATGGCACTACTCCCCTCCAATCAGCTTTGAACCAATACAATACACTGGCAGGAGACACTGATACTGCTGTCTTTTGGGTATGACTTGAAATTGAGGTCATGACTACCTGTGGCAGTTAAAGATCCCGTGGCACTTTTCACAAGAGATGGGAAATAAGCTTGATGCTTCCAGTAAATTCCAACTACTACTACTACTTAATTTTATGTCATCTTGAGTTTTCAATTGGATAGCATATTGTTCATTACCAGCCATCCCATAAGGCGGCTTTCTTTCCTGACAGCTTCTCTGGTCTAACACTGATACCACTGTACTTCAAAAGATTTTGTTTAATTTTTTTGTGATCAGGAGAAAACACCATCCCAGTTCCACTGGGTTACACAGTATACATAGTCCAATGAATTTAGGAATGCTCTTCTGTTGCCAGAGAACCACTCCTGGATCCTGAAAGAAACAAGCCTTTCAAATTCCTGCAAGATCTGTTCTTCTGTGTTGCTATACACTAGCCTTGCAAGTGGAGTGGAAGAAGAGCAAATGGTATTGTTCCCCCTCCATGCACCACCCAATCATACACCCTTCTGTCACAGGAGGAACATTTTTAGGGGGACAAAGAGAGGGAAATAAAAAGCAGGAATCTTCTCCTAGAGACCAGTTGTAGCAGTACTTCCATCCACTTATCAGGGACTTGGAAAATTTCAGCTATGTGAGGCTGACACCATAAGCAGAGAAAAAAAGTACAAAGGGTTCTTACAGGTGTACAACCCTCACATTAGCAAACTAAATTTAAATCCACATTTAAGTGGTAAGTAAAGTAAAAATACTGGCAGAAATAATTCTAAGTGTAAAACAGTTGGAATCCTGCCCACCAGAGGACACCATGCATGTCATAGTAAAGTAGTGATATATTTCTATTATATATATAAAATAGTAAGATACTGATATATTTACTATAATATAAATATAATACATATAAAATAAAGAATGAGAGCGTGTGAGAGAGAGAGAAAGAGAGAGAGAGAGAGAGAGTGTGTGTGTGTGTGTGTGTGTGTGTAAAATAAAATTTAGGACCTTCTGTATTTGTTATATAAAGTCAAAACAAAAGGCCACATTTCTTAACCCTGTCTTATACAATTATTTGCATTCAGGGTAATAAGTAATTTCACTTCTTCTGTAGTTTAAAGAAAGTAAGCAAATTTTGCAGCTGCTTGACTCAAGTTACACTGTACACATTTAAGCTAGGAAATAAAAGATAAAGCAGCATGAAAAAGAAAAATATTTGATAACTGTTAATGGGGTGGAGAGCTAGAAAGATATTCCAGACATTACTAGCAGCAGAAGAAAGCATTCATTGGCAGAAACGTAGAGAAAGGCAGAGAAGATCAGTGCTAGGCGAGACAGAGATAAGACCCGATGCAGGCTGAAAATACTCAAGGAGCTTCTAATAAAAACCATTCTTGAACTATTTTTACAGCAAAGACCCAATTAAATGTTAACCTATAGAAGACACAGGCTCAGACTTATTCAAGATAAATTAGATGCCAACATTTCCTAACTATACTCTTGAAACTACATCTTTTCTCCATTTTCATACATCTGCAGTAATCAAAATCATTACAGTTTATTCATTCGTTTCCAGCACAGGATAGAATTTTGGTTTTAATTAGAGCCTTTTTTAAACTAGTTATACCAAAAGGCTTTACAAAACAAGAGTTAGAAACTCAGATGATCACATGCCCAGGAACACCTTGTTTCTTACAGCTCTGGACATCAGAACTTGTCCTATTCAACTTTCAGCTAAACACTAAAAGCAGTTATTTCCTTGAACCACAGATCCTCACATTACCCTCTTGCTACAGCATTAGAAGTTTAGTTTACCACCCACTTCCCTGGACAAAATATTATGGGGGGGGAGGAAGCATCTAAACAGAGCACTCGCACAAACCTGAGCTGCAGAAAAGCCAAGTATTATTTTGTGGCCTGTTTCCACGCATAAACTGCTTCTGCAGTGTCACTGCGAGTAAAGAAAAAAGTCAGAGGAAGTGGGGAAAAAAACCATGAAAAACTGCAAGCTATACAAATAAAACAAAAAGTAATTTTATATATATATATATATATATATATATATATAGCAGAAAGAGAAACTCAGGAGAGAGAATGAAAGAAAACAGTAATAATCTCTCAAATAATTCTGACAAAGTTTTGGGTCTTTTAGAAGTTAAGCTACTATACCAGTAGTATGCAACCACGATGCCGCAAGATCCTTTAAAGGTTGATGCGGGGTGCTGCATAATATTTCACACCTAGGTTACGAACACCTACATGATTCACAAGATAAAGCCAGAGATTTCAAACAGGGTCAAGAAACTTTCTGACCCACTGCCATCTGAGTTCTTTCAACAGAAGAGATGCTCAGTTATCATATTCTCTCACATACAGCACTTAACAGAATAGAAATCCATTTTTTTTGAAACACAGAACAAAGGGGAGGGGCGGAAGAGATCCTGGGGGGGGAGGGGTAGGCAGAAGAGATCTTACCCTGTAGGAAGTATATGAGTAACAGCAGCAAGACAGCCAAACCTGCTCATTATTCTGTTTCCTGTGGATCCCTGCATATTTTATTTTGTTTCACCTTTTAGTTTCATATGGTAGGTAAAATCTGCTCTCGCCATATTTTTCACATATAATGCGCACTCTGAATTCCAACACCTGCTTTTTGTGTGTTGAATGCAAGGAAATGTGTATTTTTCCAGTCAAAACAAGCAGAAAAAGCTTAGGCTGTAAGATCCTTGAAGAATGATCACCTGCACAGCTGATCTGCTTCACTGGAAGATAGACATCACCCACTGTCACAACTCCAGGATACATACATACAAGGAATCTCCTGCTGGGCAATTCCCAGGGTGCACCTCTGCTACCAGAGAAACCCAGCAGAGGCACTCCTGGGGCTTCACAGGAAGCTGATCCTGCAGAGGAATTCCGGGGCATGCAGGATTGGGGTCCTGAAGCTCCTGTCTGGTGCAGAATGCAGTCCGTTTTGGACTGCCCATGGTCTCCTATCATAAAGAAAATAGATGTCTCTCTCAAAAAGAGGCAATGTCTACTGCCTGCTGTCACTGCCACAGTTTTGGACATTTGGGAAACAACAAGGAGCATGAACATCTACTTGTTGCATTTTGTGCCGCCATAAAAATGTTTATGGCAATACAAAGGTGATGTCTGTTTCTAGCCTAAAAGTTAACATTTTCCAAAGGATGCGTTGAGTCTAATGAAGAATGACTTAAGTTGAACTATACAATAAGCTTACTTATCTTTGTCACGTAAGATAGAAATTAAGTTTCTTGATGGATATCTCCAAACCTACTAGATATTTTATTTTATTAGACTTTATTATTCTCTACTGTTTCTCTCCACTCCCCCTTCCCCCCCAGACTGAGAAAGGGAGAAAGAAGGGAAAGCAGCCAATCAACTCATACCACAGGATGATTAACTTCCAGTAGGTCAAGTTTAACATCTCCTTTAAAAAAAAAGACAGCATTTCTAACATTATAGCATCCTTGAAAGACTGCAGTGTAGTGTCTCTTTCTAGTATGTAAACAAAAATCATTGTAGTACCTCAAACCCAAGGTTCTTTTGACTTGAGTGTGCCATCAACCGAGATACACCAGCAAGATGACAATGATTGATCAAAATAATGTAAAGAATTCAAGTAGCATTAACTCAGTTGGAAGGATAGGGCTAATAATTCTTGTTACAATTTCAACTATAATAGTGGGAACAGATGCATTTAGGGATCTAAATTTAAAAGATCTGTGGTCAGAAAACAGACATTAAAGCTTTGAAAATGTTTTTTAAAAAGGGGTGCCCCCAAATTATTTATATAATTTTGCAAGTCAAAATATCACAAACTTTACAGATAAAATTTGGGGGGAAATGTCTAATATCTTTAGAGATAAGCTGGACAAGGGTTCTCCATAACATTATTTAAATATGGCAAACAAAAGGTAAAAAACAAAAAAAACAAAAACCCCTAAGAAAATAGAATAATACTAAATGTGCAGTTGCCAAAAATACAGGCAAATTAATGCTGATTTTCAAACTGAGGTTTTGTGCTGTTTTAAAACCGCCAGACAAATAGAATCTGAACAGCCAGATTGTGCCACACATTTTCACTGGAAACTCTTCATGGAAACCCATAACAATTCCATTTAAAAAACCATATGAAGCTCTGTAGTACTAAATTCTTGGGAAAAAAACAAAACAAAACACCTCAGAAGTGCCACTTCATAAAAGATCCACCAGTAGGTTACAAATATATATGTAATTTTAATAGTTTCCTTACCTGTGTAAATACCTTTGGTCATATAATAAGTCTTAAAAAAATGTAAACAACATTTCACAGTTTATGCTGTTTTATTACTTGTAAATCTGAGGTTGATAAAGAATATTATCTAACATCCCCTTTCTACTCAGTTTCACTTTCTGGTTCTTTTGGAATAGCATAGTTCTGCAATCAAAACAGAGCTGTGATTAAATAAATTATTAGTTAAAATTAAATCACAAAACCCCAAATATTTAATTTTTAAACTGGGTTTTACACCTAAATTACCTGATAGCATCATTAAGAGAAACTTTAAGAAGTGCATAAGCCAAAGATGTAAACCAACATTTTCTGTTTGCCTGGGCAATTCAAGGTTAATGTGTGACTTTTCTCCTTAAAAATCAGAGCCTCTCATATATGTATAATTTTCACTAAGGAACTTTAAAACTGTTAGTCTTTAGAAACTGTTATGCACGTAGTAGCAAAAATATTTATGAGCTAATAGCCAAAAGCAGATAATAGTGTCTTCATATTACAAAATTGCCGAGTTTCTAACACTTGTTTACACACTTACGAAATTAATGTCAACTAGTCTCTGTTTGAGACTGTTAATATTAGGCATGGAAATCCGACAATGTCTGTCTAATTTTATGTTCCACACATGGACTGCTTTGCCTTTTGAAATAAATGAAGTAACTAGCAATGAGATTAAGTTGTTTTATTTATCCTAAGGCAACAAATTTACTTTCAAACTAGGCAACTATTACTATTATTCTTTCCCAATTTAAATAGCCTCCTCCTACACTGAAGAAATCTGAAAAACTAGTTTGTTGGCTTAAAAAAACAAAAAACCCAAAACACCCCCCTATCTCCAAGTTAATTGTTTTGATGTTTGAGGAAGGCATAATAATAAAACAAGAGAGGCAGGGAAATCAGGAATAGTTTTATATCAAGCTGTAGTATTTTTTAATGGCCTAGATTTCAACAAATATATGCAGACTTGAAAAATAAAACCTACATTCAAATTATAGAGCAACCTCTATTACATTAAGGAAACTGCTGTGACTTAGCCATTTAGATGCAAGTGGACATCTGACTTGTTTCGATTCTACAAATGCTCTGAAATATTACTTATTTATTGCATATTTTGCCCATTTTCAGATGCAACTCTCTCTCAGAGCACAGTATTTATTATAGTTTATTTACATGTTTTTTCTTAAAAAATAAAAAAAGCCTTAACAAATCCTGTTCAATTTTTGCAGTCAAGGCTTGACCTACAATACTCAATTGCTTGAAGTCAAATGCTTTCAGCCAGGATTAAAAAAAAAAAGCACTTGATTGCTCACATTTACAACCTCCCTGCCACAAATAAAACAAATAAGGCAATTTTGTCTGTATTTGTTACGTTATTAAAATAGAAATTTGATTGGAAATGTTTCCCCTATTCTAAGAGTAGAAAAGTACTTAAACATTTTCAAGAAAAATTTACAAGATTATTGCCAGTGAATAATGTCAACTATGGAGATAAGTAAAATACAACTGAATGTGGGACTCTTAAGGATTGTACATGAGAGATCAATATCACTTATTATTATTATTGTTCACTTCAAGCCAACATTCTCTACTTGAGTTTGTGGGCCACCTTATTTTAAGAATTTTTAATTCCATAAGCTTTCAGGGTATTAGATCAGTGCAGGATTTTTTTTTAAATAAATAAATTTAGTCACCAGCTATAGTGACTGAACAACTGAAACATCTGTTAAAGCCAAACATGTAGTCACAGGAGTCTACCAATAGGTAACAGACTGCAGGATCAAGCCCCATTTTTTAAATTTAAAAATGCAATCTGCACCCGAAAAAAAAATGTTTATATAAAGTTTTATGTAAAACATTTGTTTAAAAATAAGCTTAAAATCAAAGTTACAGATGTGTCAATACTTGATCACAGAAAAGGGCAGAACAGCACTCTCAAAAAGCAAGATGCTTGCTTTGTTTCTTTAAGCATATGTATGTTTAATATTATTAAACATACAATTAAATTTTTGCTGTAGACTACTTAACAATAAAGGGACAAGGAAATGTGTTATTTGTCCGGGGGGGGGAGGGTTGTAAGGGAGAGGAAAATTACTCGAATTCAAACAAGAAAATTAGAAGTTTCAGAAAAACAAAATGACAGTTCCAAAAAAGGAAAGCGGGGACATTTATAAAAAATATTATTCCAGTGCTGATAGAAAAATGCATGTGATTGTAAATATTTAATAGCATAACTAAAAGATTCATCATGTGCACTAGCTAATCCATAACTAGATAATCTTATCAGATGCTTCCTTCAACTGGACCCCTTTCTCCTTTTTAGCATTTATTAAATAGTCTTTACAACTAATCTTCAACTAAAGTTGGGATTCTGTAACAAAATTCTGATGCTCACAAGAACTGGATACTCACAAGATTCCTGATTAGGGGAGGGAGGCAGTTATGCACGTGGCTGTCACGAAGGATCAAGACATTCACATGTAAGCTCTCTGTAGCAGAAACTACATAGTACTATATACTTGTATAGCATTTACCACAATGTAGTCTCAACCAATAGTACAAACTACATATTAGAATTCAAAGATACAGCTTTACAGATCTGAAACATGCTATGTTAAAATTAAGTTTACTTTAATGTGTGGGTCCTACAATTCTCATGAATAGAGCCATCCAAAGATGGAGCAAGTCACAGGTAAAAGTGTAATACAAAAATCCCATAATACAAAACTAAGCAAAAACTCTGATCATAGACTGATCAGTGAATGCATTAACCATAAGGAAATTAATGTAACTGGAATAGGATATTATTCTTTCTTGATAGGCCTGAACAATTGGTGAAGTTGTTGAGATACATGCATCTTGTAGAGAAGAATGGATAGCTTGTCCCTTATTTCTAAAATCTGAGAAACTGTAGAAATACTGAGGCATTTACACTTATCTCTAAAACTTGTTCAATTACCAATTAAAGTAATAACAAAGTAATCAGCTAGCATAAAGATACCAGGAAAGTAATAATTCCATAAATATGATGCAGCAATCATTCTCCTCTGTACTTGAGTACAGTAGTCTTCTCCCCATGTCTGTGGCAGATCTAACCAAAGCACCACCAGACAGGACCTCAAAATCTTTCTTCTTCTTAGGTTTCAACATCTTATCACAACAGGATTGTTTGCGTGCATCAGCAAGACAAAAAGAAAAAAAAAACCCATGAAAAGTAAAATAAAGGTGAAGTGCACTGATGTACAGATGGGTAACCTCATATAAAACTCAATAGCGTTTCTTTCAAGTAAAATGGGGCCCAAATTTTTTATGAGGTTAATGTTTTTCCAATCCCATTTGGACAACAGGACCACTTTTATCATTTGGGTATCACATATCTCAATAATTCTTTAAGTACATCTCTGTTAGGGTTCATTTTATATTGAGACAAGCAACTTGCCATAACTTATAGTAAGGGCACTATAAATGTAGTTCTAGCCTAAACTGTAGGCCTTCGGGAAGCAGTTTACAGAAGTAGGACATTTAACTTCTTAAGTCGCATTTCTGCCTCACCACTTTGAAGTAATATGCAAGACAGCTACAATTTAAAATCTATTTATATTTCTAAAAATCTTGAGCTTATTCTATGTATTTAACTGTACCTTGCATGCAAAGTTAAGCATGTTTATACTGTACTTGAAGAATTATTTGAGGTCTTTCCCATTTGTCTTGCTCTGTCATGGCAACTTTTTTTCTTTGAAGAAAAAAACCATGATTACAAAAACACAGAATACAGGAAGTGGTTTGTAGGACAGGGGTCCTCCAACTGTGGCACACATACCCCTGGGAGTATGCAAGACATATGAGGGGCACATGGGAAAAATAGTGTAATGGTGGATTTAATTTTGATAACTGGCATTTAATGAATTAAAATATAAAGCGTATTCTGGGTATGAGGGCAGCTGGTACATCTGAAAGGGGGTAACTATGCAATAAGAAGAAATTTGGGAACCTGTGGTAGGATATGTAACACCTAAAGTTACTTTTAACCCACTATATGTGAAATGTAGTGATCTTAATGGTTTCTGTGCCTGATAAACCATATCCATAGTTTTTATTTATATTTAAAAGTCACAAGCAAGCAGCAGGCTTTTAAGAATAGGAGGCAAAAATTATATATCCCTTTGCAGTATCTGGAATAAACATATTCCAAATCCTATGAAAGTGAAACTGAGTAGAAAGAGTCAGCTTCCTACTCCTGACATCTTTTTCTATTCCTATAGGGAGGACATACACAGCCGCCAGGAAGAGGCTTTAGGGAACTATTACAAGGCAGAAATACTCTGAGACTCTACACTGCACCAGGAACAAAAAAACTTTAAGGACACATTCAACTGGAGATGCTGCTGAAAGCATGGTTTGTACCTAGACAGACTAAGTCACCTCTTGAGGGGCTCAATGCAGGTGAGGGGTCTACTGCCAGGGGTGTATTCAACACCCCGTGACACGGGAGCTTGTCCCCAGCTGGTGGTGACCAGAGTGAGCTATAAGTAGAGGATGAGCAGGGCCAACTGCTCCTCAGAGCTGCTGAGAAAAGGGGCAGAAGGCCAGGGCCGAATCAGGGAGAGCGCTCACAAAACACCGCACCACAGGGAAGCACCCCCTGGGCGTGGGCGGGACGCGCCGCTAGGACCCCGTGCCTGGGAAGGAGGCGGCCGAAGCGGCGGCGCACGAGCGTCCTCGTGGGGCAGAACGAGGAAAAAGCAAAGCGCGCAGCACAGACCGAGACGCCCGGGGCGCCGCGGGGGACTGGGCTGACCGCAGTAACCGCAGACGGAGCGAGGGGGCGCCCGGGGCCCCACCCGGAGCATAGGCCGCAGCCGCGAGGGCCGGCGCGGAGAGAGGGGAGGCCAGGCCGGGCGGGCCAGCTCCCACCGCATGCGCAGTACGGCTGCGCGTGGCCGCCCGAGGCCCGTTTGTGTTGCTCTCCCCCAACAGGCGCAGCCCCGCCGCCACCACGTCCCCACCCGAGGGGGAGCGGGAGGAGGGGGAGTCGCTGCGTCCGGCTCGAACATGGCGACGGGACGAGACGGGTGGGCCCCGGCCACGGCCCCGCTCCTACCTCAGGCCGCGCGGGGGTCGCTGTCGCACCAACGGCTCCACGCGGCGCGAGGGGGGGCCTGCGCGAGCCTCGCACGCGACAGCGCCGCACCAAGGCCTCGCGAGAGCACGACCACCCGCACACGCGCCCGGCCGCGCCGACTGCTCCCAGCCCGATCCTCCCTCCCACCGTGTCGCCGCCTGCGCACGTTCTCGCGAGACTACCGGCCTGTTCGCGCAACGTTTCCCCAGCTCACTAAAGTCTCGCGAGTACTGCTGTTTTCCCGCGCGTGCGGCCGCCAGATCTCCACCCTAGCTCTTGCTAATCTCGCGACAGTTCTTCGAAGGACCCATAAGAAACGCGGTGGCCAGGCGCTGCTCAGTTAGGCGTGGCGAGGAGTTAGATTTGCATGTCCCCGCCCCGAAGTGGCGCACAGGGGAAGCGCGGGGAAAGCGGGTTCGCAACCCCTGTGGGCCTGCGTGGTAACTGCCCACCCCAGTGAGGGCAGCTCCGGCACCGCCTCGGTTGCCTGCCAGCCTCTCTGCCCATGGCCTCCCAGAGCTCTGTACTGTTCATTTAGCACTGAATCAGATGGTTTGAGGCTGGGGTTACAAGTGAAAATCCTTTTCGGATCCCCCCAAACTACGTGTCTCTGCCCCCAGGGGACTCTCCTGAAGAAGCCTGGCCAGGGCACTTCCTGACCCAAAGCTGGGTTTTGATTGCCAACCTGGCAGCTGGAGAAGGGAAGCAAGGCTACATGCCAAGCAAAACTTTAATTATTAACCCTTACCAACTCCTTAAAATTAATCAGAGTCATAATAGTCAGTGGCAAACCAAGCTGGGGATCTCAGTCAGCCTGCTCAGTTACATGGGAAGGGAGCATCACTCAGGGCTGCATCTAGCGGCTCTACCACTCACACCAGCTTAGTCAATTCTGGGCAGGGAGGCCCACCCACTCCAGTATCCCCCTCAGACCTTTGTACTCTCTGCATACTGATAAAGGGTGTGCAGATAAGGAATATACAAAGTTTCCACTATGAAACAACCACAGTCAAACATGCAGAACATAAGCGGGTACACGTGTGATATAAAAATCGTGGTTCGTTTCTCGGGAGGTGGAAAAAGACCTTCACAGACACACTCTATTAGCAACACAAAAGGTATATATTTGCAAATAGGGTCAGAGAGAGAGACAAAAGATCAATCACTCTGCCCCCGAGCACAATTATTAGCAGGCTTTTATCCCCCCTCTCCTGACCACGTGTGTAGAAGGAGGAATTTTTACAACTCATTTCCGGTTCATACAAACATATATGTAAACATGTCGCTTCATACGTCCCATGTGCATTATAATTAACTACTTAAGTATGCGGGGTGGGTAGGCTTAATATGCATTAGGCTATCACGCGTGCGTGGATGGAACCCAAGGTTACTCAAGGTTCAACCTGAAGGCAAAAATGGCATTTGCTCTTATCTTAGCCTTAGGAATGTGGGGTCATGAAAGAAAGTGTGATTTAGTGTAACAAAGAGATAGTAAATTTGCAGGACAGAGAGGGAGTGATACCTTAGTACAATGGGCTTTTGGTGGTTTTTCCCATCAATTTCCAACCCCCCCCTTCCCTCTCCCATTAAGGAGACAAGGAGGGGTAGCAGCTGTGTTTTTTTTTTTTTTTCCCCTAAATCTGCTATTGATAATGCATTTTTAATAATATTTCTAACAATATCCCCCCTCGAGATGCTTTCTGATCTTTACTTCATTCGGGCATATCAAGATAATTACGAGGAATTTTTCTGAGGACCATGACCTTTGCAGCAGTCTGTGCTTTTAGAGGGACTGCTGCAACCTGCATTCCTTCCACTGTGGTGGTTATCAATCTAGTGAGACAAGGAATAAGGCAAGGGATAAAAATCAAACCAGTTAGAGCACACAAAAGCACAAACCCTACCTTTTTCCACCAGGGTCTTCCAAATAATTGAAACCACCAGTCCTTATTCCATGTGGTTTCCCACGTTTGTATTGGTACATGGGCTATTTTTCTAATCTCTTTGGCAATCTCTAAGACTGCTTTCCCGTTGTCATCTATTTGGAGGCAACAGTTAGAAAGGTTGAGCTTTCCGCAGACTCCGCCTTCCTCTGCAAGTAAATAGTCTAAGGCCATCCGATTTTGGTATATGGCTGCTCTCATCTGAGAACTTTGTCGGGCCAATAACTCGAGAGCAGTGGCGGTCTGGTTAGTAATTACTTCCAAGACTGCCTGCAACCGGATGATTCTATTCAGCATATATATTGGTGTCTGGTATCCCCAACTCCCATCATT
This sequence comes from Crocodylus siamensis, assembly GCF_052110815.1. Lineage (NCBI taxonomy): Eukaryota > Metazoa > Chordata > Crocodylia > Crocodylidae > Crocodylus > Crocodylus siamensis. Next base: position 34,397,790 of record NC_143404.1, on the reverse strand, counting down.
AGCCCATGTAGCTGGTCCATAATACTCAATAATCCTCTGAGGGGGCCACTCATCCTTCTTCCACTTTTGGGAGCTACCCTGTGTCAAACTTACATCAATACTTCTCTTGGCCCTTTTCCAATCATCATACAAAGAGACTCCTAGCTTATTTCCAATCTCAGACGGTAACAAAAAGAAAGCTGGTACAATTACTCCCATATAGCAAGTTCCCGTCCACCCCTGTGGTAGTATTGTATAGGCCCGTCGTCCGCAAATCCAATAGTATCCTCTTAAGACCCTATTTTCTCTATTGGTGGCATTTGGAGGGGCCCAACCATAGGGCATCTCGGGAAACCCCAAGCCTCCTTCTGGACCCAAAGGACCAGCAACTGCGTGGCCTCCTTTCATGGAACATTCCCATAGCCCATCCTGGTTCTTGTCTGTACAATCTGTCCGATCATCACTTTGATTTGTGGCACTCCAATATTTATTAAACCACACAATTGTTCCATTGGGATGCTGCCACACTAGCCGATTATACCCTGGGCTATTAGGATAATAAAGCCGTTCTAATCTTGTAAGGTTCATCCACCTTACTTTTAAAGTCCATATGCAACGGCTGTGTCCCAACCTTTTTCCTGTACCATTATTACTGATGCAATACTCTCCTAACGCCACTTGGGAAAGTTCCCAACTGTGGTTCTCATCCCATTTTTGACTAGTACTTTTAACATCTGCCTTACTACTTACTAGCCATTTCGGGGCCAAAGGAAAAGCCCTCCAAGGCCACTGGCCTCTGGCCTCCCGAAGCCCCCCACAGGCCCAGCAGTTGGTAAGATTAAAAGTACCTGCAATTCTTTCCATCATATCAACATACAAATTTGTCCCTGGGGGAGCAATTTGGGAAAGCGAGGGTGTGAGCCAGCGGTTAAGGCTGCTCAATTCTGCTTCTTTCATTATGCAGATAACAACAAGGCACATTAAGATTCCCACCATATTTTCCCTTTTACTTTCTTGTCTAATTTTCTGAGCTTTGATTAAGCCGTCTCAGGCGCACTTGGAGATCACCAGTAGGTTCACAGCTCCACTTGCTGGCTTCTTGTTCCGAAGATGACTCAGCTTCCGGAGTGAGTTCGTCTTGGGAGTTGTTGTCCTCTGACGCTTGTGGATGTCGTTTCACACGGGTATGGTGTATCCAACGATCATGGCCAGTAATCTTTACAGCGGTGTGGGTTGTTAGAAGTACCTGGAAAGGGCCACTCCACCTCTCAGTCAAAGGCTCCTTTTTCCACCGCTGCACCAAGACCCAGTCTCCCGGGGAGAAGTCATGTACCGGTACATCTAAAGGCAGACGCTGAAAGGAGGCTGCATACCTGTGAAGAGAAAACAAGACAGACTGCAAGGCAATAACATATGTATGAAGTTCACTATTACCTAATTCAAAAGTTACATTCTCTCCATTCCCAGGAGGTAAGACTCGAGGCGGCTTGCCAAACATAATTTCATATGGGGTCAATTTGAGGCCCCGTCGGGGAGTGTTTCGAATACAAGTAAGAGCTAGCGGCAATGCTTGAGGCCACTTAAGGCGTGTTTCAATACAGATTTTGGTGAGCAAAGTCTTTAAAGTTCTATTCATGCGTTCCACTTGTCCTGAACTCTGTGGTCTCCATGGTGTGTGTAGTTTCCAAGTAACCTTGAGAGCTTGTGCGACTTCTTGAACCACTCTTCCCACAAAGTGTTGTCCTTGATCCGACTCGATGGACTCAGGCAGGGAATACCGGGGAATGATCTCCTGTAACAAATACTTCACTACTGCAGCTGCAGTGGCAGTCCTGGTGGGCCAAGCCTCGACCCAACCAGAGAGCTGGTCTACCATGACAAGTAAAAACCCGTGATGAGGTGAGACAGGGAAGAGAGGAGGATCCCTCAGCTTTCCTTGGGAGGCTGTATGAGGCGTTTCACAGGTTTTCGGATCTGGATCCAGAAGCCCCAGATAACCAGCGCATGGTAAATCTTATGTTTATTGGTCAATCTGCTGCTGATATCCGTAAGAAGTTACAGAAAACTGAGGGAGGTGCTGGGAAACCGATTTCAGAGCTGGTGGAAATTGCATATAAGGTGTATGGGAATCGTGAGCAAGTGCAGGAGCGCAAGGAGGTTAAAAAGGCTCAGCGACAGATGGCAGCCCTAGCAGCTGCTATAACTGGAGGGAACCCTGGAAAGGCTGGGATACAGAAGAGGAAGGGAGAAAGAGTGGGAGCAGATGTTTGTGCTTATTGCAAGGAGAAAGGACACTGGAAGAGAGAATGCCCGAAGTTGAAGGAGAAGAGAGAGGGGGAACCGAGAGGTCACCTCATGCGGGCAGAAGACAAGGGTGAGGATTCAGAATGAAGGGGACAGGGATCTAAGACCACTACCCTTCGGGTTGGAGCCCGAGAAGATCCCATGGTAACTATTAGGGTTGGTGGCAAAAACTTTGAAGCCTTGGTGGATACTGGGGCTACATTTTCAATGATTCCAGAAAACCCCCCCTGTGCAGGAACTAGTGAACAGCATGTACTTGTAGAAGGGATTGAGGGAATGCAAACTCGACTCCCTGTTTGTAAACCACTCCTCACCAAGGTGGGAGACCATTTGCTCGAGCACTCCTTTGTGTATTCTCCAAGTTGCCCGGTTGCACTCCTTGGGCGGGACTTACTCACAAAATTGCAAGCTGAAATCTTTTTCAGAGACGATCAGATGGTGGTCCAGCTACCTGTCAAGCAGAGCTCGAACTATCAGATGGCTCTCCTGGAGGACCGATGCCCTGCAGTAAGTCCAGAAGATCACATGACCGGAGTAGACCCCTCGGTATGGGCTGATGGAACCCCTGCGCGAGCTAAGTTCGTCTCCCCGGTAAGGATCGTACTCAAGGATGGGGAGGGGCCCGTTCGGGTAAAGCAGTACCCACTCAGCCGAGCGGCCAGAGCTGGACTCAAGCCGTTAATAGAGAAATACAAGAGGTACGGATGGCTAGTGGAAGGGTCTTCACCCTATAACACCCCCCCCATTCTTGGAGTGCCAAAGGCAGATGGGGTCTCATACAGACTGGTCCAAGACTTACGGGCAGTAAATAAGAAGGTCCTTTCAGACCATCCTGTAGTCCCGAACCCTCACACGATTTTGACACAAGTACCGGGGGAAGCTGAAATATTTTCAGTGCTAGATTTGAAAGATGCTTTCTTCTCTATTCCTCTTCACCGAGAGAGTCAAAAATTGTTTGCTTTTGAATGGGAGGATCCAGATACTTTCCATAAAGCCCAACTCATGTGGACAGTTCTTCCACAAGGATTTATAGCAGCCCCCCATATTTTCGGACTTGCCCTTCAGAAGGACTTGGGGGAATGGAAGGGATCACACCCCGCAGTGACTCTCCTCCAGTATGTGGATGACCTGCTAGTTGCAAGCCCAAACTTGCAGCTCTGCGAGGAAGCCACCAGGTCACTCCTAAACACTCTGGGGAAAAAAGGATATAAAGTCTCTAGAGAGAAAGCCCAAATATGTCAGCCTGAAGTCACATTTTTGGGATATAAGCTCTCAAAAGGAGTCAGAGCCCTGAGTGCAGATCGCATACAGGCGATTCAAGGTCTAACCCCACCTAAGTCACCCAAGGAGCTGCGAGCATTCCTAGGGCTAACTGGGTTCTGTCGACTATGGATACCAGATTACGGTGGGAAGGCTAGACCACTGTATGAATCCCTGACTAAGGAGAGTCTCACTAAATGGAAATGGAATAAAGAAATGCAGCATGCTTTTGATCTGCTGAAGGCAGCATTAACCCAGCCCCCAGCCTTAGCCATCCCAAACAGTAAAAAGCCATATCGACTGTATGTTCATGAGAATCGAGGGGTTGCATCAGGGGTGCTGACACAGCCATCGGGCCCGACCTGGAGACCCGTGGGATATTATTCAAAGGTTCTAGATCCAGTTGCACTCGGGTGGCCAGCCTGTCTTCGGGCTGTGGCAGCCACAGCAGTGGTTGTTGAAGAAGCCCAGAAGATAGTCATGGGTGCGGATATGGAAATACTCACTCCTCATGGAGTTCCCCAGATCCTAGGGACTGAGGGAGGGAAATTTCTTAACCCCTCCAGACAATCACGGTATGAGATATTTTTGCTCTCTAATCCAGGACTTACTTTCAAACATACTACAGCCTTAAACCCTGCAACCTTGCTGCCAGAGCCAGGGCAACCGACGCATGACTGCCTTGAGGTCCTGAATCAGACCACGCAGGTGCGACCTGATCTTGCTGAGGACCCAATTGAAGACCCAGATGTTGAATACTTTGTGGACGGCTCCAGCTCTGTCATCGATGGAAAAAGACGAACAGGATGTGCAGTGGTAACCTTGGATAAGGTAGTACGGAGGGAGTCATTGCCGAGCTCATGGTCGGCACAGGCCGCAGAACTCACTGCGCTCACCCGAGCATTACAGCTGGGGACAGACCAGCGAGTTAATATATACACTGACTCTCGCTATGCTTTTTCTACAGTCCATGCGCACGGACTATTGTGGAAAGAAAGGGGTTTCATTACTGCCTCTGGGAATAAGATTGCTAATGGCCCCCAGATTATCAAACTACTAGAGGCACTCCACCAGCCTAAAGAGGTAGCAGTCATTCATGTGCGGGCCCATGGGAAGGCTGCTGAGAAAAAGCATAAGCTTGGAAATGCAAAGGCTGATGCAGCAGCAAAGGAAGCTGCATTTATTGGGGGAGAAGCGGAAGAGGTATCCAAGCAGGCCATGTCCCATGCCATATGGCCATACGTTCAGGATTTAGTCCCACAGTATTCCCCTGAAGAAGATAAATTTGCACAGAAAGCTTGTGCAGAAAAGAACTCCCAGGGGTGGTGGATAGTACCAGGAGGTGAGACAGGGAAGAGAGGAGGATCCCTCAGCTTTCCTTGGGAGGCTGTATGAGGCGTTTCGCAGGTTTTCGGATCTGGATCCAGAAGCCCCAGATAACCAGCGCATGGTAAATCTTATGTTTATTGGTCAATCTGCTGCTGATATCCGTAAGAAGTTACAGAAAACTGAGGGAGGTGCTGGGAAACCGATTTCAGAGCTGGTGGAAATTGCATATAAGGTGTATGGGAATCGTACAATTTAGACAGATTGGTAATCCGAGGCACTGCCTTTCCCATTGCTTCCACTATAATTCCCAAATACCGTGCACTCAGCTCTCTGCCCTCTGCAGTATAATTGTCCCATCCCGGCTCTTGTACCGGGTAGGTATCACGCAGAGTACGACCAGCAGCACCCTCTGACTCAACTCTGGCTGCCGCAATACGCTCTGCTGTACCTAACACTAATCTCCTCTCCTCCGGGGTTAGGAGGGTCTGGAGCATCATCTGGACATCAGCCCAAGTGGGTCGATGAGTCTGCCCAATAGATCGAAACAAATCCCTCATCTTTTCAGGGTCTTCACGAAAAGAGGGGCTCTGATTTTTCCAGTTAAATAAATCTGAAGTGCTAAATGGGGTGTAGACAAAAGTTGCAGTGCCTCCTTCCCCAATAACCTCTCGCATCGGACAGTTCAACACCGGCTGTGACTCTACAGGCTTGCGCAAATAATAACCCTTATTTCCTGATTCAGATGAGGCACTTGGCTGAGGCTCACGCTCTAACTCATTAGGTATGCATTGGTACGTCGGTGGTGGTCTCTCTGAGGGAGGGGGCGGTGGTGCAGAAGGACTGGATGCCGAGGAGACGTCTGACTCATCTTCGCTACCCGACAGGGCAACCGGAGCACGGGTCCGGTACTCAGCCAATTCAGAATTCCCCCCCTCATTAGACTCAGGAAGTACAGGCGGCCCCCCCCGAGCCTTTTTCTTAACAAGCATCACATGAGACTTTGCTAAGTAATTCTTAATCCAAGGTGGCTGATTTTGAACCACCCACAACCAACAATCAATATAAGGAAACTGATTCCAATACCCATTTTGCATAACAATTTCATGGATAGCTATCACTTCTTTTAGCACAAAGGATCCTTTCGGGGTCCAGTGGACCCCAAATGTTGGCCACTCGAGTTGACAAAACTTAGTTAAATCACCTTTTTTCATTTTTATTCCATAATCGGCCGGCCTTGCAAATTTATTAAAATGACGTAATAAGACTTTTAGAGGGGTATCAATATTGTTTTCTACACGAGAGCTATTCGTACCCATTTGCCCACAAAAATGCGCCCAATGCACACCAAATACCAAAAAGATCTCAACAACAGATGATTTACAATGAGAGCTAAGCCTAGAATTTCTCAGCAAACTTACACATCCTTTGTTTTAGATCCGTACACCAGATTGGGCAAAGGGAATTCGTATACTCACTCAGATACCCCAGAGATCTCGATCCAAATTCCAAAGTGTGTCTGCCTCTCCAGAAACTCAGAATTTACATGGGATACTTCCTTTAACTTCCCGGATATTTGGACTTAAACCTCAAATACCAGGGTGAGTCCAAAGTCGGCTCGGTGTGCACAAATCCCTGGTACCAGAGGTGCTCCGTCACTGAATTCCGGGGTAGTCCTCGAGAAGCCCCACGTTGGGCGCCAATTTTGATATAAAAATCGTGGTTCGTTTCTCGGGAGGTGGAAAAAGACCTTCACAGACACACTCTATTAGCAACACAAAAGGTATATATTTGCAAATAGGGTCAGAGAGAGAGACAAAAGATCAATCACTCTGCCCCCGAGCACAATTATTAGCAGGCTTTTATCCCCCCTCTCCTGACCACGTGTGTAGAAGGAGGAATTTTTACAACTCATTTCCGGTTCATACAAACATATATGTAAACATGTCGCTTCATACGTCCCATGTGCATTATAATTAACTACTTAAGTATGCGGGGCGGGTAGGCTTAATATGCATTAGGCTATCACGCGTGCGTGGATGGAACCCAAGGTTACTCAAGGTTCAACCTGAAGGCAAAAATGGCATTTGCTCTTATCTTAGCCTTAGGAATGTGGGGTCATGAAAGAAAGTGTGATTTAGTGTAACAAAGAGATAGTAAATTTGCAGGACAGAGAGGGAGTGATACCTTAGTACAATGGGCTTTTGGTGGTTTTTCCCATCAATTTCCAACCCCCCCCTTCCCTCTCCCATTAAGGAGACAAGGAGGGGTAGCAGCTGTGTTTTGTTTTTTTTTTCCCTAAATCTGCTATTGATAATGCATTTTTAATAATATTTCTAACACGTGTAAAACCCACCCTGGGTTGCATACTGTGTATTTTGATATGGGCAAGACGGCATGTCCTGGCCACGTGCTCAGCACGTGATAAGCTGGGGCCTGTATCTGGGGAAAATACATAAAGCCCTCTGGCTTCACTGGCCACAGGATGTTTCAGACAGATTGGTTGGGAGAAAGACTGAAATGTGTCCCTCTGGGATTACACAAGGTTTGGGTGATGTTATACCAGGTACATGAGAACAACTCACTAAGGTTTGGGGGTGTGGCAGGGCACTGGTTGTGCCTGCCACTTTAAGGGCCTGAAGCTGCCAGATGCCTGATGAGGGCAGCCATTTTGGAGCTGGGGCTGCCCATATAAACAAGGCAGTTCTGGTTCTGGAGGCCAGGCAACAATATTGCCTGGTTAGGGACTGCTGCTCTCATCTGGAGTTAAGGGAGGAGCTGTAGGGGGTGGTAAGGAGGCTCCAGGTTCTGGGCATGACCTAAAACTGCACCCTGCCAGGATTGGGTGGCTTGGTGGGGCTCTCAGTGTGGGAGCCTCCAGGAAATACCAGGCCAGTTACCACCTGTGGGTTGGAGCACCACAACTGAGTGGGTTACCCCTTTGTGTGGAAGGCCTGAGGGTGGATCCCTGGAGAGAGAGAAAAGGGCCATAGACTCAGGCCTGTCTGAACTTCCCCCTGACTGGCCCATGCTGGGGCCAGGACTAGAAAGGTTGAAGGGCCAGGGGCCTACTGCGAGGGATGCCCAAGAGCAAAGGGCCTGGGGTTCTGACTGCCTGGGAGGTAGGCCAGGGCCAGTAAGCTGAAGGTCCCAGTGGGGGGACCACCTGATAAGAAGAACCCAACTAGCGGTTCAACAGTAGGATTGTCTGCGCAGGGACTTGGGGAAAATCTGTTCACCAGGGGCCCCCTTGGAGTCACCAGGAACAATGACCACAAGCTGAGAGAGGATGCGTTTAGGTTAAATGTTAGGAAGAACTACCTCACTGTAAGGGTGGCTAGAGCCTGGAATAGGCTTCCCAGAGAGGTGGTGCTCTCACCTTCCCTGGAAATCTTCAAGAGAAGACTGGATAGGCACCTGGCTGGGTGCAGATAGATAGCACCCCGTGGCATTGGGGCAGGAAATGGGCAGTCTCCTGCTTGATTAACATCTATTAACTAACTGACATCAAGGCATGGTGGGTGAGAAGGCAGGTGGTTAGCCCAGGAGCAAGTGGGCAGGCCACACTTAGATCAACCCTGAGCAGGCCCCCTGTTACAGGGGGCTATTATTCATCTGCCTGCTGAGAGCTGCCCGACTGAACTGGGAGCCAGAAAACCTGCTCCTTGTGAAGGGGGTCTTACTCCTGTCTTCAGATAGTTTGCTTGCCTCTCCAGTGAAGGGAAAGCTTCAGGTAGAGGGAAGAAAGTCTGTTTTGGAGTTTGAGACTCCTATTTCTTCCCTCTCGTCACATCTTTTACTTTTTATTTTTTAATGGGTTAATGCCATGGGGGTATTAATCCCTTAAGCAAACTGCCCAGAATGGATCCTATCAGTTAAGCCCCCCTCTCCAGCCCATTGCTGAAGGGTGGGTATAAGGGTGCAAGCCCCTGGAACTGCCTTTTGGGTGAGCTGCCAGTCCCAGACTGCCTGGGCATGGGTGAAGCTTCCTCAGGAGGATGCAGTCTATGAACTATGCCTCGTAGTTCATAGTGTTTTAAATTGTGTTTAGTGTTTTTCTTTGGCTTTTTTGGTTTGTTTTCTGTAATAAACTTATCTTCTGTGTTTACTCTGCTTGCAAGGATGGGGTCTTGTTAATGTGGAACACCCTAGTAATTTGGTATTTCCCAGGTGGTCTGGGTAGGGGTGCAGGCCAAGGTTAAAATACAGTTAGACCCCAAAATTAAACCCGGCCCTTGTTGCTGCCAACTGGTGCCCAGCAGAAAGGTTACACACAAGAAATATGAAATTTTGAATACATATCCCTATGAGCATGGAACCTACTTGAATGACTGGGGGCGTCATTACATTATTTGACTTCTTGGTTCAGTTTTACACCATGTTAAAATTACACTATGGTTTTTCTCCTTTGGTTTTCCTTATTAAACATGCAGCAGTCTTTTTAGACAGAAATACAGACCAATATAAGGATTTCTGGATAAAAACCTGTCACGTCTTTTCACTATGTATGTGTAAAGTTATTTGTTTGAAATTATTTTTCTCTACTTTGTTTCTGATTTTTAAATATATTTGAGGTGGAGAGGAGTTTTTTGGGTGATCCAAAAAGGATTTTGCCTCATAATCCCAGCCCACTCTACTCCTCATTCACAAGAATGTACATATCATGCAAGTCTGGGGGTTTGTCAGTTGACAGGCTGGCACACACAAACTGAGCTTTAGGTTGGGCAATGCCCTGGCCACTCTTCAGGAGAGTCCCCTGGTGGCAGAGATGTGTGGTTTGGGGTGATCCAAAAAGGATTTTCACTTGTAACCCCAACCCCAAATCAGCTCATTCAGTGCTAGGTGAATAGTACACAGCTCGGGGTGGGTAAGCATTGGTTGAGAGGCTGGCACACAAAAGCCAGGCTTTGGGTTGGGCAGGGGCCTCCCAGAATTCTTCAGGAGTCTCCAGGTAGCAGTGTTGTGTGTTCTGGTGTGAACCAAAAAGGATTTTACCTGATAATCCCACCCAAAATTCAAATCCATATTCAGGACTAGGTACCGAGCACATAGGCCTGTGGCCTGTCAGTTGTCAGGCTGGCACTCACAAATTGAGTGTCAAGTCTGGAGACTCCCCCGATGCCAGAACGTGTAGTCTGGGTTGACCCAAAAAAGTTTTCCACCTGTAATCCCAGCCCAAACCCAACCTGTTATTCAGGGCTGGGGGGGCCTGGGACTTGGCAGCATGGCACTCTCAAACTGAGCTTCAAGTTGGACAAAACTCTTCCCAGGCTTCTTCAGGAAAATCTCCCAATGGCAGGGATTTGTGTTGGGGTGAGCTGAAGATTTCCACCCACAATCCCAAACTAAACCCAGTTCTTTATTCAGTGTTCTGTACAGAGCACACAGGCCAGGGGCCTGTGAGTTGGCAGCCTGGTACTCACAAACTGAGGTTCAGATCAGGCTGGACTCTGCTCAGGCTTCTTAGGAGGAGTCCCCCAATGCCAAAGATGTGTTGTGAGGTGACCTGAAAAGGTTTTCCACCCCTAAACATAACTCCTTATTCTGGTCTGGAATTCTGTGAGTTGGCAGCTTGGTAATCAGACTGAACTTTGGGTAGTATAGGATTCTGCCCAGGCTTATTTGGGGGAGTCCTCTGATATCAGATGTGTGTTTTGGGATGACCTGTAAACAATTTCCATCCCTATTCCCAACCAAACCTAGCTCCTTTTTCAGGCTTGGGGGACTCTAAGTTGGCAGCCTGGCATGCAGAGACTGAGCCTCAGGTCAGGTATGACTCTGAGACTTCTTTGGGAGATTCTCTTGGTGGCAGATTCTTGTGCTTTGGTGTAATCTAAAAAGGATTTTCACGCATAATCCCAGCCCAAATGCAGTTAGTTTCTTATTCAGGAGGGAGAATCATCGTGTAGACTGGTACACACAAAACAAGGTTTGGGTTGGGGAGTGCCCTGCTCAGACTTATTCAGAAATGTCCTCCAGTGATGTAGATGTGTTTTAGTGTGACCCGAAAGAGATTTTGCGCCATAATGCCAACCTAATCTTGGGTCTTTTTTTTCAGGGTTGTGCACTCGATACACTATTGTTTTAGATTTTTATTAGTAAATACACATTTATCATGAAAACCTAAATCTTTAGCCTGTGGAATTCATTAGTTACTAACAGCCTAACAAACTTTAATTGTGTAAGGGCTGGCTTTAAAAAAGGAATAAGGAACTGGGAACAAGGTACCAACTTCTGCCTCATCAGACACGTTCTGTCCAATTTCATCATCTGACTGAACAATTGATTCTTCCAGAGTTTAGGGGGCAATTATAGAGGGAAAGGGAACTTGAACCTGATCTTCAGTACAGCAGAGACCAGCAGCTTCCTCATTTGAGTCTGGAGCATAGCAAGATAGTCTGGCTGCTTTGAAGAAAGGAGAGGATTAGTGCAAAATCTGTGCAGAGCAACTGCAGGGAACGTAGAATTTCTAAGGTCAGCACTAAAGTTTCAGCACTCCTATCAATCTGACCTTGGACAACATTTACCCAAGTTAGTTAAATGCTGTAGGTGGCACTGTGCCCTAGCATGGGAAGAGTTAAAAAAAAGCTCTTTTAGGTGAGACATCCTACAGATTGACTACAGTTGCACAATAAAAGTTGTATTTAGATGGTAAACTCTTTGGAAAACATCAACAGCTAACTTTGGGTTTCAGAAAAATATTGAAGTGATAAATTCCTTGACTTTTTTCCAAGCACAAGAAGAAAGGGGCAGTAAGTCAATTCTCCTAGTTTTATTCCATTTCTTTTCATGTTGGACTACATCCACTATCTCCCAATTTATTGTGTAATCCTTAAAACAGAGGTATATATGGCTATGAGCTTTATTAATCTTATCACAGAGCAATCCATATGATAATGGCTCTTCTTCCATCCTACTCGAATTAAAGAATTATTTTAACTACCTCAGTAGTTTTTCCAAGAGAGTCTTCCTTCTCCTAATTGTTTCAAAGCCATGGAACATGAAGGAAATTTATCCAGGACATTCTCACTATATCCATATCCAACTGTAGCAAGGACAATACCCAATGAATGTATGCATGGTACCCTCCTTACCTCAGGCCCCATGGTACCAGGAAGTTTGAGAACTGCTAGGAAAGGTACCCTATCTGAAGCCATGGGTAGGGTCTAGGATTGGGAAAAGTTTTCTTCCTCTCCCAAAGCCTAGAAAATCCACGGTGAAATCTTCATTCCCATCATAAACTGGACTCCCAGGGTTCTAATTTTCCCCCATCCAAGGTTCCTGGTTTCCTATGTACCATGAAAAAATGCCTGCTGCTGATCCCATATATAGCTCCAACAGGAATTTAAAAGATACATCACAGAATCAGTTAAAAAAATCTACACTTACAGGTACGTGAAATGTCATTGACTCCAAGATGAACATGGGCTGGCAGTGTGGGGAGGCAGTCAGGAAGGCCAACCGTACCTTGTCATGCATCCACAGATGCATCTCAAGCAGATCCAAGGAGGTGATCCTCCCCCTCTACATGACACTGGTCAGGCTGCAGCTGGAGTACTGCGTCCAGTTCTGGGCGCCACACTTCTGGGGGGATGTGGACAACATGGAGAGGGTCCAGAGGAGGGCCACTCACATGATCAGGGGGCAGCAGGGCAGGCCCTACAAGGAGAGGCTATGGGACCTAAACCTGTTCAGCCTCCACAAAAGAAGGCTGAAGGGACCTGAGTAGCATAATTTGCTAGAGTCAGCAGGCTAACCCCAATTTTTGAAAGCTCTCCACATTTGAGTTGTCTTTATTGTACTACAGCCTGTTACAAACTAGTCAGAGGGGACCAGCAGGCATTGGGGAAGTCCCTGTTCCCCCGAGCACTGCCAGGAGCGACCAGGAATAACGGTCACAAGCTGGCAGAGGGTAGATTTAGGCTAGATATCAGGAGGCACAACTTCAGTGTCAGGGCAGCTAGGGTCTGGAACCAACTTCCAAGAGAAGTGGTGTTGGCTCCTACCCTGGGGGTCTTTAAGAAGAGGCTGGATGTACACCTTGCTGGGGTCATTTGACCCCAGTACTCTTTCTTGCCATGGCAGGGGTTGGACTGGATGATCTACTCAGGTCCCTTCCGACCCTAGAAACTATGAAACGTCTATGTACTATATTGCTTTTTCACACAACTTTATTTTTGAGAGCTGAGCAACTTTTATTATTTTCACATGGTGTAGAACACTGTTATTCTTAGCCTTGGCAGAATTTGATTTTGTTTATAATTTCAATGAAGAATATTGAGGTTTATATTGATTTTTACCTACTTAAATATTCAGGTTTGTGTGAAATTAGGAGTGTCAGAGGAAGACAATTTATTAATGATATTTAAGTCACACCTGTGACTTCTGTTCATTTGGTAGTGCACTAGTAAACAAAGTGAAAAATTTAAAAAAATTTTTTTTAAAAAAAACCTTGGGTGTCTTGTTACAGTTACTGGAATGCATGATTTGCTAGATTCAGCAGGCTAACCCCAATTTTTGAAAGCTCTCCACATTTGAGTTGTCTTTATTGTACTACAAAATGTTAAGCTGTCCAAGTCGGTCTTCAGAGAGGCACATGTGACATTTGTCTTGAATTTTTCTGACCAAACTGAATGATCTTTCCACAGACATTGAAGTTACTGGCACTATGAGTGCATATAATGCCACACTGAACATAACAGGCAGGGAGCAGATCTCACTTTTCCAGTAATTAAGTGTTGTTATGTTGCTATCACAGGGCAGTTCACATACCACGTACAAGCCAAGGTTGTGCTTGAACTCTTCTGCCTTGCAAAGGAAATATGCAGAATATTTTCATAGCTGTTGTAGTTGTGTGACCTCTGAGCCTTGATAAATGGGTCAAACACTTTGCAGTTGGCAAAGATAGATCCTGATCCACAGAGTCCTTCTGGTACATTGAAGGATATGGTTGCCTTCAGTTTGCTTAGAAATTCTAAAGCAAAAGCAGCAAACAAGCACCAAATCTTGCCAACCTCATCACCAGAAGCAAACTTCCTATGGCCCAAAACACACCGAATGAATCCAGACCATGCCATGGCAAGAAATGTAAAACCTGCCCACATATCTACACCACCCCCACAACAGAACCATCAAGATTCCTGGATCTTACACCTGCACCTCCAAAAATGTAATATATCCAGTGCACTAAATGCCCAGATGGAAAATATTTAGGAGAAACCAAACAGCAACTGCATACAGGAATGAATGCACACTGAAAATCTATAAAAGACAAGAATATCCAATTACCCACACTTCTCACAAGGCAACCACTCTCTCTTCAATCTCAGTTCTAATCCTCAAAGGCAATTTACAACATACCTTCACAGACGAGTCTATGAACTTCACTTCATCAACCTACTGGATACAAAAAAATCACAGACTAAATATAGACATTGGTTTTATGACGCAGTATAACCTGCCTAATGTCTGATACCCCAGGTAACCTCTCTACTATTTACCCGCTACATCCTAGCACTAGATCTGCGTTCCCGCCCTCCCCCAACCAGTCTCTCATCCACTGACTGCCTCAATTTGTATTTTCACTGACTGGGCAGTCTCCCATACTGGTCTCTGGCTTCTATTCTGTTCCATACAGGAAGAGCACAGAACGACTGTAGATGCTTCCTCAGCTTGAAGAAGGGTGTTTTTACCCAGAAACTGGCAAAGAATTTCTCCCACTATTTTAGTTTAGGGTTATCATATGTCTTGGTTTTCCTGGACATGTCATCTTTTTGAACCCTCTGATCTCCCCCAAATATTCACTGGAATTGCTTCAAAGCAAAATGCATGTACCAGATCATGAAGACAATCCTCTGCTTCTTCCTTCCATTGTCTCATTCTTCCCAAGCAGGCTTCCATCATAGCCTATGTTGTTTCTGTTGGACTTCCTTTTAATTTCAAATGAGTCATACGTTCAAACGTTCAATCATGCAAATTGCCTGTCAGGTGACTTTTGTTTTACAAACTATGCAGTGCAAAATCTCATCTCCTTTGCCAGTCTTTTTAACCATTTTTAATTTTATGCCAGGGTATTCAGTATTCCTCTATAGCAGTGGTTTTCAACCTGTGGTCTGGAGATGGGGTGCCTATACACATGCTCCAAAGCATTCTAATTAGAGTACATCAGAAGCAGGCTTGATTAAGTCTAAACCACATTCTAATTAGAATACTTTAACATTGTCACAGCGTCACATATATAAACCCCTGCAGGGTTAAAAATGGCTGCTGGGGCATTTTAAAGCTTGTTGAATGAGCTTTAGTTAAAGTGTCCTACAGCCATTTTTAAATGCACAGGAGCTTAATACGTGTGACACTTCAGTGTTTTAATTACAGCAGCTCTCTGGAAACCCCTCTAATTAAAACACCTCCCCCTTCCCAAGCACGTGTATAGATACCCACTATGTCCAAGGGGTCCACAAAAGATGACCATGTTCAATCAAAAGCATGTGAATACTCACACTTACAATTCAAAAGAGCCCACACCTCCCTTAGAAATTTCCAAAGGGGCCTGCACCTTTCACTCAAAATTTTTTTAGGGGTCAACAAATGAAAAAAGGTTGAAAACCACTGTTCTATAGATTCTCTTTTGCAACCCATTACAGTTGGGAAGAGAAAAGGTACACCTTTCTTTCCAAAGGTCTACCTTTAGGATTTCCCCAAATCAGTAAATAATTCTACTGCTGTAATGATCTTAAAGCAGCTCATGGATCTCTGAAACTCCACATAGGGCACATGCTGGCTGAGGCCCGTGCACTGCATGTGACATGCATGCTAGACATGGACCTAAACATTCTGTGTTGGCACTGGATTTATGACCGAGATGCCTTGCTGTGTGGACCCAAACCCTCAGACCGACCATGACTTCTTTCATTTGATAATAGGCAAATTTTATTGATATACAGTGATAGGAGATAAGAATAACAGACAAGGCAAACAAAATAACATCCTCCCCCGCTTCTATATCTACCAGTCCTAAGGCATCACAGAGGGAAGGTATGTCTGGCCAGTACACGAGCTTTACCCTGTGGTTCTTTCTCGAATGTCAGACATCAGCATTCTGGAGGTTGAGTCCCACCTCCACCCACCCCCTAGTGGGGTGAGACCAGCTGGTGGTGCCCTCTGTCCCTGGTGGCCTTGGGTTCCCCCCTCACAGCCCCTTTGCTGCTCTGAAATCCCTCCTTTTGTGTTCTCTCTCCTCTGATTACTCCATTGCCGGGCATTGTTTCCCAAACCCATCACATGCACGCATCTTTGGTGCACACATGTACCAAACCCAGACATAGTGGGGCTCACAAACTTGGTGGGATCCAACACATGACTGGGTGTTAAACATCAAGGGCTATAGGCTGTATAGGCAGGATAGAATGGGGAGCAAAGGCAGGGATGGCACTCTATGTCAAAGAGCAATACTCATCCTCAGCAAACAGCACTGGGCCTGAGGCAGGGAAGACTGAGGTGCTCTGGGTCAGAATACAAGGGGGTCGGGGGAAAGGGACCTAACGGTGGGGGTCTACTACAGGCCACCTAACCAGGGGGAAGAGCTGAACCAGGAATTCTCAGGTCAGCTCACAGATGAGGTCAAGTCAATGGATGTGGTCATCATGGGTGACCTCAACTACCCAGACATCTGCTGGGAAGAGCAGTCAGCCAGGTCTGACCGCTCACGGAGGATCCTAGCTGAGTTACAGGACCTCTGTCTAACCCAGGAGGTGCACAGTCCCACCAGAGGAAATGCCTTGTTGGATCTGGACCTGGTCCTGGCCACAGGCGACGACCTGGTAAGGGGACTGCAAGTGCTTGACCACCTGGGTGATAGCGATCATTGCCTACTGGAATTCACCATCCAGCATAGGGTGTCAAAGGCCTGCAGCAAGGCAGCAGCCCTGGACTTCAGGAGGGCAGATTTCAGTGAGGTAAGGAGACTAGTCAGGGAGGCACTGAGGTCCCGGAGGGGAGGGGAGTTGGGAGTCAAAGAAGAGTGGTCATTCCTTAAGGAGATGACCGTCCAAGCCCAAAAAGTGACAATCCCCACACAGATCAAAGGGGGCAAGAGCACTCAAAAACCCCCAAGGCTCACCAAAAGCATCCAGGAACGTCTCAAAGCCAAAAAGGAGGCATATACCCAATGGAAGGGAGGTGCCATCACCAAGGAGGATTATACCTCTACTGCTTGACATTGTAGGGGGGCTGTTAGGAAAGCTACGGCAGAGATGGAAGTGGGACTAGCGACCCGGATCAAAAATAATATGAAGTCCTTTTTTTAAATACATAGGGGGTAAAAAGACAGTACCAAGTAACATGGGGACTCTGCAGGACATGCATGGAAATCTGGTGGTAGCACCAGATGACAAAGCTAATCTCTTTAACTGATTCTTCTCTTCCATTTTTCTGAGCAGGGACAGGTACATCCCCCCCTCACTAGGAATCTGGACGGACCCAGGGGAGGCACAGCCAGGCCCAGGGTCAGTGCGGACCCAGTCAGGGAACTTCTGGACGGACCAGACATGTTCAAATCAGCAGGTCCGGACAATCTCCACCCCAGAGTGCTGAGGGAATTAGCTGAGGTCATTGCAGGACCCCTGGCACGGCTTTACGAGCACTCATGGTGCTCTGGCGAGGTACCAGAGGACTGGAAAAGGACCAAGGTGGTTCCCATTTTCAAAAAAGGGAGGAAGGAGGACCCAGGAAACTATAGGCTCGTTAGTCTTACCTCAGTCCTGGGGAAGCTCTTTGAGAAAATTATCCAGGAGCACATCTGCAAGGGACCAGCAGGGGAGATTATGTTTAGGGGCAATCAGCATGGGTTCATTAGAGGCAGGTCCTGTCAGACCAACTTGGTGGCCTTTTACGACTAGGTCACAAAAGCCTTGGACACAAGTGTCACGGTGGATGTAGTCTTTCTGGACTTTAGGAAGGCCTTCGACACTGTCTCTCATCCTATCCTCATTAAAAAAAATTAGGCGACTGTAGTGTCAACGCCTACAATCAGATGGGTCACCAGCTGGCTGGAGGGAGGCACCCAGAGAGTAGTGGTGGATGGGTCGTTTTCGACCTGGAGGGATGTGGGCAGTGGGGTGCCCCAGGGCCCAGTCCTCAGGCTCACACTGTTCAGTATCTTCATTGGCGATTTGGACGAGGAGGTGAAAAGCACCTTGTTCAAGTTTGCAGATGACACTAAGATGTGGAGAAAAGTGAGCACGCTAGAAGAGAGGGACAGCCTACTAGATCTGGGCAGGTTACAGCGGTGGGCTGATGAGAATAGGATGGGTTTCAATACAGAAAAGTGCAAGGTATTGCACCTGGGGAGGAAGAACCAGCAGCATACCTACAGGCTGGGGAACTCCCTTCATCAGCACAGAGGCAGAAAAGGATCTTGGAGTCACTACTGATTCCAAGATGAACATGGGCTGCCAATGTGGGGATGTGGTCAGGAAGGCCAACCGTACCTGTCATGTATCCATAGATGCATCATGAGCAGGTCCAAGGAGGTGATCCTCCCCCTCTATGCAACATTGGTCAGGCTGCAGCTGGAGTACTGCGTCCAGTTCTGGGCGCCTCACTTCAGGAGGGACGCAGATAGCATTGAGAGGGTACAGAGGAGGCCAACTCGCACGATCAGGGGGCAATAGGGTAGGCCCTATGAGGAGAGGCTACAGGACCTGAACCTGTTCAGCCTCCACAAAAGGCCGAGAGGGGATCTGGTGGCCGCCTACAAACTTGCCAAGGGGGACCAGCAGGCAATGGGAGAGTCCCTGCTCCCCCAAGCACTACTGGGAATAACAAGGAATAACGGCCATAAATTGAGAGTAGATTCAGGCTGGACATCAGGAGGCACTACTTCATGGTTGGGGCGGCTAGGAGCTGGAACCAACTTCCAACGGATGTGAGGTGGTGCTTGCCCCTACCCTGAGGGTCTTCAAAAGGAGGCTAGACAATCACCTAGCCCGGGTCATTTGACCCCAGCATCCTTTTCTGCCCATGGCATGGGGTTGTACTTGATGATCTGTTTAGGTCCCTTTCAACCCTACCAACTATCTTAATTTGGTCATTTACTAGCATCTTAATTTGAGCATGCCCTGGCCTCCTTTGGTCCATCTACCAAAACCAGAAATCCCAAGAGCTCTGCATTTGGGCACTGTGATCTGGTGCCAATGCTGCAGAGTCCCTTATCTCTGTTATGGGTACACTGTGCAAATTTCCCAGCCTGTTTATGTGGCTCTAGACGGTGGGTCTTGAAGGAAACTGTCACAAGCAGGCTTTTTAAAAAAAAGTTAGCCCTTGCTGTTCCCCATGACCATTATTCTAAAGTCCTGCCAGACGAACCACCGTTGGACCAGACCCAGAGGGGACCGCCTGAACCCCCGCTCTGCACCAAATGGACTTCACTTGGAGGATTCTTCAGCAACGGACAACCCCACTCCACCCGAAGAGGACCCCTGTGGTGTGACTCCATATGGACTGAGACACTTTCTTTGAACTACTTCCTCCACCATTGCGGACCATTGTAACGGGTTTGTGTGCATCTATCTTCTTGCGAACCCCCTCCCACCCCTTCTCTCCTCCCCCAGGCTTAGTTGGCTAACATTGTATTTTCTGTAACCTAGTTGCATTCTCCTCCTTATCCTGATCCCTCTAATGTTAGTCCCTTGCTCGGACGATTTGTATTTCCCTACCAGATTTGTCATTTTTTTTGGATTCACAATCCTAAACATTAACTAATAAAAGTCAATCTACTTTACCTACAAGTCAATTCCTAAAGACAAATTTCTAAATATAATTTTCTAGCCATCAGCTGCACACAGCACAAGGTCAGTCAGAGGACATGTACTGCATGCAGTACCCATGCTGCACTGACCTGGCACACTGGCTCTGAGGCCAGTCCAGATCAGGCTGCACTGAAACCACTACACAGGGCTGGTACAGCAGGGTGGTGCATGCAGCCAGCACCCCAGGCCCTGTGTTGCATGTAGCACCAGATCTAGCTTGTACACCACATGCAGTGTGAGCCCCAGAGTAGAATCAGCATGTGCTATATGCAGCACGCAACCTGGACCCAGCATCCCAGGCACTGCATGCAACACAGAGGGTCAGTCCAGATTCAGTCTGTAGACTGGCCCAGCAACCCTCACCCTACCTGCATTGTCAGGTAAGTTGGACGTCCCCGTTTAGTTTTTCCATGTGTAAAACTCTAGTCTTGTTGCCTAGATGATTTTTTTTTAAAGTTAATATAAACTTACTCCTCCCTGCTCCAGTAGGTACAGCAGTGCAACCTGGAGAAATTAGGGCGAGTCTGGGCACACAGCCCTGTGGTGGGGCATGGCACCTGTGCAAATATGCAGTGCAGTGTCCATGTAGTGTGCAGCCTTGGGGCCAGCAACCCCACTCCTTTCCCCTCTTTCCAACATGGCCCACCAGGTTTTTGGCCCCAGGCCATTTATAGGTCAGCCAGCCTTGGCCTAGGAAATCTGGGGTGGGGGTAGAGTTAGAGATCTTTACTGGACCACCTACATCTTGAAAACATTGCGTCCTTCCTCAGGTCTAGGAAAGCAGCAAACACCTTTGAGCTACATCTGGACTCATACTGTATCTGCTTCTTCACCAGACCTGAGAAAAGACCCTTTGGGCCTGAACACTCGTCTAACATCTCCCCAAAATGTGCAGTTGGTTCAATAAAAGGTATTACCAAAGCAAATCCTTGCCAATGAGACACTTAAACATTCAGATAACTTCCTAAGCACTACAAGAAGTAACAAACTTCCATAAATAAGCTCCCTCAACTCAGCTCCATCCAGCTCACCTTGCATGATGGGCCAGAGACTGTATACAGGGTAGTTCTTCTATACAACGGAAACTTTGAAGTTAATTACTGTTATAAACATATTGCCCTCTCTCAAAATAAAGTGTTTTCCTAGTTTATTTTGTGTATTATTCTACAAACTGACCTTCATGTTCCCCAGCAACCCAATAACCTCTCAACATATCCTCCCATTCAACCCCAGGGAAGAAAAAAAGAGGCTCAGTGAGCCAAAATGTGGATCTCAAAGGAGAGCCAGGCAAATAATACAAAAACCAGAAAGAACAAAACAGATTTAAATAGAAGCAACTTTAATAAATAGAAATAATCAAGAGTAATTCTTAAAAACATGTTAACAAGCCATATCAAGCATGTTTTCTGCTATGTTAATCCCTTAACTCACTTTTTATGTTTCAGCTTGCTACACCTGGACCTTGCATACACAGGGGTAGTCCTCTTCATGTACTCTCATCTCCCTGCATCTCTTGAGTTTGCAGGTCTTAAGAACAGCAACATTTATTCCTTCCTTTTCTTTAGACAGCTATTAGATGTCTCTGTATCACTCCCTAGATAGGCTTCTACCTGAAATCCAGAAATTAAAAAAAAAAAAAGTCAGCCCTGGGGCCCTAAAGATCCAGAATCCAATACTCCCTTCAGTTTATTTCTGTACTTTTTTGTTGACTGATGCAATTAAACAAGCTAACTCCCCCGCCTCCCCCCATCTTGTTTTCAGACACAAAAGGTAACAAAGAAAGCTTCTGCAGCCATTTTCATGCACAGTAAGGAAACAATTGTTTGCATCCAGTCTAGGATTAACTCTGCAGAGAAAGTTACTCCACTCTCAAGCATGCAAAGTGCTACCAAAACCTGGCACTGACTGACACTAGAACAGTATCAGGAGTACCAGGAAACACTGACAGCACATTTCTCTCCCAGCAGTGTAACACTAGCACAGGCACAGAACTGCTCTGGGCAGCTGACAACTGCTGGATTAAATCAAGACACCTTCCACGCTTTGAAAGTTCTACAGGAAACCCCCCCTCACATGGGCCGCCCTGCAAATTGTGTGCATCTGACACCCCATCCCTTGATTCCCGACTCACTGATCAATGCTTCTTCTAATCATCTGATATAAGCCTCACTGCTGAAAGGGAATCAGTTGGTGGTTCCCACCAAGGAAGTATTGCTCTCAGCAAGCAGGCATCTAGATACCAGTGAGAGCTATTCAGTTTGATAAACATAGCAGACTACCCACGACACTTTGTGCATCTATAGGGACATTTAAGCCATGACATTTTAAAGGTGTTTCCCTTGCCCATAATTTAAATATATGAAAAAATTCCAATCTACACAGTTCTGCCTGTGTAGGAGCTGCTTCCTGGGACGGAGTTAAGGAAACGAGATACAGCTTTCTGCTGAAGACAGAACTACACGTGCTTCATTGGACTTTTGGTAACACCCAAGAGATACGCTGAATGTTTAAGTAAGAATTACCTGTTGAGCCTCAAATTTCCAAAAACCCTCTGCCACCAGAGCGCCTTTGGGCACATTGATCCCTTCACAGCTGCAGATACCCTTAAACAAAGCAGACAGAGAGCAGGTCAACTCAAGCTCCTGCATTAAGAACCCAGCCGTGCGAATAGTACCGACGACAGGCAGGGCGTGGTTGCTCCCGGAACCGAGCTCCCCAGAAGCAGCTCGGCCCTTGGCCAGCGCCGACCCGGGCGGCGCGACACTGACCCCCGATCCCGCTGGGAACCCCCGATCCCGCTGGGAGCCCCCGAGACGCTGGGCCGGGCCTGAGCAGAGGGCCGCGCCGCGCCGCTCCCAGGCCGCGCCCCTGCCCGCCCCGGCTAAGCCGAGCGCCGCGCAGGGCTGCGGGGACACACGTGGCACGAGCCGCGGGAAGTCGGGGTCTAGCCGGGCCGCGGCCTTGCGGGGAGCATCCGCCGGCCACGTGCGCTCGCGCCGGCCACGCAGTGCCGCTGCCACCTCGGCCGCGCGGGCCGGGCCGAGCTCCCCCCGCCCATCCCGCAGCAGCCCCGGCCACGGGCGGGAGAGCCACCACACGCGCCCAACCCTGAGGCCGCCGTCGCCGAAAGGGAGAGCGACGCAGCTCAGCGCCCCCTGCCGTCGCCCCGCCCCGCCCCCACCGCTGCGTCACCGCCTTCTGGGCCCCGCCCCGCGGGCGGCAGCTGCTTTCGCCGCCATTCCCCGGGCCCGGGCGCTTCGCCCGCCCCGCTCGGGGGCCTTAGGCAGCGCCGGGCCGCGCTCGTTCTGCGGGGAGGCTAACTACGGTGCGGCGGGTTAGCGCGGGGCTCGCGTTTCCCCGCCGTGCACCCGGGGGTTGTTTTGATCGGAGAAGGACAGAAGCCGAAGTCGGTTCCTGCGGGCGGGGCGGGAGAGGGGGTGACTGCCGGGTGGCTGTTGCCCACGGACGAGCAGCACCCAACACCCGCGTCTTGAGGCCTCGCGGCCAGGCAAGTCCTAGGGCGGCCCCACTGCCCTTGTGTGGGGTTTATACAGCTCGGGTTCAGATTTCTGTATTTTATTTATTTATGTTAAAGGAAAATGTTTCATGCTCAAGCCAAATCAATTCTGAGTCCGTGAATCATTCAAGAGCCGTAAGTGGCCCTACTACCAGCAAACATCCTCTACCCCCACCTGGGGCTTCAAAATGTTTTCAAATCATTTGGCAGGCATCCTCCGTGCACCCCCAAGCCCAGAGGCTTGGTGTTGAGATGCCTGGGGTTTTGCTTGCCCTCAGCTGTGTGGCTACAGGAGCAAGGTAGGGAGGAGTCTCCCGGTTCCATAAAGTGGGTGTAATGCCAGGGTCTTCTCTCTGTAAATGAAAGTGGGAGGTGAACTATACATGATCTTAACCCAGTACTAACCCATGCCAGCAAGTGGTTATCCCATGGTATTTCCCCTGTGTTCTCGCACATTCCTCTGCAATAGGGATGCAGGGAAATGAGTCATAGTCTGTGACCATTGTTCTTTCCCAGGGTTACCTTATCTGCACTGGGTGTCATAACTGGCCTATGCATCTCAACTCCTTTCAAGCTATCCTTCACAATCTGTTTCATATCTGGGAGGAGTGTAGTGACATACCCAGCACAGCAAAAAGGGGTGAGAGGTGTTCAAGACTCCCCAGCACCAGCTTGTCTTAGGGACTCGGAGTCTCCAGGGCTGTGTTTCCATGCATGTGCCACATTAACTACATTGCAACAGCTGTAAAATAGCAAAAAGAGCCCAGACTTACAGCTGCAGCCTGGATATGTAGTGTCAGCTGTACCACCACACAGAGACACTACGATCCCCAACACAGTAGCTGCCAGGCCTGTGTTCCTGGGCAGCCTGCACTAGGGAAGGATGCATTCATGACGTCCTCCCACTTAAGGCCTGTGTGGTCAAAACAGTCAGCAAGACGTAGCTGGGGTTCAGCCACACAGCTATGCTGAACCCAAAAGAAGTGGCAACAGCAACTAAAACATGCATGCTCTGGGGCTGAGAGCCTGGTCAGCAAAACTGCCAGGCTCCAGCCTTGGCCAGTTTGCTGCAGGGACTGATGCTTCCTTCCCCTGCCCCTGCCCCACATTATCCTTCTCAAAACCCAGAAAACAAAAAGGGGAAAGAAGAGGGAGAGAACAGAGGTCTCAATCCCTGAGGCAGGCTTTCTCTCCCTGTACCTGAGGCTTTCCTTTCACATATATTCAATCTGCTTCATCAGTGAAGAGTGTGTGGGGGTGGGGATGACCCCCACCCCCCCAGGAAACAGGCCCCTTTGGCTCCCAAAGCAGAATTTAGGCTTTAGCAGGCCCAGGAGGAAGAAGAGATAGAGCCCAGACCAGTTGGCCTCAACTTTAAATAACTTTTCTGACCTCATCACAGGGCCCTGGTCAAAAAGCAGCCTTATTGCAACACTGCAAATGAAGACCAGTCAAATCAAACGGGAGGGGGAGGCAGCACTCCAGGATTTGGCCAGTCACTCGGCTGGT
Organism: Crocodylus siamensis; assembly: GCF_052110815.1. Classification (NCBI taxonomy): domain Eukaryota; kingdom Metazoa; phylum Chordata; order Crocodylia; family Crocodylidae; genus Crocodylus; species Crocodylus siamensis. The sequence goes on along the minus strand of NC_143404.1, from coordinate 34,373,088 downwards.
TTTACAGGATCTGTTGAGGAATCTCAAGACAAAGGGTCTGAACACAATATGGGAGGTGGGTCTCTCCAGGAATAAAGGAAACAAAATATACATTAAAATAAAACCAGAACATACTTGACTACACATAGCCCCAAGTGTATGTGGGTGTTACAGGTACATCTCTGTACATCAACATCCCCCATGAGGATAGATTACAAGCCATAAGGAACGTTGTCCCCAACAAGGACGCTGCTTCAAGCCTAGGATTCTGAAAAGGGGGTGCATATAACAAAGTACTTCATAAATTGCAAAACATTTTTCTCCAATTAAAGAGAAACGAGATACTTTACTAATATGCTAGAGAGCTAGCGCTACATTATTCAGTTTCAAATTAAAGCAAAAAACAAATATAGCTATTGTAACATACACTAACTTGCTAGGTTATAAATAAAGTTTAAAACTATATGTTATGAGAGAGGTTTTGGAGCTGGAAGGGCCCCTGAGAAGAAGACTGATTTTCTCATACTTATCTCAGGAGAGAAAGATTGCCACAGGAGCACACTGTGGCATACCACATTTCTGGAGAGAGTACTCCCTTCAGATAGGTAGGCGGCAAACCATGGCAAATACTTCTGGCCCCAGAGAGGGTCAACTTGGGAGAAACTTCAGCATCAGAGAAAGACTCTCCTGTCAATGCCTGCCTATAGTTTTCAGCAGCACCGAGGCGCTGGAAAAAGGTACAGGTGGTCAGAGGACCACTGCTGAAGGAAGTTCTGCTGTGGGAGCTCAAGGATCGTGTTTGTGGAGCCAATCCAAAGCAGCCTGCATTAAGTAGATATTGAGAGGGGAATGGGGAGGATCAAACGGACTCAGCCCTGTGCGAGGGTAGAATTGCTCTCTGGAGCCTGAAGGGACTGTTTCTTGCATTCTTCATTTTGTTTCTTTTCCTGTTGTGGTTTTTTTTTTGCTGGGTCTGGAGTTAATTTTCTGGCCACTGCATGGGCCCAGACAGAGGTTTTGGACTTAAAGGGGCAGTGTCTTCTGCTGAGTACCAGTCCTAGGGATGGACTGTGGGCCATGAGTTTTTATTCATAGATTCATAGATGCTAGGGTCGGAAGGGACCTCAATAGATCATCAAGTCCGACCCCCTGCATAAGCAGGAAAGAGTGCTGGGCCTACATTACCCCAGCTAGATACACATCCAACCTTCTCTTGAATACCCCCAGGGTAGGGGAGAGCACCACCTCCCTTGGGAGCCCGTTCCAGACCTTGGCCACTCGAACTGTGAAGAAGTTCCTCCTAATATCCAATCTAAATCTGCTCTCTTCTAGCTTGTGGCCATTATTTCTTGTAACCCCCGGGGGCGCCTTGGTGAATAAATACTCACCAATTCCCTTCTGTGCCCCCCTGACGAACTTATAGGCAGCCACCAGGTCGCCTCTCAACCTTCTCTTGCGGAGGCTGAAAAGGTCCAGTTTCTCTAATCTCTCCTCGTAGGGCTTGGCCTGCAGGCCCTTAACCATACGAGTGGCCCTTCTCTGGACCCTCTCCAGGTTATCCGCATCCTTCTTGAAGTGCGGCGCCCAGAATTGCACGCAGTACTCCAGCTGCGGTCTGACCAGCGCCCGATAGAGGGGAAGTATCACCTCCTTGGACCTATTTGTCATGCATCTGCTGATGCACGATAAAGTGCCATTGGCTTTTCTGATGGTTTCGTCACACTGCCGACTCATGTTCATCTTGGAGTCCACTAGGACTCCAAGATCCCTTTCCACTTCCGTGCCACCCAGCAGGTCATTTCCTAGGCTGTAGGTGTGCTGGACATTTTTCCTCCCTAGATGCAGCACTTTGCATTTCTCCTTGTTGAACTGCATTCTGTTGTTTTCTGCCCACTTGTCTAACCTGTCCAGGTCTGCTTGCAGCTGTTCCCTGCCCTCCGGCATGTCCACTTCGCCCCATAGCTTAGTGTCATCTGCAAACTTGGACAGAGTACATTTCACCCCCTCGTCCAAGTCGCTGATGAAGACATTAAAGAGTATCGGTCCAAGCACCGAGCCCTGCGGGACCCCACTGCCCACACTTTTCCAGGTCGAAACCGACCCATCCACCACGACTCTCTGGGTGCGACCCTCCAGCCAATTCTCCACCCACCGGAGAATTTTGGTCTCTTTGACCCTGGGCTGGAGCAAAACAATCCCTTTTCTGGAAAGGAGGGCTGTCCCTGGTGAGCTATTCTGGAATTAAGAAGCCATGGTGTGGTAAGGATGGGGTATAGGGAGGAGGAGCCCCATAGAGAGGTTTTACATGGCAGTCCAAGGTGATCTCCCTGGGGAACAAACTCCCAAGCAACAGAAAAAAAAGGAACATCAAAGTCATAGCAGGCAAGAAGGCAACATCATAGAGTGGCTAAAAGAGGTAACAATAGTGCCTCCTTAGCCCATCCACACATGGGGAAGACGTCAACATGCCAAGGACCTAGGCCTTACAGCACCAATTACTGACATCTTGGTGCATTTGCCAGGAAACTCAACTTCAACCTAATTTCAGAAGGGAAAATGGACGTACAGCCTGGTGTGATGGCAGAAGCAGAGGCATTATTGCAAACTCTAAGCCTAATGGCTCAGGTTGCACAGCAGCAGCAGCAGGCAGTTTGACAGATAGCCCTGGATGAAAAAAATTTCTTAGCAACAGGAATGGACCCAGTGGAATATGATTGACTTCAAAGTTCCAAAGATGACTCAAGAAGACAACCTAGAGGCTTTCTTGGAAGCTTTTGAGAGGTCTGTGGTAGCAGTGGGCCTAGAGAAAATAAAATGGGCCAACAAGTTGGGAGTGCAAGGTGGGGCAGGCTCAGGCAGCATATCGAGTGATGTCCAGGGTAGAGACCCAAGGTTATGACAAAGTAAAAAGAGATATTCTTTATTGGTTAGCCAGTACTTCGGAAAGGTATTGTCATTTATTCCAAATGAAGAAGAATCAATGAGTCGGAAGGGACCTAGACAGATGATCTAGTCCAACCCCCTGCCATGGGCAGGAAGAAGCACTGGGGGTGGCAGGGGTCATAAGACCCCAGCCAGGTGCCTTTCCAGTTTCCTCCTGAAGATCTCCAGGGAAGGTGAGAGCACCACCTCTCTGGGAAGCCTAGTCCAGGCTCTGGCCACCCTTACCATGAAGTAGTTCTTCCTAATATCTAACCTAAACCTATCCTCCCTCAGCTTGTGGCCATTGTTCCTGGTGACTCCAAGGGGGACCTTGGTGAGAGAGGACAAAATGCCAAGGGTCCTGTTGCAGAACCTGGCAGACCTTTTGAACAAATGGCTGAAACCCATGTTGGCATCCAAGGCAGAGATCTACAACCTTATTTTCCTGGAGCAATTTTTGACTGAGCTGGAGGAAACTACACAGAACTGGGTCCTGTCATAGACCAAAGACCTTAGCAGACGCCCTACACCTGGCCAAGGACTTTGACAGTGCCCAGGCTGACCCTTAGTGGGAAAGAAGCAATAAGATTGTGGGGCTACTTATCCTCAAGATCCTGGATAAAAAGATAGGGAAAGAGAATATAGAGATGAGAACCCCCCCAGCAAGGGATCATTTGTTTCCATTGTGGCCAAATGGGACATATCGGGAGGGATTGCTTCATTAGTTCATGGAGCTTTCTTTTGACTACAGAGACATGGGGAGAGCTGAAAGCAGGCAGAACTGGCCCTCAGGAACAGCCCCAGATTCAGATGATGAACTGTAGTCTGGGGGAGGCTATAGTGGACTCAGCACGGAAAAACCCATACTGATGGTAGAAGTGACTGGGAAACAAGTGCAGGCGATCATAGATACAGGCTGTTCACAGTCCTTAGTTAGGGCTAATCTCATGCTGCATGAGGGAGCAGTGAAGACCACACCTGTTAGAATGATTTGCATGCATGTCCAGGCTTCAATGTATGGGCATAGAAAGGTCCCAGTGACTGCATACGGAATCACCAGAGAAATCCATGGGAGTAGCACCAGAATTGCCATATGCCACGGTGCTGGGGAGAGATTGGTCAGAGGTGTATGAACCCTTAGATGCCATTAGAGCCCAAGAGAAGTGTCAAGCAGGGCTGCTGGGAGAAGGGGTAGTGGAGCCGGCTGATGGTGGGGATGACACTTCCTTCAATATGGAGCAGCTGGCCAGTGGTACCCAATTTAGGGAGAAGCAGAGACAGGAACCCACCTTCTGAGCCATCTGGGAAACCAAGGTAGCGAAGAGAGAACAGCAGGTGATCTGGCCAGAGTTATGTGGGAGGCTTCCCCGCTGTAACTTTAGGAATGGGCTGTTGTGTTGAATTAAAAGGGACAGGGAAGAGGACAGCATGCCAATCTTCTGTGTAGTCATTTGGGGAAGGGAAAAATGGAAGTCCACTTGACATGTCATTTTTTTTGGCCACACCTATATGAAGAAGTGGAACAGTTATGTGCGGGGTGCCCTGAGTGTCAAAAGGTGAGTCAGAGGAAGCCCCCAAAGGTGCTATTGTAAACGATATCTATTATTACAGACCTGTTTTCCTGCATTGCATTGGATGTGGTGGGCCCATTGCTCAAAAGCTCCAGTCAGTATCAGTTTATGCTCATCATCGTCTACTATGCCACTCAATATCTACATATCTGAAGGCTATTCCCCTCTGGATGGTTACTGGTCCTTGGGTGGTGGAGGAGCTTATGAAGTGAATATATTTAGTGGGGATACCTTGGGAGATTATAACGGATCAGGGGACCAATTTTATGTCCTATGTCCTCAAAGGTATGTGCCAGGTGCTGAGAATTAAACATTTCAGGACCTTGCTTTACCACTCTCAGACGAATGGGTTAGTGGGATGTTTCAATGGTACCCTGAAAAGTATGCTCCGTCGGTGTGTCCAAGAAGACCCAAGGCGGTGGGACCTATTGATACTCATGGTTCAGGAGGCTCCCCCAGCTCCTCATGCCTGTCTGTATGCTATACGCCACAGAGTTTACTGGATGTGGTTTGGAAACTCCCCAGCAGAGTTACACCGCGGCATATATTGATGACGTTGTGGTCTATTCTGTGGAAGAAATCAAACTTCGCGTTGTGGTTGACTCAGAACTGACAGAGCCAGCTTTATTTAGGGCTATACTATGATCACAGGGAGAATTCCATACAGCAAGGGGAATCACCCACTTGTCTGTTTTAAAGGATTTCTCAAACTCTATAAGTTTACAAGCATATTTATACTTAAGACAGAGAAAGAGAAAAAAATACGACCTTGGAGAAACAAATCACACACAGACATACAGACAGTTTACTTAAATAAAACATCTGTGCACAGGGTAATATATCAAGACAAAACAAGGCCTGCAGGATTCCTTATCTCAGAACATATAACTGAAATAAGCAGTATCGGCACTTCTGGTCTCTGTCTGTTTTCCTAGTCAAGCACGCCAGAGGCCCGACCAAATCCACTACCACATTTCCTCCTTTTTTTTCCCAACAAGTTAGATATTTATAGCCATTAGCCTTTCACCTTCTAGTTTTTCTTTCTCTTTACTTTCTGCTTTTTTAACAAACAAATTATATACTTCATTTCTGGTTGATGGCTGTTCCGCATTTGTTTGGCAGCACAACTTAAGGTACATTGAATTATCATAAACACTAGGCATACTCCAATAAAAACAACAAACAATATCAACAAACTATGAATGAAGGGCCTAAGGAACTGAAAATAGAGCTAGACCAAGAACTCAAATTCCAGCGATCTGACTCATGCAATTTAGCTGCTTCTTTTTGAATATGTTTACTTAAATCCTGAATTTCTTCTGAATTATCAGGCATATAAGTACAACATTCTTTATCTATTAAAGCACAGACTCCTCCTTTGCTGGCTAGTATATAATCTAGCGCAAGTTGGTTTTGTAATGTCATTTGCCTTATTTCCTTCATTTCTGTATTTATTTTATCAAAACCATCAGCAGGAGCATTAGCAATCTTTTCCAGAGATGCTGCAACTTTCTTTATCTTGGACATAGCTAAGCCTGTGCCATAGCTGGGGAACATTATACCTCAAAACCTTTGATTTTCTGTAATTTCACGAACATTGCGAATTCTTCCTTTAGGTAAGTGAGATCTAAGAGTAAAGGCAGGATATGCTGTGGAGACATAGCACGTTCCTCTTTAACCAGAGGGAAGATTTTTATAGGTCTTATCTCCACACAAAAAATAGTAACTAGCTAATACAGTAAATCCAGCTGTATTACAGCGTGGGGACATCATCCATTGTGAATAATAGCCTGAAATTTGACCTGCAGGGGCGTAATTATATCCAGGAACCATTAGAAAACCAAGCAGCATTTATCTTAAATTCTACCTTGCACTTACTGACTCCTACTGCAACACAAGATCCATTACAGGTCCAACAGAACTTTCCAGGGGTGGCATATGCTAATCGTACATAGACCGGTTGCAACTTCCATTCTGCCAGGTTTCATTCCCATGAAAATCTGAATAGTGAGGGGCTAACATCTGAGTTGCATTCAAGGGTACCAGTATCATGGGTATCCCTCCAGTAGAATAGATAGGGACATGACTACATATCCAACAATGAGAGATATTTAAATCTATTCCAATTTGATTAACTAAAGACAAGAACACATTTTCATGAAATGATCTTTGTTGGTGCGGAAGTGTAGTTTAGTTTACAGAGTTTCTCATAACTGATGAGTCAAGTTCATATAAGATGGCCCAAAAAGAAATACTGAGAACTACCCAAATCATGACTAACCAACTCCACCTTTGGAACCAGGAACTAGGTAGAGGCCTTTTTCCTGTCCCAAAGGGCATAGTGGTGTCGTTGGGGCACATTCTCTTCACTCTGTAGTGGCAAATCTTCTTTGCCAGTAGGCACTTGGCTCACTACTGGTCTTGAGCTCTCCTGCTGGCAGGCGCTAGCATCACAACCAGTTTGTGGAGGCTGATTACAAAATTAATATGGAGGAGACTCTGGGTCTAACGGGGCTGATGTTTTCTTACTGTGTGAAGCGTGAATCCATGTCTGGAGTCCTTGACACTTTATTGCAGTGTTGGTGGTCACGAGTACCTGGAATGGGCCTTTCCAGCGAGGTTCCAGCAATGACTTTCGTTGATGGACTTTTACATGGACCCAACCTCCAGGCAGGATAGAATGGCATGGCTCATCTGGTTCTTTGGGGAGAGCTGCCTGTACCTGTGAATGAAAAGCCTTAACACACTTCATTAGTGCCTTACAATAGTCCAGAATGGTATCATCAAGTGAATGTATATCGCAAAAGTGGGAGACAACAGGTGGCGAGGCGGGGAGCCTCATGGGTCTTCCCATTAGAAATTCATGTGGGCTAAGACCAGTCTTTCGGTTGGCAGTAGATCTCATACTCATAAGGGCTATAGGGAGTGCATCTGGCCATTTTAGGTGAGTCTCAGCACAAATTTTGGCCAGTTTATTTTTCAGAATGCCATTTTGGCGTTCCACTCGGCCTGAGGCCTGCAATTGGTATGGGCAATGAAAGTTCTGTTGGAGCTGCAGGACTTTGCAGACTTCTTTCATTATCTGTCCAGTAAAATGAGTTCCTTTATCAGAGTTTTTAGGGATAAAGGAATACCAAACCTTGGAATAAAGTCTCTGAGCAACTTTTTGCTTACAGTGATGGTGTTAGCTTTTGCACATGGGTAGGCTTCTACCCATCCAGAAAACATATATACAATAACAAGAACATATTCATAAGAACAACTTTTCTGCATTTGAGTAAAATCTAATGGTAAATTTACAAATGGTCCCTAAGGTGGGGGATGTGCTGCCTTCTTTGTTTTTACAGGCCTCAAGGGAGGTAAATGCCAAGAGCAAATTATCAACATATTGCACAAGCACAGAATTTTCTTTAAATATTATGTCATCTAGATCTTTCTTCAGAATTTGAGAAAAAAGAGAAGGGTATTCAGTATAGTCTTGGGCAATCGTGTCCAGGTATACTGAAGTCCTTGATAGGTAAATGCAAAGAGAAACTGGCTATCAGGGTGTATAGGAATAGAGAAAAATGCAAAACACAAGTCAACAGCAGTAAAATAACAAGCATTAGGAGGAATACATGACAAGATAGTAGTTGGATTTGGTACAACAGAAAAAGTAGGTAAAACTGCAGAATTTACCGCATGAAGGTCTTGTACAAAGCAATAGGTATTCTTTCCAGGTTTTTTTACAGGAAGAATAGGTGTATTACAAGGGCTTTTAGTCAGGACAATGATACCTTGCTTTAAAAGGGCAGTTATAACAGGGCGTATCCCTTCTTCGGCTTCTGGACATAAAGGGTATTGAGCAACTTTGGGTAAAGGCTTAGCTGGGTTTAATCTATTTTTTACAGGCTGGGCAGTACGGATTTGTCCTACTTCATTAGTATGCTGGGACCAGAGAAATGGAAGGATAGCTTTTATGATTTCTTCTTGCAACAGAAAGATCAGGGAACTCAGGCTTAGGAGGTAAGGCGGCAAGTACAGCCATTTCGTTAGCACAGGGGACATCCAAATAAACACCATTAGGAGACCAATAGATAGTACAGCCAAATTTACAAAGCAAATATCTGTCTAACAAATTAACAGGAGAACAAGGACTAAGGAGAAAGGCATGTTGATCAGAAACAGGACCAAGAGAAAGATGTAATGGTAGGGAAACACGATGAGGAACTATTTGATTTGAAATTCCTACAGCATTTACAACAGCAGAGGAGAGGAGAGTTGTGGAAAATTTTTCAGCTCTAAGAGTAGGGCGGCTTGTACTGGTGTGTACTAAACATTTTGTAGAGATGCATTTATCACACAGGAAACGAAGGGATCATCTTGATTAAGTGAGAGAAGTGGGGCTGTGATAATGTTACTATTCCTCAGGTCCCCCCTCAGCCTTCTCTTCTGGAGGCTGAACAGGTTCAGGTCCCGTAGCCTCTCCTCATAAGGCCTTCCCTGCTGCCCCCAGTCGTGCAAGTGGCCTTCCTCTGGACCCTCTCCATGTTGTCCACATCCCCCTTAAACTGGACAGGCTCCAGCTGCGGCCTGGTCAGTGCTGCATAGAGGGGGAGGATCACCTCCTTGGACCTGCTTGAGATGCATCTGTGGATGCATGACAAGGTACGGTTGGACTTCCTGACTGCACCCCCACACTGCTGGCCCATGTTCATCTTGGAGTCAATGATGACTCCAAGATCCTTTTTCGCCTCTGTACTGACAAGAAGGGAGTTCCCCAGCCTGTAGGTATGGTGCCGGTTGTTCCTCCCCAGGTGCATCATTTTGCACTTGTCGGTGTTGAATCCCATCCTATTCTCATCCGCCCACCCCTGTAACCTGTCTAGGTCCGATTGCAGCCTATTCCTCCCTTCTAGTGTGCCCACATCCCCCACATCTTAGTGTCATCAGCAAATTTGAACAGGGTGCTTTTTACCCCTTTGTCCAAATCACTGATGAAGATGTTGAACAGTGCGGGCCCGAGGATCAAGCCCTGGGGAACCCCACTGCCCACATCCCTCCAGGCTAAAAATGACCCACCCACCACCACTCTCTGGGTGCAGCCCTCCAGCCAGTTGGCAACCCAATTGACTGTGTGGGTGTCGACACCACAGTCCCCCAGTTTCTTAATGAGAACGGGGTGAGAGACAGTGTTGAAGTCCTTCTGAAAGTCCAGGAAGACTATGTCCACTGCTACCCCTGCATCTAATGATTTGGTGATCTGATCATAGAAGGCCACCAGGTTGGTCTGACAGGACCTGCCACTAATGAACCCGTGTTGGTTGCCCCTAAGCATGACCTCCCCTGCTGGCCCCTCCTGGATGTGTGCCAGAATAATTTTCTCAAAAAAGTTGTTTTGGTGCTGATGGTACTGTTGGGGGGGGGGGGCCCTTTTGGTGCACTTTTCTGTTTTAATTCCTTTACCTGAGATTTCAGTTTCTCTTGGGAGTCCTTAAGACTCCGAACTTGAGATTCTTGATGTCTTTTGAAAGCTTCTTCATACCAATCAAAAATGCGTCCCACTGAGTCTGTGGTATATTACTACCTCTTGACTCAAGGTCTCTGCAGAGATGAACAATTTTACTTAAATCAAATGTTCCTTCCAGGGGAAACTGACGGCTAAAATCATCTCTGGTATACCAATTCCATTTGTCTAGAACCTTACAACTTTTATGCCATAGTGTGTGTACATGTACAATGCTGGAGTCCCTTTTGGCGGAGCCAGTATGTCTTTAGACTCTCCGTTCCCCGTATCTTTAAACTCAGTACACAGAGGTCTTTCATACAGGAATGGCTTATTCACGGTGTCCAGTCAGGTTGTGAGATTTGCTAGCGGCACAGAGATGCTGTGGCTAATGTCCAAAGACAAAACTCCACGGCAATAACGGCACACAATGCAGTTACTCACAGCCAGACACGGCTCATTTATGAGGGTGGGGAAAGGGTAAACCTGTCCACTGGGTCATGATGTTCCAGTTGGGCCCCCTTGCATTTAAAACTGCCCTTCCAGACAGCCTTGGGGTGGCTGAACCCAACCTTAGTCTCAGACCTGGTCAGTGGCTCATATTTTCAGTTAGGCTCTGGAGCAGTGAGAGAAGCGTGGGTGAAAGCCCACTGCGCCCCCACTCCCCCAAAGTCCCCTAAAGACTCCCCAGCAGCTGTGGAGCCCCCCCGCCAACCCCCAGCACAGCCAGAGGCAAGCGGGGCCTTGGTGGGAGGGGGTTAACCCCTGAGTGAGTGGGAGGAGGCAGCTGAGTGGAGCCAGGCCAGGTCAAGCGCCACCCAGGCCCCTACTTGGCCCAGCCCCCAGGGAGGGAGAGAGGTGGGGGGTACTCACCAGTCCCCCTCCAGTAGGGTAAGGCCCCCCAAATCCCGGGCAGAGCCCCACCTTGCCCAAGAGCAGCTTCCCCGACAGCAGGCCCACTGTGCATGCGCACAATTTCAAAGGGCCCACCAACAGAAAGAAAAAAGCCCCAGTTAGGCTCCAGAGTGGTGAGAGATGCACGTGATGTAAAAATCGCGGTTCGTTTCTCGGGAGGCGAAAAAAACCTTCAGCCACAGACACACTCTATTAGCAACACAAAAGGTATATATTTGCAAATAGGGTCAGAGAGAGAGACAAAAGATCAAACACTTTGCTGCCCCCGAGGGAAACTGCCCAGCTGGCTTTATCCCCTCTCTCCTGACCACGTGTGCAGAAGGAGGAACTTTTACAACTCATTTCCGATTCATACAAACATGTATGTAAATACGTCAAATCATACGTCGCATGTGTATTATAATTAACTACTTAAGTATGCGGGCCGGATAGGCTTATATGTATTAACTTATTGCACATGGGTAGAAAGTATCTGAGGTTACAAAAGTTTAAATTTTCCTTGCTTCAAGGCTAGAATTGCAATTTACTCTTATCTGCATGAGAAAAGCTGAGGAGTATATGCTTTACTGTAACAAAGAGATAGTAACTTTGCAAAACAAAGAGAGAGTGATACCTTAATACAAAGAGCTCTCAGTAGCTCTCCCAGTTCTCTCACCAGGGAGGGCTGACAGCTGCGCTGTTTTAACAAGACTTATTGATAATACATTTTTAATAATATTTCTAACAATATCCCCCCTCAAGATGCCTTCTGATCTTTACTTTATTTGGGCATATCAAGATAATTACGAGGAATTTTTTTGAGGACCATGACTTTTGCTACAGTCTGTGCTTTCAAAGGAACTGCTGCGACCTGCATTCCTTCTACTGAGGTGGTTATCAATCTAGTGAGACAAGGAATAAGGCAAGGGATAAAAATCAAACCAGTCAGAGCACACAAAAGCACAAATCCTACTTTTTTTCACCAGGGTCCTCCAAATAATTGAAACCACCAGTCTTTACTCCATGTGGGTTCCCACGTTTGTATTGGTACATGGGCTATTTTTCTAATCTCTTTGGCAATCTCTAAGACTGCTTTTCCGTTGTCGTCTATTTGGAGGCAACAATTAGAAAGGTTGAACTTTCCACAGACTCCGCCATCCTCTGCGAGTAAATAGTCTAGAGCCATTCGATTTTGGTATATGGCTTCTCTTATCTGGGAACTTTGTCGAGCCAGCAGCTCGAGAGCAGTGGCAGTTTGGTTAGTAATTACTTCCAAGACGGCCTGCAACCGGATGATTCTATTTAGCATATAAATTGGTGTCCGGTAACCCCAACTTCCATCATTAGCCCATGTAGCTGGTCCATAATACTCAATAATCCTCTGAGGAGGCCACTCATCCTCCTTTCACTTTTGGGAGCCACCCTGTGTCAAACTTACATCAATACTTCTCTTGGCTCTTTTCCAATCATCATACAAAGAGACTCCCAGCTTATTTCCGACCTCAGATGGTAACAAAAAGAAAGATGGTACAATTACTCCAACATAGCAGGTTCCTGTCCACCCTCGTGGTAGTACCGTATAGGCTTTCCTTCCACAAATCCAATAATGTCCTTTCAGGGCCCTGTTTTCCCCTCCCAAGGCTAGGGGGTCACGGCTGTGGAAAAGAAGGGGATAGTATTTGTTGCCCGTCTGCCCTAAAGGGTCAGTGTAATAGTTACTTCGTTTAAACTGACATTTTCATACGCCATCTTTATCCCTATACTCGCACTTGGTTATTTCATTTGTGTCATTTAAGGCACTCCAATATATATTAAACTTTGCCACCGTGCCATTCGGGTGTACCCATTTCCAACTATAGACATAGGTAAATCGTTCACCTCGGGCCTTTTCATATGCCTGACATCTGGTAGGGTTAGGATCGAAAGGTACTATTCTTGTCTTTTTGGTCTGTTGCATCTGCGGGGAGATTGGGATGCTAACGGCAGAATTCCATTGATCAGCATACTTGGTGCATATTTGGGCCCATTTCAATGTCCATGTACACTGACTATGTCCCAAACTTCTCCCCGTACCATTACTGCTAATACAGTACTCTCCTAATGCCACTTGGGAAAGATCCTAGCTGCGGTTTTCATCCCATTCTTGACCAGTACTCTTAACATCCGCCTTGTCACTGACCAACCATTTTGGGGCCAAAGGAAAAGCCCTCCAAGGCCACTGTTCTCTGGCCTCTTGGAGCCCCCCACAGGCCCAGCAGTTGGTAAGATTAAAAGTACCTGCAATTCTTTCCATCATATCAACATACAAATTTGTCCCTGGGGGAGCAATTTGGGAAAGCGAGGGTGTGAGCCAGCGGTTAAGGCTGCTCAATTCTGCTCCTTTCATTATGCAGATAACAACAAGGCACATTAAGATTCCCACCATATTTTCCCTTTTACTTTCTTGTCTAATTTTCTAAGCTCTGATTAAGCTGTCTCAGGCCCACTTGGAGATCACCAGTAGGTTCACAGCTCCACTTGCTGGCTTCTTGTTCCGAAGACGACTCAGCTTCCGGAGTGAGTTCGTCTCGGGAGTTGATGTCCTCTAATGCTCGTGGATGTCGCTTCACACGGGTATGGTGTATCCAACGATCATGGCCAGTAATCTTTACAGCGGTGTGGGTTGTTAGAAGTACCTGGAAAGGGCCACTCCATCTCTCAGTCAAAGGCTCCTTTTTCCACCGCTGCACCAAGACCCAGTCTCCCGGGGAGAAGTCATGTACCGGTACATCTAAAGGCAGACGCTGAAAGGAGGCTGCATACCTGTGAAGAGAAAACAAGACAGACTGCAAGGCAATAACATACATATGGAGCTCACTATTACCTAATTCAAAAGTTACATTTTCTCGCATCCCAGGAGGTAAGACTCGAGGCGGCTTGCCAAACATAATTTCATATGGGGTCAATTTGAGGCCCCGTCGGGGAGTGTTTCAAATGCAAGTAAGAGCTAGCGGCAATGCTTGAGGCCACTTAAGGCGTGTTTCAATACAGATTTTGGTGAGCAAAGTCTTTAAAGTTCTATTCATGCGTTCCACTTGTCCTGAACTCTGTGGTCTCCATGGTGTGTGTAGTTTCCAAGTAACCTTGAGAGCTTGTGCGACTTCTTGAACCACTTTTCCCACAAAGTGTTGTCCTTGATCCGACTCGATGGACTCAGGCAGGGAATACCGGGGAATGATCTCCTGTAATAAATACTTCACTACTGTAGCTGCAGTGGCAGTCCTGGTGGGCCAAGCCGCGACCCAACCAGAGAGCTGGTCTACCATGACAAGTAAAAACCCGTGATGTCCGGACCGTGGGAGCTCGGCAAAATCAATCTGCCATGCCTGTCCAGGATACGCTGCCCAGGGTCTACCTCCCATTGGCACAGGGGGTTTCCTTCGAGGGTTTACTTTCTGGCATGTGATGCACTTGGTAGCAATGCGCTGAGCTTCTACATATAGCCCTGGGGCTACTGCTTGGCGGATCACTAGATCACCCATGGCCAAACCTCCCATATGGGTTCTTGCATGGAGCTGTTGCAGCACCTCCCGAAGCAATGGCCTGGGTATCATGACTTTCCCTCCTGGTACTATCCACCACCCCTGGGAGTTCTTTTCTGCACAAGCTTTCTGTGCAAATTTATCTTCTTCAGGGGAATACTGTGGGACTAAATCCTGAACGTATGGCCATATGGCATGGGACATGGCCTGCTTGGATACCTCTTCCGCTTCTCCCCCAATAAATGCAGCTTCCTTTGCTGCTGCATCAGCCTTTGCATTTCCAAGCTTATGCTTTTTCTCAGCAGCCTTCCCATGGGCCCGCACATGAATGACTGCTACCTCTTTAGGCTGGTGGAGTGCCTCTAGTAGTTTGATAATCTGGGGGCCATTAGCAATCTTATTCCCAGAGGCAGTAATGAAACCCCTTTCTTTCCACAATAGTCCGTGCGCATGGACTGTAGAAAAAGCATAGCGAGAGTCAGTGTATATATTAACCCGCTGGTCTGTCCCCAGCTGTAATGCTCGGGTGAGCGCAGTGAGTTCCGCGGCCTGTGCCGACCATGAGCTCGGCAATGACTCCCTCCATACTACCTTATCCAAGGTTACCACTGCACATCCTGTTCGTCTTTTTCCATCGATGACAGAGCTGGAGCCGTCCACAAAGTATTCAACATCTGGGTCTTCAATTGGGTCCTCAGCAAGATCAGGTCGCACCTGCGTGGTCTGATTCAGGACCTCAAGGCAGTCATGCGTCGGTTGCCCTGGCTCCGGCAGCAAGGTTGCAGGGTTTAAGGCTGTAGTATGTCTGAAAGTAAGTCCTGGATTAGAGAGCAAAAATATCTCATACCGTGATTGTCTGGAGGAGTTAAGAAATTTCCCTCCCTCAGTCCCTAGGATCTGGGGAACTCCATGAGGAGTGAGTATTTCCCTATCTGCACCCATGACTATCTTCTGGGCCTCTTCAACAACCAGTGCTGTGGCTGCCACAGCCCGAAGACAGGCTGGCCACCCGAGTGCAACTGGATCTAGAACCTTTGAATAATATCCCACGGGCCTCCAGGTCGGGCCCGATGGCTGTGTCAGCACCCCTGATGCAACCCCTCGATTCTCATGAACATACAGTCGATATGGCTTTTTACTGTTTGGGATGGCTAAGGCAGGGGGCTGGGTTAATGCTGCCTTCAGCAGATCAAAAGCATGCTGCATTTCTTTATTCCATTTCCATTTAGTGAGACTCTCCTTAGTCAGGGATTCGTACAGTGGTCTAGCCTTCCCACCGTAATCTGGTATCCATAGTCGACAGAACCCAGTTAGCCCTAGGAATGCCCACAGCTCCTTGGGTGACTTAGGTGGGGTTAGACCTTGAATCGCCTGTATGCGATCTGCACTCAGGGCTCTGACTCCTTTTGAGAGCTTATATCCCAAAAATGTGACTTCAGGCTGACATATTTGGGCTTTCTCTCTAGAGACCTTATATCCTTTTTTTTTCAGAGTGTTAAGGAGTGACCTGGTGGCTTCCTCGCAGAGCTGCAAGTTTGGGCTTGCAACTAGCAGGTCATCCACATACTGGAGGAGAGTCACTGCGGGGTGTGATCCCTTCCATTCCCCCAAGTCCTTCTGAAGGGCAAGTCCGAAAATATGGGGGGCTGCTATAAATCCTTGTGGAAGAACTGTCCACATGAGTTGGGCTTTATGGAAAGTATCTGGATCTTCCCATTCAAAAGCAAACAATTTTTGACTCTCTCGGTGAAGAGGAATAGAGAAGAAAGCATCTTTCAAATCTAGCACTGAAAATATCTTAGCTTCCCCCGGCACTTGTGTCAAAATCGTGTGAGGGTTTGGGACTACAGGATGATCTGAAAGGACCTTCTTATTTACAGCTCGTAGGTCTTGGACCAGCCTGTATGAGACCCCATCTGCCTTCGGCACTCCAAGGATGGGGGTGTTATAGGGTGAAGACCCTTCCACTAGCCATCCGTACCTCTTGTATTTCTCTATTAACGGCTTGAGTCCAGCTCTGGCCACTCGGCTAAGTGGGTACTGCTTCACCCGAACGGGCCCCTCCCCATCCTTGAGTACAATCCTTACCGGGGAGACGAACTTAGCTCGCGCAGGGGTTCCATCAGCCCATACCGAGGGGTCTACTCCAATGATGCTGCGGATAGTAAAGTGACCAAAACGCTGGCTTGCATCCATAGATGCTTCTCAAGCAAATCCCGGGACATCATTCTCCCCTTGTACTCAGCCTTGGTGAGGCTGCAACTGTAGTACTGTGTCCAGTTTTGGGCTCTGCAATTCAAAAAGGATGTGGAGAAGCTTGAAAGAGTCCAGAGAAGAGCCACACGCATGATCAGAGGTCAGGAAAACAGACCTTACGATGACAGGCTGAGAGCCATGGGGCTCTGTAGCCTAAAAAAGCACAAGCTCAGGGGTGATCTGATGGCCACCTATAAATTTATCAGGGTGACCACCAGTATCTGGGGGAACGTTGTTCACCAGAGCGCCCCAAGGGATGACGAGGTTGAACGGTCACAAACTCCTGCAAGACCGTTTCAGGCTGGACATAAGGAAGAATTTCTTTACTGTCCGAGCCCCCAAGGTCTGGAACAGTCTGCCAGCGGAGGTGGTTCAAGCACCTACATTGAACACCTTCAAGAGTCAATTGGCTGCTTATCTTGCTGGGATCCTATGACCTCAGCTGACTTCCTGCTCTTTGGGCAGGGGGTTGGATTCTATGATCTTCCGAGGTCCCTTCCAGCCCTAATGTCTATGAAATCTACGAAATCTATGAAATTTCTCAATTCATACTCTCAAGTCACACAAGGGAATTTTTGCATTGAGGCATGAGGTTCAACAGCATTTCTTTAGTCTCAGCCTTGGTCAACGCCTATCGTGGAAAACACTCACACTCTAAGAGTTTCCACCTTGCACCCTTGCTTTCGAAGAGCACACAGAACAAGTCTGGTGTCTTTGGTGCGGCTGCACAAGGTTTTCCCCCCTGGCCTCAGAGAGACCTCCTAGTTCTTTACAGAACTTAACTCAATTCACACAGGGAAATACTTTCATTGACAACAGCAACACAGAGTCTTTAACTTTAACTCTTTCTACTCACAGTTACTACTTACACAGTGGGTCTGACAGTTCTGGCAGAAAAAAAGTTCGGATAGGGTGAGCCTCAAGCAGTGAATCAGGAAGACACAGAGATGGTCTCTCACTGAAAAGCCCCAGTGGAGATTTCAAAAGGTCTCTTACCTTGGTTTAGTGCCAGGGCTTCAGTGAAGAGATGTGTGCATCTCAATTAATCACTCTGGGGATCTCTATCTGAGTCACGGCACCAAATTGTGGAAGAAATCAAACTTTGCGTTGTGGTTGAATCAGAACTGACAGAGCCAGCTTATCTTTATTTAGGGCTATACTGTGATCATAGGGAGAATTCCATACAGCAAGGAGAATCACCCACTTCACTTGTCTGTTTTAAAGGATTTCTCAAACTCTATAAGTTTACAGGCATATTTATACTTAAGACAGAGAAAGAGAAAAAAATATGACCTTGGAGAAACAAAACAATAGTAAAACACATACAGACGGTTTACTTAAAGAAAATATCCATGCACAGGGTAATATATGAAGACAAAACAAGGCATGCAGGATTCCTTATCTCAGAACATATAACTGAAATAAGCAGTATCGGCACTTCCGGTCTCTGTCTGCTTTCCTAGTCAAACAGGCCAGAAGCCCGACCAAATCCACTACCACAATACCAAAGGGTGGGAACAACGTGTACAAGCAGTGAAAGCAATCGTGCAAGAACTCCAGCAGGCCAGCTTAACAGCCAACCCCAAGAAATGTGTCTTTGGGCAGGCTGAGACAAAATATTTAGGGTTTCTAGTGAGACAAGGCCAGATAAAACACTTAGTAGATAAAGTGGGGGTAATAAGAAACTGCACCACTGTACCCCCTGCCCCCAAATCCACCCCTGGAATAATGCCACACCTCTGAGTGAAAGGCAGCTTTGCAGAAGGCATGGACAGATGTGTCCATGTCTTCTGCCAGCTGCTGTGGTCCTTTCAGCAGCTGGTGCCTTCTCAGGGTGCACTTTGTGCCCTGCCAGCACAGCTGATAAAGTAGAGTCACATGGATCCAGCAAAAGCCATATATTGCTGTCAGAAGCCATGTATGCAGTCTGGCAGCATCCTTAGAGGGTCAGGCTGCTGTCTGCTGCAGAGTTTCTCTGTGCAGACAAGGTCTCACTTTAATCCCCCCAGTTCCCTGAGTTATATCCCTTCCTAGTGCATGTAATGCTTTTGCTCTTTGCATTCACAGCCCAGAATCTTTGCACAAAGGCACTAGATAAATGCAAATTATTCCAGCTAATATGCTGCATGCCCTCTTATCCACTCTGCTTTTCCCCATTATGTTTCAGATTAGAAGAAATCACAACCTTCCCTGAAAGGTGTTCCTCCAATAGCAATTTCATTATCCCTTCCCTCGGGGTAGATTTTGACATGGAAACAGAGATGAGAAACATCTCACCTTAAGACTTTTCTAGACTGTGTGAGAGATTTATCAGTTTTCCCATATTGTTGGAGGCAGCTTTACATTTTAAAATGAAAGATTCTTAAGCAATATAGAATTTCTGATGCCATCTAGTGGTAGATCAGGTGAGTTGCCCCAGCACAGCTGCAATGTTCAACAGCCCGAATTCTTCTAAGAGGGAATAAAACACTGCCACATTAATGGGAAACCAAGAGGGTTCACTGTTTTTTCCTGAAGTATCTGTTAACAAGGCCTATGAAAATAATAACTATTGTTGTAAGATTTTATCTGATGTTGGGCAGTGCTTTTGTTAGTATAGAGCAGCGATTTCCAAACTCTGACAGATTGTGTATCACCAATTTAAAATGATGCAGCCTTAAGTACCACCAGCAAATTTTTCATACACATAGGTAACAAACTATGTATTAAAACAACAACAAGACCTTTAGTAATCATAAAACATTGTTTTATCAATTATGGTAGCCATATAAAACAATTGAAAATTGGGGGGAAAAAACAGTGTAAACCTACCTATCCAGAGATACTTTTGGGGATGTCTTTAGTGGGAGGGGTAAGCTTGTTTGACAGAACACAGGGGTGTCAAGGGGCTCCTCTGGATTTGGCACATGCCCCTAGATTTGCTTGTAGGTGCCTAATGTTGACCTGACTTTCACTGGTTCTCAGCACCTATAAAGCTATCACTTCACTGGAACTCTTCAGGGCCTTAAGCACTATGGGCACTTATTAGGGCTGTCAAATGATTAAAAAATGTGATCACAATTAGTTGCGCGATTAAAAAATTAGTCACAATTAATTGCGATTTTAATTGCAGAACTAAAAACTCAAAATTATATTTAGAAAAACTAAAAAATTATGCAGGTAACTTTGTATGGGTGGGGGTGGGGTTTGTGCGGGGCAGGGATTTGTGAAGGTGTGGGGGACTGGGTGTGTGTGTGGAGTTTGGAGCCCCAGGGGAGGGGTGGGCAGATCTCTGCATGCCTTGGCATGATGCAGGGTATTATGGGTCAGAAGTGACTGAGAGGCAGCAGCAGGGCTGTGGGCTGTGGCTTGGGAATGACCAGCTCTCACACACACACACACACACACACACACACACACACACTGTTGCAGAGCACTTAGGTGCCCTGCGCCTAAAAGTGGAGACAGCTGGGAGAGAACCCTAGTGGCAGGAAGGGGGAAGCTCAGCTGCCAGTCACCAGGGCTGTGCAGGTGCTGGTTGCTGGGGCAACCAGTAAAACCAGCTGACAGGAAGGGGCAGGGCTTAGCCCTTCTTTAAGCCCAGGCAGGAGGCTAGGAGGGCAGTTCCTCTCCTGTGGCTGTGGGAGTAGGAATTCGGCTAGGACAGACAAAGGGGAGAACTCTGATGGTGTGAACGTTCCCCGGTTGCTGTTGGGGGTGGGGAGCTCTCCCCCCTTCTCTCTCTCTCTCTCGTAGGGATTGAATTTTGTTTGACCGGCTGGTCTAGCTTTTATGTTGTAGCCCAGAGGCTTTGTATTCTTTTGTTCACTGTTTTGACCAGAGGACTGGGTGAAGCTATTAGGGGTTGGAGGAGGCCTCATAGGAGCTCCACGGTAGCGTGGGGACTCTAGCGCCAGAGAAGGCGCAGTGTTTTAGGGGTGCATTGACCCCAGCCCCGGAGTGGAAGGGGGGCAGTGAGGAGCCCTGGAGCGGGAGGGGAGCAATGAGGAGCCCCAGGAGTAAAGGGGAGGGCCAAGACATAACAAGGCCCAGGTCAAACCACGTCAGCACCATCTGCGAGGCTTGGGCTGTGGTGTAGGGAAGGAAAGAAGCCTCAGGTAGCGCCCCCTGTCACTGGGGCGCATAAAATGGGCAGCCTCCCACTAATTACAACAATCTATTAATCAAATAAGATCAAGGCGTGGCAGAAAAGTAAGCAGGCAGTTGACCCATTACAGGACAGTGGAGTCAGTCCCAAAAAGGATCCGATAGCGATACTCCTGTCACAAGCACCCAGCAGGTAAGTCTGTGGAGGTGGAGGGGTGGGGGGAAAGGGAAGTGGGGGTGGTGGATTGAGGTCTCCATGGTGCACGAGGGAGTGGGACAAGCAGAGGCAGATCCCTCTCATAGCACTCCTGCCTAGCTACCTGTCCTTTCTATTTGGAGAGGGGAGCACATACTTGGGTGCACCCAGTGTTACACATGCATTGCTGGTTAGTTGTGCTCAGGATCATACTGATCAGAATTGGAGTTAGTAAGATTTTTTTTCCATACTAGATGGACAAGGATCATCTGGGCATATAACCCATCTGCTTGCCATGGCAGCCTTAAGCACCAGTGGCACCCCAGTCTTCTAGCATAACACTTCACTCTTGAGGACTGAAATGGTAACCCAAGTTTTTGGGCTCAAAACACAAGTTGCTAGATGAATTTCAATAGCCTATGATAGTTGGGAGGTCAGATTAGGTCAGTGGCAGACAACCTTTTTGGCAGGCATGCCACAGTTTAGCCTAAAACTGTCCCTGAGTACCAGTCCAATCCTCTTTTTCTGCCTAATTTGCTGCTCTGCTTTCTTCTCCATGCCCTGTGCTCCCAGCTCAATCTGCTGCTCTGCTTTTTATTTTGTTCCGTTTCTTCTCTCCCAATCTGTTGCTCTGCTTTCTGCTTCCTGCCCTGTGTGCCACTTTGCCTCTCTCCAGTCTGCTGCATGCCACACACAGAGGCTGCTTGTGCCACTTGTGGCACACATGCTGCAGGTTGGCCACCTCTAGATTAGGTGATCTAATGATCTCCTCTGGCCTTCAATGCTAAGGGCTGAATTCTGTTTCACTTTATGCATCCAAATGGCACTTACCCAGTTGCATACTTGTTCTTTTTGGCAGTTAAGTAAGGTTTGTGATCCTATTCCATATGCAGCGTGGATACACAAGTATCTGCCTGGCTACTGAAAATGCCCAGTAAGTAGACTGTGCTGTAGACAGGCAAAAAAACATGGGGGGAAAGATGGCCTTCCTGTGTTTGTGTGCAATAACCTAGCGGGTTAGGCCCCACGCAAAGGAAGTGGGAGACCAAGTTTCTAGGCCCTTTTACCCAGCGGAGGTATGAGCCTACATCTCCCTACCTGTCCTTGTGGGCCAGATGAGTAGTGAGATGTCAGTCTGCAGGCTTGATCCAGTGTGGGGGCAGTGTGCAAGCTTGGTCCATGGGTGTGATCCAGTGTGCTGGCCCAGCTCCACATACTGGATCTGGCTACGAACTGACCCCATGCACCAAACTCCAAGCACTGGAGCCAACCAGAGATCAACCCCACATGCCGCCCCAACCCTGCACACTGGATCTGGCTTTAGATTGACACGATACATTGGTATGATCTTGCATGCAGGGCCATCCTCTGTAGCCTGTGGGGCTCCCCATAGACTGGATGACAGCTCTGTGGGCCAGTTTCAGCCCACATGGCGTAGGTTGAGCACTACTGGTCTTTCACCTTGGTCTAACTACCAGGCCACAACTTTGCTATTAGTCAGTTCACTCTCCAGCCTTCCTAGTTTCATAGTTTCTAGGGTCGGAAGGGACCCAAGCAGATCATCTAGTCCGACCCCCTGCCATGGCAGGAAAGAATACTGGGGTCAAATGACCCCAGCAAGATGTTCATCTAACCTCCTCTTAAACACCCCCAGGGTAGGAGCCTGCACCACATCTCTTGGAAGCTGGTTCCAGACCCTAGCCGCCCTGACTGTGAAGTAGCGCCTCCTGATATCTAACCTAAACCTACCCTCTGCCAGCTTGTGACCGTTATTCCTGGTCACTCCTGGCGGTGCTCGGGGAAACAGGGACTTCCCCAATGCCTGCTGATCCCCCCGACTAGTTTGTAACAGGCCACAAGATTCCCCCCTCAGCCTTCTCTTTTGGAGGCTGAACAGGTTCAGGTCCCGCAGCCTGTCCTCATAGGGCCTGCCCTGTTGTCCCCTGATCATACGAGTGGCCCTCCTCTGGACCCTCTCCATGCTGTCGACATCCCTCCTGAACTGCAGCGCCCAGAACTGGACGCAATACTCCAGCTGCGGCCTGACCAGTGCCGCGTAGAGGGGGAGGATCACCTCCTTGGACCTGCTTGAGATGCATCTGTGGATGCATGACAAGGTGCGGTTGGCCTTCCTTAGTGCCTCTCCACACTGCCGGCCCATGTTCATCTTGGAGTCAATGATGACCCCCAGATCCCTTTCTGCCTCTGTGCTGATAAGAGGGTAGTTCCCCAACCTGTAGGTATGGTGCCAGTTGTTCCTCCCAAGGTGCATCACCTTGCACTTGTCTGTGTTGAAACCCATCCTATTCTCGTCCGCCCACCCTTGTAACCTGTCTAGGTCTGATTGTAGCCTGTTGCATCCTTCCAGTGTGCCCACGTCCCCCCACATCTTAGTGTCATCAGCAAATTTGAACAAGGTGCTTTTTACCCCCTCATCCAAATCACTGATGAAGATGTTGAACAGTGCGGGCCCGAGGAACGAGCCCTGCGGAACCCCACTGCCCACGTCCTTCCAGGTTGAGAAGGACCCATCCACCACCACTCTCTGGGTGCGGCCCTCCAGCCAGTTGGCGACCCATTTGACTGTGTGGGTGTCTACACCACAGCCCCCCAGTTTCTTAATGAGAACAGGGTGAGAGACAGTGTCAAAAGCCTTCCGGAAGTCCAGGAAGATTATATCCACTGCTACCCCTGCGTCTAATGATCTGGTGATCTGATCGTAAAAGGCCACCAGGTTTGTCTGACAGGACCTTCCACTGATGAACCCATGTTGGTTGCCCCTAAGCATGCAGTCTCCTGCTGGCCCCTCCTGGATGTGTGCCAACATAATTTTCTCGAACAGCTTGCCTAGGATCGAGGTGAGACTAACTGGCCTATAGTTTCCCGGGTCCTCCTTCCTGCCTTTTTTGAAGATGGGGACCACGTTGGCCCTCTTCCAGTCCTCCGGTACTTCACCAGAGCACCACCTCGGCCAGTTCCTTTAGAACTCTAGGGTGGAGATCATCCGGGCCGGCTGACTTGAATACGTCCAACCCCTCCAGAAGCTCCCTAACTAAATCCTCGCCAACCTGTGGCCCAGGTGTGCCTCCCCCGGGGCCCGAGGGGGGCCCAGCAGGGTGGTGGCTGTTCTGGTCCCTACTTTGGGAGACGGAGGCAAAGAAATCGTTAAACATGTTAGCTTTGCTGTCTGGTATGACGACCAAGTTTCCCATTGCATCCTGCAAGGGCCCCACATTACCCGGGACCTTCGTTTTACCCCCTACGTATTTAAAAAAAGACTTCTTATTCTCCTTAATCTGGGAAGCCAGTCCCAGTTCCATCTCTGCCTTGGCCTTCCTAACTACCCCCCTACATCCCCGAGCAACTACAGAATAGGCCTCCCTGGTGATGACCCCTTCTTTCCACTGGGTATAAGCCTCCTTTTTAGCAAAGCTGACCCCATAAGCAGCCAAGAAAGGGAGATATGTGGGGCCAGGAGGAAGTAGCTAAGCTAGAGGGTGTAGATCTCAATGAGCCAGGACAGGGGTTAGAATCCAAGGTCCCTCCCCTTCTAAACCAATAGTCATCTACCAGTAGTCCTTAACTACTAGGCTCTTGGACTAAAAAATGGGAGGCCTGTTTTCTCCTCCCCTCCCCAACCACATGATGATTTTTTCCTTGGGTACAAAGCAGTCAGTGCTGCTAGAATCTATGGATGCAATCCCTCCTGCACTGCCAACCCAGCTGCCCATCTCCAACAGAGGGTCACTAACTGTGTCTACATGAGACGCTGACTGCGTAGTAGCCCAATACTACTGTCCAGTAGCATCACGTGGCAACACCTGTGATGTAACAGTACTGCACAGTAGCATCATGAAAAAGATGTTCGTGCACAGTAACTTGAGTTACTGTGCAGTCATTTAGTACTTGCTTATACAGTGGAGACTGAGGAGAGAGCAGCTCCTTTTGGTAGCTCAACTGCATTAAACCTCAAGGCCCCCCTCTCCCCACCCTCCTGCCTGCCCCATGACTTCAGCTTTACAGGAGGCTTTCACGCTC
Source organism: Crocodylus siamensis (assembly GCF_052110815.1). Classification (NCBI taxonomy): domain Eukaryota; kingdom Metazoa; phylum Chordata; order Crocodylia; family Crocodylidae; genus Crocodylus; species Crocodylus siamensis. Next base: position 34,348,140 of record NC_143404.1, on the reverse strand, counting down.
ACATCTTGGAGCTGCTCCACCACTCAGTTTGCCAGTGCCAAACAGTCTGCATAAGACCAGCAGCAGCTGGAAGTTTTTGGCTTTCAGATAAATTTTGGCGCACACTTCTCCACAGACAATTGAATGGAGGGGCTGCCTCTACAGCTCTGGGGCTAGCTCTGCATGGTTTTCCAGGAAAATGACATTCCACCTTAAGTTCTCCTGCTGGTCATCCCCTATCTGCAGTAAAATCCTCTGGCAGTCCCAAACCCAGGACTGGTGATCCATAGACTATAGTACCAGAGCAAGCCATCCTCATTTGCTGCCTGTATAGCTCATCTTTGGGTGGGTCACCACCATTCTGTGAGAAAACGCCACTCTGGTCTGTTAAGTGTTGTGTAAAACAAACTGTCTATCTGAACCATTTGCTGCTACTCTTGTCAATGCTGCTCATTGGCATGGCGGAGGAATTGCACTGAAGTGTGTACACAAGCCGTGGGAAGCAAGACATTGATTTCATCATAATTTGGTGGTAATTGCCAGTGTGCCCAAGGAGGCTGGGATAGGATGTGTCAGTGCTGCTATCTTATAGTTTGAAAACAGTGCCATCTCTTTCTCATGGAAGCTGAACTTGGAGACTTCCAGTCACTTTCCGCCAGTGTTCCACTATGCACAACAGCAATGTACATAGGAAGCAGTGTTGCAAAGGACCCTGGCACATCAATACCCCTGCAGTCTGCACATTTCAGATTGATGTCCTCTTCGTTGTACATGTCCTCCACAGCAATCCAGCACAACCTGCCCATTTCTGTGTGGCTGTCATGATGCAGTTCGGTCCAGATTTATGCCTCAAGCTTTGTTTCTTAAAACTTAGCCCACTTGTGCACCTGTGGCCTATGTAACTAGCTTTTCACTTTAATGGTGGTACTGTGGACAGTTGATTACCTGTGCATCTCTTTAGGGCGCGCTATTGTGTTTGCTGACGCTAACAACTAAAATGGTGTGCCATTCTAAGAGGGCGTGACACAGCAAACCAGGAAATTTAAATCCAGCCTTCCCCAAATGCAAATCTCCAAATTAAATCTGGAGCTTGGCTCATGAAATTACATGGATCCACTGAGTCCTCCATGAGGATACCTCTACAAGCATTCTGTTTAATCCAGGGGGCATGAAGCAAGAATGAAGGAGTGCTAGCACAGGCCAGTAATGCAATGGCGTTTGCTGCCAAGTCAGACACTTGCTTGCAGAGGTCATGCTGAAAGGCACAGCTCTGTAAATAGAGAATTACAGTATGTGAGGTGTTTGACAGCATCAAAACTGAATGATCTAAAATTAAGCCAGTGTCAGATTCAACCCTTTTCAAAGGTGGTTCCTAAACAATCCAAAAGAATATAGGAATGTAATGGATGTGAGATGTAGAAGCAGGGGGAAAAAGCAATGGGCATTGTGTACAAATGGCAGAGATGATGGATGACTCCTCTAATCGCACTTTGCACTTAAGATAGCACCTTTCACCCGAAGTTCCAAAATTACTTCTACACAATTGCCCAAGGCTTCCATCACTTCCAGGAGGTCAGTAAATACTCTGACCCCTATTTTTTCAGGTGGAAAAATTGTTGGAGGCATGGAGAGGTTAATGCAGGAATTTTTGTGTCGTGGGGATGTGAGAAGGCTCTGGTGTTGTGTTTGGACTCAGCATATGTTTGTGCCCTCAAAAGGGTTTGGGAAATGCTTCCTGGTCTCAGGAGCACTCTGAGGAGAGTCTAACTTGACAGTGCTGTTCCAGGGTGTAACTAGCTGGTCATGAACTCCACCTAGTCAGGTGCACTAACTTGATGCCAGGGCCACAGCTAAATAAGCTGCAACCAGTCAATCCGCTCAGGCACCAGCCACTTGCTGAGTAGAAGCCCAGACTTACAGAGAAGCATGTCTGGGAGAGAGACAGAGCCATTCTGAGACAGCTATTGGGATCAGGCTCTGTAGCAAGGGATGGCATGGGAGCAGAGGGTTCTACATGGGAAAGGCAGCAGGGTATGAGGGAAGAGAGGCTACTTCACAATTCATCTGTGCTATATCATTGTGGTCTAAGTCATGGGAGGAGGCAGGGGAAGCAGGCTAGCTTTGGAGCAGAGGAGGAGCAAGAGTGACAGTGACTTGCCAATAAGGTGTATGAGCCAAGGAAGACCTTCCTTGGTCTCCCAAAGAGTCAAATGATCCAGCAACACAAGCTTACTCCAGAAATCACCCCAGTATCTGGGATATGTTGAAGGATGACCTGGACCCATAGAAGCTTTGCCATTCATTCTCATCCGCATTTTCACCTGCAGGACCTCTGTATGACAAACCTTTAGGATCAGCCAACTCACTCTCTCATCGCTGGCAGATGCTCCTGAGCACCTGGCTGAGGTGGGCTGAGGCACTGTCTGCTTGCAGCCTTTCTGGATACACAGGAGGTCTAGGAGGCAGTCTGTTCTAGCATCTCTGGGAATTATAAAAGTGATTCATCCCCCACAATACCTGTCACCTTAGGAAATTCTCCTACTCTGTGACCAGGCAGTCTATGAGGCTGCTGAATGCTCTGTCACTCTGCCCTACGTGCACTGTTTGCAGGCAGGCCCATATGGCCTGGTTCTGAAAGAGGATCGTCCCACTCCATTATGTACCTGCCAGTGGAACAGCCTCGTCTGAATGCACGCTGCATGGCCCCACATGATGGGGGCTAAAGATGGAAAGCAGCTGATGGATAAGGAACTCCTAGACAGTGGTCTGAGGGAGCAAGGGCAGCAGTTGGTTGGATTTGCTCCAGCGCTATCACCAACAGGCTCGTCATTATCATTGCTGTAACAGGTGAAAATACGATGCAGTGCAAGGACAAATCATAAGAACACGGGGAAGTCCATAGTTCTGCTTGTTTCTTGGTTTTATTGTTCCAAGCTATGCCGCCTGCATGACTCTTCTAGCATGGTGAGATGTGTGAGCAACAGGTTATGGAGGGCTTCTGCTAGCCATTAGCTCCACCCAGGGCCATCCTAAGTGGGGGAAATTGGGCCAGCTACCTTTGAGGGGGCCCCACGGACAGTGCTCTACAGGCCTTGCTGCCTGCGGATGCCACGTGCCACCACTGCTGAGCACCACTGGCTCTGCGGCTGCTGCCAGACACTGCTGGCTCCGCCCACTTGCAAGCAACACCCCCTCCCCGGGCCTGCACAGGCTGCCCCAGGCCCCACTCGCCCCTTGGCAGGGCTCTGGCTCCACCCATATATGAAAAACAATCTCGAACTCTCTGGGTCACAGCTACAGAAAGAGCAACTAGAAGATTTCATTCTAAACAAGTCTGCTAGAAAACAATGGGCAAGAACATGTCGCTGGGACTAAAGTCTGAATGGGAGAGCATGGCCTGTACCTTCTCTGCTATTGACTGTACTGCACTGAATGCAAAACAGCTGCCTGTCTCTGCAGGCCAGGGGGGTAACAACACAGCTGGGCATTGTGGCACCTGTGATATACTTCCAGCTGCCATGGTGCCGCCAGCATGATTGTGGGACAGCAATGGCAGTGTTCCCCTTTCCCCCACAAACAAGTCACCCTGCCCTAGGTACTGCAGGCAGCAGCCTCCTTAAATATTTAAAGATACAGGAGACAAAGAAAAAAGACTAGTTTCTGAGCTAAATGCACCACGCTGACTAGTTTGAGTTCAGTGCAGATCAAGGGCCACTGAGAGTTGTGGCAAGCTGACAGCTGTTTGGTGGTCTCATTGCAAAATTAATTTTGTTACAATTAGCAAAGAGACAGGCTCAAATGCAGACACAAAACTAATCCAGTTGTATGGGGAGTGTCAGGAGGCTCCTGAGGTTAATTCTGTGGCTAAGCAGATTTCAGTTTCTAGCATTGCTAATCTTCCATCCCTGGCCTCAGACTCTCTGCTGGAAAATATTTCAAAAAAGAAGTAAATGTGGAGTGGGTGGGGTTGGGCTGGGCTGGGGGCTGCAAGTCTTTTTCAAGCAATAATGGTTGTTTCAACCATTCAGTCAGAATTAAACCAGACTTTCCAATCTCTTTCAGTGTTCTTCCAAAATGTTACCCCTAGAACTAACATTTCATTTTCCACAGGATGACATGGCCTAGCAAGTGACCTATTTCATTTTAAATAGAAACATTAGTCTAACTGCTTCCTTCTGGTTCATGCTGAGTATTCCCATTGATTGCATGGTGCTGAGTTTCTAATGATGGCAACAGACTTTCTTATAGCCCACCATCACCTCTGTGAATAATCAGGGTAGTTCCTTCAAGGGAACAGGGGCAATCTGACTTGGATATGAGTGCCTTGCACATAACAGAAGGAATCAAGAGGCCCTGCTCTGCCATCCAGAATGGGTGGCTGCCTAAGGCAGCAAAAAGTCCAGGAGAAGCAAAGTGATGAAAGTAGATGGTTGCCTAGAGCAGCAGATAAAGTGACCCTAGGCATTGCAAGATAGCAGCATTTTCTGGCAAGTTCAGTGCCATCTCAGAGCTGTGACAGCCCAAACTAGGGAGATTCCAGACATTTCAGAGGAAGGTTTTATATGTCTCAGTGGAACACAGAATATGTAGCAAAACCTTCCACCACCAAAAATAAGGACATTTTAGAAACTAATCCCAAGTAACAGAAGGACTGTAGTGGATTACAGAGATACCCACAGTAGCTTTAAACAAGCTAACTCAGGCAGTTCACAGAGCTTAGCCTGGGCAAATTAACCCTGCTGCAATCGCAGTGTAAGTCATAATCACAGCCTCCCTCTCAGGGAGTGACTCAGAAGGGCTTGTCTCTGCACTTACCCATTTTAGTAGTCCAGACTGGGAGATTTTGTCATTGACTTCAGTGGAAAACAGGATTAGCCACAGTAATTTCTTATCGCTACCTGATACATTTGATTCCATGAGAGTGCTGTGAAACACATAAACAGAAAACTAACTAAACTGAAAACCTGTTTTACAATTATCAGCACTGGCTGTATACATTTTTTTCAGAGTGAAGCCTGTACACATTATAAGGTCATCATTTTCTGTGTTCATTCTCCCACCCCTCTACCAGCCTTTCAACAAGGATTTGTGCTAATACCCACTTCCTTAAGTGGCTCCAAATAATGAAATGGATCTCGTTGGGCTCTCCAGTCTTCAACATAGAACCCCTTGCAGCTTATAATTCAGAAATAATTAGACTTTCCTGTATTGAAGAATTAATTCAGCCCTTCTCTTTCCAAAACACCCGAAGAAAATGAGACTTCTAAATCTTGAAAAATTGATTCTTTGGTAGAAAATTAAATCGGAAAGAAAAATATTGATTAGGAATGAAAAAATTTGTACATCCAGAAAGTGACAACTGAATAAAACTTCTTCAAATGACAAATATTCTTTTGGCCCTTATCTTGTAACATGGTTAGAGTGCACATGATAGTTATATGTGCCTCACCATTTTGACAGAGAACTGTCCATTTCAAGCTCTGTGTAACCCTTTGAAAAGATGGCCTAATCCAAGAAGCTTTTAGCTAACCTGGACTGAAATCTCCACTGTCAGGATCTCATCACAAGATGGCATTACAGCCTTAGAAGCTGAGTTGGCTGCTATAATAAGCCAAAGTTCTTCTCCAAACCCCTTGATGCCTGTCCCCAGATGTCTGTTGATAAAGCCATGGACATAACCCTACCTGCTGAATTCTCCCAACGGATTCCAGGATGCGGCGCTTTGTTTTGGTCATACTATTTAACTCCAAGGTTGCCATTAAAGTGCGCAGAAGTTTCAGATGTAGTGTGAAGTTGCTCGACTAATCTGTGAGCAATCTCATCGCACTGGTTTCAACTAGTTATGTTGTTACCAAGTAACAACAGCTCTTGACACACATGGGACCTTACTCTTGACCTGTAACTCCCCAGCTTCTTCAGTGTTGTATGCACCTTTGAGCAGCCACTGCTAATCAGACCAAATGAGAGTTGTCTTTTTCTTTCTTTTTTTATTTTGTCTCAAGCCAAATTAGCCAAATTGGTTCTGAATTATATCAACTGAGCAGAGCTCAAATAGTCAAGTCTTTCTGTCTGTACCATTGGCAAGTATCCTATCTGCCAGACTCTTCAGCCTGGGGCTTCAGATACTTCCAAATCCATGGCAGGAAGCCTGTGCAAGCCCCAAGCCTGAAGGCTTTGGATTTCAGATGCCCCTTAGTCTCGCTTACCCCTAGCGAACAGACTAAATGAGCAAGCTAAAGGGAAAGCCCAAGAGCAATCCCCCATCACCATAAATTGTGTAGCCAAGATCCTTGCATTGGAGGTATCACAGACTCTTGTGACAGTCAGCCTGCCTGCAGTACAAGGATCAGGAGTAGTTTATGATGTGGTTAAACAGAGATGTGGATGAGACATCAGTAGCATGGGACCTCACATTGTACAAGAACAGTTCTCTGCTCACTCCAAGGCAGTTTTGGGACAGCAAAATCATAATAGTTAATAATTTGCAGAGAAAAAAAATGGGAACATACCTCATTTTGGACATTTGGAAAACGAAAACTAATTCTGAGTTTTGGGCACAAAGCACCAGCACAGAGTGTCCTGGATCAGTTATCTCTAGGTGGTTCACAACCCATTTAGTTCACAGAAGGCTGTCGAATTAAAAATGAGCTGTTCATCTCCTTCCTGCTGCTTTTACTTCAAAGGGTGCTGCTCTTTGCTTAACTAGAGATCATTAGTGGTCCTGCACAGCTGATCATAGAAGGAGTATCCCTTGAAATAAAAGCCACAGCAAACCTAGCAACCTAACTCTGCCAAGTATTTGGGTTCACCTTTGTTATCAATCGTAGCTATGTGGCCTTTGCAGTGACTCTTGTACAGCCATGTCTGATGCTACCTTCTACTAGAAAACATTAGGTCTGTTCAGGTGCCAGACAGTTTGACTCCAGTGATGCTGACGAAGCCTATTGTCATGGATAAGTTTAAACCAGCTTATAATAGAAACTTGCACTTCTAATACCTTCATCACCTTAAATGTGGGTAGGATTTTGTGGATACTTTTCAGACACATGACAGTGAAATCTTCCATTCTTGCTGTGTTTTAAATTCTGCCTTGCTTCATTAGGGCTGGCATGTAATTGTGCTTGCCTGGATGACAGGTTCTGTATTCTGGCAATTCTACACAGTGCAGCTCAACACATTTAGTTGTTGTAAAATAGTAAATTCCAGGAGTTCTGTTAATTGCAACACTGGCTCTGCTAACCTGCTACCCCAGCCTGTTTGTAGGGCGCAGCATGAGGAAGGTGTCCTGCCATGACATTCAGCCACTCAGTCAGTAGGAGAAAAAAGCAGAGCTGAGCTAATGTTAGCCTAGTCCCGCTTCCTATTGTGCTTGCAGCGCCAACAGCTGCAGGCCTGCATTACATAAATCCTCCTCCATGACAGATCAGCAGAGCAAGGAGCAGTTCAGGTTCCTACAAAATTTCCTTTCATGGCTAAGAACATAGATAAATACAACTCGATTAGCTGCTCTACAGCATCTCAGAATGTGTTTATTGCACTTTTAAAGGCAAGAGTGACATTGCTATCCTTTGAGGGGTAAGCTCCCTCCTGAAAGAAACAAGGAGTGTGTAATTGCTATAGAAACAATGGGAGCTTTGGGAGACCTTTTCCATACAGATGTATGGGGTCCAGGAGAGATAATGGAATGTCCCTCAGGCTAGGGACAGAAGAAGTTATACATAAACTGGTTTAAGTGATCAGGAACTGGTTTAAACCCGTAACAGAACAGAAGCTCAGTGCACATAAACCAGTTTCAAAATGGCTGAAACTGGTTCAAGATAAACCTTCTTGAATGTAGTATTAGACTTAACTGCTTTGGGTCAAACCGGTTTATGAAACTTCTGTCCCAGACCCGTTCCTGGTTCAAGTTAAATCACAGTCCTCCCAGCATCCCAGCATGCTTTCCAGCCCTGGAGCAGTGAGAGCTGACTGACAAGGGGGTGGTAGGAGACAAGCCCAGCTGGAGATGCAGCCCAATCTACAGGGGGGGACTGCCCCCCATCCCAGGCAAACCTCTGGCTGGGGTCTGTGGCCAGGGAGGAGGGTTAATCCCCCCTTTCTCTGCTCAAACTTACTGCTGGCTGCAACTGTGGACTACAAATCTCAGAGGCACCTGAAAACAGGAAGAGGAAATGATGAGCAGGCCTGCAGAGTTCTGCTGTTGTTATACGTCTGGACTGTAAATCCCAGAGACCTCGGGGCAGTGGGAAGAGGAAGTGAACACACAGCCAGAGAGCCATGTTCTAGTGCCTCCTGGCTTGAGCCACTGCAGGTATGTGGCTGCTTTTCCTGAATCAAAGGTAAATGCCTGTTCATTTCTGTTTCAGTTTAATCAGTGCCATTTAGACTAATCTACAAAGACTGTATTGGTTCAGCCTTGGGCTTTTTGAATGTCTGTACGTAGCCCCAGTAGCTTTGTTACTAGTGAAGTGGGCTCCTTCTGTGTCAGACAGGGAGGCATGCTATGAGGACTGCAACTTACTGTGCATTCAGACTGATTGCCTCTTTGGAAAGATTGCTTGGCTAGGGTGGGGCCTCTCAACCCCTGAAAAAAAAAACAGCAGTTAAAAAGGTTATACAATCCAAACAGTTCTACCCTGGAGCTCAGACACACCCATATACACACAGCACCGAGGTAGAGTAAATTGCCATGAACTGCCTTTCTGCCAGACTTCTTAGCAACAATGTTGTTGGCTTAGACCCTTCTGCTTAATCCTGACATTTTTTTTCCTGTCTTAGATCTCCTGGCCTTGATCAACTGCTTGCCCTGACCTTGGTTCTAGTTTGACCCCTGGCTTGAAATCCTGGAAAATGGATTAATGCTTGGCTTTGACCTTAGCTACTTGCATTCTGATAAATCTTTATTCCCTCCCTCATTCCTCTTTTGCTGGGATCATATGATCCCAGCAGTTTTGCCTGCCCAAGTGCAGGGGGCTGGACCCAATGATCTGTAAGGTTCCTTCTAGCCCCTAACAACTATGAAAACATTGACTCTAGTATGAACCACTACAGTTGACTGCTCATGCCTGGGTCAACCCTGATAGTATCATTCTAGTGGCACAACCGGAAAAAAATCACATATTGACAAGGCTTCAGCTTGAGGCAGTACTCAGGCAAGGAGTCCTGTCACATTCTTCTGCTTTCTCTCTGCCCTCACTCCCTTCCCCTACAGGGAACATGCACTGAGGAAAGCTATCTATCATCTAAAGCTGCCACACAGTGTTCCAGATAGCAGTTAAATTTAGAGCCCTATCAAGAATGTGGGCTGCTGATCAGTGTGCCAAGAGCCAGAGAGTGAATTGACCGAGAGCTCAGGACTGCACAGCTGCCACCGGTCTGATTTGGTGGGATAGGAAAGCTACAGGCTAATCCCCTCTGCAGCTCCACTGTGGGAGGTTCTACCAGGTGTAGCCTAAATAAATTCCCTTGGGTACATCTACACGAGATACTTTACTACACAGTAGCGTAATTTATTATGCAGTAAGCATGTGCATCTACATGTGCACACACTTACTGCACAGTATACCTTGCTAATTGCAAGTAAATTTGCTACTTGCAAAAGCAAGAAGCAAATTTACTTGCAATTACTTACTATACAGATGCCTGAGCAGGAGCAAATTTGTTCCTGATCAGCCAGCCACCAGGGGATGGGAGATGGCTCCCTGCCCTTGGGAGCTGCCTGCTGCCAGGACAGGCTCTCCCACCAGAGCCTGAACAAGATTATGTCCCCCTGCCCTGGCAGCTCCAAGCCCCCATGCTATGAGATTGCATTTAGGGAGTGGGGGCTGGGAGATGCTAATCTCAGCACAAGGTCCACAGTCACAGGGCTCAAGCTGGGAGATCTTTATCTCCCAGTGCTAGATCCATGACTGTGGGGCCAGTGCTGGGAGATCCTTATTTCCTAGCACCAGCCCCATGGTTGTGGAGCTGGTGCTGGGAGCTCCCTGTTAGCAGGGGCTGAGGAGCCTTTTCCGTATCTAGCTCCATGATCGCAGAGCTGGGTGAGGAACAGACTGGGGAGGATCGTGGAGCTGAGCAGGGAACAGGAATCCCAGACTGTTCCATACCCGGCTCCACAATCACAGAGCTGAGAAGGTAACAGACTCCCCAGCCCTTGTCCTGTGATCACACAGCATGGACTGGGAACTGTCCCAGCCAAGGGCAGATCCCAGCCCCATTCCCCAATCGGGTGATTGAGGCACAGGACTCGGAAAGATCTGCAGGGGTGGGGTAGGTCCCAGCCCCCCACCCCGATCTGCTGGTGGGGCAGCTAGCAGTGAGCTAGCTGCCCCACCGGCAGATCGGGGCAGGGGCTGGGATCTGCCCCTCCCCTGAAGCTCTTTCTAAATCCCCTGCTCCTAGGGAACTAGGGCCAGGAGCTCCCTGCTGCCAGGAGAGGGGGATATTGTCCCTGCCCCAGCAGCAGGCAGCCCCCTCCAGGAGGCAGGGAGCAGGGTTCCAGCCCTGGTCAAGAGACAACTGGAATCCCTGGAAAGATTCTAGAAAAAATTATCAAAGAGACCACTCTCAACAAGCTGGCTGATGGCAACATGCTGAGGAACAGCCAGCTTAGGTTTGTTGTGGGTAGGTCTTGCCTGACCAATCTTATCTCCTTCTATGACCAGGTGACATATCACCTGGACAAGAGAGAAGAGATTGACATCATATATCTGGACTTCGAAAAAGCCTTTGATCTGGTGTCCCATGATCTCCTCATGGAAAAATTGGCCAACTGTGGCCTCAGGTACATCACAGTCCAATGGCTGGGGAACTGGCTCTGAGGCCAGACCCAGAGAGTGGTAGTCAATGGAAGTGAATCATCATGGTGCTCCATGATCAGTGGTGTCCCCCAAGGCTCCATCCTTGGACCTGTTCTCTTCAACATCTTTATTAACGATGTGGACACCAGTGTCCGAAGTGTACTGGCTAAGTCTGCTGATGACACTAAACTTTTTGGAGTAGAGTGTCCACACCCAAGGATAGGCTGGTGATCCACGGTGACCTGGATAGGCTTAGAAAGTGGGGAGATATAAACCTGATGACCTTCAATATGGAAAAATGCAAGGTACTCCACCTCGGGGTGGTGGTGGGGGGAACCCCACAGCACACTTATAGGTTCAGCGGTGCTACGCTCACTAGCACTATGGCCGAAAGAGACTTGGGGTTGTAACTGACCACAAGATGAACATGAGCCACCAATGCGATGTCGCAGCTGGTAAAGCAAACAAAACTCTAGCTTGTGTCCATAGATGCTTGCTTCTCAAGCAGATCTCAGGATGTCATCCTCCCGCTGTACTTGGCCTTGGTGAGGCTGCAGCTGGAGTACTGCATCCAATTCTGGGCCCACAATTCAGGAAGGATGTGGAGAAGCTTGAGAGAGTCCAGAGGAGAGCTATGCACATGATCGGAGGGCAAGAGAATAGGCCTTATGAAGAGAAGCTGAGAGCCATGGGACTCTTCAGCCTGGAAAAGCACAGGCTCAGGGGTGACCTGCTGGCAGCCTATGAGTACATAAGGGGTGTGCATCAGGATCTGGGTGAATGGCTGTTCACCAGAAAGCCCTAAGGGATGACAAGGTCCAACAGTCACAAACTCCTCCAAGACCATTTTAGGCTGGACATAAGGAAAATCTTCTTTACTGTCTGGGCCCCCAAGGCTTGGAATAGATTCCCTCCAGAGGTGACGCAAGCACCTACTCTGGAGTCTTTTAGGAAATGTTTGGAGGCTTATTTTGCTGGGATCCTTTGATCCTAGCTGACTTCCTGTACCTGGGATAGGGGGCTAGACCCGATGATCTTCCAAGGTCCCTTTCAGCCCTAATGTCTATGAAATCTATGACACTTGCAGCGTGGTGGCTGGGTCCCAAGACGTCAGCAAGACTTTGACCTTGTCAGATAATCAGACCAATGTTCCTTTTACAAATAAAGATTAAATTGTAAATGGTACAGCATGTATATACATGGAGCTAAGGAGCCTCAGAATTGACTGAGATCACACTGATGTTTGGAGGAACACGCTGCCTGCTAGCTTTTTCCCCATCTTGCTCGGAAGAAAACTTCTTGCTCTGGATTTATGTTTAAAAATGTTATTCTTCCAATATCTGATGGGAAGGTCCCAGAACTACACTGTAAATGGAAGGCCTAGTGTGATCTCTGGGGGGCCTTATGGGTAGCATGGCCTGTCGGGTGTGTAGCCCCTCCCCTCGACTCGCCTGCCATGACTTTGATGCTAAGCTATAAAGAGAGGGGGTTCAGTGGAGATCTTCTTGGGTGGGCTCCCCGACAATGGCACGATTATGAGGCGCAATGTTCCACGGGGCTCCGCCTCCCCTACACCCCATCCACTCGCCAACCAGATAGGTGATGGTGTGATGGTGGTTTCGACCCCACGGGCTTGCTCGCCACCTGCTTCAGGTAGGGGGAACCCATGTCCGAGTGGGCTCAGTTGGCTCTTGTCCTTCCAACTTTGATGCCTCATCTTTCTCTATCTCTTTGATTTTTTTTCCCGTTTCTTTTCTTTTGTTTTCTTTGAAAGAAATATTCTCCTGGGGAGGAGAGAGACATGGAGCCACCTCCTTTTCCCCAGCCTCCTACAGGGGCTCAAATGCTGCCCCTTCTCTGTCTCCTACAAGGAGCTCAAACACTCCCCCGTCTGTCTTCTGCAGAGAGCTGCAGTGCTTCCCCTGCTCTGCCTCCTACAGGGGGATGAAGTGTTCCCCCTGCTCTGCCTCCGGCAGGGGGCTCAAAGATTTCCCCTGCCCTGCTCGCCAGTGCTGCTCTGGCTGTGTCGCTCCTCTTCCCCACAGGAGCCTCAGCACGTCTGATGTGCTGCCCACCTCCTCTCTCTTCCTCTGGCTCCACCCCTCAGCAGGGTCTGTCGGGGCTTTTAAACTTCCGCACAGCCTGCTGTGATTGGTCCAGCTGTTCCCTGCACAAGGAACAGCTGATTAAACAGCTGGCGTAACGCCGGCTCACGTGGCTGCAGCTGCAGTCCCGGTTCCTGTGCTGCCGGGCCAGCAGGAGGTAAGTTTTCCCCACGGGGGGTTTGTTTTGGGATTTTGGGACTCATGGAGCTTGCTTCCACCCCTTTGAAAACCTGTGGGGGCGTGTTGCCGCCACACCTAGGCTGAATAGAACTTGGAGAACCAAATGGCCTTACTGGTGTTGCCACTTGTCAAGATGGTTTTCTCCAAAACAGGCAATCCTGTGCTGGAGGTAGGGTCTGGCATGGGTTACATGAACTTAGGATATCAAAGCATGAAGGAAGCAGAGGCTGAGTAGCAGTGCAGCACAGGTCAAAGTAAATCTAAAACTGTGCTGAGAAAGGAAGAGGAAGTTGCTAGCTCAGGATTTTCCATCAACTCCATTTTTGTTCCCTGAAGAGCCCCTTCTAGCTAACTAATACCAAATCTGTTACTTGTTCCAGGCAATGGCTGAACAGCATCCCAGGTCATAACAAAATATGGAAGGTTTTGGCTCCTTTCACCCAGGTCAGATGTTTGGAGTTTTGAATGTGTCTTCAGTAACCCCCACCTCCTGAAGCCCATTAATAATAAAGTTGTTAAATACTCAGTAGTTAATATTAAGAGTCAAACATTTAACTGATGTAATTTGGTGGTGTTCCAAGGGACCTTCCTAATCTCTCACCATAGGCAATGCATAGGCAGTGTTGCACTACTATGGACCTGAGCATAACTTCAGACTGTCCTCAGGGCAAGTCAGCTATTCCCAGAGGGGAAAAATGTTGATCATGGTCTCCCCGTCCTGTCAGCAGCACCCCTTCTAGATGACTGGGGCAGCAAAAAGTGAACCTTGTGTCATGTTAACTTGCTGGAATAATGGAGTTTCAGTTTGGTGAACTGAAGGGAAGTGAGGATATCAAAACAAGAAAAAATTTGAGCCACGGAGCTCATTACCCTGCTCCAGTGTTTCTCTTGATTTGTAAGTTACGTTAATAACACATAACAGGGGAAGAGTAAATTAGTCTTTGTCAGGGGACAAATATCCCACGGGGCTAATACTGCATGATCTATTGTGCTGAGAATGGATGGTTAGCTCATTGGCTACATATCTCCTTGGAGAATATGAAGGTCAAACATATCAGCCAATAGGACCTCTCAGGAGTATAGTTGCTCACTCCAAACACATTAATGTGCTAAAAATTGGCTGCAGAGAGTGCTTGAACCCCAAATAGGGATTATTTTTACTTGCAGGCTTCCTCACCAAGGAAACATCATGTTTGTCCAAAGTTTGGGTTAGGATCCAAAGGTAGGGGCCCAATTTAATAAGAAATGAAAATTATTTTAGTGGCAAAACTGCTCCAAAACAACTAATTCTAGAGAAAATATTGTAAAATGCATCCTTCCTCCCTGGTTCAGAAAACACTGTTCATACATAGCTATGGATAAGTGTTGGCAAATTATTTTTTGGCAAATAAAATTATTTAATAGATTTCATAGATTTCATAGACATGAGGGCTGGAAGGGAACTCGGAAGATCATCGAGTCCAGCCCCCTGCCCCAGGGGCAGGAAGGCAGCTGCGGTCACAGGATCCCAGCAAGATAAACATCTAATTGACTCTAGGCCAAAGCTACCATGGGGCTGAGGATAGCATCCCAAGTTAAGGATAACAAAAAATTGTTTTTCAGATATATAGGGAGTAAAAAAGGAAAGCCCAGGGTGGAATAGGACCACTACTGAACGGGCAAAAGCAATTGGTGACAGACAGGGAGGACAAGGCTGAACTCTTCAATGAGTTCTTTGCCTCAGTCTTCCTAAACGAGGGGCAAGACAAGTCTCACATGGTAGAGAGGCAACAGCTGGGCACCAGACTACCAAGCGTGGACCCTGAGATGTTGCAGAATCACTTGGAAGGACCGGGTGCGTTTAAGTCGACAGGCCCGGATGAGCTCCATCCAAGGATAATGAAGGCACTGGCCGATATCATTGCACAGCCACTGGCAACAATATTTGAGTGCTCATGGTGCACGGGCCAGGTCCCGGAGGACTGGAAAAGGGCCAGTGTGGTCCCTATTTTCAAGAAGGGGAGGAAGGAGGATCTAGGCAACTACAGGCCAGTCAGTCTCACCTCCATCCTTTGCAAAGTATTTGAAAAGATTATTAAGGCTTATATATGTGAAAGCCCAGCAGGAAAAATTATGCTGAGAGGAAACCAGCATGGGTTCGTAGCAGGTAGATCATGCCGGACTAATCTAATCTCCTTTTATGACCAGGTTACAAAACCCCTCAACACAGGAGTAGGGGTTGATATCATTTACTGAGACTTCAGGAAGGCCTTTGATACGGTATCCCACCCCATACTGGTGAACAAGTTAAGAGGCTGTTACCTGGATGATTACACTGTCCAGTGGGAGGCAAACTGGCTAGAGGGTTGTACCCAGAGAGTGGTAGTGGATGGGTCAGTATTGACCTGGAAGGGCATGAGCAGTGGACATACTCTTTGATGTCTTCATCAGTGACTTGGATGAGGGAGTGAAGTGTACTCTGTCCAAGTTTGTGAATGATACAAAACTGTGGGGAGAAGTGGACACACCGGAGGGCAGGGAACAACTATAGGCAGACCTGGACAGGTTGGACAAATGGGCACAAAACAATAGAATGCAATTTAACAAGGAAAAACGCAAAGTCCTGCACCTAAGGAGGAAAAATGTCCGGCTCACCTACTGCCTAGGAAATGACCTGCTCGGTAGCACGGAAGCAGAAAGGGATCTCAGAGTCCTAGTGGACTCCAAGATGAACATGAGTCGTCAGTGTGACGAAGTCATCAGAAAAGCTAACTGCACTTTATCATGCATCAGCAGGTGTATGACAAACAAAACCAAGGAGGTGATACTTTCCCTCTATTGGGCGCTGGCGAGACCGTAGTTGAAATACTGTGTGCAGTTTTGGGGGCCATACTTCAAGAGGGATGTGGATAACTTGGAGAGGGTCCAGAGGAGGGCCATTCGTATGGTTAAGGGCTTGCAGGCCAAGCCCTACGAGGAGAGACTAAGGCACCTGGACCTCTTCAGCCTCTGCAAAAGAAGGTTGTGGCTACCTATAAATTTATCATGGGGGCACAGAAGGGAATTGGTGAGGCTCTACTCACCAAGGCGCCCCAGGGGGTCACAAGAAATAATGGCCATAAGCTAGCAGAGAGCAGATTTAGACTGGACATTAGGAGGAACTTCTTCACAGTTAGAGTGGCCAAGGTCTGGAATGGGCTCCCAAGGGAGGTGGTGCTCTCCCCTACCCTAGGGGTCTTCAAGAGGAGGTTGGATGGGCATCTGGATGGGGTCATCTGAACCCAGCACTTTCCTGTCTGTGCAGGGGGTCGGACTCGATGATCTATTGAGGTCCCTTCCGACCCTGACATCTATGAATCTTAAAGGAGTCGAGAGGAGGTGCTTGCACCACCTCTGGGGGCAGTCTGTTCCAGGCCTTGGGGGCTTGGACAGTAAAGAAGTTCTTCCTTATGTCCAGCCTGAAATGGTCTTGGAGGAGTTTGTGACTGTTTGACCTTGTCATCCTATGGGGTTCGATGGTGAACAGGCATTTCCCCAGATCCTGATGTACACCCCTTATATACTTATAGGCAGCCACCAGGTCCCCCCTGAGTCTGCACTTTTCCAGGCTGAAGAGTCCCATAACTCTCAGCCTCTCATCATAAGGCCTGTTTTCCTGCCCTCTGATCATGCCCATGGCTCTGGACTTTCTCAAGCTTCTCCACATCCTTCCTGAATTGTGGAGCCCATATTTGGATGCAGTACACCAGCTGCAGCCTCACCAAGGCCGAGTACAGTGGGAGGATGACATCCTGGGATTTGCTAGAGAAGCATCTATGGATGCAAGTCAGAGTTTTGCTCGTTTTGCCGGCTGCAACATCACATTGATGGCTCATATTCATCTTGTGGTCAATCATGACCCCCAAGTCCCTTTTGGTCATGGTGCTAGCAAGCGTAGCACTGCCGAGCTTGTAAGCATGTTGCGGGTTTTTCTTCCCAAGGTAGAGTACCTCAGATTTTTCAGTGTTTAAGGCCATCAAGTTTTGTCCGCCCATTTTCTGAGTCTGTCAAGGTTGGCCAGGATCACCATCCTGTCGTTGGGTGTGGATGCTTTACCCCAAAGTTTGGTGTCATCAGTGAACTTGGCCAGTCTGCTTCTGATACCAATGTCCACATCATTAATGAAGATGTTGAAAAGAATAGGCCCAAAGACGAAGCCTTGGGGGACCCCACTGGTCACAATGTACCACAATGATTGACTTCAGTCAACTACCACTCTCTGGGTCCAACCTCAGAGCCAATTCCCCAGCCATTGGACTGTGATGTAGCCAAGGCCACAGTTGGCCAGTTTTTCTGTGAGAAGATTGTGGAATACCAGATTGAAAGCTTTTTAAAAATCAATATATATGTCATCAATCTCTTCTCCCTTGTCCAGGTGATATGTCACCTGTTCATAGAAGGAGATGAGATTGGTCAAGCAAGACAAAGATGCAGTTTTGCTCAGCCCTAAATTATTTACAAATTCAGGTTGAATTTGGCCAATATATTTTTCCTATTCACCGAAGAAGAAATGTGACAACGGTCCACTTGGACATTTGTCACACATGAAGCAAACCATTAAGTTTTTTGGGGGCTCAGTTTAGCAGGGGTATTAGCAAGGTCAGGGGTCTGCCTGAGCCTAACAGCCCATTGAGCCAGCAGAGACCACCTGCAGGTGGCTGTGGTGGTGTCAGTGATGGCGGGGGGAAGTGGGGGTGCCAAGTGGCTGGTGGTGAGTGAGGATCGCCTACAGCTGCTGTCCGTTTTTATAGACATTATACAAGGACATTTTAGAAAGTAACAGCGAGTGGTGGCTGCATTGGTGGTGGTAGCTGGGGGTGGGGGCAGCGACTGCCCACAGAAGCCACTGGCAGCTTCAGCGGTGGCCAGTCTCAGGCGGGGCACGTGTTCCCCTGTGCCCCCACTATGCATTGCCTATGGTGAGAAGTATAGTGGTTAGACTGGATCAGGAAGATGTGGGTGTGGAATGGCACATTCAGCATACGCCCAGTGTAGAACCGAAAGGGGTCTACCCCACTTGTCTGCTCCTTCCCAGTTCACCTTAGCCTCCTATCTCTCACCTGCCACAACTTTGTTGTTTGTTGTTGTGAAGGAGGGGATCCTTTGGGCCAGTAGTAGCTTTAGGGATAGCCTGGTCTGTTCACTAGGTCAGCCCCCTACTTGTTTCTCTTTGCCCTCCTACAGTGCTTCCCCTTTAAGGGGATGCTCCCATAGGTTTCTGAGGGTTTGTTGGGGCTCCAGCTATTGCAGCCAGGACTCCCTTTTTCTCTCTGGCTGTGCCCTCTATCTTGGTCCACTGGTCAAGATTTTGGTTCCTGGGTATCATCCCTGCCTTGATGGCAGTTTCTCCTGAGGGGGTGTTGGAAGCAGGGCTCAGTCTCAGTATGCAAATCTCTGCCCCATGGCCAGGGGCTGACCTCTGGCCCTGTAGCAAGGGAGTTCACCCTGGCATCTCTCTTCATGGCCTTCTCCACCGCTGTAGCCACAACTCAGTCCTCCAGACAGAACAAAAACACAAGCCAGCTGCTTCATAAAACAAATATTCTCCTTCCTTGGGGTGAACGTTGCCCACAGGCTCTACCTTCATGGTAGCCTTCACCCCTGGTTCCTCCTGCGAGGCTTGGGTGGCTATCTTTCTGTCTTCAGCAACCTCTTACTCCTGAGAGCACCTCTCCCTGCTGCAGGCAGGTGGGGCCCCCTTGTATGTTCAGAGGCCAGGCTTAAATCCCCTAAGCCCAGTCTCCCTCCAGTCATATGACTGGGTCTGTAGTGGGCAAACTGAATTATGCTAAGGCTTTTTTAGCTATAGTCCAGGCTTTCTCAGAACTAAGGAACAAAATTGATCAGAGCACCTTCTGTGGCACTGGGAGATGTGAGTGCTGTGATTGGGCACTAAGTGAGCGAGGCACAACAGTTTCCCTATAAGGAATGCTTGGCACAGTGCCAGGGATTGGACAGTTTGGGATGAGAAAAGTTACAGAAGTGATGGACAAACAAAGAAACGTGTGTAGCATGCTGTGACCCTGGGAGGACAAACAGCCTCTGGGTCCCTGCTCAAACAGTGGGGAGCCAGAAACTAAGATCCCACACACCTAGCAGAGGACCTAAGACCTGGTACCCCCAAAGGTTGCTGCTGTAACATCTAAGGAGCCATGTGACAGTTCATATTATGAGGTGAAAAGCTGGAATATTGCCGAGGGGTTACTATTAAAGTTCACTTGACATCACATCGGCCGAGTTGCTTTGTCAATCCCTGAGGGGCTGCAGCTAAAAGAAATCCTATTGGTAACAGGTCCTCTGCACCCAGTGACTAGATGCAGCTAGTTGCTCTATTAGCTGCCTGGCTCAGTTCACCTGAGTTGCTACTCCTAACTGCCTTTCCTGGCCACAAGTTTCCTGTCCTCTCAGGCCTCACTAGTACCCTCCCTGTTGCATCTAGAAGACTGCATCATTACATGATTTACAGAGAAGTTATTCATTATTCAACAGCAGAGTCTGAGTCAAAAGAGTCATGAGAGATCAAAGCCAGGATGTCCAAGACATGAGCAGAATACAAGAATCAGGCGAGAGGCTCACAACAGACCTCCTAAGAATCCTGTTGCAGGGACAAGGCCCACCCAGAAGTGGGAGGGTTTTATAACCCTCCCAGCAGGGGCCTGTGGCCCCCATTGGTCCTCCCAGGTCACCTGATCCATTAGTAGCAACCTCATGGAAGAACCTATCCAGGACTGGAGTAGGTGTATATGTAGCTGCTTGGCAGTGCCTCCACCTGGCACCATGGATTGGGGTTTGAATCCCAGGGGCCCTGACAATGGGACTGTTTGCATGCATGCAAGGGAGTGGCATGGCAGAGCCACATCCTCTCTCTGCAACTGGGGTCTCCTGTAGTGTTTACCCTATGCAGGACAGAACATTTTACCCAAAGACAGGAAGACGCTTTGTTTGCCACTGCAGTATTTAAGGCCCAATCAAGTATGTCCTAAGGAAGCGCCCATTATTACTGTGACCTATGGAATCTCCCCCGCTGGACGAGTGTGTGAGGTCGCTTCTGCAACACTTCACAAAGCCATTTATTAAAGTAGACTTTTTCATTCCTGATCATCAGCAACAAAGCAGATTAAGACTTTTCAGTTAGATGATGCTATTATTAAACTTTTAATTTTATAGAAGTTATACAAGGACATTTTAGAAAGTAACAGCAATTTCAAAATAAAACCATTCTGTGAACAATGATCACTTACTGGACCACATCGTTTCTCTCTGTATTCGACAATGTTCCCATCAGTGTTCCGTGCTGCTGTGTAGTTTCCCACTCATTGCACACAAAATGTTTTATTTCAAAATTGCCATTACTTTCTGAAACACTTGCATATATTTTTTCACGCGCGCACACACACATGCACACACATACACCCCTTCTGCCAGGCATAGCACACTTTGCCATACAAAATGGCTTGTACATTTGGTGTGGATTACATACACACACACACACACACGCATAGATCTCCATGCATACATAAACCTTATATACTATACATATAGTAGCTATTCTTTTTATGGCTGTGAGATCTCAGAAAGAACCGTTACCTACAATGACATTACAGAGAGTGCAGCTATATATCACCAGATATATTGCATCTATAAATATCTATTTGCTAAGGGAATGCAAGATATTTTTTGGTGCATCAGCTCAGTGAAACCTGAATTTAAAAAAATAGGACAGAAGAAAGGCATTACTCCAGTCCTTCAGTGTCCTAGTAAGGTCTCTTCAGTGAGGAAGCATGTTACAAAGTAGCACAATGTAACAATAAAGCTTCACAGTAAGTAATAGACTTTAATACTTCCCTTGTAAAGGTGCTGCTGCCAAGCTCCAAGCACAAGATATAGGCTCCCTTGCTCTCTCTCTCTCTCTCTCCTTCCTTTGCTTAAATTGAAGACCAGTAAAAGTAATAAAACATCTAACAGACTATGTTCATGCTGTATTAATCCTACTGTCTCAGAGATTTATCAGGGTCTCCCATCCCTTGCTGTTATGTAAATACCAAAATCCACTCAAGGAGATAAACTAACCATAAAGAGTCCCATCAGTTCACAATGGTTCTGGGTTTGTTAACATCCCTGCCTCATAGGACAAGGGAGCCACCAGCAGCAGGGTACTATGAGGAATTCCCATAGATCTCAAGGGGGGATTGATGATTTTTGTGGCAGGAATCCACCAAAGATTTTCTCATTCTCTTCCCTCAAGTCCATCCTTCAGTCCCCTCCCAAATGTCTTAGAGGACGAGCTGTGTTTCCTTCAGAAATGGATTTAATCAGTCACAGGAAGCTCCCCTCCCCTCCCATTCCCCACTCCCAGCCATTCCCTTTCTGGTCTCGCTTCCCACAGGGTCTGGTGTGAAGGTGGTTCCATCATGCATCTCCTTCCTCCCATCCTAACTCAATGGGGACCGACCATTTTTGACGGGTGCTCCACTAATTAGCTATGCACTATCAGGTGCCACTCTAGTCCCTTTCCGTTACCTGACAAGCTCAACTGCTGCTCCCTGAGTTGTGCTCTCTGATCGAGCTGCTGCTCTGCTTTCTGCTCCCTGCTATGTGCTTCCTATCTGATCTGATGCTCTGCTTTCTGTCCTCTGCCCTATCTTCCACTGTGCTGCCTGTCATCTCCCCAATCTGGCATGTGCCACAGGCAGAGGCTGCCCATGCCACTTGTGGCACCTATGCCACAAGTTGGCCATCCCTGCTTCAGGCTGTAAGAAATACCACTAACCCTGAGGGTGACTGCTCAAAGTTCAGTGACTGCATTGGTTAGCAACATTGCAAAATGGGTATGGCAGTGACATCACAAGTGTGTCAAAAGAGGGATAGGACAGTGTAATTATTTTTCCTGCCATTTATTGGGGTTCAGGCTGGGGGAAGTCAGAGCCTCAGCAGCACAGATAGCAGTTTAATTTTACTGCAATAGTAAATCTCGTTAATGTGAATCCAGGATGTTTCACATGTGGTCTCTGTCCAGAGATACAGGAAGAAAATGGAGACTATCACAAAGCCCAGATGCTCTACATCAGTGAGTTATGTCTGCTGGCACCTGGCTAGGGACTTCTTGGGGCTCCCAGCCTCCCACTCCACAGAAGCACCTGGAAGAGAAGGAGTCCATATGGAAGTTGTCCATCTGCTACCTCTCTTCTAACAGAAGGTCTGTGCCCTGTTTAGAGAGGGAAGGAAGAGTAGACTGGCTGCTACTGACTCGCCTTCTTTAGGGAAAAGCTAGACCCTGCTAGATTCCATGGGCAAAATATCCCAGCCAGCTCCCTCATCCCTTCCAGGAGTTGGGGAGTGAATTAAAGAGCTGGGAGAAGCCTTTGGGAGGACCTGGTAGGAGTGACTATTAAGAGAATGGCATAGAGGTAGAGGGAGACAGGGAGAGGAAAAGTAGAAGGGGATGGATGAGCAGAATGAAGGGAAATAGAGATGCCACACCTCTGGTCTTTTTTTTGTGTTAAGCTGTCAGGTCCTGTCCTGGCTGAGCAGCTCCAAATGAGAGACAGAGAGATCATCAGAGGGGTTGAAATTATTCGGGGTGCAGAGATGAGGAAGAAGAACAGGAGAATGGGGAAAGAAATTTTGATGGAAGGGAAAAGAAGAATTAATCTCAAGGAAACTTGAACAGCTGAAGGGAAGAGACAAACAGCAGAAAATGGAAAAGGGTGGAAGGAGCAAGGGCAGAAACAGGACAGGCAGGACGCACAATGTAGAAAAGCACAGTGTGTGGCCTGGTACAAAGCCCATTCTATGGAACACCCAGAGGCAAACATAGCTGGGCCAGGAAGCAAAGCTGCATTGACTTCCCTTGAGCTGCCAAAGACTGACTGACATTAGCTGAGCATCTACCCCAGTGACTGGTCAAGTAGGTGAGTGGACAGGAAAATAGGGATGGAAGGATTTGAGTCAGGGAGGGGGTATGAGAACATGGGCCAGGTGTGGCCAGACATGGGTCAAGGCCTAGATCAAGGCTGGGCAATTATTTTGAGCGGAGGGCTGCTAACCCAGTTTTGGCAGGCTGTTGAGGGCTGCATGGGTGGCCCCGCCCCTTGACAGGTGCCCCACCCCCTGGTCACCATCTTGGGACCAGCATCCCAATGTTTTGGGACCAATGTCCCAGGGCCAGCACTGGTGGGGCACAGGTTGGCAGGGGTCCATGGAGCCAGGCTGGGCTGCATCAGCAGGGAGGGGGGAGCTGGCTTGGTTCCATAGAGCCCCTGCCAGCAGGGACCCCGTGCTCCTGCCACCCTGCTCTGGGCCCTACTGGCACCAGCCCCGGGACACCAGTGCGGCCCCTGTGCTCTCACTGGCTCCCTGCCCACTCAGACCTAGTGCCCCCCAGCACCATGGTACAGGCGGGGGGGGAGTACACAGCTCTGATCCCCTGCTCGCCAGCAAGGAAGAAGCTGGTGCTGAGCATGGGGAAAAGTGGCCTCTCACCTGCCCCATGGCTGGCATCCCATGCTGCATGCGCTCACAGCCCACGCGGGGTTGTCCGGAGCAGGCACAGGCAGCCCCAGGCAGACTGCAAGTGGCTGCAGCACAGGGCATGGGGCATGGGGCAGGCGAGGGGCCACTATTCCCTGCACTCAGCACCAGCTTGTAACCAGGTTAAACCAGGTTGGCAGTGGGGCCAGGTTAAAAGGTGGTTCTGAGTGTGTGTGGGGGGGAGAAAGCAGCCCCTCCCTGCCCCATGCCTGGTGCCCCGCACTGCAGCCACTCACAGCCTGCCTGGGGCTGCCTGTGCCTGCTCCGGACAGCCCTGCGCAGGCTGCGAGTGGCTGCAGCGTGGGGCACTGGCCATGGGGCGGGCAAGGGGCCACTTTTCTCTGCACAGGAAAGGAACCCAGGGAAAAACTGAGCATGGGGGGGAAGTGGCCCCTCCCCCACCCCACACTTAGTGCCCCACGCTGCAGGCACTTACAGCCTGCATGGGGCTGTCTGGAGTGGGCACAGGCAGTCTGGGTCCTACTGCCCTTGTTTCCTGTCATTTTTGACAGGAACCAAGGGCAGAGAAATATTAATTTTCCAAATTTTTTTAGGGGCCCCATGGGCCAGATAAAATGGCCTCGCAGGCCAGATCCAGCCCATGGGCTGTATTTTGCCCACCCCTGGCCTACATGAATACAGTTGCAGCCTGGGTTTGCCCAGGGTTGTGTGCCCTGTCTTCCAATGACAGTGGTGGGGGTCAGGCAGGGAGCTGATGGCGGGGCCAGCTACTAGAGTGGTTCTCTCTCCTCTCTATGGAGCCAGGCTGAGACCAAGTGCTTAACTATATACGATGTATTACTATAATAAATACTTAAGATAAAACATGAAATATTTACAATAAAGCTTAGCATATGACACTACATATAATATCCCACAATTCATATAAATCATATAACTTACAACATAATTAATACATTGAACAAGACAGTTAAGGTTACAACACAATAAACACATATGAGGAATCAACTTATATAACCCAAATAAGTTAATAATATTTCCTAGGCCTACCAAGTAACAATACAAATATACATATTAACACATTAAGAACATATAAACCATATAAACATCCTTAAAGAATACCCATAGCTGTATAGATGTTGACACAACAACAATCACCCAAATCAGGAGTGCACTCAGTACCTCCCAGAGGGGTTTCCTTGGAGCCCCTCCCCTTTAGGGCCCTGGGATGTGGACACGCCCCTCCTGCAATGGAGGGTGGAGGCAGCAGACCCTCCTGTCCTGTGCCTGCCTCCCCTTCAGGGCCTGCTTCTCCAGCAACTCATGCTTCCTCTCTGAGGCAGCCAGTCCCCTGGAGGCCGATCCCACGAGAGCCTCTCTCCAGCGGTACCTTTGGCTCTCCTCAATGGCCTGGCTTCCCACACTGGGCAGCCCAGGGCTCTCTCTCTCGTGCAAGAGCCAAACCCTTACAGGCTCTGGTTCCCTGGTCTCACCTGGGGGGTCCTCCCTTTCCTGGGCCCTGCTCTGGGTGAGGCCTGAGAAGCCGCAAGCTGTTCCCAGGGTGGATTCTCTATTTGATGATCCACACACCGTGTGGGGCCCAAGCAGCCTCAAGCTGTTCCCAGGGCCAGCTCTCCGTGTGCTGATCTGCACACTGATTGCCAAGCCGCTTACTGGGTTCACAGGCTCAAGCCACCTCGACCAGCTCCTAGAGCCTGATCCCCAGGCACCAATTCATGCACTGCTGAAGCCCAAGTGGGGTCCTGAGGACAGCTGTCTCCGGAGCTCCTCTCTCCTTGCTGTCCCTCATCGTCTCCCCACAGCATGCTGAGCATGCTCCCCTTTTATACTCTTCAGGGGCTCCACCCCCGAAGTTCTCCAGACCTGGGCTGGTACAGTTTCGATTCGGGTCCAGCTGCTCCTTGTCCCCTCCCTTTGGAAAAGGGCGAGGCATTGCTTCCCTTGTGCTGCCTCTGGATTGGTGGGTGGACTCCACCAATCAAACAGCAGACCCTTGATCCTGAGACTCGACCCAAGCTCCGAAAAGATAAGCCTGCTACGTAGTGAAGGTGCCTGAGGGAGGAAGAGGGGAATTTGGAGCCTGTTGGCTCTTAGACCCAGGTGCTGACTGTGGTTTAACAGAGCATGCTCACTTCTGGCAAATAATAGATGCAGTGATGTTTTGATAGAAGATCTTTCTTCTGAAATGTCTTAAAGTCTTCCAAGATGCAGCAAGGAAGAGACCCCAGACATCTTTGTATTTGTGAGTCAGTGGAAGCTTTTCAGACTGGGCAATGGCCTTCTGCTCCTGTGCTGATCTTCATTACCCACTGGTCTCCCTGGATGCTGAACAGAAGCAGAGTGTCTTAGCAACATCATATGAAAGCCCATTCTGAAGAATTTACCGGCCCAATTTCACAAGCCCAAGAAGCTTTGTCCAGACAGTTCAGAGAGGCCTCTTAACTGAAAGATCTTTACTCAGCTGAGACCCTCAGACCCTTTCCCACTCAATCCAAGTTTGGATCCCACCTTCCTGTTGAGTGGACCTGAACACTTGCCAGTAATATGTTCAATAGCTTGATTCAGACCTGTCCCATGTGATTTGTTCTCTTCATCTTCTCCCCAACACAAGTTCCATGGAGCATTTTGCTCTGGTAGGGGTTTTTTATTTTTAGACATGTGCCATGCTCTGTATTTGTCCTAGTAAATGCAGGTCAATGAAATGCATTTAGAGCAGAAGAAAAGCTCCATTTCCCATACAGACAACTTTTATCCTTATGGTAAAGAACTTTTGTCCCTGAGGAGCAGAGTCATTGACCACCATCCTCATCCCAGAGTTTTGGGCTCTGTACATATGCTGAACCCAGGCCACCAAATATCTTGAAGCTAAGGCTGGAGAACATGAGCTTGCATTGCAATTCTGTGGGAAGCCAGTGTGGAAAGTAGAAGACAGGAGCGATGTGTTCACCTTAGTCCATATTGCTGAAGATACCAACTACAGCAATTCTGCTAGCTTTTGAGCAGAGATGGGTTAGTGCAGGGGCAGGCAATTATTTTGGGCAGAGGGCCGCTTAGTGAGTTTTGGCAAGCTGTTGAGGGCCACACTGGTAGCCCTGCCCCTGGTCACCATCTTGTGACTGGAAGTCCTGCCCTCTGACCCCTGACCTTTGCCACCAGAAATCCCTCTCCTTGCCCCTGGAAGTACTCCTTTCAGCAAAGGGTTTTGCCATCTCAGAACTGGAAAAATAACATTATATTCTAAAAAGCAAACATCTACAGCATTCATTAATTTGATTTTAAAAAATATTTTTGTCCTGAGATACATGTGTTTGTGTGATGTATGTAGAGGTGATTGCACAATAGCTTAAAATGAAGTCTTACTCTTGCATATTATGGGGGCTGTGGGTACGTGGGGTGAGAGAGCATGTTGGGGTGTGTGTGTGGATATGTGGGGCATGGGTGGGTATGGGGTTTGTGGGGGAATGGGTGGCTGGGGGGTGTGAGGGGATGTGGGGGGTCTGCATGTATGGCAGTGAAAGGGATGTGTGGGTGCATGTGTATGGTGGGGTGTGCACATGAGACTCAGCCTATGAACACATACACACACACACACACACTGTCCCTGCCTGCACACACACACACACACACACGCACACACACACACACACAGACTGCCCCTGCCTGGCCCGCCTCACGCACATACATACAAATACACATGCACTGTAGTTGCCTTCCCCCCCAGTCCATACCTGCCCACGCACCCCCCCCCCCGTACCAGTGCAGCGCTGTGCTCCCCTGTCCGGTGATGCAGCCAGGAGCCATCAGCAGGTATTGGGGGAGTCCCTGTTCCCCCGTGTGCTGCCAGGAGTGACCAGGAATAACGGTCACAAGCTGGCGGAGGGTAGGTTTAGATTAGATATTAGGAGGCGCTACTTCACAGTCAGGGCGGCTAGGGCCTGGAACCGGCTTCCAGGGGAAGTGGTGCAGGCTCCTAGCCTGGGGATTTTTAAAAGGAAGTTAGATGAGCACCTTGCCGGGGTCATCTGACCCCGGTGCTCTTTCCTGCCAAGGCAGGGGGTCGGACTAGATGATCTACCTAGGTCCCTTCGGACTCTAAGCTACTATGAAACTACTACTACTATGAAACTATGTGGTGCCAGAGCAGGGTGGGGACAAGAAGAGAGTGAAATGGCTGGGGGTGGGGCGGGGCTGTGCTGTTCAGTCCTGCTGAGGCTGCCCTGGGTCCTGAGAGGTATCTGGGCGCAGGTAATTATTAATTTTCTAAATTTTTTAGGGGCCCTACAGATTGGATAGAATGGCCTGGTGGGCTGGATCCACCTCATGGGCCATATTTTGCCCACCCCTGGGCTAGAGCCAATAGATTCTGATCCACCTGTTGAGTTAACTCAGGGGCGGGCAATTATTTCAGGCAGCCTTTGCCTACAGGTGGGTTACCGACAAGGGAAGAGACCTGGGCCAAGCAAGCCCAGAGGGGGACACCTGAGCCCAGTGTAGTGGGTCCAGGCATGGTGGCAGCCACCCAAGCCTATAGGGTGAGAGACCCCAGTGTTAGGGGCCAGGCACAATGGCAGCCACCTGAGCCTACAGGGTGGAAGACCCCTGTACAGGGGGCCAGACACAGCAGCAGCCACCTGAGCCCCACAGAGTGAAAGACCCCAGTGCAGAGGGCCAGGCACGGTGTCAGCTACCTGAGCCCCACCAGGTGAAAGATCCCAGTGGCCCAGTGAGAGGCTGGGAGTGTGAAGCGGTCCAGTGGGGGGTCGAAGGCCCAGTGTGGGGCTGAGTGTGTAGAGTGGCCCAGTTGAAGATGAGTGGCCCTAGTGAGGGGCAGAAACACTGACTCGGGGAAACAGATATATCAGATAGGATAATATGGAAATACCGGATGTGACAGAAATATTGGAATGGACAGCATGGAAATACTGGATGTGACATAGAAACAGCTGCAAGGCATAGGACACGTGTAAGGGGAGGTCAGAGTGTGTACTTAGGGCTGTGTGAAATTTCACCAGCTGTTTTGTTTTGACCCCATTTCAACTCATTTCAAGCTTGAAACAGCAAAATCAAAATGAAATGAAGGGCTTCAAAATAGCCTCAAAATGAAACGAGGGCAGTCAAAATGTTTTGAAAGTTTCAAAACGTTTCAAGCTTCAAAGCTGAACCTGGGCTTGCCTTCAAGGGAAACAAAGTAAGGAGAGGGAAGGGGAAGAGCGGGGAAGGTCACAGTGAGGGTATGCCTTAACACACACACTGGAGAAGAAGCTCCTGCAGGAGAGGAAAGAAGGGCTCTGGCACTGTTTGGCTGCCTGAGATGCTGCTGGTGCTACTGTGTTGCTCACTAAGTTATTATTTTACTTGTTGTTATTTAAAGTGGTGGACTGGAATGAGGTTGTAGGGGAGGAGGAGACTGCACTGGGGAACACTACCGTGTTATGTAGAGACCCCAGCACCAGTGAGGGCGTGCCTTAATACATGCACAAAGTTACACATCACGAGATTTTCTTGTCAGCAGCTTGAGGTGTAGTTTCCCAGAAACCCCTGTACTTATCTCCTTGAAACTTGGCAGGCTTTGTGGCCTCAGCAGGAGCTACCATGCCTGCTGTTTTTATGCCCCTGTGCCTTCACTGTTACAAGTTACATGAGTTTTGCTTTCAAGACTTTGAGGTGCAGTTTCCCAGAAACCCCTGCACCTATCTCCTTGAAACTTGGCAGGCTTCGTGCCCTCAGAAGGGGCTACTTTCTCTGCTGTTTTCATTCAAATATGCCAACCAATGATAAAGTTATTGACAGTTTTGTGCTTCCCCGTTATAGCTTATAGGCGAAATGTCAAAGCAGTTTCAACAAAATGAATTGAACAGCAGTTCTGAAATGAAACAAAACTCAAAATGAAACACTATCCCATCAAAACGGTGAAATAAAACAATGCTGTTTCACACAGCCCTAGTACTTAGGCCCTTGTTATCAAGAGGTTGAACAATGGGCAGCCTCCCTCCTTAGAAATAACGTTCATATTACTTCATCAAGGCATGGCATATGAGTGAGGCAGGGGTTTAGCCCTGAACAGGCAGGCAGCCAGCACTGAGACCTGGCCCTGAAATCCCAGCCTGTTACACAATCATTAATTTGATTTCAAAAAATATTTTTGTCCTAGTTTACATGTGTTTGTCTAGTGTACATAGAGGTGATTGTATATAATAGCTTACAATGAAGTCTTACTCTTGTATATTGTGGGGGGCTGTGGGGTGTGGGGTGGATAGGTGTGGGGAGGTGGGATGAGGGAGCAAGTGGACGTATGTGTGGATATGTGGGTCGTGGGTGGGTATGGGAGTTTGTAGGCAGAAGTGTGTGGGGGGAAGGTGGCTGGGTTGTGTGAGGGGGTGGTGGTGTGGTGGACTGGATGTATGGCAGTGCAAGGGGGGTGTTGGTGCATGTGTATGGTGGGGTGTGCATGTGGGACTGACCCTATGCACTCACTCACTCACACTCGCATTTACACTTACACTCTTTATACATACACACACACATACCCTGGGGTACCAGCACGGACCCCTGCTCCCTGGTCCCACAATGCAGCTGGGAGCCTCGTGGTGCTGGAGCAGTGCAGGGGAAGGAAAGCAGGGAAATGACTGGTGATGGGGCAGGGCTGGGCTGCTGTGGCCTGCTGATGGCTCCCCCTGCATCCTATTGCCCCTGTCTCTTGTCATCTTTGACAGGCAGCCAGGAGCAAATTAATAATTTCTAAATTTTTTAGGGGGCCCACGGGCCAGATAGAATGATCTGGATCCAGCCCACGGGCCATATTTTGCCTACCCCTGAGTTAACTCTTACATTTTCTAGATTTTGCAGGAAGAATCTTGGCACCGCTGGAGAGACAGACTTGAGGTCTGCTTTTAGATCTACATTTCTACACAGGGCAGGTTTGTTGTTGTGGTAACTTACAAGCCAGGTACCCTTTTAGGACTGGCCCCAATGTAGTAGTAACTTGCTACTGATAGCCAATGAGCTGCATATTATCTTCCTTTAGTGAAGATGGTAGGTGCTTATGTGGTGCTAAAGATCTTAGTACTATACCCATTGATAGCCATGGGGTCTGTGTGGTCCAATATAACTCCTTTCTTCTCTCATTACAGCTTTAGATTCAAATCCCCATCTGGATTCAAACCCATCTTCCCCCTCCCTTTTGGGCTAGCAGGGTTGTTTGACTTTGTGTTCAGATTCAACGCAGTTTCTTCTTTTGAGGTTCAAACATGTCATGCAGAGTGCCTGTGCTCTAAATCAGCCCGGGTAACAAAAATCCAGCACAGATAGTTATGTGCACGATTATCTATGAGTCAGAAAAAGTTGAGGCAGAAACACTGAATCAGTCCAGATAAAAGGAGAATGGACTTGGAAATTAATTGACTTGATCTGATGTGTCCAAAATGAAGCTTAATGGGTGGACAAAATAATGAGGGGATGGACTATTCCCATTACTCCCTTTGGAATCCCCAAACAAAGTTTTGGAGGGTGGGGGGGAGGGTATGTTGCTAGCAGGATGGATGAGTGAACTGAAAGGAGTGAGGTTTACCACCAGGGCTGGTCTATCACCCTCTCCTGGAATGGCTTTTTCTTCCTGATCCTGAGGGATGTCCTCGGAAACCAGGCCACAGGAAGGCCTTCCTCACTTTAGTGCCCCATCTTTCCATCCCCACCTTATTGCCCCATATTTCCTCATCTCTCTCTTTGGTTTAGCCAACAAAGATCATTCCTGCAAGCTTGCACCCAAAGAGGCAGCTTGGAGCAAAACCCTCAATAGCCTGATTCTGGCCCAAGTATGTCAGGTCCCTAAATAGCTGGTTAGGCTGTTTGCTGGGCCCATCTTCCTCCAACAGCAAGGCTGTAAAGCAAGAGACTGTGCTAGAAAGAGAGCCTGCATCTTCTATCATTGCTGTTATTTTCCTCTCACCATTTCTGTGTGTTTAGTTTGTTTTGTCTTCTAGAAAGCGGGATCAGACTTTCGCAGCAACAGTAACAGCTTCTTTCTCTCCCACCTCCCACCTTCTTTTCCTCGAAAAGACTGTTATTACCATCACTGACAAGTGTTAGATTATATTAAACCGGGGGTGGGGGAGGTTCTATATGTGTATGTCTGTATATAGAATGTGTGTGTGTGTGCCCCTATATACTATATATACCTATACACACATACATATGATTTTCTGCAGGTACTGGGATTCAGAGATACTGCTAAAAAGAAATCCTTACTTCATACTTTAGGTTTTCAATGGTTACTTTTCCTATCTCTTTATTGCAAGGTTAAAAAGATTTGTAACAGCAGTTTTTGCACTGGGACTAAGAAAGCTGCAATCCCTGTACTCTACTCCCTAAACCTTCTTTAACTGTGTAGTGGTGTACAATGATGGGGTTACATTAATGCCTGTGTCTTTCTTGGACTGTTTCTACCATCCACATTAACACAATGCTCATCATTAGCTGTTATTCATTTGTGTTCTTCTTTTAGCAAACAGAGCTAAGCAGCAAAGAGGAGCTGACTGTCTGTCTTGGACCTCATCCCTTTCTCAGACATCTCAAGGTCTGGAACAGTCTGCCAGCGGAGGTGGTTCAAGCACCTACACTGAACAACTTCAAGAGTAAATTGGGTGCTTATCTTGCTGGGACCCTATGACCCCAGCTGACTTCCTGCCCTTTGGGCAGGGGGCTGGACTCGATGATCTCCCGAGGTCCCTTCCAGCCCTAATGTCTATGAAATCTATGAAATCTATGAATATAAAATATCCAGCCCCTTAGCCACACTTACCTGCTTTGTTAATGAGCCCAAATAACTTATTTGTACTCTAGCATTACCCAAATGAATTGTCTCAGTCCAGAGGTTTGCTCAGTGCTGCATAACACATTAATTTACATCAGTGGCTATTTCATTAATGACCACAAACAAAAATAATCTTATTCATGTTTCAGTGTGCTTTGGGCTTTAGACACTGGGGAGAGACCTTAATGTACTGACATTATTATGCTTTAAAATACAGAAGTCCCCAAGGGTCCTAACTAAAACTAGGGCCCTAGTATACCAGACATGGTACAAACAGAAAGGTAAAATCTCTGTTCCAAAGAGTTAACAAGGCAAAAAAGATAAGACGCACACAAAGGAATGAGGGAAGCACCTTTCCCATAGGCCATGACAGAGTTAAAAATACAACCTAGGTCAAGGGGTGGTAACAGTTTTTGGGCAGAGCACCAAAAACACCCGCGACCTCGACTTGTAAGATGTTGGCATGCCAGAGGCAAACAGCAGGGCAATCACGAGAGACCTGATCCTTGTCGTGGCAGCACAGCCCTGGTCCCTTCCCTGCTGTCTGCCCCAAGGCATGCATGCACCTGCTGCCAGCAAGGAGTTCTTCTCCCTATTTCCTGTTGGGTGTGTGAAGCCCAGGCAATTTCTCACTGAAAAGAAAATGTAATGGTTATTAGAATATTGTCGGGTTCTGCTTTATAAGTCTACAAATACCAGCATTTTGTTTATAGGGCTTAAAAGCTTGGCTGACTTCAAAATGGCACAGCATCACTCAGATCTTTGTGCAGCCCCCAACCACTATCTACAACACATTCAGCTGTTTGGTTCAGGATGGGATCTTCTGGTTTTGGCCATTTTTGCCCTATATTAACTCTGCTATAGCAACTCCTCCAACAAGAAAACAGCATGGCTAGGGACAGACATTCAAAAAGCCTGAGCCTGAGTTGATTCAGTCTTTGCAGGTTAGTCTAACCTGGCTAGGCTAAATCAGTTTGTAACCAGACAGACGTCCCAGAAATGCAGGCACTTGCCTGCAGTGGCTCAAGCTAGAAGCCGGGGGTGGGGAGGTGGGCGCTAGAGCAGCCCTCCCTTGACTTCTCCAGGGCTGAGCTGAGGGTGGTGTAGCCAGGCCTGGACAGGACACCCTGATTATTCCCCCCTGCCTCCCCCCCTCCAGCAACCCAGCAGGGAATGTTTATCATCCCTAACTCATTGTTAAATCAACCCATTGAGAAAACAAAGCCTCTCTCCATTAACTAATGGAGCTCTTCTTAAACAGCTCTTCCAAGGAAGGACAATAAGCTACCTGTTGATTAACTCCAAAAAGCCTGTCTGCTTGTCATCTCCCACAGCAGGGACCATAGCCAGCACGTGGTCTGCTAACTAATGCTGAGGTGTCTGTATAAGGCAGAGGGGAAGAGGGAATAATCCCTACTTATTAGAGAGAAGCGAGGCAGATGCTCTGTAACTGTAAGTCTCTGCTGGAGCTCTGGCCAGGGAGGAGAGGGGAGGGGCCAGCCCTGCTGTGGAGCAGAGAGCCCTGCCCAGCCCAGAGAGCATGCTGGGAGTGTCTGGTTCATCTTAAACCAGCAAGGGGTCTAGGATAGACATTGCATAAACCGCTTTGACCCAAATCAGTTAAGTCTGATACTGCATTCAACCAGGTTTATCTCAAACCAATTTCAGCCATTTTCAGACTGGTTTATGTGCACTGAACATCTGTTCTGTTACAGGTTTAAACCAGTTTGTGTGTAATGTCTGTCCCTAGCCCAAGTGTCACTGTGTCTCCCAGTCATGAGACTGCCTGGCTCTCTGCCTGTTTTTTTCTTTTTTTTGTCCAGCAATGTCACCTGTCAGTCCCACCCCTTCCACAGTGTTAAAGTCTTAATACAAGCAGTGTTCAGTGTCAATCTAATCCATCCACATCCTTCTTCCCTCACCCCTCCCTCTGGACTTGACTTCAGTCCTACGGTCTCTCCAGCACAGTGACCTTCAGGGTTGTGTCTGTGATAGCCTTAATGGAGCTCCCAGATCAAATGATCTTCCAGCTGAACAGCATCACCTCTCCTGGGTTTGTTTGTCTGGGTTTTTTTTTACTGTCACCCAGGTCCTCTTACCCTCATTTCAGAACAATAACTTGCAGAGCTGCCTCCCTCAAGTTTCACTTCTCCTCAAAGGCCCATTCCCTGAGCTAATCCCACCTACTACAGCGTGACAGCATATTTCTGGGTCTTACCACCCTGCCCTTTCTAAGAAGAAATATGATCCTTGTTCCCTTTAAGTAGTCTAGGTAGTGGAGAGACACAGTGAAAGGAGACACACAAACACTCTTCCTGTGTGTCTCCTTTCCCTGGCTTAAGCTATTTCTCTTAAATCTTCTTGAGGTCTGTTTCCCACTCCACCTCCCACCCAGGTGTACTGAGAGGAGGATAGTGGAATGCTCAGGCTCTAGTTAATGAAGCCATTCATGGATGGTGTGGATTTTATATACCCATCATAGTCCTACACAGTTAGATCCTGCCTCACATCTCTTGAATCTAGGCTGGCAGGGTGCCAGTTGGGAAGGAACAGTGTGCGATCCTTGAAACATATTACCTGGTAGGTCTGAAATCAAGGCACTAATAGACAGCCAAAAGGAAATATTCAGACAGACTTGCATGTTACACATTTGACAAGACCTAGGTTCTTCAGCTCCCACTGATGCCAGTGGGAGTTTTGCTGCTGATTAAAGTGGGAGCAGGCACAGGTCCATAAAGTTTATCTGGCTGGCAACTTCAACTAAATAGCTTTCACAGGCAGGTTATCCATTGGCAAGACTTGATGCTCCAGTGATACATATACTAGAACTGAAATGATGCAGAGAAGGTTGGCATGGCCCTTGCCCAAAGCTGACATGCAAATTATTCCTTAGCAGCACTTGATACTGAAACATAGAGCCCCTATGGAGCCACAGACTGAGCTGAGTCTGTTTGCACACAGCTATCTGTAGTACTTGATAACCTCTAGGGTAAGGCTGGAGGGGACTTCTTAGCTAGACACTGGGAGTGTGGACATAAGATGTTTGTTATGTAACCAAAGTTTCATAGCTTCATAGTGGCTAGGTGCTGGAAGGGACCTTACAGATCATTGGGTCCGATCCCCCTGCACGTGGGCAGAAAAGACTGCTGGAATCAAATGATCCCAGCAAGATGGGCATCAAGACTTTTTTGAAGATCACCAGGGTGGATGACTAGCCTGAAGTGATATTCAATCAACTAGTGCCCATTATTTCTTGCCCTCCTGTGGGAGACCTTGGTGAATAGATGTTCCCCCAAACCCTGATGTATGCCCCTGATATATTTTTAGGCTGCAACCAAGTTCCCCCTGAGTCTTCTCTTCTCCAGGCTGAACAGTCCCAAGTCCCTCAGCCTCGCCTCATACATCTTGGTCTCTAGGCCTCTAATCATGTACATGGCTTTCCTCTGGACTCTCTTGAGCTTCTCCACATCCTTCTTGAAGTGCAGTGCTGTGGAAAAGACTTACCCCTGCTGGACAAGACACTGCACCAGAAGCCGAACACAGCAAAAGTGAAATCGTGGCAGGCAGGGAAAAACAAAAGAGAAAAAAAAACAGCCGAGCCTGAAGGAGCTGGGACTGGCTCCTTCACTGGCTTGGGCATGCCTTATAACAGCATACTGGGACCAATTGGTTGGCCAGACCCCTGAACCTGGAATAAAAGACCCAGTGGAAGACCAGTGGGGGGGACCAGAAGTGAGGTCTCCAACTGACCCAGAGGGGCCAGAGAATTCAGTCCCAGCAAGGGGACCTGGTGGCTATGCCAGGAAGGGGTCCCACCAAGAGCTCAGGGCCAGAGAGTGCCCAAAGATTTACTTATAGAATCACTGTGGACAACAGACATCTGAAGTGGAGACTGGAGCCCAGCAGGACCAAGCAGGACAAGAATCCAGACCTGGCTGATTTACAGTAAGTACCAAGTCTGGGAAAAGAGTGACACGCTGGAGGACAGAACAGTACCGAATTAGGACAATGTACAGATGAAAGAAAAGGGGGCAGTAGGAAGCACTTAAGCTAAGAACACCATCCCTATCCTATGGCCATAAATTCTGGACCCAGAGCTCCAAAAGTATACGGGATACCAACTCCAACAATACAGGTGATGACATCTTGATTGGCATTAGGCAGGGTGTAGGGGAGGTGGAGCCTCAAACAGGAGGAAAGCAGGGATGACCAAAGGGAGGCAGCAAGGGGAAACGGGACTGAACAGCTTCCTCCCAATTAAAATTATTTCTCATTAAATACGTGGCAGGTGAGATGCCCTGGGGGACTGACCCAAAGTCACCCTACTAATAGAACTGTTTCCTCCCAAAAAACAACGGCGAGGTCAGAGAGGAACCCCCATACTCAATGCCCACAAGAAAGCTATGGGAGATTACAGGTGCCCAGAACTAGATGCAGTACTCCAGTTGCAGTCTTACCAAGTCTGAGTAAAGTGGGAGGATGACATCCTTTGCCTTGCTTGAGATGCCTTGGTGGATGCAGGCCATTGTTTGGCTAGCTCTGCCAGCTATGACGTTGCACTGGTGGCTCATGTTCATTTTGTTGTCGATCATGACACCCAGGTCTCATTCAGCTGTGGTGCTAGCAAGCAGAACACTGCCAAGCCTGTAAGTGTGTTGTGGGTTATTTCTCTCCAGATGGAGCACTTTACATTTCTCTGTATTAAATGACATTAGGTTGAGGTCTGCCCGCTTCACGAGTCTGTCCAGGTTGGCCTGTATTGCCAGCCTGTCTTTGAGAGTGACAACGCTTCCCCATAGCTTGGTGTTTTCATTGAACATTGCCAGATTGCTTGTAATACCTGAATCCAAATCGTTAATTAATTCATTGAAGAGCACTGGTCTTCCCCTGAGGGATGCCATAGTCACCCTCCACCATTATGACTCAGTTCCATCAATCAGTACTCTTTGGGTCCTACCACGGAGCCAATTACTTAGCCACTGGATCATGAAGCAGTCGAGGCCGCATTTTCCCAGTTTGACCATGAGGACGTTGTGTGAGACTAGGTCAAAGTCCTTTTTGAAGTCCAAGTATATGACATCAACCTCATTTCCTCTACCAAGGTAGCAAGTAACCTTATCATAGAAGGAAATAAGTTTGGTTTGGCATGACCTGCCTGTGACGAAGCCATGTTGGCTACCCTTCAGAATACTGCCTTCAGTTAGCTGGTGTGTGATGGTTTCTTTGATGATTTTCTCTAGCATTTTACCTGAGATTGAGGTCAAACTGATTGGCCTGTAGTTTCCTGGGTTGTCCCTTTTCCCTTTCTTGAAAATAGGTACCACATTGCCTTTTGCCAGTCTTCTGGGACCTCTCCTGAGTGCCATGAGTCTTCAAATAACTTTTCCATCGGTTGTGAGATGACATCGGCCAGTTCTTTGATGACACACTCTTGGGTGTAGTTTGTCCGGTCCTGCTGACCTATAGATATTTAGACTCGTAGGTGCTCCCCCACAAGATCTACATCAACTATGGGAGGGTGGTCACCCCACCATGGTCATCCTGTATCCTGTCAAGCAGGCTAATACCCTTGGACTGGTGGAATACCAACACAAAGTATTCATTCAGGAGTTCAGTTTTGTCCCGGCTGTTAGTTAACAGCTGTCCCACTGCATTTATCTGGGGCCCTATGCATCCCTTGTTCTTTTTGTAACTTTCTACGTATCTAAAGAAGGACTTTTTGTTGTCCTTGATTCTGGTTGCCAATTTATGTTTGGTTAGTGCTTTCTCTGTCCTGATCTGCTCCCTACAGGTGGGGGCTGTTGCTGAGTACTTTTCTTGAGTAGTTGTTCCTGACTTCCATTCCTTGTAGGCTTCTTGCTTTAATTTCAGGAGGTCCATGACTTCCCCGTTGAGCCAAGGGGCTCTCCCAGCTTTTTTGCTGCCTTTCTTGTGAGAGGGAATAGACTTTCTTTGATTTTTTAGGAGTGCTTCCTTGAAGAAAGATCACTCTTCTTGTATTCCCTTCCTGATCAGACCATGGTCCTGTAGGGCCTTGCCAACCAATCTCCTGAGTTTGTGGAAATCAGCTTTCCTAAAATCAGGGATTTCTACCCTACTGGCTGATTTCCCTGGCTTGCAGTGGTTGGAGAAAGTGACCATCTCATGGTTGCTGTTGCCCAGTTTCCCTTCAATCCACAGGTTGCTCACTAAATCATCCCCTTTGGCCAGAACCAAGTCTAGGAGTGCCTTGCCCCTAGTTGGCTTGTAGACTTCCTGAGTTAGATAGAGCTCCTCGATGCAAGTGAGGAAGCTTTGTGAGTGATCGGATCTAGCTGAGTGCTAATCCCACAAGATGTCTGGGTAACTGAAGTTACCCATTATGACCATGGTCCATGAGCATGCAGCTCTGCCAATTCTTTAGAGAATGCTTGGCTGAGCTGTTCCTCTTGGTTTAGAGGTCTGTAATAAACTCCTACGATCAAATTCCTTTCCTTGTGCTCTCCCTGTATCTTGACCCAGAGGATTTCAAGTCACCCGTCTTTGCATCCAATTTTTGCCTCAAAATTGGATGCCTCAAAAGGAGGCAAAAGGAAAGCTGCCACAGAGAAGATCTTCTCTGTGACCGAGAAGATCACTTGAGTCCAGGGTGAATCTTCCCCTTTGAAAATGTTTAGTAATTTTACTATGTGGAACAAGTCATGTGTCTCCTCCTGCTCATCACCCAGATACACTGAGGAAAGGGCTAAACTGGCGGGCCTGCCACCTAGTGGACAGAGACTGTAGTAGTGCTAGTTTGGGATGGTCGGTTGTGTGTTCACTTCACCAATACATACATTATGGAGTAAAATCTAGGGTAGATTACTCCGTAGTGGGCACGTCTACACATGCCATTAATGTGCTGCAATACACTGTGGAACTTATTGCTCCACATCTTATTGTTCCCAGAAGCTTGTTCTCCCATGATGTCCCCATGGCTAAGCTGAAGAACTGTGGCCTTGACCATTTCACAGTCCAGTGGCTGGGGAGCTGGCTCTGGGGTTGGACCCAAAGAGTATTAGTTGATGGGAACAAATCAACTTGTTGCAAGGTGACCAGTTATGTCCCTCAGGGCTCAGTACTTGGGGTAGTACTCTTTAATATATTCATAAATTATCTGGATTTGGGCATGATGCTTTGAGGAGGGCTTTGGCTTCCTCAGCCATGACCGGCACATCATGACGAGAGACATGCTGGGATGGGATGGGCTCCACCTTTTTCCCCTAAAGGTAAGCATGTGTTTTCTTCTAGGTTGGCGGACCTCCTCCGGCGGGCTTTAAACTAGGCTTGTCGGGGGAAGGGGAAGATGAGGGCGGAGAAAACAGCAGACTGCCAGACCAAACAGCACCCACAACTACAGCCCAGCCCAGACCAACGAGCAAAGCGAACAAACAGGTAAGTGATAGGGGCCAGGGTAACGCTGGGACTAGGGGGTCAGTACACACACCCACAGG
The DNA here is from genome assembly GCF_052110815.1 of Crocodylus siamensis. Lineage (NCBI taxonomy): Eukaryota > Metazoa > Chordata > Crocodylia > Crocodylidae > Crocodylus > Crocodylus siamensis. Next base: position 34,308,266 of record NC_143404.1, on the reverse strand, counting down.
AGGCCTCAAATGCCTCTACACAAACACTCGTAGTATGGGCAACAAGCAGGAGGAACTCACCCTCCTGCTGGCTGACACCAGCCCGGTCATAGTGGGGATTACGGAAACATGGTGGGACGCAACGCATGATTGGGCGGTGAATGTCAAGGGCTATTGGCTGTACAGGAGGTACAGGATAGGAAAGAGAGGTGGGGGCATGGCGCTCTATATTAAGGAGGAATACACATCCTCGTTAATTAGCAAGGAGTCAGGGGAGGGGCACTCTGAAGTGCTTTGGGTTAGAGTACAAGGCAGTCGAGGGGAAAGGGACTTAACGGTGGGAGTCTACTACAGACCTCCCAACCAGGGAGAAGAGCTTGACCAGGAATTCTTCAGCTCACAGAGGTAGTGAAGGCTAAGGATGTGGTTGTCATGGGGGACCTGAATTTCCCAGTCATCTGCTGGGAAGAACAGTCAGCCAGGTCTGAACGCTCACATAGGTTCTTGGCCAGAGTGCAGGACCTCCATCTAACCGAGGAGGTGCACAGCCCCACCAGGGGAGACGCCTTGTTGGACCTAGTGCTGGTCATGGGTGATGACCTGGTGAGGGGGCTGCGGGTGCTCAACCACCTGGGTGACAGCAATCATCGCCTGCTGGAATTCACCATCCAACGCAAGGTGGCAAAGGCATGCAGTAAGGCAGCGGCCCTAGATTTTAGGAGGGCAGACTTCAACGAGCTAAGGAGGATAGTTGGAGAAGTGCTGAGGTCCCGGAGGAGAGGGGAGCCAGGTGTCCAAGGAGAGTGGTCGCTCCTTAAGGAGACGATCCTCCAAGCCCAAAGGAAAGTAATCCCAACGAAGATCAAAGGGAGCAGGAGAGCACACAAGCCTCCATGGCTCACCAAAAGCATCCGGGAATGTCTCCTTGCTAAAAAGGAGGCGTACACCCAATGGAAAGAAGGGGGTCATCACCAGGGAGGACTATTCTGTAGTTGCTCAAGGATGTAGGGGGGTAGTTAGGAAGGCCAAGGCAGAGATGGAACTGGGACTAGCTTCCCAGATTAAGGACAATAAGAAGTCCTTTTTAAATACATAGGGGGTAAAAAGAAGGTCCCGGGTAATGTGGGGCCCTTGCAGGACGCGATGGGAAACTTGGTCGTCATACCAGACAGCAAAGCTAACATGTTTAACGATTTCTTTGCCTCCATCTCCCAAAGTAGGGACCAGAACAGCCACCTCCCTGCTGGGCCCCCCTCGGGCTCCGGGGGAGGCACACCTGGGCCACGGGTTAGCGAGGATTTAGTTAGGGAGCTTCTGGAGGGGTTGGATGTATTCAAGTCAGCTGGTCCGGATGATCTCCACCCTAGAGTTCTAAAGGAACTGGCCGAGGTCATTGCAAGTCCCCTGGCACGGCTTTATGAGCACTCGTGGTGCTTTGGTGAGATACCGGAGGACTGGAAGAGGGCCAACGTCTTCAAAAAAGGCAGGAAGGAGGACCCGGGAAACTATAGGCCGGTTAGTCTTACCTCGATCCTAGGCAAGCTGTTCGAGAAAATTATGCTGGCATACATCCAGGAGGGGCCAGCAGAGGACTGCATGCTTAGGGGCAACCAACAGGGGTTTATCAGCGGCAGGTCCTGTCAGACCAACCTGGTGGCCTTTTACGATCAGATCACCAGATCATTAGATGCAGGGGTAGCAGTGGATATAGTCTTCCTGGACTTCCGGAAGGCTTTTGACACTGTCTCTCACCCTGTTCTCATTAAGAAACTGGGGGGCTGTGGTGTAAACACCCACACAGTCAAATGGGTTGCCAACTGGCTGGAGGGCCGCACCCAGAGGGTGCTGTTGGATGGGTCCTTCTCAACCTGGAAGGACGTGGGCAGTGGGGCAGTGGCTCGTTCCTCGGGCCCGCACTGTTCAACATCTTCATCAGTGATTTGGATGAGGGGGTAAAAATCACCCTGTTCAAATTTGCTGATGACACTAAGATGTGGGGGGATGTGGGCACACTGGAAGGATGCAACAGGCTACAATCAGACCTAGACAGGTTACAAGGGTGGGCAGACGAGAATAGGATGGGTTTCAACACAGACAAGTGCAAGGTGATGCACCTCGGGAGGAACAACTGGCACCGTACCTACAGGTTGGGGAACTCCCCTCTTGTCAGCATGGAGGCGGAAAAGGATCTAGGGGTCATCATTGACTCCAAGATGAACATGGGCTGGCAGTGTGGGGAGGCAGTCAGGAAGGCCAACCGCACCTTGTGATGCATCCACAGATGCATCTTGAGCAGGTCCAAGGAGGTGAGACTGCCCCTCTATGCGGCACTGGTCAGGCCGCAGCTGGAGTACTGCGTCCAGTTCTGGGCGCCACACTTCAAGAGGGATGTGGTCAGCATGGAGAGGGTTCAGAGGAGGGCCACTTGCATGATCAGGGGACAGCAGGGCAGGCCCTACGAGGAGAGGCTACGGGACCTGAACCTGTTCAGCCTCCAAAAGAGAAGGCTAAGAGGGGATCTTGTGGCCTGTTATAAACTAGTCAGAGGGGATCAGCAGGCATTGGGGGAGTCACTGTTCCCCTGAGCACTGCCAGGAGTGACCAGGAATAACGGTCACAAGCTGGCAGAGGGCAGGTTTAGGTTAGATATCAGGAGGCGCTACTTCACAGTCAGGGCGGCTAGGATCTGGAACCAGCTTCCAAGAGAGGTGGTCCTGGCTCCTACCCTGGGGGTGTTTAAGAGGAGGTTAGATGAACATCTTGCTGGGGTCGTTTGACCCCAGTACTCTTTCCTGCCATGGCAGGGGTCGGACTAGATGATCTGCTTAGGTCCCTTCCGACCCTAGAAACTATGAAACTATGAGATGCGGACTGGCAAAATTCACAGGTGACACTAAACTATGGGGGAAGGCAGTCACACTGGAGGATAGGCTGGGGATACAGGCCAACCTGGACAGGCTCGCAAGGTGGGTAGACCAAAACCTGATGGCATTTAACATAGGGAAGTGCAAGGTGCTCCACTTTGGGAGGAAAAACCAGCATCATACTTATAGGCTCAGCAGCACTACGCTCACTAGCACCACAACTGAGAGAGACTTGGGGATCTTGATAGACCACAAGATGAACATGAGCCACCAATGTGATGCCGTAGCCAGCAAAGAAAACCAAACTTTGGCATGCATCCACTGATGCGTCTCAAGCAAAACCAGGGATGTCATCCTCCCACTCTACTCGGCCTCGGTGAGGCTGCAGCTGAAGTACTGCATCCAGTTCTGGACTCCATAATTCAGGAGGGATGTGGATAAGCTTGAGAGAGTCCAAAGGAAAGCCACCCACATGATCAAAGGCCAAGAGAGCAATCCTTACAAGGAGAGGCTGAGGGACATGGGACTCTTCAGCCTGGAGAAAGAAGGCTCCAGGGGGACTTGGTGGCAGCCTATAAGTATACAAGGGGGGTGCACCAGGATCTGGGAGAACAGTTGTTTACCAGGACTCCCCAAGGGATAAGTCGGTCTAATGGCCACAAACTTCTGGAAGGCCAATTTAGACTGGACATAAGGAAAAACTTCTTTACGGTTTGAGTGTCCAGGGTCTGGAACAGACTCCCCTGAGAGGTGGTGCCAAGCACCTACTCGACTTGTGCAAAAAGCGTTTGGATGCATATCTTGCTGGGATCATTTGACCTCAGCAGACTTCCTGCCTATGGCAGGAGAGCTGGATTCGGTGATCTTGCAAGGTCCCTTCCAGCCCCTAATGTCTATGAAATCTATGAAAGCTCCTGCTCACACAGACCACAGCACATTGAGTCAGGTCACAGCAGCCCTGGCTGGTAGGGAACCTGGGGGATCAGCCGGCCAACGTGGAACTATGTGCCAACCAGGCTCAAGGTGCTGCGGAGGGGCTGACTGGGGCATGAGGGTGCAGGGCTAGCTGGCAAAGTTGATTAATTTCTTGCACCTTAATAGGGACACAGACATAGACGCTGAGACATTTACTGTGCAGTTAATTAGTTCACTGCACAGTAAACACCTTGTGTAGATGTGCCCAGGAACCGTGCTGTGTATCTAAACCTTGTGTGAGAGACAAGGGGCTGGCTGTAAGTAACGGTTAAAAGGCTGAATGAAAGCCTAAGATGGGAATCTTGTTTGTTTGCTTTGCTACTGGTACCTTGTCTCTGCTGGTGGTCGTGGAGGCAGAATGCTGGTGCAGGTGGTACCTGGACAGAAAAAAATGTATAGGCTTTGTATCAAAACCTTTCATTTCTTTGCATCTGACTGAGGGTTTGCTATAAGCCCAGGAGCAATGTGGTTCATAGAAAAGCTAAATCTTAGACAAGTAGGCTTGGACCCTGGTTGTTTTGTCAAGGTATTGAATGCTTTTCATTCTGAATGAACTCAGTGACATTCAGCTGCTGCAATAGTGAGGGCCTTAGAAGTCCTAAAATAAGACAGGGTGAGGACCTACTGCCTTTTCCTTTCTGGCTTGAGCAGGTCAAACCAACATTTTTCAGAGAAGCCTCTGAATTGAGGTCCCTTGTTTTTACTCGCTTGATGGATCCTCTACTGATGCCAAGAGAATCCCAATGAGGATTCAGTCGTGGCTCCTGTTGTGGATGTAGTTTTTGTCAGCCATCTTTCTCTAATAATTCACCTGCCTGGGTTCCAGCCTAATCCTGTCAGACTCATACTCCTGAGTTAATTTTCTGAAGAGGATAAAATGCTGCATGCACAGCTAATTTATATGTGAAACCAGGCAGAAAAGGGACAATAAATGCCTCCTTATTTACATAATTATTAAGGCATTTTAGACTTAATGAGTAAGAATCTGCTGGGCTGATAGAAAGTTTAGATAAGGCAGAGAGGAAACAAAGTGTGGCTAAGTCTACAGTTCAGACGGGAGACTAAAAGCCTTGGTATATGGCAGGAACCAGAAGACTCTCTGAATAATGTCCCCCAGTACACCTCTGAATAACAATACTCTTCCCCTTGTCCCTGCAGGGATACAAAGACCCAGGTTGGTGTACACATGGGTGTGTTAGGAAGCAGGTAATGCCTTACTTGGTGATGGTTTGCTGTCACTATCCCTCTCTGCCTTCTCAGTTACCACTGGGATGTATCGTCAATTGGCTTTAATTTAAGGAGAAGCATTACTTTGCTATAGCCAGTTCTACTGATAGTTGCAGTTTGTTTATAGAGATGTGACCACTTGGTTTGTACTCTGACCTGAAGGCATGTGCTTTTTTTTATATTTCTGTTGAATGCTGAATATATTGAGCTTAAGATTTCAAAAAGGAGTTAGGTGCCCTACTTATATGCAAAGGAGTTAGGTACCATATTTACATGCATACAACATGTACCTTTTCCTAAATCAGCCCTCCAAAATTGAGATGCATGTTTGGAAGTTTGGAAGTTGATTTTTCTTTTCTGGAACAGAAATAGGGAAGAATAGAAATAAGCAGACACCATGATTCGATGATTGCTGAGATGGCTGGTGCTCCTCTCTGACCCCAGTAAGTAGAAGGGGCAGTATCCTAAGTAGCAGCTATTGGGTGAGCACTGTAGCTTGTTTCTGAAGCAGTATTTGAGCTGGTCCAGAGACAGTGGGCTGCCAAATGCAGTCTGTAGCATCTTCATGATGCTTACGGTGGTATAGAAACTTATATAAAGAACTACTTACAGTGAAGAAGTAACAGTCTTGCCAGTACCCTTGCAAGGGTCAGTGGCCTAATCTTGATGCTGTCTTGCCACATCAGGAATTTCCTGCTGCCTCACCCAGATTGTCTGCTGGGATGCCACACTTCTTAGGTACTCTGTTTCCAAGAGTATTTCTTATTTGGGGGTCTTTTGTATGCAAGAAAATATGGCATTCAAATCCCTATGGAGACCTGCACCTGGAGCTGTGAGTATCCCTACGTCCACGGGACAAAGTTCTCGTTTTACAGACTCAGAAGATCTTGTCATGGACTCTTGTCCAAGGAGCCAAGGGAGATGATGACTGCACATTTATATAGCCCCTCCCATTCAAATGGATCCCAAGGCATTTAAGCTATCAGTGCTCGGTCCACCACCGAGAGCTGGCTATCTGTGCAAAGCAGCATTCAGCAACACTACATTACAGCTTAAAACAGGTAAGAATATGTACTGAGTTGCAACAGCTGGGGGGATTTAGATACACTGACTGTAATTATGAACAAAGTGCCATGGGTATGCATGGAACTTTGCAAATGATTATCCATGCTGAAATTTGCCTGGGCTGCTGGGAATAACATGTTCCTAATGCCAAGATCTTTATTAATGTCACAGGGGCACTTTGGTACCCTGTTCCTGTGATGAGAGGACAGGTGTTGGTTGCCGCAGCAACCGCAGTGGGTCAGCTGACCAGAAGGGGGCCAGGCCTGGCCTTTATAAACAGCCCAGGGTAAAGCCTGGCTGGCAGTTCTCTTCTGGTAGCCTGAGGAGCCAGAGCGCTGCAGCAGAGTTGAGCAAAGCAGCCCGAGTGGCTGCACCATGGTACGGGGTGAGAGAGCCCTGACTGGAAGGTTTGGCAGGAAAGCCGCGTGGGCCTAGATTGTATGTTATAGCCAGGAGACTTATTGTTGTGTTACAGCCAATTGGCTTATGGTTCTGTTTAGTTATGGTTGAACTGGAGGACTGGGTGAGGCTGTAGGGGTGGAGGAGGCCTCATTAGGAGCTCCCCAGTAAAGTGGGGTGCTCCCAGTGCTGGAGAGGGCGCTGCACTTTGGGGGGTGTCCTGACCCCGACCCAGAGAGATAGTATTGGGAAAGCTTAGTAGGGCTCCACAGTGGTGGAGGCCCCGGTGCCAGCCGGGCACCGTAGTTTAGGGGTGCAATACCCCAACCCTGAGAAGGGGAACAGATGATTTTGGAGGGGCCAGGCACAGCTAAGGCCACCTGAGCCCCAATTGCTAAGAGCACTAGTGTGGGCACCAGCCAGACACCCGGAGGGTGTTCATGTTAAGGCCCAGGGGGCATATGTGAAGTGAAACCCAGGGTGAGGTACTGTTATAAAGACAAGCCCAGTGAGGGCGAGTGCACGGTCAGAAAGCCTGGGGAGGATGAGTGCGCGGAGAGACAGGACCCGGGGGGGCACCTTCTGCATGCGGAGGAGCCCCAGGAAGGGGCGAGCATATTGAGCGGGCCCAAGAGGGGCAGACATATTGAGCAGGCCCAAGAAGGCTAACAAGCGGGGCACCAGTCAAGGCACAGAAAACAGAGGGGCGCCGGTTGCGTGACAAGTAGGGGCGCCAGTCAGGGCGCCGGTTGCATGACAAGCCCAAGGCGCCAGTCAGGGCGCAGAAAGCAGAGGGGTACCGGTTGCGTGACAAGCCCGGGGGCGCCAGTTGGGGCGCAGGAAGGAAACTGACTAGACAACGTCTGGTACATTGGTGAGGCTTGGGGCGTGCTACAAGGGAGGTTGGAGGCACGCATAGCCCATAAGGCTGGGGTGCACCCGTCACTCCATATAGAACAAGGGACAGGATTAACATAGCACCGTGTCCAAGGGGACAAAAGGGCAGCCTCCTTTATAAAATTGAGACAACATCAAAGACGTGGCGGGTGAGAAAGAGGGTGCTGAATCGCCTACTTGGCACGGTGGGGGGCATTAGGGAGATCACGGCTGCTCCTAGGTCCCCACACCGTGACAATTAACCACAAATAATAAGGATCTGGATTTTAGTCAACTACAAAAAACCTCCATTAGAGCAATGTTGGTGTATTTCAGAATTGCCCTTCTAGAATGTCTCCCCCGGCAAGCTGCGGAAAATCAAGAAACAAGGAGCTAAGACACAGGCCCACACGGCCTTAATTCTGCCCTGTTGCAGATGGTCCTTGCCCACAGGAATTATCTCACTGCCTTCACTAGGCTATGTGTAAATGTAGTAATGGAGGGATCAGCTGGAGCAGCTTGATAGAGCTGTGATTGTGCTCTGATGTGATCCAGGAAGTCATGTCCTTTTAGGGGTGAGTAAGCACCTTTTTCTTTGATCCCACACACGGAGGTCAGGCAAAGGTAGCTTGAGAGATGCAGTGAGCCTGGTTTCAGCATAGTAGGATGCAGGTGTGGTTTAGTGGAGTAGAGGCACTTCCTGCAAGAGACATGGTGGGTGGTTGGGTGTTCTTAATGATGGTAAGTAAAAGTGCAGTGTCAGGTGGCACCATGTGCCTGCAGGTGATGGAGCTGTTAAATTTTCCAGGTGCGATGTTCCTTCCATGGAGGAGGCAGAGTGTGGGACTACAGAGTGTGTTTTGGCAGCTCCTGTTCAATACAACTCAAAGGCAAAGTGTTTGTTACATGCATATTGATGCAGTTCTCAAAGGAGGCAGTTAGGGTTGCACTGGCTTCTGCCTTAGCGCTTTGTCTTCTCGTTTTCAGAAGTGGGGATTTGCTGAACTCGGTGTTCTAGAAGATCACAGGACTCCTGCAAATAACAAGTTCTTTTGTAAAGGAACCATTTTCTGAAGAGAAAGGGAAATGTTACCTGTGGGAGTCAGTGATCACTGATCAGGTGGATTTATCCCCTTCCCTGCCAGCTTCAGCTAGCTTGCAATGGTGCTGCATACATGACCCTATATTTTCTGCTTTTCAGAGGCTTACACTTGGCTCATCTTCAGAATTCTATGACTATATTGGTGCAAGGCCTCCCCAAATCTCCATTCACCTAGGGACAGGGGCAGAGGCCTAACCAGAGGGGCAGGACTCTAAGCATTAGACTTATTACCAAAGTGTAGTGACTCCCTTTGTTTCCTGACCAGGGATGTGGGTATCATGCCCTAGTGGGGTAAATATAAGGTGACTGAAGCCCTTGGGGGCCATCATTTGGTTACTCAAGTGGACATAAAAGGATTTTGCAGAATCTATCAACTTGTTCTGGGGGAGAGAGGAGCTGTGTCTCTGTTCAATTGCTCCCAGGTTTGGAGTACTGGACCTGTTCAGCACCCCCATGAAACATTCAAGGTTTCAAGGAAATCTGATTAAGCAAATGGATTTTAGGGAATGTGGGACAATTGACTTTGACACAGAAAGGGAGCTGCCAGGGAGAGGTAAATAGTAGGGCTGTGTGAAGCTTCGGTAGACAATTCGATATGGAGGAGATTCAGCCCGATTTGGTGGCCAAAACTCTGAATCCAAATTGGATTGGGAGACTCATTAAGAGGTCCGAATTGAATCGGAAGCCTCTGAATCACTTTTGGAGAGATTTGGGGCCGATTCGGAGATTCAGCCATAGACTATACAGGTTTCCCTTGCATAAAGCAAACCCACTTTATAATGTAACAAATAGGGATAGGCTCCCAAAACAGTGAGGGAGGGAGAGAGTGAGACTGGGACTAGGGAAGGGTGCCATTGCCAGGGCTGCATTGTACTCCACTTGTCCCCCACCCCCGTGCCTGGGCTCTGCCTGTCCTCACTCACCCCAGCTCCTGGGCTGTGCCATGCTGTGGTGCAGGCAGCTAGTATTGACTGCTCCCGGGGCTGCAGCAGCAGGGGCTGGGGGGAGGGGCAGCAAGCGGAGCCCCGGGCAGTGGCACAGCTTGTCCGTGCTCACCCTAGCTGCCTCTGCAGTGGCCCCGGGAGTGACCGGCGCCAGCTGCAATAAGAACTGTCAGTGGGTGCAGGTGGGGCGCACTTCTTGCTGCTCGATGCCCCCCAGGAGGGCTGTGATCTGGGGGGGTCTGTGTTGGGTGTATGCCCCTGGATCTGGATGTGGGATGACAGCAGGCTGCTGCTGCAGTCTGACTCTTCCTGGCACTTGTTGCTTGGAGCAGCAGCCTACTGTCATCCTGCATCCAGATCTGGGGGCATGCACCCCTGTGAAGAGCCCAACACAGTCCCCCAGCCTGCAGCCCTCCTGGGGGGGGCACAGAGCAGCAAGAGGTGTGCCCTGCCTTCCGCATCCAGTGACAGTTCTCGTTGCAGCTGGTGTCAGTTGCTCCCAGGGCCACTGCAGAAGGGGCTAGTGTAGCTGTACCACATCCTGCACCATCCAGGGCTCCACTTGCTGCCACTCCCCCCAATCCCTGCTGCTGTAGCCTGAGAAGCAGCTGACACCAGCTAACTGCACCATGGCACAGCGCAGACCAGAAGCTGAGGTGAGTGGGGACAGGCAGAACCCAAGCGCAGAGGAACAGGCGGAGCACGGTGCAGCCCTGGGAACAGCACTGCCCCTTCCCTAGTCCCAGCCTTACTCCCTCCCTCACCACCTGGGAACATTTCCCTATCTGTTAGGGATGTCTGAAGCTTTAGTGGCCAATTTGGTGTCTGAATCTCCGAATCCAAAAAAGCCGAATCAAATCATCAAATTGAATCGCTGTCCCTCGAATTGGCCGAATCTGAATCGAATGCTTGCTGCTGTGCACAGGCCTAGTGAAGTGGCCTTCTAATCTCAGGGTAGTGATCTCAGCGGAATGAGAACATGTTCTCACAGGAGATATCCTCACATGAGAGGGGTAGGGAGAAGGGGTTTAACCCAGCCAGAGAAACCAGGACTCTCCACAACCTGGCTCAAAGGAGGGGAAGGCAAGGTTCAGGACTCAGACACCTCCAGAGGGACAGAGCCCCAAGATGCCAGCACATGTGAGAGAGGAACGTGGGGGGCTGATGCATACCCCCCCTCTCTGATCCCATCCCCTTTCCTGATTCCCATTCCTCTCTCACCTATTTCTGTCCTACTAAGTTAATCTCTTCTTCCCTGTCACCCATACCCATTAGTCTTCAAGACCCCAGAGCCTTTCTCCCTCTTCACCCCACCTATCCCAGAAGGCATCAGTAGGCATCTTTGGATTTCCATTTGGGAATCATTTGTGTGTCTTCTGGAGCTGCAGCTCTATTTGGATTACATTTCCCCACAATAAAAGTAATAGCTACTTGACAGAGGCATTTTATATAGGAACTTTCCTTCCTCTCTCCTTAAGTGCCTGCCAAGAACTAGATTCAAACTCAGGCAAGCTAGAACATGGGTCTGATTCAATGGCTATTGTACAGCCCCTTGAGCTAACTCTGGCAAGCTAAAGAGCCTTTTGTCTCCTCTGTGTGCTTACATAGTGGAACCTGTTTGGTATGAGATTTTGGCTTCTTTGAGACCGAGGAGCCCAGCTATTTTTGATTGCTGTTTATAATGTAACCTCCCCAGAGGGGTAGTGGGTGCCAAGCACTAGGTAGGGTAAATGTTGGGTGACTGAGACTGGATCAGTGTGATCAGATACCTGAGCCAAAAAGGAAGTAAAATCTATCAACCTTAGGAAAAGCAAGTCTCTTTTCTAGTAGGGGGGCTGTGTCTAGGATCCCCTTTGCTCAAACCAGTGCTACATTTGGAACTGCCCTACACTGCCCCTGGAAGGCAGTTCACATTTCTAGGAAATGTGAATGAGTGTGGATTTCAGAGCACTGAGAGGAGCCATCCTTTAAGCAGAAAAGGCATCTTAACCTTAATTATAGTAAACCTGCTGTTCCTCTCCTGTGTTTCCCAGGCTTAAAACAAGCAGCTGCAGAAACAGTGCTCTCTAGCATGGTGCCATGTCAGTGTCTGAGTACTGAATCAGACCAGGCAGCTCTGTGACCTATTCCCAGCGCTCCCTCTTCTTGTCCCTGCAGATGTTCTTTACAGGGCTCCCATCTCTCTTCACACTTGTCCACCCTTAGCTTGTAAAAACTGCTAGGCTCCCAACACAAGCTGACAAGGCTACAGGCAAGTGCATATTTCTTGTGGGCTGTTTCTTCCACTAGAGCAGGGTATGAGGGCTTTTGCTACACTCTTCCCTTCCTCTCACTTGGTCAATCCCTGGCTCCAGTCTGAGGAAATGGAAACTTCTCTGTAAGCTATACACACATACATGCATCCTGTGACAGAGGGCTGAAATCCCTGAGCAGCCCTGAGTCCCAAGGGCATGCTGTCCCACTGGAGCACTCCCAGAGAAATGCAGCAGCCGTACAGCAGAGCTATTCCACACACCATGGCATGTTACAGCTTGGATCTGCAGAGCTAGAGGGTGCTGCTGCTGCTCTCATTCAGGCAGCAACAGTCCTGCAGCAGGCCAGCAATAATGGCAGATGGATCCAGCAGGATTCATTAAGAGAATTCATCTGATTAATTAAAAGATGATTTTATTTGGGAACAAAGAAGAGGTTATCAATATCATTTGCTTTTGGAAACAAATACCTAATTAAATACGGTTTGACTGCATCTCCATTTAATGTCAGGCCCTGACTAGTAGAATTTATCATATGAAATGAAAATTAACCCTGTCAGGCCATTTCCTGTACCACAGAGCAGCATATAGCCATACTGGCTCTTCCAAAGAGGCATGGTTTAAAGAGGCTGTTTGCTGCTCTCAAGAAAGATGGGAGAGTGCCTTGTTCCTGAACAATTGAACTATGCTTATCTACCTAATGGTGCATAGCACTCACATGTAGCCTCAAAGGTTTAACATCCCCCTGCCATTCACATACCAACTGGGACTACAGACCTGGAACTAGAGCCCGTGGGCCCTTGTCCTCTATAACATGGTACTGTCCCAGAGCAGGGGCTGTGCAAGGTGGAATCTTGTGGGTGAGCTGAGACCTGTGGATGCTCTCCTTAGCATAGGAGACCTGGGTTGGTTTTTGTTGTTTTTTTAACTTGGTGTGCTGCAGTGAACAGATTTAAATCCATTCCTTATTTCCTCTCAGCTGCTTCTCATCCAAGATCTCTTTATATGCATCTTACTGAAGCTGTGTTTTCTGCAGCTCTGGCAGCTCTTGGGTTGGATGTTCCTCATGCTGTTTTCTGGGAGCTGCTGCTACCTCTCTGCTGGAGACAAAGGGTCCTTGCCCTTATACTAGCAAAGAGGCAGGGCTTGGGTATAACAAACCCAAAAGGAATTCCTTAGCAAGTAGGTCTGTGCGATGCTTCAGTTGCCAATTTGATTCGGAGGACATTTGGGCCAATTCAGCTGCCGAATCTCTGAATCCAAATCAAATCGAGAGACCCATTAATAGGTCCAAATCGAATCCAAAGCCTCCAAATCGATTTAGAAATTTGGATCAGCCAGGGAGAGCAGGCACAGCTGGGTGGCTGCATGTTCTCCTGCAGCTCCTCCAGCTGTGCCTGCCTCTGCTTGGGCTGGGGGAGGCATGGGAGAAGCCCCATCCCCCACCTGGCCCAGCCTCCTGGCATGTTTGTTTGTTTGTTTGTTTGTTTGTTAAGAACCACACTGCATCTCCACAATGCAACAGCTGCCATGCCTGCCAAGTGTGTGTGTGTGTGTGGGGGGGGGGGGGGGCAGCAATCCCTGCTGCCCTACACTGGGCGGGGAGGCTCTGCCATGCTCCCCCAGAGGCTCTGATCACTGCTGCTACAGCTGATGAGTGCGGGGCTTTTTTTGTTTGTTTGTTTTTTTTGTTTTAAGTGCTGGGAGGCTGGGGCTGGGTGGGACAGCTGTGGGGGTTTCTTCCATGGCTCCCCCCACCCAGGGAGAGGTAGGCAGAGCTGGAGGGAGAACCTGCAGTCGCTCTGCTGTGCCTGCCTCTCCCCAGCCGATCCGAATTGCCAAATCAGCACTAAATCTCCAAACCTGATTTGGCCGAATCAAATCGCTGTCCTCTGAATCGGCCAAATCCGAGTTGAATATTTCCCTATTCGCACAGGCCTGTTAGCAAGGATTGCAGCACACAGCTCCAGCACAGCTCCCTGGCTCTCTAGCACATATTGCATTGCTCGGTCTGAGCAGGCTGGTGGCCTGAGACCTGGCCCAGATTGAGCAGACATAGCTCTAGCTGTGGACTATAATCTCCTGAACAAAACCCCATGCAGCACAGTGTGTCTTCTGTGTGCTTTACTGCAGTGTATCGCCTTGTGCCTTTAAATTCTAAGCTGTTTGGCTCAGGGATAGACTACTTGACTGGCATATTACCACCTTTGCAGCACTATATAAATTATCATAAACTTCATGCTTTGTGACATAAAATGTTCACCAGCTGCAGTCGGGAAGAAAACCTTCCCTCCCCTCTTAGGTATAATGATGAACAAGCAGTCAGAATACAATGGACTTGCACATCCCTCTAAAACATTGGACCCTGGCCTGTGTAAGAAAGGATGTTGCAGCTGAAACAGTTTTGGCCTAGCAGGTCTTCTGGGCTTTTGTTACAGGGACTACATGCTGGCTTCTGGAAAGGGGTGATTTATATTATTTGCTGTGGGCCATATTGAAAGCCTGTTGGTATAATATAGCTTCAGACAGCACGTTGCTCAGGCAGTGCTTTGTTACAAGGTACTGAGAAAACACTGCCTAGTATCTGGTAACCATTTATCATTAATATTTGACATTGTAAAAATTTGCCCAGTGAACAGAAACAGAAGGTAGGTACTCTACGTCTGCAATAAATATCTCCAGGTAATAAGCAACTTGGTTACTTGCTTGTTTTGTAATAGAAAGCAGGTAGTAAACACTCTGCTGGGTAACCTAAAAGCATCCAGTTTTGAGTGATAAGAGGTGGAGGATGATTTAAAGTCCTTTTTTGTTGGGAATAGCTGTTTCTACATGGCCCCTTTCTTGGCATCTGGCTCGCCCATAATTGACAGCTTTCTACTCCCCTTGTTACCCCATGATGGGAATTATTTCACTAACTGCAATTAACATTTCATGTAAAATTGTGAGCATTTGCTATGTGTTGGGGATATTTCTTTGGTCTAGAGTTGGGCCAGTTTCATTGCACAAAGACCTCTAAGTCCACAAAAGGGAGATGGCAAGAGAGGTGAGTCTCACAAATGAGCAAGCTGTTTATAACTCTCAGCTTGCCACTGTGATGAGAAAGTATGGATGTGGGGGACCTGTGCACTTAGCGGAACTTAACAGCTATCCTTTCGTGGTGTTCACACTGAAATACTGAGGAGATTTCAAATGTAGAGATTTTTCTATATGAGTTGGCATTATCTTGAGTATGAGCAGAAAAGCAGGTGGGAGGCATTACGGGTATGCTGCCAGCAGACTTGCCTGGAGTATATGTTAATATGATGCATACAAGCGCTGTTGTAATAAGTATGCTGCAAGTTGTGGGGAAAATATCTTGTAACTCATGGGGCTGACCCTGCAGTTCCAAAATGGTGAATCGCACCCATGAACTATAGAGAAGAACTGTCCAGGTGGAGCAATGTGCTGATTTACCTTTGTGCCCCACTGCTGGCAAGGTCTTGCTCTTGATAAAGTGTCATTGACTGAGACAGTTCTTTGGAAGGGTGCTGGACTGATGACCCTAGAGACTGGAGTGCTGCATCCATAAGACTCTGAGAGCAGTAAGCCACAACAAGAAAAGCTTCTGTTTATTCTGCAAAGCTACAGCTGACCTAGAGGGGCCTCCTGCAGATCTTTGGTTAAGTGAACCTGTGTCTCTACTGGAATGGTACCAAGGAGAGTACAAAGAGCCCATGAAGTGGAGAAAGCTCATAATGGTCATTCAAGGGACCTGCACCACTGGATTGCTTGCTAGCAGTGCTTCTTTAGTTGAAGGGGAAATGAAAGAGAATTGGATGGTATTTCTTGAGGAGTTTTTTGTAACGGCTTGTAGCCGCCGGGCCTCAACCAGTTGCTCTCGTGCTGCTCTCGCTCAGGTGATTTGATGTTACGTGCCTTACGCCTCTGTCTGAGTTGGTGACTTCCATCCGAGTCTTTAACCCCATGCTTGTCTGCCACGACTTGTTGACCTCAGTGTCCAGGGCTGTTCATTGAGCATGCTTGTAGACCCAAGGTTCCTCCTGGTGGTTGGTTACTCACAGGGCTCTGCAACTCCTACACCCCAGCCTCACGCCTGGTCGGCATCTTGCTCCTGGGACCTTGGACCGGGTCCTACTCAGGCCGCAACACTATCTAGCCTACATGCAGGTCCGCTACCCTCAGATACCCTTGGAGCTCGGGGAAGAACAAAATTTAAAAAAAAAAAAAATGGAAAGAAAGAAGCTCAAACACAAAACCAGGCGCGCTGCCCCTTTAACTACCCCTCTCCCTTTCCGCGCTTCAACAGGACACTGGCTGCCCCATCCCTTTAGGCAATCAGTTCCCTGCCTATTCTGAGGCACCTCCTGGTCCAGTGGCGATGTTCTCTCCAGCTGCAACCCTTCCTGGATTCCCCGCAGTCCCTCTCTCCTGGGGCAGATTTCTTCAGGTGTTCCTCCTGTCGTTCTTGCAAGGCGATCTTGGCATCCCTCTGTCGCCTTATCTGTAGCATCACCAAGACGTTCCTCTTCTTCCTTCTTGCTTCTGTCCCAGCCGTTCCTGCTCCTCTGGTTCTGTGTATCAGCTTGTCTTTGCTGGGCATCTGTGGCTGTGTTCTCTCCCCCGCTGCCGGCTCCGCAGTGTGCACCGCCATTTTTATCCATGCTGGCCGGCATTCAGCGCTGACGTCACTGGCCGGCCTCAGCTGGATAAACAGGCAGCTGACGAGCCGCGTGGGTTCTGCCTTCCACCCCTCGCATGCTGCCTCCCAAGTCGCCAGTGAGTACTCTTTCGTGCCTCGCGTCCCAGGACAGGGCTTTTTCTTATGATGGAGGTAAGGGTTCGTCCTGTGTAGCTGTTAAAACAGGCTTCCCTGTGCTGAGTAATTCCAGATGGTAGGAGATGCCAGCTTTTTTCAATGGGTTTATAGTTTCTGGGAACAATCCTTTCAACACAGCAGGCTGTGAGGGAGACCTTCATAGGCATGTCCACACATGCAGGCACGTGCACTGGCAGCAGCTCAAATAGAAGTGGCACAAATTTGTGCCAGAGATTTTTGCCTCAGCACATGTGCCTGAACATGCACTTTGGTGTGGGGTAAGTTGTGCCACTTGGGCCAAAATGACTCTACCCAGATCCTCCTGGATCTTCAGCCAGGGGGAGTTAGAGGCTGGAGCCAGTACATGTGCAAGCGGCTCAGGGCTACTTGGCCTCACAGGTTTTGAGGCCCATCCAGTTGTGACAGATGGATTGCTGAAGCAGCACAACCAGGAGCAGCCCCTGCACCCTCTACCCACTGCAGAAGTCTGGCAGTTGGGGGCTGGTGCCTGACTGTGACTTTCTGCGTGCCTGCGACAGCACTGCCCCTTGGACTTGTGACCCCATGGCTGTACACCTGCCAGACCTGGATGGGGACTGCAAGGCCACTTAGGCTGTGGTATGGGCACTTCAGAAGAGCACTGCACTGCTGGGCCAGCTGCCAGTAGCCCATGGCTGCACAGTTGGCCATCATGCAGCACTGCTGTCATGTCTTCTTGTGCCCCTGCTCTGCCATCTGGGCAACTGTCACCCAGATGTGCTCCTTGCGGTGACCCATTTTGCACTGTCACAGCATGTCCTCTTGGCCCCAAATAGCCAAGAGGTCAGTCACCTTGTCTACCCTCCAGCTGGATCCCCAGTGCTGGTGCTGGACAGACTCCTTTGCCCAGGTCTTGTCAGTTGTCTCACCAGCAGAGATCCTGGTGTTCCCTGTTTAAAATTTTGTAAAATCTTTGATAAGAACCCCAAATTCTCTCATTAAAATAACCAAAATCTATGTTCTTTCACTATTAAAATAAAATGCCACTATATAGAGAGAGACAATGTTTTATTGATATATTTACAAGTTTAAAGCCATTTGGAAGCCTACCAGAGCCTCTATCATCATAAAATATCTATACACTTTGGTTTTTACTTTTGGTTTTTCTGTCATAGAAAAATCAGAGCTACCCCTGCCCACTTTGTTCACCAGGATGTATGGTGCTGAGCAGCACTGATATGCCAGTGCCCTTCCCTTGCCCCTCACTCTCAACCCAGAGCCTCCCTCCTCCTGCCCAGTCCCCTCACGCCTGACCAGCCCCTGCCTATCCCCACTAGCTTCCTTCCAGTACCAGGACATGAGTCCAGCTGTAACTGTCCCACCTGCTGCTGTGTGGATTTGAGTAGTACCAGCCCTTGCTGTTCTGCTCCCTGACCCACGTTGTTCCTGGGAAGCCCTTGATTTGGGTATCAGGGACTGAGCTGGGCCTTTTTCTCTCAGGCCAGCTTCCCCCTGTACAGGCTGCTCTAGGGGGAGAGGGGACTCTAAGCCTGGCTCTGGAGGTCTCTCCTACTGACAGCACTCCCCCATCCCCAACCCCCATCTCTCTCTCACACACCCCTGCTGCCACCTCCACCCCCTCCACCCACCAGCCCATCACACCCCCCCAAGTGATTTCTGGGACCAGGAGCCCTCCAGGCTGGGCCAGTATGTCCCAGCACTGGTGTGGGCATGGAGCCAGGGCTGCAGTGTGGCAGTTGCCCCCGTAGCCGCAGCTCCGCCAGCAGATCCCATCCCATCCCATGTGGGCATGCAGCGTGTGGGATTTGTGGAGGGGATGTGAGGTCGGGGGGAGGGGTATAGGGGGGAGTTTGTGGGTGAGTTTAGGGATGGTGGGGGTGAGGGGGAGCATGGGACTGGGCATGCAGGATGTGACATTGGGAGGTGTCACAGAGCACCTCAGTGCTCTGCACCTATAAAGAGTTACAGGTGCTGGTTGCTGGAGCAACCACAGCTGGTCAGCTGACCAGAAGGGGGCAGGGCCTGACCTATATATAAATCCAGGCTGAGGCCAGGTAGGCAGTTCCCAGCTAGCAGCCATAGGGGTGAGAACTCTGCCGGAGCAATGAGAAGGGAGAGGCCAGGATACTTGAGCAGTTGCTATGGGTGAGAGAGGGAGAAACCCTGCCATGGACTTGAGTCGGTTTATAGCCGCGTGGTTTGAATTTATGTTGTGGCCAAGAGGCTAGAGTTTCTGTTTACTGGTTAAAACCGGAGGACCAGGTAAGGCTATTAGGGGTTGGAGAAGGCCTCACAGGGGCTCCATGGTAGTGTGGGGACCCCGGTACCAGAGAGGGCACAACATTCACTGACCCCAGCCCTGAGAAGGGGCACAGAGGATTGGGGGCCAGGTAAGGCCGAGGCTGCCTGAGCCCCACAAGAAATTTTAAGACCCGAGGAGGGGATTTGAGGGTCAGGCACAGCTATGGCTACCTGAGCCCCACTTGCGAGAAGCCCCAGAGCGGGCAGTGCGAGACAAGCCAGGGAGCGCCCGTGGGGCGTGGAACAGGAAATTGACCAAACAACGTCTGGTACATCTGCAAGGCTTGGGGTGTGGTACAAGGGTGGTTGGAGCCACGCATAGCCCATAAAGCTGCTGTGCACCAAGTCAATCAATACCTAACAGGGGCCAGGATAAACCAGAGCACCATGTCCAAGGGGACAAAAGGCAGCCTCCCTTATAAAATACATAACATCAAAGACGTGATGGGCAAAAACGAGGGTGCTTTATCGCGAACTTGGCATGGTAGGGGCGTTAGGAGAGATCACGGCTGCTCCTAGGACCCCGCGCCGTGATGGGGGGGAAGAGGTGTGGGGTGTTGGGGGGTTTGTGGGTGGGTGTAGGGTTTGTGGGGGTATGGGGCTTGTGCAGGAGTTTGGGCTTTGTCGCTGGGTTTCCTGGTATCAAATTTAGAGCCCATGGTGCAAATATGCAGTGTAGGGAACCATTTTTTGTTCCCAGCATGCCTCTTGTGGCATCTCAAACTGCTTTGAAAAGCCGCAAGAGGCACATGTGCACTCGTCTGGCATACCCCCTGAGGCAAAGGACCTCTTTTCCCCTCTCTAAAATCTGCCCACTGCCTCCCTTCCCTTAGAGAGGTCTGTGGAGTTGATGACCACACTGTAGCATCTCTCTATACACAGCCTAGTCTGGTGCAGACACACTCACTATATCATATTGCTCCAGGGTCCAGAGACTGCATTTCTCCAGGCTGCTTCCCTCTCATCCTGCCAGACCCCTCAGTGCTGCAGCAGGAAGGTGAGATTGTCCCTAATGGATGAACAACCTGTCAAGCTGAAACTGAAAGACCCAGGAATGATCAAAATCAGGAGTTTCAGGTTGGTCACAGGCTCCTCCTGTATCATTTGGCCCTTCTATCAGAGGCCCCAGGCTGCATAGCTACTTCCTCTGCAGTCACTCAGATGCCAGAACTCAGCATAGATACCCTTATAGTTAAGGCCAGCTTTTGTTCATGCTATATTTACTTTATCGCAGGTTTTTGCAGGAGTAATCCCTTCCACTGCAGGAGTGAGGTCTGGCCTATGTTCTGCAGGAGGTCAGACTAGATGATTATAATGGTCCCTTCTGGCCTTACAATTGAATACTGCTTTTAAAACACAGAGAAGAAGAGGCTACAGGGAGCCAGGCATTTTCACACTTATTCTTCTCACAATTGCCCAGACTACTCCTGCTGACAGATAGCTTTCTTGTAGCAGTTTCAGAATTGTAATACAATGTCCCTTTTCCAACTGCAGAGTCTCTTCTGAAGAGGCTTAGCCAATGAGGGGAAGTTTGAAATGGATCAGATCTATGGCTGGTTTGATGCTCTGTTTTGTTAAACAGGATGTCTAGTTCAGACCCTCCAGTCTATCAGCCAATTCCAGAGCAGCTGGGGAGGTATGTGTTCGGTTGATGGGTGTGTGTGTGTTAATATCACTTTCAGGCTGAAGAGCTCTTAATTAAAGCTGGAGGCACCCCATGCTTATACATCCTGACCCTTTCTTTGTTGCTTTTCTTGTTACGCTCCATCTCCAGCCCCAGACTGCCTGTGTTCCACCAGCTTCATCTCTGCTCAACTCAGTGGGCCAAGTGATAAGTGAGGTGATAAGTAAGAGAACAAAATGACATATTATGACATACTGGTAAATAGGAGGGAGTCCAGGTCAGTATAGCATACACATTGCAGGGGGCTGGTATAAACTGACTTGCACACACTTATGCTTCCTCTAGATCTTAGTTTTTGAGTCACCTCTGAATTTGGCCCTTTTGTGCTTTTGGTTCCTGAGCCAATAAGAGCTGGTGGTATTGGAGGAACCTGGCCTAGTGCCACAGGTATGTCCACACTGCAGTCACAGAAGTATAAACAAGCCCACACTGTGTTAGACAGCTTCTGGCACCTGATCTTGCTAGTTTAGAGGAAGCTTAGATATCTTTACAGACCCACAGGTGTCTGCTGCACATTTAAATCCCTAGACAAAGAAATAGTGTTTTTTGCCCTCTGATACCAGATGCCAGGAGGCATTGACACACTGAACAAATGATTCATCTGGAGTCTCCTGGCACCCCTACAGGATGCAAGGAGGTTCGACTCCTGTGGGAGCACCGGCTAGGAGCTTTGTGGAGGCAAAATGCTCTGCCTCTAAGTGGGGGTGGAATCATTTGCATTGTAAAGGTGGGCCTGGGCTGAAAGACCTTAAACTTCCAGGGTGTCCGAGTCTAGTTGTGAGCCCTGCAAGCAGCCCTTGTCCTTCTTACGAGTCGGAGCACTGTCCCTAACCTGAGAAATCCAGAACTAGATCTGAATGAAAGAACTCACTCCCATTGATACTCAAGAATAATTTACCTAGGGATGTGCAGCTGTCCCAACCTGAGACCGGTCTTCTCCCTCTCTCAGAAGAACTTTAAGAGTCCATTCGCCTTCTGCTGCTGGGAACTCCAGATTCCAGATCCACCAGTGGAAGAAAATTGGGCCCTTTCTCCCCTGAAGAAATTTGTTTGATGTGATGTAGGGGCATTTACTGGAATTCCCTGCAGATTTCTATTGTCTCTGGTAATAGGATAGAGAGCCCTTTGCCTCTTGGACACAGGTAGGAATGTGACCCCAGGCTAATCTGGGGTGGTCATTATAATGTAGTGACTGTCTGGGACATGTGTGAAATGACTTAGTGGGCTGCAGTCCAATTCTCAATGGAGGGACCACCACATCACAGAAGGTCACTCCCCTTTTCACTAAAAGCATTGCCTTATAGATTTAATAGATTTTCATAAATTTTTAGGGTTGCAAGGGACCTCAGTAGGTCATTAAGTCTTGTTTGGTGCCAGGCTGACTAGTCTGTGGGGTGGATCTCCACTTGTGTCCAAATGCCCCTCATTCAGTACAGCATTCAGCCAGGTCTGATTAATCTCGCATGTGTCCGGTGCACCAGGTAGAACCAGGGATGTTTTTCTTGGGGACTGGGTCAATGTTTTTTTCCCAAAGTCCAAACCAGATATCTGGGAAGCTGCTTTTTCCAGTGCAAGGATGTGTGGTTACTTGTGGGAACAGAGACCCTGAAAATGCTGACTTGGCTGTATTTGATTCCATCCTTATAACTTGTCCTTTATTTCCAGCATTTGTTGTAGTAAAAACTTTATACCTCTTCACATCGAAATTATGCATCTACCAGGTCCCTCTCCTCTTGTTACAATACTTTATTTTCTCCTCTCTTTTTGTAAATCACTTGGGTGCTGTTTCACAGGAAATCTGCTTGAAATTGACCACCTTTGCTTTCTTTATCAAAAATTGATAAAAATTGGATATCAAATTAAAAAAAACAAGGGAATTCCTGTTATTCCATGTGAATATATATATATCTCACTAACTGATTCACTGTGATGAATAATATCATAATAATCCCATAATGAAATGCTGGAATTACCCAACATTATCAGATTGTAGAAATAGGCCAGAGACTGCAGTCGTAGCAACATCATTTTTGCAGCTACAGAGAATGAGTGAGTAAGCAGCCCTGCTGTCATGGGCACTAAATAACACTAGATTTGGTAGCATTTGCTTTAGCGTTTCAGTATGCTGGGTGGACCAGGCACTGGGTCAGAAGCCTAGGGGGTGGGTTGTAGTTCTGTGGGGCAGTGGAGTAGCACCTGAGCCTTTTTGCTGCATCTTAGCTCCACTAGTGCGTAGTTCTCCCTCATCCCCTGCATTTGTCCCCAGCACAGCGTGTTCTGTAACGTAGGGATGAATTACTTGTGGTGCAGATGCCCGCTGCCATTCCATCCTGTCTCTTGGACTACTCTGCCTACAGGATGATGAGAACCAGTCTCACTGGGTCCTGAAACTTTCTGTTGCCTTGCAAAGCTGGACCTGGAGCTGCTAACTTAGCCTGCTGCAAGGGATTTAGGGTCAGCATGCAATTGTCAGCCCCAAGCTGCTCTACCTTGCCAGCTGGAGGCAGGGTGAGGATTCTTTGAAATACCAAGACCTTGATCAGCATTAGCAGAGCATTTTTGAGAGGTTGCCTGAGCCCAGGGCTGAGCAGTGAGCTTCTCAAGGTATAGGCATCAGCTTCAGCTACAACCTCATTGCACTGGTACCATAACAATAAGCCCTCACATTGAGGTCTAAGCTAAACATGGTGTGTCCTATATGTGCAAGTAAGTGGAAATAAATTTAGTGCACTTTAAGCTAATAAGCATTAAGCAGTTTTTGGCAGGTATCTATGTGTGTAGGGACTTGGGATTAAAGTTAATGCACTTGGTACTAAAGTTAGGGTGCCCAGGGACCATGGTAAGTCAGCCAGGCAGGCCTGGGCACTGGCAGCTGCTGGCTGAGCCCCCCACCCCCCCAGGGTTGGCCAGACCAGTCCGCTGGCAGCCCTGACACATGCCCCTATGGCCACTGGGAGGAGCTCCAGCCTCTGGCTACATGGCTGCCAGCACTTGGCAGCCATGTTGAAGTAAGACCCAACAGCCAGTACTTGGCAGCCATCTAGGAAGCTCTGATACCTAGTCAGCCCCTTCCCTGCTCAGGAGCCATGTGACCAGTGCAGGGGCAGCATGCAGCAGTTTTCTCCCTGACCACCCTGCCTCCCTGCACCAGGGCTGCACCTGCCCCTGCAAGTGGGATCCAGCACCCTACTCCTCCAACCCAGCCCCTGCCCATGACAAGTAGTGCCCTGCACTGCTGCTGGCATGGTACTGGTCCTGCTGACTCCAGCAGCCTCCTCCCTCCTTCCCCTGCCATCCAGATCCCAGGAGAGCTGTGCACCCACCAGTTTGGGCCAGAGCACTAGCTGTGGGAGGCCCTGCCTGACTCCACTCATCCTGCACTCCCTACTCCAGCCTGCCTACCTCCTCTGTCTCCCACACCCCACTACACCCTGCCCAATCCAGCACCACTCGCAGGACACACTCATGGGTGAAACAAAGAATCTTTACTGCCATCACAACCCCCATCCCCATTCCTCTTCCCCCAACAAACAGTGCCCCTTTACCACCCTCCGCACCCACCAACAATAAAAAACCCACTATACACAGAGGCAAACTATATACGTATTGAAAACTATTTACAGTATTTTGGCTTTTCAAGCCCAGAGTGGGGGGCCATGGGGGCAGAGCTCTGGCACAGATGCCTAGTGCCCCAGCCCCTGGATGTTCCCCCACAGGTCTAGGAGCTGTGGTGACCCCTGCATGTGGCAGCCTTGTGCAGGGCCAGGTCTTCGGCTGCATAGTGCAGGGGAGAGCAGCAGGACTGGGCCCAGGCGGGTGGTAGCACATCTGGGGTGGAGGCTGAGCAAAGGTGTCTGGAGGGAGAAGGAGCCCTAGGACCTCCTCCCAGGCCCAGGAGGGGGCCTGCTTTGGGGTGGTGGGCGGGACAAAGGAGCCCTGTGGTGTTGTGAGCAGGGGCCGGACAGTAGGGGACATGTATGTGGCCACCAGGGCCAGGAAGGTTTCCATGGCCTGGTGGTCAGCGTCCCCTTGCTGCTGGAGCTGTTCCAGGCACTCTCACGCCAGGACTGCCATGCGGACTCAGTAGTCCCACTGCACCCCGTCTTGCGTCTCCACCCAGGCGACATCCTCCATCCACCAGGCCTGCTTCCGTGCCTGCTCCCGCACCTCCTTCTCCTCCACCATTGCCATCAGCTGCTGGAACAGGAGGCTCCAGTCCTCAGTTTGCTGCTGGTGAAGCTGGTGCATCCAGATGGCTCCAGCAGTGGGTAGTGGTGTTAGAAATATTATTAATAATGCATTTAATAAGTCTTGTTAAAACAGCGCAGCTGTCAGCCCTCCCTGGTGAAAAAACTGGGAGAGCTACTGAAAGCTCTTTGTATTAAGGTATCACTCCCTCTTTGTTTTGCAAAGTTACTATCTCTTTGTTACAGTAAAGCATATACTCCTCAGCTTTTCTCATGCAGATAAGAGTAGATTGCAGTTCTAGCCTTGAAGCAAGGAAAATTCAGACTCTTGTAACCTCAGATATTGTCTGCCCATGCGCAATAACCTAATACATATTAAGCCTATCCACCCCGCATACTTAAGTAGTTAATTATAATACACATGCGACGCATGATTTGACGTATTTACATACATGTTTGTATGAATCGGAAATGAGTTGTAAAAGTTCCTCCTTCTGCACACGTGGTCAGGAGAGAGGGGATAAAGCCAGCTGGGCAGTTTCCCTCGGGGGCAGCAGCAGAGTGTTTGATCTTTTGTCTCTCTCTCTGACCCTATTTGCAAATATATACCTTTTGTGTTGCTAATAGAGTGTGTCTGTGGCTAAAGGTTTTTTTCCGCCTCCCGAGAAACGAACCGCGATTTTTACATCAATAATTGGCACCCAACGTGGGGCTTCTCGAGGACTACCCCGGAATTCGGTGACGGAGCGCCTCCGGTACCACGGGTTGTGCGCACCGAGCCGACTTTGGACTCGCCCCTGGAATTTGAGGTTTAAGTCCGAATATCCGGGAAGTTAAAGGAAGTATCCCATGTAAATTCTGAGTTTCTGGAGAGGCAGACACACTTTGGAATTTGGATCGAGATCTCTGGGGTATCTGAGTGAGTACACGAATTCCCTTTGCCCAATCTGGTGTACGGATCTAAACAAAGGATGTGTAAGTTTGCTGAGAAATTCTAGGCTCAGCTCTCATTGTAAATCATCTGTTGTTGAGATCTTTTTGGTATTTGGTGTGCCTTGGGCGCATTTTTGTGGGCAAATGGGTACGAGTAGCTCTCGTGTAGAAAACAATATTGATACCCCTCTAAAAGTCTTATTACGTCATTTTAATAAATTTGCAAAGCCGGCCGATTATGGAATAAAAATGAAAAAAGGTGATTTAACTAAGTTTTGTCAACTCGAGTGGCCAACATTTGGGGTCCACTGGACCCCGAAAGGATCCTTTGTGCTAAAAGAAGTGATAGCTATCCATGAAATTGTTATGCAAAATGGGTATTGGAATCAGTTTCCTTATATTGATTGTTGGTTGTGGGTGGTTCAAAATCAGCCACCTTGGATTAAGAATTACTTAGTAAAGTCTCATGTGATGCCTGTTAAGAAAAAGACTCGGGGCGGGGGGGCGCCTGTACTTCCTGAGTCTAATGACGGGGGGGATTCTGAATTGGCTGAGTACCGGACCCGCGCTCCGGTTGCCCTGTCGGGTAGCGAAGATGAGTCAGATGCCTCCTCGGGGTCCAGTCCTTCTGCACCACTGCCCCCTCCCTTAGAGAGACCACCACCGACGTACCAATGCATACCTAATGAGTTAGAGCGTGAGCCTCAGCCAAGTGCCTCATCTGAATCAGGAAATAAGGGTTATTATTTGCGCAAGCCTGTAGAGTCACAGCCGGTGTTGAACTGTCCGATGCGAGAGGTTATTGGGGAAAGAGGCACTGCAACTTTTGTCTACACCCCAGCACTTCAGATATATTTAACTGGAAGAATCAGAGCCCCTCTTTTCGTGAAGACCCTGAAAAGATGAGGGACCTGTTCCGATCTATTGGGCAGACTCATCGACCCACTTGGGCTGATGTCCAGATGATGCTCCAGACCCTCCTAACCCCGGAGGAGAGGAGATTAGTGTTGGGGACAGCGGAACGTATTGCGGCAGCTAGAGTTGAGTCAGAAGGTGCTGCTAGTCGTACTCTGCGTGATACCTGCCCTGTAGAGGAGCCAAGATGGGATAATCATACTGCAGAGGGCAGAGAGCTAAGTGCACGGTATCTGGGAATTATAGTGGAAGCAATGGGAAAGGCAGTGCCTCGGGTTACCAATCTGTCTAAATTGTATGAGGTGAGACAAGGAAGAGAGGAGGATCCCTCAGCTTTCCTTGGGAGGCTGTATGAGGCGTTTCGCAGGTTTTCGGATCTGGATCCAGAAGCCCCAGATAACCAGCGTATGGTAAATCTTATGTTTATTGGTCAATCTGCTGCTGATATCCGTAAGAAGTTACAGAAAACTGAGGGAGGTGCTGGGAAACCGATTTCAGAGCTGGTGGAAATTGCATATAAGGTGTATGGGAATCGTGAGCAAGTGCAGGAGCGCAAGGAGGATAAAAAGGCTCAGCGACAGATGGCAGCCCTAGCAGCTGCTATAACTGGAGGGAACCCTGGAAAGGCTGGGATACAGAAGAGGAAGGGAGAAAGAGTGGGAGCAGATGTTTGTGCTTATTGCAAGGAGAAAGGACACTGGAAGAGGGAATGCCCGAAGTTGAAGGAGAAAAGAGAGGGGGAACCGAGAGGTCACCTCATGCGGGCAGAAGACAAGGGTGAGGATTCAGAATGAAGGGGACAGGGATCTAAGACCACTACCCTTCAGGTTGGAGCCCGAGAAGATCCCATGGTAACCATTAGGGTTGGTGACAAAAACTTTGAAGCCTTGGTGGATACTGGGGCTACATTTTCAATGATTCCAGAAAACCCCCCCTGTACAGGAACTAGTGAACAGCATGTACTTGTGGAAGGGATTGAGGGAATGCAGACCCGACTCCCTGTTTGTAAACCACTCCTCACCAAGGTGGGGGACCATTTGCTCGAGCACTCCTTTGTGTATTCTCCAAGTTGCCCGGTTGCACTCCTTGGGCGGGACTTACTCACAAAATTGCAAGCTGAGATCTTTTTCAGAGACGATCAGATGGTGGTCCAGCTACCTGTCAAGCAGAGCTCGAACTATCAGATGGCTCTCCTGGAGGACCGATGCCCTGCAGTAAGTCCAGAAGATCACATGATTGGAGTAGACCCCTCGGTATGGGCTGATGGAACCCCTGCGCGAGCTAAGTTCGTCTCCCCGGTAAGGATCGTACTCAAGGATGGGGAGGGGCCCGTTCGGGTAAAGCAGTACCCACTTAGCCGAGCGGCCAGAGCTGGACTCAAGCCGTTAATAGAGAAATACAAGAGGTACGGATGGCTAGTGGAAGGGTCCTCACCCTATAACACCCCCATCCTTGGAGTGCCGAAGGCAGATGGGGTCTCATACAGACTGGTCCAAGACCTACGAGCTGTAAATAAGAAGGTCCTTTCAGATCATCCTGTAGTCCCGAACCCTCACACGATCTTGACACAAGTACCGGGGGAAGCTAAGATATTTTCAGTGCTAGATTTGAAAGATGCTTTCTTCTCTATTCCCCTTCACCAAGAGAGTCAAAAATTGTTTGCTTTTGAATGGGAGGATCCAGATACTTTCCATAAAGCCCAACTTATGTGGACAGTTCTTCCACAAGGATTTATAGCAGCCCCCCATATTTTCGGACTTGCCCTTCAGAAGGACTTGGAGGAGTGGAAGGGATCACACCCCGCAGTGACTCTCCTCCAGTATGTGGATGACCTGCTAGTTGCAAGCCCAAACTTGCAGCTCTGCGAGAAAGCCACCAGGTCACTCCTAAACACTCTGGGGAAAAAAGGATATAAAGTCTCTAGAGAGAAAGCCCAAATATGTCAGCCTGAAGTCACATTTTTGGGATATAAGCTCTCAAAAGGAGTCAGAGCCCTGAGTGCAGATCGCATACAGGCGATTCAAGGTCTAACCCCACCTAAGTCACCCAAGGAGCTGCGGGCATTCCTAGGGCTAACTGGGTTCTGTCGACTATGGATACCAGATTACGGTGGGAAGGCTAGACCACTGTACGAATCCCTGACTAAGGAGAGTCTCACTAAATGGAAATGGAATAAAGAAATGCAGCATGCTTTTGATCTGCTGAAGGCAGCATTAACCCAGCCCCCTGCCTTAGCCATCCCAAACAGTAAAAAGCCATATCGACTGTATGTTCATGAGAATCGAGGGATTGCATCAGGGGTGCTGACACAGCCATCGGGCCCGACCTGGAGACCCGTGGGATATTATTCAAAGGTTCTAGATCCAGTTGCACTCGGGTGGCCAGCCTGTCTTCGGGCTGTGGCAGCCACAGCAGTGGTTGTTGAAGAAGCCCAGAAGATAGTCATGGGTGCGGATATGGAAATACTCACTCCTCATGGAGTTCCCCAGATCCTAGGGACTCAGGGAGGGAAATTTCTTAACCCCTCCAGACAATCACGGTATGAGATATTTTTGCTCTCTAATCCAGGACTTACTTTCAGACATACTACAGCCTTAAACCCTGCAACCTTGCTGCCGGAGCCAGGGCAACCGACGCATGACTGCCTTGAGGTCCTGAATCAGACCACGCAGGTGCGACCTGATCTTGCTGAGGACCCAATTGAAGACCCAGATGTTGAATACTTTGTGGACGGCTCCAGCTCTGTCATCGATGGAAAAAGACGAACAGGATGTGCAGTGGTAACCTTGGATAAGGTAGTATGGAGGGAGTCATTGCCGAGCTCATGGTCGGCACAGGCCGCGGAACTCACTGCGCTCACCCGAGCATTACAGCTGGGGACAGACCAACGGGTTAATATATACACTGACTCTCGCTATGCTTTTTCTACAGTCTATGCGCACGGACTATTGTGGAAAGAAAGGGGTTTCATTACTGCCTCTGGGAATAAGATTGCTAATGGCCCCCAGATTATCAAACTACTAGAGGCACTCCACCAGCCTAAAGAGGTAGCAGTCATTCATGTGCGGGCCCATGGGAAGGCTGCTGAGAAAAAGCATAAGCTTGGAAATGCAAAGGCTGATGCAGCAGCAAAGGAAGCTGCATTTATTGGGGGAGAAGCGGAAGAGGTATCCAAGCAGGCCATGTCCCATGCCATATGGCCATACGTTCAGGATTTAGTCCCACAGTATTCCCCTGAAGAAGATAAATTTGCACAGAAAGCTTGTGCAGAAAAGAACTCCCAGGGGTGGTGGATAGTACCAGGAGGGAAAGTCATGATACCCAGGCCATTGCTTCGGGAGGTGCTGCAACAGCTCCATGCAAGAACCCATATGGGAGGTTTGGCCATGGGTGATCTAGTGATCCGCCAAGCAGTAGCCCCAGGGCTATATGTAGAAGCTCAGCGCATTGCTACCAAGTGCATCACATGCCAGAAAGTAAATCCTCGAAGGAAACCCCCTGTGCCAATGGGAGGTAGACCCTGGGCAGCGTACCCTGGACAGGCATGGCAGATTGATTTTGCCGAGCTCCCACGGTCCGGACATCACGGGTTTTTACTTGTCATGGTAGACCAGCTCTCTGGTTGGGTCGAGGCTTGGCCCACCAGGACTGCCACTGCAGCTACAGTAGTGAAGTATTTATTACAGGAGATCATTCCCCGGTATTCCCTGCCTGAGTCCATCGAGTCGGATCAAGGACAACACTTTGTGGGAAAAGTGGTTCAAGAAGTCGCACAAGCTCTCAAGGTTACTTGGAAACTACACACACCATGGAGACCACAGAGTTCAGGACAAGTGGAACGCATGAATAGAACTTTAAAGACTTTGCTCACCAAAATCTGTATTGAAACATGCCTTAAGTGGCCTCAAGCATTGCCGCTAGCTCTTACTTGCATTCGAAACACTCCCCGACGGGGCCTCAAATTGACCCCATATGAAATTATGTTTGGCAAGCCGCCTCGAGTCTTACCTCCTGGGATGCGAGAAAATGTAACTTTTGAATTAGGTAATAGTGAGCTCCATATGTATGTTATTGCCTTGCAGTCTGTCTTGTTTTCTCTTCACAGGTATGCAGCCTCCTTTCAGCGTCTGCCTTTAGATGTACCGGTACATGACTTCTCCCCGGGAGACTGGGTCTTGGTGCAGCGGTGGAAAAAGGAGCCTTTGACTGAGAGATGGAGTGGCCCTTTCCAGATACTTCTAACAACCCACACCGCTGTAAAGATTACTGGCCATGATCGTTGGATACACCATACCCGTGTGAAGCGACATCCACGAGCATTAGAGGACATCAACTCCCGAGACGAACTCACTCCGGAAGCTGAGTTGTCTTCGGAACAAGAAGCCAGCAAGTGGAGCTGTGAACCTACTGGTGATCTCCAAGTGCGCCTGAGACGGCTTAATCAAAGCTCAGAAAATTAGACAAGAAAGTAAAAGGGAAAATATGGTGGGAATCTTAATGTGCCTTGTTGTTATCTGCATAATGAAAGGAGCAGAATTGAGCAGCCTTAACCGCTGGCTCACACCCTCGCTTTCCCAAATTGCTCCCCCAGGGACAAATTTGTATGTTGATATGATGGAAAGAATTGCAGGTACTTTTAATCTTACCAACTGCTGGGCCTGTGGGGGGCTCCAAGAGGCCAGAGAACAGTGGCCTTGGAGGGCTTTTCCTTTGGCCCCAAAATGGTTGGTCAGTGACAAGGCAGATGCTAAGAGTACTGGTCAAGAATGGGATGAAAACCACAGCTGGGATCTTTCCCAAGTGGCATTAGGAGAGTACTGTATTAGCAGTAATGGTACGGGGAGAAGTTTGGGACATAGTCAGTGTACATGGACATTGAAATGGGCCCAAATATGCACCAAGTATGCTGATCAATGGAATTCTGCCATTAGCATCCCAATCTCCCCGCAGATGCAACAGACCAAAAAGACAAGAATAGTACCTTTCGATTCTAACCCTACCAGATGTCAGGCATATGAAAAGGCCCGAGGTGAACGATTTACCTATGTCTGTAGTTGGAAATGGGTACACCCGAATGGCACGGTGGCAAAGTTTAATACATATTGGAGTGCCTTAAATGACACAAATGAAATAACCAAGTGCGAGTATAGGGATAAAGATGGCGTATGGAAATGTCAGTTTAAACGGAGTAATTATTACACTGACCCTTTAGGGCAGACGGGCAACAAATACTATCCCCTTCTTTTCCACAGCTGTGACCCCCTAGCCTTGGGAGGGGAAAACAGGGCCCTGAAAGGACATTATTGGATTTGTGGAAGGAAAGCCTATACGGTACTACCACGAGGGTGGACAGGAACCTGCTATGTTGGAGTAATTGTACCATCTTTCTTTTTGTTACCATCTGAGGTCGGAAATAAGCTGGGAGTCTCTTTGTATGATGATTGGAAAAGAGCCAAAAGAAGTATTGATGTAAGTTTGACACAGGGTGGCTCCCAAAAGTGGAAGGAGGATGAGTGGCCTCCTCAGAGGATTATTGAGTATTATGGACCAGCTACATGGGCTAATGATGGAAGTTGGGGTTACCGGACACCAATTTATATGCTAAATAGAATCATCCGGTTGCAGGCCGTCTTGGAAGTAATTACTAACCAGACTGCCACTGCTCTCGAGTTGCTGGCTCGACAAAGTTCCCAGATGAGGGAAGCCATATACCAAAATCGAATGGCTCTAGACTATTTACTCGCAGAGGATGGCGGAGTCTGTGGAAAGTTCAACCTTTCTAATTGTTGCCTCCAAATAGAGGACAATGGGAAAGCAGTCTTAGAGATTGCCAAAGAGATTAGGAAAATAGCCCATGTACCAATACAAACGTGGGAACCCACATGGAGTAAAGACTGGTGGTTTCAATTATTTGGAGGACCCTGGTGGAAAAAAGTAGGATTTGTGCTTTTGTGTGCTCTGACTGGTTTGATTTTTATCCCTTGCCTTATTCCTTGTCTCACTAGATTGATAACCACTACAGTAGAAGGAATGCAGGTCGCAGCAGTTCCTTTGAAAGCACAGACTGTAGCAAAAGTCATGGTCCTCAGAAAAATTCCTCGTAATTATCTTGATATGCCCAAATGAAGTAAAGATCAGAAGGCATCTTGAGGGGGGATATTGTTAGAAATATTATTAATAATGCATTTAATAAGTCTTGTTAAAACAGCGCAGCTGTCAGCCCTCCCTGGTGAAAAAACTGGGAGAGCTACTGAAAGCTCTTTGTATTAAGGTATCACTCCCTCTTTGTTTTGCAAAGTTACTATCTCTTTGTTACAGTAAAGCATATACTCCTCAGCTTTTCTCATGCAGATAAGAGTAGATTGCAGTTCTAGCCTTGAAGCAAGGAAAATTCAGACTCTTGTAACCTCAGATATTGTCTGCCCATGCGCAATAACCTAATACATATTAAGCCTATCCACCCCGCATACTTAAGTAGTTAATTATAATACACATGCGACGCATGATTTGACGTATTTACATACATGTTTGTATGAATCGGAAATGAGTTGTAAAAGTTCCTCCTTCTGCACACGTGGTCAGGAGAGAGGGGATAAAGCCAGCTGGGCAGTTTCCCTCGGGGGCAGCAGCAGAGTGTTTGATCTTTTGTCTCTCTCTCTGACCCTATTTGCAAATATATACCTTTTGTGTTGCTAATAGAGTGTGTCTGTGGCTGAAGGTTTTTTTCCGCCTCCCGAGAAACGAACCGCGATTTTTACATCAGTGGTGACCCAGAGGCAGGATCCCTGCTGGGGCTGGTGGGCTCTGTTCCACATCCAAATGTTGCCTCTGCAGGGGCAAGAGACAGAAGCCTTTTGTGAGAGTTTGCAACATTTTAGAGAAAATATCATCTGCATCAGGGGCCGTGGCCTCAGATCAGGAGTCAGCCCGAGGGTGCCCAGGGACCATGGTAAATCAGCCAGGCAGGCCTGGGCCCTGGCAGCTGTTGGCTGAGCGCCCCCCAGGGCTGGCCAGACCAGGCTGCTGGCAGCACCTGCTGCCATGGCTTCAGACCCTTCCCCAATACCTCTCTCCCTGCAAGCCAACCACTCTGCTATGCTGCTGCCTAGTCCACAGTGCCTGGGCTCAGGGCACATGGGGCTCCTGGACAATTGCGGCAAGGGGCTGGCCACACCCCTGCCCTCCCCACAGGGGACTCCTCTGGAGAGGTGCCCCAGGGTTTGCCCCCTCCTGCACTGCTGCTGTGCCCTGAGCATACCCCTGCTGTGTGTGCCCTGTGTGGTGCACAATGAGCTGTTTGTGCTGGATGTGGGGTGCCCAAGCCACTACACCTTCCTGCTGCTGATTCTGCTGGTGCCCCAGACACACCTGCACTCCTGGTTTAGGACTCTGAGCTATGACAGCACAGGGGGCAAGACTGAGCTGCCCCACAACCTCTACTGCCACCTGGAGGGCTACCTGTTGCAGTGCTACACATCCCTGGCCCCTGCTACCAAGGAGGATATTGCCGCCAGCATCAATGCCTTCCTTGGCGAGAGAGGCCCATGCTCACCCAGCTGTGAGGACATGGGCTGCACAATAAAGTTCTGACCTGTATCCTACCTGTCTTCATGCTGTGGGGGCAGACGGGGGTGGGGAACCCAGGGTCAGGGGACTGTGGGTGGGAGTGGGGGCAGAGGCCAGGGCCAGGGGTAGGGGCAGGGGAAGGGGTGGGGACTGGAAGGTGGGAGGGCCCTCCCCTAGTGCAGAACTTATCAGCTATCTGGGGCTGGCAAGGCTGGCAGCTTGGTATAGGCCTCTCCATTGGCAAAAGCACCTGACTGAGCCTATTTTCCACAGCACATGGTATACAGCAGGCTCCTGCCTGGTGAGGGCCCTCCCTAGGGAGGAGCTGGCACTGATGATGGCTCACAGTGCTGTGGCCAGCTGCTCCTCATGCTGGGGTCTGAGGCTGTGCTGAGGGCAAGGCATCCATTGGACAGGGCTCTCCAAGCTGCCAGTGGCACTGCCATGCTGACCGAAAGTGACCTTGCTCCCACATCCCACCCAACAGAACCTTGTAAATGTGGGTGTTTGTACACCAGCCCCACTCAAACTGCCTGTGCACACTGGCATAAACCCCGAGCACTGCAAGATCGCCAACCTCCTTCTGGATCCAGTTGGGGGCCTGGGCAGTCAGCACAGGTGTGCGCGCACAGGTGGGGCCAGGGCTTAATGTGGGGAGGACAATGATATGGTCATCTTGCACCAGCTCTCTGGGACTCTGTGCAGTTGTCTCTGTGATGCTGGCCCTGGATGGCTGCCAGCAGTGCCCAGAGCAGGGGCATGGCCAGGGATGGGGAGCCACATGGCAGAGGCACATCACACCAGCACCTGCAAGGATAAGAGACTGGGGAGTGAGTACCAGCAAGGAGCAAGTCCTGGCCCTGCTGGTAGAGACAGCCAGGCAGCAGCCCCAAGGGGATCTCAGGGCTGGGTAAGGGGTGCAACAAGTTGCAGCCCTTTGCAACATTCCACTGTGGCCAAGCAGCAGCTCTGGAGGGGACAGGCCAGGCAGAGGCAGCCTGTGGCCTGTCCAGGGAGTACATGGGGCCTGATGGGCTCCTGCACAGATTAGCAGTCTTGTGCAGGCTCCTGGGGTGTGTGCACCATGGCAAAAATGGCTGGAGGCTTTTATAGCTTGCAACTGGGGGCTGCCAGAAAGTAGCCCAGCCATGGGGGAGGAGAGGCAGCCAGCCAGCCAGGAGCCCTTGGGCTGGGCTCAAACAGGCCTCCTAGTGGCTGATCAGACCTGGCACTAAAGTTAGTGCTGGGTCACATCTACATGTGCATTAATATGTTTTAAGTAATCACACCTAAATTTGCCATTTTAGTGTGCATTAAGGGTGTGCACATGTAGATATGTGCCCTTAATGCACATTAAATTAGGCTGTTGTACATTAATGCATCTCTCGTAGACATGCCCACAGAGACCTAATGCAGGTCTAAAACCACATGAAATGTGATTGGTTTCATTTCATTACATGCTTCACAAAGGGTTATAATAAACATTTCACGGGGTTTGGGGAAATAGAAGGCTCAATTTCTATGAGAAGCCAGTCTATTTGTGAGTGAAGCTCGAGCAATGTCCACAGGTTAGAATAGATGGGCTGGCTTGTCAAGTGAATTTGGCAGAGGGGCAGGCCCAGGTGGCAGAGTGAGGGGAGCTGATTGGTCAGCCTGTCCTGAAACCCAGCACTGGAATGAGTGAGCAAGTACCAGAGAGCCAGGGCTATGGGGATCCTGAGCTGCTGTCCATGTGAGGCAAGAGAAGCAGCATATTTCCCTCACCATGCACAAAGTCTTCCTCTGAAACCAGATTCCTCCAGACCACTCAGCACTTACAGAGCAATTCACCTGAACATGGTTTCAAAGTGCTTTGATGCAAATATCATTTGTCCA
Source organism: Crocodylus siamensis (assembly GCF_052110815.1). NCBI lineage: Eukaryota > Metazoa > Chordata > Crocodylia > Crocodylidae > Crocodylus > Crocodylus siamensis. The sequence goes on along the minus strand of NC_143404.1, from coordinate 34,272,306 downwards.
TATTTCTTGGGGTGTATGACAAATTACCCCAAAGAACCAATCTATGGCAGGGCTGGGATATAGTCTGGAGAGGTGGGATCAGCTGGATGTTCTTTTCATAAGACCATCCTCCTTTCCATCACCATGCTCCACTGGAGCTTCAGAATCAGAGATGGGTGCCTCCACAATGCTTCATTAGAGAACTGAAGTGCATTACACAACAGCAATATATTTGCTCATTTCATTTCATCAGATCCTATTGTCTGGCTTGTAGTTTCTGAGTAGCTGCAAAATTCTACTTGCCTGTTTGCCGCGGGCAAGTCATTTATTTGACAGCAAGTGAGAGAATATTACTTTGGTGTGGACTGAAGATTGTGAAGGTAGGTGGCTCACTGGTACGGTAGTTCTGTGAGACTGATTTTAAATGGCACAGCAGCTCCTGCAAAGCCCACCAAATACCAAGGATAAAGGCAGTAATACAGCACTGCATTGAAAAACAGCCTGCAGGTCAAACCCAGCCTGACAGCCCTTTCCTTGCAGTTCACCTCACAGAAAGGCCAGAGCTCCTTTTCCACCGAGGGCCACTTCCTGTGTCATTAGTGACTATTTGTTTTAAGTAAAGCTGCCATTATTCTACATCAGGTTGTTGGGACTGGGATTGGGAGTTGATACAATTTCCAGTGAAAATCTGCTGTATCAGTCATTTGCATTCAGGCAAGCACTCAAATAGATTTTGAATGTGTGCGTTTAACTTGGCAAATGTAATACAACTTTATTTTGTAAAGCATCTTTCATAAACCTGCAGTCCCAAATGCTTTGCCGAATGAAACTGCAGAAATTAAGAGGGAGGAAAGATCTCTGCTGCTGAGCTTTAGGACAGGAGGGAGGGTGATGACTCAGGCATGCAGGGAGGCTGTTTCAGAAACAGCAGTGATGGGATGAAGGGACTTGCAGCAGCAGAGGCAAGGTTTGAGGAAAGAGGTGAGGAGGAGCTGACCAAAGGGAATGGGAGAGTGGAAAAGGTTTGAAAACAAGAGCAATTGCAGAAGGGATTCTGCAGCAGCTAAACATCATGTGGGGATATTTAAGAATACTCGGTGTTCAAGGATTGTAAGAGGAGGGGCATCCTAGGGTCGCCGTACTCTCCCTTAGTTGCCCTCTGTACCCTGCCAAGCTGCCTAAAAGCATCCTCAAATCTCACCAGCCATGTCTTTGGTCTTATAGATATTATAGGGAGGTTGCCTTTCATTGTCTTGGCCATGGTAGTCCCACTAGCACTAGTCCCATTTCTTATAATGGGTGTTCTGTGCACCCTGGCCTTATGGGCTATGTGTGGCTCCTACCACCGCTGTACTACGTCCCAAGCCTCGCAGATGTACCAGACATTCTTCGGTCTTACTCGATACTTCACAGTCACTTGGGCCCTCCGCAGCCCTGTCTCGATCAGCGCCTCGCTGATGCTCTGTTCCTTCACAGCCTCCTCTCACTCGGTGCCTCTTTGGTGCTCGGGTTCTCTACAATCTTGTCTCTCTGTACCGTGCCCCCTGGGTGTTCAGGCTCTCCACAACCTTATCTTGCACTCGCACTGTGCCTCTCTGGGCACTCGGGTTCTCTGCAACCTAGTCTCTCTCTCTGCCTTACTGGGCACTCAGAGTTGGCACCCCCCCGATACTACACCTACTCTGGCACTCGGGGTCGGCGCACTCCCAAATGCCGCCCCTTTTTGGTGCTCAGGGTCGGCACACACCCAATGTTGCCTTTTGTTGGTCGCTGCCCCTTTCTGGGGCTTCCCACTGCTCTCTCTCTGGGGCTTTCAGGTTCTCCACAGCCCTGTTCTGCTGCCCCCTCTCTGGAGCTTCTCGCTGCCCCCCCTCCAGGCTTTCAGGCTCTCCGCAGCCCTGTCCCACTGCCCCCTTCTCTGGGGCTGGGGTTCTCACACTACCATGGGTCCCCTATGAGGCCTCCTCCAACCCCTAATAGCCTCACCCAAACCTCCAGTGGAAATAGCAAACAAAACACAAGCCCCTGGGCTATAACATAAATCTAAGCCTCTGGCTCCAACCTTCTTCTCGCCACACCAGAGTTGCTTCATCTGTCCCCAATCTCAGGCCATACCTACAGCTTGGCCTCTACTCATTACTTGCACCAGCAGAGTCCCTTCCCCCTTGGCTGCCAACAGGGAACTGCCTACCTAGCCTCCGCCCTGGGGTTTAAAAGGGAGGCAGGCCCTGCCCCTGCCGGTCAACTGACGGCTAATAGATGTGAGTCACTGGCTCTCTCTAGTTGCCCCAGTGGAGTTATCCTGGCTCTCCAAGTAGCCGGCACCTTAGTGCCCAGCTACAAGAATACTCCATTTTTCCATAGCCATGAAACTGATGGCAGAATCTACACAACAGCTAGAGGGTTTGTCTAAAAGTGTGACTGCTGCCATTTTGGCTGACCTATCAGGTTCCTACCAGGTAAAAACATGAGCTGCTATCACTTCAGAGCAAACTCCTATGTGGACAATGTCCTAACCCTCCTTTCATCCATTACACAGACAAGCCTCTCCCCTTCATTAAGAGATACTTTCACACTCTGGCCTAGCTGGGAGTGCAGTTTAGAGTGCAGTTCTGCTTTTCCTCAGCCTGGTAACCTTTGCAGTGAAGACACAAGCCCATTGACGTGCTATATAGTCCTCCAAAATCTTCCCATAATCCCCTCTGTGTGCTCAGAAGGGCAGACAGGTTTTCCCACAGTTGAAAGAGTCAGAGTGGCTTAATGTTTGGCAGCACAAAAAACCATGGATTGTGCCTCCAGAATTCCTAGCCATACACATGGGGTGTGCTGCACCAGTGAAGACATAGCCGTGTAGGTATAGCTTTGCAGTGTAGCTGCTCATACCCAAACTAGGATAATCTGGGTGATTTGACATGGGTGCTGATAACTTGGACTAACTCTGAGCTAAAACAAAACCATGGTTTGACACCCTGTCCCCATCTGGTCCAGACACTAGTGGGTTAGGTGTCTGTACGTACCACTCTTGAGCCAACTAAATCAATGCATTTAGCACACGCAACATAAGATCAGGCTTCCAGGTCAGAGATCCCTGAAATCGACGATCCACCTAAGGATGTCATTCCACAACAAACTTGTCAATGCAAAACTCTGTAGATTGCTAAAAAAAATTAGTTTAACTGGACCACGGTCAAGAATGGAAATAGGTTCCATTTAGAGTCTTATTGTAACTACTCTTTTCCCACTGTGGAGGTATACGCAGTGCAAAACAGCATTATGAACACAGCTGGGTTAATCCAGGTTAGGTATCTTTGATTACCATTGTAATGAAGATATAGGCAACTTGTGTTTTCACTTAGGTTTTATCTGGAGTTTTTAATCCCTGTGTGGCGGGCATGCTGGTAGCAGCCTGGTTTGCTGGCTCAAAAGGGCTTCGAGGCACTGATGGGATTTTCTCACCAATCAGAAGGTGATGGAGGAGAGGCTGCCCCGCTCCTGCCCAGGTGAAGCAAAGAGTGAGGACCATATAAATGCTCTTCCTCTTCCTTATAGCAGCCTTTCAGATATCTGAAGACTGCTATCATGTCCCCTTTTAATCACCTTTTCTCCAAACCAAACATAGCTAATTCTCTAAAGCTCTCCTTGTACAGCTTGCCATCTAACCTCTTTATCATTTTTGTTATCCACCTCTGGACTCTCTCTAATTTCTCCACATCCTTAAAATGTGGCACCCAGAACTGCACACAATACAAAACACCCTCGCTTAGAAAATATATCAAAGTTTAGAAGGTGACAGTACTCTGAAAATTATCCAAGAAATTATTAAAGAGGTCCAAGGCAGTTAAGCTGCAGGCCTTGATAGACTCTTTATCAATATCCATAAGAAATGTATCCAATATCTGCATGTCCTGATAATGCCCTATGTGTAATTCCTCCAAAGCATCCAAGACCCTATGACCTATTCTAAAGCAGGCTGCAATTATTGTCTTTCCTCATGCATATGATAATCTGCACCTGCAGATCTTTTTCCATCACATAAAGCAGATAGCAAAGTTCTTGCTAAGGTGTTAGCTAGCACACTGGATCCCTGTTCTTTTTCGTTATTATAAATATCCATCACTCTGGTTTTGATAAATCATTTGGCAGCCAGCAACAATAGAAAGGAAGTGTCATTCACTTCCTCTACCAGGGAGGAACAGATGTGCTCATTCTGGGCTTTTGCCCACAGAATATATCGCACTGTGTCTCCTGGGATTTGTATGTACAGCCCTCGAAGCATTTAATTTTAGTCCTATATACAGGTCAGGCTGTACCTGAAATCAGACCCCTCTAAGCTGGCAAAAGAAATCAGGCAAGGTTGCCATTTTCTCCCTTTTTTATATGCAGCGGTCAGTGAACCCATTGCCTCTCTCCTTAGATCAATTTGACCTTTTGCAGGAATGAAAATTGGCAACCCTTATGATAATGAAAGTATTTATTTTTTCCCTCCAATTTGCTAAATTTTTATTTCTTCCCAAAGCTCTGCAACACAGGTACAAGCCCATTTCAAAGGATCCCTTCAAATTTTCCACCTACTGTACTTAAATATCCTTGAAAATGTATATGCCAGCTGTATATTGATTTGAATAGACTGAAAGTGTTTGAGACAAGGCAAACCAGAAAACCCAGCTTGGTGCAGGGAAATGCTGAGGAAAAAACATTTTCAGTCAAAGGGTTCTGGCTGTGGAATGAACTTCTAGTAAAGATCAGACCAAGCTAGATTTAGACCTTTCTATCATGGTGTGGCTGACACTTCTATCCCAGCTTCCACCCCCACTCTCCTAAAGCAGAAAACTGAAAATCAACCAAAACCAAAAACCACCCCAAGCGGAGTTTTAAATCCAAAAAAGGAGAGAAAAGCCAGAGACTCATGAAGTCTGCTACTGTTACCAGCCTTGGCCATTTTCAAGGGGTCTAGCCAAGCTGCAAAAGTGTGGCTAAGCAGAAGGCCCAGCCTGTTTCTGAGTGACCATTGTTACCAGATTTGCCCATCACTTTGGGGTGCGCTCATTTATTAGGGGTATGTTTCTGGGGGTCTCTGTAATTCCATCAATGTGCTGCTTGTGTTACTCGTGCTTCTGTATGGAGCTGTATCTCTCCCTTCTGCAAGTCCTCACCCTCAATGGAGCTAACTTATATTGAAACTCAGTTTCAATGGGGCTGGGTTCCTCCAGCCACCAAATCAGTCAAACACATGTACATGCATACACACACAGATCAACAGGATACGCCTGAGCCAGGCCGGGTTATTTAGCATCGACAGGCTAACACCCTCATATGCCTTGAACTCAGTTCATCAGGGCAACAATAAAATGCAGGCAGACACAAGCACACAGGTTAACAGAGCACATCTGAGTCAGGCCAGACTATTCAGCATTGATAGGCTGACACCCTCATGTGCCTTGATCGCGGTTCATCCCTTATTAGATGAGCAGACTCCACTGTGGTTTGGGGCATTACAGGGATCTTTGGCTTAGATAAAAGAAGTGTTGCTGCAGAGCAAATGCGGAGATCAAGGGGAAGAAGGAGTAGGTGAGGTTCATAGAGAAAGTATAGCAACTAGCTTGACCATAAAAAGTTATTTATTGCCAGGTATAAGAAATTAAGATGAGACCAGTAACAATAGCCATACAGGAGAGAGGCAAATAAACAGTTATTACATAGTTTCAATTAGGGTTTTTAAAGAAGTCTAGATTCAGTTTGATTAGCAAAAGTCAGGTTTAGAAAGCTGTGCCTGGAGTAAGAGAATAAAAGGTTCTTGGAGTCAGAGAGAGAAAGAGAGAGTTGGGATCTTACCACTCAGCAAAGCTTGAACCAGTCGAGGTTCCCAAGTGTTGTTGGAGCTTGCAGGCAGGCAGAGCCCTCTGCATGATCAACAGAGGGATTCCAGACAGAAAAGGAGTGGAACTGGTGCAGGTTTGGATCCAAGCACCAGGACAGAAACTTGAGATTTTGGGTAGGGGTTTTTTGTAGAAAACTAACACTCTCAAGGGAGAACACTAGGTTTGTTTAGGGGTAAACAGTGGTTCATATGCTGGATAATAGGAACTGACCACTGCTGGCTATAGGTGGCATTACTCTGAGGGAACTCACAATACAAAAAGGAAGATTCAACATTTTGGATACCAATAGAAGAGTCATTACTAGAACTGGTCTGATAAGTGCTAAGCTGGGTGTGTGTAGATGTTGGTTGATTAGCCTTTGGAGCAAGGATTCCCCATCATGCAGTGTTCCCCTGCTTTTCTGATCCCAGACTTCAGTGCAGTCCTTGCCTTAGAATCTCTGTTCTCCATCCTGAATGCTAACAAAGGTGCAAGCCTGTCCCATCTCCCATTTAAATGACTTGTCATCTGGTGCCATCTCAGATGCAAATGAGACCAGGGGAGTTGCTTCACTCTTGTCACCCTTGTCTGGAGGGCTTTAGGTGCGTCTCTCATGGCATCTTCTTTGTCTTTTGTAAGTCCTTACTCTAAACAGTTCTTGTTCAGGCAGAGGTGGGGAGAGGGAGAGTTCTTTGTGAGTCAGACAGGCTGTGTCCTGTGCCAGGGTTCCCCAAGAACACAGAGCTGAAAAGTAACACCATAGCATGAACCTTTGCAGGTATGACAACTAGCTTGGTCAGTAAAAAAATAGGAAGCCATCCACATGTCTAACTAAACCAGTAATGAGATACAAATAAACAAAGCATAAGGCCAGAAAGGGGAGACCATACATTAAATAGTTCAAATATACAGTATCATAGCTTTAGCTTAAAATATTAATAGCAATGATTGATGTAACTAAATGTATTAGATGTTATCATGCTATAATAGATATATTTTTGTTAAGATGCTTAGATAATTTATAAAAACAAAATAGCCTTATCAGAGAAGACCATAAAATAAGGTAAAGAAGAAACAGGCCAGTGTTGAACAGCATTCCACGATGGGGAAGGAGAGGAGATAAGAAACCTTCCCTTTTACTTTCCCAAGGACATAAATTCCAACTAACTGACACCCTCCAGGTCCATATAAGATCTGGTTCAGTCCAGTTTCAAAAGTTTCAGTGAAACAAAGAAATTTAAATAAAAGCAACTAGAGATCATTTATCAGAATATTAGAACCAGTCACCTATAAATATTGAGTATAGGTTGGAGGGAAATTTGGAGAACTCAAGAGAAATTTGGAGGGAAATTTGGAGAATTCAAGAAGACCTGCTGTTAATCTGCATATTACCCTCCTTCTACCTCTTGGGTCTCCCCGTCAATATAACGTGAGAATCTATGTTGCACTTGTGGCAGGCCAGTAGGGGGCGCTCCTGCGTTGAGCCACCCACCTCCCTGTGCCGGACCACCTTCCAGGCTCTGAATGCCTCCCTAGGGGCACCTTATGCTCGGCCGACCCCTCTCCCGGAGCACACTCGCTAGTCTGGGGGTAATGTCACCACCACCACCCCAAGAAGAGACTCACTCCTGGCCCTGTGTCCTTGGGGAAACACAGGCCTAATGTCCTACGGGTACCCGACCCAGTACAGGCACTTGGGGCACTTCCCCAAGTCCGAGGGCAACTAGTACAGTCTCCCTTAGTCCGCAGGCCTAAGGGGTCTCTTAGGCATAATTTAGACCCACCCTTCAATAAGTCTCCCACACCAGTCAAAAAGGAGAATTTCACTGATTACAAGGGATAGGGTAAACTAGGGTAGAGGGTTGAGCAATATCTTAGAAATCCTAAAGAGCAAACAGTGTGGCTGAGGTAGCCTTTTGATCACGCATCTGTGTTACTGCCAGCTAAATATCTAATCAGAATGAGTAGCTTACTCACAGGCATCTTCCAGAGGCTGGTTGAGTTTCCCCTCTGGAGTCTTGGGGTGAGAGTGAGAGCTAGGATCAGATGGTAAGGCTTCTCTGTCTCCCCTGCTTGGCTGCTGCCTCACCTCATGGCCAAAGAGAGAGAAAGCTTCCTCCCCACCTTACCTATATAGCCCCTGTGACCTCATTCACCTGGGCCAGTGGAGGTCAGCCCCAGTTGGCTGTCAGCCAACCAATTTGAAATACATCACCTGTTACCGGGCAGATTCCAGCTCCCCAGGTAGAAGCCCCTCACCCAGGTGGCTGATGCCAGTCACTAGGCAGAGGGAGCAGGTTTCCCCCCTCCCTCAGGACTGCAGCCAGCTCAGGTTACTTAAAGAGACAGGCTGAGGTGTGAATCCTCTGTGCTGGCCCATCTAATCACGTTGTCACAAGGCAGAGATTTTGGGGAGAAACCAAGGTGGCTTTCTGCCACAGCGCTGTCACAGGTAGCCAGATAGACTTCAGGATAAGTGTTTGTTTTTGTGTTTTGAAGTGCAAGCCAATAAAAGGTCATGCTGCAGACTTGTTTTTGCCTCTTTTATTGGTAGTCAACCCACAATGTTACCTGTAATCTGAGTAACACTATGGAATCATATGAAATTAATAGCAGTAGTTGAGGGAACTCACATACCATAGTGATAAGCAGGGATATGAAATCCACAGATAGAGAAATCTGTTCCTATTGTCTGGGAGGAGTGGGCCAAATAGTGGTCTTAGATACTTAAATGGGAATCATGGTCTTGCCCACTTTAACACCAGTGGTAATTTTTTTGCCATTTAATTCAGCAAAAGTGCTCCCGGGATGAGACAAACTCCTATTTTGGTCTAATATAACTACTTTAACTCTGACCCCAGATAAATACTGTGACCCCATCTATAAACTGAACCTAAAATTCTTCCTAAAGGTACAGTTTTCTAGATACACGTCAACCACATATTGACCTTCAAATACAAGTTGACATGTTTAACTCTATTAAACATTGGCAATATTACACTGGGCTTCTGTTACTTTACACTTAACAAGCAAAAGTTTTTGCAAGTCCTTTAGTTTTAACTGAAAATGAACCCAACTGTGCCACCCACGCTTACATGAACAGTACATTACTACTCATGCACTCCGATTTCTAGGAGACTACTCATGTAGAAAAGTACAAGTTTCTGTGATAAAAGCTGATGAAATTGGGTCCATTGCTTGCCACTTCAGTCTCTGTAGGAAATATTGAGATGCTGAAAACAAAATTACACAATGGATTTCAAAAGAAAAGTTAACCTCAGGTCAGAATTACAAGCATATGCATTTCATTATGCCTAATATGAATAATGTATTTGTTTGTTATGTGGAGAAGTAGAAGATTTTTTATGTCCTGAGCTACTCATTTCCTGGCTTTTATGCTTGGTTCTAGTACAGATGTGGTAGGTTACTACATTGTTACCTGGAAACCTTAACTGTTTTTAACAATTTTGTGTGATACCAGGAGCACAGCACCATCAGAACAGTTCCATTTCATATTTAATTCAGTACAAATCCCTGTGTCATAATTTACTGGAAATTCTCACTAATGTGGCATGACAGGTGCAGAAAGCAGGGGGCTGGCCACTGACTTCAGATTCTGGCTTCCTGTGGAGATCACTTGGCTCTGAGGCTGGGGAGATGTAGTCATGTTGCCATGAATGACTCGTGCTTCCTGAGGCTGGGGGGCATGGTGACTGGCTACAGGTGGCATGGCAGCTGAAAGCACGGATCGCCCGCAGGCAGCTGAGATTATGTCGGTAATAAGGGTGGGCCGAGCACGGACAGCCCTCAGGTGGCTGCAGTGATGTTGGTGGCAAGGGCGCTCCTAGCAGGGACTGCCCACAGGCGGCCACAGCACCATGGGTGACTGGTGCCACCTTAGTCAGGGGGAGTGTGTGCCTCCCCCAGTGGCCGGTCAGCAACCAGGGGGCGAGGATCCCCCCACAGCCAGTCTCGCCGACTGGGGAGGGGAACAAAACCTACCAACCCGTGAGCAGCCACACTGCTCCTAAAAGTGGTCACAGCACTCCCAGAAGTGGCTGCAGCCATTCTGGAAGCAGCTGTGGCCTACATCCGGTGCTCACACTCCCCAGCTAGTGCTCGCAGGGGGGCACCAATGCTTCCACCTGCCCACCCACCCGTCACCTGAGAAGGGAACGTGGCCTGTCAGGGGTTACACTGGTGCTCTCAGGGGCTGTACATGCACTCCCTATGTGTTGCTGCTGCACGGCAGTGTCAGTGGGGAGGAGGAAGGGGTGGCAAGTGGCGACCACCTGCGGATCCTGGTGGCAGCGTCAGCAGTGGCCAATCTCAGGGAGGGGGCACATACTCACCCATGCCCTCCTACCCACACCTATGTTGGTATGAGAGAGCCAAGAAGTAAGCAGGCTGAAGCAGGTCTGAATCTCCTGCACGAAATATTAAGCCCACTTCAGAAGTAAAAATCTATCAGTCTTGTTAATTAATCAAGGTTTTGTGCTCTCAGCAACACCATGTCTGCATCGACCCACCTCTGGTAGGGCTGCAGTGGGGAGAGGAGAGAGAGACGGCTAGGCTGCCTTGGAGGGCAAGACCTACAAAATATTGTCTAAGGAATATAACTGTTAGTCAGAGTGTGCTGTTGGATTTATTTAACAAACAAGGAAACATTTCTCTCTTGTGAGAGACCCTTAAAATAGAATTGTTCCAGTCCCCCCCACCCACTCCTTCCCACACATGCGTCAAGCCAATGTTCTGTTCCCTGCACTTTTCTTTTAGTGTGTAAATGCTAAGTGCTTATTTCTGTTTGCTGAAAGTCTCCAAGAGAGAGAGACCTGGTTGTGGGTTACTGTCAGATGGAGCACATGCTGGAGCATAGACATGAACTTGTTCTATGCTTGTTTGCATCTCAGGTTCAGACAAGGAGTTATACTACTGCTTAGCTGAAAATGGTACTGGAATCAGATGCCTGATTCAAAGCTGAGGCCTTTGTACTCCATTGCCACCTGGACCTGGGATCTGGCTCTAGTGAAATCTATATGATTTTAAAGCTTGTGTCAGGCAAGGCTGGTCAAACCAGGGCTTTCCCTGTGGGCAGGGTTCAAGCACCTGGGAAATGTGCTTTGTGTGAAGAACACAAGGTACTGCCCCCTTAAGGGCAACCTGATGTGGGTGTTCCACCCTTTTTCAGCTTCATGGCTGGTCTACATGAGAAGTTATATCCATTTTCTGTAGTGGTACCAGTATAGCCCCCTGGGGGAACATTTATCCTGGAAAAAGCATCTATTTTTGGTTTAGTATAAGCTTCTCCAAGTGACATAAGCTAACCTTCTCTTGCACGAATGCCACATGTCCCCCGGAGGCTGGGGGGCACGGTAAGCTCCTGCAGGCAGCGGTGACACTGTTGGCGGCGGCAAGTGGTGAGCTCCCGCAGGCAGCTGCAGCACTGTTAGCGGTGGGGGCGGTGGCAAGTGCTGACCAGCAGTCGGTGACCACCCACAGTTGCTGCCAGCAGTGTTAGAGGTGGCCAGTGGCGATTGGGGGCTGCCCGCAAACGCCACTGGTGGTGCTAGCAACAAGGGGTGGGTGGTGAGCGGCGACTGCCCACAGGAGCCATCGGCAGTCCTAGCAGCACCTTTTTGCAATGGGTGCACCACCAAGCTCAGGGGGAGCAGGGCTAAGGAGGGTGGGGGCAGATGCAATCTGCCTGCTGCAGGCTTGGGGCTCCCCCACACAGCTGCCTTTCCCTTGGGAGCCCTGCACTGGCTGCATGCCCCCTGCCTTCCTAGCAGCAGTGAGGGGCACAACTCCATGCCACTGCCACCTCTACTGCTGCTGGGCAGGCACAAGGTGCCTCACCATGGCAGCATGGCCAGGGTGGGGCTCCCAGGGTGAGAGCAGCAAGACAGGAAGCCCAGAGCCGGCATTCACCCCTGCCCTGCACACAAATCTGGGGGGGGTGTCTCCACAAGGGGTGCATGCAGCAGTGGGGAGCCACCCCCCTGCCCCGAACAAGCCACAAGTAGCTCCATCCCACTCCATGCCCCAAGTCCTAGCCTATGCACTAACCGCCCTGGCTGGGAAGAGTTTCCAGCCCCTGCCCCACTTCGTCCCTCAGCACAGGGGCCTCGATCTGCCTCCCCCGCATGCCCATTATACCCCCTCCCATCCCATCTAGGTGAGCATTGCCTCTGGGGGTTAACACAGCTGTCACTGGCCTCCCCTACCTGATCAGTATACATCCCCAGTGTGACTCTGTACCCTGGATTTCAGCAGTGGACACCAGTCCTGCTCATCCCACCCCTGAATTCCCAGTCCTTTTTGGAGCCCTGCAACACAGACAATGTGGCTCCGTGGGCAGAATCTGGCAGACTGCCCTTACATTTGATACCCCTGCTCCATGGAATAGCCATACCTTTTCTAGTGCTCCTTGCCCTTTAGCATGCCCTATCCAGCCACTTCTACTAACACATGCCAAACCTGGAAATACAGTGAAAAAGCTGTTCTGGGCATACCCCCTGTGGCCTCTCTCAAGCATGCTGGAGACACAATTTGGGACTCAAAATTATGCCCAATGGGTTCAGTAGAGGCAGCTGAGGCCAAAGAATAGCCTTAATGTAAAATATTTAAGCAAATGTAACAAATTCAATTAAACAGGAATTTGTCTCTGAAGCAAAGTAGCCCTTTGCTTCACGTGATGATTCAAGCTTCACAGATCAGTGACTCTACATCTATTAGGTCTTTGGGCAAGTAATGATTCCTGAGTAGTTTAAAACCAAGGCAACTAAACTCAGATATATTAGTGCTGCCTCTCGAAAATCCAGGCTGTGATTCATCAATTACCTAGCTGGTTAGTCCTTTTCTTCATCCTTTTACAATCTAAATAGCACATTTTATAGTCACTGTTAAGTGATGTGATCAACATCAATTACCTACTAAAAGAGAAGCAAGTCTTGATTTAAAATTAAGTGCTGCATTTTGCCATGTTCTTTATATGTAGCCAACAGAATAATTGCAGTGACATAAAAACTAATTACACAACTCCACAATTAAGCCTCCCTCCTAACACCGTGACTGTTTTAAGTACACTGATGAAAAAATATTCCTATCCCTAAATTACCATCACATGGCCATCTTCTCTAGAATAAAATGCTACCATTTCAGATCAAATGGTCATTGCAAGACCTTAATAATAAAAGGCAATAAATAATACATGAAGGAGGTTTTTTTTCATTTCATTTGCAGGCAAATTATAGACACTGAGATTTGTCAGTAAATAGAATAGAACAGCTGTCTTGTCCTGGAGACAGGGGTGTATCAAGCTCCGAAGGGTCTACACTGCCTGCCATAGCTGAGATCTTGGATGAGATTTTCCAAAGTGTTTATTGCTGTTGGCTTAGTTTTGCTGCCACTGAACTCAAATTCCCACTGGCTGCACTGGGAGCTGAGTTAAGCGAACCATAGGTGCATCTGAAAATTCCACTTCATGACTGATTCCCATTCTCGCCTCCTTACTCCCTGCCTCCTTGGACTCTCTGCTAATCATGTCCAATTTCCCCCTCAGTCGCAGCCTCTTCCTTTTTTCATGCCCTCCTCTACCCTTGTTCTGCTCTTTCAGGTCCCTTACTAAAACCTTACTTTCATGAAACCTTCCAGCATGCATCTTTTTTAATGCATCCTGGCCCCTCTCTGCTTGTGAGCTTTTCATTTGTGTATCTTGTTTGTGCCTTGAATATCCAACCCCATTGCTACTGAAATCAACGGGACTTTTGACTTCAAAGGGGACAGGAATGGGCCCATGGATGGTATGCTCATTGGCACAGAGTCAAAAGGTCAAATACAGCCCTGGCACTAATGGGGCACATCTTTCCCTAAAGTGGGTGAGGGTTGCATTCACTTAGCTGGGGCTGAATCTGAGCCAGTCTTGCACAGCAAAGAACCAAGCTGGAATGCTAAGACTGGCAAAGAGAGAGGCAGAAAGAAAGGATCCATCCTCTTGGTCCAGAGAGGAATCTCCTTGGGAGAGAATATTCATGATCTCTGGAATCCCTTAAGCTTGCTTGTGCTTTTAGTATTTTTTGGATGGCTCTATTAGAAGAGAAGCTTCCTCTTTGTTCCAGGCCTGTAGTTCAGTTTGTTACTCTTCTTGAAACAAACTTCTATCTCATGTTTTGGTCAGACACAGGAGGGCATTCTTACCTCAGGGGCAGGACATACCTCATCTGTCCAAACACATGCCTGTATGCTACCAAGCTGATACAGGAGAGGAGCACTGTTGCAAAGACAAAGAAACTTCCCCCGTCCTTGACAGTAGGGGTTGAGTGGATGCCAATAATTTTAATAAAAATCTCTGTAACTAGGAAGCTATTGAAGGCAAAGGTGCTCTCAGGAGCACATGGTGGAGCAGCTGACTTAAATGCCTTGTTCTCTCCTCAAGTTCCAGGCACATTGGGAGAACAGAAGATCAAGCTGAAATCAATCACTGGATACAGCTGCAGAAAATTCCAGCTGTTTTGCTGACAGAGAAACTAAACTGTGTTGAGTCAGAAATGGTAAAGATCTATTAGATCTTCAAGTCCGTCTCTCATAAGCAGAAATGACAACATCTCAATATTGGATACCACGATGAGTATGAGTATGGTTAATCTAATTTTGTACCTGATTTAGCTTAAAGGAGAGAAATAGTTGATGAAAAAAGAAATACATTTAGAGTCTCCTCTGATTTTTGAACATTTGTATAGACTCTCTTTGACAACATCCATTACCCAAAGGCAAATGCCTGGTAAATCATAATTATTATAATTTAGATATTTTGAAGAGCCTTATTTTGACAGCACTTTTATTTATTGATGAATGGTGAGATTTGTGGGAGCCACATCATTATAGACCTGCTCAGAGCCCTAGACATAAACCTAGCTAGATTTTAATTTTCAAAAGCTCTCTGGCACCTTGGAATGTATGTAAATCCCACATGGTACCTATCTGCTTTTGTTCAGTCTCCAAATGCTTTTTAAAATCTGGCCATGAAACCTTGTCAGTACTGTGCAGCCTATTCAAAGTACAGTTTTCTAACAGTGGTAAAAGCAGGTTAATACACCCAGCCCCAACGTACATTCAGATGTCACCTTAAGTGGCTATAGGGGCAGCCATCTCACCTGTTAAGCACAGTACAAGCAGTCCTCAGACTTATGACACAATTGGTTCCTGAAAACCTTGTCTTAAGTTGAAACTTTTTAACTTGGAACCAATTTTCTCATAAGAAACAATGTTATAAATGGGGGATTGGTTCCTGAACCAAGGCCCGATACCCTATTTTCACCAAAACTACCCCAGAATTTTGTACTTGATCAATTATACATGAGTAATATAGCTACATTAATGTATTTATATTGTAACTAGCAATCATATTGATTTGGAAGGACTTCTTTGAGGTGACTTTGCTGGACTTTTTGAAAGGCTCTTGGTTGGAGTTTTTGAAGGGTTCTTGGCTGGAGTCTTCTCAGGAGTCTTGGCTGCAGGTTTTTCTGGAGTCTTGTCTGCTTTCCTTAGAAAGTGTCTAAGGAAGTTTGGACAGATGTTCTCCAGGAAGATGAACAACACAGTGAACTTGTTCGCTGGTGTGGTGTCGCATTGGATCAAATGTTGTACAGTCAAAACTGACGTCATAAAGTTGAAACAGGGTGTGAATTTATAATCCTTGTAAGTGCAAAACATTGTAACTCGAAACATTGTAAGCTGAGGACTGCCTGTAGTTTATTCACCCCAGACCAGAGAGGACATTGCTCCCCTCCACACTGACTTACATCTTAGAGCCTTTTGTTTGGTGCTGAGATTTTGGAATCTGGTCTTCTGAGTAGTTTGTTCTCATGTAGAATGGGTATACCTACTGCAGTAGTGTCCAGGAGGAAGCTGAAGTCCACTACTATCTATAGCCTTGGCAGATGCTGTGCAGGCCTCCCCACACTGCCCTAACACCATACCTTTTGGTTTCCTGGCCAGTGGGGACCAGCCATAGAAGACAGAAGGAAGTTCACTGTCCGTGGCTCCTCTCTTCAGTTTTTGGCTTTCTTGCGTGAGTGCCAGCATAGGTCTCATTATTGCTAAAGCAGAGTTATTTCCCATGATGTGGACACTTGTCACTGGGAAGTGGGCTGAGACTAGATTAATTTCATGTAGCAGATTATTAAATGTTGACAGCATTCAGATATTGGAAAGACTCTGAACTGGAGATATAGGCTGTTACCAGTCTCTGTTCCTCACATACAAATGGTAAACCAGAATCAATCTGTGGACTTCAGTGGGAGCTGCTGGAGTCCATGGCTGGAAAATCCAACACTTTATTAGGGGCCTACAAGTGCATTTAGGAGCTTAACTTTAGGTCCTCACTTGTGAAAACACAGGGCTTGTGCATTATGGGCTGGTCCAGCAGGAAAAGAGTCAGATCAGGGAAACATCTCCTGTACTTTCTCCACTGGAGACTGGATGCACACCCTGCTGGGGTTATTTGACCCTAGCAGACTTTCCTGCCCAGAGCAGGGGGGCTGGACCCAATGATCTCATGAGGTCCCTTCCAGCCCTAAATTCCTGTGAATCTGTGAATGATCTCCATAAGAAATAGGGAGCAAAATAATCTGACTCCATGGGCTGAGTATTTTGTAGCATAACGGGTGCAATCATTCAACCCTGTACTGCGTCCAGTTTTGGGCTCCACAATTCAAAAAGGATGTGGAGAAGCTTGAGAGAGTCCAGAGGAGAGCCACGCGCATGATCAGAGGTCAGGAAAACAGATCTTACGATGATAGGTGAGAGACATGGGACTCTTTAGCCTGGAGAAGCGCAGGCTCAGGGGTGATCTGATGGCCACCTATAAGTTTATCAGGGGTGACCACCAGGATCTGGGGGAACGTCTGTTCACCAGAGCGCCCCAAGGGATGACTAGGTCGAACGGTCACAAACTCCTGCAAGACCGCTTCAGGCTGGACATAAGGAAGAATTTCTTTACTGTCTGAGCCCCCAAGGTCTGGAACAGTCTGCCAGCGGAGGTGGTTCAAACACCTACATTGAACACCTTCAAGAGTAAATTGGATGCTTATCTTGCTGGGATCCTATGACCCCAGCTGACTTCCTGCCCTTTGGGCAGGGGGCTGGACTCGATGATATCTCGAGGTCCCTTCCAGCCCTGATGTCTATGAAATCTATGAAACCCAAACTAATGTATGAGTTGCACTACAAAACTGTAGTGTAAGGCCCAAAGATGACTGCAACCAGAAAAATGACTGTGAGCTTGTCTATTCACAAAGCTGTGGCTGCTCTAGCTGTGTAGGCATAGCTATCTTGGCAGAGTCCCCAGTGCAGACATACCATATGGTGGCTTTTTTACTGGCTTAGCTACATCACCTCCCTGAATGCCTGAACCAAGGCTGACAGAAGCCCTGTACTGTTGGCAGAGTTGCATCCAGACCAGGAGGTTTTGGTGTCGTAGCTGCATCAGCTCAGGGGGTGGGGAGGGGTGTTGATCTTTTCAAGCCCCTAGTCATGTGTTTCTCAATCTTGTTAGATTCAAGGCAACTCTCATTAGGCAAAAGGCATCTGTCTGAAAGTGCCAGCCCTGAGATTTCTCTTGTTTTCCAACCACTGAAAAAACAAGTGCTCATTTCTTTGGTGGTAAAGACCTCATTAAGACCACAACAGAGCAGAATGTTTTTTGACGCTATAGATTCCTACTTGAAGTCTCTGGGTTTATCTTGTGAATCATGTGTAGGCATTTGTACACCTAACAGTGCTAACATTGTGCATCACCTCACATCGCCCTTAAAAGGATCTCACTGAGATGCTGTAGCATCGAGGCTGAGAATCACTGCCCTAGCTGATATATGTGTGCCAGCAAAACTTTGTAGCAGAGACCAAGCCTGTGGCAATGACAATAAGCAGTTCCAAGAAAAAACTCCACCTGGATTCAGAAAAGACAGCTGCGTTGTGCCCTTACATCACTGGTAGTAACAAAGACCCTCCCAATACTACTGAGTTAGGCTATTGGGGAGGTAGGAAACAGAACAATGCCCAATACACTGATCCAAAACTGAGCTGGACCATGAGGATCTAAAATCTTTATAAATCATCGAAATTAGTAGAACCAACTGCAAGGCACAGAAGGGAGCAGGAACATTGGACCAGTCACATATTTGATGAGAACTGCACTTTACATAGCTATCTCATATGTGCTGCTAGCCTGCAAGCCCACATCACAGCAATCTGTGCAATATGGATCTGCATCTTACTACACCTCAAAGCTTCATTTTGAGGGTTTTGGTTCAGCCCATTTTACAAAGGGCAGACTTCAATACTGAATAGGTCATTCGCAGGTCACCTGTACGGAAAGGAAGATGATAAGATTAGAGGATATTTGAATCCAGGTTTTGATTCAAACTCATCCCAATGCAGAGAGGAAGGGGAGTCTATTATTATTAGTGCTACAGAAACCTTTCCAATAAGATCTCAATAAATAGAAATGGGTAAAGCAGAGCTTATGCAAACAAACTCCTTGCCGCCTGCTTATGTTACTGAGACACCTGCTCCCCTAGAATTTTGTTTTTATCTCCCATCTGCAGCAAACCAATTAGTTTTCTTTGCCAATTCACCCTCCTGCCCAAGGATAAGGCACAGCATTCCCTGAGCCATTCTGGAAGCGGGTAGGTAAAGCTTGCTATCCCATTCCCTCAAAGTGAACAGGCTTATGCCTGTTGTTGGGCAGATTGCTAATTATCATATACAGCCTACCTAAGAGAAAAGAAGAGGGAAATAACCCCATGGAAATATTCACCTGGATGAAAGCTCACTGAATTGATAGTTAATCCATACCTCCTAAGAAGAAATCAATTCAAAACTTGCTAATTAAAACGCCATTTGGTCTCCCACTGCTATTGGTTCTGAAGGCTTGTTAGTGTTACAGGCCCAGATACTCTCCTATGCTTGCTGCAGACAAGGAACAGGTCATACTTCTGTAACCCTTAGTGCACACTGCTATTGGACCATGTCCAATTGTTCAGGACCTGGGGTGCCATGTAGCTCTACCCCCTGTTCAGCTCACCTACAAGCGACCAGAGGCCCCCTGAGGGGCGAGGCTCCCTTTACAATGGAAAGACCTTGTTGACTCATAATTAGCTATTTACAGAATTTAATTATATACAGGAGATACTTGCTACACGCATACAAACAGTTCCTGTATTTGTTATAAATAAAATCAAAAGTTTGAAACTCTCTATTTACAATGCACAAAGAGTCTTTACAAGAATAACCGTTGATAACTATTTACACCTAAACAATGCTCAAATCAACAGATACAAAGCTAATAACTTAGGCACTATGTTAAATACTCAGTGTATTAAATCCCTAATTAGTTATTTACAACTAATAGTTAGTCATCCTGACTTATGCCCAAAAGATGGAGGGAGGGGCAGTCCCTCATTCCTCTCATCACACACTTGCAGGCTCCAGCTGCCTCAGGCTATCCCACTCAGGCCCAGGCATCTTACAGTCTGCAGAGGCTGTTTCCACTCAGACGCCTGCAAAACACATATTCTTCTCCCTGCACCTCTGTGCACCCTTCTCTGCCTGGGCATGGCCTCTCCAAGCCCACAGAGCTGTTTACATTTGTGATGCGTAGGGGGTGTGTGCGGGTACACGTGGACCCCCTGAGAGAAGTGCTGCTGATGGCCGCCACATCCCCCATTGCCGCCAACACGGCTGGCAGCATCTGTGGGCAATCGCTGATCACCACTGGTTGCCGCCGACACTGCTGACGGCATCCGTGGGTGGTCACTGACTGCTGGTCAGCATTTTCCCCATCCCTTGCCGCCAATACTGCTGCAGTCACTTGAGGAGCTCCCTGCTTACTGCCACCACGCCATCACCCCCGCTGCCTGCAGCCGGTTGCCATGTCCCCCCAGTTTCTGAGGTCACGTGTTGTTCATGGCTGTTTATGTTGGTAACCACACAGAGGGAGACCAAGCTGCTGCCGGCTGACCAAGCAGCACCTCTGGGCTCACTTTGCCTTTAGGCATTTGGGCATGCTGAGGCTTCCTCTCAGGTTGTGCTTTCCTGGGCGTCAACCCATGCAGGCATCCTGGGGACTTTCCCTAGTTGGCATCTCTTTCTGCCAAGCTGTCCCAGTCCTAGGAAGGGGGTGCGGGCTCAGGGCTCTGTCCCTGCCTGCTCCGTCCCCCTGTCATTCTTGATGGGCAATTGGCTAGTTCTCATATAAAAAGCATCATTCCTTTGGTGAGCAGTAACTACAAGAATTAGACATATGTGCTGCTGCACCAGAGCTAGGCACTGATGAGAATCTGGAGGGAAGCTGCTTCTCCTTTTGCTTGAGCCAGTATTTGGGGACTGGGAGATTTGTTTCCATTAGAGTGCAAAAGTAATAATGGGAGTCAGGTATATTCTTGGTGTAATGTTGTTTAGTTTTGCAGAACACACACTCTATTTTTCCCCCCAACACATTACAGATAAACAAGAGCAGGCAGTTTGTTTGCTGAGAAACCTGCTCCCCCATCATGTGCCACTCTCACAAGCTCTCTATGCCCTGAAAGCTCTGTCCCTCTGCTTACCCTCAGGGTGCCTACAGATGTTTAGGGCCGTGCTCTAACTCATGGCACTTTACATAATGCGCCATGATTTAGAGCCC
Source organism: Crocodylus siamensis (assembly GCF_052110815.1). Taxonomy (NCBI): domain Eukaryota; kingdom Metazoa; phylum Chordata; order Crocodylia; family Crocodylidae; genus Crocodylus; species Crocodylus siamensis. The sequence continues at coordinate 34,251,786 of NC_143404.1, read as the reverse complement.
CCTCCCCCCCGCAACCCAATGGATGTTCACCTGTTGGGTTAGGGGTGAAGCTTGAAGCCTGCTTGCACCTGCCCTGGCCAACAGGTGGGGGCCAAATCACCCCTTTCCCCAGCCCTGGCCCCCCAGTTCTGAGGCTGTCAGCAGGGGAGGGACAGGGAGGATGATGGAGCAGCCAGCATGGAGCTGCTGGCTACTTTACCTGGCCAGAGCTGGAATGGGTGGAACAGCCTCCTTACCTCATGGGTCCCGCCAGCTACCCTGGCTGGGGTATTGGGGGCAGCCAGGCCAGGCTTCTGAAATGAGGGGAGTCTATTCCACCCCTCCCCCCAAGTGCTGGCCAGGCAAAGCAGTCAGCAGTTAGAATAGACTCCCAGTGTGGGTGGTGCAGGCACCTACCCTGGAGATGTTCAAAAGAGCTTGGATGCACACTCTGCTGGGGTTATTTGACCCCAGAAGTCTTTCCTCCCAGAACTGTGAATCTAAACTTCTGTGAATCTGTTTCATGCTGCTACTGTCAAGAGGCCCAGGCAGGAGGTGGAAGAAGGGCACCCCCCTCACCCTGTGGGCCTAGCCTGGCTTCTCCCAGTACCCCAGCTGGGGTATTTGGGGGGGCACAAAATTAGGGGGCTCCATTCCATCCTGCCCCCTACTCACCTCTGGCCAAGCAAAGCAGTTGACAGCTGCTCCCTTTTTCTCCCTTCCCTTGCTGGCAGGCCCAGGGGTAGCACTGGGCTGGTGCTCACCAGTGCAAGTACCATCCCAGCCCTGCAAAGTACAAAAAATTAACCCAGGAGGGAACACAAGTTCCCTAAGTTGCTCTACTTCAAAATGCCTTAATCTGTTACCTCATTTGACCAAGGCTAATTTTTTGTGTGACTGGCCATTTTAAAAGCACTCTGTAGCTGGGCACGTGTGTTATGCCATAGCCGTAGAGCACTTTCAGGGGCCCAACCTTGCAAAAAATGTAACTTGTGTAAGCACCCTTCAGTGTCACTCTTGCACTGCTTCCTCTTTGCTTCATCTGCCTCCAATACTGCACCACCTCTAAGTGATATCTCAGCCTCCAGGTTTGCATCCATACATACTGCCTATAGCAGTGATGTTCAACTACAGCCCACAGACAGGACCTGGCTCTGAAAGTGATCAGCAGAAAGCAGCTCAGCTCAGTATGTCTCCTTCCCAGTGTCATGGCCCAAATGTAAATTTTCTTCCTCTCTCCCTTCCAGCCTTCCTCTGACATTTGCAGCCACTTCCCTCCTCCCTCCCCCATCCACTGTACAGCTGGTTGCAAGCACCTGACCCAAAGCTCTAAAAGGTTTATTTCCATTGATCTAGAGGTTTGGAAAGTCACAGGGTTTTCTGCTGCTGCTTTTACTACATAAAGGGACTTGATTGCTCTTTCTATTGAGCCTAAAAGAGGCTGTGTGGCATATCCAGTGGCTTTAGAAAAGCCTCTGATTGTCCTTGGATCCTGGACTCACCTCCTGGCAGCCATTAGTACCTTCCAGCATAACAGGAGCCAAAGTGAAATTGATTAACCAGTTTCCCTGGCCAAGCAGAGTGACAAACACACAAGATAAAAAAGGGCCTAAATAGAGAGGGCTCAGATAGATTTCTGATTCTGAATTACTAAAATGGGGTTAATAATACAGATATAAAACAACAGCCAGAACCACAGCTGGTGAAAATCCACATTGTTTCATTAAAGTCAAACTGAAAATGTTAATTCCAAGTTCCAAAGTCATGTGTTGGGTTCACTTGAAAAAGAATCACGAAAGTGTGATTTGTAAGCCATGTTTGGGGCTCTTTTGATATCCCTTCTTAGCACTAAGCCTTGCAGGTTCATATTTTAAGCATTTCTCTTCAGCTATGAACACTAGAACCGTATTTTTTTTCTTTAAATAAAGACTGAGATTCTCATATAACCTTCTGACTCCAGGAACTAAAGCTTTAAGAAAAGTATTCATGATAGTGAGATTTATGAGAAAATCATCAGAATTGGTGTCCTGTCATGATGTCATAACCAAAAATGAGAAACTGAGCAGCCTGGGCCATCCTGCCTTGTACTGATTCCACCCTATAGAGGATCTTTTATGTCCACAATGGGAAAGGCAGGATTTTGTCCTCCACATGATGGTATTAATTTCTTGGTAAATATAGTGGCCCATCTACACAAGATGCGTTAATACACATTAGCCTACACGTGCATGTCCTTAATGCACATTAAAAATGGTGAAATTAGGCTAATTGCATCCAAATTTAGGCACAATTAGTTAAAGTGCATTAACACATGTGTAGACACGACCTGGCACTAACTTTAGTGTTGGGTCTGCCCATCCACATGGGGCACATGGCAGGGGTGCAGGGACTTGGCACTAACTTCAGTGCCAAATCTCTGCACATGTAGACATCTGCCAAAAAAATCACTTAATGCACATTAGCTTAATGCACATTAAATTTAGTTATGCTTAAATGTAGATGTACCCGTATTGTATGAGTTATAGCACAGCTTCCTATCCTTTGTACTAACCAAATAATTTGTATCCACACTTACACCTCACTGACCTTGTTCCAGTTGCCAACATGTGTATCAGCCCTGATTCAGGGAGGCTTCACTCTTCCCTGACAATGCTTTCTGCCTCCACAGTTTCATTTAAGTTGGGAAGATAGGAGTTCATCAGTTCATGGTGCTAAAGAGATTTATTTCTGAACAAGCGCTATATTGATGGTTCAATAAGTTTTTATATTTCCTGAGGTTTGGGCACTAATGCTTCAGATCCAGCCTTGTTCACAGAGGCACCAGATGAGAGATGCCACAAATTAAAACAAATAATAATGATTAGTTGCAAGTAGCCAGCCCAGCCCAAGAGTCTAGCACTCATGCTGTGTGGGAACATATGGTGTAATAAAGTTTGTAGCAGAGAAGAATAACATCCCGCTTGTCTTTATTACAGGGCTCAGCATTTGCGCTGTTCCTTTGCTCGCCAACCAAATCCAGGCGCACACCCCCTCAGCACTGGCCACGTTTGGTCGCTGCTATGCAACCCAGTAGGGTAATGATCCATTTTCATGCTTCAGGGTAGACTCTGATTGCTTCAGGGACCAAGGGGGAATTCCCCACTCAATGTACAAGCCAGGGATGTTGCAATAACAGCTTCATAATGTGTATTGTTCCTGTGAAGCAGCAAATCATTTTAGCAGAAATATCTACACAGACTGATGTGCTTATTATCTGTCACTGTGGGATGTGGTGGTGGAAGTTGGATGGTTTTGGGGAAGAGAGGGATTTCTGTGTATAGTTTCCTGGGATGAGGAAGAAAGCATCCCATGCTCTATACACCCCAGATGTTGTTACCTCCACTCTATCCATATCTTCTTCCTTGCTCCCTCTTTGGTACTGTCATAGGGCACAAAAATGCCCTGCTCCTAGAAAGGCGGAAACTGCCTGGAGAAAAAGCCCAGAGAGAGAGAGACAGAAGCCCAGGTGCAGGTTACCAAGGCAACAAGCCAGAGGGTAAATCAGCCTGCACCTGGACATGGTCACCTGACTGGAAGGGGCAAGGCTCTGGGCCTATAAACCCCAGGACTGGGCCCAGGAAGGTAGTTTCCTGCTAGCAGCTAAGGGGGAAGGAGCTCCTCCAGAACAAGTAAAGGGGTAGGGCCTGTCTGCAGCAGCTGCCTCTGATACTGTTAGGGGATGGAGCATTCCCTGGTAGGGTTTGAATGATGTTATAGCCAAGTGGCTTGAGTTTATGTTACAGCCTAGGGGCTTGTGTTTTGGTTATTGCTGTATAAGACTAGTGGTTTGGGTGAGGCTATTGAGGGATGGAGAAGGCCTCATAGGGATCCCATGGCAGTGTGAGGACCCTGGTGCCAGAGAGGGCATGGCATTTGGGGTACACAGGTGCCAGAGAGGGCGCAGCACTTCATAGGGCCATGGAGAGCCCAAGCCTCAGGGAGCTGCTGAGCAAGACAAGGCTGTGGAGAGCCCCGGGAGGACAAAGGGGTCAAATGGCAACAAGGCCCAGACCAAACAACGTTGGTACCATCTGCAAGGCTTGGGGTCTGGTAAAGGGGTAGTTGGATCCATGCATTGCCCACAAGACTAGGGTGCCCTGAAACACCTGTTGTGACACTTTATTTTTGGAGCGGGACCCACGGGGTCCAGAGAGTCAATCAAGACAGTGTCCAAGAGGACTGAAAGGCAGCCTCCCTATCAATCATTTGATCGAAGACAAGGCGGGAGAGAATTTGAGGGTGTCTATTGGGCCAACTTGCCATGGTAAGGGGGCCTTGGTGAGATCACGGCCATCTTGCAGGACCCCGTCCTGTCACTGGTACCACGCATCCAGGCTTCCCTACAAAGAGAACCTGATCTGGCTTATGAGCAGCTGTCAAAGCTTTCTGCTTCTCCTCCATGCATTCTACAAGGTAGCTTGTATATGCTGCCTTGGACACATGCAGCTATGTATGTTCAGTACAATGCATATATCCAAACAAGCTACGTATGTCTAGTACATCGTGCTGTCTTATACTGAACTTCTAGAGAACAGCACACCATTTGATGTAATGTGACAATAAATAACACAAGGATTCTATTCTTATCTTGTTCATAAGCAGGGGAAATGAACTCAAGTCACCTGGTTGCTCTAGAGTTCCCAGACTGCTACAGAAAACAGGCTATTTTTTCTGATCTGCCATCCAGTTTGCTGCAAAGTTAATAGAGTCCTGAATCCAGGCCTTCTGCCACAGTACAGAAGCATACTTAAATTTTTAGTGAGTTCAAATAAAAAAGTTGAAATCAATCAGTGAATTTGGATACCCAACTCAATATATCTCAAAGAGCCCTGACTTACAAATCCTGACTAACAGTCCCTTCTGATAATCTGGGCCTAAGGTGTCTCAAGTTGGGTACCTAAAAGTTTATGAAACCAGAATTACTTAGGTACTTCTGAAAACTATGGCTGAGGTTCATAGAGTGCTGTCAGTGAGCTGCCTCTGGGTGGAGTGCTCTGTTGAGCAGTAGGTCCCCCAAAAGCGCTCTACAGCCATACCATGACACGTGCCTGACTGCAGAGCATTCTAAAAGTGCCCAGTTACACAACTAATTAATCCTCATCTAATGAGGGATTAGATGAAGGTACTCCAAAGTAGAGTGCTTTAGATAACTTCTGTAATCCATGTGTTCAATGAAGGCTGGGCTGATGCAGCCCAGCTTTACCCCTGGTGCTGTTTGCAGGAAGGGAGTGGGGATGGAGGAAGGGGAGGAAGCTCTAGACTGAGATTTCCCTAGCCTGAGCTAGAGTGGGGGTTGGTGGATTGGAGCCACTCCTACCTCATCCCCACCCCCCAGGATCCTCCCCTCCCTCTTCCAGCTCATATTGGGCAAAGCCAGTCTTTAAGAAAGGGAAGAGGAATGACCCTGCAAACTATAGGGTTGTCTAACTGGTCAGTCTAACCTCAGTCCTGGAAAAAATCTTTGAAAAAATTGTTAAGGAGGCCATCAACCACAATCTTGTAACTGGTGGAATATTAAGAAGCAAACAGCACAGCTTTGTTGAGGGGAGGTCATGCCTAACTAACCTGGTATCCTTTTATGACCAGGTAACTAACCAGCTGGACAAGGGGTATGAGGTTGACATCATTTATCTAGACTTCAGCAAGGCCTTTGATACTATTTCCCATGAGATCCTTTCAATTAAACTGGAGGGTACTGGCCTAGACCAGTCTACAGTGAGGTGGGTTGGCAATTGGCTCAGAGGCCAATGCCAGAGAGTTGTAATTGATGAGATGGCCTTATCTTGGAGGGCCATCTCCAGTGGTGTCCCCCAGAGATCAGTACTTAGGCCCATGCTCTTTCATATCTTTATCAATGGCTTGGATGAGGGGGTGGAAAGTGCAATGATTAAGTTATCTGATGACACCAAACTTGTGGGGAAATGCAGGCACATCTGAGGACAGGATAAGGATCCAGGATGATATCAACAGATTGGTGTTATGAACTGAATGCAATCAGATGAAGTTCAATAGGGACAAGTGCTGGGTCCTTCAGCTGGGTAGGAAGAACCTTCACCACAGCTATCTGATGGGTGATGGTCCACTGGCTGGCACTGCATCTTAAAGGGACCTGGGGTGACAATCAACCAGAAGATGAATATGAGCCAATGGTGCGATGAAGTTGCCTGCAGGGCAAACAGAACTCTGGCATGTATCAGCTGACATGTGAACAGTTCCAGAGAGGTGCTCCTCCCCCTCTACCTGGCATTGGTGAGGCCACTGCTGGAGTACTGTGTCCAGTTCTGGGCACTGCACTTCAGGAAGGATGTGGATAAAATTGAAAGGGTGCAGAGAAGGGTCACCCATATGATCAGAGGCCTGGAGGATAGGCTTTATGAGGAGAGACTCCAGGAACTGTGTTTGTTCAGTCTGAGCAACAGAAGACAGGTGACTTGATAGCTGCGTAAAAGTATGTCAAGAATACCAAGATCTAGGGGACCAACTCTTCAGAAAGCACCCCCAGGGAGAACAAACACCAACGGGCACAAATTAATTGAAGAAAGATGTAGGTAGGACATTAGGTTATCTAGAATCTGGAGCACACTCCCAGCAGAGGTGGTGCAGTTACCATTCATGGAGGTGTTCAAGAGGAGGCTGGACAAGCACCTCATTGAGCTCCTTTGAGCCCAATTACCTCCTGCCATGGCAGGGAACTGGACTTGATAATCTTACAGGTCCCTTCCGGTCATTTGATTCTATGATTCTATGAACCCAGCCTGTAGCTCCCTTCTGCTTCCCCATCTCTCCTTCTTCCTGCAGACAGCACCAGAGCTGGAGGAGGAGCAAGGGGGAGAGGCTGCAGGCAGGTAGCTCCTCTGTTGGATCAGCTCCAAAGTGGAAATCAATCCCCACCTTCCCCCCAGTCCAACAATGAAAGTCTGTTGGGTTGAGGTTTGCTCTAATTCATGATGCTTTCTGTGGAGCACCATGAATTAATGCAGGGAGCTGCATGTCTGTCAGTACTTTCAGGATAATTGGCTAATAATGCTGAAATGAATAGGCTGGCCATTTCCCAGGCACAGTGCATGCCTACACAGCAGCTGAGCTGTCACTACTGAAGAAAGCTTTGCTTCTCATTTTCAACTTTGTTTCTGCAACCTTAGCTGTGGGGTCACTTTTGCCTTTATTTGGTCTAGCTGTATTGCTCTATCTTTATTTTGTCAAGTTCTTTGCTGTCTTAGGGCCAGTTCATGATTTCTCTTTCTTCCTCCCTCACTTAGATTACTACCACTGAAGTGAATGAGGGTACTGTGAGTAAACACCTTCCAAGGAGAATCAGGGGTTAGCTTAGTTTTAAAAGCTGTTTCTATGCCCCCCCCCCGCCAGCTGTTGCTTATTTGTCTCTACCCCTTTTACTTCCTTTCCTTTCTTTGGGCCAGGCCTACCCGTGCATGGATTCTGTGGCTCCTATGAACTCCAAGTCAATGAGGGTTACATGTCCATGCTTGGCTCTTCTGCATCTTCCTTTCTACTGTCTCTTCTGCTTCACCTTGGCTTCTTTCCCCTGTAAGTGCCCTTTTGCACAATGTTCTTAGCATCCTTTCCTTTTTATAAACCCAGGCAGCACTTGTGCCAGCAATGCCACTTTAGTGATCTAACATTGAACAGAGCCTGACCTGCTGCTCATCCTAGAGACAGAGATCAGAGTTCTGTCAGTCTCCAGCTGGGTTGCAGACATCATTAACTCCTTTCTCAGCTGTGCCATGGACTGCGGCAGGAAGATATCTTGGCCAGTGATGGACATGGCCAGCCAAGGGCATCCTCACTCCTCCATTAGCTGTCAGAGAAGTATAGCAACTCAGCATAACCATTCTTTTCATGTCTGTTATCCTTCTGTCCCCATTGCTACTTTGCTGTCTGGTCACATCTTGTCTCCTCTCTATTGCTTTGTGCAAAGTGAAACTTATAAGGATCTTCCTCCAGTTTTGCTCAGTTGTAAACTCCATTGAATCAAATGGGTTTATTTCAGATTCACACTAAAAGAAGCAGAGAATCGGGGCCTTGATTCTTAACATATCACCTTTTAAAGATTAGGATTCAATGTTAACTGTGCTGCTGAATCCAAGCACAGAGTGGCTTGAGCCTGCAAACAGTGGGGAATTCATAATTTGCCTCCAGGGGCAGGTGGGGTCAGCATCTCATAGGATTGGCCTAAAGTGGAGGATATAAGGACAAAGGGAATTTTAGGCAGTCAGTAACCACTGTTTTTGGGGGGATGCATCCAGTTTTGTAGTGGGGGGGGAGGTGTGCAGGTCCCATTTTGTTCATTGCAAAGCTGGGCTGCAGCTCTCACTAAATTAATATGGTCTTTTATAGCAAATACTAGGAAACTACTATTTGCAGGATATGAGGTTGCTGGTTTTTAATAACACAGTAGTTTATATGTTAATTTTTTTACATCCATTTGGATGCTGAGGCGAGTTGGCTCTGATTTTATAGCTGTGTTTGAGGCACTTATTGCAATGACAATCGATTTGTCTTAGTATTCAAAGAGGAATTGGAAAAACAAGACTCATTTGATCAGATTTCCCCAAAGCTCATGGGGCTAACCCTGCCTCTGATCCACTTCCTGTAGCTGATGATGCTGAAGCCAGGCAGATGTGTGCCAAATACGGGCTGCAGGATTAAACCTTCTTGTATAGAGCAGAAATACACTGTAAATGTCTCTGTGGAGCTGCAGAAGGCCACCTTATCCTGATTCCACAGCAGAGCTCTACCTGGGAGCAAGTGAAAGGCCGTATCTTATCATCTGGAAATTCTAAGCACATGAAAGGTCAGCCACTAACTCCACATAGACTATTATCATTTACTATTAGGAGCTGAAGGTCAGTCTGTACACTATCAGAAAGGTCACTTAGCTGAGATTTACTGTAATCTCAGATTTGACCTATGACCTCAATCACACAATTTGTGCACACTAAATAACATCCTCCTTGACTATGAGTAGCTCATATGAGCAGCAATGAGAAGGAAATTGCCATTAGCTTTTGACATTTTTGTGTGGACTTGTTGTGGTCTCTAAGGCAGAAAGGAGAAGCAGTTTATGTATAACTGCTTTTGGTCTATCTTTCTCACCTCTTTTTCAGTGTGGCCCACAGAATATTTGGTGCAAATATTACGAGTTAACACTCATGAATCTTTCTGAAACTTCACAGCCTCCCTCAGGTGTCAGAGAGAAAGGGGAACAGTTTGAGGAACAAACAGCTGAAAATGGGAAAGACACTTTGGGTTGCAGCCACTGAAGCCGATACACAGATGTGCAAATTACACCCTTCTCCCAGTCAGGCCCTTTTTCAGGTTTCCCTTCTGGGGGATAGGGAAGATTACAGCCACTGCTGCATCATCTCCTTTCATATGGATGCGTGGCTTTGGATTATAACAAGCTCTCCGTTACAGCCCTGTTAGCAGAAGCTGCTGAGGAGGTGTGCAGCAAAGCCATGATAACCACACACAAGCAGTGCCAACCATTTTTGGGTGACTCTGATCCTTTATGCTCTATATTACCCTACCTTCCTCTCTAAGCAGGCTTTTCATCACCAGGATCCTGCACACCATGGCCAAGGGAAACAGCACATGAAGTAGAAAGACCCCCACAAAGGCCACCACTATTAGATACAGACAAGTGAAGCCTGAAACTCAAGTGAAGAGGGAAAGGGAATTACTTGCACCACCTCTGGTGGCTGAGACACAGGAGTACAGACAAGGCCTCAGTCTCCCGAATCACTCATATGTTGGTTTTGAAATGTGTGTGCAGTATGACAACGTATACCATTTGGACAGATTCCAGCTCCCTCATACCACCTGTGGACAGAGTCTCTGCAGTGTAGGCAGCTTCTGTGTAATGGGTCACTATGACCAGATCTGCACCTTGCACTGCTCAACACACTGAGGCAATCAGGGAGTTTCAACTTTTTCTGCTCCAAGTCAGTTGTTACAAGTCTAGCTCCATCAAAAGTGGATCCCACTGTCTGCCCTTTGCATACTCAGATGTTACAGTTCTTTCCAGAGAGGCAGGCTCACCTCATTGCTCTTATTCACCTGACCAGCCCTGTCATTTTTAAGTATCCGAGAAAGAATGACCTGCGTGAATAAGGGTTACAACAGCAGGCAAGCTCTTAGGGCAACTGGCCACTTCCACCCTGGAAAGGCTCTAGCTGCTGAAGGGACCATGACAAATAACAGAAGGTGCAGGAGTATCTGTATGCACCTGCTGCTGGCCAGTGTCTCAACCCTTATTCCATTTATTTGTTGGCTGTAGCCATGTTGGTCTAAAAACATAGGCAGGCATTGCATTTTCAGACATCCTTGTTGTAAATTTGCTTCTTTTCTACCTCAGAGAGCACAACATCAGCAGTCTCCCTACGCCTGATGAAAGGCGCTTGTGCCTGAAAGCTTGCAAAGAACAACTTTCCAGCTTATTAGTTGGTCTAATAAAAGATATCATGTCTATCAAAAAAAACCTAGCCATTTAGCAGAAATGCAACGCTACTGGCAGGAAGGAAGGCCTAGCTGCCACGCATATGTTCTGAGCAGAGATGGCTTTGTTTTGCTAGCACATTGTTGTGTTTCATAGTGTTTCAGTGTCAAAACTGCTTCTCCTCTCTTTCTTAGAGACCACAAGTCCACATAAAAATGTCAAAAGCTAATGGCAATTTCCTTCTCATTGCTGCTCATATGGGTTACTCATAGCCAGGGAGGATATTTAGTGCGCACAAATTGTGTGATTGAGGTCATAGGTCAAATCTGAGATTACAGTAAATCTCAGCTAAGTGACTTTTCTGATAGCATACAGACTGACCTTCAGCTCCTAATAGTAAATGATAATAGTCTATGTGGAGTTAGTGGCTGACCTTTCATGTGCTTAGAATTTCCAGATGATAAGACACCTCGCTCCCAGGTGGAGCTCTGCTGTGGAATCGGGATCTGGTGGCCTTCTGTGGCTCCGCAGACATTTAGTGTATTTCTGCTCTTTACCAGAAGGAATAATCTTAGTCCAATGTAGATGGACTAGGCCACAGTCCGGGTGTGACACTTAGGAGCCAGTCTCATCCCATCAGAAATCAGTGGGCTGCAAGCTCCTACATCACACAGGAGCATGAGAAAATTGCTCTTGCAGGAAGCCGGCTGAAGGGCAGATCTGCAGGCGAGGCGTTTGCAGGGTGTAACAGCCATACAAACACCCCCGCCTGCGGCTTGCCTTCGGCTTGAAGAGCCGTTCCTGCCCCAAGAGGATGGTGCTGGGGTAAAACCACACGCCGGAGGCTCCTGCACACTGCATGACTAGCACCGGGGGGAGCCCGTGCAGAACTGTGTTCGCTTCACTGGGAGCAAGTCCTTCTGGTGCCGCAGGAACGAGCCGGCGCTGCCCCCAGTGCTCCCGCTACAGCATCGGCGGGGGCGCTCAGACAGGCGCCGCGGGACAGCCTCCCACAGCACAACGCGCCGGCGCTTCACCTCAGACTGCCCCGCTGCCGGCGCTACTTGGGGACCACAGCAGGGGCTGCCTCGCATTGTGACGCGCGAGGCCGGGACGAGGCTTCGCCGGGTTGCTAGGAGTGGGGTAACGTAGCGCTTGCTTATTGGTGGCCGGGTCACGTGCCCCGAATGCCGAGCAGATCCGGACGCGGCCGTTGGCTCGCAGAGCTGAGCGTGCGCAGTGGCCGGCGGGAGTTGCGGGCTCAGGTAGGAGCCGAGCGCCTGTCACGGCGGGGGAGGGTCTCGCGAGGCGTCTGCTCCGCGCGCTTCTACGTGGTGCAGGGACGGGCAGCGCTGCCGCCAGCACAGACCCGGGGCACAGGCGCGGGGCATAGGGATGCGGCCCGCGGTGCCCGCTCCAGCTTTGCCCAGGCTCGCACGGCCCCACCCCCGCCCCCCATCTCCTCCCCGTGAGCAGGAGCGCGGCCCTGATTTGCTTCGTGCCTCTCGAGAGCGGAGGTGGCGGCGCCCGCCCAGGGCCGCGCTGGGGCTGCGCTCGTTGGTGGGGCCGGGCGTTTCGGCCCTCTTCCCGCGGGCTGGGAGCGAGGTGGCGGCACGGACAGGGGCAGGCTGAGCCAACGAAGGGCTCACTTTCTGTGACCCTCTCAACAGCTTGGTTTTAAGGGTCCTGTCAAGCCAAGGGCTGCCCGCGGTGCGGAGAGGGAGGTCTGCGTGCGAGGGTAGATGCTTCTTTCCTTCCCTTAGGCTCTGATGCGTGGTGGCAGGAGACTTGGGGTTGTGTGGGCAGGAGCCTTGACCTACAGAGGTTCAAAAGGAGGGTCCCCCCCAGGGTTCTTCCTGTGAATTGCATCACCCAGCACTGGGCCTGGCATATCTGTACCCACAGATAAGTGCCCAAAAGCTTGCAGTTTAAACTTTTTTTTTTTTTGGTGCAAAAATCTAGTTGGTTTAATAAAAGATTAACTCTATCAACTCAGAACTCTACCATGAGTTCTGATAAATCTTTATAGCGCTTACAGCAGATCTTGCAAGTGCTTGTGTCTGCTTGGTGAACTCATGGAGCTCCCCTGCTCTGTGACAGTGTTCCTGCAGTGCCGATGCCTCCCTCCATACTGTGGAAATGTAGCCACTGGAGATTTGAGAAGCTGCTGTGAAGGGGGTGGATACTGAACCTGGGGCCTCCTTGCTGTTGTAATACAACAAGTTTTGGAGAGAATGCAGCTTGGGTCAGCTTTTGGTCAAATTTGGATGGGACTTCAGCACTGCTAACAAATTCTCTGTATCCTCAAATCATGGCCCAGCCTATGCAACCCTTTTCCACTTCCTTGTTAAGAATGTAGTTTTTAAAACTTAGAAACAAATTTACCAGCAAAAAACAGTTTTTAGGTACCCTATCTAAAAGGTCCGTTCTTCCCCTGAAATCTGCCTGGTTTATGGCATAGGGAAGTTGAGGTTTATTTGAAAGGTGACTTCAGCTGGGCAACTATGATGAAGCAAATACTATACCAAGGAGATTGGCCACTGGAGCTTTTGTGGGACAGCATACTACTGGGTTAGATTTGGGGATGAGAGCTAGAGACTTCCAAATCTTTTCTCTGGCTTTTGGTAAGATGCTTAACTCTCCAAGCATTCAGTTTTCCCACATGGGATATAACATTTAACATGCCATTCTTTTGTGGGTTGATCAGGTTTCATTAATATTTGTCAGCTGCTCTGTAGATGAGAAATCCTATACAAAGCTAGTTTACTCCTAACATACATTCTGAGCTTCTGAAACAAGCAATGCTGGAACAAGGAATCTGCTGGTATACAGCAGTCTTGAAACTTGGCATGAACTTTTTTTCCTCCATGTTTTTGGTTCATGAAAATGTCACTTCTAAAGCAGCTGGGCAAGAAAATTCCATCCGTTCCAAAAGCAAAATGAAATCCTGAATGGGTTTGTGATTGTTTGTTTGAAATGAAGCTCAAGATTCATCAAAGCTTTGCAAGCCTTGCCTCAGTTTCAAGTTTGTTATGAAGCCTGAAGTCACGGGTTTCCTAACAAACGTACCTACTGCTGAGTAGGGCTAAATATGCCCATCCTGCTGGTGGTGTGTTGCTCCTTGAAGTGTGTTTATAATAAGCATTTAACTTGTTATAACATGCCCGTTAACCATTGCCATTACCTTATTCCCATTCAGGACAGTGAGTGAATCCCAGTTAAGGAGATGAATTCCACAGGGCTGGAGATGGCCTAGTCTTTTGCAGAACAGTGATACAGATGCTAAGGAATGTATAATATTTTTTATAATTCCTGTCTTGTGCCAAATTAGCCAAATCAGTTATGAATTCCATCAACTGAGCTGAGCAGAACTCAGTCGTTCAAGCTTGTGTGGTGCTACCACCCACAAGTATCCTCCTTCCCAGTCTGGGGCTTCAGATGCTCCCAAATCCATGGCATCTTATGTGCAGGCCTGAGACCCAGAGGCCTTGAAGTGCAGATGCCCCCAAATCTTGCTTGCCCTTAGCTCAAAGGCCAATGTATAATTTTATTCTGAATGAATAAAGGGATTGGGGAAGTTTTGGCATTTACCTGTAAGCTGATAGGGTCAGCATGCCCTTCCCTCTGCAGTGTATGAAATTCTATCTGCAGAGTGAGTCAGTGGATCTGCCTCATTGCCAGCTAGGATTTTTATAGCCAGCTGACTAATGTGAGTTAGATTAGACTTTACAATGCGATAACGACTAAGTTTAAACCAATAATTTATGTGTCTATAATTCCTGTTATCAAAGGGGTTTTGCAGAACACTGTAAGTCACTCTTGCAATGGATTAAGTGTGTCCACATGAGTGACTGTAAATCATAAGAAATGTGGGGTTGGAAGGAGTCTTAGGAGATCATCTAGTATAGTCTTTCTTGCCTCAGATCGGGAGGATCAAATATACCTGCAGTATCCCTGATAAATGTTTTCTAACCTAGTCTTAAAAACCTCAAATGATGGTGAGTTTATCATCCTTTCTAGGTAGCCTATTCCACTGCTTAACTCGTCTTACAATTTAGAAAGTGGTTCCTAATACCTAGTAGAAATGTTTGCTTTTAAGATAAGCTAATTACTACTTGTCTTGCCTTCAGTGGACATGGAACACCATTGATCATTGTCTCTTATAACAACCTTTTACATATTCGAAGACTGTTATCCTGTCCTCCTGTCTTCTCTCTTCAAGCAAGAACCAGCCCTTCCAACCTTTCCCCACAGATCATGTTTTTCAAACCACCTATCATTTTTTTTTTGTCATGCTTCTTTGGACTCCAATGTTTGTCTTCATTTTTAAAGCGTGGTGCCAAAATCTGGATGCGGTATTCCAGCTGAGGTCTCACTTGTCCTACATCAGGGGTGTCCAACCTTTTTGAATGTGGGGCTGGATCACAAACTTTTTATCACCCAGTGGAGCGGTGAGCCATATTCAAAGACCTCACAGGAAGTGGTATCACATCAGGAAGTGATGTCACATGACCTTTGACACCAATGAAGGTCTCAAGAATATGTGAAAGGGTCACGAGCAAACTTTAAAAGTGGGTTCTCCTTTAAAGTAGAAAAACATATAACTGTGACTTTTCTCTTGTGGGCTGGTAGAGTTCCACCCTGCAAGGGGCTACTTGGGGTCCCCCCCATGTTCCACACACTGGGGAACTGGGGTCTGGAGGTAGGAGCAGTAAGGGACACTGGGTTGGGACTGTGAAAGGCAAGGACCTCCCCCTACACACACAGGTGCTGGGAGCCCACAGTCACCAGCCTGGCCCCAGGGGAGGTGCCGTCTTCCTGCTCTAACCCTGGCCCAACCCAGCCCTACCTGTGGCACCCCGGCTGGGCAGGAGGCAGCAGAGGCAGATGACAAGGATGAGCTCGGCTGCCATGTCGCCTCCGTGGGTCCGCATTGCTGCACCGTGCCAGGCTGGAGGAAGCCGGGGCCGGGCGGCACCTCAGGGCGCAGCAAGTGCAGGCTCTGCCTGAGCCCAGGGCCACCCTGCGCAGCATGGCCAATGCTGACAGCCTGGCAGGAGGAGGCACCTGCCTGTGCCGCTCTGCCTCTGCCAGCACCCTGAGGTTGGGTGGCCAAGTCAAGCTGCCTCTTGCCTGCGGGTGGCGAGTGGCGAGTCGCTCGGGCTGGAAAACGGTGGCTTCCGAATGTGGTGCTGGGGACGGGAGGAGGTGAGCTGGGTCTGCACTCCTCTTCCCACATGCACCGCATCGGAAACGTCAAGCTGATGCAGTGCGTGTGGGAACTTTGTCCCTTCCCCAGCCCTTCAGCAGCCATTAGGCCAACCTCCAGCCTGGCTGGGGGAAGGACAAGGGGTAGGAACGATTTGTTTCCCGTTACAGCACTGCGGGCCACAGAAAATGCCTTGGAGGGCCGCATGTTGGACAAGCCTGTCCTACATGGATAGAATTGTTACCAGGGGTCTACCCAACTTGAGGAGACAGCTGGCCAATTTTGTGGGCAGATTGCAAGGCCAGCTGCCATTTTCATGGCCCTATCATGGTGGCCTCCCTGCCATGCTTCTGGCCAAAGGCCCCCAGTGACTCCAACCCTCACTGCTGATTGGTGAAGTCTCTGTCATATGGTCCTGCCCCTTGCTGCTGATTGGCTGAGAGGGCTGTCCATAACGTGGTCTTACAACCCTTTGCTGCTGATGGGTGGAGAGGGCCAGGCCACACAATAGGCAGCCCTTTCAGCCAATTGGTGGCGGGGGGCAACATTTATCTTTGCCTGTTTATCTTCATGCTGGCAGGCTTCTTTGTGCTGGGCTGCATGGCTGGGAGGGCGGCTGGCTCCTACCGGGGAGCCAGCATTTTATTTTTAGTGAGTCTCCCCTCTCCCCTCCATGATGGATTTTGTGGAGATTGCCTGATTTCACCATTTCCGTGAAATCTGTGAAATCACAATTTCAGTAGGTCCCTAATCATATTTCACTTTGTAAAATGTATTAAAAGGAATGTTGTATGCAAAGAGCTTTGGTTCTTGCACTGATATCATGTTGCTGACTCGTTTAAGTTTTAGTCCACCAGCATGCTGAGATTTTCTTTTTCACTACTGCTACCTAGCTTTGTAAATTTGATTCTTTTATCTTTCCTAGGTATAGTCCTTTGCATTTGTCTTCATTACGCTTTACATTATTGATCTTGGACCATTGTTTCAATTTATTGGGATCATTTGAACTCTGAACCTGATCTCCAGAGTGCCTGTGCCTCGGAGGTTGGTGTCATCCACAGGTTTTATCAATATGCATTCTATTCCACCATGATGGGTGTTAATGAAAATTAATAGAAACAGATTCTGGGCCAGCTCCTATGGAACTGTGCCTGAAGGATTCTTCCTGTTTGAGTGAATTTTTGATAACTAGTCTGAAAAACATTTGTATTGATATTTGCTTTGTGGTGATTCCTTATTTCCCTTTTTGCTTATAAGTGACATGTGGGGCACTGTCAAAAGTCTTGGAAAGTTGTGCCTAATGGTATATTGGTATACTGGCAATGCTTTCCTTTGTAAGCATGACCTCCCACTCTCCCTTTTGAGATGTAGTTGGGTTAGAGGACCCTGGCATTTTTAAAGGCAAACCACAATCAGGATTTATATCTTGAAGATGTGGGTGCTTCCTGAGCCCCACCATGAAATCCCTACCTGGGCTAGTTTCTGGTGCAGACCATTTTCCACAGGCAGTGAGTGTACATGAGCCACTTCAGTGCTCTTTCCTCTACCACCTCCCTTGGGGGAGTCTCTACTGTTGTTGATGCTTCCCCAGAAGATTCATGCTTTGCTATTCTCTACCAAAGGAGTTTACTTCAAGAGCCTTTATTTTGTTTCTGGGGTCCACCCTGATTTGCTCCAGCCAGATCTATAAACATGGGGTTATCCTGGCTGAAGAGAAATTAGCTGACACTTCACTGTTCCTTAACCTGATATTCAATCCTCAGAGTCACTTGTAGCCCTCTGTGTGGGTCATTTAAGCAACAAATTTACCCAGTGGCAGCTCTGGCTTCCGTTTCCAGCTACCACACAGTAGGGCTGTGCAAAACTTCATCAGCAGTTTCGTTTGGACATTGTTTCGACTTGTTTTGAGATTGAAAGCACAAAATCTAAATGAAACGGAGAGCTTCAAAACAGCCTCAAAATGAAACAAAGCAAGTTGAAACATTTTGACATTTTTTAAATGTTTCAAGTTTTGAAGCTCAAGCTGGGCTTGCCTGCAAGCAAACAGAAACTAAAGTAAGGAGGGGGTGGGAAGGACTGCTCCAATTATTGACTGTGTAGCTGGCCAGTGACTGTCCTCTTTCTCTGGGGTCCCTTCCAATCCCAGTGCTCTGGGGGAGGGGTGAAAAAACTGCATAAAAGACAGCTTTGTTTGAACTGCCCTGCTTTCTGCCTTGGTGTCAGCTGAGTGAGGGTGCACCCTAACACACACTCAGTGTCATCCACCCATGTTACAAGTTTTGCCTGTCAGCAGCCAGAGGTGCAGGGCTGCAGAACCCAGAAGCCCCTGTACCTATCTCTTTGAAAGCTGGCAGGCTTTGTGGCTTCAGCAGGGGCTATCATGCCTGCAGTTTTCAGCCTGCTGCACCTTAACACACACATGGTATCACTCATGTCACAAATTTTGCTTGCCCGGAGCTTGAGGTACAGTTTCCCCTAAACTCCTGCACCTATCTCCTTGAAACTTGGCAGGCTTTGTTGCCTCATCAGGGGCTAGCAAGCCTGCAGTTTTGACCCCACTGTGGCTTAACGCATACACAACATGAGTTTTTTGCTTTCAAGACTTTTGAGGTGCAGTTTCAGTGAAACCCTTGCACCTATGTCCTTAAAACTTGGCAGGCTTCATGCCCTTAGAAGGGGCTACCATTCCTGCAAGTTTCATCCAAATCAGGCCAAAAATGACCAAGTTTTATAGGCTGTTTCGAGCTTCCCCATTATAGCCTACAGGTGAAACTAGGAAATGGCATCAAAACAGTGAAACTATTTCGATGAAAAGAAACAGAATAGCAGTTTTGAATCGAAATGAAACGCTGTTCCGTTGAAATGGAAATCGAAATGGAATGGTGCCATTTCTCACAGCCCTATCGCGAAGTAAAGGTTGGGGAGGAGAATGTAAATGAGATAAGTGATCCCCAAGCTACTTTCGTGGCTTAGAGCCAGGGTCTTCCATAGAATTCATGACAGTATTCATGTTTCAGGTACAGTGTTAACTTTCAAATGGGGTGGAAGGGTAAAAAGAATTTAAACAGACCCTTGGGTGATTCCAAGCAATGTGAGAAGCTTATTGATTAATTGACAAAGCAGAATTACTGCAAGATTAGTGCTGAGGATAAGCATAATCTTATGGGACAGGTCTGGACTGCTGTGAAGCAAAGCTGGCCAGGCTCACAGCCTCAACAGCAGGGGCTTTCTCTTGGTGGTCCTGCAGGCAAAAGCTCCAGCAAGCACCACACAGAAGTACCCAAATCGTGTTGTTCCCCCCTCCCCCCCATTATACCTGCTATTTATACATGTCTGGTAAACATAATCTTCTAATAAATGATTCCCAATTGGTTTTATTTGTTTCACTGAAACTTCTAGATTCAGATTAAACTAGATTCTTATGGACTAAGAAGGTGCCAATTAGTTAAGACACATCTTTGAGAGCGTAACAGGGCAATAGGGAGGGCTTCTTATTTCCTTTCTTTGCATGGCAGAATCATAGAATCAATGAGCTGGAAGGTACCTAGACAAATCATTGAGTCTGACCCCACCATGGGCAGGAATGAGCACTGGGGCTGGGAGGGGTCATAAGACCCCAGCCAGGTGCCTATCATGTCTCCTCTTGAAAATTTCCAGGGGAGGTGAGAGCACTATCTCTCTGGGAAGCCTATTCCAGGCTCTGGCCACCCTTACAGTGAAGTAGTTCTTCCTAATATCTAACCTAAACCTATCCTCCCTCAGCTTGTGGCCATTGTTCCTGGTGACTCCAAGGGGGGCCCTGGTGAACAGACTTTCCCCGAGTCCCTGCTTGTGGCCCCTGATAAGTTTGTAGGCAGCCACAAGATCCCCCCCCCCCCTCAGTCTCCTTGCAGAGACTGAAGAGATTCAGGTCCCTCAGCCTCTCCTCATAGGGCTGGCCACGGAGGCCCCCAACCATATGAGTGGCCTCCTCTGGACCCTCTCCGGGTTCTCCACATCCCTCTTGAAGTGCGGCGCCCAGACCTGGACACGGTACTCCAGCTGCAGCCTGACCAGTAGAGGGGGAGCAAGACCTCCCTGGACCTGTTAATGATGCCCCTGTTGATGTATGACAGGGTGCAGTTGGCTCTGCTTATTGCTTCGTCACATTGGCGACTCATATTCATTGTGGAGTCGATCCTGACTCCAAGATCCCTCTCTGCCTCTGTGCTGCCGAGAGGGTCAGCCCCTAATGTATAACCATAATGCTGGTTCCCTCTCCCCAGGTGCAGCACCCTGCACTTGTCCTTGTTGAACTGCATCCTGTTCAGATCTGCCCACTTCTCTAACCTATCCAGGTCTGCCTGGATGCGGTCCCTGCCTGCCGGTGTATTCACTTTACCCCACAGCTTGGTGTCATCAGCAAACTTGAACAGGTTGCTCTCCACACCCTCGTCCAGGTTGCTAATGAAGATGTTGAACAGCACCGGCCCAAGGACCGAGCCCTGGGGGACTCTACTGCCCACACCCTTTCAGGTCAACATCGACCCATTCACCGCCACCCTCTGGGTGCGCCCCTGGAGCCAGTTTGCCACCCATGTAACCATGCATTCATCAGTGCCGCAGTCCCTCAGCTTGCCCATCAGAATTGGGTGGGACACTGTGTCGAAAGCCTTCTGGAATTCCAAGATGACATTGACTTCCTCCTTCCCATCTAAGCTCTTTGTTACCTGGTCATAGAAAGAGACCAGGTTAGTCAGGCAGAATCAGCCTTGCATGAACCCATGCTGGTTACCCCTCAACATCATTTCTTCTGCAGGGCTCTCACAAATGTGGCCCTTGATAATTTTTTCAAAGACCTTCCCCAGGATAGAAGTGAGGCTGACTGGCCTGTAGTTGCCAGGCTCTTCCTTCATCCCCTTATTGAAAATGGGGACCACATTGGCCGTTTTCCAGTCCTCAGGGACCTGGCCCGAGCACCAGGAATCCTCGAACAGCCATGCCAATGGCTTCGCACTGACACCAGCCAATTCCCTCAGCACCCGTGGATGAAGATCATCCGGGCCCACTGACTTGGACATATCTAAGCCGTCCAGGTAGTCCTTAACTAGGTCTGAACTAACAGTCGGGGAACTTGCATCCTTCCTGGGCCTCTCTATGCTATCACCCGAGAGCACCCCATTGTCAGCAGACAGGAACACGGAGGCAAAGAACTTGTTGAAGTGTTGTGCCTTCTCTTGCGTGTTCGTCACCAACTGCCCTGCCCTGCCTTGTAGGGGTCCAATGTTACCCTGAGACTTCTTCTTGCTACCTATATACTTGAAAAAGGACTTTTTGTTATCCTTAATCCCAGAAGCTAATCTAAGATTCAGTGCTGTTTGCAAGCTCGGGTCAGGGAGGTGTACTCCTCTTTTGTCCTTGCCCCCCTGTTTCCACTGCCAGTACGCTTTTTTTCTTCACCTTCAGGCTAACCTGGATATCCACGCTCAGCCATGAAGGTTTCTTGGACCCTTTTCCCGCCTTCCTGCGCAGAGGAATTGCATCCTGCTGCGCCCCAAGGATAGCCTTCTTGAAGAGGACAACCTTTCCTGGACCCTCATACTAGCTACCCCCTGGGCTCTGAGTGCCTCCCTGACTACTGCCCTAAGCACATTGAAGTTGGCTTTCCTAAAGTCAAGCATTTGCGCTGTGCTAGTTACCCTCCCCACCCTTCTCTGAATAGCAAACTGTGTCATTTCATGGTCACTGTCCCCTAGCCTCCTTTGTACTAGCATATCCCCCACCAGGTCATCCCCAGAGGCTAGCACTAGATCCAGTATGGCGTTTTCCCTAGTGGGGACAAGTACCTCCTGCACGAGGTGTAGGTCCTGTATGCACATCAGGAACCTTCGTGAGTGGCTAGACCTGGCCGACTGCTCCTCCCAGTTGATGTCAGGGTAGTTCGTATCCCCCATGACCACAACATCCTTTGCACGCACAGCCTCCCCCAGCTGCCTTGAGAATTCCAGATCCAGCTCTTCCTCCTGATGTGGTGGCCTGTAGTAAACCCCTACCACCAGATCCCTCTCCCCCCGCCCTCCTTGGAGCTTGACCCACAGGGTCTCAGTTAAGCCTTCCTCTGGTCCCATTTGGAAGGTAGAACTGGTATACTGTTCCCTAACATAGAGTGCAACCCCACCACCTTTTTTCCCCTTCCTATCTCTTCTAAACAACCTATAGCCCTCTATGTCTGCTGCCCAGTCAAAAGTTTCATCCCACCATGTCTTCACTAGGCCAACCAGGTCGATTTTACTACTTGCAAGCAGGAGAGCAAGCTCCTCCTGCTTGTTCCTTGTGCTTCTTGCATTAGTGAAGAGATACCGTAATCCCCCTGTGGGAGCCCTGGGCACCCCCCTTTCCTGAGAGACAACTGGTCCCTTGGTATATACCTGAGCTCTTACCTGGGCAGGTCCTACACCTGGTTGAGTTAATGTTGTTCTAGCTCCAGCTAAGAAGTTTGCCTTGTTCTTACTGATTGTGTCCAATTAGACAGATGGACAGTTTTCTCCGTTCTGCTGACCAAGCCAGCCACAGCATCTGCAAACCCCCACATTATGGTACATCACTCAAGGGCAGGGTTCAGGCTGCTGTTGCCCCTTTGCCATAGGACCTTTGAAAATGACTAAGTGTGGTAGCACTGTATCCATTGCTCATGTCTCAGGCCCATGTATGACCTATAGCTGGAATCTATTCTTTGATAATGTGCTTGCTCTTCACAATGTGAGTGTGTTTCCAAGCTCAAAGAACCATTCAGTCTAGGCTGGTCAGTGTATGAGCTGTATTCTGACACCAGACCCTTGTTTCCTTGGTATAAAAGTGACCATCTGCATGTGCATACCTGTGGAATTCTGCCCTTGTGCACTGTGTTCATTTTACACCTCACCAAGTGAGACAGGCTTATTTTGTGGCAACCGATGAGCATAGGTAGAATACAGTAAGTTATTTTGCTATTGTGATTCCAAAATTTTATTTACAGCCCTGTCTATACAAAACTTTCCTGTCTTGTTGCCCTGAATTCAGAGGCCTATCAGTTTCTGAAGTGTTGTCTCAAGTGCTCTATGTTCTTTCTTTGGCAGCAGCACGCCTCATCTGTCCTGTCATTTTTATTGTAGCTATGTAGGGAAATCACTGACTCGCTGAAGTCAGTGGGAGAGCTATTGACTATAACAGGATTTGGCTTTTTAGCTTTCCTGCACTGAAGCTGACTGTCCACTTATCCACATTGCTTTCTCCTGTCACAAGCTATACTTGAAAATGTTGGGGAGCCTGATTGAGAAATAGCAGATGGTGATATCTCTTTTCAGTCTGTTACACATATGGTATAACAGGACAGTATAATACTGTATTTTTGAAGAGATGTAAAATTGAGAGCTAGTGCACTTTTCTCTATAAAAAGTCCATGCCTTTTATACAAACATGGCATATCTTGACCATGTTCCCATTTGTGAAATTAAGATTCTGTTTCCTTAAATAATCTCTGTGGCTTCTGTTGGATTCTTTACTACTTATCTAAGGTCTGTGTAGTGTAACTGAGTCCTATTAAGCTTTTCTGTTCCATTCCATCTGTGGCTGAATCTCACTGTTGGATGAATTGCATCTTGCATATAGTTTTTACAGCACTTTGGACTCAGTGGAAGGAATGGAACTACCTGCACAGTCAGAAACTTTCCAAAGTGATTTATAAAGCCTGCATCTTCAAAGAAAGGGGGAGGTACTTTTCCTTTAAAAACCTCCGGGTCAGTGGGTCGGGAGGAAGGAGCAACCCCACTGTTCCCAAAGCTCTGCCGACTGGTGTGTAGTGGTCTTTGGGAGATGGTGGGCCAGATATCTATAATTCTCTGAAGAGTATCATAATTTTTAACAATAGTCTGTTTAATATACACTGTTTTATTTAGCAGCAGTTTGTAAAAGTTTCATTGTTTAATTTTAGAATTTTTATTTCAGGCATGTTTCCATAAAATTAACTTTTTTCAGTGTGAAGCATCTTAATGTCTTCCACACTGTTGCTCGTTTGTGAGGAATCCATACTTAATTATTTCTTCTGTACTAGTTAAATCTATCAGCCAACAGATGTCAAGTGTAGCAAAAATGCTATAATAATATTATGGTCTAATAATAGTTATAATGTTTCTCATTACCTGGCATGGCTTTTGAGAGAGGCAGACTCAGAAATGAGTGGGAATGTAGTACTTAACCTTGAACCATGGAAACATAAATGGGCTCTTAATCTTGCAGGTGTTTAAGCTACGCCCACCTAGCCCAAGCCATTTCCTAAAATAAGTCAGGAATAACCATATAAATAACATTTTAAATTTTGAAATCCCATTACCAATATGCTCAAAGTCACAGAATCACTTTGGCAAACTCTGCTGATGAGTAAGGTTCTTGAAATGAGTTTTGTATACTAGTAAGTATGAAGCCCTGGTCATTTTTTTTTACTCGTATTGCAGTAAATATTTTTTGCTCTTCATTGCCTCTGAGGACAATGCATGTAAATTGCTTTCACCTTGGGAACAGTAGAGAAAATGCAAGAATCTCTCTTTTATGTACATCATTTGTGCTGCTTCTAAGTGCCAGGAAGTCTCTGACCCAGTCTGACATGCGCTAAGCTGGAGTAAATCAGCTTTCGGTCTGGTCTTTTAACTGTTTGCACCTCCTTTGAACTTGAGGTGTTGTAGCTGTTTCTCAAATTAAGACTTTTGTATGGGGGAGAAAATAGTACTTAAAAGGGTATTGAATTTTCTTTAGTCCTTAAAGCTCTGGTAGGATGCTGGACTGCAGATGACTCTTCATGGCCAGTATTCTAGCCTCTGGGCTGGAGTTCATGAAGGCTTACTACCTCAGGATGTCATCTAGTCCAACCCCCTGCTCCAAGCAGGGCTATTCCTAAGATAGATGGCTATACCCTGTACAGGAGAGATTGTGCTAAAAAAAGGGGCGAGGGTGTAGCTCTCTAAGCTGAGATTGGGACCTAAGCAGGGCAACTGGAGACCCTCTGGGTTAGAATACAAGGGGAACATGGTGAAGGGGATACAATGGTAGGAGTCTGCTACAGACCTCCAAATCGGGAACAAGAGCTTGACCATGAATTTGCCAGGGAACTGGCTGAGGCTGCATGCTCTCAGTGCATGGTTGTCATGGGAGACTTCAACTACCTGGACATTAAATGGGAAGAGCACTCAGCCAAATCTGATCGGTCACAAAGCTTCCTTATATGCATGGATGAGCTTTACCTGTTTCAAGAAATTTATGGGTCAACAAGGGGTAAGGCGTTGCTGGATCTGGTGCTGGCCAAAGGGGATGATCTAGTCAGCGACCTAAGAATCAAAGGGAAGCTGGGAGATGGTGACCACAAAGTAATCACTTTCACTGTCCATTACAAAGCTGTCAAGGCAGTCAGCAATGCAGAAGTCCTCGACTTTAGGAAAGCTGATGTTTTTCATTAGCTCAGGAGGCTTGTTGTCAAGGCCCTGAGAGGCCATGATTTGACAGGGTGGGGAGTTGACGAGTGGTTGCTCTTTGAAGTGATCCTAGAAGCACAAGTTAAGTCCATCCCAACCCACAGGAAAGGGAGTAAAAGGGCTCAGCAACCTCTTTGGCTCAACAGGGAACTCATGAACCTCCTATGCCTACAAAGAGAGGCATATAAAGGATGAAAGATGGAAAACGCCATTAAGGAGGAGTATTCCGCACTGGTCCGCACCTGTAGGGAGTGAACTAGGTAAGCCAAGGCTATAAACTAACTCCAACTGGCTACACAAATCAAGGACAATAAAAAGTTGTTCTTCGGATACATGGGCAACATTGTACCCCTGCTACACCACATGGTGCGGCTGACAGCTGACACCCAGGAAAAAGCTAATCTGCTTAATGATTACTTTGTGTTGGTTTTTCAGCAGCCTGAAGGGACCAGCCTGCCTAGTGTCATGTGGGATGGCCAGGGTGAGGGTGAATACACGCCCACCATTAGCGTAGATCTTGTGAGAAGGTAGACACCCAGAAATCGGCTGGTCTGGACAGATTGGACCCAAGAGTGCTAAAAGAACTGGCAGACATCATAGTGCGGCCACTGGCAAAGATATTTGAGAACTCGTGGTGCTTAGGTGAAGTACCTGAAGACTGTGCCTGTCCTGGAAAGAAGATCCGGGAAACTACTGGCCAATCAGTTTGACTTCAATCCCTGGAAAGATCTTGGAAAAAATTATCAAAGATACCATTCTCGACAGGCTAACAGGAGGCAACATTCTGAGGGATAGCCAGCATGGGTTTG
Organism: Crocodylus siamensis; assembly: GCF_052110815.1. Classification (NCBI taxonomy): domain Eukaryota; kingdom Metazoa; phylum Chordata; order Crocodylia; family Crocodylidae; genus Crocodylus; species Crocodylus siamensis. Next base: position 34,225,815 of record NC_143404.1, on the reverse strand, counting down.
TTGAGAGTAAGTCTTTCCTGACCAATCTTATTTCCCCCTATGACCAGGCGATGCATCACCTGGACAAAGGGGAAGAGGGTGATATCATATATTTAGACTTTAAAAAAGCCTTTGACCAGGTGTCCCATGATGCCCAATGTTTCCATGAGGACAACTGTGTCCTCAACTACCCTATGGTTCGATGACTGAGGAACTGACTCCGCAGTTGGATCCAGAGAGTGGTAGTCAACAGAACCAAATCATCATGGTACTCGGTGACTAGTGGTGTCCCCCAAGGCTCTGTTCCTGGACCTGTACTCTTTAATGTCTTTTTATACACGATCTGGATGCTGGTGTCAGAAGTGGTCTGGCTAAGTTTGCTAACAACACCAAACTTTGGGGGACAGTGTCCACACTTGAGGGTAGGCCTTGACACACTTGCAGGGTGGGCATATGTAAACCTGATGGCATTCAATATGGAGAAATGCAAGGTGTTCCACCTTGGGGTTGAGGGAAAGAAACTTGCATCACACTTATAGGCTTGGCAGTGCTATACTCGCTAGCACCACAGCCAAGATTTGGGGGTCATGACTGACCACAAGACGAACATGAGCCACCACTGTGATACCAAAGCTGGCAAAACGAAAGAAACTCTGGCTTGCATCTACCGATGTAAATGGACCTAGGATGTCATCCTCCCACTCTACTCTGCCTTGGTGAGGCTGCAGCTGGAGTACTGCATCCAATTCTGGGCTCCACAATTCAGGAAGGACATGGAGAAGCTTGAAAGAGTCCAGAGGAGAGTCATACGCATGATCAGTGGGCAAGAGAATAAGCCTTACGAAGATGGGCTGAGAGCCAGGGGACTCTTGAGCCTGCGCTTCTCCAGGCTTAGGGGTGACTTGGTGGCAGCCTATAAGTACATAAAGGGTGTGCATCAGGATCTGGGAGAATGCCTGTTCACCAGACCACCCCAAGGAATAACAAGGTCCAACGGTCTCAAACTCCTGCAAGACTGTTTTAGGCTGGACGTAAGGAAAAACTTCTTTACTGTCTGAGCTCCCAGGGCCTGGATAAGCCTCTCCCCAGAGGTGGTGTTAGCACCTACTCTGGATACCTTTTAAGAAAAAGTTAGATGCTTACCTTGCTGGTATCCTTTGACCCTAGCTGATGTCCTGCCCCTTGGGCAGGGGGCTGGACCCAGTGATCTTACAAGGTCCCTTCTAGCCCTAATGTCTATGAAACTATATCCCAGTCTGTCTGCATCTTAAAAACCTCCAAGTATGGAAATTCTACCACCTCTCTGAGTAGTCACTACCAGTGCTTTACTACAGAGAGGTTTTTCCTAATATCGAACCTAAACTTCCCTTGCTGCAACATGAGACCACATTGCTCCCTTTTCTGTTATCCACCACTACTGAGAAGAGTCTAGCTCCATCCTCTTTGTAACCACCCTTCAGGTCGTAGGTGAAGTGTAGGAGGGATGTGGGGGGCACATGCCCCCCCCCCAGGGTTGTCCTTGCTGCTGCTGATGCCACCATCGGCGTCAGCGGGTGCTTGGCGTGTGTCCCCCCCCCCCCGCAGTGCCATACCAATGGTGGGGGTGGGAGGGAGGGTTGGTCCACCGGCGGCACTTACAGTTTTGCCAGAGGCAGTCCCACAGTTCTGGTTTTGCCGCTGGTGTTTCTGCGCTTGGAGATCGGGCCCCTCTTCCTGCCCCCCAGCTCAATGATTGGCTGCCAGGGGGTGCCCCCTGCTCAGTAATTGGATGCCCCACCAGATTCAGGAGGCACCAGTTGCCCATGCTTCTTCCAGTCTTCTCTTCTCCCAATGACATAAGCCCAGTTGGGTCAGGCCTTCTGTGATCTCTGTTAAAATTACTACCTCTCGCCTTTTTCTTTTGAAAGGCTCAAGCACTCGTTCACATTGATTATCTTTTTCTGTCCCAGCCCACTTATCACCAGAAACCCTGTGTTTTTGGAAATGCAAGGGCACACAACTTCTTCAAGACATATGTAAAGAAGGAAACTCTAACATGCTACCCTTGTTTAGGAAGAAATGATTTATTTAAGCAAGTAAATAATTTGTTAAAGAACTCTCATCATTGCATCAGCTACTATACTAAAGAAAAGGCAAATCTTTATTTTCTTCAAGCTCAGTTTTACATGGCTCCTTTTAATATTCACTCATTTTTAACTTGCTAATTTTATTTTGCTCAATACATTGGGCATTCTTATTATTTCCCAAGTTAATTTGTTCATCTGCTTATGTTTTATTTACTCCATAAAATCAAAATCGTCTTCATTCTGTCTTAGATCTTATACTACATTGCTCACTAGCATCAGAGCATCTCTTTCTTTTCTTCATCAGCAAAATAAGAACTCTGTAGTTTTTATCTGACACCTAACCACAGGGATACACTTACCATTTAGGCGATACAATGGCTTTCTGTTTTTTGTGTTTGAAACAACTGCCCACTTATCTAAACCTTAGTGAAACCCATTAGACCTTTTAGGTTAAACATACCTACTAATCTAAAATATTTACACTTATTCTTTTGTTTTTGAATTGTATTGCTTGTTTCCTTGCATATTGGGCTTTTAAAACTATCCTAAGTCTCATTTATGTATTCCACATATAGCCCTAGAAGCTTTGAGAGTAGCTCCATCATGATAAACTTCCCCCTTGCAAAATACTGGAGCTGTTCTCATTCTCAGGCCTGTTGTCATTATTATCGAGACTGTCTTGTCTTGCCTGTTTTAACTGCCTTCCAGTGTTTCTTCCCAAATTGTTGCTCACTGTGTACCAGCCTAGCCAAGATGCTCCTGGGTGTCTCGTTTGTACAAAGAAGTAAAAATTCATTATCCCAAAGAGAACAACTCCACTATTTTTGTAAACTTACACCAGCCGTCTTGTGTGTCTATTCTTTCTTCCATTTGTCTGGCATTGACTTTTTCTGTGCTCCTTCACATAGTCACTGGTGGAAAAAGGACCTTCTCTTTTGCAACATACGTTGTCTGCCAGAGCCTTCCTGTATCTCTCTGCCTCATTGACTCCATCTCATTTCAAATTTCATCTGTAAACAACTTTTCTCCCTTGCTAAACACTGTGCCTCTTAATTTTTCTGCAGGTGTATTTTTTTAATTTGTAAACATTTTAGGACAGTTTGAAAAATGTAATATAAAGCTGTATTTCATTTTCTGTAATGATATGTTAATGCAGGCATATTTCAAAAGCATACTCTGCAGTAGTGTGGATTTTTAATTAAATGTTGTTTTTCAAGTAAACTTCAATAGATCTACAGTAACAAATGGTAGACAATATCCATACAGAACAAATTCACTCCATTTTAATTTCCAAGACAGTGAAACAGTGAAAGCGAATAGCCTTGAAAATGTGTTTGGCCTCTGCATGATTAAAGCCTTAGAATAAGTGTACTTCCTTGAGGTTATTTCTCCTTACAATATCTTATTAATGCTTTTGTTCTCTTCCTGGCTGCAGGGTTAACTGCAATATTGTTCAGAAGTTTTAGCAGGACTCTAGTATGAGTTGGATCTTCAATAAATTGTGGGTTGAAAGGCCCAAGACTTTGGAGCTTGCCCATGCCCATTAACCCAACAGGTGACATCTGGCAGAAGCTCAGCAGAGATGGATGTCTTTCAAGGCTCTGTTTCTAAGAAAGTTAGATATGTACTTTGCAGGGTTTGAAGTTTTAACACAATTGACATGGTAGAGTTCTGAAGGCATTTGTATCCTGCATGCTTTGTGCATCTTTGCATGCTCCTACTGTGGCGGTGTAAAAAGTGATTTTTGCACAGTTTGTAATTTATTTAACTTGGAATTTGGAGTAACGTGCACCCATGCAAAATCTTTTGCTGAATCTGCATAGTGCACCTGCCCTAGCAGTTTGCCATCAATTCTATTGCTGCTGTTCTCAGGATATAGTACCTGGGTAACAGGGTCCTAGGTGTGTATACCAGAAAAACAGGAGTTCGTGTGTGCTGCAGTGCTTCTGTTGGCCAGGAGTGGTTGGTGATAGGTAGGGAGTCACTGAAAGGCAGAAGTTCTCTTATCTGTCTGACTCCTGTCTCCTGGAAACCTGACCAGGTTCTGTTGAAACTATATGCTTATCTTTAGTAAAGTGTGCATCAATGGCAGATCTGCTAGATCAGGGGTCAGCAGCCCTTGGCATGCGAGGCCATTTTGTTCGGTATGCTACCCCCGGCTTGGGCTCTAGGCAGCTGCTGCTAGCCAGGAGTCTGGGCTGCTCTCAGCACGTGGCCGGGAAGCTGCAAGCCCTGCTGCAAGGAGCCCAGGCACCATGGCTGGCAGCAGGTAACCCAGAGCCTGGGCCGGCTGCAGCCAGGAGGCTGCAAGCCGCTGCTGCCTCCCTGCCCCAGCCCTGACGGGTGCAGTGCCAGCACCTGTTGCCTTCCTGGAGCCCGGGGCCAGAAGGCAGCAGCGGCTTGCAGGCTCCTGGCTGCAGCCTGCCCAGGTTCTGGGTAGCTGCTGATAGACATGGAGCATGGGCTGTTTGCAGCAGGGTTTGCATCTTCCCAGGCACCTGCTGGGAGCAGCCTGGGCTCTCAGCAGCTACCCAGAACCTGGGCAGGCTGCAGCCGGGAGACTGCAAATAGGTGCTGCCTCCTAGAGCCAGCAGGTGCCAGCGATACTCCCCACTGTGTTGCCCTCCCCGCTGCCTCTGCAGAGCAGCATGTGGAACTCAGCACAGCAGGGCACAGTGTGGGGCGCATGAAAGCTGCCTGCTGCTCCGAGCTCCCTGCTGCCCTGGCCACACTTCCCCTGCAGACAGGGGCAGCAGCAAGGGGCACAACCCTGTGCTGCTGCCCACATTGCCTCCGTACACACAGGGGAAGTATGTCCAGGGCACCATGGAGTTTGCAGCAGCAAGCAGCTTCTCTGTGCAGCCCCTCTGCACTGCTGCTCTGGGTTGCATGCGGTGTGCTCCGGAGGGCCCGGGGGAGGGCAGTGGGGTGGGAGTGCAGCATGTGCGACCCGGAGCGGCAGCGCATGGGGGGGGGGGGCCGCACAGGGAAGCTGCCAGCTGCTGTGAACTCTGCGCTGCTCTCGTCACACTTTCCCCATGTACACGGGGGCAGCGGCGTGGGGTTGTGCCCCTTGCTGCTGCCCCTGCCTGCAGGGGAAGGGTGGCCAGGGCAGTGGGGAGCTCAGAGCAGCAGACAGCTTTCGTGTGCCTCCCCATTTTGTCCTGCCACGCCAGGTTCCACACGCTTCCCACCATGCTGCCCTCTCCTGCCACCTCTGTGGAGCAGCATGAGCCCGCAGTGTGCACCTGCCCTGCCCCTGCTCTTTGCACAGGTCTCCCCAACCCCCTGGGAGTACACGCTGCCCCTGGGAGCCAGCCCCACCCCCTGCCTGAGCCCACAGCAGCAGCAGGGGCACTGGCTCCTGTTTCTGCAGCAGCCACGGCCTTCTGTTAGGGGCAGGCTGCTGCGGACTTGGGTCCCTGGCCCCATAGCCCTAGCAGCTGGGGGACCCCCTCCAGCAGGACTGGGGGGGCACGAGCAGGTGTGGGGGGCAAGGGGAACAAGCAGGGCTAGGGGGCTGTTGTGGGGGGACCCGTACAAAACAAATAGACAAGATCAAAGGTAGTATCAGAAGTTTTATTTATTGTCACCAGGTTTACAGTTTTTGGAAAATCTGGTATTTACTGTAAAACAAAAAGGGCAACATTTCTGATTATTAACTATGCTAATATACAGTGCATCCTGCCATGTACCCCCTGCCCTTGTTTTGTTTTTCTGGCATGCCGGCACTCCGGCACCTTCCAAGATAGACATTGTGGTTTTTTTGGCACTCTGACCGAAAAAGGTTGCTTACCCCTGTGCTAGATGGTGTTACAAAAGTATCTGATGTCTGCATATGTGTACACTTTTAACTGGAAATAAGCCAATAGGTGGTGCTCAAGAACATGTAACATTGTTCACAGGTTCCCTAGAATTAATAAACTTCTTACTTATGTGCTGTAAATGACTTCCTTTGTACAGCTCTTTGCAGGGAACCACTTCTTGCGGGAAGCTGCCAAGATTCCTGGCTAGATGTAGTCTTTGAGGTGCTAGAGAGAGAAGTTTTTCATACTTGGAGACTGAGAGTGGTGTTTGATCTCTCGCTGCTTGGAAACTTTTTTTTTCTATTGATTAAAATAAATATGTTTAAAATAAATTTTAGGTGTTTTGACTAGTCTTTGATGCATAATAATTACAGTCTCTCTTTAAAATATCTCTTGGACAGATATCTGTATCTGTTGAGCTGCTCAGCAAGCAGAGTGAATCAGATCCAATATCAGTGCTGGCAAACCTTTAAAAAAAAGTTTCAGATGTCTCATGAGGAACTTGAAACAGAACATACTGCAGACCCCGAATCATATTTGGAGATCATGAATCCTGTAGTCAGACAAGAATTCAGTGAAAATTTGATCGAGTTAAACCTCAGGATTTGGCCCATGTTTCTTGTTCCTGAAAATGTATCTAAAGAGTGTCTATAAACAACAGATTTGTATCATCTTCATCCCTAATGTTATTTGTCAGGAAACAAGTTTCATGAGGACACGTACTTAAAATTTGGGTTTTTTTATAGAATATTCCTGGCTGGGCTTTAATTTTAAATTTCCAGCACTTATTAAAATTTGTCCACCTGCTGCACCTTCTGATCTTGTTTTTTGTATTGCTTTTAATTCTGATGAGTCAAAGATCCTGTTTTAGCAAGGCCTGCAAGATTTGTCCTCTGTTTAATACCAGTACCCCTAGCTGAAAAGAACTTGGATATAGACAAAACTGTCTAAATATAGCTTTTCATGAGGCATCGGATGCTCTTTAAATAAATTCTGAAAAATAGCTGTGGAGACTGGCTCTGGTGCTAAGAATACTGAATAGAATGCAGGATGACATACTCACATCTCTTCCCTCTTTCATGTTCTTCCTACTTTTTTGGCTTAAATTTCACATTTTCCCTATATAGCTCTTATTTTATTTCATTTTTTTTTTAAGGTGGGGTGACTTGGGCCTTCCTTGCTGGTTCTGAGGTGACTGAAAACAGTGCCCTCCCCGACTTCTCTTCATTTTTTTTTTTTTAATATTTCCTTTTGTTTACTTTCTTTTTTCTATTTTTAAGTTCCTCTGTCACTTTAATATAATCCAGCCCTTTGCAATTCTATAAGTCATTCCCTCCAAGCATTGCAAATCAGCCACAAGCATCAGGCTGTCCCATGGATATTGTTCTCATCCTACTGAAGGAGAACCTGTCCTGGCAGCTGAGATCAGCTGAAAGCTTCTGCTAATAGAACCTGGATTTGAGCAAATGTGGGCGGGATCGGTTAGCAGGTGAGTACTTACTTGGCTTTGGGATTTGCTTTCCACACTGCCCCAAGGGAGTTCATCTGATCTTTAGGTCACCAAGTAATGTCTTAGATATGGGCTCATTCTTTAATATTTATATTACTTCAGCACCTCCAGGCTCCTAGACCAGGAGCTGTTCTGTGCATGTGCAACACCTAGCACAACAAGGCAGTTCCTGCCTCCAAAAACTGACAATTTAAATGTAAGAGAAGTGACAGCCTATGGATACAGATGTGGGGGGAAGAAACAGTGAGACCTGGCAAGATAGGCAGAGATCTCAGCACTAGGGCTGTGCAAAACAGCACCGTTCTGCTTTGACTTCCGTTTAAATGGAAGAGTGTTTCATTTCGAGTTTTTGTTTAGTTTTGAAAGCACTGTTTGTGCTGACAGCAACAGCCTCCTGTCATCTGGCAGGCAGATCGGGAGGGCTGTGGGGGCTGTGCCGGACTGCTCCTGAGGGTGCGGGCCTCCGATCTGCCTGCTGGATAACAGGAGGCGGGTTCTGCCAGCTGGGGCCAGCGGTGGGACCTGGGGCAAATCAGCTTATGCAGGGACCTGCCCTGATCCCAGGGTGGGAGCGGGACCCCACACAAGCTGATTTGCCCTGGGCCCTGCTGCTGGCCCCAGGCAACAGAACCAGCCTGCTGTCATCCAGCAGGCAGAGCAGGGGCTTGCACACACCCCCAAGAGGGCTGTGGGGCCTGTGCCGGGATCCTCTCAGGGGTGGATGCCCCCAGTCTGCCTGCCAAATGACAGGAGACTGGTACTGCTGGGTGGGGCCAGCAGCAGCACTGATCATCCCAGCACTGGGTGGGGGCTGCACCCAGCGCCAGTCCCAGCCGGCAGCAGCAGTCTCCTGTCATCCAACAGGCAGAGCGGGGGCCCGCACCCCCGGATGCAGTCTGGTACAGTCCCTGCAGCCCTCCCAGGGGTGTGGTTAGGCCCCCCAATCTGCCTGCCAGGTGACAGGAGGCTTCTGCTGCCAGCTGGGGCTGGTGTTGAAGCCAAGTAAGCCTAGCTTCGAAACTCAAAACGTTTCAAAACACTTGCTTCATTTTGAAGCTGTTTTGAAGGCTTTTGTTCCATTTTTATTTCGCTGTTTTGAGCTTGAAACGCATCACAACAGCTTCGAACAAAACACCGAGCAAAATTTCGGACACCCTACTCAGCACACCAGTAGCCTCGCTGTTGCCAAGCTTTTTCAAGGTGTCGTGGCCAACGTGTTCTAAAGAGAGATTTGAAGAGCTGTGAGGGACTTTTCAGATGTTATGGGGCAGCTTATTTTAATTGGGAAGAGCAGCATGGGAGAAGGCATGATGATGCTCTTCTGAATCTCAGGCGAGGGGTTGGAGGCTGATATCATGGGCTGAATGGAGGCAGGACTCTATACCCCAGCAGTGAATGAGAAGTGAGGGGCCTTGAACTAATGCCGCTTATCACGAAAAATGTAACTTGTGTAACGCTGCTGGAAGTGCTCTACTGCCATGACACAACTCACATTCATGGCTGGATAGAGCTTTTAAAATGGCCAACTGCATGAAAAAAATTCTTGTTAAATCCACTATTAGCTGAAGGCGCTCTAGAGCAGAGTGCCTTAGGGAGCTTCTGTTCAGGTTCCCTGTGAGAATTAAGCTCTGACTGTACCCTGTGTGCCTTTGCGTGGCTGTCGCAGAGAGGAAAGTCTCCTTCCTGTGCAGTAGGGTTGGGAGGGGGAGTAGGAGTGGGGATGGGGGAAGATGCCCCTGTTGGGGCCTGGGGTTGGGGGGGAGCTGGCTTGGCCTCTAAGGAAAGGAGGATCTGTTCCCCCTTGCCCCATGATCTCTGGCCCCAGCAAATCAAGCTGGCAGCCATGTTCTGCCATGATCAAAAGGCTCCGGTTGGGGGATTGGGGTGGAATAGAAGCCCCACTGGTACAGCCAGGTCTCCTGTATATTAACTAGCAAGTTCTGCCTATCACACTCCCAGATTAGGAATAGGACCTGTTGGTATCTTGGGAGAACTGTTTTTTCTCAGTTAGGAATATTTTGTTACTGCATTGCAGGGAAAGCAGTCTCTCCCCAGTGCTTGTGTTCCAGAATTTACATGTGTTCTAGCAGGAAGTTACAGAGACTCTTGCAGCAATGCCAGTGAAATGGGTGACTTGCAAAACACTTTGACAAACTGCTTAAAAGGTTTGCTACTTAAAGACTGGGAAGGCTAAGATAATAGCAGTAAAAAGGAGCAGTTTAGTATATAAAATGGGTATATAGGTTTTTAAAAAATCAGTAATTTTTCTTAACTTGCTGCCTATTTCAAGTAACTGTATTTTCTTCTCTCTCCCTTTTTCTTTTTTCCTCTTCACATTAACTGTACTTCCTTTTGTGGGGAGAGCCTAGTTGCGTACATCTATCATCCTACCTAAAATTCCTGGACTTTGAAGTGAATACATTTATTTGACAGTTCCATGTGGTGCAGGATGGGGAACCAGGGCTGTAGGTTTGAACTATGCTTACTTTTTGCCAGCATAGCATGTTAGGAGCATGATTTTTTCCCCCCTACTAGAATGATGCTTTTCTTAGTATGGCTAGAAGATGCTTTAAGTTGAATTGGAAATAGAAACCTGGTGTAGAAGTTTTACTTCAATTCACGCCGCTGCCCCCCCCCCCCAAGAAAATCCACCTAGGGCTACATTACACTTTTGGCAGTATGGTAACGTAGGTTGGGGTGGGGGAGACAGGGTGATCATTTGTGATTGTTTTGTTTTGTTTTTTTTAACTGGCAGAAGCCCTGTTCGAAACGGTTACATCAGAATAAAAAAGCTGTCTTGGTAGTTAGGCTTCTCTGGGCAAAATAGCTTTCTTGTTGGCTTAAACTGCATCTTCATCAGAAGTATTGGGCATTGTAAATATATTGGAATAGTTCACTGGGAAATCCTTTCTAGTGTATACAAGTTTTCAATAAACCCACCCAGAATACTGGTTTTATTAGGGCACTTTTACACATGTGCCAATGTGTTCTGATTAGGATGTCAGAGCAGACTTGATTGGAGCACTCTAATCAGAATGCTGCAGTATCTAGTGTATTCAGTGTTTCAAACGGTGGTGGGGGTGCCTTAACTAAAGCTTGTTTAATGATCTTTAGTTAAAGTGTGCCTGCCACCGTTTTGAAATGCAGGACACTAAATACATGAGACCCTGCAGGCATTTTAGTTAGAGGGGCTCCCAAGAGCTGCTCTAATTAAAATGCTCCTCCCCACCACTGGAGCACGTGTATAAGTGCCTTTTGCATCTAGGACAGCTGCCTTTTTTGGTACAGGACAGCATTTGTTTAACAGCTTCCAGCAGCAGTACATCATAGTGTTTGGGCCAAACAAGAATATGATTTGTTGATCTTCAAAGATGGTGAAGTAAACGGAATATAACTTTCAGAACTGACATTTAACCACAAGGGGCATGTCTACACATGCGGGGGCATGTCTACACATGCAGGCACGTGCACTTGCAACAGCTCAAATAGGAGCAGCACAAATTTGAGCTGGGGTTTTAGCCTCTGCGCATCTGGAGCAAGTTGTTCCACTTGGGCAAAATAACCTAGCTCAGCTCCTGGATCTGCCTGTGCTGGCCCCAGCAGTTTAAAAACCTGCCCTGGCAAGCACCTTAGGGCTACCTGCCCTCAGGAGCTTCTGAGGCCCAGCCAGTTGTATCTGGGGACACGACCACTTGTGCCAGCTAGACTGCTGAAGCCACCCTGAGCTGGAGTGGCCCCTGCCCTCTCTACCCACTGCAGCAGTTTGGCAGTGGGGGCTGCTGCCTGGCTGTGATCTGTTGCCACTTGTGATAGCATCTGCCCCCATGGACCTGCAGCCACATGGCTGCACACCTACCAGACCTGGATGGGGTGTCCCTGCTCTGCCATCTGGGCAGCTATTGCCCAAAAGATGTGCTTCTTGCGGTGGCCCACTCTGAACTGTCCAAGTGTGTTGTCCTCTTGGTCTCAAATGGCTAACAGGTCAGCCACCCCATTTGCCCTCAAGCTAGGTCCCAGTGCTGGCTGTGCATAGGCTTCTTTGCCTGGGTCTTGCCACTTATCTTACCAGCAGGGAACCTGGTGTTCTGTTTAAAAATTGCAAATTCTTACATAAGAAACCCTAATTATCTAAAATAGTATTGTTTTACTATTAAAATGAAATGCCACTATATATAGAGAGAGATTAGTTGGGCAATGTTTTATTGATTTATATTTACAAGTTTAAAACAATTTGGAAGCCCACCAGTGCCTTTATCACCATAATAAACTAAATTCTAAATATCGATACACTTCAGCATTTGCTTTTGGCTTTTTTGTCATAGAAAAATCAGAGTTGCCCCTACTCCCTTCACTCACCAGGATGTGCAGGTCTGAGCAACACTGGTATGCCAGTGCCCTGCCCCTGCACTTGCCCCAGTCATCTCACTCCTGACCCACAGGGCCAGGTATGTGGGTGAGGGGTTTGTGGGGGTGGCTTAAGGGTGTGGGGTTTGTGTGTGGATTGTGGGGGGACTGTGGGTGTGGGGGGCAGTGGGGGGGCCGCTCAGGGGTCCCCTGCTCCCCACACAGCTCACGAATTGCCCCCCCCCGCATGGCCCACAGCTTGCCTGCAGCAGCAGCAGCCACTGCGGGGCTTGGGGCCTCCTGGTACAGCTCTTCCACATGGCATTGGGCAGTGCAGCTTGGCCATGGCCACCTGGCACCTACCTGGTGCCACATTGCTCGGGTGCAGCGTGGCCTGGTGTGGCACTGTGCAGGACTATATGCCTTTGGACAGCTCTGGGCCACTTGGGTTGTCACTGAGGGCCCCATGCCACTAAGAGAGGACTGCCTGTTGCACTGGATCGGGTCCTGTATGCACGGAATTGGCCAGCCTGATGGGATACTGGGGCCATGCATGCAGGACCTGGCCCACCAGCATGGGGCCCTGGCTGACAGCCCAAGCAGCTCAGAGCTGCCCGAAGGCATGTAATGCCAAGCTGGGTCAGGCCCAAGTGATATGGCACAGGTGGCCAGGGCCAAGCTGAGCTGCCTCACACCGTGCAGGGGGATGTGCTATGAGGCCCTGAACGCCTCGATGCCTGCTGCTGCCAGTGGGCTGTGGGCCATGTTGGGGGGTTGGGGCTGTGCAGGGGCACACGTAGGCCCTGTTGGGGGGGAGGGGGGGGTGAGCAGGGGACCTCCACAGCCCCCTACTTATCTGGAATGGAGCTTGGATCCAGGTTCCTGTAGCCTGCACTGCTGTTTGCCCTGCACAGACGGACAGTGGCTTCAGCACTGGGGCAAGGGGCAGCCTTGGAGACTCTCTGGCTGGCTACCAGAGCATCTCTTTGGAGGACCTGAGCCTCCAGTTGCCTCACCATGCCCTGCCCCACTTTTTTACCCCATGTTTTATTTTGATACCTGGATATCCAGGTATCAAATTTTGAGTTCCTGTTGCAAATATGTAATGCACGGGATTGTTTGTTTTGATTTCTTGTTGTTGTCCCCTGCATGCCTCTTGCTGTGTCTCAAACTGCTTTGAGATGCAGCAAGAGGCACATGCAGGCTTGTCTGAACCCCCCCCAAAATGGGCAGAACTGTCTACATTTTACAAAAAGTGCTGGAAAATGTTGGTTTTGCAACTCACTTATGGTGCCTTCAGTACAAAAGTATCCCTTCAGACTGGGTGGGATCTGTGTCCGTAATGATTCTGAGATGATCCTGCCACCTCTTAGCTTTCAAACACCACTTTGTGCAGAATATAGGTCTTCCACAACTTAAGACATGGCAGGAGGCCACTACATTGTGGTATGAATGCAGGCACAGATTTGAAGAGGGACAGAGGTGCAGCAATGTGAGAGATGGATGCAGTATGTGGCTGAGAAAATTCACAGACATTTGTGTCGGAATGGACCTTAGCAGCTCGAGTCCGATCCCCTGCCCTGGGCAGGAAAGAGCACTGAGGTCAGACGTCCCCAGCCAGGTGCATGTCTAGCTTCCTCTTAAAGACCTCCCCAAGAATTGGCTGGAGGGTCGCACCCAGAGAGTCGTGGTGGAGGGGTCGGTTTCGACCTGGAAGAGTGTGGGCAGTGGGGTCCCGCAGGGCTCGGTGCTTGGACCGATACTCTTTAATGTCTTCATCAGCGACTTGGATGAGGGAGTGAAATGTACTCTGTCCAAGTTTGCAGATGACACTAAGCTATGGGGCGAAGTGGACACGCCGGAGGGCAGGGAACAGCTGCAAGCAGACCTGGACAGGTTAGACAAGTGGGCAGAAAACAACAGAATGCAGTTCAACAAGGAGAAATGCAAAGTGCTGCATCTAGGGAGGAAAAATGTCCAGCACACCTACAGCCTAGGAAATGACCTGCTGGGTGGCACGGAAGTGGAAAGGGATCTTGGAGTCCTAGTGGACTCCAAGATGAACATGAGTCGGCAGTGTGACGAAACCATCAGAAAAGCCAATGGCACTTTATCGTGCATCAGCAGATGCATGACAAATAGGTCCAAGGAGGTGATACTTCCCCTCTATCGGGCGCTGGTCAGACCGCAGCTGGAGTACTGCGTGCAATTCTGGGCGCCGCACTTCACGAAGGATGCGGATAACCTGGAGAGGGTCCAGAGAAGGGCCACTCGTATGGTTAAGGGCCTACAGGCCAAGCCCTACGAGGAGAGACTAGAGAAACTGGACCTTTTCAGCCTCCGCAAGAGAAGGTTGAGAGGCGACCTGGTGGCTGTCTATAAGTTCATCAGGGGGGCACAGAAGGGAATTGGTGAGTATTTATTCACCAAGGCCCCCCCGGGGGTTACAAGAAATAATGGCCACAAGCTAGAAGAGAGCAGATTTAGATTGGATATTAGGAGGAACTTCTTCACAGTTCGAGTGGCCAAGGTCTGGAACGGGCTCCCAAGGGAGGTGGTGCTCTCCCCTACCCTGGGGGTCTTCAAGCGAAGGCTAGATGTGTATCTAGCTGGGGTATTGTAGGCCCAGCACTCTTTCCTGCTTATGCAGAGGGTCGGTCTCAATGATCTATTGAGGTCCCTTCCGACCCTAGCATCTATGAATCTATAAGGTAGGGGAGAGCACTACCTCCCTTGGAAGCCCATTCCAGACTTTGGCAACCCTTACTGTAAAGTTGTTCTTCCTGATGTCTAACCTAAATCTGCTCTCCGTCAGTTTGTGGCCATTGTTCCTAGTTACTCCAAGGGTGCCCTGGTAAACAGAGCATTTCTTATACCTTGCTGTCTCCTCTTGATGAATTTGTAGGCAACCACAAGATAACCTCTCAGCCTTCTCTTGCATAGGCTGAAGAGATCCAGGGCCCTCAATCTCTCCTCATAGGGCAGGGGCAGGCAGTTATTTCAGTGGAGGGCCACTTACTACGGTTTGGCAAGCCATCGAGAACTGCATGACAGGCAGCCAGGGGCAGATAAAAATTTAGAAAATTAATATTTTAGGGGCCCCGCAGACCAGACAGAATGGCCTGGCAAGCTGCATCCAGCTCACGGGCCGTATTTTGCCCTCCCCATCATAGGGCTTTGCTTGCAGGCCCCTAACAATATGAGTGGCCCTCCTCTGAACCGTCTTGAGGTTGTCCACATCCCTCTTGAAGTGTGGCACCCAAAACTGGATGTAGTACTCCAACTACAGCCTAACCAATGCCACATAAAGGGGAAGTATCACCTCCCTGGACCTGTTTGTCATGCACCTGCTAATACATGATAAATTGGCTAGCTTTATTGATCAATTTGTTACATTGACGACTTATGTTCATCTTGGAGTCAACAGTGACTCTGAGATCCCTTTCTGCTACTGTGCTGCTGAGAAAGTGTTCCCCCAGCCTGTAAGTGTGCTGACGATTCCTTCTTCCTAGGTGCAGCACCTTGCATTTGTCCTTATTGAACTGCATCCTATTCTGTTCCGCTCATTTTTCCAACCTGTCCAGATCCACCTGGATTTGTTCCCTGCCTTCTGGTGTGTTAACTTTTACCCCATAATTTGGTATCATCTGCAAATTTGGACAGAGTACTTTCCACGCTCTTATCCAAGTTACTGATGAAGACATTGAACAGCACTGGTCCAAGGACCGAGCCTTGTGGGACTCCGTTGCCCACATCTTTCCAGGTTGATACTGACACATCCACCACTACTCTCTGGGCTAATTTGCCACCCACCAGACTGTGTAATCATCTACGTCACAGTCACTCAGTTTATCTATGAAAAGATAATGAGATACTGTATGAAAGGCCTTCTTAAAATCCAAGTAGATGACCTCCACCTAGATTCCTGTGTATAAGTATTTTGTGGCCTGGTTGTAAAACAAACAAACCAACAAAAAAAACCCAACAAGGTTAGTCAGGCAGGATCCTACCTGCTATGAATCAGTGCTGGTTGCATTTTAGCATTGCTTTCCCTGCTGGACTCCCACAAATGTGGTCCTTTAATAATTTTTTCAAAGGTTTTCCCAAGGACAGAGGTGAGACTAACCAGTCTATAGTTACCTGGATCCTTCTTCCTCCCCTTCTTGGAAATAGGGACCACATTGGCCCTTTTCCAGTCCTCTGGGACCTGACCTGGAGCACCACGAGTGCTCCAACAGCCGTGCCAGTGGCTCTGCTTTCACACTGGCCAATTCTTTCAGAGCCCTTGGATGGAGATCGTTCAGGCCTGCTGACTTAAACACATTCAGCCCCTCCAAGTGTCTCTTCACTAAGTCAGTGCTAACAGTTGGTGAGAAGGGGAGTCTGCCTTGATGTGACATTATTCCTGATTTGTTAGTAGTGGCATTTACAGGGATTCGGCAGTGACTATACAGTCTGATCAAGGCCCATTGTGCTAGGGAGCATGCAAGTAGTCCATCCTTGCTTAAGAAGACCCTACAGTGTAAATACCTCATAAATCAACTCCTGATTTATGCTCCCCAAATGATCAATTTTTCAATGAATAGTCATGACTAGACAACCTGGCTAAAGAGAAGATGCAGTGAAAAGGTGATCAACCTTAGCTGTTACACAGTATTTCACATCTTTAAAGCTCTTTTACAAACATTCGCTTTTTTTTTTTTTAATGCTTCTCAAATGAGGGATGGTGGTGTATTAGAAAAAAGAATATGAAGTTTCTGTTCTATGTAATAGTTTCAGCTTGTGAGAATTTAAGCGTCACTTTCTTTTAAATAATGGATGCTGTCAATGGCTGCATTGCATGGACGTTTTTGCACAGGAACAGATTGCATTGTATTAGTGTGTTCTAAAAATGAAAAGTATTTTGGTCTTTGTAACCACTTGGGCTTAATATTGGCCAGTTAGGCTTCTTGGATTTTTCCTTTAGAGTTTGGCTGCCTTCTGCTGAAGGGAGTACAACAGTCTCTTAAGAGTTTATTTGATCTGACACATGACAAATTGTTTCTATTGGTGGATACTCTAGGCAGTCTGTTACCCACAAAGCGAGGGCTGCCTGCTATCATGGAAGTCAAGGAATGCAAGTTCATTTTTCCATCTCCTCTGTGAAAGCATTCATAGCAATTGTATGGCTTCATCTTGTGTCCCTTCCATCCCCCTTTTTGCTGTTTCTTAATTGTGCCATTTGCATAGATTATTAATGCTGCTTATGAGCTGCATGTTCCTGCAGATGCCATTTTGCGTTTCTTGTGCTTTGTGTACAAGGCACAACAGGAGACTTTATTTTTGGAACTAGACCCAACTGTCATTAAAGACGCTTTCCTGTGTGGCTGCTTTTGTATGTACAATTTTTAGCTCTAAAGAAAGATGAAAAATATTTTCATGGCAGAATTTAGTATATAATAGCTATTTCCTAACAGGTACATGTCCCTAGTGAGAGAGAACAGATAAAGTGCATTTACACTATTACCTGCAGTTTCAAGAACATGTCCCTTAAGCATTTTAATCTTGTTTTTCAGGCTTGTCATGGAGTGAGAAATGGCACCTATTTGTAACTTTGGGGATAATGATTATATTAATTTAATTTCTGCTTTTTCTTTCTGTCCATCTATTACTGTTTGAAAGAGAACAAATCTCTCAGTAAATGTCCAGTAAAACAAGGTAAGCTGCTTGATTTTAAAAGGAGAGCTTGTCTAGTCTGGAATTGGGTCTGCAGCATGCAGGAGTGTCTACTGGTCACTCATCACATGGGACCAGTAGACACTCTTGCATGCTGCAGATGGTGTTAGAGATGCCAAGCCACTATAATTATTATTTATGATTACAGAGAAGCATAAATACATGTTGCATTTAATACACAGATGACAGAGTCCCTCTTGCGAAGAAACTTGTGGTCTGACCCCACTTCTGCAAACTGTTACATCTGTGAGTAACTTAATGCCCAAGAATAGTCCCACCAAATGCAGTAAGGCTGTGTACATGCCTAAAGGTGTGTTGGCGCTGTGAGCTGCTGTGTTGTCAGAGAAAACTGAAGGAACTCAGGTACCTGAAGCAGGCTCAGTGTCCTGCTCAGGCTAACTCTGTTCAATTCCCATTTAGATTTACATTGCAGTGTAGTTTAGAGACCGTTGTGCTGAATCAGGACCTACACCCAACAGGCCTTAAGAAGTGAGGATTCAGCCCCTGTTGGTTGCAGTGAAGAATATGCAGTAGGACTGTGAGAAACAGCACTGTTCCCCTTTTACTTCTGTTTTAAGGTTTCGACAGAACAGTGTTTCGTTTTGCGTTTAGTTTTGAAAGTGCTGTTGTTTCATTTCATCAAAACCAGTATTTCTGTTTCGACATTTTGCCCGTAGGCTATAATGAGGAAGCACAAAACTGGAGGAGGAGTAGCCTCCTGTGATCGCAGGCAGATCAGGGGCCTGCACCCCCAGAGGAGTCTGGCAGAGACTTGCAGCCCGCCTGGGGGTGCAGGCAGGAGGCTGCCGCTGCCACCTGGGACCAGTGCTGAGAGCTGACCCTGGTGGAGGGAGGCTGAGCACAGCCCCGGCACTGTGCTCCACTTCCCCTGACTAGGCTTAGTTCTATGGGGATGGGAGCTGCTGGGTGCTGAGCCCGGTGGAGGGAAGCGAAGTGCAGCACCGGGTGCGCTCTGCCTGCCTGCACTGGGCTCAGTGCCCAGTGACTTGCAGCACGGTGGAGGGAGGTGGCATGCAGCGCTGGGGCTGTGCTCCACTTCCCTCCACTGGGCTCAACTCCCAGTGGCTCCCAGCCCTGCAGAACTCAACCTGGTGGCAGGAGGTGGAGCGCAGTGCCGGCTCTGCCCGCCTCCCGCCACCGGGCTGAGCTCCATGGGGCTGGTGGAGTCATTTGGAGTGCAGCCGAGCGGTGGGCAGAGCCAGTACTGCAGCCCCATGGAGTGTAGCTTGGTGGTGGGAGGTGGGGAGAGCCAGGGCTGTGCTCCCCCCGGGCTGAGCCACATGGGCATGCGGAGCCTCTCAGAGTGTAGCCCAGGCTGTCCCCTGCCTCCCACCACCTGGCTGCTGCTTCAAAACTCAGAACTTTTGAAACATTTTGTCTGGTCTCGTTTAGTTTCAAGGCTGTTTCAAAGCCCTTTGTTTCATTTCAATTTTGCTGTTTCGAGCTCAAAATGAGTTGAAACTGTTGAAATGAAACGGCTGGCAAAGCTCCTCACAGCCCTAATATGCAGGGGGTGGCTACGTTGTAGCTTTAGCTGATAGAGCAGAGATTATAAAACAGATTGGGAATGTTTTTGGCTGGAGTGCTAAAAACACCCCAGCCTTGACCCAAGCCTCACCTTGGGGTGCCAGGGGCAGATGCCGGGAGAGCCATGAGGGGCCCAATCCTCATTGCTGGCAGTGGGTATATATGCATCATTGGGCAGATGGCAGATGGCAGGTGCACGGCCAGGGTTGCGCTGTTTCAGTCCTTTCTGCGCCATTTGCCTGGAGATATATGTGCAGCTTCCGCCACCACAGCCAGTGCTAGGGCTTCAGAGCCTGATGCAGCTGTTTATAGCCTGTCCTATCTGTACTGCAGCTGCTCAGAGCCCAGGCCAGCAATGGCAGGTAGATGGGAGGCTACAAACAGCTGCAGTGGGGTCTGAACCATACCACTGGCTCCACGATGGTGGCTGTATACACACCATCAGGTGGAAGGAATGGGAGGGGCCGGGGTTGTGCTGCTCTGGTCCCTTCCTCACCGTTTACTTTACAGTGTGTGTACAGCTCACGCTGTGGCTCTGGACCTTGGTGCAGCTATTTTCAGCCTCTTGGCTGCCTGCCACGGTCAGCCCAGGATCTGTGGCTGGTGGTAACTGTCCAGAGTCTGGGCTGGTTGTGATGTGCTGAACAAAATGGCTTTGTGTGCCATGCTCTGACACCTGTTAGGGGTTGCCAACTCCTGTCTTAAAACATTCTGATATCATGTTTTAAGGCAGAAGTTGACAACTTATGGCCAACAAAGAAACTGGATCCAAGCCACAAAGGTTCAATCCAGTTTGTGGCCCTCAAAGGCAGGATTGGGTATAGAAGCCCCTGCAGCTAGTGGGGTAGCTGAGAGCTCATGGTCTCCTTGTCAACCTTATACTTTGCCACAGAATTCACTGCTGTTCATTGCTGCCACTGAGGGGAATCAGCAGACCGGGGTGAGTGATGGAGGCTTAAGTAGGGGGCATATGGGTCTCTATGCCCAGCAGGTACTGTGTTTAACCCCTTGGCTGCTGCCTGTGCCAACGTTTCCCCAAACAGTAGTGATGTCTCCCATGGGGGTATGAGGCTATATTTAACTATAATGTTAGAATTTAGGTAGTGGCAGTGAAGTCATGAAAATGGCTTGGACAAGAATAGTCCATTCTCTGAAGTCCATTTTATTGAGTACAGCCGTTTACACTTTTAAGCTTAAGACAGAGAAACAACAGAAAACTTTACCTAAGTTGAGATGCAACAGAAACTTTGCATAAGTCTTCTGTTATCCTGAAGACAGTCTCACCCTGCAGCCATGTGTTCAGAAGTTTTCCGGGGTCTGTGGTTCCACTTGGTAGGTGGGTGGCGGTTCCACCATGCTTATTTTTGCTTGCACTTTTATGGTGCTCTGTATCCCTTCTCCCCATGGGTGCCTTGGCAGTGCCACATCTTTCACATCTTTTGTCTCTCTTGGGATGTTTTCCTGGTCTAGTTTTCCTCTCTCTTTGGATGTTTAGTCTTTGGTTTTATAATGTCCCCAGTTTTCACATGTTCAGGGATCCTGGTTTTCCCTAATTTAAAAAAATAAATAAAAATTGCAAATTCTCTGATAACTCCAAAACCTGTGATTCAAATGAAAGATCTATATATAATATATATGTATCATGTGAACACGATGTTTTCTTGATGGTTACAATTTTGAAGCAATCTGGAAGCCTATCAGTGCCTCAATCACTATAATAAAATAAACTCTAAATACCTATACATTTTGGTGTTTTGATTTTGGGTTTTTATCATGGAAAATCAGAGCTTACCCTGCCCCCTTAGCTCACAGAAGACAGGTCCAGACCCCTCACTCCCTAGTCCCCTGGCCCTGCCTGCTTCCTGCTGCCCCCAGCCCTTTGCAGGCTGGAACTGTGCCAGCCTGCAGAGAGCTCCTTGCAAAAGTGCAACATCCATGGGTTTCTTCAGTAAAATGAGGAATCCATGTTTTCCTTAAGTAAAGGGGGAAATCTGTGGTTTTTTTCTGTGGGAAATGGAAAACTCGGATCCCTGATCACGTCCTCATGGTAAAATTGTTGAACTGTGGCCTTGACATCCTTATGGTCTTGGGCTGGGGAATTGGCTCTGTGGTTGGACCCAGAGAGTGATAGTTAATGGAACTGAGTCAACATGGCACATGGTGACCAGTGGTGGCCCCCAGGGTTCAATACTTGGATCCCACTATTGTTTAATATATTCATAAATGATCTGGATTGGGGTGCCAGAAGTGAACTGACCAAGTTTTCAGACAACACCAAATTATGCGGAAGTGTGGTCACGCTAGAGGATAGGCTGGCCTGAATTGCCAGACTGGACAGGCTCGCAAGGTGGATGGATCAAAACCTGATGACATTCAACATGGAGAAATGCAAAGTGCTCCACCTCAGGAGAAAAACCCCACATCATATTGATAGACTCAGCAGTGCTACTCTCACTAGCACCATGACAGAAAGAAACTTGGATGTCATGATTGACCACAAGATGAACATGAGCCACCAATGCGATGCTGCAGCCAGCAAAGCAAATAAATTCTGGCTTGTGTCTACTGATGGATCTCAAGCAAGACCCAAGAAGTAATCTTCCTGCTTTACTCGGTGAGGCTGCAGCTGGAGTACTGCATCCAATTCTGGGCTCCACACTTTAGAAAGGATGTAGAGAAGCTTGAGAGAGTCCAGAGGAGACCCATGTGCATGATTAGAGGTTGAGACCAGGCCTTATGAGAAGAGGCTGAGAGGCATGGGACTCTTAAGCCTGGAGAAGTGAAGGCTCGGGGGTGACTTGGTGGCAGCCTATAAGTATATAAGGGGTGTGCATCAGGAACTGGGAGAACCCTGCCCTGGTGAACAGATGGTTTCCAACCACCGGGCCATGGCTTCTGGATCACGGCATGAGCCCCTGCTTGGACCCCAATCTGTCCACCCGGGTGAGTGGCTTCTGGGGTGTGTGGGTTTAAAGCTGTGGGATGGGGCAGCCCCAGGAGGGGGAAGCAGCCAGCTCTGTGTGTCTCGTCCTGCTTCCGTGCCGGTCTGCAGGAAAAAAAAGTTGGGAACCACTGCACCAGGGCACCCCGATGGAAGACAAGGTCTAATGGTCACAAACTGCTGGAAGACCATTTCAGATGAACTTCTTCACCATCCGAGTTCCCAGAATCTGGAACAGGCTTCCCCCCCAGAAGTGGTGCAAGCACCTACTCTGGATGTCCTTAAGAGACGCCAGGATGCTTAATTTGCTGGGGTGATCTAACCCCAGCTGACTTCCTGCCCCTTGCTGGACCAAGTGATCTTGGTCTTGATCTTCCAGCCCTAATATGTATGAAATTTATGGTCTGAGTGGCAGTGTTTACAAAGTACTTACTGCACACTTGGAAATATAATCTATTGTAGCCTCCTGCTTTCTTAAATCACATCAGAGTGTATACTGCCCACTTAAGCAGTCTGGTCCCCCCTGCTTAGATTCAATCAACATCTTTTCTATCGGTTACAGAATTAGTTTAAGGGTCTAAAACTGTTTTGACTTGTGCCATGCATTTGCCTACAGAGTTTGAGACTGACAAAGGACCTGGGTCTTCTGGGATGCAAGCCCCACTTATGCCTCTCCTGGCAGCATACAACAAGGGGACCCAGTAGGCAGGGATCAGCATTCTGGGGTGGCAGATAATTTGCTTGTGACCGCTTACTATTGCTAACCCCTTTCTTAAGGTATTATCCTCTATGTGAAAGTCTGTTTCTCTGAGGAGATAATTAAGCTGTGTGATCTTCCTGAGAGAGTGATCTTCAGCATAGATGTGATGTTTTCATTTCCATACATGCAGCAGTCTTTCCATCTCCTCAGGGATGCAGGGCATGAGGAGGCCTGGTTGGTACAAGGGCAAGGACTAAGTTTGTTGGGATGTTCTGCTGCCTTGGAACAGAAACAATGCAGTTGCAGAAAGCCTTGTCCTTCAGGGCTTGGAGAGAACTTGAAGGATAGAACTGGCTCCCTTAAAGCCTTGTAGGTTGTGTGTCAGGCCAGGAGGCTTCTGAGCACTGCCCTCAGCTCTGCAGGCAGCTGCGTGTCGTGAAGGTCAAACAAAAACAGAGTGTGCTGTCCCATCTGCTCCCGAGGAGCTGAGGATTGTATTCGGGGAAGCAACAGTGTAGAAGCATTGATAGCAAGCTCTTCAAAGAAGTGATGTTGATGAGGGGGCTTCCAGGGACACCTCTCAGCTGCTGATTTGGCTCTGTCCCCATGGAATCCACAGTTTAGGCTGCCATTAAAAGCACCTCTGTGTAGCACAGCGGATTCAGCAAGGAGACATCCTCTTTAGTGCAGCAGCTAGCAGTTCACTCTCCCAGGTAGGGAGCAGCAGATAGCAGTTCACTGCGTTGTAGGAGCCAGTACAGATTGCATTCTCTGGCATAATTGATTACAGCTCCTTCCCTTTCAGCAACACTGTCCAATTTGGTAGCATTTCTGTCTCCTTCCTTCCTTCCTTCCTTCCCATGTCTTTAGCTAATCTACTAAACTGCCTATATCTAGATCCTTTGGCAACCAAGTTGTGCACCCTACAATTGGGAAACCTCAATTCATTTCTCTCCTATGACTCCATAGGTAGAGACCTACTCAAATCGCAATTTTGTAATTTGTTTTTTGCGGAAACTGAAAAATAGCAGTTTTTGTGAACACTGTGAAAAATGCCAGTTTCTGCAACTTTGCGTGGAATGGGGGGGGGGGGGGGGAACTTGCTAAAAAAAAAAAATGCTGGGTCCCCAGTGGGAGCCAGCAAACACTGGCATGGCCTCTCAGCCTGCTGAGGGGGTGGGGGAGCCATCAGCAGGAAAGGGAGCAGCTATGAAGGGGGCTCCTTTTGCTGCTGATTGGCTGAGAGGACTGCCTTTCATGTGGCCCTGCCCCTCTCCAATCAGCAGCAATGGGTGAGGCCACATGAAGGGCAGTCCTATCCACCAATCAGTGGTGAGGGAGCGGGGCTGTGGCAGAGCAAAAAAAGGGACCGAATCCCACGGTCCAAAGAAACTAAGGTATAAAACTAAAGTAGTTTTCACTTCCTCTGATGCTCCTCAGGTTCCTTCTGAGAGAGAAATGTTTCTGTTAAGTGACTTAAACTTGCCCTGTAGGTGCAGGTTTAGGGGGAAACTTTTTTCAGTAAATCTAGTAAGCCCAGGCGCATCTCGGGCTCTCTAAATTAGAGGCCAGTAAAGGCTATGAACGCAGTGCTTCACACTAGAAAGAGAAAAATCTTAGACTGACTGTTGCTGGTAGTGTGTCGTCGTGTCCCCCCCCCGCCTTAACTTGAGTTTTGTTTTTTGGTGCATGGGGAAGAAGGGGGCTTTTTGCCATGAATAGTTCTCAGTGTTTGCTTTTCCTGCAGCTCAACTGGAGTGTTGCCAAGCAGTGGCAGGGTGGAACCAAGGTGCTCCTACCAGCAGCCACTCTTACTGCTTTGGGGAGCTGTGGGCAAAAATGAAAGCATTGGTGTTCTCTGTCTGCAGACATCAACAACTTTTACTTCATCAGACTGGGATTGGAAGGATTTTTTTTGTATTTAGATTAGAAACTTGGATTTTTTTAAAAACGAAAGCTTAACATTGGCAGAAATTGGTAGTTGTAGGCTTCCCATCCCTGTTGCACACCAGGGAAACTTCTCTCTCCCTTGACCAGAGAAAGGCAGATCCTTCCCAACTCTGTACAGGACTGATGATTGAAAATCACCTGGAACTTGGTTTACTCAAAGGTTGTAGCCTTACTAACATAAGTTTCATACCTGTATAAACAGGTTCCTTCTGGCAACACGTTTTCTCTCTTGTTGTTAGATTTGTCTTGGAATCTGTACTCCCATGTTTAATGTTTCTAGCATGCCAGTCCTTTGAACTCTTCTGCGCTTCCTTATTATAATGACTTTACTTCTAGGGGTTGTTTTGGCCTGTTGCACAGCTGTGGTCAGCCTCCCTCAGCTGGAGGCTCCCCAGGCTGCTCTGTTTGGGTATCATTGCAGTGGCCTTGTGCAGTCACTTGGTTTGGTTCACTTTGAGTAGGCTGCAGCACTGTATCTTTCCTTGGTGTGTCAGATGCATCCTTTGGGCTCAGGCTCTGTTACCCCTTCCTTGATATGGGACTCTACAGTCCAGCTGCACTTTGGCCCTTCCAAACCCCTGATTACTTGCCAGTAGCTGATGCAAATGCTTCCCAGAATTCTAGTTTTGAGCTTTACCTCTCTGGACGATGTG
The DNA here is from genome assembly GCF_052110815.1 of Crocodylus siamensis. NCBI lineage: Eukaryota > Metazoa > Chordata > Crocodylia > Crocodylidae > Crocodylus > Crocodylus siamensis. The sequence goes on along the minus strand of NC_143404.1, from coordinate 34,200,603 downwards.
CTAGGTGAGACAAACATACAGCCTTCTTTAAGGATTTCATAAACCCAACTACTCTTTACTGTAGGTACTGTACTACAAAAATATATACTGCACTCCTCTACATGTCTTTTCCTTTGAATCATAGCACGTCTCTCCTGTGTATCCAGTTCCATTTTTTCCAAGTACTATGGCTTGAATGATGGTTAAATGACCCTCTGTCCCTGGTGTTATCCCTGGTACCTAGGAATGAATGTCCCAGCCTTGCTGGTATATGACAGTCTTGACAAACACTGAAGCAAGTTCATTAGTTGTACATGAACAGGTTACTCAAATTGTCACCCTGCTATAAAGATTTAAGATGGAGAAGCTTTTTCTAAAAATCATCAGCACTCTGTTTTTTGTAATGACAAGGTAGCAATGAGAACTGATAGGACTTTTCATAGCCAACCAAATGTTTCTTTCTCCAGATCACAAGTCACAGTTTTAACTTAATTTTAGCTGAAGCATCTAAAACAAAAAGAATTGTGTAGTCTAGATCTCTATGCAACATTTAAAAACCTACTGTTTGGAACAGAAATGTTCAGAAAATCAAACTCCCTTTTCTTCCTTTGTTGCTTTGAGGCAATAAAAAGAAGGAAGTCCTCTAACCTCTCAATAACTATGGGATCAAAGCTTTGCATAAAGATGCTAATATGGCAAAAGAATGTTACAGCTCATCCAGTAAGTTAGAGCTACTTTCTGGATGGAAGTACCTCAAGCTTTTTAATGCAGAGGTTGACAAGGTTTCATAGTTTCATAGTTAGTAGGGTTGGAAGGGACCTGAGTAGATCATCTAGTCCGACCCCCTGCCATGGCAGGAAAGAGTACTGGGGTCAAACGAATCGTGGTGTGGGCTCTTCCTGAATGAAATGAAGGAAGATTTCATCCAGGAAGAGCCCACACCAACTGCAGAGGCTTCCTCAGCCTGACAAAGGGCTTTTAAACCCAAAAGCTTGCTAAAAAATTTTTCCAACTATTTAAACTGGTCTAATAAAACATATCAGATTCACCCAAATTCAGGTTCACGTTGTCTGCCTATATCCTTTCCCAACCTCTGCATTAGGGGTGTAGGTTGTCGCCATGTTGGTCTCTGTTTCCTAGCAGTGGGCAGGAATGGTTCAGAGTGGGCCATTGTTTCTTCCCACAGCCTGCCTGTGGCCACGGCACGAGAGCTGTCCACAGTCTGGCCGCGGCATGGTCCTTCACGGTCCAGCCAAGTAAAGCCCTGTGCTGACAAATGCCATTGAAATTCAAGCCCTGCAGACTGGATCCAATGGCTCTTTTGTGCTGTATCTGTCCTTTGGGTTGTAGGTTGTTAACCCTTGTCCTAATGGATTTGCACAACAGGCTTAGTTCCACTCTCCAACCACTACTGTGAAGTAGACTTACAGGATTCAGGTGGTACAGTTTTCCAGAGAAGAATTCCGCTTTGCTTTTAATGTTTGTTTCAAGCACTTCGCAAAAAGAAACTTAATGAGCTGTGTTTATTTATGTATGGCTAATGGAAGATATGGTTAAAGTGATGCTGTTCTTGTGCTATTACTGTCTAAACTTTTTTCACTGCTCATTGTTACCAGTAATGCCTAGCATAAGTAACATTTACAGGAGATGTAGATGAGAAATTTTTCTTTTTCTCTTTGTTTGTTTACTCTGTGCAACTGGACAACTGTTGTTGTTTAGTTAACTTCCCATTTTCTCTTGTAATATTAACATACTTTTGGTTGTGCTTGGGAACCAACTAACAACAGGGCCTCATTGTCCTGCGTGCAGTACAAACCAGAAGTAGACAGCTTAGTTTGTTTGCCTTGTTCTGTTTTGTGGCTGTGTGACAGTCTTACACAAACATTTCTCTGACATAGACTTGGCAGGCGTGAAAATGCAGGAGGGGGCCAAAATGTTGCCTAGTTTTTTCAGTCTTTTAGTTTGCTGATACAGTTTTAGGGTTGCAGTCAGTGAACCCTATCTTTGGTTCTGTGAACTTAAAAATATAGCTGTAAGTTTTGTTTTGTTTTGTTTTGTTTTAAAAAGCTTGTTTGCTTTACTGGTTAGCAGTTTGCCCAGTAGTGTTTCAGCTTGAGGAGTAGTCTTGCTTGGGGAATAGAGCTTGGGTTTTAGTCTTGGTGTGAAATGCAGGACTAAGAATAGAATTTTTTTGACAGGTGTACAGGTCTCGTCTATGTTGCTTCTTGCTCTTGCTTACAACTCTCATATGAATTTTTTTAGTAAAGCATGAAAGTGTCTTTTGGTTTCATTTGAAAGCTTCCTTGCTAGTGAGGTAAATGAATATGGGTAAGTATTATCCTCATTTTATATTTGGAGAAATTGAGGCCCAGAGTGAGAACTTGACATGCCTAAAATCTCACTGTGAGTCAGTGGCAAGAAGCAGGAATAGTTTCTTTTGAACCCTGTCTTGCAATTCTCTACCCCTTGAGAAACATTCCTTATTTGGGCACTTGGAAATGAAAGCTCACAAGAGAATGGCATTTGGCTCTATTTTGAAAGCCTGTGATCCATTCATGAAGCACTTGGTAATCTGAATATTCAGTCAGATACCCTATGCTTGTTTTTCTCATATCCTGCAAGTCTGTATTAATGGTTGTAAGCATTGGCCTTCTTTTTGGTGGCACTGTGCAACTCCAGCGTAGTCAGCATCTTTCCTGTCTTGCATTCTAGTTCCTGCTACAGCTTATGCCTATGGGTTAACTCTAAATGAGAACCTTCTCAGCCTTATGTACTGTAGAAGCTAGAGGGAATGCATTTTTTTTTCATAACCTTCACAGCTGCCTTCCTCCAGAGATCAATAGAGCTGTGTGGAGAGGTCCTTTCCTTGCCTACTTTCACAGGCATTCCTTTAAGCTGGTCTTGCGGTGACTCGTGCAATTCTGTTGAAACAGTGGGTTTCCTTGACTTTTGAGAGAGCAGTTTATAAAAAAATCTGTGGTGATGTGGTTCCAGCAGTGAGGCATTAGCTAAGAAAGACTGAGATATAGGTGTGTAGGCAAAGGGTTGCAGGTGGACTGTATTTGTGTTGTGTGTGATACCCATCTCTCCTTCTTTCCTTGTTTACAGAAAAGACTATCATCTACTGGCAGTGTCAGTACTTAGAAAGCTGTGTATGTGTTAGTGGCATTTCACAGCAACGAAGTATTCTAGCAGTTGTTAAATCTTACATAGTGTTTTTTAGACCAATTGCTGCACAGATCTGCCATGGATAATTTGGCCAACCCTAACTTTAGAAACTTCTCAGTTCTGGCTCTGTGCCTTCCCAAGCCCAGCCAGTGTCTTGTTTCCTGGTTCCTAACCTACCTACTTATGTCCTGTCTCCATTCCTGCCTTGTCCAAACCTTCTTATTCTGTCTTCACATTCCAGTCTTTTGGTAAATAGCCAAGAACTCAAACAGATGTATTAGTAGTCTTGCTCAACAGTGGGGGCTGCTGTGGCTGACCTGATGTGCAACAAATGGCTAACAGCTGATTGCTTTCCCTCTCGGGCTTCTTGAATGCCTTGCTGGCTGATGGTCTTTTCCCCAGCTTTCCTCCTCCTGGAAGGAATTCAGGCTGTAGGATTAGCTGCCCCCAGAGTGTTGCTGACTAGCTGTGTCACTAGTGGTTTGTCACAAATAAAGCAATTAGCTTTCTTGTAATTGGATGGCTCTCTCTGTGCTCCCTGCTCCACCAAAACACCTCTCTTGTCTGACTGGAGAGCAAGCATGAAAGGAAAGGACCCAAGGCACTGAGTGCACTGAAGCCTTGTTTGTATTACTCTATAAATCTTAACCTCGGTTTAGCTCCAGCAGAGACCTTCCAGTGCTGGCACCTGGGGAGTAGTTTAGGTTAGCTGCTGCAGTGTTTTCTTCCTGCTCAGCCTCTAGCACTCTTTTGAATGACTAACACTTCACAGAGGTATCTTCATACCTGTCCCCTGCCTAGATTAGCTCTCCAGCTGCTATTAGCACTGTCAGAGCTGAACAAGTGACAGACTGGCATAGGTGAAGTGAAAAAAAATGCCAAAGCAGAGGCAGTCCTAGAGAGCAGCTAGGTAGCAGGATTAGGTGAGCTACCCGCTAGCACCAGAAGCAACTTCAGCACTTTTAGCCTTTTTTAAGGTCTTTGGGGCAGGAATTGACATTTTGCTAGTATGGCACCCAGCATGAAAAATGGTTACCCTGTAGATACCATTGGAATATAAGCATTTGTTTAAAACTGATAATGTTCTGCCCTTCTGAGTCAGCACCCTAGTGGTAAGGGTTAGAGACAGACACCAAAATAGAGAGGAGTGCTGAGGGATGGGCAAACCAAGGCATCTTTTGAGGGCAGGAGACAGAGCTGAGGTCATAGGACCTTGTAGGGGAGGAAGCACAAGAAGAAAGGTTTGCTTTCCACCTTTCAGTGCCACGGAGCATAGCAAGGTCAGCATGTAATGTGGGTGCATACGGGTGCATGTATATCATGTCTGTAGGTGGCTAGTGTGTGTGTCTGGTATGCTCTGCATCCAGTGTTCTGGTGCATATGTGTGGTGTGGATGTGAGCCTGCCTGGTGAGTTTAGATGTGGGTGTGTATGTGTGCGCAAAATGCGTACATGTGGGTGGGCTGTTTGATGTGTCACTGTGTAGGGCTGTATATTTTTAGAATGCTGAGACTATTTTGCATGTTCTTTTTATTCTAAAATGAGAGTCTTTATAGTCCTGGAAACAGGAAAGTAGCTACCCAAAGGGGAAAAAGAGATTGTTATTTCAGTATGGGAGCCACAAGGGAACTGGGGGGAAGTACAAAAGGCTCTGTTTTCATATAGGCCATATTGTATGCAGGTCCACCTGGCTCCTGAGTATACCTGCCTGAGTGCTGTGATGGGCATTTTGAATCATATTCAAAAGTAACCTAAAATTCACCAGAATGGTACCCGCAGGCTGTGTGCACTCTTCCTAGTCAGTAAAACATCCCTTGAATAAAACAGTCAAACTGCTGGCGGTTCTTTATTTAATAAGAGCTACAGCATCACCTAGTAAATAACAACTAATAGAAATAATAGATACTTACAGAAAAATGGTTTCAGGGACAATACACAGTAAAATTGTAGTAAAGAAGAGGGAAGAAAAAATGAGAAACTAGAGATTTGCGACTGAGATTTGAAATGAGATGGAAAGTTGATGAGGCAAGGAGAAGCAGAATGTTGTTTCAGTTGATGGGAGTGGGGCTGCAGAGAAGATTTCCATACCGGCCATCGTTAGACTATAAGGCTGAGCATAGAAGTTGTTTCTAGTTTTAGTGTGGATCTGAGCAAGGATGGAGGTGGAGTCCTATATATGACCTATCCTATTCCAGTTTGTCTCCTAGCTGTTCTGAAGCTCAGACCTGTTGCCAATGCCACCCATTGCTTAATTTTGAATTATTACTACTAAGTAACCTCCTTGTAAAGGGCGATCTCCAGAAATAGGATGATGTGTATGGAGAAAAGCCATGGTTGCTATAGAGGCTTGTGAGAGGTTATGAGAACAGATCAAAAGGAGAGTCCTCAGAATTTTGAGGATGGATCTTAGCTTGTCTCATCTTGAATGGTGTAAGACGGGGGCGGGCAATTATTTGGGGCGGAGGGCTGCTTAGTGAGTTTTGGCAAGCTGTCAAGGGCTGCATGCGTAGCCCTGCCCCTTGACAGGAGCCCTGCCCCCTGGTCACCATCTTGAGACCAGAAGTCCCGCCTCTGGCCTCTGACCCTTGCTACTGGAAGTCCCTCCCCTGGCTCCTTGAAGTACTCCTTTGGAGAAGAGGGTTTGCTATCTTAGAACTGGAAAAAAGAAAATTATGTACTAAAAATCAAATACCCATAATATTATATTTTAATTCAATTAAAATGATATTTTTGTCCTGATATGTGTGTATTTGTGCTTTATATGTAGAAGTGATTGCTCAAAATGCAGTCTTACTCTTGTATAGCATGTGGGGTGTGGAGGGGTGTCGGGGGGGTATGGGTGGGTGGATGTGGGGTTTCTGCGGAGCTGTGTGTGTGTGGTATTTGTGTGGTTGTGTCTGGAGGAGGGTGTGACTGTGGAGTTTGCAGGAAGGGTTGCCAGGGGGGAGCCAGCTGGGCCCTTGCTGCCCAAAGTCTTGTGACCACGTTTGCACTCCAGCAGCTCCTGCTACTGCCAGAAAGCCGGGGGATGTCAGGGAAGGGCCTGTCAGGCTTAGGGGGGCAGTGCAGGGTGCTCCTGGAGCTGGTGCAGGCAGCATGAGCCGGTGGGGATGTGGCCTGGGATGCAGGATGCCCAGGGAGGTGGCACGAAACTTGCATCACACGCCAGAGGCTTGGGGTGGCAAAGGCCTGGCTGTGGCCCCCCTGCCATCCTGCAGGGGCTTGGCGGCAGCTTGCTCCCCAGCACTGGGACAGGTGGGGAGGCTGCACCAGGAGCCAGATCAGAGCTGTGGCTGCTTTTCTGCTTCAGAAGCTCCTGCAGCTTCCAGGAGACTGGGGATCCCAGGGAGGCTCCTAGCTAGCCCTGGGAGCAGTGTTGGGGGCTGCCTGAGGCTGCTGGGGGCCACGTGTGCCCCAGGAATGCACCTCAGGCTTGGGATGTCAACGGCCTAGCTGCCCCCTCCCCCCCACGGGTGGGCCTGGTGAGTGCTGCTGCCCTGGGGCCCAGCTCCTCCTGCCCCTCAGGGGCCCAGTACCCTGGTAGCAGCTTGCCCCTTGGCTCCAGGACAGGCGGGAGGCCGCTCTAGGAGCCAGAGCCATGGCTGCTTTTCTGCTCCAAAAGCTCCTGCAGCCTCCCTGAGCTTCCTGTACCCAGGGCCAGGACCCTACCAGGTCATACCACCTCCAACAGCCTTGAGAGGCAACCTGTGCTGCCCTTGGGGCTGGCCAGCAGCTTCCCGGGACCCCTGGACTCCTTGCAACCTCAGGAACTTCTGGAGCAGAAAAGTGGCCGTGGCTCTGCTCCCGCTCCTGGCATAGCCTCCCTGCCTGTCTTGGGGCTGGGAAGTGAGCTGCTGCTGGGCCCCTGTGGGGCAGGGGTCTGGGCCTTCCCCCCTGGGTGGCAGCACCCACTGGAGCCTCCCATGGGGGAGCAGCTGGGCCATTGTAGCCCCAAGCCTCGGGTGCGGGATGCAAGTTCTGCGCTGCCTCCCTGCACCCTGGGCCACATCCCCATCAGCTCTTGCTGTCCCCAGTGGCCCCAGGCACCCCCTGTGCTGCCCCCATGGCTGGACAGTGGGATTGGGAGCCAGCGACAGCCAGGCAGTGCCCTGGGGCCAGTGCTGGTGGGGCCCAGAGCAGGGTGGCAGGAGCCTGGAGCGCAGCTGGCTTAGGCTTTATGGAGCCCCAACCCCCTCTTATCTGAGGTAAATCAGCTGCAGCCCTCTGACATCTAGCAGTTTTCTAAATCACCCTACCTTGGGGTGAAACGTGGGCAAGTCTGAAATCCAGGGAGCATTTTGTCAGGGTTCAGACAGCACATGTTGAGGGAAGTGAAACAGTAGAGCTCTTTCTGTATTTCCTGTTCTGTGGTTTGTGCTTCCTTGCTCAGACTGGAAATCACAGATGAATAAAGCCATGTGGATGCCCTCTGGAAAGTCCTGTTTTCTGTGGACATCTAAGGTTCTGAAAGAAAAATTAAGTGAATGTAATTAATAGACTGAATGGTATTTAAAATTAAACTGTGAGGTTGTTTGTATAAACATTGTTACTTAAATAACTAATTAGGGTTTTTTTGTAATGCTGTTAAGGCCTGGTGGTGACTGCCAGCAGAATCCTAAAGAAGAAAATGTTTATGGCTACTGAGACAAGTCAGCTGTCTTCCTCACTTGCATCTTGCTCCAGGCAAGGGAGCTGCTGACTCATGTTTGTTACTAGAACTGCTCATTTGTCCTGGTCTCGTCATGACTCGATGTCAGATCCTGCTCACTTGGCTCACCTGAATGTTAGTGCTGAAGAGGAAAGATTTCTTAGGTGATATCTCTTAGTGTGACCTGGTGAAGGACATCTTGCATTTAAACTTGTCTAAAACAGACTTTATGATGAGAGGCTGAGAGCTATGGGACTCTTCAGCCTGGAAAAGCGCAGGTTCAGAGGTGATCTGATGGCCAGTTTGTCAGGGGTGTTCACCAGGATCTGGGGGAACGTTTGTTCACCAGAGCACCCCAAGGGATGACAAGGTCGAATGGTTATAAATTCCTGCAAGACCGTTTCAGGCTGGACATAAGGAAGAACTTCTTTACTGTCTGAGCCCCCAAGGTCTGGAATGGCCTGCCGCTGGAGGGGGAAGGGTTACCTACTTTGAACGCCTTCAAGAGAAACCTGGATGTTTATCTTGCTGGGGTCCTATGACCCCTGCTGACTTCCTGCCCCTGGGGCAGGGGGCTGGACTCAATCTTCCGAGGTCCCTTCCAGCCCTAATGTCTATGAAATTTTATCCCTACTCCATAGCTAGTCCAATAAAAGATACCACCCTAAGAAATTCTTGCCTCTCATAATTTCTGGACCATCATGACTACATCACTCTTGCAGTACTGTACTCCTGTTTGTATTCCTACTGTACTCCTATTGAAGTCTGTGAACATGGCAAGCAGGTTATGGCTCAGGATCTGTTTTCAGCACAGCCTTCTGATGAAAAGTGGCTAAGAGAATGCACTTTGTTGCACCTGGGCATGAAAATAAATTTCAAAGATTGATTTAGTTGATTAGACCCACTTCAGGCCAGTGGGTCCATTGATTTCATTATGGAGTGTTCTCATAAGTAAAAAATTCAAGTTGGGGCCTTTAATTCTGCATGATGCTTTAGCTCTTAATAGCCATAACAGGATTCATCTAAATATTGATTTTTTATTTATTTTTTTTTTAAGATCAGATTTACCCTATGGTTATGGCAGGGGTAAGCAATGTTTTTGGGCAGAGTGACTAAAACACCCCAACCTTAACTTGTAAAATGTTGGCGTGCCTGGGTGGACAATGGGGGAGCTGTGAAGGGCCTGGTCCTTGTAGCAGTGCAGCCCCAGCCCCTTCCCTGCCATCCACCCAGAAGCGTGTGTGTACCTGCCTCTAGCAACAAGCTGGGCTGGGGCTTTCAGTGCAGCAGCATGCAGCCTCCCCGCCACCTGCTGCAAACAGCTAGGCTCCATGGTGGGCAGCAGGGGCCTGGCCAGAGCCTGGGCCAGCTGTGGCAGGAAGTGGGGGAGGCTGGAAGCAGCTGTACCAAAGTCTGCAGAGCCCTGGCCCAGCTTGTTGCCAGTGGCACATGCATGCACACCTCTGGGCAGACCTTTTTGGGGGGATCCAATCCACCTGCCCCACCCTCCAGTGCAGGTTGGGCAAACCCCAGAGGAGCTTCTTCCCTCCCTCCCCATGCTGAGGACAACATCAGGGGGAGGGGAGGGAAGAGGGGCTGCAAGCGCAGTCTCTCTCCCTTGGATCAGCTTCAAAGTGGAGTTCAGTTTTTTAAATTTTTTTTCCCCTTCTTTTTTTTTTTTTAAACCCTTTGCCAGCCCCCCCGCCCCCCCCCCTCCCCAAAACAACAGCAACAACAAATATGTTTTGGGTCAGGGTTCACTGTAACTCACGCCACTTTCTGTGAAGCGCCATGAGTTACAGTGGGAAATTGCATGTCTGTTAGTGCCCCGTTTCCCATCTTATACCCTAGAAGCACTGAGGCAGTTGTTTTTGTTCTGTGTTTGCTCAACATTGCACACAGTACAGTTCTGATCTGTGACTGAGGCCTCTTCGAGTTTCCTGAATGCCAATAAATAGGATAACAGCCTGGGACGGAGAAGGTGCAGATAGTTGGCAAAGGGGAAAGATGAGAAAAATCCTGGTCCTTCCCTGTCACTGAATATGGCAGCCTCCAAGGAGCAAGGTCAGATATGCACAGCCTTAGAGCAGCTGAGTCTGTCACAAGTATTAACTAGCATATATTGCTTTTTAATTCATGACATACTGTATTTTAACTTGCGCGTTTATCTGTCCATACAATTTCTGTTGGAAACACATGGAGGATTTCATGTGAAGGCACCATGATGGTACATAAAATAACTAAAGCAGCTCGCTGTATTTAGCATAGTGTGTGATGTGAGAAATACACGTCTTTGGCTTCTGCTGAGTGAGTAAGGGAGTGGCTGTGTAGTTCCTTGACTGTGAACTATAGTTTCTTGAATTTGGACCATGGCATGATCTATTTGAATCAAGCAACAAAACCTTGCTACATAAATGCAGTCTTGTGAGAGTCAGAACATTAGTCCCAGATGCCTGGAGTAAGTGTGTTGGATCTCTTATCGAAAATGGCTATAAGTTTTAGGGAAATGAATCACCATGCCACAACTCTGAATCTGCTGTATGGTGCAAGAGCCCAGTGATTCCGTCCTGCTTGGAGCTCGTACAGGTGGTACTGCGGTGAGAGTGCTTGGCCCCTGCCATGTCAGCATGCCTGCAGTTGCTGCTGCCAAAGGGGCTGTGTCTGAGTTGGCATAATGATAGGAAAATTCCCTAACAAGTGCTTGTGTAAGCCCTGGAAAATGCTTGGCTTAGGTGTCAGTAATTTCATCTCTTATTACAAGAGGAATGCACTGGTTCATGTTCTCAGTTTTCAGCTCTGTCCTACCTGAACAAGGAAATTTGTACTGTTCTAGGTGAGAGAGGGAGGGAGGTCTTGTTGTTCTCATCTTTGGCAGGTGAGTTGTGAGCTGATGTTAGCTGAAGGGTAGGCAGGCAGCCAGTAAGGATTATCGGTATTTATTTTTATTATTTATTACCTGTGGTTATAAAAGTTGAATGATTCACTGCTATTATTTGTGCCCTCACTGTGCTATGGAAGTACATACATGTTCCTGTCATGATTACCCTGGCTCTCCCTCCCCCATTCCTTCTGTTTGTTTATTACAGCCACATGTTGTATCCTGTGTAAATTTAAACCCTCAAGCACATGCACAATATTCTTATGTGAGTTGTCAATGCAACTGCTTGTGAGTGATGTTCAGCTGCATACTGAAATGGCTGCAGGATTGGACTTTACATGGTGTGACACTTTCTTCATTGTACTACGATGCGGGGAGGGGTTTCAGTGGGCACTGAATTCAGCCAGCTCACAACTTGGGAGCAGAACCTGACCTCCTGTGACTGGTAGCAGGGGATGCCCTGACCTTGATATTTTTTTTCCAGTCTCCCTCCTTTCCCAGCTCCTTGGCAGCCAGTGGTTCAGTAAGCCCCCCCTGCTGCAGAGCTTGATGCATCTGTTTTATTCTGTCCCTTCTTGGGCTTTGTGAAAGGAGATAGGCAGCAGAGCTAAGGGGATATTCTCCAACACTTGTGAAGTCTCATGCCCCTGCAGGCTTCAAGGAGCAAGCTAAGCTAAGAAAAGCCAGGCAAAGAAGAATCTCTGCCTTTGTTGTGTCCATTCCCTCCCTCCCCCCTCCTCCCCCCCGCCCTTATCAAGTGCTTGGAACTCAGCTATTTCTTTGAGCAGAATGCAGTTTTTCCCCTCAGCCCAGCACCAGCAGGGTCACTTCCCCCCTCATCCTCATGCAATCAAGGAATGAGGTAGGATTGGCACAGCTGCGTTTCATTGTCTAGCTGTCTGCTCTGCCTTGCCTACATAAGAGGAATGAAGCCTGAAGGGCAGGGGACCATATGGATGCTGCTCTTTAGACCATACTGCTCTTTAGTACCCTCCCAGCAGTGGAGCTCCACCACCTCTGGAAGCAAAGCTACTAGTCGTTACCTTCCATTTAGCCTAGGGGATAAGAGTGTGTGAATGATGATTACCAGAGAGCCACTGGTGTGCTTCAAATCCATGCCCTCTGACTTGAGTAGTTAGTGTGTATGCCTAGGTAACTAGTTCCTATATTGTGTTCCTGTGGAAAATCGTGACTCTACCTAAACCAGGTGTACAAATTCCTGTTTTCACATTCCACAGCCTAGTCTCTTGCTTTGCAACCTTAGACTGCTACTTCTTTTCTTCTTTTAACTTCAGTTGTAGCCACTTGACCTGCATGTATTCAAGGTATCTTCCAGGATCACAGTAGATGTAATGGTGTTATGAAGAAGAAAATTCTCTCCTATTTGTTCCTGGAAAGTTCTACCCAACAAAAAAAAACTTTTGAGAGGCTGAAACCCACACACACACATGATTCCTGGAGTGTCCGTGCCACAGAACTCGATATAGGTTTGTGCTGTTGGTGAATCTTAGTAGGTATGTCATCTTGTCTCAGAGGAATATTACCAGGAGAGGAAGGTGGCTCTATAGGTAAACAGGTGGTGGCACAGGCACAAATCTAGTTCTTAGTGGAGTCTGTTGCCCATACAGCAGGGGCAGGCAATTATTTTGGGTGGAGGGCCACCTACCAAGTTTTAGGAAGCTGTCAAGGGCTGCATGGGTAGCCCTACCTCTTGACAGTTGCCCTGCCCTGGTCGCCATTTTGGGACCGGAAGCCCGACCTCCTACTCCTGACCTTTGCCATTGGAAGTCCCTCTCTTTGCCCTAGAAGTACTCCTTTTGGGAGGAAGGGCGCTGTGATCTGGAAACTGTGAAAAAAATGTGTATGTATACCCCTCCCCGCCACAAAACATCTACTATAACCTATTTTAATTTTATTTAAAAATATTTTTCTAGTGATTTCTGTGTTTACAAAAAGTGTATCTAGAGGTGGCTGCATAATAGCTTAAAATACAGTCCTATTGTGTGTTTTGTGTGAGCAGCAAGGGGGTATAAGTAGCAGTGTGGTTGGGAAGAGTGTGTGTGTGTGTACGTGCATGCGCATGCACACGCGCAGTGGGGTGTGGGTATGGTGGCTGGCTGTGTGCTGAGAAAGAGAGAGCTGGGGCTGTGCTGCCAACTCCATAGCGTGCAGCTCTAACACACTGCATGTGAGCCTCACACGATGCAGCCAGGCAGACCCCATGCTCAGGCTCTGCTTCTACAGCTCCACCCTGGGTCTCTGTCAGTTCAGGGCACTTGCACAGGCTCTGTGTTTCCACCTGCTGCCACCTTTACCTGCATTCCCTCCTACAAGCTTGCCTGCTGCTCCCTGCAGCCCCCTGCTTCCTGCAGTGCTCCCCGTGGCTCCCACCGGGACCCACTGCCTGCCGCAGGCCCTCCGTGACTCTGCGGCCTGGCGCAACTGTGCTACTTGCCGTGGCTCTACCATCTGCTGGGGCCCCCACAGCTATGATGCCCACTGGGTCCCACTGCACCACCACCACCCACTGGGGCTCTGCTGCTCGCTGGGTCCTGCCTTGGCCCACCTCCTGCTGTGGTTCTGCTGCCTCCTGGAGCCTGCTGCCTCCCCGCTGCCCACTGGGGCTCCACTGCCTACCAGGTCCCACTGTGGCTCTGCTGCCCTCTGGCTCCCGCCACTTGCTGGGGCCCGGCTACGGCTCTGTCACCCACTGCAATCCCACCAACTGCCGAGGCCTGCGGTGGCTCTGCTGCCCCCCCGGGGCCCACTGCAGCCCCGTCACCCACTGGGGCCCAGCCGCAGCTCTGCCACCCGTCGGGGCCTACTGTGTTGCCTACTGTGGCCCTGCTGGGGACCACCATGGCTCCGCTGCCCGCTGTGGCTCCGCTGCCTGCTGTGCATCATATGGGTGCTGCCACTCCCTGCAGCTGCCACTTCCCATGCTGCTCCCCACAGCCCCCCTGCCACCCCACTTTTCTCTGCAGCCACCAGCCACTCTTACCTTATTTTCCACTGGGACGGAGGGAGGGGGAACAGCTCCAGGGGAACGGGGCCAGAAGCTATAGAGACTTCTGGTTGGGGTGAAGGCGGGAAGAGGGTGGGGGCTGGGTGGAGCGGGGCTAGCCTTGTTGCTCCCACTGGGTCCTGCTGCCGCTGACCACCTGTCATCTTTGACAGGTGGCCACGGGCAGATATATATTAATTTTCTAAAATGTTTTAAGGCCCCATGGGCCCAATAGAATGGGCTGGAAGGCTGTATCTAACTCGCGGGCTGTATTTTGCCCACCCCTGCAATAAAGCTTATGTATTTCTGCCTGAAGAGGGGCTGGGTTCAGCCCCTAATTAAGCTAATATACTTTGCAGTATCTCTGCCTTGCAGATTAAACCTGCTGTTGCAAAAAATACCCAGGCCTCCAGTCAGCACCTAGCAGACTTGGAATGGGCACTAGGATGAAGCAGTTATCTGTCTTCTGGGCCTTACAGTCAATAAATGAACGGACTCTGCTAGTTGAAGCAGACTGTGGTTTAACTGCCTCATCGAACAAGTGAATCGCAACCTTGAGTTTGTCCAGGGCGGCCTTGCCGTGGGTGTATGAGAATGTCCAAGCCAAAGGTCAAGTCTCTGTGCTACAATGTTTTCAGCATATCCAAGAAAAGGAAGTTTTGTTACAAACCCTGAAATTAATTGCTTTCTTAGGGCACCTACCCTGATTCAGATCCAGTAAAATTATACAGCAGAGTCTTGAACTCATTTTGGTATAGTATTTGTAGCCCTTCCCAGTAGAATCCCTGTAGCAGATATTATTACATTTTCTATCCACTAAAACAGAGTGGTCAGCCTGTGGCATGCATGCAACAAATGGGACAGGCAGCACAGTGGCAGATGGTGTGGGGCTGATTTGCCTAAAAGGTTGCCCCTCCTCCCCCCATTAAAATAGATTTCCTGAGAACTAATTCCTTTTAGGTTAGTTTAGGATGGGGCGGGCAGTTATTTTGGTTGGAAGGCCACTTAATAAATTTGGGTGAGCTGTTGGGAGGGTGCATAGCTGGCCCTGCCCCTTGACAGTTGCCCCATCCCCTAGTCACCATATTGAGACTGGAAGTCCCATCCCTAATCCCTGACTTTTGCCACCAGAAGTCCCTCCCCAGAAATACTCTTTTTAGGAGTGGGGTTGCCATCTTAGAACCAGAAAAAAACAAATCGTACACTAGAAGTAAACACCTACTATAACATATTTTAATTTTATTACAAAAAATATTTGTCATGATTTGTGTTTGTGTACTGTATATGGCAGGGATGGCATAATAACTCAAAAATAGTCTCACTCTTAAATTTGTGTGGTGGGCTGTGGGGGTGCACGTAGGATCGGATATGTGGGGGGGCATACGGTATGTTGGGGTGTATGTATAAGTTGGTGGGGGCTGTGGGGTCAATGTGTGGGTATGTGAAGTTTGTGGGGTGTGGGGCCCCCAACACTCCTCCACGTGGCATGCAACCCCTGCTGCCAGCAGTAGCAGCAGGCGGGGGGATTTAGGGAGCTTGTGCCTGGCACAGGCACTGGTGTCTGGCGAGGTGTGAGGGTGAGGAGTGGAGCCTCCCTGGCCGCCTCTATCGCAGGGGCTCCATGCCACGTGCCTGCAGCTCCTGCAGTCCCACAGGGGAAGCCCCTGCTGGACTCTGCAGGGAAGCCGGAGATGGGGCTTCTTCCACTCTGGGTGGAGTCTGGAGACCTGCGCAGCATGGGGTGGGGGGAGACCGTAGGCTCCACGGGAGCTTCCCCCATTGCGAGTGTGGAAAGCTGCAGGTGTGCCGCGGTACACACGGCAGCAGGAACAAGCTGGGAGCCACAGGGCTGGGCTGGCTCCTGCTATGTTCTGTGATCCTAGCATTGCAGCTGGGAACCAAGCAGCATGGGCACGTCCCGGCAGCTCACTGTTCATGCCTGCAACACCAGAACCGCAGAATGCAGCAGGAGTCACCCTGGCCCCGCAGCTCCCAGCTTGCTCCTGCTGCTGTGGGTCCTGACCTCTGCTGTCACACTGCCCGCTGCCCCCCACCCCAAAATGCCTGCAGCTCCAGTACCACATGGTTCCAACTGCAGGGCTGGGACTGCATGACATAACAGGAGCACCATGTGGTTGCCAGCTGGCTGCACCGGAAGTCCGACCCCCCCCCCCCCCCCCCCCCCCCCAACCTATTCTTATCCAAATTTCCCTCTCCAGCAGAGGGAAGTGAGGAGCAGCCCCAGGGTCCCAGGCTAGAAGCTTCTGCTGAAGCTGGGGTGTCTGGCTGGGGGTTAGGGGACAGGGCTGGCAGGCCTTGCTGCTGCTGGTTTCTGCCAGCAGCTTCCCCCTCCGTCCTGCTGTTGTCTTCTGTCTTCTTTGACAGGCAGCCAGAGGCAGATGACTATTAATTTTTAAAATCTTTTTAGGAGCCTCGCAGGCTGGATAGAATGGCTAGGCAGGCCAGATCTAGCCCACGAGCCATACTTTGCCCACCTCTGGTTTAGGAAATTGAGAGCTTTCTCTAAATTGACACGCTTTGTATGTCAAATTAGGTAAGTTCTCACCACTGGCAGCTTGAAGGTAGAGATGTTTCCTGTACTGGTGTCTGCCAAGTGGCCATGTGACTTAAAATATGTGTTCACCAAATTTTGCAGATTGGTCATCTAAACTTCAGCTGCTGTCTTTTTTGGTAGAAAGTGAGAAATGCTTTTTGAAGTAAAGGTAGAGTGCTATGAAAATTTTGTTGCAGAGGTATAGGAAGCTCTTTCAGCACCCAAAGCAGAAGTAGCAGTGTTGGGGAAAATTTATGCTGACCACTGGGCAGCAGTAGGGTAGGGGAGATGGAGGGGAGGATGAGAGAAGTCCTCCCTGCCCTAGCTGTCCTTACTTGGGTGACAGCTGCTACTGCCGTGCCTGCTGCTGTTGGGAGACGGGTAGTGGCATGGGATCCTGGGGGCCATTCCATTCATCCCACCCCTGCTCCTTTCTCCAGGTGTGGGGCTGCACCTCACATGGCAAAGCCCCTTCCCCCCCTGGGGGAGGGGGCAGTGGTGGTATCATTCTACCCTCTTCTCCCTACAGATACACTATTAGGTATAGGGTTACTGTCGTAGTAAAGATTTCTGAGGGGAGCATCTGTACTGGTGCTCCTTCTAAGTCAGCTTTGGGCTGGTGCCTAGCTTGCAACCCCCCACTGCCCCAGTTATGCTACTGTCCTATTGTAATAGATGGTCCCATTTTCATTTTGTATCATTCTGTTCTCTCTGGTCTTTATACTTGGATTGTAAGCTTTTTGAGGCAATGCCCCCCCCCCTTCTTCCTCCCCCCCCACCTTGATTTTTGTATGTGTTCATTACTTAGCATAAGAGTCTCCTGGCCATGGCTGTGGTTCCTAGGTGCTATAAATAATAAGAAAATAGGAGCGTTTACTTGTGCTTACCCATATATTTCCTTTCATCAAGTAATGAGGTCCACAGATCCACCCTACCCTGGTGGCAAATGGCATGTCTAGAGCAGAAATGGAATTTGGCATCCAGAGATTGAAATTTTATTGCGTGATAAATTTTCCCCATGCTGGGCTGTAGAAGTTTGTGTTTTTTCTGCCGTGCACAATTGGCACAATCTGTAATTTAGGAAGGTTGAATGGGAATTTCCTGGCAGTAGTGCCTGTCTTAACTGGAGGGAATGGTGGGAGGCGGGATCTAGGTCTGCCCTCAGGGCAGATAGTGCAAGATAGTGAAACAAAAACCCATTGTAAAATAAATAAATAAAATTGTGGACCTTTTTTGCTTAAAGGAACATTCTTAGTCAGCGCAGATGAGCTTTTGTAGGTGCTTCTTATGTGCTCACACAGCATTCACCACTAGTGCGACTACCCATCCATAATTGGTCAGGACAGTCCCGAAATGGAAACACCAAGTTCTGGTCCTAGACTGAATGACTGTGGGATAGCATTTGTCCCAGATTCTCAGTATCATGTGCAGGGATCCAAGTTTTCTGTTTGCCACAGAAAAATGTGGGAAATGGCTGGTTAACCCTTGCAGGTTGGCAGCATCCCAGACTGCAGGGGGTGCTATGTGCATTTGTGTGCACATGCAGGCACATGACCCAGGATACAGCCAGGCACTGTGGAGAGCAGATCCCCGTAGGAAAGTCTATGGGAGAGGGCAGATTGAGGCCCCCATGGTGAAGGAGGGAGTGGGGCAGGGTTGGCAGCTGGGTCTGGGGGTGCTGCAAAACTGGGGTGGTAATGTGCCACCATGGGGCCTAGATAGGAAGCAGGACAAAGCCATAAGTGGCTTGCCTGTGAGACGATGGGGGTGCTGCTGGCTGGAGAAGGTGACGGGGGTGGAGTATGGAGCACTAGAGGCCCATGCAGGCTCGGGGAAGAGTTGGATTGGGTGCCTCCAAGCTGGGGCAGCCCACCTAGCTGGCCCTGGGGGGGTGCTGCCACTGAGAAGGGAAGGACTGGGACCCCACAGTTCAGTGGTCTCTCGGTCTGCCCATGGAGGAGGCGGGCAGTCTCTGCGTGGGGGAAGAAAACGCTTGGCCCCTTGCTGCTTCTGTCTTCAGCAGGCACCTTTGGCTACTGGGAAAATGACATGTATACAGTGACAGAAAAATAAAACCCACCATTTCAATTTAGGAGGCATAGAATGCAACCCTGAAGGACTAAACCCTCATCATGTATACAAGTGCCCCTGTATTTCAGATAGACACAAATGGTGGCCTGTCACATTCAGTATTATCTGTGTAAAATTTCATGTCTTAAATGTAGCATTTCCAGTTCTGAGACCAGGTTTAGGCATTTATCTTTCAAAAACCTTTAGTTTTTTGGAATTACCACCTCTAGCCCTTTGTATTTCTGCATACTTGCAGGTCCTATTGAAACCAATGCAAATGGAGTGTCCTCAGCACTTTGTGAGAGGCAATCAGAATATGGCCCCAGATTTCCTTAATGGTATAACCATTTTGTAACACCTTGCAAATTTTCTGCTTGCTGAAACCGAGTAACTTCTGCTTATGGGCAAGGAAATTTTTCATTAGTATTTTCATTATCATCAGCTCTCTTGGTAAAGGGCAGCCAAATAGAGTTTGTGCTTGAGCCAGTAAATTTTTATAACAAGTTTTTCAAGACTGTTGTAATTCCAGTAATGCTTCCTTGATTTTTTTGGTTGGGAATAGGGATACAGCTTTTATTATTACTTTCTGTCACTTCTGTTTGATCATGATAAGGGCACTAGAGAATTCAGTGGAATGCATTGTATATGTTCCTGTAGAACAGCTGATCAAAATTCAAGCAGCGTTTCTGTAGAGACATATTATACTTACTATATATATTGAGTTAAAACATGCAAGAATGGTGCATACCCAGCAGCAGTAGAAATTAATGAAATATGTTCCTCTTACTTAATTCCTTCTGAATTGTCACCTGCTTGTAGTGGCTATACTCGCTGAGCTATGCAGCAGTTACCGATGCACAACTAGTAACATCAGTAAAATGTCTCTGCTAATAGAGAACATAATGGAAGTACTATTGTTTCTGTTGCCACCAATATAGATGAGGTTTCCAGAAATTCTTGAACAAAACTTTCCTGTAGTGGAAACTCTGCAATGAACTACTACACAAGAATATTACTTTCTGTGACAGGAGCACTTGCTCTTGGGTGTGGGGGAGAGAAAGTACTTTTGAATCTGGGTGGCTGTATTCTCTTTAGCATCTGATGTCTTTGACAAGAGGTAGAGGATAGATAAGAATTACAGGCTTTTTCTACATCAGGGAAATTTGCTTTGGATACATCTGTATGGCTTGGGTCAAAAAGCCTGAACCTGAATTGATTCAATTCTTGCAGGTTAGTCTAACCTGGCTAGGCTGAACTGGTTTGCAAGTGTACAGACATCCCCTTTGGACTGAAGAAATGTAGGCACATGCCTGCAGTGGCTCAGACTAGAAGCCAGGGGGTGCTAGAGCAGCCCTCCCTTCCCTTCTCTTTCAAAGTGCTGACCTGGGGGGGTGTGGCCAGGCCCCAGCAAGATGCTCTGATTAGGTAGGGGTCCCCCATCCCCCCTTGCTGCTCCTGACCAGCAAGGGAGCCAGCAGGGAATTGATAACATAGTGTTTAGCACTCCATCACCCCATCAAGAAAACAAAAACCTCTCTCATTAGTTCAGACTCTTTTTAAACAACTTTTTCCAAGGAAAGAACAAAGGGACATTACCAGATGACCTGTTGATTAGGTCCAAAAAGCCCTAAGTGGAGACTGTCCCGTTTGACGTGCACAGACACCTTTAGCATTAACTAGCATACCACATACTGGCTACAGTCTGTGTTGTGGGAGAGGGGAGGGGGGAATCCCTGCTTGAGCAGGGAGTCGGGGGGGCAAAGCCAGGCAGATGCTGCTGTGCCCCCAGTTTCTGCTGGAGCTCCAGCCAGGGAGCAGAGGGGAGGAGCCAGCCCAGCTCTCTGGAGCAGAGAACCCTGCCCTGGGCTCCAAAGCATCTGGGATGCTGGGGGACTCTGGTTTAACTTAAACCGGGAAGGAGTCTGGGACAGACATTGAATTAACCAGTTTGACCTAAATCAGTTAAGTCTTATACTACATTTAACCAGGTTTATCTCAAACTGGTTTCAACCATTTTCAAACTGGTTTATGTGCACCGAATGTGTGTTCTGTTACAGGTTTAAACCAGTTTCTGATCACTTAAACCAGTTTGTGTAATATCTGTCCCTAGCCAATAGGCACAAAGTCTATATGGGCACTCTGCAGGCAATTATAAATCTGTAATTGATATTACTACAAAAGTGCAAATTTCGTTCATACAGAGAGGGGTCAAAGGCTTTTCTGTTTTCTTCTCAAACAGAAGTATCCTTTGCAATCTTTTCTCTTGCTTACAAACATGCCTGCATGATTTTTATTTATTTATTTTTTGCATTTAAAATATGGTTTGAAAATGTCTTGGCCCATCTGAATCTTTCTGTCTGTCAACAAGATGGCAAAATGCAGTGACTTTTCTGTAGGAGTATCAACCATTATGCTTAATATCTTATTCTTCTTGCCTAACTATAACTTACGCAAAGTGTTAATTGTTGCATAGCATTGCAGTATTCCAGGCAGACAGTGTTGTAGGCTTTAGAAGGGCTTTATTTTGATTTGCCACCAATCTTATCAGTACATGTGAGTCCTGTTTTTAGTGTGGTATGAGTTGTCTCGGTCATTGCTTTGATGAATTTCATACTTTTTAATTCCAGATTTACAGATAATATTTTGTGGATAAATTTATTTTTCTGTGTGCTTTTTTGGTTATGTTTTCTGTAACAGACATTTGTTTTCTATCCTGTAAACAGTTAACTGCTGTAAAATGATTGGGGGGGGGGAAAGAATTGTATTAGTCTTGGTCAGAGTTTGTAACTGACAGATGAATGTTACTTGCTAAAATTACACAAGTGACCTCCAAGACATAGATGGCAGTTGGCCACACCAGTGCCATTCTCAATGTCCAGCTCAGAAACTACCGTGTTTCCCCGAAAATAAGACATACCCATAAAATAAGCCGTAGCAGGATTTCTACGTATTTGCGCAATATAAGCCATACCCCGAAAATAAGACATAGTGATAGGCGTGGCTAAATGTACCGGCGCAAAGCGGTAAATAAGATGGGCAGCCCTTCTCATTTGCCCCATCGTGACAGCCGGCCCGGTGCGAGGTCCGTGTCCCGACTTTGACTGCGCCCGCCCCCGCCCCCACGTGGCCATGCTGTGGGAGCGCGTGCGGCGCCTGTCCGTGGAGCTGGACCGCCCGGCTGAGGCCCCGCCCCGGCCCCGCCCCTGGCCCCGCCCGCGCTCCCTTGCCACAGGCGGCACCTACCTACCTACGTTCCAGAAGAAGACGACTTAATTGTGTTTGAATAAATGTAGATTGTTGTACTATACTTAATAAAAATAAGACATCCCCTGAAAATAAGCCATAGTGTGTCTTCTTGAGGAAAAATAAATATAAGACAGTGTCTTATTTTCGGGGAAACACGGTAGTGGGTTGCACTATATCAGTTCAGAAACGAAGGTGGTGTTGGTTTGGGATACTGTTTCTCCCCCCGAAAAAACCAAGAACTATTCTGTTGCTGTTCAACTTATGGCTGTATTATGGGTTTTGTGTTGAAGCAGTGGTTCTCAGCCTTTTCAGTCTTGAGGCACCCTTCAGATAAAAATGCTAGCTCTTTGTTTTCACATGGTTTTTGATTATGAAAAAAACAGAGCAGTTTTTGTTTCACAAAGAATTCGGGAAAGCCACGCTAGGTTGGCATGATTTTAACACTATAGATTCCCGTTTGAAATTTCTGGGTTTATTTTGTGAGTCGTGTAGGTGTTTGCACTCCTCATAGTCTAATATTGCTTAGTACCCTTAAGAATCTTAAGGCACCCCATGGTGCTGCATCACCCTGATTTGAAAATCACTGTTTTGGAGTGTAAACTGGTCCCATTTGAACTGATGCCAAAAGTCTGGAAGCTAAGTTTGCAAGCTCTTGTCAGCGTCACTGTCTCTGGGCAAAAGAAAGCCTTGTGCCTTCACTTACCTCTCAAGCACTGAACTATGCACAGTCACTTCTTTGGAATTCTTAAGAGCAGTAATAAAAGACCAACTCTGAGGGAGGAATGAAACTCAGTCCCATCTTATTTCCAAGTGCAGACATTGTCTCATTTAGTGTCAGGTAAACTGAAAACAATTCGAGGCAGGTATGTCTTTGTTCAATGCATCATCAGCCTGTAGAATTCACTACAAACAGCTTGAGATGAAGAAAGCTGCAGGATTCAATTGGACTTGGATGTCTTGGGGGTTTTACATGCAACTGTAATGGCAGTTAAGCCTTGTGTTTTAGGCTGGGGACAAAAGCTGCATGTAAACCTGTTTAAGTGATCAGGAACTGGTTTAAACTTATAACAGAACAGACATTCAGTGCTCTTAAACCACTTTCAGCCACAACATGGCTGAAACTTATTTTAAATAAATCTGGATAGATGTAGTATCAGGCTTAGATTTAAGTCAAACCAGTTTGTGGAACTTCTGCCCCAGATCCCCTCCTGATTCAATTTAACTTGCAGTCCTCCAGCATCCCAGCATGCTGTGCAGCCCTGGGCTGTGCTGTCTGCTCCAGCAGGGCAGGGCAGGCCTGCCCCAACTGTAAGTGGGGGGGGGGGCTCTTTCATCCCCCACAGCCAGGAGCTGGTTAGATTTCCTTGCCCTGCCCCCTGCTTGGCCAAGGGAATCAGCCTAGCTCCCAGCTGGGGTCAAGGGAGTAAAGCTCCCACTGCAGGCTTCCTCCCCATGATGGGCCAGCCCAGCTGGGAATCTGGAGCTGGGCAGGGGGTGTTTGCCCCCTCACGCCCTGCTTAGCCAGCCTGCAGCAGGGGAGGGGGTGTGGCTGGGTGGTCACCCTGGCACCCAGCTTAGGCATTGGGAGTAAAGTCCCCACTGTGTGCTCCACCCCTGTGCCAGGCACAACCCGGCTGGGGCTCTGGAATGGGGGGAGGGAGAGGCTGTTTTCCTCACCAATTCCCTTCTTGGCTGGCCAGCTGGCTGGGGAGGAAGTGTGGCCAGGTGATTTGTCCTGGCTCAGGTCAGGGGAGTAAAGCCCCCACTTTGAGCTCCCCCACCCTGCACCAGGCACAGCCCAGCTGGGGGTGGGGAGGCTGTTTTCCCCTCTCCCCCAACTTCTTCCTCAGTGGGGTGATCACCCTGGCTTAGGTGGGGGGAGTAAAGCCGCCACTGTGAGCTTTTCTGTAGCTGGGAGCCAGGGCAATCACCTGGCCATGCCCCTCCCAGGCTGGTGGCCTGGCTGAGGAGGGAGTGGGGGGGGAAGGTCCCCCCCCACCTGGCTCTGGCCCCCAGGTGGGCTGTGCCTGGCATGGGTGGGGGTTGCCCACAGTGGGGGCTATTTTTTCCCCCTACTCCCTTAGCTGGCTTGCCGGCTGAGGACAGGGCATGGCCAGTGATCGCCCTGGCTCCTGGCTGCAGGGAAGCCCACAGTGGGGCCTTTACTTACCCTACCCAAGCCGGAAGCCGGGGTTATCTCCTGGTCATGCCCCCTCTTTGGCTAGCAGGCCAGCTGAGGAGTGAGGGGTGGGGTGGGGGAAAGCCTCCACTGCCTGCTGCGGAGTATGGGGAAAAGTGGCCCCTCGCCCACCCTGTGGCCGGCGCTCCCTGCTGCAGCCACTCGCAGCCCATGCAGGGATGCCCTGAGCAGGTACAGGCAGCCCCATGCAGGCTGCAAGTGGCTGCAGCATGGAGCAATGGCTACAGGGTGGGCAAGGAGCTGCTTTTCCCTTGCGCTTAGCACCAGCTTGTAACCTGGCCCTGCGCCGGCTCTGGGCTCACCCATCAGGGTTGTACTGTAGCGGCAGCAGCTGCGGCCCCCCCGCTTGCCATGCTCAGCAGTGTTTGCTGCTGCTGCCCACCCAGAGCTTGTGCTGCGGTGAGGCTGCTGCCACCTCCTGGACTACCCAGCACATGAGCTCTGGGCGGGCAGCAGCAGCAGCAAACACTGCGTGGTGTGGCAAGCGGGGGCGGGGGGGGAGGGGGCAGTGCAGCTTCTGCCACTGTGTGCAGCCACAGTGGGTGAGCCCAGAGCCAGCACAGGGCCCAGGCTGGCTGCAGGGGTGCATTACAAGCTGCTGAGTTCGGGGGGGGGGGGGGGAAGCAGCCCTGTGGCCAGTGCCCTGTGGCCAGTGCCCCACACTGCAGCCACTTGCAGCCCACCTGCGACTGCCTGTGCCTGCTCAGGACAGCCCCGTAAGGCTGTGAGCGGCTGCAGCAAGGAGCGCTGGCCACAGGGTGGGGGAGGGGCCACTTTTCCCCATGCTCCGAACCAGCTCCTTCCCTGTTGGCGAGCATGCATTAAGTGTTTCTGGCTCCTGGAGGCCTGGATCTAATGACACAGTGATGTGGAATAGGAAATTTGGATTTCTAGACAAAACATGCATGTTAAATCATCTAGTTCAACTTTTAGTAAATAATTTTTATGTATGGAGTGAGAAAAAGTCTGAGATCTTCATCTTGCAAAGACCTATGCATATGCTTTACTCTAAGCATGTTATTAGTTCTGTTAAACTAGGTAAAGTAGGTTTAAGGGAGGGTGTTACACATTACAATTATCACATTCTAACTATAGAGTTTTTGTGTTGTGAGCAGCTGCATGTTAAGGATTAATACCCTCTGTAATATGCACTGCACTGACCTGCCCCTACAGGGCTGGCAGGCTGAGGTGTGGCTAGGGGCTGTAATTTTTCTCCATGCTTTCCCTTCTCGCTAGCTGTCTAGGGCAGTTTAGGCTCCAGGATTGGGGTCCTCCTAGCGCCCCCCCCCCCCGGATCAGGGCCTCCTAGCCTCTCCCATCATCTGATTCTGGGCCCCTCAAGCTTCCCCACACCCCAGATTGAGGTCCTGCTAGCCCTCCCTCTGGCCTGATCAGGACCCTGCAAGGCCCCCCACCTGCTCCCCAGCCCCACAAGACTCATTTACCCCCATGTCCCTTGGGGACCCCCATCTCTCTTCCCACACTGATGCCATGCTTACCTGTGCTGCTGGCACTGTCCTGGCTGCAGCCAGGGCAGGGAATCCTGCCCACCTGATGCTACTGCCATTGCCCTCCAGGCTGAGCCCAGCCCCTGGAGGCTGCTGCAGGTGAGTGGGGTGCCCCAGGGAGTGGCAGGTAAGTGGCTCTTAACTTGGGTGAAGGGGGAGAGCTGGTGGGGCCCCAGTCTGGGTTAGGGGGCCTTGCCAGCTCCTTCCTTCTGCCCAGACTGGGGCTTCGGGAGGAGCAAGAAGACAGGAAGGAAAGGAACCTGTGGAGTATGGAAAGGAAAGACGGGGGGTTCTTCCTTCTGTGGCTCCCCTGCTTCATGCTCTCCCTGCTGTCACTCTGATCAAGATAGAGCATTCATTGGGAGTGGTGTCTTCTGGGATGCTGGGGGATTATTCCCAACTAGAATTAGACCTATGGAGCAGTCTCAGAGGATGACTGCAACATGAGCTCCCTAACCTCTTCAGGTGAGGATTATCTTCAGAAGAGGACCATCTCTGAGACCAGCAGAGAGTACTTAGCTCATCTTTTCCTGCTTAACTTGTGGACACTCCCATTTTTAAGAGCCTTTAACATGTATAATAATACACTAATATGAGTGAAGCACAGGAGTAAGTCCTTGCAAGACCATGGCCCAAATTTGCTATCTAATGGTGTGAACTGTGCAGGTATAATATAGAATTTTTCTGTGTCCAGTTGTATCATGCTGTTAGTGCCCTACTCAGCTGAAAATTGTGGTGTGGTAGATGCTGAAACTGTAAAGAATTTGTACTAAAATGAAATTTCTTTTGTTTATTTTCTTTCTATTTCAGATTGATTGCAATGTCTCACTGCATTGGTCTGTTATCCATTGCTGCTAAGTTCAGTTTGCTGGTTTTTCTGCTTTCTGCAGTGTTTTTGTGTTCAAGCTTAAGTGACAGAAATCCAGTAAGTATCTATTAATTTAACAGTGAAAGGTGTTTATAGAAAGGCAGTTAAGTTGTTTGAATTATTGGATACCAGTGGGATGAAAATAGCCTTATGTATTCTCAAGAATAAGGTGTATGACATACATGGTAGGGCATCACCTCTCAACTTCCCAGTGTTATGTCACTTTTAAATATTTTATGGTAAATTTTGTTTCTTAACACCTGATAAAGTAATTTCTGCATCACCTCATACTAAGCAGTAAAGAGAAGGATGTGGAATAGACAATAGGATCCCGGCTACCCTCACATTTTGACCTATTTATTATTAAAAAAAATAATTTAAACAGCAGAAAATGAAACTTCAGACCCCTTTTGACAAGTGCCAAAACTAAATATTAGTCTAGAACTGAAGAGAGGGGATGGGAGTAAAGATTCCTAAATTATATTTTCAGTTGTGCCTCTGCTCACTATGTAACTATGAGCAAGTGATTTAGTCTCACATTTTCAAAAGCAACATCTAATCTAGGGCCCTGTTTTGCGGAAGATACTATAAGCCTGATTTTCAGACTTCAGTTGAAGTGGATGGATGCTGTGTGTACTTGGCACCTCTGGATGTATGTAAATTTAAGTGACCATGTCATGTCTGTACAGTTGCATCTGTCCTCCAGGACTGGTGTTAGACTTTAATTTAAAATTAATCATAGAATCATAGAAGTAGGGTCGGAAGGGACCTTATAGATCTTCAAGTCCGACCCCCTGCCAGGGCAGGAGAAGAAACTGGGCTCAAATGATCCCAGCTAGGTAGGCATCAAGCCTCCTCTTAAAGACCCCCAGGGTAGGAGCCAGCACCACTTCCCTTGGAAGTTGGTTCCAGATCCTAGCCACCCTGACTGTGAAGTAGTTCTTATGGATGTCTAATCTAAACCTATTCTCCAACAACTTGTGGCCATTATTCCTTGTTATGCCAGGGGGTGCTAGGGGAAACAAGGTCTCTCCCAAACTCTTCTGGTCCCCCCTAGTGAGTTTGTAGACTGTCACCAGGTCCCCCCTCAGCCTTCTCTTGTGAAGGCTGAACAGGTTCAGGTCCCGCAGTCTCTCATTGTAGGGTCTGCCCTGTAGTCCCCGGATCATGTAGGTGGCCCTCCTCTGGACCCTCTCAGTATTGTCCACATCCCTCCTGAAGTGGGGCGCACAGAACTGGACGCAGTACTCCAGCTGTGGCCTGACCAGTGTTGCACAGAGTGGGAGGATCACCTCCTTGTCCCTGCTAGACATGCACCTGTGGATGCACGACAAGGCACGGTTAGCCCTTCCAACTGTGACCTCGCATTGTTGTCCCATGTTCATCCTGGAGTCATTAATGACTCCAAGATCCCTTTTTGCCTCCTTGCTCTCAAGAAGGGAGTTTCCCATCTTATAAGTGTGCTGCTGGTTACTACTGCCCAAGTGCAGCATCCTGCACTTGTCAGTGTTGAAGCGGATCCTGTTTTTGCTAGCCCACCCCTGTAACCTAGCCAAGTCTTGCTGCAGTCTTTCCCTCCCTACTAGCATGCGCACCTCCCCCCAAATTTTGGTATCATCAGCGAATTTAAACAGGGGGCTTTTCACCCTGTCGTCCAAATTGCTGCTAAAGAGATTGAATAGCGCGGGCCCAAGGACCGAGCCCTGGGGGACTCCGCTGCCTACTTCTCCCCAGGTCAAATATGACCCATCCACCACCACCCTCTAAGTGTGACCCTTCAGCCAATCTGCGATCCATCTGACCGTGTAGGCATCAATGCCACAGTCGCCCAATTTTTAAATGAGGATGGGGTGGGAGACGGTGTCAAAGGCCTTGCTGAAGTCCAGAAAGACTACATCCACAGCAACACCTGCATCCAAGGCTTTTGTGACCTGATCATAAAAGGTAATCAGGTTGGTCTGACATGACCTGCCCCTAATGAAACCGTGCTGGTTGAATGCTTGTAAAAGAGCTTTTTGAGATTCTTGGATGAAAGATACTGTAGAAATTATTATTTTTTACTTACTGCTATTTAGTCAAGGCCATAGTGAAATAAGGCCCTGGGTCTTCAAGACCCATGATGGCATTATAATCTCAGTTTTGACTTGCAGAAAAAATGTCTGATCCTTTTGGACAGCATGAAGATGAGACATGAGTGTAACAAATACAGTGATGTCTTGCCTGAGTTTGCAGATGGCTTGACCCATTAAGTCAGAAAGGGGTGAATGGCTCTTTCATTTTAATGGACTATTCAGTTCTAAAATTTAGTGTCCTGAGGTTCCTTGACACACCAACCCAATAAAAGACTGGAAAAGGGCATCAGTGGCATCAGCTCATTATAGCTCTGCAGCAGAGTCCTGTGCACTTTTGGGTCTGAGGGAGCAATTGTTTTTCTGAAATGGATTTGTAGGTACTTTCCACTTTAATGCAGTGTATTTTTTAAATCCCAAACCGTGGCTTATAGTTTCTAGGGTCGTAAGGGACCTGAACAGATCATCGTGTCCAACCCCCTGCCCTGGGCAGAAACGAGTGCTGGGATCATAATACCGCAACCAGATATCTATCCAACCTCCTCTTGAAGACCCCCAAGGTAGGGGAGAGGACCACCTCCCTTGGGAGCCCATTCCAGAGCCTGGCAGTCCTAACCATAAAGTAATGCCTCCTGATATCAAGTCTAAACTTGCTCTCAATCTATTTGTGGCTGTTTATTCCTTGTTATAGTGCCTCACCTATTTTCTGCTGGTCCCCCCTGGTGAGTTTATAGACGGCCACCAGTTCCCCTCTCAGTCTTCTCTTGCGTTGGCTGAATAGATTCAGGCCCTTTTAGTTCATCTTTGTAGGGCCTGGCCTGCTGCCGCCTGACCATGTGAGTAGCCTTCCTGTGGACCCCCTCAAGGTTAACCACATCCCTCTTGAAGCGCAGCACCCAGAACTGGACACAGTACCCCAGCTGTGGCCTGACCAGCACTTCTGTTTAGCTTAAAAGAAACTTCCATCTCTCCTTTGTAGAATCTGTTTTTTCTACTGTTTTTGATTATCTAAACAAAACAAACTAGTCCCCAGTTAATGATGCAGTTTGTCATTATATTGTTGATGTAAACAAAGTACTGCTTGTGTGCTTTTGCACATTGTTGTTACCGCATCAAACGTTAATGGTATCTAACCTGCTAATAAAAATGAGGTAACTGTAAAGTGATCATGGGCCAAGAGCTGAAGAAAATGTTTAAGGGAACTAGGGCTTGTATTTGGGCCCCCTTTTAGACTGCAGTGCTCTTATTAAAGAGACAATCTCTAAATACAT
This sequence comes from Crocodylus siamensis, assembly GCF_052110815.1. Taxonomy (NCBI): domain Eukaryota; kingdom Metazoa; phylum Chordata; order Crocodylia; family Crocodylidae; genus Crocodylus; species Crocodylus siamensis. Next base: position 34,171,141 of record NC_143404.1, on the reverse strand, counting down.
CAGCTATCTCCATTATGTGTTTTAACAGAGTAAATTTATCAGTGTGCCTCTTAATTTTATATGGTCCTATTTAGTGCTTCTTGGATAATAATGTAACAATGTAAATAAGCAAAATGATAACTGCTTTGGGTCATTTGTCTTATTGAATCTTGGCTCAGAAAATGGTAACGATTATTTTCATCACTACAAGTTGGCTTTCCATGTCTTGTTATTAAGCTCCATTTGTCATGACTTACAGGTTTCCCTCAATTTATTCAGGTTCTTTATATATGAATTCGCTTTTATGCAATGACCCTTTTTATACCCAAAACTTGTTATATGTGAGGTAAATTCACTCTTATGCGATTGGCACAGGTGCCCCACCCAAAGCAGGTAAGTGGGGAGAGGAAAGGGCTGTGGGGCCATGGCCCTGCTCACCTGAGCCCCTGCTACCGCTGCTCTGGGAGCGGCTGATGCCAGCTGCCTGCAGCTGCTGGGCTGCGTTGTGCCCCAACCCCCCCGGGGCTCCGCTTGTCCCCACTCACCCCAGCTGTGCCGTTCTGTGGTGCAGGCAGGTGCTGTTGGCTGCTCCTGGGTCTGCTGCAGCAGGAGCTGAGGTGAATGGGGACAAGTGGCGCCCCGGGGGGTTTGGGGCATGGTTCAACATAGTGGTTGTAGGCAACTGTTGTCAGCTGCTCCCAGAGCAGCTGTAGCAGGGGCTGGGGTGAGTGGGGAGAAGTGGAGGCCCGGGGCTGCAGCAGGGAGCAAAGCGGAGGGAACTTTAAGTGGGTGCTGAGTGGGGGTAGGGCACAGCTCTTGCTGGTATGTGCACCTCAGGAGGGCTGGGGGGGCTGCACCGGGCTCCCCCCGAGGAGCGCATGCCCTGGATCTGTATGCAGGACAAGAGTAGGCTGCTTCTCTGAGCTAGGGCTGGCAGTGGCACCAGGCTCTTCCTGGTGCTTGGTGACAGCGCTGGAAGGGCAGGTTGTGGGGGCTATGCTGAATTTTGGGGTGGCAGCAGCACCCCGCCCCCAGCTCCACCGTCTGCCCTGAGCACTGGGAAGAGCCTGGTGATGCCACTGGCCCCAGCCTGCAGCAGCAACCTGCTCTCATCCTGTGTGCAGATCTGAGGGCACGTGCCCCCTAGGAAGAGCCTGGCGCAGCCCCGCAGCCCTTGTGGGATGCATGTAGTAGCAAGAGATGCGCCCCCTGCCCACACCCCACACCCACTGACAGTTCCCTCTGCTTTGCTCTCTGCTGCAGCTCCTCTGGGAGTGGCTGACAGGCTGCACCGCACCCCACCTGTCTGTCCCTTCCCTAGTCCCAGCTTTACTCCCTCCCTCTCTCACTGCCGTGGGAACGTATCCCTATTTCTTACATTGTAAACTGGGTTTCCTTTATGCAGATTCAATTTATGTGCAGTTTTCAAGGAACGCGTGTACCTCATAAATCGAGGGAAACCTGTAATTGTAATCCTCTAATGCACAAAGTAAAAGTAGGAGTTCAGCTCTGTGCCACCTTGTACTTTTTAAAATGTCTCCAGTTAACATTTAAAATAAAAATATCACATAGTTTGTTAACTATTTAAATATTATCAACATTTGTTCTTAAGTGAACATGCTTCTTTTAGCACAATAGCCTAACATTTCCCATGCTCAGAAACGCTTCTGTAAACTGGAATGGGTATTGGTGTGCAAGATATCCTGATTCTGGTGGTAAATGTGGACATTGTGTCCACTGATATTGATAGGAGAGGTGAATGCAGATTTTGGTCAGAGTTTTCTGCTAACTGCTTAATTGCCTTTTTTGCCTTAGAACTATTGTAAGGATTAATATTACAAAATTGCATGTTTTGAGAAATAAGCCAAACTCTAGTAGACAGGGGTTAGGAAATCTTTTTCTTGCAGACTGATTAGCCCAGTTTGTCCACCAATAAGTTTCTTGAACCTTCTTTGCAAGTATCTGGAACTGTTAGCCATAAGAAACAAGATACTGATACTGGTGGACCAGCGGCAGGTCTAGTCAGGTAGTTCCTGTGTTCCTTTTAGAGTGTAAGATAAAGAAAAATTTTCGAGGCACAGCTAATGAAGTTTCATCATTTCCTGGTGTAAGATGACTACCTACAGTAATCTTGATTTTTCTTTGTCTGGTGTAATTTTAAGCAACGGAAATAATGTGAGTTTCACCAGTTCCCTCAGGAGACTCATTAGCTAATTGTTAGATCTCATTGGTAGGATACCTGCTTTCCAGCCTCATTTTTTCCTTTTGTTTAATTTTATCCCACTGATTTTACCTGTTCCTCTGCCTGTTGCATATTTACACTCTTCAAATACATATAGATGATGGTCTAATCCCAATTTCTTTGTTTAATCAAGATATAACTATTTACTTTTTTTAATAGAATACAAATAGTAGGTATGGAAGCAAGTTAAAAAATTATGCAGAAAGGGTAGGAGCTATTAAAACCATTAATGTCTGCAGATCCATTCTTTTTGTTATCATTAACTTTATATTAACTGATTCTTGCTTCAGAATATATGAATACATGTGCAAAATCAAACACTCAAAAGATAAGAATTCAACACAACCCAAATTAATTATAGTGTGTCCTAACTTTTCAGTACTTGACTTTTGAAATCTTACTGTTCTTCTAGTCAATTACACAAAATGGTTATTTTTAAAAAGCAAAGTGAAAAAACATACGCCATTAATGGAGTTGGAATCTTTAGCTCTACCACACAGGCTTCTGCCACTGGAGCTAACAGAGTAACTGATGGCAATAGTAAGTTGTTGTGCTCTTTATATGGTCCCAGGATCAGAGGGGGATGGGAAACTTCCTGGGTTTCATTCTCCTTAAACAGCCAGTCTCAGTCTCCACTACATGGCTTCTTGTCCCACTGTCATGAGCAACTGGTGCTTCCCGAGTCTGGAGGGGGCACCAGATCACCGAGGGGGGGTCCCAGTGCCCAATTGGGGGTGGGCAGGGGTCCCCCAGCAGTTGATCGCCCAGCGTGGAACCACCAATGGCGAAACTGGTGAAACCGAAAGTGCATTTCTGCTGGCACTTCCAGTTTTGTAGCTGGCACTTCCAGGGGTTGCATGGCCAATCTCAGGGGGTGCACGTGTGCCCCATATGTATCGCCGATGCCCACCATACTCCTGTGACATTTTTTCAGGGCTGGCTCTTGCCTCCTTTGCATTTGGATCAGGCAGCTCTCTTCGCGCTTCAGCTGAGGGGCTGGTGGTTCTTGATGACATCGAAGGAGACATTCTCTGCTTTTTGTTTTGTCGTGCAAGAACCAAGTCCTGACTTGCAGTCATCCAGACCAAGTCTTGCTCAGTTGGACAGGAGCCTATATGCAATGTTTGCTGATTTAAGTCTCAAAACTTCTACAGGTTTCTGATGAACATGTGAGCTGCATTTTTTTTTAATGCTTGTAATTTAACTATAGCTGGACTGATTGTTTTCACCAGCAGTCAAAGGCATGTTCCTGATGCAGGCTATCTTTATGAACGTTCAGAACCGTGCTTCAAAGTATGGGGATGCCATAACTTATAAAGAAAAGATTGCAGGAATGTTTTAATGCAGGCAAGCCACTATACTTTCCCCTGACCTTAATCTTGGGAATGACTGAACTATTTCAGCAAACTGTGTCTCTTTGCTCTCTTTCCCTCCCCCTCCCCCTTCCTCTGCCAGTCACCTCTCCTCCCTGCAAAAAAAAACAAAAACCAAAAAGTCAGCCTGAGGCAGAGAACTGGTATGGGTAATTTCAGTCTGTTGTTAATGTTTGGCAAAGCTTTACATGACTTAAACTGGTCTTTAAAATGGGAGGTGCTTGGCAACTGTGATAATGGGTAGGGTTGGTAACAACACCTTATAAAGCAGATTTGGCTCTGAGAAATTCTTGTTTAAAGCTTGTAGCCTTCATTGGAATAAGAAATAAACTGTGTTGCATTGTTCAGCATAAATGGCACAATAGTTATGCATGTTTAACTTTTTCTATAATTTAAATCTAAATTTAACCACATGAAAAGAATATCAGATGTCAAAAAAATTCTGCTGGCAAGGGGAAAATTTTGTAACCCAAAGAATGTATTCTCATTTGGTACTAAATTACCCAGAAGCAATTACTAATGAGCTATCTCTCTTGTACCCAAAAGGAGTTTGCCCTTACAAAAACAGAAGAGAGTGATTTAAAAGAAGAGAAGGGGAAAGAGTCAGTAACTGAGGATGATGCTGATGCTGAAGACTTAGAAGTGTTTTATCCAACAAATTGGTGGCAAACAGTCCATCCAGGTAATACTGCTGGTTAATTATAATGTACCTGTGAAACCATATCTTGCTCCTCTGACAAAAATGAAGCAGAAATCGCGGTTCGTTTCTTTTGGAAGCTCGCGAATAATAATTCCTCAGGCACACATTTTTAGCAGCTCCAAAGATGTATTTGCAATACGCTCTGCCATCCCCAACACTAATCTCCTTTCCTCCGGGGTCAGGAGGGTCTGGAGCATCATCTGGACATCAGCCCAAGTGGGTCGATGAGTCTGCCCAATAGATTGAAACAGGTCCCTCATCTTTTCAGGGTCTTCGCGAAAAGAGGGGCTCTGATTCTTCCAGTTAAATAAATCTGAAGTACTAAATGGGGTGTAGACAAAAGTTGCATTGCCCCCCTCTCCAATAACCTCTCGCATCGGGCAGTTCAGCACCGGCTGTGACTCTACAGGCTTGCGCAAATAATAGCCCTTATTCCTTGATTCAGATGGGGCACTTGGCTGAGGCTCACACTCTAAATCATTAGGTATGCTTTGATACGCCGGTGGTGGTCTCCCTAAGGGAGGGGGTGGTGGTGCAAAGGGACTGGATCCCGAGGAGGTGTTTGACTCATCTTCGCTACCTGACAGGGCAACCGGAGCGCGGGTCCGATACTCAGCCAATTCAGAATTCCCCCCCCCATTAGATTCAGGGAGTACAGGCGGTCCTCCTCGAGTCTTTTCTTTAACAACCATCACATGAGACTTTACCAAGTAATTCTTAATCCAAGGTGGCTGATTTTGAACCACCCACAACCAACAATCAATATAAGGAAACTGATTCCAATACCCATTCTGCATAACTATTTCATGGATAGCTATCACTTCTTCTACCACTAAGGATCCTTTCGGGGTCCAGTGGACCCCAAATGTTGGCCACTCGAGTTGACAAAACTTAATTAAATCACCCTTTTTCATTTTTACTCCGTAATCGGCCGGCTTTGCGAACTTATTGAAATGACACAACATGTATTTTAAGGGCGTATCCGAAATTTCTACACGGGAGCGACCTGTACCCATTTGCCCACAAATGTGCACCCAAGGCACACCAAATACCAAAAGATCCTTACAACAGATGGTTTACCATGAGAGCTGAGCCTAGAATTCCTCAGCAAACATGCACACCTTTTTGCTTTGGATCCAGAACCAAATTGGGCAAAGGGAATTCATATACTCACTCAGATACCCCAGAGATCTCGATCAAAATATCGAAATGTGTACCTGGCGATTCCAGAAACTAAGAATTTGCCCAGGAGCTTTTAACGTCCTGAATATCCCGACTCACGTCTCAGACTCCAGGGGCGAGCCCAAAAAGTCGGCTCGGTGCGCACTCCCCGTGATGCCGGAGGCGATTTGTCGATGGATTTCGGGGTCGTCCAAAAGGGTCCCATCCGGGTCGCCAAAATTGAAGCAGAAATCGCGGTTCGTTTCTTTTGGAAGCTCGCGAATAATAATTCCTCAGGCACACATTTTTAGCAGCACCAAAGATGTATTTGCAAATAGGGTCAGAGCAGAGACAGAAAATCTCAGATTACTCTGAACCACCGAGGAAACCCCAAACCGGAGCTTATATACCCTCTCTCCTGAGCACATGGGCAGAAACAGGAATTCTTACAACATTTTCCGGTTCATACAAACATATATGTTAATGACGTCACGTCATACATCCCATGTGCATTATAATTAACTATTTAAGTATGCGGTGCGGGTAGGCTTATATGCATCAGCTAATTACGCATGCCCAGAAAGCCCTCTAGGTTACCAAAGGTTGAAAATCCCCCCTCCCCCCCCCCCGCCCAAGGAGTTAGTTGATTGAATTACAGTGTCTGTATCCTTCATGTGGATTGTCAGGGGAGTGTGATTTAGCATAGAAAGGCTGACAGATTGGTCAATACAGTAGAAGGGAGTGTTACTTTTTAGCACAATGGGTTTTTGATAGTGTTTCCCTTTATCAGATATGAGGCAGAAACTGCAGACCGTGCAGTTTCAATGACACTCTATATTCATTATGCATTCCTAATAATAATATTTCTAACAAAAATTTCATAGAAACTAAAAAATTTCATAGAATCCAACTTCGTTTTTGGGCTTCAAACAGAGAGGTCTCTTGTAGACAGCCCCAGTTAAGGTGAGAAGATCACTACAAAATCAGTTTTCAATGGGAACTGCTGCTGAAGCACTTCCAGTTCACCGAAACAAACTTAACGGACTGTCAGTTAAGTAGATAGGTGGTGATGTGCCTCTATCACTCGTTTAGGAGCCCTTTCTTTTTTTGCGCACTTGTCAAGAGACAGATTTTATAATATTCATTGGCACGCACTGTTCTGGTATCCTGTGCTCTTTTGTGGCTTTTTTAAATATTACTTGGTAGCAAACTTGTCTTTTAGAGTAGTAATGTCACCTTGCACAGTTTTTTTTTTTTTGAAGAGTTTCTAATGCATTTGTAGTTGAAGTTCAGTTTGAGACTCTCTTATATCTGAAACTTCTGTTCTAGGGGGAAAAAAAAGGCATCTTGCTTAATTCTGGTATGCATCTTATCTTGAGTGAGCTTTAAAAAAGATTCTTCCTGAATTTTCCATAAAACTCATCTGAATCTTCCAGGATGCTGGAGTTGTCATATTGTAACAGTCTGAGTCATTTTACACATGCAGGAGTGGTTTCACAGCTAGCAAATCTACAATAACAACCAGTGGATTTCCACAGAGTAAAAAGAATTTAAAAAACATAAATTAGCCTATTTTTATGCTGGATGCCATTTGTGGCTGTGAGCAGGTATGTACCTCCATCCCACTGCCATGCTGGAATTCCACTGACCTCTGTCTCATCCTCCCATTCATCTGCCATGCCTTGATGGTAAAATTTATATTTGGGAGGATGGATGATTCTTTCAGTGAAGTTCAGTCTGACAGGGTCACTGGTCTTCTGTATGGCTACACCTCCCCTACACCCTGCCCATTTCCTCTTGGGTTGATGGTAAATACTCCCCGTTGATCTGGAATGGGGGATGCCTAGTAAAGTCCCTTCTTAGGTTCCGCTGAGCTCTTTAACCCACAGCTCCTTGGCCGCCTCTTTTTCTGGCTGAATCTCTCCTTGAGTTGGATATCAGGTTATCCCTGTGGACGCCCTCTCTCCTTTCTTTCTCTTTGTCATTGTCCCTGTGCCTTCCTTCGTGGGATTCAGTTTCTGTAATTATACGTGGATCAACTTAACTCTTTTCTGTCTCTTCCTGGCCTTACTTCAGGCCTTACAAACTTAATTGCTTTGAAGACCCCAGGTGTAGGATATAGAGTCCTGCTTAACCATAAATCAAACCCATGTGGAATCCTTCTCTCCAGCTCTCTTTGTTTTCAGAACGAAAGTAAAATCAAAGGGGAATTTCTTATTCTCAGCCTCCAATTCTTCAAATTCCTTCACAAAAAAATGTTCACTATTGTTTCTTCCCAGTTCTGATGGCTTAATTAGGCTGTCACCATCCAGTTTATACCCTGCTCTCCTTCTCCTTGGCATGCTGTGTAAATTCCTTCTTTGCTCTGGCTATCTCAATTTCCTCTAGACCCCTGCTTCTCTTGGTGGGTCCACATTTTCCCTCTACCTGGTGGGCCTCTGCCCGCCATCCTATGGGGATATCTCCTATCTAGTTCTGTCTCTAGGGCTTTGCTCACAGTACCCCACCATCTGCTTTTACTTATATTTCTGGGAAGGCATGGGTGAGCCTTGCTCATGACAGTCCAGCTGGCTGGGATCTCTTCTTAAATCTTCACAGCTCCCAGTCTCTCTGGTTGGTTCCTGCTGTGGGGGATACTTAACACCAAGCCTTTCTTTGGCATCTTCTTTTAAACTGCCTGGTTCTCTCTCCAGGGCAGTAGGTGCAGGCTCCCTGGGGTTCACATTCTCATGTCCCCAGGGCCTGCCTGTTTCCCAGGTTTTCCCTGGACCCTCTTCCCCAGCACACGGGGGATGTGCTGCTCACCCAGACCCATCCCAGTAAGCTTCATGCTGGCACTGTCAGCTATGTGGGAGAACAGCAGGGGCTTGGCCCTGGCCCTAGCCCTTGCTACAGTGGCCTGTTGTGATGTGTAGCTGTGGCAGGAATCTCTACTTGGGCACATTTTGGGTGTTAAGTGTTTGGGGTTTTGAGGGGTTTTTTTAGTAAAGATGATAGAGTGGCCTAATTTTATATAAAGATTTTATGCTTATTCTTTCAGGAGTCTTTTTGTTGCATGTATAGTAATAATATCAGCATCAACTGAGGGGGGAATATATTCCTTAGAATATAGATGCCAAAACTTTGTCAGCTTGTCAAGAGCGTATGTCTGGTCTTTGCTTTTATTCCTTGATAGGATTTGCTGTTTGCTTTTGTTCACAACCATTAGAAAATTGTAGATGAACTTTGTTTTCTTTGGGTAATTACAAACATTTGGGCAGGTCAAATCAGGTTCAAAATGGCCACCTGATTTAAACTTGGCTCATCCTGGTGCTGTCTCAGTGAGCACCAATCAGTCTCAACCTGTAACTGTACAGAAGTTCCATGAACACAAAATGGTCTAAAAATTGCCAATCCAGGTTTATCATAAAGTGGGTTCTATGTAGTATCAGACTTGCTCAATTTTATGTCAAACCGGTGCATGGATCTTCTGCCCACTTCCTCTGCGTAGCCAAGGGGCTGGAAAAACCCAGCTACTGGCCCAAGCCCCAGGGCTGGTCTTTTCACTCCCCTTCTCCCCCCACACTAGTCTCTCTTTGCATCCCTTCCCCCACCCCCTGCCCGCCAGCCCTCTCAATTGCCATCTCGCACTTTTATCAGCATTCACTAGTGCTGGAGCCAAGTAAGTCCTGGTGGGGGGAGGGGTGGGAGGAATGGAGGTGTAGGTTTGCTGGGGGAGACCCCATCCCACCCAGGAGTTGCATCTGCCCCCCCATGCCACCCACCAGTCTTGCCTGCCTCCCATACTTCCCACAGGTGGTGCCTGCCCCCCCGTACCCCACATGCAGGTTGTGCCAACCTCCAATCCCCCTCCATCCTGCTGTACCCGCAGCCTCCTAGCTAGCCCCCGCATCGTGACTTACCTGATATCGGGCAGCCATTTTGAATCTATTATAACCTCCCCCTAATGCTTTTGAATGTCTGTACTTGGCCATTATGAAAAAAAATTACTAGGGAAAGCAGCCATAATCTGAGTTTGCCTTTTGGACAGAACTTTAAAAAAAACCCAAACAAACAAAAACAAACAAAAAAAAAACCCTCCACTTTTTGGAATACCTGTTTTAAAATCTACCCTCCATGCACATATTTTTGTGTGCAACACCTTCAAAGTTGCACTAATTTTCCTACAAACTTAGTAGGTTATCAGTTCTGTTAGGCCATAAAAATTACCAAAGCAATACAATATAAATATATTTGTGTTTTGATATAGAAGTATTCGGTCATCTTCAAGAAAAATGAGAACAATGTAGCAGGCTACAGAAATAAACTTTCCATATTTATTCTAAATTTCTTTTGAAGTCTTCAAAAGACATTTCTGGGTGAATTTTTCCCCCCACAACTTCACTGTAGATTCAAGCTGAGCTATAATTCGCATATAAACTTGACTGAGATAACACAACCCCAGCTTTTTTATTACAGTACCAGGTCCTTTCCACCAGGCAGGGAGGAAGTGCTTGGATGGAGACAAGCCTTTGTTTAAGAGCATATTCATTTTAGGTAATTATTAGAATTGGCAGAATTAGTGTCAGTAAGTTATTGAACTCCTTTAAGTTTTGGACTCCTTGTGTGTATGTGGAGATGATGCTTTCTCACCTCAGAAGGATGAAATAAAGATAAATTAATTTGTATAAAGTACTTTGAATTTAAAAGAGCTATACTAGCGTTCAGTATTATCAGCAGAAGAATCATTATGGGATTCATTTGTCTTGAGGTTTAACCCTGATATAGCTAAATGATTTTTTTTCCAAATGTAAATCTTTCTATAACATAAATGTCTTGAAAAAGCTCTTACATTTTTCAAAGCTACAGTGTGTATTTATATTCAGTTTTTGTACTAGTATGTATGGAAGTGCTGTTGTATTCCTGTTCAGTATTCAGACTGGCAGGTTCCCACCACCTTTGTTGAAGTAAAATATGTATATACTTGAAGTTATTATAAATGTCATTGCTGTTTTTGTTTAGAAGTGACTTCTTTGTTGCTTGGGTATTTTGTTATGCTTTTATTCTTTAGCAATATCTTATTACGCACATGCAGAAAGAGTTTCTGAAAGCGGGGAGCTTATAAGTATTCACAGCATGCCTTAGGAAAGAATTTCAGATTACAGTTGTAAATGGCTTAAGCATTGGCTCCCTTCAAGTCTTGTCATTACAGATCCCCATTTTTCAGGTGAGTATGTGTCTTTGTTTCTGAGTTAGAACTGTATATTACATAAGTAAGTTTGTTTTATGGCTTCCCCACCCTGAAAAAAAGCCATTCAAAATATTCCAACTATCGCTTTATCCCAATTTTTTTTCTGAATGGAAACACTCTGCATGTGCTGTGTGATCTACTTTGTTAGCAGATTTATTCCTCAAGCCTAAAAAAATGCATGCCTTGTCTGATACGAAGAGCTTGTGCTTTTGCAAGTAGAAGAGGAAGAATACATTCAAGTTGTTAGTTCTAGCTGTCCCGCTCTTTTGTCTCTACTTTTACGTTGATATGGTTTTAGTTACTTACTTTGCCAGCACTTGAGCCTATACGCATTTTTAATCAAACTATTCAGCACATGCTAAAAACGTGCTTGATTTGATGCTGAGTTGGGTGTATGGGACTGCAGGTCTTTTAAAAATGGTCACACCTCTTCATTCTTCTGTTCTGGCTAAACATGCATTTATTCCCACAGCCCTCCATTTTGATGCAATAAACTGTGAAAGCCTCCTGGACAAACACCATTTTAATTAGAAATTGGGATCTTCATTTTATTTGTTAGAGGGGCACAGGATTATTTTACCTCAGTTGTAGTGCTGTTTCTTTGTATTTTTCTTTCTATTCTAAGAAGCCTCTGACTATTGGATTAGGGTACTATAGTTTTTTTTGATATCCTCCACCCTCACCTGTCCGATTTTTTGTTGTAGGGTGTTTCTAGTTCTTTGGTATTTACATCAGACTGGATCACCACTGAGACTGCAACAATGTCATAAGCCTCTCATCTGTCAAATTTCTTCAAATTCCTTTGCCTGATTTTGTGTAAAATAGGGTGTCTCTGTAGAGGAGGTCTGTGGTTGCATAAAGCCTGTTCTATATTTTGATCAAGGTCCTCCATGTACTTCGTGCAAACTAGAGAGAGAGGTAATTAGCTGTGTTAGTCAGACAGGCAGGGCAGGGTGGCACTTCAGAGACTAAGTAGCGAGTGCAAACTGCACCGTATTAGTTGTTTGGCAGAATGCTGGAAGTTCCACCGAGTGTCATTGGGAAGTTGCATGGTCAGCCTTCCATTTTTTTGTCAATTGACAACGAGCCTGCTAGCGGTTACAGAACAGCTTTTGAAACCCCACAGTGTAGTTTAGCACTAGGCATTATATGTATTTTTCTGAATCGAGTTTTAATAGTATGCTGGGCATCTGTGCTTAAAAGCTTAAGAAGCTTGCATCTGAGTGTCTCTTATTTTCTTCATTTCATTTTTGACATCTGAATACATGATGAAGACGATCTATTTTTTTTTTTTAAATGCGTTTTCTCTCTGCAGTTTTGCGTGGTATCTTTAAGAACCTTGTGACAACTTATTATTTAATAGTTAAGAAAACATTTCTCTGCATGGATGCTTATTGTCATGATCTGTTCCATGAATGTCAGTGCTGGTTTTGTATTTTGGGGGTTTTTTTAAGTTTAATTTTCCTTTTCCTCATTCATTTGCAATAGTCCTGTGAGCTGAAAGCCACCTTGAGGGGAGAGGGTGATGCTGTTAGCATACCTAAGGACAGCTTTTTGCCTTTTATTCGTGTTAATGGCATAATTACAGATCATTCTTTTGCCATTTTGGGGTGTTTGAAGCAAGCAAAAACTACTCCTGAATGAAGCTGATACTTAAGAGCTGCTGGGAGGCCAGAAGCAAGGACTTGAATTACCATTATGCTTATGTTTCATTGACCATGATGGCATAAGAACTATCTTGCTTGCAAGATCACCAGACTCATTAATGTTCTGCTCTTTTACTTTCATAATACAGTTTCATACTTGGCAATCTTGGAAAATTGAAAGAGAATGATTTTTCTGCTCTTTTGAGAGGAGCATGAAACTTCACAACTCTGGACAATGCTTATGCTTTACTTTAGAAGAATAATTATCTTGTTTCATTTTTTCAGTCCTGTCAGCTATTTGTTTCCTACTGCTTCCTTCAACATCAGACATGTTGAATGAAAAATTCATAACCTTTGGAAATCAATCAACACTAATTGTCCATTTACATTATTGATCACCTGCTTTCACATTTATTACTGTTAAGATGAGATGTAAACACTTTGTGAATACAGTTGTGTGAAGAGTAGATGTGATAGTCAGCTTTGTATAGATCCATGTTACCAGGTACCTTCTCTAACTTCCAGAAACCTATAGATTCTAGGAAAATACATGTACCTTCCCTGACTCCACTGGCTCAGCTCAAGCCCTCCTTTCTCTTCAATGTCCAGTGACAATTAATTTCACTCTCTAGTCCTGCCCTTCTCTTGAGGAGCTGTTAACTGAAGCTACTACACAGCCCTTTTAGTGTCTGGACAGCTGTATTATGTTGTTTTTCCTCCTTTTCCCTGGGTGGTAGAACAAAAACATTAGTGTTTACTAAGCTGTTAAAAAAGTTTAATTGGCAGATTGGACTGTTTTATTTATCTAGTGTCAAAATCTTTCATTATAACTTTCACGTAAATGCTTTAGCAGTTCAATAATATGCATATTCATATACATGGCACATGCACACATTCTCTTGAATTTTTATCTCTGTTGCTTTAATAGTTTATTTCCAGACTTTAAATAGTTTTATTTTTATGTCATTCCTCAGTGTATGTATGCATGCATGCATGCATAGAGGTAACTTTAACTAAAAGGTAACAATTTTACATCTGTTATGGTCCATATGCTCACCTTTTATTTCTTTATGTAGATGAAGGCACATACTTCCATACTTCTCAAAGATAATTTGTGATCTATGAGGATATGTCTGAAGGGAGGGTTTTTGGTGGGTAGGAGACTAAGGGATGCGTGAAGAAATTCTTTTTTGCTCATCGAGAACCTATATTCAGAACTTGCATTCAGAGACCATGCAAGTGCTGAGGTTCTAGGACTACATTTCCAGTACCTCCAGAGCAACTCATGTGTTGCTTGAAAAGCATCTTTGCAGAGTTTTCAAGGCCCGTCTCTACTGAAGCTCTGTCTAAGTAATTGCACCTCTCTATAGTGTATGTATGATGGTTCTGATGAAAATCTTTTTTGAGCTTCCTGTCCTAAGTTTAAGTCACTTATTGGAAGAATAAATGCCATCAGTTATTTAATTAGGAAAGAAGATGAGAGTTTGTATAGTATAGGAGGCAGGGGGTTTTATGGTATCTTTAATTAGAGTTTGGGCCCAACAATAACCTGACAGTACAGGCTTGGGTTTTTTCAGGTTGTTTGATTGGCAAAGATCAGTGCCCATTCAAGGGGAACTTAAGCATACTTTCTGGTGGCCAAACCAAAGGAAGGCTTCCTTCTGGTTGGTTGGGCAGCATGGTTACCTACTGACCAGGAAGGTTTCTTAGTTTTGATAGTGGTAATAGATGATGGAGTAGACTGTCCTATTTAGGTTTCAAGTCTTGCAACAAAAAATTCCCCATGGCAAGAGCTGAAATAAGCACACGCTATTATATTACATAACATTACGTAGGCACTAGGCCTGTGTGAAGTGGCAAGTATTAGATTTGGATTCAGCCAATTCAGAGGGACAGTGATTCAATTTGGTGATTTGAGTCACTGTCCTGATTTGATTCAGATTCAGAGATTTGGTGGTGATTTCGAAACTCATCCATAGACCTTAATGGGAAACGCTAAAATACCTGTAAGTGTTTTATCCGATTTTGCAAAAAAAATTACAACAGCAGGGATGGTAGCCCCTTCTGAGGGCATGAAGCATGCCAAGTTTCAGGGAGATAAGTGCAGGAGTTTCTGTGATACGGGTCCTCAAACTGTTGAAAGCAAAACTTGTATCACTTGTGTGTGTTAAGGGATGTAGGTTGTAGCCATGTTGGTCTAAGGACATGGGCAGACAAGGTCCTTTGGGTCAATCTGATATCTTTTATTAGACCAACTGAATAGTTGGAGAAATATATCTTAGTAAGCTTTTGGGTTTAAAAACCCATTGTCAGGCTGAGGAAGCATCTGCATTTGGGGGGGGGTGTGTGCGTGCTCTTCCTGGATGGAATGAATAGTAAAGAAGCCAGAGGCTGGTATGCATGCAAGAAAGCCAGTCAGTGAACATGTAAATTGAGGCATCAGGGGGTAAGAGACAGGCTGGGAAGTGGGGGAGGGGGATGTAGCAGGTAAAAGTGGAGAGGTACCTGGGGAGTCAGATGTCAGGCAGGTTATAGTGTGTCATAAATCCAATGTCTATATTGAGTCCATGAGTTTTTTTGTATCTAGAAGGTTGATGAAGTGAAGTTCATAGGCTCATCTGTGAAAAGTGTTTTGTAAATTCAAACAAGCACTGAACCTTGGTAGCCTCATCACCAGAAGCAAACTTCCTCCAGCCCAAAACACACTGAATAGATCCAGACCATGCCAAGACAGAAAATGCAAAAGCTGCCAACATATCTTCAGTACCCCCACAATTACTACACCCCACAACAGAGCCATCAGCATCCCTGCATCATACAGCTGCACCTCCAGAAATGTAAAATATCTCATCCAAGACACCAAATGCCCTGATGAAAAATACATAGGAGAGACCAAACAACAACTGTGCACCAGAATGAATGCACACCGGAAATAGCAGATGCTGCGGGCGGCACGGCCGGGAGCGGAGCTGGGAGCACGGCAGGCACTGCCCCCCATGCACACCGGAAATATATTAAAGACGAGAATACCCAATTACCGGGGGGGGGGGCACATTTCTCACAAGAAAAGCACTCTCTCCAGTCTCTCAGTTCTAATCTTCAAAGGGAACTTACAAATCACTTCTCAGAGACGAGCCTATGAACTTCACTTCATCAACCTCCTGGATACAAAAAAACATGGATTAAATATAGACAATTGGATTTGAGACGTGTTATAACCTGCCTGACATGCAACTCCCCAGATACCTCTCCACTTTTACCTGCTACATCTCCCTTCACCCCTCCTCACTCCCACCAGCCTGTCTCTCACCCCCTGATTTTTGGGTTGGAGCATTTTGACTGCACTTTTATCTACCCAATCTCACAGTGGTAAAACTTGTGTTGTATTGGTGTCCTGCCTGTGCCTGATTGTCATAGTTGCTTGACCTGTAAGGGAGAGTTGGTGGAGGCTGATTGAGCATGCTGGTGTTGTTCCTTCTGTAAGGTATGAAAGCCTTTTTAAGTTCAGCAGGGAGCTAATGATACTCTGATAGAGCTAAACCTCCTAAGGGTTTAGCTTCAAAGGGGTTTCAAACTGTCCTGGCCAGATAGCTCTGTTGTTTATGCATCCATGTCTTGCATTTTTTGCATGAAATAAAGGGGTCAGCCCCTATCTAATTTTGTATTTGCTTGAGTTTTTAAATATTCAGAAACCTAGCTCTCAAAAGATGTGTTCACATTATGGGTATAATTACAGAAGTTGCTCCTGCAAATTTAGATCCCCTGTGATTTTTATTGTCAAGAATGAATCCTTGGGGGTATAAAATACCCTGTACATGTTCCATATTTTAGGCATTTGGCTTCTACAGCTTTGAATATGTTTTAGCCACTGAATGAGCCATGCCTGTTCTTGTAAGAGATCACAGATTTCTTTTTTGAGAAAAGGAGATGTTAGGAGAAGGAGTAGGCTTCTATATGTTGAGCTGCAGGTTCTGCTCAAACTTTCTTATGATAAGTTGGAAAATTACAAGGATTCAGTTACCAAGAACTCTGTGCCACAGCCTGTCATCCAGACAAAAGTGATTTGATGGGAGACAGCATTAGGCTGGTTGGGTATATTTGTAGGTCTTGTATTACACCAATCAGACGGGGATCTTGCCTGTGCCACTAAGTAGGACACATTAAGGACATGTTAAGGTTAGCCAACGCTTTCCAATTGTTTTACTGAAATAATGAATCCATCTGAATCCCTGTAGTTTATTATTGACCCAAACCTAACTCTAAAGTATTTTTGTGCAACTGTCTGAAATATTTATGTTAGTGCCGGCAATAGTCAGACATGAAATACATAGTTAAACCATAAGGATATGTTTAATTTTCATAAAACCTGGTGTGTACAATCAAGGAAATATAAAGTTTAATCCATTTCTTTAGGTCATTGCAGATTTGCATGAAGGTAAATTTAATTTTAAAAGATTCATTTATACTAGATCAAATGCCTTGCTTCCAGGTATTTAAAAAAGGAACTCACTGCCTTATCTACAGGGAATCTATCTTGTGGAATTATCATAATCTGTTGTGGTAGTTGACAGAAAATGTTTCAGGCTAATAATAGCAAATATGAAAACCTGGATAGTCTCAGGGGGCATTGCAGATGTTTAGTGTTCTGAAAAGTAATGGGGTTATGGCCACTAGCTGTCGTCCCTTCTTCTTTTCTCCATACGAGTCCTCATACCAGGTAGTCTACTCACTCAGTTACCTTTCCTTATGCATATGATTTGCTATCCTCTCTGACTTGTGACTATGCACTATTCATACCATCCTTTGTGCTTGAACCAGCCAGTCTCTTGTTCTGTGCAACAAGTGATTTGACCCAAGCTTCTTCATCTTTCTTCTCCAAACTTTGTTCCCCAAAGCTTTGTGTTCTGCTTAGCTTTCCCGCAAGGGCAGTCTCTCCAGTGTGACTCCTCCTGGTCTGCTGCCTAATTCTTTATCCTCAGAGACCCGTGAGCTGCACATGGCTAATGGATTGGCCGTTTTCAGAATGGAACATAACTATTGTAGCACCTCACTGATTCACAGACCATTGCTGAAGACTGAATTTTTTAGATTAGCAATTGGAATGAACAAATTGGGGTTTTTGCTTCATAAAAATACTTGCTTCATCTAATTTTGAAAAGGTTATTATAGTCTTAATTTGTGTTTTTTTTCCCATAATGTTCTGGAAAAATTGTATATTTTTTGCTGTGTGGTCATTTTACTTAGTCTAGGGTTAAGCCTCAGCCTCCTTCATGTCTAATTCAGGATGGTACTGTCAGGGAAGCACTGGTGCTCCAGTTGGGAGGAGCACATTCAGCACAAGAGTATGCCAATAATGGTTCAGTCTGAATGCATCATTGTGACTCACATCCATCATTTTTGTCAAGATTTTCATGTCACAAGCACAGTTGCAAGATTCCTCAGGAATTAGGTGGATTTACAGACAAGTTCTGAAGCCCTTGTTCAGTTTTCACTAGGGCAAAACTCCTTTTTTCATCTTTTCTTTAAAAGATTACTTAAAGCAAACCTTTAAGTTTTGCTTTAAGTAATCTGTATTGCTTTGTTAAAGTGCTTCAAAAAGGCCTTCAAGGTTAACTTGCATGTTTTCCATTGTGCTTGAGTGGAAGAGGAATGCTCAGGAGTGGCCAAGGAGGCTTTTTACTACTTCAGTCCTCTAAGAAATGATGAATTTCTGTTGAACCTCCCTTTGAGCTGGGAGGACTTTTTGGCTCTGGATCACAAAGGTGTTTTGGCAAAGCAAATATTCTGCCACCTGGAATGCACCAGATTGCACCAAAGGAGCAGACAACCTTACATGCACATTTCAGCTTCTTTCTTTCTGCTTTGTGATCAGTTCCTAATGTTGTTATATTTACAGTAGCAGATCATGAGTAAAAAATCCAAAAACATCTTAAACAATTTAGGGTCAGGTTTCCAAAAGGACACTAGCTCCCTTAAATGAGCCATGGCCACTGAAAGTCCACTTAACTAAAATTGTGACCTACAAAAGGCAGTTATAGCTATTTTATATTTTACATCACAGGTGAAGGGAGGAGGTCGTGGCGTCCACCTTTTTATATACTATGCCTGTATAATGCTTAACTCAGTGGTTCAAACCCTCCTCAGTTTGAGGAGGTTCAGAGTCTCATCTTTTTCTTCCTCAGAGTGTACTCAGGCCTGAGCTGTACATCAGATTGGGGAAGGAGTTCTTCCCTTTCCTCCTGTTACAGCTGGGCCGCAGAAAGGAAGGAATTCATTGAGCAGAAGGAGAGAGCACCAAAAGACAAGAACTTGGGATTCCCTCCTCTCAGGTGACTGCTTACCAGAGTCAAATCTAGTTTGTACTCTTTCTTCCTGGCCCCCATGAACCTTGCATTTCCCTTGCTTTGTGCTGGGAAATGGAGCATAAGGGATCTGAGCCTCAGTGGAAAGAACAAGCTTTTTGATTACGCTGTAGAATCCTCTGCTGTGAGCTCTAGAAGGTCTCCAGCGCCTTTATCTCTTCTCCTGTTAAGAACATGGGATAGAAATAGGAGTGAAGAATGGGGATGTCTGAGACAGTCTTATCCTTGTGTAATGATGGCCTTAGCTCTAAATTTCTTAGTCCTGAATTACTTTCTTAGTCCTTGTTTCTATCTCCAGGTAACAATGTACTGCTATTAACAGAGGAACACAATCATCTGTACTCGCAGGTGCCATGCCCAGCTTGCTCTGTGTGCTGGGCAAGGTCAGGCCCTCTATAGAATTTTTTTCCCTTCTGGAATAATGTTGCAGAATTTCATACATGAATCATGAATGTGGACCATGACCTATCGGTGTAATCTAAGAAAAAGCTCAATGCATCTTCAAATTTATCTCTTCCCCTCTTGTACTTTATCCGATTTTTCTCACTAAAATTTCAGTCTGATTTAAGGCTAGTAGTCTGTTCCGCCTCTACTGGGAAAGCAGTTGCTTTTCAGTGCTTTTAAAATTATTCTTTTTGACAACTGATTCAATCTGCATCCAGATTGCCTGCCTTGATTAAATGTTCCTCAGAAGTGAAGTGTCATTTCCCTGCGTAGAAGTATGTTTCCATATAGCCAGTGTCCATAATTACAGAATCATAGAAAATTAGGGTTAGAAGGGACCTTATGAGGTAATCTAGTCCAACCTCCTGCTCAAAGCAGGCCCATCCCCAACTAGATCATCCCAGTCAAGGCTTTGTCTAGCTGGGTCTTAAAAACCTCCAAGGATGGAGGTTCCACCACATCTCTGGGTATCCTGTTCCAGTGTTTTACTACCCTCCTGGTGAGAAAATTCTTCGTAATATCTAACCTAAACTTCCCTTGCTGCAATTTCAGACCATTACTCCTTGTTTGGTCATCTCACCACTGAGAAGAGTCTAGCTCCATCATCTTCTTTCGAACCCCCCTTCAGGTAGTTGAAGGCTAATTATAATTTCTGTCCATTTCTCCATATCTGCATGGCTTTGTGACTATTTGTATTGTGTTGATTAGGTCATGTGTGTGTTTTCAGTACTTACGCCAAAAATATGTAGATCTTGGATCCAATCCTGCAGTTGTTCAGTAGTGGTAAATTAGATTTTTAAAACATGATTTTACATTTGTGCCTTTTGATTATTTCATGAATTTCTTACATTTTTAGGGTTGGAAGGAACCTCAGTAGAACATTTGAGTCTGACCCCCTGCCCTAGGCAGGAAAGAGCGCTGCGGTCAAATGACCCCAGCTAGGTACTTGTTTAGTCTCCTCTTAAAGATCTCTGAGCTAGGGGAGAGCACCACCTCCCTTGGAAGCCCAGTCCAGATTTTGGCAACCCTCACCATATAGACATCTTTCCTAATGTCTAATCTAAATCTGCACTCTATCAGTTTATGGCCATTGTTCCTAGTAATCCCAAGGGGTGCCCTGGTAAACAGTGTTCGCTATTCCTTGCTGTCCCCTTACCCCTCCAATGAATTTGTAGATAGCCACAAGATCCCCTCTCAGCCTCCTTTTGAGGAGGCTGAAGAGATTCAGATCCTTCAACCTCTCCTCATAGGATCTTTACCTGTAGGCGTATAACCATATGAGTAGTCTTCCTCTGAGCCCTCTCAAGGTTATCCACTTCCATCTTGAAGTGCGGTGCCCAGAACTGGACGTAGTACTCCAGCTGCGGGTCTTACCAATGCTGCATAGAGGGGAAGTATCACCTTCTTAGATCTGCTTATGATGCACCTAATGCATACAAGAGTGCAGCTGGCTAAACTTATCACTTTGTCACATTGGCGACTCATGTTAATTTCTGGAGTCAACTATGACTCTGAGATGCCTTTCTGCTGCTGTGCTGCTTAGAAAATCAAGTCCCAGCCTGTAGGTATGTTGGTGATTCTTCCTCCCTAGGTGTAGCACGTTGCACTTATCCTTGTTAAACTGCATCCTATTCTGCTCTGCCCACATTCCCAGCCTACCTGAATCGGCTCCCTGCCCTCCAGCGTGTTTACTTTGCCCCGTAATTTGGTGTCGTCCACAAATTTGGATGGAGTGCTTTTCATATCCTCATCCAAGTCACGGATGAAGATATTGAACAGCGCTGGTCCAAGGACCGAACCTTGGGGAACTCCACTTTCCACGTTTTTCCAGGTCGAAAATGACCCATCCACTACCATCCTCTGTGTGCGCCCCATAAGCCAATTCTCCACCCGTTTAGGAATCTATGCCACAATCGCCTAATTTGTTTATAAGAATGGGATGCGACACTATCAAAGGCTTTTTTAAAATCCAAGTAGATGAAATCTACCTCAACTCTTGCATCTAAGCATTTTGTGTCCTGGTCATAAAAAGAAACAAGGTTAGTCAGGAAGAATCTACCTGCTATGAAACCATGCTGGTGTTGCCCTTCAGCATTATTTTTCCTATTGGGCTCCCACAGATGTGATCTTTAATAATTTTTTCCAGGGTTTTCCCAAGGATAGAGGTGATGCTAACCAGCCTATAGTTACCTGGATCATCCTTTCTCCCTTTCTTGAAAATAGGGGCCACCTTTTTCCAGTCCTCTGGGACCCATCTTGAGTGCTATGAATGCTCAAACAACCTCACCAGTGGTTCTGCAGTGACACTGGCCAATTCCTTCAGCACCCTTAGATGAAGATTGTCCAGGCCTGCTGACTTAAACATGTCCAGCCCTTTCAAATGTCCCTTCACTAGGTTAGCACTAACTGTTGGTGGGTTGGAGTCCCTCTTGTGCCTTTCTGTACCATCTTTGGGAGATATGTCTTTATCCATGTTTAAGAATACATGCAAAGAACTCATTTAGGAGTGCAGCTTTGCCTCTCCTATCTGTTACCAATTGTCCTAGTCTGTTTTGTTACTATGCATCTTCTTTTTGTTCACTATGTATCTAAAGAAAGACTTTTTGTTGTGTCGAATTTTGTAGCCAGCCTGAGTTCCATTTCTGCTTTGGCCTTCCTTAACTGATTCCCTGCAAGTGTAAGCCAAGCAGGTATACTCTTCCTTGATGGTTACCCGCTGCTTTCACAGTCTGTATGACTCTTTTCCTCCCTAGGCTCTCCTGGATTTCCCTGTTCAGCCAAAAGGTTTCTTAGCTCTTTTGCCTCCCTTTGTATGCACTGGGATGGTCCCCTTTTGTGCCTGAAGGATCATTCCCCTGAAGAATGCCCACCTTTCCTGAACTCCCACCTTACCAGTGTTCTTGCCCTTCAATGCCTCACTTACTAATCCCCTGAGCTCATCAAAGTTAGTCTTTCTGAAGTCTAGCACTTCTGCCCTACTAGTTATCTTTCCTACCTTTTCACTGGATAGTGAATTCTAACAATTGGTGGCTCTGTTAGGGCTGTGTGAAGCTTCGGTTCCTGATTCGATTTGGCGGAGATTTGGTCCGATTTGGTGGCCGAATGTCCAAATCCGAATTGAATTGGAGGACCCTTTAATTTCTCTGAATCAAAATAGAACCATCTGAATCGATTTGGAGATTCACACATAAGGACAGCTTTACATGTTTTTTCTACGTACCTCTAGGTAGCAGGTGGCTCATGAGTGCTGCAATGCTGGGGCACATGGAGTGTCCCACAGAAGCATGGGGGGCTCCCCAGCGTGCTCAACAGCAGACCTAGAAGTGGACCAGAAGCACTTCCAGTCCACTTTTGGGTCTGCTGGGGAGCATATGGGGCTCAGTCCCGGCTCAGTGACTGGTGCCTCCTGGGTCTGGAGGGACACTCAGGGTCCCCCTGCAGCCAATCGCTGGGCAAGTGGGGCCCTCAACACGCTCCCTGGCCAAAGTGCTTCCCGTCCACTACTGGGTTCACTGCCGAGCACAGGGAGGGCCCTCCCGCACTCTTGTGGTATGCTCCATGCGCTCCAGCATCATGGCAATTGTAAGCTGCCCCTGCTACCTCAAGATATGTAGAAAAAGCTTTTAAAACTGTCTATGTTCAAATCACTGATTCTCTGAAACAGCATCGAATCTTCAAATTCAGATTTGGCTGAATCGAATTGGGGACAGAGATCCAAATCGACAAATCAAATCACTATTCCTGATTTGGGCTGAATCCAAATTGAATGGGGCCCACTTCACACACCCCTAGTCACTATCCCCTAGGTTACCCTCTATCTTCAGATCACCCACCAGGTCATCATCCCCTGTAGCAAGCACTAAGTCCACTAAGGCATTTTCCCTAGTGGGATCATATACCTCCTGCATTAGATGAAGGTCCTGTATGCTGGTTAAGAACCTATGTGAATGGGCAGATCTAGCTGATTGCTGCTCTCAGCAAATGTCAGGGTAGTTTAGGTCACCCATGACAACCATGTCCCTTGAGTGTACTGCCTCTGAGAGCTGCCTCAAGAATTCCAGGTCTAACTCATCCTCCTGGTGTGATGGTTTGTAATAGACCCACACTACGAAGTCTCTTTCCCTTCGACCCCCTTGTATTCTGACCCACAGTACCTCAATTTGCCCCTCATCTGATCCCATCTCGATTATTGATGACATATATTGCTCCTTAACATAGAGAGCAATGCCTACCCCCTTTTTCCCTACTCTATCTTGTCTGTACAGCCTATAGCTCTCAATGCCTACTGCCCAATCGTGGGTAGGGTCCTACCAGGTTTTTGTTAACCCAACCAGGTCAAAATCTTTGTTTGCAAGCAGTAGTATGATGAGTTCCTCCTGCTTCTTCCCTATGCTCCTAGCATTAGTATAGAGACACCTAAGATCCCTGATGGGTTCCTTTGGTACCCCACTGTCCTCATGCCTAATGGGCCCCTTGGTACTTACGTGGACTGTTCCAGCATGTGGCTTGTGCTTCATTGATCCTAGGTTCACTCTGTCTTCAGCATCCCTGTCCCCCGACAAACCTAGTTTAGAGCCCTGTGTAGGAGATCGGCCAACCTGCAAGAGAACAGATGCTTACCTTTTGAAGAAAGATGTAGACCATCACATCCCAGCGTGCCCCTTTCATAGAAGTGAGGATCGTGGTTGAAGAAGCCAAAACCTGCACTATGGCACCAGCTCTGGTGCTGTAAGTTGACCTCTCCAATGCAGCTGCTGTGATGCTGGCCATGACTGCTGACCAGGAGGATAGATGAGAAGACCACCTGCACCCCTGAACTCCTAAGCCTGGCTCCTAGAGCCATGTAGTCACTCATTACCCAGTCTGTACTACTCCAGGCCGCATCATTTGTACCCACATGGATGAGGAACGTGGGATAGTAGTCGGAGGGCCAGATGAGGTCAGGAATCCTTGTGGAGACTTTCTAAATCCATGCTCTTGGCAAGCAGCATTCCCCTCCCCCCCCCCAATACCATGGGATCCGGGCGACAGATGACTCCCTCCATTTCTCTCAGGAGGGTGGACTTCAGTGAGCTAAGTTCCCTCACCTGCCCCTCCAGGGCCTCAAGCACATGTGGGACAGGTGAGGGGATCCCTGGTACCCCTGGCCCCTCCAGGCCCCAGAGGTCCTGCCAGGTAATCCCCGCAGACAGGGGGCCAGGGTGCTGCCAACCCCTCACAAGGGCTTTGTCTGGATGGAGGCCTCAGAGGAGCCCTGGGTAGGAGGCAGCGCCAGGACAGGCTCCTTGGCTGCATGCCGTGTCTTTACTATGATTTAAGACTCCTCCTCTTCTGCTCACCTGAAGTCTCTGTCCGAGGCTGCTGACACCTAGAGTTCAGGCCCCTCCTAAGCAAACTCTTGGTAAGCTCCGGCACACCACAGAAGAGCGCACCTGTTTGTGTGGACTGTTCACATGGCTTGGGAGTGCAGCTGTCTCCTGCCACCACTATATAGGGATCAGAGGGTGGGAAAACCCTTCCAGGTCCCCTACAGCTAGCCCCTCACTCACCCCACTTACCTCTCTGGTGATTCCTTGCCCAGCAGAGACTGGTCGCTCTGGTGTGGTATGGTCAGGGGGATCAGAGGGCACATGCGTGCTGCTATACACGTGTGCCTGCTTTGACGTCCAGGCCCAACTGGTGTAGGTTTGAATATCCTGCACCTACCAAGGCCACTCAGCTGTAGGCGTGGCTTGCCTTCTGCAGAAGAGTCTGTCTGCAGCCCCTCCCCCCAAAGAAATGCTGCTCCAGTTACTAAAACAGTGGATTTTTTCCTGGTGCCTTTCACTCTGACTCTTCTTTACACTGATCTCCCATGTGGACCCCAAGTATATTGGGATGCTACTTACTATACTTTATAAGGAATTAATGGAAATCAGATTTTTGGTGAACACAAGCTGATCTTTCTCAGTAACTTGGTCGGTTTACTCACAAGGAATGTTTTAGCTTTGTTCATTCATAGATTACAGCTGTAATTAATGCAAGAGGCAATAATTTTTTGTGGGTGATTATCTTTTATTGGACCAGTTGCATGGCTGAGATACCATTAGGTCATCTGTAACTAATGGCATAGTTCAGTGGCTCTAGCTGTTTGGGTTTTTTTTTTTTTTAAATTCTTTTATATATGTGGTTATCAAATTGAACTTGCAAATGTTCCCTTATTTTGTTCTGTGCATTCTGTCTCATGCTGTCTTTCCTACTTAATCATCTTGTGTGGTTTTTTTTTTTTTTTTTTTTTTTTTTAGAGAAACTCAAAATATCCACTATGCTTTCTTGAATTAGTGAGAGCGAGTTCCCCTTGGAATCCAAAATGAATGCATCTGTGATGTACATTGAAAAGTTAATCAATGTTTCTTGAATCTAGGAGTTTTTGCCTTTTATTCTATCCTAAATAAGCATTTAAATAAATGTTTTTGTTTTACTGTAAGAGCCTCCCCTCAACTTTTCAGGAAACTGAGAGGTGGGGGGCTGGAATCTCTCTCCTTTCCCAAGCACACATCTATGATGTAAAGCCAGGGAATTTCATTTCTTTGGGTCTGCCTTCAACTACTTTCCAGGTCTTACAAAAACTTCCATCTATCCCCTATTCAAGTTTAATTATTTGTAACTTGTTTTACCTTTACCCTGTTTAATCCTTGAGGAATTGTAGATTTCAATTAAGGTTAAAGTTTCTGATTCAAACTATTTAACCTCTATGTAGAGATTTTTCCACGTTTCCCCCATGACATTTAATGCTGCAAGAAGTTTTGCTTGGGTCCAGAGATATGGGTTTTCTGTAAAATTTTGAATTGGAAAATTTTCCAATGCCCTAAATAGAGCATGATCTGATTTAGCATGTTTATTTGACTTATATTTAGTAAACAAAACAAAAAAGTATACCCATGTTAATTTTATGTCCCAATAGCCACAAGTATTTGGTGGGGAGGGGGAGTGGGGGTGAAGTGAGAGACACCTAACTGTGGGCATTTACCACAGGCCACTGAACCAAGGGGAGGAGCTTGATCTGGAGTTCTCTCAAGAACTGACAGAGGCTATACATGCAAGGGACTTGGTTGTCATGGGCGACTTCAACTACCCGGACATAGATTTCATAGACATATGGGCTGGAAGGGACCCCGGAGGATTATAGAGCCCAGCCCCCTGCCCCAGGGGCAGGAAGTCAGCAGGGATCATAGGATCCCAGCAAGATAAGCATCCAAATGTGTCTTGAAGGCATTCAAAGTGGGTGCTTGAACCGCCTCCAGCGGCAGTCTGTTACAAACCTTGGGGGCTCAGACAGTGAAGAAGTTCTTCCTTATGTCCAGCCTGAAATGTTTATGGAGGAGTTTGTGACCATTTGACCTTGCCATCCCTTGGGGCGCTCTAGTGAACAGACATTCCCCCAGATCCTGGTGAGCACCCCTTATCAACTTATAGGTGGCCACCAGATCACCCCTGAGCCTGCGCTTTTCCAGGCTGAATAGCCCTATTGCTCTCAACTTCTCATCATAAGGTCTGTCTTCCTGACCTGATCATGCGTATGCCTCTCCTCTGCACCCTCTCAAGCTTCTCCATATCCCTTTTGAATTGTGAACCACAAAACTGGACGCAGTACTCCAGCTGTTGCCTCACCAAGGCCGAGTACAGCAGGAGAATGACATCCCGGGATCTGCTTGAGAACCATCTATCGATGCAAGCCAGTGTTTTGGTCACTTTACTAGCCACAGCATCACACTGAAGGCTCATGTTCATCTTGTGGTCAACCATGACCCCCAAGTCCCTTTCATCTGTAGTGCTAACCAGTGTAGCACTACTGAGCCTATAAGCATGGTGCAGATTTTTCCTCCCAAGGTGAAGAACCTTGCATTTTTCGGTGTTGAACACCATCAGGTTCTCGTCCGCCCATTTCATGAGTCTGTCCAGATCCACCTGGATCAGCTTCCTATTCCCAGGTGTGGATGTTTTACCCAAGTTTGGTGTCATCGGCACACTTGGCCAGTCCACTTCTGACACCAATGTCCACATCATTGATGAAAATGTTAAACAGTGTAGGCCCTAGGATAGAGCCTTGAGGGACCCCACTGGTCACAGTGCAATAAGACGATTGGCTCCCACAGAACACCACCCTCTGGGTCCTACCGTGGAACCAGTTCCCCAGCCAGTGGATTGTGGTGATGTCAATGCCGCAATTAGCCAGTTTAGGCAAGAGGTGATCATGGGATACCAGATTGAAGGCTTTTTTGAAGTTGAGGTATACAACATCGATCTCTTCCCCCTTGTCCAGGTGATAAGTCACCTGGTCATAAAAGGAAATGAGATTGGTTAAGCAAGACCTACCTGCAACAAACCCATGCTGGGTATCCCTCAGGATATTGCCTTCAGCTAGTCTGTTAAGGATGGCCTCCTTGATAATCTTTTCCAAGACCTTCCTCAGGATAGAGGTCAGGCTGATGGGCCTGTAGTTTGCTGGATGTACTTTCCTCCCTTTTTTGAAGATAGGCACCACGTTGGCCTTCTTCCGATTATTGGGCACTTCACCAGAGTGCCAAGAGCTCTCAAAGATCCGTGTCAGGGCCTGAGCTATGATGCTCGCCAGCTCCCTGAGTACCCTTGGGTGTAACCCATCAGGGCCGGCTGACAAAGGTATCCAACCTGTCAAGGTATTCCTTCACGAGGTCAGCTTCGATTGGGAGGAATGCTTGGCTACGTCGGATTGGTCATGTAGCTTCCTAACTGTAATTGAGGAGCTCTTTCTGGCCCAGGAAGTGCAAGGGCCAGCCAGAGGTACTGCTATCCTATACTTGTTCTTGGCCAAAGGAGATGATCTGGTGTGTGGCTTGAACACTGAGGGTAGCCTGGGCAATAGCGAGCATGAGCTCATCAGGTTCACTGTCTGCAGCAAGGTTGACAAATTAACTAGCAGGATTGAAGTCCTGGACTTCAAAAATGCTGACTTCAACAGGCTCAGGGCATTAGTAGGGGAGGCGATGCGTGACCAGGGATGGAAGGTGAATGGGGTACACAGAGTGGTTGTTCCTGAAGGACATGATCCTCGAAGCACAAAAGAAAACTGTTCCCATGAAGAGGAAGGGTAGCAGAAGGGCTGACAAGCCACCCTAGCTCAATAGGGACATTGCAGTCCTCTTGAAAAAGAAAAAAGAGGCATGCACTCAGTGGAAGCTAGGGACAGTTCTCAAGGAGATCTATACAACAGGGGTCTGCACCTGTAGAAAAATGATTAGGAAAGCTAAGGTGGCGACTGAGTTTAAGTTAGCCAAGGGAGTCAAGGACAATTAGAAGTTTCATACCTTCTAGGGTCGGAAGGGACCTGAGCAGATCATCTAGTCCAACCCCTGCCATGGCAGGAAAGAGTACTGGGGTCAAACGACCCCAGCAAGGTGTACATATTGACCCCCAAGGTAGGAGCCATCACCACTTCTCTTGGAATTTGGTTCCAGACCCTAGCTGCCCTGACACTGAAGTAGCGCCTCCTGATATCTAGCCTAAATCTACCCTCTGCCAGCTTGTGACCGTTATTTCTGGTCACTCCTGATAGTGCTTGGGGGAACAGGGACTTCCCCAGTGCCTGCTGGTCATAGTTTCATAGTAGCTAGAGTCGGAAGGGACCTAGGTAGATCATCTAGTCCGACCCCCTGCCTTGGCAGGAAAGAGCACCGGGGTCAGATGACCCCGGCAAGGTGCTCATCTAACTTCCTTTTAAAAATCCCCAGGCTAGGAGCCTGCACCACTTCCCCTGGAAGCTGGTTCCAGGCCCTAGCCGCCCTGACTGTGAAGTAGCGCCTCCTAATATCTAATCTAAACCTACCCTCCGCCAGCTTGTGACCGTTATTCTGGTCACTCCTGGCAGCACACGGGGGAACAGGGACTCCCCCAATACCTGCTGATCCCCCCTGACCAGTTTGTAGCAGGCCACAAGGTCCCCCCTCAGCCTTCTCTTGTGGAGGCTAAACAGGTTCAGGTCCCGTAGCCTCTCCTCATAAGGCCTGCCCTGCTGACCCCTGATCATACGAGTGGCCCTCCTCTGGACTCTTTCCATATCGTCCACGTCCCTCTTGAAGTGTGGCGCCCAGAACTGGACGCAGTACTCCAGCTGCGGCCTGACCAGTGCCGCATAGAGGGGGAATCACCTTTTTGGACCTGCTTGAGATGCATCTGTGGATGCATGACAGGGTACGGTTGGCCTTCTTGACTGCCTCCCCACACTGCTGGCCCATGTTCATCGTGGAGTCAATGACGACTCCAAGATCCTTTTCCATCTCCGTGCTGGCAAGAGGGGAGTTCCCCAACCTGTAAGTGTGGTGCCGGTTCTTCCTCCCCGTGTGCAACACCTTGCACTTATCAGTGTTAAACCCCATCCTATTCTCATCTGCCCACCGTTGCAACCTGTCAAGGTCAGCTTGTAGCCTATTGCACCCTTCTAGTGCACCCACATCCCCCCACATCTTAGTGTCATCAGCAAACTTGAACAGGGTGCTTTCTACCCCGTCATCCAAGTCACTGATGAAGATGTTGAACAGTGCGGGCCCGAGGACCGAGCCCTGCGGAACCCCGCTGCCCACGTCCTTCCAGGTCGAGAAGAACCCATCCACTACCACCCTCTGGGTGCGGCCCTCCAACCAGTTAGCGACCCATTTGACTGTGTGGGCATCGACACCACAGTCTCCCAGCTTTTTGATGAGGACAGGGTGAGAGAGAGTGTCAAAAGCCTTCCGGAAGTGCAGAAAGACTACATCCACAGCAACCCCTGCGTCTAATGATTTGGTGACCTGATCGTAAAAGGCCACCAGGTTGGTCTGACAAGACCTGCCTCTGATGAACCCATGTTGGTTGCCCCTGAGCATGCATTCCCCCGCAAGGCCCTCCTGGATGTGTGCCAGGATAATTTTTTCAAAGAGCTTACCCGGGATTGAGGTAAGACTAACTGGCCTGTAATTTCCCGGGTCCTCTTTTTTTCCCTTTTTGAAGATAGGGACCACATTGGCCCTCTTCCAGTCCTCCGGCACCTCACCAGAGCACCACGAGTGCTCATAGAGCCGCGCCAGGGGTCCCGCAATGACCTCGGCCAGTTCCTGTAGAACCCTAGGGTGAAGATCGTCTGGACCAGCGGACTTGAACATGTCCAGCCTCTCCAGAAGTACCCTAACTAACTCCTCGCTAACCCCTGGCCCAGGCGTGTCTCTCCCGGGGCCCGAGGGGGGCCCAGCAGGGAGGTGGCTGAACTGGTCCCTACTTAGGAAGACAGAGGCAAAGAAATCGTTAAATAGTCTGGTCCCCTCAGACTAGTTTGTAACAGGCCACTAGATCCCCCCCTCAGCCTTCTCTTGTGGAGGCTGAACAGGTTCAGGTCCTGTAGCCTCTCCTCATAGGGCCTGCCCTGCTGTCCCCTGATCATGCGAGTGGCCCTCCTCTGGACCCTCTCCATGTTGTCCACATCCCTCTTGAAGTGCAGCGCCCAGAACTGGATGCAGTACTCCAACTGCGGCCTGACCAGTGCCACATAGAGGGGGAGGATCACCTCCTTGGACCTGCTTGAGATGCATCTGTGGATGCATGACAAGGTACGGTTGGCCTTCCTGACTGTATCCCCACACTGCCGGCCCATGTTCATCTTGGCATCAATGATGACTCCAAGATCCTTTTCTGCCTCTATACTGACAAGAAGGGAGTTCCCCAACCTGTAGGTATAGTGCTCGTTGTTCCTCCCCAGGTGCATCACTTTGCACTTGTCGGTGTTGAATCCCATCCTATTCTCATCCACCCACCCCTGTAACCTGTCTAGGTCCGATTGCAGCCTATTCTTCCATTCTAGCGTGCCCACGTCCCCCCACATCTTAGTGTCATCAGCAAATTTGAACAAGGTTTACCCCTTTGTCCAAGTCACTGATGAAGATGTTGAACAGTGCAGGCCTGAGGACCGAGCCCTGCGGAACCCCACTGCCCACGTCCCTCCAGGCTAAAAATGACCCATCCACCACCACTGTCTGGGTGTGGCCCTCCAGCCAGTTGACAACCGAGTTGACTGTGTGGGTGTTAGCACCACAGTCCCCCAGTTTCTTAATGAGAACAGGGTGAGAGACAGTGTTGAAGGCCTTCCAAAAGTCCAGGAAGACTATGTCC
The DNA here is from genome assembly GCF_052110815.1 of Crocodylus siamensis. Lineage (NCBI taxonomy): Eukaryota > Metazoa > Chordata > Crocodylia > Crocodylidae > Crocodylus > Crocodylus siamensis. The sequence goes on along the minus strand of NC_143404.1, from coordinate 34,139,848 downwards.
AGTGCTACCCCTGCATCTAAGGATTTGTTGATCTGGTCAGGACCACCAGGTTGGTCTGACAGGACCTGCCTCTAATGAACCTGTGTTGGTTGCCTCTAAGCATAATCTCCCCTGCTGGGCCCTTGTGGATATGCGCTAGAATAATTTTCTCTAAAAGCTTGCCCAGGATCGAGGTAAGACTGACAGGCCTATAGTTTCCTGGGTCCTCCTTCCTCCCCTTTTTGAAGATGGGAACCACGTTGGCCCTCTTCCAGTCCTCTGGCACCACACCAGAGCACTATGGGTGCTTGTAAAGCTGTGTCAGGGGTCTCACAATGACCTCAGCCAATTCCCTCAGTACTCTAGGGTGGAGATTGTCCAGACCAGCTGATTTGAATACATCCAGTCCTTCCAGAAGTTCCCTAACTAGTTCCTTGCTAACCCTTGGCCTAGGTGTGCCTCCCCTAGGATCTAAGGGGGGCCCAGAGTGGGGGTTATTGTTCCAGGCCCTGCTTAGGAAAATGGAGGAAAAGAAATCATTAAATATGTTGGCTTTGTCATCTGGTGTGATGACCAAATTTCCTAATGTGTCCTGCAGGGGCCCCCCATTACCTGGAACCTTCTTTTTGCCCCCTATGTATTTAAAAAAGGACTTCTTACTGTCCTTGATCTGGGAAGCTAGTCCCAGTTCCATCTCTGCCTTGGCCTTCCTGACTGCCCCCCTGCATCCCCGAGCAACTGCAGTATAGTCCTCCCTGGTGATGGCCCCTCCCTTCCATTGGGTGTACGCCTCCCTTTTTGCTAGGGGACATTCCCGGATGCTTCTGGTGAGCCATGGGGGCTTGTGTGCCCTCCTGCTCCCTTTGATCCATGTTGGGATTACCTCCCTTTGGGCTTGGAGGATCATCTCCATAAGGTATTGGACACCTGGCTCCCCTCCCCTCCGGGACCTCAGTGCTTCCCCGACTATTCTCCTTAGCTCATTGAAGTCCGCCCTCCTGAAATCTAGGGCTTCTGCCTTGCTGCAGGCCTTTGCCACCTTGCGCTGGATGGTGAATTCCAGCAGGCGATGATCACTGTCGCCCTGGTGGTCGAGCACCCGCAGGCCCCTCACCAGGTCGTCACCCGTGGCCAGCACCAGGTCCAACAAGGAGTCTCCCCTGGTGGGGCTGTGCACCTCCTGGGTTAGATCCTCCATCATTTTGGCTAGGTACTTATCTGAGCATTCAGACCAGGCTGACTGCTCTTCCCAGGAGATGTCTGGAAAGTTCAGGTCGTTGTCAAGGAAGCCAAAGCCTGACTCGAGACACCATTCCTGAAGCCGCCAGTTGGTCTCCGCGATGCATGTTGCATGCCATCTTCCACATCCACTCACTAGTAAGATAGAAGAGAAAACCACCTGTGCGCCTATCTCCTTTAGCACGCACCCCAGAGTGTGGTAGTCCGCCATCAGGCGATCAGGGCTTCTCCTGGCCACGTCATCAATACGCACATGGATTAGGACCATGGAGTAGTAATCAGTGGTCTGGATCACAGCTTGGATCATCCCTTTCACGTCCTGAATCTTTGCTCCAGGTAGGCAGTAGACCTTGCATGTCGAGGGGTCCTGGCGACAGATGGGGCCCTCTGTACCTCTCAGGATGGAGTCGCCTATGATGATCACTCGATGCTTTTTCCTCCTGGACTGCTTAGCTCCTTCAGGCTGCTTGGATCGTGGAGAGTGTGGAGTTGCCTCCTCTCCAGTTTCCTCCTCTCCTTCCTTTTCCTCCAGAGTTGCCGGGGCCTCATACCTGTTCTCTAGCCGGACTGGAGGAACTGGTACTGCTGTGTTACGAGCAGCCCTCGTTCTGGAGGTGACCGTCTGCCACTCTGCAGTGGAGGGCACCTCCTGGGGTGGTTCTTCCTTGGGTACGTAACCCTGCAGGGAAAGAAAATAGCTGTCAATTTCTTCCTCTGCCTCCCTGATTTTCCCTCAGCCTGCTAACCTCCTCCTGGAGCTCCCTCACCTGCACCTCCAGGGCCCTAAGGCGGGTGCCTGCAGGACAGGTGTGGGGGGTCCCCAATCCCTGCCCCCCCAGGCCTTGCTGGGCAACTCCCACAGGCCAGGGGCTGGGGGATGCCAGCCCCTCTGTAGGCTCTGTCTGGGTGGAGGCCTCAGACAAGCCCCAGGAATGCTGTGCCCCCCAGGTAGGGTCCCTGGCAGCACTCTGTGCCAACACCATCGTAGGAGTTGCTGCTTGTTTCTGGCTGAGTGGAGTGCCTTCGCCCCGTGCTAGCAGGAGCCTCCCTCCTGGCCCTTCCTGCTTGCCTGCTGATGCAAACGCTGGCGTGTTCTCACAGAACGTGCCTGTTTGCGTGCTCTGTTTGTGTGGCTCAGAAGCGTGGCTCCCTACCGGCCCAGTTAAGAGGGATCTGGGGGGCTTCCCCTCCAGATCCGGCTCAGCTGTGTCAGTCCCTCTGCCCCACTTACCTTAGGGGGTTCAGCTGCTGCTGCCCCTGCTGCTGGCCCTGCTGCTGCTGCGTTCGCCTCTGCTCTGGGTCAGTGAGGGGGCACACGTGCGTGTGGGACACACGTGTGCCTGGATCCCTCCTCTCCCTGCTGCTCCTGGCTCCCGAGTGCCTCCTTTAGGTATGTAGGGAGCAGAAGGAAAACAAATGGAAGCATGGGGCCCCTGCTTAACACCTTGGGATAGCTCATAATGGACACTCAGGAAAAAACTGAGCTCCTAAATACTCACTTTGCTTTGGTATTTCACTGGACCAAGGGGAAAGACAAGTGAGATACAGTTTATAGGGGGCATGGTGAGAATGACTGCCTTCCCACTATGGATGCTGAGCTACTGCAAAACCAACTAGAAAAGCTAGACATTTGTAAGTAAGCAGGACCAGATGGACTTCACCTGAGAGTGCTGATGGAGCTGGCTGAGGTCATTGCGGATCTCCTGGCAAAACTCTTTCAGCAATTGTGGCACGTAGGGGAGATCCATGAGGACTGGAAGAGGGCCAATATTGTGCTCATCTTCAAGAAGGGGAAGAGGGAGGACTTGGGCAACTATAGGTCAGTTGGTCTAACCTTCATCCTAGGGAAAATCCTGGAAAAACTCATTAAAGAATCTATGTGTGATACGCTTGTTGAGGGTAAGATTCTGAACGAGAGCCAGCATGGCTTCATTGCGGGTAAGTCTTGTCTTGCCAATCTCATCTTCTACAAACAGGTCTCTTGTCACCTGGACACAGGAGAGAATGTCAACGTTATATACCTAGACTTCCAAATGGCTTTTGATATAGTATCCCACAATATCCTGGTAGAAAAAATGGAAGACTGGGGGCTTAATGCTCAACAGTTCAGTGGGTGGAAAATTGGCTACATTGTAGGACCCAGAGAGTTCTCATGATTGGATCTGTTGTCCTGGCATGAAATGGCTAGTTGTGTCCCTTGGGAATCTATGCTTAGACTGGTGCTTTTCAACATTTTTATCAGTAATTTGGATGTGAGGGTGAAAAGCTCGCTGGCCAAGTTTGTAGATGACACCAAGTTATGTGGGGAGCATGGTCATGGCAGAAGATAGGTTGCAGATATAGGTGGACCTGGACAGGCTGGACACACTGGAACCAGAGGAAGTTCAACACTCAGTGTAACGTGCTCCATCTGGGGGCAAACAATCCCTAACATACCTACAGGCTCAGTGGTGACAATTTGACTTGTACCACAGCTGAAAGGGACCTAGGGGTAGTGTTTGACCATCACATGAACATGAGTCGGCAGTGCGATGCTGTGGCCAGGATGGCAGACAACATGCTGGCATGCATTAACCATTGCATCTCATGCAAAACTAAGGAAGTGATACTCCCACTGTACTCAGCACTGATGAAACTGTAGCTGGAGCACTGCGTCCAGTTCTGGGCACTGCACTTCAACAAGGACACGGAAAAACTTGAGGGTCCAGAGAAGAGCCACCTGTATGATCAGGGACTTGCAAGATAAGCCCTATGAGGAGAGGCTGAGGGACTTGGGCCTCTTTAGCCCACAGAAGAGAAGGCTAAGAGGGGACTTGGTAGTGGCTTACTGCTACATTGGGGGGGTACATCAAGAACTCGGTGAACAGCTGTTCACCAGGGTACCCCTGGGGAAGACCAGGAGCAGTGGATACAAACTCCTGGAAGGCCACTTCAGGCTCAATTCTAGGAAAAACTCCTTCACAGTCAGAGCGTCCAGACTGGAATAAACTCGCTCCAGTGGTGGTGCAGTCACCGACCCTGGAAATCTTCAAAACGAAACTGGACAGTCATCTTGCTGTGATCACTTGAGCCCAGTTGTCTTTTCCTGCCTAGTGCAGGGAGACTGGACCCAATGATCTACAAGGTCCCTTCCCACCCCTAACAATCTGTGAAATATTTGATTAGGAAAAAAATTAAATACAGCATACTTAATGTGGTTTACATGTTATATTCAAGCAAATTCAAAGTTTTATGTGGAAAGAAATTATTTTTATTGGAATACTTGTAAAAATGTAAAGACAATACACAACGGCATGTACTTGCCTTACATTGTTTAAATTTAAGAAAAAAAATGAAGGCACTGAAAAATGTTGACACTAATTTTAGCACACCCAAAGAACTATGCATGATATGCTATGGTTGTCCACTCATGTATTTCACCAGAGTTTAACTGTCTTCCACTGAGGTCATTGTGATGCCTCTAGTTTCACTGTCACTCACTATCTGTAGAATCACTTGCACTACTTCATTGTTCCATTTCAGAATCAGATTGAGGCAAATCTGATTTAGATCTACTTGAACCACATTCTCTTTTGCTAAAGGATGGTTTTACCAATGAGTCTATTGGCAAGGGCAACTTTTTATCACACTGCTGCTTCTTCACTAATTGTGCTTCTGACTGATTTTCCAGAAGCAAGAGATTTTGAGAAACAGAAACAAGTTTAGCAGTGCATTCACTTGTTAGACTATTCCTTTTCTTGTTTTGTCTTGATTGAGCTGGAAGCCTTTTAGTTCCGTTCCCAAGAAAGGTGCTTTTGGTGGAATGCTTGGGATCCTTACAGCAATCCTGGACAGCAGTTGGGTATTACAGTATCCCTTCCATCATGTGAGAGGAGACGTATTCTCTGCCGCCCCCTAAATTATGTCTTTGCTTCAAAGCTATTCTGTTGCTCAGTACTCGGCAATGTCTGTCACAGCTATTTTGTCGATGCTGGGGACTTTCTTAGCTACTGTCTTAATTGTATTGAGATCAGTAGATGATTCATCTTCTGACAAATGTTGTCCTCTGTGTTGAGGATCCAAAAGGTTTACTGCCATATAAACTGGATGAGAGCAAAAGTTAGATCTCTTAATAAACATTTGTTTTACTACTACTTTTTTGGATAGAGGTGAAGAAGGCAAAAAAAGCTCAATTAGATTTTCATTCAGTTGTCCTAATATCTCTGGAATATTTGAAAGGCTTGGTGCATCTCCTTCCAGTTTCTTGATAGCCATTGAAACTGGTAGTAGCAAATTGAATGTTCCTTGAACTCAAACCCAAAATGCATCATTGTTGAGAATCTGCTTCTGAATGTTCACGGGAATAATCTGGGATACTGTGTCATCTGTTTATGTGGGAAGAACTGCAAATAGTTCTTTGTGCACAGAAAACCATGTAAATCAGGCTTGTCCAACTTATGGCCTGCTGGCCGCCGTGCGGCCCTCCAAGCTGCTTTCTGAGGCCTGAGGTGCTACGACAGGAAACTAAAGTAAACACTGTACTTTCAGTTGGGGGGGGGGGAGGAGGTGATGTGATACCACTTCCTGTGAGGTCTTTGAATATGGCTTGCCAGCCCACTGGGTGATAAAAAGTTCATGATCCGGCCCCACATTCAAAAAGGTTGGACACCCCTGATGTAAACACTTTGTAGCCAAGCTCCATCTAGTTTCTCCTGGCAGTAGAAGTCCACTTTCCTTCCCCGGCTTCTCTTTCTGTAATTTCGTCAAAGTCAGATTAGCAACATGATGATTGAATACCTTCACAGTTGCTTTCCGTTTTGCTAATATTTTCTTCATTGTAATCACTCTTACTATGTTCTTTGCCAGAAGATTCAACCCATGAGCAAGACAGCCAAATACTATTAAATGAGGATACTGTGCCTTTAATATTTGCCATGCAGCTACCATGTTACTTGCATTATCAGTTATAAGGGCTTGTACCCTGGAGGAACCTGCACTTTCAACCTCTTCACTCAGTAATTTGGCTATGTATTCATCTGTATGGTGAGAAGATTTTGTAGCAATGATTTCAGGAATGTTGGTTCAGATGTTGCTAACATAATGTTCAAAAAAGGATTTCCTAGTATATCAGTCCATCCATCTGACATCAGAGTCAGTGATTCTGCTTGACCAATCCTTTGAATAACCATTATTTGAACTCTGTCATACTCTCTATTCAAGAGAGAATGTGATGAGCAATAACCTGATGGTAACTTGTATGATGGGTGATTTAGTTTGTAATGCTCTTTCCAGTATTGATTTTCAGTTATGGAAAGAGGTGTACCACTTGCAAATATAGTTGAAGCTCATGTCTCATCTGCTTTTTCTTCATCTTCTTTTGACATTTTATCCACAAAGCTTGATAAAAAGCTCTACTGTCTTGAACAGCTACTCATATCTGCTGACGGTGATCTTGAAAGCAAGGATCCTGCTTCTTCTTCCCCGAGACCTAGCAGCTCAAAATTTTCATTTTCCATTTTTTGCAAATCTGCTATATCACTTGAGCTACCAAGTTCCTGCAACAAAAGGGGGTAAAAGAGTTTTATTTTAGCTTATTCTAGTCTGGTTTTATCCATCAGAAGGAGAAGCGGCAGGGAGCTTGCTTCCCTTCTCCCTGTCAGAAAGAACGCTTTGCTGCTCAACTTGCTGCTCAGTTCCCCTGGGATTGCAGAGCCAAAGGGAAGTATGGTCTGGCCTCTGCCATCAGCCAAAGGACTAAACTCGCTCTGCTGGGTTGAAATAGTTAACTATTTATCTATTATGTCATTTTTAAAAATATATGGTTAAGCCTAAACCGCTTTGGGTGCTTAGTACAAGCAGGATACAAATATTTTGAATGAATAAATAGTAGTCCAGAGTTGCATTAACAACTTTTAAGATTATAATGTTCTAAAACAGTATAGATGCTAGTCTATACTGTGTGTTGTTTAACATATTAATTTGTTTATTTACCTAGAAGTCCTGAAGTAGGCTTTTCTCAGATGATGTTGTTCCACCACTGGGTTGTATTAGTTTTCTGTATATGGCTTGTACTTTTTTAGGACAGTTTCTACATGTCAAATGTTTCTTCATTCTTGTTGTGTTGTTAGCATACTCCTATCCACAGTATTTACATCTACCAACTTTCTTCCATCCTTCAGTGGCTTGAACTTTACTATAATGATACCACGCACTAATTTTTTTTTCTGATTAGGCATCATTATGACTACTTCAAACCCAAAGAACTAAAAAACTAGCAGATCTTATGCAAACACTTCCAACTTCCCCAACTCAAGAAAAGAAATGAGATGCTGCTTTATATGTTTGTTGAACTCAAAATGAAACAAAAATTAAACAGTTTTAGTTTTGGTTTTGGTTTCACTTGCAGTTTGAGATAAAATAATAATTTTAGCTTTGGTTTTGATTTGACCTGCACAGCAAATTAGGTGAATTCATAACTTGATTTTTGGTTTGGATTATTTTGTGAGTGTATTTACCCGCCTGTTTTCAAATCAATAAAACATATATGTACTCTCTCGGGCTTCCCAGAGATAATCACCTGAAAAACATTAATTACAAATTTGAGGCTGCCAAGCTTGCTTAATATTGTATTGGCATCCATTCATTGTTACTAATGAATTTCATGAAACAATGAATTTTTAGAAATAGAACATTTCCCACGGAAAAATAAAGCACTGGAAATGTTTCCACCCTACATCTCTGCTTGGGTCACTTACTTGCAACAAGATGCCGTCTGCATATAGGAGTAATTTATGCAGCCTGTCACCTGATATTTCCTTTATACTTCTAGAGCAGGGGCAGGCAAAATACGGCCCATGGGCCAGATCCGGCCTGCCAGGCTATTCCATCTGGCCCACGGGGCCCCTAAAAAAATTAAAAAAAACAAATATTAATCTGCTCCTGGCTGTCTGTCGAAAATAACAGGGGCCAGTGGCAGTAGGACCCAGGGGGAGCCAGCGTCAGGACTAAGCAGCTGCAGTAGCAAGGCCAACTCGGCCCACCCCTCCACCCAGAAGCCTCTGCCTAGCAGAGGCTTCTGACCTGGGAACTTGGGGCTGTTCCTGCTTCCCTGCACCGGAGGGAAACTTGGATAGGAAAGGGGGAGAGGGAGGCAGGGGAGGACTGCGGGCAATCGCCCCAGTCCTTGGGGCCGGGCCAGGCCAGCTCCTGTGGTCCTGGTAGTGCAGCTGGACACCATGAGGTGCCCAGGCAGCCGGCAGGTAGGCAAGGGCTGGGGAGCAAGGAAATGGCTGTGGAAGGTGGGAGGAAGGGGCAGTGAGTAGGCTTGCAGAGTACAGCAGCGGTTGGGTGGGCATGCAGGACCCATGCCCGTGTGCCAGGGCCATACCCCACCCTGGGCCCCCACCAGTATGGGCCCTGTGCTCCTGCCCAGCTGTTGCTGCACTCCACGTTCCTGCTCGCTTCCCCCCCCTCGCCACCTGCCACAGTCATTTCCCTGCTTTCCTGCCCACAGCTGCTGTCACTCTGGCAACACATGGTTCCCAGCTGCAGTGCTGGGCTGCAGAACTCAGCAGGAACCAGCCTGGTCCCTGCAATTCTTGGCTGGCTCTGTGCGGCACTGGGCTGGGCTGGTACCTGCTATGTCCTGCGGTCTTGGCTGTGCAGCTGGGATGTGGTGCTAAAGCGGGGGGGAAGGAGAAGTGGGATGAGAAGGGCAGCAGTGGCAGATTGGAGGGGGAAGTGGCAGGGAGCAGGAGGACAGGTCCTGCTTTGGTACCCCAGGGCCAGGAGTGGCTAGACCCCGGAGCCCAGAGCCTGGGCTTGGAGGAGTGCTGGTAGAGGCTCTGCCTGCCACAGGGGGGCTGCAGGCAAACCCTTCCCCTCCACGCATGCCGCAATCCTCCCCAGTGACCCATCCACACATAACCATGCCTATCCAGCCCCCACATACACATCCACACCCTTCCCCCTCACTCCACATACCCACACACCCACAAACATATACCCACCTACCCATACCCTCCCATAATATAAAAGAGTGAGACTTCATTTTACGCTATTATACTATCACCTCTATGTACACTACACTAACATGTAAATAAGGACAAAAATATTTCTGGAAATGAAAGTAATGAATGTTGTAGTACATGTTTGATTTTTAGGATATAATTTGGTATTTTTCTGGTTCTGAGATGGCAAACCCCCTTGCTGAAAGAAGTACTTCTGGTGGCAAAGATTAGGAGTTAGGGGGTGGGACAACCATTCCAAGCTGGTGACCAGGGGATGGGGCACCTGTCAAGGAGTAGGTCTACCCGTGCAGCCCTTGATGGCTTGCCAAAACTCAGTAAGCAGCCCTCCACCTGAAATAATTGCCCACTCCTGTTCTGGAGATCTCCAAGGGCTGCAGAGACCTTGCAGGTGGCAGTGGCAATAAGGGAAACTGACTGTTTCTATGCTTTTTTGAGGTAAATTAGAAGACCTTAAGTTATTTGTCTGTAACTTCACTTCAGGATAGGAATAAATTGATGTAATCAACCATCTAAATATTAACCCAAGACCAGATTTTACTTTTAAAGGCTGTATCTAAATAAGACTGCATCTAGAAAAAATCTCGAGTGGCTTTTAGTTATCTTGAAAGTCCTACATAACATGCAATAAATTATATCTAAAATCTCCTGCTTTTCTTATTTGGAATATAGTCCACCTGATTTGCATTAATTACTCTGTTAGCGGTGACATTAGTAAATACAGTTATCTCACTATTCTGCACTTGATAATCTGCAACAACAATTAGCCATGTCTCAACAATGATTTAATAGTGCAGAGTATATTGTAGTGCTGTGGTTTATACTATAAAGACTGCTGAATGCATGACCTGACTGTGGTCCTCTGAGGTCTGCAAATCCACACAGTTCTACTATTTCTTCCCTCTCCTTTACAGCAGGTAGAAACCTAGAGGAGCAAGCATAAAAGACCCTGCTAAATGCCACTTGTAAAGGGCTGCAGCAGATGCCCTGGCTCTGAAACTGGCCATCAGACCACCCTGGAGTTGACCTCAGAAACTGGAAGTCACAGTGAAGCCAGATCCTTTCCTTAAAGATCATTCAGGATATGTGTTGTTTTTGCCTGAAGACTATTATATTTCCTTTTGCCAGATTCTTTCCTCTGGCCCCCTCAACTGCCCTTCTCCAAGCCCTGGCTCCAGTTCTGGTCTGAAGGAAATTGGACTCAGAAGAAAGTTTGAGGTGGGCTGGGGACTGGGGCTGCACCCAAAGCACAATGCACAAACAATTGGAATGTAAACAGCGAGCATACACACAAGGAAAGTACTAATCTATGTGGGTATGCGGGTGGCAGGAGGCAATGATAACTGGAACAGGAAAGCACTCTGAAAGAGCTGATTTTTCCAGTACTCGGGAGTGGAAAAGCTAGGTTGTGGTGGCTGTCCTGCAGGAATGAATGCCTCACTCCCTGAATCAGATTCTGTTGTCAATATGGAGCGAATCCAGAGAATTAAATGGAAACCCTCTAGATTTACAACTGCTGAGGTCTGAATGTAGCTGTCCATGTCGTAAATCCAAATAATGTATATTCAGAGGTTCACCAAGCAGACTTATGGCAGAAATGAACCTGCTGGTCTACCCTGCTGCATCTCGGTTTCAAGCAGCAGTCCTCAAACATTGATTAATGAGCCTCCCATGTTCCATGGAACTGCATCTGACAGCACCATTGGTTCTGTCAATTTTGAAATGTGGACTTTCTCCTCTAAAAAGTGACTTATATATGTACCATCTTACTTAACTTTGCTCCTCAGATCTACTGACTAGGTATGGCTATATATCTATCTTATTCTAGTCTTGTTAGTTTGTAGAGCTACTACATCTCAGTGGGACAGAGTTAACTCTGGTGGTAATGATGAACAAGCAAGCATAGACTAAGTCAGTTGTATCTGTGCAACCCTTATTCAGGGCACTACAGGCAAAGAGCAAATTTTAGCTTGCAGACCCTTTTATTTAAAAGTGAAGAAATACAGTAGGGAAGAAATACGCTTTGATTTTTTCTTATCTCATCGTGGACTTGCAGAGTCGGCAGCTAGAAAAACATGTTATTAATTGTAAGCAGAGCACCTTGGATACAAAAATCATGAAGAGAGAGAATCCATCAATGTCATTTTAGTGTCACTCTTCAGAGGGCTACCATAACTTTAAGCAGTGATAATTTCAGGTTTAGTTGAGTCTGGGACTCTCTTTACAGTCCAGCATTTATTTTGACCTAGTTAGCCTTATTAGGAGAGGAAAAAATAATGTGAGCATTTCTGCATTCCTTTGTTACTTTTTTATTTCAGGTGTTTCTTCAGTCTAACTGCAACTGTCATAACATTTGCTGACAACAGCGAAATCAGAAGGTGTAGTGCACACAGAGGAACAGAAGCATAAAATAGAGGGTTTGGGGGAGTTCAGAGCAGTGAGTTGCAGCCAGCGAAGGGAGAGATCTGGTTTTCCTAACTGTAATGCTGTTCCAGGAAAGGGGTGAAACTTTTTTGTTTAAGATCTAAATAGGAGTAATGTGCCTGTCATTGGAACAAATTGGAATTTCTCCTCCTTTTGTTTAACATCACCCTAATATTTTGGTGCATAATCAAGAACATTGGTTTTAATAATAGAGAAGCATTTAGGAGAGGCTTTTAATTTTATTAATGAGAAACAGTTCTTAAAAATTGGAGAAGCTCTGGCTCAGAGGAGTTCAAATCGAACCTGTTTTCACTTGGCCATTTGTATTGCCAGATACTTGTTGGTTTGTAGGCTTTTACTGCAGTGTAGACGCTGAAAGCATCTTGGGGATTTCTCAAGTGAGCCTCAGTTTGTAAATTAAATTGTGCCTGTTTTTCCCTTGTTCTATCAAGCACAAATCACTACAGCAGTATGTTTATGTTCTTGTATCCCCATGCTTACTGTTTGGTCCTCCAGAATGGAAGAAGTGTAGTTCAAGCCTACCCTTGCAATGATTTATTATTTTCCTTGCTTTAAGTGCATCACTTGCAAAAAGCAGATGTTTGCTAGCTTTTTTGAGCTATGAAAGTACTTTCTTTGCATTTGATTGATAGACATCCCTGTTTCATTAATAGTTGGGCTTTGCACAAAGCTGTTATTACCAGGAGAATTTGGTGTGCGTTTCAGGGTTTTTTCCGTCTGGTATTGAAAATGTGTTATTAATGTCTTTTTAAGTAAAAAGCCTTCAATTCAAGCATGTTGCTTCTCTTTCTCTGCTTCCCTTTAAAGTATATTCTGCTAGGCACTCTTAAAATCAATGTTTCAAATGTTCTTTATATTATAGTGTATAGTTGTGGCTTTCTCCTTCTTGCTATTGATTTCTAATTGTATTGCAGGGCATTTAGGGTGCACACACATTATGTGACAAATGATTCTTTCTGTAGTCTTCAAGTCCTTTGCTTCTGTACCTTCTCACTTGTAGGATATACTTCATGATGCTGATGATCTCTGGGAACTGTCTGGAAAGCATTGCTCATTGGGGTCCTGTGAGTGCAGTTTTAGGTCACTGAATATCCTAAGTTCCATAACGGTTTTATTGCTCCAGCTTCCTTAGATTCTTTCTCAGCCATGACTGTGGGTAGGTGAGATCCTTTCAGGAGCAATTTGGTGACATATCAAACTTGCCTTGCTTCCACTGCTGAATTAGTGATTATTCTTCTCTATTCAGCTGGTGAGGTCACATCTGGAGTACTGTGTTCAGTTTTGGGCCTCACCTTACAGAAAGGATGTGGACAAATTGGGGAGAGTCCAGCAGAGGGCAGAAAGAATGGTGAGGGGGCTGGGACACATGACTTATGAGGACAGGTTGAGGGATCTAGGCTTATTTAGTCTAGGGAAGAGAAGACTGAGAAGGGATTTAATAGCAGCCTTCAACTACCTGAAAGGAGGTTCAAAAAAGGATGGAGCTAGACTGTTCTTAGTGGTGGCAGATGACAACAAGGAGCAATGGTCTGAAGTTGCAGCAAGGTAAGTTTACGTTAGATGTTAGGAATAATTTTTTTCACTAGAAGAGTAGTGAAGCACTGGATAATCTAGTCGGGGATGGTCCTGCTTTGAGTAGGGGATTGGACTAGATGATCTCCTGAGGTCCCTTCCAACCCTAGTTTTGTAAGATTCTATGATTTTATAGTTTAGTAATGAGTTAGCATGGTGAGTGTCAGGTATTTTATACCTTTACTTATCTGTGGATTTCTTTAATTGGATCCAGGGTCATGCTTATTAGATGAGGTCTGCTCCTTAGGATTGTCAGATTGGCTGGATCTTGGGAGGTGTCCAGTTGCATCTTTGGTGTTTTTTCCAGCTGGATCTCTAGCTGTTAGGCCCATCAGAAACAGCTTGGTTGTGTAGAGATATTTCCTTCAGGTTTGGATTTCTGCTTGCCACTGGATTTTCTGAAAGAATGTTGCTTTTGTTAGGACTGTGGTTCTACTGCCTATTCTACACAGGGGTTCTGTGATGGTTTCTTGGGGAGCTCCTCATAGTATGCATATGTATCTGTAAGGTACCTGATGCTCAGTGAACTTGCTTAAAGCTGGACTTAAAAATAGACCTGTTTTTGGTGTCAGTATTTAAGTAGAGAACAACCATCTGATCAGGATAATCCCAGAACAGTGGAAAGTACACAGGTAGTCCCTCCGCATAATTCAGGATTGAAGCAGCACACTGCAGGATGGCAGCGACAGGAATATTTGAACCAGTGCTGTTAATTTGAAATGGGATTGCATCCGTAGGAGCTGCGTAGCTGTAGTGTCCGAACATGGGCAGATCCAGGATTGTGGCAAGGGAGGATGTGGCCACACCCTCTTTGGCTATGTGGCACATGAGCAGTGAGCTCAACTCACTGCTAAATCATCCCAAAGGTGGTGGTGGGTGCATCCCCCTACTGTGATCCTGGATGCCAGTGAGCGCTCTTGAGCTCGCCAGCATGTTAGCGTTACTCTGCATGTCTTGAGAATCCCTGATCTCACCAGTGGTCAGTGCAGATTCTGGCCAGAGCCCTGCTTTGGCATGCTGCTCCTCCCCTCCCATCCATCCTGCTCCCTGAATTCAGCAGCAGAGGAAAAGAGGGATAAGTGATTGAGTCACTGAGTTTGTGTTTTCATGTAGCTGTGGAGGAGCTTGGGGGGTGAGTGCCACTGCTGCTTGTCCCCTCTTTTTTTTTCCCTCTGTTGCTGACTTTGGAGGGAGGATGAGGAAGGGAAAAGCAAACAAGCAGTGCCTACCCTCTGAGCTCTAGAGCTCATAAAAGTGGACTGCGGCTAAAGCCCACAACAATCAGCTGGTGAGCTGAGAGCTAATGGCACTTGGAGAGCTCTGGTAGAAGTTGCACTGACCTACTAGTGAGCTCAGAGAGCTCGCTGTGAATGTACCACATAACTGAAGGGGGAATTCACTGCACCATGGTGACCTCCTGGATTTGCCTCTGGTTCCAAAGTACTGATTTTGCATAAATTAATTTTATAGCAGGATAAGATTCAATAGAAGCAGCACAGGGGGAGAGGGAAAAGAATCAAATACAGGTGGATGCAAGTGGTGATTGGTGCTGGGATGTTGGGCTGGGCAGTGTGCTCCTCGGCAGACACAAAAGGTGGAGTGGAAGTATTTCCGGTCCACTTCCGAGTTCACCACTGAGCACACGGCACCCCCCCCCCCCCGCTTCCAGTGCTCCTGTGGGATGTTCCATCCACCCCAGCATTGCATCATTCATGAGCTGTGCCTGGTACCTTTTAGGTATGTAGAAAAGACATTTAAAGCTGTGTCTGTGTCTGAATCTCTGATTCTCTGAATCGGCATCAAATCTTCGGATTTGAATTTGGCCAAATTGAATCGGGGACAGTGATCTGAATCAACAAATTGAATCACTGTCCCTGATTTGGCCTGAATCGAATAGGGCCTGTTTCACACCCCTACTGGGAATCTTCTGAAAAAGAAAGCTTTCCTTTGTAAATGAGGCCAACGTGGTAAAACCTACAAAGAATCTTTTAGAAAGGTAGTGTACCATATTTGCTGTCTGCACCCAGGAGTGCCACCCCCAGATCATGTGGCCTGTGCAGCCCATCCGCCACAGAGTATGGACCCTTGACTTAGAAAAGCAGACTTTGACTCACTTGGGAAATTCATGGGCAAGATCTCCTGGGAGACCAGTCTGAGCGGGAGAGGAGTCCAGGAGAGTTGGTTGCACTTCAAAAAAAACAAAACAAACAAACAAACAAACAAAAACCTTACTGAGGGCATGGGAACAAACCATTCCAAGGTGCAGCAAGACTAGTAAGTATAGCAGAAGACCAGCTTTGCTTAGCATGGAACTCTTCAGTAAGCTAAAACACAAAAAGGAAGCTTGTAAAAAGTTGAAACTCGGACAAACAACTGAGGAGAAGAATGACTGTAGGGAGCTTGAGCATGCAGGAATGAAATCTGGAAGACCAAAGCACAAGTGGAGTTGCAACTCCCAACAGATGCGAAGGGTAATGAGAAGGATTTCTGAAAAGGGCAAAGTGCCCCACCGCCATTTTTCATCACGGGAATGCTGATGCATGTGATGCTCAGGTACTTTTAATTAGCATGGTATGCTAATTAAAGTGCATCCCTCCACCCCCTTTGGAGCACGTGTAAAAATGCCCATGGTGCCCATCTTTAAGAAAGGGAAAAAGGAGGATCTAGGGAACTACAGACCAGTCAGCCTCACCACAGTCCCTGGAAAAATCATGAAGCAGGTCCTCAAGGAATCCATTTCTAAACACTTGGAGGAGAAGGTGATTAGGAACAATCGGTATGGATTCACCAAGGGCAAGTCATGTCTGACCAGCCTGATTTGCCTTCTATGATGAGATGACTGACTTTGTGGATGTGGGAATAGCAGTGGATGTGATGTACCTTGACCTTAGTAAGGCTTTTGTTAATGTCTTCCATAACATGCTCATAAGCAAACTAAGGAAGTCTGGACTGGATGAATGGACTGTGAGGTAGAGAGAGAACTGGCTGGAATATTGGGCTCAGATGGTAGTACTCAATGGTTCAATATCTAGTTGGCAGCCAGTTTCAAGTGGAGTGCTCCAGCGGCCAGTTCTGGGGCTGGTTTTGTTCAGTATCTTCATTAACAATCAGGAAGATAGGATGGAGTGCACCCTCAGGAAGTTTGCAGATGACACCAAGCTGGGGGGAGCAGTAGATATGCTGGTGGGTAGGGCTAGGATTCTGAGACCTAGGCAAATTGGAAGATTGGACCAAAAGAAATCTCATGAGGTTCAATAAGGACAAGTGCAAAGTCCTACCCTTAGGATGAAACCCCCCTGTGCACTGGTACAGGCTGGGGACTAACTGGCTAAGCAGCAGCTCTGCAGAAAAGTACTTGGGGGTTACAGCGGACAGTAAGCTGAATATGAGCCAACAGTGTGGCCTCATTGTGAAGATGGCTAACAGCCAACTGGGCTGCATTAGTAGGTCACTTGGAAGAACTGGATGCCTTTAAGTCGGCAGGCCCGGATGAGCTCCATCCGAGGGTACTGAAGGCACTGGCCGACATCATTGCAGAGCCACTGGCGGGAATATTTGAACGCTCGTGGCGCACGGGTCAAGTCCCGGAGGACTGGAAAAGGGCCAATGTGGTTCCCATTTTCAAGAAGGGGAGGAAGGAGGACCCGGGTAACTATAGGCCAGTCAGTCTCACCTCCATCCTTGGCAAAATCTTTGAAAAATCATCAAGGCTCACATTTGTGAGAGCCCGGCAGGACAAATTATGCTGAGGGGAAACCAGCACGGGTTCGTGGCAGGCAGATCGTGCCTGACCAATCTAGTCTCTTTTTATGACCAGGTCACAAAACGCCTCGACGCAGGAGGAGAGGTGGATGTCGTATACTTGGACTTCAGGAAGGCCTTTGATATGGTATCCCACCCCATACTGGTGAACAAGTTAAGGGGCTGTGACTTGGATGACTGCAC
Source organism: Crocodylus siamensis (assembly GCF_052110815.1). Classification (NCBI taxonomy): domain Eukaryota; kingdom Metazoa; phylum Chordata; order Crocodylia; family Crocodylidae; genus Crocodylus; species Crocodylus siamensis. The sequence goes on along the minus strand of NC_143404.1, from coordinate 34,122,662 downwards.
AGTCTGGTGGGTGGAGAATTGGCTGGAGGGTCGCACCCAGAGAGTCGTGGTGGATGGGTCGGTTTCGACCTGGAAAAGTGTGGGCAGTGGGGTCCCGCAGGGCTCGGTGCTTGGACCGATACTCTTTAATGTCTTCATCAGCGACTTGGACGAGGGGGTGAAATGTACTCTGTCCAAGTTTGCAGATGACACTAAGCTATGGGGCGAAGTGGACACGCCAGAGGGCAGGGAACAGCTGCAAGCAGACCTGGACAGGTTAGACAAGTGGGCAGAAAACAACAGAATGCAGTTCAACAAGGAGAAATGCAAAGTGCTGCATCTAGGGAGGAAAAATGTCCAGCACACCTACAGCCTAGGAAATGACCTGCTGGGTGGCACGGAAGTGGAAAGGGATCTTGGAGTCCTAGTGGACTCCAAGATGAACATGAGTCGGCAGTGTGACGAAACCATCAGAAAAGCCAATGGCACTTTGTTGTGCATCAGCAGATGCATGACAAATAGGTCCAAGGAGGTGATACTTCCCGTCTATCGGGCGCTGGTCAGACCGCAGCTGGAGTACTGCGTGCAATTCTGGGCGCCGCACTTCAAGAAGGATGTGGATAACCTGGAGAGGGTCCAGAGAAGGGCCATTCGTATGGTTAGGGGCCTGCAGGCCAAGCCCTACGAGGAGAGATTAGAGAAACTGGACCTTTTCAGCCTCCGCAAGAGAAGGTTGAGAGGCGACCTGGTGGCTGCCTATAAGTTCGTCAGGGGGGCACAGAAGGGAATTGGTGAGTATTTATTCACCAAGGCGCCCCCGGGGGTTACAAGAAATAATGGCCACAAGCTAGAAGAGAGCAGATTTAGATTGGATATTAGGAGGAACTTCTTCACAGTTCGAGTGGCCAAGGTCTGGAACGGGGGCTCCCAAGGGAGGTGGTGCTCTCCCCTACCCTGGGGGTATTCAAGAGAAGGTTGGATGTGTATCTAGCTGGGGTAATGTAGGCCCAGCACTCTTTCCTGCTTATGCAGAGGGTCGGACTCAATGATCTATTGAGGTCCCTTCCGACCCTAGCATCTATGAATCTATGAATCTGAGTGTTGCCAGCAAATCAAGGGAAGGGATTCTTCCCCTCTATTCGGCACTGGCAAGACGCATCTAGAGTATTGTGTCTAGTTGTGGGCTCCCAGCTATAGGAAGGATGTGGACAAATTGGAGGGACAAATTGCTGGGGCACTTGACTTCTGAGGAGAAGCTGAGGGAGTTGGGCTTATTTACTCTATAGAAGACAAGACCTCAGAGGGGATTTAATAGCAGCCTTCAGCTACCTGAAGGGTGGTCCCAAAGAGGATGGAGCTAGGCTGTTCTTGGTGACAAATGATAGAAGAAAGAGCAATGGTCTTAAGTTGCAGCAAGGGAAGTTTAGGTTAGAAAGCAGGAAAAACTTCATCACTAGGAGGGTAGTAGAACACTGGAACAGGTTACCCAGAGAAATTGTGGACTCTATCCTTGGAGTTTTTAAAGATCCAGCTAGACAAAGCCTTGGGTGGGATGATATAGTTGAGGATGGTCCTGTTTTTAGCACGGAGTTGGACTAGATGTCCTCCTGAGGTCCCTTTCAACTCTGATTTTTCTAGGATTCTGTAAAAACCAAAACCTTCTGCCTTGTTCTGGATGCTACGAGAGGAGCCCTTTGGCTTTGACTCCAGTGCAGCCTGCTGGGCTTAGTAGCAAGCACACAGCTTACCTCCTGCTTGCAAACTGTTCTCTTGCCCTTTGCTGTCCCCTGGGAATTTTAATTTCCAAAATGGAACATTATCCAAACGTCCTGCAGCTGGGTTCTGCTTAGCCTATTAAAGCCTCTTAAAGGGACAAAGCCAAACCCTGTTACAACTTTGTAGTGCGGTGCTTCACTGAGGCTAATATACTGCTTTTTAGATGGGTAATTAGCTGACTAAATTGCTACTGTACTACAGCTATACTGCTCCCAGTGCCTGAGCTTAGCTTGTTCAGAACTGTCTTAGGTATCTCTGCATGGCACTGTGTTGCACATTTATAGGCATAGCTTTATTTAATAATTCTGTTGATGATCCAGAGACTCATATAATTCAGCTTACTTTTCCTAGAGCTTGACCCTGAGTATATGCACGGAGCAGAACTACTGAATAATAAGGTTTCTTTTCCATAGTTACTTTTTAGAGTTGAACCACAAACTAAGGTGAAAACAGTTTCCCTAAATGTATTAGTCCAGGTGTAATTGTCATTAATAAAATGACATAAATTACAGTATCATTAATCAAGCTATGTTCTTCAGCATAACAATTGTTGCCTTGCAGTGGGGTCATTGATATTTTACTTAAAATGTTCAATCTGTTGAGGGACAGCTAGTACCTATAGACCAAATCCTCAGCTGGTGTAAACTGCTGTAGCTGTACTGATGGATCTGGCCTTAAAGCTTTCCCATTATCTTATTTAGTTGCATTATCTTACATGATACTTTCATATTAGTGCAGTGCTTTTCATTGTGAAGGATCCCAAGGCACTTGATAGCACTCCATATGACTGTAGGGAGCTTGGGCAGATTACATGTTTACACTGGTGTAAATAAGGAGTACATGCACAGAATTGAGCCCTAAACCAGGATAACTTCTTAAATCCAGTAGAATTACCTCATGAAGATCTTTTTGACAGAACCTTAGCTATAAGGCAACTTATTTTAAACCTAATCCTTTTCTACTGCCATTGTGCTTGGTGTTCACGTGGCACCTAGTGCAGTGGTGTTGCAAACCCATCTGTTGGGTAGCCCCAGAACACCAAGTTTCTCCTTGCTGTCCTGCTGCTTGTCCAAAGGGACAGACCAAGATTTGCCGTGTGATAACTTCTAATCCCCACTAGCCTCAGCTCTACCACCCTTATACCACACCTCATAGCTCAGGGATGGACAAAATACAGCCTGCGAGCCAGATATGACTCTCCAAGCAATTTTCATCTGGCCTGTGGCACCCATCAATTAATTGTACCCTACCCAGCCTGTGCACTTTGCTCTCACCCTCCTGCATGGAAGGACCCTGGGCAGCATGCACAGCTGCTGGGCTGGGCCACTTCTGCAGTCACTGTGGGACTTGCTCAGCTTCCCTGGCTTCCAGTGGTGGTTCTTCATGTCCCTGATGCGGTGCTTCCTCTGGGCAGCAGGTAAGGAAACAGCGGTAGGCAGGGGGAAGCTGCAGCTGGGCAGAACCATGGCGTGTGGGGCTGTAGCTGGTGGGAGCACAGAGCCCAGGGCCCGTACTTAATGGCGCAGTGTGTGGGGGGTGTGAGAGATGGTGGGGCGATTTCCCCCAATGCATTTCCCCACCCCCATGGCACACGGCCCAAGCCACTGGTGGCAGCAGCAGCAGGCAGCACATGGCAGCAAGGAGCAGAGCTAGGTAGGCCTGCCTTTATCAGAAGTGGCAGGGAGCCCCTGCTTCCTGGCGGAGTCCTGTGAGCTGTACATGGTTGGCAGGGAGTGGGCAAGGCAGCTGTCTCCATTGTATGAGGCTTCCACTAATGGCACGCAAGTCCCTGCTTTGGCATGCTCCTCCTCCCCTCCCATCCATCCTGCTCTCTGAATTCAGCAGCAGGGGAAAAGAGGGGACGAGTGATTGAGCCACACATGAGCTCCATGTGATGCAGTTGGGCTGGCCTGGCTCTGCTCCTTGCAACCGTGTGCAGCTCCCAGAACTGGCTGGAGCCATGTGCTGCCTGATGGTGGCTGCTGCACCTGCACAGGCCTCCCGCACTCCAAGGGCCCACTGACAGCTGCTGCTGATGCCGCCACCAGCAGCAGTGGGGGCTGCACACCAGTGTGGGGAGCCCATCCTGCTCACCCCCTCCAAACCTTTCTATATATCTATATCTATATAATCACACACACTCACCCCTCACCCCCAATGTGCAAGAGCAATGCTTTATTTTTGAGCTGTTATGCAATCACCTCTATATACAGTATGCAAAAGCACACAGATCAGGACAAAATATTTTTTGAAATACAATATGTTGTAGTAGATGTTTGACTTTTAGTATATGATTTTTTTTTCTGGTTCCAAGATGGCCACCCCATCTCTTCCCCTCCCCTCTTCTCCTCTCTTCCCCCAAGGAGTACTTCCAGGGGCAAGGGACAAAGATCAGGGGTTAGGGGGTGGGACTTCTGGTCCCAAGATGGCAACCAGGGGCAGGGCACCTGTCAAGAGGCAGGGCTACTGTTGCAGCCGCAGACAGCTCACCAGAATTCATTAAATGGCCCCCCGGCTGACATAATTGCCCACCTGTGTCATAGCTCCAGCAAGGGAATCTCTACCACTGCAGTTGGCCTTTCCTTTGAGTTGTGAAAGAAATTTTAGGTCCCCTTTTCTGTAGAAAGGGCTAGCCTAGATTATCTCTCACCCAGAGATTGCTCTTTCCACAGGCAACCAGTCAGGAGATGAAACCAAAAAAGGATTTATTATGTATGAGAAAAGATTTATACAAGAAAAAGCGATCATAAGTTTGCATACAGAATTAAAAGGCAAGTAAAGTTTCTAACCTGCCCATCTGGCTGCACCCTAGTATTCCTGAGAACCCTGTCAGTATTTCCAGAAAATTAGCCTTCTGGCTGATTCTGCCACAATACGCCACCAACCCCTCAAAACATAATGGGGTTTGTGACAAGTGGGGTCCTGGGCCTTTCCTGGGGCTCCTAGGTACTATGATAGTGCAAATGATACTTGTGCTTCAGCCTGGGGGACTGTTTATGGAGGTGCAGTTGGTGGTGCAGTTCAGCCTCTGCAAGAGAGCTCTCAGCATTACTGGCAACATAAATTCTCTTAGATACATGCTAAAAATTACATCAAGATATTGATTTACCTTTGAGAGGATTTCCTTCCCAGGAGAAGTTACTGGCTATTATGATGATTTAATTTGACTTTGAGTACAGAATTCTTAGCAGGCAGAGAGGCAACCCTTCCTTTAAGGCTGCAAGCCTAATACCACACTACGGTAATTCGTCCTTTGCAAAATAATTACCATTTCAAGGCAAGGGCAGGGCTCTATTTCTGATCTCAGAGTAACCATTGCAAATACAAGTGGATTCTTAAATTCACAGTTTCAGAGGCTAAAAGTCTAAGGTCAGTATCTATTCATATACACTCAGTTGCACACCTCCAGATCTGACATTGGTACATTAAAAGCATGCAGTTGTGCCCATAAGTATTCATTTACTGTTGCAGTCCCAATATTGATATGCATAGCATGTTTGGGTACAACTCAGGAATCAAATTTTTGAAGGTTGTTACCTAACAGCACAGACATTTGTACTTTCTCTGCCCTTGAGATGTGAAGGATTTTTACAAATTCTGAGCCAAATCCAGATCTCCTGACTCCGTGAGCAACCTTACTGAGGTCAGCAGGCCTATTCCCATACATGTTTACAGATGGAACTCTCCTTGAAGCAGGATTTGACCCCATGCTAGTAACATTACATAGCAAAGTGAAACATACAGGAATATTTTTAATACTTTTACATACCCTTACAAACAGATAGTGTATCTTTCCATTCTTGTGGTTTCCAAGCACCTAATCATGCTGATGGGTGCCATAGTACAGCTATATATTATAGCTGGGTCCGGTAGCCATAAACTAGGGTTGCTTGAGTGTTCCGTTTTATGACCCTGTTTTCAGTTGCTTATAACTTTAACTTTTGCACTGAAATTGGTGCTTTAGGGTGAATTTCTCCTTTGAGGTAGAAGGGGGAGGGAGAGAATTACAGTTTACAGGGGGTTTTTTGTTTTGTTTTTTGTCATTTCCAAAAATGCTAGGTAAAAATGCATGTTTGCTGTATTTAAAGAACTCTGGTGACCATTTCTTTGAAAAAGAAATCCCATACTTAAGAGCAAAATTTGGCAGCATTTGTCTTGCTTTTTCAGGGGAAAATCTGCCGAATTATCAGCCTTTGAAAATATCTTGGTTTCCAAATGCTCAATACAGGGTGGTTAAAGTCTCTGAAGTTTCTGGGCCCACTGAACAAGCCTCAGCCTCACAGCTCTGAATGCTGATGGGACTGCTCTTAGAATGGCTGAACATGCGCTAATCCATTCAGCTGCTTTATGTGACAGGAACTGCTTGTGCACTTTCCTCTTGCACAACTGAACAGGATTCCTTTAGCCTAAGATTATAGTGGTGAAGCTGGATGCTCTTTATAATAGCTGCTGGCTTAGGCCAGGTATACAGGCACAAGGAGCTTGAAAGACTGGGACTGAAACTAGCAGGTCAAATTGCCTGGAACTGGGAACTGGAGGAAGGAATTAGGACTGTCTACATAAGAAGACTGGGACTGAGAATTAGTTCGCGTAGAGGGGAAAAGGGGAGAGTGGGAGTGAGGGTAGCTGATGAGGAAGTAGAACAGGAAAGAAGAAAAAAGACTGGCTGGTCAAGGAGGTAGGGCAGGGATGGGCAGCTATCTGGGACTGCAAGTCACATAGGCAGTTTTGGGGAGCTGTTCCAGGCTAGTCAGCACCCCATCTCCCCTCCCCCCCCCCCAAGAGCTTGAAGCTTGAACACCCTGTGGCTCCTCCCTGCCACTGCTGCCACCACCAGTGCCCAGCCTAGCCCAGCCCCCACCTCTCCCTCCCTGCACACACTCTGGACTTGCCCTGGCTGGAGTGGACCAGCCAGGACCCATGTGCATAGCCTCAACCTTGGCCCTGGCCCACCCCATCCCTGCTCCACACTGGCCTGCCTGTGATGAGCAGTAGTGGCTGGGCAGAAGCTGATGCTGGGGCATGGGGGGAAAAGCAGCCACCCCGCTCCCCCACCACTGCTGGGCCCTTCTTGTACAACTGCCTGGAGCCCATGCCCAGGCTGCCCTGCGGGTGGATCCAGAGTGGGCGCAGGGTGGGCTGGGGCTAGGGCTGTGCGCCTGGGTTCCACCCAGTTTCTATGGGGCTGTGGCTGATGGTGGTGGCAGGGGCATCTGGAACAAGCCACCACCACCTAGGCTACCTAGAAATGAAGTTCAGCCACAGAGCCACTCCAGCCCCACTGTGTGTCCGGCACCTAGGCCAGGTGGGACCGAGGGACCCACTGCCACATGCCGGATATAGTCATTCTGCAGGCCAGATCCGGGCTGTACGTTGCCCGCCCCTGAGCTAGGGTCACTGAGGCTGTGTGCACTGGCACAATGAGCTAGTGGGGGTTTGGAATGTTTTCAGGGACAAGTAGAGGTTGTAGCAGGAGAGAAAAAAATGGATCAGAGGAATTGTATGGGAACTGGAACTGATCTGGCAAATGCATTGAGGCTAGGAACTGGTACAGAGGAGCCTGGGATATAGGAGAGACTGAGACTAGAAGGGATGCGACGAAGACATGTTGGGGAAAAAGACTCGGACTGGGATGAGAAGTGTAGGCAGAGGTGAGTTGAAGGAGGAGAATGAGACGGTATAAGCAGCCAAGGTTGGGAAGGACAAAACTTGTTGGGTGGGACAGAACAAAAGGGTCAAATGCAAGGGGAATAGGCAAAAGAATCTGTACCTGTTAGACCACAACCCTTTCCTGAGTCTGACAGAACCCAAAATCCTCAAGCTCCCACTTGTTCCCAGATGTCAGCAAATAGCTGTTAAACCCACAGGCAGTGTCCCATCTTCTTCTTGGGCTGCTCCACAGAGAGGATGACAGCCCACTGCTGTTAGTGGTTACTCTGTTCACTCCAGTGGCAGATGTCTTTGTGTTAGATATGAAGTTTCCAGTCCTGCTGATGAACCATGTGGGAGTCTGTCTGATGCTACGATAGAATTTGATTTTTCAGGTTGCCTTTTTAAAGACCCAGGTGATTGCACGTGCAGTGTGTTCAAAGATTGCTACTGAAGTTGAAAAATCAAGTGTTCAAAAGATGCCTGTGTAATCTTTCTTCAGCCCCACCCTTGTGCGTATTCACTCTGAAGGGGTCTTTAATTCACATGTTGTTCTTTTCCATCAACTCATTTAGGCTGAGGGATCAGGGTAGTGAGGGAGACTATAGTTTGTAGGGACCCCTATTTCATTGTTGCCAGGTAGGCATGTGTTTAGTTAACAAGGAGGTGGCAGAAAGAGAAGGGATGGTCCCATAGTCAAAGCAGTTAGATGCTATCAAGGGGCACATCCAGACAAGCACGCACATGCATTTCCCCAGGGACTGATAGCAGTGGCACATAGTTGGGCTGCTGCTCTTTGTCCCCTGGGAATGCCTGTGCATGTGTGCTCTGGTGTGTGGCAAGCTGCCCTGGGTGGGTAGGGGAGGCTGGGCCAGAACCAGGGCACGCACATGTGTGCTTGTCTGGATGTGCCCAAGGAGTTGGAGTGTCTTCTGCCTGTGCCTACAGAGTTTATATGTAATACTTAAACCACATGGATTGAAGGGCATCACTTTTTGTCCAACTTTATTTTCAGGTTGCTGGAGATACAGGGGTCTGTTTTGCAGAAATGAGTGCTCACATCTGCTAATGACTTTGATGCTTTGCTTTGAGCACATAAAGTTGCTCTATGCTACCTACATATCATGTATGCTGTTATAAGCTTTATGTGCTAACTACTCCAACCTCCCCCCCCCCAAAAACCCAACAAAACAACAAAAACGCAACAAACCCCACAACAGATCTGAGGCATCTCAAATTGGGCACCTCAAATTGATAGATACTTATGCCTTAATCTCCCTATTCCTGAATTTATCATCTGCAAACTAGGGATAACATCCCTTTATTTCACAAGAAAGTTCTGAAAGTATGTTAATATTTGTGAAGTCTTCAGATGCTCCAGTGATAACACTGCAAAAACCCACGAGAAAATTAATAATTCTGTCTCAGAACAGGGTTTGAAAAGTGTGATGTAAAAATGCCTGGGGCTGTATATTGAACAGCGTGGAGAAAAAGGAAAATATTGAATAGCTATCCATTTTTTCTGAACTGAATTAGGGCAGAGGTCCTGTGAAAATCAGAATGCAATCATGCAATTAAACTATCTTAATACATGTTTGCACAGGGATGCAGAGTTAAGATTGTACAGGTCATCTTATTTCAGGGATTTTCTTTTCCCTGTATTCACATTTTCAACCCCAAATTATTTTTTTTTGGGGGGGGGGGTTTAGTAATTTAGAGTAGGAACTTACGCTTACAGTGTTCCACTACCTCAGCTTCACTGCATTGTTCTCAACTGAAGGCCTGTAGAGGTCATTTCCACTATCAACTAGTTGTAGCTGATATGCAGAATATGAGGTTTACCTGTTATGTTATGGGTTTAGCTAGTGAGTAATACGCAAGTACCTTTGGGTTGCTAGGTACAGACATCCCAGGTTGCTTGGCTTACTGGAAACCTCAATGGTTAATTCATGTATTTTGTTGTTTTCATCACTGTAAATTGCTAAAGCACAGTGACTGCCAAAAAATTGACATATCAACAACTAATAGGTTACAACAAACAACCTAGTCATAGAATGAACAAGTATTTTTTTTTCATCAAGGTAACGATTGTTATCACTCTTGCTGACTCGTTCACTGAAAATCCTTAAAGCTCCAGCCAGGTTATTTCAGTCGTATTCTTACATTCTTCATTAGGGAGACAGAAATAATCCTTCACCTCCTCCACCAGTCCTTCCACCCTTGTCCTTCTTGGTCTTGAAATCATGTATGCACAGAGTACATACCTTGAACTTGTAGAGTGAATAGTAGAAGATTAGTTCAGCAGATAGGTCCAAGACCTTAGGAACAAAACTGATTATTTTCCTCAGGAGTAACGCACCTAGTGCAAGAAGTGGAACAACAAGATCTGTATTCTCTGAGACTTGTTTGCAGTCTTTGAAAAGCACTTCCCAGCAGTCTCTAATATACAGTGGGTTGGTTTGAATCAGATTCCACTATGGTGTGAGAATACATAATGTTGCATGTTTGACAGGACTGGCTACTGTGCTTGCTCACACATTATTTAAAAAAAAACAACCCATGATTATTCCCTGGAAAAATGTAGATTAATTTTTCTCTAAACCAGGAGTACAGCACAACTAATTTCTTCTTTGTGATCCATCTTGGAGATGAAATAAGTCCTCAGTGCCCATCTTAAGTACTGAAGGGTTGACAAGTTCTCCTGACAAAAATTAGGCTAATATCCCTTACCACTGCATTAGCTATAGAAATGTGGCTTTAAATTGAAGTTTAGAGAAGTGCTACACCAACACTCTCTCCAAGGCATCTTCTTACTCCTGCTTTTATTATTCAGATTCATTCTCACTACTGCTTGGCAGCCTGGCTGGCAGACACTTTTATTCAACACATTCTGTTATCTCCAGCCTGAAGCTTCAAATCACCCACTTTTTAACGAAAAAAGGGAAATAATTGCTCTTTGATTTTTGCCCATGAGATTAGTTCTCTCTTGGCTACAATAGAAGCTGAAGGTCACATACCTCATGCTGATTTGTAGTCTTAGGATGCTAATGTGATTAGTTTTTTAAACATTTGAAATGAGTCAAGAGGCACAGTCCTTACCTAAGCTAGAACTGGAGTCAGTCAGCGGCACACTTTTATTGCCAACAGGTACAATATATCCTGAAATGATCTCAGTAGCTGGAGCTTTAAGAAGAACATTTTCCACGCCTACCTCCCTTATCATTTTATATTGCGTACATGTGTGTATGTGAAGGTTATGTTAATTCTTTCATCCTAGGCTGTCTTACAAATATAAGAATATAGGCCTGGAAGGGACTGATTTGGGTCACTGACTCCAGCCCTCTGGCACTGCAGCAGCCATATTGTTTAAACCCTTTCATCACTTTTCTAACTTAAAGATAGTTGGGGTTTTCTTTGTTTGTTTTGTTGTTGTTTTTGCTTCAGCTACTCCTGTTTGGAGGCTTTTCCAGACTCTGGTCTTACAGATGGTTAGGAAACTTCTAATTTCCAGCCTAAACTTATTTATGCCACTTTATACCTATTTGTTTTTGTGCAAGCTTGATTTTTGTTTTTAGCTTTTCCCTTCCCTGGTGTTTATCCTTTGATGTGCAGTTATACTAAGGGAATGCTGCAATGTGTAGTAAATGACTAGTTAGGGAGCTGGAGATAAGGATTAAGTTACCAAGAGAGATTCTGACAAAGGACAGTTTTATTACCAAAACCTTGCAAAGAAGAATTTTTCCAAATATTTGAGTTGGTCTAATAGAAAAATATCAGACTTACTTGTCTGAAAAGTGAGATCAGTTTCGCAAAGGTGACCTGTCGTCTTCCTTCTAGGTGCTGCGTCTTGCTTGTGGCAGACGAGGCTCTTTGGGTTAATGTGGTATCTTTTATTAGACCAACTAAATTGTTGGAAAAATTCTCTTTTGCAGGCTTTTGGGCACAAACACCCTTCCGCAGACATAGGCAGAGTTTGCTTTTTTTTTGTGCTCTCCTGGATGGAATAGAAGCCAATATTCAAAAGGCAGGTCTGTGAAAACGCATATGCATGGCAGTGAAGATCAGAGGCCATGGGAGACCATGGGTGTGAGACAGGTGAGTGAGGTGGGGGAAGGGGGGAATGTTGACCCGGTGATAGAATGTAGTTGGTAAAATGTAGAGAGGTTACTTGACAGACGGGTTTCTTTGGGTAAATCTGGTATCTTTTATTAGACCAACTCAAATAGTTGAAAAAATTCTTCTTTACAAGCTTTCAGATGCAAATAGCCTTTGTCAGATTGAAGAAGCCTCTGCAGATGGTCTGTTACCTGGAGTTACCAGATGGCAGGCAATTTGAGATAATATAAGATACACTATGATATGGAGTTACCAGATGGAGAGGTTACCTAGAGTTATCAGATGGCAGGTAGGTTATAATGTTCCATGAATCCAATGGGTATACTGAGTCCATGTTTTTTCTATTCAGTAGATTTACGAAGTGAAGTCTGTAGGCTCGTCTACGAAAGGTTTTTTGTAAATTCCGTTTGAGGAATAGAACTGAAAGATTGGAGAGCAAGAACAGTTGTCTTCTGTGAAATGTGCACCCATGAGTAATTGGATATTTTTGTCTCTGATAGATTTTTGGTGTGTACTCATTCTAGTACACAGTTATTTGGTTTCGTCTACATATTTTCTCCATCAGGGCATTTAGTGCATATTACACTTCTGGAGGTGCTGGTGTAAGATCCAGGAATGGTGATGGTTCTATTGTGGGGTACAGTTATTGTGGGGGGGGGCGTGGAGATGTTGGTAGGTTCTACATTTCTTGTCTCTGCATGGTCTGGATCCATTTGGTGTGTTTTGGGTTGTAGGAAATTTGCTTTTGGTGATGAGATTGGTGAGGTTCAGTGCTTGTTTAAAGGCTAGCATGGTTGGTTCTGGGAAGATCTCTTTAAGAATTGCGTCTTCTAGTATGGGTTGTAATCGTGTATGCTTATATGTTTTCTGCCGTTTTTTCACTGCAAGTGAAAGAACCATGTGAAGAAGCAAAGCAGAAGGTCAGAGGTATGTGTTGCAACCAGTAATTTGTCATGTAAATCTTTTTTCCCCATTGGCAGCAGGAGATGCAGAAGCAGATACTAGTGCAGTAGCTCTTATCACCCTGGCACCATATGTCCTCTTGCAAGCTCTCTTCCTCCTACTCTCTCAATAAACTTGTATCATAGAGAGTCAGCCTGTTCTTCTATTGTTTATTATTTTTATAGCACCTAAAATGTGCCAGGCACATTACAGAAGGCAAATTTTTTTTCTCCTAAAGAGCTTAAGATCTAAACATTACATGTGACATGAGCAAAGGTGACAGACAATGGGGAGAAGTGATGAGGCAAAGCAGCATTAATGGAATATGCTACAAGACAGTGAGGCGTGCATGCATTTTGACAGTTCTTTTCCATTTTATACACACAATTTGTGTGTGTGTACACATCTAAAATAAGAAAGAGAAAGATATGAAATCCCTTTCTTGACACTGTTGTGGGCACTGCAGAGCAAGTGAGTTTTCAAGGAAGGCTTAAATGATGTGAGCATGGTAGTGTGACTGACCAGAATAGGAAGTGACAGGAAAAAAGGGAAAAAGAGATGCTTGTAGGAAAAATGGATAAATGAATCATCACTGCTGGTCTCCCAGACAGAGAGATGGTGATAAAGCTGTAAGTAAAACCCAAGGCACATGCAAGCCAGGCTTTATTTATAGATTCTTCTCACTTGGAGGGGCCACCACACACCAACATGAGCTTCAGCACTTTCTTCACACCAGTCACAGTCTGCAAAAGAAAGAGACAAAGCTAAGAAAGGCTAGGAGAGGTGCTTTTGCAGAGAGAATAGTATCGCTCTTTCCAAGGTTTTAGAAGACAGAGACTAGTGCATGTGTAAAGCATATTTAAATAAACAAAACAACCCCTTGCCCCACTACCCTAGCAATTGCAGGTTAATCAAGAAAGCAGATATACCTGGAATGGGATGGGAGAAGACTGTAGTCCATTTAAGCTGGCAGTCATGTTTTCAACATAATTAGTTGTCCAACTGAGTGCCCAAATTTAACTGATGCATTTGCATGTGTAATTAACTATGACTTATTGAAAAGTACTCTCCTTGCAATGCTTTGTTCTCTGTTTCCTGCAGATCACATCACTGAAGGATAGATTTGAATTTGAAATCCTTTTAAAAATGTTTCCATTATATCTATTGGGAAAAACAAATTACAGAGGAGAAGACCTCTTAGATGCCACTACAACAAAAGAATGACTGAAAAACCTTTTAAATTAAAATGTTTGAACCTGAGGTCTGATGGACTGTGTTTAAATCTTCATTAATGCTTGCATAATTCAAATTGCATGAAGCAGATAATGCAAAAAGATAAAGCTACCCTGTTCACATGCATCCGCTTCATGCTGTGTTTGTTTTGGGGGGGGGGCTTAAAAAGTTTTGTGGGCTAAGTACAGACAGTCAAAAAACTAGAGGCTGGATCGATCCATCTTTGCAGGTTAGTCTAAGCTGCATAGATTGAACCAACAAGCAAGTGGACCGACATTCACTTGATTCCAGAAATACAGCCACATGCCTGCAGTGACCCAGGCCAGAAACCAAGGGAGCATTTCATCATGCCTCCCTGCTTAGCTTAGAGCAGTCGGTTTGGGCCAAACCCAGCCTACCAACCTGCAAGTGGTGGGGAGGGAGGTTTGCAGGGAGATGCAAAGCATCCTGGGTTGCTGGGGTACTGTGAGTTAACTTGAATTGAGGTGATTTGGGACAGAAGTTCAAGAAACCAATTTAACCTAATTTTGGTTAAGTCTGATTCTATATCCACCCAGGTTTATCTTAAACTAGTTTCAGCCATTTTGAAAGCAGTTTATGCACACTGAACTTCTGTTGTGTTACAAATTAGAACTGGTTTCTGATCAGTTATACCATTTTGTAATTTCTGTCTCTAGCCCTGGTTTCTAGCAGAGCACATTTATTGTGGTCCTCTGCATTTCCAGTTTTGGAGGATTTGTCCCATTAATACCGGACCCTCCTTCATACCGTGCCTGTTGTGGGATTCTACCAGTATGAATGTGCAGACTCATAGGAAATTGACAGTTCCTGTAAATAAATTGGAAAGCTCACAGACATTAACAAAAAAGACTGAGATATAAAATAGTATGTTAGAAGCTCATTGAGTATGTGAGTCATTGATGCCAATTGACTCCAGTTGGGGCTGGACCAGCTACTAATTCACCCTTTCCTCATCTTAATGCTTCCTGGTCCATACACCCCAAATAGTTTCTTTTCCTGCTTTGCCACAAATGTTGTTTTTCAGTAATACTGATAAATTCTCACTTTACTTAGGGCATAGACATTTCAAACTGTTACACCAGTTTAAAATAAGGGTGGAAAAGACTTATTATGTGTGTGCTTATAAGCCAATCCTTTCTTTCTTAGAATTTGATATGCTTGCAAAGCTGAACTGCAATAATTTGTTGCTGAAGGAAATGGTGGTAAATTATTGTGCTTTACCTTACACAGGCAGACAAAACAGTTACACAGTGGAGTTAGCTGAACTGCAGTATGTCCTTCACCCACACCTTTTCAGTTAATATCATTTCACCTGTCTGCCTTTCAGTGTTCTTGCCTCCACAGACTAAACTACACTATGTTTATGTAGTATGAAGCATCATCTAAAGCATATGTAAAAAATTAACAATATATGGTACTTTTGATGCAATGATGTTATGATGCAGTGTCCTTGGCTTTTAAAAGTGTTCAGTTGCTTCTTTCAGTAATTCACAAAGTTTAGTCATTTATTTAAGTGAGGTACTGCAGTATGTTGAGGGTAGTTTAGTTAAACTTTATTTTTCAACAGCAGTATTGATATTAAAAGGTGTTACTTCCTTTGCTTTCTGTGGGCCTTTGGGAGCTTAAGACTTATGAAAATTAAGCCAGTATTTTTCTTTTCTTGACTCTTCTGTGACTCCAACTATGAGTGCTTATACAAGTTAATTGTTTTTGCACGATTGGGCCCCTGAAAGCACTCTACAGCTGTGGTGTAACACATGTGCATGGCTGCATTGCACTTTTAAAATGGCTGATCACATGAAAAATAAACCCTGGTCAAATGTGGTAATAGATGAAGGTGCTGCAAATCAGAGCACCTTAAGGAATTTGTGTTCTCTTCAAGGTTAATTTTAATGCTTTGTTTGACTGGGCTGGTGTGAGCCCTTACTCCTGGTGCTGTCAGCTAGGAAGAGAGGAGATGGGGAAGGGGAGGGAGCAGCATGGAGCTGCCAGCTGCTTTGCCTGGCCAGAGCTGAGGGAGAGTTGTAGTGGAACAGATCCCCCTTGCCTAACAGGCCTGGCTTCTCCCAGTACCCTAGCTAGGGTAGCTTGGGGGCTCCACACCTGCTCTGGCCAGGAAAAACAGCTGGCAGCTCCTTACTGCTTCCTGCCTCTCTACCTCCCTCTCCATCCCCTGCTGGCAGCCCCAGAACTGGGGGTGGGGGAAGGAGACGAGCGGTTTGGCAGCCTCCTTGGAGGCTGCTAGAGCACCCCAACCTGCTGGCCAGGGCCCAGTGTAGAGAAGCTCCATTCCCCACCCCCCAACCTAACAGGTGAACATCTGTTGGGTTGAGGGGGGGACACCTCTAACTCACCCTACTGTGTTTAAAGCACCATGAGTTACAGTAGGGCCCCTAAACTTCTGTAGGTACCCTATGTCATCTTAATGTTACCTTTTAATGCAATTTTTTATAGCAGGAAAATCACTTGACCCTCTTTACTTTGTCTAAATGCCAGTAGTTAATACAGGAATATTGCTACAACTCTGCAGAGGTAGTAGGCATTTAGAGTTCATGTGCAACCTGTCTTTCCAGAAGTATGCTCATGGGGTCTGATCAGTTACTTAAAGTCAGTAGAAAGATTTCCCTTTACGTTAGTGGCTTTAGATACCTTTATGTTTTAGTGAACTAATACTGCACATGTTCAGTATGCAGCTTTCAAATCTTTTGAGTTTTATAAAAATCAAATATATATATTTTAAAAGTCCATAGCTTCATACTCTTCACTGAGAGCTAGCTTTTTTCCAAATTCAGCTTTTTTTTTTAAGGACATTTACATTTTTTTGTAATGACAAACAATATTTTGCCTTGTCTAGTCTTCCATATTTCAGGGCAGAGTTATCTTTTCCTTCCTTTTTTGCACAACACCTCATGAAGTGGGGTTCTAACGCATGATGAGGGCTTTTACGTGCAATGCTACTACAAATAACACTAAAAACAACTCTCAGACTGTCAGCAAAATCCACTGTTAGGTGGAGGCTACTATGCATGGATAATCTCATTCCCCAAAGTGTATTTTCAGAATGGATATCAGCGGTTGAAAACTGGAATGATAAAGAAAGGTGCCCTCCCCCAATTCTTAATTGTAGCAAGTTGTCACCAATGATCTTTATAATGTACAATATCAATGTAAAGAACAAAATTATGAGCAACAAATAGCATGCATAGTTAGTTGTAAAGGACAAATCTTGCTAGACAAGATTTGGTTTTTGGATTGAATTACTAAATTAGTGAAAGAAAGATGCAATAGAAGTAACACGATTGTAGTATAGCATTTATTTTCCTATGAAATCTTTTGAAAACTGAATGCAGGTTAGTTTTCATATAAGCTCTGTTAGTGGCTGATGCACTCCAGATAAGGTGTCATGATAAATGTTTTGATATCACAACGGGGAGGATTGGGGTTTCTAGTGTGATTCTATATTGGGGGGGGGGGGCGGCAATTATTTTGAGCGGAGGACCACTTACTGAGTTTTGGCAAGCCATTGAGGGCCGCGTGACAGGCAGCCGGGGCGGATAAATATTAATTTTCTAAATTTTGTAGTGGCCCCATGGGCCAGATAGTATGGCTTGGTGGGCCACAACCAGCCCAGAGGCTGCATTTTGCCCACCGCTGTTCTATATGAAAGTTAAAGGCTTGTTTTTACAAAATCACTCGAGTAATGATGTTTAAGATGTGTGTTAAATACTGTGTCAGTTATACTTTCACATGATGCTAAATTGGGAGGAGTTCAGAATGCCAGAAATGTATATAAATAATATGAAAATGCATATATATTTTAGAATGTTATAAATTGCTGTATGCAATATACATACATACATGATAAACTATACTTACTTATCTTATGTATCTACTAGGTTTATTTTGTGTGTGTATACACTAGGGCTGTGCAAAGCTTTGGTCCCTGATTTGATTCAGCAGAGATTTGGCTTGATTTGGTGGCTGAATCTCCAAATCAAATCAGAGGACCCTTTTAATCTCTCTGAATTGGTTCGGAGAGATTTGGAAATTTCAGAGATTCAGACATAGACACAGCTTTAAATGCCAACCGTCCCCCCCCCCCCCGGCTTGGTGACTGGTGCTCCCTGGATTGGCGAGGGGGGCATCTGGAGGCCCCCCTTCCCCCCCCCCCCACAGCCAATCACTGAGCCAGGAGGATGCAGGGAGGCCCCCCCTAGTGCGCTTGCGGGTGGGTTTGCTGCTGAGCATGTGAAGTCCTGCACTCCTGTGGGACGCTTCATGAGCCCCTCCATGGGAGCGTTTATGAGCTGTGCTAGTACCTCGAGGTATGTAGAAAAAGCTGTACCTGTGTCCAAATTGCTGATTCTCCATTTCAGCATCCAATCTTCAGATTCAGATTTGGCCAAATCAAATTAGGGGCAGTGATCTGAATCAATGAACCGCATCACTGCCCCTGATTCGGGCCAAATCCCAGTTGAATAGGGCCCTCTTCACACACCCCTAATATACACATGCTTTTTTAAAGGCCCTAGGAGCAGAAGACCAGGAACAGATAAAAATGTGAGATTCCAGTGCTCTTTCTCTTCTTGACCCTACACATTATCATATCCTTCTGTATGAAAAAAACAACAACTTGGATTTGCAATCTGGGCAACATTGTAATTTACCCTTGTAAAAGTCAGGGCTTTTGGCTATCTCTTCTATGCTGTACATTTGCCATGCAGAAAATTCAGAGTCAGGGTATAGCTCAAACCTCTATATAATAATAATGTTTCACTGGCTTGCTTTCTGTCATGCCGGTGTTAATCATGGGAGGATCTAGGATTTTGAAAAGTGGGGTGCAGATGGTGTAGTGCATCATCACATCTAACACAACACATTTTTCTCCCAGTAAAAAGAAACTAGAAGCTTTATTAATATGTTAGGGACCTAGGGCTGCATTATCCAATTTCAGATCCAAGCAAAAACGAATACAACTTTACTGGTATGTGCATTAATTTGTTATACCCACTTTGGGTGAACTAGGGATTAATGTGGGAGAGGGTGCAACTGTACCACTGTACCCTCTTCCCCCCTCCCTTCCTCTCTCAGCCTCCAGATCTGCTCCTGGTGATAACCTACATTATTATTTGTACAGTCCATATAAAGACCCAGATCTTTGACTTCATCCAAGGAAGGTTCACCACAGCTTAGGGCACAAGGCTGAGGGTTTTCTTTGTAGTCCACCAATCCTGAGTCAGCTTCTGGCCAGTACTCCCAGAAGGCTCCTCCAGGTTTTTGGTCTGATGCATCTGTATTGAGGAATCCATGCATTATAGATAAATCCTAAGCTCACCCAGCTGCTCCACCAGTTCTGTAAGACTTGAAATATCCCCAGCTCTGGAGTGAGATGATCCTTTGTGTCCTATGATATTTTTTAGAGCTGTGGGTTAATGTTTGTTTTTAAAAAATAATAATAAAAATTAAAACAGCATAGAGGACTAAGCTTGATGACCCAACTGACCCCTTCAAGTGGTATAGTCCTTTGACACTTGAGTTGGGATTTGACTATGCCAGTCATGTGTTAGAAGGAAGATGTATCCTAGCCCAAGAACTTTATCATCAGGTAATTGTGTAGCCTTAGACTTTTTTTGTACAAACTTAGGTATGTATATATTTTTTTTAATAACAGAGTACTGCTACTTTATTTGTTGGTAACATACACAGACTTGTGTGTTCTGTTGTTGTCTATATTGCAACAAATCCCTTTGCCCTCATACTCCTATTCAAAAAGAAACAAAGAGAAGATAGGTAGATCTTACTGAGCTACTTGCTCATATATCAAGAAGATTATTTCCTTGAGCTGTAGTTTCACTTAAGTGTGAAAAGCACAGTCGTAATTCACTATAAATAATTTTGTTGAGGTGGTAAATCAGGACATTTACCTTGGGGGGAGAAATAGAGGATGAGGTAGAAGGTGATAATGTACAGGAGATGATTAGGGTGGGTATTGTGGGTCTTTGTCTGGACAGGAGATGGACTCCCACCTAGCATCAGATAGGTAAACACCTTGCATTGCACTTAATAATTTTGTCACTGCAGTCAGTCGGGAGCTTACTCAAGGATGGACATAGGGAATTCACAGCAGTGGTCAGGGCTGGAAGGGTTGAGTTTCACAGCTCTCAGTTATGGAAGGGCCTGGGCGAAATGATTAATTTTACACCTTTCTCTAAATGTGGTCAAGTTTGCACTTAAATGGCTTTCTGGGGGAAGTGGATTCCAGATGTGTCCAAGGTTGTTCAGTCTCCAGCCCCCCCCACAGGTTCTTGGCTTGTGAATTTTTACATTTTCTTGCTCAAAAAAATGTTAAATGCAGAAAGAATTCTGAGCCCAAACCTAGTTGAACTGGTTTGAAAAAGGCAAATGTAATCAGGGTAGATTTGGTTCCTAAAGGATCTGGCAGGTTTAATGGAACATCTAATCAGCACTCTGCTACTGTAGCATCCCATGTTTTTATATCAGTGATTCTCAGTCGGGGTGCTGCAGGACCCTGGGGTGCTGCCAGATCCTTTGAAGGGTGCCATGAAGTGTGAAGAGATAACCATATAAATGAAGGTTCAGGCTTGTCCCTTCCTTGCTGATCGTCCACTCTCACTGCCAAGCCCCTCTGCAAAGCGGTAAGTGCTGTATTGAATTTGTTTTTGAAACTGTGTGCCATTCAGTTTATAGAAGTTATTATGGAGGTTTGCCTCAACTCCAGGGATAGAGTGGCTTGGGTCCAAGAAGACTGAGAACCACTGCTTTAGTTGTTGCTAATTCTTGAAGAAACTGTTCAGGATCTGCAGTTTGTGGTATAGAAAAGAAATTACTTCTGAATTAATTTTATCCTCAAAAAATATTCTTTCATCCACAAAATCCGCATGCTTATTAATTGGAGTAGAGGCCGAGTCTTACTGCACTTCTAAGGCTGCTGACCTTCTCAGTGGTATTTAACTTCAAATAATCTAACAGGAGCTCATACAGAGCCACGTATGTTCAGAATTCATAATCTTATCTATTCTGTGTATACTGTACAAGGGCGTGATGTGAAGGTCTCAAGAGCATGAATTTGGGATAAAAAAAGTTGTTGAAAGTCATTTCTGTATTACTTCCTGTGTGTATCAAAGCATATAATTTATGCAGCTTCCATTTTTATGCCTTAAAATTCCTCTACAATAATTTAGGGCTTGGTCTTCCCTCCGAAACATGTATGCATGGAGAAAGAAGGCAAAAAACAACCAGGTGCGTGTTGCATATGGTGAAGGGGTAAATGGCATCCTGCTGCGCTGCACAGATGTGTAGTTATAGTTATTAAGGCTGTGCGAAATTTCGCCAGCTGTTTTGTTTCAACACTGTTTTGACTCATTTCGAGGTCGAAACAGCAAAATCAAAATGAAACAAAGGGCTTCAAAACAAAAGGGCTTCAAAACAAAAAGTTTTGACCATAGTGCTGGGGATGGGAAGTTAGTCCAGCTGGGCTGACTTCCCATTCCCGGCGCTAGGTTGGGCCGGGGCTGGGGAGTCAGCCTGATCTAGTGAAATGTCGAAATAGCCTCACTGTTTCAATTAAGTAAAATGGAACAGCTGTTTCGAATCTAAATGAAATTTGAAACGAAACCCTATTCTGTCAAAACCTTGAAATACAAGGCAAAACAGAATGGTGCCATTTCGCACAGCCCTAATAGTTATGCATCCACAAGGTGCACAGTTGGCTTACTTGTGGGTAGTGTAGGGCATGCCTGGACCAGTAGCCTGACGACGCATGACTTCCAAGAGCAGCAGCAAGCCTTGGCCAGTAGCAAGTCAAATAACACATCAATCCCTTTATTGTTTTTTGTTTGTTTGTTTTTGTGGGCGCAGAGGGGAAGAAGAGAAAATAGGCTAGACTTTAGCTCTTATCCTTTAACATGGTAAAGTGTCTGATCATTGGCTCCCTGTCAAAAAAAAAAGAAAAGAAAAGGGGGATGTCCAAAAGCGTTGTTTAAACTACTGCATGGCAGCTCTGCAGTGCAGGAGTCCTATCATCTTAGTAGCTCTCTGTGTATATGATTCTTCACTTCATTTGTCGATATAATGGTAACACATTCTGTTTTCTATTTGTTTATTTATTTGTCGACTTGTTTTCAACCCCTGCAAAACTTGATATAGGTACAAAGCTTCAGAAATGTACACATAACAGAATAATAGATAACTGTGATTTGGTTACAAGGCAATAATTTAAGTCGACAGGTTTAGCTGATAACATAAAACACAAGAGAGAAATAGGATCAGTTTATAAATGTCAGCAGAACCCCTGAGAGTGAGTTGCTGCCTTGAAGCTGACTCTGGTGTTGTTACTTTGTCTAATATATTATAAGAAGAAATAAGCGGATGTCTGAAAAAATCTGGCTGACCAAGATTAAAAGAACAGGGCTATAAATTAAATCTTTTCTTTATGTCACTTTAAAGCAACTTTCAAGACAGACAATGTGACTAAACAAAAAGGATGTGAACACTCGAGGAAGATGCTAGAAACATTTAGTGCTCTAATACTTTTATATTCAGATAGTCAATATGACCAGCTATAAACCAGAATCTGTTTATTCCAAAAGCAGCTTAAGTCATAAAATATAGTCATGCCCCTTTTTATATATAAACTGGTTTCAATTGGTGAAAGCACAGAATGTGTTTATTCTCTAAGTGTCTTTGGATGCTGGAATGTAATAGGTCAGTAATTGTACAGCTATCTAGTGTCTCTGCACCACAACAGTGGCCATTTTATAAATGGAATATATTAATTTATAACTGGAATTGGAATAAAATTATAGTAATAGAACTTTGTCATAAGATTAGTGTCTCTTGTCTTGGAAATAAATGTCTTAGCTTTGTCTTGACATTTATTTCCCATAAATGTCTCAGCCTTTATCTAGCATCAAGAGTCCATTATCCTGTGATAATGTTTTATATGTTCAATGCTATCTATTATTTACAGCTAAAGCTGGGAGATGTTTGTTTTCGGGGATTGGAAGTGGTCTGGAAACCCTTTCAGCTAGAGGTCACTGGATCAAATCTGGCCTGAGAAAAGCACTGCCCTGATGTTTAGTGGATACTAGCTGTGTAACATGAGTTGAGTTCTCAGTCTATTTCCTGCTGGAGAGGTGTCCACACAGCCAAACAATCTGGTGCTTTAGGGATGCCTTTTTGTGTGTCCCAGCAGAGAAGAGGCTGAGGACAGAAGTGACTTAATTGTCCTTTCTCTCTAGTAGTAGTATTTCTTTGTCAAGGTCGGGCTATGTTGGCATGCCATTGAAGGGTGTTTGGCCTCCTGGTCTCCAGGCCATAGGACCATTTGAATAAAGAAAGTACATTTGTTTGTCTGATGCATTTGCCAGCTTTGAACTCACATAAATTAAATTGGAGGTTTTAAAAACGATACATTAAGAAAGGTCTGTATTTTTAAAATGAAAATTATTTTAAAATAACAGTTTCTTTTGAAAATGAGAATTGTGTTAAACCTAAAATTTTAGGGTGCCTGTACATGCACTGTAGTTACAGCATTTCAGGGCAGACTTGATGAATTGAGCATGCTGGAGCGTAGTAATTACCATGCTCCAGCAGCCTCCCATATCTCGTGCATCAGTGTCCCTGTGCTTCAAAATGGTGCACCGAACAAGATTTAGTTCAAACTCCCCTACCGCCATTTTGAAGCATGGGGACACCGATACATTAGATGCAGCGGCACTTTTTAATTGGAGCGGCTCTCAATTCTCCTCTAATTAAAGTGCTCCCCCCCCAGTGTAAAAGTGCCCTAAATGCTTTCTTAATTTAAATTTTAAAAAACCCCAAGAAGTATATATTTACTACCAAAGTTTTAAAGAATGTGAGATCAGTGACCAGGGGAAAATGAGCCAAGTCTGTGGAACCAGAATTCTGGATCCACAGTAGTATTTTCTTCAGGTATAAGCAGAGCATTTTCTTCTTTTTGATGTATTTAGCTAGTTCAGTGCAATGACTAGCTCATTCCAAGGTGAGAAATAGATTTGGAGTTGAAAAGGAAGGCTAATTTCCTCTACCAATCTACTGAATTAAGACAAGGTGTGAGGTGATAAGATCTACTACTTCTAAAATCATAATGATTATGGTAGCCAAAATCAGTCAGTTGAGTTCTCCAGCAACACTATTTCCCTTGTTTTAATGAATCATTTAGTTTTAAATACAAAACTTGTTTGATTAATTAACTTTTTCACACTTATCAAACACATGTAGGGTCAACTTAATTAGTGAATAAATATATTTTTGAAATAGCCTTTAATACATTTTAAGTGAATAATACCCATCCACATACTTCGGCATAAATCATAAGTAAAAATATAATCCTTCTGTTAATGATATATCTTATATCAGTTTCTAACATAATTAAAAAGCTGCAGATGTTAAGAATTTGAATAAATGCACATGAAGCTACATGATTTTTAAAGCAATAGATCTATTGCATCCTCCACATTAGTAAAAGGTAACATGAAATTTATACTAGCCAAAGAATCTTTTTTTCTTTAAGGAAAATCTCTAAAAGATGCAAACTTTAAATAAATAAATAAAATGAAGGTTTCCTGTGTGCTGATTTATAAGTCGGTCCATCCTGAAAAGCACCATTAAAAAATATTTAAAACACCACACAAAAAGAGTTTTTGCCCTGTCCCAAATGTCTGGAATATTTTAGGGCAAATAAACAAAGATTGTTAAAAATTGGGCAGTTATTTGTTTTTTGCTTTTGGCAGACAGTTTAAGAGCAG
Source organism: Crocodylus siamensis (assembly GCF_052110815.1). Taxonomy (NCBI): domain Eukaryota; kingdom Metazoa; phylum Chordata; order Crocodylia; family Crocodylidae; genus Crocodylus; species Crocodylus siamensis. The sequence continues at coordinate 34,098,156 of NC_143404.1, read as the reverse complement.
CTGTTTGCTGCGACTGGGTCTTCCTTTCTCACATAACATAGAAGGAACCTTGATTGAATGTTTTAAATGCGTCCAACCTAAGAATTCTGCTCCTGGAGCTGCTGAAGTCTTGGGGCACCTATACACATACACTGAGGCTGCTCCAATGCGCTGTAATTACAATGTGCTGGAGCAGACTTGATTAATTGAGTCTGCTGTAGCATGGTAATTACTGTGCTCCAGCAGACTCCAGTGTTGTATGTCAGCATCCCTGCACTGAAAAATGGTGCTGGGGACACTTTTTAACTACAGCTTGTTCTGGCTTTAGTTAAAGTGCCCCTGCCACCATTTTTCAGTGTGGGGACGTTGATGCACATTACTCTCTGGATTCTTTAATTAGAGTGCCACTCTAATTAAAGCGTCTGCCTCCCAGAGCACGTCTAGACTTTATTCAAGAATATATGAAGAAATACAAGCAGAAATGTTTGTGTCCCTTTTCTGATGGCAAAGTCCTTAATTCAGTTGTGCTGCATTTGTAAGCTCACGTACCCTGGGAATCACATTTGCTTTTATTTACTGCTTGCTGAAAATAGAAACTAAGAGAAATAGTCACATGGGAGCTATTCAGTCCTACTGTATGCTGTGCTCTGCTTCTTTCCCTTTTTAATGCTTCTTTTAAGTAAGGACCATCATCCTTGTTCCTCTCCCCTGGCAACAGAGCACGCTAACATGGCCAGATGCATGCAGAATGTGCAAGCTAGAATATACTGTACTGCACTGTATTGCATTGTAACCTCAGCTATTTCTAGGTGCTCTGACCTGATGAGGAATTCCACTTGTTTTGGGATTAAAAGAACCTTGCTTTCTCTTTGCGTTTCTCATAGTTTAGGTAGTGTTCATCCTAAGAAAGGCTGACACACACAGATTTTCAGGGTAAATATGCACCTTTAGGCTAGATACAGAAATTACAAATAAACTGGTGTAGGTAACTGGAAGCTGGTTCAAATCTGTAACACAACAGAAGTTCAGCGCACTTAAACCGCTTTCAAAATGGCCGGAACCTATTTAAGATTAACTGGATGGATGTAGTATTAGACTTAACTCTTTTAGATTAAATTGGTTTATTGAACTTCTGCCCCAGATTCCCTCCAGATTCAAGATAACTCCCAGTTCCACAGCATCCCAGAATACTTTGCATCTCCCCCAGTTTGCAGGGTGGGCAGGCTAGCTTTGGCCCAACTGTCTAATCCAGCTGAGCAGGGAGGTGTGTTCTAGTGCCCCTCGATTTCTGACCTGGGCTGCTGCAGGCATATGGCTGCATTTCCAGAATCAAAAGTAAATGTCTGTTCACTTGCTTCTGGTTCAGTTTATGCAGCTTTGAGTAATCTGTGAAGATTGAATCTGTTCAGCCTCTGGCCTTTTTGACTGTTTGTACTTAGCCCTATAGACTAACTAAATAAGATTATTTATGTATGTGGGGCACAAACTTTCATGAATCCCAGTTCATTTCATCAGATGCTTGTGCTCTCTTGTATGTAATCTTATTTAGCTATTCTGTAAAGGTGCATACCTACCCTGCATTCTGACTGAATTCAGACTAATATGACTAACTACTTCTTCAGGCAGATTTTTACATACCTGGACAATCTTCCTTGTAATTGCATTTTAAGTGTTCTTTTGCCGAGAAACCTTCAACATTCTCTTGAATGACAGAAGAAGATAAGATCCTCTTCTCTCTCAACTTTTGTAAAGCCTTTCTTAAAATCTTTTACTAGCCACTTCCTAACTAGGAGAACAGTCATCCCTATCACTGCAGTTCATAACAAACCTTGTCCTATACCATCTTCTATGAATGGGATAGATGATGCAAAATACGCTTGTGCCTTGGTTTGCATCAGGAAAGGAAGCCCCGGTATTACCTGAGCCATGAGTCTCTGGTGGAAAATCTGTAAAGTGAGGATCCCCCCCCACCCCAATGCAAAGACTTTTTTCTTTAGTCTGCCTTTGTCTGCTTTCCTTGATCTAATTAATATACAATGGAATTATATATTTAACGTGGGGGGGTGGAGAACTCACCCTACTAAACAGACCCAGTTGGGGAAAAGACCTGATTTATCATAAAAGGGCCCTGTTAAAATAGAAAGTCTTCCAGCGTGGGCTTTCCCCCACCTTTGTAAATCCACTTGTTAGTTGCTTTAGGTTTTAAACTGTTTATGTTTTTGGTCTTTGCTATGGCAAGCATTCGAAGTTTACTTAGGAAGAATAATTCTGCACAAAGATCTTTGGTTTGTGTTGGTGGAGTCAACCCAGTCGTTCTCTGGACTGGAGAATTTTCTGTTATGAGAAGACATTTATGATTAGAGTTAGTTATGTTTGTGTTTGCTTCTTTTTAGCAGGAAGTATTATATATCTCTTGTGCAGCAACAACCACGGTCTTCATTCCAGACATCTTGTAGAATAAGCAAAACAGACAAAGAGAGATTTAAGAAAAAATATCCTAAGGGAGCAAGGATATGGTAGTCAGTAAGCACTGCTTCCTAAACTTTTTGTAGCTGCACCCCTACCTGTCAGGCTGGTTTCTTGTCGTTAAAGAGAGAGCAGAAAGGAAATGGGATGAAACACTGCCATTTCCTTCTCATCAATGGAATATGTATACATACTGAAATATTCCTGGCTAGTGGTGACCTCACTGGAGGGGCATTTAACCATAACTCTGTATTTTATATCTTTTGGTGTGAAGTAAAATTCTATCCTATCGATTTAAAATCTAACCCTAGTGGTTTACTGACACTAAAGTTTTCTGGCATTTCAATGTTGATCAAATATTCCTTTAATGTGGTAACTCCAAAACCTGATGCAACAGGTTTTTATCTAGAACAGGGAGAGACAGCTCAACTGGTAGCACGGGCCATCGTTACCCATCAGCCACTCCAGCAATCATGAGCAGAGGCCGCGGCTAGGAAGAGCAACCCTCCTTGTGAGCTGCAGCAGCTGGCTGGAGCAGGTGATCAGCCCACCATTAGCAAAATGCAAACTGGATGAAACAGCTAGAGAATCAGCAGGCCCATAATAAAATGTGGACTAAAATAGATGTTTTCAGGCTAGATCTGGCCTGTGAGCCATAGGTTGCCAACCCTGATCCACAGTATACCTGGCTGAAGTCAAATTTTGGAAGGAAGTAATGATCATAACTAGGTAGTAGTGGCTGTTATACCCTCTCTATCCATGCCTAGTATTCTGCTTCTGTCTTTCCAAATATACAGGCTCTAAATTAACCCACACAGCTGTGTTTGTAAGAGTCAGTGTCCTTTGTTCACCAGAAAGTCTGCTTTACCCAATCTCCCTGTTTCACTGAGGAGTTCTGTGTGATGTGGTCAGGGGATAAAGTGTCAGCTATGTTAACAGTTGTGTCTCCAGAGGTTAAATTGCATTCATGTCAAGGTGGCATGAGGAATTGGGAGAGGTACTTGAGCAACAGCGAATAACTCTGGTCCCTTTCCTCATACAGGACTTGGTTTGCAAGCTTGACTCTTTTTGTGGTACAGCACTGGAATAGACGTGTGTGACTTCAGTGCACACAGTGTGCTAAATCTTGAGAAGAACAAATGTGACCTAAAATAATCTAACCTTTGTTTGTAGGTCAGGCTATTCCTGCAGGGTTACATGTGCGATTAAATCTTCAGACAGGAGAAAAAGAAGCCAAACTTCCAGATAGCACAAATGAAAAAAGTGACATGAAAGACCAGAAAAAAAGGAAAAGGTACAGTAGAATGAACTGCTTGCCTTTTTGCTGTATAGAGGTACATGGGGGTTTGATTTTTGTTCCTTTTATTAGGAGCCAGAGATCCCAGGGACTTTAAGTGGAGTTTTGGGTGCTCAGCATTTAGAAGATTGGGGCCTAACTGTGTTGCTTCCTTTTGACATATGTAGCAAAATGCCTTTCTGATGTATTTGGAGACATGTTCATTAGATTTTCATGCCATGATTCTGAAACTGAATCTGGCATGTAGTTTCTAGTAGATATCCTTTGTTTGTTTAAATCTTCTGTAGCAGTGGGATGAAAAATATTTTTTGAGAACTTTATGCAGTAGGGTATCTTAGAGTACGCTTTGTTTATTCTACTGCAGAGTCAGATGCAACATGTTGTTTACTTGCCGTTGTGCATCAGCTCTAAGCAGCCATTTAAATGTCAGGCCTTGCTGACATGCATTCAAGATGTCACCAGCATTCACTGTATCATTTTTTATAAAATTGTCTAAAATATGTTGCTTGCACCTATGTTTCCCTGTGTGCAGTTTTTACAAAGACAGATTTTTGTGAATGTAGGAAGACTTATTTTTCTTCAATATACTAGTGCTGCCATTCTGTGCCCCCTGCCAAGCGTGCAGAAGCTTGTTCATTTGGGGAAATCCCAGCCTTTAGGTTTCCTTTTACTAGCGCAAAAGCACATGATACCAAAATTAGTTGCTCTAAATCTGTAGGAGGGGTTGGGGCAATTCATGGAAAGTAGCACACATTGTTTCCAGGAGAGCATGTTTCACTCTTGATTTTTTTGAATTAGACGCAGCCCAACCCTACGTTTTGGTTATGAGCTGGGATCCAGGTTTTCTGTGGAAAAATGCAGATTTTTTTTTTTTCCTTTAAAGGAGAAAAACATGGGAAACCATAGATTTCCCCTTTATAGGCTGGGAGAGTTCCAGCCTGCAAGGGACTACTTGCCTGGGCCTGGGCCTGGGGGAAGTGGGATGTAAGGGGCACCACATACATGTGTGCACACGTGTACATGGCCAGCAGTACAGCCAGCCAGCAGCTCCCCCTGCTGCCAGCAGGTTAGTCTATGGGGAGAGGGGCACAGTGCGGGCAGTTTGAGGTGGCAGTAGACACAGTGAGGGATGGATTGGGGCAGGGTTTGCATCTGGGGCTGGAGACAGTGCCCAGGGCTGGAATGCACAGCTGCAGGGCCGGGCCAGGGGATCAGGACAGAGATCTGCACATGCACCCACAGCAGGCATGTGGCTGCAGCCTGCCACCTCTGTGGCCCAGTGGGTGGGGCCCAGTACAGGATTGCAGTGCAGGGCGGGGAGGTTTGGTGCTGCTGCCACCACTGCCAGAATCCCCATGCCAGCTGTACCACCATGGCAAGGCACCCCCTGCCCACCCAGTAGCAGTGGGGGTGGCAGTGACATGGAGTTGTCTCCCCTCACCTACCTGCTGTTGCTGGGTAGGAAGGGGGTGTGCCTCACCATGGCAGTGTGGCTGGCACAGGGCTCCCAGTTGTGCTGGTGGTGGCACCAAGTCTTCCCACCCTGTCCTCCTGCATCAGGAGGGCTGTGGGGATGGGAGGGCTGTGGGTTAGGAGTGAAGGGCACCAGCAGGGTGAGGGGGCTATGGGTTGGGTATGAAGGGCACTGGCAGCAATGGAGGGCTGCAGGTCAGGACTGAGGGGCAACAGCGTGGGAAGGAGGAGGGGCAGAGCACTGGCATATCAGGGTTGCTCAGTGCCTCGAGGCAGTGGGCAGGGCTGGGACAGCCAGAGCTGGACCCTTGTCCTGGTGAGTGAGAGGGGTAGGTGAAGCTCTGATTTTCCATGATGGAAAAAAAACCTGAAAATAATGCCAAAATATTTTATTATAATAAGACACTGTTAGTTTTCCAAATTGCTTTACAATTGTAAATATATCAATAAAACAGAGAATTTGGGGGAGTTTTATCAGAGAATTTGGGCTTTTTAAACTGAGAAAACCAAGATCCCTGCCTCCAGCTCTGGAACTAAATGCACCCATATCTTATGAGCATATGGTCTTTGACAGTTCTGGGGACAACTGTGCTACTTTTTGTTTGTTTATAAAATATTTCCTAGTTTATATATCTCTAGATGGTAGCCAAGGGCCATAAATTGAAACTGTTTTCATTGTATGTTGGAAGTTGAGATTCTGGGTTTCCATATGGCTTTCCAAACTTTCACATATGGATTTCCAAAATCTATCACAGCGGATCACTGTTTGTCATGGCAACTATCAGTACCGGGTCCACACCAGGGAAACTAATGAACCGCCCAGACATCATGCAATCCTATGGCTTTTATGCCACTGAGCCTACACTCTGAATCCTAAAACTTAACGTTGAGGGTCTTTTGGTTGCCAGGCAAAGATCACTGTAAAGATAAAGGGTCTTAAAGCCACACTTCAAACTTAAGTACTGGATATTACTTGTAGCATTAACTTGCTGGTATGTTACATGCAATATATGGGGAAATTCTAGTTCCCAATATTTTCTCCAGGAAAAGGTTCATTGCTGTGTTGTTCTTTCTTCCTTAAAAAAAAAAATTATTCCCCTACATAACAAATGTTTTGTTTTTTCTGCAAGGCTGGACAAGGTGGATATTGACTCAAATTCATTTACATCGCAGGAACTCAAGGAGGCTTTGGCTAAATTGAAGGAAAATGAAAAGACAAAAAGCACAATGGAGGTAAAGGTCGTCTCCATTTTTAAAGCAGTCTGTGTGACACTAGTATAAATGCTCTGTGTAGCTTGCATTAAAAAATAAAAAAAACACGCTAAGAACTGTTGCTAGAAAACTTCCTGTTTTTACCAGAATACAAGATGAGCCTGAATTTAAGATGATGCTCAGATTTTATACACAAACAATTTATAAGACAGGCAATGAAGAAGGCAGTAAGGGGGTAGGCAGATTGGGAGGCAGGGGGTGGCATTCTTGCTGTGACACTGGCAGGCTCCATCCCTGCTTCAACTAGGGGCATAGATCGTAGCTCCCACCTGTCCTCATAACAGTGATGCCAGCTCCATGCTGCTGTGGGGGCCATGCTCTGTGGTCCAAGCTTGAGTGGTGATGTAACTTGCCTGCACTGGAGCAAGGGCAAGGGCGGGTGGTGGGAGAGAGGGGGCTGTGGGGCAGGGGCCTGAAGCTGCCAGGAGGCAGTGGAGGGAGAGGCAGGGGGTGCAGAGGCAGTGGGGAACTACAGGGGTTTTTTTTTATTTTATTTTAATTTTTATTCTTTTGGCCTTAAAGGCCTTTGTATAGTACTTCGGTACTTCTGTATTTATACCTAGAGCATGCCATTTTCTTGATAATGAGTATTTTATTAGTTCTCCCTGAAGAAAGTGCTAGTTTTGGTTTCTTACCATGTGGCCATATGTGCACTTTAGAAGTGCACTCAGGTCACCAGTCCAGCAATAGAACAACTATCTAATGGTGGGGTCTTTTGATCACTAGCCACCTAAGCCATATTTGAACCAGACAACTGGAAGTTGAAATCTCGATATAACCATCCCCACAAGCCACCTAAATGCCAGATGTAAGGTGCTACAAATGAAAAGGCAGATGTCTCTTATAAACCCAAAGTTAGGACATCAGTAACATTTCTGATGGGATGCTGCTTCCTTATTGTTTCTGATTGTGCATCATTATGGTTAGATCTGAGTAAGAGTGCTGTTCACAAACACTTTTGTGACGTGTGGTGATTTTTCTCGCTGCTGTCCCTTTTGTTTTCTTGCTGTTCATTCTTTTGGCTTGCTTGGTTGAACGTCAGTTTGTTTGATATCCCCATGGTGAGGGCACTGTCCTGAGCAGTGGGAGATAAGTGTGAATCCCATCTGGTTGAAATGGAAATTTTTAGATGCCAAGGAGTTCTTGGACATCGGAGCAGTTAGTTTTTTGTTAAGTTCTGTTTATGATGTTACCACCCGAGTCCCCAGAATTCTGCATTTCTCATCATGGCTCCCATATATCTGTGTTAGTATTTTCTTTTTTTTTTTTTTTTTTTCCTTTTGGAGGATTATTTGTTGTCTGGCATCCTGCATTGCTGATAAAAGTTGTTTTTGTTTTTTGGTGAATGCCATTTAAATGTAAAAAGCAGTAGTACCCTATTGTGGGGAATAATCTGTGTCTTCCAAAAAATACTTGAACACATACTGTGCCTGCAACTGAGCTAAAAACAGCTCTCTCAAATGAACCTGAAATGCTCCATTTAAAATCATTACTCCAGCAGGAACCATAGTCATCACTGGACTAGCTCTGTTGAAGTCAATTGTCCCCATACAGTCTATTGCTAAAACCTTTTTCTTTTGCTGGGGCAAGAAGTGATAGCATTTTGAATGTCGGTACCATGTGTATTGTGTTTAGCAATCAGTAGCACAAATTGTACAACTGTCATTAGACTGACGATAACTTAACTCTCCTTGCTAAATTGTTCCCTTTGACAGTGTGAGTCCATGGATTTCTTTTTCCTTCTTTACCTTCTATATTGAAGGTGTCATGCTGAGATTGGAAACCTCTTGGTTTTATAATGTCATTGTCCTACTTATAAAACAAGTAACCACATCATCCTTGTTTTCTGATGTCTGTTCATTCCAGAGGCTGCTTCAGAATGGACTTCCTTGTTTCTGTAAATTCTCTTGGCCTCATCCTATCTTCAGCCACTGTTCTCTTTGCTTCCTTCCTTCCTTCCTTCTCTCCATTCACACAGCACCAGTCCCTGCTTTGTTCCTCTAGACAGCTAAGCAAATCTGGTGTTGGAGTTATCTTCTGTGCAGGCACTGTGGCCTGAAAAAACTTTCTGGAGTTTTTCTCCCTGACTCACTGTCTCCTTTCATATCTTGGTTAGAACCTTCTTCCTTGCCTACCACATCTCTCTTACTAGCTCTCACTCTAATTTTGCTAAATTCAGCCTCACTTCTTTAGGCTACTGTTCTTATGAGGGATGTTACAAAACAGCTGCAGTGCTGTTTTATCATCAAACTGGGGTTTTGTTCCCAGTATTTGACAAGCTCAAAACCATTTAAAAAGTGAGTTTAATGGAGGAGGGAGGGAGGACTACAACCCCAGTTGCCTGCCTAAATACTTTGGGTAAATGACAAATTTGGTAACAAATGTGGGCAATTTGGGTGGTTCAGAGTGGATCTGCACTGCGTACTGTAATGTGGAGGTATGTAAACTATCTTTAAACAAACTTGCTGGAGTATGGGAAGGGTCTAACCATGGTAGGAGCTCTGAGCTGGTGGTGTTGGATGACTTTAGGTGAACAAACTAACTCATTTAAAGTTAGCTCAGGTATCTCGCTGCTCTGCTGTGAACATGGGCTCTGGGCTCTGTTAGATAAAGTGCTCCCACTCTGTCCTGAGCTGCTACACAAGGAAGCGGAGTGCTTTTTAACAGCTGCTGCCTTCCAGACTGGAGGGTAGAGTGCCTGAATTTCATTGCTGGGTGGAAAGGTTTTGAAACATGTTCAGTGATTTTGAGATCCTCTGGGATGAGAGATCATATATAAAAAACTGAGAAGATGCCTTTGGTGTTTATTGAGTAGGGTAAACATTGTGGCGCTTTTAGTTTTTCAGCAAATCAAGAATAACTATTCTTCCCACTTCTGTATTTTACTTAATCTTGAGAGGTGTGTAGGAGGTGGATATGCTATACAGAACACTAGCTACAGACTAAGGTATTAGGCATTGTATCTTTTTTTCATACTAGTAACTAAGGGCCATATTTTCAAAGCCATCTGGATGTCTGTTGGGATTTTTTTCAGGAACCCCTGGGCATACTTCTCTAATTTAAATCAAGTGGAGTTAGCTACTGAAGGCGGAATCCACAATGGACTTAAACATTGTTATGATCAGCATCATGATGTCAAACTTTTTGGCCTCTAGCTCTGAGTCAGGCACCTAAACTCCCTGTAGGAGAATTAAGAATGGGAACCATGACAGCCACAGCACTGAGCAGAGGACTGCCTCCTCTTACTAATAGAAAATGCTGAGAATATGGATGTGACTTAAATTCTACCTCAATTTGAGCTGTTGGCACCCCCCTCTAATTGGGGTTCATAGCCTGGAACCCTTTTCTGGATTTAGGTGTTTGAATTGTTTCCACCAAAAACAAAGGGGGTTGTTACTCTGAGGGCCTACGTACCAGACTATTGTGTAGAATAATTCCACTTTTAACTGCTGCATGGGCACGTGTACATTTAAAGATGACCTATTCCCCTAATCTACTCTTTATCATCTGCATTCACCTTTGGCATTTCTTCTCTTATTTTCAAGGCTAATCTGGAAGATGTCAGAAAAAGGTTCCGTCCCATAGAAGAGCTGAAGGCAGAATTTGAGCAACTCAACATGAGGATAGAAACTGATTATGAAATTATGGTTAAATTAATCAACAAATTTAACAGCTCTGATTCTACGCTGGATGAAAAAATAGCAGCACTTTATGATCTTGAGTATTATGTTCATCAGGTAAGGCATCAAAATCTTTTTAGCAGCGCCCATGTAAATTCCAGGGAATATGGTGTCATAAATGTGATTTTTATTCTTCTTTTCAGTATTGGATAATACAAATTATTTAATTATGACAGTCCTAGGACAATAAGAGGTTTCACAAGACTGCTTCAGGCTTATTTTATTATATATTATCTCTAATACATTATTATTTTTAACAGATAAAATATAATAACCATTTAACCAGAGGCTAGCGTTGCCCATTTTGCTATGTGCTCTCGACTCTTGTTTTATGTCGTCTTTTTTGCTTTTGGTTTTATGAAGATAGGTTTTATTATTATGTATGTCTGCTTTTATAAATGAAGCTGTTGGTTGGTTCCCTGATTGTCTTCTATGGTTACAAGAGTGGCTACTTCATAAATAAAATTTTTTCACTTTTATTTATACTTGAAAAGCATCTGTTATTGAATGCAATCTTTTGCAATTCCTCCCTGTCTCCCCATACAGAATGCCATTATCTCAAGCTGTTTTGGGTACGTGTTACGCTTCTATCTTTTTGGATCACAACATAGTTTTCCTGGCAGATCTCTGGTTCTCCCAGCAAAGCTGTAAGTGTGTCCACACTTGCAACTCCCCTGTGGTGGCAGAACCCCTTTTCCTCTGCCAGCAGAGCAGTGTGAGCTCCTTGACTGACAGAAGGCTTGTGCTGCCACCCAGCAGCTGACAGAAGGCTATTGCTAGCTGGCATGGCCCCTTTAACAATGGTGCCTATCCAAGGTATGCTTTGTAGTCTGTTGGTGCAGCTGATAAATGGAACCACGGGGATATGGCAGAAGCCCCACAGAGCCACCCAGAGGCAGATTAAGATGTTGGGGTCCTCAGGAAGAAGAAGATTGGGGCTACAGCAGGGGAAGAAAGTGCAGCTGTTATGGAAGAATCACCCAGTTCTCATTCGCTTACTGACAAGTTATGGTGAACAATGTAAGGTAAATATATTATCATATGTGCAACTAAATATGTAAATAAGTCATCTTCTAATTTGCTTTATATTGCTCACCCTAAAGGCCAGTGAATGAGAACTGAGCCCATGCTTGGCAACACTGAGTCTAGGTATCTCTGGGGGAAAATCTAGGCATCCATAGGCCCCTAATTGGTAGAGGTCCCTGGGCCTGGGTTCTGTTGGCCTGTGTGTTTAATCTGCTTGGGGGGCTACTAGGAGCACAGTCGTATAGGAGCTTCCATGTGAAGGTCTTGTTGTGGTGTTAGCTTATGGTAGCTCAGGTCTCAAGGCTTGCTGCTGTTAGGATTTTTGATAGTTGTTTTGATGACCTGTGTTAAGTGCATTCTTCATCTTAGCCTGGTCCCTGTGGAACAGGTATTCACAGCTCAGAACCCATTTCCAAAAGGCCAGTAGGCTTCACTGACCACCTCTTGCCTTGTCTACCTCTAGTACCAGACAGCAGCCACTACCCCCAGACCACTAGGATGCATGTTTATCCATGTGATTTTGGTGGCTCCCCTCAGCAGCTGTGCTATCAAACCATGAAGCGCCTTTTGGGAAACACCAAGCGCCAAAGGGAACAAGGCTGCTGGCAGAAGGCCTCTGAGTATCCTATACATGCCTGCTGCTGGACAGTGAAGGAAATCTTGCTGCTTGGCAGAGGTGAATTAACTTTGCCAGCAGAATGGAGGGTTCTGCCACCAAAGAGGAGCTTTGGGCATACAGCTCTGTTAGCTTAGTTTCATACTGGAAATCAGTTCCAGAAACAAAAAATACTGAGGATGAAGGGAGTAACATTAAGGCTTTGTCTACTCAAGAAAGTTTGCTTGGGGATTTAATTTGTTTGTTTGTTTTTGACCTAAGGGGTGAATTTAAACCAGTTTCATTATACAGGTGTAACCCTCTTATGCACGCACACTGTCAATCTAGTTTGAGTAGGCTGCTTTTCATTTTAGTTTTTTGTTTGGAAAAAGCTTTGTGTTATACTGAAAATAGCTACTCGTATCAGAATAAATATGTGCAAGCAGGCAAGTACTGCTGTAACCATATCTGTATAACTATATTGGAATAGCAAGTTAATCTTTCTGATATACGTAGACTGTTGAAGAAGTGGCCAGTGCCTAACGTACCAACAAAAAGTCTATATCCTAAAATTACCCAGTGGCAAGTGGTTCTCCTATTCTTCTTGACTTGAGTTTGGGAGCTGTATTTGCCTGTAACTCAACTGTTGCCTTTGTGCAGCTTTTCTCCTTTATATTCTGTTTCCCACAGCAGTCACATGCAGAATGCTACTAATGAGAAGTCTGCTTCAGGATGAAGGTGGAGTAGAAAAATTGGCTGAGGATAGATTGAGATTGCAGTTGAAGAGAGATTGGTTGTAGCAGACTAGAGGCTTGGTAGACCTTGGAGACTGAAATGTTTTCTCAAGTCTTCTGGCAGTGTGGCCCTGTTATATTAGCTTAGGCAGAGTGGGGAAAATTGTACTGCTGCTATCCATGCTGTACCCTTTCTGGGGACAAGAGATTGGTCTCCAGAGATGGAAACTAGAAAAATTCTCACCAGCAGGAAATTAACTTAAAGAACAAGTCTGCTTTCTTTTCTTTTCTTTTCTTTTTCTTTTCATTTCCTTTTCTTTCTTTTTTTTTTTTTTGAGAATTTAAAGTTTTACTTTTCAAAAGTAAAAATGGGGTGATGAGAAGCAGAGCCCATCTGCTGAGATTCCTGCAAAAGGAAATTGCATACATGTATTATTCCAGTGTCCTTGTTCTCCTATTTCTATCCTGAATCTTTCATATACACTCAGAGTTGCATACTCTTTGTTCCCAATATGTCTGTCACCATGTGCATTTGTCTTACTCAAAGAATGAATGTGGTCTGCAGATGTCCTGCAGGCTGGGTATTTACACTTCAGAACCAGGGAAACCAATTTTTAGTCTCTTAATTTAGAAATGCTTGTGTAGCTGGTAACAGACCACTGCTTTCTCGTTTGTTGAATGGAATCGTGCCCTAATCCAAACACACAGATGGGATCTGAATAACCAAAGGAAGGGAATGGGGACAAAACAGTGTGACTAGAGTAATAGGATTCTTCTGTGCCTTGACCACAGCGTTTGTATGTGAGACAGATGTTGGTGCAAATTGTGGATGGGTAGTCCCTCTTCATCAGCCAGGTGGTTGATAAGAAGTATTACTTACCCCTCAGAGGGCCTGGTGACTGCTTTTCTTTTCTTTTTCTTGCTAGTTGTTTGATATGAATGTCAGCAATGCTTATATAGAGCTGCCAAGTACAGTTGTGTAGCAGTGTACACAAAAGAATTAACCAGGCAGGAATTTTCTGTTCTGTAACTCATACCAGGCTAATGGGATCTGAGTAGCAATCTTAGCAAGACACTACAGTAGGATGTTATGGCAAGTAGCCAGACCTGTGCAGACCTATTGAGGATACAGTATTAGGCTCCCTTACCTCTGCTTTTTAAGGTAACGGTCCAGAAAGTCTTTCAGCCTCCAGTTTGATCCCTCATGGTCTGCCCTGCTATTGCTAATATTCTGGCCTCATGGGTCTTTCCTATTACTAGTTCCTCAAGGTGCAAAATGTATTGTGGAGGTGAAGTCCAAGAATGGAGAACCGTGTGCATGCTGAGATTTCTTAGCAGAGGGTTGCGGTGCTCTCTGAGGAGCAAATCGGAGCAGAATTCTAGGGCAGTAGCAAGCAGAGCAGCATCAGTACCTCAGAAGCAGCAGAGAAACCTCACACGACCTGAGTTCATCCTTAATGTAACCAGGGAGGGAGCAGTGGAACAGGGTCAGGGATTGGATTGCAGTGTGTGCAGAATGGGATCAGGTGACTTTTCCAACAATGTGCTTTTGAACGGAGGCACAAGGCTGTGGCACACATTTTGTCTAGCTCTTATTTTTCCATTTAGGATCCACTCAGCATGGACTGAGGCTTTCAGGTGATACCTAAAAAGAATGATGTGCCCTATTATCTCTAACATGCACAAAACATGCAAAGAGGAAGAAAACCAAGCATAACTCACTTAAAGCTAATATATTTGCTCACCAGCAGTCTCCATTTTTTTCTCCATTATTTATCCTTCTTTCCTTTTTTTTCTCTCTCCTCCCTCCAAAACTGCTTCCAATGCTAATTGCCTCTCCTTTCTGTGTTATTGGCATTCGTTGTTTCTCCTCTTCTCTTTACTCTCACTTTTCCCCTCTTTTCTGTCTCCCCAAATTTAAAGCTGTTACTTCTGTGACTCCTGTCATATGCCCATCTCCCCTACCCCAACTGTGCTCCATATTTGTTTTATTGGAGAGCTCTCCTGATCTTTGGCTTCCTTCTGCCCTCTTTTCAGTGGATTGGAGTGAAGCTCCAGCTGACTGCATCACAGTTGTTCAGCAATGCATTCCCAGTTCTCCAGGGAAGTTCTTGCATGATTTTTTTTTAAAGGTGACTGAGGAGTAGTGCTCTCAGCAGACTCCAACAAATAAGCTAAGGTTGAAAAATAAATCTTTAGTGTATTTACATTGTTTTAACAATTTTTATTCTAGGCTTATGACTGGAAGGTCTTTTACTAGAACTAGAGCTAACCTATAAGACTTGCTCAATAAGCTTATTCTATATGCACACATGGAAAGTATAAATTAGCCATGCTGTTTCCCCTACCATCTCAGATTTTTTTCTTCAATTTTAGTTTTATGTACTAACATTTACAGTTATTGGGTAATAAAAATAAATGCACTATGAGGTAAGATTAGTTTGCTGGGTAGATCTCTGTGTAGAGGAAGGTCAGCTTAGAGGAAAATGAAGTGGGCTGTGGAAAGTTATCTTTCTCATGTCCAGTTTAGAATTCCTTTTTTCATCTCATGCACTGTTTTGTTTGCACCTCCATCATGAAAGGGGGATGGGGAAATTCCAAAACCAAAAGATGGCAAGATTAAAAAAATAAATAAAAACAGGTTTTGTAAACTCCTTTCTCTTTTAAAGGAACAGACACTATATCCGGGCAGCAAAGTCCGAGCTGCAGGATGGATCTGGCTGGCACTGGACTCAATTTCCCAGCAGACCCTGCCTGTGTGGCTGGCAGGGCACAGGGCAGGGCAGGGGGTTGCTCTGGAACTGATGGGATCCTGCAGTGGGGGCAGCTTGATCCAGAGCCAGGGCAAAGCTGCAGTCTCAGCCTGCATGCGCTGGGCAGGGGTGCACAGACAGCAGATTGTGGCTCTATCCCAGCTCAGGGCCACGTTGTCACCACTGCAAGGAGCTGGGGCAGAGCTGCAATCTGCAGCCTGCATACTCAGGGCAGGTGTGTGCAGACAGCAGATTGTGGCTCTGCCCTGGCCCCAGACCAAGCTGCCCCTGCTGCAAGATTCCAGTGGCTCCAAAGCAGCTCCCTGCCCTGCCCTATGGCACACTGCCAGCTGGGCTGGGGCCATTCTCTATGAAAACCTCAACTTTGCATTATCACAGCACAGCTGCAGCTGGGGTCTCCATGGAGACCGTCCTCAGCCATGCAGGCAGGGGCTGCTGGGAAATGGAGTCCGGCTGCTGGCTGGATCCACCATTTTGCCCGCACCTGCTTTATATGCTATTTATAAACTGTTTGGCACTGTCCCTGTAAATTTTTATTGCAAACTAGTTGTGTAGACAATTTTATAATGTTACAATTCAATGCTGATGTTTTCTTTCCCCACAGTTCCATAAGGGTAGCTTAAAATCTATTTCAGGAATATTTCTGAATATAGGATTTGCCATAGCTGAGTGATTCATCTACTTGGAACAATTTTCTCTGATGCTATTTAGTTTAGTACTGGCTGCTTCTGAGGAAGGGGCAGGAATCTGCAGCCAGCAGGTATAGGTTAGCCTGCCTCCAGGGAAGTTTCTTGCTAGTCTCCATCAATTAGAGCTTCCAAGTTAACAAAGAACTGTGGACAGTATTAGTGTAGAAAGTCTGCAGCAGTTTCTGTCTTGCTCCAACCCAGCTATTTTAGAATATGTGGCAAGTGCACTATTGCTGCTGCCAAGCTACTAGACAATTATTTCAAACTCTTCAAGCTTGCCAATTGGAGCTCTCTTTTTATATTTGTATAACTTACAATTCCCTGGGTTCCCAGTAGTGGTCTTCCAGGGTGAGAGAAAGGAGAACTTACTTTGTTTTGACAGCATCAGATTTCCTTAGTTAACCACATGTGTCAAAGGAAAGTTTTGATACCTAATCAAATTATTTGAAATTTCAGTGATGTGTTCTGTATTTGATAACAGCCACCTGTCATTATATATTATTTTTGTAAATGTAGAGTCTGATGCTTTTAGACAGCATTGTATGAAGTATGAGCTAAGATTTTAATATGTAATTTTCAGATGCTTTTCAAACAAAATACAAGTTAAATTTAAAAGAGATTTGGTTGATTTAAACTTTATTTATAGATTTTATACCATTTGCATATCTGTTATCTTTAACAACAGTGTGGAATTCCTTCATAGGTGGACAATGCTAAAGACTTTCTTTCCCTGGGTGGACTTCAGTTAATGATTAATGGACTAAATAGTACAGAAGCTGTGATGAAGGAGCATGCTGCCTTTGTCTTAGGAGCTGCATTATCTAGGTGAGTGAGTGCGTGTGTGTGTATGTGTGTGTGTGTATTAGAAAGAATGGGGTTGGGCTGAATGAGAGAAGATGCTTCCAAGAAAACAGACATTCTAACTGCTTGTCCCCATCTCTTTGACTAGATGTGAATTTTCTGTAGTGTCTAGTATCCAAAAAAAAAAAAAATAACCCAAGGCTGATTAGAAAGTTTGCACTAAAGATCTATTTCTTTTCCTCTCCTTCATTTAATCTTTTCCACATAAACAGTTAACTTTTTAATAGTGAGATGGTGACTTGAGGCACTCTGCAGTCTTCTGGAGTAACTAAATCTGAAGCTTTTAAATCTAGGAGCCTATATTTGCAATGAAACTTGCATGTACTAATGAGCTCAGGGTGACTTGCATTGGAATAGGTGACAGGAAACAAAATAAACAACAGGTTAATCTGAAAGGTGTTTGCAATTTGCTTAAAGATTGCTGTTGTTGAAAGTTATCTTTTTTTCCCCCTCATACTATATAGTGCTGTACCATTCTTCAAAGTGTACAAATTTTGGTAGGGTGGGTTTTATGCTGATGGATTTTTTGTTTTAACAAATTCTTTGGGGTTTTAGTATTAATATTTGTGTATATGTTGAGCTGAAAAGTATGGTTAATTAATCAAACACTCACAAATCAAGAAATATGGAGTGCTTACTGAAAGCCAAAAATTTGATGATAATTTTGTCTGCTTGTTCTTATGTTTTCAAATATGGTCACTTTACATCACTATAAATGATTTGTCATTTAGAATAGCATATAAAATAAACTCTAGAATCATTTAGATGATCTGACATACAGTGGACCAGACCTTCAACAGCTGTAGATAAGCAGGCCTCCTCCCCTGGTTTCAGCTGAGTTAAGCTGATTTAAACTAGCTAAGGGTTCTGACTCACTGTTTTCAGACCAAAAATTCAAGCTGTGTCTCGGTGATATCCATAAAAATAAGCCACTTTTTTATCACACTCAACAAGTGATAGATTGGTTTCTTTAGAAAGTCTCTCTCAAAGGAAATGCAGCCTCTTTCTTCATATCCTGAAATATGTTAGAGTATAAATTGCTTTATTGGACTCCTTAGTAATGTGTAGAATCTTAATTGTAACTTTCATAGCTAGAGAGTGATGCTCTATCTGAGAGAGGAATCTGGAAATATTTTGAGGCAACCTGAAAGAATTAAATAGCATATTCCCTGACTATAGCTAAAACAACACAATCATGATGGAGGAAATTAATTATCTTACGATCTGAACATGTATCAGTGGCCACTAAAGTCTGTATATTGTTTCTCACTAAATTAAAAATGCATTGTGTTGAGCAGAAGAGTACATTTTTAAATATGGTGAAACTAAAGGATTGTTCCTGGAAACACTGAGGGGGTGGGGTTTTTTTGGTTTTTTTGTAAGGACATTCAGAAACATGGTACATTGACTGATACTCTGAATCCCAAATCTGAGGAACTCTTTATGCTTTTTTTTCCTGGCATTGCTTAAGCTTTCTTATTAAATAGATATTTACAATGTCAACTTCTGTATTTTGTGATATCTGCTTAATTTCTTTGGTGCTTGTCTGTGCCCCATTTCAAACTGCCTTAGTAGGTTGGCACTTGTGAAGCCTCTCCTGGAGTACTGAGAGATGTAGACAAACTGAAAAGGGTCCAGAGGCAGGCAACAGAAAATTTGATTAGAGGCCTTGAAAACCATGATGTATGAGGAAAGGTGGGAAGAACTGGAATTATTTAGTCAAGATGAGAAGATTGAGCATTCTTATTGTCTGCAGGGGTCAGGACAAAGAGCAACAGTCTTAAATTGCAACAGAGGAAACCTAGATTAGATATTAGAAAGAACTTTTTCATTGGGGGCCTACAGCAAGAGGCTTGGGTGCTCCTGCTACTTTTAAGAGCAGGCAGGTGGCAGAGTAGGTGGTAGGTGTGGCCAGAGACAGTCCAGGGTCACATGGCCCAGGAGGGAGTTGGGCTTAGAAAGGATATAAGCCCAGGCCCTGAGCTGTGAGCAGGCAGTAGGGCCCTGGAGGCCACTGAGGAAGCATTGTCTAAGCAGGATTGCTGTAGCTTCTAAATGCCAGGAGCCTGCAGCAGTCTGAAGTTTTGGGGGGAGGGACTAAGGCAGGGGTGGGCAAAATACAGCACGTGGGCTGGATCTGGCCCATGAGGCCATTCTATCTGGCCCGTGGGGCCCCTAAAAAATTGAGAAAATTAATATTTATCTGGCCTTGGTTCCCATCAAAAATGACAGGAGCAAGGAGCAGTAGGACCCAGGGGAGGCCTTGGCAAGCTCCTGCAACAGCAGGGCCTGCCCAGACCCACTCCCCAGCTAGAAGCCCCAGCAGGGGCTTCTGGCCTCAGGCCATGCATCTACCCCGAGCCAGAAACTCAAGTAAGGGAGGGGAGGTGGGGGAAGGGCAGGGGAGGACCCTGGGCATGGAAGGACCCTGGGGAAAAACAGCACAAGGAAAAGCAGCCCCTTCCCCACCCCGTGGCTGGTGCTCCCTGCTGCAGCTGCTCGCAGCCCATGTGAGGCTCTCCTGAGCAGGCACAGGCAGCCCCATGCAGGCTGCAAGTGGCTACAGCATGGGGCGCAGGCCGTGGGGTGGGCGATGGACCACTTCCCCTCCCCTCCCCCCCTCAGCACTAGCCCCGCGCATGCAGCCAGCCTGGGCCCCACGCCGGGTCTGGGCTTGCCCACTGGGGCTGCGCGTGGCAGCAGCAGGTACAGCCCCCTGGCTTGCCATGCCGTGCAGTGCTACCACTGCCTCTGTGCTGCCCAGCGTGTGAGCTCCGGGTGGGCAGCAGGAGCAAACACTGTACTGCGGCAAGTGTGGGGGCCACAGATGCTGCAGGAGCAAACACTGCCCAGTGCGGCAAGTGTGGGGGCCACAGATGCTGCCGGTGCGGAACAGCCCTGACAGGCAAGCCTGGAGTGGCCCCTCCCCTGCCCTGTGCCCAGTGCTGTAGTGCTCGCAGCCTGCTTGGGGCTGCCTGTGCCTGCTTGGGACAGCCCTGCACTAAGCTGCAAGCGGCTGCAGCAGGGAGTGCTGGCCATGGGGTGGGGGAGGAGCCGCTTTTCCCCACGCTCTGCATCAGCTCCTTCCTTGCTGGCAAGCAGGGGGTTGGGGCTGCACGCTGCCCCCTGCCTGTACTGGCTGGGGGGTACTGGGAGTGAGTGGGCGGGGAGCCAGCGGGAGCATGGGTCCTGCACCAGTGTCTCCCAGGCCCTGCACCAGCTGGGCCCAGAGCAGGGTGGCATGACCGCAGGGTCCCGGCTGGCAGGGGCTTTATGGAGCCAGTCTAGCTCCCCCCTCTCCCTGCTGGTGCAGCCCAGCTTGGCTCCAAAGACCCCTGCCAGCCTGCGCCCTGCTCCGGGCCCCACTGGTGCTGGACCTGGGACATTTGTCCCAAGACATTGGGACATTGGTTCCAAGATAGTGACCAGGGGGCAGGGCACCTGTCAAGGGGTGGGGCTACCCATACGGCCCCCGACAGCTTGCCAAAACAGGGTAAGCAGCCCTCTGCCAAAAATAATTGCCCACCCCTGGACTAAGGGGTGGAAAAGGTACCTAGGGGCCCAGTAAGGGGCTGGGAATAGGACCAGGGAGTCCAGGAGCCCAGAGAAGAGCTGGGAGTGGGAGTGGGGCCAGGGGTCTGAGAGCCCGCAAGAGGTGGAGGTAGGGGCCACGGGACCCAAAGCCTGAAAGGGGCAGAGCATGTAACTCCAGGTAGAAAGGCTGTGCTCAGGAGTAGCCAAGAGAGGCGAAGTGCCTGGGAGAAGCAGGCCACTCTGGAAATGGAATAAACATCAGTAAGTGTTAACACTTGGAAGGCATGGGGCATGGTGTAGAAGTGGGCTGAGCCATGCAATTAGCCCTTAAGACAATGACCAAGGACCTCTGTTGTTCTGAGAAGGAGGTCAGGTTTGGAAAGCCCTGGGGCAACCTCCCTCATCTGAAAACTAAATACATCAAGGTGCAGTGGGTGAAATGAAGGGGTAACTGCCCAAAGAGAGTAAGTGGATAGGGGCAGAAGGGACTCTAAGGACACTAGGGCTACCTTTGGAGGTGAATCATGTTACAGGACCCCTCTATACATGCAGGTAAAGGTGCAATAAGATTTAATGCATGATCCACACAATTGCACCTCTTGCCATGCCGCACAAGCTGATGAGGCTTGGTGGGGCTCTCAGCAGGGCCAGCGCTTGCCTTGTTGCCCCTGCTGAGAGCTCTGCAGCCCGCATCAGCTGGAGGGCTCACTGCAAGGGCAGCAGGGAGAACACTGACCCTGCTGCAAGCCTCATGAGGTGTGGGGCTCTCAGCAGCGGCAGATGGGAGGATACTGCTGCTTCTGTGAGCCTTGAGGTGTGGGGCTCACAGCAGTGGCAGCATTCCCTGCGAGCCCCACAGACCACGTTGGATGTGGGGCTCAGAGCGGGGGCAGCATGGGGAATGCTGCTACCACTGCAAGCTCT
Organism: Crocodylus siamensis; assembly: GCF_052110815.1. Taxonomy (NCBI): domain Eukaryota; kingdom Metazoa; phylum Chordata; order Crocodylia; family Crocodylidae; genus Crocodylus; species Crocodylus siamensis. The sequence continues at coordinate 34,076,852 of NC_143404.1, read as the reverse complement.
GCACTTCAGTGTTCTCCTTGCTGTCCCCACTGCAAGTCTGTGACCAATGCGGGGGGAGGGGCAGCATTCTTCCCACAGCTGACCATGCTGCCACTACTGCAAGCTTCCTGGCTCTGGGGCTGGCAGTGGAGGGTGCACCCCTATGGCTGGGAGCTCCTCAGATGATGGGGCTCTGTTACAGGGGAGCACTGGCCATACATTTAATTACTTAATGGTATGATTAGAACAAGCTACAAAGTTATTGCGCAATGTTTATGGAATAACTTTGTAATTTATTGCTTGTCTTATCACACCATTAATTAGTTGAACATATAGCTGGGTCACAACTTAAGCATGATTACCTGGTTAATCGTGCCTTAAGTGTAACATGTAGAAGGGGCCTGTGAGTGGTTAAGGATTGGAACGGACTACCTAGAGGTTGTGGAGTCTCCATCCTTGGACGTTTTTAAGAGCAACGTAGGAAAACACTTGTCTGGAATGGTTTAGCCAGAGATGATCCTGCCCTAAACCCAGAGTTGGACCAGATGATCCCCTGAGGTCCCTTTCAGCTGAGCATTTAAAGTACTTAATTCAACACATTCTCTTTGGCATTATGTTCTTCTGAGAGTCAAGATGATGATGATTTCTTCATATCGTGTGAACACTTCAGAGCCTCAGTCAGACCAAGATCCCAGTAGACAGTTACGTCAGAAATGGTCCCTGCCTCTCAGACTATAGTTCTCAACCTTTTTCAGACCTGAGGCATCGTTTTGTTAGACTGTTTGTTGAGTGTATCCTGTATTAGTGTTTGTACACCTAACCCTGCTAATACAGTATGGCTCCCCAGTAGAGAATAACTACTATGAGAGTTCATAATCTGAGGTCTGGTTTATACTTGGATCTTAACTGTTTCTCTTAGAACAATTTTTTCTTGCCAAAATATTTTTTGCTGGTACGATCGCTTATCATATATGTGGATGTTTTACCAGCATAAAAAAATGCTTATACTTGCACATAATCTATTCCATAGACTTCATGTGTATATTATATAAGGTATAGGGACTTTTATACTAGTATAACCATATATCCACTCTTAAGAGGGCTATATTGCATTAATCTTGTGGAGTTTGTGGTACAACTTTTGTGTATAGACAGTCATAGTATGAGATGAGATGGATACAGACAAACACAAGGGGAAGGAACAAGAAAACATTAAGATGATGGGACATAAATATTTAGTTTATTCTTCTGTCAGAGCTACAGACTACCTGTATGACTTCTGGCAATTTATTTAACCTTGGTTTGACGTTAGAAGGAGAAATAGTTTTCATTTGTAGAACAGTTGAAGCTGTTTTGGCTTAGAATCCTCCTCTGTCCCAGACTTAAAGCCTTTGAGCTTTAAAGCCAACAAATGGATCTCCTTCAAGCTTGGTTTGTCTGTAATCCTGACCACATGGATTTCAGAACCAAGAATCAGTGGGAGAGGAATGCAGCTGTCAGGAGTTACACAAGGAGTCCTACTCCATTGTTGTTGGTTTCGTACGTGCCATTCTGCTGCTGATGCCAAGAAGTTTCCACCTCGGCACGCTTAAGCCACACTGCCAATTAACTCAGGCTCGAAATGAGGGTCAAAATTTGGCCTATCCTGCAGAAAATGATATTTTTTAAAGACTCTTTGAATTTGGCTCAGGACTAAGTCACCACTTCCTGTGAGGCTGTTGGATTTCCCAGAAAGCAGTGAATCTCTTTAACCCATAAACTTGAATACCTTTGATCCATCGTAGAGAAATACAAAACTCTAAAACTCTTGGTTCAGAGGTGATATCTTTTATTAAACCGACTGAAAAATAACAAAAAAATATTTCTTTGCAATACACGCAGCCTTCTTCAGGCTGAGGAGAACTCAAAGATTGTAAATGTCTACTTGTCAGCCTGAAGAATGGTGCATAAGCCTGAAAACTTGCAAAGAAAGAGCATTTTTTTGCTATTTTTTTACTTGGTCTAATAAAAAGGTATCACTTCTGAACTAAGAGTTTTAGGAGTTTTGTATTTCTTGTCTCAGACCAACATGGATACAAAATATACCATTTTGATTTATCATGGCCTTTCTGGCATTGAATTCTTTAAGAACTCTTGCTCAGCTCACTATAGTTTTTTTTTTGGAGAGGATCTAAAAGGATGAACACCATAGTTTTAATTGCTCATCAATAAAAATGTAGTGTTGGGATTATTACTGCCCTCTAGTGACTAAGTATTCACTGCTGACAGTGAATAGAGTTTTGTCTCTTAGGCTAGTGAGAAAGGTTTGCTACCTTTAAGTGGAAAGTGCTAAGTTCCAGAACCAAAGTATTCTGTTTCTTTTGCTTTGCATGTGGTCTTCATGCATGTGGACAACACTTCCTGTGATTGTAAAATTGCTAATCTGATTATAGTTAGGAGAGAGAGCTGTTGCAGAAAAGCAGTCTGTTTTTCTCCAAAGTCGTTATTTTTGAAGTTTTAGTATAACCTTCCTAGTGTAAGATCACATCGATTATTGTCCAGCCTGGTTAGAGTCCTGCAAGTGGGCCCCCTATTATAACTACTGCAGGATCATCACAGCTTTACCATTGTAAAACCTTAACAAAATATTTTGGATTCAGCAGTTTGCAAAAGTAAACTTCATTCGAACAATTCTCAAGTGCTCTGATTGAAAATAAAAGTTAAATGTGCTAACAAAAATAATTGCCAGGCATGCAGATCGTACATTTGGGTATCCATAATTCACTAACAGTCTGTGCCAATACACAACATTATCTGGATTTTCAGTGATTGCATTAGCATAAAAACATGTTAACATTTACGCAGTGCTGCTAAAATTTAAATATATTTAAGTATAAAATATTAAGGTTTTAATATTTTGGAGGCAAGTGAAACTACTGTATATATAATGCGTCTTCACACTTCTGATTGTACACTGGAGTACCATTTGAATGACGAGTTGTTATAAACTGAAAGTAATCAGGATTCACGCCCCTGGGTCCTAAACATCACAAAAAAGTCAGTGTTTTATGCAAAGATGAGCTACACTGAGCTAAGAATATTCCCAGAGAAGAGAGTTTTCTCTGTCCTTACAGTCTGTGGAATCTTAATTCAGGTTATGCACAATGAAGTCTGTGGACAAATTGCATGTGTGTCACAAGAACAGAGATGTTAGTACAAAATGACTATTTCTGTCAAGTCAGTTATCTTGGTCTGTATAAGATTTACTGTTGAACAACACTTTTTTTCCCCTCACACTACAAGTATTTAATTTGAAAAATTATTAACAAAGGCATCTCTGTAAGCAGTGCCCCTGGGGAGTTGAGTTATCTTGAATTATTACTCCATCTTTCATCCCAGAGGGTTCCAAAGCGCTTTGAAAACTCAACAAACTTAAGTATGGAGAGAATGTCCTCTGCCACTGAAGAGCATCCACTGCATGGGTTAAAGCACAGCAGGTCTGTAACTCCACAGTAATACAATTCAGTAGTTTAGGAATGCCGTGCAAACACCATGTACACAATACTTCTTCATCCAGAGTATTTCACAGGCTAAGTGCTATTCTTCCCATGTTACAGTTGAGGAAACCTGGAGCACAGGGAGGTGGTTGAACTGTTCTAGATTGCATGACAAGATGCTTACAGACCCAGGAATAAAATCCAGGTCTCCTGCAGAGCTAAGCCCTGCATCCTGGGACACATCTTCCTGTGTGAAATGCATATGATTACAGTTACTGAAATGCCTAGGGATAAATGCATCCCTTAAGGAAAGCACAAGGTAACCTGTGTTTGGCTCAGAAGGCCTTCTCCTATCTTCCTGGTTCAAGTCAAATCAGGGTCCCCCAGCATCTCTGCATGCTTTGCAGCCCTGGGCTGTGCTGTGCTGTTTGTTCCAGTGAGCAGGCTTGGCCCTGCTGCTCTGCTCCCTAGCTGGAGCAATGAGGGCTGGCTGACAAGGGGTAAGGGTGGGGAAACCTGGCTGGGGATTGCAGCTGGGTCTGCCTTGGAAGGGGGGCAGCCCCTGCCAGACTTCTCCCTGCTGGGGCAGAGGGGCAACAGCCTGAGAGGGACTGCCATCCACCAGGCAAACCCTGGCTGGGATCTGGAGTCTGGGGTCTTAGGGGGGCTTTAATCCCCCCTTCCCCAGCTGGATCAGGGCACAAGTGGGCAACAGCCTAAGAAGGACTGCCTCCCCCCCGCCCCAGGCAAACCCACTTGTGGCAGAGCCTGAGGCAGGCAAGCAGTTGATAAGGAGAGGGGGAGGGGGTGGAATTCCCCTCAGCTCCCCCAGGCCATGGGGTGGGGAGGAAGAAGCTGGGGACCCGGTACTGATTCCCCAAGGACTTGCTGAACACTCTGTCCTCAGGATTACATAAGACTTATGCAAGCTTTGTCTTGTTGTCTTGGTTTACATTTTAATTTATCCTAAGTTGTATGTGCTGTCACTGTGTTTTACTGGGCTGTATCTTAGCTTAGGCAAAGATCTTTGGTTGTTCTTTGTTCCCTGCTTGAGGTTGCAAATTGCTGTATTCAATACAAACTTGCTTCAGAGAGAGGATTATTTTTGTTCAGTCTTACGAATTCAGTGCCACTACTTTTTCCCCACCCACCCTCTCCTCAGCCTGGCAGCCTCGAGTGGGAGGGGGGCCAAAGGGGCAGAACCCTGGCAGGCACTACCTGCCACCCAGGCAAACCCAGGCTGGGGTCCCCTGTGAGCCAGGGAAGGGATTTAAAGTGCTACCCTCTGGTGCACTAGTCCAGGGCTAGGGCCTGGCCATGCCCCCTCTGCTGGAACAGGGAGAGGGGGGAGCCTTAAAAACTTTGGGGGCTTCAGTCCCTTCCCTTTGGCAGTGGCTGGCAGGCTGGGAGGCCTGCTGTAGTGCCCCCAGCCTCTCGCCTGAGCCACTGCAGGCATGTGGCTGCATTTCCTGAATCAAAAGTGAATGTCTATTCACTTGCTCCTCAGTTTAATCTCTGCAGTTTAGACTAATCTGCAAAGACTGAATTGATTCAACCTCGGGGTTTTTGACTGTCTGTATTTAGCCCATATGTTTTTAGCATCTTTCTGCAGAGTCCTTTTCCCTGTCATGAGGTATTTGTCTTTCAAGTATTTTTGCCTCTTCCACATGCCTTTTTTGCTTCCTAAATGCTTTCTTGAAAAGAACTAAAGCTATGTAGTATAAGGTATATGAGGTATAACTGAATTAGGCTGCTTTCCCCTCATGTGGTGTCCTTCCTGTTTCTTCCTGCCTTGGGAAACAGCTAAGGATTGAACCTTCAGGAAAAGCAATGAAGACGACAAGGGAAGTGGTGCTGGCTCCTACCCTGGGGATCTTTAAGAAGAGGCTTGATGCCTACCTGGCTGGACTCATTTGAGTCCAGTTTTTTTTTTTTTTTCTCCCACCCCGGCAGGGGGTCAGACTTGAAGATCTACAAGGTCCCTTCCGACCCTACTTCTATGATTCTATGATAAGAAAAACAGGAAAGGAATCAATAGCTTGTAGTTGTTGAAGTATAGAACTGCTTGGTAGCCAACAATCCCAGTGTACAAACTCTAGATCAGTGATTCCCAACCGCAGGTCACAACCCAAATGAGGGTCGCGGGGGCAGTGCCAGCTGCCGTATACAAAAGACAAGCTATGCCCCATGCTGGGAGCTCCCCTGCCCCCGGGCCACCACTGCCACGCTATACTCTCCGCCCACCATCAGGTCTCAGGTCACAGGAAAAAGAAGGTTGGGAGCCACTGCTCTAGACTTTGTTCAGATTTCTGTAGACTTCGTGGCAGAGGAGGGTTCTGTGGAGGGATGTGAAGGGCACTGGGGTCTTAGGGGGGCAGAGGAGACTCCTAATGGACTAAAGGTGTACTAGGACTGACTGCTTTGTTAAATCAGTATAGATCAGGGGTGGGCAATTATTTTGTTTGCAGGGCTGCTTAATGAGTTTTGGTGAGCTGTTGAGTGCTGCATGAGTACACCCCTTGTCAAACTTCTGGTTCACCATCTTGGGACTGGAAGTCCCACCCCTAGCCCTGACCTTTGCCACCAGAAATACTTGGGGGGGGGGGGGCATCTTGGAACTGGAAGTCCCACCCCATCACATGGTTCATGATCATAGAAAGGCCTACACATCTAGCAGCAGACCTTGCCCCACTCACTGCCATGTTCGTCCCAGTATCCCCTGCCCCTATCATACAGTCCCTGACATCAGAAGGTCCACCCCTTGACTGGGAAACAGTGCCCCTCCACAGGGCTGACCCCCCTGGGACCCCAGGAATTCTGCCCTCCTAGGCTATGTGGCACAGGCATGACCTACCAGGTAGCAAGCGGTTGACCCCTCTAATAACCTGCCCCATTGCCTTCAACCAACTGGTGGGAATTTCATGGATGTCTGACCTCCCCAAGAATGGCGCAAAACCGATCAAGTTGAGGGCTGCACACACACAATCTTTCAGAAGAAATACTTTTAATTAAGTATAAGTTTAAAAAAAAAAAAAAAAAAAGTCGTGTACTAAAAATCAAACATCTATAACGTATTTTAATTTTCTATCAAAAAATATTTTTCTATCAAATATTTTTATTCTGATGTGTGTGTTTTGAATAGAGGCAATTGCATAATAGCTCAAAATAAAGTCTTAGTCTTTTGTATATTGAGGGGGGGCGGGCCTGTGCCAGGGCTGAGACCCTCCAGCAGACAAGGGCAGGAGCACAGCGTGCGCTGCCTCAGGCGGTTGTGGACTGGTCTTGGTGCCATGAAGAGCACGGCAGGGGCAGCTGAAGGTTGGATACAGTTGATTGGTGGGTGCCTGCCCATAGGCCAGATCTAATTGGCTGGTGGGCTGGATTTGGTCCACAGCCCGTATTTTGCACATCCCCAGCAGAGCTTTTCTTTTCCATGTATGACAGACTATGTGTTTTATTGTGATATTTTTGCTCACTGTTCACATTTATTGTTGTATGACTCGGGTTACCTCCTCGTGTATGCTCAGAGAAGGAAGGTAAGTGCTAAGGGGAGACTAAATGCAGTTGTTTTGAATGCTTGTGTTGATCTATCAACAGAGGTGAGATGGCCAACATCCAGGTGATGACCAGGGGAGATAAACAAAAGGGAGAGCAGACTGGAAAAATCAGTCTGGTAGGTCTGGGGCCAGAAGAGTCTGGGAGATTGAGAGAAGTTGAAAGAGCTCTGGAGAGCTAGAAAAAAAACTGGAAGGGAACAGCTGAGTATCTTTGGGAGTACTCAGGACTCTGCAGGCTGGATTGGGAACAGAGGGACTGCCTAACCCCTGCGGAGGGGGCAGAGAACCTGTGACTGGCTGGCCTCTGGTCCAATAAATGCCTTTACTGAAGAGACTGTCTTCTGTGTTTTAAAACTTTTGGTTGCAGTGGATCACCCTAAGACAACATAAAGTCCCTCTCTCAGGAGTGGGATGTGAGCTCCTTGAATCAAGACCACAGAGAGCCAGGGAGGGTGAGGGCCTGCATGGCTAGAGTCTCAGTGAAAAGGAGCTCAGGCTTCTCTTGCAAACCTGTAGAAGGCTTGGCTTGGCTTGGCTTCGCATGGCAGAAGCCAAACCTGGGCTGGCTTTAGGCATACCCTCAGAGACCAGGCAAGGCTAAGCAAGAACTCCCCCAAAAGTGTTACTCTTTTTGCCAGTACCCTTCTACATGTAACACTGCACAGGTGTAGCAGCACTTGATCTCCAGAACAGCAGCATTAAGATATGGTTGCATGGTTAGCTGCACATTTGTTCTCTTCCCTTGTCCCTCTGAGTGTATCCTCTCAAATGTAAGACCTTGTGCCTTTCTATCTCCCAGGATGAAATCCTGCTGTTTTTCCATTCTGAAGTCAAGTAGCAGTACATGTACCCTGAATAGCAACTGTTCATTCCTTGCAACTACCTGGAGATCTTCCCTTCAGAAGCCTGTGACCAGCAGTAGGGTTGTGTGAAGCTTCAGTCCCTGATTCAGTATGGCAGAGATTTGGCCCGATTTCAGTGACCGAATCTCTGAATCTGAATCAAATTGGAGGACCCTTCAATCTCTCCAAATCAAATTGGAACCCTCTGAATCAATTCGGAGAGATTTGGAATGATTCGGAGATTTGGACATAGACAGCTTTAGATGTTTTTTCTACACGCCTTTAGGTAGCAGGGACTTTTGAATGCTGTGATGCTGGGGCATATGGAAGCATGGGTGACTCCCCAGCACCCTCAGCAGCAGACCCAGAAGAGGATCAAAAGCACTTCTGGGTCCACCTGGGAGGAGTGCACTGAGGGGCCTCCTGTGCACCCCCCCACCAGCTCAGTGACTGGTGCCTGCTGGGTTCTGGGCGGGGCACCCAAGGTTCCCCTGTGGCTGATTGCTGAGCCGGGGAGGCGCTGGGGGGGTGGGGCCCAGCGCGCTCCCCAGCAGACCTGGGAGTGGACCAGAACTACTTCTGGTCCACTTCTGGGTTCACTGCCAGACATGTGGAGGCCCCCCCCACCCCTCCTGTGGGACGCTTCATGTACCCCAGCATTGCAGCATTCATGAGCCATGCCTGCTTACCTCAAGGTATGCAGAAAAACCTTTTAAAACTCTGCCTGTGTTCAAATTGCTGATTCTCTGAATCAGCATCGAATCTTCTGATTCAGACAGATCGAATCAGGGACAGTGATGCAAATCAACCAGTCAAATTGCTGTTCCTGATTCAGGCCAAATCTGAATCGAATAGGGCGTGTTTTGCACACCCCTACCCAACATCAGAGGCAGATCCAGGAGGTGTGGTGGTACAATTGCATCTTCCTTCAATTCCTCTTGTAGCTCTAGGAAGGTCCTTATTGGGATGGTGGAATGGTGGGGGGGGTTATGTAGGAGCTAATGCAGTTCCCCTGAGTTCTCTGGCTCATTGTCAGCTGGGCCTGTTGCAGCCACTGTGGTGGAGTCAGGGAGCTGTGATGACCATGGAGATTGGCACCAAGATCAGCTACAAGATCTAGGTTTGGGAGAAGGGGGCTGTGGGGGTACACAGGGTTGGGTTCTCCACAGCCTCCCCTGTGGAGGAATAAGGACTGTTTCCCACTACTGTGGGGCACCTTGGGACAGCTAAGCCTGGGGCTCTGGTCTGGGTGAGATACTCAGGTCCCCCTTTGACAGGCTGCACCCTGTCATCAAAGGGCAGCGCAAGGGTTGTACCCCTCTTTTCAAAATCCCTGATCTACCTGTAATCAGGGTATGTAGTGACTAAACAGCATCTGAAAATCAGTAATGCTTACATTTCAAAGTAGTTCCAAGTAATTTAGAGGAAAGGATTTTTAAACAACTGTCCGTAGTTACGTGTCTATCATAACTTGATGTTATTGTAAGCAAGCCTTACTTCTTCAGACATCCCAGGGTTTGCCTGTCTCAAGCTGGAGCAGTTCCCAAAACGACCACAACAGTGTACCCATTAAAGAGAGAGCCCCTTTCTCATAGGCCCTATATAGCAAAATAAGTATTTTACTATGAAGGAAATCAGGAAATGAATTTTCACAGCTAATAGAGAAAATGTTGTCTTTTAACAACCCTCATATGCTTAGAGGGTTATCTGAGCCACTATTTGCTTCTTTCTTGTGTTTCTTACTACCCTCATTACACTTACACTAACACATGCACATGATAAACATCCCAACAATCAAGTTAATGTACAGTATGCATAACTCGCAGAACAGCCCCACAGCAGATCTCAGATTTTTCAACACTTGCTGGGGGAGGGAGGAGATGATGCATACAAATTTACTCTTTCAGGAAAAGTGAAAACAAACAAAACTCAGCAAAATGGTTTGGGATGTTTTCCTCAAGGTCTGTTAAGTCTGCAGCAGCAGCAACTACTGCTAGGTAATTATTCTGTGATCTGTGCCCATCACCATGATCTCTAATTGCTTTAGGGCTTTGCTTTACTTCTTCCTTTCTCTCTGGAGTATCTCCTGCTGTCCAGACTGGTTATCAACCTTTGAGTGATGTCAGTTCCTTTAGGATTCATAGATTTCATAGATATTTGGGCTGGAAGGGACCCCAGAGGATCGTTGAGTCCAGCCCCCTGCCCCAGGGGCAGGAAGTCAGCAGGGATCATAGGATCCCAGCAAGATAAGCATCCAAATATGTTTTGAAGGCATTCAAAGTGGGTGCTTGAACCGCCTCAGGTGGCAGTCTGTTCCAAACCTTGGGGGCTCAGACAGTGAAGAAGTTCTTTCTTATGTCCAGCCTGAACCGGTCACAGTGGAGTTTGTGACCGTTCGATTTTGTCATCCCTTGGGGGGCTCTGGTGAACAGTCGTTCCCCCAGATCCTGATGAGCACCCCCTGATAAACTTATAGGTGGCCATCAGATCACCCCGAGCCTGCGCTTTTCCAGGCTGAATAGCTCCATTGCTCTCAGCCTCTCATCATAAGGTCTGTTTTCCTGACCTCTGATCATGTGCACGGCTCTCCTCTGCACCCTCTCAAGCTTCTCCACATCCTTTTTGAATTGTGGAGCCCAAAACGGGACGCAGTACTCCAGCTGCGGCCTCACCAAAGCCGAGTACAGCAGGAGAATGATGTCCTGGGATCTGCTTGAGAAGCATCTATGGATGCAAGCCAGTGTTTTGCTCGCTTTACTATCCGCAGCATCACGCTGAAGGCTCATGTTCATCTTATGGTCAACCATGACCCCCAAGTCCCTTTCATCTGTAGTGCTAACCAGCGTAGCACTACTGAGCTTATAAGCATGGTGCAGGTTTTTCCTCCCAAGGTGGAGAACCTTGCATTTTTCCATGTTGAACACCATCAGGTTCTCGTCCGCCCATTTCGTGAGTCTGTCCAGACCTGCCTGGATCACCCTCATGTCCTCAGGTGTGGATGCTTTACCTTAGAGTTTGGTGTCATTGGCGAACTTAGCCAGTCCACTTCTGACACCAATGTCCACATCATTGATGTAGATGTTAAACAGGATAGGCCCTAGGACAAAGCCTTGTGGGACCCCACTGGTCACAGCGCACCAAGACGATTGACTCCCATTGATCACCACCCTCTGGGTCCTACCGCGGAGCCAGTTCCCCAGCCAGCGGATCATGGTGATGTCAAGGCCGCAGTTGGCCAGTTTAGCCAAGAGGTGATCGTGGGATACCAGATCAAAGGCTTTCTTTGAAGTTGAGGTATACAACATTGATCTCTTCCCCCTTGTCCAGGTGATAAGTCACCTGGTCATAAAAGGAAATGAGATTGGTCAAGCAAGACCTACCTGCAACAAACCCATGCTGGGTATCCCTCAGGATATTGCCTTCAGACATGTACCTTTCCTTGATATAGAGAGCTATGCCCCCATCCCTTTTGTCCACAGATCCCTCCTGTACAGGGTATAGCCGTCTATACCCGTGGTCCAGTCATGGATGGGGTCCCACCAGGTCTCTGTTATCCCAATGACATCATAGTTATTTGCATTTAGGAGGAGAACAAGTTCCTCCTGTTTATTCCCCAGGCTCCTGGCATTTGTGTATCGACACACAAGTGTCCCCTTAGGGGCTCTTACGTTGCCTACGTTTTGTTCCAGGGCAGGGGCTTGGGTGGGGGATCCCTTATGTGCCTTGGCCTGGTGGCTTTGCACTCAGTGGGCCAGCAGTGGCAGTGGTCCCCCCATCCCCCGGCGGGCTTAGTTTAAAGCCTGGTAGAGCAGAAAAGCCTCCACCCCAATGGAGAGAGGCAGAGGCCATCCCTTCCCAGCAGCTCCCTGCCTCTCTCTCCAAAGAGCGGACTGTGGTCATGGAAGCCAAAGCCTTCCCGATGACACGAGCACCACAGTCTTTGACTACCTGGATCCTCCTCTCCCTCCTCAGCCCATAGCCCAAGACTGGGAGGATCAAAGAAAACACCATCTGTGCCCCCAGACCCTTTAGCCCCGCACCCAGATCCCTGAAGTGCCTCATGACCCGGCTAGGAGCACTCTGAGCTGTGTCATTGGTGCCCACATGGATGAGGAGCATGGGATAGCGGTCTGGAAGAGTTTAGGGATTTTTCTCTGCAATGTCACAGATGTGGGCCCCCGGGAAGCAGCAAACTTCCAGGGCTAAGGGGTCGAGGTGGCAGATTGCCCCCTCAGTTCCCCTCAGGATGGAGTCTCCCATGACAAACGCTTTGCGTTTGGTCTTGGGGAGAGTGGGGATGGTAGCTACAGTGTCCTCTGTGTTGCCTGTGGGAGCTGGCAACTCAGCAGGCTCTGCTGGGGCTGCAAGAGGCTCATACCTGTTGCAAAGCTCCAGCAGGGCAGAGGCCTTGGTGCAACGGGCCCTGGGGCCCTTGACCACCTTGGTCCAACCCCGTGGCTGGACAGAAGGGGAGGTCCCCGGGTCCTCCCTTGTCCTGGAGGGAGACTATGGTCTGCACTCCGCCTCCCGGGGGAGAAGGGCCTGGTAGTAGGAGTCTATCTTCTGCTCACAGTCCCTGATGGCATGCAGTCTCTGGACTGTGGCCTGTAGTTCCTCCAGCTGTTGTGTCAGAGACCCCAGTAGGGAGCAGACACCACAAGGGGAGGCGGCCATGCTTCCGGGCCCCAGAGCTTGAAAAAGGGACAGACAGCCCCCGCAGCTGAGAGCCGGGCTCCGTCTGCGTGAAGCCTGGAACCATGGACTCCATCTGGGTGGCTGTCACTGAAGTGCCAGAGGGGGGGATCGCAGACCCCGAGGAGACCCTCGGGGTGCAGTGCGTGCCCATCCGTGTCATGCCGCTGGTGGGCTGGCTGCGGCTGGGACTGTCTGCTCTGGGGGACTTGTGGGTAGGGTCTTGGGCCCTCCTGCACGATCTCCTGCGCTAACTCACGTGCCGGGCTCAGGAGCATGCCTGTTTGCGCCGCCTGTTCGTGAGGCTTTAGTCGCGCGGCTCCCTGGGGGGCTGGGCAAAGTGGGAGCTGGGTTGGGGAGGGGGGTGACCCTCCTCGGCCCTCTTAGCCCGCTCCCACCTGGCTAGGTCCCTCCCTCCACGGGCCTCTGCCTACCTGCCGGCAGGCCGGGGCTTGTCAGGGGTCCTGGGGTCGCTGCTGGGGTCCCTGGGCTCACGGGGGTGCAGTGGGCTTACACCTGCATTTCTCGCACCAGAGCCGGGATGCTAATTGGTTGCATAATTTCTGTTGCATCTGATTGGGTTAAGAAGTGCCTTTTTCTTAAAAAATTATTTGTCAAAGATGAAGTTTCTACCAGATCTTAATGGTTTAAAATTAAGCCAGATTTTGCACTGAAACTAGCTGACAGTTGCTTTTCTTAAACAACATTAAGGGTCTTACATAAAGCAATAAAACTCAGGAAAGTTAAAATTAAAGTTGTTGTTTTAGTCTTAACTCATAAGGACATCAGAGTTTGTGGGCAGAAAAATAAATTCACTTATCTGAACAAGTACTGTCCCTATACATTTATTTCAAATACATCTTCATGTTTGTCCCTGACTCTTCCAACTTCTCTTTTTACACATTACAATCTCTAGTGATCTCTTTATTCATTTTCACTATTTGCTTCAATGGTTTTGTTTGACAACTTATTTCTTATGTTTGCCACCTTCCATGAGAAATAATTCAAGCTGAATTCCCTGTTTGTTCAGATTTCTGGGCTTATAGATGGTGTTTCCTATTTTTATTTAAACTCCTTACTCATGTGAAATTATCAGCCTCACTGCACTTAATTTTGAATTAATTTTTTTGGGTCACCTCAAATTTTTTCTGTAATGAGAATGAACTCAACCTGTTTAGCCTTTCCCCATAACAAATAACCTTAGAGGAAAACTGCAATGCAGTACAGAACCTGGTTTAATCATTACATATAATTATACAGAAGAATAAATCCCTAAACATTTTTCAATGTCTGAAATGCAATGAAAAAGCATAATTAACAATCATATAGTAAGCTGCCAACTTTGTAATCTCATGAGGACAGGGAGAATTCAGACCCCATTAAAAACTCACAAAAGTCAAAGTTTTGATTGTGTTTTAAAGGCATTTTCTGTTTTTCATAAATACATCAATTAACCAAGGTAAGTCAACTACTTCATGATGAAGACAGTACTTCCTGTAAGGGTCTCAGTACATTTCAGATGATAATGAATTTAGGCTTCAGGGAGCATGCCAAGGGAAGAGGGTTATTTTCAGAATGGGAAAACTGAGGCACAAATTAAATAATTTGCCCAACGTCCAGTTGTTGGGGACTAGAGCCCAGGCTTCCCACCTGTCAGTGTTGTGCTTTAGCCTTGGATCATTTTCTCTCAGCTAAATGTTAAGATTCATTTACTTTACCTTATTGTAGTGTTCAGCCTGGTTGATTTCCAGTTGTTTTTAATGGTGCCTGAGGGTCTCTGTCCTTAATAGGTCTGGAGTAGCCCAGTGAGGAAAACCGGTGCAATTAGCACCATACTGCTCTTTGTGCCTTCTGCAGAACAAACCAAAGTTAACTAAAATGAACATAGGAGTGCAGAAGGTTAGGAGGACCAGAACTTTTGTCTTGTACTTCCCTCCCACCCAGCAGAATAGTCATCAACAAATACAGCAAGAGAATGTACTCTTTTGGTGCTGGGATGTCCCTTTACCACTGGTGAGGAGATGACTACAAGGTCTTCAGGAGATTGTGCTGCCATAGAAGAGAGTTAGATTGGGGAACAGATGCTTAGTCTGTGATGCAGAGCTTTTCTGGCATAGCCATGTCATCCTGCAGGTGACACTCCATAGCTGGTGTAACTGGCAGCAAAGCTCCTTATACAGACCGAAGCTCAGCTGGCCAAGGTAGACTTCTGCCAGCTGCTTTGCTGTACAGGAAGCCGGTATAATTGGCTGCAGAAAATCTCCTCTTGGCACAGCTGAGTCTGTATTGGGATCTTTGCTACTGTACTTACCGCCAGGAGCCCTGTGGCAAAGATTAAGCACAAGTCTGAGAGAGACCATTGCCATATCCATTACCCATCAGCCTGTTTCTTTAAGAGGAGAGTGATTTCCCCATAAGCTGTGCAGTGTTTGCTTGCTTTTTTCTTCCTGCTTCCTATGGCAAAACCTCTGATATGGCCTTGCTGTATGAAATGGCAGCATCCAATGGGAGAGCTAGCTGTTGCACAGAGACCCTGCACTGGGGTTTGAAAGATTGTTTGTTTGTTCCTTGTTATTTAGTAAATGTGTAATGGCTGTAGTGCTCTAAGGCATTCTGATTATTGCGATTTTCATTTAAAATACTTATTCAGCCAGTTACGTTAAGCTGTAATCACCTTCCTTAGAATAACAGTCTAAATGGGTAGTCTAAGCAAGGCTTAACCAGCATTTTACTTAGAATCAGCAAGGATTCCTTTGTCTCTTCTCCCTGTTTGTTAATTGGCCATGTATTCTACTTTTCCTTTTTAATACAGCCTGTACATTCCCTTAATGGCTTCAAAGACTTTTTTGCATAACACCTACATTATTTTCCTAACCTTCCATGACTCTTCTATTTTACAACTTCTTTGTATTCTTTCCAAGTAATACGTGCAAAATGCTCCACAAAGGAGATGCAGTCGGGCTACCCTTTAATCACATCCCGCTGAATGTTGAAGCGGGGGCTATTAATACATTTAATTTTAGTGACTAGGCTTAAGAAGTAAACTCAACAGACAGAAGATGTAAGACTTGGGGAAAGAGACTGAACAATGAGGACAGCGAATGACTGATGTATCCTGAATTGCATACCTGGTCTGCTTGGAGTCTGGGGTTGGCATAGCTGACTTAGAGAAGGTTGGAGTTGATTACCAGTACAGAAATAGTGTCTTTATCACAGGCGTTTCAATCCACATTTCTTCCCTTCCCCTTCACTTATCTGCCCAGCCCTAGTTTTGCTGTTGAATATCGGAATGGATCTTGTTTGACTGAGAAGTGTCCTCCCACTCCTTTTGGTCTGCCCCAAGGAGCGTTAGTGAAACAACTTGTTAGATTCTTAGTTTGCATAGGATGCAGGCCCTTCAAAAAATTATAACCCCAAGCAGCCTCTTGCTTTGATTGTGGACAGGAAGCTGCCTGCATTAATGGGAAGGAAGTGAAGATACAAGTATCAAGTTCTGTGTTAAGGACCTATTACCAGGCTGAGAGAGCCCAGATCTTTAAGCTCTGCTCTTTTTGGCAGTGCTTCTGACTCTATTTTTCTGTTTTAAGATTAAAATGCATTGGGAAATATCTTATCCCTCCACCATTAAAAGGTTTGTTAATCTACAAAGATGTTTGCTAATTCTCCCCCTTACAGCCTTTTGCAGAATCTCTTTAACCATTCTTTTCTTTTCCCTTTGAGACCTCTTGAGAGCTTTTTAGTCTCTGAGTGGGGATTTGTTGTGATGGGTCCCTGGAGAAGAGAATTACTTACCTGGAATTATTCTGTTCTGAAGATGTATATCACAGCCATTCACCACTCACCCACCCCTAAGGAGCTCGGGGCCTTTGCTTTTGTCGTGACACGGATTTTGATCACTTTACATCTATTATGTGATCCTGATTTTGCAAAAAAACCCAATAAAATAAATGTCTGTTGGAGGCACTAGGGGCTGCCCCATATTTTTTTGAAGGCATGACTTGGAACACTGACAGAAGGCAAAATGGCTCGGCATTCTGAGCTGCAGGAGTACCTGGTGGCTCTGTGTTAGGAGTACAGGTCCAGGGAAGTGACCTGTTACAGTGCACTTCTCTTGAGAGCCCATTGAGGTAAGTAATTCTCTCCCCCTCATGTTGGACCAGAATAATTTCATAGTTTCTGGGAAATATCGTATCTACTCCCCATAGTGTCTTAGCCCCTTGACACCTGAGTGCATTAGATCTGAGTAGATTTTAAAACTAATTTGATTCTCCGCATACTCGATATTGTACATCACTCGTCTTTTCTGCTGCATTTAATAAGTTTCCTGGGTACTGTAGCGTGTTCCACAGGGCAGCCATCAAAGGCTTCTGTCTTCACATCTAAGCCCTCAGCTTTCGATCTGAAATGTCTAGCTGTCCCTCCAGCACATTTTGTTTTTCACATTCTCTCTGTTTTAGTCTCTAATGAATATAACGTGGAATGCATAGTATAATGTCTTGCAACAGTCCTTTCCAGGCTTTTTTTTTTTTCCCTTTTACTTGAGCATTCTTCAGATAGAGGATTGGAAAGATAAGGATTCCCACAAGAGCTAAATAGCGTTGCCTGTATGCTAGAAATGTGGCTGAAAAAAACTGTCCTTTTTATCAGTGTTTATATTTTTTACTTGGCTTGGTTATTTCTGCCCTTAAATAGAATCCTTCCTGTTTTGTTCAGTTAAAGGGTTGATGTTAACCTGTGTTTTGAGTGTTTTGGCTTCTGTCCATCTGAGATGCAAACATCTAGGACTCTTGGTTTCAAATGGATACCTTTTATTAGACCAAATGAGAAATTGCAAAAGATGGCACTTTAACAATATTTGTGCATGTAATAATAAAATATATTTGGCTTGTGTTGGACTTGCAACCATGGGAACTATCCACAGAACAGGTATAGTGTAGCCAGCAGCTACTTCCTTCATTCTGTCTGCCAAATAGGCCTGGGGCCTTGAACTCTGTTTTGGAATGACTGCTTCTAGCTTTTTGACTCGACTGCTGAGCCCCAAAACCAAAATTGCATTTGAGAATAGTGATGTTGTTTTTTGTGTTAGTTTGTACATTGGGACCAGTAACTCATTTTACATAGACCACTAAAGAACCATTAGATTAACATAGCAACCAAATGCAATGTTTTGCTTGTTTCAGAGGGAAGTGCAAAAAATCTGTTAATTGTCAATAATATAACAACATGTCCACAAGGTAATTTTTTTTCTTCCTACACTGAAGCAGTTAGGAGCTGGCTTATATCTTGAACTAGAAAGATGCTTGTTTTTGGTCTTCTATTTTAATAAAGATTTTTTTTTAATGATATCCAAATTATGGTTCTTGCCTTAATGAAAGCCAGAAACCGAATTCATTTTGGCAGCTTGTCATGCATTGTATTATGTTCACGTGCACATTCTATTATGGATGCCCTTAAATATGATTTTAGAGTGTTTACAAGAGTTGTACAAAACTTCACCTCTGTGACTGGTTCATTGAATGTTGTGCTGCACTGTTTATTATTGTTATTATTTCCAAAACATACTACACTTCTACTACACATTTGAATTAGATGCTGGGAGCTTGTCTAGCAGGTGTATACAACCTCAGCACTGAGAACACAGGTCTCAAGGTAGCTTCCTCCACATGAAAAGAAGGATGCAGCTGCTCTCCAATACCTCTCTGTCTCCCTCCCTGCACTCAGCTGGTGGGGTGAAGCTTCACTGGAGAATGAGGATCAGCGCTGCTGAGGATCAGCGCTGCTTTAGGAGCAGCGATTCATCCCCCGAGGCCCTGCCGAACTTCCCTAGACACAGCTTGGACGGGATATAGGCAGCTATATCCCTTAAAACATTGGTTTCCAGCCTCCTTTTATGCTGCAGACTGGCAAAGTCACTCAAAGAATTTTGGTGGACCAGGCATAGAAGCAATTTAATTTGCACATGTACATTTATTTTGCACATTTTAAATTTTAATTTTTATGTGGGGGGGTTGCAAGGGTCGGATCAGGTTGGGGCACTGCAGCCGTGAGCGCTGGGGGACCCTGCAAGGGAGGAGGGTGTGCAGGCAGTGGCCCAGGGGAACCCAGCTGGGGCTGACCAGGAAGAAGGGGCTCAGCTGCCTTCTGTGGGAGCAAGCAGCAGAGCCACCTTCCCACCCTCCACTCTGGGCATTTCCCCGCCAGCATCCCCCTGCTCCCAGCCATTGGTGGGGCTGGGGGTCCTGCCCATCCTGGTGTTGACCCTGGTACCTGTTGCGTGGGCAGCACTTTGCTGGGCATGGCCATGGTGGCAGGAGCAGGACAGGGTGCACAGAGCCGGCTGCCACCGTCCCAGGACTGCCCCATCACCCAGGTTTAACTTGGGCGAACAGGTGACCCAACAGCCAACCCTTCACAGCCTGCTACTGGGCTGCAGCCCGGTGGTTGGGAACCTCTTCTTCAAAAGATGGTAACAGAAGCAGTGTAGTAGCAGCTATTCAGAGGTTAGATCTTGGAAAATGCCTTGCTAGTTGTATTGATGGGTTGAACTATTTGAATGACTAGATTTTTGCAAATTAGGTAGCAGGTGAGCAAACATGCTAAACATCAAGAGTAGTGCCTCAAAAATGCCTGTTGTTCATTTATTCTGACAAGTGCAATTTGGTTTTCATTATTTATTATACTCTCTAGCATAGCAACAAATGTGCAGTAGTATATTTTGTAAGAGCAAGGAAGCTTTCATGTGAGCCTTCTCTGCAGGACTTTACCATGACATTTTGCAATAAAATGGTGTGCGAGTACTGTGCATTTTCTCTCTTTCCCTGGGAATTATTGGGATTGTGGATTAGTGGATTATAGATTAATGAATTAGCGAGGTTCTACTCTTGGGAATTAATGAGGTTCTTCTACTCCATTTTGTTACAGACTAATGAACTGACAAATTTATTATTGTTATTTTTAAATCCAAGTAGTTAAACTAGAACTGGTGAAGCTGTCTTTGTTTTCTTTTTTTTCTGTAGCTTGTTAATTCTGAAATGACTGAATCAATATTTTTTTTTTCAGGCTTTACATACTATAAAATTGTTTGAAATTTAGTGCATTGCTGTCATGAAAGCATAGTCTAATTATTTGGGCTGTGCCTATTTTTCTTACAGCTGGTTAGTAGCAGCTCTCAGAAGTGTCACAGAAGGAGCACTGGAATGTGCCATGAGAGGCACATGTGTATTTGGTTACAAAAGTGCAGCCCTCTACCAGTGGTGTACAGGCATAATTTGACAGTGGGAATTGGGGAGTGAGATAGAAATGTCGGGTCAGGAAAGCTGAAGGACAGGACAGAGGAATCCAGCATTTTACCAGACCTGGTGTTCAGTTTATTGGGGGGGGGGGGCACATTTCTGTATATTTATGACTTGTCCAATTTATTTCACACTTTTTAAATATTTCTAATATCTTTAGGGCTGCTTAGGTTATGTCTGTACTGCAACTAATCTTGAGGTAGGAGTATGCTAGTCTGAGTGGAGTTCTGTGCTGCTATGATCCTTCCCATAACTGAGTTTGTTTGAAAATAGTGTGGGTGTTTCCTAAACTACCACAATGTAAATGTACCCTCACTGTGCAGCCTGTCTCTGAAGAGGGACTGTTAATACAGCCCTGCAGATTTGCCTGACTCCAGCTCAAATGCATTTGTTTTACAATAATACTGTTTGGGCGGGGGGAGGTTTCTGGCTGTCCAGAAAAGTCATCTGGGGCTCTGAGGTCATGTCTGCCCTCTTGCTGGGCCAGTGTTGAAAGCAGGGCCTCATTTCCAGCATTTGGCACATGTGGAACAGGAGCAGTTGGGTAGCGTGTGATTGTAAGGGGTATTCACAAGCATGACATGGAGATGGTGTATGCATGTTCTGGGTGTTGAGCTGGACTCAGTCCATATTGTGCATCATCACCCCTTCTGGAGGTGCTGTGGGTCCTCTGGTGTTTCTGTGGCCCCTGCACAGCCCTGTGACCTTCAGTGAGGTTGCAGAGCTGCAACTGACTAGAACTTGGGAACAATTTTGTTGATGACGTACATGGGAGACTGGTGCCACCTTAGTCGGGGGGGCACATGCCCCCACTGTGACCAGTCCTGCTGACCGGGGTGGTGGGGGGGTCCCTGTGGCCAGTCTCGCTGCCCAGGGGCACCCCTGTGCTGGATCCCATGACATGACTGCTGTGGCCAGTGGCTGCAGCCGCTTCTGTGAGCGGCTGCCACAATCGGTCGGTGCTTGCAGGGGTGCCACCAGCAGTCCCTCCAGTCCCCCTGCCCATCGCCTAAGTGGTGAGCGTAGCCAGTCAGCCGGTGCACCAGCGCTCTGTGCACCACCTAGGTGTCGCCACTGATGACATATAAGCAAGAATAGGCTCTAGCTCCCTCTCCAACAATAGGGCTGCTTCTGCAGGGCTCTTGGGAAAAGACTCAGTTCTCTGGCTCTTCAGGGCTGGCAGTCAGATTTCATAGATTTTTAGGGTTGGAAGGGACCTTAGTAAATAACACCCTGCCCTGGGCAGAAAAGAGCGGTGGAGTCAGATGACCCTAGCTAGGTGCTTGTCTAGTCTCCTCTTAAAAGACCTCCAAGGTAGGGGAGAGCACCACCTCCCTTGGAAACCCATTCCAGATTTTGGCAACCCTCACCGTAAAGAAATTTTTCCTAATGTCTAATCTATATCTGCTCTCCGTCAATTTATGGCCATTGTTCCTAGTAACCCCAAGGGTCGCCCTGGTAAACACAGTGTCCACTATTCCTTGCTGCCCCCCTACCCTTCCAGTGAATTTATAGACAGCCAAAAGATCCCCTCTCAGCCTCCTTTTGCTGCAGTCTTACCAGTACTGCATAGAGGGGAAGCATCACCTCATTAGACCTGTTCGTGATGTACCTTTTAATGCACGAGAGTGTTATTGGCTTTACTTATCACTTCATCACATTGACGACTCATGTTCATTTTGGAGTCTGCTATGATTTTGAGATCCTTTCTGCTGCTGTGCTGCTTAGAAAGTCACTTCCTAGTCTGTAGGTTTGTTGGTGATTCTTTCTCCCTAGATGCAGTATTTTGCACCTACCTTTGTTAAACTGCATCCCAGTCTGTCCTGCCTACTTTCCCAATCTGTCCAAATCCACGTGAATCCTCTCCCTGCCCTCCAGCGTATTTACTTTGCCTCATAATTTGGTGTCATCCACAAATTTGAACAGAGTGCTTTCCATGCCCTTGTCCAAGTCACTGATGAAGATATAGAACAGCACTGGTCCAAGGACCGAACCTCGGGGAACTCCACTGTCCACATTTTTCCAAGTCTAAAATGACCCATTCACTACCACCCTCTTGGGAGCGTCCCATAAGCCAATTCTCCACCCATCTGACCATGTGTTTATAAGAATGGGATGTGACACTGTATCGAAGACCTTTTTAAAATCAATGAGATGAAATCTACCTTAACTCCTTCATCTAAGCACAAAGAAAAAGGGTTAGTCAGGAAGGATCTCTCTGCTGTGAACCCATACTGGTTGCCCTTCAGCTTTGTTTTCCCTACTGGAATCCCATAAATGTGATCCTTAATAATTTTTCAAAAGTTTTCCCAAGGATAGAGGTGATGCTAACCAGCCTGTAGTTACCCGGATGATCCTTTATACCCTTCTTGAAAATAGGGGCAACATTGACCCTTTTCCAGTCCTCTGGGACCTATCCTGAGTGTCATGAGTGCTCAAACAACTGCACCAGTGGTTCTGCTATGACACTGGCAATTCCTTCAGCACTCTTGGATGAAGATCGTCTGGGCCTGCTGACTTATATATGTCTAGCTCCTCCAAATGCCTTTTCACTAGGTCAGCGCTAACTGTTGGTGGATTGGAGTCCCTATTGTGTCCGTCTTTGGTCCCTTTGGGAGATATGTCTTTATCCATGCTCAGGAATATGGATGCAACAAACTCATTTAGGAGCTCAGCTTTATCCCTCCTATCTGTTACCAGTTGCCCTAGTCTATTCTGCAGGGGTGCTGTGTTACCATGCACCGCCTTTTTTCTCCCTATGTACCTAAAGAAGGACGTTTTGTTTTCTTCAATTTTTGTAATCAGCCTGAGTTCCATTTCTGCTTTGGCCTTCCTTAACTGATTCCCTGCAAGTGTAAGCCAAGCAGGTATATTTCTCCTTGGTGCTTCCACAGTCTATATGCTTCTCTTCCTCCCCTCCCCTTCCAGGCTGTTATGGATTTCTCTGTTCAGCAAAAAGGATTTCTTGGCTCTTTTGCCTCCCTTTATGTGCAGTGGGATGGTCCCCTTTTGTGCCTGAAGGATCATTCCCTTGAGGAGTGCCCATCCTTCCTGGACTCTCATCTCACCAATGTTCTTGCCCTTCAGTGCCTTGCTTACTAATCTCCTGAGCTCGCTGACATTAGCCTTTCTGAAGTCTAGCACTTCTGCCCTACTAGTTATCTTTCCCACCTTTTGCATATGATGCAGAATAAACCTTTTGGTGGTGTTGTATGTCTGTCTGAATATAATTCAGGTATAGATCTGCTGTCTAAGAAGGACCCATAGTTACACAGTCACTTTTCATGGTAGAACTTTACTTGGAATAAGAGCTAAACAAAATGAGTTTTGCTTTTTAAACCTGTCTGAACTTGAAAAAGAATTGGTCTGAAATGTGGCTCAAACCTTGACCCTCCAAGTAAATTCACTATTCCAGTGCTCCAAAGCCACCATGTCCCTACAGAGCTCACGTAGAGGACATCTACACCACCTGTGTTACAAACAGGAGTACTGCCATTGCAGCACCTCTTGCTCACATGCTTCTAGAAATAAGGCAGTGGAGCAGCTCTGAGCATATGCCCCAGCATGGCTCTTGGCTTCTCTCTCACTCTGTGTGCTCAAGGCCACATTGAGACAGCTGCATCACTTCATTTCTGGGATATGGTGCCTATAGAGCTGAAGCAAATAAGCCAGATGTGCTTCACTAGTGTCTCCAAGAGTAGCATCGAGACGGTGCAAACAGACTCATTGAGGGCTAGGAATAAAGCTCTGGAAGTGCAGTGCTTCTATCAGAAGTGTGCAGCTAGATATTTGTTGAAAAACCATAGGGTGAGTCTGAGCCAAACCATGACCCTTCTCCTGCATGGCCAAGTCAGAGCCAGTCCATCCTCCCTTCCCTCCAGGCAGCTGAGTTGGGGCTGGGCTTCACCACCTTTCTCCCTCTGCGGCTGGGTCACGCCCCCTATCTTCATGGTTTGGCTCAGACTCACCCAATGGTGTTTTTGCTGCGTGTGCTGGCAGCATTTGGGGGGGGGCACTAAGCCATGGCACAGAAGTTTAGGAGTGGATATAGGACTTCTGGCCTGCCCCCGGGCCTACCCACAAATTGTGCCCCCTCTCCCACCCTCCAGACTCAGGAGGCACAAGTCACCCCTGCTCCATGGGCTGGATTCCAAGGCTTCACAGGCCTCATTTGGCCCAATGGCCAGAGGCTGAGCAGCCCCGATCTAGGGCACAAAACTTCCTAGTTATGCTTTCTTTAGTTGTGCTTTCCTAAGTACAAGAGCACATCCCAGTTCTGCAACTAAATCTGATGCTCCCTTTATATTCACCAGTTTCTGTGCCTTGTTATATAATACTTTGTGATTGGGGTAGAAACATCAAATCACATAGACAAATCCTTTTTTTGTTTTTTTTTTTAAGAAGCATTTACTCTTCTCTGCAATTTCCGAACCTGCACTTTAAACATGAACCTGGCACAAAGAAAAGATCAGACCAAAAATAATAGGGATTGCCAGCTTCAGTAATCAATTTGAGCCCATTATTCCTAACTGGTGCCACACAGTTTCTAGGGTTAGAAGGGACCTGAGAAGATCATTGAGTCCGACCCCCTGCCATGGCACAAAAGAGTACTGGGGTCAAACGACCCCAGCAAGGTGTACATCTAGCCTCCTCTTAAAGACCCCCAGGGTAGGAGCCAGCACCACTTCTCTTGGAAGTTGGTTCTAGATCCTAGCTGCCCTGACTGTGAAGTAACTCCTCCTGATACCTAGCCTAAATGTACCCTCTGCCAGCTTGTGACCATTGTTCCTGGTCACTCCTGGCAGTGTTCGGGGGAACAGGGATTCCCCCAATGCCTGCTGGTCCCCCCTGACTAGTTTGCAACAGGCCACTAGATCCCCTCTCAGCCTTCTCTTGTGGAGGCTGAACAGGTTCATGTCCCATAGTCTCTCCCCGTAGGGCCTGCCCTGCTGCCCCCGATCATGCAAGTGGCCCTCCTCTGGACCCTCTCCATGTTGTCCACATCCCTCCTGAAGTGTGGCAGCCAGAACTGGGCGCAGTACTCCAGCTGCAGCCTGACCAGTGCCGCATAGAGGGGGAGGATCACCTCCTTGGACCTGCCTGAGATGCATCTGTGGATGCATGACAAGGTGCAGTTGGCCTTCCTGACTGCACCCCCACACTGCCGGTCCCTGTTCATCTTGGAGTCAATTATGACTCCAAGATCCTTTTCTGCCTCTGTACTGACAAGAAGGGAGTTCCCCAGCCTGTAGGTATGGCACTGATTGTTCCTCCCCAGGTGCATCACTTTGCACTTGTTGGTGTTGAATCCCATCCTGTTCTCATCCGCCCACCCCTGTAACCTGTCTAGGTCCGATTGCGGCCTATTCCTCCCTTCTAGCGTGCCCACATCCCCCCACATCTTAGTGTCATCAGCAGATTTGAACAGGGTGCTATTTACCCCTTTGTCCAAGTCACTGACGAAAATCTTGAACAGCGCAGGCCCGAGGACTGAGCCCTGCAGAACCCCACTGCCCACATCCCTTCAGGTCGAAAATGACCTATCCAGTACCACTCTCTGGGTGCAGCCCTCCAGCCAGTTGGCGACCCATTTGACTGTGTAGGTGTCGACACCACAGTCCCCCAGTTATTTAATGAAAACGGGGTGAGAGACAGTGTCGAAGACCTTCCTAAAGTCCAGGAAGACTATGTCCACTGCTGCCCTTGCATCTAAGGATTTGGTGACCTGGTCGTAGAAGGCCACCAGGTTGATCTGACAGGACCTGCCGCTAATGAACCTGTGCTGGTTGCCCCTAAGTATAATCTCCCCTGCTGGCCCCTCGTGGACATGTGCCAGAATAATTCTCTCAAAAAGCTTACCCAGGATCGAGGTAAGACTAACTGGCCTATAGTTCCCCGGGTCCTCCTTCCTCCCCTCTTTGAAGATGGGAACCACATTGGCCCTCTACCAGTCCTCTGGCACCACATCGGAGCACCACGAGTGCTTGTAAAGCCGTGCCAGGTTTCCCGCAATGATCTCAACCAATTCCCTCAGTACTCGAGGGTGGAGATCGTCCGGACCAGCTGATTTGAATACACCCAGTCCCTCCAGAAGTTCCCTGACTAGTTCCTCCCTGACCTTTGGCCTAGGTGTGCCTCCCCTGAGGTTTGAGGGGGGCCCAGAGTGGGGGTGGCTGTTCCAGTCCCTATTTAAGAAAAGGAAGGCAAAGGAATTGTTAAATATGTTAACTTTGTCATCTGGTGTGATGACCAAATTTCCTAGCTTGTCCTGCAGGGGCCCCACATTATCCAGAACCTTCTTTTTGCCCCTTATGTATTTAAAAAAGGACTTCTTGTTGTCCTTGATCTGGGTAGCTCGTCCCAGTTCCATCTCCGCCTTGGCCTTCCTGACTGCCCCCCTGCATCCCCAAGCGACTGCAGTATAGTCCTCCCTGGTGATGGTCCCTCCCTACCATTGGGTGTGCTCTTCCCTTTTATCTAGGGAATAAATAACTCCTCCTAGAGACATTTTAACATTTGCAACATCTTCTTGGTGAAAAGCATTCAAATGTAATAACCATGGCAACGGTCGCTGAGGGCAGGCCACAATGAGGGCCAGAGCTGTGTTCTGTAGAGCAGTGATCTCTGAAGTGGGGTGTGCAAGATGATCTGTTGGGGTGCAGGAAGAAAATACTAGAACTTGTATTTTTATTTATATAAATATACATATATTGGGGGTGCATGCTCAAAAATTTTTTACTGATAGGGATGCGCGATCAAAAAAGTTTGGAGACCACTGCTGTAGAGAACAGTGGGACAACTTTACTAACAAATGATACTGTTACGTGTTGAGCCAAGTCAAGCTTTGTGGCCCCATTACAAGATCCAGGGAAGCACCCCACCTCTGGGAAGTGGACCAACTCAATAAATTTGTTGTTGGAAAAACCTCCCATTTTAAAGCTTTAAAGAAAGGATGAGCAAATAATACTAGAGAAGGGGGGTTGGCGATTAAACAAGGAACCAAACACAGTTATAAAACCCCTTTCTAACCAGGAGAAGAGAGACCAAGATGCCTGTCCAGGGAGCAAGCATGACAATTTACATCATTTTCCCACCTGGGATAGAAGCTGGATTCCAAAAATACAATTACTCAGTAGGACAAAGCACCAGAGGAAGATTTTGAGCATAGACAGAATGCTTTCATTACTTCTGTTCACTATTTGACCAGACTGCACTGGTTGATCCCTTCTGTTAGTGATGAATGTTTAAAGTGCTACAAGGTCTGGTCTTGTGTGAAATTAGGCTGTGGGTAGGCACTTGTGCCTAGATGAGTGGGTACTATGGCACATGATGTATACTCAAAATTGTTTCAGTCTTACTCTGTGAGTGCAACTTTTTAAAGACCCTCTTTACAAAGGTTCTTTTGTCCAGGGCCCAGCCCAGTGGAGATCTAATCTCAACTGTGGCTTCTTAAATGCTATGGTTTTACAAATAATAAGTATCTGACATAAGTGATTCCAGATTTAGTTTAAAAGGTGCTAAATTAGCCATAATTGGAACTCGTCAAGGAAATGCAATTGTAAACTGGCATGAGAGTTGGCTGGCGTTGCAGGATAGACCTCAGGGAGTGAAGAGATCTTCCTGGGAAGCCCTGCAGGATTTGGCTCTACCTGCACGGAAGCTGTCTCTCTGCGGTATTACTGGATACAAACCAGTGGGATGGCTGTGTTAACTGAACTTGGGCTTAATCTGTACAGAGGGCATTTTCTGAGGACTCTTTCTGTCTTCATTGTATTGACTGTTAGGGCAGCAATGAGAATCCAGTCTGCTCACACAGGAATTTCAGCTCAGAGTGGGAAGATTGTGGAGTGGTTCTTGGGGTCTTTTAAGTCTTTTAATTGACTTCAAACCAGGCATGTAATTTTTAACTCTTATTTTCAGTTGTACTGGCACATTTATATGCCTTAAAATTGAAGGAAATGCTTTAATGTTAATTGAGCAGACTGAGCAGGAACGACTTTGCTGATTTGCCAGGAGTTTGTAAGTACTGTGACTCTGTAGACTAGAGCCCACCGTTTGAGTGCATCTAAAATGGTTATCTGAAGCAGTCAGTAAACTTACCAAGGTTTTGAGAGTGTGCCACTTATTTGACTTCAGCTAAAAGTGTGAATGTGCTACATCTGAAGTCAGGCCCTTATCTTCTTTGACTTAAATTTGGTCTTGATTCTAAGTAAGGTGAATTTTCTTCTTCTTATAATTCTGTGCATCTGAAGTGACCATAACTCTGCATGAGTGCTCTTTCAGGAGATTTGAATGTATTTTCTTCCTCCAAAAGGTTCCTCCAACCTTGTTATACTGGCAAAAGTGGTCCTAGTAGAAATTGTCACCCCTTTTCCATGCAGATGCAGACAGAAATGAGTATCTTCTTATAAATACAAACTCAAGGGCTAAATCTGAAAGCTTTGTTCAGGCAAGAGACCATCAGCTTCAGTATGGTGTCTTATTATTTAGCCAGCCAGTACCAGAGTCGGTAAGCCTGTATTGTTTAGGGAGGGGGAGGCAAATTCTTAGAGAGTGAGCTTTAGTTGTTCACTTAACTTCTATAAATAGAAGTTTACTTAACTTCTAAAATAGACGCCACCCACTCTTTCTAACTGGAATCATTTGACATACTTGATTCATTTCCTCTCCCAAATTGAGCTCCTTCATAAATATTCATCAGTACTCCAATAGGAATCGCTTTCTGCCTTTCAGAAGTTGAGTTTATGGTGACTGTTACAACAAAAGTGTGTGTGTCTCTTTAAATACTTACCAAATGTATATGGCCTGATCCAAAAGTGCTGTAGTATCAGCAGCTTGCATTCATTTCTGATTTCACTGGGAGCTCTGATTGCTCATTATGTCTCAAAATGAGACCAGTAACTACCCTCCCATTCCTGTTGTCATAGCAGCTTTGTACATACCAATATTGTGAAATTTTGTGTCATCTTGCTAATTGTGAGAAGAAAAGATCATCTTAGCACTTTGTCTAGAGTGGTGATGAGGCCAAGTGCTCCTTTTGGAGCTTCAGCGAGTGCCATTTCTTTCAGAAGATCCTCAGATAGAGTAGAATCCTGAAATGTAGGGAGAGACGAGCTTCTGCCTTCTTCCTCAAAGAACGCTGGAAGAAAATACAAGCCCTACAGTTACAGCTAGAGCCCCTTCCCATCTTACCCCTCTTCTAGGTTAAACCAAAATGATACAGCCTTTACCAGAGGGAGCTAATAATAGAGGATTCATGATAGGAAAGTTAATTCGTAACACCAGACCATCCAATTCTGCACATGCTTAAAGCAGCCAAAGGCTCTCCACTTCCTCTGTCATAATGATGGTACACTCCAGATTCTTGAAGAATAGGAGAAGAGCACCTTAGAGATGGTTCTGTGAACTTATCAAAAAGAGATGTGGCAGGGCACTGATCGAATGATGAAGGAACCTCTTTATTCAGTCTGGGACCTCCTGAAGCAGTCTAGAATTTTGAAGTCAGACCTCTTGACAAAAGAAAGATTGAATGGGTTGTTCTCCAAGAAATGCACTGACTTGTCTTAATGGGCAAGTACCAGAAAACCAATAAAGTATTGCTGAGACAACATTGCAGTTATAACTTGGTGACTTGTTCTTATCTGCTGCTGTCTATTAAGTGTGCAGGTACAAATTAGTAATCTAGTTTGTGGTGCCAAGTCAGTCAGCAATACCGAAGTCCTTGACTTTAGGAAAGCTGATTTTGACAAGCTCAGGAGGTTTGTTGGTGAGGCCCTAAGGAACCATGACCCTAAGGGGAGGGGAGTTCAGGAAGAGTGGTTGCTCCTCAAGGGAGCAATCCTTGATGCACAAGCTCAGGCTATTTCGTCTCAGCGGAAAGGCAGCAAAAGGGCACAGCAGTCCCCTTGGCTCTCCAGGGAACTAGCAGACCACCTGTGACTAAAAAGAAAGGCCTACAAAGGATGCAGGATGGGATCCACCTTCAAGGAGGAATATTCCGCACTGGTCTGGTCCTGCAGGGAGCAAACCAGGAAAGCCAAGGCTGCAACTGAACTCCAACTAGCTTCGAGTATCAAGGACAATAAAAAGTCCTTTTTTAGATATGTGGAGAGCCAGAGAAAAAGCAAGGGCAACATTGGACCCCTGCTAAACCAGATGGGACAACTGACAACCAACGCCCAGGAAAAAGCCAACCTGTTGAACGGGTACTTTGCATTGGTCTTTCATCAGTCCCACGGGACACCCGTGCCTGTTACAGGACAGGGAGGCCCCGGGTAAGGGAGATTCCCTGCCCTCCATCAGTGCTGACCTCGTGAAGGAACACCTTGAGAGGCGGGACACCTTCAAGTCTTGGACAGGCTCAGGAAATGGGTGGATGAGAACCTGATGGTGTTTAACACCGAAAAATGCAAGGTTTTCCACCTTGGGAGGAAAAACCCGCAGCATCCTTATAGGCTCGGCAGTGCTACGCTGGTTAGCACTATGGATGAAAAAGACTTGGGGGTCATGACTGACCGCAAGATGATCATGAGCCTTCAGTGTGAGGCTGCGGCTAGTAAAGCGAGCAAAACGCTGGCTTGCATCTATAGATGCTTCTCAAGTAAATCCTGGAACATCATTCTCCTGTGTACTCAGCCTTGGTGAGGATGCAGCTGGGGTATTGCATCCAGTTCTGGGCTCCACAATTCAAAAAGGATGTGGAGAAGCTTGAAAGAGTCCAGAGAAGAGCCACGTGCATGATCTGAGGTCAGGAAAACAGACCTTATGACGACAGGCTGAGAGCTATGGGGCTCTTTAACCAGGAAAAGTGCAGGCTCGGGGGTGATCTGATGGCCACCTATAAGTTTATCAAGGTTGTTAACCAGGATCTGGGGGAACGATTGTTCACTGGAGCACCCTGAGGGATGACAAGGTCGAACAGTTATAAACTCCAGTAAGACCGTTTCAGGCTGGAAATAAGGAAGAGTTTCTTTACTGTCCGAGCCTCCGAGGTCTAGAATAGCCTGCCATCAGAGGTGATTCAAGCACCCACACTGAATGCCTTCACGAGAAATTTGTATTCTTATCTTGCTGGGATCCTATGACCCCAGCTGACTTCCTGCCTCTGGGGCAGGGGGCTGGACTCAATGATCTTCCAAGGTCCCTTCCAGCCCTAATGTCTATGAAATCTATGAAACACTTCCAGTTGCTCCATGATAGCTGCCAAGTAGCTTTTTAAATGTATAAGTGCTTTACACGCTGCTCAATTTTAAAGCAGATGTAGCAAGCTTACCTTTCAGAGCTTGGGTTCAGTCCTAGGCTTGAGATCCTGGTGTTTTGATTGGTAGAGCCCATCCACCAATCAGGAGGCAGCAAGAGAAATAAAGTCACGCCCCTTTCCTGAGGGGAGGGGGAGAAAAGCTCCCCCAGGCCTGATTGAAGATTCCAACACTGTCAGGTCTGGAAGACTTCAGGGGCAGAGCCCTAGAGAGTATAAAAGGAGCTGCGTGCCCAGCACAGGGGAGATGCATCGGGGATGGAGAAGAAAGTAGAGTGGGGCTTGGAAGAGCTGAGGAGAGCTGCTCAGCAGAGTGAAGCAGTCACCCAGAAGAGCCCCGGAAGACTTCTGTCAAGAGGGAGCTGCAGATGGCTCCAGCGGTTAGGCTCTCTGTGCACAGCATGGCACATGGCATCTGGACCCTGGGAACTGCATGAGGTGACTTGGGTCTACAACCTTTCGCATGTGGCCAGAGACATAGTGCACAGGCCGGTGCATGGGGCAGGATCTCTGGAGCCGCTTAGGTGGATCAGGTTCCCAACCTCTTGCACAAGGCGTGATGCAGGAGGTGCTGCACAGAGGGTGAGAGACCCTAGGAGCTGCTTGAGGTGGCTCAGGTCTACAGCTGCTGGCGTGGGGCAGCATCTCAGTGCAGACAATGCTGCTCAAAGGGTCTGGGAGCAGACCGAGCCCCGGTGCTGTACGAGGCTGTCCAGGCCTCCAACCCCTAGCACAAAGCTAAGCACCCACTACACACAGCAGTGCATGTTGCCCTAATCCGGGCCAGTGGCAGCAGAGTCAGGTGGCAGGAAAGCCCGGTGTGAAACAGAGCTCAACCTGGAGAACGGGAGGCAACCCTCCAGGACTGTGGAATAGTAAGTTATCCTGGAGAGGGTACCCACAGGGGAGGGATGCCTCCCCAGGTTACAAAGAGCACCACGTGGGCTGCTCTTGGGTGATAGTGGGGGGGAGGGCTTAGGAGTCTTTGGGGTCTCCCTCTCCTTTTCTTTCCCCATCTCCTTTCTTGTAGTGGTACTTTGGGAACGGGACCCCTGCCCTGGAGGGCACCCAGGTAGTCTAAGGATTGCTTGTTATTTTTGTATACTGTGCCTTACAGTTTATGTGAATAAGTTGAAGTAATAATTTGTATATTTATAGAGTTATAAGGTTGCCCGATCAATATCCTTTGCTCTGGGTTCTATTGTTCATCTGTATTTTTGAATAATAATTGGGTGTGCGTGTGTGTATAGATATAGATATAATGTATGGTATAGGGTTTATTGTTTGTAAATTTGTACATATATATGTATAATCTATGTCCTTACCCTTTAATGGTTTTGTTGTACTAATAATACATTTGTATATAGTTAAGTAATTGATTGACTGGGCCTGACTCGATAGGGGACGGAGGCGGCTGCTGGGGTGTTGTGTCCTTCTGCGGCAGACTGCCCTGCCAATAATTCCCTGAATTGAAGAGGGGAGTACAAACCTGCGTACACCCAGGCTACACAGGTCATGAAGTAAAAGACTATGATTTATCTCCCAGTGCAATGTTCTTTCCTGGGCCTCTGAGAATCCCATAGGTGGCAGGCATCTTCTGCCAGTGGGGCCTTTGCCCGCTAAGGAGACCATGCTGTTTTTCAACAGCGCACCACAGTACTTTCATAGAGGTTGCTGTGTCACCACAGATAAGAAATCTGTGTATCAAAAGGATAATAAACTTATAGCACCTTTCTTCCTGAAAACACTAAAGGACTTCACAAGCTGAACAGATCAATATGCAAACTGTACACCGGGATCACTATATTCATTGCTGTTTTGTCCATATTGGGACAAAATGTAGCACTGTTTGTTTAAGAGTGCACAATAATGTCATCTGTGCTTAAGGACAGGAAGTGAAGAGTATCTTTTGCCATTGACCCTACAGAAGTGCTTTTAGGTAATTACTAATATTTAGTAATTACATTCTAAGACCCTGGAGTTAGCACCCTTGCTCTTACCTACTGAATCATCAACTCTACTTCCTGTAGCACTTAATCTATGAAATCTTTGATTATTTCACTAGAGCTGTGCCTAGGTATATCAGTAGTGAATTTGACCTTGTATATAGTCAATAGGCCTCGTAGCCTAAATTTCAAAAACTAAAAAAAATGTTTAGTTTTTGAACACCCACAATTTTGTGTCTTCAGAAATGGAGAGCAGTTTTGTTAGCTGTGAAAAATACATGTGCCCTGAGTGTCAAAGATGTTATAATGACCTGGTCCCTAAACCTTAAAGAGTCAATGTAGTTTAAGGATTTGAACAGGAAGACTTGACCTGGTTAGTCTTGTGGTAAATGCACCAAAGAATTCCTGCCAAAGTTGGAAAATGAATTGTTTAGAATATACAAGAAGAAAGGAATCCAAAGCAAAACCTGAAACATTTTGAAATGCCAAAAAAATAAAACCTATCAGAATCCCTTTTCTCTAGACATAAGGCTGCAGTTAATTTTTCTTTTACTGTCAACCTTGTTACTTCCTTGTTCCAAAAAAGGAAGGCTTAGCTCTGCTTCTGAATTTCAGGTTGATGACTGAGAGGAAGATGGTCATTTCTCCTGCTTTCACAAAACAGATGCATGCATACGAAGCAGGAGAGGACAGGGAGCATTCACGTTTGTTGATGTTTTCAGGATACAAAGCAGTTGATCAGTCATGGCTGAATGCTCCACTCTCATTCTGGACTCTGTCTTTATATTCCTTGTCTGGTCAGGACCCTTTTCTTTACTGGTCATTCTCAGGCTGGAATGGGCTGTCTCATCTTGGCACTACTTATTCAGTTAGTATTAGGATGAAGCCACAAGCTGAGAGAGAGAGGATGAAGTGACAGGGAGGGAGGGAGAAGATAGTAGGGCATAGACTGGGACGTGTAAGGGAGAGGAAGAATAGAACAGGATCAGGATCAGACATGTATCAGGCTAAGATCCTAACTGGTCCAGTGGGAAGTGTTCAAGCATCCTCACCAAGATGCTGGTCTGGAAACCTTGATGACTGAGACCCCCTAAGTGGAGACTGTCTCTAGAGAGAAGCAGCATTCTGCTACTAGCAAATGAGCTTTCCCTTCTCTCTGTTCTTTTGATGCCACAAGTTAGATTGGTGTCTCCCAAGGCACCCATGGCACTAAAATACAGTTTGTTCATCATCTTTAGCAGCATTTGGGTCAGCTGTGAAAATTCACAGTATTAACATTTTGCGTAGTTGTTACTGGACTCCTAAGTAAATATCCCATTAAGATGAATGGGTAATTTGCATACCTGAGAGCTATTATTTCAGAGCCATTGTAAACTCAAGCAGACATCGTTTTACACTCAGACAGACTGCACTTTTGTTTTTTATTTTTGCAACTATAACAGCCTAGTTTAGTTTTAGCCTTAATTGTGATCCAGTTGTGGGGAACAGTTGTGAGACCAGCATTTGACCAAGTGACATAGAAGCACAGTAACTCTACAGACTCTAATCTTTCAGTTCAGTAACCAAAGCAGGTGAAAGAATAATAAATAATGTCTAAATGAAATAATGGCAGTTCTTGTTTGGGAACTTGGCCAGATACTTCAACATTATTTATTAAATGTAACTGAAGACAATACCTCTGACTCAGCTAAAAGTCTTTAATGGAGAACATGAATTTGTTCATCTCCTTGGGCTTCTCTGCCCACACAGTTTATACCAATTCCAGATTTTAATAAATTGGTGCATGCTCCTTGTGTAGATGGTTTTCTGTCAGTTTGTGTCTCTTGCCTGGGTTTGGCCTACATTAAAAAGGAGTCGCACGAAGGTAGCTCTTGCAATGTGTGCACTGATGTCAGAGTGCCATAGAGCTGTGGCACCCATTTGACAAAATCTGTTTCTCAACTGTGTTGACAATAACAGTTAACTGATTTATTTAATACAATTTGTTTTGAATTAAACAAGACAGCATGAATATCCTTTGCTAGTCACTGTGAGCCCATGTATACGTAGCCAAAAGATTATAATATTCCACTGAACAGTCCTTTCCCCTCTTTCCTCCCATGATCCGCTAGCCAGTAGAAGGTAAATGGAAATGTAGATGAGGATATGCTTGCTTTGATTATGTGATAGCGCCTTGCATATATTCTTTGCTTCTTGACTGAAGAGTATATCTATTTAAGACTCCTGGTCACATAAGTTTTCTGTTCCCTTGTAGCATAATCTGAACATTGGGAAATAATAAGCATCCTGAAGAACATTTATTTTATGTCCTTCATGCAAAGAGTTCAAAGTGCTTTATAAATTGTGCCCCACTTCCTCCTTTATCCCTCCTATCCAAATCCTTTCAAAATCCTGATCCTTCTCCCAAAGTGCCCCTAAGATTTGATGATTTTTCTCTGTTCTGATGTGTGCAGTCTCATCTTCCATCCCTGTAAGTATCCCAGGCTTGTTCTAACCATCTCACACTGACTTTGAGTCCCTCCTGTCTCTCCCTTCCTCAACCTCATCAGGTTAAAGCTTTCTGTCCTTGTTTTCAGAGCCCTGCATAACTTACCTGTCTTTTTTGCTTTCTCCATTCTTTCTCCATCTGGTTAATGATATAAGCCTCGCTGCTCAATTTTCTCACTTTTTCCCCTGCATCTTGTTCTTTGTCGTTATTTATGTATGAGCAGTCCTTCCTGAAATGAGCCACCCTCTAATTCAAGCCCCTTTTGAATACACACTTCTGTGGTAGGCTGCACAAATAACAAGAGGGCTGCTTATAGCTCAATTGGAGGCTCTTACAAATTATCAGTATATTTCACACATGCGCATACACAAATTTAGTGTGTTCCTAAAACAGTTTATTATCTAATGTGTTACCTTGATCACTTGATTTATACACTATATCTTTTTTCCTGCACCTTTCTCTATTAGTCTTTCTGAGTATAAATGTTTTGGGGCAGAGATTCTGCATTGTTTTTATGTGTGGAAAGGACAAAGTACATTATCAGTGCTTCCAAAAGTAAATAATGACAATAGTAACAGCAGCAATTTGAGAAAGAAAGCAAGGTATGTCTTACTCAACAGGAATTACAGGGGAAATTATTGGTAGGTTGAAATTTGGCCAGGACACTGGTGCTAGAACCATTACGTTTGTGGAAGCACCTTGGGATTTTGAATGATCATCACCTTGATTTCCAGTCATTTGGAAAGTGGCAGCCCCAGCATCTACCACTACAGTGTCTAAGTGCCAGAGCAGGGATGACTCAGAGGGAAGAATGAACTGATATCACCTTGTACATTACAGGGGGGTTTCCTTGGAGGGTTCTCATCCAAGAACTGACCACTTGAGTTGCAGTATCACAGTCCAAGGTGCTGTGGTTGCAAGCATACTTTTCTTCTGAAAACAAAAAAAAAAAAATGCTTCTGCTAAGTTTCTTCCAGTCAGACTGCAAGATATACTAGTCACTGTTTAACAGGAATGGTTCTCTAAGCGTGTCTGGAAATTGGCACAAAAAAGTCATTCTGTCCCATAATTTAAAAAATAGTTTCATTGCTGTTGCAAATGATTTTTATTATGACTTCATTTTCTCCAGATAATAACTTTCTGCAGCATTCTCTCTTGGAGCTGAAATTTTCCATACATGGTCTCTACAAGATGATCATTTGTGCTTTTGAATTATGAGGAAGTAAAGCAAATATACTCCTCCAGTTCGAAACAATTCTAATAGTGCACTCTCAAATGCAGAGAAACTGGAAACGGCCAAAGCTTCAAATACCCAAGTTGCAATGGATGTGGTTGTCTTTGAGGACTAGTGGCTTTACTTAGTTTTAAAATAATAGGTGTTGATTTAAAAAGGCAGGTAATCACTTGAAACTTGTATGTTGCATGTGGCCAATGGGAAATGTGCAGGTCCTCTTGTAGATATCTGTAAACAAAGTCAGTGGCAGATAATGGAAGGATTTATTGGATGTAACATAACAGCGTTCTCAGTTACAAGACATGCAGAAAGAGTTGAGAAACATATGGCAGCGTTGAAATGGGACACTTTATTGTGGAAATGCCACTGGAAAAGTAAAATATGAAGTCCTTTCTCCTGTTCCATAATCTGTTGCATGAAACAGCCGAGCAGTTACTGAATTCTTTTTGTCATTCCCATCCGAGAGAAGTTCCGGCAGAGACTTTTTTTTTTTTTGGTTAGTGCTTGTATTACAAAGAAAACTCAAGCAAGCAAGCAAAAAATGGATAAGATGATAAGTCCAAAGGGCTTAGTGATGGACCACCTCTTAACATCTCTCACAAACATTAGCATTGATCCATCAGGTGGGCACTTGGCAACATTCAAACATGTTAGTCAAAGTACCAGCATCCCAGCACCCTGCACTGCTCCTTCGATGCTGTTTGTACATCTGAACATTCATCTTTCACAAGGTAAACTCAGGCATTGGTAATCTGTGGCCTGGGGACTGGATTTGGCCCACAGATATGGAGTTTCTGGTGATGTTTGCACAGGGGATGGTCCCCATGCCACTGAGGAGAAGCATAGGTGGCTGCAGTGGCAGCAGCTGGGTCCTAGTGCCCTCCAGGCTGTGACTCTAGCAAGGTCATTCTGGTCTGCAGTGTGAAAGGGTTGCTGACCACTGTTAAACTATTGTGATGACCAATTTTTAAAGTTAATAAATGTAACCAAAATTCATGCCTGTAGGGTCCTGCTCTTTACTTGCCCCATTGGCAGATATTATCTGTAAAAACTGCCTAGTTGTCCCAGAGAAGATCCACCACATCTCAAGGATAATTCTTCAGTGGCACAGAGCATAGGCGACTGGTAGGGAGGGCATGGGGTGGGCATGTGCCCCCCCAACAGGGCTGTCCCCACTGTCAATGCCGCCAGCGGCATCTGCAGCTGCTTGCCAGCTCCACCCCCCACCGCCAACATGACTGGCGGCGTCTTCAGGTGCCCCCTCAGTCACAGGAGGCACCAGTTGTTGTCTATGGCGTAGACACAGTTCATTGACCTGTCTAACATCTCTTCTCCTTCTCATGCTGCTGCTCTGCTGTTTTCAGGTTCTTGTTGCCATTACAGTCCATTTCAAATTAAAGCAGCCTTCAGACTGCTTTCACACAGCGCACAGAGGTTGGAGCTAAATATAAAGCAACACCAGGTTCAGGACAGTGCAGGGCAAATGTTGAACACTTGTCCTGGAAGTTTGTAAAGCCTTAATGCACAAAGATTAGTCTATATCATAATCATGGGGACATTCCTGTTGCTCATTTGTGGAACATCTGGGGTGTACTTGTTAAGGAGGAGCTACTGAGGAGGAGTGTAAGAAACAGCATATAGTGGGAAACACATGCATAGGCAGAGAGGCATTATTAGTAGAAGTGCACTGATATATTGGTCCATATTGTATAAGCACTAATGAAAGAAAAATTGACATTATCAGCAGTTGGCTTTTTTGGCCAGTGTAGGCCATATTGTCACCGATAAATGCCATGTGCATGCGTGCAGCAGCAGCATGCACGTGGCCAGAAATGCAGCCTGGCAGCTTAGAGAATAGCCTACTGCCAGTAAGCCTGTGGGAGGGGGAGGCAGATTAAGGCCTCCGTGGTGAGGGAGGAAGTGTGGCTGGGGCAGAGGCAGATGCTGCCCAGCTGGGCTGAATCAGGATGCAGGACAGAACTGCAGGCAGCTCCTCCAGAGTGAGGGCAGCTCCCAGCTGCTGTGCACAGCTCCGGTGGGGGGACATATGCCCCCCAGATTTGTGCACAGGGTGAGGGCAGGCTGCCCACTGTGGGCTCAGGGCCAGGGTTGTGCCAGTCTCTTCCCGGTGTGGGGGCTGGGCTAGTCTGCACTCAGCGCAGGTAGCGGCACTGAGAGAGTAGGCTATGGGGGCCGCTATGGTGAATTTTTGGCCACCCAGTAGCACTGCCACCCCGCCCCAAGTGTGGCCCTGGCCCATCCCCTCCATTGGGAAGAGAGTGGCGTAGTCCCTGAGCCTGCAGTGGGCAGCCTGCTCTCACCCTGTGCACAAATCCAGGGGGTACAATCCCCCCATATCTCCGCTAGGGGTGCACACAGTGGTAGGGAACTGAGCCCACCCCATCTCTTTGTGTGCCCCCCAGTGAGCTGCCTGTGGCTCTGCCCTGTGCCCTGCTCCAGCTTGGCTGGGCAGCACCTGTTTCTGCCCCTACCCCAGACCCTCACCATGGGGGCCTCGAGCTGTCCCCCCATGCCCCTTCTTCCCCACAGACTTACCAACAGGACACTGCTCTCCAAGCTGTGGGGCTTCATATCAGCAATCAGTATTGGCTGATGTGGCTGGTTAATAATCTGACATCGGTATCGGCCAAAAAAAATCTTTATGCACCCCCAATTACTAGACTGGAGCTAGATGGTGGCTCCAGTACAGGTCCAGGAGCTTAGACCACCTGACTCCTGTGCTCTTTCTTATGCTGGCTGTCTTCAGGGCTTGGGCTCTTCAAGACCCCAAACCTCTCAGCTTTCAGTTCTGTCATCTGAAGCATGATAAAAATGCTTATTTTCTGCTGTACCTTACAGGGGTTGTGAGGATTACCATACTTACTCAAATATAAGAAGAGGTGTCTGCCCCCTCTTCCCCTTCCCCCTCCCCCTATCACCATGGGGAAAAAAAGGCTCCTCATCCTATATTTGCATACAAGGAAACCTCATTAAATACATTGTCTATCATTAAATTGCTGCCAACAGTAGCACATGCTTAGTAATAGAAACTGACAGTGAAGCTGATTAAATGAAGCTAACACTGAGCATGACTATAAAACACATAGCCCATCTTGGGCAAAGACTCATGGGAAACCTTTTTTTTTTTTTTGGTAGCCCTTTAAAAAAAAAAAAACAACCCCCCCCAAATAGGTAGGTGTTCCCCCAGCAGGGAATGGCAATACCTTTTTTTTTTTTTTTTTCCCCCCCCCTGTTTTTTTGCACCGGTGCTGGAAGCACTGCAATACCAGGTCAATGCATGGAGTGGATGGAGCACGCTCCAGTTTTACCACCCAATACCAAAAAGAATATGCTCAATATAGACCTCCTATGGAGGACATATCAGGCAGGCTAGAACAAGCCCCAGTACTCTTGTCTTGATCTAACTGACATGTATGGTAGCACTCCCTACACTCAGCACTGACTCTTCCGGTGGTGGTAAGCCACTACACTGCATACCTTACAGCATCTTCTTTACTCCCACAGCTGAGCTCTGCCTTTCTTTCCCATTTCCAATGATTTCTGTTTCTTTACCAGCCTTAAATGTCTGGCAGACATCACCAAATGGGGCCCCAAGCAGTTCACCCAGAATCCCTGTCTCACCTCCTCTCTCGGCCTGTTGTATACGATTGGTGTGGGCCTGCCCTCTTTGAGACAGAGCCAGACCAGGTTGCTGTGCACCTCCTCTGCATATATATTTTTGGCCTTGTGACAAGAACACCTGATTCCAATCATGACTGGGGGGCTAATTAGGACATGGATCCTTTTGGTGGGATGGGGGAGGCAGTATCTGGAGTACACCCACATACTGTACAATGCCAAGCTATGGGCACACTATGTCTTGGAATGCTGTTGACTGCTGGGGCCCAGCCCAGTGAACCATATGGGAAATTATGAGTCTTTTGGCTTTGGACTAACGTACATAGTTTGTACATAGTTTATATCATTGCTTAGTGGCAGTAAAGGAGGTGGTTTTCAGGCCAGGTGGTTTTACTTACTTAGCAGGGGAAATATCTTTCTTCTCAGCCTTGAATGATTTAGTGTAGTTAGAAGGTGAAGGCCAGTCCCTTGCACTATCAGCAGACTGATCCCTATGAGAGTCTACAAATGCCTCTAAATGTGAGGATCTTGGTTACACAATTTATGGTGATGGGGGATTGCTCTCAGGCTTTCCCTCTAGCTTGCTCCTTCAACCTTTTGGCTAGGGGCAAGTGAGACTAAGGGGACATCTGGACTCCAAGGCCTCCACGCTTGGGGCTTGCACATAGGTTTGGGCATATCTGAAGCCCCCAGTTGAAGAGTCTGAGAGGTAGGATATTTGCTGACAGTAGCGCCATGCAGACTTGAACAATTGAGTTCTGCTCAGTCGATAGACTTCAGAGCTGATCTGGCTGATTTGGCCTGAGACACAAAATTTCAGTTTATACTATATGTAATTAGTATGAAAATGCTGTGTAAAAGTGTGTTTATGGAGTACCTGCACTAAAATTTGCAGCAGCTTTTAGAAAAGGTCAAATGGATCCTGGATGAACTAAGTCTGTGGGTACCTGGAGTTATTTGCCTATTTGCAAATTCCTATAGGCATGTTTATTTCAAAGTCAGTGTTTTCAAATTTGTAGCTCACTTCCATGTGCTCAGGGAGATCAGGATGCAACAGCAAGGGGGCAGAAGGCAAAAGTGCACCTGATTTCCCATCCCCCTGTTCCCCAGATTTTTCCCTGCTGTAGCAGTGGGAAGAAGACCGATTCAAGGCAAGTCTCCAATAATTAGATTCTATACCTGGAAAATTATAACACATTTATAAATTTCCATATATAGAAGCTAATTATTGGCAGGGTCATTTTATAATCAGTCAATGTATAATAATAACATAGCCATTTTATAATCAGCCAAGTAATTGGCCGATTGACTTGTATTCAAGTAAATACAGGAGTTAGCATTGATAGTAGGGACTGTTCTTTCCATCTGTTCTGAGGGGTAAAAGATAATCTCCCCTTCCTTCCCCACCTTTCCTGTGTACCCCCCTTTCCCTCCCCTCCCAAAAACCAAATGATCTGGGTGGGCATGGGAATTTGGCTGCAGGAGGATCCTTCCTGCATGCTAGGGATCTTTAAGGTTACAGATAAGAGTACTGCAAAGAGACATTAGAGTCAAAGGGGAGATGCAGTGTAGTAGCTGGAGCACTGAGCTCGGATTTGGAAAGAACTGTGTTCTATTCTCTGCTCTAATAGTAACTTGCTGGAAGACTGTGGGTAGTTTACTTCATCTTCCTGGGCCTCAGTTTCTCCCTCTGTAAAATGGGGATGAAGATGCAGACCTCTCTTTATAAAAAGCTATCAGAGCTCATGGTAAAGGTGATAACTTTTATTAGACCAACAAGATTTTTGCAAAATTGCAGGCTTTTGGGCACAAACACTCTTCATCAGGCATCGGAGAAAAGATTGTAAAAGTTCTCGCGGTTAGAAATAAAAGTTCATATTTCATAGAGGAATCAATAGGCAGAAAGCTCCTCTGGCCAGACAGTTCTTAGATGGTAAGGAGAACTTTTACAATCTTTTCTCTGATGCCCAGTGAAGGGTGTTTGTGCTCAAAAGCTTGCAATTAAAGACATTTTTTTGCAAAAATCTTGTTGGTCTAATAAAAGATATCACCTCTACCATGAGCCCTGATTGATTTTTTCCTCTAGACTAATACGGCTATGACCTGGATACCTTTTGTAAAACACTTTCAGATCTACTGGTAATAATAAGCTACATAGAAGCCAAGTAGTATAGTTGTTCTTGGTCCTGTTTTATTGTTGTTGGGTTGTGATTTTTTGTAGAGAAGTCAAATAAATTATTATGGACAACAGCTAATGCTGCACCCAAACAAATGTGTTCTGCTTTTGAGTAGTGTCCAGATGGGTTTGTTTTATTAATACAAAAATCTGATAGTGCAAACTCCATCTCTTCAGGCAGGAAGACGCATTTGATGTATGGCAGAGGAACAGCCTTTTGGAAATGCATACTGAACATTTGATAAGCCTGATTCATGCAGTCTTGAGGTTTATTTACTGCTCAAACTAAAGCACAGGGTGGGGGGTTGGTGATTTGGTTGTGAAGGAAGTTTCATTTATGTCCTTCTGCATGGACCATGGAATGCTTGTTCGTATCATCTTAGTGAGAACGATGCTCAATCACTGTTGGGCTGGAAAAGAGCAAACAGTTTTCCTGATCATTGTAGATGGGGCATGAGTCATCTAGTCCATTCCTTAAATCATAGGAGGTTGACAAAACACTCTGGAATAGACTGTAGGGGATGATCCCTCACTGTCAGCTGGACAGATAAGATGGTCTAACACTTATAGTAATATTTCATATCCTTCCTTCTGCGTGCCTCCCCTTTTCTCTGTATTCAGCTGACAGCGCAATGTGTATAGGCCTTTGGAATCCAAAAGATCTTTGCTTTTAATCAGAAAATAATTTAGGTTTTTAATTAGATGAGCACAAAAGTGCTGGACAGCATACACCCTCTCCCATCACAGTCGGTAGAAACCACAGGTGCTCAGCAACTCTGAAAATGAGTCTCAAAGTCAGTGGTTGTTGATCTTTCTAGACTCCAGGTCCCCCTAGGAAAATGCAAGCTCTTCTCTTTCTTGGATCATTTTTTGACTATGGAAAAACAATAGAGTAATTCTTCTGTTGCAAAAAAATCAGACCAGAGCAGGTCAGAATGTTTTTGATGCTATCTATTCCTATATGAAATCTCTGTACGTGTCTTGTAATCATATGTAAGTGTTGCATACCTAACGATGTTGACATTGCATGTCATCCTGTGGCACCCTTAAAAGGATCTCCCAGGGTATTGAAAATGCTGGCTGATAATCACTCATTTAAGTTCATCTACAATGTGAGCACAATTAGCTCTTTCAAGGCACTAATACTTGATTAGCGGAATAGACACATGCAGGCAGAAAAATAAAACTCACCAGACATGCAAGATCTAGATACAAACCAGGATAGCGTCTCAGGTGTGTTCTTAAAACCTGGGGTCATGGCCAAGGCATTGGTTTCC
The DNA here is from genome assembly GCF_052110815.1 of Crocodylus siamensis. Taxonomy (NCBI): domain Eukaryota; kingdom Metazoa; phylum Chordata; order Crocodylia; family Crocodylidae; genus Crocodylus; species Crocodylus siamensis. The sequence continues at coordinate 34,032,997 of NC_143404.1, read as the reverse complement.
TGTCTGCCTGGTTTATGTCATTGCTGTAGCATCTTTATTTATCCCATTTTATTTTTTTCTGTCTGTAGATAAAACTAAAGTCTGCCAAGCTGTTATTTGCAGGCATTTTAGCAGGCCAGTCTAGGATGGCTGGTTTTATGATGCCACCTAAGATTTTATTGTCCAGATCTGGTATTAACTTTCTAATCTGCTTCAGGGTTATAGGAAAAGGAAAGGCTTTTTGCTGTTTAACTAAAATTCTTTCTCTTTCCTGGCTTTTTTTTCCCTATTGAAATAGTCCCTTTCCTCATAGCTTTTGTCTGCCTGGCACCACATTTCATTCTGTCCTGAATTGGTGTTATGTTTTGGCTCTGCCATCCACTTCTCTCTTTGGAGGGTGGAGGATGCCAGTTGCAGGATCTTGCTGGGGCCTCTGCTAGGTGTCTTTCTATGGCAGATTTATTGTTCCATATTTTTATTTAATACCTTACTTTTACAGCTCTTAGTATAAATCTAATTATCCATCTGTTATACTATGTTATGGCACTGCAGCTCATGTCATTCTTCCTCCTTGTGTAATCTTAGCAAACTTGACTTTGCCCTCCTGAATTTGTACTGGCTGGGTTTGGTTTTTTTCTTCAAGTGATAGAAGCAACCAGAGATGCTCTCTGTGGCTGCTGACTAAATGAATTGCCATGGATAGTGGCTTTGCCTTGAAGCTACTGAGATTGCTCATGATCAGGGATCCTGGTTTTCTCTGTTTAATCCCAAATTCTCTGATAAAAATGGCAAATTCTATCATTAAAATATCCAAAATCGATGTTTTTCTGCAAATAAAATGAAACACCGCTATATATAGGTATCAGTTGAACACCGTGCTTTATTGATATATTTTCAATGTTAAAGCAATTTGAAAGTCTACCAGTGCCTCGACCAGTATGATAAAATAAATTCTAAATCCATATAAATTTTGGCATTTGATTTTGGGGTTTTATCATAGAAAATCAGAGCTCCCCCTGCCCCCTTTGCTTACCAGGATGTGGGTCCAGCTGCAGCTGTCCCCACCCACCTACTTTGTGGTGTTCAGTAGCCCTGATATGCCAGTGCCCTGCCCATGCCAGTGTCCCTAACCCCCAAGCCACAACCCCCCATCCCTGCTGGTACCCTTAACTCCTGACCCATAGCCCTGCCTGCCCTGCTGGTGCCCCTCATCCCCCACCCCTGCTGGTGCCCCTCACTCCCCAACCTGCACCATCCCAACACCACTCCAGCCTAGTGCCCCTTGCTCCCTACCCAGCCCTGCTGAATGGATCCCTAGCTGCCAGAGCCATAGGGCCAAGGACTCAGGTCTGCAGCACCTGAGCCCCAGCTGCTGCCCATGGAAGGTGGGAGCAGCTGCAGCTGGAGCAGCATGGGAAGCTCGGCTCCCTCTCCCCCATGGGTGGCATGGCTGAAGCAGAGTCCACGGGAGTGGGGCAAATGCAGGCTGGCAGCTGCAGGCTTGGGTTTCCCCACCCTGCTGTCCTCTCCCTGGAGCCTCTGCAGCCCAGCAGGTGGGACCTGGTATGGCAGAGCGGGGCGGAGAGGCTCAGTGCCACTACTGGGAGCTCTGCATTGCCATGGCGAGGCACTCCCTGCCCACCTGGCTTCAGCAGGGGGCACAACTCTGCACAGGCATCCCTGCTGCTGCTGGGTGGTGCTGGGCTCCTAGTGGCAGCACTGAGCTTCCCCACCCTGCTCTGCTTTGCCTCACGAGGTCCCACCGATTAGGCTGTGGAGGCCCTGGGGGACTGTGGGGCGCAGCAGTGCATGGAGCCCCAAGCCTATAGCAGGCAGCCTGCATCTGTGTTTTCCCCATGAACAAATCTGGGGGGGGAGGCTGTGCCCTCCCATGCCCGTTCCAGGAATGTGCATGGTGGTGGGGAACCAATGCCATCTGTGCCTCTATCCCATGCCCCTGTCCTAGCTTGTGGCCCCACATTCCTTCCCTGGTCCCAGACCCCAGGCCCCACACACTGCCCTGGCTTAGCAGCACCCCTAGCCCCAACCCAGCCCTATTCTCTCCCTCCCTTCCTCACTATGAGGGCCTCAATCCATGTCCCTTCTCCCTCGAGATGTACCTGCTGGGAGCTGCTCTGCACGCTGCCTGGCTACCATGTACGAGTGTACATGCGCACATGCATGTGGAGCCCTCCTCCTGTTCCTGCCAGCTTGGAAGGAAAACCTGCCATTTCTTGTGTTTTTTCTTTAAAAAGAGAAAATCTGCATTTTTCCATGGTGAATAGAAAACCTGTATCCCTGCTATCAGAGTCTTTTCTGCTGTGTCCCTGTTTCTGCCTTCCTATCATTTTTAGTTGAGATGCAATATTTAGCTGTCCAGACTGTAAAAACTGGAGATGGGCTTGACTCGGCCCCTACTTCCATCTCCGTTTCCTTTACCCCAGATCCAAACGCTGAACTTGGGGAAGGTTTGTCCCATGAGGGTGGTAGGTTCTTTCCCAGCTAACAACATTAGGCTCTTCAACAGGTTAGCCTTCTTGGGGGAATGATCAGCTTCCTGCAAAAGTAGAGGGGGAAGCTGCCTGGCCCAGTGGCCCCCTGCAGGACAGTGACTCATCAGATGCTACCATTTTCCCATCTCTGAATTTTGTAAAGTTTTTTGACTGATTGTTTTATTAAATGGTTTAAGCTAGATAGACATCCTGCTGCTTTCCTTAGACTGTTCTGCTAAGGGCCAAGATTGTCCTTTGGACTCACACAAATAGTTTGTATGCCAAAGTCAGTGGGAAGTGATTATGCTCATCAGAGGACAGTATGTGTCCTGGTGGGTCTCTCTAGCCTGCTGTTTGTTCAGTCCTTTGTGGTTCAGGATGCTGTGGATTTACCTGTGCTGGGGTAGGGCTGTATCAAGTCTCATGACAGATGTGCAACAGGCATGTTGCAGGATTTGTAAAAATCTAGATTCTCTGGGTGGTTTTTTGACACGGCTATATGGTTGGTCTCAATCCAAAGTTCTGATTTTTGACAGTCGCTGTGCTGTTTGTCCATCTGTGGTTGTGAATCGGACTCCCTTAGTTAAATTGCCTTCTGGATCACATTAGCTCATCAAAATTACAAAACCATTTCCTGTACTCCATCTAATTCCCTTCTCCTAGTAGCAACAAATACTCAGTAACCTAGTTGCTCATTTAAAACTATACTTACATTTATGTAATCCATTATGCCACATTGAGACATGCTGCTCTTCCAGGAGCACTGCTTGTTCCCCTACTAGTGCTATCAGTCATCTGGCCTGATAGAAAGTGAGAAGGCAGCAGTGCATTGATGTGGAGATTTTATCTTTCTTCTTGGGCTGTTTTTTATGTCTTTCCTACACTCTGTGCTTTTGAACATCTAACATCTCTTTTATGCTTCACATCTTTTATGTGAAATTGTTGCATTTTGTCGCCCATCGAAACCTAGTTTTCCTTTTGTCAGGTTTTTCACTTTCTTCTTAATGTTATTTTGATCAGCACAACTGCTTGGGCCTCCATTTTATTGGGTGGCTTTTAATCTTCTCAGTTGTAGCTCTGAAGGCCTTTGTCTATGATAAACTTGGCTTTGACACAGTGCTCAGAGGACAGTGTTTTGTAAGCTGGTTCTGCACAATTGACCTTGTTTGCACGTTGGGAGGTATACATTTTGTTCACATCTCTCCCTTTCAAATCTGACTAGCATCACTTGGCCTTGTATGCTTTTTATTTTTCTATTTGCTTTTTTAAATCAATGGTTTTATTTGTTGCCAGGTATTTTTCCTATTGTTTGTGTAAGCCACCCATTTTGCTTTTTGATATCTGATATTCTGCAGGCATTTACAGCCACCTGATACCTCTCTTTTAAAAGGGATTTGCCAATTATATGCTTTAGAAGGCCTCCCGTGGTCATTGTGCCATCACAGGATGATGCATTCTGGAATATCAGAGCAAAGGTGTACTCTGACTGTGGACAGTTTTCAGTCAACCTACATGGGAAGAGGAATTGTCAATATTTAGTTGCACTGGTTTATCCTATTTAGTCAGTCTGGGGGGATCTGATGTATTTGAAATAGGTTTCATTTCCATATTTTCTGTGCTGTAATTTTTAAAGCCTCTTACTGAATTGATCCTGGTGGTATCTCATTGCTTGAAAGAATGGTAATTTTTCAGCCAGGCAGCACTACACAGAGTTAGGGTTAGTTGCAAAATCAATCTTGGAGTTCAGATTTGATAGCTCATCAGATTTGATGGGCTGCTTTACTTGGAGTCCACTTTAGAGAGTTGTGGTGTCAGCCTGAAACGAGTTTCATTTTGATTCTAAGGTTCTGCATACTACCAAGCAATCCTTTGTGTTGCTAGTGTTTTGTGCTGCATCTGTGCTTTGGATAATTGCAGTAGAAAAAGTGTCTTCGGTGTACATGTCACTTCACTTGAATTATTTTAATGTTTTTCTTCTTCAACCTGCAATCTAAAATTCAGCCCCATAAGTCAGCATTCAGTCATCCAGTTGCTTGTTTCCAGCCCTATTCAAACCACAGAGATTTACTGCTATATTCAAGAATGGTTTTATGTAATTCCAGACAAACCTTTTAAATGGTTGACATTTTAATGATCTGTTTTTTCATTGTTTTTATTATTTGTCAGAATAATTTTAGCATTAGTCCATTTACGTGGCCTATCAGAAATTCATCAAATTTAAAAGTTTCTGCTGAAATTTTTTGTCCATTTCATGTGTGGCTTCATTGGCATGTTGCTTTTAACTCCTGTTAAAAACATGTTGCCTTTAACTTTTCCAAGGATCTTTTGAAATTCTTACTCAGATGTGCGATTCCTCAAGTCATTCAGACTCGGAGAAAACTTTACATATGATTTAGATATTCAGATATTGCACAACCAGAGACATTTCAAGTATAAACCTCTTCAGATTTCTGGGAACAAAGCATCTTCATGCTGTCATTTGAAGTCATAGATTGTACTATGAATGTTACATTTTTGGGGAGATTTTAAGATGTGCTTCATTCACATCCATTCTTGATACTTAGCTTATAGCAAATATCAAATAGACTGTACTGAATCTTTTAGTATATTTTGCAGATTCAGAGACTTTGATCACATTTTTGATTTTACATACTGTATCCTTGACTGAAGATGGAAAAGACCTATTAAGTCGTATCTAGTCCGATGATTATCAGCCTTTTTACCATCTGACTATGCTTTCATCAAAGCAAATGAGCTCAAGACCCACCTTCCTGTATGCTGAACAGAATATTCATGTAGATCAGCTGTTAATAAAATCAGAGAATGCTAATGTACTTGCAGTACTAATGGCCCTTGGATGTATTTCAGTAAAATGAGAGAGCTCAGCATTGTGCTCAGAGCTTATCCACATGGATACTTGAGGAGGATTTCTGAATCTTGCTAGGCAAACAAAGTGGGGATACTGCACTCAGATGGGGGACAGATTGAGAGCATAGTTTGGTACAGTAAAAGGCTTGAGGGAGAACAGAATGAAAATGGAGTGGGTCAAAAGGAATATGGTTGGGGGGGGGAACTGAAGGAAAGAATTAGTTGAAGGGATGGGGACTTCCTAACCCTTGTACCTTTATCCTCTTTCCCCATTTTGACCCATTTTGCATCCCTGCTAGTAAGGCCCAAGCACCCTTTGTTTCTCTCCTTCTTCTAATTTGCTTAGCCACTGCAGAGGGGACACTGAGAACACAGGACAAGAGATGGTTTCTTGCACTCAGAGTCAGTCACCACAGCAGCTGCTGGCATCCGTAAGGGGTCACTGCTGGGGGCTTTGGTTATGACCTGGCTGGGCCTGGAAAGAGCACCACAGAGGAGGCAAAGCAGCCAGTAGCATGTTCAAGGGTGTAGATCAGAGGTGACCAAGCCATGACAGGGATGCCACAAACAGCATAGGGAGCCTCTGTGTGTGGCATGTGGCAGATTGGGGAGGAGACAGGAAGCACAGTGGCAAAAAGGGCAGGGAGCATAAAGCAGAGCATCATATCAGACAGGGAGCAGGAATCAGGAAGCAAAACAGCAGCTTGCTCAGGGAGCACAGAGCAGGGACTAGAAAGCAAATCAGCAGATATGGCAGAGGAAAGGAATAGAAAGCAAATCAGCAGATATGGCAGAGGAAAGGGTTTGGAGTGGCACTTAGAAGTGAGGGGGTGTAGAGCTAATTGATGGGATGCCTGCCAAAAAAGGTTGGCCCTTACTGGTGTAGATTAAATGGGACAGATGAGTTTCAGGCCCTGCTATGTGAGGGTGCTTGATGTCCTCTGCTTTGCAGCATGACTCTTAACCGTCCAAATTTCTGTCCAGTCTAGTTCAAAGTCACAAGTGATGGAGCTTTCACCATTGTCTTTGCAAGGCTGAAGGCCAGACTCATCAGACATGCACACATTGCTTTCATTCAGATCTAAAGGACATAGGCATAGACATTGCAGGGCAGAATTTACTCCTTTGTCATTGTGTTCTCAATAGTTAGTCTAAACTTTTCTTTCTCTAATTGTGTCCCACTACTCCTAATAGCCAGTAGCTATTGCGAAGCTTTGGGTGCTGATTCAATATGGAGGAGATCTGGTCTGATTTGGTGGCTGAATCTCCAAATCCAAATCAAATCAAGAGACTTAGAAAAAGGTCCAAATTGATTCGAAGCTCTCCAGATCTTCAGAAAAGATTTGGAGAGCTTTGATTCAGGCAGTCTCCGCCTGCTGCGATGGGGACCTGGAGGCAGACTCCATGCCAGTAAGCAGGGAGCAGGGGAGGGGGAGAGGGCTGGAGGAGGGGGGAGGGGACCACAAGAGGATGCCTGCCAGGCCCCATCCCCTGCCCATCCCCAGGTCCTAGTGCTTTAAAAAAAAAGCCCGCGCTCACTGGGTGCTGCCGGGGGGGGGCAATCCCCACTGCCCTGTGTTGCATGAGGGATTGTGCCCTGAGCCTCCTGACCCCCCTCCCCCCCAGCTGCCTGCCTGCCCCAGCTCTGGTCCTTTAAGGAAAAAAAATGACACCCCCACCCTCCCGGACTCACCAGTGCCTACAGCGGCTTCTGGGCTTTGGGGCAGTCATGGAAGAGCCCCCCACACAGCACGGGGCAGTGGGTGGCAGCAGGGATCGCCCCCCTGCCAGGCAGAACCCAGTGAGTCGAACCTTTTTTTTTTCCAAAGTCCTGGGAGCTGGGGCGGGCGGGCAGCCACTGCCAGGCTGGGAGAGCGGAAAGGGGATGAGACCGGGTGATTCAGAGATTCGGCAGCAGCCAAATCTCCAAATCAAATTCAGCTGAATCGATTTGGGACAGTGATTTGAATCACCAAATCGAATCACTGTCCCCCTAATCGGCCAAATCTGAAACGAATACTAGCCACTTTGCACAGGCCTAATAGCCACCCCCTTCCCCTCCCCCCAAAGCTTTTCTCTTCCTTCATGCCAGCGTTCAAAAAGTACATGGTCTCATCTCTTTGGGCACCAAGTACATGCTACTGTTGATCTTTGCTTCTAAGGCAGTCTCTCCAGCTCCTTCGTGGACTTTTTGCTCTCATTTAGTCCTGTCTAGTTTGCTTCTTTCTGTTACTGAGGTACCCAGACCTGAGCCTAATTGTCTGGGTACGTTGTTGCCAGAGCAGTGCAGACGGAGGTTTTCACCTCCTGGCTCTGTGCTGTGTCTGAGCGTGCATCCACAAATCCCACCTCACCACTGTAGCCTTTTTCAGTTTAATTTGATTTTTCCTCTGCCATATTGCATTGCAGGCTCATGTCTAATTTGTTCTCTGCTTTTGCCTCAGGGGTCTATCAGTGTTACTGCTTTCCATACTTCTCTCTTCCACTGAATATCTCTACTTGAGATTTTTTTATTCTCTGAAAGTATCTCTTAAATTTTGAATTTTAAACTTTGTGTCATGATAGGAGTAAAGCCAAGAGAGTTAGCAGTGCTATTAAAATGTTTTTTCCCTTTCAGAAGCCTGAGATGCATGTAGGCTCAGAGCTAGTACTAGTGCCATGCATTCTCTGAGTATTACTAGGAATCATCTTCTTCTATCACCAACACCTCTGATCTTGTGGAAACAGTTTTGTCACTCAACATAAATGAAAAGCAAGTAACTGGGTCACCAGTTTGAATTTGCGATAGGCCTTACAGCACCAAAAGTTCCTATGAAGGCTATTTGACAGATGTGAAATGAGACTCTGAGTGTTCCAGTGCGTAGTAGACAGATGTCCATAGCAGACAACCCCATTACCATGTTTGGTGCAGGACTGGCAGAACAAATTATTCTTGCATCTCTAATTGTAAGTCATGGGAGCAGTAAGTCAGTGTTGTGCAGTGTGGGTTGAGCTGCTTCTATCCCTGCCTCAACCCTATCTCCAGACCACAGCCAGTACTGAGTCTGTGAAGCAGTCCTGACCTATTTACTCCCCTCCACAGACACCACATCTCTGCAGTGAAGCAGGGTAGCTGCCTTAGAGTATCCCTGAGCTGATGCCAGTTAGCACACCTGAGACAGAACTTGCAAGTGGTGCATGTTCAGGGCTACTCTACAGCAAGACCCTGTCTTACATATGGGATTTGTTGCAAGTGGATGGGGCTGTGTTCTGGAGGCAATCCTGGGGTTGGCATGACAGTGCCTTGGACAAAGTCCTCAGTGTCCTGCCCGTCGAGTACCATCACTGGTATGAATTCAGTTGACAGAAAGGGAGACGGGAGAAAATGCAAAATAAGTTGACACTTGTTGCCTGGGTGGGGAAGTGCATAAGGTCCCTACTCATGTGGATCCATTTTCTGTGTATCACATCCCTTTGCTGCTTAGTTTTTCCTCAAGATTGAAGAAGGAGCTGCTGTAATACGCCTTTCCTCTGCAGCACACAGAAAGGTAGGATTGAACACGGCTTACTCGGGGCACAATACCAAGTTGTTTTATTTCAATTTTACTACATGTTACAAATTAGAGAGTTATAATATCACTGATCGAAGTGCTTCAGCACTTGTTTTTATTACTTCTGCTCCTCTTTCCTTGTGCTGTTGAGGCTTGCAATGTTCTGACAAACATGCCGTTCGTTTGTCAATTTGTAATAATCTCTAGCCTCTTGTGGGAAGTTATAACTATAACGTAGTGAAATATAAACTGGCAGAAAATGGAATGTTCCCTTCTGCCAGTTCTGTGAGCGGCAGGAGATGGGTTTGGATGTTAGCTTTCTATTTCTTTCTCTCTCTTTTTTTAATTTGCTGAAGGGCACAGTCACCCTCTTGCAGCACCAACAGAAAAAATATGCTGGGCCTATAAAATGACATGTGAAGTTTGTCCCAGGCAAAGTTACAAATCCAAAAGGTGTGGAAGGAAACAGCAGCAATAAAATATAATTATTTTTCTTCTGGTCAGAATCATCCATTTAAAAATGCAGCTGACAGTTTGGCAGTACATCCGTTTCATGGCCGGTTGTTGCAGTTGTTATGGGATGCTGATGAAGAGCTCAGGGTCAAGATAGGAACGCTTGGGAGGCTCTACAGGGCAGAACTGTAATCACCTCTTCATGGGTGAAGGAAAAGTCGCCACAATGTAGGGCTTGAATGTACTGGGGAGAGAAAAGACCCAAATTAGGTTTCCCACAAAATGCGCTTAAGAGGCATTCAAGGTCTTGGGCCTTATCTGTAAGGCCCAGTGCCCTGTACTTGAAGTATCTGAAAGATGATCTAAGGTCAGCAGTGAAAACACTGAAGGCATCTCAGCTCCTCAGCACCGTGGAGGTTTGAGGTTACAGAGATTGCTTAGGGGCTGGGCTGAAACTGTGGGGAGCTCCCACATCAGCAAGGGACCATTCCAGAGCTCACTCCAGAGGTCAAAAGTACTTCTTTAGTCTGCCTTCTCTAATACCACTGCATAGCAATATTTGCATTAAAAAATCCCTGCCAAACCAAAACACTGCACTGTATACATGCACACATTCTCTCCCTGCCAACAGGATGGGAGAAAGGGCTACAAAGGAGGAATGTTGTCTTATGAAGGTGCTTAGATATGCTGACACGGGATATGTTGCAACCTAAAGAAACAGACTGGACTGTGAGTGGCAAAGTGTGGCTACAGTTGCTCCACTTAGTATTGCACAGGTGCATATGTCTGAGACTGCAGGGCTGTGTTGGATGGCTGCTTGAACCATAACTGAGTATTGTATGTTAAGACCCATACTTTCTGGTGGGCTGCTCTTTTATGTGGATTAAACTATGTGCTCAAGTCTGATAAGAAACCTCTGTTCGGGCCAAGTGTGTTTCTGCTTTCAGACTAGGCTCGAAACCAGCATCACATTTTTCATTTCTGCAACAGAAGTTTCAAATACTGCCATTCTTTCATGGCTTAATGCCCACTGAATTTCATGTTTTAGTCCAAGATCTGTCTTATTGTATTTCTTTTGTCCAATCTGCTCATCTTTGAGCAGGATCACACACTTCATTTGTATAGAGATGCACGGAGTTTTCAGATTTCTCAAATGGGCTTTTTATTAGAGAAGTACTGATTTTTATTTCTAGCAGAGGCATTTTCACATAAAAAGATAGAAATGTTTGGAACATTGAAAGCTGAATGGTACACCTTCCCATCCAGTAAAACTTCCTAACCTCAAGAGTTTTTCTTTAGCTATGGTTCAGAGATTTTAATTAGATCTAATACTCTAGGTGACCAACAAAGCATTAAAAGGCATACCAGTTTTTCAGCTAGATCCTTTACTGCAGAGCTTTCATTATTTATTTTTGATAGAAGTGACAAAAGAACTTCAATATACTAAATTTATATTTTGGTTGAATAGCAGTAACAACTATCGGCATAAGAGATTCCATTCAGTGTGGTTATAATCAGAAAAATGTCTGTCTACAAATTGCACCACAGGGTTCCATATTTACTTTGCTCTCTCTTGCTCCCAGCAACTTTCACATAATATTTGCTCAGGTTTTCAAGTCAGAAGTTGAATTGTTTACCTACCAAGGTTACAGACTCTTTCTAGAATTTGAAAATGCAGCTAGGTCCTTTTTGCCTCTTATCACCAGAAGTAGACTGCATTTGAAAATTTGGTTGACAGTGGTGGTGGTGATGTGCAAGAATTTGATGTGCCGTGGAATCTAAAATTCTTGTAACTAATACAGGCGTACCTTGTTTTATTGCGCTTCACTTTATTGCGCTTCACAGATTGCGCTTTTTACAAATTGAAGGTTTGTGGCAATCCTGCGTCGAGCAAGTCTATCGGTGCCATTTTTCCAACAGCATTTGCTTACTTCGTGTCTCTGTGTCACATTTTGGTAATTCTCGCAATATTTCAAACTTCAGCAACCCACCACCCTGATCAGTCAGCAGCCATCAACATCAAGGCAAGACCCTCCACCAGCAAAAAGATTACGACTCGCTGAAGGCTCAGATGATGGTTAGCATTTTTTAGCAATAAAGTATTTTTTAATTTAGGTATGTACATTGGTTTTTAGACATAATGCTATTGCACACTTAATAGACTACAGTATAGTGTAAACATAACTTTTATATGCACTGGGAAACCAAAAAATTCGTGTGACTCGCTTTATTGCGATATTTGCTTTATTGCGGTGGTCTGGAACCGAACCCGCAATATCTCTAAGGTATGCCTGTATGTAGAAAAAAATTGCAGCTGCTTGTTGTAGAAAATCTGAGAGCAGAAATAAAAAAAAGGAAGGGACTTAGTTCTTTATTGGAGGCAGGAAAGAATGGAATTTCTCCCTCTCCTTTCTTTCTTCTCCTCTTCCTCCTCCTCCTTCCTAGTGTCCAGCCTACTTCATGCAACAGACAATTATTTTGTGCCTCTGGTGAAGCTGCTAGGAGGATTCTTTGAGTAGCACAGCGATACCTACAGGAACGTGGTTCTGTAGGCAGCATGAATAGGTGCAGTATCTTGTCTTGTGTATGTCATGCTGCTGCCAGGTCTGTCTTGGATGATCTGAGAAGCTTTTAGGGTGAAAAATGGAAAAAGAAAAGTTCTAGAGCGCTGCTCTTTGGTGTGTTCACCAAACAAAGTTTTATGATACCATTTGGCCATGGAGCATTATCTCTGTTTATCAGCATTAGACAAGAAGACTTAGAGGGGATGTCTTTTTGCTCGCTGGCTGACTGATCTGGGGTTGGGGTGGTTTGATTCTGAAACACTGTGGAGTGGTTCAACTTTATTCACAGGATTAATAGCAAGCACAGTTTTCTCCCAGGCACAAATCAGGCAGCTGATTAAGACAGTTTTAAAAAGCACAAAATGAAACCCCAGGTATTCAGAAAACTCAGTCCCAAGTCACAATACTGACTGCAAGCCACTGGGTATGTCTACACAAGATGCTTACTGCACGGTAAGCCTAATAACACTGCACAATAATGTGCTGGTCCAAAACCATGCTAATACTTAAGCAAGTACTAAATTAAATGCGCAGTAACTATTGCACATTAATGAATGTGTAATGTGCCCACTGGGTACCAAATTAATCAGTCTCTGACTTCTCACAAGCTTTTAACAATCTGATTAGCATTTTCTGCTGTCCCTTTGCCTGTTCACAGCCTATTTCTGCTTGCTCCAAGAACAGGATTTCACCACATGACTCTTGTTAGGGTGAATTACAGCAACTGCTTCCAAGTTGTTTGTGCACTAGAGTTGTCCCATGTCAGAAGCTGTGGTGTGACAGATGACTGGATCATTCTAGTGGGCTCATCTTCCTGGCCCAGGTAAACTCTTACTGCAGTTTTCAGCTGGGGATGCCAGAATTCACCTTTCCTCTTTCTTGCTGGGCTCCTTGTAGAGCTCATATATACAAGTTCTCTTCTCTGATAACTAACCTGCGATCTTAATCCCAGAATCTAAAAGCTCCATTGATCATCCTTTTGAGTTTTCTAGGAATTACATGTGTATTATACTGGTTGGATTTTTACCATCCCTCACCTTTCTATGGAGTGAATGAGCTCCAGACCCCCTGTCAAGTACTCTGGCAGCTGCTTTCCCATCGAAATGGGGTTTCATTTTCTTTCCCAGACTCCATTCAGTGAAGAGTCAGTGTATTTTTTGGAGGCTGGAGAAAATTTCAGCTTATGGAGGTAACCTACTAGAATATTTCTCAGTGTGTGAAATAGAGAATACTTGTTTTGTAGCTGCATAGAGATAAGCTTGCATAAGCTTCTAGGCAGAATAATGTTCAGATGTTGATGCCAAAGAGTAGCTGCTCAGGTTGTGGAGGCAGCTCTGCAGAACTAATGCTTGCTAATTCAGATCCTGGGGTTAAAGACTGAAGGACAGGCAAGTGCTCAGAAGTCTCTGCATTGCTGAATTGAGTATCTAATAGATCTGCAGCTGAAGCAGATGAGTTGTATACCTTAATTGTTTTTACTTATTCAATTGTTAGTGTTCATGTAATCCAGGGATGTCAAACGCATCCAAGCTGTAGGCTGGATGAGGGGAGCAGGGCCAGTCTGCAGGGCAGATCAGGCCCACAGACTGGCCCCATGCACTGGAGCCAGCACGCAGAGCCAGGCTGGTGTGGGCACCTTGTGCAATTCATGTCTTGTACCATGGCAGTGAGTTCCATAGGCTACTTGTGCATTCATTTTGTAAGGCCTCACCTGCTGTAGCTGCTGAGGAACATAATATTTGTAGAGTGTTTTGATACCTTCGTCTGGGAGACATTATGGCGGGCAGGTATTAAGATGCAGGTGCTGTCACCACCACTGCTTTTCCCAGCAGCTGCATGGGGCATATGTCCACAGCTGGTGCTTTTCTGCACAGTGGTGGGAGACCTCAGCAGCACTTGCATTTTTCCCTGCAGACACTGGCTGGAGACAGTTCCCCTGTTGCCATAGGGAAAAGCCATGGCAATGGATGCTTTCCCTGTGCAGCCACTGGGAAAAGCAGTGGCAACATCTAAGGACCTAGCACCTGCCCACCCACCATGTACCTAAACTGGGTCTGTCCAGCTGCTGAAGTCCTGTGTCCATAAACCAAATCAAATGGCTTTGCAGGCCACAGGTTGCTGACCTTTGCCTTAAGGGATTTGCTACCTCTCTTCCCTCCCAAATCCTTCAAATAGTCTCAGTCTTTGCAGATGGAGAGGGGGGCAGGAAAAATAAGCCACCAGATCTATACTTATCAGATAGGGACTGTTGCTCCAACTTGCTGCTGCTGCAGCCTATAAGATGGAGCCTGCTATTAATAGTATCTTTTGCTATCACAGCTATCAGGTGAGGGGCAAAAGAATAAAAAAAAGCCGTTGGGAAGTGGCGTTCACAATCCTTGTTTTTCTGTGCTGAGGTCAGCCTGCTAATTAGAATCTGGCACATTGCGTCTGCTGTCTCTAAAACATGGATTCACTGCGACAGTATGAGATGCAGAGTCCACACTGATCCACCCACAAGTCTCCCAGCAGAAACTCCTCCTGCCAGCTTGCTTGGCTCCAGATTGACATGGGACAGCTCTGTTTGCCTTGTTTTTATGAACTAGTATTAAGCCATCAGTTTAATTTGATGCTTCTCCCTGCCTGAGCCCATTTGTGTTTCTGTGTTTTATGACCCCCTTTACCTTTGTCTCTTTTGTCTGATTTTTGGTAGTGTTACAGTGATGCTGTAGCTGTGGTTGTCCTGGAATTATAAAAGAGGCAAGGATTTCTTATGGTGAAATCTTTTATTGGACAAACTGTATAGTTTTTCATCGAATTTTTGGCATTAGGTGCTCTGGTGGCTTTCAGGTAATCAAAAGAGCTCAAAGTGTTTTATTGTAGCAGAGACCAGGTATCTTTGTCTAGCTGCAGTGCAAGTGCTGCTTCAAAGCGGAGAAAGGTGAATGTACCAAATCCTTTCCTTAGAAATGAGGTCTGCTCAGGATCCAGTAGACACGCACAGGTCCAAATCTTCATGCTTGCTTCTCAGTACCCATCTCACTGAGAAGAAAGCCTTTGGCCTTTGACTCTTCTCTGCTCACCCTGAAAGATTCATGGTGAAGAACTGCCTTTAAGCCTTCCTGGACTTGAAAAAGACCACAATCACTCAGCTCCCCCTGGCTGAGTACACATGCCCAGGATACAGCCTGAACAAGAAAAGTTGGCAAGAAAAGCAAGGAAACATTTTTTTCATGAGCTGGAGCATAGACAGGGCTTGGCAACATGCTTTGTTCATTTAAGTGTCAGGGTACCAAAAATATAGGTTCTTTGCTGAGGTTATGCACTAAGTGTGCCTGGTAGCCTGCAGCAGCCAAAGTACTTCACCAGGGAATAACCCTGGCTTCACCCCTCAGCAAATCAAAAGCATTAGCCCCATTGTACAATGGACACAGTGAGCTGCCTAGTATTGAAGGGCCAGTTTGACCACCCTTACACTGAGTAGTACTTTGATGTGGCAAGGGGATGCTGGCTGTTGAGATGTCCAAAGCTTTCATAGCAATTGTTGACAGAACTGCAAATGAAAATTTTTGCGTCAGAAGTTCCCAGTCTCCTGTGTCTGTTGTCTTGCCTCACTACTTGCTTTGGTTGAGGCTGCACATTAATTTTGATCCATACATCATACCACACAAATCAAGGATCATGCCTGGCATACTATCTAGGACCAGTAAGAGCCAAATTCTGCCATAGGAAGCCTCTTTGCCCCCCCTTTAAGCAGTAGGGAAAGGGGTTCCCACCTAGCAGTTAAGAGGGAGGAAGACTCTTTCTGAGTGCCAGTGCTTGGAGTTCTGTGTTTAAGACTAGCTAGGTCCAAGACCCTGCAAGCAGCAGGGTATTGTGGGTCCAGAGTTGGGAATTTACAGGTAGAGGGATGGTTTTAGCCACTTGTAATCCTTAAGTGAGATTTGTGTGTGGGGGTGAGACTAAGTCATAACTGGTCATTTGCAAGCATTGGAGAGAAAAGGTCCCTTCTCCAGGTGAGGTGAAAGACGGATGGCACATTACAGACTGTGGAATGGTGGGTAAGTGTTTAAATAAATCAGTGTGTTAATAGAAACTGAGGAACAAGAGAGAGGTGCAAAGTGAGAACTTAAGTAAAAGGCCATTAAGGAATAGATGTGGTTTTAAAGTGAAAAGGATTAATGGAGCAATTGGTGTGAATGAAACACAAGAGATGCAATGGGAGAGATCTTTGCTGAGTTAACACCTGTGGTGGCTGAAAGCTGCTTATTAATGAGACACTGGTACACTTAGGAAACTCAGTATAGAAAGCCTAGCATGCCCCTTTTGTGTAGTGTTGCCAGCAGTTCAGATTGTCTGGACACGCTGATCTTTTCAGCACCTATCTGCCTGTTGTGTGGCATCAGACGAGGCATGTTTGTTATGGTTCCTGATGAAGCCAGAGTTGTGTAGCTGGCACAGCTAAGTTACAAAGCCATGTTCCCTTCGCTGTAAAGGTTATGAGATGCCCCCTCCACCACCATGCCAGTTGGTTGATACTGACTTGGATGCTGGCTGACCCCACTTCACAGTACACTGAGGAGTCAGCTGTCCCTTACCTCACATTAACTCTGACTCCATGCCCTGCACTCTGCCTTTGCTTCCTTAAGAGGAGGAAAAGAATTGTAGTATTTGTCCTGAGTGGAACCTGGGAGAGTAACTTTCCCTTTCTTCCTCTCACATTAGTCAAAGATAGAAACCTAAAGGGTGAGAAGCAGTCCTAACAAATCTACATCCAGGATAAACCCATGTGTGAGGGCCTGTCTGCACTGCAGTCAAAGGTATGATGGCAGTTCACACAAACACACCTGAGCTGGCTTTAATTTAGCTGGGTTGAGTACCAATAGCAGCACAGATGCAACTGCCAAGCACTTACCCACGGTTCTGGGCAGAGCTGAAGACTTTGAGATTCAGACATATGGGGTTTGGTGGCAAAGCAAGATACACCAGCCCACCACTTTGGGCATGAGGCACTTCCACACCCATTAGTAAATGGCAGCTAAATGAAGGAAAGAAGGCACTCCCTGGCATGGCCCATCTGTGTTTGGGAACTGCCTTGCTTTAGAAAGTGCACTGCCTCTGCAAGGCCCAGGGAGAAGCAAGGAAAACTGCACAGGAGAGGTGCTATTTGTTGTTCTGTCTTATGCCCAGTTGTATGCTAGTTGCCTAATTAAATAACTCAACTTTAATTAGTTATTAATTAAAGTAATTCACAGAAGCCATGACACCAAAATGAAATGAGACAGCAATTTGTTTCTAAATGTGCTGGTAATTCTGTCTCGCGTTGCTGCATGGAGGCGTCAGAGGGTTTTCATGTCTGTTTGGCCACTTAGAATTTGACTTTGGGAATATCATTGCTTTCAGACTAGGATCAGATTCTGTACAGTTGGCTACTGCATTACCTCTATCACAGGCCCTCTTCCCTGTAGTCCCTGAGGTGGCCTCAAAGGCTCACAGCCAGAGCCCTATGGCAATGCTGCCTGTGTCCTAACAATCAATTGGGCATGTGCATATTTGAGGGGAGCTTTCAGTCCAACTGAGAAAGAGCAGCAGCATTTCCTGCTTGATATGAAGGTCTTGAAATACATAGCTTAAATTCAAGTGACCCTGCCTATTTGAAGAGCCGTTTGGCGGTTGCCAAGTACTTCGTCCACTCTAGCTAGAAACATCTGGGCCGGGGGTTATTATATACAAGGCACCTGGAACAATACCAGTTTTCACCAACAGGTGTCACCTTCTTAGACATAAATTAAATTTTGACAGAGAGAGAAGTTGAGGCAGAAGTTTTGGACTATTTAGTTTACATTCATTCATGTCTTGCAATAGATTTTGAAACTTACTTCCTAACCATTAAAAAGCTTGTTTAGAAACTAACTAGCAGCAAAGTACGGGACTTCCCCTTTTGATCTCATTCTTCTCACAATATGTGTTTTGCTTTTTCCTGCAGCAATCCCAAAGTTCAGATTGAAGCAATTGAGGGTGGTGCTTTACAAAAGCTGCTGGTTATTTTAGCTACAGAACAACCCTTGACTGTGAAGAAGAAGGTAAGTTCACAAACCTATACCTAGTAACCATTTCCCAGGGTGACACCTGTGTGGAAAGTTGCTCTTGCATTAGACTAAATAGACGACAATGTGATTTGAGGTTGTCTTCATGAAGATGTGCTGACTGATAACTAGGAACCATCAGAGAAGTGAAGTTGGGCTACATGAATTGGGCTAAAAGCAGCACAACTGGCACTTGCTTCCACTTCAGTTGACTTTGGCCCAGTGGGTTTTACCTATCCATGCATAGTAATCTCTGTAACTGTTCATGAGCCACAGTTCTATAATAAGGGGAGAACTTTCCTTTTGCTGTGCAGTGCCACAACCTGGCCTGCATTTGCATAATCTCATAGTAGCAGTGGGCCTTGTTCTACTTAAAGGGAAAACTGAGATCAGACAGCAGTGATAATGGACTCAGGCAGGCAGTGTGGACTGACTGGCCAGTCCCAGGGCAGGCAGGAAGATCACAGACTACCAAATACAGGAGGTAATGTTTTGAAGAAGATAATTGCTTTATCCAGTCTGAAGTCTTGGAGGAAAGAAAAAAGCTCTCAGGGTTTGGGTTAGGGTTGTGGCCAAATGTGCAAGGCTGTGCATTGGAGTGGGGGATTCAGCTGCTTTCTCTTATTTTAACTTAGACAGCAATGGGTGTTGTTGATGGTCATAATGTTAGCCGGCTTCTTTTAAAACCCACCCCCAACATTAACACAGAGACCTCTTGCAATAGAATTTCACAGAGGAAGTGAAATAGCTGCTCTGATTCATTCTGCATGTACCTGCCATCAATGTAATAGGTGATGTGCAGCCAATTATTTAACAAGTGGCTCCTATGAAACCGCCTCCTGCTTTTAGGCTGTGGGAAAAGCCTTGTGGGATGGCAATGTCACCAAAAGCTGAAGAAATGCTAAGGAAGCCAGTTACTTACTCTAAGACTCCTCCTGTCTGCTTAGCCCCTCTGTGGGGCAAGCACACTCAGAGAAACTGGACTTCCTTTTCACATTTCATCTTGACAATGGCACTATGCATGTCAGTTTGTGCTATGGGGCTGAAGATAAAAGCCTTGGTGGGGTACCCGGGGTAACTAGGGGAGTACTTGAAAATCTGTGCTCGTCAAAGCAGCATGTCTCAATTCAAAAGCATTTTTTAAAGACTCTGAGATGAGTCATTACAGCAGCATTGCAGCCCCACCAGGAACAAACAGAAGGCTGCTGCTCTCTTAAACTTACTAGCATGCCATGGACAGGGGCTCCAGAGAGGCCTTCCAGCCTGGCACAGGACCTCTTGTATCCAGACAGAGTAAGATGATGAGTCCCCAGACTCATCATGAGTGCCTCTCTTTTAAGCCCCCTCGCTCCCTTCCCCACAACTCCACTTTCCAGGCTAAATAAGCATCCATGGTAAACTCTTTAAATGTAAAATGCACTGTGCTAGATGGTCATCCTTGAGGCCCTTCTCTGAAGAAGCGAGAGGTCTTGGGTGGCAATGGGACTCCAGACTGGTGTGGAGATTCATACTGAGCTCTAATGCATTCCCACTAGTGTGTGACAGGGAGGCTTTTCCTCCCATCAGAATTAAAATGTGGTGCATGCAGTAGAGTTTTATTTCCCCTCCAGCCACACTGGGAACAGGGGGAGGCATTCCACACATCTGTCCCTTGGCCTGTAACAGAGAACAGAGAGGAGTATTCACTAGATTCCTGGAGGCATCAAGAGAAGGTAAAATAAGAACAAACTGGATTGGAAAAATCTCACTCCCTATTCAGATCTGCCCATGGAGAGCACAAGAAGTATGTCCCACCTGTGCTTGCCAAGGAGGTAGTTCAGATTGCTGGCAGGCTCTGAGATAAGTAATCTCAGTAATAGTTCTTTTTTCAGCAGCAGCAGTCTGGCCTGAGGGGCATCACTGCAGTCTGAGCATCCTTCTTAGCTCCTCTAGGAACCAGGCTTGGAAATAGAAGGAGAGTTTAGAAATCAATAATGTGGCCACTGCCTGCCTCTGTACTCAGCTTTGCCATTTGTGTGCATGAAGGCACTGACATTCAAGCCAGAGCCTCATGTTGTTGCAGTTGTCTAGATGTGTTAAGGTACTGGCCAAAGATCCCAGGTAGGTTAGGAGCTCTGTTCTGGGCACTGTGTTCAATCCATCCCTGCTCACAATATTTACAGGAGTGTAACAAGTGAGAGGGGAGTGAGTTTGATTTGACACATCACAAAAGGTCCTGGGGGAAAGGCTGGGGAAATGCTCAGTTCAGAGCTCAGCTGTCCAAAGAGGGATACAATTCTGGTGCCAAACAGCAATGAAAATCCCATGCGATTCTCAGTCATCTTTGTTAAATCTGGGTTAGACTTCTTAGGAAAGGCTTTTTCTGGGCATCTGGGCTCAAGTTCCAGAGTGCAGATCCCTCAAAGGGGACGAGTGTGGGGAAATGACCTTGGCTTTGGGTTTGGTTTATGTGATGAGTAAGTGTCCTCTTATGTTCATTTAATAAATAACCCACTGATTTGTTTTGGGTTATGTTAACAAATTACAAACCACCTGTCTCCAAAGACATTCCAGACAGAAAATCCCAAAATACAAACTCAGTGAGAGCAGAGCCTGCCTTGCATTGAAACGCTGCCTCTCTTGTGTTGTTGTGTTCAAGCACTTCAATACTGCAGCAGTTTTGTTGCTATATAAATATCACAAATAGGTTTAGTATGAGCAGGAACTAAATCAGATCCAAGTAAAATTTTGCTGGGCTGCAGATCAGTCCCAAAGAAGGATTCAAAGTGCTTTCATTGGCATCTGCTTCCACCCAAATTAGTACTGGGCATGTGCTCCAGGCCCAGAGGACGCCTGCCTACTTATTTGGGCCCATCCATGGCCAATCCCAGGTGAAGTACACAAAAGCTCTTGTGTTTGCCAAATGCCTGTGTGGTGCACTGTCGTATTGAGGGCCACATTTGTTTATCTCCCAGGATAGTTGATTGAAACGGCTGCTGAGGAAAGGGAGGAAACATCTGTCTGTATCTGCACCAAACACTCTGAGGCTGCTCTGCTCAATATGTGATATAAAGGATGTGAATCCTCAGCATTTCCATGCTTCTTCTCACCCAGGGGCCTTTGAGTTTGTAAAGACAGATTCAGCCTCACAAGTACCCTGTGGAAAGGCTAGTGTTGTTATCCTTGGCCGTGTGTAGATGAAACGAGAGGTGTGTGTGCACAACACTTTAAAATGGGCTAAATGCTTTTGCACCACTTTAATGGTGTCAATGTTTGAACGCCTTAGCAGCGTATTTCATATTAATTCCAGCTGCTATAGGAAATTCAGCAGTGTAATGCGCCTTAAATGACTTGGAGCGCAACAAACTGCCCCTACAGCCATGGAGCGAAGCACTGTGCTGTGTGCAGATCTGCAGGAAGCCCTGCAGGCAACCTGACAGCAGCCCGGGAAAGCGGCTCCACCCAAGAAAAACAGCAAGCCTGATCTTTATTTTCCCACCCCGCCTGGATCCTGCCTGCCTACCTGAGCTGCATGGGTGCCCAGTGCTTCCCTCCGTAGCTGCAGTGCTTCCCAGGACTGCCCGAGCTGGGTGCCCTGGGTGGGTGCGTGCTGCGTGGGGGGGGGGGGGGGAGGGGCTGCAGCTGCTGTGGAGGGAAGCACCAGCCCCCTTCCCCCCCCCCCCCCACAGACCACTCTGCCTGCTGGCAGCTTGCCCTCCCCTCCCTGCTGGAGAGGCAGGTAGGTAAGCATGGTGTGTGCATGACACAGGGGTTGAATCAGCCCTAAATTGAAGCAGTGTTTTGTAAAACCCACCACTTCAATTTAGGGCCCCCCCATTTCATCTACACGCGCCCCTTGTGTCACAGATCGGGAACCTGATGCACGGTGATGTGTCATGGACTATACAAGCTAATGGTAACGTTCTGATTCCTCTGGCCTCTTTAATCACACAACAGCTGTGCATCCCAGTTAAAAAATTCTGGTCCTTGCAAAGGCATTTGTGCAGATTCCAAACAGCACCACACCCTGCACCTAGGTCAGATACCCATGTACAGTATGGTGTAGGCCTCAGTGACATCCTGTACTTCCTTGGCATTGGAGAGAATGTCATTGGAGTGGCCTTTGTTGCTTTGAGGGCTTCATGGTTGTGACTGTGAGGAGAGCTGAGCACCTGGCATGACCACTGTATTCAGGGGAAATGTGGGGGGCTCAGCACCTTGCAGTTTCAAACACTAAGCCTTTGAACTCCTTGAAAACAAATGTTTTATAGCAAGAGTTACAGGGAGTTGGGGATCAAATGTAAACCTCAGTCCCTTGGAGAGGCTGAAATTTAACATGGGCCAGTGTTTGCCGAGCAGCAAGGCATGAACATAGATGGTCTTGTTTTTCCTTCCTGATTAGAAGTCATTGAGACTGTTGATGGGCATTTAAATTACACCCATATTATGTAACCTCAATCAGCTGCCTTTTGTGATAGTTGGCAAAAGAAAATGAAGCCAGAACATTAGGGCTCTTCAGCATGCAGATTACTGAGCAAGAAAATGGCAGCTGTGACTGGACTAGGGGACTGATTCACTCTTGTGTTTGTCAGGCTCTATTTGCTTTGTCTTCGATGCTGCGACACTTCCCCTATGCCCAGCAGCAGTTCCTCAAGCTTGGTGGCCTTCAAGTACTTAGAAATCTCTTCAAAGAAAAAGGCATGGAGGCGCTCTATGTGCGAGTTGTGACATTACTCTATGATCTGATTATGGAAAAGGTAAGAGACGGCTGGAGAGTATTCCCTGGATATCAGCAGGAGTAGGTGAAGAGTAAGTTCTACACATAGGAATGATGAAATGTAATCTGGATTCACATACTTTCTGGAGTTCCTAAAGGTCCTTAAGATTTTCACAAAGGGGCTGTCTTGTTCCCTTCACCAAGGCCTGGGCAGTTGGGCGTGGTGCAGGCAATGCTGTCCTTCCACAAGAGTTGGGTGGGAGTAGCTGGTAGCATGGCAGCAGATTTAGTGGCCTGCTGTGCCCTCACACTCCTCCAGGAGCATGGGGAAGCCCCTGTGAAACTGGGTTCGGTATTCCCCGTATGGGTTGCATGGCACAGGCTGAGTGTGTGGGACCTGACTTCTGAGGACATTGTGGAGCTGCTCTAGAATTATTTTAAACGTTCTTTTCCCCAATAACATCTTGCTGTAGTTCTTACCCAGCAGTGTGTTAGAAGCCAAGTGACACTGATCAGTCTGATTTTTATCATCTCAACCAGCAATCCTTAACCTTTTTGTACTCAAGGCACCCCTTGATAAACTCAAAGTCCCCCTCAGAAAATTCCAGCTTTGTTTTCACTAATTTTTTGACTACAGAAAAATAACAGTGCAGTTTTTATGCTACAGATAACTCAGAAGAATCACAACAGGGCAGAATGTTTTTAACACTGGGTTTCTATTTGAAATCTATGGGCACTTTTACACATGCTCCAAGGGTGGGTGGAGGGAGGGGTGCTCTAATTAAAGCAGCTTCAAGAGCCACTCTAATTAAAGTGCCACAGCATCTCATGTATCAGCACTCCTGCACTTCAGAATGGTTGTGGGAACGCTTGAACTAACTCTTCAAGCACCCCCTGCTGCCATTTTGAAGCGTGCGGACACTGATACACAAGACACTGGAGGCTGCTGGAGCACTGTAATTACCACGCTCCGGCAATGCACTGTAATTGTAATTATAGCACATTGGAGCAGCCTCCCAGCACATCTACAGGCACCCTGTGGTTTTATCTTGTGAATCATGTCTGCATGCCTAACACTACTGGCATTGCATGGCAACCTGAGGCATGTTTGAAAGGATCTCCGGGTGTCCGAGGTTGCTGTGGCACCCTGGTTAAGAATCACTGGTCTAAACTAAATTAAACGCAAGGCATTAACAGAGTACTTACCGATTTTTTTGTAAATCTTCAAGTTTTAAAGGTCACTGGCTATTGGTATATCTTGGATAATAAACAGGTAAACACCTTTAGCTGTTTTATCTAGGAACACCTTAGCTTATTGCTGTAAATATCAATTTAAAAATCTTATTTTCTAGCCACTAGCTAACCTGTTTGTTTATGCGTTTCTCTTCCTTTAGAGAATGAAAATCAATTAAACCACAACTTCCACTTCTGTTTCTAGTCAATTTTGGGTCTGGGTTTTTATTGTTGTAATGTTTGGGTTTCAGGCACAGAAGAACTTGTATGAGAGCAGAAACACTTTTCTTGATCAGAGGTTTTATAAAACATAAACATTGGGCCCAATGTAAAATGACCTGGTTCATTCAGTTGGACAAATAACTAGCACTTTTTTCTGCCACAAACATTTGCTTTTAGCTTGTCAGAAACCCTACAGTTGTACCCCATGTTTTAATTACTCTACCTCAACATCTCCATCTGTTCCCAGATACATTCTAACTTGAGGCAGTCAGCAGACCCTACACATATCAAGTGTTACATTAAGGCAGGGGTGGGCAAAATGTGGTCCATGGGCCAGTTGTGGCCTGCCAGGCTGTTCTATCTGGCCCATGGAGCCCCTAAAAAAAATAAGAAAATCCTTATCTGCCCCTGACTGCCTGATATGTGACCCTCGATGGCTTGCCAAAACTCAGTAAGTGGTCCTCCTCCCGAAATAATTGCCCACCCCTGCATTAAAGCATGTTGTTCATTGTCCTTTTGATTGTGACGGTCTCCAGGGGCGTATCCAGATGAGCACAGACATGTGGTATGCTGCCCCATAGACCCATCTGCAGCACAACACACTGCACAAGCAGGCATTCCCCGCACTGCGACTTTGCAGCATTTGGGGTGGGGGTTGACCCAGGGTCAAAAAAACCCATGGTGAAAAAAAGCGGGATGGCTCATGTGGTGCCAGCACATTCCACCCAGAACCAGAGCCTGGCTGGCTGGAGCCACGCTTTTGCTGCTGGCCAGGTTCTCTGCTTCAGGAGTGCTGCAGCTGCAGCTCATGGAGGCCCCAGGACTCCAGGTAAGGCTGCTAGAGCCAGCACA
The DNA here is from genome assembly GCF_052110815.1 of Crocodylus siamensis. NCBI lineage: Eukaryota > Metazoa > Chordata > Crocodylia > Crocodylidae > Crocodylus > Crocodylus siamensis. The sequence goes on along the minus strand of NC_143404.1, from coordinate 34,008,043 downwards.
GTTGTTGGTCCCATCCTCCCCCACCCCATCTGGTGTAACCTGCACACCAGAGTGTGTGTGGCACCAGCATTCCCCAGGGACAGGCAGCACAAGGTGTGCTGCTGCTACTTGTGTCTAGGGAAATGCATGCTCCTGCTCATCTGAACACTCCCTAGGATGTAAATTGGATTTGTCGTCTCACTGGGCCTGAATGTGGAATGGAAAAAACCACTATTTTTTTCACATAACCCACACAGTTTCTCCAAAACTACCTGGGGAAATTTGGGATAAGCATTATATGCGAGGAAAAGGGCTCCCCATAGGTCTGGAAATTTGGAGTGGTAGCAGCATTACTTGCTGTGGCTTGGGGAGCCACTGGAATTTAATGCTGCTACTGTTCCCTCCCTCCCAACCTCACCCCCACTACCAAATTTCCAGATTCTTGGGGAGCCCCTTCCCAACTGTATGCCAGATTGGGATTGCAGCTGAACACAGGACCACAGGTCCCAGACCTAGCACATGCTTCCAGAACCAGTGCACTGTCCCAAACTCAGGGTATGGCCCTGGAGCCCGTGTGCAGGGTTGGAGCCAACACACAGCCCCAACACATTATGCTGAGTCAGGCACCACTGCACTGTGTAACGCCAGAGTCACCATGTCAGACTGGGCTCTGGCATGCATCCCCCAGCCCCAGAGATCCCAGGTCTTTGGTACTTACCTGTATTCCTTGGTAAGATTTATCTTTCTCGGTGCCTTCCCAAAATAGGGTCCTTTTTTTATTTGAGTGTATGTATGTGAGAAAATACGGTAACAGCAAAGCAAAGGGGCTGGAGAATCTGAATAAGTGGTGATATCACAGGGCTGTAGAATGGTTAGGTTTGGGGAAGACTGATTGAAAATCAAGTGTGTGTGTGTGTGTGTGTGTGTTTAGAAAATGAAGCAAAACTTAACTGCTGGCCATGCTAGCCAGTGGAGTGGATTGAAGCAGAAGAAAAGATAGTTCTGTTCTGAATGCTTTCCCTGCCCTCACTCTTTTGTTTAACCCCAAATGAATGAACGGTCCAGCCAGCATGAATATAAACTTGCACGAGGGACAGAAATGGCTTTCCTCTGGGAAGGAAAAATGTGGTTGGAGGTTTTATTTCCTCTCCTCCCTCCCTTCCCCTCCCCCACACATACAGTAAATCAAACATATAAGTACAGTGCAGTGATTTTTGCCTTGAGTAACATCCAAGGGACCATCAGAAATAAGTTGCCAAGCAGCGATAGGCCCTTATCTAAAGGTCAGAAAAAATGTTATTGGGAACCTTGAGGATGTTGGAGTGGTCCCCATGGGAGGGGGAGGGAGGATTTACCTGTTAGTAGGACTTATCTTTCATCGGTGTTTCTTTGTAACTGACTATTTCCATCCATTTTCTTCTGCAGATTTGCTTATCAGACCTGTAGAAGCCCTAATCTTTCCTTAATGATAATAACCTAGCAAACAGACTTGTGCTATTCAGATCTAATTAATGAAGCGCACACATACTAATTATCACAGGAGGCCACCAGTCAAGCTAAAGGAACAGTTCTTAAAGGGAAAGAGACGCCATTGTGACAATCTGGGAATTTTTTGTGCAGGGACCAGCTGTTTCTGCCATGCAGACTGAAATGCATTTCGGATCACATTCTAGTTGGTGATGCATTCGTGGATTTCCTGTTAGTGACAGCTTCTCACATTCACCTGGTGGCACTGCCAGGGCCACGCATTTAATGGTAACAGCTAGTATCAAAGCCAGCAATAAATGAACGTGCAGATTCCTACATATGCCGCCCACGCTGTGAACACTGCAACTCAGTATATTTGAACAAGATCAACCCCCACTGCAGCAGCCTTCAATGTGCCTGCTAGAACCGGGTCTTTCACTTGGGCTCTGCATCTTGGCTTACATGTGGGGGTGCTTTTGAAAGTGCATATAGCTACACAGAATAGGGTGGCTGAACCTTTTGATTTAAAGCTGATATAAAACAGGCAGTGCCCAGAGCCTATGGTCTGGTAACATTCCTAAAATGATGGCACAACAAAAATGTTCAATAGGCATAGAGTTACATGGCAGTTATGAAAAAAAACAAAAACCAACATTTTAAACATCATCACCTAAACTGTCTTCCCCTTTCTGTTAGATATTTGTTGCCCATGATGTCATAATATCACAGTAATCCTCCAGTCATCTAAGAGTTTTCCAGGCTAGACATGGCTAGAATTTCTAAAATATAAAATCAAAGCACACAAATTTTTCAAGCCACCTTTATGTATCATAAAGAAACAAAATAGGGTGTGCTTCCTTTCATATATATTTCTTTTGCAGATGACCTTGAAAGTCAGATATTAGGGGGTATATGGATTCACCACTGGATAATAATGCAATAGATTCCAGTTATTTGTACAGCATTTTTTCCAACAAAATTATGCAAATGAGCAGACTATAGTAGTAAATGGAACAGGAAGAAACAATTTAAAAATAAATAGGTAGCATAATTTCTGGTCATAATATGGTGCTATAAGTGACTGCAAGTTGCTACTGCAGTTTTTGTCAGCTCTTAAAGATTTGTTGGAAAATAAATGGAAAATGACAGCAATTGCAGTTTGATCATATCTTATACCTTTCTATGTGACTGTGCATATTCATAACAAATAACAGAATTCCACATGCACCTTAAGCATTCCAAAATTGCATTTACTTCATGTAGTCATCCAACGATGCAAGGAAAAGCAAATACAATAAAATAAGAGGCAATTTTTAAGAAGTAGTATTGTGATATGTAAGATGATTTAGAAAAAATGTATAAGCAAACTGATTTCTTTCTATGAGACATGTCATTAATCCAGGGTGATTGATATCATAGTTAATGATAAGAAACATGTTAAATATACTTAAAGTTAAATGTGCTGATTTAAAACAACAGAAAACCATATGTAATAATTTGCAAAATTATAAAAATGTTTCACAGTTTGAAACACTACTATAAACTGTCTGTTATGAGCAGAAATCTTTAACTATGCTTAACCTTTGCATGATTTAAGTGATCCTTGACTTTCTCTTTTGTAGTTTCAGTTTGTACAATACACCCAAATATTCTAAAAGCTAATATCCAAAATAGGAGGGCAAAATTTAATTCAGTGGATAGCAGGAAAGTTTACAAATAACCAAAACATGCTAATAATTAACATGCATTACAGGGAAATCTACTTTATGTTGCTCAACAGTATATAAAATCTACTGAGAACAATTATTAAAAGTGTCAGTTGTACTAGGATACTAATAATCAATGTAACATGCTTTCTCACAGATGTTGCTTGAGGGTGCCCAGAACAATGAAGACCAAATGGAAGAGAAAGTCCAGCAGTACAGCCAAGTGAAGCTGGTGCCCGCTGTGGTAGAACAGGACTGGTGTGCCATTGTTTCCAACCTCCTGGCACTGCCGGAGCATGACACGAGAGAGAAAGTCCTAAAAACAGTGAGTGTTCTGATGACCTTCTGCAAGGATCGATACCGTGGGGACCAGCACCTCAACATCACACTAAGCATGTTGCGCAGCGAGTATGAGGAGCTGGCGGCTGAAGAACAAAGGCAAGGTGACAAAGATGGATATTTTAAGGAACTTCTTGGCTCTATAAATACCATTATTCAGGAATTAAGATGAAAGCAGCTGTAATTTCACTGAGATTTAAGAAGTAATTCAGGACAACTGCATGAATGTTGCTGTTTCAGGCTTAAATAAACTATTGAATAAACTGCTGGTCCAAGCAAAATCTCTCTCCAAGGCAAGTGAGCCAGTAGTTTCGTTACTAAAAGCACAAGCATTTGTGGGTATATTTTCAGCTCATTTCTTAGCCCATGCTAATTTCTCAGCTAATGAGGGTGTACATTTTCAAACATATATTACACCTAGTACTCTGCTTGCTTCTGAATCATTTACTGTAAGTGACTGAAATATTTTATCCAGATAGAGAAAAACAGCAATTTTTTGGAGTCCCAAGGACTGATGATACTCTTGCTTATCAGGCAGATGTGTATTTGGATTTTCTAAAGGAAAAAGACTTCTTCATATAACAGTAGTCAGGCTTTCTGCTTTGGATTTGTTCTACTTTCTAGTCTACAGAGGCTCTGGAAACTGCTGGTTGTGTCCTGATCTTTAAGTTTTCATCCTGCTTGTGTTTTTTACTCAGAAACCTCAAGAATATTGAGTCTTGTTATAACTAGGTCTGGTTAGAGAATGTGTAAAAACCAAGATTGGGAGGTTTTTTTTCAGCCCTTATTTGAAAGAACATAGAATCTTTAGCAAAAAGAGCCCTTCTCACAAATGTTTGCTAGACACTTGAATTAAATACATGTTTAAAAAACAAAACAAAACCTCAAGCATTCTAAATAGCTCTGATTAGAAATCATTTCTCCTGCCAGCCAATCAGGTTATACTTGCTTCACAACTGTAATATGAACTTTTTTCTTCTCTAGTTGTTCAAAACTCTAGAGTAGACTGGACCTGAATTTCTAATGGTTTTTTAATGGGAAAAAAAAACAATCTAGGGAGGGGCTTAGAATTCTTTTACACATCAAGGGAAATAAAATTTAAAAGCCACTGTTTTTTTTTCCCCTTGTACAGTTTACTTTTAAATATTTTTGTGCCTTCTGATCTTATGAGAATACTGCCTCATAAGGAAATATTGGAAGGAAATATTTTTTCCAATATTTCAATTTTTTTTCTATTCCAGACAAAGGGGAAAAGAAACATGAAATATTTTAAATTTCCCATAAAGCAGCATTTAAAAAAAAATCATGTCAGCCTCATTGAAACCTTACCTATCACTCAGGCAAAAGCCTGCTATTACAGCATTGACTGCACCTTCACTTTTTAAAACTCTGCATATAAAAAACAGTGACTTGAGTTAAAGTTTTGGCCTTGAAACAATCCCATACCAAAAATGTTGAAGTGGGCTGCATAAACAGTGCCTCAGCAAAGTGGTGCCAAAATCAAACACAGGTTTCAAAATATTCCTATCATGACAAAAAGAGCATTTGTCACCAGAAGAGCATTTCAGTGAAGTACTTGCAACCAGCTCTATTGGGAGCTGCTGTGAATCCCTCTGACTGTCAGCTTCAGCTACTTCAAGCTGGGCCAGTGCTACCACTTGTACTTTGTGAGGCTTTTACAGTGCAGAGAAATATCCATTACAAGCTGGACTGAGGCTGCCAATTCCTTTTCCCCTATGATTGTAGCAGACTTGAATCCAGGTCCCATTAACCTGCACTACCACCTGGCCCTTCCTCTGCTTCTTTTTCTGGTTATAATTGCTATGTACAGAAAACCCTGAGCTGGTATCTTTTTATTTTTTAACAGAAAGTGAGACTTGGAGTGCTATGTGGCTGGAGCAGGCACAGTTAGGCGACTGCACCAAAGGGACCTTTGCCAGCACAGCAGGGCACTGTGAGGATGGGGAGCTGCTTTGGTGCCTGCGCCACGTAGGCATGGGATAACTTTGCCATTTTAGTGCCAGGTTATTATCTTTGGTTGTTTGGCTTTCCCTGCCCAGAGTGGATGTCACCAGAATGACTGGATGGTTGCTCTGTAATCCTGGTGGCTCCTGCAGGGTTTCCCATCAGGAGTCCCTAATGATGATAGAATAATAAATAGTTGTATTTATACAGCATCCATCTGCCACTGCCTTGTAAGGACAGCATGAAACAATGTGCTCCCAATGAATCGAGATGCCAACCGCTTGAGAGCCAGCATCTTCCAGCCCTTCTGCAAGCAGGCAAAAGCTGTTCAGGCAGGACAGCGCAGAAGAACATGGTTGCAACATAAAATATACAGGCTATAGCCACTTTGTCCAGTATAGTCCTGCAGCCTGGGAGCCTCCCTGAGGGTGGAATGTACAGGTTTCAATCTTCAATTTAACCATGCTTCCCTGCACCCTGAGGATGCCCAGAAGCCAGAACAGCCTATTAAAGCAGCCTTCAGGCTGCTTTAGTGGCAGGAGACTGAACTGGCAGGCAGCTGCCCAGGAGTAGGTGGGCACAAGTGGGGTTTTAAGCCACTTTTGCAAATGCACTGCCTCCTGCTAGCTCTGTGCTTTGGTGCCACAGCTCAGGGCAGAAACCAAAGGTTTTGCCAGGCCTGGAACCTCTTTAACTCTTATAATCAGCTCCTTACATAAACTGCTTTCATGTGCCAACAGACAGGAGTGGGGACCAATGCAGCAGCCAGGCAGGTCATCACCTAAGAGTACTTGTGCATTTGGCCCTGGCTTCAGCTCCTGGGCCACAGAGCATGCATCAGGGTGCCCATGGCAGAGTAGTGGACTCTCCATCACTGGAGGTGTTCAAGAAGGGGGATGTTCTAAGCGTAGCTATGCCTGTGTTCTGCTGTGGGTATTTCCCATGCTTTTGTGCTTTGCTGGTTGCTGTATGGGGGGAAATTCCTCCCCTTTCCCCACCTTCCTCAGAAGCATTGGGTGTTGGCTGCAGTCAAGGCTGGGGATTTTGACTAGGGCATGCCAATGTTCCTGCTGCAACTTAAATCCACATTTTGCTGGCTAAAGGGTCTTATCCTTCTGCTGAGGGTCAGACCAGTTGCCATGTTTGGGGGCATGAGGGAATTTTACCCCATGGTCAGGTTGGTATGGATTGTGGGGGGGTTTGCCTTCCTCTATAGCAGGGGTTGTGGCCCTCTTCCTGGGATCTTTTGAGCATATATAAACAACCTCTGCAGAAGCAGGACATTGGCCACTGTGGACCCTCTGCTTTACCTACTGCAGATTAGGATGTTACATCTTGTGTTAGATTTGACTCTGTAGTTTTGCTGAGGGGTTATACAATGGATTTGTATAGGATGGTTTGCATAGGGATGATTCTGCCTCAGTTGGGGGTTGGTCTAACTGCATGACCAGGAGCAGCTTGCAGACAGCAGAGCTACAGAACAAAATGTAGCTTGATGAATGGAAGATCCAGATCATAGGAGAGAGGGCTGTTAACTCCTGTGGGGTGAAGGAATTGGGAGGAATCCAGTGGATTGTGACATAATTGTTACTGGGAGTAACAAGGAATAACGGCAATACATTGACTGAGAGTGGATTCAGGCTGGACATTGGAGGCGTTACTTCATGGTCAGGGCGGCTAGGATCTGGAACCAACGTCCAAGAGAAGTGGTGCTGGCTCCTACCCTGGGGGTCTTTAAGAGGAGGCTAGATGTATACCTTGCTGGGGTCATTTACCCCAGTACTCTTTCCTGCCCATGGCAGGGGGTCGGACTTGATGATCTGCTCAGGTCCCTTCCGAGCCTACTAACTATGAAACAATGGAGCTCTCTGCCAGCTCTGCTTCTCTATGATTCTATTCTTTATGATTATCCCAGCAAAGGCCATTGTCCTGCCAGCACTAACCATTTTCTCAAGCAGTGTGAGATGCACCATGGCATTCATGGAATTCAGCTGATGCCACTCCCCAATACCTGCTGCATGTGGAGCAGTGGAGACTCATTGGCTTAGCCACTTCCTTGCTGTAATGGGACATTGGGTTCAGATATTCTCTTGTTTTCCCCTCAAATAGAGGTTTCCTGTTCTCCTACTGTCAGGGCTTATGTTGGGCTTTGTGTTTCCAAGTCAGTGTACTAAGGGTTTGGCCCCAAGGGTTCTCACATGCTACTGTCTAATGCATGTATGTTATCTGTTATGGAGAAGTCAGAGATGCTAGAGGATGGGCTTTGGTATACAGACTTTATTTTGACCTTTCTACAGAATTCCACAGAGCTTCCTTACCTCTCATAGGATGCTTTGGGAAGGGTCAGAGCCTTGACTGGACACCATGCAAGTCTCCATTTGAATCTTTCAGGTTTTCAGAGGAGTTCCATAGTATTTTATTCTAATCCCTTTGGGAGGGGACCTCACTTTCTTGTCAGGTCATTTAAAATTCCCCATGAGGCATTTTTGATCAATTCCAACAGTAACAGTATGAAAACAGAAAAGTTATACGTGGCTCCTGCAGCTGAGAGACTTCATAAGCACAACTGGAGCCAGTTCTCCACATTCTGTACACCAGCCGTGCACTCCTAAGCATTTTATCTCCACATTTCATGCAATTCTGCAAAGCTCTACGGATGGAAAATAACACCCTGTGCCTCAAGCTTAGAACAGACGCACAGGCACAGAAATATCATAGGCTCAGGGGACTGGAGCCCTTAATGCCACCCATGAAATAGATTTATGCTAATAGCACATTGCATTATCCTGCTATTGCAGTTGTAACCTGTGTCAAGTACTGCCCCAAATGCCCCTCATCTAAGGTGCCCTACTTACTTGCTGGGGGAAGGGCTTCTGCTGCTTTCCATAGTTTCAGATTTGCTTTTCAGATAGAACAGTTCCTTCAGTAATTGTTTCTGCAGCCTCAGGAGCATCAGCAGTGATAATGCTACCCATGAGAGAGAAACCAGCCTGCTATCAAAGAGAATCTTTAGGTGCCAAATGCAAAGGCGACTCTAAACACCTGGGAAGTTGTCACTGCTCAATTATCTTATGCTTGTTAAGCTTACCGATCATTTAAGATGTTGTTAATACAAGCTGAGCAATTCATCTCGCCTGTACAGAACAGATCAGCCTCCAAAACTTCCTTGGATCAATATCATCTCTTGGAAACAGCGATGTGTAGCTACAGGTGTAGACAGCCTGTACCACAGTGTCTTCTGCAGGGGACAAGCCACCTTATAGCCTCATCTGATAAAATGGACAACTTTGGCTAAGAGTAAATACCTGAAACTGAGCTTGGTATTGATTGGGCTGTTTCAAGGCTGTTAGCCCTTCCTTCTTTATACTAGAAATTCAGGCTACTTTTACAGATTGTCAATTGTTGCTATTAAATAGTAGGTGTCATTATAAATATTGACTTTACTCTGGGGTTTGTTTCTGTTTTGCTTGGATTAAAACATAGCTTGAAGGAATTCTCACAAATCTGTTCCTGGAGAACGCAGCAGGGTATTTCAGACACGGTAAAATGCAGTCGCAACAGACTGAGCTGCCAGGGCTTGGTGCATAGAGGGAGTCTCTTCTGTTTTGTAAGCTGGCCTCCTTCATTTTAGCTTCTGCTTGATGGAAGATGTGAACTAAGCCTTGGTATTCTAGAGCAGGGATCACTAACTGATCTTGAAGCCTTTTGGGATCGATCTGAGGCTGGGGGAGCTAAGCACGCTTGTGCATACATGCACGCACCCAATCTCCAGCCCAGCAGGTCAGTCCATGGGGGAGGGAAGATGCATGGCAGTGGGGGGAGGGGCTCCTGCCACTGTGCACATCTCAGTAGAGGCCCCAGGGGGCATGTGCCCCCTCATCTATGTGCGGTGGAGGCAGCTGCCATTGCAGGCTGGGCTTTGCACCCTGAGCCCTGCTGCAGCCCACCTGGAGAGTGGCCTGATACCACGTGTCCAGCTGCTGGGCGGGCAGAGGACAAGGCTCAGGGATTCACATGGCATTGAGCCATTCCAAGGCCAGGTAGAGGGGCTCAGGGTGCAAAACTTACAACAGCAGCCACCTCCACCCCGCACAGATAGGGCACGTGTCGCCCCCTTCCCCCCTCAAATGCTGGTCAGCATAGGCAGCTGCAGCAGCTGTCAGGGAGGGAGTGGAGCTGGAGCAGGGGCAGGCCCTGCAAAGCCAGGGCATGGGACGGAGCTGTGAGTGACTTGTCTGGAGGGGTCTGGGGGGCATGCACCCCGGGAAAGCACGGGGGGGGGGGTATGGATCTGCATGCCAGCCGGGCCAGCTGCCACTGTGGGCTGGGGCTGGGGCTGTATTCGGGCTGGGTGGCAGTAGCACTGGGAGCGGGACTACAGGGCAACTTCGGGCACCTGAAAATAGATCCCAGGGGGCAGGGGGGCAAGGGGTAGGTGTTGGTGCCGCATTGTGCTTGGCCCCACTCCCCTGCCTGCTCCAGTGCTGCTCTCTCCTTCACCACCACTGGGCGGGGGGCAGGTGGAGGCCTCAGCGGTGAGGGAGGAAGTGGGGTTAGGGCTGGGGCCTTGATCTCCTCCACCCTGCCCTGCCCTGCAGGGGGGGCAAAGGGTAGGTGTTGGTGCCGCATTGTGCGCTGCCCCTCCCACCCACCCCTTCTCCCACAGACTTACCTGCTAGAGGGGGGGCACATCCCCAAATATTTTTTTTCTCCCTCTGCCTCTATCTGCCACCCCACCCTTCCCTCCCCACAGACTTACCTGCTGCGGGATGGGGGGATGGCATACGGTATATCTTGGGTTGCTTTTAAATGCCAAAGGTGATCAAAGGTTGGAGACTACTGTTCTAGAGGCTCTGAGCTGGTTACTGTTCCATGTAGGAGCTGCGTTTCTCACCAAGGCAAACCTTTTCCTGGAGCAGTGTTTCATCAATGGAGGCTGAAACTTACCATCTGGACCTTAGTAGCATTAGTAATAAACCCAGAACCGGGCACCTACAACCACGTTCAGATTTGATGTGCAGACTCTTACTATTAAGAAAGAAACCAAAGCCTGAGCCAAGCTGAACACCATGAATAACTGACACATGGGGCTACTTGAAACTCTGCCACGGTCACCATTCCCTGTGGGGCTCTGCATCACATGCATCTGAAGCTGTTCGGCTCGCTCCAATCCAGGCAGTGCCATTTGCTTGTGTGCAGGGTTGAGATATCAGAGGGTGTGCTTGGGAGGAGGTCAGTGAAGAGGAAGAACTTGACCCTGTAGAAACAAAACATTTATGGCAGTGCACCCAGCAGGCAGATCACTAGACTGATCCTTTTGGACATGGCTTCTGTTCCCAGCTTGGCCACACAGCTAAGAGATGACTTTGGGCAAGTCCTCTCCCTCCCTGTCTCAGCTTCCCCACCTGGAGAGTGGGGATGATGATAGATAGCAGCCCCATCTGTAAAACAGTCTGAGAACTAAGCTGAAAAGCACAGCTATTAATAATTGGTTAGCAAGTTAGAGAACAGAGCTCCAGGGGCACAATGCACATCCATCCCAAGAAGTGCATGTGTTGCAGCAAGCTGGTTACTGCCTGTCTCATTCCCAGTTACTAACAGCACACCCAGCACATTCTCAGCAGGACTTTTCCATGGTCAGGGCACAGCTGCCATGACTGTGGGACAGGTCTTTGAGAACCCCAGAGGCAGCACTATCCTGCCTGTCATGACTCAATAAAGACCTGGCATTTGGAGCCAGGTCCCTGTTGCCCAGTGGGTCAGCAGGAGCAGGGAGACCATAAGGTTCACTTTACAGAGTTCCCTGTATTTGAAGGGAAACCTGGTGGGGCCTACTAAAACTGCAGCTCCTAAAGAGCCTTCAGCTGATGGCTTTGGTCCCCTCCCAACAGCACAGTACTTTGGAAATCAGGCTGGTAGTTGCCATAGCTGCCAAGTAATGACAGAAGAGACCCCAGAGTCACTACTGTGCCCTCCGGTATCCCCGCTTAAACACCATGGGCTGCTCTGCAAGGGGCTAGCACTGCAGTCCAGAGCCAAGCCCCTCTCCCTCAGGCTCTGCCACAAGGAACGGAGCCTGTTCCGTGGAAGTGGCACAGACTCCTTCTGCGACTGCCTATGGCAAATCTGGTTGGTGGAGTATGAAGGGCTAATCCATGCCATACATGTGAGAGACTTAAATAGGGTTTAGCCTCCAACATGCTGCCCCAAACTTGTAGGACAGTTGGGGCAAAGCCTTTGCAGTGGGAACTGGTGAGGCACCAGCACTATGCATTCACATACCAGACGAAACCCTGAAGTGAACAGTAGTGCCATCATCTACTACACCTGCCTCCTGACAAATGCAGTGACCCCCCCCAAAGGGGCTGCTGGCATCATGTGCAGCAAGCACAGAGGAAGCCAGCCCCAAGGATTTAGTGGGTTTCCTCCTTCCCATTCCTCAGAATTACGCAGCTGTGCAAACAGCTACAAAGCAGGCACCTCTTCCTTAGAAGCAATGGTGATTAAGCTAATAATGTCCCACAAACCTGCTCCCTTTTGAGCAATCTTCTGCTGGGGCCAGGGCATAGATTTCTTTGGCTCTGCTCCTGTTTTCATCTGTTACTTACAGCTCAGCTTTATAAGCTGTTAAATGTCTTTGAGTTGCTGCCTTTGTATAGTGCAACGATGCCTGGGCTGAAAATACAGGGAAAAAATAGAATGAGAATTGGCTGATGCCAATGGGAAACCCTCAAGCCCCACAAGCTGGGCCTCCCCTACCCCCTCCAAAGCCATAAATAATTTAAAGAGCAAACGCTTTTTAAAAGATAATAAATCTTAAGATCTTTTTAAAGCTCTTATTTGTCTCTTGAGTTCTCAGCTTTCCAAGTTCTCCTTTTCAAGCTTTCTTCAGCATCCAAGAGAGCAGGAAACAGGCATTTTTACAAGGAAGCTGAGTCTCACATGTTTACATAACTCCAGCAGCTGGGCCCTCAATGGCTGTAAGACTTGGTCATGAGGGTTTTAACTCTAAAAGCCGACCTGGAGCTGGGAGCCAAGCTTTGCTGTTTTGTGCTTTTTAGAAGGTGAACAGAGGAATCCTGATAGGTTTACACCAAAGCTGCCTATGGATTTAAATATCTGAAGCAGGAGCATAGCTGTGAGTGGGCATGAGCCCCGAGTGCCAACTTGAGGTGCAAAAATGGAAGCCCTGCCACTGCTGGCCCAGCCATTGCAGCCATCACTCCTGCCCAGGCCCCTGCTATTCTTGTTATGCACCTTCTGATCTGAAAGACTAAACAACCAGCATGGGGAGGTGGAAATAAAGCAAAGGAAAATGGATGTAGATCAGGGGAACATCCTGACAATGATGTCTTGGGCTTCTGGGCCAATGCCTGAGATGCGGACACCCAGCTCTGTGAATGGGACATTTAAAACAGCATGAGACTGAGCTCAGGACTAGTGCCACAAGGCAAGGACTGCCCATCTGTTAGGTATCCTCCCTCCTGTGCCAGGTGCTGTTGCTCCCATTGCAAGTCCCAGGAAAGGCATAGCACTGTCCCAGATACCAGGCTGGTGTGTCTCACCAAGCATTTGCAGTTCAGAAAGTTGTGCCCAGGAGCATTTGGAACAAAGCAGTGCAGTGCCACTATGGGACTGGGCCTGTGCATTTCTGCTGGCCACAAAGCCTGGCTGGGCCTCTGAGAAGCTCTGTGTGTGGAAGCAGAGCAACAGTAGAGTCTAGGGCAGAAAAACCTCTGTTCACAAACAGGACAGGAACAAGTGTGAGGGGAAAGTGTCCTGGGAGGGGCTGGCCAGCTCCCTGACCACTCACACCCTTGGGCATCAGCTGAATGGAGCAGCCAAGTCCAGCTTTAAAAGGACACTCCCAAAGCCACCAGTCAAACACCCTTCTTGGGAGCTGGCTGCAGCACCGAGGCAGCCGCAGGCAAAGCTAAACATGATTAATAGGCACTGAACTGGGGCATGCTCTGCCCCTCGGCTCCTGCCAGACAGCCCCCATGCAGAGCACTCAGGCTTTCTGAGCACAGATTAACTCTTTGGGAACTTAGGATGTGTGGATGGATATGCACAGGCACCAGCATAAAGTCCTCCTCATGCTGGCAAAGGCCTGGGGGGAAGCATGGAGCAAAACAAGGACCTTCTTCTCTTTTTGTACAACGTCAGGGACTGTGAGGTTGCAGGCTGCTTGCAGCTGTTGGACCTCAACTCACCTACTGGTCCCTGATGCTCTGCCAGCCTTTCTAGAGCAGTGGCCCATAGCCACCAAAGTGGGGGTCTCACACCTTGCTGTGCTGCAGAGCAGGGCTGCCGGGAATTTCACAGAGATGGCTGCGAGAGCACCCTGACCCCTGGCTCCCACAGCACAGGGGAAAGGCCACCCTGAATGCACAGGTGCTGTCACTTGTGCAGAAACAGAGGCTTTGGTATGCGCTGCCACACTCTTCAGTTGCATTCGGATCAGATTTCTCTTGCACATTGAGCCTGAGTCTCTTCCCACTTGCGCTGGTGCAGAGGAGGAGCATTTTCATCAGAGGAGTACTGGGTACAGCGAGGCATCCATTGCATGCCACCTGCTCAGTCTTGCTCACACCTTGGGATGGCAGAGTTGCCTGGAAATCAGCAGTGGCAGTTTGCTGAGCACCACAGCTACGCCCCCTTCCCTCCTTGTGCTGTCTCCTTTATTGGCTCATGAGCAGGCGTTACCTCCAGAACATGCCAAAGCACAAGCAGAACTGTGGAAATGCAGAGGGGCGTTGAAAACCAAGCCCACTCTCCTTACCCCAGGGGAAGGTTTGTGCTCAGCGCAGGACAGGTTGAAGCTTTCAGTTTGGGTCCCCTCTCCATAATCCATGCCAGTGCCTCATGAGTCATGGTGTTCTCTAAAGAGCATCCACTGCACAGCTGGGCATCCCCTCAGTGCTTGCCAGAGCTACAAAGTGACAGCACAGAGATATAAGGATTACAGTGCAGGGCCAGAAGCCAAAACTCCCTAAATCCTAATCCTTTCTCTGTGATCAAATTATTGAGGGGCCTGGGGCAAAACACCAAGGTTGAAGTCTCCAGAGGGAGTTACTTATTTCATAGGATCACCTTGTGAGCCCTCAATATTCAAACTTGCTGAGGACTCGCATCTCCTGCAGACATCAGCTGAATTTGCAAGTGTTCAGTGTCTCTAAGAAGCAGGCTTTAAGTTGGGTGCCCAAGAAGGGAGGCACCCAGAATCCAGGTCTCCTGGGTAAATCAGCCTTACTCTCCTGGTGTCTGTTTGCCTAGCAGTAATGCTGTCTTAATCCCTTGCTCACAAGGTTGCTGGTAAGGTTGGGCCCTTTCCTGTGACATTTTGGGAGAGCAGAAGGCTGTGCATGGGTGACTGTGATATGACAGGAGGTGAAGGTCACAACAGCAGAGCAAGGAGAGGAGGAGACCCTTTCATCAAAAGCTCCCTCCCATCAGGCAGTGGGAGTCGGGGCTAGGAGCAGGGAGTGGGGTGGGCAGTAATCAGGTCAGCCAGAGGGAAGGTACTGACGGTTCTGAAAGCAAGCACCAAAGTTGGTAGTCCCCATCTCTTGACTTGCTGCCTTGCCACTCCTGCTTGTAGCCACCAGAAATTAAACCAGGGAAAGGAGAATAGGAGAACAAAGGCTGCTGTTGCCTACAGCATCTGAAAAGCTCAGTGTTGCTACCAGCAAGGTCTGGGGATGACTAGCACAGCCTGTGCCCAACAGCTAGGCCATGGACCAAAAATAGTTGCTATCACAGCTGCACACCTGCCTCCAGTAGGGGTGGTGGGATCAACGCTGCCCTGGGAAGACCTCTGTTGGCAGAGACTGCTTTGAATCAGTCTCTGTCTGGTAGCCCTGCCCCTGATCCTTCCCCTAGCACACTGGGCAATCTCCTGGTGAGGTCTCCTGTTGGTACAGACACAGGGGTTGGGATTTCGGATGAAGGACCATTCTCTAATTGCAGCTGGACGTGAATGTTTGAGGCCACAGCAACACATGGACTCACCTGCTCCCTGCTTGTTGCAAGAGCACAGTGCTGGAAAGAACCTCTTGGGTCACTGAATTCAGGTCTCTGGGATATCAGACAACCATGCAATAAACATCTGGCCGACAGGGCCCATGAGAACATCCCCTCCAGCCCTTCTCACACCCACCAGCACAAAGGACCCCATAACATCCTGTATCCAACATGGCTTTTATGTACAAAAATCCCTATAGTGCATCACAGAAGAGGCAAGGGTGCCACCAATGCCCTGAGCCCTTGCAGTGGCAGGGAATTTGTTATGTGATATGGAGCCCCACTGAGAGGGGCATGCTCCACTCTACAGGCAGAGGCAAAAACTGAACAGTCCTTGCAAATCTGATCTGGGAGGAAAAATCCCTCCTGACCCCCAACCTGGTAACATGAGCAAGATCCTCCAGTCAAGCACCAGAGAGGCTTCCCAGTACCGTTAGGAGAACAAGTGAATCCCCAGCCAGCTACTGCCTCTGGATATGGCTGAAGTTCAGTGCTTCAAGGGAAGATGGAAAAAAACCCAGAAGCCAAATGATGCATTCCAGAATAAAAGGGATTTCTTCCTACAGATGGCCAGTGGGAGCCCATGGCTCCTTGGTGACTAAAGGAATGCACATACCTCTAAAGGACCATGTACTGCTTCCCCAAGATCTGTCATTAGCAGATGCGATTATGTTATTAGCAAGGTGGCCTTGTCTGGCAGTTCAGTCACATTAGAAACATGGCACCTCTGGTCAATGGGGAGGCTAACAGCTGAATTCCTACCTTAGGTCTGCATGGCAAGATCATGACTTGGTTATTCAATACCTTCAATTTCCACTTGCACAGGGGGAGCAAAGTATCAAAGGCAAGAGCCAGTCTGTGGCTCTGAGAGGAGAATTTCCTCTGGAATTGCTTCTTCCATCTGTCTGCTTCTTGCATGTGTGTAGAGCTGGGGCAAATGCTTTAAAATGATTCGTTCCCATTGTGACTGTCAATCCATAGGACCCCAGCTGCACACACAGTACAAATGCAAATAAGTCCTGGAATGGTTATTTGCAGTGCAACAGAAAATCACTATACAAAACCAGCAGGAAACCACAGACAGAACATCTCATGAATAATTACACCCACAGGCATTTTCCCTCAAACTGTCAGAGGAGCGCACTGTACAATCTTGAAAAGATACAAGAAAAAAATCCTGGAATTTCTTATCAAAGAAACACTTAGGAACCCTAATGAAGATCCACCCAGATGTAAGTGTCCCTAAAATACTGGTGAAGGGCTAATGGCTCATAGACTATGTATTTCTGTTTTAAATTCCTGTGTGTCCAAATCAATTGGCGCATTTTTACCATTTGCCTTTAAAAAGTCATGCTCCCTACCTGTCTTGACTTTCCAGAGCTCGATGAGATGTGACAGCAATGAACGGGTTACTTGCAGGAGCTGCCCCTTGGACTGCCCTGCCATCACTCTGGTGCCAGCCAGTGAAGCGTTAGCTGGTGAGGGAACATGTGAAATGTGTGCATTGATCAGGTCAGTTTCCATGGGGAGAACTGGCATCTTCTGGTGCTGCTCATGCCATTAGTATTGAGCTTGGTTGACTAATGACCGACTTTCTGCAAACACTTTCTGACACACTTTTAGCTCTTTATTACCTCAGATGCCACATGTCAGAATTGCAGTTCTTAATTAGAACCATGAAATCATAGAAAATGAGTATTGGAAGGGCCTACAGGAGGTCATCTAATCCAACCCCGTGCTCAAAGCAGGACCGTCCTCTACTGTATCATCCAGCCGGGGCTTTGTCTAGCCTGGTCTTAAAAACCTCCAAGGATGGAGATTCCACAGCCTCTCTGGGTAACCTTTTCCAGTGCTTTATTACCCTCCTAATGTGAAAGTTTTTCCTAATATCTAACCTAAAGGTCCCTTGCTGCAATTTGACACCTTTGCTTCTTGTTTTGTCATCTGCCACCACTGAGAACAGTCTAGTGCCACCCTCTTTGGAACCACCCTTCACGTAGTTGAAGGCTCCTATTGAAGGCTGCTATTCTCCAGACTCAGTAAGCCCAGTTCCCTCAGCCTCTCCTCATAAGTCATGTGCCCCATTTTCATTGCCTCCCACTGGATTTTCTCCAATATGTCCACATCATGTCTGTAGTGGGGAGCCCAAAACTTGACATAGTGCTCCAGATGTGGCCCCATCAGTGCCAAATAGAGGGGAAGAATCACTTCTCTCAATCTGCTGGCAATACTCTTAGGTGCCGTTAGTCTTCATGGCAACAAGGGCAAACTGTTAGCTCATATTCAGCTTATTTTCCACTGTAACCCTGAGGTCATTTTCTGCAGAGCTGCTTCTTAGCCAGGCGATCCCCAGGCTGTACTGGTGCATAGGATTGTTTTGTCCTAAGTGAAGGACTTTGCACTTGTCCTTATTGAACCTCATGAGATTTCTTTTAGTCCAATCCTCCAATTTGTCTAAGTCTCTCTGAATCTTAGCCCTACCCTGCAGTATATCCACTACTCCCCCCAGCTTGGTGTCATCTGCAAACTTGCTGAGGGTGCGCTCTGTGCCGTCTTCCAGATCGCTGATGAAGACACTGAAAAAAACCAGTCTGTGGACCAACTCCTGGGGCACTCCACTTCATACCAGGTGCCAACTAGATATCAAGCCATTGATTTCTACCCTTTGAGCCCAGAGATCCAGCCAGTTACCTATCCACCTTACAGTCTATTCATCCAACCCATACTTCCTTAGATTGCTTGCAAGAATGTTGTGGGAGACCATATCAAAAGTCCCGCTAAAGTCAAGGTATATTACATGCACTGTTCTGCCCACATCCATAGACTCAGTCATCATATCAACATAGAAGGCGATCAGGTTGATCTGGCATGACCTGCTCTTGATGAATCCATGTTGACTGTTCTGAATCACCTTCTTCTCCAAGTGCTTAAAAACGGATGCCTTGAGGACCTGCTCCATGATTTTTCCAGGAACTGTGGTGAGGTTGACTGGTCTGTAATTCCCTAGACCCTCCTTCTTCCCTTTCTTAAAAATGGGCAGTATGGGCATTTTTACAAATGCTCCAGCAGCAAGGGGGTAGGGTTGGGGGGGGGGCGCACTTTAATTAACAAGCCACATTAATTAAAAGCGCCTGAGTGTCATGTTTATCAGCATTCCTGTGCTGAAAAATTGTGGCAGGGGACTCTGAACTAAAGCTCCTCATTGAACAAGCTTTAGTTCAAAGCACCCCACCCCCATTTTTCAGTGCAGGGATGCTGATACACGTGATGCTAGAGTTTGCAGGAGCACAGTAATTTCTGTGATTAATCAAGTCTGCTCTGGCATGCTGGATTTCCGGTGCACCAGAGCAGGCTCCCTGCACATGTATAGGAGTCTTATATTTGCCCTTTTCCAATAGTCTTGGACCTCTCCCAATTGCCATGAGCTTTAAAGAAAATGGCCAGTGGCTCTGCAAACATATCAGCCAACTCCCTCAGCACCCTTTGGTGCACCACATCTAGTTCCATGGACTTGTTCATCTCCAGCTTTTATAAATAGTCCCTAACCTGGTCTTTTACCACAGTTGGCTGCTCACCTCTTCCTTAAACTGTGCTTCCAGGTGCAGTAGTCTGGGAGATAACCTTGCCTGTTTAAGACAGAGGTAAAAAAAGGCGTTGAGTACATTGGCCTTTTCTGCATCATCTGTCACTAGGTTGCCTCCCCACTTTGGTAAGGGACCCACACTTTCCCTGATCTTCCTCATGTTGCTGACATACTTGTAGAAACATTCTTGTTACCCTTCACATCCCTTGTTGGATGCAACTGTAATTGCACTTTGGTCTTGCTGATTTCATCCCTGCATGCCCAAACAATACTCTTATAATCCTCCGTAGTTTTTTGTTCAAGCTTCTACTTCTTGTAAGCTTCCTTTCTGTGTTTTAGCTCACTGAAGAGTTCCCTGCTAAGCCAAGTAGGTTGTCTGCCATACATGCTGGTCTTCCTGTGCATTGGGATGGTTTGTTTCTGTGCCCTCAGTAAGATTTCTAATTGAGTCTTTTCTGTGTTGCTGCAGGCAATGCAGGTGCTGGGATGGGATGGTAGCTGTGGAGACTGAGGTTCTCTTCTTTCCCCTAGGAAAAGAATACAGCCAGGCACAGGGCTTTCCTGCCTTCCAGCAAGGGTCTCCGTACTGCTATTATGGCACCTCTGGAGTTTGGTCTCTTGGCCCAATCAGGCCTTTGCCACCAAGAAAGTTGGAGCTGAGTGTAATGCTGGCTGACTGGAGCAGGGTTCAAACTGGGTGTCTCAGTTGCACTTGGAAGTTAGAGCCTTGAGAGGAACACTGAAGGGGCACTTGGAACTGGAGAGCTGCTGTGTGGGTTGTTTCATTCAGTTCCCCATCTCCCCAAAGGCTATCTTTCCAGGCCTGAAGGGCTGGATTGAACTCCAGGATGGATTTAAAAGACTCCCAGCCAGGAAAGACTGCCACACAAGGAGTCAAGGTGCTGCATCTTCAGTGTCTCCATCCTTTGCTAGCTCTGGAGACTCCAGGGAGCTCATTCTTTGTAACCGCACTTGGCCACTGTCGATCTAACTCTGTAAACATGAAAGCAGACAGGCCTTTATCGTGTATAAAACAGAAGAAAGGCCAATGGGAGAGCCCTTTACCCCAGAACTATTTACATAGCTTCATCAAGGATAAATCTCCCTAGATTTTTAGACAGATTGATATTTACAGTCAATACAAGGGTTATTTTTAAATCCCAGTGATGGAATCGTGAGTAACATTTGAATGTATCGGGGAAGAAGGGGCTTATTGATTATGCAAGCAGTACGTGAGCAGAGAAGGTTGTGTTTATAACATCCTTGTTCCAGCTAATGTTTCCTGTTTGACAATCCTTGGCAGCTCACGGGAGAAGTGTTCTGATGAAAACTGGGTCACTACAGTCATTTAGGGCAAGCATTGAGCAGACAGACCTCGATTTTCACTTTGTCTTTCCCTTTTGTGTCATGCTCACAAGCTCACGTTTTTCAGCTCCCTTTTTTGCTTGAAGATAATATTTTATTATTAAATACTCAGGACTTGTCAAATCTGGGTTTACATCTCGGTCAGATTCTACAAGCCCTCAGAGAAGTCCAGGCACTGCAAAGCTGTTGGCAAGTCCTTTTTGAGACTGCCAGTACATGCATACCAGATGGGGTCCCCTGTCACCAGATGGGGTCTTCCTGTAGGCACAGAGGAGCCTCTGTGCAGGGGTTTTCTTTTAAAAAATGATTGAACCATTATAAAGTAGGCAGGGTTTAGGCATGGTGAGATGAAGGTGGGTTCCTCGAAGGTATCTGCCCTGCAGGGTCCCCATCAATGCCTGCCCTCAGGCCTGTTTGTGAGTTAGAGCCTGTCTTTCTTTCCTGGATGCATGATGCCCTGTAAGTGAACTGAGATCTGGTATCCGTGCAGATTCACTTAGTTCTTCCAGCAGAAAAGTCAGCCTTCCTCTGTCATCAGGCTTGGTGAGGGGAGAAGTTGTTCTTTAGTAGCTCAATTCTTTCCTTCCCAAAAGATCCCTTCGGCAGGGCTGCCTCTCCTATTTAGATGCAATTGGAGGAGCCATGAAGGAAGGGTGGAGGCAGTGGGCTACATAGCTGACATCCAGTTCCAAGCCTCCCTTGTAGTCCCACGTTGGGGTACAAAGATAGCTCTTGTAGTGCAGAAGGTATCTGGTAATCCCATAACTCAGGGCTTTTGCTGATTATCAGTTAGAAACAGTAAAGAATTGTTTTTCCCTTTGTGAATTGCTATGGGCTTCAGGGGGGTGGGGTGGGGGGTCACCTTCCCCTGAAGCACTGGGATATTTATTACAAGCTGCTGCTGCATTTGCCAGGCCTTATAAGACCCAGAAGTTCCCAGTCAGGGGGTCTTGCTCTTCCACTCACGGCCTTAGCTACATGTGGGGTCAGGAAGGAATTTTTTCCTTAGGGTAGACTGGCATGAATGCTAGGAACGTAGCCTTCCTGTGGCACAGGGGGCACAGGGCATAAATCTTTTCCTAGGGTCTTCTGAGCATACATAAGCTAACTACTTCCCTGTCTGTCATTGCAGTGGCAGGAGATTGGTAGTGCCTTCGTCTCTGGCTTTTACCTATGGCACATTTTCATTGGTATTTGGGGTATTGTGGCTTGCAGTGGCTTGTGAGAGTTTAGAATGGCAGTTCTGGGGATTCCTTGGGCTAACGACTGCCTGTGAATACAGGGGACTAGTCTTGGCAGGCTGAGAATGGGCTTGAGGTCACTTCCATGCACAGGAAAGGGATGGGGAAGCTGTTGCCACCGCTCCTGTGTTTACTACGACAGTTGTGGAAGGTTTTGGCCACCTCTGCTTTTGCTTTGGAAATGTGATCATGTTTTCAGTGCCATGTGACTCCCCCTCCAACGTCAGGACCCACTGCCCTACTGGAGTTGAAAGGATTGGCAATAACTCCCCCGCTGGAGGGGTGCTTGCCAAAGTGGGCCCAGCCCCTGAGTAGACCTGGAGCCCCTTCTGGTCTTGTTCCCATGTAAGAGCCACCCCTCTAGGAGCCTGTTACACAGAGCTCTCCCACAGGCCACACTGGAGCCTCAGCATCTACAGCCTGGCTGCTTTGGGCAGGGGCACTTGAGCTCTGTGAGCTGTACCAGCTTTTCCTCTGGGCTTCCTCCATCAAGCTCCTTGTAGCTAGGACCCTTGCATGAGAGCCAAGCAGATTTAAGGCACTTTGGTCAACAGTTCCCAGGACTTCATGTCCCCAACACCTCCACAGACCTGGGGCTGGCTGGCCGTGGAGTGCAGTTCCTCCTCTGCCACACTTCTTTTGCTCATCTGATTCTCACTTGCCTGTTTTATAAATGGCTGTTTGTTTTTGTGCATGGAGAGACAGATGCTGATGCATCACAAACACGATCAATTATTTAAACGCCTCACATCCCTTCCATTACCAGGTTGTTTTGCATCACTACACATGAGGAGATCTCACTGCCATACTTCAAGGTGCCACCTTGCTGCTGCCCCCAGTGTCTGTACTAGAGACAGTGCTTCAGGCTCATTCCTTCCGTGCAGGTGGGAAGGGACCATTCACAACAGAACTGTATCCTGTAGCTCAGAAAGGCCTGGACCAGGACAGTCCTGCCTGGGCACCCCCTGCCAGAGCGGCTCCATCTTGTCACATGGAGACACGTCACAGTTGCCTGCAGGCACTAGAAGGGACATTTTGGAACTCATGATTGTAGCTGCAGGTCCCAACCTATTGCTGGCTGTGCCCAGGCTCACCACAGCCAAGCAGCACCGATCCTAAGTGCCCTTGGTCTGCTCCTGGCTGCCGGCACAGCACACATGGGGGTTCCCTTTGTGCCCTTTGCCCTGTGGTCTAGTTTGCATCTCAGTGGAAGGATGTCGGGGGCCTGCTGAAGCACCCTGGGAGAGTGAAGGACAGTGTCTGGAGCATTCCAGATGTGCTCAAAGCACTTTGCACACAGCAGTCCCTCCCCACCTGGAGAAAGCCACCTGGACAGTGCAGAAATCTCAGTGAGTTTCACTGGTGGAGTCACTCCAGGGCAAAGACAGGCTTCCCCTTTCCCCGTCCCTACCAAGGAATGGGAGGAGGGATCAGGCCACTAAACTCATGAATGATTCCCAGCCACGTAGTGCTCAGGGTACTTGACAGAAGCCTTTTCCTCTGCCTCTGCCCTGCTTCCCTTCCTTATGGCCTTAGCCACGCACATAGCAGGTGGATGCCCTGGCTCTGGCAGTGCTGGCTGCCGCTGTTTCACTCTGAGATGCCCCAACCACTCCCAGTGTGGAGGCTTGACCTTCAGTGCTCCCATGCCACATGACTCCTGGGGGCCCCAGGCCCTCCAGACTTCTACGGCTGGGGCTTTCCTCCAGTCCACAAGCCAGCTTCTCTGCAGTCAACCCTCCCCCATGGGGCTTACTGGTCTGTGCATGACCCCAGTGCCCACAGATGCATCTGGCCATTATTGCAGCAGTTAGTGAACCGCACTGGCCCTGCTGTGTTTGGTGGCTAACAGTACAGCCTGGCTCATCACCCTTGGTGCTTGCTGGCTGCTCCTGCAGTGCCTTCTCCACAGCAACCCACCCTCAGATGTACTGATACATTTCGAGCTTGCACAAGGGCTTAGGGGCCTGCCTAGACCCCCTTCTGCTGCTAGCACTGCTTCCCAACTTCCAGTCAGTGTCACTCTGGGCAGTTAGCGAGGGCAGCATCTCCAATGCCATCAGGCACCTACCAAGTGCAGCAGATGGCTCCTAACAACGATGCCTTTAATGGGTAATTGCAAGCGCCTTTCAGGGCAGCTGGCCACGCTGCAGCCTAACAGGGAAAGTGATATTCAATTATCAGTTCATTTCCGATTAATAAAGAAAAGGAGGAGGATAGGGATGGGCCAATTACCACAGCCCTTCTGGATCTGTGTATAGCAAGGGTCATAACTCAGCTCATAAATGTCTGTAGTACAGATGGGATTTTAACCCCTAGATGTGTCAGGGCAGAGTGGAGAGATGAGTCTGACATCTAAGCTGCAGCTGGCCCATGTGCAATGCCCACTGTATTTGATTTCATCCCCTGTCCCTCTACCCAGACAGACTGGAAGTATTTGCTGCTGCAGCAGTCATTGGGAGGTAGGGAAAGGTGTGGGCAGAGCTCACTCCTCCAAGCCTGCCCTGACAGCGCTCTCGCTACCTCAGCCAGTAGCTCTGCCTGCTCCAGTAACCAGTGCCAATAGCACAAGGGGTGGATGAGAGGAGAAGGCAGCAGTGCCTCACACCATGACCCATTTTCAGGGAATCAGCAGAATGCCCTTGGAGGCAGAAAGGGGAGTTGTTTGGGGAGGAGGAGGAGGGTGCCTTAACCCTTTGTGTGACAGTGACTTCCCAGCCTGCTGGCTAAGTAAGACTTGTGTGTCTAGATTAGTGGCTCTCAGCCTTCTTAGACTCAAGCCCCACCTTGGAAAATGCCACTTCTGAGCTGTCTCTTGTTTCTTGGCTACAGAAAAATAATCGAGCAATTCTTCTGTTGCAAAGCATTCAGAAAGACCAGAACATATCAGAATGATTTTGACTAGATTCCTGGGTGAAATCGTGTGTAGGTGTTTGTACTCCTCATGGTGCTAATACGGCATGGCATCCAGCAGGACCCTTCAAAGGTCTCATGGCTCCCCAGGGTGCCATAGCACCCCATTGAGAATTACTGGTCTAACGCATGCAGTTAATATGGTGTGAAAATATCACCCTAAGATATCCCCACATCTCACTGAGCCCCTCTTGCGAGGAAGGGAGAGTCTGAGGTGTTAAGTTTCTAGTTGGAGACCTGAATGGTCTCTGAGGTGCACGCCTGTTGCTGGACCACCTGTATTGCTGGGGTGACTCCAGGGAGAGGGTGATACTGGTCAGGTGGGCAGTCATCACATAGCAGTTGTTTTATATCCTGTAAGCGGGGGCATTGGGGGTGGGGCTAGCAGTTTCCACAGGGAAATCCTGATTTATCTGTGGTTTTAAAATATAGGAAACAAGCACTGCCCACTCTTCCCGGGGGCATTTAAGAGTGGCCTTGTAATATATCAGAAGCAATAGCTCCTCAACAGTATTTGCATCCTGCTTCTGTACCAAGCCACGCCGCCCACAACACTCCATCTGTCAGCTGGGCCTGAGCCAGGACCTCCAGTCTGAAAGCACCAAGCCGAACCCTTGGGTGGCCCTGAGCTGAAGGAGTAATTCCACTGACTACTGCTAAGACTGAGATCATCCCAGGAACAAGTCCTTAGTCCAAGATCAACTCACATATGCGTAGTCCAAGGTTGTGGAGCCCATCACCCAACTCAAGAGTTAAAGCCCTTTGAGCCATTTCTCTCAATCCTGAGGATAAAGGCACACATTTCACCTACAGGGTGGGACTCTCCCATCAAACCAGGGTCACTGGAGTCCCTGTGGTCAGTGGAGGTAGACAGGTGTAAGTGAGAGAAGAATGAGACCCAGCTCTGTCAGCCAGTGCTGACCTGACCCGAGTGACGTAGAGGGTCTGCTCGTTGCCCCGAGGCGCACGCTGGTGCAGACAGACGTTCTGTTTGGGGAACCAGGGGGAAATAGGTCACTGTTCCTGTTGCCCAGGTACTGCAGAGCTCATGAGGCCACCACAAACTCCTTTTCTGGGGGTGTCTGTGGCACCACGGCAGGAGATGGGGGGGAAGAAGCAGAGGGCCTGCGCTAGGATGGGCCAGTACCTCCATGCCTTCTGGGTAACTTTGAGTTTGATTCAAGGATACCAAGGTCTGGAGTTTGCACACTGGCTTTATGTCTCTGCCCTGCCTTGAACAATGAACACAGAGGTGTAACAGCCTGGAGCTGTGCCCTGGGTAGTAGCAGTGGTAGGGGCCATTCATGTGCCCCCTCTATAGCAGGCGCTCGCTCCTTCAGTAGCTTGTTAGACTACTAAATATACAAGTCAGTTGGCCATCACCAGCTACAGAAGTGGTCTTTGATATGACTGAACAGGACCTCCCCTGGCTCTTAAGACAATGACTCCCAGCAGTGCCTGCCTATGAGTTGCTACCCAAGCCTTTCATAGCAATTTACACTGTTGCTGGCTGGAGCATCCTGTCTGGTGATTTGTGAGGTAGTAAAAGTCACAGAAAAGTCTTCACTTAACAGATGGAGAAACTCAGGCACTGAAGGATTTGTTGTACTCAGTGTCCACGCAGAGCTGGGTGTGAACCCAACCCTGCTGCTGGCAGCTGCACAACTCTAATCGCGATCGCGTGGCAACTGGAAGTTGTTGCTACCCCTGTGCCCTGGGCACCTGGCCACATCCTTGTGCTTCTGGGAAAAACCAGGAAAACTAAATAAAAATTAAAACATTTTATGTTTGTTTGTGGATGGCAGCATTTCCATTTTTCTTTCCAAACTGGAATTTCAAGACCAAATGAGTCTTCTTCGTGCATGTTTTTTAAAGTTAACATGTATTCAAAACCTGCAACTATTTTTTTCCAGCTCAGGCATCAAACCTAAAACAGAATTATTTGGAAAGCTTTGCTGGAGACAACTGATATGACAGGTTTGTCAACATTGCTTCTGCCACAAGTCCAAGGGCAGATAAAGAAAAATAACGTGAGCGCTGTAGAGAACAGTGACTCAAAGATGCCAGATCCCTGGAATTTTTGCTAACATCCCAGGGCAGGGCTTCTGCTTTTAAAGCATTCAGCTTTTAACTCAAGAGGTTCCCTTTACTGAGGCAATTCTTTAATAGATGGAGAAATCCATCCAAATCAAACATGATTTTAGAGTTACATGGCCCTTTACATGTTCAAAGCGCTTTACAAACACTGGTTGATTAAACTAGTAAAATCCTATCATCTCATTTAACCAGTGAATTCCAATCAGATAAAGGGTTTGGGGTGAAATTTCAAACATGTTTATTGAGGCACAGTGCTTAGCACAGGGAAGTCAATGGGCTGAACTCAGGCAAACCTTTATGGCAAGGGGTATTAACTCCAACAGCTTCCACAAGCCCCCCTGGCTCCTGTGGGTGGTTTAGCCCAGCTGGCTTTTGATAATCATCCTAGATATATAAGCAGCACTCCCAAACAGACAGCTTTTTCATATGTCCACAATTATTTACCTTTTGATTTAACCAGTACACCAACCATAAAACTAGAGATCTAGCAACAATCAATACCAAGCATGCAGCACAGAATAAATTTGAGCAGACATAATGTCAACAAGAACACCATCGTACTCCCCCAGCCACCTACACCAAGGTCAAAGCCACCATTGACTCCACTAGGAACAAGATCCAGTCCTCAGCACTCAGCTCAGCCTCTCAAGATAGTTTAGAGAAGAGGTGGAAGTTGCAATGTCCTGAAAATCAATGGATGTGGGGAGGTGTGGCCCTGCTTCAGCACCCCCTGTTCTGGGACATGCCCTATCAGCAACCACCAGATATATACATCTAGGGCCAGGTTTTCATGAAGCAAAATCCCATTTTGGCATTTAACATAGCAGTCAGGTTTCTGGGAATGCCAAGACTACACAGGCCCTAGTGAGAACAATGGAGAGTCTCCACCTCTTTGAGCCATAATGGCTCTGAGCTGTTTGGACAGTCAGGCTGTGAGGTGGAGCAGTCCAGGACACAGTAAATCTAAGATACACTGTCAAATGCCATAAGGAGCTTTGTAGGTTGTAGGCAAGAGTGTAGGAGACAATTTCCTGGTGTAAGTACTGGAGAGGCCAACAAGGGGCCATGCTCTCCTTGGCCTGCTGCTCACAAACAGGGAAGAATTGGAAGGGAACGTAACAATGAATGGCAGCTAAGGATGTAAATATCATTTTAAAATGTATTCACTCAACCTCCTCTAATTATATTGGTTAACCAGTTAACTGAGGTGATAGCACATACCCAGTCCTGGCAAGGGATGCAAACCCCTGGACCGGCACCTGCTCCACCTCGCCCTGCTGCAGGGGAGAGGGCTGCAGCTGCCTGCCCAGAGCAGCACGGGGAGCCAGGGGCCACACACAGACTGATACAGCTTCTACTGGGAGCTGCTCCCTGCGGCCTTTGACGGGGGGAAGGAGGCAGCACAAAGCTGCACTAGACAGCATGGCCCACCTGTAGCTGCAGGCAGCAGCAGTGAGTGAGGGGCTTTCCCAGCCTGCTGCAGCCACCGGCATGGGGGGGCAGACTAGCTATGGGTAGCTTGTCTCTCCTTGCCCCTCCCTCCCCACCTCTTTGATCCTCCCACCCTCCCTCCCTGCTGCCTCCCACCTTCCTTTTCTTGAGGCACCATGCTGCGTCCCTTCTCTACTGGACTGCATGCTGCGCTAAATGCTAACTGCTGATGCATTACTGGTATAAATATACTTCTTGTTTAAAAGTTTAACCTTCCATGTCCCTAATGGCAACTTGGGCAGCAGCCATGAGATGACTGAGTTCATGATCCTGAGGAAAGGAAGGAAGGAGAGCAACAGAGTAAGGACCCTGGACTTCAGAAGAGCAGACTTTGACTCACTCAAGACAGGATCTCCTGAGAGGTCAGTCTGAAGGCGAAAGGAGTCCAGGAGAGCTGGCTGTATTTTAAAGAAACCTTACTGAGGGCACAGAAATGACTATCAAGTATGGCAGAAGACCAGCTTGGCTTAGCAGGGAACTCTTCAGTGAGCTAAAACACAAAAAGAAAGCTTAAAAGAACTGGAAACTTGGACAAACAGCTAGGGAGGAGTATAAGAGTATTGCTTGGAAATGCAGGGAAGAAACCAGGAAGGCCAAAGCACAGCTTGAGTTGCATCTAGTAAGGGACATGAAGGGTAACAAGAAGGGTTTCTACAAATATGTCAGCAAGAAGACAATGATCAGGGAAAGCGTGGGTCCCTTTCTAAAGGAGGGAGGCAAACTAGTGACAGATGATACAGAAAAGGCTGAAATACTCAATGCTTTTTTTACCACCGTCTTCGGGCAAGGACAGCTCCAAGTCTACTACTGCACCTGAGAGAACAGTTTGGGGAGAAAGTGAGTAGCCCACAATAGCAAAAGAACAGGTTAGGGGTTGATTATTTAGGAAAGCTGGATGTGTGCAAATCCATTGGGCTGGACCTGATGTCCCTGAGGGTGCTAAGGTAGTAGGTTGATATGATTGCAGAGCCACTGGCCATTATCTTTGAACGCTCATGATGATTTGGAGAGATCCCAGAAAGTTGGAAAAGGGCAAATATAGTGCCCATCTTTCAGAAAGAGAAGGAGGAGGATCCAAGGAACTACAGACTGGTCAGCATCACCTCAGTCCCTGGAAAAATCATAGAGTCAGGTCCTCAAGGGATCTATTTCTAGGCACTTGGAGAAGAAGGTGATTAGGACAAGTCAGCATGGATTCACCAAGGGCAAGTCATCCCTGACCAACCTGATTGCCTTGTATGATGAAATGACTGGCTCTGTGGAAATAGGGAGAGCAGTGGACACGATCTACCTTGACTTTAACAAGGCTTTTGATATAGTTTCTGACAGCCTTCTTGCAAGCAATCTAAGGAAGTATGGATTGGATGAATAGACTGTAAGGTGGATAAAAAATGGCTGGATCATGGGCTCAAAGGGTAGTAATCAATGGCTTGATGTCTAGCTGGCAGCCAGGATCAAATGTAGTGCCCCAGGGCTCAGTTCTGGGGCTGGTTTTGTTCAATGTCTTCATCAGCGATCTGGAAGATGGCACAGAGTGCACCCTCAGCAAGTTTGCAGATGACACCAAGCTGAGGGAGTAGTGGATACACTGGAGGGTAGGACTAAGATTCAGAGTGACCTAGACAAATTGCAGGATTGGACTAAAAGAAATCTCATGAGGTTCAATAAGGACAAGTGCAAAGTCCTGCACTTAGGATGGAACAATCCTACCGTTGCACCGGTGCGACAATCCCATGGCTGGCTAAGCAGCAGCTCAGCAGAAAAGGACCTGGGGGTAACAGTGGACAATAAACTGAATATGAGCCAACAGTGTGCCCTTGTTGCCAAGAAGGCTAATGGCATACTGGGCAGCATTAGTAAGAGCATTGCCAGCAGACTGAGGAAAGTGATTCTTCCCCTCTATTTGGCACTGATGAGACCACATCTGGAGCACTGTGTCCAGTTTTGGGCTCCCCACTACAGACAGGATGTAGTCATATTGGAGAGAGTCCAGTGGAGGGCAACAAAAATGGTAAAGGGGCTGGAGGACATGACTTATGAGGAGAGACTGGGGAAACTGGGCTTACTGAGTCTGGAGAAGAGAAAACTGAGGGGAGATTTAATAGCAGTCTTCAACTACCTGTGTTCAACTACTAGCCTTTCAACCAGTGCTCCAAAGAGGATGGAGCTAAACTGTTCTCAGGGGTAACAGATGACAAAACAAGGAGCAATGGTCTCAAATTGCAACAAGGGACCTTTAGGTTAGATATTAGGGAAAACTTTCTCAGTAGGAAGGTAGTAAAGCACTGTCTTGAGAAACAAACCTGATGGTCATGGCTTTGTACCAGCAGGTCACAATCTAACCTCATAAGATACAGTCACCTGCACCAAGCCACCCTCCACACACCCACCTCCCTGCCATATATAAGCACACTCCACACTTCTACTGTCCCCTGCCTTTGACTAAAATGCAGCAAGACCAGGACGCCTCATTTGCACTGACCTGCTAGGGATTTCAGCACTTCCTGCTTGTAGTCCAAGACCAAGGTACCATCTCTTGATCTTTTTGCCCTCAGACAAAACCAGAAGTAGAGAGGTGAGGGTGAGCATTTATATAAGTTATAAGGATAGTGCCTACATGTATTTCTGAAGGATATTCTGTGCTTTGCGAGTGAAGGAGTAGAAGGGATGAAGTTTGTAATTCCGTCTTATGGGTTTGCTCTCAGCAATTGGCCTGTCTCCAGTGTTTCCCTGTAGGACATCCAATAGCCCTGCAGTAAATGGTCGGTGAGATTGGCCATGGGGAGACACCCCCCCCCCCGGTCATTGACTGGTCGCTGGGGTGGGCACCAGTCACCCATGCTCAGAGCTGTTCTGCAACTGTGCAATAATCTCTGCTGAGAACTGAGGACCATCACAAATCTCACCTTGCAAATCCAGTGCACTGCACATTTCTATGACTTGGCCTTTCTAACACAGACATACAGCAGTATGTCTGTGTGGGTGCTTGCATACACATGCACATGTATGTGAGAGACAAAAATATTCCTAAAAGAGACACACCAGTACACATACTTCTCCCCCTGGGGAGACACTGAGGGAACAAACTCATGGCAGCTGTTAGTCATGCTTCTTAATGCATGACTGGAAGGTGCAGAGAGTGACTGAGGAGAGAAGTGTAGGCACTGATAGAGAGTACAATAGAGCCCTCGAGTTGTGGTGCTGTTATCTGAGAAGCTCCAGGGGCCCGAGATGCAGCCTTTTGACCCCTTCCTTCCCTGTCTCTGGGACATGCACTGGTTCTTCTGGGCGCCTGCTAATGTTCCAGAATGAAACCTCACAAACTCAGCATGTTTCTCTGAGTGAAGGCAAAAAACAGCCTGTGGTCTCAGGCCTGTGCTTGAGTACTACCAGTGAGGGAGCTGGGAAGGGGACCGGATTACAGAGGAGCTTAATACTGTTCCCACTTTGTTTTGCAGTTCAGCATTGCCATTTGTCTTGTGAACAGCCAGCAGGCTGCCACGTCACTTGGCACCATTGCACTCCTGCAGCCTCCAGCAGCTATCCCTTATCTCTCCCTGCCTTCTATGCTGCTGCTGTTATTCACCCAGTGCTCACTATGTCTGGAAGGTCCCTTCCCCCAGCAGCAGACAGAGCTCTTCTCTTGACTCATCACAGGCTCACAACAATGTGCCATGGTCTAGTAATTTAAGTCCTGCACTCATGTCTAGTCTGCTCCAGCACCATTGGATTCCTCATTGATAAGTATTGTACAGAACGTGCTAGACAGTATAATAGTTCATAGTGCAAATTAAACAAGAACACAGCAAGGAGGCATATTTTAAAGTGATCCATCTGGGTGCTTATGTAATGCCACTAAGGTAAACAGGAACCTGCTGCTGCATGTGGGCTGATTGTGGTAACCAAAATACTCTGCCTAGCACCTCAAGTTGGAGGACTCACAGGCATCTTACAGCTTCATCTAGGCCATCTTCCCTCATGTTCCACCCAGAGAGCAATGGTGTTCAGATTGTGGCCTATGGGCCAGATCCAACCTGTGCAGCCATATCATCTGTCATCACAGGTCAGATTACATGGCCCCATGTGCCAGATTGGGTCATGCCATGGGATTGGTCCACAGTTAGATGAGTTGTGTGGGGCTAGTCCACAGTCAGATCCAGCATACCAGTCCAGGCCATGGGGACAGACCAAGCCCGCAAGCCAAATCTAGCCCATGGACTGGTCCTGCGCCACTTGTAAGGCCTGTGGGGTTGGATGGGTTGCACACCAGTAATTCAGAGCATTCTTTTGTGCCCTGCTCAGTCCAGTCATACATGTCCCAAGCAGAGGAGCTTCTGCTAGGGACCTATTTCACTGCCTAGGAGAGCACATAGATGCCTTGGGGGGTGGATTTTCTCACTAGGTCCTGATCCAAAGGCCGCTGAGATAAACAAAAAGATTCCCACTGGCTGGTACGAGCTCCATTCTTCCTTCTTCAGTGTCATCCTCAGCTGTGTTCCCTTGCTGGGCCCTAAAAAGGCTCCTTCCCTTTTAGCATTTCCATCCTACATATACCCATGGCCTGTGATTTTCTGTCCCATCACTAGCCTCACTTAGCCACACAACTCCAGTAGAGGCACCCCCATCTCACCCCTTTTCAGATGCCTGCTCATTTGTAAGACTCCTCATTGACTTTGCCCCACTGTGTCAGTGGCTTCCTGGCAGCAAGGTACCTGGAAAGCAAAGCTCACTGACCTACAAATCTGTGACATACCTAAACAAAGAAAGTACAGCTTGGAGGATTTCCACACACAGAGGAAGAGCACCTGGTAGCTCCTGACTGTGGTGAAGCAAGACTACCCCCGTATCAGGAGCTGCTGTCTTCTATTTCTCCTTGCTAGTGCTACAGCCAGAGCTAATGTTAGACTCCTAGGGAGCCCCTGTCTCCCACGTATATGCTAGAGAACTTCTGTTAACTGGGCCTAATAGGCCCTTTCTTTTTCCCCATGATCTCAGGTCCAAGACATTTAGTCTGGTTGCTTGCCCCTAGCTGTATTCATCCACTGTCTCCTTCGAGCCCAAGCCTATGTGGAGCACAGGAACAAAGCATGGCCTGCAGAACAAAGGGAGTCCATGGAGTGGTGACGTGGGGTGCAGTCACACTTTGCCCTTAATTACCAGGTACAGCCCATAGATACCTCATGAGCAGGGATCCTGGTTTTCTCTGATAAAAAATCACAAATGTTCTGACAAAACCCCCCAAATCTGTTATTAAAATTAAAAGCCCCCTGCAGCCCCCCCAACCCTGCTGGTGCCCCTCACTCTCCCCCCAATGCTTCCCCCAGCCCTGCTGGTGCCTCTCACTGCCACCTAAAGCCCCCTAGTCCTGCAGGTGCCCCTCATTCATCAAAGCCTCCCCATATCTGCTGCTGCTCCTCACTCACTCCCAATGCTTCCCCCAGCCCTGCTGATGCCCCTCACTGCCCCCACAACAGACCCCCACCTTACTCATGCCTCTTGCCCCTACCCCCATCCCCTGCCTCTAGCCCTGCTGAAGGGGGCCCCTGGCTGCCAGGGCTATGGGGCCAGGGACCCAAGTCTGCAACTCCCTGCCCCAAACCGCAGGCAGCTGCAGCAGAAGCAGCATGGAGCCGGCTCACCCACTGCTCTGCCTGCTCAGGCGGTGCCGGGGCCAGGTCCTGGCACCCTCCAGCCCTGCCAGTGCCCTCAGCCATGACCTGCGCCCCTCCAGCCCTGCCAGAGGGGCCCGCGGCCCCCTGCACACCTCGCTTACCTCAGGCTCCAGGAGGAGAGTGAGGCTGAGCTGAGACTAGTGGAGTGGTGGCTGACTGAGAGTCTCAGGCCCCGCCCTTCCCTCTTTCCCCCTCCCCCTCCAGGAAGGGCTAGGGGTTTCTCACCCTGTTTGCAAATAGCTCTTGTAGGCTGGAGCTCAACCAGCCTGCAGAGGTCTTTGCAGAAGCAGGGAATCCACAGGTTTCTCTGCTAAAAGGAGAAATCTGTGTTTTCTCTGATAAAAAAAGGGGAAACCCATGGTTTTCTCTGTTTTTCCATGGGTAATGGAAAACCTGGATCTCTGCTCATGAGGGACCTCATGAGGTAATCTAGTCCAGCCCCTTGCTCAGAGCAGGTCATACCGGATTAAACCACTTCAGCCAAGTGTCTGTCTAACCTGCATTTGAACATTTCCAGGGATGGAGAGCCCACAGATTCTCTAGAGGTAGCCTGTTGTAATGCTTAACTATCCACAGAGTCAGAAAATTTCTCTTAATCCCCACCCTAAACTTCCTCTGCTGCAGTTTGAGGCCCTTACTCCTAGCCCTACCCCTTATAACCGCAGAGAAAAGTCTATCTCCATCCTCTTCGTAATTGCCCTTCGGATGTTTGAAGACTGTTGTTAAATCCTCCCTCAGTCTTCTCTTTTTCAGACTAAAGAGTCTGAGTTCTTTCAGACTTTCAGCATGCAACACTACAACAGAGTGGGTGGACCAATGGACCCTGGGACTTGTTGTCTCAGTGAACCCTATCTCCTTGTTAGAAAGAGAAGCATTTGCTGTGTTCTCCATTTCACATCAATGCCATACACGGCTCAGGTTGCTAGTGATTGTCAGAACCTCTCAATGTCTGGATGCCTCTGGCATAAGGAGAAGCATAATCTGGTCCTCTGGATTCTGGTCCCACCAACCCATCAAGCAGGTGCTGACTCAGTTTGCATTACTGACTCACATATTGCAAAGGAAAGTGTTGGAGGGAGAGGCCTGATTTCCCAAGGAATGCAGTGTTATAAAAAGTGATTGTAAATTATGCATGAGGCTGTTCTGCAAAAGGTCTATTGGAAGTTCTGTTTTCATCTTTCCCAAGGGAAGAGAAAAGGATGAATAGGCACATGTACAAATGAGAGACAGAGTGCGGGTGGGTGTCGTGGACAGGAAGGAAAGTAAAAGGGAAATGAATGGTACATGGAAACACACTTAGCCAAAAAGAGCTAGGGCTGGGGAATCTGGCAAGAGCTAGGCCACATTACAAAGGCCAAAAAGGGCTTTGGACTGGATTTCTGGCTCCTTTGAACTTCCCCACAAGAAGCTAGCTAGATGTCACCAGATGACGATTACCCTGGCAGAGGGAGTCCAGGCGCTGCGTAGCATCAGCAGAACTCCGGCAATTCCCCATCCCAGGCACAGAGCACTGCTGAGCTCTGGCTGCCCTCAGAGGGCACTTTGGGCACTGTTAATATCCTAGACGGGAGCATTATCTAAGATCCTCAGAGCCAGAGTGGAACCAGATGGCACTGGCTCAAGGACCAGGGTCACTCCCTTCCAGGTAACTCCCTTGTAGCTTCTCCTGTTCTGCTCTCAGTGAGGGTTGGATCTCTGGGTTTGTTTTGTCACTTCGGGTCTCCCATATATTACATATTATAGCAGATGTGTGTAGTTACCCAGCCCTCGGGTTTAATGTTATTTACAAATAGAAAATATAAGCAGAAGCCAGGCTCCCCACCCAGATTTTCAGCCTGGAGGGGATTAATAAGTACCAGACCCATTCTTCTCATTGGAGATAAGAAAGACCACTGAAATCCTATTAAGCTAGAGTCTCTGACAGCCCTAGATAAAAGAACTGGAATTGCTTCTCTATCACACAGCAGAAATGTGCCCTTTGGGTGGCCTGAGCATTGGAGGGGGACTGCCATCCTAAGGGGCAGATGAACAAATGTTTAAGAGCTATTCAGCTTGTGGGAAAGCTCATGCTATAGTGCAAAGCCCTGGGACACACATGCCAGCCCCTCAAACATAATGCACTGCTGTTCAGGGTGAGGGGGAGGTTTTCACTGGACAGAATGAGACTTGTCCCAAGATTTCTGTGTCCCTTTGCAGTGGATGGCCTGTCCAAGTTTGGTGCTTTCTTTTGTGCTCCCAGGCCAATAGGAAAGTGATGCTGTGGGTTACAACAGTGGACAAGGATGCAGAAATTCTGGTTCTGCCTTTGCCTCTGCCGCAGGCCTTGGGGGAGTCGCATCCTTCTGTTCTGAGCTGCTACTTGATGGGTGTCATGTGCTCAGGGAGTGTCTGGAGAGACTCCCATGCTAGTTCCCTGGATCCCAGACTTGGAAATGGATGCACATGATTTGGCTGGGATCTGCCACATGAAAAAGCAGCATTACTGTCAATACTGCTTGAATGCTGAACCTGCCAGGCACAATCTGTCTCTGCTCCATGCACCCCACAGGCCATACATGCAACAAGGCTTGTGCAGCAGTTCTGGCACATACAACACTGGTGGGAGGCTGTAACTCAGTGAGGATGGATCAGGGGAGAGGCAGGTATGGAGGCACTGCTTTGACTCCTTGCAGGAAGTAGCCCTTTAGAGCAGGAGCCTAGTGCTCAGCGTGCTGCAGTTGGGACACATGGAAAACATTTCCACAGCATCTGTTTTAATGTAAGCGATTAATTTGGCAGAGTTACAGGTGAGGAGAAGCAGGTAATTTACTGGCCCATTTCCTTGTGTGTGGCTGGTGAATTAGGTTCCAGCCTATGAGTGGGCACAGCTCTGAACTTCTCTGCCTGCCTGTAATGTGGGGTCCCTTTAAGATCACCATAAAACTGTCACCTAAGAGCACTGGCAATGCTGGGGGAAGAAGCCGGCGGAGTACAAGCTGTTCCAGTGTAGGAAGCAGCAGCTGGATCCTTGCCAAATGCGATGGGGCTGTCCCCATTCATGGCTGTGTGTCTGGATTTACTGCCCACAGAACAGAACAGAGCTCTCACCTCTTGCAATGGCACAAAGTGTGCGCCTCAATCTCAGGGAGTCCTGCTCTTCTCAGCCACCAAAGCAATCTCTGCCTGTCCTGTGGTACAACATGAGGCAGCTCCCCCTGCTCGAGATGCCAAGGCAACAGCTTCCTCACAGCCTGCCTGGGACCCAGTGCCATAGCAAGCGGGGGAGGAGAGGGGAGAGGCGAGTAGGGCGACTGCCCTGGGTGCCAAAGTGAAGGGATGAATAGGTGCTGCCCAGCCAGGGAGGGCATGGGACAGAGCCGCTAGTGGTTTATTGGGGGGGCATGGGGATGGGGGAATGGTGGCTCCCACCACTGCCTACACTCCCAGGGAAGCATGGGCGGGGGGTACCCCCTGGATCTGTAGGTGGGGCGAGGGCAGGCAGCTGTTGCGGGATTTGCCCCAGCTGCCAAACTTCCTTGCCACGGCACTGCTGGGACTTGTAAGCAGTTCACGCCACATAGGTACAAGGGAAGAAGGGCAAACCAACTTGTGTGCCCACAACAGCATGGTCCTATAGAAAGGCCATCAGGTCTGTTACTCAGGACACCTGGATCTATGCTCTGACCTCCTGTGTGACCTTAGGCAGATCACTCTGGCTGTCGGATTCCCCTGCCACTCCTGACGGTTATCCCTGTAGCCTGTCACCCCTTCAAACTGGGGCTGCCTTTTACTGTGCATCTGTATGATGTCCAGCACAGTGAGGCCCTAATCCCAGTTGCTTTGGCTATCTGCTACTGTAATAAGTGATAAACTAGACAAGGCAAAGCACATCAACAACGTGCTGCACAGTAACCATGCCATCTGACACCATGTAAGGGGCACTGCACTCTCCTACCTAGGGTCTGAACCTACGTGACGTTCTGGCATCAAGAGTGGTGAGTGCTCAGCCCTGAAGAGCGGTCTGATGCAGGCTGTTATGGACAGTTTTCTTAGTGCAGCTTTTAATTAGATGCCATGCATGTGGACAGTTTTTCTTTAAACCAGCAACAGCACAGAGTGATACCAAGAAGTAATAAACAGTGACTGCCTAATACTAGTGATTATCACCATATGCTGTCAATTGAGCAGCAAGCACTAATGATCATTACATTGTTTTTTGTATAATGATCCCGGCCATTACTATCAGCATGTGGAACCCATGCAGCCAGGGGAGAGCACGCTGGAGGCTGTTCTGGCTCATGGGTCAGCAAGACAGTCGCTCTCTATGCCTGCTGTATAGAACTGGGTCCCCAGCTGAGAAGAGGGCATGGCTGTGCTTTGTGTTGCACAGACCTATGGGGAGGAACAGCCCTTGCCCCACAGGGCTTACAGGTGCAGGGAAGGGCATAAAGACACAGAAAGGTGGAAGGACTTGCCCCAGAATAAATGTGAGCTCTGCCATAAAGTTTCCTGTGAGATCTTATTGGCCAAGGGCTGCAGCACAGAGACAGCTGCAGGTTCCTTGGTGGCTGTCGATGCACCCAGTCAGTGAAAATAGCATCTCTCACACTATCCTGCTGACAGCCCTGATTGCTGACCTAGGCAGTATCATCCCCAGAGCCCATCCAAGCCAGGGTGACCCATTAGCACATGCAGGGAGCTGGCTTGCTGCAGTGAGGCCATAGCAGCTCATGCTTCCTGTGCCTGCTGCAGAATTCATTTACAACTGAATATGGCAGCAGATGCTGAACTCTCAGGCAGAGACTAGTCCTGAGAAGACTTGCATTACAAGCACTGGCTCCAGTGCCCACATCCCCTCTGCTCCTTCTGCCAGCTGCTGTTACAGTGCTAGGAACACAGGGCAGTGATGGGTAAGAGAGGGTGCACAGAGAAATAGCTGAGCTGGGAGACTACCACATGCAGGAGGCCTGTGCTATTCCCTGGCAGTGTCACCAAGCCCGGGTAAGTAAGAAGCACATAGCCTGTCCAAGCCCCTCTGCAGACATTCTGAGGGTGAATGGGAGGCTGCGAACTTGGTGGCACAATCTATTTTGTTGCTGCTGTGAGACAAAGTGTATGATGATACTGCAAATGACCTACCTCAAGAACCAGTTGCATGATCCACATGTCCAAGGCAATGTTTCTACAGCTAGGACGCAGGTCAGGCAGCCACGGTGGGGAGAGCACTTCCTTGAGCTAAAGGGTCTTTGTACTGTTAAGGGCCAGAGTCGAGGTCAATGGACAGAGGCACCTACTGACTTCAGAAGCTTGGGAACAAATCTACCAAAGAAAGGTTTGCTTCCACGCTGCTTAACAGTGCTTAGTGTTGAAAAGCTGATATGTCCTAGACAACTATTTTGAATGTACCTGACTCTATAGCATGAAGGCAGCACACATATAACCCTGAGGACATTGCATAATTTTTGTCGGCTAAAGAACACACTCTTCTCCCCTCTCTCATTCAAACCTTCTTTCTGGTGAAAATGGCTTCTGCTGGTCATAGACATTAAATATCATTGTACTGGAACTTATTATGAATACCCTGGCACAGATACTGTGCTCGGAACTCACTACACTTAGCATTGCTGCTTTTAATAAGTTTCCTGGTAGGGCAAAAATTTCTAGGTAAGCAGCAAAGGAAAATTTATTGTTGCCCTTTCATGCTCCTTTGCAAAGGTAGAGATTGCTGCTTGACATTATTTTCTGCTTTTTAACCTTAGAAATATTAGATTTTGACTTTCCTGCCTTTGCTAGAGGACTGGAGTGGGATAATAACATCATAATAAAAAGTGCCCTGCATAACTGCTCTCAGCTGTTAGTGAGCAAGGGAGGGGCAAATGAAACAAGTTTTACATTTCACCTACCAGAGGAAGTCTCCAGATTACTTTTAACTAGCAAAGGCTCTGTGTGGATGCTGTCATTTAAGGGCAGCTTATTGAAATTGAACCTGATTCCTAGTGAAATTAAGTTAAATCTAAATAAGTTTACTTTAAATTGAAATAAGGGTTATCATGTGGCCAGTCACACTAGTTTGAAACCA
The DNA here is from genome assembly GCF_052110815.1 of Crocodylus siamensis. Classification (NCBI taxonomy): domain Eukaryota; kingdom Metazoa; phylum Chordata; order Crocodylia; family Crocodylidae; genus Crocodylus; species Crocodylus siamensis. Next base: position 33,968,144 of record NC_143404.1, on the reverse strand, counting down.
AACTGTTATTAAACCCATGGAACTGCAGGCAAACAACTCTAAGCAGAAAGCTACACCAGTTTAGCTATTGGGGGGGATCAAAAAGTAAGAACCCCCCCACTTAGTGTGGACCACTACACTAGCACACTCCTGTGTAGAATAAAGCACCTTGATACCATAATATTTGTGCCAATACAATTATATTGCTAACAAAATTAACTCCCTTAACTGACACAGTTACCCTGGGTGCATCTACACAAGATGCTTTACTGCGCAGAAGAGCAAATTACTGTGCAGTAGGGGTGTGCAAAGTAGGACCTATTCGATTCGGATTTGGCCCGAATCGGGACAGTGATTCAATTTGTTGATTCGGATCACTGTCCCCGAATTGATTCAGCTGAATCCGAATCTGAAGAGTTGATGCTGATTTGGAGAATTGTTTTTTGTTTGTTTGTTTGTTTGTTTTTTAAGGGCTGGAAGGGACCTTGGAAGATCATTGAGTCCAGCCCCCTGCCCCAGGGGCAGGAAGTCAGTGGAGGTCATAGGATCCCAGCAAGATAAACATCTAAATGGCTCTTGAAGATGTTCAAAGTAGGTGCTTGAACCACCTCTGGCAGCAGTCTATTTCAAACTTGGGGGGCTCGGACAGTCAAGAAGTTCTTCCTTATGTCCAGCCTGAAACAGTCTTGCAGGAGTTTGTGACCATTCAGCCTTGTCATCCCTTGGGGCGCTCTGGTGAACGGATCCTGGTGAGCACCCCAGATAAATTTATAGGTGGCCATCAGATCACCCCTGAGCCTGTGCTTTTGCATGCTGAAGAGTCCCATAGCTCTCAGCCTCTCATCATAAGGTCTGTTTTCCTGACCTCTGATCATGTGCGTGGCTCTTCTCTGGACTCTCTCAAGCTTCTCCACATCCTTTTTGAATGGTGGAGTCCAAAACTGAACGCAGTACTCCAGCTGTGGCCTCACCGAGGCCGAGTACAATGGGAGAATGACGTCCTGGGATCTGCTTGAGAAGCATCTATGGATGCAAGCCAGCGTTTTGCTCACTTTACTAGCCGCAGCATCACACTGAAGGCTCATGTTCATCTTGTGGTCAACCATGACCCCCAAGTCCCTTTCATCCATAGTGCTAGCCGAGCCTATAGCACGCTGCGGGTTTTTCAGGCAAAGACACAGCTTTAAATGTTTTTTCTACATACCTCGAGGTACCAGCATGGCTTGTGAATGCTGCAATGCTGGGGCAGATGGAGCATCCCACAGGAGCACGCCCCCCCTCCCCTCCATGTGCTCAGCTCTGAACCTGGAAATAGACCAGAAGTACTTCTGGGTCCGGGCTCCATGGGGAACGCTGCATGTGCAGCCTGGAGCTGGCCAGGAACTGTCCCATTCTGGGGCAGGTCCCAGATCTGCAGCTCTTTCCCAGGCCTATGCCCTGATCATCTGATTGAGGCACTGGGCTTGGAAAGCTGCAGGTGAGGGGCAGGTTCCAGCCCCTGCCCCAATCTGCCAGTGGGGCAGCTAACAGCCAGCCCCGAGCTGGGCAGGTAATTCCCACCCAGCTGGGAGCTCACTGCTAGCTGCCCCACCGGTGGATTGGGACAGGGGGCTGGGACCTGCTGCTCCCCCACAACTCTTTCTAAGCCCCTTGCTCCTGACAGGGGAGTCGGGGCCAGGAGCTCCCTGCCACTGAGGCAAGCTCCAGTGGTGGAGCCCAGACTGGGACAGTGTGCCCCTGCTGCTGGGGCCTGGGCTCTGCCACTGGAGCTTGCCCCAACAGCAGGCGCTCCCAGGGGCAAGGAGCAATCTCCCAGTCATTGCCAGGAAAAAGGTGTCTCCTGGTCCCGTGCTCCCTGCCAGCCCCTGGGTTAGCATCCAAGGGGAGCAGAACAGGGTGAGAACAGCCCTCTCTGGGCCGCTCCCCTTGGAGTCAAATCTGCTCCCAAATGCCTGCTTGTGCAGACGCTTGCCCAGGGTGGGTTTACCCCTCAGTAAGTTACTATAGATTAAACCCATCCAGCAGCATTTGCACATGTAGATGTACCCACTGAGACCAAAGTTTTCATGCACAAGGCTTGGATGCTAGTTCTATCTGTTAATTTTTGGTAATAATAATTCACTTTTAAACAATAGAAAAAATACTTGGAAATTATACCATTTTTATACATCAACATTTCTGTAAAGCCCCTGGCATTGTTTCAAGCCTGGGTATAATCCAGTCAGAAATTAATCTATAATAAGCATCAATCAGCCTGCAGAAGGAAGTGTGGTGATCCAGCCTAACAGGAGATGGCCAGGAGAAAAGGAAGATCGGACTCTGTCTTTTTCTGCAATCTCTTCCATTTCCCCCCTTGGCAATGCAAGAAGCTGTAAAGGCAGAGGGATTGGTTTCATTAACCACCGATAGGGCTTGCCCATCCTGCACTTGAAACATCAGAATGAGCCCTGGGCAGAGACAAGATTGGATTTTTGTCACTGGAAACAGCCTCCCCTATCATGCTAGCAAAATGCTAACAAGACTTTGGCAGAAACCAGTGCTCTTCTGCCTAGATGTGAGGGTGCTGCACTCTTTAGACACGGCCAAGGTTTTTTTTCAAACTGACTTCCATACAAAACACAAGTTAAATATAAAAAAAATGAGTAAACTGTGGAGTGTGGCAGAAGCCAAGTCACAAGTGTTAGTTTGTTGTGATTCTGTCTGCAGAATGGATGAGATAGAGCTGAAAACCAAACCTCAGTTCAATAGGCTATACGAAGGTAAAGCAAACTCTATTACTATTCTTATTAAAAAAATCATAGGCTCAAGTCTACGCCTTTCTACCAAGGGAAAACTCCCACTGAAGTCAGAGGGAGAAAGGGTCTCAGAAGCAGGCTGCATGTTTATATATATGCAAATTAGGGGCCACCCATTACCTCATGGCAGGGACCCATCATAAGTGATGGTGAATCAGACTTTGGGCACAACTCCCAGTGCACAGCACATTTTGGTGCACTAAGAGACCTACAGTATCATATCAGACAAAGGAGACAAGCTGCACTGGGTAAGTCTGGACAGAATCTGCCTTCAAAGATTTTTGAAGATTTTTGGAATTTTTGGAATTTTGGAATATCAATGATAATATTCAGTTAATGGGGTTAAGAAAAATGCTTAGTCTATGCTTGAGCAAGTAACTCAGCTCCGAGATGGGCAATGCTAGAGCAGCACTAAGATGGAGCAGGACATGTTTTATTGGCCATTAATACATGTTATGGATGCACTGGGGGCAAAGGGTTACTGGAATTTAGGATGGCCATCCAGTATTTTGCTTTGGAGATGGGCTATGTAATGGGAACGAAGTGAAAATGTGAGACACAAAGGTTTAATTTAGATGCGACTGTGAGGTAATTCAGCTAATTTATGTTATTTTCAAAGCATCCTGGTTCAAGTTGCTACTTTGAAAGAAAAAACAACTCTGTATACTTATTAGGTTATTTTAAGAGTTAATAAAATTAAAATCCAACAAAAAAACCCTAGAGCCACCTGCTACACCCTTTTTCTAAACTAAGAACGCAACAGTATGATTACTGGATCAAGGTCACAACAGGAAGTAAGTCAATATATTAAAGGATTACCAAGGATATTGTATTAATTCATGCATTCGTTAGACCATCAAAATAATACAGCAGATAGTCAATTCTCAGAGATCCTAACCCTGAAACATAAGAAGCTGGCTGTCTGTTTAGCTCAAACCCCGAACTGCAGCACCTTGCCCACGGCAAGGAAATCAGCTGAACTGAGTGAAGCTTTAGAATCAAAACCAAACTAGTTGAGCTCTCAGCCCTTGAAGTCTCTCTGGAGTTCCAGCATGTTTAATGGCTATCCTGTTTGCCCTCCACCCCCGTGTTTGAAAACATGAAAACATGACTTTTAATGCAAGAGCCATCAGCAGCTCCTCCCTTCCTCTCACAGGGCGCATCTACATGAGACACTTTACTACAAAGTAGCATAGTTTACTGTGCAGTAAGCATGTGTGTGCCTAGACATGCACTTGCTTACTGGGTACATGTACACAAGATGCTTACTGCACAGTAGCTTAATAACACTGTGCAGTAGTGTGCTGGTCAAAAACCATGCTAATACACTACTGCATGGTGTTATTAGGCTACTGTGCAGCAAGCATCACAAAAAACCATGTGCCAGCGCTACTGCGCAGTAACTGTAGTTACCGTGCATTTAGTTAGTACTTCATTAAGGAAATACTAAACTAAATGTGCAGTAACTACTGCACATTAATGAATGTGTAGATGCGCCCACAGTGCAGTCAACCTCGCTAATCATGAGTAAATTTGCTACCTGTGGGAGGAAGCAGGAGTAATTTGCTGCTGTTAACAGGAAATATGCTCTCATGTTCCTGCATGTGTAGATGTCTGCCCAGAAGCATTTACTCACTAGTAGTTTACTCTCAAGAAAACTGATCCCAGATCAAATGCATGTGTAGACATGCTCAGCGAGTACCAACTTGGTATTACTGACACCTTAGATTGAATGAATGAAACACTAATGTGATTTTAAAAGCAAGCCTGGACTGGGGTTTGAGCTTAGAGAATTATTGGTGCCTTCTCCAATAGGAACTTCTACTGATAATTATACACATCTGTTAAGTGTCACATACACATTCACCTTCAAAACAAGGTAATGGTGGGGGTATCTCTCCCTTTCAAAATGAGAGATAAAAGGGTGCATCTAAATGTGTTATTATGGTGACATTGTTACTGCACCTTTTGGAAGTAATAAATCACGGCACCTTAACACCTTGTAGTGCACTGTACAGGTGGAACAGTTATTTTTAGTGACTACTTCACCCTAGCAGCATGCTATATTGCGGGAGTGCATTGTTATGGTTGAAGTAGCTGCTGGCCAAGTGTAGACCCCTGTGGACACTATGTTGCTGTAGTACATTGCTACGGCGATGTAGTGTCACATGTAGACGTGCCCACAGATACTTGAGGTAAAAGAGGAAAGAGTGGGGACTCTTCAAAATCAGGACTGCAACTGAGGTGATGAGGTGATAGTATTGCTGGTTGGCATCTGTGGCTGACACATAAGCTGATGTGGTTTGCATTGTCCCTGTTTCTCTTTCCATAGAACCTCTGGAAATCAAGTCTATCGGCCTTCCTTGATGTTGTGATGGTTTGAGGAGAGTGCACTGTTCATTTTTATCTTCAAGGCTGTTGTTCTAGCTTGCTTTACAGTGGGGCCTTCTCCATGAGTTGTCAGAGCAAATCTGGGCCATCATGTGTCCACAGGCTCAATCCTGGTGGAGAGGAAACAAACGTGACACATGATCATTCTGAACACCTTCTGCCATGAATGGCGCATGCCCCCGGCAGCTGAGGGGGCATGGCTGCATTGGCAGTGGTGGGACCCCAGCGGCAGTGAGTGAGGAGCTCCTGCAGACACTGCCAATGGCAGGAGATGGGGGAGGGTGGCATGTGCCGACCAGGGGTCGGCGACCACCGGCAGGCTGCAGGCGGCGGCCAGGGGCCATCAGGGACCACTTGCAGATGCTGCTGGGGTGGCAAGCAGCAACCGTGTCAGTGGCGCCTTTTTGCAGGGGGTGCACGTACACCTGCATGCACCCCCAACACGTTGCCCCTGCCTTCTGCCCCCTCACATGGGCAGATATATTACAATGTCTGTCATCAGTACAACCAGTCACGTAACTGCCAAAGACTTAGATAAGCAAGACAAAGAGAAGGAAATTTTGAAGAAGCTGCTCCCAACTCCCTTTCTGGATAATGGAAGGAAAGCCCCAGATATCACCAGGCACCCAGCAAAAGGCCCGGAGCTTGGTGCAGTGAATGCCGCAGTGCCTTTCAGTCACGTGCTTGTGTCCTTATAAACTCTCACTGCGTTCTTTAAATGTAAATGCCTCATGGCAACTGTCCTGCTCCTCTTCTCACCAGACAAGAGACCAGGAGTGAGGACTCTGGCTTAGCTACACAAACACTTGTGGCACATTCTTTGACTTTGCACCTGGAAACAGCCACTGCTTCCCCTTGTCATTGTGCCTTGTGGTAATGGTGCAGAAGATGAAGTTTATATCCAGCCTAAGATGTCCCTTGGGCTATTTCTCTTCTGAAGGAGAAGTGAAGAGCTGGGTGGTTGTGACAGCAGACCTGATGGTCCTGGAAACAGGTGTGCAGGGCTCTTATGCCAGATATGCCAGCACTTGCCAGTGGGTCAGCCCCATTGAGACTGGGGCCAGCGACAGCCCAAAGCCTGCTCCTTGAAAGACAGTTCCCTGCTTGAAGGGGAGACACAAGCAGCTCCACTTCCCAGTAGGCACTGCCAGAGACTGTGGCCTTAAAGGACACTCAGTTGCACTGGCCTGATATCTTTCCCCTCCTCCTCCCTGCCTCTGGCAGGTGCCAACACCGCAGCTCTGCCTTGCTGGTGCTGGGCTCCTGCAGCAGACCTCTGCTCCTGGACAGCATGACTGGTGGTGCTTCCAGCCAGTTACAGAGGAGGGAGGAGCATCCTGAGAGAACACAGGGTGGATGAGGTGCAGATCGTCTCTGAGTGGCAAGTCTCCTGTCCAATCAGAATCCCCCAAAAGTCTGCATTTTAAAAGGCCACTTGACCAGTGCTGCCCTGCCCTTATGATGTAATCAGTTCATGGTGCTGCCAATCTTCACCGAATGCGGGTGTGCAGGCTCCCCCTGCAGGGCAGGCGTTCTGGCTGGAGCAGAGCTGGAAGGGGCCACGGGCTGCCGGGGGGCTGCCTGGGTAAGTGACTGGGGGGCAGGGGACAGGGGGTGTTTCTTTCCTTGATGCTGCTTCCAGCAGTGGGTGTTACAGCTCGTCAGCAGTTCTAGTTTCTGTTCCTGGAAGGCTAAATAGTTTCTTAATGTAGTCCAGGATTAGCTCATGGGGCTGGGGACAGAGATGATCTCCTTGCTCACTTACGCATCTTTGCTGCATTTTCCTTAATTGCTTCTCTCTCCCCATTGCATCACATTTAGGGGGAGGGTAGCTGTAAGGTGCTCCCAGTCTACCAGACCCAACACCTCCTTGGCAGAAATTGCACTCTCAGGCTGAGCTGCTAAATGCACTCTGAAGCTGCATCTCTGCTGCAGAGATAGTGAGGAGGATTTGCACCCAGGCTGCTGCAGACCCCATGGGCACTGACAGAGGTGCTGCTCCCCAGTCTAACTAATGGCACGTCACAGACGTCCCATGAGTTAGACCAGCCCTCCTGACCCAGCAGACGTTCACTGTTGGATCAGGAGGGTGAAGGATCAAGCTCCACTTTGGAGCTGATCCTGTGAGAGAGGCTGCATGCCTCTTCCCCTAGCCTCCCTTCCTCACCCCCAGGTCCAGTGCTGTCTCAGGACAGAAGGGGGAGAAGGTAAGGGAGGGAGGTGTATTCTTGGGTTTGCCCACCCTGCGCTGGAGTGTGTGGAGGGGTGGATTCAAACTCACCCCCCACACCTTGGGGGGCTCCAGTCCACCCATCCCACCCTCCAGTGCAGGCTGGACAAACCCCAGACAGAAGTCCCTCCTCTCTGTTCTGAAGTCAGCATTGCAGACAGGCGCGCCTGCTCTCAGTGCACACTACCAGCGCACACTTCGGAGCGCCCTCATCTGAACCCTCTTCATTCTTCTGTCAGTGCACAGCCATAGAGCGTTTTCAGTGACTGGTCGTGCAACAAAATGTCACTTCTGTCAGCACCCCATGTCACCAGCTTTGTCGTTGGTGCTGAGGGACTCACCTACGCACATTGCTAGGCTGTCTGGAGGCACATCTCATGCTTGGTGTGCTGTACAAGGCTGTGTTGGTGTCATTCTTCCCAGGAGTTGTGAGAAGATCTGTCTGCCTTTCTGGGCATGCCTGGGAAAACGTGGAAAAACACCAGGAGACTATTGGCATGTAAGGGATTTAGTCTGTGTCCATGCTGCAGAGTTGATGGGTGAGCAGCTTGAGGGAAAGTTGCCGTCAGGCTCTGGCCCTGAGGCTGGGTTGGAAGCAACATCGAACTTGCATCTTGTCTACATTATGAAGTTCTGCCAGCTGGTGAAGTGATATTGCCCTGTAGCTGACCTAGGCTGTCAGCCAGATCCCGGATGTGGTTGTGGCACTGGCACAAGCAGAAGATGGCTTCTGCCATCACTGTGTGCTGGGTAGTTCTGGCCTAAATGCCAGTCTTACCGGGATCTACACTTGAAGCCCAGCTGTGGGAATGTTGCTGCCCTTGGTAATGCAACAGCAGCCTGCTAGTGTGGGAGAGACTGTAGGTGAAAAAGCTGTGTGAGATGGGGGTTGGAGCAAGTGCTGAGTAGGAGCCTAGGCTGAAGACACCCTTCAAAAAAGGCTTCAGAGGAAGTCCCATAGGCAGCTGTGGGCTGGTATGGCCCAATAGCCAATGATCAGGCCAGTGATTTTTAGCCAGGGTGCACCCTCAGGCACCTTGAGATCCTTTCAGTGGTGTTGTGGGCTGTCTTACAGTGTTAGCACTATTAGATGTGCAAACATGATTCCCAAGGTAAACCCAGAGATTTCAAAGAGGAACCCATAGTGTCAAAAACAGTCTGATGCGGTTGGTCTGAGCTCTCTGCCATGGAAGAATTGCTCTATTATTTTTCTGTAGTCCAAACCAAGTGAAAACTAAGACCTGGTCGTTTCTGATGGATGTCTTGAGTCTAATGAGGCTAGAACTACTAGATTAGGTTCAGGTCAGAACCATGAGGTTTTATCTCCCTTCCACTAGCCTGTAACCAGCACGACACGGTATAGCCACGGGCAGTCCTATTAACCATAGAAATGTCTAGTCTCTCCTTTGAATCTTGCTAAAGTCCAGGCCTCTGTGGTGCTGACGTTCAGCCCCACATCTCCCGTCTATTCACCATGGTCCACCAGCGCTGTTCAAATAGTGAGTTTTCTTTGGCTTGGGGCCTAACTAGAAAGCTCTTAGTTTGTGTTGAACTGAACAAAACATGTTGGTTTGGGGATATTTAAACCTTTTTTTTACTTATTTTTGAATTGGGTCAAATTCTAAGGGAAACACTCCATAATTTAAAGTGAAGGGAAAGACTAACTTTGCATTTTTCTTAATGAAATATTGGAACATTTTGACTTTACAAAAGTTGTTTCCCATTTTTTGCCCCAAATTATTTGCAAGACATAAACTAAAATCTTGGATTTTTTTTCTCTGAGTGGATTTTTTTTTAAATACTACTGGGTTTTTGGTTTGATTTTTTCATTGTTGAATTGAATTCCCCTCCACCTCCTCCCAGCTAGTGTGTGACAGGCTCAACATTTCCAGCACTTCCAAATTAGAATAAGTTGACTGTGACCCCATCTGATGGAGGTCACTCTTGCCTGATGGTGTGGTGCCCCCAGCCTCTCCTGCAAACTCTGTTAGTCTGATCTGGACCTTTTCCCTAAAGTCACATCAACTCTTTCTGCTAAGCTAGTAAAGGAGTATTTAGCCTTAGCAACATTTGCTTTGCAAGTGTGTAAATGGCAGTAAAAGGATGAAATCTAGCCTGGATGAGATCACTTGGATTAAAACAGCTGTGAAGACAAGACTACTTGGGCTGTTGCTGAGGCTAGCAATTTGAGTTCAACCCTTGGCTTTCACTTGATCTGCTCACCCAACTTGTCTTTCCTTGACAACAACTTTAACATGAGGTAGCTACCTGGGGTTAGCCTGTCATTATTAAGAACACAGCTTTTTTCAGTGAAGACACCTCCTTTTTCAGTATTTTCTGTTTCAGTGCAGTGCACGGTAGACCATGGCAGGTCCCACTTTGCCATTGATGGGGACTATCTGCAGGAGACGGTAGCTCTCTGTGCATCTGTTATATTTCGGGGGGACTTCCTTTGTGACCATCTGGCCTGGAGATTCATGTGTTTCCTTAATTAAGTGGAGATTCTGGAGCATGTTTATGCTGCCAGTCCCATTTAATGGGGAAATTACATAGCTATTTACACAGCTGCACTGTGCTGAGGACCTGAGCTGGGAACATGCTTTGCTTGCATACACCTCTCAGTGCTCACAAGCCTGGGTAATTTTGGATGGTCTGAAAGGCTAAGAGAACAACTTGCAATATGCTTTGTTGAGATTTTTGCCACCTCATTGGTTCTGAAAAAAGCAGCCCCCAGGGCAGCCTCTTCAGGAAGTGCCTCTGCCTTTCTCTGCTGCAGAGTGCTTCCATGCAGGCACCAGATGGACAGGCAGTCTTGCACCGGATGGACAGGCAGCAGTGATGGACAGGAATCTCAGGCTGGGGTGGGGGACAAGTGCTATCTTTCCTGTGTAGGCTGGGAGCAAGGGACAGGAGAGTTAAAGACAGAACTAATCACCAGGATAAAAGTCCAAACCCACTTTAGGTGCTCTGGTACAAAGTGATGCAGGTTGGGGACAAATTCAAATTTCACTTAGGTATGTTTGAACTTATATGGGAGGTGAGCTGGCAGCACGTGTAGACATATCTGAGCTAAAAGTTTAAAGTGCACTGTTCTGCAATCCAGTTGCAGCATAGATACCTCTTAAATTGGTGGAGTGGCTGTAATTCAAACTAGTAACAGCAGAATCTAGCCCCCTCCCCGGGTATGTACATCCCAGTGTGCTTTTTTTCTTCTGCAGAAGTCATGTCATACCAGGGCAGGAACTGCAGCCTATTCCTCAATGCCTGTCGAGGAGGGGAGAGGCAGACACCTTCACTCAGCCTTTACTACTCCTGTGTGGGATTGAGTCCCTGGTGGCACTAAACTGATCACCTTACAAGCTGCATGTGTGCTCTCAGTCCTTGTACCACAGCAGGCAGGTATGCTATTCCACTCTCATCTTAGGTCGCCCTCAAACCAACATAATTTCTCTATAAAACTCGCAGTGGCAAACATGAATCTGATGTAACAAATTACGTGGAAATATTGAACAGTAAAGCACATTAAATAAAATATGGACAATTACCCAGGCAGATTAGCTACAGCCAAGGCCATTAACAAGCACAGATGAGAGCGCGAGCAGGGTCCTGGCTGAGTTCACCCAGGTGCTGTGTGCAGCTTCTGCTGCACATGCTGAATGCCCTCGCTAAGTGGGTGAGGGTTCATGATAGTCAGATTTGTGTTGTGTAAAATGGCTCCAAGGTCTGCTCAGCTTGCATCTGCTTAGATAACTATCCAGGGTTTCTACCCAATTGTGAGCCTATTGTTGGAGAGTATCCTGAATCTCTTCTGGCTGAAGCCTGGAGAGGCTAGAAGTACATCTACACTGTAAATTCTCCATGTGTTTGGGGATGTGTATGTGCCCTGGCCCACATACATAGCACTTATTTGTTCATAGGACAAGGCCAGCTGGGGGTGTATGTTCCAGGTCAAGGTGTGACCTGTCCCTCTACCACCTGCTTTGTGTGATGTAAAGTAACCTTGAATGACAGCGCTGCAGCACAGTCCTCAACTGGCATTTTATTGTCCCTTGTGTGCATCTCCTTTGGCTCTCCTATGTGCTGACGACTTATTCCCTCCTTGCCCCGTCTTCCCCACAAGGTGCGTGACTTTCTGTCACCTGCTTGGTGCTCCTCCCTCCAGCCCCTGCACGGACTGATCCAGCCTCTCGCCATGTGGAGAACCTCAGCCCTGCCAAGCTGAGGATGACCCTGCAGCTTGCAGACCAGAGGAAGGTTCTCAGGACCATGCTGTTAATTGGATTTGGGAATCTACACCATCACATAGCCGTCACAGAGTGGCTGACACCATAGTACAGCCCACTGGCTTGTTTGCAGTGCTACATGTAACCAAGCACCTTCAAAGATGGCTGCCAAGTTTGGGAAACAATGTAAACATATAAGCACTGAGTTTTTCATAGTTCTAGCCTTGCAATTTTTAAGCCTAATTCAATAATTCTCAGCCAGAGACCCTTTTAAGAATACTGCACAATGTTTGCACATGTAGTAGTGCTAATTAGGGCTGTGCAAAGCTTTGGGTGGTGATTCGATTTGGAGGAGATTCGGCCTGATTTGGTGGCCGAATCTCTGAATCCAAACTGAATCAAATCAGGGGACCAATTTAAAGGACTGAATTGATCCAAAGGTCTCTGAACCTTTGGAAAAGATTTGGCGAGCTTTGATGATTTGGGCAGTCCCCGGTGGCTGAAGCAGGGGGCTGCACGCAGACTTTGAGCTGGTAAGTACTAGGGGCTGGAGGAGGGGGAAAGGACCATGGGGGGACCCCTGCCAGCCCCACCCCCCCTTCCCCCCAGCTCGGTACTTTAAAGAAAAGCTGCGGTGCTCACCGGGTGCTGCCAGGCGGGGGGTGGGGAGCGATCCCTGCTGCCCCCCACTGCTCCACGCAGCATGGGGGGCTCTGCCATGAGCCCACCCACTTTCCCAACCCCTCCATGGGTGCCCCACCCAGGCCAGCTCTGGTTGTTTAAGGAAAAAAAAGTAAGCAAAGCCCTATGACTTACCACTCCTGGTGCAGCCTCAGGGCTTTGGGGCTTGTGCGGAGCCCCCCACATGGCATGGGGCAGTGGGGGCAGTGGGGATTGCCCCCATCAGCAGGAGTAGTGAGTTTGGGGGTGTTTTGCAGTTTTTTTTTCCCTTAAAGGGCTGGAGCTGGCCTGTGTGCGGCACTTATACGGGAGCTGGGGGAGCAAGGGGGGAGGATCGGGGGGCTTTCGCCAAGTCCCCCACACAGCACGGGGCAGTGGGGGGCAGCAGGGATCACCCCCTGCCTGGCAGCACCTGATCAGCCAGGGCTTTTTTTTTTTTTTTTACAATGCCAGGAGCTGGGGCAGCCATTGCCGGGCTGGGAGAGGGGTGAGGGATGGGCCTGGCCTGGCTGATTTGGAGATTCGATCTCTGCTGAATCTCTAAATTAGATTCAGCTGAAATGAATCGGGACAGTGATATGAATTACTGAATTGAATCACTGTCCCCTGAATCGGCCGAATCCGAATCCAAATCCAAAGCAAATACTAGCCACTTTGCACAAGCCTAGTGCTAATCCCTTCACAAGATACCTGGAGAGATTTCAAATAGGAATCCATAGTCGGAAATATTCTGATCTGCTTGGGGCTTTCTGGGTTCTTTGCAATGGAAATTGCTCTATTTTCTCTAGTCAAGACACGAGTGGAAGTTGTAAGCTGGGGTTTTCTGAGGTGTGCCTTGAGTCTACTAAGGCTGTTGGTTGTAACTGTGTTGGTTGAAGGACACAGGCAGACAAGGTTCTTTGGGTAAATGTGACATCTTGTATTAGACCAATTAAAAAGTTGGAAAAAATTGCCCTTTGCAAGCTTTCAGGTACAAATACCCTTCTTCAGGCTGAGGAGGAGCCTACGGTTGTATTGTGCTCTCCTGGAAGGGACAGAAGCCAGTTTGCAGGAATGCAGTGAGGGTCAGTGAAAATGCAAATGCATGGCAGTGAGGGTCAGAGGGGGTGAGAGACAATGGATGAGAGACAGGTTGTGGGGGGAAAGGGAGAATTGTGACCTGGTGATGGATGTAGCTGGTATATTGTAAAGAGGTTACCTAGGGTTTGCAGGTGGTGTGCAGATTCTAATGTGCCATAAATTCAATGTCTATATTTAGTCTGTGATTTTTTGTATCCAGTAGATTTATGAAGTGAAGTTTGTAGGCTCGTCTACAGAAGGTGTTTTGTAAATTCCCTTTGAGGATTAGAACTGAGAGAGACCCCACAGCCTACCTAAGCACCACTCTGATCCCCTTCCTCTGCCCAGGCTTCTCCTCTGCTTCCTGCCCTGTGTCCCCTGCCCGATCTCATGATCCGCTTCCTACTCCCTGCCTGATCTGCTGCGTGCTGCTCATAGCAGCTGCTCCTGGCACTTGTGTTGCAGGGTGGCCGGTCCTGGTCCAGGCCTACCTGTGAATTTGATTTCTTGGTTATTGTGAAAGGGTGTCCTTCAGGATCTGGGGGAATGCCTGTTCACCAGAGCGCCCCAAGAGATAACAAGGTCAAACAGTCACAAACTTCTCCAAGACCATTTCAGGCCGGACATAAGGAAAAACTTCCTCACTGTCCAAGCCCCCAAGGTCTGGAACAGACTGCCCCCAGAGGTGGTGCAAGCACCTACTCTGGACTCCTTTAAGAGACATTTGGACATTTATCTTGCTGGGATCCTTTGACCCCAGCTGATTTCCTGCCTCTGGGGCGGGGGGCTGGACTCGATGATCTTCCGAGGTCCCTTCCAGCCCTAATGTCTATGAAATCTATGAAAGTGTGCACCCACGGGTAACTGGGTGTTTTTGTCTTTGATAGATTTTCAGTGTGTGTTCATTCTGGTGCGCAGCTGTTGTTTGGTTTCTCCAGTGTATTTTCCATCAAGGCATTTAGTGCACTGGATGAGAGTCTAACAAGGAATTCTTTAAATCTAACAAGGTTGAGAACCCCTGGCTTAATTTACTAACACATTTTGCAAGCAACTTCCCAGAACCCCACTTCATCAACCTCCTGGATACTAAAAATCATGGACTAAATATAGACATTGGATTTATGACACATTATAACCTGTCTGACATCTGACCTCTCCACTATTCATCCCCCTTCTCTTCCCCACCCAGCCTGTCTCTCACCCATTGACTCCTCACTCTACATCTTCACTGACTGCCTGTCTTGCATGCAGACAGCCCAGCCTCTGGCTTCTTTGCTATTCATTCCATCCAGAGCGCACACCAACTGCTGAAACTTCCTTAGCCTGACGAAGGGTTTTTGAACCCAAAAGCTTGCTTAAAAATTGTTTTCCAACAATTTAAGTTGGTCTGATAAAAGATATCAGATTCACCCAAAGAACCTTGTCTTTCACAAGCAAGTCATTTAAAAAATGCTGCTTTTATTGAATGAGCTACGCTGAGATAAAATTGTTCATTTGTCCTTTTTGCTGCAAATGATTGATTCTGGATTGTAGCTGTAGTGGCCATTTTAATGCAACACAGCTCTTCCTACAATAGCTTTAAGTCCTTTTGTATAACAATAGGCCTCTTCAAGGGAAGATGTCTGGGGAAGGGAGGGAGGAGGTTGCTCTCAATGCCCTGTATTCTAGTTATGCATCGATTAAAAGTCCTTTGGAACAGAACTTGGCAGTGAAGCTCTCAGAATTTGGTTTCTGTTCTCCTCACTAACTCTCCAGGTTTAGTTCTGCTTTTTATCCGTGTCCCTTCTGACCCTTTCACCCTGGAAGGCAATATTTGTAAAGCCTCCTCCTGCCTCCCAGAGCATCTAGAATTCTGGCTGATCAATCAAGTTACAGGGCGAATATAGGCCACTCATTTATGTGCCATAGAGGCAAATGATCCAGACAAAAGGATAGTTTTTCATGGAATTTACTGAGGGAAGACAACTATTTGTCAGCTCCTGGTGAGGGAAAACTGGGGAATGACAGCAAAAAAAGATCATTAATCCTTAAAAAGATCCTCAAATGTTCCCTGTGCAGAAGATTTCAGTGACTTAGTTGTGTGGGGGGTTGGAAGAGCATGGTTTTCCATTATTAATGCCATTGGAGATAAAAAAAAGAATGTCTGACTGTAAATTAATTTAAATTCTAGGAGGTTTACTTGTGAATCCTCAGAAAACTGAATGCTATTAATCTGGAGTAGATATGCTTCATTTTTCATATAGCGCAGAGGTGTAGCCCCTGCTTTAAGAGTAAAATTCAACCTGAGGTAGAGCCAAAGTTTAGCAATTCTCTGATATATAGGGCTCATTACTACTCACAGAAATGCATCCTTGCAAAGGTCAAGGAAGAATAGTTAGGTACTGAAGGCAACACACCCCACAGTCATTCACTGACACTACCTGCAAGGTTTTTTTGCTCTGTACCTTAGTTCAGGCTGGCTTGTTTGAATTGTGTTACATTTATGCTGTAGCAGACTTTGAAAATGCAAAGAGGCTGCTGGTGCCTGTATTGTTTGGTTCCCTTGGAGACACTGGTTTGTTTAATACACTTTTATTTTTCTGTATACAATTGGTTGTCAAGGCACTTGAAAAGGAAATATTTGTATTTATGCAAAAAACCCAACATTATTAAAGTAGCAGGAAAAAAACCAAACCTCTTGGAGAGTAAAATTTAATTAAAGCTGATAACAGGAGGTAGGTGGAAATCAAGCTAGAAGCCAGTAGTTTACAAACCAAAAATTCAAGTATTGTGTACTCCTCTAAGTTGTTCCTTGTGGGCTCCTTACTCCGTTTGAAAACTAAGCAAAGTAGATAAAATAATAATAATTCAGCAGGTCTTCTGGGAAGTATGAGCAAGGAAAACAGGACATGCAGTCCCAATGGGCTCCTCAAATGCATCGTGCTGGTAGCCTGTGTGTGAGCACACACAGCTCATTCCTTAAAGGAGAGAATTAGTTTTCTGAGGACTTGCAAATAAAATCTTAGAGTTAAAATTAATTTGCAGACAAGTCTTCTATGAAACTCAGATGGGGAGGGGGAGGGGGTTGTCCCTTATGCTTTTAATAATGGAACATCACACTTTACAACTCCCCACACAGCTAACTCACTGAAAATGTATACAGACGCAACATTTGAATAACGTTTTTATGGTCCTTTTCTTGCTGTCATTCTCCTTGACAGTTTTCCCCACACCGCTGCCTGAAGAACAGATTTTCTCCATGTAGAATTCTATAAACAGTTGGGCTCTCGTTTCAGTCATTATCACCCCAGTGCTATCCCAAGGAAAGGTCTGATGAAGACAATGGAGTTAGAGGTTTAACTGGAGAATCTAGTCTGTCTTTGGGTTTTATATTGCTGCCTACTACCCCAAGGTCCTCATCCATGTGGGAACTAATGATGTGGCTTGGAGTAGTTTGGGATAGGTCGTGGCTGACTACATGGCTTTGGGAGACAGACTTAGGGGTTCAGGGGCACAAGTAGTCTTCTCATCAGCCCTCCCGGTCAGCAGTTGTGGTTAGCACCACAGCAACTGCATTGAGGTCAACTCATGGCTTCAGAGTTTGTGCCACCATACAGGGTTCAGCTTTCTAGACCATGATCCATACTTCCAGGACAGGACCTTGCTGGGACATGATGGTCTACATCTCTCTCCCAAAGGTAAGAGTTTGTTCTCTTACAGGTTGGCAGATCTCCTATGTAGAGCTTTAAACTAGTTTTGTTGGAAGACGGGGATGTCAAAATCCAGACGTGACCAGGAAAGATAAGCCACGAACTGCACGCTGGAATTGACCAGGTAAGTACGAAGGGGCCCACTAAGAACCAGGATAGGGGAGTATTAAGGGCTTAGATAGCTCTATACTAATTCTAGAAGTATGGGAAACAAGCAGGAGGAACTTGCACTCCTGCTTGCAGACAAAGATCTTGACCTGGTTGGACTAAAGAAGCCTGGTGGGACCCTTCCCATGACCGGGCAGTGGGTGTTGAGGGCTACAGGCTATACAGGCAGGATAGATTGGGTAAAAGGTGGGGAGGGGCATTGCTCTATATGTCAGGGGACATTATACATCTTCTGTAATAAAGATGGGGACAGAAGAAGGACAGGTCAAAGTCCTATGGGTCAGACTACAAGGGGGTAGGGGTGAAAGGGACTTGGCAGTGGAGGTCTACTACAGACCCCCACACCAGGGGATCGAGTTAGACCCAGAGTTCTTGAAACAGCTCTCAAAAGCAGTACGCTCAAAGGACCTAGTTGTCATGGGTGACCTAAATTACCCAGACATCTGCTGGGAGCAGCAGTTGGCCAGGTCTGCCCATTCACGTAGGTTCCTAACCTGCATACAGGACCTGCACCTAGTATAGGAGGTATGCAGTCCCACTAGGGGAGATGCCTTACTTGACTTGGTGCTGGCTGCAGGGAAGGACTTGGTGGGGGATCTACAGGGACAAGGTCACCTAGGGGATAGTGACCATCAGTTGATAGGATACACGAACCAGCAAAAGGTGGGAAAGACAACTGGTATGGCAGAAGTGCTAGATTTCCAGAAGGCCAACTTCAACAAGCTCAGGAGATTAGTCAGAGTGCGCCTGAGGGGTAATCATGTCTGTGAGTTGGGAGTCCAAGAAGGGTGGGAGTTTCTCAAGGGACAGATCCTGCAGGCAAAGTACACACAAAGGGAGGCAAAACAGCCGAAATACCTTCTTGGCTGAACAGGGAAATCCAGGAGAGCCTTCAGAGGAAAAGAGAGGCTTACAGGCTGTGGAAGCAGGGGGCAGCCACCAAGGAAGAGTTTACTTGCTTGGCTCATGTTTGAAGGGAAGCAGTGAGGAAGGCCAAAGCAAATACAGAATTCAAGTTGGCAACAAAGATCAAAATTAACAAAACGTCCGTCTTTAGGTACATAAGGAGCAAGAAGAAGGCACAGGGTGTAACATAGGGCCTCTACAGAATGGACTAGGGCAGCTTGTAACAGACAGGATGGATAAAATGGAGCTTTTAAATGACTTCTTTGCATCTATGTTCCTGGACACAGATACAAACATGCTTCCCAATATGACTTTAGTCTGGCATGAGAGAAATACCAATCCATCTATGGTTAGCGCTGACCTAGTGAAGGGGCATTTGGAGGGGTTGGACACATTTAAGTCAGCAGGCCCTGATGATCTTCACCCAAGGGTACTAAAGGAATTGGCCAGTATCATGGCAAAACCACTGGCACAACTGTTTGAGTGCTCGTGGCGCTCAAGTCAGGTCCCAGAAGACTGGAAAAGGGCCAAAGTGGTCCCTATTTTCAAGAAGGGGAGGAAGGAGGACCTGGGTAATTATAGGCCAGTTAGCCTCACCCCTATTCTTGGGAAGACCTCAGAAAAAATCATGAAGGATCACATTTGTGGGGGGCCAGCGGGTAATACAATGTTAAGGGGAAACCAGCATGGGTTTATAGCAGGCAGATCCTGCCTGACTAACCTGGTCTCTTTTTATGACCAGGTCACAAAGTGCTTAGATGTAGTGGTGCAGATAGATGTTATCTACTTGGATTTTAAAAAGGCTTTCGACACAGTATTGCACGCAATTGTCACCAGCACACTGTTTAGCTGAGATGTGGATTTTTTTACAGTCAGGTGGATGAAAAACTGGCTTATGGGATGCACCAGAGAGAGAAATGTGGGTAGTGGTGTCCCCCAGGGCTCTGTCCCTGGACTAGTGCAGTTCAATATCTTCATCAGTGATTTGGATGAGGGTGTTGAAAGCACTCTGTACAAATTCACATACGACACCAAACTATGGGGTACAATAAGCACACTGGAGGGAAGGGAACAAATTCAGGCCAGACCTGACCCTGGGCTCCACGGAGGCAGCAGATACCGGCGATGCTCCCCACTGTGCTGCCCTGACACACACTGTGTTCCTGGCCCTGCTGCCCTCCCCTGAGCCTTCCCGAGTGCAGCATGTGCGACCCAGGGTGGCAGTGCACACAGGGGCCTCAAGCTGCCTGCTGCTGCAAACTCTGCGCTGCCCGGGTCACACTTCTCCTGTGTGCATGGGAGCAGCGTGGGCAGCACGCAAGGTTGTGCCCCTCACTGCTGTCCCCGCCTGCAGGGTAAATGTGGCCAGGGCAGCGGGGAGCTCGGAGCAGCAGGCAGCTTTCTGCACCCCCTGCTGTGCCCTGCTGGGTTTCACATGCTGCTCTGCAGAAGCGGCGGCAAGGGTAGCCCAGTGGGGAGCATCGCCAGTATCTGCTGCCTCCCCAGAGCTGGATCTGGGGCTGGAAGGCAGCTAGGGCTGGGCCTGTGAGGCAGCAGCTGTTTGCAGCCTCCCAGGTGCAGCCGGCCCAGGCTCTGGGTAGCTGCTGATAGGCTGCTTGCAGCAGGGCTTCCATCCTCCAGCCGGCTGCTGGAAGCAGCCCAGGCTCTGTGGCTATCAGCAGCTACCTCGAACCTGGGCCGGCTGCTGCAGGGAAGCTGCAAACAGCTGCTGTCTCCCCACCCCGGCCCCAGCTCTCTCCTGGCCCCAGGTCTCTAGATGTTATTGTTGTAGGCAACAATATGTTTCAGGTAGAGGTGGTCGACCCATGTCAGAAAAGTCATGTTGCCAATCTGGCAAGCAGTGCGTGTAACTGCCATATTGGAATCCAAGATAGCTGCCGTGAAGTCACGGTTTGCTCAATATTTCAGCCCCCACTAGGTTTAGAAAATTAATTCCAGTGAAGAAACCAACATTGTATGAACCAAGGAGCTCAATCATAACATTTCTGTCATGGTAGCCATATTGGATGCCAAGATGGCTGGCACATTAGCATGTACGTATCACCAAATTGTAATTAAACACCTAGTAAACAATACTATAACACTAAAACCTTACAAATTCTATCACTACAAATTTTATAGCAGGTCTACAGTACTGAAAACATCATAACTCAGGCTAGCTTACCTGTTAGAGTTATATTGACTAAGACAATACAATTTTTTTTACTTCAGAATACAGATAAGTCATATATTAATAAAACATAACTCAGTGGCAATGACACACACAGACATATGTTCAGCTTGAGGCAATAGGAAAATGTAATAGTCTAAGCCAATGGTAATATAATGGTAATACAACAGTATACATAACATTAACCACCGGGTAATTGCAGTTTTTCAGATCTGTTCGTCACTTGAATCTGCTTCTGAATCCCTGTAATTATGATATGGATTGCAACATGCTGTCTCATAACACTCCCAACCAGGAGTGAATGGTACATTAACTTGCTTGCACAAGCATGCTGGTCCCACCATTCTGTTCTCCACTTGCAACTTGTTATTCAAAGGTTTTTTGCTGGTAATGGTTCAAATGTTGTTATGGTAGGAACAGAATCATCATTTTCAGTTTGCCAACCACACTGGTCAGGTGATGGCAATGGCGCATTAGGTTTGAGTTCCCTTCACCAACTGAGACTTTGATAATTGGCTCTACATACATTTTGCAGAAGGGGTTTATATGTTGCAGAAGTTTATCCAGAGGTTTTCTTTGATGGAGTATTTTCACCCTAGCATCCAAAAGTGTCATCAAAGATAGTTTGTTGTGTTGCTTTACAAATCCTTATCAACATTGGGCCTTCTTCCTAGACCTGCCAATAGATGTGGATGTTGAATGAACAGTTTCCAAGCAGTTTTCTTAGCATGACCACTGAACTGGCTGGTGGTGTCACAACAAGTGACACTGTGGAATCCAATTAAAAATGCACAGACCAACTCAGGCAATCCTGACACAATATCATGAACTGGAAGGAACTTGACTGGGTTGCTTCTCTTCATCCAAACCTTAGGTGCAAGATTATGCCATAGAAGCAGGATCAGTGGGCCTGCATCATTGTGGGAGAATGCTAGAGAAGAAAAGGGGAGGGCAATTATTTGGGCCAACAAGCAGCATAGGCAGCTCTAGGGCCACCTGCAATAGCCCAAATCCCATGCACCCTGTGGCTCATCCCTACCACCATCAACAGTGCACAGCCCGAGCCCCAGCCCTGGCCCACCCTGTGCCCACTCTGGATTCACCCTGGCCACAGCGGATCAGCTGGACCCATGTGCCCAGCCCCAACCGTGCCTGTCCACAATGAGCAGCGGCTGGGCAGAATAAAAGCAGCCCCTCTTCTTCACTGCTGCTGGACCTTTCTTGCTGCAGCCAACTGTGACTATGCCCAGGCTGTTTTGCAGCTCCTCTCCACCATCATGACTGCCACTGCCACTGCCACCTCTGGGCTGCTCAGCAAAGGAGCTGCAGGGCAGCCTGGGCATGGGCTCTGGGCAGCTGTAGCAAGAAGGGCCCAGCAGCTGTGAAGGGGAAGGGCTGCCTTTTCCTCATGCCAAGCATGGGCGGGTGGGTCCAGAGCAGGCACGGGGCAGGCCAGGGCTGTTCACATGGGTTCCAGCTGGTCCAGAACGGGTCCGCTCTGCTGGGCCAAGTCTAGAGAAGGCACAGAGCAGGCTGAGGTTGGGGCTGTGCACATGGGTCCCTGCCAGTACCTACTGCCTCCACCTGGGCTGCCTAGAAAGGCAGTCCAGCTGCAGAGATGCATTAGCCCTGCTGCGTGCCCAGGGAGCGATGGGATGTGCCAGAGGCTGGATGGCACCTGGGCCAGGTGGGACCAAGGGACCCGCTGCAGGCCAAACACCCCTCCATGGGCTGGATCTGGTGTGCGGGCTGTATTTTGCCCATCCCTGGCATAGAAGCTCTTGGTAGTGTCACGCTGCTATTGCTGCGCATGAGGACTGGATAAAGCTTCGGGACTTTTAGCGGGCGATGGGGTTGTGCAAGTCTGGCTTACACGTGGTTGTAATTAATGATTAATAAGGAGCAGGTGGGAGGATAAGAGAAAATCAGAGAATTTTTTAATTACTTATGGCTGCAGTTGCGGGTGACAGAAGACAGAAGCAAACGAGGTGAATACAACGAGCAGACATGTCCGGGTAAGTATAAACGGTGTCCGGGGCTGCTAGGCGTGGACGGGAGGCGAGAGCTAGATGATCAGTCTAGCGTCCCCTTTTTTACAACCGAGCGAGTAATGACAACCTCGCTCTGGCGCAGCTAGGGGGTCCCTTATATTGCTTTGATGACACCTGTGATGACGAGCTGACGAACGGTAAGCTCGCCCCATCATTGATTTTAAAAAGCGTGTGCTTTTCTTTCCTCTCCCTGCTCCCACGGCACGGGGGGCGGGACTCCTGCCATCTTGTTGCCTCATGCACACGGTCACATTCGGGAGACATGCCCCCTTGCACGAGGCAGCAAGATGTTCTAAATTATGGTACCGTACTCATCTTCAGGGTACGGCTCTTGTACAGCCGAACTCATAGTTGCTTCGTCACTGGGTGAACGGGTGTATACAAATGCAGATAAATGTACTAATCGCGACTTTAGCCACTGCAATAAAAAACAGAACAAACAACATATTATAATGCCAACAGAACAAATAGTTAAAGCTGTAGCACTTAAAGTGACTGAGTCCGAACACGTCGAGCCAGCTAAACAGCCAGTCAGAGTCAGAGCCAACCTCGCGGGCCTGGCGTGTAAGGTTGAGGGCAATGTCAATTCCTTGCAGGACGTTGGTGAGATTGAAGCTAGCAGGGGTGAAACGTAAACAGCATTGTAGTTGACTGTCAACGTCGGATGGAGAAGAGCCGTTGTAGATGTCGTCTAGGGCGGTGCAAAGGCCACCTTCTGTGGCTAACAGATAGTCTAACCTGAGGTGGTTCAAGTACATGGCTTGTTGAAGTTCGTTGATCGCTTGTTCCATCTTCTCAAAACCTGTTTTTGTGGAATTGCCAGAGGCCTCAAAGGCTTGGTTAAGATACACAAGTTTAGTTAACGCAAGGGGTGTACCGACTGAAGGGAACATAGTGCCTAGCCGCTTGAGGTGGGACATTTGATCCCACGTGCTGTGTTTTGCACGGCCAGACTGTGGGCGTTGGGAAATAGGTGACTCGTGATAAAGTATAAACTGTTTCATGTTGAGGGCGTTGGTAACTAACGTCCACTTATAGTCGGGATCTGGCTGGATGTCTAAAAAGGCACAAGAGGTGTTAAGATTAAGCCATACACATCCGGGTGGTAAGGCATTTTATAGGGAACGGCTATCACAAGGAGTGGTTGCTGGGAAATTGGAACAATTATGGAGAATTGGTTTTGGAGCGTGCGCACATACTTACCCGAAAGCCGCTGGGCTAAAGTTTGATGGAACGTATGTGACTGCATCGGTACTAGTCGGGTAGTTGCGCTGCGCTGCTGCTGCCTTACAGGCCAAGACTAAGGTTTGAAGGCCTGCTGGGTGGGAAACAACTTTTCCGAAAGAAGGGGTGCTTATAAGTTGGGAAACACATGCGGAGTGGTGGCAATTGTTATTATTAAAGGATGGCCACCACATGAAAATTGCTTGCAGCATGGAGGTGTTACATAACAGTAATCGGTCTAAGGCAGTACCATTCTTTAGCCATACTATGGGGGCTACTGAGTTTGTTAAATTAATAGGATTTAGGGAAATGCCATCAACCGTGCCGGGACGTCCCGACAGGCAACTAGGAAAATTGGCCCAGGATGTGAATTGAAAGGAATCATTAAAAGTAAATGGGGTAAATGAAAGGCCTAACTGCTGAACACTGGGCACTCGGTCAGTACATGGAACGAAGGTGGCATTTTCTTGCATATCATTTACACAATTGTGGGACACGATAGCTAATGCCATCAAAAAGGAATTTTCTCACAAGTCATTGCTCTGAACCTGTAACAAGATAACACATTAATAATCAGTTAACAAGATCTACATAACAACTTAAGATTTACGGTAATTTTGGGTCACTCCGGCTTAGCCAATTATGGTGCGTTAATATGCGAGTATGAGGACCTTTTTCTTCTTATGGTATGGAACAGTGTCTTCATCAGACACCTCAGAATCACCTCTGGACCTCTTCTGCTTTTTCTTAACATTTTTCTTTTTCTTTGTGGTCTTCTTCTATACTTTAGACTTATTTTGTTCTCTTTGTTCTCTCTGTTTGTCTCCTGAAGAAACCCGCTCTTTAAACTCTGGTTCTTCATAACGTTGGGAACTTTCTTGGTCCACTCGATCATAACTGAAATCTATGACCATGCGGCCCAGCCAAACTAGTGGCGGCTCCCTTGGGTGGCGGGAGGTAGAGGTAATCAGGTCACGTACCTCTATTTGTGATCTTCTCCTCCAGGAGGTGCTCGTCACTGGCTGTCCTGCTGGCCCGATGGTGATCTTTGTTGTGCTGATTGGATAAGCTGTAAGCAGAGCAGGTGTCGCTGGAGGTGTGGACTTTGACTTGTCAGGGAGAGCTGACAGCTTTGGATAGAGGGCGGGTGGAGCTTCCTCTGCTGGCCCGCCTTTCGGGCCGTTGTATGGAGGGGGCGATGCTGTGGGCGGAGCTACAGGCTGCGCGGGCGATGGTGTCTCTGCCGCCTGCTTCATTTCTTCTTGGCTTTCATTGGCTGCACGTTGCGCTGTAGCATAGAGCTGAAACTCCAAGTTAACATCCGACCGCACCGCGTTAACAAAATGCTGATACACAACACTTAGGCACTTTGCTTTATCCCATGTGGGCCCCGACCACTTATGTGCGGTTTTCCCATGTGTTTCTAAATCACTGACCAAATCTGCGGCCATTTCATGCCCCAGAGAGCCTTCTTTTAATGGCGGGCAGCGATAATTATCCGTGGGCGTATCGACTCCTAGGCTCTTTAAGTGTCGCAGCCCCCGTGCCCAGGTTTGTACCGGGGTGGGATCTCCTATCCTGTACCCCTTAACTTTCTTTAGGGACACCGTTTGCCCCTCGTCTTGCGGATGGAATAAGGTTTTAGAGTCCATTAACGGACATCCTACGGCTGAGGGCGTCCCCTCGAAAGCCCATTCCTTCTGGCCCTTCTTCAGGGATACATAGCCTTGGCAGGTTTTGGGAGCCGAGCTAGCAGCATGGTAACTTATATGCGCCCACAATTCAGCATCATCTTCAGTGGGGCAGCATCCCCTGCCCCACGGACACGTGGTGACCACTGGGTCTAAAAGCCCCAATTCTGTTCATGATGCCATGTCACGCTGCTATTGCTGCGCGTGAGGACCAGATAAAGCTTCGGGACTTTTAGTGGGTGATGGGGTTGTGCAAGTCTGGCTTACACGTGGTTGTAATTAACGATTAATAAGGAGCAGGTGGGATGATGAGAGAAAATCGAGAATTTTTTATGGCTGCAGCCGTGGGTGACAGAAGATAGAAGCAAACGAGGTGAATACAACGAGCAGACATGTCCGGGTAAGTATAAACGGTGTCCGGGGCTGCTAGGCATGGACGGGAGGCGGGAGCTAGATGATCAGTCTAGCGTCCCCTTTTTTAGAACAGAGCAGATAACAATGACCTCGCTCCGGCGTGGCTAGGGGCTCCCTTATATTGCTTTGATGACGCCCACGACGACGAGCTGATGAACGGTAAGCTCGCACTATCATTGATTTTAAAAAGCGCGCGCTTTTCTTTCCCCTCCCTGATCCCGCAGCACGGGGAGCAGGATTCCCACCATCTTGTTGCCTTGTGCACGCGGTCACATTAGGGAGACAGGTAGCATCTGCAGTAAGACATTTCTGGATAATGGTGTTTATGATTTCTCTTCCTTTGTCACATGTATTTAGAATGTCTAATGCAATATCTTCTGGCACAACATCTCCCATAGAAATACATAACAGCTCATCATTGGAAACATTAAACAAGTGGAACCTTTCAAAGTGCTCTTGTAGCAACTTGACATTGCTATAATCTCATTTCAGTCATGTCCTTTGTCTTTCATTATGACTGAAAGATGTTGTTGTATTGATCCCAAACCTTTGATTTACCATCTCAGTTAGGTGACCTCTTTCACTGTTGTTCAGCTTTCATCATTGTCTAGCTGATTCATTGTGTGTTAGATTTACAATGCCACTAGTAATGTTGCAAACCTTGTTAATGTGCCTGGTCAGCTTAAATGTTTACAAATGGGAGATTAATTGTCTTAACCACAAATTTTCCTTCCACAAATAGTCTTTTGCAATCTCCACATACAAATGGGAATGAAAGACTTGTTGCTTCCATTGTTCTTCCTGAGGGCATTCAGAAGAGTAATGTGTGAATAGGCCTGGGCGAAGCGGCTAGTATTCGCTTTGGATTTGGCCGATTCGGGGGACAGTGATTTGATTTGGTGATTCGAATCACTGTCCTGAATTGATTCAGCTGAATCTGATTTGGAGATTTGACTGCCCCACCTACCCCAGCTCCCGGCACTTTAAAAAAAAGCCCTGACTCACCAGCTGCTGCCTGGTGGGCGGCGATCTCCGCTGCCCTCCACTACCCCACACTGTGTGGGGGGCTCTGCACGAGCCGCCCTGACCCCTGCCCACTCCCCCAGCCCCACCCCCATGGCTGCCCCACCCACCCCAGCTCTGGCCCTTTAAGGAAAAAAACTCCCAAAACTCCCTGAACTCGCCAGTTCCTGTCTGGTGGGGAGAAGGCAATCCCTGCTGCCCCCCACTGCCCTGTGCTGTCCCCCTGAATCCTTGAGGCTGCTGCAGGAGCCAGTAAGTGTGTGTGTGGGGGTGGGGATTTGTTTTTTTTTCTTAAAGGGGGGCCGGAGCTGGGACGGACGGGTGGGGCAGTCATGGGGGCGGACTGGGACAGTGGAGGTGGGGTTGGGGGGCTCATGCAGAGCCCTCCATGCAGTGTGGGGCAGTGGGGATTGCCCCCCTGCCTGGCAGCACCTGGTGAATGCGGGTTTTTTTAAAGGGCCGGGAGCTGGGGCCAGGCCGGGCAGCTGGGAGAGTGAGCATGGGTCGGGGGGGCTGGGGGAGCAGACAGGGGATGTGGCGTGGCAGAAGTCCCCCCATGGTCCCCTGCCCCCTCCTCCAGTCTCCCCTCCTCCATCCCCTACTTAACCAGCTCCAAGTCCGGCTCTAGCTCCCTGCTGCAGCAGACAGGGACTGCCTGGATCATTGAAGCTCTCTGAATCTTTTCTGAATTGATTCGGAGAGCTTCGAATCGATTTGGACCTTTTTATTGGTCCTGAATCTCCTCCAAATCGAATCAGCACCCGAAGTTTCGCACAGCCCTAGTAATGTGCCTCAGCAGCTATTACGTCTTTGACACCAATTTGGCAATGCATGAATTCATTCTTCTCTGTCAGCTTGTGTATTGTATTGGCTTATTCAGACAGCAACACTTGACTCAGTTTCTTCTAATGAGAATGTTTCTGGTAGAATATGCACACCCTCCAGTGAACTGAGGGAGTAGATGATCTGCTTGATGTCCTAGTGTGTTCTTCAGTTGTTGTTGGTAGGGTTTCCCTTTCATTTTTTACTGTGCATGACTTTCATAACAATCTCTCAATGCGTCAAAAGAACTGTAGCAAGAACGGTGTCAGCTGAGACTTTTGGAGCATTGCCACGCAGGATCAACACAACGTGATAGTCTGTCATGAATGTTGCCATAACAAGTTGTCAAAATTCAGCAACTGTCCTACATTGAACGAGTGCCTTGTTTATTTGTGCAATTCCAGCAGGTGTACCTTGGCTAATCATTGACTGTGAACCTACTTTGAGACACACGATGCATCTTGTAGATTCTGAGCCATACCTCCCGCGCCTTGCTGGACTTGGTGATTGTATCGACTCCATCATAACATTTGCTTAAGGCCAATAAAGGCAAGTCCCTTGTTGACAATCTCCATTACAGGTTTTCATGTCAAGGTAATCTGAAACATTTTGCAAACTATCTAATAATGACCAAAACTGTAAATTTGCAGTAGCCATCTTGAAATCCAACATAGCTACCATGATGGAAATGTTCCAGTTGATCTTCGCAGTTCATACAGTGTTGGTTTTGTCATTGGAATTCATTTTCTAACCCTAGTGGATGCTGAGATATTGATCAACATGTGAATTCATTTCTGATACTGGTAGACACCTCTACCTGAAACCCCATTGCTGCTTGTGGCAATGAGTTTCCTACGGGGTGACACATTAAATCTTCTTTTTTACCCTGTGATAAGTAGAACTACTTTTTAAGGAGACTTGAATGTTCTCAGTGGGTGCATCTACATGAGATGCTATGTCACTGTAGCGACAAGCTACGTCGCCATATCTCGTTGCTTTGGTGAACCGTGATGCTGACACTGACGCTACTGCACAGCAGCCTGGGAAAAAACCTGTGTGGCATTGTGACTGCTCAGTAACACCAGTTACTGTACAGTCTAGCACATATGCAGACATGTCCAGTGTGTATGATCGGGGTGTTCTGCATTGATGTATTCTGGGAAGCCAAACACTGCGCCTGGACTGTTTTGTGCCCTGTGGAAATACGGAGTTATAATATAAAGCATCATTACAGTTCAGATCTCCTGGCAGTGGTTATGCTGTACATAAGGTGATTCTCCGCCACCCAGCACACCAGCATCTAGCATACAGCATTGCCTTGTGGATCAGGAAAAGGGCAAAGTGTGCTAGCTGACTTTGCACCTAGTGGTTAGCCAACAGGAGATGAGATCAGAGCAGCACTGCACAAAACCCTTTTTTTGAGTTTCCTTTCGAAGTCACGTCCTCCCAGGATCTTACGTTCCACGCAGGCTCCCTGGGTCTACAGGCAAAGCTGCAAGTGCATACCTCACTGCCCTACATTGGCTAGGTTTCAGTAAATACTTATACTTGTTAAGCTATAAGAGCTGACAGGCAGTAAATTACGAGGGCATTCATTGTCCAGCCCAGGTGTCCTGCAGGACTCAAGGTGGAAGATGTGTCATAATCCCTCCAGAAATGTACTGCCTGTCATGCTGCGTTGCTGTTATAACTTGGTTTTCTTATATCTAGGAGGATGCTTCTAAAACATACTACATGCTAGAGTTCACATTGGACAAGCTCCACTGTATATTTACAGTAATGGTAAGGAAAACCAGTGCCACTCAGCTTTTTCCCATCAGCTCACACTGCCTTGTTTTTCTCCAGTGCCAGGACATGGTATGTGTTGTGGTGTTCTGTATGGCCTAAGTGCCTGCAGCAGTATAGTCTACAGTGCTGAGCATGTGCCTGGGAGCAAGAAGGTGCCATGTGGTACCCTCTGCTTTGCCACTGGCCTGTTGTGAGGACTTGAGCATGTCATCTAGCTATTAAATGGGGATTATTCACCTCACTGCCTCACAACAGGTTTACTGGGGAGATCAGCTAATCCAGCCTGCCAATGTAGACCCTGCTTAATTTCCAGGGTCTACATCAGTGATTCTCAGCCAAGATGCCCTCAGATCCTTTCAGGAGTGTTGGGCAATATTGGCACTGTTAGGTGTTAGGTGTGCAAATGCCTACACAATTCACAGGAAAAAAACCCAGAGATTTCAAATGGGAATCTCTATTGTCAAAAACTTTCTGACTTGTTGTGGTCTTTCTTTGAGTTCTTTGCCACAAAAGAATGACTCTTACTTTTCAGTAGTAAAAAATGAGTGAAAATTAAAAGCAAGTTAAATTAAAATGAATAATTAAGAGCTGGTGTGTTCTTCAAGAGGGGTCTTGATTCTAATGAAGGGGATCTTGAATCTAAAAACACTGAGAACTACTGGTTTTGATGCTCTCTGGCTGGGCGAACAAACACCATCAGACCCAGACGTCAGTGGCAGGCAAGTAGCAATGGTTTGTCACTGTAGCTCTTTGAAGCCTTGCTGCTGTGCCCAGGCTGCTGTATGGTAACTGCCCGGCTGAACTGATGGATCTTTAGTGTTCAGTGATCCCAGGTCCTCCAGGATGAGCGCTGATTCCAGTGGTGCACTGCTCTCCTTGAGTGAGGACACCAAGGGACTGCTGTGGTCACTTTGGCCCTGGAGACTTTGGGCCTGGTTCCTTCTGCTTGCCCCAGGATTGCCAGGGTAGCAAATGGCTCTTGGCTCTTGCAGGAGGAAACAGGGCAAGGAGGGAATAGCAGGCCCTGAACTTTACAGTGGCTGTGCCCTGCTACGGGAGAAGTGGCTGGTGATTGGAGTGAGGAGAAAGGGTGAGAGTGCTGGGAAGGAGGGAGGGACGCTGGTGCTAGATGTCTGAGAACAGGCTCAAAAGAGATGGGAAAGCTCCGGAAGAAGTGGGCGAGGTGGGTTCTGGGTGTGGACCAAGGTGATGACTGGGGGGCCTGGGGGGAGATGGTGGGGTTGTGAGAGGGACAGGGGGAAGTGGGCCTGGAGTGGTGGAGGGTCCTGGGCAGTGGGAGTGTAGGAGAGCTGGGTCCTGGGCTCCTGTGTGGAGGCAGGGACCAGTCCTGAAGCCTTTCCTGAGTATCAGGGAGTGGGGCAGGCAGTGCTGTAGGCACACAGTACAAGAGTGAGGAAGGGAAGGTCCTGGGTCTGAGCAGGGGAGGGTCGGGTCTGTGAACAGCAGTAACCTGGGAGAGCCTGCAGCAGTCTTGCAGATGCTGTGTGGCTGTCTGGGTTTCGTACTGTGGAGCCAAGGGATTCCTGCTGGGGGCCAAGGCAAGTGGCTGCTCACGGCCAGGCTCCGGGCCACACGTGGCTGCCTGCGCGTGGTACAAGGGTAGCGCTTGTGCGGAGCTGGGGGCTGGCTGGCTACACGTGCAGCGCCAAGCTGGACAGCCCTCATGGCACCAGGAACATCAGTAAGAAAGTTCTTAACTCCTGGTCTCAGAGGCCCGGCCCCACCGGCCACGGCCGGTGACTCTAATCTCCCTCCACTTCCACTTGTGGGCAGGTCGTTACGCACAACGCACCCAGAAGCCACTTGAGGGAAGTATGAGAGCCTGGCTCCTGGCAGCCAGCTAGTCCATCGGGGCAGCTGTTTCCCTGCAGTCAGCAAGAGAACAAGCTGCCACAGGATCTGCCTGCCCGCAGGCTGCGGTGCAGAGCCTGGAATAATGTGTTGTTGTGAGGCAGAGTGCAGTTTTGTGTTACCTAGAGAGATAATTGATAAGGGAGGGAGAAGGAGCAGGTCGGCATTCATTTCAGCTGTCCACACACGTAATAGATGGCACTGGGCTGGGCTGGGCTGCAGCCAGTGTTGTGTTAATTACAGGATTGGTTCAGAAACAACAGGACACCTTCGTTGGTCAGCAATGCATAATAATTATAGAGCAACTCCTCCGGTGCCTGCCAGCCCTACAATTTTTTCATCACTCCTAACTGATCTCAGGTGCTTGCAGGACTCTGACAAACACTTGCCACCTTGTCCAGCTCACTCCCTCTGGCAGCAGCATGAATTATTTGAT
Source organism: Crocodylus siamensis (assembly GCF_052110815.1). Taxonomy (NCBI): domain Eukaryota; kingdom Metazoa; phylum Chordata; order Crocodylia; family Crocodylidae; genus Crocodylus; species Crocodylus siamensis. The sequence goes on along the minus strand of NC_143404.1, from coordinate 33,936,511 downwards.
CCAATCAGACAAGGGGCAGTGGGGCAGGCTCTATGAAGAGAGGCTAAAGGGCCTGAACCTATTCAGCCTCCACGAGAGAAGGCTGAGAGGGGATCTGGTGGCTGTTTACAAACTCACCAGGGGGACCAGCGGGAACTGGGGGAGGCTCTGTTCCCCAAGCACCACCAGGGACTACTAGGAATTAGCCACAAATTGTTAGAGAGGAGGTTCAGGCTGGACATCAGGAGACGTGACTTTATAGTTAGGGCTGCCAGGCTCTGGAACGGGCTCCCAAGGGAGGTGGTGCGCTCTCCTACCTTGGGGGAGCTTCACGAGGAGGCTGGGGTGATACGACCCTGGCACCCGTTCCTGCCCAGGGCAGGGCGTCAGACCTGATGGTCTGTTTAGGTCCGTAAGCACTAGGATACAATGTGCAAGGGACAGCCCTGGTCAGCCAACCACAGGGTCCTGCTCTCCTCCCCACTCAGAGCACTCCCGTTTCTCTGAACAGAGGCCCCAGCGGGTCAGGGGACAGGCTAGAGTCAAGGACCTGCAGAGCTGCCGGTGGCATGGCAGGGCGGGTAGTGTGTTCTCTGAGGGCACTTGTACATGTCACGGGGTTTAGTCCTTAGGGTTGCATTCAATGCCCCCAAAATTGAAAATTGGGTTTTTAATTGAAACCCACCATTTCAATTTAGGAATTTTATTTTTCTGTCATTGTTATGGCAAGGGGACCGATGCTTTTTTTTCTTCAGCAGAGCGGCCAGGGGGCAACTTGCCGATGGGCCAAGCAGTCCCTGAACTTGGATGGTTGCTTTCTGCTGCCCTGTAGTCCAGCAGCACTGTGACATGCAGGAGCTGTCCTTGCCTTGCAGGGCTGACATGCAAGGGAGGGTTCCTATGCACTGTTAACAGCACCTGGCCCAGAGGTGGCTGCATTTCATGGATGGGCTAAGCAAGTCCTGGTTTTTACATATGTAAATAAGTTTGACCATCCTTACACCTTAACCCCCTGTGTCTGCCTGCATTTCCTGGGCCAGCTCTCCCTTGCTCCTGCCCATTCCTGTGCTTTCCTTCACAGCCAGCGTGTGCTCCCTGCACAGCTGTCCTCTTGCCTCTTGCAGTCACTTCCTGCCAAGCCTGGCATGGACCATGAGCAACATTTGCCACTGCCTCAGCCCTGTTCATTCTCCAGCTCTGAATGCTGTTAGGCAGGGAAGCCAAACCATGTGACTCCTCTCTTGGGAGATGGGTCATAGAGCAGAAGCTCCTGACAACCAGGGCCTCCCTCTTCCCACTATCCTTGGCTACTCACATGAACAGGGAGCAAGAAGGGAGCCCCCACAGCTCCTGCACTTTCAGAGGGTGCCTTGCTTTGCCAGGGCCGCCTTCCTTCTCCCTGTGGTCTGCCATGAGACGGCATACTGCTTTGGATGCACAAACATCATGGACTCCTGTGAGACTTACCACAGTCATCCCAACTCTCACCCCTAGCTCATGAAACCTTCCCCATGATGATGATAGCACTGTAGCAGTTTGGTAGGAGACCTCAAGACCTGCAGGGGGGTTGGGAGCTGAGTGTGTGTTTCCTTAGGCAATCATGGCTATGCCATTGCTTACTTTGCCCTGTTCCACCCAGAGCAGGAGCCGGGGTGTTTACAGTTCACTGCATAGCCCCCATGAGTACAGCAGGGAGCCCCATGTGCAGGTCTGGAGCCAGGGCTGATTCTTCCAGGTTCTTACAGTGCAGCACACTGAAGATGCTCAGCACACGGGTGCAGACCCACTGCTAGGGGGAAGCCATGAGCTGCCACAGTGCCAGGGAGCCACTCTGTGATCCTGGCTGTACAGCCCTTGGCCTCCTTCCCAGCTCATCAGTCTCAGTTTGTCTTGGGAGACGAGGAGGTTTGTTCTCAGTGTCCTCGGCAGTGCAGTGGTTAGGGATGAACAAGCCAGGCCAGCAGCTCTTGGGGAGCAGCTACTCTCAGCACCTTGGCACTGCAGCAGGTGTCCAGAGAGCAAGGAACATGGACTTGGCAGGAATAGCCTTGTCCAAATAAGTGTGCCATGGCACATACTTGCCTGGGACTGCAGAGGCCAGACCTGACCTCAGAGATTCAGGTCCCATACCTGGGCGCGAACCTTGAGGCAGTCTTCCTTCCCAGCCTTGCTACCTCAGTGTGAAGCCTCTAGGTAAGCAGGGACCGTTAGAGCTGGGGCGGTTAGAGCTGCCCAAGCAGTTGTTGCTCCTGCAGCCATGCTGGACTGAAGACACCTGCCTCATCTTATCTGATCCGGGAAGTTAAGCAGTCCTGGGCCCCGATACAGTGTAGAAGGGAGATCCAGGTGGGACCCTAGGTGCCACGGACACGAGTTCAGGAGTCACAGCCGAACGCTTGGCAAACACGAGACCGTTGGATTCCAGTGAGCGGCCTGATGGGGTTTGCCCCATTGTCAGCAGGCACCTTGCATCCTTCAAGTGTGGCAGGCACTCCTGGCCTGGTGCTGGGGATGAGTCTGACCCTCAGAAAATGGAGATTGTTTTGTACCTCCCCGGGAGCACATGCCTGCCGGGCCCCCTCGTCACCACCCCCAGCCAGCTCGGAAAGAGGGCTCGCCATGGACGCAACAGGCAGATCCACAGCACAAAGCTGCCTGGGTCTGATTTGTTTCAAAGGAAGCCTGGTGAGCCACCTGGCCCTACCCAGATGGAGTGGCTGAGCCCTTCTCAGGCAGTGCATGACTGTGTGGAGACAGCCCGAGGAAGCCCCATAGACCTGAGTGCTGCAGGGGGTGACCTTGGGATTTCAGTGTCGCTGCTGGAGGGACCCGGCAGCCCAGTAGATGCTGCCCGTCGCCATGTTCCAGGCTGGGAGGGAGTGTTGCTGGATACTCCCAAATGGCTCTACTGCAGCCAGTCCCTGCTCTCTGTACTTACAGTATTTCTCAGTCTCTTCCTTACTGGGATCCTCTTCCCCCCAAGTACTTGCAGAGAGGCAGGGTGGCTGGCTTCTCTGGCTTCTCACCTTCTCATTGCAACTCCTGGTCTGAAGGAGAATGAGTTGGGGAAGAGAAGTTAACCCAGGTATCTGGGCCAAACTCCAATGCGGGTCACATTGTGCCTCCCTAGAGAAGCATGGGGGAAGAGGGCATGTGGTAGTTTGCTGCATTGCAATGTTCAGCTGCTGTGCTCCACCTAAGAAGTAGTTGCATTTCAAGGGATTCCTGTACACGGCTTGTAAGGTACCTTTTGGGCTAAGCAGGAGCAAAGCCGGTTCCCCCTGCTAGCTGGGGAGCACCGAGAAGGCTGAGCTGCTTTGGAGTTGGAAAATACCAGCTATTTTTGTAAATTTCCCAAAACCACCAAACTTCCTTTGGGCAAGAATCCCTGGGCCACTGGGAATACTGCTAGAGCTGGGGCTTCAGCCAGGCAGCATTTACAGAGTGGGCTGCCAGGGCAGCAGCTGCCACAGAAACTGTTGTAGATACCTCAAGTTACACCATTTGAAAGACAGTCAGGAGAGGGGTGTGGGCCTGCTGCTGGGGTCTCTGCTCATCCTTGCTGGGGCAGAAGCAGAATAACCCCAGCTCTGACCAGTGATGCCCTACTACAGTGTTTGGCCCAGTGGGTGAACAAGGAAAGCAACCTGCAGCTAGGCTGTAACGCAACCTGTGACCTGTTGAGGGGATGCCTAGCAGCAAGCACTCTCCCTGCAAGAGCCCTGCTGAAGTCTTGGCTTCCAGGCTTGCTGAGTGGCCCACAGCCTGAGCAGGGAGGTCACTGCACAGCAGGTGCCTAACAAGGTCCTAGCCCACCACCTCAGCTGCACGAGCTTCCTGTGTGTGTCTAGGATACAGTGTCAGCCAGGGGCTTGGAGCTAGTTCATAGATTTCATAGACACTAAGGCTGGAAGGGACCTCGGAAGATCATTGAGTCCAGCCCCCTGCCCCAGGGGCAGGAAGTCAGCAGGGGTCATAGGATCCCAGCAAGATAAGCATTCAAATTTCTCTTGAAGGCGTTCAATGTAGGTGCTTGAACCACCTCCGATGGCAGGCTATTCCTGACCTTGGGGGCTCAGACAGTAAAGAAATTCTTCCTTAAGTCCAGCCTGAAACCGTCTTGCAGGAGTTTATAACCATTCGACCTTGTCGGGGCTGGAACAGATCAATCAGACCCAACCCACCTGGCACTGCTATGGATCTTCTCCTTACCGAAGCAGCTCTGGGGTTGCAGGTAATTCCCACGTCACGCGAGGCAGCCGACAGTCCAGACTGAAGTGAGCTCTCCAATCTAGGCACGAGCCCCTCTGCAATGCCATCACATCCAGATCAAGGCACCTGGTGCTTTGCATGCCAACCGCCTGCTGGGCACGGGGTCCTGGGAACTCAGCCAAGGCAGGAATGAGATAAGAGGTTCAACAGAAAAATGAATTCAGGGAAATTTCTCATTTTTTTGCAACTAGTAACAGCTTAGTCTAGAAAAGACACATTGGTTGGGCCTTAGCAAATGCAGGGCTTCAGTTAATTTGTTGGAGAATATGTGTGATAATTAAATGTGGTTGATTTGTGTGTTAGGAACATGGGAGCATTTCCTTCAAGGCACAGAATATGACCTATCAGGCAGGGAAGGGCGGCACCTTATAGAGTAATTCAGAGAGGAATATACTTCGGTAAGCAACAACTCACTTCAACAGATGCTATGTTGCTTACCAACGCTTATGCCTGTGAATGAGTCTGTAAGGTGCCAGTCTGTCCTGACTACAACAACACGACTAACTAGAAAGCTGGTAGCCTAAGTCCTGCCCAAGCAGCTCTCCAGGGCAAAGGGTGAGCTTGACTGAATAGAGTGCTCGCTGCCAGGAACATAAAACAACATGCTGGGGAAATGGAGCACAGGGAAGACATTGTACCAGCCACGAGGAATGTTACTTGCAACCAGTCATTAAAAGAGACAGAGCAGGCATCCAGGATGCCAGCCTTGCCATGTTTAAATTAATTTTGCTTTTATCTACATAGGGACACCCAAGAAAGTTAATCTAAATTAACCAGTGTGAATTCAGAGTGGTTCAACCAACCAGTGTGGAAAGTCAATTTCAGAATTAAAGTGGCTTTCATTCAATTTAGCTTGTTTCCAAAGTACATTGCTTCTTTTAATTCTGACTGTGTGTGTTCACACTGGAATTTAACAGAGCAGTTACTAAATCTGCTTGAAGAATTCATTCTGGTTCGCTCTCTTGAGTGACCTTGAAGAGGCAAACCTTTTTTCTCCTAAGCCCCAACTACTTAAAAAGGGAGATCAGAGTCATGACTGATATAGTGGGGACAACCAGAGTCCCTGGGCTGGGGTTGCGAGTCACTGATCTCTCTGTCTTGTGGTTCTATGGTGGGTCTCCTAGAGACCTGCATTGCTACAGGATCTCGGCTTTTATTTGCAGAAAAACACAGAGGTCATATATAGTGGTGTAGAGGCTGGAGAACATGATTCTTCCATGAGCTTAAAAGACTAGAAAAGAATCCAACACTTTTTTGCTCAGATCTCAGGATTTCTGACTGCTTAGGGTAGGTAACACTGAGTCCTCCAAGTGACCAAAGGCTGCGGAGATGCCCCCTCGCAGCTGTAGGATGGATGTGCAGCATGTTCAGCATTTCCAACTGCCTCGAGTGGTGGTGATGTTACTGCATCTTGCCCGGCTGCACCAGCAGATTCCACTCTCACAGCTCCCAGTGCGGCCAGGCTGCAGGCTTTGCAGTTGGTGAGGCTGTTGCATTATAAAAGCTCTGAGCTCTGGCTCCTCCTCCAGTCATGTTTCTCTCCTAGGAGCCTTATAACTCTTTGGCATCTAGAATGCTATCCTTGCCAGCGTTTTGGGATCTTTCCCAAAGCTGATGTTGGTGCAACAACAGGAGCCAAGGGGCTGCCCCCCAACTCCTGAATCGTGGAGCCCTAAGGGCAGCAGTTTGGGTCATGCTGGGCAGGTCTGTCACTTTTCTATTGCCAGAGACTTGCATTTAGAGGATTTGTTTGGTTTTGTTGTGACCTTGTCGGAGGTTGCCATTGCACAGCAATAACCACAGGACTTCTTAGCATGCTTAGCAGCAGCAGCAGGACTGAAGCCCCTCAGAGTTTACTTTTTGGGAAGGTCATGCTTTACCTGTGCTCGGCCCCTGTAGTTAGGAACTGCAGTGCTGAATGCATAGAGCAGGGGTCAGCAACCCCTGGCATGCATGCCGAGGAGCGTGGTACGCAGGGCCATTTTGCTCAGCACACCACTGTCAGCCCGGGCTCTAAGCAGCTGCTGCCAGCCACGGAGCCCAGGCGGCTCCCAAGCAGGCAACTGGGAGGCTGCAAGCCGTGCTGCAAGCAGGCTGGGCTCCGTGAGCCGGCTACAGCCAGGAGGCTGCAAACAGCTGCTCCAGGCTCCGACATGTCGGCGCTCCGGCACCTTGCAAGGTAGACGTGGCTTTTTCGGCACTCCGGCCAAAAAACATTGCCTACCCCTGGCATAGAGTGTGACCTGGAAGAGGTACTGGACCAGCATGTCGGTGTGGGCAAAGCATCGAGTTCAGGGGACTGACCCTCATGTGCCTGTGCGCATGCGGGAGCAATCCTTTGCCCGGTGTAGAAGCATGCGGTCAGAACAAGGCCAGACAAAACCCTTCCTGTTTGGCAAACATCTTGTTGCATTTTAATGCTGCATGCAGAAGGCTGTTAAGGCATGTGCAGTTTTGCAGGCTGGGTCACACTTCCCAAAACAGTTTAAACCAAGGCGGGTTGTTTTCCAAACAGAGATGTGTTCGTTTGCTTTGGCAGAGCTGTTTGGAGCTAGCTGCTAACTAGCTGCCAATGACATATGCTAATGAGCAGGGAAGGGCATAAAGGGGCAAAGCTGAAATCTAGTTTTTACAAAAAGACGCTGCTGTGGGTTCCCCACCAACCCCGGCAGTTTATACTCTTCCCAATGGCTCCTTTCCCCAGTGGCCCCACACAGCCAACTGCCTGAGAACCAAAGGAGACAGATAAGGTGATTTCTCTAACCTTTTAGTTAGTTATTTTAAATGCTATCTGGAACAAGGTAACAAGAGTCAGGTCAGCACAACTTTTAAGTTTATAATAAATCCCTGTGTTTCACTTAGGGCTCAGTACCTGGCAGTCTCTAACCACTGTAGAAAGCCAGTGGCAGGGCTGTACCCGTGCACAGGCAGCATAGCTCAAAGGCAAAGGCAAAGATTTTTTTAAAAGTAGCTACCAATTTTGGGGGGAGGAGGAGCACATACTGAAGCCCAGACTTCCAAAACTGTTGAGCACCCACTGCACCTCTAACTTTCTGGGCCTAAACTGTGTCCTATATACCTGAGCCACCAAATAAAGGGTCAGTTTTGAAAATTTGAGCTTACAGGGGGTGGCTCAAAGTACCAGGGGAGAGAGAGCTCACATAGGATTTATGGCTGATTTGCGGGCTTGGGTTCTGCTTACTAGGCTTCCCTGAAAGCTTGTATCTGTGTATCAATAGGTTTCCTCACATTAAAATACATTGTGATGTAGGGACAAGCCAGTTTGCAATAGTGATTCCAGAAGCAAAGGCTCAAACACTGTGCAGCTGGTGTCCAGCTTGTTGGGGAGCACCTGGCACTGGAAGAAAACATGCTGGCTTGCAGTCAGGTTAGGACAGGGGTGTCAAACATACTGCCCACGGGCCAAGTCCAGCTTGCAGAGCCAAGTCTTCTGTTCCAGAGACTTTTGCCTCAATCCTGATCAGCATTTTTCATGCTATGGTAGCAAAAGCACTGCAGCTTGTTCCTGCAACAGCAGCCAAGCACCCAGGTGTGAGCTGTGGTGCTGGAGCCCCAACAGCACTATGGGAAGAAGTCCAGCACCACAGCTTGTTCCTGGTGGTGGTCAGGCACCTGGGATGCTGGGTCTCTTCCCACTGGGTCCTGGACTGGTTGGAGTGGGTGCCACCTGCACTGGATCCAGCATGTGGAAGGAGGGGAAGGTTTGTGGGTCTGTTCTGGCTTGTGGGGCTGGCCCCATGCCATTTGCCAGGCTTGTGGACCAGTCCTGCACCACTTATCCAGCCCATGGGGCAAACAAGTTTGACACCCCTGGGTGAGAACAAAAAGGGAACAGAAGGACAAGATGATTTGAGCCTTTATCAGAACCTCTATCACCGTGAGGCCAGCACCACTTCAGTTCAGAAGAAATATGCTATCTCCTGGTAGGTTGTCAGGATTCAAGCCCATACATTTAACACAGTAGTAGAGCTATAACTTTATTAGAGAGCCAATTGAAAAGAATTACAGTAATTACTGCTTGATGTAATTAAGTGTCAGAGGAGGATTTGTGCAGTTTTGTCTAATCCACTACTGCTCCATGTGAGGAATATTCCCCTAATGAGATAAATGAATGAGCAGAACCAATTCATGCTAAAAAAAGTCTGAGTCTGGGGCTTCCAAACTTCTTACCATATGGTGTAGAGTGAAACAGAGTACCCCCCATTGTGATACAATTGTTTTAGGCTCTCTGGAATAGCTCTATCTTCACATCACCAGTTTGAGATAAATTTGCTTCATAGAAAAAATTCACACTGCTTTAGGATTTGAGAGACACAAGAAACAGATGAAACAAACAGTGACAATGAAGGAAGGAATCAGCCTCTCTCTGATGCATATAGTGAGGAGTGTAGGGCTTTGCTGTGCACCTTTAAGAGTGATAGACCTCTCAGGGATGTGTGTGGCTTTTAGCATAGCAGCCATGACAGCTATTGTACTTGTGCAAGATCTTTGCTATCAGTCACTGCAGGTGCATGGCTCTCTGCCTCTAACCAAGTTCCAACACTGGATTTGCTGTAGGGAACTGGCCCATTTGGGCATGCTTCCACCTACTCCAGGGACATTGCTCTGTGGCTCATTCAACAAGCTACTGCTGCAGAATTACTGAGTCTGACTGCGACAATCTGCACGCAAGGTGGAGGGAGGAGCAAGGGTCACGGAAGGGAGAGAAAGGAGTAGGCACATGGCTAGGAGTGCCGAGCTGTGGCTGGGCCAGCTCAGTAACTAAAGGTTGCTGTAGTAAGGTAAAGTGTGGTTTGATCAGAATGCATTCCCTGGGTCATTGCTCAGCAGGAGAATTCACTCTGCATTCAGCCATCATGAGACTTTCAAAAATTAGGTTAATGTTTTCATTTAATTGTATAGGGGCTTTCCTATGGTGGTCTTAAGTTCAACATCAGTGCTTCCATGAAGCCTGTAGCTGCCAACCACTTGTAGGTAACCCTTAACTTGACCCTTGGCACAATCTAACCAAGCCCTGTGAGTTGTGCTGAACCATCCAGTCTGCTCCTTTCTGTCAGCACACCTCTCCCTGCAGTAAAGTACACCTGGAAGTAAATTGCTGGCCACTCACCAGGACACAGAGGCCCCTTGAAGAGGAAGTTTGCTAGCTACAGTTCCACAGTTCCTTGGTCCTGATTCCCAGCCCTTCTTGACTCCATTTTTTGCCTCTAGTGAGAGGCAAAAAACAGACCTCAGTTAAGTGGGTCTGTCCACAGATCTGCACCAGGTTAAGCGTGTTTACAAGTGGCCATTATATGAGCTTAACTAATTCACCTGAAACTTAATTCAGTTTAAGCCAATTTACATGCAACCACACAGATGGAGGTTTGCACTGGTTGAAAACAGATCTTTAAGGTAGCAGATTTGTGATTTGACAAGGATTATTAAGGGAACAGTGTCTGGAGAAGAGCATGGGATTCATAACAGAAATGTTTTGCTAATATCTACAAGGGATAAAAACTGAAAAATCAGACTTAGTATATTATGAAATCAAATTCTCTCTCTAGCTAAACAAGGTTGGTTTTCTGCTCTGCAAGCTGAAGAGGACACTTTACTAAACAGGTCAATTAAATAAGTTATGTCTATTAAATATTTATCTGTATGTACGTTTTGTCCATAAATCTCAAAGCAATTTTCAGAGAGGAACCATCATTATCCTGGCTGTCAGTGAGGAGCGTGGGTTTGATAAACCCCAGGAGAGTTGATTGAAACGGGACTATTGAGAGCTGCAATTACCCGCAATGGCATTTGCTGGGTTCCTACTCCCAATTCGATTAGATGCATCACCAAATTTCCACACTTCTCTGTCCTGTTACTCACACACCAAGGGCCAGATCCATTACAGGAACTGGATACCGAGTCTTGAGTCCAGAACCCCATTTCTCTTCAAAAAAGGGAAGAGGGAGGACCCAGGTAATATAGGCCAATCAGCCTAGCTTCTATCCCGGGGAAGATCCTAGAAAAATGTATCAAGGAGTATGTGCGCGACGGGCTTGCAGAAGGTAGGATTCTGAACAACCCAGCATGGCTTCGGCATGGGTAGGTCTCCGCTTACCAACCTCATCTCCTTTTATGATCAGGTAACTCGCCACCTGGATAAGGGAGAGGAGGTTTACATTGTGTACCTAGACTTCCGAAAGGCCTTTGATCTGGTATCCCATGATATTCTTGTGAGAAGACTGGAAGACTGCGGACTCAACAGTGAGACAGTTAGGTGGGTAGGGAGCTGGTTGCGGGGTAGGACCCAGAGAGGTCTCATGTGTCATCCTGACGAGAAGTGGACAGTGGTGTCCCTTGGGGGGCAGTGCTTGGTCCAGTGCTTTTCAACATCTTTATCAATGATTTGGATGCTGGGGGTGAAGAGCTCACTGGCCAAGTTTGTGGATGACACCAAGTTATGGGGAAGCATGGTCGTGCTTGAAGATAGGATGCAGATACAGGCAGATCTAGACAGGCTAGCAAGTTGGGCAGATCAGAATCAAATGAAGTTCAACGTTGAGAAATGTAAAGTGCTCCATCGGGACAGAAACCCCCCTACAGGCTTGGTAACACCAAACTGACCAGCACTACAAATGAAAGGGACCTGGGAGTAGTAATAGACCACAGTATGAATATGAGCCTGCAGTGCGACGCTATAGCTAACAGGGCAAATAATACCCTGGCATGCTCCAATCAATGCATTTCCAGCGAAACTAGAGAAGTGATTCTTCCACTCTGATCAGCATTGGTGAGACAGCAGCTTCAGTACTGCATCCAGTTCTGTGTGCCACTTTAACAAGGATGTGGTAAACCTTGTGAGTCCAGAGAAGGGCCACACCTATGACCAGAGACTTGCACAGCAAGCCATATGAGGGAAAGCTGAGGGACCTGGGACTCTTCAGCCTGAAAAAGAGAACACTGAGAGGGGACTTGATAGCAGCTTACTGTTACATCAGCGGCATACATCAAGGATGTAGGTGAACAACTGTCCACCAGGGCACCCTTGGGGGTAACCAGGAGTAATGGCCATAAACTCCTGGAAACACCTTTAGGCTCAAAATTAAAAAACTTCTCCACAGCCAGGGTGTCCAGACTGTGGAACAGGCTCCCTCCAGAGGTGGTGCAATCGCCTACCCTAGAAATCTTTAAGAGGAGACTGGACGGTCACCTTGCTGGGGTCACTTGACCCGAGTTGTCTTTCCTGCCTGGTGCAGGGGGCTGGACCCGATGATCTTCTGAGGTCCCTTCCAGCCTTGCAATCTGTGAATTAAGCCCCCTATGAAGTGGGGGCACCTTATACAGGATATTAGGAAAGTTAGGCACCTTTGAATGGGATCCAAAACAGGAAGCAAGCTGAGCAAGGTGTGCTCCAGCTCAGCCTAGGAAACAGTGCCCAGTCAGTGGGAAATGATCAGGACAGTCCCACCCTGTGAGCACCTCATGTAGGACTGCAGGCAGGTGCCAACATCCCCTCAGGACCCACAGCTTTGCACCCGCTCCTGAAGGTAGGTGCCTACACATCCTGTCTTTTAAAAGCAGAGCAGGGCTCACATTTAAAACAGTGTAGCTAAAGAGGAAGGGGTGGTGATGGCGTGCCTCAAGAACTGCATGACTGGAGAATGAAGCAAGCTCAACTCTTTTTCAGCCTCAGAAGATTCAAATCCAGCCCTTGCCCCACATGACTGCTCCAACCACCAGGCCACTCTTGTAGCTGGGGCAGTTGCACCTTCCCCCAAGGGAAGCTGTGCAAGCAACATGAGTCGCTAGGGCACAGCAAGCACAAGAGGACTCTGCATGGCAGGGAGGTGAATCCTGGGCTCCAGTCCTTCCTCCCACGCAGTAATTTAAATGAGACAGGCCTGAACTGTTCAGCCGTGTTTGGACTGGGACGGTTCCACACATGTAGAAAATTCAAAGCACTGAGCTTTTCAGTGCTGATCAGTAAGATGCCTGTGGAGGTTCAGTGCCTCTAGAGTGAAGTAGCAGCCAAGTGGGGCTTTTCTGGATTGCAGTCTTGGGGTTCAGCACAGAAGCCCTGCCCAAGCCCTTTAATGAATCTGTCCCTTGTTCTTCTTTTCAAGTTATCTACCTCTTCCCTGCGAGGGGGAGTCTTTGCCCTCAAAGCATTTCTTGAATCCACACTAGGCCTTTCTGTACGATGGACTAAAATCACAACAGCATCCTAAATTGGCTTTGTGGTATCTGATTTGGGGTTTTCAAATTATACTTTAATCAGCTAGTGCTATTTTAATGTCTGCTGTCTGAATACCTTATATATTCTGTGCACAATATACAATAGCCAGTCAGCTTTTAGAGACTCTTACTTTATCATTGTGTCTCTAAGGTATAGCTTGTGTAACTAAACTTTTCTTTTTTTTTTTTTGGCTTAGGGCAGAAAACCTTTAAACCAAGGGCTGGCAAAATATGGCCTGCCAACTGACTGGATCCAGCCTGCGGCTGCCCCCATGGCATTTCTGCATGGGGCCAAGTCCTGCCCATGGTAACCCATGTTGTGCTCCTGCCTGTACCTGCTGACAGCCCCAGACCAGGCCAGCGTGCACAACTTCCCAAGCAAGGCTGCAGCCACCCAGGTACTGCTCGGCTCCCCCCTGCCTCCAGCCACTGCTCCTTCTCTTGTCCTCGCTGTGCTGCTGCAGGAGGGGCAAAGGAAGGTGGGGAGACATGGAGCAGCAGCCAGGCAACTCGAGCCCCAGCATGTGGTGCAGTGAAGCAGGGGCAGCATGAGGAACAGCCACTGGAGGCAGCGAGAGTCGAGCAGTACCTGGGCAGCAGCAAGAGCAGCCCTGCTAGGAGGGGGCTGGGGCAGTGGCAACAGGGACAGGCTTCTCTGGACGGGAGTGGGCAGGGCTTGGCCCCATGTGGAGCGCTGCAGGGGCAACCACAGGCTGGACTGGGGATTGCGGGGAGGGGAGTGGACTACATTTGCAGTGCACCATCCCAGTGAGCTCTGCTGCATGTGTCCCCCAGCCAGCTCCTGGGACCTAGCACGCAAGCAGCTCCTCACACATGTGCACTCCCCACTCAATATACAAGAGTTAGACCTCATTTTGAGCTATTATGCAAATTGCCCCTATATACACTACTCAAGAAACCATAAAAATCAGGACATTTTTAAAAATAAAATTGTTACAGTAGATTTTTTTTTAGTGTACGATTTGTTTTTTAATCTATGATTTGTTAAACTGATACCTTCTGAATGTTTTTATATGCGCAGTGCTCAACAGCTCACCAAAACCTGTGAAGTGGCCCTCCAGCTGAAATAATTGCCCACCACTGCTTTAAACCCCGCCTGCTTTTTTTTTTAAACATGTGCAGCAAATCTATTTCAATAAACCTTTAAAGCGAATGCCTCTAGCGTGCTGAGTCATCTTCTAAGTCAGTGATTCTCAACCAGGGTGCCACCAGAGCCTTTGAAGAGTTTGGAGATGTGAGGAGATAAGTATAAGCGCAGGTTCCAAATTGGCCTTGCCTGGGCCCGCTGCAAGGAGGCAAGCACTATAATATAGAAATTAGTTTTTGAAATTGGGTGCTACTCAATTCACAAAAGTTATAGAGGGGTTCCTTGAGTCCAAAAAAGTCAAAAAAATCACTGTTCTAAACAAATCTGTTTTACTTGTAGTATATCTATACACACAGTACATTGCATAGAATGGCACAGAAGTTTTTATATGTAATACAGATTAGAGTATATGACTTATATTCAAAAGTCCAGGATGCTGGAAAACAGGTAATAAATTCACCAAATTATCTTTAGATTGATTTAGATGTTTAATCCTGATCAGCATTTTTCATGCTATGGTAGCAATAATTTTTTAATGTATTTATATAACAAGACTTTTTTAAAAAGGTGTTGTATTTATTACTAAGCTGGTGAAGGTAAAATCAAGCTCAGCTTTAATACAGTGGAGATTGGCTCTACAATTAAGCAACTGTTAAAAAATGTTTAAATATAGAACGTGTCATTCTGTTTCTAAACTGTACTTTATAAAACAGCCAACAGAACCTTGATCTATACCATCGGAGGGTTTGGGGTTTTTTTAAATCCCAGGCTTTATTTGTAAGTGTAAAAAAAACCTTCTGAAATTCATAAAATTTAAGAAAGACAGCAAAATTATACCTTGTAGCCATGGTTATCACAAATAATGTAAAATCTAAATTGTAGCATGAATAAACACTATTTTCTGGGTTTCTTTGCAAGCCCAAGGCAGGATGCACAGCAATTATTAGAAATGAGTACAATGATGAATTTGCATTTGAACGCTGGGAGGAAAAATAAAAACGCTACATTTACAGCACGACAACACACCGGCTGGTAAAAGCAACTTTATTAGTGTCCTACGGCAAAGTACATTAGTAATTTGTAACCAAGCATTAAAATTCTTGTCTTGTCTCATGAAAAAAGTAATCAGTTTTCTTTAAGATGCCTTATATTTTACTGGTTTTCTGATGGGTTGTCCTCCTGCAGAGACATACATGAAAATCTTCATGAAAGGCCTATTGCTAAATAACTGTAAAATCCTCTACACACAAAATTTGTGTGGGTCTAACTCATCACTTTCTGTGATGAGCTCAACTACCCACAGCTAAAGTAGTGTCTCAGAAAATAGCAATCCATAACAAATGCATTGAGCAGCTCTACTCCAAGTACAAGAAAAAGAAAACAAAAACTAACTCAGCCAAGTAAGGAAAGTGCGCTGCAACTTTTCCAGATGTCTTTCTATACTCTCCAAGCAGCACAGCTAGCACCTACTCCCCTCAATCACTAACATACGAAACTTAACTTCTACCCAGCCCAAGAATGACTGTAGTGTAATACATAGAACTGTAATTTATTTCATTCTTTTTCTGAGTGATGCAGTTTATTTTTCCTCTTGTTCACAAGGCAAAACTCATCATTGTAAAATGTAACATGATCCAAATAATAAAACTACTGATTAGTGTTACTGTAAGATTCTCTTTGGTTATAGAACATTTTATTTAAGTAGGGCCATACAAAATAATTGTCAGCTAGAAAGATGCCCCTGAAATCTAAAAGCAACCTAAAATTAACACAACTGCAGGGTGAAGTAATAGTGATAGCATTTATAAATTTGACTAATTTCCCCTTGTAATCTAAACAGTTATCAAAATTATATTAAGTCAATACATTTTAATGAATAGTAAACTTTTGAAATCCTTAGAATATTAAAAGTAAAGTTCTGGAATAGCAGTAGTGGAACAAAAGGAAAAGCCTCCTCTTTAAATACTCTCCATAGCTTTGAATTCACTGAGAGCCTGCACTGGATTCACATGCTTCTTCTGAGATGCTCTTTTGATTTTGGTTTGAGTTTCATCCTGTTTCTCTCTCTTAACCAGAGGTTTCTTCTCTGGAGCCTTCATTTTCCAAGAGACTGCAGGCAGATTCAGAGAAGCCATTCCTTGGGACTTCTGGTATTTAGTGGATGCCACGTAGGAAGCCTTCACAGTTTGCACCACAGCATTCATCAGGTTCTTGGCTGCTTGGATCAAAGACATAGCGCTGTCCACCTGTAACAAACAACATCCAGCATTGGTGTGCTGTGCACCATAAAAACTGAACACGGACGAGAGGTTTCAAGAGGCTTTGTGGCTCCGAATATGTCCTTTAATAAAGGGCAATGTAAACATTTATCTTTTTGCAACACTAACTGACATTACCAGGGCACAAAATGTGATGCTGTATTTTCTGACACTTGGTGAGAAAGTGATTCATGCCACTAGAACAATGAGCAGCATGTGTATACACCAAGTGGTCTCTGCCATAATTACGGCAATGTAAAAGATCTGTATTAAATTGTTTCCTCCTACAGCTGTTGTAACTACCCAATGATAGAAGCTTCCATTTTAATTAAATTATCAAAGCCATGGTAATATCTTAATCACTGATAAGTAAATACTGTAACCCCACTAGTCTAGTAAATTGCATTGAAGACAGATACCATTAAATAGCTTCAGCCAATACTGAAATCCTTTCTGAGGTTATCCTCTGAATGCAAGCAAGATTAAAGCAAAAAAGCTATGTTAGAGGAAACATCCATCTCAAAACAAGGACCATACCATACTTGGCAATCTGAACTTGCCTCTAAGGGTGCAGCTCCCCACACAGGTTACTTGGCAGGAGTCAGAAGGCCACACCCAATTTGCATAAAATGGAGCATATTGTCATCTGTCCTCTCAGAGAGGTGTGATATGCAGAGCCCAGAGCCCAGCATGCAGCACTCCTGACCGCACAGGCATGGACTGAAGGGGCTCCAGCCCATGAATTCTGTTGGATAGTTGCCCCCACACTGGCAAGCATTCATAGGCTGCACTTGGTCACCCTCCATCTGTAGCTTACCTCTGGCAAAGGTTTTAAAAAGAAAAGCTCAGGAAAGGAAAGCAGCTCAGCTTCTCTGTTGCTCATGAAAAACTGGGCAAAAATTCGCCAGTCGTGTGCATCAATGCACACCAAGAACACAGAATCTTGTTTAAATATTGACTTAATCCTCCTTGGTTTCCATATACAAGTGGGAGTCTCCCTTGCACCAAACACTGTGGGTTGCGCTTCTGTGCTATTACAGCTTTAACTTATGTTTTAAAACAAAACACTTTTAGGTCTAATTTAGTGTTCTGAGTGTTTGCATAGTATGACAAGAACAACTGCTATATTCTATCAAGAGTTCACATGCATGAAGCCACAGGCAAACTAACAGTCTGATTGATAGGGAGACTTAGAACAGGCTGCACACCACTTAATCCCAATGTCTAGGACCCTATTAAATCAAGGACTGCTAAAGACCTTATAACATTTCTGTTCTAAGTAGAAGCCTGTGTAGCACATTGCTTCTTGGTAGCCCGCTGCACTGATAAACTGTATGCTAGGGCTGTGCAAAGCTTTGGTAGTCGATTTGATTTGGAGGAGATTCTGCCCGATTCGGGGACTGAAACTCCGAATCTGAATCAAATTGGGAGACCAGTTGAAAGACTGGAATCGATTTAAAGCCATACACTAAACAGGCAGCTGACACAGCTGCCTCCAGCTGGTAAGCCTGTTGTGGTTGGGGGGTGTGGGATGCAGTCACAGCAGTGCTGGGAGTGGGGGCTATGCCCTGTTGCCACTTGCTCAGCCAAGGCAGGGGGGCAAGGGAGGGGGCGGGCAGCATGTGGGTGCAGTTTGCTCTGGGCAGAAGGCGGCAAGTGGCAGCAGGGCACAGACCTGCTCCCAGCACTGCCGCGTTTGCATCCCATGCCCCTCATGCCAGCTGGGTAAATGCATGCTCTCCAGTGGTCCCAGAAGTGGACTGGAAGTATTTCTAGTCCACTTCTGGGTTCCCCACTGAGTGTGCAGGGGCTCCCCGCCCTGTGCTCCTGTGGGACGCTTCATCTGCCCCAGCATTGCAGCATTCATGAGCTGCGCCTGGTACCTCAAGGTATGTAGAAAAGATATTTAAAGCTGTGTCTATGGCTGAATCACTCGTTCTCCAAATCGGCATCGAATCTTTAGATTCGGAGTCAGCCAAATCGACTTGGGGGCAGTGATCCGAATCAACCAATCGAATCACCGTCTCCGACTTCAGTCAAATCTGAAACTAATATGGCCCCTTTCACACAGCCCTAATATCCAGCAGGCAACTTCATCAAGTAATCTCATGACAGGGCCCAACAGTGCTGGAAATGTTTAGCCAACTTCTTATCCACATTAGATAGATGACAATAAGGAGTTTGTTTGTACTGAAGATGCTAGTTTACTGATATGAACTAATTTATGGCAGAAGGCTATGTAAATTATAAAGGAATTTTGTAATCACTGTAGAACCTGAGGGCACATTATTGTGTTATGATACATCTTGTAATGTGACAGCACAATGCCTTTAGACTTACAGACAATAGGACACCCAGGCATACAACAGAGACGCACGACACCACATGTTCTGTAGCACCTTATTGCTCAGTTCCTCACTGCTGGCAGTTTGAGTGTGGTCTGCTGCCAAGAGTGGGAAGTGTAGCAGAGAAACCCATCTCTGTCATGAAGATGTTAAGTTTCTTAAAGAAGCATGTTATACCCTAGCTGTGGTCTTATGCAGTGTCATTTTGCTCAGCTCTCTATCATGTAATCCTTAGTCCAATGTTCTATCCAGCAACCACTTGACAAGGCAAAAGACAGCAAAGTGAAAAACTGCACAGTACAGGGAACAACTCAGAAAGAAGATCAGAACTACGAGTTACTAATCCCTACATTAACTTGCCCTCCACCTTGCATCATAGCAGGAGTCGAATGAAGGCACAAATGACCTATTAGAATATACCTGGCTATAGTAAATACATGCTTGGGAAAAGAAAATCGGGAAGTTTGCTTCATTTCCCTCCCACATAATCTGCATCATGAAGATTCCTCTCAGCCAGAAGAATTCTGTGAAGTACCAGGAACACAGGAGCATGCTTTCTGAACTGATAGCTAGGCTAACGAATGAGGCTGGCCCTAGGCAACTTTCAGCTGTCACAAAGTAACAGAGCAACTAAAATAAAACCTTGGAACTCTTCAGGGCATGGTTATTTTGAAATATTGACATCCCCGGAGAATTACAGACCAACTGGCCAAAATGTACAGTCTGTATAAAGACAAGAGGTAGGTTAAGAACTTCACATAATATTATGTTGATTAAAACAATTTAGTCCCATTAAGGTTAAAACAAAATACCCCATGAAAAACAGAACACTATAAAAAGGTAGTGTTACTTTTTGTTAAGCGTTATTGTTTAGTAAAGTAGTGCAAAAAAACCTAAACAACCCCCCCCCCCTCCAATCCTGAAGATTTTTATTTCAACAGAGTTCCTTTTAGAAAAACAGTGTTAAGACACCAATTCTGCCTTCAAGTGCTATAAAATCTGCCAGCATTACAGGTTTGGACACAGGTCCACAAGCTTTTTTTCCCCCTGTACATAAAAGTCTACAAGTTTTAATACAACAAATCCAAACAGAGAAAATTGTTCAAGTTGCAAAGAACAAACATGAAATGGGAAAGACAGCTGACTTACGTACCCCAGAGACAACCAGTTCTCCTCCGAGATTTTGAACTTCTGCCTTAACTTTGCTGCAGATATTCAGCTGATGGCAGTATAATGCAATTCGCTGTAGGTAGGCTAGAAGATCCTGTTTGCAAGCAGAATCTGGGCACTGACAATAGAAAAAAAATTACTTCAGAATGCTGAAAAAAATCAGAATAGCAGTCATTAAAGATCAACTGTTGGGATATTATGAAATTCAAAGAAAGCTTAAATTGTTCAGCTATGGTCCATCATAAAGAATATATATTTGCTTGTACGGACAAGTAATGAAAACAACACAGGATGGTGCAGTGATGAATGGCCATTACCCATCTGGATTACTTCTAAATGACAGTTCTCAAAAACGGCATGCATTTGAGTTCAAGCCCCATATTTAAATCCTGTAAACAAGGAACAAAGCTTGTACTAATAACCTGTGAAGCCTAGCATCTGTAAAATGCTGATGCTGTAGAATAAGATACAGAGAAGTGCACACAGTGGTCAGTACGTTGTGCCATTCAAGGGGTAGCAGCAGAAGATGCTTTTGGGTTTCCATCTGCTGTGCAATTCTAGGGAAGTTCTCACCTGTGTATCAGTTTTGCTAATTATAACAGGTACCTTTGCATATCATGCAGGACACTGAAACTTTCTTTGTGAAGTCTTGGGACACATAGCACCTTGCATCCCAGGATCTCAAATTATAGCAACTCATCAAATGTCCGTGCATCAGATTCATTTACTCTTCATAGTTCCATAGTTTGCAGGGTGGGAAGGGACCTGAGCAGATCATCAGGTCCGACCCCCTGCCATGGCAGGAAAGAGTACTGGGGTCAAACGACCCCAGCAAGGTGTACATCTAGTCTCCTCTTAAAGGAGCCAGCACCACTTCTCTTGGAAGTTGGTTCCAGATCCTAGCCGCCCTGACCGTGAAGCAGCACCTCCTGATGTCTAATCTGAATTTACCCTCTGCCAGCTTGTGACCGTTATTCCTGGTCACTCCTGGTAGTGCTCGGTGGAACAGGGACTTCCCCAATGCCTGCTGGTCCCTTCTGACTAGTTTGTAATTTTCACGAATGTACCTTGCATTAATGAATAGTGATAAACTAATTCTATAACTCTTCTTGAATACTATTTCAAACTGGCCCGAGATTGTGGCTCATGCCTTATGTCAGTGTGGCAGCAAGATGAAGTGCTGGTGTGTCCGGGAACACCCAGATCTGATAGATTTAAAGAAGTTAGCTGTAAAATGGATACTTTGTAGTTACTGGAGACTGTACTGTACTGCAGTTGGGCTCAGATATGGTGGAGGCAGGAAATAAAAAGAAAACCCTCCCCTGTCCAAACAACTTCTAAACAGGATTAACCTTGAACTGTTAGTGTAATGTGGAAAGCACTGGCAGAGCCAACTTGCGTGGCAATCAGTCAAAATTCAAAATGAGCTTTGTGAACACAAGCCGAAAAGGTTGCATGTGATTTCTTGCTAAAAATCATCTGATTGATACCATGGCTAAGCAGCCCAAACTTTGGTTTGCTATGACAGAACTCCAAGGAATAAGTTAGGATAGAGAACTCAAATTCATTGTCTCTTCCTTCCCAGGCTAGGACATCTTTCCTCAGGCCAGACTGTGTCTTATCTGGAGATCCTACTCTGTGAGCAGACTGCTTAAGTGAGAGCCTATGAGCAACACTCACAACTGTAATGACAAAAGTAAGGATTTCTGGCATGCTACCAAAAAGACACAGTCATATGAGAGAGAGGCATTTGACAGATTTAGCCAAACCTGAAGGGATGTCTGAGGCCATCCTCCTCTAACCCCAGAAGGTGGTCACACATTTTTAAATGAAAGGAAAGCATAGGGGTGCTGCTACCTTGCTGTTCACATCTTGTGGGGAACAAGGTTTGTGGTCACTTAGTACTTAAGCTAAAAGACTAGAGAGCAGTGTAAAAAATTCACAGAATGGCTGGAAAGTTGGCTGAAAAGCTGATGAAGAGCTGAAATAATCATTTTTTTGAATGTCTGCCAAAATGTCTTCCATCTTCCAAACAGCTCAGTTGACAAGGACAAGTGAATGAACTGCACAACAGCAGATTTATTTCAGTGTTGACAAATGCAAAATATTGCACATTGGAAGGAATGATATGAACTGCTCTGACACTTTACTTGATTGTACATGCACTGAAACCACTCAGAAAATAGACATTGGCCTCTCTGTGGACAACTCAATGAATGAGGGCTGCTACATATTCAGCAGCAGTCAAGACAACAAATGCCAAGATGAGTAAGGAATAGGACCGATGGGTTGATTCCACCACATATATCAATAGAACATCAGTGGCAAAACCATGTTGCATTTTAGTAACACAGTTACTCAACGAGAAATGGGAAGCTTAGATCAGTGACTTTGTTGAGGAAAAGACAACGTACCAGATAAGGAATGTCAGTGAGTAGATGCTCTGGGTAATTCTGTTGAATCTTCACTATGGTATTAAGTAGGCCTGTGTGAATAGGGAAGTATTTGATTCAATTAGGCTTAATCGGCTTCAAAAGATTTGGAGCTGATTTGGAGAGATTTGGTGATTCGGCCATAGGCTATAATGGGGAATCACTGAAATACCTATAACTGTCATTTTTTGGCAGATTTGGATGAAAACAGCAGGGATGGTAGCCCCTTCTGAGGGTGTGAAGTCTACCACGTTTCAAGGATATAGGTGCAGGGGTTTCTGGGAAACTGCACCTCAAACTGCCAAAAGCAAAACTCATGTCACTTGTGTATGTTAAGGCAGATTTGGATGAAAACAGCAGTGACCTTCCTGGTGTTGGTTAGATCTCTGCCCGCCCACCTGCTTCTGGGCCAGCCACCTGCCCTTCTTTTGCTCAGGCAGAAACAGCTCACAAACAGGGAAAGAAAGGCAGCAGACAGAGGCTTAATATGTTGTTTCTACGTCCCACCCCCAGAGCACTGGAAGGGGACTCAGGGAAAGATCACAGTCACTGGCCAGCTACACATGTCAGTCTTTCCTCCCCTGCTCCCCCTCCTTCTTAGTTTGTTCCCCTGAAAGCCTGCCTTCCGAATCTCCACATCTCCAAATCATTTCCCGAATTAATTTGGAGACTCTGAATCAATTCATAGGGTTTTTTCGGTCTTCCCATTTGATTCACAGATTTGGCCTCTGAATTGGGCTGAATCTTCTCTGAGTCCAATTGGTGAGCGAAGCTTTGCACACCCTTAGTATCAACTACTGTCCAGTACACAGTCTCTGGTTAGCTGGCACACTTATTTACTTTAGCATAGTTCCAATCAAGGAGGTTCCCATCACCAAATTGATCAAGTATGATCATGTCACTTGTACTTATCAGTTAGTTCCTAATAGTTCATAACTGGAAAACTTGCTGTGGCACTGAGAAAAGCTCAACCAAACTGGCTGTTAAAATTCAGGATAACTCATCATACAGACTGACAACTGGAGAAAATACACATGCAGAGAAAAAGAGGAGCCATCCTTTTTCTTTAATGAAAAGAAAAAACAACACCAAGTGAATGCTCCAAATGGAATTTGCTTATTAACAGAACAAAATCAATAGCCTCAAGCTGGCAGGAAAAGGAACTTACTTTTTTAGAATAATACCCCCAACTGAGACTCTAAATATTATTGTAATTAGTTTGTAGGTTAAACCATAATGCTGTGCCAGTGACCCAGAGACAAAGTCACTGCATGAAGAGCAGCTGGCTTTTTCACTCTATTTATGGAACCTGTAAAGAACATTTAGTAGGAAGCATTTATTGCTGCAGGATAACAATATGGTCCTGGACAGCACCTGTCAAATGAGAAAGTGGTAAACCTATATTACAGTATATTTTCCCCTAAGTAGCCTGTATATTGTCTGAGCATTAGGAAGGGTCACTGTGGATGCTAGAAGTTACTGCAGCATTTTATTGGAAAACTGGAGCAATGCGTAAACTTCTCAACCAGTTCATTTGGATTTCACATACAACCTTTTAAGAGCTGCAATTGATGTACAACTTACAACTATCAAAGAGAGGAAGCGAAGGAAATACTGTCAGTGCCTTTTAAGTGTTCCAGCATAGACAGAGGAACAAATTTTATTGAGAGTCCCCGTCTTGCTGCAATCACTTCTAGTTTTGTGGTATTCATATCTTCCTAATAATTCCCCCCATTTAAAAAAGCAGCCTGCTATTGTAAGTGAAAGATGGAATACCTTTGGGAAAATTTGAAAGCTGATGGCTAGACACTTTTCAACCTACTTGAAATATCTCAGATAATAGCTTTTATGGCTTCAAAGGAAATGTGTTATAAAACTACCTGACAGAAGGAGTTAGGATTTCCTGACACACTTACATGAGGGGTCACAATTCACCTGGTGTCATGTGGTTAACAGAACATGGGAATGCTTCCTTTTGTTCAGTTGGTGAATCTGGTAAAGGAAGGTATTAATACCCCCTTCCAGGTCTTCTGTAACTTAAATAATTCTACACTGAACAGGCTACTTCATGTTTCTAGGAGGACATAAGCATGCCCAATGAAATATAAAGCTGAAAGCTTTGGAAGAAGAATGCAGGATTTAGAAAAAATATATATTGCCAAAATGATGAAGTGGCTCATCTCCCCAACCTCTGTGGCTATTCTCTTGAAGAAAAGCAGCAACCAAGGATTTTTCCTCTAATAAAAGTAACCCAATATATATCTGAAGTTTTGTGGTATGCTTTTGTGTGAACAGAGATGAAATTCCATTACACTCAGGACCTGTATCTAGGATGCAGTTGTCAGACTACGTAGTAATACAGGACTTGAGCCAGGCCTCACAACACATCTCAGAGCAAACTGTTTCTGGAATACTGCCTTACTTTCCTGAAGAGACAGCATCTCCTGATGCTTCAAAGACTCGTTTGATGTCATAATTCCACCCACTGCTGATAGAAACTGGAATAAGAAATACTCACAGGAAACAACCTCTCTACCATCACACCCCTGAGTTGTTTAATAAATTAAGTTTAGCACAGCTGTCCCTGGAAACCAGATGAAACATTAAGGAACTCTTCATTTATTTTAAATCTTAATGAAATATGCCTGCTTTTCAACTTCCTGCTATGTATTCATGTTCAGAAGACCACTGAAAAAAATTAGTCAGAGCTGTACAAATTCACATTTGCTAATGGTAAACCTCAAACCTGACCTTCCTGTATCTTGGGACCCCTTCTGAGCAGTGACTGTTATGACCATCTGTGGAAGTTTCTCTAGTGCTGGGATGTCTAACAGATGGCTTGTGAGGGGTTAATTAGTGGCCCCAAACTCCCCCTCAGCCACTACTGCCTATCACTCCAATTGCAGCAGCAGCAGGGTCTCCAGTCTCTCCCTCCCACCTCTAGCTTCTGAATCCTGGCCTCCATTCCAGGGTGTAGGGTGGAATGGCACAGCCTACAGTGCACCAGGGCACTGGGAGGGAAGGGGTGATCAGGGGGCTGCCTGTGTCTGCACAGCACGTGGCCCCTGGGCCACTTAGAAATTCAACAGTCCTGCTCTAGGTATCACTTTGAGTGTGAACTTGGACTTGAGATAAGTTTGTGTTGAGCAAAAGTGTTTTAAAACCAGAGCTGAATAGGATAGACAGATATATCAGACAGTCAGCCCTGAGAGGTCTTTGTGATTCTTTGATAAGAACCTTAAAGGCTTAAAGCATTTTTATTATGTTCGTTATTGTGATGTGGGTGCCTTAAATGGAGATGGCACAAATAGTACATTGTTCCTTAAGCAACTTAATCAGGCTACAGCCCGATAACCCATTGTCACATACTATGCTGACACAGCAGGAGTGAGGGGTATTTCCCTTTGGATAACATGAAAACTAGTTCTATCCAGACATGCAGAAGAGATGTTGGAGATCTCATGATACAATTCCAAGTGGTAACTTCACCCTCAAACGCTGCCCCACAAAAAAAAAAAAAATTAAAATCAAGAACATGTCTGACCTATTGCTAGGAGCATAATGACTGTGTTGCCTACACAGTCCCATCACTGCTTTAGCAAGGCACTCAGGGATATCCTGAGTATGACAAAAGCTATATAAAAACCAGATTCTATTCTATTCTGCTTATTTAAGGAAACTGACCTAGATACTGCATAACATGAAGCAAAGCAAGTGTGTAGCTACTGTGCAAGTTGGAAGTCCTAAATTTAAATCACTGAACAATTTTTGCTGCATGTGTTGTGGGTTGTAGATTGTGTTGATGAGCAATGGAGAAATTGAAAACATGATCAAAAGAGTTTTTCAGCAAATAATTCTAAAAATTAGATAATGTACATCAAAACCAAGCTTTTTTGGATCCAAACTAGGAAAGATGCCTTATTACGCCTAATTTATATTGGACGCTTACTGAGATGAATTAGAACTTACATGGTCAGCAATTGTACGTCCCAGCTTGTCCATCCTCGATCCAGCCTCTGCAATTTTCTTGGCTGCACTAATTACATCTGAAGTATTTTTTAGTGGACCTTTACCTCTGTTAAAAACAAACAAACAAAACACAGAGCAAAGAAGAGTTTACCTTCTGGTACTGCATACCTCATTGTGTTTGTTTCTTTTTCATTCTGTGTATTGTTGCTGAACAGACTCCTTAAGTAAATTGTACTTGCTTGGGTAAGGTGTACCTCTACAATAAAAGCAAGCAGCTCATGGGGAATCATTAAAAATACTTATATAATTCTCTCATTTTTAAGTCATATAGTATTGATGAGTTTACAAAGCTTTAGGCATCAACTTTATAAAGGGCTTGTTGTATGAAAAAAAAGATTACTTTCATTAAATTACTTTTACCTACTGTTTCAAAAACGAATACAGAAGATTATAGAAGGTAACATTTCAGAAGTCAGAAAATCATGCTGCAGCTACCTTCTTTTGAATGCTTTATCAAGTGCTAAGAAAGCACTTGGTGAATAAACCTTTAAAGTTAACTGAAAATGCAATAAGGTGTTTCAAGATTGATAACAATAATCCAAACTAACACCATTTTTGCAACACTTCAGACCCCACAGAGGTAGGTGCTGTACAAACAGAACAGAAATTATTTGTTCTTTGGGGTGGGGACTAATACAAGGGAACAGATGGATACAGAGTGGGGATAGGAGGGAGAATTCAAGGAACAATGACAGGTGGTAGTTACAGCACATCTGCAGATTAGCTAAATCAATTTTACTGTGTGGGCACTGTGTGACAATTTGTCAATTTGTTCTACGACAGCTACACAGGCAAATCTGTTACAGGCAAACTAAAGCTGTAAGGAAGGCAGGGATTTAAAATGTTTGCACTGACAGTCAGAACTGCATTTGCAATACTGCAATGCATGCAGTACTACTACCAACTACTCAGCCAATAAATGCCCTTAAACAAGTTAATATGTTTACAAGATTACATAGATGAAAAAAGCTCACCTGGTGAAGTCTGTCATTTCCATCATGATCATACACATCTGTTTTGCTAGAACAATAATATCATTTCCACTGTCATCCCATTTTGATACTTCAGCATCTAATTTACTCTTTTCTTCCTGGAAGCTTGCAACTTGCTCAGCAATTTTAGCTTTTTGTTCTTGAGGGAGCTGAGCCATGATAGCCTGAAAAAAAGTGATTGTTCCATACAGCCTTAGTCATTTGTATGGTGGCTTTTTAGAATATTTTCACTAATAACCAATTTAAGTTGTGTAGAAAGGGATTCTACACAACTTTAAGTAGCAAAAAATACAATGATTTGCCATGTAATTCACTGGGCTTGGCTTCAGCAGCTTCAACAGCATTTCAAGCCATGTGAGGCTATAGGTACTATATACAAATTACTATAGCTATGTTTATTTCAAGGTCATTTTTTCAAATTTGCTTTTCACTTCCATGTGCTCAAGCAGAGCAGGGTCTTACAGTAAAGCAGTAAGGGAAGGAGCAGAAGGGGGAAGGTTTTTTTTTTGGGGGGGGGAGAGGGCGGGGGAGAGGGTAGGTAGGTAGACAGCTAAGGGGCTACCTGACCTCCAGATTTATTTCCCCCTTTGTAGCAGTGGGAGGGGGACAAATTAAAGACAAACCTCCAATAAATAGATTCTATACCTGGACAATTATAATCAAACTGATAATTTTTCCATATATAGAATCTAGTTACTGGCAGGGTGAGGGGTAGAAAATCAACTCATAATCAGAGTCATTTTACATTCAAGTAAATATGGTATTTCCTCACTAAAAAAAATCCCACCTCATTAAAAATGGAGGCAGCTATTTTGGATCTGTGATGAAAAAGTTTATCAGCATCCAGAGAATTCTGGCCTTTCACAATGCCCAAAACAAGACAGACTTTTGATACCTTTCAGGTGTAACATTTCACTTAACCTTCTTTTCAGGCAGGTGAAGAGAAGAGATTAATGTCAGTTTTTTTACCTAACATTTTCTAAAAGGGGAAGACACAAGACCAAGCTTCTTAAGTGACAGATTTGAATTGGGTTTCCAGAGCAAGTTAAAGCTTTTCTTCTAAGGAAGGGGATGTAGTGCTTAAATGTTTTCCTTACTCTAGCACTTTGCCCAGCAATAAGCTGATCATCTTCAGTCTGAATACTTGTTCTGCTTCTGACATCAAAGTCTTCAGTCTCAAAGTCAGAATCATCTAATTCTTCAGGAGTCTGAGGGAAGAAAAAACAAGATATAATTCAACATGTCAAAGCTAAGATCAACATAATTGAAATTGCCTCTCAAAACCAACAAAAATACTGTCTTGTGAACTGTTTGATATTAGACAGAGAGAAGAGATGGGATAAATAGAGTGGATTATCTAAGGTTTTCATCTGAAGACAAGTGAGGATTCTCTCTCTCTCTTTTTTCTTTTAACATTTTTTGTTTTTGTTTACATGGCTGCATATGTCAGACTGCTCAAACTGGCAATGTGCACTTATAAAAGGCTGTGTTACATTAAATATGGAATAATGTTAGGAGTGTTGTTCTCAAGGTCTTGGATATCTGAACAAGGTAGCTGCATTAATCAGACAGCAGAATGTACCCTATCTTGTATTAAACTGCTTTATTCAGAGATCCCAAAGATGAAGTCCCATAAAACTTTAAAGCCTGTTTCACAACAGCAGTGGATGCACTTTTTAGAAGTATTAAAAACCAAAGTAGCTGTAGATTTAACAATGGCTACAGTAAACCAAAATTTGCTCTTTGCTTACGGGAAAAGCTTCAGATTTGTAGTTAGTAGGACCAACTTTCATGCTGTAGGCTAAACACAGCTGACCTAATTCCAGCTCACTTAGAGGTTATTTTTACTGCTAGGAGGGTATAGCTAAAACTACAGAAAATTTTTTAACAAGTTTAAACAACATCTGTTAACAGTAAAAATAATACATCTTTGTCTAAGCTGGTACTTTTTCCATGATCATTTTTCATAGCTCAAATTATAAGAAACTTGATAAATGCAAGTTTGTTATGAAAAGGTTTAAAGATCTTAACACACTACTCCAGCCAATCTCTTGCCTACAATTTGCACTTTATAAACGTGTTGATTAGCAAGGATCCTGGTTTTCTCCAATAAAATCCAAAATTTCTGATTAAAACAAATTCCCCCCAGAAGCCCCAAATCCACATTTTTCCATGATTAAAACAAAATGCCACTAGATCTGTGTGGGTGTGTATATGTGTGTGTACACATATGTGCATGCATATGTGTGTACATAGTGGTGTTTCATTTTAATCATGGAAAAATATGGATTTGGGGGTTTGTTTTTGTTTTAAATCAGAACATTTTGGAATTTTTTTTATCACAGAAAACTAGGAGCCATGCTGATCAGCTATCTTGCAATGCAAATGATGATTATTGATGATCACATTAACTGACTGGCACCAAAAAGACATTATTTGGATATTAAACCTAGAGTTTTCTAGAGCCTCTCCATCACAGAAGAGAAGCCTTTCATTCCCAGAATAAATATGCTGAAACACACGAGTGAACACCTCTACAGCCAGGGAAAAGGAATTTACAGGATGTTCTTTAAAGCAGAGGGAAAATCTTTTGTTTTGTAACATGCCTAATTAGCAAAAAATATTGAAAAAAGATTAAAAACTGATACTAACATTAAAAAGGCATTCATGGTCTGAAGGCTTTGGACCTTAACGTATCCTCTAGTCTCATCCCCACCACACACACACATATACAAAAAGAAACAAAAACACCACCCAACTGAGGTGAATTATTATGTGGCTGATACCATTGTTTTTAAACAGGGAGGCAAGAAACTAAATACTTATCAATAAAACAAGATCTTCCCCCCACCATAGATTCAGTATATTAACTTTAGCTTTGGGTAAAAAAAAACAACCAAAAAATAGAAACCAAAAGAAGTTATCAGGCAAGAGGGACTTTTTCAAGAGACTATGAAGCATCAGTCAGTGAGTTCTGCCATACCGATCTACGTTTCAACTTTAAATAGCTTATTTACTCCGATCTGCTCAGCAGCATTCCCTTTGACGGCAGGGATGCTTCTGTGTTCCAATCTGAAACAGAATCCTGTAAAACGGTGCTCTGTTATCTCTGTTTTGATGGCTCTATTCTATTCTAAATTAGTTCTACAACTAAAGCCCTTCAGCTAACAAATACTGAAGTGTTTTCACATTTTGACTTTTTTTTAGGTCACTGATGTGTCACTACTGAACTGCCTTCAGCTATTGGCAGTTCCAATAAAACCATGGCACCCTGACATCATAGATGTGGTTTCTCCCCAGCACAGATGAGGGGCACAAGGGAATGAGCCAGGTTTCCTGGCACTGCCAGCTCTGCTAATTGCTGAAAACACAGAATTGGCAGCTGTACCTCCATGTCCTGAGCAACCTCACTTATAGCAGGGAGTGAATAAAATTCATTTGTAGCCTGGCAAAGAGATATTGGTGTGCCAGCTAATATTGGTGCTCCATCAAAGCTGCAAAGGGGTAAATATCAATGCTAATGGGAATTCATTTTATGATTTCCACAGTAGTTCCACCTTCCTTTGCTCTGTTATGCGAAGTTTAAGGAATCGAAGCTAGAAGATAAATATTGCAATGGTTCTTACATGTATTTGTGTTCTGTGGTTACATGGTAGAGAATAACTCGTTACTAAGGCATATTTGCAACTAGTGAACAATAGCTTGACAGGGCTTTAGACTAAGATCTCCAGGGGATGGGTAGACAATCACTAATGGACGCCCTGGAAGTAGCAACCATGGAATCAATAAGTCAGGTAACAGAATGGAACTCGCTCCTACCCCAGCCCAAAGACGGGACTCTAAAAGGACAGGGAAGTTTAGCTGCCTGTACACAGATGCCAGGAGCATGGGGAACAAAACAGGAGGAACTGGCCCTTCTGCTAAGTAAAAATGCATATGATCTCACAGGGATAACAGAGACCTGGTGGGACCCTACCTATCACCAGACCACAGGTATTGATGGCTATACCTTGTATGGGAGTGGTCATGTTGCAAAGGAGGTCAGGGTTGTAGCTTTCTATGTGAAGGAGCAGTACATTTCCCTACAAGCTGAGACTGGCACCCAAGGAGGACGACTTGAGACCCTTGGGGTTAGAATATGGGGAGAACATAGTGAAGGGGATATAACTGTAGGGGTCTATTACAGACCTAACCAGGAGGAAGAGCTTGACCATGAACTCTCTAGGGAACTGGCAGAGGCTGCATGCCTCTCAGTACATGGTTGTCATGGGTGACTTGAACCATCTCATGGGAAGAGCATTCAGCCAAATCTGATCAGTCACAAAGCTTCCTCGCTTGCATTGGTGAACTCTGTTTGACTCTAGAAGTCTGCAGACCAGGTGCTGCTGGGTCTGGTACTGGCCAAAGGGAATGATCCAGTCAGTAACCTGAGGATCGAAGGGAAGCTCAGTGACAGTGATCACAAATTGATCACTTTCTCTATCCATCGCAAAGCTGGCAAATCAGTCAGCAATGCAGAAATCCTCAACTTTAGGAAAGCTGACTTTCACAAGCTCAGGAGGTTGGTTGTATAAACTGTGTCTGCAAACTGCAGGCACAGAAAAGCCCTTTAAAAATAAGCTAGTGTACATGTATTTACGTTGCTAATTTATAAAGGCATCTAAAGACAAGGGTAGCTATTACATGGAACCCAATCTTATTTTTCAATAACTAATATGAAATTCTTATAAAAAGGTACTTAAAGGAAAGAGATCTAATTTAACCACAAAAATCTTAAAATGATCAAAATATAAAATTGAATGTAGCAAGGGTCTAGCTACAATTACCTAAGTCACAAGTCACTAGTTACAGCATACAAATAAAAATACATTACCACTGCATTATAAAAAAAACCCAAAGGTGTTTAGTGCTTCAGCTCAGACTACTGATGTTCAGATCCATTTAACAAAGTTTGAGGTGCAAGTCAAAACACACATTCTGAAGTATTCTATAAAGAACACTTTATTTAGAAGCTGATTAACAGCTTCTAGATTTAGAATGTTTATATGATACACGTGAAAACCTTTCCCTTCTCTGCATAGGGAGTGATTCATTTAGTTCACTAAATGTTGAGCAAAATCAGTGACAGCAGAATGCTGTTTAAAATAAGTAAAGCCTGTAGCCACTCACTCTGATCATCAGTACAGCTTTCCTGATGTCTCGAATTCCATCATACACCAGTCGTGAAGCATCAATAAATTCATTTTCATCCATTGGCTGAGCAGGGTCAGAACTCAGTGCTTCCACAGCAGCTTCCACTTGCTCAGTAAAACGTGGCATAACTGAATTAAGGACATAAAAGGAATAATGACATTTGGCAGTGGCCTCCCACAACCTTCCCAGTCTCTGCCACATATCCTGATGAAGGATGGATAATATCTAAAGCCCTGAGGCTGGAACTCTTGCAAGACTCTTGTTTAAGTTTAGAACATTTGGCTATTAAAGATGAAAAGTTATCAGTGCATCACTGCTTTGAAATTCCTTCCCCCCCCCCCCCCCCCCGCAACTTAGCGACATTCCACAATTTTTTTGTATTAACCACACAATTTCAAGGAAGATGGTTATACGGCTGAGGAGGGGAGCAAGCAGGAGAATGCACCTGGGGAGATGTGTAGGGCAGTTAGGGACTGTGGGACAAGAGAAGTGTTTGCTATGTATGATCATCAGCAAAGAATGTTTAAATGGCACTACCTCAGCTGATCTTTAGGTTCAGATTTAGCATCTTACTGAAATAAATGAGGCAATTCATCCTCATGGAGAGCTTATTTCACACAGAAGAGGAGAATACTGTACTTATTATAGTTCTTCTCCCTCTCCCCCCATGATTCCTTTTTTAAAGTTTACATAGGTGCAATATGAGAACCATAGACAGATTCTAGGCCAGCAAGTCCACACATTAAACCCAAATTCTAGCTAGCAAATGAGGACATATTTATTTACAACACTTTTTCAAAACAAATGAATAAATGTAAGTAATTTAATTTTCCTTAATTTATAATTATATATTAATTCAAGGGAAAAATGGAATAGATTGAAGTTTATTATTTGTGTCCACTCATCTTCATATTTCTTCCTCAGAACAAGACCCGTCTAAATTCTTTAGATGACACCAGTAACCAGCAGCTGCAACACTTGACCAATCTAATCCAATCAGTCATTGAGGAGGCTGCAGAATTGAGCTTTGTGAAATAATTCAACGTGATCAGCTCATCTTTTAAAATTTGCTCATTGACTGAGACTTGCACTGCTAAATGCTAACATCTTGTTGACTTCAGTTAATGAAATAGAGATGCATGTTTAATAATAAAAACACTGAACAATAAATCCTTCATTACTGCTAAAACTTTAGGCTAAAAAAAAAAAAAAGCAAAAAAAAATCCTAATTTTGCAACCATTCTGCAAACACCACTCATTGAGGAAAATACTGCATAGAGCATAGCTGATACCGAGCCCAAATTGTTAAGAGTATCCTATCACCGTATTTATTTGCATCTAAAATGAAGCCTGTCCCTTCCCCACCTAGTCAGCATAGGAAGCGGGAGCCTCTTCTGAGCTTCGAGCACCTGCCGCCGGCCAGGGTGGTTCATACAGCATGGGATGGGACATGCGGCTAGAGAAATTGATCTGTATGTTTTGGATGGAGCGCAGGGAAGACTGTGCAGCTGGACCCTCCATCCAGCCACATTCCTTCAGCTCTGGCTGCGCTATGTCCCTGACCCAGCAAGGCCTGGATCTGCTACTGCTGCTCTTCCCTGGCCTGGCTCAGCTGAAGCTGCTGCCACTGCTGCTAAGTGCCTCAGAACTGGGAGCTGGGGCAGGTGACAGGCACAAGCAGTGCACACAGGCTGCATACAGGCAGCAGGGGAGAAAAGGGGCAGGCAGGAGAGGCAAGGGGCATGGGTCTGACCCCCTGTCCCCTGACACTGTGTTGGAGGGGATGAATTTTGAACCAAAACAACAAAGAGTAATTTATTCCTACCTGTATTGGACAGCAACTTGGTTGCTTCTAACACCTTTTCTGTGTAGACTCCAGGTTCATAGTTATCCATTTCAGAAGTGACAACATGAATGACTCTAGCTGCGCGTCCACGAATTGCGCCAGCTGTTCGGTCTAAACCATCAACATCTTTTTCTTGCAGAGCAATAACACATTTGTTTACATCTTCTAAAATATGATTCTCTGGTGGTAAAAGAAGATGACTTTAGATGGGAACAGTTTCCTTCCTACCCTGTACAGCAATATATTTGGAGTCCAAAGCTTTTATAAAAGAAAAAGGATCAAATCTTCAACCACTTCTTGGAGGGTTGTTTTTATTTTTTTTCCCCAAAGCAGTTTGTTGCAGTCACTAAGCACCTGCCTTTCAAAAACCAAGTTCAAACATTATGTTAAGCCCACCCCTCCCACCCAACAATACACACACTTGAATCGCCACACAAACTAAGGGCAGCTCAACTCACCCCCATCTTGTCAGCTCCCAGGTTTTCCCCCTGGACTGCTCATGCCCATACCCAACATTTTTCCAGACAACCTCTCCCAGTTTTGTGACATGGGGTCATTTGCCATCTGTCCCCACAACTCATTAAAGCCATCAGCATTCTCTAACAGAATCAACACCTGTTAATAGGATGTTACTCCCTTTCTGCACAATCTTTTTGCATAAATCTACAAGCACAAAATCAGATCCTACTACATGGCAACATTAAAGGAGAGATGGGAAATAATCATTTAAGTTAATTAAAAATGCAATAATTTGAATAGGAAGAGTTCTTTCAGGCTCCTCTTTTTTTACAAATAAAAGTGTACTTGGTATTACTCACTAGTTCTCAAAGGGTATAACTAGACCGTACGATTGTATTGATAGCAAATATTACCCATGCAGCTGCTGCAATGCAATTTGAAGTTCTCCATAATCCTGTTGCAGTACAAGTATAGCAAAACCACCAACTCTGCTTCCTTCACAGTCAAAGTTAAGGTGATATAGCTAACCTGTATCGCAACAGGATGATGCAGGCCTGGTTAATGTGTGCTCCTGAGATGTCCCCACCTCTCTTTAAAGTGGATAAAATGGTGCGTTTGTTTGCCCAGACTCAACAAGTACAAAACGCTCCAATGTTCTGTTTGCATTTTACTTTTTAAAATATTTGAAATGTAAGACTATTTCCCTCAACTGATAAAACGTACTTAAACATTCACAGAAAAAAAGCAGAACAAAATAAAGAAATACACAATTATAAAGAGCTCAAGTAGAGATTTCCAGGGCTCCCTACAGGATGTGGATATCTCCATTTAAAATCTCAGCTCTTAAAAATCACATTTTCAAACAGTTAGATATCAGTTTTTCACATCTAGTACCACTATGCTAATCCAGCTGTACTATTTCAATGTTGTAGTGTCATACTGAAAAATAATTACGTTAAAACAAGGCTAGCGAGGCATTTTCATTCTGTCACTTCATAGAATTTCAAATGCTACCTACCATTGACCTAATCGTGCCAACTCACATTTCTTTCCTGGTCTAGACTATTGCAAAATGGCTATTTTACTATCTGTATTAGGAATGAAAAGGAATACAGTAGTGTATGGAGTTGACTGTCAGATTTGAAAAGGTTGGAAGGGATTTCTATAGGAAAAAAAATTGAGCTAAACTTACATAAGGCTACCAAGTTCCAGGTGACATTATTTCAAAAGCTTCTGAAAGTACCACCATCTCACATTTCAACAGAGGATCAAATGTGGCCATAACAACAGAAAGTATGTGTGTATTTTGACAATCCACTGAACAGAGATGAGGTAACTAGATGCCAGGACCCACTGTATGACCAGTTTTTGATGAAGAAAGAGCATGGAATTCAAATCAGTAAAAAAAAAAAAATCCAACATCTTTTAGAACAAAACATATGGTTTATTGTATTGTTCATATTTCCTCAATGTACAAGTGATGCCAGATACCTCTTGAAAGCCTTCTCATATAAAACGAATGTCAGTGAGCCAAGTGAATAATATGGGCACAAGAGGGTGAACTGTACTGTGACAGCTTAATGCTGACTATAAGAATACAAGCCAGATCACAGATTTTCCAACAAAGATATCTGGGGGAGTTAGGGGGAGGTTAGAGCATGATAAAAATCGTGTCCCACTCAAACTTAGCTCACCCAATGTGCAGACCTCACACTTAGGTCCCTAGCTAGGTCCATCTAAGTATGAACTGTACAGAAGGTCCAAGAAGGTTAGATCAGTTGAAAAGTGGCTAACCTGATCTAAATTAACTCTACCTTGAAGGTAGTCCAACTTAGATTGGGTTGATCATTTTTAGACTGATATAACTTTTTGGAATGCCCAACTCAACTCCCAAAAGAAATGATCTACACCCAGCTTAGTTGTGGCCCGAGATCTTACAGTAGCCAGAGGAAATGCCACAAAGACGCATACCTCAAAAAAACAGATGCTGACCTCAAGAGCTGGGAGGAGCAGGCTACTGACTCCAATGGCACCACAACCTCAAGCATGTAGCACTTCACTTCAAGGTAAAACATCTTTGCCTTTGAAACAGAGAAGTGAGCACAGAGGAAGAAAAAGGAAAGAAAGTCCAGACTGCGGCCTACTTTGCCTTGTAGAAAGACCTACAGCTTTTGCAGACTGATCTGTAGCTCAAGGACTGGACTCTTAAGTCATCTCAAGACCCATCAATGAGCTGTGGAAGAGATCACTTCCGAAACAAAGGATTGCCACTGCTACTTCTCCCACCACCACTGCTGCTGGGGTCTCCAGTCCCACTTGCCCCTCTCCAACTTCTGTTTCCTACCCCTACCCTTGGGGGTAAAGTGGCCTTATGGCCTGTGCAGACCTCAGCTGCTCAGAATTTGGGCAGCCTTTCACCTGAAACAGGATCCTGTGCAGAACAGTCAAGAACCAAGCTAGATAAGGGACATACACAGATCCTTTCAGTTTATACCCATTATGACAAGACTATTAGTGTAAGAAAGTATTTAACTCTCCAATTAGAGTTTGCCTCAAAATTATACCCACCACTACGTTATACAAAAAGGTTTCAGTTTTAGTACACAAACGGGAAAAAAAAAATTATAAGAATGTCTTTGTCAAATGAAGTTCAAAGAATCTGTAGCACCATTGCTAAATTTCAAACTTATCTTAAGAATTCAATGAATATAAATACATGGTCCATTTACTGAATGCTCTTAAGCATCTTCAAAGATCCAGTATTTCCAAGAAAACACTTGGTATGTCAGGAGCTTACTTGAGGTAAATGTTTCTTCTTGTTCATAGTCCCTGCTCCAGAGAGAGGTACTTCAAATTCCTAATGTCTCACCAAGGCCAGTGTCAAGACCCTGGAACTCTTCAGAGTGATTAAAGAGTATGCTGACAATATCCTGTTCCTCTCTAATGGATTAGTACTAGTTTCTCTTTGTGGGGAAGAGAAAGGATGTAGGAAGGGGGCAGGCTAGATCCAGTTTGAGTGTTTTAAGCACATTATAAAGACCTGTTAGCATATCTTGATTAAGACAGGAATTGCAGAGACAGCAATTCTTAAATAAGTCTTCTTATCTGGAACTATGCTTCTTTATTTCGGTGCCTATGTTGCACACACAAAGTTGTTAGATACAAAGTCTTTCTGGCTGCTGACAGATGTGAAGCCCCCCTAAAACCAAACAACCCCCCCACCAAAACCCAGCACTTTATAAGCGTGACAGTTTGATCCAGCACACCCAACATCTGCATAGATTGCGTGCTTCAGTGGGGCTTTTGGGTACTTATTTAATAGCAGATCGAATCAACTATTAGATTAAAAACACTAATCAAATGCAGTGCTTCAGATTAAAGCACTAAAAATCCCTCCCCCCCGCATTCAGTCAGCTATTAGGTAAAGTGTTTAAAAGCCTTGCTGAAGTGCGCAATCTATACAGACATTAGGCAAGCTGGGTAAACTGATGCAATGCCTCTTCTGGGCATGTAGTATGCTCAGCACGGGAGCAAAGTTTCATCCAAGGGAACAAAGTTTCATCCAAAAGTTTTGTTTATTTTATTTCTAAATATGAGAGAGAAAGAGAAAGAGACCGACCAAGCACGTAAACACGTACACAATGTGGGACACTGGAACGCCACGTTTACTATCTAGTTCAGATGTAGGTCATTCCTGGTGGAAAAGCTGCTTGCACTTTTTTTAAAACTACCTTTTAAACTGACATTTCTCAAGCATGGCAACTTCGTGAAACCTTTTAAATACTGGAGTTTTTAGACCCTTTATGACATTCAGGCTATTCTTGCATTAAGAAAATTAGATCTTTGGTACTGCACTAGTAACAGCAGTAGAAATTTGTGTAGATCTAACTCAGAGTTTAAATCTTAACTCTAGGAGGATTAGATGACATGAAAATAAATGCCAGTTATTTCTAGAGTACACCTGCTAGTAGGACTGCACTGATTGTGAATTATATGTCCTACTTTGGTTTATATAGACAACACCTTTGCAAGTACTTCATTAAAGAAGGGAATTATCTGCTGAATTCTGAGGCAGAATTGAAATTTATTGCTATAGGATAAAGAGTTTCATTAAGAACACACTTTCTCTATGAATGCAATTCACTGTGTTTATCAGTCTGTGTTTACATAATTAGAAGAATTTTTGAAAGGTGAACTGAACGCATTTATTTTTGCTAGTTCAGAATTAAATTGCACTAAAATATTTTCTACTTCTATCTGTTCATACTCAGGTGAGCCTTTAAGAGCTAAAATGATAATTTGTGTGTCAGAGTACTTCGTAAAGCTATTTTAGTGTCTCTAGTGTGCATGTCAATTAAAATGTATTTATACATTAAACATCTTTCATTACATTTACACTGCTGTTTTTGCAAATTGACAGTAAATATATTCTTCTATACGTTTTATACACCCTGTAGTGCCACCAAAGCTAAACTGCCTTATTCAATTTTTACAACTGAGCCATATCTTGTTCTCACTGTATCAAGATCCCATTTTGTTTTCATACACACTACTATACTTTCATGCTTGTGAACCAAGATGAATCACAACTTCACTAAGACCTTACATCTGCAAAATGCAGCAAAAAATAAACAGTTTCTGAAATATAGGAATAACTATCATTTTTTAAATCAAATCCAAAAGAAAGTTGGTGGCCTCTTTGTATAATATTAGAACTCTTATTACCCGACACAGCCAGGAAGTCATCAATGGAAGTGATGTCATCAACAGCATCAGTCAACACACGGACTTGCTTTTCCCATTGTTCTTTGAAGAGATCCATGTTTTCTTGAGCTAGTTTACTTTGTGGTTTGGCAGCCAAAGCCAATGCAGCATTAATAACCTGTAAAACATATTTGCTTGTTTTTATGTTATACGATTAAAATCAGTAGGTTAAATTTATGAATTTCATAGCCAGAGTTAGCCAATGTAATTTTGTAACTATTCCATCAAAAGAAATAATTAAGTCCTTCAGTCATGCTCATGTCCAACTTGCTTTCACTTCCAGATATATTATGAGCAGTTACATTTTATGCACCTGAACACTTGCAGAAAGTTGAAGCTGGCTTGTTTGAGTATTCACCTCGAAGTATTCTATTTTAGAAGGGCTGAGGCTGAACATAGCTTCAGGCAGTGTTCCTTAAAACCCTTGCCAAAGCCCTGGTTGAAGGCATGCTGCAAGCCAAATGAGGTCTTGTGCACCACTGCCATAATGAGGTTTTGAAGTGAAAGAGTATTACACAAGTTACTGGCTCGATTTAAAGACTCAAAATCCCTCTATGAGTATAATAAGACTGTGATCTTAGAATCGTTCCCTACGTTAGCACCATCACATGTTTTAAGAAAATTAACTGGGAACAGCCCAGATTGCTATAGCATCAGAAATCAAGAATAATCAAAAGGACAATCCTGATTGTTGTTACATGCAAAAAAAGTTGCAGGCAATTAACTCAAAATTTAACATACACATTTTTTCACTGTACCTTTTCAGTTCTGTGTACCATTTCCCAAAGCTGCTGATCTAAACTATGTAAGCAACAGATGTTCCTTGTTTTATAAAATTCATTTTTCACCTGATTCATTAAAAAAATGTCACAACCCGTTTTCTTAAATATAACTCACTAAATATGGAAGTGATGGTGATGTCAAACATGTCACGATGGCACTGAATGAATCAGACAGGAAAAGCACACTGATTTACTCAAGGGATCTTGGAAATTAGCAACGAATGCAAAAAAATCGGAAGTTATACCAGGTTAGGGAGGCTAGCATCTTACTATGCTCTTTTTTAGTATCTAGAGACTTCAGCTAAAATCCTGATTTAGGTCACAAATGAAAATAAGCTTGATGAGTTTTGTAACGTAGACAAACATGAATGACAGTCTGGCAAGAGCAGCAATCTGTTCAAGAAAAGTGAAAGGCTACAAAAGGGTCTCTGCAGAGAAGACTGCACTCCCTCCGATTCTCTCAGCCCTTAGCTTTTGTAAGTTAAGGTTTAAATGGACCCCTGAACCCTCCCCAAGGTATCAGACAAATTTACTCTTTTGAGTATGCTGAAGACACTCTACTATAACTGTGGCTCTGAAACTTGTAAAGTTTTAAAGGAAGCTTCCTACTGTCAAGAAAATGAAGTTAATTTGGGTTCAATTCTTAAAAAAATAAAACCACAAGTTTTTCATGTCTTTTATGTAAAAGGAACATTTGGATTTGAGAATCCCCTCTCACCTTAAGATTATTATGCTACAGATTAATCACAGCCACTGTTGTTCTGCATGTGTAAAAGAACGGTTTTAAGAGAAGCACTTGTTACATTTTAGGTCTGGGTTTATCAGTCAAGGCTAAGCATCTATCCTGGCAGAGATGACAGAAGCAGAAAATTTATCTCCAAGGCTCTATATCTCATAGTCTGATACAGACACTGCTGGACCTGTTGCCCCCAGCTTGGTTTATTTAATGCATTATCAGCCTGTCAGTCAAAAACAGCAGGATCTGGACACTCACAACTCTGTAGGGATGAATTCAAGTAATGAAAATTCTACTAGCAAAGGCTAAAATAGGCAAGCCTCCAGAAGTTTGCTCTCAGCTTCTATTTTGCAAGTAACCATGACTACTAAAACAGAGAGACTGGTGGTATGCAGGCTTGAAATATTGAATGCGTGCTTCTTCTAGCCTCCTTTTCAATTATGAGGCATAAAAACATACTTCAAGGAGTAATACAACCTGTTAACATTAACACCAGTGACACGTATACATTGCATAGGTATGTAAGCAGTATACTTTCAAAAGAGCAACTGTCATAGCAATTTCTTGTCCAAAAAAGCATAGCCCCATCGCTTATGCCCAGGTTAGATACCTCTCTTTGCAAGAAGGTAAGAAGAGTCTTCAGAATGTGCCAAAGTAACAGGGCCATCCCATATTTTTCTTCAGTTTTAATTACTTACACTGCTGTGTGCTCTCCATTTGGCTTTGGCCAAAATGGACAAACATCTCTCCTGGAATCAGCTAATTTCATGGCAAAATTAGGGTCTGCTATATTACTAACAAGAGAGGTCCGAGTCAGCAAGCATGCTTCCATTACTGAAAAGGAACTAACAGGCAAGATTTTCTCCATCCACCAGCAGGTACTGTTACTGAACCTTGTACCTAAAAGACTGCCAGCTTCAGATGAGAGGGAGGAGTCAGAGAACAATCAGAACACTGATGGTTTTTCTGGTGGGGTGTTTTTAAAGGGACATTACAGAAACAACTTTTTTCGCCTAACAAATACCTTAACATAAAACTGAGTATCCCACTGTTAATGTCTAGTGAACAGTTTTAGTAGATATGCTAGCTTTACTAAGGCACTGTCCATCTTCATCCAGGTTATGGCTACTGATCTGCAGTAGCATGCAGGTCCATCTGAGGCAGTCAGGCATTTCACTCTATAAGATGCATACAGTTTATGATCAAAGCAGAAACATGCCTGCATGAGCTTTCTGTCCTCTCTCTTACAGCACCATACAGACAAATAAATATAGAGCCTGTGCAGACTGTACCATGTACCATGTACAGTGTGTAGTGTGGTTTTTTGAGTGCTGAGGTGGTGGTAAGAAGACTGGGTTTTGAACTAAAAAACTACGCTTTCTGTAAAACATTTGGGAATGCTGGGCATGCTAACTCCCATGCCTTCTGTGAATCACAAACCGGACTCACCTGCTGAATAGGACAATATGCAGCAAAACAGGTAGTCTGATTCAACCTTCTTTTTGGACCACTGACAAATTTCTTCAGTTTTCTTCAGTATTGTTCCCTCCCCTGTTCCAGGTGGAACGGTGGGTGCAGATGGCTCATCTGCAAATGTGGAGCCCTATGAACACCCTAAAACAGCCTATGTGTAGTGTAGATCAAAATAAAAAAATTAAGTTGAGTGAACCATAGTGTCTGCTATGAATTTATTTACCACAGACTGTGTAGGATGACTTACATCAACTCATCTTTTAAGCCCCCTAGTCTGCAAAGAACTTAGTGATGCTTAATAGCTCTCGCAATGGGCTGTTTCTATTATCTTCCAACTCACGCAATTATTAGAAGAAAGCTCTGCTTTGGCGAGGAAAACTCTTTAACCTTACCAGCATCTAATTTTCCTTTATCTGTAATATCATGTAAGTTTGATGTGGTCCCACACAACTATAAGGATTTTTATGTCTCTATTGCTCCACTGAAAGAAATCTTTTGTTCTCTGTTCTTTAAGGTTATTGTTCTTGCTAGGGCTGAGTTAATTGCCTGTTTCTTCCAACATTGGCTCCAGAATGAAAACATCCACAGTACCATGATAAGGAAATATTTTGGTTTCAAATGCTCTGAAACCAAAACAGGTAAGCTCTCTTTGTTCCAGGATTTAAAAAGATTTGGTGTTGCAAAGTGCCTTTATGCAGCTACTTAGCTTTTTCTTTATGTTTTGATTTCCTGGATTTGTGGCAGCTGGAGTATGAAAATTTGGGAGCTGTATCAACATGCCTTTTTCAAGTCCATGCATTTCTATTTTTAAGGAACTAGTTACAGTTACAAGCAGCTCAAAAGTGAATGCTCTGCCTCTCAGCTGGTAATTCAAAGCCATAAGAAAAGGGGGTTCACACAAATCAATTTTCATCAAGGATGAGGAACTATAATTTTCACTTGGAAGGCAGCCTGCCATGAAAGTTCTGGGGTAAATGTCTGCTGCTCAGGAAAGACATCTGGGGTGCTTTAGGAAAGAGCACACTGGGTTGTAAGCAACAAAAACAATGATTTGACTTGCTCTTTTTAGATTTGGAACCATCTTTTGATTAGCTTTTCTGTTTTGTATACACTGCCTTTCTTGTGGTGATTCCCAGCTGATGGACTTGACTCAGAGAACACATCCCCTCCATACCCAAAGCCAAATTGGCTGCTGACAACTAAAACAAAAGTAGGAAAAAATAAGCCATCAATAAATGGAGGCTAAAAAATGTGGGCAAAAAACAACAAAAAAAACAAACAAAAAACCCAATCAATCAATCAGACTGGAACGAAAACTGGAGAGGACAGCACCATGTACTGTTGCACTCTGAGTCTTGTAGAGGCAAGGCTCTTTCTTGGACTGGCCCTGAGAGCTGCCTGTGTTCTACCAGGCAAGGGACCCAAATCAAGGGCAAGAGGTAGTAGAAATGTCTCCTTATGCAGAAGTCTGTAATAAAGTTGGCAACTGCGTCCTCATCCTTCAAGCAAAATTTATTGCTGCTTTAAAGGAAATGCAAGGAATGCACCAGTAGTTATCCAGTTCTGCAGTGAAAGGGACAGGCATTACATATAAACTGGTTTAAGTGATTGGAAGCTGGTTTAAACCTGTAACAAAACAAATATTCAGTGCACATAAACCAGTTTGAAAATGGCTGAAACTGGTTTAAGTGCACCTGATTGAATGTAGCATCAGACTTAACTGATCTGGTGCAAACTGATTTATGCAATGACTGTCCAGACCCCTTGCTGGTTTAAATTAAATCAGACTCCCCCAGCATGGCATGCTCTCTGGGTTGGGTGGGGCTCTCTGCTCCACAGGAGGGCTGGCCCCTCCCCTCTGCTCCCTGGCTGGAGCTTGGGCAGTTTCGGCAGGCATCTGCTTGGCTTCTGCTCCCCCTGCCCCACTCTGCTAAGCAGGCATCTCTCATCCTTTGCAGACACCTCTCAGCATTAGCTAGCAGATCACATGCAGGCTACCTCGTAGCACACAGGACAAAGGCAGAATTAACAGATAACCAGTAATGTCCCTCTGTTTACT
The DNA here is from genome assembly GCF_052110815.1 of Crocodylus siamensis. NCBI lineage: Eukaryota > Metazoa > Chordata > Crocodylia > Crocodylidae > Crocodylus > Crocodylus siamensis. The sequence continues at coordinate 33,892,382 of NC_143404.1, read as the reverse complement.
TCATGGGGAATAAACACTGAGTTAGGAGTGATAAACATTTCCAGCTGGGCTGGTCAGGAGCAGAGGGAACCCTCTCTATTCACAGTGTCCTGCCGGGGCCTGGCCGTGCTCCACTCAGCTCAGCATTTTGGAAGGAAAGGAAGGTCTTCTCTAGCGCCTTCCCAGCTTCTAGCCTGAGCCACTGCAGGCATGTGCCTGCATTTCTCTGTCTAGTTACAAAACTGATTTAGCCTAGCCAGGTTAGACAAACATGCAAAGACTGAATCAATTCAGGCTCAGGCTTTTTGAGTGTCTGTCCCTAACCAAAGGGACTAAGAGAAAAAAAGTTTGGGAGGGTAGCAGAGGGTACAATATAGTCAACAGGTCTGCTTATGAGGAAAAGCATACAAAATAAGAACAAAAGCTTTCCTTTTTAGATGCTTTTAACACCTGTAAAAATGTTACTTTGGTTACAAAAAGGCTGCTTTAAAGGAAGTGGAATCTGCTTACTAATTGCTACTAAAACTGTTCAGGATTAAATTTTGCACATCCAAAATGCAGACTGATCCTTCTTTAAAATCTCCCCTGCAAGCCCTCTCCCCCAGAATCCCATCTTTGTGGAGATGCAAAAGATGTTCCTGCTAAGAACAGTCAAGTCATCTTTATTTACATGCTGGAATCATGCCTGATGTGCTGACCCCGTGGTGTACTTCAATGTGGCTAAAAACTCTGTAGACAATAGTAAACTGAAGTGCCTCAAAATAAAATACAAGAAACTAGAGACTGTTTTTTTTAAACTTCTCTAGGAGTATTGCCAGTAAATGAGATATGCTTGTCAAACCAAAAGGGCAAAAAATAAAATCACTGCTTTGATTTTTTAATTATTTGTCCCAGTTTACTTAACATAACTACATTAAATGGTTCATTCTGACATGTTACAGGAGTGCAAGTGACACTTTGGACTTTTCTATATGGGTACCCGCCCCTATAGTTATATTGGTGTAACAACCTGTGCAGACACACTAGTCTGGATTAAAAGCAACTTTCTAGCTTAGCATCTAATCACTTTCAAAGGGTTCTCACGTGGGGGACTTATTACATAGACATGCATCCAACCCTCCCTAAAAAATCAAATTTAAGAATTAGTGGAAAAATAAGTATGGTAAATTCTTCTATTTGTGCTGTTTATTTATGCATTTCACCAAATTTGAGTGTAAGACACACTAGCAAGCTTCAGGGATTTAGTTTAGCTAGAAGCTGTTCTCATATTGTAGTCCACCGAGTAAGTTCTGCCAGTGATGAAATATTCAGCCTTTAAGTGGTAACATCTACTGCTACTTGCAACCTTTTTTTTGGGCTTATTCCCAATCTCCCTTACCCTGACAGATATAAGAAATGAAGATATCTGCTCAAGTTTATTGTGCGGTTCTGACTTCATCTTATTTGCCCCCCTGCATGTCCTCTTTGAAGAAAGCTGGATAGCCATGTTTTCTGTACTAACGTGTTTATTTGTCTTCAGCATTTGAGATCGTCTATTTCTACAGAAGTGCCAATTAAAATACCTCAAGGAACCTTCACTGATACTGGAATAGTTTGTGGAGGTATTCATTGGTTTATAAATTCAGAAGAGATGAAATAGCCTGTCAATGAGGAGAGTAAAAAGAAGAGAGTCAAATATACTTGTATACAAGGTCTTTGGCACAAAGAAAAGAGATGGCCTCTTCCTGGCCATCAGTGGACTGGAGGCTGATACTGCAGGTACAGGGAGAGCCAAAAACCCCACAGGGCATGTCTAATTTTCATCTTAAAAATCCTGCAAACATAATTTACATTACATTTCAACTTTTTCTTAGCATTTGCCAGCTTCTATACAGGAATCTTCATGGTTGGTAACATTTGTGTGCTTTGTCAGTAGGTGTGATCAGCATATGTTACCATTTGTTTTACCAGATATCTATAAGCAGTGATCCCCCAGATTTATTTTCCTTGCTCCAGCACAAATTCAAGGCAAACCTCCAATAATTATATTCTATACCTGGAAAACTATAATACATTTATACATTTTCCATATATAGAATCTAATTATCGGAGGTCATCTTATAACACGGGTGGGCAATTATTTTGGGCAGAGGGCCACTTAATGAGTTTTAGCAAGCCACTGAGGGCTGCATGACAGGCATCCCAGGGCAGATAAATATTAATTTTCTAAATTGTTTAGGGGCCCCGTGGACTGGATAGAATGGCCTGGCGGGCCGCATCCAGCCCCTGGGCTGCATTTTGCCCATCTGTCTATAATCTATTCAAATAAATACAGTATTTTGCCGTGTTAAGGCTATTGTTCCTTCCTCATCTATACCTATACTACAAATGTCTTTGCTTTTCCTTATTATTTACACACCACCTCTGTAATACGATACAGTCATTAAGTTATATGATGCTGATCCTGAGAGGTCTGAGAATTTTGTTTACCTATTAGTAGACACAAGGAGAATAAGTTCAGGTGAGATGAAAAATTAACTTCTAAGAAAGAAAACACATGCTGTTTAGGTCTTCCACTGCCTGTGATGGGTCCGTAGGTGCTATATCAGCTTCCTGTCACACTGAACCTTAATGCTTAGCATATTGCTTTTAATGTACAAGTTATAGTAAAAAAAGACAAAGAAAAAAAAATGATGGCTGGCGTGTATGATTTTCCTAAGGTTTTTTTCCTAAACCAATAATAAATTCTTGATATTATAAATGCTTTCCTGACGTTTAAGTTTCAAACAGATTAACTGGAGATTCATGCATGGGAAAAATCAAATAGAATCATTAGCAAGAGCTAACTTTCAAGAACATGGTCATATTAAGCAAATTTAACTATTCCCATCTGTAGAGCTTTTAGATGAACCTCTTTGTTTTACTGTAAAACCAAATTGTAAGTTTGAGAGCCTCAGAGCCCACATATTGAATTAAGATACATTTTTCTTAACCTATATTCAAACTTTCCTTGTTTGCCAGTAGCCAAATACTATGGTAACCATATACTTTTCACTTCCTTACTTTTGTTCCTTTTTAAGAACAAAGGCTAGTCTCTAACATAGATTAAAGTTTCAGCAAATTAAGATGTAGCTGTTATGATTAAATAACTTACTGGGCCACATGTTTCTGCAGTAAGCAATTATTTAAGTAAGAATTTTATTCTCCCGAAGCAGTGACTACATAGCCACACTACAGTAAATGTTGATGGTCCATTCACTGGTTTATTGTACACTACATTTCAATTTCAACTTGTCAGCCACAACACTTCCTTTAAATAAATACATTCTCACTTTCCTACATGATCCCTTGCTATGGTATAGGTGTTATCTCATTTCTTTGTTTTTGCAAATACTAGGTGATATGACTTATATTGAATCCAGAAGCATGCTTTTTCCCCAAAGAAAACCAGATTTTAGTCAGATCTGAGGAGTTGCAATCATATGGACATATTGGAAAAGAGGTGCAGCTAACTTGATAAACGTGACACTGACTAAATACACCCTGCAACAGGGGTGGGCAAAACATGGCCTATGTGTTGTATCTGGCCGACCAGCTGATTCTGTTTGGCCTGTGGGCAGGTGGTGGCTCTGGCTCTGGCCTCAGCTGGCACTGCAGGGGATGTTGGGCGGAAGCAGCTCCACCTGCCAGTCATTGTGGGGTAGGCCCTGGGTGAGCTGCACTCAGGCTTAGGCCCTGGCAGAGCTCCAGCTCTGGCCTCTGCTGGCACTGCAGGGGACACGGGGCAGAAGCAACCCTGCCCACCTGGCTTTTCATGGCATGCCTAAGGCAAGCCCCACTGGGGCCTTGCTGCTCCCACTTGGGCTGTGCTGGCAGCTCCTTGTCTGCCTGTGGCTCAGAGCTGGTGGAAGTCACCCCAGGTGCTAGGACTATGCAGCGGGTGCTCTGCACCCGTGCCTGGGGGTGGTGGAGCTTCCTCAGCACTTCCCAGCAGGTAAAGTCCAGCCCTGGACCTATCTCCTGCTTTGCCGCACAGTGCAGGGGCTGGCCCAGCCACCAGCTGCCTTCTGGCTGAAGCCAGTGTGGCTCCCATCCCATCTGCCCAGGTGAGGCTGCCCCCAGTGCCCTGGGGCTAGGGTTAAGGCTCCTCCTGAAGGAAGCAGGGCCACCAGGCTGCAGATGGGGCAACCTGCATGACCCTGGCTGGAAGCTGGGGCAGGCTAGAGGGGGCTGCTGGGCTTCCCCAGGCTTTATGGGAGCAAGTGTAGATGGAAAGAAATGAGGGGCAGGCCAGTTTGGGGTGCAGGTGGCTCTTGAGGGACATGTCAGGGTGAGGCAGAAACTCCCTTATGATTTGTGGGGTGGCAGGGCTCTGCTGGGGATGGGACCCTCCCTTGGCTGAGTGTCTCACCTCTCTATATACTACTAAAAAAAAGCAGGACAAAAATTATTTTTTTAAATAAAATTAAGATATTTTATAGTAGACGTTTGATTTTTAGCACATGATTTGTTTTGTTTCTATAATTTGTTAAAATATCTTCGCCATTAATTTTGTGTGGGGCTCTCAACAGCTCACCAAAACTCATTAAGTGGTGCTCTAGCCGAAATAACTGCCCACCCCTACTGTAACAGGTTAAAAAGAAATCACACTTGGATGCTGTGTTTGACTGATAAATCTGGTTAATTGTGCTTTGCCAGTACCTTAAAAGAAAGGGTCTCTACTTAGCCTCTGATTCTGTGCCTGCACCTGGTAATGGATGCAAGTAGGCTTTTTCAGAAATATGATCCAATATGTCTATTTTTACAAATACTGAAATAGAATTGATTATTTTAATTACCCCTTCTTCTGAAATACAGGGACTTGGCACAGGGACACCACCCAGCACTTAGGAAGCTTCCAAAAAATGTGTCTATTTGATGACTTCCTGGAGAGGACAGATTCTTGTATCTACATTTTTACTGTGTTCATCAATTTAGCATCTTCATGCATACCACATACAGGTTTGGAACAACCTTTCTATAGCTGCCAAAATCATTCCACTTTTAACCTATAAACTCTATTTTTTCTGCACAGGGTAATAATGGACACTGTCCACGAGCGAATCCATATAGAACTGCCAAACTAATTTTAGTGTTTAATAAATACTGCTCTCTTCCTCTTTTTCCACACTTGGCTAAAAAAAAAAAAAAACGTCAAACAAAATCCAACATTCCTTCCAGCAGGAGAGCATTTTTTAAAGCTTGCCATTTAGATTCATGTAGTTTTGCCCATTTAACTAATTTTTTCTGGTTTTCCAAGAATACTAGAAAGAAGCTAAGCTACAGCTGCTTTTTTTTTTTTTCTTTAAACTTTTTTACATTTCTCTCTCTCTCACACACCTATTCAGAACACCACAAATTTCTAAATACATCGATATAGGAAAAGCCTAAAATTCAAAACAAACAATCTTAAGGAGACAGATCACCCTCTCACAGGAACCAATGGACAAACTTAATGTAATTTTCAAATACACACTTCTGTTCCATTCTATCTGTAATGGTTTATTTATGTTTCAGAGCTCTGAATTTGTCATTCAGCTTCCATTAAGGAACTGTGAGAACCAACATGCACCAAGATCTCAAGTTCACTCATATTACCTAATTGTTGATGTTTTTACATATCAAGATTTAGGTGATTAAAAGTGACAGCCTGGTACAGTCTAGTGCTTCTATTGACTTGATTTCTTGTTTGCAACAGACTGAATCCAAAAGGTAATTCTAGTCACAAATTGAAATGGTTTAAACATACCCAGTATATCAAAGAAAAGCTGCATGTTTATGCACTCCACTATTTGACAAGAACATTTGAATATATTAAAGCTCTCCATTCTGAGATGTGTTTGATAGAAACAGCGGTTTTGCCTTCATATCACATTTTCCCAAAATATGAGTATGCATACATGCTACTCTGTGGTTTCACTGATTTATCTAGCAGTTTTCATTGTAATCCAACTGAGATTGGAACTTATGTAGTAGTAATGGGATGAGAAATCACTTAGCCTAGATTACAGTTTAGCTCTTCTGCTGGGTATCATTAGTGAAGAAGTTTCTAACTGAAGTTTCCATTCCCCAAAATCCAGATCAGCCCCACCAATTCGAATACTTTTTCCTTATGTTCATGTATGAAATACTCAAGCTTGCTCATTACCTGCGGGCAGAGGGCTTCAAGCTGGCTTGCTGACATGCGAACTAGTTTCACACCTTCTTCATTGTTTGAGATGGAACAAGCCAAATTGGCAACCTATATTGAAGGGAGATTAAAAAAAAGAAAAAAGAACACTTTTAGAAAATAAGTTATTATTTCTGCAGTAAGAAGCAAAACCTGTAACCTTTCATTTTTTCTCTGATCAGTAAGCTTTCAAGAAATGCACACTCTCCAAATTCTTTTAAGTCAATTTAACAGATTTGCAATCACCAGTGACATCTGTTCTGTCTCAGGCTACCAGATCATAAAACAACAGTCATTCAAATGAGAAGAACAACTTCAATGTTCCCATTTACTCATTGGAGAGGATGTTTCTATTTGAATGTACAAGGGCAACACTTTAGTGACACTTGAAGTAACTGTTAAAATTCCCATTCCTATGTAAGAGTAAAAAAAAAAGAAGCTAGAAGCCCACTATTTTATCTGTTAAAAGGGCTGAAAGAAATGGCTGACAAAGGAGGGATGAGACTGACAGTGCATTACCGTATCTACTAACCCCTTTCTCTTCTGAATGTTCATCACAACATGTAGACATGAATAAGCATACACTCACAGGATAAGCATTAAAAAATTTTACAAGCCTACAGTGATCAACTGGCATAGTATCATGCAGTTTACGTACAACTTTAAAAATGTACCTTTGCACGCAAGTGCCTTTGCTACTGTACATAGATAAAGCTGCATTAAAAAAACTACTTCATATAGTTTATGAAACTATATGACAATGTTTCTAACAATATTTTGGTACTTTGCGATACATAACACCACATTCGCTAGATTATTCCAGCAACTGGCTGGAATTCCCAGAAACTGGCCTGGAATCCTTGTGATGCTGGGATTTCGGGCCAAGAGTTTGTTTGACCTTCTATTTGACATCTTCTCTTTAACCAGCCATCTTGAAACTAAGACCTTGTTAACAACTACCTTTTAGAACACATGGGAGGGAGACAGGGTAGATTTTGTTTAGTAATTGAAGATATTTTGCATATTAGATCTCTCAGAGAAGGATAAAACTAAAGTGAGTTATATTCCTTATATGACAAGTGAATGACAACTTGCTATTTTGAACTCCAATATAGTTCCATTTGAACATAAGGAGGTATAAAAACTGCACAAAGACAAATGAACTAAGATGAACTTTGAGCATTGTCTTATTAGAAATGGAAAAAACTACCTGCTCAAAGCAGCAAAAGATCCCAAAAGAATAGTTAAAAAATAACACCCCACAAAAATTCTAATATTAAAAAAGCCTACGTCTGTCCGTCTGTCTGTCATACTTTATTCGTGCTCTGATTGGCTGACAAACAATTAGAGGCCCCCTCTCCTCCAGTCACTTGGCTTGTCAAAATATAATGAAAGTAACATCACAGATGAACCAGGTTGCTAACATTCTTTTAGAAAAAAGCTGAGAAAGTTGAGAGCTTTTTAAATGAAACAGCTCTACATAAAGTTTTAGGAAAGTTAATATAAAATTACTACTATCTTTTTAAATTAATTTCCTTTACAAAAAAACTTTATAATAAAATGTTTATTTTCTACCTATGGGGACTTTTTACCATCTTTAAATTTTCCCTGAGTCTGAGGAAGGGCATGTGTACCTGAAAGCTTATAGAAAAAGATTTTTTTTGGGTGATTTCTTGGTTGGTCTAATAAAAGATATCATTTCTGAACTAAGAGTTCTAGAGTTTTGCATTTATAGCTGGCGAACACACATTCCTGGGGCAGTGGTAGACATCAATCATGTTATTATACTTCAATGAGGGGTGTATTTGGCAGCTGTGTTGGTCTGAGACATAAAGACATACAAAAAAATTAGAACTTTTGGTTCCAAAATGATACCTTTTATTAGACCAACTTGGAAATCACAAGAAAACTGTCCTTTTCTGCAAGCTTTTGGGATCAAAAGTCCCTTCATCAGGCTGTGGTAAAAGTATAAAGTCCCCATAGGTAGGAAATAAACTTCATTTCTGCACAGAGCCTTCCATCTTCAGCTTCCTCTGTGCAAAAATGAATTTTATTTCCTACCTATACAGACTTTTTACCATCTTGTACCATCTATACTTTACCCACAGCCTGAAGAAGGGGCTTTGATCCCAAAAGCTTGTAGAAAAGGGCAATTTTCTTGCAATTTCCCAGTTGATCTAATAAAAGGTATCATTTTGGAACCAACAGTTCTAGTTTTTTGTATGTATACTTAAATGAAGCCTTTTACCAACTTCATTAGTAATGCTAAAGCTCAAGTAAATTTACAGTGGAAAATCTCTCTCCCTCTCTTGCTTCCAAACTGAATGATGAATGATGTAAGCTGAAGAAGCTCTCAAGATCAGAGGTACATTTCAAATGCTAAATGGCTGGGTAAACAAGAGCGGCGGCATACCCTGGGATGACTGTCCTCCAAGTGCATAACTATTTTTTTTCCTTGTGCAGTTATAGGGCTGATTTTTACAGTGCTACAGTTAAAGCTGCGTCAGCTTTTAGAGTCACTGTTAGCTTTTTGCCCCTACAGCAATCCTTTTAATTTAGTTTTCAGGCAATTTTATAATCTGCCTTAAAAAAATAAAATAAAATAAAATCTTTGTGCTGCCATGAATATGAAAACAGAACAATGCACCCCCCCCCCAAAAACCAAACAAACCAAAAAACAAAACTGCAGTTGTATATTTGAAACAGACTTTATAAGGGTAACACTGTATGGCTACAGGTTTAGCCTCATTAAGGACTCTATTTTAAGATGTATTTAAGTTTGGTAATTAAAAATTCATTCTCAAGCTTTCCCCACAAATGGTGGTGGCCTGCATAAGCTGCATGGAATCAAACAAATTTATTTTCTTTGAGTAAATCTGGTATCTGAAATCTAACCTTGTCTGCCCATATCGTTAGACTAACACGGCTACAACCTATACCCCTGGAATTAAACAAGCCTTTTCTACTGAGTGTTACCTAGCAGTCAAATTAGGGCATTACATATACCTATTAAACTGTAAAACCCAGTGAAGACAAGCCAACAGCTGGACAAACTTTCTTCTAAGATATACAGTAGAATATAACTCAACACTAAATGTGTTGGGTCTAGAGAGAGCTAATGGTAATTAAAATAAACCTTTTTTTTCCCCTTCTACTAAAGTGGCTATGGTTTTGGGTGCACACATTGAGTGCATCTGCTGAAAAAAGTCATTCTTACATGGTCATTTCTAAAGCTGCTAATGTATTCTCTCATGAATACATGCTGAAATCAATACCTGTTGTAGCCATGTAAATACTACAAAGTTGCCAGTGCACGTTTTTTCTGGGATTCTAGAGCTATTTGATATTTTAGTAAATATAAAAAAAATTATACAGCTCTCTCAAACACAAAAATATATCATTTTACTTAAAATTCCAGCTCACAGGAATCTGCAGCTACAAGAATGTCAACCCTCATTAAAAAATATTCCAGGTTGGCAAGACCACCCAACCCCGCACTACATCTTAAAACCCCAAAAAACAAAAGGCAAACAAAGAGCCCAAACGGATTCACACACCACACACACACACTTTTTTTTTTTTATATATATATATATATATATAAAAGACAAACTCATTTTTGAACACTTGAGCTGCAAGAACTACCTATGGGCGGATTTTCTACTGCCCTCAGCTTCTATATTGACTTCATTTTCAGAAGTGCTTGGGTCCCAGTGAGTCCAAACAACACTGGTGGATACTGAATTGAGGTTATACTGAAATGCCTGCAAAGTAGTACCCAACCAAATCACTGAGGACTTTGGCTTTCCCTTTCCCAAACAGAATTTGGTAAATTCCAAGAGATTAACCAACTTGAATACACAACAGTAATGAAGCCTATAGTTAAAAGGCTATATACTACACCAAAAAAGGGGGCAAATCAGTCATTCTTCTTCTGAGCTCCTTGATGCTAGTTATCCTCCTCAGAGTTTTCCTGCCAGAACTGCCAATAGCTATAAAAACTATATTGCTTCTAAATTCTGTTGCAGTGGAGTGGAGGCGTCTTGAATCTATAGGACCTTGGATAAGTCACTTCATTTCTATACTTTAGTTTCCTTTCTGTAAAATAAGAATGAAATGTTTCTAGTTCACAGAGATTTTGCAGGGGTAAGTTAATCATATTATGGCCATGAGCATCTACATAGTGTTACTTACCTAGCTTAAAGTAAACAAACTGGCAAAGCGTCATGTTGTCATGCACTTCTAAAACAGATATAAAAAGGCAGGTCTAGTAAGCAAAAGTTGCATGCAATAAAACTTAACTGAATAAACCCTCCTCAACAAACTGACTGATATCACAAGAGGCCTAGATTTGATTTAGAAAGAACAATTCTGTTCTGAGGGCAAAAAAGCAACTGAATTCTTGCTCCCTTTTTCATACTTACAACCCTATACTGTCACAAGCCCCCACACAGATGTGATGATAGGAAACAGACAGATGCAATTAACCACCATGACTTTTTTCTTCCTCAGAAAGTGACAAAAACACCCTACAATGACAACTCCGACCAGAGAAACAGGAGTGGATCTCAGTAAAGAAATATCCCTTGTAGTACAGACAGATCAAATTAAAAATCTCTTTTTTTAATGCAATATCTAGGCACTTACATTCTATAGACTATATAGCTGCCACCTCCAAGAGAATGCCCTGTATATCCTAAAAGGGAAGACTGACCTGAGGCTGGCTACTACTATTGCCAGCATTTGGATGAATGAGCTTTAATTTACCCTTAAGTGATACTTCATCCAAGATATTAGAGTGAGAAATGCACAAATACAGCCATTTCAACATACCTCTTTGCTACAAACTGAACCAATGTGCTGGTGCCAAATAAAAGAAAACTGGATGCAGTTTTCTAGAAGATTGTTTGGACCATATGAATTTTTGTACTTAAAATTCAGCTTTAAAATGTACGAACAACGGTACTAGCACGAGAAAACAGAACACTGTCTTAAATGAGGCATCTCTTACCCCAAAAAGGTTCACATAAAATAAGAAGCATTACTTGTGGATGTAGGAAATCCATGTGAAAAACAGCTGCTGCAACATTAAGACACTTGTGGGATTATTTTGCACTGAAATTCTTGTGTCTGCTACTGTGACAGTTCATGTAAGGAACTCAAATTCTCATTATTTGATTCTTGTGCATCTATTTGTTTCGACAGGGTAAGACTGATATTCTCAGACAACTTCTTCTAAATCAGCAGCAACCACTGTCGGTGCAACACTGAGTGAAGGCCTCTACAACACAACTCCTGCCTATCATTTTAGAGAGTTAGACTTGCTGTTAAAAACAGTATTTCAAGCACAAGTTGCTACCAGGTGATAAGAGCAGTCCATTTCCATTGGTTCAAAACTAGAGGACCATCAACCAGATGAGTTGGAGTAGTCATTATACTCATTAGGCGAGACTACAGTCAAGAAAAGCTGGTAGAAGTTTCTACCTTCTCAAACATTTCATAGTTAGTAGGGTCAGAAATGTTGCTGGTTTAAGTTAAACCAGACTGCTTCACTATCCTGGCTTGGTCTCTGGGCTGGATGGGTCTCTCTGCATCACAGCACAGCTGGTCCCCCATCCCCTCTGCTCCCTGGTTGCAGCTTGGCAGAGACTGCAGACATCTGCCTGGCTTTTCCCTGGTCTCTTCTCCCCTCCCTGCTCAACAAGGGGCCCCTCTGCCTTACAGACACCTCTCACAATTAGCTAGCAGACCACATGCTGTGATGGGAGGCAGAGGAGGGAAGGAGGAAACAGGCAGAATCAACAGAGAGCTGGTAATATTGTTATCAATTCCTTACGTTATAAATTCCCCGCTGGGCTGGTCAGAAGGGGGGTGTGTGTGTGTGTGTGTGTGTGGGGGGGGTGCCTCCCTAATCAGAGCATCCTGCTGGGGCCTGGCCATGATCTCCTCAACTTAGCACTGTGGGAAAAGGAGGGCTGCTCTAGCACCCCCCCAGCTTCTAGCCTGAGCCACTGCAGGCATGTGCCTGCATTTCTGGGACGTCTGTACAGTTACAAACTGATTCAGCCTAGCCAGGTTAAACTGACTTGCAGAGATTGAATCAAGTGTTTCTATCAGTTCTTTAATGTGAGTTATAAATGGAAGAAAAGATTTGTCCTTTTCTGTTTTTTCCCCATTACATGGAGTCCTGCTTATTTTTTACCCTATAAATGTACAGTATGTAAAGTTTTACCTTCTGTTCATTTAGTGGATGACTGAGGTCTCAGACATGCATTAGAACTTCTGAAACCAGCTTGGACATTCACCGTAAAGCAAAGAAAAGCTCTGTCTTTTCAGGTCACTTTAGGGTCTGGCTCATAAAAAGACTAACTCCAGGAAGGCCTCTGAGTTGATGTTTTGCTACTATCCATTAAAAGAAGAATCTAAAACTTGCAGAAACAGAGCTACATCATACTGCTTTTGCAGGTTTAAAAAAAAAAAAAAAATACTAGTTCTTACTTACTGCATTACAGCTTTTGGTACAAGTAGGGTGCTTCATTTAGTTTTAGACGTGGAAACCAACTACATCAACAATAAATTTTAAAAATATTTCAATATTTAAAATGTGTTTTTAAAATCGAACATATTTGGCAGAAACATTTCTTTCCACAATTTGGTTTGCTAATTTTTTTTCTAAACATTGGTTTAATAAACTCTTTTCAATTCATTTTGACTTGAAAATATATCACTTAGTAAAAGTTAATTAAAATTTTGACCACAGCAAGTTATACTGAACTGTTCCCAACACCATGGGAACAAGCAATTCAACAGTCTAAGACAACTTTAAAAAAATATGGGAAATCTCAGCTTTTCATTCTGAAGTTGAAATGTCAGAATTTCACAAAGCTTCAAGTTCCCAATCAGCCATAATCAAAAAAGAGTACCTATGGCCTTTTCTTTAAAGCTTGCGCTTTTTTTTTTTTTTGACAAGTAGGTTGACAACTGTTAAATCATCTTTCCTTTAGGTAAGCTAACATCTCAGATCCTTACTGCATTGAAACCTATACTGTCTGTTTAAATTTTCTCCTCTTCCATATCAAGTTGGAAGTCCAGATGTCCTTAAGGTATTGCTTAATTTGCCAAGATATCCCAGCACATAGATTAAATCTTTACAAATCTGGACCAGGTGCTAGAGATGCTAAAATACAAGAGTGTTATCTCTTAGTACTGGAAGGTGCCAAAGCCAGACAAAACATCATAGCTACTTAACTACTCTTAGGATTAAAAATTCTGTAATATTACTTTATATCCAGTAAAATCTAGGGGTGCACCAATAAAAATTTTCTTGGCCAATACTGGTAGCCATATTGACCATATTAACCACAGCCATATTGGCCGATACCAATCCAATAACTGATTTACAGGAATGCAGCCCAGCAGCTTGGAGAGCAGTGCCTTGCCAGTAAGACTATGGGGGGGGGTATTGGAGGGGCAGATCAAGGTCCCCACTGTGAAGGAGGAAGTGGGGCAGGGGCAGACATTGCCCAGCCAAGGTGGTGAACGTGACCCTGAGACTGGAAGCGGAATGGAATCACAGGCAGCTTGTTCACAGAGCACGGGGGGGTAGGGATGGCTCCCTACCATTGCACGCACCCCCAGGGGAGGCATGGGGGGGGCAAGTACCTTGCCCAGATTTGTGTACAGGGTGAGGGTGAGCCTGCAGCAGGCAGCTCTGGGCTGTGCCAGCCTCTTCACAGCAAGGGGTCTGGGCTGGGCCAGGGCTGCGCTAAGAGCAGGCAGGGCTGGAGCCGGTTCAGCTGCATAGGGCAGGGTGGCGATGGGGAATTCTGCAGTGACTATAGCTCCCCAGGCCCCATCTCCCCAGTGCTGCCCCTGCTTGGGGCACTCTGTTCTCCTGCCTTTTCCTTGAGATCCCTGGTGCCGAGCAGGGGTGGCACTGGGGGGAATTGTGTCACCCCAAAATTCCCTATAGCCACTCCTCAGTGCCACTGCCATCCACCCCACGCAGCTGAGCCTGCTCCACACCCACTCTGCCCCTGCCCGCTCAGAGCGCAGTCCTGGCCCAGCCCCCGACTGGGAAGAGGCTGGCACAGGCCCTAGCCTTGAGCCTGCAATGGGCAGCCTGCCCTTGCCCTGGGCACAAATCTGGGGAGTACATACCCCCCACACCTCCCCAGGGGTTGCACATAGTGGCGGGGAGCTCCTCCTCCCACCCCCTGGACAAGCCACCTGTGACTCCATCCTGCCACCAGCCTTGGGGTCGCATTCACCACCCTGCCTTAGCCTCACCGTTGGAAGGGAAATGGGGGCAGCAGATTGAGGCTCCATCTCCCATGCTCCCTCCCCCCTATAGATTTACTGTTAGGATGCTACTCTCCATGCTGCTCATCTGCAATCCTGACCACAAATGTGCTATGGCTGTGCACATGCACACAACATTTATCAGTGACATTAATGGCCAAAAAAAGCCAATAACATTAATTTTTCTGTTATCCATGTTGATCTGATATGTGACTGATATATAAGTGTACCTCTAGTGAAATCTGGGCAATGCTAACATTTGTATAAACCACTTCCCTATGTGAATGCTTGAAGACAGAGGTTTATTCTTGGGATTTTTGAGAAAGATACTGGGAGTGCAAACAGCATAATGCAAAAGTCAAAACAACTTTAGCTGATAAATGAAAGATTATGATCCAGTAGTTCCCAAGTTCTGTTCCTACTTCTAACATGGAGTGGTCTGCTTTGCAAAACATTCTTTTAGTCAAGTCAATAAAATTTGATATTTAAGGAAATCAGAGCGGTTAAATACTAGTATTATCTCTACTATATAGATCAGAAAATTTATATAAAAAAATTAAACGTTCTGTCAAATACCAGAGCAAGTCAATGCCAGATCAGAATTAAAAACACCATGTGGTATAATAAGGCCCATACTGCATCCAACTAGACCAGTGGCTGTAATTCAATTTCACAACCCCTTGCTGGTTAGCCCTGTGCTCTAATCCCTGTGCTATGCAACTCCTGGTGAATAAGGGGGAAACCTATTACCCTTTGGCTGATTTTCTGCAACCTTCAAGCATGCACAAGAAAGTCACTCAAAATTACACTGCAACTACCATCCCAGCAGTATTGACACCTAGTCAACATTTGTATGAAGACATATATATTATGTTGGTCTTTCCCAGTGGAAAACCTTAAATCTTAACAGAAATCACAAAAAGCAACTTAGTAAAAAGTGAACCAAGTCTACCCACTATTCCATTCCAACCTTAGGGGAGAGAGAGATTTAGATAAAATAACTAGAGCTTGTCTACCAGTAAATGTTTCTGACACCAATTTTATTCCCTCTAAGAAAATACCATTTTACCGTAATACCTTCACTAGAAATGACGAACCTCACCCTGAATTGAATGTTTTGTTTTAACTTTCAATGTTTGATTTCTCTCTCTCCTTTTTTTAGTCTCCTTCTTAGTCTTCAAGAGACTCACTTGCATCTTTCCCTATTTCGCCTCCCTTGAAAGAGGTGGAAAAATTCAGTCAAATACTTGCACATACTCTCCAGCTGGAAGAGCATGAGGAAGTACTGTTTGCTCTCATCCATTGGCACTCCTCTCTTCCCTTTTTCCAGTTGTGATAGTGGAACCTGTTCCCTCCAACTTACTTGAAGGGGGCTGGGGAGGCAGAAATTCCCCGATTGCCTAAAAGACCAACAGAAAAATTCTTATGGCATTTAGCAATTCCCTGCAAAAGAAAATTCTGAAGAATTTTGTGCAGTTTTTCACGGTAAGAACAACATTTTAAGCAACCTTCAAACAACACTACAGTCTTGCAACTCTTGCAAAGGAAATGAAGGTTCACACAGACCCTTTTGAGATCTTGTATCTAGTGCAGAAAAGGCCAGAGAAAGTTAAGAACATGCTATAAACTTAGAACTGTAACTATTTATTTAAAAAGAAAAATGTGCCATGCTGATAGAAAGGCTCCCAGTGTACTGCCCACTAAGTGAGTACCATTCTTAGAGCTCTGTAGATTTATGATTATGCTGGTGTAAAAGACAAGAGCTATTTAATTTCAAGCTTCATTATAAGCATAATGGAAAAAAATCTCAACTACATGGAACAAAATTAGTAGGCAAAATGTTTTTAGGCTTCAGAAACCTGGAGAAATGAATAGAGGTTTTTATAAAAGGTACTTATGTTCTTTAAGGAAGAATTCAAAAGGCAGGTGACAAAAAAGGAAAGAGAGAACAATGAAATTAAGATACCCAAGTAATTATGTGCCCAGTAATTACTGAAATACCTGTATACTTAATATTTCAAAATGAGAAACATACCTTTCCTTTCTTTCAAACTTGTAGGATACATAACTTATACAGCTGTGCTCACGCATAGTACTTCACTAAGGGAAAGTTTAGATGAAGTGAACTTTACATTTGACTCCGAAATCTACAACTCCTGTGAAAGCTTTATTCCTTACATGACAAGCCTCTCCTACAGGTTGGGGCTGGGGGCAATTTCTTTGTCCAGTTAAGTGAAATGGTCATGTGCTGCCATTCTCATGCAGAGACGGGCAACTTTACAAGTGAAGGGGGCAATATGCTGAATCATTATAGATATTCTGACAAAATGTAGGTACCCCCCGACCTTGTCAAGTTCCCTCCAGCTTGAAGGGCTGGGGGGAGGCAGAAATTCCCTGAGTGTCCAGAACTGACAAACTGAACTGGCTTCTATATAGTGGAGTCTGGCACACAAAGCCAAGCTCTGATGTTATCTTTTAGGTAATGGGAATAAATGTATATTCATATACTGGTGAAACAATCCTGTTGTAGACATAGCCTAAAAGGTACACCATAGGGAATTATGCACATAAAAATTAAAAATTTATGCAAAATTAATTATTTTTATTTATTTACTTTTTACAAATTAAATATAGTGCCATTTGAGCCTTCTTTAGAAATATATGCAAGTACTTTGTATGGATGGGGTGGGTATGGGCGTATGTGGAGTTTGTGGGGGGTTTGTGAAGGGGTATGGGCCTGTGTCTGGGGTTTGTTACTGGCTGTGAGGGGTGTGGGGTTTGTGGGAGATTGTGAAGAGGTATGGGAGCATGTAGGGCTTGTGAAGGTTTGTGGGGGGAGTTGTGAAAGGTGTGTGTGTGCATACATGTGCCCCACCACCATACATCCTTCCCTCCCCGCCGTGGCACACAGCTCCTGCCATCAGCAGCTCAGCAGCAGCAGGCTCTCGGAGCATTCATGGCTGTGGCAGGCAGACAACCCCAGCAGCGTACACATCTGGCTGAGTCCCAGGACCTGCATGTGTTGGCAGAGTTGGCCCAGCCCACTGGCGCATGCCTTTAGACCAGACCAGGTCTAGACATTGGGCTGGCAGCACTGCAGGCAGCAGCTGTGTGCCATTAGGTCAGGCAGGTTCTGTGCCTCCATGTGCGGCTTCCTACTGCAGTGCTGGTAGCCCCACATGGAGGCACCAAGCCTGCTGGCCCAGCCTCATGGTGTGTGGACGAGGAGCTATGTGCCATTGGGCCAGGTGGGCTCTGTGCCTCCACGTGGGGATCCCAGGACTCCAGCATGTGGAGGCATGGAGCTCGCTTGACCCAATGGTGCAGGACTCCATCCCTCCATGTGCGGCTTCCTGCCTGGCCTGATGGTGTATGGCTCCTGGGTCCATGCACCATCAGGCCAAGCCAGCCCTCCGTGTGGGGTTTACAGCACTCAGGCAGGAAGCTGCACATGGAGGCACTGAGTCACACACCACTGGGCCAGGCAGGCTCCCACTCACCTCCACATGCAGCCTCCTGCTGGAGTGCTGGA
This sequence comes from Crocodylus siamensis, assembly GCF_052110815.1. NCBI lineage: Eukaryota > Metazoa > Chordata > Crocodylia > Crocodylidae > Crocodylus > Crocodylus siamensis. The sequence continues at coordinate 33,874,383 of NC_143404.1, read as the reverse complement.
AGCCCCACATGGAAGTACTGAGCCGAGCAGCTGACCCGGCCAAATGGCACATGGCCCATACCCACCCACAAACCCCACCCACACCCCCATGCCCACCTACAAACCCAATGCCCACCTTCCTTCCTCCTGCAGGCAGGAGCGCTTACCCAGCTGTCCAGTTGCTTGTCTCTGTGACTGCACCTCACAGAGGTGGAGGCACAAAGCCTGCTGTAGTTAAATTATGCAAAATTATGCAATGATGCACAGTTATGACTTTTATGTGAAAACTGCGCGGCCGCATAATTCCCCACAGTGTAAAAAGGGATTTATAAGCAACAGAATGCAGGTAGACTATATTAGCAAACTTCTCTTAGTATGAAGCTGTGCCAGCAAAGCTGTGCTATGAGAACAGCAACACTTCCCCCTCCTCCGGTGCACTGTGCATACCTTGTCTTGGACTAAAAGATATTCAAGGCATAAGAGCACCTAATATTCTTGTAAGTGTTTAAAATGATTGTAATAGCAATATTTGAACAGTGTGAGAAGCCACCTTCCCCAACAAGAAGCCTGCTCTTAGTCATAGTTATTCAAGCTACTTGGTTAGAGTCATAAAGAAGGAAGGCTGGAAGGGACCTCCATAGGTCACCTAGTCCAACTCCCTGCCTAAGGCAGGATCATCCCTATCCAAGCAAACAAATTTCATTCAACCATAATCTAAACTCTACATAAAGACTACCCTCAACCATGACACAACGTGGACCAAACACCCTAACCTGACACAGGTAAAGCAGGAGAACCATGGCACCTAATATCCTGCTTCTATAAAATGTTGTCAGAATATGTTCAAGAGGTCTTGTGTAGAGGGACATGCCCCCCACTACAGAGGGAAGTAAAAACCCCTGCAGTCCGTACCAGTCTGAGCATGGGGTAGAATATCTTCCAGACACCAAATACGGTGACTGGTCTGATCCCAAGGGGAGGGGCAAGACCCTTTAGCCAGGAACCTCTGGTTTTACTTCTAGCAGGAGAGTCAGCACACTCCAGTTAAAATCCCCTCAAGTGCCTTCTGCTTAGTTCCTTCAGCCTCTCCTTCTATGACTTGCCTTCCAACCCCATGATCACCTTTTGTTGCCCACCTCTGAACCCTCTTTAAGTTCTCCACCTCCTTTTTAAAATATGAAGCCCACAACTGCACACTGTACTCCAGATGAGGCCTAACCAGTGCCTACTATGAAGACACTATCACTTCCCGTGCCTTATATCTAATGCTTCTATTGATGCAACCCAAAACCAGTCACCTTGTGTGTGGCTGGATTGCACTACAGACTCATGTCACGTCTGTGGTCTACCAAGACTCCCAAGTCCTTTTCTGTAGAGCTTCTATCCAGCCAGGTGTCTCCCATTTTGCATTTGGGTTTTTGATTCCTCCCAAGGTATAACACCTTGCATTTGCCCACACTGAACTTTGTACCGTTGACCCTAGTGCGACCTTTCAATCTGTCAAGATCCTTCTGAATTGTGCTCACATCCTCCAGTGTGTTCACAATCCTTGTTTCATGTTGTCTGCAAACTTGTTGAAGAAGCTTTCTATACCAGCATCCATATTGTTAATAAACATGTGAACCTGATCTCAGCACTCTCTCCTTTGCTATAGGATCATAGGAAATTAGAGCTGAAAGAGACCTCATGAGATCACCTAGTTTACACCCCTGCTCAAGATGGCTGGGATTGTTTAGGCAGGTATGCTGTTAAGTGTCTGCCTGGTTTGCTCTTGATTCCACAATTTCTCTAGGTAGCCTGTTCCAAAGTTTGACTCCCTCCCCTGAATAGGCACAAAGTTCCTCCTACTCTCCAACCTAAATTTCCTCTGCTACAGCTTGAGGTAATTTATTTCTAGTCCCGTCTCCCACTCCATCCACTCTATAATCACCCTGGAGATATACAAGACATATTAAATTCACCCTGAGTCTTCTCTTCTCCAGACTGAATAACCCTAGCTCTTTCAGCCTCAACTCAGAAGTCTTGCCTTCCAGGCCGCTAAATAATTTTTGTTATTCTGTTGGACTCTCTCCAATCTGTCCATATCTTTCTTGAAAAGTGAGGCTCAAAACTGGACACAGTCTTCCAAGTAAGGCCTCACCAGTGCTGAATACAGTGGAAGAAAAAAAAAATCACTTTTCTTGATTTTAAAGTGACACTCTTGTTGATACAACACGCTACTGACTTTTTTTTTTTGCCACAAAAGCACACCATTGGCTCATACTCAATTTATTCAGACTCAATGTATCCCACAGGTACTGCAGCCTAGCCACTCATTCCCCAGTCTGCATTTGTGCATAAAATTATTCTGTGCAAAGTACAGGACTTTGCATTTGTTCTTGCTGATTATCATTTCATTGACTGCAGACCATTTTTCTAGGCTATCCAAGTCATTTTGAATCCTAGCCTGGCCCTCCAGGGTGTCTGCAACTCCACCCAACATGGCGTTATCTGCAAATTTGCTACACATTGTAATGAAGAGCTGGGGGAGGGGGAAGAGAGGTGCCAAAGAGTGGCAGCATTAATTACCATGGCTCTGGGAGGTAATGCAATTAATGCTGCCACTGCTTCCTGCCCTCCCCCCACCACATATTTCTGGACCCCTGGGGACCTATTTCCCCAACCACGTACCAGATTAGGCCAGTGCCTGGGGCTGGTCCATAGCTGGACCCAGCACACTGCCCCAGGCTGCACATAGCTCTAGTCAGCACATGGTCCTAGACTGAGAGCCTGGCCCTGTAGCCAGTGTGCAGGGTCAGACCCAACATGCCACCTCGGTGCTAGCATGCCAGGATTAGGCCCTAGCACCAGCATGTTGGATCAGATTCCACTATGCAGCCCCAGAGCTGACATGCCAGATCAGGTTCTGACATGCAGCCGCCAGCCCTGGAGATGCCATACTTCTAATACTTACCTCTACCCCATTTTTAACAAAAAGTTGTCCCCAGAGTTATCAAAGAATTTACTGGACTGCTTGTATGCTGTTATGTTCCCCACCTCCCCACCCAGCAGATGCCCTGGTAATTAATTTGGCCCATGAGAAACAAGTCCTGTGATGTGAAAACTTTCTTCAGTTGCTTAAAAGATGACCATGTCCACCTCCTTCTCCTGGTTTGATAGCCTGTAGCAGTTGCTCATCATGATATTCCCCCTGCTGCTCTCCCCTGACATCTACCCCATGGTTTTCAGAAGGCCTACCTTCCACTTCTTACTGCTATGAATGCCAAGTAAAGTTTTCAAAAGTCCATAAAAGTTCCTTTGGTTAAGCAACTAATTAGGCACCAAAACTTATTTCCAGTTAACTTAGCACCGGAAATTGACTGAGTATAGAGGGGTTGTAAATGCACTGCCCACCTGGAAAAAGGTATAGAGGAAGAAATATTTACTAGAAGGAACTACTTCTACAAAAAAGCTTCCGAGTCCTCGATGACATTACTTGTCTAGATTCCAATACAGTTAGGGAATAATAAGATTAAAAACCAGGCATTGGGCTGTATTTGGTTACTTATACATTAAGTATTAAAAGCACTAGCAGAGGTAACCATGCATGAAGCTCTTAAAGCTATTTAAAAGCGCTTTTGGGACAAAAACATTGACATACCTGGAAGTAGAATGTTGTTAAGCCCTCTAACAGTTTTTACCTACATGTGTGTGGTGTGTGTTGTTTTTGTTTTTAAAGGCTACAGGCCACTATTATTGTGAACATGAACTGTACCTTCATAGACATCCTTTACAGGCATTTTTCTATTGAATACTTATGCCCGTCACTGAGAAAAAGATAATTTTGCTGGGGTGGGGAAGAAGGGGTAATGGAGGAGAATCACCAGTTAGTCAATTCCATCTCTTCTGCGTCCCATCTACCTTCACTGCCCATAGCCTTTGTATCTCCTTTGGCACCCAGAGATAAAAGTGTAAATCTCACAAATGTTACTTCAGTCTCCATGGATAGTACTACTAGGACTTTGTCTCTGCTGAAGAATATTCAACAGCTCTATCTCATTTCAACTTGATTACTGCAGCTTCCCGATATGGTCTCCATGAATACTGAACAAGAAGAATGCTCTATTCAGTTCCACTAAAAACTCTCCATTCATATCAAAGTTCAGTTCAAATCTGCAATCATTTTATGTTTCTATTAGCTTGTTCCAGCCATACAGATTACTCTTCTCTCTGTTGTCTCAAGACACATGCAAAGAAAAAGGAGCACCCTTTCCTCTGTTATGCCCATTCTGTCCTTCTCCCTTCCCCACTTACACCCTTGTAAATTAAAGAGTATTTCCATTTTTCTACCCTTTGTACTTACCAGCAATCACAGAATCTGCTGTTACACAATGCTGTATAGCAAGGCTGCCTAACTGTTGGCCTGCAAGCTATATGCAGACCGTGAGCAGTTAAACTGCACCCCATGCGGCTGGTTGGCATGGCTGCAAGAGCCACTGGGTTGGTGCAGCTCCAGAACACCTAGAGTGAATGCCACTGCCACCTAACCCCTCTCCCTCACCCACCCTTCCTTGTCCACCAAATTCAGGTCTTGGGTCACCACTAGCAACTAAAAATCAAAAAATCAACTGCAGAGGAAAAAAAAGGGGCAGGTGGGGTAAGTGGCAGTGGCATTCACCCCCTGATGAATTCACCTTCCGGTAGCCATACTCACAAGCTGCTGCTGGGAAATGGGCTGTCTGGCTCACAGGATGCCCTACAGGCCAGATTTGTGGGGCCAAATGAGTTGGACACCTCTGCTATACAGTGTAAACATACTAAGTGAAACAAGCGACAAACACAAGAACTGTACAAAAAGACTGCTTGCTTTTGTTTAAGTATTCTATGCAGGGTCTCTCTCGTTTTGTAAGGAAATGAAGAAAGGAATGATTTGGTGATGCTTTCTTATTTTACTTATAATTATGTATTTATGCAAAGAATGAATGCTTAAGAAGATATTAACAACGGCAAATGAATTTATAAAGATAATAGTTGACGGATAAAATGAGCTTGCAGAGAGAGTTTATTCGTCTGGAAGATGCATCAAATTTTAGATGGCATATTAAGGAAATGTGGGTCATTTACTGTATATATTTGTTTTAAACTGCTGTCTGTCTTATCCACAGAAATTATCGTTACAACAACGTGCCTGTTCTCTTGAATTGTTGAATAAACATGTTACTATAAATTTTAACATGGAAATTAGATTCTTGAATTGGATGCCTTCACCTCCACTGTCCATCCCAGAGGGTGAAGACATTTACCCTGTACTGGAAGCTTATCTTTGAATGCAACAAAATATACAAATAAAATAGAAGCTTTGCAAACATTTCTGATAAAACAGCTCACATCACAGGGGAAGTAGGTTCTCAGGTACCACAGCAACGACAGTGGTTTAAGTCTTAAGAGATTAAAATCTCCAAGAACTCAGAAATAGTTTCATGTCAATATTTGATACCAAGTATTTTCTTTTCCTCAATGTGCAGACCACAGGTTCAAAACTGCTGCCCTAGATGATCAGCATAGCTCCTTCAGCTAAGAAAAACAAAGACTATGACACAGCATACACTATCTGCTTCCTGGTCTTAAATCAAGGTTTTTGTTTTGGGTTGCTTTTTTAGTGGGCGGGTGGGGGGAGGAGTTTGGAATAAAGGCTTTTAAGTGAAATCTCACTTGAGAAAAGTATTCATGTATTAACTATTGAAAAAGAAGCATGTCCCTAAAAAGCAAGGTTTATTCAGAGTTTAAAAGCATTATGAACTATTCCAAAATATCCTTCATTAGACCTTGCACCCTTAAATCTTTGACATTTTTAGACTGCAAACTAGTTAGGATTAAAAGTGTACATTAGAAAGAAATCCCTGATAACTGTATCAGCACAATCTTATTCAAACCTAAAAGCTTTCCAATTAAACTGCACAGTACCAGACAGTTGGAAGTCAACAAACCTAAGTTTTCATTTTTTTTCTGAAATATTAAATGCTATGAATACAAAGTTACTGGTTGACATTTTTGGTATTTCATTTTCAAAATCAGAACAGCAAAAACTGGTATATTGGTCAAAAACCAGCTGCAAAGGTAAAACACGAACAGAACTGCAGAGGGGAGAATGAGAGCTAAGCTGGGCAGGGAAAGGCCATTTTGGTTGGACTGGAACTGAATTTCAAGATGTTTGAAAGGAAAGGACTGACAAGCTCAACATTACGTCTTACGGTTCTGTCACCCCTCCAAGGGAGCAAATAGCTGGCTCTGCTGTAGGTTTGATTGGCAAGGCTAGAGAAAATATCCGAGACTCAGTTTCTAAAAAGTAATGTGCCAACTGTCAAAGTAATGCCCTGGTTATTCTTGCAAGTCAACTTCTGAACTTGTACTGAACCCCCTTATAAGGTAAAGCAAATAGCTCATTTAACAGACTAACTAACCCTAGTACAATGGCTTTGAAAGCCACTTTTGAAACATACTGTTCAATACTGTAAGAGGAACAGAGGCACGTCATACCTCACCCGTGTCAACTGAAAACCTTTTAAAAGCAGTTTTTGCCCTCTCTTGAAGCAGTAATTCACAGAAGACAATAAAAGGCCTGCGTTCCAGAAACCCATCAAGTTACCAGGTTGCCTAAGATGCATTTGTTCTGACAGACCACAACAGGCAAATGTGCTCTGCAGAGGAAAGGGGAGAGAGCACACAAAACAGAAGAGGAGTCAAAGGAGAAAGTGCACGAAGTGGAGAACTCAAGTGGGGAGGCCCAGGATTTCAAGTCTCATCTCCACTGCTGTTGTTCTTAATACTGTTAGGTGCTCCACAACTCTTTCCAAGCATGACTCCTTATTCTAGGAAACAGCAGCATGTTCACCCCTCCCCCACCCTTCACCCTCAAATAAAAGGGAGATAACAGAATGGCTGCACAAAAAAGTACTCCGGGTAGAGCTGAGATTAGGACCCAAATCTCTAATACTTAAATTTCATCTACAGTACCTTTCAAAAACAAACCTGCAAAAGGGTACATTTACCCGAACAGGTCACAACTACTGCTTTAATTTCTAGACCAGTGGTTTTCAACCTTTTTTAGACTCGCAGCACCACCCAGAAAATGCCAGGTCTTCATTTTCGGGTTTTTTTGACCACAGAAAAACAATACAACAGTTTCCTGTTGCAAAAAAACCAAACAACTCAGAAAGACCACAACTACGGATTTGTATTCAAAAATCTCTGGGCTCACCTTGTGAATCATGCTTGCAAACCTAACAGTGCTAACACTGTTGGCACTGTGTAGCACCCTGGTTCAGAAATCACCAGCGTCATCCCAGTAAGAACCCCTCACAGAGTCAATTATGTCATGATTCCAAACAAAGCTCAGTGTTCCACATTTCAGTCATTTGTCACATTTTGATGTTTTGAGTCACCCAGTAGGAGGTCCCAAGACTGAAAGTTATGATAAATTACCATGTACATTTCTGCTGCAATAAAAAAAGGAAAAGAAAAAGAAAAAAGAAAAAGCACCATCTATTCTCATTGAGCATCTTCTGCTCATATAATTAAGTAACTTCCAGTTGTAATGTTTTTTCTGCAACAGCCTAAGAAAAAAAGTCCAACATGCTATAAGGACAATGACTTCCAACTTTTTTTCATCCAATGATCTTACGAGAACCCTTCTAGCCCTAAACTTCTGTGAATCTGTGAAAAACAGCCTCTGAAAAACCATCAAAGCACATCACTTCAGTATTACCTTCAGTCAGAGGTGTTTATTGTTTACGTGCACAAGTGTTCTGCCTGTAAGGACAGGACTTTACATAATACACAAGCTCCGAACAATTCATTTGGTGTTTTACATCTAAACACAAAGCTAAGTCCATAATACCACTTTATGCACTGATAATGGCAACTAGTCGGTGCTTTTCAGGATATGCCGAGTAGAAAGGCAAGTCTCGTCTACATGGTAATTGACTGGTATAGTTGTAGCAGAATAATAATTCTGTTACAATTATCTGAATGCATCAGAATAGCATGTTCAAACCATGTCAGAGTTATACTGACATACCTACAACAGACTAATTCTACTGCCATCTTCTATGCCAGTGAAGTTCTCTCTCCCTACAGACCTAAGAGAGCCAACTGCTTAGAGAAATTAGACTTCAGCAGATGAATTCAGTGGAATTACAACGGTAAATTCAGATTTCTGAATTATATCAATTTTAAAAAAACTTCTAATCTCTACCTGCAAATAAATTTATACACTTTGCATTTATGTAAAAGCAGGTATTTTAAAATGCAAGTTCCCCAATTATCAGTTCTGACAGATAATTTTCAAATAAAAACTGAATTGTAAAGATTCCTGTTAACTGTGGTTAATAGTCAACTGTTCAGCACTGGAGTTCTAGCTCCAGCTTTAATTACAGCTGCCTAGTCATTTCTCTTTCAAGGCCATTCCACTGCAATTGTTTAAAACTTGGTTGAACTTTTCACCCTCTAGGCCGACTTTGTTGTCTGGCTTCTGCAAGACATTTTATTTTATACATAATTAGATAAATAAGATATTAAATAAAGCTGGGATGAAATGCATCTTAATTTAAGAATGAAACAAGAAAAAAAACACTTTTTACATGGTTTTTATCAAATGCAAAAATTTCTAAAGAGTTCTTAGGCCAAAAAGGTTGTACAGCATTAGAAAGTGAAAAGTTGAAAAAGTGTAAGAAGTGCTTCCTACTGCCCCAGTGAAAATTCGTTTTGTTTTCCCTATAAGAAGATGCTTTGAAAAAATCTCAAGTGTATGCATATGCAGCTTGTTTCCTCACGCACTTTTGAACAAATGCACTTCAATGTTTTACAAGACTAGAGAGCATGAACAAATGGGTCAAATTTTGAATGCAATTCCTCGCTTGCTATTTACACTATGACCTAAAGTCAATCCACAGTGACAGAGGCAAGTCTGACTGCTTTTCTAAACAGCTTTCTAGAATAAAATTTACACAAAAAATATCCTCTGCAAATCTGAATTCAATCTCTGCTTTAAAGTCTTCCATGCGAACTAGTGGGAAATTTTGCCACTGACTATTTTGTCAGCAGATTGCAAACAGTTGTCAGTGTTGTTTTGCTTGTCATTCTGGGGCTGTCTAACCAAATAGCGAAGGCACAAAGTTTAATTTTTTTTAAAAGGGAAAATGCCGTTAAAGCTAGATTAAGAGGACATCAAAGCTGCAACTGGGGGGGAGGGGTGGGGGGGAGACTCAGAAGGCAAGAAATGAGAAGTTTTAAAGATGCACAGACAACAACAGTTAATTTGTTTGGGGTGCCAACTTAGGTTGCATACCACACATTCAAATAACTTGGGAGATTTCTCCCAGGTTGGTTCTCCTGGTATAGGAACCTACCCAGAGCCACATATACAGACATTCAAATACTGAGACCCTGAACAGTAGAGAGCTTGAAATGCTGGCCACTGCATAGGAACATATCAAAGGACTGTGAACAAACTAAATATGCTTGAGGTTGGGGGGAGTGGGAGGAGGCCGGCAGGGGGCATCAAATACGTGTGCGCGTGTGCATGTATGCACATGGCAGCCAAGCAGTGATGGAGAGCATTTCCCTTAAGTAAGTTGGTGGGGAGGGGGCAGGGGAAACATATACCCTCTCCAATTTCTGTACCCACAGCAGACACAGGGCTGCAGCTGGCCTAGACCAGCAATGGCAGAAATCACCCGTGACCCAGCAAGCAGGACCTGGCATGGGAAGGCAGAGTGGGGTGGCAAGACTTGTTGCTGTCAGCACCCTCATGCCAGCAATTCCACCAGTAGCATGAGAAGCAGGGATCCTGGTTTTCCATGATACAAACAAACAAAAAATGGCAAATTCTACAATAAGATCCCAAAATCTGTGGTTAAAATTAAATGCCACCCCCTGACCTGTTGGTGTCCCTCACTCCCCCACCGCAAAGTCCCCCAGCCTTGCTTGTACCCCTTGCCCCCCACCCATAGCCCCTGCCCCCCAGTCCTGATTGAGGGGGCCCCCAGCTGCCAGGGCTATGGAGCCAGGGACCCAGGTCAACAGCCCCGTTCCCAGTGGAAGGCAGCAGTTGCTACAGCAGGAGCACAAGCCAGCTCCCCTCCTGCTGTCTGCCTGCTGCAGGCTCAGGTGGGACTGGTTCCTAGTGGCAGCATGCACTCCCAGGAGGCAGGGGGGACCCACATCCCCCAGATCTGGGGGTGGGGGAGGGGCGGGGGGGGTGTGCACTGCCCCCATGAAGACAGAAAAAGTGTGGCAATGGCAGCACAGAGCTTGCAGCAGCAGACAGCTTTCTGGTTTGGCATGCTGTGCCTTGCCGCGCCAATCGCACACACTGCGTTTCAGAGGGCCTGGGGTAGGGCAACAGGGTGGGAAGCACAGCATTTGAGACCCAGGGTTTGCAGCTGGCTGGGCACTCTGGCCAGGGAAGTGGAAGTTTGCAGTCTCCCCACTTCCAGATGGGGTGCCTGGCCGGCTGCAATGCCCACCCCTGCAGCTGGCTGGGGGCTGAGGGAGCAGGGAGGTTTGTAGCCGGCTGGGCACTCCGGCCAGGGGGGAGAGGCGGGGAATGTTTGCAGCCTGCCCGCTCCTGGCCAGAGTGCTCAGCAGGCTGCAAACCCTCACTGCTCCCAGCCGGGTGCAAACTGGACTGCCCAGCCGGAGTGCTTGGCCAGGGAGTGCCTAATCTGGCTGGGGCCTGAGGGAGTTGGGGAGGCTGCAAACCTTCCACCTCCTCCTGGCCAAAGTGCCTGGCTGGCTGCAAGCCTCCCCGCTCCTTCAGCCCCCAGCCAGTTGGGCCCTCCCTGGCTGGACACTCTGGCCAGGAGGGGGCGGTTTGCAGCTGACTGAGCACTCAGACCAGGAGCAGGCAAGATGCAAATCCTCTCCCGACCCCAGCGGCTGGCCAGGGAGTGCCCAAGCTGGCTAGGGGCTGAGGGAGCAGGGAGGTTTGTAGCCAGCTGGGCACTCCGGCTGGAGGTGGGGGTTTGCAGCCTGCTTGCTTCCAGCCAGAACGCTTGGCCGGCTGCAAACCCCCACTACTCCCAGCCAGGTGCAAACCTCCCCTCCCAGCCGAAGACTGCCCAAGCTGGCTGGGGGCTGAGGAAGTGGGGAGTTTCACAGCTGTCCAGGCACTCCAGTTGGGAGCAGGGTGGCTGCAAACCCCCTCCTGGCCAGAGTGCCCAACTGGCTGCAAACCTCCCCGCTCCCTCAGCCCCTAGCCAGCTTCCCCTGCAGCTCTGCCCTGCAACCCCAAAGCCTCACTTGCTTGCAGTAAGAAGAGTGAGCTTGAAGCAGCCTCTGGTAAGTGCAAGTGTCAGGCCCCACCAAGTGTCAGGCCCCACCCTTCCCCTCAGGGCAGAGCTGGGGCCTTTCTATCCGTTTTGCAAACAGCTCTTGCAGCCTGGAGCTCTGCCAGTCTGCAGAGCTCTTTGCAAAAATAGGGAAATCCTTGGGTTGCTCTGCTAAGAGAGAAAATCCATGTTTTCTTTGCTAGAAACAGGAAATCCACATTTTCCTCATTTTTCCAAGGGAAACGGAAAACTCGGATCCCTGCTGAGGAGTAACAGGTCGGGGGGGAAAAGGGGGGGACGGGACACGCTGCCCTTACCTCCTTCTGCCACCAACTGCTCACATGCTGGGCCGCAGGTCTACCACACTGCCATGGCTCAGCCACCTCCACCACTCCCCTTAGGCTGCAACTCCACCCTGGAAGATGGGGTGAGGGGCAGTGCAGGTGACCTGAGGGGAGTGCAGACAGCTCCTGCCCAGTCCAGCCAGGCTGCAGCCCCATGCCTGCTGTGGGCGCAGGAATCGAGGTGGAGTGTTAGACTATCTGAATACTCACCCCTGCTCCACACACTGGGGGTGCTGGGGGAAGGGGAGCAGCAGGTCAGGATTAAGGGTCAGCTGCAGGACCAGGGGGTGCAGGTCAGGAGTGAGGGTGACCTCGAGTCCAAAAAGGTTAAGAACCACCTCTCTAGAGGCTTCCTTAGTCTGCATGCCTTAGTCTACACAGTCTCCCACGGGACAGTGAGGGGGTTATGCTGGAGGACTATATTCTTTTCCTAAGAGAAGCCACAGCATAAACAGACATTGGATCTCCCAGGAGCAACTTCAAGGTCTCTCCTGAAGAGGCCAAGCCATTTCCAACACCTGGAAAAAAAAGCTTGAACTTCTGTACACTCAGTTTCTCCTGGGGGAGAAGCAACTCTCCCAGGAGAAACTGAGGGTGCCTGTACACAAGTGCGGAGGCTGCTGGAGCAGCGTAATCACTGTGCTCCAGAAGCCTCCCATGTCTCATGTATCAGCATCCCCACACTTCAAAATGGTGATGGGGTGCTTGAACTAAAGTTCGTCAAATGCGCCTTAGTTCAAGCACCCTCATACATGAGATGCTGTGGTGCTTTAATTAGAATGGCTCTCGGAGCTGCTCTGATTAAAGCGTACCCCCCCGTGCAAATGTAAAGGTACCCTGAATGTCTATACAAGGCCTTAAAGTATTGTTCTTATTCAGTTTATGCTGGCCAGACCACTACAATCATACACCTGCAACAAGTCAAGAAAGAATCTTGCCTTAAAAAAAAAAAAAAAGAAAGAAAAAAAATTTGAAATACAGATTAGAATAAAGTTTGCTTTAGGCCTTAATACAAAATACTGAGACTGGCATAAAGTACTCATAAAAAACATATTTAGGGGTGCAATGATGGGCAGTTTATACAAAGCTGAAGACAGACTAGTACAGCTTTAAGTTTTAATTTTTCCAGGTGGTCCAAAAAATATGCAAGAGGAAAGCGGTTTTGGGGTAATATTTTTCTTAACACAACCATACATAGATATTAGACAAGCCTTGAGGCACAAAGGGTCCCTCTTCACAGAACACCTTTAGATGAAGTATGTGAGAGGTAAAGATTTTAGTGGGTGATATCTTTTATTGGAGGAACTACCAATAAAAAGTTAAAGTTAGACAAGCTTTCAAATGCAAGGCATTCTTTACGGGTATCATTCACTCAGGTATTGTAGCCAAAACACTAATGAGGTTTTGATAGCATTGAATAAGTGATCAGGGAATTCTGGTTGCTCTGAACACAAATTCACTGTCCTTCCTTTATTCACAGTGAGTTTCTCCATGATGGTTAAAATGTGCATTACTACTTCCAACAGTGTTCAAGTTACCTAAGGTTATGCTAACCTGTACTAAAATGCCTCACAATACTTATTTAATGCACCTATATAGTGGTGGCAAGAGTACCTTAAACTAGTAAGAAAAATGTAAAATTACTGCAAGGAGAACTACCTTCAGTAAAACTGATTTGACAGTTACATTGTTACTTTAGAAAAATAAAGATTCTCACGGTGTAAAAATACTCAAGCCTGAAAGGTAAATGGACTCAACTGTGGTCAACCAGCAAAATAGAATATTAACAGTGATACATTTTAATCAGCATTTGACTTTTTACAAATGCTACTGAGCTTATTAGCACCAGTAATGATTCACTTAGCCCCACAGCAGCATATAAATGGATACATCAAAACTTTTAAAAAGCTAGCAAAACCAGCTATGCATTAAGAGCGAATAATAACTGCAGACTGTGTTCCTTAGGTGTTTAGTCTGCATTACCGTGAAAGAACAAAATGTGAATGCTAAGGCAGTCAGTCAATGTTAAGACATACTGGTCATGTCTACACATGTGCTTTACTGTGAAGTACGCTGAGGAGTAAAGCATCACCATCTACACGTGCAACGACATCAGGCCACAGTAAACTAATTACCACTGCCATAAGATAGTATTATCAGGGACAGTATTATCTTACAGTGGAGTAATTAACTGCAATTAAATACAAGTGTAGACGCTGACTGTGGGCATAAATTGCACCTGGTCAGCCCAGGCAGCAAGGGGCCAGACTCCTGCCTCCCACCTAGCTGCATGGCTCCATACTTTCAGGATCCTTGCACACCAACCAGCCCCTCTATTGCTGCCACCTGGAGCCTGGGGCAGAGCAGGGCAGGAGTGTCCTTGGCATAAACTGCTCTGCCCCAGCTCTAATTGCTGCTGTCCCAGGCACATGTGTAGATGCTGCACCTGGGAGTAGTTTATTCCAGATCAAACTGCTCCAGAGTTTACTGCATGTGTAGATGCAATTACCAAGTAAGACATGGAACAAATTTCATGTTTCTCAATTGTAAAGCAGTTGCCAAGACATTCACTTGAATGACAGACTGACCCGTGTTTTACATATTGCAATTAAATGGCAGACTAATCTGTTTAAAGTAAACACTGTTAGAAATATCTTGCAATTAAGAATGAATTCTATTTGGTGGCCAAAATTTACAATTAGTATTTTTATACCAATCCCATTTTAGAGTTGTGCACTGACATTCATAGCGTTTTGTATGGAAATCTGCAACTTTCATTCTAGACTTCTAGAACTCAGCTCATTTAGGTACAAATTTAATTGGAAATGTATATTAACACACATTTTGTGGGCATGAGACACCCCAACTAACACTCAGGAACTATTCATTTCAGTACCTTAGAAAAATTTTAGCGCAATATAAACAAATGAATCCACAGTACTTAACTCCCACTTTTAAATACATTTCCAATATAGTTTGAGTCTCTGATGCATTATCTCCATTTCACTAAAACTACAGCAGAAGCAACATCTTGTTATATCACTGCTTACAAGATTTTTTTTTGGTGGGTGGGGGGGGGTAGGTACCTGAATGAAGATTTAACTGAACTAACTGAATTTAATTAACTGAATTTGAAATTAAACCAACTGCACATTAACTGAATTTGTTAACTGCTAGAATACAGCTGAAGAAAACTTAGAAGTTAAGTTAAAATTAGTACAAGTGCTGCCTTAACTAGGTTTGTACCACCTTACCTCAATCAACTTATTGGCATGTTCACGGAAAACCTGTGCATATTCTTTAACTTCCTTTTCATTCCCATTCTTGGCAGCTTCAATCAATACGAGAAGTGGAACATTTGTTTCCAGAAAAGAGTCTGACACATGATCCATAACAGCTTTGCGGAGCTAAAAATTAAAATCAAAATTAGTTAATTTTCTTTTACCAGAAATTAACCACCATTTTACTGCAATGAAATAATAGAAGAGACAGATTTGTTTCTTGCAAAAATCTGAGCATTTGTTCTACAACCAAACCCTCTTTCACTACCTGACAAAGACTCTTCTGCTCTTGTGCTCACGTGGAAGGTTTTTTGTTGCAATTCCATTAAATCTTTTTAAAAACAAGAACGCCTTTGACCTCGTGTCCCATGATGTCCTCATGGAAAAATTGGGAAATTGAGGCCTAGACAATTTCACAGTCCAATGGCTGGGGAATGGGTTCTGTGAACAGACCCAGTGAGTGATAGTTGACAGAACTGAATCAACTTGGCACACAGTAACTAGTGGCACCCCACAGGGCTCCGTTCTCAAACCTGTACTCTTCAAAGTGTTTATAAATGATCTGGACTTGGGTGTTACAAACAGACTGGCTAAGTTTGCTGATGACACCAAGCTACGGGGAAGTGCAGTCACCCTAGAGGAGGGGGTGTCAACCGGGGGTACATGTTCCTCTGGGGGTACTCGGGAAGGCCCTAGGGGATACGTGGCAACGGCGCAGAGAAGTAGGGGGCAGGGCCACCAGCAATTTGTGCCGCTGCGTGCCATGTGCCACCAGTGCTTTTGTTTTCGCTGTGCACTGCCAGCACTTCTGGTTTTGCCATCCTCGCCCCCCTCCCACTCATTGACCAGCCACTGGGGGACTCCCTGCTTCTTGATCGGCTGCCAAGGGTACCGACCAAAAAAGGTTGAAAACTCCTGCCCTAGAGGATAGGTCAGCCTGGATCACCAGCCTCGACAGACTTACAAGGTGGGAGGATCAAAACCTGATGGCATTCGACACTGAGAAATGCAAGGTGCTCCACCTTGGGAGAAAGAACCCACACCACACTTACAGGCTTACAGAGTAGGCAGTGCTATATTAGCTAGCATCATGTCTAAGATAACTTTTGAACTCTGTGAAACAGATTAAGGCAAGCCTGTAGTATAGACTCACAGACATTAGGGCTGGAAAGGACCTCGCAAGATCATTGGGTCCAGCCCCCTGCACCAAGGGCCAGGAAGTCAGCTAGGGTCAAAGGATCCCAGCAACATAAGCATCCAAATGCTTCTGGAAGGAGTCCGGAGTAGGTGCTTGCACCACCTCTGGAGGGAGTGTGTTCCATTGGGACACTCTGGTGAACAAGTAAATCGCCCAGATCCTGATGCACACCCCTGATATATTTATAGGCTGTCACCAGGTCACCCTTGAGCCTGTGCTTTTCCAGGCTGAAGAGTCTCATGGCTCTCAGCCACTCTTCACAAGCATTATTCTCTTGCCCTCTGATCATGCATGTGGCTCTCCTCTAGACTCTCTCAAGCTTCTCCATATCCTTCTTGAATTGTGGAGCCCAGAATTGAATGCAGTACTCTGCTGCGGCCTCACCAAGGCTGAGTACAGTAGGAGGATGACAGCCTGAGATCTACTTGAGAAGCATCTATGGATGCAAGCCAGAGTTTGGTTTGCTTTACCAGCTGCGCCATCACATTGGTGGCTCATGTTCATCTTGTGGTCAATCAATCATGATCCCCAAGTATCTTTCAGCCGTGGTGCTAGCGAGTGTAGCACTGCTGAGTCTATAAGCATGCTGCAGGTTTTCCCCTCCATCCACAAGGTGGAGTACTGTGGTACCCAAGTACCTTGCATTTGTTGGTATTGAATGTCATCAGGTTTGTATGGACACATTTAAATTAATTTAGAAGTGTTTATGCTAGTTTGACACTTTTTTCTTTGCTGATTAATATGTTGATTTGATGTATTAATTCTACATAAGAATAACATTTTAATTTTTTTAAACACTTTACCAACTTTGAAAACACTAAAGCCACTATATTTTGATACATCCAGGGTTAGATTCAAAGCAATATTTCCATTTTGTAAGTGACTTGTCTTTAGTTTATAACATAGTATGCACATACACATTTCACACCAAGAAAATGCTCTTTAAAAATAGTTTTCTGACTTGTAATTTGACTCCACAAGAGTTGTTTCTTCTTATCACTGACTTACTATCATTAGCATGACAATTCAGCATCTATACAGGGGTGGGAAATTATTTCAGCTAGAGAGCTGCTTAATGAATTTTGGTGAACTGCCTAGGGCCGCAAAGGCCGCCCCACCCCTTGATAGGTGCCCTGCCCCCTAGTTGCTATCTTGGGACTAGAAGTCCCACCCCTAACCCCTGACCTTTGCCATCAAAAGTCCTTCCCCTTGCTCCCAGAAGCACTCCTTGGGGGGGAAGGGGGGGAGGGGGGGCAGGTTGCCATCTTGGAACCAGAAAAAAGTCCTATACTAAAAATGAAACATTTACTATAACATATATGTTTTGACCCAATTTACATGCATTTGTGCAGTGTACAGAGGTGACTGCATAAAAGCTCAGTCTTATTCTTGTACACTGTGGGGAATGTATGGGGAAGGGTGTGGCTGTGTGTGTGAGGGTACGAGTATGTGTGTGGGGGGTGTGGAGGGGGTGGATGTGTTAGTAAGGAGTAGCTGTGGGGGACTGTCCTCCCCCACTCATCCCCCCCCCATATGCCCCATCCCGCTGGCACACAGCACCCACCGCCAGGAGCGGCAGCGGCAGCAGCAGCAAGTGGCAGGCCCTTGGGGTGCTCGTGGTCTGCACAGGAAGAGCCTCCTGGTGGTGCATAGCTCCAGCTGCTTCAGGGAGCTGCGTGTGGTAGCAGGGAGGGGGCCAGGCCAGCCTGCCTCCCTCCATCATGCAGGGCTCCCCACCTCTTACATGCAGTTCCTGGGACACAGCCCATGCTGGAAGGGTGAAGCCCTGCGTATTGGAGTGAGTGGTCTGGTCCCATTCCCGGCTCCATCACGCGGAGCTTCCCACCACTTCTGGCAGAGTCCCAGGATCTGAATGTGGCAGCAGGGAGCAGCAAAGGTCACTGGCTCCATTGTGTGGGGCCTGCCCCAGTGGCACGAGTCCCAGGAGCTGCATGTGAATTGCAGGGAGCCCAGTACAATGGAGCCAGGCTGACCCAGGTGCCATGCTCCCACTGCCTTGCTGAATGCAAGCTCCCACTGCCTTCCCTTCCTGCTGCCCTCGTTGCTGCAGCAGGGACATGAGGAGCCAAGCAGTTTTCCTAGCAGCAGCAGGTCTGCCCAGAAGCTGTGTGCTGGCTGGACCAGGGCTCTTCTCCACACAAGGGTGGGAGTACCGTGTGCTGCCCTGGCAGGAGTAGGTGGGGCTCAGGTCTTATGCAAGTGCAGCAGGGGCAGCTGCGGGCTAGGAAGGACACAGTTAACTGGTGGGCACCTGCCCACAGTCTGGATTGGGGGGGGGGGGGGGGGGGGGGGGGGGGGGAGTGCATGACAGGCTGAAGCCATCTTGTGAATTGTATTTTGCCCACCCCGATCTATGATGTCTTGCCTATACTAGTTAAACTTTAAGGGATTACAATTCAATCCCTTATACTGTTGTGAGAACCAAACGCAACCAGCTAGCTTTCAATGTATTCTACAAGAAAAATAAGCAACATTACTATCATCAAGCAACATAAAGAAGCCATAAAATAAAATATTTCCAAGAGGGAACTTATTTAGAAATGCATTCATTTGTATAAACATTAATTTTACTTATTCTATACCTGTCTGCGCAAGTCCCTCGTCTTTTTAGTCATTTTGTCTATTGCAGAATTCAGAGCATCGCTTCTTTCTTTGCGACCAGCCTGGAGAACAAGAGACAGACCAAGGTAAATGTATGTTATTTATTGTTTGTTATGAAGAAAACATTTGCAATTTACTTCAAGAACAAGTTTATACTCATTTAAAAATACTATATACATATACACATACACAAAATGAAAGCTGTTTGTACCCATGCAAAAAGAAGCAATCTCCCTATTAAAGTACAACATGGTCTTTTTCAGTGGTCTGAACACATTTCCTCTATACTTTTCTCAAGAGAAGCTATTCAGGGATAGAGGAGAGGGGGACTGACAGTTTTCAGAGTCTTTAAGTCAAAGGAGCTTGACTCACTAGGAACAAATCCAAAAACAATATTTCAAACCCAGGATTCTTTTGATTTTTTTCCTTACAGATCTAAGGAAGCCCCTAACACCTCCTCCAGCAAAAAAAACCCCTAGAAGCTACAGTTCATACTCTCACCAGGCTCATGATATGAAGAGATGCATACATGAAACAGAGCCATGTCTAACCCGCACTCAAGCATTTTAAGCAGAGGGGATAATACTCCAAAATGGTCATCTGCAGGATAAAAGATGAACGTTTCTTAGAGAGTTTTGCACTTCATAGCCACTATACCAGACTTGTTTCATGCAGCCAGAATGGTAAGCTAAAATTCCAAAAGTAAAGAACATCACCAATATTATTATCTGAACCCACGCACAGAGTATTGGACTGAAGAGTACTGGATTATTAGTCTTTGGTACAATAAGATATTACACTATGAAAACTGATATGAAACCAAGGGTACAATCTGGCTTTGGTTAAGCAGACAATGCAGGTAAACATTTCATAATACAGATAATTATATTGGCCACTCAATATTCTGAGAATTATTTTAGCGCACATGATTTTTTCCCACCAAATTTAATATACGTTTAAAATATGCTTTAAACATCTACAAAGCAATTTTACAAAGTTCTTTCCTGTGCTCAATGCAATTAAACTGCTGAGAAAAGAACACATTAACCACTATTAAAGTGAATGTATGCTAATTATCAATTCTCTAGATGATAGCATGATTTGAAAGATCTGGATGGGCAGCTTTGAAATCCTAACAAAAGGATCTGGAGTCTTGCATAAAGTAGAAAGATGTCAAGTGATTGATGGGCTTAAACTAAACTGGGGACAGCCAGGCTCAGTTATATTTTGATCACTGGTAGCTACCAAGCATACATTATTCAAAACCTGTCACTATCATGGTCAGATAATTTGATTCTGTCACACAGATTTCAGTAAAAGGAACGCTGGAATCTAAACTATTACCTGAACAGCAGCAAGTTATTCAAACTATTCCATCTTTCTTCATCCTCAAAGTGATCTATTAAAATATTTCACAAAATGAAAACTACTGCTGATTTCTATGCATACAGGTATAGAATGCATGTCAAAACCTTCCATTCACGAAGATTTCGTAAAAAAAAAAAAAAAAGCGGTACAAATGGTTCTGCTTTACTGAATATATTTTACTTACTTCAAGTGAAAGTTCCAGTTGGGTATCTGAGACTCATTTAAACCAAAGAAAAAAGTGGCTAACAACAAACAAGAAAGATAATCATCCTAAGTAGAATATGAGCTAGTCAGCTTTGTGTTGGCTTACTTATGCCAATCTAAAAGTCAATTTACCTGTGTACAACCACCAGAATAAATGCTTATGGCTCATTAATGGAAAAAAAGGCAATCTAATAGCAGTTACTTACTGAAATCTCATGATTTACTAAGATTTTCCCAATCGTGACATGATCACCTCCTAAGAAGGAAGGAATAGGCTACACTTGGACCTAGACAGGTTACAGGGGTGAACAGATGAGAATAGGATGGGATTCAACACTGGCAAGTGCAAGGTGATGCACCTGAGGAACTGCTTTCTTGTCAGTGCAGAGGCAGAAAAGGATCTTGGAGTCATCATTGATGCCAAGATGAACATGGGCCGGCAGTGTGGGGATGCAGTCAGGAAGGCCAACCGTACCTTGTCATGCATCCACAGATGCATCTCGAGCAGGTCCAAGGAGGTGATAACTCCCCCTCTAGGAGGCACTGGTCAGGCCGCAGCTGGAGTACTGCATCCAGTCCTGGGTGCCACACTTCAAGAGGGATGTGGACAACATGGAGAGGGTCCAGAGGAGGGCCACTCGCATGATCAGGGGGCAGCAGGGCAGGCCCTACGAGGACAGGCTACGGGACCTGAACCTGTTCAGCCTCCACAAGAGAAGGCTGAGGGGGGATCTATTGGCCCGTTACAAACTAGTCAGAGGGGACCAGCAGGCACTGGGGGAGTCCCTGTTCCCCTGAGCACTACCAGGAGTGACTAGAAATAACGGTCACAAGCTGGCAGAGGGTAGATTCAGATTAGACATCAGGAGGCGCTACTTCACGGTCAGGGCAGCTAGGACGTGGAACCAACTTCCAAGCAAAGTGGTGCTGGCTCCCACCCTGGGGGTCTTTAAGACAAGGCTAGACGAACACTTTGCTGGGGTTGTTTGACCCCAGTACTCTTTCTTGCCGTGGCAGGGGGTCGGACTCGATCTGCTCAGGTTCCTTCTGACCCTACTATGAAACCTCAACAATGCAGCTCAAAAGAAATGCATGGTATTATATCCTATTTTACCTTAACAAAGATAAAAAGCCAAGCATTTGATTATTTTTAAAGAAATATAATTTTACCTCTCACATAGTCTATAAAATTGTTTCAAAATTAAAGCAAAACTGAAATATTTCCTTCAAGCTTGTTAACTTTATCTGGTATTCTGGCATTATAGTAAAGAAGCTCTAGGAAATGAGGAATAAAGCAGCTTTCACAGGATTTCCTAACAACGAAGATGTCAGAAGAGCAATGTTGAGACAACTGTACCTGCAACCTGCCATCCCATCTTTCAAGCAGAACTTGCTGTAGCAGGTCTCAGCTGCCAACACAAAATCATAAGCCAACCAGTGATAACCAATTAAGACAAAAACACTGCATACTGGGACCTGCAGTCTTGATGAGTCACATTTGTATAAAAGATCAATGCATCCCGTGGCTCATCTTGCACAATTCCAGTGCAGTTCTGGCTACATAAAATCATACAGTAAGGTCAGACAAAAGCACAACAATCATCACGGATCCTGGTTTTCTATGTTTTAAAATTGGAAATTTTCTGATTTAAAACAAAATGGAAAATTCTGATTAAAACCCCCCAAATCCACATTTCTCCATGATTCAAATGAAACACCACTATATATACAGGTATCAATTGAATGCAATGTGTTATTGACATATTTACAATTTTAAAGTAATTTGGATGCCTAACAGTGCCTTGAATCACTATAAAATAAATTCTAAATACCTATAAAATGTTGATGTTTGATTTGGGGGTTTTTTTATCATGGAAAAAATCAGAGCTCCTCCTGCCCCTTTCGCTCCCCAGGATGTGGGGTCCAACTGTGGCTGCTCCCCCAGCCACCACTGCTTTGAGGTGCTGCACAGCCCTGATATTCTGGTGCCCTGACCCATGCCATTGTCACGCATTCCCCACCCGCAACTCACCTGGCCCTGCGGATGCCCCTCGCTCCGTACCCCCCCCCCCAAGCCCTGCAGGGGCCCTTCGCCCCCCGCCACCCCTCAGCCCTGCTGGAGGGGACCTCCAGCTACGAGAAATATGAGACTAGAGACCTGGGTTTGCAGCCCTTGGCCCCCACAGCAGCTCCTGAGCCCTAACTGCCACCCATGGGAGACAGAGCAGTGTGAGGAGCCCTGCTCCCCTTCCCCCAAGGATAGCACAGGTGAAGTAGAGCCTGTGGGGGCAGCAGGTGCAGGCTGCCCACTGTAGGCTTGGGCAGAGGGAATAACTGGTTCTCTGCCACTGCATGCACTGCTGGGGTGGGGCATGGGGGACTCATGCCCCCCAGATTTGTGGGGGCTGGGTGCAGGCTTGGGGCTCCCTCCCCCGCTGCCCTCCCTCTGGGGCCTCTGTGGCGCAGTGGGCAGGACCTCGTGCAGCAGGTCAAAGCAGGGCTGTGCGCTGCTGTTGTGAGCCCCATGGTGTTATCCCTGCTGCCACTAGGCAGGCAGGGGGTGTTTTGCCATGGCAGTGCAGGGCTCCCAGCAGCAGTGGCACTGAACTGCCCTGCCAGGTCCCACCCACTGGGCTGTGGAGACCCCAGGAGGAGAGCAGCAGAGCAGGAAGCCCGAGCCTGCAGCAAGCAACCTGCCCCCGCCCCCCGTACACAAATCTAGGTGGCACATGCCCCCCATGCTCTCCCCAGGAGTGTGTGCAGCAGTGGGGAGCCACCCAAAGGAGCCATCCTGTCCCCCCAGACAACCCACCCAGGGCCCTGTCCTGCTCCCTACCTGGGCCCTGCAACTACGCATTCCAGCCCCGGGCTCCATATATTGCCTGGACTAGGCAATAGCCCCAGCCTCACCCAACTCCCTCATTATGGGGGCCCCAATTCCCCCCCGCACCTCCACGCAAGACTTACCTGCAGAAACTGCTCTCCAGGCTGCCTGATGGCCATGTGCATGTGGACATGTGCACATTCACATGGTAACCCCTACCTGACCACCCTTCTCCTGCTCCTCTCAGCCAGCCTGCAAGGGGAAACGCACCGTTTCCTGTGTTTTTCTCTTTTGAAGGAGAAAAACCGTGTTTTCTTCCTTACAATGAGAAAATCCACGTTTTATCATGACAAATGGAAAACCTAGATCCCTGATGATCATCTAAAATGAGCTCCTGCATAATCCCAGCCAGTGATATCTGAAATCAGCTCGACAACTGTGGCTGTTAATAATTGATTTATTTTAGACACTCTAGTTTATTTTAAGTCTCAATATGTTGAAGTTCACTACACTTGACTAATACATTTGAGAAGCTGATGACCCTCATTGCTTTAAAAACAAAACCAAACAAAAACACAGCATTCCTTATTTCTCCTTTGAGCTTTCACTAAGTCAAGTGTACCCATGAAACTACAGCACAAAAACATCTAATTCAATTGTTTCACTTGTGCATTGGATTAAAAGGATTGATCAAAGTGAATCCTGAATGTCTGAGTTCACTAACAGGATTATTAGTTAACCAATGCTATCTCATAAACATTAGACATTAGGGCTGGAAGGGACCTTGGAAGATCATCAAGTCCATCCCCCATCATCGAGTCCAGCCCTTTCTTCTCAGAAGAAAATATCAGTGTTGTGGTCAAGTATTAAAAGCTACTGATGTGTCTAATAGACTTATTATGGTCCTGTTGGCTTAGTCCATCATTAGCAGGGATCCTGGTTTTCTCCATTTAAAAATCCAAAATTCTCTGATTAAAGCGTGCACACAAAAATATCTGTGTTTTTTCATGATTACAATGAAACACCACTATACAGTAAAATTCCTGTTAACCACCATGAGTGAGGAATGGAAGGCTTCCAGTAAGCTAAAAGTGCTGGTTACCTGAGGCACAGGTTTCTGGCCAGACACAGTGGGAAGGGGGGGCAGGAATCACCCTCGGAGCAGGAGGGTCCTAGCTGCACCCTGGCAGCTCCAGCTGCAGCCGTGCCCTGGGTGTTAGAAGCTGCAAGCCCCCCGTCAGAGGGGCAGGAGGAAGAGCCTGGCCCCACGCTCTGTGGCGGGCACTGCTCCCAGCCACTCTGCATGAGCCCTCAGGGCTGCAGCCACTGCCCAGGGGCACAGGACTCTTGGCTCTCACGCTGGCCGAGGCAGAAGGTGCCTGTGCCAGAATCGGGTGTCCCCCCCACCCCCACGTCCGGCCATGTGCCATTCTCCCTCTCCCCCCAAACGTTGGGGCAGCCCAGCCGCAGGGTGCTGCAGGAGGGGAGAGGGGCACACATGCGGCCAGGGAAGAAAGCGGCATAGCAGGCAGGAAAGCACGACCAGAGTAGCACCGGGGAAGTTGCTGGGCTGGGCTAATCATGGAAAAATCAGAGCTCGTCCTGCCCCCTTCACTTACCAGGATGTGGGGTCCAACTGTGGCTGCCCCCACCCTGCTTTGCAACTATTAAAATGTTTACTATTTCCATAGGAGCAAAATGATTTCAAAGCCACTGGAGTGTTTTGCTGTTGGACCTACAGCATAGGGGCTTGTGTAAAATAAGAGAACATCAGCTATTACCATATTTACTTAGAAATATGTACGTATATAAAAATATATTCAAAGACAACCCCTGCCCCCCAATAGTTATATGTATACATGGAAAATTATACGTGTTAAAATTATAACACATATAATTTTCCAAGTATAGAATCTATTTAGTGGAAGGTCACCTTAAATTTGTTCCCCTCCTCCCCCTACTCTGACAGGGGAAGCAACAACACCCAATACTCCTTGCTCGTAGTCTGCCGCACCCACCACCTGTCCCTTGTGCCACTGGCCCCCTCCCAAGTGACTGACCCCCACAATGGGCTGAGCTTTCATGCACCCCACCCCCACCCATCTCCTTCATGTGTCTGTGTGTGGCCCTGGCCCACATGACTGCTCATCTGCCCCCAACCCACTCCCCTCCCTGCAGCCTCTGCCAACCTCTTGCCTTCCCCACCTGTGCCTGTCACCCTATCCCCTGCCCCCTCAGTGCCTGTGTCTAACCAATTCTCCGCCGCCTGTTCACCCCTGCCCACCTCCACTCCCACTTACCTTCTGCTGCAGCTCTGGGGTGGTCAGCAGCACCAATGCCCCAGCTTGACTCCAGCCCAATCCAGCCAGGAACAAGTGTTGGCAGCTCCCAGCTGTGCTGGCTGGGGGTGGAGACTTCAGAGCCGGAGCAGAAATTAAGGGGGAAGACAGGGGCAGGCTGCTCAGTTTCCCCTGCGCTGCACCTGCTCATCTTCCCCATTCACCCCCCCCCCCCCCCCCACACACACTGTGGTTTCCTCTATGCTCCCCTAGCTGACTCCTTCCTCCCCTTACCCCCCTTAAAACAAGCCATCCTGGCCTGGAGCAGGCAGCAGCTCAGCTCTGGCTTCAGCCCCAAGCTCAGGGCCAAAGCAGGAACTGAGCAGCTGCCTACCCCAGGCCAGTATTCAGATCCAAGATGAGGTTCCTCCACCATGCTGACAGGGGGTGGAAGGAAGAGGGGTCAGGAAGAAACAGGCTATATCTTAGATTCAAATAATGATTGAAAATACCACGGTTAAAAAAACCCTAGACTCAGAATTCCCTTCAATTCACTGTGGTAGTACTCATTGGAAGGCAAGTAAAACCAAACAGCGTAGTAGCCAGAAAATTATGAGCAAACGGAATGTCAGCACAGACCTACTGCCTATTGTGCATTAGGGGCAGCTATTTGCAGATGGTTTGACTTTGAGAAATCAGCACTCTTGACTGACAGCTGTGCATCTGCCAACTTCATTCTAGATTGGAGGTTTTAAAGTAAAAAAGGATGACCTTTTAATAGGTATGGGGAATTCAAAAAATACAGTTAAGGTTGGAGGAGTCATCTATTTTTGTCAATTACAAAACATTTTTTCCTCTTTCTTTGAATAAAACAAATCATTTTTTTAAGCTTACTATTTCACTATTTTTTAAACACTATGAGGTCTATATGCTGGAAGTGTAGAAGAAAAAGTAGAATTGATAATGAATAGCTG
The DNA here is from genome assembly GCF_052110815.1 of Crocodylus siamensis. Lineage (NCBI taxonomy): Eukaryota > Metazoa > Chordata > Crocodylia > Crocodylidae > Crocodylus > Crocodylus siamensis. The sequence goes on along the minus strand of NC_143404.1, from coordinate 33,848,001 downwards.
TCAAGTCCTTTAAAAAAAACCAAGGATTAGCAACATGCACCAATACCCAGAAACCTACTGCATTTTACTTGATGATAGCAGTAGTTCTTTAAGCAGAGAATTCCCATATAAAACAAGGATGGATACAGCTTTGAAAAACAGAAATTTCTCAGTAGAAGTTCACTTAGGTACAAACTCAGAAACCTTCACCTCCTTTCTGATCCTTAATAGCAGATCTGTAATGAAAATTCCTGTTACCAAGATAACATTGCATTTATAACTATTTTGACTTGTAGACTGAAATATTAGCTAACTGAACCAGAACTGTATTTAATGGAGTATATTTGTGAAAGGGCTTTTTTATTTTAGAAGAGTGTTTGCAAAGTAAGCAAACTGGGGTATTCTGAAAGGAAGGTCTCAATTAGCGAAGTAGTCAGGTTCTCTTGTGCTTGGGATGCACTTTCCATACCTCTTTCTTTACTAAAAAGGATGACCTTCCACTCACTCACTCCTATAGGCTTACTGATGGCAAATCTGACAATAAGCAGCACCACTGGATGGATTCATGGTGGAGCAGGAAAAGTGATGATAAGAATTTCAACAGTATTTTCAAATCTGGGATCCAATGATTCTGTAAGGGCATATGCCTCCAAATTTTACTGCAAGTTAAGTGCAAGGAACCGCCTTCCTGCTGATCTACATAACAAAACACAGTACCAAGTATTTAGCTTAAAAAAAATTGTTCCTTGCCTCTTGTACAGCTTTCCCGAAGTCTCACAATAGTACTCATATTCAGTCCCAGATGTTACCCCCCCACCATTTTATGAGTTGAGTCCTAATTGCTTTATCTGCCCCCAAGTGCAGTACCAAGGGAGGCATATCCTACTTAGTCTGGTAGAGTTAGTACCTTGTGGAACAGATTAAAAATCTGCAGCTTTTGCCAGGTAAAGCAGAAAGTTAAAAGAGCAGGTGACTGATAATTCCTTGTGCTACAGCCAACTTTGTTTCTCTTTCCGCCACCCCATGTCATGGAAGCCAGTCAAATCAAACCAATTTATGAAGCCTCTCCACCACCTCCTCACTCCCATCTGCTGCATTTGAATAACCCCTGTATGCAGCTCAAAGAGTCTGGAACTCGATACACTTGTTCACTGCCATTGAATCATGCATTAACTTACTCAGGGGGGGTTGCACATATGTGTTCTCCCTTTCCTTTTAAAGGGGCTTATCACTACTACGGTTTCACTGTAGTACACTCAAGTAGTAGCATGTGCACAGTAATTACTACAGCCAACATCTATACTTTTACTCCACATTCTGCTAGCTTTCTTTGCCTTAGTGACAGCAATCAACCAAGAGAGATTCTTAGCTTAGTTTTAGCAAAAAACAGTAGCTAATATGTTTATACTACTCTGAAGTGTCAGTGTGTATTAAAAATGAGTGCAGTCATCTGACAGAATACTTCTGTTCTGTCTAATAACATCATGCCATATATTTGAGTACAATCATTGTGCCTTTCCTTGACGCAGCAAGGTAAGTCTCCCCAAAAGCTAAACATACAAAAAGTCATCCAGCTGAGAAAATGCCTCAAGTGAAATCTATAGCTCTTCTTATTATATTAGGAACGCTTCCACCAGATGTCAGCATAACTAGATGGCAATGTTAACCTCAGTGCTTTCTTTTTCTGATAAGTACCTTTAACCACCAAATCTAGTTCTTGGAAACAAGGATACTGGTTCAAGAAGTTCAGGGGTATTAAGTTTCTGGTATTACTAGTTTTGCCACTTACATAGACAGAAGTGCTATTCCCTCGCACACCATTTTAGTTTCAGCTTCAAGTACAGAAGTTGCCAAATGGTACTGTTAAACATAACCTTACAATGTTTTTCTTAACATACAAGCAAGATTTCAATCTCAAAATAAATGCTGTATTGTTAGTTGTGCAAACAGCTGGAGTTTCTTTTCTGCCTATAGTTCCTAGTTAAGACAAAGCTGCTCTCTGGGAACTTGACATCAGTGCATGGGTTTCAATTTTTTCAGGAAGACCTATATGTATACTATATGAATAATCTCCAATCCACTAATGGTGCAAGGGGAAACAATTTCAGTTTAATTAAAATCCACAAATCCATTAATACTCCATTCACTAACGTGCAAGGTGTTAAACACGCGTCACCGTCTGGCACAGGAGCAACGTGCTCTGCACAGAAACAGGAAGCAACTTTGCTGCATTTGGACAGTAACTCTTCCAACATTAGAGTAACTTCACATATGAACACCATAAACTGGTACCATTAGCCACACAATACCGATTAGAAAAGTAGCACAATTGCTCTAAAAGGGTTCTTGGGTTTGGGTAGTTGCCATCAACAGACAGAAGAGCAACAGTATCAAAACATCTTGACTATTCACTGCTATTAAAACACAGAATACCACACTTCTTAACTTGCATTTCAGTTAAATTACAAATTACACATTTCAAAAGAGATATTTCTTTTTTTAATCGGACTAGTCATATTATTGTGTAGTGGGGTCCCTTAAGATAAAGAGCAATTAAGCTCTTAAGCTGGGTATTGTCTGGTATACTTCATGTTCAGTAAATACTGAACATGGAGATCACCATTTCTAAACAGGCTTGTATGATCTGTTTGTAACTAATGCTTTCAGCCTAAAACAAACAATAGCTTAAAATGTAATACTTTCAAGGCAGTATGATTTAGTTTCCTTTATCTCTGAAGATTATGTTTTATGGCTTTTCCTCACAGTCCAGCTTCTACTTGACATGTCAGTGAATTCACCTCTCCATTTAGTATAAATTAGGCTGCCAGAGAAATGATGGATCAGGGACAGTATTACAACGTCACTGAAGGATCAGACAGAATGAAGCAGCAGGTAGAAAAGCAGCAAATCTTTGTTTAAGCAAAACTACTTCAGACTAGAAAATATCTTTTCTCTTAAACCAGGGTATTAAATAGGTCCTTCTCACCCAACCTCCCAAAATCTCATAAAATGGGGTTACATTAGTTTTAAGGTTTTCAGACCCAGGATCTATGCACCAAAACTAATTTCATCCCATTGTTCTTCTTTTTTAAATACAGTAAAATATATTGTGGGAAGAGGTGCATTTCCTCTTGTTGCACCATAGCTTCAAGTTCCAGGGTTGGGAGGGGGAAAAAAGTTTATTCAAGCAAACCGAAGTGGGAAGTTAGACAACTTTGTTTCCATTAATATGGCCACAGCAGCCATTTGACAAAGACCAGACAAAGTCTATCAATTTATCCTTACTATGAGTCATCATGGAAAAGCGCGTTTTGTTGTCCTCTCGGTGGCTAATAAAATGATAAAAAGTTCCACAAGCACATCCTTGCTAAATATGGTTGAGTGGGTATGCTCCTGAAAGACACCTAAGTCAGGAACAATGCAAACAGAGAGCTCTGCAAACTTTCTGCATGCACCAATCCATCAATCATCTTCATTCAAAACATGTAACACTCCTATTATTCTGTTCAAGGTTTTCTTTAAAACAAGTTCCCAGCGAACCAACTAGTGTGCGCTTTTTACTATGAACAGAAGTTGGTGACAAAAAGTAACCCTTAGATACCTCATTTGACCTCAAATCAGATTTGAGAACCACATCCACCCACTTCAATGGCAAAACAAAACATCGGGGAAAGAAGACTCAGAGTCCCCTCCTCCATTCAAATGAGAAAAGTGTAATTTTGAAACTAGGGAGAGATCTAACTGGACATTTAAGGAAATGTCCTCTTATATTCCTATACAAACATAAGATTTATTTTTCCCCCCAGAGAGCATAATTTTGTTATGTGGTCATATGAACAGCTTCACTATGCTTCCACAATATATCTGCAGCATCTACAGAAATCACATTTCTGCACTTTAATGAAAATCACATTTCTAAGACAAGAAAGGAATATAGTGGCATACAGCTTTAAACTGGCCAGCCTCTTTCATCTCCTTGAATACTAATCAGCAGTCTAAGATTACCATTCAAACTGTATGTAGTCATGCCTTAAAGTTTTTTTGTGCACAGAAAAATACAATATAAAACTGGTGGTAGCAAGCATTGAAGACACTTCACTCTCATAGCTGAACACTATTTTTTGATGTTGTCTGAATACATCTAGCAAAGATCTAATGCAGAAAAAATTGATTACGAGCTATTCCTATTCCCTGAATGGTAGGGGCGAAGTGTTCCCGTAGTTGATTTTTCCTCTATCAGTAGTCTTTAACACGATCACAGCATGCATCACAATGCTTTAAAACAGCAAAGCTTCTGGAAAACCCAAACAAAAAGGAACGTCACTAGGTGACGTCAGCCTATATACAGTTCTGTGTGGTCGCAGCACATAAGCAAATCCATTCTTGTACCGTTTCCCTGAAAAGCTTTTCAGTAAATGCACTCATGCTACTACCGGAGCTTCTCTCAGCAATAAGCCGCCCATCTGCCATCAACAAGTTAGGACTAAAAGAACCCACAGCTGCGGAAAAAGAAAACGTGAGCTTCAATTAAACAGCTGAGCAGTCACAGGAGGAAAAACTTATATTAAGAATTGAATTACAGACCTGTCACAGGAAATCAAGCCAGCAAATTCAAAAGGAATATTTTAAAGAGAGCACGGTGGATTCATTTTTGCACTAATATCGAAGGACACTAGAAAACAGTAAATTATTCAAAGGCTGTCTCTTACATTAGAGCCTTTTACAGATTCACTGCGTTGAGTCTAAAACTACGACTGAATGCAACCTCCAATGTACTCAAAAGAATGGGTAAGTTTATACGTTTATATATATTGCATATGAAGAATGAACAGCTATGATTTAGAAAAACCACCTAGATACTAAAACTATATATAGTTTCAGAATGGAACCCTCTAAAGGTAAAGGTATTTTCAGATTGTCACCTTTGTAATCTTCGGTAACGTAGATAAAGATCTCTCTCAAGGATAACAACCAAGTACTTGGTATTTTGTAAGTTAGTTCTTACATTTAGAATTAGCTTTTCAAAAATGCATGAAAATGTTATCTGCAGTGAAATCTTTCACCGTAATGTTTTAAGTGTACATTATCTGACAAGAATATCCTATCTTGTTGTTTCCCTAAATTATATTCTGCAGGCTTACATTTCAAGTGGCCATTAGGGGCTCCTATGCTGGCAGCACTATATGCAATGAGTATGGTTTTAAAAATGCTGCCTGCCTTGGGCATGGCATGTCCACCAAAATGTCGCTGTGAGAAGCTGCTCTTTTACTGTGACTCTCAGGGGTTTCACTCAGTGCCAAACACCACTGAAAAGGGCTCTCTAGGTTTGTCACTGAGGCACAATTATATTTCTGAACTTGAAAGGGATCAATTTGCAAGCTTCAGTCAACTTACTTGGCTTCACTTAGATCATAATCAAATTTCAACAGTCAGAGAAGATTCTTTTCAAGGACTGTATAAACTTAAGGAATTAATCCTAAGTTCCAACAAAATCTTTCACTTGCCAAACACAACTTTTAACCAACTGCTTAACCTGCAAAATTTGGACCTCTCTTTTAATCAGTTATCTTCTCTGCATCCCGAGCTGTTCTATGGCCTTCGTAAACTGCAAACCTTGCATTTACGTTCCAACTCCCTGCGGACTATCCCAGTTCGCCTCTTCTGGGACTGTCGTAGTTTGGAGTTTCTGGATTTGAGCACAAATCGCTTGCGAAGTTTGGCTCGCAATGGATTTGCAGGATTAATCAAATTGAGGGAGCTTCACCTAGAGCACAACCAGCTGACAAAGATTAATTTTGCTCATTTCCTACGGCTAAGCAGTCTGCACACGCTCTTCTTGCAGTGGAACAAAATTAGCAACTTGACATGTGGGATGGAGTGGACCTGGGGCACCTTAGAAAAGCTAGATTTGACTGGAAATGAAATCAAAGCCATCGATTTGACAGTTTTTGAAACAATGCCTAATCTTAAAATACTCCTAATGGATAACAACAAGCTAACCACTCTGGATTCCAAGATCTTAAATTCACTTACATCTGTAACTACAGTGGGCCTATCCGGCAATCTATGGGAATGCAGCCCAAAGATATGTGCATTAGCCACATGGTTGAGTGGTTTCCAAGGTCGGTGGGAGCACTCCATACTCTGCCACAGCCCAGACCACACCCAGGGAGAGGATATTCTAGATGCAGTTTATGGCTTTCAGCTTTGCTGGAATTTATCAACTATTGTTACATCCATGGCTACGACTTACAGAGTTCCAACTACAGAGTATACAAAAAGAATAAGCTCGTCTAATTTCCATGTGGGAGACAAAGAAATTCCAACTACTGCAGGCATGATCACTACCACTGAAGAAAATTTCCCTGAACCAAACAATGCCATCTTCACTCAGCGGGTAATTACAGGAACAATGGCTTTATTATTTTCTTTTTTTTTTATCATTTTTATAGTGTTCATCTCCAGGAAATGCTGCCCTCCCACATTAAGAAGAATTAGGCAGTGTTCAATGATTCAAAACCACAGGCAACTCCGATCCCAAACAAGGCTACATATGTCAAACATGTCAGACCAAGGACCATATAATGAATATGAACCCACCCATGAGGGACCCTTCATCATCATTAATGGTTATGGACAGTGCAAATGTCAGCAGCTGCCATACAAAGAATGTGAAGTATAATATCTACAAGTCATCAAAAATTAAACCAGATAAGTAACCTATTTTAAAATTGTAGGGGACCTACATAAAATTCTAATTTTTACAAATGCTGACATAAAGCCTAATTTTCCAAACTACTTAATGGAAACATTGTTTATGGAGTGGTGCAGTATTTTTAAGTTTTTTTTAAAAATAAACCCATAATATTTTCAGTGTTAAAGAAGCAATGATTACATTAAATTTGCACTCCTAATGTTTGAAAGTCTAAAAAGATGCTCACCTCAAGATATGTAAGATGTTTCATGTTATGTAATTATATGACTATGTGTAAACATTTATACTGAAGTCTCCATATTCTACTTTTTCTAATGAAAACAGTCTGAATGAAAGGAATATGTTCAGAGCTCTGCAAGGGAACATGCATTACATTTGTTCCATTGTAGCTATTTGATCCCATACATTCCAGCTGGCTCAGTTTACTCTAAGGTACACTAGGAGGAACATTTTCCTTGTGTAATAATTTGACTCTTAAATATACAAACAGTTAATAGCAGGTGGTGTGGGAAGGGAATTTCAAATGTTTCAGATGCTGGTGAATTGGTTTTAAATATTGCTTTCCTACCTCCATATTGACAGTCCAGCTTGCCTAAATATACCTTTGCTAAAGATCATGACAAAATTCATAATGGAGCAGGTTACAAATTGACCAGAACCACACTTCAAATGCCTACACAGTATCCAACACTGCTTATTTAGAAAGGTTCAATACAATGCAATCAACAAAATATTAAAAGTGTTCCACTCTCATTAGATCTCTGGTTTGACTTTATAATGGGCATAGCTTTTCATGAAGAACATTACTTAGGACTAGGAATGAATGATGTTTTAACAACTTCTTGCATGTAAATAGCCTAAATGCAAGTTTTAATTAAAAGTAAATATCAATTGTGGGGCAAAAAGGGGCCAGGGAGGGAAGAAGCCTCTCCTTTCCTCCTCCCCTAGCTGATGCTTCATCCTGCCTGGAAGCTATTTTCATGCACTAATGCGACTGGTTTCTCTGGAGACAGAATTAGCCCTTGCAATACGAGGTTTTTCTTGTCCTATTCTTCTGAAAGCTCCAAATTTTCCAATTTTGTGTTAGTTAGCAAAAGGCATTCATTTTTTGAATTGCCAAGGTGTTAGAGTATAATTACAAAGGAGCTTCCTAAAAGACGTTTCATTTTCTACTTGATCAATATGAGACAAATTTAAGATGGTATACAGTTTTTAAAAGAACAGTTACTCCTTGCAAATCAATTTTTTTATCCAGAAACAGCAAGCATTACTTGCACTGTCTCACAAAATTACATGAAAATATGTGAAGATCTATATACCCAGTAAGGTATAAAAAGAAAAGGAAAAAAGTATGGTATTTTTAAGATGACTGCTCAAATAACAAATACTTTAACCAACGTGTGTGTCTGTGTCTGTGTGTGTGCGCACGTGCATGTGTGTTAAACAGTTACCAGCATAAACAGCTAAAGAAAGGAAATTCCTCAGTCTTGACGTACCTTGAACAAATCAGTAATTACAGTATGTTCATTATGTGCTGCAGTAAACTATTCTGCAAACTTTTCAAACAGATAATCACTGCATAAAATCTTTATTTTTCCACTCTGCTTTTATATTTTCATATTACCACTTAGCAAGGTATTTAAGGTACAATTATACAATGTTTTGATATTTTGTTGTGAGAAGAACAGGTCTGTGATGACTATAGCAAGATAAGGAAGGCTTTAGTTAAGATCTTTCATAAAGCTCAGTGAACTACTGTTTTGGAAGGCATCTATTTATTAGAAAATGTTTCTTTTTCTTGCTTGGTCTCCTTCGCTTCAGTAAAGGAGTAGGATTTTCCAAAAAGATACCTGTATTTAAAGCCCCAAGCCATTCAGCATTAGAGCGTACACTAACTCTTTTGCATCACAATTGTCCCAAGAAAGGAACTACTTTTACCATATTAAAGACATTTGATGTATGTAGGGGGGAAATAGTGGGGAAGCTCTAAAGCAGTGATGCTCAAACTATCTGGTCTACTGGGCTGGAGGAATGGTTCAGGGCCAGTCCATGGGCCTGATCCAGCAGGTGCCAACGCACTGGTGTTCCCCGACACCCTGGATCTGGTTTTAGAAGCAATTAAAGCTGCTACCACTCCACCACCACCAAATTTCTGGACTTGTGGGGAACCACATGGGTCCAGTACACAATTCAGCATGCCATATCTGGCCCACAGGCCACAGATTGTGTACAACTGCTGTATAGCATTTAAATTCTGCATGCACCAAGAGACTACATCTCAGTTGAAAAAGGAGCTGCTTACTGACAGGAATGTATTAACTCCTTGTGGCAAGATTTATTTCAGTCCATGCAAATATTAATGTTTGTGGTCTCCTGTTTATATCAAAGCTTCAGTCTCACTTTCTCATATATGAACATAAATCACTTCATATCATCTTAAGAATCTGAGCGTGTCTATGTTAGCCCAATAGCTTATTTCACTCTATATGGTAGGATACATTACTGAATATTAGAGGGCAAGTTAAAAGTGTTAATTTTCAGGAAAACGTTTGACAAGTCCAACTTTTAAGTGCAGATAATCTTAACCTTTAAATTAAGATTATTTGTTTAGTAACTAAATTCACCAATTATTCCAGCAATAGCTGTCACATGATTTTGCTGTGATGTTACAATGACTAGAAGGACAAAGCTAAATTCTACTGAAGCGATCTGCTTCCCCCCTCCTCCACTCCCTGCCCTAAACACACCCACAATGTCCACCTTTTACTCAGTAATATCCACTGTGCACTATGGTTTTGAAGCCAACTGCTGGTCTTCCTCCATTGTGTAAAGGGAATATGCAGCTAGGGCTGCCATACTAATTCCCGAGTATGCGGCTGTGCTGTATTCACACGGCACACAAGAGCCGGTTGGACCTTTACCAGTCATCCCATATTTAGCACAGTTTGGAGTCATGATAAAGGCAGGCTGGCAAGCTTCTCACCTTTCCATTAGCATGCTAGATCTAAAACTCTTCCGTTCACTTCCCACCCCCGAGTCCCAATTGTGTTTCTTCACTCAGTCTGGACTAGAATTTCTATACTCTCCTAGAGACCACACCTATGAAAAACACATTCCATCAATGCCTTCCTCTTTTGAACCAGTGCTTGTGGGTACAGCCTTTGCCTACAAATGCAAAGCACCACCACACAGCCTAAAAAATATGTAGGGAAGGTAAGATTTATCAGCTTGTACATCACCCACTTGCATTCAGCTGATCTCTCAGCTCATTTGGTTCATATTTGCCATCCAAATAGCATTTATCCTTTGGTTCAAAAAGCCAATAACCACTGTTCAGCAAATGATTGTTTGAGGTTCAGACATAAGACAAAGCAATGCTGGTTACCTCCAACATTGCAAGCCTTGTGAATGTAGATGTCAGAAGATGGCAAGCAAAACTAGCTAGATTTTCTCAGTAATCAGAAGTAAACAGTGAGCTATGCTAGCCTCTCATACAAGGACACACCAGAAGGAGCACTTCTTCATGACTTGTTCAAACACATATTTGGCTTTCCATTCTTCATTGCTCGTGGCTTCTTCATGGAGCAGAGTTGGCAAGAATTCTTCTGTTTGGCAAATACAGATTGTTTTGATTTCATAAGGGATATAAGCCAACACCGTTTGGTTGAACTTCCTTCCTTAGCTGTGTGGCAGTATTAGCACAGAGGACAACAGGCTCTTGATCTGCATCCCTCTATCTACTATGTAGGAGGTAGTACAAAATTCTAGTGACTTAATCAGCCAGACTGAACCACCCCAGCTTCCAAAGACTAAGTGGCATTTTGGGGGCCTCATACTTTGATAGGCAAAAATGTGAATTGTGTGTATCCATTTCCTACCCCCTCTTTGTGAACATTTCTTTTGCCATTTTTAAGATTATTTCCCCAGCTTACTCCCCTACCGTCAGCTTCATTTTTCATACATTTTTTTCCCCAATGATTCCCCGGGCCCCCCATTTCAAGCTAAGTTAAAAGCAAACACAACAGAATCTGGGTCTTCAAAATACATAAATAATCATAGTCTTAGAGGGGGTTGAAAATAAACAGGACATGCCACTCATCTGTCTAAATATTTGCAGTATTTTATTGCAGTATTGCAATATTGGCATTTTCCAAAAGCATTTAACTCTGAAAAAATTGTCAGTTGAGTAGGATGGGTGACCTCTGACTCCCAGACTACCTGATGCCATTTAAATTGGGGGGCAGGGCAGAAATGACACTTATCAGGCATCTAATTTGCAGCAACTGAAAACAATCTGAAGATTCCTCAAAAGACAAACAAACCCTGCTAAAATACTTGAAAGCAGAAAAGCTTGATTGCTTTTTAAACCAGAAATCTGTATTAAAAACACCTGTTTTTTCTTAATATGCCTATTTTAATTCCTGTACTAGTTTAATGAAAAGCAAGTTGATTTAATTTTGTGATTTGAGCAGCTATTAAAATCCATCTGTTCATATTTAACTAATCCATTCAGATAGCTAGATTTCATCTTTCATGCAGGATTTCTTCACAATAAAAAACTTCAGAGAAATGGAGTATTACATCTCCCATTGATTAAAAAGAAAATCCAACTGAAGCTTATTAATAATAAGCCAGTCATTCCAATTCTCCTTTCTGCTCCTAGAACCGGGATTTGCCCATAAGGTGAAGCTGATTGATACCAAGCTTTTGCTCTCTAAACATCATCCATCGACTGCTAGTAACAGTTAAAATAATAAATTTAATATCCTTTATTAAAACACCTAGAGAGAATCTAGAAGGAGGTAACAGAAGCTTTGTGGCTATAACCAGATCTTACCTGTCTTACATAAGGCAAATTCATGCCACGTAAAGACAAAATGACAAATAATAAGCTTGTATATCTGTGATGTATACATATACAAGCTTATTATGGAATGGAGCCTCAAAGGCTCCATTTGTTATACTTTCAACTAAATTTTTTTCATCATAGCAAAAAAGATTTTTAAAACATGACGAAGTGAATGTTTCTATCACCATTGAAACCAGAGATTAAAAAAAAAGCAGAGTCCTGACTGCATTGTATTTAAGTCATATTTAAGAGCCATTTTTGGGTGGGAAATACATAATGGAGTAAAATGAAGTGCAGTGTACAGAAAATTTGTTATTAAATTGTGTATACTGTAAAACTGAAATTGCCTCTTTATTCCTTTTTCAAACTTTCAAATAAAATATCAAGAAATGTCAAAAATCATTTCATAGCAATATACAAAATTAGTATTCACATTCATTCCTACGAGAACATCAATACTTCAAAGCCGACTGCCTAGATGCCTCGAGACCGAGATTGGGTGGGTTTATTTACTACAAACCAGACAAAAATTGTGGTTTCAGTTATATTATAATGACTAAAGACAACTGTGAATTTTTTTTGTTCAAACAAATATTTTATGGACTCCAGGAAGTTTGTTGTATGGAGAATATGAAGGTTGCTTTCTCACTGAAGAAAAAGTCTATGGAGCCAATCTGTCTGTCACCTGAACTCTTGTGTTTACTGACTTAAAATATAGGCAGAAATGGTTTGCCCGTGTTACTCAGGTGTGCCTCAACCACAAAACTGGAGGGTCCTCTCGTAGGATTGATAGGATAGTTCCTTCCGTAAACTTGTCCTGTCTGGATTTGCTTTAGTACCACAATCAAAATTCAGTACTCCCAATGGCGTTGCTGGATTTTTTGACTGGGCCCCGTAGGAATTCAAATGAGGAAAAGGGACCCAAACTATCTAAAGATAGCCTGTCTGGTGGTTTGACCTCAACTTTAAAATTTTCACCCGTCCGTAATTTTGGTGGCACAGAGAAAGGTTTTATATTCTACCACAGGGCCCGGCAACGCTTTTCCAGCCACAGGCCAGCACAACCTGTCTCTGGTCTGACCGGGGCTAGTTGGCTTCTGCAGTACAGGAGGGTAGGGGGAGAAAGAGGAAGAGAGGCTTTGCCCAGGGGAGCTGCATCTGCACTACCACAGCTTCCCCCACCCCTCCCTGCTCCTCAGCAGGTAGGAGCACGGTGTCCAGCTGAAAGGGAGCTGCTGCAGGGCTGGGTTGGTAAGGGGGACCAGGGAAGAGAAGTCACAGCACAGAAGCAGCTTTCAGCTTCCCAGACCCAGCACAGCTTCCCTCTAGCTGGGAGCTGAGCCCACATCACTTCTGCTTCTCCAAGACACCCCCTGATCCCGCTCTTCTGCTGCAGTGTGAGCACAGCTTGCATATGGAAGGGAGCTGCTCTGAGGCTGGCGAGCTGGAAGATGCTTCCAGACTGATCCTACTTCTCCCCATCCTTGGCCCAGCCCAGCCCATCCCCTCCAGCTCACACTGCAGCCTTTGGCAGAGGGCAGAGAAGAAGGGACTCAACTCCACTGCTGAACCCCAGCACAGGTGTGGGCACAGGCAACACCCTGCTTCTTCATAGGCCAGATCCAGCTTGTGGGCCATATTTTGCCAATCCCCACTGTATAAGTATTATCACATCCAGAGCAGTCTATTCCAGTCTTCTCTATGTCCTACTTGTAATAAAGCATGCTGATCTTCTCAAACACTGTTTCATTAAACCAAAAAATGTCTTTGAATTATGGAAGAAAAGAAAGAATTTAAGATTAGCTGTTTGAGAGAAAAAAAAGCTTAAATACTTGCTAATAACTTATTCAAGTGAATAGAAACTAAAATGACACAGATAACGCATGTGACTCATTTGTTTGCAGTTTTTTTATATATAAAAATATAAATGTGTGTGAGCATGCATGTCTGCACATGCATACGTAAATCATGAAATAAGTTTTACCTACAGTTACCTTAGCTTCCTGAAGGGGGAGCTTAGAAACAATGAAAAATACAGATTAAAAAACAAAAAGGGGTGGCAATGGGTATTGCCCAAATTCCTTAAATACTTCAAACAACAGCAAATTTAATCTATTTCTAAAAGTTGGTAACTAATACAATCTAGACTGATCTATTTGTTTCCGTTGGGGACAAAGGGTGTTTTTTTTAAATGCCAAGACTAACAAAAAATGGTTTGACATTCCAATTTGTTAAGCATGTCACTGCTACCAGTGGCAGGAATAGTACAAATGTGAGGTTGGAAGTGACCTGAAGAGGTCATTTGTTTCCCCTCACCCACACAGATGCAGATTAAAATGTGCTTAAACCATCCTTGATAGATCTCGCCCTGTTCGTAATCCTTTCCCCCCCCATCTCTCCAGTAGCCATTCCCAAACCTCTTAAGACCACTTTTCCCTGTCCTTAATTTTCCTTCTAGTCAGAAAGCTTCCCTGCATTTAAAACCATGTACCACACATGATGCTTCAATATCTGATTCACAAAATATACCCTAGAATATACTAAGAGCAGTAGAAAGCACAACTGAAATCATGAAAAATAGCTAGCAAAAATAAGAAGGTTTATTTTTGTATAGCATGTCTCAATAAGCCTAGCTACTTTAAGTGTTTAGTACACATTTCTAGAATTGGAAGTAATCTGTATCCTGAGCAGGGAGGGAACAAGTGCACACACCCTACTTGCTTCTTCTTGACTACAAGTCTAAGGTTTTGCACTGCCTCAGTCTTTCAGATAGAACAGGACTGAAGTTTTAAATATACGTGAAGATGACTTAACAAATAAATTGGAATGCCACCCCAAGAGACAATATAAAAATCAGAACAATTAAGGAAGAGTTTTATTTAGACCGTTTCATTTCAGCCCTTCAGCTATTATTTGGAAAAGGGACCCCATATTTTAAAAAGGTGCAAGACAAATATACGGCTTGAGACTTGTGGTTCCTTCTGCAAAGCCAGTTAATAATCATGAACAAAATGAAGTTTAAAAAAAATCTTATTAGGCATTTATGGAGAATCAAGGAAAAAAGTATATGCCCATTTTAAAGTTTTGCAGGACCTTTGAAAACAAGTTCAAGTTTGCTTTGCTGGTTTTCTTCAGAATATGGTTTTAATAACTGGACACTTTGGATTCTCTTATAAACAATAATTCAAGAAAAAACCATTTCTCTCTCCCAGTCCCTGCCCCTAGGACCAGCAGTCACATGCTCATGAAAAATCCAATTTAAGTGCAACCCAGTCTCCTTAGAGAAGTCAGCAAGTAAAAAGGTTCATCCATCAATAAAATTCTTAAACCACGAATAGGTCATAATTCTTTATAAGCAAAAGCAATTAATTTTCTGTGTTATAAATCAAGAATATAAATCTAAGAAACCTAGCTCAATACCTCAGCATCTGAACTTACTGTAGCAGTTTTAACATTATTTTAGAACAAAAACTATATCGAGGACTTTCTGGTAATTTGAGGAGACACACTTCTGCTAAAAAGCACAGCCATTTTACATATTTGGTAAGCACCAAAGGCTCTGCTAAACAAGTATGAAATTAAGACAAAACTAGACAAAGGAAATCCAAGTTTGGTGGATTCTTTTCAGATGCTGCCTTGGGGTATGGCTACACATGCAGTATTAAAGTGCCTTCTATATCAGTACAAAATGCAGAAAAAAGTCGGCTATCCAGGTTGTAGCTATACCGATCTAGAGACAAAAGGAATCATAACTCGTGGTACATGGAACATATCGAATTTTAGCCAATTTTTAAAATGAAATTTTCATAATTTTACAAGGAGGAAGCAAATTTTACCATCTGAAATCCAAGCCCCTGCTCCTGCCTTTGTTCGACATAATTTGCATCATCACAGAGCCCAGAGATTCCTCAGCACGTTAAGAAATTCCTGCCCAGAAGAGCATTCCATTCTTTTACTCTTCTACTCTTGAAATACGAAACATCATAGCCACAAGGAAATATGAGTCTACACCCTGCTTGCCACCAAACAAGTTCAACGTAAACAGATGACTACAACTGTTCTCCAAGCCTAACTTGCATAAAATGAACTGTTCCAACCAGGAGATTTTACCACCCCTTTAACTCTCCTATGAAATATGAACTTCCATTTCTACCTAGGAGAACTTTTCCAATCTTTTCTCCTTTACCAGAAGAAGAGTGCTTGTGCCCTAAAGCTTGCCATTAAAGGATGTTTTTTGCAAAAATCTAGTTGCTGAAATAAAAGATATCACCTCTACCACGAGTTCTGATTCCATTGTAAAGTCACATTTTTACACTGCAAAAAAATAGAAACGCAGAATATTATGACCAAGTAATTAAGTATAATTCTAGGAATAAAAAAAATATTGTATTTGCTATTTCGGCACTTGGACCCCCTTTCTAAACAAACAAACAACAAAGGGTTTCTTAAGTAGCTAACTGCTCAACCAAAGGGGTCATGAATGTATATGTCCTCAGTTAGGTTTATTCTGTCAGAAGACTGAAGCTTTGGCTCTTCCAGAGATAGGGAAGTCTGTTAAAAAGGGGACAGGGTTGAGGGTGGGGGAGCCTTTGTTACAGTTAATAAAAACTGTACTTCCATTTAAATGTAGGGAACTACATAACAGTAAACACTGAACTCCACTGAATACAATACAGTTCCTATTCCCACTCTGATGAATGAATGACAGTATTTCAGGGAACACAGGAAAAAAGATTAATGGGGGAGAAGAATCATGTGTGTGGATTTCTACACACACCTCTTATTTAAGCAAGCCAGCCACAAAGTCAAATACAACTGAAAGGAAAAGTAACTCCCTGAGACTATATTAATAAAGAACGCTTGTGAGAAAGCAAGCCAATCAAATTAACTATTTTGGAAGGTGTAGGTATTCCACAAAAATGTAGATATTCCGCAAACATTTTCCCAGCAAGCTCCTTCAGATAAGAGCCCTTGCTTCAAATAAGATGTGCAACTGCACATTTAACTAATTTGTTTTGGATAGGGCAAACTTGGAAAGTTGGATAAATATCATAGCAAGATCTTAAGCGTCTTAAGACCTTTCTTTTAAATTCTATTTTGACACCTTGGAGACTATGACCTACTTAGGCACCGTCAGCATTTTACCAAGGGGTCCCAAAAATAGAAACAACTATGTGGATAAATTTCCTAGTTAAGATGGAGGAACATATTTTCTATTGAGGAAGGTAGGCAGAGTTCTGGAGGTACTTCTCTGCCAGTAGATTAAAATAAATATACTAGGATGTGTATAGAACGAGTGGCTGGTTCACTTTGCTTATGAATAATTATCTTAGTTACTAGCAAACCTACATTTAGGGTTCAAAAGGTTAAAGGACTTGGTAGCTGTGGGCTTAGGAACTATGCCAAGAAGAGAAAAGCACATCTAGTTTAAACTGAGCCCCTACAGGGATATTCATAGCTACCTCTTTAGACCCTCTATCTCCTATTAAGATCTACATGCAAAAAATTCTTTAAGTGACAATTTCTCCTTAAAATGACGATGGGAAACTTCCTGCTTTCAGTTTTTTCAGCTGCAAGATCAACATTCCATAGCCTGAAAGGACAATAAGGAGTCATTCAGATCTTTCACTTTTGACAGAACCCTTCAGATCATGAAAAACAGTGGTGTATGACTATATAAATTGTTCCATGGGATTCTGAAAGCATCCAAGGACACCAGGCTCAAAGCAGTTAGTAAGTTAAATCATGTGTTTGCTGACAAAGATGAGATTTTTCATGCAACAGCTTTCATCTGAGTGTCACAACTGCTGTCCAACAGATGATCCGCTTCACCTAGGTGTTCTTATTGTCTTCTCAAAACATCTGCAAAGGCCTTTCTTTATCCTTTCAATTTCTTAAGTTGTTAAACATGAATTGAGAGCCTCAATTTTAAATCTTCAGTTTTGTTAGCAGCTTCATGCATTGATCCACCCTCCCTGGATATCTTTTGTATATTGTTCAGTGGCTGATTAACAGTCCAATTTCATCAGAGAATGTTCAAGTACCAAATGAACAAAACAAACTAAACAAAATAACATTTATTTAAAAAAAAAAAACCAAAACAACCAAAACAACACCCTCTACAGAGACATGCAATTGAGAATCCGTTTCCAAGATGAACATGTCCTGTACACTAAGGCCTAAAGCAAGCTTATTCATCCCGATGAAACCAGTTCTGTAAATTTATTCTAGATAAAAGGAACATACCCTTTCTGTAGGCTGCTGTTCTCTCTCCATATACAACAAAAATCATTTGAAAGAAATTTTTTAAGACAATGCGTGGTGCACACTATCAGAGGCTTGGCATGACAGAGTATTTCCATGGGGGCACAGTATTTCCACAAGGAAGGGAAAACCTTACCCTTAAAATGTCTGATGGACTCCAGACAGCGTGAAGATCAAAGCATGGGTAAAAGGTGCTGTCTTTGGTGGTTGACACTACTGAAAAAAATTCAGACACTAGAATTTTTATATCTTGTTACATGCTGGGTTGAATTCAGGCATCAAACAGCCCATCATATAGATGTATTCTTATTCTGGGATTTTCTCTTCTAGAAGCAACAGCCATCAGAATCAACACCATTGTGAGGCACTCTGGGACATTCTGGCATACAGTCCTGCCTGGTGAGAGTGCAAAGGCAAAAAAAAAGACTGATAATGGCATGCCTTTATTACGTGTTGTTGATTATCATGAATATCATGAACCTTGGGGATATTAGGAGTCCAGATAATTTCTGACAGATATGCAGAAGTCACAATTCACCGTAATGAATACTTTCATGAAACTAGGTCACAACCATGTGGATGAGGTAGGCTGGTGTTAGCTTGTCTTTCCTTCTTCTGATTAAGAAAGAAAGCAGGCCCTACCAAAAAGCAGTAAAATTCTAGTAAATGGTTAAAAAAGCAGCAGCAAAAGTTGGAAACCTGGACCTTGAGGGTCAAGATTCTTCAGTGTCCCAACACACTTCCATCTTAAAAATGCAAAGAAGCTCTGTGCTCAAGAAAAACAGAAGTAGCATTTGTTTAAGGCAGGGATACCAAGCTTACAGCCTGCAGGTCAGAATTAGTTTGCAGAGCCACGTCATGTGGCTTGCAGAGCTAGTAGACGGGTCACGAATTCAGAGGCAGGGTCTGTCTCAGAAATCTGGGGAATGGGGTGGGGGAGGAGAGAACCAGTAGGACAACAGAGGGGTCAATCCTCTACATCCAAATCTGGCTGGGATGCAGGGTGAGTTTGACATCCCTTACCCGGGGTTTACAATGGACAATAAATTAAATATGAGTCAGTGTACCATTGTGCCATGGGGCACTTTTATATGTGCTCCAGAGGTGGGGTCAGTTTAAATCAGAGCATCTCCAAGAACTGCTCTAATTAAAGCGTTGTCATGTCTCCTGTATCAGTGTCCCTGTGCATAAAAATGTCGGCAGTGGTGCTTGAACTAAAGCCAGTTAAACCACCATTTTTAAGCATGGGGATGCTGATACACAAGACGCAGGAGGCTGCTGGAGTGCGGCAATTGCCGAGATTAATCAAGTCTGCTTCCAGCACAATTAATCGAGTCGGCTTCCAGCGCATCAAAGCAGCCTCTGTGCTTGTATATAGTCCCCAAGAAGGCTAACAGCATACTGGGTTGCATTAATAGAAGTGCTGCCAGCAGATCGAGGGAAGTGATTCTGCCCCTCCATTTGGCACTGGTGACACCACATCTGGAGTACTATGTCCAATTTTGGACCCCCAACTACAGATAGAATGTGGAAAAATTGGAGAGAGTCAATCAGAGGGCAATGAAAATGGTTACATGACTTCTTAGGAGAGACTGAGGGAACTAGACTCATTTAGTATGGAGAAAAGACGACTAGGGGCAGGTTTGCCAACCTTCCAGGATTGCCCTGGAGTCTCCAGGAATTAGATACAAATCTTCAGGAGACTGCTGAGGGTCACCATGGAGATAAGTGGTAGGGCATTCAATAAAATACATATTAAACGTTGAATCTGATTTATACAGTAGTCAGTGGGTTTTTTACGTGTAATAGTAATGTGCATTTGCCTTCCTGACAGCCTACACAGTACAGTAGATCAGTCATTAATGTCATTATATCATGTGATAAAACCTCCCAGAAGAGATTCAACCAGAGTTGGCAACCCTACCAAGGGGGGATTTAATAGTAGTCTTTAATTAGTTGAAAGGTGGTTCCAAAGAGGGCAGAATTTGACTGTTCTCAGTGGTGGCAGATGACAGAAGCAGGAGCAATGGTCTCAAATACAGCAAGGAAAGTTTAGGTTGCATATTAGGAAGAACTCTCTCACTAGGAGAGTGGTGAAGCACTGGATTGGGTTACCTAGAGCAGTGGTAGAATCTCTATCCTTGGAAGTTTTTAAGGCCCAGCTCAACAAAGCCCTGACTGGAATGATCTAGCTGGGAATGGTGCTTCTTTGAGCAGGACGTTGGACTAAATCAGAGTTTCTCAACCTATGGGTTGTAACACAAAAATGGGTCACAAGAATATATGAAAGGGTTGCAAACCACCTTTATAAATGAATCAACTAACTTTAAAAAAAAATGGATTCTCTTTTAAAGGAGAAAAATATGGGAACCCATGACTTTTCCCTTGCAGGCTGGCAAATTTCCAGTCTGCAAGGGGCACAACCCACCCCCCTCCCCATACACTGGGGGGGGGATGGTGTCTGGGGGCAGAGGGCAGCAGGTTAGGAGTGATGGGGACTGGGTCAGGACTGACCAATGTCTACAAACGGGTCCTGGCACAAGAAAGGTTGAGAACCACTGGACGAGATGACCTGAGGTCCCTTTCAACCATAATTTTCTACGATTCAATGATTTAAGGCTTTTGCACACCTTTGCTCATCTAAATTTAAAGGTACGGTAGATGCTATTCTGACCTCTAGCTGCACAGAGCCACAAGAGAGGCATACACTGCAGGAAGAATGATATAAGAGGGTTGAGGGGGAGGGGGGGCGTGTTGTGTGTTTTGTTGCGTTTTTGGTACCAAGAGCATGATTAGGTAAGGCATTAAGTAAGGAAACACTGATCTGGAGAACACACACACACACCCCCCCCCCCCTAGAGAGACTGCTTTTCCTTAATAGATTATATATCTTTCCTGAATTAGTCCTGAAAGGGTGAAAGCCAAAACAAATTCGTCCTAGAAACACGGAACAGTAAGAGTGGTAAAGATAGTGGCTTATAATCAATCATGTCACTGCCACATACAATTGGCACATGTTCCTCCCTGACTTCTTTACAGAGTGGAAATGGCTAGTGATAGAAGGCCTCCTCAGAATTTGTAAATTCTTGAAAATTTAAAATTTGGCCTAAGAACTGGAGAGAAGCTACAGGCCTCATAAATAGATCTGGGCCCATGACCTAGAACTAAAACCCCCTTCTAGACATTTCAAAGATAGACACATAAAGGTGACAAGTCTTTTCATGGAAGGAACTCTACAGCATCCCTATATTTGGGGCACTTCAAGAATGCATTCATTTATTTGCCAAAGCACAGAATTAGTTTGAATCAGTCTTTGGGATGCCTTATGAATAGGGGAAAAAACAGTTTACAGCATGGTGGGAGAAATCCAGTAACGCATGAAGACAAATTCTGAACAGACAATGGTTTGAAAATATGGAAAACAAGGAAAAAGTAATTTGGGAAAAAATTACTGGGATATACATCATAAAGTATCCTCTAGTGCCCATAATCACATTGCCATATCCACGTAGAGGCCTCCTTTCATAATGTCCAAGTAAGAAACACAAGGGATCTCTAAACCAAAGTGCTGCAGGAATGCTGGCTGCACGCATTGTAGTCAGAAAGCAACTTAGATGGAACATAAAAACCTCTTACAGAATAGGTTTTGTTTCCAGGTAAGTTACTCTGCTTAGAAGTAGAAAACAGGTTTGTGATCTAAGATGAAATATATCATAGTCCACAATAAGCAGCAGTTGCTCCCCAGCTAAAATAGTTACAGCACAGAATACTAACCAGTTGTCAAACACAGGGGTTGGCAACCTATAGCCACAGGTTGGATCCAGTTAGTAGAGCTAGTGACTCTAACTCACAGAGCTGGAGGCCTTCAAAGGCATTACTGTAGCAGGAGGCCTTGCCTGCACTGCGGCCAATCAGCCAGAAGCTGTGCTTATGCCATGCCATCACTTCTCTCCACCCCCAGACGGTGCAGCTTCCAGCCACACAGCCTCAGCACAGTTCCCCAACACCCGGCACCAGTGCACATGCAGAGTTGGTAGAGTCCCCCTCACCCTGGAGCACTGCCAAAAACCCCTGGTCCTCAGTGGACTGACTGGAGTTGTTCTGGCCCACAGCCAAGAAAAGGTGCCGGCCACTAC
This sequence comes from Crocodylus siamensis, assembly GCF_052110815.1. Taxonomy (NCBI): domain Eukaryota; kingdom Metazoa; phylum Chordata; order Crocodylia; family Crocodylidae; genus Crocodylus; species Crocodylus siamensis. Next base: position 33,826,058 of record NC_143404.1, on the reverse strand, counting down.
CCAACAGAACAACAAAACTGATGCAGACATCTGTACCCCAAATGCTGATGCCAAAAAGATGCCTTCGTGGGCAACTTCTAGCTGCAGAAGGTGCAAGGTCTTTTCCCCACTATTTCAATCCCCTCCAGAACTTGTTGCATTCGGCCAATTTAGATGTGGCTAGTAAATTTGAAAGCTAGAGTGAAAAAAAAAGGAAAAGCTGCCACCTCTCAAACCTTAGACCTCTTAAAAGAAAGGGCTCTGTAGCACCAGATGCTGTTCCTATGTTCTCATCAGGAATACTCTTCTTTGCAAGCATCCAGCAGAAGAAAATTGGTATCAGAATCCCATTCTGTGTCAGTTCTTAAAGCCCACTACAAAGCAGTGTGTGAATTGTTGGCATGGTGGTATATGGGCAAGATATTCAGATCCAGCCTTCTACTCTGCTAAGCTTATGAGTAGAATCCCAGCATCAACCATATTTATGCAATGAATTTTAAAACATGTTATCAGAAGGCTTTCCATTAGTTCTACTACCTCTAACATGTTAAGGACTATAATAGCACACAAGTCAGAACATAAATATGTTAGAAAAATTCAAGGTTTACACTTAGTTTTGTATGGATAATATTATAAAGTTGTAAAAGTGAAGTTTATGGAAAAACAGCATGTCAGTGAGGTCTGACTCCGGTACATTTGAAACTGGCATATACCGGATACAAATGAACCAATACTACTATACTACCCCTTACATCATGAACAAAATGCCTTGTATGTTCAAATATGGCAAAGTAATATTGCACTATGCCTACTGATCTCTAAGTGGGGATGTTGGATACTCATTTTCAAGGCACATTTACTGCATAGATCAGCGATTCTCAATAAGGGTGTTGTGCACCCTGGGGTGCCTTGAGATCCTTTCAGGGATGATGTAGGTTGCCGTGCATTGTTACCACTGTTAGGTGTGCAAACGTGATTCATAAGAATCTATCGTGTTAACTACCTTCTGAACTGTTGTGGTCTAAGTTCTGTGAAATAGAAACATTGCTCTATTTTATTTTTTTTTGACTACGGAAAAACAAGAAAGAGCGAAAGCTAAAAGCTGGCATTTCCCAAGGGATGCCTTGACTCTTAAAGAGGTCATGAACCAGTAGCATAGATCAGTAACTCTGAGTGAAGCATTAATATTAAAATGCTTCCAAATAGTGACATAGGGCTGCCCAAAACAGTTGATATTATCTAAATGTATTTATTTCTACTCTCAGTAACTCTGCAAAAAATCTAAAAATCAGCAACAGGAGAACATAATTTAGCCTGGACTTTCAGGAACTGCCTGTTAACAGTTCACAAGACTGTTTCTACTGTATTTGTTTGCATATGTTACTTCAATGTTTGATCAATTTTCAAAACATCCACTTCTAAAAGAAAAAAGTAATCCAATATTCAGGATTATTCAAAGTACTGTACATAGTTTCTGCTGAGACCACTAAATGGAGTGGATCAGTGTCATTTTTCAGCAATTTTATTTTTTCTCTGTAGTATGTATTTTTTTATATTAATTCATATTTCTTTTGTGACTACTGAAAAAACAGAATTTTTTCCTATACTAAAATTTTAAGCTTTGTAATATACTTCATGCTGGTGGAAAGGCCTGATGGACAAGATTACACTGTAAATTTTATTCTCTCACATGACAAGAATTAATTTGCTGTTCTACTCTTGTACAATTAAAAGTTTTGTTAACAGTTCCACTGTTGAAACCAACAATAGAGCTCCTGTGTTATAAGTTACATATAAGTGTTGAATTTCTAATATTACAAAGTCTGAATTTTTTTGTAACAGAAATGAGGGAATAACCTAAGGAACCTCTTACACGTTAGTGTTTTATCTGAAATTTTGTATTTGCTAGGAAGATGCACAGAAAATTTGCCTCTGTTTCGTATTTAGTGCATTTAATATCCTATCCCATATCTCTAATCCCTATTTATATCATATTTCTTAGTCTAAACTAATGCTTCCTACACTTTCATTAGCAAGAGAAAAGTTCTCCGTCTCTATAAAACACCGTTGAAATAGTCTTCCCTCCAAACCCTACCAGCAGTTTCTAGGGGTGCCTGTACATGAGCTAAGAGGCTGTTCTGATGTAATTACAGTGTGTTGGAGCAGACTCGATTAAATCGAATCTGCTGGATTGTGATAATTGCTGCACTCCAGCCAGCCTCTTCATCTCACATATCAGGATCCCCATGCTTCAAAATGGTGGCAGGGGTGTTTTAACTAAAGCTCATTTGATGAGCTTTAGATAAAGCACCCCTGCCACCATTTTAAAAAGTCTGGGGACACTGATACACAAGACGCTCCGGGCACTTTAATCAGAGAGGCTCTCAAAGCTGCTTTAATTAAAACACCACCGCCATCCATCAAGCATGTGTAAAAACACCCTAGGAAGCCAAATATCTTCTTTGTCTAATCACCTGGATCAACTCTGTAGCATAGACGCATCTGAATTTAATCTGGTGCAAATGAAGTTGACACTATTTCTGGCTTGGCTTAGCAATGGTTTAATCTGAACTCATTCATTTTACCATGTTTGCAATTGCACTGTAATGGGGGAGTGAAGATTGCATAATGAAGCAAAACTGATGGGGAAATACATCAGGAACAGGAAGCCTTAGACTTTTAAGTAGTAACTAGATAACTGTGAACCATCAGCATCAAACACTCAGCAAAAGCAGCCTTCAGAATTTAAGGAAAGAAATGCAATATTTACTTTGATAGCTTTACACACCATAAATATTGCTGCCAACTAATTTTGTCTTTGTTGTGGCCACAAATTTAGTATTTTTAATTTGTCTTTGTCATGCTATATTTATTACATGTATATGCTGCCCTCCCCAGAAAAGGCTCATGCCAGCTTACAATAAAAAAAGATAAAAGAAAATATTAAAATAAAATAGTATGCAATAAATTCTCCAAAAAAAATGACCCTGCTAAAAAGCTAGAAGCCTCCCCAAATCAGGTCTTATGACATTTCCTGAAGATGCTCAGGCTTGGGCTCTAACAAGCTGCAAGGGGAAGGTGTTCCAAAGTTGAGACAACTACAAAGAATGGTGTCTTGCATTTTTCTACCAAATTAAGTTGGCACAAAGACGGTACCTGCTGGAGGTGGCTCCAGTCTGAACATATGGAAGAAAGCAGTCATTTTGGAATGTAGGGCCCAACCTATAAAGCCCTAAATGGGATAAAGACCAGCATCTTAAACTGCACCCAGGATTACCCACTACAGACTTAAAACATTTTAGTTCCACCCACCCAAAAACCCCTTTCAATTCCTAGCACCAACGTACCAGTTGTGTGTAAATTACTGCTCCTGCATGCAAGAAACGCTAAATCATATTAAAATAATACCCTCCCGCCTTTTAAAAATTGTACAAAACTGAATTTTAACTAGGTTGAGGCCAATTTCCAACTAAAACTGATTAATCACAGACAACCTTGTAGAAGACATATCCAGACTCTGTAAGAAATAATTAAGTAGCTCAGACTCTATTGAGGAGGGTTGGGGTTTTTGTTTTTGCTTGTTCATTTTCAATAAATATACTTTAAAAAGCCTAGAATATACAACTTAAAAGTTAAGATATGGAAGTCTGTTAGTGGTACAGTTTACCAGCTTCTTCAAAACTATGCCAGCTGTTTGGGCTGCTGTATGAAACATCCCTAACACCAAATGGGCACTTCTTAAGCATTTGCTACCCAATGTCTTCAGAAATTCTTGGTCTAGTCTGTAGTTCGATGCAACTAGGACAGTCACAAAGCTAACACCAAAGTACATGGTTGGTTACACCACAGGCCCAGGCAGGAAAATAATGGTAAATATCTGAATATATACCTGGAAAATATTCATAACTTCGTTAGATGCCCCCACAGAATCCCAAAAGTACAAGTATCAGTTGTAAAGAATGATTCAAGTTTTTCTTATAAACTAGAGAGCTCACAACAAAGGAAATGGAAGAAAAACTGCTAAAAGCAAATCACTATCAGCAGTTAGCTAAGATACAAAATCCTCCAGAGAACAAATGAGTAGTTCAAATGTTAAGGCAAAAAGGAAACGAATCAGAGCCTTTGCAGCAAAGAAAGTGACAACAGCAAGCACGGACACAGTAATGGAACTCTCAGACATGTTGAAACTATACTAAATAGCTATCAGGAGGCACAATGGCAAATTCAGGAGTCCTTAGAGAAAGTGCAGAATACCTGAACTTGAAACAACAGATAGTCAATTGTATTTTAACTACTTTAAAAATATCCCCCAAATATCTGTGATTAATCTAGTGAATTGGAGATAGTTCCCCTCCCAATGGACTTCACAAGTAGCTGCTTCAATCAGCTTTGGTAAATAAAATAACCAAATCATAATTAGGTTTTCTGATGTAGCTGCAAAATTAATCTGAAAAAAATTGAATTCACTGCTTTAAAACGTATAGCGTGTACTTTCTAAAAATGAAACCTACATCTATCTCCGAGTTGTGAATGATATGTATGAAGGTTATATCAAACAACAAGAATGTACTTTTTATAGAAAGCAATGGTTAAATCAGGGCTTTGTGTAGGCACACCCTCTGTCTATAAAACTGCCTCAGTTTCACTGGAACATATCCAGTTAGCCAACATCAAATTCCAGGTTATACACTGCAAAGTTCTGTTGGTACAGCTAGGCAGGGAAAAACAAAACAAACCCCCCAACTGGACAGGGGTATGCCAGTGGAAGAGTGCGTCTGATTCTACAGCTTCTGTCATTCAGGGAGGTGGCATAACTAAACCAGCAGATAATCCTCTTTTTGGTTGCCTTGAGTACATCTACATGAGACATTTACTGTGGAGTTGCCCAATTAGCTATGCAGTAAAACATTAGCATTTACACATGCAATGATATTAAGACAAAGTAAACTAATTAACTTCACCATACAATATTACAGCCAAACAAGTACTATCCTACAGCAGAGCTATTTACTTTACCGCAACACACGTGTAGATGCTGATGGGGCTGGCTGGGGCATACAGGTGCTTCAGTGCGGGGGCTGCACCTCTGCAGCAAGCTGAGCTGGGTTGGAGCAAGAAGCCCCAGGCTGGCAGGCTGATCCCTGGGGATCCCTGCCAGCCCTGGTTCAACATGCTGTGATCTCAGGTGCATGTGCAAACAGCACGCCCAAGAGCAATAAACTGTGGCACTAACTGCACGGGAGTTTATTCAGGCACACTAACCGCACGTGTAGACGCGCCCCTTATGATACATCTCCACTAGGGGATTCCTCTAGCATAGCTATGATTGCACAGCTACTATAGCAGGAGTCCCACAATACAGACAAAGCTTACTCCCCATAGCTGCAGCCCAAATTAATATTCTGCAGACCCCCACCTGTCTTCTAAATAACAGGAACAAAACAGAACCCTGCTAAATTTATGACAGCTACTGGGGCAGAGAGCAGTTTAGTGCTGCTCTGAGAACTTAAAAAATTTAAACACTAAACACCCTCTCCCCCAAACCATTATTTGTAGTTCCAACAAGGAATGCAAATCAAAACTATATTGAAAGCCAGCGAGAGCTTAAAGAATGTACAGGCACCTGAACAGAAAGATATTTCACAGTAATGTGCTGGCTTCAGATCTGAGCACAGTGCATTGCAATCAGGTTAACAGAATGAGTTCCACGGCAGACAAAGAATTGCCAGAACTGCTATTACATCCCACCTCAAAGTGATCTCTCTCAGAAAGAAAAATGAGAGAGAATTAATTAACAAGACTATCAATATTAAGAAAGTGTTTCTTGAACTAAAGCTTAAAAACTTCTTCAAATACAGCAGTATGCACTGTCCTTCTGAAAGATGCAGGTAAGATCACTAATATCCTGGTACTTCCGCTTTCCCCAGCCAGGAATACTCAGAGTCTAGAGACCAAAAGTGGGTAAGTGGGTGTTTTGGAAGTGCTGGTGAACTGTACTAACTGAAATTCCCAGAAGATCCCACATCTTCTCCCATAACAGCCCTAGTCTCAAATTTTGTAAGATGCAATATGACTGGGTCTTTTGGTCACTGTGGGAGGCTAGAACTGGGGAGGAGAGCATCTTTGGTTAGTAATAGAGACAAGGTATTTACTGTAGCCTGCGGTAGGTATGTGACCTCTAGTTAAGGTGCCACATGTGATAGGGGAAGGGAAATATATTGCCATCTACCAAATATGGAATTGATAGGCTTTTATTATTTCTCCCATGCAAAAAAAAGCCAGACCACAATTAGATGCACATTTTTCTATGGGAAGTAAGATTTGTATATTTAAGTTTCCCTTTTACTATTTTTTCTGTATTTTTAAATGCCTTTGTATTTTTAACTAGTATTTCTTTATGTACTTGAGTCTTAACTTTAATGTTAATTAGTAGCTTGGTTTAAAACAGTTCACGATCTTGTCTTGGTAAAAAATACTTGATTCAGTGGCTCATATGCAAGAATACTATTTATATCTAAAACAATTACAAGAAAAACCCTACGGTATTATAGATGCTATGTTAACACAAACATTATTTGAAACAAGAAAGGCATTACAGTTGCAGCATCATTACTATCCTCCAATGAAAACTCAAAAAAACCCCAACCAAAACAACAGTAAAAAGCCAAATCCACACAGTCCAAGGCAGCATATGCCCTTTATAAAAAGAAGGCAATGCCTTATGAATCTGGGAATAATGCCACTCGAGTCCTGGCAAGACAGCTCAGGCAAATTGATAATGAAACAAATCCCAGCAATACGAATCGCAGGCACTTTAAAAATTAGAGTATATTAATGTAGCTTTTACTCATTCTTACAAACAGGTATATAAAATAATAAAATCATAAATGCCCTTAATAATGAATCTACAGCCTCAACTAAAGTCACAGCAAAGCAACTGGAATTGACAGTTTCTTCTACAGGAAGCACAAGCTATTCAATGATTTGGAAACAGTATCACCAATAGCTGACTAAATCATCTAGGGAGTTTGTAGTATCAAAGAGAGGAGACAAAGGTTAAAAATCCTGAAGAGCTTGTTAACAATTACCTACTCTACCACACACGGAGTCCTGTTAACCTGTGCCCAAATCAGAGAGTTGGAATTATAACATATTACTACTAATTTAAGAATTACACTGCAATGACAGTGAGACTGACAATATTAGTTTGCATTTGAAGTAACCAAGCATAGTGCTCCTATCATCTCCACTTACCTTTAACTCTGGAGTGGGCAAAATATAGCACACGGGCTGAATTCTGCCTGCCAACTGATTTTCATTTGGCTCGTGGGCAGGTGGTGGCCCTGTGCGAGCCATGCTCAGGTCCTGGCCTCTGCTGGTGGCCAGGCAGTGGCTCCAGACTCTACTGGTGTCATGGGGGATGCTGGGTGGAAGCAGCTCTGCTTACCTGGCACCAGCCTGAGAGATGGAGTCTGGCTCACCCAGGGACTGCAGTGCTGGACTATCTCCCAGGCACTGTAGGAGCCGCTAGGCAGAAGCAGCTCTGCCCACCTACCCAGCATTGCATGGCATCAACGGAGCTAGGGCCCAAGCATAGCTTGTTCAGGGCCTGCCTTGCATTGCTGGGCAGGGTTGCTCCTGCTCAGCTTCCCCTGAACCACCTGAAAGATGAGGTCTGGCCCTGCACACACTAGGTGACCCGTGCTTGAGCCCCAGCCTCTGCTAGGAGGTGGCACCCAGGGCCTACGGGGCCAAACTGCATCTTTCAGGTGCTCTGGGGAATGCCAGTTGGAAGCAGTCCTGACCATCTGCCGGGCAGACCCCAAATGAGTTACATTCAGGCCCCAGTGGCTCTGGCTGCCATGCAGTTTCAGGTGGGCTGGCAGGCCTGCTTTCATCCACCATCTCCCACGGTGCCAGCAGAGGCCACCCTCTCTCCATGGGGGATGGAACCTGGCCACAGCCTCCACACTGTCCCATCCTGTCTCACCATCAGGGCTCCTGGGGGACACGGCGGGTGGGAAGGGGGGAAGGTGGGGAGAAGATGGGTGTTCACACTTGTGCCAGGAGCCCTGATGTTGGGGCAGGACAGTGTGGATCCCTGTGGCCAAGCTCCATCTGCTGCCCCACCAGATGCAGATGCAGATGGCTTATGGTCCCGTTCCCACTGCTGTTCTAGCCCAGCTCAGCTGTGGGGCTTATGTGTGCGTGTGTGTGTGCATGAGCACACGTTTATATGCGCAGCACTCAACAGCTCAAAAAAACTCATTAAGTGGCCCTCTAGCCCAAATAATTGCCTACCCCTGCTTTAACTCCACAGCTGGTGACTCCCTAAGGAACCGTATAGGATTAAAACAGCACCAAGATATGACATGTATAGCACTGTACTTTAGTGAGTATATCATTCCATTATTTGCTGAGCCAACTAAGTAGCCACTGTTGCAGATAATGAGAACTGAATAAAAAAATTAAAATTCTAACATAAGCTTGACACATCTGAAGTGGTCTTGCCTCTGTAAAACTAAATAAATGACAAAGGAGTTAAACAATTTAAGAATGGTTACTTTGGAGACAAAGTAGCAGAGCAATACCATGTGTACCATAAATTTAAGTGGGAGAGTAGGGAAGCCTGGCAATTTACAATGGAGAGGGTTCAATATATTTTCTTAGTATCTTTATTCATGCAACATTTTCCTTTTCAAAGAAAATCATCAAAGTGTCTGGGTACAGACACAGCCATTCAAGAAAATACGCATGATTTGTGGAAGAGACAAATAGCAGGTGATTAAATCCCATTTAATTGGTAACTTGCTGAAAATCATAATAGCCTCAAGTATGGCAGGCCACAAGAGAAAAAAAGTGATGATAGAGATACTAAAGATGCTGAGCATGGGCCTGATGTTCTCAGGCTAGACCAAGGCCCAAAGTGCATGTTTCACAGTTAGTAGGGTCGGAAGGGACCTGAGCAGATCATCAAGTCCGACCCCCTGCCATGGCAGGAAAGAACGCTGGTGTCAAATGATCCTGGCAAGGTGTCTATCTAGCCTCCTTTTAAAGACCCTAACTTCTGTACAAGAAAAATAGAAAGGAGGGAAGAAACTCCCAATGCATACATGCATTAGATGCTCTTTGCCCTGTTAACTATTTCCTAAATTCAATTTGGCAAAGCCCAGATTTTAAAGATGCTGGTAATGACTGTTCAGTTCAATTGGAACTGAAGACTTCCTTGCAGCTATGCGAATGCTTGTGAGGATTAACTATAAAATGAGTTTGGTCAACTGAAAGCCTGCAATCAGAAGCCCTGAACAGGTATTACATTTATGTTAGGAGAAATACTTTTCCCCCCACCTTTTCCCCACAAAAAGAGCATACAGTCATTCAAGGGATTTCTTGCAGAAGAGAAATAGTTTTCTCCCTGGAAAGTTTCCCACTGCAGGAGAATGCTTCTCCCCCACCCTCTACCAGGAATCAGATGATTGACTGGGGGCACAGAAGAAACACTTTCCCTGCGGAAAATTTACAAGCCAAAAGTGCTGGGGTTGGGAGACTCTCCCAGCTCTAGTTCCAGGTCCCACAGGCTGGATGACATGGCACACACAGCACAAAGCCCACAGGCTTGGGAACCAGGGCCTGGAAAGCCTCCCTAACCCCAGCTCCTGGCCCTGCTAACTTTCAAAATCACTGAAATAGCAGTTGGGGCAGCTATTTAAGAGCCAGAAAACTTCTCCGCAGACCCACTTCCCCCAAACCTCCAGTTTTAAAAATCACCCCAAGTACAGCCCCATCTGCACGCTCCACTCTAAGCTCCACCTCTTGCACCATTTTTCTGTTGGTAAGAAGTTGAACTTCTTTTCACCAAATATGAACACCTGTTCATGGCCAGAGAGGCACTTTTGGACTAAGCTGTGAATGTCTCCTCAAGATTCTGTATAACAAACATGTATGGTCATAAATCCAGTGCTGACATTTCTACGTAATTGTATTTTCAGAATCTCAAATTCCCAATTTATTTTAAAACCGCTTTGTGAGCTTTGCTCTGTGGCAGTTGTCTATCCACAAATTTGCTTTTTTCTTTCAAGAAAACCTTATTAGGACCTCATATGCAAAGATGTAAGACTTAGGCCTGCTACAGCACTACAGAGACATGAAACAGGACGGGAGGATAAGATGTTTTAAATTCAATGACAACAAAAGTAAATTATGGCAGTAGTTTTATTTTATTACCTTTTCTTAGAAAAAAAATAAGACTATTGGTATGTAGCCTAATGACCCTTAAGGCTTTATATTTAAGAAACATTTTCCTTCAACTCAAGCTTCTCTCACCCATTCGCCTCTTCGAGTCAGAATTCCAACAAAAAACAGAATGATTTGGTTTTACTGACTGCTGCCCCTAAATAGGCCTTTGTCCATGGTCATGAAAGGGCACAGGTCTGAGCTTTGTTCTTTACCCATTGCGGTGATTACTGTATTAACAAACTTCTCATTTCCCTGGCTTGGCTATTTTTATTGACCTCTAAGGCTGGGATTCTTTGACTTTGACTTCTGGGGAGATGCCAAGAACCACCTCTGCTTCCAGAAACAAAAGAATCTCAGCTTGGCACATAAGGAAAACTGGATCAAATAACATGGATCTAAAAAGTATAAGCTGTGTTCATATTTTTTCTTTCACAGCAAGTCTGCCATTACTTATCTTTTGCTGCCTCAGGAGTCAAGTGACATAATCCAGTGAGTAACTTCATAAAAATTAATACTTAATTAAAAAAAAAGAACCAACACTAAAACATCCTGCTTTTTGTCAGTGTTAGAAACTACGAGAGCAGTTCTAGTAGAGACCTAGGAAAGTTATCAGGATTTTACTTTAAAATTTATACAGCTTATTTCAGACCACAATTTATTTTTGTAAAGATGAGAATGAGGAAGAGAAGGATGAGGAGCAAGTAAGAAAGAAAAGATGAAAATTTCAAGTTTAGTTTTTTTTGAGAGCAAGTCACCATGGATACCATTAAATTGGTAAATTTTAATGAGGATAAAATACAATTACCTTAATACCTCAGTTTATATAGATATCTATATAAATAAAATATGCAAAGCTTAACAGCTGGTCATAACTATCACAACTCTTACACAATGGTAAAACATTAACATGCTAAATTGACATGTTTGTACATTTCTGCTTTGGCTATTAATATACTTGCTGTTTTCCACAGAAAGTCTACTGTGCTTCCTATAATGATCAGACTGCTGCTGTGAAAGCCAAATATAAAGCATCAAGGCAACTACACATTTACTCTGCCTTTTAGAAATAAGGTTCTCTCTCATTGCACACAGGTACCACATCCAGTGGAGTCAAGCTTGTTCACTAGAGGCTGAAATAGCAGCAAGCTGGAATATTGTTCTGCATTGTCTTTTGGAATAAAAATTGAAGAAATTACGATTTCCGTCACTAGTTGTGTCCAATGGGTTCTTAAATTATTTTAATTTCTCATCCCTCAACTGCTTCAGCAGCCAAACTTAATTGCTAGCCTATTGTTTTGCACACGATGACGAGAGAGATTTAGTTAACCTCAAATTTACTTGACTAAATAAAAAGTAGAATTATCCCCCCTTTTTGCATTCAGAATACAGTTGTCTCTTTTTAAATGGCAATGTAGGCCTTTTAGGAATGGTGTCCTGCATCAAGATTTCCATGCTGCTTTTCGTGAGTAAGGGGCACAGAACTCCAGAAATTAATTTAATGATGTGGAAAAAGCAAGTTCTAAATGCCTCTAAAAGGCGTCAAACTGGATTCACTTTACATTGAAAACTGGTTTACCAAGGGGAAGCAAAATAAAATCCAATATTTCTTCCTATGACAGCCTTCAGAACAGTTTACATTAAACTAAAAATGAAATTACTATGATTATCCAAGGAACCTAAGAATCCAACAATTCAAATCTTGCTCATCTGAAGGTCTCATGTCTGGTTCAATCTAATTAAAAAAAAGAAAGGAAAAAACTGCCAACAGAAAAGCCAGAATTCTTCTACACTAAGTGCACCTGTCTCTCTCTCTGACCTCCTTTGTTGAACGGATTTGCTTATTACATTGGTCCACAAACAGAATCTAATTAGTTTACCATTCATTGTCCAGTGTCTCATATCCCCCGAATAACATTTTACTACTCACTTCCTATGGTTATTGACTTTCTCCATCAGTACGGAGAAGACCATTATTGACTAAAGCAGCATATTTACTGTAGATATAATCTAGACTTTCTACCAAATACCAAAAAAGACAGGAATAAAAGTGTTAATATATGGGTCCTCTAGTTATTTGAGCAAGTAACAGTACATCTTTCTGCATGCCTCTCCGAATATCTGGATTGCATAATGCTGCTCTTCAAGAATAATTCCATAAGGGAAGCCATGGCTTGTGATAGAAGCATTCAACAGCTCAGACAAAGCACTGATGTGGAAGGTTTGCACAGACCAATTATGTAAATCAAAGCATTGCATTTGCTAGTAATTCTAGAACCCTAAGTCCCCAAACCTCATCCCAAAAAGGACAGCAAATCTGGCTGTGACTGAACAAGAACTAGAGAATTCAAGAGGATACAACTCCAGCTTATTGTTATGAAGTATAGTTAGTGCAGGACCTTCAATACAACCTCTTCACTATAAGGCTATTCTTTCCTTGATACTTCTGATTTTAACCTAGTGGAGAATAATGTGGAGGTAGGAGCCAGAAATCAACACTGCGGAGCAAGTGTTAATATGTTTTGCAAAACAAAAATACTATATTTAGCTTCCACCATCCCTACGTAGACAGCTTCCAAGGTCTCTGCATCGTTTTTATGCATGTGACTCAGTTTATTAACTACCTGCACTACAGGCCAAAAGGACTCAAGTTGTTAACTTCTGTCCCAAATCTTCTAGCTGTGAGACTAGGCAGCCAATGTAACAAGTGGGCTCAAGCACATAATGTTAAAAATCTTGATGGAGGTAGGAACAAGAATCACAAGCTACAGACTATCTGCCCTACAACCAAAGAAGGCAGCTTACCTAAACAAGGACAAGTTAAAGATTCAACAAAATTCGTATGTCCAGTCTGCTTTGCAATTTTAATTTTAACTCTTATCTTTCTGTGTTCTGTTGACAGGTATTTGGTTTTGAAAAGGCTTTTTCACAGCAGAACTTTGACTGAAAATAAGCTTTCCAGGCAGATCAAGTCAATGAGGCCCTGCTGGAGGAGCCATGGTGTATTATAGAAGTGTCAAAACCTATGGACCCAAGTCTTAGTTTAGTTAGCAGTTAAGGGAATTCCCTTGGAACAAAGTAGAGACCCAAGCCTTAGCCCTAGAAATGGGGTATTTATGTGATATTGTAGGAGGATAAAAGAAACTGCATCCCGTATGATCAGTGATCACCTGGCATTAAAATAAGGCCATGTCTTCAAGAAAAATGATAGGTTTCCAAAGTAGATGAAAAACACAGGTCTCAGTGTTTTCAAAGCACAGCACTGAGAAAAATTATTAGCATTTAATCAAGCCTAAAGTACCCCTATTTAGTGAAAAAAATGATTTTAAAACCAAGGTTCTCATTTTGAAATGTTTCTACAGCATTTATGAAGCTTAACTGATATAGTATAATCTCAACTTCTTATTCTTAGTAAAACACAAAATAACAAAACTTCAGGCATATACTATACAGAGAAAGGTTCAGGACAGGAAAGGTAATTTATTTCTGGCCACATATGGAAACAAAGAACAAAAGTCAATGGCAGGAACAATATGTCTTGACATTCAGAATTTCATTTATACTTCAGTCTGAAACAGGCAAAGAATGTATCTAGATTCTTATAGAGAAATTTTATGTTTAGAAGGACAAGCTGGTTCATCTTCCCACATGCTGTCCCAACCTAGAATCAGAGTAGGCTTGGAGTTCCAGTACATTGAGAAGCCAAGAGTATTCCTAGCAAATCAGTTTTATAGAAAGTAACTTACGAAACTTTAATTTAATATGTTTAAGAGCATATAATCCTGGCCCTGTAAATCAGCATTTCTGGTACTAATCTTTCAGGTTCTTCCACCTAATATGACTGCAAGCAAGGCAAAAGATATTATGAAATCAAGAAAATGGGGCACAAAAAACACTTGCCTACTAACACTCAATGCATTCATGGTGGTCTTCTGATGTAGAAAATATAAAGAAATGCCAACCACACACAAACAAGTCCCGGGTCCATGATCTTACAGTACCCTGTTTGCAGAAACATTGGGATTCGATTGAAGGAAGGAGGGTTATGGACTTAGATTTCATGGGTTGGCAGAATCTTGTTTTTCCATCTTCCTCTCCCTGAAAGTAAAACTAAAAAAAGTCAAGTTGTGTGTGTTATACTTTTGCAGGCTGAGAGCATGACAATGCTGGAGGTTAAGATCCTATTTATCTACAGATCAGTTGTCACTGTGCAAACTTACATGCTCTGTTCCAGTGGGCGCCAACTTTTTGGCAAGGATACCACAAATTAGCTCTGCACCAGACCCAAGTGTCACTGTGATCCCCTTCCCCTACTTGATTTGGTCCTCTGTTTGATCTTCTGCTCTTTCTGCTTCCTGCCAAGTCTGCTGCTGTGCTGCCTCTCACCTTCCCCACCTGCTGCATGCCAATATATCGGCTGCCTGTGCCACAGGTTGGCCACCCCTGCTCTATTTCATCCATGCTCAGTCCCCCTGGCTTTGTGAACTTACTCGAGCATCACCATTTGGAGCTTCATTACATGCTACTCTTAAACAGGTCAATATATTATAGAGATCAATTGAGAATTTTTTCCAATAAAATACTACAAAGCAAGCAGATTGTTTCACAAAGAGCATTTTTAAACAAATGTCCAGATTAATATTCTAATGTATACTTGTGCTATTTCTGGAATGCTGAGAAAGGCATATGGCACTTCATAAATTTGTAGGGGACTGCACCACACCATGTATTCCAGGTGTTTCTCCCGACACACTTAAATCTTGCTCAGCCTGCACTGATAAGCCATGCCAATTACACTAGCATTTAAAAAAAAAATAAAGCAGCTAATACTTTTACTTCTTTAAACTTCTCACAGGCAGCCAAATAAGGAAAATTAGAGAGACTCAGCTGTTCATAATCACCAGTTCTCTTTTGCCTGATGCAAAAGCACTCTTCGTACTTAATGTGGCTATGGCATTAGAGAGGTTTTGATCACATGCATGCATCGCACAAGCATTTAAGTAGGCAATTGAAAATATGAGAGAGATAAGAATTTTTTGAGAGTGATATCTTTTAGTGGACCAAGTCAGATCTGCTTTCAAATGTAAGGTATTCCTCATAAAAATCACCTGAAGAAAAAAAAATCCTTGCCTCGCATAATTCCTGGACCATCACTACAGCCTTATTCTAAAACACAGCAACTAAGAACAGCAACCCAAAAACATCAGTTGCTTTTACCAGAACCCACAAAAAAACACTAAAACAAACAAACACCATACAGCTTTAAAGTACTGTGGATGGGGCATTATCCTCTACTGATAGTGGTAGTTTAGACTACAAATCACACTGATATTAAATACTTTTTGCATCAATTATATAAAAACTAGCCTAGATCATCACTCCTGGAGGAATAAGCAAGCAGCAATAAATCTTTAAAAGGAATGACTCGAATCTAAACTGCACAACTGCTACACTGCAATTCCTGAACTCAACATCAGATACAAAGCACGCAATTTGACTTGACTTGCATAAGTGTGAACCAAGTGCCAGGAGTCAGATTACACTTCTGTTCTCTATTGTAGAGGTTACGTTGGACGGGACGGAATGTATACTAAAACTTTTGTGTAATGAAACACCTATCAGCACATCAATGTATTTAAAGTTTCATTTCAGGTTATGTTAGTCTGGATTAAAGCCTGAAAGACAGGTTACCTCTTTAGTACTTTTTATCAGCATGGACAAATAGAAGATATGGATCCCTTTACCTCTTAGATTAACTGCCATTCCAGTTCTTGGCTTTCCCACATTTTTCATCAAGAGGACTTTGTAAGAGCCATTAAAAAATTCATTAATTACTGCAAGTTGGGTTAATACCCATGCAGAAGTAGTTGTATGCCCACAAACTTTGTGACTTTAAAAGGGAATCAGTGGCTACATATCACAATTCTGCATGGACACACCTAGAATGGGGAAAAAAGCAACCAGCAGATGTTTTCCTAATAGAGAAGTGTCAATAATAAACTTCACTTCACTGGTAGTCTTGAAGAATACTATTACTTCTTTTGAAGGAGAAGCTGACATCCCATTGTGCAGTCTCAGGATCATGGCCCTTGCAGAGGAATAGGCAAGGGAGTTCGGGATGGCATACAGTGGGTGGAACTGCTTACAGTAAATACTGTATGGATTTCCAGAATTCACATCATTTGAAGTGCTTCTCCACAAACACAGTGAACTCAGAAACAAAGTTCACTGTACAAATTGGGAATCAGGAAAGGGGAACATTAACACATTCAGTACCAAACACAAAATACATCCTCCAACATAGTATCCTGCCAATGTTAGAACCTCAGAAGCAAGAATCACTTTATTCTGCCAGTGAAACTTTCCTGACTTACCCCAGCTGTTTAGACAAATGATTGACAACCTCTATAATTCCTGATGTTTGATTAAGCAGGTTGCCACAGTCATACACTAAATAACTACTTCATTATGCAAACTATAAATCTTATTACTACTACTACAGCACACACTCTAAAGCAAATGCAACAAGGAAACTTGATCCAAGATGCATTAACTCAGCTTCAAGTTTCTCTTCTTGTCAACTAAAGCTGTATGGAACAGTTTTGTATCCAAATTATTTTTTAAAATATATTTTTAATTTAGGGTCAAACTCAGAACAGATTGGAACTTCAGTGAAAAAACAAAGTTGAACCCAGAACGTCTGCTCTAAAATTAGCCCTAAGGTTTTTCTTGATTTGCTGCCAACCACCTCTAATTTAGACCAGATGGTTAAGGACATCCTTATAATGTTAGCAGGGAAGCACAAAGTTTGCATTGATCAACAGGACACATCACCATCATTCTATGCAATGATTTAGTGAATGCTAATGTAGCAGCAAGGGATTTTATTGTACAAGAGCATGTTGTATGCAGCAGAGATTTAGATTCACATCCTGCAGTGGAACAACTGGCAAAAATATTCATTTTGAACTGATAGTATGAATCCACAAATTGCAACATCATTTCCCAAGCATCACAGCAGTTTTGTAAATACAGGTGCTGCATCATGCCTTTTATCTCATAGAAAACTGAAGAGCCTGTTTACGCAATATTACCAAAGTTAAAGAAGTTAAAAAAAAAAAAAAAAAAAAGAGTCGTCAATGAGAAATAAAAAAGGCCTCTTTTGGTATATTACATAACTCAATTTTTGGTTATTTCATGGCATTCTGCACCATGCTCTATACAATGCAATTCAGCTTGAGCATAATTCAAGTAAGTATATAAAAGAGACCAGAATCATATTCTACAGCACAGTGTTGTGTCAAAGTTGATGGTGGTTTTATGCAGAACTCAGATTATAGATTTGTATAGGATGATCCTGCCTCAGGGAGGGGTTGGATTAGACGACCTCTGGAGGTCCCTTCCAGCCCTACCATTTCTATGATTATTTTAACTGTGAGTGGCTGGCAGTGAGAACACATGGAAGCATGTTTTAGAATCCTATTTTAATTTCATAAAATATTTGTGGAAGTCCTTGAAGGGTGCCCCACAACCAACTTAATTTATCTGAGTTTGTGATAGATAGAGGCTTTAGGGTTTGGTTAACAAATTAGAAGTTGAGCTTTCTGTTGCCCCTACTGCAATACTAAATTTTTTAGTTCTATTCTACTCCTGCTCTCCCACTCAACTAGACATCACATTTTTGGGGAAAACTGTTGATGGCTTGAGAGAATGTGGCAGTCCCTGCCAATAAAAGAATACCCGTTATCATGGATGCTGAAGGAAACAAAACATCCAGTGTAATGAAGTAGAGGGACACGGTTTGCCAAAACATGCCACAGGAAGGCAATGTGTCTCCCCCTGGACTAAGGAGTCTCAGTTTTAGCCTTTAGGGGCATCTTGATCATCATACAAAAAGGCTCAGTACCAAGTTCCCAGAACATACCCCTAGGCTACTGAAACTCTGCATCTCTACCTATCACATGAAACTGAATGCAAAATGTTGTCCCATGCCCATATATCAAGTCTCTAAAAAGTCTGTTTGAGGATCTCCCTATCCCCCAAAAATGTTTCCAGTGCAATTCTGCATCCGTCTTCCATTTGAACCATCACCCTTGGCCAATAAATATCCCTGCTTCTAGTTATCAAGTCAAATTTACAATGAATGCACGATAAATACTGTACAATTAAAGGATGGACTTCATGTCTGGTTATAGTGTTATGCCATCTTCATTTCTTATTCAGAAGGAAACTATGGAGAACACACAGCCACGTCTGCTGGAGACAGCTAGACAATGTAGCCGTGCTTAATCCTAAACTTTTCTCCATTACCAATATATAATTAGTAGGGCCTTGCATTACATAATAATAAATAATGCAGCAGGGCAACCAGCATGGATTTGTAGCAGGTAGATCATGACTGACCAATTTTGGTTTTGTTTTATGACAGGGAGTAGAGGCGAATGTCATTTTCTTGGACTTTAGCAAGGCCTTCGATACGGTATCTCATTCTATTCTCATAATCAAATTAAGAGGCTGTGACGTAGATGTTTACACTGTCCGGTGGGTGGCAAATTGGCTTAGTGGTCGCACCCAGAGAGTGGTAGTAGATGGGTTGGTATTGACCTGGAAGGATGTGGGTAGTGAGGTCCCACAGGGCTCAGTCCTTTGACCTGTACTCTTCAATATCTTAATCAGTGACTTGGATGTGGGTGTAAAGTGTACTCTGTCCAAGTCTCTGGATGATACTAAATTGTGGGGTGAAATGCACACACCGGAGGGTAAGGAACAACTGTAGGCAGACCTGGACAGGCTAGAAAAAGTGGGCAGTACACAATAGGATGAGGTACAACAAGACAAATACAGAGTGCTGCACCTACGGCGCAAAAATATCCAGCACACCTACTGGCTAGGAAGTGACCTCTCAGCACCACAGAAGTGGAAAGAGATCTCAGTTATAGTGGACTCCAAGACGAACATGAGTCGTCAGTGTGACGAAATCATCAGCAAAGCTAACCAACCGCACTTTATCATGCAATAGAACCAAGGAGGTGATACTTCCCCTTTATGCAGCATTGGTCAGACTGCAGTTGGAGTACTGCATCCAGTTTTGGGCGCCGTACTTCAAGAAGGGAGGTTGATAGACTTGAGAGGATCCACAGGAGGGCCACTTGTATGGTGAGGGGTTTACAGGACAAACCCCATGAAGGACAGACTGAGGGACATGGACCTCTGCAGCCTCTGCAAGAAAAGGCTGAGAAGTGATCTTGTGGCCCCCTACAAATTCATTAGGGGGATGCAGCAAGGGATTGGAGGCGTTCTGTTCACCAGGGTGCTTCTTGGGGTAACAAGGAACAATGGTCACAAACTGACAGAGAGCAGATTTAAGCTAGACATCAGGAAAAACTTCTTTACAGTAAGGGTGGCCAAAATTTGGAATAGGCTTCCAAGGGAGGCGATGCTCTCCCTTACCTTAGGGGTCTTTAAGAGAAGGCTTGACAGGCATCTGGCTGGTGTCATTTGACCCCAGCACTCTTTCCTGCCTAGGCAGGGGGGTGGACTCGATCTGTTGAGGTCCCTTCTGACCCTAGCATCTATGAATAATCACCTCTTGGTTCACTGTTAAAGTTCCTGGCTTTGACCAATTCCTTGAGATTTTTCTTGCTTTGATACAGTGTATTAAACACTATTTCTACTTGATTTTACCAAGCTTCTATCTTCCCTCCCCCCACCGACTGCCTGCGGTCACTATATGGCAGTGGCTTCAGGATCATGGTGGGGAGAAATAGAGACGAAATGTTTTACTCGTTTCACAAGAAAAACAAGGGAATGCAGCTTTCTGAAGTCTTGGGGTCTCCCACTTATATAGGATGCAGTAAATTCAGTTCTTGGGCATAACTGTCAAGCTTTGCAATGGCCACATTGCATCAGAAACTAACCAACCACTACAACTACCTGCACATCACCAGCTTTCATCCTGAGCACTCCACTACTGCCTACAGCCAAGCTCTATGTTACCGACATATCTGTTCAGATCCCACCGATCAGGATATACACTGTAGGTATCTGGAACAGGGCTTTCGACACTTACAATACAGTCGAAAAAACAAGCTATTCAAATCAACACAGCTGGACTCAGACCTTACGCTGACCTGTTCGAGTACCTACCCTGTGACAAGGCCAACAGAATTTCTGTTATCCATCATACAGGACAGTACCACACAGTTAAAAGAAATGACAGAGGTGCTTAAACTCTAGCCCGTGGAACAGATGTAGTCCCCAGCACTATGTAATCCAAACAGTAGGCTGCCCACTGATCCTGAATACCCGTGGGCTATGGCCCTGCACACTACATCAGGTGTGCTGGGCTCCACAACCCATGCCCGCTGGGCCCTGTACACACAGGCTGCATAGGGCTAATCCAGCCCACAGACAGGTACCACACCATCCATCTGGCCCATGGCCAAAACTGAGCACCACCAGAATAAGGTAGACATCTTAAAGAAAAAGGAACCCATAGCTTTTGAGTCTTAATAACTGGCATCTGACCACCGTCAAAACAAGATAAACTTAATCTATTCTCACTGAACCTCAAATCAGAATATTTATCTTGCACTACACAAAAGTAGTAGTACTAGGTTGTTTCCAAACAGAATTGTCATGCCAATTGCAAAGAGAGGTCTGTCCTGTCCAGAATAGTCTCTCTGACAGGTGACTGACATAAAAGGACATTAATGAAATCTCTTCCTACAGGTGGATTTTTAATAATCCAACTAAACATTTTATACCCTTTAAACAAGCCTATCTATGCTTACTAGTAGGTATGCACTGATATATCAGTTGGCTATCAGATCAACAACAATAAACTGAGAAATGACGTTTATTGGTTATCTGCTTTTTTTGGTCATTGTAGCCAATAATTATAGCCATGTGCCCCACAGCACCTTGGTGAGCATAGTTCGGGCCCAGCACCCCACTGGCCCAAGTCTGCAGCAGATTTCAGGTCCTGGAAAACAGTGGGAGGCAGAGAGGGTGCCTGGGAGCAGTCACAGGGCACTGTGCTAAGCAACAAAAGGACCATTACCAGCTCCTGCTGCTGCAGCCATGGCAACACCATGCGTGTAGCAGGAGCCTGTGCACTGGGGCTGCCTCAGAGATGTCGGCCTGTGCACGGGCAGGGTAAGGTGCCACTTGAGGGATGTTTTGCTCCCCTGGGCACCTTTGCAAAAGCAGCTTCTCCCTAGCGGCTGTGGGAGCTTGGCTGCATGGGGCTCACCGGCATTGAGGCAGCAGTGTGCTCTGGGGCTCCAAACGTGCCTGGCACTGCTGTCTGCACAACGGTCCCCCCTGCCCACCCAGGAGAGCAGGACAGGCTGTGCAGGGAGCAGACCTGCTAGTAGGAGGCACGGGCAAGGGGGCGGGGGGGGGGGGGGTGTGCGTGTGTGTGCACGCGCGCGCATGAATGATAAATGCAAGACAAACAAACAAAAAGGAGTTTTTACGTATGTAAGTAATTTAAACTGCCTTGCACTATTACTAAATATCAGCTATCGGATCAGCATTAGCCAGCATATTTTGTTAAATCATCAGCTATCAGCATCAGCCAAGAAAATCTTTAATTGGTGCACACTTCCATACTAGTCAAAAGTAGAATTACTCAGAGACATACCATTTTTTTAATTTTTACTTTTGCAAAGTGCTCATGATATCTAATAGCAAAGAGTTCCACATTTAAAAATTTTATGCAGGATGTACACACTTTTTGGTTACAAAACCGTGGCTGTTGAGTTTAGTTTCTGGTCTATATTCTTGTATTAGAGATAAAAAAAAAAATACTTCTTTGATTTCTTGCGCTATTGCTCCTTGGTCCTAATTCATTCTCTATATTTCTCTACATATGGAGGTTTTGAACTTCACCTCACCATAATATCACCTGTATGTAGACCTTATCCATTTTAACCTTCAGTACTGAGTTCATTTCAGGCCACTGGAAGATAACAGTGCCACTGATTTAGAAAAATGCTGTTTCTACTACACAGCTGCTTTAGAAGACTACCAAATTTTCCCCTCTCCTTCACAGGATCCAATTTTGCTGCCTACTACTCCAGCCCCAAAATCCCAGTCCATTTCTATTTTCTTGTTAAGTCACTAAAATCACATCTTGTGCCAATACTTTTTTGGCAGTCAATGACCCAGTAAAAAGGTTAGTTCTCTTTCCATCCCCATTCAATTTCTATTGCTGTATTTAGTTACAAACTGTATGTCCCTTTCCCCTAAAAATTCCTGCCTGATGCCAAATGGGGCAAGCCATCTGACTCTGAGCTGAGAGAAGCATTGTACACCCCAGTCAAAATCCCCAACCACAGCTAAGGTTGACACCCAATGCTTTTCAAGAAGGTAAAAAACAACAGATAAACAATAATGATAATAAAAAACAAACAAACAACCCCCCTACCCCTCAAAACCCTAACACATGTAGCAGCAAGGTGGGGAAAATTCCTTCCCAGCTCCATGTAGCAACCATTAAAGTGCAAGCACATGGGAAATACCCATAGTTGAAGAAAGGCATAACTACTCCTAGATTACCCCTGAGCAATGCTTATCCAACCTCTTCCTCAACACCTCCAACAATGGAAATGCCACAGCTTCCCTAAGCAGTTTATTCCACTGACTCACTAATCTAACAGTGAAGCAGTTGTTCCTGACGGAGGGTTTAAGTGAGGAAGTTGATTTCTGTGCCAGAACAGAGGCATGGGGATGCTGGAATAACTGCTAGGGGCTGTGCTTCCTTCCTGGCTGCATGCAAGAGCAGCAGAGTCCAGTCCTCAGCATCACCCAGCCTCTCTTCGTATCTCCACATCTAAAGATTTTAACCTGCCAGCTGCTGCCAAGTGGCCAGCATTTAGCCATGGAGAGTCCTGAGGCAGGCAAGGTTCTGGGAAAAAAAATCTTTATTTTGCCCTCACAAAACAAAGGTCCATGTCTTACTTGGGGGTATGTAGGATGCAAGAAAATATGGCATCTCCTACTTCACAAAATACTGGACCACACTCCTCGACTATTCCAAAGATGCACACAGAGGAAGTAAACTCAGATATCACTTGTAAGGCAAAATAAATGACAGATATTCCACTTGCAGATGAGACTGACACTAGTATTTTGTCATGGATTATTTGCAACCTGGACTGGATCACAGTTTAGTATTGGCATTAGTGAGGTTAAAAGCTAAATGCAACTACAGATTTGGGATCTGTTTCATGGACACAATGAAAGATCACACATCAGGAAGGACAAAAGCCATGAAGGAAAACATCATGGCTCTTCCAAAAGAAAAAAATCTTAGGAATTATGGAATACTGTAGAAAATGAGGGACAGGAAAAGTTACAAGAGGGGCCATAATGGTGTGCTAGGATCATGCATGCATAAAAAAAAAGTTAGGAACATTTCAAGGCACCTGTCTGAAAGAATAATGAGAATTTCTGTTGGCCCGAAAAAGCAGTAACCTATTATAGAAGAAAGCTGACCTACAATCTACAGCTGACAGAATGAGCAAAAAAACCAATGGAAGCAGACTACACAAAAATACTGTGATGCAGGGTTTTATCAAAACATAAAAGCAAACTAAGTGGGATGCAGAAAATGAAGACAAACACATGCATATAATCAAGGATGAGCAAAAGCATAAACCAATTATTTTGAAGTGCTGTAGAAAGTACAGAAAACTGTAAGACAAAACTGTTTTGAAGAAGCTCCTCAACGCAAATGAGGAAAAATAGACGCGAATTTTAAGAACAAGTAAAGGTCTTATTAGAAAGTTGTGGGGGCAGGAAAGGCCACTGGGAAGTGATAATATAAATAGGGAGCTACTGCAAGCAAGTAAAGACGACATGGTAGACAGAATGCACAAGATATTTGGTACAATTTACTAAAAACAAAGAGCCAAGTGATTAGGGGAAAGCAACAATAGTACCAAGTTGTAAATAGTAGTGCAAGAACTATAAAAGGTAACAGTAGAACAGAGTGTATTTTCATAAGGGCAAGGTACAATAGTTCAGTTATTTAAGGTAAGGCAGGTATCAAAAGAATAAAGAACACAACCAAGCCTGCTGCAACAGCTTTGTAGACTTTAGATAAGCTTTTGATAATATCTGGGAAGAGTTTAGAGCAAGTTTTGAAAATGGATGGTATCCTCAAGAAATACTCTTGTATTACACATTGATAGAAAACATCTTCAGCGCAGGCAGAGTGCACCAGAATGAATTGAGTAGTTCAAGGTTTAGGTTAGTACTGGAAGCAGTAATGCCTCTCTCATTGACTTGAAATAGGAAGGATCATGTTATGTGGACAGACTATGAAGGACCTTTGGTTTGGAGACTGCACTGAACTAAGAGCACTAGCATGGGAGGAAATTATATAGAGAACAAGCAAGGAAGACCAGGAAAAGATAAAAATTCAGACTGTGGATCGCCACAGAGACAAAATAAAAGTTAATTGGAGGGCAAAAGGAAAATGAAAGATTGAAGTTAAAAGTAAAGAACTAGACTAGAAAAAATGTAGACTTTTTAGCATTAGTATTGAAAACTAGGCATAGTAAAGATGTATATATAAAGAACCAGTAAGCTACTACCATGTGTAGATAACTAAAAACTGGCAGTCTTAAAAATCTCTATAAAAATTAAACTCAGAGCATATTAATCAAATGTTGTACTGCTATTATTATTACTATTGTTATTATTATTATTCAGATTGTAATGCTGAGTACAAGGTTGATGAGCACTGTAGAACTAAGCAGGCTAATGAGAATACAGCCTCACAAGTAAAGGGAAAAAAAGGTGGAGATAAAAAATGCCCAAAGTAAGAAACAACACTAACAGATGATTAGAGAGCAAGTAGGCATACTGCAGTTGTTTGGGCTTGTGTCATGAATGTATCTTTTCAAGCTTTTGCATATAACAGTACATACCAGACTATAGTGAAAGAGGAAAACAAAGAATGCATGGACAAACATAGCCAGGACTGACATCAAATATAAAGGGTTACCATGCAACCCATTCATTTAAAATTTGGATACACGGTAGGTTCTGCAATCATTCAAAACACCTCAATATTTAGGGTAAAAAAATATTTTGTTCCAAAAAACTAAATTCTTCATTAGTATAAATGACAATAGAAGTTTAGTCAGAAGAAACTGAAGTTCTCACTGTGATGAACTTCTTACGAAGTTAAAGCTAAAACCATGTTTTCATCAAATGAAGTAGAGAAAAATCACTCTCAAAACAGTTTAAGAACTTTAAAAAAAAAGCTGCATATTGAAATCATAAGCGTCAGGCACTTTCATCATTCTAAATATTGCAATACATGAACTAGGATCCAAAATTTTAAGATTCTAATTATGTTTTATATTTAAACAAAACATGGTTAATCCCCTCAAAGCTTTAGCATGTTATGGCACGGAGCCATTTCTTCAGGAAACTGTACTTAATTTAGTTTTCAGTATTTAATTTGTGAAGAATAAATTAAATTATAATTTATATATATCGTGAAAAATAAACCTCGGTCCTGGGGAAGCTTTTTGAGAAAATTATCTTAGCACATATCCACAAGGGGCCAGCAGGGGAGATCATGCTTAGGGGCAACCAACACAGGTTCATTAGAGGCAGGTCCTGTCAGACCAACCTGGTGGCCTTCTATGACCAGGTCACCAAATCCTTAGATGCAGGGGTGGCAGTGGACATAAGTCTTCCTGGACTTTCGGAAGGCCTTCAACACTGTCTCTCACCCCATTCTCCTAACAGAACTGGGGGACTGTGGTGTCAACACCTACACAGTCAAATGGGTTGCCAACTGGCTGGAGGGCCGCACCCAGAGAGCGGTAGTGGATGGGTCCTTTTCGGCCTGGAGGGATGTGGGCAGTGGGGTTCCGCAGGGCTCAGTCCTCGGGCCTGCACTGTTCAACATCTTCATCAGTGACTTGGACAAAGGGGTAAAATGCATCTTGTTAAAACCTGCAGATGACACTAAGATGTGGGGAGAAGTGAGCATGCTAGAAGGAAGGAATAGGCTGCAATTGGATCTGGACAGGCTATAGGATTGGGCGGAAGAGAACAGGATGGGTTTCAACACTGACAAGTGCAGGGTACTGCACCTGGGGAGGAAGAACCAGCAGCATACCTGCAGGCTGGGGAACTCCCTTCTTGTCAGTGCAGAGGCAGAGAAGGATCTTGGAGTCATTATTGAGGCCAATATGAACATGGGCCGACAGTGTGGGGATGTGGTCAGGAAGGCCAACCATACCTTGTCATGCATCCACAAATGCATCTCAAGCAGGTCCAAGGAGGTGATCCTCCCCCTCTGTGACACTGGTTAGGCTGCAGTTGGAGTACTGAGTCCAGTTCTGAGTGCTGCACTTCAGGAGAGATGCAGACAGCATGGAGATGGTCCAGAGGAGGGCCACTTGCATGATCAGGGGGCAGCAGGGCAGACCCTACGAGGAGAGGCTATGGGACCTGAACCTGTTCAGCCTCCACAAGAGAAGCCTGAGGGGGGATCTAGTGACCGTTTACAAACTAGGTCAGGAGGAACCAGCAGGCACTGGGGAAATTCCTTTCCCCCCCCCCCTCCCCCGAGCACTACCAGGAGTGACAAGAAATAACAGTTACAAGCTGGCAGCAGGTAGAGTCAGGCTAGATATCAGGAGGCGCTACTTCACTGTCAGGGTAGCTAGATCTGGAACTAATTTCCAAGAGAAGTGGTGCTGGCTCCTACCCTGGGGGTCTTTAAAAGGAGGCTGGATGAACACCTGGCCAGGGTCATTCGAACACCTAGCCAGGGTCATATGGGTGACCTGAACTTTCCAGACATCTGCTGGGAAGAGCTGTCAGCCAGGTCTGACCTCTCACATAGGTTCCTAGCCAAAATGCAGGACCTCCATCTAACCCAGGAGGTGCACAGCCCCACCAGGGGAGATGCCTTGTTGGACCTGGTGCTGGCCACGGGTGATGACCTGGTGAGGGGGCTGCGGGTGCTCGACTGCCTGGGCAACAGTGATCAACGCCTGCTGGAATTCACCGTCCGGTGCAAGGTGGCAAAGGCCTGCAGCAAGGCATCAGCCCTAGATTTCAGGAGGGCAGACTTCAATAAGCTAAGGAGAATAGTCGGGGAAGCACTGAGGTCCTGGAGGGGAGGGGAACCAGGTGTCCAAGAAGAGTGGTCACTCCTTAAGGAGACAATCCTCCAAGCCCAAAGGGTGGTAATCCCAACACGGATCAAAGGGAGCAGGAGGGCGCACCACTCAGCAAAAGCATCCAGGAATGTCTTCTAGCTAAAAGGGAGGAGCACACCCAATGGCAGGGAGGGACCATCACCAGGGAGGACTATACTGCAGTTGCTCGGGGATGCAGGGAGGCAGTCAGGAAGGCCAAGGCGGAGATAGAACTGGGACTAGCTACCCAGATCAGGGACAACAAGAAGTCCTTTTTTAAATACACAGGGGGCAAAAAGAAGGTACCGGGTAACATGGGGCCCCTGCAAGACATGCTAGGAAATTTGGTTGTCACACCAGATGACAAAGCTAACCTATTTAATGACTTCTTTGCCTCCATTTTCCTGAGCAGGGACTAGATCAGCCCCACCACTGGGCTCCCCTCAGGCCCCAGGAGAGGCTCACCTAGGCCAAGGGTCAGTGAGGATCTAGTCAGGGAGCTTCTGGAAGGACTGGATATATTTAAATCAGCTGGTCCGGAGAATCTCCACCCCAGAGTGCTGAGGGAATTGGCTGAGGTCATTGCGGGACCCCTGGCACAGCTTTACGAGCGCTTGCGGTGCTCTGGTGTGTTGCCAGAGGACTGGAAGAGGGCCAATGTGGTTCCCATCTTCAAAAAGGGGAGGAAGGAGGACCCGGGGAACTATAGAATGGTTAGTCTTATCTTGATCCCGGATAAGCCTTTTGAGACAATTATTCTGGTACATGTCTGCAAGGGGCCAGCAGGGGAGATTATGCTTAGGGGCAACCAACACAGGTTCATTAGAAGCAGGTCCTGTCAGACCAACCTGGTAGCCTTCTACAACCAGGTCACCAAATCCTTAGATGCAGGGGTAGCAGTGGACATAGCCTTTCTGGACTTTCGGAAGGCCTTTGACACCGTCTCTCACCCCGTTCTCATTAAAAAACTGGGGGACTGTGGTGTCGACACCTACACAGTCAAATGGGTCACCAACTGGCTGGAAGGCCGCACCCAGAGAGTGGCGGTGAATGGGTCATTTTTGACCTGGAGGGATGTGGGTAGTGGGGTGTCCCAGGGCTTGGTCCTTGGGCCCACACTATTCAACATCTTCATCAGTGACTTGGATGATAGGGTAAAAAGCACCCTGTTCAAATTTGCTGATGACACTAAGATGTGGGGGGATGTGGGCAAGCTAGAAGGAAGAAATAGGCTACAATTGGACCTAGACAGGTTACAGGGGTGGGTGGACGAGAATAGGATGGGATTCAACACAGACAAGTGCAAGGTGATACACCTGGGAAGGAAGAACCAGCAGCATACCTACAGGTTGGGGAACTCCCTTCTCGTCAGTGCAGAGACAGAAAAGGGTCTTGGGAGTTATCACTGATGCCAAGATGAACATGGGCCGGCAGGGTGGGGATGCAGTCAGGAAGGCCAACCGCACCTTGTCATGCATCCATAGATGCATCTCAAGCAGGTCCAAGGAGGCGATACTCCCCCTCTATGCAGCACTGGTCAGGCTGCAGCTGGAGTGCTGCATCCAGTTCTCGTCGCTGCACTTCAGGAGGGATGTGGACAACATGGAGAGGGTCCAGAGGAGGGTCACTCACATGATCAGGGGGCAGCAGGGCAGGCCCTACGAGGACAGGCTATGGGACCTGAGCCTGTTCAGCCTCCACAAGAGAAGGCTGAGGGGGCATCTAATGGCCTGTTACAAACTAGTCAGAGGGGACCAGCAGGCATTGGGGGAGTCCCTGTTCCCCAAGCACTACCAGGAGTGACTAGAAAAAATGGTCACAAGCTGGCAGAGGGTAAATTCAGATTAGACATCAGGAGGTGCTACTTCACTGTCAGGGTGTCTAGGATCTGGAACCAACTTCCAAGCGAAGTGGTGCTGGCTTCTACCCTGGGGGTCTTTAAGACAAGGCTAGACAATCACCTTGCTGGGGTCATTTGACCCCAGTACTCTTTCCTGCCACAGCAGGGAGTCAGACTTGATGATCTGCTCCACAGTCCCTTCCGACCCTACTAACCACGAAACCATGAATTTAGCACTTGGGGTAGCATGGGCACTTAAGTGCACAGTTGACAGCCCAGAGGTCACAAGTTCAACGCCATGGCAGAAGCACTTACAGCATGGCTTGTCAGATTCCAATGAAATCTGTGAATCCTGCTACATACATAGGTGGTGGAAGGCCCAGGGGAAGGGGCTTATCTGCACCATGTCCCCCCACCCCCGAAACGCAGGGCAGCAGGTAGGACAGCCAGGCTATAGGCTCTGGGCTGCTACAGCTGGGGAACAGGGGGAGAGGCACACTCACAGCCAGGATTGCAGCCCTGGCATGTGGATTACTGCCTAGCACGATAGCCAGGCAATTCTATGAAGGGGAAGGGGAATGGGGGGGGGGGCTAGATCAAGGCCCCCAGTGAGGGAGGGAGTGGGGCAGGGGCAAATGGGACTACCAGAGCCCTGGGTGACTAATGCAAGGGTGTGGGGAAGTTCTGAGATGCGAGAGCAGGCTGCCGTTGTGGGCTGAGACTCTGCACCCTGCACCACTGCCCTGAGAGACACAGAACACCACGTGCCCG
Organism: Crocodylus siamensis; assembly: GCF_052110815.1. Classification (NCBI taxonomy): domain Eukaryota; kingdom Metazoa; phylum Chordata; order Crocodylia; family Crocodylidae; genus Crocodylus; species Crocodylus siamensis. The sequence continues at coordinate 33,796,055 of NC_143404.1, read as the reverse complement.
CCACCAAGCAGGCAGACGATGGAGTGCAGCCTGGTGGCAACAGGCACAGTGGTGTGCTGCTCCCAGGGCAGCGGGGCACAGAGCTCCAACCTGCAGTGGCAGCCTGCCCTCACGCTGTGCACAGATTGGGGGGCATGTGCCCCAGGGTATATGCAGAGGCAGGACCCTCCCTGCACTCCTGGATGAGCTGCCCAGGGCTCCAATATTCCCAGACACCCACTCCAGGGCCCCATTCACCCCAGTCCCTGTCCCACTCTCTCCCTCACCGTGGGGCCCTCAACCTGCCCCTTCTCCATGACAGACTTACCTGCTTGAGGTGGGGGATGCAGGCGCACACAAGTGCATGCATGCTCAGCCCCACAAATAATAATTTTCTCCTTCTACCTATGGCTAAATACCTTGTCACAAGGACGCAAGAAAGGGAAGAAAAGGAAGGAACAGTTTAGGCACACTTGCTTCTGCCCAAACAAGCAGAAGAGAATGGGCTAGACCTCTTGAAGTCACTTGCAGCCCTGCATTTCTATTGTGCATCTCTTCATGAAAATACGATACAGTTCAAAGCCTGCTAGACTCAAGTCTCTCTTCTAAAATGTTAAGAGAGAAAAGAAACCAACTAACCAACTGGAAACCCCCCCCCCACAATATAACCCGTGGATACTCACATTCCCCATATATTCAGAAAGTAGATCCTGCAGAGCTTGCCGCACTGCATTGCACTCAGCAACAATACGCTCTCGTCTATCATCACGCGTACAGGATGAATCGGCCATTAAGGCTGCTCCACTAATTATGCTCTCCAGACGTTCTTCCAAGGAAGGGCGAAAACGTTCCTCACTGAAGCTCAAAGGATCCACAATAATTTGTTTCTAGTAAAAGAAAAATGTATAATAAAAAGTAATCAGTAACTGATAGCACCTTGTTACTTTAATTCATCAGAATGATCCAATCTTAGAATTGTTACAGTATCCATGAAAGAAACCATATTTTGTTTTTTCGGGGTTTTTTGTTTGTTTGTTTGTTTTTACAGTAGAAACTTACTTCCCTGTAGATAGTCCAACAAAATTATGAGAAACCTCCCCTATGCATTAAAGTTTCTGGACATTTCTTGCTGTTCAGTAATGTTGACAGCAGTTAAACAAAACTTGGCCACAAGAAAGCATATTTGAATCTACATATCATGCAGTATTGCCAGCATAAATCACACCACAGCTACTGAATTCTCAGTAACTGCATGTCAATCTAGTCAAATCTTAACTATTTGGCTTGTTAAATGTTACCACCCCATCATGAATGAACAGGGAAACTTTCTAAATTATGCTCTTTGTAATACATTGCTCTAATTTATCCAGTCTCCTTCTTCCTTCCCCCTCTACATAATTACACAGAGGAATATAAAATTGTTCTCAAAAGTTAAGTGAAAACAGGTATAGTAAGGTTTAAAATGTTACAGGAATCATTTTTTTCAAGACAGAGCAAAGAGCAGGTTTATCGTAATTGAGTATTACTACAGTACAACTTATACTGACAGTGTTTTGGCTGCATCAGCAATTCTAGTCCAAATCCCAGTGCTACCATAAAAATTCTGTGCAGGCTGAAACTGTATACTAGATGTCACCCCACAGCACTTAAAAGTATTTCATTAAAAGAATCTCTGTATTATGGAAAAAAGAACATACAGCTGTTGCAGGTTGTTTAATGCTTTAGAACAAATCCTGAAATTTTTTTTTAAGTTAAAACTGACCAGTCTATAACTACACGCAAGTCGCATCCTTTCTGTGCACTGAACACTTCCTCCTCCAGAACACAATCATAAAGTTTGCCACTGAACTGTCAGATGCATAGGTTCTCTGGAACTCAGTATATTGTTACTCATGCATTTATTGCTACAACAACTTTTACCAACAAAATACAACTTATTCACATGTTACTGCCACTGAACAATGTTTTACTTTAGCTATAGGTAGAATTCCTGGGATCTTCAAATACTTATTTAGAATGATATCATGCCACTTAGTTTTAGACATTTCTACCCATTGTTAACACTATCTTATACTTAGTCAGCAACACTCATAATCTCGATATTTCAAGCTGGGCCAACTAAGCCATTTCCAGGCACTGTCAACTAAACTAGGTCTTGTTTAATCTAATCAAATCACACCATAGTGCCAAAAACACCTGCCAGAGCCCCAAACTGATCTACAAAATGGTTTTTAAGTGTTGTAATATGGTTAATGAACCAGCAATAGTGGGGCTTTTTTGCAAACATTCCTTTGTGCAGACAGCTTGAAAAATAAGGTAAGAGTTCTATGTAAGGTAATAGGTTTTACACACACACACACACACACACACACACGTATATTTAAACACATATTATTTAAGGAAAAGGTAAAGATTGTAGTCATGGCCTTTCACTGTATACACATTTTATTTATATTGCAAAACTTTTTGGGAAGGTGGAGGTTAGGGTACTAAAAACATATTTTTGGAGAGGGCAAAAAAGGGCAAAAATTTGTAACTGGCAGGCAAAGACAGCGAGAGGTATAGGAAAGAGGCAGGGTGAAGGACTCCACAACAGAAAACATTCACTACAGCCATTTCTAAAGTCCACTTTTTATTTACTTCTAGAAATGTTGGTACCACCTTCTTTATTAGTCAGAGATCTCTTCATTGCAGTTACAAAAAGCCAGCTTCAGGAACAAGTATGCTCAGTAACAGTTTTCTATTATTCTTCTATTAAATGTGGCATAAAATGGGCTACTGTTCAGCATTAAAGTATTTTTACTGGGCTTGCTTGAAATGGACTCCATGTATTAATACAGCTATTCTGAACCAACATCAATAACTTCGAACTCCACATTCCATAATCTCCTCCTGGTATAATAAAGCCAATTCCCAAATAATTCATCTGCCTGTGAAAAATCTATCAGAATCTATCCCACTTTGTTTCACTGTCTTCCTATAGTAATTTTTTTACTGATTTTCCAGGAGCTGGACAAGTGGGCCACATAATCCCAAGAGGTGAGAACAACCTTTGCAACAGGCTAGCCAATTCTAAAGAGCCTCTGGAACAAGGCAGAACTATTTCAAATCAACTAATGGTGTTTAGTCAAGGATTCTAGTCTTGCAAATTCTTTTAGTAGACAAATTCTGACTTCAGCCTTAAGATATAAAACAATACATCCAGAGCCAGAGTCCTGGAGACTGCAGTTGGGCAATGACATTTGGAACAATGATTTTCCACTAATCCAAGAACATATAAACATACTTCACTTCTCAGTAAGATGCTAACAGCACTATAAAAAGCTACTAAGAACACATTTACTGCTAGTTAAAGTATTTCTAGCATATTACAAGAATCCATTAGCTGGCAGAACACATTTACTATACTATGTAGAATTACTAGTTTCCAAACAGCAACCAGAAGAGAATGATAAAGTCTCTCGAGTTTATTTATCCTTCATTCAATCCACAAGTCTCCAGCCATAAGAAATGGTGTAGTTCCACTGTGTGGGCGATATAAATCCTTGTTTTAGAAATAGGAACATAAAAGGGTTTCAACTGTGAACACAACAGAGGGCCTTTAAATACCATCCTAAATATCACTCTCTACTTAAGAAACACAGCCTTTGTATAGTTCTGTAACAGATTACTCTTCCACATACTACAACTTCCATGGTGTCAACCACCTTCCTGATGTTTTTCTTGTCTTTAACCAATTTATAAGCAGCAGTCTTTGAAATGAAATATACAAAGTAAAGTTACACTGTGTGTCAAACAGGTTTAATACTTACATCAAAGTTGTTGAGCGCATAAGCTAGCTCTCCCCCTCCACCCTGGGGTTGGGTGCCATCATCAGATGCTGTAGCTTGGGCTGCATTTGAAATGCCTGTGACTGCCTGTTGTAATTGTTTGTAGATCAAGTCCCGGTTAGCTTTGTAAGCAGCTACATCAGGATGCTGCAGACAGGCCTGAGAAGCAGTATAAAGTATTGGAATATTTTTCTGTAGAATTCCTCTGGCTGCAGCCATCTGATCACGATGGCCTACGTCCTTCAATTCCTGTAAAAGAACAAAAACAAAACAAGTTATCAACATTTAGAGAAACTTACTATGCTTAAGATCTACATATTTTTCCCTTTTAATAAAGCTAAAAGTACATTCTTTACCCAAGAGTAGGTTAAATCTCAACTAAGCAACAGTTCTTTCCATGTCTGTAGTTAATAAAAGTTTGGTTACATTTGGAACACAACAGTAGCTCATTAAGTAATGACGCTGCATAGCAGCCCCAAACTTAACTTTTTAAAAATTCAAATGAAGATATTTATTATTTGACATGACAAAGTAGATGATTCGTTTTCAGTGCTAACAACTGGCCTAGACATCTACATTGATGCTTTATTTCCTAATGTTCAGGAAAGTAAATGAATGTGTAACAGAACAGGGTGCAATGATTATATGTGCTTAGTTTTTTGTTGTTGTTGTTTTTAAAACGGTCACCCAAAACCAAGCCAAACTTTGGAAAAAAAAACCCAACTGTTTTCTTCAACCAGGGTGCTGCAGCATCCTGGGGTGCCATGTGTTGCTGTTAAATGATAATAGTACTGTTATGTGTACAAACACCTATCTATGAGATAAACCCAGAGATTTCAAACAGGAATCTGCAATGTCAAGAGCATTCAGTCCTGTTCGGTCCAAGTTCTCTGCAGCAAGACAAGCTGCTCTATTATTTCTCCATCATCCAAAAAAAAAGGAAAGCTAGGAGCTGGCATTTTCTGATGGATGCCTCAAGTCTACAAAGATTGAAAACCACTGTCTTAACCCCACTCTGCATTCCAAAACTTCCTCCTAAAATCTCTTAGATGTAGGGATACTTGGTTCCTGTAAGTAACTTATACTTCTCTGATCACAGGAAGAATCCAGAGCCTATTCCTCTAAGGCTCATCTCTGAACACGGCTCCCTTCCTACTCCTTTAGCAGGGGTGGGGAAGGTAAAATTCCTTTCCTTTTACAAAAGCTTTCTGATGGTGTCAAGGTTGGGATATAAGAAACAAATGGACTTTTAGAAAAGGAGTGTTTCTACAAGATGTATGGAATGGTTAAGTTTCTATTTAAGAAGATCCCAATTGATCAAATGTTAAGGTTACAGCTCTTTTCTACATGGTCAACCTTCCACCCTACAGGACAGCAATTTTCAGTATATGCAAAACTTAACATTTAAAATGGTGGGATTATAAGTCATGAAAATGTTATTCAAAGGCTGAAGGACTTGAAGCACTCACTGGGGTTTTCTTTTGTAAAATTTACTGCTTTCAAGGACCCTCTTGGTGCCTCAAGCACACATATAGCAATGATCTTCCCCCCACCCTTTTCTTTTTTGGAGCTGGAAGAGTAAGTTTTTGTATCTTACAAACAGTATATTTTTCCAGTCTAAAAACACGTTATAGTATACCCAACAGTATGATGTATATAATTCCCTTCTCCTGTTCCTCCTCAGGTTTGAATAGCATTACAAACATTGAATAACAAAGAGTGAAAAGGAATATTTTATTTGAATGATCCTTTGCTGAATAAAATCCAAGAAAAGGAGTCTAGTGAAACTACACACAGAAACATGCTCTGGATCAAATCCAACTGAAGTGCAAGGTCATTAGTGTATCAGTAACCAGGACAACCTTTTTCAAAGCAAAGTAAGAGATATTACCCAAAACAAAAGAAAAAATTAATAGAACATTAAAAACACTTTTCATTCTATGAAAGCACCAAAATTCAAACAATAACATCCCATTCTCTCCCCTTGAGTTTCCACACTAAGTAGGATCCCACTGTGTTATCATAAAAGATGTCAATGTCATCCTATCATTACTATTAAACATGGGTCAGGAATCTTTAGATTTCATAAAAATCGGGGACAGTGACTTAGGATTACATTCTACTTGCAACCGATAGACGCTAATACAGCCTCATAAAAATACCTTTTGGTATTTTTCACAAAAGAACGAGATACCTAATAAATTGTGTGAACTGGATAAAAAGGAAGAATATTTTTAGCTGCTTGTTGGAATAAACCCTAGTGTATCCCTCTAAATAAGAAAACTAGTAAATCATGAACATTCTAAGTGACACCTTATTTTCTTCAGTTCAATTTAAGAAATTGTTTTGAGCATTTAAAAATATTCTCAGTATACTCTCCGCTGCCACCTGGGTAAATGCTAACCATATAATCTTGATACTTGAGCCTTCCCTACATTTAAAAGTGCCTAGGTATAAATATACCTCTGTATTTACAATGGAGGTGCCGCTTCATTTACCAATTTAGCTTATTCCATTGGAGGAACAGGTTTGAGTTCTCAGCAAAAGGACTTTATTGTACAACTGCATGTACCCCAGGCTTTTGATGGCATAGCAATGTAATTTTAGGACGTATTTTTTTTCCACTCAATCAATAGCTATGTCAGTAAAATCTTTATGTAGACCAAGTGTTCTGCGTTAGTACAATGCTGTTTTTATGGGCCACTCACTGAAATTCATGTGGTACTTAATCTCTTTCGAATATATCTTTAAAAATACATTTAAGTTCTAGCATTACTAATATTTTATAATTGATCACTGAAATTTTTATTTATATTTCCAATATTTACGCTCTTTACCTTTCTTTTGAGTTAAATAAACATGAGCACAAAATGACTTTTCTTGGCTTTATAGGCCTTTATCAAAAGATACAAGCTTGATTAAGATCAGTACAGGGGTAGGAACAGAACACAAGAAGTACTTGAAATAAAATTTAATAAATACTCCTTAAGGATCTGTCCACACATGCAGGCATGTGTGCTTGTAGCAGCTCAAATAGAAGTGATAAAAGTGTGAGCTGGGGCTTTTTGCATCAGCACATGTGCCTGGATATGCACTTCGGTGTGGTGCAAGTTGTGCCACTTGGGGCAAAATAACCCTGCCTGACCCTCCCAGATCTACAGCCAGGGGGAGCTAGAGCCTGAGGCCAGCACCTGTGCTGGCCCTAGCAGTGTAAAAAGCTGCCCTGGCAAGTGGCTCAGGGCTACTTGCTCTCAGGAGCTTCTGGGGCCCAGCCAACTGGCACTTGGGGACACTATCCCTTGTGCCAGCTGGACTGCTGAAGCAATCCTGAGAGTTCCCTGCACCCTCTACCCACTGCAGCAGTCTGGCAGTGAAGGCTGCTGCCTGGCTGTGACCTGCTGCGCACATGCCAGACCCAAATGGAGACTGCACAGCCAGTACAGGCATCTGCCCCTCTGAGCCAGCAGCCAGTGGGCTGTGGCTGCAGAGCTGGCAGTAGTGCTGCAAAAAGGCCACGTGTGCCCCGCCCAGCCATTTGGGCAGCTATCGGCTGGAAGATGTTCCCAGTGTGGTGGCCTGCTTTGAACAGTCAAAGCATGTCCTCCTGGCCCCAACTGGCCAGGAGCTCAGCCAACTCCAGCTGCGTCCAAGGTGCCAGCTCTGCGCAGGCTCCTCTGCCTGGGTCCTGCCACTTGCCTCCCTAGCAAGCATTCATGTTCCCTCCTAGAAAACTGAAAAATCCCTGCAAAAAAAATCCCAAAGTCACTCTGTAAAATACCCCAAAATCCATGTTCATCCACAATTAAAACACAAGACCACTATATAGACAGAGAGAGTGAGACAGACAGAGACCAGCTGGGCAATGTTTTATTGATAAATCTACAGTGTTAAAGCAATTTGAAAGCCTACCAGTGTCTCTATCATCATAATAAAATGAATTCTAAATACTTACCTGTATGTTTTATTGTTTGCCTTTGGTTTTTTTACCATAGAGCAGTTAGACCTCCCCCTGACCCCTTCGCTGACCAGAATGTGGGGACAGCTGCCTCTGCAGCTACAGCTCCTGCCAGCAGGTCTCATCCTGTCTGGAAGCTGGGTACGCAGGGTACGTACTGGGGGAGACATGGGGTGTGTGGATAGGGGTGGGTGGATCATGGGGGGACTGTGGAAGAACTTGCCCCCTGTCCCCCCCGCTCATGGACTGCCCCCCCCACAGCCCACAGGCCCCACCAATCCCCTGGATTGCTACCCCACGCAGCCCCATCCCCCACCAGCACCCCTGATGGTTCCTCTGCCCTGCCTGGCCCCACCTCCCCCCTCTTGCAGCCCCAGATCCCTGATGGCTCCCCTGCCTGGCTCCAGCCTCCCCCATGGCAGAGCCCCCCCGCACAGCACTGGGGGTGGGGAGCAGTGGGGACAGGCCACGGCTGCCTGCCACCCGCACTGCCACTGCCCCACTGTGCAGGTGCAGCCCAGGTTGGCAGGGTGCTGCATGGCTCCGCACACTGTTAGGCAGCTGGGCCCACTGTGGCTATCACCTGGGGCTTGGAATCACTCAGCCTGAGTGACCCCAGCTGCCTGACAGAGTACAGAGCTACGTAGCACCCTGCCGCCCCCAAGCAATGGGGCAGTGGCAGTGTGGGTGCCAGGCAGACGGGGCTGTGGGGTGCAGAGCGGGGGGCCAGGTCCAGCTCCCTGCGGCTGGCATGCTGCCTGCCTTGTACAGCAGCATACATCTGGGGGAAAGTGCTAACCATAGAGACACTATGGGTGGCTACCAGAGTGTCTCTGTGGAGGACCCAAGCCTCTGGTTGCTTCACAGCACAGTCCTGGACCATGCCCTGCCCAACTTTTTCCCCCCAGGGTATTTTTTGACCCCTGGATATCCAGAGGACTAATTTAGCCCCTGTGTTGCAAATCTGCAGCAGGGCAAATTTTTTTTTTGTTTTCACACATGCCTCTTGCAGCAAGTCAAAGGGCTTTGAGATGCTGCAAGAGGCACGTGCATGCTCGTCTGGATGTGCCTTAAGAGTACAAAAGGTAAAAAACATAAGTCAATAACCTTTGGAGAAAATGAATAATGCTGAAGTCATTAAGACCTGTTAATAAAGCAGGAGAAAAGCTCTAAGCAGGTTTACTTGTATAGTATATAGTACTTCCCCCAGCTTTGGGAACTACTTTGGAAAGATTCTACAAAACCTGTTCAGATAGCTGAATACATTCAGCTCAGTGAAGCCACAACATCTTGTGTTAACATTTATAATTTCACACATTATACTTAATGTAAAATTATACCAAAGAACTCAGATACTGCATCCAGTAAAAAAGTCTCCCTCAGAGACTTTAAACCCATGGCAAAAAATGCAAAATGAAGAGAGATTTTAGACAGACAGACATATGCACAAAATTCAGATAAAACATCGTCTCTTACTTTAGTTTTTTCATTCATATGAATAAAAACATGCATTATTGCTGACACTAGAGGCTTTAATTCTTATAAAACAGGAACTCTAATGCAATTCATCTAGAATAACCACACTATTTCAAACTAGCAAGACAATTTACCCATCCTTACTTTTCAATGTAGCTGACATTTATTTGCCTATAAGAATGAGTTATTTCAAAGACACTGAACAAAATGCATCTTGTACACAATTTAAGATTAAGCCAGAGTTCACTAGGTTAGTCACACGTCCAACATCTGAACAGAAGAAAATGCCTTTTTAGAGCCTGCACAAAAAATGATAACTAGAAAAAAAACTGCTGAAGTATTCATTTGCTTGAGATAATCATCCAAAATAGAAAAGCCCTAATTACATGCAAAATTTCTGTTAATACAATGCTGCTGCTAAGCCTACCAGCCATCTGCCCTCACAGAAATGTAGATGACTCCAAGGGCACCTATAATTCTGTTGCCTTGCTTATATGAAATTACTTTGCTTTTCTGTCTGAAAATGCTAATGTAAGGCAGCATTAAGGACTCCTAGATTCTAGCCCTACTCTGCCATGGATTACACAATGACCTTGGGCATGTCATTTCTTCTCTCAGCATCAGATCCCCCATCTACTAAAAAGGAAAACTGATACTGACTTTTTTTGCAAGGAATTGAGATTTAGGGATGGGAAGTTCTATAAAAAGCACTCATTATTAAAACTGTTTGTCCAATGTTGCCAAGTTACGGTGGCTATGGGAACCATGAGTTTGCACTTAAATGTATTACAGGGGCAAATGTGAATAGGATGGGATTCAATACTGACAAGTGCAGGGTACTACACTTGGGCAGGAAGAACCAGCAGCATACCTACAAGCTGGGGAACTCCCTTCTTGAAAGCACAGTGGCAGAAAGAGATCTTGGAGTCATTATTGATTCCAAAATAAACGTGGGCCACCAGTATGAGGACGCGGTCAGCAAAGCTAACTGCACCTTGTCATGTATCTACAGATGCATCACGAGCAGGTCCAAGAAGGTGATCCTCCCCCTCTATGAGACACTGGTCAGGCCACAGCTGGAGTACTGTGTTGTTCTGGCCACTGCATTTCAGGATGGATGAGGCCAGCATCAAGAGGGTCCAGAGGAGGGCCACTTGCATGATCAGGGGACAGCAGGGCAGGCCCTACGAGGAGAGACTAAAGGGACCTGAACCTGTTCAGCCTTCACAAGAGAAGGCTGAGATGGGACCTGGTGGCTGTCTATAAACTTACCGGGGGGACCAGAGGGGAATGGGAGAGACCCTGTTCCCCCAAGCACCTCCCAGAGTAACAAGGAATAACAGCCACGAGTTTATTGAGAGTAGGTTCAGGATAGAAATCAGGAAGCACTACTTCATAGTCAGAATGGCCAGGATCTGGAACCAGCTTCCAAGAGAAGTGGTCCTGTCTCTTACTTTAGGGGTCTTTAAAAGGAGGCTTGATAACCGCCTAGCTGAGGTCATATGAGCTTAAACTTAGCAGGGGTCCTATGAGCCCTGGTTTCATTCCTGCCCAAGGCAGGAGGTCAGACTAAACGATATGCTCAGGTCCCTTCCGACCCTACATCTATGAATCTATGAAACTCCCCCCCTCCCCCATTAATTACTTTTAAATTAAACACAACTAGTGGCTTTGTCTACGAAGGATTTAATATCAGTCAACAGCTGAGCAAAGATTGATTACGCAACAGATTCAAATTTTTTTTAAGCATGCTATTGGGTGATTCGTAAAGTGAACAGCACGATATATAATGCGGATTAATACTGCCTGATAATCAAACCAAGCAGCTGCTCCTGGCTCCTCCACTAAGTTTCTGAAAGGTGTTTTACCGGTGAACAAAAAGGGAGAACAGTTGGCCACTGAAGACAAAATAGAAAGTCCTATTACAGTACCTGCTGTCTTTTGGCTGCCATTATATTAAGTTTATCCACTTCTGGCTTGAGAGTCTTGTATTGTATTCCTAAATCTTGTTCAGTACCAGCATTTCTTAATTTCAGGATACCTTCTTCCACCTACAAAAGAAAAATAACTATTTATTTCTTTTATATATTTCCGGGCTTCCGGTATATAGTTAGAAAAATAATTAAAACTAACGATTACAGCAGGGGCAGGCAATTATTTTGGGTGGAGGGCAGCTTACCCAGTTTTGGCAAGCTGTCAAGGGCTGTATGGGTAACACTGCCCCTTAACAGGTGCCTCACCCCCTGGTCACCATCTTGGGACCAATGTCCCAGGGCCAGCACCGGTGGGACCCAAAGCAGGGCACAGGGTGGCAGGGGTCTGTGGAGCCAGGCTAGGCTGCACTAGCAGGGAGAAGTGAGGACTTGGCCTGGCTCCACAGAGCCCCTGCCAACTGGGACAATGCGCTCCTGCCACCCAGCTACGGGCCCCACCAGCACTGGCCCTGGGACACCAGTGCGGGCCCCATAGTTCCACTGGCTCCCCACCCACTCACTCCCAGTGCCCCCCAGTCCCATGGTACAGGTGAGGAGCAGCACACAGCCCCGACCCCCTGCTCACCAGCAGGGAAGAAGCTGGTGCTGAGCGTGGCGAAAAGCGGCCCCTCGCCCGCCCCATGCCTGGCACTCCCTGCTGCAGCCGCTCACAGCCCACGCAGGGCTGTCTGGAGCAGATACAGGCAGCCCCCATGCGAGCTGCAAGCAGCTACAGCATGGGGTGCTGGCTACGTGGCAAGCAAGGAGCCGCTTCTCCCTGCGCACAGAACCAGCCTGGGCCCTGTGCATGGCAGCAGCAGCTGCGGCCCCCCCTACTTGCTGTGCCAGGCAGTGTTGGCTGCTGGTGCCTGCCTGGAGCATGCACTGGGCAGCCCACAGTCAGTAGTCACAAATACTGCCTGGCATGGCAAGTGGGAGGGGGCCACAGCTGCTGCCACCATGCGCAGCCCTGACAGGCAAGCCTGGAGCTGGCATGGGGTCCAGGCTAGCAGTGGGGGTGGGTTAGAAGCCAGTGCTGAGCGTGAGGCGGGGGAAAAAAAGTGGCCCATCGCCCACCCCGTGCTGCAGCCACTCGCAGCCCACGCAGGGCTGTCCAGAGCAGGCACAGGCAGCCCCAGGCAGGCTGCAAGTGGCTGCAGTGCAGGGTGCAAGGGGCCACTCTTCCCCACCCTCCATACTCAGCTTTTCCCCAGGCTCCTTCCCTGCCTGGGGTCCTTCCCTTCCACCTTACCTGAGTTTCTGGCATGGGGCAGCCACATTCTCCCAACCCAGAACCCTGCATTGGGCTTCCGGCTGAGGGGGCGGGGCCGGACGGCCCAGCTGTTGTGGGAGCCCACCGGGCTTCTCCTGGGTCCTACTGCCCTTGTTTCCTGTCATTTTTAACAGGAACCAAGGGCAGATAAATATTAATTTTCCAAATTTTTTTAGAGCCCCCACAGGCCGGATAGAATGGCCTCATGAGCTGGATCTGGCCCGCAAGCCATATTTTGCCCACCCCTAGTTTACAGTTAAGGAATGACAAATACTGTTTGTTTGTTTTTTTTGAGATATGCTTAAGCAGCAAGATGTCAAGTAGAACTGCACTATAGTCTGCACTCTCAGTGTTCAATAGCAACACAGAGTGTTCTGAAATGCCACACTTCAGAAGGGATGTAGACAACATGGAGAGGGTCCAGAGGAGGGCCACCCGCATGATCGGGGTCAGCAGGGCAGGCCCTACGAAGAGAGGCTAAGTGACCTGAACCTGTTCAGCTTCCACAAGAGAAGGCTGAGGGGAGATCTAGTGGCCGTTTATAAACTAGTCAGGGGGGACCAGCAGGCATTGAGGGAGTCCCTGTTCTCCCGAGCACTACCATGAGTGACAAGAAATAACGGTCACAAGCTGGCAGAGGGTAGATTCAGGCTAGATATCAGGAGGCACTACTTCATGGTCAGGGCAGCTAGATCTGAAACTAACTTCCAAGAGAAGTGGTGCTGTCTCCTACCCTGGGTGTCTTTAAAAGGAGGCTGGATGAACACCTTGCCGGGGTCGTCTGACCCCAGTTCTCTTTCTTGCCATGGCAGCGGGTCAGATGTGATCATCTGCTCAAGTCCCTTCCAACCCTACCAACTATGAAACTATGAAAACAACTGACAAACAGAAGCCTTGAACACCAGTACAGAAAAATCTCCATTTTGGAAGCAAATTAGCCAGAGAACAGAACAAACTAGATATTAAAGCAAGGGTGGGCAATTATTTCAGAGGGAGGACTGCTTAACGATGTTTGGTGAGCTTTCTAGGGCTGCATGGGTAGCCCCACACCTTGACAGTTGCCCTGCCCCCTGGTTGCCATCTTGGGACCAAAAGTCTTCCCCCCAACCCCAACCTGTGCCATCAGAAGTCCCTCCCTTTCACCCCAGAAATACTCCTTTTGGGAAGTGTGGTTGACATTTTAAAGCCAGAAAAACAAAACAAAAACAACAAATCATACCCAAAAAGTCAAACACCTACTATAACATATTTTAATTTTATTACAAAAAATATTTTTGTCATGATTTGTGTTTGCGAACTATAACTCAAAAATACATTCTTAGTCTTGTATATTGTGTGTGGGGGGTGTGTGCATGTGTATGCTGGGGTGTGAGGGGCATAGGATATATTGGAGGGTTGTGTATATATGTGGGGGGTTGTGAGAGGTGTGGGTGTGTGGCATTTGTGGGGTGTGGGGGCACACTCCACACTCTTCCCATGGCGCAGCAGCAACAGCAGGAGACAATCAGGGTACTCGTACCTGGTACAGGTGCTGTTGCTGCCTGGCAGCATGCATTTCTGGCCAGTGCTGCACTTCATGGCAAAGGGCACAGCCCAGCCAGGCCACTTCTATCACTGGCACTCCTGACCACACATGTGCAGCCCCTGCATTTGCGCACCATGAAAGGGAAGCCCCATGCACTGGAGACAGCTGTGTTTCCTGCCCTCTGCAGCGCAGGTCCCAGGGCTCTGTAGGAAAGCAGGGGCTGGGGCTCCTTTCTACTTCCAGCATGGTCACAAGACCTATGCAGCACAAGGTGGGGGAAGACAGCTGGCTCCAGCGTGAGGAGCTTCCCTCCAGTGCTGCATGAGTACAGAGACTGCATGTGCATGGTGGGGAGGGCTGGTGATAGAGGTGGCCTGACTTAGCTGAACTCCTTGCCACAATGTGCAGTGCTGATTGTAGCTGCATGCCACCAGGCACCAGCACCTCTGCTAGGCACAAGTATTCTGAGAGCCCCTGCCTGCTGCTGCTGCCTAGCATGGCTGTGCATCATGGAGAAGACTGGGGGGGTCCCCACACCCTCCCACCCTCCCTCATACCCACACACTGCCCACCCGAGTTCCACACTGTCACTGCCATCAGCCCCATGCCCCCCACACAGTTGCAGCTCCGTTCCCACCCCCACTGTTTCCCTACCTTCTGCCTGGAGCAAGTGGGATGCCAGGGAAGCTGAGCAGGTCCCCCAGTGACTATAGCAGTGGCAGCAGCAGCCCTGCCCGGAAGCTGCATGCTGGCTGGTTGGCCCAGGCCCTTCTGCCCACAAAGATGGGAGTGAGGTGTAAGAGTATATGGGGGAGTATGTATATGTAGGGACCTCACTCCCAATCTCATGTGTGGGTGGAAGGGCTGGTTGGGGTATAAATAGTTGGCGAGCACTGTGAGCCAGATGAAAGTACCTCCTGGGCCAAATTCTGCCGTCAGGCTCTATTTTGCCCATACTAGTGTTACAGGGTTAGTACATAAAACAGACTATTTGGCAGAATAAGCCTAATGAATAGGGACCTACCAAATTCTTGCAGTCTGCCCCATGATTTCATGGGCAGAATGCAGGCTTGGGCAGCCATTTTGCAGGCAGAGCATAGCTCCCCAGCCCTACGCCTCTGGTCAAGGGGGGCCGGGGGGCCAGGTGACCCTGTCCCTCGCTACTGATTGGCTGCAAGGGCTGTCCATCATGCAGCCCCAACCCCTTCACTGCCAATCAGACAGGGGCAGGGCCACATGACAGGCAGCCCTCACAGCCAAATCAGCAAAGGATGGGGCAGCAGCTGCAGCCCTTCAAGTAGGCAGGCCTCCCTGCTCCTCTCCTTCCCAGCCCGAGTGGTAAATCCCGCCCCCCGAATCTGCAGGTATTATCCAGATTTCTCAGATAATGCCAGATTTTGTGGAATCCACAAAATCATGAATTCAGTATGTCCCTACTAATTCACATCAGGAAAATAGCACACTGAACTACAGATTTAAAAACACTTACAACTTTAAGCTGAACAAGAAGTTTGTAGACATCTGCCATATCAGCCAAAATAAGCAGCCGGGTAACAGCAGACAGGAGGGCACGGGCTGCGCGTACCATATTCCCTCGTTTCACAGAAGAACAGGGGTCATCTGCAAACTCTCCTGATGCACTCTTCATCAAGTCACCTGGACAAGTGTTAGGAAGATTGAGAAACAAATTATTTTACCACTGTCATACATTCCAGTTCAAGAGGTACACCTTGAACCAGTTCATGTAAATTCTTCTTTACGAACCTTCACTGACAAGCCGCTCAGGGTTTACAGCATCCAGTGATGACTACAGAACATCCATGCTTTCTACACTGAACAGCCAAAAGCACAGAAAAAGAGAAAAGATGCTAAAAATAAATGTTTTCGCTCGGTCTGAGCCTTCAAGAGGCCGAGAAGCGATACTACATGAATGTAAAGTTCCACAAAAAAAACATGGTTTGGCAAGTGTATTCAAGAAATCCATAAAATGTGTTACAGAAGGTTCAGTACACAAAGTCAAAAACAATATTGTATATGCTGGCAACAGGATATGAATTCAGGGTGGATTGGATTTAAATCAAATTTGTTTTAAGTCACATTTTAAATCATTGGTCAGGAAGCCTCGACTTAATAATTGTTTTCTACAAAAAAGTGTGTTCTTGTTTGATATAACCTTAATGCATATTATTCACAACTCAGAGGTAGACATAGGTTTCATTTTAAGAAGGTAAAGACTATACATTTTAAAGCAGCGATTTATTTTGATTTTTTTTTTAGAGTAATTTTGCAGCTCCATCAGAAAACTGAATTATCACTTGGTTATTTTATTTACCAAAGCTAACTGAGGCACATACTTGTGAAGTCATTGGGAAGTGAACTATCTCCAATTCACTAGATTAAGCAAAGATATTTGGGGGATACTTTTGCCATGCTGTATTAGGAGGACAAATGAGCACTGAAGCCACATGTTATTAGCTTGGGAATTTTTTCACTTCTAGGTTTCTTCTCACCTTTGATTTTGGCCTGGCAAGCTTGCTGCCATGACAGGTTTTTCCTTCTACCATACCATTGCCTCACTAGATCTCAAAATCAACGAAGAGGCTATATTCAGAAACTTATCCTTAAAGATTTCTGAAACAGTCTGCTCAAAATGTTTGTTTTGTTTCTTCTGCCCCTCCCTTCTTGCATTTATCTCCAGACTCCTCCTTCTTGCCCAGATCTGCTCCAGCCACAGCAATAATCTATTCATTTAACTTCTTGAACCTTTACACTTTGAGAGAGGTAAGGGCTTGCTTACACAAACTTGCAGAGAGACAATAGGGCTGATGGGTAGGTAATCAGGTCCGTTATCTCTTGTCTCCACATACTGCTGTTAACAAGGATGTTATCTCTGGAGACCTAAATCCGCAGTTTGAGAAAAGAAACTAAGCATCACAGAGATGTTTAATGGGATCTTCTAGACTGAGTCCCATTTGGTAGAATGGTTTTCTTTAATCTTTACTCATCTGTAGAGGAACCTCTAATATAGTCCATGGCCTGTTGTGACCTATTTATAGAAAACCTTTCTAAAAAGGTTACATGAATATATTGTCCGAAATAGTATAAAATGAGACGTTATACTCCCTATTCCATGGTGAAATCTTTGAGCTTTAACATAAATTAAACCCGTCTTTATATAGGTTTATTTTTAAAAATAAGCATCTCAACAAAAAAATTAAAAATGCAATTAAAATAAAAAACTGATTAAAAAACCACTGATTTTTATCCATCCTGATGAATTTTCTACACGAGTTGCTGGGTATATATTTATAATAATTTAAATAGCGTGGACAGAAGTTTCATTCCCTCAAAAGTTGTAACACATTATGCTCAAAATTGGTACATATTCAAAAACAAAGTGAAGAAACTAGCAGAAAAGCCATATTTTTACCCTAATAGCAGGTGATTTTTTAGTCAGAACTGTATATTTATATGCATAAGTTTAAACACAGCAAGGGAAAAAAGCTGGGCCCAGCAGCAGGCGCACTTGCCACTTCTGGGGTCCTTCTGTTTGTGACCTGCAGCAGGGCTGCCCTATAGCTCTTTCACACCGTTGCCACCGCACAGGCCTGGCACGGGAGGTGGGCAGCAGTGGGGAGGAGCCATGAGACAGCCCCAGCATGACTTATGGGCAGCCGCAGACAGAAGGGCCCCGGAAGCAGCAAGCGCACCCCTTGCTGAGTCTAGCTTTTGGCTGGCACCCAAGCAACAGATGCTGCTGCTCGCTGTGGGCAGGGCCACCTCTCTGTCATCGTCTCCCCACTTCCTCCCCGCTCCCACCCCCAACCATCCCACACCTACAGCATGGCCCCACAGCTTACACCAGCTGCCAACCTGCACACTGGAAGCAGTGCCAGGCAGACACCAGCATCAGTTGTTGATGCAGGCAGTTGATTCCCACTGGGGATCAGGGCATCCTCCTGGGTGTACAGGTTATGCTGCTACATCAGTGCATCAGCTGTGGTCCCAGCCAGTCACTCTGCTCCCCAGCGGGATCCTGCAGCCAGCATCCATAGCTGATGCCAGCATGCACCCAGAGCTGCTTCTGGTACATATGGCAGGAGCTGGTGTAAGCTGTGGATAGGGTCAGGATGTGCCTGCCCAGCACGATGCTGCAGCTAGAACCACTGGCTCCCTACGGGCCAGATCCTATGACTTTGCGGCTGCTGACCCATGGGCTGGATACAATCAATTGGAGGGCTGGATGTGGCCCATAGGCCGCATTTTGCCCATCTCTGGGTTGCAGAGTGTTCAGAAGGAGAGAGAGAAATTTAGAGCTTGAAAGTCATCTCTGAAGTATAAATCTGGATTTATTTTTTCTGCAGTATAAAGTTTATGCAGAACAATGGGGCAGGCACTTCATCACTTGAGTATGGGGTACAAAAGCTAGTAGCTTATTTGAGTGCTTCTCAGAAGAAACATAGCAATGGTGGCCTAAACCAAATGAGCTCCTGCCTGAAATTTGACTGGCTTTCCCTAGCTACAAAGACAAAATTCCCATAAATAAGGAAGTATAGAATTTAGATATATGGAAAAAACCTCAAGACTTCAGAGCTTTGTCTAATCCAGTGGCGCTCAACCTTCTGGCCCCTCACCCCGCACTGCCCTGCAATCAATCCAGCATGCGGAGCCACGCTATTTGAGCTGAGAAGCTCTCCATTAGCCTGGAAATTTGACAGCAGGGGAGCAGTACCACCACTCACCCACTGCCAAATCTTTAGGCCTGTGGAGTCACCCAGAGGCTGAATGATATGGTACCAGCAGCTGGATCTAGTCTGAGAGCTGGGGATTGAGAACCCCTGGTCTAGTCCTATACTCAGAAGTTCCATGGTGTTATACAGTGGCAGTCTCCCAATGGTCAGCATTTCTTTGGCATTCAATATTTACAGTTAGATATGCCCCGATTCTTGCAGCTCAGGCTAATGCTGTATCAATGTACCCAATGCTGTATCAATGTACCCATCTCTCCATATCCACATTAAAAAATAGTTCTTAAATTATGACATTCACCAATTCCCTCATGGGGAAAGATATTTCACCCTATCTAAATGTTGTTTCAGTAGCTTACCACATAAAATTCTGCATTTCTGTGCTGTTTCACCCCCCCTAAAGATTTTGAAGTGGTAACTGTCCAGTTACTGAATTCCTATGTACTGGTTACTTGGTTTTGGTCCTTGAGGTACAGAAATAGCTCCAGCCTCAGACCACTAGTCCTTTGGTGTAGAATCTGATGTCTCTACTATTCTAGATAAAAGTGCATATCTGCCTACGCAGGATTTTTTGAATTAGCTTAGCAAAGCAAGCCCATTCTTAGTTCTCCTTCCATGTCAAAAATTGCTTTATCTAGTCTTTTCACATTTTTAAACCACAAAAACAGTTAAGATGTGCAATATTCTGAGTTGACTTTGCCATAAGGTTGGGTATCTGACCAGTCAATAAAATTCAGGCAACTGACTAGTCAAGTATCAGTCAAAAATTGCCAATAGATCCAAATGATATGCAGAAAAAGCACATTGTGTCAAAAATAAAATAAAATAAATCACATTTCTGTCAAGAAAGCTACAAAATTGTAGGTTTTTGTAAAACTGTTATAATCTTTAACCAGACAAAAAATATAGTCAATTGATCAGCCTGCCAACCCTACTTTAACATATATAGGAGACATTATTCCAAGACTTTCAAAGATGGTATAAGGGTTGCAGATTTAGCATCATTTGAGAGACACAAATCTTACTGTATTTGAATGCTGGGGGTGGTAGGGGAAAGGGGAAGAGTAGGGGAGGAAAGAAATGGTGTGTACGAAAGCATTTACATCATAAAAATGTAGAAGTCCAAGGCAGACAATCAGCTATGACTACTAGCAGGGCCGTGCTTTCTTTAAGTCTTAATAAAACTGATTACGTGAAGTGAGAATACCTTAAATGAGCAAAAGAAACATGGGGGACAGAGGATTAAAAAGGGAACAGGAAAACTAATGCATAAATTCATGCTAGAGGTGCACCAATACATCAGTCCAATATCAGATCAGCACTGACATAAAGAAAACCGACTGCATCAGAAATCAGCCTGATGTGGCCAATAACTTGGCTGATAAATGCCCGTGCATGTGGACAGCCACAGTGCAGCATGTAGGCAGTGAGGAGCACAGCCCGGCAGCTTGGAGAGCTGTGTGCAGCTGGTAAGTCTGTTGTGGTGTAAGGGGAGGGGGGAGGGAAGGGCAGATCAATACTCCTTGTGGTGGGGGAGGGAGTGGGGCAAGCGTTGGGGCAGGCACTACCCAGCCGGTGGGGTGGAGCATGGGACAGAGCCACGGCTCATTCAGGGGCCATGGGCCCTCCCACTACTGTGCACACACTGGGAGGGCACAGGGGGTGATGTGGGCTTGTGCCCCCATATCTGCGTGGTGGAGGGCTACAGCTGTGGGCTGGGGCCAGGGCTGCTCCAGGCTCTTCCCAGTGTGGGGGCTGTGGTGGTGTTGTGAGGGAGGCTATGGTAGAGGGGGACTATGGAGAAATTTGGGGTGGCTGCAGCCACGCCCCCCGGTAACGCTCCTCCCAGCACCGCCGAACACAGCCCTGGCCCAACCCTCCTTCCCCCCCCCATGCATATAGCATGGCCCCGGCCCTAGCCCGTAGTTGCAGCCCCCTCTGTGCAGACCTGGGGGAACACGCCCCCTCCCACCCCATGCCTTCCGAGGGTGCGCACAGCAGTGGGAGCTGCCCCTCAGATGAACCGCGGCTCCATCCTGCACCCCACCTTGCCCTGGCTGAGCAGTGCTTGACCCAACCCCAGTCCCTCCCTCACCACAGGGGCCTGATCTGCACACCCACCCCAGCTCTTTCCCTCCCTACCACAGCAGACTTACCAGCTGCAAATAGCTGCAACAGAAATTGGATCAGTATTGGCCGATATGCCTCCTTAAAAATCAGTTATCGGTCCCCAAAATCTTTCTGTGCACCCCAAATTCCTGCTGACATTAGCTTAAATTTTGGGGACTGCTTCATAAGTGAAAAGGAAGATTTGCACAATCATGCATCTCTGATGCAAATATTTCAAGTTAATGACAACATCATAAATCAAAATGGGACATTTCTTAGCATAATTTGTTATTAACTGTCAGTGAAACTAAACTTCTACGCACATGCATTTGTAACCAGCAGAATTCTCTCTTCCAAATTTATCCGCGTCCACACTCCAGAGCAGCAACATATTGCCTCCAAAATGCTCCTTTACATTAATAAATACTACCCAAAACATTAATATCGCGAATGGATTTTAAACACACATTGCCTAAAACCAATTATCACAACAGGATTATCACTAATCCCTCTCTTACTACTTTTGAGGGATAGACTCCAGACTACTTAAGTACAAGACAATGAGGAGAAAGCTCCCTTGCACTCATTTCTGCACTCTGACAATTTTTAAGTTCAGACAACAACACATGATGCTTTAGTAGGTAGCTAGAAAGGTTGAAAGGATAGGGAGAAGGGGACTTTGCTTTGAAATTGAAAGGTGACAAGTCAATTGTGAAGCAAGAGGTTATTCCTCTCATTTCTAATAAAAGACAAAAGACAACTTTCAAAATGCTGTGTCACCAGAGTTCAAACAGCTAGTCACAGAACTATTTAAAAAGATAAATGAATTCTCATAAATGAGGGGAAAGTTTAAATTTAAGTTACCGCACATCTGTTATTCTAGAAGCTGAAGAAAGCTGGCTTTCAAACTCCTATTTTCCAAAGAAAGGGAAAAAGCACAGACAAATTTACTTCATAGATTTAAGGGCATGAAGGAAAAGAAGGAACACTGACATTCTCTAAGCAGGCACTTATTGCCTTCCAAGAAAGTATTTTAGTGTCAGAAATTAAAAAAACAGTTCAAATCCAAAACTTAGCATTTAAGTTATTTGAAATGGAGGTAGCTTAAGATGCTATTTTTGAAAACTCAGTTCTTTTACAAAAGATACAATTATTAGAAACTATCACATTGTAGCTCTGGGCTTGTTACATATTCTTATGCAAGTAGTCTATTTTGCATTATAATCCTGGGTTTATGCTAAACGTTAGAGAGAAAAGTCATAAAACAGTACAAAGGTGGCAAACTAGCGAGGATTGTATGTCATGATCTCATCAATAAGAGATGCTAAAAATTCAATTAGACCTAATAGGACTAAGTACATTTTAAATATACTATGATTTCAGTCCATCAAAACAAAATGATCATTTTCTAGTTTCAATCTAATCATGCTCTCTAAAAGCACAAAAAACATTCTCAGATAGTATGATTAACCCTCCTCAGTGGCATTACATAGGAAGAACAGAACTGACAATACTTCACACATTGCTAAATATATGATGGGTGTCTTATCCCATATTCTATTGCAAGGGTGGCCAACCAGTAGCATGTGTGCCACAAGTGGCATGGGCAGCCTGTGTGGCACATGACAGTAAACTAATGGGCCACTGCACTTTCAGTACACCTATCTGAAGCACACACACACTACTTCAAGCTATAGGGCAGGTACACCAGTGCAGGCAGCCCATCAGGGAGGTGCTCTAACTCATGGCACTTTACACAAGTGCCACTGAACCCAATAGGTGTTTGCCTGTGGGGTGGCACAGGGGTAGGGGGGAGGAAGGAAAAGGGGACAGAGTCAGAGTCTGCCTGTACCGGCCCCAGCCAGAAGGCAGGAGCACTTCAGCACCCCCCCAAGGGACTGCCTGACAGCCTCTCTCTCCAGTCCCTCCTCCCCACCCTCTCTTCTGCCAGCTGGCACCTGTCAACAGCGGCTGGGAGCAGGGATGGAGTCCTCCCAAAACTACCCCTGTTGGGGTCTTGGTGGGAGCTGGACTGAGTCCACATGGTGGTGGGGGGGGCTCCCTTCCCCCCCCCCCAAGCAAACATCTTGACAGCAGTAGGTTCTGCTGCACCCAGAGCTGGGGCAGGGGAGCAGAGCTCCTTTGCATGATAGGCCTGGCCCAGCTCCCCACAAGACCCCAGCAAGGGTAGCTGGGATAGACCCATGCGTGAGGCAGGAAGGATCCATTTCCTTCTTGGACAGCACACCAGGTTTTCACAGGTCCCTGGGCACAGGGATCCTGGGAAAGGGCTGTGGGAGCCCAATCATAAGCACCCCATGCCAGGGCAGCATGGGTTTTTATAGCTCCCCATACACAGAGACCTTGGGATCAGGCTGCCAGGGACCAATCTTGAGGTTCCTGTGCCCCCATACCTCTTAAACTACATGTACTCTGCAGCTGAAAGACATGCGGTTTTTACTCATCCCCAAGCATGGAGACCCCAGGTTTGGGCTGTGGCAGGCTAATCCAGGGTTTCTGCCTCCCAGGACCTGTAAAAACCAGGTGTGCCCAACAGTGGGAGTTCTGACAATTAGTCCACCATTGGCTCACACCAGGGATTAGATGGGGCCAGTTTCAGACCCTGGTTTGTTTCTCAGCCCAAAATGACAATCAGCTAATTGTCAACAACAGAGTTTCAACTTGCTGGTGTAGGAGGAGCCCTGGATCATGATCCTGGTCTCTTGCTGCAATGCCAAGTAAGACACAATTGGGATCTAATCCCCGAACCCCTCCTCTCACTCCCTCCCAAAAAAACAACCAACCAACTACGCAATGCCCTGACATGCACATGTGACATGGCAGAAGGTATGATTGCTGGGATCCTGGATTAGATATCATCATACTTTAAAATAACATGCGTCAAGGACCCGAGAAGAAGGCAGTCCCACTTGCAAGTGGCCAGGCACTACTTGACCTGGGGGCCACACTAGTGCAAGCCCCAGGACCACACTCCACTTGAATCATGCACTGAATCAACCAACCTCTCCCCAACCGCCACATGCACTGCTGCACTCTCCCCCAGTGCCATGGTCTGTGCTACCCCACCCATCAAGACAAGAGCAGGAAACAAAAGCTGATGGAGGCAGGTGTGGAACCTAGAGAATCAACCTGCAGCAGCACCAGCAGCTGCCACAGAGATGAGGGGGGCTGCAGATGAATAGGAGTCTGGGAACCACACATTAACCCCTCACAGGCCACATGCAGCCCCAGTTAGACTACCCTGACTTAGAAGGCAAGGCAGAGCAGCATCTTGGAGACTAACTGAATAAGTCTGCTCTAAGGCACCACCCTGCCTTGCCTTCTGCCCAACTCTAGACTAACACGGCTAACAACCTCTCATAAAACACTTAACTATTTCCAAGAGACAGAATTTTAGATTAACTGAAGGAACTGAAATATGATTATTTACCATGGTATCTCTTTTCCAAACAATAACAATTTACAGAACCATTTATAAAGGTAGATTCAACTCCCTTGCACCCAAACTACAAGAATAAGTTACATTATTCCCTTGGATCTCCTCTATCCATAGGTCATGAAACCTACTCCTTCCCCTTCCAAGGAGAAATTTTAGGGGTTTTTTTTGTTTGTTTAAGTTCAGAGCCAAGTCGCTAAATTGGAGAATCACGATACTAGATCGGAAAAAGCGTAAGATAGATACAAATTTTTTCTTCCAGAAGAAGTTACAAGCACTCCAGACATCTGCTTTCACTGGTTTATCCACATGCTAATCACGAGTTAGTTGGATACAATTTCTTTTAGCTAAAAGAAAACTAACACATTCTGTCACCTAAGACTCCGATCTTGACTGAGCCCACTGACTAATGGTCTATGCCTCTGCAGTTGGTGACTCAGGAACCAGAAGTGAAGTTGACTGTTTCCAGTGAACAAAGAAAGTTTCATTTGCAACTTAGAAATCACCACAGTCCAAACATATTCATTTTTATGTTTTTGATCCTGGCATATGAGATTTCTCTACCTACTACCTGCACTATTCAATATTATTTGGTATGCAGGCACTTTCAAACTGGGATTGGCACTGTGTTATGTGGTTCAGCAAATTATGCATCTAATACACATAAGCGTAGTACACTAAAGGTAAGAAGACAACACATTTAAGTTAGTATTTACATGATCAATGCTATCACACAAATTCACTACTTACCCTGCTTGCGAACATCCTCCACAGCTGCCACTAGCTCCTCTTTAAGAAACTGGCTCTCTTTTGCAATTTTGTCCCCTTTCTCCAAGAAATTTTCTGTTGCTTGTTCAACTGATGCAGCCAACACATGAGCCTTTTTTGAACGTCCCCTTTTTTTGTTGGAAGGTCCTTTATTACTGGTATTAACCAGTGTTGTAACCTAAAAAGATATGTTGAAAAGATGTACAATATGCAGCATGAATACAACTACAGGATTATCAACTTAACAAGGAAAGCCACATTTTTCCAGGTAGCAGGAGTATGTTTGCAATACCTATGCTAATTTCTCGTAGGAACTATTTAACTGCCAGTACATAATTTTAAGATTTTTTTTTTTTTTAGAAAACATGAAAAAAGCAGTATAGTAATGTTTAATCTAAGCAATTACATGTTCAGCTAAACTACTTACAGATTTTTTTTAGATACAGTTCTGCAAATCTGATTAAAAATCAAAAACAAAAAAGAAAAAAAAAAGATGCAATTTTCATTAAGACGTCAGAGCACTCTTTAAAATGGTTGGGGGGAAAAAAGTAAGTGAACAGCACTGAAATAGCACATTTACTAACACCCCCTCCCCCCAAAAAACCCAACAACAAAACCCCCCCAACAAGACAGGGTTATGAAGGACGGAGCCAAGAAGATAATGGCTGCTTCAGGCTATTACATTCTCTCTTAAATCACTACAGTTTTGTATATTTAATTTCAGGAGTTTTAATAGTGCCCCACATAACTTAATGTTGGTTAACATTTCCCATTACAAGACCTTGTTTTAGTTGATTTTGAGGTTTCCAGGGGTGAAAACTTTCAGCTGAATTGTTTTAGAATGTTCCAGCAAAATAGGTTTGGCCATTTCAGAGAATGAGTAGAGAAAATGTATTATTTTGCCCATGATTTTAAAGTCTTTGGAATCCTTCCACTGCCAATTCCTCAGGCCTCCATGTTTAGGAGCTGAGAGGGGTGCGTGCATGCATGCATGAGGAATATACCTATACCATCAGTTCCTAATGAGTGTACTGGGCAAATTCATCCCAATTTTTGCAAGCCTCTTAAATCTCTCTAAACTGCATGGCTGAAGTGATATATCTTTCAGTCTGGTAGCTAAAGTCTCCAAACATTCTGCCTACACCAAGCATGCTTCACCCAGAACTGCAGGGACTGGGGAAAAAAAAAAAGAGCGCAACCTGAGGCATGGCAGCAGAGGGGCAAGGGGCACTGCCAGCCCCACACAACACACTGCAGTGCCCCCCGCCCACTCCCTCGGCTCACTGTGCCCACTCCCAGGAGCATGGCTGGCAGGGCAAGGGCAACAGTGCCCATCTGTGGGCCTCATACACACTGCCCAGCTGGTGGTGAGGGGGGGGATGCACACAGCAGCCACCACCACCACTACCACTGCAAGCACTGTTAGGTAGGCAATAAAGAGCCGATACAAAACAACCAACCCACTAGTTGATAACCTAAAACTGAAGGGATTTTTCCTAGGTACAACTAAGATATTCTACATGGTGCAAAAAAAGTCTAATTAGGACACTCCCATCAGCAGCTACATTAGTGTGGCACAGCTCCAGGACCAACATCTTATCTCTCATTAAAAAAAACCCCAAATCAGTAAAGCACACTTGTCTTTGATGGCAAGACCTCTGAAATAGATTTCTTCCATAAAAGGTCTGCCATTATGAACCTTATAGCTGTTCTGGAAATTTCAATGGGTGCCGAAATGACTTTGGAGGTCTAGCAAGGTAAACTAAGTTGCCTAACAGTTGGATACAGAGGAATGGGAAAACACTCTATAGGGAATATTCACATCCTGCAACAGGATGTTTCAGTCTATGCACAAATTCACAAGACACTTAATATAGTTTATTATAGAATCATAAAAATTCAGGGCTAGAAGGGACCTCGAAAGATCAAAGTCCAACCCCCCTGCTCTGGGCAGGAATACTGCTAAGATCAACTGACCCCAGCAAGGTGTATGGACAGTCTCCTCTTGAAGACTTCCAAGGTTGGGGACTGCACCACCTCATTACACCCAATCTGAAACCATCCTTTAACATTTTATGGCCATTGCTCCTTGTTCTCCCCTAGGGTGCCCTAGTGAAGTTTTTCCTCCCAGCTCCCGATATTCACCCCTTACATACTTATAGATGGTCCCAAGTCTCCCCTCAGTCCTCTCTTCCCCAGACTGAACAGTCCCAGATCTCTCAGTCTTTCCTCATAAGATTTGTCTTCCAGTTCCTTAAACATTCTTGTGGTCCTTCTCTGGACCCTTTCAAGACTGACTCCCCATGTCTTTTTTAAAGAGTAGCACCCAGAACTAGACACAGTACTCCAGCTGGGTTTCACAAGCACCGAATAGAGAGGAAGTATCACTTCCTTAGTCCTGCTGGAAATAGATCGGCTAATGCATCCTAGTATGTTATTAACTTCACTGACTACAGCATTGCTCTGGTGCCTCGTGCATCCTGTAATCAGCCATAACCCTGAGATCCTTTTCAGCCATCGTGTTGGCTAGGACATCTCCTCCTATTCTATACTGATGTTTCTGATTACTTCTCCCCAGATGAAGCACTCTGCATTTGTCTTTATTGAACTGCACCCAGTTCTGCTCTGCCCACCTTTTCAGCTTGTCCAGGTCCACTTTTCCCCATAACGTAGTATCATCCTCAAACTTGGCCAGAGTGCTTTCCACATCCTCACCTAAATCACTGATAAAGATGTTGAACAGCATGGAGCCAAGAACCAAGCCCTGTGAGCCACCACTGGCCACCTCTCACCAGGATGATACAGATCTGTCCACTAACATGCTCTGGGCTTGATCCCTTAGACCAGCAGTTGGCAACATATGGTCCGTGGGCTGAAGCAGGCCTGCAAGCCATTCTATCCGGCCTGCAGGGCCCCTAAAAAAATTTTGAAAAAATTAAAATGCATCTGTCCTTGGTTCCTATCAAAAATAAGAGGGACCAGGGGCAGTAGGACCCAGGGGAATCCTCAGTGGGCTCTTGCAACAGCAGGGCCTCCCCGTCTCCCCTTCCCCGCCCCCCAGCCCAGAGCTCACACCACAGTTGGCTGCAGTGAGGCTGCCACTGCCACCTCTGTGCTGCCCAGTGCACAAGCTCTGGGCAGGCAGCAGCAGCAAACACTGCCCAGAATGGCACCCAGAGGGGCTGCAACAGCCCAACCCCAATGGGCGAGCCTGGAGCCAGCGCAGGGCCCAGGCTGGCAGCGGGGCTGAGTTACAAGTTGGTGGTGAGTGCGGGGGAAAAGTGGCCCCTCGCCCACACCATGGCCGGCGCCCCGCGCTGCAGCCACTTGCAGCCTGTGTGGGGCTGCCTGTGCCTGCTCAGGACAACCCTGCGCAGGTTGCGAGTGGCTGCAGCAGGGAGCTACCCATGTGGCCCTTGACAGCTTGCCAAAACTGGGTAAGCAGCCCTCTGCCTGAAATAACTGCCCACCCCTGCCTTAGACCATGGGTGGTGTTTTTTTAATCCCAAGGTTTGGGGGCGGGGGGGAGGGGTTTGTTGTTGTTTTTGTTTTTATAAAAGCATCATGGAAGACCTTATTGAAGCCCTTTTTGAAATCCAAGTATATGACATCAACTGTGTTTCCCACAACTAAGCAGTTCGTTATTTCATTATAGAAGGAGACAAGGTTGGTCAGACACAACCTGTCCACAATGAAACCACGTTGGCTATCCTTCAGCATCATGCCTTCTGCCAGTCCTTCACAAATGGACTTCTTGATTTTTCCCCCCCCAAATTTTACCTGTTATCAAGGTCAAACTAACTGATCTATAGTTTCTTGGATCCTCCCTTCTCCCCTTCTTAAAGACTGGTGCCACACTGGTCCTTTTCCAGTCTTCCATGACCTCTCCCGAGCACCACAAATCTTCAAATACTTTAGCCAATGGTCCTGCAAGGACTCCAGCCAATACCCTCAGCACTTTTAGGTGTAGTCCATCTGGTCCTGCCAACTTAAAGACATTCAGCCACTCTAAGTGTTCCTTCACCAGTTCAACACTGACCATTGTTTGGCAACCCCCTGCCTCCCCCGGCATCCATCCAGTATCCAGCCAGGCAAGTGACCACCATTTGTATGTAGGAACACCAACACAAAGTATTAATTAAAGAGTTCAGCTTTCTCCTAACTGTATGTTATCAGCTGTCCTGTCCCACTCTGCAAGGGCCCCACATTTCCTTTGGTTTTCCTCCTGCTCTCTAAAGAAGGACTTCTTATTGGCCTTGATTTCGGTCACCAACCTGATCTCAGTCTCCACCCCTGCCTTCCTTATCCTCTCCCTACAAATGTAGGCTATACTTGTGTATTCCTCCTTGGTGACTACCCCTTGTCTCCACTGTCTGTAAGCCTTCTTTTTCTTTTTTAAGCACTCTTTGATCCCTCTGGTAAGCCAAGAGAAATTTCTGGCTTCTTTACCATCTGTTCTGCATACAGAAATGGACCTTTTCTGTGCTCTGAGGATCACTCCTTTGAGGAATGACTACCCCTCCTGAACTCCTTTCACCTCCAGTCCCTCTTCCCACAGGGTTTCTCCCACTGTTTTCCTAAGCTTATTGAAGTCAGCCTTCGTGAAGTCAAGCACCTCTGTCCTACTGGCTGGCTTCCTTGCCCTACAATGGATAGTGAATTCCATCACCTCATGATCACTATCTTCCAGCTTACTCTCAATCTTCAGATCTCCCACCAGGTCATCCCCTTTGCCTAGAACCAAATCCAAAGCCTTCACCCTAGTTGGCCTGTTCACCTCCTGTACTAAACATAGATCTTCCATGAAGGTCAAAAACCTATGCGACTGGTCAGATTGGGCTGAGCGCTCCCCCCAGCAGATATTAGGGCAGGGGTGGGTAAAATGTGGCCCAGGGGCTGGATGCGGCCTACCAGGCCATTCTATCCGGCCCGCGGGACCCCTAAGAAATTTAGAAAATTTAATATTAATCTGCCCTGGGCTGCCTGTCATGCAGCCCTCGATGGCTTGCCAAAACTCAGTAAGCAGCCCTGTCCAAAATAATTGCCCACCCCTGTGTTAGGGTAATTGAGGTCACCCATGACAACCATGTCCCTTGAATGTGCAGCCTCCATCAGTTTTCTGGAAAATTCCAGATCCAGCTCCTCCTCCTGATGTGGCAGTCTGTAGTAGATGCCTGCCATCAAGTCCCCTTCTCCTCATCACCCCCATATCTTGACCCACAGGGTCTCAAGTCACCCTTCTCTCAAACCAATTTGGGTCTCTGAGGAGAGACTCAGCTCCTTTTTGTTATCTTCCTTGCCACTGTAATTATGAAGTCTAGAATGACAGGTACAGGCTGCCACTGAAATGACATATTCTGATCTTAAGATCAAAATGGCTTGGAAGAAATTTGTTCTGTTAAACAGTGCAAGTTAAGTTTCCCTGAAAGGGAGATCTCTACAAAAACCCTACGCCTCATCTGAGAATATTCCAAATGTCCAGAAGTTTCTGTGTAGCTATGGACCAACCTTAGAATTCCCTGCATCCTTTATTGTGTTTTAGTCATATGTACAAAGTCTTTATTTGCTAAAGGTGTAATAGCATGCAGCCAAGACTTTGCATGCAAGACATGCAATGCTTTCAAGTTTCAAAGAGTAACATTTCATAGCAAAACAAACTACTATAGCACATTTTCTAGATGAGAGGTACTTCCATTCTGTATGTCAATTTTCTTAGCACAGTCAACTATTTTGGATGTAGAATGCTCAAGAGAGGATGTAAGCATTTCAAAAAGGAAAATGTTGTTTAGCTGCCTTGAACTCAAGGCAACAGCTATGCGTGTCCAAACTTTCACTGTCTGGTACCTCTCTCTCACTATGAGTTCACGTTAGAGAAAAAAGTCTTGAGACTGTTTAGAAGCAAATCCAACAGAAAAATTAATTTAAAAAAAGTTATGGAACCTAAAATGTAATAGTTGCACATGTGCCAACTATAACAGCTTTTGATCAGAAGAGTCTAATACGGGGTGGGCAAAATACAGCTCACAGACTGCATCTGGCCCACCACATGATTTCATTTGGCTCACAGGTGCCCACCGATAAATTGTACCCTGCCAAGCCCACGCACTTCGTTCCCACCCTAGCATGCAGGAGGGCCCCAGCTCTGACACAGCTTCAGGGTGGGGCTGCTGCTGCCACTGCTGCTGGGGTACCTGCTCAGCTTTCCCAGCCTCCAGCGGCTTCTTCTTGTGTCCCTGCTGCAGCACTTGCTCTGGGCAGCAGATAGGGAAGCTGCACCTGGGCAGAAGCACGGACCATGGGGCCCGCACCCAGCAGAGCAATAGGAATGGGGAGCTCAAGTGGGCAGACTGGGGCTGTGGGTGTGCAGGGTTTGTGGAGTGTGAGGGAGAGGGAGGAGTATGGGGATCCCCCTCCCATATGTCCAACCTCCCTCCCCCTGGCCAAAGTAAGCAGTGGACCCTCAGGGTGCTTGTGGCCTGCACAGGCACAGCTGCCTAGCGGTGCACGGGTCCAGCCAGTTCTGGGATTCACATGTGGCAGCAAGGAGCAGAGCCAAGCCTCTGTCATGCAGGGCTCACGTACCACTCCCAGGACTCCTGGGGGGGAGCCCCATGTGATGGACCCAGCGGCCTGGCCCTAGTCCCTGCCAACACGTGCAGCTGCTCCTCTGGGAATCAGGGCTCAGTTCCAGGAGACTTGTGGTGGCAAAGGTCAGGGGCTGGGGGTGGGACTTCCAGTCCCAAGATGGCGACCAGGGCACTTACCTGCCAAGGGGCACATTTAGCATTGCAGCCCTTGACAGCTCACCAAAACTCATTAAGCTGCCCTTCAGCTGAAATAATTGCCATCCTCTGGTCTAATACAACACCAAAGTTGTCTCTGTGGTATACTAGTACCTTGGTTCCTAATGGCAAGTTAGGAAGTAAAGCTACTTTGGACCAGACAAATTTAACAACAGTATCATGTTTAAAAAAGAAAAAGGAACACGTGCTACAGAAGGGAAAATAACGGGAAGCAATGAAAATGGATAGGAGCAGCAAAGCATTAGTTCTCAGTGTGTCTTTTTTTTCCATCCTTCACTTTAGATTAAGTGAAGGACAACGCCATTGATTTGCAACAAGAGCAAAATCCTTCTAAAATTAAAGCTGCTGTGCCTGATTCCAGAACAAAAACTTAGCAAAGTTTAAGTATACACTTTCTTCTTCATGAAAACACTGCAAAATTAATATAGAATTCAGCCTTTCAGATGTAAGGATTATAGTGTGGTTAAGTTTCAGATCTAAAAACAAAAAGCACCAAATATCGAGTTCTTACCTGAGTAACAAGAGGCTCCAGCAGCCTTTCAACTGCCAGGGTTCTTATCTCTAAACTTTTTGGGTCCCATTTGAAGTTAACGTTGGCTGCATTAACAGTAGTCATTTCTAAGAAAAAGCGGGGGGGGAAAAAGAATATTAGCATCATCCCTACTAATTTTGGTTAATTATTGATGGACATTATTTTGAAGTGAAATGAAGCAAACCAAAGGATTGCACAGAAGGGCTGTGTTAGTTTCAGTTCAAGTCAAGTTTGCACTGCCTTTGGAAACAATAGTTTTCAATTAATTAGTTATTTCAGTACAATTTTTTCTTCAGTTATGACAAGAACTAATACATTTGTCTAAACAGAAAAAAAAAAATACAGTATTCTCAGGGAACTCCCCGGTAGACCAATTAGGTGCTTAACCCCCATCTGTCTTCCACTGTTTTGACTGTCAAGAGACAAGTTTCTCTTTAAATCCCAGTTAGCCCCAATTCAGGTTGGAAGCCTTATCATTCAAGCACAAGCTTACATTTAATCTGCAGTAATGCTACTGTATGCAGCCAAAACCCTACATTTTTGTATGTTCAAATGCCATGAAATCATTCAGACTTATCAATGATTTAAAGTCTAGAATCAATATCCCCTTAAAAACCTGCCCTACAAGGCCGCCTTACAGTTTTATAAATAACTGTTAGAAATTATAGTGAAACCTCTTCCTCTGCCACACAAGAGTTCAGTGGGGATGAGAGTAAGAATAGTCGAAAGATGCAAGTCAATATTCTAATATTTTTCTAGGCTGTTGATGAGCTTGTAGTTTTGTTTTCATGTTACAACGTGGTGAAGATACTGGATGAATTGAAGCTAAAAATTGGTTATTTCCTCATCATAACCCACGTACTCAACAGAATGCTATACAACATGGGTGTGAGCAGGCTGCCTACTTTGCTGGCTTCTTCAGGCAAGTTTTGCTCCTTAAGGAGCTCCT
This sequence comes from Crocodylus siamensis, assembly GCF_052110815.1. Lineage (NCBI taxonomy): Eukaryota > Metazoa > Chordata > Crocodylia > Crocodylidae > Crocodylus > Crocodylus siamensis. The sequence goes on along the minus strand of NC_143404.1, from coordinate 33,762,678 downwards.
TAGCCAGTCCTGAATAACACACAGTCCTTGAACACAAAATCAAACCCTTTGTCATCTCCCAGGCTCTAGGAGGGGAGTCCTCTGGCTCTGGCCCCAGCACAGCAGCCTGGCCCCTCCTCTCGGCAACATGTTCTGCTCGCAGCTTGCTTCCTCCTCTCTTGCACTTTTCTAGGAACTTTTAAAAACTCCTAGTGGGACACATCCTGTCCATTTAAATGCCCCACAGAGCTCAACTCTCTCAATAGGGCTGACCTTTCCCTCAAAGGGACAACTGTTACAACAGATATAACCAGATAAACAGAAATAAGATTTTTCAAGAACCCAGTACAAATTTGTAAGTACAAAACCAGTACCTTGCTATTTTAAATAGTCATATTTCCTGCTCTCCCTGCTGTAAGCGTTATCTGAAGCTTGGTTACACCCTACTTCCGGCCATGTACTGTAGTTTCATAGTTTCATAGTTTCATAGTAGCTAGAGTCGGAAGGGACCTAGGTAGATCATCTAGTCCGACCCCCTGCCTTAGCAGGAAAGAGCACCGGGGTCAGATGACCCCGGCAAGGTGCTCATCTAACTTCCTTTTAAAAATCCCCAGGCTCGGAGCCTGCACCACTTCCCCTGGAAGCTGGTTCCAGGCCCTAGCCACCCTGACTGTGAAGTAGCGCCTCCTAATATCTAATCTAAACTTACCCTCCGCCAGTTTGTGACCGTTATTCCTGGTCACTCCTGGCAGAGCACGGGGGAACAGGGACTCCCCCAATACCTGCTGATCCCCCCTGACCAGTTTGTAGCAGGCCACAAGGTCCCCCCTTAGCCTTCTCTTGTGGAGGCTAAACAGGTTCAGGTCCCGTAGCCTATCCTCATAAGGCCTGCCCTGCTGACCCCTGATCATACGAGTGGCCCTCCTCTGAACTCTTTCCATATTGTCCACGTCCCTCTTGAAGTGTGGCGCCCAGAACTGGACGCAGTACTCCAGCTGCGGCCTGACCAGTGCCGCATAGAGGGGGAGGATCACCTCCCTGGACCTGCTCGAGATGCATCTGTGGATGCATGATAGGGTACGATTGGCCTTCTTGACTGCCTCCCCACACTGCCGGCCCATGTTCATCGTGGAGTCAATGACGACTCCAAGATCCTTTTCCGTCTCCGTGCTGGCAAGAGGAGAGTTCCCCAACCTGTAAGTGTGGTGCCGGTTCTTCCTCCCCATGTGCAACACCTTGCACTTATCAGTGTTAAACCCCATCCTATTCTCATCCGCCCACCGTTGCAACCTGTCAAGGTCAGCTTGTAGCCTATTGCACCCTTCTAGTGCACCCACATCCCCCCACATCTTAGTGTCATCAGCAAACTTGAACAGGGTGCTTTCTACCCCCTCATCCAAGTCACTGATGAAGATGTTGAACAGTGCAGGCCCGAGGACCGAGCCCTGCGGAACCCCACTGCCCACATCCTTCCAGGTCGAGAAGAACCCATCCACTACCACCCTCTGGGTGCGGCCCTCCAACCAGTTGGCGACCCATTTGACCGTGTGGGCATCGACACCACAGTCTCTCAGCTTTTTGATGAGGACAGGGTGAGAGACAGTGTCGAAAGCCTTCCGGAAGTCCAAAAAGACTACATCCACAGCAACCCCTGCGTCTAATGATTTGGTGACCTGATCGTAAAAGGCCACCAGGTTGGTCTGACAAGACCTGCCACTGATAAACCCATGTTGGTTGCCCCTGAGCATGCATTCCCCCGCAAGGCCCTCCTGGATGTGTGCCAGGATAATTTTTTCAAAGAGCTTACCCGGGATTGAGGTCAGACTAACTGGCCTGTAATTTCCCGGGTCCTCTTTTTTTCCCTTTTTGAAGATAGGGACCACATTGGCCCTCTTCCAGTCCTCCGGCACCTCGCCAGAGCACCACGAGTGCTCATAGAGCCGTGCCAGGGGTCCCGCAATGACCTCAGCCAGTTCCTGTAGAACCCTAGGGTGAAGATCGTCCGGACCAGCGGACTTGAACACGTCCAGCTTCTCCAGAAGTACCCTAACTAACTCCTCGCTAACCCTTGGCCCAGGCGTGTCTCTCTCGGGGCCCGAGGGGGGCCCAGCAGGGAGGTGGCTGAACTGGTCCCTACTTAGGAAGACAGAGGCAAAGAAATCGTTAAATATGTTAGCTTTGTCATCTGGCGTGATGACTAAGTTGCCCATCGTGTCCTGCAGGGGCCCCACATTACCCGGGACCCTCTTTTTACCCCCTATGTATTTGAAGAAGGACTTCTTATTGTCCTTAATCCGGGAAGCTAGTCCTATCTCCAACTCTGCCTTGGCCCTCCTGACTGCCCCCCTACATCCTCGGGCGACTATAACATAGTCCTTCTTGGCGATGACCCCATCTCTCCATTGGGTATATGCCTCCCTTTTAGCAAGGAGACATTCCCGGATGCTCTTAGTGAGCCATGGGGGTTTATGTGCCCTCCTGCTCCCTTTGACCCTTGTTGGGATTACCTCCCTTTGGGCATGGAGGATCGTCTCCTTAAGGAGCAACCACTCACCTTCGACATCTGATTCCCTTCCCCTCTGGGTCCTCAGCGCTTCCCCAACTATCCTCCTTAGCTTGTTGAAGTCAGCCCTCCTAAAGTCTAGGGCTGTTGCCTTGCTGCAGCCCTTTGCCACCTTACGCTGGATGGTGAATTCCAGCAAGCGATGATCACTGTCTCCCAGGTGGCCCATCACCCGCAGCCCCCTCACCAGGTCATCACCCGTGGCCAGCACTAGGTCCAACAAGGCGTCTCCCCTGGTGGGGCTGTGCACCTCCTGGGTTAGATGGAGGTCCTGCAGTCTGGCTAAGAACCAGTAGTTAAGGATTCTTAAGGATAAACTACAGAAGTTTCATTTGTACCACTTTTATGCAGCATAATGCCGCACAGACAGCTGCCCCTTCAAAGGGCAATTTCTTTTTGAAACCTCAGAAATAGGTACTGAGAGATCACTCAGCTCTTAGCAGGTTAAAAGATTCACAACAACTTTGATCCCAAGAAACTGTTCAACTAGCACGGAAAGTGAGAGCGGCTGGACAAGCTTTTAGTACCACCCTGCCCAGAAGGACAGTACTTAAAGTCAAATGCTTACCCAACTATACAGCTGGTCCAATAAAATTAAAGTATTTGTTCAAAATGTCTCACAAGGTGTGTGCGTGTGTGTGGAGGGAGGTGGGGGGGGGGAAAAGAGGGGCTTCCCCTTGTAAATCAAGCCTTGTTGACGCAGTGTTAGCATTCCCAGGCTAAGTACAGACGTTTGTGAGCCTTAGCAGGTGGTTGTCTATTCAAAATGGCTGCCCAATATCAGTTAAGTCAGGATGAGAGGACTAGCTCGAGGGCCAAGGGTCCAGCAGGCTGGAGGGCATCAAGGGTCTGCTGAAGGGTGGGAGGGCAAGCACAACCTATGGGTGGGGTGGGGGGTCCAACCCCAAAGTGGACCTACACCCCCATCCCTCTCCCCACCAGAACTTGCTCAGCACCAGCAGCAGTAAATGCTATAAAAGCAGTTGCACTTGGAGCAGCTTATGGGGTGGGGATGGTACAAAACACAGAACAGCGTGAGGGAAGGGGTGAGTGAAAAAAGCAGCCTCAAGGGCTGGAGTCAGTGGCCAGGTTTTCCCAGCCCCAGGGCTGCGCAGGGGAAGTGGGCATAAGTTCCATCCACCAGTCTGACCTAAGTCTAAGGAGTCTGATGCTATACAGATCCAGGTTTATCTTAAACCAGGTTCTGCAACATTTAAACTGGTTTGTATGCATGGAACTTCTGTTCTGTTACAGGTTTAGACTGACTGCCAGAAACTGAGACTGGGTCTAAAAGTGTAAGGTCAGCACTGGGACAAGCCAAGTTTAAATCAGGCACCCAGTCTTAACCTGATTTAAACTTCCCAAATGTCTGTACTTAGGTCAAATGTTCTGGCAAAAATCTGGGATAGACAAGTCAGTTTTGTTTTGTTGCTGTTAGAACCACACCAGCATTAAAAAAAATAAATAAATAAATAAAATCGATCCATGTTGGATAGGCGCTGATAAAAGGAAAATTGACACCATCAGAAATCAGCTTTTTTTGGCTGGTGTAGCCAATATCATCACTGAGAAATGCCACGAGCATGCGCTCAGCCACAGCATGCAAGTGGCCAGGAATGCAGCCCAGCAGCTTGGAAAGCAGTGTTCAGCTGGTAAGTCTGTTGGAGGGAAAAGGGTGTGGGGGAAGAAAGCAGTGTGGGGGTAAGGGATAAATAAAGGCCCCCTCCCCCAGTGAGGAAGTGAGTGGGGCTGGGGGCAGGGGCAGGCACTGCCAAGTAGGGCAGGGTTGGGGGGCGGAGCTATGGGCAACTCATTCAGGGGGTGGGGAGGGGGAGTGATTCCCTGCCACTGCATGCACTCCTGGGGGTGGCATGTGCCACCCATGTTTGTGCATGAAGCGAGGGCAGGCTGCCTGCTGGGGATCAGGGCTGGGGACAGCACCGGCCTCTTCCCGGCAGGGGGGCTGGGCTGCGGCTGCACTTGGGGCAGGCAAGGGCAGGACAGGCAGTGGCGGCACTGGAAGCTGGGGCTATGGGGTGGGCTACAGCCACCCCAAAATTCCCTTGTAACCCCCCTGCCTTCCAGTGCCATCACTGCTGCTTGCCCTAAGCACAGTTGCAGTCCAGCCCCCCTGCCAGGAAGAGGCCAGCACAGTCCCCAGCCTGGAGCCAGCAGCTGGCAGCCCACCCTTGCCCCACACACAAATCCAAAGGTCATGTCCCCTGTGCCTCCTCCGGGTGTACATGCAGCAGCAGGGAGCCACCTCCTCCCCCACACCACTGCCTCCAGATGAGCTGCCCATGGCTCTGTACCATACCTTGCCCCACTCCCTCCCCCAGTGTGGGGGCCTTGATCTGCTCCCCACCGCCACAGACTTACTGACCCAATGCTGCTCTCCAACCTGCCAGGCTGCATATCCACTATCAGATCAGTCAATATCGGCCCAAAAAAATCTTTATTGTTGCACCCCTAGTTGTTGTGTGTGTTTAAGGAAGGGACAGGTATGGTGAAAAAACACCACCTTCCTACCTTGTGTTGTCCCAGCCATTGTTCAGGTTACTTTTATATAGGGTAAAAGACGTTTAAAAACCTCCTCTGGACAGAGCAATATTTGGCTAATATACTGAAATACAAACTGATTTATCTAAGATATGTAAAATTTGTACTTGAGCTTATAGTTCCATCAGTCCAGTTATAAAAAACAGTTTAAGGTGAAAGGTGATCTGGCTACATTTTAGGAAACAGATGTTAAAATAGGAGCTAGTTCTTAACATACTATATACAAATAGATGGTCATACTCTCCACACATACAACCAATGCAAACCCCATTCCTTGCTCCCCTCTACAGCTCCACCCCATTCCTTGCTCACCTTTAAGATGTTTAAATACTTAAAGACCAAGCCAAATTAACTTCATTATGCTTCCTGGCATATCACAAACCTACAGTTCCACTATCACAACTACTTCAATTAAATCACCTTCTACACTGGTCCTTTAAATAATATTCCAAAGGAATTAATAAGACAACATAATAGATATTTTAAATATCAACATGCCTACCACTGCTGAAAACATCCTACCAGGTATAACTGTATACCTTACAAGCAGGGATCTGGGTTTTCTGTTTGCCATGGATAAAAGGAGAAAATCTGCTTTTTAGGGAAAAAAAAAACATGAGAAATGGTGGGTTTCCCATTGCAGGCTGGCAGAGTTCCAGCTGCAGGGGGCTGGTTGGTACTGGGGGGAACAGGAGGAGGGTGATCAGGCAGAGGGTGACACAGTTATGTGTGCACCCACGCATGCACATGATAGTCAGGCAGTGTAGAGAGCAGCTCCCTCCAGGTAAAATGGGGGGGGGGAGAATTGGGGCCCTCACAGTGAGGGAAGGAGGGAGTTGGGTAGGGCTGGGGGTGCTGCCCAGGTGGGGCAGTGCATGGGGCTTGGGGTGGGAATACATGGCTGCAGGGCCTGGGTGGGAAACAGGACAGAGGCCCAGGTGGCTCACCTGGGAGTGGCAGGGGGACTGGCTCCCCACCACTACATACACTCCTGGGGGGTGGGGGATGTGGAGGGCCACGTGCCCCCCATATTTGTACACTAGGCGAGAGCAGATACAGGCTGCCCACTCCGGGCTCCCCGCCCTGCTGCCCTCCCCCTGGGGGCCTCTGTGCCCCAGCAGGCAGGATCTGGCAGGGCAGAGAGGCTCAGTGCTGCTGCTGCGAGCCCTGTGCCACCATGGTGAGGTACCCCCTGCCTGCCTCAGCAGAGGGGTGGTAGCACAGAAAGGGGTGTGTGTGCGTGTGTTATATGAGAGAGATCTATCTATCTATATGTGGTGTTTCATTTTAAATTGCAGGAAAAAAATGCAGATGCAGATTTGGGGTTTTATATCAGATAACTTGGAATTTTTAATGAACAAAACCAGGATCCCAGGGTTCCAAGACAGAGGTTGGCAACATTTTTGGGCAGTGAACCAAAAACATCCACAACCTCAACTTGTAGGATGTCAGCATGCCAGGGCAGATGGCTGGGGAGCCATAAGGAACCTGATCCTTGTGGCACTGCAGCCCTGGCACCTTCCCTGCCATCTGCCCCAAGGCACACATGCCAAGTAAAATATTTTCACATGCCACGTTCTCACACCCATGTCGAGAGTTGCATACCTCTACTGCAAGTCATTTATTGAAAGGACTGTTAAGGATGAATGTTCACCCAACCCCAAATTTCACTTACTACTATGCTCAACTGCATGCTACAGCAAAGTTGCATTTAAATTTAGAAAGAAAAATAAGGAAATTTGAAAAGAAACAAAGAAAAAGAGAAGTACAGGGCTTATGTATATTTACATGCAAAGCTTCTGGTTTCATAATTTATTCCATCAGTTTTAAAAAAGTTCCCAGTTCTAGAGGAAGGAATATCAGGCATGTCTGAAAATAGACATTTCAAAGGAACCATTCTGCAAGCATCATTTAGCTCAGTGGTTCCCAACCTTTTTTATACCATGGCCTGGCTGCGGCAGTACAGGGCACACGGAGCTGCCTCCCTCCCTCCCTGGGCTGCCCCGCTGTGCTGTTTTAACCAACGGAAGCTCAGCTTTAAACCCAGAAGTAACTCACCCAGGTGGACACAGACTGGGCTCGTGCCACGACCAGACAGCAAACCCACTGCGGCCCAGTACTGGGCCACGGCTTGGTGGTTGGGAACCTCTGATGTAGCTCAAGACTGTCCAATTTCTCAGCAGCTAAAGGCCACAAGCTATGCAGGCCACAGACCAAGGGAGCCACTTGCTGCACAGCACAGGCACCCCACTTCTGCTGCACATACTGCACAGGCAACTCCCACCCTGCTGCTGCCCACAACTCGGGCAGCCCAGCTCCCCTCTGCTACATGTGCCAGTCAAGAAACCCAGTCCTCTCCAGCTGCACCATCCAACCCCCAGGAATGGGAACAGGAAGCAGAAGCTGGGAAAGGGGATGGGAGAGGGGAGGTGGTAGTTCAGAGACACCAGTTGCTGCTCCATCAAAAGCAATGAGGGTAGTAGCAGCTAGGCAGGAGCCTGTGGACCACATTAGCACCTTGTAAGCTGTGTGTACCCCATGAGCTACCAGTTGGACAGCCCTGATATATTGCTCCCGCTGTTAACACCAACATTTTAATTCAAAGCACCCAATATATACCAAGCATCTAGATATCAGAAAGCTCCCTACCACAGAAACCAAACATTAAACGTATTTACCCAAATCAAGAAAAAACTGAATTTAAGACAACTCTCCAGTAATTAGGTTCTATACATGGAAAGGTATAACCATGTGTTGTAATTTTCCATGTAAAGATTTTAACCAATGGAAGATCATCTTAAAAATTCATCTTCCCCCCCACCCCCCCACTGCTGTAGTGGGGAAAGCGGTGGCAGAGGGTGTAGGGGTCTGGCCCTTCACCTTGCCTTTCCTGCCTGTGCCCCCACCCCATGCCTATGCCTGCCCTGCCACTTGCCTCTGATGCCTGTTTACTATGCCCCTTGCCCCCATGCCTGTGCTTGCACCTCTACCCCCTGTCCCCCTATTCTTGTACCGCATGCCTGCACCTGTCCCTTCACTCCCTACTCTCCTGTGCAGCCTACTCCCTACTCTTTGGCCCCATGCCTGTGCCTAATCCCCCAGCCCCTGGTCACTTACCATCTACTGAGGCTCTGCTGTGGCCCTAGCTAGGCCTGACCCAGCTCTGCTTGACCAGAGAGAAGTAGCAACAGCTCCTGTCCAGGCCAGTTTGGGGCTAGAGAGATTGGTGCTAGAGCAGAAGGCACAGGAGGGAGGAGTAAGCAGGCTGTACTATGTCTTCCACTCTCTTCCCAAAACACTTACTCAGGTCTCTTCCATTCCCACCCCAACTCCCCTGATCGGAAGCCTCCTCCCCCACCAACTGAGTCATGCTGGCCCAGGACAGGTAGCAGCTCAGCTCAGGTTTCAGCCCCTAACCTGCAACTGAAGCCTGGAGCTAAGCCACCATACGTCCCAGGCCAGCACTTGAATATAAAATGGTCCTCCCCACCCCCACTAGGGATGTAAATATCATTTAAAAATTATCCATTTAACCTCCTCTAATTATACTGGTTAAACAATTAACTGAATGATAACACAGCAGCTCAGACACAACTGCTGTTGAGAGCTGCTTCCAGGGCCATTTGACAGGGGGGGAGGAGGCAGTGGCAAGCACAGACAGACAAACACAGCCCACAGAAGCTCTAAACTGGGACGGAGCACCTGTGAAGGAGCAGCTAGCTGCTTAAATGAGGAGTCATTAGGCCACCTACTGATTCCCTCTTTAACCTTAGAGGCTAAGGGTCTTAGTCTCTCTCACATCTCTCCTGCCTGCCCTGCCACCTTACAGTTCCTGTTGGTACACCACATGGCACAGTCTGGCAGGGGAGGGGGGAAAAGGGAAGCCCTGTCCTGTACTAAATGATAACCGGTAAGCTAACCAGTTAGTGAATTAATTACTTTACTTGTCATATCCCCCCTGCCCCAATGCTGACTGGGGGAAAAAGCCTGGTCTTTGATCCAAGTAATTATGGTAGCTTTAACCAGATGGAGACCATCATATGGTAACATTCAACCCTGGACAAGGCAGTTTGCTTTCTTCATGCTTGCTGGCTGGTTGAGGCAAACCCTTGCGTGAAAACTGACTGCCATGTCCACACCAAGATGCTATCTATGAGGTAGCCAAGATTACATTTTATCATGCAACAGGGCTGTAAGCCCAGGAGTTAGGCCATAGAATACACATCAAGATTAATATCACAAAAATTGAACTGTAAGAGTTGAAAAACATTGCAAATTAGTGGACATGTCTACATGTGCACTTTAGTGTGCATTAGACTAATTTAATGCATAGTAAAGCATCACCGTCAGAGGCATCAAATTAGTACCTAGTAGATTAATTTACTTCGGCGTGGCATAGTCCTGTCAGACACAGGTACCATCCTAAAACCACCATAAATTACCGTGCTTCAATGAGCACATAGATGGTGACATCAGGATTACCTTACTCAGATTGAGCTGGAGTATATTCAGTCACATCAACTGCATGTGTAGACACATCCACTGAATCCAGAATACTAGACTATACAGAAAGCCCATATAGCATCAAAGCGCCCAAGGATGGCTTTGAGATGCTGACTGCTGCATTCAAATCTAAAGAATGGGTTGATGCCAAATTTCACGTCAATTCAATGAAAAGTACTGTACAGCAGAATATTTCTAGAAGTTCCAAGATAACAAAATTACTCTAGTTTGGGTGGAATGATATGGTTGCCATTAGCAAACTTCAGAACAAGTTTAAATCATGAAATAGGTCTGTATGCTTTACCTAGTTACACACAAATAGCCATGATCTCTCCCACAACCCCCACTCCCCTCAAGCCAAAACTCCTTCTAAACAGGTAGCTAGCCATGTTAATCGAAAGTCAGACAGAAGGTAGGGTAGGGTGGCACCTCAGGCATCTGGTTCAGAGGAGCATGAGCTTTCACAAGCAACAACAAACTACTTCGTCAAATGCTATGACAAAGCTAACAAAGCAAGTTGTTGCCTAGGAAAGCTCACGCCTCTCCGAACCAGTCAAGTCTCTAAGGTGCCCTACCTTCAGGCAAGCTCCCTCTACTAATCTGTAAAAGTCTTCTGTCCTAGCATAAATGTAACAAAGTTGTCCTTTCATTTAAAATAAAACATGTCAGTAAAGACTTAGAGGCAGCATGAACCACAACACATAAGTAGTTCATTTGTACAGCATCAACTATGTTCCCTTTAATTATTAAACATTTATATCAATTTTAGTTTGCCAAAAATTCAGCCTGCTTTGAGTGCAATTTCAAGTATGTAGCCTACACAGAAAGCAAAAATTACTGCAAATAAAAGATGATACTTGCAGTTTGTCCTTTATGCCACAATAGGGCTGAAGATCATGGATGAAACACCAAGAATGAGGGCAAGAACAAGACTCGCAACCATTTAGCTGTCCAAATGGTCCTCCAATTTAAGCAGAGTAACTATCAGTTGCCACTCTACGAGAATACACAGATATTCAAGTAGCATTCTACCTCAAATTAAAGAGGACGTAGGAGCTTAGCCATCATCACTTATTTGGGAACAAGGCAGTAACTTGAGTTTGAAAGGGTTTTGGGGAAATAGGGAGAAAAAAAATGCATGTCAGATAAGTATACAAAGTGGGCAATTAATAGGTAAAAAGGTACACTAGAGATAATAAAACAGAGTTTGACTTGGATTAAAGTTACATTGGTGGGTAAGACACTGACAGACAAGAGCCAGGTCAATGGTCCACTTTTATCGATTCCACTCGGAACAAAATAGACACTGAGCTCAGCACCCATCTGGCTGTCCATGGGGCAATGCAAAGAAGTATTTGTTTTGCTTGTTAATATCTACAGTTACTGGAGAAATCCAGGAGAAGGAAGAATAACACGTACCAGCAGCAAAACCTTGACGAAGCTCCCTGTGCTCTCCATACTATTCTTTTATTATTACTACACATGAACACAATTTATTCTAGCAGCATTTTCTAGGCAACCAATTTCAATTTCTTTTCTGTTCCACACCTCCTAGAACCCATATTAAACCAGTTTTTCAGCGACTCTAAAAGGTGTCAAGCAGCAAAACAGTTGCCTTTGTGAAACTGAAGTTTAAGAGAAGAGGATATTATCTCATTCCTCACTAGCCTGGAATGTCTCAGCATTTTCCTTTTTTTATTTCCCTACTTCATGGGCACAAATACAATGGTAGCTCTGTTGCTATCTTAAAAGTTCTAGGAATCTGGTTAAGAAAACATGATATAAGAAGGCAATTATAATATAGCAACACAAGTTACACAGGGTTATATAATTCACTAATCATCAATGCAAGTAAGGCAAGAGCATGCATGCGCATACCTAGCAGCCAACTTACCTTGTGTACAAATAGACTATTAGTAGTAGTTAACAAACTAAGGCCTCCTTGCAAGCTGTTTCCTGTTATGCCTTTCTTGCTTAACCTAAATTGCAGAGCTTATCGTTTCATTTGGCATGTTAACTCAAACCTTCTGCTAAACTATGCTTTTCAACATTCAAAGTTCACATTACAGTCACCTGGGTCTCCAAGACGGTTTCTGGCATACTAAACAACATTCCTGCATCTTGCCAAAGCTGTCAAAATCTGCTATGAATTGGCAACAAGTGTCTATTACTTTTACCCCTCTGTCTACCAAAGCATCTTGCGCCTCAAGTTGCAATACTAGGACTCTGGACAAGCTTAACAGCAAAAATAAACCCAAAAAGGACAAATGCTAAGCTACTACATTCCAATGAAAAGTTAACTCACAGCCTAAGTGAAAGGAGCAGCCTTTTAAAAAGTTTTACCAACAAATGCACATAAAACCAGCTAATTTGTCATTATAACTTTACCAGCTGGCACAAGAATTTGGCAGTGCCGCAAAATGAATTCTTGCTTAGCTTTCAAAAGTTCCTATTGCTGGCAATAAAAAAAACAAGAAAATCCTGGCTATTTTTGTTTTGATCTTCTTTGTCATTTAATCTGAACTAAGATCTGATCCAATTCATATCCTCAAATTACATTTCTGTTCCTAAATTAATAGGCAAGTGCATTATGCTGCATCTTTTAATGATTTTAACTGAACGAAGTCCTTTAATCCAGACCTTCACAAAAGTTTTAAATGCCAAGGAAGTATCATACAGACTGAAACTGTCTGAGTCGATGACAATAATCTTTAGTTACGATTATACCATTCGTTAAACCACATTATTGTAAAGTAAAGACTAGTCCAAAGATTCAAGCAAAAGTAATATGATCCTGTATGTACAAGGAAGACCCTTTCTTGAAATAAGTATCGAATTCATTCTGTAACGGATTCTCTTCACTGTCACAAGAGCACCTTATGTAGCAAGTGGGCAAATAATTGATGTTTAGTAATTGCCAATGCTATCTGAATTACATGCCTAGCATAGTAGAAATGAAGTGGCTGAAAATACCAATGTAATTTTTCCATGGTTGCCAGAAAAAGACAGAAAGGATTCTTGGTCATGTTACAAGTACAAAGTATACAGCAGTCTATGTATGCTATGTATAGAATATACATATCTACTGAAGCAAAAGATGAGAATGAGTTTGACTATTCTACATGCAAGATGTTTTTGTGTTATTATCAAATAAAATCACCAGTTGCTTTTTCAGTTAGGTATTCCTGTTTCAAGCATTTCAGCAGCTCTTTATCAGCAGATGCACTCAGGAACAATTTGTTACCTTTACCAAAAAGGTGAGTTTGATCAAGGACTAAACCATTAAAAATCCACACACGAGACATGCACACAGAGATTTCTAATTGATACATTCAAAGCATCTTCTACCATTACCTTCATCAGAATATAGTTTAGTAACTGAAGCATGTCACTGTCATTATATCCCTCCAGGCAGCTTTAAATCTACAGGTCCACAACAATAGCTGTTGCAAGTGAAAGAAAAAAATAAGTATAACTAGAAAAGTAAATACTAATGCAATAAAAGGTAGTCAGAGGAACTTGAGGCCTGACTTGTTAATGGGTAGGAGTATTTGGTGGGGTGGGGAGAGGTGGGAGGAATAAGAGCATGTTCTTACTAAATTATCATTTCCTAGTCTAAAAATACAAACTGCGAAATACTTCAGTGCAGGTGCTAGGATTACTTTTAAAAAACGCAGGGGTGAGGGAGCGAGGAAGTATGACAAGGAGATCTTCAAAATTTTCTCAGGAAAAGAAATAATATAAAAAGAGAACATGCTTCTCAGGTGCAATCCTATAATTTCTGATGTCTGGGTATTCAGGACAATTTGAAGACTTGTTGCAAAGAGAATCCAAATATTAAGGAAAAAAACCTTTCAAAGTTTGTTTTGCATTTAAAACTGATTGAACAACTAATTATGTAACTGAACAGACTGCTTTTTAATCTATGACTAACAAAAATTAAGAATGAATTCCATTATTTCTAAAGAACCTGAAGAACTTGATAACAAGAAACAACACACATACACATGCTCTCTAGGGCTGTGTGAAGCTTCAGTAGCCGATTCGATTCGATTTGAAGGAAATTTGGCCCCATTCAGTGACCGAATCGAATCAGGAGACCAATTAAAATGTCCAAATTGAATCAGAAGCCTCCGAGTTGATTTGGAAAAGATGCAGTGCTACTTCGGAGATTCAGCCATAGACTAAACAGACAGCAGTCCTCACCACGCTGGACACAGCTGCCTCCAGCTGGTAAATCCATAGTGGTGAGGGGAGTGGGGAGGAAAGGGGCATAGGACAAGCTGTCTAGCTGGGGTGGGGGCATGCAGGATGTGGGTGCGGCAACACTGGAAGTAGGGGCTATGCCCTGCTGCCACTTGACCAGCTGGGGCAAAGGGGGACAGGATGCGGGTATAGCAGCGCTGGGAACAGGGGCTTTGACCTGCCTCCACTTACTCTGCTGGGGGTGGAGTGGGGGAGGGGGCACAGGATGTGGGCACTGCAGGGAACAGCAGCAGGGCATAGCCCCCAGTGCCTTCCACTGCGCCCACATCCCATGCCTCCCTCCTTCCTCCCCCCCTGCCCCAACTGGGCAAGCAGCAGCAAGGCATAGCTCACTATTTGCCAAGCTGGGGGGCGGGCACAATGAGATTCTCTACAGCATTTTCTCAAACTAAGGTATATGGTAAACTCCCAGAGAGAATTTAAGAGAAAGTAATGGGAAAAGGAAAATGGGCAGGGCACTGGCTCCAGGCAGCTGCAGCAAGAAGGGTCCAGAAGTGGTGAAGGGGAGGAGCTGCTTTTCCCTCCACACCTAGCAGCAGCTTCTGCTTAGCATGGGCAGGTGAGCCTGGAGCAGGTGTGGGGCCAGGTCAGGGCTGTGTGTGCAGGTTCCAGCTGTCCAGAGTTGGTCTGCTCCGCCGGGCTGAGTCTACAGTGGATGCAGGTGGGCTGGGGTTGAGGCCATGCACATGGGTCCCCGCCAGTACCACGAGGCTGGGACCAACAGTGGCAGCAGCTGGAAGGAGCCACTGCCTGGGCTGTCTAGAAAGGCAGTCCAGCTGCAGAGCCACCCCAGCCCCACTGCATGGCCAGGAGGCGGTAGGATGCACCACAGGCCAGACGGTGCCTGGACCAGGTGGGACTGATGGACCCACTGTGGGCCGAACAAAGTCCTGCAGTGGGCCAGATGCAGCCCACATGCCGTATTTTGCCTACCCCTGCTCTAGTTACTGGAGAAGATACAATGTGCTCACAGTGATATAAAGTAAATTATATTTAACATGGAATCAGGCAGAATAATACTCTTTTAAGTGTGTATAGCCCCTTCAAATTTTGAAAACCACTGAAAAGTTGTAAATCTTATCAAAGGATATTAGTTATTTAAGATTACATGTTTTAATAACTTGCACACAAGAAAGTGGCTATAGAACAAATAGTGTTTAAATCAATGCTGTTAGGAGTCTAAGGGACTAGGACACATGCAACTATTTATCTGACACAGACTATATCAATCATCATCTTCTGCACAATATATACAGAGTTAAAGACTTACCTAAAGTACCCAAGTACTACCCAGAACAGATAAAAAGTACCTTCTTCCAGTTTTCCATGTTTCTAAATTAGAAACAGCCATGTAAATGTTTAAATGATTTATTTTTATAAAACTGCTTCTGAGGGAATTAGAAATCACTTTACAAAAATTAAGCTTTACAATACCTAAGTCATTATCACCATTTTACAGGCCTGCAGCAAAGCCTTCTCTACATGGGAAAAAGTAGTATAATCAAAAGGTAAATGTAGAAGACAGATAATTATACAGGTATAAACCTCATGTACAGCTTTGTATTCTATGCAGCTCTTTTTTAGTTTAACTTCTGTCATTTGGTAATAAATTGAAACAAGATGACTTCCCTTCCACATTACAAAGCTGTTTGGGTATTATACATAAGTGTTCAAGTGTAATTGCATTTCATATTTTTTTTCTTTGAATCTTACTATTATGGGTCATGGACATAGCTTCATTTGTATAGCTCAGGGGTTTTCAGCTAATACCCCTGGGGGGTTCTTTGGAAGGTCCCATGGGGTACACAGCAGTGGTGCAGAGAAACCAGCGGCACTTCTGGTTTGGGGACCAACCCCCCGACCCCTGCTCATCGACCAGCCGCCAGGGGTACCCCAACCAAAAAAAAGGTTATACCAGGGGTTTTCAACTTAGTCAGGAAGATCCAACAGAGCAAAGAAGAAATGAGGAAGTGTTATGTTACATTTAAGGCAAGGTACACATGTTCTAAGGTGCGGTAATAAGTGAAAGGTAGGCCTGTTGAAAGTAAGGTCAGAGGGGATAAGCAAGAAGGGTGAAGGCATGAAGATTTTATGGTGGGCATCTCCGACAGGCCACCAAACCAGCGGAAGGAGATGGATGAGGCTCTAGTTGGACTTTAAGCTTCATAGCTGATAAAAGCTTTTTTAAATTTGCTGTTTTTCACTTTTATTAAATACTTCCTTGATTTTCTTATATGAGAGGATCCTAATCTATATTATTTACCATTTTCACATTTTTATCTGCTTTCTAACGCTTTCAATAACTTTTTAGGAATT
The DNA here is from genome assembly GCF_052110815.1 of Crocodylus siamensis. Classification (NCBI taxonomy): domain Eukaryota; kingdom Metazoa; phylum Chordata; order Crocodylia; family Crocodylidae; genus Crocodylus; species Crocodylus siamensis. The sequence continues at coordinate 33,746,492 of NC_143404.1, read as the reverse complement.
CTTTCCAATTCTCCTAAACACCTGGCACCTGTCTCTTAACACTTCAACTCTGCAATATCCTCTTGGAATAAGCAGTTTTCATGACCCCTTTTTCATGACTGATTTATCAGAGGTCAGGAAAACAGACCTTATGATGAGAGGCTGAGAGCCATGGGACTCTTCAGCCTGGAAAAGTGCAGGCTCAGAGGTGATCTGGTGGCCACCTATACGTTTATCAGGGATGTTCACCAAGATCTGGGGGAACTTTTGTTCACCAGAGCGCCCCAAAGGATGGCAAGGCTGAATGGTCACAAACCCCTCCATGACCATTTCAGGCTGGACATAAGGAAGAACTTCTTTACTGTCCAAGCCCCCAAGGTTTGGAATAGACTGCCACTGGAGGTGGTTCAAGCACCTACCTTGAATGCCATCAAGAGACATTTGGATGCTTATCTTGCTGGGATCCTATAACCCCTGCTGACTTCCTGCCCCTCGGGACTCAATGATTTTCTGAGGTCCCTTCCAGCCCTAGTGTCTATGCATCTGATGACTTATTAACATTTTTCATGCTATTCCACATGCATCCTAATATCATGTTTGCTTTTCTGACCTCAACTGCCCCCTGAACAAAAGCCATCTAACACCAATGTCTAGGGCCCTTTCCTGAACCAACACACTTAAGTTTAGGAGCCTCTAGGGCAGCAATTCTCAACTGAGATGCCATATCTAGACTCTTAAGAGAACTGTGGATGCCACTTTTCTGTGCATGCCTGCCCACTGGCCTGAGCACAGATGTCTGCATGTCTGGCTCTATAGAGCAGAAAGGCAGCATAGGCTCCTCCACCACTCAGCTCCATGTCAAGGCCATCACCGCTACCTAGAGCTCCATCAGTGCCACTGACCAGTCCTGCCCACTGTAGATCCTGAAGGATGCAGCCAACTGGCTCTGCATCAGCTCCAGCTGGATTACCACAGTGGCTGGCTCCGGGTAAAGTAGGGACAACCAAACTCCAGGTTCAACACCTGACTCCTGCAAGCTCAGCCTCTACTCCCTACAGCCCCTCCAGTATAATCTGCCACCTCTTCCAACTCTACCCCAAGCAGATGTCCCTTGGCCTGCCAGCTCCCAGGTTTCATGTTCCCTTGCTCTTCTGATCCCCTCATGGCTGCCCCACCCCCAAGTGCACATGCAGCTGAACATATAGCACAACTCAGCACCTCTCCCACACCAGGCAGGTGGACCTGCAGGCTAGGTCCTGCCCTCCAGTGTCCCCAGGCTCTGTCCATTACAGCTCCAGGTCTGGAGTTCAAAGGTATAACTCAGGGCAGAAACTGGCATGCCAGTTCTAGATCCCAGCAATGACCTGAAACTACATGTAGGAAGTCCAGGGTGGGGAAGCCATGAAGGGATCAGAAGAGCAAGGGGGGTGGGCCACAGGACATGAAGCCTGGGAGGGGGCAGGCCAAGGGGCATCTGCTTGGGGTAGAGTTGGAAGAGGTGAGCACTTACTTTACTAATTACAATATTTGTAATCCATTTATATTTTTTTTAATTGGGGTGCCACTAAAGTTTAAAGTTTAAGGCGGCAATGAGCCTAAACAAGTCAAGCTCTATGGTGTACAAATGGATAAAATCTCTTTCCAACATGCTTTAAAAAGAATTATCCATAAGGAACTGCATTTGGCATCGTACTGTCCATGCACTTATCAGAAGCTTCTTAAATTTCCTCACACTTCTCTGTGTTTGCCTAATCTAAAATAACCCAGATGCAAATTCTTCTATCCCTCTGCTCATCCCCTTTCCCCAAGTAGAACTAATTATTGGGGTGGGTTTTGTCTATCCCCAGTTATCCTAAATTCTAGTACATATGGTAGTTCTACCTTTTCAGTTATTTTTAAAAATATCTGTAGCAGAGCTGAAAGGTTTAAAGTGGTAGGGAGAAATACACTCAGGGTGGCTTAGAATTTCTACACTCAGCTCCCTAACTACAACATTGAAGAAAATGTCTTGCAGTTTTTATGGTCAGTGTTAAACTTTTGAAGTACACAGAATAAACAGGCTCATTATGAACTATTTAGTTTCCCTTCTATGAACTTTGAGGTACTGTTTGATATCTGTAATGGCAATGAATTCATAATTTTATCAGACCGTTGAAATGTTTAAGTGAAGGAAATGATAATTTAGAAAAAAAAAATTTGCCTGATTCAGCTACTGAAATGCTTCCCTTGCAGCTTATGGAGAAATTGGTTTTATAAAAACAAACAAACAAAAAAACCCAACACTGCCAGAGTCTAAAACTGGAAATCTACTTAGGTAGAATTTTAACCTGAATTGAAATTCTACCCAGTGTAACTACTCCTGCTTATTTTCTCAAATTCCTTTCTTACGGAAGGAAGGGGTGCACCAATAAAGATTTTCTTGGCTGATACCCAGAGCTGATTATTCACCAGGCGCATCTGCCAATACTGATCCGATAATCAATTTACAGAACAGCTGGGCAGCTTGGAGAGCAGCTCTTTGCAGGTAAGTTTGTGGGGGGGAAGGGGCAGATCAAGGCCCCCACAGGGAGGGAGGGAGGAAGTGGGGCAGGGGCTGGGGCGCTGCCCAACCAGGGCAGTGAATGGGACCCTGGAGCTGGGGCAGGGAGCGGGACAGAGCTGCAAACAGCTCAATCAGGGGATCAATGTTCTAGCGCTTAAATGGCACTGGGGAGAGAAGGGGCGTAACAGAGGGATCCTGTGTGACCTGCTTGCTCCTTCCCAGTTTGGTGGCATTTGCCAGACATTTGAGGCTAGTGAAGAAACAGGAGTCATTGGAAACAGTAAAGAAAGGCACAGCTCAGCTGTGGGAGCAAAGTGCTGAGCACATGATAGTTCAGGGCTGGCAACCCCCAGCACGGGTGCCAGAGCACAGCACATATAGACATTTTCCCTGGCACCGTGCCTCAGGGTGGAGGGTAGGGAAGGAGCTGCGGCTGCGCTGCCACAACAAGGATCGGGCCCCTGTCACACCTTACACGTCCAAGGCTCAGCACTGCCCAAAAAGCTGCCGACAGTGTAGGTGGGGAGGTTTCCTTGCACGCAAGGCTTTCTTCCCCGCTGATTATGGGGGAAACACCTCTCGGGGGAGGCGCTGGGGAAGGGGAAGGGCGGCTCCGAAGTCCGTGCAGTCGCGCAGGGAGCCGGTGCACGCGTCACAGCCCGCGCGGGGGGCGGGGAAGGGGCCGCCCGGGCGGGGGCACTGCCGTGGGGAACGGCAGTGACGTCAGCGCCGCCCAGCCCAGCCCGGCCCGGCCCCGCGCCTCCCGCCGCTTGCCGGGGGGGGATACGCGGGGCCCCGCGCGGCCCCTCCCCACGGCCGCCCCAGGCAACTCCCGCATCCCCTTGGCCCGGCCTGGGGCCTCAGCAGCCGCAGGGCAGGAGCGGGCGCGGCCATTGTTCTCCGCGTCCGGCGGCGCCGGTCCCCCCTGCCCGGGACAGCCAGGCCCTCCGGGCCTCCCGCCGCGCCCGCTCTGTACTTCGCAAACTTCGGGAGCGGGTCCCGAGCGCCCCCGGCTCGGGCGGCCCGGCCCCGCCCTGCCGAGGCGGGGGTACACTGGGCGGGGGCGGCAGCAGGAAAAGTTTCTAAGAGGCGGAACCGGGCCGGAACGGGCCGGGCCGGGAGTTACCTGCGGTGCGGGAGCCGCGCTGTCCGTCCGTTCGTCTGTCCCGGCGTCGCTTTGTCCTCCCGCCGCGCCCGTCCCGAGCCAGAGGGGAAGAAGCGGGCTCTTCCGGGCACCTCCCCCCGCGGCCCGGCCAGCTCTTCCCAGCACCGCCCCGCCGGCCCCCGGCTCTTCCCCGCACCGCCCCCCGCACAGGTGAGGGCGGGGCGGGGCGGGGCGGATTCCGTCCCGCAGCTCCTGGCGGCGGCGGGCAGAGGCGGTTGGGCCTGGGCTTCCACTCGCGCCCCGACGCTTCTCGGCAGGAGGGACAGGCCCGGCCCGGCCCGGCCCGGGGCTCCTCTGCTCCTGTGAAGCGGAGGCTCTTGGCAGCCGGCACGGTCAACAGTGATTCGGTTCCCGGGACTCCAGTACTGTAGTCACCGGGGCCCGTGACATAGAGCGAGCCGCCGCGTTACCGCCCCAGCTCAGTTGTCCTGTTCACCTTGTGGCTGGTTCCCGTTGGGCCCTAAACTGTCCGTGTGGCCCAGCTCATCGGCCGTCCTCCACAGGCGTGCTTACCTGGCAGGAGAAACACCTGGATCTGGGTCCTTGAAGGCAGTTTCCCAAAGCACTCCCGGGGATAACTCTTGTTCTGTTGCAGCTTAGTATCTGCCAAAGCGCTGGGGCTTAAAGACCAGTTTATGGAAATAGGAGGCTCCTCCCTAGCTTGCTCCTGCAGATGTGTGGCTGAGGGCAGGCAAAACCCAGGGACATCTGAACCCCATGCCTCCAGGCTTGGGCCTGCACATAAGATGCCTGCCAAAACACTCTGGTAATATCTGAAGCCCCAGATGGGAGTGGAGGATGTTTGCCAGTCATAGAGCCACTTGCAGTTCTGGACCAACTCATAGATTTGGACTTGATTTGGCTGGAACACAAAAAATTTCTTTTAAAAAAAAAAGCCTTGGGAGCCTTCAACTCCTGTGCACTCAGGAAGCCAGGAGTGCTGCTTGGCTGTCTGCCACGCCCAGACTCAGGCACATCACAGCCAATGGCAATGTGTCCCTGAGGCAAGAAACCAGGGCAGATCAGCTGCCACTCCCAGCCACAGGGTGCACAGGAGCCCTGGACTCCCAGCGCGCTCCAGGGGCTGGAAGCAGGGATGAGCTGCCTGGCCTCTTACTTGCCAGGATCACAATCCCATGCCGCTCCTGAACCAGCAATATGGCACAATGGGGATCTGATCCCATAATCATGGCCCCTGCCACATACATACAGCATGGCCAGAAGCACAGTTATTGGGATTGTACATCAGACCCCATGACACCTTTAACTGAATGTTTGCTAGGGGTCTTAGTTAATCTTTTGACAACCCTGAACTGACACTTGAAAGGGTTATGAAGTCTGATATGAGGCTGGTCTGTGTGGTTTGCACTGTGTAACAAAAGTTGCATCTTTCAGTTCTAGTGCAGGGATCACAGAAAAGTAGAGCTAGAAAGGACCTCACAAGGTCATCCTGGACCAAAAGGAATCTCATGACGTTCAAGAAGGACAAGTGCAAAGTCCTGCACTTAGGACAGAGCAAACCTATGCACCAGTACAGGCTGAGGGCTCACTGGCTGGGCAGCAGCTCTGCAGAGAGGGACCAGGGGGTTACAGTGGACAATAAGCTGAAGATAAGCCAACAGTGTGTCCTTGTTGCCAAGAAGATTAATGGTATCCTGGGCTGCATTGGTAGGTGTATTGCCCGTAGGCACAGGGGATGCATGGGGGTGGGGCAGGAGCCACAGGGAGGCACATTCCCCCCCGAGATTAGCCACTGCTGAAGCTGCCACAGGCTTCTGCAGGTGGTGGCTGCCCTTCACTGCCAATGCAGCAGCAGGTCCCTGCTTGCCACTGCCACCAGCAGCTGTGGGTGGTCTCTGCTTGCCACCGCCGACACTGCCAGCAGCAGCTACAGGTGGTCCCTGCTCACCGCTTGCCACCACGGAGCCCCAGTCATGGGAGACACCAGTCATTCATGCCAGTAGGTCAGGGGAAGTAATTATTCCCCTCTATTCAGCACCAACTGGAGTACTGCGTCCAGTTTTGCCTCCACCCCTCCACAAAGCATATGGACAAATTAGAGAGTCTCCAGAAGGCAACAGGAATGATTCAGGGGCTGAGGGACATGATTTATGGGGAAAGGCTGAGGGAACTGGGCTTATTTAGTCTGAATAAGAGAAGATTGAGGGGGTGGAATTTAATAGCAGCCTTCAGCTACCTGAAGGGGGGTTCCAAAGAGGATAAAGCTGGACTGTTTTCAGTGGTGGCAGATAACAGAACAAGAAACAACAGTCTCAAGTTGCAGCAAGGGAAGTTTAGGTTAGATATGAGGAAAAACCTCTCAGTAGGAGGGTTGGCCAGGTTACCCAGAGAGGTTGTGAAACCTCCATCCTTGGAGGTTTGGAAGACTTGGGTAGACAAGGCCTTGGCTGGGATGACAATGGGGGTTGGTCCTGCTTTGAGCAGGGGTTGGATTAAATGACCTCCTGAGGTCCCTTCCAACCCTAATTTTCTATGATCTAGTCCAGCTCCCTGCTAGAGACAGGATCATCCCTTAATAAACCTTCCCAGCCAAGTGTCTGTCAAAACTGCTTTTGAGCATTTCCAAGAATGACATTTTCAAGGATGGGGATTCCATAACTTCTTGAAGTAGACCCTTCCAATGCTTGACCACCCTTACAATAAGAAAGTTCCTCCTTGTAGCAAGTCTGGCTGCTTCTTTCCCACTCCAGCACCTTGGGGTGCCCCCACCCTTTTTTCCTTGCTAGCCATGCCTTGATGGAATTCTTACAGCATTTAGGGAGGCTGCCCCAGGGTCCCAGAGCAAGCCCTCAGTTCACTTTAGCTTTACCTTTGGGCACTCAGTTGTGGCCCTCTTGGCCCTATCAGTGCCTCCATCCACATCTATGCTTCACAGGTAGTATTTAGTATCACTTTGGAGAGGCCCCCTGGTCCCAGTGCAGCACTTGGCCCCATCAGGCCTCAAACCTCTGTTGGGGCTTCAATCTTACCAGCTTCAGCCCCTTTTCTTCTGGCTGTGCTCCCTCAGTCTCGGTCCACTGCCTCAGACTTCAGCTCAGCTCCTGACTCCAGTCTCGCTCTTCTCAGGCTGCAGATGTCTGGCTGCAGTCTCACCCTTCCTAGGTTCCTCAGCCCCCTGGGGTCCATGACCCTTGTAGGGTTCTATACAGGGTGCCTCTCAGGTGCCCCTGTGGCCTCCATACCACCCCAAAAGCTATGATCTGGTCTTCCACTATCAAACTTAAAATGTAACACAAATACAAGCAAATCGCTTCCAAATTAAAGTTCCACCTTGCTCTGAGCAAGCGCCACACTACAAACCATGCTTTCTCCATTAGTTTTCTCCTTCTAGCTTTACTAGGTGTCTTGGGTGCTTGCTAACTTGTCTGCCCAAAGCTCCTTTCCCTGCAGCCTACAGAGCTAGACTTTCAGCTTGAGCTCAGTCATTGATCTTATGTGCCCCAAAACCCCACCCTTTCCTGTCAGGTGGCTCTCCAGCCGCACACACACAGATTTCTGCTTTGGCTTGATGGCTTTCTGCCCTTCTCTTTTGTAGCTTAGCCCAGCTGCTTGCAGTCTTTACTTCTGCTCTATCTGGTTTGGATTACAGTGCAGCTAACTCCCCACAGCAAGCTTAACCTGCCATGCTTTCCCTTTCAAGTAATAGAAGCCTCTGACTCCTTGTTATACTTCTAATCCCCAACCCAAATTTCCTCTGCTACAGATTGAGGCCACTGCTCCTAGTCCTGTCCCCAACAGCCAAAGAGAAAGCCCTGTCTCCGTCTTCTCTGCAATTACCCTTCAGGTATTTGAAGTTTGTAATCATAGGGTTACCATGTGTCTAGGTTTTCCTGGACCTGTCCTCTTTTTGGATCCTCTGATCTCTGTCCAGGCAGTTTTTAAAAATATGATCAAACATCCAGGATTTTGATCTACTCAGCATCAATATTTCTCTCAGCACTTCCCAGCTTCCCCTAGCCTGGAGCTAGTTGGGGCTGGGTGGAGCAGGGGAAGAGCCACTGGAGGCAGAGGGGCACCGTGTGCATGTGTGCATGCACACACACGTGGCTGGCATGCAGCCAGGCAGGGTGCTGGGAGCAGCCCTGGTAGCTGGATGCAGGTAGGTCTATGGGGGGCAGGGGTTGGAGAGCTAGGGCTTGGGGACTGTCCAGGGGTGCGTGTCAGTGGTGTGTGGACGGGATGAATGTGGGGAGGGGGGTGCCTGCCAGCACTAGGGGAAGGGGTCTGGGTGCTGGGGCTGCAGCAGGGCACAGGGGGCAAGGAGAAAGCACCTGCCCTCCAGTGGGAGAAGGGAGCAGGGGAGCCCTTCAGGGCAGCAGGGAGCTGCATGGCCAGGCTGGTGGCACCAGGGCTGGTGACCTTGCTCTCAGGGGTGGGGCGACCAATAGATGCTGCAGGGCTGGGGGGGAGCAGGGGGCTGTGGGTTGGGAGTGAGGGGCACTGGCAGGGCTGGTGGGGGGAGGGCTGTGGCTTGAAAATGAAGGGCACCAGAAGGTGTAGAGGACTCTGGCTTGGGAGTGCAGGGCACTAGCATCACCAGGGGGCTGTGGGTTGGGAGGGAGGGGCACCAGTATGGTCCAGGGGGTTGGGGTACTGTGGGTTGTCAATGAGGGGCAATAGCAGGACTGCGGGGGGGCTGTGGCTTGGGAGTGAGGGGCAATGGAATGGGCAGGGGCAGAGGCACTGCCCCCCACAATCATATATCCCCTCCCCCAATTGACAGGTATTCCCTTTTTTGGAACTGGAAATATGGTAACCCTAGTTATCAAATCCCGCTTCAGTCTTCTTGTCTCAAAGTACAGCCCATAGAGTTATATCATCTGGCCTGTGGAGCTCCTGAATGGGCCAGGAATTCACAGGTTAGACCTGCTATTGAATTCTGGTGCATGGAGCTTTGTTGGGCGTGCATATCGGCAGCAGCAGGGCAAGTGATGGCTGCATTAATCCTTGCAGCTCCTGAGTCAACACAGCCCCGCCACTCCTTGCACAATGCTACTGCTCACTCTGTCACCAGAGGTGGGTATGGATCCTGCCTGTGAGGAGTCCTGTGGCCCAGATCTGGCCCGGGACTGGGCAAGGAGGAGCAACTGAGTTTGAGACCCTTGCTATGCAGCGTTTCTCAACCTATGGGACGTGACCCAAAAGTGGGTTGCAAGAAACTATGAAACTATGAAACAGTGGCAACGCGTAAGGGGTGCTGGCAGTGCTAGAGGCAGTCACTGCTCCACACCCCCACCACAACACCCCCAGCAGTGTCTGTGGGCAGTTGCCAATCACTGCCAGCAGCGTCTGTGGGTGGTCACTGACTGCTAGTCGGCACTCGCCACCCCTCCCCCTCCACTGCTGACACCACCACAGCCACCTGTGGGAGCTCCCTGCTCTCCAGCCACACTGCCGCTGCCACCTCCAGGGGCACACGTTGTTCATGTGCAAGAATATATGAAAGGGTCACAAACAAACTTTTAAAATGGATTCTCCTTTAGAAGAGAAAAACATAGGAAACTGTGGCTGTGGCTGTATCAGAGTTCCAGCCTGTAAGGGGCTGTTTGGAGCCCGCAAAGCACCCCACATGCCCACCCTCTGCCCCACATATTGGGGTGCTAGGGCCTGGGGGCAGGGAGCAGTGGGTCATGAGTGAGGGGCAGTGGGTCGGGACTGGCCATTGATATTTACAAGTGGGTCCTGGTACAAAGTTGAGAACCACTGCTCTAATGCATGGCAGAAGGAACAGGGACTAGATAAAAAGCGAGAGGTTTTTAAATATTTTTTTTAAATCTTTAAAAAAGACACATGAGACTTTTTTATCAATTATTTTCTTAACTAGCCTGTTGTGTCTTAACATTTAAAAAAAATTTTTTTAAGTCTTATTTTCATGCAAATGTATTTCAAAATAAAAATACAGAGGATAATACTAGAAATCTTTGACATAAAAGAGCTGTCAAGCTGTGATAATGCAAATGAGAGAGATTTCAGAAAACAATGCATACTATTTTGTATGTCTTACTGAATCACACAGTGCAGAAGACTTCATCAGAAGAGGAAGAAATTTTAAGAACTTAAAATTGAGCTAGGTTTGCATATGAGAAAAGTTGTTTTTAAATAGAATTTATTTCAGAGTTTTTCATAAAACATCAGCAGGGCCTTTGTGTGGGAAACTGACCTTTTCCATTCAACATTCAATTATTTTGGAATTTTTTGTACTGTGCTGCAATGGCTCTATAGAAGTGATAATTACATTGCATTTGGAATGGGGACTGAATAAAATTAATGTGTTTCAGATCTCAAAAATGTTGGTGGATGAGTCATCTGAAGCTAGTCGCCACTTCTGTTGATGTTAATGAAAACAGAGAGAAACTGGGGGAACTTGCCAAAAAGGATATAGATGTGTGCTATGTGATTTAGCTGGGATACACTAAGCAAAATCCTCATCTCACGCTTTAGCGTCAGACATCATACTAAATGAACACCTACCTATTCTTTGCAAGGACTATTTTCCTTTTCATCTTGGCCTTCACAATATTAACAAGACTGTACTCCTTACACCCTCCATATTACTACAAACTCTTCTGGCTGGCAAAAAATCATGCGCTAAGCAGAGATTTTAGATTCCTGCTTCCTTTCTTACAGATTTAACCAAGGGAAGGGATCCATAATCCTCCAAGAAAAAAAGGCACCATGCATTAAAGGACCAGTTCTGTTCCCACTAAATCTGACAGGAACAAAATGAAGTCATAAATCCATTATACTTATGCCCTTGGTTAAGACACATTACTAAGATGGCAAAAACTGCTCATTGCCCATCTATTCTCTTAAGCATGTTCACTCCAGAAGTGCGACAATGACCTAGATTTCTAAGGCCTTTGAGGATTTCCCTTGTGCCAAACCATTAAGATGTTGGTGTCAGCTGCGCCAGGGAACCCAACCACTCATGTTTTTGATTTGTAACATTCTTAGTAAATTCAGTTTATACTTCAATAGCTTTCTTTCATTAATTCATTTAATAGCATGTCTTGGCCTCCTGCAGCACCTTCTACAATCAAAAGTTGGTACATGTTTCATAGCTTTTCAGGATAAAATACTGGATAAAAATCAGCGTAACATTGTGAGTGACAATCCCTTTTAACAGACTAATTCAAAGCAATAAGGACTGGAGCACTTGAGAATCACACCCTCAGTGTCAGACTGCAGAAAAGCAGAGCAAAGAATAGATTTATTGGCAGTTCATTTGGCTCATACATCATAGTAGTTTAAAGATACAGCAATCAAAATGAAAGATAAAAAGTGGATAGGGAACAAGTTGAAGTTTGTCTCCTAACTAACATTTCTCTCTCAATTACAGTAACCAAGGGTCTCTATCAATTTGAAAAACACACAGGGCATTGATCAAACTAAAAGCACACAACAACAGCAGAAACTCCCAGGCCAGAAAACATCATTAGATAGAATGTAACAGTAAAGACAACATCAAGTCAGTTTAAAAAAATGAATTGAAAGTCATGTGGGATGCTGCACTTGACCCTGAGTCTCCCCTGAGAATATCTGTGGTTTTTCAATCACATTTTCCTCATTTTAAAAATGTTTTCCTTTCCTCTTTGCTATATGAAAAACACACGGAAACAAGTAGAAGCAATGATTACATAATGCAGTGAAACTAACTACATGTGAAGCGCTGCCAAATACAGGACTGAAACCAAAATGCTTTTGTTTGCCAATTTCTCTTGGTTCAGTAATCATGGGTGTTATAAACAGCAGTAAGGTCAGGTATATGCTACAAATCTTTATGGGCATAGCTGTATCAGTCATAGAATCAGAAAATCAGGGTTGGAAAGCACCTCAGGAGGTCATCTGGTCCAACCCCTTGTTCAAAGCAGGATCATCCCCAACTGTATCAATCCATCCAGGGCTTTATCTAGTCAGGTCTTAAAAACTTCCAAGGATGGAGATTTCACAGCCTCTCTGGGTAACCTGTTCCACTGCCACTACTCTCCTAGTGAGAGAGTTTTTCCTGCTGTCTAACCTAAATTTCTTCTTGCTGCAACTTCAGACCATTGCACCTTGTTCTGTCATCTGCCACCACTAAGAACAGTCTAGATCAGGGGTGGGCAAAATATGGCCTGTGGACTGGGTCCAGCCCGCCAACTGATTGTATCTGGCCCACACACAGGCAGCTGCAAAGTCATGAAATCCAGCCCACGGGGCCACCAGCTCCATCTGCTGGGTCCTGCCGAGCATGTGTCAGCCCCTTCCTCAGATTACACAAACTCCTGCCCTATGTGCCAGCATCAGCTGTGGACGTGGCCAGCAGGTTCTGGGTGGGGAATTGGGGCATCCGCCCAGGTCCATATCTGATGCTGCTGCATCAGTTGCAGTCCTGGGCAGTCACCCTGGTCCCCACTGGGAACTTACAGGCCCGTCAGTCTTACCTCAATCCTAGGGAAACTCTTTGAGAAGATCATCAAGGAGCACATCTCCGATGGGCCGACCTCAGAGATGATGCTTAAGGGCAACCAGCACAGTTTCATTAGGGGCAGGTCATGTCAGACCAACCTGATTGCCTTTTATGATCAGGTCACAAAAGCATTGGATGCAGGTGTCACCATGGATGTAGTCTTTCTGGACTTCAGCAAGGCCTTTGACACCATCTCCCACCCCATCCTCATTAAAAAATTGGGCGACTGTGGCATTGATGCCTACACGGTCAGCTGGATTGCAGATTGGCTGAAGAGTCGTACTCAGAGGGTGGTGGTGGACACCCCTCACCTTGGTGTCATTTGCAAACTTCCTGAGGGTGCACTCAATCCCATCTTTCAGGTCCCTGATGAAGACATTAAATAAAACCAGCCCCAGGACTGACCCCTGGGGCACTCCATTTGAGACTGGCTGCCAACTAGACATCAAGTCATTGATAACTACCCTTTGAGCCCAACAATCCAGCCAGTTTTTTAATCCATCTTAAGATCCATTCATCCAACCTGTACTTTCCTGGCTTGCTTGCAAGAATGTTGTGGGAAACCGTATCAAAAGCCTCGCTAAAGTCAAGGCATACCACAACCACTGGTCTTCCCGCATCCAGAGAGCCAATCATTTTGGCACAGAAGGTAATCAGGTTGATCAGGCATGACTTCTCCTTAGTGAATCCATGCTGACTGTTCTGAATCACCTTCTTCTCCTCCAAGTGCTTAGAACTGGATTTCTTGACGCCCTGCTCCATGATTTTTCCAGGGATTGAGGTGGGGCTGACTGGTCTGTAGTTCCCTGGATCCTCCTTTTTTCCTTTCTTAAAGATGGACACTCTGTATGCCCTTTTCCATTTTCATTGATTTCATAGGTTTCATAGACATTAGGGCTGGAAGGGACCTCAGAAGATCGAGTCCAGCCCCCTGCCCAAAGGGCAGGAAGTCAGCTGGGGTCATAGGATCCCAGCAAGATAAACATCCAATTTGCTCTTGAAGGTGTTCAATGTAGGTGCTTGAACCACCTCCAATGGCAGGTTGTTCCAGACTTTGGGGGCTTGGACAGTAAAGAAATTCTTCCTTATGTCCAGCCTGAAACAGTCTTGTAATAGTTTATGACCATTCGACCTCGTCATCCCTTCGGGTGCTCTGGTGAACAAATGTTCCCCCAGATACTGGTGGTCATCCCTGATAAACTTATAGCTGGCCATCAGATCACCCCTGAGCCTGTGCTTTTCCAGGCTAAAGAGCCCCATGGCTCTCAGCCTGTCATTGTGAGGTCTGTTTTCCTGACCTCTGATCATGTGCGTGGCTCTCCTCTGGACTCTCTCAAGCTTCTCCACATCCTTTTTGAATTGTGGAGCCCGAAACTGGATGCAGTACTCCAGCTGCGGCCTCACCAAGACCGAAGACAAGGGGAGAATGACGTCCCAGGATTTGCTTGAGAAGCGTCTATGAATGCAAGCCAGCATTTTGGTCACTTTGCTAGCCGCAGCATCACATTGCAGGCTCATGTTCATCTTGTGGTCAATGATGACCCCCAAGTCTCTTTCTTCCATAGTGCTAGCCAGCGTAGCACTGCCAAGCCTATAAGCATGCTGCAGGTTTTTCTTCCCAAGGTGGAGAACCTTGCATTTTTCGGTGTTAAACACCATCAGGTTCTCATCTGCCCATTTGCTGAGCATGTCCAGGTCAGCCTGGATCACCTGCCTGTCTTCTGGTGTGGATGCTTTGCCCCAAAGTTTGGTGTCATCGGCGAACTTGGCCAGTCTGCTCCTGACTCCAATGTCTACATCTTTAATGAAGATGTTGAACAATATGGGTCCAAGGACAGAGCCTTGGGAGACCCCGCTGGTCACAGGACACCATGACAATTAACTTTCATCAATTACCACCCTCTGGGTCCGACCACAGAGCCAGTTTCCCAGCCAGCGGATCATGGTGGACCCAAGGCCACAATTGGCAAGTTTTGCCAAGAGGTGATCATAGGATACTAGATCAAAGGCTTTTTTGAAGTCAAGATATATGACATCAATCTCTTCTCCCTTGTCCAGGTGATAGGTCACCTGGTCATAGAAGGAAATGAGATTGGTCAAGCAAGACCTACCCGCAACAAACCCGTGCTGGCTATCCCTTAGGATGTTGGCATCAGCCAGTCCATTAAGGATGGCCTCTTTAATAAACTTTTCTAAGATCTTCCCCAGGACAGCTGAGTGGCCTATAGTTAGCTGGATCCACTTTCCTCCCTTTCTTGAAGATAGGTACCACATTGGTCTTCTTCCAGTCTTCAGGCACTTCACCAGAGCGCCAGGAGTTTTCAAAGATCCATGCCAGGGGGTGGGCTATGATGCTGGCCAGCTCCTTGAGTACCCTGGGGTGTAGATTGTCAGGACCGGCTGACTTGAAGGTATCCAGCCTGTCAAGGTGTTTGTTTCTGAGGTCAGCTTCGATGTGGGGCAAGGAATCTCCCTCACCCGGGCCTCCCTGACCCACAGTGGGCAGGGCCGTCCCATGGGACTGGTGAAAAACATGCAAAGTACTGATGCAGAGTTAGCAAGTTCACTTTTTCCTGGGCATCGGTTGTCAGTTGCCCATCAGGTTTAGCAGGGGTCCAGCGTTGCCCTTGCTTTTCCTCTGGCTCCCCACATATCTGAAAAAGGATTTTTTTTTGTCCTCGAATGCTCGAAGCTAGTTGGAGTTCGGTTGCAGCCTTGTCTGAGCTGTCTCCTGATTTCCATGACCTTTCAAAGATAATGGCTAGCATCTCTGCAATCACGTTAGTCAACTCTCTCGGCACATTTGGCTGGACTGCATCTGGCCTCATTGACTTGTACACATCCAGCTTTTCCAACTTGTTCTTTCACTACTGAGGGCTGCTCACTTGCTCCCTCAAATTGTGCTGCCAGGTGCAGTAGTCTGGTAGCTGACCTTGTCTGTGAAGACTGAGGTGAAACAGGCATTGAGCACTTCAACCTTATCCACATCATCTATTATTAGATTACCTCTCCCAAAAGGGACCCACACTCTCCTCTTGCTGGTGACATACTTGTAGAAACCCTTCTTGTTACCCTTCATCTCCCTTTCTAGCTGTAACTCCAATGGTATATTGGCTTTCCTGATTTCATCCCTGCATGCTTGAACAATGCTCTTATACTCCACCCTAGTCATTTGTCCGAGTTTCCATTACTTGTAACCTTCCTTTTTGTGTTTTAGCTCACTGAAGAGCTCCCTGCTAGGCCAAGCTGGTCTTCTGCCATACTTGCTAGTCTTCCTCCATGTCAGGAAAGTTTGTTCCTAAACCCTCAGTAAGGTTGCTTTTAAATACAACCAGCTTTCCTGGACTCCTTTCCCACTCCTTTCCCAAGGGCTTCTGCCCATCAGTTCCCTGAGGGAGTCAAAGTCTGCTTTTCTGAAGTCCAGGGTCCTTCCTTCCTTTCCTCAGGATCCTGAACTCTTATCATCTCATGGTCACTGCTGCCCAAGTTGCCATGCACTCCTGCATCCCCCACCAATTCTTCCTTGTTTAGGAGTAGCAGGTCAGGAAGAGCATGGCCCCTGGCTGGCCTCTTCAACACTTGTACCAGGATGTTGTCACCACTCTAAAAACTTTGTACTGGATTGCCTATGCACGGCTGTATTGCCCTTCCAGCAGATGTCAGGGTGATTGAAGTTCCCCTTGAGAACCAGGGTCTGTGATCTGGAAACTTCGACCAGTTGTCTGAATAAAGCCTCATCTACCTCACCCTCCTGGTCTGGTGGTCTATAGCAGACACTCACCACAACATCATCCTTGTTGCTCTCCCCTCTCATCCTAACCCAGAGACTTTCAACAGGCCTGTCTCCAGTTTCATATTGGAGCTCTGAGCAATCATACAGCTCTTTTAAAAACAGTTAAAAGTGGGATCCCTGATCAACCTATCTGGGGCAGAAGCCACATAACATAGATGTTATAGTGGCAAAACTCTGCTTTTACCAGCATGGATACAGGGATAGTTTTGCTGTAACTGCTGCCAAGCGCAGTTCTGCCTGCCTAACTTGATCCATAGAAGATGTGTTTTGCCAGTATATGAAAGGAGTAAAGGAGCACCAGTAAAGTGCTCCTTGCATAGAAATGGCTTTAAAATATTTTTTAAAAATGAAATTGGATTGTATCTATATAGTAGAGTCCAAAATGCTCCAAGCACTTGACAGACAGGTCCTCTGGGCATCATTGTGTTAGCTCCATAGTTTATATATGTTTGGCCTTTCTATTTATTTAAGGCATACATAGTTTCAGGGGCGACGTGTAGTGGGTACACAGTGTCAGCAGTGGTGGGCGGTCCGCTATCCCCACTGGCCGCCACTGATGTTGCTGATGGCAGCTGCGGGTGGTCGCCAACCCTTGGTCGGTGCTTGCCAGACACCCCCGCCCCTGCTGCCAATAGTGTCAGCGGTGTCTGCAGGAGCTCCCCCGCTTACTGCCGCCGTGTTCCCACCACTCCCACCGCCACCATGTCCCATTAGCCACCGGGCGCACATGCCATTCATGAATAGTTTTGTTATTTGGTGGGGTTTATTCCATGCTGTGATGGGGGAGAGGAACAGTAGGAAAGAACGGTTGTCTTGTGAGGGGAATGAGAAAGGAAAGAATTTGAAAGGCTGGGAGTAGGAGAAGAGGGAGAGAGTATACTAACTAAGGGTGATAACGGGCCTGGGCAGGGGAACTGTAGCAGTAGGGGTGATGGTGCAAGAGGGAGATCTAGGCAAAATGAGAAAACAAAATCCAGGCCCCAAGTTTCACTGTGAAAAAATAACTTACTGTTTCTGTTAGTCACACTGAAGCCCTTTGCAGGCTGGTCCCCCTCCTACAGCAGCCTGAGGATTTCCTGGATTTCAGTGACTGCCCAGAACCAATAAATGCAGCCAAATTATATTAAATGGCAGCGCCATTACTCTCCCTCCCTTTCTATGTCCAAGTTCCATTTTCCCTGCTACACCTGAAGCAAGGGTGATAAGCAACATAAGAACCTCTGTGTTTGCTGTTCAGCACTGAGGAGTTGATAGTAGATTGGGACCATCCTCTATGAGCCAGTTCAGATGCCTTTAGGGCAAGGGTGGGCAAAATATGGCCTGCAGACCAGTTCCGGCTCACTGAGGGACTTTGTGCAGCCCATGATGAATCCCTCAGTCCTGCCTGGTCCATGCGCTGTCCAGCCTGTGCCACATCATGCCACCCCCTGGGCATGCAGTGGGGCTGGAGCAACTCTGCAGCTGGACTCCCTTTCTAGGCAGCTCAGGTGGTGGTGGCTCCTTCCAGCTGCTGCTGCTGCTGCTGCTGGCCCCAGCCTCATGGTACTCGTGAGGACCTACACGCACAGTTCTGACCCCGGCCTGACCCGCGCCCGCTTTGGACTTAGCTTGGCAGAGCGAACCAGCTCCGAATCAGTCAGAGCCCATGCACGCAGCCCTGTCCCCAGCCCATCCTGTGCCTGCTCTGGACTCACCTACTCATGCTGAGCAGCGGTAGCAGTGGCGGCAGCTGGGCAAAACCTGTGGTTTGGCGTGAGAAAAAAAACCAACCTTCCACTTTGCTGCTGCCCGGCTCTTCTTACTGCAGCTGCCCGGAGCCCACACCCAAGCTACCCTGCGGCTCCTCTGCTCTGCCAGCTCTGCCCTGCTGAGCGGCCCAGAGGTGGCGGTGATGGCAGTGGAGAACAACTTCAGGGAAGCCCGGGCACAGACTCTGGGCAGCTACAATAAGAAGGAACCGGCAGCCATGAGGGGGAGCCACTTTCCCCCCATGTCAGACAGCAGCTTCTGGCTGCCCACTGCCACTGCTCAGTGTGGGCAGGCGGTCCAGAGCAGGCACGGGGCGGGCCAAGGTTGGGACTGTGCGCGCACATCCAGCTGGTTTGCTCTGGCCGGGGTGATTCTGGACCCGGCAAGGGACGGGCTGGGGGCAGGGCTGGAACCATGTGCTGTTGGCAGTGGTGGGGAAGAGCCACAGGTTGCATGGGCTCTGGGATGTTGCCGGGGGGGGCAGCTCCCCAGAACTACCTATGTGGCCTACAGGCCCAAATAATTGCCTGGCCATGCTTTAGGGTGTGGTAGTGCTAGTGACATGGTACAATGGCTGCACCTGATATTCAGGTTCATGTCTGAAGTGTCTGTAGCACCTGTGTCAATGTTCTGCCACCTGTCAATGAACTTATTTTCCCAGCACCTCTGTGAACTAGAGAAGTAGTAACAGTCCCATTCTGCAAAGGTGGAATTGAGATATATACAGACGTAAGTTAGTTGACAAAGGTCACACAGGGAGAACCTGTTCTCCAGAGGGAAGATCTACATGAGGTATACCTTACTAGTATAACGTGCCTAGGATAGATGCAGCTATAACAGCTAGGCTGTGTTTTCTACCAGTAGAGTTATTCCCTATCCACAAACCGAAACAAGGTACAGCACTAAAAGCATGGTTTCACCATTATAACTGCATCTCCACTTGGGGCGCCCTGCAGCATAGGCATATCAGCCATGGATCATTTGTCTGCATATCCCTGACCACCGTAGCTGTGCCCACAGAAACCTGCAATGCAGACCATGGTCTAAGTCTCTATACAAAGTTGTAACCACAAGAAAATTCCTCTCAATGAGATTCACTGATCCATAAAATAGAAACACCTTGTTAGTCACCACTAGGCCTAGGATTTCATCACAGAAATTACTGAGGTCTTGGAAGCCATTTATTTGTGGACACTTTGTGATGACCCTTCTCTCCTCACCACTCAGAAAAGGAATGCATTGGATCATGGGAAGTGTAGTTGAGTAATGTTGGTCTGTTGCAGAGAACGGGAGCTTAGTCCTCTAAAGCACAAAGCAGCTAGGAAACACACTCCATAAGATAATTGTTCAGCTCAGGGGTATCAGACATGTGGCCTATGGGCCAGATTTGATCCATAGAACCATTCCATCCAGCCCACCAGCCTGGCAGGTTACCAGAAGTTGGAGGGCATGGCTTGCAACAGAATTTGGGGTCTCTGCACCCTTATGGACATAGTAATTGCTGGCAAGCCTCTGGACCACCACTGCTGCCTAGACCCAGCATAGTTGCTGCTGGCCTTGCAAATCTGGCCCAGGAGCCCCTGCCACCCAGATGTGGCCCAGGACCCAGGATAAGTTTGACACCCCAGTTTCAGCTTGATAACCTTTTCATAAGTATCACTTTTTCTCCTGTCCTCTACCATGAAATGTATTTAAAATTGCTATGACAGAATCCTATACTTAAGCTACCATATTCACATGGTAGCTGCCTAGAAATCAACTGCCAGGTTACAGCCTTGAACCCAGGTCCCTAGCCTGCCTGCCTATCCTTTCAGCCACCTCCCTAACAGAACACTGAGGCAGATACAGGTGCCCAGACCCCTCCAGCTGGGCCTAGTCACACGCTCACTCCCTGCCACCCAAGTGGCCAGCCTAGCTCAGCTGACCCTCCACCCCTTCCAATGTAAACCCCTGACTAGGAAAAGGAAGTGTCTGGCCAAGAAGGTACAACCCTGTACCTAGATTGCTACACCCTTGGCTTGTGCTGCTACTGGCTTCCTGACAGACTCTCTGGATTTCTGAGCCAGCTTGCCCATAGTCCCTGAGCTTGGCCTGACCCTTACCTGACCCAATTTTGGTTTGATTTTCTGGATACCTGACCCAGCTAGACTCCCAACTCCACCTGACCCTCTGGGTCTTTGACTCAGTTCTCTGGACAAATCTTCTGGCTTCCTGGCTTCCATGAATGGCTGGTGCCTGCTGAGACTGGGGGGTGGGGGTTGGCCATTTGTAGCTAGCAGCATCAGCAGCAAATGGTGAGCGGGGACCACCCACAGATGCTGAGGGCAGTGTTGAGGGGGGGGCATGCAGCGACTGGGACTGCCTGCAGATACCAACATCGGTGGTGAGGGGTAGGGCGAGTAGCAAGCGGCAACCACCTGCAGAAGCCAGCGGCAGCTTCAACAGTAGCCAATCTCAGGGGGGGCATGTGCCCCCCCTCCACCTTGCCTATGCTGGCTTCCCTACACTCCGACTGAGCATGCTTGCTTCAGACCTTGGCAGCTTCTTCTGATCCCAAGGTAACCCCCAGACCTGGCTGTCTATGGCCTGGCATGATATAAGACTTAGTACAAATTCAAGAAAACCACACCAGTCAAACAGACTGTATCCTCCTCAGCTGCTAAGCATTGAGAAGCCCCAGGGGGAAAGGGCCAGAAGTGATGTTGAATGCTATTTTTTCAAAAAGTTTATAAGCTGAACGGCACTCCTCAACTATGGTGCATTTGTTCTGAAGAAATGAGGCAAAAAACTAAAGAGGAGGGATTATCATGCCTTCCCAAAGGGCTCAGTCACAGCACCACTTTGCCAGCAACCCAAGAGTGTAGCTGGAGCAGTTAACATCCACTTCAGGTTCCAGAGCTTTTGTATCATAAATCATCATCGCCCCAGAGAAGGGAACTTTTAAAAAAGTGATCTGAGGCAATGCATGCCAGAAGCCTAAGAATCCTACTGCATGAGTCACTGACCTCTACATACTGCATGTGTTTGGGGCTTTTAATTAATAGGGTTTTACATTTCTATAGCACCTTCCATTTGAAAAGATTCCAGAGTGCTCCACAGGCTAAGGACAGAAGGCACCATTGACGTGCAGCCTCCAAAGTGGTGGGATTAGACCAATGACTATAGAAGAGATTTTGGCCAAGGACACAAAGTAACCAATAGCTTTTATCCCAAGTACATTGCATCTTGGGGTTTTTGATGTCCATATAGAATGGATAGCATAGCTTTGTTTTATAAATTCTTATCTGGATGAATGAGCTTCATGGCAGAAATTATTTTCTCTGTCATATGGAGGTGATTTATTTTACCCTGAGATACCAGAGAGTGTTGGGAACCCAAATGCCATACAATTAACCCAGGACCTTACCAAAGCCTGCCTCTTCCTACAAGATGACCCATATCTAATACTAAGAGGCAAAAGAGAAAAACATAGCATCCACCTTGAATCAGTATAACTGATATCCAGGGTTCCTGGTTTTCTCTATTTAAAAATCCCAAATTCTCTGATTTAAAAAAATCCAAAATTATCCAGTTAAAAAACTCCAAATTAACTTTTTTCTGCGATTAAAATGAAATGCCACTATATATATAGTTATCAGTTGAACACATTATTATGCCTCAATCATTATAATAAAATAAATTCTAAATACCCATATATTTTAGCATTTGATTTTGTTTTTTTAATCATGGAAAAATCAGAGCTCCCCCTGACCCCTTCACTCACCAGGACACAGGTCCAGCTGCAGTCCCCCCTTTCCCCTCCCCTGCTGCTTTGTGGCCCTGCCCCTGCCCATGCCTCTACTGGTGCCACTTACTCATGACCCACAATCCTCAGGCCCTGCTGGTGCTCCTCACTCTCAACCCACAGCCCACCAGCCCTGCTGATGTCCCTCACTCCCGACCTGCAGTCCTTCCCATATCCACCTCACTTCTGACCTGCAGCCCCCTGCCCCCTCCCCCAAGGCCTGCCAGAGGGGGCCTTCAGCTGCCAGGGCTATGGAACCATCCTGCTCATGCCCTGCTCAGCAAGCACCAGCCACAACTGGTCAGTAGCGCCCAAGCCCCAGCTGCTGCGTGAGGGAGGTGGCAGCTGCTGTGGCTGGAACAGAGCATGAACCCCAGCCCCTCATCTCCCCCGGGCAGCACAGCTGGAGCAGAGTCAAGTGGAGCCCATAGTGGGAAGGGGAAGATGCAAGCTGCCCACTGTGGGGATTGGGGCTTCCTGCCCTGATGCCCTCCACCCAGGCGCCTCCACAGTCCAGAGGGCAGGATCCGGCACAAGAGGGTGGAGTGAGGTTGGGAGGCTTGATGCTGCTTCTGCCTGGTAACAGCAGAGGCGTGGTCAGTGCAGGGCTCCTGATGTTGGTGGCACCAAACCTCCCTGCCCTGCTCTGTCCTTCTGTGCTGGGTCTTGCCTGCTGGGCTGTCGAGACCCTTGGGGGGCGGGGCAGCAGGCTGGGGAGCCCCAAGCCCTGCAACAGGGCCCACATCAGCCCCTGCCCCACTCACAAATCTGAAAGGGCACATGTCCCCCCATGCCCTCATTATGGGTCGCCTCTGGCACACAACCTGTTCCCAGAAGTGTGCATGGTGGCAGGGAGCTAGCTCCACTGCCAGCCCCTCCAGCTGAGCCACCCCCAGCCAGGCCCTGAAGCTGTGTATTCCCCATCCTGGCCCTGGGCCCCCGGCACCACCCTGGCTAGACAGCACTCCCAGCCACAGCCTAAGCCGCCAACCCTGCCCCACCCCCTCCCTCTTTGTAAGGTCTTCAACCTGCCCTTCCCACTGGTTCCTCCCACGTTGCCTATACTCTCTTCTCCACTCCCCCATAGACTTACATACAGGCAGCTGGGGGAGCTGTTCTCCATTGCTGCCTGGTAGGGGTGTGTGAAGTGGGCCCTATTCAATTCGGATTCAGCCTGAATCAGGGGCAGTGATTCTGTTCTTTGATTTTCTGCCCGATTCAACTCACCTTAATCTGAATCTGAAGATTTGAAGCTGATTCAGAGAATCAGCGATTCGGACATGTACACAGCTTTAGAAGTTTTGTCAAAATACCTTGAGGTAGTAGGTGTGGCTCTTGAGCACTGTGATGCTGGGGCACATAGATTATCCCACAACAGTGCGCGGGGCCCTCCATGTGCTCGGTGGCAAACCCAAAAGTACTTCCAGTCCACTTCCGGGTCTGCCAGGGAGCATGTTGGGGGCCCCCACCTGCACCTTCCCAGCTTGGTGATTGGCTGTGGGAGGACCCTGGGTGCCCCCAAAACCCAGGAGGTATCAGTCCCCGAGCCAGGGGGGCATGGAGGAGGCCCCCAAAGCACTCTCCAGCAGACCCATATGTGGACTGGAAGTGCTTCTGGTCCACTTCCAGGTCTGCTGCCGAGTGTGCTGGGGAGCCCCCCGCGCTTCTGTGAGACACTCTATGAATCCTAGCATTGCAGCATTCACAAGCCCCTGCTACCTAGAGGTGTGTAGAAAAAACCATTTAGAGCTGTCTCTATGTCTGAATCTCCAAATTGATTTGGAGGGTTCCAATTCAATTTGAAGAGATTAAAGAGTCCTCTGATTTGATTCGGATTCGGAGATTCAGCCACCAAATCGGGCCAAATCTCCGCTGAGCCAAATCAGGGAGTGAAGCGTTGCACAGCCCTACTGCCTGGCTGTATTGCTGGTCACGTGCATGTGGTGCCCCTGCATTCTGCTCCCCCCAGCCCTAAGCAGCCCTTTGCAGCTGGAACTCTGCCAGCCTACAAGGGAAAACCTGCCTTTTCCCATGCTTTTCTCCTTTAAAAGAGAAAAATCTGTGTTTTTTTGTGGCAAATGGAAAACCCAGATCTCTGCTGATATCCCCACTTGTAAAGTGCCAAATCATCATTTATTTATACTCTTTGGCAACCCTGTCAATGGAGTTGTACTGGAAGGAAGCAAGGGTAGAATCTGGTCTCACATTCAGTGAAGCAGCAGAGGAAAAATGCGTGGAAATTGTCATGCTTTCCCAAGGTATTACATAGGAGTGATTTGTCCAGTGATCCTAAAGGAGAATTACAACTACTACTAAATTGGAATGAGTCCTGTTTCATAGATCACTTCTCTATTAAAAGGCTTAATCCCTAAACGAGTCAAATCCCTCTGCCCTTCTGAAATGGTAAGGTGGCAGGTGTGCACATGAATTAGGTCCAACTGGTGCTATACTGAGGGGAAATAAAGTGAGCTTCAGCTGCAAACTACCCTTTTCTCATTAAGTCTTTCTCTGGAAGGGCTTGAAACTGCAATGCAAGGAAGCTTCAGAGGAGTGTCAAGATTCTCTTGTTTTCTTTCCAAATCCAACCTATTTTTACCTGCTGCTTTATAAGAGAGATACATGGGTATTGCCACAGCTAGTCGTAAACTTTCATTGCTTCCCTAGGAGAAATTTCAGGCAAATTACAGACTAGCACTCTCTCTTTATAGCTCTTACTGCTCTCTGCTTCTTAGCATTATTGAATTCCTTTCTAACCTCCCCTTTTCTACCTTACTATTGTATCATCTATTAAAGAAAATTAACAACCTGCCTCAGATATGAATATATACCTGCGTCATATTCAACATGAGTTGAATGGTTATTTTGGTGCCCCATTTGGTTAGGCTAGAGGTGTCAAACATATGGCTCATGGAGGTTGGTCATTCAGCCTGCTGCGAACCAGAAGAACTTCCATCCTCCCTCAGAAAGAGTCAGCCCACAGGGCTTGTCACTGTGGTTACCAGAGCCCCTGTGGTGGCCACATTAGTCCCTGCTGTTTTTGGGACAGCTCCAGACCCCAGGGGGTTCAAACTGCTCCCCTCCCTTACCTGTCATCAAAATCAGAGTTTTTAGTTGTCCCTGGTAACTAGGATTTAGGAGGACAGGGGAAAAGGGAAGTGAGTGGCAGAGACGTTCACTGCCTTGGCTCTGGAGCCACATCAAAACTTTGGCTCTGACAGCCATGGTGATTAAATGCTACCACTTCTGCTCATAACCATGGGCAGCATTGTGATCTGATTCTGGTCCATGGGACGCATCAAATTTGAAATCTCCAAGCTAGATGATGGGGAAATGCAGTGATTGTTGAAGACAAGATACAAAGCCCTAATGTGTCCCCTCCATGGGGACAAGGTGAGAAGATATGCATGGCAGCAGGTCCTCCAACTCAGCTTATCCCCAACTTCCTTATAAACAGTGAGTGGTGTGTACCTGCCACTGACATACAACAAATGCTTCTTCATGAACAGCTAAACTGTGTTTGTTTTCCTATGAGGTCACCCTCCACAGTAATAGAAGCCATGTAAGCATAGTGTAGCATATCTGTCCCCATATATTTAAAATGTTGTATAGTCTGTATATGCAACTTAGCTAAATATCACTGTGTTGTTTGCACCTACTAGCTTATATAAGCTGTGTAAAGTTCCCCATCATTACAAGCTTCCCATCTGTACACACCGTGAAGACTTAACATGTCATATATCTGCCACTACAAAATAGAAAAAACTCTCAGCCTTAATACTTAGCAACTCAACATTTCTAAAACACTTGACAAAGACTAAGTACTGTGAATGAGCATAAAGGCAGCCAGTTCTGAACTAGATGAAGTACAGAATTGCAGAAAACAGACAAAAAGGACTTTGAAGGGACCACAAAAGGTCATCTAGTCCAACTCCCTTCTCAAAGCAGGCTGATTATTCTTAATAGCACAAGTGAGGCAAAAGTGCAGAGAAAATTAGCTAGAGCTCAGTCTAGACCAAGCTTGGATACCAATGCTGAGCAAAATCCAGATCAAGCCATCTTACAAAGAAGATCTGTGGGATCATGAATAAAAATTGCCTGCTTCCTTTTTCACTAAGGCTTCAAGCCTGGGATCATTTAAGCATCAAAACTTCATCTAAAGGGAGGAACCCTGTTGTCAAAGTGAAAAGAATTGCTGCCAGAGTGTGATCAAAGAGAGAATTACGAACATAAGTATACTTTAGAGCTCTTGCTCGCAGACAAGAGAATTATCAACAAGAAATCAATCCTATAAGGTAGCAGCTATTGACATGAAAATAAAAGGAATACAGTTCTTACCAGGCAGACCTAAGTTGCTTCAAATGCCTGTCAGGTTTAGCTATCTTGCTAGTAATTTGTTTTTAGAACTCTTTCTCTTTAAATATGATTTGTGGCTGGGTAGTGGAAGATTTCTTCGACACAGAATTGAAAAGAAAACTCCTGTTGCACTTCTGTTGATTGTCTATGAGCTACCATGTCTGGAGCTGAAAACTTTCCAAAAGGGACACTGTCATTTAAAACTCACACTTGGTATGAAAAATGTTGTACTTGCTAGTGCTACAAGTAACAAGGAGAATTTCTAGAACGGTAAAAATTTCCCACCATCACTTACACTTATACAATACCATCTGGGAGAGCAGACTAGATAAAGCTTCTGGGGGGAGACCAACACCTTCAGTGCATCATTTAATCCTGTTTGGAGCAGAGCTGAACAATTACACAGCCCCTGCTTGCTGCTGAGTGTCTGAGGCCCACAGCAGAAGGATGCTAGGTTGCTTGCTAAACAGTGACTGTTAGCCTGGGGAGACAGCCAGTTGGTGGCCAAACATCCAACAACCTGCACATATTCAGAGCAGGGACTAGATTTTCAATTCTTTAGCACTATCTAACCACAGCCTAAAATATTCCCTCTCCAGTGAGCTCATAACCAGGGATCCTGGTTTTCTCTGCTAAAAAAAAATCCCCAATTTTCGGATTAAAAAAGTAACCCCAAAATTCACATTTTTCCGTGATTAAAATGAAACACCTTTTAATATCTGTCTGTCTGCCTGTCTGTCTGTCTGTGGTGTTTCATTTTAAATCATGGAAAAATGTGGATTTTGGGTTACTTTTTTAAATCTGAAAAGGGTAGGGGGGGAGTTCTGAGAAAACCGGGATGCCTGCTCATAACTCAGTACTTAAAAAGTTCATTCAGGACTCCATGAGATTTCCAGATCAACACACAATAACTTTGCATATTTAGAGAGGACTTACCTGAATACAGCTGCTTTGGTTCAGAGGCAGAAGCAGTTTGCTGTAGCAAAGCAGACAGATGTACTCTTATGTAAGTGCTAGGGTCTAACCAGCTCATCAGCGAGAGCTGAAGTCCAAAGAGCTCCTGATGTCAAGCAAGTGTGTATTGTTCAGAGATGAGAGTGCATTTTGCTTTTGCTTTTTCTAAGGAAAGATTACATGGGGCCGACTTCAGGTGACTTGGCTGACTGTAGCTTTTCATTTCCAAACCTGTCAGTATTTGGGGGGTTTGGGCAATTTTTTAAAGGTGCCCAATCCCAGAGATGAGAAGGCAGTGTAGTGGCAACATCCCAGCAGCCTAAAGAGCTCTCCTAATTTTCATGTATATTTGCATTATAGTCAAAAAAATAATTGCAAACATCCTTCATGTTCTCTCATTTCTGGACCTTCTTTAATAGAGGATTAGCAGTTCTTGCTTGCCAACAATAACATTCTGCAGTTGATAGGCTTTATCTTTCAGCAGCAGTCCCCTAGAAAGCACTACTGCAGGCTGTAATTTAGGACTACACATTTTGTCCCTGGGGGTACACTTT
The DNA here is from genome assembly GCF_052110815.1 of Crocodylus siamensis. NCBI lineage: Eukaryota > Metazoa > Chordata > Crocodylia > Crocodylidae > Crocodylus > Crocodylus siamensis. The sequence continues at coordinate 33,719,149 of NC_143404.1, read as the reverse complement.
GGTTTATACTGATATAATATCAGGGGTGTCCACACATGCAACTATCCAGAGGTGATAGAGAAATTGACACTCCCAGGTAATCCACTCCAGAAAAATAATAATCTTTTTCAAAGGCTCTTTTGAGTAGAAAGAAAATTCCATACTCATTCAGGGAGTTGTAATTTTGCCACACAGTTTACTGTCATCACTTCAGTGGAAGCTCCATTGGAGCAATCTTAACATCCCTGTAATGACTGAAAATGAGAATGACTATAAACCTCCCACTATTTGTATTTTCACAGGGTGACAACTGGAAAAGCCAAATTTTCAGTCACTAGCCCAAAACCAAATGCTCTAAACACTGGGGTAGTTCCAGTCTTCATGACTCTCAACAATTCATGCTTATTGCTACTTTCAATGGGCTAATGCCTTGATGCCCTAAGGGCAAAATCCTGAATATCATAGAAAATTAGGGTTGGAAGGGACCTCAGGAGGTCATCTAGTCTGGGGCAGGCAAAGTCCAGCCCATGGCTAGATCAGGCCCATGGTGGACTCCATTTCCCAGCAGCCCCTGCCTGCGTTGCTGTGACTGGTTTCCTTGGAGATCCCAGGAGTGGCAGCAGTGTGACCGCACAGGGCCAGAGTTTACATGCAGACCAGCCCCAGCAGTGCTGGCAGGGTGCACAGCTGGACAGGGAGCTACTCAGGGGCTGGGATCTTTCAGTGGTGACAGTGTGGTCTAAAGTCAGGGCAGAGGTGCAATCCACTGCCCACACACCCCAGGCATCAGATAACAGCTCTGCTGCAGCTCCGGACCACGCTGGCACCACTGAAAGATCCCAGCCCCAGCCATGGAGCGGCTCCCTGCCCAGCTGTACACTCTGCCAGTGCTGTTGGGGCCAGTCCCCATGGAAACCCTGGCCCTACACTGTCACAGTATTGCTGCTGCTGGGGTCTCCAAAGAAACCAGTTGCAGCAATGCAGGCAGGGGCTGCTGGGAATTGGAGTCCGGCCACCAGCCAGATCTGCCATTTTGCCCACTGCTGAGCTAGTCTAACCCCCTGCTCAAAGCAGGACCATCCCCAACTATATCATCCCAGCCAAGGCTTCATCTAGCCAGGTATTAAAAACCTCCATGGATAGAGATTTCACAGCATCTCTGAGTACCCTGTTTCAGTGCTTTACTACCCTTCTATTGAGAAAGTTTTTCCCATTATCTAACCCATGCTTCCCTTGCTGGAACTTGAGACCATTGCTCCTTGTTCTGTCATCTGCCACCACTAAGAACAGTCTAGCTCCATCCTCTTTGGAACCACTCTTTAGGTAGCTGAAATCTTTAGACTCAGCCATGGATCTAGAAGTCCTCAATGGCAGAGCAGGCAGAAGATGATGTTAGAATCTTAGTGTGTTGTAAAGGTAGAATGAGTTCCCCAGTTGTCTTGATCTCCTTGCCATTGGATCAGGGTCCCTGTAGAAGGATGAGGAGAGCCAAGAGGAGGAATTCCACACTTGCCTTCTTTTCTTCCACCCCTGAGAGGCAAGCCGTCTTTCCAGTGCCAGAAAGAATGACAGCAGTGGCTGGAGCTGAATGGCAAACAAGCCGGTCCCTAGTCCACACTTAAAAAATGCCCTGCTGTATGGCTGGAAGCACAAGGGGTAAGGAGCTTCCCCTTACCAGTTTCCTCTAGTAAACAAACCTGGTAGCACTGGGGAGGGTGGCAGAGGTACTTCTGGCCATGTGACACTTGGCTCAGCCCTGGTCTGGTATCCTAAATGGTCCCCCAGGGAAACAGGGCTAGGGCAAGAGGCCCTACCCAGGATCACTGGGGCTGGGGAATGGTGCAGGGCCCCTGGGATAGGAGGCACCTGATCCCACCTTACCCCAGGTGGTTCTTCTCGATGCAGGAGAGACAAGCCACAGCTGGAGAACAGAAGTCAGCACTGGTAGGATGGGAGTATCCAGAAAAGACCCTAAAAGCATGCTAGAAGTGGTAAGAAGGGAGACCACATGCTAGAGTAATAATAATAATAGTAATAATAAAAAAAAAAAAAAAAGATGTCCACAATGGGTAAGGGGCAGTTTGCTTGCCCACATTTCTTTATTTTGGTACCAAACAGACTACTAAAAATTCCCAGTAGCTACCCAGGGAGATAACTCCACAGCCAAGAACTAGGTATAGTAACAGCACCAGCTGGCAATAACTGTTATGGAGGCCTGTGGTGGGGATGTAGGAGACGAGGAGCCCCTGTTGTAGTCCCTGTGGGGCCTTGCCAAAGGACATAGTGGACTATTGGCCTAAGAGGGAGTGACCCTGACAACGGAGCCTTCTGCTTTCTATGGGACAGAACTTTACCAAAAATTCCCATCAAGTCATGGCAGATGAGTGTTCCAAGGCGGTGGAAGACCCTCTGGCACGATACATAGCATGGGTCAAAACACAGAGAGGGGCATGATCACAGTCCCGTTCTATCAAGAGCTGTGTGGAAGCTGATGTGCAACAGCTTCTCCACTAGAAAATAAGTCATGCACAGGTGTCTTCCATGAAAACAGCTTATGCCCACTGACATTTTCCATCATTCTCTGCCTGCTCCATGACAGTATATGAGCAGTAGTTATCAGTAATGGATCTATCACAGATTCCTTTGAGATTAAAAGGAAATCAAACAAAGTTGCATCATCACTCCAATACTCTTCACAATATTCCTTGTTGCAATGCTACATCTGACCACCGACAAGCTTCGAGCCAGAGTGGAGCTAAACTATCATATGGATGGTAAGCTGTTTAACCTCAGCTGACTCCAGCCCGAAACCAAGACCACCCCAACCTTAGTCACTGACCTCCAGTATGCTGTAGTATGTGCTCACTCAGAAGCAGACCTTCAAGCAATTGTTGACATCTATACTAAGGCATACAAGAACATGGAACTGATACTTAACATTCAGAAGACTAAGGTCCTCCACCAACAAGTTCCTAATGAACAGTCCTCAGCTCCTGTAATCCAGATCCATGGCAAGACTCTGGAGCACACTGAGTATTGTATATATGTGTGTGTATATAAGGGTAATCAGTCTGCCTGTGTGGCTGCTGTCTGTAATGCTCTTGTAGCACTCTGATTGGTTGTCTTGGCAGCCAAATCACAATGCTTACTGAAACCACAATTCAGAGTGCTCTGCACAGAGTGCTCCAGGGCCCTGGTGCTTGGAGGCAGTGGTGGCACAAAGTACTGGTGGAGGGGGGACAGAGGGAATGGCAGTGATGGAATGTGACAGCAGAGTGTTGCCATGACAGTGGGGACAGAGGGGACAGCGGGCCAAGCTTCCCCTCCCCCTGCTCCTGGGAGTCAGCGGTGGTGGCGTGGGGTGGTGGGTAATGGTGCTCCATCCCTTCCTGCCCAAATATTGGGGGGCTATCCATAGCTGCATTCCACCCCTACACCATGGCCCAAACCTTGAAGATGGCATTTCAGGCAGCCAACTCAATCATCCCCTTTGCCCATTAGCTGTGGCCCCTTCCCTGGGACCTTCAGCTTTCCTTTAAGCCCTGGCCCTGTCTCAGGGCAGTTGGGACCCCGAGCTTCTCTGCTCTATATGGGCTTCCCTTGCAGTAAGCCCCTGGCCTTTTGACCCCTATCTGGGTCCTGACACCAGCATTGACCAGTCCGGTTCCTCAGGTTAGGTCTTAGCCTCCTGCCTGCACTCAGGGATTGGGGTCCCCCATTCCCAGCTCAGGTGTTTCACAAAGCATGCCTGGCCCCACGGGGTCACTCACCCCAGCAGGCTCAGGTGCTTCAAGAAGGTTACCTTGCCTTCCCTGGATTAGATGGAACATATAACCCACCCAAAGGTGGGGGCTGGGGTTAAGGAGCCCTTACCCACCTTTCACTGGCATGGTAACTGGCCTGGCATTTCCTGGGGGCTCCTGAACCACTGGGAGCCCCACCAGACCACCCACTCCTGGCAGGGTGCAGTTTTAGGTCCTTCCCAGGGCCAGAGCCTCCTGCTCCTACCTGCAAGGTGTTCCCATGCAGCAACTCAGCCAGGCAATGTTTCTTGCCTGGCTCCCAGCAGTAAACTGCTCTTGTTTATATATGCAGCCAGAGATCTAAAATGGCTGCCGTAATCAAACAACTACTGAGTGTTTGATTTAGTCCTTAAATTGGCAGGCACCAGTGGTGCCCTGCCACAGGGAGTAGCTCAAACGGCATGTTGTGTACCAAATCAAGAATCCAGTGCTACCCACTCTACATGGAAACACATGTCCAAACTGCAATAGCGTCTGTTTATCCCGGATAGGTCTCATCAGCCATCTTTGGACACACAGATAAGATAGTCAAGGAAGACACTCATTATTGACTGTAAGGGATTGCTGAAGAAGAGTAGAAGGCCACTATTAAATCCCCCTCAGTCTTTTTTTCTCCAGATTCAATAAGCCTAGTTCCCTCAGACTCTCCTATGTCCTCCTAAGCCTCAGCACCCTAACCATTTTTTGTTGCCCTCTTCTGGACTCTTTCCAATTTGTTCAAATCCTTTCTTCAGTGGGGGCCCCAAAACTGGACACAGCACTCCAGATGAGGCCTCACCAGGGCTGAAAAGAAGGGAATAATCACTTCCTGCAATCTGCTGGCAGTGCTCCACTCCTGCTAATGCAGCCCAGTATGCCATTCATCTTCTTGGCAACACGGGCACATTGTTGGCTCATATTCAGCTTATTGTCCACTGTAACTCCCAGGTCTTTTTTCACAGAACTTCTGCTTAGCCAGAGTTTCTGCTCAACCCATACCCGGTGCATGGGATTGTTCTGTTCTAGGTGCAGGACTTTATACTTGTCCTTATTGAATTTTATGAGATTTGTTTTGGTCCACTCCTCCAATTTGTCTAGGTCTGTCTCAATCCTAGCCCTACCCTCCAGCATATCTACTACTCCGTCCAGCTTGGTGTCATCCACAAACTTGCTGAGAGTACACTCCATCCCATCTCATCTTCCAGGTCATGGATGAAGATACTGAACAAAGCTGGCTCCGGGACCAACCCCTGGAGCACTCCACTTGATACCAGATGCCAGTTAGACATACAGCCATTGATTACTATACTTTGGACAGGTCCCAACATGTGCGCACATGCAGGTTCTTGTGCAGGGAGATCCTGGTGTCAAAAAAAACCCACCACTGAAAAAAACAGTGCAGTGCATGCAGCAGGAGCCTGTACTACCAGAAAGGAAGCTTGCTCAGTCAGAGCCACACTCTGGTTGTCAACCAGGCTCTGAGCAGCTGGCTCTGTGCTGCTGTGCTCCAAGAGGCCCCCCAGCCTTCCTTACTCCACCCAGGTCACTTTGCTGAGTGCCAGAGCATGCATGCAGGGGCATGCCTGGGGACAAATAACAGCACAAATATGTGCAGCACAAAACGTACCTGCATGTCAGAGCTGCTGGTATTTGTCCCATAGAAACTGTGCACTCCTGCATATGTGCACTTGTTCGGATGCACCCTTTGAGCCCAACAAGCCAGCCAGTTTTCTATCCACCTTACAGTCCATTCATCCAACCTGGACTTCCTTAGCTTCCTTGCAAGGATGTTGTGGGAGACCATATCAAAAGCCTTGCTAAAGTCAAGGTATAACACGTTCACTGCTCTCCCCACATCCACACAGCCAGTCATCTTGTCATAGAAGACAATCAGGTTGGTCAGGCATGACTTGCTCTTGGTGACTCCCTGCTGACTTGTCCTAATCACCTTCTTCTCCTTCAGGTGCTTAGAATTGGATTCCCTGAGGACCTGCTCCATGACTTTTCCAGGGACTTGGGTGAGGCTGACTGGTTTGTCCTATTCCATTTGTCTAAGACCTCTCTTGATTTCCATGAATGTTCAAAGATAATGGCCAGCAGCTCTGCAATCCCATTAGCCAACTCCCTCAGCAGCCTCAGGGATTAAAAAAAGGAATCTTTCTTACAAAGCTGCAGCTCAACTGCAGTGACCATCCACTGAGGAACTTTCAACCTACTGGACAGAGGAGGAACCCTATCCCTACAGCCTGGGCATTATAAAATTTTTGCCTTGGTAGATGTTTAACTGCACCACTTTGTCTTTAGGATCCTTTGACCCCCACCTTGCTGTGCAGAGCAGGGACACCTGCAGAGTGGGGCTCTGTCCTGGGTGGAACTGCTCAGGTATCATTACTAAGAGACAACATGTTCTGGCAGAGATGTGGGTATAACATGCTCTTATGAGTAAGAAATCACAGTTATTGTAACAAGTTCATTAGCATCCAAGAATTTCCCTTCATTTGCAATAGCACCAGAGATGCACCTCTTTTAGATGACTGCATATAGACCTTAGCCTGGTGGGAACACCACAATTTAGATCTCACAGCCTTTTTTTTTAATCAGATCAAAAATCCTTTCTCCAGAGTCTTGTGGCATGAATGGAGTTTTATAGCTGCAAATTTTTAGAAATGAAATGTGGAAACAAAATACAGACAGTATATTGATATTAAGGAAATGTAGCATTGTATGAAGCTTGCTCTGCTGCTTTTTGTCTTGTGCTTTTCTCTCAGGGTCTCTACCCCACACTTCAGGTCTCTGTGGAGTTAGAAGTTTGCATAATGTATGTGAAAATAACTAAATCAAAATAAGGTAATGAAAAAAATGAGCGAGACTGTGAGAGAGCTCTTGAGGAAGAGAAAGGTTAACAGGGTTGGAAAATTACTAGTCCCCCCACTCTGTTCCCAAGAGAAGGGAACAGTGTAATATCAAACACCCTGTCGTGAGATACCAAGCACTTATTTACAGTTTTAGCCAGGTAAAATAATATAAGTGATCAAATAACACAATCTTAATGCAGCTTCCTGACTGCCAGCCAGCACAGCAAAGTCTTGGGTTGTTTTTCTAAGCTTCCAGTGTGAGCACCAATCTAAGTATGGGATCTTTCATGTCTTCTACTCAAATTCCCACAAGAGAAAGACAGCAAATTTACCACTATGCTCTTTGCAGGAACGCTAGATGAGAAAAACAAAGTTTCAAGGGGCAACTTTAACCGTGAGCTACACAGAAGCTGAGGCTTCACATGGCAGGAGTTGAAAAACAGCTTTTAGGACACACGTGGAGACCTGGGCCACTTTGCCCATGTGGTGATGTTAGATCTGGCCCATGAGGGCTGATCTGGCATAGCACAGCACAGGGGATTGGAGGCACTTAGCTGCACCATGCCTCCCATCCCTACCGCAATACCTGCCCCCTCTCCTCCCCACTCTCTTGCACCTGTGCTTAACCTTGCTGCAGAATTTGCCTCTCTCCATTGCCATTTGTGATGGAGAATGGCAACCTCTTTGCAGAACCCCTTATAACCTACTGTGCAACCCTAGGGTCCTGCGGGACACAGTCTGAAGAGCACTGACTTAGAGCTGACAGACTTACCCTGGTATAAGGGATGTGTGTTCACATTACTTTTACTATAGAGGAAATCAGTTTACTCCATTGTAAATATATGGTGCCTCTGCATTCAATGTCTCTGCTGTCTCCCACCCCTCTCTGTGCCCTCTGGAGAGCCTGTACCTTGAATGTGCGAGGACAGAAGACCCCTTAAGTGAGCGGGAGGCAAAGTGACTGCAATTATGCACAGTATCCTCTCATTGTCAGAAGGTTGCCTGCCCCTTCACTTTCTGCTGCATTGGGGCAGGCTGTGGTCCTAGACCTCATCCATTAGAGACAATGCTGATGAACAGTGCCAGCAGGTCCTGGTTACCCAGGCTGTTGGTTCCTGTAGAAGGCTTCACTGCTCACCTTCATGTTGTTTTAACCCTTAGAATCTGGGGGAGAAGCACTTCCAGCTCGAGTCTCATGGAGATCTGTAGAGACACCCAAGGTGCTGGCAGATCATACAGCTGCTTGCTGCCTACTGGCATGCATGTTCCTGCTCTGTGATGATCTCGTGTCTCCGCCTGACTGCGCTGTGTTTGTGAGAACCCCAGGGATGGCCACACAGTGACATTTGCATGTAGCTAGTTAAGTTCAAACAGCCCATTAGGAAACAAAAGCCTCAGGTCTACAACTGTTTGTTATGGCCCTGAGCTCATGCACAGCCCTTGCTCTGACGTTGTGCATGTGAACTGTTTGCCTAGGAGAAGGACTTGTCTTGCCATCCCCTCACGTACAAACCCCTACTGCTTCCTGTTTGGCAGTCCCACCATCCCACCCATGCTTATCTGACAGCACCCAACCAGATTGCTCTATATGAGGTTAGCTGGGTCTGAACTTGCTAGAAAGTTCACTATCACTTTCAGAGTCTATTGCAGGGGTGGGTAATTATTTGGGCCGGAGGGCCATTTAGGGAGTTTTGGTAGCTGTTGCAGGCTGTGGGGTTGCTGACACAGCAGGAGGAACAGGGGGGGCTGACCTGGCTCAGTGCTGTGTGTGTGTGTGGGGGGGGGGGTGCTAACCCCGTACAGTGTGGTGGGGGGGATAGATCCTATTCAGCCCAGGTCCATCTACCTCACACCTACCACCAGGGGTACCAGGCAGAGTGGGCAGGTGGGGTTCACTGAAGGACCCACCAGGGGCCTGATAAAATCCCTTGGTGGACGGAAACTGGCTCATGGGCTGTATTTTGCAACCCCCTGGTTTATAGGGACTGGGAAGGGTGGGAGAAGTGTGGAAACTCTTAATTGTTTGCTAAATAATCTGGTTGAGCTACTGTTATTTATTTATTTATTTTTACTGATTATTCCCTTTTGTCACCCTCATTCCCTTCCTCTTGGTACTCTGTCCCTAGGCTCTTGTGCATGCATCCTGATTGACTCATAAGACAGGCTATATATGCAAAGTCTCCAAGAAGGTGGGAGACTACCTACTGTGGACACCTCTTCATGAAAGCTGGAGGCACCATAACTAACCAAATTAGATTCTGTTGCCAGAGGGCAGATGAGTGCAGGAGCATGGTCAGCATGGACCCAACTCTAGGACCTTGGCCCTCATACACAAAGCAAGCACCACCTCATGGAATAGGGGCTGCATGCAGGCAAGTATCTGACATACAGGTATGTTACTCAGCATAATCTAATGTAATCTTGAGTAGTGCCAACAATTGCTATTGTCACTTTGAGTGACAAACTCCTGTCAGTTACAGATGGTAAACAATTCCTTAATTACAGTTTTATTTGTATAGGTAAGTGTGAGACTATGGGGTTGGGGGTTCTTTCAGAGACTTAACAACTCATAGGAGTGAATCTGTAGGAGTTTCTCCAAAGACAGACAATGGGCTTGAACTTGCCATTTTAAATAAGCTCTAAATGTTTTGAAACAGTTGTAATTTACCAGGGAGCCAGTGTTTTCTAATGAAACTACCGTGTGGGGTGCTGGGCATTGTGGGATGTCTCCATGGCCAAGGATCAGGAGCAGCTCCAAGTTCAAATAGCTCCTCATCAGCAGCTGCAATTATGGATGATTATTGATGCAGTTTTATGAAGACATAGTTCCCTTTAGAGAACAAATAAAAGACCCGCCCCTGTCCTGAAGAGGCTACAGTCTTGGGTTACATATGAAATGATGAGCACAGATCCTGGTTTTCTCTGATTTAAAAATTTTTTAAAAAATCACCAATTTTTGGTTAGAAAAGTAACCCTAAATCCACAGTTTCCCATGATTTAAATGAAATACCACTAATATATATAGCTATATAGATCTAGATTGATCTACATCTATATCTATCTATACCTGTATAGATATAGATATAGTGGTATTTCATTTTAATCATGGAAAAAATATAGATTTGGGGTTACTTTTTTAAACCAAAAACTGGGGATTTTTTTAAATCAGAGAAAACCAGGGGCCCTGATGATGAGCAATCAGGAGAGGGGAAAGGGGCAGAGATGAAGGAAGGGAGGATGAAGCTAAAGTAAATAGCATTGTATGGCTGCTGGAGCTATTTGGAGGAATCTGAAGTAGGGGATTTTTTTCTAATTCTTAGGAATTCTTTGCAGGTTCTCAGTTGAAGTCATTAATGATTGCTGCAAAGTCTCTTCCTCTTTGTTCATTTGGCATAGCAATCACTGGTGAAAGAGACAGAACGGGAGAAAATGGAAAACAAGTGAAGGTGCTTAGTTAGATGAATTGGCCACAATGAGTGAATGAATTAACAGCAATATTAATGAGTGGGTTAATGGTATGGCACCAGCATTATACTCCAGGATGGATAGTCTGGGCCCTGGCACAGCCGCTGGTAACGGCGGGCTGTTGGAGATCTCAGAAAAAGTTGCCCTGGGACTGGCAGTGGTGAAGTTGAGCTGGGAGGTTCTGAGTCAGTAGTTCTCGACCTCTTTAGAATCAGCACACCCCGCCATAACTTTTTTAAATTTAGTATCACCCTGGTTGAGAACCACTGCTCTGCTGCCTCAGCTTACCTCAGTGTCTCTCAATGGCAGTACTGATGCTGTGGCCACCACAGCCAGTTGGAACTGCCCCACACACCTTCTGCATGGCCAGATAAGCCAAAAGCAGGCTTCCCAGTCAGGCTCCCTGAGTTCCCCATGGAAACAGAGGTGCCGAGAATGGTTCCACTTGTCTCACACACCTCTGTTTCTGGGAGGAGCATGGGGATCAGACTAGGAAGGTCTGCATCAGGACCAAGGATTCTTGCCTGCTTTAGGCTTGCCAGAGAACCTTAATGCAGGTAGCACGTGCTCACGCTGCAGTCTCATCTGGCTGGTGTGGTGGCCACACACACCCATGCTGCAGCAACCCTTAAAGGGTCTTGTGACACCTGGTTGAGAATCACTGCTCTATGTAGTGGGAAATGGTAGGCCTATTTCTCATTCCTGAAGGCTGAGGCCTTTAAAGGGCTGCCTCTGGGAGAGTGCTGAGGTACAAGTTGAAGGGCAGTGAGGCCACAGTTGGCTGGTTGCTCTAATGGGGTTTCCAGCTCTGAAACCCGTAGGGACACATTGAAGTTCAATCCTTTCCACCTTCTGAAGCAATTCTGAAAAGACACCTCCTGGAGTGCTTCTTGGCCCCATTCTCTTATCTCAGTTTCTGTTTGGAATTCATCTCTTTCCACTGCAGGCCTGCACTGCATGCTGCCATCTCCCATGCGCTCCAATGAGGTGCCCTACTTCAGCTTGGAAAGAAGTTTTCCATTGTCCATGGGAACTTAGCCTGGAGCTGGATCATCTAGAGTGGTTTTGAATTCCAGTGTCACTTTTTGGCTGGTTTGCAATGTATTGCCCTGAGCCATACTATTAAAGTATGAATTTGGCCAGAAAAGTGCTGGTAAGGATGGTAATCCTCTCTGCTTCCTATGCATCTGTGTGCTTTGTTAATGGATGTCACAAAGCTGACACAGCTGTGGAACAGCAAGCTGGACTCTTGTCTTTCCTCAGGCAAGGCTGTCTGAAGCAGAGGTAGCCCTCTTCGATTTTCACGCTCCTGGGTAAGTATGCAGGGTTCAATCAGTTCTGGAAAAAAAATAAAATTCTTGACTTGTAAAGCAAGCAAAATTGGTCAAGAATGATGGAGACAGAATAATTCAAAATCCCATGCCAGGTCAGGTCCCAAAGAGCTCAGCAGGCACTACAAGATTTTCAAGTACAAGTCAGAGTCACATCCTCAAAGTTACTTTTTGGGTTAGAACCATCTTTCCAAGACTGAAGCCACCAGCGGAAGGGAAGGGAAGGGCTGTTGTCCTGCATCTGTCTGGAATCCTTGTCCCATTTGCCATTTTCAGTGTAAAATGGAGTAATCTGAGAAGGATCACAGGTGGGTCCTTACATGTTCACTTTAAAATTCATAATGAGATACACTCTGTTTCCTGGCCCTCCAATTACAGATATCCTTTTTGTTTTGAGAGATCTGAAATGCACTTTCAAGGTTGATTAGCACCTGCACTTTAGCAGCTTCCATTTCTTTCAAAGATAGTGGCACAACTTTTTCTAATGTACTCTGCAAGTGAATCATTTAGAGCAGCAACTCAAAATCATCAATCTACTTGCAAATCTATATTAGCTAATAGTTGTGATAGAGATAGTTTTACAAGTATCTGCTCTTGCAGTCCCAGGGCTATTGATGTATTGTGCAATTCCTACAGTAACTGCTTCTGGCTTTGTGTTCTTCCAGATCTTTTGATTGTGTCTAGAAGAAGTAGTCCCTTGTATTGTATACAAAGGGTTGATTCTTGATGACACGTTCAAAGGGGTTGAATGAGCACAAAATGAAGTAGTTCTGTGTGTCACACTGTATAAAAATCCCTTAGGGAGCAGTAGGAGGGCTAGCCAACCACTGAACGAGAGGGAGGCAGTAAGCAGGGACAGAGACCTGTAGGATAATGGAGATTTACAACATATAACTGACCTACATAAGGCAGATAGCTGCTAAAACAATAACCACAGGTATCTTTTAATATAGCTAAGCAAATTGCCTGTCAAGGATGACAGGGGAGAGGGGGTGGGTGGGGACAGAGCCCCACATCTGGCCTTGCACACACCAGCCCCTGCTGCACCCGGTCTGGACCCACTCAACTACTCCCCCCGTCACTCCAGATCCAGCCCCACTCCACCCCCCTGCCGCTCCAGGTCTGGCCCCACTCTACCCCCCTCCCTGCTGCTTTGGGTCCAGCCCCACTCTACCCCTCCCCCTCTGCTGCTCTGGGTCTGGCCCTGCTCTACCCCCCATTCCTGCTACTCCACTGCCCCACTCCACCGCCTCACTCCATGTCCACTGGGCCCATGTCCACCTCCCCACTTCCCTGCCCACCGCTTTCCCCTCCCCTCGGGCTGTTCAGGGTGAGCGGCAGGGCCAGACGGTGGGGGAACATCACCACCGTTTTTCCCCCTCCCGCCTTTGCTCTCAGGCAGGGAGGCTGGGGAAGCCTTGCTGCTTGGGTGGATGGGGCAGGTTTGCTGCTGCTACAAACTTCCCTGGCAACTTAGGCATGCACAGCCCAGGCCATGCAGCCAATCGCTGCCTGCCCGCTTGGTGGCACATGCACAGTTGCCCAAAAGTGCTACAGACAGGCAGACACACACACAGACACAAACACAGACTAAGCCTAGTATTAGAATAGTATAGAAGTGCTTGGAGGTCAGGGTTGACTTTTGTCACAGTAAGAAAGAGGCCTTGTTCCCAAGGGCAATTTAATTGTCTACAGTTTAATTGGACATAAGTAAAAAAAAATGAGCATGACAAGTCAATTAAGAAATGGAGCTATGCCTACAAGACCAGCCAGTTACATAGGAAAGCCATTCCAAAGTTTGAAGTTGGGGAGAAGCACTGGTCTTCAACAGAAGCACAGCCCAGTCAGCAGTGTCCATGTTACAGCAGGGGCATCAAACCCCTCTGGGTCTACAGTCTGGCTGAGTTGCTCAGGGGTGGTCTGTGGGCTGCATCCAAATCATGGGGAGATATCATCTAGTTTGTGGGACTGCCCACAGGGCTGAAAATTTTGCAGCAGCAGCAGCATTAATTGCTGGGGATCCCAGCAGCCACTGCTCCTCCTACCACTACATTTCTAGCCTTGGAGGCAGCCCCATATGCCAGATGACATAGCTCTGTGCTCTGGATCTCCTCCATCGGGTTTCCCACAGGGCCAGAAACTTGGTGGTGGGACAAGCAGTAGCAGAGTTAATTGCCAGAACTCTAGGAGTCTCCATCATTAGCACTGCCACTGTTCATCCCACCACCAAATTTCTACCCCCACAGGGAGCCCCCACCAAACCAGATGACATGTCTGTGGGCTGAATCCATTATAGTATAGGCTGTATCTTTGACACCCTTGTGTAACAGTAATGTCCAGAAGCTCCATTTGAGATCACAGCTACAGGCTGTGCAGACACAGAGTACAAACCAGTTCCAGAAGACCACAGTCTAAATCAGGGGTGGGCAAAATGATGGATCTGGCTAGCGGCTGGACTCCATTTCCCAACAGCTTCCCCCTCCCCCCAATCCCACCCCACTTACATGACTTTCCATGGAGACTGGCCACGGGCAAGGTGCACAGCTAGGTAGGGGGCTGGTCTGGGACTGGGATCTTGGAGCAGTGATAGCATAAGGCTGCAGCAGAGCCATGATCCTGTATCCCCTACCCATAGAACCTGTGCTTGTTGCAGGGGCGTATGGGCTGAGGATTGTGGCTCTGCCCCAGGCCTCCCCCCTCCCCCCCACAAGATCCCAGGGTCTCCCTGGCCCCACCTGCCCATTTGGCTCCTGGCTGTGGCCCCATCCCAGCCACCCAGCTGCATGCCCTGCCTGCACGTGTCCCACCCTGGCAGTGGGTACACTGCAGATGTGCCAGAGTACCTGGGCAGTAGGATCAGGTCCAGTAGTGGCAACAGCCAGAAGAAGCTGCCACTGCAGGGGCTGATGGGAAATGGAGTCAGCCATGGGTCCAATCCAGTCTGTGGGCTGTTTGCCCACCCCTGGTCTAAATACACAAGAAAGAATGGCTATCCTCCTTTCATAAATAGGAAGCTATGGCAGTAACAGGGTAGGAGGCTGATTATTCAAGATGCCAAGTACCCACAAGTCAACGTGAAGCTAGTGTCAAACACAGGCGCTCAGCCTTCTTGGAGACTTGTCCGAGGTCACAGAGAGCAAACAGAATAAAGCCAGGATGCATGAGTGCCAGTCCACTGACTTGTGGTTTGTCTGCACATGGAAATGAGCATAAAGCAAGCTAGGGTGTGGATTTACTACTGCTAGCTGCTTCCCACTACCATGCCCTGTGGATAATCAAGCAGGTTAAGAGGGAGGTAAAACTTAATCTATCTCATAAGTGAAGCAAGTGCTAAGAGTGTCCATACAGGGCAGGAGGGGAGAATAGTTAGCGCTGTGTAAATTCATACCCTAGCTTGCTTTGCAATTAGTTTCTTGGGTAGACAAGCCCTTATCCACAAACCCTTCTCTCCTGTCCATTGCTGATTGGCTGTGAAATGGAAATTGTGGCAGTCTGGGTATTAACTGATTTGGCATCAGAGCCAAACAGCTTGCAGATTTGCTTTTTGATGTTTCCTGAGGTTACTTGTGCTTTCAAATTTCATGACCCAGAGTTTGCACTGTAATTTGATGGAAAAGAGACATGAGTACACCAACAATTTGCTGTATTGTACTATATAGGAGGGTGGGACTTTACTTTCTGCTACTTTGTGGTTACTGCTAACGTGCATATTCTTACTCTGCAGTAAATGAAAATGAACATGCAGTAGATTAGCCCTTCTTCATCAAGCCCTCTTTCCTTTTCCTCACAGTATCTTGTCTCTGTGCCCATGCTCTGAGCTAGTCTTACGACTTTTCATAGATTTTTTTCAAAAGTGTAAGCAATCAAAGATACACTTAACCACATGTTACTGAGTTAATTTAGTCCAATTGTACTAAACTAATTAATGATGGAGCAATGCAATAATCACATTAGGGTCACAATTAATATGAAATTAATAAATCAATAGGTGCAAATTATGCAATCATTACATTAATACAGCACATAATCAAGTCAAATTATAAGGTTGATGCCAGGAGGAATAACTCTGCATTAATCTTGTACTGAGTGAGTTCAAGGAGAAGTCAGCTACTTTTCAATTAAAGGCCTGAGCAGTGCTCTGGTACTTTAAACAATGCAATGTGCTAGCCTAGTCAGCAAAGGAGATAGATTGTTATGAGACATAAAAGTCTGTTGCATACTTAGATCAACACGGCTACAACCAACAACCCTAAGGACATAGGCAGGCAAGGTTCTTTGGGTAGATGTGATAACTTCTATTAGACCAACTAAATAGTTGGAAAAATATTTTTTGCAAGCTTTCAGGCACAAATACCCTTCTTTGGCCATAAGGAGAGTCTGCTGGTGTTTTGTGTGCTCTCCTGGGTAGAGCAGAAGCCAATACGCAAAATGCAAGTCTGTGAATATGCAAATGTGTAGCAGTGAAGATCAGAGGTAATGGAAGACAATGGGTGTGAGGCAGAGGGGGGCGGGGCAGGGGTGGGGGTGAGGGGGAGGAAAGTAGTTGGTAAAATGCAGACAGGTTACCTGGGGTTATCAAATAAATTCAATGTCTATATTTAGTCCATCATTTTTTTTGTATCCAGTAGTTTTATGAAGTGAAGTTCATAAGTTCATCTGTGAAAGGTGTTTTGTAAATTCCCTTTGAGGATTAGAACTGAGAGACTGGAGAAAGAGTGGTTGTCTTGTGAGAAGTGTGTACCCAAAGGTAATTGGGTATTTTTGTCCTTGATAGATTTTTTGGTGTGTGTTCATTCTGGTATGCAGTTGTTGTTTGGTTTCTCCTACATATTTTCTATCAGGGCATTTAGTACACTGGATAAGCTGTATTGTATTTCTGGAGGTGCAGGTGTAAGATCCAGGAATGGTGATGGTGATGGTTTCATTGCGGGATGTAATTATTGTTGGAGTGGTGGAGATGTGTTAGCAGATTTTACATTTTTTGGCCTGGCATGGTCTGGATCTATTTGGTGTGCTTTGGGCCATAGAAAGTTTGCTTCTGGTGATTAGGTTGACGAGATTTGATGCTCGTTTAAAGGCTAGGATTGGTGGTTCTGTGAAGATCTCTTTAAGAATTGGGTCTTCTAGTATGGGTTGCAACTGTTAGAGGATTTTCCATATAGGTTCCAAGGAAGGACGATATATCATATACTTAGCCCCTTGCCAAAAGAAGTCACCCAAGGCAGAGTATGAAATTGCTTTGCTTGTTTTAAGGAAATGCAGAATCTATCACTTCTTCCTTAAATCTCATGGTACATTCCTGACTCTGGGAGCAACTTTTGATTCCACTCCCTTTTTCACAGCAACAAAGAAACTTACTGTAGGCTTAACCCAGAGGGAAGAGCTAGACCATATATAGTGGCAGCTTTTGCTGCTATAAGAATCTCTTAACTCATTCAACAAAAGGTTGGCATTTGCTTCTTAGGAGGCTGTTGAAGGCACTATTCCCTATATCTTTTTCTTTATTTCTTGGGTTCTGTAACTGATACGGTTTCTATTTTTTGGATTCCGAGGGGGGGTGGATGCTTGGTCAAATCTTGTAGCACATGTGGTTGTCAGGCTGCAGATAGGTTGGGATGACCTTGTTGATTATTCAAATCTTTCACTTTTCCATCTCTTGGATGGTCTGTCCAAAAGACAGAAGGAAGTGTAGTTTCAGGTGTTACTGATGGCACAAACAAGAGTTAAATAAATGCTGTTCTTCTGTCTGGTCTTTGCTTTTATAGAGATTGTGTCTCAAGGACCCCCTCATGACTTCCAGGGCCATTTAGTTGGGTAGTGTACAGGATAGTCCTTGTTCAGTAACAAAACAACCCTTGATTTTGCAAAATGAACCAGGCTTGATCGTATTCAGAAACACAGAAGTCATGATATGGAAGTCTTTGCTGAGAAAACTGATCTCAACCTTCTAGTTGAGCCAATGGTCATAAAACCCACAAATCAGCAAACTAATCCTTTTAAAATCTGTTTAATGGCCTAATCAATGTACTTTTCCATGATAGCCCTTTTCATGGCAATTACTTTAATATTCTTAGCATTTTTAAGAGATTCTGGACCATTTACCACCAAAGTACTGGGGAAATAATATGAGTTACTCTGGTGGCTCATGATTTAAAAACCTCAAGAAGTTATTTTTAAAAAATATCTTTCATTAGAAGAAATTGTACTTCTAATTAAACAGTTAAAGCTTTTCCTAGCTTGAATCTGGGCCCATGTTCTTCACCTGACATCCGCTTCACAAGCATTGCTTTTTGTGAATCTAGGGTAATTCAACAAAACACAGCAGAGTCCAGAGACCAAGCAATGTGCATAAGAAAAAAAAAGTACTGACATCAGAAAATAAATTCCTCCTCCTCATCATTATGGACACCAGAGCATTGCTATCACTTAGCTACAAGGTTAGAAACATAGTTCTGAGTTATAGTCACATTAAAGAAATTGTCTGGTAGCAGAGGTTATTCTTACTTTTTACATAAACACCTAATCCAGCTTCAGTTTAGGAAAGAACAACAATCCCATCCAGTGCTTTAAGAACTAGAACAGAATGGCCTGGATGAGAGAACAACTGATGTTCTGATCTGCAGAAGGAACCAGGACAACAGATACATGGAGCTCTGAAGTGGAGAAGGAGTTTATTCGGTGGAGAATTAGATGTCTGAGGAAAGGCCAGGTTACAGAAATTCATGTCCTTACTGCTGTCCCTTTGTTATTGCCTCCTAGCAACAGGTACAACTTGGCTTCAGCTGCCTGCCACTTAAGCTGTTTAAGACGCACACTCAACAACCTGGGTTAACAGTCATGCTTCCTCTAAAGGCATCATATAATTGAGTTCTATGTTCTAAACACCAAGGTAATGGGGCTTCTTGGGAAGTGTAGCTGACAAGAAGCACCCTTAGCCAAAGCATAGGCAAGCAGGATGTTAATTTTCACAGTAATCACCTGTCTCCTTGAATCATAACAAGCACCAACAGGTTTAACTGCATGCCATTGATGGGCAACTAATTGTCTACTTTCTTTTTGATAGGAAGGTTTAGAAGTCAGGAAATTCATGAGCATGGCTGCCAGCAGGGAGTTCTGTTGCTATGTGGCATAAACCTCATAAAACTGCATGTTTTGCTGCATAAAGAAATAGACAGCACACTGCAAATGTGAAGTAATCATCAATCTAAGCCCAGAGCAAAGTAGCTTTAGTGGATGGAGCAGGTTAGCACTTTTGCATGTAACAGATGCTGAAGGGTTGCTTCCGGAGCAAGTATGGGCTACAGAAGGAAAGCCCAGTGACTATGACCAACCAAAGGAAGATACAGAAGGCAGTCAGAGACAGGGACTGGCTATTGACTGTGGAACTGCTCCCTGAAGACGACTGCCAGGCCATCTGGGACCAGATCTTCCACAAAGACCTATGAAGACTTGACCACAGAGGCTTGAAACAGCGAATAGCTAACTGCACACTCCCAGTGATGACATGGAGAAGGACAAGGGACTTGACCCAGCTGCCCCAGAGAAACCTGCCAAGAGGAAAGAGAGACCATTGAGCACCTCCTATGGCTCTGCCCCTATGCCAAGGGAGGGTGGGAAAAAAAAAGTAAGCTATCTCCTTGAAGAGGTGACAGGAGTCAGGCTGATGACAAGGGAGGCAGCACTGTACAGTCACCTGACTAAACATCAGGGGTCCCCAACAAGCTGCTTCAACCAGTTGGTGTACTGCATCAAGAGCTCCCTATGGCAATGCAGGAACCTACTGTTGTACAGACACATGAAGCTTGAGGAAACAGACTGTGTCAAAATGTTTCTGAGCAAACTCCAGTCCTACTATCAGAAATCAGTGGAAGAGGATGGAGAAGATGCAGCCAACTCCACTTGGAAAAGAGACACTTGGCACAGACTGTTCGAAGAAATCCCTGGGAGGGGAGTGGACAGGGAGAACAAAGAGGACAGCAATGCAACTGGACTGGGAAACAGCAAGGAAGATAGCAGCAGGATCATCATCAGCAGAAGCGATGGTGACCACGACAGCAACAGGGACAGTGAATGAACTGAGTAAGTAAACCCCAAATTGGGGCTCGGGCTAAGAGATTGTGATAGGGTAAGGGAAAGGGCAGCAGGTGGGTGTGCAGGAGTGTAGGGGAGTTGGTGCATTTATTGTACAGGGTGCGCAGTTTCTTAATGTGCTTTGAGGTGTGTGATAAAAAGTTTATCCTAGATGCTGTATATATATAGGTAAGCAACTTATGGGGGGATATATTCTCCCCCCCGCCCCCCCAAAAAAGTTGCTTCCTTGACCAGAGGATGCACCACCACAAGGCTTGTCTCTTCAGAGCACTATATTTGGACAAAGGATATTTGTCCCAATGGGGACCCTGTCTATACTTAAGGCAAAATGAAGCTGTCCCAGACAGGGACATTTTGATAGAGATGAAGAATGGAAAAACCCAGGCCAGGGGTTTGTAAACAGAGGGACAGTTAGGGAAAGCCCATGAAAATCCCAGCCTGAGGATTGGTGTTTCTTCAAAAAGGGGGAGTATTTCCCTTCCCAGGGAGAGGGGGAGAGAAGGGTGCATGCTGTGGAATGACCTCCTGCATCTTAAAAGAAAGACCTACAAAGGATGGAGGATTAGAACCACCACAAAGGACGAATACTCTGCTCTGGTCCAGACCTGCAGGGAGCAAGCCAGGAAAGCTAAGGCTGCAATGGAACTCCAGCTAGCTACAAATATCAAGGACAATAAAAAGTCCTTTTTTAGATATGTGGGGAGCCGGAAGAAAAGCAAGGGCAACACTGGACCCCTGCTAAACCTGATGGGCAACAGACAACCGATGCCCAGGAAAAAGTGAACTTGCTAAATGGGTACTTTGCATCACTTTTTCACCAGTCCCATGGGACGGCCCTGCCCACTGTGGGTCAGGGAGGCCCGGGTGAGGGAGATTCCTTGCCCCCCATCGAAGCTGACCTCAGAAACAAACACCTTGACAGGCTGGATACCTTCAAGTCAGCCGGCCCTGACAATCTACGCCCCAGGGTACTCAAGGAGCTGGCCAGCATCATAGCCCAGCCCCTGGCATGGATCTTTGAAAACTCCTGGCGCTCTGGTGAAGTGCCTGAAGACTGGAAGAAGGCCAATGTGGTGCCTATCTTCAAGAAAGGGAGGAAAGTGGATCCGGCAAACTACAGGCCCATCAGCCTGACCTCCATCCTGGGGAAGGTCTCGGAAAAGATTATTAACGAGGTCATCCTTAACAGACTAGCTGAAGGCAATATTCTGAGGGATACCCAGCATGGGTTTGTTGTGGGTAGGTCTTGCTTGATCAATCTCATTTCTTTTTATGACCAGGTGACCTATCACCTGGACAAGGGGGAAGAGATTGATGTCATATATCTTGACTTCAAAAAAGCCTTCAATCTGGTATACCATGATCACCTCTTGGCTAAACCGGCTTACTGCAGCTTCGACCTCACCACAATCCGCTGGCTGGGGAACTGGCTACACGGTAGGACCCAGAGGGTGGTGGTTGACGGAAGCTAGTCGTCTTATTGTGCGGTCGCCAGTGGGGTCCCTCAAGGCTCTGTCCTAGAGCCTATACTATTTAACGTCTTCATCAATGATGTGGACATTGGTGTCAGAAGCAGATTGGCCAAGTTTGCCAATGACACCAAACTCTGGGGTAAAGCATCCACACCTGAGGACAGGCAGGTGATCCAGGGAGATCTTGACAGGCTCAGGAAATGGGCAGATGAGAACCTGATGGTGTTCAACACCAAAAAATGCAAGGTTCTCCACCTTGGGAAGAAAAACCTGCAGCATGTTTATAGGCTTAGCAGTGCTACGCTGGTTAGCACTACAGATGAAAGGGACTTGGGGGTCATGGCTGACCACAAGATGAACATGAGCCTTCAGTGTGATGCTGAGGCTAGGAAAGCAAGCAAACCGCTGGCTTGCATCCACAGATGCTTCTCAAGGAAATCACAGGACGTCATTCTCCCTTTGTACTTGGCCTTGGTGAGACCACAGCTGGAGTACTGCGTCCAATTTTGGGCTCCACTATTCAAAAAGGATGTGGAGAAGCTTGAGAGGGTGCAGAGGAGAGCCACATGCATGATCAGAGGTCAGGAAAACAGACTTTACAACAACAGATTGAGAGCCATGGGGCTCTTCATCCTGGAAAAGCACAGATTCAGGGGTGATCTGGTGGCCACCTGTAAGTTTATCAGGGGTGTTCATCAGGATCTGGGGGAACGTTTGTTCACCAGAGTGCCCCAAGGGATGACAAGATTGAACCATCACAAACTCTGTCATGACTGATTCAGGCTGGACATAAGAAAGAACTTTTTTACTGTCTGAGCCCCCAAGGTTTGGAATAGACTGCCACTGGAGGCGGTTCAAGCACCCACTTTGAGTGCCTTCAAGAAACATTTGGATGCTTATCTTGCTGGGATCCGGGGTACCTTCTAGCCCAAATGTCTATGAAATCTATGAAGAGGGCTATGTGGGCTGCAGAGATCCCCCCTCCCGGAGCCCACCGGAACTGTGTTGAGCTAGGGTTAGAGGTGCACTTACAGCCCCAGGACTCAAGCCAGGGCTTTGGAGGGAAGGGAATGATGCCCTTAGGCAGCTGCCTGAGGACCACGTGAGTTTGCTTGTGGGGAAGCAAGCCCCCTGGTTAGTGTGCGTATGTGTGTAATTTAAAGGAGGGGTGTACGCATAGGCAGAGGAAAAGAAGAATTGGGGGGCCTGAACATGTGTGCACACATGCTCCCTCCCCATGGAAAAGTCTGTGGGCAGAGGGGAAAGGGCCACACGGTGGAGTGGCATTGCCCGGTGGCATGCTGCACTGGCCCCAGCTGCCTCCTAGCCCCAGCTGCACCAGTCCCAGCCTGTAACAGGGGGCCTGCTCGGGGCCGATCTCGTTGTGGCCCGCCCACCTATTCCTGGGCTAACTGCTCATGTTCTCAGCCGCCATGCCTTGTTGTTAATTATTTAATATATGTTAATAAGTGGGAGGCTGTCCATTTCTGGCCCCTAAGCCAGGGGCACTATTTGTGGCTCTATTCCTCCCCTACACCACAGCCCAAGCCTCTCAGATTGGCATCTATAGTTCTCATAATCACTGGCCCCCACAGTGGGCCCCAGAATCCTACTATTGAACCCCACCTGGATTCTTCCCCTCAGGCAGTCTCTTCCGCCTTCATACCAGAAAACATAGCTCCCTGAACTGGTTCCCCTTCGGGTGTGATCCCCCCACTGTGACCTTCTGCTCACTAGCCCTGGCACACCTCCAGGCCAGTCGAGACTCCAGGCCCTCAGCTCTTGGGTGTCCCTCACGGTGGGCCCCTGGCCCTTTGACCCTTCCGGTCCTGGCCCCAGCATGGGCCAGTCAGGGGAAGTTCAGACAGGCCTGAGTCTATGGCCCTTTTCTCTTTCTCTGGGGATCCACCCTCCAGGCCCTCCACACAAAGGGGTACCCCACCCGGTTGTGGGGGCTAGGGGTTAAGGCACCCCAACCCACCTTTCACCAGGGTGGTACCTGGCTTGGCATTTCCTGGGAGCCATTGGGATCCCCACCCACTCCCAGCAGCATGCAGTTTTAGGTTGTACCCAGTACCAGGAGCCTCCTTACTATCCCCTACAGCACCTCCCTTACCTCCAGATGATATCAGCAGCCCTCTAGCCAGGCAGTGTTGTTGCCTGGCCCCCAGCAGTAGAACTGCCTTGTTTATATGGGCAGCCCCAGATCCAAAATGGCTGCCCTCATCAGACACCTGGCAGCTGCCAGCTCCAGGCCCTTAAAGTGGCAGGCACAAACAGTGCCCTGCCACACAGCCCCAGCCCCAGCCCCCTCCCAGCTCTAGCTGGCTCCTGGCCCTGGCTGCATTAGCCCCGGCTATCTCCCTGCCTTGACCCCATCCACACACTGCCTAGAGGGACCCAGAACCATGGCCCAGAGCAAGGCCAGCCTCGGCTGTACCACCGTGTCAGAGGGCTTCTTGCCTCCATGCCTGGCTGCTTTTGTTGTTTTGAAAGTGGTGGGCGCCATCATGTGCATCCAGCTGCTGGGCAGGTTGGGCAGCAAGTAACATAGCACTGTGTTGCTTTCAGAGGAGTGGCAGTGAGGCAAGGAGCAGAGCACAGCTCATAGTTGTGGCCTGCCTTTGCTCCGTGCAAGAATTGGGGGGGCCATGTGCCCCCACCCTTGGCTCCCCTGCGCCATGCCTCTAGAGGGGCTTCCAGGCTCTGATTGTCCCACGACCCAGCCTGGCTGGGACCTGATTCCCCATGACTGGAGCCCTGGCTGGGCTGGGTCATGGGACAATTGTAGCCCAGCGGCTTGTCCCGGATTACAGTGCAGGGGAGCTGGGAGTGGGGTGGAACTCCCCCTTCCCCCTCATTGGCTTCCTATGCTGCACACAGCAGTGGGAGCCACTAGCCTCCACCCCTGGAGGAGCCGCCAGGCTCTGAGTGTTCTACAACCTGGCCCAGCTGGGGGTCCAGTCATGGTGAATCGGGCCCTGGTTGAACTGGTCATGGGACAATCCCCATAGTGTAGCAGGGCAGGGGCAGGGGCAGGGATGATGATTCACCCTTCCCCTACCCCACTCTCTTCTGCACTGTGGAGGTCTCAGTCTGCTCCCTCCGCCCCCGCACAAGTCCAGGGTGATAAAGAAGATTAAAAGAAACTTACCTGCCTGCATACAGCTGGGCCAGCTGTGGTGCTGACTGTGAGTGAAAGGTAGCGGAGTGTGCCCACACCTCCCCCACACTGCAGCAGCCCATGCATGGCCTAAAGCTGTGATTGCTGCTGCCCTCCATTTGCAAGGCTGAGCCCCACCTTCTGCTGCCTTTGTGTGCACGGCTGTGGAAGCCCAGCCCAGCGCATCCCCGTTGCTCAGATACAGGGAGGCAAGACTCAGGGAACTAGCCCCAGTTCATTGGTTGCGTGTGTTACCTAAAGGGAGGGTGCTGGCTGTGGGAGCCTGTGAGAAGATCAAGGATACCTGCTCAGAGAAACTCACCAGCCAGAGGGGCACGTCCAGCAGTAGCAGTGTGGCCATGTTCTGGAGGGAGCTTCTGATCCACCCAGGCTCAGCCTTAACAGCTCGCCTAGTGAGCCGGATTGGTTCAATCAAGGCTCTGGGAGCTATTTCTGGTCCTATACACCAGCAGGAAGGGGGAAAGTAAAGAGAAGAACAAGGGACCAGCAGAGAGGGCAATTGTCCATCTGCCGGTCTGGACTGAACTCCCTGGGAATGGGACAGTAGACCCACAGAGTCTATAGTGCTTGGAGGAGCTCAGAAAAAGCATTTCCATGTTAATTGGCTGCAGCAGGCAGTTAATTGAGCCGGCGAGACGCTAATTATTGAAGAAAACCCCACCGTCCAATCACAGCTTCAGTGATCATGAATTTGTGGACTGAATGAGAAGAGGAGGGATAGCAGCCACTATGAACCCTGGCACCATTGAGAAAAGCGGATAAATGGCACATTGTATCTTTTTTTTTTCTTCGCAAGGAGGTTTTGTTTTCCTTTTGCCCGTCCTTACATTCTGACGGGGTGACAGTCAGATCCAGGTCGGGGAGTCACCACCCCTCCCCAATTCAATCAATTAATCAAGTCATGGCAGGCAAGAACTGACCTAATTGACTGACTGGTGTCTATCCAGCCTAAGAACGGCAAGTGAATGTCAGTGGAATGCAAAGGTCTGCATCCATATATGGTGATATCCCAGCAGAGCCCAACCCAGAGCGCTCATGTGTTCACCCATGGGAGACGTATATCTGCTTTAGCTTGCAACCTGAGCTGTGCTGCCCACTGTACATGGGCTGCAGGCCAGGAGAGTGTACATTGTGTGTTGCAGGGACCCAGACATGGGAGCAGCTCCTAGGAGTGCGGTGACACCTGGGTTCACGTGGGAGGACCCCAGCCACGAAGGATCCACCACAGTGTGATGGGAGGAGCTGGAGAGTGTGTGTAAATTCATTGTGTATAAAGGTTATTAGTAGTGTTTGTAAATAAGTATATAAGAACTCATGTTGTAAATATTAAGCAATTTATTTATTAGTGCTTCAATGTACAATTACTGTTTATGCTTTTCCTTTAATCTATATCACACCTGAGAGGTTATCAGTTTGTGAACCCTGTAGGTACCCAAGTGACTATCTCTGTACCACCAGTGCTTCTTTTGTGTACTGTGCATAGAGTTATTTTGGTAGCAGTTTGTAATTTGTATCCACCTTAGTTATATTTTGTTTTGTATCTAATTAAATAGTATATAATTAAATATTAGTAAATAATTGTATCTGTGGTTGTAAATGTAAAAGGGGCCCTTCCTGCTGGAAAGCCTCCTTTTGGCTGCTAGGAGAGCCAAGTGAGGTTTATGCTACTGGACACCCCAGGATTCCAACACTCAGATGTGGCACATGGGTAGTGCTGTGCGCCAGGGTTACATAGATGTGTTCTCTGAATTTCCAGGGGACATAGGTGGAGTATGCACTGTTTAGCCTTCAGGTGCATGTTAGAAAGTCCTGTTTGTCTCTCCTGCTAAAGAAGTTGTGCTAATTTTGACAGTAAAACAAGGTAATATCTCAGAAAAATAAGATACAAAAATCTGCGGCTACTGCAGTGTTTTCTCATTGCCTCTGTAAAGCTGATAGACAAGTTGGGGACTAAAGGAAGAATAAAATATGTTTCTTTCCTAGGAAGCTCTCCTGTTTTTCGTCAGACCAAAAACAGCCAGACATGGCTCAAAGGGTCATAGGTATAAATCAAAAGTCTTCATGCTGCTCAGAAGAGCCCTCTGCTCAAGTATTTATACAAAAACATGGATTCAGATTTTTTTTCTTTCTCTTTTTTAACCCTATATTATGAGCAAACCATGGACAGAACAGCAAACCTGATATTTCAGCTTTGTGCTTTACCTCTAGAATGATTAATGGACAGTAGTAGATGCAGAGTTTGGAAGGCGAAGAGGCCATTATGATCACATAGTCTTACCTCCTGCAGAACGTGAGCCCTAGATCTTTACCACCAGACACAAGACATCACAAGATCATTATTTATAAGCCAGAGAGAAAACATCTTGGTGTATGCATAGGGTAAATTCAAAGGCAACTGTCAAAGAGCATAACTATAGCAGAACAGTGGGGAATCGCTCAGGTGCTACATACTTAAAAGGAGCTAAAAAACACTATTTCCCATGTCACTCCTAGTGATTTTTTTCACACTTATCTGGGTTTTCTGCCTTTGGTAAGACACTGCTAGAACAACAGCATCTCAACTGGTTAAGCTGAAGCATTGTTAGCTATAGTCCAATATCAGGGAAACTGAGGTAGGAAAAAAGCTGCAAGGTGGTAGGACTTGCAGGACCACAGAAGGCACGGGGCTTGTGAAATAGGAGACTGGACCAGGTGGCTCATGTGATATGACAACTGTTGTAGACTACAAGTGTCGGGGTAACAGGTCCCCAAGGTCACGGTGATCGGGGTGGCAATCGGATACGAATAGGTGGGATTACTGGCGTGGAGTTCAGAGGAAGGGACACGTAGCGGATTTGAACAAAGATGAATTTATTTAACTTATGCTTTAAGCGTAGGCAGCGATGTCTTCAGTTGCAGTATTAACAACAGAGAACAATGAAGGGGTCTGTTGGCCCACGAGGTTCCCCGACAGGGCAAGCCTGTCGGATAAGTCCCAGGGCTGGTCAACAGCTCATAAACAGGGGTAAACAGACAAACAAAACTGTAACATGTAGGTCAATAACCGGGGTTGTGACGCCAGTCCAATGGACAAACGGATGGTCGATGATGAAAGCCGAGGTCGAAAGCCAGGTAAGTAGAGTCACGTCGAGGTACCGAGGGTGATCCAGAGGTGAAGTCAAGGTCAAAGCAAAAACAGTCCAGTAACTGGAGAATCGTCAGTATGAGGAGAATCCAAATTGTAGTCAAGGATGGCGAGAAGTCAATCGAAAGCCGAATAGTCAAAGCCACAATCACTATCCGTTAAGGACACAGAGTGCCAAATAGAGGGAGGAGAACAATAGGCCTAAAGGCCTGACTGAGAGACAGTCCCTCGAGCACCAGCCTCTGTCTCCAGCTAACGCGATCTCCCCTCGAGGGTGGGGCTCACTGAACTTTTATCTGAATTTAGTGGCCAATCAGAACGCTCTCCGCAGAGAAATTTCTAGTCAGATTACCTCATGTCAGGTTCTGACTGAGCATGCTCTCAGTCAGAAGCTGACACGATCTGAGCCTGCCTCTGTGGGGAAAGTAGGTCAACCATGATTGACAGCTCCGCAGGTCACCCAGGGGGCAAGGGCTGGGTGAGCCTTGGAACTTTCCACTCACACAGTCCAATATGCATGTCAGTCTCACTCTTCTGTGTTGGCAGCATCTAATCAAAATTTTGCTCTGACAACAAGTAAGAGGACAGGCCAGCTTTTAGATCTGCCCAGGGCTGATGGCCCTTCCCATTACTGTAGAGGAATGTCACATAAAAGACATTCCATAAATGGTCTCTTTTATGTACTGCCACATAAAAGAGAGCATTTAGGATCCCAGCAAGATAAGCATCCAATATACTCTTGAAGGTATGGCAGACTGTTCCAGACCTTGCGGGCTCAGACACTAAAGAAATTCTTCCTTATGTCCAGCCTGAAATGATCTTGTAGTAGTTTATGACCATTCAACCTCGTCATCCCTTGGGGCGCTCTGGTGAACAAACATTCCCCCAGATACTGGTGATGACCCCTGATAAACTTATAGGTGGCCATCAGATCATCCCTGAGCCTGTGCTTTTCCAGGCTAAAGAGCCCCATGGCTCTCAGCCTGTCATCGTAAGGTCTGTTTTCCTGACCTCTGATCATGCGCATGGCTCTCCTCTGGACTCTCCCAAGCTTCTCCACATCCTTTTTGAATTGTGGAGCCCAAAACTGGACGCAGTACTCCAGCTGCGGCCTCACCAAGGCCGAGTACAAGGGGAGAATGACGTCTTGGGATTTGCTTGAGAAGCATCCATGGATGCAAGCCAGCGCTTTGGTCACTTTACTAGCCGCAGCATCACATTGGAGGCTCATGTTCATCTTGTGGTCAATGATGACCCCCAAGTCTCTTTCTTCTGTAGTGCTAGCCAGTGTAGCACTGCCAAGCCTATAAGGATGCTGCAGGTTTTTCTTCCCAAAGTGGAGAACCTTGCATTTTTCAGTGTTAAACACCATCAGATTCTCATCCACCCATTTGCTGAGCCTATCCAGGTTAGCCTGGATCACCTGCCTGTCTTCTGGTGTAGATGCTTTGCCCCAAAGTTTGGTGTCATCAACGAACTTGGCTAGTCTGCTTCTGACTCCAATGTCCACATCATTAATGAAGATGTTGAACAATATGGGTCCAAGGACAGAGCCTTGGGGGACCCCACTGGTCACAGGACACCATGATAATTGACTTCCATCAATTACCACCCTCTGGGTCCGACCACGGAGCCAATTTCCCAGCCAGCAGATCACGGTGGACCCAAGGCCACAATTGGCCAGTTTCACCAAGAGGTGATCATAGAATACCAGATCGAAGGCTTTTTTGAAGTCAAGATATATGACATCAATCTCTTCTCCCTTGTCCAGGTGATAGGTCACCTGGTCATAAAAGGAAATGAGATTGGTCAAAGAAGACCTACCCGCAACAAACCCATGCTGGCTATCCCTCAGGATGTTGGTGTCGGCCAGTCCATTAAAGGTGGCCTCTTTAATAAACTTTTTGAAGATCTTCCCCGGGATAGATTCAGGCTGATGGGCCTATAGTTAGCTGGATCCACTTTCCTCCCTTTATTGAAGATAGGTACCACATTGGCCTTCTTCCAGTCTTCGGGCACTACACCAGAGCGCCAGATGTTTTCAAAGATCCGTGCCAGAGGCTGGGCTATGACGCTCGCCAGCTCCTTGAGTACCCTGGGGTGTAGACTATCAGGGCCGGCTGACTTGAAGGTATCCAGCCTCTCAAGGTGTTCCTTCACGAGGTCAGCATTGATGAAGGGCAGGGGATTTCCCTCACCCGGACCCCTCTGTCCTGTAGTGGGCATGGGCATCCCACGGGGCTGATGAAATATGCAAAGTACCCATGTAATAGGTTGTTTTTTTCCTGGGCGTCAGTTTCCTGATCCATCCTTTTTTGCAGGCACAGGCCTTGTTATTCAGGAGGCCCTCAGATAATGAAACATTCCTTTCACAGTAGACAGATTGCACTTAGATGTCCCAAGGGTTCAGGAACACATGTAAATGATCATTATTTCTCCCCCACTGTTGCTGGGCCTCAAAAGTAAAGGAGCAACATTATTGGCCAACTTGCACTGTGTAAAGATAGGGTCAGCAGAGGTTCTAGTTTTTCTCTTGGCTGGGTTTCATCTTCCAAGTTTGCTTCTAGCTGAGGAGCCTATAGGGGAGACAGAACTCCCTGATGTAGCTTGAATGGCTTTACAGCATACTCAGGCTTTTTAATTAAAGCAGACACAAATGCCTTGGACATAGGAAATTTCTGTCCTGTCCCCCAACAATCAGACTTCAAACAGATGAATCAAAGCTCAGCTATAACTTTCAGGAGATAGTCCGTGTTGTCTTATTCATATCTACTTCTTTATAGGTCCAACAGAAGACTGTTAAGTGCTAGTAAATTCCTATCTGCTTTGGTTCTAGGCTGCTGTACTAATTCCCAAGGCAGCATGAGCCTACGAAGCAAATCAATAGGCCTCTAAGAGGAATGGGGCACTGTCCATTTACAATAGTCAAAACTGTAATGTCCCACCAACATTTGAATGTTCCTTTGTGAGATAAATCAGCCTGGTACAATAACAGTTTGCTACAATTACAACATAATGATGGAAACAATGACAATCTCATTACTTAGTGACAAGGTTGTGACATGGCTCCTCCACATGCTGATATCAGGTTGCAATGGTGATGACAGGTTCCACAAGCCCAAAGGGTGGCAATCCCAACATGGATCAAAGTCCAAGCCCAAAGGGTAGCAATCCCAATACAGATTGAAGGGGGCAAGAGTGCTCAAAAGCCCCCATGGCTCACCAAAAGCATCCAGGAATGTCTCAAAGCTAAAAAGGAGGCATACACCCAATGGAAGGGGGGTGGTCATCACCAGGGAGGACTATACCTCGGTTGCTCAGGATTGTAGGGAGGCTGTTAGGAAGGCCAAAGTGGAGATGGAACTGGGACTAGCTACCTGGATCAAGGATAACAAGAAGTCCTTTTTTAAATACATAGGGGGTAAAAAGAAGGCTCCGGGTAATGTGGGGCCCCTGCAGGACACGCTTGGAAATCTGGTGGTCTCACCAGATGACAAAGCTAACCTATTTAACAATTTCTTTGCCTCCATTTTTCTGAGCAGGGACCAGGTCATCCCCCACACTGGGATCCCCGAAAGTCCCAGGGGAGGCACAACCAGGACCAGGGTCAGAGAGGACCTAGTCAGGGAACTTCTGGATGGACTAGACGTGTTCAAATCAGCAGGTCCTGATGATCTCCACCCCAGAGTGCTGAGGGAATTGGTAGAGGTCATTGTAGGACCCCGGCACAGCTTTACAAGCACTTGTGGTGCTCTGGCGAGGTGCCAGAGGACTGGAAAAGGGCCACTGTGGCCCCCATATTCAAAAAGAGAGGAAGGAGGACCCAGGAAATTATAGGCCTGTTAGACTTACCTTGGTCCTGGGGAAGCTCTTTGAGAAAAGTATCCAGGTGCACATCTGTGAGGGGCAAGCAGGGGAGTGTATGCTTAGGGGCAAACAACATGGGTTCATTAGAGGCAGATCCTGTCAGACCAACCTGGTGGCCTTCTGTGACCAGGTCACAAAATCCTTGGACGCAGGTGTCATGGTGGACGTAGTCTTTCTGGACTTCAGGAAGGCCTTCAACACTGTCTCTCACTCCATTCTCATTAAAAAAATGGGAGATTGTGGTGTTGATGCCTACACAGTCAGATGGGTCACCAATTGGCTGGAGGGCCACACCCAGAGAGTGGTGGTGGATGGGTCTTTTACGACCTGGAGGGACATGGGCAGTGGGGTGCCCCAGGGCTCGGTCCTTGGGCCTGCACTGTTCAACATCTTCATCAGTGACTTAGACGAGGGGGTCTTGTTCAAATTTGCTGATGACACTAAGATGTGGGGGGATGTGGGCATGCTAGAAGGGAGGGACAGGCTACAATTGGATCTGGACAGGTTACAGGGGTGGGCAGATGAGAATAAGCTGGGATTCAATACTGACAAGTGCAAGGTGATGCACCTGGGGAGGAACAACCGGCACCATACCTACAGGCTGGGGAACTCCCTTCTCATCAGCACAGAGGCAGAAAAATATCTTGGAGTCACTATCGATTCCAGGATGAACATGGGCTGGCAGTGTGCGGACACGGTCAGGAAGGCCAGCCATACCTTGTCATGCATCCACAGATGCATCATGAGCAGGTCCAAGGAGGTGATCCTCCCCCTCTATGCGGCACTGGTCAGGCTGCAGCTAGAGTACTGTGTCCAGTTCTGGGCGCCGCACTTCAAGAGGGATGTGGACAACATGGAGAGGGTCCAGAGGAGGGCCACTCGCATGATCAGGGAGCAGCAGTCCAGGTCCTACAAGGAGAGGCTCCGAGACCTGAACCTGTTCAGCCTCCACAAGAGAAGGCTGAGAAGGGATCTGGTGGCCATCTATAAACCACTATTTTGCTGGCTGCAGGTTGTCTAAAGTACAACAAACCTGGACAAATTCAGTATAAGTAACCCTTCATATGAAGATGTAAATTGTCCTAGTCCCATATCTCTTTAAGGCAGTCTGAGCTGGGTTCTTTCTTTCCTTTGCCCAGATTTGAACTCTAAGTAGGTAAACACACTCAGGGAGTTTTGCATCATAACTGCCAGCTGGGAACAAGTCATTAACTCTGCTATCACATCTTGGTAGACATAAGTGAGCTGCTTTTGGTCTCTGAAAATTTGATTTGGATAAGTTGTGTTCCAGGATGTGTAGCACCTGGAGATAATTCCCATGTGTTGCTAGGCAGCAGCTTCAAAAACCTTGTTCTTTTAATGTTAAGTGAATTTAGGGCAGGTAGAAGGTGACATCCCAGATGACTGGTTTCCTTTCTGTATCCAGGGAACATGTGGGGTCACATTATAAACTGCCCAATGCTGTTCTCACTCTGATGCCTCATGTCACATGGTGGTTCAATCCTCAGGCCCACGTACCATTGAACTCCCACCTGTGCATGCCATGGATGCCCTGCTGGGCTAATAGCTTTGTGATGTGAAAGAGGAACAAAACTGAGGCCACCAGCTCAGATCATGTGAGGCAGCACTTTGAGCAGTGTGCCTGGCATTGTTCAGAGATGGGTGATCTTTTGGGAAAGACTCCAGTAGGACTCTGGTGTGGGCACCTGAAGAAATTCAGAGACAGCTCAGGGAAGCCATCAGGGGTGTCAGTATATTCAGGGCTCTCCTGCTCTCAAAGGAAAACATGTCAGAAGAGTGAAAAGTCACAGCCTACATGCCAGCTGAACAGCTGGAGACCAAACAGCTCTCATTGTGCTTAAGCTTCCTGTCCTGATTTCAGGGCAATAAACTCCTCTCTCTTCCTGTCATGAGAACATACAGCCCTTTTTGGGTAAGAGTTTGACAAGCGCCATCTGTTTGCTACCTATCAAAAGTGGAGGGTCAATAATTTAATCAGGACATACTACACTGCTGCAGTTTGCATTGGCAGGTGCTTTTCACAGGGGCAGCCTTGACACAGACTGCAGCAAGGCTGAGGAAACCTTTCCGGGAAACCGAGTCATCTTTGTGCCCTGTTACAAAGGCCCACAGAGGGCAGGAAACCTAGACATAAGCAAACTGACTTAAGTATCAACACCAAGACCCAGGGTATGGGTGTGAAAAGCAAAATTGGTAGAAAACAAAACATAACCAAAACAAAAGAAGTCACGCGGACTTTAATGGAAACATGTTTAATGGAAAAACCTGTAACAAGCTCTGAACTCTTGGCTGTTCCTGCCCCTGTTTTTCCTTTAACACATCACACGTTTGCTTCTAGTCTACTGCAGCAACAAGGAACCAGAATCCTAAAGAGGAAAAAGCCTTTCTCTCTGACACAAGCATTGCCCCAAATCTGTTGAAGCGTCCAGAGGATTGTTCTTGTTAATGATTGTTGGCATTACCCTGTCATCGTGTAGCCGTTTCTGAAGTGGAACAGGGCAGCATCTACAAAACATAAAACGTTTTTTCCTTAGAGGTGAACTTCTCATTACAGCTCGAACTAATGGGGAATTGAAATAATTGGAGGGATGTAATGGCCTTGTCTTGATGGGGTAATGACCAATAAATAACCAGGACCTTTGTTTTCATTAATTGTCTATTCCAGCCCAATGTCTGCAATATTGCAGTGCTTCGTTCTGAGGGCAGGAGGCCTGAGCTACCCCAGCCTCCAGCCTCCAGCCTCCAGCCTCCAGCCTCCACTTCCTAACAGGTTGAGTTTCTTCTATTCTGGCCCTGCTGTTGTGGTAGTTGTAGTTAATTAGTTCATGTGTACAGTGCTCTGAAGTTGTAGGGCACTAGCCAAATTCTAAATCTGTTTAATTTTATTACTGTGATTGATAATGATTTCATGAGATGGCAGCCCCAGGAGGTGTGGCAGAGGATGAGAGTGCAGCCATGGGCCAAAGGTGAAATCCTGTGAGCATACACTGAGGATAAAACAAGGATAGTGCTTTGAGAAAGTGTCTTGCCTCCAGCCATGCTAGCTTAGAGGTTTGTGGTTTATGAGCATTGGCATTTAATGACTCTTGACTAGACTTGAAAGTAAACATTTCACTGAAGAGAACTGGGCATGCTGGAGTCCTGTCCCCACCTGTCCTTTCTTTGGCTAGAGGTACTTATTCCCCTAAACTGGGCCTGAAAGGGAGCAGTGCATCATTTTGGGCTTGTCTACACTTGTTTGCCAATATTGTTGTACTAGTATAGCTAAACTGCCCAGTGGGGAGATAATTCTTCTGCTGGGATTGCTCATACCAGTTCCTCAAATTAAATAAATCTGTCCAGAGGGCTTTTCAAATAGAACTGAATGAACGCAGAATCTTTTGCCAGCATAACTTTATTGCTTGGAGGCATGATTTTTAACACTCCTGTCCAACATACCAGTAGCTATTCTGGCAAAATTTGTAATTGTAGACTAAGCCTTATACTGGTGTTAAACAAAGTAAGAATTTAAAGCATTGGTTATATTGGTATAAGTGCCTGGGTAGACACTCTTATTCCAGTACTAGGCCTTTTTTCACTTAGCCTGCATCATCTTGGATACGGTTTAAACAAAACTGAAGAAGCCGTTCTTATGCTGGAATAAGAGTACTTACCTGGGGAGTCAGATTGGTATAGCTATGGTGGGAAGATCTCCTGTGTAGACAAGTGTAGCAGGGACCCAGGCCAGCCCCACACTCATTGGGACACTGACCACTGCAGTGCTCCACAGCCCATGAAATCCCGAGCCATCCCAGCAGCCAGTGACGTGCCCATGGGCAGGCAGTATGTTCCCCTCCATGCTTCCAACCTGGGTGGAAGAGGGAAGCAGCAGAAGATCCACTCCCTCCATGCCCATCTCCTGGGCAGATTTAGAAGCAGGAAATGAGACTCCATTTGGCCCCTGAGCTCCTCTGAGGCCAGGACCAAACAGTCAGTGTGCCCAGCACTGCCTAGAGCTAGGAGGCTGCAGCTGATGATGAGCTCCGCAGGGAATCTCAGCACCTGGGTACAGCTGCAGGGTGCATGGGGGCAGGCAGGGGTCTGGGTTGGCTCTGGAACTCCCCTCATAGGGCAGCAGCAGCTCTAAGGAAGGAGAGGCTCTGGCATAAGCAGCATGCCATGCTGCTTTCTCCATGGGAACCAAGGACACCTTGCTCACAACTAGCCAGGCACTGGCTCCAATGGCAGGAACCGGATTGCTCGGCAGATGCCAGAGAGCAGGTACACGGTAAGGGCCTCACTTGCCTGCCACTTTAAAAGGTTTGAGCAGATTGTGGAGCAGCCGGCAGGTGTGGTATGACTCAATGAGGCAGGCACATGACTGGAAGGGGGCTCCTGGATTGGAGGATGGGGCTGAGCAACCTCACTATAAACCCAGGTCCTCATAGCTGAGCAGGAAGTTGCTGCAGGAAGAACATCACCCAGCCAGAGCTGCTGCTCCCAGAACACCTGTAGGTCAAGGGTAGGAACTATGGAGATAGAGGATGTTCCTGGTCCTAGGGAAAGACCTAAAACTACACCCTGCTAGGGTAGGATGGTGTGGTAGGTCTGCCTATGGCAGAGTAGTCTCCAGGAAATGCCACACCAGTGCCTCCCTAGTGAAAGGTGAGTATGGGGCACTGTATAGTCTCAGCCCCCATGACCCAGTGTGTTAACCTGTAGAGGGGACAGGCAAGGGTCTGGGCATGTCATCAGGCCTGAAACCCAAGAGGCATGAGCCCCAAGAACCCCAGTGAGCAGGCAGTATATTAGCCTAAGTGACAGGGCGTGTGATTGATCGGGCTGTGTACAGTACAGTCTGTATGTCAGGCCTGAAGGACTACAAGTGGGTCGCATAGAGTAGTCCATATGATGGGGCCCCAAGGACTGCACATAGGCTGGCCTGAGTACAGAGCAAGATATGTTAGAAGGGGTCCGAGAAGGTAGATTTGTATGGGAGTGCAAGGGCGAGCAGTTCTGTACCTACTCTAAATAAACTTGCTGGCCCATGCTGGGGCCAGAACCAGACTGGTTGAAGGGCCAGAGCACCCACCATAAGGGATGGCCAAAGCTAGAGGTCGGGAATCCTGACTGTCCTAGAGGCGAGGCAAGGGCCACAGCCAAAGGTCCCAGAGGGGGCCACAGCCACAAGACAAAAAGGGCTTAGGGAGTTTTGCCGTCTAGTATGAGGGTGGAGTAGATCGCTTGAGTAGGAGGGATCCAGGTGGGGTCTGAATGCCAGGCAGGCATAGAATGAGGTCCAATGTGGGGCCAGATCCACATAATGATGCCATCTGCAAGGCATGGGACACTGTGTAGGAGTGGTATGGGGCATGTTTTACGTCCTTGGCATTGGGCAGTAAAATGGGCACCCTCCCACCTTGTTCACATCCTCTAATTGGTTACCTCAAAGGCATGGCAGGTGAGGCAGGTGGGCAGACTGCCCTAGACAGGTGGGTGGGACAATGACTTGACCAGCTGCAAGACAGCCCCCTGTCACACTTATGAATCAGGCTTGGGACTAGGGGAGTATACCCCAAAGAGCCTAGCCACCCCCAAAAAAGGCGGACATAAACTATAAGGCCAAAGTGCAGCCTGCAGACAGACAGTGGATACCCTTATTTATGTTGTATTTCTTTATTAATGCTAATGTGACACGGACATTGCTGACAGTAGACACTCACCAGGGTAACAGGGCTGGGTCAGTCCACACCAGCCTCAGACCCTTCTGTTATTCTTTTTGAGCTGGACCTTTTTCCTTCATTATGGGAAGGCAGGTGCTTAGGAGACCAGGCACCTGCTCCAAACAGACCACAGAAACACCCAAGTGGAAAAGGGTGGGGTGTTGGGGAGGTGGAGTCCCACAGAAGATGCCCAGACAACAAGATCTAGTCCCTTCTTGATGAACCCTCACTAATGGTCAGGTACCACCTCCTGATATCCTTTTCTGTTTAACACCAAGTTGTGGCTGGCAGGATATAAAAACAAGGGTAAGACCACCCACTGACAATGTGGCACCTGGGCCCCATCTCAGTGCAGCCCTTAGCCTGGGTCCCACTACAAAAGCTGTTAATTCTGAAGCGACATGCACATGGTCTCTGTTATTACCAGGCAAACCATGATAGTCCTCACTTTGCAAAAGCTAGAGGTCCCAGGATGTGATATAAGGCACATACAGGTTCCTGGAAGACTGCCAGTGTGGGCTTGAAGAGGGCAAAGTGTGGTTGTTGCCTGAGGTCATACTCTGAGTGAACAATGGCTAGACAGTTCCTTAAGTCACTCATATGTGCCACAGAAAACTGCCTGCATTGCAGACTTCTCCCTTGAATTCCAGCCTCTGCAATATTCTCTGCCTCACTCTACACCAGATGGTGGAAGGGAAAGATTTTTCTGCGGTCAACATCAGAGCTACACAACTTCACCGAGGCCTTTTATGTTACCATGCGTTTGTTCCTAGGCTTTGTAAGCAATGTACAACTTTCACTGACATTGTCTCATTTTACCCTCACATTTCACACTAACATTACAATTGGGGCTCTACAGATTCTTATTGACATTCAGCCCAAAGGTACCAGGTCCAGCTCCTGTAATACAGGACAAAGGCTGCAGACATTTCATAGATTTCATAGATTTCATAGACATTAGGGCTGGAAGGGACCTCGGGAGATCATCGAGTCCAGCCCCCTGCCCAAAGGGCAGGAAGTCAGCTGGGGTCATAGACACTTGAGCCTAAAGCTGCCACACAGTTGCTTTGAATCCCCTGTATTTCTGTCCTGAAATAACTATTTAAATGTTCTTTTGTAATTAGGTTTATCGCACATCTAAGTTTTCCTGGACATGTCCTCTTTTTTGGCCCCCTGTGCTATGTCTGGGCTGGTTTTTAAAATAAGAGCAAATGTCTGGGTTTTCTGCTCTCCTGGACTGGCTGCCTGGGAGTGGGAGCAGTGGACAACATGATTGACTGTCAGGGGTCACGCACTCCCTGCGTGGGCTCTGACAAGCTCCCAGGTGAGAGAGAAAGAGACAGAGCGTATGAGAGCCTGTGCATGTGCAATGTGGGAGTTGTTTGGGCAGGGCTCTGTGGGTCGGGAGTGAGAGGCAGGGGGCTGCAGGTTGGAAGTGAGGGGCACCAGCAGGGCTCGGGGAGCAGAGGCTGTGGGTAGGGGGTGAGGGGCTCCTCCAGAGCTAGGAGGGGGGCAGGGAGCTGCAGATCAGGAGTGAGGGGCATGGGGGATGCAACGGATGACTGTGGACTGGGTGTGCAGTGCACTGGCAATGCCAGGGGGCTGCAGGTAAGGAGTTAGGGGTGCCAGTGGGCAGAGGGCTGCAGATCAAGGGTGAGGAGATGGGGGATAGGATGGGTGACTGTGGATTGGATGTGCAGGGCACTGGCAGTGCCAGGGGGCTGCAGGTCAGGAGTGAGGGGCACTGGCAGGGATGGGGGGGTGACCTCATAGATTTCATAGACATTAGGGCTGGAAGGGACCTTGGAAGATCATCGAGTCCAGCCCCGCACTCAAA
This sequence comes from Crocodylus siamensis, assembly GCF_052110815.1. Classification (NCBI taxonomy): domain Eukaryota; kingdom Metazoa; phylum Chordata; order Crocodylia; family Crocodylidae; genus Crocodylus; species Crocodylus siamensis. Next base: position 33,680,439 of record NC_143404.1, on the reverse strand, counting down.
GGGCAGGAAGCTGGGGTCATAGGGGGTCAAGATAAGCATCCAGTTTGCTCTTGAAGGTGTTCAGTGTAGGTGCTTGAACCACCTCCAATGGCAGGCTGTTCCAGACCTTGGGGGCTTGAACAGTAAAGAAATTCTTCCTTATGTCCAGCCTGAAACAGTCTTGCAGGAGTTTATGACCATTCGATCTCATCATCCCTTGGAGCGCTCTGGTAGTAGGGATCACAGAAACGTGGTGGGACTCATCGCATGACTGGGCGGTGAGTGTCAAGGGCTATAGGCTATACAGGAAGGACAGGATAGGAAGGAAAGGTGGAGGAGTAGCACTCTACATCAAGGAGGAATATACTTCCTCGTTAATTAGCAAGGGGGTAGAGGGGGGGCACTCTGAGGTGCTCTGGGTTAGAGTAAAAGGCAGTCCAGGGGAGAGAGACTTAACGGTGGGAGTCTACTATAGACCTCCCAACCAGGGAGAAGAGCTCGACCAGGAATTCTTAGGTCAGCTTACAGAGGCAGTGAGGGCTAAGGATGTGGTCATCATGGGGGACCTGAACTTCCCAGACATCTGCTGGGAGAAGCAGTCAGCCAAGTCTGATCGCTCACGTCGGTTCTTAGCCAGAGTGCAGGACCTCCATCTAACCCAGGAGGTGCACAGTCCCACCAGGGGAGACGCCTTGTTGGACCTGGTGCTGGCCACGGGTGATGACCTGGTGAGGGGGCTGCGGGTGATGGGCCACCTGGGAGACAGTGATCATCGCTTGCTGGAATTCACCATCCAGCGTAAGGTGGCAAAGGGCTGCAGCAAGGCAACAGCCCTAGACTTTAGGGGGGCTGACTTCAACAAGCTAAGGAGGATCGTTGGGGAAGCGCTGAGGACCCAGAGGGGAAGGGAATCAGATGTCGAAGGTGAGTGGTTGCTCCTTAAGGAGACGATCCTCCATGCCCAAAGGGAGGTAATCCCAACAAGGGTCAAAGGGAGCAGGAGGGCACATAAACCCCCATGGCTCACTAAGAGAATCCGGGAATGTCTCCTTGCTAAAAGGGAGGCATATACCCAATGGAGAGATGGGGTCATCACCAAGAAGGACTATGTTACAGTCGCCCGAGGATGTAGGGGGGCAGTCAGGAGGGCCAAGGCAGAGTTGGAGATAGGACTAGCTTCCCGGATTAAGGACAATAAGAAGTCCTTCTTCAAATACATAGGGGGTAAAAAGAGGGTCCCGGGTAATGTGGGGCCCCTGCAGGACACGATGGGCAACTTAGTCATCACGCCAGATGACAAAGCTAACATATTTAATGATTTCTTTGCCTCTGTCTTCCTAAGTAGGGACCAGTTCAGCCACCTCCCTGCTGGGCCCCCCTCGGGCCCCGAGAGAGACACGCCTGGGCCAGGGGTTAGCGAGGAGTTAGTTAGGGTACTTCTGGAGAGGCTGGACGTGTTCAAGTCTGCTGGTCCGGACGATCTTCACCCTAGGGTTCTACAGGAACTGGCCGAGGTCATTGCGGGACCCCTGGCGCGGCTCTATGAGCACTCGTGGTGCTCTGGCGAGGTGCCGGAGGACTGGAAGAGGGCCAATGTGGTCCCTATCTTCAAAAAGGGAAAAAAAGAGGACCCGGGAAATTATAGGCCAGTTAGTCTTACCTCAATCCCGGGTAAGCTCTTTGAAAAAATTATCCTGGCACACATCCAGGAGGGCCTTGCGGGGGAATGCATGCTTAGGGGCAACCAACATGGGTTCATCAGTGGCAGGTCTTGTCAGACCAACCTGGTGGCCTTTTACGATCAGGTCACCAAATCATTAGACGCAGGGGTTGCTGTGGATGTAGTCTTTTTGGACTTCCGGAAGGCTTTCGACACTGTCTCTCACCCTGTCCTCATCAAAAAGCTGGGAGACTGTGGTGTCGATGCCCACACGGTCAAATGGGTCACCAACTGGTTGGAGGGCCGCACCCAGAGGGTGGTAGTGGATGGGTTCTTCTCGACCTGGAAGGATGTGGGCAGTGGGGTTCCGCAGGGCTCGGTCCTCGGGCCCGCACTGTTCAACATCTTCATCAGTGACTTGGATGACGGGGTAGAAAGCACCCTGTTCAAGTTTGCTGATGACACTAAGATGTGGGGGGATGTGGGTGTACTAGAAGGGTGCAATAGGCTACAAGCTGACCTTGACAGGTTGCAACGGTGGGCGAATGAGAATAGGATGGGGTTTAACACTGATAAGTGCAAGGTGTTGCACATGGGGAGGAAGAACCGGCACCACACTTACAGGTTGGGGAACTCCCCTCTTGCCAGCACGGAGACGGAAAAGGATCTTGGAGTCGTCATTGACTCCACGATGAACATGGGCCGGCAGTGTGGGGAGGCAGTCAAGAAGGCCAACCGTACCCTGTCATGCATCCACAGATGCATCTCGAGCAGGTCCAGGGAGGTGATCCTCCCCCTCTATGCGGCACTGGTCAGGCCGCAGCTGGAGTACTGCGTCCAGTTCTGGGCGCCACACTTCAAGAGGGACGTGGACAATATGGAAAGAGTTCAGAGGAGGGCCACTCGTATGATCAGGGGTCAGCAGGGCAGGCCTTATGAGGAGAGGCTACGGGACCTGAACCTGTTTAGCCTCCACAAGAGAAGGTTAAGGGGGGACCTTGTGGCCTGCTACAAACTGGTCAGGGGGGATCAGCAGGTATTGGGGGAGTCCCTGTTCCCCCGTGCGCTGCCAGGAGTGACCAGGAATAACGGTCACAAACTGGCGGAGGGTAAGTTTAGATTAGATATTAGGAGGCACTACTTCACAGTCAGGGCGGCTAGGGCCTGGAACCAGCTTCCAGGGGAAGTGGTGCAGGCTCCTAGCCTGGGGATTTTTAAAAGGAAGTTAGATGAGCACCTTGCCGGGGTCATCTGACCCCGGTGCTCTTTCCTGCTAAGGCAGGGGGTCGGACTAGATGATCTACCTAGGTCCCTTCCGACTCTAGCTACTATGAAACTATGAAACTATGGTGAACAGGTGTTCCCCCAGATCCTGGTGGTCAACCCTGATAAACTTCCATAGATTTCATAGATTTTCATAGACATTAGGGCTGGAAGGGACCTCGGGAGATCATCGAGTCCAGCCCCCTGCCCAAAGGGCAGGAAGTCAGCTGGGGTCATAGGATCCCAGCAAGATAAGCATCCAATTTACTCTTGAAGGTGTTCAATGTAGGTGCTTGAACCACCTCCGCTGGCAGACTGTTCCAGACCTTGGGGGCTTGGACAGTAAAGAAATTCTTCCTTATGTCCAGCCTGAAACGGTCTTGCAGGAGTTTGTGACCGTTCGACCTCGTCATCCCTTGGGGCACTCTGGTGAACAGACATTCCCCCAGATCCTGGTGGTCACCCCTGATAAACTTATAGGTGGCCATCAGATCACCCCTGAGCCTGTGCTTTTCCAGGCTAAAGAGCCCCATGGCTCTCAGCCTCTCATATTGAGGTCTGTTCTCCTGACCTCTGATCATGAGTGTGGTTCTTCTCTGGATTCTCTCAAGCTTCTCCACATCCTTTTTGAAATGTGGAGCCCAAAACTGGACGCAGTACTCCAGCTGCGGCCTCACCAAGGCCGAGTACAAGGGGAGAATGATGACCTGGGATTTGCTTGAGAAGCATCTATGGATGCTAGCCAGTGTTGTGGTCGCTTTACTAGCCGCAGCATCACATTGCAGGCTCATGTTCATCTTGTGGTCAATGATGACCCCCAAGTCTCTTTCTTCTGTAGTGCTAGCCAGCGTAGCACTGCCGAGCCTATAAGGATGCTGCAGGTTTTTCTTCCCAAAGTGGAGAACCTTGCATTTTTCAGTGTTAAACACCATCAGATTCTCATCCACCCATTTGCTGAGCCTATCCAGGTTAGCCTGGATCACCCACCTGTCTTCTGGTGTGGATGCTTTGCCCCAAAGTTTGGTGTCATTGGCGAACTTGACCAGTCTGCTTCTGACTCCAATGTCAACATCATTAATGAAGATGTTGAACAATATGGGTCCAAGGACAGAGCCTTGGGGGACCCCACTGGTCACAGGACACCATGACAATTGACTTCCATCAATTACCACCCTCTGGGTCCGACCACGGAGCCAATTTCCCAGCCAGCAGATCACGGTGGACCCAAGGCCACAATTGGCCAGTTTCACCAAGAGGTGATCATAGAATACCAGATCGAAGGCTTTTTTGAAGTCAAGATATATGACATCAATCTCTTCTCCCTTGTCCAGGTGATTGGTCACCTGGTCATAAAAGGAAATGAGATTGGTCAAAGAAGACCTGCCCGCAACAAATCCATGCTGGCTATCCCTCAGGATGTTGGCGTCGGCCAGTTCATTAAAGGTGGCCTCCTTAATAAACTTTTCAAAGATCTTCCCCGGGATAGAAGTCAGGCTGATGGGCCTATAGTTAGCTGGATCCACTTTCCTCCCTTTATTGAAGATAGGTACCACATTGGCCTTCTTCCAGTCTTCGGGCACTACACCAGAGCGCCAGGTGTTTTCAAAGATCCGTGCCAGGGGCTGGGCTATGATTCTCACCAGCTCCTTGAGTACCCTGGGGTGTAGACTATCAGGGCCGGCTGACTTGAAGGTATCCAGCCTCTCAAGGTGTTCCTTCACGAGGTCAGCATTAATGGAGGGCAGGGGATCTCCCTCACCGAGACCTCCCTGTCCCATAGCGGGCATGGGCATCCCATGGGACTGTTGAAATATGCAAAGTAATAGGTTGGCTTTTTCCTGGGTGTCAGTTGTCAGTTGCCCCATCTGGTTCAGCAGGAGTCCAGTGTTGCCCTTGCTTTTCCTCTGGCTCCTCACATATCTGAAAAAAGGACTTTTTATTGTTCTTGATACTTGAAGCTAGTTGGAGTTCAGTTGCAGCCTTGGCTTTCCTGGTTTGCTCCCTGCAGGACCGGACCTGTGCAGAATATTCCTCCTTGGAGGTGAATCCCATCCTCCATCCTTTGTAGGCTTTCCTTTTTAGCCGCAGGAGGTACGCTAGGTCCCTGGAGAGCCAGGGGTGCTGCTGTGGTCTCTTGCTGCCTTTCCTCCAAGATGGAATCGAATTAGCTTGTGCATTAAGGATTGGTCCCTTGAGGAGCAACCACTCTTCTTGAACTCCCCTCTCCCTGGGGTCGTGGCCCCTTAAGGCCTCACTGACAAGCCCCTTGAGCTTGTCAAAGTTGGCTTTCCTGAAGTCAAGGACTTCCGTGTTGCTGACTGACTTGCCAGCTGGTGAAGTTGATCAGCTCGTGGTTGCTGTCACCCAGCTTCCCATTGATCACTGGGTCGCTGATTAGATCATCCCCAGTAGCCAGTACCAGGTCGAGCAGTGCTTTACTTCTCATTGGCCCGTAGACTTCTTGAGTCAGGTAGGGGTCATCCATGCACTAGAGGAAGCTTTGTGACCACTTGGATTTTGCTGAGTAATCCTCCCATGAGATGTCCGGGTAATTGAAGTCACCCTTGACAACCATGGTCCTGGAGCATCAGTCAGTCAGTTCCCGGGAGACCTCCTGGTCAAGCTCAGGACTTTGGGTGGGAGGTCTGTAGTAGACTCCCACCATTGTGTCCCCTGTGCCGTGTTCCCCATGGATTTTAACCCAGAGGGTCTCCAGTCGTCCACCCTGGTCACCAACATCAACTTGCAGGGACATGTAGCTTTCCTTAACATAAAGAGCTATACCTCCACCCCTTTTATCTACAGAATCCCTCCTGTACAGGGTATAGTCATCTATACCCATGGTCCAGTCATGGGTGGAGTCCCACCAGGTCTCCGTTATCCCTATGATGTCATAATTATGTGCATTAAGCAGGAGGATGAGCTCCTCCTGCTTATTCCCCAAGCTTCTGGCATTTGTATACAGGCAAGCAAGTGTCCCCTTGGGGGCTCTTGCCTTGCCCACAGATTGTACCAGGGCTGGGGCAGGGGTGGGCCCCCTTAAGTGCCTTGGTCTGCTGGCTTTGCAAGGGTTGCTCAGTGGGCCAACAGTGGCAGTAGTCCCCCCTGTCCCCCAGCAGGTTTAGTTTAAAGCCTGGTGGAGCAGGTCAGCCAGGGGCAACAGCAAGTAACTGGTTGACATAAACTTCAGTGAGGGGCCACAGAATGGGCAGGGGCAGGGCACTGGCATATCAGTCCCCCCCCATCATATTACCTTTGCCCCGCCCTCTTTTTTGGACATGGAAATATGGTAACCCTATAATGGGATTTGCATCAGGCCATTTACCTCCCCCTCATCTACCCACTCTGCCTCCGTCCTTTCTGGAACCAATTTTTCACCGCCTCTCTTGTCCTTTCCCATTCTCTCTTCACTGCTTCCCCCCTCTTCAACTTTTTCCACAATCCTTGAACTTCCCCTTGCAACCACTCTAACCCCATCTTTTTCCACCGTTCCCACCTCCTCCCCATGTCATCAAACCACTCCCACATGCACCCCTGAATTTCCACCCACCAGTCTCACCACATTGGGAAAAACGGCTGCAAGGTTTGCCACTGGCAGTACACCCTTTGAAAGGTGTTGCATTCTTGGGCATCGTCCAATAATGAAACATTTAATTTCCAAACCCCTTTTCCCTGTTTGAACCCCTCCCCAACATCCACCTCCACTCACAAGACATGATGATTCGAGACGTTTATGTCGACCATCTGCTTGTTATGGATCTCCAACCCCTTCGACACCAGCACAAAGTCAATTCTTGATTGCCCCGTCCCACCAGGGCCCACTCTAGTAAACACCCCTGTCCCTTACCAAACATCCTGGAGCCCCTTGTCTTTAATCCACCCCCTCAGCCATTTCACATTGCTATCCATCCCAACTCCCTGCCCTAACCCAATCTGCCCACCCTCTTCAATAATGCAGTTAAAATCCCCCATCACGATCTGTGGTCCTCCACCCCCCACACACATGCCCATTTTTTTAAAGAAGCTCACCCTCTCCAATCTCAGCTGGGCCGTATACATTGTGCATTGTCATGTCCACACCCTCAACTTCCATCAATGCTTTCTTCAGTCTCCCATCTTCTAAGACCTGCAGGTCTTTGAATTTCAAGACTCCCTCTCTTCTCAGGATCCCCACTTCTGCAGATTTACTCTCGTTTGAACCCCCCCACCACAATGGTCCTACCTTGCATTGCTTCTCCAAGTATTAATAATTTCTCCCCCATGGTATCCCACACTCCTGCAAGCCCACCACTTGCATGTCCAGGTCTTGTAAGGTTCTCTGCATTATTTCCCATCCCTGCCTCCTGTACAGACTCCTTACATTTACTGATGCCAAAGTCAAGGCCATAATGGCTATTATACAGTAAGAACCCTGCATCAGGTTTTGTCGGTACCACTGCTTAACTCTGAGGTGTCTCTCCCCACTTTTTGCATTCCTGTAGCCCTTGAAAGGTGTTCAATGGCAGTCAGACTCAGGAACCCAACTCCTTCCTCCCTTCCACCTTCCTCAGCGTCTTGTCTATCCATGGGCAGGTCCCCGCTCTTCCCCCCTCTTTTTCAAATGCTCCTTCCTCTGTCTTGTGGACCTTCCCCACTTCCTCCTCTAGCTTCCTTTTTCTTTGGCTTCCCACTATGTTTTTTCTTTCTTTTAACTGACACCGGCTCTTTCCTTTTATCTCCAGACAGTTCCAGGTCCATGCCCGCTGGCTCAGACTCTTGTCCCCCTTCTCCCGTTCCCTCACTCTGGTCCTCTTCCATCTGTGCCTCTTCTTCTGACTCTGTGAACTGATTTGCTGCCTCGATCATGTTGTTTCTGCTCCTCTTCTGGTGTTTCCTTGACTATGAAGATGTCTATGTCAAAATTACCAGCCTCCACATCCTCTGGACCTTGTTCACTCCTCTCCTCTGCTGTGTGTGGCTTGTGCACCTTGTTTGCATAAGAAAGGGTGCACTGGTGATGCAGGTGCCCCTCACCTCCACATAGAGTGCATTTCAATTTATCTTTATAGGCTTTGGCCTGGTGCCTCAGGCCATCATACCTGTAGCAAACGGTCAGGCTACAGAAGGCAGATAAATGCCCTTCCAAACCACACCTGCTCCAGAGTTTAGGCTGGCCATGGTAGGTTACATACCCCCAGTGGGACCCTATCGACACCACAGAGGGCAGGTGCCTTACCCCCCTGGGCATCTCGGGTCTTCCTCTAGGACCACCCTGGCTCTCTATGCCCTGGTCCAGATTTGCCACTGGTCCAGGATGCACTCAATGTCCAGAATCTTTTGGACCCACACCTCCAGCCACCTCCTCACATCTTCAGGCTCTAAGTCGTCCATGTACATTTTAAAGTACAGCACTCTCTCCTGGGCTTTCTGGATCGTTTCAAAATGAAGACCCTGCAAGTCCTCATTACCTGCCACTTGAGCATACTGGATCCAGAAGGCTGAGTGCACCTCCAAAAGGTTATATTCCAGTGGCAGAAATTATCAAATGCCCCCATGCAACTCAGATCTTTAGGACTGACTTGCAAGTCCTCAAAGAGTACCCTTTCATAAAGTCTGCTCTCAGCATGGCTATTTTCCCCTTCACCCCCTCAGGGGTCAGGGTGGCTTTCACATGTAGTTTCACTGTTCTTCGCAGGTCTCCTTCTCCCCACAAACAATAGGATGCTTCTAGAACCTTCCCCACAGCTTCACTGCTCTCTGCTCCTGCTGCCTCTCCCCCGAACCTTCTGGCAGCTCTGCCTCGCTCTGCTTCTTACTCTCCGACAACACCACCTTGCCCTGCCAGCCAATCGTTGACCAATCCTCAACCTCCTCCTCCTTCACCACACTCACCCATAGCTATCTTCATTGCAGATGCTCTCAAGATCTCAGATGATTTGCTTGATCCTCCATAACATTCCTGGATAAGAGCTCACCTTCCTCACTGCCTCCTCCAGCAATCCAGCCACTTCCTCCTTCACCCCAGCATTACCTTGGTTCACCCACCTATGTGGTCACAGTGCTTTCCCTGCCAGGTAAGTACCCCAGTGGGAGCCAGCAGTCCTCCCAGCCATGCAGCCTGGCACGATGCAAGTTGCCAGCACCAAGGTGAGCAGGCAAGATGGCTGCGCTTCCACCCCTTGCTGTTGAGAAGGCTGCCTGTGTGCGGCCCTGTCCCTCTCCCCCAGTCAGCAGTGAGGGAGAGGGCTGCATGACAGACATCCCTCTCAGACAATCAGCGGCGAGAGGTGGGGCCACACAGTGGACATCCCTGTCCACCAATCAGCAGTGGGAGGCAGGGCCACCAGGTCCCTCAGACAATCGAAGGCATGGGGATGGGCCACCATGACAAGCCTGTGAAAATGGCACCTGGCCCCATAATCTGCCCGCAAAATCAGCTGGCCACCTCCTTGAGTTGGGTAAACCCGTATCTAGTATCACTCCACACTTGTAGCCCCAGAATGATGCCAGGCAGCTGCAAAGGGGAGGTGTTGATCAACTCAGCCAATGAGCAATTTTTGTTTCTTTACCAAGGATGGTCACTGTGCCCACCTCCGCTCGATGATCCATTTTCGCGCTGCCTTTGCATGGGCAGCTGGTCTTGCGCACCAAGGAGCCTCGTGTAAGCAACAGAGGGTCCCTTGATCACCTTCAGAGTGGCCCCCAAATTCTCCTGCCATGACTTCAGATGGATCTTCAGTGAAGGGGGTCTCCTTTGAGGGCATCTCCAGAGTCATCACATCCCTTGGTGAGTGTCCACAGGGCACCAACCTCCCCTACACCCTGACTATGCACCACCCTTTGAGATAGGCCTCAGACTCTTTTTGCGGCTGACCCCTGGATGATGATCTCCTCGGCATCTGTGTCCCCTTCATTATGGAAGAACGTCAGATTCCACCTGGGTCTGGGAGATTCGAGACGTCCTGTCTTCTGAGACGTTCTCTCATGGCTCTGGACGTTCCAGGAAGATGCTGCTGACTACCACCGTGTTCACAACACACCCGCAATCCTCCATCAGGGTCCCTGGTCTCCTGGAACGTGCCCTCCGGAAAGCGCTGGGTAAACCTGCACTGGGCAGGGAAAGAAAACAAAACAAGGAACAAGGAAAACTAAAGAATCTACACCAACACCACAGCACAAGCCCAGCAGTGAGGACCCCTAAACAACACACAACAAAGACCAAGAGGGAACAAACAGTGAGGGGGAAACACAATAAGGGAAAAAAGAAGAAAGGAAGTGGAGGGGAGAAGCCCTAGTGCTGTAGGCACGCTGACTCCACTTCTCCAGTGCCTTCCCCCTGGAGAGGGTCCAGAGGAGGGCCACTCGTATGGTTGGGGGCCTCCGTGGCCAGCCCTATGAGGAGAGGCTGAGGGACCTGAATCTCTTCAGTCTCCACAAGAGGAGACTGAGGGGGGATCTTGTGGCTGCCTACAACCTTATCAGAGGCCAGCAGCAGGGACTCGTGGAAAGTCTGTTCACCAGGGCCCCCCTTGGAGGCACCAGGAACAATGGCACAAGCTGAGGGAGGATAGGTTTAGGTTAGATATTAGGATGAACTACTTCACTGTAAGGGTGAAGAATGGATTGAAGAGCCTGGAATAGGCTTCCCAGAGAGGTGGTGCTCTCACCTTCCCTGGAAAGCTTCAACAGGAGACTGGATAGGGACCTGGCTGGGGTCTTATGACCCCTGCCACCCTCAGTGCTCCTTCCTGCCCATGACGAGGGGTTGGACTTGATGATCTGTCTATGTCCCTTTCGACTCATTGATTCTATGATTTGGTGGGCACGTCCCCCAGGCTGGGACCCGTGCTCCTGCCCTGGTTGGGATCTCCTTCAACTCCTGCTGGAGCCCTCCTTAGCTCGGCATCTCCACTCCACCCATCACTGCTGTGCTTGACAGCTCCCACTGTCACCGCCACCGATCTCCCGGCTGGCCCCTCCAGCTCACTCCTGGGCTGGTCAATCCCAGCGGTGGCTGCTACAGCTCCTGCCGCTGCCACCACCCATCTCTACACCAACTGTTCTGTTCCCAGCCAGTGTCACTTCTCTCCGGGGTTGGAGGGGCTCACAGTCTCAGCTGCAGGTGCCGATCCACCCCCTGCCAGATCTTCAGCTCCCTGCTGACACCAGGAGCTTCTGCCTCAGCAGCTCCCTGCCACACCCTTTGTTCCCAGTGTGCCTGTTCCTGCGCTCTTGGGGCCGGCTTTTATCTCCGCCGGGTAGCGTCTCCCAATGACGTCACCTGGTCGCAGCTGCAGATGAGCGCGGCTCATAAACCGCATGGGAGATTCTCCCCGGCATGCTTCTTTGCTTCTTTGAAGTCCTACAACAGGTATGTTTTTTCCTTTTTCACTTGTCTGGGGTCTGCCTGCAGGTGTGGCTTCCCCTTGCCCAATCCTACCTTCCTGGGACAGTCACAAAGATAAAAGTTTTCACTTTCCACCTTCAACCCAGTCGGTAGCAGCAGTGCACTAAATTCCTGGGCAAGCACACGATTTGGTTGTTCTCTCCAATGAGGACTGGAAAAGCAAAGAGTACATTGGCCACATTCAGAGATTCTCCCTTGCTGTGGGGTAGAGACCTGAGCTGCTGGAGATGAATGGAGTGGCAGAGAGGAAGCCAAGTCAGACAGCAATGGAAGGAAGGGGCCCCCCTCCTCTCTCTCTTAGTGTCCTGTCCATGCCTCTATCAACAGTAGCTTCTTACAGCAAGTTCCAATGAATACCCTGAATCTAACAGCTCCAGCCCAGTTCAAACTTTCTCCGCCTGGATCTGACACTCAGTTATGCACACTCCTAGCTTTATAGAGGACCGATAGTCTGTATCTAAAACCTCTCCCCAAAGGAGTCCTGGATAGACCAGTATTTTCAGTGGTTTAGGTTTATAACGTGTCTGCCAGAGACAGTCTGAACATTACAATCCCAGCCCAAAAAGCAATTTATTTCTACAAATAAAACAGAAATGTGATTAAAACAGAGTAGCTCCTCTGGGTACAGAAAATCAGAAAAAATCCAGCTCTTCCCAGCCTCAGTAACTAAGGAAAAGAACAAGCTTAATTGCTTTTGGAAATGCAGTCTACAGGCCTTTTGTTCATATTGTGTGTGAATTTTGCCCTTTGTGCTATTTGAGGAAAGTTGCCCTGTCAGTGTTTTGAAACACACACATATACTTCTTACAGCAAGTTCCAATGAATACCCTGAATCGAACAGCTCCAGCCCAGTTCAAACTTTCACAGCCTGGATACACACACACACGCACACACGCAGATGTGTTTCATATATATGTGTTGGCCTAGTATTTGTTCTTACAAGAGTATAAATGAGCATATCTTCATTAAAGGAATCAAAATTCATGGCAGAGGTGATATCTTTTATTAGACCAACTAGATATTTGCAAAAAAAAAATATTTATGATTCTTTCTTTCTTCATTAAAGGAACATTTTCAGAAAGCATGGGGCCATGACATAGATTCTATTTAAAAATGATTAAATTTTTATGAGCAGAAAGAGCGGTAGAACTGTTTCTGTGAATATTAAAACTAATTTCATGCAAAGAATTTTATGTTTGCATTTCAATCTTGCATCATTGTGCCAGTGAGTGAGAACTACTGAGCAAAATCTGACTAGATTCACAGGTGATGTGGACTGATCGTGTCACATTGTTAGAATATGTTTTAAAATATGTTATATCCAAGCTATGGTTATGCTTATGCTAAGCTGTTATTTTAAATGTATTTCCATTTTGTAGAAAAAGAAGCAATAAGGGAGTGTGTGTATGTGTGTTGTGAGCGTATGATTAATAGTTGGATAAGTGCAACAGGTATTAGACAAATTGGTACGAAATACTTGGAGTAAACAGAGGTAACCGTAAGGATGAAGTGCAGGTGGCAATCCGAGAATGTGGAGATGATACGAATAAGAACTGAAAAACAGACTGGAATGTAAAAATAACACGTAACCAGTAACAGAGTCCAAAAGATGAGCACAAGTAAAGAATTAAGTGGAGACTGGTGACAAAGTCTCTGGGCATTGATCGAAGTCTGCCTCATACAAGATAAAAGGGCAGCGAAAGCTGAGCCCGGATGGGCAGCTTAACCAGCAACACCAGCCTACCTGCACGTTGAGAGAATTGAAGCCAGCGCCCCTCTCGACTGAACATTGCCTTATAGAAGCCTGTGACTAGCCACTACAGTGTGACTCCAAGTGTCACGGAGAGGTGACTTAGCGTGAATGGAGTGTATGGTGTGAATGAGTAAGAGTGATTTGTATATAAGCTGTTAAGTTTGCCTCAGTTACCTTATATTATGCAATAAACCTTGGTTTGCTGAACCAGGGAGTCAGTCATTTATCCAACAATATTATCCAGGCTGAGGGAAGTGCAAACTAGGTGTAGTCTGAGCTAGAGCACTCAGGTGTTCTGCACCATGTAGGATGTCAAATATGTTTGCTGAGTCAGATGTTGTGTTTCCTGCACCAACCATCAGATAATATTTCATGGATGAGAGAGAGAGCACAGCTCATCAAAATTGCCTTTAGCACGCTGAAACACACCCAGAACTAGGAGCTTTGACAATAGTAGTTCAAATCTCATCTCTTCTGCTTGATTCTGTGAAACCTCCCACCCTTATTGAGCAAGAGTGCTTGGCTTAGAAGACCGTCAAGGATCAACCTTACCATTAGACAAGGTTATTTACTAAGGGCCGGACCCCAGGTCTTAAAAAAAGCATACCAAATGCTCATCTGTTCAACCACACTGTCTTTCATTGTCAATATGCTGATCTTTCTTTTTTCTAGCTTACTACATTCCCTGTTGGGAAACAGAACTCCTTTTGTCTTCCCTCACTACCTGGATAAAAACTGAAGGGCTTTATGACAAACACGTGTTATATCCTTTCCAATAATTTCTCCACAGATTTTACCATTTAATCCCAAATTTAAGAGCTAGCATTCTGTCCTGTGGATCTGAAGATTTACGGTTCAAATCCTACTCAGGATTAGAGAAAAGAACTTCTGGTTTTCTTAGTGTAAAGAAATGCTTTATTCAATTGCATAATGAGAATACCTTCTTAAAAACTGGTTTTAAAGTAAAAAATCATTATGAACTTTCTATTGTTGCATGTGATGTGAAACAAAGCAAAGGTGTTCCAAACTTGTCAGGCATTTGTCACAAATGTCAATGGTTTATATCACACACATTGGCAAGTGCAAAAGTTCAGAGATGTGAATGAAACTAAATTATTTAGGTGGTACAGAAGGGTGCATTTAATCTCAAAAGCATAAATATTGGCAGGTCAATTAGATGTTTTAAAAAGAAGCCCATGTTTAATAACCTGAATGTGTAGTGAGTCAGGGAAGGAGAATTGGTGCAAATTCCTATGGTTTAGAACTTGGTAGTTCTCTTTTGTACAAGGCCAGCTATCTTACATTGATGAGATGCTTTCTACAGTACATTTTCATACCAGCACTGACATTTGCATGGCTGGTATATCTCAGGCACATTTGTATTTAGCATCTCATTTCATAACAAAGGAGGGCAGCCCCTGTGCGCCTAACAATACCTCTCCTGTACATACATGTGCTTAAGGAATGTAATAGCCTCCAAGGAGTTGCTCTGGCATTCTCATTTCTCCAGAACGTGCATTTATTTCTGTGCAGTGCTGATCTCTAGGTATTTTAACTATTGTCTCGGAGTAAGCACTCAGGCACTGAGGAATTCCCTACCTCCCCGCATTTTTCAGGCCATCCGTCATGCAGAAATAGGGAGCCAAGAAATTGCTCTATCTGCAGCTAAAATCCTTCTGTTCCTTGTGGACTGAAGAGCTTGTGACTCAGTCCTTTTAATTTTCTGCAGCTAGAACAGTCCAGGTTGTGACCTTGTCAGATATCTCAAGTTAATGATGGACGGCACTTGTCACTGCTTGGATGAGAAGCCACTAAATAAACTCCAAGGACCCACTCTGGCAGTGAGGTCTATGCAGCAGTCTTGTTCCAGTGCATGTCACGCAGTCATTGACCAGTGGCATAGCAGCATACTGTGGCCAAACTCCACATCATGACTCATCTTCCTTCTCTCTTCATGCAGCATTCTTCACTGTTGGCCCCAAGTTGCTGCGAGTATTAGCAATAATGTTAAACAGCTGCCAGGTACTGTGTCACAGGAGAGTCTGAATTCACTGATGGATGAAATAATTTTTGTGTTTTAGGAGCTCTGTGGATGAGAGGGATTATGTAAATTATTGAGCATTATTTTAAATAATGCTGTGAATATTCTGTGTTAGCCATTGCTTATTATGTTAGTAAGCCCCAGTACACCTAGCTGAAAGGGAACCTGCTGGTATAGACTCATTCTGCTTTTTCTTTGAAGTCACCTGTACAGTTTTTCCCCTTGAGGGTACTGATCAGTGTTGCCAGATGTATAATAATCATCATATTAGTACGGTACATTTGTCCCTTGTAACTATGCACAGTAGATAATTACAAAAGTGGCCAAAAGGTACAATAATGCAGGAGTCTGCAAAGTGTGCTTGTGTCTGAAAGAAAATATTCACATTCAATCACTTTTATATCTTCAGATGATCTTAAGCTGTCTTTGTGCCGTCCTTCATGTGCAGGGACTTGCTCAGAGGCAGGTGCCACACGTGACTGTGTTTCTAAAGGCTAGCGCGTAGCAGCAGAGGACAGAAACTATGGGGTGGAATCTGACTGATATCTTTAAGTTCTAAGAGGTGACTGAATGAAACAATTAAAATATTTACTGTTTATAGCAATACGAGCATATGTTATTGATAGAACTTATTTTTACGTTTAATATTATCAGTATACAATATTTTTTTCTTTAAATCTCATAATTTTGAGCTTCCAGTATATGACTTCAATTTTTTCAGCCTAGCAGCATGGCTACTCCGCACCTTCCCAGCCAACATCAAGATTCATGAAAGTTTTGGTCCTTAGGCTTATTTCCACCTGCCTATTTCACGAGAATGCCTCTGCATCCAGCATCCACACAGAGTTCATTATCTCTGGAACAGTAAGCAGAGCTCGTAGCGCCCCTGGAAGAGCAGCTCTCAAATTGGGACATGCAGGCTTTAGAGCCTCCTCATTCCAGCCCTGCTGCCCTTCCTTCTGCTGTTGTGCATGCACATCCCCGCCCCCCACCACACACACACATACCCGCTCTGCCCCTTGCTCTGTTCACACAGAGATGCCATATATCAAACACCCTAAGAAATCCTCCCCATTCTCAATGAAGTGAAAACAGCTGACCCTATTAATGGACACAATTCTAATTTATCTCCACTTTGGAAAATTCTAGTAGACACGTGCTAAGTAGATACTTCTTAATCTAAATTCCCTGGAGATTCTGTTCACACTGGGCATGATTCAGGAGGAATGCTTTCCTTTTAATTGCAGCTTTAGGATGGTACAAATTGTGCTGGGTCTGGGTTTGGGTTGAGGGCCAGGGACATAAACTGGAAGCACGGGAGCTATTTTTTCTGTGCTGCCCAAAATCCCATCATGTGCTCAGGAGGCATGGAAAGGAAAGTGCCTTTTTAAGATTGTAGCTGGGTCAAGAATCAGACCTAGAGAGGTAGTGGATTGGAACAGGAGTGGGGATAGATATGACTAGAGCAGTGGTTCTTCACCTTTTTAGCATCAAGACACCCCTCCTTTGCCTCAAGACATTCTTTGGAAAATGCCAGCTCTTAGCTTTCACTCATTTCTTGAGTATAGAAAATTCTTCTGTAGCAAAGAACTCAGAAAGATCCCATCAGGACAGAATGTTTTTAACGCTGTGAAGTCCTATTTGAAAACTCTGTGTTTATCTTGTGAATCATATTTGCACAGCTAACAGTGCTAACATTGTGTGGCACCCCATGGTACCCTCAAAAGGATTTCAAAGCACCCTCTAGTGTTGCAGCACCCTCGTTGAAAATCTCTGAACTAGAGGTTGGCAGGGGACAGAGATAAAGTAGCATTTAAAGCTGAGGTAATGAGAGATTGGAACTGGATAGGATCTAGGAAGTGGGATCTAGGAATAACATCTGAAATAGGAAACCAGGAGAGATTAGGACTAGCTGGGCAAAGAGCCTGGGGATGTGCATGGGGGTGGAAAGGAACCGATTGGATAAGATAATGGGAAATGTGAGCCAGAGGTGGGAAAAACTGGGAAAGCGCAAAGGACTGGAGGAGATGGACATCAGATATGGAACCAGGCGGGAGCTAGGATCTGCTGGGCAAGGAAACTGGGACTGTGAAGTAGTGGGATAGAGGGAAGGCATATGTCTTATGATATAATCTTTAATTACATGCTCATGTCCTATGCTTCCACAGGACCCCTCCCTCATTTTGTGTGCAAGATCAAACCACTCTAGGGATGAATCCAGCCTGTTCAGAGAAGGAGACTGTTGTCTCTTGTTCTCCTGTTTCACTGTTGCACTGATTGGAAGTTGGGTAGGAAATGAGGTACGGGATTGCAGAAAGATGGGGAATGGTATCATGCAGAACTGGATTCTCTGCGTGCCTTGACACAGAGTTGGACACAGTTTATAGGTGGTCAGGTCACTGGATGCTCCTTTTCTGGGTGCCTGACTTGAAAGCCTGGAATCTGATTTGCAGAAGTACTGAGTACTCACAATTGTTACTGAAGCCAGTGGCAGCTGCTGTTTGAACATCTTCAGTGCTATGTAATGCTATTATGCTATGTAGGTTCTAGCCATTTCAAACTGGAGGCCCAACATTAACGGAGACTTTGACCTCTCTTGCCTGTAGTAAAGGAATGAGAATCCTCTTTCATCTCACAAGGGTTTATGAAAATAAATGTATAAATAACCGTCTCATGATGAGCATTACCAAAAAGCCTACAAGAAAATTAATAATTCTGTCTCAGAGCATGATTTGACTCTTGTGCTGCAGAGAAGGCTCAGGGCCAGACACTGAACAACAAGGAGAAAACAAAATACTGAATAGCTGCTCAGTCAGCAAGCACCATCCATCCTGTGCACTGACTGTGGCAGGGGCCCTTTGAAAAAATAGTATGCAATCACATAACTAAAGACTGAACTCATGCTCCCAGTTTAAGGTTACATGGACAATAGTAATTCTGGCACATCCTCACTTTGGAGTGCCTGACTTTGCAAGTTTAATAATCCTTCATTGTGCTCTATTGCTTCTAGTATTATTACTAATAATGGCAAATTGCATGGGCAGTTTCAACATAATAACTTGGGTCCCTGTCCAGGGTTCTTCCTTCTCATTAACACTCTAAGGGAGATTCTGTAGGTTGATAAGGCACAACATCTATTCATGAAGTACCTGGACATAATGTGTGTCTAGTTGCTCATAATCATAGGGAAAATAAAAATGGAAAGAGCCTTAATTTTCAGTTCTCTTAATCCAATTTTGTTACTCCTGATCGGCTGTTTGAAATGCTAATAGCACTGTCTATTGATACTGGGATTTGGGGTATTGACATTCTAAATCCTTACTATTTTGCTAAGTTAATGTTATAAAGGTTTTAAAGATGATATGTTATTGTACACTGGGAGATTTTGTTATATTGTTGTACATGGCCCTGAGCAGTTACATGGAGGGCAAAGAGTTGGGGCACATGGTTTATTTGATGCTAATTAAGAATAAGAAGATGCTGGGTGACATTTATGGCATAAATCTCAGCTGTAAGTTTATGTCCATACTCCCCCAAAGTCCCAAGGCTTGAAGATCCAGGTTTTCTTTGAGCTCATCTCTACAGTCAAGAAGAATGGGCCCTCAGACTCACACCACAGAGTTTCATAGTTTCATAGTTTCTAGGGTCAGCAGGGACCTGAGCGACCATCAAGTCCGACCCGCTGCCATGGCAGGAAAGAGTACTGGGGTCAAACGACCCCAGCAAGGTGTTCATCTAACCTCCTCTTAAACACCCCCAGGGTAGGAGCCTGCACCACTTCTCTTGGAAGTTGGTTCCAGATCCTAGCCACCCTGACCGTGAAGTAGCGCCTCCTGATATCTAGCCTAACCTTGCCCTCTGCCAGCTTGTGACCATTATTCCTTGTTACTCCTGGTAGTGCTCGGGGGAACAGTGACTCTCCCATTGCCTGCTGGTCCCCCTTGGCCAGTTTATAGATGGCCAGTAGTTCCCCTCTCAGCCTTCTCTTGTGGAGGCTGAACAGGTTCAGGTCCCGTAGCCTCTCCTTGTAGGGCCTGCCCTGCTGCCCCGATCATGCGAGTGGCCCTCCTCTGGACCCTCTCCATGTTGTCCACATCCCTCCTGAAGTGTGGCGCCCAGAACTGGACGCAGTACTCCAGCTGCAGCCTGACCAGTGCCGCATAGAGGGGGAGGATCACCTCCTTGGACCTGCTTGAGATGCATCTGTGGATGCATGACAAGGTATGGCTGGCCTTCCTGACTGCCTCCCCACACTGCCGGCCCATGTTCATCTTGGAGTCTATAATGACTCCAAGATCCCTTTCTTCCTCTGTTCTGACGAGAAGGGAGTTCCCCAGCCTGTAGGTATGCTGCTGGTTCTTCCTCCCCAGGTGCAGCATCCTGCACTTGTCAGTGTTGAAACCCACCTTATTCTCATCTGCCCACCCCTGTAACCTGTCCAGATCCAGTTTCAGCCTGTCCCTTCTAGCGTGCCCAGTTCTCCCCACATCTTAGTGTCACCTGTGAATTTGAACAAGGTGCTTTTCACCCCCTCGTCCAAATCACTGATGAAGATGTTGAACAGTGCGGGTCTGAGGACCGAGCCCTGGGGGACCCCACTTCCCACGTCCCTCCAGGTTGAAAATGACCCATCCACCACCACACTGAGTGCGGCCCTCCAGCCAACTGGCAACCCACCAGACTGTGTAAGCATTGACACCACAATCTCCTAATTTTTTAACGAGAGGAAGTGAGAAAGGCAGCCTAGCTGCCCAGTCACATGGAAACTGGCTGAAAGATGGGGAGTAGTCTGCCAGCCTCCCATGGATGAAGTCTGGCATCAGGAATGTCCATTTGCTTGTCCCCAAAATCTGTCTACTTAGTAAGTAATTGATGGGGCACGGGTGTTGGTGGAGGGGTCCTTCTGCTAGGTTTGCTTTAGCCTCCTCTTGCAGCTGAGAGAAAGCCCCAAACCAGCATAGGCAGATAAGGTTCTTTGGGTAAATCTTATATCTTTTATTAGACCAACTCAAATAGTTGGGGAAAAAGTCCCCCAAACAAGCATATGCTCTTTTAAATCCAATTTGTTTTTATCAGCCCCTGATTGCTAGACCCTGCAGCTAGATTTTTTAAATACTCATCTGTCACTTATCAGTCACCATGGAGGCACCTCAATGTCAAATACATAAATTCTGGATAACCCAGAATTGTCACTTTCTAACTTGTTCCTGTTTCTTCTCTTCTCTTCTCCCTGTCTTCTCACCAGTTCTTTGCTAAAGGAAGAAGCTTTAGACTTTGTCAGGCTTGGGCTTATTCTAATCCACTGTGCCGAGGATCTCCAGGGCTAAGGAGATAATGTTTTGTATCTTAACCCCATCAAGAGTCAGCCCCTGGCTACCAGCATCAGCATACTTGTAAATTGCCTACGCTGGTGGGCCATGGAGTGAGAGGGGGCCCTAACTTAGCCAGGCCCTAGTCCACTGAGGATCTTTCCTGTTGAGATTTTGACACTGACTGAGAGCTGAAAGTGAGTGGGGAGCAGAGGGGAGATGCAGAACATCACTCTTAGGTGCTCTTAACCGCTCTCCTTGCTTAATAGATGGGCTCTGGCACATTGCACAAGCTGGAGTTTCTCCATCTGGTCAATACGCCATTTGCCAGATAGTGAACTGCAAAAGTCTGACAAGTGCTGAAGGCAGATGCCTGGGTTATCCTGGACAAAGAAACCTTCAGCTTCTTGCTTTATTAAAAACAGAAGATGGCATTTTTCACCACAGTTGTTACCATTGTGGTCCTAGCCTAACATAGGGGACAAACAGGATTGGCCTGTGGTTCTGTAACTGCCATCTGAGAAAATAAACCAGTGCTCCTTGCTACTCTATATAGCACAGAATTTCAGGCTTATATGTGTAGAACGGCGTTTATGCAGAGGACCTCTGGGTATGGCTAAAGAGGAAATAGCTTCCCATACCAGAAGGAAAGCTTGCATATGATAAGCAGGGTTGTAGGAAGACTCCTTGTGGATGTTCAGATAGACTGTGCTGCTGGCATACTGTGAGGAATGGTGAGCAGTATGTCTAATCTGATCTGTCAGTACATGGTTGACACATGCTCAGGAGCTTTACTAGGTAAAAGAGCTACATGTCTGGTTATTTTAAATTGCAGGCAAGAGCACTGAAATAGGTCTTACAGATTGCAGAATTCCCCAATGTCAGATCTGTGCAGCTTCTCAAAGTGGAGTTGAAGGGCAGAGCTGAGCAGCAGGATGTGGAAAATGTTAAGAATATCGATGCTGTATGACCACTACCTTAAACATCCCCTTATATAAATGCTTCTGATCCTTAATAGAAAAGGACTTCAGTTTGCAGAAGGCATGAAAAGCTTCATTCCTCTCTATACTAGAGAGGAGACCCAATTCTTAAAGACCCAATTCTTAATTCATTCCTCTGCACACTAGAAGGAGACGCAATTCTTAAAGAGATCTTCCCAGAACCACCCATCCTAGCCTTCAAACAAGCACCAAACTTCACTATCTTTATCACCAGAAGCAAATTTCCTACAGCCCAAAACACACCGAATGGATCCAGACCATGCCATGACAAAAAATGTAAAACCTGCCAATGCATCTCCACCACCCCCACAATTACTACACCTCACAACAGAACCATCAGCATTCCTGGATCTTAGAGTTGCACCTCCAGAAATGTTATAAATCTCATCCAATGCACCAACTGACCTGATGGAAAATACATAGGAGAGACCAAGCAACAATTGTGCACCAGAATGAATGAACACTGGAAATCTATCAAAGACAAGAATACCCAATTACCTGTGGGGGGGCACATTCCTCAAAGATAACCACTCTCTCTCTAATCTCTCAGTTCTAATCCTCAAAGGGAATTTACAAAACACTTTTCACAGATAAGGCTATGACCATCACTTCATCAACCTCCTGGGTACAAAAGATCATGAACTAAATATAGACATTGGATTTATGACGCATTATATACATAGGGAGTATGAAGAAAGCACTGGGTACCGTGGGGCCCCTGTGGGATATGCTTGGCAATCTGGCGGTTGCACCAGAGGAAAAGGCAGAACTTTTAAACAATTTCTTTGCCTCCATTTTTTTGTGCAGGGACTGGGACTCCCCCACTGAGATTCAGGAGAGACAACACCAGACCTAGGGTCAGGGAGGACCGAGTTCAGGAACTTCTGGAGGAGCTGGACATGTTCAAATCAGCAGGTCCAGATGCTCTCCACCCCAGGGTGTTGAGGGAATTGGCAGGGGTTCTTGCGGGACCCCTGGCATGGCTTTATGAGCACTCATGGTGCTCTGGTCAGGTGTCAGATGACTGGAAGAAGACCAACGTGGTCCCCATTTTCAAAAAAGGGAGGAGGGAGGACCCGGGCAAATATAGGCCTGTTAGTCTTACTTCTATCCTGGGGAAGGTCTTTGAGAAGATTATCCAGGAGCACATCTGGGAAGGACCAGCAGGGGAGACGATGCTCAGGGGCAACCAGTATGGGTTCATTAGAGGCAGGTCCTGTCAGACTAACCTGATTGCCTTCTACGACCAGGTCACAAAATCTTTGGATCCAGGTGTCACAGTGGATGTAGTCTTTCTGGACTTTAGGAAGGCCTTCAACATGGTCTCTCATGCCTTTCTCATTAAAAAGCTAGGTGACTGTGACATTGATGCCTACACAGTCAGATGGGTCACAAATTGGCTGAGGGGCCACACCCAGAGAGTGGTGGTAGATGGGTCATATTCAACCTGATCTGGGGACAGCAGGGCAGACCTTATGAGGAGAGGCTACAGGACCTTAACCTGTTCAGCCTTCACAAGAGAAGGCTGATGGGGGAACCTGGTGGCCATCTATAAACTTACTAGAGGGGACCAGCGGGGAATGGGAAAGACCTTGTTCCCCCAAGTGCCTCCCAAAGTAACAAGGAATAACGGCCATAAGTTGTTAGAGAGTAGGTTTAAATTAGACATCCGTAAGAACTACTTCACAGTCAGGGCAGCTAGGATTTGGAACCAACTTCCAAGGGAAGTGGTGCTGGCTCCTACCCTGGGGGTCTTTAAGAGGAGGCTTGATGCCTACCTAGCTGGGATCATTTGAGCCCAGTTTTCTCTCCTGCCCAGGGAAGGGGGTTGGACTGGGAGATCTGCAAGGTCCCTTCCAATCCTACATCTATGAAACTATGACCTGGAGGGACGTGGGCAGTGGAGTCCCCAGGGCTCAGTCCTCGGACCCACGCTGTTCAATCTTTTTATTAGCAACTTGGACAAGGGGGTGAAAAGCACCCTGTTCAAATTCACTGACTGGACATTAGAAGGCATTACTTCACAGTCAGGGTGGCTAGGATCTGGAACCAACTTCCAAGGGAAGTGGTGCTGGCTCCTACCCTGGGGGTCTTTAAGAGGAGGCTTGACAGTTACCTAGCTGGGGTCATATGAGTCCAGTATTCTTTCCTGCCCACAGCAGGGGGTCGGACTTGAAGATCTACTTAGGTCCCTTCTGACCCTACATCTATGAATCTTATAACCTGCCTAGCAGCTGACTCTCTTCACTATTTACCAGATACATTCATTCCCCTTCCCCACCACCTTTCTTTCACCCAGTAAATCCTCAGTTTACATCTTCACTGACTGGCTTTCTTGCATGCATACCCGCCTCTGTCTTCTTTACTATTCATTCCATTCAGGCAGCACACACCAACTGCAGATGCTTCCTCAGCCTCACAAAGGGTATTTAAACCCAAAAGCTTTCTAAGAATTTTCCCAACTATTTCAGTTGGTCTAATAAAAGATACCAGATGTACCCCCTGCCTAGTGCAGGGGGACTAGACCTGATGATCTACAAGGTCCCTTCCAGCCCCTAACAATATAGGAATCTACTCAAAGAACCTTGTCTCCCTATGTCCTTAGACTAACGTGGCTATAAGCATACCCCTCATTCCTCTGTGTTTCTCTTGCTTTGAAGTTCATGTGTAGTACTTTAGAAACACTAAGGAGCCTTGTTTATATAGTCCCTTTCATTGGAGGAACTCAAAGCATCTCCCAAACTTTAACTAATTACATTCTCTCATGAAGACAATTATTATTCCCATATATAGCTGGAGAAACCAAGGCACGGGAAGCAGTGACTTGCTGAAGGCCACAGTGTGCTTTAACCACACAGAAGGTGGCATTATATACCACAGTTGTTACCATTGTGGTCCTAGCCTAACATAAGGGACAAACAGGATTGGCCTGTGGTTCTGTAACTTTGCCATCTGAGAAAATAAACCAGTACTCCTTGCTACTCTATATAGCACAGAATTTCAGGCTTGTATGTGTAGAATGGCATTTATGCAGAGGACCTCTGGGTATGGCTAAAGAGGGAAGGACTCCCCATACCAGAAGGAAAGCTTCTCTACCTGACATGAAACACCCCTTGTTATTATTAACGTGCTGCTACACCCTTGTTATTATTAACGTGCTGCTATTTAAGTGAGAACAAACATGGTCTGTGATGTTTCACAGTGTGGCCTTGTGTTCTGCAGAGATGATGGGTCCCAGCAAGAACAGCACCAAGACCAGGCTAGCACATTCTGCACCAGGCTCTGTGGGGACAATCACCTACTGCAGCACTGCAAATTGAGCCCTTGGTCCCATGCAGGGTGAAGCATGTGTGAGTTGATGCACATACATAGTCCCAGAGATACCAACAAGTTGGTGTTAAACACATGTGTGTTTGGAGGATTCAGGCATAAGTGTCACCCACAGGTTCTCAGAGAGATGCCAATCAACCCCTCAGCTGACCAAGCATGACTGCTCTGGCATTTGTTTCAAGGACCTTTGATGTTTCACACTATAAAGGCAAACTGTTTTCTCTACTGTTGGCTGGTTTAATATCCTGAAGTTGCTGTTTACAAAAAAGCAAATGTTTCACTGTTAGCTAATCCAGCTTGTTTGTGAAAGCCCTTAAGGCTCGTTTTAATTGCAAGCAAATGATTCTTAACGATATAAATCAGACCCAGCAGAGGCTGAGAGCATTTCTGATATTTTGCACTGTAACCAGGAGTTAAGAAATGAATTAGTCTCAAATTGAAAAGTGGAAGGTTTCAATCTGAAATTGGGTAAATATGAGGCATCATCAAGTAAAGATAATCACTTTGCAGGATAATAATGAGGCTCCAGCTTATCAGTTTTGCATGGAGAATCCTTAATGTGCCTGTAGGAGATTTTGCTGCCTTGAATTTTACAATAGACAACTCAATAAGAAAGTTAATGAAGAAAAGAGAGATTGGCCAGACCAAAATGCCTCCCCACTACCGCTGCCGACAGTGACCAAAGAGGTGTTTCTGCAGGCCTGTCTGCTATGGATGGATTTGTCTGGCTTACATATTCCTGAAATCAAAATGTGTCATACACAGTAAAATTCACTCTTCAGCAAAAAAACAGCACAAAGCCTATAGTAAACAAATTAACACCTCAAAATAGGGTCAATGGGTGCACTGCCCTTGTGCTGGCTCTCATGCATGTAGGTGAATTTGGTTGCTCCGAATCTTTATTTTCTCTTCTGTTCCCATCTTTTCACAATACATTATGGGCTGGGTTAAACTCCATTGAAGCTAGTCAGTACAACAGTTTCCCCTCTGTTCACTAAACAAGGGAACAGTCATCAACACCTTTGTTTTATAATACCTGAAACCAGGAGTGTCCAATTCAGTTAGCATTGTGGGCTAGATCTGCATCCTGGGGCTACTCACAGCCTGGCTGACCCACCTCTGCAAGCAGGGCAGCAATCTGTCTGCATGGCTGCTGGAGCCAGTGTGTCAGTGCAGCTCCAGATCCCCAGGGGTGAATACTCCTGTTACTTGCCCCCCCCGCCACCTCCTTTTCCCTACTGCTGATTTTAGTTGCAAGTGACCTCTATTTCAGCACTGGGGAAGGGCTGGGGGTGCAAATGGTGGCATTCATCCCTTAGGTTGCAGAGCTGCACCAACAAGTCACACAGGCCAGTTTAAGCACTTGCCCCATGGACCAGTAGTTGGACAGTGCTGATTTAAACAGTAATGGCCATCAGCCAAAACACTGCCCCAAATGGCAAGAGGAAGCAGAAGGGATGTGATTCATAGCATGAGTATTCCCGGGGACTGACAGAGCACTGACTGGAGGAAGTGTGTGAGAGAGGGAAAGGGGCAGGAGCAGAATCTAAGGACAGAGTCAGAACTACCCCTGGGGAGTTGCCCTGAGAAAAGCTAGGGGCACGAGAGCTTCTGGGCTTATTGTTGACTGGTGCTCAAAACCATGAGCAAAGACACTGTCTCCTGTTTGATTCCCGAGGTATCCAGGGAAATGGCACTTTGTACTGTACTATTCTTCATCAACAAACAAATAGAGGTGACATCAGCCACCCAGCTCCATCCTCTCTGTTTCCTCCTAAAATAACACACTAAGATCTGAATACTCATCCATGCTATCCAGGCCTCCTCAGTTTGAGAATGGATCTGTGTCTCATGAGAGCAAACTTTCCCATGAAAATCCTAGTATTAATCAAACAAACCTAAGGGAGAACAGAATGGATGTTTTTGATTGTAAGCACTTCAGAGCAGACTGTGTCTGTGTGTTTTTGATGGAAGCTGCACAACTGGAAGAGCTTTAGACTGCAGTTCTAATGTCTTTAGTGCAGAGATTGGCAACCTACAGCCCTGGGCTGGCTTTGGCCTGTGAAGGTCCGATCTGGCCCTACATGCAGGGGCAGGGGCAGGGGCAGGGGCAGGGGCAGGGGCAGGGGGCAGGAGGGGAAGAGTTGGGGAAATCAAGAAAGACCCAGCAACATGTACACCAGCCCCTTAAAGGGCTACCTTCTCCAGCTGCCTGCTGATACTCCAGCCTTCTCTGTTCTGTGTCGAGGGCTGGTCCCTCTAGCCCACTTTTGCAGCTGCACTCATCCTTTCCACCAAACCAGCCCTCAACCCAGAGCAGGCAGGGCCAGGGCACTGCAGAGGGGATAGGCACCTTGCAATGACAGCTAGGTCACATGTGCCAGCCTGCCGTTCTAAAAGGCTGCCAACCCTTACATTAGTATATACAAAATAGTTTTTACTTTCCAAAATCTGATTTTTTGGGGTAGATGCCAGAATGATAAGATCTTGCAGAAAAAAACAGATTAGGTTCACTCTAAAGGTAACACTCCCCAGGTGATATTGTATCTTTCCTCCAAACATCCTCAAAGATACTTCACAAAGGCAGGAAAGCAATACTGTCCCAATGGGGAAATGGGGCACAGAGCCAATGGAAATATTTTAACAGCTACCATTTACTGTCAGGGGCAGTGTTTGTAGGAGTGGCTCCCAGTGACGTATTCCTCTCTTATTATGGGCATTATGAAAAGTTATAAGGGGATCTAGTGCTGTCCACCGCAGGGATAAATGACTGGAATAAAGTAATCAAACTGTGTGAATATCCCAGGTGGCACTCAGTGTGGTCATTATGACTCCCATTTCCCTGCTTGCCAATCATACACAGATCAGGCCTCTTAAACTCTGGATTACTTGTCAGCGCACTTTTCAACAACTGTTGTAAAATACCAGCTCTCAGACTTGGTCCCTCAGATTCGTTTTTATAAATACCATAACGATTTTAAAAAATCATTAAAATATATTTTGGAAAACCTTCTCCACAGTGTTTTGAAATTACTTCTATGCAGGCATTTTTCAAAATGGAATTTTACTATGGAATCTAAAGTTATAAAGTAAAATATCACACTCAGGTTTTATTTTTTTCTTGAGATTAACATGCTTTCTAACAAGGTTAATATTTGTGTTGGTGTCCTATCTTGCTCCACCTAAAAGTAGTTGATGTTTTTCATCTGATTTCAAAGAAGCCAGAGTAGTCCCTGGAGAGGATAGAAGCTAAATTATCCCCAAATGCTACTGTGGGAGAGAAAGGGAAAGTGAAATTGTTGAGTTTTAAGTTATATAGAATTCAGTGCCAAAGCCTGTTCATCTTACTCAAGTATGAAACATCACTGAAATCAATGGGGTTTCTCACATGAGACACATAGGATTTAGGCCTCTTTAATAAATACCAGTAGATCCCTTTGTGCTTTTTTTACACTGCCCATTACAAGACAAAGAAGCATTCACTGAAGATCTGTAAACATCAACCACCCAAGATAATGCTTACTCCTACGTATGCTCCTATTGACTTTGAAAAATAGTGAGCATCTGTAGGATCCAGCCCTTGCTGGAGTTAATCAGAGGAGGACACCTTCACCCAGCATGTCATTAGCTGGAAGAATCCACTGCTGCAGTTGCTACTGGAGAAAAAAATGCTGGTGTAGAGTATTAAAAAAGTTTAGACAAGGACAAAAGCTTTGGGCTTTGCAGTTTTTGCTAGGAAAACTAAGACGGGGGCAACCAAATCTCATGCTCTAGGCTGAAAGCGGATGGCTGCAGGAGGCAAAAGTCCTGTGTCTCACCATGCACAATTAACTGCATGTATCATTTATTCTTTTGCATTTTTGTCTGAAGCATCAGGTTCAGACTGCTGCTGGAGGCTGAGCTGGATGAACCGCTGATCAGATCAGATGTGGCAAGTCCTATTGTTTCTGCTTTACTGCTTGTGTGAATCATGCACATACACGTAATTACTAAAGCTGTCCTCGACAAGTGACTCAGTGTTGGGACTGCTACGTCTTATAACTCAACTTGCTGTTTAGAGTGATCTGAGTCTTAAACTATTTGACACACTGGCTTTCAATAAAACTTCTGAGACTCTTGAATAAGTGAGTTTCCTTTGAGCTGATCTCCTAGAAAACAGAGAGAAAGATTAATACTGCTCTGAAATGAAAATAAAACCCAAGTAAATATCATGCTTTGCTTGGAGGAGTTCGCTAATGAGAGGAATAAGCCTTCTGTTGCTCATAAGAGCTGCTAATCCTAAAATATGGGGAATTTGAAAGCAAACTGTCAGCAGGAACATTTTTTAGAACTCACGCCCAAAAGGGTCAAAGTGAAAAATCCTGGACCAGTTCCAACCTATTTCAGAGATTATTTAAGCACTGCCTTCCATTTGTATGTACCAGGGCAAAACAAAAGCAAAATATCAAAGAGAAAATGTGAAAGTACTTCTAGGAGGCCACTGAAAAAGAAAGGTTTTTGTGATAAGCCTCTGGATTTATTCAGAAATGTTTCTTTTCAAGCCATCCATCTTAAAACTTTTGAGCTTGCCCAGGCCTCTAGAAGATTTTCAGATGTACCTGAATCCCTATGACTCTTAATCAGCATCGGGTGCCTAAATCCCCTGGGCACTCCTTAAATTCCACACTCCGTACCTGACCCTCCTGCTTCACTCAGTAATGGCATCTTGTGTTGTTTTCTTCTTACTTCTTCCTACTTACCTCAGAGTTCTTCACTGCTGCTAGTTGGTCACCAACCAGTAGCTGCTAGAAATAGCTTCCATTTTCTGCAGGCTCAAACCTGTGCCTCTTTCTGACATGTACTGTATAGACTGATTTAGACAGGATACCATAATGGCAGCCCCCAGGGAACCCATGCTGCAGCAGCAGGCCCTCCCAGAGCAGCAGCATCCTGTGTGTGTGTTGGTGGCCTGTGTTGTAGCAGCAGCAGCAGCAAAAGCCTGGGTAGAGGAAATAAGACCCTCCAGTTCTTGGCTCCACTGCCCAGCCCAGGCACCAACATTTCTGCGTATGCTTCTGGGCACTGTAATGGCTCCCTATCAAATACAAAATCCAGCTTTACGGATTCCTGAACCAGCTGGCGTCGGACCATGCTATGGGCTCTCTCCCTAAACAATGGGACTGCTAACAACAAGACTGGCAGTGCATAGGCTAGATGTCAGCCACCAGTGGATCTTGATCCACCAGTAGATCTTGGAGCCTCTTGTGGTAGATCTCGGAGCCTCAAGGAGTTGGACTGAGGCTGGGGTGGGGGCTGAGTGCCCATATCCATGCACGTGCGGACCCCAGCTCAGTAGGTCAGTCTGTGGGGAAGGGAGGGAAGGGGCAGGGGCTTGACTGAGGTCCCCGCTGTGAGGAAGTGCCACAGAGGCAGGAGCAGGGGTAAGTTGAGTGGGGCCCTGACCAGGTGGGACTTACCTGCTAGAGAAGTGCACCCCCAAATAATTTTTTCTCCCTCTGCCTCGATCGCCCCCTCCCCCTTTCCCTCCCCACAGACTTACTTGCTAGGCAGGGGGTGATGGCGATGATGCACGATAGGTCTTGGGTTGCTTTTTAATGTCAAAGGTGATCTCCTACTTAAAACGGTTGGAGAGCATTGGCATAGGCTCCTATTCAGTCTCCTCAGCCCAGTCCTGTCTAGCCCAGATAGACACCTCACCACACCACACACCCAAGGTCTTTTTGAGCCCCACATGCAGGGTACGGTTTTAGGCTAAGTACAGACAATCAAAAAACCCAAAGCTGATTCAGTCTTTGCAGGTTAGTCTAAACTGCAGAGATTAAATTGAAACAAGAAGTGAACTGACATTTACCTTTGATTCAGGCAATTCAGCATGAGCTATGTTTTCACTTCCTCTTCCTGTTGTCCCTGAGGTACCTGGGATTTGCAGTCCAGAATTACAACAGCAGAACTCTGCAGGGTGGCCTATCACTTCCTCTTTCTGCTTTCTGGTGCCTCTGAGATTTGTAGTCCAGTCACAGATAGCACTAACTTTGAGCAGGGGAAGGGGTGTTTAAACCCACCCACTCCTGAGCCCCAGACCCCATCCAGGGCTTGCCTGGGGAGGGCAGTCCCCTTCCTGCAGACTGGGCTGCATTCCCCCGCTTGTCAGCCAGCTCTTATGGCTCCAGCTAGGGAGCAGAGGGTCAGGGCCAGCCCTGCTCTCTGGAGCAGACAGCACAGCACAGCCCAGCTCAGGGCTGCAAAACATGCTGGGGGGCTATGATTTAACCTGAACCAGGATGGGGTCTGGGACAGAAGTTTCATAAATGGATTTGACCCAATCAGTTAAGTCTGATACTACATTCAACCAGATTTATCTTAAACCAGTTTCAGCCATTTTGAACTGGGTTTATGTGCACCAAGCTTCTGTTACAGGTTTAAACCAGATTCTGATCACTTAAACCAGTTTATGTGTAACTTTTGTCCCTAGCCTTATTGTCCACATGCAGGATTCACAGCATGCATGAACCCAGAGGTCTATTTCTTCCTCTACTCCAGAGCTTACCACTTCCCCTTTCACCTGAGCCTTTTCAGCCCTCTATAGGAGACACCTGATGCCCCCCACCCTTTTTCCAGCTGGTTTCATAGCAGGGTAGGCTTGACCCAGTCCCCTAGGCCTTTAAAGAGGCCAACCACTCACATGTTCAGCAATAGAGGTAGAGTATTTTCTGTGTAACTAGACCAGCTACCATAGTAGCTGCTCTGTGCAACTCTCTGCTAGAAGAGCTTAGATTGACTACAGGTCCCACTGCTTCCAGTGTGAAATATAACCCCCACACAGAACAGAGCTAAAGAGAAAGATAAGAGAGGAAATGTCCCAGGATCAATGATTATCTAAACGACTGTGTTGGATTCTGACCAGGTCTGTTCTTCTTGATGTGGGCTTGGGTTTCCAAAGGGTGTTGGTGTGCAAATCTGGTGGAACACCCGTGGGAAATGGGCACCAACCTCTATTAAGCTTCTTTGAAAATCCCAGCCTGGATGGATAGCCTCTACTTTTTTTTATCCCATTCAAGGAAGCTGCTTATTCTGGCTTCTCAAATGGATTTCAGAGCTAGCTAGCAACACACAAAAGAATGATGATTAAATAAGTGACCAGAGCAAATACTAAGACAAATCAGCCTCAGCAAGTTGTTACTCAGGACAATTTCTAGCAACTCTTCCATGAGTAGTTTCTATCTCTTGCTGCTTATTTCCTTTTATTTGCTGTCACCTCACAGCTTTGTTCTAAGAGATACCAAGCGCCTGCAGCTCCCATGGACTTCAGCAGGGCCTGAGTGCCTAGCAGCTCTGAAAATCCGAGCTAATTATTAGCCCTGTTTGAAATTATTTGATCAGATGGTTACAATGACAAGTGACCCGTTTGCAAAACTGAAATTTTTGGTGAATTGGGGGAAAAACCCCTAATTCTGGAATGAAAATTTCAGTCTCCTGTTTCTGTAATCAGTAACAAAATGGAAAAAGGGAAAAAAGGAAAACTAAAAAGTTTGAAATGAGAATTTCTGGTCGTTTACAAACAATTTGAATAAATTAAAGTTGTTCTTTTTCCAGACAAGTTTTTCAGACCTACATGATGAGAATCACTTCGTTATTTTTTACCTCAAATTGTTTCCATTTTCTTTGTTCAGCTCTGGACTGAAGAGGGTGAAGAATCATTAAAACCTCGATTCCCATTCATTTCTACGCTGCTGTCTAGAAATTAACCTTTGTTGCCTGCAGCCTGTCCTTTGGACAGCTGCAGTTGTAATTTAAAACCAGAAAACTAGATACAGAAACTAAATCAAACCTTAACAAGTCCAAGAGAACAAACAGTAAAGCTTGTTTTCAGCATGATCAGGGCACAGAGCAGCTCAGCCAGTGTGTCCTCCTACCCGTCTTGTAGTGCCCATCTATTCATGGCTACTCACTGAGATGGCCCACAGAACATGTTGGATGAACTAAGGTACACCACACCACAGATCTACAGCAGCTTGTGTGAATATTTCATGAGTGAGATTTTAGTCAATGCACATGCATGTCAAGGAAAGAATCTACTTATGAACGCATGGTAATGAATTCAGTAGAGTATTTTGTGATATAAACCTACTTGGCACCATCAGTAGATGGAGGGAATGAAAGCCTTGGTTCTGAAGCAATTGATGAGGTTTCCTAAGAGCAAAAGGAGAGTACAATGCAAGATGCTGTCACCATTGCATCTAATTCTAGAACAAGCTCACCCATTTCTGTTCCGAACAAGCTCACCCATTTCTGTTCCCACCTGGCAAGAAGATGCCTTGGGTGGGAACATAGAAACATGTCCTGCCAGCGCAGTTGTGCTCTGCAGAGTTTGGGTGGTGCTCCTGTTGCACTGATTTTTTAGTTCCAAGGGCAAAGAAAGCTGGGAGGGACAAAATCTGCTAAACAATGGAGTCATCTGGGTTCTTTCAGGGCCTGATCTAAGTCACACTTAGATCACACTTGATGGAAACCTTTCCATTGATCTGAACGGACTTTAAGTCATACCCATTGCTTTATACAACATCAGAGAGAGATAGTTAGCCGTGTTAGTCTGAAGCCAAGTAGAAGGCAGAGTAGATTTTCACCTTATTCAGTTATACACACACGCACATGTACACGCACACACACACACACATATATATACTCTACATGATTTATATACAGGCAATCCTCAGACTTACGACACAATTGCTTCCTGAACACCGCATCTTAAGTCGAAACGTTGCAACTTGGAACCTACTTTCCCATAGAAAACAATGTTATAAATGGAGGATTGGTTCCTGAACCAAGGCCTGATACCCTATTTTCACCAAAAATAACCCAGAATTTTGTACTCAATCAATTATAGATGAGTAATATAGCTACATTAATGTAGTTATATTGTAAATAGCAATCATATTGATTTGGAAGATCTTCTTTGAAGTGACTTGGCTGGACTTTTTGAAGGACTCCTGGTTGGACTTTTTGAAGAGTTCTTGGCTGGAGTCTTCTCAGGAGTCTTGGCTGCAGGTTTTTCTGGAGTCTTGTATGCTTTCTTAAAGAAAGTGTCCAAGGAAGTTTGGACAGACGGGAGATGGGTGACACAGTGAACCTGTTCGCTGGTGTGGCGTGGGATCAAGCGTTGTAAAGTCGAAACTCAAACCAGAAAGTTGAAACAGGGTGTCAATTTATAAATGTTGTAAGTGCGAAATGTTGTAACTCAAAACGTTGTAAGTCAAGGACTGCCTGTTCATATGATATGCTATATTCTATATATTATTTATATATTATATAGTATAATATTATATACTATATATTATAGATATGTATAATCTATAAGGTACAAATCTACCCTGCCCTATAGAACATCCGCCTGTATCTGTGGACTTGGTGAGAAGCTTTTGGGCATAGCAGGGGTTAATGTCTGCATAGGGTTATGCAGGGCATTCATATAACCTGGAAACAGCAGCATGAGCAAGCCTGCTCAGCCCACCCACTTCCAGTCACATTCACCAAAACCAGAAATGCACCTGTGAGGCTGCTCTAAGGCATCCCTCTGCAGCTACTCCTGAGACCTCAGTCTCATGTGCTTGGAAGCAAACTCTGGGGATGACCCTGAAGTACCATCACTAGTATATTTTCTTGTTTGAAGCTTGAGATGAGGAGCTGGTAGGTAGGGTGTGCTTGGTGGGGCCTCATGGCTGAGACACATTGATGTCGCAGTGGAGACTTACAGTCACTGTGCTTGTTTGGGCCCTGTCTGCATTTTAATGTGCACATGCAGAAGCACTGAGCTGTAGGGGTGTGCAAACTGGGCCCTATTAGATTCAGATTCAGCCCAAATCAGGGACAGTGATTCAATTAATTGATTCAGAGCACTGTCCCTCATTCTATTCAGCCGAATCTGAAGATTCGATGCCGATTTGGAGAATAAGAGATTTGAACATAGACACAGCTTTAAATGTTTTTCTACATACTTCAAGGTACCAGGCACAGCTCGTGATCACTGCAATGCTAGGGCACATGGAGCATTCCACAGGCGTGCAGGGGAGCTCTCCGTATGCACAGTGATGAACCTGGAAGTGGACCTAAAGTACTTCTGATTGGCTGTGGGGGGATTTGGAGTGCCCCCCAGACCCAGGAGGCACCAGTTGCCAACCCTGAGAGGGTGGGTGAATGGGGGATCCCCTGTGTGCTCCTCGGCAGACCAGAAAGTGGAATACAAGTGCTTCTGGTCCACTTCCAGGTCTGTTGCAGAGCATACTGGGGACCAACCTGCGCTCCCTACATCCCAGCATCACAGCATTCACAAGCTGCCTGCTACCTACAGGTATGTAGAAAAAACATTTAAAGCTGTATCTATTTCCGAATCTCTGAATTGATTCAGAGCATTTTGATTCAATTCGGAGAGATTAAAGGGTCCTCTGATTCAATTTGGATTTGGCCACCGAATTGGGCCAAATCTCCACCAAATCAAATTAGGGACTGAAGCTTTGCATAGCCCTACTGAACAGCACAAGGGGCTCCCAGGGTCCCTGGCCTGTGGATAGTCCTACCAGGCAGCTTCAAGCATTGCTGGGCCTAGTTCAGATCTGCCAGGAACCCAGCTGGAGTTCCCTTGAAATTCTGCCTTGAATATGGTGAAAGCTTGTTGAACCTGGCATTTCAAACAAAACATTTTGGGCTCAATGAGCTGACATTTTTCAATTAAACTATTTAGTTGGAAAGTTTCCAACCAGTTTTATTCATAAATAAGTCTGGCTTCTGCAGATCAAAGTGTCCAGTCCCATCCTTTTGTTCTTCCATCTATGTAATGAAACTACCAGCACAACCTTCAACTCCACATTTCCTGAAACATTAGAACAGGATGGAGTTCAACCTGACATCTGTAGACATGTTTTAAGACTGGGTCTGTCTGAAGAGCACAATGCAGTTTCATTCAGGGATATCCAAGCTAGCTGTGATGAAGCTGGTTCCAGTACCAGAAATAGTGTGCCTGAATTAGCATGGTACCCTACTGCGGGCTCTTTCTTTTTTTCTGTCTGTCTTATGGTTTAGAGCATAAAACAACTTTATTTTTAAAGATAACAGGGAATCCGTGATTGATTTTCTCTGATATTGTTGGAGAACCTTGGGATGGCTTGGGGATGTTTACTGGAAACTCTAATATATTAACAGGAAAGGCTGTATTAGTCAATCTCCATCAGAGACTAGATATTAACTATACTAATAAACAGCATTTTGAACTATTTGGCTGAAAAAAGCCTTCTCCTCCCATTTGTGGTTTCATCTTTTACTACTTCTCTAGTCTCCAGAAAGACTAGAGTTTTGACAATCCCATGTTCAAAAAACCTAAGCTGGCACTTACCAATCTCCCCCCCCCCCAATAAAAATGATTGGCTTGAATGATTATGAGATTTTTTAAAATATTTCACTTTAGGTTTCTTTTCCTTTGCCTTTGATTTCCTGAGCCTTTAGGGTGCATTCAGGCCATGGCTTCAAGCTTTTCTCCATAACCAGTAGGAACAGAAATTTCTCTGTTAACGAATGAGAAGGCTTTTGTAACTCCTTGACTCCAACAGCTGGGGCTTAAAAAAAACAACCTCAAACACCCACAAATATAGTGAGAATCACAAAACTAGGACCTGAGTTTATACTGTAAAAATCAAATTGAATTTGTTTTACAAGGTTTTTTCAGGAGGAAAAAAGTCCTAGGCTAGTTGTATTAACCATGAACAGCGCTGGCTTTAAATTTCCTGATGAAATATTTATTTTGCTAGAAAATGCTGATTTGTCAAAAATGAAAGTGTCTGTGGGAAGAGGTCAGTTCTGAGGAATCTCCTGATTCAAAATAAAATTGAAAAAAATGTTCTGAAATGTCAATCTCATTTTGTCATATTCTAAACAAAAAGATTTGTCGTTCTCTTTGACATAACTTCTCAGTTTTACACTAACACAGATAAGACAGCATTTAGAAGGTCAAGATCGTTATAAAATGTTTGGAAATTATGGCAACAAAGCATTTCAATTGACCTTTCTGATTTTCTGTAGTTGCCTTATTTGTATTGTCAGTTCAGTGACATTTCTGAGAATTCAACTTTGGGGATTGATTTCAGATGGGAAATATTTTTGGAATCTCAAAAATTGTTATAGGATAAGAAAACCGTTTTCCCTTAGCATTTTGTACATCTTTCCTGCTCATCCTGGATCTCTGAAACACTTCTGGCTTCATTGTTTGCAAAAAAACTCACATGTGCCTCAAACCTCCCTGGAGGGGCTCTGCTCTCTGTTCAAAGGCCAAGCCAGGCTACATAAATTGGTACCTGACTCCCTGGGTAGAAGCAAGCGAGATACAAAAGCAAAGCTGTTTTCTTGTCACATATTGTGAGCACAGGCTTATAAGCAAACTATTGCAAGATTAAAGGAAAGCAAAACTTTATATCATGCCTGTGGCTCCATGGTAACTGCCTGTGTCCATGCTCTTACTCTGTGGTAAATTAAACTAAACAGCAGTAGCTTCGCCTCCTTGGATTAACTTTCATTTATTCCAGGGTCAGATTGTGCACGTGGACAGTTACCATGCAACAGCTGACATGCTGTAAAACCCCACACTCTTTTACTCCATAATAACTTGTTCCTGCCCTGAATGGCAGCAAGGGGAGCCATGTTGTACTGAAAACTTGCACTGGCAGTGGAAGACCTGCAGTATGCAGGGACTTGGGCTTGCATTCCCAGCACTCAGAGCATTTTGGGAGCCTGAGTGTTAGCAGCAGTTACACTTTCTCCCATGTCCTTGATGTGCCAGCCAGGTCAGGGTAGGGCCCCCTGCTCAGAGCAAGACATGATTTGGGTTAAGGGCAACACCTGAGTTTTTTATGCAGTGAAGAGAAGCCCCAGTGGCTGGGCATCCTCCTCAGTACAGCTGCTTGGTACTTGAATGAGGGGAAGATTGCAATGTTCAGATTCCCCCATTGTACTGGATCACTCTGCCCATCTCCTCTGTGGGGGCCCAGGCAGCCTTGAAACTACCAGCTTAAGAGACCGTTTCAGGATGAGGCTTTTGGTTCGGGAGCATCCGCCAGTGGCCTTCTTCTCTTTGCTTTGTGCAAGAGCTCTGCCAGCTTGCTGGAACGTGTGAGAGAAGTGTGGGCTGGTTTGGAGCGGCAGAAAGGGAGGGCGGGGAGGCCATCTGAGCAGAGCTAAGCTCCAAGCCAGCAGCAAGGCCCTGAGCAGGAGCAAGGGAAGTGGCTGGTGATTCCTTGGATTACTGGAAGACAGGCTGGCAGTTGGAGGCTGGGAGCAGCCATCAGGAGCAGGAGGCTAGGCTGATAAGGCAGGCGATGACTAACTCCCAGGGTTTAAGGCAGTGGTGCACAGCCTCCGCAGTGCTGATGTCTGCCTTGGCGACCTGTCAGGAGCCCAAGGGGAGTGCCGCATTTGCATACAAATTTACACAGGACTCAAGTCACATTGGAAAAAGTTAAAAATACATTAACACTTGCCTCATATCACTTCTTGCAAGTAAACAGGCTCTGCAGCCACTACAGGGATGTCACATGAGCAGGGATGGGTAGAAGAAGAGTCCAGGAGATGCCTGCTGATTACCAGCCACTTTCTGAAAGTGTCTAAATGCTCCTCAGAGCTGACTTCTGACTAGAGCAATTGTTTCCAAGAGGATAGGCATCATTCAGGACTTAACATTGAATGGGAATGTTAGGCAGAAGGTGGAATTGTGCCTAAGTCTTTCTTTCGCCTGTGATTTGCTCTAATACTTGCATTACACTGCTAATACTATGAGTTAAATAGCAGAGTAAATAACACAGCTGGTTCCAGGATAGGAATTGCCATAGTCATGCTTTATTTAATGGGTGGAAACATAATCAAAGTTTAGCTGTTGTTACTACCACCAGGTGGTCTGTAAGTGTGCATGCTCTCCTGATGTATAGGAATTTAGAAGCTGTTAAGTGCAGATGCTACACAGTTTAAAGAAGATGCTCATCTGAAAGTAGAATTTAATGCTTGTCGAATGTGTAGGATTAATAAGATTATCCCTAGAAACCAAGCAGATACCCTACTGGCAGCCTCCCTACATGCTTCATGCCTGCCCAAGATTAGATTGTCTACCTGAGAGCCTGCAAGGGGGGCCTAGCTGTATGATCTACTCCATCTTGGGCTTTTCTGTGCTGACCTGTTATTTAAGGCAGGGGAATTTGCACTCTGACACCAGCCAACTTGAACCAAGATTCCCCCAGACTTACAGACTAATTAAAAGCTTTTTTAATGGGGACAGTTTCAGGCCAATATTAACTATGGCTACAGTGGGTTTGGAGAAGAGCACATGATCCCCTAAGCCATTCAGTCTATTCCCCCCCAGCTTTATCTGAATTCTTGAAAGTGTCTCAGGCACTGCTCATTCACTCCTTACCATCAAACACTTTCTTTTTTAAATAGGTCCACTACTGCATTACCAAATCTGCCTTTGGCTCTACATTTGCCTAGTGCTTTTGTCCTTCCACCCACCAAGCTGTAGAAATCAATGATAAAAAAATATCCTCCACCCAGGAGAGGAGGGGAAGACTGAAAAGATGGCAGCCCCCCAAGCAGTGAGGAGGTTTTGTGTCTGATAGAAAACGATCACCTGCAAGGAAATGATCTGGAATTGGCTTAATGTCAGCCTTCCAGGGCTTGCCACTCAATTACATTTTAACCGGTTTCAGTGATAAGCACGCTGTGAGCAGAATGAGTCTCAGAACAGATTATGAAAGGGGCTGGTGTGAGCAAGCATCCAGAATGGCTTCCATTGTATGGGGGAGGAGGACTGGAGCCAGGGTATCTGACCTCTAGTGCTGACTGTGGCCTGGCATCTAGCAGACATTTTTGCACCAATGTAGGTACACTAGTCATTAGTGCACATGGGCTGCCCTAATGGCCCTGATGTAATTACATCAATCCAAAATAAAACACAGGCAGGGACAGACTCACATGTGTCGCATGTACACATGTCATGTATGCATACACACATACACTCACATAGATGCATACCCCCATGGACACATGCACATATTACAGATCCCTGTCCCCTCTGAAGTCCCTTTCATTCCCAGTGGTTTCCAGACTCTGAGGCCAAATTGTCATTCCACTGGGGTACTTTTCTCTCTAGAGAAATCCTCAGCCACATACTTTCTGCGTGACCTTGGGCAAGTTATTTAATCTCATTACAGGCAGTCCTCGACTTAGGACAGTTCGAGTTAAGATGAATCGCAGCTACAACATTTGTAAATTGACACCTGGGTTTTGAAGTTCTGACCCGGGTTTCAACTTCATGATGCTGAATGCTGGATACACGTCGGTGGAAGGGGAGGGGGGAGGAAAGGGCCATGGGGGGCAGATCAGTGCCCCTGTGGGAGTCGGGGGGGCTGGGGCTGGAGCAGGGGGTGGGGCAAACGCTGCCCAGCTGGGGCTGTGCCAGGCTCTGGGCATGGGGGCTATAGGTGGCAGGAGAAGCCACAGCTTATCTGGCTGCTTCCCCGGCTGCCCCTGTTGGGGCGAAGCAGGCAGTGCCAGGGCTGCGTCGGATGACCGTGGGAGAAGCCACAGCTCAAGATGCGGTTCATCTGCCTGCTCCACCGGCTGCCCCCACTGGGACGAGGCAGGCAGTGCCAGGGCCACGCTGGACAACTGCAGGAGAAGCCACAGCTCATCCGGCTGATCCCCCAGCTGCTCGCACTGGGGTGAGGCAGGTAGTGCTGGGGCTGAGCCAGGCAGCCGCAGGAGAAGCCGCGGCCTGTCCAGCAGCTCCTCTTGCTTGTCCAGGAGGGCATAAGGGGCGGTGGGGGAGGGACGTGTGACCCCCAGATCTGGTATATTTACAATATAAATACATAAATACATATAGACAAGTAATATAGCTACATTTATTTATTTTATATAATTGGGTACTGTCCAAAGTCTAATGGGTTATTTTGGGTGAATATAGGATATCAGGCATAGGTTCAGGAACCAATCCCCCATTTATAACATTGTCTGCTATGGGAAAACTGGTTCTGAGTTGCAATCTTTCGACTTAAGAAGTGTTTTTCAGGAACCAATTGTGTCCTAAGTCTGAGGACTGCCTGTATAGCTCTTCTCTTTGTCTGCATTAAAGATACTGATGTTTTCCTGTTTCATCCAGGTTCTGGGGTGCAAGGTGCTTGGCTGGATAGCGCCACAGTAATCTAAATGTCTTCTCACCCTGTGGCATAAAAAGGCATTTTCAAAAACAGGGGCTTTCAGGAGATGGATGAGGACGACTGACATTTTCATTTATTACCAGCCCTGTAGACACTCACCCACATGGAATAGCACTGAGATTCCCACCCTCTTGGGGCACCATCCCCATCATCTTTCATGCCTCTGTGCCAGCTCTGACCTGCAGGGCAGTCTGGGTACCCCAAATATCAGTTTTGTGACTGCAGTATCAACTCCGCTTTCAGAGATGTGCCCCCATGTGGGCACAGCCAGGGTGTGCCAGAGTACAGGAAGAAGGTTTGGCAATAGAGGAAAGCACTCAATGCCCTCGGCCCCAGGGAAGCCAGTAGAGGCAGAGGGTACTCAGCACCTCCATGACCAGGTTCTCCATTAGGAAAAGGGAGGCAAAACACGGAGGGGGAGCCCTGGAGTGCACAGGGCGTTAATGATATCCTGCTCCTGTGGGTAGCTAGGTCAG
This sequence comes from Crocodylus siamensis, assembly GCF_052110815.1. Lineage (NCBI taxonomy): Eukaryota > Metazoa > Chordata > Crocodylia > Crocodylidae > Crocodylus > Crocodylus siamensis. The sequence continues at coordinate 33,638,994 of NC_143404.1, read as the reverse complement.
TGTAATGGGAAGAGAGAGCAGGGAGAGAATGCAGAAGCTTCTCACTGCTCTCTGTGCTTTGGAAAAGCAGCTCAGCATAGCACAGTATTGGTGGCTGGGGACAGTGGAGCAACTTCCAGCCCCTGTGTTTGCTGGAATTTGGTTATTGCCCTCTTGGTCTTTGCTGTGGCTGATCTTGATCAGGAGCCTTGTCCCCTCTCACCCTCCAGGTTTCTCCTGGCTGCCACTTCTAACGTGTTTGACTGACAGCTGAGCTGTTTTGCACTTTCATTTCCCATTAAAGAGATGGCTCAGGTTGCAGGGAAGGGACCCTCCTGCTAATTATCTTGAAGCACAGCTTCTGACCTGCTAGGAATTACAGGGACTTCAAAGGAGATGTGGGTTCCTGATCTGTGTACAGGACTGCATGTGTGTAGTGTGTATATGAATGTGTGTGTATGCCTGTGTATGTGAGCATGTGTGTATGTGTATATGTGTATGCCTGCAGGGATAGGCATATATGCATGGAAGGATACATATGTGTGTGTAAGGGAGTGTATATGAGCATGTGTGCATACATGAATGTATGTATATACGTATGTGAGTATTATGCATACATACTTGTGCATATGTTGGCATGTACATACACACAAACACACACATGAGTAGGTATGTGTAGGGAGATGCCCAGTAAATTACCTTTAGGCCCACTGTCCTCCAGTCCTAACTGGTAAATCATTTCCCAACAATGTCATAGTTTATAGTTCCAAAAGCTTTGTTTGCCTGTCCAGTGTTTCATAATTTCATAGTTTGTAGGGTCGGAAGGGACCTGAGCAGATCATCTAGTCCAACCCCCTGCCATGGCAGGAAAGAGTACTGGGGTCAAACGACCCCAGCAAGATGTGCATCTAACCTCCTCTTAAACACCCCCAGGGTAGGAGCCTGCACCACTTCTCTTGGAAGCTGGTTCCAGACCCTAGCCGCCCTGACTGTGAAGTAGCGCCTCCTGATATCTAACCTAAACCTACCCTCTGCCAGCTTGTGACCGTTATTCCTGGTCACTCCTGGCGGTGCTCAGGGGAACAGTGACTCCCCCAATGCCTGCTGATCCCCCCTGACTAGTTTATAACAGGCCACAAGATCCCCCCTCAGCCTTCTCTTGTGGAGGCTGAACAGGTTCAGGTCCCGCAGCCTGTCCTCATAGGGCCTGCCCTGTTGTCCCCTGATCATGCGAGTGGCCCTCCTCTGGACCCTCTCCATGCTGTTGACATCCCTCTTGAAGTGTGGCGCCCAGAACTGGACGCAGTACTCCAACTGCGGCCTGACCAGTGCTGCATAGAGGGGGAGGATCACCTCCTTGGACCTGCTCGAGATGCATCTGTGGATGCATGACAAGGTGCGGTTGGCCTTCCTGACTGCCTCCCCACACTGCCAGCCCATGTTCATCTTGGAGTCAATGATGACCCCCAGATCCTTTTCCGCCTCCGTGCTGACAAGAGGGGAGTTCCCTAACCTGTAGGTATGGTGCCAGTTGTTCCGCCCCAGGTGCATCACCTTGCACTTGTCTGTGTTGAAACCCATCCTATTCTCGTCCGCCCACCCTTGTAACCTGTCTAGGTCTGATTGTAGCCTGATGCATCCTTCCAGTGTGCCCACGTCCCCCCACATCTTAGTGTCATCAGCAAATTTGAACAGGGTGCTTTTTACCCCCTCGTCCAAATCACTGATGAAGATGTTGAACAGTGCGGGCCCGAGGACCGAGCCCTGCGGAACCCACTGCCCACGTCCTTCCAGGTTGAGAAGGACCCATCCACCACCACCCCCTGGGTGCGGCCCTCCAGCCAGTTGGCGACCCATTTGACTGTGTGGGTGTCTACACCACAGCCCCCCAATTTCTTAATGAGAACGGGGTGAGAGACAGTGTCAAAAGCCTTCCAGAAGTCCAGGAAGACTATATCCACTGCTACCCCTGCATCTAATGATCAGGTGATCTGATCATAAAAGGCCACCAGGTTGGACCTGCCACTGATGAACCCATGTTGGTTGCCCCTAAGCATGCAGTCCCCTGCTGGCCCCTCCTGGATGTGTGCCAGCATAATTTTCTCGAACAGCTTGCCTAGGATCGAGGTAAGACTAACCGGCCTATAGTTTCCCAGGTCCTCCTTCCAGCCTTTTTTGAAGATGGGAACCACGTTGGCCGTCTTCCAGTCCTCCAGTACCTCACCAGAGCACCACGAGTGCTCGTAAAGCTATGGCAGGGGACTTGCAATGACCTCGGCCAGTTCCTTTAGGACTCTAGGGTGGAGATCATCCGGGCCGGCTGACTTGAATACGTCCAACCCCTCGAGAAGCTCCCTATCTAGTTCCTCGCCAACCCATGGCCCAGGTGTGCCTCCCCTGGGGCCCAAGGGGGGCCCAGCAGAGAGGTGGCTGTTCTGGTCCCTACTTAGGAAGACGGAGGCAAAGAAATCGTTAAACATGTTAGCTTTGCTGTCTGGTGTTCTCTCTTCTTAATAAATAACCATTTCGGTAATTTCCGCAAAGAGGTCCTGTCTCCAGATCCAGGTGTTGCTGCCCATTAGAGGCATAGTGCTGAAATGGTTCCTCTCCCACCCCACAGGAACTATGACAAGAACAAAGTTGGCAAGGTAAGAGGGAAATAGTTTAAGCTAATGCTTTGATTCAGCCTCCCAGCAGGGTAACCCATCCTCCCCCAATGGAAACAGGTAATAACCTAATGTTGAAGGATATTATTGCTCAGACATACAAAAGAAATGGCATAATAAAACCATGCTTATTCAGAAGGGAAGCAAAGCAGTTACAACAGGGAGAGAGATCTCAGAGGGATCAGTCCTGTCCAGAGCTGAGTACCTCCTGAGTGATGCTGAGGATCCTGAGTCAAAGGTACCTGGCATCTCCTTGCTGGTGCTCAGCCCTGTAAAGTATCTGGCCCTATAATCTCTTAAGCACAGTCAATGAGAAAGCACACTCTATGTGTATGCCCATAGACTAGACTTTTTATAGAACAATGGGAGAAGAAATATGTGCTGGGAAATCGAAGGTACTGAGATAACATTTTGACATGGACAAGATATACTGACAATATCTCTTCCATATGTTTAGGGGATGGATCATGGCTAATAGAGTTCATTGATCACTTAAGAGAGCTGCTACTCAGTAAAGCTGGCAGCAATTATTAGTGTCACAGATAAAGAGGGCTCATTTATTTATTTAAAATGCTGTCTCTGGGGCCAGTCTCAGGAGATTCATGTTGTGTTTGTAGCAAGGGCCAAAGATACTGAGCTAGACTCTTACTCAGGATGCAGAAGTCCACTTCCTAGGGTGGTGTAAATGGTTTAAATGAAGTTACATTGATTTATACCACCTGGGGATTGGCCATAAGTTTTAAGCTCACCCCATCAGTGAACGGTCAGTGTTCCTGTCCATTTTACAGGCCAGAGATGCAGGGACCAGATTCTAGTCTTCCTCTGGGGTAAATCAGGAGTCATTCCGGTGTAAGTAATGGAGTGACACCTGTGTAACACTGTGGGGAATGAGAAAAGGATATGGCTCTGGGGTAGGCATGCCCCAGGGGAGCAGGTGCGTAATGGGATTGACTCCCAAAGGCACACTAAACACACTGTAAACACACTCAAATCAATAGAGGGTTTGAACCAGAGGCACATTTGCTGCCTGGATATCACAGGAGTGAGCAGTGTCAGGCTGGTGCCAAGCCTGAGGCAGTCGCACACGAGAGCAAATTCCTAACAGTGCCTTCACCTAGAATGAGTCCACATTAGAGGGAATATGACTATAAATCTCATATCTCACACCTGATAAATGCACTGCTACCAACCTCAGCAGACAGGTCATAATGCAGAGCTGCTAAAGGTAACAGATATGTAGCTGGGATCCTGGCCACATATAGTTCAGTTTGGTCCCAGACACACTCAGCACATTTGCAGCAGTTCCTTGGCCCCAGCTCCTCAGGGTCTGGGCGGTGGAGTGGTGAGGGATGGGGACCAAGGATTCTGGGCACAGGAGGAGCATAGTCCCCTCCCATGAGCACTGCAGAGCATTGCAACCTTCCTGCCTGCCATCCTGATCAAAATGGTTGTAATTACCAGGTACTTCTGCTCTCACTGATCCCTGGAGAAGCCTGCAGGAGACAAGAGGTATAGTTCTCCACTCCAGGACACCAAGTAGATGCGGGTGTACCTCTAACCCCAGTAGGGCTACACCAGTATAACTGGGGAGAAGGGGGAGGGCAGGGTAGGTCTTGCCTTGGAGGGTTGCAGGTTTCGGCACCAGCTTTATTCTGTCCAGCTCAGGTGCCAACAGCAGTGAAGCTGCAGCAGGACAGGCTACAGTGCAGCCTGGTTTCTGGCTCTGTAGCTGGGAAACTAGCCATGCTGAAGGCTCCTTAGTGGTGATAATTCTCCAGGACCTGGGAGGAGCCCAGCTTGAGCCTCAGCTTCCAGGGTGAATCTGTAGGGCTGGCATTTGGGATGCTTTTCCATGGGAAGAGCAGATCTGATCAAGGGTTAGCACCACAATAACCATGGAGCCTCTCATAGCTGCAGGGTCACTTTTTAGAGGAGAGCTTCACTTCATGAGGGGCAATAACCAATAGTCCTCCCAACCCAGGCAGCCTAATGGCCTAGTATACATGCCAGTTTCTTTAGCTAATGGCACACAAGGATGTAGCCAGCATCACCTTAATCTGTCCACCTTAATTTCATAGCCTTAGTAAACTAATACTCATTTGCAGCTGGAGCAACTGGGGTGACCTTTAGCATGGGTGCAGCACAGGGTTTCAACTTATACCTCTTCAGCCATAGTGAGACACCTTAGCTGTTCTAATAATGTGCCCCACTACATGATGATAACAAAGCATCTGAGTTCTTTAGGGATCAGTTATTTAACAGAGAAGGATAGTGATGAATCTCCCTATCCACAGCACTGAGGATGCCTGGGATCAGATGCATGTTATGATACATCTGGCAGTCATGGAACACCTTATCCTGTTATGTAGAGGTGTCATAAGGCATCATTCAGGAAAGTAGATTTTGGGAGCAGAGCTTGCAGAGCGATTGGCCACAATCCATCTACATCTCAGAAACATGAACAGGTCTTTGATTAAACTTTCAACAGTGCAGACAGTTTTGATGTATAATGGAGTGAATGTTACTGGAGAAATCTTGTGTATTGTGTTTCTCACTATGTTTCTCTTTACAAACGATGATCCCCAGACTTGGAGCAGCTCTTTCTGGTTAATTAAAACTCCGTCCTAGCAATAACAGCCAGGAGATGTGGATGGACAGCACATCAGGGAGAGTCTGGGTTTGCTTGATTAAATAAGATGCTGATGTAGTTAGAGATGAATAATAACGAAGGTACGGCACTGCCCTTACAAGGTGCTTCCCCACACTGTAGGAGATAAGCGTCCCTGCCTCCATTTTAGCAGCAGGGGCAAGTTCTCTCCCAAGCCACACTGACTTGTCTCTGACAGTCAGAGCCTGGGGATCCTTGCCCTCTGCCCCATCCACCGGAGCATGCTGCCTCCCAGATCAAGAGCTGGAGTGAGAGATAGGGCAGCTAAGTGGCCTCATGCCCCCAAACTCACACTCAACCCCTGTCACATCAGCCTGAACTCTGCTCTCCTGCTCCAGGCACAATGGGTCCAACTCATCCCAGGCTGCCCCCTCAACCCTGCTCTGCCTCCTGCCACTAGCTATAGCGACTAGCTGAACCCAGATCTGAGCTTCTGAAATGTCTTTCCTTTTTGTCATCTCTCACCTCAAGGCCATCTTCTCCTTGTTCTTTTCATTGCCTTTCTTCCTCTGCCTAATCCCTTCCGTCTCTGCTTCAACCCCCATTCACGACTCTGCTCACACCACCTCTCTTGGCTTTCCAGAGCTTCTAACCTCTGCCCGTCTTATCCTTCTATCCTCCTGCCTTATCCCCCTGTCCTGCTCCCCAGTTTCCTGCCTCCTATTTTCCCTGTGCTCCCAACTCTCTATTTTCTTTCCTACCTCTTTTCTCTGCTCTGCTCTTTCCCTTCATTGTTCCCCTTTTCTTATGCTCCTTACTGCTGCCACCTCTTCCTGTGGCAATTCCTTTCTCCACATGTGCCTGGCCCACCCACATCCTCCCTGACTCCTTCATTTCTCCCACACACTACAACGTCTATCCCCATCCTTCTTCTGGATCTTCCTTACTCTCTTGCCCATTCACTTTATTTGGGCCAGAGCCTGTCACTTCTTCACTGGGACTGGAGTCCATATATTGGACTCTTTAACTGATGTGAATCCCCACTGACTGTCTCCGTGGGTGGTCAGTTGTGTGAATTTGCCTGGTTGCTACAGCCCATTTCCCTTCTGTTGCTCGCACTTTTCTTTTTGTCCCCAGGTCTGCACTCTTTTCTCATGATAGGTAACAAGACACCCACATGGGTAATACAGAGAAACCATTAATGTCAACCTAGCTGATATGTCAGGCTGACCAGGGGATATGGCACAGGATACTGGTGATATCAGCTGTGACAGAGCTCTGGGAGAGGGTTCATTGGTTATTTATTATTTAGATTGGTCACACATGCTACATTTAATGAAACACATAAGCCCCAAATCAGAACGTCAGATGGTAGCCAAGGACTCTGCTGACACAATTACCCAGCCCCACTTTTCTAGCATGTGCATGCAGGCCTGAGCAGCCAATCTTTCTCGAGTCTGCTGGGGAGTGAATTTCACAGTCAAGGCTGCTCCTGCTCTGCCTGCTCTGCCCCTATGGTGGGATCCAGTTCTTCAGCTCTAGTGCTTCAGCTGACCTCAGCACATGTGGTGGTGGTCTAGCTGCACTGGCACTAGAGGTTCAAAATACCTATTTTAATAGGGTGCTAATTTGTGAGTGAGTAGGGAGCCCAGAGAAGGTGCATGGCAGCATTGTGTCCATGAGTAAGCAAGGTTGAATTTGAACGTTGTTGTAATGAATAAATACAGGAGAATATTTTGCCTTGGTGCTATGGTGTTTGCTAATTTGTCACCTGTGGTAAGTTAAAATAGGAGGACAAAAACATAAAGGCTGGCTGCATTTCACTGTAATTCCTGTTTGCTTGAAGATGCTGGCATTTTCATGATAGCCTCTATAATAGCATTAGCAGCTAAAATGCCTTGCTTCAGCTAATCCACTTCCCAAATAGGATGGCTCCAGTGTTGCTATATGGCATTTTTTTAAAATTAAATAGCAAACCTTCTTTTTGGTCACAGGTAGAACTGTCAGTTGTCTGAACCCTCTGAGTTGTTCAGACCAAGACATCATCAATATATGATACTGACAGTGCTCAAATTCTGCTAACGTTTCTGCTTCCTTCTTGTTAGGCAGTGGGGCACCAGGGCTAGTAAGAAGAAGAATGAACTCCCAAGGCTAGGATTATTTAACTATGAAGTCTGGATGCTTCCAAAACAGGGACGTATTTAGCTTCAACCACTCTGCTAACTATTTCCTCCATGCCTGGGAACTATATAAACCCAATCTGGATTTTGGCATATTGCATTGGTGGGATCATTTTTTCTGCTTCCATCATGGTATGCACTCATCCATGTGACTCACTGAATTCCTTTATAACTAATTTTTCCAGGTGTGTAAATTCCTGAAGTACCTCATGTCTCAGCACAACAGGAATTTTCCTAGGAGGAGTAATAAGTGCTTCCCTTAGGGATTAGGAAATGTGATATATGTGCAACTCATTTTATGTAGCCCATCACTGTATTCTTCAGCTGTATTATTTGCATTTAGTCGCACAAGGCCTCAATTAGACATCTGATGAGTGTTAATTCCTCACAAACTGTGAACCGGGATGTGGGCTGAGCTTCCACCTACACAATCACAAACCCAAGTGACTTTCCAGGGTCCCTGCACAGCCCAATAATTGGTTGTTTCTTTCTACCGTATGGAACTGATTTTACTACTTTTTTCTGTTGAAGATTTATTCCTGATTCAATGCTATGCCTTGTCTAGCAGTACATTGCATTCAATTCTTGTATCAAGGTCACTAAGCGTATGGCAGAATATTCACTCAACTCCAGAGTTATTTTCCATTCTTTGCTTTGCTCAGTACTGTTGTTGTTGTTCCAACACTGTTCCTATCCATTGTTCCAATATGCCACTGAATAAGGTCTCAGATTAGCTGTTCCTCTCAACTCAGTGGAGTGTTTAACTGTACACTAAAACTCTAGTTCAAGTGTCTTCAGTGGGATGTAAGCATTAAGCAGTGGCTTAAGGGCTTTACCACATAGGAATGCACATCATCACATGTTTAAAATCTTTGCTGAATTAGGCCCTAGTGCTGCTCATTTTTGCCATGTTGGAAACTCCAGGCACACTCATGGTGCTGCATGTTTTGGCAGAATGATCTTTTCTGCAGATGAAGGATGTTTCTGGGCTGCTGCCCCTGCTGAGGATGTGCATTGCTGTAATGTCCAGGAGCCTCAGGGCCTTCTTGAACTGCACACTGGACAAACAGAAAAAAGGATGGCCTCTGCCTCAAAGAGCTTACAGTCAAAGTATTAATCTACTGCTGACCTGGTTGATGCTAAGCCCCATCTCTTCAGGGAGTTTGCCATGATTCCAGTAACCGCCAGTACAAATATACCCTATGCCCTCCTTATGTTTGCTGCAGCGTGTATTTCCTGGTGCTAGTCAGCCAGTACTGCATAGCCAGCCCAGTACTGACAGCAGCGCAACTAGGGAGATATGGATGTCACCTACTGAATGTGGGGTCCCAAGTGGGCCTCTGCAGCCTGCACGGTAGCCTGGACTGCTGCAGCTTCATCACTACCAGTAGCCAAATGTGTGTATGGTCACACTTTTGGACTTTAGTGCAGACAGCCCCTGTATGTCTGCTGGGAGGGAGATGTTGGCCCTGCTGAGACTGTGCTCTGCTCCATGCTTCTAATGCTGTGGGCAGCCATTACTGGGGCATAAGGAGTTTCGTTATGACACCCTAATGGCCCATGTTGGCTTACAGGGCGAGCCACCCTCTGGCCCTGTTTCAACTGACATTTTGCTGAGAGCACCCTCAGTGCCAGCTGCTCCTGTGCTTCCTCCTGGGCAGCAGCAGGGTCTTGCTTTAGTAACTTCTGTAGTTATCTACTGCTGTAGGTGAGTTGGTCTGAATCTTTCTAGCCACTCCCCTTCACAATGAACTTAGTGAAATAACAGCCCTCTTGCCTTTGGCAGACATGTTAGGAAGTATGGTTAGTGATTAGGGAAATGGCTAGAAATTCCCTGCCTTGCCTTGGGCAAGTCACTTAGTCCTTCTGTGACTCAGTTCCCCATCAGTACAAGAGAGCTGAGTGCCTTTGAGGGCAGGCCTAAAGTTACCTGAGAGAGTATGCCACTTCTCCAGCTGCCTGTGGAGTATTCATATGCCTTATATATTAGTTTCTTGCTACCCTCCACACCAGCTGTTGAATGCCAGTGAAGAACTGGGGCCTCCACATTGCTGCTATACTCAGTATCTTCTGCCAAATGACAGTCTGATTCTTTAAAACTGGTTAAACTACCTGTGGCTGTGTCCCTGTAACATGCAGAACAGAAAAGTCTGAAATGTAATTTGCAAAGGAAACAATAGTAGGGTTTGTACCACTGCACTCCCCTGCCCTTTTCCTCTTTCTGTGTCTCTGCACAGTGTATAAAGTTAGCCTGCAAAAGATTTTTAAAAGGTTTCCATTTTCCTGCTCTTTCCATTAGAGATTCAGGTCTGGTCTGCCCCTGGAGCCTCCATGTCTGCTGGAGAGATAGTGAAATTGAGACATAAAAAGACACTGAATTTTTTGCAGTTCAAGGGAGGAGGGATTTTTAGCCAGCCTGTCTAAAACTTGGGGTTTCTTTGCTTTTGTAAGCAGTCTATTTAATATTAGTCCTGTAGGAGCACTTTGGCAAAGGGATATTATTGCTCATGTCCCAGGACTCCAGCTTCTCTTCAAGTAAAGCAGAGAGTCCATAATAAGCATCCTGGAGATGCAGTAGTGTAACCTGGGGGACACCAACCCCAGACACCATTTCAGAGGGGCTGCCAGCATGGCAGCTCTCAGAGAACCTGCACAACTGCTGCAGCCTATGCTAAGAGACCTTGTGTGGAAGCAGTCAGAAGCAAAATGATGTGGTTACCATAGACAGGGCAGCTTCTGGTCCCCTTCTCCCGAGCTGATGACATTGGACACAACAGCAGCCTGTGCCACCACTACAGCCTGGGCAAGGAGATAAGTGCTGCCTCAAGTGCTATAATTTAAAGTCACACCTCTGTGGAGACACCAAGAACCTGGAAAATCTAGATTTAACTTTTCTTCTGAGCTTGCAAAGGTTAAAAACATTGAAGAGGGACACAAACCTAGCATGATACCTCCCTGTCCAGAAGCATTTTAGAAAAAACAGCTGGAAAGAACAGCTCAGTCATTATCTATTCAGGTCACACGCACCTACGGCGTAGTGCATGGTGGACTGTGTTTATGAGGAAGCTCATTAATATTCAAGGTTTTGCATGGGAGCACTGGTCTGCCACTGCTACATCCAGGGCAGGATCAGGACCTCACTGCATTGTAGAACTCTCATTTGGTTGCAAAATCATTTCACTCTCTTAGAGGTCCAGTTTGTTTTATTTTTCTAAGGGGCTATTTTTTCTTGCATGGTGATACATAGAAAAACTCTTCTTGCCCTCCCTGTGAGTTATTTTGGAAGCTCCTAACAGTCACATTTCATTTTTTCAAACACTTTAGTTATAAGCCATGAGAAGATGGGCATTAACCATAACAATCAGTATGCAATCTGGAGGGAGGAGCACAGATGAAGGGGGACAAGAGATTGGAGGAGTCACCAGGAAGTCGATCCGTAAGCACGTGGCTGGAATACTGGCTGCAATTCTAGCTTTTCTGTCACTAGTTCTCTTAATAGAGGTTGTTTCAATTTAGAAACATGGAGTCCTCTCATGTTATGACTTGGCATACTGTATATACAGCAAGGTGACAATAGTTATTCTGCTGCACAGCAAGGAGGCAAGGGCAATTAACAGGAAAACTAAGCTAAACTTAGAAACAACGCAAACAGGCAACACAGAGGGACTCAGGCCCCTGGGAATTCTGGACTCCACAAAACCCCTCATATAATGATAGAAGTAGTGGGACAATGAACTGACTCTACACGTAGAGCCGCCAGGTGAGAGGAAGCTGAGAAAATGAAGGCAAAACTTCTTTTTCTACCTCATTGGGGAAATAGGGTGAGAAGCGAGTGAGACTTTGTTGCCAGAAATAATATCTGAAACACTGGAACAGCAGGTAAAGGTGTTTGATGAGTACTGTGACCCCAGATACAATGAAGCTGTCAAGTGATACTCTTTTTTAAAACCTAATCAGAGAAGCAAAAGAGGGACTAGATACCTCCACCGCAGAACTGAAAACTCTGCTGTGTTTCTTTGGAAATACTAAAGGTTCCTTAATCATGCCAAGATTATTTGTGGGATATGTGATTCCAGCTTAAAGGGAGTTTGTTTAGGGAAACCACTGAGAAATGCCGACAAATATCAAGTGCAGCTGAACAGCTCATGGAAAGGATCAAAACAATGACAGCCACTAGTGCAGAACAAGTACACAGGCTTAAGATAAAGGAAGGCAGGGAGCAGAACAGAGACAGACTGTGTAAGTATGCAGGCAGGGTGGTCATGTGGAAGACAGCATGAAAGGCAGGAAGTAAAAAAATTCTAAGCCCCAGGGCAAAGAGAGCGTGCAAAGAAGAAGAAACTCTGCAGCCTTGTACAATCCCATAGCAGACCTGGTCACTTTAAAGACAGGACCTTCCTGCTCACAGTCGATTAGGAGTCCTGGTTCCGGGAAGGGGGCTGTCTGGGAGATGCTCAGGCAGGAGTTGTGGGCAGGAGGCAGAAGGTGCGTTTTGCAAAGTTTGGCACACTGACACACTGGATTTAGACCTCAGGGCAGCGTGCACTGCAACAAAATCTAAACAGTTCAGCACCAGTTCTGGGCGCCCCATTTCAGGAGGGATGTGGACAACACTGAGAGGGTCCAGAGGAGGGCCACCCGCATGATCCGGGGACTACAGGGCAGACCCTACAATGAAAGACTGTGAGACCTGAACCTGTTCAGCCTTCACAAGAGAAGGCTGAGGGGGCACCTGGTGACTGTCTGTAAACTCACTAGGGGGGACCAGAAGGGTTTGGGAGAGACACTGTTTCCTCTAGCACCCCCGACACAACAAGGAATAATGGCCACAAGTTATTGGAGAGTAGGTTTAGATGAGACATCCGCAAGAACTACTTTACAGTTAGGGTGGCTAGGAGCTGGAACCAGCTTCCAAGAGAAGTGGTGCTGGCTCCTACCCTGGGGGTCTTTAAGAAGAGGCTGGATGAACACCTTGCTGGGGTCATGGGACAAAGGCAGAATCAACAGGTAATGTCCCTCTGTTTTCTTAATGAGGTGATAAACACTGAGTTAGGGGTGATAAACGTTCCCAGCTGGGCTGCTCAGGAGTGGGGGAACCCTCCCTATTTGCAACATCCTGCCAGGGCCTGGCCACACCCCCCTCAGCTCAGCTCTGTGCAAGGGAAGGGAGGGCTGCTTTAGTGCCCCCAGCTTCTAGCCTGAGCCACTGCATGCATATGCCTGCATGTCTGGGATGTCTGTCTGGTTACCAAAATGATTTAGCCTAGCCAGGTTAGACTAACCTGCAAGATTGAATCAATTCAGGCTCAGGCTCTTTCAATGTCTGTCCCTAGCCCCATGTGCCCATAATTAACAGGGAGTAGCATGCAGCAGCTGCTCAGTGTCTGTCTCTGTGCCTGCAGTTACTCTACAGTCAGTGAACACTAAACTAAGATACTTTAGTCCTGTTTGATTCAGAAGTAAATTCCACCAGTTTCTCTCTCACTGTGGAGCAAGAGTGGGAAGACAGACAGTGACTGCAAAGCAGCTGAGGTGCAATTAAATCCTTACTCATTGTTATTTGCGGGTGCACAAACAGTTACTGCTATAATGGGCCACACATAATTATTGGATTGTGACCAGGAAAAAATCTGGGGGCAGGAGTTGAAGAGCAGAGGTGCTTTAACTGCAGCATGCCAAAGCACAAATTGGCAGCATATCTGGCACCCAATAGCCATAAATTACTTGCAAAGACATTTCCATACACTGTAACATACAAAATCATTGCTCACAATTCTAATCTTCCAGCAGTGGGGATAGTAAAACACAGTGGTTACTGTTTGAGTTAATCCAAAAGAAAAACATGCAGTTGGTCAGTTTGTTTTTACATTTCAGCTTACAGCAAGGGAGATGCTCTGGGGCACAGTTTTAGGCCCTTGATGTTTGCTTTTCACTTACTGCGTTACAGTATGAGCTTCTTTGTGGTGTGCTGGTACTTTGGAAACTAGGCCCCAGATGTACATGAAAACTAGTGCTTGCCTCCAAGATTGGCTGGCAGATATAGCTGTCTTGTGCTAATATTCAGTTCCACACATGCTGCTTCTGTGTAGCTGGGAGCTAGGACATTCATTGAGTCATTACTCCTTGTAACCCCCAGATCTTGTTTGGTGAATCAGACAATCAATTTCAACTTTTAAATCAGTGCTTGTCAGACTCAGTATTATCTTCTGGTGTCAGGAGCTAAGTGACGTTAAAAAGTGGAGCACCCGAGGCCACCTCGTTTGCCCTTAGGAATGTAACTCAGCAGAGAATATGAGGAGGTGATACAAGGTTTCTAATTCTTCCTTAAAGCAAAAATCAGTTATGAAAGCTTCTATATAGCTGCACAGGACATGCTGACCACAAGCAGCTAGGATTTATGACATGGGTTAGGTTTTCAGAAAAGCCCAGAACTAATCTAACTCCACTCTGGTTGCAGTCTATAGTAGTTTGCTTCTCATGGGAACAGAGCATAGGCTAATAGTGGGTGCACCTACACTAGACACTAAGTGCAATAAATTAATTCTACTACGCATTAGCGCGTCACAGCAAAAGCCAGGCTAATGTGCTAATGCGCAGTAGAATTAATCTACTGAACATTAGCATCACCTAAAAGATGTACGCTGATGCTACTGTGCGGCAGCACCAATTACAGTGCTATAATAACAGCACTGTACATTAATAACAGTACATTAATGCATGTGTAGCCATGCCCACAGAAAGCTTTTAAAAATCCATCCTGTATTTCTTAGTCATAGGTAAGTTTTTTCACTGAGGTTCTCACTATGATATATGAGCTCTGCCTCTAGGATATCAGTGAAGGAACAAGGAGAACTCTAAGAGAATGTAAAGGTGATAAATGGAAGGGAAAGAGTCAACATGACATCATGGAGAAGGGCCTGAGAAGAAGAAATCAGACCATGTGAGAGCAAATCTCTCCTTCTGAGCTCTGATGTGAAAGCTGAGTTTTTTTAATTCATTGTTTATAGGGTACCAATAGTGGCTAGGCACTTTCCAGCCAGTGAGCAAACACTTTCCAGGCAGAGCCCCCAGGATCTTACAATCACATGACTTTGAAAAGTAGCAGACAGGATTTTCAGAGACAGGATTTCCTGAAGCCTAACCAGGGCAGAGGCAGCTGATGTGAGGAAAAGGCTTGGCTCTGTAGGGAGCAGTACATATTTGCAAGCTGAGTGAAATGAGTGTTTCCCCCAAAGACGATGTTATGTTAACAAGCACTGAGGGAAATAAAGTGCATCTAATTAAAAGTGAATGCCAAGGAGATGGGTGGCAAGGGGTAAGCAAGCAGCTAGACAAGCTTTTTTTGCAGTGAATGAGAAGGCAATCAGTGCTAAAGGCTGAGGCATGTTGGACAGTAGGCAATATGTTATGCACAGTAAGCAAATGAGGTGTCCTTCACACAAATAACTGAGAAATGCAACCATGAAATCCCTGCCTAAACACCAGGTCCAAGGATAAAACACTGGGAATGTGTCTCTGAACAAACCAAAAGGTCTGGCTTGTAATGGTGGACTCATGACAGACTGGGTTGGGAATGACATATCTTTAGCAGCAAATGTCACAAGGCTAGTTGCTATCCTGTACTCTCATGGAGTTTGTTTCCTGAGGCAGCCCTCAGGAGAGCTCCTGAGAAAAAGTAGAAGCTATAGTCCAACAATTCACCTAACACAGGATGATAAGGAGGTAATGGAACAGCAGGCTTCGGTTTTGCAGCTGTGGACGAGCAAAGAGGAAGATTCACTACAATTTTTTTCACAACCATGCTCCAAAAATAGCCCTCATTCTCATGGCACTGCTGCTCAGCTGTGTCTCCAGGTCCTAAGCTTCTTCTCAGGATAGAAATAACTCTCAGTAGATAATAATATTTATACAGCACTTTTCATTGGTAGATCTCAACTCTCATTCTGTTGCAAAATGATTTCACTCAAAGTTCCAATTTGTTTTATTTTTCTAAGGTACTATTTTTTCTTGCATAGTAATTCATGGAAAAAGTCTTCTCACCCTCTCTGTGAATTGTTTTGAAAGCTCCTGACAGTCAGCTCTCATTTTTCAAACACTTTAGTACTAGGTCATGGTAAGTTGGTCATCAGTCATAACAGTTGGCCTACAAAGGAGGAACAGTAACATTATCCCCATTTTACAGACAAGGAAACCAGGGTATCAAGAAGCAAAGTGACCTGCCTAAGGTCACCAAGCAGATCAGTGGCAGAGCCAGGTATGGAACCTAGGATTCCTGAGTCCCAAACCTTTTTTGCTGTCTTCTAGCTCACTGCCAGGAGTGACCAGGAATAACGGTCACAAGCTGGCAGAGGGTAGGTTTAGGTTAGATATCAGGAAGCGCTACTTCACGGTCAGGGCGGCTAGGGGCTGGAACCAACTTCCAAGAGAAGTGGTGCAGGCTCCTACCCTGGGGGTGTTTAAGAGGAGGTTACATGACCCCAGTACTCTTTCCTGCCATGGCAGGGGGTCAGACTAGATGATCTGCTCAGGTCCCTTCCAACCCTAGAAATTATGAAACTATGAAACTCTCCTGTGTAGAAAGAAAAAAAAACCCTGGCATGAGGCATTCTAGAGTGTCCCCCACCCCCTGCCCACACCCAGCACCTCTCTCAGGACACACACATGGTTGAAGCAAAAAAACTTTATTTCCCTAACTACACCCACCCCCATCCCCACCCCCCTCAACCAACAGAGTCCCTCCACCACCATCCCCACCCACCAACAATAAAAAACCTGCTTACAATGTAAAAACTATTTACAGTGTGTCAACTATTTACAACATCTCTGGGTTTCAGGCCCTGAGTCTGTGTGTGTGTGGGGGGGGGGGGGGGGGCTAGGGGGCAGAGCCCAGGGGCAGGTATCCCGTATCTCAGCTTCAGGCCATTCCCCCATGGGTCTGGGGGCTGCAGCAACCCCAGCGGGCAGAAGCTTCATGCTGCGGTCACCTGGGATGGCAGTCCCTGAGGGCAGGCGGCTCCCCCTCCAGCTGACCCAGTGCAGCCCCAGCATCCCTGTGAGGTACAGCCAGGTCCTTGGGTGTTAGAGAGAGTGGTGGGGCCCAGGCAGGTGGCACCAAGTCTGAGGCAGGGGTTGGGCCAGGGGGTCTGGCAGGCAGGAGGCACTGGAGGATGTCTTCCCAGGCCCAGATGGGGAAGGTGGTGGGCTTCCATGTGAGAAAGTCTTCCCCAGGCACTGTGGGGTGGCGGGCAGGACCCAGGGGCCCTGTGGGGCCATTGGCAGGGGCCTGGCAGTGGGGGACATGGACACAGCCACCAGGGCCAGAAGGGTGTCCAGGGCCAGGTGGTTGGTGTCCTCAGCCTCCACTGCCTGGGCTTGGAGTGCCACCTGCTGTCAGAGCAGCTTAAGGCGCTCCCACTCCAGGGCCTCCATTTGTGCCTGGTGATCTGGCTGCGCATGGTCCTGCGCTTCCTCCCAAGTGATGTCCTCTACCCACCAAGCCTGCTTCCATGCCTCCCACTCCTTTGCCACGTCCACCAACTGCTGGAGCAGGAGGGTCTGGTCCATCGTGTGCCAGTGGCACAGCTGGTACACCTGGATGACTCCAGGGCTTGGTGGCAGTGACCTGGAGCCCCCATCCCTGCTGGGGCAGGTGGGATCTCCCCTGCATCCAGATGTACCTGCAGAGGCAAGAGATAGAAGCCTTTTGTGAGAGTTTGCAACATTTCACAGATAAGAGAAGAGCCTTTGCACCAGGGGTAATGCTCTGTCCAGCCTCAGATCAGGGTTTAGCCATACATGGGTGACCAAGGACCATGGTAAATTGGGTGGGCAGGCCTGAGCCCAGGTGGCCACTGGCTGAATGCCCCCATACCCACTTGGTCTGCTAGGGCCAATGGACCACTGGGTGCTGGCCACAGGCAGCCTGCCTCCCCTGCCCTCTTCCCAGAGTGGGATAGGCCAGGCTGCTGGCAGCACCTGCTGCTGCAGCTCCAGACCCCACTCCCGCTCTCTGCTCCTTCAGGCCAACTGCTCTGCTGTGCTGCTGCCCAGACCACAGTGCCTGGGCTTGGGATGCATGGGGCTCCCAGACAACAGGGGCAAGGGGCTGGCCATGCCCCCACCCTCCTAGCAGGGGACCTCTCTGGAGAGGTACCCCAGGGCCTCTTCCCCTTGCCTCCTGTGTCATCACTGTGTCCCCAGCATGCCTCAGGTAGCACCAGATAAGCTGTTTGTGGATGCAGCAGCTGGGAGAGGAGGGTGGTGCAGGGTGCTAAAGGCCTGAGGTCTCCTCCTCTGGTGATGTGTCACTGAAGTGGTCAGAGTGGGGCAGGGGCCGCCCTGCTGGTGACAGTTTCAGGGGTGCTGTACTGACCAGGAGTGTTCTCATTCCTGCATGCCTTCCAACAGGGCCTCATAAATATGGGTGTTCAAGCACCTGCCCCATGCGAACTGCCTCAGCACATCAGTACCACCCCAGAGTGCCATGAGGTTGCCAACCTTCTCCCGGGTCCAGTTGGGTGCCTGGGAGATCAGCACAGATGTGAACACATGGGTAGGGCTGGGGCTCAGTGGGGGGGAAGTCAACGGCATGATATCCTGTGCTGGCTCTCTGGGCTCCCGCATGGCTGTCCCTGTGATGCTGGCCCTGGATGGCTGCCAGCAGTGTCCATCACAAAGGCATGGCCAGGAACAGAAAGCTGTGTGGTAGAGGCATATCACCACAGCACCTGCAATGAGAGGAGACAGCTCAGGGTGAGCAGCAGCATGAAGCAGGTGCTGGACCTGCTGGCAGAGACAGCCAGGCAGTAGCCCTAGGGGGATCCTAGGGCTGGGCAGGGGATGCAGCAATCTGCAGCCCTTTGCAACACTCATCTGTGGCCAAGAAGCAGCTCTGGAGGGGACAGGCCAGGCAGAGGCAGCCTGCGGCCTGTCTTGGGGGGACACGGGGCCTGCTCTGGTCCCAGAGAGTACACAGGCTCCAGCAGGCATCTGTGCTGTGTATCCCAAGGAACAAAAGGCCACAGGCTTCTATATCCTGCAGCTGGGGCTACCAGAGAGCAGCCCAGCCCTGGGGCAGGAGAGGCTCCCAGCCAGGAGCCCTGGGGCTGGGCTCAGGCTGGCCCCCTAGTGGCTGGGCATACTCGGCACTAAGTTAGTGCCAGGTTTCACCTACATGTGCATTACTGTGCATTAACTAATCATGACTAAATCTGATACCTGAATTTGCAGGTATCAAAAGCTATTTTTACTGTGCAGTAAGGGTGTGCACATGTAGAAGCATGCTCATACTGTGCCAGACAGGTGTCTACCTGTGCAGGAAAGCAGGAGCAGATTTGCTGCCAATCTTCTCCCACTTCCCAGGGACTTGCAGTAGGCCCTTTCCACCACCAGGGGGAGGTCTAGGTCTCAGCTGCAGCTGCCAGCAGCAGCAGCCATCTTTGAAAACCAGTCTCACGCATTGCTCTCTGGCCAGCCACTTCCCTCGCCAGCAGTAGCATGCCCAGAGCAGAAGCAGCACACAGCAGCGCTCTTCTCTCTGCCTCTGCCTCCCATGCTATGGCTGCTCTAGCCCCTGGCCCTGGCAGTGATGATCATCACCCTGCAATCCTGCTAGCCACCACACTGGCCCTGCTAGCCCACTGCACTGGCCCCTCCCTGGCCTACATCCATCTGGGCCCTTCTGGCTCCCCCCCACACAGGGACCACCTGCCCAGCCACCACATGCTGTCCCAGGGCCACCACTGCACACCTGCTGCCTCCACCCCATCTGCCTGGATGAACCCCAGCAGGGATGCCAGTCGTGGGCTCCTGGATGCCACCTCTGAGCTACCATTACACATCAGCCTTACAGCCTCTGGGCCTGCTGGGCCAGCCAGGACTGGTGGTGGCACATTGTCCAGCATGCCTGGCACAATGAGTGGTGGCTGAAGGCCCTCAGGATTACCCAGGCCACCTTCCAGGACCTCCTGAAGCAGCTCTAGCTCCACCTAGAGCAGCAGGACACCAGCATGGGGCCTGCAGTACCTCGGCAGTACATCAGCCACTTTGGTGTGGGCGAGGCCACCATGAGGGAGGCCATCCTGGAGGTGTGCCATGCCCTCTAGGACATGCTGGTGGACACTGTGTTCTGTGTGCATGACCACCTGGTGGTGGGCTTCCATGCCCTGGGATTCCTCCAGTGCATAGAGGTCCTGGATGGGACTCGCATCCCCATCACCTGCCCATCCCACAGAGAACACCCCTACTACAGCTGGAGGGGTTTTCACTTTATAGTGCTCCAGGCTATTGTGGACAACTTCAGGGCCTTCACGTATGTAAGCACTGGCTGGACGGAGTGCCCACAATGCCCACATCTTCATTAACTCTGGCCCGCTGGGCCTAGTGGAGAGTGGGATCTTCGTGCTGGGGGTGCTGAACCTGCAGCCGGACACTGTGCCTGTTCCACCTCTCCTCATTGGGGTCCTTGCCTACCCGCTTCTGCTCTGGCTCATGTGGTCCAACACCAGTTAGCTGGTCCCTCACCAACCTGACTTCAGTGCTTCCTAGGCTGGACCTGCACCCTGGTGAAGTGTGCCTTTGGCTACCTCAAGGGATGCTGGTGCACCCTCACTGCCCATCGCCCACCTCAAGTTTGCTGAAGATGACCTCCTCCAGGTCATCCTTGCAGCCTGTGCACTGTATAACATCTGCAAGGCCCATGTTCAACTAGGCCTGGGTGGAGGAGGCACAGTGTGCGAAAGATGCCTGGCAATGGGAGCACCACCTGGGGTGGTACCAGCAGCAGCGGCGACAGTGGCAGTGGTGCCTTCTCTTCCCCGAGTGGAGGGCCTAGGAGAGCTGCACACCCACTAGTGAGGACCAGGGCACTGGGTGCAGGAGGCACTGGCTGACCACATCCTCCAGCACTCCCAGCTCTAGCTCTTCTGTGCCGCTGCCCTGAACCCCCCCACCCCTCTGCTCACCCCTAGCACCATGCTCACTACAGACATCTCAGAAGAACAAGTGTTTATTCCCGTCACATCAACCAAAGCCCTCTTCCCCTTCCCTCCCCAATAAACACAGCCTCTCCACCACCCCCACCCACCAACAATAAAAAACCTTTTTCCCCCATGAAAACTATTTACAATATCCTTTGTGGGCTATCCTAGGGCAGGGGCTGTGGGGTAGGGGTGCCTAGGGGGCAGAGCCTGGGGACAGGTGGCCAGCACCCTGGCTTATGCCTGCTCCCTCATGGATGCACATGCTGTGGCAAGTGCGGTACGCAAGGGGCTCACCTGGGGGCAACAGTGGCTGGTACTCCCCCAGCGCAGCCCTTCTGGTACCCGGTGTCCAGGGCCAGCATGTAGTCATGGCCCCACTGTGGACAGCTCTGGCTCTGAGGTTGTGTAGAGCCAGGGCAAGCAGTGGGGCTGGGCCCAGGTGGAGGGGTTGGGTTGGGTGGTGCCAGACCCAAGGCAGGAGCCAGGTGAGGGGCTCGTGGCTGCTGGAGGTGGCACAGGACCTCCTCCCAGGCCTAAACAAGGACCTGCTGCTGGGTGGTGGGTGGCTGCTAGGGGGCAGGTGGGGCTAGGGTTGGGGGCTGGGCAGCAGGTGGCACAAAGGTGACCACCAGGACCAGAATGGTGTCCAGCATCCAACAGTCATTGTGGCCTGCACTGCCCAGGCCAGGATGGCATCCTGCTCCTGCTGGACCTCCACCTGCTCATGCTCCAGGGCTAGAAGCTGCACCTGGAACTCCCTGTCCGCCTGTTCCCACACCTCCTTGTGCTGGTTCCACATGTCCTCATGGGTGATATCCTCTGCCTGCCAGCTGTTCTGGTGGGCCACATCCTCCACCTCTCAGGCCTAATCATCTTCCAGCTGGTCCTCCAATGCTGTGGCCAGGGGGTCCAGGAGGAGGGTACTGTCCAGGGTCCTCCTTTGGTGGAGCCAACACATCCGCAGGGATGCAGGCAGGCTAGGGCAGGTGGCTTGCAGGATTCCCCAGAGGACACAGGGGCCTGGAATACACTCAGGCTCCCTGCTGCTGTGCCACAGGGCTCTGAGCACCTGCAGCCTTTTAAAGGCCTGAGGCAGGGGCTGCCATAGAGGTAGCCCAGCCCTGGGGCAGGAGAGGCTTCCAGCCCAGAGCCCTGGGGCTAGCCTCAGGCCAGCCCCTAGTGGCAGGGCTGATCTGGGAGCAAACTTGGTCCCAGTTGGTGTTTGCAAGTGTGCTACTGCACAGTAACTAATTGCAAGTAAATTTACAGGTAGCAAATGTACTCGCAATTAAGCATTTTTACTGTGCAGTAAGCATGCACACATGTTGACACACATACTTACTGCACAGCAAACTATGCTCCTGCCCAGTTAAGTATCTTGTGTAGGTATTTACATGAGATGCTTTACTGTGTGTTAGATTAATCTAATGGACAGTAAAACATTGCCATCTGCATATTCATAGCAATTACTGCACAGTAGATCAGCCTAATGCGCCATTTTATAGTACCTGTAGACCAATTGCTCCTGGTCAGCCTAGGTAGTAGGAAGACGCAGGGGTTGGGGAGAGCTGTCCTGGTTGCCAAGCAGCTGCCTCCCAGCCATGTGGAGACTGGGACCCATCCTGGTCTCCACATGCCTGGGAGGCAGCTGCCTGGCAGCTGGGACATCTCTTCCAACTATGTGGAGATCAGGATCGGTCCCAGTCTGTGCAGGGTTGGCAGGTTGAGCCAGGACAGCTCCCCCTGACCCCTGGGGCTTGGGGCTGCCAGGAAGCTGCCCACTGAGCTAGGACAGCTTCTTCTTCCCCCTCCCCCTCTATGCATATTGGGGTTGCCCCCAGAGCCAGGACAGCTAGAGACTGGCACCAAGGCGAGCCTGGAGCTCCCCGTGGCTGCTGCAGGGGACAGAGCAGTGCAGGAGGAGCCCTGGACTAGGCTGCTCCTGTCAGGTGCAATTTACTCCCAACATGTAGACATGTGCCCATGAGTGCTTTAATGAGCCTGAATTTTCTGTGGAAAAAATTCAGGCTCATTAATTGCATGTGTAGACATGCCCAGTAATGATAACATAACTAGACTAAGAAAGGGTGGAACAGGGATGTAAATGGAGAGAGCAGAAGACAACGCAGTTTTGCAGTGATGGGTGGGTACAGAAATATTTCTAAAGAAATCCATCTTTCAGTTGTCACCATGAAGGGTTTTAGGCACAGTGTTGCTACAGGAGAGCACTGCATGAACCCAAGACAATAAAGGGAATAACTTGCAATGGTGTTGTTTTACCGCTGATTTTTTTAGGGTCATTCTACATTTGATTCTGGAAAATTATACCAGTGCATGGACTTCCCCTGCCTGTCTGCTCCTGAGCCAAGATGCAAGTAGCAGTGACTCCAAGCTTGCTTCTTTTCCGAAGAAGAAAACAGTTTCCCTGCTTAATTTAGGATGGTTGATTTGGCGGGGGGGGGGGGAGGGGGGAGGAGAAAGGTATGTGTTATATAAGAGAAAATAGGGTACTTTCATACAATAAAAGCTGTGATTCTGATGTAATCCTGCAACTAGGGCTTTATGAAGAACAGTTTCAGTATAGACACTATACAATTCCAAGAGTTGGCAACACTGTAAATTGTTATTGGTGAGTCTGTCTCTGCTGCATGCATCTTTTCTAGACACTGCATATATTGCACCAACATATATTCAGCTTTACCCAGTCTGATCCTCTTATATTCACTTATCAAAGTGTAGCATATACTGTATCCATCATATCCACCACTGAGGTAAAGCATATACTATTCAACCACTTATCCCTGAATTGTGCCCTAAGACCTTAACCTTTAGCAACTGAAACATGTTTGCTTGTAGTTCATATTCCGACACAAGATGTCTATATGCTGTTTAGCATTCCAGACAGAACGTAGCTTGTGGTAAACAAATATGACAAAAATGAGAATCAAGCTGTGTGGAAACCTGGTGGCTTTTTGTGTCTGTAGTTGTAGCTGTTTTCTTTTATAATTGTCTCCTGTTTAGAATGGAGCATGCTTCCTTATGTCACAACAGAAGTGACTTCCCAGTGTGGCTAAAATGCAGTAGAACAGTCCTCAAAGTAAGAAGAATGTTTCTGGGGAGCAGCTGGTAGCTGTAGAAAGAGACTGTGTCCTCTTAGAAACCCTATTAAACCCACGCTTCAAAAAGCTATTATGAAATTGCCAAGGACCTCATTATCCTAAAACTATTGTACAGACCTGGTTAAGGGCTCATTAGTGCTGACAAGCTCTCACACCTTCTTAGGAAAGTGACAGCACAGAACTGCAGGCCAGGGAGTTTGAAGAGATTATGATTCAAGAACTGACCATATCTCAGTATAAACTTACCTGGATTGAATGCAATTTTGAGAGTGAAGTTCAAGCAAGAGGCCAGGAGGAAAATCACAGTGGTCTGTAAGCAGGAAGCCCTGCTGCAGCTCCAGAGAAGGTATTGCTCCATGAGGAGTCTGCACAAAGGAAGCTGTGTCATGAGATATGATATGCCATGTATAATCCACAGGCCACTTCTGGGCATGAAGACACATTAGCTTGGAGCCAGGGACATCCTGTTTTGGTCAGGCATAAAGGCTGCAATTATTTTGTATCCAAGTGTAAAATATGCAACAAGCAACAAAAGACAAAATACAGAACGAAGATCATGAGAGTGAGTGCCTTTGGCAATACTGGTGAGATCTAGTCAAACCAAGTGGGAATGATTACCCCTTCTGAAGGACTGCATCTTGGCTGATGGTGACATCCGAATGATGTCCAACACGTCAGATCTTGCTACATTGCAATTTGCTTGCTATAGTACCTCAGACAAGTTAATCACAGACAATGGGTGACAAGTCACCAGCAAATCATTTTGACAACTTTCTGAGAAGTATCCAAGCTCAGTATGTCAAGCCTCTCATTATGGACAGTCATCTGTGTCTGTTGCAAAGCCTATTCATTCAGCATAGAGCTAAAGAGAGCGTGGGTTTGTAAGGTGCCAACACTAAACTTTGCACCAGAGTAGCAATGTGCCATGTTTTGATAGTTTCCTTGCAGGGTTAGGAAGGCAACAACATCAGAGTTGCTTCAGACCTTGGGGGTCTTTAAGAGGAGACTGGACAAGCTTCTTGTGGGCAAGGAAGATAACTCCAGAATGTGAGGAGAGCTAGTGATTATCAGATTTGAGTGTAAATGACAGCTCCCCCATCAACCCGCCCCCCCAAAAAAAGGACTGGTACCTGGGTTCTTTATGTGGCTCTGCCATCAGACTGCTGGTTGACATCAGGTAAGTCACTTTTCCTTTCTGTACCTCCATTTCCTCCATGAGGATAGTGATACTTGTAAAGCACTTTAATATCTCCTGAAGAAAGATGCTGTTTAGAAGCTGTTAGTGAAGCAGCACAGCTCTTCACCAATGTCACTTTTTGTTACTAGCCCCTGGAGGGCAGCATTATAGGATTATACTACGAGAAGCTTGGTGGAAAGATCATGGTAGAAGGAACTTATTATCAAGATGGCTGTGTGATCTTAAGCATTGCTGGATGACCCAGATGCTGAGAACGCCAGCACTTCATACAAAGGTAGCAGGTGACAAACCTGAGAGTGGGTGACCAAGGTATAAAAAAATATTGTAGCCTCAGGTCAGAGAGTATCCACAGATACAATAGTGAAGATTAGCCATCAGACAGCTAGAATTTGGAATGGGATAGATCATCTTCCTTCAGGGCTTGAGCAAAACAGTGAATGGGACATACATTCTTGTTGTCTATTTATTTGCACCTTCCCCTGGGACATCTGGTACCAGCCACTCTAGATACTGGGCTAGGTAGTCTGATATGACATGTGCTATGTTCCTGTGTAGACTGTTATTTCTATAAGGCTATAAGATTCAACAGTGCTTCCCAGGCAAATTAAAAGTAGTTTTCTTGCCCTGAAGTGCTTGCAGTTATTTGAGAAAAGATATAATGGGTGACAGTGAGCAATAGCTGGGTGCTAGATGGCATCCTGCATGTAGAAAGAGGTTCTGGGTGAGAAGGAGAGAGCTACACAGGACTGTTGAGGAAGTAGAGCTCTCCCAAAAGGAGAGGTGGAAGGAGCTTGAGGGAAGGAGCAGGAACCATAGAAGAAAAGTATATAGGAGAAAATGAGGAAAGGCTAGGGTCTAGAGATGGCAAGACAGCCATGGCTGTACTGAGGGTGGGGCATAGGGAGGACAGCAGGCTGGAGGCGGTGTACCTGAAGAGGAGGTATGGACTGTGCCTAAAGGCACCACCTATGCACTACACAAATGCTGAAAGTTTAAATCTGGCCCCTGACTTCATGCTCACTATCCTGCAGGTGCAATCTTGTTGGCATTGAGAATGGTCTTTAGCTTTCTAACTGCTGGATTTGATGTAGGAATCAAGCAAAAATCTCATGGTCTAACAAAGCACCATAACAGTTTATGTATGCAAATTTGCAGGGCAAAACCGAGAGTCTGCTTTAAAAACATGTGGTTCAATATGTGCAATGCAGGCAAATATATGTAGTTTAAGAGATCTGTGATCAGTCTTATTATTCTTGTACCTCGAGCAGGGATAGGATGAGAACGGTGGTTTCTTTAAGGCACTTTAGTACTCTCTACATCCTGGGACTCTGCGGGCACCTGCTCTTCCTTTGTGTAATTTAGAGCTATCTCAGAGGTACTCTAAGCTGAAGAGACAGATAGTAACTGTCCTGGCATGTCCCAATCCTATTAGGCCAGTTTCACACTGACCAAGGTGGTCTCATGTGCAGCTGGCCACTTACACTTTTTAAAGATCCTCCATGTTGCCTAAGAAACCTAAAGGGACACATGAGTGACAGAGGTACAGGACTTATCTTCAGCATGGAGGTGAGTTATAACTCAAGTGTCCCTAACTTTAGCTCTGTCCATAAGCAAACCTGTTACCTTGAGTGTGGAGTTACTTGTAACTTAAGTGAAGGCTATAGCCTGCATTAACTGCTAGGACCCTCATGCTCTGCTGCTAAATAGCTTAATCGCCCTGTACAACTCAGTGTTAGTTTATGGTGGGTATGCCTTCACAGCAGAGTGCACTTGGTTGTAGGCAGGGATGCTGGGGTTTGTCAAGTTTGCCTGCTAGTATCTGGAGTGCAGAACCTCACATAGCAAATGCAGCTGTGGCTGCACTGGTGCTGCAGCAGACTAAGTTAGGTGCTGGGAGTATATCCCAATGTCCTTAGTACCTGAGCAAAGTGAGCGACTCTAGGGACTGCTTCACAGTGTGCTGGTGAAGAATTTATCCTTCTTGGCTTGCATGTTCTCATCCAGCCAGTACATGCTGCTGAGGCGCTTCCAGCTCTACAGGCTCCTTGCATCTGGCCAGGTGGTGCCTATGGCAGGTCAGCAGGGGGGCGCTCCCAAGTTGAGCCACCCACCTCACTGCGCCAGACCACCTTCCAGGCTCTGAGTACCTCCCTGGGGTGCCTCATGTCTGGCTGACCCCCTTCCTGGAGCACACTCGCTAGCCTGGGGGTAACATAAGCTGCCACCACCCCAAGAAGGGACTGTCTTGGCCCTGTGTTCTCAGGGAAACACAGGCCTAATAGTCCTATGGGTACTCAACCCAGTACAGGCACTTGGGACACTTCCCCAAATCAGGGGCCAAAAAGGCAAGTCTCCCTTAGTCTACAGACCTAAGGGGCCTCTTAGGCCTAATTTAGACCCACCCCTCAGTAACTCTCCTACACCAATCACAAAGGAGAATTTTATTGATTACAGGGGTAGGGTGAAAATAAGGTACAAGATAGAGCAGTATCATAGAAATCCCATAGAGCAAAACAGTCTGGCTGAGGTAGCCTTTTGATCATGCAACTGAGTTACTGCCAGCTATATATCTAACCAGATCTGGAGTAGCTTACTCACAAGCATCATCCTGAGGCTGTTGGAGATTCCCTCTGGAGGCAGGCCATTCCTAGCTCATGAGTTATGGGGAAGAAAGCCAGTTTCAGATAGCAAACTCATCTCTGTGTCCCCCACATAGCTACTGCCCCCTCCTCCTGGGCAGTCTTAACTTATATAGCCCCTGTGACCTCATTCACCTGGTCCAATGGAGGCCAGCACCTGTTGGGTGTCGGCCAACCAATTTGAAATACACCACTAGCTGCTGGGCAGACTGTAGCCCACCAGGTAGAAGCCCCTCACCCAGGTGGCTGATACCAGTCACATAGGCAGAGGGAGCAGGTTTCCCCCCTCCCTCAGGAATGCAGCCAGCTCAGGTTACCTAAAGAGATAGGGTAAGGGTGTGTCTCCTCTGCTGGGGCCATCCTAATCAAATTGTCACAGAGCAGAGATTTTGGGGAGAAACAAAGGTGGCTTCCTGCCACAGTGCCGAGCATGGATCCAGCAGAGGTTAACCAACATTCCTGATTTTGACTGCACTGCTACTGCAGCAGGACGGAGAGAGGTGGCGTGGTGGAGGGCATTTAATCTATGGCTTGTGATCCTCAGAAGAAGATTCATATTAACCTGGCTGTAAGGGGCACGTGGGGCTAAAATTCCCGGGTTAATGCTGCAGTGGATGTGTGGATAATTTTGAATGTTATGTATAAATTGTTACATTTGCCCTGGGATTGCAGGAGGGAACAGCAGGACTGTACGCAAGGTACTGCTGTCTGAATGAACAAGCTTCATCGTTCTACGAGTTTAACTTCTTGGTCTTTTGAGAACAACAGTGGAGACGGGCCATTGTGGCTGCTCTCACCCAGCTAGGTTATTTCATATACAGATAATTCAAGTTAACTTGTCACTGAGGACTAGGCTCAGACCCCTGGACTTGTTTGCTTTCCTGACCATTGTACAGTGAACATTGTTTTTGGAATGTGGCCTTAGCTGTGGCCTTGGGAAACTTGAAAAACTCAAGATGAGACAGGAAAAAAAAATTTAAAAATCCAGAGCAAATTAAACCATTTTTCTCTAGTATTTTCCACCAAGGAACTGGCATTTCATAATGAAGGGGAAAGTCAGATACCTTCAGATATGCCCTTATTAAATTAAAGATGTAATGTAATTGCCTGCTCATAGTATGGCTATCAAACTAAATGCAGTACAAAAGATTTTAATACCTTTTTTAAACAAACGGAAGGTCTCATTATTCTCTAGTGTGGTTGCAGTTTCCACTGCCTATCAAATGCAATCTTCTAACTCTTAAACTATTTCATTAGGTTTCTCCCCTATAGAATACCTCCAATGTAGAGTGAAGTGTCCCACCAGGAATTAGCAATTAGTCTCCAAATATCAAGAAGACAATCAATCATGAGAATGAAAGAAGAGAAAGAGTGCATGCAAATTCTGCCCTCTTCGTTGCAATGCACCATATCCTCGGGAGCAAGTTAGTCACTGTGCTGTGAAGTGATACCATAAAATAACTCAGGAAGCTGAATGGATTAATATAGGTGAGAAGTAAACTCATGCCCAGATGGCAAAGTGTAGGATCTGATTGGGTGGAAATCACGTTTTGAGTTATAAGCAGGGTTCCTTTTGGGAAGTGCTAGAAAAATTAGATGCAACTTGGGGGAAAAAATATCATCAGCAAGGAAGAAGAATTTCTTTGCTGGAGAAAAAAAACTAATGGTCTCTCTTATCAGCACTGCAGTCTCAGGCAGCAGTCAGTTGCAGTGCTTCAGAGAAAAGAATAATGCCCTCATGTACCTAATGCTGTAGTATTATCCCATGGGTGATTTCTTCCTCACTCAGCTGCTCATCTGCTTATGATCTGATCACCTACCAGTGAGTTCAGCTTTACTGGTGCATCAGTTCCCACATGTTATGTGTCTGCATTTAAAAAGTACATCTAGAAAACAAATTCACAAGGGGCCTGATCTTGAGTGTGGGCAACATAAAGTTACTGACCAGCCTGATTTCACAGGCACTAAAAATACCTGCATGAGAAAAATATGTCAGATTTTCCTCTAGTATTTTGTTGGCACTGTAGCCACAGGAAGACGAAAAAGAAACATTTCACGGAGTCATTGGACCCCATGACAGTGCCAGTAGTACTTCTCTGAAAAACAAGGAAACCCACAGAAATGCTCCTGGTTTTGCTGTGTGCTATTTCAAGCATCCTTGGATGGAGCCAAGCTGCAGCTGCTTTTAGGAGCCAGTTTCCAGTAGCAGCATGCTAGAAGTTGCTGTAATCCAGAGCACTCGGATGGAAGCAGAATAGTTTTTATCAGCAAAACATCTGAGAAACATGAGATCTGGAGAACACTGAAGTCTGCAGTTCCTGCAAATCTAATGTACTTCTGCTCAGACCCACAGAGAGGGACTGACTGTTCATCTCTGCTCCATGATGGCAGAACTGCAAATATGGAGAATGGGAGAGCACTGATTCTGATCTCACCATCTCTGAGTTACACAGCCAGGCCAGGCCTATCAAGCACTAATTTTCCAACTAATCTGTTGGGACAGAAACCTGTATCTCTTTCAAGTCAGGCAGAAGGGAGGGTAAAATGGCATTTTATAGACTAATTCAGAGACAGTGACAACACACCGCTAATTCAACATCTCTTTGAAAGACTGGTGACAAATTGTTGCTTTGTCTCATTTGGAATGACCTGGCTTCAAAACGTTGAATGAATCACATGGAGCAGAGATTTGGGACTCCCACATCCCAGGCCAGGGCTCTAGCACCCTGGTAATCCAGGGTGTGTTATTACAGTGCTAAGAACACTGAGGCCTTTAGGTGTTTCTCCAGTAGGAAGTTTTATTTTTACCAGGGTTGTGGGAAGGGCTGAGCTGGCTGAATGGGAATAAAGCCACAATAAATGTTTGACACAGGTTTGTTAGGATCTGCTGATTTGATGCACTCTCAGTCTCACAGCTGTAGGGAAAGAAAGACCTGCCCTTAGCTAAATGGCATTTGACTAATGGTCAGGCTGAAGCTGAAGGAACCACTGTAAAAGCTATAAAGCAAACACTTAGCTACCCCAGTGGCTGGGCCAGCTGGGGTTTTCTGTTATTCAGAGGGAGAGGCTTTGGGGGGACATTGAAAAAATGGCTCTTAGGCAGAGACAGACAGATGTTTCCCAGGAGAATACCAGATTATTTCTGTCCTGAGCCAGCAAGAAACCTTTCCCCTGTTTAGAAACAAGAGAGTTCCTAGTTATGGTAGTAAAAAGGTAGACCAGAGAGTCCCAGAAGGCCATTGACTAGTGCTGTGGGTGAGGATAGAGATATGGAGTATTTGTCTACAACAGTGACTCTCAACCAGGGTGATGAAGCGCCCCAGAGTGCCACCAGATCCTTTCAAGGGTGTTGTGAGGTGTGAGGAGATAAGCACAGGCTCAGGCTTGTCCCTTCCTAAACAATCCCCCAACCCACTGGCCAAACCCTCTGCCAGGAGGTATATGCTGTAATATATAAATTAGTTTCTGAAATGGTATGCCACTCCATTCACAAAGTTATGTCTGAGTCCAGTGAGGTGTGCTTTGAGTCCAAAAAGATTGAGGACTGTCCCAGGGGCTCTTGCAAGGGCCTGTCCTCCCGCTTGCACATTTCCAAGCCAGGAACGCAGTGGCAAAGCTGCTCTGGGGCACTCTATAATGGCCCCACTCAAGACCTGAATCTCTAGCATGTTGGAAGTGGTGGTGGTGGATGCAGAACAGGTTCACCGTACGTTTCTGAGTTGCCCTGGTTCCTTCTTTTTTGTGGCCTTGTGACAAGGTATTTAGCAGAATTCACAGATTCCCTGGAATTTGACAGGGCTGTGCCATGAATGCTTCTGCTATGGCCATAAACTTGCAACCTTTGGGCTGTCAACCATGCACTTTAGCACCCATACAACCCCAGCCCCTTTTAACCCTACAAGCAGAAGCAGATGGGTGTGGTGTACTTGGGACAACCCCCCCCACGGAGACAGTCAGGAATTTGGCATGCATGTGATCTTACTGAACTTTGTTTGGTTTTAATAATAAAGTTAAAAAGCTCAGACTCTGTGCAAAGGACACTTCTGTACTTGAGCTCCTAGATCTAGTGCTTATGAGGCTTCTTACATCTTGCCCATATTAAACATGCTCCTATAGTCAGCTGCAGACTCGGCTCAGCTTCACTGTAAATAGAGGCTGGCACCCGTCAGCTTGGCAGCTTGCACATGGTGATGTGGTGAAGCATGCTTGGGATGGTATACCACTTGCTTGCAAACAGAGCATGCACGGGCCTCATGCTGGGTGCCACAAGGTCTGCTTTGTTGCTGCTGTTTTCCTCATGCTAATGGCGTAACAGAATCTTAGTGTTCATGGATCAAGAGACTTTGGAGACTCGCACGTTCTGTTCATCAAAGGGATACGGGCAGAGACAGAACAAACCCTCACGCACTGGAGGGGTCAGTGAGATTCAGTTGTGAGTGCCTGTAGGGCTGAGGGGGTTGTCTTAGTACACGCTCAGCTTCTCAGCCCACTAGTGTTCAACCTCTGGCCTATGGGCCAGAATCGGCTTGTGAGGCCATGTCATCCTGCTCTTAGGTCTCCCCCAAGTCCAGAAATTTAGTAGGGGTGCAATGGCAGCATTAATTGGCTGCTCCACTGCACTGCTGCCAAGTTCCTGGAAATGTGGGGAGCCCTGCAGGCTACATGTTTGCCAGCATGCAGGGACAGAACAGTATGCCAGGGAGCTTGTACACGTGACAGGGGTTTAGTGCTCAGGGTTTTATTTTATGCCCTCTAAATTGAAATGGTGTGTTTTTAATTGAAACCCTTTTCTCTTTTTTTTTTTTTGGAGCTGGAGTCTGCCCACAGCCAGGGGGGTGAGCTGCCAGCAGGTTGAGCGGCCCCTGAGCTGTGGAGAGCCCCAGTCCTTTCCTCCATGGTGCTGGTGCTCCCTGGTGCCACCCAGGTGGACTGCTAGCGGGCTGGGTGCTGTCCCAGCTTGAAGGCAGCACCTGGTGCGATCCAGCTGTTCCCCAAGCCTACCTGGAAAGCAGCACCTGACAGGCTTCCAGCGGGCAAGCTCAGGGAACAGTTGGATTAGGTCCAATGCTGCCCCTGAGCTGGGGCAGCACCTGGCCCACAGAAGCCCACCTGGGTGGCCCCAAGGGACACCGCTGCCATGGAGGGAAGGACCAGGCCCCCCACAGTTCAGGGGCTGCTTGGGCCACTGGCAGCTCGCCCTTGGCCACGGGAGAGGTGGGCAGGCTCCGCTGGGAAAAAAAAAAGGATCAGGCCCCTAGCCACTTTGGCAGATGCCTGCTGAAGGCAGAAGCAGCAAGGGGCCTGACCCTTTTTTTCAGCAGTGAGCTGACAGCTGCATGATTGCAATTTATGTTGCAAACTAAACTACTTCCAGATGTAGTTTAGTTCATAATGATACAAACTCATCTAAAACCCCCCAGACTGCTGCACATGAAATGTGTGGTATCATTAAGGCACCACGAGTGACATTTTCATCATGTGTACACCCTGACAAACGTCACTTGTACAGGTGCCTCCAGATAGCACCCACATAACAACCTGGCACGCAGAATCTGGCCCACAGGCTGGCTCTGTGTAGGCTGGCAGGTTAAGTAGCACTGTCTCAGCCCATTTTGGAAAAAGCTTTTTTTTTTTTTCCTAAGGAAAAGAACTGGACTGAACCTTAAGTGAATTGAAAGTCTGAAGAGTTATCAGAGGGAAATTAGATTGTTAATTTAGGCCTGATTAAGAGCTAAAGAGATTTAACAGTGGCGCAGGCACCAAAGGGAGTTTATAAAATGTGTGCTTAGCCAGCAAGGGCCTTGAATTCGTGCTGCTACAGTGGACCCTACACAAGGAACTGATTAGGAAAGACAGCATTTGTGAAGCCTGCCCCCACACTGCAGAGATTTGATTAAAGCAGGCAGCTACAAAAAGGTCAGGTAATGGGAATCAGCCAGCTTGACGCAGGAAGAAGAGGGCAGAGACAAGTGGGGGGAAACTGCCTTACTTTCTGGAATCCTGTTCTGATTTGAGTTAAACCCCAGAGTGGACGGCATGTCCTCAGCTCCACGTCCAAACATCCTTTGAGGTGCAATGAAATTTGCACCTGGAGTTTCTGTTCTGGATCCCGGTCTGAACTCTTTCCAAACTCTGGGGAATATGAGCAGGGCATATATTAGGAGCCCTAACAGGCAGCCCAACCCAGACTAATTGCCTAGCTAGCCAAAGGTACCAGAGAATGCAGCTGGTAGCCCTCCCCAGGTAATGTACCAGCTGATCATGTTACAGCCTCCTGATTGGCTGCTGGAGTGAGCAGGCTCCCCATTTATGTCTGCTCGCTAGCAGCAGGTTGCTAGTTACCTGACAATTTGCTGGAAGTTTCCTTGGGGGGTTGTGTTTTTGCCTCTGATGCCTGACCTGAGTTAGTTCTGCTTCTGGGTTTTTGGAAATTTCCCTTGAATTTGATTTCTCACTCAGCCTGTAACTTGGACTCTGCCTCTGGATTTCCCCCTTGAATTGCAGGTCATGCCTTTCCCTAGTGGTCTAACTACTAGGTCAGACTGCCTATGCTCTGATCCTTACAGCATGACTCCTCCACCTGGTGGTCATAGCCCCCTGGGCCTGTGAACAGGTGCCAAAAAATCACTCTTTATTAAGAAGCCAAAGGAAAAAACCCATACCATTGAACATGGGATTGGCTTATAGTTTTACCATGTATGAGATCAGATGTAGCAGGTTTGACTGAATCCTATGTAGGAGTTGAAAGACTTGGCTAACCAAATGAAACCGCTCGCCTAACCCACTGAGGGACAGGTGCAAGGACACTGTACCTCTCGCCACAAGCTGTACCTGCATCCTCTGCTGTTCTTTGCCCTGGCAGCTGCTGCTGCCCCCCACTAGGTAGGACTCATGTGTTGCTACAGGGGAAGCTGTTTCTTCCCCATGATGGTGGTGACTGCTTCCTACTTCAACACGCAAGGTTTGGCTCTCCTACCAGAAGTGAGGAGGAGGGGGGAAACTCATTTCTCAGTGATTTCACATCCCTGTGATAGCTTGCAGATATGCCACATTGGCTTGGACAGGGTGAAAG
The DNA here is from genome assembly GCF_052110815.1 of Crocodylus siamensis. Classification (NCBI taxonomy): domain Eukaryota; kingdom Metazoa; phylum Chordata; order Crocodylia; family Crocodylidae; genus Crocodylus; species Crocodylus siamensis. The sequence continues at coordinate 33,604,553 of NC_143404.1, read as the reverse complement.
AGCTTTGGTGGGCTCAGTCATTCCCACCCTGCTAGACCTGTGATTGGTATGGCTGGAAGGAGGTCTTCAAAGGACCCAGTGCCGAGTAGAGTTGGGAGGAAAATCAGATCATCAGTTTACGCCCTGTGAGGAAAAATTCTGGTGGGCTTAGGTCTGGTGCCTGCTAGAGGTTCCCTGGGGCAAAAGAAGCTTGCTGCTAGAGTACCATGGGGATTTGCTATTGGGTCTTACTGGTGAAATGTGTTGTAGGGGTGGTGGTGATAGCAAGGCCTTGTCCTGTGCACGTGATTGGGGACTTGGCAGTGGTTGTCTGTGGACCTGGTAGTGATCCTGTTACACCAATTTATGTCCTCTTCCTGCTAATCTGGTAAGAGATTTGGGCTCTTGAGGTAGCTGGCTCTGAGAAGCGGGCACTGAGACCCACTCTTGTCTATTTTGTTGTACTCTTTCAGCCTGGGGGAGACTGGCAGCACAGCCAGCAGCTATGTAGGGGGCCAGGAGCTATGGTGAAGGTAAGTGTGCTTCCCTCTGAAGTTATTTTCCAAACTGGTTCTGGGTAGAACAGCTTCAGGGCCTCTCGGGGCAACCCCACCATTTGCCTGCTGTGATCCTTGAGGCTGTTGAAGGGAGGAGGAGTGACTGTTGCTATGGTCATATAGTTGGGTTATTGCATATTTAGTGGGAGATGGAGGTCAGGCTGTACTTGGCTTGCTGTTCTGATTCATAAGAAAAGAAAGAAACATGCTTGACCTAGCACAGTGAATATTCTGCTGTCTTTTAATTACAGTGGGCTAGGAGGGCAAGGCTGCCTGTGCAGTGAGTTGAAGAGTGGAGAGGAGTGAGGGAAGGCAGCATTTCATAATGAGTCTCAATCCCATGTTGAGGAGATATGCCAGCCAACACTCTTAGGTGAGTGCTGCTGAGAGACTTTCCCACCTTCCTGGGCATACATGAAAGGGCCCTCTCCATAGAAGTCATAATCTGGTCATTCCCAATGTGGAGACTGATTTGGCTCAGTGCTGCTTATTGCTGTTTGCTCTCCCTGCTATTGCAGGTCAAAGGGGTCACCAGGAATGCTGGGGCTCTGGGCAGGGATGCGGGGAGGCAGGGAGCGGTGGTGCTAAGTGTTGGAGAGGTGGGGTGCACTGGAGAATACCACAACACGGGTTACTGTTCCTGCTGCTGCCATGATGCAGGCTCCATGGGGGTTGCCTCTGGGCTGGTGCCCCACTCACTCACTCTTAGTTATGCTACTGCTGCATAAAATGAAGATGAGACAAAGGAGATATACGATGCTATAACGTATCTCAGAGCTGCTGCTGGCCTCAGGGCCTGCACCTTTACAGGGCTCTGAAGCTTTGCAGCATCTCAAGCTGTCATGGCTGAGAGAGACAGCCACATTTCTGGAGAACCTGGGTCCATGGTGACAGCAGCACAGAGCAGGCATAACTTGCAGCACAACAGGGAAATACAGAGAAGCCAAGCAGCACTAGTGAAGTCCTGTAAAAAGCAGGGTTGGCAAAGCAGGTGAGAAATCAATGGCTCCTTGTCCAAGGCAAGCCAATTTATCCACCAAGGTGTGTGGTCAAATTGGCACCTGACGTAGTTAAAAAAAAAAAAAAAAAAAGGGGGGGGGGGCTGCTTAATAGGTCCTTCACTGTTCTAAAACAATGTCTTTCAGTCTTCTCAAAGCACACCTCCAGCTCCATCTTATACACCAACATTTACTAATACTTGGATCCAATCGCACCTCAATTTAGAACAAAACTATTGCTTGATTGTAGACCAACCCCCGCCCATCTTGGTCTGAACTCACCTTCTGTTTTGCTGAATGAACTTGACTCTTCAGGTGAAGGTCACGTCAGGATTTGGGACAGAAACAGAGGTGCCCAAATCCCCCAGGATCAGCCCTGCTAGAGGTATTTCTGGTCTGAGAGCTGATCACAATGTGCATCAATTGAGAATGCCAGCAATGCTTTTCAGGCACAGGGATTATAGACACTTTTGGCTTCTGACCTGATCTTCCTGTTCAATTTTTGTCTTTCAAGGGCTCTAGGAAGTGGCTCCTCCTCCTGCCCAACATCTGGGCGAGACCAGATCTGATCCCCGCCAAGCTGTAGGGTAAGGTTCTGACCCAGATCTGGATGTAGTGCCTTGATGGGGCACTTGGCTGATTCTGGTTCCATTTGCCTTCTCAAAAATTGAACAGCTGTAAGACAGGTGTTCATGAATAAATCAGCTCTTGTACCCCTTGCATTATGGGAGTTCCTCTTTCTATTCCATTATTGACTATGCTGTTTTTTTCTCAAAGATCTATGTAGGCTAAATCAGTACATAAACCACTTCCTGGAAAAGAGTGGTTGTAGCGAGATAATAATAATGTTGAGTCTAGGTACATTCCAGTGCCAAAAACCTGTAATGCTGCTTCATAAATAGTCTAAGAAACTCATTTTTGTTGTGATTTCTTGTTATATATAGGCTAGACTGATGCTCAATATATTTGTGTTCTACATAAAACACAACTAAACTGGCTATAATAATTTTATAGACTTCAGTCTTTTGATATCATTTGGCAGAAAGAAAGAATGTGGCTAGTTTTGAAAGTATGGCATCTTTGAGAAACTGATGATCAGGCTGATGGGAAACATCTCTTGCAAGGTGCGTATAATGAGACTAGACGGGAAGCTGATGGAATGTTTGACAACTGCAGCAGAGAGACACACAGATGCATGCTGTTGCCAGATTTGTTTAATGTAATACTGGAAGTAGGAATGACTTTGACTGACTGAGGTGAAACAGGGAGTCCAGATACACAAGCTAATGGATAACCTTAGATTTGTAGGTAAGGTTCACCTCCGAGCCTGGATCAAGGAGAATCTATAGAGGCTAACTGAGAAAGTATACAGGAAAAAGAGAACATTACAGCAGAAGATCAGCACAGTAAGGACAAATATAAGTGGAAGAAGTAAAGATCTAAGCTGGAGAGGGGGAATTAGCATACCTTGGAGGACAGGAATTGTGAAGAAAATAAAGAATTGTTTTAGCCCCTGCTGCATTGGGAAAACCCTGCAAAATCTGGAAAGATAAAGGTTTTTGAGTAAGAACAAGAATCAAGGTATAAGGTGGTGGGGGGCAGGGCAATGACATACTGACTGCAGGAGGTGGGGAACCCAGCTGATAAGGCAACTGCTAGGCCAAGACAATACCGTTTTTGAAAAGTCAGATGTCTGTGGTAGCTTGGACATGTGTCAAGAGCAGACATGTAAGAATACCATACGTAGGAATCCATACCAGATGGCAAGGACCAGCGAAACAGAGAAGATTGAGAATATGTTGGGTTAACACAATGAAAAATGACAGAACAAAAAGATGAATGAAGTTGTGAAGTTGGTACATGATAAAAAACAAAGAAAAGATTTCACATGGTCTCCACTGTTGAGTTCACAGAGGGGCAGCCAAAATCTTCAGCTTCTCAAACAGCAAGCGCCAACATGCATTTCAGGTGCCAAATTTTCAAAGCTACTCTCTTTCTTTTGCAAGACATAAAGAAAGCAATATGAAACTATGCCTAGTGAGGATCAAAGTTTCCTTCCTATCAATGAGGCAAATTCTGGAACCCTTGAAAAGACAAACCTTTCTCTGAAGTAAAAAAAAAGAAGTTTGCATATGTAAAATCTGATTCTCTATTCTGTTACTCTCTGGAGCTATGAGCAAATGCTTTCGGGATACAACTGGTATCTGAACTCCTGCAGACTTGGCTAGAGGGTATCTGGCACTGTTGCTGACATCCCATACTTTTGAAGGGACGGCATTTGAAGTAATAGTAACATTCCATAAGTGGCATGCATGAAATATTCCCCCACTGAGTTCTTCTCCAGCTGGGAGGTTGATGTGCATCTGATCCAGTACTGAGACTCAAATTGGCAAATTTGGCTCAAACAGAAATAACCAGTGAGATGACTTTCTGCTACTCTGATTTACCATTAAGCTGATAAGGTGAAACCTTTTAAACAGTATTTTTCCTCTTCAGACTTAGACAATAGGTGACACTTCATTGTGCTTCTAAGAGGCAAGCGCAGGTGACCTCTTACAGAAGTGGAAAAATGTTGTTTTGTATGGGCCTGGCCTAGCAACAAGGTTCCTTGTGGCTATCTTGTGTAAACAACACCCCCCCCACCAAACAAAAAAAAGTGTTTTCTATGTCTTGCTTTCTATCCCAATCCAATTACTCCACAGGGTTCCTATGTGTAGCTTTTGAAACCTGCAGCCACCTCTGTAGTAGGATATGAAAGCTGCTTAATTGGGTGCACTTTGCTCAGGACACAAGGCCCAGCACTCTGTATTAACTGCTGTGCCTCACTAATGACAGGCTCAGAGCTGCAGTTGCAGGTGCACTAAGAATCTGTAATGTTGTGGTATTGGCTCAAGAGTGCCACCAAGTCATTTCTCACAGCATCTAGGCCCAACAACAGGTGCTACGTGGGTCAGTGCTTGCATAATACCAGATAAAATAATAATAAAAGAGATCTACCCAAAGAACCTTGTTGGCATAATACCAAGGTTTTTGTTGGTTATGGAATTGCATGCATTGCTCCCAGCAGCATGCTGACCTGTTTCTGCTCTCCCACCTGCTGAAGCACAAATGCCACACCACTTGCTGAATATCAGCTCATTGCCTGCTGAACTTTAACCAAGTTCTTGCTTTCCCTGCTCTTGCATTCCCCAGCACCTGAAGTCCTCCAACCAAGGCTGGGTCTCTCTAAAGGAGATGCTGTATTACAGGTAACTAGGCAAGGGTTATGGATTTTTGGGAGGTAATACCTTTTATTGGACCAACAGCATGGTTTGGATAAAAGATCCCACCAATGTTCTTGCCTCTTGTGCAATTCCTGGATCATCATGGCTACAACATCACTCTAATACTGGCTAAGTAACCAGGCCTGATGCAGGTCTCAAAGGGTGTAATTCTCCGGTCTGTTTTGTGTTAGGAGGTCAGAGCAGATGATGGAGTTCCAGGTGTGGGGGTTTATTCTTATCCTGTACTGTATAATGTATATAAAGTTCCCATTTCTTGCTTTTCTCATGTAATAAGATTCTTTACTCATGGTTGTAGAGGAAAATTTGATCCAGGTACATAAAGGGATTTTTTTTTAGTGGTTTGGAGTTGTTTGTTGTTTTTCTTTGGGGGGGAGGGGGGGAGGATGGGGCTTTCCAACTTGCAAGGGCCTAACTTCACTCTGGACTACTTGAGCTTAGTAGCATGGCCAATCCTTGCCTTACAGCCTATGAAATAACCTGGTTGTCTCCCTGAGTCCTGCTGCCCTGTAAAGAAGAACCTAAATCAGAAGAAAGAGGGGCCTATAAACAGCCCCTTGGTTTATTCTCTCCAATCAAAGGATTTTTGACTGCAGCTAAATTGCAAGCTAGGATATGAGCTTTTTATAGGTATTATGAAATAAGTCACAGAGAACAGATAAACTGGAATATAAATACCACTTGTGTTCAATTTTGGTCTTAATTCTATTAGGTTCTTTCCTAGCAGTGACAGTCTGCTCTGTCTCCCAAAGTCCTATTTCATCATATCCAAGGGAGGGGGAGGACTTAAAGTGTACACATTTCCCACCAGGTTTGTTCTTCCAGATAGCTGAAGGTTTCCTTTACTAGGATAATCTGCAGCACCCTGGGTATTCCCTTGATTGACAGGTAAGATGAAGCCATTCACTTCCCACCGCAGAATCTATGCAGATTAGCAATTAACACATTCTTTACTGAGGCCCTGGTGTTGGCTTTGTATGTAATATTGGATCTTAAGTTTCTATCTATAAAAATAAAATGTATTGATATTAGAATGCACTTCCATCTGAAAGTAATAATGTTTCATCTGCTCTGGCACCTTCATTTGAAGATCTTGGCATTAGCAAGGATTAGTTAAGTTTCCATAGCCTGTAGTATTCTATTATTAAACTAGTGCTTACATTGTGATAGGCATTGCATCAGCACATGGTGAGAATCTCTCTCCCCCAGTGAACCAAGGTTCAAATCATTGAGAGCATTTGGATGACTAATGCCTATTGAATCCAGGAGGCATTAAATGTCTATGCAGGGGTCCGCAATGTTTTTGAGCAGAGTGCCAAAAATGCCCTCAACCCCGACGTGTAAGATGTTGGTATGCCAGGGTTGGATGGCGGGGGAGCCACGAGGGACCCGATCCTTGTTGTGGCAGTGCAGCCCCAACCCCTTTTCTGCTGTTCACCCCAAGGTGCATGTGCCAAGCAAAATGCCTTCTAGTGACACATGCTGGTACCCATGCCAATGGTTGCCTCCCCTTGGTCTAATGTATTTTGAGCATCTGGGGCTTTGCAAGGGGAGTGGGGGAGAGATGAGGGGAAATGGGGCTTAAAAATGCTCCAGTATTTGCATTTGCCAACTAGGCAATGAGGTCAAGAAAAATGACTTGACCATGAATACTGAGAGAATCTGGAAGAAAGGGAGTTTGAGTCTCACTGCCTTGAGGGTTAGAGCACTAATCTCATTACAGGGGTGGCGTCTGCTCCTTTCAGGGAAGAGAGGTAGTTGAGGAATGAAAGCACTGAGAGATTCAGTATCAGAGCCAGCCTTAGGAGTGGGCAACATAGGCAATGTGGTTGGGGAAGACCGTGCATGCACCAGCACTCTCCCTCTGCCATGCCATAGCCAATCCCAACCCCAGGCAGGAGGAATGGTGCACACCCAGCCTGCCACCCACCTTTAGTCACTGCTCAGGAGAAGCTGGGCTGGGCACATGCAAGCAGGGTGGCACCTGCTCCAGTCTACTGGAGTTTTGCTACTGAACAGCAGCAGTGGTGCCTGCCTGCCTGGTGCACCATGCTGCTCTGCCTCCTTGCCGGACTGCGCCACATGCCCCTGCCCATCTGCCTCTGCCTGCAACAGTCCCACTGACTTGGAGGGGCACCAAAACACATGTTTGCCCATAGTGCCATTTTCCCTAAGGCCAGCTCTGTTCACTGTGTTCTTGCTAAGTTATCAGTAGAGCTGGAATGTGGTCCCAAGAGTTTCAACTTCAGTCTGAATGTAGTTGTTAAAGCATTGCCCACTTTAAAGGTTGGCCTTTGTGACCTGCTGCATGCCACTGAGTTCTGTGGAAGTTGGCATACAGGACTGTGCCCCTATAGGACTTCTGTGCCAGAGTATCTTGAAAAACATCTAAGCTACCCTGTGTATAGGCCTTGGCTACCCTCCCACTGCCTTGGATACATGGCAGCTTTTTGATGGGGTACCCAAGCATCTTGCAGCACTTCAGAACAGAAAAGAAGAATGCTGTCCCCAGGTACAAACCAATGGCTTGCTTCTTACGTGTCTGGGGGGTGCTTTTTGAGGATGCTAATTTTGGCATCCCTATTCCTTCATGAAAGCTCCATAAGACATTTAATGACCACAGATAATCAGTGGTGACCCTCGGTTCCCTCTAATTTAGAAAAAAAAGCAGTGGTTTAATAGCATTCTGTGAGACAGCCCCAGGTGCTTGAAGCGCCACTTCTACTTGGTCTCGTTCCTTTGCTCTGGGGATGAGATGTTGTTTGTTCCACTAATGAAGCCGTAAGGACAAAAACAGTATGGTACAACAGAGCATCCCTCTGTTGTATCTCTGCCAGGGGTCTGGTTTTTCCACAGCTTCTCTGAAGCTGCTATTTAGGAATATATTCCAGTTAGTGTATCAGCTGAAATAAGCCCAGTCTACTTGTGCTCTTTTGAATCTTTTTTGGTCATTTCACAAAACCTGAAATGGTGCCAAAATTAGAATTGTAAGAAGATTACCTCTCTTTCACAATACAGTATTTCTTGCATAAAATCTGTTAGTAATAGAATTTCTTTAGCACTAAAAGGCTTTCTGAAATTCAAACAGATAAGCTATTGATTCCCCAATGCTTACTAGCTCTGTCATAACAAACCATGTGGCATCTCTTCTGCTCATTGTACCGTCCTGGTCAATCTTTGCTTGGGCAGGATTGCCTGGAAGATCTGTTTTTAAAAACATATTTGTATGGCTGTAATGGGCAGTACAAGGGTCCAAACTGTCAGCTATGCCAAATGCCTGTGGTTAAAGTACATTCAGTGAGTGAATTAGTAGCTGTTGTGGCATGGATACCTCTTAGTTGAGAGCAAATGATATCCTAACTCAGGGCTGTCAAACTCATTTAGCCCTGCAGGCTGGATGAGGTATCTGGAGCTGGTGTGCAGGCTGGATCAGGCCCACAGACTAGCCCTATGTGCTAGATCCAGCATGCAGGGCTGGGCTGGTGTGAACACTGCATGCAGCCTGTGCCCTGGACTAGCCCATGTGCTGCTTGCAGCACATGTACTGGTTCCAGCCCTGTGCACTGCATGGAGCATGTGCCCGTGCTGGCTCTGATTAAAATGGCAGAAAGTTATTTCTAGGAAAAGGAGCCCTCAGGTTGGGGCCAGGAAGCCACCCCAGCAGTGTAGTGACCTCAGAGGGCCTGTACAGTGTCCCCCAGCACAGAGCATCATCTGTTCAAATGCAGAAGTTCCAGTGCAGGAATGTGCAGAAAATGACTCCTTAGGCAATTGTCTGTATGTTAATTCAGTAAATGGCAGCGGATGGGCCTGCTTTAGGGATACAGCAGGGCTGTGTAGTTTAAGAGACTTACCGTAGGATTCCTGCTGCATTTGTTGCAGAAGACACGTGTTGCTGTGGAAGCAGAGCACTACAGGGAAGAGAGGATGGTTGTATAGTGAAAGCTGAATGCTGGCATATAGAACTGGTTTCTATCCCTACTTCTGCTGAACAAGTCATTTAAACTTTCCCAGGTGGTGGCTGACTCTTATCCTTATTTTTATGAGGAGTATCTGACTTGAGACCCTGAGATCTGATTTGCATAAGTGTTGAGCACTTGCAGTTGCAACTGTTGTCTGTGGTAACTCTGCTTTGAGCAGGCTTTGTAGCTCTGAAGAACATTAGACATCCCAAATCAGACACTTGAGGCTTGTGGATACTCTTGACAATTTCTCTGTGTCTTAGTTCCTGATCTAAAAAAGAAGGTGATGTCCACTCATCTCAGAAGGGTGTAAGGAAAATAAATATGTAGAGTGGGGGAAGGAATTAGATAGTTTAGTGATGAGCACCATCTAGACCTCTGGGGAAATGCATGTGCCTTAGAGCAGGGTTCGAACACTATGCGGGGCTTGAGGCCCAGGGCCACCAACTGAACAAGGAAGGAAGAGAAAACAAAATGCTACATAGCAGGTCCTGAACTGAGTGCTGCCAATTAAGTGCGCTGCATGAAACAGTTGTGTGGAAAACGTGTATACACAGAGGGACTGTGTCAAGATTTCAAAGGTAGCCTTAAGCTGGCATTTCTTGACTCTCAGGTCTTTGACTGCAACTTTTAATGATGTCCATTTAATGCAGTTTTTTAGTGTGTAATGGAGGTATGACTCCATGTACTTCTTTCTGTACAGGTTGTTTCAGTACTTTTCCTTTCACACATACTCGGTCAGTATTACAGGTGTTTATGCACATGCTCTTGGGGGGGGGGGACGTGCTTTAATTAGAGCAGCTCTGAGAGTTTCAAAATTGTGGTGGGGGTGCTTTATCTAAAACTTGTTGAGCAAGCTTTAGATCAGTGGTCACCAGCCTCTTGTGGTAGATCTCGGACACTCTTGGAGTTGATCTGAGACTGGGGTGGGGGGCTGAGTGCCCATGTGCATGCACACACGTGCCCTAGCATAATCAGGTAAGTCTGTGGGGGAGGGGAGGGGTGGGGGCTAGATAGAGGCTTCTGTGGTGAGGGACAGTCCTGCAGAGGCAGAAGCAGGGGTAAGTAGAGTGGAGCCCAGGCCAGGTAGTACTTACCTGCTGGGGAGGTGTGCCCCCAAATAATTTTTTCTCCCTTTGCCTCGATCTGTCTCCCATCCTTCCCTCCCCTCCCCATAGACTTACCTGCTGGGTGGGAGGGTGGGGGGAAGCGGGGTGGCAGTGGCGCATGGTAGATCTTGTGTTGCTTGTAAATGCCAGAAGTGATGTCCTACTTAAAAAGGCTGGAGACCAGTGCTTTAGATAAAGGACGCCCACTCCCATTTTGAAGCACGGGATCACAGATACACGAGATGCAGGAGGCTGCCGGAGTGGAGTAATTGCCATGCTTAATTGAGTTTGCTCTAATATGCTGGAATTTCAGTGCCTTGGAGCAGCCTCCCTGCTTCTTTATAGGCAACCTGTAAGGGGGACATTTCTAAGCTTCTGATAGACTGTTATACTGTCAGTCTGGAACATATAGGCATTCAAAGGTTAACATAAAGCCTTTGATTTTTAGAGCTACATCTTCATGGGAAGCTGCAGATCATATGGAATCAGCTCAGTCTCTTCAGACATCTTCATTGCCACTGCGTTGATATTCAAAGTAAATGTAAGCTTTTTATGAGGTAGAAAAATGGTGTGACTTGATAGCACAGAATTTACATGAGCTAATGGCCCAGCTGAAGTCCTTCCAGTCAGTCTATTTAAGGAAATAAATACATAGTTTCTTTATAAAAAATGTTCTTTATATGTAATATTTACTTCGCTGTCCTGGTGCTGTGACTCAGTTAAGGAGACAAGTTCTTTTGGCAAAAACTTGGTGCTTAGTGGAGACCCTAAGGTCAGGGGAGTTTTGAAGTGGGCATGTAATGGAAGTGCTGGCATCTGTGTTCAGTCAGTGGGGACAGTTGCTCTTTGCTCCATGCTTAATTTACAGAGCAGCTGGCAATCTGTTTGGAGAGGGAAGCAGCACAGGACCTGAAAGACCCTGGTTGGATTAAAGTTTTAGCAGCTGTAGGGAAGGTGAGGACCCTTGATGTTGTTTTAGAGAGAGCTCAGTGAGAGAAGTGGACTTGATCTGACAGGAGGTTGTGCTGCTTTGGCAGAAGTGGTGAGTTCTCTGCACCTTGCAGGGTTAGGCCTTTTGTGTATTGCTGAATTCAGTAGTGGCTTGGAAAACGGGCATTGCTTAGGAGTGGGAGTAAACCAAGGCCCCCTCTGTTGCTTCCTGCAGGCCTAATTCAGGTTGCAAACAGGCTAGATATTAGCACAGTGCTAGAGTGGATTAAACTTGCACTTTGGTGTAAGTGCAATGATGGGGACACAGTCAGTTCAGCTCCCCAAGGGCATCTACAGCAGGAGTGCTAGTATAGACTGGCCAATGGCACTTCCCATTGTGTCATCTCAGCCCAATCTTATCAGGTCTATGTAAGAGAGTGAAACCATGCTGGATGCCTTATCTACACTGGCTTTTGCTGGCAGTAGGAATAGTGAGAAATTCTATGGAAAATAATTTAATAGACCAGGCATTCTTTCAGCTAGGAATGACAGGAGTACTGGAGATGAAATGAATGAAGTAAAAGACCCCAAGTATATTCAAGTCAGTTCATGGCCTATTTGTTTCTGCCAACCCTTCCTCTCCTTTCTCATTTTAATACAGCATGAAGTATATCTTTAACACACTGGTACAGTTTATCCTCCCTCATCTCAGGCAAGTATCTTTTCATCATCCCAACCATATGGTCTTATCTCCTGAGTGTAATTCATGGTTTATCTCCCTTCTTAGGTTGCGTTCTCCAGTTCCTCCAAGAACTCATGGAGATTCTTCTGTTGGGGTCTTTAATAAACAACAGTGATTCTATGCACTTGTGGGGGGAGAGTTTTTTAGCCATACATCTCTCAGCACTTGACAAACATGAGCTCATTGAGCCAGGGGATACTGCTGTAAGGCAGGCAGGATGCATATGTTCAGTCAAGGGGGAGACTAAGGTTTGGACTGGTGCGCATCTTGGATGACCTGCTTGAAGTCATCAGCCTAATCCCAAGTTCCTTGAAATCAATTGTAGTGAACCTGGAATCACCCTGTAATCAAAAATCATGCTGACTTCCATATCAGACTCATATTTATTACTATTAATGCTAGGTCAGAACCTTATCTTAGACTCCAAAGTAACTCTGGAGAACTCCTTGGGGTGGCTCTAAATTTACTTTGTGTGCTCCAAGTATAATCAATGCATAATAACACAAAAGCCATAAGATTGTTTGGAGTGAGGGATGGGGCCAGGGGAAGGAAAAGAGGCATGGCTTTTTGCACAGAGGTTACTTGGCACTTCTGTCTACAGTCCCAGTTTGGCACTGGGATGTTGGTTGCACATAAAGGAATTGGCTGCCCTTTCAGTCTGTCAGGGGAAGGAAGAGTGCTCTACATAAGAGACAGATGCTGTTGCTTTTGGATTCGGCCATTCTGAGATATGGCTTTGGGCAGCAAGATGACAAACCATGCTAAGCTTGAGAGGCTGATTTGATCATAGCGAACTAGAGATAAAGGTGCTGGCAACTCTCACAAATTAGAGAATTTGGCTCTTCAGATAAATTCCCCTACGGGAGTGTGTCCAAACAGCTTCAATAAACTTTACAGCACAGCAACGTGCTTTAAAATAAAATTCCCATGGATTTAAGTAAGTGTGAGTGCGTCTCTGCCAGACAGCATGATTAAATATCAGTGTGTTGCCTACAGTCTCTCCCTGTCCCTGATTCTGATATTTCTTTCAATTAGTTCCTTGGCTATGTGCATTCATACTGAGGAGAGAAAGAAAGAGCAAGGGTAAAATGAGATATCCTTGAGTAGGGTGGAGAGGAAAGTAAGTACGCCTGTGTATATGTAAGTGTGCGGGGGGGAAGGAAGAAAGGGAGAGGGAGAGTTGGGGGAGAGGAGGAAAGGAGAAAGCAGCCCTGTGCCAATCTGCACTATTCCTGCTGGGCATCTCGGTTGCACGGTTTTTGTCATGCCTGGGTGAGCTGCACATACGAGTAAGTCCTCCTGGGATGCAGGAGTGAATGCACTAGACACTAGCCCTGTGCACCATCTCTTGGTACAAAATGGCGTGTGTACTGTCCATTAGCTGGTTAACTGAGGTGGACGTTAATGCTGTCACCAGATGCCTCAAATGGCTCTGTAGTAGAGCACTCTGGCCTCCATTTTCTGGGGCCTCCGTAGCACAGGCTGATGGCGTGGTATGGGGGGGAAAGCTAAAACAGACCAGAACTGACCATCTCAGTGAGTTTCTAATGTCTTCAGGGTTTCAACACAGTAACCGAGCATCCTGTGCTGTCACAGATACTGGAGAAACCAGGGTCAAAGCTATTTTTTCAGCTGAGCGGTAGAGAGTGGTAAACTATATATGACACTGGGACACTGCTGCAGTATTGGTATTCTTCTGCAGGGTGCAAGTAGCTCATGTTCCCTTCAGTGAGGGGTAATGGGAATCTGTAGCAGGAATGTGGAGTCCTAGGCATAAAGACATTGGGCCCTGCCCAGGCTAGCCAGAGCAGAGGAGATGAAGTCTGGTATCCTGTTTCTGCGGTATGCCATGCTAAAACCTGATAGTCGCATGCAGAACTGGTGTCCTTGGTTTTGCCACATGGGCTGGGAGAGAACCATATGGTAAGCAAGAGGTTCAGGGGTAAAAGGGAAACAAGATCTATGTCTCTTTTTTCCTTTTATTAGTTATATATATTTAGGTTTACTGTATGTCTGGATTTTCCCAGACATATCCTCTTTTCAGATCTTCCAGTCTCCATCTGGGCAGTTTTTTGACATCTGAGCCAATTTCCAAGATTTTAATCCACTCCAGTGGTGGGAGCAGGAGGAGGGTGATTGGAGTCAGGGGACATCATGTGCATGCACACGCACATGGCCGGCATGTAGCCAGGCAGGGTGGTGGGAGCAACCTTGGCAGCTAGATACAGGTAAGTCTATGGGGAGCGGGGGTTGGATGGCCAGGGCTTGGGGACTGTCTGGGGGGTTGTGGGGTCTGTGTGTGGCAGGGGAGGGGATGGGTGTGTAAGCGGGGACAGTGCCTGCTGGCACTGGGGGAAGATGTCTGGGTGCAGGGCAGGAGGGGTAAGGGGTAGGGACCTGCCTCTCCAGCAGGGGAAGGTGGTGGTGGGGGGCCTTTGAGGGTAGCAGGGAGCTCCATAGCCAGGCTGGTGGCACCGGGACTGGTGCCCTTGCTTGCAGGGCCAGGCAGGCTGGGAGATGCTGCCCAGAAGAGGGGGCATGGCCAAGCCACCTGGCATAGTGCTAGAGCCCCAGCCCAGGGCAGGGGATGCCACAGACATCCTTTCTTCCACCCTGCCTGTGCTGCGGCCAGACTCACTCCACTGTCTCCTGCACAAATTGGAGTCACTATGCTCCAGCCTGGTTGGGATGGGAGCAGCTGGAGGCCTCCACCAGCAGGGCAGTGGGGAGCAGGTTGCTGCAGGTTGGGAGTAAGGGGCACTGGCAGAGCTGGGGGTCAGGAGTGAGGGCCACTGGCAGGCCAGGGCTCTATGGGTCAGGAGTGAGAATTAGCAGCAGGGATTGGGGGGCTGTGGGTTGAGACTGAGGGGCACCAGCATAGCCTGGGGGCAGTGAGCAACTGTGGGTCAGGAGTGATAGGCACTGGCAGGGCCAGGGGTCTGTGGGTCAGGAGTGAGGGACAGGAGCAGGGACAGGAGGCTACCGGTTGGGAGTGAGGTGTCCCCCTGACAGGTGTCTTCTTTTTTGGAACTGGAAATATGGTAACCCTGGTATATTACAGAACAGCCTCTAGCTCTAAGTATGGACAGTCAAAAAGCCCAAGGCTGAATTGATTCAGTCTTTGCAGGTTAGTTTAAGCTGTGTAGATTGAACCAATAAGGAAGTGAACAGACGTTCACTTTTGATTCCAGAAATAGAGCCACATGCCTGCCCTGGGGAGCGGGGCTAGAGCATGCCTCCCTGCTGGGCTGGAGCAGACAGCCTGGGCCGAGGCTAGCCTTCCTACCCTGTGAGGGAGGGAGGCTTATGGGGGAAATGCAAAACATCCTGGGATGCTGGGGGACTATGAGTTAACTTGAATCTGGAGGGGATCTGGGACAGAAGTTCAATTAACTGATCTAACTTAAATTAGTTAAGTCTGATGCTACATCTATCCAGGTTTATCTTAAACTGGTTTCAGCCATTTTGAAAGTGGTTTATGTGAATTGAACTTGTGTTGTGTTACAGATTTAAATTGATTTTGGATCACTTATGCTGGTTTATGTGTAATTTCTGTCCCTAGCCTAAGGGCCCCAATGCTTTATTGGAACCTTGCTGTGCAAGGAGCTGTACAAATGCAGAGTAAAACACAAAACTTGGCCCAAGGAGCTTACAGGCTAAGTCAGCCAGACAGAGAAAGTATGAGGGGAAATGCCAGTGAAATGACTTGCTAAAGATCATGCAGGAGAGCAGGGTCAGGAGTAGTAGCCAGGGGTCCTGTATATCCCAGACTTCTGCCCACTTGGATCTGGTATAAATTTTGGATTACAAACAGCTCTTTATGTGACTTTAATCTACGTTAATAATAAATGTGAGACACAAGCTGAGGCAAAGGTGACACTAGCTGTGAATAGGCAATATCCCTGTCACAGCCAGCCAGGATGGGGAGTAAAGAAAAGACCTTTACACCCTTGAAGGCTGAGATTCAACTAAGGTCTGATAGGAAGCAGAGGAAAAGGCCAGTCAGGAGCAGCTCCTGCTGTGGAAAGCAGAAAAAACCTGCTGTGAGAGAAAACATGCAGAGATCAGACAGCAGGAATACAATCATGTAACTCCTTACAGCTGCTTCTTTATGTGGTCCCCAGGCATCCCTGACTCGCTGATGTGTTGGTGTGACACCAAAAAGATGAGATTGGGAAGCAGGGTTAATTTTAAAAAGAAAAAGAGATTGCTTTGCAGTTTGGCCAGATCTGCTTGCTAAGCTATAGGCCTTGCAATGAAGGGGTTAATCTGAATGCTGTGTCTAAGAGCAATAGTGGAAGAGACTGAGCAATCAAGAGGCTGATAGGAACAGCTGGAGACTGAGAAATATTTTCTGATTGTGCCTACCCATCTGCAAGGGTCCAGAGCATGAGGGAAGGCACAAAGAGCCTCCCCCTTGCCTCCACCTGGGGGTCCACTACCACTGCAGTCTTTGTTCTCCCACCAGTACAGGGACAGGTGGTGAAAAGGAGGGGAAAGAAGGTGGAGCCGAGGTCATGTGCAAGCCCTGTGTTGTGGGAGCTGTATGGCATTCCCAGTGCAAGTTGGGAGATAGTTTTTAGCTTTGAAAGATTTGCTTTTGCTAAAGCAGCCCAGTGTCCCCTCTGTGAAGGGATTCAATGTTCAGAAGCATCCCCAACACCAAACCTACTGTAATGTGAATGTGATGTGTGTAACGGTGGGGGAAGCGGGGACAGGACTACAACCCCCGGAAACCCCCAAGGGGGCTGGAGGGGAGAACAAAGGAAGAGGAATCAGGAGGCCGCTGGGAGAGACAGAGAACATGGGGAGAGGCGTACACGAGGTTGTTGGGAGTGCACAACAGGTTTGGAGATCTTGCTGGACGGCTCATCCAGGGCTATGGACTGAAGGAATTGGACTCAGACTTGGGGGCGGCTGCAGGCTGCTGTCTGAGCGCTCTAGGGATTAAAGGCTTGTTTGGGAACACATCTGGAGGTGTGGGAAATTAAGGTGCTGAGTGTATGCTGCTGCAGTGTTAATGTCTATTCACCTTCTACCTGTTCCCTCCCTTTGGCTCATTGGTTTGTGATCCTAACCTCTATGATTTTCTATATAAAAGTGAGAACCCCCCCACCCCTTTTGCTTCTTGTGCCAGTTTCTGGGGCTGCAGGGCTGGCACACTATTATGCTCCACCCCACTGCCCACTCTTGCGCTCATCAGCAGAGATGCCAATGGTGAATAGGCCATACAAAGGCTCAGAGTGTGTGCCTGGAGATGGTGTGTGGGGGAAGCTTGCCCTAGCTTTGTCTGATCCATGGATGGGCAGGGGCCTTCAGCATTTAGGAGCTTCCTGTGAAGAAGAGGCAGTGTGGTCCGGGGCAGGGGAAGAAAGGCATTACAGGGAGCTAGGAGGCCTTGGCTCTTATTTTTAGCTATGCCACTGCTGTGTGACCTTGAGTGAGTCACTGCGCTGCAGTGTCTTGGATTCCACTCCCATCATTTGCTTAGATTGCCTGCTTAGATTGCTAGTTCTTTGGCATTTATATAGTGCCCAGTACAGCGGGTCCTCGAACTCAGCTATGCCTTCCAGACATCTTTCTGATCCAAATAGTGACAACAGTGAAATTCAGCTAAGGATCAAGGGCAACATGTTGGCTATAGGAGACAAGCATATATCCCTTCTCTGAACTGTACTGACAGTTCTCACTGCAAGACAGTGTTGCCCCAGACCAAGCCATCAGGCCAGGGGGCCAACCCTGACAAGTATATCTCAAGATAGAGGCAGAGTTTGAATTACAGGGAAGCTCAGGGGGGCTAAGCCCCCCCATAAGAGGCTAAAGCATCCCATTACGAGGCAAGAAGCCCCCCACACGGGCCAGTCAGCACCCTTCCCCCCCAGCCCCTCGCCCTGCAACAACCTGGGGCCCAAGCGCCACTGTGCACAACCCCCAGCCTGCCCTGCACATTTTTAAGCAGGCCAGGCAGCAGCAGCAGCTCCTTCCGGCTGCTACCACCACTGACCAACCCTGTGGTACCGGCAGGGACCCATGAGCACAGCTCTGACCCCAGCCAAATTTTTAGCAGCCTCCCCCCTCAAGAGTCAAAGTATAATTCGAACCCTGGATACAGGTGCTCCAGGGTGTAGATGCCTGGCTCCCAGACAGGATTGGCAGGAAAGCCCGTTCCAGATGAGAGCTGCTGAGGCGGAATGTCCCAGCCCTCCTTCCTTCCCTTTCAATTACACAAGGAAAGTACATGCCTGGGATTTTGCTGCTTTCTCCAGCAAGAGGATCTAAGAGAAACACATTTATTGTAGTGCTTGAGTCTGGGCTCAGAGTTGAGAAAGTTGTAAAAATAGATTAGTTTTCTCTCTGCGGCTGCTTGTCCAAATGACACACTTGCCAGACTCCTCTCCTAAAACTCTTCAGTAATGGCTTGGGGTATGTATGTGTGTGTACATAAATGCATACAGAGGTGCCTTATCCCATGTTACCCCCTATGAATCCCACTTTCATCCCCAGAAACTACATGTGGGGGAACAGCTGCTAAGGGCAGGTACTTCACCTCCTGTGCAGGCTGGAGGAGCAGGTTAATGGTTCTGCTTTTTGGCCCAAACACACTGGCTGGTGTGCTGTACCTGCCTTGGCCTTCTTCCCCCCTCCCTACACCCACCTGGAGCAGGGCCCAGGTTTTCGGTGTGCCATTCTTGGCTTTTTATGTGGGCTGGCTCATTAAATCCCAGTTCAGGTGTAAGGAAAGAACAGCCAAAGAAGCTGTACAGGGTGGCTGAAAGTTATTGCCTGCCCCAGTGAACTGATGGGTTGCAAGCTAGGTCTGAACAGAGAAGTATAACAAACCATAACCCCTATGCTAGTGGCTTTATCCAAGAGGCTGGAGGGGATGGGGAAGGGTGGGGAGCATGAGGACTGAAGGTCACACTCGAGCATACTGGGGAGGTTGCCCTAGCGAAGTGTGGTCTGCTGCCACTTGTTCTCATTAAATGAATGACTTTGGCTCCTGGGGCTGTCGGGATAGTCCTTCTCCTCAGGAGCAGTGTTTGCTGTTCTTCTAAACTTATTCTTGCATCTATTCCTGCATCTATTTGGGTTCTTAACAGAAAATAGTTTTTACTGCTGCTGACTTAGTTATTGGTTCCTTTGCCAGGTTTTAACAGTTCAGTCACATCAGAGCCTTAATTTCTCTAGGAGAAATTTAAACAAAAGTCCTATACCGTCTTATGACAAAAATGGTAAACAGTGCACACAGGTGGGCTGCTTGTCAGTTAGCCTGAGCTGGTACAGTGCCTTTGGAGTCAGTGGGGCTGGGTGGATTGGCACCTGCTGAAGACCTTGCCTCAGCTCTCTCAAAAGCTGGTGGATGAAGTTTGGTGACATAATTGAGTGTTCACTTCTGTCTTATGCCGGTTCCCCGAGGGTGAGGTTTGCACATGTCTGAGAAAGTAAGCAATCTCTTTGGGGACAGTTGCCTCTGTTTTAGTGACTGCCAGTCATACCTCATTTACAGTGATATTCAAGTGCATTCCCTCTCTGCTGCCAGCTTCACAACTGCACTAAGTTCAGTGTTTGTTTGCTTTGTGTTTTCACTGATACCGTATTGCTCAAGTTTAAAATAGACTGTCAGAATGTGATCAGAAAACTCACGGATTGTCAGGGCTCCTAGCAGGCAGCCCAACCTGGGCTAATTGCCTAGGCAGCCACATCTGCCTCCAGACTCCAACTGAGAGCTCTATCTCAGCTAATTAACTGGCTGGCTCCATGATTGGCTGCAGGGAGCACAGCCCATCCATTTAGTCCCAGATGTGGCAGGAGACTCCAGGCCAGCCAACAGATCTGCTTTGGTGAGCCCCCAGTTCCTGTGCTCTCTGGTTTTCCTGGTTCCTGAGCCCACTTTGGTTTTGTTCTTGGATTTTAGCTTTGGATTTCCCTTTGGATCTGTTTCTTGATTCTGCTTGGCTCTGTTCCTGGACTTTGGCTTGTCCCTTGGATCTTGTAACTCAGCATCTCATTCCCAGATCCTGACCCTGATGTCTGTTTTGGACTCTGTCCCTGGATTTCCCTCTGGATGTGGTAATTTAACTCCCAGATCCTGACCTAGCCCTGGCCTCTGTTTTCTCTCATTGGGCTAACCACTAGGCTGGACTGCCCACACTCCATCCCTTGCATGGATCCCACTGAAATTGGAGACTGGTTTATCAAACAGCAGCTCCTTTGGTTTTATACTGACCTGAGGCAGGTCTCTGATAAACTGTTGCAAGTTAGACCACACCTGTCCTGAGAGGTCCAAACACACACATATAGCCTTGAACACTGGAAAATGTAAGACCTCTGAGGTGCACTAGGAGAATAGCCTTCTCGGTAATGCAGTGTGACAGGGCTGAAGACTGTTGTTTAATTTTGGGCTCTGCACCAGACCTGCTTATGTAGCCATGGGCAAATGGCTAGAACCCTTTTCTTGGTCCCATCGGTAAAAGCAGGGTGACCATGCTTTGGGACTTCCTGGGGGTGGGTGCATTGATGTCTTGGTGCTCAGACTCCAGAGCAACAAGTGAGCTACAGTAACCTGTAGGTGTGCTGGGGAGAGAGGATGTAGCAAGGGTGGGCTCAAGTGAGTGGCTCAGAGGTTGGCTTTCTGTTCCTTGTGGTTGGGAGCTTTTTTTGCTCTTACTTTCTGGATGTAAACATGAGCCTTTGAAGGTAAAATTTGCTTGTGGTCATTGCAAATGTTGATAGAGGGGGAGGCCTTCTGCTAAGTCACTCCACCAGCTCACAGGGTAAAATCCCACCCATCAGGAGTTGAGGGAGTCTAGGTCCTTTCAGCTTGGGCCTCCTTGAAAGTGGACTTGGGACATGGCTTTGAGAAGTGTTCTGTGGAGGGGATCAGTTTGATCAGTTGGGTTTTCACTAACACTCTGGTTCCAGTTTTGGCTTTCTACTCCCTGTCTCTATAGTGAGGACAGCGACACTTCCTTTCTTTGCTCATCTTGACTTGTTAGAATGTAATGACTTTGAGGCACATCCACGACCCTTGGTCCAGGCCAGGCTACCTCAAGTTTAGATATGCTCATGAACCCCAACCCTCCCACTTCCTGTCTGCCCCCTGTCCTTATCTGTTATATGTCAGTGATGATGTGGGATGATTATTAAGGGTCAGGTGCTGATTCGCTAAGGGGATACGTAGCAGGGCTGCAGTCCTGACCTTCAGACACCACTGACAGCTCTGGCAGGAAGGAGGAGAGAGCAATGAGTTTTCTTCCATCTGTCATGGGGTTTTCAGCTTCTGGAGCAGTGTTGTATTAAATCACTTTTCTCTTCTCAGAAGCCATGGAAAACCTAGTGGCAAGGCCAAGCACAAAGGAGTTGAAGAGATGGAGGGAGGCTGCTGACATGTGGGTCATTCTGTCATTGCCTCTGCTCTCTCCTCCATTTCTGCTTTTCTCTCTTGCCAACATGCTCCCATCAACTTCCCTTTACCCGTTGTCTTCCTGTGTCCCCAGTCTGTTGTGGTGGAAAAGCAGATACGTTGTTATGCTATGGCTCTAGCACGAGTGTATGAGCTTTGGTCTTGACTAGTGCTGCTATTACTCCAACCCATGTCCCAAGACACCTGTAAATGGGTACTTGGTCATTTAAGCTGATCAGTCAAATGCAGATG
Source organism: Crocodylus siamensis (assembly GCF_052110815.1). Taxonomy (NCBI): domain Eukaryota; kingdom Metazoa; phylum Chordata; order Crocodylia; family Crocodylidae; genus Crocodylus; species Crocodylus siamensis. Next base: position 33,583,340 of record NC_143404.1, on the reverse strand, counting down.
GATGTGATGCTGGCTCCCCCTCTTTTTTTCCTGCTAGCTATGGAAACTGGAATGCCTAGACCACACTGGCCTAATGGACAGCAAGGCTTATATGTGGGCTTTTTGAACCAGTCAGTCATCCCCCTAATCGCATCTTCTTTCAATTATTCTTTCATTCATTCCATCCTCCCTTGCTGGGCTGTAACAGATTTTCTTCTGTCCTTTCCCCGGTCCCCAGAAGAAAGAAGAACTTCTGACATCCACTGAAATTTGGATGGCACTCTCTCAACCCTTTTCCACCTATAGATCTATTCTCTTATCTGCTTCCTTCATCTTTTTTCTTGTGCTCTCCTGTGATGCCTTTCTTCCGACTCCCTCATTATTATGACCAGTTTTTAATCATCATGGTCATCACCATTATCATGCTTCCTTGGATCCTGACTTTTGGGACTAGGATCTCACTGTGCATACAGTATAGAAAAATCATCTCCCTCCCTGTCTGTCTTCTATCCTTTCCTTCTAAGATCCCTGCCATGTGGCCTGCTGGTGCTGTACAGAGAGCGTTGCCTCTGCAGCATGCAGAAAGAGCGGACCCCAATAAAGAAACTGGTTTCCTTGAAATTTGATGGTGGGTGGGGAGAGGAAAATTCCATCAGGAAAGCGACAGAAACCTTGTCTCAGCATGGAGAGCATAACTCAGGAGTGCTGTCTTTGAGTGACACAGCACAGCATGACAGAGGAAGTAGGGCAGCTAAGGTAGGAGTGCCAAGACTGGGGATGCTAAAGCAGGAGTACCAAGAAGCAGCAGGCAGTGGGGGGAACTCTTTGATTTCCTATCCCTTCCAGGTAACTTTGACCTTTACTAGCCAATCTTGTTGTGAGGGGAAGGGTCATTGCTTGGAGGCATCAGAAGGGGCAACGTGCACAGGGAAGGAAAGGGCTACCTAGAAGTGTCTCGCATGGTGTGTGGGTTTTGGCAGTGTCCATGGAAGGGAGGGGGGAATCTAGTGGGGAATGCTGTCCATGGACCTGGGGAGTCTACTGGAAGGGAGTTCTAGGCGCCCTCCTTCAGCAGCTGTATCCACCCCCTTTCAGTGCTGATTGCGTTAGGAATCAGATCCTCAGCTGGAGTAAATCGCCAGGGTTCTGCTGAGAGCAGCAGAGCTGGGTTGATCTACAGCAGCTGAGTTTTTGACCTAAGAATTTTAAATGCCTCACTTAAATCAGCATCTCTCCAGGGCTGCGGGGAGCTGCTCAGATGCTCCTTTAAAAGGATTTAGGAGGAAGGGGAGCCAATATATGCTCCCCTGTAAGTGACAACTGGGGCTAAGCTGGAGCAGCTCAGAAACAGAAACTCAGTACAAAACAAAGAGCCTCTGCTCACTGCTTCTTGCAGACTGTTTCTCATACAACTCCCCTGCAGCTATTCCCATTGAATTTACCCCTGGCAGCCTGACTTAAATCTACCCAAGCCCAGAGATGCACAGGGAAGGATCAATCCTCAAATATTTAGCTGCAATAGGCAGCCATTCCCAGCAACAAAAGGGCAGACAGAGTCCAAAGTGCTGGATCAATTTATGTTCCTTCATGCATGACTGCCAGGCGAACCTTTATCTTTGCTGCTGCTTCCTATTTCAGTGGGAAATGAATGTGAAACGAAGTCAATTTGGAGTGTGTGTATGTTTCTTCAGAGCCTGTTCTGTATGGGCAGGCCACTTAACGCTGTGTTAACAATGCTTTGCTCGCCTTGCTTTTGTCTGGCTGGGTTGTTATGAATTCTGTGGTGTTTTGCTGTGCTGTGATCTATAGAGAGAAAGGTAAATACGGGGCCTGGAATGACTCATTTCTGAAGTACAGGTAGCTCATTTCCTTCTCCTCAGCTGCAGTTGGGGCCTTCACTGTGCTAGGTGCTGTACAGAGGGACAAACTGTTCCTGCTGTAATGAGGTGACTTTGCAGGTATGCCTGTAGTGATGGGCATGGGCATCCAATGGGCTCTGTGGCTCAGCTTGTGAGCTGTGCAAAATACCTTTCCTCCACCTGCCAGGGGATTTGCTTTGTAACATGCACAAAGCCCTGGTTACCTACCTCCTCACTATGCTGTCCCTGATCCTTGTGATGCTAGGATCTGTGAGGTTGCATCCCAGGTTCCCTAATGCTGTGTGAAGCAGTGCCCTTCCTGGAATGAGGCAGTAGTCCATCATAAGAAAACCTGTCTTTCCTTAACAGGCCCAAGGTTGGAAGTTATTTTCACCTGTTACCGTGTGAAGCTCTGGCAGGCTAGCACACTGCTCAGCTCTGTGCGTTGGTTGCAGTGGTCAGAGCCATGGATCTATTGGGAGAGCTCCTGTTGTCTTCATTCCAAGCATTTATGATGGGATTTGTCTGTCAGAGAGGTTGGCAGGTCTGGGAACTGCGGAAGTATGCAGCAGTACGGGGCTTGGAGGGAGCACAGAAGGGATTTGAATACCTGATACATATTGTAATTGCTGTCCAGTGACCACATATGCACCCAGTAAAGGATCCAGGAATGGGGCAAGGGGGTGCAGCTCTCCTACCTTGGCTGTGCTGTGCATGTGTAGTAATCTCTGAGTTCATTGCTTGGTCACAGTGAGCTCCTGCCTGAGCTCCATGTGAGCAGTGAGCTCTGCAATCAAGGTGATCAGGACAGGGGCTACTTGGAGCCCCTGTTCTCACATGGCTTTAGTTTAGAAGCTGCTGCTGCTGCTACTTGCTTTTCTCTTCCCTTTGCTTCCCCGCCCCGCCCTGCTTAAATCAGCAGCAGGGGGAAGGAGGGACAAGCAGTTACAGGAACAGCACTCACCTCCTGGTGCGAAAGCAGGGGCTCCAGCCAGACCCTGAACTGAAAGGTGGTCTGTGACAGCCAATGTGGGGTGCACTACTGTGATGCAAAAGATTGCGGTTTGTTTCTTGGAGGCTTGGAAAGAATCTCAGACACACAGTCATTTAGCAGCACAAAAGGTGTATTTGCAAATAGGGTCAGAGCAGAGTCAAAAACTCAGATTACTCTGAACCCACCAAGGAAATTTTGCAGGCTGTATTTATCTTTTTCCTCCTGAGCACGTGTGCAGAAATAGGAACTCTTACAGCTCATTTCCGTTTCATACAAACATATATGTGGTTACATCACTACATCCATCGCATGTATATTATAATTAACTACTTAAGTATGCAGGGCGGAGAGGTAAATATGCATTAGCTAATTGAGCATGCTCAGAGACTATTATAGGTCACCAAGAGTTTAAACCCCCTTTCAAGGACACAGTCAGTTGAATTCCAGCTTCTGTAATCTGCATGAGAAAGGCTAGGGAGAAGCTGGGGGAGAGTCTGCGATTTAGTATGAGAAGCTGTGGCAAGGCTGGCCAAGGAAAAAAGTTCTTGGCAGTGTTTCTTTCTTATCAGGTGCAAGATGCAAGCTGTGCATTTCTAACAATACTCCATTTCTAACAACTGTATCCCATCTAGATCTGCCCCTGTGTGCATCAGTGTTCCTGGAGCCAGGAGAGCCAGCACAGTGTGGTAGGAGTGGTCATGCCAGGTTTGCAATATGATGCAGTGATAACTGCAGAGCTTCAGCATGAGGAAGCCGACTTCCAGGGGCCTGAGTGAGAAGCCAGCCCCAGCTCTAACCCTCTGGCACCACAGTGGTTGAGGGAGCCCACTTGTCACAGAAGTCAGTTGCTCTTTCTGGGCTGGTGGCGGTGACGCTTGCACTTCTTTTGTGTGTTGCTGCATGTGCTGCACTCCACCAGCTCACAGGGTAAAATCCCACCTATCAGAAGTTGTAGGTGGCTTACACTGAGGCTAGGGACAGACATATCTCAGAAACTGGTTTAGGTGATCAGAAACTGGTTTAAACCTGTAACAACAGCTGTTCAGTGTACATAAGCCAGTTTGAAAATGGCTGAAGCCGGTTTGAGATGAACATGGGTGAATGCAGTATGAGACTTAACTGATTTGGGTCAAACTGGGTTATGCCCCAGAACCCTCCCAGTTTAAGTTAAAACAGAGTCCCCCAGCACCCCAGATGCTTTTCAGGGCTCTGCTCTAGCCCAGCAGGACTGGCCCTGCCCTTGTGCTCCCTGGCTGGAGCTCCCTCGGGGACTGCAGGTACAGTGGTGTCTACCTGGCTTCCTCCTGCTTACCCCCTTCCCCCTCATCATTAGCTGCTTAAGCAGGGATTCCCCCTCCCCTCCTCCTTACACAGACACCTCTCAGTATTAGCTACCATACCACATGCTGGCTACAGTCCATGTTGTGGGAGATGGGACAAAGGTAGACAGGATAGTGTTGGCTCAGAGCTTTTTGGAGGTAATCAGCAGGTAGCTGGTAATGTCTCTCCATTCCTTCCTTGGAAAAAGTTGTTTAAGAAGAGCTTGAACTAATTAGGGAAGCTCTTGTTTTGTTTGATGGGCTGATAAATGCTAGCAACTCCCTGCTGTGTAATTAAATGCTTTGTTGTGGGAGGTTGGGGGGCAACCCCTCCCTAATCACAGCCTCCTGCCTGGTTCTGGCCAGGGCCCCTTCAGCTTAGCAATGTGGAAGGGGGGGGAGGGCTGCTCTGGTGCCCCCTCACTTTTAGCCTAAGCCACTGCAGGCATGTGCCTGCATTTTTTTCAGTCCAAAGAAGATGTCTTTGTGGTTACAAGCTGGTTCAGCCTAGCAAAGTTAGACTAACCTGCAAAAATTGAATCAATTCAAGCTCAGACTTTTTGAATATCTCTTCCTAGTCTGAATGAGGTTTACCATCTGTATTGCATAGCTGATGGTGCACATGTGCCTCATGACCCCAGAGGGAGCCTGGTAAATATGTTAACTGCAGGAGTTGTGCACCACATGGGGAGCCTCATGGACCCCAGTGTGGGAAACACTGGAAAGGTGTGTGATGCCAGGGTTCTTATGAGATTTGGCATGTCCATCCTGGGATAAGCTGAAACCATAATCTCTCCCAGTGGTATGGCCATCAGTGACATACAGGCACTCCCTGCATTGACTGGGGTTTTTTTTTTTGGGGGGGGGAGTGAGGGGGCACCATCTATGATCTCTCCAGCCAAGGCTTCTGAAGCCATATCCAGGCTGCAGTGAGCATTTGGTACATCTTTTTGCAAGCTGCAGAGGATAGAGGGATATGCCTTTGGAAGGCTTAATGCTAGATGGTGCTGCCCCCAAATCATTTGGAAACTGATCTGCACAACTGGAAAGTACCTATGTAAGCCATGAATGCCCAGGGTCAAAGCAAACATGGGGTGTTAGGGATGGCCACTGTGTTCATGTCTGTGCTGCACATGGTGTTCTTAATAAGTAATCACTTATGAATGCGTGCATTGTTTTGTGGATTGTGAGATGCTGTGGATCATGATGCCCTGATTTATAGCAGGACTTATTTTTAATTAATTTAATTTCCTCTTGCATTAATGTTTTTAAATTTGTGAGGCAAGGGGCCTGCTGATCTGCATGGGGTAGTCTGTCTCAGCTGAACTGTAAAGACTGTAGAGGATAAGGGTACATTTTATTTTATTTCAATTTTTTTTGCTGAATTAAATATTTGTTTTAAATGCTTAGTAGTTTGGGATCATGGGGTCATTTTATTGGCTTGTATAGATTGCTTGTTTTTTTATACTTAAATAAAAGCTTTTGACATTGCTGCAGCCTCCTGTTCACTTACAAATGAGTAAACTCACAAGTAAACATTAAGCAGAAACTTCATCAAAGTGCAGTCGAACCTGACTGCTAATAGCAGAGAAAGGTACAGACTAACCCAAAGGTTGCCATAGTAGCTCTAAAAGTACAACGGAAATGCATCACCTAGATTCTAAAAGAATAAGGTGTTCAGTGTCCAAAGGATTGGAAATGCCTCATGCAGCACTGTCTGGCAGGGGCTTTGGCTTCTGGTAGCACTGTTTGATACACTTCCAGCACTGGAACCCCATCCAGCTATGCCCAGCTGAGTGAGCTGTCTCAGAACAGCATCACAGCAATGGATATCTCTGGTACTGTCACTGCCATCCTGGCACTTGCAGTATTCCTTCCAAATATTAACCAGGATGGGGTTGGCTCTTTTGGCCACCTAGCTGTACCTTAGCAGTGCAGGGCTGGATTGGCAGAGAATTCTGGGGACAATTAAGGGTTTCTTGCCACACTAGATAATATGAAGTGGCAGCTGGCTTCTGGGGAGCAGAGGGCAATGTGGAACAGGGAAGGGTTGGTGAAGGACTGCCTCTGGGCCTTTTACCTTGCAGGTGTGTGGCATCCTGGAAGTATAGACAGAAAATGCTCTGAATAGGTGAGGCAGAGAATAGGACAGTGGAGTTGAAGTGAAGCAACTGACTCAATATCTAAGCCAGAGCCAGGAACAGAAATCAGGTCTCTGGAGTCGCAATGGGGTACCCTCAGCATTAGCCTGTGTTGCCTTCATGCTAACACTTAGCCAAAAAGTCTCTTCCCTTCCCCTCCTTTTGGTGAATGCCACATAATTTTGGCTTTGGTTGCTTCTGCCAATTACTCTGGGCCCAATTCTGAAACCCCCACTCTTGTCCCATCAAGGTCACCAGACAAATTCACCAGGTGAATGAGTAAGGACTTTGGGCAGGCATGAGGATTTAGCAGGCTTGGGCTCCTTGAGTACAAGTACTTTCAGTTCTGCATATTATTCAAAAAGCATCACAAAACCAAATTCTAGTCTGTGATGGGGTAAGAATAGCCTCGTGTCTAGTAGCACATTCTCTGCCTACGTAATATTCAGGGATGCTGACTTTTAGATCAAAAATAAGAAGTCAGATCATAGTTATAAATAATTGCTCTGAGTTGGGGACATTGGCTGTGGAACTTAAGCTGCAGCTAGTCTGGCTGTGTATTAGAAATATCTGCTTCCTGATTAGCTTGGAAAAGGTAAATAGTGCATCTTATTTCTGATGACCTTTAGCTTCAGCATATGAGTTTGAACTCAAAGTTGGTTCATTTATGTGACTGGGAGTACCTGGGGGAGAGATTTCTAGGTATTGATGAAAAAGAATAGACTATGCCTTGGTTACTGAATGCTTCTGTGCCATGTTGTGGTCCAGTGACTTGTCCTGTACTAAGTCAGCATGTTAAACTGGGAATATTAGAGAGAGGTGGGTATGGTTAGTGGCTTAGTTGCACCCCCAACCCTTCCTTTGGTCTGAGTGCTCCCCCTTGGCCTCATACCTATACCTCTCCAGGGGTAGAATCGCATCCCTCGATCTTTGAGCACCCTGAACTACGGGTTTCTTTAAGCCATGTGATTAGAGAGTGAGCATGGTGTATGCACACATTTGCTGGTGCGAGCTGTCAGGAACCTGACCTAAGTAAGTTAGGGGGAAAGCGAGGAGTGGGACTGGGGGGTGTTGAGGGTCTGTGGTGGTGGTGAGGGTTGTCCATCTAAAGGTAGGGGGACAGGAGGCTAAAAATAGCCCAGTCAGGGTAGAGGGGATAGGAAAAGTGCAGCTCCAGGGCTGGGGCGAGCAGCTGGTCTTTCCCAGCCCCGGGGCTGTGCTCTGAGTGTGTGTAGACATTTGGTAGATCTAACTTGTTTCACTTCCTCAGATGAACTAAATTAAATTGGGGTTGCCATTTTTTGCCCAGTCTAACCTCACTGAACATCTGTACTGATCAGCACTGAGATTGACCTAATCCTAGTGGGTTGATCTAAATGTAACATCTGCACATAACAGAAGCCTATGGTATTTGCTTTGGGAGCATGTAATCATTTGATTACAGTGAACCAAAGCTGCCTTCTCAAAACATAAGTGGTACTTAAACAGTAGGAACAAAGCATAGCATGGGAGACAGAGAGATGTAAAACAACCAAATGTCTATGTACAGACTTAGAGTCCTAAGCTGTTTCTCACCTAGGACCCTTATCCTCTGCTGTTCTAGGCTTGTTTCCCCATGACTCTGTCTGTGAGGCCTTGTCTCTTAACTCCAGCCAGTTCTTTCTCTCCATTGCAAGCTGGATCTGCTGCCCAAAAATAGTTTAGTGAGCTCTGCAGGCAGCTGAGCCAGAGCATCGAAGAAAATGGATCTTGCGATGCCTCTCAAGCTCTCACTATGAAGTATATATCAAGTAATTTTGCTCTTCCCTGTGCATTACCTGGCAATCCTGCAGTTGAATTAGCTTGAGACATGCGTGCAGAAAAAACGCAATAACCCGGCCAAGATACAGCATTCATAAATTATTACAGGCAGCTTCATCCCAAAGGTTACCCTAATAAACTCCATGTGAACTTCTCTGTAACCATAAATGGACAGAAACCTGCCTGAATGTGTCTGCAGCCTGAATTGCTGTGAAGGCCTGGAAGCATGGACAATCTTGATCATTAAAAATCTGTAGGCAGAGCTGCCAGCTCTGTATCCTGGTAGACAGCTGACCCCTTTGTATCCAGATGAGCAGAGGTAAAGCAAGATAGCCTCATTCAAGGCAAGGTTTGTATCCAAGAGGAGCTTTCTCGGCTAAATAAATGACACGCAGTTGCACAAAGGGGCAAAGAGAAAGCAGGGCAGAGGCAGCAAAGCCAGTAGGAGGGACAACAAAGGGTCAGAGGCAGAAGTGGATCTAGAGAGGACACAGCAATGGGGTCATGTACTGCTCTTTGTGTACTGCGTGTGTGGTGAGTTCTTGGAGCTCACTGGCATGTGAGCAGAGCTCTCCTCCCCACAATTTAAGCAGCTGGGAAAAAGGGGATGAATGGTAGTGATGCTCAGCCTTTGCTTTCATGGAGCCTGGGGTGGTGTGCATCACCCTTGTTCATCCCATGAGTGACTGGTACCTCCTGAATTTGGGGGGTGGGGGGCACCTGCAGAAGCTGCTGACCCTGTCAGGGGGGACACCAGCCCTACCAACAGCATCAGGGTTGGCTGTCAGGGGGAGCATGTGCACCCCTTACCAGTTGCCTACGGTTTATCCCCGCCTTTCCCCTGCTGCTGAATGTCAGGGGAGGGAGGAGTAGGAAGGGGAATAGCGAACAGCAGCAGGCTCTACAGCTGCTTGAAAGCAGGGACACTAGGCAACACCCCTCCGCCCCCCCAGTGAACTTGGAGTCTCAGCACATGTGGAGCTCCAGGCTGGAGCTGAACTGATCTGCTGTAAGAGCTCAGTGCCATCCCAAATCACAGTGAGGGGCTGCAGCCACATTCCCTTCACTGTGCACATGCCCCTGCTGGCATCAACCTGGATCTTCCTGTGGCCAGAAGTACCTGTTCCTAGGGTACTTCTCAATGACTGCTCAATCCCGTATGGTCTTTCCAGGATGCCAGAGGTGACTGTTTGTTTTTCTTATGAGCCCATTAATGCTCTTTCCATTGAGATCCCTGGTTAATTGCCTTTTATGCACAGAGTGATAACTTGCAGGCTGCATCCGTTTGTTATCCTTTCTCTTGAATAGCATTCCCCCCCAGCTTTTTCTTTCAGCTTCTCCTTTCCGAGGCTGTAATTCATGTCCCCTTTTATTTGTTCCATGTGATGAATAGATTTTATGCAGATTAGTGTTATCAGGCTTTTCTGATAAGTACAGTATGAATGGGGCCTTAATGTATCATGAAGTCTCCCTCTTTTGTGATAAGACCATGTCCCATTTCTCTGATTTCCCCTCCATTGTCAGCTGAAAAGAAGGTTGTTGAGTCAACTAAGGAGGCTGCCCAGCTTTTGTTGGGTAGGTTTGTTGAAGAGGGCTGAAGTAAACAAGAGCACACTCCAAGAGAGCAAGGTGAGGAGGCAGAGATGTGTGGTACCAGGAAGGGAGTTTTAAGTCAAGGGATGAGGAAGCATATGCGAAGGGAAAACTTGACTGATGCTACTGAGATGAAGAACTGAAAGAGTGCAGAAAGGAAGTAGGAGAATTAGGATCATAGGAGCAGAGTTGGAGGTGAGGGGGAAGAAGGGAGGAGAGGACTGGGAAGGAGCAAGCAGCAGTCCTTTGGACTTCTCACCAAAGAAGATCCTTTTAAAGGAAAATGATAATTTCTGGGGGAGGGATTCCCTGGTCTAAGGAACTGTCAGATCAGGAGTAATCTCAACAGCTGCAGTCTCACAGCTATGATGACTTGAAGTGAGTTCAAAGCTGGTTCCTTACTGCACCTGGAAGCAGGAGGAATCCAGAGAAGATAAGGTAGGAGAGGTGTGATAAGGTCCTGACAAGAAGCAGCCACCCGCAGTGAATCATTTCTGGGCACTCCTCTCCACATGCAGCATGTAGCTACAGCCTATGCCCAGGAGACAAAGGCCTGGTTGGCTGTGATGAAGTCTCGCACCAGCAAAGCAGCTGTAACTTGTGCACCAGGCGCAAATGAAAGCAAATGCTTAGTGTTGCTGCTGCTTTCACCTCTGCTGGGTCTTTTTGACCCCTCTGAAGAGTGGAATCATAGCCCTGCCAGAGTGTGCAAAGTTCTCATCTGAGCCCCAAACCAAGGAGATGCTGCCCAAACCACTCAACAAGCTGGGTCAGATGAAACAGACACGGCAGAGCGATGGGTTGGAGTCGTCTTTTGTGGGAGAGCCCTTGCAGCTCATAAGCAGCCCAGTACCCCTGGTGGGTCTTCTCTGCCAGTGGGGCCATTCATCCATCCTTCTAACTGCCCCTGCACCCATGAATGACTGGTGCCTCCTGTGACTGGGGGTGGGTACCGTGTTGGCAAGCGGGGACTGCCTGCCGGCTATGCTGGCAGTGTATGTGTGTGTGGCGGTGGGGGTGGTGAGAGTTGACAGCAACGTCGGGAGGGTGGGTGCAGGTAGTGACTGCCTGCAGAAGCTGGTGGCAGCTTTGATGATGGGCAATCTCGGGGGGGGGGCATGTGGCCTCCCATGCCCCTCCTGTGCATCACCTATGCCTGCACCTCTGTCTACAGGTCCTGATGATCGTGGGCATCGCATGTTACTGTGCTGGGAAACCTCTGAGCTTCATGCATTATTAACTGAATAGCTATGCATGCCCTGACTTAATCCATCCCTGCAACTTGTGTTAGATCATTGCAGCCTCCTGTTCATTCTGTGCTGGACTGATGGGTGATAATTGGGGATCTGGGTTTTCTGTTTCTGAGAACAACAGAGAAAACCACGGATTTCCCGATTTTTATCAGAGAAAAAATGATTTTCCCTTTCAGCAGTGATAGCTGTGGATTTCCCACTTTTGCAAAGAGCTCTTCAGGGGAAAGCCTGCAAGAGGTTCTTGCAAAAAGACTGGGAAACCCCCAACCCTGTCCCAAGGGGGAGGGGGAGGGGGAGGTCTGAGGCACTCAGTTACCCAAGGCTTGGCTCAGGCTTACTGTTCATTCCTGGAGCCTAAGGTATGTGGGGCCTGCAGGGGGCTGGGGGTCCCCTCTGGCAGGGCTGGGGGGTTGCGGGTCATGGCTGGGGGAAGCACCACAAAGGCTGGGGGGGCCCTGGGTGGCAGGTGTGGCTGACTGCTAGGGCTCAGGGAAGAGCCAGTGGGGCAGGTATGTGGCTGGGGGCTGAGGGATTGGTGAGGTGTTGGGGGAAGGCCCACAAGGAGTGCCTGCCAGGCCAGTGACGCATGGCCTCAGAGCAAAGCACTATCCTCAGGCCGGGCTTGTCCGGGGGCGGGCCGGCTCCCGGATGCAGTGTGCTCCTGGGGGCAGGGGGGACCTGCGCCTCCCAGATCTGTGTGCAGGGCGGGTGCATACTGCGGGCTCATGCTCCCCATCCTGCTACCCTCGCCCAGGGCCTCTGCAGCGCAGTGTGTGCGACGCAGAACAGCAGGGCTGCACAGGAAAGCTGCTTGCTGCTTCAAGCTCCGTGCTGCCCTGGCCACACTTGCCCCGTGTGCGTGGGGGCAGCGTGGGCAGTCATGCAGGGTTGTGTCCTTCACTGCTGCCCCTGCCTCCAGGGGAAGTGTGGCTAGGGCAGCGCGGAGCTTGGAGAAGCAAGCAGCTTTCCTGTGCAGCCCTGCTGTGCCGGGTTGTACACACTGCATTGCGGAGGCCCCAGGGGAGGGCAGCAGGGTAGAGAGCATGAGCCCACATCATGCACCCACCCTGCCCCTACCCCCTGTGCACAGATATGAGGGGTGCGGGTCCTTCCTACCCCCCAGGAGTGTACACTGCACCGGGGAGCTGGCCCCAGCCTTGCCTGCAGCAGCAGTGAGGAAGTGGGCTCATGCTCCTTCTGCTGCAGTAGCCACTGCCTTCTGTTGGGGGCAGGGAGCTGTAGACATGGGTCCCTGACACTATAGCCCTGGTAGCTGGGGGCCCACTCCAGCTGGGCTGGGGGGCAGGGGCTGTGGGTTGGGGTCAAGGGGCACGAGCAGGGCTGGGGGCTGTGGGGGATGAGGGGCATAAGCAGGGGGGGTGTCAGGGGAGAGAAGCTCACAAGCAGGGCTGGGGGGCTGTTATGGGGGAGTGAAGTGTGTGAGCAGGGCTGGGGGTTGTGGGGAAGAGTGAGGGGCATGAGCAGGGCTGGGGGCTGTTGTGGGGGGAGTGATCTGGACAAGTTACAGAGGTGGGTGTATGAGAACAGGATGGGTTTCAACACTGACAAGTGCAGGGCGCTGCACTTGGGGAGGAAGGAGCAGCACCATACCTACAGGCTGGGGAACTCCCTTCTTGTCAGTGCAGAGGCAGAAAAGGATCTTGGAGTCACTATTGATTCCAAGATGAACATGGGCCGGCAGTGTAGGGACATGATCAGGAAGGCCAGCTGCACCTTGTCATGCATCCACAGATGCATCTCAAGCAGGTCCAAGGAGGTGATCCTCCCCCTCTATGCGGCACTGGTCAGGCTGCAGTTGGAGTACTGCGTCCAGTTCTGGGCGCCGCACTTCAGGAGGGATGTGGACAGCATCAAGAGGGTCCAGAGGAGGGCCACTCGCATGATTAGGGGGCAATAGGGTAGGCCCTATGTGGAGAGGCTACGGGACCTGAACCTGTTCAGCCTCCACAAAAGGCTGAGGGGGATCTGGTGGCCGTCTACAAACTTGCCAAGGGGGACCAGCAGGCAATGGGAGTGTCTCTGCTCCCCCAAGCACTACTGGGAGTAACAAGGCATAATGGCCATAAGTTGATTGAGAGTAGATTCAGGCTGGACATCAGGAGATGCTACTTCACAGTCAGGGCAGCTAGGATCTGGAACCAACTTCCAAGAGAAGTGGTGCTTGCTCCTACCCTGGGGGATCTTCAAAAGGATGCTAGATAATCACCTAGCCAGGGTTGTTTGACCTCAGCATCCTTTCCTGCCATGGCAAGGGGTTGGACTTGATGATCTGCTCAGGTCCCTTCTGACCCTACCAACTATGAAACTATAAACGGGGGGGGGAGGGGGCAGTGGGTGGAGCAAGAGCATGAGCAGGACTGGGGGGCTGTTCTGGGGGGAGTGATGGGTGCCAGCGGGGCTGGAGGGGGGTTGTGGGGGGGGCCTTTAATTTTAATAATGGGTTTGGGGGGTTTTATCATATAATTAGTGATTTTATTTTTTTTATTGGGGAAAACCAGCAGCCCTGGTGATAACCCATTTGATTTCTCCTGGGTATAGTAGAGTGTAATCATGTGTCAAGAGGCAGAAGAGCTTAATGTGCCTAATTAGCAGGTTGTTAAGTTGTTAACACCTATTGCAGGGGCCTGCATTATGGGAGGCTGCTTTTCATATCAGCTCCCATCTTGTTATACTCGCTTTAGTGTGTCAGTTCCTCATAGCTGTGGAAGCAGAGCTTGGGCCCATAATCTGGAGGTGTGTGTCCAATGTTGAGTGCTCTGCTCTGCTCTGTTTTTTTTCTGTGGGCCAGGCTCCCTTTGTGCCTGTGGCTTCTCCTTACATTGCTGTGGTCCCAGCTGGTGGCTTGCTCCTTTCCCACTGTGAGTACTGTGCAACTGATAACAGTAGTTTCATTGGCACTGTGAAGTGCTGAGTCCCCTCAGCCTAGAGTGTGGCATGACAGCCTTGTTTCCTGACCTACCCCAAGAAGGACCTGTGTCTCCTGGAGCTCCCACCTGCTTTTCAGGGGCCTTCATTGGTTTTGGGAGACCTTGGAGATTGTGCCTTTGATACGTTACTGAGTACCACCACGGCTTCTTCAGTGGCTGAGGAATCTGATGCGCGACAAGCAGATCCTCTGGCAAGTTGCACATACAAACTCAGTTGAGCTTGCATTTTGTCTTACCTGCCTCTGATGCCTCTTCTCTATCTCATTATTGACCCACTCCATCTCAAAGCAACATAGGTCCTCCTTCGTGGTGGCTTTCCACTTGAAGTGATTCAAAGTGAATGATTCCCAGTATTGACCATCTGTGTGCAACTCGTGAAGGTTTTTCTTGCAGATATCAACAAGTTCGGACTGCCCAAGTTTCGGACTGTTCAAGTTGATGTTTGCCAGTGGCCAGCTTACCATACATAGAGTATGTCCTTGGGGATTTGGGCATTGCTCATACGATTCACATGTCCTAACCCAGGGGCGGGCAATTATTTCAGGTAGAGGGGCAGTAAATGAGGTTTGGTGAGCTGTTGAGGACTGCATGGCTAGCCCTGCCCCTTGATGGTTGCCCTGCCCCCTGGTTTTCACCTTGGGACCAGAAGTCCAAACCCTAGCCCCTGACCTTTACCACAAGAAGTCCCTCCCCTTGCCCCCTAGGTTGGGAGTGGGGGCTTGCCGTCTTAGAACCAGAAAAAAACAAATCATACACTAAATGTGAAACACCTACTAGAACATATTTTAATTTTATTACAAAAATGTTTTGGTCACAATTTGTTTTTGTTTGCCGTATATAGAGATGATTGCATAATAACTCAAAATACATTCTTAGTCTTTTATATTGTATGGTATGTGTGTGTGGTGGGGTGTGGGGGGAGTTTGGTGAGGGGGTGTGGCTGTATGTGGGGCCAAAGTGTATGTTGTGGCATTTGTGGGGTGTGGGGGTGTGGCTCTGGAATACACACTCTTCTCCTGCAGTCAATGTGGGCAACACTGTGTGTGTGTGTGTGTGTGTGTGTGTGTGGCATTTGTAGGGTATGAGGGGGGGTGGCAGGGGTATAGGGACCCCACTTCACACTCCCCCCCCTCCCCCCCCCCCATGGCACAGCAGCAGGTAGGGGTACTGGTGCCTAGCTCTGGCCAGCTCTGCACATCACAGCTAGTAGTGTAGCCCCCGCTGGGCCGTCTCTATCACTGGTGCTTCCCACACTTGCACAACACTGGAGGGAAGCCCCAGGTACTGGAGCTGGTTGCCTTCCCTGCCCCAGCTGGCTCCAGTGCCTGGGGCTTTCCTCTCATGCCTGGGGCTTCCCTCCTGTACTGCACAAGCACGGGGAGCACTGGTGATACAGACTGCCTGGAGGGGGCTTTGCTCTCCGCTGCGTGGAGCACAAGCACCCCCACCTCCTGCTTCCCCAGCTGCCTGCCAGGGCTGAGCATCATGGTGGGGAGGGTGGGTGGGTCCAGATTGAAAAGATTATGAAGGATCATATTTGTGGGAGTCCAGCAGGAAAAATAATGCAGCAGGGCAACCAGCCTGAATTCATAGCAGGTAAATCATGCCTGACTAATCTAGTTTTGTTTTATGAAAGGTTCACAAAACGCTCAGATACAGGAGAAGAGGTGGATGTCGTTTTCTTGGATTTTAGCAAGGCCTTTGATACAGTATCTCATCTCATTCTCATAAATAAAGAGGCTGTGACAGATGTTTACACGGTCCAGTGGATGGTAAATTGGCTTAGCGGTCGCACCCAGAGAGTGGTAGTAAATGCGTCTGTATGGACCTGGAAGGATGTGGGTAGTGGGGTCCCTCAGGGTTTGGTTCTTGGACCTGTACTCTTCAATATCTTCATCAGTGACTTGGATGTGGGTGTGAAGTGTACTCTGTCTAAGTTTGCAGACGAAGCTAAATTGTGGGGTGAAGTGCACACTCCGGAGGGTAGGGAATGATTTCAGGCAGACCTGGACAGGTTAGAAAAGTGGACAGTATACAGTAGGATGTGGTACAACAAGACAAATGCAGAGTGCTGCCCCTAGGATGCAAAAATATCCAGCATGCCTACTGGCTAGGAAGTGACCCTCTTAGCAGCACAGAAATGGAAAGGGATCTCAGAGTCATAGTGGACTCCAAGATGAACACGAGTCATCAGTGTGATGAAATCATCAGCAAAGCTAACCACACTTTATCATGTATTAGCAGATGCACGACAAATAGAACCAAGGAGGTGATACTTTCCCTCTATGCGGCATTGGTCAGACCGCAGTTGGAGTACTGCATCCAGTTTTGGGTGCTGTACTTCAAAAAGCATGTTGGTTGACTTAAGAGGTTCCAGAGAAGGGCCACTTGTACGGTTAGGAGCTTATAGGACAAGCCCTATGGAAGAGAGACTGAGGGACCTGGACCTCTTCAGTCTCTGCAAGAGAAGGCTGAGAGGTGGTCTTGTGGCCACCTACAAATTCTTTATGGGGACGCAGCAAGGGACTGGAGATGCTCTGTTCACCAGGATGACTCTTGGGGTAACAAGGAACAATGGTCACAAACTGACAGAGAGCAGATTTAGGCTGGATATCAGGAAAAACTTCTTCACGGTAAGGGTGGCCAAAATTTGGAATGGGCTTCCAAGGGAGGTAGTGCTCTCCCCTACCTTGGGGGTCTTTAGGAGAAGGCTAGATAGACATCTGGCTGGAATCATCTGATCCCAGTACTCTTTCCTGCCTAGGCAGGGGGTCAGACTTGATGATCCGTTGAGGTCCCTTTCAACCCCGGCATCTATGAACTTACTTAGCCTGTTCCAGAACAGTGAAGTTGGACATTGCCCAGGATAGATCAGAGACATCGAAGATGGAAACTGTTCAGCTTTTTTTTCTTCCTTGGCATAAAGAGTCCATGTTTGGCTGCCATACAGCAGAGAGCTAAATACACAACTGCTGTAGATGGATATTGTTGTCAATAGACTGAGCACTCCATTTTTCCAAACTCTCTTTTGAAGTATAGCCACGGCGTTGCTTGCCTTTCTAACTTGAGCATTAATTTCAGCTTCCAATCCAAGATTTTGTGAGATGGTGGAGCCCAAGTAAGTGATTTTTTCAGCCACTTCCAGGCTTTCGTTATTTATTCTAACTTCAGGTGGGTGGTCAACTTGTTGACCCATGACTACTGTCTTCTTTAAGCTAATGGTCAGACCGAAATCATCACAAGCATGAAAGAAACAGTCCATGAGAATTTCAGTCCTGTTTCTGAATAACTAACAATTGCTGCGTCATTGGCAAAGAGCATTTCATAGACAAGAACTTTTCAGGGTTTCATTTTCATTTGAGATGAGCGAGATAAAGAGTTTCCTATCTGATCTGGTTTGAAGCTATACTCCTTCTGAAGAGCCACTGAATGCAAATTTGAGTAGGACAGCAAAGAAAATCCCCAAAAGTGTCAGAGCTAGGACACAGCCCTATGTGACACTACTCTTTATTTCACTTTCTTCCAAACATGACCCATTGAATTGCACCATTCCATGCATACTGACATGGAAGGACTTGATGCTCAGGAGCTTAGAAGGGCAGCCAATCTTTTTCAGGATTCAGAACAAACGATCTCTGCTGATGAGATCAAAAGCTTTGGTGAGATCGACAAATACTATGTACAGTGATTTCCTTAGCTGCAAGAGAAGTGCCATGAACAGTCTCAAGGAAAATATCATATCCATCATGGATCTACCAGATCTGAAACCACATTGAGACTAGGGGTAAACTTTGTTTTTAAGGGTCTGTAGTTTTAGCAGGCAGAGTTTGGCAAACAGCTTCTCAATGGTTCAAAGTTAAGATATAATATGATAGTTGTCACAGTCGCCTGTAACACCTTTGTTTTTGACAGAGTGGCTTATGCTTGCATCTTTTGTGTCTTGAGGAACTTCACCTTCTCTCCAATGTATACATATTCAATCATGCATATGAAGGAAGATGGATTTCCTGCACGTAATAACTTCAGCCAGTATGCAGTCTGCACCTGAGGCTTTACCACGAGCAAGTAAATCAGTGGCTTTTTCTACTTCATCTGTGGTAGGCTTATGGTCAAGTGCTGTCAGGGTTGAGAGGTTTTCAAGTGCGTCAAGAGCGGGGTCATGGACCATATTTTCATGAGGAGTGGAGTTCTGAATAATGTTCAACCCATTGATCCACTTGCTTAATGCAGTTATTGATGACTTCACCTGTGGAGGGTTTTAAAGGGGTGGTTTTCCTTGGAACAGGCCCAAGAATTTTCCTGATGCCCCCATATATTGCTTGCATATTGCCTCAGGCAGCAGCTTTTTGGGTACTTTTGCACAGTTGTAGCCAATAATCATTTGCACACCATCTCGCTGTACATTTGACCTGAGGCCGGATCTCTCAAAGCTCCTGCAAGCTGGAATGGCTAGAGTCATGCTTGTATTTAAGGACAGCTGACTCTTTCTTTTCTTAGAGCCCCTCCCAGCCCTACAGATACCAAGGGCATGTGCCCATGTGCTACCTCCAGTGCAGTGTGGCAGTATATTGAGTCACCTGGGAAATGTGCTTCTTGCTGTCTTGTTGTGTCCTCTTTCAACGCACTGCAATGAATTTCCCTGTCACTGGGTTATGGGGATTCATTGTATATCTCCTCTTTCTGTGGCACCTTTGTCACAGACCAATCTGCTTTTGATCCTTTTTGTTGCTATATCCTATGCTGCTCTGACTCACACCTGCATGCAGGGCCATCAACTTTTGAATACCCAGATTAATGAGGGATTGAGACCCTCTTCAGAAGAGGGTTACCATGGAGCAGTTCAGAGGAATGTGTTCCTTTCCTAAGGTGCATGCTGCTAATTCACTAAGCAGAACTGGATGGCATACAGACACGGAGACAAATATCACCAGTTTCTGCCATTCCTCATCGACCCAACCCACACGCCATCCTCTCTCTTGTGAAATCTCTTTAAGTCCTCTTCTTCCCTGCTTTTGAATAGCAGCTTATTCTTGTCATATGTTTTGGCGGTTTGTGGGGTGTCATGAATGTTTTCTTGCATTGATTTCACTGATATGGCGCGTGTGGTCTCATTGAAAAAACCTACATTATGCTGTATCCATTTATCTTGCTGCTATCATTGTATAGATTGTTATGCTGTCTGCATATACCAGGGGTGGGCAATTATTTCTGCTGGCAGACCACTTAATGAGTTTTGGTGAGCTGTCAGGGGCTGTGCACATAAAAGCTTTCAGAAGATATTTTAACAAATTACAGATAAAAAAAAATCATATAATAAAAATCAACCATCTACTATAATGTATTTTAATTTTATTTCAAAAAATAATTTTTGTCCTGATTTATGTGTTTTTGAGTAGTATATATAGAGGATATTGCAGAATAGCTCAAAATAAAGTCTTACTATTCTATGTTGGGGGTGGGGGAAGGGCTGAGAGGGGGCTGCCCATACACTCAGTCCTGGAGCTGGGTCGGGATGGGAGGCAGGGGGCATACAGAGCAGAGCTCACCTGGGTGGTGCAATGCAGGTGCAGTGGCCCCCTGCCCCCCCCATGCAGCTCTTGGCTGCCCCTGTGGCATTCTGTGTGGGGTCAAGCCCCACCTGCTCCCACCCAGGGCAATTCGTGCTCCGGGCCCCCTCCTGCTGACAGCTCTGGCCCCAGCTAACATGCTCGGTTTCCCAGTGAAGCTGCTCCTGGGTACTGGTCAGCTCCCACTGCCTCCAGCACCACCACCTCCTGCTCCTGTTCCTGCCCCTGCTGAGATGCTCTTTGCAGCAGGCAGCATGTGGAAGGGAGAGCAGCTGTGGGGATGTTTGCTGGGCATCACACACCCAGACAGGTGGGGGGAAGCTGCAGCAGGGTGGCTTCTGCCCCAGCACATGGAGATCTAGCTCCAGCTCCTGGCTGCCTTCCACCCACTTGGCTGCCTGCAGGGGCTATTCATCATGCCAGGTGGACTGCAGCTACTTTGCAAGCAGCCCCACCAGGAAGCTGTGCATGCTGCCCAAGGCTGGGGCCATTGGCAGGTGCAAGAGGGAGTGTGGCATAGGCTGCCCCAAGTAGGTGCGGGCAGGCCTTGGCCCCAAGTGAAGCACCACAGGGGCAGCAGGCTGGTTGCATTCAGTTGGCAGGCCATATTTTGCCCACCCCAGCATATACCTTTATAATCTGGGGCATGGTTTAGTCAGAGAAATGTAGGGAAACAGTAGGTGTAACTACTTAAAGATCTACTCATGAAGAAAGAGTAGACATAATGAAGTACCTCTTGCTATTGTGCTACAAGGACAAGACAATTACCATTCCCAATCACAGGCAAACAGGCCACTGGTGGGATAGGTACATACATTATTGCCTGCTTGTAATGGGAAAAAAACTGCACAATTGCAGACATCTGAGAGAAATGGCCCATCAGCCAGAGAAATGCCAGATGCCCTAGGGAGAAAAATGTGTAGAAAATTCTGACACCCCAGAGCAATCGGGATAATGCTGATGGGGGTGGGGGGCATTAGGAGGTATTTTAGGCTGTATCTAGGATAGAATTACGGTCTTTTCAGTTTTTCCAAGGCTGGAGAGGAGCCCAGGGCTGGCAGAATCAGCAGGAAGGCTGATCTCTAGAAATACTGGCAGGACTCTCAGGTTGGCAAGGGTATAGCCAGATGAGAAGGTAAGAGGCTTTATTTGTGTTTTTGTTGCGTCTCCAAACTTGTGGTTGATTTTCTTTTACATACTATTTTTCTACTATATCATACATCTGATTGTTGTTTTGTTTCCTTACTCATTGCCTGTGGCAAGAGTGATTTCTAAGCAAGTGGATATTCCAGGCTAGCCCATTCTGTGGAAAGAGGAAACCTAAAATTTCTTCCATAACACAGGGGGAATCCACCTAGACATGGCAGATTTCCCTGCTGCAGCTGTGAGGTCTGGTATGAGGGCAGTGGAGCAGAGGGCAAACCTTGGTCTGTTCTTTGGGACAAGCAGTGGGACAGTGGTGGGAGGGAGCTTGGGGCTCTTGGGGTATTCTGCAAATGGGTTTGTCACAACCCCACTTTCCTCTCCAGCCTTCCTTTTGCAGTAGCCAGTCTATCTTCTCTATTGCCTTTTCATTCCTTTCTTAGCCCTAACCTAGGGGTTGTCAGCCAGGGGTACGTGTAACCCCAACGGTACTTGAAAAGGCTTTAGGGGGTACAGGGCAGGGGGTACGTGTGGGCAGGTGGGGACAGAACGCCATCACTCACCATCCCGCGCTGGATGAAGGGGGCAGAGGAAGCTTGCATGCAATGGCTGCCACTACTGTGAGTTCAGTCCTCCCCCACCTCCTGCATCTGGCTGCTTGGAGTACACTGCTCCATGCCTGGCCGCCCGGGGTACACTTATCCAAAAGGTTGAAAACCCCTGCTGTAGCCTGATACACTAAGATATCTGGACCCTGTGCTGCAGGGTCTGTGGCTTTGGAGTATGGTGGCAGTGGTGGGGTTCATGGCATAAGGGGTGTAGGGGCGAATCAGGACCCATTTGAAAGGACAGCTGCCTGAAGTAACTAGAAAATCACCCAGCAATATTCCTGGAGCCTAGACCTGTCAGATTCCCAGGGAGTTAGTGTGCTTCTCCTCTGAACTGACTGGTAAAGTCCATTGTGGGGGCTCCCTGTTTGTTACCATCAGTGGTTCCTGATTTAATACGGTCTATTTGCAAAGTAAAAGTTGCTCTTCTAACATTCAAATACTACTTGGATCCAGCCAGTCCAGGTACTGCAGGAACTGATACATATGTGCTCACCCCTCACACTGAACCTTAGGAAGTCTCTGTCTTGGGGGTCACCATGGGAGGTGCCCCAGTAGTGGGTACTTCTGGACCTCAACAAGTTGTTTAGGTCCACAGAGAAAGGCAGTAGCCAGACCAGGGCCAGCTAGCCCTGGCTTGTCTATGCACATGCTCTGGGAGTGGGGGGAGAGGTGTTTAATTAGAGCAGCTCCCAGAGAGCTGCTCTAATTGAAATGCTGCAGTGTCATGTATATTCAGCATCCTGTGTTTCAAAACGGTGGTGGGGGTGCTTTAACGAAAGCTCGTTTAATAAGTTTTGGTTAAAGTGCCCATGCTGCCATTTTGAAACATGGGACACGAGACACGTGTGAGGTTGTAGTGTGCTGGAGTATTCTAATTAGACTGCCTCGAACAATTAGTTGAGTCTGCTTTAATGTGTTCTAATTAGGATGCCTTGGAGCACATCTGCAGAGTCTTAGTTCAGCGCCTTAACCATTGACCTGTGCTGCCTTCTGGATGGCTCTACAGTGTCACACCTGTATCCCAGAAGGCAGCAACTGTGATTCTGCCCTGCAGCTGGAGAGCAGAGCTGCAGTATGAGAAGAGACTGTTGGTTCATAGTTGCTTTCTAGAGAAGTGATGATGCTTTATACAGCTGGTCGTGCACTAGCCTCTCGTGGGTTTGTACCACGAACTGAAGAATAAGTTGAGCCCTGGTGCTTTGTCCTCCACTGCTCTGAGTCATGTACAGTCCATAACACCAATGCAAAATGGGCCTGAATTCCTGTCATTCCAGTTTGCTTACATTTCATACCCACTTTCCATCTTGGCAGGGCATAATGGCCATAATAGCTGTATTCAAAAACAGCAAAAATTTATTACAGCAGGGGACAGACTATTAGCTCCCGAAGCATGGATACATGAGTCCTAGTTGTTGCCCACTGCTATGGACTTCCCCAGTTCACACCCTATGGCAACAGTCAGACCAAGCCAGCTCTGTCCTTTCTTTACAAGCATCTAAAGCTACATGTTTCATGTCCACCTTGTGGTTCCTTCATTTGTTTCATTATGTCTAGTACAGAAGCACATAGAGACCCTACCATGCTGGGCATTGCACAACAGTGAAAGACAGCCACTATCCCAAAGATCTTACAACCTATATAGACAGCACTGAGATGTAAAGCAGCCTGCCCCAGCATGCAGAGCTAAAGACCAAGTCCCAACTTAAGGTGTTACACTCTTAACCACATGACTGTCTTGGTTACAGCAGCTAATGCTTCACCTGCTGCTGAAATGCTAATCCAAAGCCTTCTGAAGCCCCTGGAAAGCCCTCCCATTGGCATCAATGGCATTAGATCAGGTCTGTGGTCCCCAGTGTCTTGTATAACTTCTTCCAACCCAAAAGCATGAAGGAATTCTGCTCAAGTGCACCTGGGATGCTGCTCATCTCCTTGCTAGGGACTGTGTACACTTGTTTTTAAGACGCAAAACCAGGAACTTATGAAATAGTAGCAGAAACACCATTTTTTCTTGATAAATGCTCAATAAATACAAGTTCCACTTGCTCCCAAGTTGACCTAATAATGGTAATTCTAAATTAAACCTAACTGCAGTGGCTGCCAGTAAAGGTCATTCTACAGAAAATGGGTCTGTTTGCCTCTTGCTCAGATGCCTGAATATTAAGCATGTATAATTCACAGGATCGTTAGCTGATAAAAGTGTTTTTCACTTCCACCCACTCTCACACAAACCCATTTTATAAGTCACTGGACACAAGGAGAACCTGACCTTATTGGATTCTATAGAAGTTTGGTCCATCCTGAGAGGAACTGAGTATCTAAAATCAAGCTGCAAGTATGCAGCACCCTTCAGGATCTGGCTCTTTTAGAGAGAGATGAATGTCTTATAGGTGTTGTAATTATTTTGCACTTGCTGAGTGCTATAGGTGGCCATGTTCGCATGTGTTTAATGTTTATGTAACAAGTGCTGGGTGGATGGGAGGCTCTGGGGCTGCAGCGTGGAAGCAGCATGCAGCTGGAATTTTCCGCACAGGGTCTCTCAGGGGGAAGTCCAGGGCCTGTCAATAATGTGACGGTCACCGCCCCGGGCAAATGAGAAAGCGCCGCATGCAATTAGACCGCCCCGCATCACAGAGAGTATAAAAATCATTGTGCTGTGAACTTTGGGGTCTTTGCGCGCTCGACGGAACGGAACGTACCCCACGACGACTGACACGGAGCAACCTTCGGCCTGATCAGCTGGAGGGAAGGACGCCAGACCCGCCTGATCCCGGCGACCCCTCCCCGCTTCCACACGAGTGTGAGTGGGTGCTCCCTGGTGCACCCAGTATAGTGATTTTGTTTGTTTAGTAATAAAATCAAGCCTGACCCTGTAAATCGAGTGTGATCTGCATAAGCCCGGCCATTATAAAAGATCCTGTCCACGTGGCGTCACGAACAGGATGGTCGGCTGCAGATCATGACAGGGATGATCAGTCCCGCTGTCAGGCATGTCCTTGGGTGTCCGGCTGTAGGCAGCTTGTGGACACTGATGAACTGTGGTGCCATCTCCAATTTCATCAGGCCCCCAGCCACACCAATAATGACGGGACCGAAGCATTTTGTGCGTGGCTTGGGGAAAACCCCAGGAGACCTTGGGAGGCCCGTCTTACAGGCCGCGCTCTCGGCTGTATATTGAGAGATCCCGCGGTCGCGTTCTCTATCCCGTCGGCCCAAGGGGAGCAGGTCGCCGCAGCCAGCGAGTTCCCCCCTCCCGAATGGGATGCCACCCCCTCCCAGGACTGGGACGGTTGCGTAGAGGCGATCGCGGTGCTTGCGGGTGACAAGGGGTGCCTGCAGGGAATCGCTCCCCCCTCTCCATCTACAATCCCTGGCAGCGTCAGCCACCGGCGGCTGCACGCCCTGGCCGAAGATCTCGGGGTGTTAAAAGAAGGGAGAAAGAGGGGAAGGAAAGTCGCGTGCCTGCGTGCTTGTTGTGAAACCCTCGTAGCCACCCTCAACTGCTTGAATGATCACGAGGTAGCGGTTGTG
This sequence comes from Crocodylus siamensis, assembly GCF_052110815.1. Lineage (NCBI taxonomy): Eukaryota > Metazoa > Chordata > Crocodylia > Crocodylidae > Crocodylus > Crocodylus siamensis. The sequence goes on along the minus strand of NC_143404.1, from coordinate 33,558,605 downwards.
ACTATGAGCCACGCCAGCAAAGATGGCGCCTGTCAGCAGCGGTCGAGCGGCGGAGACACGCCAGAGCCCCCGCCCACTGCTCTGCCCACCGTACCACCCCCACCACCATATTTGGGAGACAAGGCACCACCTCCACCGGTGACGTCACTATACCCGCCACTCCTTGAAGGGCGGGGCAAGACTCATCCTCCTCCAGCCCCTCCTCCAGCCCCTCCCCCGGCTCCTCCTTCAACTCCTCCTCCAGCTCCTCCCCCGGCTCCTCCTCCAGCAGCCAACTCTGTGCCAACCCCTCCGCTTCAGGTTTATCCTATTGAAATTGTGAAGACCTGTCAGGACAACGACGGCAACATTATCACCGAGTGAACTACTAGAGACCGTGATCGTGGTGAAATGAATGAACTCATAAGCAGGACAGCCCACCAAAGCGATGAGACGCCAACCCAGTGGCTAGGATGCCTGGTTTTGGAATGCGGTCATGAAACGCTCAGCCATCGCGAGGCTGTAGTTCTGACCACACATGGAAGTTACAGCTTAGGACTTCCACCCGGATCTAATGTCCTAGAAATTGCACATACTCTGTGGCCTATTTCGCTTCCCGCTCTAGTGGCAGGAGCCGTTCATGAGAAGCCACATCAAGCGCATGAGGGGGCCCAGCCGATGCACGCTTCGCATTCACAGCCGTTTGCTAACGCATTGGCTAGCGCAGTGTATCTCTCTATCCCGAAGAGACGTTCCACGATTGATGCCAGCATATCTGTTCTCACCCGAGCAGGAAACGAGGGCGATAACGACGATAGCGACGATGATGACGGGGACGAACATCACTCCAGTGATGACATACCTATCTCTTCCAGGCCACCAGATTCCACATCCACCGGACCAGAGGCATCACCCAATCGACCAACGCAACAGCCTCGTCGTGGTTATGACCCGTGGCCTCAGCGGCATTGCAAGGACCCTCTCCAACTTCAGATTTCCCCAGCGATTTTACAAGCCGTGATTGACATCTATGCAGATAATCCAGAGCTCGCAGAGCTTCAAGTTAGCTCTCTTCATCATCAGCCCATTGCAGCGTTGTACCGGTTCCAACACAGACGACGACAACGACAGCATGAGCACGGAGCACCAAAACACCCCGCACAAGCCCTGTTAGCCAAAATCACCAACTTCATCCGTGAAGCTCCACGTTGGTATCCGGAACGTACCCTGGAGGAACGCGCCCGTTTTGGGTTCCTCCTAAATCATGCTGGCATAAGAAAGGAAATGCTTCGTCACCTAGATGAGGAGACTCAGAGACAGTTAGCAGTTAAGCTTGGCTTCCAGTTCACCCCCAAGCCAAAAAACTAGTATGGGCGGACGCTGATACCGCGGATCCAAGTGCCCGCCGGTGCAGTGATATTAGTGATCCTCCGCAGCCACAAGACATCCCCAACTTGGAAAAGCCTCCTTACCAAGTGCTTAACAATGCTACCTTGGATTCTCGCCCGTACGCGGTCGTACCAGTTGTCCACCCCATCACGAGACAACAACTGCCAATTCGTTTCTTGTTAGATACTGGTGCAGAGATTACCGTTATCGATCCTGCCACCACCCCCCACACTCCCACTCGACGTACCATTCATGTTGCTGGCGTTAATACTACCTCTACAGTCCCACTAGTTAAGGTACGTCTCGGCAATCCAATAATAACCATAGTCGCCGCATTGGGACATGTCAATCTGCTCGGCGTAGCAGAATTACGAGCGCTACATGTGAAAGATCTCGTGTGCAGCGCCCTCCCAGTTACCGGGAATGTATCCCGCCTGCCACCTCCGTTCACACCACGACTGAAAGACCCGACAGCCCCTCCGTGGCAGTTCACCCCTATCCGTACCAAACCTCATCTGATCCCATCTTTGCTCGCTCTCCTCGATAGCCTTCCGCCGTAAGGCTAAATCGAACCGGTGCAGTACAGCCATTACGTATCCCCTGGCTGGGGAATCCCTAAACCGAAAAATCCCTCTGAAGCTCGCTTGGTTGTTGACTACCGTCAGGCCAATAAACGCTCAGACCTAGTCCAGCTTGTCCCAGTTGTAACGCTACCGGACCTCCAGGTGGAACTCTTACAGGCCATGACCCAAGGCTCTTGGACTGCTACCACCATTGACCTGTCAAATATGTTCTTCACCCTTCCTCTTTTTGATCCTGCAGGAGTCCTGTGTATGGGTATCCAAGGTCGCATATTCCGTTGGAAGGTTTGCCCTCAGGGATATTGTAATTCACCTGCGCTTGCTACGGCCGCCATGAATCAATCCCTTCAGCGTTTTCCCAACTCCCATTGCAATGTGAAATTCTTCAACTATGTAGATGACATCTTGGTCGTGGGGACTCCACCAGAACTCATTAAACGTGTCACCGCCGACCTTGTCAACCACCTACGGGAGGAAGGATGGGACATCAACATTGCCAAGTCCCAGTTGGAACCTTCCTCCAGCTGTGTATTTCTGGGTACTCAATACACTCCTCAGGGTCGCGTCGCATCACCAAATGCAGTGCCTACCCCGCCATGGGATATAGCCTCTGATACAGGTCCTACGGCAAAGCAAGCCCAGCAATTTTTAGGCAGCGTCAATTGACTCCGCCATCACGTTGCGCCCGAACACCTCGGTACACTTGCGACATTGCAGCGTCGATTGGGAAAGAGGACGACAAGTCATCAACCCTGGACACGGCGGGATAATCGCCGGGTCCACGACCTTATCCAAGCTGCCACTACCACACCCCTAGTGCCATATAGCCCAATGACACCGCTTCGTGTCACCGTCGGTTGGACTCCTACACATCTTTGGGTCACAGCGCACACCTCTAATGGCCCAGCAACATTTCTTAACCGGACCCTCCATAAGGAGCAACATCATTATGGACACCTGGGCAAATTATTGCTCTGCCTATGTTTAGCGTCTGAACATCATCTTCACCACAGCGTTCACGACCTCTACGGCCCAGGTGCCACCCTACTTACACACCTCGATCTTACACGAATTCCAGGAGACTTCCATGGGGCTCCTTCCACCTGGCATACGCTGGTCACACACACCCAATACCATTGGGCTGCATGGACGTGTCACGACAGTGCCACCGTCACCCCGACTGTCTCTTCCCGCCCTATCTTGTACGGGACTTCGCTTTCAGGAAACGTGGCCAGTGATGGTACGTTGCAATTCGGTGGTGGGTTTGCTTGGAAGTGTTCACTATGTGCTGCCAGCCACATAGAATGGGCGAACCCCAACTGGCACGACACACCAGACACACCCCTTACACATCAAGCACAGGAGCTCGAGCTGCGAGGAGCCATCGGTGCACTTAAACATATCGCTATCACACATGATCAGCCGTTCACGACAGTGGTCCTTGTCCTGGATTCTCGCTGGGTCTGTGATGTCCTTACGGGAGTAGCCGAACCAGAACGTTTTCGTTCCCGATGGGATGACATCTTTGAAGTACTTCACTGCATGAATCATCTCCCGATGATCCGACATACTAATTCTCACGTGCCGGACACCGACCCATTGCATCAGGCTGTTGATGACTGGTTAGCTCTAGGTCCAAAGCCAGCATCACCCGATTGTATGGATGATGTTATTCATCCAACCGCCGAAGTACATAGGTCGCCAAAACCGGTCTGCGATCCGTACCTTAAATGGCTTCATGACTTATGGGGCCATCCCGGCTCAGACACCACCATGCGGCGTTATCGTAATGTAGGCGGCTGGCAGTATACCACTCATAATGGCCTACCCACACCACGCGATTGGCGACGTGTGCTTCAAGCCTGCCACCAATGTGCCCAGATTAAACCTTTCAGAAAATTTTTTTTCCAGGGAGCTTACAACACCGAACAACACCAACCTGGGGCATTTTGGCAGGTTGACCTAATGGGCCCACTTCTCAATGCGCGCCAGCATCCTAAGGCGCTTGTTGTTGTCGACCTCGGTTCCTGTATGGTCGGTGAGATTCCCATGACTAGAACCGACGGGCCTCGGTGCGCTCAAGCTCTGTTGCACCAATTTTCTCAATGGCAGATTCCACGAGAAATACAATCTGATGGTGGGCCACCTTTCAACAGTCACCATATTCGCAATTTTCTCACGATGCATAATATTCGTCATCACATACACCTACCATATCATCCCCAGTCTAATGGCGTCGTGGAACGCGCCATTGGAGAATTAAAGTGTAAACTCTTATTGGAACTGAGACAAACCGATTTCAAGGGATGGTCGAAGGTACTTTCGCAAACCCTGCTCAACCTCAACAGTGGAAAACACCTCTGGGCCATAGGGCCTCTTCAGACTCGAGAGGGATGGGACCCAGACTTTAAACCTGGGGACCCTGTATGGGTTGCCTTCCCAACCTCGACTCCCACCAAGTATCCACCCACATTTCCTGGCGTGGTCGTTGAACCCACACCTTTGGCCCATACCTACAAGCTCCGTTTAACTGACCCAGTCGACGATCGTGAGCATTTAGTACATTTCAACTGGTTAAAGCCTCGCAGTGTTTTGTTAAGTTAACAACTGTTTGTTTTCTAAGTCAGGAAACTTCTTGCGATGTCCACCCGTCGACAGGATAAGGAGGCCGCTACCGAACCTCTCATCTGCCCACCCGTCACGCTGCCACCGCGAGACCCATGGGCGCTCCCCCTGTCATTTGTGGGGCTATGGGTGAGACTTGTAGGGAGACCAAGGGGATCGGGAGCAACTGCCCCCACATCGGGACCGAGTGTAATCCCACGCCGACGTCGGAAGCTATGGTTACTGTTTTTGATCTATTTCTTGTTGTTAACTAATGTTATTGTAATGCTTTCCTTTACAAAACGCGTGAAGCGGAGTTTAGATTTATCCCCATTACCCGCTGTGGATAACTTATTCCTCCGCACCTCACAGGAGTGGATGTTACTTACTGGACACACCTTAGGCTTGGTTTGTGCCCATGCACCTACCTCAGCTGCAGATAGCCCTTTTCATATAGCTGTTATCCCTGTTAATTACACGGAGTTATTTTTGAGTTTTACACGTAATTCTTCCGGTATAGTCATTTTCCATATCACTTGAACGTTTGTTGTACATCTGTTATGCTTATTGCACATCACAAGCACTTTCCCCAGACAAATGTTAACCCTCAAGAAATGAGGCGAAGCGCATTATAGAGCTAGTTCAGTAGCCAAGTTCCATTTCTGTTTAACTAGTTATACTTACTTTGAACTGAACTAGACATGTTAAGGTTCCTGTTCAACTGCGCTTTGAGTGTTTGGGCCGTTGCCCCATTTTCCCTCTAAAGTTTAGAGTGTGTTAAGTAACGGAAGCAACTCCAATGTTCACAGCTGTTTGACGTTCCTTTTGTTATCTTGTTATTGTAATGGTTCATTTACCTATTTGTTGTAAGCCACTTGGCTCACATAGCCGGGGGGCATGTTGTAATTATTTTGCACTTGCTGAGTGCTATGGGTGGCCATGTTCGCATGTGTTTAATGTTTATGTAACAAGTGCTGGGTGGATGGGAGGCTCTGGGGCTGCAGCGTGGAAGCAGCATGCAGCTGGAATTTTCCGCACAGGGTCTCTCAGGGGGAAGTCCAGGGCCTGTCAATAATGTGACGGTCACCGCCCCGGGCAAATGAGAAAGCGCCGCATGCAATTAGACCGCCCCGCATCACAGAGAGTATAAAAATCATTGTGCTGTGAACTTTGGGGTCTTTGCGCGCCTGACGGAACGGAACGTACCCCACGACGACTGACACGGAGCGACCTTTGGCCTGATCAGCCGGAGGGAAGGACGCCAGACCCGCCTGATCCCGGCGACCCCTCCCCGCTTCCACACAAGTGTGAGTGGGTGCTCCCTGGTGCACCCAGTATAGTGATTTTGTTTGTTTAGTAATAAAATCAAGCCTGACCCTGTAAATTGAGTGTGATCTGCATAAGCCTGGCCATTATAAAAGATCCTGTCCACAATAGGAAGACACACAATTTCATGTGAACACAGTGGAGCCCATGCTAAGGATTTGTCTCTCCTGTTTCTACTGCAGGGGATAAACATGTAACTCAGACCTAAGCAGTGCAACTGCCTATCTCTTGCTAATAGCTAGGCATGAACTTTATATCTGAAACATCTATGAAGATACCTTTCAAGGGACTGCTTATAATCAGCTACTTAACGGATGTTTTCACCGTCTTTGGGGATACTTTGGGGTAGTCTCAGAGGGTTGCCCACACAAAGGATGTCTCTGGTACATAGAAATTCCCACTCTCATTTATTTATTGACTTGTTCCAGGTTTGTCAGCCAGAGCTCATACACACCACATCCACTGCCAAGGAAGCTTTTGCAATTGGGGAACAGCAATAATATGTGTTTGGTGTTTTGGTCTTATCCAAATCCCACTGAAGTATATGGGTGTCTTTACAGTGGGTGCAGTGGACAGGGGATCAAGTTCTTGGAAAGGGAACTAGTAGACGATGCTGCATTGAGCAGCAGGAATGCCACATGGCAGTGATGCAGGAGATGAACCAGTGGGCTGCTAGGTGAGGGAATAATTTACAGTGAGCTTGAGGATTTTTGCATCTTTTTCCCCTAAGAAGACTGCAATTTCCTTGAATTTACTTGACATTTGAAATGATACAACACACTTTTCTCCCCTCTACCAACTGATTGCAAACAGTCTGCTCAAGTACTCAGTGCACACTAGTTAAAATTAGACATGATCACTCACATAAGTCACATGGTCTTTTTATTGTTGTTGTTGCTTGATTAGAGGAACTGAACCTCCACAACTAAGAGGGAGTACCTGAAGGGGCTGCAGGGGTTTGAGTAACTTGAGCAAATAAATATGATTGGAGAGTCAACCTCCTTCTTTCTCGGCTGCAAAATATTTTCCAGAGTTGTTCTTTCACTAAGCATTTGGAGGCTGTTATTTAATTGTCTGGGTACAGTGTTGACCCCAGATATGGTCTAAGGAACCAAGGTAGGTTTGACAGCCGTGTCCCAACAAAATCAAGTATTCTAAAGGAATACTAATGAGGAAACTTTAATACAACTCTTAAGCTGAAAACACAGTAAGTAAATGGAAAAACTGGCACTACAGGCGATTCCTAGGAGGAGACGCTGGGTGGTGGTGGGGGGGGACTCTCTCCTGAGGGGTATGGAGGGACCTATCTGCCATCTGGATCCCTTAGCCCGAGAGGTCTGCTGTCTCCCTGGGGCCTGCATCCGAGACATTGTGGCGAGGATCCCCAGGCTCGTCCATTCCTCTGACTATTACCCCGTGCTCCTCAACCATGTGGGCACGAATGACACGGCCAGGTGTAACCGTGACTGGGTCATGAGTCGCTACAGGACTCTAGGGGCTTGGCTCAAGGGACTAGAGGCTGAAGTAGTTTTCTGTGCTCCATGTTGCAGCCCACGGACCCAGGAGGGAAGGCTGCATGGAAGAGGTTAACAGACACCTCAGGCAGTGGTGCTACCATGAGGGGTTTAGCTTCTTCGACCACAAGGCGCACTTCAGAGAGAGAGGACTCCTAGGATGAGATGGCATTCACCTCACATGGAAAGGTAAGTCCCTGTTCTCAGCCGGGATGGCTGATCTACTAGACAGGGCTTTAAACTGACTTTGCTGGGGGATAGGGAAACTCCAAGTGGAGCGTGCCTGGGGACAGGCACACAGCAAAGCTCCCTTGTGGAGGACACTAATACAACTGTTTTTGAAAATGCTAACCAAACAGTTCTCCCACAGCGTCTCAGGAAATCGCGTGTCAGTTGAGGGCCTCAGCTGCCTATACACCAATGCCAGGAGTACAGGGAACAAGCAGGAGGAGCTAGCCCTCCTGCTCCCTAGTGGGCAATATGACTTGGTAGGGATCATGGAGACCTGGTGGGACTCCTTGCATGACTGGAGCATAGCCATGGAGGGCTACACACTGCACAGAAGGGACAGAATAGGGAGAAAAGGTGGAGGGGTAGCTCTCTATGTGAAAAAGCAGTACACCTGTCTGGAGGCTGACATTGGCTCCAAAGATAAGCAGCTTGACACCCTCTGGGTCAAGCTATGGTGAGGGATGGGGGGAGGTGAGAGAAACCTAATGGTAGGTGCTTACTACAGGCCACCAAACAAAGGGAAGGAGCCGGATCTGGAGTTCTCTTGAGAACTGACAGAGGCTGCATGTGTAAGGGACTTGGTTGTTGTGGGTGACTTCAATTACCCAGACAGATTAGGAGGAACACTTGGCAGTTTCCTGACTCTGATCAAGGAGTTCTTCCTGCCCCAGGAAGAGCAAGGGCCAACCAGAGATAACGCTCCCTTAGACTTGGTAGTGGCCAAGGGAAATTATCTGGTGTGTCGCTTGAACACGGAGGGTAACCTGAGCGACAGCAACCCTGAAATTACAGGTTCGCTGTCTGCCATAAGGTCGACAAATCAACCAGCTGAACTGAAGTCCTGGACTTCAAGAATGCTGACTTCAACAGGCTCAGAGTACTGGTAAGGGAGACGATATGGGACCAGGGAGGGAAGGCAAATGGGATGCACGAAGAGTGGTCGTTGCTCAAGGATACGATCCTCAAAGCACAAAAGAAAACCGTTCTTGTGAAGACGAAAGGCAGCAGAAAGGCTGGCAAGCCCTCCTGGATTAACAGGGACATTTCATTCTTCTTGAAAAAGAAAAAAGAGGTGTACGCACAGTGGAAGCTAGGGATGGTCCTCAAGGAGGACTGTACCACAGTGGCCAGCACAGTAGGGAAATGATAAAGAAAGCCAAGGCAGTGATGGAGTTTAGGTTAGCTATGGGAGTCAAGGACAGTAAGAAGTCCTTCTTTAGGTATTTAGCCAGTAGAAGGAAAACAAGTGGAATTGTGGGACCCCTGCTTAACATGTCAGGACAGGACACTCAGGGAAAAAACTGAACTCCTAAATACTCACTTTGCTTTGGTATTGCACTGGATCCAGGGGAAGGTCAAATGAGATGAGGCTCATAGGGGGCATGCCAGGACTGACAGCCTCCCCACTGTGGATGCTGAGTGGGTGCAATACCAATTAGAAAAGCTGTAAGTCAGCAGGACCGGATGGACTTCATCCAAGAGTGCTGATGGAGCTGGCTGAGGTCATTGCAAACCCCCTGGCAAAACTCTTTCAGAATTTGTAGCACATAGGGGAAATCCCTGAGGACTGGAAGAGGGCAACATTATGCCCATCTTCAAGAAGGGGAAGAGGGAGGACCCAGGCAACTATAGGCCAATCAGCCTAACCTCTATCCTAAGGAAAATCCTGGAAAAGCTCATTAAAGAATCCATGTGCGATATGCTCATGGAAGGTAAGATTCTGAACCAGTACTATGGTTCTAGGTTGGGGCTGACCCTCTCAGCAGCACAGAGGCAGAGTGGGATCTCGGAGTCAGGATCGACTCCAGGATGAATACGAGTCGCCAGTGTGATGAAGCAATAGGCAGAGCCAACCGCACCCTGTCATACATCAACAGGGGCATCACTAACAGGTCCAGACAGGTCTTGCTCCCCCTCTATGCGGTGCTGGTCAGGCCGCAGCTGGAGTACCGTGTCCAGTTCTGGGCGCCGCACTTCAAGAGGAATGTGGAGAACCCGGAGAGGGTCCAGAGGAGGCCACTCATATGGTTGGGGGCCTCCGTGGCCAGCCCTATGAGGAGAGGCTGAGGGACCTGAGTCTCTTCAGTCTCCGCAAGAGGAGACTGAGGGGGGATCTTGTGGCTGCCTACAACCTTATCAGGGGCCACCAGCAGGGACTCGGGGAAAATGTGTTCACCAGGGCCCCCCTTGGAGTCACCAGGAAAAATGGCCACAAGCTGAGGGAGGATAGGTTTAGGTTGGATATTAGGAAGAACTACTTCACTGTAAGGGTGGCCAGAGCCTGGAATAGGCTTCCCAGAGAGGTGGTGCTCTCACCTTCCCTGGAAATCTTCAAGAGGAGACTGGATAGGCACCTGGCTGGGGTCTCATGACCCCTGTCACCCCCAGTGCTCATTCCTGCCCATGGCAGGGGGTCAGACCCAATGATCTGTATAGGTCCCTTCCCACTCATGGATTCTATGAACAGCAGCCAGCATGGATTTGTCGTGGGTAGGCCCTGTCTTATCAATCTCATCGCCTTCTACAACCAGGTCTCTCACCACCTGGACACAGGAGACATAGTCATTATATACCTAGATTTCCAAAAGGCTTTTTTGATCTAGTATCCCACGATATCCTTGTGGGAAAACTGGAAGATTGTGGGCTCAGCTGCTAGACGGTTTAATGGGTGGGAACTTGGCTACAGGGTGGGACCCAGAGAGTTCTCATCAACAGATCTGTGTCATCCTGGTGCGAAGTGGCCAATGGTGTCCCTCAGGGGTCTGTGCTTGGACCGGTGCTTTTCAACATCTTTATCAATGATTTGGATCGGGGAGTGAAAAGCTTGCTGGCCAAGTTCGCGGCTGACACCAAGTTATGGGGCAGTGTGGCCATGACAGAAGATAGGTTGCAGATACAGGTGGACCTGGACAGGCTGGGGAGTTGGGTAGACCGGAACCAGATGAAGTTCAACACTCAGAAGTGTAAGATGCTGCATCTGGGGGCAAATAACCCTCAACAGTCAGGGTGTCCAGACTGTGGAATAAACTCCCTCCAGAGGTGGTGCAGTCACCTACCCTGGAGGTTTTCAAGAGGAGACTGGATGGTCACCTTGCTGGGGTCACCTGACCCCAGTTGATTTCCTGCCTGGAGCTGGGGGGGCTGAACCCGATGATCTGCAAGGTCCCTTCCAGCCCCTAACAATCTATGAATCTATGAAACAGAATTCTTGTTATTACAGTTACAACCAGTAAAATGAAAGAGAGATGGCTACAGATCTTAAGATGATTAGACCTTAAAGTTAAACAGTTGAAGCAATTAGAAACCTGGAAAAAAGATTCCAGATGATAAAATGGTTACAAGATCTGAAATAGAGAAAGATGACAATACCCGAAACGGAAAGAAAGTTATCTTTCTCTCTACATTTACCAAATTCTGAAGTCTTAAAATCACCGGCTGAGGGCCAGCCAGTAAGGTTCTGCTTGAACCAGAGTTTGAAGCAAGAGGAATGCTTTCTGAGGGTAAAGCTGCTGCTTTTGTTATTTTGTTAACTAATTAATAATATGAAGCTGCTTCAATTCTAATCTGGTAAATGGAGCTCCCAATTTTATCATTTTGTGGTTAAACTAGTTCCAGTTGGCTCAGATCTGAACTCTCAAAGTTCTCTTACCTTGATCCTACTTTATAATTGTTCACCCTTATCCTTGTTCCAAAATTCTCTTGCCTGTGGGGTTTCCTTTCCTGTTACCATTTCTTTAGATTCAATTTCCCTTAGGCTACCTGCTTTCCATTATGGTACTTAGCTAAATTGTCCTCGCTTATCCTCATCTATTGCTATAACATGGAGTGTCAAATATACAGTCTGTGGCCCAGAGCTGGCCCATGGAACCATTACATGTGGCCCACCAATAGGCTGGTGGGCTACCAGAAGTGCATACCTTCGGTTCTGCAGTGCTGCATGCTCCTGCACAGCAGACCAGCCAGAGGTCTGTGTTGGTGGGCAGCAACATGGAGCCACATTTGGATGGCAGCATGGAACTGCTCAGTAAACAGTGCCAGGGGGGTCTGGCATTGCTGAGCCAGGGGTCTGAGGTAGTGTGGATCTCTGGGCAGGCAGCAGCACAGAGCCAGGGGTGTGCAGCTACATGGACCCTTGTTCAAGCAGTGGCACAATGTCAGGGAGCTGCCACCTACTGTCCATGTCTGTGCCACTGCAGGCCCCTGGCTCCAGCTCTGACCTGCTGCCCAAACATGACTCCATGCAGCTGCATGCCCTTAGCTCCGTGCTGCTGCCAAGCCAAAGCTCCATGCTGGCATATATCCCTGGGTCCATGATGCGCAGCATGGTTCTATGCAGTCACATGCCTCAGGATGCATGCTGCTGCACAAATGCAACCCCACAGATCTGGCCTTGGAGGACCCCCTGGAGTCTAGACCTGACCTGTGTTTGACACCCCTGCTATAATACGTTCTGAGGGTTGCTAGAGTCACCTTTGCCACGAGTTCTGATTCCTTTTGCCGGTAGAGCAATATGGCTACAACTTATATCCCTAAAGTCAACAGTAGCATTTAATTTTCTCTTGTCTCATTCATGCAAATTATTTTAATGTACATATGCAAAGGGTCTGCTTAGATCCTTGATCTATTTGTTATGCACCTCAGTACCAAAATTCTGGCCAGGGGTTTGGAGAATCCCTGCTGTTTACACTCCAAGTTTCAAACATGTAGAATACATCATTTGGGGTATGAAGCCTTCAGTAGGCAAACTCCAGTCTAGATTTGGCTATGGCTTGAATATTTAACAGGATGGTAGCATGATAGAAAAGTGGCCTCACCTTGTGTCAGTTCATTTTGAAATGTTGAGTAGATTCTCCTAGATATTTTGGGATGATGCTTGTCCTGCTTCGTCCAAGGTGATATAGAAAGAAATATTCCCCATTCTGCTTGGTTGTTTCTGCTTTGCTTCCAGTACTAGGTTGTATGTATTGGGAGCACTACATATGGTTGATTGCTGCACATATTTGCAAAAAGCCCAGAACCCAAATTAAACATTTCCATTTTCCTGCCTAATGTCAGTCCTTCAAAAAGTCGTACAGCCGTTGTCATGAACTGTGAGGAGATGCAAGGTCACTACCTGTCCCCAGTGAACAAAGGGTTAACTATTACTTGTCTTAATCACCTCCCTTTGCCTGGATCTTAAGTGAAAAGGAAGGTGAATGGGATACTTGGGCAGCAGGTGGGGGAAAATGGGGATCCAGTGCAAATGGTCATGGCAGAAGGTGAAGCCCCACACAGATGAGTCTCTGGGTTCCTTTTCTACTAGTTATAGATCCCAACCCTAACCTTGTGAACTCTGTTAGGGCATTATTTCTGCTGAATTGTGTCTCTAGCTAATGGGATATATGTCAATACCTGAATATGCATGAGGAATGAAGTGGGCTGTGCCTTACACCTAAGGCTCTAGGGAAGTACAGTGCCAGAAGAGAACCCTGCTGTGCCGCTGTTAGTGCTGCTGCTGCCATATGAGTAGAGAGAGGGCTTCTGCCTCTCACTCTCAAACCTCTTCAGAAATTCCCAGCATTTCAGTCCAGAAGGGGTTTTTCCTTACAGTAACTAATCTGCCCCTGATAACCTTGGAAGACCAAAGAAAAAGAAAGCCTTTGCACTGCATCTAGGATTTGGTCTATGATCCCAACCCCCTGTCCTAGCGAAATACAATGTATAGCTCTGTTCAGGAATGTGTCCTGTTTGATCTGAGAGCTAGTTAGTTTGGTTGTTTGCTGCCAGCCTCTCCTATTGGATAGCTGCTCCGAAAAACAAACTTCTGATGCAACACAGTATTGTGGCAACCCCAAATGTTTCAAATTCTGAGTGAAAATAGCTTTAAATAATCATGGATTATTTTATAATTAAAAAAAAAAAAAGATTGGTGGCTTCTTCTGTGCTTCTGCCCTTGATGCCCGGAGTATAGGTTCAGGTCACATTTTCAAAAAATGTTCCCCCCATCTGCAAGAGGTAGAAATTTACTTTTGTTAAAAAAAAAGAAAGAAAGAAAGCTGCGTCTCTCTTCTAATCCACTGACCTCCTGTGTTGGGGTAGTAAGAAACATGCCAAGTGTACAGGGATAAAATCCTGGGAGTTGGTGGTGCCACCAGCAGCTTCTGTGCTCAGAGGGTGTTGGCCGAGAGAGGCACTTGCCACTGCACTGTGACTTCATGATGCCACCAGGGGCTGCCATGTCTAGACCTCCAAACTGCTGGTTCTGTCAAAGAGGCTCCAAATCTGCCTAATCGTAATCAGTCCCATTCCCACCTGAACCATTCTCCAGCTGGAGCAAGACCTTTTGAAAGTCTAATGGTCATTGGCAGAATTCACCTGGGATCTCCCCTTTGACTACAGAGGGATGAACTCAGGGACTAACTTAGCTCATGCTTTCTTCCACAAGGCTTATTTACACACCACTGTGCTTATTTGCATAACGACATTCTCGACCTTTTTTATTTTTGGTTGACTTATCACAGCCTTAGAAATTTGTACAATATTGAATTATAAATTGAGGCACTGCATCCATGAAAGATTGCTCTTTGACTATAGGCGGTATTATCAAATCTGACAGACACAACAAATGCATGCTATTAAGCTGAACTAAATATTCTCCACAATCCAAGATGGGCAAATCAAGCAAGTAGAAAAATAACTGTAATATTTTTTACAAATGAATCGGGAACCTTGGGTGATGATTTTGTTTAGTTTTGTCTGTCATTGAAATACTCATGCAGCAGATAATGGAATGACCTACTTTTCCCTCCTTCCTTCACGACAACACATAAATTAAGAATTATGTTCTTTCAAATTAAATTTACCATTTTACAAAAATCAGAGTAAAGAAATGGGGCATGCACTGGAAAGCAGGGGAAACTAGTCAAGGCTTTTTTCAGTGCAGGCTTAGAACACTTCTGACAGGGTCAGGCCATCTTATATTACATATTCCTCATCAAGAACAGGGGGCTAAAAGTCAGGATTATCCCAAACTATTCAGTATATGTTGACAAAATGGCTCCTTCTTGTAGGATTATCTTGCCCATGAGACTTTACCTTCCACTGGAGGGTTTTGAAGCTGCTGATGCCATTTTACGAATTATTCAAATAATGCTTTGAGTTTAAACATTGACTCAAAAGCTTTATTTCTTTGGCAGGCTACTCTTACAACATAGACAAATTCAATTTTGGAAATGAATGCCTTGGAAGACCCTCACCCTCAAACTGGAATCCAACACTTCATGCCCGCCAAATATATTGTAATTCCTTTCATCTGGATGAGAGCAAAATATTGTTTGCTTTGAATTTCAGAGTAGGAATGCTTAGTGCAGCCTGTGGGATTTTTTTTGGGTACAATTTAACTTAATATTCATTTGAAGGCAGAGGGGTGCTTAGACAGAGGTCTTGCTGGCATAGAGCAATCCTGGAGCCAATATCCAGCAAAAGCATAATTATTTGTTAAAATTACTGTCGTGTGCTTGGCCACAGTTTGCCTTGGAGGAGCTGAATGGTTAGGTCAGAAGGAGGTCATTTAATAATGTTCCATAACTTCCCGAGGATGCCAAGGGCATAAATAAAGGCAGAGCACAGCTCAGGAAATGCACAAATGACTTGACAGTGTCAGGTGTACGGTGACCTCAGTGGTATCCTACTTGGGGAGGAGGCACAAGGTAGGCTGACAGCTAATGCTAGCAACAGCTGGAGAGGCCTAGATAGATTTTTTCCCTCTTTTGAAAGTGTGCAGCTAAGCATGTTAATAGTGTTTACAAAATCAATTATGAAGCTGGGTAATATTTTTGTGAACAATTCTGCCATAGGCCCTTGCTACAGTATTTATATAGAGGTTTCCTTTGCTGGGTCTTCCAAGCACTTCATAAAGGCAGACACATATGATTGTTGCTGTATTGCATCTGGGGAAACTGAGGTCAAGTACAATGATGGTTTGGATTTTTGAAAGAATTCATCAGCCACAGTTGGGACTAGATTTTCTCAAGAGCTTAGCAGGGCTGGTGCAACTCCCGAGATGGAATAAAATGGATGCTGGAAGTCAGGAATCAAATGCAGTGAACAGAACTCTGCATAGGAAGTGTAAATAGGTGGCTGCCCTCCTATAAAATGGCTCATGCCACAGCAATTAATCTCACCTACTTGAGCTCACTCACAAATATAAAATAGGTGAAACACTGGTTGCTTTAAGGCAACGGGCCAGATTCTCAGCTAACGTAAATTTGCAGAAAACTGTTGAAAGCAATGAAGCAATGCCAGTTTACACCATCTGAGATTCTGTCTTAGTATTTGCCCCAATCACATGTCTAGACTCTGAGTAGCTAAATGCTGCAGCCGACAGCTGATTTGAGCACTGCGGTATGACAGGAGGCCAAGGGGAGCTTAGATTTCTTTCTTCTAAATCATAACTCCATTGTATGCCAATTTTTCAGCTAGCTGCTCATCACAGATTATTCTTCAGTTCCTGCCTCCCACACACCAGAGAAAGGATTTGAGGCTGTGAGGGAAATAGGTCTTTGCCACTGAGGCCTTTGTGTAACTGTAGGAGAAGGCAATGCTTCAAACAAATGCTACAAGAAAGCAGATGTAATTTTCATTAGACAAGAGCTATAGGAGTCTAGGAAGAGCTGCACCTTCCCCTTAGGGAAGGATTTCCTGACCCTTTCTTAGCCCCATCCCAAGTTGCAGCATAATGAGTTTGGGAAGTGTAAATAGGTGTACCTATGGTTTCTTTATGACCTTCTCTATCACTATCTTGATTTCTTACTACGGACCACGTCCTACAAATACTTGGGCACCGTGGGGAAAAAAAATATCCTCCTCTCTGCAGAAATCTCCCCTCTCTCTGCCCTGCCTTGGGACATCCTGCACACCCCTCCCATTTCACCTATGTGCTATTTGGTTTTAACCCAGTCGACGTATCTGACAGAGAGAGAAATTCCTGAGGGAAAGGGGAGTTCCTGCTTTCCTTTGTCCTGGAGCGGGCATTTTTGGCCAAGAGGAGGAATCATTTTGTGGACACAGACAAGCTTGGACCTCTGGAGGGATGTTCTAGATGATTGTACTGTGAATAGATAGGAAACTTAGCCTGTATATTAGTATTAAGTGAATTTTAGCCACGTGTTAATAGTGTCAGTGAACTCAATATTGAATGAGACTCCATTTATTCTATATTGCCGAAGGTGTTTTTTCTGAAATTCCTTTGTTTTCCTTTTACCCCATTCTCTGTCTCTGAACAATAAAAGGCTACCTGCATGCAGCGTGCTGGCCATGGATTCCTGAGTGGGGAGGGCTCAGATAGCCTTTATAGCTCCTTTTGCTTGGCTAGCTAAGGTGAGGTTGGCTCTTTACTTTTCTCTGGTACAGGAGGCTACTTTTGAATGCTTCAGGCTAAAGGAAGCACCCCAAAATACCATGGTAGGGGCTAAACACCCTAAGGTCATCAGGGTCTGTGTACCCTGGGCTGCACAGAGCCCCGACCAGAGCCTGGGTGGTGGCAGAAATTACCCTGGGCTTGTAGGTGTGCTCTAGGAAGGGAGCTGGCCAGATGTAGGTGCCCCAAGGGAGGCACCCAAAGTAGGGTTTTGGTCGGGCACAGTGAGGTGGGTGGCTTAGAGTAGTAGCGACCCCCTAGTGTCCTACCACAGGCAAATGCATAACCCTGCTCATATGAGTGAAGGTAACACATACAACTCTGATCTAAGCACCCTGACACACTGGTGCTTTGGTCTCTATAGACCCTTGCACGTTGCCAGAATTTCTTGTCCAGTGACTGACAAGTTGGAATTGTGGATGAATGAGATACCTTTGCCTTGTGTTTGAGTTTCCTTGTGCTAACTGTAATGATGAGTTATTTTCTTTCCATTATGGATTTGGGAATGGTAGCCACTTACTATGGTCTTTCCTAAGAAGGTACTAAAGTACAAGCCTGAGATTAGTTCCTTGGTTTCATCACCACCCTCATTCATGATAAGTGTGATCTGAGACACTGGCATTTTCTTCCTTTGGGTTTAATTGCTATTTACACAGTAAGGGTGGTCTCCCAGGTCCCAATATTTTTTATATGTTCCAGGCCTGGATGGTTGCACTTCTTTCTTCCTGTTGCTGTGAAAAAATCTTTTTTCAGGGTTAATTAGTTCACAGTAAGCAATAATTTCTAAAATGAAATCCACTGGACAGTGGTCCCTGATCCATGGCTCATGAGCTACATATTGCCTATGAGGTCCTCCACATTGTTTGGAGCCATTAGACATGTTACTTTCTACAGGTACATATTTATTTAGGTTAATAGAGAGAGCAATGCTGTGCATTATGTTCTTAGTACTGTTGCTGAAGGGTCAGTGAAGCTTAGGGAACCTAGGTCTAGACTTAGAAAAGAGAGAGCGAAATCTAAATTAATATCCCATTTCCCTTCATTCAGACTTTCCCCATTAGGTTTGGGGGGCCCTTAATTCCTTTGAGTATTGAGGATGACAGCTGAACATCTTCCAAATGTGATTTAAGTCCCAGCTCTGTTCCCACTGAAATCATAGGGAGTTCAGGCATTGTCTTGAATAGAAGCTGGATGGGGTATTAAGATGCCTGCCTTAATGACCAAATCAAACAAAAGCTATTCTCTTTGTCACATTCTCTCCCACCTGCCAGTCGATTTTGGGTCGTAGTCTGCATTGCACTCGCACTTCATGCTAATGCTGCCTCAGAAGAAGACAGGAGGAATGTTTTATTTAGGTCAATTTATTGAAAATATTTCTTCTCCTAGCCTTTGCTTTATCTCCATTGTCTAATTGGGGCCTTAAGTTAGCTGAATCTGCTACTGGTTTTTTGAAGCAGCAGTAGACTCATGACTTTTTTTTTTCACAGTGAATTGATTTCCCTGTCAATGTGATCTCTTTCCACAGAAGTTCCTATCGCCACTAGGTTCAGTCTCCTCTTTGTTCTAATTATTGCTGTCTTCACACAAAGTGAAGAAAGCAAATTCTCTGGTCTATTTTAAGATGTAACTGAGATGATAAACCTGCACAGCTGGGAAATCTGCAGGAAGCTTTTGCTCACAAAGCATCATCTTTCCTTGCCCAGTCTAAAAGGAAGAACTTCTTTGTTGGAAGCCCCCAGTGGAAGGAGATATCTGCCTTCTCCAAAGCACCTTGGGCCAACCCTGAGGCCCAGGTTGTTTGGATAAAGGTTCTTGACAGAATGGGCAATGATGCTGAGCAGCCCTATCTGCACTGGACCTTGGGGAGCTGAGGATAGCCAGCAGCTCTGAAAAGCAGGTTATAGGTTTCATAGACATAAGGGATGGAAGGGACCTTGGAAGATCATTTAGTCCAGCCCCCTGCCCCAGAGGAAGGAAGTCAGCTGGGGTCAAAGGATTCCAGCAAGATAAACACCCAAATGTTTCTTAAAAGAGTCCGGAGTAGGTGCTTGTACCACTTCTGGAGGGAGTCTATTCCAGGCCTTGGGGGTTCAGGTAGTAAAGAAGATTTTCCTTGTGTCCAGTCTCAAATGGTCTTGTGGGAGTTTATGACCATTGAACCTTCTCATCCCTTGGGGCACTCTAGTGAACAGGTGTTCCCCAAGATCTTGATGCCATACCCCTTATATACTTATAGGCTACCACCAGGTCACCCCTGAGCCTGTGCTTTTTCAGGCTGAAGAGTCCCATGGCTCTCAGCCTGTCTTCATAAGGCCTGTTCTCTTGCCCTCTGATCATGCGTGTGGCTCTCCTTTGCACTCACACAAGCTTCTTCACTTCTGTCTTGAATTGTGGAGCCCAGAACTGGATACAATACTTCAGCTGCCGCCTCACCAAGGCCAAGTACAGCGGGAGGATGACATCCTGAGATTGATGTCCTCTGCTTTCACCTAATGAGTTGTCCACCAGACCTCAACAAGACAGGCCTAGCTTGATAGTTCACTGAAGGGAGACACAGCTGTTTGCCCTCAGTGGTGGATTTAAGCGCATGTTTAAAGTTGAACACAGGTTTCAGTGCTTAGTTGGGGCCTAGGTGAGGAACTCAGCATGCAGGCCTGACATGAGCAAGCAGACACAGGGAACTGTGTGCCCCCACCTTCAGCAGAAATAATATCAATATAATCCTTAAAAAAATAACCTTGCCATTGGGCAGTGGCTCATAGGTCAAATGTTTGCCATTCTGAGTCCCTGCAGTAGTGTTTGGTGTTGGTCACAGGAGGTGCCTGCAGTTCTGGCTGTGTTGCAGATAGAGCTAAAGAGGTTGAACTAGGAAAGGGAGCTGCCCACCTTTTTTCTTCTTAGCACTGAAGGAAGACTGAGAACTGCTTTCCCCAGCTAAAGGTATCTCCTCTTCTTTTAGGGAGGGAGGACTACAACTTTCCTGTCTATGTGGCTGCAAACTAAGGGGAAACGTTGAAGACCGAGTGTCTGCAAAGCAAATGACTCTGACAGCTGCCCTGTGGTGGGAGGAAAAGGCTGTATGGTTGACTGTCCTCCCCAAGATGAGCTACACCACCCAGAGGCACCTGTAATTGGTTCTCTCTCTGTGTGTCTGTCTCTCTGCATCTCTGTCTGTCTCTTAAACAAAGGTGATTTGACACTGGAAAAAGTAAAGAAGACTATAGACAAATTAACTATTGATTCCATTCTGCAAGTTGGGAGCCAGAATCAGAGCTTAAAAGACAGCAGTGATGCATGCATTTTTGCAGTGGGCAAAGGGGCAGTACGATACACATAGTGTGTGACCATTTCAGCACCAGTGCCCACCTCTTGATGGGCACAAGGGGCCAGAAGATTTAGGGTTGGCAAGAATATTTGATCTATGTATGAACATGCAACTTGCATTGAGTCCTGTTATCCTGGCTCAGACTCAGGAATCAAGAAGGATGGAGGTGGGAGGAGTGGGACTCAGAAAAGATCTTGGCTGGATGAGTTGAGATCATCCAATATAACTCTGGGAATAAGCACAAGTTGATTCTAGTTATTCAGTCAGGAGAGCTATGCCCGAGGAACAACCGACCACACTCTGAGCAAGAGCCTTAGGATGTGGCCATGTAAACTATGAAACTAGAAAGACCCAGCCATACTCAAAGCCCCTTAAAGAGGGTAGAAATTACATCCTCTCTCCAT
Source organism: Crocodylus siamensis (assembly GCF_052110815.1). NCBI lineage: Eukaryota > Metazoa > Chordata > Crocodylia > Crocodylidae > Crocodylus > Crocodylus siamensis. The sequence continues at coordinate 33,537,855 of NC_143404.1, read as the reverse complement.
AATTTTCCCGTGCCTCAAATTGTACATGAAAAGGACCAAATTCAGCTGCCCCATAGTAATCAGTAACAGGCCTAAAACCCAGGGTCCACTTGGCAGATCTTGATTCTATTGGGAAAGGTGCAGATGGTTTTGTCAGTTCATTCAGGGGAACAGTTTCTTAAAGAGTGGGAGGGCTGAGTAGTTATCAGATTCACAGATTGTGTTAGGGGCTGGAAGGGATCTCACAAGATCGAGTCCAGCCCCCTTGCACTAGGCAGGAAAAGACAGCTGGGGTTAGGTGACCCCAGTGAGGTGACTGTCCAGTCTCCTTCTGAAGATTTCCAGGGTAGGTGATTGCACCTCCTCTGGAGGGAGCCTATTCCACAGTCTGGACACCTTGACTGTGAAGAAGGTTTTCTTAGAGTTGAGCCTGAAGCAGTCTTCCAGGAGTTTGTGGCCATTACCGCTGGTTTTCCCTCAGATGGCTTGCCTTGCAAGTCTCTGATCATGAGGGTGGCTCTTCTCTGGACTCTCTCAAGCTTTTCCACATCCTTGTTGAAGTGCAGTGCCCAGAACTGGATGCAGTACTCCAGCTGCGGTCTCACCAATGCTGAGTAAAGTAGAAGAATTTCTACTTTACACTTCTCAGTGTTGAACCTCATCTGGTTCTGATCTGCCCAACTTTCCGGCCTCTCTAGGTCTGCCTGTATCTGCAGCCTATCTTCAGGCATGACTGCACTCTCCCATAGCTTCATGTTGTCTGCAGGCTTGGCCATTGAGCTCCTCACCCTCTCATCCAAATAATTGATAAAGATGTTGAAAAGCACTGAGCCAAACACAGACCCCTGAGGGACACCACTGGCCACTTCTCACCAGGACCACACAGATCTGTTCATAAGAACTCCCTGGGTCCTGTGGCAGGCCAGTAGGGGCGCTCCTGCATTGAGCCACCTACCTCACTGTGCATGACCACTTTCCAGGCTCCGAGTGCCTCCCTGGGGGCATCTCACATATGGCCAACCCCCTTCCTGGAGGACACCTGCTAGCCTGGGGGTAACACAGCCACCACCCAGGGATGGGCTTGATTGTGGCTCTGTGCACCCTGGGAAACACAGGCCTAGTAGCCCTCAAGGGTACTTGATTCACTTCAAGAACTTGGGATGCTTCCCTCAGTTGGAAGCACAAGTAGTGGTCTCCCTTAGTCAGCTGAACCAAGGGGCCCCAAGGCATAATCTAGACCCACTCCCAATAAGTCTCCCGTGCTAGGTACAAAGGAGAACTTTATTGGTTACAAGGGGTAGGGTTGGAATAGGGTACACGGTAGAGCAATATCAGAGAAATCCCATAGAGCAAACTGGCATGGCTGGGTAGCCTTTAATCACGCATCCGAGTTACTGCAAGCTATATATCTAGCTAGATCTCAGGTAGCTTACTCACAAGTATCATTCAGAGGCAGGTGGAGATTCCTTCTGGAGGCAGGCAATTCCTTGATGGGTTTTGAGAGAGAGAGCAAGTTTCAGATGGTCCAGCTCTTCTCTCTCTTTGAGTCTTCTTCATGGCTGCTGGCCCCTCCTCCTGGGCAGTCCTTAACTTATATAGCCCTTATGACCTCATTTACCTGGTCCAATGGAGGCCATCACCTGTTCCTAGCTCCCCAAGGAGTCCAAGCCCCTCACCCAGGTATGTGATGCCAGTCACGTAGGCAGAGGAGAGCAGCTTTCCCCCCTCCCTCAGGAATGCATCCAGCTCAGGTTACCTAAAGAGATAGGGTAAAGTGTGTATCTTCTGCAGGGCCCGTCTTAAGCAAATTGTCACAGAGCAGAGTTTTTGGGGAGAAACAGAGGTAGCCTTCTGCCACAGTCCTACCTTGCAGCCAGTTTCCTACCCACCTAACCATCAAGCAGTTAAGCCCACAATCCTCCAATTTTCCTGTGAGAACATCATAGGATACCATATCAAAGGCCTTTTGGAAGTCTAGGTGTATCATGTCACCCTTCTCTCTCTCTCCTGAGAGAACAGTCAACTCTCAGAGAAGATCTGAAAGGTATGGTGTCCTTTCCCAGATCTCACATGACAAGTGCTCTCTTATCAAAACCTTCTGTGATTTTCCTCCGTGCTGGGTCTTCTGCATGTTGTGAGCATAGATTAAGTGGCTGATGAATACCATGCTCCAGGAGCTCAATTTACTGGTGAATACAAAGTGCCAACCACTTCCCAGTCCCACTTCCACTGTGTAACTTCAGCATATCCCTAGAAGGTTTTTTTGTTGTGTTAACATTTTGTACTGGATGAACGTTGAACCCTGGTATCTGACATTCAGTCTGTAGAAGACCAGCCATGACACCAAAGTAAAATTGTAGCCTCTCTCCTGATGGTCTCCTTTAAACTTGCCTGCCACAACTTAGATGGAAAAGAAACGAACCAAAGATGGACACAATCCTATTAGACAAAGTTGCTGTTAAAGTCTGCAGTGTAAAAGGCTGGCTCTTCATAGGGTTCCACCATCCCCACACCCTCTCCTTACCACACCAGATGTTTCAGTATTAATATCATTATGTCTCTTCTGCGGGAGCCTCGGTCTCTGCCTTGCTTGATCTCTAAGCAGCCAGTTTCTTGTTCTTGGTCACTTGCCCCATTCTGCCCTGCCTGGGTCCCAAGCAGACTGTTATACAACTTGTACCTACCCTTATCCTTCAGGGCAGGATTATATTGGGCCAACACCCCAAATCTACATTCATACTCAGTCTCTTGTTTTCTCTCCTTCAGGTCTCCAGCATGGAGTCCCACACCCACTGGACTCAGACTCACTGGTTTGGATGCTCCAATGACTTTGTATTCCCAGCTCCGCAGGTAAGTACTTCCTTGGAATACTCTCCTGAGTCCCTCTGGTCAGTCGCATGTTGCCACCATCGCTCCGTGTTCCCATGGGTCTCCCTCTGTGCTGTTCCCTTCACCCGGGGAGATGTGACTGCTTAGTCGGCTCTCTTTTAAATTCCTGTGCCAATCAACTGTGTGCCTGGCTGCAGTGTCCCATTCACTGCTTTTCTGGCTCTCAGCTGATTGCTTTAATTATCATCCAGGAACTCCAGTGCGGCTTTTCTCCCATCTGGGCTCACCACCAAGATAAGTTTCACTTTTTCCTTTGCTCTTTTAGGGCTTCATGGCAGGGTAGGCTTACTGCCCTGTCACACAGTCCAAAATTAGATTTTTCTCATCTTTGCTGAAAATGCAGTGATGGAGTCACACGTGCCATTATTCTGTTCTTTACTTTGGTTCTCTAATAATAAAGCATCGTAAAATAAATACCAATATAAATTACTTACATAGAATACTATAGATAGATCTCTCTCTGTCAGGGTGTGTTATGTCCATCCAGAACAGGCAGTGTGACCTGTCCTAGTTTATGTAATTACCTAGATAAATGGTGAATTAGAACCACACCCTGAGTGGTGTGTGACCCTGAAGCCTGGCAGTTCAGATGACTGTTCAAGCATTCAAAGATTGATTCACAGCTATCTCATCTAAACAAAGGAGATGCCCTCATTACTTACCTCTGGTTTGCCCACTGATTGACTAACAATGGCAAGAAAACTGTCTGTTGTGAAGCCTCTTCTATTTTTAAATGTATTTGGATCCATAAGCAAAGAGCATTCCACTTTGTCCTGAACCCTTTAAAACTTTTTACAGTTCTGGATATAAAGTAGGGTCTAGAAGTTGAGTTCTGAACCCAACTTTGCCGCTGTCTCATGTAAGATGTAGTTAGCCATGTTAGTCTGAAGGCAAGGCAGGCAAGTAGAAGGCAGGGCAGATTTGCACTTCGTAGACTAACCAAAGTAGGTATATAGCACAAGGTTTCATGGGCTGAAACCCACCTTATAGACTAAAGTGTGTGTGTGTGTATGTGTGTATAGATGTGTGTGTGTGTGTGTATAGATATATAGGTATAGATGTGTGCGTGTGTGTGTGTATATATAGATATATATGTATATATAAAAAGTGTGTGTGTGTATATATATATATAAAGAGTGTGTGTGTGTGTGTGTGTGTATATATGGTCTATAAGGTAGAAATTTACCCTGCCTTCTGTTGTCTTATGTGGCCATTCTCAAGGTACTTCCATGAAAGTTTAAACAGAAGTGATTGAACTGCTACAGTTTGCGTTGAAGAATCCAGTCTTTCTTGCTGGAATTTTAGCAGACTTTTATCCTAGGCAGATCAGGGACAGAGGGGCCCCATAGGATGGGCTTGTTAAGTGAGTTTTCTGGCATTTTCAAAATTGCCATTAGTAATATTATTAATTCCTGCAAGCTCCAAGAACCAGCTGATTCCCTAAGTATTTCAGTGTTGTTTTAAGTAAATTTCTACCCTCATGGCTGCAGAGAAAAGCCTACCAATGTAAGCCCAAAGGCTAGGGACAGAAGTTTACATACAAACTGGTTTAAGTAATCAGAAACTGATTTAAACCTGTAACAGAACAAAAGTTCAGTGCACATAAACCAGTTTCAAAGTGGCTGAAACTGGTTTAAACTAAACTTGGTTGAATGTAGTATCAGACTTAACTGATTGAGGTCAAACAAGTTTATGGAACTTCTGTCCCAGACCCCTTTCTGTTTTAAGCTAAATCTAAATCTGCATCCTCCAGCATCCCAGCATGCTTTTCATCCCTGGGCTGGGCTGGGCTGTGCCGTTTGCTCCAGAGTCCCTCTGCTGTCTAGCCAGAGCAGGGGCGGGGGCTTGGCCAGATGCCGGCCTGCATGGCCCAGTAAGCTGAAGCAGGTAGAGAGGGGGTTTATTCCCCCTTCTGTCCCCTCTGCCACCAGGATACCTCAACTGGAGGCTGCTAGCCCTGGCCACCATGGCTGGCAGCAGCTACCCCAGAGCCTGGGCTGGCTGCAGCCAGGAGGCTGCAAATAGCTGCTGCCTCCCCGGGCCCCAACAGGAGCAGTGCCAGCACCTGCTGCCTTCCAAGAGCCTGGGGCCGATACGGGGAGGCAACAGCTGTTTGCAGCCTGTGGGCTGGGAGCAGCCTGGGCTTTGGCTATCAGCAGCTACCCAGAACCTGAGCAGGCTGCAGCTGGGAGACTGCAAACAGCTTCTGTCTCCTCCTCCCAGCCCCAGCTGCCTCCCAGACCCAGTCTGGGGAGGCAGCAGGTGCTGGCAATGCTTCTCACTGTGCTGCCTTCCCACCCCACTTCTGCAGAGCAGCGTGTGGAACCCAGCACGGCAGGACACAGCGGGGAGGTACAAGAAAGCTGCCTGCTATTTGGAGCTCCCTGCTGCCCTGGCCACACTTCTCCTGCAGGCAGGGGCAGCAGCAGGGGGCACAACCCTGCGCTGCTGCCCATGCTGCTCCTGTGCACACAGGGGAAGTGTGACCAGGGCAGCACAGAGGTTGCAGCTGCAGGCAAGTTTCCCTGTGTGGCCTCTCTATGGCAGCTGGGGCCCCCCTCTGGCAGGCCTGGGGGGCAAGGGCTTTGGGTGAGGGGCAAGGGGCATGAGCAGAGCTGGAGGGCAGGGGCTTTGGGCGGGGGGCAAGGGGCACGAGCGGGGCTGGGGGGATGTTGTGGGGGGGCCCCACACAAAACAAATACACAAGATCAAAGGTAATATCAGAGGTATATTTATTGTCACCAGGTTTACAATTTTTAGAAAATCTGGTATTTACTGTATATATATATATATATAAAAAGGGCAACATTTATGATTATTAACTATACAAATAATGCAGGACATCCTACCATGTACACCCTGCCCTCATTTTGTTTTTCTGGCATGCCAGCACTCCGCACCTTCCAAGGTAGACATTATATTTTTTTTGGCACTCCAGCCAAAAAAACGTTGACTTCCCCTGATTTAATAACATCACCGTAGCAGGCACCTGTAAGATTTCTTACCTTAATTTCCCTGAGCCTCGTTTTCTTTGTGGGCACAATAGTAAAGAGTAGTTAGTTAATGCTACGTGGCAGTTTGCAGATGTAAAGCACTTTACAGCAGTAAGTTCAAATATCATTCTGACCTAGTAAAATAAAATCCATCCTTTTCCTGGAGGAAGATTACTTGTTTTTGTTGATAACAATACTAATCGTGTTTGTAATATCTGCTTAAAACTATTTGTAAGAGAGACTGAAATACATTGAGTCTAAAAGCTAGCAAATAAAATCTAAGCCACCCTCTACTGTCTTTCTCTTGCATCTTCATGTGGGGTCGTAGAATCTAGTAGCTGGTTTTCCCTTCTTGCAACTCACACATCCTGTTTGGGTGCAAGCAGTGTTGATTTTAGCTAAGTAGTGGTACTAATTCTGTAGCCTGGTCATTGATTTTTCTTTTGGCCTGTCCCTTGCTGAGTCTCTGGCTGGCTGCTTGCCTTATCTCTGCAGCTTTGCAATCATGTAGCAGGCTCATATTTAGAAACAAACTGCTTCCTTGTTTGTTTGGGGGGATTTTTTGTTTGCATCCCAATAAGCCCACAGTAATAAGGGCTAAATCCCCTGGATGCAAAATTAAGATTCTGTCAGCGTTTAGAGAGCCACCGGAGTAGCACACATATAAGTAATGAGTTATGTCACAGTGTTAACAGACTGGCAGGCTCCCCACTACATGTCATTGCCCCTGTGTCCTTAGCTACATCCTGAGATTCATGAGCACGTATTTCAATAATGTTTGTCAAGGTAAGAATTATAAGGAAATGCTGAGCTTCAGGGCAGGCTTGAAATACAAGTGACTATCAAATAGGGCATCATCTGGGAGAAAGGCATACTGCTTAGAACAAAGGGCTGTCCTTTGTCAGGCAATGAGTTGAATGCATTAAGCCAGAGAAGTGTGAATTTCAAGATAGTTTTCTGAATTTGTATGCTAAGTTCTTATGAATGCACATGCAAACCTAAGGTGGGTATTTCTGGGTGAATTAGAAGTACAAGTTGCCTTGCAAGTGCCTTGCAAATGGTGCTTCTGAAAGTCTAACCTTGGGTGTGGAAACAGGAGAGCATATTTGCAGAGACTTTTCTGAAATCTGGCCCTGAATCCCTTATCCAAATAATACTTAGAGAAATTAATATAAGTGAGAAGTGCTAAGCTTGACATGTTCAGGCTCATTTAACTTGTACCACATATTCATATCTACTAAATTGCACCATCCACGCTCCCTGTGTGCTTGAATGAAATCAGTGGGGTTGTGTGGGTGTAGCCAAGGGCAAACTTCATGCCCTCTTATTTTCTCTCTTTAACCTTAGCTCCATTTGTTGAGTCTATGAGGGGGCTTCGTGAGATATTCTAATGTTAATTAGAATGGGGTAATTGAACTCCTGGTCATCCACAATAAAATTTGTCTTCATATGCTGGAGAATGTGTGTAATCCAGTCTATAGAGCTTGTGGCTGCGTGTATCAGCAGTGATGGAATTTTTAGCAGTGCCACCTGACTATAATGAGGCTGTTAACATGTTGGCACAGACAGAAAGTACAGCCCTGGAATAAAAATTTGCTTCCATTTGATTCCTGCTAGTTATTATGTTTTCAGTTGCGTTTACTCTGGAGCCATCCATTAGGAGATTACAAAGCTCATTGTTGGACTGCATAGAGATGAAATTGGATGCAGATCAATAGCTGCTGGATATAATAATTGTCCAGTTTTGTCTCGATGGTGTGGTATGGGCATAGATGGGGGTGGGGGGGAAGGAGGATGCAGGGCATTACTCAATGGAAGGGAAAAACAAAAGGAAATCAAATGAACAAACTAGTTGGTTACGTTGTCCCAAACCTACCCATCTGCCTGGTATTCTGGCATTCAGGATCTAGTTGCCAAATTACCCCAACTCTATTATAATAAAGAGCATAATGATGCTACTACTCTCAGTATCAGTCAAGGGTAATCGGGTTATATGGAAAGAGAGTATATGAAAAAAAAAACAACTAAGTACTGGCACTATCAGCTAGCTATGGTGCAAACCTGATCAGAGCCCAGGCTCTCTTCCTTGTGAGCAGCTGCCTGATTTGTAATGATTTCATTGTTGTGGATTGATCCTTAGACACCCAACATCTCTGCACTTGTGAAGCTGGAGGGTTTTGTCCCCAGTGTTCACTGTGTTAGCAGAAATTTGGCATCCATTTTCACTGTGCTAAGTAGCAGGGATTAAAGAAAATCAATATGTTTTTGTGTAGTGTTTACTGTCAGGGGAAACAAACTCCAGAGCAGAGTCTTCAGCTCGGAATACTTGGCTGCCAAACCTTTATGTTGAGGGACTGCTCAAACAGCGCCTCTTGCAAAGACAGGTGGTTCCAGTGGAGAGAACTGTCCCTCCCATGCAAGCAGGCCCAAGATCACATGGAGCCTGACAGATCAGGGAACAGGAAGTTAGTGCTGTAGTAATAAAAATCACATGGTATGCATGTGGCTAGTGCTGCCCTGGAGTGGAAACATGTGACCCATGGTTTCCACTCCAGGGCACCCCATGCTTCTGAGGATTGCAGGTAAGGGACAGCCAACAATTCCTTTCCTTTTACATGGAAACTGAGAAACATCTGTTGAAAGATCAGGCCAGAATTTGAGGGTTCACTTGTATAGGAACCAGTTGGTCTATGGCTACTGTGTATGAGGATTACCTTTTACTGTGTGTGGAGTTTTCCCTGGCTAAGGTCTGGACGCTTCTATTTCCTTCCACCCCAAAGTGTTTGGTACTTTAGCTCTTCTCTTCTTCCCTGCTAACAAATCCAAAGAGAGACTCTGGCAACACCAGAAACATGGTCTGCCTAGGAGTACTGCAGAGATCATTATTTGTTGGCCCCATCCTTCCCCTGGCTGTTGCTGCGTAGGGGTGGCAATGATGGGAGAGACTGACCTAAGCAAGCTGCTTTATATGTGAATACATGTTAGACCGCATATAAAACCACTTGGTCCTGGAGGCATTTCCTTGCACTGCAGGATGGGAAAAAGTCTTTACAAGGCTCACAACCTAGTTTAGTCCCTCATGCTGGCAGCTTTTGCAAAGCCGAGTGATTTGTTGTTCTTTGGATGTAGTTCAGGCTTGTGAACCGTTTTCATCTCCGTGGTTCATTGGGGTGGTGTCAGCCGCTGACACTGTGTGTGTATGTTTTATGCTGTTGAAACAGGCCTTGCAGTCAGTCACGCAGCCAGGCAGCTGTCACTATTTGTATCACTAGAAAGCAAAAAACAAAGTAAGTGTGTGTGTATTTGTGTGTGTGTGTGTGGGGGTGTTCTGGTCTCTTGTTACAGCGTAGACCTTCTGACCCTGCTAGTACCCAGGCAAGGGTTGTTTGCAGTCCCATGCAAAAGCAGCAGTGGGATTTACCTTTTTAGGGCAGAGTACAAAGATTGTGCTTTTATTAGTCACTGTGCAACCACACTAAAATATACTTGTAATACAGTGGGGCCCAGTGCAGTTGTGCCATTTGCTGGTGCTGCTTCTGTGCAGGGTGTGCGTGTTAGGCATGTTTGAGTATCAGGTGCCAGTACAAGCTCAGCATGTGTTTAAGTGCTAGGATTAATTGGAGTCTTAACTGCAAGTATTTGTGCTTAGAAGAGAAGACACCAGAACAATGATGTCAAGAGGAGGGAGGATTCACATCGCTCTGCTTCTTACGTTTTAAATAGTAATCACCTTTTCATTAGAATTTTTATCCCTATAAACTACATTCTGTGGAGTATAAAATAGTGACATCCTGGGCGGTAAAGTGAGAGTCAAGATAGAAATTCAAGACCACAGTATTGTCCAATGATTAAAGCAGGATATGGTGGGTTGAGACTCCTGGGTTCACCTCTTGGTCTTGTTCCTGATTTGATGACCTTTAACAAGTCACACAACTTTTCTGTAGCCCTGTAAAACAGGCCATAGCTCAAAGGGAGGGTTGTCATCGGTAACTAATGGTGTCTGTGAAGTACATGGAGCGGTGTAGATGAAGAGGATCTGTGGACATGGAAATAATCTTTTCTTATTGTTTTCATTGTTCTAAAATTCAAAATCTCCATTCAAGGATCAGACCCCCATTGTGCATGGTTCAGGCCCCCCTTTGGGGCCAAGTGCTGGATGCACACATAGCTGAAAAACTGTCCCTGCTCACCCCAACAAACTCAAACCTGTTTCTTATCCCCCAAATAGATACATGAGATTATTTCTTTGACAGTCAAATGAGCATTTGGTGATTTCAGGAATATATCATGTAGCCATGTTGGCCTAAGATATATAGACAAACAAGACTCTTGGGTTAGAGGCGATCTCTTTTATTAGATCAACCAAATCATTTGGTCATTTGGTCCTTATGCAAATAGCCTAAATCTGATCCCCACCCCCAATCCGTGCAACTAAACCCTCCAGCTGCCTTTGTGACACTGCGGTGGCCACTGAGGTGCACAGAGGGGGAAAAGGTCAACATTCCCCGCCTCCCTCCCACCTAACCGGCTCACACCTATTGTCTCCCCTCACCTCTGATCCTCACTGCTACATAGTTGCATTTTCACAGACCTGCATTTTGGATTTGAATTCTACTGCATCCAGGAGAACACAAAACAAAGAAGACTCTCCCTATGTCTGTGTCTGTGCTTGAAAGCTTGCAAAGAACAATTTTTCCAACAATTTAGTTGGTCTAATAAACAATATCACATTTACCGAAAGAACTCTGTCTGCCAAAGGGCACTTATGCACCTGACTCTCTTTGAAAGAAGATGAGCCTAAGGTACTTACCCCCCAGTTGCATCTTTGATGCATGCTGTTGGGCTGATCTAATGCAGTGGGATGACGCTTGATAAAACAATAAAAGAAACACCAAATTAAAAATAGTAAAACAAAACACTTTTGGCCCATTACAGAGGTTACTGCAGTCCCACAGTTCACATCTCTTTGGTACATCATTAACTACTGTAAATAGGAATAAACAAAGTGAATTTAAAAAAATACAGGTCATTGGTTCAGTGGGTCTTTTCATGATAAATCCAATAAAGTTCATTAGTCTTTCAAACTAACTCCACTTTGAGAGTCCAGAGGAGAGCCACGTGCATGATTAGAGGTCAAGAGACCAGGCCTTATGAGGAAAGGCTGAGAGGCATGGGACTCTACAGCCTGGAGAAGCAAAGGTTCAGGGGTGACTTGGTGGCAGCTTATAAGTATGTAAGGGGTGCATCAGGAACTGGGAAGAGGTCTGTTCACCAAGGCACCCCAAGGGAAGAGAAGTCTAATGGTCACAGACTGCTGGAGGATTGCTGTAGACTGGACATAAAGAAAAACTTCTTTACCGTCCAAATATCCAGAGTCTGGAATAGACTCCCACCAAACATGGTGCAAGCACCTACTCTGGGCATCTTTAAGAAACTCTTGGATGCTTATCTTGTTGGAGTGATGTGACCACAACTGACTTCCTTCCCCTTGGGCAGGGGGCTGGACCCAATGATCTTGCAAGGTCCCTTCCAGCTCTATGAAATCTATGAAAATTCCAAATTCAAGGTAAATACTAAAAACAAACAGACAAAAATCCAAGCAAATACAGCAGTGACATGGAACAGCATTTCTTTATGATGTAAAGCACCTATGAAGTCAATTTTGGTCGCTTGGATACTGAGGAGAAAAGAAAATTGAATAGTTTGAAGAATATAAAATAGGATTCAAACCCAAGTGTTGCTTGTAAAACAGGAGTTATAAAGCAAGAGTGTATTTTATAACATAGCTGTTTAATTCCAGATACTGGTGGTGGAGAGATTCAGTATTCTAATAAGGCAGACAAGGTTATTTGGGTGAATCTGATATCTTTTATTTGACCAACTTAAATAGTTGAAGAAAATTTTAAGCAAGTTTTCAGGTTTAAAAACCCTTCTTCACGCTGAGGAAGTTTCTGCAGTTGGTGGAGATGTCAAGTGATTTTTGGGATGTGCTCACTACATTACTCTGTATAATGTTTTGCAGTTCATGGCTTATACACAAATTCAGATGGAAACACATTTAGCAGGAGGTTTGTGTCTATGAAACACCCCCTGTCTCCAGGGAGGTCTTGACTGAGCTTAATATGCCAGACCCCACTTTGAAAAGAGTGAGAGAGGCCATGGTGCAGTTACCCCTGGGGAGTTTCAGACAAGCACCATTGTGGCTCTGCTAGCCATGGAGTTGTGGGAGGAGGCCCCTTACTTAGCCCCTGACCCTACCTTGCTCTCTTTTGTTCCTTCCTTACCTGTGGAGGTATAGAATTCACATGCAAAATTCCCCTTTCTGCATTCAGTGTTTTCTAGATAGGTCTGAGCAGTGCATGTCTGAACTGGGTCTTGGCCTATCCCCTAAGCCTGAGTTCCAGCTTGCTCATCACAGAGAAAGCAGTGAGCCAGGAAGTTTGGACATGAATCTATGTCCAACTGAGCCACAGTTCTGGCATATGCAGAGCTGTGACCATCTCTCTTTCCTCCCCCTTCTCTTTTACATACCAGTTGCCATTGTTGTGAGCTAAGAATCACAGAGCAGCAGCATCTGCTTGAAATTCCTCAGCCGGGCTCTGATTCTATTGAAAACAGTGAAAGGCTCAGAAGAATTCAGAAAAGCAGATTGACAACCCAATATAGACTTGCACTTGACTGCCTTATTCCCTGGGTGCCACATACCTGACAGCATGCTCCTCCACCCAGCAGCCAGGGGCCCAACCACTCATACTCTGTGATTAGCTCGTGCTTTTTAACTTCAAGTCAGTTCAACCCCTTCATCTAGTTAAGCAAAACCTGGGCACAGAGGCCCGAAGCAAAACAGCAGTCACATTGTGGTTAATAATTCATGTTACAGATGTGAGCAGAGGCCTCCACTGACTTTGGGTCCCCTGTGCTAGACACTGATCATGCACACAGTGGCTCTAGTAGAACGCTGGCAGAGCCAGGACTAGAAAACAGGTCTTCTACGCTAGGACGGTTTTCAGGACATGTTCTACCAGCAGACTTAGTATAAATGTAGTTTATGTTCTGAGACAGATGTGGCACCATAGGTGAATTAATGCACGGGCCAGGAGGGCCCAGGTCCAACTGCTGCCTTTGCCCTGGGAGCCCTGCACTGGCTGTGCATCCCCTGCACACCCAGCAGCAGCAGGGACAGTGAGTTTTGCTTCCCACTGCCAGGTGGCCAGGGGGTGCACAACCTGCACGGGGCCCCCAGGGCAAAGGCATCAGAGCAGGGAGCCCCAAGCCCATCTGTCCTTGCCCCACTTGGCCCTGCTTTGGCTGTGGTGGGGCAGCAGGGAGGAGAGGCGGGCATGTGCACCCCACCTCCAGCCTGACCTAGTCTACCTAGCCGCCTCCACAAGGCACAGAGGCCCGCCCCATCCTTGGCTGTGGCAGCACCAGGAGGGGAAGGGGCACCTCCCTTTGGAGTCCAGCTCCCATGGGGAGAGGGGGCCTCCAGTTTTCTGTTTGCCCAGGGCCCCAGTAAACCTTAATTTGCCACTGTGTGGCATGGCACCTCACATTAGGATGAAGCTCAGACCTTCATACACAGCATGGAACAAGAATCTGAGAGGGATTCATAGAAACTGAAATGCTTTCTGGGCAACAACATCCAACAGAAGAGACTCCCTATGCCTGAAAAATGGTGATTGCACCCCAAAGCTTGCTAGAAACTTTTTCCAACTACTCAGTTGGTCTAATAAAAAAATATTGCATCTACTCAAAAAACCTCGCCTGCCTAATTCTACTGCAGAGTGCTGAGCAAGTGTAGAGATGCCTTGCACTGTGCAATCCTATGGTGATAGCATAACTGTAAGCCAGTGCTTTCTATGAGTTTTCCTTTTCTTCCTTGTGGACAGTGCCCTGCATGTGTCTTGTGGTGCTCCAGATAGTAAAGGGCTTTGTCTTTTTTTGAGCCAGTGCCCAGATTCGGGGGTCGCACATCATTGTCATTTTGCTGATGTTTTTCTCCAGGTGTTTTAATATTTAGGAAGCAAAAATAACTGGGTCTGATCATCTCACAGTATTTGAATATTTTTATTTTAGGTCAAGAGATAGCAACTTGAAATCAAAGAGGAATCCTGTGATGCCAAGGTATTGGGCTTTTTCTCTAGGAAGCCCCTGTGTAGAGGCAGTCTTTCTGGGTACAGCTCTGGCCTTAGAAGTGCAGTCTGTTCCTGGCTTACCTACTAGCTAGCCAGTGCTAATGAACAGAGTTGGGCAGAGGCAGGTTCTATTTTGCAGGAGATTTTACTGTTTCAAAGTTGGGTTTTGGTTTGATTAGGAACAAATGCCAAAAACTTTCTACAAAAGGAGGCTGGGTCCCCAGCCAGCAAAGGCAACCTGGACCTGGAGAGACAGGAAGACCATGAAACCTTGATTTAGTGGCAGTCCACCTAGCAGGCTGCCCAGAAGCTACAGACCAGGGGTGGGCGGGTGGACAATTATTTTGGGTGGAGGACAGCTTACTGAGTTTTGGCAAGCTGTTGAGGACTGGTAGCCCCACCCCTTGACAGGTGCCCCACCCTGTGTTCACCATCTTGTGACTAGAAGTCTTGCCTCCTAACCCCTGACCTTTGCCACCAGAAGTCCCTTGCCCCTGGAAGTACTCCTTTCAGCAAGGGGTTTTGCCATCTCAGAACCAGAAAAATACCAAATTATATTCTAAAAAGTGAACATTTACACCATTCATTAATTTGATTTCAAAAAATATTTTTGTCCCGGTTTACATGTATTTGTGTAGTGTACATAGAGGTGATTGTATATAATAGCTTAAAATGAAGTCTTACTCTTGTATATTGTGGGGGGTGGGTATAAGTTTGTGTGGGGGAGGGTGTGGGTGTGCCTGTGGGGAGTGTGGATGGGGGGTGAGGGAGCATGTGGATGTGTATCTGGATATGTGGGGTGTGGGTGGGTATGGGGTTTGTGGGGGATGTGCCTGGTGGGAGGGGGTGTTGGTGTGGGGGTCTGAATGTTTGGCAGTGTAAGGGAGGGTGTGGGTGCATGTGTATGGTGGGGTGTGCATGTACCCTATGAACACACCCACACACCCCCGGGGTACAGGTGCGGGCCCCATGCTCCCTGGTATGGCGATGCAGCCGGGAGCCATGTGGTGCTGGAGCAGTGCAGGGGCAGGAAGGCAGGGAAATGGCTGGGGGCGCGGTGGGGTGGGGCTGGGCTGCTGCATCCTGCTGACAGCTCCCCCTGAGACCTACTGCCACTGACTCCTGTCATCTTTGACAGGCAGCTAGGAACAGATAAATATTCTCTAAATTTTTAGAGGCTCTGTGGGCCAGATCCAGCCCATGGGCCATATTTTGCCCATCCCTGCTACAAGATCTTACAAGTCCTTGGGTTCCTGACTTAAACAAACTGCCACCTCCAGAGAAGCTTGTTGGATAAGCTAGTGTGCCCCTTCCTGCTTTTAGATAAATTTGCAACATTTCAATTTTAACAGATCAACAATTTTGTCAAAAAACCTGCTGTGTTAGAATTTTTCCAGTCAGCTCAACTAATGGATTCTGTCTGTCATGGACTTGGTGGGGCTCCAAAATGGTGCCCGAGTGTATGCACAGTCCTTCCAGGGTCCTTGAGCCAGCCAATCCTTCTGCTGACTCCTTAACCCCAGAATCAATCGGAGGTAATGTCATTGTCTATAAGGGAGTCATTCTGGACTTACACCAGCATCCTCACAGTCAGAGTTGTAACTGTTGTCTTTAATTATAGCTGCTATGTTTTTTCTCAGATGACTTCACATCCTCTCTAGGCTTCACATTATGTTCTTCCAATAATTGCTGCCTTTCTCCTATCCCTTTAGCTTTAATTTGCAGCCCATCAAAATGTTGGTTAAGAGAATAAATCTTTAAGGTCATTACCTTGAGCTTTTTCCCAATATGTTCTTCAGAAGCTTGACTAGCTTGTAGTGTTCTTCCTTCAAATCTTTATTTTCCTCTTCTGAGTCTGATTGAGACAAATTACCCATGGCAGAGAACAAACCTAATGTCATGGCCCCAACACTGAACCTCACCCATGGTGGCTCAGGCAACCGCAAAACAGCGCTGACATCAATGTGCCTTTAGAAGTTTAACTCACTGTAGATTTATAGAGTAATAGAGTATGTGCCAATAGAGTCTTTGATCCATACTCATCCGTAGAGTTCATTGCATCTACAGCTGAAATGCAGCCACCTCTGGGCTGGAATCCAATAAATATTGAATAGCAGAGAGCAACAATACACAGCAGTTTAGAAAAGCAAGAGACTTAATGGCAGAGGTACATGGAGGCAGAGGAGGTAAAGACCCACATTTGGAATTGGATTGACAGCCCTGGAATTGACACACCTCTGCTTCTGAAAAGCACTTGGGGAGCTTTTTAGCAAGTGCTTAGGGACTTGATTTTATAGGTGGTACAAAAACCAGCACCCTGCCGTGGAGCATAGTGATCCCCAACTGCATCCTGGATTATCAGCTCAGTGCTGAGTCCAAGAGTGACCCCCCTACCTCACTTTCCACATGCCCTGTGTTTTTCTCCTTTTAGTTAAGAGCGGTTGCTTTCCTTCAGTTTTCTATATGCTGCACCTTTGAATGTGGATAGATTCCAGCGGTTGCGGAGGGGCTGATGATGGGGCACCTCCATTTTGTGTTTCAGATGGGATGCAGAGTGTTGCAGAGTAGGCTGGTAGAGATTTTCCAGGGCACAAAAGGAGTCAGTCTTAGCTGTCCTTGGAGCCATGAAAATCTCCTCCACTGTCTGCTCTCCCATTCTTACTAAGCTGTTATATTTGCTCTTTCTCCCAGCCCACATCCGCCCTTTGTTAAATTTAAAATAAAAGCTATCTAGGCTTTATTTTTTGTGCATGGGAGAAACCAAAAATATTTTCCTTCTGGAACTGTTTGCTGCCTGCCACAACTGTTTCATAAAAAAAAGAGAGAGAAAAATTCTTGGAGCAATGGATCAGTGTTCTGCAGCTAGGATGGAATTAACACTCTCTCCACTTCAGATATGTCTCTAATCTGTTGAACTGGGCACCCTTTCATTTTGAAATAGTTGTGGAATCAGTGGCTTAGGCAGAAGGAATGTAACATCACTGTTTTTTCTTCCAGTTAGAAGCTAGGCTTGGATTTTTCTCTCTCCAGTGCAACATACTTTATTTTATTTGCATACCGTGATCCCGTTGGCTGAAACGTAAAACACCTTTAGCTATCGTAGGTCAATTTGATTTGTAAAACTGCTCGAGATTCTTCAGTGCAATGTAAAAGTTATAGCACATGGTCCTGATGTCATGTCAGTGTGATCTAAGATATGGGCAGTGTCAGAAAAATGTGATAGAGCTTTTCATTTCCGTTGCCCTTCAGTGTGTTGCAAGGGCAGTTCAGTGTAATATATAATTATAGCTGCACAACAAAGCAGGACTGTATATAGGAAGAGTTTTCACTCCTGCGTACTGACTATAAATCACTTTTCAATACTGGATGCTACCTGTAAATGCTCAGACTCCAAAGCCTTTCTCAATATCTAGGTGTCCCAGGTGGATGATAACACTGTACCAAACCTCCTGTTACATTCTGAGAAATGGTCCATAATTTCAAAAGTCACTTATTGATACTTATATTTAAAAGGATTCTATCAAACTGTTGCAAATTTGACCTACCTTAATATTACAACAAAGCCAATGACAGCATAGGAATTCCACAACTTTTCTCTGTGAAAGCCTTCACAGTGATTACAGAAAAAGGATTCGGGTCCTTCTGTTGCAGAAATACAAGCCTTTAGCATTAGAATTAAAGAAGAATCTCCTTTCCCATTTAGTGGTGTAGGATCGACGATACACAGTTGAGCCAGCTGAAGACCATCCACAGAGGCCCTCTCCCCAATTAATTAATTAATTAATCATTATAACACCTAGAGCCCTCAGGAGGCAGGGCCCCACACAGCTGGTACCACCAAAAAGACAGTCTCTTCTTAAAGAAACTTTAAATCTAAGCTTAAGAGGAAAGCAAGATAGGAAGCAGGAGAATCACCATGCACAAATGGAGAAGGATGAACTGGTACAGGGGGAGAAAGAAGCTTCTCTGAGGGCATTAGAGACAGTGGAACTAAGGGCTTCACAAGGGGCTGGTGCGCCTCAGTGTCTGCTATACCAGTTTTGATGGAATCAATGGGCCAGGCCAGTCACAGGTATAAATGTGACACTGTTATTCTCTACACTTAAATATTTAAGCGCCCCTGCTTAGTACTGTGCCAGAGAATCACCATTCATTTTTTTAACTTTTGCTAACAATACAGAAAAAGAGAGAAAAACAGAGCATTTGCAATATAAAGTACTCAGTAGGGTTTTTATTATAAAAATATCCCCTTCTAACAATACTTAGGATGGTATTAAACATGGCATTTTCAATAAAAAGTGAAGTCATTAGTTGAGATGGGCTGGAGCTTCTATTGTTGGAGCTGATCCTGAAGGCCGAAGAAGGCAAATACGTACAAAAAGAGAGAGGATAGAAAATAAAGCTCCTGTTCCTTATGCTTGTGCTTGCTTGCAGCTTCATGCTTAGATAAAGATGGGCACAGCACAGTTTAATTCGACACTGAGACCTGGCAGATGTATACCAGTGTTGGCCTGTTGGAGACATTACTTTTAACTGCCTTTTGGATCATGCCATTACATGAAAAGGAGACATGGGGAAAGGACACACACATTGTCAAGTGTTTCAGGTGGTTTTCAGTTTTAACTTTTTATTTATACAGTTTAATGCATGAGACTAGTTCTGCATATTGTCAAATTATCCTCTGTTACAATGTGCTCATACTTTACCCTGTGCTATATCCCTGCGTTTTGGTAGCTGGGTGTGAAATGGCATAACCATGAAATAAACTCCATTCACTGTGCACCTTTGACCCACCCACATTTGACTAACCCAGGGGTGGGCAAAACGCTGCCCATGGGCCACAGCCCACCATCCAGGCCATTCTATCTGGTCCACAAAAAAGGTACCCTAAAAAAAATTAGAAAATGAATATTTATCTGCCCCTGGCTCCTTGTCAAAGATGACAGGAGCCAAGGGAAATACAGATAAGAAGGATTGGGGGAGGGAGGCAGGGAAGGACTGTGGGCAATTGGGGTGGCAGAGCAGGGTGGCAGGAGCACAGGGCTCGGGCTGCCAGTGGCTCTCTGGAACCAGGCTGCGCTGCTCAAGCAGGGAGAGGGGGGAGCCAGCCCGGCTCCATAGAGCCCCTGGCAGCCCAGGCCCTGCGCTCCGCCATCCCATTCTGGGCCATGCTGGCGCTGGCTCTGGTGCATTGGCATGGGCTCTGCACTCCTGCCTGCTCGCTGCCCCTTCACCCCTGCCTGCCACTGCCATCTCCCTGCTTCCCCCTCCCCTCACACCCACAGTGCCGGGACCACAGGAGCAGCTGGAATGTGGTGCCCGAGGGGGTGGGGGGTGGGGGGGAAACGGATGGATGGGAAAGTGGCAGGAGAAGGGCAGCAGTTGCAGATGGGGTGGGGGGAGGCAAGTGGTAACAAGCGGGGAGCACAGGGCCTGTGTTGGTGCCCCAGGGCCAAGAGCAATAGGAGTACTGGTGGAGGCTCTGCCTGCTGTGGGGGAGGGGAAGGGTGGGGCGGGGCATGCTATGGGCAAACCCTTCCCCTTCACACAAACCATAACCCTCCCAGCCACCCTCCCTCCACACACTCACAGCCCCCCACAAAACCCATACCCACCCCTGACACCTATCTTTATTTAAGCTATGTACACCACACAAATACATGTAAATCAGGACAAAAATATATTTTTTAAATTAATGAATGCTGTAGTACATGCTTGATTTTTAGAATAGAATTTGGCATTATTGAGGTTCAGAGATTGCAAACCCCCCTGCTGAAAGGAGTACTTCTGGGGGCAAGGGGGGGAACTTCTGGTGGCAAAGGTCAGGGGTTAGGGGGTGGGACTTCCAGTCCCAAGATGGCAACCAGAGGGTGGGGCACCTGTCAAGGGGCAGGGCTACCCATGTGGCCCTCAATGGCTTGCCAAAACTTGGTAAACAGCCCTCCGCCCAAAATAATTGCCCACCCCTGGACTAACCTCACCTCTTTTAGCCTTCTGTTTTCCAACAGCCCCCACAACTGAAATAAGGAGAACCTGCCACAAAGATAGTTCCTTCTTTCCACCCAGTTGTGGAGGAAAATTACACTTGTAGTCCAAGGGTGTCAAACTCAGCTGGGGCTCTGGGCTGGATCTGAATTATAGGGTCCTCCCAGTTTGTATCCAGCCTGGGCATGGGGGTGGCTGCTGTGGCCAGAGCAGTGGTAGCAGGGGGTCCACTATCAATAGTGGCAGGGGTCTGGCAGTAGTGGTGACAGCAGGGGTTTGAGGCTGACAAAGGGTCCAGGAGCAGGGGTCTGTTGCTGGTGGGGAAGGGTCCAAAGGCGGCATCAGCAAGCCAAGCTCACTTCCAATGGCTGTGGCTAGTGGTGCCAAAGACCTCCAAATACCATGCCAGCCCCTCCCCCCAGCCTCGGGTGGTCTGCCAGTAGTCCTGCAGACCAGATGGAAAAGCTCTGTGGGCTGATTTCAGACTCTGGGCCATATGTTTGACATGCCTGCTCTAGTCAATCCTTATATTGTTTTATCCCCTGATCTTTGAAATATTTGTGATGGGCTAGCTGGCAGTGACCTAGCCCAGGGGTTTTGAAAGGGCAAAAGATGATTGGAGGATTTGGGATTCCCTTTCTGCACCAATCAGGCCCCAGAGACTCCCCCCCACCCCGTGTCCCGATTGGCCCCTTGGGTCACCTGGAGGGGGATAAAAGGGGCAGTGTGGGCTGCCTCAGGGGAGAGACCAGTGATGGACAACAAGGAAGGAGCTTCACAGAGCTAGCAGGAGCAGTGCCCTAGAAGAGCCTAAAAGAGCAGGACCTGCAGGTGCCAGTGGGACCCTCAGCAGCGCAGCGTGTGGCCGGCAGGAGAGGCTCCCCACTGGGCTCCAGGATCCCCTATGAGAGGCTGCAGCCAGCAGGACAGGCTCCCCCTGCTTCAGGAAGGATCTGAGCAGCGACCTGAAGGGTTCCCAGCTCTGCTTCCAGCTCCTCCAATCGGAGGCCAGGCAGCTTGATGTGAGGCCGGGGCTCTGGGAAGGTCAAGCCCCCTAGCAGGCGGGAGCAGGGCCACCAGTGGTGGTTGTATGGCAGCATTCCTGCCCACCACATAGGAGATCTGGGGTCAAGTCCCAGCTGAGGTGAGTGACATAACAAGAAGCAGATCTTCTTGCAGTGGAAAGGGGCCATTGTGCTTTCCCCCCTTTCTCTCACTCCAGGTACCAAGGCCCTATATTTCCTTGTCATTTGACATTTTGCATTTTGACCTTTGACACTGTCTCTCATCCTGTTCCCATTAAGAAACTGGGGGACTATGGTGTCGAGACCCACACAGTCAAATGGGTTGCCAACTGGCTGGAGGGCCGCACCCAGAGAGTGGTGGTGGATAAGTCATTTTTGACCTAGAGGGATGTGGGCAATGGGGTCCCCCAAAGCCAGTCCTCGGGCCCACACTGTTCAACATCTTCATCAGCCACTTGGACAAGGGGGTAAAAAGCACCCTCGTCAAATTTGCTGATGACACTAAGATGTGGGGGGATGTGGGCACGCTAGAAGGGAGGAATAGGCTGCAATCGGACCTAGACAGGTTACAAGGGTGGGCGGATGAGAACAGGATGGGATTCAACACTGACAAGTGCAAGGTGATGCACCTGGGGAGGAACAATCAGCACCATACCTGCAGGCTGGGGAACTCCCTTCTCGTCAGTGCAGAGGCAGAAAAGGATCTTGGAGTCATCATTGATGCCAAGATGAACATGGGCCAGCAGTGTGGGGAGGCAGTCAGGAAGGCCAACCGCACCTTGTCATGCATCCACAGATGCATCTCAAGGAGATCCAAGGAGGTGATCTTCCCCCTCTGTGTGACACTGGTTGGGCTGCAGCTGTAGTACTGCATCCAGTTCTGGGCGCTGCACTTCAGGAGGGATGTGGACAACATGGAGAGGGTCCAGAGGAGGGCCACTCGCACGATCAAGGGGCAGCAGGGCAGACCCTACAAAGAGAGGCTACAGGACCTAAACCTGTTCAGCCTCCACAAGAGAAGGCTGAGGGGGATCTAGTGGCCTGTTACAAACTAGTCAAGAGGGGATCAGCAGGCACTGGGGGAGTCCCTGTTCCCCCGAGCACTGCCAGGAGTGACCAGGAATAACGGTCACAAGCTGGCAGAGGGTAGATTTAGGCTAGATATCAGGAGGCGCTACTTCATGGTCAGGGTGGCTAGGGTCTGGAACCAACTTCCAAGCGAAGTGGTGCTGGCTCCTACCCTGGGGTTTTTTAAGAGGAGGTTAGATGAACACCTTGCTGGGGTCATTTGACCCCAGTACTCTTTCCTGCCACGGCAGGGGGTCGGACTCGATGATCTGCTCAGGTCTCTTCCGACCCTAGAAACTATACCTGGGACTCTGCCTACTGTGCTAGACACATTAGTTATTTGTTTGCTTTACTTTCTCTCTCTGCTATCAACACAGGAGAAGTAAATTTGCAGGAGGGACTTGAATACAGATATCCCATAAGGAACAGAAATTGAATCGCACATCGTTAGATAAGCTGATTGGCTTTTCTTTCTTCACACTGAAACCCTATTGACATTGAATTAAGGGCTTTTATTACCCATCTGTGTAGAGACTTTTTTCTATTTCAAATCATTCAGACAATTCTCTAAAGAGCATTGGCTATGCAACCTCTTACAAGTGATCCTCCGTTCTGACTACCCTAGTATTAATAGCTACATTTCCCTTTCATGTGTGAGGCCCAGGCACTTTTATTGCAGGCTAGAAGCAGCTCTGTGGATGTACTTTTGGTGTTTCCAGTTCTCCCAGCAACGTCTTCTCTTATTTGAAAGTCTTACTTTCTATTTTTATTTCCTTTTATCTCAAATCCTTT
The DNA here is from genome assembly GCF_052110815.1 of Crocodylus siamensis. Lineage (NCBI taxonomy): Eukaryota > Metazoa > Chordata > Crocodylia > Crocodylidae > Crocodylus > Crocodylus siamensis. Next base: position 33,514,989 of record NC_143404.1, on the reverse strand, counting down.
TTTCCCACCAAGAAATGATCCTGCCAGAGGGCGATTTCATTGGTAATATCACTTTGCATTTTAGACTTTTCAAGGACTAATGAACTTTATTAGATTATAATGAACTTATTACTCAGTGCTGCTGACCTGCTTTCTAAAGAACTTGAATTATTATTTGGAACAGGCCTGTTGAGGGAGATTTTTTTTTCAAATGGAGTGTGGGAATATTAACTCTTTCAGGTTACATCTTACGTTTAGCTTTGGATGCTAAATTTTTACCTAAAATTGCCCTGCTCTGCATTTATATTGAACCAGATTGTGTTTATGTAATCTGCCTTGTAGAAAGGTTGCATGCATCTATGCCTCAGTGGGGGCTTTCAGGAGGAAATTGTGCTACAGCAAGAACCATTCTTTCCCTGTTCTCTTGCTCCCAGGGGGAGGGTGTTAATCTGTTATGGGCCCAGGCCAAGAGCAAATTACTGTTCCCTTGGCTCCGATGCCACAGTGCTTGGGGGAGGGAAGAGCAGGAGACGGTGTATTAGGGACCCACAGGCTGTGAAGAGGAGAGGTAGAGTGCCTGTGCTCCCTACACCCTTATGTATGTGCAGGCTTGCTCCAGCTGCGCACTGAATGGGAGCCCTGCTGACAGCGATTCAATTGCAGGTACACAGCTTCACAAGTTCCAACAATTCCTCATCAATCAATGGCAGTAAAATTATGCCATCAAATCCCTCACCCAGGGAGCAGCAGGAAAGTCAGCCAGCCTCAGGAGAGACAATAACATCCTATTACAGCCAACAAGTATGAGGTGCAAGGTCCAAGCACTTGTGCCAATCAGCTATAGTCTGTGGCAGGCTGATCCTGGTTGGCAGCAGGAGCCCACAAGCTTTTAGTCAGAGACACCATACATCCACCCCTTACCCGAAGTAGAGGACTAATCCAGAGGGGGTGGTCACACTCCCCTTGGGCTGTGTGCTGCATGTCAGCAGAGCTCCTGCTGGGACCTCTATGAACTCACCAGCTGGTCTACTCAGGGTTCCTACCTCTGCTCCTCTTTCATTCCCCCTGAATTCAGCAGCAGTAAAAGCAGCCCAGGGGCTGTGTGCTGCCCTGCTTGCTCTCTCCTTTCCCCTGTTACTGAACTGTGGTACAAGAAGAAAGAGGAGGGACGGGACCAGTATCAGTAGGGTCCAGAGCTGCTTGAAAGCACATGTGGTGCTGAGCCGATGTGCCAGTGAGTTCTGAGAATGCATGGGTATCCAGAAGCACAGTGAAGGGATGTAGCCACAGTCCTTTTAGCTATGTGGCACTTGTGCAATGAACTTTCTTCACTGTGTATGCACCATATAGTTGAAGGAGTAGTAGCTGCACCCCTGTTGCTGCAATTCTGAATCCGTTCATGCACTAATCCGGTTTACACAGGGCCAGCCACATTCAAAAGGTGAGTGAGTCTAACTGGTATAAATTCACTTAGTGTTTAGATGCTGTTAAGCTCCTTTATTTCCCTGAAACACATTATTCAGTCACTTGGTATCTCCTTGTGCATTCCAGAGAGGGTATGGCCCCGGTAAAAGGTACAGAACTGGGACGCAAGTTGTATGGAAGCCAGTGTGTTTTAGTTGTTTTCTTTCCCCTGTTGTGTTGTCCCATATATACAGTGCTCCCAGATTTGGACTAATTCATCATCCCAGTGGATTGATTTTAAAAAAGTATCTCCTATGTTATGCAGAAGGCAGAGATGTGCTTTATAGACAAACCAAATCAGCAATGCATAGCATAAGCTTTCGTGAGCCCAAGCTCACTTTATTAGATGCTGTGAACAGACATAGTCCGTTGCACAGAGTAGTCCATCTCCTTTATTCTTGTAATTTTCTTTCCCAGAGTAGGTTTCTGTCTTAGCTCCTCACCTTTGCTGCCTGCCTTCTGCTCTGCAAAATACTTGATATTCTCTGCTTCAGGTTGTAACATCTTCTCATTAATCCAGATGAATAACTTGGTTTTGTGTTAAGATTTTTTCCTGTTGAAACCTTCTGAATTTCTCTGCTTTCTTGGCTACGTGCTCTCCATCTGTAATCAGCAATGTCTTGAGTGGTGTGTAGAATGTATGCTGAATGAATTCAGTGATGCACCAGGTCATTTCAGACTGATTTTCCTGTCTGAACCCTTTAGAGAGGGAAGGAGAGGATGTGGGGGAGAGGGGACTAAAGAAAGCACCCTAGCTATAGTTTCTGTCAGCCAGATTAAATCTGCAGGCCTCTCAAGAGTGTCAGAAGAGAGGAGGAGATTGATGCATGTAGGAAAGACTGAGTATGGCATCCCCTTATGCCTCTGCCCTTGGCATGAGTACCCAACCAGTGGGTGCTCAGTATTAGGAAACTAGAGGATCTAATTCTCTTAAGCTTCTCTTGGTTATGGTGTTTAGACCAGTGAAAAATGAGCGCACTGAGGCTGTGAGTGGTCACTTCCCAGCTAGAAGGAGATCTGTGAACTAGTTCTGGGTGATCCATGCTGGCAGGAAGAGCATGCACCTTAATGACTGGGCTGAGTGTTCATTGGCAGGAGAGGGAAGAGCTCATTGTCACTGTCCTTTCCACTGTCTACTGAGTGTTTGCTCAGTTATGTCTTGCCTCCACCCCCAAGAGTGTTTCATTCCTCAGCTGTGCTGAGCTGAAGTCTGTGCACATCTGTAAGCACTGCTGTCAAGCAGCTTCTCCTTCAGAGCAAGACTAGCTGGAGGTGTTGGAGATGTAGGGGACCAAGGAAATTGTAGCATCAGCAGTGGCCTGTGCAAGGAGGCACGGGGATGCAGGCCTTTGTGTGCTAAGATGCATAGAGTTCCTTCCTTGCTTTCTGCCGCTTCTCTACAAAAAAGGAGGAAAACAGTGGTTGTATATTGCACTGTAGGACTGGTTATCTGAGATGGCAGCTGGTATGCACACACTATGACATTTCTCCTGCTCCCCTCAAACTCTGCGCCCAGTGGCTTAATTAGAAGCACAGCTAGGACCCAGCATGAACACCAGTGTGCCCTCCCCACCCCTAACTTCTTTGTTGGGGGGTGGGGAGAGGCAGCTATTGTTTCTCATTTTATTTCCCCAGCTGGTAACAAGCAAGCGCTAGAACCACCAGCCATCACTCCATAGCAGCCATATATGAGAAGCAGCAGATGACACTCATCTGAGCAAAATGTTGACACTTGGCAGCCCTGCATCTCCTCAGTGCCACACTGCCAAGCACTGCTGCAGTTGCCAGATGACTTTAGGATCAGACTGCTCCTGGATGAGCAGCTCCTGGATGAGGGCTGCATTTCAGTCTAGCAGAGCAGCAAATGCAACATGGAGAGGTCCAGCACTGGCTGCTCAACACTTCCCCCAGTGCTTCCCATGTGCCTTCAGCTCTAGCATACTGGGCATCTTCAGTGGTCCCTCAGTGCACGGGGAGAGACTTCCGCATCCTCCTGTTGTGAACCTCTTACTCCAGGATCTGAGCACATTGCCTCTGTAATGGCTTTATTGGTAAACCATCCCTGGTTGGTAGGAGCCACTGGGATTCCCTTGTTATAGCTGGGTAGCTGAGACTTAGAAATTAAGGGCCTGTGTACACTGCCTCTGTGCTGAGCCAGGCCCACTTCACATTGTTCCACCCACTCAGACCAGATCCTGGGAGTTAAGGAGTGTGGTTACCTGAGTCCCTGGTCAGCCACTGCTCTGTGGCTGTCTCAGGTGTGCTCAGCATTGCACACAGAGGGCAGCAATGCTGCTAAATTTCATAACTGGAATGTGTGGAATAGGGTCTGCATCTCAACAGCTGTCACAAAGTTGGCAATGAGGTTGTGTAGACATACCCAGTGGGCTACCCTGGACTGCAAAAGCTCTCCCACAACCCTGGATATTTATTCAGGCCATTCACCCACCTTGAAGCACATGTTACTGCATCTTCAGTTTTATTGGTAGCTAAGTCAGCGATGGGGTATGTCCATGCAGTGCTGTCATGCCTCTTACTGCAATGTAGATTTTCTCAAAGTCGCACCAGCCATCTGTGGTGGAGCACAAAACTGACTCCAGATCTGTTGAGTCCTAGACAAATATACTAATCCACTGATTTTCAACCAGGATACTGCAGCACTGTGGGGTGCCTTGAGATCCATTCAAGGGTGCTGCAGGGTTGCATGCAGTATTAGCACTGTTACATGTGCAAACATGATTCACAAGATAAACCCAGATTTTTCAAATGGGAATCCATAGTGTTACAAACTTTCTGAGCGGTTGTGGTTTTTTTGCATTCCTTGCAACAGAAGAATTGCTCTATTATTTTTCTATAGTCAAAAAATGAGATAAAGCCAATAGTTGGCATTTTCTGAGGGGTGCCTTTAGTCTAACAAGGTTGAGAACCACTGCCCTAATCACTAGCCCAAACTTCCTCTCTAGCAAACTTTGCTGGGGACGTGATGAGTCATAAATCAAAGGGAAACAAGCCTTTTGCAGTCGCTAGAAATAGAACAAAACAACCAAGAAATGCATTCAAACTCGCCCCTGCAAACCTCACTGATTGCTAGGCAAAGGATAAGCGTTGCAATGGGAACATACTCCTTAGCATGCTTAACAGCTCTTCTTGAAATGACGTGGGCAAAGAGGATGCTGCCTTAATATTACTTCCAGATCTTTTCAGATGAAATCCCCAGGACCTGCAGTGCTAAATCATTTGTAAAACCTGTAAACTGAGTCACAATCAGGTCCTATCAAGGGCAACACACGTAAGTTTTCCAAGCACTCAAAGCATCTGTAAGCTTTTCTCCTGAATGCCTGGTTTTTGATCAGCTAAGGCAGAATGCAATAAACAACTTGGGAGGCCCCTGATATCAGAGCCAAGATAACATGACCTTTTTTGCTTGTAATTATCTTTTCTCATAAAAGCCACATGCAGAATATAATAAAACACACAGAAAGGGAACTGATGGGTCCAGATGAATAACCCTGTCCAAGCTGTCTCCCAGAACTTGAGTTGATCTTGGAGCTCTTTTGATATTAAAAAGGGGATGGGTAAATTGCTAACTGCCACTTTTGTTGCACTGTTCTTAGACATGCAAATGTCTATTTGGATGCTGGGGCTTCCTGTGAACATAGGGGAATGTTCTATGCTTATCATTTTGCCCTACCACCAGATATCTAAGGCCAAATTTAAGAGACTGCATTTTTTCTTATGTGCTTCATCAGTTCCTAGTTCTGGATGGTCCAGATGTGGAAATACTGCCACAGTATTAAGACAGACTGAGTTCTTCTAAGATGTTAACAGAAGCAGTTGGCTTATCTTCACTCCTAGTAAGGCTGGCCCAGTTTTGAAGTTGCAAGTCTCAGAAAAATGAAGTAGATAGCAGCAAGAGACTACACTGTTTTGTTGTGAGATATGTCTGCACGTACAGCCTCACACTGCACTATTTGGGCTTTGCTACCTTAGTCCTTTGCAATCCGAGTAATGAATGATTAACCACCTTGGTCCTCCGGATGATCTGTTCTAGGTTCTTGTGGTTTTGAATGCAAAAGATGAGAGAGGCGCCTGAACCTCTAGTTTGGACTCTTTCAGATTGCAGGATAGGTCCCTGTGCCTCCATCCAAATGCACCCTTTATGGCTCAGAGGGCATACTGGATCCGGAAGGGAAGGGGCTCTTGCCTGTGCTTTGTTCATACGTGACCCAAGCTTGTGACAGTCTTCCAGGAGGAGCTGTTCTTACAACTTCTGTCACTCAGGGTCAGAACCTTGTTAGAACAGATCCTGTGACTTACACATGTTGGAGCTCTCTCTTTGCTTCAAACTCACTTTCCATTTCCTAGTAGAACCTGGTTCCTCCTTCCTGCATGTAGGACGCACTGCCTCAAAGAGGCAGCTGTTGGCTGCATGCTGGTGTTCCCAATGATGCTGTTCAGCACCAGTCTCAGTGAGGAAGCCAGAACTCTGTTATAGCTTCCAAGGATCACTCCCCTGGGCAGGATTTTGTTGCACAGCAGCACAGGGCCTCCCACAGCATTATACATAGCAGTGCTTTTGCTACCTGCCCCTCCTGTCATCACTGGGACTGAATTAAGGCCCTAGGCAAAACCTGCATGGGGCCCCCTTGGCCCCTGTCAGGCTCCCTATCACAGTCACATTCAGCTCTGTGGTGGCAGCTGGTGCCAGAGCTCAGACAAATGGGGCAGCTCACACGTCTTAGGTCAGTGGTTGCAGGCTGCCTGAAGGGCTCCACTTACTTCATGTTTTCAAGCTTTCCTTTTCATCTCTGAGGGAGAGAAACATTGTTTCTTTCAAGTGAAAGGTGTGGGATTGATTTTACATGATTACAGGTGCTGGGGCTTTAGACAGTGACTTCCAGACCTCAAAGACCTTAATTTTGACCTCTTGCAGGCTGGCAGGAGAGGACAAGAAGGTGGGAAGGTGCAGCCAGCCTCCCCTAACTGTAAAAGTGGAGTCACACTCAGCAGGACTGGACTGTTTCATAGCCCCTTTTGGCTTCGATTGGGTTTGCGTGTACATACCAGGCTACAGGCTTGTTTCAGCAAAGACCTGAGCCCTCCAGGGGACCTGCTTACTCTGCTTGCCATTGTTGACCAAGTTTATCATTTTAACAACCTCCAGTGTTCCTCTTTGTGGCAGGCTTGGTATCAGAGCCCAGGCCTGCTCAGCTGGTGGCACATTGTTTAACACATAGCCTATTACTGTTACAGGTTCCCAAGCTGCAGTGCTTTTCATTTACACAGTAAAATACAGAATTGACTATAAATAAGATAATATAGATTTACATGACATTGTTGCCATAAAACCAACTAGAAGTTAGCCCTTGGGGGTAGTAGAGAGTTATGGGGGGATCATAAAATCTGTGCTTTGTCTGCTGCATTCCCAATCTGTGGGATGGTAATTGTTTGAGATTGTGTCTTTTCTGATACCAGCTGTTCTTCCTTTGCCAGCTTTGAACCCTGTTTGGAAAAGGCCTCTGGTGCCAGCATTTGCATGTGGCTGGCATGAATTGTGAGAAAGGCAAGAGTGGAAAGGAAGAGGTCTTGTTCAGGGAGCTGGAAGAGAAGTGGATGTGGTGGGGAAGAGGGAGGTGCATGGAAAAGACTGCAGGAAAGGAAAGGGAGCTGGAAAAGGCGGGTAGGTTGGAGCAAAGGGATAGAACGAATATCAAGTTTCCATGAGGGGACGGGGCATCTGTAGTAACATGCTACCTTAAATGGAAACCCAACACAGTGGTTGAATGCAGTTTCCAGGCAGGAAGATTCTCCTCCTCCATGGAGAGGTTGGGAGATGAGTTTCCCTTTAGAGACAAAATGTGTCTCTGTCTCCCATCCACCAGAAATTAGCCATGTGGTCAGGAGGCAGGTCAGAACGTGTGTTTGTCTTGGGTGCGTGGCGGGTGGGAACTGCAGTTTTTGCAACAAGGGGAACCAGAGATCTAGGACTCAAAAAAAACAAAGAGTTTTTCAACACTGCAAAAATCTTCCAGTGCTTTTGGCTGGATCCAAAGGCCTTTCTGTTCTGCTAACACTGAGACTGGTACAACCCTCTTTTGTACTGGCTAGCACTGCAACTCTGATATGGCCCCAGTGTAAGTGAGACTAATTCTGCCACCCTAGCATGGCCTTGTTGGGGCCCAAGCTCAAATAACAACTAATGGTATTGGTGCAAACCACCCCATTCTGTCCCATGTAGTAGTACTAGCACAACAGGGCCCTGTTCTTCTCCCACACCTCAGCTGGCCCAACCTCTCTTGCTCCCTCATTTCAGAGGAGGAAGCTGCTGGGCTGGACTCCTGTCTCCTCAGTTCATTGCAAGTGTTAATCTCTGAAGGCCTTGTGCTGTCAGTTCCATCCTCATCTCCCGTTCTTCATGCTGTGTCACCTGCTCTGTGTTGCTGCTCACTGGTCTCTGTGCTGTCCATTATTCAGAGAATTCCAGCCAATCCGTTATTTAACCAGGGTTAATAATAGATTGCAATGATTTTATGCATGGATGTACAGTCCAGCCTGTCTTCCTGACCTCTGTTCACAGGTCCTCCTGCTTCTGCTACAGGCATCCTTGTTTCATGGCTTCCTTAATATGAAGGAGCCATATGAGGGCATAAAACCCATTAGAGGGAGAAGTCATGGGTGGGGGAGGAAGAGGGTGGCTGAAACTTTTTACCCAAGGACTCAAAAGGCCAAACCCCACAGTTCTTATCCAGGCATAAATTCTCTTTGACTTTAAGGTTCAAGTAAAGATTTGGCTCATTGTGGACATTAAGTAACCATTCCTTACACCTAATGAGGAAATAAATGCTATTGTCCCCATTTTCACCCCCAGATAGCACACTGAGGGGGCTCAGAGGACAGCGCTGAGAAGGGAAGGCAGAACTCCTGACTTCTGCCCCAAGCTCTGGCTAGTTTTTTCTGCCTCCTGTAAGAAATCATGTGTAAATATCTATTATTAATAAACAAGGCATATTCCCCAGCAAAGCGAGTCAGCCAGAGTGCTCACTGCTGGCCAGTTTTCATGGTTTATTTAAACCTTGCAATTTTCTTTAGCTCTGATAGGGACAGAAAGTGCCTGCAAGTCTTCAGACACTCTGTGTTCTGATTCCTGCTTTCAGAAACCATTAAACCCCATGTAACATTTATTCTAGGGTGGCAATGGCATTAAAGGTAGACAGAGAACAGGGCACCCAGGCACAGAGAGGACAGATGTTAGGCAGAACAATGCCACGGGGCTACAGAGAACACCAGTGTTCAATCATAGTATTTCTTTCCAGTAGTTATATAACCTCATGTGCCTCTTTTAGACAAGGCTGTTTCAATTTGCTGTATGCTCTTATATTCATCATGTGGATTTCACTTGAATTCTTAACATCCTCCAAGGTCAAGATTTTGTCTAGGCAGTATCACTGTGGCTCATTGGCCAATAGGTTGTGCAGTATAGGGTGTCCCAGACCCAGGATGTGTTTTTGTAAGTCCCAGAACTTTGCAGGTCTTGGCATTATAGGCAGAGGTGCATGAAGGCACATGGGTGGACTGTGGGATCAGCCCTCTCTGAATGGGATTTCTGGGCATTCCTAGCTGCTACAAGTACCTTTCATGCATTAGTCCTTTGGTTGATGTGTGACTGGGGATCACTGGTTTACATAGGCAGTCAGAGGGGTAGAAAATGACAACTCACTAGTGCTGAGAGATTGTATAGACCAGGTGTTCTTGCAGGGAGAATTTCAACAGAACCTACAGCTCCACAGAGTGGCTCTACAGCTGTCCACATGCCTATTGTTGCAGCCAGCAGCCGCAGAAGTGCTGTGTCTTTGCAGCTGTTTGGAGAATGCCAGCTATACTGGGCGCATCTACACATGTGGTTACTCTGGCCTAGATTTACTCTGGTGTAAACTAAACTGGAGTAAGGGTTTTTGGGCAGGTATCTACATGTGGAGATTAGGTAGAAGTTTTGGACCCAGTTCCCTGCAGGCCTGGAATGGGCCCCTGCCACCACTGGGGGGAACTCTAGGCTCTGGCTGCAGTTGCCAGCACATGGCAGCCATTTTTAAAAGCCAGCCCTGCCTACTGCTCTCTGGCCCGTCTCTTCCTTGCCCAGGAACAGTGTGCCCGGTACAAGGACAGCACACGGCAGTTTTCTCTTTGGCTACTCTGCCTCCCTGTGCTATGGCTGCTCCAACCTCTGACCCTGGTAGTGATGACTGGGCTCCTGCTGACCACCATGATCATCCTGCTGGCTTGCCACACCGACTGTTGCCCGGCCCATGGCTGTCTTGCCCTGCCCTGCTCCCCCCTGACCAGCAACTGCCTGCCTGGCTGCAGCATGCTGTCCCAGGGCCAATGCCACCCAGCTGCTGCTGCTAGGGCACTGATTGCCTCTACATAAATGCTAGAAATATGGGGAATAAGCAGGAGGAACTCGCTCTCCTGCTAGCTCGCAAAAACCCAGACCTGGTTGGGTTTACAGAAACCTGGTGGGATTCTACCCACGACTGGGCAGTAGACATTGAGGACTATAGGTTGTATAGATGAGATAGAGAAGGGAGAAAAGCGGGGGAAGGTGTAGCGCTCTATGCTAATGAACAGTACACATCCTCAGTGATGAGGATGGGGTCAGAGGAGGGGCAAAATGAGGCTCTGGGTTAGAATGCAAGGGGGTTGTGGGGAAAGGGACTTGACAGTGGGCGTCTACTACAGACCTTCTCGCCAGGGGGACGAGCTGGACCTGGAATTCTCAGGTCAGCTCAGGGAGGCTGTAAGGACAAGGGATGTGGTGGCTATGGGTGACCTAAACTATCCGTACATCTGCTGGGAGGCTCAGTCAGCCAGCTCTGAATGCTCACATAAGTTTTTAGTCTGCATACAGGACCTCCACTTAACCCAGGAGGTACATAATCCCACCAAAGGAAATGCCTTGCTGGACTTGGTTCTTGCCTCAGGAAATGACCTGGTGAGGGATCTGTGGGTGCTTGACTATCTAGGTGTTAGTGACTACCATCTGCTGGAATGTACTATCCGGCACAGGGTGGTAAAAGCAAGCAGTAAGGCAAAAGTCCTTGACTTCAGGAGGCCTGACTTCAATGAGCTAAGGAGATTAGTAAGAGAGACTTTGGAGATTCAGAGCTTCAATGAGATGGGAGTCCAGGTTGGGTGGTTGTTCCTTAAGGAGATGATCCTCTGAGCTTAGAGGTAGTCAGTCCCAATGGAAACCAAAGCGGGCAAGAGTGCTAAAAAGCCCCCTTGGCTCAGTAAAGGCATCCAGGAGGGCCCGAGGTAAAAAAAAATAGCATACAATTAGTGGAAGCAAGGAGCAATCACCTAGGAGGATTACACCTCCGTTGCTTGTGATTGCAGAGAGGCATTTAGGAAGGCCAAGGCAGAGACGGAACTAGGAATGGTGACCAGCATTAAGGTTAACAAAAAGTCCTTTTTCAAATACGTAGGGAGTAAGAAGGCACCAGGTAATGTGGGGCCTCTACAGGACAGGCTTGGCAATCTGGTGATTGTGGCAAAGGAAAAAACTGATCTCTTCAACAAGTTCTTTGCCTCCATATTTCTAAGCAGGGACTGAGACAATTCCCCCACTATTATTATGGAGAGGCTCAGGGGACATGATGCCGTGCCTAGGGTCAGGGATGATCTAGTTAGGGAACTCTTGGAGGGGCTGGATGTGTTTAAATCAGCAGGTCCGGATGCTCTTCATCCGAGGGTACTGAGGGAGTTGGCGGAGGTCATAGCAGGGCCCCTGGCACGGCTCTAAGAGTGTTTGTGGTGCTCTGGCCAGGTCCCAGAGGACTGGGAAAGGGCCAATGTGGTCCCCATTTACAAGAAGGGGAGAAAGGAGGACCTGGGTAACTATAGGCCAGTTAGTCTCACCTTGTTCCTCAGGAAGACCTTTGAGAAAATTATCAAGGAACACATCTGCAGGGGCCCAGCATGGGAAGTAATGCACAGGGGCAACCAACATGGGTTCATTGCGGGCAGATCCTGCCTGACTAGCCTTGTTTCCTTTTGCAACTATGAAACTATTATGAGGGGCTGCACAATGCCACTGCCGGGGCTGCCATCACCCTCCTGGGCCTCCAGCCCTGCTGCCTCTGGGCCCACTGTGCCAGGCAGAACTGGTGGCAGGACATCATCCAGCACACCTGGGATGATGGGAAGTGGTTGGATGGGTTCTGCATGACCCAGGCCACATTCTGGGATCTGCTCCAGCAGCTCCAGCCCCACCTAGAGCGGCATGACACCAGCATGTGCCCGGCCCTCCCTGTGGACACCAAGCTGGCCCTCTCTCTGTTGAAGCTGGCCACGCCTGCCAGACTTCTGTACATCGGGAAGGCCACCACCAGGGAGACTATCCTGGAAGTGTGCAGAGCCCTCCAGGACATGCTGGGGGACACCATGCTCTGTGACCACAACCCCCTGGCAGTGGTGGCGGGGTTCCATGCACTGGGAATCCACCAGTGTATCAGGGCCCTGGACAGGACCCACATCCCCATCACCTGCCTGCCCTATGGAGACTGAACCTACTACAGCTGCAGGGGATTTCACTCTGTGGTCCTGCAGGCCATCGTGGACACCCAGTGTCCTTGGTCCATGGGGCACGCTGTATAGTCACCCAGCTGGGGGTCCCCCCTAGGGAGGACCTGACACTGCTGGTGGCCGGTGGTGTCATGGCTGGTCGCTCCTCATGTCTGGTCCTGGGGCTGCACAGCTGATGAGGCAGGCACTGGCCAGGGCTTCCCAAGCTACTGGTGAAGGGCTCAGCCAGGGAGCTGGGCAGGACAGGGTGCTGTATGCCTGCAGGTCCCTCCTCTGGTGACATGTCACTGGAGGTGCCAGGCCAGGGCAGGGGCTTGGGTAGGCCACCCATGCTTGTGTAAACCACATGGACGTGCCCTGGGTCCCATGGTGCCAGAATGTTGGTCGTTTGCCACATGAAGGGCCTGGTCTTGCCAGCCTCTGGGACCCTGGGTGGAGGGCACAAGCATGCAGAAGCATGTGGTCCTGGGCCCAAATGGGGAGGACAGCATCATGCTGGTTTCTGTGTTGGCTCTTTGGGCCCCTGTGTGGCTATCTTGGTGTTGTTGCTGGCCTTGGGCAGCTGCCAGCAGCACCCAGCGCTGTGGGACAGCATGGAACTGGCAGCCGTGTGGCAGAAGCTATGCCCCGCAGCACCTGCAGGCACAGGGCAGGCTGCTGGGGGTGTGCTGTGGGCAGGTGGCATTGGCACCACTGCATGCAGCTCTGGGGGCTGACAGGCCTGGGCGGGGGCTGCAGCAGCCTGCAGCACCCTTCAGCAGCCTGTTGGCCTCGATGGCTGGGCTGGCCTCAGGCTGGGCCCCTAGTGGCTGGGCAGACTTGGGAGCAAACCTGCAAATTTAAGTGGGATCAAGGGTGTTTACTACGCATAAACTGCACTAATGCTCAGTAATGTGTATTGTGTAGATGTGCCCACTGACGCACAATTGTCTGGAAGACAGGCCTGCTACAGTTAACAGCTGAGAACTGTGTGTAGAACCTGTGGCAGGCCAGAAGGGGGCTCTCCTGTGTTGAGCCACCCACCTCACTGCGCTGGACCACCTTCCAGGCTCCGAGTCCCTCCCTGGGGGCGCCTCACGTCTGGCTGACCCCCTTCCTGGAGCACACTCGCTAGCCTGGGGGTAACGTAAGCTGCCACCACCCCGAGAAGGGACTCTCGGCCCTGTGTCCTTGGGGAAACACAGGCCTAACAGTCCTACAGGTACTTGACCTGGTACAGGCACTTGGGGCACTTCCCCGAGTCGGGGGCCAAAAAGGAAAGTCTTCCTTTGTCCACAGACCTAAGGGGCCTCTTAGGCATAATTTAGATCCACCCCTCAACTCTCCTACACCAGTCACAAAAGAGAACTTTATTGATTACCAGGGTAGGGTGAAAATAGGGTACAAGATAGAACAGTATCATAGAAATCCCATAGAGCAAAACAGTCTGGCTGAGGTAGCCTTTTGATCATGCAACTGAGTTACTGCCAGCTATATATCTAACTGGATCTAGAGTAGCTTACTCACAAGCATCATCCCGAGACTGTTGGAAATTCCCTCTGGAGGCAGGCCGTTCCTAGCTCATGAGTTATGGGGGAGAGAGCCAGTTTCAGATGGTAAAGCTCCTCTCTAAGTCTGAGTCCCCCACATGGCTGCTTCCCCCTCCTCCTGGGCAGTCTTAAGTTGTGACCTCGTTCACCTGGTCCAATGGAGGCCAGCACCTGTTGGCTGTCAGCCAACCAATTTGAAATACATTACTAGTTGCTGGGCAGACTCTAGCCCACCAGGTAGAAGCCCCTCCCCCAGGTAGCTGGTACCAGTCATGTAGGCAGAGGGAGCAGGTTTCCCCCTCCCTCAGGATCTCGGGTTACCTAAAGAGAGAGGGTAAAGGTGTGTCTCCTCTGCTGGGCCCCTTTTAGACCTCAGGGGAGGTGCACTTAGGCCAAGGGTCAGTGAGGAACTAGTTAGGGAACTTCTGGGGGGACTGGATGTATTCAAGTGCAAGTGCAAGGTGTTGCACATGGGGAGGAAGAACCGGCACCACACTTACAGGTTGGGGAACTCCCCTCTTGCCAGCACGGAGATGGAAAAGGATCTTGGAGTCGTCATTGACTCCACGATGAACATGGGCCGGCAGTGTGGGGAGGCAGTCAAGAAGGCCAACTGTACCCTGTCATGCATCCACAGATGCATCTCGAGCAGGTCCAGGGAGGTGATCCTCCCCCTCTATGCGGCACTGGTCAGGCCGCAGCTGGAGTACTGCGTCCAGTTCTGGGCGCCACACTTCAAGAGGGACGTGGACGATATGGAAAGAGTTCAGAGGAGGGCCACTCGTATGATCGGGGGTCAGCAGGGCAGGCCTTATGAGGAGAGGCTACGGGACCTGAACCTGTTTAGCCTCCACAAGAGAAGGTTAAGGGGGTACCTTGTGGCCTGCTACAAACTGGTCAGGGGGGATCAGCAGGTATTGGGGGAGTCCCTGTTCCCCCGTGCGCTCCCAGGAGTGACCAGGAATAACGGTCACAAGCTGGCGGAGGGTAGGTTTAGATTAGATATTAGGAGGCGCTACTTCACAGTCAGGGCGGCTAGGGCCTGGAACCGGCTTCCAGGGGAAGTGGTGCAGGCTCCTAGCCTGGGGATTTTTAAAAGGAAGTTAGATGAGCACCTTGCCGGGGTCATCTGACCCCGGTCCTCTTTCCTGCCAAGGCAGGGGGTCGGACTAGATGATCTACCTAGGTCCCTTCCGACTCTAGCTACTATGAAACTATGAAACTATGAAAGTCAGCTGGTCCGGACGATCTCCACCCTCGAGTACTGAGGGAATTGGCTGAAGTCTTTGCAGGACCCCTGGCACGGCTTTACGAGCACTCGTGGTGCTCTGGTGTGGTGCCAGAGGACTGGAAGAGGGCCAGTGTGGTTCCCATCTTCAAAAAGTGGAGGAAGGAGGACCCAGGAAACTATAGGCCAGTTAGTCTTACCTCAATCTTGGCAAGCTTTGTGAGAAAATTATTCGGGCGCATGTCCATGAGGGGCAGCAAGGGAGATTATGCTTAGGAGCAATCAACATGGGTTCATTAGCGGCAGGTCCTGTCAGACCAACCTGGTGGCCTTCTGTGACCAGATCACCAAATCCTTAGATGCAGGGGTAGCAGTGGACATAGTCTTCCTGGACTTTCAGAAGGCCTTCGACACTGTCTCTCACCCCGTTCTCATTGAGAAACTGGGGGACTGTGGTGATGAGACCCACACAGTCAAATGGGTCGCCAACTGGCTGGAGGGCCGCACCCAGAGAGTGGTGGTGGATGGATCATTTTCGACCTGGAGGGATGTGGGCAGTGGGGTCCCCCAGGGCTCAGTCCTCGGGCCCGCACTGTTCAACATCTTCATCAGTGACTTGGACGAGGGGGTAAGTAGCACCCTGTTCAAATTTGCTGATGACACTAAAATGTGGGGGGATGTGGGCACGCTAGAAGGGAGGAATAGGCTACAATCGGACCTAGACAGGTTACAAGGGTGGGTGGATGAGAGTAGGATGGGATTCAACACTGACAAGTGCAAAGTGATGCATCTGGGGAGGAACAACCGGCACCATACCTACAGGCTGGGGAACTCCCTTCTCGTCAGTGCAGAGGCAGAAAAGGATCTTGGGGTCATCATTGATGCCAAAATGAACATGGGCTGGCAGTGTGGGGACGCAATCAGGAAGGCCAGCTGCACCCTGTCATGCATCCACAGATGCATCTCAAGCAGGTCCAAGGAGGTGATCCTCCCCCTTTATGCGACACTGGTCAGGCCGCAGCTGGAGTACTGCACCTGGTTCTGGGTGCCGCACTTCAAGAGGGATGTGGACAACATGGAGAGGGTCCAGAGGAGGGCCACTCGCATGATCAGGGGGCAGCAGGGCAGGCCCTACGAGAAGAGGCTGCGGGACCTGAACCTGTTCAGCCTCCACAAGAGAAGGCTGAGGGGGGATCTAGTGGCCTGTTACAAACTAGTCAGAGGGGATCAGCAGGCACTGGGGAAGTCCCTGTTCCCCCGAGCACTACCAGGAGTGACTAGGAATAACGGTCACAAGCTGGCAGAAGGTAGATTTAGGTTAGATATCAGGAGGCGCTACTTCATGGTCAGGGCGGCTAGGATCTGGAACCCACTTCCAAGCTAAGTGGTGCTGGCCCCTACTCTGGGGGTCTTTAGGAGGAGGTTAGATGAACATCTTGCTGGGGTCATTTGACCCCAGTACTCTTTCCTGCCATGGCAGGGGGTCAGACTCGATGATCTGCTCAGGTCCCTTCTGACCCTAGAAACTATGAAACTATGAAATTGTCACAGGGCAGAGATTTTGGGGAGAAACAAAGGTGGCTTCCTGCCACAGAACCAGGCTCAAATGTGCTGCCCAGGAGTCTTATTTTCTCATTAGGGATAGCTTCAGTGGCATCATCATTACTGCTCACAGAGCTGGATCAGTTGTAAGCAGGGATCCTGGTTTTCCCTGATACAAAAAATCACAAATTCTCTGATAAAACCTCCAAAATCTGTGATTAAAATTAAAGGCCCTCCCCCAGCCTTGCTGATGTCCCTCAGCCCCACCCGGAGACCCCAACAGCCTTGCTGGTACCCATGGCCCCCCATCCACAGCTCCTGCCCCCCCAGCCCTACTGGAGGGGCTCCCTGTTGTCAGGGCTACGGGGCTGGGGACTACGTCCACAGCCCCCTGCCCCTGATAGAAGGCAGTGGCTGCTGCAGTGAAACAGAGCCTGGCTCCCCCCTGCTGCCTGCCTGCTGCGGGCTTGGGGTGGGGACAGATCCCCCACTGCTGCATGCATTTTTTGTGGGGAAGGGAGACCTGTGCCCCCCAGATCTGTGCATGGGGCAGAGACAGGGGGTGTTGCGGGCTCAGGCTCCCTGTCCTGTTGCCCTCCCTCTGGGCCTTTGCATCATGGCGGGTGCAACCTGGTACTGCAGGGAACAGAGAAACTGCACAGGGAAGCTGCTTGCCACTGCGAGCTCTGTGCTGCTCTGGCAATGTGTCCCCTGCATCTGTGGCAGCAGTGAGGGGCACAACCCCACATGCAGGAGACATGTTGCCAAGGCAGTGAAGAGCTCACAATAGCAAGCAAGCAGCTTGCATGCATGGCCCCGCTCTGCCCTGCAGTGCCAGGTCACACCTGCTAGGCCACGGAGGCCCGAGGGGAGGACAGCAGGGTGGGACCCCACCTTCACCTCCTGCACATATCCTGGGGTGCGCATACGAGTGGGAGCCCCCTGTGCCCCTGAATGAGCTGCCTGGGCTCTGCCTGTCCCATGACCTGCCCCTGCCTCTGCCCCACTCCCTCCCTCACTGCGGGGGCCTCAATTTGCCCCCCACACATCCCAACCCCTCTCCTTTTGCCTCTTCCTCCTCCACAAACTGGCCAGTGTATGTGAATGTGTACTCAGCCCCTGCCCTCCCATATATAATATTTTCTTCCTCCACCTATGAGGTGAAGGCAGATGGCAGATGAAACAAAGCCTAAGAATTCCTATAGAATGGTATTTTGAGAGCAGCCTACAGAAGGCAGTTACCTAAATCCCTTCCAGAGAAAATAGGATTTGGGTGCTTAACTTTGGTAGGGGGTTTTAGAAATTCCAGCCTTCACTTCTACACTCCAGCGCCGGCATCCTCGTCTCCTGAGTGCTGGGCTGTTGAATCTCATGCTTTTGGAATTAACTAGCAAACTCAATTTCTTTCTGCAAGGACAGAACAATAGGCAATGCAGATACCTGGCCAGATTCACTGTTGGCTTAACTCCACACTGTCAGCAGAATTACACCAGGGAGGAATTTGGCCTCTCCTCTTTTAATTGCAACAATGAATTTAGTGAAGTGGAAAGTAAAAGTCACCTGTTCTAAGTGAACTGCTGTAGGTTGTGGGGGTGGAATTTTACGGCTGGGAATGTAATTTCTAGGCATTTCTAACTAAAAGAAAACAACTGAAAGTGGAAATACTAGATTATTTTTAGGCAATAGTGAAATGAGATTAATGCTGCTCAGTGTGCATTTATGGATGAATATCGCTGGCAATTATGATAATGGCTGCAATGTCCAAACCTGACATCTTGCTCACAGATGATGAATAAACTGTCTGACTCCTGTTCATTTTTTATTTAAACCTTCAGCACTGGCTAATCCAGAGCTCCCTGTGCTAAATGCTAATGCAAAATGTGTTGCCCCGACTCCTATATTTAACAGAAGACTAACTTCTGGGATCAAGGGGGTTAAGGATTGAAATTGCTTCCTGCATTATATAATTAGTAGAAAAACAGATTGACTTCTCTAGCCATCCCCAGTCCTGGCTGCTGCCTGCTCACTTTGTTTGCTTGATCAGATAATTGGGTAGCATTTCAGAGCAGCACTTTTCTTCATTTGGACAGTTAAGGTGTGTTGGTACACAGGGAGCTATGACAGTATAGCACTAATGGTAGCAGTTTTATGCCTTTTTAGTTCCAATTTCAACCTGAGTCAAACAATGCTAGGAAGGGCCAGGTCCTGCAAGCTCCACCTTGGCCTGTGCCTGGGATGGTTCACTGCTGCTGTATTATAGGCAAGGCATAGTCCCTTCCCATCTTTTTGGCACATGGTGCCTGAAGAAGCTATATTGTCCCTTTGGATATTGTAACTCTTTCCCTCCATCTCACCTGCCCTGCTTTGTGAGCCACCCTTGTGGTAATTTGCAGCTGTGGTGCATTAGGATAGAGTTGCAGCAATGCTCAGCACTTCTGTGAGAGGGGCCAGTGGAAGAAGCTGCTGTTGGTGCCTCCCTATCACCCAGGTGAGTGAGGTGCAACATAGCTCTAAACTGCCTCCGTGTTCCACCCAGAATCACTTCTTCTTAGGGGGCGGCTGAAGCAGTTTCTGGGTTTTACAACTAATGTATGGGGATCCTTTAGGGTGGGGACAGGTAGACAAGGAATTCCAGCTTCCCTTTCAGTGACCTATGCTAAATATGTTGGTGCTTTTCTGATCCTCTTGAGTCTGAGAGGAGGGTTTCCAAAACTCCCTGCTGAGACTGCTGCCATGCCTCTACTACCTCCTGCCAGGAAATGCAGCTCCACCCCTGAGCTCCCATTCTTCTTGTGGCACATTTGGAGATAAGGCAGGGGAGTTGCCTGGGGTGCAGTTTTGCTTCTGCTCTCAAATGCACTGCAGACAGAGGTGTTGGGAGCAGGGGCCAGAAGCTACCACAGAGTGGATTCACTGCCTCATTTGTGGGCTTGGTACATGTGGAGGGGGAGGGCGAGGGCACTTGGAAGTGTTTTTGAGAATATTGTGGGAGCAGTAACAACATGTCTTGTGAGGCCAGGCTCTTTCTTGGGCTAGTTCGGTATTCCTGGGCTGAGTCAGGATCTGGAAACAAGTGGGTGAAAGCTGAGGTCAGGTCTTGGCTGAAGGCCCTGCTTGGTTCTAGAGCCAGGTTTCGAGTCCAGTCACGTTCAGGGTCAAGGCTCAAGCCAGTTCTTATCCCAGCTGCATTGGGCTGTCCACTGAAAGCATTTTGGCTTCATGCTTTTCCCCAGGTAAATCTCCATGGTTCTTAGCCTGGCCTGGGACTCTGCAGAGGCTGACCATTACCTTGCTATTGCCTTGTCCTTCAGACAGGCCTCTGCTGTAGTAGGACCAGTCCCTTCCTGGCAGCTGTAGTGAGTCAGTCCTCTGGCAGTGGCATAACACACCCCACCATAGCGCTCAGTTCTGCACTATGGTACTTGCTTGCAATTGTGTATAACAACAGGTTTCGGACAGATTGTTGTGGAGCAGGCATATGGCTGCGCAGATCTTTCTGCTTAGCTTCTGGAGAGGAGAAGAAAGTGAAGAGGAGAGAGTGGGAAAAATTGCATTGCAGAGGTGCAGGGCAGCTTCAGCAACTGGGCTACAATATTTCTAAGCTGCTCCCCGGAGTTGCACACCTTCTGTTGGGAGCCAGGGCAGCAGGCAGACCAGATTGCCCCCAACTGGCCCTGGTTTCCGAAGTAGGCCTGGCTGCTAGTAGCCTTCTAGTTGGCTTTAGTTACCCTCGTGGGCATGGCTGCCTGGTTTATAAGCAGCAGCCCTTTTAGTGCCCAGCAGGCTATTCTAGACTTGAGCTTCTGGCTCCTATTTTTCTTGTTCCTGCCTGATGACTCCTTGTTCCAGACTCCAGCTGGACTCGGCTGCTCTAGATTTTCTGGTTCCTGTCTTGTGGCTTTAGTTTGGCAGTTGTGTAGTGGGTCTCTATTGCGTATGATATTCTAGATTCCGTTTTAAATTGCTCCATTCTCTTACTGTAAGCCACCCTGAGCCTTTCTTGGGAAGGGTCACATACAGATTGCATAAATATGTTTGCCTGTGTCCTGGTCCCTTACAACTATAGCAGCAGCTTGCAGCTGTGCTGTTTCTGATTTGGAAAGTAGTCATAGACTCCCTCCTGTACCCGAATCCATGGGATGCACTCACATGAGGCCAGGCACCACCATCCTGTGTTCTCTCTGCAAGACACTGCCTGGCACCAATCAGAAACCAATGTTTCCAATTTGGGACAAAATTACTTTCTCAGGGAGTGAGTGCTTGGGCACACAGGGACATAACCTCATTGTTCAGGACCATCCTGAGAAATTCAGGATGTCAGTCATTTTACCCCACTCAAATACCTGAGATTCATCCCATGAATTAGGGCTGGGCAGTGAGCCAACTGTTGGCTTAGCCCTTAAAGAACATAAGAAAACACAGTTGGTGACTGTCATACTAATATGTGCAGCATCCCACATGGTTGGGCCCTGATCGCGGTTGTAAATTTGTGAAGTGGCTGCATGGCAAATAAATAATAATAATAAAACATGAGCAAGCAGTGATGGGTGGGTCAGTAGTTCACACAAGGATCGAAGGTGGAGCTGTGAATCTCATCTTAGCCTTCAGGCGCTTTGCTCTAAAGTCTTAGCTGTGATGGGAAACTCCAGAAAGCAACCTTTTCAGTGATATGTCAGGGATTTGGGCTCATACAAAGTGAGAGGTTCAGTGAGGAGGGAGAAACTGAACCCAGGCTAGCTTGGAGGTTCAGGAGGGTGTTGGTTCCAAACATTAGCGGAAGAAAATGTATGTAGGCGTGTGTGTATGTATGCATGCGTGTGTGCATGTGTTTGTAGAGGGTGACAGGTGGAGAAACAGGGAAACATATTTCTCATTTGATCCAGTCCAATTTGCAACAAAATAGCACGAAACACATACTCTACGCAGCCAAACCAAAAGGGAATGCTTGAAAAACCTATTTGCTGTATTCAGATGTTTGTGTAAATGCCTTAAATGGGATTTTGAAAGCTTTTATTCTTTTTATTTCTTTTTGTTGCTAATGCTTGAAGGTGTCTTGTAATTGTTTCCCTGTTTTAACTGCTCAGTGGCTTTTCTGAAGTATTTTTTGTTTTAATTATAATATTGATTTTGATACAGTCCTAAAAAGATCCCCCCCCCTTAAAAACAATACAAAACACATTAATGACAAGCAATTACTAAAGAGCGTTCTAATGGAAAGGAGCCTCACATGGGGTTCGCCTCAACCGTAATTATTATTATTATTATTGATAGAGCACTGGAAGCAAGCACTTGGTGATCTTGGCATGGAGTTGTATAAAGGCAAGCTGTTACAATAGAGTGCTTTATGCAGTGCACACAGATGCAAGGGGCCTTGTCTGTTTCCTCCTCAAGTGAGCCTTGTTCTGATCCCAGTGCTGGATCCCCACGTTACAGGAAGAAATTTGCAAGAGGTTATGAGGGGGGAGGAATCTTTATGATGTTCCTTTCAGGCAGCTCCTTATCCTCTGTCCTATTGTGTGCCAGAGCCGATACCACATGAATGAGTCATGAATCCCATGAACTATGGGATCTTCAGATGCCTTGAATCATATCTGTGCTATGAGCTTACTTAATGTAACTTCCATGTTACTCTGGACCTACTGCCCTCTATCTTCCATACTGCAATGAACAGTCATTCATAATTTCTCAGTTCTCTCATTTTCTACCACTTTCTCTAGTAGTGCATTAATGCGCTCTGATTAATTATAGAACAAAGGAGTTGGTTTGTTGTTAGTGTTTACAGGATATCTTGGACAGACCCCACAATCTATGATGTTCTATTATTTGTATTACTACCATCATCATTTGTTATTTGAATCACCATAGTGACTAGAAGCCCCAGTCATAGACCAGTCCACCATTTTTCCAGGTGCTGTAAAAACACTGCTCAAAAAGTGGATCCCAGAGCATTTACAATCTATGTATAAGACGAGAGACAATAGGTGGATATTCAGAGAAAGTTGTGGACTGGAAGGAAACAGTAAGATAGCACTGGGGACCATGATGGGCAATCGTGCACAGCCACTTAGCCATGGGCATTGGCGGGGAGCAACATGGCAAAGGACAGTTCTAAGGAGGCATCTGAAAGAAGGTGATGAGTAGGTTTGTGGATGTTTGTGGGGATCTCCTCTCCACTGTGAGAAATAGCATGCGAGAAAGAACAAAGGTGTTTGTTTGCAAAGGTAGCAAGTGGCCCATGAAGCCTGGCATCATTGGCTGATTGGAGGCAGAAGCTGGCATTTTAGGAGTGAATAGGGCAGGGGTATTTATAGGCCATAAAGGGCCCTGGAAGTGATGACAAACCACTTATCTGATGCACTGGAGATGAGAGGGAGTTAAGAGATGCAAAGAGAGCGATTGATCCACAGACTGAACTAGGAGAACAGTCTTTGCTGCAGGACTCTGAATGGACATGACTAGGGCAAGAGTTAATTTGTCAAGCCAGAGAAAGGGATGCTGCAGTAATCAACATGTGAGCTAAGGGAAGTCTGGATGAGAGCTTTAGCTGTATGGAGGATAGGAAAGGTAGCATCTTAGACAAGCTCTGCAGAAAGCAAGATTCAGCCATCTAGCTTGGACAGAGGACTAGGGAGGGCTTCAGGTCAAGGGTTATGCCCAGGTTATGGATCTGAGTGAACAGCAGGAAGTCAGTGGTGCCCCCTGTCATTGAGAAAGAAGATAGCAAAAAGGACTTGGGGAAGGTGGGGTACGGTGGGGAGGGGGGAATAAGTGCTATGTTTCAGCCATATTTAGCCTGAGATGATAATCCCCCTCAGGGGGATGTGAGAGAGACAGGCTTAGATTGCAGTTTGGAAGGAGGAGATGGATCTAGAGTAGAGAGGTGTAAATCTGTGAGTTGTCAGCAATAAGATAGGACATACATTTGTATTTCTGGAAGGGATTGCTTGGACGTAAGGTAGAGAAGAGAAGGAGACCCAGGACACCCTTGATTATTGCAGCCTCCTGGCATCTGGCCTAACCCACCCCCCCCCACTTCCTCCCCAATAGCAAAGATCATTCTCACAGTGTATCATTTTGACCATGCTGTCCCTTTCTGTGAATCCTTCTACTGACCATGCCCCACTACATCAAACAGCAGCTGCTTGTCTTTATTTTCAGAATATTGTACCTGCTATCCTACAGTCGTTACAGTGAGGTCCATCTATGCCTCTGGTCAGCCCATGCTGCTGGCCTCCACCACCTACTTGTTATGTGTGCTGACAAGCACCCTTGTGCTTTCTCCTAGGCTGCTGCTTGCATAGGGGAGCTTCTCCCCCATAAATATTTGGATAGCTACCTCTTTCTCCTCATTCAGATCTCTCTTTTGCCATAATGCTTACCAAAAATCTTGACCATGATTAGGTTGCCAGGATACAAATACTATTGCTGGTAGTGCAAATTAACATTACAGGGGCAGAGAAAGATCCCATTAACAGAGCAATGAGAGAGAGAGAGAAAGATCCAACACGATAATATCCAGAGGTCTGGATGGAGACCAGGACCCTACTGTTTTTGGCACTGCAAGAAGTATCCTGTATCCTGAACGGCTCAGTCTAGGTGGCCAAGGTAGAAAAAAACATAGAAGAAAGGATGTGCTATTACTTGCATGTCACAACTGGGAAAATAAGAGATCCAATGGCCAGCCCAAAGTCACCAACAGAATCTTTGGGAGAGCTAGAAACTAAACTCAGGTTTCCTGAGTTCCAGCTTAATGCATTCACCTCAAAGCAGGAGTGTAATTAAGGCAACTTGGGCAGCAGGACCAGGCATCAAGTTGTGGGGAGAGGAATGGAAAAATAATATAATAGCTGCTGCTGCTGCTGACTGGCCACATGACCTGCACCTGCATCCAGGAGCTGCTGCTCTCCTGGGCACCAAGCACAAATCCCATTTCAGCACCAGAATTAGAGGTAGTTTTGTCTGTTTTCTTTGGCATTACTAAGCAAACTCCAGAAAGAACATTAACTGTCAAATTCCAGAGCAGCAATAACACAGTCTAGAGGCAACCCCCCCCCCTCTCCACATGTCCCTTTTGCTAGGTGGAAAGGATGGGCATACTTTTGAAAATGACATTTTTAGCACAGTGAGATGGATTCAAATACAAGAGAGGTCAGAACTGCATTTGCCAAAGCCAACTGTATCAAGGTTAATAGCAGCAAAGAAAATTTTAGCATGAAACCATTCAGAATGTATTAAAGAGGATATGCATTAAATCATTTAAAGTGTATCAAAGAGAAAAAGCATCCAACCTGTTTGGTTTTTTTTTTTTTTTTTTTAAAGACTCTCCAAAAAGCTGTTTCCATGACAGATCACTATTCAGCCAGAGTATCGTGCAAGGGCTGTGTGGGTTGTGAAAAGAAAGGAGGACACTGAAAGAGGAGTTGAATGTTATCTTGTCAAGGTAATAAAAGGAATGAACCTTAGGTATGTCATAAAGAGGAAGTTGGCTCTTTCTAAAATATAGAAGACATATTGCTGGGAAAACTCTATTAAGAATTTTAAAAGGTGAAAACCTTTCATCCAGTTGACTCTGGAGAAAGATTCCTCAGTAAAGAATGGATAAATAAAGGCGTTTGCCCTTAGCTATTCTAGCATGAAAGGAATGTCTTATGAATACTTACCAGATTAATGAGACAGAGGCCTCGTAAATATGTCAAAAAAAGCACAATGGTTTGAGATGAAATAGATGCCTCATTGGGATGCAAATTAATATTCATGAGGCCCAGCACTTTGCAAAAGGCTGCCCCTGTGGCAGGGTGGGCTGTGCTGCCTGCCGGTGTGCCCTTGGAATACAGATAAGGGGGCACAGAGGAGTTCCACCAATCTTCGGGAGGTTGGCCTTCCGGGTAGCAGCGTGACAAGTTCAAGCACATTGGCTTGATAAGCAAGCTGGCCTCTCCATGGAGGGCTTCACCTCACAAGGTCTTGTCTAGCCCAGGAAAGGTGATTTTCTTGCTGGTTGTCTCTTTGTTATTCCTCCACCTCCTCAGGGACAGTCTGTCAGCCCACACTGAGTATGCAGTGCGCTTCCTTTTTAAATGTCTACTGCACAGGCAGGTTTCATTTAAATGGAGGCAAAACTTTTGGTGGGGGATGTGGCTGGTTTGGATTTTTACAGCCTTTCTAGGTAGCAGAAAGACAAGGCAACACAATACAGGTCAGCAGTTCCTGGCATCTCTTCTGCTGTTATTCACACATGGGGCTTTCTTTTCCAGAGCCAGAAGAAATGCTATGTATAATAGATGGCCAGGCAAATATTAAAATGACACACAGAAAGAACTTGGCAAAGACACTGTTGAAGTCAGTTCCTCCCGAAAGCTGATGCGGGATCCCAAAGCAAAGACGATTCCAACCCAGGAGTCCCTTGGAAGGCCAAAGTTCTGAATTATTACTGCATGCAATTCACTTCCCTGCCATTCATTGCCCTCTCCTTTGTCTATCTTTGTGTCTTATGAGTGTATATTTCAGCAGTTCAGAGACATGGATTTGAATAAGAAATTCAGCAGGCGCCATCTCCATCTTGCACTTAGGCAAAAAGGTAGTTCTACTGCTTTGCTCCCTGATATTCTGCTGGCGAGTCTCCCCCATTCATTATGTTTCTTAGCCTGTATATTAGGTGCTATTTGCTTCATGTAATACTACAGTTAAAATAAAAATTGCGGTCTGATTGGCTGGGGCAGCTTTTAAGAATATAAGAAATCCCATACTGTGTCAGACCACAGGTCCATTCAGCCCAATGTCCTATATTTTGCAATGGCGGAGGGCAGATGTTAAGGAAAAGAGTATTTTGTGGCCATCTATCTAGTTGATCTGTCCCATGCCTCTCTTCCCTTCCAGCATTCAGAGGTCTAGGAAATCCTAATCTGGAGGCTTTACCTTTACAATGAACTTATTTTGCATGACCTTATCCAATCCACTTTTGAATCTGGATAAATTATCATCCTCTTCTGGCAATGAGTTCCACAAGTTAATTGCATACTTTTTAAAAATGATTTTGTTTGTTATAAACCCACTTCCTAATAATGTCATTGTATGTCCTCTTGTTAACTAGAGGTTGTATGTCCAAATTAACTAGACAGAAGACAGGGCAGGGTGGCACCTTAAAGATTAATTGTTTCTGCACAGGTTAGTCTTTAAGGTAGCACCCTGCCTTGTCTTCTGCCTAGTTTCTAGCATTGTGAGAGATAGTAAGTAGTAAATCCTTATTTGCTTTTTCCATGCCCTTCTTTATTTGATATCCCTGTATCATGTCTCTCCATAGTCATCTTTTCTCTAAACTGAAAAGTTCTAACCTATTTATTCTATCCCTATATGGAAGACTGTACCCCTGCTCATCCTTTTAGTCTTTCTCTGTGCCCTTTCCATGTCTGCTATATGTATTTTGGAGGTAGGGGAACCAGAACTGCACATAGTATTCATGGTTTGGGCACCCTATTGATTTATACAATGGCATAATGATATTTTCTGTTTTAGTTTCAATCCTCTTCTAAATAATTCCTAATGTTCTGTTTACCTTTTTGACGGCCACTGAACACTAGGTTGATGTCCCAAATGATTCCAAGATCCCTTTCTAGAATAGTAGCAGCTAGGCTAGGGACAAAAGTTACACATAAACTGGTTTAAATCTGTAATAAAAGAGAAGTTCAGTGCACATAAACCAGTTTCAAAATGGCTGAAACTGTTTTAAGATAAACCTGGTTGAATGTAGTATCAGACTTTACTGATTTAGGTCAAACCAGTTTATGAAACTTCTGTCCCATACCCCTTCCTGGTTCAAGTTAAATCACAGTCCCCCAGCATCCCAATATGTTTTTCAGCCCTGGACTGGGCTGGGCTGTCAGTTCCAGCAGAGCAGGGTTGTGGTGGGGAGGCAGGGACTGCCTTCCAGGCAAACCTCAGCTGTGGTCTAGGGCCAGATAGGGGAGCTAAACTTCCCTTCCCCTCAGTACAGAGCTGCCCTGCCCTACTTACTTAGTGCTGGCTGCAACTGTGGACTACAAATCCCAGAGGCACCTGGAGGCAAGAAGAGGAAGTGATGAGCAACCTGCAGAGTCCTGCTGCTATGATTCTGGACTATAGGTCCCAGAAACCTTGGGAGCAGCAGAAAGAGGAAACAAACACACAGCCCATGCTGGCTATGTGCCAGAGAGCCATGCTTTAGCACCTCCAGCTTCTGGCCTGAGCCATTGCAGGTATGTGGCTGTGTTTCTTGATTCAAAAGTTAATGTCTGTTCAGTTGTTTCTCCATTTAATCTCTGCTTTTTAGACTAACCTGCAAAGACTTAATCAATTCAGCCTTGGGCTTTTTGATTGTCTGTACTTAGCCGTAATGTAGAGCCCGTGGCAGAATGCCACCTCTGTCTCTCCCCAAAAACTGTGCTATGTGACAATTTGGTTAACATGCTCACTGCAAAGGGCAGATGACTCTGCCCCATCTCTTCAGAACCCTGAATTGTAACCTGAGTTGGATACATTTGTGAGGGAGGGGGGAAACCTGCTCCCTCTGCCTACGTGACTGGCATCACATACCCCTGGGTGGGGGGCTTAGGTTCCCTATTGTTTTAGGCAATGCCAGTCTACCTGGCAACCAGTAATGCATTTCAAATGGGTTGGCTGGCAGCCAACAGGTGGTGGCCTCCATTGGATCAGGTAATTGAGGTCATGAGGTCTATATAA
This sequence comes from Crocodylus siamensis, assembly GCF_052110815.1. Lineage (NCBI taxonomy): Eukaryota > Metazoa > Chordata > Crocodylia > Crocodylidae > Crocodylus > Crocodylus siamensis. The sequence continues at coordinate 33,486,951 of NC_143404.1, read as the reverse complement.
GTTAAGGACTGCCCAGGAGGAGGGGCAATAGCCATGATGAAAACTTAGATAGAAGCTGGACCATCTGAAACTTGCTCTCTCTTGAAACTCATGATCAGTGAACTGCCGGCATCCAGAGGGAATCCCCACCTGCCTCTGAATGATACTCATGAATAAGCTTCCTGAGCTCTAACTAGATATGTAGCTTGCAGTAACTCAGATGCATGATCAAAGGCTACCCAGCCATGCCAGTTTGCTCTATGGGATTTCTCTGATATTGCTCTACCCAGTACCCTATTTCAAACCTACTCCTTGTAACCAGTAAAGTTCTCCTTTGTACCTAGTGTGGGAGACTTTTTGGGAGTGGGTCTAGATTATGCCTTGGGATCCCTTTGGTTTGGCTGACTAAGGGAGAACACTATTTGTGCTTCAGACTGAGAGAATCACCCCAAGTTCTTGAGGTGGGTCGATTACCCTCAAGGGCTACTAGGCCTGTATTTCCCAGGTATCACAGAGCCAGGGTCAGTCCTAGACCCTGGGTGGTGGCAGCAATACCCTCAGGCTAGTAGGTGTGCTCCAGGAAGGGGGTCGGCCAGATGTGAGGCACTCCCAGGGAGGCACTCGGAGCCTGGAAGTTGGTTGGGTGCAGTGATGTGGGTGGCTTACCACAGGAGCACCCCCTACTAGCCTGTCACAGAGTCCATCATTGTGTTTGTGTATCTTGGGTTATTCTTTTCCATGTGTATCACTGCACTTACCAGTGTTGAATATCACCTGCTGTTCTATTTTCTATTCATTCAGTCTTATAAGTTCTGTCTGCAGTTCTTCAGTCAGTTTTGTTTTTTACCCCCCTAAATAATGTGGTGCCATCCCCATCTTTAACCACCCCATGAGTCATCTCCATTTCCAAATCATTTCTGAATATGTTAAACACTGCAGGTCCCAATACAGACTCTGGAGAGACCCCACTGCTTACCTCCCCGCATTGTGAAAACAAACCTTTTATACTCACTCTTCATTCCCTGTCCTTGAGCTAGTTGCTAATCCCTGAGTGGACCTTTTGCTGCACGTATTCTGTTTCCATTAACTTCTATGGGTCTGTGGATAGTGTGATAGTCTGGTGTCACAAGCTGGACAGCTATGAGTGGAGACACCAAGGCCCTAGAGCCCATTATTGAGAATGAGCCCCTGGGCTTGCTTTTGCCTGTCTACACCTAGCTCTGCCATCCCTTTCCCCCCACTTCATCACACAAGTTCCACTATGAGGTCTGAGTGCAGAATTAGCTGGACTGGGTCTATATGGTATGAAAATATCTGTACAGACCCCTCCCCTGACTCTCAGGAGCTGAAGCTAGAGTTGGGTGTCCTTCCAGAGCCTCCTGGTACTTGCTGGGGGGGAAAAAAAGTAGTTTAAATGAAATATGCCCCAAGTATAATGGATGCCATGTGAGAGAGGAGGGTGGCCTGTGTTTTGAGGCAGCTAATTACTCTGCTGACCTAGTTTGATTAGCTTCAAAGAAGATACATTGATATGAGGACTGTGTGTGAGCAGCACTGACAATAAAAATGATTTACATGCATTTCATTATGAACATTACAGCAGAGGGTTTGTTTGATAAAACTACAAGGAGGTAATGAATTGTATTGCTGAGTGCCAGACCAAGCTCTTGCCTCGCTGGGTCCCTGAGCACAGACTCTTTCCTTACAGGAGAAGCCCCGCTGCATTCACTTAGGCTCTTGCGAGGAGAGTTGCAGGGTGAGACACAAGGTTGACCATCATTTCTGTTTGGTCTTTGGTAGCTATGGTGCTGCATCATCTCTCTGCATTTTGATGTAGCTTCTCACCGGTGCCTCAGTCCCACAGGCAATAGCTTTAGATCCTGCAGCACAGCCCTATCGGAATCACAGATGTGTCCCTGCATCTGATCCGCCAGCATTTTACACCCAAGTATAGGACAATACTGAAGGAAGCATTTAAATTTGTAAGGATTGTCAGACTGATTAAGACTCCTAGGCCAACTACTTCAGTATTTCATTTCTGACACTGAAGAGGAGACAAGAAACCCTGAACTTGACTATTTATGAGATAATCTGTCCCTGGGGAAAATTCTTGCTATCTTCTGATGGTTAGAGGTTAACTAGTGTGGTAAAACATGAAGGTTTGTAGTCTTTTCCAAACACTTCTTTTTAATATTTACTTTTCTACTCTATATATTTTTATTATCCATACAAAGAATTTATCTTTGCTTGAATCCTACAAAACTCTCAGACCTGATATGTAATATCAGTGAATTTTGCAGGGGCGTGGTGTGCTGGACCTTTCTTGACCTGAGTACTTAGGTAATATTCAGGGTCTTGTCACTTGTTTTGTTAAGTGGAGAAACTGATGACTCAGGTATTTCTGTGACACAATCCTTTTGCTGCATGTATTCTTATAATTTTCAAAGAATGTATACAGCGTTCTGTTTCTGCAAACACAGCAGGAATCAGAGAGGAGGCAGTATGTGTGCTCGCAGTTCCAAGCCTCTTTCCAGCCAGAATTCTACCCAAAAAGTGCTCTCATTTGGTTTTCTCTCAGGGCCATATTATTAGTGCACTTCTTGCTGTCTCCTTACTTTCCTCAAGCCTTTCTTTTGCTGCAGACAATCTGCCCCAAACAACATCCACGCTCTGTGTTTGCATTCAGACCACAGAGACCAGCCCTAAGACCACATGGATCAGCAACTACTCCAGATTTGCCATGCCAGCCCATGGTTTGGGTGGAGATTAGTATTGTTTTAGCTATCACTAAACAAAGGTTTATTTAACCGTTCCCTCATACTACCTGCCTGGAAGGCAGTTATCATAGCCAGTGTTTTCAAGAAGTTTTCTGATTTCCCATAGATCAGTTTTGGATTTGCTGCCTTTGAATTTCATAGAATGTTCTCCTGTTTGTTCATTCAAGGGTTTTTAAGCCAGTCGGGAGGCCATGGTCCTTTAGTCTGATCCCCTGCATAATACAAACTACAAAGTTAAGGTTACCCCTCAAAACCCAGAGCAGGTTGCTTCATTGCTCAGCTCTCAAGGCCAAATGGTACCAGGCAATTGGATCACTGTTGCAAATGGACACTGCATATGCAGCTCTGTTTTAAAGTACTGCATGTGCAATAAAGTTCATAAGCAATATAATTAGAATAGACCAAATGCCATTCAGGCCTGGGAGACCAAAAATGTCACCTACAGGATGTGTGATTGCAATTTGGATTCTAGGCACATGGTCTCTTCTCTGCCCCATCCCTTCCACAACTCCATGTCTGATCTGCCCTTGTCTGCTATTGCTAAGGCAGTAAAATAAAATTTATAAGGACTTTGCTCCCTGAGTGTGGTGAACCAATGTTAACACCTGCAATCACCCAAGGAAGCCACTGATTTGTTATTGCAGGGTCACAACCCATTCCAGGCTTGTTTAATCAAAAAAAGGAGGGGAAAAAAGTCAACTTGGCTACTTTAAACACACATGATTATCTTCATTCACTAGCCTTGCATTAATGAAGTATCACTGATGTCATCAGTTACTCCTCATTTGCACTCAGGTAATAAGAGAATGGAAGAGATTGCTATACTTCCTAAAGAAGGGCAGCAGTAGTGGCAGCCCTCTCTGCCCTCCTGGATACCAGGCTGGACAAATGAATGCCAGTGTGTTTTAGGAATATCTTAAAAACTTGGTTTGAAAACACTTGTGGCCCCTCAGTGAAATGATACAAATTAGGATTTTGGCTTGGCGTAAAAGTTCTTTCCTGAGAATGTGTGCCACTTTGTTATAGTGCCAGGCTGTGCCACAGTGAGATGGGCTATGTGTCCTCTAGGTGTTGCTGGTTTAGTACGGTGCTGTTGAGAGGCAGAACCCATTGGCACATGTTCAGCACTGTAATTAGTCAGCTCTACAAAGCTAGTCACATGACTTCTGGTTTAGACAGACTCTGGAACTGGGAGCTGTGCTTTCATGCCAGTTACACATATGTGAATACTGAAGAGCATGCATTGGGACTGTGCTGCACCTCTGCAAAAAGTGAAGAGTATTTGCTGGGACAGCAACACCTTGGCTCAACCTGTCATATCTTCAATTACTTTGAAATATCTTTCGCTGTCTCTAAACTTCATGCCATGTCTGCCTAAAACAATGGGGCAAGGACAGCACTGCGGTGTCCAATTTGAAGTATTCGTTTGTGGCCATATGTAAAGTTAATGGAGATAGATGTGGCAGGCTTGCCAGGCTTTGCCCAGCTCTCTGGGCTTAGGAGACCACAAATGTGATTGGTGGGGCAAAACCCACCAATGAGAGACAGGCAGGGGAGAAGCCAGGAGGAGAGTCCGCTCTGCCTCTTCTCTGAAGTGGGGGGCCAGGTGTGGACCTAATTGGGAACTGCAGTTGCATCCCCCGATTGGTTCTTTTTCAATCTGGAGGCAGAGCCCCAGGAGGGGATATAAGCAGTTGTGTGCCGAGCATGCTGAGCAGTCGGCGAGGGATGAAGAAGAAGGAAGATGTCCCGGGGCCAAGAAGAGCTGGGAGAGCTGCCCGGTGGGTATATCCAGCTGCCCAGAAGAGCCTGAAAAATTCCACTGCTGGATGGAAACGGTGGGTGATGCAGGTGTTGCTGCACAGAGGGTCCATGAGGGACTGGGAACCTGGGAGCTGCAGCAAGGCAGCTTGGGTCTTCAACGCTGGCATGAGGCCGGGCTGTGGTGCAGGCATCCCTGCATGGAAGGTACATGAAGGACCAGGACCCTGGGAGTCGCAGTGAGGCAGCTCGGGTCTCCAACCATGGAGTGAGGCCAGGCATAGAAGTCAGCGCTACTGCAGGGTGAGTCAGTGTGGGGCGTAAGGCCCCGGAGAAGGTGTTGGGTGGTCTGGGACCTTTTCCCTGCAGCGGGTTCGCAAGGGACCCAGGAACAGAGCGGTCCCTAAGCATGGGGAATAGTATTCAGAGCAGCATGGCCCTGGGCATGCACGAGGAGGCCCAGGCCTGGAACTCCCCCTGAGAAGGATTGAGCCACTGGGTTGCATGAGCAAGTCACGTTGCTTTCCTTAGACCTGGAACTAAGCCCTGCCCTGGAGAAACATTAACCAGGCCAGGGCAGCTTATGGATAATCCCTACCTGGCTCCTTGGGACACGTGAGTCAGTGGGCAATGGGTCTCCCACTGGGGAGTGACACTTGTGGGGAGGTAGCCTCACTAGGAGAGGCAGGAGGAAGGGACACTCTGAAGGAGGGGGACCCCTAGAGAACTCTTGCTCCTCATATTCTGGAGTGTTTTATTGATTGTTTGAAATGCATGTGTATTGTTAGAGTGTTTGTTAGCTATACACTATACCATTTTAGAGTGTCATTTATTGTGGTATTTACCTATTCATGTCAGTTGGGTCATTATGCTTACCTGCTTGTATATAGGTCTGTATACAGTTATTTATATTTGTAATCTGTAAATATTCCCTTCAGTTAATATATATTAAATTTCTACCTGTTTAAGACATTGTTTTCTGTTCCTCCTCTATTGAGAAACAATAGGTGGGAGGGAACTCTGAGTAGACTGCAGTTTCCACCCCCAGCATGGGTGCCCTGCTGGCTTTCCCCTTCTATTGGTGAGAGGGATAGCTCATCTGGGGACACCTGGGTGACATAGAAGTAAATAATATTTCCTGAGGCCCCTTTGGTTACTCCAAAGATATATGGAGAGACTACTCTTTGTTGCCAATACAGTACTTTCATTTACTAAGATTTCACCTTTCCACACTCTCTTTTCTTGTCTTCCCAACCTTCTTATCCTCCTAATCTGTATGTGGCAAAGCATGAAAATCTTAATGTGTTTTGAGAGACAGGTGTTCAAGCTGCTTCTGTATGCTGCCCCTTTAAATCTCTAAGGAGTGTGATGCCTGCAGATACAGTACTGGCAGCCATGCTGTCCTGAGGCTGATGCTGACAGTTACAATGGAGATGAGAGCATAGAGATCTCTCCTACCATGCAGCCTTCTCTCCAATGTGCTATACGCACAAGATAAGCACGCAATTGCTTGTTCATGAACATGTATGGGTCTGTATTTAGAAATATCAGGCCCTGATAACAGGAACAGTACACAGCTCCCCTGCCATTTTGGGGCCTACAAATAGCAGCTCTCAGAGGAGATACTGAAAAACACCAGCAGAGAAAAATGACAAAGTGCTTGTCTGACAAATACTATGTAGAGAACCTATCAGAAAGTTGATAAGGGCAAAAGACTCCAGAGCCTTGTCTAATCTGAGTGCTTTATGGCTACATGTGCTGTAGGACAAGAAATAACCTGCAATGGACCTATGTTTCTAATACCAGTCTTGCTCTTTATTAACAGAATGATTGGCAGAGATGCTGATCTGCAGCTGATATTCTAGCCAGGTGCAGACAGACTGAACTTCTGATGTTAAATCTTCCCTTCCTACAACCTGTCCCTTCCCCTCCAACTTCCATGCAGGATAGACAAGGGCAGACTAGGAGGAGTTTCCAAGCCAGGAGTCTGAGTGACAAAACAAATGATAGGGACTGACTAGATATATGCTCTACCCTAGACAGACACTGGGTTAATTGCATGGTGTCAGCTTCAGGAAGAGATGATGTAGTTGCTCAGTTATTCTCTGAGGCTAGGGACAGAAGTTAGACATCAGCCAGTGTAAGTGATGAGAAACTGGTTTAAACCTGTAGCAGAACAGAAGTTTAGGGTGTATAAACCGGTTTCAAAATGGCTGGAACAGACTTAAGATACTACACGTTGAATGTAGTTTCAGACTTAACTGATTTGAGTCAAACCAGTATATAGAATTTCTGTCCCAGACCTCCTTCTGGTTCAAGTTAAATTACAGTCCCTTGGCATCCCAGGGAGCTTTGTAGCCCTGGGCTGGGCTGTTCTGTTCTGTCTGTTTGAGGAGAGGAGGGTTGGCCCTGCCCCTTTGCTCCCTAGCTGGCTGTGAGGGCTGGCTGACAAGGTGGGGGGGGGGAACCCAGCTGGGGACACAGCTCCTGCTGGGGTGGAAGGGGTGGAGGCATGAGACAGCAGGCAGAGGGGGTTTAAACTCCCCTGTCTCCCCCATCTTGCACCAGCACAGAGACCCCAGCTGGGGTCTACCTGGCTTTTCCCCCACTGGCCACCCTCCTCTCCCCACCCCCTTTGCCTGAGGTGGTGCCTGAGCTGGCTCTGGCCATGTCCCCTGCAAGCAGTCAGCTGCGGGAGAAAGTGGGGAGGCAGAGAGGTTTAATCTTCCTCCCTTTGTCTGAGGCACTGCCTAGTCCAGCTCTGGCCATGCCTCCCACTGCACGAGCAGTTGCAGGGGGGACCTGGCAGACCCTGGCTGGGGTCCTGTGCCAGTGGGACAGGGGAGGCAGGGGGTTTAATCTCCTTTCCTCCCCCGCTTCACCTGAGATGCTGCTCTGGCCATGCCCTGCTCTCCTCAGGGACAAGCCTGCAAGGGCTGCTTCCCCCTTCCCCCCCCCAGGCACACCCTGGCTGGGGGTTTAAACCCTTCCCCAGTCATACTCAATAGTTTCCCGAGGCCTGGCCATGCCCCCTGCCTGGTCAGCTTCTCTCCAGCCTTCTGGCCCCTGCCAAAGGGAGGGAGAGCTGCTCAGGTGCCCCTTGGCTTCTAACCTGAGCCATTGCAGGAACGTGGCTGCATTTCTGGAACCAAAAGTGAGTATTTGTTCACTTGCTTCTCAGTTCAACCTATGCAGGTTAGACTAACCTGTGTAGGCTTGACTTTTGGAGCTTGGATTGAGTCCCGGGCTTGAAATCATGCTCTTTTCATTGGTGGAGCTCATCCCCCAATCAGGGGGCAGCAAGAGGAGTTCAGTCATGCCCCTTTCCTGAGGTGAGGGGGAGAGGAGTCATGTGTTGCCGCCCCCCCCCGTGGACCTGATTGAAGACTGCAACACTCAGGTCCGAAGACTTGAGGGGCGGTGCGCTGGAGCATATAAAAGGGGCTGTGTGCCCAGCATGAGGGAAGCACATCCGAGAGAGGGAAGAGTGGGGCTTAGAAGAGCTGAGGATTGCTGCTCAGCAGGGTGAAGCAGTAGCCCAGAAGTGCCCCTGAAGTCTACAATCATCAGGGAACAGCAGACGGCTTCAGCAGCTAGGCTCTTGGTGTGCAGCATGGCACCCAGTGTCCGGACCCTGGGAGCTGCATGAAGCAACTCAGGTCTGCAACCTCTGGCATGCGGCCAGAGACACAGTGCACAGAGTAGGAGCTTTGGAGCACTTGGGCAGCTCAGGTCCTCAACCCCCGGAACAGGACTGGGAGCTCGATGCAGGAGGCGCCACACGGAGGGTCTGGGAGTGGACCGAGCCTGGTGCTGCATGAGGCAGCCCAGGCCTCCGACCCATAGCAGAAGTTTGAGTCCAGAGAGCCAGACGGTGATCGGACTACTGAGCCATAAGACTGGGCCAAGCCAGAGTCTCCAGAAGCCCTGCATAGAGGAGCCCTGTTCCAGGGGACAGCGCCCCCCCAGAAACTCACTGCAGGCGACAGAGCAGCCTGGTGCAGAAGACGAGGACCACCCTCCAAGCCTGGGAGCTGTGAGTTGCAGGGAAAAGAGGATTTCCACAGGGGAGGGGAGTCCTGTGTCCCTCCCCTCCCCCTGGGTTAGTTAAGGGCTCCTTAAAGGGCAGGTCCCACTGAGAGGCCCCCCTAAAGTTACCAGCTTCTTTGTAGAGCTTGGGAAAAGCCCAAGGGCATTGGGGTTTTCCCTTGGGATTGAGTTTGTCTTTGGGGTTTATCTATTTCAGATCAGATACCTACCTGCAACTTATCTGTATCTGGAGCATTGGTATAAGGTTTTATGTCATTTACCCAGAGGGTATTGTTTATGTTACTGGTTTAGATATGTTATATATACACATTGCACGTATGTTTATATCCATGTTCCTTTCCCTTGTGATAAGTTAATGTAAATAAATGTGTATATAGTTAAGTCCCCTGACTGTCCTGGCCTGATTTCATAGACATTCAGGCTGGAAGAGACCCTGGAGGATCATCGAGTCCAGCCTCCTGCCCAGGGGCAGGAAGTCAGCAGGGATCATAGGATCCCAGCAAGATAAGCATCCAAAAGTGTGTTGAAGGCGTTCAAAGTGGGTGCTTGAACCACCTCCGGCGGCAGCCTATTCCAAACCTTGGGGGCTCGAACAGTAAAGAAGTTCTTCCTTATGTCGAGCCTGAAATGGTCATGGAGGAGTTTGTGACCATTCGATCTTGTCATCCCTTGAGGCGCCCTGGTGAACAGACGTTCCTCCAGATCCTGGTGAACACCCATAATAAACTTATAGACGGCCACCAGAGCCCGTGCTTTTCTAGGCTAAAGAGTCCCATGGCTCCCAGCCTGTTATCATAAGGTCTGTTTTCCTGACCTCTGATCATGCGTGTGGCTCTCCTCTGCACTCTCTCAAGCTTCTCCACATTCTTTTTGAATTGTGGAGCCCAAAACCGGACACAGTACTCCAGCTGCGGCCTCACCGAGGCCGAGTACAGTGGGATAATAACGTCTCAGGATTGCTTGAGAAGCATCTATGGATGCAAGCCAGCGCTTTGGTCACTTTACTAGCTGCAGCATTGCATTGAAGGCTCATGTTCATCTTGTGGTCAGTCATGACCCCCAAGTCCCTTTTGTCTGTACTGCTAACCAGCGTAGCGCTGCCAAGCCTATAAGCATGCTGCAGGTTTTTCCTCCCAAGTAGTTCCAGTTTCTCATCCACCCATTTCCTGAGCCTGTCAAGATCTGCCTGGATCACCCTCGTGTCCTCAGGTGTGGATGCTTTACCCCAGAGTTTGGTGTCATTGGCAAACTTGGGCAGTCTGCTTCCAACACCAATGTCTACATCATTGATGAAGATGTTAAAAAGTAAAGGCCCTAGGGCAGAGCCCTGAGGGACCCCACTGGTCACAAGGCACCATGACGATTGACTTCCATCAGCCACCACCCTATGGGTCCTACTGCAGAGCCAGTTCCCCAGCCAGCAGATCGTGATGAGGTCGAGGCTGCAGTTAGCCAGTTTAGCCAAAGGTGATCGTGGGATACCAGATTGAAGGCTTTTTTAAAGTCAAGATATATAACATCAATCGCTTCCCCCTTGTCCAGATGATAGGTCACCTGGTCGTAAAAGGAAATGAGATTAGTCAAGCAAGACTACTTGCAAAAAACCCGTGCTGGGTATCCCTCAGGACATTGCCTTCAGCTAGCCTGTATAGCATGGCCTCTTTGATAATCTTCTCCAAGACCTTCCCCAGGAGGCTGATGGGTCAGGCTGATGGGTCTGTAGTTTGCCAGATCCACTTTCCTCCCTTTTTTGAAGATAGGCACCTGGTTCTATAAGGGTGGAGGGAAACTGAGCTGTCTGCTGTTCCCACCCCACCCCACAGCACACCTGCCAGCTAACAATCTCCTTCAGCTGGAGAAGGGGAGTATATACCCAAGTTACCTGGCCTACACTTGCAAAGATTGAATCAATTCAGACATCATTTTTTTGAATGTCTGTACTTAGCCCGGGGGAAGTTGAAAGGAAGAAGTGACCCTAGATGTATCTACCCCATCCAGCAACTCTGGAGAGGAGGAAGCAAACCCTACTACTTTTGGGGACCATACATGATCTAGGTAAGGGGTTTTCAACCTTTTTTGGTCGGAGTACCCCCAGCAGCCACTTGACAAGCAAGGGGGAGGGGGTTACCTGTACGGCGGGCAGCAGCAAAACTGGATATACTGGCAGCTTCTCTGTGCCGCTACCTGCTGGGACCTTCCAGAGTACCCCCAGGGGTACCCATACCATACCCCTGGTTGAAAACCCCTTATCTAGGTGGATGGGCAGGCATATAGCTTGGGATCAAGGTAAATGGTTTTATGCACGGTTTTAATCTGTTTGACTTGGCTGGCCACACTATTGTCAGAGATTAGTTTGGCTTTAGTATAGTTTGAACACTGTTTAAACCTGTGTTTTTAAAGCATGGTTTGAAACCCCAGGGTCTCAAGTGAAACGGGAATGCAAGATCTACTGCTGCTGAGAGCTCCACCTGAGTAACTCTGGAGTGAGGAAAGGCATACCCAAACCTTTTAACTTCACTTTCAGTATCTCTCTGTCTCTTGTGAAAAGATAGATTTACTACTTCTAGCATTTTCCTCCCAGCAAACAGCATGTGCTTGGAGGTCTGATGGCTGTCAAGGCCTGGATGTTTCCTGTCCTCACGTGTTGTGTTGGAATGGCATGCTGAAGGACATGCTGGAGAGCTGTGGGAAATTATCACAGTACTGAGCAGGTCAAGGATAAAGTGGTTACCCTATGCACTCAGCAGTTTCCAAAGCATCTTTTTCCTGAGCCCAGTGAAAGCAATGACTTCATAGACTGAAGCAATCTCTGTCTTAAATAGAGTGGTGGTAGGATTTTAGACTCAACCTCCTGCTGTTGAGCATATAAGGAAACCCTGTTTTGCCACTTCTATGAAATGGCCAGTCACCAGAGGAGAATAATAGTGCTCTGAATTCTTTCATCTGAGGATCCAGCATGGTTTAGAAGCACTAAAAAGATGCAGTCAGCTCATCACATCTCTGGCTGAAAATGTTGTACCTTCTTTTGTTATCAGTAATCCCTAAAATGGCAATGACAGAGTGTGGGGAAGGGAATTTTTTTTCTTTGGTTTTTAATTTATATACTCTGCCTATTGGTGCTCATTGGACTCAAGGTGGATGCCCCTTTGCACTCCTTGTCTTGTGCTAGTTTCTGACCACAGAAGGTGCTCACAAGTGACTACCTCCTGAAGCTGTGCTCAGCAATTGTGAAGCTGAAAGAAAGAGGCAGCAGGTGGTTATGTGCACAGCTAGGAATATTAGGAAGGAGGAAGGGGTGGACTTCATTGTGCTGGCAATAGCTTTTGGGCTCATAAACATCAGGGAAGGAACAGAAAAGCATTTGGGAGAAAGGGGCAATTTCAGGATCTATTGAAAATCAGTGTGTTTGACAATACACATTTATAGTTTCCCTTTAAATAAGCATGGCACTAGTTCTTCTCAGAAGTGGGCAAGACTCTTGAGGAACATTGTACAGACAGAGAACCTGCAACAACATGAGGGGAAGCAGATTGGCTCAAAGCACAGAGAAGAGCTGTGGCAGAGCAGGGAATACAAGCTGCAGCTTTCTCTGAACACCTCTGCCCATCGGAGTAAAAAGTAAGTATGAGGCAGGAGCAGAAAGACCTTAAGGGATGAGAAACTTGCATCTGATGAATACCATTCCCAAGTGTAGGTGTTTAATAGGACTATCATTTTAAGAGACACTGCATTAATCGTCATGGTAACAAGGCAGGAATAAACAATCAGAATTCATCCTAGAAAATATCATGCGAGTGTTCGCATAGGCTTTAATGTGAATTAACAACCAAGTTGGCAATGACTCAGTGTAGCATAAAATGCAACAATCATATCCCAGAAGTTCCCCTGAGGGGTAATTGCAGACTCTGCCCACAGATCAGAGTAACAAATGTACACACCTGAGAGTAAGCCAAAGGCAAGCCAAATCCTGACCAGTATAGAGCCCTGGAAACTGAGCCAGGTCCTGTAGCCTGCCCCATCAGCCTCCCCACAGCAAGATCATCTGGAGTCATCCAAAACATGGGCAACAAGTGCCTTGCTGCTCTCATATCCAAGGTGGAGATGAATCTTACCCCATGGATTAACACTCTGGGGAGGTGGAGTAGCCAGCTCCACTTCTCCATTTGCTACTACTTGCGGTAGAGACTGCTTTGGCCTCAAGGCCAGACCTCACCCACCTGAAAGGGTTATGGGGGGTACAGCTCCCTCCCCCTTGGATTACTTCATATACTTCTGCCAGGGTGATGCTTTGCCTCTGTGGAGTAAGCTACAGCTCCTTGCTTGTGATCCAGGGCCCTTTTGACATAGGGAGTTTGTCATGTATTACCCCTCCCAGTTCCTTTTTTCTCAGTTTCTGGGAGCTGCACTAATAAAGCTTCCCCAGCTGTGGTTAGTTGCCTTGGATTCCCCTTAAGACAGCAGGGGAAAGGGAGCCCTAGACAAGGTAAGGCTACTTCCAGTTGTAGGGATCCTTGTGGCAGGGAGAGAGGGAAGAACATGCATCCTCTGGCTGTACCCAGTCTCCTCCTTGTTTTTTCCACTTATCCCATCTTTTGAAATGGTTACCTGCCTCAGTGAGAAAGAGAAAGAGGGTGAGGAGACGCATGTGAGAGAGAGACAATAGACATAGAAATACATCAACATTTCCTTTCCCTATAAAAAATACTAAACTAAGAGACCTCTCTTTGCATCAAATCAGTCCTTATGGCTAGAAATAGTCCTGTAACCAAAGATAATCCCACAGCAGAGTTCAGTGGAGTAAAACAGCAAGCCAAAGGCAAACAGCTGGGTAGAGTACTAGAGAAAGCTACAGAGATATTATCAGCCCTCTGCCCTTCCCCCTCACTGTGCAACATACCACAGAGTCCAAGACAGAAGAGCCTTTTTGGCCTGTTCTCCTCAAAATGCTTGTGCTACAATCCTGCTCAGCCTCTGTTTGGCAAGATTTGGCAGAGCTTCTATTCCCTTCTGCAAGGGGATTATTTCACTTTGTGTGAGATCTGATAGTGAAAAGTTTTTCTTCTACTTAATTTAAATTTTCCCTTTGCTCAGTCTTATTTTTGTGGCTCTCAGTTCTACCCTCATGGGGGAAGCTTCAGGGTGCTCTCATTTTACAGCAGCCTTCTAAGGTCTGCCTGTGGTCTTGAGCAGCCCAAAGTCCTTTTATAGTCAACCACTTAAGAGCCCCTGTCCTGCCCCAGGTATGAACTCTACATGGAGGCGAGCAGGGGATTCAGACCAAGGCAGAGTGTCTGTGCCACTGGAATTGTCCCGTGCTGCCTTGCTGCCCAGTTCCAGTCCCTCTGTGATGCTGGCAGCGTGTAAGCACTGGAATAGGGCACCAATGGACTTCCCAGGATGGGGAAAGCTTTTTGTCTACATTAACAACCTTCTGCTCTACTGGGTTTTTTGTTCTGTGCTTCATCATACAGCAGACACTTCTCATTCAGTCTCTTCAGGCATCCTCCCCCATTTTTAAAGAGACAGCAAAGCTTAGAGTAGTGATGAGTAAGGAACAGCTCTACTCCTTAGATACAGAAAGCCATGAGAAGCATATCTTAAGCCTAAGGTAATACTGATTCTGTACAACAGCATAGAGACAGCATGTATTACTGTGTAAAGTTAAGTTTGTTCCCATCAGAACCTGTCCTGATACTCTAGAAATGTTTGAGCGGTGAAGGCCTTATCCACAAGCTGGGCAAGCCATGCTTTACCTGAGTGAGGCAGGACAATCACCTTGGCAGACAAAGTTTTTTGGGTAAATGTGATATCCTTTATTAGACCAACTAAATAGTTGGGAAAATTGTTCTTTGCTTGCTGTCAGGCAGAAATACCCTTCTTCAGGCATAGGGAGAGTCTGCTGTTTTGTGCTCTCCTGGATGGAATAGAAGCCAATATACAAAATGCAGGCCTGTGAAAATGCAAATGCACGGCAGTGAGGATCAGAGGCCATGGGAGACAATAGGAGTGAGACAGGTAGGTGGTATGGGGGCAGGACATGTTGACCTAGAAATCCAATGTAGATGGTAAAATGTAGAGGTTACCCGGGGCTATTGGATGGTAGATAGGTTATAATGTGCCATAAATCCAATGTGTATATTTAGTTCATGATTTTTTTATTTTTTTTTTACATCCAGTAGACTTATGAAGTGAAGTTTGTAGGCTCATCTACAAAAGGCGTTTTGTAAATTCCCTTTGAGGATTAGAACTGAAAGACTGGAGATGGAGTGGTTGTCTCGTGAGAAGTGTGCACCCACTGGTAATTGGGTATTTTTGTCTTTGATAGATTTTTGGTGTGCGTTCATCCTGGTACACAGTTGTTGTTTGGTTTCTCCTACATATTTTCCATTGGGGCATTTAGTGCACTAGCTGAGCTGTATTATACTTCTGGAGGTGCAAGTGTAAGATCCAGGAATGGTGATGGTTCTGTTGTGGGGTGTAGTTATTGTGGGTGGAGATGTGTTGGCAGGTTTTTCATTTCTTGTCCTGGCATGGTCTCGATCCATTTGGTGTGCTTTTGGCCATAGAAAGTTTGCTTCAGGTGATGAGATTGGTGAGGCTCAGTGCTTGTTTAAAGGCTAAAATGGGTGGTTCTGGGAAGATCTCTTTTTAAGAACTGGGTCTTTTTTTAGTATGGGTTGCAGTTGTTTGAAGATTTTCCATACAGATTCCAGGGAGGGATGGTATGACATAACTAATGGTGTGTGATTTGTAGGGATTTTCTTTTTGTATTGCAGCAATTCCTCACATGGCATCCAGGTAGCTCTTTCAAAAGTGAGATCTATCTCTGGATGAGTGTCTTTGTTGAGTGAAAGTCCTTTTGAGATTTGTGAGATGACAATCACTGGTGTTCTCCTCAGTGCATGTTTGGTGGTATCAGAGGGTTTGGCTGTATAGTACAGCTTTCTTGATGTGTTTAGGGTGATTGCTCGTTCTGCACAAATAAGTATGTTGGTCCATGCATTTCTTGCATAAGGTGGTTTATATTTTACCATTTTGGATAGTGACATAGCATTTAAAAAAGAAATGTTGGTGCTGGAATATTCAAGAGAGAGTCTGATGGGGGGGATGATGATTATTGAATTTCTGATGGAAATATATCAGAGATTATTGGTTTTCAGTCCAAATGATGAAGATTCTTAAATATGACATGGGATGGATGCTGCAGATCTTGAGGAATTCTTCCAGGTGGCTCATAAAAAGGTTGTCATATTGTGGGGCCATCTTAGTGCTCATAGCTGTGCCCATGGTCTGGAGGAAGTCTTGGTTATTGGAAGTGAAGTTGATGTGTGTGAGGATGAAGTATATAAGTTAAGTAATATCTTTAGGTTTGTACTCTGAGTTGTCATCTTGTTCTTGTAAGTATGTAAGGCAGGCTCAGATGCCATCCTGGTATGGGATGTTGGTGTATAAGCTGGTAACATCCATGGTGGCTCACAGGGTAATGCTGGGAAGGTGGTCTATGTTTTTAAGTTTTTGTAGAAAGTCTGTTGTGGCTTAGACAAAACTCATTTTTTGGGTGACAAGAACTTTTAGGATGAATTTGATGAGACCTGATATTTCCTCAGTTAGGATTCCATGGTTAGATTTCATAGATTTCATAGACATCAGGGCTGGAAGGGACCTCGAGAGATCGAGTCCAGCCCCCTGCCCAAAGGGCAGGAAGTCAGCTGGGGTCATAGGATCTCAGCAAGATAAGCATCCAATTTACTCCTGAAGGTGTTCAATGTAGGTGCTTGAACCACCTCCGCTGGCAGACTGTTCCAGACCTTGGGGGCTCAGACAGTAAAGATATTATGTGTCTGCTGGAGTTCCCTTGTTTGTGGATTTTAGGGTGCATGCAAAAAGTCCCTGAGTTTTGTTTGTGCCCAGAGGATTGCAAAAAACAATTTTTCCAACTGTTTAGTTGGTCTAATTAAAGATATAACATTTACCCAAAGAACCTTGTCTGCCTGTGTCCATAGACCAACATGGCTACAACCAATGCTCCTGAAACCTGTCTGTCACCTTTATACGTTCCCTATGCAGGGGGCTGTGAGGAAGCCTCTGGGATGCTCTAACTCATGCTGGCCAGTAGTGATCCCTGAGGACTTGCCTGTACTGCTGTAGTAGTGGGTCCCAGCACTGGAGATCTCAAGTGTACCTGTCCACCCAAGTCTGAAGACACCCTCCGTGCGTGGAAGCTTTCTGGACTTGTTGGAATGGCCACTCTCAGGCATACTGGAGATTTAGGGCTCAAGAGCGAATACATAGGTCTAAGTCTGGAGTGGCTCACTACTGTATTTTCAGGCTTGGAGCATGCCTGTGGATGTGGGTGGGCAGAGTGTGGTCAAGACCCTTGGCACCAGGACTCTCTACCACAGCAATATAGACAAGTCCTGAGGGACTGTCCAACCAGATGAGGCTCTCCAGAGTTTTCCATCTTGTCCTTTCCCCTGGGCACACTGTTGAGGGTGCTGGTGCCTGGCTGCTGGAGAGCACATATTATTGGTTCTGTGACCCTGGGGCTTCTTCCACACTAGGGGACTCCTCAACTATTCAGCTAGGGCAGCTGTGTAGCCCACTGGAGTCTGACCACTGCAGGTGCACAATGGAACTATTTCAGGACCAGGATCCAGCCCAGAGTAGTTTCAGGCTCAGGCTAAATGTAAAGTTCTCTGTGGTCCTCTACATAGAAGAAGATCTCTTGATATGGAGCCCTCCCTCACATACTTTCTTCTAGTCTTGGGTATTGATCTGGTCATGTCCCTCAATAAAGTGGCAGAAAGCAACACTGACAAGGAAGAAACCTGCATAGTGCAGATGACTATCGGGATAGGTATAGAGATATGGCCTGGGTACCTGCACCACTCAGGTGGAGAGGAATTTTGCCACTGCTAGCAGTAGGACAGAATTGGGCCTACCCTGTATTCATTATTGCTATGTCTAGGACAAGGCTGGAATAAACATATCATTCAGTGTCAGAGACAAGCCATTTATGTCAAAACCATCCCAAGTCTTTGCATAGAAATCCCTACTGACCCGATCAAATAAATGCCTTTTCAGCTTCTATAGAAAGAATCACAGCTGGAAGCCTCTTGTATCTTCTGTTATTAAACAGTTGGCACGTATTAGCTGTGGAGCTCTTTCAGTATGAGCTCTGGGTTTTTCATGGCCCTGGGCAAACTGGAAAAGGTCCACTCCTCTTTCTGCCACACCACTTTTCATTTAGTTTATGTCTAAGACAGAAGGCCAGCTCAGTGCACCCCTTCTCCACTGCCAGTTCAGCTCTTGGGCCTCTTTCTCCACTGGCAAGTTGGGACATATTGGATTCAGGGATCAGCTGACCTTGTTACACACCTCACATTGTCTGCCCTATGTGTGGTTTGTCCAGCAAGGAGTATGGTACCCCATAGCTGAGCTGAATCCTCTTCAGGAGGAATGTGCTACCTTTGCTGTTCTTGACTCTGTGGTGCTAGAAATGCCATTTTGCTGTGTGGTATCCACTGGGTTTGCATCTGGATGGTTGAGCAAGGCATGGGGGTGGGCAGTGAATCTTCAGCTGTGCTATTTGGGATATCCCAGGAAGACAATGTCCTCTTCAGCTGGGACTGGGGGAAAGAGCTCTCTGCAAGCTATCAGTTAGCACAATCAAGAGCCATCTGACATTTTTGCTGTCCTTAAATGTTGCTGCCTAAGGCATACACCTGTTCTGCCATGTACAGTAAAACCAGCTCAGGCAGTTTCCCAGCATAAATCCTCCCAAGCAAAGGAGGGCCTGGACAGCAGGCCCTGAGAGAGGGGCCCTGTTATCAGAAGATTTGCACAGAATACTGAATGGCATTGTTCACTAAGTGGAGAGCCCTGTAGCTGAAACACAAGGAGCCATACTCTGCTGAGGAATCCATGCTACAGTGGGTGATTGCAAGGACAGAGGGACCACGCCTGGGTGAGCAATTTCATCAAGGGCTGACAACAAAATAGGAAGAGAGAATGACTGAAAATTTGTGATCAGAGTCTAAATAAAGACCTATGAGGCTCAGCGTATCCCTGGGTGCTTGACAGTCCCCTTAGTAATGGATTGTGGAACCTAATGGTTTGTCATCTGTGCTGATTACTCACTGAATAGGACACAGTTGTCATGGATTTCTTAGATAAAGGCCCCTGTCTAAAAGGGGGGTGCAGGACCTTGACCTCTTCTTGTCATTTCTCACTGACTGCTCTTCTGAAGCCTCATCTGTGTCTGCATCTTCCCCTGAAGTCACATAAGGCTGTGGATGCCTCTTCCCCTGCAGGATTCAAACATCCTGCCACTGTGGGGCTCAATTCTGCCTTTACTTAAGACGATAGCAAACTGGGAACAAAGCCAAGGGTTTCTCAGGTCTCATTCCCTGTACAGACCTGGTACACGTGAACCTATAATATCTTTTCTTTCAGCCTTTTCCAAGGAACTTTGTCCTTATTTGGAGTCTCTTGTCTCATCTTCTGTCTGGTCCAAGCTAAGCTGGGACATAGAAATTACCAGCCTGTATCACATAAGGCCGATCTAGTCCAACCCTGTGTCTCTGATGATGCCAGCACCAGATGCCACAGAGGAAGGGGAAAGAATAGCCAGTTGTGGGATAATCTTTTCCCCCTCAGAGGTCTCATCCTGATCTCTCCTAATTAAAAATTAGCTCCAACAGTGGAGCAGGAAGGTCCAAATAGCGGCTGAAATAGAGATAACATTTTCAGAATGCCTGCTTTTTCTTCTTTCTGCTATTGTGTCAGTCAGCCCAGACTTCCGTCTGTTGAGTCGTACATGGTAAATAACCAGTCAATCAAAGCCGCTGTCAAATTCTGCTTGTGTGATTCTGCATTTACTAGGTATCTCCCAAAGCCCTTGCAATCCTCTGGGGCTGGCTGGGCAACACACAGAGGGCCCTTTGTTCTGGTCTGGCAGGGCTCACCCCACACTTGCTTGCTTTTGGGCTAAACAGAAAGCATTTTCCTTGTCATATCCCGGCATCTCCCCATTTTATCCCCAGCTGATGCAGTTCTTGCTTTGTGTAGTTTGTTCCCTGTGTTACTTGCCTCTCTTCCTGGGCTGGAAGGTGCTGAATAATAATATTGCAGTGCTTACATTAGACAAATGGCAGAAGGTAGGAAGCCTTGCAAAACAGCCTCAGTTTCAAATTAGGACTTGAAAGGCCTCCTGTTCTATATAGCAAGGTAGAGAGATGAACCTTATTGCCTCCTGCATCTCTTCTTTCTTGTTCCCAAAACCTGGGATTCACCAATATTAAGCTGACTGCTGTCAAAGCCATTCACCAGCTGGCCACGTCATAACCTCCTTGTGCTCATTGTCTCCTTATGAGAATTCCTTGCTGAAGCACATATATAAGAGCACCTTTTGCTGGGTTACTCATGTGAACTGAACTTGTGGGCTCTGGCTATACAAACACTTGCCTGAGTTAATGATCAAATCCATCAGTTGATGTGAGCCAGTACTAGCTAACCATATTGGTTGCATGCAAGTTAAATGCAGAGTATGGAATATTGATCTTTGCATAGAAAATCTGAGAACAGGGCTCAACTCGATAAAGAACTTTTTTTCTGCTAAAATTTTACCCAAGCCCAGTAGAGAAAAAGAAATAAGAGAAGTGACTGTGTCCCAAAAAGCCTCTAGGGTTCTGGGCCGGACCTGAGCTGGCATAAGCTGCCAGAGCTCCAATGACTCCAACATCAAGTGCTTTGAATGTCTTATTGTTGAAGTCTCTATTGCATGGCATGGGTGTCCCTTGCTGGAGTTCCACAACTCCAAAATCACATGGCTTATGTGTTCATTCCTAGGACTGGATGACTGTAACATCACATGGCTTTGGTGTCCCATCACACACACAGATCCTGAGCAGTAGTGGTTAGCGTTAGCAGCTCATGAACATATGATCTTTTAGACTGTGACACTACTGTATTCAATGAATAGCTGTCATGAAAATCAGGACAGCTTCCTGACAGATCCACAAATGGAAACAGGGCTGGGTTAATCAGATAATTTATTCATAATGAGCGTAATTATGAGACCAGCTGTCCACCCCACAAAGAAACATACAGAGAAGCACTGTGGGACAGTGTGAGACATTTGACTTTCATTGGTCATAAAACCTATATAAAACCTCAAGCGTTCTGGTGTAGCAGGAGGTGTCCTTGTCTGAAAAGGGAGGGACATTTTGTTGTTGTTGTAGGAGTAACTGAATATCACAAGGGAGTGCTGCTGACATCTCAATGTGGGACCCACTGGTCAAAAGCAAACCTCAGGCTCAGCTAAATGGGTTCTGAAAAATCATCACAGGAAATAAGGTCATTTGTTCCTAATGGAATTAGCCAGCTTGCCAACAGATTCCCAGACACCATATGAAATATCTTTGACTTAAGACTGTTCTGACAAGACAATGGGAGAGAATTGCTAATAAGAAAGCGCCTCTCCTCAAACTTGAAGACAAGGAGCCAAACACTTGACTCACACAAGAGCCTAATCCTGATTGCATTCAGATGTAAATCAGAAAGAAGACTGTTGGAACCAGTGGGATAGCAAGAGTAAAATTTAGGCCCATAGCATCTGCAAAGTGGGGTAATGCCTGCCTGCAAACAAACGACTCCCTTGGAAGGAGGTATTGATCGGTCAGGGAAAAAGTCACTAAGCGCTGCTGCTTGATAGCACTGCGTGTATCCTTTTCACATTTATAGACACTGCATTTGTCATTGTCATGGAAACAACAAGCCAGTGGTAAACAACAGGAAATGATCCCAGAAAAATATCATGCCACTGTTCACTGTCTTTATAACATGAATTAACCACCAAGGTGGGAATGATTCAGTGCAGCATAAAATTCAACCACAAAAACACTCCAGAGTCTCCCTCAAAGGATAATTGCAGATACTCCTTGCAGAGCAAACTAAGAGCTTGCAATGAAAGAATGAATCTCATAGAGCTCCAGTCCCCTGCAATTGTCCTTTCATGTAAAAAACAAAACAAACACAAAAAAAACACCCTGAGAAGGGAGCTGAAGCTAAGGGAGTGCTCAGTGCAGTAAAGATGACTCTCATATTGCTTAATCCAAGTGCTGTTCATCAATGAGACAGAGGACTCCTTCTTTTAAAGACCAGCCTGGCTGGTCAGAAATCCTGTGCTCTTCAAAGGGGAACAGGATACCGAGTTCCTTAGGCAGCTTTGTAGTGCTAAACAGGTCGAATTACATCTCTGATTTAGTTCATCTGTAAGGTGCAAATCTACCCTGCCTTTTGCCTAAACATATAAGGATCTCAGTAAGGAAGAGACAGGGATATGGGTGTCAGAGAAAGCTAGAATGCGAGTGTTTACACCCAGCCCTACTCCCCAGCATGTGCTCCCCCTTAGGGAGACGGTGTTTTTTCCTAGTACAGGAAATTCTGTCCCTCTTGGGCTCTTTAAATCTTATGGGATGAGATAAAAGGCAGGCCTATGAGAAAAGCCTTTATCCTCTTCCATCTGCAACAGGGATTCAGAGCTGGCAAAGCAGCAACATGAGCTAATTAAGTTTTAGGTCTGAACTTCCACCAGATACTGTCATGTACATTAAGGAAATAGCAAATGATCTCCCTCTCGTGGCTGTATTGAGCAACACACCCTTCATTGTTGGAGCCTGTAGTAAGCATGTCCCCATAGCAGCTGGATTGAACCCCAGGAGGCTGCCAGTGGCAGAAGCTGTGGTTCAGTTCAGGGACCTGGTAACATATACGCTGAGGCAAACCGATGCTCACAGAAGCCAAGCAGTTAAAACAGGACCATCTAGAAATAAGTGGAAGAAAGCCTTGATTCAGTCAAGTCCCTTCTCTGAGACCTGTTACCATTGCCTGGGGAGGATCAAAGAAAATATAGCCATAGCAGAGAAGGCAACCCACATCAAAACACCTCACTCCCATATATTTTGCAGTCCTTGAGGGAAGTAGCACTGAGGCAGCAAGGAAGCGATGCGTTGCCAGGCAGGCAAAATGAGCGTGACTGACCAAAACCCTTCATGGTCTTGTAAAAAGGGAGGAGAGGTGACTGCTCCCAGGGGCATGGCAGTGTGATCCCAATAAGACCCTTTCCCTTTCCTCATTATAGCTGCCCCAGAGAATGGTTCTGTGTCTGTGCAGGACCCAGCAGAACAAGGCCCTCACCTTGCATGTTCCACTTTAATAATAATAACAATAAGTCTTTACCTGAAAATAGACAATGCGCCAAATACCAGGAGAAGGAAATGGGGCATTGACATAGAGTGGGGCAAATGGAGACGTGCAGAGAATATAGCCAGCATCCCGACAACAGGCCTTCAGAACAGGATAGATCAGCCGTTGGCAGCAGTTAATTTCCGGTTTTTGCCTTGATCTTAACAAGCATACAGGACGCCAGGGAAACAGCCATCATGCACAGAGGCTGACAGCTCTGGCTGAACAGAGGGGACTCTGTAATTGAACGGCGAGGATTGCATGCTGACTCTGGGAGGTGGCCAGCCAGGGTCAGAGAACAGCACCGTGTTGCAGTCCATGGGCTCCCAGTGGGGTGGGCTCTGCTCTTAGCTCTCTGCTGGCGTATGGTTCCTATAAAAATGCATCTCTACCCCACCTTCTATCTGGTTCACTCCTACCAATAAAAAGGCAGATAGACACTGATTTATTGTGCTGAAACAACTGTGTTGCTCCTCACGTAGGGAAGAATGGCCCTCAGCCACTGCAACTGTCTTTATATGGGCCACAATAGAGGCCCACTTTCACTGGCCACAGCTCATCTTTGACCGTTCTCCATGCCCAGCAGATCCACTCCTGTGGCCTGCCCTCTTTTACCTCTACCGTGTCCTGTCACAGGACTCCTTCCTGCAGTGGGGAGCTCATGGGATAGTGCTGGCTGTACATGAGCCATTGTTCCTAGGGGTGGGCCTTGCACCTCTCTCACAGATCCTTTGTGCCAACTGTGGAGGGGCAAAGAGACCAGAGGGCAATCCTGAGTTAGGCACACACAGGGTTGCATGAGCTGATGGATCATTTGACAGGTGAAGTTCCTCTTGCTCTGGACACCCCGTTATCTTGGCTCCTTTCTTTTGTTCTTAGGCAGGAACTTCCTTCATTAAAGCTCCTTCTTCAGTATCATCTCACCTTCCTTTGTATTTTGCAGCTAGTGGACAGAGCTTCCTCCCTTTCAGACTTCTGAGTGAAGGTAACTTTTTGGGCTGCTCTTTACTATTTCATATAGCTATTGGACACTGGTCTGATTTCTACCCGCAGAATGATTACTAGCCCTGCAGCTGGACACCTTTACACAGCCCCTCTAGAATATCTCTTTCCCCATGTCCATCCTCACTATGCCACCATTTTTTAAAAGTATTTTTTGCTGCTGTTTAAGGTCCAGTAAGATCCCTTTCTACCTTACTTACTCTTCTTCTCACTCACTGACAGTTCCACTGTGATGGTGCTAAATGGTTGCCTCCGGATAAATTAGGTGTTAAAGAAAATCTTTGGGCCAGGTTAGCTCCAGCTCACTGTAGCTCTAGCCAATGTTGGGTGTGGAAGAAAAAATAAAAAGGACAAGGCCTCCTTATTAGCTAGGCAGCTTTGATGGAGGGAAGCAAGGTGCTCTTGGAGGGAACTGTGCTGAAGAAAGACACTGGTTGGGGAAGCTGCTCTGAGACTAGGGGGAGGGTGGGTCTCTGAGAGGGTGGTACAATGCTGGTCTATCCTCCCACTGGAAATTTTAAGGCAGGATAACAAGGCCAGGGAAGCCTCATTACATAGTAGAGGAGTTAAATCATACAGCAGCTTAGCTAGGGGTAAACTAAAGGGTACAGAAATTTAATAATGGCTGTGTAACTTAGCAAAATAATAGTAAAGCCTAGTGGCTGGAGTTTAGAGCTAGACAAACTTAGGCTAGAAATAAGGCATGGGATTTTGCTGGTGGATTTCTCTTCTTGTGGATGCTGTGTCAGTGGAAACTTTCAAATCGTGATGGATGTTTTCCCTAAAAGCGGTATTCTATTTCAAGCAGAATCAAACTTGGCATCTGTGCTATACAGGAAGCCATACTAGATGATGATGGTCCCTTCTGGCTTCGTTCTGATCTCTGGACCCCTATTTGATTTTGCTCTCTCTCCTCATGATGTTGTCTTCTCCTGAGTCTGAGTCCCATGGGGTGACTCTCATTGACCTCACTTGATCAAGTCCTACAGAGTTCACCAATAGACATGGGAAAGGAGCACAATTTCCATTTCCATGCGATCCAGCTACTTTCTGTGAGGGTGGGTTGCTATATAGACACTTGTCCCCTAAGGAGCGACTTAAAGCTGTTTCTTGCAGGACATTAAACAGAAAGCAGTGATTCTCCATTATCCCTGACCTGGGCTGGATTCAGATTGGTGATCCAGAGGTGAACCCTTGCCAGTTCTATCAGCCTGTCAATCTCATATCTATCTCATTGCTTTACAGTAAACTATTGACTTGAGAAATGCTGCACACATCACACCTGTGCAACTAATTATTCAGTGCCTCTTCCTTGGCTCTCTCTAATGCCCCTTTTTATGTGTCTTTGCCACACACAGTAACAGACAGTGTCCTGGACAGGTTGAGAGCTTTGGGAGCCCACAGTGCTTAGCAGCATATCACCTCTTCTCTGAACTTTCCCCCAGACATCTTTCCAGCTTCAAATGACTGATGGGATCTTTGCCTTGCTCACTCTTGCTCACTGACTCCCAGATGCTTCTCTTTTAGCAGAACTGCCAGCAGCAAAAAGCCACCTTTCCCACCATTAATATTAATAATGCAGAGTGTTGTACAGAACACTTGTTGCAGAGCTCATGCTATAAAACCCCCCATACAGAGGTTATCTCTTAGTCAGACCCTCTCTGTTAAATGAGACTGTGCTTGACAAAGGAGCTGGGTAGTTTTTACATTAGTTTTATTACTTAGTGTTTTCAGAACATATCTTCCAAAGTGACTATCCTGTTCTCAGCTCTGGAATACCAGTGTGCTTCCTGGATTCATTTAAAAGGTTTGTTTTTCTCTCTCTTTTTTTAAAGTGGATGACGGTACCAGATCAACAGATCTTGAGAGTGGTGTCCATGTGAGGGTATTTGCAGCAGGCTTAATGCAGGCTGTAACAGCCTTATGGCAGCTCAGCCCTGGCCTGGAATGGCCACACGTCATGAGGATTGGGGTTGACTTCTCTACCCACATGCGGGCCAAATGAAGCCTCTTGTTTTAAACAGTACTCTTCACTGGTTTGCATGCTTGAAAATCAACAGTACAAAATAGTCCATCTATTTCTATTAAAATAAAAGTAATGTTTTCATTGCACATCCTTCAAAGTGACTATCTTCCATATCTTCAACACTTTTGACTGAGTCATTTGCATATGACGTAGGCATCTTTTTCCAACAAATATATTGAGCCTGCAGGTCTCTGAACAGGCCATAGGTAATGACAGCTTCATCCATTACCAGACAGGAACAGGTTAAAATCAGTAGCCTTGAGGTTGAAGCCTCCATATTCCTTTACCAATGTCTTGCTTTTCATTTAATTTGAAGCTGCCTGCCTCCTAGCTTTCTAATCAGCCACTGTGTAGCATTCATAATCCTTCATATTTTAGCATCTTTGTTTTTGTGTAGTGTGTACTAAGGGTCAGAAATCACTGCCACAAACTTACTGGCCTAAAAGACTTTCCTGGTATAGAATAAAATAGATCCATTTTTATTTTCACTTATAATTTTGTGAACAGTCCTACAGCCAGCATTTTTTCCCTCAGTTTTTAAAATGTAGTGGTACTTTCCACAATTTCAATGTTGCCCCAGCTTTATTGCAAGTTTACATACATTTGGTGTTATTTTTCAGAATGAACTGCTGGTAGCTCTTTCATTGAGGACTAAACTACCAAGGGTTAGTGTGGCAGGGCACTGTGTGTGCCTGCCACTTTAAGGGCCTGGAGCTGCCAGCTGCCAGGTGCCTGATGAGAGCAGCCATTTTGGAATCCGGGGCTGCCCCTATAAACAGAGCAGTTCTGCTGCTAGAGGCCAGGCAACAACATTGCCTGGCCGGAGGGTTGCTGATATCAACTGGAGGCAAGGAAGGAGCAGTAGGGGATGGAAAGGAGGCTCCTTGGTCCTGGGTATGACCTAAAACTGTATTCTGCTGGGAGTGGGTGGCCTGGTGGGGTTCCCAGTGGTGTGGGAGCCCCCAGGAAATACCAGGCCAATTACTACCCCAGTGAAAGGCAGGTCTGGGTGCCTTAACTCTAGCCCCCATGACTGGGTGTGTGACCCCTTTGTTTGGAGGGCCCAGAGGGTGTACCCTCAGAGAGTAAGAAAAGGGCCATAGACTCAAAACCTGTCTGAGTTTCCCCCAACTGGCCCATGCTGGGGCTAGGACCAGAAGGGCCGGGGGCCCACCGCGAGGGATGCCCAAGAGCTGAGGGCTTGGGGTCTCAACTGGCCTGGAGGTGGGCTAGGGCTAGATGAGCCGAAGGTCCCGGTGGGAGGACCACACCCAAAGGGGAACCAGCTCAGGGAGCTATGCTGCCTGGTATGACAGCAGAAGAGGCCGCCTGAGGAAGAGGAATCCAGGTGGGATTCAATAGGAGGGTTCTGGGGCCTGCTGTGGGGCTGGTGATTAAAGGTACATCGAGATGCCATCTGTGAGGCTTGGGCTGTGGTGTAGGGAAGGAATGGAGCTGCAGATAGTGCCCCTTGGCATCGGGGCAGGAAATGGGCAGCCTCCCACTTAATTAACATCCATTAATTAATTATAACGAGGCATGGTGGGCAAGAATGCAGGCAGTTGGCCCAGGAACAGGTGGGCAGGCCGCAGGGAAAGTGGCCACGAGCAGGCCCCCTGTTACGGTTAGCTTCCACGTACTATAGGGGAAGAACATGAGCATGGACAGTTACCATGGAACAGCTGATGCACGCTACAAGTCTGCCCACTTTTATATCATAGGAGGTTGTTTGTATGCCATACATCTCTGCGTTAGTGCTGCACTCCAGGCAGGCAGAACTTGCAGAAGGACAGGGTTCCAATTCTATTGAAACTTTACCCTCCTCAGGGGAGGAGCAGAAGGTGGGAATGATTCTGAATTTGCTGTCTTGCCTTCCTGGAAAAGTTGTACATTAAATGTTTCTCCTAACCTCTGCCCCATCCACACACAAAGCTCTTAACACAAGGGTAGCAATACTTTTAACTCAAGCTGGCCTCAAAGATATAGGCTGGAGTCTAAATGTTGCTAACATGAACACTCTGCAGTGTGGATATATGTGGGTGTATACCACTTTGTAGGCTTGGGCTCACATGTGATAGTAATCGAGTCATTAGTAAACTAGTAAGATGGGTAAGAAGAGAGGGAATGGATACCTGAGGACACTGTGGCAAGGAGGGCTGGGGAGCTTACAGTCTGATGAAGCCCCTGAGGTGCCCTCTGTGTTGGAGAGTGTTCAGTTTAATAAGGATGTGTGGAGGCTGTTTGGGAAGAGGAGTAGTAGGTAATGGGGTGACTGGCTTTGAAAGAGGTAGCAGGTGATGGGGTGAATGAAGGGATGGGGACTGGGCCACCCTGAACCAGAGACCCTAGAAATGCTAGTCAGCTCTGCTATTGGTGATTAGCAGCTCTGTCTTCTCCTGTACAGGATATTTCTTATCATATCAGTGACAAATTAATTCTGATTCAAAGTAAAATGGTTTATTGATTTAATTGCAAAGGTGCCTGGGGCTTGCTCAGGCAGGCAGGCAGGCTGATGGAGTCACCTTAGCCTGCTGCTTTCTCTTGGGGCCTGACAGGAAAGGTGGGGTTAGGACTTGATTCTTTATGGGGCTCAATTCCCTATGGCTCTGTGACTCATAGGGCACTTGCACACATGTAGGGAGGCTGCTCCAACATGCTGTAAATCCAGCACATCGAAGCAGACTCAGTTAATCGAGTCTGCTGTAACGCAGAAATTAATGTGCTCCAGCAGCCTCCAGTGTCACATATATCAGTGTCCACATGCTGAAAAATGCCACTGCAGCTCTTTGAACAAGCTTTAGTTCAAAGCACCCCGCCACCATTTTTTCAGCACAGGGATGCTAATACACGTGACACTCGGGTGCTTTTAATTAGCATGGCTCATTAATTAAAGCACCCCTCCCCCACCTACCTCCTGGAGCATGTCTATAAACGCCCATAAGGTCACTGACCCCCCTGTGCTAAGCAAGCCACCAGTCAGATCTGGTTTTACACCTTTTCATTGATGCAAATGACCACACAAAGCAGAGGGGGGACAAACCCTTGATGCCTTCAAATAGGTGCCAAAACATGGAACTTTGTCTTCCGCCCTCCACAGGGTGTCAGGGGAGGGGTACCTCACTGTACATATAAAGGATGATGTTAAAGCTCATAAAGACCATGATGTTATTAATAAACCTCCACATGCATTTGACTACTACTTATTTCCCAGCAAGTTATTTTGTAGTGATTTCTCTCTTCTTTTCTTTGCCTCCCCTTTGTATTCACTTAATCTAGCCCTCTATCTAGTAAAGCATTTCCACACATGGCTAATTTAAAGCAAGTCAATAGTCATACTGATGTCTAGCCATCTACTTCAAATTAAGCATGTGCTTAACTGTTGGACGGGGTCTCTAAACAGTTTAGAAGTTAACAGGGTTGTCCTTTTCTGTGAAGATTCCTCATGCCCAGCTTTGTTACTTGGAGAATTCGGCACATTTAATGCCATTTCCATTTTAGCTTCGCTGTTCGTCTTTTAGCCTGAGCTGTTCTGTCAACAGCACACCTCGGACAGTTTGACTTCACATAATTAATCACAGTTCGCTTCCCTTTATTTGAATGGGATTCTTAATCTGCAGTTAATCCTATGGGGAATAGATGCAATTATAGAAAGAAATGCTTATTAAAAAAAAGTATACGTGCCATAAAAAATATTGGACAATTGTCCTTTAGTTGTTTGCAATGTTGCCAACTGTAATATATGATCCTAGCATTCTATCCCAGCTGTCTGTGTCCCCTGGTGTAATGTGCCTCAGTGATATCTCACGCTGGATTTCACATACAGCTGCACTGAGCCTACAGAATTCAGCTGCTCTTCCTTCTCTCTCTTCATCACGTGAACACCTATTCTTAACTTGTCAAGCAAAAACCTGTCATAGCCATAAAGCTCTTGTAGCAAGCACTATTTTTGATCTCTTTTGGCTGAAATGGGTGAGGAGTGGTTGGTATTAATATCTCCTGCACATGTCGATATGATCAACAGTTGAAAGGAGCATTTTTTGACAGTGATTTGTTGATTTGACCAATTTGACAGCAGAAGGAGCCTGAGGTATTGAACAGCAAGTGTGTATTGCAGTCTTCCATTTAATGGTCCCTCCTGCCCTTAAATATCTATGAATGTAGGAAGGTGCATGTGTTGTTTCAGTTGAAAATCTGTATTCCAGGGCCCAGTTCAGTTTCTTTGTGCAACAAGAAGCAAAATCCCTGGCACAGGATTGAGCATAGGATGGAAGTCAGGACCCCTGGCTCCCACTGCTGGCTCTGACATGGTTGTATTGGGTTACTTCGACCAGCTGCCTTGTATCTCCATGGCTGGGTTTCCTGTTGGCTGTTTACCCATAATGTCTACAGGGCACAACACAGTACTATGCAAAGGGTTCCTGAGCTAGCTGTGAATGCACTTGCTCATGTACTGGAACCTAAAAAGAGTGAAGAGAGCTGTGTAGATACCTGAGCCAGCACTGCATGGTGTGGAGCCAAGGTCAGCACTGCAGAAATGTACCCACACTAATGGCCCTGCCTCTTGGCAGAGCTAATCAGCCTGGGTGGAGACCCATGCTAATGTGTCTAAACAGCTTTAGGTACCACAGCTGCCTCACATTTCACTGCACAGTGCTGCTTG
The DNA here is from genome assembly GCF_052110815.1 of Crocodylus siamensis. NCBI lineage: Eukaryota > Metazoa > Chordata > Crocodylia > Crocodylidae > Crocodylus > Crocodylus siamensis. The sequence continues at coordinate 33,456,449 of NC_143404.1, read as the reverse complement.
GAGCCAAGTCCTCTGACTGAAGATCAATGGCTATGTAATGCTAAATGTTACTATTCTCCCTTAGAATGATCTTTTTTGATACAAAAAGAGTAACAAAACAAGTCTGAACAGCCCAAGATCTCCAGGGGGTGGCTGGCAGGGTTGTATCTCTCTGGTAGGCTAAGCTCATGGAAGAATGAGGCCATATTTTGGATACTGATATTTGTTAATGTAGACTACAGCAAGAAATAGATCCTCAAAATATGTTATGAACAACGCTGGGAGGGGAAGTTAAAGCACGAGGGGTAGAAATAGGGATTGGTGGGAGGCTGCGTGGTCCAATGGATATGGTATTGGACAGGCATGCAGCAGATCTAGATGCTAATCCCTGACCTGCCTTGTGATTTCAGGTAAGTCACTGTATCTCTCATCTTCACCCTCACCCTTTGTCTGTCTTGTCTGTTGGGCCTGGACGCTTTCTGGGGCAGGGAGTGTCTCTCGCTATACACAAAGTGCCTACCAGAATCGGGTCCCATCTCATCTTTAGGGCAACTTGGATGTAAACAACACCCTGCAGTACTGGAGGGTGCTGTTGTGTGAGCTGGTATTGGGACTCACCTCTGGGAAACGAATAGTGCCAGGTTGGGTAGTGTAAGGGGAAGGGTGATGCAAAGGCATGGGAAGAGCTGAAAGAACCTTGAATGTGCTGTAACTTCCTTTTTACTGGATAAGCTGTTACAGTCTGAGAAAACCAGTCCCAAGGGGGTTCAGGGCCAGTTCAAGCTAGGAAGAGTTCTGTGCAGAGAGGAGAGAGAGGTCTGCCCAGAGCTAGAAGAGATTAGACTGAACCTGGAGAAATTGTTGTTCTTGTCCTGCTCAGCTGTCTAGCCCTGCGCTTCCAAGGGCAACATTAGTGATCTGCCCTAAACTCTCCCCTGTAAGATCTGAGTTCCTGCTGGCTGCAGTGCATAGAAAGTCCTCTTTCATTGTACAGTATGAGCTTTGAATGGGGAGAAGGTGCTGGACTGACAGCCCCTGGATTCTCATCTCCCACTATAAATCACATTGAAATCCATAGGTGTTCTCTGTAGGCTATACTGCAAAGGAGGGACCCCTCCAGACACTGACCCCTCCTTTCTCAGCACAGATAATGTATGGGCAAGTTCACCTCTAGAGGACAGTTGAGGTTCTGTGGACCCATTCAGCATTTGGCCTCTCTGCTAGGACAGCTGACTAGTGTGCCAATTCAGGGAGTTCTTTGGAAAGAAGTCTTCAGTTAGGAACCATTTCATGAAGACCACCAGGCAACTATCTGAGAGAAACTCCAGTGACTTTGGACCAGGACTAGATCCTGAACTAGTTACCCAGAGATGAAAGGCTGACATTGATCTTTCCATGAGGCTGTTATTGAAGATGAGAAGGGCTGCCCCACTTCTTAGCCTCTGTTTTCAGTTGTTCATGTAACTGTCTGGAAGATGTTTATTTTTAGTGGAATTATTTTTAGTGGAATTTCATATGGATTTGAAGTTGCTGCACTGCTTTTATGGACTTCACATTTGTATGTATATATGTGGATATATGCTCTGGAATATCTGAATATCACTTCTTTTTCAACTGCCAAATTATATATGAGTGTCCAGTTGTGATTCTGGGACTTCCAACACTTTTATAGAACAAAATACTATTGTAAGGTTGATTCAGTTACAAATTATGAGAGCCAGTCCATAGCAGTGGATATTCATTAACTCCCTTATTGGAAACAGATGACTCCAGAAACAAAGCAGACCTTTGTAAACATTAGTATGCCTAAGAACTTCCACAAAAGCTTATCCAAGTTATGTTCAATTTATTGGTTATTTCCAAACCATTTGCTTCAAATATTCTTTATTTCTTGTTTGCTTTGAATGATTGGTAAGCTAAGTCACGTGGTAATGCTAGATGGGTCCTGAGTGGATGACTGCAAAAAGCAGAAATAAAATGTGTGATGGAAAACAAACCCAGAACTGAATATTGGTATTCATAAGCCTTTTTTGTAAAAAAGTAATTGGTTCTCTAAATACCTGCAAATAACCAACAATATAACTTCATAGAGCACAGTAGTGAGCCTTGGGATTTCTAGTTACAAATATCTGAAAATCATTTTTTTCTGTTCATACTTTGACCATCTCTCTCAAATGATTTGCAAAAATACAGTGCGCTGGCTTTTAAACCTCCTTGTTTCTGACTAACAAAGCTTCTATTGGCCTCCTCAGTCCTGTATTAAAAATCCTGGGCAGTAAACTTTAGTCACTTTTCACTGTGGAAAGTCTATCTCCTTCTGAAATTGGAAAAGGTGAAATGAGAACAAGAATGAGGGTATTTGTATGATTTGTGAATGAAAAATTGTCCACAGAATCCAGTGGCAAATACAGATGGGCATTTAGAATGTTTGTTTTGAAAGAACTAGTGGTGGATAATGATATGCACCTCATCTGAGAATTGGCGCTCACAATTCATGTTCAGAGCACGGTCCTTCTGCTTGTTTGCAATGCATAGCTATAAACCGTGCTCTCCGCAAGTGTTCAGACAGGTTCTACAGTAATAAAGAGGAAAAGGATGCTAATAGCAGGCATTTCAATCCCCACTGGAGCCTACATAGCTCAAAGCAAGATGACTTGCAAACATCTAACACAAATGAAGACGACGAATTGCAGGAAAGGTCAGGCACAACACCAAAAACAGACTGAGGCATGAGAAGCTAATTGCTTTAGATTCCTAACAACTAACAAAATGAAAACTGTATGCAGACATCAGTGCATTGTATTGCAGATGAATGACCTTACTGTCCTAACCAGCAACTACAATATTAGAAATTGAGCGGATTCTTTCTTCATGGCAGAATCAACTTTGCTGTTGCCTACAATTTCCCTCATTACTAGGCATTGGTCATCATAGTTCATTATCTCAAGAAATACTTGTTTTGATTCTCATTGGAAGGATATCAATAAATCAGTGAAAGAAATGCATTGATACATTGTGATGGAAAGGACTACTTTGCTCTAGAAAGGGCTCTGTATACTGGACCTCCTGTGTACCCTGAGAATGGTAGCATGTCTGGAGAATGTCTGATATAATGAAGGAAGGTCCCTAATAAACTATTAGAAGAAGAAATATTAGAGAGTATAAATAGAGCAATGAGCACAAAATGGAAGTGTCAAAGGATGTCACTATGTCTAAGCATTAGGCCTGTACGAAACAGCTAGTATTCACTTTGGATTCAGATTTGGCTGATTCAGGGGACGGTGATTTGATTTGGTGATTTGAATTGGTCCTGAGTTGATTCAGCCGAATATGATTTGGAGATTTGGCCATGGCCAAATCAGCCAAATCTCTGAATCAAACAGGGTCCGTTCCCCGCCCACTATCCCAGCCTCATCAACGGCTGCCCTGCCCAGTCCCAGCATCCTGGGACTGGGCAGGGCAGCCGTTGATGGGGCTGGGAGAGTGGGCAGGGGTCAGGGGCACTCACGTGGCCTGGGGGAGCAGGCATGGGACGGGGCCTGGTGGGGGTCCCTCCCATGGTCCCCTCCCCCCTCCTCTAGCCCTCCACCGTCCCCTACTTACTGGCACGGGGTCCCAGTCCAGCTCCCTGTGGCGGTGAATGGGGACTGCTCAAATCTCTGAATCTTCTCTGAAGCTTTTCCAAATTGATTTGGAGGTTTCGAATTGATTCAGACCTTCTTGTTGGTCTCCTGATTTTGATTCCGAGATTTGGCTGCTGAATCTCCTCCAAATCGAATCAGCAACTGAAGCTTTGCGCAGCCCTACTAAGCATCTAAAAATAACTTGTCCAGTTAACACAGCTTAGACAAAATGGAAAACTGAACTCAGGTTTTAAGCACTCTGCTGGGGTCATTGACTCTGAAGTTGGCCAGAGTGGACAACATGGAGTTTCTTTCAGTTGCAACATGTCAGTTGAAACACCAGTAGAAGGCTGTTGGGTAGTCTCAAGATAACAGGTACTAGAGGCACTGGAAAGCTGATGTGCTGCTCTCACACAGTGGTGGTGAAAATGTTTCATAGATTTCATAGATTTCATAGACATTAGGGCTGGAAGGGACCTTGGGAGATCATCAAGTCCAGCCCCCTGCCCAAAGGGCAGGAAAGTCAGCTGGGGTCATAGGATCCCAGCAAGATAAGCATCCAATTTACTCTTGAAGGTGTTCAATGTAGGTGCTTGAACCACCTCCGCTGGCAGACTGTTCCAGACCTTGGGGGCTCGGACAGTAAAGAAATTCTTCCTTATGTCCAGCCTGAAACGGTCTTGCAGGAGTTTGTGACCGTTCGACCTCGTCATCCCTTGGGGCGCTCTGGTGAACAGACGTTCCCCCAGATCCTGGTGGTCACCCCTGATAAACTTATAGGTGGCCATCAGATCACCCATGAGCCTGTGCTTTTCCAGGCTAAAGAGCCCCATGGTTCTCAGCCTGTCATCGTAAGATCTGTTTTCCTGACCTCTGATCATGCGCGTGGCTCTCCTCTGGACTCTCTCAAGCTTCTCCACATCCTTTTTGAATTGTGGAGCCCAAAACTGGACGCAGTACTTCAGCTGCAGCCTCACCAAGGCCGAGTACAAGGGGAGAATGACGTCCCGGGATTTGCTCGAGAAGCATCTATGGATGCACGCCAGCATTTTGGTCGCTTTACTAGCCGCAGCATCGCGTTGCAGGCTCATGTTCATCTTGTGGTCAATGATGACCCCCAAGTCTTTTTCTTCTGTAGTGCTAACCAACGTAGCACTGCCGAGCCTATAAGGGTGCTGCAGGTTTTTCCTCCCAAGGTGGAGAACATTGCATTTTTCAGTGTTAAACACCATCAGGTTCTCGTCTGCCCATTTGCTGAGCTTGTCCAGGTCAGCCTGGATCACCCGCCTATCTTCTGGCGTGGATGCTTTGCCCCAAAGTTTGGTGTCATCAGCGAACTTGGCCAGTCCACTCCTGACTCCAATGTCCACATCATTAATGAAGATGTTGAACAGTATGGGTCCCAGGACAGAGCCTTGAGGGACCCCACTGGTTACAGGGCACCATGATGATGTTTGTTGTACCCACCTGAAATATCTGTCTGTGTTTCTCCTTTGCAGAGAAGACTAAAGCAGAGCTTTCAATGTAGCATAAAAGCCATTCATGTTGATCATCTGGGAGGGCCCCCCCTTTTCATGGCTGATTTATGCAAAACTGGTCCTCCTCTCCAAAACCATGCATGGGATCCTATCCATGTGGGTCAGCAATTGACCTCTCTTGCAGTTTGCACCAAATGTCTCTACCACACCAAAAAGAGTGAAATGGGCAGTGGAATGAGGGGTCACATGACACCATTAAGGGGTCACATGACAAGATGGTGTTTAGAGAATACAGCATGTCCATTCAGATTAATCTCATAGTAAGAACTTATTGCTTATTCCTAAACCTTTACCATTATATCAGGCATCCTCATCAAGGTCTTTATTCTAACTAAGGGTATCTATACACATGATGGAGCTCTGCTCTGACATGTGCTAATTAGCACACATCAGATCAGATTCATTTAATCAAGTCTGCTGTTAGCCTGATGGAGGCTGCTGGAGCACATGAGGTAGCACACTCCATGTCATGTGTATTCAGTGTCCCTACATTTCAAAATGGCAGTGGGGGCACTTTAACTAAAGTGCGTCAAATAAGCTTTAGTTAAAGTGCTCCCACTGCCATTTTGAAGCATGGGACACTGAATACATGTGACATTGTGGGCTCTTTTAATTAGAGCGGCTCTCAGAGCCATTCTAATTAAAGTTCCCCGCTGCCCTGCCCCTCCCTCCCCGCCCACCCTGGAACACATGTATAGATACCCTAAGAGCCTAGACATTGGCAAACTGCCCAGTCTCAGTAGTTCCTAAAGGACTTTCAGACGGGATTTCAAAGGGAATTAGGTTCAGAAGTCAGGAAGAGTTGTGTTCTCGTTGCTTCAGATGCTCTGTCTGAAAAAAAAATCTCTAAATTTCCTTGGGAGAATTTGTATGCACTTGGTAGGGGAAACATTTTTGGTATCCACTGATCCACAAAATCCTTAAAAGGAAAATTTTGGATGATTTGATTAAGGTAAAGTTGATGAAAACTAGCATAGTTTTCAAAGTTTTTGGTTAAGATTGTGCTCCTCTTATGCTTCAACCTGCCTCAGCCTCTCCAGAGGCTGTGCATAGACTGTTCCAGAGTGTGAGTAGACTTCACCCATATGGCCAGCTGCATGGGTCTCGCACTCCTGCCTCTCTTGCTCAACTCTTGGATGAGCTTTTTATGCCTGAGTGGATTCTTGATGAAAGAGCGAACTCCTCAGTGCCCCAGCAACTCACGCTGATCAACATAAGCCATTCTAGTGCATCATACCTTTTACTGAAGAAATGCCAGGGGCTGTTGGGAGCCAGCTGGCTCCTGTTATGTGATGGCTCATGCATTTAGGAGCCAGAGGGCTGCTCGCAAAGATGCAGTTGGATTGGGCTAGCAATGCTCCTTGATTATGTCCCCCCTTCCCCCTTAGAACACCTCAAAAAGTCTTTTTAAATGCAACCGGGGGGGGAGGGGGGCTGGTGATGGGTGCCAGACTGGCAGCATCCATTGCCAAGCACTGTGTGTACGCAGAATTGGCACATCAATGGCAACTCAAACATCCTCTCTTGCCCACTGCACTGGAAAAGAACCACCAACTCATTTGACCTCGGCAACTCTGCAGCAATCAGGATGATGCTATTTTTCATAGATTTTGATCCAGAAGACAGCATTAGCTCATCTGTATACCTGACCTCCTGGGTAATCCTGGCTATAAAATTTTACCTGGTTACTCCCTTACTGAGCCAAATAAAGGCATGTTTGACAAAGTATTGTTCCAGAAAAGCATGCAGGCTTTAACTGAAGCCAGGAAGAGGTATTGAATTCACCACTTACTGTTGTAGCTTAAGCCAGTTGCTAATAATCCTCACTATTAAAAGTGTGTACTTATTTTGACTTTTGAATTTGTCTGGCTTTAAAAATTTTCTGTTGGTATCAGTCCAGGCTGGATTGGAGCCTGTGTCCTGGTGATAGAAGGGCAGAAGCAATCCCTCAGCCTCTAGTGTTCTCTCCTGCTTAGGACAATATGCCTGAGATCTTAAAGGTTTTAGGTTTCATTGATTTTTAAATGAGAAACTGGGCTACCTATACTTGTGCCAGTTCACGTTCTAATTAGACCGCATCAAAGCAGACTGGATTAATCAAGTCTGGTCTGTGTTCTAACGAGAATGCTGCAGTGGCCTCACCAGCACCAGCTTTATTGAATGAGGTTCAGATAAAGTGTCCCACAGCCATTTTTAAATGTGTGGGGGTTTAATACACATGATGATGAGATGTTTTAATTAAAGGGGCTGTCTGCGAACTACTGTAATAACAATGCCCCTACCCCCACATCTGAGCACATATATAGGCAGCCCTGGTGTCCTTTAACCATTTAAAAAAGAACCTCTGCATGTGCTTTTAATCTCTTACTTGAGCCTTGATCCTGCAAGATGCTAAGCAACCCTGACCCCCACTATAATCAGTAGAAGTGGGAGATGCTCATGGACCTGGACCTTGTACACAGGTGACAAGGACTGCCGTCAGCCCATCAGCAAGAGTGGGAAGATGCAGGTCTTGGCCCTTTGAAAAGCAAAAGCTGTAGGCTGCTTTAGGTTTGAGAGGAAGATTCGCTAGTGTCTTGTTTCTTCCAGCTTGGAAGCTCTCCCTATTGTACTTCCTGAAGATAGATGCTCAGAGGCTGAAGCAGCTGCATCATGTGGAGAACCAGCCTGATGGGAACCCTCTCAGAAATGAGTGAGTAAGAGGTTGGTGGAGAAGGCCGCGGAGGAATGGATTGACTGGGTATTTATCTGGGCTGTTAAGATGGGAAGGGAAGAGCACGAAGTGTGCAGGCATATTCATCAGTGGCTTCTGTACTCAAGAGTGTAATAGTTGATCTGTCCACATTCCCATGTCCCCAACAGCTGTGAGATCTTTTATCGGATGCTAAATAATTGCTCTCAGCATCTTCACCATGCTGTCCCCTCAGCTCCCTTGCCATCCTCTCCCCAGTGTTCTGTTTATGAAATAAGCAAACTGCATGCAAAATCTGCCTCCTGTTTCCTTTGGGTTGAGCTCTGCACAGTCTATGCTACTGAGTAGAGCTGCTGTGAGGAGTTTTAGACAGAACAGCTGGGTTGGAGCCCTGTGTACTCCTTGTGCATGGCAGAGGGCTCTGCAGGCAGATTTCTACTGCTGCCTTGGAAGAGATGGGAGACGAAACAGGAAGTGTGACTATGCAGAGCCAGTGCAACCCTTTGGAGAATCTGTGTTCAACCTGTGAATTCCAGCTGGAGTTAATTAACTCTGTCTGTCCAAAACTATTTTGAATGTTAAGCTTGTCTGTCTTGTGCCCTGTCTCCATGCTGCACTGAAATTGCCCTAAGTGCTAAGATAAGGGCAACAAGTTCATTAAACCTTTATGGTCCTCTATTCCTACGCATGAATAAGGCTGAGGCTGCAGTAGCTGTTCTGTAATTCCCTCTGCCGTGGGGAACTGGACAGAGGAGAGGTAGCATAAGTCAGGGAAAGGCTGGTCAGCACTCCTCTATTGTTGCAATTGTCAGCGATCTGAGTGGGGAAGTAAGAAAATTCTGTAGTTAGTGCAGAGGAATCAGACCATTGCACAGGTCCCAGCACTGGTGGCTCCCCAGGCATACATGTAAGGAAGCTCGTCTTTTCTGAGAGGGCCTCCAAAAAACATCTGATTGTTTAGATGCAGTCCATTGGTGCCAGAGCAAAATATTTCCCTGTTCAGCCTCTTCTCACCTGATAAAGTTGAGAACACAGAGGTGCTTTGAGTCCCTGACTTTCCCAGGTTTCTAGGAACAGAAGTTCACTTCTTTCTCAAGCCAAATCAAGCTCCTTTAGAAAATATGTGCATCTGCAAAGTGTCTTGCTGTCACTATTGTAAATGTCAAGCTAATATCTATAAGTGGTCCGACATATTAAAGATTGGGGGAAGGGGGGGAATGACCTTTTGTATTTTTCCCAGAGCAAGGTAATATAATGTAATTATACTTTTATGTAATTTATCTCCTGATACAGTATGAGAGACCAATTTAACTCCACCAAGCCAAGCCGGGAGTGTCACAGTCACGAGTACTGATAAGAGTCAAAATTGCTCCAACCAGGAGAGAACTCTCTGAATTGTGGTCTCTGTTTGTCAAGCCCCACCCCCATCACCTTTGGCCTGGCTGAGATTTTAATCCTTCCCTCCAGGGAGCTTTCCAAGATCATTAGCTTGAAGCTGCTGCATTCTGAAGCCAGCAGCTAAAATGCTTCTCAAACTGGAGGAACAGCATCTATAGCTCAAGCCACTAGTATAGTTTCATAGTTGGTAGGATCAGAAGTGACCTGAGCAGATCATCAAGTCCGACCCCCTGCCATGGGCAGGAAAGAGTACTGGGGTCAAACGACCCCGGCTAGGTGATTGTCTAGCCTCCTTTTGAAGACCCCCAGGGTAGGAGTGAGCACCACTTCCCTTGGAAGTTGGTTCCAGATCCCAGCCGCCCTGACTGTGAAGTAGTGCCTCCTGATATCTAGCCTGAATCTACTCTCAATCAACTTGTGGCCGTTATTCCTAGTTACTCCTGGTAGTGCTCAGGGGAACAGGGACTTTCCCGTTCCTCGCTAGTCCCCCCTGCTAAGTTTATAGACGCCCACCGGATCCCCTCTCGGCCTTTTCTTGTGGAGGCTGAACAGGTTCAGGTCTTGTAGTCTCTTCTCATAGGGCCTGACCTGCTGCCCCCAACCATGCGAATGGCCCTCCTCTGGACCCTCTCAGTGCTGTCCACATCCCTCCTGAAGTGTGGTGCCCAAAACTGGATGCAGTACTCCAACTGCGGCCTGACGAATGTTATATAAAGGGGGGAGGATCACTTCCTTGGACCTGCTCGTGATGCATCAGGTGCGGTTAGCCTTCCTGACCATGGCGGCCCATGTTCATCTTGGAATCAATAGTGATCTTCTGCCTCTGTGCTGACAAGAGGGGAGTTCCCCAGCCTGTAGGTATGCTGCTGGTTCTTTCTCCCTAGGTACAGTACCTTGCACTTGTCAGTATTGAATCCCATCCTATTCTCATCCACCCTCCCCTGTAATCTGTCAAGATCTAGTTGTAGGCTGTCCCTCCCTTCTATCATGCCCACCTCTCCCCACATCTTAGTGTCATCTGTGAATTTGAACAACGTGCTTTTCACCCCCTCGTCCAAGTCTCTGATGAAGATGTTGAACAGCGTGGGCCTGAGGACCAAGCCCTGGGGGACCCCACTGCCCACATCCCACCAGGTCAAAAATGACCTGTCCACTACCACTCTCTGGGAGCGGCCCTCTAGCCAATTTGCGATGCATCTGACTGCGTAGGCATCAGTGCCACAGTTGCCTAATTTTTTAATGAGAATGGGGTGAGAGCTAGTGTTGAAGGCCTTCCTAAAGTCCAGAAGGACTATGTCCACCATGATACCTGTGTCTAAAGATTTTGTGACCTGATCGTAAAAAGCAACCAGTTTGGTCTGACAGGACCTGCCCCTAATGAACCCATGTTGGTTGCTCCTAAGCATAACCTCCCCTGCTGGTCCCTTGCTGATGTGCTCCTGGGTAATTTTCTCAAAGAGCTTCCCCAGGACCGAGGTAAGACTAACGGACCTATAGTTTCCTGGGTCCTCCTTCCTCCTTTTTTTGAAAATGGGGACCACATTGGCCCTTTTCCAGTCCTCTGGCACCTGGCCAGAGCACTGTGACTGCTCGTAAAGCCATGCCAGGGGTCCCGCAATGACCCCTGCCAATTCTTTCAGCACCCTGGGGTGGAAATCATCTGGACCTGCTGATTTAAACACACCCAGTCCCACCAGAAGTTCCCTAACTAGGTCCTCCCTGACCCTAGCCCTGGCAGTGCCTCTCCCGAGTCCATCCGGAATCCCAGTGGGAGAGATGTCCCGGTCCCTGCTCAGAAAAATGGAGGCAAAGGATTTGTTAAAGAGGTCAGCTTTATTGTCTGGTGCAACCACCAGATTGCCAAGTGCCCCACATTACCCAGTGCCTTCTTTTTACTCCCTATGTATTTAAAAAAGGACTTCTTGTTATCTTTGATCCTGATCACTGGTCCTAGTTCTGTCTCTGCCTTAGCCTTCCTAACAGACCCCACTACAGTCTTGAGCAACAGAGGTATAACCTCCTTGGTGATGGCCCCTCCCTTCCACTGGGTGTATGCCTCCTTTTTAACTTTCATGAGTCCCTGAATGCCTTAGGTAAGCCATGGGGGCTTTTGAGCACTCTTGCCCCCTTTGATTTCCACTGGGACTGTCACCCTTTGGGCTCAGAGGATTGTCTCCTCTTGGACTCCCAACTTCTCTACCCTCCGGGACCTCAGTGCCTCCCCAACTAATCTCCTTAACTCATTGAAATGGTCCCTCCTGAAGTCAAGGGCTGCTGCCTTGCTGCAGGCCTTTGACACCCTGCACTGGATGGTAAATTCAAGTAGATGATGACCGCTGTCGCCCAGGTGGTCGAGAACCCACAGTCCCCTCACCAGGTCATCGCCTGTGGCCAGGACCAGGTCCAGCAAGGCAATTCCCCTGGTGGGGCTGTGCACCTCCTGGGTTAGATGGAGGTCCTGTATCTCAGCTAGGAACCTACGTGAGTGGTCAGACTTGGCTGACTGCTCCTCCCAGCACATGTCCGGGTAGTTTAGGTTACCCATGATGACTATGTCCCTTGACTTAACTGTCTCTGTGAGCTGACCTGTGGGGTGGGGCTAAAAAAAAGTATAAAAGCCCCTGTTTCCAGCCCTTCTGTGCCTTTTGCAACTCATTCCCTGTCGGCAGCTGTGTGAGAGAGGAATGCTGCGACTGAGACCTGCCTGCTGCTTTTTCATGTTATAAAGGAGAAGTTAGGATTTAGCTTAGTTTAGCTTAGCTGTTCAATTCAATTATTGGTAGTATTACAATTAAATTTATTTCTTTGAATTTTTTGTTTTTGGGAACTTGTTTTGGAAACTTTGCAAAAAGACAGTTGCGTTTTCCCAGCCAGTGTTATCTATCACTGTGCAGGGAGGCACAGATTGCTTGCTTGCACACACACACATACACAGAGACCCAAAATAGAGAAAAAAATCACAGTGGAAGAAGACAGACAGATATTTACAGAAGAGCAAGACACATATAATATATTGAGACACAGGAAGACACGCAAATAGTTTCATTCACACCACAAGATAGACAAAATCGTGAGAACCAGAAAGAAGACACACAATTTCTTTCACAACAGCAGGGACCATATAGCAAGACCCACAAAGAAGACACAATTCCATTCAGAACAGAGACAATAAAGTGAGACCCACAAAGAAGACGCACAATTTCATTCACAACAGGAGAGACAATACAGTGAGACCCATAAAGAAAACACACAAATAATTTCACTCACAGCACAAGATAGACACATATATTCACAGGAGAACAAGACAGATATACAAAAGGATTCACACACACAGAGACCTTTTGCAGCACAGGAAAGATCAATATGAATTGTGCTGGAAAGGCAGGTGCCAGGTCTTGTGGCAGGGGAGGGAGAGGGGGTATGGGGAGAGGTAGAGCTGCAAGCCCCCTCCCCCCGACTCCCAAACACAGATGCATTCTGTTCCCGAGCAGCCGTGACATCGGTGCTGCCGGTGGAAGCCAGGCGGTGGGAGCAGTGTCTGCACCTAACGTCCCTGCACCTGCACCACCTCCGCTCGGTCCAGAAATGGGCACCAGCAGTGGAATCACTGTCTCCTCCGCCCCAATGTCATCTCTCAGCATGAGCCTCCCACTGCCAGAGGAGGAGCTGGAGCTGGAACCGGGGATGCTGAGCATGCCAGCTCAAGCAATTCTGGGGACTGAGGGAGAATCAGAGTTTGTGCTCCACACCCCTCAAATTTCCCCTAGACCCAGGTCTCCTCAAGAAAGCAGCACCTCGGAGGAGGCTGAGGTTGTGGAGGCAAGTGGCTCAGCTGCAGCAGCTCCTGCTGTTCAGCTTCAGCCTGCTGAATAGGGGGAAAAGGCAGGATCTTTGCCCTCAACCCAGAAGTGGAGGGTAGTGCAGTTTGGGATCATTTTGAGGTGGCAGATGATCCCAGGTTTGCCATCTGCCAGCACTGCCAAAGGCACATGAGCCGTGGCAAGGATGTGAGACACTTCTCCACCACGGCCATGCTGCTGCATCTGAGGAAGCACCACCCCCTTGCCCCTCTTCCTGCTGCTCAGCCTGGCACCAGTGCGAGTGTGCCAAAAGGGAAGTCCCCCACTCGCTCCAAAGCCCCTTTACCCCCAAAGCAGAGGCAGGCCACCCTGGACCAGTGGGGGAAAGGTGGATGGAAAGGGGGGCGTGTTCTCAAGGCGCACGAGATCACCCAGAGCATTGGGGAGATGCTTGCTCTGGATAGCCAGCCCTTCTCCCTAGTAGAGCGACCAGGGCTCAGGCAGTTTGTAGTACTTCTGGCCCCATTTTACGAAGTGCCCGCATGCACCACCTTTAGCAGGACAGTGGTGCCCTCCCTGTATGAGACATGCAGGGAGTACTTGAGGGAGGAGCTGCACAAGGCAGGGCCGCAGGTAGCCTTGCACTTCACCTCCGACATCTGGAGCAGCCAGGGTGGTGATCACGCCTACCTCTCCCTCACAGGGCACTGGTGTGATCAGTCAGGCTGTCGGTGGGCTCTACTGCAAGCCAAGGTGCTGGATGAGTCCCATACGGCAAGGGAGATCATGGGGGCTTGTTGGGCAGGCCGAGCTCACCCACAGGTTCATGGTCACCAACAATGGGGCCAATATGGTGAAGGCTGTCCACTTTGTTGGCATCCGCTGTGTGTCACACAGGCTGCACCTAACAGTGTGGGATGCGTTGGAGGGGCACAGGGCTGCTGGCGATGGGGCCGCGACCAGTACTGCTACAAGCCAGCTGATTTTGAAATGCAGGAAGGTGGCTGGCTACTTCCACCACAGCATCAAGGGGGCAAGATGCTGCAGGAGAAACAGACAGAGCTTGACATCCCGCAGCACAGAATCGTACAGGATCTGGAGACTCGGTGGAACTCCACATACCTGATGCTCCAGAGGCTGGTGGAGCAACAGAAGGCCATCCATGAGATGGCCTTGCTTGGGGAAATAGGGATCAGTGGCCCCCTGAACAGAGCTGAGTGGGGTACCATCTCCCAGATGTTGGTGGTCCTCAAGCCCTTCCTCAAGGCCACCAAGACCCTTAGCGCTGGCGATGCCCTCCTCAGCCAGGTGATCCCCATAGTGAGGGAACTGGAGAACCAAGTGGAGAAGTTCCAGGGGATCAGTGTTCCTGGCTGGGGCAGGCTGCTGTCACCAGATGTGCAGGCAATGGTTAGGCGGCTGAAGGAGGGCATCAGGAGACAGCTGGATCCCTTGCAGTCCAGTACGGTCCACAAGATGGCAAGCATATGCGACTCGGATGAAGGGGAGCATGTGCACTGGCAGCCCCAAAACCCTTGATCACTGGATGCAGGTGCTGGTGAACAAAGTCAGGGAGGCCAAAGTGCAGAGGCGAGGGGATGTGGAAGAGGGAAAGTGGTTTGCAGTGTAATTTGTTCCCTCTCAGGATCAGGCCTGAGAGACTGGAGGCAGAGTGTTTTTTGGGTGAGGAATGTGCCCCAACAGGTAGTTGGGTTTGTTGTCTTTGATAGATTTTGGTGTGCAGTTTGTGGGGGTACTGGAGATAGTTGGCAGGTTTTGTGTTTTGAGTTGAAGGAAGTTGGCTTCAGTTCTGATGATGAGGTTAGGTGCTTGTTTGAATGTACAAGCCACGTTTCAGAGCTGGGCCTATGAACTGTACTTCATCATCCTCCTAGGTAGTAGGTACAGAAACTCATGGACTCAATATATACAGTGGAGTTCTGGCACACTGCGACCTGCCGGACATCTGACACCCCAGGCACCTCTGCGCTTTTACCTGCATCAGCCCAGCCCTGCTCCTACTGCACACAGGCAGACATTAATAAAAGTGCTCCATTTTTAAGCATCTTCGTCTGACCCCTCATGCAATGAAGGTTCAGATTGTCATGGAATTGGGCCTTTTTAAAGTGCTCTGCAACTGTGCACTTGTGTTTGGTCATGACTGTAGAGCACTTTCAGGGGCCAGATCAGGCAAAATTGTCATTTCTGTCTGCACCTTTTGAGTTTACACAGATTCACAGAAGTTTAGGGCTGGAAGGGACCTCATGAGATCATTGAGTCCAGCTCCCCGCTCTAGGTAGGAAAGACTGCCTGGCTCAAATAACCCCAGCAAGGTATGCATCCTGTCTCCTTTTGAAGATCTCCAGGGTAGGTGCCTGCACCAGTCCTGCTGGGAGCCTATTCCAGTCTGGTCACACGAACTACGAAGAAGTTTTTCCTTATATCCTTAATACATATATTAAGTCTGAAATCTTCTTCTAGGAATTTATGGCTGTTGCTTCTGGTTTTCCCCTAGGGCACATAAGTACTTGTTCACTTAGTCCCTGATGCTCTCCCCTGATATATTTGTAGCTGCTACCAATCTTCCTGAAGTCTTCTCTTTTCTAGGCTGAACAGTCCTATATCTGTCAGCCTTTCGTCATATGGCTTGCTCTTTAGGCCTCTAATAATACGAGTGGCTCTTCTCTGAACTCTCTCAAACTTCTCCACATCCTTATTGAAGTGTGGCGCACAGAACTGGATGCAGTTCTCCAGCTGTGGCCTCACCAAGGCTGAGTAGAGAGGGAAAATAACTTCCTTAGTTTTAGGAATTCCTTAGTTTTAGGAGTTCTGTAAATGAGTCCTCCCATACACCCAGTTAAGCAGTCAGAGATCTGTTCTGAATCTTGTGGTCCACTGGACCTGTGTGGCTAAGGCACCCTGGTTTCTGCTGGACCTAAACTGGATGTCTTGTAAATCCCAAACTGGCAGCATTTACTGAAAGGAATCAGGAATGTGTGATAAGACCCGGACGCAATTGGTTATGTTAAGTAGCCTGATATTGAACCTCACCCTGCCTCTGCAGGATCCTGTGCTGCATTTCTGGAGAGGCAGGGCAGCAGTTGCTTAATGGCACCCCCGCTCTACCAGATCCCAGGCTTCTGCAGAGGCTGGCACCACTGGAGGCCTGAATTCTGGAGGTGTTAAGCACCCACTCTTCCATTCAAAGTCAGTGAGAGCTTGCAGGATTTCAGCACTTTGAAATCCTGACTGTTTCATGTGGGGTACAAAAGGGGAAGCATGCTGAGTCTGTATGAAGTTTCAAGCTCTCTTGGCATAGGTTCTGTCTTTTTGCCATATGTTTGTACAAGAAAGCTCATAGTCTATAGCAGAGGCTCCTTTGTGTCACCACACTACTCTTGCTATTGAATGCTAAGTCAATTGCTGAGTCTGAAAACGGGGCTTTAATTGGAAATCAAGACCAGCCTGAAGTAGTGGAACTGAGTACTTCAGGGATGGTCCCTTTCTCTTTTTAGTTGCTTCAGTTCCATACTCAGTTCAATGTGATTCCACTGAAAGGAGGTGTGACATCTGGTGTGTGTATGTGTGTGTGTGTGTGTGTGTGTGTGTGTGTTGGGGGAGAACTGGTCCCATTGTATAGGTGTTGTGTTCAACGCAGGGTGGTGTTTACAATATGGTTTAGGGGAGTGAGTGGGTATTGTAATTTCAGAAACCACATTACACGTGTGTGAGAGGGGAGGTAAAAGCCCCCCAACATGTCCCAGGACCTTTCCCGACGAGCCCCGGTGCTTACCGTAGGGAAGGTGACAAGCGGCAGCTGTGGGGAAATGCCAGTGCAGGCTCAGCAGTTCCGCAGCTGCCTGAGCCTGTGCATTGGTGAGCCCTGGGGGCAGGGCCTTGAAGAAGCGTGGGCTGCTCAAAGAGCAGCTGGGGAGAGAATCAGTTTGCCAGGAGGAGAGGAGCAGCACGCCAGCCAGGAGACATGGATGGCAAAGCCAGGCAGCAGCGGAACCGAGTGTGGGGAGGGAAGCTCCAGCATCAGCCGGGGAAGCCCGGCTGCAGGAACAGGGAGTCCAGGCTCTGGGAGCCAAAGATCACTGGAGGGCCACGGCAGGGACAAGCAGTTCTTCCTCACAATCACAGGCAAAGCCACAGCCACACCAGAGAGCTCAGGTACTGTGGCAGGGAGGCATAAAGAGCAATGGCAAAACCCTGCAGCCAGCCCAGTGAAGAGGGAGGAGCAGGAAGCAGCTGCGGTGGAGCCCTACAGGGAAGTGGCAAGTATCACTAAGTGGTGGGATCAGGAGTGATTAACTCCTTGTCAGCTGGTCCCTGGGAAGAATACACAGAGAGACTGACAGATTCCTTCTCCCGTCCTAGGGGACAGAGGGGTTCTGGGAGCCAGAATTGTAGATGTCCGTCGGCAGACGCCGAACACCGTTTTTTTAGTTAAGAATTTTCCTAAGTTACAGTTACCTCAGGCCAGGGCAGGTTTAGTTGCCTGAAAGTTGATCTGAAGACTAGGGATTGACTCAGAAGAGATTGAAGGCCAGAAAGACCCGACCCCGGTTGAGGCAGGTAACGTGGATGAGAAGAGATCATCCCAGAGAAGACTACAGGGAGCAATGTCTTCCCAGGCTGTGGATGTGGTAAGGGTGGGGTAAAGGGGAGGTTTGGAGCCCCATGAAGAAAGACCAGGGTCAAGAGCCCTTTGGGACCACCGACAGGGAAATGCCTCCCTATCAAACAACACTGAAGACATGGCAGGCGAGTAGGGGCAGCGCCCAAAACCATCTAGGTGGCCCCAGGTTGCAGTCTCACCCTGACATCGCTAGAAAACAAGGCACTGACCAGAAAGGGGCCGAAGCCTTACAACACCTACCAGCGACAACGTGTTTAAAAAGCTGTTGCTTCCTGAAGTCTGGTTTTCATCCCAAACTGATTGCATTCTGCCAGCTGGAGTTTTGTTAACCAGGAGGAATCCTCCCAGGAACCTTTAATAACAGAGCCAATCTTCATAAAACCTGGAAAAATAAACCAGGAGACCTCATTCTGCTTTAGGCTTTATCTGTAGGGACATGATTCTGTTCCCATGTACTCCCCACACCCACTAGGTAGGATGAAATATTTATTTGAGGGCTTTTGTTTCTAAATGAAGAAGTGTAAAATGATGAGGAGTAATAGTGCCATTAATATTAAATAGTTTTAGGGAGGAGAGGGGGGACTGGATGGCTCAGATTCTGGCAAATGTTATGTGGAGACTGGCACAAACACAAAGTGGGGCACAAAAGGGGAAGCTGTTTCTTTCTAGGGTCACAAGGGTATGACTTAGATGGGTAATAAAGGCTGGTCTGTATCGTGAAGAATTAGGGTCTGGAAGACTTTTGGGTGATGATAACTCAACCATAAGCTAATATGGGTGAGTTGTTTTTATATGAATACAAATAGTGGGCTTGATCCTACCTCAGATTGATTCATATATGTTAGGGTTGGAAGTAACCTCAGTAGGTCATCGAGGTCGACCTCCTGCCCAGGGCAGGAAAAAGCACTGCGGTCAGACAGCCCCAGCTAGGTGCCTGTCCAGTCTCCTCTTGAAGACCCCCAAAATGAAACTATGAAACTATGAAGATAGGGAGAGCACCACCTCCCTTGGAAGTCCATTCCAGATCCTGGCAACCCTTACTGTGAAGAAATTCTTTCTAATGTCTAACCTAAATCTGCTCTCTATCAATTTGTGGTGGTTGTTCCTAGTTACTCCAGGGGGTGCCCTAGTAAATATAGAATCTCCTATTCCCTGCTGCCCTCCGCTGATGAATTTAGGCAGCCACAACAAGAGCACCTTTCAGCCTTCTCTTGCGAAGGCTGGAGAGATCTAGGTCCCTCAGTCTCTCCTCATAGGGCCTTGCCTGCAGGCCTCTAACCATACTAGTGGCTCTCCTTTGAACCTTCTCAAGATTATCCGCATCCTTCTTGAAGTGTGATGCCCAAAACTGGACATAATACTCCAACTGTGGCCTGACCAGTGCCGCATAGGGGTGAAGCATCACCTCCCTGGACCTATTCGTCATACATCTTCTAATGTATGATAAAGTGTGGTTAGCCTTGTTGATCACTTTGTCCCACTGACAATTCAGGTTCATCTTGGACTATGCTATGACTCCAAGATCCTTTTCCGCTGCTGTACTGCTGAGACGGTGATCCCCCAGCCTGTAAGTGCGTTGGTTGTTCTTTTTTGCCCAGGTGCAGCACTTTACACTTGTCTTTGTTGAACTACATCTTATTTCATTCTGCCCATTTTTTCAATCTGTCCACATCCACCTGGATCCATTCCCTACCCTCTGGTGTGTTAACTTTGCCCCATAATTTGGTATCATGTGTGAACTTGGAAAGGGTGCTCTCCACACCCTTGTCCAAGTCACTGATGAAGACTTTGAATAGCACCAGTCAAAGTACCAAGCCTTGTGAAAGTCCACTGCCCACATCTTTTCAGGCTGATATCGACCTGTCTACCACCACCCTCTGGGTGTGACCCCTAAGCCAATTTGCCCCCACCTGACCATGTAATCATCTACATCGCAGCCTGCCAGTTTATTTACAAGAACAGAATAAGATACCTTATCGAAGGCCTTCTTAAAGTCTAGGTAGATGACATCTACCTTGACTCCTGCTTCTAAGCATTTTGTGACCTGGTCATAAAAAGAAACAAGGTTAGTCAGGCAAGATCTACCTGCAGTGAATCTGTGGTGATTTCCTTTCAGCATTATTTCCCCTGCTGGGCTCCCACAAATGTGATCCTTAATGATTTTTTCCAGAGTTTTCCCAAGGATAAAGGTGAGACTAAATGGCCTATAGTTTCCTGGTTCCTCCTTCCTCCCCTTCTTGAAAATAGGGACCACACTGGCCCTTTTCCAGTCCTCTGGGACCTGAGTGGAGCACCCTGAGTGCTCAAACAGCCATGCCAGCAGCTCTGCTATGACACTGGCCAATTCCTTCAGCACCCTTGGATGAAGTTCAACTGGACCCACTGATTTGGACACACCCTGCCCCTCCAAGTGCCCCTTCACTAAGTCTCCACTCTCAGTTGGTGGGCTGGTATTCCTCCTGTGTCTATTTATGATCCAGCTGGGAGATTTGTCTTGGTCTGTGTCTAGGAATACAGATGCAAAGAACTCATTGAAGAGCTCAACTTTGTCCCCCCTTCTCTGTCACCAGTTGCCCTAGTTTGTCCTGTAGGGGTCCTATGCTCTCCTGTGCCTTCCTTTTGCTCCCTATATACCTGAAGAAGGACTTTTTGTTGTCCTTAATTTTTGTCGCCAGCCTAAGTTGTAATCCTGCTTTGGCCTTCTTAACTGATTCCCTGCAAGTGCGAGCCAAAGAGGTATATACTCCTCCTTGGTAGCTACCCCCTGTTTCCACAGCTTATATACTCTTTCTTTGCCCTTAGGCTTTCCTGGACTTCCCTATTCAGCCAAGAGGGCTTCTTGGCCCCTTTGCCTCTAATGCGCAGTGGAATTGTCTCCTGTGCCTGTAGGATCGCTCCCTTGAGGAATGACCACCCTTCCTGGACCCCCATTTCTCCAGTGGTCTTGAGCTTTAACACCTCATTAACTAATCTCTTGACACACTGAAGTTAGCCTTTCTGAAGTTTAGCACTTCTGGTTAGTCCTGCTGGTTAGTTTATCTACCCTTTGCCAGATAGTGAATTCAGTCAGTCGATGGTCACTATCATCTAGGTTACCTTGTGCCTGCAGATTCCGCACCAGGTCATCCCCTGTAGCTAACACCAAGTCCAGCAAGGCATTTCCCTAGTGGGATTGTATACTTCCTGCGTTAGGTGGAGGTCCTGAATGCTGGTTAAGAACCTACGTGAGCAGTTAAATTTGGATTACTGCTCCTCCCAGCACGTCAGGGTAGTTTTTGATCACCCATGGCAACCATATCTCTCGACTGTACAGCCTCTGAGAGCTGTCTGGAGAATTCCAGATCTAGCTCATCCTCCTGCTGTGGCAGTCTATAGTAGACCCCCGGTACCAAGTCCCTTTCCCTCTGGCCCCCTTATATCCTGACCGACAGTACCTTGGTTTGGCCCTCCTCTGATCCCATCTTGATTATGGATGTATATTGTTCCTTAACATAGAGGGCAACACTCCCTCCCCTTTTTCCCCCCACTCTATCCCACTTGTACAACTTGTAACCCTCAATGCCTACTGCCCAATCATGAGTAGGGTCTCACCAGGTTTCAGTCCAACCAGGTCAAAGTTGTTGCTTGCAAGCAGGAGTGCAGGTTCCTCCTGCTTGTTCCCATGCTCCTAGTATTAGAGTAGAGACATTTAAACCCCCCAATGGGTGTCCTTGGTGCCCCGCTGTCCTGATGTCTGTCAGGCACCTTAGTGCTTACCTGGGCTGATCCAGAGCATTGCACGTGGCTCGCTGATCCTAGGTTCTCCTTATCCTCTGCGTCCCCATCCCCCGATGTTTAAAGTTTAAAGCTCTTTGGAGGAGATCAGCCAACCTGTAAGAGAACAGACTTTTACCTTTAGAAGACAGATGAAGACCATCTCGTCCCAGGATGCCTCTCTCACGGGAGTGCGGATCATGGCTATAGAAGCCAAAACTTTCATGATGGCACCAGCTCCGTAGCTGCAGGTTGACTTCCCTGATGCAATTGTCCTGATGCTGAAGGTGACTGCTGACTGGAAAGGTGGACAAGAAGACCACCTGTGCCTTCAACTTCCTAAGCCTGACCTCTTAAGATAGAGTTAATAATATTTGGCTCTTAGCACATTTCATCCATAGAATATGTATCTCTGTCCAAGAAGGCAGTTTTTCTGAAGCGGACCCCAAAAGAACTGCTTTTCTGGTGTGGTTCGGTATCCTCCAAGGTGCAGCGGCTTTAAGCCCAGTTTATGGAAATGGGAGCCTCGTCGCTTGCTTGCTCTGAGGGCCATAAGGCTAAGGGCAGGCAAAACTTGGGTTGGGGGGCTTGGCCTGCAAGTAGGATGCCCGCCAAAGGTTTTGGAAACAGCTGTGGGTGAAGGATGTTTGCCAGTAGTAGGGCCACTTACGGTTCTGGAAACTTGGATTTGGAATTAGCTTTGGCTAATTTGGCCATGGAGACAAATTAAATAAAAAAAAATCATCCGTAGAGCTCAAAGTATATAATGAAGGGGTCAGTATCATTATCCCCAGATGGGCCTGCTATCTGCAGCTTAGTTTTTGGGTCCTGTGTCACTTTAGAACAGGGGTGGGCAATTATTTGCCCACCCCTGCTTTAGAAACTCTGCTGCAGAACTACATGAAATAACAGTGAAGACTTTTATTGAATTAATCATGAAAGCGGCAGCCTGGCAGCCCCATCTCACTTTCCATGTAGAATTCCATTCATTTTACATTGGCCCCTGGCTTCCATTTTCAGCCTGCAGCAGCAGTTCATATTGCAGAAGTTGTCTGAGGGAAGAGGAGACTGCAGCACATAAAGTTGCTGGCAAGGGGACAACAGTGCCTGGGAATGCACGAGACTCAGTTTGAGATAGGAAGAAGCACGTTTGCTTCTAGAATGGTCAGTAGTGAAGTTGACTAGCATCTTGTAGACTTAGATAAGAACCACTTGACATAAAATAGGCAGTTCATGCGTGTTGGAGCTATTGTTAGGCTGTTTGCAGACTAAGAGGTGTCACTTGGGTCCTGTTTTCCAGGTTGTCTTCAGCCTTTCATTAATGTAGAGCCGAAACTGGAGTGTTTCATGCATGAAAGCTGAGATTGTGGATTTCCAGCTCTCGAGTAAGAGGCAGAATTCTAGAGTAAATTCTATAGGAGTGGGATTATGGAATGCTCATGGCCCTAAATTGCTACTACAGCACTTGTTCAGTGAGAGCAGGTTACTTATTTACAATTCTCATATGGATGAAGATGAGTTAAACTTCTACAAGTGTCATGTAGCTTCAGTGTTTGTGCTAAGGTGTGAGACTCCCTGCATCCCTGCAGAGATGCCCTGCACACACTGTACATTTAGGGCTACACAGCACAATGCAGTGTCATTCAGAGACACCCAGACTAAGTCTACATGAACTAACTGGGTGCCATGAAGCTGTATTAATGTGATACTCTGCCCATGCTAACAGACCAACAGGGCATTCCAGCCTGACCAGAGTACTGCATTAATACAATTTCACTGCTTCATTCCTGAGCTAGCTTCTTCAAAGGTAGCTTGGTTGTCCCTTCATTGGACTGCATGCTGTGTAGACAGACCCTAAAAGGTGAAGGGATGCTTTCATTGTTAGGCATCTGTTTCTGAGAACACAAAATCAGGAGTTACTTTTGAAAATGTTGCCTAAAAGTACCTGCCAGGGTGAATTCCTCCACATGAATGCAGTGGTCCTATCTTCAAAACAAACCCAAGCTTTAAAGTGGGGTGGGCAATTATTTTGCCTGGAGGGCTGCTTAACAACTTTTGGTGAGCTGTCAAGGGCCACAAGGGTAGTCCCGCCCCTTGACAGGTGCCCTGCCCATCACCATCTTGGGACCTACACCTAACCCCTGACCTTTGCCACCTTCCCCCCCTCCCACTCACAAACACCACACGCACCCCTGCCTTCTGCAGGCAGGATCTCCCCTCCCCACTCACGAGCTGTCCAGTCACACACCACATGCTTGCACCTCTGCATGGAGCTCCCAGCTGGAGTGCTGGGACCCCCACGGAGGTGAAAGCACAAGAGCCCACCCAGTCCAGTGGCGTACAACCTCTGAAAGTCTGTCCCTCCCACTGGCTTTTAGAGGAGCATCCATGCCAGATGGAATAACCTGGCAGCCAGATCCAACCCACGGGCTGTATTTTGCCCACTTCTACTTTAAGGGCTTCTAGCAAATAATGACCACAAAAACAGCCTTGAAACTGGCTAGAAATTGAGGGAGAACTCCCCTGCCCCCTTCTAAGCATTTTCTTGGAAGGATTTTTTTTTTCTTTTTCAGCCAGAAAACTCATTCTTGATGTATGGTGTTTTCTGTGTACTGCCATCAAGTCCTTAATGTAGATTCCATTTCACTCAGACCCTATTACAAGCCTAAAACTTTTAAGTGCTGCAAATATCACTCTCCCCACCAGTGTTCGGAAACCACATTCTTTTTTACCATTCTCTTGAACAGCATTTGCATTAATATATTGCTCCCTTCTCTGCAAAGCAGAGATCCACATTATTCTTCTTTTTCATTAAATTGGAAATATTCTATTTGTGTAAGTGGCCATTTTGTTTTTTAGTTTTTAAAGTCTCAAGAGCCCTTCCTGCTTGTGTTCTTCTTCTCTCACTTCTTTACCTCTTAGGACAAACTCTCAGCAGGTGTAAACAGTCTAGTACTTTTGGCTTCAATGGTTTAAAAACAACAGAAAAGCTACTGGGATGGTTTACATGGATTTTTACTTGGATGTAAGTAGAGAACCAAACATTACATATTTCTGCAATTGCTGGAGGCAAAACTAAGGGAAAAAATAAAGCTAAATAGCTTGTCTAGAGACATGCAAAACAAGCAACATGGATGGTAATGGGTCCATTAGATGTTTTTACAATTTTTTTTCCATTTGAAATGCTTAAGGTCACTGGAAACAGACTCAACGTGATGTGAGTTGAGTCCTTAGCTAGTTTGAATCAACATAATTCCATTAATGGCCATGGAATTATACTGGTTTACCCCATCTGAGAATCTGTCCCAGAATTCAGATCAAGTGGATTTAGTTTAGAAAATTAAAAAATTCCAGGCAGGTTTGAACTCAGGGTTTTGGCTTAATGTGTTGCACCAATGCAAATCAAAATGTAGAAGTTTTAACAATGAAGCTTACAACAGTCTAAAAGCAATGTAAAAATCAAAGTCACCCCCATGGTTGTTTGAAATGTGACTCTAGATATATGAGTACCTCACAATGTGAGGGTTTGGGGGATCTTGGGGGTTGGTTTGGGCCTATCCCTAGCTGGGAGGATTCTTACGGTAAAAACATACAGACCCAAATCTTTCTCTCCTTGTTTTCTGTAGGGCTAAACTGCATAACTGAGAACAGAGCATGGTCCAGGGCTTTTAAGTGAAAAGGTTCAGTTCTCCGTAAGTACATCATAGGGATCATATTTTAATGATCTCCTAGGCTTTCATAAGTATCACATTAGTACTGGATTGTTTGCATGCAACCCCATATTTGCATGTCCTCCTGCATGCGTTAGAGGTAAAAATTAGTGTCACAAGCAAATGAGAATGGGTGCAACTTATTGGGGCCACTAGAGATACCAGGCACCAGAAAAAAGGTGGGTAAGCAGTGGAAAACATAGAGTATAAGGGAGACAGAAGAGGGATCGATGATAAGCCCCTCCATTCTGTGTGGTCTACTGCTTTCCAGATGTTGGCAAGTGAGCAGGTGGAGGCCCAGCCTTCACAGAGAGCTGTTGTGTTAGACAGTTACAGTCAACTCTTATGTATGCTGAGGCCCTGTGGTTCAGCCCTTAGGAACACCTCTGCCAAAGCATAATAGGAACCCTGTCTCAACTACTGGAGTTGCTAGAGTCTGCAGAACTAGTTCAGAAGCCCATTTGGAACTGGCCTTTTCATCGAATTTCCCTGCCATTCTGTGGGCAGCCCAAGTTGTGTTTATGGTGTTAGCCTAAGTAGTTAATGGTTTTGCAAGTGGCAGTGAATTCATTGCAGCTCCACTCTCCTTGAAGGCCACTCTTCTGGTCAAGCCTAATAGAGATATATGTCATGCCGGGCAGCACCTTTGTATACTGGGAGGGAGAAGAGGGGGGATGTCGGGGGAATTGAATACTCAAGCTTGGCTGTTCTGCATTTTCTGAATGACTCTAGGGAAACCTAAAGCCACCTTCATGCTGGATTAGACAAGGGATTGTATCATACAGAGGGCCAAGGATCTGGCTAAGAGAAAGAAGAGCCAAATCCACATAAGCATTTAGAAGAGGACTAGTATCTCCATTGGCTCTTCATGGCTGGGCCTTAGGAGCGGGAGCTTTATAGCATCCATATCAGTTATTCACCCTAGAAAACTGAACTGGCAAAAAATGTTGAGGAGTGTTTGTTGGTTAGCATAGCTGTATTTTATAGGCATAAGCCCCACATAGTACAAAGATGCTCCTTCATCAGTGCAAGAGTTTATGGCTGATGATGACTGTTCTCTTAACAGTCTCAATCAGTGAAAACAGTCTCATAAATATCAGCCTTTAATTCATTTCCTTCACTTCCATGCATGCCTTCTGTAGATTTTTTGCAGCAGTTGATTTGAAGCCTCTTGGGCCTAGTGCATAGATCTTATTAAAAAATTACCCTGTGTTTGACTGGGTGGGATTGATTTGCTAATTCCACAGCAAAATGGCTTTCATGTTTTCTCTGGTATTTTCTTCTTGCTGGAATGGAAGGACAAGCATCTGGGAGTTCCCCTCTCAGAAGTTATTTCTTTTGACTGCATTTAGAGGTCTTTCATGGTTTCTCTGGTTCATGAAAGATACTTTTATGGTTCCTCCTAAATTACTTGGCACAGCCTTTCTGAGACTAGTGCACCTGTGTGGGTGAGACTTGCCATATGAAAGAGAGCTGCTGTTTCCAGCTCTGCCAAAGGTGGCCTGTGCAGTTTCTTTGTTGCCCATCAGCAACACTGGGAAAAATGATATTTTCCTGCCTCCTAAATGAGGAGCGTGGAGCTATGCTCAGTAACAGAAACTGTAAAATGTACAAAATCATTTGCATCAGTCGCCAGAGGATTTAGTATCAAAACTGATAGAATGTGTTTACAGCAGAGGACCCTAGCCTTTCAAAGTGGTAGGCTGGGTCCTTGCAATCTGGCTGCACCGTGGGATGCCACTCCCCTCTGGTAGAGGCATGCGGGAAAGGGGACCTGCTGCTGGGTACTCAGCACCCCAGGAAAAGTCCCATTCAGCTCTTACAGTGCTCTCTGCCTAATAGGTTCAGGCCTGCACCTAGGAGGGAACTGAGAAACATTTTTAGTTTGGATGCCCCCTGAGGCGAGCAGTTCTGCATCCTACCAGTTGCTTGTGGGAATCACAGCTTTGAGCAGCAGCTACTGCCAAGTGTGTGGGAGATAAAGCTTAAGGGTATTGGCCAACTGGGCCCAGCGAAAAAGGCACTGGCCAGACTTACTTGGCCCATGGGTTAATCCCTCTCCAAGCCCAGGTGTCATGATGGGGTCTGTGGCAGGGCACTCACTTTAAGGGCCTGAAGCTGGCAGCTGCCAGGTGCCTGGTAAGGGCAGCCATTTTGAGCCCTGGGCTGCCCATATAAACAGGGCAGTTTGGCTTTTGGAGGCCAGACAGCAACACCGCCTGGCTGCAGGGTTGCTGGTGTCATCTGGAATTAAGGGAGGAGCTTTAGGGGATGGTCAGGAGGTTCCTTGTCCTAGGCATGACCTAAAACTGCACCCTGCCAGGAGTGGGTGGCCTGGTGGGGCTCTCAGTGGTACGGGATCCCCCAGGAAATGCCAGGCCAGTTACCACCCCAGTGATAGGTGGGTCAGGGCGCCTTAACCTCTAGCCCCCACAACTGGGTGGGTCACCCCTTTATAAGGTCTGGAAGGTGGACCCCAGAGGAAGAACGTGAGGCCATGGACTCTCAAACCTGTCTGAACATGCCCCCGACTGGCCAATGCCAGGGCCAGGACCGGAAGGGTCGAAGGGCCGGGGGCCCACTGCGAGGGATGCCCAGAGCCGAGGGCCTGGGGTTCCGACTGGCCTGGAGGTGGGCCAGGGCTAGTAGCCCAAGGTCCCGGGGGGACCACAGCCATGAGGGGGAAGCAGTTTGGGGAGCTATGGTGCCGAGAATGAAGGTGGATGAGGCCGCCAGAATGGAAGGATCATAGTGGGGTTCAACACTAGGATTCTGGGACCCAGCAAGGGGCTAGTGATTGTGAGAACTATGGAAGCCACCTGCTAGGCTTGGGCTGTGATATAGGGGAGGAATGGAGCTGCAGATAGTGCCCCCTGGCATCGGGGCAAGAAATGGGCAGCCTCCCGCTTAATTACATAAATGAACTAATTAAAAACAAGGCATGACAGGCGAGAAGGTGGGCGGTTAGCCCAGAAACAGCTGGTCGGGCCACAGTGAGACTGGCCCGGAGCAGGCCACCTGTTACAGGGTCATACCAAGAACACCTGTCCCAGGCAGCATTGACCAGCACCGGCATGATCAGGTAAGGCGCCTCATGCCACTGAGCATCACTGGGGCTTGGCAGCTCAGAGCACCAAGTTCTGATCCCTGCTGTATCACAAGTACCCACAGTCCCTGTGCTAGATGGGTGCTCATGCGCAGGACTGGGTGGTTCAGCAGGGCTATATTAGTCCCTACTGCCCTCTTACACATGCTGCACAGCCCCACCCCAGCACTAACTTCCCAGCCTGGCCCTTGCTCCCAATAGGTGCAAGGACTACACTCCTACTCCAAGGCAGCACTTGGGATGCAGAAGGAGGAGATTGGGGTATGGGTTCCCCTTGTTCCCAGTCTGGCCGAGGACGGCTGTGGTGACAGCCCTCTCTGCCCAACCCCTAGCGCAGCAACCTACAAATTGCCAAGTGATTTGATTCATGGAGGCATTTCTACAGCAGGTCTGCCCTGCAGAGATGGGAGGGTGGGGAAGGAAACAGGGGCAGTGAGCTGCTTGTTGCTGATCCCCCTTTTGCTGTGGACTGAATGCAGTCACTTATGGGGCCAGATTCAGGCTGCAGACCATAGGTTGAACACCACTGATCTACACTGCTCAATTATGGTGTTAGGTAGCATGGCACTGAAACCCAACACATGCTCCATTGGTGCTACCCCCTCAACAGGAAATAGCATAGCTGCCTTAATGCAGCTCCGCACATGTCAGTAAGCTCAGCCTCTCAGCGTTAAGACAGCTGTGTTACTTACAGCTGGGGATGTAGTGCACACAATGTGTGCAGCAATATCCTGTAACCACCTTGATCCAGGTCAGGCTCTGTGGAGCTTAGTGCATGCTAGCATCATGCTTCTAGCAAGTTCTTTGGTGCATCCACAAAGAAGCATTTTTCAGGGGCTTATAACTTGGCCAAATATAAATGGATTTTTCAAGAGAATGACAAAAGGTGTGTCCTTGACCCCATTGCTGTTCTCCTATAAAATCTCAGTTTCTTGATCCATGCCTTGGAGGGGGATAGATCTTTTTTTAAATTTGCTCACACAATTCTTGGCTATGGATCAGTTGTGTTTGCTGAAACTTTAAAAACAAAAACAATGTCACGGTAAAAATCCAGCAGAGAACAGTTCAGCCCACACGCTTGGTATGTGACATGGTTATAAGCATCTGAACACAGGGACTTTTTAATGGAAAGTGTAAAGTAACACTAACAATAGGTGACCTTGACAGCTTCACTAGTAATAAGGCTTTGGGTTGGTTTAAGCCACTGAAGCCATCTGAAAGCTTCTGAATATTTTTGAGCAGAGAAAAAAAATCCAAAAATAGCAATGGGGATAAAGGACCATCAGCAGAGGAGAGTGAAATCCAGACACGGATGGGAGGTGACTGATTCAGAATCCATTGCAACTATATGTAGGATTTTGAAAAGGGGGGTGCAGATGATATGGCACATCATCACATATAGCGCACACTTTTTCTCCAGTTAAAGAGAAACTAGAGGCTTTACTGATATGCTAGGGGCTAGCACTATATTAGGCAGTTTAAAATGAAAGCAAAAACAAGATATACCTATTGGAATGTGCACTAATTTGCTAGATTATATATTAAGTTTGAAAATACACAAAACTAGGCAAAAATATTCAAAAGATATTGTATTATTACAGGTGTCTATTGGCATGCTTGGTGCT
Organism: Crocodylus siamensis; assembly: GCF_052110815.1. Classification (NCBI taxonomy): domain Eukaryota; kingdom Metazoa; phylum Chordata; order Crocodylia; family Crocodylidae; genus Crocodylus; species Crocodylus siamensis. The sequence continues at coordinate 33,426,583 of NC_143404.1, read as the reverse complement.
TCCCAGCATGCACTTCATTCCCCTCCAGTACTGCTGCTGTAGTGGATCCGCAGAGAACTGCCAGTCCAGATACTGCATGGGTGTTAAGGCAGTGGCTTCCCCCATGGTGGCTGCTGCCCTGTGCTATGACAGACCCCAAGTCTTAGCTCTGAAACTTCATCCACTTGGTCCTGAAGAAAGAAAGAAACAAAGAAAAAGAAGTGTACTGCCAGTTTTTGGATGCTGAGGGTATAATTTAATTCTCCCATAAGAAATAGGAACACAGGTTTTGTCATATCAGACCAAACCAATGGTCCATTCCTCCATGACTGGCCAATTCTGTATACTCAGAAATTATTTTCAGGCAGAGATGCCCATGAACAGTTTCAGCCCTAAAAATGAATGCTTTGGAAATTTGCAATCAAATTAAAACAAAGAGTTATAATGGACTGTCTTTTGCAGCCTTCATTTCAATACTAGCTACTGGCACAACTGTCATAATGGTCACTCATCATTCTCTTTTCCACCCAAATACAGAATCAGTTTATCTCTTCATATTTGCAGCTAATAATGTTTCTAGGAGGCTAGAGAGAAAACAGAGGAGTTAAAACAATTTGACACATTATATGGCTTGGCTATAATATTTTCAATATTATTATATTGCTTTAAAACAGAAGTTTCACTTCCTTTTAGAAACTGAAATTTTACATAATGAAACAGAGAGTTTCATTGGTCAATGAGATTTAACTAGGCTACAGAGTGTTAAGAGTGAAGCTTTTTTTCCCTACTTCCCCTACTTATCGGGTCTTTCTTGTTTTGTGCTTTTTCTTCTCCCCCTCTCGCATTCGTGCATGCACACTTCCTGGGCTCTCCATAGTATTTATGGAATGGCTTTTGCCATTCTGCTCCATTCCTTTATGGAGAAGTGTAATGGAGAATGCAGTTTGGCTTCTCGCAGGCACTTGTCATGCAGGCATTATCCCAAAGCACTTTACAAAAGCAAAGGCTTAGATCCTAGTTCTGTGGGAATTATGTGGAGGCAGTCATAAGTATAACTCCCTCAGACACACCCTACAATAAGTGAGAGCTTCTTGCTAAAGATGTCTGCCTCTTTCCTGAATAGATTTGCAAGATCTTTACCTTCCCTGAGACACAGGAAGCATTTCAGATCTTATGGCCTTTTCTAGACCCCCATCTGTGTCATAGCAGCATTGTTTCTTTTGGTCAGGGCCTCTCTGGACTGTGAAATGTTCTTATTCTTCAGCTATAGCAATGGTTCTCAACCTTATTAGACTTAAGGCACCCCTCAGAAAATGGCAGCTCCTTGTTTTTACTTGTTTTTTTAGCTATGGAAAAATAATAGCTCAATTCTTCTGTTGCAAAGAACTCAGAAAGACCACAGCAGCTGTGAATGCTTTTAAAACTGGGTTCTTATTTGAAATCTTTGGGTTTATCTTGTGGATCATGTTTGCACACTGAACAGTTCTAACATTGTGTGGCCCTCCGTAGCACCCTTGAAAGGATCTCAACCCACCTCAGGGTGCCATGGCCCCCTGGCTGGGAATCACTGAGCTATAGTGAAACTGTTCCAGTGTTGCCATCTTGTGTAGAGGAATCCCAGGTGCTGTTACATCTGTGTCATCTAACATTGTTGAGGGGGCTGAGCTGGCACTGTTATAAAGATGTCCACCATCCAGTGTTCCCTCTAAACTGCACATGTGTGTGGCCACACACAATATAAAATCATGCCATGCAATAATTTTTTAATGCTGCGCACACAGTGACGTAGTGATGTGGGATGGGGGGAGGGATGGAAGGGGGCCACGGCCCCTGGGCACTGGCCTGGGGGGCGGGGGGGGGATGCCCAGTGCCGTAGCAAGGGGGTACAGATGACCCTCCACTGCAACTACCAGCTTCGCATCCAGCCACTTGCCACTCGCCTCAGCCCGGCCATAGGCACACTGAGATACCCACGCACTCCTAGCCAGGATTGCTTATGGATTGCTAAACCTTAGAGGGAACATAGCCACCATCTACTGTGATTGACATTGGATGTCACACAAAGGGAACTCTGGGGCAGCTTCACCATTACCAATACATCATGGTGGAAGCCTACCCTAGCTGGGACACCCCCAAGCATGTGACTGCTGTGGAGTTGCCTCCAGCATGGGCAAGTCCAATGTCTCAAAAACAGCCATAAAGGACCATTTTGGAGAGTCCCTATCAGCATGTTTCTGATCATCAATGGAAACAGGGGGTGTTATCTGCTCAGTAGCACCCTGCCTGCCCTGTGGTGAGCACATACTCTTTGGTTCTTGTGAAGTGTTTCCTACTACCATGACTTCAGCTCCATGAGGGAGAGCCATGTTGAAGACCCTGGTATATCTGCTGGGAAGATATGTATCACTGGTGCTCTAAGCATGTCACATGGGCCAGATCTGAACCAGGTCAGATGACATGATGATTCAAATGCTGGCAGCTGCCTGCATCCATTTCTCTATAAACATCCGCACAGGTGGAGAAATGCAGGTGCTAGCTGTAATGAAAGCAAAGGTTATACCTGCTAAGAGGAAAACACTTATTCCTTGTTCCATGGAAGGAATAAGGAAAATTGTTGACACAACTTAAATTGATCAGGAAGTGGCAAATGTTTTCAGTAAAATTTGTCACAGAAAAAGCACTAAAAAGCCCTAAACAGGTGAGCAGCTCTCGCTGTGCGATAGCTGGGCGGCAGCCATGACTCCCTACTGCACTTCAGCCTGGTAGTCCCACAGTCCTTTTCTGGCACTCTCCATTTGATATAGCAAGGAAATGGGGTAAAGGCAGCACTAAGTGGAGCTGGGTTTGGGTTTGCCATGGTTTTCTGGGGAACTTTACCATTTGCAAAGCTAAACCTGTGGGGAGACAATAGATATCTGACCACCCATTTTATCACAGCCCCAAATACCTGGCTGTTGGATAACTATGGAGTAGGACTTGAATCAAAACCCTACTTTCAGTCATAAGGCTCTATGCCTCACAGTGCAAAATATTAGGGGTGTGCGAAGTGGGCCCTATTCAATTCGGATTCGACCCAAATCAGGGACAGTGGTTTGATTCGGATCACTGCCCTGATTCATTTCAGTTGAATCTGAAGAGTCATTGCTGATTTGGAGAATCGGCAATTCAGACAGTTTTAAGTTTTTTCTACATGCCTCAAGGTAGCAGGCATGGCTCGTGAATGCTATGATGCAGGAGCGCGGAGGGGGCCCTCCATGTGTTCAGTGGTGAACCTGGAAGTGGATTGGAAGTACTTTGGTACACCTCCGGGTCTGCTGGGGAGCACACTGGACCCCCCATGCCCCCCTGCGCCCCCTCAGCTCAGCAACCAGCTGTGGGAGGACCCCAGGTGCTCCCCCCAGACCCACAAGGCACCAGTTGCTGAGCTGGGGGGTGGGGTGGCACCCAACGCTGTCCCCCAACAGACCTGGCAGTGGACTGGAAGTGCTTCTGGTCCACTTCCAGGTCTGCAGCTGAGTGCATTGGGGAGCCCCCTCTGCTTCTGTGGGACACTCCAAGCACCCCAGCATCACAGCACTCATGAGCCTCTGCTACCTAGAGATATGTAGAAACAACATTTAAAGCTGTGTGTATGTTCAAATCTCTGAATCAATTCAGAGGGTTCTAATTTGATTCGGAGAGATTAAAGGGATCTCTGATTTGATTCAGATTCAGAGATTCAGCCACCAAATCAGACCGAATCTCCATCGAATCAAATCAGGGACTGGAGCTTCACACAGCCCTACAAAACATCCTTGATTTTTGTTGATTTCACTGCAAGTGAAGGGTGCTCAGTGCTAGTCAGGAGTAGGCTTATGGCATGGCTTTCTGACACTGGAGGTTCCTGGATGTATGCAGTTCTAGCCATCCGCACAAGACTATTCTCCAGCTTGCTCTCATAAATGGCAGTCTGCTCCATTACTATAAACTGCTCACTCACTGTCTGTGCATCACTAACTAAAGCATTTGCTGCCAGAGAATATCCCAGTGCCTGCATGACTCCCTCTTCTTGATAGTAATTAGAAGTACACTAACGATGTTTATCCACAGTGGAATACTGGCATGGGAAATTTTGATGCTTCCAATTTTCTTCATCATTGCATTTTAAAAGACAATTTGCAAACAGACTCTGATGTCTTGTTCTTCCTGAATCAAGACCATTTGCTGGCATCTTTGCAAAGCTGAGCATTATTTAGTAGGACTGTGCAAAACGGCACCATTCTGTTTTTACTTGCGTTTCAAGGTTTCGAGGGAACAGCTTTTCATTTTGAATTTTGTTTTGATTTGAAACCAGTCCCATTTTGTTTAGTCGAAACAATGACACTGTTTTGATGCTGTTTTGATGTTTCGCCTATATGCTATAATGGGGAAGCTCAAAACAGCCTCTCTCATCCGGCAGGCAGATTGGGGGCCACAACCCCGGAAAGGCTGCGGGGGCTGTGCCAGTCCTCCCAGGGTTGCAGGCCCCTGATCTGCCTGCCAGATGAGGGAGGGAAGCCAGGTGCTGCCACGTGGGACTGGCAAGCTGGGGAAGGGAACTGAGCCCAATCGCTTAGTTCCCCTCTCCAGTGCTGTGATTGATGGGGCTGGGGACAAGAACTGAGCCCAGCCGGACTGAGTTCCCCTCCCCAGTGCTGCAAGTGGGCTGGGGAAGGGAACTGAGCCCAACCTGATTGCAGCACTGTGGAGGGGAATTGAGCCCAGTCTCAGTACCCTTCCCTTGCTCTGTGGTCAGCTTTCTGCAGCCTGGCTGCGGGAAGTGGGGAGAGCCAGGGCTGTGCTCCCGGCTGAGCTGCATGGGGCTGTGGAGCCGCTGGGAGCAGAGTTCTGGTTCTCCCCTGTCTCCCACCACCTGGCTGCTGGCTGCTTTGAAACTTGAAACATTTCAAAACTTTTGAAACATTTCAACCGGCTTCGTTTTGTTTTGAGGCTGTTTCAAAGCCCTTCATTTTGTTTTGATTTTGCTGTTTCGAGCTCGAAATGAATTGAAACTGTTGAAACAAAACAGCCACTGAAATTTCCCACAGCTCTATTCTTTAGCACGGACCTTTTCTCCTGGTTGTTAACATAGCAGTGGATTAAGGGATGTTTGCTCCATTCACACTGCAAAAACTGAGGGTTCCAAAATCATTCAGGTAATTTAGATCACTTGTCCCCATTCAGGTCAGTGGAGAATCCTAAGTAGAGGTCTGACCTGCAGTGCTTTACAACTTGTGATTATTCTTCTCCATTCCAAATTAGTGCAAAACAGGCATTAGAAATGACCAGATCAGGATGTTCTGTACCCTCTAGAGATGATATATTGTACCCACTCTTCTGCACCTCATAATGTGAGCGCAAAGCACAGAAGCAGGTTCAGGGGGGAATTGATAGGCCGATATGTTTCCTTCAGGGGAGGGTGTAACCCAACAGGAAGGGGAGTGGGGGACTGTAGTTGGGCTTTTGTACATTTAGTAGATCTCAGGCCTTATACTCAGGTGCTGAACACAAAGAGCACAGCTGCAGTTTGCATGTGGCACATTTTGGGGCAGCTTCCCAGCCCTGGCTAAGTCCCATTTACAGGGCTACAGCAGCACATGAGGCTCTTGAAGTTGTCCTAAAAGAGAAGATGGAGATCCCCTCCCACCAGGGTTATAATAAGCACTTGTGTTCCACCTCCACTGAAAAGGTAGGGCAGACTGGGAGATGGCATGGTAGTGGCTGGAGGGGACGGTGTTAGACTAGCTCCCTGGGTCTGTGCCAACTAGCATTAGTTAAGGAAGTCTCTCTGAAGCAGATTAAAAATCAGGATGATGCTTTTAGAGAAATGAGATTTATGTCCCCTATTTTTTCAATGAAAATTCAAAATTTTGCCTCATTCAAATTGACTGAAATTGGAAATATAAAAATCTCAAAGCAGGTGAAGTGCTGAGTACCTGCCACTCCCTCTGAGGTCAGTGGGAGCAGAGGGGGCTGAATGCCCAACATAGGGCTTGTGTTAGCAACAGCAGTGCATGCAATAAAAAATAGATTTAAAATCAGCGGACACTTTGAATGCTTCAGAGCTGTATTTATATTCACAACTCTTTTAAAGGCTCAGGATTTATCTCCATTCTGTAAAAGAACCTTATTAAAGGCTTGTGGATGCGCCACTCCTGAATAATGAGGGCAATCCTGTCTCAGGAAGATAAATTCCAATATAATGATGACATTGTCCTTCCTTATTATAACACTCAGTCAGCACCTCATTTAACTGGTGTTTTACCTAAAGATTTTGACAGGATGCTTTAGCAATGGAAGGATAATACAGTGCTTTTTAATTGCCACTGACTCTAAAATTAGCCTTTTTATGTGTTTTGAAATAATTGATGTGAAATTCTTTGGTGGAAAACTGTTCATAAATGCGGTCACTGTTTTTGAGAGATTTAACCTGGAGCACCTCTAGTACTGCTGAGTACCCATATCTTGAATCCTAGCTATGTGGAGCTGAAGGTGCCCAATGTGACTGACATTTTTGGCCAAGGTTGGAGTGTTGTAGCCATGATGGACCAGAAAGGGTATGAAAGACCAGGATTTTTGTGGTATCTTTTATTGGACCAGCTATATATTTGGGAGAGCTGATAGACAAGCTTTCAGGCATCAGGTGGCATTCTTCAGGTCCCTTGTCAAAGGAACCTAGGACAATGAATGGTTTAGAAATTGCAGATCAGTGCCCCTTTCAGATCATACAAAGAGAAGGAGATTCTAAGTCAAACTGAAAGGCAGCAAATTGAAGAATACTTCAGAGAGTGTCTTTTTGAATGCAGTAGTTGATCCAGAGTCCTGTTATGCTAGAGATTTGTACAAATCTGGAGGTTCTGACCACAAAATGTTTACAGCATCCTACAAAGAAAATAAAGAGGGAGATGGAAAGATTCCTACAATGTGAACAGACCCAGATACATTGGATGCTTTTATCACTTGCTTTGGGTTATTTTTATCTTATTGTTAATTCTATTAACAAACAAGGCTTTTTGCCACCTACTCTGAGCACAGTTGCATTCGGACCAAGCCAGAATCACAGTTTAGTTTCTTCTTTACACTCTTTCTGGTGAGAATCATTTGGCCCTGCCTCTAGAGCCAGCTCACTTTACACCCTTTGTGCCAACTCAGTGGCCAATGACTGGCTGTTAGGGTTGGGGGTTGTAACAGGGAATTCGTACTCTGTTACAAAGAAACAGAACGGGAAGAGTTTTTTAGTGAACCAGACAAAGGCAGCTGACAAGGCTGGGGTTAATAAACAGCCTTGTGGTCAGGACAGCTAATAAGGTATCTGACCGGAAGAAGGTGGGGCTTGGCTTGGGAGGCATAGAAGCCTAGAGCCTGAGCAAGAGGGCAGTCTGTTCCTGGAGGCTGCTGGGGAAAGAATTCTGCAGAGAGAGAGATGTCAATTGCACGGTGATCGATTGGGTGTCTGCTGGGCTGGTGATGTTACATAGAGCTGAAAGCTGGCAGGGGACTTAAACCTAGAGGAGTAGGGGTCTGTACACAGTTAGTGGGCTAAGAGTTTAGTTATGGCCCAGGGCTTATGGTTTTGGTTTGAGTTTTGACAGGTAGTTTGTGTTTGGGACTACAAAGGTTTGGAGGTCCCATCTGTGTCTGCAGGGTATGTGACTGCCTTGAGCCCTGCCAGTGGTAAGGCAAATAGTTAGCGTAGTGGAGAAGGGGCCAGGGATCCAGTGCCTGAGAAGGGTAAGAACCAGGGTTAGGGAGTTGTAGTCCATGAAGGGCAAAATCGGGTGGGGGACAAAGCCCAAGAGGGGCAGGCGTCAGTGTCTGATGGAGTAAGATCAGGCCTGGGGCATGGAAGCCAGGTTTAGCATAGTGGGCCTAGGCTGGGAGGTGGCCATATCACTAAGAAGCTGGAAAGCAGACACCCCACAAGGGTGTGTCGGCTTTGAAGTGGCCTACCAAGGTGATACTGAGTAACATCTGTGAGGCATGGGCATAGCTAAAGAGGCAAATTTATCTTTTGAGGCAAGAGAGACCGTAAGGTCTGGATGGGCCCAGAAGGCTCACTTAGCTCTCAAGAGGTCTGAAAAGGAATCACAAGGTCCAAGAGGGTGAACTATCCGAAAGAAGGGCAAAGCCAAAACCTGGGCCTTGGAGGTAGCCTCTTTTCTCATACGTTAGTTGATGACATCAAGGTGTGGCAGGAAAGAGAAATGGAAGAGTATTTAGGGAGGCCAAGCAGGTCAGGAGCTACATGACTACCAGGGGGCAACATGGCCACTCCTGGGGGTATGATCCTTACAGGGGTGGAGACTCAAATTTCCCTCCATTCCCATTCACATCCCCCACTCATGGATGTGAGGAAGAATAACATCCTGATGAATTATAGACATGGCCAGTGCAGAAGAGTAATGGGACACCTACTTTCCCAACACAACTGTGCAGAAAAGCCCCTTACTACATAGTTGTCGCTGCCCTTAGCCTGGCTATTACATGGTGGTTTGATTCTTGTAGGTGTTATAGAGGATGTTTGTGTAGGCGGGCAAGGGAGCAGCCTCTTGAGTCCACTTGGGGAAGGAAATGTGTGTACAGGGAAGGCTGTAAAGGGAAGTGCAGAGATGCTGCCAGGAGGGGGCAGACAGGCAGTCATGCCTGGAGTCACTAGATCAATGAGAGGGACAGAGGGCAAGGCAATAAGAAACTACAGTAAATGGAGGGTCTTGAAGATAAGGACAATAAGCTTGGCTTGGTGCTGTAGGAGACGGTTAGAATGATCATCAGGATAGTGCTATGTGGTTAGAGTCATGGACAAGAAAGGATATATTCTTGGCTACAGAAGTTAGTGCCAAAGAAACAGCGTTGCAACCTTTGATGTTATCATAGGGACAGATGAGCAATTTGGGTCCTCACAGAAAAGCCCTAAGTAGGGCCTGCTTCCATTCTGGCCCACATCAGTGGTAATTCCTCTGAAGTCACTAGATAAGCAATAGCAGGGCCAGGCTCCTAGCCTTTGCAGTGCTATGGGTCTTGACTAAAGCTGGTCTGAGGAAGGTAGTGCTGCACTCTGTGTATGAACTGGTTGTGTTCCTACTGGGAGCCTGCTATGCTGGAAAAGTACTCTCTCTAATTTTCTCTCTTAGAAGAAGAGTGGTGACAATTCCCTGTGTGCTGCACTAATTCTCTTTTTTTCCCCCTTGCGAATGGGGTTGATTGTTTGCAGGATGTGGTGTTTCTTTGGTCAGCTGAGGCTATGTTGTTGCTTAAAAGAAAGAACCCACTGCATATTACACGCTATTCGATGAGTTTGTTCATGCACGTCCTAGGTGCAGTGTGAAAGAAATACAAAGTTCAAATAAATCAATAACAACTTGTCAAGCAGCAGCCGCCTGCCCAAACGTGTCTGCTGAGGAGGCTCATTCACATGCACAAGCCCCAGTTTCTGAGCCAGGAATATTAGCAGCAGTCTTATGTGTTTCTGTATCTTGCCATCTTCTGTGGTGTTCAGTGCCATGATGGGTCTTTTGGTGCATTTCTCTGTTGTGTCAGCCTCAGTGTAGTGCCATTTTCTGGGTCATGTCCATGTAATGTCCTGCTGGGTTGTGCTCTGCCAAACATAAATAGGCCACATAAGGTCATATCATGGTCATAACCTGTGTCATGGTAATGCTATCCCTTCCATGCCAGATGATCAAGTGAAATGTCACATTTTTCTTTAGTGTACAGTGCCCCACAGTGTGATACCATACCTTGTGCTCAGTGCCATGATTCTGTTAGTGCAGTTCTTGTTTCTGTACCATACAGGCCCAGACAAGGGGAATTGCACAAGTATAACCAGCAATAATGAACATCAAAAACTTAAAGGCATCAATTTGATGTGGGATCTCTGAAGCTTGAAAGTTATCACTTTGTATATCTGTTCTGTGCTAGAAGAAAAATAAATGATGCATGACAGCTGTGCATACAGAAACACTTACAGCTCTAACTCTGAACAGTGTAGCTGGGGTGGCACCTTGGAGTCTATGGACTTACACTGGATTTATATTGGCTTAGGTGAAATCAGAATCTGGCCCTCTGTCTCTAATGGAAGTTATCAGTGAAAACTGATCTGAGGTGAAAAGAGACTGTTAGAAAAGGATGGATTTTGACGTATTGTGGGAACTTGGTCTTTTGTGCAAAAATCATTGTACACCTCTCCAGTAATTGATTGAAAATGTATCAGGTTTCTGGGTTAGTAAGGAAGATTTGCCTTATAATTCTAGGACCTGTTGAACAGCCAGAGGGGAGAGGGCTTCTCTTGGTGACTGGTTATTACTTGTATGTAACAGAAAAACGCTTCTGCCTAAATTGAGTGTATACCCTCAAGTCCTTAATTCCCTCATCAGACACTTATCCCAGATCATTTAAAATAATTGTTTAAATGGAGCAAGTGGGTGAGATTTGTCCCAACCCTCAGCCTACTGAAGTCATGGAATGACCCCTGGTCTGAATGTCACTAGATAGCTTGTCAGTCAGCATTGGTAAATTGTAACTGCCAGAATGTTCCCTTTTTCAATTAGTGCAATCATTAAATTAAAAGGCCAGGGAGCAGTTTTATAGGCAATAAGACCCTTAGCAGGAAGCCAGTGATGATGCAAGTGCTCAGTGAAGGGGCAAGCTCAGAGTTCTCAGTGAAGTGCTCTAGTCTGGCAGCAACAGCAATCCTTGCTACTGGCATCTCACTGGAAAGGCCAGTGTGAAGTCCCAAAGGAGACAAAATCAGACTCTCCTGGCTTCGACTGTGAGATTTTTCACATGGGACAAGTGAAGGTCTGGTTCTCAGGGCAGTGAAGAAGGTGATTAAAGTAGCCATGAGAGGTTGTGGGGTAAACAGGGCCATGTAAGACCAAAACATGTTGGAGAGTGTTGATGGGGTGAGGGGTGCTGAAAAGAGCTGGAAGGACTGTCCAAGAACCACCTCCCTTGCCAGATTCTCTTTTCCCAGCTCTCCATTAGCCAACGCTCAAAGGACGGCCAAAGGAAACGGTACAATGACACACACAAGGTCACCCTCAAGCTCAGAGGCATCAACACCAATGCCTGGGAGGAGTAAGCTGCTGACCATTCAGTGTGGCACCACCTGGTCCACTAAGGCATGCACCACTTCGAGGCCCAACAACTCGATACTTAGGCAGAACGGTGGTGGTGGAGGAAGGAGAAGGAGACCAACCCAGGGATGCAAATTCCACTCCCCTGCATAACAACATGCCCCCATTGCCAAAGAATGTGTATATCCAAAACCAGGCTCCTCAGTCACCTGAGGACCCATCAGGCCTGACAAATGTCATCCTTGACTCCGAGGGACTGATGATGATGATGACTGAAGAGAGCTTCAAGGATTGAAGAGGAGGACCAGTGAATGTCAGAGTAGGTTTAGGTGCATCCAGGATGGTGGAACAGATGTGGCTGTGAGGCAGTAACAGGGAGGTTCTCTGCAACAGCCCGACTGATGAACGCAGCTTTGTAGAGTTTTCCATAGTCTCATTGCCCATTCCACCAAGGAAATCATAAAAGGTCTTAGTCTTACCCAAACAGGAATGGGAACTTCTTTATTTAATCCTATTTAGCAGACAGAGTTTTGGTGGCTGAGACACAGTAGCAGTGTGCTAGCAGCTGGGCGTCAGGAAGTGAACTCCTGGGCCAAAGTGAAGCTGATTTGTCTTCTTCTTATTGGGCAGGATGGGTCCAAAGAGAAAACCAAGTTCACAAACTGTAAAAACAATAACTGGTAAGAATGTCTGGATTCTCTAGATGGGCTGCAATCCCATGCCATGTGTCTGAGGGGAACTTGCTTGTTTCCCATTCCCCCAAACTCCCAGGCTCCTTTCTACAGCTCTTAAGGAGGCATGAATTAACCCTAGAAACAAATGCTGCATTTGGGCATAACCCAAGGCTTCTACCAGAGTAGAAACAATTGACTGATACAAGGGACCATTTGGGATGATGTGGGAAGTCACACATGCTACTTCCAGGGGGAGACAATATCCAGGCATCCAGGTACATAAGGGGTGTTTCCTAATCCAATAAGGATGGGGAGGGGGGAGTCAAACTCATCTAACTCTATGGGCTGGGTGAGGGTCCATGGGCCAGTCAGTAGGCCAGATCTATCCATGCCAGGGCCAGTTTGGTGGGGAACCACATGCAGTCCACAGTATACATCAGGCAGTCCACAATACCCGGTTCCAGGGCTTGTACTGCAAGTGGTGTGTGGGCTGTCCCTGGCAGCCTGCCGCCCAGGGGACCAGCATGGGGTGCACACTGCATGCAGCATCCCACCAGACCAGGTCCCAGGCTGTCTGTGTGCAGAACTAGAGCAGGCAGCACAAGCTCTGGGGTGGGGCCAGCACATGGTGCATAGGCTGGACCTGGTGCTAATGCCACAGGGGGCCAGCCTGGGGTATGGATGCATGCAGTGGCCTACGGGACAGCCTTGCATGGTGGCTTTGGCACAGCCCTATCTGGACTGGCCCCAGAGCCAGTACACAGGGTTGGTCCCATGAGGCTGCCACATGCAGCTTGCACCCTGGACCAAGCCCTTGTGCCATGAGCAGTGCCTGTGTCCAGCCCACATGCTAGACTGGCTCTGCATGTGGCATTCAGGGTCAGTCCGAGAGCCAGAACATGTGGCTCCATAGATTGGATCTGGTCTGCAGGCTATACATTTGACACCCCTGCAACAAGGGAATTGCATAGCCATGAGCTATCTTCAGTCACTAAAAAGAGGCCTTCTGTCCTTTGCACTGGCCCTGCTGTGGTGCTTAGTGTTAGTCTGAGCTGAGAGGGCACACCCAAGATATTCAACACTGCAAGTCAGGAGGCCATGCTGAGTCTAGGTTTGGTCAGTCTTGTTCCCTGTGTAGATCCGGCATTTAGTCTGTGTTTGGGCCTGTCTGCTCCAGCAGTGACAGTAGCAAAGGACATATTCCAGCCTCAGCGCACATGTATACTCTGAAGAGCTTATCAGGTGCCCACCAAGCCCTGTCCATGCTCAGGCAGGGTTGAGACTGGGCTGTGGAATAGCCCCTGCCTCTTCCAATCTGAGGTGGGTAGGCAGCAGACAGTCTAGGATGATGTTTCGTCCTGGTCCTCCAGCAATAGAGGTCTGAAGGCAGCTCCATTCTCTGCCTGCTCACTAATCAGGCATGGCCTGTGGGTGTTGAGAGAATCTTTCTGCACTGCTGGGTTTGTCAGTCTTAATAACATCAGATACTGCCCAGAGAAGGGGGTTTGTATTTCAAGTGTAATTTTTATTTTGATAGTGCCCCTTTGACATTCCAGGGACCCAGAAAGCAAAGGTCAGGTCACTGAACTTCAAAAAAGGCACCAATCAGCAGGCTTTGGGAATGTACACCCTCTGGTCATCCTCCTGTGTCTGAGCTTCATGCCAATCTTTTCCACCACTGCAAGAAGCATCAGACTGAATCTCAGCCCCAAACCCCATCCATTGAAAGGAATGAGAAAAATGTATCCCTTCACAAGAAGGCATTGGCCAACTACTGTCAAGTGAGCCTGAAGAAGCTAGTACCCTAATGTCACTGAATGTTAGTGGGCTCCCACTAGCCCCATGCACTGGAGAATGTGAGGAGCTGTCCTGTACTGAGAGATCACAGAATAGTAAGGCTAGAAGGGACCTCAGGAGGTCTTGTAGTCTAATCCTCTGCTAAAGGCAGTATCATCCCCATCTAAACCAAGGTACAGCCCATGGACTGGATCCACCCCATGGAGCTTCCTATAGGCCTGGAAATTTGGCAGTGGGGGAGTGGTGACAGCATTAATTGCTGTGGCTCCTGCGGACTAAACTTATACAACTCATCCAGTTTGCAGTTGGCACCACTGGTCTTTAAACCATACCAGACAGGTGTCTGTCTAGTGTGCTCTTAAAAAAAAAACAAAAAACAAAAAACAAAAAAAACACAACACTTCCATGAATGGAGATCCTATAACCTCTGTAGAGACTGATGAGCTTACCTAGCTGGTCTTCCTCAGCTTTAACCTGTACGATTGTAACTACCACCAAATTTACTGCACATGTCCTCAGTCTGCATGCTGTGTAATAGAGCCGATGATCAGGGTGCAAAACAAATCACATTATTTACGGTCTAGAAGTTGACATGATATTTGTGCTAGCAGCTGAAGAGATCAAGAACCCATCCGATCCCTGCAAGAAAACATGTCCTTAAATGTGGGAAAATGCTAGGCATTTGAATCTTCAGAGATTTAGGGGAAATGTTCTCTGATCTGAAAAGCTTCTTATTATGTATGTAATAGGGGGCCAGCTTGGGGCTTATCTGTGTGGCCTGCCCACCTGCATTCTTTCCTGCCACGCCTTGATCTTAATTATTTAATATATATTAGTTAAGCAGGAAGCTGCCCATTTCCTGCCCTGATGTCAGGGGGCACTATCTGCAGTACCTTTCCTCCCCTACAATGCAGCCCAGGCCTCACAGGTAGCATCTCAATGTTCACAAGCACACCAGCCCCACACTAGGCTCCAGAACCCTCCTTAGATCCCTCCATTCCAGCAGCCTACACTGCTTTCATCTGGGTTACTGAGCTCCTTGTAGCTGGCTCCCCTCTCAGACACGGTCCCCACTCGGGACCTTCAGCCATATACAGGTCCTGGCCCCACCTCCAAGGCTGGGCAGGGTCCCAGACCCATGACTCTAGGTGCCTCTCATGGTGGGCACCTAGCCCTTTTGATCTTCTCAGTCCTGGCCCCAGCATGGGCCAGTTGAGGGGGCACTCTACCTCCAGCCTCACTAGCCACACACTCTCCCCAGGTCCACCTTTCTGGACATGGGGAGCTAGGGTACCTCACACCATGCCTGGTGCTCCAGGGTCTCACAGGGGACTCACTCCCCCCCCAGGGCAGCAGGCCATGGTGGTACCCTGTGATCTTACACATCACCCATTTCTACTCAGGGTACTGGGGCTTCCTTCCTCAGGTGGCCATTGATGTACCTGGCCCCCTCTCCTACCAATGTCCTGACCCACTCAAAGGTAGGAGATAGGGTTAAGGGACCCCAGCCTTGGTAACTGGCCTGGCATTTCCTGGGGGCTCCCACACCACTGAGAGCCCCACCAAGCCACCCACTCCCAGCAGGGTGCAGTTTTAGGTCATAGCCAGGACCAGGAGCCTCCTTACTATCCCTTACCTCCAGATGATATCAGCAGCCCCCCTCCCCGCCCCCCAACCAGACAATGTTGCTGCCTTCACCCAGCAGCAGAACTGCCTTGTTTATATGGGCAGCCCTGAATCTAAAATGGCTGCCCTCATTAGGCACCTGGCGGCTGCTGGCTCCAGGTCCTTAAAGTGACAGGCACACACAGAGCCGTGCTACAGTGTACATAGTAGCTTGGCAAGTTTTGTTCAAGTGGCATTGTTTTAGCACACTTAGGCAAGGAAGGAAAAAGGGATACTTCTACTGCTAGGATGTTTATATGCTCCTGAAGGCAAAGCCTAGGCTCAAGGTGTCATCTCAGTGGGAGAAGTTGACGGTTTGGACAGACATAACTTTAACTGTTATAAAAGAGGAAGGGGAATCGCTGCTTTAGGCTGTATATCAGCTGTTCTTGTTCAACTGTAGCATATCTCTGCTCCTACAGTGATTTATGAGGTAAATTGCTGCATCTTTAATCCTGAATGAAACAGGTTTGAAGTTATAATGGTTTTTTTCTATACTTCTGTAAGAGCAGAAACCCAACAGTTATCTTGGAGTATTTTATACTGGTATAATTTAACACCTGTGTAGCTCTTATGTCTGTCCATACCTTGAGATCAGCTGCACAGATCATATGTGGAAATATTTTCATTTCACATCCAAGAGCCAGGTATTCTAATGGAAAGGTGTGAGACTGGAATGGAGCCTTCTGCAGAATATGTTCCCTGGTAGTAATGTACTGTATTAATACCGTGAAAATGGATCCATTTATGGTATATGGAAAACCTCATTTATTTCTGGCACTACTTGGTTTCCTCTTAAATGCCTTGTCTATCAATTTTACCCCAGTTTAAAAGCCCTGCAGTACTATGGGAAGCAACAATTTGATTATTTAAATTTAAAAAATGGCTGCCTTTTTTTTGTTCAATCTAAAATGTTACTATAGAAAATATCTTTCAATGAGCCATTTTTCCTATGGCCTTTTCCCTGTATGTTCCTAATTATGGCCATAATTAATTTTAATGAGTCACCCACCATCAATTCAAAATTCATTTGTAAGTGTCCTGCAGCTGACATGTGGGAGGGGGTGAAGAAGAAAAAGAATAGGGAGATGTGCCCTCCTCAGGCTGTCTTTTTAATAAAACCAGTAGATTACTTATGGAATTGGCATGCCGCCTGAGTGGTACAAAATTGCCTGGTCCTCAGTCAAAGTAGATTCTGTCGGCCCATTGATGGATTGCATCATTCATAGCTTTTATAGTCACGGTAAAAGAGGTCAGTCTGTCTGGATTGATAAATCTAAATTTCTTGTAATATTTCATACTTCTACTAGACATATGCATGAAACCAGTGCGATACTTTGGCTTCCTAGGGAAATAGCCCCTCTGAGGCCAACAGCAAAGTCCTTGGACAAACTTTGGTCTCTGGGGAGCAGAGATGAGAAATAGCTACAGAAAGGGCACAAGGGAGGGAAAGGCAGAGTGATGGAAGCCAGCTAGAGAGGTTGCCATTTGTCCTCTGACAGAACCATGCCAAGGTAAAGGTAAACTGTGGAGCAAATAAACTGCTGTGTGCCCTTTATTGCTCTACTCAGCTGTGAGGAGACGAGCTGAAAGCTTTAGCCATTTTCTTTTATTCCTTTCTTCCTATTTTCTTTCTAGTAGGCAAAACAGGTCTTGATCCACTCTATCCTCTTTGGAAGAGAGGGAGTACCTGTGGTGTGATGGTGAGATCAGAAAAACCTGAGGTCTGAGGTACAGTGTTTGGATTCCTTGGGGAAGTAAGAGAAGAAATGTCTTTGGACCAAATTCAGGGCTGCATCTGAGCTTCCATGGGCAATGGTGGCTTTAAGCTACCTTTAGGTCCCACTGATCCTGCATCTGACCTATTGGAAAGCATCCTCAAGATGCCTGGGTCAGGGGCCCATTCCTGCAGCTGGGAATCGCTGGAGATTTGGGACATTACACCCCTTTTCCCTCCATGCTACAGTCCCTGTGCTAAGGACAGAGATTAGGGTGATACGGGAGCTGATATTGTGAGAGGGTTCTTTGAACAGGGAAAAACACACACTTGGCATTTGAGCTGTGTGTGGTTCAGACCATAATACCTGAGGATTAAGTCCATTGGCTTTGACTGCAGTAGGGAAAATGTGCACTGGCTGACACGTGGTAAAAACACATGTTAAAATCCTAGTGTGGGCAAGGCAGTGGTACTGTAATAGGCACTAGCTGTTGGAGGTAAAACTGAAGGGAATGAACCATTTAATTACTAGTGATTGGTGAGAAAGAACTGCACAGGCTGCCTTTGGAGGTCACTTACACTTACACAGAGCACTTGGGAGAAGGAAAAAGCCATTCTTGGGGAAAAAGTGAGCCTGATAATGAAAATCAACAGAGGATTTAAAAGTGCTATTGGCTGGTGAGGCAAAAGGGGAGGGGAGTGGCAGTGACTTTGCAAAGCAATCCTAGATGTCTGTGAGGACAGTCAAAGAGATGGGAAGAAGCCCCAAGTGTCCCGGTGCTACTTATAATTGATTTGAAGAACAGGCTGTATCAAGGATAAAGAATGTCATGTTGGAACTAAAATGAGGCAGTGAAATGAGCAGGGCCCTGCTCCTCCACCCTCTGACAGCACTACTAACATGTATGACATGCTTTGTCATTTGGTGCTTGAGCTTACTAGCTGGATTGCTAGAAACATTGCACATGAGCATGTCTTATGGTCACAGCCCTGAGCTGCCTCCCATCCATAGTCCATACTAATTAAAATCATTCCCTTGATAGGATGAACTGAATCTCATCAGGAGAGCCAAAGAGATAAAAAGGAATTAACCTTCCTCCAAATTTCTCTTCCTCCCCAAACCAAATGAACGGAGGTGGCAGGCGCTGTCCTGTTAGCTTGCCCTTTGTAACAACTTCAGCATATGCAAGATGAGTGAGAACTGAATGGTTAATATATTACATGTCCTCGGCAGCCAGTGGAATTAGCTCGGATTAATTTGGATTTCATCTTTTTCCCAATGGACATTTTACTTTCCCAACCTACATAATAATGAGTACATGCCATAGTTTATACATGGGGTACAGCAAAAGATACTGTCTCAACTCCAGTGGCCCCCAGCTGACCTTTTAGTCACAATTAACGTAGCATTGGCTTGGGCTCAGCCATTGCTGTCTCTAGTACTGCGGTGCTTTTGAAGCAGCTATCTGCTCATGGGCCAGCACAGCCTGTGTCAGTTAGGAGTATCCATTGTTTATTTTAATAAAGAATCCCTGTCTACAATTGTTCATGTTCTATTTTAAAGTTTCTGCAGCCTGGAACTGAGGGGTGGTGACCAGTGAATGGCAACAAATTCAGTCACATGCGTGTATCACTGAAACTTTGGAAGTTATCACACTTGTTGCAGTTAACCAGAGATTTGCTGCTAGAACATAACAAGTGGGGTGACAATAATGCATTTTTAAACCAGGTTTCTCTTTATTGTATTTGCTTCTGGAATGGCAGTGGTCAATATTCTCCTTTAATTCAAGCATAAAAATGGCTATATCTTTCCCCAGATGCATCTCCTGGCACTGTCTCTCATAAGGGAGTATTGCAATGATGGTCTATATCTTCACACCACATAACAAAGAGACTGCTGTGGTGTTCTGGGCTGTGGAAGCAGAATATAGTATTATTATTATTATTATTATTATTATTTCCATGTCCTCAAGTGGATGTGTTAACATGCCACGGGAATGGTTGCTGCAGGAGTGCCAAAATTTTGTATGTTAATTCCTGCAAGAAGCCTGCATCTTGCAACATTTCTAGCCTTACCAGAAACCCTAGAGATTCCAATTATTTGGATAAAGAGGGGATAAGTATAATCCTATCTTCTCTGAGCCATCCAAACTTTGCACGGTCAACTGGTCATTGACTAAGAGTCAAAGCTTATGAGCATGAGCTCTGAGAGCAGTAGAAGGAAGGAATCATTCTTAGGGCCCACCCTCTCCACCCCCTAATAATTAAAATACTTTTCATAAATGTTAAGTATACATCTGCAGTTGATATCAATGACAGATCCTCAGTCAGCTGTGCCGGTTATGACACCAGTTGCAGATCTGCCAGTTGTCTGTTGTGCTGACAGATACCTGGCCTAATGCCATTTACCTTAGCTTTACTCCTCCATGGGGAGATTCTAATGCAGCAGAGAACTTGCACAATAAACTACAGATATCCTGTACTTGAGCAGGAAACTGTTCCTCTCCAGCAGCTCAGGCAATGAATCAGCACATGTTACCTCCCCACCGCCTGCTTTGATGTCTCTGCTTGCTGTCATCACACCCCTCTGTAGAAGGACATGGCCTGAAATAAAAGGAACAGTATAGTGCAGTTGGAGTGTGGGGACATTGTGGGGAGATGGAGTCTAGTCTCCTGCCAATCGAACTGGAAGGGCATCATGGCCTTAGATCATAGCTACGACATTGACTTGTTTTGGGATGTTGGGAAACTCAGTTATCCTTGTTTCTGTTTTCCACAGCCACAGAAAGGAGGTAACACCTGCCTTCTAAAAGATCAGGGAGAATGAATTAATACTAGTTAAATGCTGTGCTGCCTTCTCCAGTGTTCAGAAGTCCTAAGATAGACCCAGCCTAAAAGATAGAGGTTGACTTGCAAATTATGGTTTAAAAATACATGTTTTAAATTTAGCTTCTGCTCTTGCATTTTTGTGTTATTGATTAAGCTTTTAAACTTTCCTCTACCACCACAAGGGCTGTAAACCTTGTTCTGATGAAAGCTGAGATTCTCCTATATCACCCGATTCCGCTGCTGGGACTCCAAGGAAAAGCAGTAAAGACTATGGGAATTGTGACAGAATTGGGAGAGTGGGAATAGGGAAAGCACTCCGAACATTTAAAATGCTGGTCACATGATTTTGGGTAGCTCCATTTTTGATTGCTCAGTCTAAAACACTGTAAAGTGGCCTGACTGTAACAGCACAGGTGCTCAGTAGGGCTGTGCAAAGCTTTGGTTGCTGATTCAATTTGGAGGAGATTTGGCCCGATTCAGCGGCTGAATCTCCAAATCCAAATCGAATCAAGAGACTGATAAAAAGGTTCAAATCAGTTCAAAGACTCTAAATCGATTCAGAAAAGAATCAGAAAAGATCTGGAGATTTAGGCAGTCCCCGCTCGCCGCCGCAGGGAGATGGACCCAGGCTCTGTGCTTGTAGGGGATAGGAGGGGGGCTCAAGGAGGGGAGAGGGGACCCCCACCAGGCCCCATCCCCTGCCTGGTGTCCCAGCCCCCCTGAGCACCCCATGACTCCTACCTGCTCTCCCAGCCCCGTCAATGGCTGCCCTGCCCGGCCCCAGTGTCCTGGCACTTAAAAAAAAAAAAAAAAAAAAAAAAGGCCAAGCCTTGCAATCTTTGGCTGCCGTCAAGGCCTCTGAGGGTTCATGGCAGAGCTCCCCCCATGCAGTGGGGGCAGTGAGGATTGCCCCCCTGTCTGGCAGGAGCCGGTGAGTACAGAGCCTTTTTTTTTTTTAGATTGCCTGGACGGTGGGGCTAGGCAGGGCAGCCATTAACAGGACTGGGAGAGTGGGCAGGGAATGGGACCTGTCTGATTCAGCGATTCAGCGGCAGCCAAATCTCCAAATCAAATTCGGCTGAATCCATTTGGGACAGTGATTTGAATCACCAAATCGAATCACTGTCCACCGAATCAGCTGAATCTAAAGCGAATACTAGCCCCTTTGCACAGGCCTAGTGCTCAGTACTCCGTAAAAATAAGGGCATCTTCAGGTTTATCAAGCTGGACATGCAATACCAGGCCCCCAAATAATTAATTACTTCTTAGGCTGCTAAGTAGTGTTGGAGGAGAACTCTCCAGGTTAACAAGAGAGCAGAAGAGAAGAGGGACTGTCTTCGCCTCCTTTATACTGTGCCCTGGAGTGGTGCCATGAAGCATACCCCTGCCTACTTGCTTCCATCCCATGGGCATCCTGGAAATGATGCCACGTATCTGCTTTAGGGCATCTGAGACAGACAGCATGAGAGAGATTCTGGAGTAACCTCAGCACCATCCTAAAGGTTCCTCCTTTGTGGAAACTTACGTGCATGGAGCAGCAGTGAGCAGCCAGGACATACTTCTAGACATGGCTCAGAGGTAGTGAAGATGAAGCTTGCGGCCCAGATCTGCAAAGGCAGATTACAGTGTTAGGCATCTAGGCCCAGTGTCTTAATGGATAAAACTACCCAGGTAGTATTAAAGAAACACCATTGTGCAGGGTCAGCACCCTACAGCTCACAAGCTGAACCCAGTCAATTAAATGATCAGATCCACCTGTGAAGAATCAGTCTGATCCATGGTAGCACAGGGAATTGGGGATGTGCAGCTCAAACCAAGACATGCCCCTTCTCTAGCCTACACCATCCTGCCAGTCCCCACTGTGGTGCCCCTCTCTGTAGCTCTCTCTCACAGGCTGCTTACCCTCACTGTTGAATTTGTGGGAATCAGCAGTTCACAACACAGATGGCAGAGATGATGGTGCATGTTAGAGATGACAGTAGGGAGCTCAGGTGCTGTGGAGCGGGGCGCTATGGAGGGGCTTGTGGCAGTGCAAGAAATCAAGGGCTGGATCACAAACATCTATCTGCTACTCATACAGGATTGCTGACCCCTGTCCTTGTGGATCATACGAATCTCAGGATTTGTGTCTGAACATTTGGTTTCAGCAGCTCAAATCTATTAAGCTTCTGTCTCTTCTTTACCAGGGAGCAGATACAGCAGCTATTTTAAATCTGCAAAGTGCCACAGCCTGTGTAAGCACTATGCTCTGCCCTGGAACTTGGAATCTTTTGTGATGTTTCCTGTATCGAAAAGAAGAGTCAGCTTCGCCAGGAAACCTACATTCCACTCTAATCACATTAGTTTGTGTTATGACAAGGATCCCTCTGTTGTGCAAAGGACCATGCAAAAAAATTGGTCCTTGTGCCTAGAGGAGCATGTTGTGTAATGCCAAGTAATCTTGTGTAAGCATCCTACAGAGCTTCTGCATGGGAACAGCTAAGGAGCAATGGGGAAGGGAAGTGAGCAGATGGAGAGAGTGATGGAGACAAGAATCAGGAAGGCCAAACAAGGGGGACCAGGAAGTTTTCCTGCGGTCCACCTCACATGCGATCAGTGTGGGTGCCCAAATATGGCCAGTGTATCTCTGAGCTTGGGAGTTTCTGGGAAACGGTTTATTGCACAGGTTCCACAGACAGCTCCTCTGCTCTGACTGTTTGTGCCAGAAGCCCTGCTCCGACTGCATGAGGCTGCTTTTTTCACCATGTGTGACACCTGTGCGTCAGAGCTACTTCCGTGAGTTAGCTGGTTGGATCATGCAGCCGTGGGCAAGAGTCAGAGATCAAGCACATCTTGCTGACACCACACCACAAGCAGCTGCTTAGATTCTCTCCTTCATCTCTTGCCACACACATTGAGAAGGGCAACACACAGCGAAATGAGACATGCTTTGCATTTTCACCTTCCCACCGTCACATAGGTTTTTCCTTCTCCTGATGCAGCAGCCACTGTGGTACTTTTCCTGACAGTTATGTCCCTTTCCAAGCAGCTTCTATTTGGGAAGCCAGCAGTACTTGCCTTTAATGAAGATGGGTAAGAGTTTGCAGGTGAAGGCACGGAGCAGGCTGAGTGTCCCTGGCAGTACTTGTTAATGGAATGCTTGACCCTGCCTGCTTACTAAATCTCATAGTTGTTTTTGTGTGTGTGCATGCACCATCTCAACAGGTTTGCTTTTCTTCTCTCCTGCCCCTGAACAGCTTGCACCACCTGTATCTACAGCTGATTTGCTGGGGTTGGAATAGATGAGCCCTGAGTTCTGTCCACCCATCTGTCTATGAAAATAAGACCTAGGATGAGAAGTCCCTTGTACTGAAGCCTGCATGAGAGGGAAGAGGGGTTAAAAGCATGCTTACAATGGTTGAGTCTGAGCATGCTGCAATAGGAGGGAGACATGCTATGTCCTGGGATTATAGTAGCCCAGAGTGTGATCTAGATATAAATTGTGGGGAAGCCTTACGTTTCAAAGCATGGGAAGTGCAGGTTCAGTGGAGAGGTGGCTGGGTCCAGCTGGAGGAGTTACTTCAGTTTCTAAATGCCTCATTTTCCCTATGTGTTAATTGGGTCTAACACAATATGGGGCTCTGCAGTCCTGAACTAGAAGTTACCTGACAGGTGGCAGTATTTATGATGTCCTGGTGCCATGTGACTTGACAGGTATTTAAAGCCCATCTTGCAAAACTTCCTTTTAAATGCCTATGAAACATGCTGGAGGGAGAGGGATGTAAATGTGCTCCCTGGCTCATGAGTAATGTAATGTAAGTTTCTAAGTGTGTTAATCATGTAGGCTAGAGTGTGTTGAATGGGCGTAGCCCAGGTTGAGGGCAGGAGTGGAGCCCAGCCCCCAGAGGAAGCTCACAGCAGGGTTCAGTCCCAGAAGCCTGGATTCTAGAGATGCTGAACACCTGCTGTTTCCATTGACTTGGCCTGGGGTGCTGGGTGCTTAGCACTACCAGGAATCAGGACCCCAGGGAAGCAGAAGGGGCACAGGATTCCTCAGAGACCCAGTTCCTCTCGGCTTCTTTTAGGATAAAGTGCAAGCACAAACAGTGCCCTTGCTCCTCTGCCCTCCACACACACTGCAGGGCCCTGTGTTCTGAGAGAGACCCATCAAATTTGCGCTTATTGCAATAAAGCACAAATCTCTTGTGCATTGTATGTGCAGTGCCTGCTGTTGGTTAAAGAATAATTCAGCTACATCCTTTTAAGAGTGTCCTTTGTTCCCAGAAGAGCTGAAGCTGAAGCTCTCATACTGTGGTTTATGGGGTTCTTGTCTGTTGTCCAAGAAGTGCGTTGCATAGTAGATTGCTAAAAGCACACTGGTACTTTCCTAGCACTTAATAGCCATGTCATTCAAGATTGTGTCCCTGTTATTGTATGGATGCTGTTTGCCTATATGCGTCAAAGTTTTATAGTGCTTAGGGTTGGAAGGGACCTAAACAGATCATCAGGTCCGACCCCCATGCTGGAGAAGAGGAGAAATTATCCAAGTTATAGCTAATGTGAGATGAGAAAATCTCTGTATTAAAATGTGGTTCACAGCCTGGAAAAGTCCAGACCCATCTTCAAAGCATTTATTCATCCTGGAATGCTCAGGTGCATGTGTAGATGAAAGGGGGGCCCTAAATTGAAGCAGTGGGTTTTTTAAAATACTGCTTCAAATAGGGTCAAGTAAACCCCCGTGTCATGCACATACCCATGTACCTACCTGCCTCTCCAGCAGCGGGAAGGGGAGGATGAGCTGCTGGTGGGTGGAGTGGTCCTTGGACTGTGGGGGAGGGGCTGGTGCTTTCTTCCATAGCAGCAGTCCCCAGGTGGCACCTGCCCACAGGCACCCAGCTCAGGCCATCCAAGGGGGTACTGCAGCCATGGAGGGAAGCACTGGGTCCCATGCAGCTCAGACAGGCAGGCAGGCTCCAGGGGAGGGGGAAAAAAGATCAGGCTCGCTGCTTTTCGGGGGGAGGAGGAAGGGGCAGAGCCTGCCTTCCTGGGCTGCTGTCAGGCTGCCTGCACAGGCTTCCTGCAGAGCCTCCAGGGCTGTGGGTCAGCAAACTGGAACATGGAGGAGTTATAGCTGGCTGTGCTTCAAGTCATTTAAGGCGTATTACACCGCCAAATTTGCTACAGCAGCTGGAATTACTGCACAATACACTGCTGATGCATGCAAACACCAACACCATTAAAGCAGTGCGAAAGCATTTAACACACGTTAAATCATTGTGGACACATGCTCCTTGTTTCATCTACACATGGCCCAGGTTTCCAAGTTCCAGTTATTTGTGTTACTGTGGCCTTAATTACCCTCATTGACCCTCAAGGCCAAACTGGGTGGGAGCTGACTTGTTGTTGTTAGTTTATTTAATCAGTGTGATGGAAAATCATAAAATCATAGAAAATTAGGGTTGGAAGGGACCTCAGGAGGTCATCTAGTCCAACCCCCTGTTCAAAGCAGGACGATCCCCAACTAGATCATTCCAGCCAGGTAACCTGTTCCAGTGTTTCACTAGTCTTCTAATGAGAATGTTTTTCCTAGTATCGAACTTAAGCCTCCCTTGCTGCAACTCGAAACCACTGCTTCTTGTTTTGTCATCTGTTACCATGAGAATAGCCTAGCTCTATTCTCTTTGGTGCCACCCTTCAGGTATTTAAAGGTTGCTATTGAATCCTCCCTCAGTCTTCTCTTGTGCAGATTAAATAAACCCAATTCTTTCATCCTGTCGTCATAAGTCATGTACCCCAGCCCCCAAACCATTTTCTTTGCTCTCTGCTGGACTCTCCAATTTGTCCACATCCTTTCTATAGTGGGGAGCTCAAAACTGGACACAGTACTCCAGATGTGGCCTAAGCAGTGCAGAATAGAGGGGAATAATTACTTCCCTCCATCTGCTGGCAACATTCCTACTAATACAGACTATAATACTGCCAATAATGCTGTTAGCGTTATTGGCAACAAGGGCACACTGCTAACCTGAAAATACAGGTTACCCCTATGCCGGCCAGCTCATTCCCTGTTGACTAGAGGAAGAGCCATCAGTATAATGTAGAGCCCGTCAGTGTGAAATAGCCACCAGCCTTCCGGAGGTCACAAGGTGTATGGGCTTTGCATTAAGAACTGATAAAGCTTGGAGTAGAATCAGATATAAAGAGCATAAGAAAAGATTCCTTCCAGTGGAGCATATTTCATCACAGTATTACTTCCTTTTAATTAATGCTGGGCCTAAACCACAGGGGTCTAATCCAAAGCTCAATGGGAGTCTTTCCAATCACTTCAGTGGACTTTGGATCAAAACCACAGCTGGCTGCAGATCTACTCAAATCTTGGCATGTCTGGATCACGAGGGTTATTCTGAGCTCAATTTCTACCTAAAGCCCATAAAAATAAGCAAATATTATTCTAGTGTAATGCAAAAGCTACTTGAAGCTTAGAGCACTTGAAGAATTTAGACTCAGATTAAATGAATCTATACATCTAAATGACAGAAGAACACCTCCAATACCATACAACACTCCAACATCATACTCGATGAAACAGAAGGAATCAATCAATCCTCTAATATTATCAATCACTCCATGCACACACTTATCCAAGCTGAAAAAATCTGTCTTCTCCAAAGGCCTTAATTTCTGTCCAGAAAAATACCCAGATAAAATACTACAATGTGGAGAGCTAGAAGATTTTTTTCAACACCTCCTTCTGAAGGAATATTTCCACAACCAAAAGGAATCCACTTTCAACACTAATTCATCCTGTGACAACATTGATGAAAAAACTGATGCCAGAAAATCCAAAAAACCCTCAAATTGGACACCTAACAGTGGATGTAATTCAAACCTTGATTGCTACATTAACTGCTTCAGAGAAAGAATGAACAATGAAATACTCAACAACAAACACCACTATAACAACTTCTCCCTCTCAGAAAGAAGGGCCTTAGAATCTCTAAGATCCAACCACCAAATCGTAATTAAACCAGCTACCCCTGCATCTCCAGAAATGTTATACATCTCATCCAGTGCACCAAATTGCCTGATGGAAAATATGTAGGAGAAACCAAACAACAACTGTGCACCAGAATGAACGCACACCAAAAATCTATCAAAGACAAGAATACCTAACTACCTGTGGAGGCACATCTGTCACAAGACAACCACTTCCTCTCCACTCTCGCAGTTCTAATCCTCAAAGGGAACTTACACAATTTACAAAACACCTTTTGTAGACAAGCCTGCAAACTTCACTTCATAAATGATAGGTTTCATAGATTTCATAGACATCAGGGCTGGAAGGGACCTCGGGAGATCATTGAGTCCAGCCCCCCACCCAAAGGGCAGGAAGTCAGCTGGGGTCACAGGATCCTGGCAAGATAAGCATCCAGTTTACTCTTGAAGGGGTTCAAAGTAGGTGCCTGAACCTCCTCCAATGGCAGGCTGTTCCAGACCTTGGGGGGCTCGGACAGTAAAGAAATTCTTCCTTATGTCCAGCCTGAAACAGTCTTGCAGGAGTTTGTGACCGTTCGACCTCGTCATCCCTTGGGGCGCTCTGGTGAACAAACGTTCCCCCAGATCCTGGTGGTCACCCCTGATAAACTTATAGGTGGCCATCAGATCGCCCCTGAGCCTGCGCTTTTCCAGGCTAAAGAGCCCCATGGTGCTCAGCCTGTCGTCGTAAGGTCTGTTTTCCTGACCTCTGATCATGCACGTGGCTCTTCTCCGGACTCTCTCAAGCTTCTCCACATCCTTTTTGAATTGTGGAGCCCAAAACGGGACGCAGTACTCCAGCTGCAGCCTCGCCAAGGCCGAGTACAAGGGGAGTATCTACTAGATTTTTGTATCTACTAGATAAAAAAAATCATGGACTCGGTATAGACATTTGATTTATGACACATTACAACCTGCCTGACATCTGATTCACCACATACCTGCAAGACCTGACCTTTTACGCTTTGCTTTCCCCACACTCCCTTTTCTCCCCTCCTCTCCCCTCCTTTTCTGCTTTTTGTCTTCCTAATTTCCAGCTATTTCCTTGTTCATTTCCTCTTTTCTACCTTGAATCAGCTTTCCTTTAGTCTCTTAGACTCACCTTTGGCTTTTTTTCCCCCCTGCTTTTTTCCCCCTCCCTTCCCTGCTTTACCTTTTGCCTTCCTAATTTCTACCTATTTACATTCTCACTGACATCCTGTCACACTTTTAGCGTCTCTCATTTCTTGGAATTCAGAACAGCAGAGACTCCCTATGCTTGAAGAAGGGTGACTGTGCCCAAAAGCTTGGTTAGAACTTTTTTCCAACTACTCAGTTGGTCTAATAAAAGATATCACATCTACTCAAAGAACCTTGCCTGCCTATGTCCTTAGACCAACATGGCCACAACCAAAAACCCCACATCTAAATGAGACACTTAAATCAGGTTAAACAAAAGTGATGGTGTTAGCTGTATTAGAGTTGAGATTGTGGGAAGTTCATTTGTGCACATTTGAAATACTGGATAATTGCTGGCAGGAAATGCCTGAGCACAAATCTGATTTCCTTTTGGGAGGTAATGTCCAAGGCAGTGCTGAGGAGCCCAGAGATGGAAAAGACCCAGCCCAGCTTCAGATGCAAGGACATTTTTCTGTTATAATGGGAGACAGCTTTAGCTCTGGAAGAATTGCAAGAGAGGAACAAATCACTGCAATAATTAATGGCAACTTCATATGAATTTCCATGCCAGAGCAGATTGATCTCAGGCAGAAGCCCCACTGGGGTTACACACAACATGAATTTTACCACTACACTTGGGGTTTATCTGAAATGAACACTTACTTCCAGCATCTGATCACTGTGCCCTAACCCACTTCCCAAGCAGGGCAGGGCAGGGCAGGGCAGGGCAGGGCAGGGCAGGGCAGGGCAGCTTAATTTGCATGTCACCCTGATCATGTTTGTATTGTGAGATCACAAAAACATTTAACTTGGTAAGAGAGGACCAGATCCCAAAATCTTCATTTTTTTTCTTCTGTCCTTATTCTGGAAACCAGTGGAAGTTTTGCCTGAGTGAAAATGAAGTATAAACCCAAAGGCCAAGGGCCACTTGTGCCTTTCCTTTGTTGCTATCTCTCTGTCCCTTTGTATTGTTCTCAGTGGCATGTGCAGCTCACCCCAATTTAGTGTTGTTGGTAAATGTTATTAACGTGTTTTAGATCTTTAATAAGCATGTTTAGTAAGTCCAGTCCTAACACTGACCCTCCTTAGACATCACCTTACAACTTGATATATTGCTGTTTATTACTACACTTTCATTACTCTCCATCAGTCATTTTTCATTCCTAGTGACAGTGCTCATGTCTCAGCTGATATAAATTATTTTTGAGTGTAAAGCTTCAGATGCTTTTCTGGAATTCCAATATATTATTCTGTGTACTAGTTTCTCTTCAGGCCCTAATTTATTCATTCTATTTTTTATTAAAAATCAATCAAGCTTGTTTTGCAAGAGTTCTTTATAAACCTGTGCTTCTCATCATCCATGGCTTTGTCATCCTTTAGCTATTGTGGGTGAAATTCACTCTGAGACAGAGAACCTTTGCAAGGATATTGCACCAGTGCCCTGCATGTTCTCAGTGCCACAGAGGGTATGAAGGATGTCTAGAGCCTGTCAAAAAAAGTCAAAGGTCCACCAGAGCTGCAGAAGCCCATGAGGTTAGCATGGCTATAAGAATGCCAGATTTTATAGCCAAAAGCATACAATAGCACACAAAGCTGAGCATCACATCTGGCTGCCTTTGACTCCCCTGCCTGAATGATGACCCCCCCCACACACACACACACAGAAGTTTAGGGCTGGAAGGGTCCTCATGAGATCAACAGGTCCAGCCCCCCTGATCTGGGCAGGAAAGACTGCTATAAATCCAGAGGAAAGATTTAACTTCCACCCCTGGATCTGAAGTGAAGTGTCCTACACACTCTGACTTTGCCACTGCCCCTCCTTTGGGCCCCTGTACTGTGGCAAATTTTGCCTTAATTTTTTTTCTAATAATGTTTGTTTTCCTCAGGAGAAAAATTATACTTACAGGGCAATTCTTGCATAGAGAGGTATTCCATGTGGGAATATCTGGAGGATAGATATTAAAATTAAGATGTCAAGATTAAGAATAATATTAAGATTAAGATTCATATTATCTGGCTCTTAATATCCAGTAAAACCTATTCATTAGAGAAGCAGGCCTAGAGAAGGAGTCATATGTACCCACTTAGTGACTCAGTGCAGGAAGAGCCTGTGTGAAGAGCTACTCTCAGGAGGCAATGTAAAGCTCATAAAAACAGCTACCTTTGAACCTGCTAACTTTTGAACAATGTTGCGTATTCTTATGTTCTCATACATGATGCCTTGCATATTAATTAGGTGTCCACATTGAGACAGTCCTGTCTCTTTTACATAGCACTCCTGCATGAGAATGAATGGCACTTATTTTCCATTGAAGGGTCTTGCACTACTGATGTTGGAGATGCTTGTGAGTCCATTTTGTAGAGGCAGCAAGGCAAAAAGTAGCTTCCAAGGAATTTGGATGCACAGATAAATGGGCAGTGAAGACCTAACTTCAGGGTATTTTTACCTATTTACCTCAACAATTCATTCAGTGTCTTACCTAGATTGGAGCCCAGCCCCACTTCTTTCACACAAAAAGCCTTCTGACCCAAGCTTGGCTCAGGCTAGCTTTTCTGGCTGGGAGTACAGAATAGAACCTGACATCTGGTTTAACTTGGACTGGAACAGGGAAAATCACTTGACTGCTAAGGTGTCTCAATCCTAAAAGTCACAGCATGTGCCCCAGAACACACACAGCCATGTGCGAAAAGGGTGAGGATACCTTAATATGGCTCTGGATTTGCTGGGTTGATGCTTGCATCAGTTGAGCTAGGGTAAGCCACATGCTCACAAGGGGGTGCTAATCAAGTGGGTAATCATCAGGTTGTGGCCTTGAATCTGGGGCCTCAGCCTATCTGGTGCAGCCATTCATCCCGCCCTGTCATCTTCTCAGCTGAGCAATAGGATGGACACAGATGGCCAGAACCCGATATTTGGGCCTAGCGACCCACACACTCCCTTCAACCAGAATGGCCAGCCAGGATTAGCCAACCTTTTACCTGTTTCTCTATTAAAAATACCCTAACCTGGAAGAGGAAGTGTCTGGACAACAAGGTTCAATTTTGTACTCAGGCTGCTTACCCTTGGCTTGTGCTTCTGCTGCCTCTGATGGATTCTCTGGCTACCTGACCTGCCCATAGACCCCTAGTTTGACTTGACTCTTTGGCTCCCTAACCCAACTTTGGTTTGATCTTCTGGGTACCTGACCCAGCTAGCCTCCTGCCTCTACCTGACCTCTGGATCTCTCACTCAATTCCCTAGACCAAGGGTGGGCAAAATGCAGCCCGGGGGCTGGATGCAGCCTGCCAGGCCATTCTATTCGGCCCACGGGGCCCCTAAAAAATTTAGAAAATTAATATTTATTTGCCCCCTGGCTGCCTATCATGCAGCCCTTGATGGCTTGCCAAAACTCAGTAAGCGGCCCTCCACCCAAAATAATAGCCCGCCCCTGCCCTAGACCGATCTTCTGGCTTCCCTAGACTTAGGGTCTGCACACTCCCCTCAGATCTTGGTTGCTTCCTCTGACCCTGGGTGACTCCCAGACCTGGACGCCCACAACCCAGCATCACAGTAACTGAACAGTAGGCTTATTTTGAAGATGCCAGTCATATACCATCTGTGCTGTTCATTCACTGCGTTTGCCTGGCAGCATAAAGAGATGGTAGTGTGACTCAGGATCCTGTGACTCAGGATCACTGGTAGCTCCGTTACCTTGATATGTGTTGCCATATAGGGGCAAACTAATTGCTCCTGTCCAGGTGGGTGGAAGGCAGCCGACCAGAGTTTCCTTCTACCTCAGCACCACTGTGGGAGGCAGCTTGAATAAAAGCAAATCCCCACATCCCCTATGTATACCTTGCATTCAGGACACCAGCAGGAGCTGTCAGTGATATATCTGTTACTTATAGAGACAGACCCACCCACTTGCCACAGGAGTCCATTGGTGAAAGCAGAGTAGGAGCAGGTCACAGTGCTAATGCCCAAGGTGTATTTGTTATGTGACTAACCACAGCTTTTGCTCTACAGGGGCTCTTAAAATGGTACCTTTTACTAGCAATACTTTCACATTTAAGTAGCCATTTTTCAAAAATGAATCCCCAAGGAATTATTTGAAATCAGCTCTCATTACCAAAGGCACAAGAGCCAGCATGTTGGATCCTGCACAAAAGCCTAAGAGCTCTGCTTCTATTTTAAGGACACTTGGAAAAATAACATGGTAGAGCCAAAATATATTTGCTGCCCTTTCTTCTTTGTACTGCTATCCACAATCGCTTAGATGCCTACTCCACCACCTGAATTCCCATCATTACTTTGTCAGGCACCATCTGGGTGCTAATTGAAAGCATTCATTTGAGCTAGCATAGGAAATCAATTGGTAGATTTTGCAAACGAGCTAATCCTTTACCTCTGGATAATCAGATGTTCAGATTTTTCAATCACACTCTCCTTTCAATTGCTTTAACTTTTGCCTTCTTTTCACTTAGTACTTTTGTTTGCAACTTCTTGTTGATTTTGATCATTTTTCATTGCTGTTGTTTTTGTTGTGATTTCTCTCCATCGATCTGTTTGCCTTTTCCCTGACACTGCTCTCTATTGCTATCTCTTATTATCTGAAACCAACTCTGATGCACTGTTTTTTGGGGTTTTTTTCTTTTTCTTTTTCCTCTCCAATTTATATTCCCAGAGATAGCTTTTAAGTCCTGCTTGCTCCTAGTGTGCTCTTTCTTGGCTACATCAAAGACAAATAACATTTTCAAGAGCACCCAAAAGAGTTAAAGTGATTTAGACACATGTCCAGATGTCTCAAGGTAATTTAGGCACTTTTATGTTTTTCAGAATTTGACCTTGAATTTTCTAAATGCCTAACTACAAAAATGAGATTTAAATTTACTCAGTGGAGTAAATTGAAAACATTGAGAAAACTTGCATTGAAAATCAAGCTTAATGAAAATGAAATTGAGGTTCCAAAGTCATAGAACCGTCTTGAAAATGTTCCCTATTCTCTGTGCAGGAGCATGTGATAGGTGCAGCTGAAAGCTAGCATCAGCCTTTTTGCCACTTGTCATCTAAGCAAAGCCAGAGCTGACCTACGTAAGTGCTACCTCTGCTGGTGCTAGTACCCAGACACTACTACAGATTGTCTACTGTGAACAAGGGTTGAGCAATGACACTGGTTCAGAGGCATTACAGGAAACCCTCACTATTCATGGGTTTGGCATTCATGGTTACAAATATTCACAGTGCAGTGAATATTCCCTGTGCACCACAAATATTCACCTTGTTGCAGAGTAAATGCCGAACCCACATCTTAAATACACTTACAGGAAACCCTTTGGAGCTCTGTGCTTGCTGCTGCCAGGCTCCCGCCACCATTGCTGGGCTCCTGCCATCGTCAGTGCGGCCGTGGCCCCCCTACCATCGGGGCATGCACCATTCATGAATACAGTACCATATTTGCAGCTTTTGCCATTTGTGGGGATCTCCAGAATGTATCCCCCATGAATGCCGAGGGTCTCCTGTATTTGCATGAATGTGTGGCTGCTGTGACTCTCCTTTAAATGGTTTGGTTCAGGGGTGGCCAGAAACAGATCTGGGATTTTGCAAAGGGGGATGTGGGAGCAGTGACCAACAGGAGTGTCTACAACCCCTGCACTTGGCTTTCCTCCTGTCCCCTTGCACCAGGGTGAACAGACCACATCACAGAAGAGGCAGTCACAGACTTTTTTTAAAGTTTCCAAAGCAGGTAAGGATTCCCACTCCTTCCCTTCCCTTCTCAAAGGCAGCTCGCCCTGCTGTTGTTCCCCTTATCCTGGAGGTAGAGGGAACCCCAGACCTGCTTTTGCCCCACACCAGCTGGGCTGCATGGGACAGCAGCACCAGTGAGGGGTGGGTGGGTTTTCCCTCCTTGTGCCTTCTCCTGGGCTGGTGAAAAACACCCAGGGAGATTAGGCAGGGACAGGGAACCAGTCTGCCACCATTACACTGCCCCCAGCTGAGACTGGCTCCCATGCAGCCCAGGTGGAGTAGGACAGGAGTGGCTCTGGAACTCCACAAACTGTGGGGCAGCAGCAGGTAGGGGACAGTGGCAGTGGCAAGTACAGGAGGTGATGTGCCTCTGAGTGTGGAGAGGAAGGTGAGGGGAGATTTTTACCTGCTTGGGGGACTTAGAAAAAGTTCCTGGTTGCCATTCCTGTGGCTTGGTCAGAAAGGGGGGCACAGTGGCACCCCTGTACCCCCTCTGGATCTGCCCCAAGGATATGTGCTATGGCACACATGTCACAAGTAGCATGGACAGCCTCTATGTGTGGCATGGAGTAGCTTCGGTAAGGGACAGGCATCACAGTGACAGATAGGGCAGGGAACAGAAAGCAGAACAGGAACAGTCAGCATGGATTCACCAAGGGCAAATCATATCTGACCAATCTGATTGCCTTCTATGATGAGATGACTGGCTCTGTGGATGTGGGAAGACCAGTGGATGTGAAATACCTTGACTTTAGAAAGGCTTTTGATATGATCTCCCACAACATTCTCACAAGCAAGCTAAGGAAATATGGGTTGGGTGAATGGACTATATAAGGTAGATAGAAAACTAGCTGGATCTCTGGGCTTGGAGTGTGTGTCTATATGAGGTGCTTTACCATGCGGTAGACTAATTGACTGCGCTATAAAGCATCACTGTCTACACATGCAGTTACTTACTGTGCAGTCAATTAGTCTACTCCATGGTTAATTTGCTACTTGCAAATGCAGGTAGCAGTTTAATCACAGATTAGTTCCTGTGCAGTAATGCATGTGTAGACACCAACTGGGAGAAATTGCTCCTGGTCAGCCCCCCACCAGGGGGTCATCCTTGGGCTAGTCCCAGGGCCCTGGCACTTGGAATTTTTCTGCCCCAAGGCTGGGGCAGCTCTCCTTTAAAATGCTGCGTGCACCTTCCCAGGCCTGCCAGCATCCAAATTGTCGTGCACAACCCCTCAAGGCTGTTGAGGGAGCCACACTGGCATCATCCCTGATGATACACACTGCCTGCTGGGGTAGAACTGGTTCCATGAGGAGACCATGGACCTTGTGGCACTGTGGGGTGAGGCTGAGGTCCTAAGCCAGTTTGCCTGGAGCAGGTGCTGCAACACCCATGTCTATGAGGGCCTGTTAGGCTGCGCGTGGGAATGTGGACATTGCTAGTTGGGGCGCCAGTGCTGCATAAAGGTCAAGGCCTTGTGGGTGCAGTGGGTCAGTGTCACTGACCACAACCTCTGGTTGGGGGCTGCCTGCAACTCCATACCTTTTATGCAGCAGTTGGGCCAGATCTTCATGCTCAGGGACCCTGGCTGGAGCTTCAGTGTGTATTCCAACATAGGTGGCCTGCCTAAGCCTCCACTGCGGCCTAGCAGACACTACAAGGCACCAGCAGGTCGGGGAGGGGGGGCCTTGAGGCATCAGGAGCCTGTCTCACTGTGGTTCCCACCCTGGCATCATCCAGCAGCTCTGGCAACTTGGGCTAGTGCTTACTTTGCCAGTTCTGGGTGTGTAGCCCCACCCAGGAGGCCATCCCAGCCACAGCACTGCTGCCCCCCAGTAGCGCCAGCTCCTCCTTGGAGGGGACCCCTGCCTGGGCAGCCAGGCGCTGCACCCCTGCACCTGAGGACAGTTCCAGGAACCACGTCATTCCTGCCAGTGGAGACAGACTTGAGCCACTGGGCACATCTGCCATGCCCACCTGGTAAGCCCTGCACTGGAGGGAGCACCCTTTCCACCCCTGCCCCTGCCCTGCCCCCCTGCCCACATGGCTTAGCTGTTCTCCTCCTGACCTCCTGGGTTCCCTCAATGCAGGGAGTTGGGAGGGAGTACAAAACTTCATTGCGGAGCTGTCCAATGGCAGGCTTTCACCTCCAAACCCTGCCCCTATCTGGGTTAGAGTCTTGTTTCTATCAATCTATGTTTTTTTGTCAATCTCTGGTGCTCATCAACTTGTCTGAGTGGTTTTCTTTTTTTTTTCTCTCTCTTACTCTGTCTTCTGCACCAAGACAGTTTTACCACCTCAGCTAGCAGGCTGAAGTCCACCGCGATGTCTTGCTGGACTCTCCCACACTTCCACGATCTCACCTACCATGACTTGTTGTTATGGGAGAAAATAGAATGCTGAGGTGTGTGGGGTTTGATGCTTTTGCTCTTGAAATCTGTCTTAGTGCAGTGAGGGCTTCACCAACCCCTACACGCTTGCCCGTTCCACTGGGTGTTAATTCAGTAGTCTTGACAATCTGCCTCCAAGAAGTACAAATGCTCTGTGGGTCTCTACAACTGGCCAATCAATAGCCCCAATGGGCCTGGTTGTACTTCACGCGGCTTGGAGCCTTGCACAAACCTGCCATTAATCCTAGCCAGTTCTTTTGACTGGCCTATTGTCCTGATAGCTGCAAACGCATTATCTATCTGGGATGACTTCTGTCTCACTCTAATGAAAAGGAGAATGAAAACAAACTAGTACTTCTTGTGCCCTTATATTTCCAACTGTATGGTACCCTTTTTCTTTAGCCCTGCTATTAGGGTCTTTACAGTACCCTCTAATTGCACCCCAGCAGTTTCAGTTTCTCTCGGGGCATTTCCTTCAGGGTTCTCTCCTTCAGCAGCTCCCTCCACAGAGCTGCTTCTCTTAAACCTGATCGCCGTTGTTTTCTCAGTGCCTTTGGCTATCCCTGCCATCTCTGCCTGAGTCAGCCACTTCCAGTTTTGGGTGTTCCCTTTTTGCCTACCCAGGTTCTCCTTTTATTCTGGAGTTCTGGCTGACTCCCCCTCCCCTCCTGAAACACTGGGTGAAGAATGAGCCCTGTGGAGTTCTTTGCAATTCAGGTGGGACCAATTTACTTCTCTGGGGCTCTTCTCTTTCCTCACAGAAGCCTGAGCCTTTGAGCTAGGCAGCCACAGGCCTCTCATGCGGAGAAACGTGTCAATGCTAGTGGTGGTATCATCCTCAGCTGCGGGAAGAAGGGACTTGTATTGTAAGCACAGGTACCCCTTCAGGTAGCAGTAGACATTGCAGGTCAGCATGGGTTTGGCCACTGCACCATCAAACCTCAGGGTCCCGTGCCAGGTTCTCAGGTGTATGAGGCACCATGGCAATAAGTGGCAGCAAGGCATAGTGGGTGGGCCACCCCTCAGTTCATGCAAACAGCTCTTCATGGTATGGCCAGGACATATGTTCTCAGCCGGGGCATGCTAGGGGCACAGGGAAAGCATGGGGTGGGGGGGGCGCCCTGGGGCACCTCTCTGGAGAGGACACCTGAGGGAAGGACAGGGGCACCACCAGCTCCGCATCCCAGTTGGCCAGGAGCCCTTCACCTCCCATGCCCAGGCACCGTAGGCCTTGCAGCAATGGAGGAGGCAGCCTGGCCTGCAGGAGGAGAAGGTGGGGAATGAGTCTGGAGCCATGGCAGCAGGTGCTGCCTGTTCTGGTTTGGGAAGGGGGTGGGAAAGGCAGGTTGCCTGTGGCCAGCATGCAGAGGCCCACCTGCCCCTGTAGAGCAAGTGGGGAGTAAGGCTTGGCTGGCAGCCATCTTTGCCAGGATCTGCCCAGCTGACTTACCATGGTCCATGGGCACCCATGCACGCACAGCTTCTGATCTGAGGCCAGGCACCCAGTCGCCTGGTATAGTGCATGTTCTCTCAGAAATGTTGTAAACTTTCACAAATAGCCTTTCTCATGGCTCTGCAGGTCCAGTGGCTGCACGTGGAGGGGAGGGGGGGGCACCAGCTGCATGTGGGGATATGCCATCAGGGTTACTGCCAGTCTTGCCCAGGGCCCTTCATATAGAATTAATAGATTTCATAGACATTAGGGCTGGAAGGGACCTTGCAAAATCATTGGGTCTTGCCCAAGGGGCAGGAAGTCAGCTGGGGTCAGATCACCCCAGCAAGATAAGCATCCAGGCATTTCTTAAAGGTATCCAGAGTAGGTGTTTGCACCATTTCTGGGGCAGGGGTCTATTCTAGACTCTGGGGACTTGGACAGAAAAGAGGTTTTTCCTTATGTTCAGTTTAAAATGGTCTTTCAGCAGTTTGTGAAGACCCTGTCTTTCCTTGGGGTGCCCTGGTGAACGGACATTATCTCAGTTCCTGAAGCACACTTTTTATATACTTATAGGCTGCCAATAAAAGTCACCCCTGAGCCTTCACTTCTTCAGGCTGAAGACATCGTAGGGTGATTGTTGTTGGAGACTCCCTGCTGCAAGAAACAGAAGGTGCTATCTGTTGTCCAGACTCCTTTGCTCAAGAGTTCTTTCAGGAGCCAGGACCCATGATGTAATGGCAAGGATCCCAAAACTCATCTGCCCCACAGACTACTACTACCCCATGCTTCTTGTCTATGCGGGCACCAATGTCATGGCGAGTAACAACCTTAGGAGAATCATGAGGAATTACAAGGCTATGGGGAAGAAGCTCAAGGAACTAGAAGTACAAGTGGAACTCATCTTGGTTAGAGACCGAGACCATCAGGGAAAGAAATACATCAAAGAAGTCAACTAAAAGCTTTGGAGATGGTGTTACTGTGATGGCTTTGGATTCTTTGACCATCAGGGGAGGGCAGTAAGGAACAGGAGATGCTCTATTTACTAGGGCACCCCCTGGAGTAACTAGGAATTCATCAGGGGAGGGCACAAATTGACAGAGAGCAGATTTAGGTTGGCCATTAGAAAGAACTTCTTCAAAGTAAGGGTTGCCAGAATTGGAATGGGCTTCCAAGGGAGGTGGTGCTCTCCTCTACCTGTGGGGTCTGGAAGAGGCGCTGGACAAGCACCTAGCAGGGATTGTCTGACCCCAGTGCTCTTTCCTGTCAAGGACAGGGGGTCAGACTTGATGACCTACTGAGGTCCCTTCTGACCTTAACATCAATGAATCTATGAATCTATGAAACTAGCTCAGCTGTTTTTATAGGAATGCCAGAAGTAAGGGCAACACTGGCACTCCTTCTGGTAGATGAGGATTTTGGCCTTAATGGACTGACAGAGACTTGGTGGGATGACACATATGACTGGGCAGTGGATATTGAGAGCTACAGGGTATATAGTTGAGGGACAGGGACAGAAAGAAGGGTGGAGGGGTGGCCCTCTATGTGAAGGAGGTTACATCTGATGGCAGGGGGAAGTCCCTTGAGACCCTCTTGGTCAAGTTACAAGGGGGTCAGGAGATGGGGACCTCATGGCGGAAATCTATACAGCCTCCCCCCCCACACGCACACAAGAAGAGGATTATGACCTGGCATTCTACAGCAAACTGGGTAAAGCAGCCAGTACTAAAGACTTGATTGTCATGAGAGACTTCAACTACCCCGACATCTTTTGGAAAGTTCATTCAGCCAGCTCCAGCAAACAACTTCCTGGCAACTATAGATGACCTGTTCTGATGCATGCTGTGGAGGGGCCAACTAGGAATAAAGCCACCCTAGACTTGGTGCTGGCCAAAGGGGAAGCTGTGATAGGTGACTTGAAGATTGGAGGTGCTCTGGGGGCAGTGATCATAATCTGATCAGATTCACCATCCACCAAAAGGCTGGGAACTCTACCAGCAGAACAAAAGTCCTAGACTTCAGATGGGTGGAGTTTGGTAAACTCAGGAGTCTAATTGGAAAGGTCCATTGCAATCAGCATCGGAACAACTTTGGAGCTCAAGAAGGATGGCACTTCCTCAAGGAGGCTATTCTTATTGCTCAAAAAAGGCCATCCCCATGCAATTGAAAAGAGGGAGAGGGGCCAAGAGACCCCCCTGGATCAGCAGAGACATTAGGAAACTTCTCAAAAAGAAAAAAGAAGCATACATCCAATGGAAAAATGGTTCAGGATCAAGAGAAGAGTATGCTCATGTGGCCAGGATCTGCAGACATGAGACAAGGAAAGCCAAGGCATCCATGGAAGTCAAGCAAGTGACCAAAATTAAAGATAAAAAATCCTTCTATAGGTACATGGGAAGTAAGAAAAAAAAATCAAGCTCCACTGTAGCACCCCTATGGAACACAGAGGGGAAGCCCACAGTTAACTCCTGCGAAAAGGCAGAGTTCTTCAACAATTACTTTGCATCACTATTCTGAAACCAGGTGAGAACTGGTTGCGAAACTAGGGGTGCAGAGAATATGGCAATGATAGCAGTCCTCATAAAATCAGTCCAGAACAGGTGAAGATACACTTAGATCAATTGGACACTTTCAAGTAGGCTGGTCCAGATGACCTTCATCTGAGAGTGCTGAAAGAGCTGGCCGAGCTCATACCAGTCCTCTTGTGAGGCTGTTTGAGGAACTGTGGAACTCAGGAGTTGACCCTAATGACTGGAAGAAGGCAAACGTGGTACCCATCTTTAAGAAGGGAAAGAGGGATGACCCTGCCAACTATAGACCAGTCCGTCTGACTTCAGTCCTGGAGAAGATCTTTGAAAAAATTGTCAAGGAGGACATCACCCACAAGCTTGCAACTGGTGGGATACTGAGAAGCAACCAGCATGGTTTTGTAGCTGGGAGGTCATGCCTAACAAACCTGGCATCTTTTTATGACCAGGTAATTAACCACCTGGACATGGGAGAGGAGGTAGACAACATCTACGTAGATTTCAAAAAGACCTTTGATACTGCTCCCATGAAATCCTCTCAGTTAAGTTGGAGAGTACTGGCCTAGACTATGCTACAGTGAGGTTGACAACTGGTTCGGCAGCTAATCCCAACAAGTCTTAACTGATGGGGTGGCCTCATCCTGGAAGGCTGTCTCTAGTGGTGTACCCCAGGGATCAGTGCTTGGGCCTGTGCTCTTTAATATCTATATTAATGAATTGGATGAGGGAGTGAAAAGTGCAATGAATAAGTCTGTGGATGATACCTAACTGTGGGGACAAGCAGACACATCAGAGGACAGGTCAAGGATTCAGGAAGACCTTGACAGGCTGGTCCTATGGGCTGAACAAAACCAGATGAGGTTCAACAGGGATAAATGCTGGGTCCTTCATCTGGGTAGGAAGAACCCTCACCATATCTATATGATGGGTGGTGGTCCACTGGCTGGCACTGCATCCGAAAGGGACCTAGGGGTGATGGTCAACCAGAAGATGATTATAAGTTGCCAGTGTGACTAAGTTGCCAACAGAGCAAATAGAACTCTGGCGTGCATCAGCAGATGTGTCACCAGCAGATCCAGAGAGGTGCTTCTCCCCCTCTATTTGGTGTTGGTGGAGTACTGCATCCAGTTCTGGGTACCACACTTCAAGAGGGATGTGGACAAACTTGAAAGGGTGCAGAGATGAGCCACCCGCATGATCAAGGGGCTGGGGGCCAGGTCCTATGAGGAGAGGCTTCAGGATCTGGGACTGTTCTGCCTGAGCAAAAGGAGGCTGAGAGGTGACTTGATAGCTGCCTACAAATATGTCAAGCATGAGTGACTGGTGCCTCCTGAATCTGGGGGGGATCCCGCAGAAGCTGTTGATGGTGGTGGCCCTGTCAGGGGGGGCACCAGCCCTACTGACAGTATCAGTATCAACTATTGGGGGGCACTGGCCCCATTGGAGAGGCACATGCACTCTCATGCGCCCCCTACCAGTTGCCTATAATGTCAAGGGCAAACACCAGGACCTAGGTGAACAACTTTTCAGAAAAGCCCGCCCTGGGAAGATGTGGACCAATGGACACAAGCTAGTCAAGGAAAAGTTTCAACTGGATGTAAGGAAAAACTTCTTTTCTATATGGGTAACTAGAATCTGGAACACGCTTCCAGCAGAGGTGGTACAGTTGCCATCTCTGGTGGTCTTTAACAGGAGGCTGGACAAATACCTTGTTGAGCTTGTTTGAGCCCAATTACCTCCTGCCCATAGCAGAGGACTGGACTTGATGATCTTATAGGTCCCTTCCAGTCCTTCTTTCTATGATTCTATGATATTGGAGGATTGAACTAAAAGAAATCACATGAGGTTCAATAAGGACAAGCACAAAGTCCTGGACATAGGACACAGTAATCTCATGTACTGCTACAGGCCGGGGACCAGTTCGCTAAGTAACAGCTCTACAGAAAAGGACCTGGGGGTTATAATAGACAATAAGCCAAATATGAGCTAACAGTGTGCCCTTGTTGCCAAGAAAGCTAATGGCACACTGGACTACATTATCAGGAGCTTTGCCAGAACATTCAGCAGATAGAGGGAAGTGATTATTCCCCTCCATTCAGCAGTGGTGAGGCCACATCTGGATTACCATGTCCAGTTTTGAGTATATGGACAAATTGGAGAGTCCAGCGGAGGCCAACAAAAATGGCTAGGGGGCTGGGGCACATGACAATGAGGAGAAGCTGAGGGAAATGGGGTTATTTAGCATGGAGAAGAGAAGA
This sequence comes from Crocodylus siamensis, assembly GCF_052110815.1. Taxonomy (NCBI): domain Eukaryota; kingdom Metazoa; phylum Chordata; order Crocodylia; family Crocodylidae; genus Crocodylus; species Crocodylus siamensis. Next base: position 33,384,326 of record NC_143404.1, on the reverse strand, counting down.
CTGAGGTGGGATTTAATAGCAGCCTTCAAATACCTGAAGGGGGGTTCCACAGAGGATGGAGCTAAACTGTTCTCAGTGGTGGCAGGTGACACAACAAGGAACAATGGTTTCAAGTTGCAGCAAGGGAAATTTAAGTTAGATATTACAGAAACTCTCTCACTAGGAGAGGAGTAAAGTACTGGAACAGGTTACCCAGAGCAGTTGCGGTCTCTCCATCCCCAGAGGTCTTTAAGACCTGGGTAGACAAAGTCTTGCCTGGGATGATCTAGTTGGTGATGGTCCTGCTTTGAGCAGGGGGTTGGACTAGGTGACCTCCTGAGGTCCATTCCAACCCTAGTTTTCTGTGATTCTGTGTGGCTATCAGCCTTGTCTAAGTGGAATGTTGCTTTGACCTAGATCCCTTTCTGCTGGATGAGGAGAGGATACAAGACTGGGGGCTGCAATGATAATGAACAACTGAAGAACTGCCGATTGAGGAGGGTCAGCTTTTAATACTGTAGGTGGAAACTGGCCTGACAGAAGCCCACTCAAATGAAAGCTTCAGTCTTTGCAGACCAGAAAAATCAGCTACTGTTTTGTAGAGATGTGCAGTAGACCTTGATTAGTGCATGTCTAGTGTGGGCAAGTCAGTGGCTGGGTTCATGATGCCATTGGTACAAAGCACTAAATCTTGTTCTTTAAAGTATATAGCTATCAGAAGGTTTGAACAGGAATGGGGCTTCCTGTGTACTCGGGGTAGGGCTGTTGATGTGACTTATTTCCCATTCCCTGCCTTTCAGATGACGAACAGGAATGTCACCCCTAAAGGCTGTTGTTCCATCATGCTGAAGGTCCTGGTGAGTTGCAGGTACTGGCTGCAGATGAACACAGGCTTCCAGTCGCATTGCCCATCAGAGAAACTAGTGGCATCTCTGGTCCCATGGAAACTCTTGGCAAGCCTGCTTCTCCTCAGTGCCTGACTTTACCCAGGTGTTACCAAGAGACGGACTGAACTAGCACCCATGATCCTCCAACACTGTACCTCTAAACCAATTTGCAGCCAGATCCAGCCTTTGCATCTCACAAGCATCTTTCGTTATGCCAGTGTTTGCCACAGCATCTGTGAAAGGAAGGAAAAGTAGAACAGAGGTAGAAGACTTATGGCATTTCAGTTATGTGAGAAGTTTTAAAAGAATCATAGAATCACAGAGAAGGGATCTCCAGAGGTCATCTCGTTCAGTCCCCTGCCTGAGGCAGGATCATCCCTATCCAAACCATCCTATACAATCCATGATCTAAACTCTATACAAGACTACTGTCAACCCTGACACAACACAGATGTGATACACTAACCTGCCACAGGTAAAGCAGGGGAACCATGGCAGCCGATGTCCAGATTCCATTAAATGTTGTCATCCATACACATTTGAGAGATCTCTGCTGGAGGGCCATGCCCCCAGCTACATAGGAGAGCAAAAATCTCTACAATCCATACCAATCTGACCATGGGGTATAATTCCTTTGTGACCCCAAATATGGAAGCCCAGTGCTTGCTTGGTGGTAAGCAATGCTAACCAGAACCAGGATGCTGCCTGCTAAGAATTTGCAATTGTAGGAACAGAAGAGAAGGAAAACACTGCCTGAAATCAAACAGCCAATTATTGCAAAACTGGATGACAATACAAACTGTCTGATTATTCCAACAGTCTGGAAAAGGGCTCTTAACACCATAAGACAATTCATGGTCCATCGAGTAATTCAAACATTTGTTTAAAGCTCATGCTAACCAAACCCACAGATGCACAGAAATCCACAGATGCACAGAAATCCCTCCCTGAACAGAATTGTCAGTCAAGCTCTCAATTAATGGCAAAATATGGGACTTGGATCATTTGCCATCTCAGCTGATGCATGTCCCAGGTGGTCCTATTTTAAATAAATGGTATTGGTACCTGCAGTAACTCATGCTTTTTAAATTATTATCAGGATTTGAACCTGGAGCCTTCAGTACAAAAGCATGAGCTTCTTGAGCTACAGCACTAATTCTATTAACTGCAAGACTTTACAGACTCATAAATCAGTGTATCAACTGTGGGGACTTTTATTTTAACAGCAGGAGAATTCAGATACCTCAAAGCAGTTGGCACAAAGGTGTGCACATATACAATTACTTGCATAGGTGGATCTATGATTTTGTATAGACAGGTGCAGGAGCAGTGACCAGAACTGCAGGGGTGATTACACCGCCTCTCCCAGCTTCCTATCACCTTTCCCACCCAGGAAGGTGGACCATGCCACAAAAGCAGCAGCTAGGGACAGTTTTAGTTCTTGGAGCAGGTAAGTATTATCCTCCACCTGCCCCTTACCCTCTATACTCAACAGGACATCCCTTCTCTTTCAGTCCCCACCTTCATCCATCCCTGGTGCTGTCCCCCGTTTCCTTTCTCCTGCTGGCCTGGGCTTTCTAGAGCTGTTCTGCCCTGCTCCAGCTGGGCTGTGGGAGAAGCAGGTGTCAGCAGGGACTGTTGAAGACCTGTTGGAGGCTGGCACAATGTGAAGCACTGCATTACAGGATGGGCTGTGAAACACTGCATTGCAAAAAGGACAAGCTAGACCTGCACAGTCCCATGTTCATGATGGAAGGAAGATGTGTCAGATTCCAGTGGTGCAACCAGAACTGCCTCAAACCCCTGCTTCCTGCTTGCAGCCAACTATTACTTGCAACACAGTTGTATTGTGTGTGCAGAGCCTGAAGGGGTCCATCCCCACAAACGTGCACATGTGGTTTGTGGCACCACAGATCCATCTGTGCCACCACAAACCACATACACCACATATGAATGTGTTCACTGTGCTGCTGATTAGCAGTGTAGTGGATTTTCTTGACACTGGGAGATACTAGTGTCAAAAACAAAACAAAACACAACAAACAAAAAAAACACACAAAAAAAACAACACGTCAGAAAAAAGTGGCGTAGGACACATGGCTGCAGTGTGCACTGCTTGAAACCAGAGTCTGGTTGACCAGAGCTATGCTCTGGCTGCTAGCCAGGCTCCACACACCTGGATTGTCACCACTGTAGCTCCGGAAGGTCCCCAGGACCCCAGATCAGATGGTCAGGGCCAGCCCAGGTGCTGGCCTCAGCCTCCCCTACCCCACCTGGGGCAATCTGCTGTACACCAAAGTTCATGTGCTGTAGGATGCCTGGGGACAACTAGCAGGAGTAAAATATGTGCCGCTGCTATTTGTTCCCAGAGAAACTCAGGTTCCTACTCGTGGGGACACACCCAAGATGTGCATACAAGATAGGCCTTAAAGGCCTTAATTATGTCAACCCACAAGGTCTGCTGGTAAAAGTAGAGATGAACTCTTGAGTGAAGCCAGCTTGTTTTTGTAAGCAATGCAAAGAAATAAAGCCTGATCTGTAAGGCATGGGGCTGAGAGATCTTTGTCCAGTGCCTGGCTATAATGGAGATTTCCTGTGAAATTTCAGGTGAGTCACATAATCATTCTATACCTCAAATCCCTCCCTTTTTTCTTCTACCATATGTCTGGCTTGTCTTGTCATAAGACATGCAGGGCAGGGACTGTTTCCAGCTATGCATAGAATCATATAATCATAGACAATTAGGGTTGAAAGAGACCTTAGGTCATCTAGTCCAACCCCCTGCTCAAAGCAGGACCATGCCCAACTAGATCATCCTAGCCAAGGCTTTATGTAGCCAGATTTTAAAACCCTCCAAAGATGGAAAGTCCACAGCCTCTCTAGGTAACCTCTTCCCATGCTTTACTACTGTCTTACTGAGAGTTTTTTTGTAATATCTAACCTAAATTTCCCTTGCTGTAACTTGAGACCAATACTCCTTGTTTTGTCATCTGCCACCACTGAGAACAGTCTAACTGATGCCATCCTCTCTGGAACCACCCTTTAGGTATTTGATAGCTGATACTAAATCCCTCCTCAGTCTTCTCTTCTCCACATTAAATAAACCCAGCTCCTTCAGCTTCTCTTCATATGTCATGTGCCCCAGCCCCAAAGCCATTTTCATTGCCCTCTGCTGGACTCTCTCCAATTTGTCTGCTCTCTCCATGCATACAGTGCCGTGCCCAATCCAGTTTCCAGAGAGGCTAGGATTCTGTTGGTGGTCTGGACAGGACATTTTCCACTACAGTGCGTTTTTTCCACAGCTGCTGGAGCCAGGCCTGGTATAGAGTGGCAGCACAGTAATTTATGCAGAGACAGACTTCATACACACAGGAGATAAATGCTGATGAAGGAAGCCCTTTCCTTTTTCAGTTGAGATCAACTCTTCCGTGGGTCAAGAATGAGAACTTAATTTTCTTAAGTCTCATTGATTAGCATTCTGCTCCAGCTTCAGTTTCATAAGCTGTTCTTATTTCATAAGATAAAAAAGTAATAACACTGCCCTCTATTATTTATTAGCAGCCTTTATGTCTTCCAGCAAAAAGCTTTCCCTCCTCCCCTGAGCTCCCTCTCAGATCATTCAGGAATGAAAGCAAGATGCTTTCCTTCCAGAACACTTTGCCATCCTAGATGCCAGGAGACTCCATGTTTTCATAAGGAATAAGAACTAAGAAACAAGAGGAACAAGTGTGGTCCTTGTCTCTTGAAAAATAGCTTCCAAACAATATTTACTCATTTATCTTCCAGCCCCATCTCCCAGGCACTCTTCTATACCAAAAAACACAAAAAAACCCAGGAGGGCCCTACATATCACAAAAGCCACGTCTCTTTTCAGCCGCTTCCATTGCTATATCAGCTGCATACAAGTTGCTGAATGGTATGCCTGGAAGGATTGAGTTTTCAGAAGAAGCTCCACATCCTCAGGATTGTACCAACTTGTGACAGAGAGAATCTGGCTCTGTTAAAGCTGATGGCAAAACTCCTGAGAACTTCAGTAGGGCCAGGATTTCTTTCATGTCTGTAGCAGTATGGCCTGCTTGGGATGTTTGATGGTAGTGCAATGAGGGGAATTTCCAAAGAAAGCAGAAAGATCTGGAGTTAGCTCCCTCCTGTCTTTTCCATGCCACTTCAGTTACAATATCCTCTGTGTTGCTCCTATGTCCAGACTCCTTACAAATGTTTACTGTAGACACAAGACACATTTGTCATTTTATACCAGGTCAGGCCAGCATTTCAGATGAGTCTGAAGTCTGGGCTGTCTGCAGCAGTGGTAGCAGGAGCCAAAGCAGACTGATTGGCCACCTGGGGTACCTCAGGTAGGCCATAACCATATGCCTTGTGAGCAACTGGGAGGGGCAACAGCGCCCTTTCTGAAATCCACTTGGGGCAATGGTTTGAGGATGTGCAGTAAATGCTAGAGTACTAGTTGCTTTGCTCCAGGACATCTTTCACCCTGACCCTAGATCTTACCCCTTGATTGTCTGATCCCAGATCCTACTTGTTGCTCATCCCCTGGATGTGCAACTCCAGTTTCACACCTCAGCTCTGACCAATGGGCATAACTGCCCACATCCTGGTAGCCCGACAGTTTGAACAACCTGACCTCTCACCACCTGGCCTGAGGGGCAAGATGTACTGTGCCCAGGATCCTGCTTCAAGGAGTGACTTGACACATTGTGTGCCCAGGTGGCTACTGTGCAGGACTTGCCTGCAGCCCTGTGGACAGCTCTGAGTGCACTGGGTGCACATGGCCTCTTTTATGGCGCAGCCAACTCATGAGCCAAAGTTTTTCCTTCTTCAGCTTGTGTCCTGTCACCATGTTCAGATTTGGGTCCAGAAATAAGCACATATTATTGCTCAGTCTGTGGCCTTCATGAAGTCCTCATTGGTGCATGGTTCTCCTCTGTGGGGACAGGCCAGTAAGTGTGCTGTAGTCTGAGAGTTTCCTCCACATTTTTGCATGTGGATGCCAAGTCAGTGGCAAGAGCAAGAGGCAGATCCCGGGTTGGATCCAGAGGAGATGCCATCACATGGTCCAGGCTACTCTTTTGGACCATACTGTGAGAGCAGCAGCTAGAAACTTTTTTAAATCCCTGAAGCAGGTGATAATTCTCCTGCCCCCCACTCCACTCTTGACATCCCCTCCCTTCCTGACCATACTCAGCAGGTCCTCCCCTCTTATTCCCCACCATCCCCCTCCCACTGCTACTGTCCCCAGGTGACTCAGGGGTTGGGAAAGCACCAGAGATGCTCCTTCCTCACTCTGGCCAGGCTGTGTGGGTAGTTGGGCTCAGCTAGGAACAGCAGCAGTGACAGGCATGGTCCCTATACTTGCCTGCTCCCTTCAGATATCTCCTGCCAACCTGGGAGCAGACTCAGGGAGGGAGAACCTGCTCACTGGTGCTATTCCTGGCTGAACCTGGCTCCCTTCTCAGCCCAGCTGGAGCAGGGCAGGAGCGGCTGTGGAGCTTACTCAGTCCCTGGCTCAGTTGGGGACAGCAGGGGTGGTGGCAGTGGTGATGGGGAGAGCAGGAATGGGAGGGAAAGGGCCATGCCACTAAGCATGGAGGAGAAAGAAGTGGGTGCTGAGGGGCAGGGAGAAATGGAATTAACCCAGCTGCTGCTGCTCTTGTGGGGTAGTCTACCCAATGTGGCTGAGGAGAGGCTGGGAGCAGGGGGTGCAGCCATCCCTGCACCCCCTTTTTACAATTCCTATGGGAAGATCCACTATACTAGGCCAAAGTCAGGGGTAAAGTTCTATAGCTGGGACATCAAACTAAGGGGTTGGGAGCTGGAGATTAAAAGCCAGAGAGTAAACCAAAGTAAAAAACCTGAAAGCGAGACAGCAGGACCAGATAGTCCTGGAACAAGCCAGCAACACTCTGAAGCTAGTCTGTTGAAAAGTCCATTCCCTCAGGTGGACTTAAATAGGACCCTGTTGCTTTTCCTACTTAATTAGGAGTTACACAGGCCTGGCTAGTATGATGTACCCCAGCTAGCCAGTCAGCCCCAAAGTGAGTTTCCCCAGTTACAGCTCCTAACAGTGGTCCCCAACTCATAGTTCACAGGCAACTTCATGCTCCCAAGCCCCTATGCTGTTGCTTTCACCCACAGGAAGTTTTGCTTTCCACAGATGCACATCTTCAGGATTACACAGAGAGGTTGCCTAAAAAGTTTATGTGCTCAGTATGGGTCAGCAAGTATTTGAGACCACTGACTTATGGTTATCAGTGATGACATAGAAGATTTCAGGAGGACTTCTGTTAACCCTCCAAATGTTCAAGCTCCTATTTGGTGCTCTGGACTGTGACATTATTCAGTGGCTACCACATTCCAGCTATCTGCATGCAGATAGTCGTAAGGCCTTGTACCAAATTCAAGTGTTCCTGGTAGCTTTGATTCCTGATTGGATCCAGCTGCACCTAGTTACCGAGTTGGCTGCAGGCAGCTGAACTTTCTTTGATTGCTCAGTGCTTCACAAATCTGTAGCTCCATCTTGTTTTTCGATCAACTTCTTGCCTTAGTCCTTGAATTCTGCCTTGGTCCTCTGCTCCCCACTCTGGCAAAGGTCCATGTCACCACGTGGGGCCTAGGAGCAGCCATGATCTCTCTAGCACCCCCTACCATGCCAAGAAGGCAATTCAGCCCCCTCATTCTTGCCCATCATGTCTTGCTGTTATATAATTTTATAAGGGAGGCTGCCCTTTGCCTCTTGGACACAGTGCTACGTTTGTCCCGGCCCCTATTCTGTAAGGAGTGACCTGGTGCACCCCAGCCTTATGGGCTATGCGTGCCTCCAACCTTCCCTGTAGCACGCCCCAAGCCTCGCAGATCTTCCGGATGTTATCCCGCCAATATACCTTCCCTAGAGGCCCTCTCAAAAGGCCTCCAGTCGATTGTTCACCCACACCGGGCCCTTTTCTCCCATAAGTTCCCTCTCCTGGGGCTTCTCTCAGTACGCGCCCTCTCCTGGGGCTTCACCCACACAGACAGGGCCAGTCTCTCCACACTCATGCACTCCTTGCCCTCACCGGGCTTCTCAATGGGCTTGCTCCCCTTCTGGGGCTTCTCCCTTACAGACAGTGCCCCACTGGGGCCTGCCTCCGGTACGTCCCGCGGTCACCCGCACTCGGGCCTATGCCTCCCGCAGTCACCCGCACTCAGGGCTCAGGTGGCCTTAGCCTTACCTGGCCCCAGACCCCTTCCAGGGTCCTCACCCACACTGGGGCCTGTCCCAATATCGCCCCCCCCCCCCCACAGGGCTGGGGTCAAGACACCCGCCCCCAACCACAGCGCCACCCCAGCGCCAAACTGCTGTGCCTTCCCCAGCACCCACTTGCTGTGCCCTTACAGGGCACCAGGAACCCTCACACTACTGGGGAGTTCCCCTGAGGCCTCCTCCAACCCCTACAGCCTCACCCAGTCCTCCGGTGTAACAATAACAAACCAGGGAACATAAAGCCATGAGCCAACCGGCTATGACTCAAAATAAACCCCCTGGCTAGAACATAAATGCTGTGCCACCGTGGCTCACCTTCCAAGCCTCCCTGTCAGGGATCTCTCCACCCCATACCATACTGCAGCCGCTCGGGCCGTCAGGCTGGGCTGGGCTGGGCTGGGCTGCTCTGGGCTGCAGCAGAGCTGCTGTTCCTTAGGCTGCCAGAGGGCAACTGCCCCCTAGGCTTCGGCCTGGGCTGTTTATAAAGGCCCAGCCCTGCCCCCTTCTGGTCACCTGACCAGTGCAGTTGCCCCAGCAACTGGCACCTGAGCTGCCCTGAAGATTGGCAGCTGCCCTTATCCCTTCATAGGAACAGGGCACCTGAGTGCCCCTGTGACAGTCCAACTGCCTGATTTTGGACTCCAGATCTTCTGGACTTCTGAATCGCTATTTGATGTAGCTGCCTGGCCCTGCTTTGCAGGTTTGTGATCTTGCCTTTAATCAACAAGTTGCCCATGACCCAGATCCCAGTATAACTGAAAATCGGCTGTAGTTTGGTAATGGAGTTGAAGTACTTGTAGTATTCTGGGAAAAGTGTACTTCCTACAGTTTACCAAGTATTTAGATTTCTTGCAGATGGAAGATACTGTAACATTTAAACGGTAACATTCTTCGTGCTTACCAAAGTATGGTGCTGTCATAATATGAGTTAGAAAACTACTGCATAATCCTAAAATTTCAAGTAGAGTTGTCTAGAAGGTACTGTATAGGATTGCCTCCACCATGAAACAGATTCTGCAGGAAATGGCAATAAGAGGGAATTCATTAGCAAAGAGAAAAAATAGAGATACAATCATTACCGCAGTGCATGTGGAAGACAAATTAAATCCAGCCATTTTCACCTACACTCAGGTTAGTTGTGGGCATGAGAATGGCAAATGAATGCAAATTTGATACAGAAATGTACATAGATTTCTAAAAAACTAAGTCTGAATATTCACCATCTCCTTGCCACCAGTGATCTAGGACAAACAACAGTAGGCTATAAGATTCTGCCATTATTGCACATGCAAAAATACCTTTGAAGTTAATTAAGGCTTGCCTGAGGAAACCCTGGTGATCTGGGTTTACTGGTGCCATAAATGTATTAATATAAATGGAACGTGATGCTGTTGCTATAGCAATATTCACCTGGGAAACAGAGAAGTATGGAAATGACAGAGCGATGGGAGTTTGTGGCAGTTCTTCAGGATCTGGGTGAGTTTAATGGGACATAGTCAGAGCACCAGAGTCAAAGGCAAAGCCAGAATCAGAACTCAGATCCACTGCAAGGCATGGCCTCACAAATAGCATTCGATCAGGGGGTCCCAGGCTGTAAAGTACAACCCCTTTCTTGTGTCCCAATGGTTACACACAGGAGGCAGGGCAGTGGCAATCTTCATGCCTTTATGTGCTAAATAGACCTCTCAGCTAGATTTTGGTGAGATGAGAGAACCTGGAGATGGTGTGAAATAGAAAAGGCTGAGAACCAACACAATAGGGACTCTACCTCTGTTCCCACAGACTCTGCACCTTCTTGTTTTGGTCCCTGTTCCAGGAGGGTCTGAGGGCCTTTCTTCCCTCAAAGAAATGTCTTGGCAAAGCCCTTTGCAGAATCACCCCTTTTATTGCCAAGATGTCACTAACTAAAACAAGATCTTCTCTGGGATGCTCTCTGTATCTTCACTGTTTTGTTTAAATTAATCAAAATGGAGAAAGAGCAGGACACACACAATTGTAAATAATTCCAGATCATTGAGAGCGTTATGATTAATGTGAAGTGCCAATGCTATTCGAGCAGAAGCAGCCTTCCGAAAAATGGATTTATGTTAAATGAGAAAATACAATAATGTCATTCACAACAAAAGAAAACACAGGGTATAAAATCCCTCCTTAAATGACAGTTGCATATAACTCAGGCTTCTGATGAACAAAAACTTTCACTTCCTCCTCAAAGGCCTGTGTGTCCTGATTCTAAATTCATTCATTATATTTGATCATACAGTCCTCCCCAAGTGTAATATATTATTTCATACAGAATTCATCATGCTTCATATCATGCATGGTTTAATATTTCATGCAGTTCATTAAATAACACGTTCGGTCCAGATCACAATGCCTTATTCATAAACTCTGTATACATCCCCTGCAAAATCACTGTGAAACAAAAAAATCTAAGCCGTTAAACTTAAAAGGAACCTTTTTGAGATCTCTTGCACGCAGAGCTGGCCTGCGAAGGTGGGGTCAAGAATGGATCTGTGTCTTTTTATGCTGCTTTAAGGTATGCAGAACAGTCTTGAACAGGTCTTTTAAGGTTCTTTTTCTGTTTAGCAACAGCTGGAATATGAGGTTTTGCCTTGAGGCAGTACGGCCTCACAAATAAGGCACCGGAAGAGGCCAGGTGGGTTCTGCTCCTGGTTCTACCTCTGAGTTTCTGCGTAATGTTGAGCAAATTGCTTCTCTTGTCTCTGTTTCTCCATCTGTAAAATGCGAGAGAGTAATTTCACCCACTCATGTAATGTGCTTTCAGATTTGCAGAAACATGTTAATATTTATTACTGTCATCTTGTTCTTGCTTAGGAGAGTGAGAACTAAAATGCAAACTTTCTCATTCTTCATTTGATGGGCTACAGGTGTCAAGTTTGGCTGGAAGATTGTTTCTCTACAGTGTGCTGGGCAGTAGAGTTGCATGGGTGTTACAAAGAAAGAAACAACAAAGAAATGGAGTAGGCACAGAATTTTTGTTTTTTTAGCTCTGCTTAACTATCTTACTATATTACTACTGGCTTTAAGAAAATCAACAATATTCTATAGTTGAAGGAGGGAACATTCTGTTGTTAAACAAAGGAAAAAAGAATACTGTCATATATTTTTTCCCTCTGTATTTTGTCAAAAACACACTTATAAATATAGAAATACCAAAGCCACAAAAACTACACAATGGATTCTCTTTAGAATTCCCCAAATGAATCCTTTTGAGGCTAAGAAAAATGAGAAACTTCACCCACAACTGTGTCAGAGTGTTAAAAATCACAGAAAACATGGAGCTTTTTGTGACAGTGCACCCACAGCTTGCATAGGAACAGGTAATTAAGGCTCTGGGGCCCCAATCCATCAAAGCACTCAAAGTCAACTTGCGGCACAAGATAAGCCAATGTGTACTCAGACTAGTGTACTTTGCCAAATGAGGATGGACTTTAAAATAGCCCCCGTTACTGTAGTATCTGTGCACTCTGCAGTCTTTCTTCCATTTATTCTCAGAGTGTGGACAGCTGTAATGCTTAGAACATTGTAAATACACTTTAAACTTGAGTCTAGAGTCTAGATGTACAGGCCACTTTAGATTGGTTTATACTTCCTGGAATGTTACAAAGGCATGCTGGGAAAATCAAGAATTATTTTGAGCTGGTCCTTCTTGAACTGGTCCAATGTTATGTGCAGATCCAGAGCATCCCATCTGCATCTAGTGTCTGATTGGTGATTCAGGTATCCCAAACTAGGCTGCTCCTCACAACCCCCTCACTGCCCCTGCCAGCCCGTGCAGGGCAATGGGGCTGCCCTGGGGTGCAACCAGGACTCTACTGCCCAAAGACCGATTGCTAGGGATCTCCCTGTCACAAGTGAAAGGAATTTTCATGGCTGCTCAGCACATAGAGCCGATTTTGTGGCCTTTTCACCATGAGCCTGCCCCTTGCTGCTGATTGGCCAAGAGAGTTGTCCATTGTGAGGCTCCTCCCCTCACTGCTGATTGATGGAGAAGGCAGGGCCATGTGACAGGCAGCCCTCAGGCAGACAGTGCGGGGTGGGGTGAACATCGTCTTGATTGCTTCCCTGTGTGCAGGTGGCTTCCCCCTCTCCTCCCCACCTCTTCTGGTGGACTGCAAGTTTGGGTGGTAGCAGCCATGCAGATCACTGGCTCCCACAGGCCGGCATTTTATTTTTAGTAAGTTTGTGTTTTTCTGGATCTTGTGAATAATGCCCAATTTCATGGTTTCTGCAAAACTTAGAATTAAATAACTCCCTACCTATTGCTTCCTGAGATCATGGTCTGCAGGGGTGGGGAAGTAAAATGCCTTTGTGTCAGCTTTACTTCCCTGCTAAGGACCCTTTTGAGTAGGGATGGAAGGGCAGGTAGCCAGGTTGGGGGAGAACTTTGTGGCCCCCTGTTTGTGGTGGGTGGGTGATTTTGTTTCTAACAGTAAACACCTGTCAATTGCTGGGTGGGGAGGAGAAGAAAGAGCCATTGCACAGTGGGCACTTAATAGAACAGACTGATTCTCATCTATGCTCAGTGTGAAGTGAATTAGCTCATTAACTGTTAATTGGTCCTTACCCTCTGGGCTGTGCTCCTGCAATCAGCTTTGGCGTGAGAGTTGCACCCAGCACACGCAGGCTGGAAAAGTGCAGGAGTTCTTTGTGGGGTAGGGAGGGGAGGCAGAGCACCTAGTACCCTCCACCCCAGAACCACAAGAAGAGCCCCCCAACACCTGGCAGTCCCCTCTGTGTACCATCTGCTCCAGTCTAGGTCTTCCTCCCACTCTAGGGGAATCCTAGGAAAAACTCCAGGAAAAACACTGACTCCTAGAAGGCATTATGATCTGGGTACTCCGCCACCCCCTGGTGGCATTTTGGCAGCAATAAAATCCCTAAAAGGTCACTCAAATTTAAAATCCTTTGCAGTTTACATGTGGACACTAGGCTGTGTGAGTAGGCAGCTATTCGATCTGGCTTCAGATCCGGCTGCTTCAGATACCAGCGATCTGATCCAGAGCTCTGGATCAGGTTCCTGCTTCGGTCCGGCTGAAGCGACTTCGAAGCTTCAGAGCTGCCTCAGAGATCCATCCATAGGGTATAATGGGGAATCAATGAAATACCTATAACTTTGTTTGTTTTTGTCTGATTTGGATGAAACCTGCAGAGGTGGTAGCCACTTCTGAGAGCATGAAGCCTGCCAAGTTTCAAGACGATAGGTGCAGGGGTTCACGGGAACTGCAGCCCAAATTCTTGAAAGCAAAACTCATGTCACGTGTATGTGTTAAACCACAGGGGGGTGAAAACTGCAGGGGTGGTGGCCACTGCTGGCCCACAGAGCAACCCTTGCAAAGCCAGCAGGCCAAGGCACTTAAGGGAACCCACCTTTGCCCCAGCCCTGGAACAATCTGTAGGCAAGGCAAGGCCCCCCAAGGGAACACTTGTGTGTCTATACACAAATGTCAGGAACTTGTCCTCCTGCTAAACACAAATAACTATGACGTCATAGGGATAACGGAGACTTGGTGGGACTCCACCCATGACTGGGCCACAGGTATAGATGGCTATACTCTGTACAGGAGGGACTGAGTGGACAAAAGGGGCGGGGGTGTAGCTCTCTATGTCAAGGAAAGCTACGCATTCCTGGAAGCCAACATTGGCACCCATGGTGGATGACTGGAGACCCTCTGGGTTAAACCATGGGAAACATGGCACAGGGGATACTATGGTGGGGGTCTACTACAGACCCCCTGTAGGGGTCAAGACCTTGACCAGGAGTTTGCCAGGGAATTGGCTGAGGCCATGCACTCCTGGTGTATGGTTGTCATGGGAGACTTTAACTACCCAGCCATCTTGTAGGAGGAGCGCTCAGCCAAATCTGAACGGTTGCAAAGCTTTCTCTCATGTGTGGATAACCTCTATCTGATGCAGGAAGTCTACAGGCCAACAAGAGGTAAAGCGCTGCTTGTTCTTGTACTGGCAACTGGGGCCGACCTAATCAGTGACCTAATGATCGAAGGGAAGCTGGGTGACTGACCATGAGCTGATCACCTTCACCATCTGCCATAAAGCTGGAAAGTGAGTCAGTAATACAGAAGTCCTTGACTTCAGGAAAGCTGACTTTGACAAGCTAAGGAGGCTTGTCAGTGAGGCTCTAAAGCACCACAACCCAAATGGGAGGGGAGTTCAGGACTAGTGGTTGCTCCTCAAGGGAGAAATCCTGGATGCGCAAGCAAAATCCATCCCATCTCAGAGGAAAGGCAGCGAAAAGGCACAGCAGCCCCCTTGGCTCTCCAGGGAACTGGCGGACCTCCTGCATCTTAAATGGAAGACCTACAAAGGATGGAGAACTGGAACCACCACCAAGGAAAAATACTCTGCTCTTGTCCAGACCCGCAGAGAGAAAACCAGGAAAGCCAAGGCTGCAATGGAACTCCAGATAGCTACAAATATCAAGGACAATAAAAAGTCCTTTTTTAGATATGTGGGGAGCTGGAGGAAAAGCAAGGGCAACATTGGACCCCTGCTAAACCAGATGGGGCAACTGACAACCGATGCCCATGAAAAAGCAAACTTGCTAAATGGGTACTGAGTGGCCTCTGCCCACTGTGGGTCAGGGAGGCCCGGGTGAGGGAGATTCCTTACGCTTCATTGAAGCTGACCTCGTGAAGGAACGCCTTGACAGGCTGTATACCTTCAAGTCGGCCAGCCCTGACAGTTTACACCCCAGGGTACTCAGGGAGCTGGCTAGTATCATAGCTCAGCCCCTGGCATGTATCTTTGAGAACTCCTGGTCCTCTGGTGAAGTACCCGAAGATTGGAAGAAGGCCAATGTCATGCTAATCTTCAAGAAAAGGAGGAAAGTAGATCTGGCAAACTACAGGCCCATC
Source organism: Crocodylus siamensis (assembly GCF_052110815.1). NCBI lineage: Eukaryota > Metazoa > Chordata > Crocodylia > Crocodylidae > Crocodylus > Crocodylus siamensis. The sequence goes on along the minus strand of NC_143404.1, from coordinate 33,369,303 downwards.
AGCCTGACCTATATCGTGGGCAAGGTCTTGGAAAAGATTATCAAAGAGGCCATCCTTAATAGGCTAGCTGAAGGTAATATCCTGAGGGATACCCAGCATGGGTTTGTTGCGGGTAGGTCTTGCTTGACCAATCTCATTTCCTTTTATGACTAGGTGACCTATCACCTGAACAAGTGGGAAGAGATTGATATCGTAAATCTTGACTTTAAAAAAGCCTTCAATCTGGTATCCCGTGATCACCTCTTGGCAAAACTAGCCAACCGTGAGGTCAACTGGTGCTTACGCACTTGGGTTCCTAGATAAAGACCCATGCTTTCGGGCGGGGGACTTGCTGGGGTGGGATGGGCTTCACCTCTCTCCTAAAGGCAAGTGTGTCTTCTCTTCCAGGTTGGCTGATCTCATACGGTGAGCTTTAAACTAGCCTTGCCGGGTGAGGGGGCCACAGGAAGACAAGGGGACACCACCCGAGCAAGACAGGTGACAAATGCAAGGAGTGCCCAGATAAGAAACGGGTCCAGACAGTCTCCCAAATCGGAGGGTGGCACACACAGCTAGGCAAGGCCTTAAATGCCTATATACCAATGCTCGTAGCATGGGGAACAAACAGGAGGAACTCGCCCTCAGAATAGCCAATTCAGACCCAGACATAATAGGGCTTACAGAAACATGGTGGGATTCATCCCATGACCGGGCAGTTAGCATTAGGGGCTATAGTCTTTACAGGTGGGATAGAGAAGGAAGGAAAGGTGGGGGTGTGGTGCTCTATGTCAAGGAGCAATATACATCCTCTGCCAGCAGAATGGGGTCAGAGGAGGGGCAAGCTGAAGTGCTCTGGGTCAAGATACAAGGGGGCCGTGGGGAGAGGGATCTAATGGTGGGTGTCTACTACAGACCTCCCAACCGGAGGAGCTGGAGCGGGAATTTTTGGGCCAGCTTGCAGAGGCACTTAAGGCAAGGGATGTAGTTGTCTTGGGTGATTTAAATTACCTGGACATCTTCTGGGAGGAACAGTCAGCCAGGTCGGACCGTTCCAGGAGGTTCCTGGCCGAGATACAGGACCTCCACTTAATTCAGGAGGTGCACAGTCCCACCAGAAGAAATGCTCTGTTGGACCTGGTCCTGGCCACGGGTAATGACCTGGTAAGGGGCCTCCAGGTTCTTGACCACCTGGGTGATAGCGATCATCGCTTGCTGGAATTCACCATCCAGCGCAGGCTGTCAAGGGCCTGCAGCAAGGCGGTAGCCCTAGACTTCAAGAGGGCCAACTTCAATGAGTTGAGATTAGTGGGAGAGGCTCTGGGGTTCTCAAGAGCAGGGGAACTCAGTGCCCAAGATGAGTGGTCGTTCCTTAAGGAGACGATACTCAGGGCCCAAGGGGTGACTATCCCAACAAAAAACAAAGGGGGCAGGAGTGCCTGAATTGCCAAAAAGGCGGCATACAACTGGTAGAAGGGGGGTGCTATCGCCAAAGAGAAGTATACCTCCTCTGCTCGGGCCTGTAGGGGAGCTGTCAGGAAAGCTAAGGTGGACATAGAGCTAGGGCTAGCATCCAAGATAAAAGATAATAAGTCCTTTTTCAAATATATAGGGAAGATGAAGAACGCACCGGGAAATGTGGGGCCCCTGCGAGATCCTCTGGGCAATCTGGTGGTTGCGTCAGAGGGGAAACCAGACCTCTTTAACCAATTCTTCACCTCTGTTTTCTTGGGCAGGGACCGGGACTTCCCCTCCGTGATGCAAGACAGACACAAGGGGAATGCCTCCATGCCTCATGTTGGGGAGGACCGGGTTAGAGAGCTTCTGGAGGGGCTGGACATGTTCAAAGCAGTGGGTCCAGATGCTCTCCACCCCAGGGTGTTGAGGGAGCTAGCAGGGGTTATTGCAGGGCCCTTGGCACAGCTTTATGAGAGCTCGTGGTGCTCAAGCCAGGTGCCAGAAGATTGGAAGATAGCCAATGTGGTCCCCATTTTTAAAAAAGGGAGGAGGGAGGACCCGGGCAACTATAGGCCCATCAGTCTTACCTCAATCCTAGGAAAACTCTTTGAGAAGATCATCAAGGATCACACATGCAATGGGCCAGCTTCAGGGATGAAGCTCAAGGGAAGCCAGCACGGTTTCATTAGGGGTAGGTCATGTCAGAACAACCTGATTGCCTTTTATGATCAGGTCACAAAGGCAATGGATGCAGTTGTAGCCGTGGATGTAGTCTTTCTGGACTTCAGCAAGGCCTTTGACACCATCTCCCACCCCATCCTCATTAAAAAACTAGGCAACTGTGGCATTGATGCCTACACAGTCAGATGGATTGTAGATTGGCTGAAGGGTCATACTCAGAGGGTGGTGGTGGACGGGTCATATTCAACCTGGGGACAATTGGGCAGTGGAGTCCCCCAGGGCTCGGTCCTTGGGCCCGCACTGTTCAATACCAGCAATTTGGACGATGGGGTGAAAAGCAACATGTTTAAATTTGCTGATGATACCAAAATATGGGGTGAGGTGAGCACGCTAGTAGGGAGGGAAAGACTGCAGCAAGACCTGGATAGGTTACAGGGGTGGGCTAACAAAAACAGGATGCATTTCAATACTGACAAGTGCAGGGTGCTATACTTGGGCAGTAGTAACCAGCAGCACACTTATAAGATGAGAAACTCCATTCTTGAGATCACGGAGGCAGAAAGGGATCTTGGAGTCATTATTGACTCTAAGATGAACATGGACCGACAATGCGAGGTCATGGTTGGCAGAGCTAACCAGACCTTGTCATGCATCCACAGGTGCATCTCTAGCAGGGACAAGGAGGTGATCCTCCCCCTCTACGTGACACTGGTCAGGTCACAGCTGGAGTACCGTGTCCAGTTCTGTGCACCCCACTTCAGGAGGGATGTGGACAACATGGAGAGGGTCCAGAGGAGGTCCACCTGCATGATCCGGGGACAACAGGGCAGACCCTACAATGAGAGACTGTGGGACCTGAACCTGTTCAGCCTTCACAAGGGAAGGCTGGGGGGGGGACCTGGTGACCATCTATAAACTCACTAGGGGGGGACCAGAAGGGTTTAGGAGAGACCTTGTTTCCCCTAGCGCCCCCTGACATAACAAGGAATAATGGCCGTAAGTTGTTAGAGAGTAGGTTTAGATTAGATATCCACAAGAACTACTTCACAGTCAGGGCAGCTAGGATCTGGAACCAACTTCCAAGGGAAGTGGTACTGGCTCCTACGCTGGGGGTATTTAAGAAGAGGCTTGATGCCTACCTGGCTGGAGTCATTTGAGCCCAGTTTTTCTCCTGCCCAGGCAGGGGCTCGGACTTGAAGATCTACAAGGTCCTTTCTGACCCTACTTCTATGATTCTATGATTCTTCAGCCTAGAAAAGCGCAGGCTCGGGGGGACCTGGTAGCCACCTATAAGTTTATCAGGGGTGCTCATCAGGATCTGGGGGAACGTCTGTTCACCAGAGCGCTCCATGGGATGACAAGATCAAATGGTCACAAACTCCTCCTTGACCATTTCAGGCTGGACATAAGGAAGAACTTCTTTACTGTCCGAGCCCCCAAGGCTTGGAATAGCCTGCCACTGGAGGCGGTTCAAGCACCCACTTTGAACGTCTTCAAGACACATTTGGATACTTATCTTGCTGGGATCCTATGATCCCTACTGACTTCTTGCCCATGAGGCAGGGGGCTGGACTCGATGATCCTCTGGTCCCTTCCAGCCCAAATGTCTATGAAATCTATGAACTACCCCAAGACAGAGACAGTCAGCTGCACAAGCACCCATGTCATGAGTTTTGCCTGTGAGCAGCTAGAGGTGCAGGGCCCCAGAATCCTCCTGCACCTAACTCCTCAACAGCTGGCAGGCTTCGTGGCTGCAGCAGGGGCTAGCAGGCCTGCAGCTTTCACCCTGCTGCACCTTAACACACACAGGGTCATCTATGTCATGAGTTTTGCCTGTCAGCAGCTTCGGGTGCTGTTCCCCCCAAACCCCTGCACCAATCTTCTTGAAACTTGGCAGGCTTCATGGCCTTACCAGGGGCTACTACCCCTACAGTTTTCACCCCCCTGTGGTGTAACACATACACGTGATGTGAGTTTTGCTTTCAAGAATTTGAGGTGCAGTTCCTGCCCTCCCCCCCCAATCCCCTGCACTTACCTTCTTGAAACTTGGCAGGCTTCATGCTCTCAGGAGTGGCTACCACTGCTGTACGTTTCATCCAAATCAGACAAAAAACAACAGGGTTATAGATATTTCATTGTTTTCCCCATTATACTTTATGGCCAGATCTCCAAGATTGCTCCGAAGATGTTCAGAAGCTCTTAACCACTTTGGAAAGCCTAAAGAAGCCAGAGCTTCAATCCAGACATGTTACTTTGGATGCCAAAGCGTCCGAAACTTCTCCAGATCCAAAGCCTGACAGCCCCAGTAGACACTTCTGGCTAGGGACATTTGTTCCCTATCTGACTTTTTCAGAACAGTCTAAGCGTTATGTCTGTCCATGCAGGTGTGGACACACATAGCAATGAAACCATTAAAAAATGTTACTGATTGGGAACTGGTTCACAGTTGTTGTATCCATACTTCTGGAGTCTTAGAAGAGGTGTGACTAGGCCAACACGGCTACAACCTACACCCACGTATGATTAGGGGCCTTTTCATTTTTCTTCCTTCCATTTTCTCTTAAACATAAACTCACTAAATCTCATTAGTCTGCACTTGACTGAACTCTGCAGTGTGCTTGCCTGACTTGAGATGCCAGGAGGGGAGACACATATTTTTTGGTTCCCAGATGCAGGTGTGGATATAACGAGTGGCTGCATTTGAAGGGAGTGAGGCTACATCGAGTTGTTAGAAAGACAGCTTATATTGACCAAGCTGTGCAAGGGAGCTCATTGATTTTAAAGTGTCAACAAAATGGGGGAGAAGGAGAAGGGATAGCTGAGATCTCGCAGTGTACCAGAGCAGCCAGTTACATGGGAGGAAGAAGGGGGTGGGGAGGGTGCGGGGGGAAGGATGAGGAGCAATGCAGTGTGGGATATCTGAAGAACGACGAAACCCATGTCACAGAACTCTTGGGATCCGCATGTAACATTAATGTAGTTCAAAAAAGTACTTGGTTTTCCAGGTATCATTTTGAACCATTCCAGGAAGCTTTAAGTCAGTTTAACAGGCCTGTATCTCTGACCACTTCAAGTTTAAATTGCATTTAAACTGATCTAAATGTTACATGTGTCCATATGCTAAGCAACATACCCAAAGTTACAGATAAAGTCTGTGGTAACACTGAAATTAGCTCTCTAAACTCTTAGGGCACTTATACATGTGCTCCTGAAGTGGGAGGGAGGTGCTTAATTAGAGCAGCTCCGAGAACCTCTCTAATTAAAGCGCCTGGAGCGTCTTGTGTATCAATGTCCCCACACTTAAAAATGGCGGCAAGGTTTTGTACAAATAGCTTATTTCATGTGGTATAATTAGATGAGCTGGAGTGTACTTCCTGGCTGTTGGGGCCTCCTTAACAATCAACACACATGCTTGGTGTCTGTGCCTGAATGAGGTCTTCTGTTCTCCCCTGCCACAACTTGGATTGTACCTGTTTTCTTAGTGGAAGTCTTCCCCTGGGTTAAAGTGTTCAGGCACGACCAAAGGCTGTCGTCGCAGGACTCCTACCTCCCCTTATACCCCATCCTTTCACCAACCGGTTGTTATTCAAGCAGGTAAACTTAAAGTCACTTCTTACGGTTTAGTGTCCATAATTCTAATACTTCAATCTAATTTAGGAATAGGCTTATCGCAACTTATAACTATAACTGTGTTGTTGTCTGACTCACAATTGGATGTTATCCTTGGTCTGGGTCCTGCTTTGGTGCCCCTCTTGTTGGCCATGCCTCCTCTGGGCCAGATTTATACTACCTTTCTTCTGTCCCTACTCTGGAGCAGACTTCTTGGGTCAAGACAACCTTGTCCTCTTTACCAGCTACTTTCAGTTTGCTGCTTCTCAGGCTGTTGTCGTTCCCCTCCAATGTGCAGGCTTCCCTGCCAGTTTTCCCCAGCGTGCCTGCCTCCAGACGGCTGCTGGCTTTATTTTGAAGCCATCTCGTTGCTGGCTGCTGGCTGCTCCCCCACGTGCACCCAGCACACACTTTTAAAGCATCTATAGGGCTGTGTGTGGTTCGGCAGTCATTCCCCTGGTGCTGACAGGACTCTCTTCTCCTGGTAGGCAGCTCCAATGGCCCTTCCAGGGCACTCCACTTTCATATCAGGGTCCAGCAGTTTCGCTTTTGTCAGTCCCCGTTCAGGGCCCTCTGGGAACATGGGAGATGTGCTTCTACAGGGTGCTTTAATTAAAGCTCATTGAATGAGCTTTAAAGCACCCTTGGCACCATTTTTAAGCATGGGGATGCTGATACATGAGACACTGGAGTCTTCTGGAGAGCGGTAGTTACCATAGTTCAGTAGACTCAAATAATCACGTACGGAAGAAAGGTGGAGGTATGGCTCTCTATGTGAAGGAACAGTATACCTCCTTGGAGGCCAACATCAGCTCCAAAGAAGAACAACTCAAAACTCTGGGTCAAACTGTGATGGGGAAAGGGGAGCAAAGAGGGAGTGCAGTGAGAGAGACCTAACTATAGGTGCATAATACAGATCACCAAACCAAAGGGTGGAACTCCATCTAGAGTTTGCCCAAGAACTGACAGAGGCCACACATGCATAGGACATGGTTATCATGGGTGACTTGATTTACCCAGACATCTCCTTGGAGGAACATTCAGCCAAGTCTGGTCAGTCACATTTCTTTCTGACCTTCATCGAAGAGTTGTTTTTGACTCAGGAGGTGCAAGGGCCAACCAGTGGTAATGCTCTTCTAGATTTGGTTCTGGCCAAAGAAGATGACCTCATGACTGACTTAAACATAGAGGGCAGCGTGGGCGACAGCGATCATGAAACCATCAAGTTCACTCTGTCACAAGGCAGAAAAACTAGATAACAGGATTGAAGTTTTGGACTTAAAAAATGCAGCTTTCAACAAGCTCAGGTCACTAGCAGGGGAAGTGCTGTGGGACCAGGGACTGAAGGCAAAAGGAGCACATGAAGAGTGGTGATTCCTGAAGGACAGGATCCTTGAAGTGCAAAGGAAGTCCATTCCCATGCAGATGAAAGGTAGCAAAAGGGCTGGGAAGCCCTTTTGGCTAAACAGGGAAATCATGGCCCTCATAAAAAAGAAAAAGAGGTGTACAAACAATGGGAGCTTGGGGCATGCTCCGAGAAGGACTATACAACAATGCCCCACACTTGTAGAGAACAGATTAGAAGGGCTAAGGCATCAACTGAACTAAAATTAGCAACAGGGATCAAAGACAAGAAGTCCTTCTTTAGGTATGTAGGGAACAGGAAGAAAACAAATGGGAGTATGGAGCCACTGCTCAACAACTCAGGATAGCTGGTTACCAGTGCTCAGGATAAAACTGAATTCCTGAATGACTACTTTGCTTCAGTCTTTCACAGGGCCAAGGGGAAAAACATGCCAGATAGGGTACAGAAGAAGCAGGGTTGGAATGACTGCCTTCCTACTATTGCCATAGTATTGGTGTGTGACCAATTAAAAAAAGTAGACATATATAAATCAGTAGGCCCAGATGAACTTCATCTGAGGGTGCTGAAGGAGCTGGCCAAAGTCATAGTGGAACCCCTGGCAAAGCTGTTCCAAAACTCGAGGTGCTCCGGAGAGGTCATGAGGACTGGAAGAGGGCCAGTGTTGTGCCCATCTTCAAGAAGGGGAGGAGGGAGGACCCGAGTAACTATAGGTCAATTAGCCTAACTTCTATCCCAGGGAAAATCCTGAAAAATTCATCAAGGAGTCTATATGTGATCGGCTAGCAGAAGGTAGGATTCTGAACAACAGCCAGCATGGCTTCATCGTGGTCAGGTCTTGTCTTACAAACCTCATTTTCTTTTATGATCAGCTAACTCACCACATGGATAAGAGAGAGGAGGTTGACATTGTATACCTCGACTTCCAAAAAGCTTTTGATCTGTTATCTCACAATGTTCTCTTGAGAAAATTGGAAGATTGTGGGCTTAACTGTGAGACAGGTGGGTAGGAAGCTGGCTACAGGATAGGACCCAGAGAGTTCTACTGTACGGATCTGTGTCATCTTGGCGAGAAGTAGCCAGTGGTGTCCCTCGGGGGTTGGTGCTTGGTCCAGTGCTTTTTAACATCTTCATCAATGATTTGGATGTGGGGGTGAAGAGCTCACTGGCCAAGTTTGCAGATGACACCAAGTTACGGGGAAGCGTGATCACACTTGAAGATAGGTTGCAGATACAGGCAGACCTAGACAGCCTGGCAAGTTGGGTGGATCGGAACGGTATGAGATTTAACATCAAGAAATATAAAGTCCTCCACCTGGGGACAAGCAATCCCCTGCACAACTACAGGCTTGGCATCGCCAATCTGACCAGCACTATGAATGAAAGAGACACGGGAGTAATTATTGACTACAGTATGAACATGAGCTGGCAGTGTGACACTGTAGCCAGCAGGGCAAATAATACGTCAGCGTGCATCAATTGATACATCTCCAGCAAAACCAAGGAAGTGATTTGTCTGCTCTGCTCAGCATTGCTAAGACCACAGCTGGAGTACTGTATCCAGTTCTGGGCACCGCACTTCAACAAGGGTGTGTAAAAGCTCCAGAGAGTCCAGAGAAGGGCCACCCATATGATTAGAGGCTTCCATGGCAAGCCATACGAGGAAAGGCTGAGGGACCTGGGACTCTTCAGACTGAAACAGAGAAGGCTGAGAGGGGACTTGGTAACAGCTTACCGCTACATCGGGCATATATCAAAGGCTCGGTGAACTACTGTTCACCAGGACACTCTTGGGGAAAGCCAGGAGTGATGGCCACAAACTCCTGGAAGATAATTTCAGGCTCAACATTAGAAAAAACTTCTTCACAGCCAGGGTGTCCAGATTGTGGAATAAGATCCCTCCAGAGGTGGTGCAATTGCCTACCCTAGAAATCGTCACAAGGGGACTGAACAGTTACCTTGCTGGGGTCACTTGACCCCAGTTGTCTTTTCTGCTTGGTGTAGGGAGTGTGGACCCAATGATCTTCTGAGGTCCCTTCCAGCCTTACAATCTATGAATCTATTAATTCTATGAATCTAAGTATCAAGTCTGCTCCAATGTTGGAGAAGCCTCACTGCTTGTGTATAGGTTTAAATCCTAGATAAACATCATGATTCATACATGCTTTAAATTAAGCTTGTGTTTAAGTCTTTTTCTCATCTAAGACATCCTGACTATTTAAAACTGAAAACAAATTGTGACTATTCAGATGATCAAGGATATGTGGGAATCTCCATTAAACCCAGTCCCACACTATCACAGGCAAAGAGATGTATTCTCTTTCATTAACGAATCAAACTCTATCCTCAGACTATAGATTTTGGTTTCCACTTTTAAAATATGCTTGAACCCCAAAATTTCAGGAAATTTAGCTTAAATGACAGTTTGTCCAAAAATTCACTCTGGAAACAAATTCTATACTCACTTACGGTTATCTGTTCAGTCATCTTTCTACTGTTTGAAAAATTTTAGTCAGTCACTTTGGGAGAAGAAACAACATGTAATTTAGGTGGAATGTGTTTGTGCAAACTATGTTCCTGATTCAAGAAAGCCCATAAGCACCTGTTTAAGTATATACCTATGTGCCTTTTTAAATAAGGGTCTTATTACACATTGCACTTTGAGCTGCTCAAATTTTGGTTGTTGTGAATGCTAGCTCAAGTTTGGAGCAGTCACACATTAAAGCTAAAATCTTTCTCTGGCAGCCGCCCACCTGCACAGCTGTGACTTGTTACTAGGGGGCTGTTGAGCAGGGGCCTGACTAGGAGCTACAGCTGTGAATTGCCACTACAGGGCTCGTGAACCAGGACAGGCTTCTATCCCTTCTCTAGGTGGGGGGAGTGGGGGTGAGAGATGGGTTGGGGGCTTGAGAACATGAAGCTGGGAGGTATAGAGTTAATGGGATGAGGGTGGGTAATGAAATGGGAGGTGGAAAGGACATGGGGGTGGGGGAAGGGTGGCAAAATGAAGTAAGGCCCCAGGAAAGAAGCCCCAGCTCATGGGAATCTGATCCAGCCCCCTACCTTGTTCCTTCCCTACCACTCCTAGACATGTCCATGCCCTGTAACCTGGCTGGCTGGTATGTGCTTTGCAGGCTGTTTGCAACCCTGGAGATGGGATGGTCACACTTTTGGGGACAGGAGGGGAAGTCAGCTTGGTGCCAGAACCATCCCCTGGGCATTAGAGTTCAGGGAGTGGAACGTTTTGTCCACACAGGAGGGTGAGGATGGGAACACTGCATCCTGGGATGCTGGAGGACTGCAACTTGGGCAGCTCATCTGTGGGGAGTGTCCACACATTAATGGAACACAAGCTGGGTAACATGGATCAGAGAGAAACCTGCCCTGGAGTGGCATAACTTTAAGCTGCCTAAAGAGTGCTTAAAACTAGTTCCAGGTGTTAATGTGTGCCCAGTCCAGGTGTTAAGAGCTCCAGGTGCTGCCTAAAATTAATATATAACAAGGCCCTAAAAATGCTTTCCTGGATTGGAATATGATGAATACATGCAAATACAATTATTCATAGACATCAAGATTGCTAATGACCGGTGAACAGACAAAAAGGTTAGATTTATTTGCAATAAATAACGGAACCTGAGGTTCTAACAACTCCTCCTGACTGTAATGAGCAGGAGTGCAGCACATGCTGTGTAGTGATATATTTTTGTAACGGACAACTTGGATGTTCCCAACCCTAATTTCTTCAGACGTGTCAAGATCACCGATCCACATTAAGGGTAATGCAGTTGCCCAACTGGAACTGTTTGAAAATACACCTGTTTTGAAATCAGATTAATAAGTGAGAATCTCTAGGAGTTTTGCCATTGACTTCAACATAATGAGTCCTTGTCCAGCATCTTTACAGCTTGCTTTCTAAAACTCACTTATGGAAATTTTTAAAATGCCTAAAAAGACTTTAAAGGGACAGAAGGTGCCAGTGTTACTCCCAGTGTGCAGCACCAGTGCTTTCCCAGTGCTGCTCCACATACAAAGTGGCAGATCCCAAGAAACTTCCCCTCCCCCCACCACTTAAAAAAAAAATTCAGCTGAAAAGTATTTTATAGGGAAAGTTATCCATTGCCAGTAGTAAGAGAGAAACTTCTCCACTTTAAGCACAGTGATGCTGTAATATACCGTATGTATCTACCCTGTGAGTTAATCTAGTTGTTACATCCTCAAGGTCATTCACTGTCTGACAGACTCAGGCTAGTGCATAGCAGAATCTATTATTTCTTCATGTGATTAAAATTAATAATTTATATAGATTTAAATTGACTTCTTCATAATTTCTGGTGAGCAGAAATTTCTTTTTGGCCTCAGCAGAGACTCCAAAGGAGAAGCAGCGAGAAGAATGTATTATGTCAATGGGCAAAACTATATGTCTTTCAGAAGTATAGCCACTGAAAGATCTAACATTGAACAGTCCTCCTATCTTGCTGTTACACTGCAGTGGCTGCTGCCTGATAAATACACTAGTAGGTAGTTAGATAAGGTAATCACCCCATTAATGCCATTAGCTACCTCAACCATATCAAATTAAGATACTTGTGTTATGCCAAGTCCCTTCAGCGCTATTAAGCACAAATACAGTCCACTGTCTATTACCATGATTGTATTGTTCATATTGGGAGTTATAGAAGACCTTGTGGCATGCCCTGCACTGGAGGGCACTGAGGAGTTCTGGGAGTCAGGGAGAGGGGAGACAAAGTAAAGTCCCGGAGATCTGAGTTCTATTGCAAAATCTACCACTGGCCTGAAAGCTGATCCTGGGCCAGTCACTTCCCTTCTCTGTGCTTCTATTTCTTATTCTAGCTGTTGTCTTGTCTATTTATATTGTAAACTCTTCCAGGCAGGATCAATGTGGGCATCCAGTATCTGGCTCAATGGGGCTTTTATCCCAGATGGGACCTTTACAACAGTCTACTTTGTTTCCAGTGATTACAGATGAAAATTTAATCCTCAAAGCAGAAGACTGGTTGAATCCTGTGAAAACAATGTTTTCAGTGTTCGGTCATAAACATGCACCTGGTCCAGTTTTAATCACTCTTTGAAAAGGGAAATTCTATTGGCTATTTGTGCAAATGTGGTATTTTCTTTTGGACATAAGGATATTTGGGAGTAGCTGCTTGCAACCAAGACTCTGCCGTTCGCTCTTCATAAGAACCTGTTAACCAGCTTGCCCTCTAATTAGAGATCAGAAACAATATCACATGATTTAGCAGGCCACTTGTACATGTAATGAGTCTTTGAGCTGAACTTGGGCTCTCGTCTGTGAAATAATTCTAAATAAAGAGCAAATTATGAGTGTTTCTGCTATAGTCACATCTAGGTGCCCATGCCAAGATTGCGTCAGGAGCTGTACAGACACAGCAGAAAACAGTCCTTGTTCCAGAAAGCTTGCTATGTAAATAGACAGGACAGACAAAAGACAAGAAGTGAAACTGAGGCATGGAGGATTTAAGTTCTTTGCCTTAGATCACACAGTAGATCGGCATGAGGATTAGAATCCCGGCTCTTCGGCAGGGGTTAAATGAACTCGAAGAAAGCATCGTACACAATGTTTAGTCTAGTGAAAATCTTAAATGAAACTAGCTCCATTATTGTGCATCTCAACAATGTTTCCTGTCTTATTCTTTACCTGTCTCCAACAAGCCAAATTCCGAGACAAATCCCCTTTATCATAGGCCACTCAGCAATTTCTTCTTCTTGCCCTGTTCATTAACACTGTTTACTTGCTTAGCGCAAAGTTTTCTTCGACCTCATTTTAATCCCTATTTCATTTTTGTCGCTTTCCATGTCTTTTCTCAGAGAGGAGCCTGACTTGCAATCTGTGCATCCGACTCTAAGCTTTCACCCTTTCGGTGGTAGGAGGTGTTTGGTATAGAGCTAAGCACTATGAGGATACAGCCCATTCACAAAACAGGGCTCTGGACATAGGGACAGACCTCAGGCTCTTCAAAACTTCAGGGGCAATAAGTTTGGTTCTGAAGATTTAAAAGGGAGATGGGCTCAACCCTACAAACCCTCCTCATTCTTTTCCTTTCCAGATCAATATTCCTATGTACATGGGTAGGTTGCATGTTCTGTCACTTTCTTTTTTTTCCTCCTCCTCCCACAAACTACCACATAATAATCCCTCTTTCTAATGCAGAAGTATTAGAAGAACAGAAGGAGAAGCGAGATTTTCCTCCTCAGGTTTTTTTTGGCATAGCCCCTTGTTATTTTGCCAACCCTTCCGATTGCGTTTCCCTCCAGTACCCACGCTGCCTCCAAAACCTCCCCAGCATGACACAGAGTGGGAATCATGCGGGGGACATTCAGATCCCATTCAAAGTCTCGATTCAAGATGCTGAGTGTATGAGTGCTGGCTGTCAGCTCCACCCCCCAGCAGGACAAGGCAAAAATACCAACTTGCTCACAGAAGAGCTGGGAGCGTGAGTGCAAGCACATGTGTGGAGGAGTGGGGCTGGAACCAGCCTCAAGAGAGGAGTGATTTTCTTGCCTGTGAATGAGACCGTCTGAATTAGCAGCTGATCATCACAGCTTTGCCTTAAGTGCTGCATGTATTAACCATAAGGAACTTGAGCAACTGCAGGAAGCTGCATTTAATGGGCCGTGTGCCACGGTCAGGTGCCCATGTTCAAACCTACCGACGTCAATGGGTCAGATGTGGGACTGAGAACAAACCCTGAGCTATTTTGTGCCTTGCCAGATGGGGGGCAAAGAAGAGGGTCACCATCTGAACTCTGATTTACCCGCTTGTGGGTACACACACACACACACACACACACACACACACATTTTGCACTGCTGTAAATGATTGCACATGGCACAGTGCAGTGGAAAACCTGGCTTCTCTCCTGCCTGTACAGCAACAGAAAGCTGTCTCTGCTGTGCTTAGGAACTGGGTCTTTTAAAGAGAAGATCTTTTGTGTTAGGCCAGAACAAGGACCCATCCTTTCCTTTGTTTGTATTAATAGAGCTTGACAGCATAGAGCAGGGGTGGGCAAAATGTGGCCCGCGGGCCAGATCCAGCTTGTGGAGAGACTTCTTCTGGCCTGTGGCAGGTCCCTCAGTCCTGCCTGACCCAGGCATTGTCTGGCTTCTTGTGCATCCTGCCACCCCGGGTGCACAGCGGGGTTGGGGTGCTTCTGCAGCCGAACTCTATTTCCTAGCAGCCCTGGTAGCAGGTGCTCCTTCCAGCTACTGGTGCTGCTGGCCACAGCTCTGTGGAGACTGACAAGGACCCACATAGGCAGGGCCCATGCCCCAAGCTGAATGCACAGCCCTTACCCTGGCCCTGACCCCAGCCCGCCCTACGCAGGGGATCAGGGTTCCTGCAGTCCCTGCTTTGAACCTGCCTGCCCCAGCCATGATGAGTTGTGGTAGTTGCGGCAGCAGCTGGGCAGAAGCTGCTGCTAGGCACAGGGAAAAAGTGGGACCTAGCAGTAGGTGCGGTGTCTCCTGCTTACTGCTGCCGGGGCCTTGTCGCTGTGGCTACCCGGAGCCTGTACTGAGCTGCTGTGTGGCTCCTCTCTGTGGGCCCGGCGGGGAGGGGGGTAAGGTGGTATTGGTGGTGGTGGCAGTGTCAGCAGTGGGGAGGAGCCACAGGGCAGCCCCAGCACAGGTGAAGAGGAGACAGCTGTGCCTGCACCAGTTCCTGCTTTTTCCCAGCATCTAGCTGCAGCTTCTGCCCGGCTGCTACCACCTCTGTGCAGCCTGGAGGCAGTGCTGGTGGTGACAGAGGCCCCAGCTGAGCTGTCCCTGCTGAAGCTGCCACTTGCCCATACCCATACCCATGCCAGCTCCCTGCCCGCCTGCAGCCCCATCCCATGTAGGGAGGTCTGGTTGCGCATGTGGGGGAGTCCTGACTTGGCCCATGACAGGTCCCCAAATCTCCCTATGTGGCCTATGGGCCCAAATAATTGCCTACCCCTATGTAGAGATTGCAATAAATGTTCTGTTCCTCCACAGACCAGATAAAGCCTGGCTAGTTGCAGTGCAGGCTACCCTGAGGGTGGGATGAACCAAGGCTGGTGAATTTATGGAGCTGGGGAGATGGTTGTAAAAGAGGATGGAGGAAGTATTGTGAAGTGGGCTATATATATATTTCTTTTATTTGGTGCCTAGGCTGAGAGGGAACTTCCCCCCACCCCCACCGGAGTACACATTTGCCTCATTGAAGCATTCCTGATCTGTTTCAGTGCAAGGCCTATAGGGCAGGTGTGTCAGCTCCTCTTGGGTGAACAAAATCTTCTCCAGTCCAAACAGCTCATCCTTCCAAAAGAGGTCTCAAAAACAAACCAGGCACAGATTATACTCAAAGAGATTGTCATGTATTCCTCTTCACGCAAAAAATCCCAAGGTTGTGGCAATGCAGCCAACCTAGAGTGCGCTGGAGCATGTGTCCACCCTCATTGATTGGATCATGATCTTGGGTGTGCTGACTTATACAAGCTCAGAGCTGCTCTAAGGTGACTGTGTTGCCTTGTTTCTTGGATTTGGCCTATGTGGAGTAGAAGCAGTGGGTTACAGAAGGGGGTGGTCATAAAGGGGATGGAGGGAGAGTAGAAAGGCCCACTAAAATTTGCAGAGGAGGGTCTGATCCTTGCCTCCCTGACAAATGAATTGGGAAGAGGCTCTGGAAGAATGCACTTGAGAGTCTTTGCTTCTGGAACTGGTTTATGCCTGCAGAGGAAAGCTAAGAAGTTTGTAAACTCAGGGCTGTATATACAGCTGGAGCAAACCAGACCACTTAAAAACCCTTAGTGATGCAAGAATAACAGAAGTCACAGCAACAGCTGACTATAGGGACCACTTGTGTAAATCTCTCAGAGCTGCCGCTTAGTCACGGTATGTGTGTTTTCCCAGGGAAACAAACTTACTTGCTCTGAGGGGGGGATCGGGTGAATGAGCATGCTCAGTGGACAGAACAGCCACTGTAAAGCACTCAGGGTCAGACTTTTTATTTTTTTATAGACCCAAATTACTGACAGGGCACTGGAAGTTGAGCTGCCTCTGCTGAGATCATGGCTGTTATGCCATCTGGAATACAGATGGCCTTTATTTGGGGCGGGGTGTGTGTGTGTGTGTGTGTGTGTGTGTGTGTGTGTGTGTGTGTGTGTGTGTGTGCGCGCGCGCATGCGCCTCTAGAATGACTGAGGAGCTGCAAATCGGGGAGGAATTAAAAGTCAGAATGTCTCTGCAGATGGGGGACACAAGCTGACACACATCAGGAGGAAGGATGCTCAGGGGATATTTTAGGTACAGTGCAGTGCAAATCCTGTGGGCATGACTGAAGTCAACAGGAGTTTTGTGCCTGACTGCAACAGAGCAGGACTGTGAGGTTTTGAGACACTTAATCCAAAATATAGGGGGACAGAAATATTGGTAATCTCTGAGGCAACTCTTGCTTAGCCAAGGGAGAGTGATGAGGAAGGTTAAAGGTCAGGTGTCTCCATCTTTTCAACCTTCTGCCTCTGCAAAATCCCTCCTGACATCCTGGTAAGTTCTGTGAAAGCAGAAAAAGGTCTTTAATTGACAGAGAGAAATACACACTATCTGTATGTGCATAGGAAGCCAATGAGAGTGTGAACATGCAGGTGATGTCTTTTTCTTTGTGTTTACAGAATACTTACCAAACACTAAGGTATGGCATGGGTATGTCAGTGATCTCGATGTGAATGCACACATAATCACAAAAGGGCTGAATGCTACTGTTGATCCAGGGTGTAGACTAGTATGTGGAATTCAACTGCAGATCAAGAACATAATGTGGCCAAAGAGTGTATAGCCTTCATTTGTCTTTGAGATTGACGGAGCAGCAAGGAACTCTGCTTGTCTAAGTGGTTTATCATGAAACAGGATTGAGAGGCCTTTAATGACCACAAAGACCAAAAACTAACATTGAAGGAAGTGTCATCATTTTCCTTTAGTGAACAGATGCTATGCACTATCGTTACTCTCCAGGGACTTCATCCAGAAGGTGGACAGAATAAAGTGATTCACAGTTTGGGGGGAAAAAAATAAAAAGAGAGACATCAGTGCTCCTGGAAGCTGTTCAGTTGGCACCACAAGGTTTGCAGAATAACAGACGCCCAAGGGAACTAATGTTTGAAGCCAAAACAATTTGGGTAACAGGACAGGCTCAGGGAAAAAAACAACATTGCCAGATTTTGGTTTATGTTGCATATCAGTGCTAAAAATGGCACACATGTTCTTAACTTACAGACAAAAAATGGGTGTTTATAATTATTTTATTCCATGCAAAGTAGAAGTTATCAGTATGACAATTAATAATTAGCAGTTTGCTGTCTGATATAATCGTCTCTGAACTTGTCCTCATATAGGTCCCATGTTTAACCAACAAGTAACGGTACTATGAATGTATACACCACTTCATAGTTTCACTGAAATTTTCATAGCTACCCAAAGAAATTCTTGTGTGTTTCCCAGCAGGAAATGGGAGTCTAAATTTCCTGAGGCAGGTTTGAAATCTATAGCTTTAACTATTAGGAATTTTAAGGCCTCATTCTATAATATGTCAAGAGCCTTGAATTCTCAAGGTTTAAATAGAAGTGCAGCTCCCTACAAGGCGAGGAAAAGTCATTAGTTTTTATACTTGTGCAGTGGAAGAGGGATAGTGGGAAGGTTTTTAGTCAATGTCATTAACTTCAGTTTTATTAATGACCATGCAACTCTTCTATGGATGGATCTAGGATTTTGAAATGAGGGGTACAGATGATGTGGTGCTTCATCACATATAACCCATATATTTTTTCTCCAGCTAAAAAGAAACTAGAAGCTTTACTAAGAATCTAGGGGCCTAGGATCATATTATTCAATTTAAAATTGAAGTAAAACAAAAATAACTATTGGAATATGCATTAATTTGCTATATCATATATGATGTACAAAAACACAACAAACTAGGCAAAAAACAACTACTGGGGAGGTGGCAGACTGGAATGAGCAGCTGTGCTAGGCAGGCCGAAGCCCTAAGTCAGTAATTCCCAACCTTTTTTATACTGCGGACCAGCACGGGAGTGGAACGGGGTGCAGGGAGCTGGCTGTCTCCCTCCCGGGGTTGCCCTGCCACCCCTCTTTAACTTGCATGGGACAGCCAGTGGTAGAAGCTGTTCACCTGGGTGGACAGACAGGGGTCCGAGCAAGGGGCTTGTGCCACAACCCGGCAGCCAACTCTTTGTGGCCTGGTACCAGAGTGCAGCCCAGTGGTTGGGAACCTCTGCCCCATGGGTGGCTGGTGCCTCCTGAGTCTGGGGCACCAGATTGCTGATGGAGGGGAGGGGGTCCCCAGCGGTTGCCGACCGGGGGGTCCCCCAGCTACTGATCACCAAGACAGTGGTGAAACCAGAAGTGCACGTCCACTGGCACATCTAGTTTCATGGCTGGCGCTTCCAGGGGGCGTGTGGCCAATCTCAGGGGGTGCATGTGCACCTGTGTGCACCCCTTACACATTGCCAATGCTCTGCCCTAAGTCCACGGCCATTTCCTGACATTTGAGCATATTGACTGTGTATCTAACACTTCACTAAGTTATTTCCACACCTGAGTTGATGTTTCTAGCTAGAGTTACAAATGGTTTGCAGGGCTGTGAAAACACTACCTTACCAGGACCAGCTAATAGGCAGTGGAATTGCAAACCAAAGGACAGCTTGAATAGCAGAACCATTGCAGACCATGAAAAATGAGAGTCAGTAACACCTGTGAAATTAAGAGTTTAGAAGGAATCAGATGGATTATAATGAGCCATGAAGTGGGTTGACCCTCTTACTGCTGCCTGCCAGACATTTGGCTTTAAAGTTTGGGTGAGATAAAGTGGACAGGGCATGCAACTGCACCACTGCATCCCCCTGGATCTGCCCCTGACTAGCCTTCTGCCTAGTACCACTGGTATAACAAAAGTGGGGTTCAAGCTGTCTTCTCTTAAGTAAATCAAGTGACAAATGAAGGCCCCACCCAGGGCAGGACACTTACTTCTGGCTCTGGCAGATTAAAATATTACCTCTCTAGTCAACCTTGCAAGTAGTCGTCCCACCCCCACCAGTTGGGAATCCTTCAGAATGTGAAACTGTGAATGCCTTCTACTTTGGGTGTGGGGAGGGGAGGGGTGCGATGGAGCATGGCAGGGAAGAAGGGAAAGGAAACAGTGATGAGATAACTGTATGTATATTTATGTAAATGAGCAAAGCCCCCTCACTCTAGGAGAAGGTCTGGTCAAACCCACAGACATTCACTGCCTTGTTTGTTGAGGTTCAGACCAAAGTCTCCAGGAGAAGCAGGAATCAGGCCCAGTGGCTTTTGCATTTGGAAGCCTTGGGAGAGCTATCCTGAAGCACAAAGAGGCCAATGCAGGATATTGATGCTCAGAGCTAGCCCTGAATCAGCACCTTAATTTATAGCTTTAAAATTCCACTACCCTTGTATTTATTGCACATCGTGTGTTTCGACATGCTGGTACATTCTGCTGGTTGATGAGGGCTGGCAGCATTTCCTTTTTGAAAGTCCCAGCAGATCAGCACAGAATTACACAAACACAAGCTCTGTTCATCTGACCAACATCTAAAGCTGTGCCTGCTAGAAGGAAAGCTGTCAAGTAAGTGCAAAATGATTGACAGCTGCCAGTTTGTCCCACAGTGCTTTATTATGACATTGGTCTCTCGTTGGAGTGTAACATTTTTCTGCAATGGAAGTAATATACTGGGTGACCTTTCCATATCTGATCAAATTTCTATCTTGAACATTAAAAAGTTTATTTTATTAAAAGTTTTAGGGAAAGTTTTTCAGGATTAATGTATTGGCGCTGCATGGAACCAGACCCCAAAGACTGAGTTACTATAGTTAAGGAACGACCTCTAGGGTGAACTACAATGTGCTACAGTGCGTGTGGAGCTTTCTCTGTCTGAGCTTGAGGGGGGGATATTTTTAAACAGCTCCATGTGAGTGTGAAATTCATATTCACAGCCCACTGGGAACAGACAGACAAGTAACCTGGTCTCTCTGACTGCTGTACAGAAAATCCATCACTCCAAGAAGATGTGTGAATGCCCAGACCTGTCACATTCCCCTAGACCTGCCAGGCATCCCATTGAGACCTAAAACAACCCCAAACCTATCAACACTGACTGCAGAGGAGGCCTCTCAACCAGCAACTATCATCAGAGAGTGTCATTCCCACCAGAAATATCAAGCCCACACAGGGGAGTTGCCTCAGACTTCAGCCCACAACATGCAAAGTCTGGCATGGGACATGACAGTAACAATACTATCATGAAACTGCCAGCCCATTAATGTGACTGCCCAGCTCAATATCCAGCCAGCAGAAGGCTTTATAATCCTCAGAGTACAGGGACTGGAAAGACTTAATATCCTGTGGTTGGAGGGGAACAGGTTAAAGGGCATGA
Source organism: Crocodylus siamensis (assembly GCF_052110815.1). NCBI lineage: Eukaryota > Metazoa > Chordata > Crocodylia > Crocodylidae > Crocodylus > Crocodylus siamensis. The sequence continues at coordinate 33,348,753 of NC_143404.1, read as the reverse complement.
GCAGCAGAATGGGGGCAACAGCATGGGAGGTAGCTGCAGAGAGAAAACTGGGCAAGTTGGGGGCTGGCTGAGAGCCAGATACCAGTAGCCTAGTGATAGTTGGAAGAGTGAGGCATGAGCCTAGGTATTGTCCAAGGGGGGCAAATGAAGGGGATCCTCCCATCTCTTCCTCCCCACACCCTGAACCTTCCCCACAGTGCCTCAGATGGCACAGCAGGGAAAGGAGGGCAGAGAAGCAATGGGAGGGTGCACAGCAGGCATAGGAGACAGAAGGCCAGAGCTAACAAGGCTTAGTCCCCTGCAAACGTAGCTCCACTGCTCCAGCTTCAGTGTCACTGCCATACCCCGCTGCTGCAGTGCTGTGCCTACCACCCCTGCTGCGTGCCGGCCCCATGACAGCCCTGAAGGAAGGAGGGGTGGCCCCGCACATCCCTGCACCACCTCCCACCCTGAACCACAAGCCCCCCCAAATAATATTTTCTCCCACCACTGCTGAGTGCAGGAGCAGTCATTGGTGGTTCACTCTGTTAGGGGAGATACTGTATCCTTTTGCCACTGAAAACTGGTGGCTTTCTGACTGTCACATGCCATGCATGTTGGCAGCAAAAAAGGGGGTTTCATCTCCCTGGGCAGCAGCAAACTTCTGACCACTGCTCCTTCACCCTGGCCCATTCGTGCCCAGGGTGCAGTACTGCCCAGTTACACTTGAACTGGGCACAGACCCTAGCAGGGGACAATAACTGCACCAAAAAAACAGAACAAGGCAGCCAGCAGGTGGGAGAACAATGCAGAGAGATCTGGAGAAAAGTTTCCCCCCAGAGTGGAGCCCTTGTAGGGCCTGGGGTAGGAATGTGGGTCTCAGCTGTCACTGGAATGGGAAGGCAGAGAGCTTGGGGTAATGTCACGTAGGGAAGTCATCCGCAGCTACTCCATGCATGTAGGAGTTCATGGGAAGCTCAGCAGCACTCAACCCTACCGCTTGTAGTATGTATAGAGCTCACAATCCACAGAATTTACCCCTAGACCCGAAAGGAGGCTGGTGTGTCATCATTCTCATGGCCACATTCTGCCCAAGATTTGGCTGCTATGTCATGGGGCAAATGTTCTGCTGGCGTAAACTGATGCAACCCTATTTACCTCAAGGACAAGTGCCAGTTTACACTTAAGCAGCCATTGACCCTGTCTTTGTTTAGACCATATCAGAAATGTGCATGGCAAGTTCCAGAGCAAACCAAAGACCCTTTATAGGTCCTGGCTCCAAAGAGCTGACATGCACATTCAAGTGAGTTGGGGAAGGGGCAAGGTACCATTACTTGTCTTTGGAAGGGGGTACAGGGTACAGGTGGGGAGAGACAGTGCTCTTGTAAAGGGCAACTGCGTTCCCTGCACACACAGAAACTTCAGAGGAAAAGACATGAGAACAAGGAACAAGAAAGACAAAAACAAGGGTTGGGGTAGAGGAATGAGGAAGGGATGGCCATGAAGAGGGGTTAGGATGACACATACTTACTGTGATATAGGCTGGGCCAGGAGAGCACCCTGCTGGCTCAGAACTAGCCCGTACTGTAGCAAGGAAAAATGGCACTCGGGGCACGCCCGCAGTGGCAGCCCGCCTTTGCCCCGCACACAGATCCAGGGGGCATGCCCCCCCATGCTTGCTTGGGAGTGCACGCAGCAGCAGAAGCTGCTCCCGCCCCCCGCCCCCCATCCCCGCAGCCCCCCAGATGAGCCGCTCATGGCTGTATCACACACCCTGCCCTGGCTGGGTGGCTCCTGTTGGTGCCCCTTCACTTTGGAGCCTGGGGCAGTTTCCCTGCTCACCCTCCCGCCTTGCTACAGGTACTGAAACTAGCCTATCTCTGCTCCTGTGGATGCAAATGGTGAAACTCCTTCTTCTGACTTCTGAGGGGTTAGGCAATGCCATGTGTTTTGGAAACCCCCCCCTCAGTCATCCTGTAGAGCTCTGTGTTTGTGAGAGCTCTTCACTTACTCCATCGGACATCCAGTGCGACACAGGACTAGGTATCTTCATTAGGCATTAGCAATGTAGGGCCTATGTTATGCTGCCGAGCATGTCCGATGCCTTCTTGTTAAAGGCCATAGACACAGGCACATACCCTGACATGCCAGCTCATCGCTGCTGTATTTCCTAGACGGGGAAGGGAAGGGGGCCCAACGGAAGTTGTGCTGAGCTCCAAGCAACGCGGGGGCAGCACGAGGAGAACGGAAGCACAGTTCACTCCCTCTTACCCTGATTAATGTAGGTGCCCAAGTGTGATGCCAAGTGATGTGATGTATCAGAGCTCTGTGTGACAGCTTGGCATTCTGCGGTCGTCCCTAGCAACCAAACCACATTGGAACGTTACTCCATGTGTGTGGGTTTGAAATTATGTGGTTGTTTTTATTCCATCTAGAAAAAGACAATCTGATTTGTATGGAGCTCTGAATAAATTCCTTGTTAACCTTTACAGCCATCTGGAGGGAGAGTCATTCCTCTCACCACAGCACACCGCGGCAGTAGGAGGGAGCATTCCTTCACTAGCCGGGACTCACGAGGAGCTGGGAGTGAGATATCTGGAAGCACAATGGGGAGTGGGGGGCGGTTATTGAACAGACAACTAGCAAGCTGGGGTGAAGCCTAAACTCCGGTGCTCTGTACAAAGGCAGGCTAAGTCCTGAGGTTTTCCCATGGTACTCGGTGGCAGCTGGAGGTCTTTAGTGATAGTGGAAATAGGATGGTTTTGTTTGGCTAGAAACACCACCCTGAGCAGCAGCTTAGCTGCCAGGAAAGTTTGAAGAGCTTTGGTATATGTACAGTTGTTGCTTTTGCACTTCCAGATTGATCCAAGTCCAGGGATGCACTGAGGCTTTGAGTGCCTACCTGAGCCAGCATGGATCTCCAAAGAGAAAGGCAGTGAGCTGGAGCTTAGATGTGAATTCAGATGCCAACCCCCAGCTGCCCCAGCTTGTGAGTGTTCGGCTCCAGGGTCGGAGTCTGGCTCATCGATCACCTCACCCACCAGTCTCCAGTGTACGCAGAGCCAGGGAACCTACCTGCCTTGAGCTTGCTTTCAGAGGCTGGGATTGAGGGTATTTGGGTGTTTTTTGAGCCCATTTCTATTCTAAATCTTTTGATGTCCTCCCATTTCCCACATCACTAAGGAATTGTCAGACCAGCCCGCAGCATGATGTTTCAAAGGCTCTATCCACAGTCCTTGATTACTGTATTCCCCTGCCAAAGCAGTATCACAATTTTGGGTGTCTTTGCAAAAACCCTGACATGTCTTGCTGTGAGCCAGTGGTCCAATAGGAACATTAATTCAGCTCCTAGCGCTTCACAATAGTTAGTACTGTCAGCTGCAAAGGCATTGTGTCTGGCAGTCATTATCTGCCATTCTGCTATTCTCTCAACTTCCTGAACTGATGACATTGGAAAGTTCACCACCATTTCAGCTGGAGCTGCAGCATCCAGCTGTGTAGTGTTGCATTATTTCAGAGCAAGCCTGAAATGTCCAGTGAATAGTGTGCTACCTCTTCTTCACTTGAGGCTTGTCTTATGAGCTCTCACTGTGAACAGGCAATATCTTTTGAAATCCAGTGCGGATCATCCTTTTATACTGTGCTTAATTTCTAGACCAGGTATTGTCAATCATAATGCAGGCTTGACCTGCAGGTTCTTCAAACCATCTGATGCATCATGCTACTTAATTATATCAAAACCTACTATCCTCACAAGGGAAGGGAGGATACTGGTGTATGCCCGTAAGGGATTTCCTTGAGCCCCCTTTGCAACCTCTTATTTTTGTTGCAAGAGGACTTAGATGCTCAATTGAGAATGCAAAGAGAGGATGTTAAGCACTGGATGTATAAATTGTAAGTGACAGTCCCTGCCCCTGAAAAGCTTACAGGTAGCAAGAAAAACAGAGGCAAAGTAAAATTCCCAAAGTCATACAGAGCAAGAGTGACAGAGGGAGCCTCCTGGATTTTATGTTGGTGCCTCTCAGTTGCTTCACTTTGTTGCACATCTTTGTGACATAAGCAATTTGGAGTGGGAATCCTCTTTTTTTCATATGTGGTACAGCAACTGGTGCCAGGGAGTAAGGCTCTGCTCCCTGACTGGGGCCGCTGGGTGCTATGATAACACTAATAATAAATGATGCTCTGTTTTCCATGAGCATCTATCTAAGTTGAGTAAATTGGAAAGGTGGAAGTTTGCATTCATTTTGCAGTGATGCGAATATCATGACTAGTGGAGAACCCAGCTGTCCTGGGTTTACTTACTCCTTGTGTCTTGGTGCAGTTTTCCTAGGCAGTTATAAAGAGCTAGCAGCAGAAGGCAGGCTCTGGAATGCAGTCAGGTAGTCCCTGACAATTTGCTGCAAGATTTCTATTTCCCATAGGACACTGTAAGGTGGTCCCAGTGCTACAAAGTGCTCAGACTCTCCTATGTCTGGAAGTTAATCCAAGCTGAGGTGTGAATCATCTTTCAGGGATAGGCTATTCCTTGTTCCTTATTCTGCCGCCAAACTTGGGTGGAAGGCTGAGGTGCCCTTTAGATCCATTATTGTTTTTCTTGGAAAAAGAATAGCTAGTGGCCTACGTCATGGCAAGCTTCCCTGGCAGTGCATCTGGCTTCATGACTGAAATTTCCTTCAAGCTGACAGCCAGCAGGGGTTCATTCCCTGCAACAAATGTTTTAAAGTACAGACAAAACAAAGCCAGAGATAAAAGGTAGAAGAGCGTGACTGGGCAGGACTTTTGAGCTGACTAGGTTCATGAGCAGCTACAGGCAGATTCTGTTGCTTACAATCAACCCACAATTTTGGGGGAGCCTTCTTTCCTTACACTGTTATACAAGAAACCATGGCATATCTTGTGGGAGACTAGTTCCAAGACTGCCCCTCTTTCACGGAGAAGATGGCAGTCACTCCCAGCATTAATATTACTGTCCATCCCTCTTGAGTGCCCCTGCCAGTGACTGCTTCCAGATTCCAACTTCTAACCCGTACTGTTTCCAAAAGTCCCATGAACACAGACCCTAGCTCTAGTTGTGAACAGCCATCTTGAGGGGCCCACTCCTGCTTCCTTTGCAATCAGGGGGAATCCTAGAAGAGAGAGACCCCCATTGTAAAGGCTCAGAAGGCCCTATTCAATTTTCAGCCAACTTATCTCTCTGCTTAGCTGTCACCTGGACACACACGGTAAGGTTGAAGACCCAGTAATGCTCTCAAAACGAGCTCCCAGTTCTGGGCCTCATCCATGGAATCAGTCTTCCTCATGCCTTATGCTGGCATGCAAGAACTTCCCTTTCCCCTTTGACCTCCACAAGGCAAAGTGCTGTGGTCTAAGAGCCAGGGGCATTAGACTTAGGCTTGCATGACTTCAGTTCTGCCACTGATTAACTGTGTGACTTTGGGCAAGTCTCTTCAGCGCTGAGAAGCTCTGCTCTCCTCCCACCCTTTGCTGGCCTTCTCTTCTTAGGTTGCCAATAGATGTTAATTTAAAGGCACATCAGGGTGTAATCCCAATATCAACAATCATACCTCCTGCCACGCCACATATACATGGCAGAACGTGGTTTTGGGATTGGGGATCAGAACCCAATTGCACCCTATTTGCCAGTGCGGGGGGAGCCTGGGGATCATGAACCTGGGCTGCCCGCGCACAATAAGTTGAAAGGTGGGTGCCCAACAATTAGCTGATCAGCTAACTATTGGCTGGATCCAGGACTGTACTAGGGCTTGAACAGGCCCCCATGTGGTCCCTGGGGCTGGCTGATGAGCAGCTGATCATTGGCAGGATTGGGAGGGGAGAAGGGGCAAACTAAATTCAAACGAATACAATGCAACTTTATTTTCTTTCTTTCCCTGCTTTTTTAAATGTATAAATATTTTGAAAACTTTCCAAAAATTAGCAAGTTACGCATCGGTGACTCAAATCACTATTACTCTGTTCATTAAGGAAGAAGAAAATCTAATCATTGCTGGAATTAATCAAAAAAAATCCTTTGGTTGACTAGGAATGGGGAAAAATATACTTTAAACAAATCAAATATAATAACTGCACTGCTGGTATGCAGTCATGCTGAGATCTGTCTCAAAGTCTTAATTATAAACAACTAAAAAAAAGCCAAAGAGAAAAGGAATTTACAGCACAAAGAAAATAAATTAGATCTCAGATGCCACATACATATTTAATCTGTGGGCTTCAGATGAAGAGGAATCTTTAATATCAGCTGCCATTTGCAGCTTTATTTGCAGAGAGTTTTCTGTACAGACTTTTTGCCCAAGTGCTGCACAGACGTGGATCAGAGAACATTAGGCCTCTCTGTCTTAGTTGACCAGATGTTGCTGGAATGCTGAATTACTGAGTCTCACTGAAATTTAATGCAAACATGAGAGTCCGTCCTCATGCTGTGAACTCGAGGGTTAAGACCTGCAGTAGGAAATAATGATGTCAAAAAGTACATTAGAAATACTAAGTGGTGTAGTCAATGTCACTTTGGCTTTGTCTACACATAAAATGTATGCCTCTAAACAAGCCAGGACAATTAAAGTGGTAACAGCTACCCACTGTGTGTGGGTACGTAGGTAGTTGTATAACAGCGTGAGCCAGGGGAGGTAGGTCAGTTGTGCACAGACCAGTGAAGAGTTTCAGGGAACGTTTCTGGCATTGGAAAGTTCTTAGCAGTAGGGTAGCCCACAGAGCTGAGGAAAGAGAAAAGGTGGTGAAGAGAGGTGGAAAAAGAAACTTGTATGTTGGAGACAGCCAGATACAGAAATGGTTGAGGAACTGATAGGTACTAAGCTGTGATGGACAACTGCAAAGTCTTGCACTTGAGCATTAGTAATTATTAGGGCTGTGCGAACTTTCACTGCTGTTTTGTTTCAACATTGTTTCAACTTGTTTTGAGCTCGAAACAGTGAAGTTGAAATGAAATGAAGGGCTTCGAAACAGCCATGAAATGAAACAGGGATAGTGGAAATGTTTTGAAAGTTTCAAAACATTTCAAGTTTTGAAGCTGAAGCTAGGCTTGCCTACAGGAAAACAGAAAGTAAAGCGAGGAAAGGGAAAGAGGGGGTAAGGACTGCTCTCATATTGACTGTGTAGCTGGCCATTGACTGTGATCCTTCCCTGAGGTCCCTTCCAATCCCAGTGCTCATTGTTTGAACTGAGCTGTTTTCTGTCTTGTGGTCATTTACTGGGCTGTGTTTTCCAGCAGCTCAGCAGCATCAGACAACAAAGGCTACCATTCATTTCCTATTTGCTAGCCTAGCAAGTGGGATTCATCAATACCTTTTGCTTTCTATACCCTTTTATTTTATTATTATATTCATTGAATCATTTCAATTAATTCCTCCCCCAAAATCTTCTTTTTGTTTTTGTTTGTCTATTTTGGTTCTTTTCAAATTTGTGCTTTCTCTCACGGTGTGCATTCCATTCACTGTGCAGGGAAGCACAGCATAATTATATTGCATATTATAATATAGAATTTATATAGGAACACATGCATACATTTATATATTTTTATTTTATTTATTACATAAATACATACATTAAATAAATACACATACGTACAATTATCTTATCTACATATATTACATAAATCAGGTAACATTACAGAAGAAGACACAGATTTTCCCGCACACCAAGGCAAAGACAAGACACTATGAAACACACGATCAAGTGTGCTGGAAAAGCAGCTGGCAAGCCTTCAGGGAGGGGTGGAACAGAGAGTAAAGGGAGAGCTGTAAATTCCCCCTGTTCCAAACTGAGACACAGCCTCTTTGCTACAACAAGCAGGCATGAAGCTTCCACTAGTTCTACAAACAGCAAGGAGAGGGGAGCAGTGCCAGTGCCTGTGCCTGAGTCTGCATCCCCTCCAAGAGCACCAGTCATAATCCCATCCCCACCAACACCATAACAACAAGCAGCAGCACCAGCATGACAGTCTCCTCCACTCCCATTTCACCTCCCATGCTGAGCCTTTCAGTGACAGCGGAAGAGCTGGAGCTAGAGCTGGAGCTGAGTGCCATAGCAAGGGAAATTCTAGGGAAAGAGGGGGAATCATCTGAGTTTGTGGTCCACACCCCTCAAGTTTCCCCTAGAGCCAGGTCTCCTTCCCCAGAAGGCACTTTGGAGGAGGCTGAGGTAGAGGTTGTGGAGGCAAGTGGCTCAGCTGAGTCCATTCCTCCTGTTGCTGTGCCTCTGCCTGCTGAGGAGGGGGAAAAGGCAAATACACCCACGCCCCAGAAGCGAGTGGGTAGTGTGGTCTGGGATCATTTTGAGCTGGCAGATAATCCCACATATGCTATCTGTTTGCACTGCTGAGCCAAAACCAGCCAGGGCAAGGGCATAAACATGAGCACCACAGGGATGCTGATGCATCTCTGCAGGCACCAACCCTTTGCCCTTGCTCCTTCTCAGCCTGGCACCAGTGGGAGTGTGCCCAAAGGAAAGTCCCCCTCTCACTCCAAAGCCCCCGTTCCCCCAAAGCAGAGGCAGGCCACCCTGGACCTTGGGGGAAAGGAGGACAGAAAGGGGGGGTGCATTGCAAGCGTGAGCAAGATCACCTAGAGCATTGGGGAGATGCTTGCTGTCAATGGCCAGCCCTTCTGGTTAGTTGAGCTGCCAGGGTTCAGGTGGCTCATGGCCCCATCCTACCAAGTGCCCGCATGCACCACCTTCAGGAGGACGGTGGTACCCTCCCTGTATGAGGCATGCAGGGAGTACTTGAGGGAGCAGCTGCACGGGGCAGGTCCACAGGTGGCCTTACACTTCACCTCGGATATCTGGAGCAGCTGAGGTGGAGTTCATGCATACCTCTCCCTCACAGGCACTGGTGCAACCAGTCAGGTCACTGGTGGGCTCTCCTTCAAGCTGAGGTGATGGATGAGTCCTACACGGCAATAGAGATCATGGCAGCCATGAATCGCTTGGTGAAGGGGTGGCTCATTGGGCAGAGTGAGCTCACCGATAAGTTCATGGTCACTGACAATGAGGCCAATACGGTCAAGGTGGTCTGTGATGCCAGTGTTGTTGGCATCCACTGCGTGGCATACAAGTTCCACCTCATTGTCAGGGATGCGCTGGAGGGAGACAGAGCTGCCAGTGATGGTGCCAGCACCACCAGCAAGCTCATTTTGAAATGCAGGAAGGTGGCAGGCTACTTCCACCAAAGCACTGAGAGGGGCAAGATGCTGAACATCCTGCAGCACAGAATCACTTAGGATGTGGAGACTCCGTGGAACTCCACATACCTGATGCTCAAGAGGCTGGTGGAGCAACAGAAGGCCATCCATAAGATGGCTTTGCTTGGGGAGATTGGGATCAGAGGCCCCCTTCAAAGAGCTGAGTGGGATGCCATCTCCCAGATCTTGGTGGTCCTCATGCCCTTCCTCGAGGCCACCGAGACCCTCAGCACTGGCGATGCCCTCCTTAGCCAGGTGATCCCCATAGTGAGGGAACTTCAGAGCCAAATGGAGAGCTTCCCAGAGATCAGTGTTCCTGGCTGGGGAAATCCACTGTCACCAGACATGCAGGCACTGGGGAGGCAGCTGAAGGAGGGCATCAGGAAACAGCTTGATCCCTTGCAGTCTAATACAGTTCATTTGCGACCTGAGGGTGAAGGGGAGAGTATGCAGCAGCTAAAGCCTGAATCGGTGGATGGAGGTGCTGGTAAAGAGAGTCAGGGAGGCAGAAGGGCAGAGGTGGAAGGACGTGGAAGTGGGGATCCACTAACCCATGCCAGCACGCCATCCACCAGCCAGTCTTCTCCACCACGGGTGCTGCCAATGTGGACCAAGGGCGTGGGTTCAATGATGGGGTCCAGAGGCACCAGACCCCACCATCAGGCAGGTAGTGCTCAGGCCTTGGTGGCTGCCTATGTCACTGTGAAGGAGTGAGAAGGAGCTAACAGATACCCCAAGGTGTCTTATGTGCTGGGCAGTGGAGGTCAGGAGAGGGAAGGCAACCTGCAGCAACTGATGGAGAGAGTAAAAACAAGCAAAACTCACACCATGGAGGGCCAGCAGGGCTGCAGCTGGAGACTGGAAGGGAAGGAAAATACCACCACACTTCCGGAGCAGCATCTCGCTCAGGATTGGACGAGGAAGGCTGCCCAAACGTATTTCTGGCCCTGAAGAGGGACAGAGAGGGGTCAGTTCCCTGCAGGCCACAAGGAGAGAGGAGCGGCTGAGCATCCCGGCAGGCAAAGGCTGCAGAACTTGCCAGAGGAACTCTGCAAGAGTGATCCTGAGCACGAGGCAGGCGGAGGCCTGCACACACACATCTGCTGATAATCTCCAGAGGGAGCCTCAGCTGAGGATCTGGAGAGAGGGAACCCACAAGGCCTTTGATAATTTCCGGAGCGGAGTATCCACGGAGGATCCAGAGGAGGGGCCTAAGGGAAACTGCGGCTACAGGTAAAGCCTTCCTGCACATGGGGGAGACCCCAAGGAGACTGTGAATGTTTACAGGGGTGCAGGGCAGGCCTGTGCATAACAAAAACTAGACTAAGTGATTTCTTGATCGTTGTGATTGGGATTTGAGAACCTGATCCCAGGTGAAAGGGGACATAGACTGAGCCTGACAAGGAGGCTGAGAGCAGCTGGGGTTTTCCTTGGTTTTTTTGCCTTTTCTTTTGATTTTTCAGCACAGGCCAAGACCAGCCCTGGAAGGGTGTACCTAATCGAGACCAAAGGTCACCCTGGGGTAGATGGCCAAACAATACCACAACAGGCAGCACTGTGACCTGGCTGCAGAAGGATTTGTGAGTACCATCTGGAGAGGCTAGGCTGGGATAAAGGGGAGGTTTGGAGCCCCAAAGAAGAAACAGGGATCGAGACCAGGCAGGATCACCATGGGCAGTGCCTCCTGGGAATATATTTCATCAAAGTCGTGGCAGGAAAGAAAACATAAGACCAACTTCCTGGCAGACCAGGTGATCCAAAGCCAAGGTCCATCCTGTCACCACCTTTAGGCAGACATGCTCAGGGCAGTGATAGCCAATCCTACAACACATACAGCCATCACACTCACCAAGGATGTGGAGCCACTCCTGTGCAACCCCTTAGCCTACCGGGCAAGCCGTAGAAAGATGTGGCCAGATCTGGCCCTGGTTGCCCAGGAACACCTGTCCTGTCCACAGATCAGTGTTCCAAGTGAGAGGGTGTTCAGCACTGCTGATGTAGTGACACGCCACCGCACTTCCTTGGATCCTGGTTTGGTGGAACAGCTGGTGTTCCTGAAAGTGAGCCTCCGACTGCTGGGGTTCCCCAAGCTCCAGGTGCAGACGGAGTGAATGCCACCCTCCTCACTCCATTCACACCTATTTCCTTTTTAAATTTTTTTAAAACCATTTAATGCTGGACATAAGGAAGAATTTCAGTTTCAGGCTGGACATAAGGAAGAATTTCTTTACTGTCCGAGCCCCCAAGGTCTGGAACAGTCTGCCAGCGGAGGTGGTTCAAGCACCTACATTGAACACCTTCAAGAGTAAATTGGATGCTTATCTTGCTGGGATCCTATGACCCCAGCTGACTTCCTGCCCTTTGGGCGGGGGGCTGGACTCGATGATCTCCCAAGGTCCCTTCCAGCCCTAACGTCTATGAAATCTATGAAATATATGAAATGCCCCACTCTGAGAGTTGGAGGCAGCACTCACTGCATCACCAGTACCAGCAGGGGAAGAACATGTCCCTGCTGAGCTCCCATGCCAGGATGAACTGGAGGTATGAGCTGGGGCTATGGGGAAGGGGGAGGCCCCAGGTCCTGGGCATGACCACTAAAACTGCACCCTGCCAGGGTTGGGAGGCTTGGTGGGACTGCCAGTGGTGTGGCGGCCCCAAGAAATGCCAGGGCTGAAGAACCCTCTGGTGAAAAGCAGGTAGGAGGTGCCATAACCTCCAGCCACCGCACGCACGCTCCTAGTCCTGGGGACTGGCTGGGGAAAGCCCAGACTCATCACGTCTTTGACAGGCCTGAAGCTTGCTGGTTGCAGTGGAGTTATGAGGCTCCCAGTGAGCTCAGTTGAGCTGCTTGGGAGATGCCAGCTTTTGGGTTGAAAAACCCTTTGTCGGGCTGAGAAAGCACCCACGGTTGGTATGTATGCTGTTCCTGGATGGAAGGAATAGTAAAGGAGCCAGAGGCTGGCATGCAATGCAGGCAAGAAAGCCAGTCAGTGAAAAGGGAAATGGAGGCATCAGGGAGTGAGCGACAGGCTGGGGTGGGGGAAGGGGGATGTAGCAGCTTAGGTACAAGTGGAGAGGTACCTGGGGAGTCAGATGTCGGGCAGGTTGTAGTGTGTCAAAATTCCAGTGTCTATATTGAGTCCATGAGTTTCTGTACCTAGGAGGTTGATGAAGTGCAGTTCATAAGCTTTTCTGTGAAAAGTGGTTTGTAAATTTTCTTTGAGGATCAGGCCTGAGACGCTGGATTTCATAGATTTCATAGACATCAGGGCTGGAAGGGACCTCAGAAGATCATCGAGTCCAGCCCCCTGCCCAAAGGGCAGGAAGTCAGCTGGGGTCATGGGATCCCAGCAAGATAAGCATCCAATTTACTCTTGAAGGTGTTCAATGTAGGTGCTTGAACCACCTCCGCTGGCAGACTGTTCCAGACCTTGGGGGCTCGGACAGTAAAGAAATTCTTCCTTATGTCCAGCCTGAAATGGTCTTGCAGGAGTTTGTGACCATTCAACCTAGTCATCCCTTGGGGCGCTCTGGTGAACAAACGTTCCCTCAGATCCTGGTGGTCACCCTTGATAAACTTATAGGTGGCCATCAGATCACCCCTGAGCCTGCGCTTCTCCAGGCTAAAGAGTCCCATGTCTCTCAGCCTATCATCGTAAGATCTGTTTTCCTGACCTCTGATCATGCGCATGGCTCTCCTCTGAGACAGAGTGGTGCTCTGTTCTTGTCTTCGACAGATTTTCAGTGTGCACTCATTCTGGTGCACAGTTCTTGCTTGGTGTCTCCATGTATTTTCCATCAGGGCATTTCCCCAGCCCCACCCCCACCCCCACCCTGTCCCTCACCCCCTGACACCTCCATTTCCATTTTCACTGACTGGCTTTCTTGCCTGCATTGCATACCAGCCTCTGGCTAAAATACATTTCTCTAACTATTCAGTTGGTTTACTAAAAGATACAAGATTGACCCAACGAACCTTGTCTGCCAGTACCATGTCCTTAGACCAACACCCTTAGCACTTGTCCCTGGTCAGCTGACCAGAAGGATGCAGGGCCCTGGGCGCATCTAAGCCCCAGGGCTGGGGCTGGCAGGGAGAGTGCTCTGGCAGTTGGTGGAGAAGAAGCTCCTGCAGGAAAGGAAAGAAGGGCTCTAGTCTGTTTGGCTCCCTGAGATGCTGCTAGTGCTACTGTGCTGCTCACTTACCTGTTGTTGTTTAAAGTGGTGGACAGAGCTGAGGCTGTAGAGGAGGAGGAGACCTCACTGGGGCACACTACCGTGTCATGTAGAGGCCCAGTGCACCAGTGAGGGCGCGCCTTAACACACACACGCAGTTACACGTGTCACTAGTTTTGCTTGCCAGCAGCTTGAAGTGCAGTTTCCCAGAACCCCCTGCACCTATCTCCTTGAAACCTGGCAGGCTTCATGGCCTCAGCAGGGGCTACTATGCCTGCTGTCTTCACCCTGCTGCACCTTAATACATACACATGACATGAGCTTTGCTTTCACAACTTTGAGGTGCAGTGTCCCAGAAACCCCTGCACCTATCTTCTTGAAGCTTGGCAGGCTTCATGCCCTCAGGAGGGGCTACAATCAGAGCTATTTGGATCCCAATTGGTCAAAAAATGACAAAGTTATAGGCAGTTTCATGATGCCCCATTATAGCCTATGGGTGAAATGTTGAAACAGGATCGAAACAGCAAAACAGTTTCGAGGAAATGAATGGAACAGTGCTTTGAAATGAAACAAAACTCAAAACAAAACACTGTCTCAGTGAAACAGTGAAATGGAAGTTGAAATGAAACGGTGCTGTTTTGCCCTAATAATTATGTGCACAAATACAGACTGAGGAATGATTGTCTCAGCTGCATGTTGGAAAGAGGGATCTTGGGGTTACAGTGGACCATGAGCTGAATATGAGCCAAGAGTCGCCAAAAAAAAAAGAAAAAAACAGCTGTTACAAACCCCCCTCCTCCCCAAAAACCCAAATGAATACTGGACCTCTCCCTGACCCTCTGTGCACTAGCTGTGCACTGCTTGCCTGGCCTCATGCCTGGGTTAGGAAACTGAGCCACTGTGTGCCGCTCCAGGGACTTGGTCCACTCCAGTGCCCTCTGTGCACTGATCCATGCACTGGGTGCCCAGCCTCATGCCAAGGTTGGAGACTTGAGCTGCCGCTTGCAGGTCTGGGGCCTTGGTCCTCTCTTGGACCCTCTGTGCACTGCCTGTGCACCAATGCCATTATCCCTCATGGCGGGGAGGTGGGATGTGGCCTCCTTCCCCTCCACATCTGGCGAGTCATCTTTGAGCTCTTCTGGAGCAACAGCTCTGCCCTGCTGGCCAGCTCTGCCAGTTCTTCTTTGCCTGCTTCTCTGTCCCTCATTGCAGCTGCCAATGTGTTGGGCATGCTGCCTTTTTATTCTCTTCAGGGGCTCTGCTCCCAGATTGAGAATGGATCAATCAGAGGGAAAGGGGGTTATTCCCCTCTCAGGTTCAGTTCTTAACCTCACCCCTGGGCAGGGGTGGGGCAAGCCTTTCCCATGCTGGTTCCTGATTGGAGAGGAAATTCCCCACCAATCATGTTTTAGCTATTCTGAAGCTGGCGCACCAGGCTGCTGCCAGCAAGCCTGCCACACTAGGATGCTGTTGAAGGACCTCTTGAGGTGTGGGGAAGGGGGAGATGACTGATGATACTTGGAGATGCTATTGCCTGGAATAGAAGGCTAAGTAAAAGCTCAAGGGCTGGTATCTACATCATGGGCCATCACAGACCCAGTCTTATTTAGTAACCCTTGGCCTGATAACAGGCAAAAACTAATTCCATTAATCCGGTACCCATTCTAATGCTCCTGCATCTGCAAATCTGTTTCTGACTCCTCCACAACTTCCCTACTATCTTTACTACTGAATCTTTTAGGGTCAGTTTGTTTACTGTTTTCTGCTTCTGTTTGCATCTGCATCAGTTTTTCAACAACCAGGTGGTCTTGCAGAACTAACTGTAGCCTTCCAGGAACTTCTTGTAAATAAGTGACCCTTCCTGAAAAGCTTTGTTAAACTTGTTTGTAGTTTTTCCCTGTATTTAACCTACTGTTGTGAGAACATTAAGTAAATACAGTTTAGAAGACTTTGGTTAGAATTGCAATTTACCAGTCCATATTGCTCACGAAAATAGCTGCTGATAATCTAGAAAGTTGTCTTGAGGCATTTGAGACGCCCAGAATTTTGTTCTCAAAAGAAATTTAGGGATTTTTTTATGAACGCTTATCCATTGCCATCAAAATATATTTCAATGACATTTTTATAGAAAACTGTTTTTTTAAGTGAAAAAGGTATAACTTTCATGAATAATAAAAAGAGGAGAATTTTCAGGGAAAAAAATGTACAGATAATTTTTTATTCCAAAAAACGTGGACAGCTGGGGAAGGTAATTGTGTTACCAACCTGTTATTGTGGATCCTTAATACATGTCCTTGACAAGTTGCAAAATAGCAATTAAAAGTTCTTCCAGGAAAGGTTTACTCCAATGTAATTTTAAAGTTGGAAATTCAAATAACTATTTAAATTACTGAAAGTGTCAATTTGATTCAAAATTGCTTTCCCAAATAATAAGGGTGATACACAGGCAAGGCTCCTTTTTCTCACCCACATAATGCATATTAACCCCAAGCATGTGCTTAATCATTCAAATTACTCCTAGTTTCTCTGGAAATATACCAGTAGGTGTAACCACCTGTAATTTGTAATTTTAGTTTACATAAACTCTCATGTCACTTAAAATGGTGTCAAAAACAATGTTAAATTCATCAGCTAATAAATCATACATTTATTAATACAAGTTTCTATCTCATCTTGTAAGAAGCTGTCAATTTTGTGTGATACCATAAATTATGTGTTAGCTCTAGGCTGTCATTGCTGTAAGGATGCATGCTTTGTCTGTTTCTTTGATGGAAATGGTTTATTCTTATAGCAATGTTGTGAGAAGCAAGTATGATGAATTTTTCAGTCTTAGCACTCAAAGTATGTATTGACTTCCAGCTAGTTCGAGGCATTTAAACAAAAAAAAAGTCAAGAACAAAAAACACATGTAAATCTAAATCATTTACAGATTTTTCTTCTGTTTGTTTTTAAGTTGGGTATGTTCTCTGTGGAAAAATATGTAATTTAAAATCATGCCGATAGTTTGAAGAAATACATGTATCAGGGTCACCAGTATTTATAAGGTGAAACTGGTGGGTGGCTAGATCATTCAGCTCAGTTAGCTAGATCATTCAGCTCAGTTAGACAGCTTATGCAAGACAGTCCATTGGGAGAGGTAGAAAATTCAGTGCAATTCAAAGTAGTCCTGTTCTACTATGTACTCTTTCCTTAGGGACTTAAAACACAGTATTAGCAAGGGGCAAGGAAAGTCTCAAGTTCTTCCCAGCAGGAGGAACTTCTGGTTGTCAATTAATGGGTCTTGCTCTAAGCCAGGAGAGGAACCATTCACAGGGAGCATTTAACCTTCCCTAATTCTGAATGTGAATTCAGTAAGCTGGACTCCTTTTCAGGGCAAATGCTGCAAAGTATTATACTTCACGAATGTAACAAGAAAAAAATTGCTGTTAAATATGTAGTGAGTTTGACACACTTGCCCCCAGGTGGGACCAGAAACAGAACCAGGTGACCTAATAAGTCATGCAAACAGGTAGCAAATCCACACTAGAAAATTAATCCTGCTACTCTTAGAAAATCTAGAATAGCTTCATTGAACAGCCCTGAGCAACAAATTCAGAAATGTTTGCTGGTGGACCATTAGCAAACTGCAATTTTAGTTGGAAATGTGTGAGGTGTTAGCTTTCTAGCTCAGCCCAGGTCAGGACACTGCCAGCTGTAACTTGTTCTCATCTTCCATGGATCTCCCTAAACTGGACTGAAGCTTCTCTTCTAGCTAATATTTACTCCTTTCACTACTTCAGTTAGCTATTTCAGGGTGCTTGTTTACGTGATGCCATTAATATGTATATATGATGAAAATGTCACTTTGTGTGGCTTAATGACATCTCAGTGTACATATGCAAGACTTAAATAATTTTGCATTGTTGCAAATGAAACTACATCCAGATGTAGTTTAGTTTGCAATGTTTCAAATTACAACAATGCAGCTGTCAGCTCGACCCAAGCTGTGGGAGAGGTGGGCAGACACTGCAGAAAAAAAGGATTGGGCTCCTTGTTGCTTCTGCCTTTAGCAGGCCCCTGTGGCTGGCAGAACAGCAAGGGACCATCTGGGAATGGGTTGGCTCGCCCGGGGGCAGCACAGGAAGGTGGCACGTGCGCAGATGGGTTTGCTGGCAGCTGGAGAAGGTGACAGAGATGGTGTACAGGGTGCTGGTTTGCTGGCAGCTGGAGAAGGTGACAGAGATGGTGTACAGGGTGCTGGTTTGCTGGCAGCTGGAGAAGGTGACAGAGATGGTGTACAGGGTGCTGGTTTGCTGGCAGCTGGAGAAGGTGACAGAGATGGTGTACAGGGTGCTGGAAGCCCGGGACTTCTGCTAGCTGGCCAGGTACTTCCCCAGCTCAGAGGCACCCAATCCAATGCTTCCCCAATCCTGCCCAGGCTTCCAGTGCCCTGTACACCATCCCCTCCCTCTTCTCTGGCTGCCACCAAACCCAGCCACCCTCCTGCCACCTTCCCACACTGCTCCAAGGGCAAGCCAGCCCATTCCTGGACAGCCCCAGGCATCCTGCTGGCTGCAGGACCCTGCTTTCAAGCAGAAGCAGTCTTCCTATCCCACCCCCCATGCCCCACAGCTGCCAATGGGCTGAGCTGCCCCTGAGCTTCAGGGAGCCTGAGTCCTTCTTTCCATGGAAGCAGCACCCCCAAGGGATGCCTGGGCAGACTGTTAGCAAGCTGGGTGCTGCCCCACCTCGGAGGCAGCACCTGGCCCGATCCAATCGTTCCGCGAGCCCACCTGCTGCGAGCCCGCCAGGTGCTGCTCCCCAGGCAGGCTTGGAGAACAGTTGGATCGGGCCAGGTGCTGCTTCCGAGCTGGAGCAGCTCCTGGCCTGCTAGCAGCCTGCCTGGGTGGCCCCAGAGGCCACCGCCACTGTGGAGGGAAGAACTGGGGTCTCCCACAGCTCAGGGGATGCTCAGCCCACTAGCAGATCAACCTCTGGTTGTGGGAGGGGGACACATGACAGGCTCCTCCAGAAGCAGGATCAGGCCCTTCACTGCTTATGCTTCTAGCAGCTTGTTGCAGCTGGCTGGATGCCTGGGGTCACATGGGAAACAGCTACCTTGCCCCAGGGACATCATGGGGAGGCTGCAGAAGGATAGCTGGGTGCCCTGGTGGTGGGAGAAGACAGTGGGTGAGGTGCTGGAAGCCTGGGTGGGCTAGTGGCAAAGTTGGATCAGGTGCCTTCAAGCTAGGGCAGCACCTGGCCTGTTAGCAGCCCGCCTGGGTGGCCCCGGGGGGTACTGCCACTATGGAGGGTAGGACCAGGGGCCCCCGTAGGTCAGGGGCCACTTGGCCTGCCAGTGGCTTACCGCCTGAGCATGGGCAAGCTTTGGCTCTGACAAAAAAAATTGTATCCAGCCCCTTGCCATAACATGGTAGAAAAAACTAAATGGTTTAGTCCTCAGGGGGCATAGAATAAAATTTAATTCAATTCAATTTAGATTTTAAATTTTAATTCAATTTAGGGGGCATAGAATAAAAACTTGGGGATTAAACCATCATGTGTACATTTGCCTTCAAGATGCTAATCTTGCTTTTCTTCCAAAGCATTGAACTATGCTATGGCCCTCTCCTGTAGCCTTTGCTCACTCTAAGTTCCCAGCCGAATTTTTGGAAACTTCTGTGAGTAAGGCTTGTAGAATCAGGCCCACCGCTGATAGTGGTGTGCATGTGTTTTCCCTCCCTGTTCCTATCTGTCCGTGAGTTGGTTGGGTAGTTTCCTGGAACGATGCAGTGCAGCTCGTGCTGTAGGGCCTGGGTGACAGCAATATTTATCCTACTCTGTCCTTGGAAAACTTCCTGAGCTGCTAATTTTTCTTGCCTGTTCATGTCTACTTTTACAGCATATATTTGTAATAGTGTAGCGGTTCTTGCCAGAGAAGAGCTAGCTGTCATTAGCAAAAGAAGGATTTTTAAAGGTGAATGGCAAAGGTTTCACAACAAACCAAGCGAAGTGGTGGAGCCTAGTCTTAACAGGCTCAACTGGGACTCGGAAATCTGGGTTCCATTCCTGGCACTGACTTATGATTTCCTGCTAAGTGTTTGCACTAGTGGAACAGAGCCCAGATCTTGGTTGTGGCTTCAAGAAACTACTGCTATTCAGACAATCAAGTGGGGTGGGCCCACGTGAGTTGTGTGTCATCCTAGAGAGTTTCTGGAAAGGGGATGAAGCTGCATTTGCATGTCCATGATGTCCGGTGCCTTCCTGCCATTCCGCAATTGAGCAGAAAGTGAAACTTAATTTACACCTGAATGCCCTGAGATGGTTTGGTGGGTCTCTCCCTCAGGTCTTTGTCAGCCCCATCCTTCCTTGGGAACTCCTACAGTGTTAGCTCTGGTTCTGCAGCCCTGTAGTAAAAGTGGGAATGTGAGAGAGAGCCGTGCCCCAAGTGGCTGTGGTATTCTAAGCGCTGCGGCATCTTACACCTCTTGGAATAGTGGTTCAAATGTTAATGCTTACTCCCACCCTGCTAAACTAGTGCTCCCACCACTCCTCTAATTAGTAGTAGCCCCAGGTTCTTCATGGAGACATTGCTTCCTAAGCCTGAGTACCATGTCCTGGCTTAGAGCAGAGAAGAGAGCCTGAGTAGAGAAAAGAGCCCCTAGGCAGCCTGGCTAAGCTGTTCTGCTGATTTAGCCAGCCTATGAGTGTGTAATAACAGGGTCAAACACCCTCTTTGCCATAACACCTGTGAAGCTAATAAAGCGACAGGAGGGCACGCTTGGCATGTTGAATTATCAAGTGACCTTTTCGGGGGTCCTTAAGGGGATAATCTGCTTTCTACCTAAGGTCACCTTGGAAGATTGAACTGGGGCCTGTGGGGCTAAGAGACAAAGGGACTCTGTCCTCATGAGAGGTGGAAGAACAGTTCATACCCGGCAGCTTCTGCCAGCTGAGATCATCCTGAGATGCTAATAACTCACTGAGACTGAACTCTATTTCACATCTGTCTTATGATGCAATGACATCTTTCTCATTTATCTAGTACACCCAGGTGGAAAACCTAGACCTGCTGTCACAAGATTTCTTTCCTAGTGTATTTGTCGTTGTGCTGTTAAACGCCATTACAACTGTGATGGCATCACAGCAAGTTCTGCTCCTAGCTCACTAAATGGAGTGCTGCATCACAAATACTGATCTGGTGAAGTGGATGGCACAGAAAGTGTGTACAGCACAAGACATAGATAGATGACTTGTTTATACTCGTGTAATCAGCCTTGACAACAGTGTAAATAAGAAGCAGGCAGATTTTGTAAATCGCTATGCTTGTATAAGTACCTTTTTATCCAGGGGAAAAATTTGCAGTAACGTCCGCTGGTAAGTGACATGTAAGTGTCTGTCTCTAATCTGGGGAGCAGTTTTCTCTGTCAAAAATGGCTATTGATGGCTCTTGACTGCCTGCGGGTAAGGTGCTGTAATACTGTGTGTAGCTCCCCCAGATTGGCTGCTCATTTGTCTGGTCTGGATCCTGCACCAGATTTACAGTGGTGTACAAACACGCCATCTGTTCGTGCCCACTGACTCACTCTGGACTGGAGCTGCAGCGAAGCCAGGTGATTCCATACAGGCTGCAGCTTCAGTGGGCATGTCAACATGAGGCACTATTGCACAGTGGCTACTGTGCATTTATTTAGTACTTGTATAATCAAATACTAAATAAATTCCCAATAACCAGAGTTACTGCAAATGCCTTTTCAATGATACTACTGCATAGTAGTCTAATAATACTGCATGGTAGTATATTAGCACTGTTTATACTTGTATTGGCACCGTTTGTGCTGTGATGCGCTACTGTGCATTATTATTTGGCTAATGTGCAGTTAGCATTTCATGTAGATGCACCTAGTATCCCTATGAAATCACGCTGCTCTGTTTGATCAGAGTGATTGTAGACTCAAAAGACAGCCCCCTTGTCCTTTTTGAAGTGTTCAGAAGAAAACAATATGGTATAAGAGCTAAAGGGATGCAATAGAGACCATCTACTAGAACTGATGTAAAGCTTGTTAGGAAATTGTGTGATGCTGGTTAATGGACTAGAAGTGTTTGAAGAGCAAAAGTGCAGTCACCCTTTGGGGCAATAGATGCTGGTGGCAAGTTTGGGTTTCCTGAACCCTCCAAGTTTTCCAAAGCTCTGGATTTTGCAAACCTCTGCTTTTATAGAAACCTCCCCTGTCCCCCACCAAATCCCTCCCCAAAGTCTCATTTTTCTAACCACAGGAATAAAAAGAAAATATTCTTTCAAACTAATGATCATTTATTTCTTCAAAGATATGAAATATCTCAAAGGCACCAACACTAAATAAGCTTAGGGTTTACTATGCCAGCAGCCGGTCAGTTGGGTAAAAGGAAGTCATCTGCTTCTAGAGGAGCAGAATAAAAATCCTCCATCTGGACAGAACTTGTCACCTTCTGCCAGAATCAAACAGAATGAACCTCAAGGTTTTTAATTGTTTTTTTAGATTTCTAAATATATTCCTGCTCCCCCTTCCTTCCCTTCTCCCCCACCCACAGCCAAATGTATGCCTAATACAAGGCCATTACATTCATTAGCTCTCATTGGCACAAAGGCAAGGTGAGTATGATCTAAATTTGGCAAACTCCATTTAATCTTCCCAAGTCTCCATCCTTCATCGAAAGACCCTGCACACCTTGCGATATATCTCATGAAAATCTGACCCACACATCCCAGAAGGGCAGGAGGTTCTGAACCAGACACACTTTGTGACTAGACCAACCTCTAGCTTATAATAATAATAAACACATCCCTTCCTCCCCCTTTCCTTTCTGTTTATGTTGTGCAGGGCAGACCCTTGAGTGATGACATGGGCAATTGCTTGGAAGAACAATTCATGTCACTGTATCTTTGATGCCTTTCTCATAAGGCAGAATGGGGCTTGATTCAGGCTCTAACCTGTGCTGGCACATCTCTCCCTATGCTTATGTTTGTTGACACATTGTGCATTGTGCCAGCATGGAGCAGAGGTCTCAGATACGTCCCTGGCACAGCATCAGATCTCTGTATTGTAACATTACTTGTATGATGTTAAAAGGAAACTTAATTGTGAAACTTCCCTGTTGGTCGGCAAAAGCTAGAACTCCCCAAGATATGGCTGTGTATTGATGGGGAAGCAAGGAACCTCAGAGGCTTGAATTTTTTGCATAAAGTCAAGATTTAACTGTCTGATAAATGGAGGACCCAAGTCAAGGTATATGAATTTAAAGCTTATTTAATGGGACTGACTACACTAAAGATAATGGTGCTGAGTTCAGCAGCCCTTGCCATGCAACTGCAACTAATGAATAACTCCTAAATTGATAAGGTGCACTAGTGTCCGTCTGGATGGCTGTAAAAACAGAAATCTGCAGCATACAGGCTGCGTGCACTGACCACTCAGTCAAGAACTGTTAGAAGTTCTGGGAAAAGTGCCTGGAACTTAAGATAGGATGGTAAAAAAAAAAAATCTTATTCTTGCAGTTGGTTGTTACCCTGGGAAATGATCAGGCAACTTACAATAAACTGAATGTGCCCTAGAGGAAAGCAAACCAGGTAATGGAAGCCATTGGAGGGACTGGGCAGGAAAAGCAGCCTAGAAACCAGCTTACTGTGGAATGAAAGCCTAGCATTTATTGACAGCACAATCTCAAATCATCACAGGACTAAGCCAGCACCTGTGTTCTCTGCATAGGACTAGCTGAGTAATGACAGGTATCATAGAATCATAGAAAACTAAGGTTGGAAGCAGTGGCAATGTGCACCCCCAGAGAGCGCTGGTGCACCCCCTGACAGCCAGCGTTCCCAGACATGGGGGACAGTCGAGAGCACTGTTGCCCCTCTGAGATCACCAGCCAGGGATTGGGGGTGCCATGAGAAGCGGTACCCCCATGGCCTATTGTGCTCACCCAGAAGTGCCAGAGGCGTGCCCGGAAGTGCCAGCAGGATTGGCCAGGGGGGGACTTTCCCCCAGTTGCTGACTGTCTTTTGGGGGGAGGGGCAAGTGCCCCCTCTGACTCAGGAGGCATCAGTCACCCATGGTTGGAAGGGACCTCAGGAGGTCATCTAGCCCAATCCCCTGATCAAAGCAGGCCCATCCCCAACTAGGTTATCTCCAACTAGAAGATAGCACTTCAATGACAAGGGGGTCTGCCATGGTAGAAAACCACTCTGTGCCATGGAGAGAGATGGTCCCTGCCCACAAAAAGATACTGGGGATGCATCTAGGAACAGAGAGCAGAGAGGAACCATGTAGAGAGACCTCTACTTAAACAGAAGCTGGAGAGACCTGGCATTGGGTTCTATCAAGGGCTGCCATGAAGAACAAGAAATCTTGTTTCCTCAATGGGCTTCAATTTTGAGCATGAAGTGCCCAGTTTCCCATTACATCCCACAGCCATGAGACATGTCATGCTAGCTGAGCAATGTGTCTCCTGAGGGATAGTTTGTCCCCTGTTCACAGGTACCACCTGCTTCTGCAACTTTAAGAATGGCCCTGCTGTCAGGAAACCTAGCACTAAGCCCAGGCCACCACTTGAGGAACTGCCTTACTGCCTGGAAAGAGGAGCATGTTCCACTGCTGAAGACCACACGTGGCAACTGATTATAGGCTGCTCAACTCTTAACTTGTGATTATAACTGTTATTTTCCTCCTTGTTCCTGACTTGACATCCAGCTCAGATGCACTGCTTCTAACCATGTCTCTAATCACTGGACTATTATACCACTACCACTACTGGTAGTATCATACCTGTGGATCATGAGTTCCCTTTGCAAGCTATAGCAGTGCTTCTGCTGGTCCCCGTGCTAGGAAGTGTAAGTCCTTGGCAGCATCCATCTAGAGCTGCTTCTAGTTTTCCAGTGAGATTGTGAGCAAGTGTCAGTTTTGGCACTTTGGCACAGAACTCCATGTGGATTCTTGTGCCAGCAGTAAGAGCAGCCTCAGTGGAGCTCTTTCGCACTGACCCAGCTGCCACTGACTCTGTTTTGCGAAGAGAGAATTTCTGGAGGGAATGCTAGAGGATAGAACT
The DNA here is from genome assembly GCF_052110815.1 of Crocodylus siamensis. Classification (NCBI taxonomy): domain Eukaryota; kingdom Metazoa; phylum Chordata; order Crocodylia; family Crocodylidae; genus Crocodylus; species Crocodylus siamensis. The sequence goes on along the minus strand of NC_143404.1, from coordinate 33,324,328 downwards.
GTGTCCTTCGTGTGGATATGAAGGGAGAGGGCTGTGCCTGCTCTGCTCCCCACTCCCACTGGGACAGAGGCAAGGAAGGGGCATGGCCAGAATGTACCATGCTCTGGTTTCTTTCTGCTTCCCAGGGCCCATGGAGTTCCCCTCCCTGTTCTTTTGAGCTTGGTGTGGGAAGAGAGCACAGGAGGATGAAGCCCAACATCTTCACAACCTTATGGAAGCACCAAAAAAAGTCAGACAGCATCACTGTGCCCTGATCCAAACACAAATGGCCACTGCTGTGCAGACGTCCCAAAGAGGCTGTGTAGGGCAGATCCTCTGGAAGCTGGTGAGCTACATGTTGCCCTGTGGAGAATGGTAGCATATGATAAAACTGTGTCACCTGTCTTCTGGGACTGTAATGAGTTTAGGCCTGGCTGGGGAGGGTACAATCCTAAGCCCCAGCTGGAAGCAGTCAGGGTCTTGGCTGAGTCTTCCCCCAGGACTATAGGATGAAGATCCTGCCCATAAAGGCCTTTACAAGTCTAGAGCAGACAAGTGCTCTAGCAAAGACTGCTGTGCCATGCTCCCAGCCTGCTTGGAGCTTCTTGCTCAAACCTGACCTTGGCTCCTGATTTTGGCTCTGAATCCAGTTAGCTAATCCTAACCTTGGCTCCTGATTCCTGCTCATCAACTCTGGACCCTGATCCCAGGTTCCAACAGGCCTTTGCTATCCAGGTGACTCACCCTGACCACCCATGCCCTGGTCTGTCATGTGGATCTGCTATTGCAGTCAGTTTAAATTAAAATTCCCATCCCATTGCTTGCAAAATGCCTGAGTAAGTGGTTATTTAGGGGTGCAAGTCTTTAGTTGGCATGCCTGTCCACCCACTGGAAATTCATAGATCAGTTCCTCATGAACACAACCTCAACTCTGACCTCAGAACTGAATCCTGTAGAAACAGCATATGTTTAGAGATTAATAATTTTGTGGTGTCTGTGGGTAAAATCTTGGCTGTGGTATTGGTAGGAAAAGTAGCTGAACAATGCTCACGCAAAGTAAATGGTAATATTAGTTCAAGAAGTGTTCTGTAAGCAAAAAAAAAAGTGATTAACTGATGATCTATCTTTTAAGTATTCTCCAAAAGGGGTGTAGGGAATTGTGCAAGTATCTAAGGAGAGAATTTGGATGGCATAAATGTGTCTTCTGTGTAGAGCTTGCTCCCTCTCAGTAAAAAAAAATATATAAATAAATAAAAAGATTAGTCTATAATTTATAATATAGACAGTCAACTGTAATTAATTACATTGTTTAAATAAGGACTGGAGCAGAACTGGTCTTACTATTGGGCTTCTGTATCTTCTGATTCATTCCCTGTTTGAAAGGCTTTTTTCCAAACAAGCAAAGGTGCATTTGTCTTTTGCACTGAAATTTTGGACATGTGATGTAAAAGTGTGCGCATGTGTGTGTGCTGAGGGTAGGAACAGTGGGGATTACAATCCCTCAAGCAGGTCCTGTGCACTTATACTCGTGAAAAAGCGATCAGAATCTGACTCCAGGACTGTCTCAGTGACCGCATCTACATGAGATACTGACTGCAATGGTCATTGCTGCGCAGTCATTTAGTACTTGTAGAAACAAGTACTATGCACTAACTGGAATCACTGTGCAATTGTGCTGAAGAATGGCTTTTTCATCATGCTGACTGCACAGTAGTTTGTGACTACTGCACAATAGCATTGCATCATGCTTCCTTCCAAGTGACACTACTGTGCAGTAGTCACAGGCTACTGCACAGTCATTGCCTCATGTAGATGCAGCCAGGGAGGGGCAAAGCTCATCTCTCAGACCCTCTGGTTGATCTTGATGTCTTCATGTATCTGTTTCTATGGAAATTCAGGTCCTTTTCTGATTCCAAACTCCACTGCCTTCACTAGGGCAGGATCCAGCCCCGCACGAGCAGCTCTCCTGTTTAATTTCTGGTTCCATCAGAAGACCCAAGCAGACTTTTGCCTTTTAAAGAATGGCTCTTGTGAAAGGTCTTGTGCTAATAGCCCCTACATCTGTCTGAGAGAGCGTTGTCTAATAGTTGGAGCTGTGGAATAAAGAGATCTGTAGAGATTGTTTCTAATATGGTCACTACTGTTGATCCACTTTGTCTCTGACAAGTCACTTCATGTCTTCCCGCAATCACTACGTTTCTCGTATGTGATCGATAACAGCGGAAGCTCTGCAAGATAAAGACATCATTAAAGTAATCAAATCAAGTGCTTTGGGGGGCTAAACTAATTGCCTCTTTTCCCTCCACATACAGCATTTCACAAGTACATTATTAGAGACTTGCATTCCTCTGGAATCAGTATTGGGGCCTCTACACTTTGAGGTGAGACAACCAATATTAAAACTGCATTGGGAGCAACTTCCAAACGGTGCCCAAAATCAAATGCTGGGATAAATTCTTCATCTCTATATGCTGGTTCTATGGTAGAAAGGAATTTGGTTTTAAAAGCAGGAAATACAAAGCTTTATGGAAACGCACACCTAGCAGCTCTGGATGCCTGTGTGTGAGTCTTGATGACTTCCCTTGAAGTGAGATTTCCCATGGTGTATTTCTCTAACTCTGTACCCCATAACATCAAGCCATCTGTCATGAGTGGTGGTGCTACTGCTTTGTGTGTGCATTTAGTAGGAGCAGAATATGTCTATTTCACAAGCCTTACGCCTGGATTCTACTGAAGCAAACACAAGACAATTCACTGATCCCTCACTTCCCAGGATCATCCAAATATAGTTTGAGGTGCTATTCTATAACAGAGCATAAGGTGTGCTCTGTTACTCACAGGGGTGTGAGTAGACAGGTAAGCAGTCTGCAGCTGACTGTGCTCCCAATCAGGCCATCTGCCTGAATGAGAACAGGGCCCTGAGCAGTATAGCCAGCAGTTTGCTGCCAGCAGCTGGGAAAAGAACACCACCCAGCTGGAGCTGCTTCTCATACCATCCTGGAGGTACAGGGGAGGACCTACTGGGAAGGTGGAGGCTCCTGGTTGTAGGGCATGGCCTAAAACTATACCCTGCTGGGGCTGGATGGTGTGGTGGGACTGCCAGTGGTGGGGCAGTCTCCAAGAAATGACACATCTGTGCCCCCCCCAGTGAAGGTGAGTATGGGGTGCCAGAAAGCCTCAGCCCCCGCTGCCTTGTGTGTGACCCCATGGAGGGGGAAGGCTGGGGGAGCACACCCCAAAGAATAAAGCAGGAGCCCAGGCTTACAATGAGCCCTGAGGCAGGGCTCAGGTAAGGAAGGGACCTGAGGCAGCACCCAGGCTCACTGCAAGACCTGAGTAGCATTAAGGAGTTGGATGTGAGACTTCAGGGAGGTGGGGCCCTAAGCCGAGGGAGCTAGATGTGAGGCTCCCCAGGCAAGGGGATAAAGAGATTGTTGAGGCTCAGTGTGCAGCACACAGGATGAACTTGAGGATATTGAGAAGCTCAGTGTGGGGCATATGGTGGACTGAGGATGAGTGTGGGGTGTGAGAGGACCAAGAAGGTCCCAAGCCAAGCTTAGAGCCTAAGAAAAGGTAGGGGCTGGGAGCCCAAGGAACAGGGAAAGGCTGGGAGCCCAGACTGATTGAATGGTCAGGTGTTAGACCAGACAAACTATAGGCTGGGTGTTAGGCCATGGATGCCATCTGTGAGGCATAAGACATGGTATAGAGGGGGTCAGAGCCATGTATATAAGCTCTTGCCATCAGGACAAGTAAATGGGCAGCCTCCCACCTTGTTATCATCTTTCAATTGCATCATCAAAGGTGTGGCAGGCGGGGTGGGTGGGCAGTTAGCCCTGAGACAATTGGGCAGGCCAATGATTTGACCAGCCCCAGAATGCCCACTTGTTACATATTCCCAGCGTTTTCATGCTTGGTTCCTTCATGAGCTACTTATGGATGATTGATCCCTTACAGCAACAACACTGGAGCTCAAAAATCAGGTGCCTGGTTTAAAACAGTGAGGTATAAGTTAGGGTCTTGGTCTGTGTTCTGTTTGCTTATTTATTTATTTTTTTTAAATTCCTGCCTCCAACCCCCCTGTGTGGCTTTCACCCTGTTCCCTAAGACAATTCAGTTTTAAATCTGTATCAAATGTACAAACAAGCAAAGTAAGGAAGGACTCAGGTCATATCTGCCCTGATTCTCCTGCCAGTTCTCTGCTAGCAGGTCATCTACAAGGTAAAAATGTTGGCATAACTCTGAGTATGCCTGCACAGCTAAATGAAGTCATATGATAAGCAGTGGTCACTAGCTGTCTGAATAGAGCGATGAGAAGCAACCGTAAAGACTTTTGCACTTATGAGGGGTCTTTAGAGGGCTTGTGTTCTACTTGCCAGCACATGCAAAAGCCTGTACTACTGCCTCGTCAATGCTTTTGTTACCTTTGGTGGATAGAAGCTAGCACTTGCCTTCATGCCTTCATCTTGCTGTACAGACATGCCGTATGCCTGTAAAATTACACACACACACACACACACACAATCTCTGTGTATGTGCGTGTATTGTTATGTACAGGCAGTCTTCGACTTACAATGTTTCAAGTTACAATGTTTCACACTTACAACCTTTATAAATTGAGACCCTGTTTCAACTTTACAACGCTTGATCTGATGCAATGCCACACCAGTGAACACGTTCACTGAGTCACTCATCTCCCTGGAGAACATCTGTCCAAACTTCCTTGGACGCTTTCTTTAAGAAAGCAGACAAGACTCCAGAAAAACCTGCAGCCAAGACTCCTGAGAAGACTCCAGCCAAGAACCCTTCAAAAACTCCAACCAAGAGCCTTTCAAAAAGTCTACCCAAAAGCCTTTCAAAAGGTCCAGCGAAGTCACCTCAGATAAGTCCTTCCAAATCAATATGATTGGTATTTACAATATAAATACATTAATGTAGCTATATTACTCATCTATAATTGATCAAATACAAAGTTCTGGGGTATTTTTGGTGAAAATAGGGTATTGGACCTTGGTTCAGGAATGAATCCACCATTTATAACATTGTTTCTTATGAGAAAATTGGTTTTGAGTTACAATGTTTCAACTTAAGATGTGATTTTTAGGAACCAGCTGTGTCCTAAGTCTGAGGACTGCTTGTATAGCTTTATAGACACAGGGCATAATTGCACAGCAAGATGAAGGTGTGATGATAGCAAGTGATAGCTTCTACCTAGCAGAGGGGTGTGTGTATGTGTGTGTGTGTGTATACACATACATACCACAAATAAAATATTACACCCTAGCAAAGGCAGTTACTGGTAGAAAATCTGGGCACAGACCTGGCTTCAGTTAAAGCTTTAAATGGAAGCTGTTTAAAGTTTGAACAGAAATGTAACTATTTAATACAGACTTCCCATTAGTGCACTGGCAAGTGGATGCAGCACCACGTGTTGGGGAACAGCAAGCTGACAGGAAGTGGATAGTGAAATGGCTAGGTTTGATTCACAACACAAACTGAAAGACAGAATGAACAAGACAGCATAAATGGGGAAAGCAAGGCCTGTAGGCTGACATTTTCAAAGGAACCTAGGGCACCTCACCCCAATTGAAATTCAGTGGAATATAGACATGTCCTCTCTCAGGTACCTTTAAAATTCCCAGCCTTAAAACTCATCCTGAATAAACTGCTGCTGCTAGCACTTTTAGTAAGAGCAGTAAGGACTCTCGTTTATTTCAGATAAAATTCTTATCATGACAGCATGTCCCCAGCATTATTTTGAGGTCACTTCTAAGTTTTAACAGCTATAGCTGTAATCATTAAACTGGCTAATGCAGAGTATGTAATAAACAGCATTATGGTGTGCTAGGACACTTGAAGTGTGCTGCTGAAGCAGAAATGATTCCTAAATGTTCTCTACAGCCAAACTGGAAAGAGATCAAGGATCAGAGCCCTGAAACTGGCCAGGCTCTTCAGCCAGAGCTGGGCTTTGGAAAGCAATTTTGCCACAGCTCTCCCTCAAAGAGACCCTAGATGCAGAGACTTTATTATAATGCTGCTTCTTCTACAAAGAACACTAATCCTGCTTCCCCATACCCTCCCCCCCAACCCATCCTGCCATGGCACTGAAAGCTGACTTTTGGGTGATAGATTCCAAAATGATTCCTGTTTGAGGCCTGGGTATATGAAGGTGCACACACTCCTCACCCTGGGTGCTGAAGTACTGCTGTTCTAACATTCCTAAACATAAATCCTATCCATAATGTGCTCACAATTTGATGCACACGGTTTTCTCTTGAATGTCTGCACCGATGCCCATCTGTTAGAGTGGCACAGTGCCCACTAGGGTGTAATGCCAGTTTTAGCATGACATGGATGCCAGCTAAACAGGCATTTAGGAGAACAGCCTGCAGAATGTGGAGAGTGACATCTCTTCTGCCAGAAGATCCTCCTGTTTGCAAACAGTGCCAACTTTGGGCAACATGCTTGATTGCATAGAGAGCATCTGTAGCTGCTTGCAGGCATTACACAATCTACAAATGCCTTTATACTGCCATGCTTCTGTCCAACTGCCTCCAAGCATGGAAGTGTGCACGTGGATGAGAAGATGGGAAAGAGAAAATATGCCACTCACCTTTTAAACCTTGAGCTAGCAACAGTCTGCTAGACTACAATTTCTCTGACTTCTGCTGAGTGCTGATTGATCACATGGTGCTAGATCTTCCTTCTGATCACTTCCAGCTGCTAAATAGCATTAAGAGATTATCTTCCTGTGTGAGCAGTTTCCACAGGGATTTTGTATGATTGAGTGATGGTGAAAAATGGGAAACGTGGTCTATTAAATTGTTAAAAGACAGGCAGGTGTCCATGAAACAGAAGTAGCATTAGAATGCACAATATGGCTTCTTAAGCCCTAGTTAGCCACTTGGTAAAACTCCCCTGTTGCTTCTTGTTCCTAGGGCATCCCCCTACATTGCTGATAACCTCTTCACCCTCAGAATTAGGAGGGGTAATAAAGAACTCCCTGTTGAAGCATGTAAATCTTGCCATTCTCCATAATTTCTTGGGTAATGTATTTTTTTTCTCAGCACCCTTATGTTCAAGATCACTGGATCTGATCAACTTCTTGACTTCTCTGTTTAAATGTAACAGTGGCTCAAAATATGGTATCTTTAACATGCACAGCTATGGGTGGCAAGAGTTGGAACAGGCTTTATTAATAATTTTTGGGGTCTGCCTGAATACAATGTGGCAATATGCAGATGTGATAATCAGGTACCAGGACATCATAGGGAGACTTTTCATTGTGACATGTTATCGTAAGCAATGGAGGGTTGGAAGGCAAGTGTAATGAATGGGTGCTTTACTCAAACTTACATAGTGGTAGGAGTTAATGAAAAGGCAAGGGAGAGCTGGTTACAGAGAAGTGGAGTGCAACATACCACAGGGCACAGATCTTTCCTTTTTGTGTCTGTTTCATCAGTTATTTTTATGTCTATAAGCTGCTGGGTCCTAGCTGTCTTGTGCCCATCTATTATACCAGTGTGTCCTTTAGATCAGGGCTGTCCAACTGGTGGCCTGTGCGCCCCTGCAACTGCCTTTTCAGTCACACAGCAGGGGAGGACCTGCAGGGAGCAGCATGGCAGGATACCGTGTATGGCTGGTACTGCCCACATGGCAGGGAGCAGGGGCTTGTTCACTGCCTGTGCAGTCCATATGGCAGGGGCAGATCCTGGGGGTGGCACACACTGCCAGCACAGAACTGCATAGCAGAGAAGGAGGATCCCAAGGGCCTTCCCCAACAATATATGACTGATGTAGTGCGCGGCCCCCAGCTGTGGGGAAGTTGGATAGTCCTATTTTAGATACTTCCAGAGAAGAACAAGCATTTTACATAAGAAACTCTTCTTGCATGTTTCCAACCCTTTCATTTTAAGGAAAGTCTTAGAAAGCTCAGGTAAGTACCCTCAGCCGGTTGCTTACCTACACCATAGAGAGATGTGCATTAGTATACCAGAATATACTAGTACAAAGGGGGAGGGGGGGCAACATTTAGAGCCCCCAAACTGGAGTGCTACAGTGTCACCATGAAAGCATTTGACAGTGTGACCTCCAGTCAGGGGGTCAATAGGGGGATGCTTGGCCTTGCTGCTCCCCACCAGGGTATTTGAGCCTGGGAGTGAGCCTGATTTCTGACAGCCTGCAGCCCCCTGCTGGGCTTGGAGAGTCCAGCTGCAGCCCCCACAACCAGGCTGTTAGTGAGCTCAGGGCCAGGACTGCACAGAACCAAAGCTCATTGACAGCCCAGTGCTGGCCAGGCTGCAGCTCTGCTCACTATGAACAAGCTTCTGCTTAAAGATATCCCTGTCCTGGGTGCAAGGGCGCAGGCAGAAGAGTGGGCAGGCGGTGCTTCCCCAGAGATGCACTCTGAAACTCTCCACCCACTCTCCCTTCCCCCTGCTTTCCGGCAGGGAGGGGAGCAATGTGGGATTCTGGGAGACTGAGAAACTCCCTGTAGTGCTGTGATGCGCTGGATGGGTGTTGCGTGACATTATAAAGCATAGCGCTGCAGAGAAGTCCCTGCTTCATCCAAGAATGTTTCTGTAGCACATCTGGCATTTTTGTAGCACAGCTGAGGACATACACATCTGTCCCCTTGACTTTCATAGCACTACAAATATAACATCTGTCCGCAGCCCTGCGCTCAGGGTTACGCCCTGCTCAGTTAGATTTGGATTCTGACACCATGCCCATCACTGTGGTCCACGTGCCTTCCAGTTGCACAAAGTGCTAGCCATTTTGCTTAGTCACAAGTTCAAAATGATATCACAGCTTCTTGACTGTGGATCCCAAGGATGGCCAGCAAGAAAGTTGGCTTAATACGAAGTGAAGGACATGATGCAAACCCACAATTTAAAATAGATAAATAACAAAAAGACTCTGCATCCTGGAATGCACTTTGTTCCACTGTTTGAAGATCCTGAGCTCATTGATCATGATGCTTTGTGGGTAAGGAGTAAAAAGGAATGAAGTCTCACTAATGAGTTCACATCCTTCTATTAACCTTTCTCAGAAGAACTTAGGGGGAGGCAAGTAAACCAAAATGTAGGGCTCTTCAGAATCTCACTGTCCTTTGGTGCCTGGTCCAAAATCCCCTGAATGCCATGGGGATTCTTTGGACTGTGAGACCCCTGTGAAATCACAATTTCTCCCAGACTCCTATGTAGCCTTACCATAAAAGTGGCCCAATAAAGTTATGAACAACCAGTGGTCCCTATCTCTTGTTTTGGGAACTGCTGGCTTTGCTTTATACACTTGGAGGGATGGTTCAGTAAAACACGTGGGCCTGTGCTTAAACTGACATTTCACAGACCTTGTGGGAGTACATCCTGCCATAGTAGTCAAGCATTCTTGCACCCCGCTTCTTCAGTCACTGCCACTACTTCCCTCACTGCCAATTTCTGCCAGTTCCCCTCACTGAGGGCAGTCAGCAGCATGGGAAATGGTAGCAGCAGCTGAAGTAGAGGGGGTGTCACTGATTGCCACCATAGTTTGAAAGTGTTCAGATCCCACTGAAGTCCAGGGGACTATGCTTCTAGTTAAACAACCATCCTGAAACAAATCAGTACCTTCTCTCTCTCTCTCTGCCGTGCACACATTAGTCTCAATTCAGTTTGTCCTTTAGTCCTAATTTTGTAAGCAATATTTTATTGGCCAAAAAAAAAGCAGAATCCCAGTTGTCTTTTAACTTGTAGTGGCCTTCCAGGAAACGTAGCTCAGCAGCACTTCACGATTATGAGTATTGTCATCTCTGCAGATAAATGGACTCTCTAGGGATGTTTCTTTAGTCATCCATTGTTTGTAATGCTGTTAGGTTTGTCATTAGACTCTGCTGAGCTTTGATTATGGGAACCAAAACTGTGTCACAATAAGCAGCAGAGACATTTGAAAGAAGTTCCTGAAAGTGTCTGGACGTGACCTTGTATTTTGCTAATTATCACTTGCTATTGTAATGTGCTGTCTCCCTTTTCCTCTTGTAGATGGGAGGCAGTAAGATTAATAGAATAGGATGATAGGAAAGTCAATTTTAAATGATGGCCAAGATTCCAGCAGTGCTGCCTGTCTTGTTTCACATTTCTTTCCTGCTTCTCCAGAGCTGGTGAAAAGTGCCAGGTTACAGCTGTCTGAACAGTTTTGCAGAATTCTGTTTCTTACTGATGCAGGCACAAGAGCACTGGGTATGACCTGCTGGAGTAGTTAGGATTGAGTTTTTGCAATGAACTGGGCAATGATCAGTTGCACCAAACTTTTGTCTAGATAACTTTCAGCCCTTTGTTCCCACCGGAGAGTATGATGCTATTTGTGTTGTCATTTTTTGTTCTCTAGATTTAAGACCCATAGGACCAAATCAATGACTGCTGACATTTATAAGAGTGTTGTCATTGCTTGTGATAGCATAAGTGTCATGATGTCTGACTATTTTCAGTAAAGCTCCAGGTTCTAGTGTTGTGTATATGTGTTTTTTAAAGGAGAATATCAGGTTTCATTTAACAACCCAGCTGTGGACACATGCTTGCTCACTTACAAAACACTATGGCAAAGTGCAGGAGCAGCAAGGCTCAGTCCCATTTGACTTATGTAACTACTTGCGTTCCACAAATAAGAAACATTTTGTAAAGAATCCAGAGGGTGAGGACTATTCAGACACAGTGCACAGCAAATCCATATGACTCAGATGAAAGGAACAACAGTAGTTACAACAACTAGCCAACAGGAGAACTCTTTACAGATCCTTCAGAAGGAATGACCGGCAATATGCCATTCTTGGTGGTGGTTGGGATTGGCGAGCATAGTCCATGGCAGAAATGAGAAGCCCACTCAGCAGCTGTGGTCACTGGTCAGGACTGCAGAAGTCAGAAGTTATGTCTATTGAGGTCAAGGAGTATAAAGGGATCATTTAAATGAAAATGGGATTGGTGGCTCAGGTCACAGGGTCAGCAAGAGCTCCAGATTTTTGGGAGCTGTCCCCAAAGCAGCAGAAGGCTTTTCTTTTGCTGAGGGAGTGACCACCAGATAAGGACTTGAGTACAAGGTTTAAAAAAATGAAAGAACAGGGGCAAGGGTGCAAGTCTCAAGATCAAAATGAAAGGTCAAGCTGATTGTTCTTCTAAACAAGAACTTCTGTCTTTTAAGAAACAGAAACAATAAAAGTAGTAAAAGTGTATTCATCACTGTCCTATCAGAAGCAGTCCTCCCAGAGCAAAAAATACGAGTTTTATGGGTAAGAGGGCAGCTTGAACAGTGTGATGGACGGTTGTATGATGGACACCATTGTGTCGTGGGACCAGTACTTCATTTTCTCTAGACCAGGGATCAACAGCTATAGCCCCTGAAAAGCTTAGATCCAGCTACATTTGTCTGATCCTGTATGGGGTGAGGATTGGTAACATTACAGGGAACATGTTCTAAAGATGCCCACTGCTGCCTCAGGTCTCCTTGCTCTGTATCTTGTGCTTGCCTGCAGCCGTGCTCACCCTCATCACCAAATTAGCCATTCTCCACTGGTGTGGATAGTCCATTGGTGTGGATGGTCCAATGGCCACAGTCTTTGACAGCACTCAGTGACTGGAGGCTGCAGTAGGGGGATCAGCCCTTGGCACAGAGCAGGGAGGGTTGGGACATTGCAGAGGGAATAGGGTTCTGCAACAATGGCAGACCATTGCAAGTGCCAGCCAGCTGTTCAAAAAGCTTGCTGTAACTATTTTATCTTTCTCTCTGTATAACTGCCGCGCGGCATTCTCACATTTATGTAACCTTGAAGACTTAACTGTCAATCAAAATAAGCGCCTGGTACTGCTCTCCGCTGGCACTAGGCCACACATGTGTACTCCCTAAATTTTACTTCTTATCGAAAAAATGTCAGTTCTGCAGAAACGAAACTTATGTAGAAAATCTACCTAGTAACTATTATGTAAAAGAAATTATCCTATCCCTGTATACTTAGCTCATATCATAGTCAGTGTCATAGAGGCAGTCCAACCAACATCTATAAAGAGGCAAAAGAAGCAGGAAACAGCAGAGACGACAACTGGAAAACTCTGTAGGCCTGATCACCCTGCAGACCGGTTCTCAGCCTCCCCGCCTGGGCGTATCCCAGCAAAAACCAAGGCCTCAAAAACCCGACAATCGACAACGACTCATCGTGTTACAGTTTTGTATTCAACATCCCATTTATGAGCTGTTGACCAGTTCTGGGACTTAAGGAGCAGGCAGCCGCACCTAGCATTGGACTGGTTCCAGTGTTGGAACGCAAGGGCTAGCTCTGGAACCCCGTGAACCAACAGACCCCTTCTGTATCCGGCATACTGTAACTGAAGAAACATCGGAGACTCCACTTCTCGACTGCCTCTCTTCATAGCTTAGACAATATCTACGCTTTCTGTACTTATATTTACTGCAACTTCGTTCCAGCCGGCCTCCCCTCTTATTCATAAGAGAGTGAGGCCAGGTGAGTGAATAAAACCTTTTGTTTTACCTTATATCTGCTCTGTAATAACTTCTACTACTAACATCCCATCTCAATGAGCTGTTGACCAGCTCTGGGACTTAAGGAGCCGGCAGCCGCACCTAGCATTGGACTAGTTCCAGTGTTGGAAAGCAAGGGCTAGCTCCGGAACCCCGTGAACCAACGGACATCCTATAGACTTATTACAAAGGAACTAACAACTTACTCTAAGCCGTCTACTTGTGCCAGCTCGGCGAACCTCGAGGGCAACTGTAAAGTTACCTCCAATCCTGCCCCACAAGCCTTGTGCTCGCTCGCTCCGCAAAGCCCACGGCTCCCCAAGCGGTGCCGGAATCGCAAGCCCGGCATTCCGCCAGACTTGCCAACTCCTACCTTGGATCACTAAACAGCCATGAAGTGGTCACCACTTTCAGTCACAAACTTGGGGTTCATTCACACTGGCAACCTAGAGATGAAAGCTGACTTTTGTTATGAATTATCTCAAGCCACCTAGTTCTTCCATCCTGAAATGTGTGCTGAAATGTGAATGCTGAAATGTGAAAGCTGAAATGTGTGTTGACTGTCACGCCAAAGTTTTATTTAGTGTGGGGTTTTTTTTGTTTTTCCTCAAAGGGAATCTTCTTCTCCCAACCCAATAAAGGCCCTGAAGCAGTCATCCTCAAGGAGGCTGCATCTGATCCTGGGGAGCTGTGAAATCCTTTTAAGGGTGCAGTGAGGTGCCACACAATAGTAGCATGGTTAGGTATACAAATACCTGCAGGTGATTAACAAGACAAACCCAGAAATTTCAAATAAGTATCAATAGGGTCAAAAACATTCTGCCCACTGTGGTCTTTCTGAGATCTTTGCTACAGAAAAATGGCTCTGTTACTTTCCTGTAGTCAAGAAATGAATGAAAGCTAGGAGCAGGCATTTTCCAAGGAGTTGAAACTACTGCTCTCGAGACAGGAAATGGAAGGTGCTGATGTGACCATCTCTGGGCTGGCTTGCACTGGGAAAGTCTGCTTTTGGGAGGTGTGTGGAATAAGGCAGCATTTCTCAACCTGTGGGCTGAGACCCAAAAGTGGGTTGCAGGAACATATGAAAGGGTAACAAACAAACTGGCAGAGTTCCAGCCTGTGAGGGCTGCTTGGGGCCCCCCTTGCTCCATACCCTGTGGGGCTGGGGCTTGGGGGTGGGAGGCAGTGAGTTGGGAGTGAGGGGCACTGGGTTGGGACTGGCCATTGGTGCAAATGGGTCCTGGTACAAAAAAGGTTGAGAACCAGTGGAGTAAGGCACTAAGAGATTCACATCCTGAAAACCATACCTGTGTGAGTTCTGTGTGAGAAGAAGGCGATATGCTGAGTTTCCACAGCTCCCCAATATGCTGTTGGCCATCTTGTTTGAGCAATATGAGGCAGAGCTTGTTACACTGAATTAGACTCCTTCCTAGTTTGGCCTGGGGCTCATCTTCATTTGCACCAAATGCTTTTACACATTTTAAACCCATGGACCTGTTAGTTATCCCCAGCCCCTGAATCGCTATCAGGCACAGAATGTACAGCAAGGTGCAGACCACCAGCACAAACAAAGCAGATTTATAATGACCATGAATAAACATGTCAGTAGAAAGATGCTGCAAGCCTTAAGGAAGTTTCAGACCTTTCCTCTCGGGAAACATTAAACAAGCCATTCACTTGGGCAACAGCTGACATTTTGTCAGGCTATCCAAACAAATGCTTAAATCCAATCCAGAGCCGCTTCAGCAAACCCATCCATCTCCATTTTTTATCTTTGCACTTGCTCAGTGCTTTACAGTGAGGCAGTTGAATTCTGGAAGTTTACCACACACCAAGAATGTAGATTTGGTATCTGACATGAAACCTCAGTGGAGTGGAACTGGTGGTAGAAGCAGGTAAGATGCTCAGACTAGAGCTGCAATTTTCATGCAACATCAGAATAAAATGGGTTCAGGAGTCAAGCTATATTTGCTGTCCTAATTCTGAATGTCTCTTTTTTCAAGGTGTTTAGGTCCCAGCTAAAGCTATCATAATGCCATCTTCGTATTTTGCAGCTGAAATACCACTGAGTTGCTGGGAGAGCTTTCATGCTTTAGGGGAGGCTGTGCCCCTAGTTAGTGATAGCATTCTCATATTAGAGACTGACAGCTCTCTCCTCCACCCTGTTTGGGTAGTCGACCTAGTGCTGTCTAAAGCCCAGCACACATGCTGTCCTTCAGGCTTGCAGTCCATTTTGTGGACATGTCAACACTCATGGATCAATTAATTACTTTCAGTACAAAAAATGTTTCTCTCATTTTCACGTCTGAGAGTTGCTGCCAAACAACTTCATTCTTTATAGCCAGTCTGGAATAGCTGGCGCCTGTAATGGGGAAATTGATCTACCTCAAACTTAATTTTAGAATACCTCCATCTTTTGTGGGTGCAGCTGAATCACAGTCTGGCTACTGGTGTTCTCAGCTTGGTTATCTTATCAGGAGGAAGATAGGCCAGCCTCCTATAGCCAGTAAGTACAAAGGGTTGGGATAACATAATACCCCCCTCAGAAGCTCCCCTCCTTTGTGGAATATGTTCAGTTTCCCGAAGCCAAGAGTTAAACAGAGCTATTTTGACTACAGTGGCTTCCTCCTGAATTTCTGGTTTATACTTCACCCACTAGCTTATACTACACTGTGTCCTTCAGCCATTTTGTTATAAATAGCAAAATTACTGCTTCAAAAGGAGGGGTGAGGAGAAGGGCAGACTCCTGCCCCTCCCAAATCCCCCTTGTTCCACTGCAGAGCTAAACAAAGCAAAAGCATCAGCTGTGGCTTCCTGTATCCTAGGGAAATAATTAATTTCCCTAGGGAGTGCCTGGGGCCAGGAGCTGGGCTAAATGGCTGTGACAGGAGTGGGTAAGGGTGGGCCTAAATACAATGTTTTTTCCCCACATCCTGGAAGTTGCTGGGGTCTTATCCAGTCCCCATCAGAAGTCAGAACAGTCAGGAAACTGCTCAGCTTGCCTGGCTCACAAAAACGAGAAAACCTCATTTTCTGTCAGTGGCATAGAGAAGGGGGGAAGGCGGGTGTGGGGGGGCTGGCTGATGGTGGGGGTGGCACTGGCCAGGCCTTCCAGGGGGTACTTGGTCCCTTGGCAACATTTCTGATCTCACTGCTGGTGTTTCTGGGCTCGGTGATTGGCCACTGGGGCCTCCTCTGCCACTCCTCCCCCCGCCCACTCAGCAGTCAGCTGTGGATGGGGGGCACAAGTGTAAGCATTGGCCTACGGGTACCAGAGACCCACGCTATGCCACTGCTGTCTGTGCTGGTACACCCATGGAATACCCTATCCCGTATCTTGCCTGTTCTTTAAATATACTTGGGAGCCCTACCATTTAATGCTAGGACTGACTTCTTTCTTTGAAAACTGGGACACAGCCAGAGAACTCAGAAGCAGGCGAAGGGACTTTACCAAAAGAAATCAAGAATTGTTAGAAAACTTGTTCAGTTTCCTTTATGTGCTGAATTCCTCTCACAGCCTAGTTAGCACAGTGCCTTTCTGGCTTAGCTCAATTTCCAAGTTTCCTTTGAGGGTCACCTTTAAGATACCTCCCTCAGGCTTATTCTCCTTATATTCTCATTTGAAACATGGTAGTTGGAAGTACAAAGTTTTTGCTATCAGCTAAGTATCTGCAAGCTTTGATGTAAAGAAGAACTGCACCTCTGTTGTTCCTTGCCTGTCAGAGGCTGCTCCTTTGGAGGCTGCTCCTTGCAGCTATTGGCGAGTCATGCCTGTGATGAACAGCTGCCTTTGCAGGCCTTAGGTGTAAATGAAGCAGATTACAGCAATCAGGAGCAATATATTTCAGTAGAATGAAGTGCACACTTGGTCCACAGCAGCCACATTCTCCACATCTGATCATGGCCCTGAATCCTGACACTGCAAATTGGAAAATGAAATGGCTCCTCAGTGGTTGGAATGGAATTAAAGATTTTTTTTTCCAAGAGCTCCTGAACCGTAGCTCTTGTTAAAAAACTAAATCCTGCCAAGCAATTGTTGAGAGCCTTTGGGCTGGTCTTTGAGGGTATGCTACTATGCATTAAGGCAGAGTGGGAATTTATAGAGTAGCAGCAATTTTGTTCCACTTTCTCTTGCATGCATTTAGGGCATGTCTGCACTATGGAGTGTCCTGTCTGAGCTGGGGTGCTACAGGAACTCTGTGATCCTGGCAATATGCTGATAAGGATACTCTGGGTTTGTCCCTCTGTGGCCACTCTTAAGCCATATTAGACAGTGGTCCCAAAAGCGGCCACAGGGGAAATGCTTGGGAGCACCCTGGCCTGGATGCCCTGTCTCCATCACAGTTAGTGCACTAGAAACATCCACAAAGAAAGTCAGCAGAGAGTAGCTAGTGCACTGTAAATTCACATCCTAGCTTATTGCTCAGAACCTTCACCATATAAATGCTTAAACCCTTAAACTGAGAGCTTATTCATGCCATGGTTCACCCTGCATGGTGCAGGAAGCATACAACAAAACTCAGGACAGGGGGTGGGGTGTCTTTAAGTGTGGGATAAGACTATCATGGCAGTACCCTCATTAAGGTTTATCTGTGTCAGGCTGCTCATTGCAGGTCCTTACAGCAGCTCGTATTTGCCAGGATAAAGGGAAGACCAGGCTATTACCCATTTTCTCAGCCACACCCCCTACTCCAGCACCTGGGACACTGGCTCCATGCTGTGGGGTACAAACTTTAACACCCTTCCTGGCTAAGTACAGACAGTCAAAAAGCCCAAAGCTGAATTTATTCAGTCTTTGCAAGTTAGTCTAAACTGCAAAGATTGAATCAATAAGTAAATGAACAGACATTCACTTTTGACTCAGAAAATGCAGCCACATGTCTGCAGTGGCTCAGGCCAGAAGCCAGGGGGCACTACAGCACAGCTCTCTGGTGTATAGCCAGCATGGACTGTGTGTTCACTTCCTCTTCCTGCTGCCACCATGGTCTCTGGGTTTTGCAGTCTAGAATCATAGCAGCAGGACTCTGCAGGGTTGCTCATCGCTTCCTCTTCCTGCTTCCAGGTGCCTCTGGGATTTGAGTCCATAGTCACAGCCAGCACTAGTATGCAGGGCAGAGCAGCTCTGTACTCAGGGGAAGGTGAGTTTAACTCCCCTCCCTGGCCCCAAACCCCAGCTGGGGTTTGCCTGAGGGTGGGAGGGGGAAGGGGCAGCAGTGACTGGGCCAGTGAGCCAACCCTCACTATTCCAGCTGGGAAGCAGAGGGGTGAAGCCAGCCTTGCTCTCTGGAGCAAACAGCCTAGCCCAGCCCAGGGCTGCAAAGCATGCTGGTGGGGCTCTGATTTACCTTGAAAAAGGAAGGGATCTGGGACAGAAGTTTCATAAACCAGTCTGACCCAAATCAGTTCAGTCTGATATACTACATTCAACCAGGTTTATCTTAAACCAGTTTCAGCCATTTTGAAATTAGTTTATGTGCACTGAACTTTTGTTTGTTACAAGTTTAAACCAGTTTCTGATCACTTAAACCAGTTTAACTTCTGTTCCTAGCCCATGTGTTTGGATGCATAGGCTCTGCAGTGTAAAATCATCCCAGTGTAACCAGGGATTGGGGGCTCCAACTCCTGCCTGGGCTAAGAGATGAGCTGGATGATTTATTGGGGCTTTCCTGTCTCCAACTGGCTCCTGGTAGTGCTGAGCAGTAGGAGGATATGCGGTGTGTTAAGGTGTTTCTGGGTTGGATGCAGTTTCTAGTTATTTCTGAGGCTTGTAATAGATGAAAAATGGAGGTTGTTCCAAATCCTTCCTTCAGATAGTGAATGGAACCAATGGGAATGGCAGGTGCATACCTGCGGGCAGCATGTTGCTCACTGTGTGGAGAAAATAATTTGGAAGTTTAAAGGGAAACCTTACTTTGTGTTTTTTAGCCAAGCAAGATTGTTGGTTTCCCACAAAGCCAGGGAGCAAGAGCAGAAGAGGTGCCTTTAAAAGAAGAAAAAGATGTTACCTGCAGTTATGCTTAGGAAGAAAAAATAACAGACCCCAAAGGTTCCTGCTACTTATTCTGCCTGTACTAGTATTGGCAAGACAGCAAAATCATTAGTTACACAGCATGACAAACGTTATCTTAGTTTCCCAGTTTCTCCAGTTCAGTCATCCAAAACTACAGAAGCGCCATGTAATGTATACCAAGCAGGATGTTTCTGTCTCCATCCACAGCAAGAGCTGGTGAGCACAGCTGGCTAAGAGATGCTATTTCTCTCATTCCGGGTTCTTGTGACTGCTTATAGGAATGTAAAATAAAACTTGGGCCAACGGTGAGAAATGTTTTAGTTTCTATCAGTTTACTGGGTTTTGTTATAATGAACTGGCTGCTGCTTAGTGAAGATGCAGATAAAATCAAAACAAGTTCATAACTTAGACTCATGTGAATGAGTTAAGCCTATACAGCAAGGTTTTCAAAAGCACCTAATAGGTATAAGAGCAATAATCTGGTTAATGCTGATAGGTAGCTGAGAATGGGTGCACCTGCTAGGTGCCTGTCCCTTCCCGTCTTTCTCCTGGTCCTCCTTTTCACTCACCTGCCATTCCTTCATGTCAAAGAAGTAACAAGAATGTGGAGGTCAGCAATCAAGTTGTTCTGTACTGGAGTGTATGTGTCATGGCCTTGTCCACAGGGCTCTGCCATCCCTACACCTTGTCCTCACCACACCTAGTTGGGTTGGTGTCAGTTCACTTTGTCAGTGTGTCTTATTCCTTGAGTGAAGTGAGCAACTTGCCTGGATTCGCGTACCGTAAAGTCAGTTTGCCCTTGCATGCGTATTTCTCTTTGATTCGTCTTCACTCAGTTTATGTCTGTCTCTCCTTTCTTGGAAGGAATCTCAATCACCCTTATTCATTTCACAGCTCCCTCCCTCCCTCCTCCTCGGAGTTGTAGGTCATCAGTTGGAACTCACTCAAAACCTCTCCAGAGAGCAAGTCCAGTCTCCATCTGTTAGCACCCCCTTTCCTCAGAGGACTATAGATACCAGATTACTCTTCATCCAGTTGGCCTGGGGTTATCCTCAGCTTGGCATCCATGGGTCTGTCCTTTCACTGAATCCTGATTCTGTGACAGGTAATTGGAACTTAACTTAAACTGTCTTCCCTTTCAATAGGGTCCCAGATCAGACCCCTTCCGATCTTTAGCCGGCCGTTGCCGAAACTCACCCTGCTGATCTTCCTTCCAGCTTCTGGGTACTCTGTCATGATCTTGGCCTTCTGAGCCCTCAACTTCGCTCTGTGCCTCCACACAGACTATGCAGCAGGCTTCCGCTACCTGCTCCAGTTCTTCTTCCCAAGGGAATATGTCCCAGCAGGTTTTGTTGCCTGTCTTCCGGTCTCTTATGCAACCAATGCTGGCTCCTGGTGCTGGCCTTAGTGTGTGCTGGGGAATCCTCTCCACCTTCTCAGCAGAGTCTCTGCTGCTGCTCAGCAGGAAAATGCCTGGCTGGCTCTGCATCCTGGTAAGGAGTTATTTATTTCTTTTCTCCTTTTGGAACAGGGGCCATGAGCAGTCCCCTGTTACAGTAATGTTTTTCACAACTGCCTAAGTGATATAGGTACACCAGTCCCAATGGCCTTCAGTTGGACTTGCTTTCCTAAGTCACTTAGGTGCCATTGAAAAATTCCCCCCCATGCCTGCCCTATAGTATGATGGTCAAGAGTATAATAGGTATCCAAAACCTTCAAGTTGTGATTTTCAAAGTCAAAGGTCTGCCTGCACAAGCCTAACAGCCCTATGGCCAGTGGCACTCAAGTCAGGTGATGTGACCTGCATCATGTCCAGCTGCCTTTGACTGACTCACCAGCTTAAGTGACCAAGTAATTACCTGCAGCCAGGTCAACTTGGGGAAGCCTTTGGCATAAGTCTGGAAGGAGTTTGATCTCTGATATGATCACTGAGGACCTGGTATCACCATCAAAGCTCATCAAAACAGCATATCAGCCAAAGTATGTGCACTCCAGCCATAGTCCCCAAACTGTCTCATACCATGTGCCCTGCAGCCTTTAAGGTATTCATATAATCCAACTAATAAACAGGACTATTATTTGAATAGATCATTGTGTTGTGAGCACTCACTGGCTTTTCATGGTGTAAAGTAATGCATTGCTCTAGAATAAGACCTTCTCTCTGAGAATCCTGAATGATTTTTACAAACCTGGATTCAGCTTAAGATCAGAATAACCCTTGAATGCAAGTGAATAACCCTTTCATTGCTAAGTGTTATTAATAGTAAAGAGGAAGAACCTGATGCCCACAGATGACATGACTTCCTATGTTCAAGTCTAAGGCAGATCAGGGAACAGAGCTAATGTCACCTGGCCTTGTGTTCCAGTCACAATTCCTTCAGTCTTCTCTCCCATGCTTGCCAGGTAGCTTAGTGCCTTTTTCAGTTCTAGTATTAGTAGGGAGAAGTGGCTTAAACTTCTGAGATCTTAGGTGAACTCATTGATCGTATGATTATCATGAATTGTGAATGTGTAGCTACCATGAAAAAGGCAAATGCAATCCAAGGATGCATTAGTGGAAGTTTTTTTCAGTAAAGGTTGGGAAGTATGTATTGCCATTGGGCAAAGCACTGGTGAGATGTCATTTGAAGTACTGTGGACAATTTTGGTCATCCATATTCAAGAAAAATGCATTCATACTTGAAAGAATGTGGGAAAGGGCTACTAGGATCAGGAAAATGAAGAGCTTGTCTCACAAGTGCAGATTAGGAGAGTTTGCTTTGTTTAGCCTAGCAAAACAAAAACTGAGAGGGTATAAGATTAATCTCTCTAAATCCACCAGGGAAGGGAAGAGCTATTTAAACTAAAGGACAATGCTGGCAGACAAATGGGTAAAAACTGGCCATGAATAAACTTAGGCTGGAAATTAGATCCTAAACATTAAAGCAGTGAGGTTCTGAAATAGCTTTCCAATGGGAGTAGTGAGGCAAAAAAATCCTCACTGCTTTTAAGGTGGAGCTTAATCAACTGAGCAGAATTGTACAGTGCAGTTGCCTGTGATAACAGGGGGCTGGATTCAGTGGGTATGGGGGTGGGGGCCCTTCTTGTCACATATTCCTTGAATTCTTGCTTTTGTTGCTTGATAACAGGTAATGGCTTTCAAGGGCGTTCATTAATCTTACGGATATCAGAGGCAAAGGGAAGTAGACTAAGAAAGAGATGAGACAGATGGAGTTTAGGGCATCTTTAAGTCAGGCGCTGAATCAAGTATCATTCGTTATGTGCCTGATGTAATTACTAAAAACATTTCACTGAGATTTGCCACTTCCTCAAGAATACTTATAGTGGTGACTTTAACAGCCTCAGTGTTTATATATAAATCACATGAAGAGGGAAGCCTGAAGAACCATTTCACAGACTCACCTCAAAAACTATAGGTTTGTATATCTCTGGTAACAGTTGGTTTTTCAGATACAGTGGGCTCTGCCTGTGAGTCACCTGAAACCAGATGCATATTCCTGCAATATCAAACAATGTGGAAGGAAAACTCTATAGCAAAAATGTAACATAGCTGAGCAATGGCATAGAAAATTGAAACAATACAGAGTCCACAGAAAACTCAGGATACAAGGAACAAACGCAATGATCTCAATGCAAATTCAGGCTCAAAGGCTGTGGGTGAAATCCCCAAAGATCCAATGCCAAGAAAATAAAACCCAACGGAACAGCAGAAAACTAAAATGTAACAAAGAACAAGGGGCTGGC
The DNA here is from genome assembly GCF_052110815.1 of Crocodylus siamensis. NCBI lineage: Eukaryota > Metazoa > Chordata > Crocodylia > Crocodylidae > Crocodylus > Crocodylus siamensis. The sequence goes on along the minus strand of NC_143404.1, from coordinate 33,302,091 downwards.
AGTGGGAGGGAGGAAGGAATAATAATGCACATCAAATGGAGATAAATGCAGATGATTGTCAGAAGCAAACAGGTATGAAACCACGTGCTACAATTCAGAACTCAGGGAAGTCATTGGAAAAGAAAGCATCAATCAAATGAAATGATAAATGATGCAAAGTGAAACCAGAACAGAGGAATGTCATGCAAAACTGAAATGGGGCGGTGTGGAGGCAAAACAAGATGGAAACAACTTGCAAACCAAACAATGATTCAAGGCCATGAATAAAATCATCTGAAGAGTGGAAGGTAAAAGACCAAGCAGAATGATGTAATGCTAATTGCAAACATGGACCAAGTTTGAAATGCAACCTCTTGGTAAATGTCAGAACCTGATAATGGAAAACAGTGCAGGGCTGGAACAGGCAGTGAGTTGCTGCCTCTCTGCATGCGTGGGACAAGAGGAATGAGCAGATAGTCTTTTGAGACAGCTTTCATCCAGGGAGCTCCAGGTGCTTTGTGAACACTCCTCAGAGCAGCTGCATGAGAATGGGCGACTAGTGCCAGCTTAGTTGGGGGGCATGTGCCCCCCCAGTGACTAGTCAGCAATCAGGGGGCTCCCCCCCACAGCCAATCTTGATGACTGGGGGAAGAGGGGTCCCCCCGTGGCCAATCTCTCTGACTGGGGCAGTCCCCCCATGGCTAGTCTCACCAATGTGGGGGGGTTCCCCCTGCGGCTGATCACAAGGTGGCCGATCCCTGTGGCCACTTCCGGAAGTGGCTGCAGCCATTTCCGAGAGTGCCATAGCATTCCCACTCCCTGGCCACCACTCGTAGGGAGGGCACTGGTGCTCCCGTCTGCCCCCCTTGCCTGTCGCCTAAGCAGCAAGAGTGGCTGGTCAGGGGGTGCACCGGCGCTCTCAGAGGGTGCACATGCACCCCCGTTTACCCCCTTCGCATTGCCACTGTGCATGAGAGAGGTCAGTAGCATCAACAGTGCTTTCAGATGGGAAAACTGAATCAGAGGGTGCACTTGCATCTCTTTGCATCAGGGAAAACACAGGGATCTCCAGTTGCCATTATCAGGGTGACCCTCGTGGCTGCTGACACCACAGGAACTAGAAATTCAGGCAGAGGTGCCCTTCTCTAATGTTACCTTGTCCTCCTTTCTGTTGCCTCCTATTTACCTGTCACAGTTATTTGTTCAGAAATCCTCGGGAGCATGATTACCTTTCTATTGCTTGCATGTTATTTGCCAGCTGTGCAAACAGTGGGGCTCTGATCCTGTAACTGGTGCCTTACGTGCTGCTAGAGTTGCACGGAGTTGCCTGAGGACATGCTGCAAATCAGATGTGGGGACTACAGATGGGCCTTCTTGACTCCAAGTACCCTGTTCTAACCACTCCTTCCCCATTTTGTTAGTACCAATTACCGTGCAGCCGTCACTTCTGAGGCACAAAGGAATCAAATGTTAAATTCATGCTGCATGCTTTACAATAAATGGAGCTGTGGAGACAATAGCAAGCCTGGTACATTTGGTACATAAATAACTTTAAAATATCAGCATAGTGGAAGGGAAATCTCTGTCATTTCATTGCAGTACTTTTCCATCAGTTCCTTGCAGTTCCTGCCTCTTATCTCATGCTGTTTCTTTAGGAGGAATGGCTCACACAGGGGAACTTTTAGAAAAGAGAAAGGGCCAAACCTGCCAAACCCAGTTTGGGGCCAGGGACGGGCTGTTATTGCTAGAGCTTGATCTGCTCATACAAATGGCAGCTCATACTGGAATGTGAAAGCTCTTTTGTGCTATTGCTGTGGTGTTTTCCTTCAAAAATTGATTTTTACCCTTTTTCATTGTGGTATGTGTCTTGTGAGCTGCTTTTTCCAGGCATCAGACAAGAATGCTGGATCCAGGGAAATCAATAGGAGTTTTGCTAAGGATTTCAACAGAGCCATGGTTTCACCTGCTGGAGATATTGAGCAGTTTATTCTATCATAATTTTTAAGCAAATACTCACTGTTGAAAGGTTGATAGTCATGGAGAATGAAGTCTAGTATCCTCAAAACAGGTTCAGCATGAGCAACATGCAAAGTTGTTGAAAATAACCCTGGAGGCAGAGATCAGAACACAGCACTCTCACCAGGCCAGGCTCACTGGGAGAGGCTGGGTATTGAACTGGAAATTTCTCCATTGCAAAGTGAATGCTTTACCACGTGATGGAGTGAACACTTCCAAAGGTGAAAGGCAATGCTATACTTGTTCCATATTGTTTATATGCTGAGATACTTAACAAGGGGGCTACTTACTCCCATGATGTAGAAACCAGTCAGACAGGAACTTGGCTGAGATTCACCAAGTTTACATGAACAGCTTCATTTGAGAACTAACTTGGGTGGAATTTGGATGCCTAAGCTAGAGATGATGAAAGGGAAGCCTATCCCATGACCAGCTTTTGAGCCATCTGCAGTCACTGCTTAGCACTTTCCTGTTACATGTCTTATTTCAGTGAATTGAAAAATGCTTTCTGACAGAAACTGTACCAGATTCAAACTGATACTTCCCAAGATGCCATGGCCCCAGTGGGACACAGCGGGTGCATCTATGTGTGACGCTACATGGCCAAAGCAGTGTGCTATGGCAACCTAGCATCCGAGGGCACAAACTGTGATGCCACAGCTATGTCGCTGTAGCAATATGCTCCCTCATTATAGTGTGTTGCTATGGCAACGTGGTGGCTAAAAATCACCATGCACCACCGGCACAGCACAGTACAGGTTGTTACTGTACCATCATTTAGTACTTCCTTTAGGAACTACTAAACGATGGTGCAATAACAATGGTGCTGTAGGGGCACATGTAGATGCACCTGTTGGTGCTGGATTTATGACCCAGATATCTTGTTCCAGGTGGACCCAAGCCCTCAGACTGGCCGCAACCTCTCCACTTGGTAATAGGTGAATTTTATTGCTACACCATGATAGCAGGTGAGAATAATGCAAACAATTCTGTATCTACCAGTCCTAGAGTAGTCATCAGAGGAAAGGTACATCCAGGCAGTATGAGAGCTTCACCCTGAGGTTCTTTCTTGAATGCCAGATATCGGCAGCCTGGAGGTTGAAGGCTGAGGCTCACTGCCCCCAGTGGGGGGGGGGGGGTTGAGACAGGCTGGTGATGTGACCTCTGGGTGGCCTCAAGTTCCCCTCTCAGGGACCCTTTGCTGCTCTGAAATCCCTCCTTTTGTATTCTTTCTCCCCACTGATGATTCTTCATCTCTGGGCATCATCTTCCTGTGGTCATTATACTGTTCTGCCCTGTCAGCATATTTCTTTGTTCCACAAACCCATCACATGCACACGTCTTAATCTGGGCTTTTTCTTGGCTTCCTAATTTGGTCTCTTTACCAAAACTGGCAATCCCAAGGGATGTGCAGTTGGGCACTGTGACCTGGCGCCAGTGCTGCACAGTCCCTTATCTCTGTTATGGATCAGTGTTCATGTCTTCAGTTTCCCGGCCTGTGTGTCTGCTAGCTTCAGACACTGTGAGCCTTGAAGGAAATGTTGTTGCAAACAAGCTTTTAGAAATCAGTTAACCCTTGTCGTTGCCCTGGACCATTGTTCTAATACATATCTACTTTACTTACAAGCCAGTTCCCAAAAGATCATTTTCTAGCCATCAGTGCCCAGCATGTGACAAAGACTCAAAAATAATGACACCAAAAATTATTCATGCAAAACTGGAATTCATCCCTTCTCTGTAAATAACTTTTCCTGCAACTCCAGCTGCAGGATTACTTATGTCTAGTGTAAGTCACTTTTAACAGTAAATACAATGGGAGGCTAACCACAATGGGAGGATATGTTTTTATGGCACAAACCTATTTGTGAGTAAATGATATACCTTGACCTGGGGGCAGTTGAGAAGTATAACCTGAGGAAGACCTGACCAGCAGTCACAGAGCGCACAAAGGAAAATACATCTCCTTGCCTATCAAGGTAACATGTCTTCTTCTCTAACAGGAGACTCAAAGGATTAGGGCCACATCTCCCTTGTCTCACTCCTCATAGATCCAATGACTTCTATTTCTAGAGCTGTGACTCATAGTTTCATAGTTTGTAGGGTTGGAAGGGACGTGAGCAGATCATCAAGTGCGACCCCCTGCCGTGGCAGGAAAGAGTACTGGGGTCAAATGACCCCAGCAAGGTGATTGTCTAGCCTCCTCTTAAAGACCCCCAGGGTAGGAGCCAGCACCACTTCTCTTGGAAATTGGTTCCAGATCCTAGCTGCCCTGACCGTGAAGTAGCATCTCCTGATGTCTAGTCAGAATCTACCCTCTGCCAGCTTGTGACCGTTATTTCTAGTCACTCCTGGCAGTGCTCAGGGGAACAGGGACTCCCCCAGTGCCTGCTGGTCCCCTCTGACTAGTCTGTAACAGGCCACTAGATCCACCCTCGGCCTTCTCTTGTGGAGGCTGAACAGGATCAGGTCCCTGAGGCTCTCCTCATATGGCCTGCCCTGCTGCCCCCTGATCATGTGAGTGGCCCTCCTCTGGACCCTCTCCATGCTGTCCACATCCCTCCTGAAGTGCGGCACCCAGAACTGGACGCAGTACTCCAGCTGCAGCCCGACCAGTGCCGCATAGAGGGGGAGGATCACCTCCTTGGACCTGCTTGAGATGCATCTGTGGATGCATGACAAGGTGCGGTTGGCCTTCCTGACTGCATCCCCACACTGTCAGCCCATGTTCATCTTGGCATCAATGATGACTCCAAGATCCTTTTCTGCCTCTGCACTGACGAGAAGGGAGTTCCCCAGCCTGCAGGTATGCTGCTGGTTCTTTCTGCCCAGGTGCATCACCTTGCACTTGTTTGCGTTGAATCCCATCCTATTCTCATCTGTCCATCCCTGTAACCTGTCTAGGTCCAATTGTAGCCTATTCCTCCCTTCTAGCATGCCCATATCCCCCCACATCTTAGTGTCATCAGCAAATTTGAACAGGGTGCTACTTACCCCCTCGTCCAAGTCACTGACTCTGTACAAGGTACTGTGTCACTGCTATTTCCAGTCTTTACTCTGTTCCTCATCACAGAACTCCTGAGAGGCCAGGCCATGCTAATACCCCTCTGTATAGGTAGGTAGCTGAAAGCTGTATGATAAGTGTGTACTGATAGTCCACAATGATTGGAGAGTAGACACAGCAAACCTAGCCAATTTAAGTTTGCTCAGGTATGTGTTCATTGTTAGTGACGTAGCCATGGCACCAGGGAGTTCATAAAACCCACCCTGAGGGCTGGGTAGATTAGTTCACAATGAGCTCCATGCTCCAGCTGTGGAAACCAGGACCTCAGGCAGCGTTCCACAGGAGCCCTGCCTCAATCTCAGCAGAATTTTGAACCTGAGATTTTTCTGAACAGAATATTTTGGGCACAAATCTATCATTTTCCAAAGAAACTTTGTTTCATCAGAAAATTTCTGTCCAGCTCTCCTGACAGCTGGTTTGCATGTTGGTTTGTAAGTTGAAAAGTCCTTCCCGCCTACCTCTCCAAGTCAGCTAATGAGTGTGCCAGCATTTTTATTATGTTGGCATTCAACAACAGAGCTTTGGGGAAAATGGAACAAAATTTAGGCAAGGCAGGCAGGCCGTAAACCAGCAGCACTCATAGGCAGTGACAGGATCAAAGGAGTAGGCAGCCTGTTGATGAGAAAACAAGTGCACAATTGCATCTATAGAACAGCTGCTGCAAAAGCCTGCAACTGAGGGATGAGATCTAAGACAAGCTTGTCTATTCTTCCTGGTCCACTACCAACAGGCAACACATAAGTGGTATTATGAAATATGGTGCCTAGAATACCTAGCAGTGACTTGGCTAGGCTGTGTGAGGGATATGGTTAAACACAATTGGGAGAGTGGGTTAACTACCCACAGACTGCAACATTATCTCTTTCCTTCACCAAGTTCCACTGTGGGCCATGCACTGCAAACCTCCTTACCTCTTAGTCATGTGAGCTCTTCTGCTCCTTATCATTCACGGATTCTGATGACCTCTTCTGTCAGAATCGTCCTCCTCTTCTGGTCTGGAAGCTATTTCCTTGTGAAACTGCTAAGTGTTGGTACATTTGCTTGGTTCACTTGGTGAACTGGGGTGAATTAGACCTTGTGCTTTGGCCAGCTGGTTGAAGAGCTGCAGGCAGAACTGCCTGCTCAGAAGCAACCTAAAGCTCCTTGGTCTGCCCTCCCATAGCAAACTTGCTTTAGCCTTTAATGTTCTTGCTCTGGGATACCTTTCCCTTTTGTGAATGGAGAACTCCTGCTGCTCCTGGCTCTGCTTCCCAAACTCCCTAAAGCAGAGGCCATTGCTCCCCAATAAATGAAGCTTATTTAGAGGTGCTACTGATGAATGAGGTTTTTAGAAAACCAGTCAAAACAGGAGACACTTGGCTTTACTTCTGGCTGGGTTAGAGTCAGAAATAATCTATTGGCTTTTTTGTGGGTAGGAAAACCTGTGTATATAGCTGAGCCACTGATGTGATGCAGCTGTTAATAGGCAAATGCAATCCTAGGATGTATTAGACAAGCTATTTCCAGTAGAGTTGGGGAAAGTATAAATGCCATTGTATAAGGCCCTGATAAAGACCTCTTCTGGAATACTGTGCAGTTCAGATCAGTCACATTAAAGGAAGATAAATTTGCACTGGAACAGGTGCAGAGAGGGGCTACAGGGAGGTTCTGTGGCATAGAAAACCTGTTTTATGAGGGGAAGCTAAATGAGCCTGGTTTGTTCAGTTTAGCCTCCTAAAGGCAGAGTGGGGATCTGATTGCTCTCTACATATATGTATCAAGAATTAACCAGCAGGGATGTAGAAGAGCTATCTGAGCAGCAGGACAATGCTGGCACGAGAATTTATAGCTATAATCTTTATGGAATTAGTAGACAGTATCTAATGGTCGCGTTCTGATTCCATTTTCCAGTAGAAGTCATGGGACCAAAATCGCTAAGTTTTTGGATAGAGTTTAATAAATTCACAGTGTGTTTGTCTGCAATGGCAGAAGATTGGACTCAGTGATAAATAGGTGCCATCCAGTCACAAGTTCCTAAGAAAGTGAGGCAGGCTTAGCCAACCAGGTCACGAGAAAAAAATATCATGTGACAAAACATTTTCTAAAGTAGCTTTAAACTTTTAACCCAGGTGTTAGACATTCTAGTTGCAAAATTACTTTACAGCTGATCTTAGTGCTGTGAAATTCAATGGGGAGAGAGCTGGTCTCCCAGAAAGCCAAGACCCGTCCACTTAGAGCAGTAAGAGGTCTATCCAAACTAAATCTTAAGAGAAGGGCTGTGAGACCCCTCACTGGCAAGACTTCAGCGTGACTATTCATGTACTTAAATCTATGCACACATATTTACACATCCCTGAAACAAGGGGCTGAATAATTATAAGAACCATCCTGTAGTTGTCACCCGAGCTGAATATAATTATTTGTCTGAGTCCCACAAGTTTAGATAATTCCCCGACTGCCTGGGCGGGGCATTCAGTACTGGGACTTCACTTTGAGATAGCTCAAAAGAGCCCAAATCTGTTGTGATTTAGGACATCAAGCAAGACCTAGGTGTTTTTCCAGCCTCTGAGGGGCTCTGCAGTGGTATTTGGCTTGCAGGATTGGGTTTCCACTCCTGTTTTATACTTGGGTGCAATTTTGCAAATAAAAAAAGGAGAAAAAGAATAAATAATTAAACCATAAGAGGTCTATTTCAATTCTCACGGCAATCCATTTCCTAAAGCACTTTCTTTGTGAACAATTTGTGTTTCATTACAATGACAGTGAACATGTGCTAGCAAAATACATTCTTTGTTTATACCTCCGGTGACCATGTCACTAGGCAACCATCAGTATCTTTTTGCAGCAGGAAATCAAGAAGTTTCATGGCCTATTAAAGACTTTAATCAGCCACCTCTGTGACTCATGTTGGCAGAAACATAAATACTATGAAAATGTTGGGAACCAACACTGAACTCCAGGAATCAGGTTCCAAGAGTCACTGGGCCTCCTCCCTCTTCCCTTGAAATCCAGTAAAACTGGGAATGCTTATCCATGCCTCAGTGGATGACAAGGACTAAGTCCCTCCAGACCAGAAGGCACAGAATGGGGAACTGCTCCTTCCACAGCACCTTAGCTTCTGAAGGAGCCACCTCCAGGGGTCCCATATCCTAGCAGGAGAGAGGGCTGAGCTGGGGAAGAATAAATATCCTTTTGCATTACACATACTTCTCCCCTGGGGACCGTGACGGAGAAGGCAGATTATAGTCATAGCACTTAATCCACTATTGACAGGCACTTTGATGCTAAAATGAGGGAGGGGAAGAAAAAGAATGTATATCTGTTGCTCCTTCCCTAACCTCACAGCGCAGTTATACTAGTTTCTGTTCAGTCAGAATTAATTCCCAGTGTAAAACCTTCTGGGGCACTTTTACATGTGCTCCAGGGGTGGGGAGGGGTGACACTTTAATTAGAGTGGCTGTGAGAGCCACTCTAATTAAAGTGCCGCCATGTCTTCTGTATCAGCATCCCCGCGCTTGAAAATGGCAGCAGGGGTGCTTGAACTAAAGTTCATTCGGTGAGCTTTAGTTCAAGTACCTCTGCCACCATTTTTAAGCACAGGGATGCTGATACACGAGATGTAGGGGGCTGCTGGAGCATGGCAATTCCCACACTTCAGCAGACTTGATTAATTGTGACACACTGGAATTCCAGTGCACCGGAGCAACCTCGCTACTCGTGCATAGGTGCCTTTGGTGCTCAGGACCTCCAAGAACTCTAGAGGCATAAGAAAGTGTCCTGATCTTCACACTAACACTGATGAAGAGCTGTGACTTGCCCCAGGGCCATGCAGGCCCAGTCTTGCCCTTTATGGCCCTCAGGGTAAGGCTTGTATTGTTGTGGTGTGGGGTCCTGGTCTATGCACACTTTATATGATGGCATGAAGTGCTGGATACCGCAGCCGGGCCCTGGTGTTCTGGAGACCTGTAGCTAGATTCACTTCAATGAAGCTTGGCAACTTGAGGCACTGGGGTGCAATCCTACCTCTCTGGTAGTCATTGCAGTGTTGTCATGATTTGCAACAGAGCCAGGATTACATTCTTGACCACCCAAAATCCTGCTTTCAGATTGTTCACAGCTTCTAGCGTTGGACAGTGTACATCACCTGTCTGTGTGTCAGGCTCTCTCTTCGAAGGAAAATAACATCTTTTGGTACAGCATTGTCAGATCTGTATGTAGATACTCTGTAGTGTAATCATCATACAGTGTTGTGGTTTCCTATTAAAGCTGTTAACTAGACTCAAATCCCTACAGTCACACGTTCTCAATGTCACATTAAACAAACAGGAACTAAAAGATTATTTTTGTAGCTCTTTTATAACAGACAATAGTTTCCTGGACCTGAGCCTTCTGACCCAGGCAAGGTGCCTAATTGGATCCTGTGATGCAGGGGACCATATAGTTAGAAAGAGACACCAAAAGAAACAACCTTTTGGGGTCTTAATCAACCATACATTGTTGAAGGATTAACTGCAGCATTCCTGCTTCCAGCCAATCTCCAGATGATACAGCATAATCAGACGTATAACAGCCTCTTGGAAAAAGAAAGTTATAGTTCCCACAGCAACCGTAACTCAGCCATATTACACACACATATATATATTAAGGCATAAATTTAACAGCATATATTTTAATGCAAAATACTAACAATACACTGGGCAGGGGTGGGATTACAATGGCTGCGGGAACCATAACATTTGGATCTCCTGCTTCTCTTCTGTTTGGATGTTCAACCCAAACATTGCACTAAAGCAGCTTTTTGCATTGACAGAATTGATTTCTCTGCGAGCCTTCCATTCCTCCACAATTCCATTCACAAGCTCTCAGGCACCCACAGACATGCGTACACTCATATGTATGTGCACACACATGCAGAAACACGCGTACGTATCTCCACGGACATGTGCAGACACAGACATTCACGTGCAGATACATTATTGTGCCTATTCCTAAGCCAATGCACATACATACCCTTAGGCCCATGCCTTCCAGTTCACTTGCACAGATTCATATCCACAGACACATATGAATGAGCTCCCTCTTGATCACTCAGAATACTAAAAGAAGAAAATTCAATATGCTTTAATAGTATGGAACAGAGCTTCATGGAAATGTGTTTGGATAATATTGCAATTACACCAAATACCTATGAAATTGAGAAAATTAGGTCCTTTTTATAAGAACTTGTTTTTTCAACCATTTCATAGAATTCTGCAAAAAGGACATCATTATCTATTAAATTTTATAAGATGCTTCAAAAACTTGTATTTTTTAATCTAATTTTTCAGCTTCCTTTCAGGTTCCTGGAAGCAAAGTATATATCTATTTTCACACAGAGAACACCATGCAGTTGACCATGGGTAACCTACAGGTATTGTTTATAGAAAAGTCACAACACAGGGAACCAAAGATCCTGATTCTTCCACATCTGTATGCATTTCTCTCTTATTACTTCAGCACAAAACTGTGTAAGTGTGTTTAGATCATTTGCAAATGTAGTGGGTAATGGAGTGTAACAAGCAGAGAAGACACAGACCTGACAGACCTGAACAAAACCATTGCTCCATCTGCTGTTCTGACAGAGGCTTTAGGAGCTGGCTGTTAACTTACTTTCAACAGTAACTCTTCCCCCTCCAGGCTGAGCTAGAATCTATCTTGGAGGAAATGACTTCGGACAAGGAAAGAGGGTGGAATTAATTCACACCATAAAAAAGTGACATGGCCAATGTGTATGAAAGACAACCTGATTGTTTATTGATTTTTCTTGCATTACCAAGGGCCAAGCTGGAAGAGCTGTAAAGTTGAATTGGGGAATAAAGCGAGTGGGTGGCTGTATGAAGTCTAGAAATTTTGGGTTGTTATGAGGTACGTAAGATCCATTCCATTTGATGATTGTAAAATTACGCCTGAGCAGACAAGGTTATTGAGCAGTGATGGGGCCCCTTTAAAGGCCAGACCTCAGTCAGCAAATCTCCCAGCACAGCCATGAAAATATTCTTTTTTCCTTAATGACCAAGAATTTTTCATGTTTTTCTTGACTGTTAAATCAAGTTCTTAACTCCCTGAGCACTGTACTGCCAGAGATAAACATATGGGGTACATCTACTTATGAAATGAGTGTGCCTAAATAAATTCTGGTGGAGTTTGCACTGGAGTCAGTTGCTTCCAGGCCCAGCATTTACATGACTGCCAAGGACCACAGCATGTTGAGTTGATGCTGTGCAGCCCCAGCTGCTGGGGGGGAGAAGGGTCAACCTGCCAGCCTGGAGCTGCTCCACCCCTACTTAGTGTGCTGAGAAGACGCTGTGTGACACGAGTATCGCTATCAGAGCCTTTCTAGGAGTGACTCCACCCTCCTGTTATGGGCCAACCGCCTGCTTACTCACCTGCCATGCCTTGATCTTAATTGATTAATTGATTCGTGTAATTAGCAGGCAGCTGCCCATTTTATACGCCCCAGTGCCAGGGGCTGTCGTACTGTCTTGAAAGAAAGTCAGCATTTATATTCTGGGCTCCAGGGCGATGTTCCACCTTAAAACAATACGGTTGAGGACTAAGGGCCCATCTCATGAGTCTTGCATTGTCTGTCTTTATACTCTGCAACCAGCGCAGGGGCGCATGATCGGTGATCAACATGAACCTCCGCCCTAACAAATAATACTGGAGTGTTTCAATAACCCATTTAATTGCTAAACACTCTTTCTCCACCGTGGCATAACTCCATTCTGGCGGGTGTAATTTCCTGCTTATGTAGGCTATAGGGCGCTCGTCTTCTCCTCTCTGAAACAATACTGCACCGATGGCCACATTTAATGCATCGGTCTGCACCAGGAAAGGCTTATTAAAATCTGGTGTATATAAGAATGGTTGTAAGCATAGCTCGTCCTTCACTGCTCGGAATGCCTTTTCTGCCTCCGGTGTCCATCTTACTTTGGTTGGAGCCCCTGCTTTTATCATCTCTGTCAATGGTACAACCAAATCCATGAAGTGAGGCACAAGTTTCCTATAATAACTGGCCAGCCCCAAGAAAGCCCTTATTTGCCTTTTAATACGGGGCACCTGATACTTCTGCACCACCTCCACTTTGCTAAGCAGAGGTCTCACCTTCCCGATTCCTACTAGGAAGCGCAGGTATTGCATTTCCTCTTTTCCTATTGTACACTTCCTTGGGTTGGCCAGCAGCCCAGCCCTCCTCAAGTCTTGCACTACTGCTCTCAGCGTGGCGAGGTGTTCATCCCAGCTCTCAGTATATATAATAAGGTCATCAATGTATGCCATGGCATAACCCCCATGGGGAGACCATTAATCACTGGAACGTAGCCACAGCTCCATGCAACCCAAATGGCATGTGTCAGAACTGGAAGAATCCCCACGGGGTGGCGAAAGCTGTCTTTTCCTGGTCTTCAGGTGCCGCTGGGACCTGCCAGTAACCCTTTGTCAGGTCTAAAGTGGAAACGTAGTGAGCTTGCCCAGTGTTTTCTACCAGTTCCTCCACCCTGGGCACCAGATAGGTGTCAAACTTAGCTACTGCATTTACCTTCCAATAATCGATGTAAAGACAGATTTTAGCATCGGGCTTAGGTACTGCTGCAGTGGGCTCCGCCAGTCGCTGTGGGATTTGCATATGATACCTTTCTCTAGCATCATTGCAATCTCTGTTTTTATCTGGCCTTGGAGCCACTGGGGGATCCGTCTCTAATTCTCATGTATCACCTGGCCCGGGGGAGTTTTTATCCAATGTACCACACCCCGAGCTTCCCCAGGGGTTCCCTGGAACACATCTCCATATTCCTTGACTAGCTCGGGAGCCTGTCTCCTCTGTTTTTCTGACAGTCATGGGGCCAGTTCTACGTCACCCAGTCCACTTTCCTCAGTTAACATGGGCCCCAACTCTAATTCCTCAGGGTGAGGGGCTAAGTACATACACTCCTGGTCTTCCAACTTTTTCAACATATTGATGTGGTATACTTGCTTCTTTTTTTGCTTATCTACCTGGTATCCTCATAGTCCACTGGCCCCACTCGGCGTGTGATTTCATAGGGTCCCTGCCACCAGGCAAGTAACTTACTCTTGCTATCTGGCAATAGAACCAACACATGGTCCCCCATGTCAAACTTCCTTTCCCAGGCGCCTCAGTTGTAATGCCTTACTTGTCATTGCTGGGCTTCTCTGAGATTTCCTAAAAGCACGCTCCGAGCCGCTTCAAGGAGTTCCCGCAGTTGGATTACGTATTGGATGACGTTCTGGTCTTTACTTTGCTGTTCTTCCCAATTTTCTTTAATCAGATCCAGGATCCCCCTTGGTTGCCAGCCGTACAATAATTTGAAGGGTAAAAACCCAGTGGAGGCCTGGGGTGCCTCTCTTACTGCAAACAGCAAAGGGGGTATCATTTTGTCCCAATTTTGAGGGCTCTCAACCACAAACTTTTTTAGCATCTGCTTCAATGTCTGATTAAAACGTTTCACAAGCCCATCTGTCTGGGGATGATACACGGCTGTCTTCATGTGTTTAATCCCCAATGCTTTATTCACTCCCTAGAATATGCATGATGTAAAGTTCATTCCCTGATTGGTCAGTAATTCTTCAGGGAATCCTACTCGGGAGAATATCTTCAAAAGTTTATTCACCACCTTTGGGGCAGACACTATCCACATTGGCACAGCTTCTGGATACCAGGTCGCATAATCCAGCAGAACTAAGATGTACTGATTTCCAGTGCTGCTTCGGGGAAGTGGCCCAACAATGTCCACCGCCACCCTCTCAAAAGGAACCTCTACCAGCAGCATCAGGATTAAAGGAGCCTTTGGGGGCAGTCTTGGGTTTACTTTTTGGCAGACAGGACACAAAGCGCAATAACTTGCGACTTCCCGCATCAGACCTGGCCAATAAAACCTTGCCCGAATGTGTGCTTCTGTTTTGTCTTGGCCCAGATGCCCACCCATGGGGAGCTCATGAGCCACCTTCAATAAGGCCTGTCAATACCACCATGGGATCAGCAGCTGTGCGACCTCCCCTCCTTCTGGTTTCCTTTGCTGAATCTGGTAGAGGAGGCCGTTTCTTACCTCAAACCTCGGGGATGTCCTCATCAGTTCCGGCCTCAGTACCTTGTCGTCTCTTAGGGCTAGGTGTACCTGCAGCACCCACCAAAAGTCCATCCCTCAGCTTTGCTCTAGCTGAAAATGTTCATCTTCCCCCAAATGGGCGACATCCACCCTTTGTCCTGCTTCCTTTTCGGGGGGTGGTTGCTGCTTGGTTTCCCCCATGAAACCTTCCGCAGTCTCCTCACACCTCACGCCAGCTATCTCTTCCAGCAACTCAGGCCTGTCGCATCCCAGTACTACTGGGTAGAGTAAATGTTCTGTGACGCCCACTAGCATCTGGCGGGTCTTGTTGCCTACTTGTAGGTTGACCCTCACCCTGTCAAAATCGAGGGGGTCCCCGCACCAGCACTGCACCCTCACATGATCTGCTTTTCCCCTCTCCCATGCCGGTAGCATGTCGCTCTGCACCATCATCTGCACTGAGCCTGAGTCCAGCATAGCCACTACTCTTTTTCCCTCTATTGTTGCTTCTGTCAGCAGTGCAGGTGGCGCCTCTCTCACCCCGGGGTCGACTCGGGCTCCATAGCTGCACAGTCCTACCTGCATCGTTGGCCGGGGTCAGGTGCTTTCAGTCACGGCGGCCAACAGGGTCTGTTGTCTTACGGTTTGATCCAGTAGGCCTTGCACCGTTCGATATAACTCATCCACAGCTTGTTCCTTTTTCCACATGGGCCCAAGGGCTCTCTTCTTTACATGGGTAAACCAGCATCTTATGATGCCTGCTGCTGTATAAAAACTTCCCAGCCAATGCACCATTGTGACATGAGTATCGCTATCGGAGCCTTTCTAGGAGCGACTCTACCCTCCTGTTATGGGCCAACCTCCTGCTTACTCGCCTTCCATGTCGTGATCTTAATTGATTAATTGATTCACGTAATTAGCAGGAGGCTGCCCATTTTATGCTCCTCGGTGCCAGGGGGCACTGCCTGCGGCTCCTTTTCCTCCCCTACACTGCAGCCCAAGCCTTGCAGACGGTACTGACATGGTTTGACCTGGGCCCTGTTACTCCTTGGCCCTCTCCTTTACCTCCTTGTAGGTTCAAGCGCCTACATTGAACACCTTCAAGAGTAAATTGGATGCTTATCTTGCTGGGATCCTATGACCCCAGCTGACTTCCTGCCCTTTGGTCAGGGGGCTGGACTCGATGATCTCCCGAGGTCCCTTCCAGCCCTAATGTCTATGAAATCTATGAAATCCTCACTGCCCCCCTTTCCTCTGGGGCTGGGGTCAATGCACCCCAAACACTGTGCCCTCTCTGGCACCAGGGTCCTCATGCTACCGTGGAGCTCCTATGAGGCCTCCTCTGACCCCTAATAGCCTCACCCGGTCCTCTGGTGTAAACAGTAAACACAAGAACACAAAGCCCCTGGGCTACAACATAAAAGCTAGACTGTCCAGTCAAACAACATTCAATCCCTACCAGAGAGAGCACTCCAACCCCAGAAGTGACCAGGGGATGCTCCCACCATCAGAGTTCTCCCCTTCGTCTGTACTAGCCGAGCTCCTCCCTCCTCAGTTGTTGGAGGGGTACTGCCCTCCTGGCCTCCTGCCTGGGCTTAAGGGCTAAGCTCTACCCCTTCCTGTCAGCTGGTTTCCCTGGTTGCCCTAGCAACCAGCACCTGTGCTGCCCTGGTGACTGGCAGCTGAGCCTCCCCCTTCTCGCCACTAGGGGTCTCTCCCAAGCCACTTCTGTTTTCAGGCGCAGGGCACCTAAGTGCTCTGCGACAGGCTGACTGGGGCACAAGGGTGCTACAGTGCAGGGATAGCCAGCAGGCAACACCCACAGTGTAGCACACTGATGCCCCATGCCCCAGATAACCCTGGTCACTGTCTACACAGGCATTGTGGTGCACTAAATAACTCTGCCATAGGACAGTACTTGTGCTGGGCAATACTATCCTACAGTGGAGTTAATTCGTTTACTGCAGCCTAATAGTACTGCATGTATAGACAGTGACATTTTACTGCAGAGCTAATTAGTCAGCTCCGCAGTAAAGCACACATAGATGCACCCATACTTGTAGTTTGTGCAGAAGGCTCTGATCTTTTTTTTCCTGTTTTTTTCCTGTTATTGCACACATTTCCCTCCCCCTGCCTTGGAAAAAGAGCTGCATTTTAGTGATCCTTCTAGCTCCTACACCTAGAAGTAATTAATATGGAATATGGACAGGAGCTGGCAGCACAGAGTGGGACTAAAGGTGACCTCTAGCCAGGTCTGACTAGGCAGCCACATGTATAAGAGATGCAAAACTACAGAATTGGAGATGTGGACCTTCTTCTCTCACCACTTGAGTTGATGGGCCTGCCGTTGGTGCATTATTTTACCACACTTTCCCAAAAGACTTGATCTTCATAGATCCATAGGTTTCACCCAAGAAACTAGGGGAATGAGTTATGCAGATCAATATAATCAATGTGATTAATGACCACTTGTTCTCTTGCTTTCAATGTGCTAAGCTGGAAGGAGCAAATTTTCATGGATCTGATCCTGTCATCCACACAAGCTAAACTCCCACCGAAGCTCCAGGGCTACAGCACTGGACACCTTCTTTATACAGTTCTACTGGTTACAGTACCTGGTTACGTCATTTCCAAAGAGGAAACAAAGCACTTTTGGGACCATACAGTGGAAGAACATGTTAACATTTTGCTGGTATTTTTCTCATCAGTAATGGTCGTTAATGCTATCCGTCTTATTATCGGTATGTTGGTCTTAAGAAATGCTGAACATAAAACTGGAGGGAATCTCTTGGGACCTTCAGTCCAGTCCCCTGCTACCACAGGCACCACATTATATCATTTCATTAGCAAACTGATCAAGCTGTATCTTAAAAGAAGTTGGGGATTTTTTTTGCCCCTGTTACTCCCACTTGGAGACTTCCAGAACCTCACCATGCTGAGGGTTAGGGATGTTCCTGTAGCCTAGATGTATTTATACATCTGGCAGAAGAAAAACAGGTTTAATCTGAATTTGTTCTTTATTTCAGTAGCTCTTCTCCCTCTCTGGCACTTCCAAGCCGGGGGGAGTAGTAGATAAGCTGGAGGGTAGTGCCAGGATTCAGAATGACTTAAACAAATTGGAGGATTGGGCCAAAAGGAATCTTGTGGGGTTTGACAAAGACAAAGTGCAAAGTCCTGCACTTAGGACAGAACAATCCCATGCATCAGTACAGGCTGGGCAGCAGTTCTGCAGACAAGGACCTGGGGGTTACAGTGGACAATAAGCTAAATATGAGCCAGCAGTGTGCCCTTGTTGCCAGGAAAGCTAACGGCATACTGTGATGCATTGGTAGGTGTGTTGCCAGTAGGTCAACAGAAGTGCTTATTCCTCTCTATTCAGCACTGATGAGGCCACAACTGGAGTACTGTGTTCAGTTTTGGGGGCCCCACTACATAAAGGATGTGGACAAATTGGAGAGAGTCTAGTGGAGGGCAACAAAAATGAGGAGGAGGTTGGGGGATATGACTTCTGAGGAAAGACTGAGGGAACTGGGCTTATTTAGTCTAGAGAAGAGGAGACTGAGAGGGGATTTAACAGCAGCGTTCAACTACCTGAAGGGGAGTTCAAAAGAGGATGGAGCTAGATTGTTCTCAGTGGTGGCAGATGACAAAACAAGGAGCAATGGTCTCAAGTTCCAGCAAGGGAAGTTTAGGCTAGATATTAGGCAGAATTTTCTCACTAGGAGGGTAGTAAAACACTGGAACAGGTTACCCAGAGAGGTAGTGGAATCTCCATCCTTGGAAGTTTTTAAGACCTGGCTCGACAAAGCTTTGGCTGGGATGATCTAGTTTGGGATAGTCCTGCTTTGAGCAGGGGATTGGACTAAATGACCTCCTGACGTCCCTTCAAACCCTAACTTTATATGATTCTATGATTCCCCCTTGATAGATTTATAAACAGCGATAAGATCTCCCCTGTAACTTCATTTTGCTAGAGCTAAACAAGCCAAACTCTTCTGGTATCATCCTCTTACACAGGCTCTGTGTTCATCCTAATAGCTGCATTCATCTTTTTTGAACATGGGTGACCAGTACTGTGCACTGTGTTCTAGGTGAGATCTCACCAATATCTTTCACAAAGGCATTAATGCTTTCTCTTCTCCAGTAGAAATACCCTATCTGGTATGTCTAAGCATTGCATTTGCCTTTTAAAACTGGTCCATCACAGTAGTGGTTCATAGTTGTCAAAAAAGTTGACTTTGACAGTTCTAACTCAGGTTGCTTAAACATCTCCATTCTAACAGTCTAAATATGCACTAAGGTTAACTCCCTAATCAGCTGTATCATCCCCTGAATCACACCTAAGGAATTCTGTGCTGTGCATACAAGTGCAACTAAGTTACCTTCATATACACTGTAATTTAAAATCTTTTATAATGCTTATACTTAAGGTGTAAATCTTACGCAAAACCTGAATTTTGTATTACCATATTGTTTTTTTACAATCACTAAGTAATCTCATCTAATCTCTCTCTCTTTCTCAGTTTTGATAATGTCCTTTTAGCATAGCTTTCTATGGAACTTTATGTAGCAACTTCCATAAAAACGTACTACGAAAAGTTTCTGATGAATAATCTAGGTCTGGTTCAACAAGCTACTTAAGAACATTCTACCTTGGAGCCACTGAAGTCAGTGGGGCTACCGCATGTACTCAAAATTTAGTCGAGTAGAATCATAGAAAATTAGGGTTGGAAAGAACCTCAGGAGGTCATCTAGTCCAACCCCCTGCTCAATACAACTAGGTCATCCCAGCCAACATGGGATGCCAGGTCTTAAACACCTCCAAGGATGGAGATTCCAGGTTACCTCTCTGGGTAACCTGCTCCAGTGTTTCACTACCCTCCTTGTAAGAAAGTTCTTCCTAATATCTAACCTAAGCTTCCCTTGCTGCAACTTAAGCCCATTCTTCCTTGTTCTGTTATAGGGCACCACTGGGAACAGTCTAGCTCCATCCTTTTTGGAAATACCCTTCAGGTGGCTGAAGGGTTGCTATTAAATCCCCCCCACCCAGTCTTCTCCAAACTAAATAAGCCCAGGTCCCCCAGTCTCTCCTCATACATCATGTGCCCCAGCCCCTGAACCATTTTTGCCGCCTCCAGGCCCTTTTCAGCAGAGCTACTTCTTAGCCAAACCATCTGCACCCTGTACCGGTGTGTGGGCTTGTTCTGTCCAAAGTGCAGGACTTTCCACTTGTCCTTTTTAAACCTCATGAGATTTCTTTTGGCCCAGTCCTCCAATTTGTCAAGGTCTTTCTGAATCCTAGCCCTACCCTGTATCATGTCCACTACTCTTCCCAGCTTGGTGTCATCTGCAAACTTGGTGAGGGTGCCCTCCATCCCATATTGAACAAAGCCAGCCCTAGCACTAACCCCTGAGGCACGCCACTTGACACCAGCTGCCAACTAGGCATTGAACCACTGACTACTACCCTCTGAGCCCAATTATCTGGCCAGTTTTCTGTCCACTTTACTTGCCATTCATCCAACCTGTACTTCCTTAACTTGTTTGTGAAAATATTGTGGAAGACCATCTCAAAAGCCTTGATAAGTCAAGGTATATCATGCCCACTGCTTTCCCCACATCCACAAGGCCAGTCATCTCATTATAGAAGGCAATCAGGTTGGTCAGGCATGATGTGCCCTTGAATCCATGCTGACTGATCCTAATCACCTTGTCTTCTTCCAAGTGCTTAGAAATGGATTCCTTGAGGAGCTGCTCAATGATTTTTCCAGGGACTCAGGTGAGGCTGACTGGTCTGTAGTTCCCTGTATCCTCTTTCCTTTTCTTAAAGTTGAGCATTATATTTGCCCTTTTCTAATCGCCCAGGACCTCCCCCAATTGCCATATATTTTCAAAGATGATGGCCACTGCAATCACATTGGCCAATTCCCTCAGCACCCTTGGGTGCAGCCCATCTGGCTCCATGGACATCCAGCTTTTATAAATAGCCCCTAACCTGTTCCTTTGCTACAGCTGAATACTCATCTCCCCAAACTGTGCTCAGATGCAGTAGTCGGGGAGCTGAGCTTGCCTGGGAAGACTGAGGTGAAAAAGGCATTGCGCACTTCATCCTTTTCCAGCTCATCTGTCACTAGGTTGCCTCTACCTTTTAGCAAGGGACCCACATTTTCTGATCTTCCTCTTGTTGGTGACACAGTTGTAAAAACCCTTCTTGTTACCCTTCATGTTCTTTGCTAGCTACAATTTCAGTTGCACTTTGGCCTTCCTGATTTCATTCCTGCATGTCCAAGTAATGTTCTTATACTCCTCCCCAGTCATTTGTCCAAGTTTCTACTTCTTATAAGCTTGCTTATTGTGTTTTAGCTCACTGTAGAATTTCCTGATAAGCCAGGCTCATCTTCTGCCATACTTGCTAGTCTTCCTGTGTGTCAGGATGGTTCCTTCTTGCACCCTCAATTAGGTTTCTTTAAAGTACAGCCAGTTCTCCTGGACTCCTTTACCCCTCAGCCTGGCCTCCCAGGGGATCCTGCCCATCAGTTCCCTGAGCAGGTCAAAGTCTGCTTTTCTGAAGTCCATGGTCCTTACTCTGCTGCTCTCCATCCTTCCTTTCCTTAGGATCCTGAACTTAATCATCTCATGGTTGCTGCAGCCCAAGTTGCCATCCACTAACTACATTCCCCACCAATTCTTCCCTGTTTATGAGCAGCAAGTCAGGAAGAGCATAGCCCCTAGCTGGCTGCTCCAGCATTTACACCAGGAATTTGTCCTCAACACTCTCCAAAAACTTCCTGGATTGCCTGTGCACTGCTGTATTGACGGCCCAGAAGATGTTAGGGTGATCAAAGTCACCCATGAGAACCAGAGCTTGTGATTGGGAAACCTGCACTAGCTGTTTGAAGAAAGCTTCATCCACCACATCCTCCAGGTCTGGTAGTTTATAGCAGACATCAACCACAACATCACCCTTTTTGCTTTCCCCTGTGACCCTAACCCAGAGACTTTTGACAGGCCTATCTCCAGTTTCATATTGGAGATTTGAGCAATCATACAGCTCTTTTACATAAAGAACAATTTCTCCTCTTCTTCTCCTATGCCTATCCTTCCTGAACAGTTTATACCCATCCAGGACAGTGCTCCAGTTGTGTAAGCTATCCTACCAAGTCTCTGTTATTCCAGTCACTATTCAGTAAGATACCTCAGTACCTTACTGAAAAGGTGCCTTAAAGCCAAATCTTGCATTTGTAAGAACATCTGCTGATGTAAGCATCACACTTTGGGGAAGACAAATGTCAGCACATTTTGCAGCAAAAAATAGAAATTAGATAGTAGTTACTTCATAGTAACTAGAACAAAAAGTCAATATATGTATTAATCCATACATTTGGAATATCAAATTAGGCATACTGGGACATCATCTTATTCCATCAATAATTCACGTTCAAATTACTGTATAAGTAAAAGCCAAATTTCTCTCAACATGAGCTCTTCATGCCAGACTTGAATCCAGTCCATGAGTCCCACAACACTTCTGTGAGGTAGGGAAGCATTGCTACCTGTGTTATAGCTGAGGAAGGTAAGGTACAGAGCAAATTGGCAGCAGCAAAAGGAGTAGAATATAGGAGTTTCTGGCTCTAGGTTCTATATTCATCACGTTTCTCAGTACACTGATTTTATTTGTCTACTGGTCATGGGTTTCAAAGGTGCCTTTCATTTTATACTAACATACAAAAAAGGGAGATTTGCTGATTAATTTTAAGCCCCCTCTTCTGATTTCTTTCATTGATTCAGAGAGTGTAAGGCCAGAGGTTTCTGGTAGATCATTTAGTGTGACCTTTTGTTTACTGTCGGCCAGTGGTTGTCAACTAGAGGTCATAGGGGGTACGCAGAATGAATGAGTGGCCAGGAGCACAGCCTGGCTGCATGGAGCAGCCAGGTTGTCTGGTAAGTCTGTTGTGGGAGAAGGGGTGGGGGGAAGGAAGGGGCAATGGGGGTGCCCCATGGTGAGGGAGGGAGTGGGACTGGGGCAGAGGCAGGCACTGAACAGTGGGGGTGGGACATGGGATTGAGCCATGAGCAGCTCATCCAGAGGGTATGGGGAGGGAAGGGTGGTTCTCACCGCTGCATGCACCCCAGGAGGGCATGTGCCCCTAGATCTGTGTGCTGGGCAGGGTGGGCTGCCACTGTGGGCTGGGGCCGAGGTGGCGCCGGGCTCTTCCCAGTGTGGGGCTGGGCAGGCCTGCACTCAGGGTGAGCAGCAGCGCTGGTAGTCGGGCTACAAGGGCAGGGCAGCAGCCACCCCAAAATTTGCAGTAGCCCCCCCGATGGCAGCATCACCACTGCCCATCCCAAGTGCAGCCCCAGCCCATCCCCCTGCCAGAAATAGCTCAGTGCTATTCCAGACCCAGCCTGCAGTGGCAGCCTGCCCTGCTCCATGCACAGATCTGGGGGCACACATCTCCATGCCCTCCTGGGGTGCATGTAGCAGCAGGAGCTGTCCCCATCCCGTGCCCCCCAGAAGAGCCACTTGCAGCTCTGTCCTGTGCCCTGCACCACTGGGCAGTGCCTGCTCCAGCCCCACTCCCTCCCCATAGGTGGAGGAAGAAAATATGACTGGGGGTTTGAGCACATGTGCGCATGCACCCCCCAGCAGGTAGGTCTGTTGTGGGAAAAGGGCAGGGGGCAGATCAAGGCCCCTGGGTGAGGGAAAGAGTGGGGCAGAGATAGGCAGGGGCCGAGATGGGTTGTGGGATCGTTGAAGCCTGGGTAGCTCATCCAGGAGCACAGGGAGCTCCCACCACTACGCACACCCCTGGGATAGTCACAGGGGGCACGTCCCCCTGATCTGTGTGTGAGGCAGAGGCAGCTGCCACTGTGGGCTGGGGTCTGTACCCCGTTGCGAGTGTCCTGGGAGCAGTATGATGCTACATGCTTCCTGTGCACTGCCTGCACCACCTGCCTGGTGGTAGGAGGCACATGGCATCTTGCTGCTCCCAGGTCACCAGCAGTGGGATGCAGACCCCAGCCTGCAGCAGCTGCCTCCACCCCACACACAGATTGGGGGGGCATGTGCTGCCTGTGTTTGCCCCTGTGGTGCACGCAGGGGCGGAAGCCCCCATACTCATGAATGTGCCACCTGAGTTCCATGCTTCCCATGACCTGCCCTGGGGCCCCATTCACCCCCCACCTGCAGAGGCCTTGATCTGCCCCCCTTCCCTCACAACAGACTTACCGGTCAACCTATGATATATATATTTAATGCATATCTTGTAATGCATTAAATGTTAATTAGTGTAGCTTGCTTTATATCACATAATTAGGAACATTAAAGACAAGAAAAAATATAAAGGGGTACATGAGCTGAAAAAAGGTTGAAAACCCCTGCTGTAGGCCACTGCATTTCACCCAGTCAACCCAGTACTAAGCCCACTAACTTAACTAAACCATAGTATTAAACCAGAGGTTTTTTTATAGGCAACAAATTAAAAATAATATGGGCACAATTAACAAAGCACTAAGCACATGCTTAACTTTAGGTTTGTGTCAGTGGAATTTAAGCATATACTTAAAGAAATTAATACACAGAGAAGTGTTTTGCTGAATTAGGGATGAACAAGTGAATACCATAGCCCCTAAAAAATTTAGAAAATTAATATTGAACTTGTCCTAGCTGCCTGTCAAAGAAGACAGGATCCAGGGACAGTAGGACCTAGAGGGAGCTGGCAGCAGGACGCAGCAGCCCAGCCCCACCCCACCACAAGCCATTTCCCTGCCTTCCTGCCCCCACACTGCTCCAAATACCATGTGGCTCCTGGCTGCATCTCCAGACTGCATGAGCACAGAGCCCACACTGGTACACCGGGGTGTGTGTGTGGGGGTGTGTGTGCGTGTGTGTATGTCAGGTACGGTTGGTGAACTCACACTGGTGGGCTGGTGGAGCATCCCACGGGAGCAGGGTGTGGGGAGTGGGGGTGGGGTTTTGCAGCTGGCCAGGAGCGGGGTGGGGTTTGAAGCTGGCACAGCTGGACTGACTTCCCATCCCCGGTGCTATGGTTAAAATGTTTCGACTAGCCTTGTTTTGTTTTGGGGCTATTTCGACGACCTTTGTTTCATTTCAATTTTGCTGTTTCGACCTCAAAATGAGTTGAAACAGTGTCAAAACAAAATGGCTGTCAAAATTTCACACAGCCCTAATAACCACGCTGTAACTTCTCCAGTTGCCTAAGAGATATTGCAGAGTTCTTCATTTTTTCTTTTTTTCCTCCTTTTTCTTATTTATATTTCCTCTTCTTCTGCCTTCCGAGTCTGTCTTCTCACATACCCTTTAGAAGTCCATTGCATCCCTGAGCTAAAGCACCTCTTTCAGAAAGGCATTCAGTCTTGATCTAAAAACAGAGAGGGATGCAGAATCCACAGTTTCCTGGGTGTTTTGTTCAATTTGGCAGTAGCCTTCACTGTTAATAATTTGTGCCTGAATTCTAATTTGAGCTTATCTGGCTTCAACTTCTAGCTTTGGTTCTTGTTATTCTTTTCTCTGCTAAGGTAGAAAGCCATTTTACACCCAGTATTTTCTCCGCAGGACAGTACTTATCTACTGTGGAAATGAAAAATACTTTTACAGAACTCACTACAATTAACTGGGGTGATCATTTGCATATGTAATTCAATTGGTTAACAGTATTCTATATCTCAGACTTAGGGGGCTTGTGAGCTGAACAATTGAAACATAGTCACTTGTATGTGGACAATTTTCAGCTCATCATGAGCCCTTATTCTTAGGATTTCTTCAAACAGTAAAAACAGGAAAGGAGACAAAAATATTTTTTTGGTGTAATCATCTTTAAATAGATATTTCCAGACATCTGAATTAAACAAAAGATGTGAATTACCAATAATGTCATAGTAAATTAAATGAAGGATCTAAAGCATATGTATCTGCTATTATTCAGCAGATTTTTTTTTTTACCAAAAACTAGAGAATTTAGGATAGCTCGGAAAATATGGTAAGGTGACTCAACACTCTAGAGCACAATGTGGTCATCCCTAATTCAGCAAAACACTTCTCTGTGTATTAATTTCTTTAAGTATATGCTTAAATTCCACTGACACAAACCTAAAGTTAAGCATGTGCTTAGTGCTTTGTTAATTGTGCCCATATTATTTTTAATTTGTTGCCTATAAAAAAACCTCTGGATTTCCATTCTATCTAAACTTTCTCTAGGCTAGGGAATTAGTAAGGAAAAGTATTTGCACAAAGCCACTCCCTAATCTCAACAACTGTTCCCTCATTTTCCTTTCCCCGTTGATTTTTCTGATCAGACCAGAACAACAGTGCTTGTCTGCATCTGTATAAGTCTTTTAAAAAATTCTCCCACCATTGTCCAGCAACACTGTGGCTCCATGCATGCTGCTATCTACAGGAATACTGGAGTAGATCAATTGCAGATCTTCAGTTGGTGTCAGTTGTCACAGCCCTGTGATGCCAGCTAAGCATCTGCCAGCCTACCATCTAACCGTACAGTGGCCAGAACTAAGGGGGACTGTCTTGGGTACTCTAATGCTATCATGGTTGCTACTACCAAAGGAACTATGGTGGTGCTAGAAAACAGAGCATGAATTACTAAAAATGTTCAACCTTGTTAAGAAAGAAAATAACCTGGGAAAGACAGAACACTTACTTAAGTGTAAAACACTTTGTAGTCACTATCTTTTGTATGGCAGTGGAGTTGGAGGGCAATCCATATTTCCAGGAGGCACTTCAGACATGTACTGTACTTTGGAAAGGCATCTCTGGCTCAATAGTTAACATTCTTAACATTCTTAAGTAGCCTCTGTTCCAATAATAGACGGAATTAATAGAACTGATGGGCGTTAAACTTTGGTAACCATACTGGTGCTTGTCAATCAATGGAATTGAAATGATTATTTTTTTCTTTTCTTGCATCTGCTCGAAGTTTGCAAAATACAAAGTTGTGTGTGTGTTACTTCTCCACGCTGACAGGGCCCTTGCCTTTCAAGTGCAGTTATATAAATGACATGTTTGATAGCCCCGTCATTCCCACTTCCATATGTTTCCAAATCTGACTCAGCTTTAGTCATTTAAAAAAATGTGTTCCCACTCCTCTTTGCCATGCAGAAAGTGAAGGTGTGTTTTGCAAAGCCCTTTTGTGATCACTGATGTCAAGTCTGAAGTAGCATAAAGAGTTTATCCAGGCACCAGCTCTGAGTCCTCACCTTTGCTCTGGGTTTTCCTTTATTTCTGCCACCAGCAAATAGCCATTTGTATAGTTGCTCTGGGGAGTAGCCTTAGGACAGACCACTATCTGCACTGATTTGCACCAATACATCTTCTCACAAAGAGGGCTAAGCTCCAGTGCTGCAGAGATATCCAAAGGAATTAGGCATTGAAAGTCAGCTTTTCTAAAGCAGACGGTGTGTAGTGAGACTTTTAAGAGTACTCGGACATGTTAAGTACATAATGCCTATGGGAATCAATGGGTGCTAGACATCTAACTTCCTGTAATCCACGCTGGGGACACACTTGCTTCTTTAGGTGCCTCAATGCCTTTTTACATCTGGTGCTGAAAACCAATGCAATTAGGTACCTAACTCCTTTAGACCTCATCAAAACTCCCAGCCTTAAGTTTAGGTTTAGGTGTAATTGCACCAGGTGTAAAGAGACCTGATCCACCTTTAATTTAGCTAGATTGGATAACAATAGAAGTGAAGCCAAGGCAACATGACCTTAAGGCAAAGAACAGGTAACCAGGATCCTGGGCAGGCTTGTGTAGCCTGTGCTGAAGGCTGTGCTTCTGTTGTCAATACCCAAGGTGGTTGGATTGAAGCTCCCTTGGATATGTCTCTGTCTTGCATTACATCTCTTATTTCAGTATAGATATAGTCTTAGGTCATGAGCTCTTTGAGGAAGGACCGAGCCATCCTACTGAGCACTCTATAAGCTGGGGCGGGCAGTTATTTCAGGCAGAGGGCTGCTTACTGAGTTTTGGCAAGCCATCGAGGGCCACATGACAGGCAGGCCCGGGCAGATAAATATTAATTTTCTTAATTTTGGGGGGGGCCAGATAGATGCGGCCCCTGGGCCGCATTTTGCCCACCCCTGCTATAAGCACTGCTATTTTGCCTGTCCTACACAGAGGTAAATCAAGGTGCAAAGATCAAGTGAATTGTCCAAGATAACACAACAACTTAGTGCCAGAACTAAAAGTAGAACTCAGGAGTCCTGACTCCATGTGTGAGGCCTGGACTAGGTAGTCTATGAAGAAAGGGTGGGTTTTTTTCTCTCGAATGGGGATGATATGCAACCAGTGGGAGCTATTCACAAAACATTTCTAGTACAGAATTCACCAATTTCAACAAATAATTGAGGACACAGATTCTGAACTGGAGGTTTTTCAGTATGCAAGAGGCTGAGAGCCTCTACTCTGAGAGTCAACCCATCCCATTTTTATCACTGTGAAGGGAAGCGTGGTTACAGACACCCTTCACTATGAGAATGGTGTCTGTAATCCCCCTTTCCCATCTAATTACTGAACACAACTTGACTTCTTTCTTTCTTTACCAGCCTCTTACCGGTCCTTTCCCTGCCCACAGCAGTTTGCCTCAGATTGCTCAGAACACACATTTTTAAACCTGATTAGTCATTTTAATAGGATCAGGAACATAATCTCCCTAAGGAGCCTACATCTTCATCATTTCCTAGGAAGCCACTTGCTTTCCTGCCCTCTTTGCTCTCCCCATTGGTAGTAATTATGCTTGCTCTGCAAAACAGCACTCTCCTCCAGATATGTTTTAAATGAATTAATTTGCAGTGCTTTGTTGAAGAGTTCACAGGAAGCAGATGGGGCAACCATGTCTTATATGCACCAACTCCAGTTTCTTAACTTCATCTTCAGGGGCAGCTAATTTCTTCAGCTAGGCTTTCCCCTCATCATCTCCCCCAAGACCCAGTTCAGTCTGTGCACAGGAGTGTAACAACTTTCTGTCCTTTCAAAAGGATGGCAGGTAAACGATGAATAGAAACATTAATCATGAAAAATATATCCCATAGAAAACATGAGTGTTATGACAACAGCAAGCTCATTGCCTAAAAGGATTTGGAAATTATATTTCTAAATATCCATCAGCTCAGGGCTAGGTGTTTTCTTCTAGGGAGTATAATAAAAAATCTCCTCAAGTAAAATGCTA
Organism: Crocodylus siamensis; assembly: GCF_052110815.1. Classification (NCBI taxonomy): domain Eukaryota; kingdom Metazoa; phylum Chordata; order Crocodylia; family Crocodylidae; genus Crocodylus; species Crocodylus siamensis. The sequence continues at coordinate 33,273,753 of NC_143404.1, read as the reverse complement.
ATTAACTTAATTGGAAGTGAGGGCATCAACTATTCTGGTGAATACACCGGGCTAAGGACTGAATGCAAGACTAATTCTGTCAACCTTAAGTTGACTCATGCTATTTGGTTTTTCCAGCTCCACTTTGGCTACTACTGGGGAAATATATTAATGGGTTTACCCATAATGTGTCCAAATTCATAGATCAAATTGCCAGGATAAAGGGGCCTGAAATCTCAAAAGTAAACTGGATGGGAAAGTAATAAATCTTCGTTAGAAGTTCCTGGCTTAATGTCCCTGCTAGGTGGATAGTGCCACTGAGCTGCCCTGGTTCTAAAATGGAGCTAAAAAAAAAACTATCGAGAAAGAGTTAAAGTGTAAAGTGTGTTTAAATGGAGTTCAAGCTCCAACTCAAAAAAACTCGAATATTCCATTAAAAAATGTGATGCCATTTTAAAACAGCCAAACCTCAGAAAGTTTAGAAATGAACAACTTGGTAATGTAGGCTATGCTTTCCCTGCCAAAAACAATGTTTTTACAGTGTGATAACTAACTCCAATTAACTATCTCTGTGTATCTTTACTAGAGACAGAGCACAGCTAGTTTGTTACTGCAGTGCCATGTAGAGATAACATTGTACCCCCACCAGGCGCTGGCTTTAACTTAGCTGTTTCAAGTTAAACTCTCCAGTGCCCCCTCTTGCTAGGATTTTACATCAATCCCACTCACTCACTCTAAAATATCCCCTTTTTGGCAAAGAAAGGGATATTTAGATCTTCACTGCCAGGTGATTATGAATCACCCATGTTCATCCCACCCTATTTTTGTTACCCACACAAATTTAGCTTTGTCCCCTAACAGAATTTAGATATGCCAAGTTGAAAACAACAAACAAGCAGGATTAGCATTTGACCCTCTGAATAAAGAATCCTTAGCGTCATCTTCTTTTGACCTTTTCATATATTTTTAGCAAACGTTCTTAGGAGCAAAAGTTAAATTTGTGTAAAGTATATGAGAGAGGTAGTGGGAATAGTGAAGGAGGAAGGGTTATGTGGCAGCAACAGAGTGGAGTTTCCTGCTCTAGTTTTCTCTTGTAGCTTCACTTAAGATCAGATTAATTAAACCTTTATTTTGAATAAAATTGAGATTTTAGTCTCACATTTAGTGCTGGACTCTAGAGCAGTGCTCTTAGCAGTTGCACCATTGAGAATACAAGGCTATCAGATCATTGCCTCTATTTTGTTCCCTGCACAGTGGCCGCATCTACATGAGACGCTACTGCACAGTAGTTCATTGCTACAGTAGCACATCCACGGGGCTTGGGCTGAGAGATTCTTCTCTCCCAGCACCAGCTCTGCGATAGCAGGGCCGATGCTGGGAGACAGGGGGCTCCCACCGCTGGCCCTGTGACTGGAGCTGGTGCTGGAAGAGAAGAATCTCCGAAGCTGGGCCCTGTGACCATGGGGCTTGGGCTGAGAGATAAGGATATCCTAAGCCAGGCCCTGCGACTGCAGGGAGGTAAGGATCTCCTAGCGCTAGCCTTGTGACTGAGGAGCTAGTCCTGGGAGATAAGGATCTGTGAAACTGGTGGAGTAACTTAGTCACTGCACAGACCCGGAGGGAGCAGAGCTGGAATTCATAGGGCCATCACTGCTTGTATTCCACTCTGTTCCTAGGTCCTTGCAGCTTTGTGCTGCCCCTTAGTCCATGCAACAGATAAAAATAATGTGTGTTGTGCAGGCCAATCTTTTCATCCTCTCTTACATTCTCTTTCTTGATATCCTGAAAGGTTAATGTTTTCCATGATTGTTTAGACAAATTCTTGTAAGAATGCCAGTAACTCTCTTCTTGTCTCTTCTAATTACTGTCCTATCATTATCCTTGAGAAAGACCATCTGTTACTGTTCCATCACCAGTCCTCTTCCCATCTTCTTGTCGTATCAGTTTCCCTGGAGAACTTCTCTAATCATGCTGATGGTGTATTTCCTAAGGTCTCCTGTAAAGCTGTCTCTCATTCTTGCATAGCTCATTATGTTCAATCAAATCAAAGAGGATGGATGGTTTGTAGGCTAAAGCACCAGCCTGGATCTCCAGAGAGTCAGGTTCCATTCCTAGCTGTGCCCCAACCTTGGCACCTTTTGTGACTTTGGGCAGGACATAGGCCAGTACCTTCAAAGAAATCTGAAGGAGTAAAGGACTCTCTGCTTAAAGTTGGACACCTAACCTTCATCTCTTCTTGCCTGAGGGCAAATCTGTACAACCTCAATGGCAATTCCAATACTTCCAGCAAGAAAGACGCTCTCCCCAGCTTGCTCCCATTTGTCACACACTGCTTGCTGATATATACTGGGTGGTTGTTTTTGGGCTTCATTTGCTAATTTGATTCAGTGGAGATTCAGCCCGATTTGGTGGCCAAATCTCTGAGTCCGAATCGAATCAAAGGACCCTTTAATCTCTGAATCAAATTGGAACCCTCCAAACTGATTCGGAGAGATTTGGAAAGATTCTGTGATTCAGACATAAAGACAGCTTTAAATGTTTTTTCTACATACCTCTAGGTAGCAGGCGGCTCATGAGTACTGCGGTGCTGGGTTGCATGGATTGTCCCACAGAAGTGCAAGGGAGGTCCCCAGCACACTTGGCAGCAGACCCGGAAGTGGACCAGAAGTACTTCAGGTCCACTTCTGGGTTCACCGGGGAGTGAGCTGGGGACCCCCCCCCCGCCCTCCTCCGGCTTTGCAACTAGTGCCTTCTGGGTCTGGGTGGGCACCTGGGGTCCCTCTTTGGCCAATCACTGGACCAGGAGGCTGCAGGAGGCTTCCCAGCATGCTCCCTGCCGGACCCAGAAGTTCTGGGTTCACCACCGAGCATGCAGGGGGGCCCCCTGCACTCCTGTGGGATGCTCCATCTGCCCCAGCATCAGTGTTCACGGGCTATGCCTGGTATCTCGAGGCATGTAGAAAAGACATTTAAAGCTGTGTCTATATCTGAATTGCTGATTCTCTGAATCAGCACTGAATCTTCAGATTTGGATTCGGCCAAATCAAATCAGGGACAGTGATCTGAATCAACAAATCAAATCACTGTCCCTGATTCAGGCCAAATCCAAATCAAATGGGGCCTGTTTCACACAGCCCTAGATGTTTTCTGGTCTGCTCCCAGAGATGCTGTCTGAATCTCAGTGTTAGGCATGCTCTTGAGTACAGCACTGAGTGTGCCCTGTACTGCTCTTGCAGCAACCGCACAACATCTGTTTAGCCTGCAGCTGGTGCAGAACAGGAGTGAGTGGGCAGGGATTGTTTCTTGTGTGTGGTCTCCTGTTCACTGCAGAAGCAGCATAAATCCATCCTTAGTATGAGTCTGTAAAATGGAACTCATGTGCTGTCCTTGGGGCAGGGACTCCCTTGTGCAAATGCAAACTAGTGGTGCTCAATCTGCATCTTTGGGCCAAATCTGGCTCTTGGTACCATGTCAGTTGGCTCACAGGCTCCCCAAAGGTCTGCAAATTTGGTGGCAGGGGAGGAGCAGTAGCATTAATTGTTGTGACTTCCAAAAATTTATGACTTCCAGTATTGGCCATGATGAGAGGCAGCACACAGGGCCAGTGCATAGGGTTACTCTGTGGCCAGATCCAGTGTGTGGGGCTTTATGGTGCATCAGATTGCACCTATGAACTGACCTCATGCACCAGTCCCACACTGGATCTGGCCCACAGACCAGCCCCATGCCACTCATCTGGCCCATGAGGCCAGAAGTTTAAGCACCCCTGCTTTATACAATGGAGCCGGATTTTAGTTGTGGCCTCTCAGCATTACCACAACACCAGTAATAAGACCCGCCGGGGGACTGCCACTTCCTTTTTTTTTATGATATTTCCATCAGTTTCTTGAAGCGACTTAACTAGAAATAAAATTAGATGCAGGTCTGGAGAGAGGGGAGTGGCAAAGTAGATTTAAAGCTTTTCTCTTTCATTGTGGAAGCCCACATTTCATATCTTGTCAGGTCACAAGCAAAATTGAGCAAGATGGTTTCATCTCCCTATCTTTTGGATACACTCTAACACAATCATGAATATTTTATATTACCACATAATTTGGTAAGGAGAGAGTCCATCCAAAGAGACAGGGGCTGAGAATAGCAGAAGGCGTGTGTGTGTGTGTGTGTGTGTGTGTGTGTGTGTGTTGGGGGCTGTAGCTAAGGACTGATATGCTTTAGCATTATAGAGGTGTTCATGTGATCCAGAGTTGAAATATGTGGAGTTTTCTGGTCAAGACTGCATCATATTAGTCAATGGACTAGAATACCTATAGCAGGGTGCTGCATATCAGTACTCTGGGGTGCAATAGTAGAATAGAAGTTTAAAACAACAGTAGGTAGGTTAAGAATGTAGTGTATCGGGATGGAGGCAGCTGAATTGTTTAGTAGAGGGTGAGAGCCAAAAACAATGAAGGTTTTGCAGGTCAGGAGTAAGGTGCATTTAACAGAACTGTCCAGGGCTCAGGGGACTGGAGTAGCTGGGCTTTTTGCAAGTTGATACATTGACAAAGCTGTGTGTGTGGGAAGCTTCCACAATGCTTGCCCACACAACAGCATGCCTAGTGTTATTAGTCTCTTGCTTTTAATCAACAGCAAATTAATCCCTGGGGCCATATTCTCTCACTGCAGGATACAAGAAACTTTCACTGAAGTCAACAGAAGTTACTTGTAACCTACAGCAAAGGAATCAGGTCCTGGAAACTTGAGAGAGAGAGAGATGTGATTTATCCTCAGTAATGCAGATTCAACCCAGACTAGTGCCCACCTCTCAGTATAATTCAAAACTAAATGTACATTCATATAAAAAACACAGTAAAAATATCACATTTTATTAGAGGGGAAAATGCAATAAATTTTCTGTCAAAGCTTCCAGCAGCCAAAGATGAAAAGCATCTTCAAAAAAATCACTGGTATAGAGAGAGACTTTCATCTCACAGTATCAGGCGGCTCATTCATATTTTTAAGGAATCATATCGGAACATTTAAATGATCTGTAAAGGGTAAACATCAAAACTCATTTTTCAGTGTCTGTAGTGCCAACATCAAGGACTGATCTTCATTCTATTACTGAGCAGAGTGGGGTGTATGTGCTGCAATGCTGAGAACAAACAATGCTCATTCGGTCTCATTCTGTTGCGTGGAGCTCATTTCCATACCAACTTTAAACCCATGTGAAGTGCACTTGTTGTTTATTCATGCTGGAGATAGCTCTGCTTAGAACTCCTGTTAAACTGCTTTTCTATCCATTTACCAAAATTATTGTCTACAAAATAGATGTACTCCATTTCCATAACTTATCACAGACCTTTATATGTATATTTATACCTAACCCCTTGCAGATGAGTTACATGTGGTACACTAAGCAAATGAATGTTCTTTACATGACCTCCTTTGCCTGAGATTTCTGGCCTGTTTTTTAAGTGTCTGATTCTCATCTTGCTTGCTGGGGGCTGCATGTTGATTCACAACAGATATCTTCTCAAATAGTCTCAAACACAGTTGTTCAGGGGAGGTTTTACAAAGCTCAGTGTGAGCAGAGGAGGTTGCATTGGCTGCTGGCCGGGGTTGATTTTAGGCTAGGGTTTGAGGCCAGATCAGGACAGGGTTCAAATCTGGATTCAAAGTGATAGAAATCTCAGCACTTTAGGTACTGTGAAAGCTCGTGAGATTCACAGGGTCAACAACTGTGCATGAGGGTAGCAGATGTCATAGCCATTGACAGCACTTAAGACATCTACACTGATGCTCTTGGTCTGCTCACTTCCTCCAGCACAATCAGCTATAAGGTCCCAGCATCCTGTCCATGGCAGGAATTATGGGGACTGCTCTCATTCCTTCCAGGTACAGCTTGGGGACCGTGATAAGCACTGGTTCTGCAGTTTGAGAGCACTTGTCACAGGCTGAGATTTCCACAGATTTTGGTAGATTCTAGTCAAGGAACTGACCATCATGCTCACACAAAAGTGGCTTCTGAGGGTGTCAAAGCATGCATCCTTGCAGCTCTCAACACCCTGGGAGCATTTTCTCCTCATTGTACAGGTGAAGAAACTGCAGTACAGCAAGGGAAGTGACCCGCACTAACCCATGCCAGGGCAGCTGGGGACAGAATCCACAGACCTAGTGATCAGCTGTACACGAGACACACTCAAAATGGGAATATAGGAAATGGAGGTAGAAGTCAAAGGTGGCTTTCTATTACTTTGAAACCTACAACATGTAGTGCCTGGTCCATGGCCCTTTTTAGCCCTTTGGGCAGCTCCACCTTACATTATGGCTACTATCAGTCCTAAGGGCTATTCCAGCAGCCTTGATTGGCTGAAATGTATTGATGCTCCAGCCACATCCATACATGGGTAACACCCAGTGGGTGGCTGCAGTGGCTCCAAGTCACTCAGGGGCCACATTTACATGAGATACTGACTGCACAGACATTACTGTGCAGTCATTTATTACTTGCATAAATAAGTAATAAATGACTGTGCTGTAACCTGAGTTACTGCACAGTAGCACCGACGGACACCTTTTTTGTGAGACTACTGTGTAGAAGCCTAATACTACTGTACGGGAGTGTCACATCACAGTTCTTGGCACACAGTGCTACTGTGCAGTGGTAGTGGGCTGAAGCGGTATCGGGCTCATCATCCAAGAACTCATTTCATTCTCCCCTTAATGTGAGCTGCTGTTTGCCCATTTGTAAGTCTTTGAGAAGAGCTTCATGAGCTCTTGACAATCCTTCTGTTCTGGTTCCTACACTTTCCCTTCTCCCGACTCCCACCCAAAAGAGCTCCTAGTTTATTACTGTATAAGAATATTGGTTTCCACGAATTAACAATTTTTAAAGGCACCTGAACATATAACATCACAGACTTTCAAACTGTTCCTAGGCTGAAAATAAAATCTGAAGTAACAGAAGCAATTTTAATGTAGCATTTAAGGTTTAAAAGTGCTTCAGAGTCAGTGAGGAATGTTTAAGCATTTGGAAGTCAAAAGGCTTGCTGGATCTGAAAAAAGTAAAATGAAATGTTCAGAGTGGCTGGAGATGAACAATGTCCTCTTTTGGAAGTGATTCAAGGTCATACACAGAACCTAATGAATCTGAGCATCAGTGCATCATGTAAGGGTTTGATTCGGTGAATGCTGAAAGTAAGGCAGCTCGTAAAGCAGCCTGTGGAAGCTTCTGGAACCAGTTAATGTGGCAAAAGAGCCTGTGTGGTTGTGTGGGAAGTCCAAAATTGTTTGATTTGCAGATGTTAAGAGCTGATATCAGGCAGAGGAAGCCATTGGCCATGGGCAACCAAACAAATTATTAGTTCAATAAACAAATTCTATGTAGGTTATGTACCCCATAGCACCTCTACTAGCATTTATCTATTAACTTGCTCAGCAGTGCACCCATCAGCTCCTATTCTGTGCATGCCCAAGCATGGTATTTAAGTAGTAAGTCCTCAGCATGTGCTCCATCACCACTCTCAGATTCTCCTGAGACAGAGAGCCTGAAAGCAATGATGGGACCATGCCCTTAAGACCAACTAGGTCATCTAGGCTCCCTAATTGCTGGTGTGAGCATGGGTGGAGCAGGAACAAGTAGGCAAAGTTTACTTCCAGAGGGTGGTTCTGGGCTCAGCAGGCTAGTCATATAGATATGGCCTAATACAGAGAAAACCATTGTATTGAAAAGTGGGTGCCTTGGGCCCAACATAAACTATTAATGAAAGCATATTTTGCCATTAGACAAATAAATGTGGTCTGGAATGTCATTTCAAGTTATTACCAGGGATCCGGGTTTTCCGTTTCCTGTGGAAAAATGCAGCAAAATATGGATTTTCTCTTTTAAAGGAGAAAAATGTAGAAGCTCCAGCCTGCAAGGGGCTGCTTGGGGCTGAGGGGAGTGGGACACTGGGGGCAGGGTACACACATGCATGTGACAGCCAAGCAGCAGGGTGGAGAGTAGCTTCCACAGCTCCCTTCAGGTAAGTAAGTCTGTGGGGGCAGAGGGGTGGAGCATAAGTGACATGGGAGTTGGAGCGGGGCACAGGCAATGTGTGTGGGGGGGCACGGGCAAGGCTTTGGAGGGTGGGTGGGGAACAAGCAAAGTGTTAGAGGGGGAGGGGCACAGGCGATATGTTGGGGGTGTGGAGGGGGCAAGTGCCCAGATTTCTGTGCCCACAGCAGCCAGCCACAGTACCATGGCCACCAAGGTGAGGCACTCCCTGCCTACCCACTAACAGCAGGGAGCGCAACTCCATGCTACTGCTGCTGCTGCTGCTGCACCTCCCCTTGGTGGCCACTGTAGCATGACACTCCTCCCTGCACTGGATCCTGCCTGCTGGGTCACACAGGTAGCTTCTGCCCAGTACAGGTCCAACTAGGCTGCAGCCCTGCACCCCACAGTGGATGCAGAAATCTGGGCGGGGCACCTGCCCCCCCATACCTCATACACCACCTATACCCTAACTTCTCCACACAGTCACCCCATTCCCCATTCACCCACCCCCTTTCTGACACACTATGGGGCTGGGCCCTTCAGCAGGGTGGGGGGCACAATGGGTTGGGGGTGATGGGTACCAGCAGAGCCCAGGGGATGTGGGTCAGGAGTTGGGTATGCTGGCAGGGCTGGAAGGGGAGGTGGGGGATTGTGGGTCAGGAGTGAGGAGCAATGGAATGGGCAGGGGCAGGGCACCAGTATATCAGGGTTGCTCAGCACCATAAAGCAGCGGGAGGGGACAGCTGTAGCTGGACCTGCATCCTGGCGAATGGAGGGGCGGGGGGTGCTCTGATTTTCTATAATAAAAAGTCTGAAATGGAATGCCAGAATATATAGGTATTTAGAATTTATTTTATTGTGATGATTGAGGAACTGGAAGGCTTCCAAATTGCTTTAAAGTTGTAAATATATCAATAAAATGTTGTGTTCAACTGCTCTCTCTCTCTCTCTTTCTCTCTCTCTCTCTCTCTCTCTAGTGATGTTTTATTTTAATCATGGAAAACATGGATACTCAGTTTTTTAATGAGAGAATTTTGGATTTTTAAACAGAGAAAACCAGGATTCCTGGTTATCACTGACTTGTTCCTATTGTAGCAACCACCACTTAAAGTCTGTTTAACTTTTATCAAAGACGTAATTAGGAAAAATGAAATGCAATTAAAGGATTTATAATGTACATGGTAAGGCTTTTGTTTTAACAAAATATCTTATACTCTCCTTTTGACCATAGAAAGGTTTTTTTTCTGGGGGAAAGGGAATTGTACCTGACAAGTTTATAGGTGGTGTTAACTGTCCATTTTGGGGGAAAGAGAAAAAGCTGGTTGAGTTGGTCTAGAGGTGCTATTGCTCATGTCTGATCTGATTTCCATAAGACAAGTGCCAAAAAGGGGAGAGAAAAACAGCAATGGTAGAAAATACAGCCCCTGTCTCAACTGCTGACTTTCACTTTCAGCCTTGCTGCTAGAAAAAACACAGGTCCAGCCCAGGGGCTGATCAGCCTCTCCAAGGCCTAGCAAATTGTACATGTTTCAGACTGTTTGGGATACTGCTTTTAGCTGTCTCTGTTGTCAGAGGCTTCCAGCAGTATTGCAAAAGATGGAGCTGTCTTTCCTACTTAGCCACACTTTAATTGTGCAGAAGGCAAAAAGGAAAAAAGGAGACAGGGTGGTGGGGATGGATGGCATATGAGGGAGGCATTGAGAGCAGGAACCCAAGTTTCCCATTCTGGGTGGTACAAAGCCAGTGGATGAGATGATGTCTTTTTCTCTTTTTCTGGACTGGCCCTGGCTGACCTTGTCTTGCCAGAAGGATTTGATGATGTTGAAGGTCTAGTAGATCATGTTCTGAAGATGGGGGTGGGAGCACAGTTGAGATAATAACCATGATGACAAAGCATAGCTATCATGGATGTCAAATCTCTATATATCAACATCCCCCATGAGAATGGATTACTAACGTTGTATCTAACAAGGACACTGCTTCTGTTTCCATTGCACTCTCCTACTTTGTTCTCACATGCAGCTATTTCAGATTTGGGAGCTCCTTATATGTACAAACAAATGGCACTGCCATGGGCGACCTATGGCCCCCCAGTATGTCAACATATTTGACAGACCTTAAAGTCTGTTTCTTCCACAGCTGCCCTCTCATCTCCCTGATCTATCTAAAATACAAACAATGATATCTTCATTGTATGGACATCTGAGAACAGACTCTCTAGAGAAATTTCACTGGGATGTTAACAATTCCACCCCTCCATCAAACTATGGAATACTCCACCCAGCAAATTTATCTCCTGCACACTAAAGTGAATGTTTGCAATGGACACATTGCCACCACACTGTTTTGGATACCAGCTAACCTCCACAGTTACCTTCACCACAACAGCTTTCATTCAAAGCACACCACTGGATCCATCACCTACAGCTAAGCTCTACATTATAACCTGATCTGTTCTGATCTTACTGAGTAGGATGAACACCTTAAGGATCTGGAGCAGAGATTCCTACACTTACAGTACAATCCCAAAACTGTAGCCACTCAAATCAACAAAGCCAGACTCAGACCTCACTCCAATCTAGTAGGGACAATACCAACCCTGGGACAAGATCACTGACTGTGTCTACACATGAATTTAAGCACACTTAAATGTAATGTGCATTAAGTGTTTTTTGGCAGGTGTCTACACTTGCTAGGACTTGGGACTAAGTTTACTCCCAAGTAGCTCCAGCCCTGCCACATGCCCCTGTGGACACTGGGGGGAGCTCCAGCCTCCAGTCACCTGGCTGCCAGCCCTTGGCAGCTCTGCTGAAGGCAGAGACAGCTGCCAACACTTAGCAGCCATCTTGAAAGCACACCCTCTTCACTGTGACCTCTGTGCTGATTCTTCTTGTATCAGAGCAACAGCATGGTAGAGACACAAGCAGCACGTACCTGCTCTGCTCCTGCCACAGCTGCACTTCCCAGCTGTGGCTGGCCCAGCTCCTGGCCCTGGTGCCCGAGGACAGGGTCCCCCACTCCTCAGGGCTGCTGCTGCTGTCCTGCTTGTCTGTTGCTGTTCTAAAAGCCTGGTGCTTGGCTACCTTGCACTGCCTGACTTCCCCACCCGCTCTGGCTGCCTGCTGGATGACTATCCATGGTACATGACCTTCTAGCCCCCCCCCCCACCACCACCGCCACACACCTGCTGCTGCCAGTTACAGTGACCATGGGCTCCAGGACACCCGCACTGGGACCACCATTGCTCTCCTGTCCCACCAGCCCCACTGCCTCTGGGTCCACTGTGCCAGCCAGGACTGGTGCTAGCACCAGTACTAGCACAGAAAGGGATGACGATCAGTGGGCCAGCATGTTCCAGATGACCCAGGCCACCTTTGAAGACCTGCTGCACCACTTCCAAGCCCACCTGGAGTGCCAGGACATGGAAGTGTGCCTGGCCATCCCTGCTGACTCCTGCCTGTCCTGCTGCCTGCACCCCCCCCCCCACGCCCTGTCCACCCTTCAGAACCACTCTAGGACATATACATGGTTGCTATGGAATTCTTTATTCCCTTGATAACCCCCACCCCATCCCTCCCCCCCTCACCTCACCAACAGAGCCCCCTCCCTGATCCGTCTCCAACACAGAGACCCTCTCCACCACCCTCCCCATTCACCAGCAATTAAAGACTCTCCTCCCAAACAGAAAACTATGTACAAGACTCTGAGTCTGTGTCCAAGTCCCAGAATGGGGACTGTGGGGTGGGGGTACATAGGACACAGAGCCCAGTGGCAGGCAGGGTGGGGTGTGGTGAAAGCAGGATGCCCCTGCTGGTGGCACTTGCAGGGGTATGGGCTGTCTCCTGGGGTGCCAAAATGTGTGTCAGCTCCTGCATGAAGGGCATAGTCTTTTGGGCACAACTGGATCAATGATTGACTGTGGTCATGGCCACCCACTGTGCCTGCAAGACCTTGACCTTTACATAGCACTGCTCTGCTGACCAGGAGTGGCCTTACACATACATCCCACCTGATCTGGCCTCATAAATGTGGGCATTTGAGCACCTGCCCTATGCAAACTGCCTCTGGATGTTGGCCCTACCCCAGAGTGCCACAAGGTTTTTCACCTCCTCCCAGGTCCAGTTGGAGGTCTGGATGCTTGGAATGAGCATAGGCACGTGGGCAGAGTTGGAGCTCAATGGGGACGATATGCTGGACATGCTCCCTGTGCCAGGTCTCTGGGTCCCCACGCAGCTGGCCCTGCTTTGCTGGCTCTAGACAGCTGCCAGCAGGATCCTGGACAGGGGCATGGCCAGGGACTATGAGCTGCACCATGGCAGAGGCTCTTCACCATAGTCTCAGGGTGAGGAGCACCAGGGAGCAGGTACTGGCCCTGCTGCTCTAGAGAGCAGGGCCAGCAGCCCGGGAGGGAATCTCAGGGCTGGGCAAGGAATGTTGCAGGCTACAGCCCTTTGCAACACCCACCTGTGGCTAAGAAGGAGCTCTGGCTAGGGGACAGGACAGTCAGAGGCTACCTGGGTCCTGTCCAAAGGTGGCCTCCTGCAGACAGCACTGACTCCTTCAGGCTCCCTGTGCTGTGTGCCCCAAGGCACAAAATGGCTGGAGGTTTTCATAGCCTGCAGCTATGGCTGCCAAAGAGCAGCCCAGCCCTAGAGCGGGAGAGGGTCCCAGCCAGGAGCCCTGGGGCTGAGAGATCCAGTGGCTGGGTAGACCCAGCACTAAAGTCCCTGCGTTAATGAGCATGAATGCATTTACATGTGTATTAATGTGCTTTAACTGATCACACCTAAATTTGATACTTGCTTTATGAAGGTATCAAATTCAGGCAAGATTAGCCTAAAATCACCATTTTAAGGCACATTAAGGGTATGTACGTGTAGATACACACCCTTAATGCGCCTTAAATTTGGCTAACTAGAATTAAATGTGCATATGTAGACATGCTCACAGAGTCCCTCTGACTATCACCTACAGGCCCCAGCAAAGGTATTCATACCTTAGACCAGAGTTTGTCAACCTTTTATAAGCCAAAGCCTGGAATGACCCAGCTCCAATCCAATGTGGGCTGGGTGTTTTCGGTGGCACATCAGTGTCAGGGGGCTTTGCCTACATCCACACTAGAGCCATGCAGCTGAGAGCTGTGCCCAAGCTGCTGCTGCTGCTGCTTCTAGACCTCTTCTCTCTCGCTGCAGTACAGGTACAACTTCCAGTTGTTGGGGTGCTGCATTGTGACCAGGCATCTATAGACTGCGTCCACATTGCCACCACTTTTCCTTACTCCCTCTCCCCCAGCAGCTGTGGCACAAGCAGAGCTAGAAGCTGCCCATTTCTCCACCAGCTGGAAGCTGTGCCCATGCTACAGGCAGGGGGTGGGAGGCTGCAGGAAGCAGTGGCAGCACAGGTGCAGCTCCCAGCTGCCTAGCTCCACCAGGGGTGCAGATAAGGCCATATGCCACTGAGGTGCCACCAGAACCACTCAGTTCATGTTGAATTGGAGCCAGGAGGATGGTAAAAAGCAGCAGTGGCACAGGCAGAGCTGGAAGTTGCCTGGACCCAGCATGGGCATAAGCATGGGTACAGGCAAAGCCCTCCAGCTCTGCAACCTGGGCCCAGTGATTCCGTGAGTTGGATCCAGGTCATGGGCCTCATGTTACAAACCCCTGACTTAAACGCATTATTAATAACCTCCAACTCCTCCTGGAAAAGAACAATCATATCAAGGCAGCAAGTGGGGATAAAGCTGATCTGGCTCACAGAGGCTCCCTCACTTCAAATGGCATCTCTCCAGCAACAGTCTAACTCCCACTCTTATTGAGACAGCAGGTCTTGCAATGGACCCAGGTGCCTGTTGTGCCCCCTCATTAATACAAACCACATCATCTAGGGTGAAGAACATGGACTATAACATCCAAGGTTCATTCACCTGCAACTCTGCTGATGTCACATGGGCCATCACCTGCTTACAGTGCCCGTCTGCTTTCTACATTGGACAGATGGGGCAATCTCTGTGTCAGAATAAATGAGCACCAATCTGAAATCAGCTGCAGAAGGACACAAAGGCCCATGGCAGAACCCTTTAATCTCTCTGGACCTTCCATTGCTGACCTCAGGGTAGCTGTTCTTAGGCAGGAAAACTTTAAAAAAACAACTTTAATGGGAAATTGCAGAACAAGAAATCATCCACTGATTAGATTGTGTTATATATGGTTGAAACAAAAACCATGAATTCTTATCCCATTACTTGGATTTTGTGACTCTTTTGTTCCCATAAGTTTATTGTTTGTTTGCCTCTCCCAGCATTACCTGCCTTGCCCCATCGCCACTCCTTCCCTGCCTTATGTAGTCAAATCACTCTCATCTTTCTGTACATCACCACTCTGTGCATATCCTTTCACAACATCTAATTAAGCTTGGGCTCACAAAAATTTATGGTAGGAGCTCTCTTGCTCTCTCTCCCTTTCTGTCTATAGATATGTATATGAATGTATGTATATATACTAGCCAATTGCCTGTGGAGAGGGCCTGGATGGAGTGCTGCCACCTAACTACCTTATGCTATAGATATATCTATCTATATCTATAGATACAGACAAATCCTGTCCTGAAAACACCTGTTCCTTAAGTTGTCTAATGTAATGGAAACCCAGCTACATGGAATTGTTTATAAAAGCTAGTGAAAATTGGGGACAAACTGACCAGTGCAGCATGGATTAAGTTAAAGAAGCATTCACAGGTTTCTTCAAGGCTTTTGGTAAAGTACAGGTTGATCTGAGAAACTTTAGAAACTGAGAAATGTCTCAGAAACTCAGAAATTTTTCAGCAATGAGCTGAGAAATTTTAGAAACAGAAGGAAATGTTTATCACTGAAATGTGGTTCTACTGGCTAATGCTAACAGAATAAGATTGTTATCTGCTCTTGGACATTGTCTGGGAAAACTAAACAAGAAAGGAGCATTGAATTGGAAAACGATCTTAAGGCAGGGTAGATTTGCAGTTTATAGACTAAATAAAACATATGTATGATATATATATGATATGATATATGATAAATCATATATATGATTTAAATGGAGTTAGGGTGAAGTGGTGTGGGATGGCTTCCTTACTCACAAGCCATGAAGCCATCAAAATTGTACAGGGCACTCTCAGCTCATGGCAGTTAATGCATTATATTGCATTGCATACGTTCACATATTTTGCTGATGTTATGTGTTTGAAAAATTCTATGGTTTGAATGTTTCAGAGGCATGATCTGGTATAAATTCACCTCCTTAAAATTTCAAAATTAGACAAAAAAAATTCTATGAATTTTGTCACAGGTTCAAGGTCCAATATCTCACAACCTGCCTGGGTAGGAAATGAAGGTCATAGATCATGGGAGAGCCTAGGTTACGAGCTTTCTACAGAAGTGTTTGGGCAACTTGTGAGGTGCTTGGTGGCCATAACTTCTTGGCTATATTTACATGAATATTTTGTTAGTTCCCCGGTGATGCAATTCAGCGTGCCTTTCCATGATTGCAATATATATTAACTTTAAAGCCTTTTTTTTTCTTTTCCCTTTCTTAAATTTGTTTTCTTTCCACCTGTCACTTTTCTTCTTTATTTATCCATTCACTTCCTTTATGTTTCCATGTTCCTTCTCTGCTTTCATCCCTATCTCACATTACATGACTGATATAGCTAGAAGACTAGTGGAAAGCATCCTGAGAAGGATGGATTAGTTGGCACTATGAGTTTTGCAGATGAATATAAGTGCAATTTATTTAATGTTTCTGTAGTTTAGAACTTGGATGAACAAATTAAGGTATCTACTCCAGAGTTAGCATAACTACCTGTACACTGTAATTATGTATCTACTAGACTGAGATGTTTTATTGGAACAAATTTTTTCAGTTAAGTTAATATTTCTCCATTCACAAATTGTGATTTCCTCAAGTTTATGTGTAGAAGGTTATTCAACAAATAGCTGGTACCCACTGTCATTGATATTAATGGCCATTTAAGCTGGTTTCATACCATGCAAAATGCATGAGAAATTTCTGTTCACTGGATGAAGTTTCGAGAGCTAATAATTGTGACTATAAAATCATAGTTCACTTTCTGTAGCTATTCGTCCAATTTACACTTGAAGTTTTTTCTTCTTTCTGGTCAGATGCTCATTAACATTGATGGGAATTGGATCAAACCCCTGGTATACAATCCTGCCACTACTTTTATTTGGTAACAAATAGGAGGCAAAAGCAGCCTGATCTCTAGTGATAGTATGAAGGAAAAATAACTTTTAAAGATATAATGTGTCTTCAAAAATTAGGTTAAAGCAATCAGGGGCTGTAAATAATAAACTGCATTCATCATAATGTATAGTTATTGCATTGTGTTGCTTACAGGAGACAATTAAGGTTTTGGGTCCTTTGACTCTTAGAATTTGTTTAAGCTTAACATTAACTTTAAATTACTATTAGGTGCCAGTCATTATGTTTATAGAAATATGCCTCTCTGAAGGCTGCCTCAAGAGAAGGAGGTGAAAACCTTAATAAGTGTTGTGAATGTCTGTTCAAACAAAAATACATTTGCTTTAGTAGTATTTCTGCCCGGAGGTTCACTTTCCATTAATATTCTAGTGAATGAGATTCTTGGCAGGAACGTTAAAAAAAAATCTTTAGAAAGGTAGAAAAGCCACAGCTTCAGTGGGGCTTCATGCAGAACCACATTGAAAGTACAGTTCTAAATCCAGGTCTGAGGCCGAAGTGAACGGTAGAGAATATTTGTGGTAAGTCAAATTTGAAATCAAGTGTCTTTGCACTGGATACCAGAATCTGAGTCAATCCCATCCAATCAAGAGAAAAGACTACCATGGGGCCTCTGTGTCCAACTGAACTATCCCACATGGCTCAATTTTTTAAATTCTGGCTAGTGAGGACTCACAATGAACTACTTGGGAACAATTTACAGCTCAAGAATTAGTGACAGAAATTATTCAGTGAATAATTTAGAACAAGAAATAAATTTGACAAACTTCAACACTTGTGGGCATTTCACAGGGGAGAAAAGAGAGTGAATCCATTGACTATATCATTCTGTGTTAGTTATGTCAGCAGAGGATGAAAGAAATTGGGAACATTTAAAATCAGCAGTTGGAAATTTCATCCTTTCTCTCTCCATTTGGTTCTATTTAGGTCCAATTAAAACTAATGTGATTGGGAATATCAGACCCTTTCAGACCCTGACTGAATCACAAACTCAGTCAGGATCATTCAAACTTAAAGCTGCTCAATCCCTTTACCTCAGAGCTGTCTTGTTTTGCAGATCTCCCTGAGATCTGCATGGTACAGAAGAAAGGTTTTACTCTGCTGTTGTCCTATTTGGCTGAGTGAGGTGTCAAGCAAATTTGTAGATGTCCCAAAAGATTTTAGGATAGAGAAGGGGTACCCCAAGGACAGTTATGCAGCCTCTCCTGGAGATGTAGGAAGTAGAGCATGATGCTCAAGTGCCAGTGAGAACAATGAAGTAGACAGAGCTGGCCTCAGGGAAAATGGCACCATGGGCAAACTTGTACACTGGTGCGCCCCCCACCCACTGGCACCCTGCCAAGTCAGTGGCACTGCTTCAGGCACACATAGGCAGACAGGGTCACGGGGGCATAGTCTATTGGGGAGGCAGAGTGGCATGGTGCACCAGGCGGGTGGGAGGCAGGCACTACTGTTGCCACCTGCACTGCCTGACCCAGCTCCGCTTGAGCACAGGCAGGGGGACAGGCTGGGCTGGGCACCCTTCCTCCTGCCTGGGGCAGGAATCAGCCAGGGCAGGGCAGGGGGGGGGAGTGCTGCTGTGAGCATGGGCTGCTCACACACGTGTGTGTGTGTGGCACCCGCTTGACCACAGTGCACTGGTAGGTTGCCCACATTGCCCACCTCTAAGGCCAGCTCTAAAAGTAGCCACAAAGTGGTATGGAAGACACTGGTTAGCAGTACTCTTTAGAGGCTATAATGGGGTTGGGAGCACTATAGCTGGCAAGAAGACAAATATGATGCTTCTTTGGAGTTTACTGAATGCAAACTTCTTAGGGAAACTGATACGGTTAGTTCATTTTCCACTTCTCAAAGACTGTATTGCTGGGCTTTGTTCCTAACACCTGCATGGTGCACACAACTCTAATTTCCAGCCCAGTCACAAACTACAGATCTCCCTAGATAGCCTCTTCCTTTTGACATTTCCAGCTAAATTTTGCAAATCCAGGAGATTCTAATAACAATCTAGCAAGTATTCGGATGCTTATGCAAGCCTAACTTGCAGAGATACGCCCATCATTCTCTATCGCTGCTTCATTACCTGCTTCCATGCACATGGCAGTTACGGTTCAAGCAGAGATCAAAAACCAGTTGGGATCAGTGCACTTTTAATTAACGTCAATTTCATGGAAAATATAGCATGTCAGAAACCACCCTGCTAAGGGCTGAGGGCCTTGCTGTTTTGTTTTTTTAATCACATGCATCAAGATTTATTGAGACATCTGAATCACATTACCTGAGCTTTAGGAGGCTCTTTCTATTACAAATGTGCAGATTTTTATGTGTTTAGTAATGTATTTCTGATGGAATTTTGAGGCTGAGAAGTCATTAGCTGCGGATTCTTTGGGGCGTAGTTGCTTTCACCTCAAGAAAAAAAAAAGGAGATTTATTAAAAAAACCTTAATGAAAATATATATTTGTATAAACAATCAACCAGGATCGCATTTGTGTGTTAAGCAACCACCTTGAAATTGGTCTGCCTCAGAGGACTGAGCAAGTGCAGACTACCTTATCATGAATGATTTATGACATTCATGAACTTGGCAGCTACATCGGTTTTCCTAAACCTGGCAGCAAACACCACCTGCATATTAAGTGAAGATTTATGATTTATAAAACTCACCTCATTATGCAGAGGTACATGAATTGTCTTATGTGTGCAGTCTGTAACTCCCCGGACAGATGAAAAAGCAGCTCTGTCACACAATGTATGCCTCCTTGCCACTGAAGTTTGCGAGGAAAAAATGGACAAAATAATAGTTCTTCTTCAAAGAGTATCTTAAAACTACACGTTCCACCCCAGAATGATTAAGTGGCTAAAATTGTATGGTATCTTGGAGTGGAGGGAAAACCCCACAAAGGTTAATGGCTAAGGTCATTTTAATCGTGCTAAATTATGCCCACATTTTGAAAGACACAGAAATAGACAGTATCCTAAGTGACTCCTTGGAAATAACAAGCATTGTGTTGGTCTAATTCATTTTATTTTCTGTCCATTTTTCTGTCCTCTGTGATATTTTTCATCAAGAAACTCAGGCAGATTCCAGACTTAGTGACGTGATTTTCTGAGACAATAACTTCATGCAGGGAACCTGTCATACTACTAATTCCAAGTGGTTATAAAAGAAAAAGCAGTACTGCAAATATCATGTAATTAAACCATGGAACTCACTTCCACAGGAAATTACAGAGCAAATTACCCTGAAGCTTTCTTTTAAAATGGATTTTACTTGTGGTGGGTGACACTAGCATTGGCAGAGATGTTAACTAGATTGAAAATTGGGAAGATTACCGAAGAGACAGCATGGGTCCAGCTGAGAAAAAAAACATAGGAGTCAGGGTCCTGAGTTTTATGTTACTGATCTGCTGTGCAACGTTCAGCAAGTCATGGCCTCTCTGCCCAGGGATGGATCCAGAAGGAAGGCAAAGGGGATGTGACCATAACCACTTTGGCTGTGCAGTACATATGTAATGAGCTCTCTGAGCTTGCTGGCATGTTAGTGAGGCCTCCTGCTGGACTGCTGCATGTGCTCTTGGAGTTCACCAGATTAACAGCACACGCTTTGGCTGGAGCCCCTGCTGTCACAAGGCTCCAGACCCCAGTGGGTGAGTGCTGTCTGTCACTGTTTCCTCCCCTTCCCCACCTCCCACTCCCACTTATTCCTCCCTCCTCATCTGCTCAATTAAACAGCAGAGGAAAAGAAGGGATGAGCAGGGTGGAGGGCTGGTCTTCTTGGTTCTGGTGCTGCATGAAAGCAGGAGCTGTGGTCAGAGCTTGTGCATATTAGTTGGTGAGTTCAGAGCTCACCGTTCACGAACTGCACAGTCACACACCCCTGGTTTAACCTTTTTCGGTACCTCAGTTTCTTCATCTGTAAAAATGGAGATAACAATTCTGTTTTATACTTACATAACCCCCCACAGAAATGTACAAGCCATTTTATATTGCGAAGTGTGTTGTTATGTATATGGTTTTAGTTAAATGTGATTGTCTTTTTTTCTGCTGTGCTGTATGTACCTATGCTTTCTTTATGTAAGTATCTTGTCTCCTCTTTCCTACTTGGGTAATCTTAGGAGACATGATAAGCAAAAAATCCCCTTTTGTGTAGGCCTTTTGTTTAGAAGACCCTGCTGTTTCCTGTAAACAAAAGGCTTATTTCCCTCAGGTAGCACCAGGGAAATCAGACCCCCAGCTTAATTGGCTAGGTTGGGGCAGTGCTTTATTAAATTAATTGGTTAAAAGAAAGGCAAAATGCCTGGTAGCCCCTAATTGGATACTTGGGAGTGATGTCAGGCCACAGTTTTAAAGGTCTTTCAGCTAAGGCTCAGGCCTCTTGGAGAGCTGCTACACAGGCTGTTGTTGGAGAACTGGGGAGGTAAACTGCAGAGAAGTGCTTCCCGTGGGGAGGTTCACTGGAGAAGCAAGTTGAAGCTATGTGAAGGGAACACCCAAGGGGAAGGAAGAGGAAGTCTGTCTCAGTTTGGGACAAAACTTCTCTCCCTCCTTTCCCCTTTTTCCTGGGTTTTGCATGGGATAATTTAATAGATTTCGTAGACATTAGGGCTGGAAGGGACCTTGAAGATGATCAAGTCCAACCCTCTGCCCCAGGGGCAGGAAGTCAGCTGGGGTCAAAAGACCCCAGGAAGATAAGCATCCAAATGCTTCTTGAATGAGTCGAGAATAGGTGCCTGTCTATTCCAGGTCTTGGGGACTAGGACAGTAAAGAAATTTTTTCTTATGTCCAGCCTAAAACAGTCTTGGAGGAATTTATGACCGTTGGTTCTTGTTTTTCCTTGGGGCGCTGTGATGAACAAACGTTCTCCCAGATTCTGATGTACACCTCTTATATACTTATAAGCAGCCACCAGGTCCCCCCTGAGCCTGTGCTTTTCCAGGCTGAAGAATCATAGAATCGTAGAAGTCAGGTCGGAAGGGACCTTGTAGATCTTCAAGTCCAACCCCCTGCCTGGGCAGGAAAAAAACTGGGCTCAAATGACTTCATCCAGGTAGGCATCAAGCCTCTTCTTAAAGACCCCCAGGGTAGGGGCCAGCACCACTTCCCTTGGAAGCTGGTTCCAGCTCCTAGCTGCCCTGACTGTGAAGTAGTTCTTACAAATGTCTAATCTAAACCTACTCTCCAACAACTTGTGACCATTATTCCTCGTTATGCCAGGGGGCGCTAGGGGAAACAAGGTCTCTCCCAAACCCTTCTGGTCCCTCCTAGTGAGTTTATAGATGGTCACCAGGTCCCCCCTCAGCCTTCTCTTGTGAAGGCTGAACAGTTCAGATCCCACAGTCTCTCATTGTAGGGTCTGCCCTGTTGTCCCCAGATCATGCAGGTGGCCCTCCTCTGGACCCTCTCCATGTTGTCCACTTCCCTCCTGAAGTGGGGCACACAGAACTGGACACAGTACTCCAGCTGTGGCCTGACCAGTGTCGCGTAGAGGGGGAGGATCAATTCCTTGGCTCTACTTGAGATGCACCTGTGGATGCACAACAAGGTCCGCTTAGCCCTGCCAACCGTGACCTTGCATTGTCGGCCCATGTTCATCTTGGAGTCAATAATGACTACAAGATCCCTTTCTGCCTCTGCGCTCTCAAGAAGGGAGTTTCCCATCTTATAGGTGTGCTGCTGGTTACTACTGCCCAACTGCAGCACCCTGGACTTGTCACTATTGAAATGCTTCCTGTTTTTGTTAGCCCACCCCTGTAACCTATCCAGGTCTTGCTGCAGTCTTTCGCTCCCTACTAGTGTGCTCACCTTACCCCAAATTTTGGTATCATCAGCAAATTTAAACAGATTGCTTTTCACCCCATCGTCCAAATCGCTGATAAAGAGATTGAACAGTGCGGGCCCAAGGACCGAGCCCTGGGGGACTCCTCTGCCCACTTCTCCCCAGGTCGAATATGACCTGTCCACCACCACTCTCTGCGTGCGACCCTTCAGCCAATCTACAATCCATCTGACTGTGTAGGCATCAATGCCACAGTTGCCTAGTTTTTTAATGAGGATGGGGTGGGAGACGGTGTCAAAGGCCTTGCTGAAGTCCAGAAAGACTACATCCATGGCTACACCTGCATCCAATGCTTTTGTGACTTGATCATAAAAGGCAATCAGGTTGTTCTGACATGACCTGCCCCTAATGAAACCGTGCTGGTTGCTCTTGAGCATCATCCCTGAAGCTGGCCCATTGCAGATGTGCTCCTTGATGATCTTCTCAAAGAGTTTCCCTAGGATTGAGGTAAGACTGAGGGGCCTATAGTTGCCTGGGCCCTCCCTCCTCCCTTTTTTAAAGATGGGAACCATGATGGCTATCTTCCAATCATCTGGCACCTGGCCCAAGCACCATGAGCACTCATAAAGCTGTGCCAAAGGCCCTGCAATAACCCCTGCTAGCTGCCTCAACACCCTGGGGTGGAGAGCATCTGGACCCACTGATTTGAACATGTACAGCCCCTCCAGAAGCTCTCTAACCCGGTCCTCCCCAACTTGAGGTCTGGAGGCATTCCCCTTGCGTCCGTCTTGCATCATTGTGGAGAAGTCCTGGTTCCTGCCCAAGAAAACGGAGGTGAAGAATTGGTTAAAGAGGTCTGCTTTCTCCTCTGGCGCAACCACCAGATTGCCCAGAGAATCTTGCAGGGGCCCCACATTTCCCGGTGCTTTCTTCATCCTCCCTATATATTTGAAAAGGGACTTTTTATTATCTTTGATTTTGCATGCTAGTCCTAGCTCTATATCCGCCTTAGCTTTCCTGACAGCCCCCCTACAGGCCTGAGCAGAGGAGGTATACTCCTCTTTGGAGATAGCACCTCCCTTCCACCAGTTGTACGCCACCTTTTTGGCATTCAGGCATTCCTGGACACTCTTGGTGAGCCAGGGGGGCCTTCAGGCACTCCTGCCCCCCTTGCTTCTTGTTGGGATGGTCACCCCTTGGGCCCTGAGTATCGTCTCCTTAAGGAACGACCACTCATCTTGGGCACTGAGTTCCCCTGCTCTCGAGAACCCCAGAGCCTCTCCCACTAATCTCCTCCACTTGTTGAAGTTGGCCCTCTTGAAGTCTAGGGCTACCGCCTTGCTGCAGACCCTTGACACCCTGCACTGGATGGTGAATTTCAGCAAGTGATGATCGCTATCACCCAGGTTGTCAAGAACCTGGAGGCCCCTTACCACATCGTTGCCTGTGGCCAGGACCAGGTCCAACAGGGCATTTCTTCTGGTGGAACTGTGCACCTCCTGAATTAAGTGGAGGTCCTGTATCTCGACCAGAAACCTCCTGGAACAGTCCGACCTGGCTGACTGTTCCTCCCAGCAGATGTCTGGGTAATTTAAATCACCCATGACAACTACATTCCTTGCCTTAAGTGCCTTTGCCAGCTGGCCTGAAAATTCCTGGTCCAAATGGCTCTCAGTCTCTCTTCATAAGACCTATTCTCTTGCCTTCTGATCATGCGCGTGGCTCTCCTCTGGACTCTCCCAAGCTTCTCAACATCCTCCTTAAATCGTGGAGCCCAGAATTGGATGCAGTACTCCAGCTGTGGCCTCACCAAGGCCAAGTAAAGTGGGAGGATGACATCCTGAGATTTACTTTAGAAGCATCTATGTATTCAAGCCATAGTTTTGTTTGCTTTGCCAGCTGTGACATCGCTCTGGTGACTCACGTTCATCTTGTGGTCAGTCATGACCCCCGAGCCTCTTTCAGCCATGGTGCTTGCAAGCGTAGCACTGCCAAGCCTATAAGCATGCTGCAGGTCTTTTTTCCCTGAGGTAGAGTACCTTACATTTATCAATATTGAATGTCATCAGGTTTGTATCCACCCTGTTATTAAGTTTATCCAAGTCAGCCTGGATCACTACTCTGTCCTCAGGTGTGGATGCTATGCCCCAAAATTTAGTGTTATTGGTGAACTTAGCCAGTGTGCTTCTGACACCAATGTCCACATCATTGATAAAGATGTTAAAAAGAACCAGTTCAAGGACAGAGCCTTGGGGGATGCCATGATGATTCGCTACCATTGACCACTACTCTCTGGGTCCGACCTCAGAGCCAATTACCCAGCCATCAGACTGTGGCAACAGTTGGCCAGTTTTTCCATGAGGAGGTCATGGGACATCAGATCAAAGGCTTTTTAAAAGTCCATATATATGAAGTCAATCTATTCTCCCTTGTCCAGGTGATAGGTCACCCGGTCATAAAAAGAGATGCGATTGGTCAGGCAAGACCTACCCGTGAGAAATCCATGCTGGCTATACCTCAGGATGTTGCCCTCAGCCAGCTTATCCAGAAGGATCTCCTTGATAATTTTCTCCAGAATCTTACTAGGGATTGAGGTCAAGCTGACTGGCCTGTAATTCCTGGGATCTACTTTCTGCCCTTTCTTGAAGATGGGTACCACATTGGCTTTCTTCCAGTCTTCAGGTACTTCACCTGAGTGCCACGAGTTTTTGAATATTTTTGCCAATTGTTGAGCTATGACAACTGCCAGCTCTTTGAGTAACCTGCCAGCTCCTTGAGTAGCCTCCCAGTGTGTGGGGCAGGGGGTGGATGTGTGAAGCGTGGGGAGCCTCAAGCAGCCCCTTGCAGGCTGGAACTCTGCCAGCCTGCAAAGGAAAACCCACAGTTTCCCATGTTTTTCTCCTTTAATGGAGAATCCATTTTTAAGTTTGTTGATCATTTTTAAAGTTTGTTCACAGCCCTTTCATATATTCTTGCAACCCACTTTTGGGTCATGACCCACAAGTTGAGAAATGCTGACCAGCAGTCCAAGCTCTTCTTGAACAACTCCAGTCATGGAAGCTAGGGACAGACATTCAAAAAGCCTGAGCCTGAATTGATTTACTGTTTGCAAGTTAGTCTAAGCTGCGCAGCTTAAACTGATTAATAACTAGACAGACATTCTCTGTTAAATCAGGAAACACAGGCACACTCCTGCAGTGGCTCAAGCCAGAAGCCAGGAGGTGCTAGAGCATGCCTGCCACCCACTGCCAAAGGGGAGGGAAGAGAGACGCCCTCCAAGGCTCTCACCCCTCCCTGCTAGAGCAGAGTGGGCATGGCCAGGCAGCAGCCAGAGCTAGCACGGCACACAGGATGCCAGCCACCTGCCTTGGGGGTGGGGGGAGAGCTGCTGCCAGACTGAGTGGGGATGGGAAATAAGTCCTTTCTCTGAAGCAAGCATATATTGAACACAGCAATTTGCAAAGCATACAAGAGGAAACTACCAAAATTCTTCACCTAAGCTAAGATACAGCCCAGTAAAACACAGCATACATAACTTGTCTTCCTGCTTTACATTTTCAGTTAGACTAAGAGAAAGTCTTGCATAAGTCTTTCTAATCCTGAGGTCAGAGTGCCTCCTTACAGCCAGGCATTCAGAAAGGCTTTGTTTAGGTTTTACAGGTAAATGTAGCTTTCTGCATTCTTTGGTCTGCAACTTCCAGCCAGAAGGTGTATGCAACTTCTTTTAACTCCATCTCCAGCACGTGTGATGATTGTCAGGTCTTTGCCAACACTTCCCACTTCTCAGTATGATCCTGAAGGTCTTACCTTTGGGCTCACAGGTGCAGGTCTTGCTTCCCTCCCCTGCTGTGGGACCACTGTGGAATTAATCTCCTCCCTGTCTGCAGGCAAGCTGAACAGAGGGAGGAATTAACTCTGTCTCTGCCTGGCTGCAGGAAAGCCATAAAGGTGTGGCTGGGGCTGGCTAACCCCAGTTGTGATCCACAGGATTTTCCAGCGGGGCGGGGGGAAGAGGGGACATGGAGGGAGGAATTTGCCTTAGGGACCATGGCAGGCCAGCATCTGGCCACGCCCCACCCCTGTTCTGGCTAGAGAGCAGAGAGGAGGGTCAAGCCCTGCTGTGGAGCAGAGAACCCCACCCAGCCCAGAGAGCATACCACGGTGCTAAGGGTCTCTAATTTAATTTAAACCAGCAAGAGGTCTGGGACAGACATTGTATACACCAATTTGAGCCAAATCACTTAAGTCTAATACTACTACATTCAACCAGGTTTATCTCAAGCCAATTTTGGCCATTGTCAAACTGGTTTATGTGCACTGAATGTCTGTCCTGTTACAGGTTTAAACCAGTTTCTGATCACTTCAGCTGGTTTGTGTGTGACATCTGTCCCTAGCCAGAGAGTCCACAACTTCCATAGGCAGTCTATTCTACTGTCTCACTATTCTAACAGTGAAAGGAGTGGAGAAATACTTTTGGAAGGGGTGGTTCTTTGTCTTGCCTCAAGCTAGATGGCAACGCAGACAGAGGATGATGCTCTTGACCAGACCACCACCATGCTGTGTCCTCAATCTTCACTATACCTGAGGTGCAGCTGCATATACAGCCCTGGAGCTGCATTTGACTCAGAAATTCAGAAAGGTATTAATAGTAGGAGGAGATGGAAAGGAAAAAACTAAAAAGACCTGTCCCTCAGTCCCTTTTGTCCTTGCTAAACTTATCCTCCTCTTGATGTAAGTGATTTGATCTGAGAGAGGCAGCTCAGTGCACAGTCTTTTGTGCAAAACTAGAATGCTTCCAAGCCAAGCCATGCATCTGCTTATTAAACTTTTTGGTGTCAGCTGCATAGGGAAAACTGCTCTGCCATAGGCACAGAAATGCAGCCCTTCTTGGGAATATATGTGGTACTATATGAAATGGGTTCATGCCCCAGTGTGTTACGGGGTAAGTTGAGAGTGCTATTTGGCATTTATGACTGTACTGGCACTAGTACAAATCCCTTCTTGGCCTCTTGTCAGCTAAGATCAAGTGTAGTAGTACCTACAGACATTTTTACATATGCTGCAGGGGAGGCACTTTAATTAGTGTGGTTCCAAGAGCCGTTCTAATTTACGTGCCTGCAGAATCTTGTTTATTCGGCATCCTGTGTTTTAAAATGGTGGTGGGGCACTTTAACTAGAGCTTGTTCAATGAGCTTTAGTTAAAATGCCCCCATCGCCATTTTGAAGTGTAGAGACACTGAATACATGAGATGCAGTCTGCTGGAATGTGCTAATTAGCACGCTCCAGCAGACTCAATTAATCAAGTCTGCTCCGACACACTGTAATTACACCGTGTCAGAGCAGTGTCCCCACACATCTATAAGTACCCTGTGTTAATACAGACTTCCCTCCTGCTGATAAGCCCTTAATGAGAGAGTCAGTATTTGTTAAAGAAAGTTCCACAAAATATGGGATCCTGATCAACCCAACTCTGACTAGAATCCCCACTTTAAGGCCCCCAATATAATCTAATTCCACTTCAACCTTCCCAACTCCAAAGCCAAAGAGAAAAATTCAGTCCCACAGTGAGACAACAGAGAAGTACTGTGGGTACAAAGGGATTTAGGGTGCAGATAGAAGTGACAATTTTTGCCTGATCTGGCCCCTGAAAGTGCTTTAAAGCCATAACCAAACAGAAGTGCACAGCTGCAAAGTACTTTAAAAGGGCCCAATTCTACAAAAATCTGAAACCTGATGGAGATATTTCAAAACGTAGCATCTTCTGTAACTTGTGTCTGCCTGCCTCCCAGCATCTGAGCTGTTTCAAAATGTGACAGGAGGGGGATAGAAAGGGAGTGGAGGGAGTCTGGGATTTTTTCAGCTCTCACTGGGGGTAGGTTGGGCATATTTGAGCCCCCCAAGGTAGGGGGATCCAATTCACCCATTCCACCCTCCAGAGCTGGCTGGGGAACCCCTAGATCAAGCTCCCTCTGCTCCCTTTCCCCCCTCCCATTCTGAAAAAGGGACAGGCTGGCAGGGAGGAGGGGCCATTGCTAGGGGAAACCAGCTGGAGGCTCACAGCCAGCAGCTAGATTCCCCTCGCCCCTGGAACCAACAGTGAACTTCTGTTTGGTCTGGGGGATCGTTGTACCTTGAAATGCTTCCTGCAAAGCCTTCTCAGTTACAGCACAGAGCTGCACTTCTGTCTGCACCCTTAAAGGGACCTATGTATGGAGGTTTACAGACATACTGGAATATACCTGTGGTGCACTTCTGCCTGGCATGTGGTACAGGGAGGAGATACTCTGATTCCTGCAAGGACTTGTTATGACTCAAAGGCTATCACTTGATATGAAGTAGTGTGCCAACACTGCAGGTCCAGAAATGGGCACAGGAAACAAGGGGAAGTTCCCATTTTTATATAGAAAATCATAGCGGTTAGGGACACAAGTCAACAGGCCAAAAGGAGAGAACAGGTAGATGGTAAACACTGTAGTAACATACACTCAGCACTTTAATTCCTACCCCCTCCCTCCATACCTCTGGAGGTGTCCCCAGAATAGCCTTTAGTCTCTACAGTGCTTAAACAGCAGCCTGCAGCTGCCCCCAAGTCTGAGTCCAGCTCCTTCAGTCCACAGCCCTGGCTGCCCCAGCCAGTGAGATCTCCAGCTGCACTGTGCACTCCTTTGTGTAGAGCTGACCAGTTCCATGCACACGTTGCTCTGTCTTCCCCCTCCTCAAGCCTCAAGCAGCTTCTACCTTTTTTCCTTGCCCCCTTTTTCCCCCCAGCCCTGAGGGTTTCTGGAAGTTACAGTACAAATTAACAGGACAGCTCTGCAGACTGCCCTGGTCCCTCCTGCTGTTCCACACAGTATATTCACATTAGAATAGCTTGGGTATTTCCCCACTGCCTGTCTCGTATGTACATGTTATCATTGTATTTTCAGCTCCATTTTGGCATGCATTTAAAATGTAAAGAGCATGGTCAACAAAGCTCCCAGTAACCTCCTCTCTAACTTGTTTTCTTGTCTCTTCACTTCTTAGTCAATACCTCGTACTCAGTTCTAATTGGAAACTGGATCTAAGCAAACAGGCCTGAAAGAACTGAAATACAGAAAGCAAATCCCTGCCCTCAGAGTTACGCTTTGCATCTGTATTGCCATACTGTGCTGACCTCTGCTTCACGGACAGAGAAGGAATACTATCCTCAATGCACAAGCTAAAACTATTCCAACACGGAGGAAAGGCAACAAGAAGGCACAGCAGCCCTCCTGGCTCTCCAGGGACCTAGCGGACCTCCTGCGGCTAAAAAGGAAAGCCTCCAAAGAATGAAGGACGGGATTCACCTCCAAGGAGGATTATTCTGCACTGGTCCGGTCCTGCAGGGAGCAAACCAGGAAAGCCAAGGCTGCAACTGAACTCCAACTAGCTTCAAGCATCAAGGACAACAAAAAGTCCTTTTTCAGATATGTGGGGAGCCGGAGGAAAAGCAAAGACAACGTTGGACCCCTGCTAAACCAGATGGGGCAACTGACAACTGACGCCCAGGAAAAAGCCAACCTATTAAATAGATACTTTGCGTCAGTCTTTCATCAGTCCCATGGGACGCCCATGCCTGCTATGGGACAGGGAGATCCGGGTGATGGGGATCCCCTACCCTCCATAAATGCTGACCTCGTGAAGGAACATCTTGAGAAGCTGGATACCTTCAAGTCAACTGGCCCTGACAATCTGCACCTCAGGGTACTCAAGGAGCTGGCGAGCGTCATAGCCCAGCCTCTGGCACGGATCTTTGAAAACTCCTGGCGCTCTGGTGTAGTGCCCAAAGACTGGAAGAAGGCCAATGTGGTGCTGATCTTCAAGAAAGGGAGGAGAGTGGATCCGGCTAATTACAGGCCCATTAGCCTGACTTCTATCCTGGGGAAGATCTTAGAAAAGTTTATTAAGGAGGCCATCTTTGAGGGACTGGCCCAGGCTAACATCCTAGGGATAGCCAGCACGGGTTTGTTGCGGGTAGGTCTTGTTTGACCAATCTCATTTCCTTCTATGACCCGGTGGCCTACCACCTGGATGAGGGAAAAGAGATTGATGTCATATATCTTGACTTCAAAAAAGCTTTTGATCTGGTATCCCATGATCACCTCTTGGCCAAACTGCCCAGTTGTGGCCTTGGCTCCACCACAACCCGCTGGGACATTGGCTCTGTGGTCGGACCCAGAGAGTTGTAATTGATGGCAGTCACTCATCATGGTGCCCTGTGACCAGTGGGGTCCCTCAAGGCTCTGTCCTGGGACCCATACTGTTCAACATCTTCATTAATGATGTGGACATTGGAGTCAGGAGTGGACTGGACAAGTTCGCCGATGACACCAAACTTTGGGGCAAAGCATCCACGCCAGAAGATAGGCGGGTGATCCAGGCTGACCTGGACATGCTCAGCAAATGGGCAGACGAGAACCTGATGGTGTTTAACACTGAAAAATGCAAGGTTCTCCACCTTGGGAGGAAAAACCTGCAGCATCCTTATAGGCTCGGCAGTGCTACGTTGGATAGCACTACAGAAGAAAGAGACTTGGGGG
This sequence comes from Crocodylus siamensis, assembly GCF_052110815.1. Classification (NCBI taxonomy): domain Eukaryota; kingdom Metazoa; phylum Chordata; order Crocodylia; family Crocodylidae; genus Crocodylus; species Crocodylus siamensis. The sequence continues at coordinate 33,243,171 of NC_143404.1, read as the reverse complement.
TCATCACTGACCACAAGATGAATGTGAGCCTGCAATGTGATGCTGCGGCTAATAAAGCAACCAAAACACTGGCTTGCATCCATAGATGCTTCTCGAGCAAATCCCGGGACGTCATTCTCCCCTTGTACTCAGCCTTGGTGAGGCCGCAACTGGAGTACTGCGTCCAGTTTTGGGCTCCACAATTCAAAAAGGATGTGGAGAAGTTTGAGAAAGTCCAGAGGAGAACCACGCACATGATCAGAGGTCAAGAAAACAGATCTTACGATGATAGGCTGAGAAACATGGGACTCTTTAGCCTGGAAAAGCGTAGGCTCAGGGGTGATCTGATGGCCACCTATAAATTTATCAGGGGTGACCACCAGGATCTGGGGGAACATCTGTTCACCAGAGCGCCCCAAGGGATGACGAGGTCGAACGGTCACAAACTCCTGCAAGACCGTTTCAGGCTGGACATAAGGAAGAATTTCTTTACTGTCCGAGCCCCCAAGGTCTGGAACAGTCTGCCAGCGGAGGTGGTTCAAGCACCTACATTGAACACCTTCAAGAGTAAATTGGATGCTTATCTTGCTGGGATCCTATGACCCCAGCTGACTTCCTGCCCTTTGGGCAGGGGGCTGGACTCGATGATCTCCCAAGGTCCCTTCCAGCCCTAATGTCTATGAAATCTATGAAAATAAGCAGTAGCAATCCACAGCCCATTCTAATATTATAAAAGTCTTAATCTGTCTGTTTGCCTGTTTGTCTGTAACGCATTATTCATGTGCTGATTGGCTAACAAACAGCCAATCAGAGTGTGAACAAGGATTCAAACAGAAGCTGGCGGCATGATGGGGGGAAAAAAGGGACAGTGGGGGGCAAAGCCAGCACAGTTGGCCTCGCCTCTTCCGCCGCCCTGCTCCCTGTAGGTAGGGGCAATGGAGTGGACAGAACAGGGGGAACGAGGCCAGCAGTGCTGGCCTTGCCCCCCCTGCCCTGTTCCCTGCAGGTGGCAACAATAGAGCGGGGCTGGGGGGGCAGGCCACCGGAGCTGGCCTCGCCCTCCCACCTTACTTTTTGCACATGATGGCAGCAGTGGTGTGGTGGGGGGGAGCAGGGTTGGGATGCCGTGGCAGGGAGGCGATGGGGCCACAGGGTCTGGCGTCAGCGTGCCCCTCCCCACTTCCATTATTGCCATCTGTGGGGCCCAACACAGGATGACGGCAGTGATGGGTGGAGGAGCAGGACCGATGCAAGTTGGGGGAATAGCGGGCGTGCCATGGCAACATCTGTGGTTGGGGAAGGGGAGGAGTGAGCCCAGGTCTGACACGGGAGGAGGAGGACTGAGCCTGAGCTGGAGGAGAAGCTGGCCTGCTGTGGTGGTGGCAAGGGAATAGTGGGCCATGGCCCAACCTGGCCTAATGCAGGAGCAGCTGGAGGAGGGGAGGAGGATCACTCCTCCCCACCCTTGGGCCTGGGCTCACTCCTCCCCCACCACTTCCTCCCCCATGTTGGCTCTGAGCCCGCTCCTCCCATTCCCACCCCCACCGCTGAGTCAGCCGAGGCCCACTGCTCCGCCTGCCACGGCAGGTCAGCTTCTCCCTGCCCTCAGGCCCAGTCCTCCCCTGCACTGGGTCTGGGCTCGCTCCTACCCTCCTCCTGCCACTGGATCGGGGAGGGGGTAGAAAACCCAGATCCCAAGCAGCAGGAGGTAGAGGGGGAACAGGCCTAGACTGGGGGGAGCACAGGGCTCTGTCCCTGTACACTCCCCTGCATCATTCCTGATGGGCAATTAGCTAGTATATATATATAATGTCAAAATTTTGCCTACAGTTTTCAAACCACAGTGGTTTATTCTGCCAGCAAAAAGAGGACTTTAAAACTAGATCTTTATTCTTATTACATAGTCAAATAATATGACTGAGTCTACAGGTGAGATTCTCCAGAGCATGTATGAAGTATTGGACTGGTTTGGTCTGGTATGTTATTAGTAGATTTTGAGACTGGTAAAAGGAATAAAACATTTATAAGATACCTCAGTGTCAGCAGAACAACCTTTTTTGCCCAACCCTCCATTTTTTCCCATTACATCCAGAGAAAGTGAGGCTAACTGCACCCACCTGCCAGTGCCAGTCACCAGTAGTTTCCCTGAATCTCATATAAGGGGATGTAGTACCTAAGCCTGTGTCCACTCCTAGGGTGGCCTTACTGGTATTGGAGTAGTGGTATCCTATACTAGCTAAGCACTTCTAATGTGAACAGTGTTGTACTAGCAAAGATATGCTCTGTTCTAATACAGGGAAACCACCCCCCACAAACAAAATAAGCAATCCAAGTAAAATCATGTATCTGTCCTGTGGGCCTCTGTTGGCTCAACTCTGTCAGTCAGGGATGCCACCCCTTCACATTCCTGACTAACATGGATGTCTCTGTTGACTCAGTGGAAGAACCCTACATTAGAAGCTGCTGCCTGGTTACAGGGAGATATTTCCATATAATTTTCAATCAGGCATTTTAAATCCCCTCAGTTAAACTGTCCCAGGAGCCTGAAAGCAGCTGTGCCTGTGTGCGCAGCTGTGCAGAGCAGGGCCTATCTGGCTTTTCTCTTCTTTTTGCATAATATCACAAATGGGGCTGCTGAGACTGAGGGCTGGAGCAACTTAAGGCCCTGCACTCCTGCTTCAAGACCTCCAGGAGACTCCAGTAGTACCTCAGGGGGTGTGTCTACATGTGCTATTAATCCCACCACCACTTCCAGGGGGTCATTGACTTGGTGCACAGTGTGACCCAGCATGTTTTAGAGGGCACCACAGACCTCCAGGACAGCCTCCACAGAGGTTGCCTTGCTCACTCCGAAGAAGTGGCCAATGTACTGCAGGCTGACAGGTGTGGCCAGGTTGAACAAGGTGATGGCCAGCGAGGTGTCTGCAGGAAGGAGTGGCCACATAGTGGTGTCCTGCCACTCCAGGTGCAAGTAGAAGTGATTGAGGAGCTCCTGGAAGGTGGCCCAGGTCATGTAAAAGCCTCCAGCCTCTGCCTGTCATCCCAGGTGCTTTGGGCAATGTGCAGACACCAGTTTTGGCTGGCTGGTTGGGCCCACAGGCAGTGGGGCCCGAGGCCCAGGAGGCCCAGAAGTGCATGGAAGGCACCAGCGATGGCATCCAGGTATGCTTCGTCAGCATCCTTGCCAGGGTCCAGGCAGCGGCATGGGGTCCAACCGGCAGCAGTGTGATGGCAGGGGGCCTGGGACACCACAGTGAGCCAGGCCAGGTGGCTGCACCATGCAGTGGGGATGCCAGGGCTGAGACTGACCTTGGCCTGGTGGTAAACCCATCCAGGAACATTTGCACACGTAGAGGCACCCAAGGAGGAGGGGCCAGATACCCAGCCTGAATCTTTTTCTGCTGTTTTCATAAAATATTTCAATATTGATTGCCTGTAATAAACAAGTACACTAAAAACAACCCAAAATATATTTTGAAGTCAGGGATAGGAAGAGAGGTTGATATAGTCATACCTAATGGAAACGATTGTTCTTTTCATTCAAGATCAGATTTTGTTTTAAAACTTTAAACCTTCTATTTCAATGTACATGTACCTATCAGCATGTTGATTTCAATACAAGGCTGCTGCAATCATTTGTACAAACTGAAAAAAAGAAATGTGTTCAGGGTCTGGGCTCAGCGGGCCTCATACAGATTCCCTTGAAATCAATGGACTGATTTTCATTCATTTGAAGAGTAGCTAGTTCAAGGCCAGTATGTGACTCATAGCTGACTCAATGTTATTCACAGTGGATGTATCTACACAAGACACTTTACTGCGCATTAGATTAATCTAATGCACAGTATAACATCACCTCTACAAGTGCATAGCAATTTCTGTGCAGCAGATTAATCTAATATGCCATTTTCCTGTACCTGTAGAGAAAGGTACTAGGAAGTGGCACATTAAACTAATGTGCCAAATTGTACGTGTAGACACTGACTGGGAGCAAACCAGTCCATCTATGCAGCAAGGGGCCACAGGGGGTGGGAAGAGCTGTCCCAGTTTGGTGAGATGCTGCTTGCTAGCCTCGTGGGGACCTGTCCTAATCTCCATGTGGCTGGCAGGCAACATCCAGCTGAGCTGGGACAGCTCTCCCAGCCATGTGGAGATTGGAACAGCAGCCAGGACAGGTCTCCCCTGCTCCATGGAGAGTGGAACTAGCCCCTGTGCCCCCTGCCAGCCAGGGGGAGCCTGGAGCTCCTCATGGCTGCTGTAGGGGGGCAGAGCAGAGCAGAAGCAGCCCTAGATTGAACTGCTTCCATGGCAAAAACATTTGCTTTCAACAGGCCCACATTCAGGTGCTTGTAGGAGTGTAGTGTAATGCACCAGAATTTTTCACACAGACTGAGGGAAGACTTGGGGTATTTGATAGCAGCCTTCAACTACCTGAAGGGTGGTTCCAAAGAGGATGGAGCTCCACTGTTCTCAGTGGTGGCAGATGACAGAACAAGGAGCAATGGTCTCAAGTTGCAACAAGGGAAGTTCAAGTTGTATATTAGGAAAAACGTTCTCACTTGGAGAGTGGTCAGCACTAGACTGGTTTACCCAGAGAGGTGGTGGAATCTCCATTCCTGGAGGGTTTTAAGGCTAGGCTCAACAAAGCCTTGGCTGGAATGATTTTGTTGGGGATGGTCTTGCTTTAAGCAGGAGATTGGACTAGATGACCTCCTGAGGTCCCTTCAAACCCTAATTTTTTATGATTCTATAATTGCACATGTAGATATGCCCAGCGTATCCAGGCTGTGGCCACCATAGTTGTGTCACAGAAGGACACAACTAGATTGCACCACAGTGGTTTGGGTAGAAGGGCTCAGATATTGTGGTAATGGGGTGGACTGAGAAGAATAGAATAGAATAGAATAGAATAGAATAGTGTAGTGTAGTGCTGTCCTAAGGCCAAAGGAGCCAAACAAAGGGCAATGTTTGATGAACAGGTATTGAGATGGTGGATAAGTATCTCATGGAAGGTTAATATTTCATATAGTCTCATTTACACCTTAATGAATGAAGAGGGAGTTAACATCACACTATTGGAAGTGCCAAGGGTTTTAACCTGGGTGGCACAAAAAATACCAGGAAGGACAGAGGGATCACAGAGAAACCAGAGAGGTTAGAACCACAAGTGAAATGTAATAGAGATTCAACACAGATGAATGAAGGATAATGCGTGCAGGGGATAATCATTCAAAACTGGATTAATCAGAAGGAGAATTCGGGAAAGCAGGTGGTCCAGGGAAGAATGGTCATGCAATGTTATATGGTATTTGAGGAAGTTACAGCAGTTTGAGGCTAAGGGTATGACTACATGGTGCAATGCAGTGCTGTGCAGATACCTGTGCTGCCTGTGAACAAGATAGCTCAGGTACTGGCAGCAGTATACCTATATTAGCATGATGCTGTGCCCAAACTAATGAAACCCACTAGCAGTAGGGCATATCATCCCAGGCAGACTGCTCCACTAAGGTGGGTATACTGCTTCTGGGACCTGAGCTAGCTCATTTAAGAACAGGTGCATCTCATATTCAACATGGACTTCCTTGGCTCTTGTTGGCCTTTTATGCACTCCCTACCAGGTGGACATGCCATGTTCTGTAGCTCAGATAAATGTGTATTTACTCTGACCAACACCAAATGATAGTTCTAATACAGTGGCTACCAGGACCTTGACCAGACCAAAGTTACCAACCTTGTTACTTGGGTGTACTCCTACCCCACAATGAAGTTGATGGCAAAATTTCATGGGCTGCAATGAAACTGGATTCAGTCCTGTTGTCTCACTACTCTCATTAAAAAAATATTGGCTCATGTCCATAGTAATGACAATGCTTCCAGTGAGCCAACCAGGTCCCTCTATTCAGGCTTTTACACATGCTAATTGGCTTTGAATTATACTCAAAAGCAGGCTGAACCAACATAGAACACAAACCATAAGTGCTATGTACCCAGGTTAGCCTTTGCCAAAAGGTACACAGCTGAAATTTCTCAAGGGGCCCATCCAAATGAGCATGCACATGTGGTATACAGCGTCACAGACCCATCTGCAGCACCACACGTGCCACACATGCAAGCATTCCCTGCATTGCTAATTTGCAGCATGGGGGTTGCAGGGAGGGCCACACTGGGAAATCCCAGTGTAAAAAACTCCCTGTACCTAAAAAAATGCAGGGCAGCGTGTGGTAGTAGTGTGTACTACCCCAAACTGGAGTTTGGCTGGCTGAAGCCATATTCTGGCTGCCAGCCAGGTTCTCTTTTGCCAGATTGCCACAGAGGCAGCCCCTGGAGGCCTCTGGGACCCCAGGTAAGGGTGCTGGGTGCTGCGTAGGTGCTGGCTCTAGACTCCCCTACCCCACCTGAGGCAGTGTGCCACATGCCAGAACACATGTTCACGGTCATTCCCTGGGGACAAGTAGCAACAGCACATATTGTGCCACTGTTGTTTGTCCCCAGGGGAACACACTCTTGAAGATGTGCCCATGGAGGCCATTACAGTAATACAGGTATGGAAGTGGAGAATTCAGGAGCAGCAGTCTGTCTTCCTCAGAGTCCTGTATGGCCTCTTACCTTAGTGCAGTGGTTCCCAATCTGTGGTGTGGGTACCACCAGTGGTACGCAGACAACCTGTCAGTGCTATGTGTTAACAGATTTATTATAATTATTAAATACGACAAAAATGTGCTGGTGGTACTTAAGGTTGTATCATTTTAAATTGATGGTGCACAATCTGTCAGAGTTTGGGAACTGCTGCCTTAGTGCATGAGCACCTCTCCCTCTCCTATGTATTTACCCGCAGTACTTCAAGGGTATTATTCCCCCTGTACTGCTGAGGGAAATTTGCTACAGAGAGGCTGAGTGACTTAGTCACAGTCACATTGGCAATCTATGGCAGAGTAGGGAATTGAACCCAGGCTGTTATATCTTACACTTGTGCCCAAACTCCTGACCATGCCATCCTAAATCTGTGACACCCCAAGACTTAAAACCACTCAGGCAATGGGTTGACATGCTTCCTCACTGCAATTCTTTCAGTTATACTAGTCTCCAAAGCCATCCTGCTATCCAGGTACACAAGTCTCTTTTATCTCTACTGTACAGTAACCTGCTACATTCTGCACATTATGTAGGTTGCATTAATTTAAACTCACACTGAATATTGATTTTTTTTTATTATGCCAAATGACTGTTTCCAGATTAAAGTTAAATTTCTCATTCTCAGAATCCCTGAAAATATTTGCTGGGTATTTAGTAAGATCAATAGTAATATTGGCCCTAGCCATTATATAGGTATCATCTCACTGAAGCGCTGACTGGTGGACCAAGAAGAATTTATCTCCAGGAAAATAAGCCTGCTCTTGTTGGCCTGAAACACTATTGTGGAATTGCCTTTGTCTGGCTTCAGTGGTGGAATAGAAATTATGTCATCCTTCTCTGTGTGTTCTCTGTGTGTTCATTGGTCTACCTGGCCAACCTTGTCAAAACCAAGAGGTCCTGATTCTACTGTCTTAACTTGCATTGAGTTGTATCCCACTACTTAAATACCCCAATTAGTTTAAATGGTGCATGGAAAAGGTAGAGCACTACTCAACAAAGGGAACGGTGGCAAGTTTCAGCTGACAGTTTGTTCCTGGGGATATACAAACTTCTGTAAAGTGAGTGTCCTTCACAGGGGAGTCATAGTCAGGCTGTACCATTTGAGGGGTCTGTTGGGTGAGCCTTGTGGCTTGATCACAGGATCCAGTGTTTCTAAGATAAGGCAGCCTTGTTCACTCAGCATCTCTGGTGCCTGCCTTTTCCCTTTTATGTCCCATTTCCTGCTGATTATTAATGACAGCTAGAGCATCTTCTTTCCAAGCTTGACTCTTTTGGTAGGAGTTGCACAATGAATTTAGGTTCATGGACCAGATCTTTATCTGATGTAAATCAGTGTAGTTCCATTGAAATCAAAGGAGATATGACATTTGCAACAAAATGAGGATTTGGTCCTTGTTTCTAGGAGAAACCATTCATCCTGTCCTGCCCTGTTGGGGATTAGAACAAACACTCCATCACAGAAACAAATATGTATTTTCTCTGGAATAAAACATGAAGTTATTTCTTTCTCCAGTTTAAATGTAAGATATTCTAAAAGTTGTGTCGTGGGTGTAACTATTACCAAGTCAAAGCTCCCACCACTTAGACTGCTGGACTTAAGGACAGAGGCCAAACTATCTGTAGATGTATCTTCTTTAACCTCAGCATATAAAGGGCTAGCCCTCTTTGAACATGGCTGTTTGTACAGAGACCCCCACCTCCAAATTGAACTAATTTTTGTGGAACCTCTCTTTTTCTCCTTTGGACCTATGAATATATCATTTGGAAATTTTCATTTGTGACATGCTAATTGCCCTCATTATTGTGATTTCTGAAGGTACCTAACATGCCCATGACAACTGGTGCAGTCATATAAGGGTGAAATGTGGTTTGTTGTTCCCCACTGCAGCCTGCACTCTTAGCCTGAGTAACAGGTCACTGCCAGTTCAACAGCAAGAAGGATTTTTTCTTTAGTGCCTGCAGATTTTACAGCACACTTCATTTTTTTCTACTTGTTCTATTGTTTCTAGGTAACCTTGCAGTTTATTTTCATCTTCTGTGCCATTATCAGCAGGTTTGCAATAAAATTCACACCAATGCATCGGATAAAATGTACTATGGTTATTGCAGGCAAGGTTCTTTGGGTACATGTGATGTCTTTTATTAGACCAACTAAATAGTTAGAAGAAAATTCTTTGCAAGCTTTTTGGGCTTAAACTTTGCCTGAAAGCTTGCAAAGAACTTTTTTTCCAACTATTTAGTTGGTCTAATAAAAGGTATCACATCTACCCCAGGAACGTTGCCTGCCTATGTCCTTAAACCAACATGGCCACAACCAACAACCCTACGTTATCGCAGCACTCTCTGGGCTAGATTAGGGTTACCATATGTGGTGGCCTTGCCTATCTTTGCCGGGTTCCTCAGGCTTAGAGAACTGCCAAAGTGATTGGTGGGCCAAACCCACCAATCAGAGACTAGCAGGGGAGGAGCCTTGGGAGGAGTCCACCCCACCCCTACATCAGGGTGAGGGGAGGAGTGGACCTAATTGAAGACTGCGCTCCATCTCCCCACAATTACCCAGTCTTCAGTCTTGGGGCAGAGCCCCAAAAGTGTATGTAAGGAGCTGCATGCACAGCATGTGAGAGAGACGTTGACAGACAGAGAAGAAAGAAGAAGCTGGGGCTGAGGAAGAGTTGGGAAGAGCTACCAAGGGGGTGCTTCCAGTTGCCCTGAAGAGCCTAAAGACTCCACCATCAAATGGGAGCGGCAGGCAGCTGTGTCCCCAACCCCCTGCTGCAAGGGAGTGTGGCAAGCTGGCGCAGGCATCACTGCATGGAGGGTCTGCAAAGGACTGGGACCTTGGGAGCCGCTCGAGGTGGCTCAGATCTCCAACCCTGGCATGAGGCCAGACAGTGCAGGCATCATTGCACAGAGGGTCTGAGAAGGACTGGGACCCTGGGACTTGCTCAAGGAGGCTCGGGTCTCCAACCCGGGCATGAGGACAGCATCCCTGCTCCAAGGGCCCTTGGAGGGGGCAGAGGGCATCTTGGGCCCCATTCCCCATTGCTGGGCATGAGGGCCTGTGGACAGCGCAGGCTCCGCAGTGCAGCGCAGCGCAGCAGGCCTGTACTGGAGCCATGCATCCCATGCAGGGACTGAGACAGAGCACCCAGTGCAGGAGCCACTTGCCTAGCTGGGGATGAAGCACTGGGAACCTTGCTAGACCCCTGCTCACTGCGGAGCATGAGTTCTCGGGCAAGGGGCTTCCCACCAGGGAGGGACACAGTGGCTAGCCCCATCAGAGGGGTTTTAGGCTACAGGGAGAGAGATTCCTCTAGAGGAGGTGGGTATTTGGGATTACCACATCTTATATTTTGGAGTGTTTGTTACTTGCTTGTTGTGTTTTCTATTCTGGAGAGTTTATTAACTGTTCTGCTTTACATTTTGGGGGTGCTTACCCATCAATTGCTAGGACATACTTACCCTCTGAGGATTCGTGGGTGAGGTTTCTCTTGTTGGTCTTGGGGACTGCTATACTTACCTGTTCTGTTATTTGTTGATTTGAATGTATTATATGTAAATATTTATCTTTATCACCCATCCAGTTTATTCTGTCCCCTCCTGTTTATTTTGCATCTGAATAAACCATGTATATAGTTAAGATACTGTGTTCTGGTCTTCCTTTATAGAGACACCAGAGAAGAGGAAGCTGCAAGCAAGCTGCAGTTTCCACCCCCAGGACATATGCCCTGCTAATCATCCCCTTCTATTGGAAAAGGGGGGTACACACTTGGGTACATCTGGGTTACATATGTCCGGGTTTTCCCAGACGTGCCCTCTTTTTTGGACCGCTGTGCTGCATCTGGGCAGGTTTTTAAAAAAAGAGCCAAATGTCCAGGTTTCATGAACAACGCGTGCCCCCAGAGCCTGGGGGGGTGCAGCAACTGCCTGCAGGTGGCATCACCGGCAGCAGGGGCATGGCACTGGCGAGCTCCTGCAGGCAACGGTGGCAGTATCGGCGGTGGGGGCAGGCCGAGCGAGCAGCTCCCACAGGCGGCTGCAGTGGTGTTGGCGGCAGGGGGTGAGTGCCAACTGGCAGTCAGCGACCACCCACAGATGCCACCAGCAGTGGTAGTGGCAGTGGCAGCCAGTGGCAATCAGCAACTGCTTGCAGATGCCACCAACGGTGTCAGTGGTAAGGGCGGAGGGGTACAGTGAGTGGCAACTGCCCGCAGGCGCAGCTTCTGTCACGGCGTGCACTACCAATATCACAGGGGAGCATGTGGACCCGCGTGCACCACCTATGTGTCACCAGTACTGGGTTTTTTTCTGTTCTTCTGCTCTCCCAGGTTGGCCATTTGGGGATTGGCTGTCAGGGGTCATGTGCTCCCTGCATGGGCACTGGAGGGGGAGAGAGAGAGAGTGTATTTAAGAGAGAGCAGGCTCCTGCACAATGCAGGAGCTGAGTGGGTAGCAGGGCTGGGGGGCAGGGGTCTGCGCGTTGGGAGAAAGCAGCACCAGCAGGGCTGGGGACCAGGGCAGGGGGCTGCAGGCCAGAAGTGAGGGGCACTGGCAGGGCTGGGGGGCAGGGGGCTTTGGGTCAGGAGTGAGGGGTACTGGCAGGGTTAGGGGGCAGGGAGATGCAGGTCAGGAGTGAAGGGTACCAGTAGGGCTGGCAGGGGGGCAGAGGCTGCAAATCAGGAGTGAGGTGCACAGGGCACAGGACAGGAGACCATGGATTGGGTGTGCAGGGCACTGGCAGCACCAGGGAACTGTGGGTCAAGAGTGAGGGGCACCAGCAAGGGGTTGGGGGCAGGGTACTGCTATTTGGGAGTGAGAAACACTGGCTGGTGGGGGATGTGGCTTGTCAGTGAGAGGCAACAGAATGGGCAGGGGCAGGGCACCGGCATGTCACTGTGCCCCCCGACCATCATATTCACCCTGCCCTCCAACAGGTGTCCTTTTTTTTGGACCTGGAAACATGATAACCCTAGGCTAGATTCAGCTGCACTTCTGCGAATCTAGAGAAATTCTTGAAGCCAATGGAAATACTGTGGTAATGAGCCTGGGACATCTGTCTTCTCCCTTTGTGAAAAGTAGTTACACCAAATCCATTTACACATCCATTCCTGTCCTATTTCAAATAATTTATTAAGTCTCCCATTTTCTGTGCCATGTTAATCTGCCAATTAATAATAGCCAATATACAATCTACGAACCCCTCGCCTTCATGCAGCCTTATGTTCCTCTGATTGTCACTGCTGTGTTTCCAGCCCTTCTGTTGTCTGTGTTGTGTCCCTGATCCAGCAAACAGTTAAGTGTGATTAACTTTAAGCATGTAAATACATCCACTCCATGAATACATCCACTCCATGAATGTTTTTTCCCCTACTATGTACCATATATGTAACAGGGAGCCTGAGGCTCCCTGTTACTTTAAGATAATAGCAGCTCAGTTAGGGAGCGCCACAGGCTAAGCAGCAGCTGCAGGTGACCAGGGCAACAGGCTAATTGGGTAATTAGCAGGCACCTACAGGCAGTCAAGGAACCAGATGTAGGCAGGGCCCTGGAAACATATAAGCCCAAGACTGGGTCTGGTGGGGGAGTCTCTCCAGGAGAGCAACCCAGGGATGCTGGGCCAACTACTTCAGTGCCTGAAGGAACGGTGAGGCTCAGGGAGTTCATAAGGAGCCCAGGATGCTGTATTAGTGAGTGAAGGCTTACACTTTTAAAGGGACAGAAGGCTGTTATTCCTTTAGGTTATGTTGTAGCCCAGGGCCTTTTGTTTATGTTGTGTTTAGACCAACAGTTTGGGTTGGGACTATAGGGGAGGTTTACAGAGGTCCCATTAGTGCCCAAGGGGCACATAACCACCAGGAGCCCTGCCAGGGGCAGGTTCAAGGCTCTAGTGAATATTGAACCCAGAGTAGCCATAGTGTGAGACACAGAGACTGGGACCAGGGACCCAGTTCCAGAGGGGTGCAGCCACATAGGGGCCAGGGGCCTGGCAGACAGGGGCTTGCGGCCAAGTGATGGAAGGGAAAAATATGAGCTACAGCCTCAAAACCAGGTCCAACGCAGTGGGCCTAGGCTAGAAGGCCTAGCCAGATTAAAGGGGCAGAGGCCAGGGAGGCTGAAGCCCCAACAGTGATGACAGTAACACCCGTGAGGCATGGGACGTGGTGCAGGGAAGGATTTAGAGCCATGCAATTACCCTTTAAGGCTTGAGGTGCCCTCTGGTGGCACAGTTACTGAGTAAGGCCCAGCAAGGAGCCTGAGGACCAGTGGGGACCAGTAGGTTGCCAGAGACCGTAGCAGGAATTCAGTGAACCAGGGCCATGCAAAGGTCCATGGACAGTCTCCCTATCTATCATTATTTCTATCAAGGCATGGCAGACAAGGTGTGATGGAGCCTTGGGGCAGTTGTGGAGCCACCGGGGAGCGACATATCTACCCTTGGGACCCCAACTTTGTTACACTGTACAGTGGGTGCATCTACACAAGATGCTTTACTGCACAGTAAAGCAAATTACTGTGTAGTAAGCGTCACTGTCCACATCTACAGATGCTTACTGCACAGTAAGTTGCTCGACTCATGAGTTAATTTTCTACCTGTAAATACAAGTAGCAAATTAACTCCCGAGTATTTACTACACAGTAATGCTCATGCAGATGCTGACCAGGAGCAAATTTGCTCCCGGACAGCCCCACCACCAGGGGGCCATCCTCAACCTAGCCCCAGGACCACAGGGCTGGGACAGCTCTTTGCCTGGACCAGCCCCAGGTCCTTAAAAGTGTGCCCCAGGCCACCCACAGCAGCCTGCCTGGACCCTGCTGCTGGTACCCAGCACAGAATCACTGCACACCTATCTGTCCTGTGCTGTGCCCCTTCACTGGGCACTACACATACCTGCCCAGGCCTACCAACACTGAGACTGCTGCCTGAAGGCCCAGCAAGTTGTCGAGGGAGCCATTGCAGCATGCCCAGCAAAGGAGGATTAAGGTTTACTGGGGCCCTGAGCAAACACAAAATTGAAGGCCCCTTCTCCCTGCGGGAGCTGGGCTCCAGCGGGGGGAGGGCCTCTTCTCCTGGTGCTGCCGCTGCCAAGGGTGGGGTAGGTCTTCATGCCTCGTGGGGGAGACTGGGTGGACCCAGCTGGCCTGGGGGGGTGGGGGGCATATGCCTGCCTCTCCTCCCTGCTTCCGCCCCCTGCACCTACCCCCCTTCTCCCACAGCCACCATGGCCAAAGCAGAGCCCAGAGGGACAAGGGCAGATCTGGGCTGCTTTATGCGGGCTCACGGCTCTCCACTCTGCTGCTTTTCCCCTGGGGACACTCTTACTTCCTGACAAACATACACACTTCCCCTTCGCAGGACCTTCCCTACCCCCTCACCCCAGCCGATTCCTCTGAGGATGCTTCTCCTCCTCACTGCACTGTACCTCCATTCCCGAGGCTTCCCTGGGAGGTGGCATGCAGGAGCAGCGGGGAACAGATCCTGGGACACAGGGGCACAGCAGTGGGACACAGGGGCAGGAGGATGTGTGCAGCAGTGGGGAGCCATCCTCTCTCCCCGACCCACCTCCTGGATGAGTCATCCATAGCTCTGTTTTACTCCCTGCCCTGGCCCCAGGTTCCCCAGCCCCAGCTCCACTCCTTCCCTCACCATGGGGACCTCTATCTACCCCCTTCCCCCCCCCAGCTCCTTCCCTCCTATTGGACTTACCTGTAGACCACTGCCTGGCTGTGTTCCTGGCCACACCTCAAGCTGGACTGCTTGCTGGCTAGACTGTTGCTTGTCTGCAAGGGAAAATCTTCCATTTCCAAGGAAACACAGGCATCTGGGAGCCCCTGGGCCCAGGCCCCACTGGCCTGTGCATTAATTTTCCTATGCCTCCCCGATGGCAGATGCTGCCTTCTGGGGCCACAACTGGTCCCAGGAGGAGACTGTGGACCTTGTGGCAAGGCTGAGGTCCTCAGCCAGTTTGCATGGAGGGGGTGCTCTAATGTGCACATCTATGAGGGGCTGCTAGGCCACATGCGGGAACACAGGCACAACTGGCTGTTGTGCCAGTGCCACATAAAGGTCAAGGCCATGTGGGCACAATGGGTCACCATCACTGGCTGCAGTCGCCGTGTGGGGGCTGCCCATAAGTCCATACCCTTTATGCAGAAGCTGGACAACATCCTCATGCCCTGCGACTCTGGCCAGAGCAATGCTGTGTACATGAGCACAGGCAGCCTGCCTGAGCCTCCACTGTGGCCTGGCACCTTCAATGATGTGTCACCAGGGGAGGGCCCCTCGGGCCGCCAGGAGCCCATCCTGGCATGGTCCCTGCCCCTGGCCTCATTCAGCAGCTCCAGGAGCCCAGGACAGCACCTGCCCTGTCAGCTCCAGACACGTGGCCCTGCCCAGGAGGCAAGGACAGCCAAGGCATTGCTGGCCTTCAGCAGCTCTAGCTCCTCCCTGGAGGGGGCCTCTACCAAGGCAGCTGGACGCCACACCTCTGCACCTCCAGACACAACTGGAAGCCACATGTCCTCACCCTCAGCAAGGACTGACTCAGGCTGCTGGGTACACCTGACACACCTACCTGGTAAGCCCCGCACTAGGGAGTGGCCCTCCCTGCCCCTGCCCCTGCCCCAGCCCTCCCTCCCCACTTGGTCTGGACACCCTCTCTTGGCACCCAGGTTCCCACCCTTCCCTTCCCTCCCCCCCCACCACACACACACAGAGCACACAGGGAAGTGGATGACAGTGCAAAACTTTATTGAGTAGTCTGTGCCCCTGCAGCAAGGTGGGCATGGGCCTCTTGCATGCGGAGGAGCATGTCAATGCCAGCAGCTATATTGTCCTTGTCTGTGGCGGGGCAGGGATATATAGCACAGCCTCCAGGTGGTGACAGAGGTTGCAAGACAGTGTGGGCTTACCCTTTGCACCATTGAGGCTCAGAGTCAGGTTTGCAGGTGCACCTGGGGCACCGTGACAACCAGCAGCCACAGGACATAGTGGTTCAGGAACCTCTTAGTCCATACAAACAGCTTCTTGCAGTGTGCCTGGGACACTTGCAGTAAGGGCATGCTTGAGGCGCAGAGCTGACACAGAGCGGGCCTGGCCCCAGGGCACCCCTCTGGAAGGGCTACCTCTGGGGACGGCAGGAGTGCCACTAGCTCTGCATCCCAGTCATCTGGGAGCCACTTACCCCCTCCCCCCTCCCCCCCAGGTTCTGTGGGCTTGATGGCAGTGCAGGAGACAGGATGGCCTGGAGGAGAACTGGGGGGCTCTGGAGCCATGACAACAGGTGCTGCCAGGAACCTGGCCTGTCCCAGCCTGGGAAGGGGGTAGAGAAGGCAGGATGCTGGCAGCCAGAACATAGCAGCCTAACTGCCCCTGCTGAGCAACCAAGGATGGGGGCTCAGCCAGCAGCTGCCTGTGCCAGGGCCTGCCAGGCTAACTTACCATGTTGTCCATGGGCACCCATGCATGTATGACCCCCAGTCTGAGACCGGGTAGCACACAGCCCTTTGGTATTGAGCCTGTCGTCTCAGAAATGTTGCAGACCCTCACAAACAATCTCTTTCTTCTGGCTTTGTAGGACATGCAACTACACATGGGGGAGAGGCACAGGTTGGTAGCCAGGATCACCACCAGCCTCAGCCAGGGCCATGTGTACGTGCCAACTCTGGCAGCATAGGACCCAGGACCAGACCTGGCTGCTGGACTGCCTGGTCACCATGACCAAGGAGTGGCTGGCAGACTTGCAGGCCTGGTGCATGGAGGACGTCGCCTGTGAGTGGGAGAGGGATGCACACAAAGTGGTGAGGGACTGGGTGAACCACTAGTTCTGAAATAGGCTTCTGGCCCTGGAGGAGAGGCACCTAGAGGCCCAGGAGCTCCAGGCTGCCATGGTGGCCAGGGCAGTGGAGACCATGGTGGAGGACTGCTGGGTGCTGGACACTGTTTTGACCCTGGTGGTTGCCTTCATGCCATCCACTGCCCTGCCCCTAGCTCTGCCTGCTCCTTAGCAGCCACCCACTGCCCAGCAGCAGGGCCCCTGTAAGTCTGGGCTGAGGGGCAGTGGTGCCTCTACCAGCTAGGTGCCCCTGCCCCAGCTCCCATCCTGGAGGCCACCCAGCCTCACAGCTGGGCCCTGACCTGTCACCCTGGCTCCATGTCTCCCCAGAAAAAGAGCTGTTTGCAGCAGGGCCAGTACCGCATGCAGGCCCTGCTGGCTTGACCCACTGGCCACAGGAGGGGGAGCCAGTCACACTGGCAGAGTAGTGCCTGCTATCACACCTGGAGATGTGGTCTGAAGCCAGGGTACTGGGCACCTGCCCCTGGGCTCTGCCCCCTAGGTGCCACCACCCCAC
This sequence comes from Crocodylus siamensis, assembly GCF_052110815.1. NCBI lineage: Eukaryota > Metazoa > Chordata > Crocodylia > Crocodylidae > Crocodylus > Crocodylus siamensis. Next base: position 33,226,209 of record NC_143404.1, on the reverse strand, counting down.
TGCCTGCCACCCTGGAAGGGCACACATATGGACATAGTCTGCATGGGGAAGAAATTGCTTTGCTGTTGATGGGTGGGGTGGATGGTGGAGGGACTGTGTGGTTTGGAAGGGAAGTGGGGGGACAGTGGCTGCTGTAGTGGAGGGAGCGGGACTCTGTGTTTGTGGAAGGGAATAAAGTCCTTTTCTGAGAACTGTCCACAGTGAGCATGGTGCTAGGGGTGCGTGGTAGGGCTGGGATCTGGGGCTGGCCTTCCAGGCAACCTACAGTGGGGAGTGCAGGAGGGGCTTGTCAATCAGTGCCTCTTGAACCCAGTGCCCTGGCCGCCACTCGTGGGTGAGCAGCTCACCCAAGCCCTTGCCAGGGAGGGCCTTCCACTGTTGCTGCCAACACAGCTGGTGTTCCTGGTGCCAGGTGTCCTACTCACACTGTACCTCCCTTGCCCAGGCCTCGTAAAACAGCTCCTCCTGGGTCTGGCAGATGTTATGCAGCACACAGGCTGCAATGATGACCTGGGGACACTTGCCTCGTTGACCTCAAGCCAGGCAGTAAGGGTGTGCCAGTGTCCCTTCAGACAGCCAGAGGTGCACTCCATCAGCACACAGGCCTGGCTCAGATACCAGTTGAAGTGTGCCTTGTGGGGGTCCAGGTGGTCAGCGTAAGGCCACATGAGCCAGAGGAGGACAGTGTAGGTAGGGTTCCCAGTGAGGCGGGGTGTGACCTCCACCACGCACAGCTGGAAGTCCAGTACCCCTGGCATGAAGTGCTTGCTCTCCACCAGGGCTGGCAGGAAGGAGTTGTGGAAGACACAGGCATTGCGGTCACTGCCCACCCAGCCTGCACTCACTTTGGTAAAGGCACTGTGGTACTCAATGAAGGCCTGGAGCATGGAGTGGAAGCAGTAGTAGGGGCAGTCACTGCAGGGCAGGCAGGTGACAGGGATATGGATTCTGTCTAGGGTTCCATACACTGTGGGAAGCCTAGGGTGCAGAACCCCACCACCACCTCCAGGGGGTCATGCACCTGGAGCACGGTGTGCCCCCGCACATCCTAGAAGGCACTGTACACCTCCAAGTCAGCCTTTCTGGCAGTTGCTCCGTCTGCACTGAAGAGGTGGCCACCGTGGCAGACACTGGTGTGCGTGGCCAGAGCAATGGCCAGCTGGGTGTTCATCAGGAGGGGCGGCTGCATGGTGGTGGCCTGCTGCTCCAGCTGTGGGTGGAGCTGGTTGAGGAGCTCCTGGAAGGTGGCCTGGGTCATGTGAAAGCATTCCAGCCACTGTTTGTCATCCCAGGTGGTCTGGAGGACATGCAGCCACCAGTCTTGGCTGGCCAGGTGGGCCCACAGGTGGCAGGGCTAAAGGTCCAGGAACACATGGACAATACTGGTGGTGACGTTGGTATCAGAGCTGACTCGAGCAGGGTGTGGGGTGCGGGGCAAATCAGCCCATGCAGGGCTCCACCCCCGCTCTGATCCTATGTGCCCTGGACCCAAAGAAGCTGCCGCTGCCATTGGCACACTCAGCGCAGGGCTGGGGGGGAGCGAGCGAGCAGCTGGACCCAAAGCCGGCAGCGGCAGTGCGGTGTCGCCACGGCCGTTCTGCCTAACTCCATGGGGCCTCCCAAATCGCAGGGCCCGGGGCAGTCACCCTGATCTGCCCCACCCCCCAGGGACCGCCGTGGTTGGGATCTGGGCAGCAGCACACGGTCAGGCCAGCAGAAGCACAGTGGCAGGAGGCCTAGGACATTGTGTTGAGCCTGGCCTAGTGGCTGTGCTATGTGGGGGGTGGGGGGCACCAGGGCCATGACTGACCTGGGCCAGGCAGCAATCACCACAGCAGGCCAGCATGTTAAGCAGGGTGATTAGCCCAAGTCTGGGGCAGTGGACATTGCTGCTGGGGCCTGGGGGTGGAGCAGCCATGGTGGTGGGCACAGACTCCAGCAATAGAGCCACTGCATTCTCGCACAGTGCTCTGCAGACTGCTCCAGGAAGGCAAGTGGCTAGGGAGCAGCACACAGGGCTGCCGGTTAAAGACGTCCATCAGTTGCAGGCAGCTGCGCCTGAAGCCTCCAATTCTTCCTGGCTGCTGCAGGGGGCCAGCACAGGGCTAGGGGGTATGGGAGTAGACTGCTGCCAGGAACAGCAAACCTGCTCCCAAATGCACATATGTGTAGGCGCCTGCTCAGGATGGGTTTACTCCAGATTAGATTACTCTAGAGTAAACTCAGCCCACTGCATTTGCACTTGAAGACGTGCCCAATGTGAAGCACACTGAGAATGAGGACCCAGTTTTAAGACAGATCTCTAATCACATAAAACAAAAGCTAGTCTCTTATTTTTACATTTGGATCCTTGATACATGGGTAACGCTTGACTCCATATTATGTTTGATCAATCAGTGTCTTGGACTTCATTGCAGTGAGTACGGAAGTGACTGAAGTGCAGCCTTGACAGCTGCACCTCCGCACCCATCCATACCAGGGCAGCTAAAGCAATGCTTTTACAACATACACGTAGGAGCTACAGAACAATAGTCACCATCGAATTGTCAAAGACAGGAAAAAATTACCGCGGAGAAGCTAATGCATAGCTCCCTGCAGAACTTGTTACATTTGTCTACTGATTTAAGCTGCTTCAGCAATGACAGATGCTTTATACAGATTTGTTTTATTGAAGACTGCATGTAGCCCTCTTGGTTTTGCCTGTTACAGGGGAGCCTGCTTAAGACAGATGCAGAATGAATTGACAAGATGTTTCCCAAAACAAAGTAAATATGGCTTAAGCTTCATAGAAAGTCTGTAAGACCCAATCCTTTTTCCTCTGAAGGCAATTAAAGTTTTACTGTGAGAGCAGCACTAGACCCTGTGGCAGAATATTTTTGTGGATTCTCTCTCCTCACTAGCAAACTCCATTATTTCAGGATTACGCTGCTAAGAAAACCCGGCTCCTCAAAGCCCATGCTAATTAACATAAAGCCAGTTACTTGTATTCACAAACAGCCGTCCCTTTGTCCATTTCTATACCACTGCATTCTGGGACCCAGGGTTCACTGCATAGATCTTACGTGAGAGGCTTGTAAGGAAACATGCAAGGTACTCTGGGTCAAGACAGGCAATCTGGGAGATCATTGATATGTCAAAATCCCCAGGGCATCACAAAATGACCCCCAAAACAGAATAGTCCTAGTTTCTAGCCTTTGCTCCTCCTGCCAGCTGCTCAGAGGTTCTATACCCTCTACAACTGCTCAGCTCCAGAAACAGCAAATATGAAATAGCTTTACAAGATGCTGAGTGTTCTTCACAACACCCAAAATGAGGGCAAACTGAGCATCTTTCAAGCAGGCTCAGTTTCTTACAGAATGGGCCCCCACCTGCCCGGGTGCTTTTCTGGAGTGTTTTAACATATTTGCAATTAAGTCCAAGACACTGATTAATTTCCTTTCTAGCCCTTGTTTTGGCAGGAGGACAAGCGCTTCACAGAAGTGTGGTTTAAGGAGGAACAGGAAGGAGAGGTGGATATGTGGCAGACCAGGTCAAGAAGGACACTGACTAGGACAAGGATTTGAATGCAAAATGCACTGTTGTAGGGCCCTGTTTGGAAACTGAAACATGTGCCCTGACTTTTCAGGAATGTGATCCTTGGCTAAAATCAATGGACTCTGAAATATTAAACCAGCGTTTTGTAGCGTTTTGGTAGACCTGATGAAGAATGCCTTGCACTTGAAAACTTGTCTAACTATGGAGTAGATCCAGTAAAAGATATCACACACAAAAATCCTTGCCTCTAAGCATACCACTGCCCCAAAAGTTGCTGAAGGACATTTCAGCTTCTCTTTTGCCATCACTTGGAGACATTTTTTTAGCCCCCAGTATGAATTGTTAAAGAGTTTCCTACTTCACTTGTTATTACAGCACCCCCAGAGGATACTGAAAGGTATTTATCTGCCTGCTGCTTTCTTGATGACACTGTGTGCTGTTAGTGTGAGCCAAGAATTAACAGCTCATTTTCTGCAGGATCGGACAGCCATTTTTTTCTTGCGTTGATGCTGCAGATGAAAAAAAAAACATGGACTGTTGCAGACAAAGCTAGAGGACAGCTCCCTCTGAGTGTGCTTTTGCTTAATTGCAGCCTTGCCAATACTTGCAAGTTACATGTCAGTTATTTGAATTAAGTCCTTTTTCATCCTGGTCATGATTCCTGGGACAAGTCTGAAGGAGACGCAGCTTACCATGGCTGCGTGCTGCCCCCCTCTGGTTAGTGAGAGGCCGGCTCACATCGTATCCGCGCACGCGGGTGCATCTCGGCGGGAAATGGAAGCTGGGCCGTGTCTGCACGCAGACGGACAGGGGCTGGCCGCTGGAAAGGGCCCCTGCCCGCAGACACACGGGGCCTTCCCAATTCGGACTTCCAGTCGTGTGAAACGCCGCGGCTCCGAGCACGGGTCGGGGCTACGGACCCCGCGGCGGCGCTTACGCGCTACACGGCCCCGGGCAAGTCCCCTGGGCCAAAAGGGGCGTCACTCCTTCCCCACTGGCACCCTCCCTCGTGACTCCGACTCAGTTACCCAGCGCGCACGCGCGTTAACTCCATCCCCGGCACGGGCGCCCTGCATTCTGCGCACGTGAGCGCCCCGGGCCTTGCAAGGGCGCATGCGCAGTAGGGCCAAATGGGAATAGCCCTGTCTTTGCCTCGCTTGCGCATGTGCGAAGCGGGGAGGGTGGTGCTTGACTCCAACCCACGCAGGCGCAATACATCCGGTCTGACGCAAGACCGCTGCAATCTTCCTGCGCTGCAGCTCGTCCGACCTTGAGGGCGTAATTTCACTCAGGACCCCGGCTACCGTAGCGGTGCCTGTGCGGAAAGCTGCTCGCGGATCAGCGAGACAGAGGGGGCCTCGCCTACAGCAAGGGGCAGGAGGTCGGGGGAGGCAGCGCTCGGTGCTTCTGCAGGGCGTTTGTTGCGGGCCACGGGTGGAGGTGGTGCTTTGCCATCAGGCGTTTGGCAGGGGCAGCCCGTCGGGTCCTCCCTCTTCCCCACGTGAGAGGAGGTTCTAGAAGAGCCGCGAGCTGCCCGCTACTGCCGCCGCCGCACTCCTCCTCCTCTCCGACAGCCGCCATCGCCATGCTGACTGCCCGCCGCGCCGTCGCCCGCCTCCACCTGCTGCTGCTCCCGGGTCCCGCGGCCCCTGGCCTCTCGCAGGTGCGCAGCCTTCGTGGGAAGGCCCAGCAGGGCCGGGCTTTGCGGGGCCGGGACCTGCCTCGCTTTCCCGCGACCTTGCTGGAGCCGCTTCATCTCCCTGCCGCCTTGAGGGCGGGATTGCCTCGCGGCCGGGGACAGGGAGCCCCGGAGCCTGGGCCCAGGCTGCAGCCCTGGCGGAGCTGTGATTCTCGCTGCCAGCCGGAGGGTGGAGGCTCCACGAGGGGAAAAGCACGTGGCCTAGGGTGGATGGGACTCGTCCTCTCAGGGCCGAGGTGCTGTCTGGGCCTGCGTGAGCTGAGGAGTCTGGTTTGGTCCCGCGTGGTCCCGAGTGGGTGTGCGGTGGCTTATGCTCGGCAGCCGGATCGCTTGATCCCTCTTTGTTCTTTCTGGTTCCCTGTGCTTGCACTAATAGGGCAGGGAGCCTTTGAGGAGCTGCTCTTAAATCCAGAGAAGTGAGGGTGTTGATTAGTAGCACTTGCAGGTTCCTTTTTGTGGTTGAAGCAGTTCCCTCAAAAAGTAAATTTAAGCTTTCTCTCAGTATTAAAGTGAGTTCTGACTCTGTAACAAAGGTCCTGAATAAGGAAGCTAAAAAGTTTAAGCACAGACAGACAAAATATTATGTCCACTTTGTGGCAGGGGAAGTTGCTGAACACAAACCTTAAGGAATTTAAAGTTAATAATTGTCTCAGTAGAGGCTGTTTTCACTGATTTCACCCCAACCTAATTCCTTATTTTGTACACACAAAATACTGTGATAGACCCTGCCCACTGCCTTTTTTTCCTCGCATCGGGATAAGAAGATGTGTTCAGGGAATGGAGGTTCCCCTTGTTTAACATTACATGAAGACAGTCTTTTGTTTCCACTCATAAGGATGCTCACTCAGATGCTAAAAGTGAATAATGTGTCTCATCCTTTGAACTCAGTTCACAAAATGAACTGAAGGATTGTTGGTAGTGAGTCTAATAATGCCTCTGAAAAAAATCAGCAAAGTCAGTTAATATTTCTTTTGCTGTTATGGGACACTTATATATTTTAGCAGGTTTCCCATAATTTATGTCTAGTCATGGCAAGGATCTGCTGAGCGAATCTGCCAGTCCAGGTTAATATAGGCCCCTTTCCATACCAATTAACAAAAACAAAAAAGATTAGGTCAATACTACTTGTTTTGTGGATATATGATATAGTGAAATTGTCCTTGGTTTCCCATATGGTTTTAAAAAAATAATATTAAAGATTAAATGCAAAGTTAGTTGGATTAAAGATATTTCAACTTCTATTGTTATATGGTAACATTGTTTTGTTTTTAAAATACCAGATGTGATCATCGGAAACAAAATTAAGCTCTTACAATTCTATTGTGACTTTATTTTATAGGCATTCTGGAACGGTCTCAGTCAGAATGTCCTCAGAACAGTATCACATAGACAATATGCGTAAGTATTCTCTTTTTTTGGTAATGGGGGGAAAAAAAACAAACTGGAAAAAGCCTAAAGCTTGATGCATAAATGGACGTGCTCTAATAGTCTCAGTCAGATGTATGTATAGGTAGCTCAAAAAAACTGAGACTTCACAAAATTGCAGTTGCTGGCACTGAAAAATATGAAGCTTAACAACAATTTTTTTTTTCTGTACACTATAAGTTTTTACATCTCAAGGTTCTGAACAAAAACCTATTTGAGCCCAAAAAGTTATTAAATGAAGTCAAACAATAATCTATCATTTGGTCTCATTGGAATCAGTAATGACTGATTTACACTGAAGATTAAACAAATAAGCATTTTGATCCTAATAGTTAAAAGGGTTGCAAACTGAGATTTTTCAGTAAAGTGAATTGTACAGAATAGTATATGTACTAATGTGCAAACCCTCCCTATATAGGCTCACTGCAGTTGAATAAATTATTCTAGTCATCACTGACAGCGTGTTGTCAAGTACATTCTTCCTTGACTCCACATTATCTGTGTGTGTGTATATGGGCTCAGAAGGCTTTGCTATGAAGGAAATTTAAATTCTAATAGAGAATTAACAGCACCTTATTAAAAGGATGAAAAAACCTTCACTAAATTAGGTTAAACATGTTCAATACCTCTCAAATCACAATCTCCCTAGAATTAACTTCCTTCAGAAATACTACTCCTATTATGAACCATCGGGACTTAAATGTTTGTGTGTATTATTTCAAAAAGAAAGCTAGCTGTTGCTCCTAATATTCCAGGCCCAGGGTAATCACAAAGCCTGAGTTGATCCTTTTATCTGTGGGGTGCACTTTTTGCCCTACTTAGTGTTGCCTAGTAAACAGAAATGGGTGTTTTTATAGCATTTTATCTTCAGGCAGTTGCTTCTAAAGCATGTCACAGCTCACTTGATACTATGATCTCCCAGTTTATTTTACTTCTGCCACCCCCATTGAGTTCTAATATTAACCATATACCTTTCAAGGGTGCTGCAGGATGCCATGCAGTGTTAGCCCTGTTAGGTGTCTAAACATCATTCACGAAGATGAATGCAGAGATTGCAAATAGGAATCCGTAGTGTTGAAATCATCTGATCCGTTAGCCTTTCTGAGTTCTTTGCAACAGAAGAACAGTTTTCTTTGTTTTCTGCAGTTAAAAAAAATGAGTAAAAACTAAGACCTGGCATTTTCTGAAAGGTGCCTTTAGTCTAGAAAGGTTAAAAACCATTGGTTTAGGGGAATAGTCTTCTGCATCGGAATCTGTAATCAAAACTAGGTGCATGATTGTAAAAAAAATTTTGAATAGAAATCAAAGTGATCAGCTTTCTACTTCAGAACAATATTACTTCAATGTACTTCAATCAGCAGAAGTAAGGCCTTGCACATGAAATGTTTGGGGAGAATAGAACTGTCTTGATGTCTGTTTTAGAGACAAGCTCATTGGTATAGATTCCTAATGCTTAAAGCAAGGTGCTAGGAATTGGTGAAGACCAGTATATTTAACCACAGAATAAAGAAATAAAATAGGGATTGGATGTATTACAAGTAAGAAATGACCAGATCTAATACAGAACCATGTAGTATAGCTTTATTTTTTCACCTGCCGGTAGAAGTGACTCCTTCCCCCTGGCCCTCCCCTCTCCAGTGTAGGATGCTTTTTTAGCTTTCTCAGTCTTCCCTGGCAATAAGCCCTAACCTTTATCTTAAATATTCTTTGCAGCTCAGAAGCAATCAAGGGTGCCGTCATTGGCATTGATTTGGGCACAACTAACTCTTGTGTGGCAGTTATGGAAGGAAAACAAGCAAAGGCAAGTTACTACCAACTGTTAGTGCAAATCAGGATTTCTAGTGTTGCAAACCATTTTTCTTTGTTACAGCCTGTCACTTTTTCTTTCTTAGGTGCTAGAAAACTCTGAAGGTGCCAGAACAACCCCTTCTGTTATAGCATTTACAACTGATGGTGAGCGATTGGTTGGGATGCCAGCTAAACGGCAGGCAGTCACTAACCCACACAATACGTTCTATGCTACCAAGCGTCTCATTGGGAGGCGCTATGATGATCCTGAAGTAAAAAAAGACATGTAAGTAAAATGTCCATCATTTCCTTTTTTTGAACAGTCTGCAGGGTGCAGCAAATACATGATCTCAGCCATAATTAATCTAGGTGGTAGAAAAGTGCTGTTTGTACCTAGTGGCACTCGGAATGTGTACTTCCTGATGTGTGGGCTAATCGCTCATGTTCCCCAAAAGTGTATCCAGATTTCACTCCATTTATTGCTGACCATTTTTAGGTCTTCAGAGGCATAATCATGAATGTAACTAGCTGTTTTATGGTGGACCTAGTGCTTGAACTATATGTGGCACAAGGGGTTGATCCAGGCAGGGTATGTGCTACCAGACTTACCCTGGATGCTGGCTCCTGGGGCCAGTCTGGATTGGGCCCACAGACTGGCCCCCATGCACAGAGGAAAAGTGGACAGGAGAGTGTGAAGCTTAATGGACAGAGATTGGAGTATATTTGAAGTACTAGGACAGAACGAATGAGGCAGATATCGAGCAGCACTGGCACAGGTAGTGTCCCAGTTATCTGTTTTACATTTGAGTAAATACTTCTCTCTGAAAGCTACCAGACAGTGACAATCTATTTATTAGGGAGGGGGTAAAGGAGCAAGTTAGTTGACCCTGAACTTAACCAATGACCTTGGCTTAAGCTGGTGTCAGGAAGTTAGTCCAGCCAACTTTGCTTAGTATTGTCCTTTGTTTGCAGTAGCTGGGATCTAGAATGTTAGTAAATGACATAGAAATTGCACCATCAAAGCTGAGGCTGAATATAGGATGTTTTAAAATCCTGCAGTAACTAAAATTTGCCTGTCTCAGGTTAATAATATTGGGGTGTATAATATATTCAGTATCAGTTATACAGCATTGTTTAAGCTGTGAAATTCTTGTGTTGCAGTAAAAACGTTCCTTTTAAAATTGTCCGTGCGTCCAATGGTGATGCCTGGGTAGAGGCTCATGGGAAACTGTATTCTCCAAGCCAGATTGGTGCCTTTGTGTTAATGAAGATGAAGGAAACTGCAGGTTTGTATGATGAAATGCAAGAGTGTTTGATTTGTTTGAACACAGATATAACCGCGGTATTGGTAGCAGGAGCTTGGCAAATCTGTTGTACAGTCGCAGTAATTTCCGTCTTGTAGATGCTTGCTGATTCTGCAGTCTGTGGTGGATTTGGTTATGTGGGGATAAGTTATAATAGCTTAATGGAGAATGAAAGGCCCTTAATTTCATATTGACCCAGTCAAGGTGTATGCTGTACTAGAACTGAGGTATAGCATATTACTGAAGCTGAATACAGCAATTAAGTAGTAGTTCAGTTAGGTATCTGCAGGGGTTTCACCCTCACAGTGCACTGTTCTGAAGCTCTTACTTGAAGTTTCTCTCAGTATGCAGATACCTGAAATTGTCATAGTCTCACTGCACTGTATTGCCGTTCACAGGGGTTTACCTTGAGATAATGATAGTGATTTTTTCTTGCAATCTACCTCCCGGGAACCTGTGTTCATGTCATATTTCAGTGGCTACTGGGTAGGTTGGGCTCTGGGTATACTCAGCAATTACTTGGCTTCCAATTCTAGAAGGGTTAAATGCCCTTAATTATATAGTGTTTTAGCTCCCTATTCTGGCTTTTCCCTGCATTCCTGTACAAGTTGAGCTGTGCCAGGTCATCTTACATGGCAGCCATGCTTCCTAAATGACTTTTGAGGGCTGGTTTTTCTCTAGGTGGCAGATGTTCTAAATGGTTCTTGTTCATGGCTTGAGGCTCTCCTGCCTAGCTAGTGTGGAGCTCTGTCAGAGAAAGGTGGAATGATCAGTTTAGTGTACTTCCTCAATCACTATCATTATCTCAAGGTAAACCCCTGTGAACGGCGATACAGTGCAGTGAGACTATGATAATTTTACATCTAGTCTAGGATTGGTGACTTCTGATCAGCAGTTTGGGTTTTAAAACATTCATGTACCCCAACATAAGGCTGCTTGCAGACATTAAAAGAAACCCAGTGCTTTACTTTACTTTAAACTCGGCATGATCCCAAGTGAGTCCAGAAGAGGCAGCACCTTAATTGGACGCGGCTCCCCCGATGTCTTTATAGATCAGATGCGTTAGTGGGACTCTTGGCAGTTCTGTTTAATAGCTGATTGGTTCAACTTTATATAGAAGTGCTAAAAAGCCCCGTTGAAGTGCCTGATCTATACAGGTGCTGTGGAGCTGGGCATGCTGCTGCTTCCAGTAAAGTGTAGTGGTGTTTTTTATTGTTGTTGTTTGGTTTTCTTTTTTACACTTGCAAGCAGCCAAAGTGTTCAGCAAGGTGAGACAGTAGGCATGTGTTGTATTTGCATGCAAAGATCACAACCTTATGGTTGAACTGTTAACTGCACACATCTATTGAACACAGGCTGGAAGGTGCAGGTGCTTGAACAGATTCACTTGAAGGTCCTGACCACCTCCAGGTTTTGGGAACAGTATTGTTTGGCTTTGTAGAGGAGCCCTCTTCTATATTGGTCTGCTCACACTATATAGTCAGCACAAAGGCTATATAAATTACACTTGAAAGGGATGAAATACTCTGAGAGCAAATCAAATAGTTAGGCATTGGAACACATGTAGAGTGGTTGTGGAATCTCCATCCTTGGAAGTTTTTCAAGAGCATGTTAGATGAGCACTTGAGTAAGATGGTTTACATAAGGGATGATCCTGTCTTGAGCAGAGGGGTTGGACTAGACCTCCTGAGGTCCCTTCCAGCCATTTTTGTGATTCAGTTAACATAATGCTCAGAGGTTGAGAACCCTTGAGATGAGCACTATCCCTCCAAAGACTTGAGTAGCTTAAAGTGATGGAGTATGGGGTGACTTCCATGTGAGGAGAGACTAAACAGGCTAAGACATTTTAGCTTGGAAAAGAAATGATTAGGGGGTTGGGTAAGTGTGACAAGCTTAAAATATGATAGTGCAGAGGAAGTACATACGGGTTTGTTGTTTATGATCTCTTTAAAATATTTGAACTAGGGATTATATGATAAAACCCTTACAGTAAACTTCAGACCAACAAGAGGAAGCTTTTTCATGCAGTGTATAATAAATTTGTGGAACTTGTTGTTACAGGTTGCTGTGGAGGGTGATAGTTTAACTCAGTTCAAAAGGGGATTGGACAAGGTCATGTAGGAAAGTTCCATCAGTAGGTACAGGTTTCCCTCGATTTTATGCAGGTTCTTTATATGTTAACTTGCTCTTCCGCAGTGAGCATATTTAGACCCATAATTCGTTATATGGAAGGTGAATTTGCTTTTTTAATGTGATCAGCATAGAGGCTCCCCCCAACATAGGTAAGTCTGGGGGGGAGCAGAAAGGGCTCTGGCGCCACTGTAACCCCAGCCCTGGCTGCAGCGACCCCAGGAGTGGTTGGCACCAGTTGCCTGCAGCTGCTGGGCTGCACTGTGCTCCACCTGTCTCCTCTTCTTCCTGCCCCCCCTTCCTGCCCCAATATGCCTGGGCTCTGCTTCTCTGCACCCACCTCTGTTCTTGGGCTGTGCTGTGCCCTGGTGCAGGTAGCTGGTGTCAACTGCTCCTGGGGCCACTCCAGCACAGGCTGGGGTGAGTGAACAAACAGCCCCAGGCAGTGTGGGGCGTGGCACTCAACCTGGTCCCAGGAGCAGCAGACACCAGCTGCCTGTAGCAGCTGGGCTGCACCATGCCCCAAAGCCTCTGGGGCTCTGCCTGTCCTGACTCGCCCCAGGTCATGCTGCAGCAGCCCTGGGAGCAGCCAAAGCCAGTGGCCTGTAGCCGCTGGGCCGCACTTTGCCCTGGTGCAGGCAGCTGGTGTCAGCTGCTCCCGGGGCTGCTCCAGCATGGGCTGGGGTGAGTGCAGACAAGCAGAGCCCTGGGCAGCACAGGGCGTGCCACTCGCCCCAGTTGACCCCAGCTGCTTGTACCAGGGCATGGTGCAGCCCAGTGGCTATAGGCAGCTGGCATCAGCTGCTCCTTGGGCTGCTGCAGCAGGGGCTGGGGTGAAGACAGGCAGAGCCCCGGGGGGTCCAGGGCATGGTGCAGCCCAGCTGCTACAGGAAGCTGGTGTCAGCCATTCCTGGGGTTGGGGTGAGTGCTGTGCCCCATGCTGCCTGGGGCTCCACTTGTTTACACTCGTCCCAGCCGGTACTGGAGCAGCCCTGGGAGCAGCTGACACCAGCTGCCTGCACCAGGACATGGCACAGCCTAGAAGCAGAGGTGAATGCGGACAAGCAGAACCTGGGCACAGGGGAGTCCCAGCCTCACTCCTTCCGTTCTTCTCTCACCGCCATGGGAACCTATCCTGATTTATTACATTGTAAAGTGGGTTCACTTCATGTGAGTTCCATTTATGTGCCATTCTCCAGGAATGCATGTACTGCATAAATTGAGGGAAACCTGTATTGAGCATAATAGCAGTGAAGTTCCTGAATCAAAACTTCACAAACCTCTGAATGGTGGAAGCTGCTATAGGACAGGACAAGGAGTGGAGAATCCTGGACATGCCCTGTTCATCCTCTCCCCCTGCATCTACACTTCCTTTGTGTGAGATAGGACACTAGCTTACATGGCAGTTGCATTCTTTATGATGCTTTTTTCCCTTTTTTTTTGTATTTAAAACTGGCTGCGTTTTAAGAAGGTGTCAGAAAAATTACATTTTCTAATGAACTATAAATTACCTTTTTTATTTGCAAACATCAATAGTGTATAAATTGCTGTGGAAAATATTTATACAAACACATCATAAAAATGAGACCACATGAATAAGGAGCATAATCTTAATAAAACACATTTGAGAACAAAAACATAGTCAAGCTTGTTTTCCACCCTCTCCATAAAAGCAAAGCAGGCGGTAAACATCTTGGATAAATTTGTACTAAATTTCTTTGCTAGTAGATTGCACAGAATGTTTTGCTGTGCTCTGCTGTTTGTGGCAGAGGGGCGGGGGGCTGAGTTTCTTCTATGTCATCACAGTGTGAAAACCTTTGGGACATGTGGTCATGTAGGAGGGATGGTTACTAGGCCTGTGCAAAGCTGCTAGTATTTGGTTCAGATTCAGCTGATTTGGGGGACAGTGATTTGATTCGGTGATTTGAATTACTGTCCTGAAATGATTCCGCGGCTGAATCTCTGAATCAGCCAGGCCCATCCCCCCCAGCCTGGCCATGGCTACTCTGCTTGCCTTAGCTCTGGTCGCTTCTTTTTAAAAAGAAAACTGTGACTCAGCAGGTGCTGCCAGGTGGGGGAGTGATCCCTGCTGCCCTGTGCTGCATAGGGGGCTCTGCCTGAGCCTTCCAACCCCAGCCCACCCACAGGTGCCCTGCCCAGGCCAGCTTTGGCCCTTTAAAAAAAACCTGAGGAAAAACCCTGGAATCTCCACTCCTGCCAGGTGGGGTGGTGATCCCTGCTGCCCTGTACCACATGGGTTCTTCCATGAGCCCCCTGAAGCCACACCAGGAGTGGTGAGTCCCAGGGCTTTTCTCCATTACTTTTTTCTTAAAGAGCCGGAGCTGGCCTGGGTGGGGCACCTGTGGAGAGGCTGGGGAGTGAGGGGAAAGGTTAGGGGGCTCATGCAGAGTCCCCCCATGCAGTAGAGGCAGTGGAGATTACCTCACTGCCCAGCAGCACCAGGTGAGCACTGAGGCTTTTTTTAACATACCAGGAGTTAGGATGGGCAGGGCAACCATGGGAGTTAGGGGGGCTGGCAGGGTCTCCCATGGTCCCCTCCCCCCAGCCCCCACCCCCTACTTACCAGCCCAGCTCTGAATCCAGCTACAGCTCCCTGCTGCAGCCACTGGGGACTGCCCGAATCATCAAAGCTCTCTGAATCTTTTCCAAAGACTCGGAGAGCAAAGATTCAGAGAGCTTTGAATTGATTAGGACCTTTTAATTGGTCCCCTGATTCAATTTGGAATTCGGCCAGTGAATCGGGCTGAATCTTCTCCGTATCGAATCACCATCCCAAGCTTCATGCAGCCTTAATGGTTACAATCCCCAGGATAAAAACTTGGTATTCGTGGGAGAGGGAGTAAAAAGCAAATACAAAATATATTTAAAAAAAACCCCAAAAAACTAAAATAACTTGGCATTCTGTTTCAGAAAACTACCTGGGACACTCGGCAAGAAATGCTGTTATCACAGTACCTGCTTATTTCAATGATTCTCAGAGGCAGGTAGGTTCACAAGCACTTTGTATATTGTCAGCCTCTAAGCGGAGGCTTAAACTTCTCTCTGTCTAATTACCTCTCTTTTTCAGGCTACCAAGGATGCTGGACAAATTGCTGGATTGAATGTTCTGAGAGTGATTAATGAGCCAACTGCTGCAGCCTTGGCTTATGGTTTAGATAAGTCTGAAGACAAAGTGTAAGTGTCTGTCAGTAACCATGCCCTCTTCTTTAGCACAACATTGCGCAGTTCTGTTTTGACGTGTGGTCCAGAATCTTTACCCAGGTTCTGGTTAATTGATGCATAAGAGCCAAGATTGTGCCCTGAAACACTGGTTTCTTTAGTACCTGTTAGGATAAAAATAAACATGACGTATTTGAATCGGTATTACTTCACCAGCTTGTCAAGAACAGACTTTATAAACAAGTAAACTTATGTTCCTTTATGTTAGCATGTGAGCATCCTTTGCTTCTCCGTGTTTCGCCACCCCCCAAAAGGTATTGTCGTAACTGAGAAGCATGGATGTGAGCTCCATACCTGTGATTTTGTTTTGTGTTTTTTATATGAAGTAAAGACTGTGAATGCAGACTCTTAACACAAATGTTATGGCTTTTTAACTGCACTCTCCTCTTCTAGCCTTTCTGCTCCTTTCATTAGGAGCAAAAAGTATTAAAGCCTTCCCTTGGAGAAGCATTCCCTTGTTTTCTTTATTTACTATACAATTACCAGAGTTACATAATTGGACCATCTTGCAGTCCTTGTCATCCCAGATGTCCTATTGGAGCTCAGGGAAAACTCCAGGTATGCAAGGAATGCAGGACTGGGCTCATAATGTAAGTTTGATAGCCTTATTAGGGAAGGCTTCTTCAGGGAAAAATTTAGTCTTCTGTAATTTTCACACAGAGGAAAGGAGTGAATGTTGCATTAAGGCAGATACTGAGATTCCATAGGTTAGTGTCACACCTCAGATCCTTTTCAGAGTTCAAATAACAATCGGCAGTCTTGAAATGGGAGCAAAAGGAATGTAATGATTAGGCCCACCATCTTAACAGCCTTCCCCTTCCTAGACAGTAATCTCTAAATGGTATATACTTCCTGGGGGTGTCCAGACTCATCTTGATGCTCTATCTGTATGTTACTCAAAAGACTATTAATGTGTAGGAATGACATGTTTTCTCTGTGTTTTTAGTATTGCAGTTTATGACTTGGGTGGTGGCACATTTGATATTTCTGTCTTGGAAATTCAGAAGGGAGTCTTTGAGGTGAAGTCAACCAATGGTGACACTTTCTTAGGGGGTGAAGATTTTGACCAGGCTTTGCTGCAGTATATTGTTAAAGAGTTCAAGAGAGAGGTAAGAGACTTCTGCACAATGAAAATAACATCCCAAGTTGCGTGTTGACTTGTGAAGAATGTGAACTAAGAAATACAACTTTTAGGGAAGGATGAAGATTTCTTTTTGCCATGGAGTATTCCAGGTTTTGGATGTATACTAGACCATGAACTTCAGCTTTAGAAGTATAAAACTGAGATTGTTGGGCTGGTTTTTGGTTTGTATTTGCCTTTAGAAACTTAGCTTGAGGTAGAGTTATTGGAGCTGACATCTCCTGAAGGACAAACAGGATAGCAAGATTTCTATTTTTCATATAGGATTCTGTTTTTTATCACAAGTCAGTCTGTGTGAATACAGATTTTGTTGCCAGGTGCATCTGGTACTGCTTCCGACATTACTGCCCATCCAGTGGATGGAGTATAGTGGTAACAGTTGGGAGTGAGCATATTAATCCTAACTTCTTAACTCGCCCAGTATTGCCTTCAGCAAATTGCAGTGTCAGTGCCCCATTCGTTTAATTATTAGTGGTTATTTCACTAGGTAACTGCATCGCAGGCTGCTGAAGCTAACAGGCGTTTATAAAGTGTTAAGTAGAATGTGTATCTATGGCTAAAAGTATGAGGAATCAGCAAAAACCACAAGGTATCGTTCCATGTTTTTGCAACCTTCTAAAAGACTTGAGATGCTTTTTCTTCTTGTGGGAGAATATCATGAGTTTTGGAGAATGAGCCTCTTTATTAATGCATGTTTCTCCTCATTGGTTAGACTGGCGTTGACCTGACTAAAGACAACATGGCTCTTCAGAGAGTGAGAGAAGCATCAGAAAAGGCGAAGTGTGAGCTTTCTTCATCTGTGCAGGTAAGGTGTCTAGATTTCAAAGCACTTCATGGGTTACTTTGGCATATCGCTAAAGACAACATGGCATTGTATTTATTTTGCTGGTAATTTGATTACTCTTCATAGTGTCGGGGGAACTTTATTATAACTAAACTAAATTTATGGGAAAATACTTTGGCAAAATAGTCTTGATATTAAATTTTCTCAGGTTATTAGCATGTATAGGTAATGCGACTGCTTAAGGCTTAGAATACCAGTGGGTGCTGCTGTTTCTGCCTCTTACATGAGAACGTTAGTCTGTTAGCTGTTGTCTATAACCCCAGACAACATTCTCTCCCTCCTGTAGAACTGTTCCCAAGTACCAGAACTGTACAATCCATCAAGGAATAGAGTTTTTGATAATCCTGCTTCTATTACACTGGCTTTTGTTTTGGCACGTCAAAATCTCATCTTAACATACTGAGAACTTAACTGAATGAGTTATTTGCCTAATGGCAAAAAAAAAAGAAGATAAATTCTCCTTTTAAAAAAAAAACAAAAAACACCCAGCACACAGGGGACTAATCACTGCACATGCTAGGCATATTAACTCTACCATATCTCACCCACTTGTTTCAGCTCTTTGATTCTCTCAAACATGCCTGATTTGTGTGCAGTGGGGACCAAGGCTGCTGTTACTTTAAGAGGAGAGAGCAGCAGGCCTGAGCTACATTCTGATGGTGGCAGCTGAGCTTAGGCCAGCTACTAAAGAAGCAGCTCATCTGTGCAAGCTGTGGCAGAGAAGCAGGCAGCCCCTAGAACTAAAGGGGATCACCTAGGCTCAGTAAGGGAGCTAAGATAGGGTGTCATGTGACCAGGAAGGTGACGAGTTCAGCTCTGAGCCAGAGCTGTCAGGCCCTGCTCCCCAAATGGAGGCAAACTCCCACCTGCAGGAGTGGCTGTAGGTAAGCTGGCAGTATAGCCAGGAGTTTGCAGTTCATAGAGACCCAAGGTGAGGGTACAACCCTGCATTAGAGATTGAATTTGTTTGCATTTTGTGTTTAAGTTGCTGGAAGAATGGGTTGTGGCTATAGGAATGGTCTGGAAGCCACAGGAGGGTGCCTGAGGGGTGCTTTGTGTCTGGGCTCTACGAGGATCATGAGGTGGCTAATGCTGAGTGGGCCCAGCTGAGCCAATCAGTAGTGATGCTGGCAAGGCTTGGGCATGGCTGAGGGAAGCTGGAGGCCCTGATTAGAGGTCTTAAGGTGCAGTTAGGGCCAAGAGGGCCTTGGTTAGCGCCTCAAGGCAATATGGTCTGGAGAGTCCAGATAAGTGCCAAGAGGGCATGTTTTGTGCTAGTAGGGCATGAGTAGTGCAAAGCAGCCAGTAGAGGGACTTTTGTTGGTGAAAGGAGGGTACAGTAGTAAGGAAGACTGAGGGTCCAGCAGGGGAAGGAAGGGAACCTATGGATAGTACCACCAAAATCACTCCAGGGTTTTGGGATAGCCTTTCAATGTGCTGAAAAGTTATATCAAGGCATGGCAGGAAAGAAAGCAAAAAGGCATATGCAGAACTGGAGCAAAGGCCAGATTAGTTCAGCCACTAGGGGGCACCACAGCTGTCCTTAGGCTGGTTCTGTCACAGGATGGTTCTTGTATTGGAAAAGAAGGTAGCTCACAGGAAGGATGTTTCTTAGATGGGTCACAAAGGATAATTTTGTCTAGAGCAGTGGTTTTCAGTTTGGTCTGTGGACCCCAGGGGGTCTGCAGCCTTGTAAGGTGTCTGTAAAAGATGACTGATCCAATCAAAAGTATATAAATACCCACACTTACAATTCAAAGGGGTCTACAACTCCATTCATAATTTATAGGGGTCTACAAATGAAAAAATGTTTGAAAACAACTGGTCTAAGGTATAAACACAGTTCTTGCTAGCTGACAAGAGAGCCATAAAATGCAATTCATTTGTACCAGGAAAAGCTGGCTAATTTAACTCCTAACGGTGCAGTAAAATTACCAACTTTAAGGCAGGTCTGGTTTTATTCATGCTGCTATGTATGAGGAAGGAGTTTGGCTTCCATCCATAATAAGGGATCAGTTCTGACTTTACAAACAGTCCACTGAGTTTGTGCCAGCAAGACATGACTCGGCATGTTGCTATGATTTTTGCTGTGCATTGATTCAAAATGAGTGCTGTGAACTTTCGAAATCCAGTGGGTCTATTTAAACTCTTGTATCACTAATCAAAGGAAATGTATATTTGTAATGTTAAGTGCAGATAAGCTAGGTATGTTGAGAATCAAACAGGTATTACTTTGGATACCAAAAAGGGAAAAAGGCTGCCTTATATAAAATATTAGGAAATAAATAAATGATATTTGGCTAGCATTTTTCTTGGTAATACAGCCATTCTGATACTTGTCCACCTGAATGTGACTTACCTTTCCTGCCCCACACCTCCGCACTTAGATTAGAGCTCTTAAGATGCAGTTAGGGCCAAGAGAGCCTTGGTTAGTGTCTCAAGGCAATATGGTCTGGAGAGCCCAGATAAGTGCCAAGAGGGTCAGATATGGACCTTTTGATTCAAGCATATTGGGTGTGCACCAAAGGGCCAACTGCTGTTCCTTGTGTTTTCATATGGATGTCTGCAGAGTTGCAAATCCTTTTTCTGCAGCCTTAGTTTAAAAATAAAATTTGAGTGGAACATGTCAAAAAAAATCCAAAACTGAGTAAGCCGGAAATACTACTACCTGGGATTGTTGTTAGCCCTGGAGAAGTTAAGTAATGTTAAATACTAGATTCCATTTAGGAAGTTTTATTTAATAAATTTTCTCCAGCTTATGCAAGGTTGTTTTATCTCTGGTTATAAACTTTTGATGTTAGCAGTTCAGGTCTGTCTGCTGTGCTTAATGCATCTTTTACTAATTCCTTATAAACATTGCATAAATGGGACCTTTTATAAAGGGTGATCAGTCTCAATTGTGGGGGGTAGTAAATTAAACATGCAGAAGATGTGTGAGAACTACTTAGGCTTAAGCTTCATGTAGGGACCCATTGTCTCTAAAATTGATAGCTTCCCTCAGTGGCTACACTGAAAACTTCAGATCGTTGTCTCCCACTTCTGACATCTGGATGATTCTTTTGTTTCAGACCGACATTAACTTGCCATATCTTACAATGGATGCTTCTGGACCAAAGCACTTGAATATGAAATTGACTCGTTCACAGTTTGAGGGGATTGTTGCAGATCTGATCAGGAGGACAGTAGCACCATGCCAGAAGGCCATGCAGGATGCTGAAGTCAACAAGAGTGACATTGGTGAAGTCCTCTTGGTTGGTGGGATGACCAGAATGCCTAAGGTACGTCTCATTCCCTCTTAATGGGCAACACTAATTCTGCTTGTCAGGGGTTTCCCCCTCCTCGCCCTCGAAGTCTCCTATTGAGCAAAAGGATTTTTATAGGGGACTTGCAAAGGAGAAGCCCTTATTCCAGCAGTCTTGGAAGTGGTTTATGTTAGGGCCACCTGCAGCTTGCAGAACACAGGGCAATATCAGGCACATGCTAGTGGAGTGGAACAAATGTAAGTGACTTTGTTCCCTGCTTTTGTGTTGACCTTTGAGATGGGGGCTTCTCAGGAGGATGCTGTGGGCTGGGTTTAAATTTTACAAAGGCAAATTATAGCTGGCAGAAGTTGAATTCTATTCCTGGCTGGTAGTAGATTAAACATGAACAGCATAGAGATGCAAGAATTTAAGGCTTTCTCTAGCCACAGAGAGCTGTGTCTGAACTGGCTAATATATTTCAACTCTTCTGACTACTTCTTCTTTTCTTTCCAATTAATTTACCTTTGTCATTATTGAGCACTATGCTCACAGCCAGCAATTACAACAGATCCATTCCATAACCTGCTTCTAGTGCATAACTAGATGAATGTCTGTTCCCTGGGCCAGGCACTGTTTAGCCTATTTGGGTGACCATGTGGTCTTGTATTGGCTACCTAGATGCTTGGCTGTTGTGTACTGTGGTGATTGGCACCAGCAACCTGACTTGCCAGCTTGCTTTGTTAATGCTCAGTTTTTTGCAGATGTGGTAGCTTGTGCTGATGCGCTGTCCCATTCTGATTATATACAGAGCACTGTTCCACTGCCTTGAACTTGATGGTGACCATTTCTGTGCAGTGTTGTCTTAAGAGTACAGCCTGTGCAACTATCCTTAGTTCCTCCTCATAATTTGGAGACCAGTAAAAGCAGCTTTGCTCCAAGAGCTGTTTGAGGATTTTCCCTGTCTTAATGCAATTATAGTTATTGCCTAGGCTTCAGAATGCTTTGGTGGTGCAGAGTATTGACTGGGA
The DNA here is from genome assembly GCF_052110815.1 of Crocodylus siamensis. Lineage (NCBI taxonomy): Eukaryota > Metazoa > Chordata > Crocodylia > Crocodylidae > Crocodylus > Crocodylus siamensis. The sequence goes on along the minus strand of NC_143404.1, from coordinate 33,204,834 downwards.
TTGAATTGGCTAATGTGCCAAATGCCTCTTGCAGCCTAGATGTGGGTGATGTTCAACACATGCTTAGCCAGTTGGTGAACAATCTTGGCTTTCTCTTTCATTCTCATCAGACACTGACAGGTCGTTTTAGAGGAGGTAAGTAACAGCTGTCCAGGTTGAGTCCTAGTGTGGGGTGCCTGCACCCTACCCTGTAAAACAGTCTCAGCTGGATATGCTGATTTCCTTTGATCTGTTGTATAATACTGTAATTTGTGTAACAGCTGCTTCCTTGCACTCTAGAAGTGACTGCATTTCAGTAGTGGTGGAAGCCCTTTCTGAAGCAGTAAGTATCCTCTGGGGTGGAAGATAGTGGTTAAATATCAGTTCTTTATTTATATCTCCCCAGCACCTGTGGCCTTGCAAGGTTACATAATGCTTCCCTGAATATCTGTAGTCAGAGCTATAACTGCAGGCTCAGCTGGGTGCTGGGCATACCAAGACCTGTTCTTGCATATTGCATACAATGTAGCTTTCTCCTACTGAACCCAGCTCTCCTACACAGCTTTGCTAGGAGTGAAATTTTACCTTCCTTGGATTATTCTTTCAGGGCTAGTGTTCTAGGAAAATGTCAGGTCTGTGATTAGAAGTAATGCTTCCTCTGTTTGTAAAATATACCCCTAAGGGGAAAGTTTTCCAGTTAATTACATAGCCTTTAATATAGGTAACAGGCTAAGCCTTGTGTATAGGAAGCTGTCTCACATTGAAGAGTTAGTGATCTGCTTGAAGTATACCCTGTGAGCATAGTGCTCACCTTTACATAAAATGGTGACTACTTCTGTAGGTTGACTTGGAGAGAGATGTGAGTTTCTGCTGAAAGTCCATACTAGTCTTGGCTGTGAGGAGCCTTCCCTTGGAAAAGAACTGAGAACTGTGTGTAGTGCTGCAAACAGTTGCATTATTGCCTGAATATTTCAGTATTGTATCCAATATATCTTCATCTGCATGTCCTGAAAAAGCAGAGCAGTGTCATGCTAATAACACAGTATCTGCTAAAACAACAGTTTCACCACTCTAGTGAAAAAGCATATTAAATAAGGGGGTGGAGTTACTGTTCCCATTTGACTGTTCATTTTTTTAATGCACCCCTCCTGCCCCAAGAAATCCTTATCTTTTGCAGCTTGTCCCTGGGGTACTGTGACTGCCACTGCATTTCACTCCCCAAACTGACAGCCCTCAGGAGTATAAACTAGGAATATGCTAATTATTACAGGAAGCAGTTCTCAACTGGTGCACAGGTGGGGTCTCCATTTAGCTCAAGTATGTTGCTATGTCACTCTTGTGGGCTGGGGCTTAGCAGAGGTGGGAGTATTATCCAGAATTTGCTTTGAACTCTGGAGACCTGTTCTTTGTCTCCCTGTATAGCTGCTTCACTGCCCATTAATTTGCTTGAAAATGGTGCTGTAGAGAAAGGGTTGATTTGGGTTTTCCCTTGTAAATAATATAGATGCAGGGCAGATGTGAGTATACCAGTGGAAACTCACTAGAGCACCTGAAGGTATCGGGGCAGGAGGAATAGCAAGTTGCTCCTGAAATTTAATCCAGTCTCTTACTGTTCAGACTCTGTGCTGCAGAAGTAGTGAGGAAGAAAAGTGAACCAGCCTGGGGACTTTGCAGCATGAAGGGACCCCTATTTCAAATCTTTCATGATAGCCTGAGAGGGACACATGGCTGCAGTCCTGTGTGGCATTAGTTTTTGATACATGTGCTCTGTGTTCTGTACCCTTTTAGGTGCAGCAGACTGTGCAGGATTTGTTTGGCCGTGCTCCTAGCAAAGCAGTTAATCCTGATGAAGCTGTTGCTATTGGTGCTGCCATTCAAGGCGGTGTGCTGGCTGGTGATGTTACCGATGTACTGCTCCTAGATGTGACTCCCCTCTCCCTCGGAATTGAGACACTAGGAGGTGTCTTCACTAAACTTATCAACAGAAACACCACTATTCCCACGAAAAAGAGCCAGGTGAGGTTAAAGCACCCAGGTTACTGGTTGTGAATGGAGTTCTGTGCCACTGTCCTGGCACAACTGCAGGTGCGTAGGGATTGTCTGGCTTACTCCTGCCTCATCCTTGTATTTGTCCCCTAATGACAACAATCAGTATCAACTTTTTCTCCTTCCTTGCTGCGCAAGAAAATGAAGCTGATGCTGTTGCCTTGTGGCTTATCAGTCTTACGACACTTGTGGCAGAACCATTGGCAGAGCATTTTGTTTAGAAGTGGTAGCACAGCTCTGATATTTGGGCTGGAAAGCATATGAAGAGAGGCAGAGTGAGAAGAGGTATAAAGCATTTGGAAAAGTACACCCAGAGAAGGTGTGGCTGCCCTGGTGTAGTGCTATTACTGTTGGGTACAGGGTTAAGCTGCATCCTCTCTACACAGGGCTGGGAATCCTATTGAGGCAGTACTCTGCCCAGGAGAGAGGCTGTGCCTCATGTCACCCTCTAGCGATTGTTGGAGGCTGAGAAGAAACATCTTGTGGATTCAATGTGTGGCCTCTAGAGAGGTGAGTAAAGGGATCCTAGGATGGTCCCTTTTCACCCAAAGAAAGTCCTAGGCAGTGTTAAGTGAGTTGGAGGTAAAGACGGGTAGATTAATGAATTAGCGAATAAGTTTTTTCCTCCATAAGGGCTGTGCATGTAAATGTTTCTAGTTACTAATGTTGCCTCAACTTCCCTACCACTTCTTGGGGAGCATGTAATAAGGAATGTCTTGCTTCTCTGGTTCAGGACAGAATCAAATTGTGTGCGCTATGATGTAATATCAACACATCATTCTGAAGAGAATGGAACATGTGGAGACTCTTATTACTGAGCACAACACACACTAGGTCTAGGTTCATAGGAATATATGCTCTTTTCTTACACACTGCCTTTCTACTAGAACTGGATCTATTCTACAGCTTGGACAGTTATACCACAGGAAGTTGTGTGCAAAAAACATCAAAGTTATGCACAATTAATTACTGGGGGTTTTCTTACATTTCATCTTATATTCATAGTTTCATAGGTAGTAGGGTCAGAAGGGACCTGACCCTTCTGGGGTCAAGTCTGACCCCCTGCCATGGCAGGAAAGACTACTGGGGTCAAATGACCCCAGCAAGGTGATTTATGTAGCCTTGTCTTAAAAACCCCCAAGGTAGGAGCCAGCACCACTTCTCTTGGAAGTTTGTTCCAGATCCTAGCCGCCCTGACAGTCAAGTAGTGCCTCCTGATGCCTAATCTGAATTTACCCTTTGCCAGCTTGTGACCATTATTTCTAGTCACTCCTGGTAGTGCTTGGGGGAACAGGAACTTCCCCCAATGCCTGCTGGTCCCCTCTGACTAGTTTGTAACAGGCCACTAGATCCCCCTCAGCCTTCTCTTGTGAAGGCTGAACAGGTTCAGGTCCCGTAGCCTCTCCTCATAGGGCCTGCCCTGCTGCCCCCGATCATGCGAGTGGCCCTCCTCTGGACCCTATCCATGTTGTCTGCATCCCTCTTGAAGTACGGTGCCCAGAACTGGACGCAGTACTCCAGCTGCAGCCTGACCAGTGCTGCACAGAGGGGGAGGATCACCCCCTTGGACCTGCTTGAGATGCATCTGTGGATGCATGACAAGGTATGGCTGGCCTTCCTGACTGCCTCCCCACACTGCTGGCCCATGTTCATCTTGGAGTCAATGATGACTCCAAGATCCTTTTCTGCCTCTGTATTGACGAGAAGGAAGTTCCCCAGCCTGCAGGTATGGTGCTGGTTCTTCCTCCCCAGGTGCATCACCTTGTACTTGTCGGTGTTGAATCCCATCCTATTCTCATCCACCCACTCCTGTAACCTGTCTAGGTCTGATTGCAGCCTATTCCTTCTTTTTAGCATGCCCACATCCCCCCCCACATCGTAGTGCCATCAGCAGATTTGAACAGGGTGCTTTTACCCCCTCCTCCAAGTTGCTGATGAAGATGTTGATCAGTGCGGGCCTGAGGACCGAGCCCTGCGGAACCCCGTTGCCCACATCCCTCCAGGTCAAACATGACCCATCCACTACCACTCACTGGGTGCGGCCCTGCAGCCAGTTGGTGACCCAATGACTGTGTGGGTGTTGACACCATAGTCCCCCAGTTTTTTACTGAGAACAGGGTAAGAGACCGTGTCGAAAGCCTTCTGAAAGTCCAGGAAGACTGTCCACTGCTGCCTCTTCATCTAAGGATTTGGTGACCTTGTCATAGAAGGCCACCAGGTTGGTCTGACAGGATCTGTTGCTAATGAACCCGTGTTGGTTGCCCCTAAGTATAATCTCCCCCCTGGCCCCTCATGGACATGTGCCAGTATAATTCTCTCAAAAAGCTTGCCCAGGATTGAGGTAAGACTAACGGGCCTATAGTTTCCTGGGTCCTCCTTCTTCTCCTTTTTGAAGATGGGAACCATGTTGACCCTCTACCAGTCCTCTGGCACTGCACCAGAGCACCATGAGTCCTTGTAAAGCCGTACCAGGTGTCCCGCAATGACCTCAGCTAATTCCCTCAGCACTCTGGAGTCGAGATCGTCCAGACCAGCTGATTTGAATACATCCAGTCCCTCCAGAAGTTCCCTGACTAGATCCTCACTGACCCTTGGCCTAGGTGTGCCTCCCCTGGGGCCTGAGGGATATTCTTAATATCTGTACCAAAAAACCCATCTGGGTGGGTGTGCCCTGCCCCTCCGCCTTGGTGCGTAGCCCCTGCTGATGGGAGCAGCAGTGGGCCTTTGGAATGCTCATGGCCACAGCATGTGGCTCCAGCTTAGTCCCAGGAGCTGTATGTCATAGTACGGAGCCAGCCTGGCTTGTTAGCACGCATCTTCAGGTGAGACCAAGTTGGGTCACAGCACTGCAGGTGTGAACTGCGTACTATGAGGCTAGGTGGGTTCTGTGCTTCCATGTGGGGCTTCCAGCACTCCAGCAAGAAGCCGCATATGGAAGCATGGAGTTGTATGCGTTCAGGGCGGGCAGGTTCTGTGCCTCCATGTGTGGCTTCCTGCTGGAGTGCTGGAAGCCCCACGTGGAGGCATGGAGCTAGTCCAGTCCAACGGCACATGGCTCCTGCCTTCAGTGCCATTTGCCCCATGTGTTGACACAGAGCCAGCCCAGTTTGGCTTGAAGGCGCGTGCCAGCAGGCTGAGCTGGGAGGTCTGTGTGACACCATGTGCAGCTCCCAGGACTCGACTGGAGTCGTGTGCCGCAGGGGCTCTGTCTTCTGCTGCCGTGAGTGCCCCGAGCCGCTGCTGCCATAAGTGGCAAAGGTTGTGCATCCTCCCCCTCCTCCTGCATGGTGGTGGTGAGGGGATGCATGTGTGGTGATAGGGCCCCCTCCCACCAACACCCCCTGCAAGCAGGAGCTCACCTCATTCACCAGCTGTCTGGTTGCATGCCACCAAGCTTGGTGCCTCTGCATGGAGTTCCCAGCTAGAGTGCTGAGAGCCCTATGGAGGTGGAGGCACAGAGCCTGCCCGGGTTAAATTATGCAATTATTATGCAGCCTAGCTTTACTGAAATCATGCCCTGTTACCTGCTGGTATGTCTTCTTTTTTTGCTGTATTAAGCTTTTGTTCTTGGGTATGACCATAAACTGCACCCAACTAGAGGGCCTGCTAGTTTTTTATAGGAGGGATAGCTCCTATAAAATACCACAATGTTGCAACGTGCAGAATAAGGTGAGTATAGGGTGCCTCAGTATCCTAGATCCCACTGCCTTTTGGGTACTCCTTGGTTGGAGAAAGGCTAAGGGACATCCATCACCCTGACAGAAACGTGCCATCACTGAGGAAGGCATTGGGCAGTCAGCAGCAATTCTGATCTGTTTTTCTTTGTCAGAAGCTGCAGCCATCAAGGCACTGAACGTCTGGACTTGATCTGACCTTAAGATTCTGTCTCAGTAGTGTAAAGGGGGCATGATAGGTCTTGGGAAGCCTCCTCTCCTCTGTACGCTTGCCTACGTGTACATGTTGAAGGTCTTGGTATGATGGTTGTATGGCTCCATACAAATGGATTCATCAGGCGCCTGTCTAGACCTCTTATGCATGCACCATGATCTGGAAGATTGACAGTTGCCTACTATTATAAGCTTTTGAGCCATGGGGGAATAATGCATGATTAATCATTTCTTATCTGTTCAGCTTAGCCTATTTTTTATGTCTTGCGTTGTCCTGTAGTAGTTTTGCGGTAACCAATTTAATTTACGTATTGCAGGTGTTTTCTACAGCTGCTGATGGGCAGACTCAAGTGGAGATTAAAGTATGCCAAGGGGAGAGAGAGATGGCCAATGACAACAAGCTTCTGGGCCAGTTCACTTTGGTATGTTGGCTCTCATCAAGTTAAGCTTAAGGTCATAAATACTAAGTTCAAAGCCTTCTCCATTTTCATTTGACCCTTTCTCTTGAAAGTGATGTTTTGAAACAGAAGTCACTGGACTGTCTTGTTTGTTTTTACTTCTGAGAAATAAAGCAGCCCTCTAGGTGTAAATCTTGGGATTCTGGATCCAGTATTCCAGTAGCAGTGGAAGGAGGCAGCAAAAAAAGTTAAACCTTCAAACTTGTTAGACTAAGTTTATGGACAGGACAGCCCATAAAGTTGCCTTGAGAAACAACTAAGTGGCCCAGTTGATCCATTTCAGTCTTAAAATTCTTGCATTTTCTGTGCCCTGAGTAATACCAGACTTGTACATCACTGGACCATAAAGTTACCTTGCCTTCTATAGCCTTCTGTTCTCAGGCACTGATTTATGTAGCTCAGATCTAGGTTATTATGTCTGACCCCAAGATCTAAATCAGTTCAGTTTCTGCTTCTCAATTGTTGGTTTTCCCTGAGGCAGCCTGTAGGAGGCCCATCACCACCTCCTTTCAAATCCCTTTGGAACAGCTTAGTTAGATAATTGTCATGTGCCAGGGATGAGCATAGCCTGTAGCAATTGCACTTCAGCATAACTGGCTATGTACCCAAAATCAACTGATCAGCCTGTTAAGATGCATCTTCCTGATTAAATGGAAATCTGTGTTAATTCTGTGCCTACTTCTAGCCACCGTCTTAGAGAGTGGCTATGAAAGTGGCTCTTGCATTTGGTCCTCCTAAGCTTATCTGGGCTCCTGAACTCTGCTAGACTGTCAGATTCTTCCTTCCTGACCAACCCCATTGTAAATGAGTTGTAAGAAGAAGCCCTCTAATAAGGCAGAGGTTAAGATCTCCTTAAGAAGCACCCTGGGCAGACCTTCACCTTTTGGATGTGGTAGTTCCAAATATATCAAGGTGAGGTGGCCATGCCCAAAGTAGAACTAAGCACTTTGCTAGAGGAAAGTGAAGCTGATGTGTACAAGGAGGTAAAAACCGCTAAATGGCATTGGCTTCTGCTTTGCTGTTCTCTGAGCCAAATTTGTTCTTGTAACTTGTGGGCAGAAATCTGTATCCACATTTAAATTAAGTCTCTCCAATTTAAATCTGTCAAGATGTTGCTAATTCACTACATGAGTCTTTGACAGGCATATATTGGACTGTGCTTTGAGGTTGCTTTAGTTAATAGCTAGTTGAGTTTACACTTTGCTGAGAGTGTACATAGTGAAGGTGTATACACCAAGCCCCTGTCTGGGGGAGCTGATGGCTAACCATTTTTGATTTTTGCAGGTTGGAATTCCTCCAGCTCCACGTGGAGTGCCCCAGATTGAGGTCACTTTTGACATTGATGCTAATGGTATTGTTCATGTTTCAGCCAAGGATAAAGGGACTGGACGTGAGCAGCAAAGTAAGTGTGGGTTCCAAAAAGGGAGGGAAATGTATGAAACAATAAACATGCTTAGCTGGCTGAGGGATAAAGGAGGTATTAATCCCTTGATATCCAGCAGTGTGTTAGGTGCCTCTAACGAAATAATCCATTCATTAGTCATGGTTAAGCAAGTGAGGATGACAAGCAGGTAAATGAGGGCTGGGGAGATGTATGTAGGGCAGTCCATAGTCAACTGAAATAGGAGGGAAATGGTGCTAGTAACAAATTGGTCTGAACTCTGGCACACTGAAGAAACAGCTCCTACACTCAACCCAGTATCTTTTCCACTGTTAGACATCCAGAGGTTGTCCTCTGACTTGCATGCTTTTGCATGCTCAGTAGTACACAGTATATTCAGTATAACCACCCTTTTTCTAACTGTCCTCTGTGCCTCTTCAAAAGTTCTGCTTGTAATTCATATGGCTGGAGATCAGAGTCAATTCAACTATAGCCCCTAGTGAGTTCCCAGACCTGCACGTATTACTACTTTACCTCAAGGATTACAAACCCAGCCAGGGAGCATGTCTTGATTTGGCCAAGCCTTGACTCAAATGAGTCCTGTATGTAAGCAGCCTTGGGAACTGAAGCTTCTGGTGGAAAAATAGGGCCAGGGTTCAAGTCCTCCCTTCAGTCAGGAGGACTCAAAAGCAACCTGTCTGTTGCTCAGTTACATATGTGATGTGTGCAAAAGACCCTTTGTGAAATGTCAAATAAGATCAGCTGTTGGATCCTTCAAACATCCAAGGAAATTGTATAGCTGTACAGAGGCTACATGTCTTTGCACTACTTGGGTCAAAGGCTAAACTAGTGCGCTCTGAGAACTAGACAAGTTTCTGTCCTTGAAGGGAATGGAAGCGAGTCATGGTGGGGAATGTTCTTGTGGCTTGTTTCTGAGGGGGTTGGCCCACTTTCCAAAAAAGAAAGGAAACTCCCATGACCTGGTAAAATGATTCCTTCTGTTGCCTTGTAGGCCAGTGTGCCCCCTTGCCTAGTGACCAGGTACACAGGTTCACTTTCAGTTGAAGTAACTGAAGAAAAGTTTGGAACTTGCAAACTGTTATGTAAGCAGTGTCTGAGAACTGGAAACAGCCATGATCTGAGGTGCCAGATACTCTTTCCTCTCTACCCCAGTGCTCTTCCAGTACTGTTCTGTCCTTGTACTTCCTGTTACATCTCCATGGATACACTAACTAGAATCTGTACAAAACACTAACCTTAATGAGGTTGCAGTTATTCAAGGACTGTAATATGCTTTGCTGTAGTTTCATCCCCTCAAAAGTACATTTGAGGATTGTTCCCCAAACCAAAAGTGAAATGTCACGTGTCATCAGTTAGTACCACCTCTGCATGTGAGATCAGAGAAGTGGTTTCTTCCAATTATTGTATGCAGTGCTGGGAATGAACTAGGGATGTAAATATTATTTAAAACATTAGCCATTTCAACTCTTCCAATTATATTGGTCAACCGTTTAACCAATAATACATACCTGCAGAGTAGCCAGCACCTGCTCTGCTTGCCTCAGGGCGAGACACAAGTGGCGCTTCTGCTTCCGCTTCCCCTTCCCTGCCTCTCCTCTGGGGAGAAGTCTGGTTGGGCTGGGCTCCACTTCCTTTTCCCACCACCCCTGGCCCCAGCACTTATTTACACAGTGTGAACTGCTGGTGGAAGGGGGCAAGTGGCCTGCAAAGGCAGGCTGGGCTGCCTCTGGGGAAGAGTAGTCTGGACAAGTAGTACCAGTATACCATGTGATAGTTCACACATGGTCTGTTTTAAATGTTAACTGTAATGCATTAATGGTATAAATATGATTCTAGTTTAACCTTTCAGATCCCTAGAATGAACCTCTTTATTTTTGCTTTCTCTCATCAGATTTCCTACTTTGTTTTGTACTAGGCATTTCTAAGGTTGCTAATACACTGACTCAAATACTACTTTTAAGTTGCTCATTGGCACAAGGAAGTATTCCTGGCAATGCAAGCTACCTTGTGTGGGTTCCTCACTAAGGAGAGTTGCTTTGTCCTCAAGATGGAGTTAAAGTACATAGTTCAGCTTTAATCCTTATTTTCTAATGCAGTTGTGATCCAGTCTTCTGGTGGTCTCAGCAAAGATGAAATTGAAAACATGGTGAAGAATGCAGAGAAATATGCAGAAGAAGATAGGCGAAGAAAGGTAACTTGATGATATGTTTTTGGGGTCTTTACTAAGGACCAGTTTACCAGCCAGTTAATAAGTCTCCATTCCCTATTCTGAAACTGCACTGTATTTGGGGACATGTGGCAGCGCAAGCTACCAGGTGCAGCTGTAGTATTGGTGTGAGAGCTTACCTAACAAGGGCATAAGTAGGGACCTACTTAACTCACAGTGAGAGAAAGCAATTTTTGTGGCTTGGTCTTAACCCAAAGAGCCAATTTTTAGTCATTTTGTAGCAGCCCTACCCTTCAGCACTGATTGGTGGAGAGGTGCTAGGCAGAGGAGGGATGAAGGGGTGGTCACCATCTTGGCTGTTGGCTGCCCTTTGTGAAGCCTCGCCTCTTGGCACTGATTGGCAGAGAGGCACAAGGGGGCATCTGCCATCTTGTCTGCTGCCCTTTGTGCCAACCCACCAGCTGGTACCTTCCCTTTCCAGGTGGGCTGCAAGGCTGTGCTGCAGCAGCATTGAGGACTGCTCCTTCCACTAGGGAGCCAGCATTTTATTTCTATGAAGCTGGGGCTTTTGGTTGATTTCCTGGGAAATTGTGGCCAATGCCATTTTTCATGGACATTGCTGTTTTTCAGTTTCTGCAAAAATTGCAAAAGTGCAATTTTTAAGTAGGTCCCTAGACACACAATCTCTTCCTCTACTTGAGAACTTCTATCTTGATGCGTAAGGGTCAGATTAAGAGGCCTTAAGGGTCACTAGTTGTGCATGTGCAAATGGTTGTTTAGCTATACACTTATCTCTGAGTTATACATGCAGTTGTATTAACTGTGCAAGAATACATAGGCACCTAAATGCACAGATTTTGGGACCTCTTTTTAAATATAGGATCAGCAATTTAAAGCAATCCATAATGTTTGAGGGGACAAGCTGGGCTTTCCTACGCTTTTGTAGCAACATGTCCTGTGAACACAGGGCTGAGCATGCTCCATCAATCTTGAGTCCATGGGTACGATCCAGACTTGGAAGCTTGCCAGTGAGGCTGTTCCAGGCTTGTCTGTTGCCCCTTTTCTCAAACCTAGAGCCATCTCACTGGCAAGCTTCCAGGTCTGGAGTGTGCCTGCAAATTTGAATGGGTAAGGAGAGCTCAGTCCTGTGCTGTCTCGGACCAAGCATTTTAGATGGCCGGCCGGCCAGCCATATGCAAGCTGGCCTGCCTATTAATGAGACCTGAACTGAGTTTGAAAAATCTAATTGAATCTACTTTTTGTCATGTATGGTTTTTTTTCATGCATCTTGGCATACTAAGGGTAAATATCTCATACACTAAGGCAGTGGGGGCCAACCTCTTGGAAGGCGTACCACAAACTAAGCCATGCACCCTCCCTGAATGCCACTTCCCCAGCCCAATCTGCTGCTCTGCTTTTTGCTCCCATGATCATGTGTGTACCCCACGCAGAAGTTGTATGTGTCACATGTGCCATAGGTCATCCACCCCTAGACTAAGGAAGTCTGTCCATAAATATCGCCTGTTGTGTTGCAGTCAAAACTGTATTCACCAAGCCTCTTGAAATGTTTGGGTTTATTCTGTAAAATTTGAAATGATGCCTCAACTGACTGGTAGTCCCCTGCATTGTGTAGTTCTAGTATATAGTTTGTTTAAAAGCCTGGTCCATCAACACCTTGAGTGCCAGATCTCATCTAAATATCAAGGTAGAAGCAACTTATCCTGGGGCATAGAAGGTGGAGTTCTACCTACACAACACTTGCTCTGCAGTAACTGCCTTTGTAGAAGGTAATCACAAGCTTCCACCTTGCCCCAGGGTAGTTTCCTTTTGAGTAGCTGATGCAGGGTAACATCCTGTCCCTTCCAATGGTGGTGACTTCTGTCTGTGAGTCTGCCCTGAGCCTGGGTGTTTGTTTTGAGGTAGGAGAGGCCACTGAGTCCCTACTGACTTCCTCTTCCTATACCTGAATGATTTCAGTCCTATGAGATTCATAATGTCAATGCCTGGGTTAAATTGGCTTAATAAGGGTTATACTAATGAATTACACTACTAAATATAGGATGTTGATTTAAGCAGATGTGCTGAAGAGCTGCTGTATTTTCTGGCACCAGCATATGCTTAGTGATTGCTGAAATTGTAGATGCTGTAGATGTTTTACTTATGTTCTATATATAACTTGTAATCTTGTTCAGGCAGCTCTTGTAAATCTGACGTTTTTTAGTGAAAGGTTCAGCATGAGAAAAGAGAATGCTTGAAACAGCTTTCTATGAAAGGAGTTGAATCTTTTTGAGAATTACAGCTGTTTCTTTTATGCTTCAGAATTGTTGCAGCCCGGAGGCCCTGACTCTGGCATATGAGAATTATAGGCATAAAATACTTTTAATACCCCATTTGGCAAAGAGTCTTTATAAAGAGGTAGTGCTTGTATAATGAGATGTTCTGAAAGTTCGTGGCTGCTGTCTCCATATTTTATCACTGGGACATGTGCTGCCACTTCTGGCCTCTGCACCAGACTGGACCTATGCCCCTTATCCAATCCACAGGGCTGGATCAATTTGACACCCATGTGCTGGTGGATTGACAGCCCATAAATGGTACTCCCCTTCTTGAATCATCTATACAACAGATAAGAGCAGTGGAAGATTTCCTGTGCTGCCCACTAAGTTACTTGAGTCATGGCCTTAAGCAGTGGCTCTCAACTGGGGCTCCATAGCTTCCTGGGGTGCTGCAGGCAGGTTTTGGGGGGGGTCCATCCTGTCTGGGGAGGAAATGCCTCTGCTCCCCAGGCTGAGGCAAGTCCTGAGGAAGGGCCGGGGTAGGCTCACCCTGCCCAGCCCCACGGCTTCCATCAAGTGGGTGAAGCTCTGCAGTGCTGCTGCTGCTCAGGTGTGTGGAGCCCTAGGGATCCTTACTGCTAAGCCACGCTCGCTGCACCTGGGGCCAGGCAGGAGGGGCTGGTGAGCTGGGCTGGTTCTCAGGAAGAAAATGGTTGAAGTTGAGAACCCCTGGCCTGGAGTAACCAACCATGAATGAGTGTAGTCTAATCTCTGAAGTCCATTTTCTTAATACTGGTTCTCCTCTCACCCTGCTGGCTCAGGTTGCCAGTTGTGGTGGGCTGAGAGCAGGTGTCTTCCAGCTATGAATTACTGACAGTGCAGCAGCCAGTAGAAAATAATGGAGAATGTTGGCAAATGTTGTTGACCTTTTGTAACTGTATTCCTGTGGAGCAGTATTTCAAACAAGTAGATCACCCAGCTTGCTGTCACTAGTGCAGCAGTTTGTGTTGACACCTGCATTAACACGTCAGCAGGTAACTACTCTGTACTCTCTAAAGAAGCCCTGCATTGGGCTACATTCTGGTCATCTTGCCCACCAGAAAAGCTATGTCCTTGGAGTTCTTAACAAACAAATCTGGTTTGCAGAAACCATCTGGGAGACCAAATCTGGAAGACCCAGAAGTCACAGTGCACAAAGTTCACTCTAATGCCGTGGCTGCTGTGAGGCTCAGTAGTGTCTTCTGAACGCTAAGGCTGCCTTGTCTGGCCCAAAACAATAGACCAGGGACATCATATTGCCTAACTTGCTTGACCTTCCCATGTGTAGGCCATGCTATGTCATATTGGGCCTCAGCCATCTGGGGAAGTAGAGAAAAAATTTCCAGTGGTATGAGGCTTGTCATCTTGCATTCCCAGACACAGATGTACCTGCAGGTGACCTGCTTGCTTTGTTTGGAAGGGAAGAAGATCTTCAGAGAGGGGATTAGTGGTTGTGCTTCAGTTTCACTGATTGTGACTCTCCTCAGCTGTCCAGTTCTTTGCTGTTGACATAGTGACAGGTGTGAACAATGTGTAAACTTACCTGAACTCTCTTACTCAGGAACGGGTTGAAGCTGTAAACATGGCAGAAGGCATAATTCATGATTCAGAATCCAAGATGGAGGAATTTAAGGATCAACTTCCAGCAGATGAGGTGCGTGTTTTCTTGTTCCTTTGTGTAAGGAGGCAAGAGTCCCTGTAGTGTTCTGGTGAAAATTTGATCTAACACTGTTCTTGGGGTTTGCATGTGCTTGGGACATGATAGAGACAGACTTTCCAGTTAGAAGGGGTCTAACTCTGGAAAACAAGCACTGCCCTTGACTAACTGCTTTTCATTTCAGTTGGTGTAGGCAAATGAGGCTGATAAGGTGGACATCTTTAGAATAGCAAAGATCCTGGTTCCAGTCCTGAGCTGAGTGATTGAAACTTGGAGTGACCTATGAACTGTATTTAATGAAAGGCTTTTAAATGAATTAGGCCCTTGATTTGACTCTATATTGGGTCTGTTAGAAGCCTTTATTTTTTGAGTGGGAATCTCTCTTCTAAAAATTAAATATTAAAAAAATGCTTACCTTACAGGCAAAGAAACTTAAATCAAGGCTTCTGTTTTGTCCTGGGAGTTTGTAAATAGCGGGTATGCAGCCCTTAGAAACTTGGAGGCAACTTACGCTCTTCCAGCTAATTTAGCTCAGGTGTTCCTTCCATGCCTTGAGCGAGTCATGCTTGTATCAAAGGAGGACTTTTAATAGTGCTCTAAAAGTGACTGTCTCGTCTCTGCATTATTAATTTCAGAAGTAAAGTTTAAAATCTACTTCACAAGCTGGGAAATCTCTTGACTATCAGTATTGTGCAAAGACTACAAATGGCTTGTGGGTTTTAGGACAATGGCGCTTCTTGTCAAATGCCTTTGATTGGTTTTGGTGAAGATGTAAACTATGGGTTTCTCTAAGACAATCCTGAGTTCACCAGGGATTTGGGGAATGCAATGACAAGATTTAGAATTATTTTTCTCCAGGGCAGCAGCATCTGACAAGGCAAGATACTGCTTAACTAGCTTTCAAAACGGGAAGTATATGGGAAGTGTGTACAGTTCTACCATTGTCCGTGTGGGAATACCAGATGGGCATTGTTAGAAAGAACATTAAGAAGCTTTGATCAGGGAAGAGAAGCCTATCATTGGCTCAGGCCTCAAAAACATCTTGCCTCCAACATTCAGCAGGTCTGAATGTAAAGGATTAACTGTAGCTGCCTACATTCTGACAGCAAGCACTACTGATCAAGCTTTCCACCTTCTCACAGCTCTAGGTGCAGCTGTCCTACAGTAACTTTGCTTCTTAAATCCTGCCCCTCCAGCAGCGTGCCAGTCTGACAGAAGTGCCAGATTGTGTGACGGGTTTGACAGATGGCCATGGGGACTGGGATAGGACCATACTGCTTTTGCCTCTCTTTTCTTCCCACATACAACTGTTTAGGGCCTAATGTGCTGAATAGCAACTTTCCTAAATTTTTCATGGAACCTTAAGTATAAATGAAGAACATCTTTTTCCACTGCTCGTGGTTCATGGGTGATTTGTCATTAGCTAATGCAATGTGCCAGTGAGACCAGCTCTCATCCAAAGGGGGCCTTTTGGTCTCCATGGCCTATTCAGTCTTTTGCATCTCTGCTGAGATTGCAAACAAGACGACCAGTTTAATGCCAGCTGTGGTGCTTTTACTGCTGTAGACACATGCCCATTGGGAACTGGAAAAGCTGCTTGTTCCTGCAAGCTTTATGGCTTAATTTGAGTTTTCCATTCATTGTATTTATCAAAAATTGAGACTGCTAAGACCAGTGAGGTAGATATAAATAAAATAACACAGTTTTAATTAACTTGCATGCAAGATAACCTAATAGTTTTTGTAACTTGTTTACAGTGCCAGAAGTTGAAAGAAGAAATAGCTAAAATGAGAGAGCTTCTGGCTCGTAAAGATACTGAAACAGGAGAGAACATAAAACAGGCAGCATCCAGCCTGCAGCAGGCCTCTTTGAAACTCTTTGAAATGGCATACAAAAAGGTAGGTGTTCCAGACCTCTGTCTTGCATTGAAACTTGCACCGGGAGAGGGAATCAGTCCAAATTAAACTTAACATTTAGCATGGGAAACTGGTGAATATTGGAGGTAGTATTTGAAGTTGTATCTCAACTCCCACTGAATAGTAAGTGTTGCATTAGTGACACCTAGAAAAAATGAAATGTGACTTCAGATGTTGACTGACTGTGTAGCTCATTTTCTTTGCTCTTTGGTAGTGTGTGTATGTTATGCTGTCACTGCTGACATTACCTTTCTATATAAAATTATCTTGTAGAATCTAAGTTGTGGCAAAACTCTGTAAAACAGTATTTGAAACTATGCACAAAGATACGTAGGCGTTGGGTAAACAGGTCAGTTGTCCAAAGGATTTAATATTGGCTACATGTTGAGTATGCAAAGGGTATTTAGAGGACCAGTTGTAATTCTGAAAATCTTTTAATAGTAGAAACTGCTAAACCTTTCTAACCACTAGTTGCTGCTGGTTCTGCAGGAGACTTCTGATTAAAACAGCTTTTTTGCCTTTATCTTCATGCAAGAATTCTTACCTGTCTAGAACAACCTCCATTACCTGCTTCCAGGCTGGAAGCTATCTATCTGCAACTAATCAACTGAATCTTTCACAGATGGCAGCTGAACGAGAAACTTCGGGAAGTTCTGGGGACCAGAAAGAGGAGAAACAGTAAAAGCCACAGTCTCATGGAGAAAAGAGGAAGGTGATTTGTTCTGAAGCTTGGGAGACAAGGAACTTTCCTGAGCAGAAGTGGGCAGAATTCAGTCTTACTGTGTTTTGGCAGTATTCTATATATATATATAATTTCTTTTAATGTATAAATTTAGTGAAGTGTCTACTAGATAATCATCACTTGAAAGTTGATTCATGAGAGAGTTCTACATGTTCAGCCCTGTCACATTAAACTGAGTAGCCAGGGGACTTGTTGATCACTTATTCCTAATACTGGGCATGACGGTGTACTGAATTTTGTCCAACACTTAAAACCATGTCACAAATCTAGGGGTGGGGACAGGTGTCCAGTGGAGCCTGAAACACTTGTGGATCCTCTTCTTGGAAGCAAGTGCTTGTGAGCGGAGTGTAATAGGTCCTGGATATACCAGTGGCAGGCCCAGCTACATTGCTAGAGAGCGTTCAGCTTTGCAGCTAGCCTAGTATTCTTGTATTGAAGAAGATGGGTTACTTTAATTTAGGTGTAATTTTTTTTCCTGGCAAATAAGACCACATTTGAAGTTACATGCACTGCTTGCATAAGCTTTCTGCTCCATCCAATGTCTGTTCTCTGCTTATGATAAAACAACTTCCCTAATGACAAAATTGTTGGATCCATTCTGGATTTTTTTTTTAAATAAAGGAAGCATCCAGTTCCTCTGGCATTCTTGGCTAACTGATTCTTGGTGTTGGGCATTTGTTGGTGGCCAGACTGCATGAATCTGAACAGTTTCTCTGTATTGGAATTGGTTAACTTTAGTAACAGTTAAACTCCCTAGTGCACCTTGCTTAAGGTTTCTGCTACCTTTCTGGTAGCTAACGCTTGTGTAACTTTCTTGACACCTAGGAATTGCTCAGCTAGAACAGACCAGTGGTTCCACTGAATCGCTAACTACTGGAGAGTAGGAAGGTGCAAGAAACCTAAATGCACAGTTACAGATTAAACAAATCCATATGATATTACTTCACACATTTGTGGTTGACTTGTGCTGTGAGGCATGAGGGTTAATACTCATTCCTGCACTTGTGCTATACATTTATATTATGACTTGTTCATATAAATGTCTGCTTGTTTGGGCTGGGTACACTTTTGATAACATTTTTGATCATTTTTTAGAAATCCTTCATGTGTACTGCCAGGAAGGGAAGCAGCAGGGAAGCGCTTTCAGTGTCTAGTTTTTATGAGGAGGCAAGGAGAAAATTATCTTGTATAATAAAAATGCTTCCTGAATGTTGCAGTCTAAGCAAATCAATACTTAACTCCTGCAGTACTGATAATGGCATTCTCTTAGCTCCCAAGTATCCTGATGGAACAGAGGTCACGGGATAAATCGAATCCAGTCATCTGGGTTGCAAAACATGCCTACTGCTTTCTCCCTTCAGGTGTTGTATGAACCTACCCTACAAACATTTGATTCTGCTGGCTTTCCAGAGCTGCTTCTCATCCTGATGAGCATCTTCCCTTTGCCTCTGATGCTAGCCATCTTACTGCCTTCAGCCTTCCCACCAGTCCTCACAGCTCCTGTCTTAAGCGTTTAAGCATCCTACATCCCTTGCTGCTGAACCCACCCCTAACCATAAATCAAGATTTCCTCCTATCCACCAACCCTATTCTTGACAGTGTGAAGCAAGCTCATTTTGCTGCTGCTCTTATCTTGCACCCCAGAATATAGCCTGTCTTCATGTGCTGCTGCTCACAATTGGTGTCATAATGCAAGATTGTCAGCTTGGAGTCTCATTGCTTCCTCTCCTGTTTTTTCTTCTGAAAAAGAAGTTTTTAATGGGTTTTAGATAACTCCTTTTTAGAGAAATTAAGAGCATGTCTAGTCCATTAAATCTAGTGCATTGTCTGAATGTGATGGAAAGCTATAATTAGCTGCACTCAGTAAATCTGATCTGCAGGTGCTGCTGCTTAATTGAAGCAGTCCGGTGAAGATGCCTTCACTTCCAAATTAAATAACGGGGATATGTCAAAGACTGGAGTACTAATCTAAAAATGCAGTATAAGGTGGAACAGATGTAATACCTGAATTTTTAAAAAGCACTTGACACAGCCTGTCTTACTTGCAAAATTTGGTAGAAGGTTGGTACCAAGAATAATAAATAGCATTGTACCAAATTATCTACTGTAGTAGTACAGGGAACAGTTTGGTGAAGTGGTTAATGCAGGGGTGATTTGAATAATGGAGGGGAGGCAGGGCTGAAATTAACAGTGATCTGATGATACCAAAGTGGGGCAAAGGTGTGGAGATTAAAATATTTGCAGTGTTAATGACAGTGACAAGACTGAATACACACAAGTATGTAGCTTTAAAAAAAAAATCCACGTTCTCACTGAAAGAGGGTCTGAGCTCTTCAGTGCAGAGAGATGTAAAGGTGGTCCTAGGCACTGCAGCAGACTACAGTGGACTTTGGTTGTCATGGCACAGGAGAAGACATGCAGAGAAACTGAGGGTAGTGGTGATGCATGCTGCACTTCAATGCTGTCTTTTTTTTTTACTTAAGTGGAAGCATTGGTAGCCAAAGACGCCTTTTGCCTGTTTATCTGGGGTATTCATTCAAGTGAACTGGGATTAGGAGGACTGTATCCATTAGAAACAAAGGATGTTTCTGCTTCCCAAAGAAAAATCATAGGATCACAGCCCTTATTTAGTTCCCTTTTCATTACAATCTAAATGTGATATGATGCCAGAAGGCCCTTTAGCCCTGGACATCCATGGATGAAGTAACAAAAAGGACCCAGTACAATAGTGGCTGAGAGAAACCATTTACAAGTTGGACTGAGGCTCTGGCTTCTCCAGCAGAGCTAGGATGATTCGTAGTGGGGGGGCGGGGCAGGGTTCACAACCTGTTTAGCTTACAGAAGGTTGCTGAATTGAGGATGAGCCACTCAGCTGTTAGCACCTCTTTGCTCAGGTGGAGCTCATCAGCAGCCCTGCACAGCTGCTTGTTGTGGCTCTATGTATTCCTGGTCATTTTGCAGACCTGCATTTTGTCAATGGGATAGAGCTGTGGTGGGCAATTATTTAGAATGGAAGGCCACTTAGAAATTTGGTGAGCTGTTGGGGGTGGGGACAGGCAATTTACTCTATTTGGTTGTGGCTGGGAGCCTGAGGAGGGAGAGCTGTGCCACTGGTCTGCCACAGCCCAGGCTGGGCCCCTGCAATAGACTCCTCTGTCTCTGCATCCATTGCCTACCCTCCCCCCGCCATCTATTTCCTCCCTCCAGCTTCCTGTTGGTGCTGCATTTATGCAATCCTGGCACTGTGGCAGCTGGGCCTGCATGGGACTGGGCACAATACAGTATGCTAAGTAGCCCTCCCGGTTCCCACCACCATAAGCCACTGCGGCTGCCATCATGCCACACAGAATATTACAGATGGCTGCTCTGGGCCAAGCCCCCTTGTAGCCAGTATGGACTAGTACTGCCACAACAGCAGTAGCTCACTGTGATGGGTGAAACGGCTACTTGGCATACTGGATCACGCCCTGTTGTGTGCGAGTCCGGTGGCCCTGGTGCCAACAAGAAGCTGGGGAGGGGGTGTGTGCGCAGGGGAGGGTGAAGAAGTCTGCATGCTGTGCAGCCCAGGCTGGTCCTGGCTGCAGCAGAGTGGAATGACACAGCCCTCCCTCTCAGGCTGTGGTTAGTGGGCTGGATAGGATCAGTTGGCAGGCCAGACATGGCTCATGGGCTCTAATTTGTACACCCCTGGGATGAAGGATGGTAGAGAGCCAAACCCAGCAACATAATAAGGTTCTGCTGTGGCATGGATGAGGCTTCTTCATTTCTTACAAAGGAACACGGTGATCATGCTTAGGTGGGACCTCTTCAGACTTGGAAGCCAGCTCTGCTGTGCTACTGCCTTGCCAGGTTTTCCATTATTTTCTGAACACGCAAGGACTCTGGATTCACTCGGAAACTAAGCTTAAACCTTCATGGGCAAGCATCCTGTTTAACTGTGTTTTCCCCATTTTGGAGCAACAGTTGCTATAGGTCCGTATACAGCAGAAGTGTGTAGTTGTGTATATATTTGGTTGCTCTAAATCAAGGCTTAGCTTTTCCATGTCATGACCCTAGATGCTTTTCTGCATGTAGAATTTGCTAATGGCAGGGAATGCTTAGCAATCAGAATAACCTTGTTTACAAAACTAGATTATCAGCTCTGATCTCTTTCCTATGCTTATTGGTCTTGTCAAAGTAATACCCCACATAAGCTAGGGACAGATATGCAAAAAGCCTGAGCCTGAATTGATTCAGTCTTTGCAGGTTAGTCTAACCTAGCTAGGCTAAATCAGTTCTGTAACTAGACAGGCATCCCAGAAATGCAGGCACATGCCTGCAGTGGCTCAGGCTAAAAGCTAGAAGGGGTGGGGGGGGCACTAGAGTAGCCATCCCTTCCCTTGTATAGGTAAGGTAGAGCTGATCTGAGGGGGGTGTGGCCAGGCCCCAGCAGGATGCTGTGATTAGGGAGGGTGTTGTCTTGTCCCCCCCACCCCCAGTGGCCTAGTGGGGAATGTTTATCACCCCTAACTCAGTTGTTTATCATCCAATTAAGAAAACAGGGACATTACCAGCTATCTTGATTCTGCTTTTATCCCCTGTGCCATGAGGTAGCTAGCATGTGGTCTGCTAGCTAATGCTGAGAGGTGTCTGTGAGGGATGCCTACTTAGCAGAGAGTTGGGGGGCAGGCAGGGAACAGAAAACAGGCAGATGCCTGCAGAAACTGCCCCCGCTGCAATCAGGGAGCAGAGGGGAGGGGCCAGCCCTCCTGTGGAGCAGAGAGCCACGTCCAACCCAGAGAGCATGCTGGGATGCTGGGGGAGTCTGATTTAATGTAAACCAGCAAGGGGTCTGGGACAGTCATTGCATAAACTAGTTTGAGTCAAATCAGTTAAGTCTGATACTACATTCAACCAGGTTCATCTCAAACTGGTTTCAGCCATTCTCAAACTGGCTTATGTGCACTGAACACCTGTTCTGTTACAGGTTTAAACCAGTTTGTGATCACTTGAACTGGTTTGTGTATAATGTCTGTCCCTAGCCATAGTCTAGAAAGAAGAGGTGGTGGCTGGGTTCTTAAAATAGAAATATACCTAGCAATGTAAGTAGTGATGCACTACAGCTTTATTTTGAGGCCAGTTAAAGACAACTTTTCGAAGCCACATGAGCTACTCCTGTTAAGTTAATGCAGAAGCAGGTGGAAAACAAAAGAGATGAATAGGGGGAAGACTGATTCCTAGAACAGGAAAAGGAAATCAAATTGTTCTGTGTTAGGAGTCTCACCCACCCTCTACTATTAAAGCAGCAGGGACACAAAGTGAGGTGCAAAAGGACTATTACTAGACTTCCTGAGTACTGAGCCTGTTGTTGGGGGAAGGGATGGGAAGAAGCTCAGTCTTAGGCCCTAATGTTCTGAAATGCTGCATAGGACAGGTTGGGGTGCTGAGTGCTTTGTAAGGCAGATGGTTGGCAAGTTTGGATCTTAGGTAGTACTAAAGACATATCTGCTACCTTTGTAGCTCAGCAGGAATGGAATTCTGATGTCCTAACTGCTAATAGCTTGTTTTTGATGCTGGTTCACACTTGTCATCAGGAAAAAGGCATCTAATGAGAACACAATTGCCTGAACAGCCTTCTGGGTTTTCAATTACTGATGAAAGCTGACCTTTGCTTTTTGAATGAGTCCTGTATCTTGCTGTAATAGCTTACAGATAGATGTGTGTCATGCAGGAAGGAGTTTTCTAATGGAATGTTGTTAACTTTGCCTTTCCCTTGGAAAACAAGTCATTGAAACAGGTAAAAAGGGATGGAATCAAGGGATTCCTTCTCATGATGAGAACAGCTCCCTGCCGGGAAAACCAGTGAGATGGTAAGAGAAACAGCAGTTCAGCCACTACTTAGAAAAGGGAGTAGTGTCCTAAGCAATAGCTGCTTTGGAGATGCATGTTTGGGAAGACATCCGTCAGCACAAGGACGGGATATTTTAGATTCATTGCTTTCTGTCATCCTTTAATATAGATTCATATTCATTTTAGAAAGTCCCAATGTAGGGCAATGCTAATAGGCTCCTTCGATAATTTGTGCTGGATCCTGTATAATAATTTGGTGTCTTTTCTGCATCTGCACTGAGGGTTTTATGGGTCAGTACTTGTGCCATGTGCTTGCCGGGTGCATAAAGGGTTCCCCACTCAGGGCTTAAGAATAGGCAATATGTATGATGTCATGTTTAAGGACTGATGTCATGAGCCCAGTTGAATAAGAAAATGAGATCAGAAGGCTCCTTGGAGGAACCTCTCAAACAAGGTTATTGATGCTATTTTGAGAGTACTGACAATGCTAATGAAAGATTTGGGCATGCTGAACTTGTGCATCAACACTTCCACCAATTTCTAATCCTTGGCATCGGGAGGAAACAATGTGGGGCCTAATAATCCCCACCTGCTTGCTGTTGAGTTTTTTGTACCCTTCTTCTGAAGCATGTGGTACTGGCTTGGGTGGACTGCAGAGCTGATCCAATCTAGCTGCTCCTCTAAGTTTTACAGCAGGAGCATCAAACAAACAGCCAGTGGGCTTGTTCTCTGGTTCATGGGGCTCCTAGAAGGCTGGGAATTTTGTTGTGGGGTAGGACAGCCCCACTGGGGATGCATGTCTGCAGCAGGGAGTAAACAATGGCCATGTTTGCCACCATGGCTCACCCTGCCACTGCTGCATCTGGAACCAGCCTTACAGTCTAGGACTCTGACTGAGTTTGTCACCCCTTGTTTTACAGTCTTACAACCTCAAGGAGTAGTACATACGGGACAGAAGGAAAGATGGAGAATGAGCTATATGGAGAGGAAATAGGTAGTACAGAAAGGCACTGTTTCATTCATTAAGATGCTTGGGATTCCAGTAAAATGTATTCATTGAACATTAGTGACAGGCTAAGAAGTCCCCAGGTCCGAATGTGAGTCAGCTCTTAGCCAGCTCAGCTCCAAAGGCTCCTCCCAGAGTTCCTCGGGAGCTTCGAAATCTGGATCAACATATTTATGAACCCATTTGTAGTGGGCGTTATTTCATTTGCCTTGGGAAGGGCATATTTATTGGCCATTGATTTCAAGGCTGACTCATTTCCACACACATAACTGTCCTTGGCTGAAATGTAATTTTGTAACATTCTCTCAAGGAATAATACTAGGCGAGGAGAATGGGGCTCTCTTTCCTTTCCCTCTGGTTGAATCCCATAACTGTCACAAGGGTGTGCTGTGTCAGTACATTTTGCAAAGCACACTTCTGCTCTGAAACATGACTACATAAAGAAGATGCCTTTTTACTTCAACAGATCTGCTCCCTGGAAGTAGCAGTCACAGCTGCAGCCTTTCCTACTGTTTTTTCATCCCTGCAGAAATAATTTAAGCTTGGGGGAAATGAGCTGCTTTGTAATCTGGCTCATCTATCATCAGAATGGTTTAATTTAGCTTTGATTGCAGAATCTGCATTGGTGGTTATGCATGCATCAGAAAGTTTCTTTGGAAAGTGAATAAATCAAATCCAGACTGAGTGTGAGAGGTGCTAAATATGATGATATTTTTCACATGGTTACTTCCTAGAGTAGAAAATGGAAGGTTGCAACTGAAGTAACAGGGAAAGTGGATGGTGTTGTCTATCTCTATCTTATTCTCATCAAATGCATAAATACATGTCCCCATGTATGAATGCTGTAACGGTGTATGTAATCCACCTTCCTGATATTTAGAAGTGGGCTTCTGTTGGGTCATTTGTGACCCCTTCTGACTGTATAAAAAAATCAAAATTAAAAAAAACTGTGTACTCCCTCTTCCCTAAAGCAGAAATGGCAATTCAAAGGTGCTTGAACAAAGCTACAGTATCCACAAGGTTCCAGTGACACTTCCTTAGACATCATGCTGTCAGTAGGCAAGCAGATCCAGACTCAGAAATAAATGATCAAGACCTACAGGGCAGAATTTCAGCATGGGAATAAATGACACATTTAGTCCAGAATATTCTCAATATAGTTAAAGGGGTGGGAGGGAGGTGGTGCAGACTCATGGCACAACATATACCCAGAAGGAAATACTGTTCTCTGGTTAAAGTTACTTCTGAGGAAATCAAAAATAAATTTACTGTGGAGAGAACTACTCTGGTGTATGTTGTATTTTCCCTATTCTCAGCCTCACAGCAGGGGTTAGCATCTGCTCAGTACAAATCAGCCACCGTGCTGCCTCATAGCCACATACTGACGCAGCCAACTTGGGAGACTGGTCATGAGACTCCTTGTTGCTACATAATAAATTTATTGTGGGGTAAATTACTTCAGAATATTCAAGTCCTATATTCATCACCATAGGTGACAATTTCAAAGCCAGCTTATTTGGGCCAAAGTGCTGTTGTCTGACTTCTGTTCAAGTGGTCATGTTGTTCAGCTATTGCTAAGGCATTATGAGAATATAAATGAAAGATGGAGATGGGATGGCTGTGTCCTCTTTATGGTTCCCCAAGACAAAAATGTTCACATCCTCAAATCCATTACTACTCTGTTGTTAGTCTCAACAGAGCAGCCAAGAACTAAAGAGGCCATATTGACTGGACTCATAGTTTCATAGTTGGTAGCGTCGGAAGGGACCATAGCAGATCATCAAGTCCGATGCCCTGCCATGGGCAGAAAAGAGTGCTGGGGTCAAATGACCCTGGCTAGGTGATTATCTAGCCTTCTTTTGAAGACCCCCCAGGGTAGAAGCGAGCACCATTTCCCTTGGAAGTTGGTTCCAGATCCCAGCCGCCCTGACTGAAGTAGCACCTCTTGATGTCCAGTCTGACTCTACTCTCAGTCAACTTATGGCTGTTACTCTTGGTAGTGCTTGGGGGAGCAGGGACTCTCCCATTGCCTGGTGGTCCCCCTTGGCCAGTTTATAGATGGCCACCAGATCCCCTCTCAGCCTTCTCTTGTGGAGGTTAAACAGGTTCAGGTCCTGTAGCCTCCCTGTAGACTCCCTTCTCAGCTCTTACCATGATTCCTTTAGGTTAGGTATAGAAGAGGGAAGCTGGCATTGCTGCATTTTTTGTTCAGTGGACAGGGAGAACATAGTCCCCTCTCCTGTCAGTTTGGCACCTTTCACCAGCATGGAGCTCATGGAAACATGGTGCTTCCCCTCCAGCTGCTGGGCAGAGCCATGCTGCCACTCCTCTGATAGTTTAACTGGTGACAAACAGCAGAAGGGCTGGGTTTTTTATCATGACCTGTCTTGTGCAGGATTTGGCAGGCTTGCCCTACCTGAAGCTGTTACTTCATCCTGCTTTTCATTAGAACACAACTTGACCCCAGAGGACTGGCAGGACCCTCACCCTCAGCTGGCATAAATGGGGCAATCAGCACAGCTCTAATGCCTTATGCCAGATGAGGATCTGGCTTTGAGTGTTTATTCCAGGCTTAGCAGACAGCAACGTGCTACTGTTAGCTACAAGCTGCACAAAGAATGGCTTAGTGATGAAAAATTGCTGGATCAGATCCTCCCACACCTCTCCAGGCCAAACTGTGCTCTTAGCAGACTTGTGTAACTGGAATAACCCCAGTGAAAAAGGGGAATCTTGCTGGCTTTCCAGCATATGCCTGACAGCAGAACTTTGGCCTCCTATTTGCATTTGATTTACATCATTTAATTAACATGTAAAAAACTGCCTACAGCCAGTTCTCTTCTCTTGTAAACTTGCACATAAATCCCTGCTTCCAAGTGTTCCTCAGTGGGGGTGCCCCACAAGTGCAGGCTCCTGTCTGTGGCTTGGGGTGTGTGCATGCTGGCAAAGCAAAACTTTGGGGTGGAACTAGCAACAAGGAGCCAAAGAATCCTGACTATCCCGTGTGTGTAGGGAGATGGAGGCAGCAGCCCTGGGGCAGCAGGCTTAAATCTAACAGCTAGCGCATACATGGCAGAGAGCCAGGATTCTCAGTGACCTTGGCATCGCAGCCAGGGAAATTCTTTCAGAAGGCCATGCACGTTGTACTTTTTCCCTGCCACACCTGAACACACGTCTTCAACACACTCTGCCTCCCTCCTCTGCTATCATGCATCTGAGCCATACATTGATTATCATGCATGTCCTCAGGTTTTCCTGACAGCCCTTCCCTGTTTCCAGTCTCCGTGCTTACAGTAACATTAGGGTGCTCTACTGCCTTCCAAACAAGGGCCAGATACATCCACCCCACCCCAGTGCTCCTTTACTCTGGTCTTGTGGCACAAAGCAGCTACAAAGCTGCCCTCACTGAGCAGCCAAAGACTTCCCAGGCCTGGAGGAATCCCTCTTGGGCATAGATATTGCACAGCAAATCCTTCATCCTACTGTGGCATCAGATATGCTCGCATGACAGGACTGACAGGAGTGTTGCTGTGCTCTGGCAATCTGCAGCTGGCACAATGGCCCTTTGAAGGCTGTTTCCATGCAGTCTGAGTGGAAACCACCTGAAGCTGCCTGGTGGCTAGACAGTATATAGGCATCTCTGCCTCCTGTATGCACCTCTGCCTCCTGTATGTCCTCCTGTATGCAAAGTCTAAAATTCATTGAAGAGAATGAAAGAACCAGAGGGAGTCCCTCTTTGCCTGGGAAGGGTGGCATGTCCCAGCCTGCTCCAGACAATCATACATTGAAGCTGCCAGCTGTGCTACTTACTGACTTGTGGACCTGCAGCATTCATTAGAACTTACAAAGGAAACTGGCCAGCAGTTGGAGACGTTTTTCTTGCTGTCAGAGTCCCTCAGCTCTGATGTTACACGTGGTGGCTAGATGCCAAAGAACAAACTCTTGAGGTACGCTGTCAGAAAAGGAAATGAAGAAGGAACACAGAAGGCTGAAGTTTGCCAAAACACAGGACTGCAAGTGCAGGCCATCAATCTGATTATCCCTTTGTTTCACATTGCTCACTTTGTCTCATCCTGGACATCAAGAGCCACATTAAGCTCCTTAGCTTCTTCCTCATGCCCTTCCTCCCCTCACGTCACTACCATTAAATATATTGTCTGTGTGTGGCAATCACCATTTTGGCTGAGACATCTGGGATCGAAGCAGGGATTTCATGAACCAGCAGAATGAGCTGGTAGAAGCTAAGTTAAGGAGTTCAACTTTTAGTTGGAGCTGTACTAGACTCATGTTCTGTGAGCAGGGTGAGTAGAGACTAAACTAAACCCATCCTTTCCAGTATGTTGCACATGTTCATGGACTCAATAACATCTGACTCCTCAATCTTCTCCTCCTCTACCTTCAGGCTTCTTGCTAGGTTCTCTCTGATGACCTCTCTCAAATTTGCCCTTCCCCCTTCTCCTCCAGTATAACTCAGGTCCAGTCTTTGGTCTAAGAAAATTTTCTTTCAGAGTTCCCAGCAAATATTTCTGACCAGGTCTGACTGGCAGTGCTTTGGAAGACTAACGCTGTTCCAGAGTGAATGGATGAATCCCCCAGCCCTGGCAGAAAATTCCTTTCAACTCTAGACATGGCAATCAATCAAATACTGTACTCTTGCTTGAAGTTGAGGGTCCTCCCTGGATATGGTGCTTGCTAGAGCTGCACCCAAAGATATCACAAATTGTTTTGCATTCCCTTCCTCAGCCTAGTCAGATGGATTTGGCTTCTGTGTCAGGGAAGCAGAAAATTCCAAGCTTCGATTACTCAGAGGAAAAGAAGCTCCTCTTCAAATCTATCACAATACATTTCTACTGAGGCACCATCAAACAGGCAGACCCAGATACGACTCCAATGCACTAGCCACAAAGAGTGAAGAAGAGTTCCTGCCCCAAACCCTTCCTCATTTTGGCTGACAACAGAAATAATAAAAAGGCCAGTGCCAGCTCAGTGACTAACTGCAGTAGGCCACAGGGGGAGGCCAGGAAGCAGAACAGCTCTTCAATCCCTTTACCGGGCTGCTTGGTGCAGCTGCATAGTGACAGTTTCATTAATACACAGAGAGCCTATTTTTACCCCTGTTTAAAAATAGCAATAAGTAACTATGGTGGCAGGCAGGGATTATAGCTGATGATGGAGTACCCTGGGAAACGATGGTCAAATCTGAATTCAGAAGCTCCAAAATTACTGTGCAGATGGGCATGCATCTATACGTGCATGCCCGTACTGTGCAGTAAATATGGTGACTTAAGCCAGTTTGAGCATACATTTGATACCTGCATCATGCAGGTATCAAATTTATGCCTGATTAATTACTGCACGGTAACACGTGTAGACATCTTACTGCACAGTAACAGTGTGTGTGTAGACTGACTTGGGACTAACTAACTATGTTAATGCGCCTTAATGCCTGCACATGTAGATGCTGACCTATTCCTGCTTACTTCACAGTAAGTTAATATGCAGTAAATTTAAAATGGTATGTAGACATGCTCACTAAGTACTAGCCCAGCCTCAGAGATTACATAGCTTTGAGGAGCAGTTTGTGAGAAGGCTGCTTGGGAACTTCTGAACAAAATGCAGTTTTTGGAACTTTCTATTGAAATATACTGGCTTCATTGCGACTTGTTGGGAAGGTTTGTTAGGTCCACGAGGGTGGATCCAAAGGGGATGCAGTGGCACAGCTGCACACCCCTTTTGGATTGGACCACACCACGGGACTTCAGAGACTTTTTAAAGTTCCTAAAGCAAGTGAAATACTCTTTCCCTTCCTCGTCCTACTCAGAGATGCCTCCTCCCCGCCCCTTCCCTCACCTGACTTTCCCTGCTGTCTGGAGGGCAGAGAAGCACCAGAGCCAGTCCTGCCTGCTGCGCAGGGGCTGGGCTCAGCTGGGGATGGGGACAAGGGCAGCAGAAGTGGGCAGGGGTTCCCCTTCACTGGGACCAGGCAGGGTGGGGGGAACTCTCCAGGAACTTTCCAGGTGCCCTGTTGCCACTGTCCCCCCCAGCTGAGCTCAGTCCCTGCTCAGCCCTGCTGGCTCTAGAGCTTCCCTGCCTCCCAGCTGAAGAGATGCAGCAGAGATGAAGCAGTGGCTGACAGGGGAACTGGGGGTGGGGGACAAGGGGAGATGACATGCCTCTAAGCAGAAAGGGGAAGAGAGAGGGTATTTGCACCTATTTTACGACTTTAAAGATTCCCCAGAGGTTCCAGTAGTGTGGTCTGCCCACACTGGTGGGACAGAGGAAGCTAGGAGCAGGGAGTGCAGAAACTTCTTTTTATTTTAAAACTTTGAATATAAAAGAAAAGGTGAAAGTGCAGACAGGGAGAAAGAGAAGTATCTGTCGTTTCTCTCTCCACAGCCAGCAACTTAATGGTTTGGGCACTCAGCTGGCCTGTAAAAGATTAACATGCAGATCTCTGCTCTGAACCAGCCACCATGTAAGTGTTATTCTAGGCAAGGTTGTCTTTTTCCACCTGAAAAGCATTCAGAAGAGCTTGGTGTCTTTCTGCACTGGAATAGAAACAAATGCTGAGCCTTCAGAATTTGTCAAGAAATGGACACCTTGTTTTCCAGCCAGGCCTACTTCAGAGGGGATCTGACAGGTAAAATAAACAGCAGTCACACTCTCTGATCCACTAAATGAGATAGAGCTAGTTACTGCTGGCACAGCACCTTAGAAATGTAAAGCAGGTTGGAAGTGCTAAGCAAGAGTGAGATACAAGAGGTACAAGAGTGGAGTGGGTTTCTTGGGAGAAATGCTTGTGGAAACAAAACTCTAAGTGATTGGTGAAGAATATTGCAAGGAGTAAATTGCAAACACAAGCATTCAAACTGTAATCTTGAATTGTTGCCTGGCACTCATTCAGTTCAGGAACGCACACAGCCCATGTGACCTTGCAGCTAACAAGCAGTAACCGGCACTGCTGGAGTTGTATTCACAGTGAAATGCTCACAAGGACTTGTTCACAAACAACTGAGGCACCCAGAATTGTGGGATGAATTGTTTCAAGCAAAGAATGATTCTGAGAAAATCATAATCACAGCTATTCTATCACTACACCCGCTGATTCCCTCAAAATTTGTCCAAGAAATAGTTTGTGAGCCACCCTGTTCTAGCGCTCAGAGTTACTCTGTTCACCAGGAGAAGATAGAAGCAAGATAACTAGAACTGAGAATGCAAGGAATGTCTTTTTTAAACCTTAGGCTTTTGGCCACATTTGTATCTGAGAGCTGAGTAAATTGTGCTAGGTCTGATGTGCAGCCACACTTGCATGGAAAACAGGGATGCCCATGCCTTTTGTTTATTATCATTCTAGTGACTTATGCAGGCCTTGCCTAGGTAAAGAATGTGGAGAAAAGCTCTGTGTTAATTCCACCCATCTCCATTCATTCTCCCCCTCTTTCCAAGCATACACAATGACTCTATTCATGTGGGGCCCAGAAGAGCACTAGCCCTGATTCCTCCCTCCCTGACCTGTGTTAACAAGCAACAGACAAGAGTTCATCATCCCTGTGTTACCCCTTTTCTACCATCTCCATGGAGAGTTATGTTTTGCCCCACCTCTGTGCTCTTAACCTGCCCTTAGTTAATCTAAAACTGGGCTTCTGGCACCTCTCACTATAAGTCATGTTTTCTAGTCCACTAATCTTTCTTTTGGCTCGTCTCTGAGCCCTCTCCAAGTTATCAGCACTTGGTTCTCAGACTTGGGGGCTTCTTCAGTTCTGCCACTACCGAGCAAGTCACATAGTCTCTGTTCTTCTCTCATCTTTTGTGGATCTTGTCTGTTTAGACTGGAGGAAGGAACTGTCTTTTCCTCTATATTTGTAGAGCCTGAGGCTTGATGAGCCCTTGATCTCAACTGTGGCTGCATTAATGTAAAGTGGATAATGATAAGTGGAAATATGGGGTTTCTGCAGGAAGGAATGAGAGCTCTGAGCAACTGGAAGCCAAATGGAAAGAGGAGGATGGGGAAGGAGGAGAAGTAAAAGGCACGAAACGTGGTAACCCTGAAGGGGACTGTCCTTTCCTGATGCTGCCTGGGTCACTAAAGCATTGAACTTCTCATAACTAATGATAATAACAAAAAGATTAACTGCTCCACAAAGGCCAGGCGCCACCTTTGATCTACCTCTGGCCTTAGTGATGGCAGAACAGTCCAAGATACAAACCCTAACCCACTGGCCATGATTCACAGAGAGACATGGCCTTCTGCATAGAAGTCTAGCTGCTCTAGCCTGGGACACTAACTTGTGGAGCAAGAATGTCACCGGGTTTTCCTCACTGCATGTCCCCCCTTCCAGCCTGGATGGAATCAGTCACCCAGGCAAGGTAAACTATCTGGAGGCAGAGGGAAAAGGACTGCTTGAGAAGAGAAGGTAGAGGCAAGTCTGGGTGCACAGTGGTGCTGAGATGTGCTCGTGCAGTCAGCTGTATTGTGACCTGCATCTGCATGTGCACTGAGCATACAGTATTTATCACTGACAGACAGCAAACCTAAGACTGGCTTTCCTCAGTGATGTCATTACTGAGGGGAATTCATCAATTATTTCATTTGTAGGTTTTTCTATAAGTTTCATCTTAGTGTCTGAGGACTTCAGGGATGAGGAAGATGCTGGTTAGTGTTACTGCTCTCTAGTGGTATATGATTATTGCTTGTCATGGGCTTGGTGGTCTCCTGAGAAGGTCAGCCAGGTCTGTGTTCCATCCCCAGCTCAGCCAATGACTTGCTGAATGACCCTAGGCCAGTTGTTTCACCACTCTATGTTTTGGTTCCCCTTCCCACCCTGGTTAGACTGTGAGATCCTAGGAGCCCAGACCATTTCTTCTTACAAGTCTGTAGAAGCAGTAGCACCATGCCTCCTCTCTCCCTGTCCCTGGGGCTTCAAGGATCGAGCATCTTACACCCTCATGGTGTTCTACCAGGGCTGCAGCCAGTGTCTGATGCAGGGTAAGATGAAGACTTGTTTCTCTCATCATTTTCCAACTTGTCTCTTGTGCCCATGCCCCCATTTTTTTGCACCTTGAAGCCATTTTCCTTGGCCTCCAGGAAGCCATCATGTGAAGGGAGGGTAAACCTGGGCTGCATGCATACTAGTATGGAGCCTTCAAAGGCTTAACCCCTAAGGAAAATTTTGTTTGAAAAGGTGCTGCAAAACAGCAGCTTGGGGGCTTCTATTCAGGTCCACGGCACTGTGTGTGTCATGATTACTGGTTCTCAGCCCCTTATTCCTGGTTCCTTATTCCCAGTTCTTTTTTCAAAGCAAATCCTTACACAATTAAACACTGACAGTAATGAATTACACAAGCTAAAGAGTTAGGTTGTCATAAAAATGTGTGTTTACTAATAAACATGTAAAATGATATCATGTATCAAGTACATAGACTTGAAAAAAGACCTGAGATTAGGCTGGCCAACGTCCTTTTTGGGTCACCCCAAAACACACTTCTCTTCCATCGGGGACACTGCTGAACAAGTCTGAACAGGATACTGCCTGACCCAAAACTCAGTTTTTGCATACCAACATGAAAACTGAATAAGGATCTGAGTTTGGACTGGGATTATGCATGGAAATCTTTTTCAGGTCACCCCACAACAGCATCGGGGACTTTCCTGAGGAAGCATGGTCAAAGTCCTCCCTGACCTGAAGCTCAGTTTCTGCATGCCAGGCCGCCAGCTCACAGGCCCTGGGACCTGAATAAAGAGCTGGGTTTGGGCTAGTGTTACAGGAGGAAATCCTTTTCAGATCACCCCAAAATACACATCTCTGTCATTGGGAGACTCTTCCAAAGAAGGCTAGGCAGAGTCCTGCTCGACCCAAAGCTGTTTGTGAGTGCCAGGCCGTCAGTTTGCAGGCTGGCATGCAAACACCGAGCTTTGGGTCAGGCAGTGCCCTGGCCAGACTTCTTCAGAAGAGACCCCTAGTGACAGCGACATGCGGTTTGGAGTAATCCAGAAAGGATTTTCACACACAACCCCAGCCCCAAATCATCTCATTTGGTGCTATGTAAATTCAATGGGTGCTATGTAATAGTAGCTCTGGAGTGCCATTGGTGGAGAGGCTGGCACACAAAAACTGAGCTTTGGGTTGGGCAGAAACCTCCCAGAATTCTTCAGGAGAGTCTAGGCAGCAGTGATGTGTGTTCTGAGGTGACCCAGAGAGGATTTTACTTGATAATCCCATCCCATCTTCAGATCCTTATTCTGGGCTAGGTGCAGAGCACATAGGCATGGCCTGTGAGTTGGCAGCCTGGCACTTACAAACTGAGCATTGGATTAGGCTGGACTCTGCCCAGATTTCTTCAGAAGAGTGCCCAAATGGTGAAGACATGTTTTGGGATGACCAGAAAAGGATTTCCACCCATAATCCCAACCCAAACCCAGCCTGTTATTCAGGGCTGAGGCCTGTGAGTTGGCAGTGTGGCATGCAGAAACTGAGCTTCAAGTCAGGCAGGACTCTGTCCAGACTTCTTCAGGAGAGTATCCTGATGGCACAAACATAGGCAGTGGAAGGCCAGGGCTCAGAAAGCTTAACCCCCACAAACGCAGGGCAGCAGGCAGGGCTGCAGGACAGCCCAGCTGCAGCCAGGATTGCAGCCCTGGTGTATGGCTGCCCAGCATGGCAGGCAAGTTTTTCAATCTGCTTTCTTTGTGAAGGGGAAGAGGCTTGGCAGGAGAGCAGATTGAGACCCCCACAGTGTGGGAGGGTGTGGTGCAGGGACAGGGGTGAATAGGGCCCCGGCCGGGCCGGGTGGTGGGATGCTCAGAGCCCGGGGAGTTCGTCCAGGGGTGAGGTGGGCTCCTGCCACAGTGCACACCCCAGCAGAGGCCTGGGGGGCATGTGCCCCCCGATATGTGCATGGGGCAGAGGTGGCTGCTGCCGCCTGCTGCACTTTGCATGCCACTGCAGCTGCCCTGGAAGTAGTGCAATACCATATACCTGCCCCTGCTGGGCTGAACCGCACCCCCTGCCCTTCCCACATCGGGATGCACATGGTGTTGCATGACTCTTGAGCCAGCTGCAGCACACAAAGCGCAGTGCACAGCAGCATCCACCTCTGCCCTGCACACAGATGAGGGGGCATGTGCCCTCCAGGCCTCTGCCAGGGTATGCACAGCACCAGGAGCCTCCCCCATTCCCCTGAAAAAGCAACCTAGGCTTTGATTGTCTCACCACTGGGCCCAGCTGGGGCCCTATTCACTCCTGCCCCTTCCTCTGCCCCAATCCCTTCCTCACCACAGGGGCCATGATCTGCCCCTCCATGGCCCTTCCCTTCCCCCTGCCCCTTTCCCCATAGACTTACCTGCTGGGGTGAGGTGGGGTAGAGTGTGTTCACATGTGCGCGCACTCAGCCCCCCCCCAAATAATTTTTTCTCCTTCCACCTATGGGCACAGACATGTTTTGGGGTGATCTGTAAAGGATTTCCATTCATAACCCCAGCGCAAACCCAGCTCCTTATTCAGGGCTCTGTACAGAGCACACAGGCCTGGGGCCTGCAAGTTGACAGCCCGGCATGCTGAAACCAAGCTTCTGGTCAGGCAGGACTCAACACAGACTTCTTCAGGAAAGTGCCCTGATGGGAGAGCGCCCTGCAGATCTGTGTTTTGAGGTGACCCAAAAAGGATCTCCACCCATAATCCTACCCCAAAACTATTGATGCTATTTATGTAGTGTACTGTACAGAGCACACAGACCTGGGGCCTCTGAGTCGACAGCCTCGCACAAAGAAACTGAGCTTTGGGTCAGGCAGAACTCTGACCATGCTTCTTCAGCCCTGCAATGACAGAGATGTGTTTTGCTGTGAGCAAAAAAGGATTTCCACCTGTAATCCTAACCCAAACCCTGCTTCTTCAGGCCTGGGGGCTGTGTGTTGGCACAGAAACTGAGCTTTGGGTCGAGCAGGACTCTGCCCAGGCTTCTTCGGGAGACTCCTCCAGTGGCAGAGTCTTGTACTGTGGGGTGAACCAAAAAGGATTTTCACCCATAATCCCAACCTAAATGCAGTTCTTTATGTAGTGGTATATACTCACAGCCCTGGGGGGTTATCAGTTGTAGATTAGCATGTAAAAACCAAGCTTCAGGTCAGGCAGCAACCTCCTCAGACTTATTCAGAAGTATCCTCCAGTAGCATAGATGTGTTAGGGGTGATCTGAAAGGATTTTGTGTCATAATGTCAGCCTAATTTCAGGTCTTTTTTCAGAACTATATACTTGATATAGGATATTATTTTACATTTTTATTAATAAATATACATTTTGATGAAATCCCAACTCTTTAGCCTGTGTAATTCATTACTAACAGCCTTTTAACTGTGTAAGGATTTGCTTTGAAAAAGGAAACAGTAACCATGAATAAGAAACTAGGAACAACCTCAGCCACATCTGTGGGTCTACAGCTTGTGACAGTACCAAACCCCATGCTGCAGATTTGTGCTCCCAAAGTTGCATTTCATATGATCACAGTAACATGTTGCTAGCCATTGTGGCTGCAAAGAAAATGGAAAGGAAATACAAACTGGTATGGTGACATCTGTGGGAGCCTACAGCAGGTGTACAAGCCAGTGCTCTGCGAGGAGTGAATGACCCCATGCATCTAGGTAGGATTATCGTTTTGCTCATTAGTGTCAGTCAGTTACAGCTGGAAGGGATCTGTTGGGTCACTGAGTCTGATGGAACCACTTCAAATAATCCCCTTTTTTAACTGATCCCCCTTCCTATGGCAAACAGTCAGGTTTATTGTCCCCCACCCCAAGTCCTCCCATTTGGAGGCCAGAATCTCATTGTTCTGATGCTTGGAAGCCTCTAATTCAAGTCTACATGTGTTTGTGGCTTGTTTACTATCATTTGTCTTGTGCAAAGAATCCTTTAGCTCACAGAGCTCTTTTCTACCCCTGGTGTTCCCTTCTGGTGCAGTTAGACAAGGGAAGCAGTGACAGGTAGGTTGGAGGAGGGAGTGACTGGGATGAGAAGATGGAGACAAGAAAAAGAACTGAAGGGGAGAGAGTGTAAGGAAGGGAAAAGAGAGCACTAGTCTGGGGATGATGGGGATAAGAGTGGGAGAGGCAGCTGGGTCTGAGGGGAGCGTGCTGCATGCAGCTGCCTTTCTGGTGCATTTCTCTCTCTCCCTCTACATGGCTGCTATGCCTTTGGGACAGAAAATCCTACAGCCTTCCCAGCAGCTTTCGAAGATTGTGGGGTGGGGTGAGACAGGACAGCCCCATCCTCTGCCAGCAGCAAGGGGAAAGCCTGCAGCATGCAACCCTGATTGCTGTAGCACTGTCTGTGACCAGGCTTCTGCACCATCTGGGAGGCAGGAAAGTATCCTCCAGTATGTGAAACAGCTGTAAAGAGACATTGCCATTCAGAGAATCAGCAGCAGATTCCTATTGCCAGTCCCACATGGCTCCCTTCATTTTCTGACTGCTTTGTTCAGCATCAGGACCTAACTGTGAAGGATTTCCCAGCAAAGCTGCTGTAGAGGGGAAAGGAGTTCATCTGCCTTTGAGATTTGTTTATGTGTTTGCAAAGAAAATGGATTGGCCAATTTCAGTGAGACTTATCTGGTACATAACCTTGGGGAAGATGCATAATACAACCGTAATGTTGCGCTTTTTCAGAATGTGTTTCTTACAGATGCATAATTCTTTTTAATTTTTTTAATGCTTTGTATAAAAGTCCCACTTAATTATTGCAGCAAGCACAGATGGCAGACTTACAGGAGGTGGGAATGTCTGCAGCACAAGTAGGGCTGGGGCTGTAAAACCTGCAGTAGAGGGCATGAAGCACAGCTCTTCCCAGTTAGAGGGGAATGGGACAGCAATGGAGTACTACAGTAGAGTGATGATGAGTGACGGGTGAGTGGCCACTAGCTGGTGGTGACCACTTAGAGGGGGCCAAGAACGGCAGCTGCTGCTACTGCCAGCTCCGCTGCCACTGCAACTGCCACCCTGGGTGCAGAGCCTGGCTGTGATGCCCCTGGAGTAACATGCCTCTCTCAGGTGGGGTGGGGGGCACCCTGCAGACTGACTCAGGGAAGGGTGATTTTCTGGTTCTTGTTCCCAGGGAAGAAAGAATGAGCTGTTACGTTACTGGATACCACTAGATGGTGCTATTGTGGACGGCTGTTTGTACAGGCGGGAAGACCTTGGGCAAATGCTGTTTGATGGCTTGCTGCGGTACAATATCACTTGGAATTGGGGCAAACTGGCAGTAAACATGTTTGCTCACTTTGTGACTGAAATGATTTCTTAGGTACAGAGCTGCTGCCTAGGCCATGCCCACTCGCCAGATGGGACTGGTAAAAGAGCGATGCAAAGTACCCATTTGGTAGGCTGGCTTTTTCCTGGGCGTCGGTGGTCAGTAGTCCCATCTGGTTTAGCAAGGGTCCAATGTTGCCCTTGCTTTTCCTCCATATCCCCACATATCTAAAAAAGGACTTATTATCCTTGATACTAGTAGCCAGTTGGAGTTCCATCGTAGCTTTGGCTTTCCTTGTTCGCTCCCTGCAAGTCTGGACCAGTGCAGAATATTACTCCTTGGAGGTGGAACTCATCCTCCATCCTTTGTAGGTCTTTCTTCTTAGGTGCAGGATGTCCGCTAGTTCTTTGCTGAGCCAAGGGGGCTGCTGTGCCCTGCGAGTCTGCAAACTTTTAAGTGCGCTTACCAGAGGCATGAGCTAGTCACAGTTCAGTCCCCTGCAGAATGCCTGTTGTTATATCCTGTCTCTTGGTAGTTAACTTCTGGGGGCAGCAGGGAGGTGGAAAGAGTCTGAAGCAGACAATTTCCATTTAGTTTCCTCCTGATATTTGCATTTGTATTTAAAATAATATCCCCCACCTTTCATCAGGAAGAGTCCCAAAACTGCCTCTTCAGACATGGACAGAGGGTTGCAGGATCAGCCCTTACACTACAGACAGATATCGCTTTTTCTGTTTTAAAGTGTAGCCATCTCTGGGCTGGAACATGTCATATATTATATGACTCTCAGGGCACAAGGTAGCAAAACAACTTTTGGTAGAGAGTCTGATTTATTCTACTGGTGATATGAGAGCAGCAGAATGTAATTCTGCACATTGAGTGACACCCCATTTTTTAGTATCAGCTGTGGAAAGTCTGTTTTGTCATTCCCTGCCCCAAGTCAGGTGAAGCAGGTAACTGTACTGACTTCAGCAGAATCACTCCTGACTTATACTGTAGGCACCTGGAAGCTAAACCTAACCTTAAATAGGTATTTACCTTTATTCATGTGACTAGTCCCTTTTAAGCCACGAATGTTACTAATGTTTAAGGTGCTTTACTGGGTCAGGGTCATAATTTCCATCACATAATTTTCAGGCATTTTTCTTCAATGTAGCTTTAATCAGTGGCAGTAGCCCCCATCTGTATCCTTCATCTATCCCAGTTGGGGGAAAAATGATGGGCTTTATGCTCTTTCTAAATGTGAGAGGTTCTGTGGCTGCTGTTTGGGAGGTAAGGACTCTCTTGCACACAAGTCTCCCAAGTGTAGCTCCCAAGTGACAAAACCAACCTGAAGAGTTTAAAAAAGCCCCTCTCCAAACAAGGGTTTGGGGATCGGCTGCCAGCTGGGTGTGATGAGCTAACTGGGCTTTCCTGATTGTGTCTCTGGCCCCATAGACAGCACTATCTGAGCTCTGTGGGCATTAGGCAAGGAGCTTCCCTGCTCTTGTCATTCAGCTGCTTGGAAGGACTCCAGGCAGTCGCATGGCTTATCTTCAGCTTGCATTAACCCAAGCCAGGGATGGGTGCTGCTGGAAAGCTGAGTCAAGGTCCAGTGCTTATGTTCATGCCAGATGCAGACAGCTGTTGTGTGCTGCTGATGACCCAGCTGCAGCCCACAGCACATGTGTAAGGAATGTTGGAATCAAGCACCAGGAGGTGGAATTATGCAAAGGAATCTTCCCTAACAGCAAAAGGCCGAGGACTACGAAACACTCTCCTTCACAGACGTAACAGGCCACGTGACCACTGTTCCATTCTAGAGGTGCTGCATGACAGACCTGGCAGAGGTGTCACATTCGTTCCATAGCAAACAGTTCTGCGCCAGCAAGGAGTACCAATGGGAAGACCAACCAGGCCCCTTCCATCTCTAATGTCCATGAGTCTACATCCCTGACTCTTGTCCATTCCTATTATGATGAAGACAGCTACAGATGAGGCAATACTTGATCTAATCCTAGAAAGTTCTGTGGGGACATCAGTCATTACTACACTAATCAGTAGTGAGACTTGTTAGGGGGTAGGCAAGTGGGGCACCAGTCCTAGGTGCTAGTTCAAATGGGGCACCAGAATGGCAGCTCCCAGGGAGCCCATGCCACCGCCACAGCTGGTGTTGGGGGAGTTTGTGCTCAAGCAGCCTGTTGCACCACTGCCGTGCTAGAGCAACCTGTGAGGAGGCAAGTGTTCCCCTCCATGTCAGTTTGAGCACCAAAAATGTCAAGTTACACTTCTGCTGCCAACTGAGACAAGGGCCACATTGTGCCAGACACATTGTGCACACTTGCACACAGAAAATAAGAGCTAGGCCTCCAAGAGCTTTCAGTCTGAGTAGACAAGATAAACAGAGGTGGGAACTGAGGGGTCAGAAGCATGTCATGTATGCAGTGATACAATTTGCATCACTTTTGTAAATTATGCCAGAATTGGGAACAGACCAAGAACCAGCTCTCCTAAGGCAACTGCCACAGGAGATGCTATTTTAGTACCTTACCATTAGGCAGAAGACAGGGCATGGTAGCATCTCACAGATAGCAATTAACTCATTTGGAAAGGCTTAAGCTTTTATTGGCCATGGCCTACTTCATCAGCTGCCACTAGGCATGTCTACACATGCATTAATGGGCTGCTGCTACTGTGCATTAAATTGAGTACCCCTAATATGACGTGCTAAGTGCACAGTAGCCAGCACTACTGCGCAGTAGCAAACGCACACAGTCTTTCTGTTATGCTTAATGCAGTCTACTGCACATTAGCATGGCTTTTGCCATGATGTGCTAATGCATAGTAGAATTTGTCTACTGTGCATTAAGCATCTCGTGTAGATGCACCCACTAGGTGGTAATAGAGCAGATAAGAGCTTGTTTGCCTTAAGCAAATGGCTACTTTGGTAAGTTAAGATACATGACACATATACCAGTGTAATTTATACCAATAGGATTTTACCACTGATTTTTCCTTAGGGTAATTCTACACTACATTTGAGTAAGTTATACTGCCACTGTAGTGTCATAGTTTCTAGGGTCAGAAGGGACCTGAGCAGATCATCGAGTCCGACCTCCTGCCATGGCAGGAAAGAGTACTACAGTCAAACGACCCTACCAAGGTGTACATCTAGCCTCCTCTTAAAGGCTCCCAGGGTAGGAGCCAGCACCACTTCTCTTAGAAGTTGGTTCCAGATCCTCACTGCCCTGACCGTGAAGTAGCGCCTCCTGATATCTAGCCTAAATCTACCCTCTGCCAGCTTGTGACC
The DNA here is from genome assembly GCF_052110815.1 of Crocodylus siamensis. Taxonomy (NCBI): domain Eukaryota; kingdom Metazoa; phylum Chordata; order Crocodylia; family Crocodylidae; genus Crocodylus; species Crocodylus siamensis. The sequence continues at coordinate 33,163,910 of NC_143404.1, read as the reverse complement.
GTTATTCCTGGTCACTCCTGGTAGTGCTTGGGGAAACAGGGACTTCCCCAATGCCTGCTGGTCCCCTCTGACTAGTTTGTAACAGGCCAATAGATCCCCCCTCAGCCTTCTCTTGTGGAGGCTGAACAGATTCAGGTCCCTTAGCCTCTCCTTGTAGGGCCTGCCCTGCTGCCCCCTGATCATGTGAGTGGCCCTCCTCTGGACCCTCTCCATGTTGTCCACATCCCTCTTGAAGTGCAGCACCCAGAACTGGACACAGTACTCCAGCTGCGGCCTGACCAGTGCTGCATAGAGGGGGAGGATCACCTCCTTGGACCTGCTTAAGATGCATCTGTGGATACGTGATAAGGTGCGGTTGGCCTTCCTGACAGCATCCCCACTGCTGGCCCGTGTTCATCTTGGCATCAATGATGACTCCAAGATCCTTTTTCGCCTCTGTACTGACGAGAAGGAAGTTTCCCAGCTTGTAGGTATGGTGCTGGTTCTTCCTCCCCAGGTGCATCACTTTGCACTTGTCAGAGTTGAATCCCATCCTATTCTCATCCGCCCACTCCTGTAACCTGTCTAGGTCTGATTGCAGCCTATTCCTCCCTTCTAGCGTGCCCACATCCCCCCGCATGTTAGTGTCATCAGCAAATTTGAACAGGGTGCTTTTTACCCCCCCATCCAAGTCACTGATGAAGATGTTGAACAGTGCAGGCCCAAGGACTGAGCCCTGGGGGACCCCACTGCCCACATCCCTCCAGGTTGAAAATGACCCATCCACCACCACTCTCTGGGTACAGCCCTCCAGCTAGTTGGCGACCTATTTGACTATGTGGGTGTCGACACCACAGGCCCCCAGTTTCTTAATGAGAATAGGGTGAGAGACAGTGTTGAAGGCCTTCCGAAAGTCCAGGAAGACTATGTCCACTGCTGCCCTTGCATCTAAGGATTTGGTGATCTGGTCGTAGAAGGCCACCAGGTTGGTCTGACAGGACCTGCCGCTAATGAACCCGTGTTGGTTGCCCCTAAGCATAAATCTCCCCTGCTGGCCCCTCATGGAGATGTGCCAGAATAATTCTCTCAAAAAGCTTGCCCAGGATCGAGGTAAGACTAACTGGCCTATAGTTTCCTGGGTCCTCTTTCCTCCCCTTTTTGAAGATGGGAACCACACTGGCCCTCTTCCAGTCCTCTGGCACCACGTAAGAGCACCACGAGTGCTCGTAAAGCCGTGCCGGGGGTCCTGCAATGACCTCAGCCAATTCCCTCAGTACTCGAGGGTGGAGATCGTCCAGACCAGCTGATTTGAATATGTCCAGTCCCTCCAGAAGTTCCCTAAATAGTTCCTCACTAACCTTTGGCCTAGGTGCGCCTCCCCTGGGGTCTAAGGGAGGCCCAGATTGGGGGTGGCTCTTCCGGTCCCTGCTCAGGAAAATGGAGGTAAAGAAATCATTAAATATGTTGGGTTTGTCATCTGGTGTGACGACCAAATTTCCTAGCATTTCCTGCAGGGGCTCCACGTTACCTTCTTTTTGCCCCCCATGTATTTAAAAAAGGACTTCTTGTTATCCTTGATCTGGGTAGCTAGTCCCAGTTCCATCTCCGCATTGGCCTTCCTGACTGCCTCCCTGCATCCCCGAGCAACCGCAGTATAGTCCTCCCTGGTGATGGCCCCTCCCTTCCATTGGGTGTGCGCCTCCCTTTTAGCTAGGAGACATTCCCGGATGCTTCTGATGAGCCATGGGGGCTTATGTGCCTTCCTGTTCCCTTTGATCCGTGTTGGGATTACCTCCCTTTGGGCTTGGAGGATCGTCTTCTTAAGGAGTGACCACTCTTCTTGGACACCTGGCTCCCCTCCCCTCCCCTCCCCTCCAGGACCTCAGTGCTTCCCCAACTATTCTCCTTAGCTCACTGAAGTCAACCCTCCTGAAATCTAGGGCTGCTGCCTTTCTGTAGGCCTTTGCCACCTTGTGCTGGATGGTGAATTCCAGCAGGTGATGATCGCTGTTGCCCAGGTAGTCAAGCACCCACAGCCCCCTCACCAGGTCGTCACCCATGGCTAGCACCAGGTCCAACAAGGCATCTCCCCTGGTGGGGCTGTGCACCTCTTGGGTTAGATGGAGGTCCTGCGTTTTGGCTAGGAACCTACGTGAGCGGTCAGACCTGGCTGACCACTCTTCCCAGCAGATGTCTGGAAAGTTCAGGTCACCCATGATGACCGCGTCCTTTGACCTAACTACCTCCATGAGCTGACTTGAAAATTCCTGGTCTAGCTCTTTGCCTTGGTCGGGTGGTCTGTAGTAGACCCTCACCGTTAAATCTCTTTCCCCTCGACTGCCTTGTATCCTAACCCAGAGCACTTCAGTGTGCCGCTCCTCTGATTCTTTGCTAATTGACAAGGATGTGTATTCCTCCTTAATGTAGAGCGCCATGCCCCCACCTTTCCTCCCTGTCCTATCCCTCCTGTACAGCCTATAGCCCTTGATATTCACTGCCCAGTCATGCATTGGGTCCCACCACGTTTCAGTGAGCCCCGCTATGTCAGGGTTCGTGTCAGCTAGCAGGAGGGTAAGTTCCTCCTGCTTGTTTCCCACACTATGAGAGTTTGTGTAGAGGCATTTGAGGCCTCCTGTGGATGTGTGCACTGGCCCCCTATTTTCAGCATTGCCCTGGCCCCTGTTGCTTACCTGTGTATATGTTTCGCTCGTCAGTCTAGGCTGGGCTGTACTTGTGGGTGTTGCTTGGTTTGGCAGTCCAAGGCTTCCTCTGCCCTCCTCTTCCCCTTCCCCCAACGAGCCAAGTTTAAAGCCCGCCGGAGGAGATCCACCAACCTAGAAGAAAACACACGCTTACCTTTAGGGGAAAGGTGGAGCCCATCCCATCTGAGCATGTCTCTTGTCATGGTTGTCACAGGGGCGCTCAGGTGCCCTGTTCCTAAGAAGGGAGAAGGGCAGCTGCCAATCTTCAGGGCAGCTCAGGTGCCGGTTGCTGGGGCAACCACACTGGTCAGGTGACCAGATGGGGGCAGGACCGGGCCTTCATAAACAGCCCAGGCCGAAGCCTAGGTAGCAGTTCCCCTCTGGCAGCCTAAGGAGCAGTAGTGCAGAGCGACGCAGAGCAGAGAAGAGCAGCCTGACCGCCCGAGCGGCTGCAGCATGGTTTGGGGTGGAGAGAACCCTGACAGGGAGGCTTGGAAGGTGAGCCATGGTGGCACAGCATTTTTGTTCTAGCCAGGGGGTTTGTTTTGAGTGATAGCTGGTTGGCTTTTGGCTTATATTCCCTAGTTTGTTATTGTTGAACCGGAGGATCGGGTGAGGTTATAAGGGGTGGAAGGAGGCCTCATAGGAGCGCCCCAACGGGGTGGGGGTTCCTGGTGCCAGTGAGGGCACACTCATACGGAATAGGGGGCCAGGTAAGGTTACGGCTGCCTGAGCCCTATTGGGAGAAGCCTGAGCAGGGTGTAAGACCCCAGACGGTGGGCCAGGGGGCCAGGCATGGCTATGGCCACCTGAGCCCCAACCATGAGAAGTGCGGGTGACAAGGTGCAAGTGACTGCGGGAAGCGCTAGGCACAGGCCCGAGTGTAAGTGACCGTGGGACAGATGGGAGGCAGGCCCCAGTAGGGCCCTGTCTGTAAGAGAGAAGTCCCGGGAGAGGGCGCATTCTGAGAGTGGAGAGCCCGGCAAGAGCGAACATTTGGGTGGAGGCCTTTAGAGAAGGCCTCTAGGAAAGGTAGATTGACGGGATAACGTCCGGAAGATCTGCAAGGCTTGGGGCATGCTAAAGGGGAGGTTGGAGGCACGCATAGCCCATAAGGCTGGGGTGCACCAGGTCACTCTGTACAGAGTAGGAGCCCTGACAATCCTAGCACCGTGTCCAAGACGACAAGAGGCAGCCTCCCTTCTAAAACCATATAACAACAAGCCGTGGTGGGCGAGAAAGAGGGTGTTGGATCGCCTACTTGGCACAGTAGGGGGCGCTAGAGAGATCACGGCCACTCCTAAGCCCCACTCCGTGAGGATGTGTAGATCATTGTCGAGGAAGCCAAAGCCTGCCTTGAGACATCATTCCCAAAGCCGCCAGTTGGTTTCCATGATGCACGTTGTGTGTCATCTTCCACGTCCGCTCACTGGTAGGATAGAAGAGAAAACCACTTGTGCACCTGTCTCCTTTAGCACCCCCCCCAGAGCGTGGTAGTCCACCATCAGGTGATCAGGGCTTCTCCTGGCTGCATCACTAGTACCCACATGGATTAAGACCATGGGGTAGTAATCGGTGGGCAGGATCACAGCCTGGATCATCCCCTTCACGTCTTGAATCTTTGCCCCCAGTAGGCAGTAGACCTTGTATGTTGAGGGGTCCTGGTGACAGATGGGGCCCTCTGTACCTCTCAGGATGGAGTCGCCTATGACGATCACTCCACGCTTTTTCCTCCTGGACTGCTTGGCTCCTTCAGCCTGCTTGGATCGTGGAGAGTGTAGAGTTGCCTCCTCTCCAGTTGCCGCCTCCTTCCTTCTCCTCCAGAGTTGCCAGGGCCCTCGTACCTGTTCTGCAGCCAGATTGGAGGAACTGGTACTGCTGTGTTGCGAGCAGCCCTGGTTCTGGAGGTGACCGTCTGCCACTCTGCAGTGGAGCACATTTCCTGAGGTCTGTTCCAACTGTTTACACCAATATTAAGACCACTGGTGTAAATATAAGTCCTGCGGCTAAGGCACAGCAACCAAGAGATTAAGGGACTTGCCCAAGGTCACACTAGCAACCTGTAGAACTGGGAACTGAAGCAATATTGCCAGGTCTCAGTATGGGAACTTAAAGGTGAGGCTGCCCTTCTTTCACACATGTCTACAACAGACATTGTGTAGCCATTCTGTGGGATGAGTTCAAACCCAGGCCAGGTCAGTATTGACAGAGAATAGTTCTCATTGTGTGACTCCAGTCCACAGCCTTTTGGTGGAATGCTGGTACAAGTCTGTAGTTACACGTGGTGCATAAAATAATGTATTCCCTGTTCCCAATGGACAGCTTGTCCACATCATACAAACAGCACTGCAACTGGTACTAACTGGCTCACACACTGGAAATTTCAGCAAAAAAAATTTGGGGCTGACTGGGATTGGCATGAACTATTCTTTCACCCTGAGAATTGTTCCTGTTATGAGAGCACTATATTCCCATGCAAGGTAAATCTTTCCTCTGTCTGTAGCACAACAGAATGAGCTAGATTCAAAGCGCTTGTTTTTGTGGCCTTTCTCTGAAGCATTAAGCAAAATGGCTTCTATTTAACTATGTATTTACATGGTTCCTGTTTCTGGAACCTGAGGCCCAGATCTCTAACAGTATTTAGTCACTTAAGTCCCATTGATTCCAAGGGGAGTTAGGCACTTTAGTACCTCTAAGGATCTGGGCCTAAGGCAGCACTACTGGGGGCATAATACTGGAATGGATGGACCAATGTTTGGGGTTTTTTTAATTGGGGCAAACCTTATGCACCTGTTGTTTTTTGTTTTTTTTTTTTTCCTGATGAAGCCTCATCAGCTGAGGTAGGAATGGAAGAGCCAGCAAACGCACAGAAGCTGATCAAACAGACCGGTCTAATGCTTTCGTACATGCAGTAGCCCTGTGATGGTATGGGATACTTCCTATATTGGGCAGATGCTTCTGGTCTTCTAGAAGAAGCAACTACATGTGAACAGAACTGCATTTAACTGCTTTGTTTAAGCAGCATGAACATCCCCCGCTACCCGAAGCCAGCACTTTGGGGCAGCACAAGTGTGTTAAAGCCAGCACTGAATAAAGGGAGTGCACTGGGCCCGTTTCCAGCAGGCAGTCAGGCTGTTGTTAATGTGTGTTTATGGAAATTGCTGTCTCAACTCATCTGGGGGAAACTCCTTTCTGGTTCTGAAACTTTTCATTTGTTACTTGGACAGTAACTCAGTGATTCATTTTGGGAACTGACATGTAAGCAGAGCCACCTGCTAGTGGAAAGGACTGGAGAGGCTCATGCTGAGGCTGTTAATCCACAGCACAGCTGGGTTCTGCTGGGGACTGCACTACTGGAGGGGCTGCAACACTCAGTGGACTGGGCAAACAGCACAAATACAGCCTTTCTTTCAGGGATACAAAAGTCAGCTCAAGAACACAGGCAATAGCTGCCCAAGACAAGCAACTTAAGCTAAGGAAGCAGTTCCTCTGCTGCAGTTGACTCATTCCTGGTAGACTGAAGCCACTTGGGTTGAAGGGCTCCCTGAACACACAGTGGATAACATAAGAGAAAGCCCCAGTATACATAAGACCCTCATTTAGGAGGAAGGTCCCTGCAAAGATAACCTATAGCATCAAAACAGTGGACCTGCTGGTGTAGAACTTCCCATAGTACCAAGCAAAGCAGAAAGACTGGCTCTCTCAGGGTCTTCATGGGTATCCATTGCTCCCTTTTAATAAGCACTCTCCACCTTCCTGTGTGTGCTTGGAAGTCCCTTCCTTATGGAGCTAGCTATAACTCTCCCCCACAAAAACATGGACCTTAGAGCAGCATTTAGTACTACTGCTAGGTCACATGAATGCTCCTCCCACAGTTTTCAAGACTCAAGGTGGGGCGGAGGGTAGAATGGATTTGAGCAGGGGTGTCCAACCTGCAGCATGTGTGTGTGACATAAGTGGCATGAGCAGCCTCTGTATGTGACTTGCAGCAGGATGGGAGAGAACAGGCAGATGTGGGAGGGTACAGAAAGCACAGCACCAGATCAGGCAGGGAGCACAGGGCAATTTGTGGCACACCTGCCAGAAAGGTTGGTTCTGGCTGACATAGAGCACTGCGGTAGGAGATAGGACACCTGGATTGTGTGTCTGGCTTCACACTGGCATGCTGGAGGATCTTGGACAAATCATGGCTTCCTCTGTGCCTTCATTTCCCCCATCTGCAAAATGGGAATAGTGCTACTGACTGTCCTTGAAAAGTACATTGAGACCTGCTGTTGAAAAGTGCTTTGTAAGAGTAATCTATGACCAACATTACTGTGCCTGGTATTGGAGTTGTCAGAGCTTCTGAGTCTGTGCAGTTCCACTGTTGAAACTGGTGATGCCTTGTCCATTTATTCAGGGTCTCCTGACAGCCCTGGGTCTGTCTGTCCCAGGTGTATTCTGAGTTAGCCCAAACCAGGTGGCCCATTTCAGGTCGGAGCTTTCAAGGAAGGCAGGAAAGAGGAGGAGTTAAACTTTCATTTTCATCCTTGGGCCAGATACTGGTTCCCTCTGGTATCTGTCTTGCTGCAGGAGATGGATTCCCCTTACCTAAACAGTGTGGGCATGGGGAAGTTGAGAGTCCAGCCTGTCCTGGCTGGGAGGCACTTACATGGGGCTGCAGGTAGGGACTTCTCACCTATGACACTCAACTTTGGCATTCCTTCCCTTCAGCAGCCCTTTAGAGCCCATGTCACCCTTCCTAGGTTATGACACGAGACACATTTATTTGCTTAATAGGTTTGGTTTGGTCCCAGTACTTTCATGCCTGCTAGTTTGTGTCCTAATCCATGATGAAAGCACCTGACAGCTAGAGCTCTAAGGGGCAACAATTAGCAAAATAAACCATGTGGTAGGAAGTTAGGGCCTCCTACGCTGGCTGGAACCCAGAACAGAACTCTTTTTGCCTTGCAATGCACTCAGCTCGGAGCCCAGATGGAGAGTCCACAGGGGTGTCAGAGTGCAGTTAGCACCCAAAGGACAAAGAAGTGGAGGAAGTATGCATGGAGGCTCCTCTTTGGGCATGTTTGGGCCTACAGCACCTGCTGATACATTTTGCTAAGTCACCATGGACACTGAATGTTCATTAGTACCATATTTCAAAGTCTGAGCAAGCTGAGCACTATTTCAGTGGCACTTAAAACTTCTTACTGCTGCTCAGTAAATATGTTACCAAGGGCTGCAAGTGAGCAGAAGGAATAATGAAGGCAAATACAGTTACAGCCTCCATGTTGGGCATCACTCGTTGGAGAGGGAGTTGGCTGCTCCCAGGCTTCTTACCTAGGCCTTGCAGTGCAACTGAGAAACTTGGAACTTGACCCAGTGAAATTCCCATCACTGCAGCTTTCACACATTCTGGGCTGTCCTAAATATGCCACTAATGCTTCATTCAGATAAATATACCCAACCCCAATTACTGCTAGTAACTGTGGCCTTGTCTAGATTAAGAAATGAGGTCAAAGTAAGCTGCGGTTGACTAACACATCAGTAACATGGATGTAAGCCCACCTTTTTCCAGCATAGATGCAAGTTGACATCTTCTGCCTTGATTCAGACAGAGGTATGTAGCCAGTCAATGCACTTTCTTTGAGGCTAGAAGTGCTGAGCCACAGACATCCCAGATGTCTGGGCTTTCATATAAAACCACCAAGCTACAGGTGCTGGTCCAATAACCTCTTAGAAATCTGTCTCTTGAAATCAACCCAACAAGGTAGAGGTGCTGAGGCACTTATCAACAGAAACCTTTCCCGTGGTGCCAGTGCCTTGCCTTAACATCAGATCAAGAGATGTTTGTCCAGTGATCTCACAAAGGATTGTGCCTTAACATCAGTCCAGCCAGTTGGAGCTGTTGAGCCAGGGAGCTCATAAAAGTTATACCTTGCCATGAGCCTAACACCCATTGGGTCAGAAGAGAAACATGTTATTTTAAGTAATCATTTACTTAAAGTCTGAATGTGTCATACTGCAGAATCAAAATCCCACTCCTGCCAATTTCTTCAACTCGGCTTCATTCTGTAACTGCTCCTCTTATGATCTCTCCTGCCTTGTTGTCTTCATCCTGCCAATCTCTTTCCTTCCCTTTTGAGCAAATCTCCTTACTATCCCCACATCCAAAAATATGGAAGAAGGAGAAAAGAAGAATCATTAGCATTAATTAGTATGGAAATATTTGGAGTCTGAGTTGTTTCACACACAACTCTGCGGCCTGGCATCAAAGATACAAGAACTGTTTCCATAGTCTGACAACTTCATAGGCTTAAATAGGCTCAAGCAGAGCTCTGGTGATTTTTGTCTTTCTGAACCAGGAAGGGTGCACTATGTGAGGGAGTGTTTTCTGGAATCTAGGGTTGGCTGCTAGCTTCTCTGTTACTGATTTGATCTGTGACGTTGGCCAGCTTTCTTCATCATCATCACTCCATCCATCTGTGAAGTGGATGAGTGTCTTCTTCATGGGAAATGGAGCTACACAGTTTGTCAAATAATTTATCTGTATTAGTTTGATTTAAGCAATGCAATGGCTCAGAGTGGAATCCAGGAAATCAGAGGACTAGGCACATAGCAGGCCTGTCTACACTGGATGATTATTTTTCAGTTGAATTAAATTACTTCAACAGAAAACTCTATAGCAATTTAACACCTTTTAAAATCCTTAGAGCTGCCTGCATTGTAAGTGAAGTAGGAACTGTTTTGTGGATGGTATTTACTGGATTGCACTGAGGGTTTATCTGAATTTAGAAGTTATGCTGCCTTTTGTTGGGTTGGCTTACAACAGACAGTGCTCTGGACCAGGGGTCTCAAACAGGCTGGATACCACAAGCTGGATTCAGCCTTGGAAAAATCACACAGGCTGGATTTGGCCATGGAACCATTGCAATGTGGGCCACCAGAAGTGCATGCCCTGTAGTTCTATGCAGCCACATTCCTGATGCTGCCACCTGACCAGAGCTCTGTGTCGCTGGGCAGTGGCATGGAGCTGAGGAGGTACAGCTGCATGAACATGGCTCTGTACAGCCTCATATCCTCAACTCCATGTTGCTGCCCAATGGCATGGAGCTCTGACGTGTTGGAAGTGTCAAGGGCATGCAGCAGCATGGATCCAGGAGTGTATGGCTGCTTGGAGCCATATTCATGCAGCACAGAGCCAGAAGCATTTGTCTTCTCTGGCCCAGTATAGCTCTGTGCTGCTGCGTGACCCAGCTCCAGGTCACTGCCTGGTCAGAACTCTATGTCACTGCATGGCCCCAGCTTCGTGCTGCATGAGGATGGCTATTTGTAGTTGCCTGGCCTGAACCCACACTGCTGCCTGATGGACAGATTAGGAGGAGCCCTTGCAGTCTGGATGAGGCCTGGGGCCCGTTGTTTGACACCCCTGCTCTAGGTCAACAGAACATACAGACCTGGGCAATTAGACTGGAGCTTCACCACTTCACCATATGCAGCAGTGACTGCTGAAGCTGTGGTGCACTATAGTAGTACATTATCATGCTTATACAGATATAGGCATCCCAGTGTCCCTCATACCATCAGTCAGTGTAATCAATGTGGCATATTTTTGTGCAGCATCCAGGGAATCAGTACCTAAACAACTATCTTTTCTCTATCCCACCATGTTCTCTGCATCCACCTTTTCAACATGAATCCTGCCCCAGCACCAGAATTCTCATTTTACAGATTGCTTGATTCTTCAAAACTTGAAGAACTGAAATGGCACTAATACTTACTATAAACAGCAACTGGGGATTTGAGGAGGATGACACAGGACTTTTTGAGAATGGGTGGGTGCTACAGGCACTCGCTGACCTGCTAAACACTGTAGAGTGGAATTTCTTGGCACATGAAACAAGCACTGAGTAGCAGGATTGCACTGCAGAGCAGTTCTGGGGGATCAGCACTGGCTGCAGAACTTTCAGATGAAGAAAGCTGTATTCCTAGAGTTGTGTGCTGGGCTCAGCCCAGTTGTATATGCTGGGATCGGCACTGGCTGCAGATCTTTCAAATGAAAAAAGCTGTATTCCTAGAATTATGTGCTGGGCTCTGCCCAGCCCTTCAGCATGGAGGCATTGAAATGACAGCTACTTTGGCAGTCAAAACGTGGGCAGTAATCCCACTCTGGAATCTGCAACCCTAAACTGTAGTTATGCAGTGGCCAACTAGTTCAGGTATAAAAAAGCTCTAGCAGGGGCAGTCACCACACAGGAGTGCAAACCCATTACATAGATTCTGCTATTTAGGAAACAGGGTGTTTTAAATCAGTAGCCTTTCCAAACTGAGGAGGGACAATACATAGGATGCATAGCTCCACTCTGGCCTCCTCCTTGCACACTTTGCCTCTGAGAGCAGAAAAAGAGATTATTTTAGCATTCTTCCCAAATCACTATGTTCATGTCGACTGTGGTATGCTGATACTCCTGCTGCCACTAGAAACTCAGAGGTTCCTAGCTAGAGGGTTTTGCTGTTCTGCTCAGGGCCTGTCCAATTGTTAAATTTGGGGTCAGAAATTTTTCTCCTAGGACAAATTACCACAGACTGCAGGGGTTTTACCTTCCTCTGTAGTATAGGTCACGATCCTTTTCCTAGGATCTTCCTGGTGTGTATTAGTCAACTACTTCCTTGTCAATGAGGTGGCAGGGCATTGCCAGCGCCCTCATCTTTCCTTCTAACTTGTAGCATATTGTAGTGGTGTTCCAAGCGTTGTGCCTTGCAGCTGTGGGTGCGGGTTTGAAGTGGTGATTTTGGAGATCCTATGGTTAACAGTTACTTACAAATGCAGGAAAATGAGTATGATGACCCAGGAGGCCTCTTCCAATCCTGTTTCTAGTGTTGAAATTGGTTCCCGGGACTGAGCCTGATCTTTTGCTGCCCTAACTCAAGAAGCTATACGTCTGAACAACAGCAAGGAAAGTGCAAGGTTCTTGTGGAGCCTATACTGATCAAAGCCTTCTATAGGTTTAGTTTTACTTGTTTCACAGACATGGATTGGAACAGGTGGTGGTGAAAATGCCTACACCATGCACTGGGAGAGGCATTAGGTTCACAGAACACAGAGTGGTGTGCAAGGGAGCTGCTGAGGGGCCCTTTGGGCATTTCATTCAATGACAGTCTGGAATGCAGATTCACAGAAAGGTTGGGCTTGAAGATTCTTCACAAACGTAACTAGTACAACCCCCTGCACTGAGGCAGGGTCAAATATGCCTAAGTCATCCCTGATGGATGTTCATTTAATCTATTCTTAAAACTCTCCAATGAAGGAGATTCCACAATGTCCCTAGGTAGGGAGCCTGCTACAGGATTTCATGACACTTTCTTCTGTATACAGCTTAAACCTGCTTTGCAGCAAGATCAAGTCAAATTCTTCTTATCTCCACAGTGGCCATAATAGACAACTGACCACAGTCCTCTTTATTACAACCTTTTATGTACTACATGACTTTTATCACATCTCCCCTTTTCTATGCTAGAACAAACAAACTCATCTCCCTCAACCTTTCCTTGTACATCATGTTTTTCAAACCTCTTATGATTCTGGAATTACCTCTGGAATGAGATTTACTTTTTTTACAACATCATATTCATGCCTTTCAGACTTTGTGATCCACTCTAACCACAGGTTCCTTTCTGCTATGCTGCCGCCTAGCCAGTTTTTTCACTCTTTTGTACTTCTCCTTAAGAGCAGCACCTGGCACTGGTCTCTGCTGAATTTAAACATTGAAGTGTGTTCCCTACAGAGTGGCAGGGTGTCCTTGAGTACTGGCTTTGGTACCTCCCAGCCTGCCTGTTTCTTCAAGGGTTGGTCCTTCCATCCCTGGTCCTTGCCTGGTTTCTCCAGCAGGTGGTCCCTCCACCAGTCTCTTCGCTCTGTCTCTGTGTAGCTGAAATACCCAGAGGCCCTGTCAGCCCTTGAACATCTTTTTGTCTCGTGTAGATCAGTTTTTCAGTGGTTATGGAGGCCCTACTTCAGAAAGACGCTCCAGCCAAGCACACTGATAAAATACAGATAGAGTTTGTTAGACGTATAGTAGTAGTGGAAAGGATGAGATAACTGTGAGGACTCCTCCCTAAGATATTTCCCTTTACAGAGCTTAAGGGCCATAAGCAAAGGGGCAGCCTTTTCTCTGGGCACCTGCTTCAGGACCTCTGTGCAGCTGCAGGCCTGGTGATAGTGTACAGAGTCCCTGAAATTTCATAAGGGAGAAGAGTTGGTGGAAGTGTCCCAAGTTGGGAGTATAGGAACAGGGCAGTGACTGTTGATAACTTACTACCAATGTGGGAGGTGATAGCTGATAGCTCACTCAGAGAGGAAAAAGGCCTTGAGAAAGCAGTTGCTTATAAGACATCCTGGAGTCAGCTCAATTTGTCTGCTGCCTGGCTGTTCATAGTGATGGTGCCACTGGGACTCATCCTAGAGTGGCATAAGACATCTTATCATGGTGGAAGAAACAAAACTGCTGTTCTTAGAAATCCCAGGGAGAGGATTAAAGAATGGCTGCCAGAAAATGTATTTAGAAATTGTCCTCCAGGATAAAAAGATACCTGCATATACGTGATCAAAACACTCACCTACCCTGTTTACATTGCAAGCTAAAGAAAAGTGAAAACCCTGGGCTAGACATACCACCTCTCACAAGAGATCCATTCACACTGGGGTCCTACCTTTAGATATTTACTTGTGGGTAAAGCTTTGTCTCTGCTTTTTAAAAAAATTAAAAATTAAAATAAAAAAATTGTCAAGTACTTACCTCCACTGCCCAGGAACTCACCTGCAAAGGTACCACTCAGTGTTCTCAAGTCACTTATGAGGAGATGCCCTAGCATACAGATCACATTGTTCTTGTGCAGAAGGCCTTTCTGATGTGTTATGGCCAACACTACTCCTTTAGTTTCATAGTTTCTAGGGTCGGATGGGACTTGAGTAGATCATCTAGTCCAACCCCCTGCCATGGCAGGAAAGAGTACTGGAGTCAAACGACCCCAGCAAGGTGTACATCTAGCCTCCTCTTAAAGACCCCCAGGGTAGGAGCCAACACCACTTCTCTTGGAAGTTGGTTCCAGATCCTAGCCGCCCGGACCGTGAAGTGCCTCCTGATATCTAGCCTAAATCTACCCTCTGCCAGCTTGTAACCATTATTCCTGGTCACTTCTGGCAAAGCTCAGGGGAACAGGGACTTCCCCAGTGCCTGCTGGTCCCCTCTGACTAGTTTCCAACAGGCCATTAGATCCCCCCTCAGCCTTGTCTTGTGGAGGCTGAACAGGTTCAGGTCCTATAGCCTCTCCTCATAGGGCCTGCCCTGTTGCCCCCGATCATGCGAGTGGCCCTCCTCTGGACCCTCTCCATGTTGTCCACATCCCTCTTGAAGTGCAGCACCCAGAACTGGACGCAGTACTCCAGCTGCAGCCCGACCAGTGCCGCATAGAGGGGGAGGATCACCTCCTTGGACCTGCTTGAGATGCATCTGTGGATGCATGACAAGGTACGGCTGGCCTTCCTGACTGCCTCCCCACACTGCTGGCCCATGTTCATCTTGGAGTCAATGATGACTCCAAGATCCTTTTCCGCCTCTGTACTGACAAGAAGGGAGTTCCCCAACCTGTAGGTATGGTGCCGGTTGTTCCTCCCCAGGTGCATCACTTTGCACTTGTCAGTGTTGAATCCCATCCTGTTCTCATCCGCCAACCCCTGTAACCTGTCTAGGTCCGATTGCAGCCTATTCCTCCCTTCTAGTGTGCCCACATCCCCCCGCATGTTAGTGTCATCAGCAAATTTGAACAGGGTGCTTTTTACCTCCTCATCCAAGTCACTGATGATGTTGAACAGTGCGGGCCCGAGGACCGAGCCCTGTGGAACCCCACTGCCCACATCCCTCCAGGTTGAAAATGACCTATCCACCACCACTCTCTGGGTGCGGCCCTCCAGCCAGTTGGCGACCCAATTGACTGTGTGGGTGTTGACACCACAGGCCCCCAGTTTCTTAATGAGAACAGGGTGAGAGACAGTGTTGAAGGCCTTCCGAAAGTCCAGGAAGACTATGTCCACTGCTACCCCTGCATCTAAGCATTTGGTGATCTGGTCATAGAAGGCCACCAAGTTGGTCTGACAGGACCTGCCGCTAATGAACCCATGTTGGTTGCCCCTAAGCATAATCAACCCTGCTGGCCCCTCGTGGATATACGCCAGAATAATTCTCTCAAAAAGCTTGCCCAGGATCGAAATAAGACTAACCGGCCTATAGTTTCCCGGGTCCTCCTCCTTCCCCTTTTTGAGGATGGGAAGCACATTGGCACCACACCCCAGAGCACCATGAGTGCTCGTAAATCTGTGCCAGGGGTGCTGCAATGACCTCAGGCAATTCCCTCAGTACTCAAGGGAGATTGTCCGGACCAGCTGACTTGAATACATCCAGTCCCTCCAGAAGTTCCCTAACTAATTCCTTACTAACCCTTGGCCTAGGTGCGCCTCCTGTGGAGTCTGAGGGGGCCCAACAGCGGGGTGACTGTTCCGGTCCCTGCTCAGGAAAATGGAGGCAAAGAAATCGTTAAATATGTTGGCTTTGTCGTCTGGTGTGATGACCAAATTTCCTAACGTGTCCTGCAGGGGCCCCAGAATTTCATCTTGTTTTCTAACTAGCAGGTGTTTGTAAAATACCAAAGCAATTTTAAAAGCCCATTGCTTCATTCTCAGGCTGTGCAAAAGACTGCCATTTTCCAAGCAGGGGGTATAAGAATCAACATGAAAGGAAATATGGGCATATAAAAAAAAAAACAAAAACCCATACAACACTGCACTTGCCTAAGCTCCTTTCTCTGTCTGGTTGGTTCCTCTCGCATGATCCCAACCCCACTGTATTTCACAGAGCGACTGGTTTTCCAAAGGTCTAGATCGACCTCAGTCTCTCTATTTTCCATCTCCTTGCTGTGTACTTGAGAGGCTGCATCCTCCAGTGCAGATGTGGCAAGTACAGTATGGACAGGAGTGGGGTGCCCAGTTGCCCTTTGTAGAAGTCAGCAGAGTTTCTGTTCTGTGACCACACCTTTGCTGTGCATCTGCTCTGTGGCTCTATGTAAATGTCCCTGTTCCTGAGACTGTTCTGTAGTTGGCCTGCGTGGATCCACAGGCCAAGGACACCCAGCATTCGGCTTCCGCTCCAGGCACAAACACCAGGTTTAGATCATTGAGTGAAGCCATATCTTTGCAACAGAAAGAGAAGCATTTCCAAAACATGCTTAACAATTTAAGGAAGAATGAATTTCTGAGCACTGTGACCCCAGCGACAGGAGCAGTTATTCTTATAATTCAGGGATTGAGGCTGGGAGACTGCTGGGATTAAACAAGTAACACAGTGTCTGCACTCTCATTGTGTAGATGGCTGTGGGCCTGTGTGCTTGGGGAGGCGATACATTGGTGAGGAACGCCCCAGTTCAGATTTGATGCAATTATATGAACCCACAAGCTGTGTGCTGATCAGCTCTGAATTCATGGATGTTTGGAAACAGTTTTCAGACTTCTGGATAAAAGGCAAAATTGTTGTTCCTACATTTCAGCAAAGAACACGGAAATCTCTGAGATCAGCAGATCACTGGTGAGCGCAACAAAGCTCGCTGCATGGAGCTACAGGCTAAAATACAAGGTTATGCAGGAGTCTGTTGGACCTAGTGAGGATTGGTACCAGGTGTGTGAGGAAATGGAGTCTCTTTCCCAGGGGAGGGTGGGCTCCCATCCGCCTGGGCTGGAACAAGACGGCGAGGTGAGCACGGGGCCTGCTGCTCCCTCCAAACCGGACTCCGGATTCCCAACAACTGGATCCCACCTGTTCGTTGCCAGCACCGCAAAGCCCCGCTCCTGGCCTGCGCCTAAGGCGCCCCGGGAGCAGACACCTGCCCAGCGCCGCGAGCAGGTGGGTCCGCGGGTCATCTCCGCACCTCCCAACGCGCCCGGCCGACGGCTGCCGGCGCCTCCAGGTCCTCCGCGGGACGAGGGCGCTAGCTCGGGGCTGGGAGGCGGCTCGTGGCGCAGCTCGTTCCGGCCCCAGGGCCGGGGCCTGGTATGAGCTCAGCCCAGTTCCTCTGCCCCAGGACTCTGGGGACCAGGCCTGCTGCGACCTGCGGGAGCGCCCTCAGCCGGACATCACCCCTGGGCCCTGCTCCACCCGTGCAGCCCCTGCTCGTGGGGAGTCACGTGGCCTGGGCCTTGTAGTTGGGCGGGCCCCACCCGCAGCCACGGCCTCGAGACGGGCGCGTTGCCCTTTAAGCCTGGCTCCTCAGCCTGACGCGGCGTTGCTGAAATCTCGCGAGATCCGAGCCGCTCCCGAGAGCGCCGCTCTGCTCCCTCCCGCCACTGCGGAACTGCAGAGACCGAGATGCCCTGTGCGGGAGGAGGGCCCTGGCTCGAACAGGCTGGCCAATAGCAGCGCGGACTGCGCGGCCCGAGGAGAACAGCCAATAGGAAGCCGGGAAAGGGATAGCGGCGATTGGCGGCGCCCGCTCGTCCCGTCCCCCCTCCTCTCCGGTGCCCCTCGGAAGTGATGTCACAGGCCCCATGTGAGCAGATTGCAACACATGCAGCGCCGAGAGGGGGAGAGAAGCCGGTTTCCGACGTCAGAGCCGCCGCCGCGCGCCCCTTGTTGCCCCGCCACCGCGCAGGGAGGAGCCGCCGCCGCCGCCGGGGGGCCCAGGCCTGAGGTGAGAGCCGCGCCGGGGGCCGCGCCGGGTGGGCGGGCGGGCGGGCGGGGATGGGGGGCACAAGCGGGGGCCGCGACTAACCGCTGTGTCTGTGCCCGGGGGCCCGCGCCGCCGCCGCAGGGAGGAGGAGGCGGAGGGAGAAGATGGCGGACGATCCCAGCGCTGCCGACAGGAACGTGGAGATCTGGAAGATCAAGAAGCTCATCAAGAGCCTGGAGGCGGCGCGCGGGTGAGCGCGGGCGGCGGCGGGAGCGGACGGGGGGGCGATCACTGCCTGCGGCCTCCCCCTCGCCCGGGCGGCAGCCTGTTCCGGGGGCGGGGCGGGGCGGCCGCAGGCTCTCCCGCCGGCGGGGAGCGCCGCCGCAGGGCGAGGCCCCAGCGGGGAGCGCCTGTCCCCTGGCCGCACCATGTCGGGGCCGCAAGGGTTGACTTCTCTGGGTGTGCGGTGTGGGCAGGGAGCAGGGGCCACATCTCTGTTGCAACATCTCTGTAATGGGGCTGGGCAGGCAGCAGGCACAGCTCTCCCTGCTGCCATTGGTGTCCTATCACCTCTGCCTGGGTGGGAGCACTCAGCCATGAAGTACCATGGCAGGGGGGACCCTGTCAGGAGCCTCTGTCCTTGGTTAAAGTGGGGCTGGTTTCTCACTCCATGGGCCTGCCGTTTGTTGTGATCAGTTGCGGGGTTTGCTGCGCTGTCTCCTGAGGCGCCGTTTTGGCTGCTGTGGGAGACGGGATTTCGGGCCAGATCCCCAAAGCTTGCTCTAGTATCTGAATTCTTTGCTGGGACATGTCCTAGCAAAGAAATCTGCAAAGACTTCTGGATGAAGTTGGAGGCTCTAGAACCCAAAGGCTCCCTGAATTACCTAGAGCATCAGAAATATGATGGTGTCCCATGATGTGAGCCTTCAGATGCAGGGGCCATTTTTATACCTAGGCTTCAATCCGTTATGATAAGTTAACTAGCTGTTAGTGCATGTTGGTAGTAACTGGATACTTTTCTTGGCGAAAAGCGAGCTATCCTAGCACTAGTAGTCTGTAACCTGAGATGCAGGCATATCACTAAGCAAGTCTGGCGGTTGCTGTGTGGTGTATTTTGGGCAGCCACGGTTCAAGATGAAGTTCCTGAAGGTGGGTATGTTCTCAGCTTACCTGAAATTCAGGGGAGCATTAGGTTTGTACACAAAGTAACCACTGCATGACTGCACCCAAGCAAAGTTCAGCACACTGGGCACGGGTGTCAGTTTGGAAACTGTCTGATACTTTTCCTTCACTTGTAGTGGCTTCAATATTGCCAGCTGGGAGGGAAGGGCTGAAGGTTTGGCATTCTTCACGAGATTCTGCTGTTCTTTTGTTTAAGCAGAATGTTGAAACAAGCAGATGCCTTCAGTGATTCAGATTTCGGCTGAAAATAAAAGCTTTGTTGAGGGCTGGGATACGTAATGCAAGCAAGCCAGGTTGGGAGGAAAAACAAAGTGTCTGCTTTCGGCACATGGCAATAAAGAATTACTAACCAAAGTAACTCTTGGAGCAGATCTTTTCCCTTTTCAGAAAGGTATTTTGTTGTCTTTGTGGTACTCTCGTGAGCCTGTGTTGTATTCTGGAGGCTTAGATTAGTCTAAGAAGGAGGAACTATTTTCAGCTGTCTGGCAATGGAGACACCCCAGGTATTCTGTGTTTGTGATTGGAGATGGCTCCTGCTCCTCTAGGAGAAGTAGGGGTTAAGAAGAATGCTGCCTTTCTTCCTGGCTGCAGAACACCACCCAGAGCATGCCACGTGTCCAGCACCCTGCTTGGGGATGTGCAGTTACTGGCCCAGTTGTTGCAGGCCAGCTGGCCTTCTCAGAATGTTGGATTGCAGTTGGTGCGGAGGCTCCTCCAGACCCTTCTGAAGGAGAGCTGGGTTCTATCCAGGATACGAGGAATGGGCTGCGGAAAGTATAGAGGGCTCTACCTGAATTTCAAGCCATTCTGAAGCCAGCTAAGTAGAGTTTTGTGTGCTTGTTACTTTATCTTGTTTTTATCTTTAAGTATTCCTGTCTGCCAAAACTGTGACCAACTCCCTGTGTTGGAGACAAGAACTCCAGTTCCACAAAACAGGCAGTGAAACCTTTTAAAAATTTGATCCTATTAAATTCTTAGCTTGTTGCTTTTTCTTGAGGACTCTTACCAGTCAATGTATTTGATTGCTGGCTAGATCAGGCTTCCAGGGAATAAGACTCCAAAATTTATGTGGCTGCAAGGGGAAGGAGCATTTGAAACTCGTGCATAACTAGTGAAGATGGCTTATGGATTTAGAATACAATAAGGAAACTGTAAATGTCTGCTACTTGTCTAGGTGTACTTGAGCCAGCTTTCAGCCACTTAGCTCTGGTACTGCTAGCAGTGTCAGATGCTTGAGGATTTACTTAACTGTTCAGGTGCAATTTGTAGTCCACTGAGTTGTGTACTGTTGTGGCTGTGCTGTTGGCAGAGCTTGAGCTTACTGGTTTGGAGTTGGCTTGTACCCATCTACATGAGCTACAGTGTAGATATGTTACTAGAGGAGACAGAGGGTGTCAGATTTGTGTGAGATCTGCTTGTGAAAGCAAATGCTGTGCTCCAGACAGCGAGGGGTTCTTTTTGGCTTTGTGAAAAATGGCTGGGCTGTGTGAGGGGAATGTCTTAACCCTTGTCCTGTGAGAGCTCTGTTTTAAAATGTATTATTATAAGCAGCTCTAGGTGAGAGTTGCAGTTCTTCTGGTGGTAATTCTGCATTTGGAATAAATGGCTGCTGCAGGGTTCGTGATGAGAGAGCTGGGCCACCACTAGCCTGATTTAAAAAATCCATTGGAACAGAGTGAATGCAGTTAAGGAGAAATGGGGGACAGTAGTGTATGCACCTGGCACATAGCAAAATCCCAGTGAAGAATTGGTAGGTGTCAGCAGAGGTTACTTAGACCTGCTCATGTGTCACACTATCTACCATGTTTTCACTAGGATTCTACTTTTTGCAGCCAGCTGCAAGTTCAGCAGATTCTGCCTAGATGGGGCTCGAGGTGTCTGCATGAAGCTCGTCAGGTAGACAAGAGCAAGTCCTACTCTAATATATGGGATTGCAGGGAGCCCCATCTCTGCTCTTCCAACCTGGAACAGGCCCTTCTATGGGGAGTTACAGATTCAGCAGCTCTTTCCACTGGGGAAGCCCAAGAAATCTCAACCAGAGGAATATGCTTTTCCTGTACTTGGGAGAGTCATTTCCCTTTCCTCTGAAGTTAGACCATGTGCTCTGGGGATTTTTGGGTGGGTGGGAGGGCAGAACCCTGGAGAAGCAGGGTGATGCAGAAGGCAGGGACTATATTGTGTCCCCACCCTTTATTACTCATTTGCTTTTCACAATGACCCAGAAACACTTTCACATGCTGGGTGTTTCTGAGGTTGGTGTAGGCAAGGGGCGTGTTTGGCACAAGAAATCTGGGGTCTAGTTTGTTAAGGTGACCAGATAAGAAGATAGGTAGCTTTGCCCTCCCTTTGACCATTTCTGTCAAATCTCAGTGAAATGTACCAGATGTAATCAAAAGGGTTAGCCAATGTGTGCAAGAGCAAGAAATGCTTCTAGCCTGTCTCAGTCAGATGAGGTAAGAAGCAGGTATCCAACCAGAAACCTAAGAAAACACAACAGGACTCCAAATGTTTCAGATGTAGACTAGCCAGCAACAATACAGTTGAGGGATCCTAATAAAACTTTGGATCTCGTGTCCGGCACAATGGTAGCAGTTGCTGCTGAGACATGTATGCAGGGTCATCCCTGGGGTAGGGGATGCAGATCAGGGCAACCGTCCCAGACCCCACAGTCGGTGCTGCATAGGCTGTGCTCAGCTCTGGCTGCTCACCACCTGCCTCCCTGTCCCCCCTTCCAGGTCCCACAAACCCCTAGGGATGGCTCTGCCTATACAGCTTTTTAAATCAATGTCTGGTTAGCAAAAATCTCCAAAGTCAAACATTTCTCTCCCTGCTGGAAACTTTTCTCTCCCTCCAGCTGCAGCAATTGGGCTCATTGTCCCCCTTCTAAACTAGGAATGGCTACACTTTTTCTTCTTCCCTCTCCTTTTCCCCTTCCCCTTCTCCCCTGTCTTGATAAGTTGCCACTCTGGTCTTATGGGAAGCTAATAAGTCTCTATCCAACTAACCAGAACATAGCTGGGTACTTGTGAGGCAAGTATCTGCTGGATAGTGTGAGTGAGCAGATGAGGCTGGAGTAGCAGGACGTGCAGCTAGGGTCTTTGCTGAGATTCTTAGCACAGGGTTGTGCTTGGGCCCTTCACAGGAACTCAACTCTTCAAATAAGTCTGTAGCTAGCAGGTTTTCTGCTTGAACTGTATGTGGGAAGGGACTCTCTCCTGAACCCTGCTTGGCTCTTAGGGTCTTGAACACTTTCCCTGTCTAGCCAGAATGGTTTAGTTGCTGCAGGAGACAGGAAAGAATAAGAAATGGTTGCTTCCTTAAGCTTTATTTTGGTGATCCCCTTCAGCCCCACCTTGCATAATTCCCATGCTTGCCTGTGTTGCTGTTCCTTACAGCTTTCCTACTAGCAGTGTGAAACTAGCCTGATCCTTGAGTTCCCTCTGTGGTCAGGTCAATGAATTGGTAGCAGAAAAAACAACCAGAATCCCTGTAACTTCAGCTGTTGTCACCACTACCCAAATCTGCTAGGCAACACTGAGCAATCTCCTTGCAGACTTGGGCATAAGCCACTGTTGGACTTGCACCTGGATCATGTTTGCAAGCTTTTTAGAAGGGGGAAAAAAGCTTAATTTCTGCAGGCTGCTCTGATCATGCACATAATGTGACAACGTCTCCGTGTGGGTGGAATGAACTTTTAGACCTGGAGCTGCAGCATAATGGCTAAGCCCTTAAGGAGCTCTGCTGTGTCCTGAACACCTGTCATTCCCTACATCCAAGGGAAGAGGTTTCCTTTTGGGGCAGTTAGTATTTCTGGCTCTTCTATGAAGTTGAGCTGGTGGGTAGTTCAGGGGGTATGAAACTGTATTGTGGAGTGGTGCAGTTGTTTGCAGATAATAAAAATCAGTAAACTAATTCTGACCTTTCTCATACACAGGCTACCTGTTCTGAAATGCTGGTCTTAACACAGCCAAACCAAGCAGGGAAAACACTGAGTAGAGGAAACTTACTGATCAAGGTTCCCAGAGCTGCCCACAAGCAAAGTGGGAGATGGGTTCTGTCAAGCGGATCTCTTCCGTTTCTAATGTAGGAAAGCAAAAAGATCAAAGTGCAAACATGTGTGCTGGAGCAGCTGCAGAATTGGCTGGTTAATAGCTGAGGACCAGTCTCAAAACTGGTTATACTTGAGTGCCAGCTAGGTGACCTATATCTTGTTGAGGGTGGGACCTAGTATGTGTGGCAGAAAGCTGCCATAGCTGAATTTTTCCTTTGGACCATGGGGCCAGTTCCTGATCCATTTGGAACGGACCTGTTTCAGGAGTAGCCTTAAGCTGCTGCAGCCCTGTGCAATGCTAATTGAAATCTACCCTGGCTGAAGGCATGTTGGCAAGTCTGGTCTGACTCATGGCAGAACAAAGCATGTAGAACTGATCCATGTTTACCCCGTGTCATTCTCATGAACTGACAGTTTGGCAAGACTGTGACACAGGAGTTTCAAGAAAACTGCTGGCTTTGGAAACCGGGGTGGGCCAGGTACATGGATGGCATGATGGTTGATGTGCTGGGACTTTTCACTTCTTTGTTTTCTTAACTAGCATATAGTTAGCATTTCAAAGGCTGTTGCAAGGCTGCCTTTATTTCACACATGGGAGTGATGCATCCAACTGAAAGGTCCCACAACGACTGTTGCCTTGTTGCTGCCATGTTTGATGGGGCTTTGACTAAAGGAAGGTGTTTACCACAGGGCATCAGAGTGGTAGCACGCTGCATTGGAGAGGGTATGATATCTATTTGGATTTCTGAATTCTGATGTCTCTTTATATAGACCTTGTGTGTATATAATATTCATTTCAGGAAGCTTCAATTCATCTTGGCTATGAATGGTTCACTCTGCCAACATCAGGTGTAATAAAGCAGTCTCAGTGCTAATGTTGTAACTATGTTGATGGTATAATTTGTGCAGTACCCTAATGCGGTGCTTGTACAGGAACGGGGAGTAATTGTGGTCTGGATCAGTATTACTGTAGCTTGAGAAAAGACTTTAAATGGAGACCAAACCTGGAATAGAGCAATTTGGGGTATACTTCCTTATTTATGTGCTGGTTTCTGTTTATGTCCTACATAACATGTCACTTCAGAGCTCTCTTTTTTTGCCACAGGAGAAGGTATTTGCCCTGCACTCTTAACTGAAACCTAAGGCTCCAGTTTGGCCCTGCCCTTCCTCTGTATCCTGAGAAGCAGGGTCTGCATTTGTGTAGCTCTTTCTTCATTGTGTCATCAGTTTCTGCAGACCCCATTGGGCTTTTATACATGTGTGTGGTGCCTGCTCTGACATGTTGGAAATCCAGCCATTGGAGCAGACTTGATTCATTGAGCCTGCCGGAGCAAAGAAACTGATGTGCTCTGGAAGCCTTCCACACCATGTGTATCAGTGTCACTGCATGTCTCTGTGCTGAAAATATGGCAGTGGGGCACCTTGAAATAAAACACATTCGGTGAGCTTTAGTTCAGAGTGTCCCACTGCCATTTTTTCAATGCAGTGCTGCTGATGCATGTGATGCATGGGCACTTTTAATTAGTATGGCTCACTAATTAAAAGCACCTGCACAGCTGGTGCTGTGTCCCAGCATGTGTCAAAATGTCCCATGTGTTCGTCTGTATGGCCTCTGTGTCTGTGAGAGCTCATAAAGATGAGAGATGTAAGGATTTTGGTGCTGCATCTGCATCCATGTAGCTCCAGTGCCTATGTTGCAGGCCTCTTAGAGAAAAGAATAAGAAATTTGTGAAAAGATAGCAATAAAATTTTAGTAAATGGGCTTCACTCTGATGTAGTGGGACAAGCTCAGAATGCCACAGACCTGTGCTGAAGCGGACCTGGAGCTGAAGCAGGAGGCAGGACTAAGTTAGCAGGGTGTATATTTTCTGCAAATGGCTTGAGACAGGTGTGAATAGATAGACCCAGAGGTGGTAGGTTGCTCTCACTAAATAGGTATGGGCTACAAAGCTATCTGGGGATGGTACCCAGATCATAATCTAGTCTCCTGTAGGGGAGTTTCTCTTAGATTAGAAGATAGCACTACTCATTGTGCAAGTTTAGTCATTTGGCAGTTATTTCGTCATCCAGACAACGTTTGTGCCTACTGGAGGGGAGAATCCTAGCAAAACTAGACTTACAGGGCTTTGGGAAATGCTATTCAGGGGAAAGAGGAATGCAAGACAGCATACTTTGGGGAACAGAAGAACCTGAAAGTAACATAGAAGGGAATGCCAGTCTCCTGTGGAAAAGCTGATGCAGGAGTAACGGGGAGATTGCAGAAGCATCACTGCATTTTTGAAAATGCAACTTGCAAGCAACACATAACTGTATGTCCTTGGGGCCTTTTAGGCATTGCCTATGCCTTGTTATTGTTTCTTCCTTCAACCAGCAGCATAAGAATGCAGCTGGGCCCCAGGGCAGCTTCTGCACACAGGGGCAGTGGTGACTAATACAGCAAAAGCTATTTTATTTGTCCACCCTCTAGCCCCAGCAGCACTTTTGGCAGGTCTTCTCCTCTCTCGCCCCCCCCCCAGTCACCCACCTTAGTTAGGCTACTGCTTTCAACTGTGGCTCTTTCTGTCTTCTGTTTTGGAGGGCTGTATTATGCAGTCCCTTTGCAGTGAGAGGTGGATGAGTTGAGCTGTAATGTTACTTTGTCCCTGGATAGTTCTCAGAGCGCAGGAAAGAGGGTTCTCCATCCTGCTTTAGCCCTTCTAGGCCTGTAAAGTTTGAGGGTTTATATTAATAACTCATTCCCATTTTCCCTCAAATGATGATGCATCTAGAATTGAAAGGACATGGTGCTTTGAGACCTCTTTGCTTGAGTTTTACTGGGACATTCTTCTCTTAAATAACTGCATGTTCATACTGAGAATAGGGTTGGGACAAGAGGGCCTGAATGTTGTTGTACAAGAATCCAGAAGAGACGCTATATGAGATTTACTTTAGTTGCTGATGAGTCATTTGTCTTGGGTCAGAGGAATTCTCAGTTTCTTCTGAAGGCTTCCAGAAGGTAGAGAAGGTGCTTAGCTTAGTCAAATATATAGAGCTGTTGTAGACAAGAGAAGTGCACTAAAAGTTTTTTGCTAATATGCCTGGAGTCCCCACTTGCCAGTGACATATAAAACAGCACCTTCTGGGGGATGCTAATAACCCAACATCAGGAGCTCTAGGTCAGTGGTGACATGGACTCCAACTCTGTGTCATTCCTTTCTCATCAGTCAGTGATGTGAGTTCTCTGAGGTGACTTATTCTGCCTGTGCAGGTCTCATTTTGCTCTCTGAACTTTGAATATCTGATTAGTGACTGTCTCAATTGTAAAATGTTACCCTGCTGTAGCTCAGCTAAAGATGCTTGTTTCCAGTAGGAAATATAGGTAAGACATTTTTAGTTCCTATGGTTGGTGTCACTTTACTTTGTTCCAAATAACTGGTCCTGTTAACTGATCCTTTTATCTTTTAAGTCAAGTGAAAGGTATAGTGAGAAGGTTCCCCAACTTTACGCTTGCTCCTGTGCTTGTCGTTTGTAATGGGCATGTTAAATGTAGCTTCTTCAGTTAAAATATGGAAGTGCTTAGGTTAAACCTCGGAAAGTGCTTTGCAAAGCCTGATGGTCGGACTTAACCAGCTTGCATTTTGATTGCATCTTGTTGGGGCTGGTGCAGTATAACTAACTCTGACTCCCTCTTGGTCATGGATAGCTGCAGAAAGGTTAGAAGGTAGTAGCCAGACTGTAAGTTGCTTGAGAGGCATGGAAATGATTTGGGACATTTGTAAAAAGATCGTTACCCTTGGCATGTTTGATCGCTACATTTTTCCCTACCTCATCTGTGTCTATATCTAGAGTATTTCACATATTACAGGCCAGACTACAATGGGAGGGAGGCTAGTCACCTCCTAGCCATCTTAGTTTAGGGCAGTCCTACTTCTCCAAATGAGAGCTTGCCCTTAACCATGTAATAGGCTTGTTCATCCTGATCTGTGAAGCATGGGTTGACAACCCTGTGCTAATGCCCCTTGCAGTAGGCAGCCTGCCCTTACATGTTTGCCCTTATTGAAGGAGGCCTATTCCAAAAATCAGAGGTCTGCCTTAGTTGACCAGTGCACCAGCTAGCAAGTCTAAGACACCAGTTTCTTTAGGCAGTACTGTTCAAGGGTGTTGTGTGTCCAGCATCACATAAGGGTGCTTTTGACTCCCAGCCTGAATGACCAGGTTGGGAGTCAAACATACCCATGTTATATTCTTCCAGACTCTCTCTTGCTCTGACAGAGCTCAACAGCACAGATAATAGAGCTGTGCTCCAGAGCACCTGGCTGCTTGTCTTCAAGAGCCAGGAGCTGCTAGATTGCTATGGGGAGGTCTGGGGTGCCTCCGATTGCCAGGCTCTGATGCCTGCTTGGTCTGGGAAAACTGCTATATTTTCAGGAAGGAGCTTGCAGAGAAGTATCTGGGACTCTTGGCAGTTTTGACCTGTGATATCCCTTCATGCCAGTGTGTGAATTACTGCCTGACAGCTTGATTTGTCCACAGAGGTGTTCATACATAGCTTATGAATGGGGCCCTGACTTCACTGAAGGATAGCAGCTTGGTGAAAGTGCAAGTGAGCAGCTTTAAAAAGAGATGTGCTTGCTGGCCTTCCTGGCAGTTGTTTTTCAATCACTTCATTATTCCGTGTCCCCTTGGGGCATGAATATCTTGAATCTGGACTTGTCGCTCCAGTCATGCACTGTACCAACTGGGCCATGAGCCTAAAGGAGGGAAGCTTTTGGACTTGGAGAGTATAGTAAATGAAAGTGGTGCAGATCTAGCTTTGCAGTTACTCTATTGGAGTATCAGACTGGGGACTTAGGTATGTGTTCACCTCTGTAACTGGTAACTGGATGTCCAGCCCTGCTGCATCTGAATTATCCAGGGCAGCAGGGCTTTCTGTAAAAACATGTTTGTGAAGTGATACTTGGCAATGTATTGCCTTTCACCCAAAAATTTCAAAGTTGTAGTAACTATGGGGACCTGCAGTCCTGTGTAAGATGTAGAAGGAACACCCCGCCCACCCCTCATGTGCAACCTCTTGGGTGGAGCTGTCTGCTAGCCAGCTTCCAGTGCTCTGCAGCAGTACTGGATGGGAAGCTGGGGGCTCCCTTTCAGCTGGAGCTTCTGGAGATTGTTCACCTTGGGCTCCAGCCAGGACCCAAGTACAAGAATGACAAGAACAGCATTAGTTGTACTATAGGACCCGTATTAATTTGGGAAGGGATGAGGCCAACCTGGAGTTTGGAGAAGAGCAGGGAAAGGAACTCAGTTGCTCCTTTGGGACTGCTGCTGGCTTTACCAGTCCCTCCATAAGGAAGTGTTCTGTTGTTTGGGAGCTATGGAAAGGATCCTGCCAGCATCTGCTTCTCCTGCATGCACTGTTGCAGCTATAAGAGATCAACAGAGTCACCTGGCCTCATTCTCTCTGAGAGAGGTATGTGACCTGGTTCTTTCACTTCCTCCCCTACCCCAGAGGAATGATGTCTGCCAAGCTCAGGAGTCAGACATTGGCAGCAGGCCAGGAACTGCTTGGGGGAAAGCACTACCTTGCCTGACCCACAACAAGACGTTCGCTTGTATGGCCTCTGCTCCTGCACTTGAACAGCCATCTGTCATATCTGGAGGCATCCCTTCTTTGCTGCAGGGAGTGAGGTACAAGCAGGGAGGAAGCCTTGTCACTTCCCTTTTAGTCTAGGATTGTGTCTTCGTCCTTGACTCCTCTGTAGAGTCCAAAGGCCTGGGGACTGTTTTCCCTTGCATCCATCTCTCCATAGAAGTGGGCTCAGTGGGGGTGTGCAATCTCTTCTTCAGGACAGTCATAGGTAGAAAATGTCAAACTGGCATTATTTGCTGTATAATCTGGGAAATGAAGTCAAGAGGCAGTAGGATCTGGCCTGCAGGGCCATGGGGGAAAACTGAGGCATTCTTGCTGACCCACTCTTGTCTTGGGAGGTACAAAATGCTTGCTGCTTATTGCATACAAAGTATGCATGCAATAAGGAGAGCTGAAGCCTGAGTTGAAGCAAAATCTAAAGTTGCAACCTACCAATCTAATGGCAGGGAATCTGGTTTCTTGGAATAAATTTCATGGTATTTTTCATGTTCCTGATTAGCTGGAAGAATCCACATATACTGGCCTGAGACCAGTGGCTTTCCCACTAAGCAGCATTGCAATCCCTTTCCTGTGTCAGTCCTTGCTGGAGCATTCAAAGAGAAAATGGCCTGACACCTCCTTTTGCCAGCGGGTTAGTAGGAAGGAGAAAGTAGTGAGACCTTTGGGCTCAAGTGTGGCAGGACAGGTTGGAGACCAGCAGTATTCTCGCAAGCTGGTGAATTTCCAGCTAGCACCTGCTTTCTCTGACCTATCCTGTTATGAGTGCAGCTTTCCTTGTTTTTGCAAATACCATGGATGCATCTCAAGGCCAGTACTGCCTCTGGAAATTCATTCAAAAGTGTGGCCTGCTGAACAAATGTGCAAAGCATCCAAGTGAAATACTGCCTGTAAAGCTTTCTGCGCACTTACGGGGCACATAGCACCGGTGAAATATATCCTGCATGTCTATTTTGCAGTTTTAGCAGCTGGGACCTGGAGGGAACTCTGCTTCAGTTCTTGACTCTTTAGAGGGAGACAGTACAGTTGCAGCAGAAGGGTGACTATCCTGTCCCAAAACATTGTTTCCAGTGGTTCCATTAGCCTTCTCGCTGAGTGTAGTTAAAATCAGTAGGTGCATCCTGTGGCTTTTGCTGTAATACTTGACAGTCTAGCACCTAAATAAGGATGTAGTGTTCCCTTCAAAGTCCTAGGTAGCATGAAAGGCTTGGTTGGAGTGGTGATCTCTTATGTTACTGCCCTTTAAACTTAAGCCAGCTCTGTACTTAACGCGTTTAGTGAACTACAAACATTTCTTATGTCTGTTAGGTACTTGTGGTGTTATTGTGAAAACTGACTGTGGAGTAGTTGCTGCTCAGTTGTTAGCTGTATGTATCCTGGCAGAACTGCTTCCTCTGGCACTTCAGCTTAGTCCAGTGTTAAAAAGCTAATTTTCTTCTGCTAACACAAGTCAATGATTCAGGGAGGCAGGTGTGAGCAAGCTTAACTTTCAAACCCCATTGCTTGCCATTGTCTACTTAGTGCTCTGAAAACTTGAGAGCAAAGCTGGCAATACTAAAAAAAACGATAAATATGGGAGCCTGGGATAGGAGGCAGCCATTTTAGAGACAATGCGGTATGGGATATTCAGTACTCATAAGGCAGTTTCCACTTGGGTTTTCAGGTGGAACTTGAAGGGTGGGGTGAGAGCAGAATTTGAGGTATTTATGACATCTTGAAACAATGCAACCTAGTCACTTTTTTGAGTAGATGGTTTAAATGCCAATTGTCATGAGCTGACCTCTTCACAAGGAGGCTCCACAGCTGCTTTTAAATGCAATTTACTGCTTGTCCTGTGATACTAGGATACTTTCTGCAAATGAAAATGGAAAACTTGGGCTGCCTATACATGTGCTTGGGCAGGTGTTTTAATTAAAGTGGTTCCTGGATAGCCACTGTAATTAAAATGGCTTACTGTCACATGTATTATTAAGCCCCTGTGCATTTCAAAATGGCCATAGGGTACTTTTATCTAAACCTCATTGAATGAACTTTACATAGGTGCCCCTGCGGCCATTTTGAAAACGTGTAGGGGCTTAAGACACGTAATGGTGAGGCAACAGTGTTCTCATTAGAACATGAATGAGCATATCTATAGGCAGCTTTGGGTTCTGGTGCTGTCAATGCTTGCCGTGTGGCACCTAGGACAGACAAAATGCCTATCTGCATGCTCTCCTCCTTGAGAATTTGCCTGTTGTTTCATATCAGCCCCCTTTACAATGCACTGTTTTGCAGCCTCAAGTTCTATGGAAGCCACCATAGCTTACATTGAGGTACCTGAGGATATCTTGGGGAGAGCAAAACTTTACAAGGCAGGCAAAAATAATAACAGGGAAACTCTTGAGCACCCTGGAGCCTGAGTGGAGGAGGGTGTCTACAAAAACCACTGCTGCTCACTTTTTCTTTGCAGAACATGGCTAACAAATGATTAAATCACATAATAATAGGAGTGATAACTGCTACCTTAGTAGCACCAACAACTAAGCCTTACTGCAACTAAAATCCTCTGGTTATATGCCCTACGCAACTGAATAAAAGCTCTAATTATAGCAAGACTCCAGGGCTACAGTCAGACTACAGAGTAGACTGCCCAGGTCCTTAAGAACTTTTTGAAAACCTCAGAAGAACTTGCTATACATGGGGAGGCCAGAAAGCATGTTGGAGTGGTTCCCAAGCTGTGGTACGGATACCACCAGTGGTACTCAGACAGCCCGTCAGTGGTATGCATTAACAGATTTATTGTAACTACTTTATATGACAAAAAATTGTTGGTGGTACTTAAGGTTGTATGGTTTCAAATTGGTGTGCAATCTGTCAGTTTGGGAGCCACTGTGACTATTCAGTTTGTGCTGGAGTGAAACCTGGGAGACATTTCAGATTTTGCCCTTCTCTGGCTCTTCTGGAACTGCTAATGCTGGCATGTGCTGTGGCCCAAGCCACACTAATTCTGAGTTAATTTACCAATTACTGGCTGGCATGGCTGGCACCCAGCATGGTTGGGTGCCATGGTAACTAATCAAGTCAAGTGTTTCTACCTTGCCAGACTGCTACATAATTGCTGCCTTGCATTTTTTGCTGTGTGGACAAGAACCCCCAAGCATGTTTAACTACCTGTCCAGGCCTTTCTTTCAGCTCCCCTGTACGGTAGTTTGCCCCATCTGTTGCTGCTCTGTATGGAGGGTGCTTACTCCTTTGAGCAGATACCTTTGGCACACTGATTCATGCAGAAAAGCTGCCATACAGACAAATTGCCCTGCCTGTTGCAGGTGACAGCGATTGTGCCTGTACCAGCTCAAAAGTTCCCTGATGAGTTGTAGCGCAAGGGCTTCAGCTGCAACTTTTAGCAGGGTTTCACCAGGGACTGAGCTTCTTCCAGCTGATGTAGGATAAGCTTTTGACCTTGCTTAAAAACATTGAGGAAGACATCTTAGAATAGCTGTCTGTTAGAGGTATAAATCCAGTGTGCCTGTATGTGAGAGAAGCTCTTCAGGCTTATGTGGTTCACAGGCAGCCTGGAAGGACAAGAACAGGAAGAGCCAGTTCCAGCAGGAGTTCTGTGCTGAGCTGCCAGTGTGAGCCCTCCCTTAATCCAAATAACTTCCATGTCTCCTGCCAAGCCTTTGATATTTGGAGTTCTTCTATATTATAAGACTTAATTGAAGCAAACACTGCATGGTGAAGCACAGTTCCTCACACCTCAGTATAAAAGTTAGGTCTGGCAAGTGCTGAAACGGTTTCCGCCCACTTGTTACGTAGTAACGAAAATAGGGAAGGCTGAGCAGTGGACTTTGAGTACAGGTTACCTAGGTTAGGGCCTGGCTCACTCTGAAGAGTATATTTTATAACATCACTTGAGTTATATAATAGACACTGAGCCCTGTAATATGTGCAGCATGTAGAAATCCTCATTCAGTGCAGTGACAGTGTGGCAAAGGGGTTATTAGTGTCTGCCTGACCTGGGACCCATCTTAAAACTAGAATACCGTTCACAATAACCACTTGTTAGTCTTAGACAAGTTTAAGACGGTGGTGCCAGAGTCCCTCTTGCAGTTTATCACAAGGTGCTGTATCTGACCAATACAACTTTGAGCTTACATGAATGCAGACCTTGCTGTCAAACAGCACAATTTACATGCAGATGTGTGGCTGCTTTGAGAAGGGGAAAGCTCTTTCCTGTGGCAGGCTGCTGCTGGCACCAGTGTACTATTTCTTGATAGTTTTATTGTGATCTTATTGGTGTCAGAGCTACATAGTTCTTCAGTAGAAAGCGACTGTCTGTGCAAATTCCCTTGAGCTGGTGTTTTGTTGAATCCTTGCTTATCTCTCTTTTTCTCTGTCTTAATTTACAGAAAGAGGTTGCATCTCTTGTAAGCATTCACAGATCACAGTTCCATGTAGGGAAACCACTACAAAGCAAAGAAATCTGGGAACCCAGAGCATTGTGTTTTAAAGACAGTGCAGATAGTTGGTTATTGAACTTCTGTGTTGTCTATTAATGAAAAGTAATTTGGTGGATAACTTGTATCCAGCAGGTGGCAGCAGAGTGTTGGCAAAAAACTAATAAACAGGCCCACATAATCTTAGTCTTGCTGAGAGATGACACAGAAACTGGAAAATGACACTTGAGTAACTGAATCATCTGACTGCTTCCTTGCCAGCTTCAAGTAGAGTAAGACTGCAGTAGGTTGTTTGGCATCCTTCTTATGCTGTTTTGTTTTGTTTTGTTTTTTCTCTATAGAAAGAGTAATGTCTGAAGTAGTGTTAGCTGAGTAAGTGAAGTATGTTAAACCTGAGAAATGCCTTCTCCATAAGTCATGGGGTATGCTTTTCAACTGAATGGAGGATGTGGACATTACTGATGTGCTGGACAAAGCAGAGCCTTAAGACCTATTAGTTACTTTTGAGAGTAACTCCAATGCATGTGCTGCCTTACCTGAGGGAACCTTTTCCTTAGAGGTACGGTAGTACATGCCAAGAATGTGTAGACTTCTACGAGGTAGGCGGCTACAAGAACATGGAGTGAAGTTAGGATTTGAAAGGTGATTGGACAATTTTCTGAAGAGAAGATAACATTGCCAGTAGCAGACCAGGAGGCACAGGACTACCAAACCTCAGCAATGGTTACTCCTTGTGTTCTGCACCAGTGCCCTTTTCTCCATCAGTGTATAATCTCAGTGTTTTCAGTGGGGGGGTCATGTGATCTGAAATATCTCTTCTGTGGCCTTGCTGCGAGTGTACAAAGTGTGTAGAATTGGTTAAGGGGGAGGTGTGGGATGTGACAACATCATTGATTGACTGGAGGGGAAGGCAGCAAGTAAACTGATTTCCACTAATAGTGTAATCTGAAGAAGCTTCTTGTCTCCTAGTGTTTCAGGTAGATTCAGAGGTAGTACCTCGCTGTTTCTGAAAGTAGCATTTATTGAAGTAAGCGCATAGTTTGGAAGAGGTGCTTTCATTGTGATTAGCTTTTTGCTTAAAGGAGCCAGCTGGGAATGACAGGAGGTTATGCACCCTTGAGGAACTTGCCATTCTGCAGTGTAGCCAGCTGCTTTAATTGAGTAGTATAGAATATTCTTGGCTGATGTAACCTGGAAGTTGAGAGTTGTGCTTGCAGATCTGTCACAAGTTCCTCCTGGGAATAACTTGTGTGTAAGTGACTTTTCACAGCTGTTTTTAATTAGTGTGTGGGAAGCTCTGATATTAAAACTGACTGTTCATCCTGAAGATAAGGGATTTGTTTTATTGGATGTTCTTAGATCAGATGTGGCCTGAAATGAAAGTCGTTAATAATAGTAATAATAATAGGTAACTTCCATGAAAAGCCCAGCGGCGATACTTAAAATTCTTCTCCACTATGTATGTAGCACAAATGTTGCATGTCAGACTGCTACTGCAGTAGAAAAGGGAGCTGACTAGAATCTGATGACTTCCCAACCTGAGATGCACAAAGTGGCAAGCAGAAAAAGATCCTCAGAGTCACCTCTGCCCACTTGTCCTTTACCACCCAAATCCTCTAAGGGAAAGTGCCTATTTTCAAAGGACTCAGTACAAAGATGAAAGGTTTCCACTTCCAGGTGTTAGTTCAGTATTTAGGGCTTTCACCTAGGAAGTAGGAGACCTGGATTATATTCTCTTCTGAGCCCAGTGATTCAAATCCATCTCACAGTTCTCAAAGGGCTGTCCCACTCCTCAGGCATTCTCTACTCACACTGGGTACTTGACTGAGAGGAGCGAATCCTGGGTTTCTGTTGTGTGCATTTTACCCAATGCCTGGAAAATGTACAATATGTGTGCAGGCTGTGGGGTAAGTATTGTTTGAGTAGCTTTCCCAGAGTATGCCTAAATTGGGAGCCTGGGTGGACTCGAGCACAAGGACATATAGTTTGTGCATCCTGATCAGGCCTGGCAGGTGATGGACGGGACTGCTTATTTTTCAGCAGTTTTGAACGTGGGCAGAAGCAGAACTGCAGGTATCCAGAGAACATTCGAGTCAAACAGGAAACCACCTTGTTGTGTTTGGCAGCAGCTGGGTGGGGGGTTTTGAACTCAAGGTGTAACTGAAACATCCAAGTTCTGCCTCTGGTGCTCAAGTCCTCCTTATTGGATATAGGCCAAGGAGCAGAAGACAGGACTTTGGAATGTTCTTGGAGTTAGCAATACTAAATGAGCAGATGTACGTGCCTACCATGCAGTCACCAGGATTATGGTATTTAAAACTTGTTTCCTCTGACATGCATTGGCACCTTTATTTCCTTTTAGCTTCTTGTACTAGAGTCTGAAAGACTTAGTCTTTGGGTTCTGTAACTTTTTAGCCTTTCACTCTACTTTTGTCTTGTGTGAACAAAGAGAGCAAAGAATAAAGAGGTAACAAGGAGATAGATGGCAAGCCACCAGTCTAAGAACCTATGAAGTTTCATGTGCCTTAGCTAGAATATGACCATTGTTAATTCAGCATTTCACATTAAACAACAAACCCCTCTGGGATTTAACTGCAACTTAGAGGTACTGGGTGACACCAAGGCTGATTTTTATTCAGTGCCATTTAGGTAGCTATCCTACTAGGAGCCATGAATGACTGGTGGCTCCTGTGACTTGAGGGGGCACCACAGCAGTGGTGGGGACCGCCTACTGTTGGCAGCGAGGGGGGCTAGAGGGGGCAGGTGTGGGCGGCAACTGCTTGCAGAAGCTAGCAGTGGCTTCAGCTGCGACCAATCTCAGGGTGGGCACATGTGCCCCCCCCCCACCCCTTCCCTACATGTTGCCTATGGTAGGACCCAACATGCTGCTTTGAAGACCTTAAAGGCATTAGGCAGTAAGCTGACTAGATGGTGCAAGGAGAATGAGTGTGGTGTGAATGGTAAAGTGAGGCACCCAGTTTATCCTAGGATGTGGTTCATAACATCCACTTGCCTGTCTTCTTGCACCCATCAATGTATACTGCTTTAATGTGTTGGTAAACTGTATGCTAATTTAAATCTTTTCTTCCTCAGCAATGGCACCAGCATGATATCATTGATCATTCCCCCCAAAGACCAGATTTCACGAGTGGCAAAAATGTTAGCAGATGAATTTGGTACCGCCTCAAACATAAAGTCTCGAGTGAATCGCCTTTCAGTTCTGGGAGCCATTACATCTGTACAGCAAAGACTCAAACTCTATAACAAAGGTAATGCCTTTCCTTGGACTCATGCTTGCTACTTTTCCTCAAAACTTTCCTTACCTCAGAGATAGTCATGGGCTGTTGTCACAGACTGACAAGAACAAGCTTGAATTGGTTGCTTTGGCCTGTTGACTGCTCATGGCACTTGCAGCACAAGTTTTCTCTATTGCTATTAGTATGTCTTTCTTAAGGAAACTTCCTTGAATCCTTTCCCCTTAAAGTGCAAAGGCCTTTCTGTTGATTTGTTCTACTGCCTTTGACATGTTTGTACCATTCTTAGAGCAGTGGGATTCATCCTCATGCCTATGAGGATCTGAGCACTGTCATAACTGCACCCTTTTCCCCCACCTTAAGGCTTGTTTTGCAGACTAAATTTAGAAATCTTAAGAACTGAAATAACACTGACAAGCCAAGCTGACATCAACAGGATTAGACTGGCAGTTCCCACACTAAAAGGGAAATGTAGAAGTTGGTTGTGAGTTCCATGGAAACTTAATGATAATATCTATGGTTGGAAACTGACCGGAAGTGGGGTCACCCACACAAAAAATGGGAGCCATTATCTGTCGGCATGAAACGGTATCCATGTTCACACTTGAAAAGCTTGTGTACCTTGAGTCAAACCCTGAATTGATCCTGAGAGATGTGCTTCTGAAGGGAAGGATCCAGTCATGCAGCTTTTTAAAGCTGCATAGACAAGTAGCCCAATTTAGGTCAGTTAGGCCAAGGGTTATAGGATCAGACCAGTTCCAGGAGAGAGGTACCACCTCAGAACTGTTTATCCAGGTGATCTGGGAGTGGTGGAGAAGGAGAGGGAGAGGTGTTTTAATTAGAGCAGCTCTTGAAGCTGCTCTCATTAAAGCACCCAGAGCATCATGTGTATCAGTGTCTCTGTGCTGAAAAATGGCAGCAGGGGTGCTTTAACTAAAGCTTGTTGAAGGGTAAAGCTGTTTAGTTTTCATTCACCTGTTACAAACTGTACATGTTTGCTTCCCAGCTCATGGCTTGACAGCTGGGTACAAATTCTAAAAATCTAAGCCCCACCAAAGTATTTGTCATAACAAAGCATTCAGTTACCAGCAAGTTGTTCTCCTATCTGTAAGTTTCCTGCTTTCAGCCATTTCCTAGAAATGACCTTGTGCTTTCCTCCTAAGTTTGTTTCTTCCCTCAAATACACAAGTCCTTCAGAGGTGGTTTTTGTTTTGTTTTTTATGGTGGGAATTTGTACAGTAAAGGGAAATAGATGCTGTCAAACTAAATCTATGCCTTAATTTCTGGCATCCTGGTATTTGTAGTTTTAAGTGATGGATGGTAGGATTTGATATTTAGTAGCCTAAATTTTATTATTTAAAATGTCCTTTATAGTACCTCCAAATGGTCTGGTTGTTTACTGTGGAACAATTGTGACGGAAGAAGGAAAAGAAAAGAAAGTCAACATAGACTTTGAACCATTCAAACCAATCAATACATCATTGTATTTGTGTGACAACAAATTCCATACAGAGGTAAGATTAGTCCTTTGCTTGTTTGCTCGTCTTTCTGTAGCCAACAGTTTTTCAGAGAACTTTGCTAGGCTAACTGAAACAGTTCATAAGTGGTGGGGGTCACATTCTCTGTAGCAGCAGAAACTCTGCCTTGTATGGAAAATGCTGTAGAAGGGCCTATGACCAGTTAGTATTCAGAAATCTTAATTTGCTAGGCGGATTTTTGTCCTGGACTAAATTGGCTCAAATTGTATCAGAACTTCATAGTTCAGGTGGGTCTTTTTTATGAGTTTGTATAATCCATAGGTTCAGGTTTCTCTTTGTAACTGGGGACACTTGAGTGCTGTGGAAATCTTATTCCATGCTATGCACAAGGTGAGGCCAAACTAATCTAGCATTGCTAGTCTTTATACACATCTTGCTGTCAGCTTTCTATCTCTAGTTTTTGTGTGTGTGTGCATGTGTGAAACTCTTCAGCCTCAGAAAATGTGGTTAAGTACCACACAGGCAGCCACTCACCTGACTCACATGAGCAACGTAAGGCATGTTTCAGCTCCATAAAACAGTGCAAACTGCAACAGCCCTGAAAATAGTCCTATGGCTGAATGGAGCAAGACTGCTAGAATTCATAACAGATTCTAACACCGGTTCTTGGCACCTGTGACTGACTTGCAGTGATAAAACCCTTTTCAAACTGAGGTAGAATTACCTGGTACCTGAAACTGGGATGCTTCTCTAAAGTAAGAAGTCAGCATGTGGGACCCATGTTAATAGGGCTGGAATGTCACCGCAGTGCTTGCTGCTGTTCACATCTTTTGAATTCCTAGTTTGTAAGACTGTTTTGACCCTGGAAAGCTTGTTTTGAGGGATCCTGGACTGTGACTGGCCCTCCTAGGTGCTGTGGTATTGAGAATGAAATGCTACAGGAATTGAGTTCGTATTCCTGAGAGATTTAGTACATAACTCCCATCCCTGCCTCTTCTTTCATGGGCTTCTCCACATGTAAGAGAACAGCCTCTCAATCTGTAAGAAGTTGATGGCATTGACAGCTGTGTCTCAGCCAGCTGAGGTGGGGCCCCCACCTTGATCACTAAACAAGGCACTTCTGCTAGGACTCCTCTACCAGCACACTGTTACAGGAAGAGATCATAAGGAAGAACAGGAAGGGAAGGTCAGCAAGGAAGGTAGACCCCAAGATTGAAGAGGGAGGGAGAAGGATCAGGAAGTGCAACAAAAGGTAGCCCTTGCTGAGACTGTATTGGTCAGCATGTCAGTCTTTTGGGGAAATTGTGATAGTAGGTACAGATAGGAAAGTGCCCCAGTAATGGCCCTTCTGTTTGTCTGCTCCCCTATGTCTGTAGTTTACTTGCAGTTCTGCACTGCAGAATGGGCATGGTTGTGGAATAGCATGCTGTCTTCTGTTCTCCAGTGCAGACTGACAACACGACTTACATGGCACATTGACATTTTCATCACAATACAACAACAGCACATTTGGCTCCTTGGATCCCTGCTTCCAGCTAGAATACAAGGGGGTGGAATCTTTGATTTGGTAACCTCAACAAATTTTGGATTGTAGTTGCTCTGCAGAAAAAGAACAAGAACACATCTTCAAACTGTAGTTGGAAAAAAGTGTGACCCAAATGGAGGGAATGTCCTAAATAAAAGCAACAGGCCATTATTTTAGGCTCTGTCACTAGAAAAACAGAATCCAGATACAAAGTGAGGAAGAAGGGGAAACTAGGGAGTTCGTGATCATTTGATACTTACTTAAAATAAGACTGAATAAATAACACAGGTTTTAGGTCCCTTTCTACTTGGCAATCACTAAATCTGATAAGCCAGTTTTATTGCAAGTGTGGAATTGAAGTAACCTCCCAACAGGGATACGAACTCTGACATTTGTGCTTAAGTTTAGGATTTATATTGACTTAATTGAATATCTTGGTTGGAGCGCTCATCCCAGTCATACAACTTACTTGGCTCTCCATCCCAATTATTTTTTTCATAGATTTCATAGACGTTAGGGCTGGAAGGGACCTTGAAGATCGTCAAGTCCAGCCCCTGCCCCAGGGGCAGGAAGGTCAGCTAGGGTCAAAGGACCCCAGCAAGATAAGCATCCAAGCTTGCAAATAGATTGCAATTTAATATTCCACTTCCTTCTCTCATTCACTAGCACTGCTCATATATTAATAAAAATATTTACTTTGGCCAAGATGTCTCAACAAATCTTAGCTGCTTAGCTTCCATGATTATTTCCCCATCCCCCAACCTTTATCCCCTCCCTTAAGCTTGAAAGCAGTAGGTTTGATTGTGTGGACTTCGGATAGAGATGACAGATGCTTTATGTTCCTTCCATTCACTACATTAATGTTACCTGGCAGGCACACAGGCAGCTTAAGTTCCTATGTTGTAAGCTAAAACCATAACTTTTTCTAGTATTAAACCAGAGGTCTGTAATTGGGCAGATTCTTCATTTCCCCGATCCTTTATTGCCACTCTAAATATAACTTCAGAAAGAGCTTTCTGACTATTCGCTTAACTTGGCAGATGTAGGTGGACAGTAGTTCATTCAAGGGCAAATGCACACAAGTTTGGCCTCACTTACTGAGAATTAGCATAATGGAGACTCTTGAAGAGTAGGAAGAGCATTAATTCAGGCACTGCTTACAAGTTCTAGAATGCCTGACCTAGGATTAGGAAAAAATTGGAGTCAGACTGAACAAGCTGATCCTGACTTGATGGCTACTTGAAATGCTTCTCCCTGCTTTGGAGAAACTAAGGTGCAAACAGTTTGTGTTGGGAGATGACCAGTCCTAACTGGTGAGAGTGATTTAGAGCAATGGTGCCCCGTCTTTTTGTCTGGAAGGCTGGATTGGCAGTGCCTGGTCCACCCATGGGCTGGATGCAGCCAGTGTTCCCAATCCAGTGAGGGCACAGCAGGCACCCTCTGGCCATGCAAACAAACCAGCCTCTGCATACTGCAGGGAAAGGAACTTAACCCAGCTAGTGGGGAGGAAAAGGGGTGCGGCCCAGCCTGGGCAGGAGGGGGCATGGCCCATCCTCAGTGGGGGAAAGGGGCCTGGCTAGGCCCAGCATGGCCCTACAGGGGGGAAGGGGGTGTGACCTGATCCTTATCCAAAAGTGGGGTGGGGTGGAGGGACTAGCTTGGCTCCTACCAGCTGTGCAGGGAATGGGGTTTAATAGGAGGAAGTATGGCCATATTAATGGTCACCCTCCCCTGCTACCAAACTTACTGACCTGTGAGGAGCCCCGTGGGCCACATCAGGCCTGCAGTCTGGAGGCTGAGCACCCCAACCTAAAGGATTGACTAGAGCAGGAAGCAATGGCTAACTGCTGAACATGAAGCTGAATTGGTTTAACTTTTGCTGCTGCATAAGAGAAGATTGGAGGTAATAATTTTTCCCCAGAGGTTGTGGCTATCTTCTCTCCACTCACTCCCTGGCTTCTGCCCATAGCTAATAAGGCAATGTGAGGGTGATTACTGTTCATACTTGCTCATCCCTGCAGATGAGAGTTGTCATGGCTGCTGTGGATTTTGACTCAGTGTTGTGGGAATCTTCGTGTGGGCAAGTGCGAATCTCCTTGATTGCTGCCTAGCTAACGGTTGGGCTGCATGGGTGGCTGATGGAACAGAAGCTAAATCCATTTCGCTGCCGAATAGCCAGATCAGTGGATGGAGCAAAATTCTTTAGGCAGGAACATTTGGAAGGAGGGAGGGAAACTAGTTCCTGTTTCCACTTGCATGCATTTGGGAAGAATATGGTTTGAGGATGGCCAGGTAATTTGGGTTCACAAAGGTACAAGTTAATCTTACTGTGATTCCTCTACTTTCCCCTCATGCACATACACCTTTCCTGCTACATCTCTCCCTTATAAGCAATGCAGTAAAGTAGTGATCTGGAAAACTTACCATCAGCCTAAAACCCGTGACCTCTTGCCCCAACACTAGACTTGAATACACAACATGCAGGAGAATTCTTGGATCCTTTATTTTGTCATTTGGTCTTGATTGCTTCATTAAAACAGCCAGAACCATTGATCTGTGGCTTCATTAATCTGTATCATGCCTGATGCTCTTCATTAACCAGCTGTGGGGCCAAAGCACTGATATCAGTAGATGGTGTTTATTGGTAATCCATATTTTATTTTCATTTCAGGCTCTTACGGCACTGCTGTCTGATGACAGCAAGTTCGGTTTTATCGTAATAGATGGTAGCGGCGCACTCTTTGGAACTCTTCAAGGAAATACAAGAGAAGTCCTGCACAAATTCACTGTGGATCTCCCAAAGAAGCATGGTAATGCAATGCAGTAACAGATCTAAAATGCCTTCAGTAGAAAGGAAAGCTTTGGGGGCAGGAGCCTAAAGTACAGTTAAATCCTGAGGCAGAGTTCCATTCCACACCCAAGAAGAAATCTCTACCTGACCTAGCCACTGAAGCAGAAATATGAGTAATGTTGGTTTGGTTCTTTAGGTTGGAATCCTGTAATGCATTTTCCTGATGTCTTTTGCTAGTCTCAAATAGCTGAGTACCATGTTGACTTGTCAATGTCAGTCCTTTTTTAAAAAGAAACTTTCCAATGAAGTCTTCCCCTAAAATTAGGTGCCACTTACAAACTTTCTCAAGAACACCAGTTTATAATGGATCTTAAATACCATAGGAAAATCTCATGTAATATTGCATGAGAATTTAGTACAGCTAGAAACGCAGGTTAGTTGCACAAATATTATGGAACAGGATATTAAAACTGAATAATATATTTAACCAGCTGTTGCATAGTCTTGGTTAATAATTTTTCCTATTTCATCTAGTTTTTGCCCCGCATACTTACACCAGTGGAACTCCCTACAAGAGACAGCACCAGCGTGAAATGAGTGTTGTATTGATGCAATACTATACATAATGAAGTAAGCATGAGGGCCAGATACTTTTTCATCTACTTGGTGGCTGAGTGCGATCCTGTTCCACCCTGTCCATCCCTGAAGCAACTTTAATGCCCCTAACTTCTTTAACACCCTTTTGTCTTAGCTTTAGGATTCAGTCATGAAAAGCAGTAAGCAGGAGAGGGGAGGACTCCATCCATGGACATTTGCCATCCACTGAGAGGTGGTTAGCTATGTTAGTCTCAGCTCAGGCAAAAGACAGGGTAGACTTTAGACTGTAACTGGGTTAGAGAGGTTTGAGCTTTCATTGGCAACAACCTATTTTGTTAGATACTATTTGAACCAGTTATACTGCAAGGTGCCATCCTGCCTTGTCTTTTGCCTGACTTGAGTCTAGCTGGTTCATGTAGTATTCAACCTACAAAGTAGGTGGTTGCCTATGAAAGCTCATGCCTCCTTGAATCAGCTATTCCAAGGTGCACCTTGCTCTCTTGCTGTTGCTTGAGTCCCTGAAATAGTTAATGCAGAGTAGAATAGGATCTGCCTTCTAGTCTGTGAAACATTTTCCTATGCAAAGGGCATGTAGAGAGTCATCAGTTGTTAATGGGACACTATGTGTAGTCACTTCATGCTGTTTTAGTGGGATGTTTTTTCCTCTTATTGTAGAAACTTA
Organism: Crocodylus siamensis; assembly: GCF_052110815.1. Lineage (NCBI taxonomy): Eukaryota > Metazoa > Chordata > Crocodylia > Crocodylidae > Crocodylus > Crocodylus siamensis. Next base: position 33,120,919 of record NC_143404.1, on the reverse strand, counting down.
ATTCTGAAGACTGCATCAGCCCTTGGGTTAATTTATTCTAGACCCAGTTGGGATCATGTGTTAGCTTCCATGAGAAGAGTTCTCTGTCTTTCAGATTTGCTACATGAGATCTGTTCTTTCTCTTAAAGGTAGAGGAGGTCAGTCTGCCTTGCGTTTTGCTCGTTTGAGGATGGAAAAGCGACACAACTATGTTCGGAAGGTAGCAGAGACAGCTGTGCAATTGTTCATTTCTGGTGACAAGGTGAATGTGGCTGGTCTCGTTTTAGCTGGATCAGCTGACTTCAAAACAGAACTAAGTCAATCTGACATGTTTGATCAGGTGAGGAAATGTAGTCTTGTGTGCAGAATGAAGCATAAGCTATCTACTGGAGTGAGCCAGTTCATAGTAGCATAGTAGTGCTAACACAGGCAGTGACTCATGGCTGCCACCAGATGCATCTCAGGAGAAATCCTAAACTGCAACATCTTAATCTGAGCATGATCTGATTCAGTTGTGAAATTCTGGTAATCTAGAGTGGGCTGTTCTTCTAGGGAGGAAGTCAAATCCCAATGACCCCCTGCAAGGAGCTGGATTTTGCTTCCCATTATTACAGTGTACTTTGTGGAAAATCTGGCCTTGCGGGTTATAGGGTTATTCATCCTTGTCTGGGTTCCACAGTAAAAGCAATGACTTTAGTAGAATTATACTTTGCTAAACCTCATCTGTTTGGTTTTGCTATCTGAACATGGTACATAAATACCTTATGCTCAGAACCCCTGCATGCAAGTGAACTAAGACAGATTAACCTCAGTATTTTCACCAAATATTTGTTTGGATGGCTTTGAGAGAGCTTTATGGCAGGTGCTACTTTATAAGTTGCCTAATGCTGGCTTTTTCTTTTTTTCTTTTTTTTGTTTGTTTGTTTGTTGTTGTGGGGGATAGCGGTTGCAATCCAAAGTGCTGAAACTAGTTGACATCTCATATGGTGGAGAAAATGGATTCAATCAAGCAATTGAGTTATCCACCGAAGTCCTTTCCAACGTGAAATTCATTCAAGAGAAGAAACTAATAGGTATGACTACACCACCTTTTGAGCTGACTCCATGGATGGGTATCCCTTGCATTGCTGTGCATGCTGCTCTTGATGCTGCCTGCTTTGCAGTAGCTCAGTCCTAACTGGTAGAAAGGCTTGGGCAGAAGTCATCAGTCATGATGCCCTTCTCTTCTCCCAGCATCATTTCAACTGCTACAGGAACTTGCTGAAAGTTCCTTTCCCCATTTCCAACCAACCTACCTATATGACAGGGGCAGGCATTTATTTCGGGTGGAGGGCTGCTTACTGACTTTTGGCAAGCCATCAGGGGGCTGCATGATAGGCAGCCAGGGGCAGATAAATATTAATTTTCTTACTTTTTTAGGGGCCCCGCCAGCCAGATAGAATGGCCTGGTGGGCCACATCTGGCCCATGGGCCACATTTTGCCCACCGCTGCTGTATGATCTTTCCCTCCTATTTCTGAAGGTCATCCTTAGTTTCAGACCTCCCAGCACAGTTGGGGAAAATCCCTACTCGGGTCTCTTCCATCTCCAACAAAATAAGAATTAAGATTTTCTTTGCCTTAAAGATACTGGTAGAAATGATCCCCATTTGTGATTGGTTAGCGGGTGCATGCACTGCCAATACAAAAATGTAGTAAGAGGCTCATACTAGTAGGCTGTCTTTTGTTGAAGGGGATAAAGGTATGTAGCATTTACTTGAAATGAGACCATGAATCACTGAGAATCCAAGGTAAGTTTCAAGTGAACGAGTACATATGACAGTCTCTCAAAGCATGAGGAGCCTTTGTTTCAGGAAAAGGAGGCAAATGTGTTACTGTGGTCACTTGCTTTAAAAAAAAAAAATAGATTTTATAACAACCCATATGACATGATCTATGTTTGTGACAGTCTGTTTCTCTGTGCTCTGAATGCAGGCCGATACTTTGATGAAATCAGTCAGGATTCAGGGAAGTATTGCTTTGGTGTTGAAGATACACTAAAGGCTTTGGAAATGGGAGCAGTAGAGATACTGATAGTTTATGAAAACCTGGATATAATGAGATACGTTCTCCACTGCCAAGGCACTGAAGGTATGTGGCCACATCTGACCTGATCCAAAAAGCTCTGGGTGGTGTTGGTGGGTAGCTATTAAACATTCTCTTTGCATTTGAGGGAACCTCTGTTGGGCAAAAGTCCATCTTCTAATTTCCTCCCCCCCTGCCTCCACTGGTGGCTCTAATAGTTACTGGCTGGCTGTGGGAATTTCTAAAGGTTAATGTCTTCCAGGATGTATGAACATGATTGGATTACCCTGTGTGAGGATGGAGAGGGTTTGGCTCTGCGAAGGTGTGACTTCATGTGCAGGCAAATGCACTAGTAGTGCATAACATGGGGGCAAAAGTGATCTATCCTTCTACCACCCAGACATGTATTTGTATGTACTGGTTGTCTGGCTGCCTTTGGGGTAGATGCACCATTCCCTTGTGGCTCTGTCTGTCCCTTAATGTCCAGGTCCTCTTCCCATTTTTGCATTGGAGGTGTGCAGTGGCTATGTGTGTAGCCTGTCCTGCCCTGTCAGCAGCCTCCCCAGACAGGCAGAAGGGCTGTGCAGATGGAGGTCTGACTCCTAGTGACTGCTTCTCTCAGTCTTTAGCTCCTAACTTACTTTGGGCAGTTGCAGCAAATTTCTCATACTGTGTTTCTTCCATAGAGGAGAAGATCTTGTATTTGACACCAGAACAAGAGAAAGATAAATCCCACTTCACAGATAAAGAGGTATTTAATCTGCTGGGTTTGGTACTACTTTCAGGAAGGGTCACTCTGGTGCAGGCCTTTGAATCTCTACACACTTAATTTGTTGCAGAATGTTTGAGTGCTGTCCTCTTTTCTGGCTTTAACATGCGATTTAATGGACTACCCTGTAGTTGTTCCCATTCACCTTGAGTAGAACTTGAGACTTGCCCCTTGTTTTTTACTACTTAGATTTTTTTTTTTTCGGGTCCTCCCCCACAGCTGCTCATAGACAAAGGAGCCAGTATAAAGGGGACTGGGAAGCACCACATCCTCTTCCACTTGATGTTTGCCTTGTCCCCCTCTCTTTGCTATGCCTTGCACTAGAGCAAAGTGACTGTGAAACATTAGCATTCACACCTGTAAGTGGTCAAATCAAAATGACTATAGCAGGTGAAACACTGGGGAATCTGCCTCTAGGTAAGTGAGGAACAGATGTATGATAGTCCACTGAATGTGGAACCTCTTGCCAGTCATGGGTTAGAGGAACTTCTAGGGTTCTGCCAAACTGTAGTATGTGTTACCCCTGGGGGTACACAAGACATCTGTAGGGTGTAAGCTAGCAAAATTGTGTAATGCAGATTTAATTTTAATAAAAATAATTGGCATTTAAGGGGTTAAAATACAAAATGTATAATGGTAGAGGTACATCATCATTGGTAGCCATCAGTCTCAGGAGATCATGGAGATTGTACTTTTTGTGGGTTACCAAGGACCACCACAGCTTCTTGAGTGGCTGAGGAGTCCAGTGTGTGACAAGTAGATCCTTTGGCAAGTTGCACATATAAACTCAGTTAAGCCTGTGCCAGTGTGCCAAGTACCGTCTTGTCTTACCTGCCTCTAAAGTCTCTTCTGTATCTCATTGTTGACCCTCTCCATTTCAAAGCAACGTAGACCCTGTGTCATGATGGCTTTTCACTCTCAGCAGTCCGAATCAATTGATTCCCAGCGTTGGCCTTCGATGCACAGCTTGCAGAGGTTTTTCTTGCAGACATCAACAAAATGTAGTTTGAGCCATCCAAGTTGATGTTTGCCAGTGGCTAGCTCACTGAAGAGTATATTCTTGGGCATTCATTCATGCGATTCACATGCCCTAATCAGTGGAGGCATCTCTGTCTCAGGAGCACAAACATACTGCGTACCTTAGCCCATTTCAGAACAGCGATATTAGAGATTTTTGTCATGCCATGTTATGCCCAGAATATGGCAGAGACATCAAAGATGGAAACTGTTCAGTCTTCTTTCTTCCTTGGCATAAGGGGTCCATGTTTGGCTGCCATACAATAGAGAGCCAAAAAGTTCATAGGATACCTAGCTTAAAACATTCACTTGTCAAAACTTACCCGGTGGCTCAAAATATCAGCTGTATTGATCCCTTTGTTCAATTTCTTTCATTTTTCTGCAGTCCTGTTCCCTGCAATGGTAGCTAAAAGTACACACATGTCAGAACTTCCAGTTGTTTAGCACTTAAACCTTTGCACAATGCTAGTGTCTCCAAGTCTGACTTCGGGCATGTCATCAATACCTGCCTGCCTCCTGGCTGAGAGCACAGCCTGTGCTGGCTTCTGTTAGTTAAGCCATCAAGTGAATTGGGGGTGGGTATGGAAATGACACCTCAACAGGTGCAGTGATGGTGATGACTGACTCTTTTTTCCTCTTCTAATGTTTGTGTAGACTGGCCAGGAACATGAACTGATAGAAAGTATGCCCCTTCTGGAATGGTTTGCTAACAACTACAAAAAATTTGGAGCAACATTGGAAATCGTTACAGACAAGTCACAGGAAGGATCCCAATTTGTGAAAGGATTTGGAGGAATTGGAGGTAAAATGTAGGAGCGGGGAGGGGGAATAAGCCAAGTATAAAACACTGATGGTGCCATCTGATTTGCAGCCAGGCTGGTAGTAACATGAGACTAGAACATACCCAGACTTCTGTTGCTTTGCATAGGGAATTATGGTCCATGAAGTGTGTAGAGGGAATTATTTGTGTCTGCTCTGTGACTGTTTTCAGTTTAACTACATAGTGAAGAGTCTGTGTGGTAAAACAGGCTGGCATGAAGTGCATTACCTAGCAGCAGTTCTCCAGCTGGTCTACATAGCCCATTTGATCTTCCCTGGGGAACCTGGTGGTCCTTGTCTCCATGAGCTACTTAAATCACTGTGGAAGTGTGCTGTGGAGCAGCTCCTTTTAATCTTGTTCTTTTTATTGTGCGTGCACTTCCCCACCCCCTCCATGCTGATTTGGCAAAGGGACCCTGGTGGCTCCACAGCTCGCTGCTGATCAGCCAGGAGATGAACACCATGGTTTTAAATATGCTGTTTTTGCTTCCTGGCCAATCAGCAGTGAGCACTGGGGCTGCTGGAGCCCTGCAGTCCATCAGTGGTGGGAGGCAAAAACTGTGTCATTTGAAAGCACAGTTTTTGCTTCCTGGCTGATTTAGGAGTGAGTGACAGGGCCACTTTGGCCCCTCCACTAATCAAGGGGTGGGGGGAGCATGTCAAAAAGAGCAAGATTAAAGGAGCTGCTGCACAGCGCACTTCCACTGCAATTTGGGTAGATCTTTTACTTATTTGTTGTTCCCACTCCGCCTCCATCCACCAGAAATGTAGACATCTTAATTAAACCAGCAGAAACGACTTATCTTGGGACACCTTATTTCCCCATCTAGCTATAACTCTGCCAACCCTAAGAGGTTGTGTCCTTCTAACTTTGAGGTTAGTCACAGGCATAGCTTTCCACTAGACACACAAATTGCTTGCCCCGTGCATTTTGCATTACCATGGTCAGAGGGATAAGTCCCCACACCTGGTAAAATCATTGGCGCTCAAACTTTACAGTGAAGCTAACTTGGGTAGATTTGGCCTTAGTGTATGACTAGTTTAGATGTTGCATGGAGATGGTCAGTGTCACAGCGGAGACCTGTTCAATGTTACAGGTTTTTTAGCTGACCTGAAAATGAAGGCCATGCTGCCATGGCTGCTTTTCCTGTATCTAATGTTTTGTTCCATGTAATATAGCGCCCTGGAAACCACCTGAATATTTGGGGGAGGCAGGGAGAGGAATAAAATCCTTCACTGGAGCTTTTAAGTTCTAAATCTGTGGATTCCTACTATGGGGAATTCCACATCCTAAATGCTAGTCTCTGGTATTAATCATCTAATTTGTAATGAGCCTTTTGTAGCTCATTGAATTAAGGAGATACTCAGACCTACCTTTTTTTCCCCTAGGTATCTTGCGGTACCGAGTGGATTTCCAGGGAATGGAATATCAAGGAGGAGATGACGAATTTTTTGACCTTGATGACTACTAGGTAGTCGACCTGGGTCTGGCAAAACGTGCCTCACCCCTCCAGCATCCAACCCAAGGAGCAAACTCATGGTGGAAAACACAAGAGATCCCTGCCTTAGAATTGGAACATTTCCAGAACTTGATCCACAAGCATTGGATTTAAAAAAAAGAAAAAAAAGAAAAAAAAAAAGAAATGAAACCTACACTTTGGTTTGTCATAGTGTCAGTACAGCAGCAAGCTACTAAGTTCCTATATGCCACTTCGGACTAATTTAAAAGAAATCCCAGTTTTTACTTTTACTCAATGGTGAAATTGGTTGTATTTTATGAAAATGATTTTTTTTTTAACCTTCATGATGCATTAACTGCTGTAAAACTTCTTCCTTGAAAAAGTTAATAGAAGTAAGATCCTACTGGTTTGTTTCTTTTTATTTTGATTGGGGAAAATCAGTTGCTGCATTTTGCAGTGACATGACCCATTTACATGGCATTCTCAGCTTAGACTGCAGAAGAAGAAACGTGATGATAGATTGGCATTTGCTAAATATTGGGAGAGTAAGAGGAGGTTCTTCTCAAGTGCTGGCTTACAAGGTTTGGCTTGCAAATTAATAGCTGGGCTGGTAGAAACCTCCCAAATGATCTTATTTTAATCAATTTTGAAAAAACTCTGCTCCCACAAATTAGGAAACACACTTCACTGATCACAAAATCAACAAAAATGTTGCCAGACTTAATTTTGAGAGAAAAATGGTCTGGTGTTCATTTTTTTCCAGTCTCAGCAGAAATATACACATGACTTAAATAAAGTCAGGTACACTTTTTGTTAAGCTCTGCTCTTCCTTCATAAGAGTTTACCTTTATTTTAGGACTGCCTTGATTATGTAAATTTGATTGAAACCATAAATGTCTAAATAGCAGCAAGTATTGCACAGGATTACCTAACGAGATGTTGATTACATCCTTGGTAGAGGAGGACTTGGACCATTTAATACTTGTACACTGAACATTAGCACATCCCTGGGAGAGAGCCAACTCCTCCACACCAAGGATTGTATCTCATTTGATCATTAAGTGCTCATTCAAACTGGGTGCTCAGCTCTAAGAAGTGGGAACCCACTTCTGTTGTACTCAGGCTTGAGCAAGTTTTGTAATGCCTGCCACATTTCTAAACAGTAGAAATGGCTATGTTTCTAGCCCTCCCTCCACATACCTCCATCCTTTTCTCTTTCTTTCTTTCTTTCTTTCTTCCTTTCTCTCTTTTTTTAAATCAAAGGCTTAAGTTGACATTTGGCATGAGATGTAAGAGGTCTGGCCTTTCTGCAGTCTCTTGGGTTAGTGGGTTTTCTGATGGGTACTTTTGACACTCTTTAATGTCTGTTCTCCACTGGCCTCAGACACTTAGCACATTGGTGGAAAGCAGCTGCTTGTTCCCAAGCAGCATCCTTGCCTGTTGTTCCAATAATCCTATTTCACTTGAAGGAAATGGGGGAGTTTGTCTTAACTTCTGTCACGCTGTGCTCCTAGAGATCCAAAATGACCATCAGGTGTGAGCAATATGATCTGTACCCCTGGATTATTATGCAGCAAACAGCTTGATGTTTGCCATTGTCTACAACATGCTTTTCACATTAAAGCTGGAATCTCATATCAAAGTGTTTCTTATATGATTGGTTCTGCTCTAGATTTGCACAAAACCCAAGTGCAAGCAAATATACAGTCTTCAAAGCAGTATGTTTTGGATTTTGCCATTGTAAATGGGTCTAATGTGACATGACAAGACCAGAAAAATTGGATGTAAATTTACATTTTTGAATATACTGCTTGTTGTTTCACATGATACATTAGGGTATGCAGCTCCTTTTTGTAGTTTTTATTTTTACTATTTAAGTTTGGAAATGATGCCAAATTTTTGTATTTCTTTAATCAATGTGTTCTCTTCAGTGATATATATTGCATTATATATTGATGTGTATATCAATATATACTGATATGTATTACACTTACACATACAAACACATTAAAAGGGGGTGAAAAAATCCTAGCCTTTGCATACTATATAGCCTCTGCAGAGAGATCCCAAGCAGTGATATCTTGGTGTTGTGATGTACAGAAATGGAGAAGAGTATTAAACCATATTTAAGAATATAGCATGGACTCTTGATTATTATTTTTTCTTTAAAATCAGCAATTACTCTCCAAGGGAAGCATGGCTTCAGCATCATGACTGGGCAGCAGAAATTAGAAAGAGGTGGTTAGCCGTGTTTAGTCTGAAGTCAAGTGGAAGGTAGGGTAGATAATTGTCCAAGCTTTTGTGAGCTGAAGCTAACTTCGAGAAGTTAAACAATCCTGATATCAAAGCTTTCAAATATAGCTAAGGAACATCTTCATGGCAGGGCACAGTGGGTCTGTGGAGAACTGGCCAGCTGAGATAACTTTGCTCTCTCAGGTGGGGTAAGGGGGAAGGTGTGTGGCAGGGCACAGTGCGTGCCTGCCACTTTAAGGCTCAGTCAGGCATGGCAGGTGATAAGTAGACTGCCAGTTCAGAGCAGGTGCAGCCAGTTGGGAGCTTCATGTGACTGCCAGGGAAGAAGCTGACTGAGGCTGGTGAGGGCTGCAGTCTAAGTTTCATCTGAAGAACCTGGGGAGTTGCAATTGCCAGCCAGAGGACTGCAGGCCCAGAAATGACCTTGGAGGCAAGGGTAGGAACTATGGGGATGGAGGAGATTCCTGGGGACCTCAAGAGGGTCCCAAGCCCCACACATGAGGTTACAGGAACAAGGGTGTCCTGCAGACCAAGAAGCAGGGGCAGCCAGGACTTAAGGCTGGGAGTGGTCCTGAGACTGGCTGGAAAGCAGGACAGCTCAGGCCCAAGACTTAGAGGGCAGAGGGGTCAGTGTAGAGTCTGGTGCTGCCCAGACTAGGGGCCTGTTGGGGCAAGGATCCCTGGGAAGATCTTGGGGCAGCCCACATTCATCCCTGGATAAGGCCCAAGGGTGGCCTAGAGGGAGACATGCCTGCCTGGGTGGCCACTGGGCCACCTGAAGAGAGAAATAGAGAGAGCTTCGGGGCAGAGGCAGTAGTAGATCAGTGCCAGGGAGAAGGGAGTGATAGAATAACAATGGGGTTGAAGAGCAGAGGTGAGTATGAGGCCCCAGAGTTGGTGAGAGAGCAAGGGTGCAGAGAGAGCTTTCCCCACTGGCACAGGCTGGGACCAGGACCCAGGAGGGCACCCTGATTAGCCAGAGAGTGGGGACAGGCCATTGGTGGACAAAGGTCCCTTGGGTGTGGGCAGCAAGAGGTGGAAACTGGGGCCACCTGTGCCTGTACAAAGGGGGTAAGTAGGACCATCTGAAGGCAAAGATGTACAAGACCAGGTCTGTAGCAAAATAGGGGCAGAGATGGTAAAATGACTTCAGGTATGTAGAGAGGTACTCCAGAGAAGAACAGGGGAGAGCTCAAGGATAGGACTCAAGGGTCTGCCTACTGGGTAAGACCTGAAACTGCACCCAGCTGGGGCTGGGTGCCAGTGGTGGGGCAGTTCCCAGGAAATGCCACACATGTGCCTCTCCAGTGAAAGGCAAGGATGTGGTACTGGAAAGTCTCGGTCCCTACTGCCTTGAGGGTGACTCCATGGTGGGGAAAGGCTAGGGGAGCACACCCTGACAGAAAAGCATCAGGCCTGGGGAAATGAGAGCCTCAGGGTGGAGGGTCAAAGTCCACTGAGTGGGTCCTGAGGCTTTTGTGGGAGTAAGCCCAGAGGAGGGCCAGAGCCAAGGTCCACCAAGTGGGACCTGAAGCTTAATGTGTGAGTGAGGCCTAAAATGAGAGGAAGTGATTCAGTGAGGGGTCACCGTGTGAGTGAGTGACCCGGTGAGGGGTCAGTGTGTGTGATGGATGCAGAGAGGGGTCAGTGCATGAGTGTGATAGGCTGAGTGCAGTCCAGAAACGGGCCAGGGGAGTCATGGAATTGGATGCCATCTGCAAGGCTTGGGACATGGTGTAGGGATGGTACGGAGCCATGCATTTGGTCCAAAGCATCAGAGTCATAAAATGGGGTACCTTCCTACTTCACATCTATTTAGTTACATCTAGGCATGGCAGGTGAGAGCAGGGCAGACTGGGCCAAGCATGTTGGGCCCTGAGGGGGAGCCCCTTGTCACAAACTTGTTTCCAGTTTTCATTAAAGTCCCCTCATCTGTATTTGTTTTAGCCAGAGTGGCTTCCAAAATGTGCACCTGAAAGCTAAACATCAGTAGCATGGCATGAGAAATTCAAACTTGGACATTCTAAAATCCCATTGTATATAAAGTTTCTTTCTGTTGAACTGAAAGTGGTAAATAAGCAGTGCCTTAAATATAAAGCACCTGAGAAATTATTTTGCAAGAAGAGTTTCAAGAAGCACAGGCCCATCTACATGTGCACTTTAATGTGCATTAGCCTATTCTAATGCATATCAACTAAATAGCACCTTTTTTAGTGATGCTTTAATGTGCATTAAATGGTGCACAGTAGCCCAAGTGTCACTTTAAAACACTGGATGCCTATACACGAGCCGGGAGGGTGCTCGGATGCACTGTAATTCTAGCGTGTTGGAGCAGACTCAATCAAGACTGCTGGAGCATGAAAATTGCCACACTCCAGCAGCTTCCTGTATCTTGTATTAGCATCCCTGCACTTCAAAATGATGGCAGGGGCACTTAATCTAAAGCTTCTTGAATGAACTTTAGATAAAGCACCTCTGCCAGCATTTTGAAGCGCGGGGACACTGATACATGAGATGCTTCAAGCACTTTAATTAGAGCAGCTCTTGGAGACTGTTCTGAGGCCCCGTAATTACAGCACATCAAAGCAGATATGTTTTCAACTGTCTTACAAAGACTCTTGTGGCTTTCTTAATAGCCTGTTTTTCTTTATGCAAGAGGCAAGGATTTCTTAAGGTAATGTCTTTTATTGAACCAACTGTGGTACAGTTAGACCAGCTTTCTCTGTGCAAGACATTCTCTGTGAAGACATTCTCTAGACTTCATAGTTCAGAGCTGTGTTCAATCTGCTTGAGCCATCCAGCTCCAATTCTCAGTATTCACTTCCTGTCTTAAAGGTGCTGGAAACCGCTCTAATATGTGTTTGCTTAATTCAGTGATGGGGAAGTGCCTGTGAAGTAGGTAAGTATTCCTTTTTCAGATGTCACTGAAAACATTTTAACTTCCTGGTATCCCCCACGTTGGATATGCCTCTATTTCCAGGGCTGCTTTCTGATTTGAGAGATTTTTTTTTAATTTGCTCTTTCTTTTCTGCAGAACATCAGTGTTCTTCCAATAGCTTATATGCAGTTGTGCACATACAGCCTTTTCCATGGTGTGTAGACAAGGCTACTGTATTTTTAAAATTATAAACGTGAAGCCAAAATTAAATCCTGCATTTCATTTTGTAGTAGTATCCTGGGAAAGTTTGGTGCTTGGGCCTGATCATTGTCCTTGAAATCCTTTAGTGTTTGGATATCTGGGTTCAGAGAGGCTCTTGCAAATGCTATGTGTGTTTTGAACAGGAAGCATAAGAGGATCATTCAGCTATGCCTGTCTCTGGGAGGCTGTCTGCAAACCTGGAATACAGCCAACTGCTGCTGGGGCTGGCCTTGAGGGCCCAGAAAGTAGGGCTGTGCGAAGCTTCGGTTCGTGATTCGATTTGGATGAGATTCAGAGGCCCAATCACCGAATCGAATCGCTAGAAGCTTAAAACTTTCCAAATTGATTTGGAGCCTCCAAATGGATTCAGAAGAGATTCAGCAATTTGAAAGGCGGTTTTTCTGTGGAAACAGAAACTTAGAAGAGGGAGCGGGGCAGGGGGGGAGGACTGACATCTCTAGCTGGTCAGTGAGTGTGATTTCTCTCTGACTGCCCTTCCAATCACAGTGTCTGGGGGGAGGGACATAGAAACAGCATAAAAGCCTCTGCAGGCTTGCTGTGCCTTTTGTGAGCTTGTTCTGAGCGAGCAGCAGCGTCAGAAAGGTACTGGACTGCCTGACTTGCTTCCTAGTCTGTCGCCCGCTCCTTTTTGTTCGTAGGAAGAATTGGATAGGATATAGCTTAGCTTAGTTTAGAATCTCTCTACTTAATACTTATCCAGTTCATTTCTTTCAATTTATATTTGTTCTCTTCTTTTTTAAGTTTGCAAAAAAAACCAAAAACAAGCTGTGTTTTCCCTGGTAGTGTGATCCATCACTGTGCAGGGAAGCACACAGTACACACACAGATCATAGAAGAAGTCAGATATTTATAGAAGAAGAGGAGATTGTATATAGTTATTACATTAGTTATTAATATTATTAGTTATAGTTAGTTTTAATAGTTTACATACTAACTGAAGACAACACAAAAGAAGTCAGATAGAGATTCAGATTGAGATTAACACACAACACAGAACTCAGAGTCTTAGAAAAAGGAGGAGGAGGAGGAGGAATTTTAGGTACGTTACACAACACAGTCAAGAAACACAACTCAGAAGACAAGAGGGAGAAGGCAGACAATCACCCATTCAGAGTCGGAACAGAGAGCACATCACCGAACAACAACACACACATGCCATATACTTTATTAACAATCAATCAATAATCAAGCCACGGTCTACTACACAAAGCAAAGCAAACAAATCAAACAAGCTAGAAGTCAGACACACACATACCTTTGCAGCACAGGAAAGATTAATATGAAGCGTGCTGGAAAAGCAGGTTACAGGTCTTCTGGCAGGGGAGAGAGAGGGCCTAAAGGGGGTAGGGGGAGAGCTAGAGCTGCAAGTCCAATCCCCCTCCCCACCCAAACATAGACACATCCTCTTCCCAAGCAGCCGTGAGGCTTTTGCTGCCAGTGGAAGCAAGAAGGTGGGAGCAGTAGCTGAGGTCCCTGCACCTGCACCACCTCCCCTAACTCCAGAAATAGGTACCAGCAGCAGAATCACTGTCTCCTCCACCCCAGTGTCATCTCCCAGCGTGAGCCTCCCACTGCCAGAGGAGGAACTGGAGCTGGAACCAGGGTACCTGAGCGGCTGCGCCCTGGCTCAAGCAATTCTGGGGACCAAGAAGGAATCAGAGTTTGTGCTCCACACCCCTCGAAGTTCCCTTAGACACAGGTCCTTTTCTCTGGAAAGTAGCACCTCGGAGGAGGTTGAGGTTGTGGAGGCTCTGGCAAGTGGCTCAGCTGAGGCAGCTCTTCCTGCTGTTGTGCCTCAGCCTGCTGAGGAGGGGAATAAGGCAGGATCCCCACCCTCAACCCAGAAGTAGAAAAGTAGCACAGTGTAGGAACATTTTGAGCCAGCAGATGATCCCAGGTTCGCTATCTGCCAGCACTGCTGAAGGCAGATTAGGCAGGGCAAGGAGGTGAAACAACTCGCCACCATGGTGATGCTGCTGCATCTCAGCAGGTAGGACCTCCATGCCCTTCTTCCTGCTCAGCCTTGCACCAATGTAAGCATGCCCATAGGGAAATCCCCTGCTCACACCAAAGCCCCCATCCCCCAAAGCAGAGGCAGGCCACCCTGGACCAGTGGGGGAAAGCTGCAGACAGAGTGGGGTGCATTCCCAAGGTGAACGAGATCACCTGGAGCATTGGGGAGATGCTTGTTCTGGATAGCCAGCCCTTCTCCCTAGTTGAGTGACCAGGCTTCAGGTGGCTCATGGCACTCCCTGCCCCATCCTACCAAGTGCCAACATGTACCACTTTTAGCAGGATAGTGGTGCCCTCCCTGTACGAGACATGCAGAGAGTACTTGAGCGAGGAGCTGCACAAGGCAGGGCCACAGGTAGCCTTGCACTTCACCTCCGATATCTGGAGCAGCCAGGGTGGTGATCACGCCTACCTCTCCCTCACAGGGCACTGGTGTGATCAGTCAAGCCATTGGTGGGTTCTCCTCCAAGCCAAGGTGCTGGATGAGTCCCACACAGCAATGGAGATCATGGTGGCCATGAACCACATGATACAGGGGTGGCTTGTTGGGCAGGCCGAGCTCACCCATGGGTTCATGGTCACTGACAACAGGGCCAATGTGGTCAAGGCTATCCGTGATGTCAACTTTGTTGGCATCTGCTGTGTGGCACACAAGATCCACCTCATAGTCAGAGACACCTTGGAGTGGAACAGGGCTGCTAGTGTTGGTGCTGCCACCACTACTACTATAAGCCAGCTGATTTCAAAATGCAGGAAGGTGGTGGGCTACTTCCACCGCAGGATCAAGAGGGCCAAGATGCTGCAGGAGAAACAGGCAGAGCTCAGCATCCCACAGCACAGAATCATGCAGGATGTGGAGACTCGGTGGAACTCCACATACCTAATGCTCGAGAGGCTGGTGGAGCAACAGAAGGCCATCCATGAGATGGCCTTGCTTGGGGAGATAGGGATCAGTGCCCCCCCTGAACAGAGCTGAGTGGGGTACCATCTCCCAGATGTTGGTGGTCCTCAAGCCCTTCCTTGAGGCCACCAAGACCCTTAGCACTGGCGATGCCCTCCTCAGCCAGGTGATCCCCATAGTGAGGGAACTGGAGAACCAAGTGGAGATGTTCCAGGGGATCAGTGTTCCTGGCTGGGGCAGGCCGCTGTCACCAGACGTGCAGGCAATGGTTAGGCAGCTGAAGGACGGCATCAGGAGACGGCTGGATCCCTTGTGGTCCAGTACGGTTCACATGATGGCGGGCATGTGCAACCTAAGGATGAAGGGGAGCATGTGCACAGGCAGCACCAGAACTCTTGATCACTGGATGCAGGTGCTGGTAAACAAAGTCAGGGAGGCCGAAGTGCAGAGGCGAGGGGATGTGGAAGAGGGGGATCCACTTTCCCATGCAGCACCACCACCGGCACCAGCACCAGCCAGTTGCCTCCACACCAGCCACTACCAATGTGGGCCAAGGGACGTGGCCTCATCGCTGGGGTCCAAACACAGCAGACCCCAGCCTCCGCCAGCTAGTGCTAAGGCTTTGGTGGCTGCCTGTCTTGCCGAGGATGTGGAGCCACTGGACTGCGACCCCTTGGCCTACTGGGCAAGCGGCAGTCAGATGTGGCAGGATCTGGTCACGGTTCCCCGGCAACACCTGTCCTGTTCACCGACCAGTGTGCCAAGCAAGAGGGTGTTCAGCATTGCTGGGGATGTTGTGACGCCCCACCGCACCTGCTTGGATCCTGGTTTGTTGGAGCAGCCTCCTTACCCCATCTGCACCTGTTTCCTTTTTTCCTTTTTAAAAAAAAAACAGTTAATGCTCCACTCTCAGCTGGAGGGGCACTCACTGCATCACCAGCCAACAGGGAAGAACTTGTCCCTGATGAGCTCACTCCCCTGCCAGGACGAACTCAGAGGTATGGGATTGGGACTATGGGGAAGGAGGATGCCCCAGATCATGGGCATGACCACTAAAACTGCACCCTGCCAGAGTAGGGAGGCCTGGTGGGACTGCTGGCAGTGCTGCAGCCCCGTAAATGCCAGTACCAATGATCCCTGGTGAAAGGCAGGGAGGAGGAGCCATAACCTCTGTTGTCTTTGATAGATTCTGGTGTGCAGTTTGTGGGGGTACTGGAGATTGCTGGCAGGTTTTGTGTTTTGAGCTGTAGGAAGTTGGCTTCAGTTCTGGTGATGAGGTTAGGTGCTTGTTTGAATGTACAAGCCGGACATCTGACACCCCAGGCACCTCTGTGCTTTTACCCGCGCTGCTACATCCCCCTTTCCCCCCTACCCCAGCCTGTCCCTTCCCCCCTGCAGCCTCCATTTCCATTTTCACTGACTGACTTTCTTGCCTGCATTGCGGGCCAGGCCAGCCTCTGGCTTCTTTACTATTCCTTCCATCCAGGACCAACTGCAGGTACTTCCTCAGGCTGACAAAGGGGTTTTCAACCCTAAACCTGGCATCCTGGACAGCTAAGCTGAGCTCACCAGGAGCCTCACAACTGCACTGCAACCAGCAAGCATCAGGCCTGTCAAAGACATGACAGGCTTGGGCATTCCCCAGACAGGACTTTGTGTGTGCATGAGTGCGTGCATTAGCTGGAGGTTATGGCTCCTCCTCCCTGCCTTTCACCAGGGATCATTGGTACTGGCATTTATGGGGCCGCTGCACTGCCAGCAGTCCCATCAGGCCTCCCTACCCTTGCAGTGTGCAGTTTTAGTGGTCATGCCCAGGACCTGGGGCCTCCTCCTTCCCCATAGCCCTAATCCCATATCTCCAAGTTCGTCCTGGCAGGGGAATGAGCTCAGCAGGGACATGTTCTTCCCCTGCTGGAGGGTGATGCAGTTAGTGTCCCCCCCGCCCCCCCCAGCTGAGACTGGGGCATTACTTGGCTTTTCAAAACCTCCAAAAAGGAAATTGGTGCAGACTGAGTGAGGAGGGGGCACTCAGTCCGTCTGCACGTGGAGCTTGGGGAACCCCAGCAGCAGGAGTTTCACCTTTAGGAACACCAGCTGCTTCACCAATGTAGGACCCAAGCAGGTGCGGTGGGGTGTCACAACATCCCCAGCAATGCTGAACACCCTCTTGCTTGGCACACTGGTCGGTGGACAGGACAGGTGTTGTTGGGCAGCCATGGCCAGATCCTGCCAAGGGGTCACATTCCAGTAGCTCCACATCCTCAGCGAGATAGGTAGCCACCGAAGCCTCGGCGCTACCTGCCTGAGGCTGGGGTCTGCTGCATTTGGACCTCAGCATTGAAGCCATGCCCATGGTCTACATTGGCAGTGGCTGGCATGAAGGAGACTGGCTGGTGCTGGTGCTGGCGCCAGTGCTGGTGCTGGGAGTACTGGCACAGGAAAATGGATCCCCCTCTTCCACATCCCCTCGCCTCTGCACTTCGGCCTCCCTGACTTTGTTCACCAGCACCTGCATCCAGTGATCAAGAGTTCTGGTGCTGCCTGTGCACATGCTCCCCTTCATCCTCAGGTTGCACATGCCCGCCATCATGTGAACCGTACTGGACCACAAGGGATCCAGCCATCTCCTGATGCCTTCCTTCAGCTGCCTAACCTTTGCCTGCACATCTGGTGACAGCGGCCTGCCCCAGCCAGGAACATTGATCCCCTGGAACGTCTCCACTTGGTTCTCCAGTTCCCTCACTATGGGGATCACCTGGCTGAGGAGGGCATCGCTAGCGCTAAGGGTCTTGGTGGCCTCGAGGAAGGGCTTGAGGACCACCAACATCTGGGAGATGGTACCCCACTCAGCTCTGTTCAGGGGGCCACTGATCCCTATTTCCCCAAGCAAGGCAATGTCATGGTTGGCCTTCTGTTGCTCCACCAGCCTCTTGAGCATTAGGTATGTGGAGCTCCACATCCTGCATGATTCTGTCCTGCGGGATGTCAAGCTCTGTCTGTTTCTCCCGTAGCATCTTGCCCCCCTTGATGCTGTGGTGGAAGTAGCCCACCACCTTCCTGCTTTTTGAAATCAGCTGGCTTATAGTAGTAGTGGTGACAGCACTGTCACCGGCAGCCCTGTCCCCCTCCAAGGCATCCCTCACTATTAGGTGCAGCCTGTGTGTCACACAGCAGATGCCAACAAAGTTAGCATCACAGACAGCCTTCACCATATTGGCCCTTTTGTTGGTGACCATGAACCCGTGGGTGAGCTCGGCCTGCCCAACAAGCCCCCATGATCTCCCTTGCCGTATGGGACTCATCCAGCACCTTGGCTTGCAGTAGAGCCCACCGACAGCCTGACTGATCACACCAATGCCCTGTGAGGGAGAGGTAGGCGTGATCGCCACCCTGGCTGCTCCAGATGTCGGAGGTGAAGTGCAAGGCTACCTGTGGCCCTGCCTTGTGCAGCTCCTCCCTCAAGTACTCCCTGCATGCCTCATACAGGGAGGCCACCACCGTCCTGCTAAAGGTGGTGTGTGCGGGCACTTTGTAAAATGGGGCCAGAAGTACTACGAACTGCCTGAACCCTGGTCGCTCAACTAGGGAGAAGGGCTGGCTATCCAGAGCAAGCATCTCCCCAATGCTCTGGGTGATCTCGTGCGCCTTGAGAACACGCCCCCCTTTCCATCCACCTTTCCCTCACTGGTCCAGGGTGGCCTGCCTCTGCTTTGGGGGTAAAGGGGGTTTTGGAGCGAGTGGGGGACTTCCCTTTTGGCACACTCGCACTGGTGCCAGGCTGAGCAGCAGGAAGAGGGGCAAGGGGGTGGTGCCTCCTCAGATGCAGCAGCATGGCCGTGGTGGAGAAGTGTCTCACATCCTTGCCACGGCTCATGTGCCTTTGGCAGTGCTGGCAGATGGCAAATCTGGGATCATCTGCCACCTCAAAATGATCCCAAACTACACTACCCCCCACTTCTGGGTTGAGGGCGAAGATCCTGCCTTTTCCCCCTGTTCAGCAGGCTGAAGCTGAACAGCAGGAGCTGCCGCAGCTGAGCCACTTGCCTCCACAACCTCAGCCTCCTCTGAGGTGCTGCTTTCAGGAGACCTGGGTCTAGGGGAAACGTGAGGGGTGTGGAGCACAAACTCTGATTCCCCCTCGGTCCCCAGAATTGCTTGAGCTGGCATGCTCAGCATCCCCGGTTCCAGCTCCAGCTCCTCCTCTGGCAGTGGGAGGCTCATGCTGAGAGATGACATTGGGGCGGAGGAGACAGTGATTCCACTGCTGGTGCCCACTTCTGGACCGAGCGGAGGTGGTGCAGGTGCAGGGACGTTAGGTGCAGACACTGCTCCCACCGCCTGGCTTCCACCGGCAGCACCGATGTCACGGCTGCTCGGGAACAGAATGCATCTGTGTTTGGGAGTCGGGGGGAGGGGGCTTGCAGCTCTACCTCTCCCCATACCCCCTCTCCCTCCCCTGCCACAAGACCTGGCACCTGCCTTTCCAGCACAATTCATACTGATCTTTCCTGTGCTGCAAAAGGTCTCTGTGTGTGTGAATCCTTTTGTATATCTGTCTTGTTCTCCTGTGAACATATGTGTCTATCTTGTGCTGTGAGTGAAATTATTTGTGTGTTTTCTTTCTGGCTCTCACGATATTGTCTGTCTTGTGGTGTGAATGAAATTATTTGCATGTGTTCCTGTGTCTCAATATATTATCTGTGTCTTGCTCTTCTGTAAATATCTGTCTGTCTTCTTCTGCTGTGATTTTTTTCTATATTCTGGTTCTTTGTGTGTGTGCGTGTGTGTGCAAGCAAGCAATCTGTGCCTCCCTGCACAGTGATAGATAACACTGGCTGGGAAAACACAACTGTCTTTCTGCAGTTTCCAAAACAAGTTCCCCCAAAAATAATTCAAAGAAATAAAATGAATTGTAATACTACTAATAATTTAATTGAATAGCTAAGCTAAACTAAGCTAAGTGAAGCTAAATCCTAACTTCTCCTTTATAACACGAAAAAGCAGCAGGCAGGTCTCAGTCGCACCGTTGCTCTCTCACACAGCTGCTGACAGGGAACGAGCTGCAAAAGGCACAGAAGGGCTGGAAACCGGGGCTTTTATAGTTAGTTTAGCCTCACCCCACAGATGCTGCCATTGGAAAGGTAGCCAGGGAGAAATCCTTCTCACTGGCTACCTACAGACAACAGTCTTCCCATCCCCGGCTCCCACTCTCCGTCCCTCCCCCGCTCCCTCTCCCTCTCCCTCTTCTAATTGCCTCAAAATGGCTGAAGTGGCTCCGAAGCATCTGAAGCAGGTCCAAACTGCTTCAGATGCCCCTGACCGGCTCCGGACACCATTACTGGGATACTGCATCAACCCGGAAGTGCCGTTTCAGATGCCAAACCATCTGAAGCGGGTCCAGATCCAAAGTGGGATCCAAAGACTCACATAGCCCTACTAACTAAACGGCACTCGGGGTGCTCTTCAAGGAGGAGTTCCTGAGCAATCAAGGCTGGGATCCGTAATCCTGTTCTTGTAATGCTTCACAAATTTAACTCATCAAATCTGTTTTATCTTTTCAATTGTGTAACTAGGTCTTACACAATTCTTCTGGGTCTGAACCCTAGAAGAACCCATGCAGTTGAATTCACACAGTCTCTCTACTTCTGCTAAGACCCTTCCAGTATGAAGAACTCTGCATTTGGTAATCAGTGCAGTTTGAATAATTCAAACAAATGAATGGCTTCAGTGATACAGAACAAAAGTTAGACTCCTTATGGAGCTCTTTAATTTGCATTGCTTACACGGGCTATCACAGCCCTCAGAAAATGGGTCCTTTTCTTGGCTGAGATGTGCAGGTTCTCTGCTTAAGCAGATGTGCAAGAAGGTAACGCACCTGAAGAGACTGCGCTCAGACTGAATGCAGGGCAGACTGCTCAGAAACACCATTGCACTCGTAAACTGAACACACTCTAGAATTGCTTAAAGGCAAATGCAGGTGAAAAAAGCTTCAGAAATCCCAATCTTCAGGGAAAAATTGCACTTCTAACATTTAGTTATTGACTATGCTTGACATTACTTCACTTCAAACTTCTTGGTATTCTATTTTCAAACTGAAATTTTGAGGGAAAGATGTGTGTGAATGATAGAAACAAGCATAGTGCTAGTAAGTTTAGAGGTACTGGATTGGTGGCATGTGTAAGTGATAATTGAGGGAGGGCAAAAAGCAGTTAAGTCTTCTTTTTTGGGGATGAAGGGGAAAGAGTGTATTACACATAAGAATTATAGCATTGCTGTACAGGTGGCTGAAATGTTGGCAGCCCATGACTGGTACCCAGGCACTGATTCCTTGCAGGCTGAGTGAGATGGTAGATAGCTTGGTAATAGTAAACTCACTTCTGACTCCCTGGTCTTTTCAGCTGCTTTCCCTTCAAGTTGTGGGCCATTTCCCCCTTCTTGCTATGCGGTCATATGGTATTTCTTGCTTTTATGCAGGGCTGGAACACAAAACTCATATCAATGGCGATTACCTCAGCAAACCTCATGCGTTCTGGACCAACAAGTGAGCCTGTATAACAGATGCTCTGGCTATATGGACTGAGGTAGTCAGGTAACAGCTACGGTCTTTGTGCTGAGTTATGACCAGGATCAGTAAAAGCTTGGTGTCTTTAAATCTTTCTGAAATTCTTTCAGCAGCAATGAATGGTGGCATATAAACCATTCATTGCTGGTCCTACATATAAACTGTTTCTGCTTCTGTTCCCGCTCTGAGATTGTAAGAAAACCCATATCAACAACAACATTTACATTACAACCTCAGCCCTGCAGCAGAGAAAGCCATACCCAGCCTCACAAATAACCAAGATATAATCATACATAGGCTGATAGTGTGGGTCTTCCCATTTTGCCTCAGACAAAGCAGCATACATACAGGAAGCCAAAAGACACCTTTCCAACACAGAGTTTTACAAACTCCTGACAGAGGATCCTATGGCACAATGCCAGATGGAAATGGATAAACACTTACTGGATCTACCTTGAGAAATGTAAGAGTGGACTACCACTTCTACCTCCCAGGAGCTCAGGCCAGGAACTTTTACTTATTACCCAAGACGCAGAACCATGTCAACTCAGGAGACCAATTGTCCCAGGCACTGGCACCATCACAGAGGGAGTTTCTGGCTACACTGACTCTAACCTATTCCCATATGCCAATTAAGCTGCCATCTATTTGAAAGACATCAAAGTTTTCTTAAAGAAATTGGCCTCCATTGATAAGCAGCTAGCTAACATCATATTCACTACCATGGATGTCATGTCTCTGTACTCAAACGTCCCTCTTGGTGACATATTACAAGCCAAAAGAACACTGTCCCCAGAAAGAAAACTGCTTGTTTCCATTTCAGTCTCCTGCTTTGTCCTCACACAGAGCTATTTCAGGTTTGGGGATTCCCTACAAACAAACGGCACTGCAATGGGCACATGCCTGCCCTCCTCCTATTCTCAATGTACCAACAACATATTTATAACATTCAACTGCCTTCATCTGTGATGGCCTCCTCATCCCCGATCTACCTGAGGTACACTGATGACATCTTCACTGTATGGACACATGGGAAGGTGTCTCTGGAGAAATTCCACCAGGGACTAACAATGTCCACTCCTCCGTCAAGCTAACTCTGGGACACTACACTCAACAAATGTATTTCGTGGACACTGCACTGAAGGTTCGCAGTGGCTACATTGCCACTACATTATATTGGAGACCGACTGACTGCCACAGCTACATTCACCACACCAGCCTTCACCTTAAGCACATGACTAGATTCATCCTCTACAGGCAAGTTGTATGTTACAACTGCATCTGCTCTGATCCCGCTGACTGGAATATATGCTTTAAGGATCTGGAGCAGACATTCCTGCAATTACAATACAATCCTAAAACTGTAGCCACTCAAATCAACAGAAACAGATTCAGACACCACTCCAATCTGCTACAATATCAACCCTGGGACAAGGACAACAGAGTGTCTTTGGCTGTCACCTACAACATCCAGCTTGAACACCTTAGACACATCATTAATGACCTCCAACTCTTCCTATAAAAGGATCACTGTCTCAAAGTAGTCATGGAGGACAAACTTGTCCTGGCTTATAGGCAGCACTGCAACCTCAAATGGTGCCTCTTGAGCACTAGACTACCTAACTTTCAGTCTCATTGAGACACCAGACCTTGCAATGGATGCAAATGGCTTCTGTGCACCAACATCAATGCAGACCACATCATCACTGGACCAAATAACATAGATTATAACATTTGAGGTCCATTCACTTGCAATTCTACTAATGTTACCCACTATCACCCGCTTGCAGTGCCTGACTGCTGTCTGCATTGGACAGACTGGATAATACATGAGAAAATGAATTAATACAATTCTGACATCAGCAGCAAAAAGACAAAAGGGCCTGTGGCAGAACACTTTAATCTCCGTGGACATCTCATTGTCAACCTAAGGGTGACTGTTCTTAGGCAGTAGCCACTTAAAACATGATTTGAATGGGAAACTGCAGAACAAGAAAGCATCCACTGACTGCATTGTGTTAAGTACAGTTTAAATAGGGACTACAGATTCTTATCACATTACCTGCCTAAGCTTTTGTGATTCCTTGTGCTATATATATGTATGTATATAATTGCATACATACACATACATACACTTTGGTTAGTCCATAAGGTACAAATCTACCCTGCCTCCTACTTGACTTCAGACTAACACAGCTAACTAGATCTCTTTGCCCATTTATTAAGAACCCGAAAGAAGTGGGTTTGCGTGGGCTGCATTAACACCCGCTGTTTAATGTTCAGATAACCTGCTTCTCTGAGCAGTAAGAAGCCTGTTGGGATGCTGATCTCTACTGGATTTGCCTTGCATAGATTCACAGATGCTAGGGTCAGAAGGGACCTCAACAGATTATGGAGTCTGACCCCCTGCCCAGGCAGGAAAGTGCTGGGGTCGGATGACTGCAGCCACATGCCTCTCCAGCCTTCTCTTAAAGACCCCCAAGGTAGGGGAGAGCACCACCTCCCTTGGAAGCCCATTCCAAATTTTGGCCACCCTTAACATGAAGTTTTTCCTGATATGTTGCCTAAATCTACTCTCTGTCAGTTTGTGACCATTGTTCCTTGTTACCCCAAGAGGCACCCTGGTGAACAGAGCATCTCCGATCCCTTGCTGCATCCCCCTAATGAATTTGTAGGCAGCCACAAGATCACCTCTCAGCCTTCTCTTGTGGAGGCTGAAGAGGTCCAGGTCCCTCAGTCTCTCCTCATAGGGCTTGTCCTGTAAGCCCCAAACCATGAGTGGCCCTCATCTGGACCCTCTCAAGTCTATCAACATCCTTCTAGAAGTATGGTGCTCAAAACTGGACACAGTACTCCAACTGCAGTCTGACCAATGCCACACAGAGGGGAAGTATCAGCTCCTTGGTTCTATTTACCATGCATCTGCTGATACATGATAAAGTGCGGTTAGCTTTGCTGATGATTTTGTCACATTGACGACTCACACTGGCTGCTAGGGACTGTGCCCCGGTGGTAAGGACACGGAGTGTGGCCGCTGGGGACCCTGCCCTGGTGGTGCCACCTTCTCTGGGCTCTTCTGAAGCCTCCACCCAGACGGAGCCCATGGTGGAGTTGGTGGCCTCCTGCCCCACTGTCTGTGGGGACTGCCTGGTGGGGACCCAGAGACCATAGGTGGGGGAAGGGTCTGGAGGCTCCCTTGCCTGTCTCTCTTGTGCCCGACTTCGGGCCCTGGAGGAGCAGGTGAGGGAACTTCAGGCTGAGGTGAGCAGGCTACAGGGGATCAGGGCTGTGGAGGATGAAATTGATACATATTCCCATTCTCTGCAGGATTAGTCTTCCAGCAGACAGACCTCCCGGGAAGGATGCACAGCAGAGGAATGGCAGAAGGTGACCACCGGAACCAGGGCTGCTTGGGCTAATGTGGTGGCAGCTCCCCAGGTACAACTGGGGAACAGATTCGAGGCCTTGGCAGCCTTGGAGGAGAAGGTCTAAGTGGATGCCTCCGGGGGGATGGTGCCACTCTATGCGTGGCACAGTCTGAGCAAGGACCGAACACCATGAGTAAGAAACACTGAGTCCTTGTCATCGGAGACTCCATCCTGGTGGGAACGGAGGGTACCATCTGCCTACCTGACCCCATGGCACGTAAGGTCTTCTGCCTAGCTGGGACTCGGATTCAGGATGTTACAGGCATGATCCCAGACCTCATTCGACCCTTGAACCAGTATCCCATGGTCCTAATCCATGTGGGAACAAATGACGTGGCAGGGGGCAGTCCAGACTGCATCATGAAAGACTATGAGGCCCTGGGGGCCAAGCTCAAGGATACGGGGGGGCAGGTGGTTTTCTCCTCAATTCTCCCAGTGAGTAGACATGGATTGCACCATGAGGCCTGCATTGGAGTGGTCAACTGGTGGCTTCGGACCAGGCAGGCCTTGGGTTCCTTGACAATGATCCATAGTTTCTCACAGGAGGCATGTTTGGGTGGGATGGGCTTCGTTTTTCCCCTAAAGGCAAGCATGTCTTCTCTTCCAGTCTGGTTGATCTCATACGGTGTGCTTTAAACTAATTTAACCAGGGGATGGAGCCACAGCGGGACACAAGGACACTTCCCAGCCAAGACAGGTGACAAGCACAAGAACTACGCAGGTAAGTGACAGGGGTCTGGATAGACCTGGGATCGGGGGGAGGTGCATGTACCCATAGGAGGCCTTAAATGCCTCTACACTGATGCTCGTAGTATGGGGAACAAGCAGGAGGAACTTGCCCTCCTGCTAGCTAACACAAAACTGGCCTTTGACACTGTCTCTCACCCCATTTGCATTAAAAAATTAGGTGACTATGGCGTCAATGCCAACACAGTCAGATGGGTTGCAAATTGGCTGGAGGGCCGCACCCAGAGAGTGGTGGTGGACGGGTCACTTTCGACCTGGAGAGATGTGGGCAGTGGGGTGCCCCAAGGCTTGGGCCTGCACTGCTTAACATCTTCATCAGTGACAGGACAAGGGGGTGAAAAGCACATTGTTCAAATTTGTGGATGATGTGGGGAGAGGTGGACACACTAGAAAGGAGGGACAGGCTACAACTAGATCTGGACATGTTACAGGGGTGGGTGGATGAGAATAGGATGGGATTCAATACTGACAAGTGCAAAGTGCTGCACCTGGGAAGGAAGAACCAGCAGCATACCTACAGGTTGGGGAACTCCCTTCTCATCAGAACAGAGAAAGAAAGGGATCTTGGAGTCATTATTGATTCCAAGATGAACATGGGACGCCAATGCGAGGACGTGGTCAGGAAGGCTAACCGCACCTTGTCATGCATCCACAGATGCATCTCAAGCAGGTCCAAGGAGGTGATACTGCCCACCTATGCAACATTGGTCAGGCCACAGTTGGAGTACTGTGTCCAGTTCTGGGCACCACACTTCAGGAGGCATGAGGACAGCACTGAGAGGGTCCAGAGGAGGGCCACTCGCATGGGCAGGGGGCAGCACAACAGGCCCTATGAGGAGAGGCTATAGGACCTGAACCTGTTCAGCCTCCACAAGAGAAGGCTGAGACGGGATCTGGTGGCCATCTATAAACTTACCAGGGGGACCAGCGGGGAACAGGAGAGTCCCTGTTCCCCTGAGCACTACCAGGAGTAACCAGGAATAACAGCTACAAGTTGACTGAGAGTAAGTTCAGGCTAGACATCAGGAGGTGCTACTTCATGTTCAGGGCGCCTAAGATCTGGAACCAACTTCCAAGGGAAGTGATGCTTGCCCCTACCCCAGGGGTCTTCAAAAGGACGCTAGATAATCACCGAGCTGGGGTCATTTGACCCCAGCACTCTTTCCTGCCCATGGCAGGGGGTTGGACTTGATGATTTGCTCAGGTCCCTTCCGACCCTACCAACTATGAAATTATGAAACTATGATTCATGTTCCTCTTGGAGTCCATTATAACTCCAAGATCCTTTTCCGCTTCTGTGCTGCTGAGAGGGTCACTTTCTAGCCAGTAGGTGTGCTGGATATTTTTGTGCCCTAGGTGTAGCACTCTGTGTTTGTCTTGTTGTACTGCATCCTATTGTGTACTGCCCACTTTTCTAACCTGTCCAGGTCTGCCTGCAATCATCCCCTGCCCTCCAGAGTGTGCACTTCACCCCATAATTTAGTGTCATCTGTAAACTTGGACAGAGTACACTTCACACCCACATCCAAGTCACTGATGAAGATATTGAAGAGTAGGTCCAAGGACCAAATCCTGAGGGACCCCACCACTCACATCCTTCCAGGTCCATACCAATGTGTCCACTACCACTCTGGGTGTGACTGCTAAGCCAATTTGCCATGCACCAGACAGTGTAAACATCTATGTCACAGCCTCCTAATTTATTTATGAGAATGGGATGAGATACCATATCGAAAGCCTTGCTAAAATCCAAGAAATGACATCCACCTCTATTCCTGCATCTAAGCATTTTGTGACCCTGTCATAAAACAAAACCAGATTGGTCAGGCATGATCTACTTGCTATGAATCCATGCTGGTTTTCCTGCTGCATTATTTTTCCTGCTGGACTCCCACAAATCCCTTCCGACCCTAGAAACTATGAAACTATGAAACTATGAAATATGATCCTTCATAATCTTTTCAAAAACCTTTCCAAGGATGGAGGTGAGACTGACTGTCCTGTAATTACTCAGATTCTCCTTCCTCCCCTTCTTGAAAATAGGGACCACATTGGCCTTTTTCCAGTCCTCTGGGTGCTCAAACAGCCGTGCCAGTTGTTCTGCCATGACACCAGCCAATTCCTTCAGTAATCTGCAACGCAGCTCATCTGGGCCTGCTGACTTGAACATGTCCAGTCCATCCAAGTGACTCTGCACTAAGTCAGCGTCAACAGCTGGTGGGCTGGTGTCCCTCTGATGCCCATCTAAGAACCCAACAGAAGACTTGTCTTGAGCCCTGTTCAGGAACACCAAGGCAAAAAACTCATTGAATAGCTCAGCCTTGTCCCCACTGTCTGTCAGTAATTTCTCCTTCTTGTTCAGTAGGGGTCCTATGCTGCCCTCCACCTTCCTTTTCTTCCCTACATACCTAAAAAAATACTTTTTGTTGTCTTTAATTTGTGTTGCAAGCCTTAGCTCTGTAGCTGCTTTGGCTTTTCTAACTGCTTACCTGCAAGCATAGGCCAAGTAGGTATACTCCTCCTTGGTAGCTTCGTCCTGCTTCCACCGCCTATATGCCTTCTTTTTTGCCCTTGGGCTTCTCTGGATTTCCCTGTTTAGCCAAGGATGTTTTTTGGCTCCTTTCCCCCTTTTCCCTCATACTGGGATAATCTCCCTCTGTGCCTGAAGGATCACTTCCTTTAGAAATGACCACCCTTCCTGAACTCCCATCTCACCAATACTCTTCTCCTGCAGTGTGATGTTGACTAGACTCCTAAACACACTGAAATTAGCCTTCCTAAAGTCAAGCACTTCCACCCTAGTAGTTATCTTACCCACCCTGTGCCATATGGTGAATTCGATTGATTGGTGGTCAGTCCCCAAAGTGACCACGAATCTGCAGCTCCCCTACAGCCAGCACCAAGTCCAGTAAGGCATTTGCCATAGTTGGACCGTATACCTCTTGCATTAGGTGAAGGTCCCACGCACAGGTTAAGAACCTATGTGTTCAAATCAGCAGGTCCAGATGCTCTCCATTCCCAGGGTGCTGAGGGAATCAGCAGGGATCATTGCAGGACCCCTGGCATGACTAGACCAAGCCTTGAGGCACCCCACTGCCCACGTCCCTCCAGGTCGAAAGTGACTCATCCATCACCACTCTCTGGGTGTGGCCCTCCAGCCAATTTGCAACCCATCTGACTGTGTAGGTATCAACGCCGTAGTCGCCTAATTTTTTAATGCAAATGAGGTGAGAGACAGTGTTGAAGGCCTTCCTAAAGTCTAGAAAGACTACGTCTACCACAATACCTGCATCTAAGGATTTTGTGACCTGGTCATATAAGGCAATCAGGTTGGTCTGACAGGACCTGCCCCTAATGAACCCGTGTTGATTTCCCCTAAGCATAGTGTCCCCTGCTGGTCCCTCGCAGATGTACTCCTGGATAATTTTCTCTAAAAGCTTCTCCAGGACCAAGGTAAAACTAATGGACCTATAGTTTCCTGGGTCCTTCTTCCTCCCCTTTTTGAAAATGATGACCACATTGGCCCTTTTCCAGTCCTCTGGCACCTGGCCAGAGCACCATGAGTGCTCGTAAAGTCATGCCAGGATTTGGCTGACTGCTCCTTCCAGCTGATATTAGGGTAGTTTAGGTCCCCTGTGGCAACCACGTCCCTAGATTGTACAGCCTCTGAGAGCTGCCTCAAGAATTCCAAATCTAGCTCTTCTTCTTCCTGAGGTGGTCTGTAGCAGACCCCCACCACCAAGTCCCTTTCCCCTCGTCCTCCATGTATCCTAAACCACAATGCCTCAACTTTCTCTTCCTCTGATCCCATTTTGATTAGGGTAGATGTATAATACTCCTTTACATAGAGGGCAACCTCACCCCCTTTCCTTCCTACTCTGTCCCTTCTGCACAACCTGTAGCCCTCAATGTGTATTGCCCAGTCATGGGTAGGGTCCCACCAGGTTTCCATTAGCCCCACTAAATCAAAGTTATTATCTGCAAGCAGAAGTGCAGGTTCTTCCTGCTTGTTCCCCATTAGTATAAAGGCACTTGAGACCTTTGAATGGTGCCTTTTGTACCCCCTGTTCTGATGCCGAAAGGGCTCCTTGGTACTTACTTGGGCATACTGGTGCATCCAAAGATGTTCACTAGCTTGTGTGTTGGTTGGAGAAATGGAGAAATTTAAGATGGTGAAAATAAATGGTAAATCCATGAATCAGACTTGTTTCTGGACAGTTAGGATATGCCAGGTTGCAGTGTAATTTAGTCCATTCCTGAAAAAGACCCCTGTTACAACACTGAAATAGTGTGATATTGCACCAGGGGAATTATGTCTCATTCATAGGCTGGGGAGAGTAAGCAACCATGGAAATGAAAGAAAAACCCCTAGAGGCAGAGACAAAAGTGCCTATGTAAGTCTTCATCATTCATCCCACCCCCAATTCCAGCCTCACAGAGATTCTCTCACGCTGATTCATCTGTCTGAGCTCCTTACAGCTGCCGTAAACTGATCTTCCCTCAAACACTTCTTCTCACCCAACAGTAAGTGCCCAGTGCTGATTAGCAACCACCAAGCTCATGCAGTGATTGATAACGATATGAACCTCCAAAACCAGAGCAGATGTCCAGGCCACGGCCTTCTCACCAGAAGGGGGTTTGCTTAGCGTATAGGGGAAAAGGTCAGGGAAGTACTGGGGTAAAACTCCTAGTTGTCATGTTTATCCACAGGTAGCTTAGTGGAGGGGACTTCTCATTCATTATCCAGGTTGACTCTGGGCAAACATCTCTCTGTGGCCTCTGCACTCAGGTGTAAAACTGAATTTCTGCTTCCTTGCGCATTCAAAGCTCCTAACAAGCTATCCACCTGAGAAAATGACATTTATCGCCATCTAGATTAGGAGCTACAAGAGCAGTCAGTGCTAACCAGAGAGTCGCAACAGATACATCCCTGGGTGAAGGGTAGATACATGCTTCAGTTTAAAACACACAAGCCCTAGGTACCTGTGACTGATAGCTAAAACTAGCACATGTGTTACAGGATTCATCATTGCAGGAAAAACAGACCCAAGGCATCTAGTTAAAAAAAAGTCTATATTTTCAGCAAAACCACAAGCAATAAGTTGAAAAACCACCTGTGGTCTGGGTAGTAGAGCATTTAGGTATCTGAGGTATCCTGTGAGGACCAACTAAAATAGAGAGCATGAAGCCAGATTCAGTTTATAATCTATAGTAATTACCTATGTATACCTGTACTACAGTAACTCCATGAGTGAACTCAGGGCCTTCTCATGTAAGGTGCTATACAAACACTATAAAAAGTATAGTTGGTACCCTGAGGGCTTCAACTGTTTGTGTTGTCATTTGTGAAATTATGCAGCCCCTTATTAGTGATCTGCCAATGTAGCTCTGATTGCTGCCAGTGCTTTCATATTATAATTTAATAGGTGATCCACTGAATTTGGCCATTATGCAAAACTGTAAATAAACTATTGTTCACTGGAACATACTTGAAATGTAGCCTGCAAGGCACCAGAGGGAGTGCTTTATGTGTGTAGGAACATTCAGAGTACAATGTTCCCTGCAATTCACTGGAAGAACATATTACCACCTGATTATTTTCCTTAATTCTAGTAATTGTCTATGTAAGTTTTTAATGCTGGTGTTTCCATTGAATCTAACTCTTTAACACCCGGTGCCTCTTTTCCATGTCTCCTATAGATAGATTAGCTATCTGTAGGTACTGATTAGTTGGGTTTTGTTTCAGTCTCATTTCTAAAGCAGCTTAGCAAACCTACTGTACCAAGCAGAACAGATAGGAAGCTTATAGGTTTCTTGCTCATATTAAGCTGGCACATAGCAGGATGCACAAGTGATACTTTTTACTATCCTCAGTTGGTCAGATGACTGCCCCCTTCTGTGGACAATGACTCTTCACCTCCTGCTCAGACTGGAGCTATGCAGTCAGCTACCCTGAATAGATATTTTTCACTGTGTAAGAAACTCAAAACTAGCACAGAATATTGCAACATATCTCCTCAACAACCTGGGCTACTTGTCCTCTCTACCCCATAGCTGTTTGATCTTGATTTTTATACCACCCTCATCATAATGTTCTCTGAGTAGTCAGCGTGCTAGGTGCATTTCCTTCAACTTGCCTTCCCCACTACAAATATGCAACATGATCCTACACTGCCAAAAACACCTACACTACAATATGTATTTCTCCCTGATGAAAGACTGCAAGTCACTCTTATGCTTGGCGCTTGCTCTAAAATACAGAATGATGAGCAAGAAGATATGGTATCAACATTAACAGAATATGCAGGCTGAGTTCTCTCTGCAAAGAGACAAAACCAATTTAGGAATAGACAAAACCAAATTAACAAATGAAGATCAGGCTGTTAATGTTGTCTTTCTAGCAGGAAAAGTTATTACAGGAAGATTTGAATCTGGGTTCTGCAGTACTGACAGGCTGTTCAGTATCTGGCATGTTGGTAAAATGGATCACTGGCTCTGGAGTGATGCTTTTCAGAGCAAATCAAAGAACTTTGATGCTCTACTGACTCTTTAATCCTCATAAAAACATGCTCCCAGTCCCCAAAGGGGAAGAGAAGGGAAAAATGGACAGAAGTACACTTTAAACTGAAATTTCACTCAGCACTTTGGTTTTGACACGACCAAGCAGCTGAGGGCCTATATCAAACCCCAGCTTGATCTGGATTCAGAAATGAGGTGGTCTTCCTCCTGACTGTGCTGTGTGGCTCAAGCTGGTAGTTGTCAGGTACACTCATTGGACAGATAGGATCATGCTCCTGCCTCACCGCTGTCCTTTAAAATGGTGGTGGTGGGGATCCTAGGCATTAGAGCATTTGCCCCAGGTGTGAGGGGACAGTGAGAGATCTGGATTCAGTTTTTTTCTCTGCTTGCAGAGGCTCAAATCCATATCTCCTGCATCAAATGTTTTATCTGCCAGGCTACAACACAGCCTGGGTGAGGGCGCGCTACAGCCTCAAGCTGAAGCTTGGCGACTATGCAAGAAAGAACTCAGGATTCCTTGGACCAGAGAGAGTCCACGTAAGAGAGACCCTAACTGGAGCCTAGTGGATAGTGCGCTCATCAAGGACACTGTTGGTAGTTTATATGGGGGCCATTAAATAAAACGCTAGTGCCACGTCTTCTAACACTGTCACATCCTCCTCTGCTTGCTGTACTGTAACAAATGAGAGTGAATGACGCTGAAGGACTGGGCATCTGGGTGCTCACTAGGAAAGGGTTCCAGCGTCTGGATCCTCTCTGCAGCTCTGAGCGAGCACTTGGTTAGTCGTATTTAAAATTCAGCCTTAGGATTTCCTGTCAGCAAGTGTGAGGTGGCTCCTGTTCAGTCGGCCTGTGCAAGTCGGCAGCAATCCGATCCAGCCACTTCGGACGTCCACGATCGGATCTGGCGCTTGGGACCAGGTTTCTGCCTCGATCCCGCCGAAGCGGCTCTGAAGCTTCAGAGCCGCCTTGGAGATCTGGCCATAGAGTATAATGGGGAATAAATTAAATATCTATAACTTTGTTGTTTCTTGTCTGATTTGGATGAAACTTGCAGGGATGGTAGCCTCTGCTGAGAGTATGAAACATGCCAAGTATCAAGAAGATTGGTGCAGGGGTTTGGGGGGAACTGCCCCTCAAGCTGCAGACAAGCAAAACTGGTGCCATGGGTGACACTGCGTGTGTTAAGGTGCAGCGGGGTGACACCTGCAGCGATGGTGGCCCCTGCTGAGGCCACAACACCTGCCAGCTGTGGAGGGGATCAGTGCAGGGGGGTTCTGGGGCCATGCTGACGGGCAAAACTGGTGCCAAGACCGTGTCTGTCTTGGGGCAGTTGATTGTCTGTACTGAGTCTTTCCTCTCCTTAGCCTGGTTTTGTGGGTGCTAACTGATGCTCCTTTAGTCATTATGTAGAAGCTGGGTCCTGTGTATTGAGCTGGTCCCTGCGTGAATCATGATTGATTGATTGGTAACTGGTAGCACAGCAGCTCAGCAGCCAGGCCTGCAGCAGTGTCTCCCCTCCCCGCCCCAAGACACACAGTCAGTCCCACAACACCCATGGCACCAGTTTTGCTTGTCTGCAGCTTGAGGGGCAGTTCCCCCCAAACCCCTGCACCGATCTTCTTGAAACTTGGCAGGCTTTGTGGCCTCAGTGAGAGCTACCACCCCGGCAGTCTTGACCCCCCCTCTGTTGTAACACACAGCCATGACATAAGTTTTGCTTTCAAGAATTTGGGGTGCCTTTCCCCTCAAACCCCTGCACCGATTTTCTTGAAACCTGGCAGACTTCATCCTCTCTACAGAGTCTACCACCCCTGAAAAATTTCATCTAAATCAGACAAAACACAATGAAGTTCTAGATATTTTATTGTTTCCCCATTATACCCTAGGGCCAGATCTCCGAGGTGGCTCTGAAGTGCTTCCAGAAGCCTTCGGCCCGGATGTGCTGCTTCGGACCCTGAAGCGTCTGAAGCTTCTCCGGATCCGAAGCCTCGCCCAGCCCTGCTGTTCAGTCTTCCTGGCTGCTTCGGTCTCCGTTCTGAGGTGCCAAATCCCGCCAGGTGCTGTGCAGGGAGCCCAAGTGCCTAGCACTGAGTTCTGGGCTCCACCTGGGACCAGCCACCGTGCAGTTAGGCTCTGGAAACCCATTCGTCCTTTGTTACAGTTAACCCTTAATACTAGTCAATATCTGGGAAAAAGGATGGGGTTCACATGGTTGATCAGTTTGTTCTCTGAAGATTACCAGTGAATGCTGCTCTGGTCACCAGTTGCTCATGAAATCCTTATGCAGCAGAGTGCGAGCAGATCACTTGTAGGTTCAGGAAGGCCTTTCCTCCCTCTTGTTCGTAATTGTACGGCTGACTAGCCACCGCGTGGGTTATTGCTGTTTTTTGCCTTCTCCTGAAGCAACAGATGCAGAACCCGTGTGGTAAGGCTGAGGTTCCTATGTAACAGAATTGTCTTTAGATTGAATGGTTTCCATTAGCTGGTCTCACAGAGGAAGCATTTTTTGTGCTAGTAGGCAATTTTTGAGCACTTAATTCATTTTACTGCATTCCCTAGGGTTGCTAAATTGGTCCTGGACTCTTTGCTGAGATGTAAAATTAGAGGCTGTATGACTGGTAGATTTTGATGGATTAAGCCACTTTAGAAAGGCTCTGTGACGAGCAGCAGCAATAATACAATTAAATGAAGGGGCATGCAGACAGCTGAGGCCAAAACTCTCACTCTGAAAGCAAGGTAAATCTGTAAGAGGAATGCAGAAGCCAACAAAAGAAGCCCCTCCTTCCCCAGAAGTGAATGCCAGTCCTACAAGGTTCCCATATATTTCTATGGTTTTGCTGGCTTTGCAAATATGGAGCAAGCTGAACCCTCCAATAAGCAGGTGCAGCTCCTCTGAAATCAATCAAGAAGAAAGCAGGAACAACTCTTTAGCCTATTTGGCTACAGCTTGTGTTACTATTATAATGAGGTGACCTCCTTACTGACCTTCTTTTTGCTAACTGCTCTTCGGACAGCTTTCAAAGAGGCAGGGGTCCCTTGTGTACTGGTGAGGAAACTGGTTGGTCATGTAAGAGCTCTCACTCTGGAGTAAGGTGCCTAAGCAGGTCTGGGCTTGGGGTTTCTGTTGTGTTTTCTTGGGGCCCTTTTGTGATTTCAGTGGTGGAAAGGGGCCAGGTAACTAGTGGCAATATTCTTGGTGCCAGAAGCTTTCCTGGGTGGCAAGAGCTGCAGGAATTCAGTCCTTGGTGTGTGACAGCAGGGAGCAGGTGGCTGGATCATACTGTATTCTGGCTTTCCTGGATAGCCCCTAGGCCCAGGGGTTGAATAATTTTAATCCCCAGGTTCCTTCCTTATAGGACTGTTTCGAATGTCTCTGGGTAGCACCTTTATCATTGGCAGTCCCTCGTGATTTGAGGATGGCGACTCCTATGCATCGAGTAAAGGGTAGTAAATGAGCCTGTTGATGGCTAAGGCCTATCCTAGAGCTACAGATTATCTGAGAAATGCCACAGGCGGTAGTTAAAAGGACAGACATCTCTCGGTTGTGTTACTGACCCTTCAGTTTTTGTCATTTTTCTGCCTCCAGGGCATGATGGTTTCCCTCAGAGTAAGCTGCACTTTCTCTCACAAGGTGTCACCATGTAGCCCTGTCCTGGGCTAGCTTTTCCTAACATGTAGTGTCAATGCTACACTTCTTAATGTTTGCCTACGTACATATTCCTCAGGTGTACTAGAAGCATGAATCACTGCCTAACTGGCCTAGTGGTCAATAGACCATCTGTAATGTGAAATACAGCATAGGGAATTTGGGATGTTTTCCTATGTAGGCAGACCCAAACCTACCAGCTTCTGCAGAATCTTTGCTTTAATTATTTCCTACTTACGGTTGCAAACTAAAACTAACCATGTGACCCAAGTATAATCCAGGCTGTACCTTCTGGGCTGGTAAAGGAGCTCAGCAGGTGGGCAGCATAGCTGTGGGGTAGCTGGGAAGTGGCCGCTCTTTGGGGATCCTGCCTTCTCCAAACTCATGCTGATGTATGGTGATGTAAAGGTCAGAGTGCTTGTTTGCTCTGAGCTCCACTCCTCTGACCAGGCCTGTTTTCTCCATGACCCCTGCCCAGAAGAATTTAAAACCCAGATCACGGGCATCCTGCCATACTACAGCCTCCTCCTCCAGCCTAGCTCCAGGGACAAAGGAGAAGAGTTCCCACCAACTTCAGTGGGTCCTTCCTTGAGCAAGGAGTGGTTGAGTAGCAGAACCCATAGCTTCTCAGAAGCATTGTAGGCCTGGTGCATAAGGAGGACCTCTCAAAAAGGGAGTCGGGGGAAGATTCAAGGCCTGATAGGGGAGAGGAACTGAGGCAGTTAGATGACACTGGGATGAGATGCAATAGTGTGGGGTACTAAGGAGAAGATAACTGGTGAATTGGACCCCACATCTCATGTTATTCACCCCTCCTGTTCCCCAGGTCAACTGCAAGGAGTATAAAATGAGTATATGTGACCGAGTTGTTAGAAATATTATTAAAATAGAAATATTATTAGAAATGCATAATGAATAGAGTGTTGTTAAAGCTGCACAGTTTGTATCTCGTACCTGATAAGAAGAAACACCACCAAGGACATCTCGCTAATTTACTATCTCTTTGTAACACTAAATCACACATACCTTCAAACTCCTCTGCCTCTACTCTTGTAAACTACAAAGGCTGTGATTTAATTGACTGTGTCCTTGAGAGGGGGTGGGTTTGAACTTTTGGTAACCTGGAGAGCTTTTCTAAGCATGCGTAATTAGCTAATGCATATAAGCCTATCTGCCCCACATACTTAAGTAGTTAATTATAATGCACATGCGACGGATGACGTGACGTCATTTCATATATGTTTGTATGAACCGGAAATGAGTTGTAAGAGTTCCTGCTTCTGCACACGTGCCCAGGAGGGAAGGGATAAAACCCAGCTGAGAGTTTTCCTCGGGGGCAGAGTGTGGTCTTTTGTCTTCACTCTGACCCTATTTGCAAATATACCTTTTGTATTGCTAATAGTGTGTGTCTGAGAGTTCTTCGCCTCCCGAGAAACGAACCGCAACATTTTTGCAACAGAATGGGTTAGTCGTGAAGTGTACAACAGAAATGTGAGCATCAGGCAGTATTCTGTGCATCATGCTGCATGTGCTCATACCATTGCTTGTTGCACCAATTGTGCGTTTGTAAGTGGTCATGGTTTGCTACACTAGTAGCTTTTTTCTTGGCTATAGCATTTTTGTGACAATTTTGCAAGGCTGATGGGTATCAAAATACTGTACATTGAAGTTCATTTTAAGTTCCCAAAGAATTAATTAAGTTGTTTCCTAGTTGAAACTGGCTTTCAAAAGTCTTGTTTCTCCAGGATCTCTTCAGGATACTTTAAAATATGTTTTAAATACTTTTGCCTATTGCAGGTGATTTTTATGGTAGACTTTATTTTATTGAACCATCCTCCAGGGATTCAGTTGGCTGGAAGAAAGGCCATTTTGGAGGCCACCCAGGTCAGTTTGGTGGCCCTCTTAAAGTCAGATATATGGGGTGGGGAGGGGAAGAAATTATTGTTTCATTTCTTTATCATGGTCCTTTTTACTTCCTCCCAGTGTCTAACTCAAACATGAAGATTCCAGCAGGTGGTAGCTTTACATTTTGTTTTTTTTCTCCCAAACCCTGTGGGTGAAGGGCAATGATTTGGTGACCATTTCCTAAGCATAGAGGGGGACCATCACTCTGAGTCTGACTCTAAGCAGCTGCCTCCAAATTTCCTCTTGAACATACGTGGCAGCATATTTATTAATTTAAAAAAATCCAATAAACTGCCCTGTTGGTTCACTTCCAGAACCATAATGCAAAGCACTGGATTAAGCCTCAACATTGCTCTTATCACTTGTTCTACTTCATTTCAGGGAGGAGCAGTTTCTCTGCCCCTGCCTCCACCAGTAATACTCTTCCTTCTCCCCCTCCCTTCCCTTCCCCCGCTACATCTGCTTTGTAACCTTTGGCCACAATTTACTTTATAATCAGTTCTTTTATTACTCATTTTCAGCTTTTTTCATAAAAGGTTTTTTTGTTTTGTTTTGGTTTTTTTTTAAATATAAAGAGTTAAAAAGCTGCTCATGGTTTGTGTGTTTTAAACCTGGTCTTTCATGGGGGATTCTTACAAGAACAAATCCAGCAAGTGAACTGTTTAGTTCCTCAACAACTAAAGAAAAACTGAAGGCCATGTGTTCCTCTGGCTTCCCCTGCCAGAACATTTAGCATCTTGCAAACCTGCCATTGTTGTCTGAATGAGCAAAAACTGCTGAGTAGGTGCAGATGGCTTAGCAACTGTCCCACCCAGAAGATCTGCAGGGGTGCACAAGTGAACTCTGAATGGAAAAATGGTTTCCAAACCTTTGGGGGGAAAAAGAGTCCCTCACTCCACTTTGCCTCTCCCTTATCCAAAATAAACAGGTATAAACAGTAGATTTGTAAGTCTTCCTAATAGGAAAGGAGAAGGAATAGCCCATATGCTTTGCTGATCAGTGAAATGGTTGAATGCTGGCATTCCCAA
Organism: Crocodylus siamensis; assembly: GCF_052110815.1. NCBI lineage: Eukaryota > Metazoa > Chordata > Crocodylia > Crocodylidae > Crocodylus > Crocodylus siamensis. The sequence continues at coordinate 33,082,648 of NC_143404.1, read as the reverse complement.
GGGCCTTTTCTCCGAGGTGCAGAACAGAGGATGTCAAACACCAAGGTTTTCAAAAGTGTCTAATGATTAGTGTTCAGTTCAGGTGCATTACAAAGCACTGATTGTCAGAAAATGCTGAACACCCATCAGGTCCTTTAAAGTTTGACATTGAAAATCACTATTCACTTTTGAAAACCTTGGCTGAAGTCCAGTAGTCATCAGCAAATGTAGGGAGGATGTGGGGAGGAGTAAAATAGCTGCTGTTCATTTCCAGACTTTCAGGCTTCTGCTATTTAAAAAAAAAAAAAAAAAAAAAAAAAGGCATGTTCTCCCTCTCCTGCTCCACCAACTTTAACCACTTCCTAGCAAAGCTTTTGTTTATAAGTGGTCTCAAGAATGTAGCAGGCTAACCATATACAGAGGCTATTCCTTAGTGTAATGCTTTACAGATGGGTATTTTATACTACACTTGAACTCTAGGAGTTGGAGAAAGATTGTACTTGGTTGACTTGGCAGTGAGGTACTCTGAGGTTTAACAAAGGGTCACCAAAATTTAATTTGGTTCAGCTTTGCTATAAGGGCAGTTAAAAGCCAATAATCATTACTAGTACAGGTTTTCCTCGATTTATGCAGTACATGTGTTCCTGGAGAACGGTGCATAAAGCGAGCCCACTTTACAATGCAACAAATAGGGATAGGTTCCCATGGTGGTGAGGGAAGGAGTGAGGAGTGACGGTGGGACTAGAGAAAGTATTGGGGGAGGGGTGCCACTCCCAGAGCTGCACAAGGCAGCGGAGTAGAGGAAACAGAGTGGCACTCGCCCAGCCCTGGCTGCAGTGGCCCGGGGAGCAATCGGTGCCAGCTGCCTACAGCCACCGGGCTGCACCGTGCTCTGCCTGTTGCCTCTGTGCCTGGGCCCTGCTTCTCCACACTCACCTCTGCTCCTAGGCTGCTCCACGCCCTGGTGCAGGCAGCTGGTGTTAGCTGTTCCCGGGGCTGCTCCAGCACAGGCTGGGGTGAGTGTGAACAAGCAAAGCCCCAGGCAGCACAGGGCATAGCACCCATCTTGGCCCCGGGTAGTGGAGCAGCCCAGGAGTAGAGGTGAGAGCAGACAAGTGGCGCCCAGGTGTAGAAGGGACAGGTGGAGCAATGGCTGGCTGCTCCCAGAGTTGCTGCTACCAGGGCTGGGGTGAGTCACAGCCCTTTTCCCTCCTCCCACAGACTTACCTGCTTGGGGGTGGGGGAGAGGGTGTCTATGCTGATTGCATAAGAATGCATTTACCTTGCATATAATAAATTACGGGTCTAAATATGCTCATTGCATAAGAACTAATTTGCATATAAAGAACCTGCATGAATTGAGGGAAACCTGCACTGGGTAGGAGAAAGATGATGAACTCAAATCTATTCTTAATGTGTATAAGGCCTCTGCTGCGGAGGGGTTACCACTTTGAGGTGTAATATGTGTGCTAGGGGAGTAGGAATGAAATCCTGGTTCTTCAGCATAATATGCAGACTAAAGAAGTACTCCTGGGAGGATCAGGGGCTGTATTCTCTTTGTGCACTGCCCGCTCAATCCACGTGATTTTCTCACTTTGACACCTGTAAAGATATTCAAATGTTTGCTTTTTTTCAAAAGTCAGTCCCTTTTTAAAGTGACCAAGGTATGCCATTTTGTTTCACCTACCATCTTCTCTGCTTTCTCCCCATTGTCCTCTCCCATGCTCTTTCCACCCTAAGCCCAGGCCCTTCACCAACCCAGTAAACAAATTCCCCTTGCACTATCCATTCCCTGCCTGCTTCAGTATCCAGCTAGCACAGTATCTCTCCTTCTAGCACTGCTGCCTGCTTCTGATAACCACAAACAGCAGCACTGGAGGCAACAATGCACAGCAACAACCTTAACTTTTTCTCTCCCACTCAGCTCTTGGCAGCCACTGATTGCAGAAATGAGTGGCACTTCACTTGGGGGTTACTAGAAAATGTCTAGAATGATTCATTGAACAGAGAAGGGAGAACAGTCAAATAAGTTATTTGCTTCTATTCACAAAGGGGCTTGGTGTAGGATTAAAGTCACTAATAGATTATAAGGTTTACATTCCTTGGATGGAAATAATGTGTGAAGAAACCATGACCATATTGGAAGAAGCCATCAAATTACAGCTATTGTCCATGGTAGCATGTTAATTTATAGTATCGGGTCAACTAGTTGTACAAACCAGCAGGTTAAGGTAAGAGAGACAAATGCAGCTAAGTAAAAGGCAGAATTTCCATCCTGTGGTAAATCCTGACATTTAAATATTTGTTACACCCAGCTGGGGCAAAAAGTTAAAATCACACACGAACACAAAAAGGGTTAACAAAGTTCAGAAATGCATTCAATTTGGAAATGTTGAGTGCTTAATTTTTCAAGAAAATGTTTCAACATCTTGCAAATGGAGATGTTAAGGTCTATCTCCAAACACTTTGCTTCAGGTTCTTCACGTACTGCAAGATTCCCCTCCCATAGTACATTACATTTTACCACTCCCAATATGTTCCCCACCCTTCCTCCACACTAGAGGCAATGTATTTATAAGACAGACAGAAATGTTGCAACAAAATATTTTATTTTGTTTCTGGAAAGGCACAACAGTAACTGCTGACTGGTTTAGCGTTCAGTGCTGATTGATCAGTGGCCTACAGAGCACCCTCTCCACCTGCAGCAGCCAGAATGTGTGTGGCGAGGCAATTCTGTGCAATGGCTAGATGACCAGCATTTGCATGCTGATCATAGGGGGCACTGTGCCCTGCCTGCTCACATCTCTGTCTGGCCACTGCCTCCAGCACTCCCTCAGATCAGGACTTGTTGAATACCTCCCCACTGGTCTTGCAAATATTGTGGAGCATCCAGGCTGTCACAGTGAACACCATAATGTTTTCTGGCTTTACCTCGATCCTGTAGTTCAGTAAGCTCCACTGCACATTCAACAGTTATCTGCCATTTGCTAAGGTAGTAGTTTTATATTGTCTTTTGTCAGTCAGTATCTTGTCCTCCATATGGCTTCATAAACCAGGGCAGGAGGAGGTAAGCCTCATCCACTATGATTAGTGGAGGCACAGCAACACCCCAGATCACTGCATCAGGGACCCTGGGCACATACTGTCCTTTTTCCATCATGCCAGGCAGTGGCGAGTTTTGAAAGACCTGCAAATCATGCGTGCTGCCTGCTCAGCCTAGGTAAATGTTAGTGAACCATCCTTGGTGATTAACTACAGCCAGGAGGATCAACAAGGCAAATCCCTTCGTGAATGACTGGCTCACCTGGGATGGGGATAGGACTGTTGCTCTGTGGGATCAGGCCAACTCTCAGGATCTTAATATTGCGCTGTTAGACAGGAGGGTGTGACACAATTGCACATATACAAACACACAAATCAATTAGGTTCATATAGACACACTACCAACTCAAGCACATACCCACCCAAACCAGCCTAGGCACATGCATACCAATCACTCATTTGAACACATACACTATACACCTCAAAAGTTAGACAAAAATCAATTGTTCATACCCACACACTCACTACACATGCACAGATCACCAATTCATATATCATGCACACTATGACATACACACACACACACACACACACACACTCACCAGTTCACATGCATACAACCCACCTACGCATACACACAGGTAAGTGCCTAACTTGGATGGTACAGTGTGTACGTGTGTGCTTGGGGTACCTGGGGGAAGGTTATAAGGTGAGTGAGAGAGAGTTAAAGTGTAGGGAGTTAAAGTTGCTAGAACCAGGATTAGAACCAGTGGATGAGAGAGAAGCTGGCTGAGGAACTGAGGCTTGGGTTTACTTAAGATCAAGTGGTCCCAGGGTTACTCGAGGTCACTGGTGCAAGGGAAAGGAAAAAAAAGCCTGGTGGCAAGGAGGAGACAGCCAGGAAAGAAACTGAGGCAGAAACCTGGGTGCTCAGGGGAAAAGGCAGTGTGGATAAGACAGTAGCAAAGAAACGGGGTTTGGAGGCAGAGAGGAGTTCAGGGCAGGTGTTGGAGGTGGCAGTGAGCCAGAAGCAGGAGAGGGAGAAATGAGACACTAGGCCTGTGTGAGTTGGCAGCGATCCGATCCAGCCACTTTAGATGGCCACGATCCGATCTGGTGCTCGGGACTGGGTTTCTGTCTCGATCCAGATGAAGCAGCTCCAAAGCTTCAGAGCCGCCTCAGAGATCCAGCTACAGGGTATAACGGGGAATCAATGAAATATTTAGAACTTTATTGTTTCTTGTCCGATTTGGGTGAAATTTGCAGATGGCAGATTTCATGCTCTCAGCAGGGGCTACCAAGTGTCAAGAAGATCGGTGCAGGGGTTTGGGGGAACTGTACCCCAAATTCTTGAAAGCCAAATTCATGTCATGGCTGTGTGTTACACCACGGGGGGAGGTCAAAACTGCAGGACTGGTAGCTCTTACTGAGGCCACAAAACCTGCCAAGTTTCAAGGAGATCGATGCAGGGGTTTGCGGGGAACTGCCCCTCAAGCTGCAGACAAGCAAAACTGGTGCCACGGGTGACACTGCGTGTGTTAAAGTGCAGCGGGGTGACACCTGCAGAGATGGTGGCCCCTGCTGAGGCCACAACACCTGCCAGCTGTGGAGGGGATCGGTGCAGGGGGGTTCTGGGGCCATGCACCCCTACCTGCTGACAGGCAAAACTCATGCCAAGACTGTGTCTGTCTTGGGGCAGTTGATTGTCTGTCTTGATTTTTTCCTCTCCTTAGCCTGGTTTTGTGGGTGCTAATTGTTGCTCATTAAGTCATTATGCAGTAGCTGGGTCCTGTGTATTGAGCTAGTCCCATGATTGATTGATTTGATTGGTAACTGGTAACACAACAACTTAGCAGCCAGGCCTGCAGCAATGTCTCCCCTCCCTGCCAGAGACAGTCCCACAAGTACCTATGGCACGAGTTTTGTCTGTCAGTAGCTTGAGGGGTAGTTCTGTCCAAGCCCCTGCACTGATTGTCTTGAAACTTGGCAGGCTTTGTGGCCTCAGTAAGAGCCACCATCCTTGCCGTTTTCACCATGCTACATTGTAATGCCTAGACGTGACATGAGTTTTGCTTGCAAGAATTTGGGGTACAGTTCCCCCCAAACCCCTGCACTATCTTCTTGAAGCTTGGCAGGCTTCATGCTCACTGCAGAGTCTACCACCCCTGAAAACGTCATCCAAATTGGACAAAAAACAACAAACTTATGGATATTTGATTGTTTCTCCGTTATACCCTATGGCCGGATCTCCAAGGTGGCTCTGAGCCACTTTGGGAAGCCTAAAGAGGCCAGCGCTTCCACCTGGACGTGCTGCTCCCGACCCTGAAGTGTCCAAAGCTTCTTTGGATCTGAAGCTCTGTCCGAAGCCTTGTGCATCCCTATGAGACAGAAGTTAGAGGGGCAAAGAGCAGAGATTGGAGCAGGTCCAAACCATAGTAAAGCAAAATCCAATTCAGGGGTCCAAATAACAGGTTTAATAAATAGACAACACACTACACAGCCCCATGAAGTTATTGGTTCTTACACACACACACACACACACACACACACACACACAATGGCAGCAGGAGAAAGAGACTCAGTGGAAGGGTTGGAGTCCAGGTAGGGAAGAGAAGCGGAGTCCAAGTCCTTAGTTGAAGAGGGGTGGGGGGTGATAGCTACCTATCCAGGCTGGAAAGGGGTCCTTGTCCAATAGGTGTTGTCCAGAGGGGGGGTTGCTGGCAGGGCCTCTGGGTAGATAGGTGGTGTGGTATGGTGCAGGTCCAGATGGAGAGGGCATCCTAAGAAGTCAGTCTTCACTACCTCTTTTATGGGGCAGACTACCTCTGATCTCCAGGCAAGGTTAGTCCTGTTCCAGAGGGTTCCAGGTGTTCTTTACTGAGTATCTGCAGCCTGGCACAATGGTGGGTTGCCTCATCTTTTTTTTCTTGAATGCTGAGGTTGGTTCCAAGGGCTGGGTCATTGGTCCAGGTATTGGTGTTGATGGTTTGGTCATTCAGAGGGAGCTATTTTTAGACCTACTGCCATTGTCTCTCAAGTGCCTTCATTCATCCCCATTCATTCAGGAACTAAGTTACATGGGAGGGGTAGGTGCGAGTCACAGGTTACACAACCGAGTATGGGGATAAGATGGAGGCTTGACATTACAAGATGGAAACTTGACATGACTTTATGCTACTTTACATATAGAGGCCTAAAATAGTAATCACAAAATATAAAAGCAGTAAAAAACAAATCAATACAAACATAATAATTATCACTGATAAGACACTGGATATCTGTATTAAAATAGCAGGGCACTTATTAGCAAAGAGGGGAGAGAGAAATAAAACTTATTACCTAAAATAAAATGTTAAAGCTTATCCTCCATCTTAGCTTACTTATACTTATCTATAGAGAATAGGGAGTGAGCGAGAAAGTCAGAAATGGTTTGGGAAGGGGAGGGAATGCATTTTAAAATAAATTTAAAAAAAGCAAAATGGGGGGTTTTGCTACAGGACCAGAATGTGTGTGCTGTCCAAGACAGATAAGGTTCTTTGCGTGGATCTGATATCTCTTATTAGACCAACTTAAATAGTTGGAAAATAATTATTAAGCAACCTTTTGGGTTCAAAAACCCTTGATAGATTTCATAGACATTAGGGCTGGAAGGGGCCTCGGAAGATCATTGAGGCCAGCCCCCTGCCCCAGGGGCAGGAAGTCAGATGGGGTCATAGGATCCCAGCAAGATAAGCATCCAATTTGTTCTTGAAGGTGTTCAGAGTAGGTGCTTGAACCACCTCCAGTGGCAGACTGTTCCAGACCTTGGGGGCTCAGACAGTAAAGAAATTCTTCCTTATGTCCAGCCTGAAATGGTCTTGTAGCAGTTCATGACCATTCAACCTTGTCATCCCTTGGGGTGCTCTGGTGAACAAACATTCCCCCAGATCCTGGTGGTCACCCCTGATAAACTTATAGGTGGCCAACAGATTGCCCCTGAGCCTGTGCTTTTCCAGGCTAAAGAGTCCCATGGCTCTCAGCCTGTCATCGTAAGATCTGTTTTCCTGACCTCTGATCATGTGCGTGGCTCTTCTCTGGACTCTCAAGCTTTTCCACATCCTTTTTGAATAGTGGAGCCCAAAACTGGATGCAGTACTCCAGCTGCGGCCCCACCAAGGCCGAGTACAAGGGGAGAATGAGGTCCCAGGATTTGCTTTGGTCGTTTTACTGGCCGCAGCATCGCATTGCAGGCTCATGTTCATTTTGTGGTCAATGATGACCCCCAAGTCTCTTTCTTCCGTAGTGCTAGTCAGCATAGCACTGCCAAGCCTATAAGGATGCTGCAGGTTTTTCTTCCCAAGGTGGAGAACCTTGCATTTTTCAGTGTTAAACACCATGAGGTTCTCGTCCGCCCATTTGCTGAGCCTGTCCAGGTCAGCCTGGATCACCTGCCTTTCACCTGGCATGGATGCTTTGCCCCAAAGTTTGGTGTCATCGGCGAACTTGGCGAGTCCACTCCTGACTCCAATGTCCACATCATTAATGAAGAAGTTGAACAATACAGGTCCCAGGACAGAGCCTTGAGGGACCCCACTGGTCACAGGGCACCATGATGAGTGACTGCCATCAATTACAACCCTCTGGGTCCGACCATGGAGCCAGTTACCCAGCCAGCGGATCATGATGGACCCAAGGCCACAGTTGGCTAGTTTCGCCAAGAGGTGATCATGTGATACCAGATCGAAGGCTTTTTTGAAGTCAAGATATATGACATCAATCTCTTCTCCCTTGTCCAGGTGATAGGTCACCTGGTCATAGAAGGAAATGAGATTGGTCAAGCAAGGCCTACCCGCAACAAACCCATGCTGGCTATCCCTTAGGACGTTGGCATTGGCCAGTCCATTAAGGGTGCCCTCTTTAACAAACTTTTCTAAGATCTTCCCCAGGATAGAAGTCAGGCTGATGGGCCTATGGTTAGCTGGATCCATTTTCCTCCCTTTCTTGAAGACAGGCACCACGTTGGCCTTCTTCCAGTCTTCAGGCACTTCACCAGAGAGCCAGGAGTTTTTAAAGATCCGTGTCAGGGGCTGGGCTATGATGCTCGCTAGCTCCTTGAGTACCCTGGGGTGCAGATTGTCAGGGCCGGCTGACTTGAAGGTATCCAGCTTCTCAAGATGTTCCTTCATGAGGTCAGCGTTTATGGAGGGCAGGGGATCTCCCCCACCCGGACATCCCTGTCCTGTGGCAGTCATGGGTGTCCCATTGGACTGATGAAAGACCGACGCAAAGTACCCATTTAATAGGTTGGCTTTTTCCTGGGCATCAGTTGTCAGTTGCCCCATCTGGTTCAGCAGGGGTCTAATGTTGCCCTTCGTCAGGCTGAGAAAGTTTCAGCAGTTGGTGTGTGCTCTTCCTGGATGGAATTAAAAGTAAAAAAGCCAGAGGCTGGTCTGGTATGCATGCAAGACAGGTAGTCAGTGAAAATGTAGATTGAGGAGTCAATGGGTAAGAGAGAGGGTGGGGTGGGGGAGGAAGAGAGAGAAGGGGGATGAATAGTGGAGAGGTACCTGGGGAGTCAGATGTCAGGCAGGTTATAATGTGTCATAAATCCAATGTCTATATTTAGTCCATGATTTTTAGTATCCAGGAAGTAGATGAAGTGGAGTTCATAGGCTTGTGTCTGGGAAGTGTTTTGTAACTTTCCTTTGAGGATCAGGACTGAGAGACTGGAGGGAGAGTGGTTTTCTTATGCAAAATGGGCCCCCACAGGTAATTGGGTATTCCTGTCTTTGATAGATTTCTGGTGTGCATTAATTCTGGTGCGTAGTTGTTGTTTGGTCTCTCCTACATATTTTCAATGCACCAGGGCATTTGGTGCATTGGATGAGATATATTACATTGCTGGAGGTGCAGCTCTAAGATCCAGGAATGCTGATGGCTCTGTTGTGGGGTGTAATAACTGTGGGGGTGTTGGAGATGTGTTGGCAGGTTTTGCATTTCTTGTCTGGTTCCTTTTGGTGTATTCTGGGCTTGAGGAAGTTTGCTTGGTGATGAGATTAGTGAGGTTCAGTGCTTGTTTGAAGGCTAGGATGGGTGGCTCTGGGAAGATCTTTTTAAGAGAAAGGTCTCTTTCTAGTATGGTTTGCAATTGTTTGAGGATTTTCCGTACAGGTTTGAGGGAGGGGTGATATGTCATAACCAGCAGTGTGCGATTTGTGGGGGATTTTCTTCTGTACTGCAGCAGTTCTTCACGTGGTATCCAGGTGGCTCTTTCAAATGTGTGATCTGTTTCTCTGGAGGAGTGTCCTTGTTGGGTGAAAGCCTTTTTAAGATTGGTGAGGCGGCAATCCCAGGTGTTCTCTTCAGTGCAAATTCGGTGGTATCTGGGGGCTTGGCTGTATATCACAGCTTTTTTGGTGTGTTTAGGGTGATTGCTGGTTCTGTACAGATATGTATGTTGGTCTGTGGGTTTGTTGTATTACGTGGTCTGTATTTTATCATCTTGGATACTGATCATTGTGTCTAAAAAGGAGATGTTGGTGCTGGAGTATTCTAGAGAAAGTTGGATGGAGGGCTGGTGATTGTTGAATTTCTGGTGGAACTCAATAAGAGATTGCAGGTTTTCAGTCCAAATGATGAAGATGTCATTGATATATCTTAATATAACAAGGGTTTGATGGTGCAGTTCTTGAGGAAGTCTTCTTCCAGGTGACTCATAAAAAGGTTGGCATACTGTGGGGCCATTTTGGTGCCCATGGCTATTCCCATCATCTGAAGGAAGTGTTGATTATTAAAAGTGAAATTATTGTGTGTGAGGATGAAGTGTATGAGGTCAGTAATATTTTTGGGTCTGTATTCTGAGTTGTAATCTTGTTCCTGTAGATATGTAAGGCAGGGTTGGATGCCGTCCTGGTGTGGCATGTTGGTATATAGGCTGGTAATGTCCATGGTGGCTAGGAGGGTGTTGCTGGGAAGGTGGTTTATGTTTTTAAGTTTCCATAAAAAGTCTGTAGCATCTTGTACAAAACTTGCTCTGTGGGTGATGAGCGTTTTTAGGATTGATTCGACGAAACCTGATATTTCCTCAGTTAGGGTCCCATGGTTGGATATGATAGGTCTGCCAGGGTTCCCTTCTTTGTGGATTTTAGGGAACATGTAAAAAGTCCCTGGATTAGGTAGTGGGGGATCAAGGTGTGCAGTTTTTCTTGTAGTCTTGCTGGAAATGATTTGGTGGTATTGTTGAATTTCTTGGTGAAAAGGGGAGTAGGATCTTCTTGTAGTTCTTTGCAGTAGGTGGTGTCAGAGATCTGTCTGTTGGCTTCCTTTATGTAGTCTTCATGGTTTAGGATGACTATGGCTCCTCCTTTATCTGCTGGTTTTATTACTACTTGGTGGTTAGATCTTAGAGATTCTATGGCCTTTTTCTCTGGTAGAGAGAGGTTGTTATGGTGGTGTGTGTTGCTGATTATTTCATTGTTTATTCTTTCCCTGAAGGAGTCAATGTAGCGGTCAAGGTTAGGGTTTCATCCAATGTGAGGTGTCCAATCTGATTTTTTGGGGGTTTTTTGATATTGATTTTTTCCTGAATGTTGTCAGAGGAGAGTTGTTGAGAGTGGGTTCAGTTTGGTCGTGGAAATATTCCTTGAAGCGGAGGCGTCAGAAGAATTCTTCTAGTTCTCCACATTGAAGTATTTTATTAGGGTATTTTTTCTGGACAGAAATTTAGGCCTTTAGAAAGGACACATTTTTCAGTTTTGGTAAGCATGTGTGTGGAGAGATTGATAATATTTGTGGGTTGGTTGCTGCTTTCAGTTTTATCAAGTCTGAGGTTGGAATGTTGTAAGCTGTTGGTGTTGTTCCTCTGACGGTTGTTTTGTGGCTGGGGAACTTGTTCTTGGAGTAATTTGTTCCATTTCTTCTTTTTATGTAGGATGAATGTTGTAGAAAGTTTTTTGTAGTCTCTTTGTATCCATTGTATATTGTGATGCGGAAATTCAGACAGGATCATTGTTTGCCTGTCAGAAGCGCTTTATTTTGCGTGGCCACGGGAGAAAAAGCAAGGGGCAGCTAGTTCTCAACAAGAGCAAAGCACAGACTCCTTTATATACTGTGTGATGGCCAGAACCAAAGAAATTAATAAGCAATGAATATGTGCTTCTTGGAGGCATTTGGAACTTTTGTCTAATATGAAGCTTGTATTTTTGTAACCCGCAAATGTAACTCGTAACTGTTTGTGGAACTGACTAGGCCTCAAAGACAAAGCTATAGCTGTGAAATTAGCTGACTTAATAGTTCTTTCTTACTCAGAATTTAGCCTTGATGATGATAAAAACTGGTTTCAATTACCCAGCTTTTCTAGTACATTTCAGAAAAGGACATCTCAAAAAGGCATAGTCAGAGTTTTGAAGGGGCTGGATTTAGGCAGGGTAATGTTAATTTTAAACCTGAAGATGTTGTGTTGCAATTTGCTTATTGGATAAACCTAAGCTTGGGCAGTAACTTATTAGAATAATTTCTAACACCTTTTAACCCCATAGGATAACAGCTGTAAAGCAATATTATGAATGGCTATATAACTAAAAATTAGCATAATTAGAATATAAAAGAACACACATGTCATAGTAACCCTCGGGGGGTTGGAACAGAAGGGTCATTGCTGTCCCATACCTCACAGATCTCTCTTACTCCCTGTGAGTACCAGATCCTGACTGAGGGGCTTCCACAGGTATCCTTCGAGCAGCCCAGTTCAGAGACGTCTGACTTTGCTGATTTAGCTTGCCGTGCATCTTCTAACCAAGGGACTATCGATAAGTTACTAACCAAGTGGGAACTCTTTATCTCTTTTATTATCATTGTCAATTTTAATCTGTATTGTTATATTGTCTGCTTATTAGCTTAACCTTTTTATTAACTATTATATATGCAACCTGTATCTTTTGTTGTCATAAGTAAAATTCATTCCTTTTTGTAAGTGAAACTTGTCATTTCTTTCCTTTCCAACATCACCGTTTCGATCATGAACCAAAAAGCCCAGTGGCTAATAAAGTTGTAGTGCTCAGTCAGTCTGCAACTAAATTGATATACTCACAGTGCCCAGCTGACCTGTGACAATACTGATAAGTCACATACGGGTCAACCTGCCCTGTAACACACTCTTGGCAGTCTGACAGAGACTCATCTTGCTGAACCAAGCGTGTTTTCTCAAGTTGTTTCCCGATAAGCTTATCCTGAAGGCCGTCTTGTTATTCCCACTCAGCCTTCACCCACATCCCCCATCCTACCTCGACATGTATACACTTCTTTCAGTACTTTTCCATTCCTCATCAGTCCCCCCTTGTAGGCGCTTGTGCTTACACCTCTATATTCATAAGGCCTTTGACACTTTCTTGTCATTCACACTCATAGGCCACCTCCTTGAGCACCATCATATGTAACTCGGTCCTAGAGAGTCTAGAAATGCTCTGAGAAGTTTTTGATGAACAACAGCGTAAGCAACACGGAATCATTTGGATAATAATAAAAATGGCAAAAATGCATAATAAACTCAGAATACACCATTTTAGCAGGGATTTAAACCACCGTCCTACATCTGGCAGCCACCTCCACCAATCGAAACGTTTCTCCTCTGCAACCTCATAGATCACCTGCAACTGTCTGTTTATGGTGTGGAGGTCCTTCTCTCGTTGGTGCTGATCAATCCAGGCACAGCAAGTATGGTTCACAACCGCACATACCCCTCCTTGGGCAGCTAAGAGATAATCCAAAGCCATACAGTTTTTGGTAGCCACCTGCCCTATCTGGGTGATTTCATCATTAAGAGCTCCTAAAGCATCGTCGCTGGCATTAAAAAATTCCTCCATAACTCCCAAAATGTTTACAATGGTTCTTTCTAATTCAGCTACCCCCAACCAAGGGAGAAATGCTCTGGTAAATTGATGGAATCCGATGGGTCAGAGAACCAGTGGGTTTTCAACAGTTCGCCTATGTCTGGGCAAACCAGGTGGGAGATTAGACACCTCACACCGAGAGAGGCTTGGGTGTAAATCAAACTCCGGGACGATTCTCCCCAGGGTACAGGTGCTGACCCAATGTCATGGCAAAATCTTGTGGGCATCATTCCCACACAGCCAGAACAAGCCTGGAGCAGCTATAGTGCTGAGGTCCCCACAGGTTGTTTTTCCAATTTAACACTTCTGAATGATCTGTAAGGCATAGGAAGGGGCACTTTGGCTCCCTACCAACCTGCGCTGAGGTACTGATTGATTACAAGAAGCAGAATCTAACAACATGTAAAATTCGGATCTGTTCATTACCAGACTATGGGTATTCTCTAGGGTTCTATGGATAGTGAGAGACCCGTTGGTACACTGAAAGGACGTGTTTCCCAGCAGGACCCCAGACATATTCTGGGAGTGATAATCGAAGGTTACCCAGCATTTGGGGTAGTGCCCTGCTGAGTAACCAGCTTTGCCTATCCTACCACTCCCATTGGATCTATAACAGAGGGCTGCTTAAAGTCTAGAAGATGGTCTCCAGCTGTCTCGAGTCTTTTTCCACCATTCAGGGATTGACTGCTGTGTTCTATTAGAGTGGGAGGAAAATCTGACAAAGCTGGTATTGGTACTGTTTCCCTAATCCTCAAGGGGAATCAGTACCCCAAGCACTGGGATTCCTCTGGCTGGGTGTGTAGGCCCATGTATGCACACCCAGCAGTTTATAAGGTTGCCTGCACTAGCAATGCTCTGCCCCAGGAACATAATACTCTTCTGTTCCCATGATACTGTTCCCAGGAACATAATACTGTTCTCTTCCCATGCCGCAACTAAAACTCCTGGCATGAAGCAGTGCAAAAGAAAAGGTAACATCTTGGGGCCTACTTGAGTGGGGTCCCAAATACTGCTATCCTTTGGAACTTTGAAGGGCCACCCTTGACTAAAACTTCGGCCTCCAGCACACTACCATCAATAAAATGCTGACCACAAGAATACAAAACAGTGCTACCCCCTGGGGAGTCTCTAAATCTATGTAATTATCTGCAACTTCCCAAGGGCTAGTATAATTCATGCTAAATTACTAAAGGCAAAACAACACATAGAACAAAAGTTCATAGCCTCAAGTAAAACTTGGCTAGCCGGGTAGGCTATTCTTTGAGATGTCATTGTTTGATCTTCATTCACAAGGAACCCTCTGGATCTTCATGGAGGTATCGCTGGTGAGAGAAGCCTTCCACTCCGTTGGGGCACTTACCTTCTTGCAGTGGGATGTATGGACCCAAGCAGAAACCTCGGCAACTTTCACAGCAGCTGGGGTGGTTAGCAGGACCTGGAAAGGCCCCTTCCACCGAGGCTGCAGGCAGTCCTTCCTCTGGTGGACCTTAATCAGGACCCAATCTCCTGGCTGGACCGGATTGACAACCAAACCACCATCTAAAGGTGTTGTGCTGTGGCTTTAACCTGCAGTGAGATAACCTTGAGGGCCTTGGTGAACCCTTGGCAGTAGGTCAATAAAGAATCATGGAGGTGAGTCAGGAGTTGGGGTGGAGGTGTGGCAAGTCCCCTCATGGGTCGACCCATAACAATCTCAAAAGGGGTTGGGGCTGAGGACCTCTGAACAGAATTTCAGATTTGGAAAAGTACCAATGGGAGGGCCTCTGGCCACTTTAGACCGGTTTGTTCACAGGTCTTCGGCAAGCGAAGCTTAATATCAAAGTTTTTCTGTTCCACCTTATCCCCACTCTGAGGATGATTTGGGGTGTGGAGCTGGTATCGGATGGAAAGGACCTTGCAAACATGTTGGACCAGCTGGCCAATGAAATGGGAGCCACAGTCTGAGTTCAGGGAAAGGGGTAAACCGAAGTGGGGTAGCAGATCAAAAAGAAGCTTTTTGGCTACAGTGAGGGCATCAGCTTGTCGGCAAGGGTATGCCTCAGGCTAACCGCTGAAAAGGCAGATGATGACAACACATACTTCCAGGGTCCCGACCTGGGCAACTCGATGAAGTCCAGCTGGAGATGGGAAAAGGGGTAAAGACCTAAAGGTCTGTGGAATGCGTGTGGCTGGCGGAGTGGTTGGCCAGGATTGTGTCACTGACACTGCAGACACTGGTGACAAAAATAGGCAGCCACGGTGGAAAAACAGGGGGTCAACTTCGGCTACCGTTCCCCCTTTGGCCGAATGGGCCACTGAGTGGGCCATTTGAACCAAGTGGGATAGCAGGGCCCTGGGGCCTACATGACCAGATGGGTGCTGCCACAAGGAGTCAGAGTGGAGAGAGCAGCCCGCAGAGATCCAGGCATCCTTTTTGGCATCTGGGGTGGCATCCTGGAGAGCGGGAAGGTCAGGGGAGACGGGGGAAGAGAGGTAGAGAGCGGCCTGAAGGACCTGAGCCAAGAGTTCTGATAGGGCAGCGGTCTTGGCTGTGGCGTCCACCCTATCCTTTCCCAGAGACACAGGATCATCAGTAGCAATGTGTGCTTTGCACCATAGAACAGCAAGGGTGGAGGGAAGGAGAATAGCATCCAGGAGAGCAGTAATAAGGCAATGGTGAGAGGTGGGAGTCCCAGCAGAAGTAAGAAAACCTCGCTGTTTCCAGATCTGACCAAAAGAATGGCAGACACCAAAGGCATAGCGAGAGTCTGTACAGATATTAGTAGACTGTTCAGCGGCAAGGTGACAGGCACAAGTGAGAGCAATGAGTTCAGCAGCTTGAGCTGAAAGAGGAGTGGATTCAATAACGGTATGATCGGAAAAGACAGCATATCCACCTCAGAGAATACCATGATTATCTCGAAAACAGGAGCCATCAACATAGAAAATGAGATCAGGGTTAGCCAGAGGGGTATCGGAAAGATCAGGATGGAGAAGAGAAACAAAGTCCACAAGCTGAGTGCAGTCATGGGGTTGGCCCTCTGAGGGTGAAGGAAAAAGAGAGGCAGGATTGAGGGGATCACAGCGGACAAGGGTCATGTGGTCTGCAGCCAGGAGAACCACCTCTTAGTGGGTTAGATGGCCAGGGGACAAGTGCTGAGTCCTGCCACGTTGGAGGAGGGTGAGGACAGCATGCGGGACAGCAACAGTAAGGGGGTGCCCAAGGACAAGGTTGTCAGTTTTAGAAACCAGCAGAGCAGCGGCAGCAACGGTGCAGAGACAAGAAGGAAACCCGGAAGTGACTGGGTCAAGGGAGGCACTATAGTAAGCAATAGGATGGTGGGGGGAGGGTCCAAAAGGTTGAGTCAAGACACCAGAGGCAGTGCTTTGGTGCTCATGGCAGAAGAGAGTGAAAAGCTTAGAATAATCAGGCAGACTGAGAGCGGGGGAAGAAGAAAGGGCTTGCTTGAGCTGACAGAAGGCAGATTCATGGACATTTTCCCAGGGTAGCGAGTTGGGGGAAGAGTCAGTGGTGAAAAGGGTGAGAGGTCTGGAAAGTCCAGAATAATTAGGAATCCACTGTCAGCAATAGTTGGCAGCACCTAGAAAATCACAGAGTTGGTGTTTAGTCTGTGGGCATGGAAGGGAAAGAACAGCAGAAAGACGGTCAGGAGACAGGTGACAGGTACCATGAGAAATAGTGTACCCCAGATAGGTAACAGAAGTCTGACAGAGTTAGAGCTTAGAGTGGGAGGCTTTGTGGCCCCGTGCAGCAAGTTGTTCTAAAAGAGCAACAGAGTCAAATTGGCAATGAGGGAGGGTATCAGAACAGAGAAGTAAATCATCCATGTATTGGACTAGCACAGAATCATGAGGCAACTAGACTGTAGGTCTAGGTCAGACTTGAGAAGCTGGCTATACATGGTGGGTGAGTCACAGAAACCTTGAGACAGATGGGTGAAGGTATATTGCCGGCTTTGGTAAGTAAAAGCAAATAAATCTGAGAGTCAGGGTGAACTGGTATAGAAAAAAAAGCATTACAGAGATCCACTGTGGAAAAATAAAGAGCAGAAGCAAGTATTTGAGAGAGTGCAGTGGCGGGGTTGTCAAGGGAATCACAAAATTGTTTAATAGCATGCAAATCTTGGACAAAACGATAAACAGGCAACCCCTCGGGTATACACTTCTCCTTCTTTCGGACTGGAAGGATCGGGGTATTACAACAAGAATGGGTAGGTACAAGGACACCTTGTTCTAGGAGACCATGTATTAGAGGAGCAATGCCTCTGGAGGCAGCAACTGATAGCGGGTCTTGTGGGATCGATGGGGGAGACACTCCTGATTTAACCTTGATAGAAACTGGGATGGGACCCTTGAGAAGTTCCACGTAGGTTGTGGAGTGGGACCAAAAGGACTCAGGAAGGTTGGCCAATAGTTCCTGTTGCAACGAGGAAGAAATCGGGTTCCTGTTCCATTAGTGTCATCATCAAGGCAGGAATTGGGTCTGGGGTAATGTGAGGAAGACCCCATTTGGAGAAAAGTGAACTGTTGCCTGCAATTTGCGAAGGAGGTCTCGCCCCAACAGATTTACGGAGGCGCAAGGGCTCAGCAAAAAGGCATGTTGCTCAGTAAGGGGACCCAAGGTAAACAAAAGCGACTGTGTAACAGGGTCGTCAATGGACTGATCCCCAATACCTACAGCAGTGATTACTTTACCAAAATGGGAACCTTAGAAACAAAACCAGAGCTAAGCATAGACAAAGAAGCACCGATGTCAACAAGAAAGGGAACAGTTTGTCCTCCCACAGTAACAGGTATCGTAGCATCGGAAAAGGTAGAAAGTAAAGGGGCTAGAGTCTCTGGGTCTTCTTGGCTGTCCTAATATGGATTTTCAATTTTGAAGGACTGGAGAGGATCTGGTCTGGGCAGTGGAGCTCGGTGGGTGCCTGGCTGAAATGGAGGGGCACTAGCTGAGAGTGGGGGCCCCTGGGGTTTATTCAGGCACTCATTCTTCCAATGGCATTTTGGATACAGTAGTGGCAGACATCATTGGGAATGTCAGAGGGACCAGGTGGTCAGGCCAAGTGAAATGGTCCTGCAGGGCACCGTGGTCTGGCACCACCCTGGAGATCTCTGATTTGCAAAACCATCAGTTTGTCCTGAGCCTTCGATTTTTGCTGTTGGGCTTTAGTATAGAAGTGAGTGGCAGCAGCCAAAACTTCGGTGAGGGGTTTAGTTTCCCACTTGATCACAGTGTTTTGCAGGGACTCGGAGATCCTAGGTAACAGCCCTAAAACAAAGGTCTGAATAATTATGGCAGGGAGGTTAGTTTCTGGGTCTTGACTGCCAGAGTGTGCCTCAAAGGCTTGGACCAGGCAAGAATAGTAGTCGGCAGGATGTTCTTCTGGCTTTTGCTTACAGGTGAAAATTTTGGACCAGTCTATTTTTGTGGGGAGACCTTGGAGACGGCCTCAAGGACCTGTTTATAGAGGTGCGGCAGATGGTCTTTGCTGGGGTCTTGAGGAGGCCAGTTGGCTGCTTTAAAGGAGGGTGTCTTTCTGGTCTCCAGGAAGAAGACCACTGAGGAGCATCTGAATATCGCCGTGGGTCGGCTTATAAACCTCAAAGAGGGTTTGGAGTTTTTGAGCAAACCCGGTAGGGTCATCACGGAGTTTAGGGAAGGTAGCTGACCAAGAGATGATTTCTGATGGTGAGAAGGGGATGTGGACCACCACGGGTTGCCCCCCCCGGCACAGGGTATTCTCGGAGGGGATACTGCACCCGACAAGCTTTTCGCCCCAGCGAGTCTTCCTTACAAAGGCCCTCTGGCAGTCTACCTTGGTGGTAGCGTTATTTCGGTTCCAGGGGGTGAATTTGGTTGGGGTATCTTGCCAGTCTAGGGAAACTGAATGTAAGGTCCACCCACCTTGGGGATTCAGGGGGACATCAATTTTGAACCAGTTCTCTGTGGGAGAATCAAAAGTGACGGTAGTAATAGGAGACGAGGGGCCAGGGGCAGAGGCTGGTGGAATTGTCAGGGCGGCCGGCGCAGCGGATGCAGCAGCGCCTGAGGCCCCGAAACCGGCAGGCGGTGGCGGGAGTGGGACCCAATGATCCAACAAGTCATCTTGGGGTGGATCATTTGGTGGCAGGGGCAAAGCTGAGTGGTAAAGTCTAGCCACATATGATTGGTAAAGTCTAGTCGGATATGGTGAACAAGGGGCAGACGGGCTCAGCCCTTGACACTGGAGATCTTTAACTTGATTCTGAAGGTGATTGATTTGTTTCTTAAGTTTTTCTTCATTATCCTTATGGGAAGCCACAAGGGAGCGCTTATGGTGCTTTTCGGACTCATCGTCCCATAGGTACCAGGCTTCCATTTGAACAGGGTGCTTACTTTCCAAATTTTCTCGGAGGTGTTTGAGGATACAATGATCCCATGACCCTAAGGGCCAGCGCAATTTGGGGTCACCATCGGTATACTGGTTCAATTTAATTAAGTACTGCGTTGACTGGGCCCCATATTTTAGATACATAAACTGGGCGGGATCCCGCGGCGGGACCTTGGAGGTCCCGCTACACATTGTCATGCCTAGGACTTGCTGACACCAAAACAGGCAGATACTTACCCTGGCCAGGGATTTCTTCAGAGCCAAACAGACAGATGGTAGATCAGGGTCTGGGGTGTTGAAGCTGCAGAGCCGAAGAACTGAGTCTGAGGATGGCCTTCTCGGACTGACAGAGTCAAAGAGCTGAGACAAGGGTCCTACTCGGGGCAGTCTGTGTAAGGACACATCCTGGCCGAGCCCCCAAGATGATGAGGAAATTCAGACAGGATCACTGTTTGGCTGTCAGAAGCGCTTTATTTTGCAGGGCCACAGGAGAAAAAGCAAGGGGCACCTAGTTCTCAACGAGAGCAAAACACAGACTCCTTTATAAACTGATAAGTCACATACAGGTCAACCTGCCCTGTAACACACTCTTGGCAGTCTGACAGTGACTCATCTTGTTGCCTTGCTGAACCAAGCGCGTTTTCTCAAGCTGTTTCCCGATACGCTTATCCTGAAGACCGTCTTGTTATTCCCACTCAGCCTTCACCCACATCCCCCATCCTGCCTCAACACGTATACACTTCTTTCAGTATTTTTCCATTCCTCATCAATTGTTAGGGAAGATGATTGGATTTCTGTCTTCTAAGTTGTTGTAGTATGTGATGATTTCCTTCCCGAGTTGATCTCTTTTGGAGTAGAGTAGGTGAAGTAGATGATTTCTAATTTTCTTTGAAGTTCTTCTGCATAGCTATGAAGCATATTTGGAGTTGTGTGTAGTAGTCAGAGGATTGTAGATGTTTAGTCCTCGGGGAATGAAGTTGTGTTTCTTGCAAAGGCTTAGAGAATATATGTCGCTGTTGACTTTGGCTTCTTTCTTTTTCATGTTGTACAGTTTCCATGTGCTGTCCAATGCACCCATGCAGTTAGGGAATTCCATGGCCTTCAACAGCTTCCCTGGGGTTATGGAGGCAGATTAAGCTGTTTGCAGCAATGTCGTCATGCAGCGGCTGGCATACCTCATGTGTCACCGCCCCAGCTGTGTAGGGAGCCATGCCAAACCAGTTCCCAATGAAGTGAAGGTTGGTGGGGGTGGCTAGTTTCATGATGGCCATGGCCACCCTCTTTCTGGTGTGATGGGGTGATATATGACAGTGTCCTGGTACTCAATGTGCAACGAAAGCA
Source organism: Crocodylus siamensis (assembly GCF_052110815.1). Classification (NCBI taxonomy): domain Eukaryota; kingdom Metazoa; phylum Chordata; order Crocodylia; family Crocodylidae; genus Crocodylus; species Crocodylus siamensis. The sequence continues at coordinate 33,062,049 of NC_143404.1, read as the reverse complement.
GCAAAATTATGTGCACAAATGTGTCCCTGCTCATGTGGACGCTCTTGAGCCACTGTTGATCACCCCAAGTCAACAGTACAATACACTCCCACCAGTCAGAGCTGCTTGTGTGGCCCCAGACCTTGTGATTGTTGCTCTGTAGGTTGATCCACAGATTCCTGTCAGCCTTGAGATCCATGGCTTCCTCTTGGTTCTCTGACTCCAGCTTATGGCTCATTGATTGGTATAGCAAGGCCTGAGCTGCTACCCTGTGTTGGCACCTTCGTAGAAGGTCCATCATAGCCTGCATTGCGTTCAGTAGTAGCATCTCTGCATTATCAATTGCATCCATTCTCCAGCTGGACACTTCCAGGGTGTCCAACAGCATCTGGTTCTCCTCACAGATTCCACCAAAATTCATCAAACCCATGTTGTTATGCAGTTACTGTTTGGCTCAGAGCACCACATGCTTTGCTGTAAGGGGGTTTGTCACAGGGCACTAAGGTGTGCCTGCTCCTTTAAGGGCAGAAACTGCCTAGGGAGAGGGCCATAGGAGCCAGGCAGAACCACCGCACAGATGCAGGTTGCTGTGGCAGCAGGCTAATGAGGGAATTAGCTAGCACCCTGCACCTGGTCAGCTGACCAGAAGAAGGCAGGGCCTTGGGTACATAAAAGCCCTGGGGCTGGGGCTGGAGGTGGTCAGTTTTTTGGCAGCAGTCAAGGGGAGAGGAGTTCATGCAGAAAAGCTCCATGGAGATTCTTGGCTGCCTGTCCAGCTGCTGGTAAGACTAATGGGATATTGAAGCTCCTAAAGTACCTGGGGATAGGAGGCACACATTGCTGAGGGAGAAACTGGCCCTCTTAAAGGTGCAGAGTGTGGTCTCCAGTGTCATTGGTATTATTATTGTTAGGCTATATTTTTGTTGTTGTTTAATCTGGTGGACTGACCTGAGGCTATTGGGAAGGAGGAGGCCTCATTGAGGCACACTACTGTGTAGAGCCCTACTGCCAGAGGGCACAGCAACAGGGGGTGAGGAGACCCCAGCACCAGAGGGCAGTTACTGAGGCTAAGGCTTCAGTGATAACAAAAGGCTGCGTTAGACTGAGGCCTCATCACAAGAGACAATGTCTGAATACTATCTGTGAGGCATGGGGCGTGGTAAAGGTACGGTTTTGGAGCCAGGCATCTAGCCCATAAGGCTTGGTGTCTCTCTAGGCACCTGCTTAGAACAGGATCCAGCAAGGGGTCTAATAATCCACAGGGTTTAGTGGGGTCCATCAGGACTATGACTGCATAGCACCTTGAGTTCAGCCTCCCTATTTATTATCTTAACCAACAAGACATGGCAGGTGAGACTAAAAGGCACCCACAGGGTGAAGCAGGTATGGTCACAGGGCCCTAGGGGCATCAAGGTCATCCCTAGGGACCCTGCACCATGACAGGGTTGAATAGGTAGGGCTGTTGAATAACATTATAACAGCCCTGCTGTTTACATTTCAATTCCTACACATCTTATATTCTTGTAACCACCCCTCCTCTAAAAATTTGGGGTGTCCAATGACCTCAGAAATCTGTGATCCATCCAGGGCTGCAGATAATGACACTTAGTGGAACAATGAATATAGACCCACTTCAAAGTATCACCCTAGCAAATGCACTGAACCTGGCAGAAGCTGGGGAAGGAATGTGGATGTGAGGCCCTCTGGCAGGACGCGACCTAGGGGTGCCGTGAACTCCCCTAGCGCCCCCTACCTACTGTGCCAAATCGGTTTAATGCACCCTCGCTATCTTGCCCGCCACGTCTTTGATGGTAACATGTTAAAGAGAGGCTGCCTTTCTAACCCTCCTTGGCACGATGCCTTGATGTATCTGGGCCCTGTCTAGTTGCCTGCCTGTGCCCTCGTGGGCGCTTCCTGGTTTCTCCTGCAGCTCTCGCAGCCCGCACCAGGGCCTGCCTCCCCGCGGCTCTCGCAGCCCGCACCAGGGCCTGCCTCCCTGCGGCTCTCGCAGCCCGCACCAGGGCCTGCCTCCCCGCGGCTCTCGCAATTGAGGCTTAGGTGGCCGCAGCCGTGCCTGGCCCCCAGACCCCTTTCCCGGGTCTCACCCACTGGGCTCCTCACAATGAGGCTCAGGTGGCCATAGCCATGCCTGGCCCCCAGACCCCTTTCCTGGGTCTCACACCCACTGGGCTCCTCACAATGAGGCTCAGGTGGCCGCAGCCATGCCTGGCCTCCAGACCCCCTTTCTGGGTCTTGTGCCCCACTGGGGCTTCTCGCCTGCACCCACACTGGGCTCCTCCTGATACTGCCCATGCAGGGGCTGGGGTCGGGACACCCCAATATGCAGCGCCCTCTCCGGCGTCAGGAACCCCCCCACTACTGGGGAGCCCCTATGAGGCCTCCTCCACCCCTACAGCCTCACCCAGTCTTCCGGTGCCATACAACAACAAAACAGAAAACTCACACTCCTGTGTTCCAACACAAATTCCAAGCCACCTGGCTAACCTTCATATATATCCCTTCTAGGGTTTCCTCCACCCGGTATCCTCATGCAGAAACCGCTCAGACCATCAGGCTTCTCTGCTGTGCTAGCTCCAACAGAGCTCCACCTTCCTCACTGCCAGAGGGGAACTGACCTCTGGCCTCAGCCTGGCTTGTTTATATAGGCCATGCCCTGCCCCCTTCTGGTCAGCTGGCCAAACTGGTTATCTCGGCAACCCACACCTGTACTGCCCTGGTAACTGGCAGCTGAGCCCATATTACTGTTTGTTAGTAGCAGGCACCTTAGTGGCCTGCTACAGGCCCCCACACTCTTTTTAAATAGGTTCTATTAGCACATCAAGAGCTATACCAGACATCAAGGTGCCAGAACTACCAAATAATATCACAGTCACAAATGTGGTGTGCCCTCATAGTGGCCCCGGGGGGTGGGGGGAGAAAGGAGGGGGGGCCCTTTGTTACTCAAAAGTCCCTTCTTTTGTAGTTGTCTTCCCTCCTGATGACCCTTCATTTGTGACTATTGCTGATTGGTCTCTCTATGGTTGTCACGCTGTTTTATGTTCTGCTCTGTCAGCATATTCCAAGCCCATCACATGCACGCATACTAATTTGGTCTTTCTGAGCCTTATTCTAATTTGGTCCATTCCCTCCAAACCCTCCAAGGACTTGGGCGTGTAAGGAGGGGGGCTCTTTGAGGCCTTTAAAGCTGGTGCCACCTTGTCTTATGTTATGGAACAGTGTGGTACATGCCCCCAGTTTCTCAGACTGTGTCCTGGTTTGTTAGATAGTATGTCTGCTTTTGAAGGCTGAGAAAACTGTGTGAGACTCAGGCTTTTAGAAATCAGTTAACTCCTGCTGCCCATCTTAAACCATTCTAATGCATATATCTATAGCTATAGGCCAATTCCCCAAAAGCAAACCTTTAAATACCATTTTTAAGCCATCAGAGAGATGTATAATGAATACCTTTGTGGTCTGGGGAGACATCTGGGTTTCTGCATAATCACACTTTGCAGGTGGCTGTGTTAATTTGCCAAGTGGCAAGGATGCTGCTTGGCAATCACCAATAGTCTATCTGCTACAGGGATTGGGGATAAGACCTTTCATGATGAACACCTCTTTTTTTCTGTTACCAGCTACTACATCTGCTGGAAGGCAGGTGTTAGGGTAACAATATTAATTTTGGGGAGCACTGAGTGTGCAGCCAAATGAAGGCTTTTTCCTGTGTTTCAGCAAAAGTCGCTAGTCACAAGGCTGGATGAGGTATTAAAAGTAACTAACTTTGCTACTGCTTAAGTAAGTGGATTCCTAACAAAAGGATAGGGTGCAAAGTGCATGATGTGTTGTGTAAAAATAGGATACAGACCAACGACTATCGTTAGGGGACAAAGCAGAAGTACATCCTTGGAGATGGTGCTGAAGTCAGCAAGAAAACCAGAAAGAACCAGCGAGAAACTGCAAGTGACCGAAAGAAGTGGAGGTCAAAATCTTAAGCATGCACTCTTAGCAGAGAGGCATGTAAAATAATGAAACGCATAGGCAATACCATGCTAAGGAAGCAAACAGTAAACAGAGGCGGAGCTTGAGATGGGAGGAGAAACGGGTGGAACTGAAGGAGGGACATAGGGGGAGTAATTGCTAATGGGTATGAACCATGGTGTATAAAATGTGGAAAGAACTAATGTTCAGGGCGGCTCCCTGGTTTGTTAGTTTTTTGGGAGCTAGTCCAAAGCTGTCTCTATTCTGAATAAAGCTGTTGTGAGCAATGTTTGCTGGTGTTTGCTCCCTGCTTGCTCTGCCTAATGACTAACAGAATCTATGAGAGATTGGACCATCATCTCCCCAGTCATTGGGTGCTGCATGGAGTCAGGGTCTAACAGCAGGGATGTGTACCCAAAGTGTGGACACCAGCATGGATCGTAGCAGAGTGAATGCATGAACACCATTGCAGGCAATGATGGTTAAGAGAAAGTATGATGGAGGCTTCAGTGGAAGCCTCAGAATTGTGAGTATGGTCTGCAGATCAATGGTGGGATGAACTCCGGGAGCTGTATAGAAAGTTTGAAGAGCGAGAGGCAGCAGATCACCGGAAAATCATGGCCAGCACAAGGGAATTCTTTCACCTGGCTAGACAGTGCCATCAAGAAATTGTGGACAGCTGGCAAATGGACGGCATTGTTTAGAGAGGAGCTCCTTAAATACATGACCCTAGCCTCCGTTCATGAGCTGCTTTTCCCCTCCCCACCCCGACCACCCATGCGACATCCACTGTGTGCCCCACTATCCATGACCTAACCCTTCTAGAGACTCCTATCCATGATCAGCTCCCCATAGTGACCATCTGTGAGCGAGAGGCACTGCTACTCTAGCAGGCCAAGGAGAGTGCCACTACGCTTTAGGGATGAAGGGGAGGGTGAGACAGAGGGGACACAGTGCGGGGGAAGAAAAGCCTATAATGAGGTATGGGTTTCTAGTTGTTAGTGCTGTTGCTTCTATAGGAAATTGGGGCTGGGCATTGTGTTCCTGCATTCTTTTGGTTCTGGTTCGGTTACTGACAATAAAATAAATGAGTTGGTGAAATTAAAATGAATTTCTGTCCGTGTCTGCCTGCTGTAATGGGGAGGATTGTAGAGATGTGCATTGTGGGGAAGAGGTAAGCCAAACCAAAGAAAACCAGCCCTGTTTCAGACACATTGCACTAATGACAGAGGACATGCCCACCTCTGGATTGAGGGAGGGCATTTCGGCTGGAATGTAGGTACTGTGGGGTTCGGAGGTGCTGCACTGCATCCATAGTATTTCCTCTGAGTGCATGCAGCTTCTCAGTGCTCCCAGGCCATCCCACCCAAGGCGGAACTTTGTGTGTGGTGGGGGTGGGGTTCAAGGCCTGGGATTTTATTATTGTGACCACAGAAAGACATAGCAGCCAAACCAAGGCCAGGTGGTGGTGGACTGGCCCAGAATTTTGTTAATGCAGGGAGCACTAATTGGGTGGATGCTGCACAGTGCACACTTCCTCCTAAGCTGCATGCACTCAGAGTTCAGCTGGTGGTTAGCAGTGGAGGAGAACAAAAGAAATTCAAAATCAGGCAGGCAGGCTTGACTAACTGCTAATTGCCACTACTGAAAGACAGGTGTGCCCATCAGCAGCTCATGCAAGCCCCTCACCCTACAAGCCAGCAAACCCCCTCCCCCACCCTTCTACACTTCCCCTCTTACAGGGAATGTGGCAGTGCACCTTTGGTGCCAGCTACTTTAAGGACTGGAGCAGGCAGCCACTGCTGATTGCAGTGGCCATTTTCAAACACAGGCCAGCTATGTTAAGAAGGCAGTTGGCTGCTAGCAAGGGAGGCAGCAACATCAGCTTGAGGTAAGGGATAGGGCTATGGGGAGGTGGAGACTCCTTTTGTCCTGGGTAAGATGTCGAACTGCACCCTATCAGGGAAGGGTGGCCTGGTGGACCTCCTAGTGGTGTGGGAGCCCTCAGGAAATGCCAGGCCAGTTACCTCCCTGGTGAAAGGTAGGAAGGGGCACCTTATAATCCCTGTCCCACATTCTTGGTGGTATTACAGCAGGGTAGGACAAGCCCAGGCTCATTGGGAACTCTGAGGTGGAGTCCAGGCCAGAGGAGGGACCTGGAGCCATGTCCAGGCAGCAGGGGGCATGAGTAGACAACCTAAGAAAATGGATAGAGAGACCCTGAGATGGAGAGGCAGCCGATAGAAAGGCCCTGTGAGTGGGTGAGTGAGTAAAGGCCCTAAGAGAAGGGCATAATGAAGAGGAAAGAGACCCAGTGGGGAGATGGAGGCCCAGTGATGGGCCAGGAGAGATGTAGGCTAGCAGTTGTAGAGTCACTCGGCAAAGGTTCAGGTGATGGTAGCAGGCAATGCCCAACAGACTGTGCTGGGGCTGCCCGAGGCATGGAGAGACAAGCCTGAAGCCAGGTGAGGCCAGGTGGTATGAATGTGGCCCAAGAGAGGGCAGCATGAAAAAGGCCGGGTGAGAGCCAGCAGAATGAATGGGACTCCAGTGAGAGAGAGGTGGTGTGAGAGTGGCCCTCTGGGGTAGTATGGTAGAGCTACAACTGTGTGCCCGGTTTGCTTTGGACTTAGGCCAGAGAGGTAATACACAGTGAAACGTCTGCGAGGCATGGGGCACGTACAGGGTTGGTTGGAGTGTGCACTTATGGCCCTAGTAATCAGGGCATACAAAAGATAGTCTCCTGCTCAAGTAACAGCTAAACTTTATTTTCATCAAGGCATGGCAGGAGAGTGGAATGTGCAGATTACCCAGAGATGAGGGAAGACTGGAGGCGGAGACCTGGCTGGGAAGGTAAGCCTGTTAGAGGGGAACATGAAGTGAAAAATCAAACAAAACAAGTAGAAACCTTTACTTACCAAACAAATATTAACCATAACTAAACAAGCGACAGAACAGCTTTTATAAGGTAACTTTGCATAATTACTATAACAGAGAATTTTCTTTTTACTACCATAATGATGCATGATTTATGGGAAAAAATCAATCTAAACAATAATCATTTTTAATTAAAAGGCCTTGACTCTAACGTGGACTTTCCGACTTTTACTGTGAATTGGTGGATGGCAAAGCACAGATTTATACTGGCCTATCCCACTCCTGGGCAGGAGTGGGGCCACTGACCAGCAGGCATAGAATCATTGCAAGGATCCTGGCCATTATTTACCAGTTCTCCCAGGTCTGGGAATGCCTCCTGGACTCAGAGCGATTTTTGTCACTCCGGATGGCTGTGAATTTACCTGTAGCCAGACGTATCTGTCTCACCATTTCCCACAGCCAATACTTGCAGTCCCAGAGGGCGTTCACGATCCTGTCCGTGTGTGCATTGGCAGCAGCTTGCCTTGGTAGCCTGTGCGTCCTTGGAGGCGGTGTTGCAAGCAGAACTGAAAATCAAGAAATTCAGGAAACAGATTGTATTAAGGATGCTTGGCACTCTAAAAAGACTCACTCAGTGAATCTTGTGAGTGGATAAGAACCAGTTGGCCCAAAATGACTGAGAAGAGGTGCCTGGCCACGGGTGGTAGCAGGCCCTGAGTGGCTGCAAACAAGTGCCTGTGCATTTTGGCCACTGATGCACCTCCCTGCTATGCATTGCCTTATACCTCCCTGCACTGTCCACTAACTTCCAGGGTCTTTAAAGCACTGTCCTATACTGTCCCCTATCCCCCTTCCCCTTCACCTCACAGCCCAACTTAATCACAGCTGTCAGTTCAGGTTACAGGTGACCTAAAGGGTCCCTAGGGCTTCACATACCAGGTGTGGAGGTTGAGCTTTGTGGTCTATCCTACTCCTCAGAAGCAGTAGGTAACATGACCAGGACCCTGCTGCTATCATCTCCACTGCACCCCCTGCGAGTCAGTGGTGGTTGATGACGCCTCAGCAGGTGAGGGCACCCCAGAGGTCTTTATCCCTGTGCATTCATGGTAATCCAGTACCTCCATTAGCAGCTGGAGGTATCTGTAATGAATGTATCTGCCACATCATGCAGTGGGGTGCTGTGCCATTGTGCTCTGGTGACATCCCTGAGGAAAGCAGCCCACAGCATTTTTGCCTTGAAACAGTACTGGACCACCGTCCTGTTGTGCCACTGCTCACCCATTCTCCTGGCAACATCAAGACAGAGTGCCAATGGGCCTGTGGGCTGCAGATGAAATGGCGCATGGCTTCAGGGTCCCCCAGCACCCACACCTTTCAGTGAAGGTCCAATTGGACCTAGATTTACGTGCCCCAGTCTGCTTTGTTGTCCCCTGAATGTCAGAGATCTTGGATCAATAAAGGGTATCCCAAGGAGCTGTGCACTCAATTTATAATTCTTGAGGTTACAGGGCCAAGGGAAATTCATTCCCCCCCTGCCACCTTGTTGTTGCTGGGCAGTGTGGATATCAGACATGCTGGCACCAGGCAATGGTAACTTTGTCTCGTATGGGCATACTTACTCTGGATATCTTTTAGCCCTGCTAGGTCTTTTAGCCCTGTGTACCCAGTGAGCCATGTATTGAGAGTTGGGCCCTTGATGGGTACCTACAGACACCCTGTCAGGGCATGGCACAATAGCAGACTACTCAGTGACTCGTGTCAAGACACTGCTTCCAGTGGGACATGGTCTGCACTGCTGAGCAATTCATACATAGCTGATGAGGGAGTGAATGCTGACCAAACTCACCTGCTATTCATAAAGTAGGCACACTTAATGCTCATAGAGGCTGACAGAACTCCACTTCCTGGGTTTATGTAAAACTGGTGAGAGAATTAATGGTGTTAGGGAGACAATTATGCTGCAGCCAGTTGAAAAGGGATGTTTTAGAGGTGCAGGGTAGAAGGGAGCAGGGGTTCATCATGGCTTTTGCCAGGCAAAGTCTGGGGATTTTTGCTGGGCACACAAGAGCTATGTTCTGCAACTGTTGCAAGTTTAGGCACCAATCAGCATCTCTCTCCTGGTGTCCCAAAACATTAATTACAAGCAAATACCTGCCAACTGTAGTGACACTTGGTGGACAAGGGGGCTCACTACAAAAAAATTGTAGTGACATCTAATGGACAAAGGGGCTCACCACATATAATTCAGTGAACTACCATGTACACATGACAGATTAATGGCTGCACTGTTCCAAGTTGCTTTGTTGCAAATGAAATTTAATCAGGATTGGAATTAGTTTATGATGACGCAAACTCATTAAATCACCAAAAACTCGTCTTCATGCAAAGTGTGATGCCTTCAAGCCACACAAAAGGGCAATTTTCATCATGTGTACAAATGTCCATTGTCATGTGTACTAGCACCCATAGATTCTCTCATGTACTGGCTGGGGAGACTCAAGAGGTGGGAGGAGGGTGGCACGCAGATTGGGAGCAGTCTTCTTGAATTTATAGTGTTCTCCAAATTTACCTCCAGCCTATGCCCAATATTTATAAGTGGCTGGTTTTAGTATTCTAAGAAATAACCTCTGATTAGTTTTATTTACACTTCTTTGTTTCACTGAAACTCTTGGGACTGGACTGAACCAAATCTTTTGTGGACTTAGAAGGTGTCAAGGATTTGGGACTTATATCTTTGTGGAATGTTATTTCTGTTTCTTCTTTACCTTACTTCATGGTCTTCTCTGACAGGCTGTTTTGTATTGTTTTTTGTTTTTGTTGTTGCTACTGGGTTTTTTTGTATTTTGTTACATTAATCTCTACTACTACTACTTTAAAATAAAAGCTAAGATATATTGTATATGGATTATTTAAGGTATACTCTTCTCTGATCTCCTTTTAGGCCTCATGATTTGTTTCATTGTGTTTGATGGTTTTCTTTACTTGCTGACCAAATTAGTTGTCACATCTGCAAAGGTTTACACTGCAGTTACTCAGAAACAGGCTTTGGGCCTTCTGCTTATCAGCACTTCTGCAGCTTCGAAAGGCCTCTCAAAAACGGCCAAGGCTGGCAACCTTCAATGCATAGGCAGGAGTGTAGAGGAAAGGCAGCCCAGACCTTCCATCTCTCATTGAGACAATATCCAAAGGCCAGACCAAGCCAAAATGTTCAGTGCCTTGATGGCTGCAGTTATATGGGTGTCTAGATATCAAACCAAGGTCTTATGCATGGCAGACAAGGATTCTACCACTGAACCACAACAGTGAGTGGGTTAACTCTGAGGCTCTTTTGAGCTGGGATGACAAAAAAATGCAGATCGTGTTTTACTTTTGCAAATTCTACTTGGGCAAATCAACTGCCTAATTCCTGTTTTGTTTTTTTTAATTAGGCATCTAATTTGTTTAGTGATTACTTGCATATTTTCAAAGGTATTTGGCTATCTAAATATTAGGGGTGTATGAAACAGGCCATATTTGATTTGGATTGGGCCGAAATTGGGGACAGTGATTCAATTAGTTGATTCGGACCACTGTCCCCTAGTCGATTTGGCCGAATCCAAATCTGAAGATTTGATGCTGATTCGGAGAAACAGCAATTTGGCCATAGACACAGCTTTAAATGTTTTTTCTACCTACCTCGAGGTACCAGGTGCAGCTTGTGAATGCTACGATGGTGGGGCAGATGGAGTGTCCCATAGCAGTGCAGGGGGGCCCCCCTACATGCTCAGCAGTGAACCTGGAAATGGACCGGAAGTACTTCTGGTCCACTTCTGGGCCTGCCACCGAACACGCAGGGCTGCCCCGCTGCACCTCCCTGGGCCATGGGGAGATCCCAGGTGCCTCCCCACACCCAGGAGGTACCAGTTGCTGAGCCGAGGAGCACAGGGGAGTGCTGCCCGGTGGACCTGGAAGTGGACCAGAAGTGGTCCACTTCCGGGTTTGCTGCTGAATGCGCTGGGGAGTCCCCCACGCCCCTGTGAGACTTTCCATCCACCCCAGCATCACAGCATTCACGAGCTGCACCTAGTATCTTGAGGTATGTAGAAAAAACATTTAAAGTTGTGCCTACGTCCAAATCTCCAAATCCTTCTGAATAACTCCAGATTAATTTGGAACCCTCTGATTTGATTTGGAGAGATTAAAGGGTCTCCTGATTCGATTCGGAGATTCAGGCACTGAATCAGGCCAAATATCTGCTGAATCGAATCTGGGACCAAAGCTTTGCACAGCCCTACTAAATATCATCGCTCTGTGACTATATACCTTTGCTCATGCAAATCCCTAGAGCTATGAGAACTTGTAATTCATTACTAACAGAAGGAAGCACTTGATTATGTGAAATATTCTTACACGGGGCAATACGTAGGGGGTGCGCACGGGTGCATGTGAACCCCCGGTGTGTGGCAGTGCAACCCCTGCAGAAAGGCACCGCTGACACTGTTGGTAGTGTCTACGGGTAGTCACTGCTCGCCACTGTTGGCAGTGCATGTGGGTGGTCTGTGGGTGGTTGCTGACTGGCAGGGCACTGTGTGTGCATGCCACTTTAAGGGCCTGGAGCTGGCAGCTGCCGGGTGTCTAATGAGGGCAGCCATTTTAGATTCAGGGCTGCCCATATAAACAAGGCAGTTCTGTTGCTGGCGGTGAGGCAACAACACTGCCTGGCTGGAGGGCTGTTCATGTTATCTGAAGGTAAGGGAGGAGCTGTAGGGGATGGATAGGAGGCTCCTGGTTCTGGGCATGACCTAAAACTGCACCCTGCTGGGAGTGGGTGGCCTGGTGGGGCTCTCAGTGGCGTGGGAGTCCCCAGGAAATACCAGGCTAGTTACTACCCTGATGAAAGGCGGGTCGGGGCACCTTAACCCCTAGCCCCAACAACCAGGTGGGTGACCCCTTTATTTGGAGGGCCCAGAGGGTGGACCCTCAAAGAATGAGAAAAGGGCCATAGACTCAGGCCTGTCTGAGTTTCCCCTGACTGGCCCATGCTGGGGCCAGGACCAGAAGGGTCGAAGGGCCCGGGGCCCACTGCGAGGGATGTCCAAGAGCTGAGGGACTGGGGTCCCGACTGGCCTGGAGGTGGGCCAGGGCTAGATGAGTCGAAGGTCTCGGTGGGGGGACCACACCCAAAGGGGAACCAGCTCAGGGAGCTTTGCTGCCTGGTGTGACGGTGGAAGAGGCCGCCTGAGGAAGAAGAATCCAGGTGGGGTTCAATAGGAGGATTCTGGGGCCCACTATGGGGCTGGTGATAAAAGGAACTTTGAGATGCCATTTGTGAGGCTTGGGCTGTGGTGTAGGGGAGGAAAGGAGCCACAAATAGCATCCCCTGGCATCGGGGCAGAACATGGGCAGCCTCCTGCTTAATTGACATCTATTAATAACATCCAGGTATGGTGGGCAAGAAGGTGGGCAGTTAGCCCAGGAACAGGTGGGTGGGTCACAGATAGATCGGCCCAGAGAAGGCCCCCTGTTACACCGACCCGTGGTCGGTGCTTGCCCCCCCTCACCACTGACAGTGCCAGTGGCATCTATGGAAGCTCCCTGCTCACAACCACCCGGCTCCCACTACTCCTGTTGCCACTGGTACAGCCATGCCCCCCCAGCCGCCAAGGGCACGCACTGTTCATGCTCTTATGAGAACTTGTTTACCAATAATGGGCCAAGTTAATACCTGGTATAATTTTATTAAATCAATGCTGTTGCACCAGGGGGAAATTGGCTTGGTGAACTCCTGTATTTATTTTGCACTCTCTCCAATTTCTCTGTCACTCTTTTAGCTTCACTGCATGTTGAAAATGCCCTCTATTTCTTTGAGCTGCTTTTCACCTTTGCTTGGTCATGCAAGCTTCTCTCTCTCCTCTTGTTAGCCCTTTATTTTTATTTTATGGGGATAGAGGTTGATTTCATTCTCCACAATGGAGCCTTAAACACTTTTCCCCAAGTCTCCTAGGCCTTATTAAATTCCTGTCAACTTCCCTGAGTTCATTTTTCATTCCTTAAACATCTGCTTCCTTGTAGTCCATGTGTATGTATGTTTGTGTGAGACTGACCTTTCTGCAGACTCTTCTTTGCATTTCAGTCTTGATGTGATCCTTGATGCTGTTCAACTTCTGTCTTGTTGAATACCTGGATACTCTCCATGTACTAAACCAAATTCAGAGACTCAGTGTAGGGTGGTGTAATTCAGACTCCCTCTGAAGAATGTTGTGCCAGTTCAATCCTGGTGATGGTCTTGCAGCTCTTGGCTCAATTTGAAGCAGCAGCAAAAACTGCCTAGGTTGTTTGGGTCATTCTAGTAGGCAGGAATATTTGGGACCAGATTAGCACGCCTATGAGTGGGATGTTACAAAGGTGGTTTGAGGCTACACTCTGAATTGTTCTAAGTGCAAGATGTGCAAATGTTCTAAGTGCATATCCTGTGACTATGCTCCCCACCTATGTCTTTCTATCTGTGTTGCTTCGTGCTTCAAATTCCTAAATAGTAACAGCATGTAACAGGTCTTGTTCTCAAGGGCATGCAAGAATGTGGTTACTGTCAAAACAGAGCAGTATGGTGTGTGGGGGAGTGTCACTATAAGTGCCAGCCACAGTCTGGCCCTCAGTGTGTTGGACTACACATTGGGAGGCAAGGCAAGGAGAGAGGACAGTTAGGATCATAGGAAGGTAGGCCTGGAAGGCACTTTAAAAGGCCATCTAGTCCAGCCCTCTGCTCAAGGCAGGATCATCCCTGACACAACTGGCTCAGCCAAGCTTCTATTTAATCTGCTCTTGAAAATGTCCAGGGATGGAGATTCCACAACTCCTCTAGGTTGCCTAATTTAATGCTTGACTACCCTCATAGTCAGCGAGATCCTCCTAATCTCCAACCTAAATTCCCGATGCTGCACCTTGAAGCCATTGCTCCTAGTCCTGTCGCCTAAGGCCACAGAGAAAAGCCCATCTCCATCCTCTGTAATCACCCTTCAGGTACTTGAAGACTGTTGTGAAATCCCCCTTAAGTCTTTTTTCCAGACTAAATAACCCTAGCTCTTTCAGCCTTTCCTCATAAGCCTTGATTTCTAGGCCTCTGAAAATGTTTTGTTGCTCTTTGCTGGACTTGCTCCAATCAGTCTACATCCTTCTTCAAGTTGGGGCCCAAAACTGGACATGGTACTTTAGGTGAGGTGTCACCAATGCTGAATAGAGCATAAGAATAATTTCCCTTGATCTGCAGTGACGCTGGTTAATACAACCCAATATATTGTTGGTCTTTTCTATTACAAAACCACACTGTTGGCTGATATTCAACTTACTGTCTACTGTAACCGTCAAGTTCTTTTCTGCAGTATTGCATTTGTGCATGCAAATGATCACTCCTAAGAGCAGGACTTTGTACTTGTCCTTGTTGAATTTCATCTGGTTGACTGTTGGCTCTTTTCCAGTGTATTCAGGTTACTTTGGATCCAACCCTACCCTCCAGAGTGTTTACAACTCCACCCAGCATTGTATCATCTACAAATGTACTAAGTCTGCACTCAGTCCCATCATCCAAATCATTAATGAAGATGCTGAATAGTAGCAGACCTCTGGGGAATCCCACTTGATCTTTCCTCCCAATTAGACCTTGAGCAATCAATGTTGTAAATTACTTCTACCAGCTGGGGATCTGGCATCCAGTTATTTCATTTGAGCAGAAACTCTTTTCCTTGGTTTAAAGAATGTAGGAAAGACCCAGGGTGCCAGAGGGTGATGAAGTAGAGTGGTGCTGGAGGAGATGGAAGGGGGCATTTACCAGCTACTTGAGTTTCTGGTCACTTTTGTACCAGAAACCTGAGCCTCATCAAAATTTGGACAAATTGGGGAGCTGTTGAGAGTTCTTTTAGCTAAAAATGGTCCTCAAGTGTTGTCCTCCAGCCAAGGACTGCTGGAGCACACTCCTCTGTCTAGTACTCTGCTGACTGCTACTTATAGGCCTGCTAGGGACTCCCCACAGTGGGGAAATTCTTAGCTGGGGAGAGGGGGCAGTAAACCTCCGAGGAACACAGAGGGAGAGAGCCTGGACCAATCTGTAGGAGGTCAGTACCTCCTCTGCTAAAGTACAGATCATCTCATTCAAAGCAGTATAGAACACTGATGCTGTTCCAGTGTTCTGTCAAACCAAACTCTTCATCTCTCCACCCCCCCACCCAAAACAAAACCCTTGCACAACCACATACATTTCTTAACAGCATTGTTCATAATACAGGCTGTTATTTACATAATCGTTTTAATTTTTAATTTCCATGTAAAAATTCACCCACTTAGGGAAAAGGAAACACAATTTCCTAATATTCCACCTGCCAGAAGGCAAGCTCTCTGTGCTTTCGGTTTCATACAGCAAAGACAAGTGTGGATCTGACTTCTCAAGCTCTTTGGATTTGTTTGGTTCAGTAGGTTGTGGCGGAATGCCGGGCTAGCGGCTCCGGCACCGCTTAGGGGAGCCGCGGGCTTTGCGGAGTTGTGCGAGCGCACGGCTTGTGGGGCGGAATTGAGGTAGCTCTTAGCCGCCCTCGAGGTTCGCCGAGTTGGCACAAGTAGACGACTTAGAGTAAGTAGTTAGTGTCTCTTAATCTATAGGGTGTCCATTGGTTCACGAGGTTCCAGAGCCAGCCCTTGCGTTCCAACAGTGGAGCTAGTCCAAAGCTAGGTGCGGCTGCCGACTCCTTAAGTCCCAGAACTGGTCAACGGCTCATTGATATGGAATGTTAGTAATAAAAGTTATTACTGAGCAGATATAGAGTAAAATAAAAGGATTTATTCACTCACCTGGCCTCACCCTCTTACAAGTAAGAGGGGAGGCCGGTTGGAACGAAGTTGCAGTAAATACAAGTATAGCGAGCGTAGATATGCTGTCTAAGCTACGATGAGAGGCAGTCGAGAAGCGGAGTCTCCGATGTTTCTTCAGTTACAGTATGCCGGATACTAAAGGGGTCTGTTGGTTCACGGGGTTCCAGAGCCAGCAGCTGCCGACTCCGTAGTCCCAGAACTGGTCAACAGCTCATGAATGGGATAGTCTATAGGGTGTCCGTTGGTTCACGAGGTTCCAGAGCCAGCCCTTGCGTTCCAACAGTGGAACAAGTCCAAAGCTAGGTGCGGCTGCCGGCTCCTTAAGTCCCAGAACTGGTCAACGGCTCATAATTGGGAAACACAAAGCAATACTGTAACACAGTGAATCGTTGTCAGTTGTCGGATTTCTGAGGCCTTTATCTTCGCTGGGATACGCCCAGGCGGGGAGGCTGAGAACCGGTCTGCGGGGTGATCAGGCCCACAGAGTTTTCCAGTTGTCGTCTCTGCTGCTTCCTGCTTTTTTGCCTCTTTTATAAATGTTTGTTGGACTGCCTCTATGACACTAACTATAGTATACAGATAGGATAATTTTCTTTTACATAATTATTGCTAGGCAGATTTTCTACATAAGCTTCATTTCTGCAAAAATGACACTTTTAGATAAGAAATGAAATTTACAGAATGCGCATGTGTAGCTTAATGCCAGTGGAGAGAAGTACAAAGCGTTCATTTTGATTAACAGTCTACTTCAAGGTTACATAAATGTGAGAGTGCCGTGCGGCAGTTACACAAAAAAGAGAAAATAATATAAAGTCTTTGCTAAAAACTATAAGACAGTTACATAGGTGTTAGAAAGAGACTGGATGTGTAGTTCAGGTGCAGTGCTGGCAGCAGAAAGTATGTTCTCTGGGTTGGGCTGAAGACTGCAGGGGTTGGAAAGTGTACTAAGATTCGCAGGGCAGGGGATCCCTAATCCTGTGAAGAGACTGCAGAGTTGAATATTGGCAATAAAAAGAAAAAAGGTTAAAAAAAAAAGAAGCCATTCTTTGTATTAAGGAAAAATCGGCTGGCGGTTTAATCCATCACATCCTAATGTAATGGATAAAGAGTGAGAACAACAAATGCAATCTAACATTGTATCCTTTTTAGCATAGCATCTGAACAGCTCAAACTTCATTGTTTTGCTTTGAAAGTGGAACATGTCTAATGGATTCTCCATTGTCAAGAGCATTGGTAATATCCTTACAGCTTTTTTTCCACTCAGTAAGCAGCGCCTTTTTGATCTTGTGGGTCACATGCCTGTCTTACTACATTTGCCTGGTACAGCATAGGGTTGAAAGATAAACAAGTCCATCTGTTGCCATTTAGCATGTTAGGTAGTAATTGACTTCAATGGATTTATGCTGATTCTTTTCACTGAAGGTTGGACTGCTTTTTCAGGCAGAATCAAGACCGCAAGATGATATACACTTTCTACTAGAGGGATGCATAACAATGAGGATGCCCAATTACTTTAAAATAAATGGGGATTTTTTAACTTTGAATGGCCTTTGCTCTTTTTGTATGGAAGAAGAAAAAACATTTGAATTTCTTAACTGTCCAGTAGAGACCTGAAGGTGTTGCAACAAAATTACTGAAGATGTAATAAATATTACTAAGAAAACTGCCAACATGGGATATTCTAGAGCAGAGGAAAAAATAACGTCCCACACAGAACACATTTCCAAGATAGAAAATAAATATATAGAACTACCATTTTTTATTTACTTTCTTCCAGCGAATAGTAAGGTTGCTGAAAATGCAACTTGAGTCATCCTCAAACTATTTGTGAATTCTACCAAAAAATGTCCAAAAGGTAGAGAAAAATATCAAAGCTAGATTGACAAATTCTGATTCAGGGCAGGGATTTAAAATTGGGTATCCAGCTGCTAAACTGTAGTATATTCTGAGGTGGGGTTTGCCGAGTTTCTCTTGCTGACACTATTCTGCTTTGTATAAAATAGAGTAACTGAGAAGGAGATCAAGAATGACAAACTGGCCTGGTGGTTAGGCTATTTATCTAGGTGGGGCACATGGCTTTTAGTCCAAGATGCATGAATGTTTAATTACTTGTAGGAAACAGGAGAACTTGAGATCACCTTTTCCCCCACAATTTTTTAAGATGTTATGGGAAAAATAACAACTTCCTTTCTAAGGTCTTTTGCTCATTTCTTTACTACTTCCGGTATCAATCACACCATGAACAACTCGATTTTAGTTTTTTAAACCACAACTGCAACATACTTAGCTGAAATCCATATATTGGAATATTGCGTTCACTTCTGGAGCACCTTTTTGTTGCCTTCCTCTGAACCCTCTCTAACTTTTCCATGTCCTTTTTGAAATCAAGAGCCCCAAACTGTACACAGAACTTTAGATGAAGTTTAACCAGTGTTGAGTAAAGCAGCACTATCACCTCTCATGTCTTGCATCTAATGCTTCTGCTGTTGCAGCCCAAAACTGCATTTGTCTTTTGTGTGGACGTATCACACTGGAAACTCATTTCGAGTCCAATCCACCAAGACATCTGGGGGAAAGGGGGTGCAGTTGCATCTCACCTTAGAATCCTGGTGTGCCCAGGGTTTAAAAACAACTGCCTAGCAGTGCCAGCAGCTTTTCTATTCAGGCAGCAGTGAGGGAGTCAGTTGACTTCATGGCTCATTATAATCTACCTAATCATTATAATCTACCTGATCCCTTCTAAACTCTTCACTGCACAGATGTTAATGACCCTCCCTCCTCTTTTACAGACTGTTTTAATTCTAGTTAGAAATGTTAACTCAGGTGAACATTAACTCAGGTAAAGAAATAACATTTCAGTGAAGCACTGAATGCACTGGCAAGATGCTCAAGAAGGCTAGGTTCTTTTATGAATTGGAAAAGGAGGTTTAATTCATTTAATTCATAGAATCATAAAAAAATAGGGTTGGAAGGGACCTCAGGAGGTCATCTAGTTCAAACCCCTGCTCAGAGCAAGACTACCTACTACAAGTAGATCATCCCAGCCAAAGCTTTGGCTAGCCAGGTCTTAACCTCTGAGGATGGAGATTTCACAACCTCTCTGGGTAACCTGTTCCAGTGCTTTACTACCCTCCTACTGAGGCTTTTCCTAATATCAAACATAAACTTCCCTTGCTGCATCTTGAGACCATTGCTCCTTGTTCTGTCATCTGCTGCCACTGAGAACAGTCCAGCTCCATCCTCTTTGGAACCACACTTCAGGTAGTTGAAGGCTGCTATTAAATCTCCTCTATCTTCTCTTCTACACACTAAATAGCCCAGTTCCCTCAGCCTCTCCTCAAAAGTCATGTGCTCAGCACCCTAAGATTCTTGTTGCCCTCTGCTAGACTCTCTCCAGTTTATCCAAATCCTTTCTGTAACAGGGGGGGGAGGCAAAACTGGACACAGTACTACAGATGTGGTCTCACCAGAACTGAATAGATGGAAATAATCACTTCCCTTGGTCTGCTGGCAACACTCCTACCAATGCAGCCCAGTATGCCGTTAGCCTTCCTGGCAACAAGGGCACACTGCTGGCTCATATTCAGCTTACTGTCCACTGTTACCCCCAGGTCCTTTTCTGCAGAGCTGCTACCTAACCAGTCAGGCCTGTATTGGTTCATGCAGTTGTTCTGTCCTAAGTACAGAACTTTTTGCTTGTCTTTATTGAATCTCATGATATTTCTTTTGGCCCAATCCTCCAGTTGTTTAGGTCCCTCTGAATCCTAACCCTACCCTCCAATGTATCTACTACATCTCCCAGCATGGTGTCATCTGCAAACTTGTTGAGGGTGCACTCTATGCCATCTTCCGGGTTATTGATGAAGACATTGAACAAAACTGGCTCCATGACTGACCCCTGGGGCACTCCACTTGATACTGGATGTCAAGTAGACCTTGAGCCATTGACTACTACCCTCTGAACCCAATGATCCAGCCAGTTTTCTATCCACCTTACAGTCCATTCATCCAACTTCCTTATTTTACCTGCAAGAATGTTGTGGGAGACCATATCAAAAGCCTCGCTAAAGTTAAGATATACCACATCCACTGGTCTCCCTGCATCCACAGAGCCAGTCATCTCATCACAGAAAGAAATGAGGTTGGTCAAGCATGATTTACCCTTGGTGAATCCATGCTGACTGTCCCTAATCACCTTATTCTCCTCCAAGTGCTTAGAAATGGATTCTTTCAGGACCTGCTCCATGGTTTTTCCAGGGACTGAGGTGAGGCTGACCAGCCTCTAGTTCTCTGGATTCTCTTTTTTTCCCCTTTCTTAAATAGGGACACTATATTTGCCCTTTCCCAGTTGTCTGGGACCTCCCCCAATTGCCATGAATTTTCAAAGATGATGGCCAGTGCCTCTGCCATCAGATTGGCCAACTCTATCAGCACCCTTGGGTGCATTCTGTCCAGCCCCATGGACTTGTACACATCCATCTTTTCTAAGTAGTCCCTAACATGTTCTTCTGCCACAGTTGGCTGCTCACTTCCTTCCCAAACTGTGCTGCCAGGTGCAGTACTCTGGGAGCTAACCTTGCCTGTGAAGACTTAGGTGAAAAAGGCATTGAGTTCTTCAGCCTCTTCTGTATCTTTTGTCACTAGGTTGCCTCTCCCATTCAGTAATGGACCCACACTTACCCTGATCCTCTTCTTGTTACTGACATACTTGTAGAAACCCTTCATGTCCCTTGCTAGCTGCAATTCCAATTGTGCTTTGGCCATCCTGACTTCATCCCTGCATGCCTAATGACTACAGGACTAATGAAGCAACATTTTCAGTTACTTTTGCCTAGTCTGTTGTGTTTTTAAACATAATAGATGATATAGCAATTTAATGTACATTTCAATAAAGTTAATTTAACTGGGACCCCTGCTTAACACCTTGGGACAGTTGGTGTCCGACATCCAGGACAAAACTGAACTCCTGAATGTCCACTTTGCTTTGGTATTTCACCAAACCAAGGGGAAAGACAAGCGAGATAAAGCTTATAGAGGGCATGCCAGGAATGGCAGCCTCCCCTCTGTGGATGCTGACTGGGTGTAATACTAACTGGAAAACCTAGACATTTATAAGTCAGCAAGACCAGATGGACTTAATCTGAGAGTGCTGATGGAGCTGGCTGAGGTCATCGCAGAATCCCTGGCAAAGCTCTCTCAGAATTCATGGTGCACAGGGGAAATCCCTGAGGATTGGAAGAGAGCCAACATTGTGCCCATCTTCAAGAAGGGGAAGAGGGAGGACCTGGGTAACTGTAGGTCAATCAGCCTAACCTCTATCCCAGGGAAAGTCCTGGAAAAGCTCATTAAAGAATCTATGTGCGATATGCTTGCAGAAGGTAAGATTTTGAATGACAGCCAGCATGACTTTGTCGTGGGTAGATCGTGTCTTACCAATCTCATTTCCTTCTACAACCAGGTCTCTTGCCACTTGGGCATGCGAGACGAGGTAGATGTTATATACCTAGATTTCCAAAAAGCTTTTGATCTAGTATCCCACAATATCCTTGTGGGAAAAACTGGAAGATTGTGTGCTCAGCTGCTTGATAGTTCAGTGGCTGGGAAACTGGATACAGAGTAGGACCCAAAGAGTTCTCATCAACAGATCTCAGTGTGGTCCCTCAGAGGTCCATGCTTGGACTGGTGCTTTTCATCATCTTTATCAATGATTTGGATCGGGGAGTGAAAAGCTCACTGGCCCAGTTCATGGATGACACCAAGTTGTGGGGCAGTGTGGTCATGCCAGAAGATAGGTTGCAGATACAGACAGACCTGGACAGGCTCGGGGGTTGGGTGGACTGGAACCACATTAAATTTAACACTTCCAAGTGTAAGGTGTTCCATCTGGGGGCAAACAACCATCAACATACATACAGGCTCGGTGGGGACAGCTTGACTTGCACCACAGCCAAAAGGGGTAATGATTGACCATTACATGAATATGAGCCATCAGTGCGATGTGGTGGCCAGCAAGGCAAATAACATGCTGGCATGCATCAACTGATTCATCTCATGTAAAACCAAGGAAGTGATGCTCCCGTAAAACCAAGGAAGTGATGCTCCCACTGTACTCAGCACTGGTGAGATTGCAATTGGAGTACTGTGTCCAGTTTTGGGTGCCACACTTCAACAAGGAAGTGGAAAAGCTTGAGAGAGTCCAGAAAAGAGCCACCCATATGATCAGGAGCTTGCAAGGTGAGCCATACAATGAAAGGCTGGGGGACCTGGGCCTCTTTAGCCTAAAGACGAGAAGGTTGAGAGGGGACTTGATAGCAGCTTAATGCTATCAGAGGAGTGCATCAGGAGCTTGGTGAATAACTGTTCACTAGGGCACTGTCACGGGATGGGGTCTCCAGGGATGGCCGTGATACCCCTAGGGTTCCTTGACTATGCCAATCCTGCCCAATGGGCACCCTCTCTCACCTGCCACATCTTGTTGTACTATAATAAATAGGGAGGATGCCCTCAAGTCTGTATTTTGGGCACAGTCCTGATGGACCCCACTGAACCCTGTGGGTTTTCGGACCCCTTTTGGGTCCCACTCCAAAATGGATGCCTGTTGGGATATCCTCAACCTTATGAGCTAGATGCGTGGCTCCACACTGCCCCTTCACCACAACCCAGGCCTCACAGATGGCATTCACATATTGTCCCTTCTAGGCCTTAGTTTAGCTTGGCCTCCAATCATCACTGGGCTCTCTGCAGCCCTGTCTCTCTCTCGGTGCCCCCTGGTGCTGGGGTCTGTTCACCCCTGCATACGGCACCCACTCTGGAGCTGGGGTGCCTACACTGTAGTGGGCTCCCAATGAGGCCTCCTCCTTCCCCAGTAGCCTCAGCCTTATCCTCTGGTTTTATAAAATAGCAACCAAAAATATGGGCTAATAACATAACACAAAAGGTTCAGGTTGTGCTCTGTCCCTTTAAAAGAGTCAAACTTATTTCCTGGTACTAAGGGCCTCATAGGCAAGGGTGCCTGGTAATCTTCTGGATCCCCATTTGCTCCAAGTGCAGCATCTCTGGGCAATTCCTCCCTAGAGGCTCCTTCCCTCTTGGCTGCTGGCAGGGAACTGCCTCTCTAGTCCCAGCCCTGGGGTTTATATGTCCCCAGGGCTCCGCCTCTTCCGGTCAGCTGACCGGCTTCCGGTGCAAGCTGATTCCTTCCTTAGGCCTGCTACCACAGTAACCTGCACTGGTGGGGTCCTGCCTGACTGCTAGGGCCTTCTCTCTGGGCAGTTTCTGCCTTTAAAGGAGCAGGCCTTAGTGCCCTGTGACAGGCATCCCTGGGGAAGACCAGGACCAATGGATACAAACTCCTGGAAGGCTGCTTCAGGCTTAATACCAGAAAAAGCTCCTTCACAGTCAGGGTGAGCAGACTGTGGAATAAACTCCCTCCAGAGATGGTGCAGTCAGCTACCCTGGTGGCTTTCAAGAGGAGACTGGACAGTCGCCTCACTGGGGTCACTTGACCTCAGTTGTTTTCCTGCCTAGTGCAGGGGGACTGGACCTGATGATCTGCGAGGTCCCTTCCAGCCCCTAACAATCTATGAATCTATTAATTTGTTTTTGCTTTGATCATAAACTGAATAATACAGCCCTAGGCCCCTAGCATATTAGTAAAACTTCTAGTTTCTTTTTTACCCCAAGAAAAAATATATATTGTTCTATATCTGATGATGCACCACACTATCTGCATCTAGATCTGCCTGTGAAGACTCCTACATCTTTTTTTCTGTAGTGCTGCCATCCAGTCAGGTGTCACCCATCTCG
Source organism: Crocodylus siamensis (assembly GCF_052110815.1). NCBI lineage: Eukaryota > Metazoa > Chordata > Crocodylia > Crocodylidae > Crocodylus > Crocodylus siamensis. Next base: position 33,038,571 of record NC_143404.1, on the reverse strand, counting down.
TATTTGTGTTTTTGATTATTTCTCATTTACTCCCTAGCAAGTTTGCTTTATATACCATAGCAACTAACTATTCTGCCAAGACAAATTAAAAAACTGCCTTCTGGGCTGCCTGTAGTAAAATCTCCTTTGGTTTCTCTGACTGGTGTGAATGAGTCTATGAACTTTGGATCGTTTGTTTTCTAACTCCCAACAATCTTCCGCTGCCCCTTTTCAAGACGGTCACCTCCAAATCTTGGTCAAGTGAACTAAGTCTGAAGGAAGTTGTTTGTATTAAGAACTTGTACAGAAACCACAAGTAAAACTTAGAAGTTTTGTCCATGGGGCAAAATCCTGCTGGAGAGTGGCAGGAAGTGGAGGTGGGGGTGGTCAGATTTACCTGCCCAGAGGACTCTAAGACCCTGGCTGCAGCAGATGCTGCAGCAGCATGGCATCCCTGTTCCTGACTGCTACTTCTGTTGCAAAGTTTCCTTGGTGATCTGTCTAAATCAGGGCCTGAGGCTTGTGCCCTTTGCTTGCCCCTAGTTATGCTACTGGTACGGACAAAGCATGTGATCTGTTTCTTAAAATATGAATGCCTCTAGACTGACTTAGCAGCTTTAACATATTACATATACACATGGCATGGCCAGCATGGTCACAGACTCATTATCTGTGTCCTTTCATGTCCTCCGCTACTAGAATCACCGCTGAATTTCTGCAGATAGACATCAGCTTCCGGACAGGGTGCAGGATACCCTGGTATGGCTTCTCTGTAGCTGGGGCTCCTTCAGGCAGTAGAAGCTCTTGGCCTTCCGTGGCTCTTATTCCAGCTGAAGCAGCTGGCACTTTTTTTCTGTTTTGTTCCTTGTGTATTTCTCCACTACTGAAATCCTAGGTCTGTGCTGTAACTTCTGTCCTGAGATTCGTTTTCAGAGGGGGAACTTGCAGGAGCTCCGTTAGACAGCAGTTAATGGGACACACAAGTGGCAAGCTTTGGTTATTGTGTATACTATCCTGTATGTTTGACATCTCAATTCTGCCTTGTAAAGATAAGGAAAATATTGCATTGCTGCTTGCAGTTAATTTCCAGCCAACCTGGAGCTTTTTGGTATTTATCCTCGTGAGGCCCAATGTTCTTCTGATTCTTCCTTACTCTGAGAAATCTGTCTCCTAATCTAGTTATTTTATGACATATTTTGTATGAGAAATACCTGTTTATCCCTTTCTGTCTGACTGGAGTTACTCGAGCTATTATGAAGCAGTTTTAAGAAGAATTGTTATACATCTGTCTCCCCCTCCCCCCAAGCTTTTAAAAATTTATCAGTCCAACACCACCATATTTCAGAGGAAGTAGATTTTCTTTAGTGTAAGAATAAACACTTATGTGCTCACAGCACACTTGTCACTGCTACAACAGTAACATTTATCATTCTCTCGCCAGCTATAAATTAGAAAAAATAATTGTTTAACAGGATAGGTAGCTGCCCTTGAATTCTGGGGCTGTAACTTGTTACTACCCAGTTAGTGATTTGATTTCTATCCAGCCAGCCATACAAATCCAAATCCTGCAATACAAATCATAGAATCCAATGTTTTTGAGGGTTAGATAAGTTAGACTGTAATTATTAAAGGAGCCAAATGGGGTTAGGCATTTTGCACCCATTGCATTTCCATGAGATTAGGTGCCCAGATTTATGAGGGCTCCTTTGGGGGGGGGGGCGGGAAAGAACATTTAGAGACAAAACAGACAAAACATGTTTTTTCTGTCTAAATCATCAGGACTGGGTCTAAAGCCCACTGAAATTGATGCAAATCTTTCCATCAAATGCAATGGAATTTGAATCAAACTCAGAAGGCAATTTCCTTTGATCTCTCTGGATATGGGGGCATTCATATTAGACTGTTTAAAATAATGCAATATCCACAAAGTGTGAGAAAACAGGTAAAAATTCCTTTCCCTCCCAGAATCTAACACTACTCTTGGGCTGTACTAATGACACATGTGCATTCACAAGCCCAAAAGACAAACTTTGGAACCCTTAAAGAAACATAATGTGTGTAGGAAAAAAACAAAACAACGACACTTAAGTGAATATTCAGGAACAAATATAGTTAGGATGAGTTCTAACTGGGGAAATATCTTCTTATCATAGATCCTAATAACTGGTGGAAACTAAGCCAATCAGACATACAGGTTGCTCTGACTTCCACTCTCTACCAGGGCAACTGAGATCTTCATTATGTTCACTGAAGAAAATCAAGGATCTGCATTTCCTCTCACACAGGTTGCTCCAAGATTAAATGTAAAATGCATCTGTTCTCTGCAAAATGTTACTAGGGCCTTCTATAGTCCTGAATTTCCTACACAAGAAAGCAAGTTGAACTTCTCTGTAATTCATCTACTTACTGACTGCATCTACATGAGACACTGACTGCGCAGTAGTCTGATACTACTGTGCAGTAGCATCGCATGGCAAAAACTGTGATGTGACACTACTGCGCAGTAGTATTAGGTTACTGCACAGTAGCATCACAAAAAGGTGTTTGTTGGCACTACTGCACAGTAACTTGTATAATTTAGTACTTGTATAAACAAATCACATGATCTAACAAAGTAAGTACTAAATGACTGCACAGTAACAATGGCACAGTCAGTGTCTTGTGTAGATGTGGCCAGTTTCCAAATGTGTGCTAATGAGGACTGATGTGACGAACAGAAGGGACTACATGGATAAAGTAGCCACATCCCTTAGGAATGATAAGTACTATTTTCTTTCCATTTGCTTCTTCCTTTCTAGAATATCTTCATGGAGTTCTGCCAACATTTTAGCTGCTGGGTTCCACCATGAAGAGATTTAGTAAAACTCTAGAAGGTTACCTGGTCGGCTATGCATCAGGGGAAAATGGCTAAGTTGAATCCTCCCCATTCTGCATACTACGTTTCATCCAGTTCACATTATCTGTATAATCCAGTGGGTTGGATGGTAGGTAAAAGTGAAGGACCAAATACAGTGTTGGAGGAGAAGTTTCCCAGCCTGTATATACTAACCATCATAAAAACACCAGAAACAGCCATTTAAAAGGTGATAGTGATTTGAAATAATGTTGCTTCTCCCACATGGTTTGAAATTGCAGTCAGCAGCAGCATGATTACTAACCAGGTGAGCCATCATGGGAAGAAGGGATGGATGGGAACTTAGTGTGGAGGTCAATGTGTGTATGACTGGTCATGGACCCTTGAGCCCGAAACCAAAAATGCCTGTACAGTTCTTGCTTTCACTGCTCTGCTGGTCCCTACCTATGCTGCTTTCTCTGTTTTCATATTTATTCTCTTTGCATGCTTTGAGTATGAGAACACAGGGCCCTTTTTATTTATGCTAGAGAAGGTGCTGGCTGAATTTTCCAGAACAGTCGTTATTGGAAAATGCTGATGTGGTCAAAATAAAAACAAATACATGTGATAAGGTCAGTCTTGGGAGAAATGGACAGAAAATCACAGTGTTTTATTTCAGGCATATCACAGTGCTCTGTTTGGATTCTATCATTTCAATGACTATTATACATCTTGGTGAAGTGACCTCTGCTAAACACTCACCAGGCTCCCAGATTTGCCCTGCTTCACGGGATCCATATGCTTTAAGCTTCTCTGCGTCCCAGTAGGCTGCAGCATCATTTCATTTTGTGACCTCTGTGGCACATCTCTTGAACACAGGCATTCTTTCTGTCATGTGCTTTCAGAAATAGGGCTCTGTGGTCAAGACTTAGGACTTCTCCCCATCAAAAAAAAGCACCTTTGAATAGTTAAATTCTATAGTATTTCTTAAACTTTCTTTAGGAATTAATTTATTTATGTTGCAGTTTAAAAGATTTTTCTCTTGGGTTGTCATAACAATTTTTTTTTCTGCCTGTTAGTTTACGCCCAGCACCTTGCAAGTCCTTTTGGGGGTTAGTTTCAGTATAAATAAGTTTTGATTCTTCACTTCATCCCATGTCCCAGTTCATCTATAGTCCTCAAATAACTAGATGTTTCTGTTGCAGTGATCAGCAAGAAGACAAGTCAATAATGCTGATATTTAAATTGCTATTAGCAGACTAGGGTTTTACATGCTGATAAGGTAAATGGAGCAATTCATTAGTTCTTTCTTTTTATCTAATGATTGAGACAATACTGCAGATTCTCTGGATGTGCAATTGACTCTGAAAAGTAACTAGGTAAAATAGAATATTCTGTATCATTGGATCTTTGTTTTGTGTGTGTTCAGGGTTTGATTTGCTGACTTTTACTTCTGTTATCCCTGTAGAGTGTCCACATATCACAGAGATACAGGATGTCATTTCATCTTGCAAATCACAGGTAGAATCCCAGTCAGCTACACCTTGCAAACATGTTGAAGTCAATGGAATTATATAACACCAAGGGCATAATTTGGCCAGTAGGCTCTTAGCTACTGGTTGCATATGTGGGCACCACTACACGAGATGCTTTACCGTGCAGTAGACTAATTGACTGTGCGGTAAATTGTTACTGTCTACATGTGCATGTGATTACTGCATGGTCAGTTAGTCTACTGCATGGTTAATTTGCTACTTGCTGTAGTTAGTGTACAGTAGTGCACATGTAGATGTCAACTGGGAGCAAATTTGGTTCACGGGGCTTGGAGTGTCTCAAGCCCCAGGGCTGGGGTGGCTCTTTGCCTGCTCCAGCTTGGCCTTTAAATCCCTGTAGTGACCTTGGGGCTTGTGTTACCTGCTTCCTGTCTCTGGTCACGCTGGCCTCATGACAGCCACAGCAGCCTGCCTGGACCCTGGTGCTGACCTCTGGCCCAGTCCCACCACTTGCCTGCCCAGCCTGTGCTGTCCCCCTGTGCTATGTGATGCAGGGACATGCCCAGGTCTGGCAGGCCCAGACTGTCATGTGCAGCCCCTGAGGGCCATTGAGGGAGCCATGCTGGCATTGTCCCCAATGCCACACACTGCCTCCTGGGGGAGGAACTTGTCTGAGGAGGACACTGCAGACCTTGTAGCTCTGTGGGGCAAGGCAGAGGTCCAGAGCCAGTTCACCCAGAGTGGGTGCTCCAATGTCCACATCTATGAGGGCCTGTTGGGCTGTGTATGAGAGCATGGGCATGACTAGTTGCTGTACCAGTAACTCAAAATGGTCAAGGCCTTGTGGGCACCGTGGGTCAGCTTCATCAACTACAACTGCCTGTCAGGAGCAGCTCACAGGACCACTCCCTTTATGCAGCAGCTGTATTACATCCTCATGCCCCAGCACCCAGCTGGATCCGTGCCATGTACTCTAGCATGAGTGGTCTGCTGGAGCCTTCAACACAGCCTGGAAGCATTGACAAGGCATCAGCCACACAGGGCCCCTCAGTGCACCAGGAGTCTGCCCCACTGTGGTCTCTGCCCCGGTGTCATCCAACAGGTCTGGCAGCCCAGGCCAGTGCCTGCCCTGCCAGCTCTGGGTGAACAGCCCCACCCAGAAGGCCAGCCTAGGGATGGCACCACTGTCACAGGCCAGCTGGGCCCTGTGAGTATATTAATTTAGTTGCAGACTGACTGAGCACTACAACTTTATTAGCCACTGGGCTATTTGGTTCGGGATCAAGAAGGTGGTGTTGGAAAGGAAAGAAATGACAAGTTGCACTTATAAAAAAGAATGAATTTTACTTATGACAATAAAAGATATAGTTTGCATATATAATAGTTAATAAAAAGGTTAAGTTAATAAGCAGACTAATACAATATAAGCAGTTAATATAATAATACAGACTAAAATTGACAGTGATAATAAAACAGATAAAGGAATTAACCAAGAGTTCCCACTTGGTTAGTAACTTATTGGTAGTTCCTCGGTTAGAAGATACACGGCAAGTTGAATCAGCGAAGTCAGACGTCTCTGGACTGGGCTTCTTGAAGGATACCAGTGGAAGCCCCTCAGTCAGGATCTGGTCTCACTCTCACAGGGAGTAAGAGATATCCATGGGGTCTGGGACAGCAATGACCCTTCTGTTCCGTTCTTCCTGAGGATTACTATGACGTGTGTGTTCTTTTATGCTCTAATTATGCTAATTTTTAGTTATATAGCCATTCATAATATTGCTTTATAGCTATTATCCTATGGGTTAAAAGGTGTTAGAAATTATTATAATAAGTTACTGCCCAAGCTGGGGTTTATCCAATAAGCAAATTATGACACAACATCTTCAGGTTTAAAATTAACATTATCCTGCCTAAATCCAGCCCCTTCCAAACTCTCTGACTATGCTTTTTTGAGCTGTTCTTTTTGAAATGTACTAGATAAGCTGGGCAGTTGAATCCAGTTTTTATTAACGTCAAGGCTAAATTTTGAGCGAGAAAGAACTATTAGGTCAGCTAATTTCACAGCTAGAGCTTTGTCTTTGAGGCCTAGTCAGTTCCACAAACAGTTACATTTGCGGGTTACAAAAAAAATACAAGCTGCATATTAGACAAAGGTTCCAAATGCCTCCAAGAAGCACATATTCATTGCTTATTAATTTCTTTGGTTCTGGCCATCACATGCCACCTGCCCTCATGAGCTCCAGCTCCTCCCTAGAGGGGGCCTTTGCCTGGCCAGCCAGGCTCTGCACCTCTGCATCCCAGGACACCTCCGGGAGCCGCACGTCATCACTGCCAACGGGGACAGATTCAGGTCGCTGGCAATGCCTGCCACGCCCACCCAGTAAGCCCCACACTGGACCCTCCCTGCCCTTGCCCTCCCACCCCACCTGGCCTGGCTTAGCTCTTCCCTGGGCCCCAGATTTCTCCCCTCTCCCCCACATACAGCACACAGGGAGACAGGAGGCAGTGCAAAACTTTACTGAGCAGTCAGTGGTCTCTCAGCTAGGCAGGCATGGACCTCTCATACGTGAAGAAATATGCCAATGCTGGCAGCGATGTCCTCAGTTGTGGGCGGGCAGGAATGTGTAGCATAGGCACAGGTACCCCTCCAGGGGGTAGTGAACTTTGCAGGGAAGCGTGGGCTTGTCCACTGCACTGTCTAAGCTCAGGGTCCCATGCCAGGTTCTCAGGTGCACCTGGGGCACCATGGCAAGCAGCAGCAGCAGGGCATAGGGGTTCAGGCACCCTCAGTGCACACAGATAGCTCATTGCAGCGTGCCTAGAACACTCGGCAGGGGCACCACCAGCTCTGTGTCCCAGTCATCCAGGAGTCCCTTATTTCCTGAGGCTGGGTGCTGTGGGCCTGGCCTGGTGGCAACAAATGAGATGGTTTGGCCTGCAGGAGGAGAAGGGTGGGGAATGGGTTTGGAGCCACAGCAGCAGGTGCTGCGAGGAGTTAGGCCTGTCCCAGGTGGGGGGTGGGTTTGGCCAGCAGTTGCCTGTGCCAGGACCTGCCCATCCGACTTGCTATGGTCCCTAGGTATCTATGTGTGCATGCAGTGGTGATGCGTAGGGGATACATGGGGGTGCACATGCACCCCTTGAGAGTACCGGTGCACCCCATGATAGGCCGTGCTCCCTGCTTAGATGACCGGGGGCGGGGGAGCAGGGAGTGCTGGTGCCTGGGAATAGGAACGCCAGATGGAGCGCCGCATTCACTTCTGAGAATGCTGTGGGCACTTTTGGGAGCACTGCAGCTGCTTCCCAGTCAGCGCGATTGGCTGTCCCTGCCCTGGTCACTGACTGGTTGCTGGGGGGGCACATGCCCTCCCTAAGGGGCACCAGTCACTTATGCGTGCATGACCCCTGATCTGAGGCCGGGCAGCGCACAGGCCCCTAGTATAGTGCATGTTATTTCAGAAACATTGCAAAGTCTTACAAACAACCTCTTTTTCCTGGCTCTGCAGGTCCAGCAGCTGCATGTGGGGGTGAGGCACCAGGTGCATGTGGGAATGCACAGTCAAGGTCACTAACAGTCTTGGCCGGGGCCAGCTCTGGCAGCAGCAGACCCAGGACGAGACCTGGCTCTGGACCAGCTGGCCACCATGGCAGAAGAGTGGCTGGCCAACTTGTGGGCCTGGTGCGTGGAGAACATTGTGCGCCAGCTGGAGAGGGAACATTGTGCATAGGCTGGCGGCTGTGGCTACTTTGAGCAGGGAGAGAGACCCTGGTGGACCAGGCATTCTGGGACAGGCTCCTGGCCCTCAAGGAGAGGCACCTTGCCCTTCTCAAGAGGAGAGTTGGAGGCCCAGGAACAGCAGCCTGCCATGGTGGCCAGGGCAATTGAGGCCATGGAGGAGGACCACAAGGTGCTGGACACCATCCTGGCTCTGGCAGTCATCTTTGTGCTGCCCACTGCCCTGTCCCTAGCACTAGCCCTGCCTGGCCCCTGGCACTCACCTGCTACCAAGTCTCAAGTCCCCCAGTGGGCTGAGGCTTAGGTGTAGCGGTGCCTCCAGTGGCCAGGTGTGCCTATCCCTGCACCCACCCAAGGTCCCCTACCAGTCAGCCCTCCCCCTGCCTGAGTCCAACCCCACCAGCTCCACATGGCCTTGGAGTAGGAGCTGCCTGCAGTGGGACCAGCACCATGCACAGGCCCTGCTTGCCCTAGCCGCTGGCTGCAGAATGGGGAACTGCCCACGCCAGCAGAGCAGCAACCACCCTCCCCAACAGGTGAGCACCTGCCAACTAGCCTTGTCTTGGCATGTGCACCTGTGATTGTGCAGTCAGAGGCTGGGTGCTGGGTGCTTGTCCCTGGGCTCTGCCTCTTAGGTGCCCCCACCGCACTGCCCCCCACCCTGGGAAGGCACACAGAGCATATTGTACATAGTTTACACAGGGAAGAGGAGGCTTTATTGGTAGTGAGCTGGGTGGTTGGTGGAGGAGCTCTGTGAGTTGGGGAGAGGGGGAAGGGGCTCTATGGTTTGGGAAGTAGTGGGGAGATGGGGATCTGTTGTTGTGGAGGGAGAGAGGAAGGGGTTTGTGTTTGTGGAAGGGAATAAAGTGTTTTTCAGAAACTTGTTCACAGTGAGCATAGTGCTGGGGGTGCATGATGGGGTTGTGGTTCGGAGCTGGCTGTCCAGGTGGTCTACAGCAGGGAGTGCAGGAGCAAGTGGTTCACCAGCGCCTCTTGTACCTGGTCCCCTGGTCCCCACTGCCAGGTCTGTGGCTGACCAGGGGCCTTGGTTGGGGGGCCCATCACTGCTGCCATAGCTGGCACTTCTGGTGCCAGGTGTCCCTGCCCACTGCGCCTCCTCCACCCAGGCTTCAAGGAAGAGTTCCCTGCAGGCCTCGCAGATGTCATGCAGCACACAGGCTGTGGTGATGACCCAGGCGATGTTGGCTTCCATAACCTCAAGGCAGGCTGTGAGGACGCACCAGTATCCCTTCAGGAGGCTGAAGGCGCACTCCACCAGTATGCAGGTCCAGCCCAGGCACCTTGAAGGGTGTGTGGCAAGGGTCCAGCTGGTTGGTGTAGGGCCACATGACCCAGGGGAGGAATGGATAGGCAGGGTCCCTGATGAGGAGGGGCAGGACCACCACCTTGCCCAGCTGGAGGTCCAGCACCCCTGGTGTGAAGTGCCCACTTTTCACCAGGGCTGGCAGTGCAGAGTTGCAGAAGACGTGGGCATCGTTGACGCTGCCTGCCATGGTAGTTGATGATGACCTGGAGCAGGATGGAGTGGAAGTCCCAATGGCTGTAGTAGGGCCAGACACTGTGGGGCAGGCAGGTGATGGGGACGTGGGTCTTGTCCAGGGATCTGATGCACTGAGGGAAGCCCAGGGCCTGGAACCCCACCACCACCTCCAGAGGATTGTGCACCCAGTTGCTGCATGCCCCCAGATTGGCCTCTCTGGTGGTCACCTTGCCCACACTGAAGACGTGGCGGACATAGTACAGGCTGGTAGCTGTGGCCAGCTTGAACAGGGTGATGGCCAGTTGGGTCTCTGCAGGGAGAGGCAGCCTCATGATAGTGGCCTGCTGCTCCAGGTGCAGGCAGAGCTGGTTGAGGAGCTCCTGGAAGGCGGCCTGGGTCATGCAAAAGGACTCCAGCCACTGCTAATCATCCCAGGTGGTCTGGACAACATGCAGCCACCAGTCCTGGCTGGTCCTACAAGTGGCAGGGCTGAAGCCCCAGGAGTTCATGGATGGCACTGGTTGAGGCGTTTATGGCAATGTCATCAGCATCCCCACTGGGGTCCGAGTAGCAGTTCAGGGGCTGGGCAGCAGCAGTACAGTGGCAGGAGGCCTCAGATGCTGTGGTAAGTCCGGCCAGGAGGCTGTGCAACACAGGGGAGGGCAGGTAGGGCCAAGACTGACCTCAGCCTGGCAGTGGTTGCCTTGGAGGCAAAGCACAGCAAGCAGAGTGGCGAGCAGGAGCCTGGGGCATGGATCATCACTCTTGGGGCCTGGGAGTGGAGCAGTCATCATGCAGTGAGCACAGGTTCTGGTGACAGGGTTGGAGGCCTGTGCCAACATGCTGAAGCCTGCTCTGGGACAGAAATGCAGGTGGCCAGGGAGCAGTGCATAAGGCTGACATTTAAACAGGGTTCCTGGCCTCAGACAGCTGTGGCTGGTGCCTCCAGTGCCTCCTGGCTGCTGCAGGGGGATGGTGCAGGGCAGGAGGAGGCTGGGAGCAGGCTCATGCCTTGAGGAACGAATCTGCTCCCAAATGGCTGCACATGTAGATGCCTGCCTAAAGAAGCTTCACTCTGCAGTAAATTACTGCACAGTAAAACCATAAAACACTAATTGCACATGTAGACACACCCTGTGAGAAGGCAATAGTTTAGTCTGGCTGGAAAGTCCCAAGCAGTTTCCTGCTCTCCAGTTAAGGGGGAAAAAACACATATTTCTCCTTGTAAACTGAGCATATATGGTCACTCTGCATGTATTTTGCCACAGGTTTTATTAACAGATGTGCTTAGGCCTTGTCAGTATAAATGAAAAGGGGCTGTTGGCTACATGTTGTCAGGGTAGGTCCTTTTGGACCAAGTTCCCAGCTTGGTTTAAAATAATACTAATATGAGGACCTTCAGGACACACAACAAGTAGGGCTGTGCGAAACAGCACTGTTTTGTTTCAGCTTCCATTTTGCTGTTTTGAAGGGACAGTGTTTCGCTCTGCTGTTTTGAAGCACTATTCCGTTTTGTTTTGTTGAAACTGTTTCACTGTTTCAATACTGTTTTGAAGTGTTTCGATGTTTTGCCCATAGGCTATAATGGGGAACCACAAAAATGCCCATAACTTCGTAATTTCTTGCCAGATTTGAATGGAAATTGCAGGGATTGTAGCTCCTTCTGAGGGCATGAAGACTGCCAAATTTCAAGAAGGTAGGTGCAGGGGTTTTTGTGAAACTGCACCTCAAACTGTTCAAAGCAAAAGTAGTAATCGCTTCTCGGCCTCTTGAAGGCTCAGATCGAGCGAAAACATTTACTCTTCAATCTGTTCTTATCAGTTTAATCACTTGCTGGGAGTGGTAGCCTGCTGTCATCCCGCACGCAGATTTGGGGGCCTGCTCCCCTGGGAGGAGTCTGGCACAGCCCTGCAGCCCTCCCGGGGGGACCGTGCCCCCTGGATCTGTGTGCAGGATGACAGCAGGCTGCCACTGCTGGCTGGGGCCAGTGCCAACACTGGGTTCTTTCTGGCGCAGGCTGCACCAGGCAGATTTGGGTGCTGGTGCTGGTCCCAGCCAGCAGCGGCAGCATGCTGTCATCCACATGCTCTGCAGCTGGTGTGTGTAGCTTTAAAAAAAAAAAAGCCCTGCACTCACCAGCTTTGGCAGCTGTGACGGGGGTCTCTAAGGGTTTGTGGCAGAGCCCCTCTCAAGCAGTGCAGAGCAGCAGGGGGGCAGCCAGGATCACACCCTGTCCTGCCTGGCACCTGCACAGAAGCTATACAATTGCATGGGTGCAGCACGGGCTTGGCAGGATGCTGTGCGCTGGCTGGGAGCTAGGGAAGCTCCATGTGTCAGCTAGAGCTCCCAGTTCAATCCCCAGCTCTCTGATCATCAGGGATGTTGGTTTTCTCTGATAAAAAAACCACAAATTCTCTGACAAAAAATAATAAATTCTCTGATAAAACTCCCCAAATCCATTATTAAAATTAAAAGCCCCCTGCAGCCCTGCTGGTACCCCTCAATCACTCCCAATGCTTCCCCCAGCCCTGCTGCTGCCCCTCACTGCCCCCACAATAGCCCCCCACACTACTTGTGCCTCTTGCCCCCGCTCACAGCCCTGCCCCTCAGCCCTGCTGGAGGGGCACCCCAGCTGCCAGCTGCAGCAGAAGCAGCATGGAGCTGGTTCCCCCCACTGCTGCCACCTGCTCAGGAGGGGCTGGGGCTGGCTTTCCCCAGCCCTGCCAGTGTGTCCTCCAGCCATGACCTGCAACCCCCCCAGCCCTGCCAGAGGGGCATCTGTCCCCCTGCAAGTCCCACTTACCTCAGGCTTCAGGAGCGAAGAGTGAAGCTGAACTGAGCAGAGCCATGGCTGACAGAGTCTCAGGCCCTGCCCTTCCTTCTCCTACTTTCTCTCCCCTTCCAGGCAGGACTAGGGGTTTCCTGTCCTGTTTGCAAACAGATTTTGTAGGCTGGAGCTCAACCAGCCTGCAGAGCTCTTGGCAATAAGCAAGTAATCCACAGGTTTTTCTGCTAAAAGGAGAAATCTGTGTTTTCTCTGATGAAAAGGGGAAATCCATGGTTTTCTCTGTTTTTCCATGGGAAATGGAAAACCAGGATCCCTGCTGATCATTCCCCCAGCTCTTCCTGTGGGGTGCCCCCCCAGATCTGTGCACATGGGTTTCAGCAGGCTGCTGCTGCCAGCTGGGGAAATAGCCCAGAGCTGCTGCCATCATCACCTGGCAGCAGCAGGCTGCTGTCATCCCACATCATCTGGGGGCCTGCACCCCCCAGAAGAGCTGCAGGAAGTGATCAGAGAGCTGCAGGAAAGATTGGGGAACTGGGGAATCAAACCGAGAGCATTCTCCCAGCTCTCTGTCAATTTCCCAGGCCCCAGTTTGATTCCCCAGCCTGTGCTGAGCATTGGGAAGACTGCAGCACTACCACTGGCCTCAGCCTGCAGCAGCAGCCTGCTGAAACCCTGCACACAGATAAAGGGGCTGCACCCCCCAGGAAGACCTGGGGAAATGATCAGAGAGCTGGGGGATGTGATTAGAGTGGGGGAATCAAACTGGGAGCTGGAAATCGAACCGGGAGCTAGATGTCAGTATCAGAGCAGTCCTTTTCCCCTCCCTCTCCTTAGTTTCTGTTGAGCTGCAAGCAAGCCTGGCTTCAAAATGCGAAACATTTCGAAACTTTTGAAACATTTCAAGTGTTCTACTTTCATTCTGAAACTGTTTTGAAGCCTCATTTAGTTTCAATTTAGCTGTTTCTAGCTCAAAATGCATTGAAACAGCTTTGAAATGAAACACCCATTGAAATTTAGCATAGCCCTAATAGCAAGGTCCTTCTTTTGACACAGACATTTAAAATCGGGGTGGGGGAGGAGGAAGGAAGGGGAGTATAATTGTAAGTGAGGGAATTGTTTGAAAGGAAGTGATATTTGCTGGACTTAGGACACTCTCTTAAAGAGAGCATTTTTATGAGCCTAAATAAATTTCCATTGATCCCAGTGAGCACTGAAGCAGGTTGTAGCATCAAAAGGAAAATAAGACTCCATATCGTATTTTCACTTGCTTACGAGCTATATCTGGACCACGTGTAATTAGGTGGTCAGGAGACAAAAATTTCATCCTCAAATCTAACTGTTGGAAAAGTACTTACTAACTTTCACTCTAAGTCCTATTTTCACCATGAGGACAATATCATTAATGCTGTGCCATTACAGCAGACTTCTGCTTATGACATTTTTGTCTCTGATTTTCAGTGCTGACTAATTCACTGAGTCCCTGCTGCATCATCAGATTGCAGTCTGTGTGACCTTGGTAACCCTTGCCAAAGCACCTGAGATTTAATCATTACTGGTTCTTGTCTCCAGACTTATTAACATACTGTCACTCCAATAGTTTGGAGTTTTACTTCTTGTGTCAAATTAATTTTCTTTTTTCCCACTGGTTCTCAAACATCAATGTGCTAGAGAAAATGTGGCTTGGTTCTTGGTTACATTTAGTTATGCCTTTACACAACCCAGGCAGTGCAAAGGGGTTTAAAATGGGCAAAAATGGCACTTGCATACTTCCTTGCCATATGGGTCCGTTACAGCTGGGATCGAGTTGCTTTCTGACACAAAACCTAACCTGCACCTTCCACTCCAACTGTGTAATAGGGAAATGGGGAATTAGACCAACTGCCCATATAAATCAGTTATGACCAAAGTACTGAACTATTGAGCTACATGAAAATAAAGTGACCTCCCCATGACATCTATCAGTGGATAAGATAAGCTCATTTAGCTGTTCCACGTGTCTGCTGGCTAGAAAAAGTGTTGGCTGGGTTATACTGGGGACCGTCCTCCTTTGAGCAGGCACTTGGACTGCTACCTTCCAACCCTTGTTTTCTATGACTCTATACTTGTCCAAAAGGGCCAAGGTGTTAGACTGGAGGAAACGAGTGCAGTCCAAGGAGAGACTACTGGAGAAAACTGAGTCCTAAATCCAGAGCCAACAAGCTGGTGCCCGTCTAGGAGGTCTTCCTTTCACTTCCCCAGCAAGGGCCTATGGAGCAGCTGGACGCGGCCGCCACCGCCGCTCTCCTTGCAGGCAGCCCCGAGCCCCCAGGAGGAGGTGCTCGTGTCACGGGCGCAGGTGGATGTGAGGCAGCGGGGCCTGACTCAAGGAGGTGCCCGGGTGCACGAGGGACACAAAGCGCTGAGCCAAGAGTTTCGCGTCCCCCCTGTGATCGCGTCGCCGGGCCGGGGGGGGCGGAATCTCCCCAGCGCCTGCCCCGTCCGCGAGGCGAGGACTGAGCGTCCCCAGGGCTGCATCCAGCCCGGCGCGGGGGCCCGAGACGGCGGCTATTGTGAGCGCGGCGCGGGCTGCAGTCGCCTCGACCCGGGAGGCGCAGGACCGTCCCACCCGGCCCAAGACTGCAGGTCCCAGCATGCGCTACAGCCCACTAGCCGCTTTAGCGTGTGCTGCATGCCGGGAGCTGTAGGCCACCCCGCTTTTGCCGCGGGAGGGCGCTGCGGAGCCTGGCGGGAGCCGTAATCTGCGCCCCTCCCCTCGCTGGGGGAAGGGGGCAGTGCTTCCGGTTCCGGGAGCGCGGCGCGTTACGCCGCGGCGGTTGCAGCGTGCGTGCAGACGTACGTACGTGCGTCCGGCGGGCGGGGGGAGGGAGCAGCCGGCGGCGGCCGAGGTCGGAGCGCTCGCGGTTTCTGTTCCGCGTTGCGGGGCGGGCGAGCGCGGGGAGGGGGAGCGAGGAGCCGCCCGCGCGGGGCTACCGCCCCCGCCGCCATGGAGCCCGACTCGGTGATCGAGGACAAGACGATCGAGTTGATGGTGAGTGGCCGCCCCTCCCCCCGCCGCCTGGCCCAGTCCGGCCCGGCCCGCCCCCACCCATCCATCCCCCTGGACGGACGGCCCGAGCCGCGGGCGCTGCCGCAGTGGGAGCGGAGCTAGGCCTCGCGGCGCGTGGGGGAGGGGCTGGGACAAAAGCCCGCGGCGGGGCGGGGCGAAAGTGACACTCGCGGGGCCTCGCGCAAGGGGCCGAGGCGGGGCGAGCCCTGCCGGCGGGGAGGAGCCCGCGCCCCGCGTGGGCTCCTCCGGGCGCCTCCAGAAGCCGCTCGGCCTCAGGCGGCTGCGACTCCCGCCTCTGGCGCCTCGCACCCGGCCCCGCGAGCCATAACGGGTGGCGCCGAGTGGCGGCTCGGGCTTGTCGGCAGGTTGTGCCCAGGTGCGGCCTCCCGTCGGTCCCGTCCGCCCCGCCCCGGGGGCACAAGCCGGCTGTGTAGTAGGCCGGGGGACGCCACTTCCTGGGCGCAGAGCGAGGAGGAGGCGGATGGGGCCTTCCCCCCGCAGCTTGGTCATGGTAACGGCGCCTTCGTTAGGGGCTGGGAACCGTCCTTAATCTTCAGGCCTGAAACTTGTCCCCTATTTGTTCCACAAGCCCCTTTTCCTGCCACTCCCTTGTTCTGTCATCCGCACGGGGCATGTCCAGTGGCAGCTAAGTGAACTTGTGTTTTTGCAGCAGCACCAAGGAGCTGGTTCAGGGCAGCAAGTGTCTGTTTCCCGCAGTTCAGCCAAACTCCATGCTGTAGTTGTAGCGTGAGGTTAAATATTTATGCTTTGAAAATGAGATCTGTAGGGATGCTGTGGGGAAGTAGGAGAAGGGAATAGATTAACATCTCAGGTGCCGTGTTCAGTGTAGAGCAAGCTAATTTAAAGGCACCATTGAGTATTCAAAGCTAATAACGGAAAGAATAGCAAGAGTGTTCTAGACACATTTTCTATGTACTGCTTTGTGTTAATATTTTCTTTTAAAAAGAATGATGTGATGGCACAATTAGAAAGGGAGATGACAGTGCACACTTCTAGCGAACACTGAAAGTGCTGGGTACTGTAATGGCATAAGATAAAACACATCTGAATTTTTTAAGCAGCTCTACATGCTGTGTAGTCTAAGCAGACTGGTTTGGGGAACTTGTGAATTTTCTTTAAAAATTCTGTCATGGTTGAGTGTTATACCACCTTGTTCAACTAAGAAGTGAACATTCAAGAATACCTCTCTGTCATTTTATTATCGTGTGCTCTTTCTGCATTTCTTTAACCCTTGGATACTGATCACTAAGGTTTCTGGATACAGTTGATCTTAATGATTCCTTGATCACTGTTGATCCAGTGAGCCCACATTTTAATGTTGGTGACATCAGAATCACTCATGCTAATGGACTGTAACAAGAGTCAGTGATATCCATGAAGGAATCTGTTAGAAGGGCCATCTAGTTAAGGAGTGAGTTGTTTTTGTAGGTAGAAAACCAAAATAGTATTACAAATCTGAAGTGCGTAAGCATAATTCTGCTGGCTACTTTGCTTTGCATAATGGATGATTACATATGATGGTAGTGGTACCTAAATGGAATTTAAGGTTCTAGGTAGAGTTGTTTTGCTTATCTAGGTTGTTCCTTTGACAGTGTGTTCTTTAGTTTTATTAATAGCTTATCTGTTTCTTTACTACACTGCTAACTAACAAAAGCAAAGAATACATTTTAAATGACACAATTGTTATACTCCCTAAATCCTGAAAAATGGAATGGATAAACAAGTTTAATGGGACTTTTAGAAAAATACTCTAGAAGATTTTTTTGTATAGGAGTGAGCATCAAAGCTGCTTTGTGTTGCACAACTGGAATACAAAAAAGTACAGTTACTTCAGCTAATGTATATATATATAGGTTTGTAGCGCTTGCAGAGCTCGTGATACTGATCATCTAGCTTGTCAGAGCTGCTATTTTAATAACAGTTCATAAATAACATGTAGTGAATTAAATAAATGAGATGTATAACCATTTTCATAGAAAATTAGCTAGTAAAAATGTAGTTGGTAGTCATATTTTTAATGCTATTGAGGGCCTTTGTTAAAACAAACTTGCATTACTATGAGCTAAATACTATATTCTTTTGATACAGACTTTATAAACCAAGATGTGACATTTCTTTAGCTACTTGGCAATGTTTTTACTTTGTAAACATTTCTGTGGGATGTTAGACTTAAGACTGGGTGAAAAACTGTTTACTGTAAAGTAAACACAAATGAAAGTGCTATTGACAAAAAAGAAGTGTGGCCAAGAGAGGAAAAAACTTGCCTTTCTACTAAAACTGTCTGCTGTTAGAAAGAATCTTTCAAATGGAGACTATTTTAAAACACAAGATTTATTTTGGTACTTCTTGCATTTTGTAATTATTCTTAAGTAAAATAAGATACAAGCATTAAGGTTCTAAGTGCAGGCTCTTTTTTGTGCCCCTCTGGTATAGTAAATAACATTTTGCTTGCTGTACCTTTCCTGCAAGAGTGGGGAAAAATAATTATGGGTGAAATTTTTACCAATGAATAAACTTATTAGTAACAACTGGAAGGGAATGCTGAGTACTTAAACTGACAAGCAGGATATGATATAGCAACGTGTTAATTGCATGAGAGTTTCTATCTCTCATTTGTTCCCAAGTTTGATAATTTGCATTTATTTAAAAAAATTGCTGGTGGGAATAATATTGTTCTATACTTACAGGTGAGATTTAAGTAAAATCTTCTATCTGTAGTGACATTAAATGTGGGTTCTAGGCTTGGGTTTTAGATATCTTGTTTTACTTTTGTATGTTTTTTCTCTCTTAATGTTTTTTTCTCTTTGTTGAGGGCTGTAGTTCCAATGTAGCAAAAGTATTTTAAGGATTTCATTGGTGATGGTGGTGGCAGTGGGTAAGAGTGGATAGCCTCTGATATAGACATGAAGTACATTGGCCAAAGGAAATATTTTCTCGAGATGTAAGGCTTGGAAGACTTAATGTGTTTCTAAACTGCAGCCTGTGTGTCATATCTGTTATGAAAATGAGTTTAACATGATTGTCATTATTTTAAAGTATTTATTGCTCTGTTTTGGTAAAATGTCTTGTATGCACAAGACAAATGTCTAGGAAATAAATAGTAAGGAAGCAATCCCAAATTGATGGAAACCCTGAGTAGACTAGCCCAAAAGGCTTGTCCACGTCCTAACTTTTACAAGAACAGCAAAGTAGCATTTTTGAATAACACTGTGCAAAGTTAAGTAACTTTAACTTTTCTGGCTTTCTTGATCCAAATTCATCCATGGACTTCATTCTAAGATAATGATTGTTTTATGTGTCATTTTTGATAAATGGTATTTAAATACAGTTGAGAACTGGGAGATGTACTCTAAATGGGCAGTAAAGTATGGTTTCATCTTTTCAGCAAAAAAAGTGCTTGTTTTGGCGGTGGGGGATGGTGGTGTTTGGGATTATTGGTCACAATTCATGTATTGCATTTTTTTTTTTTAAGTTTCATTCATCCACTGCATTCATTCTGCTAAAAGACTCCTTAATCAGTAGCAAAAAATTTATTGGCAGCTTACAGTTTGCATTAGCATGTTATGAAAGATGCAAAAGTGAGGAACATGCTATCTGTTTAATATGAAATGGATATCCTTTGCCTAGAGTGGGAAATGTAAATCTTTGTTTTCAGGCCATGGATCTATCCAGACACTTATCAGACTTGTTTATTGAAGCAGGGAGCCAAGCGTGTTTAAAGATTTGCACATGTTGAGTTTATCATCAATATTTCTATAACACTCTGGTGTTCATGATATTTTACAAAAGCAGGTCACTTCCCTGACGAGCTTTCAGCTTAAGTTCAACCTAATGCTGTATTTTGGGAGTAGAGTGAAAGGCTTGTGGAAGGCCAAGGACTAGAAGGAGCAAAAGCTGTTTAAGTTTTTGAAAAGCATCTATTTATACTCAACTTGAACTTATATTTTAAGAGTATGTTTATGAAATATCTCCTTCCTCATCAGTTACCTTTACTGCCTACCTAATAGAACATGACCAGAGTTTAAATATTGTGGTGAAGAACTATGGTTTATACTCTTGTCAAAAAACCTGTCCCCTTACTCCTGGAAAAGCCTTATGATAAGCACTGAATGGCCTCATATCCAGACGGCAAGCAAATTGCAGAATCGGGTAAACAGTCTCCAGAACCGGCGAGTACTTGGACAGTAGCAGTTTCTCTAGCAAGCCATGTGAATGTTAACTGAAGTGTCCTGGTATTTGATAGTAATGGGAGGTGGCCGTCATCCCAAAGCATTTAGAAGTTTACTCATGTAGAACTTGAAGCACTGTTGTAATATGCTGTCTCTACCAAGTACTGCTTATCAGGTGAGGAGCTGCATTTTGCACCAGCTTAAGTTTTCAAAATGGTTTTGAAGTATAGTTCTGTTTAGAGCATAGTAGAGTCCATTTTGAGGAGATAAAAATATGGCTAATGGCCTTAACTAGATCTGAAACAAACAAGGAGGCACTTGTCTTAACCAAACATCTGATAAAAATCTTGGCAGTAGTTCTTAAATCTGTAAGCAGATGAAGAAACTAACAGGACTAATAGGTTGTGGCTTAGTGCAGACTAGTGAGCATGCAGTCAGCTGAGTAAGAATGTAGTAGTTTTGCTAATTACTTCTCATAACCTACAGTCATTACCTCAGCAGATTTGGAGAGGTCAGTAATATGAAGATTGAAATAGCATAGAGGGGTGGGATGAAAAGATGAAAGAACCAACTATTGGGTCAACCTGAGGAATACTAGACAGTTCCACATATGGAAAAGAAATGGATTGAGGACACTTTGTAGATGCAGGGAGTATCTGGAGACAATGTTTGGAAGTTGCAAGATTAGAAAGTTTTGAGGCAGGAGGTAGGAAGAGTGCAGCTACAGAGGCTGGAAAGGACAGGGCTCAGTATAAAAAGCAAGATTGCTGTGATTTTTGGCTAGAAAGGGAAAAAGAAGACGTTGGAAAGAGCATGAATAAGATGGACCATTTAGATTGGAAAAGTTGAGTGATGAAGGATTGTGATAAACTTGAGGTGAGCAAGATATTTGGGAGAGATGTTGGAGGACAACACGAGAGAGTATTTGCAAGAGTGAGAAGGGTGGGATAAGCACTAGAATTCAAATGGGGTGTGGGGTGAATCAAGGTGTAGAGTAAGCAGAAAGGAAGACTGAATCCTTTAGGTATTGGCTTGTTCATTTGGGTTGTAGTCACACATGAGACCAAAGGTTATGATGCATTCAAACCTTTACTATATTCCAGATACCCAGAACATTTGCCTGAGTATCTGTTTGAATTTTCTAAATGAGTTTGTTTGAGCTAGAGTCCTTTCAGATGGATGCTATAAGGTCCAAGACAGGGTTGTTCAACTTGAAGCCTGGGGGGGTGTTAACTTGCAGCCCTCAGGCAGCTCCCTGGCTGTTTACTGATGGTGCGGTCTCCAGCCTTCCCCTTCTTCCTCTGATTTCTGCTTCCTGCCTCTGCCCCTGATGATGGGGTAGCACTGCCCATGGGAGCTTGGTGAGTCTTGCATAAGCTGTGCAACATGTAGCCTTTGGCTGCTTGTAAGTTGGACAGCCCTGGTCTAGAGCAGTGGTTCTCACCCTTTTTTGTAAACATCATGGCCAGTCCTGACCCACTGCCTCCACCCCTGCGCCCAGCCCCTGAGCGTGTGGGGTAGGAGGGTAGGTGTGAGGCATGGGGGGGCCAAGCAGCCCCTTGAAGGCTGTAACTCTGCCAGCCTGCAAGGGAAAAGCCACGGTTTCCCACACTTTTCTCCTTTAAAGAAGAATCCATTTTATAAGTTTGTTGATCCATTTTTAAAGTCATTCGTGACCCTTTCATATATTCTTGTGACCCACTTTTGGATTATGACCCACACGTTGAGAAAGAGTGGTCTAATGATAATGCATTCAGTGGGAAAGATGATCACTGCTATGTTGTCTTGCAACTCGGTGGACGGCTAGCATTTGTGTTGTCAGAAGTGGCTCAGCCGATTTTCAGAAACTGAACTGAACTTCACATACATCCTTTTGTGTATTTTAGTGTCAATTGTACCTCTTGAACAGGATTGTTAAACAAATGTTGCAAATGTGCCACTTGAGGTTTGTTGGGTCATCTCCCCAGTTTACTTTAGTAAGATGTCTCAGTTTAGGCTGTCAGGGTTAAGACCTGAGGAAATTCTTTGAAGATCAGATTCAGTACCTTTTTCCTTACATCCCTTTCCTGCTAAACACTACTTCAGTTGTTGTATGAAGCTGGTGGGTGTCCTTTAGTTTGTAAATGCTTACTGATATAGTGTCATAGAATACACAGTTCATTATTACACTGGCATATTCAGTGCATCTTGGATCTCTTCTACATTCTTGATTGTTTTTAAGCATTGTGTAATAGTGTGTAAAATAAAATGGCATATGGTTCAAAATGAAGTGGATGGTATGGCAAAGATGCAAAAAAGAGGAAATAATGTATGTGGAACATTAAGAGAGCATACCTATACGGGAGCATTGCTGTAGCCTAAGTAAAAGCCTACTCAGGAAATAAATTGAAAAAAAAAAGAATGCTGAGTTTTGAAACTGCTATTGGTTAATGACACTATTTAGTTTACCATCTTTTCTTGGGTCTAGTGCAGCTATCTACATTTTATTATCTTTTCTGAGCCTGAAGTTTGGGCATAGCAGTATTGGGAGTGGCTTGCTGCTTGTAGAAACTGCTCAGACTGATGGGGAGAAGGCTGTGATGGTGGGCATAGCCATAATGATACATGTTCATTTAGTTCTATTGGCTGCACATACGTTTAGTCATGCACCCATGTTACCACCTAGGGTGGTTTCTTGAAAGAGATGTTATGGTACATATTTTGCAAGCTTAAGGCATAGGACAAATCCTTCTTCCCCCTCTCCTCACATTTATAGACTCATTCTTGACCTTACTGGGATGAATGCACTGATTCAGCTGTCTTGCTATATTTTACAGCTTACCCTGTTACATATACTGCTTTCTATGAGCTGTCCTCCTGTGTTTGTCACAAGCGACCAATGCCTTTATGTGGTCACTTAAAGGCCTGTCATGTTTTCAGAAATTTAGTTCAAGAAAGCAGTGTTCGTATATTTAGGAAGTAAATTTTCTTCCAATAAAAGCTGGATTAGCAGTGGGAGAAATTCAGGATACCTGTTTACATGTAAGCATTGTATTAGCAGCAGTAATCCAACCTTCTCCACAAACCTATATTAGTGTGCTTCAACCTTGACAGGCTGAAATCACTTAGATGTTAGAGCAGTGCTGGAGCACCCTGGGGTATGCCAGATCCTTTGTAGGGTGCCTGAGGTGTGGGGATATCAGCAGATAAGCTCAGGCTTGCCACTGCCTGCGTGATTTCCCCACCCACCCACCCACACACTGCCCGGCTTTTCTGCAAGGTGGGAAGCCCAGTAATATGCAAATTAGTTTTTGAAATTGGTTCTGCTCAATTCATAAAAGTTATGGAGGGGTGCCTTGAGTCTGAAAAGTTTGAGAATTGCTGGATTAGAGGGTCAATACAGCCTTCAACAACCGTTTGGAACAAAGGGTGCCTATATATGAGCAGACGTGATTAATCAAGTGTGCTGGAGTTTGGTAATTGCCACACTGCAGCAGCCTCCAGTGTCTCATGTATCAGCATCCCCGCACTTCAAAATGGCAACAGGACACTTTATATAAAGTGCTCCCATTGCCATTTTGAAGCATGGGGATACTGATACACAAGACGTTCTAATTAAATCCCCCCCCTAATACACACATACTCCCAAAGCACGTGGACAAACACCAAATAAGTTTGCAAATTTTGGTGAACTTAATAATATAGGCACCTGTTTCCTAAGTGAGATGTTTTTCTATAAACCGGCGGGGGAAAGCGGGGGCATCAATTTTAAGCTACTGTTTAGTGGGGTATTTTTTTAATGAGTGACAAAAGGCTCTGTATCACACATCAATCCTGTTAGCCATATTGATGCATCAGTGCCTTTTAGGCCTGATTATACTGTTTTCAAATTCTTGATTATAAAGTTTTGGTCAATATATATTATTAGTTTTTATGACACGCGTATCTATGGGGTACGTGCTTGTCTGAGATGATGGCTAAAACTACTCCACTTTTCATGACTTTCTCACCTTTTTAAAATAAGATGATGTATTAGTGTTTTTTATTACCTTGTAATCTGTATTCTGAATTTATCTTTGACTCATAGTTTATCAGTTTTTTTCAGTTGCAACTTGTAGCTGGTTAAAATTAAAACAGGAAGATTTTTCTGCCCAGGAAACTAAAACTAGCCAGGAGAACTTGGTCTCCATCACCCTTCTTCATCTCTAGAGTAAAATGAGATAACTGAGATGTGCTGCAGCAGATTTCCAAAGAACTCAAGTGATGCCTTCATGGTGAATTGCTCCCTCCTTTTAACATCCTTCTGACTGTTGCTTAGCGAAATAGTACATGCTGATAATGTTGGTGGCCTTTTTGTTACTAAGAAGAAATATATGAGTCATACATGGATATCTTGTTGCTTGTCTAATTACATTGGTAGCAGTCCTGGTTCTTCAAAATCAGAGATCGGACCTAATTTCTAATTTGCAAAGATTCTATCTCCTTGAAAAGTTATTTTGCCTCTGACTTAATAGAGCTATGATAAATGAATTAACACAGAGATTCAGAAAATCCTTTTGCTACTTAGATTCAGGCAGTATCAGATTTGATCGAAGCTAGTGGTATGCACAGATGATGAGAATGGCAGTTATTTATTTTTTTTCTAACATCCGTCTTCAAAGTGCTTTTGCATTCTCTTGCCTGACTTGAGACTAACAGGGCTAACTATCTCTTTCTACAAAGAGCTTTTGTTTTGATATTTGCAACACTCCTGCTGAGATCAGTGGCTTGGGTGTCAAAGGGGTTGATGAGGAGAGCCGAAGGAATGGAGAATACGGTTGCAGTTCTTCTATGGACTTTGCATAACTTACAAGTCCTGGAAAGTGTTAGATGTTTCTTCTTCCCAATGTCAGGGGAAGTAGTTTCTTAAAATGTCATTATTTGAAAATTGCTTGATGGGTTACATATGAAGGGCTCTCTGTCCTTGAGTATGCACTTTCCTGGAGCGGTATCACAGACAATACAGTAGGTACTCTTTTTGCAGTTTCCATCTTCTAATGGTTATGTTCTTGATGGTTTCCTCTAATATATTTGCTATTTCAGAACCTGAATGTACTCCTGAAAGTGCTCTGTGAACTCTCTTGATACTAGATTTCATCATTTGTTTTTAGTAGTGTAAAGAATCATTTTTTGTAATCATTATTTGGTCAAGAGTGGCTTATTCTATTTTGTGGTTTTTTTTATTTCTATATTTTAAGAAAGATAGCTCTACTGGAAATGTACTGAATGCTGGCATGATTTAGATTGCAACAGAGCCTTAGAGGTTATCTCTTCTTACTGCTCCCAGATAGGAAAACAGTTTTGAGACTTGGGAGGAAAGTCAAAGAATCACTGTAGTAAATTTAATTCATACTATGTATTTGGAAACAGCTATAGAGGAAGCATATTTTAATAGAGAGTGACCATATTGAAGGCTGAAGTGCATCTGTTTTGAAAACCACGTAGAAAACAATGGAACATATTTGTTAATGTGAATTGATGATTGATACTTTAGTATGTGCTTCATTCTTGGAGTCCTAGCTTCTTCTCTTAGCTCTCAGTCTTTGTAAAGCAAATAGTTACCCAAAAAAATGTCTTCTGGGTTGGTTGAATCAGGGCATGGAAAAGAGCAATTTCTTGTCTGTAAATATAGTTTCTTTGTCTTAGATCCACCAATCCGGTGACCCCATTAATGTAGTTGCTGCCGGAACCATGGTGTGGCATGTAGGTTGCCTTGTCTTTCTAACAGCAATAGGAGTACGTAATTGGGATTTCGTTCAAGAAAGAAGTAGATACACCAAGCTGAAGATGATTGGCTGCTCTCTTTTAACAGACAAGTCTGAGAAGGAAACCCCATTCGAATCCCCTTTCATTCTGGATTGGTGGATCTGAAGCCCAGAAACAAAGTTTCAGGTAAGAAATCACCCTGTACTATATCTTATTGCTTCTGCTTAGTTGAGTTTTTCAGAAAACTAAATATCTTGCTTTTACTACATAACCATTTGAAATATCATAGGGTGACCTAATGTTAACTATTGGTGTGAGTTTAGATTAAGAAAGGGTATGTTCAAAACACAAATGTTTCACTTGTTAGCAAGTTATGTTTTGCTCAGAGATGCATATTTCAGAGAGTTAGGATCTCTAAATTTCCTATCTCTTGTGGAACTAAAAAGCAGTATCTACACATGCATGATCTTTAAGTAGCTAGCTGATGGGACTAGAGGCAGGGGAAGAACTATGGTTCCATTTATAACATCTTTGTGATTTGTGGCTGAGAGAGATCACAATTTGGAGATCTTATTGATGAGGGTCAGTGGCATGACACTAGTCTTCCATATGATTTCTTACTGAATTATGTACTCGCTACAAGTCATAGTTAGACAATTAGTATCTTTTTATTCTAGTCCACACCAGTTTCCAGATTTGTGTTTTAACCTGTTTAAATGCAGTGTATTCAGTTCTCAGTGTGAGATTTTTAAACTTCAGTGAAACTTCATTAACTAAACATTGTGTAGGGTTCATTCTGTTAGTTTTTACAACTGATTCATTAGCATTTTAATGTTTGGCATTCAAGAACAAGTTCCCATGTGTAATGGCAGGCTTATTTTAAGCTAGGAGGGTATGAACAGGCTACTTTTGCTTAATTGTACATGTCAGGTGACTAAAAATATTTGTGTCTCTGGGAAATTTTGAAATGCTGTTGAAAGGCTGACTTGTTTAGAATTGGCTTTTTAAAAATAGCTCTGGAAGGTATTTTTATGTACTCTTTAATAGGGCTGTGCGGAGCATCGGTCACTGATTTGATTCAGCAGAGATTTGGCCTGATTCGATGTTCGAGTCTTCAAATCCGAATCGAAACAGGAGACTCTTTAATCTCTCCGAATCGATTTGGAAAGGTTTGGTGATTCTGACATAGATGCAGCTTTAAATGTTTTTTCTACATATGTCAAGGCACCAGGTAGCTCGTGAATGCTGAGATACTGAAGTGGATGGAACATCTCATGGGGGTCCCCAGCGCACTCAGTGGTGGACCCAGAAGTGGACCAGATGCACTTCCAGTCCACTTCTGGGTCCACTGCGGAGTGTGTGGGGGACCCTCCCACATCCCTGGGCTCAGTGACTGCTGCCTCCTGGGTCTGGGGGTCACCTGGGGTCTCCCCGTGTCCAATCGCCAAGCCTGGGAGGTGCGGGGGTCCCCGCATGCTTGGTGGTGGACCCGGAAGTACTTCCAGTCCACTTCTGGGTCCACTGCCAAGCACGCGGGGGCCCCCCACGCTCCTGTGGGTTGCTCCATCCGATTTAGCATCTTAGCATTCGCAAGCCACACTGGTACTTCAAGGTACGTAGAAAAAACATTTAAAGCTGTGTCTGGCTGAATCGCTGATTCTCTGAGTTGGCACTGAATCTTCAGAATCGGATTTGGCCAAATTGAATCAGGACAGCTATCCAAATCAACAAATCAAATCACTCTCCCCTGATTTGAGCCGAATTTGAATCTGAATTGAATATGGCCCATTTCACATACCCCTACTATTTACACCAGGGGTGGGCAAAATGTTGCCCGCAGGCCAGATATGGTCTGCCAGGCCATTCTATCCAGCCTACGGGGCCCCTAAAATGTTTAGAAAATTAATATTTATCTGTCCCTGGCTGCCTGTCATGCAGCCCTCAATGGCTTGCCAAAACTCAGTAAGCGGCCCTCCGCCCAAAATAATTGTCTGCCCCGGTTTCCACATATTCCCAACACTGTAGTTTCTTCTTTTAATGTGCAGCAGATTCACAGGTCAATCTCCTTTTGATATTAAATGAAGCAACACTAAACTTCTTGGTGTGCGGAAGACAGCATGCTCCTATGAGTGACCTAGCTAGTTTTTTTTTAGCTTTCTTCTATTTTCAGTATTAGTCTCAATATTGACACGTACATTAATTTAATTAGCTGCCTTTCTACTTTTAATACTTTTGGATGATCTCTGTCTGTGCTCTTTTGAAGAGAATTATTAAAGTCAATTCTTAAGAAGGTGCTATTGCATAATGTTAGTTTTATTCACATATACTTTCTTTGGTCTGTAGTCTTGTGTGTGTAGGTTCAAAATTCTGTTTGGGTTTACCAGAGTAAAACATAAGTGGGTTATTTCCTCAAGGGTACCTTTAGCTTTTTAGCATCATTTTATTTTGACTGACTTTGTTCTTTCCTGGTTAGCAGAAGGGAGTCCTTCATATGTTTCTCACTATCTTCATCCTCTAAACTATGGAGAAGTGAAACATTTATTTTAACTTTGATTTAAGGCACGTAAGTTACAATTTTTCTTATATTCAACAGATTTGAAACGGATGTTTCATGTACCCTGAAGATTTTACCTGATGGATTTACATTAGGAAACATAGACTACTTGTGGAATATTTGGTGTTAAATGTGATTTTTATCCTTGAAAAGGATATTTCTTGAAAGATGAGAGAATTTTAGTGGGAAAACTAAATATTTCTTGTTGCTATATGCAAACTGTTAAAAATGGGTTTTAATGCCTAATTGCCGATTGAAAACAAGTTAATCAATTTGTAGGTTTTTTAAATGATTTGTATGATTTTTTTTATTGTCATTTTTGAAAGACTAAAAGGGACTGATCCTGTTGAAGGCAACATGCTATTTGTGTGTGTAAAACTAGCATGTGTATAAGTATTGAGATGTTTAGAGTCTAAATTTTGTGCAGCATTTAAAACTTAAATTTTATTTAATAATAATAATAATAAACCTTTTAAAGATAATTGTAAGAGAATTACAGTTGACATGCAAACAGTGAACAGTGTTTATAACCCAAACACTACAGTGCTAAGAACATGTATTGAAGCTCTGTATCTTAACATGTAAAGTTGAGACTTTATGGCTGTGTCCAGATGAGTGTGGCTATGCAGTCTGAACACAGCCTGGACAGTCTATGCATGTCTGTTGTGTCACATACTTCATGTTTAGTTGTTCTCCATGCTACAAGAGAGCAGCACAGAGGGTTTCTTTGACCCTTCCACAAGTCAAAAAAATTTTCAGAGGAAAAAAAGCAAAGCGTATGCATGAGCAGCGTGTGCCGTTCAAAAGCAGAGTTGGGCTGCCTGGAGCTGTGCTGTGGCTGCTGGCCAGGCTCTGCATGGCAGAATTGTTGTTGCCGCAGCCCCAGGAAGCTCCCGGGACCCCAGGTAAGGCGGGGTCCTGGGAGCCCCATCCCTTCTGGGGTAATTTGCTGTGCACTAGAGGTCACATGGCATGCACGTTCCCTGGGGAAACCTAGTGGTGACACAAGGTATGCCACTGTTAGTTGTTTCTGTAAAGCCAAACATCCACACCACTTGTGGACGTGGACTGTGGGCGCAGACAGAAGTGCAGCTCCCAGTTGTGACTTGGAAGGATTTTTGCAAAGTATTCCTAGTTACAACTTTACACCTAACCAAACAGAAGTTCAGTCTTGGTTCCAGGGGGGAGGGGAGTGGCTGGGAGCCTGAAATCAGGTTCCCATAGAAGTGGCCAGGCCATCTGCCAGTGCTTGCTGTTTTTAGAATGAGTGGGGAAAAAGCAGCTGAGGGAGCTCATTCTTGGGGCTCCCTAGTTGGTGCTGAAGGGTGGGGTGGTTGAATTGGAGCCCTCCCACCTCAGGGGAGGGGGAGGGAGGGAGAGCTGCAGTACATCTGCTCCACCCTGGGGGTGGGGTGGGGGGGGGCTTGAAATCCCCCCAGACTGAACTCCCTCTCCTCTCTTTCCCTCCTCCTGTTCTAAAAACAGGGACAGGCTGGGAGCTGGACAGACACAAGTTACAAAAGACTCTACATTTTGTAAGATTTGTATTCCATACTCCATGCATTTTTTAACCTGTTTGCAGCTGTGCACTCATTTGGTCACAGCTATAAACTGCTTTCTGTGGCCAGATCAGGCAAAAATTGTCACTTTTTTCTGCACCTCCTATGGTAAGGCAGGCAAGTTTAAGTATATATGCTTTATTTACTTTGGACAAATAGAGCATGCTAGCACATGTTGGTTGACCAGCACATTTTAAGTACCTTTTACCTTATAGCTTGAAATACATCTGAGCAATCTGTATCACGACTTACTTCCTAGACAAGCTTCAGCAATGTTTACTCAACTCCTGTGCTGTACATATGTACTTTGTCACATTGCAATCCCAACTGTAGTTTTCCTTTCTGTATTTCATGTTGTTTTCTTAGATCTGATACAGTATGGGGCACCTCTTGTGTTACTTCTGACAGCAAGAAGAAAGGATTTTTGCTGGTCTTTCAAAATGTACTGTTTGTATGTAACGACCATTTTGCCAGTTTAGACAGGAACACAGTGGATTTTTTTTTTTTTTTAGTTATGGGGTGACAAGGGAGGTATGTGTAAAAGGGATGCTAGATTTATTATAGATGTTCTTTGTATTAGAAAACACTGCTTGATATCAGTTAACTGTGCTTAAAGTGATGTGCATGGGATTGTGTTTTTTGTGAATATTCTTGGATCGTTATGAAAACAAGATATTGCATTTTATGAGTCTTATGCTGCTGAACAAATTACAGTGGAGTGAGATTGTTATTATGCTTAAGAACAATCATTTAAATATTGTCTCCGCTGCACCCGAAGTCCTTTTGTAGTATTTATTTTGCTTTAGCAAATTCATGTATTGATCTTCAAGGAGCAAAATGGGACTGCATTATCAGTCACATTCCCATTAATTTATATTGTCCTACAAAGAACTACTGTTTGGTTATGTGGAGAGCTATTGTAATCTAATTACTTTCCATTTATATCTTGCTTTGAACTTACTGATGTTTCATGCAAGATTCTTCCCAAAATTTAAGTAGATGGTCTGTGCGAGGCTGTATCACTGAGATAACTTGTTTTTGAATGGCCATCATCCAGCTTAACTAGACTGTTACTCAATGAAAGAGACTCAAAGATTGGTTTCACAATCTCTTTCTCTCTCTCTCTTTTTTGTAAAAAAAAAAAAAAAGATGATGAAAAATGGTAAGAACTTTCACAGATAAGTTTTTAAGTTGAGTTTGTGGATTATAATTGTATGTTTACCTTGACTTCTGAGAAACTCAGTTTTAAAGTGTTTTAATTTTGTGCTAAAATTACAAAGTAAATTGAGATTTTTGCACAATGACAACTTGGCCATGAATAAAATGAGAAAGTAACCCTTTCTAAATGAAGCAGAATTTCTGTTTCACAACAGTGTATTTCAGAGATGTTATAAACACAATATTCAGACCTAACCAGACACTGAAAATTGGATATGGCATTCCATTGGAAACTGTCAGGTTTTAGTTGATTTTTTTTCTTTCTTTTTGACTACACAAACATAACAGCAATTCCATGGCAAAGAACTTGGAAAAATCACAACAGGTCAGAATGTTTTTAACATTTTGGGTTTCTATTTGAAATTTCTCATTCTGTCTTGTGAATCTTCTTTGCACACCCAACAGTGCCAATATTGCAGTATCCTGTAACACCCTTGAAAGGATCTCAGAGTGCCACAGGGTGCTGTAGCACCCTGGTTGAGAACTGCTGGTATAGAGCAGGGGTCAGCAACCCCCGGCACATGTGCCGAGCATGGCACATGAGGCCATTTTTCTTGGCACGCATTGTGGCAGCGGGGGGGAGGGAAGGGGCAGCAGTTGTTTGCGGCTGGCCCCAACTCTGGGTAGCTGCTGCCAGCGGGGAGCCCAGACTGCTCTCAGCAGGCAGCTGGGATGCATTAAGCCCTGCTGGGAGCAGTTGGGGCTCAGTGGCTATCAGTAGCAACCCAGAGCCAGGGCCAGCTGCAGCCAGGAGGCTACAAACAGCTGCTACTTCCCTGGCCGTGGCTCCAGTGCATGCCAAGGAAAACTGCCAACGCAGTGCTGGCACCTGTTGCTTTCCTGGAGCCTGGGACTGGGAGAGAGCTAGGGCTGGAGGTTGGGAGGGCAGAAGCTGTTCGAAGCCTCCTGGCTGCAGCTGGCCCCAGCTCTGGGTTAGCTGGTGATAGCCATGGAGCCCAGGCTGCTCTCAGCAACTGCCTGAGAGGATGGAAGCAGTGCTGCAAGCAGCCTGGACTCCATGGCTATCACCAGCTACCCAGAACCTGGGCCAGCTGCAAACATTTGCTGGCTCTCTGCCCCTGCCCGTGCTCCGGGGAGGCAGCAGATCCTGCTGTGCTGCCCTCACAGCTGCTTTTGCAGAGCAGCCTTGGAACCTGGCACAGCAGGGCACAGTGGGGGCCGCAGAAAGCTGCTGCTCTGAGCTCCCTGCTGTCCTGGCCACACTTTCCCTGCAGGCGGGGCCAGCAGCAAGGGGCACAACTCTGTGCTGCCCATGCTGCTCCTGTGCACATGGGCGAAGTGCAACACAGGCAGCGTGGAGCTTGTAGCAGCAGGCAGCTTCCCTGTGTGGTCCCTCTGTGCACTGCTGCTGTGGGTCACATGTGCTGTGCTCCTGGCCTTGCTGCCCTCCCCTGGGCCCTCTGGAGTGCAACGTGTGACCTGGAACAGCAGTGCACTGAGGGGCCTCACAGGGAAGTTGCCTGCTGCTGCAAGCTCTGCACTACCTGGGTTGCACTTCCCCTGTGTACACAGAAGCAGTGTGGGCAGCATGCAGGGTTGTGCCCCTCATTGCTGCCCCCGCCTGCAGGGGAAGTGTGTCCAGGGCAGCGGGGAGCTGGGAGCAGCAGGCAGCTTTCTGCACCCCAAAGCTGCACCCTGAAAGTAGGGTTCCAATGCTGCTCTGCAGAAGCAGCGGCAAGGGCAGCACTGCGGGGAGCATCCCGGCATCTGTTGCCTCCTTGGGGCTGGGAGGCGGCTGGGGCTGGAGCGGAGAGGCTGCAGATGTTTGCAGCTGCCCCAGGTTCTGGGTAGCTGCTGATAGCCACAGAGCCCAGGCTGGAGGCAGGGGGTTGGGTGCGGGCAAGGGGCAGCAGGGCCAGGGGGCAGGGACTTTGGGTGGGGGACAAGGCATGCGAGCAAGTCATCTTGCCACGTACTCCCTGCCCTCATTTTGTTTTTCTGGCATGCCAGCACTCCGGCACTTTCCAAGGTAGGCATTGTGGGTTTTTTTGGCACTCCAGCCAAAAAACGTTGCCTACCCCTGGTATAGAGCCTTCCTTGAGCTGTCCTAGAGAGCTAGGGGCAAGTCATTCCTTTTGAATGACTCTAAATTATCACATCTTTTGTAGAATAAAAATAATTTTTAAGTTTCAGTTATTCAAATGCTTCTACAGACTTTAATTTTGGGGACACTCTCTCAGTATTTCTTGATTTATTAGAATACTTTTGTGCGTGTCATATTGCAGTTTTGTGAAACAGTTCCAAAGCTAGTGGCACTATAAACTACATACCAGGGAACTAATGTTCATACTTGTAAAGGAGGTCATAAGAAATTCTGATGCATGTGAAAAAACAGACCATTTCCCTGTCATGACTCCTAATCTGAAAAGTTCTTTTTGCATTAGCTGATGTTCCACTCCTGCTGATATTACTCACTTGAATGGGTTAACGGGTAGCAAATTCTCTGTAGGTAGTCTGGCTACATATTTAAACTTTTCTGTTGGTTAAAGTAATTAATTAATAGCATAACTGATTGTAATCCCAGCAAAATGATTTCCGTATACCACTAGTATCCCTGATGGGTATAACGACCTGTGAAAGATCAGAGCAGTGATTCAGCAATTCATTTGTACTGTCTCAGACAGTGATACCTGTAATTTCAAAATACATTGTAGAAAAGGAAAAGCCTCTCTTCCTACCTATATTAAATCCCCCTGCCTCTTGCACCTTAAAGAGTGAGAGAGGATTTGGTTTATTTTAGCCTGCATACTCCAAAGGTTGGTGTTGTTATCAACTTTGCTTATGCTTTTACAGTATTTGGTTGACCATCTATCAGTGAACTATGCAGGTGGCCTATGCGTACTGTTTGCAGTATTGCTTTGAACACAGAGTTTTCTGCAGCTGACTTGGAGTACTCCTGAGCGTACATGTCTGACCAGTTCTCTTACTTCATCCTAAATAATTCTGCTGTGATTTATCAAACTTCCCCCTTTCAGGCGAGTATCCCTTGATTTATCCAGTTTCTCCATACTTAGTAATTATTTTGATTGATCTCTGTGAAGCTTTGTAAATTGGTCTAATAGTGAAGCGGTAATAAAAATTCAGTTCAGTCAGTAGTGAAATTTACTGTGCGTTCTGATTTGGTGATCCTGGTTTTTTGGATGTCCAGTACTTCTGCTATTGTTTTTAGTGCCTTTCATCTAACAAATAGAAAACTAATTAGCATAAAATATTAAAGGGGAGCGCTGCTGGTGTCTCTAGTAATGTGCTTTAACTTGACTTAAATTTCACCCTCCCCCCAACTTTTATCCACTGGGGGCGGGGAAGAAAAAAGACTGACATGGTCCAAGCCAAAAGGTCCAAATTTCATTTAATTTTTGACATTAGAAATTTGAAGATCTCTAGGAGTAACTTTATGCATTACTTTATTTTTGCACGTTTTTCATCCTTCCTTACTTTTACAGCATTAGAGTTGGATGAGATTAATTTAACATGAAATGTGGAAACTGCCAATGTAGTGTCACATTTTTGATTGCCACCAGCTCTACCTGTTGCCACCTCATCATTCCCTCCCCCTCTGCCACCCCAGTTATCAAAAATAACTCAACAAAAGAAGCTTACAGGTAGCTACTTATTCCTTATTGTGAACATGCACTCTTTGATACTACTTTTTGTACACAAATATAGTGATAGCTATGTGTCTCGGCCTTTCCTTTATTAATCCTTTTCTTAACGTCTTTGTAATACTATTAAAAAAAATCTCCTATAGTTTAAACTTGACACAGATATTTGAAGTGATTTTGCCCATTGGATTTTAAACTCATTTGAAACTTATTTATGGGTTTCCTTTGGTTTTACTTTCTCTCTGCCTAAAGGACGTTTTAAAAACCCAACTTGGTAAAGGATCTAGAACAGTGGTTTCCAACCTTTTTTTGGCCATGGACCAGCACGGGGGCGGCAGAGCAAACTACCTCCCTCCTGGGGGCTTCCTTGCCCCCCCAGCTTTAACCCTGCATGTTACCACTGGCATCAGAAGCCTCTCGCCCTGTTGAATGGGGGTTGGGGGGCTTATGCCACGATCTGGCAGCCACCGTGGCCCGGTGGTTGGGAACCTCTGATCTAGAAGCTCGAGTGAGTGACTCTGGTGAATCCACACATCTAATCCATAAAATAAAATTTTAGGTAACTGCATATAGTAACATGCTACATGATAGTAAATGAATGAGTCAATATCTGATGGGTTGTTTCTCCTTATGGTATCAGGCAACTAAATCAAAGATAAGCAAACTCACCAGCCTGAGATTTTTTTTGATAAGTCTTTGAGCCAGACAGTTCAATTACCAGTTGAATGTTGAAAAATTTTGGCATGCTTGGTTTGAGATCTTTCATCTTTAAATCTGAGTGTTACAACATTTTATTCTATGGTTTTCTTCTGAAATGACTTTGCTTGACAATGTCTTCTGAAATTTGGACCTTGTTTTTTTTCTGCTGTAGCTATGGATTTATTAATACAGTTTAGGGAATAAAATTTTGGGTGTGGATACAATCATGTATTACAAGAAAAATTACATCCCAAGGCTCTGGGAGTTGGTGAGTGAGTGAAAATCAACTTCAGATTTTAAATGTTAACTTTCCAGTAACTAGATGGTTCATGGTTATGCTTAGATATTGGACAAAAAATACTAGAATATTAATATTTGCAGTCTTGCATCCGTATAAAAATGTAAAGATCATTGATGTAACTAACTTAAATACAACCATGGTCACTGACATTCATAATATGGTAAAATCCCTGTTATCCGGTACTTCACCAACCGGAATACCTTATTAACTGTAATTTCGGCGCTGCGTTAAAAGTGGCAGGATGCACATGGCGTTGTGCCACTTTGCCTCCTGCTGGGGGGCAGGGGGGAAGCTCGCATGTGGTAGGCACTGCCGCCTACCACCCTGTACTGTGGCTGCCACTCTGTATGCGACTGCTGCCACCCCACCTTCCCCCGCCATGCAGCCAGAAACCCTGTGCCCCAGGTAACCGGCACTTCTAGCTTACTGGCACCCCTGATTCCCCACTCGTGCCAGAGAACAGGGATTTTACTGTACATTAAAAGAGAGAATTTGAGTAATTCATAATATCTACACAATTTTTGGCCGCCTTTTCTCTTTATACTTTCTCAATTTTAGCAGAGGAATAATCTTGAACAGAAAAACATGGAGGAAAGCTTATTAGAAAATAAGATCTTAACCTCTTCACTTGCTTGGGACCCCTTCTCTCAGTACTAGCACTAAGCTGCATTTCTTGGGTTTCCATTTGGAGTTGTACTGTTTTTGACTTGGTTAAACTTTTTTTCAAGTTAGATTGATTTGGTGTGTTTCACAAGTGTTTGTAGCTTTTGTTAATGAGAGAAGCTAGGACTGCCAGATTTTCAGAGTTGGGTATACCTGCTGCTTAGTTGTGAATAACTGAAATTACTTTTTGTTATCTTAACTCTACTACTATAGCCTGAAAAAACGATCCTGTAAATATGATGTTATA
Source organism: Crocodylus siamensis (assembly GCF_052110815.1). Classification (NCBI taxonomy): domain Eukaryota; kingdom Metazoa; phylum Chordata; order Crocodylia; family Crocodylidae; genus Crocodylus; species Crocodylus siamensis. The sequence goes on along the minus strand of NC_143404.1, from coordinate 33,002,417 downwards.
GGATTCTAAAGCTTCTTTCTAGCTTCTGCATCTAACTTCTTTTTTAAGTTAAGAACAAAAACAAAACAAAACACTTCTAACTTCCACTCCAACAGCCTGGAATCTGTCAGTGGCTTTTCCTGTTACTCATGATAAAGATTTTGCAGGCCAAATGCTGCAGTTGCATCTGTGAAGCGACAAAATTTTGTCAGTTAAGTCAGTGAAGATAGCACACCTATAATTTAAGTGGGTTTGGGTCCTGAAATTGAAATACTGTGTGTTTCTGAGGAAGAGTAAAATACTTATCTTCTTGTGCTCCTTTTTTTATTGGAAAATGAGTATTGTCTTAGAACATCACCAGTTAACTACCTGATGATAAAGGAGCCTTTTCAGTTAAGCCTACAGTAGGATGCTGTAGATGTTTGATGTACCTTGGGTTTGTGCTGAAGGTGAAACCTTGTTTATTATCATATTGTTTAACACAACTCCTCAAGATAATATTTTAATGGCCCCACTTTCTAGTGCATACAAGCTCATAGTATGATAGCAAAAGTAAAATGTAGTAAAATCCATTAGGCAAATATATAACTCAGTATACCTTCTCAGTAGATACCTAAGTTAAAAAAAAAAAAAAAAAAGCCACTTTCCAAAACGTTTTGACGATAATGTACCTGAATGCAAAATTTTGGACTAGTTTGAGAGCAGAAAACATTAGACATAAAATGAAGACAAAGTATGAAGTTATCATCTGGACTGCTCAAAAAGTCACCAAGAGTGAACAGTTGGGATTGGAGAAGCCAGGGCCTTATCCTTTGTAGAATGGGGGATGATGTAGTATAAAAAGACCTTCAAGAGTTATTTTACTGTTGGCCACTAACCATTGATTAACATAGACATTAACATAAATAACTATCCACTTTAAAGTACTAATGAGTTGCCTGCGTTAAGTGATTCGTTGTGGCATCTAACTGCTTCTTCTCTTCCTTCCTTTTTGTCACCCTGCAGTGTTCTGTGCCAAGGTCTTTGTGGCTAGGCTGCTCCAACCTGGTAGAGAGCATGTGCGCACTGAGATGCCTGCAGAGCATGCCCAGTGTCAGATGTCTCCAGGTGCCTTTCTTCTTTCTTGTTGTAAATGTGTTATGCGTATGCTGTGAACATTGTTAAACTCTCTCAGGACTCTGTTTAATCAAATTGTTAAGTCTGCTAAATGTTTTTTGTGCATCCTCTGAAATCTTCTACTTTTAACTATTTTGTAGGTGTCATTGTTAAGGGTTTGTTTTTTTTTTTGTAATATAGGGTTTTTCTTTGGGGGGGTGGTTAGTGAGCTGTCTTGCTGCTTGTCTTACTGCAGTTGTGATACAACTAGCATAGTTATGCATGTTGCCTGATATGTTTTGCTTTGTTACTTTAATTTTAAAATTAGCTTTGCCAATTCTTTCTCTTTGCATTTGCAGTGTCCTTAATGGCCTGTAATAAAAATGAATTGAATTTTCATTTGAAGATGATGAGCTTGTTTTTACTAAGTGTGCTCCAGGTTACAGCAGAAATACACTATAATGTGCATGTTTGAATACGAGTCAGTGTTATTAGCATGGAAACATGGAGGGAATTTTTTTGACTTACTAGTTCTTTATCATCTTAAAATAATTTGAAACTAAGTATGCCGGCTTACTATAAAGATAAGACTTACATCTCAAAATCCTTTACTGTTCATATGAAGTAAATGATTTAAATTATAGGTGAGGAGGCAAATTGTTATTTCCATGTTTGGGGGGAGAACTTATGCAAATCTTACAGAAATTCTATTTTTTTTAAAGTAATGCTGCTTCATATTTCAGACACCCCCAACGATTTGACTTTATTTAAAATATAAGTAATATAAATATAAGTAATATAAGTAATATAAAAGCCATTTTAACCACTCATTTGTATGTATTAGAGTTTGTTTAATGATGTTTTTTGAAGATTAAACCATCTCAGTATTAGTGGCCTAACCTGTTTCATATGTACAGGAATGCAAATATACAATGAATTGCTTTTGTGAATGGAAGTCTTGTCAGTTTGTGTTCTGTTTGAACTTCAGTGAACTGATCAACTCATAAACACCCTTCAATGATGCATGTTTTTGACAACAGTTTTATTGTAAAAAAAGCAACTCTTTCCATTCTGGCAATTTCTCAAGGTTAAGTTTTCAAAATGTTGATATTAAAGAGCAAGTATAAACAGTAACAGAAAAAATAAAGAACTAAGTTTTTCAAAAGGCCTACATTTTGAAAGCGTTTTTAAGAAGCAAATTCTCTGATCCACTCTGTGTCCATGCCACAACGCCATGCCAAACACTGATTGAAATAGTAATCCTTACCACAATGATTGAGAGCATTGATACTGCTATTTGTTGTGATTAATATAAGCCAAGTGACCAGCCTGTTCCTAAATGTTTGAATGTAACAGTCTCAGAGGAGGAAGACAGATTTTGTTGTGGTAGGGGTTCATGTAGTTTTACTGGGTTGGGACCCCCAAATCAGCTGTAGTTGCTTGTCATCAGTGGCTATAAATTGTGACAGAATTAGTTTCATAGCAAGAAATTGTACTTCATTTTTTGAGGTATGCAGGCGGTGCTGTTGGATATAATCTAGTAGGTAGAATCTGGTATACTGGGTGGACAAGGCATGGTAGTAGAGGGCATTTAGGAGATGCTCAACTGTTACAAGCATAAGGGGCTGTACGGTTAAGGTCACAACGTTTTAAATTGTTCTGTTTGGGATAGAGGAAAATATGGGAAAGGAGGAGATGGGTAAACATATTTGCTTAATTGCTTTTTTCTTCAATTTTGCATCAGCACCCAGTCACATTTTGTGATCTGTTTTGAGAACTGGGTTTTCAGAATGGGAGTGTTATTTTCACCAACCCTTTCAAAAACAGCAGTGTCTTTCAGGAGAAACAGTTTCAGGACAAACAGTTGTAGAATTAATTTCTCAAAAATGTAGCGAGATTAATTGGTCATATTCATGAGCTCAGGGAGCATATTTCTGGTGAGATTTGCTCTTGCTCATAACATCTCTAAGACTTGGACATTGTAAGACATTCTTTACCATTGAATCTCATAGCTTTGAGATGTTATCACCACCCTGTTTTATACATCAGCTTTTGAAAAGTTTCAGTCAAGTAGGTTTACAGTAAAATCAACACAGTTATTCCACCATAATTACATTTTCATTAAAGCAATAATGAACCAGCCATATTGGCCACTAACGATCCGATTGCTGATATGCAGCCTGACAGCTTAGAAAGTAGCATCCAGCTGGTAAGTCTGTGAGGGAGAAGGGGCATGGGTGAGGGCAGATTGAGGTTCCCATGGTGAGGGAGGGTGTGGGGCTAGGGCAGAGGAAGGGGCAGGCGCTGCACAGGCGGGGTGGGAGCTGTAGCCAGCTTGTCCAGGGGTGGGGAGGGGCGGAAAGGGGGGCAGCTACTGCTGCTCTGTGTACCCTGAGGGAGGCATTGAGGCATGTCCTCCCTGGGTTTGTGCATTAGGTGAGGGCAGGCTGCCCTCTGCATGCTTGGGGCTGTGCTGAGCTCTTCCTGGCAGGGGCACCTGTGCTTGGGTTGGGCAGGGGTAGGGTAGGCAGCAGCAGCACTGGGAAGAGGGTTTATAGGGAGGCTACAGCCACCCCAGAGTTCGCCATAGTTCCCCATCCCTGTGCTGTTGCCACCTGCCCAAAGTGCAGCCCCAGCCTAGCCCCCCCACCGGGAAGAGGCTGTAAAGGGCAGTCTGCCCTTGCTCCAAGCGCAGATTGGGGGGGCATATGCCCCCCATCTTCCCCTATGGTTTGCACAGCGGCGGGAGCTGCCTCTTCCCCACGTCTCCTGGACTAGCTGCTTGTGGCTCTGCCCCTACCCCTGCTCCAGCCCCACTCACTCCCTCACCATGGGGGCCTTGATCTGCCTCCCCATGCCTCTTTCCCACCCCCAGACTTAATGGCTGGACACTGCTCTCCATGCTGCTGGGCTGCACTCCTGGCCCCATGCATGCAAAAAAAAAAAAAAAGAAGCTAATTGCCAATAATGTAAATTTGCCTTTTATCTGTGCTGATACGATATGGACTGATTATATCGATGCACCTGTAAAAACAATTGAGGGTAGAGAGAAATTAATATAAATGAAATGTCCAAGATTAATTTTTTTTAGTTAAATGCCTTTTTTCATAGTTTGTGACACTTCAGTAATAAAGGTGTTGCATTCTCTATTTCAGTTAGAAAATCAGACTGGATGAGTTGGAACCCCCCCCACCCCCAGCCATCCTGACAGCTCAAGCTTGTTCAAGACCCTCCCTGCAGATACCTGGCTCCTCTGTAGTGAGAGTTATTTTAGGCATGAAAATACTAGGGAAGGTTGTAGAGGGTAACTGCATGCTGTCCTGGGCTAGTTCCAAACTCTTTGCAGGCCATATCCAGCCTATGGGCCATAGGTTGCCAGTCCCTGCTGTCTTTTAACACTATGGTGCATATCGTTGAATGTGCTGTATAGTGCCACAGTTGAAAATAGACACCTGTTGTGACATCAGTACAGCATCTAATAATTACACCCCCCACAAAAAAAAAAGTAAAAGACCTGTGTCTGGGTTTGTGGATTTGTGTAATGCAGCAGCTCTGAGAACTTAAGTGTTGTGATATTTAGTATTAGCAAGCTTTGATGTACATTTGTCAGTTAGAATTTAGCATAACTGCCATGAAAAGTCAGCGTATCAAGAAGTAACATGCACAATATATGTTTACTGTACCACCTAATGTTACTAGATAACTGTTAAAAGATCCATTACTGTGTGAATGTTCAGCTTAACATCTCAAATGGTGGCGTAGTTTAAAAGTTGCTCACAGTGGTTTTAGCATTGATTGTAAGGATAGAAAAATATATCAATTCTCACCTCTACCCATCTACTCTGTAGAAATTTCCCTGGCACTTGTAGTTCTGCAGGTTATAGCTCTTTCAGCATTAAGCTTTGCTTGATATATTCTGTTCTGGGTCAGCTCTCTTGAGGATTCTTGTAGGAAGGGAGTGGGTTTGCTTTCATTGCATAATACTTGTTAAGCAAGGCATTGCCAAATATTGTTTCAGATATAACCCAAAACAAAGATTATGGAATTTGTGAAATCCTATTTATATAAAGGTGTATATAATGGTGACCAATGGTGTATCTGTTTGGGACTTTTTTATTTCAAATTGAAATGTTTTAGATGAAATAACATCATGCTGGTGTCTGCAACCCAAATAAAGCCATGCTGGCTAGTCAAGGAAAATTGAAAGGGGTTTTTTCATTCCCCAGTAGCAGCCCATTACTTACCCTTTTCTAGCCTCAGTATTTCCAGGTTTAAATTAATGATCAAAAAAAAGAATTATGGTTTCTGTACATCACTAGCTTCATGTCCCAATAGCACAAACAAAGGCAGTACAGAAACTAACTGCTAGTTCAGAAGGGGAGTTAAATGGTCCCTTCATCCATAGACGCAGAGTAGGTTCATGCAGGTAAGACTCATTTTTATGTACGTTTAGGTCCTTTGAACTAATTTAATTGACCAGAATGTGAAACAGGCCAGTATTAAATAGATTTAGAGATATAACACTTCAAGAAGAAAGAATGATGAACTTGTGATTGTTGAGATTAGATTTGTTTAGTTTCATTAGTAGGTCACTAGCATTCCTAATTAACCAGAACTTCATAAAATTTAGCATAGTATTTGACAAATGTTATCTGATGCCAGTGAACTGGATTTCACTTTCCAAATGAGGGCTGACCATTGCTCATTCTATAGTCCAAGAGTTTTCAACCTTTTTCTTCCTCCTCTTTTCACCCCCCCCCCACATGCTGTAAAAACTCCACAGCATCAGTGTCCTTCACTTCCAAACCAAAGGGCCCCACCTTGCCAGCCCTACTGGTGCCCCTTGCTCCTGACCTGTAGTCCCTTGGCCCTGCTGATTCCCCTCACTACCAACCCACTGCTTCCAGCCCCTCAGTGTGTGTGGAGGGGAGGGTGGCAAGACTTGTTGCCACCACCTGGACCCCTACACCAGCTGTGCCACCGGTAGCTCAAGGAGTAATGGACTGGGAGGTGGGCTGTTGCCCTCATCTCCTCCCACTGCCAGCCACTCATCTGCCAGGCCACAGTTCTATCCCACTGCCATGGCCTAGCCATTGCCACTCCCCTTAGGCTGCCTGCGCTGCCACCCACCCCACTTCCCTTCTGAGTAGAACTGTGGCCCAGCACATGAGCAACTGGCTGCGAGAGGAGGTGAGGACAGCCCCCTCTCTCCCCTCCCCTTGGTCCATTATTCGTTGCACTGCTGGTGGTGCAGACAGTGCGGGGGTACTGGGAACAGCGATGAGTCTCACTGCCCCACTCCACCCTCTTGCATCAGGTTCTGCCTGCTGGGCAACAAATATGGCTTCTGTCCATGCCAGTCTGGCCAGGCTGCAGCCCTGTGCCTGCTGTGGGTGCACAAATCTGTGTTGTATCTCCCCCCACCTTGCTGTTTTGTCCCTCGTACACAGACCTCCTGAAACCTGCTCACGGCCCCCCAGGAGGCTGTGGACTCCCAGCTGAGAACTGCTGCTATAGTCCCATGTATTTTTCTTTGGTTAATTGCTTTAGTTTGTTTTCAGTCTGGATTCTGGAAGTTGTTGGGGAATAAAGAAACATTTCTAGCCAGCAGGCACTAATTCATATTTTTGCAAGTTGAATTTCATACTGCCTATTCTACTTCTCAGTGCAGATATCAGTTGTATATTTAAGCAGGGCCATAATTTTGTCATATTGGTGACAGAAACAGTCAATTCGAAGAAACTGGCTGGGAGAGTTCATTACAAGCATCAGCGTGTGGACATCATATTGGATCATGGGAGGTGTAGTTCAGCAAGGTATACTGGCTTATGGGAAAGCCTGGAGGCATTGGCCTTCCAAACTTGCTGCTCCCATCAGCAGCATGGAACATACACCAAGCACTATTAAGTAATCTTTCCATGGATAGATTATGCTTCTTTTTTCCCCTGCAACTCTATTGTGGAATTCATTAAAAATTATCAGGTAAAAAGCAATCATCATTGTAAGTCACTCACCTAAAATAGATCGCATCATCTGGTGTCTAGATACTGAAATCAATATATCACTAATGCCTTAGTGCAGGTGTTCTTGAAGACACTATTGATATTGGGGCCTCATTTTGTTGACCACTTCATGAACTTAAAATAGATTGTCCCTGCTCCAGAGTGCATCTCTTTAGAGGCATGGCCCTGGAATTGAATCTAAACAGGTTCAAAGAACCATTTACTTAGTCCTTCTTTTGCTTGGCATCTGATTTCAAGTTCAAGGGCCTAAATGAAAGAGATGGATAAACTTGACTTGCTGTGTTAAGAGACATTAGTTTTATTTCTGGTTGTGTAATATAGCATGGGTCATGTAAGAACATCTTTATCTTTTCGAGTTATCTCTTCACTTTGGATATAATTTAGAGATATGTGCTTTATCTGATGCCTATCAGTAAGGGCTGAAAATAAGTCATGCTGTGCTTTTCAAGTTGTGCTCCTGCAATGTAAAGGAAATATTTTGCTTAATTAACATTAATAAACTTATTTAGCATTTAAAAAAATAACTTGTAAGGTATTGTCATAGGATAGCAAAGATTGTGGGTATTGACGTCTCACTGGTATTTGAACAGTATGCATAATAATGAAAGTTCATTTAAGAAAACTTTGGGAGTAAATTAATGGGTGAAAACAATGACATTTTTCTTTCGTCAACCAAATGCTATTCAAATAATTTCTTGTATCCTTTGCTTTTTTTTTCATTTTCTTTCCTTTCTTGCCTCATTTACACTTATTTTTTAGCATAGTAGTTCATTGTTTAGGTTTTTGGAGTTGTATTCAGGATTTATTTCCTTCCCACTCCTCTCCCCCCTCCACCCACGAAGTGCCATATATATTGATCCTGTAGTGTTTAGTTCATTTTGCTTCCACGTTATTCAGTTTGTTGCATCATTCCTCCCTCCCCTTTTCATGTCCACTCCTGTGCTCATTCACAGGACTTGAAAACTTCCATTTAAGATAACTCATCTCAGTAGCCACAGCCAGCTAAGATACCTCAAGGGCCAGTGCCTACATAATAAAGTAACTTTCTCTGTAAAGTACCAGAGGAGAGTGCTAGATGTTTCCTGAGCACTCTGTGGTTCCTTTTCAGGAGCTTTATCTGTCACATCAGTTGTTCAAATTTTAAAGATGCCCTTACCTCTTAGAAGGGAAATAAACCCTGCAGTGTGCTCTGTACCCAGCCTCCTATCTGCTGAGAGAATGGGCTTTGAGACTTCATACTTTACTCTTCCCTCACCTTTTGACTTGCCAGAGAGGGTATGTCCAGTAATATACCTCTTTCCTAGCATTCATTTTTAGCTTCATTGCCTGTCTCTGATGTTACTCGGAGCTTTCCAGCCAGCAGCAGAATACAACTGACCTGCTTCTTTCAGTTTTATTTCCTGTGGTTTTGGGAATGTCAGTTAAAACTGACAAGACCCTTGGGACATGTCTACATCTTGTTGAACTGTGCCATCACAAAAATGTGCCCCTGCCCTTTGCTCTCATTCTACATGCACTGAATGCCAAAAAAACGAACAAAGAAACATGTGTTTGCTGGGTGTGCCAGCTTGGATCTCATAAGCATGCATGAAACTTGGCACGATGTTGGGCATATACCAGAAAGTGTTCCATGTTTTGGTACTTGGCACATGATAGGCTGAGCAAGTGAATAAGGCTTTTTTCATTTTGGCATTTTCCAGTACGGTTTGACGTGGTGTAGATGTCATTGAAATATAAATGCAGCAGTATAAGGCATTGGGGTAATTTACCATATTTACTCAAATAGCAGATGATCCTGATTTATAAAATGACCCCCTAACAATTACATTCTCTATATGAAAAATATATAAATTTGTTATAATTTTCCAGGTATATAATCTAGTTATTGGAGGCTTGCAATGAATTTGTCTTCCTTCCGAAACTATAGCAGGGAAAATAAATCTCAGGGAGCAGATAAATTTGTTTTCTGTTTCCTTCCAGCTGAAAAAGCTAGGGGGAAGGTGCAAAAGCAGTCCCACATTGCCACAAGCCCTCATTGTGCAGTTGAGACCACCTCATTTGGGAAGATTTTCAAAGGCCAGCTTGTCTGGAGTGAGAGACAAACTTTACCCTATAAGAAAATGTTAAGAATCATAGAACAAGAATAAAAGGCTATAAGGGAAATAGAGTGCCTGAGGGAGGGACTAACATAAGAGGGATTGGGGGTGAGGAGGGAAACGCAGCTAGGTTGCATAAATAGTGTTAGCTGTCTAAACCCAGGGCTGGGAAGTGGGGTAAGGGAAGGGAGGGAGTCACGACTCTGAGAGAAAAGAAGACAGATGCAAACAAACCTGTACAAAGGTCTGCAATGGTGGAAGGGGTGAGTCAAACAAAGGAGTCACTCAGTCCATTGAATCCTATTGCAGGAGCCCATTGAATCCTATTGCAGGAGCCCTTGCTGGGTAGAATGGAGTAGCTGGTGGTTGAGAATAGCTCTCAAAGTCCATCAGGTGCAGAGGAGGGTTCAGGCGCCCAATACACCTGATCTTAGCCAAAGAGGCTAGATCATAAAATACAATATCAGCAACATCAGCTACATGTACTTGACTTTCTTTTACAGCATTAGTCTCCTTATGAACTTTACAGTTTTAGAAGGCAGGGCAGTGCACACAAACCTGACTTCCCTGGCTTCTTGCGTTCAAAATAAAAGTAGCCAGAACATGTTATCACAATCAAAATGGGTTCAAAATTTTTTTACTCCCTTGCTTATGCATACCAATGGAGGATATGCTGATAAGGGACTTAGTCCTTGTAACCCAACCTTGCAAAGCAATGCAGGTATGCAAATAAGTACCACAGAGGTGGTTACACAGCAGCTTGCCGTGTTTTCTAGACCTTTGATAACTTTTGGTTCTCTTTTCTAGATTGTTTTCAGTTTGTAATTTTTCCCTTGAGCATTGTGACCAGAACTGGCCAGAATACTTCAGTGAAGCCTCAACAAGATTGATATTGAAGATTAATGCATTTAAATCAGTCTGATGGAATATAGACCTCAGGACCATAATCAACCTAAAATTTAAAACTGAGGCCTGAAATCATTGCTGCACAGGCAGATATCTGACAAACTAAGTTAGGGAAGCATGCTACTGCTTTCCATTTATCACATTTCTGCTACAAGATTTTGATCTTTAGGTGTACCTCCTAGTATCTCAAATCTGGTCAGATTTTACAAGTGGGTCATTAAGGTTTGTAGGGACCTCAGGATTTCATCTAGACCAAGCCCCTCCTCAAGGCAGGATCATCCCTGACTAAACCATCCTAGCCTAGTATCTGTCTAACCTGCTCCTAAAAGCTTCCAAGGGTGGAGATTGCACAGCCTGTCTGGGTAGCCTGTTCCAGTGTGTAATCACCCACATAGTGAGCATGCTTGAATAGGGAAGGTCATGTCTCAGTATGACTTGGGACTGCAGTCCTTAGCATGAGGCATCCTGGAGTATAAATTCACAGTAGATAGGGGCAATTTGTTTGGTATTCCTTGAAAGATTATTTGAAATGTAACTCTTTTTTTGGACAATAAAACACCTGCGGCCTTTGACCAGATAAGGGCATGACCCTTTGGTCTACGAAAGAAAAATGTCTCCCAGCTCAGTGGGCCAAAACACTTGCACTTCATAAAGAAAAGTTCAGTTCCACAAAGAATTGATAGTGTGCTGAGTGTCCACTAGGGAGACTTTAAATTGCTAATACAAAAATTCTCTGCTTCTAGTCATGCACCTTATCATGTCTAAGCAGAACACCAGGATTCAGTGTATTCTGCTTAGGCACAGGAACAAAGGAAGCAGTAAACTCCATATATTTTCCCCCAATCCTGGCCCAGTGGTATTGATTTACGTTTTTCTTCCATTTATTGTCCTAGCCAAAAGTGTGAAAAAAGTACTGAATTATAGTGACTCAGTACTGGCCTTGGATTTTAGACCTGCTGTTTTCCCAGCCATCTTTGAAAGCTGCTTTGCCTGGCTTTCCACCACACAGGAGCAGAGAGATTATTATAGTTGCTGTCAACCCATTAGGTGAAATAAGGAGAAAGCTAGTAAGTATAATCTACAATTTTCTCAAAATATAATTCATTTAATTATAAATCTTCCTATGAGCAGTTTTATAATTTTAGCTGTTAAATTATAGAGACTGGACATGATATTAAATGGCACATGGGTGTCTTGAACACTTGCCAGTCAGAATTGTTACCTTTAAGACATTTTTAGTGTTTTGCTCAAAGCAGTGGGGTCCCGTCTGTTACTTCTCTTGGGAGACTGTTTAAGAGCCTAATAGGGTACATTGTAAGGGAATTCATATTTTTGCTCCTAGTTTTTCTTTTTATAACTTTAACTTATTCTTTATTAATATATTTACGTGATCCAAATTGGGGTATGTCTAAACATACTATCTTGTAGTTTTCTTTAATGTTTTTGCTGCATTTTTTCCAACCATCTATTTTAAACTCCATCTGGTTTGCTCACATTTTTCTGGGATTAAGAGGGCTGGAACTAAATATAACATTCCAGATGCAGTATCACCAGAGATGTTGTAGATGGATAATTACCTTCCTCTGCTGTGACATACCCTTGTTTATCTAGCTCCAAATTTCTTTGGCCTGTCTGTGACTATATCAGGTTGCAAACTCTTGTCTAATTAGTCTACTGCTGTCTTTTCATCCTTCCCAGTAGCATTTCCTAGGTTACTTCCTCCCAGTTGGGACTGATTTTAATCTTCCCACTGCTCCCCCTACAAGGTTTGCCTACCTCTTGAGCAGTGTCATTTTCTTTCTTTCTTTCTTTCTTTGACCTGTATTTCAGATGTCTCTCTTCACAATAGTTGCAGTACCTCTCTGTTAGATTCTGTAAGTCTCGTCAATATACGCTGTATTCTGAATTGTTACTGAAGATGCTGAAGGTATCTGGATTTTTAGTGATAACTGTGGTACACCGCTAGACCACTTCCCAAGACTAATTGCCATTCATTACTGTCCTTTAGAATTTTAGTCAGCCTTCAGTTAATGAGTATTCTCACTCTAGAAAATGAGACTTAATTTTAAATGCAAGATTTGAGATCGTGTCAATTGAATTATGAAAATCCAGGTATATGCTATCCATTGCACTCGCTTGTCTTAACTGTTTTAACAATTCAGAATGAATTAAGTTTGATATGTGAGTGTGTCTGCCTCTTGCTTACGGAAGTATAGTTTGTAATGTACACAATGCTAACTCCATTTCTTTATTGCTTGATAATTCAGGGTTAGTGAGGTGTGTGTTTTATTGTTTGGCTTTGTTTGGAGCACCTGGGAAAATCGCAAGCAACTGAACATTGCCTCTTATTGAGGCTAGATTTCAGTAATAGTGTTTACTTTTAATACTGCTTCTTCTGACTTGAGCGTTTTTCACAGTAAAAAAGGTTGATTGTCCACTTGTAGCCCTTGCAATTTTCCTTTAGTTACAGATAACTTCTTAGGGTCCTTCTTTCTGTGTGGCAGAATTTTTACCTAGTATGAACATAATCTGGTACTCCAGTGTTGCTACTAATTTTAATAAACTATATAATATAGGACTAATAATCTCATAGTTTTGTCCTTGGGTTCAGGCAGTAGATCCTGCCAAGTGTTGTTATAAGCATTTCCTTCAGTAATTCTTTATGCACCTGTGATTCCTTTTTACTTAGGCTTCAATTATTTAACTATAACTGCTCAATTTTAAACTGAACAGATGAGTTACTTATCTAGTTGTCTTAAACTTTGCCTAGTGTTTCCTCCTGCTCTAGTACCCAGCTGTGAGCCAAAACTTCCTCTAATATATTTCCTTGTATGAGGTCTTAAAGTTAGGAAGCTGTTGCCAAAACACTTTTAGTATAAATCTCATTTCCTGATTTCTTGTCAAGTGTTTCCCTGGTGCTTTTTAAGTTTACAAATGGAGGAGTGGCCAGATCTTGCGCAATATTGCGAGGTGGCTGTGTCAGTAATTTCAGAGACTACTGAAAATTCCATTTATTTTGATTGAATGAAGCCAGGTTTAGTACGTTACCTTCCTTAGCTTAAAGTTCCAGGAGGTAATTACAGTGGCCTGTATTTATATAGGGTTTTGGCTGCTTGGCAAACTGCCAGCTTCTCTCAGCATCTGGTCAAAGTTTAGCTGTGGCATGTGCTGTACTTAGAAAACACTCTTCTGTTTGTAATTGTATAGACAGATGTGGAGATCTTAGCTGGAATCTGGAGCCTACCTGCAGTTTTGAGGGTTGGAACCAAACTTGTCTAGGCCTTAAATCTCTCGCTTTAAACAATCTGGTTGTTAGTTTTCTCCACCTTTTTATAACAGAGGTGTATCCACCTGCTTATTGCTGCTGTGAATTCTTTTGAAATGTTGGTTACGTTCATTTGCCAATTTAGTACCTGTTTGGTTGTCTGCTTTACTGTAGGACTGCTTTGTGTGGTTAGGGTGAGATGGTATTTATTATCTTCCTGTTGAGAAATTCAAGTGAGCTATTGTCTTCTGTACCTAGAACATTTCAACATGGCAGACCAGAATAGGTGGGAAATAAAATTAGATTTTTTCTACTTCCTGCTTATCCTTTTTTTCTTAGAATGTTTGCAGAGGTTCTGTGTAACTTCCTATTGAGACACAGAGCTTCTGCTGTGTCTCATACTAGAAAGGGTATATTACTGAAGGGAGCTTCTACTGAAAAATGAGTTATAGCCACTTCAAGTTCAGATTGGTGATCCATTCTTTAAAAACAAGGCAAGTGGACTTATCATGCCTCAGCATCCTTCCTGTCATTTGATTGCAGCTGCAGCAGATGATTCTCTCCCTCAAAAGACTGTCACATGGTCCAAAACCAGCCTAGTATACTCAGTAGTTATTGCAAAGGGGTCCTTGTGCCTGCTACCTCCTTGTATGCACGCACCAGTAAGATGTCTCTTTGGCAGATATGCTGAATGTTATTCCTTTTGATCCTTAGAACCAGAATCGAAATCCTCCCAGCATATGCGCAGATTTGCTCAAAGGAAGAGATAGTTTTTAAGGTTGGATTAGGCGTAGGTGGCAAAATAGTATTTGGTGTTCTAGACCAAGTGCTGTTTTCGTGAAGTAACTACTAATCTATAGCATTCTTTCTCCCTTGCCTATAAAAAAGGAATATCACATGATATTTAGGAAAGACTCTCCACCTGAATTTGAAAGGTCATCTCATATTATTCCAGTGAAAATAATAGTGTGATCTTGTATTGCTCTCTTTCGCTCTAGCAAAAAAGCAAAGGGCTACAAAAAATAAGGCATCCAAAAATGGGAGAAATAATTGGATGGTCCGCTGCCAAAAGAACTGGTATACTGTTTCATCCTTGGAATTCCAGAGTTTCACTTGCATAATTCAAAATGAACCATTTACCAAACCACCTCCAAGAGAAAAAGTTCTAAACGTTCTAAAAGTTCTGATCTAAAAGTTGAGATCAGTTTTCTTTGTCCTTTGGGGTTGCTTTATGACAGACGATTCTGCAGGTTGCAACAAAGAAATGATAAAAACCAAAGGAATGTATTGTACATTGTTACTATAGAAGGAAGTAATTTTTTGTGAGAGAAGGAAGAAATGCAAGACTAACTGTTCCCATGGGTCTTTTAAGAAACAGTGTCCAGCAGACTTTCTCCTTTTTTCTTGGTCTGTATTTCTGAGATAAAACAACAAGAAATAGGAAGGTAATATACAGCAAAATGGTGAAAGAACCTTAAATGGTTCAAATTAGACCTATATGGTAGCCTGTACACAGTATTGGTAGATGTACTACGAAAAGCACTGACAGTCCGAAAGGATGAAAGTCTCAGTCTGAAGAAATTACAGAGCAACCTGGTGGACCCAAAATCTATAGTAGTGTCTGGTTATGATAGTGTTAGAGATGGGGCAGGCAATTATTTTGGGCAGAGAGCCGCTTACTGAGTGTTGGCAAGCTGTCGAGAGCCACGTGGGTAGTCCCGCCCCGTAACAAGTTACCTTTCCCCTGGTCACCATCTTGGGACCAGAAGTCCCGCCCCTAATCTCTGACTTTTGCCACCAGAAGTCCCTCCCCTTACTCCTGGAAGTATTCCTTTAGGGAAGAGGGTTTGCCATCTTAAGGGGAAAAAAAAATTATATACTAAAACTCAAACACCCATAATAATATATTTTAATTTAATTAAAAATATATATTTTTGTCCTGATTTGTGTGAGTTTGTGCTGTTTATGTAGAAGTGCTCAAAATGCAGTCTTACTTTTAAACTGTGTGGGGTGTGCAGGAGTATTAGGTGGGTTTGGGTGGGTGGGTGGGTGTGGGTTTCTGGGTGGGTGGGTGTGGTATTGTGGGGGACCCTGCAGGGGAGGGGGCTGCGTAGGTGATGGTGCAGGGGACCCAGCTGGCACTGCCCAGGAAGAAGGGGCTCTGCTGCCTTTCCTAGGAGCAAGCAGAAGAGCTGCCTCCCCATTCTCTGCCCCGGGCATTTTGCCACCCGCATCCCCCTGCTCTCAGCTGCAGAGGGGGGCTAGGGGGTCCTGCCTGGCCTAGCCTGACATAGGCCTCGGTACCTGGTGTGTGGGCAGCAACTTGTCAGGTGCAGCCATGGAGCGGGATGGGGCACAGAGCCTTCTTGGTGCTGCCCCCCGCACCCGCATGTGACTGCAGAAGCCACGACCTGGAAGCCAACCTGCTGGGCTGCAGCCTGGTGGTTGGGAACCCCTGGTCTATGGAGCTGGGCTGTGCTGCCAGAAAGAGAGGGGAGCTGGCCCAGCTCCATACAGCCCCTGCTGGCCAGGACCCTGCACTTTTGCCGCTTTGCTGTGGGCCCCACTGACACTGGCCCTGGGACACCAGCGTGGGCCCCACGCTCCTGTCTGACTGCTGCTGGTTTTCATGCTCCTGCTCACTCCCAGTTGTCATCAGCATTTCTCCCAGCCCTGTGGTACAGGTGGAAATGAGCGCGAGCAGCCCAAACCCCATGTGTCCTGTGCTTGCCTGTCTGGATTGAGCAGCAGCAGTGGGGAACAAACTGTTGCTCTGTGTGGGGCAGAAGTGCTGTACCCCCTTCCTTCCCCTCCCCCCCCGCCCCCAGCTGGTGCTTCCTTCTGCAGCTGCCTGGACCCCATGCAGGGCTGTATGGGTGAGCGCGGGGTTGGGGATGCTTATGTTGGTCCCTATCCAGGGTGGGGGTGCTGGGAGTGAGCAGGCACGTGGAAGCCAGCAGCACTGGACAGGATTACGGGGCCTGTGCCATTGTCCCGGGGCCAGTGCCAATAGGACCCAGAGCGGGGTGGCAGGAGCGCGGGGTCCTGGCCAGTAGGGGCTGTATGGAGACTGGCCAGATCCCCTCTCTCTCTCTGCTGCTGCCGCCCAGCCCAGCTCCCTATACCCCTGCCAGCCTGCTCCTGGCACTTGTGCTGCTCCTCTCTGGGCCCTTTCGGCACTGGTCCAGGACACTGGCGCAGGCTTCGCATGCCTGCTCACTTCCATTCCCTCTGACCTTGCTGCTGCTTTCCCCACTTTCCTGCCTCCCCCCCCGAATTTCCCACTCTGACGCAGGCAGGCAAGAACAGCCCCATGGTCCCAGGCCAGAAGCTGGGGCCGGGCGGGCCTTGTTGTTTCAGGAGCCTGCCATGGCTTCCCCTGGGTCCTACTGCCCTTGGCTCCTGTCATCTTTGATAGGCAGCCAGGGGCAGATAAATATTAATTTTCTAAATTTTTTAGGGGCTCTGCAGTCCTGATAGAATCGCCTGGCGGGCTGGATCCACCCCTGCTATAGTGATGTTGCAGCCATGTTAGTCTGAGAATTATGCAAGAGGCAAGGATTTCTTTGGATAATATATTTTATAGGACCAACTGCATAGTTGGGCTAGAGTTTGATTATTCCAACTATTCAGTTGCTTCAGTGAAAGATAACACCAAAAGAAAAGTGCCAGCTTGTCATGCAAGAGTCATCCTCAGAGGGTCAAATACTTTCAAAATCCAAGAAATCCCAAAAAAATTAAAAACCAGTCCAAAATTTCTCTGGGCCTCCTTTATCCTCACTCAAGTACAAGATGAGACCAAGCAGACTTTACAGGAGACACTGTAGATGTGTATTTTGGAAAGTCATTGTTTTTAATAAAGAAAAATTAACTCATCCCCCTGAAAACTGTTTGTTTCTGTGGGTGCTTGGCTAGAAGTGCTTATTTGGTCTTTTTCCAGCAACTGTTCCAGATTTTTTTTCCTTCTTTTTTGGTGCAAGCATTCTATAGTATACTGTGTAGGAAGTGGAGCAGCCTGCCCATTTAGCTCTTACAGGCTTTGGTCCTACCACCATGTATACTTTTTAGCCAGTAACAAGGGTTTGAGTTCCTGCAGAAGTAACTAAATCTCTTGGCTAGTAGCTGTTACCTGGCTTTTTTAGCCTGCAGTGATGGAATCAAAAGGGTCAGATGGTCACATGTCTGTTGGTCTACAGTTGGAGAGCCCAAGCTTTTTTAGGGAAGGTGGGGCATAAGCCTCTGAAAGAGGAAATTGTATTCACTTGCTGTACATGGCGGTAGCCTGTTAACAGTATTTCACTGTGGAACATAGGGAACTGTATGTGCTGAAAAAATTTGAATTTTCAGTGGGCATTGCGGGGGATTGTGAATTCAGTATGAATGTCCTTTCTTCATTTCTCTTAAGTCAGTAAACTTTTGTGGATAAGGCATCTTAGCTTTAGGTTGTTAAGATACTTAACAAGCTAAGTATTTGACTTTTTTTCTTTTGATTTCTTAGGAAGTATTTTTCTGGTAATGTTTGCCTATAGGTTTTGTATACCAGTGCTGACACTTGGGGTGTCTTATTAAGGAGGCTAGGATGTGTGTGCCTGGTAGTGCATTTTAGATCTGTTAAATGAATAATGTGTGTGTAGAGGAAACATTGGGTGAAAAAAGACAAAGCAAAATCACTATTTTAAAAATTAAATCAAATCATGTCCTTTTATTTAGTTAAGGACAGTGCATCTCTAAAGAGTCTTTAGGGAAATGTTAGAAAAGGAGCATTGGGTGATCTTATTTCAGCTTTAGAACACTTTTATCTAGTGCACTTGGATTGGGATATTAAATGCAAAGAATTTTACTGATTGATTAATGAACTATAGAAGGTTTCAAGAGATAAATGAGGACTTACTTTTTATCTGTACCTAATGCATCTAAAAAGTTTAAAATTTAAAAATTGAAGGAAGTGAATTTACAGTTATAGAATAGGTCTAACTGGCAGCTTTGAAGTATCAGAACGCTGTTATGTTGGATTTTTTGAGGGAGATATATATACACACAAATAGGGATTTTAATTGACAGAAATGTAGATTCTTAAGATTTCTTCCTTGTATAAAACATGCTATTTTAATTATTAAATGACTTCCTTTCAGGAGATATTATGGAAGTCATTTGATAAAATATTTACTAATGAATAATGGTGGGTTTAAGTTCTCTAGTCGCATTAAATATTCAAGAGATAGTACTTAAAGGCCTATTCTAGTTGGGAAAATAAAACCACTGAGACGACAGGGGTCAAATCCAGATATCTTGCCTGTTATGTGTGTGATTGTGATAACAGCATGCACAATTGAACACAATTATGGAAAATACCCTCTGTCTGTACCATCTGTTGAAGACTCTTAAAACAGGCAATGAATAATTGCTGTAATAGTGCAAGAATTTAAAAAGATTTACTGAACAGTAAGTTTAGGCAACACTGCAGATATTTGTTCTGATGGGCTCAAATGCAATTCACAGGAGTACTCATTACAGAAACAGTAACAGCAATCAGGACAACTATCTGTGGTTCTTTCCCTGCCACTCCCAGATGGTCAAAGTAGAGCACACCTGAGAATCCCAGGAGGTTAATGCATCCAATTAGAGTTGTCATCTCTTGTTCAATATTTAATAATCCAGGAAGCACTAAAGATCATTGTGCAGTGTCTAACCTCCCTTTTCTAAATATGCTGAACTGGAAATTGGCAAAAAGGCTCCAGACGAGCCTGGTGGGCACAGGTTCCTTAGATTTCTGTCAGGCTCCAGGTCAGAGCATGGCTGGTGGCAGTTGTCATTCGTTTAAATGATAGCTTCCAGTTCATAAGTGTGCAAGACCCAGGGCATATCAACCTGTGCAGGGGAGAGGGGTGATGGCAAGCAGCTGGAGTGCAAAGCCGGTGGTCATGTGGCGTGGTGGTGCCCTTGGCACATGCCAGTGGTGCTGTTTGAGGGGCCTGTACAACACTGTCTGCAGGGTCCCACAAAGTGCGGGGCCCAGGGTAGTTGCCCTGATTTGTACTACCGCCCCCAAAGGATGGTTTTGATGGGGAGTATATCCATTTTCATCTGACTTAGCCCTAGGAATTTGATACTGTGACCAGAAAGTGCTGAGGTGAATATAAGCACACTGACATGGCTTTTGTACTCCCCTTAAACTGTACCTAAAGGAATATAGCCCATCCCCTGGCTGGACTCTGCATCTGTAGAGTCCAATAATACTCATTTTTTGGGGCAGAATTAAAGAAATGATACGGTTTTAAAGGCCAGTAGTATGCAAACATCCTTTTTCTGCTTTCCATGAAATCTAAACCACATATCTCCTCTCCCTCCCCTCCCCCCCCCCCCCGTCAGCTGCTGGAGATTGGGGGGTGCATGTTTTAAGTAATGAAATGCAATAATAGCTACTGTAGGACAAGCCTCTGGGTGGGCAGGGGAGCCGCAGAGAAATTAATACATCATGGAGCTCGTGGAGTACTGTAGCTGCCAGCTCTGGACAATAGGAGTCCTTGGCACAGCATTGCTTTTCTTCTCTTCAAGAACATTGGGTTCCAGTCATAAGTGGGGGGCTAATTAGCAGATGGATCATGTGTGTGGGATATTTGGAGTACATGCATACTGAGCAGTCCTAAGCTGTGGGGTCACCATGGTTTGAAATGCCATTGACTCTGCTGAGGCTCAGCCTGATGAACTATATGGTAAATCTTGAGCCTTTTGGCTTTGGATTAATGTCATGCATAATTTGAACGATATACAAGTAGGTACTACTTAAAAATGTGTTTATAGAGTACCTAGGCTAAAACTTGCAGTAGTTTCAGAAAAGGTAAATTCTGGATGAACTAAGTCCATGGGTACCTGTAGTAATTTCCCTGTATACAAGCTACAACAAGTATTCTTAATTCTAGATCTGTGTTTTCTAATTTGCTTCTCACTTCCATGTGCTCAGGGAGTGGTCTGATGGTAAGGAAAGAGGGAAGGATTTCAGGGAAAAGAAGTTGGGGTGGTCAGCAGATGGCAAGGGTGGCTATCTGACCCTCCAGATTTATTTTCCCTGCTATAGCAGTGGGAAAGGGACAAATTCCAGGAAAACCTCCAATAATTAGATTCTATACTTGGAAAATTTACAATAAATGTATACATTTTCCATATCTAGAATCAAATCATTGGCTTGGCTTGTCTTGTCTTAGGATCATCTTATATTCAAATAAATATGGTATCCCCAGTGGAATTCTTGTGGAAGAATTGTTTTGCCACAGCACTTCTTTGATATTTAGGAAATGACATGTTCTGTTTTGAAAGCTTATTGGAAGATGTACGAAAAGTAGATGAACCACAAGACATTGATTTATCAGATCTGTTTCACATTGGAGAACTGGGACTAGTACTTAATTCTTTGAATTTTGATTTAATTCAACTATCTCTATACAGCAGAGGTGTTGAACTCAATTCCTGCTCCATCCCAGATCTGGACAGCAGGGTTCCTTTTGGGCTGGATCCAGCCTAGGCCATTCAGTGCCTGTAATGGCAGCTCCAACTCATGCGCATGGCAGTGGCTGCAACTCTGATACCTACTGCGTGCTGTATGCCCCATGTTGAAGCCAAAACTCCTACTGCACCTGAGATGTGTAATGGCTCCCGTTCTGACTGTGACATGGGGCATGTAGCATCTATCAGGGAAGCTGGCCAAGAATGTAGGACTGCTTCAGTGGCATTGGGTGAAGTGGTGGGTGGGTGACCGGGGCTGTAACAGCCTTCTCTCATCCTCCTGTTACTGATTGCCATGTCTACTGGGGCCCTTGGGCCCCAGATTCTGTAGCAGGCCGTTCCTGCATGACTTCCCTTCTCAACTTCAGGTGGCCTGCTTATAGCCCAGTGAGCCAGATAATGGCTTCAGAGGCTGGATTTGGCCTATGGACTACATGTTTGACACTCCTGGTACATTGTAATGCTTTAATAAATTGAACTACCGTGTCCCTTCTCCTGAAATGTAGTTGGATAAGTGTGAATGCTGAAACTCAATTTCATAAGAATTAACTATTCTATTAATTTCAACTATCCATAGTGCTTACAGTTGTAGAATTAGTGCTTTATGTAAAACATAGATAGTAACGTTGATAGTTTTGCAGGCTGAGGAAAATAATTATTTGCTTAGAAGATGAAGCTAGCTGCCATCTGAAGTACGCTGGCTTTGTACGTGGCAGGCTTTAGTTACACAAACAAAAGAACAGTGAGTGTCTGAGTTTGATGGGCTGAATTATTGCTTGGAGTTGAAATACAGAGAAACTGTTATGGTAGCTGCTGATGCAAAGAAAAACTGACCTGCTGAGAGTCTGGTACACTATTGTCAGTGAGTGTCAGAGATTGGCCATTTACAGCTGGGTGCTTTTTTTGGTACCTAAGACTTTTTTCTATGTTGACTCAGGTCTTTTTTAACTCTGTTTGAGCTGAGCAGCAGGCAGTGTGAAAAATGTTGGGGCTAAGCCAAAAGTAACCTTGGATATCTGAATCTAAAGGAAACTTTCCTTTTGGGATTACGGTAATTCTGCACAAGAAAATCTTTTTGAGGGGCATGGATTGAGGTATACAGTTTAAAAGGTAAATTTAAGGTTCAACAGAGAAGTGTATGCCCAAATAGTGTGTGAGCACTTTATAAGTTTTGCAGGCCTTCATGGTTCAGTACCCAGAATGATGCATGGATGATTCATCAACTGCTGCAGTTCCACAATATAATTCTTGCTGTCCTTGTAAAATATATATGTTTATATGTTATTATGAAGACCAGCAGCTTGTTTGAGCCCTTTTCTCTCTTGTGTCTGGCTACCCTGAATTTTAGGTGTATTAAACAACCATCATGTTAAAAATACTGTTATGTATTACAAGCTTGATCTTGCAGTCCTTATTCAGGCAAATTTCCTATGGGGAAGTAATCAGAGATTTCAGTAATGTTTAAGGGAACACTGATTATTTGAATTCTGATAATTTCAGAAACTCTGCATGTTGCTGGAACAACTAGAATCCCTCTTTTGGTTTTAATAATTGTACTTTTCTAAAATGTGTTCTGTTCTCTCTTTAAATGCTTTTTCTCTTTCCTGAGGGGGGAAGAAATAACAGGGAAGCTATAAACTAACTAAATGCTTAAGAGAAAATGAAGCTGCCTGTATGTACAGAATGCTGTCAGAAGAACCTCAGTTAATTTGTTTTGTTTGCCTTTTAGTAGTAATAATTATTAAAAAAAAAAGACAAAGACAAAAATAATTGTCATAAATGGTTATGTCCCTTTTTCAGTTAATTACCCACATTTTTATTGTATCCTATTGGGTTTTAATATGTGTACTGCTATTGAGGTTCTGTAAGCAGTAATTTGTTCCTATTAAAATGTTATTTTATAAGAAGGCATATTTTCTAGCTTTCTAATTTCATACTGAAAATCTGATTGTTATAATGCGATAAGTAGTGTCACAAGTCTGGGTTTGTGTGAAATTTTACAGTCCAGGGTTGAACATTTTTACTGAAATTTCTAAACGTAAATGTATGTAGGAATTGGAGGATCATAACAAGCCAATGGATAGGTCTCATATATTTTTTGAAGGTATGATTTCTCAGCATGAGAATTTTAGCATCCAGGTAGGAACTCTTACTCCAATTATGTGTGAAACTAACTGGTTCTACTGCTGAAAGCTTTTCATTCCTACTTTTTAAAGTGAAAAAAAGGATGTATTTTGTACCTGGGTAACCTAAACTTACTCAGTCATTTCTTCCATATTGTAAGATTGTTAAAGAAGTGTTTTATAAATGGCAGTTTTGAGTTTACTGCATGGAGTAAGTGTTGAAATATGACATGGTGAACAGTGTAGTAACCTGTTTACAGGACTTCTGAAATGAGCAGCAAGGAAACTGGCCGTACTACATATTATATTAGATCAGTAGTAAAATATGTATTTTTGCAGAATGTCTGCCTCTTATGTTAATCACGTATGGCAAGCTCGTGTTTTGAAACAAAATTCAAATACTCATGTAATTACCAGATTTCAAATCACTAATAATTTGAGACTGGCCATGTAATGTGTAAAATACCCATCCTTTCCCTTTAAATCTGGGTATTGGATATTTCTGCATGCTTTGAAAGCAGGGTCTGAGAGGTGCCACACTTGAGGAATTGAGTTCAGAAAGATAACCATGTTTTTTAGCTGGGAAACTTAGTGGCCAATATTTTCAAGTGACTAATGATTTTGAGGGATATATTGTGTGCCTGGCAACTTTTTAAAGGAATCTTGTTTTTGCCGTGTCAGGGGTTAACAGAAAATTTCTGAGAATTGGCTACTTCTAAAGCATCAAGCCAGGCACCCAAATCATTGGCATGTTAGAAAATCTTGATAAGTCACCAGCTTTTAAACAGGTTACCATTTTCAGGTAAAGGTCAAAAAGGACCACCATGATCACTTAATTTGACCACCTGCACCAGATAAGATGTAAAACCATTGTCTAGTAACTTTTGTATGAAGCTCAAAGTTTGTGTCTGAACTAGAGTATTGCGTTTTTGAAGGGTGTAGGTTGTAGCCATGTTGGTCTAAGGACATAAGCAGACAAGGTTCTTTGGGTGAATCTGATATCTTTTATTAGACTAACTAAATAGTTGGAGAAAAAATTTTAAGCAAGCTTTTGAGTTCAAAAACCCTTTGTCAGGTTAAGGAAGTTTCAGCAGTTGAAGTTTCAGGAAGTTTCTCTTCCTGGATGGACTGTAGCCTCTGGCTTCTTTACTTTTCATTCCATCCATCAAGTCCTAATCATGGCTCTTGTTGTACCACTGAGTTGTAGAATAGAGGTTCTGTATTATCAGGTACTTTCTTGCAAATATGAAAGAGAAATTGCTAGGCTCAGTCATGACTTGTTTGTATGATACTCCCTTGGCTATCCTAATATTTGTCGGCTCTTTAAGTCTTAGCAGCAGCATGCAGTTCTACTGAAATAAAATGATTTCTGCCAACCAGTTCTGCAGGGTGTTATACAGCTAGTGACTGTTTAAGCAAGGAAGTTCAGGCTAGATGTAGTTCAGTATGTGTAAATGCCTTATATTTCTTTGAGGTAAGAATTCTTGTGGGTAAAACCTTTTACTGAACAGCTACATAGTCGTAGACAAACTTTCAGATACCACAGTACTTTTTCTCAAGCCTTTTATTAATCTTGTTTTAGACTGTCAACAGCTACCAGGTGCATGGTGCAGACCAAAGTTAAGAGAGTAAAAATTGAATATTGATAAGAAATTACGTTGCGGGAATTAACAGATTTTTAATACAAACAGTAACTGCACAGTGAATGAAAAATGAGCTATCATAGCCAAAACTATTCAGGAGCTGAATGTTTTAGAAATGATCTGGTCATTGACTTGTTTGCCATTCTCTTCCCTGAACTGTGGTCCAGGGGAGCTGAAGAATGCAGGCAGCTTTGACCTGCCTGTACTCTCCCACTAAAAAAAGCAAATAGACATCCACCACAATAAGGTGGCACAAATTATTAATATCTACTGTAATCACCACAAATTTGGCCATTTGTGGTATGACAGAAGATATGGACATTATTTATTTTCATTTTGTGCTGCCATAAACATTTTTGTGGCAGCACAGAGGCGCTGTCTATCTCTACCATCTGTCTCTGGACAGTGGGACAGCATCTAATTCTATCATCTTTATTAATCTTTTAGCCTAGTGAATTGAAACATCTTGCTACTTAGGAGTTCTGTAAAATGCCAAAACTCTGTGGGTGCTTTGGATTTGTGTATTTGGAAGTGGGGGAGGGGAATAAAATAATTTAGAAGGATATTGGGCAACTGGTCATAGATGAAGAAATAACAGCAGTTCCTAGGAGAAGCAGGATAAATATTAGGGAGTGGAGAGAGAGAGAGAGCATGGAAATGAGTATGGAAATCTAAATAGGAAAAGATATACCATGATCTAACATAGGGGAGAAGAAAGAAAAATTGCAGTGAAACTAGAAAGGGAAATGAGGATAACTAAAGCAAACAATATATATTATGAATGCAAGAGGATGTACGACAGAGAGCTAATTAACAATATTGTAAGTATAAAGTTTTACTTTTAATTGCACGTGGTATGACAACACATGCATGTTTTGCTTTGTTTTCTAGTCGTCTGGCTAGTAGATGACAGGTCAAACTTTTACACCCATGTCCATCTCTTTAGTTCAGTATCACTTTTTTCTTCTTAAGAAAGAATGAAAGTAACATGTTCAAGTAACTAGTGCTGTTACCTATTCCTTGTGTGCCAAGAAGGGGTTTATTTAGGGGTGCACAGATAGAGATTTTTTGGGCTGATACTGATGCCCCATTTTCTTAATGAGCCATATCGACTGGTACTGATCTGATTGCCAATATGCAGCCGGTAGGTAGGAGAACAGCATCCGGCTGGTAAGTCTGTTGTAGAGGAAGGGGTGGGAGGAGAGAAGGGGCATGGTGTGGGCAGATTAAGTTTCTGCAGTGAGGGATGGAATGGGGTAGGCACTGCCCAGCTGCAGCAGGGCACAAGATGGAGCCATGAGTGGCTTGTCCAGGGAGTTGGGAGGGCAGCTCATGCCTCTGCGTGCCCCCGCAGGGAAGCTATTAGGGTATGTGCCCCCAGACTGCGTGGGGCAAGGGTGGGCTCCCACTGTGGGCTGGACCAGGGCAGTGTTGGGCTTTTCATGGTGGGAGGCTAGACCTGGCTGTGCGCAGGGTGGGTGGTGGCGGCGCTTGGAGGAGGACTACAGGAGGGGCTGTAAAAATTTGCCATAGCCTCCCTCCCAGTGCTGGTGCTGCCCCAGCCCGCAGCAGCAGCCCACCCTTTCCCTGCGCACAGATGCAGTGGTATGTGATCCCAATGGCTCCCCTGGGGGTGCGTGTAGTGCTGGGAGCTGACCATGTGCGGCTCAGTCCCGCACCCTGCCCTGACTGCGCAGCCCTAGCCCCAGTCCCTCGCTGCGGGAGCCTTGGTCTGCACCCCCCAACACACACCTCTTCCCTTCCCCCGCAACAGACTTACCAGCCGGACCCGGCTGCTCTCCATGCTGCTGGGCTGTGCTCCTTGCTGCCTGCATGCTGCGCAGTATTTATCAGCTACTTACCAGCCACGTCAGCCCAAAAAACCCCCTGATTGCTGATGCAATCAATTTTCCTTGTATCGGTGCCAATCCGATATGGGAGTGATATATTGGAGTACCTCTAGGTTTTTTTAATTTGGGCATCAATGAAAGGTGGCTATATCATATAAACTAGCAGCAGTAGATACACAACATTAAATTACAGCTTCTTTTCTTATGTAGAGGTAATTAAATCTGCCATGTCAAATTAGTCATGTCTTCTTCTGATTAGTATTTTGCCAAAGGGGAAACATCAAAGCAGTGAGTGTCCTGGAGACTAGCTCTTATGCAGAAGCAGCCTCTTAAGAAAAAAAATGTTTAAAATGGAACAAAACAAATTCCTGGGACATTTTCTCTTTTCCGTGTTTTCATACTCTTGAATTAAGTTTCAAAGTATTTGAGTTTGTTTTAGTCTCCTAAAAAGGGTAAAGGGGGCAGGCCTTTCTAGCCTTTTCCCCCGGTGTTCAGGGAACTTTACTTTTAAAGCACACATTTGTATCCTTTATAAGTGAGAGAGAGGGGTTCCTCATAAAGGACTCCTGAAAAGCTTTACTTTTTTTCTAAGTTTAAAAAAAAGTAAATGCTCCACTAACCCAGAAAATGAATCGATAAACTCAGAACATTGTTCAGAAATAAACTTAACTGGCAGAAGTAGGTGCTTATTGTTTTCTAAGCTGGCATTATTCCACCATGTTAAGAGCAACCTCTCCCATCCTTAAAGCAGCAACTCCAGAAGTGATGTGATGTGCATGCCAAACTGATGGGGTGGGCTATACATCTGTAACTTGAAAAATTACATGAGCAAGCAGCAACATATATTTTGTGCCAAAAACCTACATACAAGGAGCATTAAGGTTGCAAGATCATATAGTCAGCAGTTTGGAAATGCCACTATTAACCTGGCTTATAAAGTGAAGTGGTGGTATACATCTTTTTTTTTTTTTTTATGATTCCTTGAAATAGCTTGCCAAACATCTCAAAGGAACTTTGTGTCATGGGCAGGATGAGACTCCAGTTCTCCAGGATTGCCTTTTGTGGTTTCTATCATAAGACTATCTGCTCTCTTCTTTGCTGGTAATTCCTTGACTTGCTCACTTTTTATGTATAAGTTCTGTAACAAATGATGCTCTCCTACAGACTGAAATCTCATACAGAACCCACCAATTAGTTCCCTAATTGTCCTTCATCCTCTGCATTAATTGTTGCATATGTTCTGTAGTGAAAAAATTGTGTGGTCAGGTAATTAAAGCCTATATTGAAAAGCACATGCCCAAGAGGCAAGATTTAATGTTGGTTGCCAGGGCAACTTTAATTCTGTGATTTCCTAATTTTTGAGCGCTTGACTTTGTTATGTTAAAAGAACATTGAGATTTACATTTTAAATGCAAGCTCTGCAGGGCTTTTTTTTTTTTTTTTAAGTACAGTGAAAAACAAAATGTATTTATAAACACAAATCATCAGTAGGATTTGGATAGTATAAGCAGAGACTATTTGTAGTAGTAATAGTCTCTATCTGCTACCTGGATGTAACAACTATAAGAGATGAACCATTTTGCTATTGGTATTCACAGCTGTCTGAAGGCATATTGAGATTCAGGCACCCTATATTCAGTTCCTGCAGGAGAATGATTTTGTTAGTAGTTGTATAACCTTTTTTTTTTTTTTTTTTCCCCCTAACCCCCAGTTTTGATTCTTGTCTGCATACATCTCTCCTAGCCTAGCCATTTACCTGTTTTATTTATTTTCCCCTATCTCTCTCCAGCTCTTTGACTAGCATAAGTTGTTTCTACCTTCTCTGTACCTGGGTTACCTAGTGAATAAGTATTGCAGGCCTGCAACGGAGTATTTTATCTGTTCTGTGCCAGATGTCAGAGCAGCTGTACAGAATTGTTGCAGGAATTTGCCCTGCTTGGCCCAGGCAGCTCTGGGCTAAAGCATGCTTGTTCATGTTGGCAAGCAACTAGATGTATGTGGAGACAGTCTTTGAGAAGCAGGTCTGCTGGCCTTTACTGAACACATGCATGTTGCATTTTCAGGGCATTATTACTTGGCAAACATGAGTGCATTTTATGAAGAAAGAGCATGCCTGACACCTGGATGGCCTTTCAACAAATTTCCAAACAACAAAGGAGATAGTGACTAAGCTGTTGAAAGCATTTTCAGTGGGAGCAGATTTTATTTCCTAAAGTGGTGTTAGGAAATAGCTGAATCATTTTTTACATATACTTTCAAGAAACTTTCAGTGTGAGGCAGGTAAGTGACTTGGAAACTTCAGTCAGAACAGTTTGTTTGGCTGAGTTTTAAATGGTCCAATATGGGGTTTCATGGTCAGAATTTTAGGTAACGTTTTATATCAGCATGAATTGCAATTCTGTACTAAAAGCTGAATTAAAAAATAGAGTAAGGATGAAAAACACACACTCCAAGTTAGCCAAAACCTTGATTCTGCCCCTTTGGTGTAAATACCACAGTAGTCTTTGAGTGATTGTATACTTTTTTTTTTTTTTGACAGGTCCCCTGCCTCATTTAGTGCAGAGGACGGGTGGTGCTTAGGAAGTGTGACTGTATGGTATATTTGTTTTGGTCTACTTCATTCTTTTGAGGCATCACAGTTATTTATTGCACATCATCAAAGGCTCGTACCATTATGAATTCATTCTTTTCCCTGTGAACCTTCTGTCGATGGTTTTTCTCTCAAATACTTTATTTCTTACAATACTCATGTGAGATCGCTGTCCCGTCACTAGAGCCTGTGGGGACAGTTGAGTTCTTACCGCTTCTAAAAATTGGGTCCTGGATGTTTCAAGTTAATGAAAGTAAAGAAACAATAACCAAATCTGAAAATTTTAAGTAACTTGTCCATCATCAGAGGAGATCTGGGAGGCAGAGATAAGAACCAGACCTATGACTGCTACCTGCCTTAATTATTAAACCCTTCTTTCACTTCCTGCAAATGCCTGCCTCCATTTTCTTCTCTCCTTTCAATTTCTAGAGTGGGAGAGATAGTAGTCTTAAATCAGACAAATACATATTTTGAAGCCCCAGTTTGTTTGTTGTGCCCCATATGTCTTGTGTACTGAATGAGGCAAGGGTCCTGTAGAAAGTGAGATCATTAAACAGGAAGGGTGAATTCAGATTTGACAGACAAGTTTTGATTCTAGTATTTCTCAGTCTCTTAAGTGTGATTTCCTGGGTGGTGCTTACAAACAAAAAGGGCATAAACCAGCTCTGTGCATCTGTAATAACACAGCATAAATCAACTTGGTTTGAATCCTGAACCTCCAGCTCTGCAGCCCAGTGTCTAGTCCTATAGCTGAAGAAGTAACTACATTCTCAGTGCATTTACACATGAAATTAATTTGATGCAGTAAACTCTGACAAAGTCCGTGCTGAAGTTTATTGCTTCTGGGTTCACTGTTTACATGTATACCTGGGATGGCAGCATGTTGAGCTAGGGCAGTGTAGCCACACCTGGGCAGGAGGCCTGGTGGGGTGGGGGTGCAGCCTGCCAGCCTGGGGCTGCTCTTGCCTAGTTCAATGTGCTGTGCAGGGGTTGGGTGGGGCATGAGGGTGCTACAGTGCAGGGCTAGATGGCAGGCAGCCCCCTCACTATAACACCTTCATGCCCCAGTTGGCCCTGGTCGTCATCTACACATGTTGCAGCAGAGTAAATAACTACCATAGAATAATGCACATGTTGGGCAATACTATCCTATGGCAGAGTTAACTGGTTTACGCCAGCCTAATAGCACTGCTCATGTAAATGGTGACGCTTTACTGCAGAGCTTAGGCAACCCCACATTAAGTGTCTCATGTAGATGCGCTCTGAGAACAGAGGAAGACTGTTTTCCTATATAGCTATTATAGAAAAATGCGCAACAAAACAAACAGCCTGTGTATGCAGTGCAGCCAACTATGGAGTTAAAGAAGACAGGTGCTTAGGGGAATGCAATATTTATCTACTGTATTTGTCCTTATTTCATCTAGAATTTCAGTGGGGTGTGAGGCCTGGTTCAGAAAAGATTGTGTTACAGAATTGTTAGCTCTAGTCATGAATCTAGAGCTTGCAGTTTTGAGTTTTCAGTGTAGTAGCCTTCCCTCTAGGGTAAAGGGTATTTTGATACGATGCTGTAATAGACACAGCGGCATTAGGTTATGGTTTTGTGTTCTTTTTGAGTGAGTTGTGCATGACACTTGAGGTGCTGAGTTGTGAAGAATATATAGGTTTAGCAGGTTGCCAAAAAATGCCTCCTTTATCTCTTGGATACAAAAAATCATGAACTAAATATAGACATTGGATTTATGACACATTATAACCTGCTTGACATCTGACTCCCTAGGTACCTATCCACTTTTTACCAGCTACATTCATCCCCCTTCTGTTCTTCCCCTCCCTCCCTCCCAGCCTGTCTCTCACCCACGGACTCCTCAGTTTACATCTTCACTGACTGCCTGTCTTGCATGCATACCAGCCCAGTCTCTGGCTTCTTTACTATTTGTTCCATCCAGGAACAGCACACACCAACTGCAGAGGCTCCTCAGCCTGATGAAGGGTTTTTAAACCCTTGCTAAGAAATTTTTCCCAACTATTTCAGTTGGTCTAATAAAAGATATCAGATTCACCCAAAGAATGTTGTCTGCCTGTGTCCTTAGACTAACGTGGTTAGAACCTATAGTCCTTTACCATAGGCGATTCATGGATTGCAAGAGCTGGAAGGGACCTTGCAAGATCATTGGGTCCAGCCCCCCTGCACCAGGCAGGAAAGACACCTGGGGTTAGGTGACCCCAGCAAGGTGACCATCCAGTCTCCTCTTGAAGATTTCTTGGGTAGGTGATTGCACCACCTCAGGAGGGAGGGAGATTATTCCAAAGTCTGGACACCCTAACTGTGAAGATGTTTTGCCTAGCATTAAGCTTGAAACTGTCTTCCAGAAGTTTGTGGCCATTACTCTTGGTTTTCCCCATGGGTACCCTGGTGAACAGCTGTTTGCTGAGCCCCGATGTAGCGGTAAGGTGCTACCAAGTCCGCCCTCACAGCCTTCTCTTTTTTAGGCTGAAGAGTCCCAGGTTTCATAGTAGCTAGGATCAGGAGGGACCTGAACAAATCATCTAGCCTGTCTCCCTGCCACAGGCAGGAATGAATGCTGGGTTCACAAGGCCCCAGACAGGTGATCATCCAACCTCCTCTTGAATTTGCCCAAGGTAGGGGTGAGGACCACTTCTCTGGGAAGTTGGTTCCAGATTTTGGCCAACCTAACTGTAAAAAATCGCCTCCTGATCTCTAACCTAAACCTATTTTCCATCAGCTTATTACCACTGTTTCTCGTCACCCCAGGTCCCTCAGCCTTTCCTTGTATGGCTTGCTGTGCAAGTCTGATCATATGGGTGGCTCTTCTCTGGACTCTTTCAAGCTTTACCATATGCTTGTTGAAGTGTGGCACCCAGAACTAGACACAGTAAGCTGAGCAAAGCGGAAGAATAACTTCCTTGGTTTTGCTTGAGATGCATCGATTGATGCATGCCAGGTGTGTTGCTTTGTAGATTTCAGATACCTGCTGTAATCCAGGGAGATGCTGAAGAGTTGCAAGAATTTCTGTAATGTGAAAAGTAAAGAAATATGTGTGTGTTACCTGTCCACTCCCTTTACAATTTGACCTACCCTAAACGTTACCTAGTTTAAAGAGAAATGGCTAAATGCAAACAGGATTTCAAGATCACCTCCATTTCATCATTTTTAACATTAATCTAAAGAAAAACGCAAATTAGAAATCTGCCCACAGTTTTGACATAAGCATAAAATGTTTTTGTACACCATTGTAGAGTTAATTATATTTTTCTCAGGTAATAAGACCGTATGTTCTGTACATAGTCTTCATAGTCTTATAAATTACTGTTGTTATCGACAGTGGGTTTTAGTTAGGATAATTTTAAATATTCTGCGTGATTATGTACAAATATATTTGGGGGGTAAATAACTCTTAAATTCTGAATTTAGCTGCAGTTCAGGTTTATGCTATACTTTGTAGTATGTGAGTGTGCTTGTGTGTAGTTCATTACTATGCCTTGTTCCATTCCTTCCCACATCTTCTCCCTCTGGCCTTTTCTTTTACTTCTCAGAATATTTCTCCATTTTTCTCTTCTGTCTAAACAAATTCACTTAGTTAATTTTATGATGCTGTTAATCTGACCAAGGACACTCACTTGCAGGTCTCAGGTCATAGTGATTCTTAGAACCACTTGTATTCAAATTATTTTTTTAAGTGGCCATATATCTATTGCAGATTTGGAGATTTTTCCTTTTGAAGAATGTAGCACTTCCATAATCAAAATGGCAGCCTAGATAACCCAGTAGTCCTCTCTTCCCAAATAATGACACTTGCCTTGGAATTGTAGTTTTCAAAAATGCTGTCAAAATCTTTTAGAATAAGATTATTTTGTTTTTTTCAGTATATGCCAAGCCTTCTAAAACCTTTCCTTTCCGTTTGTTTCCTTGAGTCCTTTACTCTTATTGTTTATAGATTTCATAGACATTAGGGCTGGAGGGGACCTTGAAGATCATCAAGTCCAGCCCCTGTCCCAGGGGCAGGAAGCCAACTAGGTTAAGCAAGATAGACATCCAAACATTTCTTGAATGAGTGCAGAGTAGGTGCCTGGACCACTTCTGGAGGGAGTCTATTCCAGGCCTTGATAAAGATGTTGAAGAGAACCGGTCCAAGGACAGAGCTTTGGGGAACACCACTGATCACAGTGCCATAATGATTCGCATCCATGAACTACTATTCTTTGGGTCTGACCTTGGAGCCAGTTTCCCAGCCATCAGACTGCGGTGTAGCTGAAGCCACATTTGGCCAATTTTTGAATAAGGAGATCATGGGACACCAGATCAAAGGCTTTTTTGAAGTGCAGATATATGATATCAATCTCTTCTCCCTGGTCCAGGTGATATGTCACCTGGTCAT
Source organism: Crocodylus siamensis (assembly GCF_052110815.1). Classification (NCBI taxonomy): domain Eukaryota; kingdom Metazoa; phylum Chordata; order Crocodylia; family Crocodylidae; genus Crocodylus; species Crocodylus siamensis. The sequence continues at coordinate 32,968,950 of NC_143404.1, read as the reverse complement.
AGAAGGAGATGAGACCTACCTGTGACAAACCCGTGCTAGCTGTCCCTCAGGATGTTGCCATCAGCCAGCTTATCAAGAAGGGTCTCTTTGATAATTTTCTCCAGAATCTTACTAGGGATTAAGGTCACACTGATTGGCCTGTAATTCCCGGGATCTACTTTCCACCCTTTCTTGAAGATGGGTACCACATTGGCCTTCTTCTAGTCTTCAGATACTTCACCTGAGCACCACAAATTTTTGAATATTTTTGCCAATGGTTGGGGTATCACAGCTGCCAGCTCCTTGAGTACTCTAGGGTGTAATCTGTCAGGACCAGCTGACTTGAAGATGTCCAGCCTCTCAAGGTGTTCCTTTACAAGGTCTGCACCGATGCTGGGTATAGATACACCCTCACCCTGGCTGTCCTGTGTCATGTTAGGCAGGGCGGTCTCTTTGAGCTGATGAAAGACCGATGCGAAGTACCCGTTAAGCAGGTTGGCTTTTTCTTGGGTGTCAGTTATCAGTTGTTCCATTTGGTTCAGCAGAGGTCCAATATTACCCTTACTTTTTTTTCTGACTCCTTACATGTCTGAAAAAGGACTTTTTATTATCCTTGATATGTGAAGCTAGATGGAGTTCAGTTACAGCCTTGGCTTCCCTGGTCCACTCCCTGCAGGCAGGGACCAGTGCTGAGTACTCCTTGGTGGTTATTCCAGTTTTCCATCCTTTATAACTCTCTCCTTTTAGGCAAAGGAGGTCCTCAAGTTCCCTGCTGAGCCAAGGGGGTTGCTGTGCCCTTTTGCTACCCTTCCTCCGTGATGGAATGGACAACGCTTGTGCTGTCAGGATTGCTCCCTTGAGGAGCAATTCCTCCTCTTGAACTCCCTTTTCTGTCAAGTCATAGTCCCTTAGGGCCTTGAAAACAAGCCTCCTGAGCTTGTCAAAGTAGCTTTCCTGAAGTTGAGGAGTTCTGCATCCCTGATGGCACACAGTCACTGTACAGAGGAGTTCCAGGCCGCAATCTGGCACCTCAGAGACTCCAAAGTGGAGCAAATCTCACAAGGGGAGGTGTCCGTGCTCACAGTCCCACATACCTGGAAACGTCCCAGGCAGCCCCCGCAGCTGAGCGGCAGAGGCTCCGTGTGCGTGGAGCCCAGACCCATGGGCTCCATCTAGGGGGAGGCCGCAGACTCTGAGGGGACCCTCAGGGTGTGGCGTGTGCCCATCTCTATTATGCCATAATAGTTCGGCTGCTGATGGGACTGTGTTCCCTTGGGCTTACAGGCAGGGCCACGGGCCCTCCTACACTAACTTGTGCGCTGGACAGACAAGCGTGCCTGTGCGAGGCTCCAGTTGCATGGCTCCTTGGGGGCTAGTCGAAGTAGGGGGCGGGGAGGGGGGAGGGTTGTGTCCCTCTTTGGCTCTGACTTAGCTGCTCTGCAGCTCCTCTCCCAGGAGTTCTAACATCAACGAGATGTAGTTCCTTCCTTCCATCTCACCCGTCTTTCCTTCCTTTACACATTTTGATCCTTACGTGCATAACTGTAGGGAGTTTAGAGCCTTGAGAATGTGGATGGTCCCCTAAAATATATGTGCTAGCTGTGGAGTAATAACTTTTACTGGTCCAAATAGTTAACATATGCCAGAAGCAAATTTCTATGGCTAAAAGGTGTGTTGTGAGAAAATATGGTATTTTAAAAGTCTAATATAGACTAGGCAGCATATAATGTTGACGTGCTGACTGGCCAAGTTGTATCCCAGAAGCATTAACTTGACCTCCTCTGCAAGCACATAGTAAAACATTGCTTGATATATATTAATGTTAACTTTCTCACAGCACACCTTTCTATCCCATTCAAGACAAATTTATGTGGTAGAACATAAATGGAAAAATCAGGCAACAAGACTGTGTACTGATGCAGTGAATAAAGACTTCCTGTGAGCCAGGGAGAAAAGCATAGCTTTAACAACTGAGTCATTTTAAGCTAAGAATTGTTTTGAAGTTGGCAGTGTCCTTGAAAAGGAGCTGTGAATTATTTCCCAGCACTGACAGTGTGCTCTGCACTATACAAGACGCAGGTGTCAAGATAGTCTGTGCTCTAGAGAATGTGCTGTCTAGAAGACTTACTCTAATGACAATCATTCTTTTGACTGAATGGGGCTAGGAACCTCCTACCTTGTTTTCTGAAAGGGGAGAAGGGTCAGAGAATAGATCATTCTCTTAGTCATTTTTCTGAGCAGTAGGGGGAGTAAAGAAGAGTCTCTTGTCCACTCATACTGAGGATGGGAAAAGGAGCAAGTATCCATAATGCCCTGGGGCAGCAGCAGTTGAGTCCTGTGGGGCAGGCAGGGTGGAACTTTCATCTGGGCTGGTAGTAACTGATTGGACACATTTTTAAGGACCTGATTATATGGAAAATACTAATATATGCCAGACAAGCTAGACGGGTATAGGTTGTAGCCATGTTGGTCTGGGGACATGAGTAGACAAGGTTCTTTACCCTTTACAAGGGTAAATCTGATATCTTTTAGTAGGCCAAATCAGATAGTTGGAAAAATTCTTCTTGGCATCTTTTCAGGTATAAATACACTTCATGAGGCTGAGGAAGCACCTGCAGTTGGTGTGTGCTTTTCCTGGACGGAATGAATAGTAAAGAAGCCAGAGGCTTCCTACCAAACAATAGCTGTACACCAGAATGAATGCACACTGGAAATCTATCAAAGACAAGAATACCTAATTACCTGTGGGGGCACATTTCTTACAAGAAAACCACTCTCTCTCAGTCACAAGCTCAGTTCTAATCCTCAAAGGGAATTTATAAAACACCTTTCACAGACAAGCCTGTGAACTTCACTTCAACCCACTGGATACAAAAAATCATGGACTAAATAGATGTTGGATTTATGGTACATTATAACCTGCCTAACATCTGACTCCCCAGGTACCTCTCCACTATTTACCAGCTACATTCATTCCCCTTCCCTGCCACCTGTCTCTTATCCACTGACTCCTTAGTTTACATCTTCACTGACCGGCTTTCTTGCATGCATACCAGCCTTTGGCTTCTTTACTCTTCATTCCATTCAGAAAGAGCACACACCAACTGCAGAAGCTTGCCGAGCCTGATGAAGGGTATTTATACCTGCAAGCTTGCTAAGAAGAATTTTTCCAGCTATTTGAGTTGGTCTAATAAAAGATATCAGATTTATCCAAAGAATCTTGTCTACACAAGCTAAAGGAAGGTATCCCATTTGTATGGGTCGTGCTCCTCTGGTCTTCCGAGTGAGAGTTCCTGTCTGCCTTGTTCATAAGTGTTAGTCCAAAGCCAACATTGTGCAGGTTTTTTGTTTGTTTGTTTACAGATGTTTCATCTTTTTAAAGCAGCTGCAGTGTTCTGGGGGTGCTGATTGAGTTGGCTGATGTAATTGCAGAGCTGCTGGCCATTATCTTTGAAAACTTGTGGCGATTGGGGAGGTTCTGGACGATTGGAAAAGGGCAAATATAGTGCCCATCTTTAAGAAAGTGAAGGAGGAGGGTCTTCGGTACTACAGACCAGCCTTTCCTCAGTCCATGGAAAAATCATGGGCCAGGTCCTCAAGTCATCCATTTCTAAGCATTTGGACAGGAAGGCGATTAGGACAAGTCAGCATGGATTCACCAAGGGCAAGTCGCACCTGACCAACCTGATTGCCTTCTTCAGGGCCAGTCATCTCATCATCGATGTGGGGAGAGCATTGCACATAATATACCTTGACTTTAACAAGGCTTTTGACATGGTCTCCCACAATATTCTTGCAAGCAGACTGAGGAAGTATGGGTTGTATGAATGGACTGTAAAGTGGATAGAAAACTGGCTGGATCGTCAGGCTCGGAGGGTAATAGACAATGGTACAGTGTCTAGCTGGCAGCTAAGTGGAGTGTCCCAGAGGTTACTCTTGGGGTGAGTTTCATTCAACACTAAACGAGAAAGATTAATAGAAAAATGGGGGGAGGGAACTTAATTACCCCTCAAAATCCACTTGCCACCTGCTTGACTTTAGGGCCTCTAAGACCCCTGCCGTATAGCTTTCCACTACACCACACATTCTGTGTACTGCCACCAAAATGAATATGAGCCAAAGTGAGCAAGCTTCGTTCAATGTCTTCATCAGCAACCTGGAAGATGGGATGGAGTACACCCTCAGCAAGTCTGCAGATGACACCAAGCTGATGGGAGTAGTGGATACACTGGAGAGTAGGGCTGGGATTCAGAGAGATCTAGAGAAATTGGAGGACTGGACTAAAAAGAATCTCATGAGATTCAGTGAGGACAAGTGCAAACTCCTGCACTTAAGCTGGAGCAATCCCATGCACTGGTACAAGATGAGGGCTGACTGGCTGGGCAGCAGCTCTGCAGAAAAGGACTGGGGGGTTACAGTGGGCAATTAAGTTGCATATGAGGCAACAGTGCGCCCTTGTGCTGCAGGCTAACGGCATACTGGGCTGCATTAGTAGGAGTGTTGCCATCAGATCTCAGAAAGTGATTTTTCCCCTTTGTTCAGTACTGGTGAGACCACATCTGGAGTACTGTGTCCAGTTTGGGTCCCACGCCCACCCCCTCACTACAGAAAGGATTTGGATAAATTGTAGAGTCCAGAGGAGAGCAACAAGAATGGTTCAGGAGTGGAGCACATGACTTATAAGGAGAGACTGAGGGAACTGGATTTCTTTATTCAGAGGAGACCGAGAGGGGATTTAATAGCAGCCTTCATGTACCTGAAGTGGGGTTGAAAGAGGATAGAGCTGGACTGTTTTCAGTGGTGGCAGCTGATGGAACAAGAAGCAATGGTCTCAAGTTGCAGCAAGGGAAGTGTAGGTTTGATATTGGGAAGAATTTTCTCACTAGGAAGGTAGTAAAACTGTGGAACGGGTTACCCAGAGAGGTGGTAGAATCTCCATCCTAGGAGGTTTTTAAGACCTGGCTAGACACAGCCTTAGCTGGAATTGATCTAGTTGGGGATGGTTCTGCTTTGAGTAGAAGGTTGGACTAGAAGATCTCATGAGGTCCTTTACAACCCTAATTTTCTATGATTCTCTTTCAAAAACAGGTATAGATAACTTCAGCTGTTGTTTTTTAATGATCTGGTATCATTTGACTGGTGCAGTATGCCAGTAAATCATGTCTGTTAATTTGAGCTCCCTCTGGTGGTTTGCAGGGAATTGATTGTTCATGAAAGGTTGTTTAGATTAGTGACAATGTGTCTACTGAAAAAAAAAAAAGAAAGAAAACAAATGAACAAATAAACCAAAATACAGTCCCGAACAGACTCTAGTTTTAAAATGTGATGAAGTGTGTAAGTTTTGCCTTTCAGTATGCATAGGCTCATCTCCTAAAAGTTTTTAAAAACATTAGCAGAATTTGAATTGCCTGTACCCATGTTTGGATAACCTGTCTCTCTCATCTCCCTCCTCTTTGAGCCATTGACGCCTGGGTTTTTATTCTGCTTCAGTCGATACATATTTTGTAAATGGAGCAGTTGGTATTTTTCTACAAACATATTCATTTTGGTGGCAGTAGGCAGAATGTGTGGTACATGCTCCTCTGTAGTGGAAAGCTATACAGCAGGGGTCTTAAAAGGCCCAAAAGTCAGGCAGGTGGCAAGTGGATTTTGAGGGGTAATTAAGTTCCCCCCCTCCCCATTTTTCCTATTAATCTTCCTTGTTTAGTGTTGAAATGCATCCATTTTCTGTGATTCACTATTATCGCATGTGGAGGAGGAAAGAATGCCTAATGTTCTCTTAAGCTTACATAGTATTCTGGAAGGAGCGTTGACTCCTAAGGGATCCTTGCACAGTTAATATTGCAAAGATTAATACTGCAGAGATCATACAATCCAGGACGATAGGCCAGTAAAAAGAATATAAGGCTGGAAAGCAGGATACAGTATACAAACAAAAGTGAATGATGAAGCTCGTATCTTAATCCCATTTTTAAAATTTTTTTCTAGACCAAGTGTTATGTAGCAGGGAAGATGAATAATGTTAAAATGCATTACTGTTATATAACTTTTGTTTATAAATACAGTTTTCCCTGACAAGTCCCTTCATTAATCCATTATCAGTTGGCCAATTTCTTGTAGGCATGAGTGATGGAGGGGGTGGGTGAGTGCATGGTGGGAAGTTCAATGACTAGTAATTATAAAGGTGTGGGGGAGAAATAAGATGGAATGGATGATTGTTGTAGTTTTAGAAGCAGATTTGCGGGAATGGATGTGGGTAGATAATGGAAAAAAGATGGGAGTGAACAGAGGATAACAAAAATTGGGGTGAAGTAGAAATGTAAAGATGAACTGTGCTGACAGAGGAGGATTCAGAGATTACCGTAAAGAACAGGACGGGAGGGGAGAGTGGTAAAAACTAAAATGGAAATGTAAAAGGGGAGAAGACAGAATTTTTGAGAGGAGAATTTGGAGACACTGCAAGAAAAATAGGGGAAAGGCAGTAGCTGCTAAATCTCTTTGAGACTTTAGAAAGTAATTGTCAGAGCACCTAAAATATTCTGTAGGCAACAAGCCTGCATTGTTTCATTGAGCTAGATTATGTGAAAGATTTCTTTTATTTATAAATTTTTTATACTATTGCATGTCTGTAAAAGGGTACACTGAGTTGTTATGATGTCAGTGTCTGTATTTTAATTGTACATTAGAAGCTCAGTTTTAATCGCTTTAACTGTTGTGGCATTTGCTGATTTCACATTGAGATGAACATTGAAGAGCTACCTGTGAACTAATAACAAAAATTTGAAGAGGGGTCAAGAATGGAATTATCTTTATGGTAAATGGAACAAATAAACACTGGTACAAAGGAAACTTGAATACTTTCAGTGCCTAGGCTGTATGCAACTACAAGTTTCTGTTGTTGCTGTGTTGTTGGGGGTTTTTTTGGCTGGCTAGCTGGCTTTTTTTCCTTCTCTGCCCCCTCCCCCCCCAAATTTTTTACAGAGGCTTAGAATCGTCTTATAAATGAAATGTGGAGGAAATTCAAATAACATTTCTTTTTTCCTCTAGAACACATCAGTAATGGAGGATCAGAATGAAGATGAGTCTCCAAAGAAAAATACCTTATGGCAGGTAGGACTGAATTTCCCAAAGAAAGGATGTAAATAATTGAAGTGTTCTCGCTGTCTTACATTTATGAAGCTTCCAACTGCTTGCCTTTGGAAATCTATTGTCCCTTTTATACACATTTGGCTTAATCATCCTAAAAGTAGTTTGGCCTTCAGATGGAAGATAACAGTGACCAGTTTATAAAGTTGACTGATATTTTTAGAATTTGCTTTTTTCATATCCTTTGAAATTAGATACAACTCCAGCTTTAAAACGTACTTTACAGTGCAAAGTGCAGCTGGCATCAGTCGGTCCATTAATGGAAAGAATGTGGTCTGAGACTGTCCTACAATTACAGGAAATGACTATGGTATAGATTGTTTAACAGATGCTGTTCTGTAAAGTGAGTATCCCAGTCTCACTGCCTGTACGCTATGAATTTCTGTTCATTCTTTACTTTGGATTAAGTTTAAGCAGTTAGCTTCACAAAGTAAAAATCACAATCTTCTATCCCTGATCAGATCAACTTGCACTGTGGAAGGCTAGTCTAGAGTTGACTCAGTCCCTCTGATGTACTATGTATCAATAGGATGTTTATATATAAATAATATGTAGATAATTTAAAATATAGAATCTTAGTAGTGAAAACAATTATCAAAAAAATTAGCTGCATACTGATTGGGTTAACTTTCAGTATTTTACAGCTCAAACTTGACTCCAAAATCCAGTGTTTATCAATTACTTGTCAGAATATCACATCAATTTCATTAATTTAACTTTGATATTCTAATGACAAGAAATAGAATTTGAACTTCAAATTCCATTGCTAAGAAAGGAAATATGTTCTTGTGCTGCTATATTTGAGACCTGCCTGATACCAATTAAAATTTTTTTTAAATAAAAAGTTACTTGCCAAAATCCTGCAGCACATGATAAATTGATAAAAATTGAAAATTACACCCCTAATTTAGTGTACTCCTGAAAATGCTTAAAAATAAACATTGATTTTTAGCCATCAAAATTAATTAAAAATGAATTATAGTGCTTTTAAGCATGGTCTAGGGCTACTAAGGCCAAACTTCTGTCAGACTTTTCCAGTGAGCACTAAAATAATAGAGAATGGATCTTTGTGTTTACAGACTGAAACTTCAGGAATGCCCTAGACTCTAAGGCCTTGAAATTAACTTTTACATGAGCTACTAGATTTTGGTGTGAAAGAACAGGCTTGATTTCCAAGGACAAAAAGTTAAATAATAGCTTTTCACCTTTCTTTAACTCAGGGACTGTATCTTGAGGTTTACCCATGCAGCACCTTGGCCTTTCATTCATGGTCACTAGGAACATGTAGAAACAAGTGTTCTTGTAACAGAAAAGTGAAAGGAGGCTGAAGAGAACCCCATTGTGATATGGGTGGCTGCTGTTTTCTGCATCAATTTTATGTTTCTCTGTGCCTGGATATTAGGCTTAATGTGCAATTAGTCACAAACCGTCACTTATATTATGTAGACCAATGTTTCTCAACCCGTGGGTTGACTCAAAAGTGGGTCACAAGAATATACAAAAGGGTCACAAACAAACTTTTAAAAAAAATCAATTCTCCTTTTAAAGGAGAAAAATGTAGGAAACCATGGCTCTTCCCTTGCAGGCTGGCAGAGTTCTAGCCTTCAAGAGACGGCTTGGAGGACCCCTGCCCCCCCCACCCCACGCACTGGGGAGGCTGGGGGTGAGGGGCAGCAGGTCAGGTCTGGCCATTGATGTTTACAAATGGGTCCTGGTACAAAAAAGGTTGAGAATCCCTGATGTATACCACATATATTTGTAGCTATATTACAAATCATGGAACCTGATGACTTGAGCAAAACTCGTATGTGCACAAAGATATGCAAAATAATCCTCAGCATAGGAAAGGCACAAAATGTCTTTGGTTGTAAGGTTTAAGATGCACTTTCTTAGTCTCAAAGGGCTTTTGGAGACCTGAATCCTGAAGTCCGTTGAAACTGACAGTGTCACCATGTCCTTTTAATATCTGCAGACCTTTCCAAAAGAGCTCCATGGATCAGTTGAATGCCCCTTTAAGTATCTCATATAAAAAGCATAGTGGGGTAATCTTATCTTTTTGCTTCTGAAGATTCTAATACGTTCTAGACTACATATAAATATTATCTCAGTCTGCGTGCTGTAGTGCAGTAGTTGTCAATGGAGCTGTTTCTCTTCTTGCCATCACTATTCTTGATTGCATGGATATCTCATGGGTATAGGTCGTAGCCATGTTGGTCTAAGGAAATAGGAAGACAAGGTTCTTTGGGTACATCTGATACATTTTATTAGACCAGCTCAAATGGTTGGAAAGATTCTTCTTTGCAAGGTTTTGGGTATAAATAGCCTTTGTCAGGCTGAGGAAGCATCCGCAGTTAGTCTCATGGCATTTTCTGTTACAATTTGTGGTGTGATTTCAAACTCTAGGTGGCACTCCAGGCATAATGATGGTTAGAAATCCATGTTACTTCCATGATGCTTCTTGGTAATGACAGCATGGTCTTGAACTCCCCCTTTTTTCATTCTACTATATTTAATAGCAATATTTTAGTAACTTACGTGGGAAGATCTGTTGGGTAGCTAAAGATCTGTGGCCCCATTTAATTGTTCTGTGTGCCTGCATCTGTATACCTCCAGATGGCTGGAGTGGACTGACAAAAGGGAAAAACTTCAGCTTAAACATGCATAATGTCAGTCTTCTGTGATGGGACAACAAATAAAAACAATTGATGAGACTTTCTTTAAATTTGATATTTCTCAAAAACAATACATACCGTATCTTTCCAGTTATTTTGTATAATTGTAAACATTGAAACTATTGGAAATTGTTTGTGGATGGAAGATATACAGTAGAAGCTAATGGGCTTAAAGATATCTTTGTCTTAAATTGAATGATTGTCTTCAGTTTTCTTTACTTCTTAAAAAGTAAGACAATTCTAGTCTTTCTCTAGAGCTAGAAGTTTAAATAAGTGTAAAAGACTTCCCATAATGCATTGAAAGCAAAATATCAAAGTTCATCATTCTGGCATAAATGATCACATTAATTTATAATGTGTTGATGTATTTCTCTGCATTTTCTCACACTTTGCCTAAGTATTCTAATCAGAATAATTCTAATTGCTTAGAAATGCATAATTCTATAAGCATTAATGCTTATCTTTTTTCTAAAAATAGATAAGTAATGGAACTTCATCTGTGATAGTTTCGAGAAAACGACCATCAGAAGGAAACTACGAGAAAGAAAAGGACTTATGTATTAAATATTTTGACCAGTGGTCTGAATCAGATCAGGTTGAGTTTGTGGAGCATCTTATTTCACGAATGTGTCACTATCAGCATGGACATATTAACTCTTATTTGAAGCCCATGTTACAACGGGACTTCATCACTGCGTTACCAGGTAATAAACATTGTATATACAAGAGTTGGTTGGATAAGTACTTATTTTACTTTCCTTTACTGGATACGAGGGTGTGTGCATGTGAGAAATATAAATTATACAGACATGCATAACGATTTTGACAGTGTTCATGTTAAGCCATTCATTTCTGTGATTAATTGAACTGGCCACTGGATGCCAGTATTGTTCCATGTAATGCAGTTTATATAGTGTGTTCTAAAGAACAGTCTCTTTTTAAATGAATCTCAGTTGTTAACAACAATTGCACCTTTACTGCAAACTAGATCCCAGCTTTTTTTCTATACCAAACCCATAGGCTTAGAAAATGCTGTTAGATGGATGCATGGTTTTGATTTGTCAAGTCTTTACTTCATTTTCACTACATTTTCTGTTCTCTCCCAAGTTTTCTAAACTTTTTTGAATTAACTCCTCCTTAAAAAGGCTGTCTGCTTGGATCATGTAGTTTAGACATTTGTCTGGTTTTTGCTACTGAGTCGTAATAAAATAAAGTTGCAGAACATTTATGTAGTCCAGCTGTCATTCCCTACTTCAGTCATTCAGTTTTATGTAATGCCTCAGATTAGCACAAACCTTTATCAGTATTTTGTATAATATAATCCTTTTATGCCAGTTCCATAAAGCACTATGCTTCTGGATTTATGTAATCTGTTTTTGGACTCTGTTTTTGTGAGATGTGTTCTGTGCAAGCAAAATTCAGGAGAGCAGTTCACTGTAAGGTTTTGTTTTTGTTACCGTTTTGATGATGAGATGGTTTTTCTCGCATCCAATAACATTTCCTGGATTGATTCTACTGTATTCTGTATGTATTTTCCATATAAACAAAAATCCTGGATATGGAAACCATTTGTCTCATAAAAATTCAGGGGTTGCTTGGTAGAGTCATCTTTATTAATTAACTAGTTAGTTAAATAATAGGATAGTGTCCAGAACCAGTTCTCTCCAGTCACCGATAGCCTGCTGGCTTGGATTTGGGAAGTTTTGATGAAAGTTGCAGAGATCACTTAAACTTGTTTTGGCTGTTCCTCAAATAAGGTTAAGAATTTGCTTGTTTGTTTGCAAAATAGCTCAGTTTTTTTACAGGGTATATTTGATTTAAATCAAGATGTAAATCATGTTTTACATCACTGGTGGGAAGCCTCAATTTAATCATTGTTTTCTACAAAAGGTACACTCTTGTCGTTTGATATCCTCTTGTCATTTAATGTCCTGAAACTGCACTTTTAGAGAGAGGTCAGAGATTTCCTCCATTTACACAAACCTGCAGAGAGACAGTAGGGCTGATGGGTAGGTAAATAGGGCTGTTAATGGTCATCTTCATATACTGCTGTTAACAAGGATGTTATCTCTGGAGATGCAAATCCACAGTTTGAGAAGTGAAACTAAGCATCACAGAGATGCTTAATGGGATCGTCTAGAGACTGAGCCCTGGGTCCCATTGGGTAGAGTGTTTTTCTTTAATCTCTACTAAACTATAGAGGAGCCTCTGGGAATCGGGCCCGTAATATAGTCTATGGCCTGTTGTGACCTATTTATACAACTTTTCTAAAAAAGTTGCATGAATATATTGTCTCAAAGTATATGATTAGAAGTATATATAAGTAGAAGTTATCCCTGTATTATATAATTAGGAATATCCTATCCTACTATCCTAATCCCTATTCTATGATTGTATTTTTGAGCTTTACCTTAAATTAAAACTATATGTAGGTTGTGTTTTTTTAAAAAAAATCTTAACAAAATACAATTAAATAACAAAATAACAAAATACAATTAAATAAAACAATCTGTTTTTTGTTTTTGTTTTTTAATTATTGATTTTTATCCACCCTGGTTTTTTACTTGGTAGACTTGCTCATTAGTCTTGTCACATCTTTCCTCTGGCCTGTATTTTGCTGTATTGTTCTATCCTCAGCTGTTTAAGACGTCATATAAACAAATGACCAGAATATCATATTGCAGTGCTCTTTGCATTCATTGTTTGTCAGATATGACACCAGCACAGCATATAATGATGTAAGATATTTGAAAGGGAGAGAAGCCTGACATAAAATACAGTGGGAGTCAGTTGGTGGTTTAGATTGGTGTCATCCTCAGGGCAAACTTTTGAGGATATAGACAGCTATAACAACTGCATCATTATAGCTAGGGACTAGGGCTGTGCAAAGCTTCAGTCACCAATTGGATTCAGAGGAGACTTGGCCCGATTTAGCAGTCGAATCTCCAAATCTGATTCGAGTCGGGAGACCCATTAAAAGGTCTGAATTGAATCCAAAGCCTCTGAACTGGCTGCAAGTTCTTCCACGGCTCCTCTGGCTGTGCCTGCCTCCTTGAGCAGGGGGAGCCATGGGAGAAGCTTCCTTGGCTGCCCTGCCTGGCCCCAGCCTTCAGTACTTTTTTAAAAAAAAAGAAAAGGCCCGCACTCACTTGCTAGAGCGGCAGGGTCAGGGCGTCTGGAGGCTCATGGCAGAGCCCTCCCCATGCCGAGTGGGGCAGTGGGAGGCAGTGGGGATCACCCCCCACACTCTGGCACTTGCAGAACAGCTGCCCCATGGCATGGGTGCAGTGCAGCTTAGCAGGGCTGTGCGTGCTGCCTGAGACAGGGGCTGAGCAGTGCTGGGCTCCAGCTGACAGGTGGAACTGCCCCAGCTGTCAGCATGCGGCGCCCTTCCAAGCCACGCTGCACCCGCACCATGAGGCAGCTGTCCTGTGAGTGCTGGGGGAGACGATCCCTGCTGCCTCCCACTGGCCCACACTGCATGGGGGGCACTTCCATGAGCCCCCAGAGGTCCTGACCCCACTGCTGTAGCCAGTGAGTGTGGGCCTTTTTTTTTTTTTTTTTTTTTTTTTAAAGTGCTGAGGGCTGGGTTCAGGCAGGGCAGCCATGGGACCTTCTCCCCTGGCTCCCCCTGCTCAGAGAGGTAGGCAAAGCCAGAGGAGCCGTGGGAGAACTTGCGGCCATCCGGCTGTGTCTTTCTCTCCCAGCCCATCCGAATTGGTGCAGAATCTCTGATTCATGTGAATTGAATGGGGACAGTGATTCGAATCACTGAATCAAATCACTGTCCTCCGAATCAGCTGAATCCGAATTGAATACTTCCCTATTCACACAGGCCTACTAGGGCTCTACTGAAATAATGGCAGAAGTGCACCACACCAGAATCCTGCTCTAATCCTGCAGTTTTTTCCAAGTGCCTCCCTGCTGCTGATTGGCAGAGGAGCCCTGCTGCTTGCCTGTTGCTTCTGATCAGCAGGGGAGGCAAAAACTGTGGTTTTAAATATGCTGTGGTTTTTGCCTATTAGGCTGCCACTGGGGCCCCTTGGCTGATCAGTGGCAGGAGGCAAAAACCATGCCATAGTTAGAATGGCAGTTTTTACCCTCCTGCTTATCAGAAGTGAGTGGTGGGGCCCCTCCATTAATTGGGGAGGGGGGAACAGGGACTGCAAGATTAAAGGAGCCACTGCACAGCACAGTTCCACCATGGTTTCAGTAGGTTCCCAATTATAGCCCGTATGGTATCATTTCATACCATATAATTGTTGCATCGTCTTGAATCTGTAACAATAAAAATGTAGCAAAGTTTGTTTGCTTGTTTGTTCATTTGTTCATTCAGCAAGTTTATCTCTCTACAAGATTATTCATATCTAGTAAGTTGTATCAGCTGATAAGTGATCCCGAGCAGAAGCCTCTCTTCTCCATTTTAAAGTGGCTAAAATTTTGTGTGTACCCTGAATTCTGGATGGCTACAAGGAAAAAAAGCAATGCCATTCTTATCTTCCTTTATTTTGTCCTAGGAGGGGGAGGGGAATGAGGGAGGGAATGGGTGTCGGGGTGGGAGGGCAGATCGAGGCTCCCATGATGAGGGATGGAATGGGGCTGGGGTTGGGGCAGGTGCTGGTGCACAGCCAGGGTGGGGCGCAGGATGGAGCCATCTGCTTGTGTGAGGGGAGGGTGGTTCCAGCTGCTGTGCGCACCCATGGTGGAGGCATGGGGGGCATGTGCCCTCTGGATTTGTGCACAGGGCAAAGGCAGGCTTCCTGCTACATGGTCGGGGGAAGCACCAGCCTCTTGCCAGCAGCTGCGATATGGCAGGCAGCAGTGGCACTGGAGGGTAGGGCTATGGTGGGGGCTACAACCACCCCAAAATTTGTTTTAGCCCCCCTCCCAGTGCTGCTGCTACCTATCCTGCTATGCCTGTCCTGAGTGCAGCTGCTGGGAAGAGGCTGGCAACAGCCCCAAGCACAGCCCACCCTTGCCCTGTGCAGATCCAGGGAGCATGCGTCTCCCTGGGGGTGCGCGTAGTGGGAGGAACTGCCCCCTCAATCTCCCAGTCAAGCTGCCAGTTCCATCCTGCACCCTTCTTCCCCCCCAGCTCACCCCACACACACATTTACTGACCAAATGCTTCTCTCCATGCTGCCAGACTATACTCCTGGCTGTGTGCATGCTGTGGCTGAGCACATACCAATGGCATTTATCAGTGACGTTAACAGCTACATCAGACAGAAAAAAGCTGGTAATAATGTCCATTTTCTTTTTATCGGTATCAATATGATGTGGACCTGTAATATAGATGTATTTATTTCAAATCTTCATATAAGGAGCCACTGTCTAAGAAGGTTGGTATAGTATTATAGTGGCTGACAGTCCCATTTGAGAGGGGTGCTGCATTCCACATACAGTACAGTAGGAGACGTTCTTACCCTGAAGTATTTGTGGTCTGCTTACCTTGAAGTCTGGGTAGACGCAGTGGAGAAAATATGCCTGGTGCCTATTTTAAAGAAAGGTGGAACTGGCGGCATTCAGAATAGGTGGGGTCATGTTAGAAAATGGCCAGGACAAGAAGAAAACGAAAAATACAATTGTAACATCAAACTGTGACTTGAATTTTATGTGAAGCTAGCTTTAAACATGACTTAGCTGTCTGGTTTCACTGTGATTTTCATGGTGAAGAGTTTCTAGGTTTTTCTGGGGAGGTGGGACACTTCTCCCTTTTAGATATCATGGATGATACTGTATTCTACACCAACCTCATTTTTCAAACTGAACATTTGATTCTGTTACCTTTTTAGAAACTTTTCAGATCTAACTAAAAAGTATGCATGATAAAAATCAGACTTCACTGGTTAGGGCATCATATACAGTATCTTTAGCGGTTAATCTGGTAGAAGTTTGCATTTACAGCTCCTTTGCTCTTCAGTTTAGAGCCTGGTATGAACCTATTACCGATAAATGATCTGGATCGTGTCTATGTATAAGGAGCCATGTAATTCCTCATTTATATATACGCACTATAGTTTTTATTCTTTAGGTACAATAAAATATAAATACTGGGGGAGCTTTATAACTGTCTTATTTCCCTCCTCATACCAAGATCACTGTTTTTCAAATTGGATAAAGTATAATTTAGATGGCTCAGGCCTTTACTACAATCAGCTTTCAATAAATAAATGTACTATTTAAAAAAAAAGCCTGGCTATCAGATCAATTCTAGGATTCTGTGCACAAGAGAAATAATGTACCTTTTGGATCAAACTCTAGTTGAAAAATTCTTAACATTTTCTAAAAATAAAGGTAGTCATAACATTAAAAATATTAATAAAATGCCTGTTTCAAGTCCTACTTATTTAAAGGTAACATTCCTCTAAGGGATTCAGTCTCCACACACTGATTGGCCTCGCATGGTTGCTCTTTTGTTTGAGAAATAATAGTTTCTGACAGCTGTTATACAGCTGTGACTTTGAATAAAGCTGCCTCACAGCATTAATTGGGACCCTGTCTTGGGTTTTAGCTTGTTTGTGATTAGAGAAATTCTCAATTTATTCATTTTTAGACACAATATAAACACTGAAAGCTGGAGGGGGGATGAGGGACCAAGGGACAGATTTATTTTTCTTTTTGACCTTGAATATGACCTCCATCTTCTAGTTTCAGTCACTTTGCATATGGCATCCCATATAAGTTTCTAAATCAAAAGGCTGCTGCTTGCATAGAAAAAGCAAAATAAAATTTTAAAATTGAGCAAACTTGCCTGTTTTATTAAAAAAAAAAAAAAAAGTTCAGTGTAAATATCAGAAAATCATATGTTCCCATTAATTTTATGTGGGGGAGGGGAAAACTTTTCTATTAGAAGGAATCTAGCTCAAATGGCAGAGCAGATCCTCCGGTATACGTCTGGCTTTTTATAAAGCGAGCATTTTAAGTTTAAAATATTTAATCCTAGCAATCTCTTAGGGCCAGTTCTATAGCAGTAGTTAAGTATCATACCTTTACAAATTTGGCCTCTAGTTTTTTCTTGAGACCAGTTTAATCATATAATGTAGAAATGTATTTACATGTGAAGGTTATTAGTCAGATGTGTATTTTTTTTTCATTAACTTCAGATCTAACTTTGGCGTACATACTGTGTTCACTTTACACACAGCTTTTAATTTTACTTTTTGTAAAATTACTAGGTGTGTGTTACTTATGCAAAGCTATACCTTTTGATAACACCAAATGGATGTTCAAAATAGTTTGCTTTTACATTAGATGAGACTTTTCATTCTGTCATTGTGCAAGCAAATTGCTATGTTCACATGGAGCCCCAGAGAAGTTCTGGAGTGCTGAGTTGGTAGGATTTTATCCAGGTATATAAATTATAGAGCCTGATTCAATATACTACTTTATTTGCTGATGTTAAAATGTTGCTACTGTGCAGTTTTAATATTTCAGACTGGTTCATCTTGTGCTTTAAAAATATAGATAAGAGTGTTGCCTTGGAAAAGAATCATAACTTCCTGTCTGACTCTGTAGTAGGTTAAAGTTAATTTTAAATAATCTTTGATAACTTTTGCAAGATTATAAGCTATATGATATTGAATGCTAGGGCATTCAGTTGGATCTCTACCTCTAAAAAAAATTTTACACTTAGATTTTAAATCTTGATTCAACTTTTAGAATTGGGTCAATTTATTTTTAAAATTGTGGAATTCTGAATATAGCATACCGAATATTTTAAGACATTAAGTTAGTTTTAACTTTTTAAACTTTGAATACATGTTGGTTGGTTTCCTCTGTGTGTGTTGGCATAAAGAAAGAATTATATGAGATAAGTAGTTAAATAAATTTATTTTGGGTCTATGAATGTGATTCTCAACCCTTTTAAGCTTGAAGTTGCTTGAGTCCTAAGACTCAAGACAACATTTGGAAAATCCCATCTCATAGTTTTCACTTGTAATTTTTTTTTACTTATGGAAAAATAATAGATGAGTTCCTCTGTTGCAAACAACTCAGATTACAACAGGTCAGAATGTATTTAAAGTTGTGGGTTCCTATTTGAAATTTGTAGGTTTGTCTTTTGAATCATGTTGGCACACCTAACAGTGCTGACATATTATGGCACCCTTGAAAGTATCTCAGCGTACTCCAGGGTGCCAGGGAACCCTGGTTGAGAATCGCTGGTTTATGGAATACGTTGCCAGATGTGTAGAATAGTTGTTCTGTTGCTCAGTTTGTAAACTTGGATCCCAAAAATTTAACAGCATCTAATAGAGTAAGCAGATACTGTCTGCTCTACAGTTAACTGCTCCATGTTTGTTATGGAAAGTTATTTTTGCATTGGGGTCTGCTGTTCAAAACAGTATGTGTTTTAACAAAATATGGAACATAATGTTTGCATAAACGTAAAGATCCCTTTTATTCAGTATTTGCTGTAGCATTTCCTCTGGGTGCAGCGAGACAGAGATGAAAGTTGTTAAAGAAGTGCATTATTTAGTGTAATCTGTACAAAGCATTTGGAGGCTCTTGATTTCATCTCTTGTAAAACTCTGTGCTAGAATGTTTAATAGGTGTTTTGAATGTATTGTGCGAAGAGTTGTGTAAGGAGCAGCTAGTTGATTGTGCTGAATATAGATGTGTTGAATGTCCAGAAGGTGTATTACTTTCTGTACTCGGTTTTATCTCCTGATTCTTTTTTTTTTTTTTTTTTTTTAAGGACACCTGCTATATAAAATCCTTCAGCTCTTGGGCTTCATTGTCTTGTATGCAACTAGGTCAGATTCATGAGTTGAACTTTTTTGTTCGAGCAGTACGTTGGTGGAGTGTGGTTGTTCAAAGTGCTCTAACTGCCACTGAATGATCGTTAAGGATACTGGTGTTGCTTGAAGTGCTCCAACTGCTACCGAATGATCATAAAGGGATACTATACCATCAGGAGAAGGTATAGATAAAGTTGGAAAGATTTCTCTTGGTCTGGCAGAGGCCTACTGAAAGGACTTTTCATGAGTCAGATGGACTACTTTCTTCATCTCTTGATCTGCCACACTTTTTTCTTGCAGTATCAGCTTTTACCCTTGCACAATCAGTACTTAATTGAAAAGACCAAAAAAAGTTCATGAGACAGCTTGTGCATGCTAAGATTATGAAACTTAGTTTTATATGTGGAAGGCTAACTTCCTAATGATGCTGGGATAAACATTCAGTGAGCTTCAGGCTTTTCCTGTATGCTGAGCTCTGAACCCTGTCAGTGTCAGGTTAGACGACATTAGTTCCATCTAGATTAACCTGCTGTTTTCTGTTGCTTGTATGTGTGCATCTGGGCCACATCAGTAATCATTTTGGTTTTCATACAGAGAGTTTGACACTAAATTGAGCTTTGGTCTTACAGAATCAGACCCAACGCTCTCTTAGTATCCCTACTACTTAAGGGGGGCATGCCTGTTTTTTCTTGCATTTTCTTTGAAGTAATGTAACTTCCTCATAAATTGTGCCATCTTCAATGGTTTAAGCCCTTCCATTCAGACTTTCAGTGTGTTTATGGTTTATGCTGCTTGTTGTGATATGAAATCAGTTAATGTCACTGAGAGCAAGAAGTGCTGAGAGCTTTATAATATGGTGAATGCCTTCATAGGGAATACATTTTTTATAAGTGTTCTGCTGAAGATGTACGGCCTAGCAAAATTTTAATATTGATACATTTTCCTTCTAGAACTGTAGCTATGTATTTTTATTACATTATGGAGACTAGTACTCAATACTCTGGAATGTAGAGCACCTTTTTGTCTTCAGCTTCTATAGGTCATGTTTAAGTTTGAAGTAAAGTTAAAGTTTTATCTCCTTTTAAGTGTATGAAACCCCTAGGTATCTGTAATGTGAGGGGTCTCCATTATGTATTAAAAGATCATGCCAATTGCATAAGAATTACTGTATTATTTCTGAAACCTTTCTTGAATTTCTTTGTGAACTCTTTGGCTAGGGAGACTGATATTGCTTCTACGGTGATGAAAATTTAGCAACATCAGTAAAAAAAAAAAAAAAAAAAAAAAAAAAAAAAAATTATATGTCGCATAAATAATTGGTATATACATGTTCCAGGCAATATAATCTGAACTGCTTTAAATTAGTAATTCTACTTTTGGTTAACATTATATTATAGTTTTCACATTTGTTAAAAAAAGTTTCATTAGTCTAAAAAAACTAAGGCCTTTTTCCAAATCTGAGAGAAATTTCAATAGTTCTTGGTTGCTACTGTCTATCCTGAATTTTACACCTGTGCGAATGTAGGGAAAATGGAAAATGTTTGTGGTCTCTGGCTTGCTGCGTCTTCAGTGGAAAAAGTGATAATTATGGTATGCTTTTCTAAAAGCAGTGGTAGAATGTTTAGTCTACAGGGTTTGTTCTTACAGAGTGAAGTTGTGGTTACTAAGTACTGTTAAAGGAAAAATGGCATATCATTCAAACAAGGGGCAAAAGTACATAGGTGATAAAGGATATTGCCAAGGACCCAGTACTCTATCAGTTGTTTTAAACACCGTTGATTTTTTTGCCTCATAGTTTTCAGACTGCAGCAGGAAGGCTCATGGTTTTTCCAGACATGCTGACCAGATTTCTTTTAATATGTCAAATGCAATTTCTACTGAAAAGACACTAATTCACAAATGATAACTTAATTGTAAGATTAATAATGATTTCACCTCTTTGCTGTAATACTTTAGCATACGTATTCCAAGGTTAACAGGATATTATGTAAATTATATTTTTTCCATCAACAACTTTGCAACTCTGACCTTGGTAACAATATCTTATGTCTGTATCTAAGGTCCTTTTTAGCAGCTGGTCTGTGAGTTCTACAGCTAGAGGAAAGTTGTATGCTGCATTAAACAAGTAAAATTCTTACAGAGTTCTTTGGAATTTATTTCTAAAATAATAAAAATCTGCAGATCTGCATGATCTAAGGGACTGTTTTGTATCTAGCTTTAGTCAGTTGCATGGAACTGACATCCCACATTTGGGTTGCATTTTCATACAAAGTGATATTTACACTTTGAGCTTTGAAATCTCTGTGTATTTTAATTGTTTTAATCTTTTATTGAAATTCAACCAAATCTTCATCTGGTACCTATAATCAACAGCAGCTGTACTTTATCACTATCTTCTATAAAACTACCAGAACCCTTTTTTTGGGAAGGGGGTGTATGTTGTGTTTTGTTTCTCTGAAATGTATACTAATAAAGGCTTGCCATGCTTGTTAGGGGGAGAGTTTAGTTTTAAAGTCTCTTTCAGATCAAGTGTGTTTATAAACAAGATTAAAATAAATGTTAGATGTGTATTTCTAGCCTTTTTAGCGCACAGTAGAACTGAACTGCATATAAATGGAATAATGTGATAAAATCCTGCTTGCTGTCTGCATATATATTATCCTGAAATATGTTTTGGACATGTATCCTAATGTGCTTTGAGTACTATCATGTTTTATTTTCTGCACTTTTCATTTCATGTAATGAAATCAAACATCTTTATCGCTAGAAAAAGTAAAAAATCAAGAGAGCTTATTCCTGGGTGGCTACACTCAACAGGCTGTTTTCAAAACTGAAAGCAGATGTATTTCATCAACGCCAAAGAGTTTGCAGTATATTCACACAGGTCTTAACGTAGCCAATAGGTGGCAACATTACAGACATTAAGGTCTGGGACAGACATTGTATAAACCAGTTTGACCCAAATCAGTTAAGTCTGATGCTGCATTCAACCAGGTTTATCTCAAACTTGTTTCAGCCATTTTCAAACTGGTTTATGTGTACTGATCATCTGTTCTGTTACAGGTTTAAATCAGTTTCTGATCATTTAAACAGGTTTATGTGTAATGTCTGTCCCTGGTGTTGGGGGCGGGTTAAATCTATGTAAAAAGGCTGCCTAATATCAGGTAAGTCAGGATGGTTCAGGAGGTGTGGTCTACTAGGGGGTTGAGGGTCTAGTAGGCTGGAGGGGATTGGGGGTCTGCTGGGAGATCAGGGGGGAGTGTGACCCACAGGTGGGGTGGGCGGGGTGTGGTCCCCCCAGCGAACTCGCACCCTTATCCATCCTTTGGCAGTACTAACGCGCCTTTCTGCAATCTCGGGAGCCCTCACTGCATTAGCTCAGATTTCCTTCGTGTTTTGAAAGCTGTTTTTCAGACAGAGCGCTTAGAAATGTGTTGGTATAACATGAAAACTAAGATTTTGCAGAAATTACATGTAGCAACTTAATGATGCACCTCTGCCTACGTAACCAGAATGTTTTTTACATTCAGGTACAAAGATGAACAACTGTTTTTAACATACATTTATCACTTCAACACCCTTTACATTTCACATACAGCATTAAGCAACTCTTTATTCAGAGAAAAATGTAATATCTAATTTCTTTTTAAGTGCATGGAGTTTGTGAGTGATAACTGAGCTGTTATTTATTTTTAATCAGTTTTAGAAATGTAGCATTTTTGTTGTTCTTTCCCCCAACACCACCAGCAGCTTCAGCTAATACTCTTTTAATTTATGTTGATTTGGTTTTGAAATACGTTTTGCCATTGCAAAATAAGCAAAG
Source organism: Crocodylus siamensis (assembly GCF_052110815.1). Lineage (NCBI taxonomy): Eukaryota > Metazoa > Chordata > Crocodylia > Crocodylidae > Crocodylus > Crocodylus siamensis. The sequence continues at coordinate 32,946,589 of NC_143404.1, read as the reverse complement.
GTGGAGCTGGACCCTTCCCATTGAAAGGGACTTTTAAATTAATTCATATTTAAATGTATTCAGTACTTTTTTTTTTACCAAAAAGATATAACTTTCTGGAATGGATTATGATATTTCCACTCTTGTTTAGCTCAGAATGCTGTTAACATGCAACTTTCTTTCAGTAGATAATTTATCTATAGCTCTGTGTTTCATAAACCAAAGATGAATTCACTATTTTTTAGGGAAGATAATTATTTAGTTTGTTGCCAGGAGATGGCAGTAAGAGACTAAATTGACAAGTTTTTGCTTGTGTGCTAACTTAATTTAAACTTCTGTAAATGTTTCTCTGTTTGGAATTATTTCTTTGTTTCCTTTATTTTCATGACCTCTTTGAACAACTGACACTATTTCGTTGTGGACATTTAAAAAAAAAAATCTCGAGTCCTGTGGCTGCTTTTGGCTAAATGTTTCCTCTGTTGTTAAAGTATATGGTTGGGCAAATAATTACTTGGCAGAAGTCAGTTGTATAAAGCTTAGTCATGCCATTTCTAGCACCTTCCCCTCCTCCTGCTTATTCTTTTTAGTCAAAAAATAAAATAAAAATTACAGTGATTCAAGTGAGACTTTAAAATGCCTATGTGTGAACTGTATTTTTATATTGAATTAACTTTTATGAAATTACAACTTTTTTCTTAAATGCTCAGTTAGAGGAGACAATCATACCAATATCTGTTCCTACATGTGCCTTGCTGTTTTACCCAGTGAGCTACAGGTGGAAATAAATGTTGCTTAGAAATGAAATTTAAAAAATGTGTTTGGTTATTGCCAGCCTAGGATTACATCCTGAAATTTATTTCCCTTATTTTGTTCTTACTTGAAAATTAGTGATTGCTTGAACTAGGCATCAGCTACTCGGTGTCAGCCTTACATAATTGATTGTTCTTTTCATATGAATAAATGTGGCTTCCTGATTCGGTGGCATGAGAGAGGAGAATTTGTCATGGTAAAAAGAGAGAATAGTGATCATTGATCATAGTTTAAAAATGAACAGTGTCATGTAAAAACTTTTCAGATGCATGTTGCCAGTTTCTGCAGAATCCAAGTTTTCGTTTATAAAAGAGTCTACTTGGTGTAGTTAAGAATACCTCCCACAGGAGGCTGGAGTAGTTCAATGGACTATCTTCCTGAATCTGTAAGCATATTCTGTGCCTCTCCTTTTTGCCCAGCTCTAAGTGATGGCAAACAGGGTAATTGCTTCTGTAGCTAACTGTTCTCAAATTGCAGTTCCAAAGTGTGCAAACTGGTAGTTCTGTTGATTTTAAAAAATTAGTATTGACACACAACATTGTTTGGCTTTTGGGAATCATTTGAAAAACAAACAAACCAGCCTTCTGATTTGACAACTTAATCTTCTTATACATGATAAATTAATTTTGGATTCTTGAAAACTTGTCCTGGTGTGTTCTGATCTATTACAAAGGAATAAGATTTTTCAGTAAATACTGATATTTGTATATGCTATCTCTTAATACCTGAACACACAGCATATTTACACCAGTATAATTTATACTGGTTCTGTACACAAAGATAAATTCTAGAGCATCTAGAGGAAACGCAGAGGACCAGCTATTCTGGAACAGCAGGTGTCATCTTAACATTAGATGCCATGGGTGCAGGTAGTATCTTGTTTATAGCAGCAGTTCTCAGTTGGGGTGCTGAGAGAAACTGCTTGGGTTGGTGTGATGTGATGCTGGCACTGCAACCATGGTGGGGTGAAATTGCCTTGTATCTCTCTGTTTTCAGGCGGTACATCAGCTGAATTGAGAAACAGCTGCAGTAGAAAGATGTACTTGTTTGCATTGGATTATGCGGGCAGCCATGTTGTTTCTGCTGCAGCTCTTTCTGATTTGGTTCCATTGTGTCTCCTGAACAGAGGTGCGCAGGGACGTTCTGCCTGGTGGCAGCAGCATTTACCTCTGAGCCACTGCTGTTACGGGGTGAAACTGCCTTACGTGCCTGTATTTTCAGGGCGCATGTTGGAGCCAAACTGAGAAGCTGCTGCAGCAGAAATGGCATATCTGCCTGCATAATGTAAAGCAGGTAGGCACACCTCTGCTGCAGCAGTTTCTCAGTTTGGCTCTAACATTTCTTATAGTTGGTATTATGGAGGGATGGATTTCCATATCATAGCCAACTCCTCTTCAGCAGTGAAGGATTGACCCTGGTACTGAGGATTGAGAATACTGGCAAGAAAAATAGCTGGAGATAGTTGCTTGATCCATTTGCTTTTTTAATGCCTGTAATTCAACTCTGTGTTTGCATATTTCTCTTTTCGAGGTCTGCCTCATTTGCTTCTTCCACACTTCAACAGCATCAGCAGTAAAACAGTAATTTCCCTGCACTCTGTTCAAAGCTACAGAAATAAGCTTCAAAATAGTCAGCATTCATTCTATATTTCTCTTTAGCCCAATGTTGAGAACTTGGGCTGTGACAGTGCTATTTTGTCACTATTTTGTTCACAAATTGTCATCAGATTAGTTGAGGTGCACCAATAGTCCAATATTGGATCGGTACTGATATAAGAACATTTTGTTGTATTGGAAATCGCCCAATGGGGTGGATAATTTGGCCGACAAATGCCTGTGCTGTGCATAGCCACAGTGCAGCATTCAGGCATCTCAGAGCAGAGCCAGCAGCTCGGAGAGCTGCCTCCAGCTGGTAAGTTGGTTGTGGTGGAAGAGAGGGGGGAGGGAAAGGGGTGTGGGGGGGCAGATCAGTGTCCCCTGTGGTGGGGGAAGGGACAGGAGCAGGTGCTGCCCAACTGGGGTGGGCTAGGTGCAGGACAAAGCTGCGGCTCGGGAGGGTGTCTTTTCCTGCTGCTTGCGTAGCAGGGTTGGGTGCAGGAGAGTGTCCCCCAGATCTGCACGGGGCAGGGTGGGTGGGCTGGAGCTGGGGCTGCATGGGGCTCTTCTTTGTGGGGGCTGGGCTCAGGGCAGGGGCTGAGCTCAGAGCAGGTGCCAGCAGAGCTGGAAGGGGGCTTGGCCCCGCTCCTAGCACTGCCGCCACATACCCACCTGGCACAGCCCCAACTCAATGCCCTGCCTCCACCCATGCATTGGGAGTGTTCCCCTGCCATGCCCCTTACTGCCATCTCCCCTTCCACCACAACAGATTTACCAGCTGGAGGCAGCTCTCCAAGCTGCCACCTCTGCTCTTTGCTGCCTTAGTGCTGTGGATTTACCAGCTGGAAGCAGCTGTATCAGAGATTGGATCGGTATCAGCCAATATGCCTTCTTAAATATCAGCCCCCAAAATCTCTATCGGTGCACCCTTACAGATTAGGCCAGTTCTCGATGTATCGCTCAGAAAAGTCCACTGCTAAGTTCCATTACACACCTTGTAGGAGAATTACTTTGGTTTCTCCTGCTTTCTTCAGAGCAGCTGCTGCAAAGTGGGTCTTATGGAAGTATTTTGCTATTTCAACATTAGCCTTTATTTCTGGAGCACTAAAGTTTTTGGCTATGAAGTGCATCAAATGAATGTTGCAGCCATATGTTACTAGCTTGGGACTTTCTTCTAGATTTCTTCTCATCTTTGATGCATTTGCAGCATTGTCTGTGACAGCTGTGTACTAGGCATTTGATTTTTTTTTCACAGTATGTTATAGCTTTTACTGCTGCTGCTTCTAAGTGATCTGCTGTGTGTGCATTTGCTGGTGCATCAGTTGTTTCTTTAAGGTAGACAGTCCCTTCTTCTGTTGTTATGCAAGCACATGTATTACTGGAACGTTATGGACTTTGCTTCCTTCACCCATCAAAACTCAGGTTAACAATTTTCCACTCCAGACTTTTTGCACAGTGTTCACTTTCTTTCTCGTACACTTTATCCAGCAATTTGCCTGCTATATCTACTCTGTTGGGTGGACTGTATCCTGGTCAAAATCACGGAACCATGTTAATGAAGTGTGTGTTCTCAACCATATGGAAAGGAGAGTTTGTTGCATGAACAAACTGAGCAATTTTTTTCATCAATTACCTCTTGCTATAATCTGCTGGTTCTTATTACAGACTTACCTATTGTTGTTTCTGGATGACGGAGATTTTTTTTTCTTTTTGCTACAGGTGATATACTATATGACATATATTTGATATCTCTAAAACTGTAGACAGTAATAATGATGTTGAAGATGAGTAGTCAGAATCCTGTATGTTGAGGATGGATCCTCCTGAACAGAAAAAGTCAACAAGATCACTACAGTACTGCTCACTTAATATTACTCATTGCACTCGGTACTACTTTAGAAATCAAACTGTACAAGGAAGATCTACCTGTTTCCATCATTATTTTATATTGTTAATATTCCCAACTTTTTCAGAATCATTGTTTGCTAGATGCAGATAACAGCTTCAGGTATATCTAGAAAAAAACAAGAATCACTAGGAAAGGTATTACTGCTCAGTTACTGAATAAATGCATTGCCATCCTTGTTCAAGCAGTGATTTGACTGGCAGAGGTGGCAGCTTTGGAACTCAAGACAACAGGCTGAAACATGGGCTTGAAATATATTTTCTTGGTACAGCTTCTGGCATTTCTTGCAGCCAAATAAAGGAGTTCTGTCAGTGGGTTGTCATTTGCTGAAATGTCATTGTTTTGCTTGAATTCTTTCTGACTTTATTATTATGCAAATTGTGCCATTGTTGAAGTAATTCTTGGGCTCAGGAAATCTAGGTTTTGTCTATCTGGTGGTGAGTCAGCTGGAATCGCACTACTTTGCAGCAGAGGGGTATATTATATTCAAGGCATAAAGTATTGACTCTGGTCAAAAGCAGACTTTACTGAACTAACTTGAAAGAGTTGAGACTAGATTTGAAGTGGTGTTTGTTTTCTGTAGCATGCATAGGTATTTAAAGTGTTAGGAAGGCTTTAGGAAGTCATGTTAAAGGTTTTCCCTTTACCTGTTTCGGTACTGCATTAAGCCTAAGTGGTTATCTAATGATATCCTGAAAATGTGTAGATCTGTATCGTTGGAGAGAGAATGCAGAGATTTCCATAGTCCCCAGGTTAAAGGAGATCAAATTCCTCAAAACTGCATTTATTTTTGATGCATTTAATTTGATTGCACGGTTTAATTTTATTGAGAATTTTGGGCCCTTTTTGGTTTGTTTTTGCTGCACAGATGCCTTATGTACTGCTTCTAATAATTCAAATAAGCTGTTCAAGGTTGTACATTAGAGAATGAATCATGAACCAACATAGTTGTCTCAAATGTATAAAAGTAATCCAAAACACATGGTTTATTGATAAGTCCCATTTTTTCCCCCTAATTTGAGGATTACACGTTCACTTCTAATCTGTGTTCAGAAGTAAACCTCCACATGATCTCAAGTTGTGGTAGCAGCTTTATAGAAAAGATAGGCTCAGCTTCTGAATTTAAGAATTCAGTGCAACATCCTTTTCAACAGATCTGACAAGCTCCTGTGCATGTCTGCATTTGCTCCAGTGGAAGCCCATTTCATACTATGTTGACTGAATCTAAGTTGCCAGCATGGTTTAAAAATGGAAAGGAATAAAATGTATAATGTCTCATTTATGAGGTCACTTATTAAACCATATTTTGGAATCTTTAGTTCACTATTGCAGCCCTATACCCTTTACAGAATAAGCGTGGAGCAACATGAACAGAAAAGATTCCTGAGCTGCAGAAGAACTGTTCATTTACTATGCTGAAAATCTGGTTTACCCTTAGTCTTGCTGTCACCAGGGGCAAATCTGGTGTGCAAATTACACTAGATAGTCAAGAATTATGGACTTGTTGCTTTTGTATCATCAAAGTCTTAAGCTAGATTTTCTTCTTTGTAGCTGGAGCATTTTTTCCTTGAGTTATTCCTAATTTTATTTATATTTGGTTTGGTAGAGTGGACTCTGTGGCCTAGGAGGCCCCATCCAGTTCTGTTTTCGTGATTCCACCTTACTACCGAAATCCTGTACAATGCTATGGAGTGTATCCCTGATGCATCATTGACTCAAGTGTTATTACTGCTCTTGTGCTTTGCTTTAAGGCTCAACTATCTTTTCATGTTCTCCTACTCAGAGGTTGTTCCATAGTTTGCCATGAGGAGACTGACATTTTGAATGTCTTTTTTTTTTTTTTCCCCACCCATCCCTAGAGCAAGGCCTAGATCACATAGCAGAAAATATCCTTTCCTACCTTGATGCCAGATCACTCTGTGCAGCAGAGCTGGTGTGTAAGGAATGGCAGAGAGTGATCTCAGAGGGAATGCTGTGGAAGAAATTAATTGAAAGAATGGTACGCACTGACCCGTTATGGAAAGGGCTCTCAGAAAGAAGGGGTTGGTAAGTACCTCTATGTACCAATTCATGCACTCTTTTCTTTTATAGGATTACCCATAACAAATCTCCCTATATTTTCCCAGAAAAGTGCATTTACGGTTCCTCAAGATCATCAGTTTCCTTGGATTCCCCACGGCATTGTTTTATGGGTATTGTATTTAAAAATCTGTACCTGTTAAATCATAGAAAGAAGGACCTGAAGGGACCTGTAAGATCATCAAGTCTGGTCCCCTGCCATGGGCAGGAGGTAATTGGGCTCAAATGAGCTCAACGGGATGCTTGTCCAGACTCCTCTTGAGCACTGCCAGGGATGGTGACTGCACCACCTCTGCTGGAAGTGTGTTCCAGATTCTAGTTACCTGTACGGAAAAGAAAATTTTTGTTACGTCTAGCCAAAACTTTCTCGAGTATCTTGTGCCTGTTGGTCCTCATCCTTGTTCCTGTCTCTCTTGGTCATCATACTGGTTTTTCTTCTGGTTTCTATTCCATTTCTACTTTTGGCTTTTTGTTGCATCTTCATTTACAGAGTAATTTTTGCATATTATTTCTGTCGGATGTAATGGGCAATGTGGATTAATGTGAACCTCTCAGTACACTTGTTAAGTTCTTTCCTGAGTGAAATATTACAACTTAAACTGTAAAATGGCTGATTAGATTTCTGAAATCTGTTTCTCTTTCATAGCAATTCTAGATTTGGAAAAGCTGGTTTTTAACGTGTGAAAAGTTGCTGTAGGTTCGCTGGTGGCATGTCTAAAATCACAAGACCTGTAAAAGGTGGAAAAATGCTATTATATCTGGCTTGCTATATTGCTGCAAGTCAGGCAGAAGGTAAGGTAGATTTAGACCTTAAACTAACAAAATCAGAGAGAGAGCACAAGCTTTTGTGCTATGTCTTCTGCCTGACTTCAGACTAAAGCAGCAAGGTCCACTTTCAGGGAACACAAGGACAGGAATGAGTTTTCTTCCAATATTCAGACTTAAATACAGCTGTCAGTATCTAAAGACTTACAAACTTGGATGTCTCATATGGAGTACTTTATTTTAATGTAAATAATTGAATGTATTACCTTTGAATGCTTGCTATAGCTTAATGCAGAGTTAAGTCCCTGCAAGATGGAACTGTGTTTTGTATTAACGTGTTTACCTGCAAAATATAACTCTCTTGTTTTTTTGTTTTTTTTTAAGGGATCAGTACCTGTTTAAAAACAGACCAACAGATGGCCCCCCAAATTCATTTTATAGATCATTATACCCAAAGATAATACAGGATATAGAGGTATGTTTTCTGAGGGAATTTCTGCAGTGCAATTAATTAGTTTTCAACTTATTACATATTCAAGATTTAATTTTATAAGTCTAACATTTCTTATCAATATGTTTTTAAATATGATGCATTTAACTTGTTAGATTACAGTACTGTTTTAAAGCTAAAATAACATAAAGCTAATCTGTTAACTTCATTATTAGTAGCATATTTCTTTGGAAGATTGTTGCATTTACTTAACATGAACAGTGGCATTTTAGCAGTATTATAGTAGTTAATGGTCTCCTGAACCCCTTAAAATCCAATATGTAATAGAAAATTTGGTTATATATAAATATGTACTTATGGTAAGTTTGAAAGGCTTCAGGTTTAAAAGCATTTAAATACTGTTTGATATAATGTCATTTTTTAACTTCATAAATCTAGCTTTCATTGCAAGGAGTACAGGATTTTTTCTTGAATGGCTAATGACAAGAAAAGCTATAAAATAATTATAGATATACCAGTGGCTCTTGCAACAAAAGTTACTGCAGAAGTGGTTTATCTTTGTTTAACAGTATGTAGCTGAAAAAACCTTTCCAAGTGGGGTTTCATTTTACTGTTTAACATGTTTCTGACAGATAAGGGTCCTCATGGTATTTTGCCAGTGACTGACAAACCTTGTCTTATTCATCGTAATATTGTGTAAGTTTATACCAAAAATTGCAATGTATTTATTTCATCCAGGTCCAGAATTCATTAGTGGAGAAAATAGATGTTTGTCAGATAAAGCAGATGTGAACTAGTGGAATCATTCTGTTACGGCAAATGGGAGTTTGTGACTGGCACTCCAAGAACAAAATTATTCAAAACTCTAATCTGTCTCTGAATGCAACTCTTTGCACAAATCAACTGCAATCCCCATTTCAGATATCTTCTGTAAACCTCTACTGCACATTTATAAGGTTTTTAAAGCACAAATCTGAACATGAAACTCAGTTTATACAAAATAAGACCAACAGTACTATTTGCACGTATAGGCTGTGTACCATATATGCACCTTTTAAGTATATCCATTTTAAACGTGCTTGTCTTGGACTTCTCATTTCTATATTTGAATTCTGTCATCATGGTTGCTTTCCTGAAATCAAGATAAAAGATTTATCTCTAGTATGGCTTTAACCTTTCTTGCAATGGTAAGGCAGTGTAGGTATTTGTCCCTCACTTCTATCTTCATTCCTGTGGGAAGCCCTCTGCAATACCAGAGGCTACACACGTTCCCAGAGAAATCCCATTGCACACTTAGATTGACATGGCAAATTCAGGATCGGGAACTAACAGTTGTGTATGTGATTCTTTAGCTTTAGTCATAAGATTTGGAGTCATGAATGGATTCTTAACTGGAGGAAGTGAGGACAGATCTTGTAGAGTAGTCTAAACAGGGAAGCATTCTGATGTTGGTTGGGGTATAAGGAGCTGCAGTGACAGGCTGCATCTGAAGGTGAGCTGTCCTTTGTAAACATCCATTTTAAAAAGGAAGGAATGTGTTTCACAAAAAAGTGATCACTATCTCTAATAGAAGGAAACTTAAAAAAACAATTTATCTGATCACATTGTTGGAGCCACCAAAGTAAGGACAGAATTTTTCCCAATAATATTCTTTGCTTTCTGCAGTTGTCAGTCTCTAAATTTAAAGAACGCTTTTCATGATAGCAGAAATGTTCTGAGTATCCCCCACAGAAATTGCTGCAAGGAAGTTCAATGCCTCAATCCTGGCAACTGTGTTCTTTTTAAAATGCATCCTTTGTACATCTTACTAACTTTGTTAAGCAAAGTTAGAAACAAACAACTCTGAAACAGAATTGCCTGGCTGACAGTTAATTTGTGACCATTTAAAGTCCCTCCACACAAAAAGTAAAGAAACCAGAACATCAGTGATTAAAACGCAAACAACCCCCCCACTCCCCGTTTTTTAAGTGATCTTAAAAGTGAGATACCACTGAAATTCAGCTCCTGTGGAAATGTTTTCTTGTAAATGTATACATTTCCCAGAAAATTAAATTTTACTAAGCTTTTAAATTCATATCAGTATCTTTAAACCAACTTTGAGAGACCCACTTACTTGTAACAAACAAACAAAAATCCAAGCATTAATTTGCTTGGAAATTGAGAGTTCACATACACACATCCATGCACATACATACATGGTGCTTGGAAGTCTTGAAATGCAAAGTGAAATAACCTTCTAAACTGTAGTAAGTGTTTCCATAATTCCTATTCAAAATACAGCTTATCCTAGATTTGGATGTTTTATTGCATGCAGTGTGAATCCTGTGGTATCTGCTGAATGTACAGAGATCTGACCGTCAAGCTTTCTTTCAGAATAGGGGTAATCAAGGGTAGTCAGGAATGTTTTGGGGATGTGTTCATATAATTGATGAGCTATTAGCATAGCTGGTTTCTCAAGGAGGAATGAAATGGAGGAAATCTTGATTTTATAAGCAGCATTTCTGTTGTTGATATCTAGTATTAATATTTACATGCTAAGTAGGGAATATTATTTGACCATATAGAAGTTAAAAAATGTTCCTTCATAAACTCAAGGAAGGGAGAATGAAGGTGGCTTTGGAAGAACATTCTACATTTCCATTTTTTATCCTTTGGCCATAGTCTCTATATCTGTATTAAAAAAAGCACCCGTACCATACCTTTTGATCTCTATCCTTTATTGGGAGTTAGTCATGTTAAGTAAAATTCAAGGAGCAACCTGTGAATCACAAAGTTCTGCCTGACCTGTAAGGCTGGATGCATCACACTTTCCTCCTCTGATTGATGTGGCATTTATGTTTATACAGGTACTACTATAAGCTGTTGCCCCTGGTATTCTCCTTGTCTTAAACCTCAGATTGCTTTACAATAGAGATGTCATCTCCTTAGAAGACTGCACAAAAATGTTTTGTTTCCTGAATTTGGGCAAACTGGTGCCTCCAGAACTATTAGCTGAACTATCAGAGTGTTCTTAGTATTTGTCTCTTGAAGTTGCTAATTTGTTAGGATAGAAACTGTTGATTGAAAGATTTGTCCAATTTAGAACTTGTAATTTAAATTATATTTTAAGATGCAATTTATAAGGGACTTTTCTGAAAGGCTCTCAAAATAAGTGTTTTACTTCCTCAATCTAGAAAGGAAACAGCACTAAAAGCTGACATCAGCACTTAAAATCCTGGGTTTTTTTCTTTAGTAGGTTTTGCTTTAAAAAAAAAAAAGTTAGGGTCATAGGATCGGTACAGTCTTTAATCCTTTCCATTTAAAAATGTATTTTCACAATGTTACATCACAGGTTACCAAATCAGGAACCAATGAGGGTCTATTTGAACTTCGTTGTATTATGTGCTGTTTTTTGTTGATGATTTGTAAAATGAGTGTAGTTTCTTTTAATTAAGATCTTGACTTAGTCCTATGGTTTTCAAACTTACTGAAGTCACGGAACCCTTTCGTATCACTTCTTCAATTTTGGACCTTCTGCCCCTATTCTAGAGACAGACATAGAGCCAGGTGACCCAGCCTGGCTGTGGCAGTGCACCCCTGTCTCTTCGCAGAACCCGTGATGACCCATTGTGGAACCCCAGGGTTCTGTGGAGCACAGTTTGAAAACCATTGATCTACACCTATCTAGAACTTCAATGTGGCCTCTGTCAGTTTTGGGAACCCTTCTCTACCATCCCCTGTTCCCCCCAGAACCTCTGAATTTAGTACCCACCTTTTTGGGCAAAATGTTTTCTTGGTTTCCATCTTGTTAGCCAAAAAAGGAGGAGGGGGACTTTTTACAAAATATATACATTTTACAATAAAATATGAATATTGTAATCAAATACTGAATGAGGTTTTCAATATATGAAGAACAAAGTAAATCCTATTAAACTACTCTTAACCATAAAAGAAGTTTAATTAATTTATCACATCTGATACTAAATTGGGTCATAAGTATAGGGATAAGTACAAAGAAGGATAGTCCGTCTTGACTGGATTGGTTGACGAAGTGTGAATGTAGTCCAAAAACCAACTCAACATTTGGGATGAAAATGAGGCATAGTAAATAACTAATTCTTCCTCTTGGGTTCTATTAGCATTTGAGATCCAAAGTTCATACAATCTCAAAGTGATATTAGCTGCAAGGTAATACAGACTGATCTGGCAACTTGAAGTTCCTTTAACTCTGAAAATGTATTAGTGCTAATATCTGTATATTCCTTGCCAAGCACATTTCAAGGATATAATGTCACTTCTGAAATCATCAGATTAGAAAATGAGAAGTATATTTAGAGATCTGAAACCAAAGATTCTTGGAGAGAGGCATGTAACACTTTCTACCTCCAGAGTGAGGCAAGTTAGGCCAAATATGTAATTGGATTCTGTTTTATGAGGTGATCCAGTAATGTCAGCTGTCAAAAAATTGGTTGTTGCTGAACTGCCCACCTAACTTCTTTAGAAGCCTGATTAAAGGGCGCACTAGTTTGAGGATTGTCCTAAAAAACTAGAGGTACATGGATAGGTCTGATAGCAGATCAGTACAGATATAAAGAAAATTGTCTATATCAGATATCGGCCCTATGGAGCTGATAATTTGGCTGATAAATGCCCATGCTGGGTGCAGCTGCAGCACAGCACGGAGCAGAACTGGCAGCGGGGAGAGCTGCTTCCAGTTGGTAAGTCAGAAGGGGAGGGAGGAGGGAAAGGGCATGGAGGGGGGGGGCAGATCAGTGCCTCCCACAGTGAGGGAGGGGCATGGGGGGGTGCAGGACGGAGCCCCGGTTCACTGGGGGAGGGGTAGTTCCCACTGCTGCTTGCTCCCTGGAAGGGTGAGGGCGTGGGGGGCACATGCCCTCAGATCTGTACCGGGACACGTGGCAGCTGCAGGGTGGAGCTGGAATGCGCATCTCTTCTCTCACCAGGGGCAGTGCTGGGAGCAGGCTCCGGCAGTGCTGGGAGCAGGCTGCAGCCACCCCAAATTTGGCCACAGCTCTGCTCCCAGCTCCGCACCAGTGCCTGATGCAGCCCCAACTGAACACCCCACCTCCACCCAAACGCTGGGCGGCATGGGACTGGGAGTGGTGGAGCTGCAGTAAAATTTGGGGTGACTATAGCCTCCTTCCAGCTCTGTTGGAGCCCACTCTGAGCCCAGACCCTGGCAAGAAGAGATGTGTATTCTGGCTCCACCCTGCAGTTGCCACCTGCCTCGTGCCACATGGATCTGGGGGCACATGTTCCCCCCCCCCCCCCATGAGCCGTGGCTCTGTCCTGTGCACCCCCCCTTCTGCCCTAGCTGGGTAATGCCTGCTCCTGCTGCCTCCCTCACCATGGGGGGCATTTATCTGTCCCCACACCCCTTCTCTCCCCACTCCCATTCCACTACACTGTACCTACCACCTGATGGCAGCTGTATCGGATATCGTACCAGTATCAGCTGATATGCCTGTTTAAATATTGGCTATCAATATCGGCCCCCAAAATCTCTATTGGTGCACCCCTATAAAAAACAAAAACAAACCCCAAATCTAAGTTTGCAGAATTTTGTTTCTGGTCATCATTTGAAATAATCTATTTTATCCTGTGCTTGGATAGAATCCTGAAATTGTGGTACAAGTCAGCTGTTTTAAGTAGATTGCATTAATAGGCATATAGCCAGATAGTGGAAGTTTAATACTTTTGATTCCATGACTTCAAATCCCTGGATCTTTTCCATTTTATATATGAACTTGAGCCAAGTACTTGGTTGTCCCTTTAGAATTTGCACAAATATCTATTTCTCATGATCAGTTAAGACTATTTCATAAATATTCTTTATATCCTAAAACACATGGGAATTTCCCTCATTTTGTTTCTATAGAAAATGTAGTCTGTTTAATTAAGATGAGAATTTTATAATCGGGTTTCTCCAAAGACAAGGAAAGAATGGAACCAGACTATAAAATAGGCTCCATGTGTTTTTTTTTTCTTTTTGCATTTTGTTTTATTTTCCCAAAAATTAGGGGAGTTCTGGTTTTTAAATATCTTGGACTTGAGGCAAAATGTGAAGAAGGAAAAGGCTTCTTGGTTGTAGTTATTGCTAAATGTGTGTAGGAAAGTTCTTCACCCTGTTCTTATCAAAAGCTCAATGTCTAACTTCAAAAGAAATATACATTTTTGCAGCAGTGTCTTATTAAAATAGTGGAATGAAAACTGAACTTTGATAGGAAAACTGGTCATCTCTATACACCCAACCACACTGTTGATAGTCTATACTCCTACTGACAGTTTTTAAAGGATGGTTTCAACAAAACACTTGATTAATGGGGGGCTCCTGCAGGAGGGGTACTTAATTTTCAGAGAAGACAAGACATGGGTTATGAACTTGTCCCAAAAGAATAATATGAATGTGCAAACTTAACTAATTTCACATTACAGTGATGAGATCCATATAAGTAGTTACTTAAACATACCTTTACCTTGCTACCATATTTTTTTGCATAATAGCTTGCCCCTTTTCACCCAAAACCAGCAGGGGAAATTTGGGCTTCACTTTTTTTGGGGAAAAAAGGTTTGCCATGGGTCTGGAAATGTGACTGGTGGGGCTGAGCAGTGGTAGTGGTGCCCCCCTCCTACCCCCCCCGCCCCAGATTTCTGGACCTGTGGGAAGTCTTCCCTCCCCTGCCCGATTGCTGGCCAGATTGACACAAGACCCAGGGTTGGTCTGCAGCCAGATGCAATGTGCACAGTCTCTCTGGACTCAACTCATGGCCCTAGCAGAGCTGGCAAGCTGAATTGGGCCTCATTTTGCAGCTCCAGACCTCATGCACTGGAGCCAGCATATGGGGTTGGACTTGGTGTGCAGCCCAAACCAAAGGAGTCAGTTCAGTCCATGGTTCCCATCCACCATGTGCGGCTGGCAGTTGCTGCTGTTACCAGAAAGGCTGGTCTCTTTTTTTTTTTTCCTCTCTCTCTCCTTCTTTTCCTTTTTCTTTAAGCTGTCCTTCCAAAACAAGTTGCATACTATATTCAGGGGCATGCTGTATGCAAAATGTATGGTATTTCCATGACCTTATACACGTAATCAATTATTAAATCATGGTCTTAATCTCAGCTGGAAACTAAACCATCCAGTATATTTTGCTTTTCAACAATGCTTTACTGTCAGGTGTTCTATTTACTATAGATGCAGGAAACACTGCAGTAACCTTGGAAAGTCCTTCTTCCCTCTCTCCCCTCACTGTTGGTTTATAACTGTAAAAAAATTGTCATGATTTTAAAATACTGCTAGGATGGATTGATTTATTGCTCAACCAAATCAATCCAAAAGAATAAATCTGTTATAGATCTCCACTCCCTACAGTCAACAATACATTGGTTATTTTTGTGTGTATGTTTGCAAAGTCACGTGTGGATTTAATATCATAGTCAAATTATTAAAAGAAATTTTTTTAGGCTTCTTACTGGAAAGTATTTATCTTGATAGCTTTTTCCCCCTCAAAGGAGTAACTTGTAAGTCTCAGTTTTGCAGCCTGTTGAGTAAGGGGACTGGTGAAGGAAAGTGAAATCAGCTTTGTATCTGTTATCTGCTCAGTAATATAAAGCGAGAATCCTATAAAAGGTGGTATGTTTTGGGGTGTACATGTTTATTGTGGTTAAAAAAAACACAACAAAAACCCAACCAAACAACTCCCCCCAACCCTCCCCCCCCCCAAAAAAAACAAAACAAAACCCAAAACAAAACAAAACAAATGAACAAAACCCACCATGTTTCCTGGATGGAGAATTAACATCTATCCTGTATTTTTGTAAAGATGCTGTGAGATGGTTACTAATGTGCACACGCACACTGTGTGTGTGTCGAGGGTTTTTTTAGGTTCAAATAATATATTTAACTTAAAATACATATAGATTGAAATATATGAATTTGTATTATTTGCTGCTTTTTGAAGCATTTAATGGAGTTTACCAAGGTAGCTGTTTCTAACTTTTGTAAAGGTCTTTAATCTGTCCACCTGAGTTCATGCTGCTCCTATGCTTTTCTTTTTTTAATTTAAATTTGTTCCACCAACATTTTTCTTTTGGACTTCATAACAGTGGAGGTATACATTTTTGTTCCTTCATTTGTTTTATTGGAAGAGAACATAAATACCAATTAAAAAATAGTCATTCTTCCTTCCCCCTCCCAAATTGACTGCAGCAGTTCCATGCAGGTAGTTCTTCCCACCACCCCCTTTTTTGATGTTCTGACTCATTTTTTTCGTTAATGAGCAATCTAAATTATGAGTCACTTCCCTTTTGAGGACTAGAAATTTTCATCAGTTTCCATAAAATGTAAGCTTTTGTTTAAAAACTAAACAAAGCTCATGTACTTGTAAAGAGAACTGTATGTATGTGGCCTGATACCATGCTTGTAATGAGTCTCTAGGCATACAAATGTGGTGTCATAGCTGCTACTCCTATCTTTCCAAAGCAGTAGCTTATTTAAATTAGCAAGTCTGGTTATATTGCTGGTCTTCAGAATCCCATTGATTGTGATACAAAAAGATATCTAAATGCAAGTCTTCTGTCAGTAGAGCAGGACTCAGAGCCATACATGTAAGTAGCATCCAAAAAATTGAGGCTGAGTTAAAATAATGGAAACATTCCTGCCAGTTGAAAGAGGTTCCTAACAACCTCCCAAGCTAAATGTCAAGTTATTAATATGGGACTGACATCCAATGCCAGTTAGTTCTCTATTGTATGCCCAATGTAAGTAAGTTAGATATCTAACTAAAACATTTGTGCAGTGAATAAGTTGTGTTGTCTGTTGACCAGACCTGTGTCCTATGCATTTAATATACATGAAGTGGTATGGAAGAAGGAGGAAACTTCTCTTTGAGCACCAGAGCCTAATGTCAAAAATGAAATCCCTGAAAAAGGCACAGAAATCTCAAGCTGTGCTCTTCATTTTTAGATGCGACAGAACTGCTTACAGCATGTCCATAGCTCTTCCTCGTGGATTTTTTTAATGAGATATGGAATTTGAGGAGGGAAATGTTTGGCTGCCTTAGCAAAGAAACCTCACTATTATGAAAGGAAAATCCATGCACCTGTTACTAATGTTTAAAAAATAAACTGAAGGAATTTGAACCTGCTTCCTTGGGCAGGATCTCAAAGGAAGCATAAACTTAGTACTGCCATATGCCCTGTAGTAGTAAGCAAATACCTATCAGTGTTCTGAAGGATACAGATTTCCCCATGTCTGTGAGGATGAACCAAGACCGCTATTTTTACCACGACACACACAAAGATTTTAAAAAGTCACTTAAAGCCATGTAACTATTTGGGAAAATCATGGGTGCAGAATTTCACAATAACCTAGTTGATGATTCTGTTTCATGTAACCAATGAGTAACAGATGTTTGGACACTAAACCCGTCTCGGATCTTTTGATTCTTCATCCTTCCTCTGCTGTCAAACGTTGCTTAGAAAATGAACAAGGCTCCACCATCCCTGCCTGCCCTTGGCCACTGTTTGCCTGTCCTCTTTGGTCCAGTCTGGACTATAGACCTTTTCATGTAGAAATTCTGTTTAGTTGGCAAAACTGAGTACACCTGCACCTGCAGCTCCTTTGCAGTGATGCTAATGCCTTTCTGCCAGTAGTCACTGCAGCCAGCAGGGGTAGAGTAAGGCTTCTGCTGCTTCCCAGCATCTCAGGGAAGGTGTGTAGACATTTCTACAGCTGCTTTTCTAGCTCAGTGCCTCCCCAGGAGGCACTTCATCCTCTGGCACAGCTGTTTTATGGAGCCACCTGTGTGGATGCCCTCTAGTACCTGGCAGTTGGTCTCTGCTGCCAGATGTTTGTGCAGGTTGACTAAGGTAAATGTAGCCATAGCCTATGTCAAACACTAAGTTTTTCTGCTCAGTATTGTTTGGGGGGATACTGTGTCAGCCTGTTTTATACAAACCTCTCTATCTGTTCTGGAAACTGAGTTAAGAGTGATTGATTTTGATGCTTTACGGACATTTATTTTGGTCTTGGGGTATGACTAAACTGCATCCAACTGGAGGGCCTGGTGTCAATGTGGTGAGTCTGGTGGCAGAACAGCTCCTATAAAATACCACAGTGTTGAAACCTCCGGAGTAAGGCAAGTACAGGGTGCCTTAAAAGCCCTAGCCTCCACTGCCTTGTGGGTACTCCTTGGTTGGAGAATAGCTAAGGGACATCACCCTGACAGAAATGTACCATTGCTCAGGTGTTAGGCAGTCAGCAGCAGTTCTGAGCTGTTGTTCTGGCAGAAGCTACAACCATTGAGGCACTGAACCTCTGGACATGGTCTGGTTTTTTGATTCTATCTCATTGTTCTAAAGGGAGGATGGTAGGTCTTGCTCAGCTTCCACACTCTTGCCTAAGCATACTTGTTGAAGGTCTTGGTTTAATGTTTGCAGCACTCCATAGAAGCAGATTCATCAAGCACCTGACTGTACCTCTTTCATGTACTCCATGGTCCAGAGGATCAATGGTTGCTACTGGAGGGCATTTATTTAGGCATTACAGGTAGCAAAACGGGGAATACATTATGAGTAGGTTTGGTAATTGGAATATACAAATATATCTTGGGTTTCCTTGTTGCTGATTTCCTAATGTTTAGTTATAGTATATAAAATGTAGTGGCTCCTCCCTCCCACAAAAATTTATTTGCCCTACGTTATGGACTGTTCATAAAAAGATCTGCTAGGAGGAGGTTGCAAATTAAAATCTTTATCAATTGCACCTTTCAGTTATGACAAATTTCATATTGGCAAGAAGCTTATTATTTGGTTGCCAGTATTGTATTTAATGTGCTCCTAAGTAGAGGGTCCTCTAGGTTGCCCACCCACTCAGCTGTGTTTAGTCATTTATAATAATGTTATTTTTCTTTACTCACATCTGTTTTCACTCTATTGCCAATTTAAATGCTGCTGTGTATTCTCTGTGTATTGTGGCTACTTTCCCAGTATATTGAAAATTTACGCAGTGTAAGGGGATTTTACAAGTTCTCAAAAAACATGAAATTTTCACACAGTAGCCATACCACATAATGTCGAAATGACATCTACTTGTACAATTAATGTGCACCTGTGTATGACTTTCATAATGTCCTAGCATAGGTATAAATAATGTTTTTTTTCAATTTCTTTCATTTGAAGCCAACATTTATTTATGGATAAGATTATTAAGTAGCTTCCACTTGTACAATTCTGAACTGTGAATTGAATTATCCCAAGCCCTTCAGTTGGCATAATTGTCTTGACTGTTATTTTATTTGGTAATTTGAGTATGATGTACGTCATCTCAACAACTTGTGAAATTCCCAGTGCTTGGGTTCCCAGGAGAACCAGTTATTTTAAATTGTGATACAAAATGATTTTATGGGGAAAGACCTAGTTATGATTTCTTATCACAGAAATCATGGGTCATACCAAAGATAAGCAGCTTTATACATCACTTTCAATAGTTTTCCTCTTTTACTAGACTATAGAATCAAACTGGCGATGTGGACGACACAACTTGCAAAGAATTCAGTGCCGCTCTGAAAATAGCAAAGGTGTCTACTGTTTACAGTATGATGATGAAAAGATTATCAGTGGCCTAAGAGATAACTCCATTAAGGTAATCACTCTTTTTTTTCTTCCCCTTTATTTATAAAGGAGGTGCAGTACTTTGGTCTTGGCTTTAGAAAGAAGACTATCAGAGCTGCTTTTGTTTCCTTGAGCATTTCTTTTCTCCATTTTGTGAGACAGTGTTTTGTGTGGTCTTATATGGTCCCACAGGGGACAAGTAGTAGCATCCTCATTTGTATTTTGCTCCAGGAATTCTGGGAACTTCCAGCCTTGGAATATGCGCGATGCTCATTGTGGCCTAACTAAAAGTAAAATGCTTGCAAAAATCAGGTTTAGTCTAAGCAGTAGAGAGGGGGAGGACATGTCTCTGTGCTTGAGTATGCCCTTTGGCTTTCTTAATGGATTGCTTTAGTATCAGTTTCTGCTCATTCCCAAACCCACCCCTGACAATTGCCAAATAATTTGCAAGCAGCATTGCTTGTTGGTTCTTTTGCCTACGCTGGCCCTCCACTCATAATGGGGAAGGTCAGAATTTGGACCCATGTGTCAGATGTTTGTTATGTTACTTTCTTTTAACAGATCTGGGATAAAACAAGCTTGGAATGTTTGAAAATCTTAACAGGACACACTGGCTCAGTTCTCTGCCTACAGTATGATGAACGAGTCATTGTAACTGGATCTTCAGATTCTACAGTCAGGTGAGCTCTGTTAGTGTTAGTGAATTAAGATCAAGTCTGAGGCTCAGGACTTTAATCTGTGAATACTAAAGTATAAGGCCAATTCTTGATGATAAATACAGAGCAGTGACTTCAGACACAAAGCGCTTACATGATTCAACAGAAAGCTGTACCTGTTAGCTTTTCCTGGTCCCAGTTTTCAGTCCTGTGCTTATAGAGATTAAATTCCAAAAACTTTAAGAAATTAAACCCTTATGAGCCAGGGCAGAAGTCAAGGTCTGAATGGAACTGGAAGGAGGTTCTGATGGGCCAACTATTCTGTAATTGCCAATTTAAGATTTCTTGCACATTCCTCTAAAAATCTCATGGTGACTGCCATTGTCGGCAGACTGCTGAGCCACCTGGACCACTTGTAAGAACATAAAAATGGTCTTCGCAGATCTACATTCTTTCTGTGAATATAATGCTCGTGTAAAGTTGCATTGTTGATAAGTTCTCATAAGCAAAACCCTCCTTCCAGATGCATCACAGCAGCACTGCAATTTTCCTCAATGTGTTTTGCTGTAGCTTGGAGGGAGAGGTCATTCTCTTCATCCACTTATGGTATGTTTTGGGGAGTGGATGCCATTCCTCTGAGTATTGGGTGGAGATGACCATGTCTTCACTTGATGTGAGGTAGTGGACAGCCAAAGATGGTATAAGCTTTTGATTATTACAGGCCTGTACTGAATCTTTGAATTGGCAATGGCGAGATAAGAATTTTGTTGCAGAGTTCCTTAATATGCCCCCCTCCCCTCTCTCTCCACTTAATACAAGGGTTTTGTACATAGACCTTTTTTTCTTTAAGAAATGTCTCCTATAAGGGAACTACAAGACACAAGTAGCTTTGTGGAGCCAGGAAAATGAAGTGCTTGGAGACCTGTTCATCAGAATGGCAGACCTGTGGGTTTCCTATTTGTAACATACATAATCATTATTCTTTAGTTTTTAATTCTTTTTGGGTACATTTTTTTGCAGAGTGTGGGATGTAAACACAGGTGAAGTTCTAAACACCCTGATTCATCATAATGAGGCAGTGCTTCATCTGCGGTTCAGTAATGGCTTAATGGTGACATGTTCAAAGGACCGGTCCATTGCTGTGTGGGATATGGCATCACCTACAGACATCACTCTGCGTCGTGTGTTGGTTGGCCATCGGGCTGCTGTTAATGTTGTAGACTTTGATGACAAGTATATTGTGTCAGCATCAGGTGACAGGACCATTAAAGTAAGTTGTTAGAGCCCATCTTTGAAGATGTTATACTCAGGAAATGACTAAGTAAAATAAAATTGCTAACCCGTGCCCAAAAGTTTAAAATATTCAACTTCAAAATTTCTATACATTGGGTTTGTGATTAAAATCTGGGTCCCACATGTGTTTGTGAAATAGGTCTGTGGCTATTTCTTTGCTATTTATTTCATCACTTCCTTTTATTAGGTGTTAATGTTTCTATGCAAATAACGTGGCTTGTAACATTTTTGTGGCTTCTGTCATGCGGCTATAGAAAGGTTAAAGCCCACTCATGATGTTTAAACTCCAACTAGATCTTGAAATGGGCTTGAAAATTAAACATGGCATGTTTTGTTCCTTTTCTCAAATGACATATTTTTATTTAAGATGGCAGTCTTGTCCTAGACACGACATTTATCAGCAGCTGCTTTACCCACCACACCTGCTTAGCTGCTGAACCAAGCTGTCATGTTTGAAAATTTAAAATACTGTGTTTAAAGACTACATTACATACCAAGAGTATACTTACCTGAAAATTACTAAATAACATGGGCATTTCTCCCCCTCTCCCCCTCCCCTTCTGGCCCCCCACCTTTAAATCATAATTGGTTTTGACTGTGCCAAAAGTTCTTTGGGCAGAGTTGTCCCATACATCTGCTGAAGGTACTGTACATTGATAAAAAAAATAATCTATTGGGTTCTTTTCATTACAGCTTTAAATACAACTTTTTAAAAAACTTGCCAAGTTGGCTAACAAATAATTTGACATTTAAAAAAAATAAAAACAACTTTGTGCCCTCTGCAGGTAAAACTTCTAGTTTTCTCTCTAATCAGCAATAGATGGTTGCCCATGTTCATGGTTAAAAGAAAAAAAACCCAGCGCTAATGATGAAACTAGTCTTTTGTCTATTTTTTCACTTTTCTCTCCTTTTCACTTTGAAATATTATTAGTAACAAGCCAAACTTAAGTTCCAAAATGGTTTTTGTTACTGAAGCAATATGTACTAAAGCAGATTTGAAAATATTTGTGTATTAGAGCAGTTCCCAGAAGTTTCATTTAGGATTAGAACTCCATTGTGCCAGGCCTTGCAGAAACACAAAATATGCGGACTTGTTTTCCAGTGAGCTTCACAGGCTTTGTTTTCTTAGCAAAACTGGACCTCTACCCATTTTATTTGGGAAATTTAGCCTAAATTGTTTTACTTAACCCCTTGATAGGTCATAACTGTTAAAATGAAGCATTTTAATTTGTTCAACAGGTCTGGAGTACAAGCACGTGTGAGTTTGTACGAACTCTAAATGGGCACAAGCGTGGCATTGCTTGTCTTCAGTACAGGGATCGGCTAGTTGTGAGTGGATCGTCAGACAACACTATTAGGTGGGTGAAAGGAAAGCTTCAAAATGTTACAGTTTGCACTCAGAAGTGTAAAAAGTAGAGCAGTTATTTTCTGACCTTTGAATCTGTCCTGCCTCATTTCTCTATATAATGTATAAGGTGTAATACTTTCTTTGACATATCTGTCAGCATTAGAACAGGCAATCATTGTTGAAAACATTAGGGCATGGATACACAATACTTAGAATTGTTTAAATCTGGTTGAAACTTGAAGCAGACAGACATACAAGCCTGTTAAACTGATTTAAATTTGCCTGGAACAGTCCAAATTTGTACCTTGAAAATCAAATATTATTTTGAACCATTTCACTGTGAACTGGTTCAGTGTTGTTTGTTGACACCAAGGGCCCCTCTGGACATTCAGGTAAAAGTGTGATAGGATCTGATGCATGATCCATACAATTGTGCCTCTTGCCATGCTACACAGGCATAATTTGTAGGATCCAGCGTCAGATCCAGTCATGCCTTATTTCTGGTATATGGGGAGCCTGGGATCACAGTCCTTTTCCCCCTTCCCCTCACTGCACCAGCAAGTAGCAAGCTTCTGTGGGTGGGAGTCCCACAGCTGATGGGGCTTGCAGCCATGGTAGTGCACGTTGCACCCCTGCACCTGGGAGCCTTGCCAGTTGATGGGACTCCCAGCCACAGGAGAGCACCAGTTAATCATGTGATAAGAACAAGCTAAAGAAATATCACATGTTTTTTGTGGAATAACTTTGTGATTTATTTCTTGTTTTATCATGCCTTTGATGGATTGAATGTGTGGCTCCAATATAGCTTAAGATGTGATTACTTGCATATAAGAAATTTTCCATATATTGAATCAATATAATTGGGGGGTTGTCTTGTATTCCAAGTCATTTTATAGCTGAGTAAATATAGTAACTGGTTAAGTAACTCTTAAGTGTAATGGATAAATGGGACCCAAGTGTTTTGGGACATGGTCTGGTCTGTCCTGCAGGCATCCTGAATTGCATTACTCTGCTGTACTGATCGACTAAGAATGTATTGGAGTTAGTGTACCCCCTTCTGGGGAATGCATACAGAAACCTCAAGTGGATCTTGCAGTCATGTTTTGACAATGCAGTCTGATTCTTTCTGGAGAAAAATTAGGTTTAAAAGATGAAATAATGGGAGGGAAGGTTAACATTGAAACTGTGTTTCTCATAGATCTGTTTCATTGTTTCTTTAAGGCTATGGGACATTGAATGTGGTGCCTGTTTAAGAGTACTAGAAGGCCATGAAGAATTGGTTAGATGCATCAGATTTGATAACAAGAGGATTGTTAGTGGAGCCTATGATGGGTATGTTTCAGACAAATTTTCAGGTCATTCATATATTCTATAATAAAGCACTCTTGAATTTCTTACGTCTCAGACACCACATAAAAGGTGAATTTTCTTCAGATTTGTATTTTGCTTTCTGTAAATGACCTACGATAGATAAATATTTAACCTAAGTTTTGCCTACTTTCTGGAGAATTAAACGCCAAAGCTTTTAGTTGCAGGCTATTAAAAAAAAGTGTTTTTTTAGTAATGTATAATGTGCATTGTTTAGTCCATTTGAAGTACTTTCCAGTAACTCCTTAGGGCTCTGACTCTTCTCAGAAGACTGAGTTGGTGTTTCCTACACAATCAATAGAAGTGTTTTACTAATCAGGTTTCTGTGACTTGTGCTATGGCACAAGTTGGTAAAATAGACTATTAATCTGTGTGAAGTAGTGTCTAATGAAAATGGGCTATTTCCATTTCTTCCTTCCCCAAGGTATCACTGACAAACCCCATGCTTCCCAAGAGGCCTTGGCTGCCTTTTTTACTAACCCTGTAACTGTTTTGTTCTGAAGCTGTATACTGTAGAACTTGTAACATTTGAAACTATAGTACTTGGACTGAGCAAAAAAGTTCTAAAGTTGGTGGTGTTTTATTGCTGTGGGAAGGCATCAGGAGCCGTTTTATGAAGTGTAATGTCTTAATACAGTGAGTTCAGGATTAATCTATTTCTGCATTCTGTCTTTGTTAACGTATCCTCTCCAGTATTTGGTTATATTTTAATTCAAGTGAATGTTATAGGCTTATTGAAGGAAGACCATGAGTGCCCTTCTACTGTTGTATGAATTGGTTCTACTAATTTTGATTCTCCAGCTACCCTGCAGTATGTAATCCCAAATCCAT
Source organism: Crocodylus siamensis (assembly GCF_052110815.1). NCBI lineage: Eukaryota > Metazoa > Chordata > Crocodylia > Crocodylidae > Crocodylus > Crocodylus siamensis. The sequence continues at coordinate 32,921,907 of NC_143404.1, read as the reverse complement.
TCTGGGGGACTGTTCTTCCATGTGCTTTATGGGCAGTATGATAGAGATCTTTTCAGCTTTTCTGTAATTCTAGGAAGCTCATATGCAAAATTTGTTTGTATATATGTATTGTGTTATCTCCTAGCTGTTCCTTCTTGTGCTGGGGGCTGTATACAAATAAACAAAAATAATCCCTGCCCGAAATAATTTAGTTGTAGCATATTATCAGAGACGTTCTACCTTTTTCATGCCAGTAAATGGGCTCTGGGGCAATTCCACCATTCCATTTTATGCTGATGAAAATATTTGCAATACTTATGCTTGAGGCAACATTTCTGTTACAATAACATAATCATCTTGTTTCACTTTGTAGCAAAATTAAAGTTTGGGATTTGCAAGCTGCTCTTGACCCTCGTGCCCCAGCAAGCACATTATGCTTGCGTACATTGGTGGTATGTAAACATTGATACATTTGGGGTTTTACGCGGTAATTAGGCTTTGTATTTGGTAAGAGTGAATGTTTTAATAAATGTTGTTGCAAGTCTGTCAAGTGTATAACATACTGAATTTCTTACCTACTCCATTACAAGTTCTGGTCTGCTCCCAGAACTGGCAATGATGCAGAAGAACTGGGTATGTTTTTGTGTGCAATGAGTTACTAGTCTTAGAAGAAACCTTCAGCTGTTAAAGTCTCCTAGCTTGGTATTTCCAAATGCTCTTAAAATGTAATCAGTGTGATGGTGTGTGAGGTTCATTTTGGTTCTTGGGGTGGTGTTTTAATATCGTATAAATATTGTACCACTGGCTTTAAATGGATTCTTGCTAAATGGAAGAAACTTGGAATGCTGTTGGCCTTCCTTAACCCTATTCCTGATTCCAGAATTGGGGAAAATAGGCATGGGAAGGGAGTGGCCCCAGTCTTAAGGATTACCACAGGAACTCTAATCACTTCAAAGAAGGCTATCATATTTTAAGTGGTTGCTTAGTTTATTTTATTTTCTTTGTAACGTGGGCGTTGATTTATGCAGTCATTTGACATATTTAAAAATGATTAATAATAAGACAGTGGGAGAATTGGATGTCTCCATTGTTCTGATCATTGAATACACAGAATTACACCACCGAATTCAAAGCCTGAATCTTGTCCAAGTCAGTAGCTATTTGTTTTATATGAAATGAGCTTTGCTTGTCCTTTCCTACTGAAGTATCCACCCTTATCAGTAGTCTTGACATAACAGATTAAGAAGATAATAGAATTTATTCATATAAAAATATACTTCATTTCCATTACCAGCTCTGTGTGTCTTCAAGAGAGAGACTTCAGCCTTGGGCTTATCTGTTATAGCCTCTGTGGCCAGTACAGCAGAACCTTGAGTGAAGGACAAACCACACCACTCTTTGCTTTGCCTTTTATTTCAAAGGATTCTGCTTCTTCACTCAGCTGGAGTACTGCAGCAGTTCTACACAGCTCTCTGCTGTGGCTCTATATTCTACCACTTGTTCAACCCTCATCTTTGCAGGGGCAAAATAACCTAACCTTGTGATTTATATAGTTTTACTGTTCTTGAAACCAGGAGTAGCCAGCTAGTAGCATGGGTACCATAAGTGGCATGGGCACTCTGTGTGCATGTGTGTGGCGCACAGCACATCTGAAAGCGGACAAGCAGCACTATGGAAGATAGAACAGGAAGCAGAAACCAAACAGGCAGGGAGCACAAGGAAGGAAGCAAAAATCAGATCAGTTTGGGAAAGGGGATCAGAGTAGCATTCAGGAAGGATATGGAGCCAATTTCATAGAATCAGTGAGTCGGAGGGGACCTAGACAGATCATCTAGTCCGACCCCCTGCCATGGGCAGGAAGGAGCACTGGGGGTGGGAGGGGTCATGAGACCCCAGCCAGGTGCCTATGCAGTCTCCTCTTGAAGATCTCCAGGGAAGGTGAGAGCATCACTTCTCTGGGAAGCCTATTCCAGGCTCTGGCCACCCTTACAGTGAAGTAGTTCTTCCTAATATCTGACCTAAACCTATCCTCCCTTAGCTTGTGGCCATTGTTCTTGGTGACTCCAAGGGGGGCCCTGGTGAACAGACTCTCCCCATGTCCCTGCTGCTGGCCCCTGATAAGGTTGTAAGCAGCCACAAGATCCCCCTCAGTCTCCTCTTGCGGAGACTGAAGAGATTCGGGTCCCTCAGCCTCTTCTCACAGGGCTGGCCACGGAGGCCCCCAACCATATGAGTGACTGTCCTCTGGACCCTCTCCGGGTTCTCCACATCCCTCCTGAAGTGCGGCACCCAGACCTGGACACAGTAGTCCAGCTGCAGCCTGACCAGTGCCGCATAGAGGGGGAGCAAGACCTGTCTGGACCTGTTAGTGATGCCCCTGTTGATGCATGTCAGGGTGTGGTTAGCTCTGCCTATTGCTTCGTCACACTGGTGACTTGTATTCATTGTGGAGTCAATCCTGACTCCAGGATCCCTCTCTGCCTCTGCTGCCGAGAGGGTCAGCCCCTAATGTATAACCATAATGCTGGTTCCCTCTCCCCAGGTGCAGCACCCTGCACTTGTCCTTGTTGAACCGCATCCTGTTCAGATCCACCCACTTCTCTAACCTATCCAGGTCTGCCTGGATGCGGTCCCTGCCTGCCGGTGTATTCACTTTACCCCGCAGTTTGGTGTCATCAGCGAACTTGAACAGGTTGCTCTCCACACCCTCGTCCAGGTTGCTAATGAAGATGTTGAACAGCACTGGCCCAAGGACCGAGCCCTGGGGGACTCTACTGCCCACGCCCTTCCAGGTCAACATCGACCCATTCACCGCCACCCTCTGGGTGCGCCCCTGGAGCCAGTTTGCCACCCATGTGACTGCATTCGTCAATGCCGCAGTCCCTCAGCTTGCCTACCAGAATTGGGTGGGACACTGTGTTGAAGGTCTTCTGGAAGTCCAAGAAGATGACATCAGCTTCCTCCTTCATATCTATGCTCTTTGTTACCTGGTCATAGAAACAGACCAGGTTAGTCAGGCTGGATCGGCCTGGCACGAACCCGTATTGGTTACCCCTCAACATCACTTCCCCTAAAGGGCCCTCACAAATGTGGCCATTGATAATTTTTTCAAAGATCTTCCTCAGGATAGAAGTGAGGCTGACTGGCCTGTAGTTGCCCGGCTCTTCCTTCCTCCCCTTCTTGAAAATAGGGACCACATTGGCCTTTTGCCAGTCCTCAGGGACTTGGCCTGAGCACCAGGAGTCCTCAAAATTTGTAGTACGCCTACCAAAAATGTTGGCCCCCACTGCCCTAAACAGGGGTAGGGCAACCTGTTCTGTTTGTGGGCTGAAACAACCCACCCTGCGTCAGAGGTTGGTAGACAGTAGGTCCCTGCTGCTGTTGCTACTTGTTTCCTCAGCAGCCTAGGGAGAGTACCTGCAGCTGGCACATCTTTCAGTGGCAACCTGGGGAGACTGCCTGCAACCCCACATCTCTGGGTTGGACCCATATATTCTGGAAGCAGGACCGACCTGTGGGCTTCAGGTTGTCAATCTTTGCAATTAAATCACCACTTCCAATAGTGGGGCTAACCTTTTTGGCAGGTATGCCATAAATTGGCCCCATGTTTTCCCCCAGTGCTACTCTGATCCTTTTTCCTTGCCCTATCTGCTGCTCAGCTTTCTTCTCTGTGCCTGAACTGATGTTCTGCTTTATGCTTTCTGGTTGGGGGCAGGTAGTAGCTGTAGCTCTGAGTCCATCCCTACATGGAGTTGGAGCTGTAGCTGCAGCTGCTCCCTGCATCCTGCCATTTCACCTCTGCAGCTGCTTCTCCCCATTCCCCACTCTGCCCTCCCCATACAGCCTCTTTTCCCCTGCCAATCCCTCTCCACCCTCTCCCTCCCCAGCTTACCCTTGTTCTGCACTGGCAGGCTTCGTGTACACTGCAGCTTCAGGCATTGAGCACAGCCCCATAACAGCGGTGCATGGCTGCTTCAGGGGCCAGGTTGTGCTCCGTACCTCATGCTAGATTGGGGATGGGGCCTATCAGCATGGACCAAGAGTGAGTGGGGAGAGGCAGGCAGGGGGGGAGGGGGACGACTAATTTTAGATGACTGTCCAATAATGAGATTCTATACATGGAAAATTATAACAAATTTGTAATTTTTCCATGTATGAAACCTAATTATTGGGGTATTGTCTTAATTAAATTCAGGGTCATCTTAGGAAAATATGGTAAACCGCAGGCGGGCCTTTGAAGTGGCTTTTGGGGACTGCACACTAGTTTTAAGTAGCAGGCCTGTTTAACATAATAGAATTTTGTGCAACGGATAAAACCCTGAATGCTTGCCTATGCTACTCAGTTTTTTGTCTGTTGCTTGCTTTAAGTTAGTAGTCTATAAATCAGTTCTACTGTTCCTTAATACTCTTCAACTTTTGCCTGTCTGCTCCATGGAAAACTTACAGTTATCACAATTTTTATTTGGAAACCACTGAATAATTTGCTGCTATAATTTAAATAGCAGTATTTTTTCTCAGACCTGCATGTAATTCCTACAAAACAGTTCTTGACCAGCATATTAAAATGTTCATCTCTAATTTTGTATGTAGATTGGCATGTGAGTGTGAAGTTGATGAAACTTGATCCTTCTCCTATCCTGCTAACTAAGGTCTTACTATTTACAGGAACATTCAGGACGTGTGTTTAGACTCCAGTTTGATGAGTTTCAAATCATTAGTAGTTCCCATGATGACACAATTTTGATATGGGACTTCTTAAATGTGCCACCCAATGCTCAGAATGAGACACGCTCTCCATCCAGAACATACACTTACATCTCCAGATAACAGTCTGCACTTTACTACCCTCATAAGGTAAAATTGTAAATCTTTTTTATGTTGAATATATTCTGTATGTGCATTTTACTGCTCTGCCTGTTGTCAGTTTATAGATCATGTTCCACTGAGTTTTTTCCTAAAATTTTAGTGATCCTTCTGCTTTTTTGCATCATGAAATACTTGCACGGTATTGCTCTTTGGTTCCTGGATACTATGATGTTGGCAAGTTTATATTTGGCTGCTTGCATCTTTGCTACAGTTTGCACTGCTGCTGATCCAATATTGAAGTAGTTATAAATTTAATTTTAAGTAGCTTTTTAATTTCTTGGGAAATGAGTTTATAACTAGGTTATTTTAGAAGACAATCACTTGCTATATCTTGGCCTGAGAACATTTTTTAAATCCAATATCCAGGAAATCACTACAGACACTTCTGCAATTCAGAAATTACTGCAATTTTTTTTATCACTTATCACTTTCAATTAATACTTTGAAGTCCCTTGGATAAGCATACTTAAGTTCCTAAACATATATTTAATGGAAGGATGTTTCAGAGCCTATCGTTTTAGAAATTGTGTGAGGAACTAGACCAAGAGTACCAGGAGTCAAGATGTAGAAGAAATCAGAGTAAGTTTATCATGAAGCACGTGTAACTGTTTTATTTGGAATGGTTTTGCTGACTCGCTTCTGAATCTGGGCATGTTATCTATCTCTTGGGTCGGGTTTCCACATTGGTTGAATGGACATTGTTCCTTGAGTAGGACGCATCTTGTGATTAATGGATTTTTCTTTTTCTTAAGTAAGAAAATTTGAGATGCGAGATGAAGGGTTTTTTTGTTTATTTTATGTTTTATACTACTAACTTGGGTGCCATGAGATGAATTAGATGTTTGACACCTAAAAAAAAATCTCTGTTTGGGAGAACTTACATAATGCTTATAAAAATGAGTGTCAGTGTTACTATTTTATTGCACGCAAAATGCCTCAACACTCTGTGAAATAAAATCTTTTCAAGTTCATTTAGAGCTTGCTTTTCATTGAGCCCTTTATCCTTTTACTTTTTTGGGCCTGACTAGCATTGCATGAGTCACCAGTAAACCGAAGATGTTTGCTGTTGTGACTATAGTTTATCATAAGTGACAATTCCCCAGGATAACCACAAGTAATAAAAATAAATGTTTTCAAAAGGAAAAATTTCATCATGTCAGGAAACAGGACAGCTTGAAGCTGTCAAAAGCAGCTTACTTGAACTTTGTGTTTTGTTTCCATTTCTCTGCAAGTCAACTTGATTTAAATTTTCTAAATACTGTATATTGAGTAAAAACGCTGCTGTAGATCCATTTGCTTGAACAGTGGTGTCTTTTCCTTATGTCATTTATATTGCTGCCAACAGTTGCACTTCATACTATAAAAATACCCAAGACTTCTGAAACCTGGAAACAGAAATTATCTTACCAGATCAGACCAGTGAGTTCATCATCCATTGGTTCGGTTCCCTATCTGTGACATTGGCTAGCGCTGTGTCCTTTAAAGGAACTGAGAAACTACCCCAGAGAATAGTTCTGGAATAGCCCTGTTTAAAGATGGATTTAAATTAAAAACCAGGCTGTTAGTACTTGGGTTTTGCCCCCAAAGCTTAACACGTTCACTCATGAAGTGTTTCATAGCTGTATATTTTCATTGCCTATAAATGTACTGGTATATTTCTGCTAAGACTCTTGGCCTCGGTGATAACTTGCAGAACTCTCTGCTATGATAGGGTTTTTTTTGGATGGTTTGGTTTTTTTGTAGCAGTCCTTTAATATTCTGAAGAAGGAATGCTGTTCTGATTGAGGAATTTCTGCCTTCTGAAATCCTATTTTTCCTTTGAAGCATAAACTCTTAAAAATGTAGTTTTCTTTCCCTCACAGCAAGAATATTGGCATTGTGCCAAATTAATATCAGATTTGCAACCCTTTGAAAAATAACCAGGCTTATTCCCTTGCAACATGTTCCCTTGTGCTCAACGTCTAGACTCAGTAGTTCACTGAGTTCCTCCAGCCTCAGGAGTGGCAGAAAAGAAAGGGAGCCATGACAGGCTGGCTTTCCCAGGGTCCTCTTCAGTTGATGCAAGTGTAGCTCAGGTGGCAGTAGTCTGTGTTGCAGGATTAAAGGCTTAGGGTAAAAACACGGTTGGAAGTGATGCATGATTCAGGGTAGCTATAACAGTGCTCATCTTTTTCCTTAAAATCAAAGTTACATAGAGAAATTGTTAGAAGAACATTAGTTACGCTTCAAGTTGAGAGATACTAGATTTATGGGTGCCAACCAACTGTGAACCCTATAGGGAGGGATACTTAACAATGCTTTCCACAGCTTTCATTAACTTGTATGCATCTCTTAGCCCCCCCCCCGGCTTGTAACACTGTCTTCAGAGTAGAAAACCAGAAGTCTGAAAGTCTTGGACTTTCTGCCTGCTAAATTAATTATTTGTATCAGGTGGACAAATGGTTAAAAAGGAGTGCCAACCTGGCAAGGAGAGAGGCTTCTGCAGCTGTCAGTGAGCTCCTTTGGCATGGCCTACCTATGGCTTCTGCTTTTTCCAGTTTTTCTTCCTTGTTGTTTGAATTAAAGCTATACTACTGTTGTGCCACTGTTGATGGTGTTGGCCTGCCACTTTCACCAGTGGTGGTGCCTCTAAAGACCTGATTGTGTTAAAAATACGTGGAAAGATTCCTCATTGGTTTCCATTGGAGCTGTGCCAGGACTAAAATCAATTGCATTCTGTTACAAAAAAGGCAGGTCACATCAGTTCTTTCATAGGGTGGATTTTGAGACGACAAAACTTGTGACATTTTATTCCCCCAATAATTTCCTCTTACCTAACTGATGTAAATATTTTGAACAAGCAGTGTGATGGAAACCTACAAAATTTAGTGACAAAATAAAAACAAACACTACTTGATATATACCAACATTTCCCCTCCCAATAAAATTAGATTAATATAAAATTGAACTGTTTGCAAATTGAGCAGAAAAATGACTGTAGTTTATTCTGTTGCCTTCAGTTTGTGGAAGTGTTTTTGTATTTTTTAAAAATACAGAAACATAGATGTTTAGGAGCTCATTGCAGTTTTTTTGCAATCCAGTTCTGTGCATTTTGCTCAAGTCAGTTAATGGAGCAAAATGATTATTTCCTTTGCCATATGCCCAAAAACTCAGTGTGACAAAGGTCTGTCCTATTGCACAGAACTGAAAATTTGCAAAGCTGTGCATCCCAGAAGTTGAATAGCATTGCTAATGGCAGCCAGCACTTTATACAATTGTTTCTTAGATGGGGTGGACCATACGGTGTCAGTCAGCTACAGGTTTTACTAAACTGGGAATCCAAAAAAAAAAAAAATCCACACAACTTACTTAAAATACCAAGTGTTTTATTACATTTAGTCAAATAGTTTTATATGTTGTCAAACTTTGTATGTCTTTGAATTCTGTATCAGTGTCTGACTCCTATTTTTACAAGGTTCCAAATGTTGCACCTTTGCAGAGTGGGTCTTTTTCAAGGGTCCAATGTTGCCCTTGGTTTTTTTTTTTTTTCCAACTTCCCATATATTTGAAGAAAGTCTTTTTATTGCCCTTGATTCTTGTAGCCCAGGGATTTTCAGCCTTTTGGGATCATTGTACCCCTCAGTGACTGGACACGAAGCAGTATACCCCCAGCCAGGGGGGCAGGGATGACATGTAGCCAGATGCTGAGCGGGGGTGGGGTATGCAACTGGACACGGAGCAGTGGCAGCTGCCATGTGCGAGTTTCCCCTGCCCTCTGTGTCCGGCCAGGCCGTGGCAGCATGGGATGGTGTGAGGCAGCACTCCATGCCTGCCTACGCATACCTCCTAGGGCAGGGTTGGGCAAAATGTGGCTCGTGGGTCGGATGCAGCCCGCCAAGCCATTCTGTCTGGCCCATGGGGCCCTTAAAAAATTTAGAAAACTAATATTTTTCTGCCCCTGGCTGCCTGTCATGCAGCCCTTGATGGCTTGCCAAAACTCAGTAAGCGGCCCTCCACCCAAAATAATTGCCCGCCTCTGCCCTAGGGCCTTCTCAAGTACCTGCCCACCCGCTCATACCTCCTGAAGACAACCCCTGCTATAGCCAGTTTCAGTTTAGTTTCAGCCTTTGCTTTTTTGATCCACTCCCTACAGGTGCAGGTCAGTGCTGCATAATCCTACCAGTGTATGAAGGATAGTTTGTTTTTATTTGATGGAAAATAAAACAAAAAGGTTCAAAAGCAAGTTTTCCACTGCACGTGATTACACTTGTGGTTTTAAAAATTAGATTTTGAACATGTGTAGGGTACAGAAGATACTTGCAGAGGACCAGGAATTAGAGGATTGTTTCCTAAAATGTCATGTGTAGGCTGAAGCCCCAGGAAATAGTTGTTTCAACATTCAGCAAGACCCACTGTGCCAACTGTTGTTTCCCATTCCCTCCAGTTCCTGAGAAACTAGCAAAGGTTTTTGTTTTGTATTACACAAAAGGGAAAGGTTTATTTAGTTCAGAGTTGCTACCCTGAATTTTCAAAAGCTTGCACAACCTCAAATCTTGCTCTTCTATACAGACTAATTTAAAATGTGTTTTACATTCTGCAACTTGAAAAACTAAGCTGACATCTTACAGCAGTGGTGGTATCAGATCCTAGTATCTCTTAAGCCTTTCAGGTATCTACAGATAATAGGTTATTCTTTACTCCATTGTAGCTTCTGATTTTTTTTTTTCACCTTCTCTGTCTTTCCAGGGTTCCACAGTCATGAACTACTGGATATTTGGCTAACACATGCCTGAAGATGTTGATTCACAGCTAAAGTCAGAATTGGTAATAGATGCTGTGTAGATGCAAAGCGGCACAATTCTATATCTAAATTTCTCAGTGTCTCCTGATTCCCTTCATTTCTGCAATGGTCTCTGAGGAATTTATTAAAAGTTCACTGACTTCAAGTAGATGAGTTTCAGAAGCCTACCTTCCCTGCAGTGAAAAATCCAAAGCTTCGTCACATGTAAATTGTCCGTAAAAACTGAACTCTGATGGCTTGTTTTCCAGAAATAAATCAGATGTCAAGAAAGGACTTGGCCTAATTTATATTGCTTTGCACTTTTGTCTGACTTTAAAGAAAAACATTCTCCAATGAAATTTGGGTGCCAAACATACCCAGAATGTACAGAGCTTTGCTTTCAAAGTCACCATTCTCCTTTAGACTTCATGACAAATTCAGAGCCTGTTTTGTTTGATAGGAGTGTATGTTGGACTATTAGAAATATTCTGAATTGATCAGTAATATTTTTGGATTACAGTTTACTTGTTTCTGCACCAATAACTACTTTTAATTTAAAGATTACTTGTAACTCAGGCTAGGTTATCTAAGCTAGTTGTATAGCACCGTCTGTTTCTTTTTAACTGTGCTCTGTACTACAGCCGTCCTATGCTTCCTAATGTTTGATATCGTAAAACCTTTCCATGTGTGCTTGCCTCACTTCAGATACTGTATAAGCATGTAGATAAAATGTACATAACAATTTAACCTCCAGGTGCTAGGAGTCAGGATTTCCTGACACTACACACTAATACCAAATGTGTTAGCACTTGGCAGCAGGACATTCTAACTACTGGCACTGAAGAGGTTAATATGATTTACCTAGAACTATTTCTCTGCGAAAGGAGGTTTTCAGTATTCATTAGGACTTTTTTTTAATGGGAACTACATATTTTAAAATGTAATTTCTAAACTTTTTAAAAATTAAAAAAATGTTTAATTTATGTTCTGTATCTTATGTTTTGTGCCGCAGTATTTACAGAATGTCTTTTTTTAAACCAGTAGGTTGCCACAGATGCCTACTGATGTCTTTCCATAGCATTAGGTTGGCTGCTCAATGGAAAAATGCCATCAGCCCTTAAATTTTATTTATATAAAATTTGTAACACTTCCTTAAGGTGGGTTAGAGGTCCCTGCAGGTCAATAGTCTGATTGTCATAATTGAAAGTTTTATATTTAAGTTTCTCATCCAGAGCTATTACACTATGACCGTATTGCAATGCCATGGTCAGTTTCTCTTCATTAGCATGTCTTTTTTGGGAAATCTTAGTAGCTCTTTCTTATGTTGTCATAGTTCTCAAATTCATGTGGTCACATGTACTTAATCATAATTTTTTCTGTCAAAATAAGACCCTGATGTTCCATCTCTAATATCGTTTTCAGATTGCCTTGACTACAGCTCTCAGTGGTTTTCTTTAACGCTTAATTTGAACTCCAAGTGTAAAATGTACCTTTTTTTCCTTGGGAAAGAAGTACATTGGCACAGAAATGCACCCTGCCATTCCTCTATCATTGTATGTTGTGTATTTTGTCCTCTGTTGGCAGCACTTTTTTAGTTGATGGGGTTAAGGAATGTCAGATTGACCAATTAATAATACTAAAATGCTGTTGGAACAGCTATGGTTAGATGCATCATCTTTCTGCATGTCAGGCAAATTCAAAGTGAAAGTGCACATCAGATGTTACTGAAATGTTACGAAAGTACAACTTAAGGCTTTCCTCTTTCACCCTCCAAACAGGGAGGTGTTGGGATCAGTGTTTGTTAGTTAACTCCCTTTTACATGTTACTACAAAGATATTTATTTCTCCAAGATTATCCACGCTCATGAAGTACAGAAGCGAACATGAGCATTATAAGCGTCCGTAAGATCACCTTCTGGTAAGCTTGACAGTAGTTTGTGAAAGTGGCTTACTTTACCTTTTTCATCTAATAGCTTTAATATTAAAAGAACGAAAAAACTGTTAAAAAAAATCTGTTGCAGCCCTGAAGAAAAAGGTATTTGTTTATGAAGAATGGAGTCCTTTTTTATGCATGTGTAAGATTAATTTCATGTTTTCCTTGGGAGATAATGGTATTTGAATATACAGTCTAAACTACTTTGATTGTGCTTCGTGTAACATAACAGTGGACTTTGTGATCATCATCCAAGGAACTTGACTCCTGGGATTAATGGTAGTGCTCCTGGCTGCACTCTGGACTTTGTTTTGCTAACCATAATTGGGCAACTGAACGTTACTGCTATATTAATGTTTCAAAGCACTGGGATAGTCTAATTCTAACTTGTAATTATGTTTGCCAATTATCTGTTTGGAAAGTTTGTGTATGAACAGCTTATTGAAACTGTTAAATTGTACAGATATTGTTCATGATCTAAAGCTTTGTACTGTGGAATGTGCTTAATAAAAAAAAAAGTTTGAACTACAGTTGTCCAATAAATTGCAAAGTAATGTCATGTAACAGTATATTGGTATTATGCATTAGTTAATTTAAGTTTATTGCACTGTTACTCCAAATATTAATACAAAGCTCTTGCTCTGAATAGTGTTTTTGTAGTTAGTTAATTTTTTCTAAAAGAGTCATGCTTTTAAAGAGTAATGCAGTGAAGTAATAGTGATGCCATGGTGTGAAGCATAAGGCTGCAGGTCAGGTTAGTGCCAGAAATATGAGTTAAGTGGTGGCACAACTGCATGGCTTGGCGCATGTTGAAGCGTTTCTAAAATATTTGGCTAATTCTCTTTAGCTTAACAGCTGTAGAACAAAGTTGAATGATATAGTCCAGAATTTTCATTCTAAGCCCAAGTTTATTTCACAGGCAAAGTTTACAGTATCCCTTTTGATCAAAAAGTAACTCAGAATTTCTATTCTCTAAAAACCTGCTTGCTTCATGCACCCACAAAGTTGTCAGTTGGGGGTCTCATGGCAGAATTTGTTGCAAGATGTAAATAGAATAAGCTTAATTTTCAGAATGGAAGGAGTTGAATAATACCAGCCTTTTCCTTATAAACCAAAGCAATTTGGGCTCTGTCTGCAGGTAGCGTCACACAGTGCAAAGGGCTTCCTTTCACCAGGAAGTGAAGTTTGTAAGGTAAAAACCTAAGGAGGTGCAAGACCCTCCTTAGGTTCAATTATTATTATTATTATTATTATTATTATTATTATTATTTATTATTATTTTTTGCAGTGTTGGCAGGTGGAGCTTAAGTCTGTTATGGTTTCCCATGACCTGGTAACTCCATGGTAAAACTACATTTGCCATGTCTTCACTGGGATTTTACTTTTTGTTAGCTATTGAGTATTAGTAAGCATAAATTTACTGCCTTTTTCTGAATTAAAATGCATGCACAGTTCTTACTGAAGGTTCGGGGTCATAATGTAGAATTGAAGATGTAAACTGGTTTTCTCCAGCACTTCAGTACCTTCATTGTAGTCTTACTTGGAATTAAGTTTTATTTAAATGATAGTATGTGAAGTAGTTGGTCAATCCCTAATGATGGAGTCTAACTGCTGAGTAGTTGGGCCATAATATTTAGCCAGTTCTTATATGGTGGCATAAGCGGTTACGAGTCTGTGAAGTGGCAGTATATTAGTACTGTCTAATTGTGATGCCACCCTGGCCAAATCCATCCCATTCAAAAGCCTTGTCCTGCAGCGAACTTATTAATTTAGATGATGAGGATTGATACGAATGAAGATATAGGAGAATGAAGAGGAACCTTGAAATTTGCATGCAGGGTTTTGGAGGTTATAAAATCACTCTGTGCAGTTGGATAATATGGGGCTGGTGAAATACTTATGGTAAATGGTTAGACACTTCATGCAGTTGATGTAATGCTCTGTATGTTTCCTGCCTATTACCCATGGTACTGAGATTCACTGTTCTGCTGAATATACTGCTTTGGGGCAAGATGTAGAGAAGTCCTAGTCTTAGTGGTTATTAAGGATAAGGAAACCATGAACTCTGTCAGTGTTGTGGCTAAATATAGATTTATCTAATCAAAGGTCATTTTCCTTGTTTCTCCCAACTTCAGTTGGGTAACTTATTTTATGTTCCAGCCTGGCAGCTGATGGATGATGCTTTTCACAAGAACTTGTGACTTTGTGCTAGATGTGGCTGCATTTCAGCATGAACGAAGTGATCCCTATGTACATTACCTCAAGTAGTTGAAGTTTTCCTTGAGTTTTCAGCAATGTGGATTTCTCTTTCCCTCCTCCCCCCGACCTCCCTTAGTCATGCATGTCTCATTGAGTTCACGGAATTCCTATTGCATGCGTCTAGAAGAGTGGTTCCTAAATTCTCTGAGTCATGGCACCCCTCCACCACTTCTTTTGAGTGTGGCAAGGTCCTTGGTTGAGAAGCTTTGTTGGTGATGCCTCCAGTTACCTCAGTACTTCTCAACGGATACTGCTGCCTCCAGGTAAAACTGCTGCATAACCAGCCTAGGAAGGGCTGTGGCATTTGGTGCATGTACCTCCTGCATTAAGGTTCTCTGGTAACCCTAATGCAGACAGGAGAGCAGCCTTGAGCTGTAACCCTTCCTAGTCCATCCCCCCATGGTCTTCCTGGAAACAGGCATGTGGCAGTCCCATGTGCCTCTTTTCATGAGGCATGTTGTGGGGGTGGGTCAGACAGGGAAGGACTATAACCTGAAAGAGTTCTCATTCTGCGTGAGGGTTATCAGAAAGCTCTCATGCAGCTGAAGTATGTGCATGCTCCACCCCTGCATGCAGGACACTTCTATTTGGCTAATGCTGCAGCAGTGGCACTCCAGTTAAGAACCACTGGTCAACAATGTGAGATTTTGGGAGGCACAGATCCACTAACAAGCTGCTTCTAGTTCTGACCATGGTGTCCTTTGACTTGTCTCTGCAGGCAGTACCGGAGGAATATTAATGTTCAGATACTATTTCTGTCTAGTTGTCAGTGGAATTTGATATAAAAATTATTGAGACACATCTTTGCTGGGTGCTGATGTACAAAATTGGCACTCCCTTTTTCACTCTCACTTTTTTATCAGAAAATAGGAGTTGTGTCCTATGCTGAACATGATGCAGCTCTACTGTGGGAGTTATAATGGGAATACTGGTCATCATGCAGGCAAAAGCTGAGGAACATCCAGAAGTGATTAAGAACGGAGCTTAAATACGTTCTAACTTCAAGGTATGAGTAGTCTCCTATATTACTGTATTTACTCAAATAGAAGAAGACCCCCCCCAGTTGGCATGGGGGGGAAGCCCTTTCTCTTATCACATACAAGGCAATCCCACTAAATATGTTGTCCATCATTAAGCTGCTGCCAAAAGCAGCATGTGTTTAGCAATGCAAACCAACTATGAAGTTGATTTAAAAGCAGCCAAAACTGAAACACATGATGAGAACCTACCACAAGAATAGATTCTGAGTAAGATGTATGGTCATGCCCATTAAGTACAGTCCCCCTTACTTCTGACTCTCTCAACTCATAGTGAGCCACAACATTGCATGCAGTTTACCCCGAATCTCTTGGTTGCTTCCTCTCGTAGCCTGGCGCACAGTGTGGCCTTACCGTCCATGAGGTGAAGCTGAACGAGTTGGCCCTGTGCCTCATCTGCATATACATTTTTGGAGCATCCCTGAACTTGATAAAAACACCCAGTTCCAGTCATGAGTGGGGGCTAATTAGCACGTGGGTCCCTTCTTGGGTGTATTTGGAGTACATGTGCATACTGAGTAGTATTGAGCTGTGGGATTCATCTTGGTTTGAAATGCTGTTGACTCTGGTGGGGCTCAGCCCAATGAACTATGGTAAATCATGAGTCTTTGGCTCTGGATTAATATCACGTATAGTTTGTAGTGCATATAAGTAGGTGCCAAAGTGCTGCTCAAAAATGTGTTTATGGAGTACCTGTGGTAAAAGTTACTGTATCAGAAAAGGTAATATGCATCAATTCTGGATATACTAGGTGCATGGATACTATATGCAAATTGCTACAGCCATGTTTCATTTCAAGGTTGTTTTCACATTTGCTCCTCCCTTCCATGTGCTCAGGGAGAGTAGGGTCTGACAGTAAAGCAAGGGGGGAAGGGGCTGATAGGGGGAAAAGTTGTGGGGACTAGAGAGCAAAGGGCTACCTGACTACCCAGAGTTATTTTCCCTGCTGTTGCAGTGGGAGGAAGATGAATTCAAGGCAGACCTCCAATAATTAGATTCTGTACCTGGAAAAATATAGCAAGTCTATAATTTTGTTATATATAGTATCTATGTATAGAGGGGTCATCTTATAAATCAGGGTTGTCTTCTATTCAAGTAAATAGGTAAATTCACCCTAGAACTGTTCTTCCCTTTACTTGTCCCTACTTTTAATATGCTGCATTAGCACAGTGACACTTCATGTGCTCTGCAAAAAGGAAAAGTACATTTATCCATAGTCTCTTAAATGTTGACTTGATATAGTATCTAAATTGCTGAGATCTGTCTATGCAGAACTTCAGAGCATTTCCTAGTGCTCTAGATGTTTCTACTTGTCTAGAAACACAATTGTTGCAGGGGGAAAAAGATAATGGGCAGCTTACTCAGAGCTGTAGGACACTGGACTTTGAACAAGGTCCCATCTTCTGAGTGTGCATACAAAAAAAAATTGAATGCTTTTCTTCAGAGTGGAGGTTTTGCCCTGATATTTTTAGTCCCCCTGTTCCTCCTTTCCTTCTCAAATGTGTTCTGCACCAATTTATCTGCTAAGCAGCAGCTTGACACCTTGGCTTTCTACATTTAGCAGTCCTACATGCACATTGTTTGGACATGAAAGCTTCTATGAATAACTGAATTTCTGTTAAAGGTTTGCAGTGGTGTCACTGACTTTTATATTTCTAGTTACCTATTTCAATTGAATTCTCAACTATTTTCTGATAAACAGATATCTGTTACTGTAAACTCCCCGAGTTCTGATCTAAAGATTTCAAGTGACAGAGAATACAAGGTTCCTTAGCACCATGATGATCAATGCCAGGTCCACCTCACTAAACTCAGTCAGTTAGTGGTAGCATTGGGGTGGACTTTTCCTTGCGAATCCTACTGTGGGTGTATCCTTATATTCAAATACGTGGGGCTTCATACATAATTAAGGTCTAAAACTTTACAGCTGAAATTGGCTTCATCTGCAGTATGATTGTGAGCCCCTACATACAGAGCTAGTGTAGTGGTACAGGTTGCATGAATGAAGCAAACCAGTCTTGCAAAGGTAATACACAGGTAAGGACTGAGCAAAAAGTTCTCATTCCATATGCTAACAAGTCCTGAATGCCTTAGCTCTTAAATATGCTGAGTAACAATAAAAACCAGAGATGAGCAGCATAAGAGTCATAAGGAATTGATCACTTCTCTTGCAAGCCTTTTGCAATTGTAATTCTTGTAGCCACTGGAAGGTAAGTTTCACTCCTAAACCACCGACTTGGTTCAAAATGTTTGCAAAGTTTTTAATAATAGAAAATTGTATGTTTTTTACAAAAGAGAAGAAAAAAAGATGCTTACTTAGAAATTTGATGGAAATTCTTGCAATTTGCTGGAAAAGAATCTTATCCTGCCTGCAAACCAGAAAGTTTGAGAAACTTTTGAATATTGAAGGAAATCTGATATCTATGAGCTTACAGTTTTAAAAAAACAGAACAGCTAAAATCTAAAAGTAGAGATTAATGGAAGATATAATGAGTTTTATATTTGCATATACAGAATTCTGAGGAAAAAGAGATGGTGAATTATTAAGCAGGTTACATATAGAGATGAAGAAATACAAAAGCTTAACATCCACCAAAACAGAAGAGCTCTCAGAAACCATAGGTAGAGAAGAAAAGAATACAAGACTCCTCTGTGGACAGTGACTTGGATTAAGGGAGCACTGTTGATGGAAAATAAATCTCTGTGTATATTTTAGGTTATTGGATTTATTTTAACATGTTAAATTTGTTATTTGATAAGTTGGATTTGTTAATAAATAAAATTAAAACAGATGTGGATGCTAGCATGGTATAGGACCCAAAACTCAGCTGCACTGGCATGAGTGATAGGAGGAAAAAGCAGCTACTCTCCAAACTACTGTATTTACTCAAATCTGAGGCAAGTTTGTGTCTCCCTCCTCTCCCCACCCATTCAATATGGGTGCGGGAAAGCTCCTTGTTTTAGATTTGGGTAGAAAAGTGGGCAGGGGGGAGGGAGGTGGGGCAGTGCCTGCAGCCCCCCCTCCAACCTTGAAGCTGGGCTGGGAATTGGAGCCACAGCGCCTGCCCCCTATAGTTTCTGTCCTCTCCCCCTGTATTTGCTCCCTGCTGCCCCTGTCCCCCCATCACTTACCTACCCATGGTAGGTGTTTTTAGTCTTTTTAGACTCAAGGCACCCCTTGGAAAATGTCAGCTCTTAGCTATCACATGTGTTGTCTATGGAAAAATAGAGCAATTCTTCTATTGCAAGGAACTCAGAAAGACCTCAACAGGTAAGAATGTTTTGATGTTATGAATTCCTATTGGAAATCTCTGGCTTTATCCTCTGAATCAGATAGGTGTTTGTGCACTCAATAATTGTGCTGCACCCCTAAAATGATCTCACAGCACCCCAGTGTGCTGAGACACCCTGGTAGAGGATCACTGATTTAGTGTGTTCCAAAACAACAGTACGGGTCTGGACATCTGGGATTGGTTTAAAAAAAAAAAAAAAAAAAAGATTTAGAACTTGGTCAGTATAAATGTTATCTAATGAAAGCAGCAGTGTCAGACTAGGGTTTGTTGTAATGTTTGAGAAAAGTGTTATCTGGTTAGCAAGACCAACTGATCAGCTTATACCTAAACCCTCCCCTGACTCTCTAGATAACATTTATGTTCAGAAGAATACACTTCCTAATTATTCAAACAGAATTAACATGTACGCTGGTCGGGGTTCAACTGAGAACCAAAATGAAACTGAACTGTATTATGGTAGTGGTTTTGTTTAATTTTTGTGCACCCTAGATAGACATTTAAACATCCATTCTTTATCTGGTTTTCACTATAAATTCATATCAAGTTGGCATATCAGGCCAATACATTCTGTAAAGATAATGATATTCCCCAGTACAATAAATGTAGGTAGGTACAGCTAATTGGCTTTGGAAGAAATTGCTCTCTTTCATGAATAAACACTACCTGAATTCAAAAGCATGTGTCAGTTCTTTCTTGGACTAAATTAAGGACGCATCTGGTACAACCTGTTTGTCTTTCCTGCCCTGAACTTCATAGCAAAGCGTGCAGACAAGCTTACAGGAAACATTACAAAACCTTCCTGTGCTGAAAGAATCTACAGGGCTTCCTTTTTATGTCATTCTATCCTCTTTGGTAAGCAAGAATCCAGCACTAGGAGTAAATGCTATGATGAGAGGAAAATGATTTGGGTCATGGTGAGAGTAACTTGCAAAGGTGAACTTCCCTTAAACAACAACTCATGTATGCCAAGTAGAGTCATTTGGGATGTGCTTGTAACAAGAGAAGATCTAGGCAAAGAGCTGTAGTAGCTGGTTTCTGTCAATCATCACTATTTTTGAATTTGTGTGTAAAGAGTTCTGCTTCTTGCTTGCATACGTCTACTCTTGTGGTTGACAGGTTGTGACCTGAGAGAGGTTAGGATCACATGGAGTGAGTCGGTCACTTGGGTAACTTGGGACAGTTTCATGGAAGAGCTTGACAGATGGGGACTAAAACCTAGGCTCTGATTCAAGTCCCCCAGGAAGTTAAGGGTGTTCTAGGAGTGTATTCTTGGTATCCCATGTTACTGAATAAGCCAACTGCTGGGTCTGAACCAGGTGGAGGCTTTTCAGGTTGTTGGTTTTGTTCTTTATCATAGTGACCACGCCTCAAGATCAAGAAGGTCTGGATTACATGGTCAGGCACGACTGCCTCAAGAGGGAGGGTAGATTTCTCATGAAATTTAAGGGCATGTCTGGCATCCATGCTGGCCTGGTTAGTTAGAAGCAACAAGCACCATGGCTGTAGGATAGACAGAATCTGATGGCAGACATACTGAAGGCAAGTGAAAGGGTCTTCAGAGTGCTTTCCCTCTCCTAGCGACATCCCAATATCCCAGTTCAACCCTTGGCCTTTCATAAGGTAGCAAGAGATAATTAGCTGTGTTAGTCTGAAGTCAGGCAGAAGTAGAGGCATGGTGGCATTTTGGAGAAACTCATGTAAACTGTCACCCATGAAAGCTTATGCCTCTCTGAACTAGATAAACTCTAAGGTGCCACCCCTGCTCTGCCTTCTACCATTCAAACAGTGCACAGCATTAGAAGGCTTGAAGTTTGTAAAAGGGATGTGACTCGCAATTTATTTAGTGAAGGCCTACAGAGTGACAAGGGACTTACTTAACTCCTGTTCGCACCTCAAATGGCTCTTTGATGTTTCCAGGCTGTGTTTGCCCCTCCCCCAATATTGTTTTTGAGTAGTTTTATCTTTTCCCTGCCACAGTTTCCTATTGCTGTTTCAACCAGAACATGAGCTTCCGGAGGATGTGGTCAAAACACAGAGTAATCAAACTACGACAAGAAGCAGGCCAGGAGGAGAGAACACTCCGCATAGTCTCCTTCTCTGATGGTGAGTGACAAAGCCCACATGAAAGTAAGCCTGTGCTTCAAATCCAGCTGCTAGATGAGTTGCAAGGCCAGCTTGATCTGTAGGTTTATGAGAAGCAATTAATGTGGTGATGGTGCACATAGCTTCTATCTACTATAACAGCTCTGTGTGGCTCCAGCATTACATATTTCTACCCTTTCTCCAGGTCAGATCAGTAAACTGGACATCAATGCTGAACAAGATGTGGGCAGTAGTCATTTGGGGAAGACTCAAATGCAGTATCATTTAGATACCAGATACCGTATCAGTTGGCACAAAAGGTATCCTTATGAGAAACAAAGAACCAAGCAGTCACGTTCTTTATTTATATAAGGGTAAGTGTGTTGAGTATGATAAACAAATTCTACTGGTACAAGGCATGAGAAAAAAGACTTAAGCCTAATGAAAAACCTTCCCAAAACAAAGTATATGAACTATTTAGGGCACATCTGGAACAATGTGCTTCACAGTGCAATATGAAAGACTAAAGATTTGTCTGTCAGATGTCGCAGAGCCACGGTAAAAGAGGTACTCCTGGGGTGTTTGCAGAAAGTGGAGGCATGTGCATTAAGCAGTAGGCTCTCACTGAGGGTATTGATGGAGACTCCAGGGTGACTCATGTCAGTGCATAGCCATTGATCAGGACAGCATGACCTCTTCTCTGATCTTGACATCTATGTTAAGAGAGGTTGCTGAGATCTCTATAAAGGTGGTGATCAGCAGCAGCAACTTGTAGCGGGTGCACGGGGGTGGCAGCGCTGCGGCCACTTCTAGAAGCCAGTGAGTGAGATTGGTGGGGAAGACTGTGGGCCCCCCCCCGGGCCCCCCCCCCATTGCTAATAGGTCACTTGGGGCCATGTGCTCCCCCCCCCCCCCCCCCCCCGAGTAAGTTGGCCTCAGTCACCCATGGTGGTGATGAAACCAAAGGGAAGAAGAGTGACAGGCCACCAAAAGGCTTAATTAGTAATAACTTTTTAAATTAAAACTTGTGTTGCATTTAACCATTAGTGCAAAGGTGAGTAACTGAAGTCATCCAAAGCCATTATGGGTCTAACTAGTCATAAGGATAGATAGTAACCAGATTTTGGTGGCTGTTTTTAGTGGACAGAAGAACATGATACAGGAAACAGCTGTTACCAGCTTAAAGGCTTCTGAGACTGAGCAAGGTAAAGGATTTGTAAGATGCGTGCAAGTGTGCTAAGGGAAAGAAATGGCACTTGGACAGTTCTCAGCAGGCATTCCCATAAACCCACACTGTTTAGATCATCCTGAGGAATGGCAAACCAACTGACATGATGACAGTGATTGAAAAGGGGTCAGACATAACAGGAAATCACAGTTCAGTTAGTTTTATAGAATATGTGGGCACAACTTTAAAACTATTTTAAGCATAAAATGGAAAACTCTTGGGAAAATGCAACCTAGCAATGTGAATGTGGGTCAGGAATGAGAATGCCTGGTCAAACAGCTCTTGCTGGAGGCCTACTAGTAGTGCCTGCAGTGACCAAGGATAGCAGCTGTAGCTGGATAAGAGTTCTCCTGGATTTCTTAAGGGGTTCCAAAGCTCAAATTTACTCTGAAAAATTTAAGGTTTTCCTTTTTTTTTTCTTTCCATCAGTAAAATTGAAACAAAATTCTTGAGCTCGTAATGACCTCAGTGAACATCTTGCATTGTTAAACAAAATAGTGTTGTCAAACCAATCTGGGTCAGATCAGTTCTCTATTAATCTGTATCTGTTTGAACCAGTATATTGCCTCTTCTCTGTTCTGCATTTCCCAAAATGTACCTTGGTCTCCCTTGTGGTTGTTGAACTCAACAGTACATCATCTCATGGGAGGCTGAGTCTGGCCTAGGAGGTTCATTCAAAATGAGAAATGGGAGCATGAGGAATATCAATTCCCATGTGGTAACTCAAGTAGGGACATGGTTATATCCCCTGAGTGCAACCCCTGACAGGCTGCACTCCCTGCTTAGGCGATAGGCAGGGGGGGATTCACATTCCTCACACTACACTAGAATGACATTTTGGAATGGAAACTTTTCAGAACTTTGTTCCATAAGCAATATCAATATTTCAGAGGCAAGTATTTTTGTGGGTATGATATCTTTTTTTTTGTCTAACCTGCATGGGTTGGATAGTTTTAGAAAAAATTAACGCCATGGAAAAAATAGACAAGAGATGCAGACATGTCTCACATTATTTGAATACAGGGCATTCTTCAGGTCATTGACAAAAAACCTTGCATACTTCTGACACCATCACAGCAGTTCAATTGTTCATCCCAGATTTGGGACAAAAATGTGAAAATACTGGAATTCCCTGTTGGAGAGGCATTTTACAAGCACCACTATTCCTCCTATCCAGTATCTATTGGTTGGAAGGTACTTGACCAAAAAACTTCATCCTCCACTTCTAATACATGCTTAAAACTCACCCTTTTCAATACAGAAAGCATGGGATTGACCCACTACCTTTTTTACTGGACTAACCTCTTCATATGAATAGATGGTTGACAACTCACAAGGAATAACATGTTTGGGCATGATGAAAAGTGATGTATATTTTTGATGGTTTATTCTTGGCCCTTACTGAAGTGTTCCCAGCCATAGCAACAGTGGCAATAACTGAGTCTGCCAGTGTGGAGAAGAAGACAGATGAGGGGGAGTGAGAGCTGCTGAGAGAATGTTTTTTCCTTCCAGATTGGGAGAACAAGCATGAAACATGTTCCTGCTACTTGCTGTTGGATTCTTCCAATAGGCAGGGGAGTTGCCCAGCTCCAGCATTCTCATGTGAAATATATCAATCTACTAATAATTTCCCTTTTATCCTGCAGTGCAAACAAGGTGGATTGCCTGCCAAGCTCCATAAACCATGCCCCTGATTTCTTCCCAGTGGCCAATATGGTAAGTCAGCCCACTGACTGGGTGGCCCTTTTATCGGTGGACAAGTCCCTTAGTGAAGTAGAAACAGCTTTTCCTTGTTTGAACTCTTAGAAGAACTGCTGGTTCATCTTTTTCTTGGCACAGATTAATGCAAATAATGCAAGACGTGTCTGCATCTCTTCTCTATTTTTTCCATGGTGTTAAATTTATGCTTTTTTCTCTTTTTTTGAGAAAATCTTTAATTTTGGAGGCATTTTATTTTAATTTCTTCATGTTGTCTTCATCCTTTCTGCACCCTTCTGTCAGGACAGGGACAGGAACTTTAAATTATGGTGGAATGATTGAGCATAAAAGCTCCATTATTATCAATTTGTTAAATAAGGAAAAATTTTTCTTGGGTGAGGGATTTGGGGAGAGAGAGGGAAGATTCAGAATATTTTTGTTGAGCTTCAGTTGTAAACCTCCAATCGGAGCACCCATGAAGTTTTGTATGCTCAAATTTCAGAGGTGTGAAGGCTAAAAGGGACTGTTATGACTGTCTTGTGCCTGAGTGAAAGCCATCTCTCTTAAGGAAAACCTTCAATTTTAAAGACTATGGCATCCTTGTTCCAGGTGCCCCCCCCCCGACCCAGGGGGCACCCTTATTGAGCTGGGGTGGGGGTCCCCCACGTGCTCCGCAGTGCACCCAGATGTGGACCACAAATACTTTTGGTCCATTTCTGGGTCTGCTGCTGAGCACACAGGGGACCCCCCCGCCCACGCTCCCGTGGGATGCTCCATCTCCCCCACCATCTCAGCGTTCATGAGCCGCCTGGTACCTCGAAGTACATACAAAAAACATAAAGCTGTGTCTATGGTCGAATTGTTGAATCTCTCCAAATCGATTTGGAGGCTTCCGATTCAATTTGGAGAGATTAAAGGGTCTCCTGATTCGATTCAGATTTGGAGATTTGGCCCCCAAACTTCGTCCATATCGAACTGGCAACCAAAGCTTCGCACAGCCCTAGTACTTGGCTGCTACAGTGAACTAGTTTGAAAGAGGATACATAATTGGAGCCCATTCATGGTCATTTGACTATCTATGATGACAAATTTTCCTTACTATACATCAGCAACAGCCTATTCTTGTCAATTTGTTTGTTTATTTTGTCAGCCTGTGCAACAATGTACCTTTTTAATTGTTTTGTTTACTGCAGCCTACTCATGCTAGTGGGCTGCAGTTATTTCTGTTTGGATTAAACCTAGTGTATTCAAGGAGTTTTCCATGCTTCTGCTTTTCCCCAGATGCCTTTTTTTTCCCCCCTCCCTATTTTTTTTTCACTACACTGAATTTGCTGATGTAGGATGTTAAGTTATTTGTTAATTATACTAAAGCAGGTTTGAAGACAGTGCTTATGGGTTGAGAGAGACTTTCTTCTTGGACTTTTTGTAAAGTACAGCTTTTTATTGCCTAAAACTATATCGAATATAAGATGGGGACTGGTCAAGCTGGTAGACATATTAATTTTATTGAACTTTTTCATTTCTTAGTTCATTAATTAATTTAATTTCATCCAATGTATTCACTGCCCTTTTCTAACTTTCTTATTATCGGCTATTCCAAAAATATTTACTTTTGATTCAGTATTTTGACGTTTATATTTTAATGTAGACTACATTATTCAATAGTCAAAATGGCAGACAAATCAAAACGGGTCTGCCTGTAGTGGTTCCCTGCCCTCCAAAGTGGACACACCAGAGGGCAGGGAACAACTACAAGCAGACCAGGACAGGTTGGACAAATGGGCAGAAAACAACAGAATACAATTTAACAAGGAGAAATGCAAAGTGCTGCACCTAGGGAGGAAAAATGTCCAGCACACCTACTGCCTAGGAAATGACCTGCTTGGTAGCACGGAAGCGGAAAGAGATCTTGGAGTCCTAGTGGACTCCAAGATGAACATGAGTGGTCAGTGTGACGAAGTCATCAGAAAAGCTAACTGCACTTTATCGTGCATCAGCAGATGCATGACTAACAGAACCAAGGAGGTGATGCTTCCCCTCTATCGGGTGCTGGTCAGACCGCAGTTGGAATACTGCGTCCAGTTTTGGGCGCCACACTTCAAGAGGGATGTGGATAACCCGGAGAGGATCCAGAGAAGGGCCACTCGTATGGTTAAGGGCTTGCAGGCCAAGCCCTAGGAGGAGAGACTAAGGCACCTAGACCTCTTCAGCCTCTGCAAGAGAAGGTAGAGAGGCAACCTTGTGGCTGTCTATAAATTCATCATGGGGGCACAGAAGGGAATTGGTGAGGCTCTACTCACCAAGGTGCCCATGAGGGTCACAAGAAATAATGGCCATAAGCTAGCAGAGAGCAGATTTAGACTGGACATTAGGAGGAACTTCTTCACAGTTAGAGTGGTCCCCCCTACTCTGGGGGTCTTCAAGAGGAGGTTGGATGGGCATCTGGCTGGGGTCATCTGAACCCAGCACTCTTTCCTGCCTATGCAGGGGGTTGGACTTAATGATCTATTGAGGTCCCTCCTGACTCCAACATCTATGAATCTATGAAATTATAAATAAAACATTTTGATCTTATCAAATAATTTTGTTGAAGTTTTGTAGGAAATTTGTTACTGCAAAATGCTTTGATTTGTTGAATAATTTTGTTAATGAATTTATCAGAAAACTGTTCCATTTCAAATTTTTCAACCTTTTTAATTTAATAGATTCAGTTAAAGTGAGCTTAATGCATCCATGGACAGCCATGATATGAACTTCTACTGTGTAATATTATACAGTTTCTCCAGCCATGTATTCATGACTTCCCAAAAGCCATAGATTTAGTTTTGTCTCATTAGTTTAACATTGCTTCAGTAGGCCTACTTTATTATAGAAGGGATGGTGAATACTTTGGTGATACTTAGTTACAAAGGCATTGTAAAAGTTTTGGAGGTTGACCATACATCATTTTTCCTACGTCTGAACACTGCTATAAAATCATAGCAATGCTGAATGTAGTGGAGTCAGCTGTGCAAATAGTATAGGTTCTGGTCTGTGGGATTCTGGTATCAAGACAATGAATGTACTAATTGGCAGATGAGCCAGATGATCTTGCAGGTCTTTTCGGTCTAAATACTGTGATTCTCTGGATTGATTTTTCATGCATGTCTGAAGACTTTGCCCTGCAGACTGATTGTTTGTACTTCAGCAATTCCTTTGGTCTTAAGATGGGGAAATAGGGAGGGGTTAGGAGCACTGGAAACATCCACCATTGATCTCAAATCCTTCTATATTGGTTTGGCGAGCTGTAGTCAAATACATTTTAATTGTTCCTCTTTGATGCACATACACATCCACTCATCTCAGCATATGCTCTTGGCTAGGACACAAGCCCTTGTCACAGTTAAGAGCAAGTGCCACAAGAATCAATATGTAAAAGGAGGGAAGTCCAAACCACCAGAATTTGGCTTAACATACAAACACTTATTTCTTGATTGGGAACATGTCGAGTCAGGAATTAGGAAGCAGGATCCATGGCCACGATGGTGTTGCCTCAAGTGTCTGTCTCCTGTTCTGTTGAACAGAAAAATTCTCATTGTTTTCTCATGTGTCTATGGAGCCTAGATGCAGTGGTGATGAGCATATGTTTAATGAGCCTCAGAAAATTCAAAGTCCTGGTTTGGATGAGGTCAAATAAAAATGAGTTTCCTGTGCTCCCCCATAATTGGCTGCCAGTTGCTTCTGCTTCATTGGTATGCAACCTGTATCAGTGGGTGCTCATTAGCAGGTGCCTTTCTTCATAATAGCACATTGTGGTTGGTTTTCCCACTCCAAGGGAACACAGATAATGCAGAATTACCCAATAGTGAGCTTATCTTGCTGGGATCCTATGACCCCAGCTGACTTCCTGCCCTTTGGGCAGGGGGCTGGACTCAATGATCTCCCGAGGTCCCTTCCAGCCCTGATGTCTATGAAATCAGGAGTGATGACTGAGGAAATGGAGGAGTGGTGGCATACTGAAGAAGAAGTGCAACAATGGCAAAATAAGCCAGAGTGGTGAATTATCCCACAGGCAAATTAAATGCAATTTCCTGTATTTGCATCCTGTCTGGGATTTGACCCCAGGCCAATTGGCCAAAGGAACGTAGAATCTAAGATTTAACTGAAAACAATATAAGAAGACATGGGTGGCAAGTGTTTGCGGTTTGCTTTGTAAAAATGTCTTGTCATCAGCTGCCCAAGAGGCTATGCCATATCTGATTCAGAACTGGCCTTCAGGACCCAAAAATTCCAGGGTTGATTTGCACAGTGCTCTTCATGGAGGATGAAGGTGACTTGTCACCTTCCAGAAGTTTCCAAATGGAGCAGCTGCCTATGATCTGTCTGTCTAAAATCTAACCTGCTTTCTGGGCACCCAACACACATCTGAGCTATGCAGTGTGACACTGCCTTACCCTGATCCTCCATTTGGAGCACTAACACCCTCTGCAGAGATGGACATTGTAGCATGTTGGTTTGAATAGCTCAATCTCAGCTCTATGAATGACTGCTGCTCTCTCCAGGACTGTCATGGCAGCCGTGTTCATCCAGGCTGCAGTAGCCAATTGTGAGTTGCATACGGCTCCCAAGTTTTGGAGGCGTAACCTTTCCTTAGGTTCTAGCCCATGGTTCTGTGTGTGTCTGTGTGCACGTATGTAAACATGGACATTTTGGTTAGTCTGCAAGTTGTCAATGTTCCCTGTCTTCTACATGTATTTCACCACATTCAGAATTAGATGTGTTGGCCCATCTCTTTAAGGCAGTTCTTGGGGAAGAGTTAATGTATAGAAGGACATACTACCATTATGTGAGAGAAAGCTGGAAAGCAGTTTTCCCAAGGCAATGGCTGGCACTTGTATCAATAGTAATAGGCATGGAAGAGAGGCATTAATGGAGAGAAGTGCCAAGGCATGCTGTAAAAATGGCAAACCGAGGTAGAAAAAAGCTAATTGGAAATTCAAACCTTTTCATTTTATGTCCAGGTTGGATTTGTGTTCTGAAGACAAAAGATGGCTTCAGTGTCTCTGAATGGGCTCTCCTGAATTATATTTTCAGTTGTACCTTTATTTCTTTGTTTGGCTCAGAAAACATAATTGCGTGGATCTGTGAAGACCCTTTTCATCTTTCGTTTCATCAACCAATTCCAAGCCTTAATTGTCTGGGAAATCTCAGTAAGGTAAAGGAATGCATTGAAGGACTTAATATTCACTGTATTCAGATCCCTGTGGAATCCTTCTCTGAGTTTACACTTTTCCTGCTCTAAAAACAGGAATCAGCTGGGCTGAGCGTGTGTGAGCCAAGATGTGCAGCTGTCAGTATAATTGCACTTGGTCCTCTCAGAGTTAGATAGCTGCCAGCAGAGCTCTGGAGGGAAATCATTCATATACATCAGAGCTGGCTTGGTGCAATTACACACCTTGAATAACAAGGATAAGGAACATGGCAGGCAGAGCACACCACTCTTAAACCCAACTAGAAATGGTTTTACATCCTCTACATGGGCCACAGTGAAATGTTGGATAACAAGATGTCCAAAAAGGGATTCTGATTTTTGCTGAGAACAAGCTTTCCAGAAGCCCAGGATGCTGTGCCTCTCCTAGGCTGCCTAATCTTCATTAAGGTCACTCTTAGATCAGAATCGGGCCATTAAGCTGAATGGCCTTTATTTAGACTGAAGTCAGCCATTTCTTCTTTAGGCAAAAAAAACTCATGCAGGATTCTTTGCTGCCCCAGAAGCTCCGGCATTTTAATTTTATTTCATCAAACAGAGAGGGCATAAAGGATGTTTTGGCTATTTTCATTCTTCACTCTGCCCACCTGCCTTACCCTGACTGCTGTTTTCTAAAACCTCACACTAATGACCAAAGCTGTTGCTGTTTTCATGACATGGAGCTCTGACAGTAGGAACTAAGGTGAGAAGCCAGCTATTTTCTTCAGACAAACTAGCTAGAGCAGGGGTGGGCAAAATGCAGCCCAGGGGCCGGATGGGGCCCCTAAAAAGTTTAGAAAATTAATATTAATTTGCCCCGCGTTGCCTGTCATACGGCCCTCGATGGTTTGCTGAAACTCAGTAAGTGGCCCTCTGCCCAAAATAATTGCCCGCCCCTGAGCTAGGGCTTTGTAGCGATCTTTATGCCCAATGCTACAATGTGCAAATTCCCTTTTTTAGTTTGCTTGGCCTCAGCTGTGTATGATGTGCCATTTTTGGTCAATGAATAAGAGTTAAAAATCAGAGAGACAGATGTCTGTCAGAGCCACTTAAAAGCAATCTCATGTCCTGTGCCCAATTCTACATGTGTAAAAAGCTCTTATTGGCAACAGGCACAGAAAAGCATTGTGGGGTGACATTTTGTATATAAGGAAAAATATCTTCACCTGGCTGTAGTGTTGCCCAGTAATAGCTCTGCGTGTGACCTGCCATGGAAGCCATGTTTTAGTATCATGTACTAAGCAGGTATGGACTGAAATACCAAGGAAGAAGATGAATTGACTACCTATTCTTTCTGCCTCAGAGTTGTGTAAGGGCTGAAGTTCACAACAGAACCTGCTGGAGTGATCCATTTGTGTTTTGTGCATGGTCCTGTAGAAGACCTGCTTGTCCACGGAGATCCCCTTTCTGACAG
Source organism: Crocodylus siamensis (assembly GCF_052110815.1). Classification (NCBI taxonomy): domain Eukaryota; kingdom Metazoa; phylum Chordata; order Crocodylia; family Crocodylidae; genus Crocodylus; species Crocodylus siamensis. The sequence goes on along the minus strand of NC_143404.1, from coordinate 32,892,132 downwards.
ACAATGCTTTCCTCACTAATCGCATTTCAGGACATATAATCCTTATTTCACACTTTTTCCCAGACAACATCTTTCCATATAATCTTAATGATTCCTGCTGCAATAACAAATAGGCAGCCCTGAGAATAACTTCACACTTAATTGCTCGTGCCAAGAATCTCTCCACTTGGCTCTTCTTTGGGTGTTTTCCCTCCAATCCATCTGCGCAAACAGAACTCAGCCAGTTTTGTGCCTCAGGAATGAGGAGATAAAAAGGGAATAATTTATTTTTCCACCAAAGTTAGAAGTATTTTATAGAATTTGCTAAAGTTTTTGTTTCAGGAAATTTCATCATGTCTCCAGGAAAAAAAGAAGCCTAATTGGCCTCAGATTTTCTAACTCCCTTTTCATTTTTGTAATATGAGGAGGTCTAGGTCATCTCAAGGTCATTGCAGTGAGTGTTGGTTTAGTGCACCTCTGTGGATACCTAGTTTCTGCAACGGTTTTTCCTTTAAAAACAGCCCTAGCCTGCTGCTGTTACAGCCAGTTTCTTTGGCAAGCATTTGCATTCCTTAAACATATGGAAATATTTTTTAAAACACATACCAGCATATGTTGCTTATAGGTGAAACTTGCCATCAGAAATTAAACAAATGCTCCCAAAGTATTTTAATGTTGCATATAAAAACCCCTCCGTCTTTTAACAGAAAGCTGCCATTTCCCATCATCTCAAATGGCTTTTTAGTTAATGTCAAATAATATGCTGGTGGTTATCAAATTAATAAAAACGTTTTGCTTGGGGAAAAAATTAATTTTACCACCTTCCCAATACTTCTTGCTGTCTGTTCATGATTTACGTGGCCTCCGTTGAAAAATTTATTCTACTTCTGATTAGCTTGATTTTTCTGATTTTATTTAAGCACAGCTCCAGACCCCAAATTGTTTAAGCATTAATAATTATTATGTATAGCACCTAGGTGACACAACAAAACATTGAGTTCTTGTTGAGTTATGTGCTGCACAAACATACAGTGAAATGCAGTCCCTAGGTTAAAAAAGTTATGTTCTAGACTGGCAAGAGAGAAAAAGGATAGGAGAAACTGAGAATTGTCCCCTACTTTTGCATGTTGGAAACTGAGGCACAGAGACGTTAAATGGCTTAGCCAAGACCTTGCAGAGAGCCTGTGGCAGTCAAGAAATCAATACAGAATTCCAATGCATTAGCCACAAGGCCAGCCTGATCTAACCTGATACTAAAACTTTCCTTTGAGCAGATCATTGGAATCAATGATTCAATCCCTATTTCTGCTCTTATCAGCAATGTCTGGAAACCTTTCATCTAGATTCAACCTTCTGTCTTCTCACAGCTCTCTCTCAAGCTCTTTCATTCCTTTCACCTTAAGCAGAATTTGCCAAAACTAAATGTAAGGATGTTGATGAGAGCAGTAACACCATTCAGAGTAGATATCAAGGTCATGTGCATATTTCAGGTAGGTAGGGACAAGCATGATAGACAATACTTTCCATGTGTACACAAATATTAGCGCTACCCACTGGGAATTGCCACAACATGTCACAGATGGCAGGAAGTGCTACTGTTTATAAATTAAACCAGAGGTTGAAATTGGCAGAGACAGAGAAGGGGGCAAAGCTAGAACAAGAGATTGTACAATTAGAGGGGGGGATAGCCCCAGAGAGAGACTTCCTGATCCAATGTCTAAAAGACAAGGAAGTGTTCCTCAGGCTCTCACGAACCATGTCATTCTCATTTAAAAAATTTGCCTGACCCTGGAAGCAGAGATAGCGGAGATGTTTTCAAACTATGAGGCAACTGGAGACTTCAGTCAGGATTGACCATTGCTGACTTAGTCGCACACCCTTTAAGACAATGCACAGCCCCCTCTCATATCTTATTTACAGATGATGGAGAATGGATATTGAGGCATAGGGATGTGTGTGTCTTGTTGGCAAAGTGTAAAAAATATTATTGTTGAGCCAATAAAATCGAGAACTAAAAGCTTTTTTAAGAGGCCTGAGAGCTATCAAAGTTGTTCCCTTCAGTAAACCTCATCGAGCCATCCTATGCTGAAGAGCTGGGTTCTAAAGTGATCACTGTATTGTATTAATGAAAGATCGGGATTGAAATTGTAATTGCACAAAGGTCAAGGCATATTAAGCTGCTTTTTCTGCAGTTCTATCTTTTCTCTGCCATGTGCATGTTTAGTATTTGTGTTTAATATATATGGTAATGATTGTTCTAAATCCTGTGGGCAGTGTAGCTGAAGTTATGTAGGAGTTAAGTTGTTGTGGGACTTCAGATTTTGGGCATGTAAAATTCCAGCAATAATGGTGAATTAACTTTAGTCAGTTAACCTTCAAGGAACCCCTTTCGTTACTGATTAAAAAGTCAAAAGGGAATGCTGAGATCATCTGGTCTGACCTCCTGTGTAGCACAGTTCTCGGGCCTCCCCAGAATTAATTTCTGTTTGAAGCAGAGCATGTCTTTTGGAAAAATATCCCATCTTGATTTACCAGTTTCTAGTAATTCCCTGCCTTCACTATTAAAAACAATCTGATGCTCAAAAGCAATAAGTTGTTGGATATTGTTCTACACTGAAGAAGGTGAAAATCATTTCCAATCACTTCCATCAGTACATTGCCCAGTGTTCTGATGCTGTATTTACTCAAACATAAAAAAATCATCTTCAGAAAGACAGTCTGGAAATTTTCAGAACTAACATTTTGACATAAAGGAAAATCAGGATAAGATGAAATTTACTTTGTATTGTATAGATGTTAGCATTTTTAAAATGCATTCCTGCTCTGAAAAGGCACATCTGAATTCATCAAACCGCACTTTGTGTATTCAGCATCACATCTGCCCCTTGTGTTTGTTCAAACAGAAAGAACAACAGGCATGTAGACAGAAATCCATTTTCCCAGCTTTTTGGTTTTGTTAGCCCTGCAGAGCCAGGACCTGCAGGAGTGAACTTGCATTTATCCCTCTTTATGCTGCTTCTGCCATGGAGTTGCTAGAGTATCAGCCTGGTTCCCAAGGAGAAAGGAGTAGTCCTTACATTTCTACCCCAGACTGTTTCCTGCAGGGACTCGCTACATATGGGGTTGGAGGTCTCTGCTCTGGGAGGTTCCCTGATGGGACTTTATTACTGCTTTATAGCTCCTTTGTGCTGGTAACAAAGAGGCTGTAGGACAGTGATGAATTTCCCCCCTGAGCGAGCTGCAGGTTCTGTTCCATTTCCTACATCATCAACAGAATTGTTTACTAAATTCCAGTTGCCTGCACCTGGGCAAACCCACTGCAGGCAACAGGACTGCCTAAGTGTCCCAGAGAGCCCAATTTGGCCTGCAGAATCTGTATTATTGGCAATGTGGCATGAGATGGAAAGAGCCCTGTTTCACTGTCAGACCCCAGTTGACTTTGCTGATTAGGCAGTTAAGGGAGGAAAACCCCTACAACCAAGCACTTCTAACCTGGAAATAATTGAGAACCCGTGGCAACCCACTCAGCACTTTTCACAGTGTCACTTCAGAGCTGCAGTAACTCAGTGTCTGCCCCCTCCTCTGCCATCCAGCATGAACTCTATCTTGTGCTCTGGCAGCTTCCTTATAAGCCTTCCACGCCAGAAGATAGGCGGGTGATCCAGGCTGACCTGGACAAGCTCAGCAAATGGGCAGACGAGAACCTCATGGTGTTTAACACCGATAAATGCAAGGTTCTCCACCTTGGAAGCTGCAGGTTTTTCCTCCCTTATAGGCTCGGCAGTGCTACGTTGGATAGCACTACAGAAGAAAGAGACTTGGGGGTCATCATTGACCACAAGATGAACATGAGCCTCCAATGCGATGCTGCGGCTAGTAAAGCGACCAAAACGCTGGCTTGCATCCATAGATGCTTCTCGAGCAAATCCCGGGACGTCATTCTCCCCTTGTACTTGGCCTTGGTGAGGCCGCAGCTGGAGTACTGCATCCAGTTTTGGGCTCCACAATTCAAAAAGGATGTGGAGAAGCTTGAGAAAGTCCAGAGGAGAGCCACGCACATGATCAGAGGTCAGGAAAACAGATCTTACGATGACAGGCTGAGAGCCATGGGACTCTTTAGCCTGGAAAAGCGTAGGCTCAGGGGTGATCTGATGGCCACCTATAAGTTTATCAGGGGTGACCACCAGGATCTGGGGGAACGTTTGTTCACCAGAGCGCCCCAAGGGATGACGAGGTCGAACGGTCACAAACTCCTGCAAGACCGTTTTAGGCTGGACATAAGGAAGAATTTCTTTACTGTCCGAGCCCGCAAGGTCTGGAACAGTCTGCCAGCGGAGGTGGTGCAAGCACCTACATTGAACACCAGCGGAGGTGGTGCAAGCACCTACATTGAACACCTTCAAGAGGAAATTGGATGCTTATCTTGCTGGGATCCTATGACCCCAGCTGACTTCCTGCCCTTTGGGCAGGGGGCTGGACTCGATGATCTCCCGAGGCCCCTTCCAGCCCTAATGTCTATGAAAGCTTATTCTCTGTTCCTTTCTCCATCTGCCAAGATGTCCTTCTCCCACCAGCACTGACAGTGTTATCCTCTCTTCTGACCTTTGCTTAGCAGCTCTTCTCCTCACCTCCTCATGCCTCCTGCTGCCTAGGTAATCTTTACTTCTGGTCCCCGCAGAGGCAAGTCCTTCCAGGTGATACAGCCTCTTCCTTTAGTGCTCCACTGCGGTTTAAGTTGGCCTGTGTGTGACTGTGGGAGGTGGAAGTGTTAAGAACCCTTTGCATGAGATTATGATTTGAAAATGTCCCTTCCCCGTCCCCCCTGGCACCTTGATCTGCTCCTCAAATTGAAGGGTTTGGATCGAGCTCTCCCTGTAGGGCAAAGGCCACAAGCACTTCCTACCTCACTTCCTGCCACTGCTTCCCCCTTCAATGGCTGTGACATGAGTTTTCTGTTCTCAAGCAGCAATTGTTGTTCTCTGGCTGGCTGCCTGTTGTATTGTGGGGGAAAGAGTGTAGAGTGGGAGATTGCCTGGTTCTTCCTAGGACCAGAGGAGCTCCCTAGAAGTCTTTTTCCTCCAGGAGAATTAGAATTGGGGAAGCTGAGAACCACTCGGTAGTTACAGCCTCCTGACTTTCTGAACACACGTGCCAATGAGTGGCTCATCAGCTGTCCTATCATCTATTAAAATCCTTTGAGGGGGACATTGGAAAGAGGCTGGCCCAGAAGAGGGTGAGGTCCCATGGTTTTGGGCACAGAGTGAATGAGATGTCAAATTTACCATTGCCATTGGAAGTTGATATTTGAAGTCGTTGTGTCATATGTATGCAAAGTTTTATGGAAGAAACTGAGTTGCAGTTATGGCCTTAGTTGTTTGCTGCATTTAAGATGTGATATAGTGCTCCTGCCCCATTACAGATGTGGTTGCCAGTCCCACCAAAGATCCATCGTGAATGTATGCATAGAACCATGGGTTCATCATGATTGACTTTGCCCCACCCCCATTGTCCTTGGGGAAAAAGTCACCTTTTCAATATATGTTGATGGTTCTGTAAAAGTGTGTATGCATGAACATTCATATACACATCTGCTACATGTAGTAGGTTGAGAGAGTTGAACTTGGCAGAAAGGCAGTGAAGGTCTATTCCTGCTCCAATGCAATCTTGTTTCACAGAGTACAGAAAGGCAATAAACCTCTATGTTGGCTTTCCTGACAAGACAAAGGTCAGAAACACAATGAACAAAGGAAGAAAAATGATATATTTGTGGCAAGGGCTACAATGAAAGTGATACCAGAGTTGGCCCTGGATGACTAGAAAGGTGAAGAGTATTTTTTGAAAAGTGGATTAACTTTCCCCTCAAAACCATTTTTCAAGTGCAAAGAATTGCACTTCTCCCCTCTTATGGGGCCTAGTTCTCTACAGATGTAAATTACAACAGGCTTGGAATTAGAGCATGGTGGGGACACGCACCTAGAAGTTTGGTGGCTGCTTCTGAGGAAACGGAATGGCTTGGGTCTACAATACTGGACTGCAAATTACATAACAGTATTGCCATATGTGCACATACAGCAATATGCTCCCCTGTCCCAGCCCCACATCCCCAGTCTGGCTTTTCTTCTCTTTGCTTTGTGTGAAAGTTTTTTAAAATTTCACTGGGAAAAATCCACTCCTGCTAGCAATGAGAATTCAGGAGATGTGTCCAGGAGTGTCGACTCATATTTTGGGGCTAACTAGAACCTGAGTGTAGTGTTATTAATGTAAGCAGTCCTAATTATCTGGCTTCAAGGATACTTTTGGATACCTGAAGGTTTAAGGCCTTAACATTAATTGATTATTGTCCAGGCTTATGAATATATTGTAGTTGTTCTCTGTGCTTATTTGAGTTTGAGTTTTATTTGTACTATCACTCATAGAAGACCACTATTAATCTTGCAAACTTAAGCATTCACAGAAGAAATATTGTATATTATATAGAATCATAGGGCTGGAAGAGACCCTGAAGGATCATCGGGTCCAGCCCCCTGCATGAGCAGGAAAGACATCTGGGGTCAGGTTACCCCAGCCAGGTGACCATCAAGTCTTCTTTTGAAGACCTCTAGGGTAGATGATTGCATCACCTCTGGGAGGAGCTTGTTTCATAGTCTGGGCACCCTAGTTGTGAAGTTTTTCCTAATGTTCAGCCTGAAACGATCTTCCAGGAGTTCGTGGCCGTTGTTTCTAGTTTTCTTCCAGAGTGCCGTAGTGAACAGTTGTTCACTGAAACCCTGATGTACGCTTCTGATATAGCAGTAAACTGCAATCAGGTCCCCCCCCTCAACTTTCTTTTCTTTAGGCTGAAGAGTCTGAAATCCCTCAGCCTCTCCTCATATGGCTTGCCATGCAAGTCGCTGATCACATGAGTGGCCCTTCTCTGGGCCTTCTTGAGCTTTAGCACATCCTTGTTGAAGTGTGGTGCCGAGAACCGGATGCAGTACTCCAGCTGCACACAATGTTGAGTAAAGTGGGAGAATCACTTCTTTGGTTTTACTGGAGATGCATCAATTGATGCATGCCAGAGTTTTATTGGCCTTAGCGGCTACTGTGTCGCATTGCCAGCTCGTATTCATGCTGGGTCTGTTGTTACCCCCAGATCACTTTCATTTGTAGTGCTGGTCAGGTTAGTGATGCCCAGCCTGTAGGTGTGCTGCGGGTTCTTCCTTCCCAGATGCAGCATTTTTCATTTCTCTACATTGAACCTCATCTGGTTCCATTTTGCCCAACATGCCAGCCTGTCTAGGTCTGCTTGTATCTGCAGCCTATCTGGGGGTGTGTCCGCAACCCCATATCTTGGTGTCGTCTGCGAACTTGGTCAATGGGCTTTTCACTCCCTCATCCAGGTCGCTGATGAAAATGTTGAACAGTACTGGGCCGAGTATCAACCCCCGGGGAACGCCACTGCCCACATCTTGGCAGGACAACACCGATCCATTTATTTGGACTATGTCCTACCCTGCAATCAGTTTTACACCCCCTTGACGGTCCTGCAGTTGAGCCCGATATCTTCCAGTTTTCTGATTAGTACCTCATGGGATACCAGGTCAAAGGCTTTCTGGAAGTGGAGGTATATGAGGTCAACCGCTTCTCTCTCATCTAGGTCACCTGATCATAGAAAGAAATGAGGTTGGTCAGACAAGACCTGCCTATGACAAAGCCATGCTAGCTGTCATTCAGTATCATGCCTTCTGCAAGTTTTTCATGCACAGCCTCTTTGATGAATGTTTCTAGGACTTTCCCTGGAATAGAAGTTAAGTTAATTGGCCTGTAGTTTCCCGGGTCTTCATGCTTCCCCTTCTTGAAGATGGGCACAACACTGGCCCTCTTCCAGGATTTTTCCAGAGGCCCATGATTTCTGAAAGACCTTTGCCAGGGGCTCTGTGATTACTTCGGTCAATTCTTGCAGCACTCTTGGATGGAGTTCATCCGGTCCTACTGATTTATATACATCTAATTTCTTTAACTGATCGTATACCAGTTCTATAGCAATGGTAGGAATGGTGTAAATACCGACTTGCTTGTTCTGTGCCCTACCTGGCGTGTTGTTCCCCTTGGTTTTGTGAAAGACCGAGGCAAAGTAGTCAATCAGGAGTTCCATTTTTTCCTGAGTGGTAGTGACCAGATATCCTGAGGCATTGAGCAGCGACCCCACATTCCTATTAGTTTTCCTTTTACTCCTTATGTAGCTAAAAAGGACTTCTTTTTGTCCTTGATTCTTGTAGCTAGTTTTAGTTCAGTTTCTGCCTTAGCTTGCCTAATCTGGTTTCTACAAGTGCAGGCCACTGTCAAGTAGTCTTCCTTAGAAGCTGTCCCAAGCTTCCATTGTTTGTACGCCTCTTTCGTTTTCTGTAGGAGGGCTGCAACTTCCCTGTTTAGCCAAGAGGTTTTTTTCACTGTTCTGTGACCTTCCCCATAAGGGAATGGATTTTCTCTGAGCCTTAAGGATTGTGTCCTTAAGGAACAAGCATTCTTCTTGTGTTCCCTTTACCTATGGTCCTTGGTCTCTCAGAGCATTCTCTACTAGTGACATGAACTTATTAAAATTTGCGTTTTTGAAGTCTAAGACTTTGAGCTTGGTATCTCTTTTGTCAGCCTTGCGACAGACTGTGAATGTAATGATTTCATGGTTATTATTGCCTAGGCTGCCCTCTATGTTTAAGTTGGTCACCAGGTCATCCCCTTTGGCCAGAACCAGGTCAAGAAGTGCATTGCCTCTAGTTGGCCTGTGCACCTCCCGAGTCAAAAAAAGCTCTTCTGTGCTGGTCAGGAAAGATTGTGATTGATCCGAGCTGGCCAAGCATTCCTCCCAAGAGATGTCTGGGTAGTTGAAGTCACCCATGACGACCATATCCTGTGCACGCGCAGCCTCCATTAGTTCATGGGTGAACGCTAGATCAAGTTCCTCCACTTGGTTAGGTGCCCTATAGTATATACCTACAGTCAGGTCTCTCTCGCTGCACCTTCCGCAGAGGTTGATCCGTAGGGTTTCAAGCTGTTCTATTTTTTTTTTACTGCTCTGTTGCATAGAGGGCAACACCCCCACCTCTCTTCCCTACTCAGTTCCTTCCGTGAAGAACATAACGCTTTATGGCTATGCTGCAGTTATGGGAGGAGTCCCATCAGGTCTCCATGATCCCTACTAGATCATAATGCCCAGTGGAAAGCAGGACTAGTTCTTCCTGCTCATTTCCCATGCTTCTGGCATTGGTGTACAGGCACCTAAGTCCTTCTACTGAGGTCACTGGCCACCTGTCATGTTGAAGGGGAGCTGTTTTCTCAGCTCCCATAAGAGTGGCTTGCTTGGTTTCATTGTCAGTGGAGCTTTCCTGTATATTGGTCCCCGGGTAGGCTCCAGTTAGTATTTCCCCATCTCCCTGTGATCTTAGTTTAAAGCTCTGTCTAAGAGATCGGCCATCCTGGCCAAGAACAGGAACTTACCTTTCCACGTTAGGTAGATGCCGTCTCTCTAGCAGTCCTCTGTCCTTGAAGTGGGCGCCGTGGTCATAGAAGCCGAAGCCTTCTTAGTGGCACCACCATCAGAGATGCTGGTTCACCTCATTGATGCAATCTTGTCTCCTTGGACCATGGCCTCCAACAGGGAGCACAGAGGAAAAAACTACCTGAGCCCCTGATCCGTTAAGCCTAGCTTCCAGAGTCTTGTAGTCGCTCATGACGTAATCTGGATTGCTCCTGGCCAATTTCATTTGTTCCTCCATGGATAAAGAGCATGGGGTAGTAATCTGTGGGCTGGACAAGCTTGGGGATCCTCTCTGTGACATCATCTGTGCCCCAGGGAGACAGCAGACCTCCCGTGTTGTGGGATCCGGGTGGCAGACGTCTCCCTCTGTTCCTCTCACCAGGGAGTCGCCTACTATGATTACCTGACGTCTTTTCCTCTGGTTGCTGTGTTGCCTTGCAGCCTGCCTGTTGGTAGCTGTGGGTGCGGCCTACATTGCTGCACTCTTCATTGCTGTACTTGCTTCCAGCGATGCCAGGACCCCAAATCAGTTCCCCAGCTGCACTGGAGAAGTTGTTCCAGCAGTGTGAGGTCTAATTCTGCATTGTCTTGAACTAGAGGTGACTGTTTTCCATCCATCTGTGTCAGGTCCCTCTTGTGTTGTCATCCTACCATTTGAGCGATCCTGCAAAGAGTGGAAGTACCCATCAATCTCATCTTCAATGACTGATCCCACGCAGCCTGGTAACATTTGCCTGGAGTACTTTCATCTGCCCCTCCAGGGCCTCAATCTAGGCACATGTGGGACAGGTGAGGGGACTCCTGGCCATCCCGCTGCCCCCAGGAACCCATCAGGCAACCCCTGCAGGCAGACGGCCTGGGTGCCGCCGACCCACACAAAGGCTCTGTCTGGGTGGAGGCTTTAGAGCCCTGGGTGGGAGGCAGTATCGGGGCAGGATCCCTGGCTGCACTCTGAGTCACCACCCCCATTAAAACTCCTTCACGTGCACTCACCTGAAGACTCTGGAGACTCTGTCTAAAGCCACCAACTCTGATGCATGGAGTCTCAGGCCTCTCTTGCTCTTCCCACTGTGCAAACTCCCATGCAAACTCCAGCATGGCCCTGAAGAGTGTACCTGTTTGCAGGGCCTGTTTGCGTGGCTCAGGAGCACAGCTCCTGCCTAGTGCAGCTAAATAGGGACAGGAGGGGAGGAAAACCCCTTCCCGATTCTCTACAGCTGGCCCAGCTATAAAATGGTATGATGATTAACACAACCACTGGGGAGGTACTGAATAATCCTAATGCCTGATTTATAGAGCCGTGATACATAATACTATTAAACAAGTCCAATAAATCCTGACCCATGCTGTTTTCAGCTAGGACTCCTGAAGCATGCAGAATTCCTTTGCATAAATGGAACAAGAGAAAAATTAATATAGCCAATTAGTCTTAATGCAGTTTGATTACTACTGCAGTGATGTCTCATATTAACAGCAGAGAAGATGTTGAGGAGGACTCAGTGTTTCTAAATCTTTGGTTTCTTCCCTATGCTTCTTTACTTACTGCTTGACCTTTGTTATTCTGAAAGTTAATTGTGCCACTACCGCACACCCTACCTATGTCTGTCTATCTCAGTTCCCTTGTCTGTCTTTGTGTTTTTGGGTTATGGTAAATAAACTGAAGTCTTTTACTGAACCCTTCTTTGTCAGGTGTTTCTTCAGTATAAAAGCAGCTATGATCAAATTTCCAGACAACACTCAGCCCAACAAGGTAATAAATATGATGACAGGAAAGACTGGACAGGGAGGAGCATCTCACCTGCCACTGGAGTTGTGAAAACTTCAGTGGTCTAGTGGGAATAGTACTGGCCTAGGAGTGACAAGACTGGGTTCTGTCCAGCTTGGCTACTGACCTGTTTGCGTGACCTCAACTAAGTCGCTTCCTTTGCCACAAAGGGGTCGTGGTCTTGGTCAGAGATCATCAGCATTATAGAGTCATAAAATCAGAAAATTAGGGTTGGAAGGGACCTCAGGAGGCCATGTAGTCCAACCCCCTGCTCAAAACAGGACCATCCCAACCAAAGCTTTGTCTAACTGGGTCTTATAAACCTCCAAGGATGGAGATTCCACAACTTCTCTGGGTGCTTTATTACCCTCCTAATGAGAGAGTTTTTTCTAATATCTAACCTAAACTTCCCTTGCTGCAACTTGAGACAATTGCTCCCTTGTTCTGTCATCTGCCACCACTGAGAACAGTCCAGCTCCATCCTCTTTGGAGCCACCCTTCACGTAGTTGAAAGTTGCTATTAAATCCCCCTCAGTCATCTTTTTTCTAGACTAAATAAACCCTTTCAGCCTTTCCACAGAAGTCATGTCCCTCAGCCCCCGAAACACTTTTGTTGCCCTCTGCAGCACTTTCTCCAATTTGTCCACATCCTTCAGTACACATAAGGGAAATGTGGCTTAAGTTCTCTCCCTCATGAACAGGCATGTGACCTGTATGTCTGCTTGCAAGTTGGAAATACAAAATGGCAGGAATTTTTCCCCATGATCAGGTTGGTATGAACTGTGAGGGGTTTTGCCTTTCTCTGAACCTGGGGGTGTAACCTTCAACCTGGGATCTCTCAAGTGTATGTTAACAGCCTTTTACAAAAGCAGGATGTTAACTGCTGTGGTTTCCCTGCTTTACCTGTGGCAGGTTAGGGTGTTTTGTTTTGTGTTGTGTCAGGGTTGACATGAATTTTACTAAGAGGTTATATTATGAATTTGTATAGGATGCTTTGGATAGGGATGATTCTGCCTTAGGCAGGGGTTGGACTCAATGACTGTAGCAGAGACTGTAGCCCGGGCTCTCCGCTACTCGAAGATAAAGGCAGTCCAGCTAGGCAACAGTGCAGGGCAGGCAGGGTACAGCAGCTGCCAGGGCAACTGGGCAAATGAAGCAGTTAGCATACACCTTTAAGCAGTCAGCTGGCCAGATGTAGGCAGGGCCCTGGGAACACATAAGCCCAAGACTTGGGCTGGTGGTGGGGGGCCTCTCCCTGGCAGCTGCTGGGGAAGGAAATCCTGCTTAGGAGGGACACCCAAGGATGCTTGACTGTCTGTTTTACTGCCTGCAGGAAGTAGTGAGGCCCTGGGAGCACACAAGGTACCCTGACAGGGAGGCAGGCTATACTAGGGGAAAGGTTTACCCTCCTAAAGGGGCAGAGGGCTGGTTCTGTTGTTACTATTATGTTATAGCCCAGGGGCTTATGTTTCTGTTGCTGTTCACACCAGTGGTTTGGACTAGGACTAGGACTATAAGGGGTGGTTTTGGAGATCCCATTAGTGCCCGTGAGGCACGCGATTGCCTGAAGCCCTTGTCAGGGGTGGGCTCAAGGGCTGAGCTATTATTGATCCCAGTGAAGAGCAGTATAAGGCTACAGAAGAGATGGGGGCCAGGGACCCAGTGCCCGAGAGGGGCTCAGTAAGATGGGGGGGTGGGGATCAGAGACCCGGTGCCCAAGAGCAGCATAGTAAGACAGGTGTCAAAGACCCAGCACCCAAGAGAGGCACACCGAGACGGAGGCCAGGAGCTCAGTGCCTGGGAGGGGCACAGTGAGAGAGGGGCTAAGAGCCCAGTGCCAGAAAAGCATGGGCCTCATGGGCCAGGGGCCTGGCAGACTGGGGCCAGGGACCCTGAGAGTGAAGAGAATAGATTGAAGCAAGTGCCTCAAAGCCAGGTCTGGCATAGTGGGCCTAGGCAAACTGGCCTACCGAGATTGAAAGGGGTGGAAGCTGGGGAAGCCAAGGCCCCAACAGATGCCCATATATCCATATTTGGCTAGGCTGACCATATGGAAATCCCAGAAATCCAGGGGCAGGTCTACATGCTTGGCAGGCAGTGGTGCCTGCTTGTCCACCTGCAAGGCTCTGCACGCCAGTCTGACTTCTGGCCAGACTGTGTCACATGCCCCTGCATTGCTGGGATGCCCATTTTAATTCCCAACAGCCAGCCGGGACCAGCCTCTAAAATCTGGGACTGTCCCAGCTAAAACAGGACATGTGGTCACCCTAACCTTTGGCTCTACCACTGAAGTGCTGTACAGTGACACCATCAACTTCCACTTAAACAAGAGGTCTAGTGGAAGGAGGCATTCAGGGAGAATAGTAGAGTGACATTAGGGGCAGACTTTATTTTAGCCCATTTGCCTGTCATGCTTCAAGACCTGTGAATCTGATATGTGCCCTGTGCTATCTTTTCAGTGCTTTTATTCTCTGTCTTTTCATTTATTGTTTCTCAAAGGTGTTCAACACTGGCTAAAATCTTCTCCCATATTAAGTCAATAATAAATTTCAGTGGGTGATGTATGGAATCAGGCAGAAGGCAGGGTAGATGTATACCTTAGAGCAGTGGTCTCCAGCCTTTTTAAGGTGAAGATCACTTTTTGAAGAAAAGGGCAGTCTACAATCTACCATGCCCCCCACCCCACCTACCAGGTCTCGGGGGCTGGGGGGCAGACTGAGGCCCCTGCGGTAAGGAAGGGAATGGGCCAGGGGTGAGTGGGGCCCAGGATGGACTGGAGTAGGGTAGGAGCCCAGATGTGCACTGCATGGACCCCAATGGAGGCCCAGGGAGCACACGCCGCCGCCGCCCCCCCCCTCCCCCCCCCCGATCTGTGCACAGGGCAAGGCGGCTGCCACTGTGCTGGTTTGGTGCCCCGGTCTTTGTACCCCAAGCTGCAGCAAGGGCTCGGGGTGCAAAGTTCAGTGCAAAGCAGTAGCAGCCTCACCCTGCACACAGATCAGGGGGTACATGCCCCCTGGGCCTCTGCTGGGATGACCCTTCCTCGACCTGTCCCGGGCTCCACCCACCTGGCAGCAGGAGGCATGGCTCAGCCCAGCCACATGCATCCTGCAGCTCCTATGTCCCACTGGGGGCTAGCCCCCGCCCCCCCCCCCCAGGCTGAGACCGATTGTCAGGGGATCCTCAATCAACCTGTTGGTGACCACTGCCTTAGAGAGTTAATGAAGTCAACTGAGCACTATTGAAAAAAAAATTGTAGCTTCTATGGCTATCCTAAGAATCCATTTAATCCTTAGCTACCTAAACTTACACCCTATAAATCTCAGCCCCACTCAGCTATCCCAGGGCCTTCTTTTATTTTATTTGGATCCTCTCACCCTTAAACAATTTTATGCATGTCTTTGCTCATTATTATCCTTTCAAGCCATGTGTACTTCAGTTGTACTCCAGTTGACTCTTATGCACAAGCTTGATTTTCCTAGTCTCATTTCAAAGTGATCAGGACTAGATTTTCTGAAGGGTTTTGTGATTTTGGGTGTCTCAATTTCTGTGTGCTCAACTTTAGAAATTTCTCCAAGTGCTGAGCACCCACCCCTTTAAGCCGCCGCATATTGGGTATCCTAAAATAATTTCACTTAAAATTATTAGTTGCTGTTGAAACTCTTATCTATCATATACTAATGCATTTTACCATCTTACTATTATCTGCATTACAGGAATAGGAGGAGGCCTAAGGAAAGTCAAAGACACTGGATAGGTGTAGAATGAGAGATGGTCTTTGTCCCAAAAAACAAAGACAAGTGATGAGTTGAAGGGGGAGTCCAGGCTTACATAATTGTCCTGTCTCTAAGTTCTACTAACTACATAGTTGGAACCGGTAGCTTTTTAAATATAAACTTGTTTCTGGGATTCATTTCATTGCACATTTTACTTTGTACTTTTTAACCATCTGCATTTTTTTTTTACTCCCTGTTGTTTTACTCACTGGTAATACACTCTCTTGGCTTCTGAATGATCAAAATCATTTGGAGTCTAGAACTCGGCTATTTCCTTGCTAGGGGAAATGGAGAAAGACTTTTTGCTCCTAATTTATTTTATTCTCAAGTAATTTTCACTCTCAGGCAGCATTTCGATGGCAACATTGTGACAAATAACAGGTGCAGATCTATTTTCAGGACTTCAGCAAGAGCAGCTCCCAGCCAGCAGCACTGGATTCTTTGCCCAAAGCATTCCATGATCCTGACACTCGGTGTCTCTCAGCTCTCCCCAGAACACATTATAAAGCCCAGTTGTAAGAACATGTGCTTGGCATGTACTTCAGAAATTGCTTTCCCCTCATGGTTTTGGCCACCTGGCTCTGGTGTTGACTAAATAGGTTGTTCGCCTTGCTTAGCTGGTGCCAGTCCAGCTGGGGTTGTTTGGCTGACATGGAGCAAGTGAGAGAGAGGGAGAGAGAAATTTTCTTGCTCATCATGCTTGAGAGGAATTCCTGTCATTTAGACAATCCAGGGCTGATTCTTCCCTGATTTTTGAAGGCATTCACACTGGTGCAAAAGGATGGGGTATATAACATGCAAGTATAAAATGCAAACCTTCTAGTCCCATGTCATGTTCCTTTGCACAGGGGCAAGTGGCTCTACATGATGCAAAGCAACTTTCAAACTAAATGAAATATGCTAATTTATTTGTAAATATCCATGAAATATTTTTATATTTTTTGCTATATCCACCCTATTCCTTTACTGCTATCTCTTAAGTGCATCACTACATGGGGTTTAACTTCTACTCCTCCTGTTGGCTTGCGTGAAGAGTTGCACAATAAAATATCCTAGACTCAACTACATGATGATTTTTTCTTACTTCACTTGCTACACAAAATCAGGAACGTTGTGATATTTTTTAGTTAAAATGATAGAAAAAAATAAATAGTTTGGCAGCTACAGTGTTACTATTTTTAAGCAACTAGTGAAGTTTGACTGCTTACCTGATCTAATTTCTCCAGCTTGGGCCAGAAGACAACCAGAAATAGAGCAAAATATTAAATCATGAATGCATGCTTAAAGTAAAGTACAAAAAAATAGGGCTGGCAAGACAAAATCTGGCACCTGATGGGAACATATCCTATCCCCCTGTCTACTTCAAATGATTTGTGGGAAGCAAAGCACTTTACATAGGGGATTGCACAACTCTTGTGGTGTTACATGCAATTACCTTTTACTGCCTAGACAAACTGTTGGAGCATTAACCCAAGGTTTTCCATATAGTGTTCCAGATGCATTTTCCCCTTGAAAAGGCCCATATTTCAGCCATCTACAGCTGAGTGAAAAACAATGCCTCAGTAGAAGTCAAAATCCATGGTTGTTGGCCAGGACAGCACTTTTAAAACTTGAGTTCTCAGCTTGTTACAGGCTTGTAGAGAGGCCATAAGAGGATGGTGAAATGTGTGTGTGTGGGGGGGGGGGGTTTCAGACTTGGCAACAAATTCCTTGACATCCCATTATAATTTTATGTGCAGGTTCAGTTGTCATGTCACATTAGTTCCTAGCAACTGCCAGCCGGGAGGGAGCACAAGTCTAAATTTACAGTTCTCTTGTTTGCAGCATCATGGAAAAGTAGAGAGTCTTTACTTACAAGTATGGGCAGGGATCTTTCAAAGAGACTAAGGGAATTAGGTACCCAAATTATACTGAAATTCAACCAGACTTAAGGACCTTTGAAAATTGCAGCTTAATATTGGTGACAGGTTGTTCTGCTCCTGTAAGGAGGAAGCTTAAACAAATGAAAATGAGTAGGAGTCAATACCTCCATGTTGTGTAAATGATGGATTTCATGAATGGACGACTTAAGGTAAGACTCTGCTCCTTTTGGCTTAAAGATGAAGTACTTCATACCTCACCAGGTGAAGCTCCTGTTTTACTCTGCTGTGCCTTTTATGTCTATTGTTAGCTGTGGTATCTGAAGAGGAGCAGAAAACTAAGCAACAAGGTTCTGAATTGAGCTTCAAGTATCTAGTGCTACAAAAAGATCCTTTAAAACGTTTGACTATATCTCAGTACATTCTCACTTAATATTAGATGCCAAGTGATTTTTTTTTAATGATCAATTAGTGGTTAAGACCTTGATTTGATGCCCCATTCCAAAAAGTAACACCACCAGGAGTTCAGAGGTTCTTAACACTGGTATCTTTTCACCATGAAGAAAAAGTGACATCTAAGTACTCAAACCCACAATGTGTAATATCTTGATCTTACCATGGAGTTATCCCTTGCAGATATGGACTGCTGATTTAGCTTATGTCATCAGAGTCCAAGATGATCTGTAGTGCAATGTCTTGCCCTTATAAATTAATTGATTCACACTTATTTCTTTTAAAAGCTTAATATATATACTTCATCTTCAGGATCCATATAAGCTGTATGTGATATTTCTCTCCACTCAAATCAAACAATTACATGGAGAGGGAGAAAAGTTTCTGTACTTTAGGTGCATACTGAACTTACATATGTGGCTTGTAGTCTGGTTTCTTTTTTCCCAATTTATCTGAAAAATCAACACACACCCACACACACACACCCACACACACACACCCACACACACACTTATGTAAGCAGGTCAGAAAAACAGCTGGTTAGTCACATAAAAAGATTGTACTTTACTCACTGAGACTGACTGTTCAAGTGGCTCTCATGTATTTACAAAGGGAGAAGCTAGATTATGTTTGAAAATGCAGGTGTATAAATAGTTCTGCCAGGTTTGATGGAATATTTAAAATCTCCTCAAACCACTGCTTTGACTCACTACTTTTCAGCATGTACAGTATTTTGCTCTGTGGGAAGGAACAGTATAATTCCTGGAGATGATGTCTGATGGTAATAATTGAACCTGGAAAGAGCATTGCTTAGTGTAAGTTCAGTCAAGTGAAGTTGATGAGAATCAAGCATATAATTTAAGTTTATGCCCACTCAAATGGTTGGTACTTAATAGGGGAGAAAGCAAAATAAATTTGGGTTTGGATCCAACTTCAGAACCCCAGCTGGGAATATTCAGCCAGGAGACTCAAGATGCTTTCACCAAAAGTGGGGTCTGACTGTTCATTCCTTGTGCTGCCATCTATGAAGGACTGCCTGCCAATTGATGGTGTACATAGAAAACTGTCTTAGTCCTTAAGTCTGGACTTCAAAGATGATCACTATATCTAAAGTCTCAAAAACTCCTATGATCTTGGAGAGAGTGGTGTAGTGGACTGGCAATATCTTATGCAAATTGCACATTCAAAGGAAATATTAGATTAAATTAGATTAACTGTCCTAGCCAGTAGTGTGAATTGGTGAAGAGAGGGGTGGCAGGTGAGCAGGACACCAACCCTGGGCACCAGTTCAGAGAGTCACCAGAATGGTAGCTCCCTAGGGAATGTGTGCTGCCAGTGCAGCTCACGATGGTAGAGTTTGTACCAAAGCAGCAGCAGCCCATGCAGCTACCATCATCACTGCTGCAGTTGCATGAGGAAGTAAGTACCCCCTTCCCAATGCTGCCTGGGCACCCAACATTTACAATTACACCTCTGCTTCTACCTGTTTTCTGTCTGTTGTCACCACTGCACAAGGGAAAATTAAGCCCATCCATAATAATACATGGCAAATGTACCTCTGCAGAGCCTGTGGTGGGCCAGTAGGGGGTGCTCCTGCATTGAGCCACCCACCTCACTGCACCCAACCATTTTCTAGGCTCCAAGTGCCTCCCTGGGGGTGCTTCACATCTGGCCAACCCCCTTCCTGGAGCACACCCACAAGTCTGAGGTAACGCCACCACCACCCAGGGTCTGGACTGATCTTAGCCCTATGCCCCCTGGGAAACATAGGCCTAGTAGTCCTTGAGGGTATTTGACCCACTGCAAGAACTTGGGGTGCTTCCCTCAATCTGAAGCACAAATAGTAGTCTCCCTTAGTCAGCCAAACCAAGGGGACCCCAAGGCATAATAAGTCCCAATAAGTCTCCCATGCTAGGAACAAAAGATAACTTTATTGGTTACAAGCAGTAGGTTTGGAATAGGGTACAGGGTACCGCAGTATCAGAGAAATCCCTTAGAGAAAACAGTGGCATGGTAGCCTTTGATTGCACATCTGTATTACTGCAAGCTATATATCTAGCTAAATCTCAAGTAGCTTACTCACAAGTATCATCCAAAGGCAGATGGAGAGTTCCTCTGGAGGCAAGCAGTTCTTTGACCACAAATTCTGAGAGAGAGAACTGGACCTTATGGCCCAACTTCTCTGAGAGTTTTCATCATGGCTGCTGCCCCACCTCCTGGGCAATCTTTAACTTATGTAGACTTTATGACCTCATTTACCTGATCCATTGAAAGTCAGCAGCTGTTGACTGCCAGCCAACCAATTTGAAATGCATTACTGGTTGCTAGGTAGACGGGCAGGGTCTCTAGCCCCCTCCCAGTCATGATGACATTGCTTAGAGCAATAGGGAGTTTAAACCCCTACCCATGTGTGTGAGGCCAGTCATGTAGGCAGAGGGGAGCAGGTTTCCCCCTCCCTCAGGAATGTATCCAGCTCAGGTTACAACTCAGGGTTACCTGAAGCCAATGGGGCCAGGGGTGTTTGCCCTCTTCAGTGACCATGGTAACCAAATTGTCAGATTGGTCACCCACCTGATAGCAGGGTTTGAGGAGAGAAGGACATGGCATTCTGTCACAGAGCATAGACTAGAATTATAATCTTATAGCTGCAGTATGCAGGCTTTTCCCAGCTAAGCTAATAGAAAATCTTTGTTGCCAATGGAAGGATGCTATGGTCTTTTAAAGTCCCAACCATTCCATATAGGACAACATTATTACACGCAAAAAAGTTTCTGCTCTTTTTCCTGTTTGTACCAATAGAAGCAGGAGTAGTTCCACAATGAAGCCCGTTAACATGTTTCTTTAATTATTAGCCTATTTTCACTGACTAGGGCCAATTGAAGTTTTCAAGGCAATGTGATGACATGGAAAGTTGGAACAGATGACAAACTGATTTTGAGGTGGAGGGATAAAAATAAATGCAAGATCTGTGTTAGAATTTCAAATCAGAGTAATTTTAATGACCTGCAACTCCAAAGCCAGTTGACCAATTTTCATCAGACTTCACAAACATTCTCTGTTGCTTTCAGAGGAAATCTGTCAATATTTGTACAAAACTATTTTTCTAAGGTAAAGTTGCTAAGAGGAAAGAAGGGAAGTTAAGGCTAGTGCTTTATAATGAAAATTGGTTGTAAACTTAATGGCATTCCATGGTAAACAATACTAGATTAAACTGCATATTTGATAAACAGCTTCTATGGTGGGAGTAGAAATATCACATGTACAAAATGACCAAGCTAATGTTACTGTGGGACAGTGGTCTTCAACCTTTTTGGATAGGAGATCACTTTTTAAATTAACAAACAACCCAGGAACTACCCTGCGCTGTTGCCCCCCCACTCCCAGGTAAATCTGTGGGCAGGGATGGGGGGCAGATCGAGGCAGAGAGAGAGAAAATTATTTGGGTGCGCGACCCTGGCAAGTAAGGCTGTGGGAGAAAGGGCCGGGGAGGGGAAAGGGCTGTGGGGAGGGGTGGGGCAAATTGAGGCCCAAGTGGTGAGGGAGCCAGGTACAGGCAGGAACAGGGGCTATGGGGAGTGGGCCTGGCCAGGCCAGGTGGTGGGCTGGGTGGCACGTGCCACCCCACAGAGGTGAGTGAGGGAGTGGAGCAGGGGCAGGCCCTGCACAGCTGGAGTGAGTGCAGGACAGAGCTGCGAATGGCTCATCTGGGAGCATGGAGGGGAGGCGGCACGTAGCCTGGGAGGGCATGGGGAGGCACATACCCTGGACCTGCCCAGGGGTGGGGGTAGGCTCTTCCTGGCGTGGCTTCTGGGCTGAGCAGCAGTGGTGCTGGGAGCTGTAGGCACCTACAATTTGCCATAGCCCCCCCCACCCCCTCCCAGTGCATCTGCTGCCACCTGGCCTGAGAGCCGTGCAGCTGAACATCTGCACTGGGAAGAACCTGGTTCTGCCCTGGCTCCAGCCTGCCCTACCCCACATGCAGATCTGGAGGTATGTGCCCCGCCCCATGCCCTCCTGGGCTGCATGGTCCCCCCTTCCCATGCCCCCCCCCCCCCCCCGACAAGGTGCTCATGGCTCTGTCCCAGCCCACCCTGGCTGTGCAGGGCCTGCCCATGCTCCACTCCCTTACTGACCACTGTGCATGTGCTCCTCCCTACCCCTGCTGTAGCTGCCAGAAGTCTGTGGCTGGGCTGCCTTGCAGCCCTACCACTGCCCTGCATGTGGGGGGGGCTTAACCCCTTTAGTCCCCCTTCCGCTTCCTATGCCCCTTCACCCTCTGCCATTGGCTGTGTGGGGCCCCAGCCAGGCTAGGGAAGGGTTGGAGCCCAGACAGCTAGTCCAGGTGTGCAGTGCAGGGGGGCTCCTGCCCTGCATGCACCCCAGTGGAGACCCTGGGGACATGTGTTCCCCTGATCTGTGAGTGGGACTTAGGGAACAATGCCCAGCATACAGCAGCAGCCACCTCTGCCCTGTGCACAGATCTGGAGGGCATGTGGCCCCTGGGCCTACACCGGGGTATGGGAATGGCACCTCCCTGTGCCCCTGGATGAGCTGCCTGGGATCTGACCCTCCCCTGGCCTGGCCGGGGCCCCACTTACCCCTGCCCCATTTCCCTCCCTCACCGCAGGGTGGCAGGGCACAGAGGGGGATTGCCCCACTCACCTTGCCCAGCCTCAGTGGCAGGGGGCATGGCTCAGCTGGCCACGTGCATCCTGCTGCCATCCTGCTTTGCATGTATGTCCTGTCACTCCTGATCACAGAGCCTCTGACAGTTGATCTCAGTCTGGGGGGCTGAGTGTGTGTGCGCTCAGCCCCCACAAATTGAGAAACTGTCAGAGGCTCCACGATTGACTAGTCAATCGGGATCAACCAGTTGGTGACCACTGCTGTAGGGCTAGGTACAGACAGTCAAAAAGCCTGAGGCTGAATCAATTCAGTCTTTGCAGATTAGTCTAAACTGCACAGATTAAATTGAAACTGAAGTGAATAGACATTTACCTTTATTTTGGGAAATGCAGCCACATGCCTGCAGCGGCTCAGGCCAGAAGCCAGGGGATGCTAGAGCGTGGCTCTCTGACTGTGTGTTTACTTTCTCTTCCTGCTGCCCACAAGGTGCCATAATAAGGGCATCAATGGCCAAACTCATGTTAATTTCAATAGGAGTTGGATGGTACCCGAGATACGTAGGCTGCATGATTTCTATATTACTTTGGGTTGAATGTTGCTATAGCAAAATGAGAACATTGTTTCTCCCTGCTTTTTTTAATGGTGAAGGTATTTGTTAGCATCAGCTGGTATGCATTCACACTGAGATGCTTCAAAACAGAGAAGCAAATGGCTAACAAATGCAGAAGGTAGAGAATGGGGTGCAGGGAGGATAGAACAGAGAAATACCTACTGGTAAACCTGTAATACATGTCAGGGCTATACTTATTTTCTGTATCAGGCCTTGAATTACACATTACTTGCTATATATGGGGACTTGAGAAAGGAAGCGGCCGTCATTAGACTTTTGCTGACAAATACTGAAGCAATCAAAGTTGCTGATCTAAATTCCATTGAAGCCGACTGGCTTTCAAGAACCAGAATTATAGTAAACAGCAGATGTTGGACCAGTCCCTGAATGTTCATCAAGTCATATATCACACCTACTATTCATTAAACTAAGAGGGAATGGCCACTAGATGTCACTCTAGTGTCACATTGATAAAGTTAAAATAATATTTTTCTGGCAGTAAATATCCTGACTCATAAGGAAGTTGGTTATAAAAATTGCGGAGAGGTTGGATTCCTTCCAGTTGGGGAAAAATACACTTTTTTCTTTTATTAAAAATATTGGATGGAAGTTCAAAACAGTCATTTAACAAATAGCATTGCCTTTTACTTTAGAAAGGGAAAACACTTTGAAGTTTTATACCAAGTAAGGAAACACGGTCTGTGCCTCTGTGAACAATAGGAAAAGAATTAAATCCAAAGTGCTATGATGTTAAAGACGAGACATGACTAACAGGAGGGTCAGGGACAGTCAGAAATACTCATGGTCTCTTGCTCAACCAGAACGAGAGGCAAAAAGCCAATATGAAATAATAATAATAATATTAATGAATAATAATAGATTTATATGGAACCTTTCATCTCACAGGTTTCCAGGTGACTGTGTAACAAGGTGGGGATGCAATCACTTCACCTACCACTGAAATGCAGCCACACCTGGGGAAGGCTGTGGCAGCTGTTAAACAGCATGTAGAAACTGTTAAGCCATTAAGTTTCTCCAAATCAAAACATCATGGGGACATGTTTAAAGCAGATAAAATATACTTGAAATGACAAACTGACTTCGTCCAGGTCACCGGACCTAATGGAAATCGTCTTGTTTTAAAGACCTGGGACTAACTGGAAATTTTACAGCTCCACCTGGGGGCTGCAGTGAGGCCCCATCTCCTGGCAAGCGGCCAGGTCCCATGGTGCACAGGGCGGCACACAGGCCCAAGCCTTGGGAGCCAGGGAGCAGCGAGGCTGCTTGGATTAGCCATCTGGCGTGAGGACAGATGGATGGAGCCTGAAGGGCCTAGCCTGTACTAAAAGAGCCCTCGGTGCCAAAGCCAGGGCACAGAGAAATAGTGCTGCAGCGTGAGGCCCAGCACCCGTAAGCCAGCAGCAGTGGTGCAGCAACTGAGAGGAGCTGAGCCCTTGGTGCCCAGAGCGGGACACAGGGTGGGGAGGAGCCCAGTGGTGCCGGAGAGGCCTGGAGAGGCACTCCAGCAGAGAAGACCCCATCAAGCTGTGCCCTGACCACCACC
The DNA here is from genome assembly GCF_052110815.1 of Crocodylus siamensis. Taxonomy (NCBI): domain Eukaryota; kingdom Metazoa; phylum Chordata; order Crocodylia; family Crocodylidae; genus Crocodylus; species Crocodylus siamensis. The sequence goes on along the minus strand of NC_143404.1, from coordinate 32,867,986 downwards.
ACCTGAGAGAGCGTGAGTCATTGGGCCCTTGGGTCCCACAGGGGAAAGATGTTTGGGGTGGGCAAACCCAGAGAAGGGGCTGGGTGAGCAGCCCCCGCCTAGTCAAGGCCTTAAGGGGAGGGGCCCCTGGTGCTTCCTGGGCACCCCCTGCAAGGGACTCCATTGTAAGGAGGACTATCTCTTGCCACGGGTCAGGGACTATATTAAGAAACAGATGATATTAAGATTGTTCCTGTTTGTGCCTTATATTTTTTTTAATTGAAATGTACTGTGTTGTTGCTGCTGAAATTTGTTTTATTTTGATGGGTAAATGGTGTTATTTAAGGTTTGACCTTGATTATTGGTTAATGTTCACTGTGTAAATATATGTATATGATATTTAGTTTTATGATTATGTATATTAGAACTCAATAAATTGTATATAGTTAAGACCTTTGGGCTTGTGCTAACTCTGTAGAAGAAAGAGGGATCTGCTCAAAATTCTGGCATCCCTCTCACAGCACCCCTCCTGCCCATCCATCCCATCTGATTGAGAATAGGGCACACCCTTGGGTGCACCCAGGTTACAGATTCCAGCTGAATGATGGTACCATTGGGGTAATGCTCCATCCTTCAAATCAGTTTGGAAGGCAGCTCAGAGGGCTGAGGCACACAAGAAACTAACTTCTTTGAAATGAGAAAGGCGGGAGTAAGAAAGGAGGTAATATTTTACTTCCCTAAGAATCAGCTGACTTCCGTTGACCTGGATCCCTGCCCATAACCAATATGTGGGAAAACTTGTCCATACTTCTGGGCATGTGGGGAAACTGCTGTGGGAAGGCATTAGAGGACTACCAGCACTTGACTGGTTTAGTCTGTATCCTCTGTACTGCAAAGTAGGTGGGTTACAAGCCAGAGTAGAAGCAGTCCTCGACTTACAATGTTTCGCACTTACAACATTTATAAATTGACACCCTGTTTCAACTTTACAATTCCAGTTTCGACTTACAGCGCTTGATCTGATGCAATGCCATGTCAGCGAAAAAGTTTGCTGCATTGCTCATCTCCCTGGAGAACATCTATTCAAACTTCCTTGGACATTTTCTTTAAGAAAGCAGACAAGACTCCACAAAACCTTGCGGCCAAGACTCCTGAAAAGACTCCAGCCAAGAGCCCTTCAAAAAGTCCAGCAAAGTCACCTCAAAGAAGTTCTTTTAAATCAATATGATTGCTATTTACAATATAAATATATTAATGTAGCTATATTACTCATCTATAATTGATTGAGTACAAAATTCTGGAGTATTTTTGGTGAAAATAGGGTATTGGGACTTTGTTCAGGATCTAATCCTGCATTTATAACATTGTTTCTTATGAGAAAATTGGTTCTGAGTCACAATGTTTCGACTTAAGACACGGTTTTCAGGAACCAATTGTGTCATAAGTCTGAGGACTGTCTGTATAAGCAATACTTGGGCTTTAGTTTGTACCCCAAGATGAGTCACCTGTAAGGCACCTCATTTGAAAGTATGGCAAAATTCAGTTAACAGGTTTTTATATGTGGATAGGAGCTGAGTTGCGTGCTGTTCTTAATGTAAAAGCTCAAATTGACTCTGCAGTAAAGAGTAGTGCCTTGTGATGCTTTCTATTCAAAGGGAGCCGCATTTTAATGTTAAAGTGATTAATATGTATAAAATGTAGTTTGTGAAGCATATTGGACAAAAGGTATGTGCTTATGTGGGTTCATGTGCACGTGCACACTCTCTCACTTGCGTGCTCTCTCTCTCTCTCGCACCATAAATTGCTATTAATAATGAAATGTGTAATCCAGCACAAAAGGTATCCAAGCCAGACTCTCATTGACATACTGCAAATAACAGTGGAGGGAAACTTACCCATAAAATTCAGTGGCACCACTGCACTCTCAGGTACTGCCTTAGAGACTGTAGGTTCTAGGTGTAGGTAAGACTCCAGCCAAAGAGAGAATGAGACGGAGAAACAAGGGAAGGGCAAGAATAACTCAGTTCCCTGGCTCCAGTTACGGACAAAAGCATGAAAGCCTCAACCCTTAGTATAAATTATGACCTATCAACTAGACTAGTCATAATAAGAAGGGAGGGATCAAATGAGTAAGGCAATAAGGGAAAAGTAAACACTGTGAGTAATGGCACAGAGAGGCTAGTTCCCTAGAAGTTGTCTGACCACATTAGATAGCACAGCTCAGTGCCTGAGTCTGGGCCCAGTGTCTAAAGAATAAATCAGATGGGTTTTTGTTGTTGATAAAATGTATTTTCTCCACAGCAGATGGATTTAATATTTCCTGGATCTGTAATATTCCAGGCTTGGAGCGGAGAGGCTTTTCCAGATTGCATTATCATGAGCTTGGCTTCCAAAAGATGCAAATGGGAGAGAGCTCTCTTAGGACCTGCTGCTATAATCTGTTAAGTGAGATTTGTTGCTTCTCCTTCCCTTATTTTCTCTTTTCCCATTTGCTCCAGCCCCTTATTGATTCTCAGTGTTTGCCCTGTACCTCTCCATTTTTTTGGTCCCAGTTTGTTTCCCACTTTCACTCTCATCTTTTTGCTCCCCACTTCATCTCTCTAGTAGACTTCTCAGCGCTGTGGATTGTGGCAATTGTGGACTCTGTTGGGGCTGACAGTGGAAGACAGACAGCAGCCAGGGTCTGGAGCTCGGAGCTTCTTCTCTCTCAGCCTCCCCTCGGTGTGGCTTGTTCATGTTGATGTTTTACAAGTGCACAGGTAGGAGCATACATGACTGCCAATCTTGTTTTCCCCCTCCTCCACCTCACTCAGACTTGTGTTGCTCAGGGCAGTCTGAAATGTGGAACAGGGAGCTGGAATTGGCTACAATGCATAATATCCAGCAAACTATTGAGAAGATCCAATTTCATTGGGCTACACTTGCACTTCATAGTGATTCTTCTGTCCACACAGATAATTATCCTTCTGCATTGCTAAAGCTTTCCCTTTTCCTGAACACAACTTCCAAAATATGCAAAGTGTCATTTATTTAATCTAAGCTATGCCAATTTACACAAGCCAGGAGGCTGGTCCCATACCTTATCAAGGGCTCCTAACTGAAACAAATCAGAGGCTTCTAGGCCAAGTCTTATTTGAAGTGTAGTATCACCAAACCGCTTTCCCTGGAGTGAATTATAGTCTATGCACACAACCTTGCCAGCTGGCAAAACTGAGCCAGTAGTTATTAGGGGCATGCAAAACAGGTCATATTCAATTCAGATTCAGCCCGAATTGGGGACAGTGATTTGATTCATTGATTCAGATCACTGTCCCTGATTCGATTTTGCCAAATCTGAATCTGAACATTCATACTTCCAGTCCACTTCCAGATCCACTGGAGAGTGCACTGGGGGCCCCCCTGTGCCCCCCTGACTTGGCAGTCAGCCATGGGGGGGACCCTGGGTGCCGCCCCCAGACCCAGGAGGCACCAGTCACCAAGCCGGGGGGTGTGGGAGGCCCCCCCCGCGAGCTCCCTGATGGATCAGGAAGTGGACCGGAAGTGCTTCTGGTCCACTTCCGGGCCTGCTGCTGAGCACGCTGGAGTCCCCCGCGCTCCTGTGGGATCCGTCCCAGCCCCACAGCACTGGCAAGCCACCTGGTACCTTGAGGTATGTAGAAAAAACATTTAAACCTGTGTCTATATCCAAATCTCTCCAAATCAATTTGGAGGATTCTAATTCAATTCAGAGAGATTAAAGGGTCTCCTGATTCTATTTGGATTCAGAGATTTGGCCACCGAATTGGGCCGAGTCTCCTCCAAATTGAATCGGGGACTGAAGCTTCACTCAGCCCTAGTAGTTATGGTAATAAGAACTTCACTTATTAGTACCCTCAGGAAGATAATCAAAGCTAATCTATCTGAACATATATCTGCCCCTATGTAGACAAGATCTTAAAAACTTACAGAGCACAGGGTGTCTCGATAGGGATCAGTGAATGAGTGCTGCTGTCAATCCTCAAAGGTGAATAGCATCAGTTTCTATTACTACCTGCTTTGAGTGTTAACATTCATTTGAAGTGACAAAAAAAACTCAGTCACATGGAATAAAAATACAGCTTTGTATTTGAACAATGTATTTTCCTATGTAGATCTATGGTAAATCTGAAATCTTCCAAAACTCAGCTCCATAATTGGCACCAAATAAAGTTGGCAGAGTCAGAGTGGCTCCTTTGTACAGTGCAAATACCATCCTAGCTGCTGCTGGGCCATACGTGACAAGTTTGCAGAGTCCTAATGCATGTATTTTATTTGTTTATTCAAAATATGGAAAACAGGTTAGAAATCCAAAACACTTTCCAGCTCATAGTATATTTTCTTTCCCATAATGCCCTTCATGTTACGTGCAGAGAGGTGATTGCATTACTCTGGAGGTAGCAGGGAGTTTCTCTTCCAGAAAATTGCTTTCATTAAGAACAACTGGGTTTAGTTTCTCATTCAGGCCCCAAATTCTGCTTTCCTCTCTGTTCAGCCCATTTGCCCTGAGCATATCCTGTTATATGTATGTGGTATCTACAGGATGCTGCTATACCACAGTGATGAAGGTGTCTTGACTTACATTATGGTTTGATAATGACAGAGGTCAAGTTTGTTGCTAGCCAGTCCATTTTATAATTACAGACTTAAAGATGTGATTTTTTTTTTTTTTTTGGTCCTAAAATAATGGGAGATACTGTCTCTAGCTTTTCTTACAGTAAGGAGTTCTGAGAAATTTCAAAATATGGGCAGAAAATAACAGAATATCATTTATCTTGGAAAAATGCAGCTACTACATTTAAGGAAAATCAGAGAGTGGTAGTTAGCAGTATTAGACTGAAGTTAGGCAGAAGGCAGGATAGAGTTGCAACTTTTCGACTAATTAAGGAAAACCACACCTATGTAATATAAAGGAAAAGCTGCGGAAACAGCAATCTTGAGGGAGAGGTTGGTGAGTATGGAAAGAAAATCAGACATAAGTTTGACTACAAATAAGCCTAAAACAAAGTATCTGGGCAGTGTGTGCAAAAGCATCACTTCTCAGAATAAGATGTTTATAGTCCTTGTTTACATGGCTCCAGTGTCATTACAGCTGGGATATTCTACTTGGTTCTGTGACTTGTATCACCTGCATGGTATTCATGAAACAAGAAATTTAAGGGAAGGCAGGATAATAACCAAAGGGTGGGAGGTACTGATCTATGAGAAATGCGTAAACAGCTATATATTTAGACAATGGCGAAGTGAGGACTAACAGTCCACAAATCTATGAAGACTGCAAACACAAGGGAAGGGAAAAGAATCAGTAGACAAGATGCATGGGAAATGAGTAGGATCAGTAGCATGGAAAAGGATAATTTAGCTAAGTGATAGGAAAGCTTCCTAGCCATGGAAAAGTCCTGAAACGACACAATAGGGAGCCCCATTCCTATGAAGTCTTAAAATTACATGGGTTAAAACATCAGAATGGGACATACAAGGAGGAATCCTACAGAAGCAGAAAGAGGAACTGAGTGATTTAATCGGTCTTTTCCATCTCTAGTGTCTATATGATACTTTAGTCTCATCAAACCACAGCAATATGAAGAAAGGTTAAATTTGGAGAAGTCCCAGGATGCTTTTCAGATCTAAACCCTTTCATCCTGCAAAACTGGTCTGAAAGCTTTGTAAGTGCCTAGCTGGGATAAAACTAGAGTGACTGCCCTTGAAAACATTTTTAATGTGACGTTAAGTAAGTTAATTCAATATCTGCAGCAGTGACCATACCCCCACTATGGTCTTACTATGGGAAGTTTCGTAGTTTCTAGGGTCGGAAGGGACCTGAGCAAATCATCTAGTCCGACCCCCTGCCATGGCAGGAAAGAGTACTGGGGTCAAACGACCCCAGCAGGGTGTTCATCTAACCTCCTCTTAAACACCCCCAGGGTAGGAGCCTGCACCACTTCTCTTGGAAGTTGGTTCCAGACCCTAGCCGCCCTGACCGTGAAGTAGCGCCTCCTGATATCTAACCTAAACCTACCCTCTGCCAGCTTGTGACTGTTATTCCTGGTCACTCCTGGCAGTGCTCGGGGGAACAGGGACTCCCCCAATGCCTGCTGGTCCCCTCTGACTAGTTTATAACAGGCCGCAAGATCCCCCCTCAGCCTTCTCTTGTGGAGGCTGAACAGGTTCAGGTCCTGTAGCCTCTCTCCATAGGGCCTGCCCTGCTGCCCCCTGATCATACGAGTGGCCCTCCTCTAGACCCTCTCCATGTTGTCCACATCCCTCTTGAAGTGCGGCGCCCAGAACTGGACACAGTACTCCAGCTGCGGCCTGACCAGTGCCACACAGAGGGGGAGGATCAACTCTTTGGACCTGCTACTCCATTAGGCGTATTTTAGGGCTACTCCAAATACTGAGCTAATGTTCACCCATTTGGTTAACCAAGGCAAAACTGGAATGCCTTTCAAGTATCATCCCTGCACTGTGAGAACAGTGTTCCTCATAGCATTTTGGCAATCCTTGCTCTCCTGGCTGGAACTCAGAAATGTAGAGTCAGCTCAAACATATATATTATTATTAATAAAGAAAGTTAATTAAGCTTTTGGGGGCCTTTAATCTAATGATTAATTTTGTTTTAACTCTCATTTTTTGTTCACCTGCTCTGCCCCACTCTCCTAATTGTACTGTGAATTAGATTGAAAATGATAACATTTTCTAAGTACTTTGGTTGGCTGGGAACTCTGCTTCACCTGAGGAAGAAGAGAGACAACTGGATTTATTCAGGAGCCTACCGTATGTTGGGAATTGTGCCTCATGACCTGCCAGCTTCCTGGCCTATGGCATTCTTAGAAGCCGACTCTGATGGCAGACAGGAAAGTGAGAGTTCACTGAAAAACAACAAATCCTCATCAGTGCAGAGGGGCTCAGGATGCCAGCCTGAATTCCTGACTTGTTAACATTAGAGTTGAAAGGAACTGCCAATGGCGCCCTGGCCAGGCCAGGCCAAACAAAAAGTTCCTCTTGCAAGTTAAATTTAGAAATCTGCTATTATTCAATTGAACATCACAATAGCAGCAGTTGCTCATATGCACTCTGCATTCCACAAACAGGTTTAAGATCAATTCTTTTTTGGGACAATGCATGTGCATAACTCCAGTGACTTGTCACCATCTTTCTGACTAATGGCATTGCTACACTGGTGCATTTGTAGAGTCTACAACTCCAAAAGACTGATTGCTTTTATTCTCTTCTTATGCCTTGGAGTCCATGGTGATGAATTCTCATTTACATTAGGGCCTTTTTCCATAGCATTGACAAGACAGTGCAGGTTGCTAGTGAGTGGATCCCTTTTACTTAAACCCATTTCAAAGCTGCTGTGCACTGCCAGAGCAGTGCAAAAAGGTCTTTGTGTGAAGGCACCTCCATGGGTAGAGCTCAGCTGCAAGGTTTGTTATGGGTCATCCATGACAAGGAAGAGAAAGTGATTCTTTTCCCTCTTATTTTTGTTTTCCAGTCCCATCTTACTTGCCAGAATTCTTGTTTCATTATGTGATGGCCCCACTGGTCCTAGACCACAGGTTGAACCAAGGTTCTTCAGGCATGAATCTCTGAGCTGAAAAACAAGGCTTTGCAGCTGAAAACTAACAAACTCATACCCGCTCAGTCGACTCATCACAGAGAGTGACACATGCACTAAAAGCAAAATATATGCTTCTGGTCTGCAGCTGACATTTACGTTAAGCACTGTAAGAAAGAACAGGTCCCCTCGCATGAATCTGCTTGTACTCCATATGGCTTAGAAACAATGAGCAGTAAAGCTCTCATTATGATATGAATTTGTCCTGGCTGGGGCTCCCTGCAGCTGCAGATTTAAGAGCAAGCCTGATCCTGTTAGATATGATTGCAATAGGAGTTTCTGCAGTGGGGCAAGCTGATTTTTACCTTTAGTTGCATCATTGGTTTGCCAGTGGTTTAAAGTGACACGTGGAGATGTAGTAGCACTGTGCCGCCTCTGGATTGTTCCCATAGTTCTCTCATGTCACAGCTGTCTTGTTTTTGTGCACACATGGTCATCCTATTCTTGCCATTGGGTGAGATTTCCAGATCAAAGAGGTTTATGAGCAGAACTTCCAATGTGTTTGAGGTTTGCCCATCACTGTATGAGACTTCCCAAGAGCATATTTGCTCATTAGAAAGTAGCCAGACTTGTTCCTGACTGCGTGTCGGTTATTTTTGAAGACTGCCTCCAGAGTCAATGGGAGTATGCTCTTGGAAAGTACCATGAGAGATGGGGAAACCTCAAACATTTTGGAGGTTCAGCTTGGAAACCTTTTTGGTTTGGATAGCCCCCAGAAGCATATCATAAGATGGTTAGAAGTCTGGGTGGGGTTTACGTCTGAGGAGAGAGTGCAAAAGTGAGGACTGTTTAGCTTGGAAAAAGTTAGAGGGTATTCAAGTGAGGTGTTTGAGAGAGATGCTGTGAGAACAGACCCATTCCTCAAATTTCCTTTGTTCCAATTTTACAGCACGGCCCTTCCTCTCATAGTATGTGGAAGAGAGTTAATTTTTAATGTGATTTTTACATCATCAAACAGGTAATCAGTCTGTACAAGTCATGATCTGAGGAGACTGAGGTAAGCAATAGCTAGCAGCACCATTGTTTAAGGGGAAATAGCACTAGTCTAAGAGACCTGGATTCCATTCCTTGGCTGGCCACTGACCAGGGGTGTGACCTTAGTAAAGTCACTACCCCTTCGCATACCTCTCTTTCTTCTTTGACTACTTATATTTTAAATTTTTTAAAGGAAAGGCCTATCTCTTACTATAAGTTTGGCTAGCATGTAGCACATGCTCTGGGTCTCTGGTCTCTGGGTGTGATCATAATATGAGCAAAGATACTAACGCAAAACAGGCTGTACATTCACCAGCTTATACATCTGACTTGTAGGTGTGCCCGAGCTATGACCAAGCAGCATTCTTCTGTAGTGCTGCTCTTCTGACATGCATTTTGTTTTTATATAAAGTGTAATTCACTTGTGCCACTCTGTGGCCTAGGTTGTTGCTGGAAGGAATAAACGAGCTTAGCACGTTTCAGAAAATTGCTCTCGGGTCTGGAAATCAGGATCATGTTTCAGGATCACAGACCTGTTTTTCAAAACAATGTAGTTTCTCACAGTTTGTTTGCTGTTTAAAAAGGCAGCTATTTTCAATCCTCTCCTTCCCTCTTCCTCCCCAACTCCACCTCCCACAAACAAACCACCTCCCTCGTACAAAACGAAAACAACCCCCCCCCCAAACTTTTGAGCACACTGTGAGCTTTGTGGCTCTTGCAAAGTCTCGTGATGTATTTATTGACTGGTAATTCACTGGACCCGGCTCTTGTGAATTGCTTAGGTGCGTTGGTTCAGTGTTTTTTCTCTTTGTTCCCATGGACAAAGAGCATCATCCTATTCTAGCACAATGGTTTTCCATATACTTTCCCTATCTATATAGACTTTGCAGTCACCATTTGTTTACTCTTACTTCTGGGTACAAAATTATATTATGCAATTAAGAGGGCGATAACATGTTGCACTTGCTTAGCACTTTTTATTTATGAATCTCAAATTACTTTGCATAGATAGATAAGTATCATCCTCCTTTTGGATGGGGAAATTGTGGTGCGGAGAGGTTAAGTACCTTGCCTGAAGTTACAGAAAGCAAATAGGAGATTGGTAATCTGAACCCTAGGCCGCCACTCTAACCATGAAACCACACTGCACATTTTTCACCCTTATTAGGGCCAAGTGGCCTTTTCCTTCATTTCTCTTTGGAGGTTTTTTTCAATGGGTGCCATTATTAATGACTACTGAGAGATCTGCCAGTCCTGTGTTTCTCTGCCAGTCTCCAGCTGTTTGCAGCGGTTACACAGCTATTTGTGGCTGTCAATGGGCCTTTACTGGCACATAACCAGGGAGGTATGTTTATACATGTTTTCAGACACTTGGCCAAAGATGACATCTGCTTGTTAGTAGTTTTCCTTGAGGGTTTTTGACCTTTTGAACTGACCACTCTCTTCTGGTGAGAGGTTGGTATTGATGCTCAGAGCCTCGCACAACGTTAAGTTGCACAATGATTGTCTGGTTTGTCCTTAGTGAGAACATAATGCGGGCAATTTGAACTATTCATTTTCACAGTGCTTTACAAACAATCATCTTTAACATTTAACCTGCCCACATCTTATCTGAAGCTGGGAGCTACAAAGAGCTAGCTGCCTTTACAGATGAGAAAAGGGAGGAGGCACAGAGTCAACATGGTCTGTGGTCTGACTGATGTGACAGAGAGAGTCGGTGTCAAAGTTAGAATTAGTACATAGGAGTTCCTGACATCCAGGCCTGTGAACTAACTTTAGATGAGATGGCTACAACCTTCTCCTGTTTGCCTTGGAGCTGAAGGCAGCCTGCTCTCAAGGAAAATGGCTATTTGGGGGACTTTGGAGAAGCGTTACAGGCATAGTCCTCACAAGCTTTTGTTATGTTGGCTATCATTTTAGAAAATGATTTGACACCTCTCAGGTAAGCTAGTGAGCTTCTCAATATGTTGTCTCCGCATAGGTTTTCTTTTTCAACAAAAATGTCTTAATGACCAGATTTCTTATCTGTCTTTCCATTTTTCATCAACCGTGTTCCAAGGGAAAATGACAGACACTGTCTAAATAGTTGTTGAAGAAGGAGTATTTTTTTTAAATGTCTCTAACTTTATAACTGTACAATTCAGGAATCCAAAGTATTGTGAATAATATTCAAATATGTTCAAAGTTATCCTTTCCAGTGTCTTTGTCCACAAATGGTCTGGCTAGTGGGATGAGGATACAAAAGTGCTTTTGTAATCATCCTCAGTTAAAAGGACAGTAATCCTGAAGCAGCCTGTGAGAATTATAACTAAGGTATCTTAATACAATGGGCTGGAGAATAGAGGCTGTCAGATTCTGCTGGTTTTTCTTTTGCTGTTTGATCTTTGAAACATTATTATTATGTTTCAAAGGAAAGTGTTGATATAATTATGTCACCCTTCTGGAATAATGGTTTATTATAAATAAATATTGATATTAGGGAAAGGCCTGAAAGGATTAATTGGCATTGGAGTTTCAGTTAAATCTACATGTGGTTATTAAGGCTTTAGTGTAAGTCCTCTTCTCTGTGCCACCAAAAAACTCATGTGATGTGGGATTATATAACAAATAGAGAGGCACCTAAAGATGAGAATAGGTGTCTATTGGGGTTTTCAAAGGTGCCTGCATGACTAATTATTACCACTGAAATCTAATGGAATTAGATACCTAAATGCTTTTGTCATTCCCATCTGATGCCTATCTTGAACTTCTAGCATCTAGAATACTGTATTTTCTCACATACCTGACACCCCCAAAGAAAGCATGCCTTGTTTTTGGAAGGGAGAATGTAGAAGAAAAGATTTTTCTGGAGTTATGGCCAACTGTGTGGCATAGATTAAGTCCTCCTGGAAACGCACAGCATTCAGGAAGTGTGGCATCCCAGGAGATGGTTTGAGTGAGGTAATAGGAATGTCCTGGTGTGTCAGAGCAGCAATAAGGATAAGCCACAGATCCTTGCAAGAGCAGTAGCAAGACTTTTACTTTACTGTAGTACTTCTTAATATAAGTTCATGTAATTAACTAAGTGCTGTTTCCACACCACAACCCTCATAGCTCAGTGGTTCTTAGCTCAGTGGTTCTTCAGCCAAAAGCTACTGCCTCACCAGTGGCCATGAGAGATTTAACACTGGATTTTGCCTTTCCTGGTTGAAGCACCAAGAAGCAGTGGCAGCTGTCTTGGCAGCCGTGAGTCACAGACCACTTACATTCAGTTTCTCCTGGGAGAGTCACTGCTCTTCCAGGAGAAACCACACGTGTACACATGTTCAAGAGTTTTCTCTCAGAAAAAAAAAGCTGCTTTAGAAGAAAAACAACCTGGCAACAATCAGGGTTAAATCATTCCTGTGAGAGTTTCTCTTGAGAGAGTGAATGTCTGTACATGTTCTCTTTTGAGAGAAGTCACAGCACAGTCCTCCAGTATCCCAGGGTGCTTTGTTTACATTCTTCCCCAGGAAAAATTATGTCACTCTGGATCCTACTGCTCCACCTGAGCAGGGAACAGGACAGGCCCCCTTCACAATCCCCACATAGTGATGCAAGGAGAATGCAAGCTGTTAGGGCTGCCCTGTTTGTTTCTGTCATCTGTCTCAAGGCAGGCTAAGGGAGCCTGCAGATGTGTGAATAAGGGCCCTGTGGCTGCCCAGTGTCAGCACTGAAAGCTCTCTGTTCTTCAAGGGTGCAGCATTCAAATGTTTGTTGAAGTAACTATGGGTAAGTTTTTTTCTACCAGGAAAACTAACCTGTGAGAATTCTTCCTGATCATTTGAATGGGTGTATGGCAGCCATAGTGTCTATTCTACCATGCTGCTATTAAAGTGAAAAAGCAGCTTCTCCACTGAAGACATGCACCCCAAGTTCAGAGAACTGATTTTGAGAGCAAAGGTGTGTGTGGCATATGAGTAAATGTGGCATCTTTAAAATGTGTCCCATGGTCTGTCTCCCTCATCTGCCCATCTATAGGGTGGAAATACTAGTGCTCCCCAATTTTACTGGGATACTATGAGGATATCTCAGTTAAAGAGTATGAGATGCTCAGGTACTAAAGGGAAAGCGGCCATGTAAATAACTTCTTTATAGATGGGTTGGGTTGGGTGGTGTTCAAACAGAAAAAAAAAAGCGACCCAGGTTTTAAAGGTATTGGGTCCAAAAAGGAGCTTGTGCTTCTTAATAGAATCCTCTTATAGAGACGATGTTTCTTGCCCTACTCTGTTCTCAACTACAGTCATATTCTGAAGATACTTGATACCTATTTTGTAGATCTTCTCACATGCCAACTGTACCAATGGTTTACAGAGAAAGCTGGAATTTAAATATGGTTAATGTCTAAAGTCCAATTCTATTCTTATTATCCATATACAGATGGGCCAATGTCCCTGTTATGGGGGTGCGGAGTTCGACTTTGATACTGTGATGGTATCTTACTTGTGCTTTATGAGATTCCAGTTGTGTGGAGATGGCAAGGAGCATAGATGGGCTCCTCTAGAATCATTTGCCACAGCATCCTACAGCTTGACATGGTTTTAGCTTATATCATTGTAGGACTCTGAGATTTTTCTCCAGTGGGTCAGCACTTCTTTCTTAACTGTTTTTGCCTGAAATAGAATAAATTACTGTAAACAGAAAAATGTGTGGTTTATTCACACATGGAAGTGAAAGGAGCCCAAAATTAGGTCAACACTGAAAAGAAGTGATGATGGGTATCTTCAACATAATATTAAGCTAATTTTAGCACCTTAAAGTTACACGGCAGAAAGTCAGACCAGCGGATGATGACAAAATGCAGAAGTGGGCAGATCACTAGAAACCAAAGGAGCAAGTACAGCTTTAAAAACCCCTGATGGGTGGAGTCAGTTGGGATGCAAATAACTATTGGTACCTGTCCAAGAACAGATAGGGGCTATGACTATTCAAAAAAGAGCTTACTGTAAACCCCCTGTGATGAATATAGTTGACCACTGGATGTCATTGTCTCCCTACAAAAAAGCAGCAGGAGCTCTTTTATTTGGCAGTAAAATTGTTTTTGTTTTGTTTTTTTTTTTAATCGGGAGCCTCACATATGGGATCTACAGGTATTTGGCATCTTTTCCATTTGGTTTCAGTGAGCTCCTGAACCAGATTATGCTTCTTGTTTTCTTAGACTGGCAAAGGTTTACAGTTGTGAGATAAATTTGGTTTATCCTAAAACTTACAGTCACTGGGCCAGACCTTCAGCAGGAGTAAATTGTGTTACTCCACTGAAATCAGTAAAGCACTCCAATTTAAACAAGCTAAGAATCTAGCCCATTGTCTCTCTCTTTTCACTCCCATTCAAATACAGCCAATTACCTCCTCTTTTCTACTTCCTAATATATTGTTGTCCTCACCTCTATGCTCCTTCTCTATTCTCTTCCAATACAATTGTGCTCTTTATTCTCCCCATATCAGTCCTGCTGCATGCTGGCCGCCTTATTCATATTTCAGCACCGATCACATCTTTCTCTTTGCTTTGATTTTGGTTTTTATTCAAGATGAGCTCTGTTAAACTGGAAAGACAAGTTTAAGGTGACATGCTTTATTGGAAAAGGAAACTAGTCATATAAATTCAGTCTTTGGCATGAATCCTATCCATTCAGCTCATCATCAGGCTGAGATGTTTGGTTGGTTGTTGGTCTCAATTTGTTCTTTATTCAATCCCACTGCTTTTTATTTTTACTTTTTATTTTTAAATTCTGGGAATGTGTCTGTGGCCCTTGTACCAAATAAAAGATCCAGAATATAAAAAGTCAAAGATGTCACCAGACACCCTGAATGATCAACAATCAGCATAGATCTCAGACTGTTTAGATGTCATCAGTACAGAGTAGCAAGTCAAGGATAACCCACAGACATGACAAAACCTGAAAGATGCCAAATTATGTCCCTATCAGCACACTGGCAGAGATGATTCTATGGATTGCATAGTGATGATTCATGCAATGCCTCCTAATTTTGTCAATGTCTTTGGCACCTGCCCTCTTTAGTCACATAACAACTTCCAGTATTGCTGGCAGGAATTCATACTTCTTTGCTAATAGTGTCCTTTGGCCTGTTTCTCTCAGTTTCATTAAATCAGTCAGTCAATCAATCAATCAAACAGTTGGTCAGTTCTGTTTAGATGTGGACAGCAGCAAAAACGGTCATGCAAAAGAAAAACAAGGCACCCAAACAACCAATTAGTTACAATCACCCACAAAAAATAATTGTACCCAAACAATACATCAGCTCAGTCAGCCAATACAGTTCCTTTAGCCTTGCCTTTCTAGGGGTACATTGGTTTGTGCTGCTATTATTATTATTATTATTATTATTAATAACAACAACAACAATAACAACAACAATGATATAATTATTAGATTACATGGCTAAACATAGTGTCAGTTCAATATATTTTGTTGACTTGTTTGATGAGGGGGGTAAAGAGAGCAGATCAAAATTCAGTCTCTCCAATTCTTTATACATATCCTTCCCCTTTCAGAGCAACTAAAACAGTCTGATCAGAACAAAACTAAAGGGCTATTCTTCTTATAAAATGGGAAAAGGGATGGAGGGAAGAAAAATAAACTGTAACTAGGCTGGCTACAGTTTTTCTTCAAAATCAGTATATTGCAGTCAGGCCATTTTATATTGTGTAGCATCTTTCTTACCAGTTGTATTTTCAAAATGCTTTGTAGAGGCAAGTTACACATGACATAGCCATGCTAGCTGAGGTACAGGGACTTTCTGAAATCACAGGGTTGGAAGGACCTCTGCTCAGATATAAGATTTATTCCTCAAACTTCCTATCCATCCTCTCCTTGAAAACTGCCAGCAAGGGAGCTTCTTGAATTTCCCTATGCAGCTTGTTCATTTGTCCTACTGCTCTTGAAGCTCGATCCAAATCTGCTTTGCTCTAGCTACTTTGCATTGCAGAATGGCAATGAATGTTTTCAGAAGAGACTGGAAAACAAACAGAGAAGAAATTGCAGGAAGGAAGGTTTCCACAGCCATGGTGGTAAGGCTGGCATCTTAGACTGATGCTTTTTCAAAGATGGCAAATGTGTAGGAGTCATCTGATCTGCCAGGTACTGCACTGCAGATTTTGCAGAATTTTGCACACCACATTTAGGCTAGATATCAGGAAAAACTTCTTCAGGGTGGCCAAAATGTGGAATGGGTTTCCAAGAGAGGTGGTGCTGTCCCCTACTTCTGGGGTCTTTAAGAGAAGGCTGGATAGGCATCTGGCTGCAGTCATCTGACCCCAGCACTCTTTCCTGCTTAGGCAGGGGGTTGAACTCAATGATCTGTTGAGGTCCCTTCCGACCCTAGCATCTATGAATCTATGCCACTGAATGGCCTGGACAGAATAGAGAGGAGAATACTGCTAGAAAAAAGGAGGGTGTAAGAGAGTATGGAGGGCGTTATGGCAGACAGTTTACATCCACCTCCTGATGGATTTTAGAATGAGTGAAGACAATTTTTAACTTAACGATGGAGTGCTGGAATGTCTGCAGGTGTGGGTCACCTGTTTAACATTGTTCTCCTTCAACCAGATTTGAAAAAGCTGAAACTTAAACCATGGAAAAGGAAGCATTAGTAAGGATAGATTTTACTTTGATAGAAGATAGAAGGAACTATTTCCTCTTTTGCAATTAAATCCCCAGTTTTCTGTTTAGAAAAAACACACGGTGTTTCCCACTACTGGGTTATAAGGTAATCTTCAAACTAAAATTCAGAAGATAGATTCAGAGTGGTAATATTCTTAAAAGTGACAGTAACCCTCCTCCCCACCCCCCACACCATGTCTCCTACCCAAAAAAAGTGTTCAAAGTCATATTTGCTTAGTTTAATGATCAATATAAGTCTTTTCCAGCTTTCTACTGCAGTTACATTCTAGTTATAAAGATAGTGAGTTGGAATCTACTCATATTTCTCATGAGTAATATAGCCTGACAAATCAGAATAGATGTAGGGGTCGGGCAGAGTGGCTGCATACCTCCAGGGATGGGAGAATATTATCGCTGAACACAGCAATGTGCATGGCTATTTGATATCATTTGAAGGAGTAGCCAGTCCTGGAATACAGCTACTGCTTTGGAATCTAAGCAAGATGTGGGCTCGGGGGAAAATACACCTTACACAGGGTGCAAAAATCTGGTTACATAATTTTGATCAATAAAAAGGAAGGCAGACTGTAATCGGGGCTGGATTAACCCTTTGGTAGGTCCTAGGCAAACACATTCATGGGCCCCAGGCCAGTCAAGAGCCCCCCACTTTGGTGCTGCTGCCCTTGGGGAGCAGGACTTGGAGCCCCCACTAGGAAGCAGCTGCCATGGTGACAAGGTCAGCAGAGGGGAAGGGAAGGGAGGTAGATGGGGCCACGGGGCCATTTGCGCTGCTGCCATGGAGGGAACAGCCAGGGCCCCCCACAGCACAGGGTCTTAGGCATGTGCCTAGTTTGCCTATGCGTATTCTGGCTCTGACTGTAATGTAGACTTTTGGTTACAAAGTAAAGGAGGCCACAGTTCTACATATACTTATATACTTGCTTAAGTTTACTCACTGAAGCCCTGCTTAACATAGCAAAGCTATAGCTTTTCTTTTTTTTCAATTCTTGTACTTTGCCTATGCTGAGTCTACAGTGTAGCAAGTTGCTTTAATAAGTCTCATTACCTTACAAAAGTTGAATAGTAAGTAGATGTTGAGATGGCCTTTTGTAAGAGGCAGCCTTTAAGGGTGACAGTAAAATGACAGAACATGCATTTCTTTAAAAACCTTTTTCCAAGTAATGCACCTGTTTGCTCTTGAGGTCAGTCTAAGATTTATGATATCCCTATTTAGAGAATGTTGTTTTGTTGTGATTTTTTTTTTTTAAAGTAAGGTTTCTGATTTATATTAAACATCCACCTGTCATTAACAGACTTAAACAAGATTTGGGGCTGGTAAGGTAGTTACAACATGTTTCTGGATAGATGTTCAATCTATCAGTCCTCAGCTCTTCAAATGTAAAAGTCAAACTTGCCTGAGGATGACAGAGCACTCACTAGGTTAGTGGTCTTGGAAACAATTTACCTCAGCTCTGATTTTGCAGATCCATGTTTTTTGGTCACTCTATATCTCAAAGCATACCAGTTAAGCAAGATTGTACAAGGTCAGTACTGGAAGTACTGTCTGAGAGATCACCTCCATGCTAAACAAAATGGGGTTATTCATTCGAAAGGTGGATGCTGAGCCCAACATGGGCTTTCGGGCACTGGGCTGCTGAAAAGACTGTTGCTTGAATGGGCTGTAAATCTAAGATCTTGACCACATCTCATGAAAGATCTCATGACACCTGTAGCAAAAGTAGATGTGTTAATGTTGCCAAATTACTTAATGCTTCTTTATATTCCATGCAGAATATAAATGAACACAATCTTCTTAATTTCATGACCTAAATTATCAACTAGCCTCACTTTCCAGTGCTGAACAGCTACATCCTACCTTGGAAGGACCTCACTTACAATTTTGAACAGAGAGAGCATAATGTTTCTGGGAGTTGAGAGCTTGCAGGAGAGTGGACGATGGTTTACAGGGACTCTTGAAGAACCCTTAACATTCATAGTATTTGGAAAACACGTTAACAATTTCAATTATTTCTCAAACCATATCTGAACTTTGGACACTTACTCAAAGATCACCATGTTGTCTATCTCAGACATGAAAAAAATGATTGGTTTATGCATTCTAAGATTTTTTTAAATAGTAAATAAGGGGGTTCTTCTTACTATTTGTTTTTTGAGCTGTGGATGAACTCGTCATATTTTATATTTTCTTTGCAACCATTAGGATTAGAAGCTTTTTTAAAAAAAATGAAACCTTAAATTTTCAAGAGCATGGCTCCAAAAGTTGAAACTTAAAGAAAAACAGAATATGATGAGACTCATGAAAAGCATTGTGAGAGTTGGTATCTCGGAGTTGATGCAAGCTAATAATTAAAAAAAAATTAAACCTTTTTTTGTCACTAAAAAAATTTAACCTTTTTCCCCAGAAGCATAGTGTGGAAAAAAAAATGCATCTTGGGCTGCCATCTCTTCCCCACCTCCCTTCCTGCTTCCTGCTACCTTCTTGATTACAGACTGGATAGTCTCATGGGGTGCTTACACAAGTTATATTTTTTGCATGATCTGTCCCCTGAAAGCACTCTACCGGCATGACATAATACACATTCATGGCTGCAGAACACTTTAAAAATGACTGATCGTGTGAAAAATTAACTCTTGATAAATCAGCTATTAGCTGAAGGCACACTAGAGCAGAGCACCTAAGGAAACTTCTATTTAGGATCCCTTGAGGGTTAATTTTTTGCATTCTTGAGAGCAGCAGTTAAGGGCCATTTGTAAGTCCTCCTCAGTATGTGCAATGACAGCCCAAAATTGATGTACTGAAGTTTCACAACTGAGGCCGATGTAACTTTGGTTTGGCACAGAGGTGGGAGAGATTGAAAAGGTTCCCATCCATCCTATACTCAGTGCCATTGCCATGTGGCAGATCAGGATGAGCATCTGGATAACCGCAAGAAAGACGGAAAACAGAATTGATGCAGTCACGCTGCCTGGTTTGATACCAGTTCGAATGGCAAAGGGTTCCACTGTAAAGCCACTGCATAGGATGGAGACAGTGATCTGGTCATGAAGCAGTCTTAGGATGGTGATACATTTCCCCGGGCAGCCAAACTTGAATAAGATCTTCCATATAGGGTCACAGTTAACAGAGCTAAAGGTTTTGGTCAATCAATAAAGGCCATATACAGTTCCTGGTGTTGTTCTTGGTATTTTTCCTGAATCTGCTGGGCTGCAAAAATCATGCCCGTGATGCCTCATGATGGTCTGAAGCCACACTGAGACTCAGGAAAGATTTCCTTGGCAAGAGAGCAGTTGGTTCAGGCAGAATTTGAGCAAGGATCTTCCCAGGAATGGAAGGGATGGCAATACCTCAATAGTTTCCACAGTGAGACTTGTCACCATTTTTAAAAAGGGAGATAATATTGGCATTTCTCAGGTTAGTGGGAATTTCCCTAGTGTTCCAGATTTTAAGAAACTGTGTGTGGAGCTTCTTGGTCATAGTTTCCTCACCAACTTTGAAGACCTCAACTGGTATATACCCTCCAAGCCAGATGCTTTGTTGTTCTGCATCTATCTTATCACCAGGTGGACTTCTTCAGAGGTTGGTGGACTGATGAGTGCTTCTCTTACTAAATGCTGCAGGATGCATTTGATAGTTTAATCAGTCACCATTGATTCTCGGTTCAGGAGATTTTGGTAGTGCTCCTTCCAGTGGTTTTTGACAATCTTGTTCTCTTTGAGGAGTGTACTGCTGTCTTCAGATCTAAGTGGGATGAGTCCACAAGAATTTGTTCCATACACAGCCTTGATTGCAGTGAAGACGTTCTGCAAGTCATGATTGTCAACAAATTGTTGGATTTCTTTCACCTTCTCTTCCCACCATTTGTTCTTGATTTCTCAAATCCTCCTCTGTGCTTCAGCTTTAAGCTGTTGGAAAGTTCCCTTCTTCTGACTGGATGTGGGATGGTTTTGCCAGTCACAGAAAGCTTTTATCTTCTGATCGAGAAGGGCTTTGATTTCAGCATTGTTTTAATTACATCAGTCCTGTTAGTTTCGGGTGATAAAGCCAGCTGATTCCATGCAAGCCTCATGGATGGTCTCTTTAGAGATTACCAATCTTTCTCAACATAAGTGTTATCATTTTCAAGTCTAAGACTGGCCAGTTTCTTACTGAGATGTGTTTGGAGGGCTTTGCAATGTCTAAGGGTTTGAAGGCATTTGATATTGTACCATCTTCAGAGTGATTTGGGTTTGTTTCAATGCAACCCTGGTGGACCTGATTGATCACACTAAGTGATGATCAGTCCAGCAGTCATTGGCTTCTCTCACAACATGCATGATATGGACTCTTTTAGATCACGCTCTTATAATGCTGTAGTTAAGAAGGTGCCATTGCTTCAAACAGGAGCATTGCCATGTTGTTTTGTACCTGTCACATTGTCTGAAGACAGTGTTAGTAATGTCAAGGTCATGTTCTACACATTTACTGAGTAAAAGGATGCAGTTGTAATTGGCCTTGTCTGCCCGCAATAGTCCCTCTTCACACATTAAAATCCGAGCCAGCTCTTGCATTGACGTCTCCAAGGAGGATGATTATGTCCTCTCACAGGACGGTAGTCAGGATGTCCCAATGCAGTGATTAGCATTACCACACACTGGGTGTATCTTCATGAGTGGCAGACTGCGCAGTTGTTACTAAATGACTGTGCAGTAACTGGCATAGCCAAAAATCATAAGGTATTTTAAAAATAAGTTATATTGTGATTTTTAGGTACCTCATACATGACTTTGAGCCTTTGGGGTCAGCCATGTTGCAAGTAGATGATAATGAACTATATCTCAAAGATATGTCTTTAAATTAAAATGTAAATCTTTTAGGAGGGCAAGGAATGGCAGTTGGAGTTAATCAGCTAATGCTTTTTAGTAGCTTTTCTTTTTATGTTACTTGTCATATTTTTGAGTGATTTATAAAGAATCCATTTTCAGAGTGAGAGCTTGGTATCCACAAGATCTTCAGGCATTTCCTCCCCTTCACAGTAGGCACGTCTACACAAGATGTCTTAGTTACTTTCATAACCAAATACTAAATGACTGTGCAGTAACTAGCATCCTGGCACAGCTGCCTGCTGATGCTTACTGCATAGTAGCTTGTTACTAATATGCAGTATTATCACATCACATTTTCTGCCCAGTGACACTACTGCACAGTAGTAATAAGCTACTGCATAGTAAACATCTCATTTAGATGCACCCAGTGACAATTAACTTAGTAGCTCAAAGAATGGTTGTCTTTCCTTATCCATGACAACAGTCAATAGTTTGGCTATTTCATGAGAAATTTGTTATTAAGCACAGGGCAACACAAGTCAGTTTGGCCTAATTCTTGTTCTTTCCTAAAATTCCTTTGAGTTCTCTTTTTTTCTAGCTAGTTGGATATAAGTTGGTCAAATTGTTCTTGAAATATCATGAATACCCCTTAGCTACTCTCTTTGCTACACTCATCATGTTCCCATGTGTCACTGGAAATTCCTCATTTTTAGGTTAGACATGAGGCAATCTTTATACCGTCAGCACTAACTACCACAGAAGTTTTTACCAGTACCTGCTTGGGTAGTAGTAGGACTGGAGTGTTGTGGTAGCCGTGATGGTCCAGGAAGTGTGTGAGGGGCAGGGATTTTCTGGCATGTGTGTCAGTGGGTGCTGGATAGGATTGAAGTCCCCTAGCTCTTGCATCCAGCTGGTCTGTGCCTTGAGAGGAGGCTCATGTTATCTTTGCAGAATCTAACAGCAGTAATCACCCAGTCCTTGCCTGCCATATTTTATCGCAACTTATAGATACTGGGACGTGTTCCCTTGCTGGGAGTTCACTTCAAGGATATATGATGTTTGTCTTCTCTGGGGCTCCAACCTCTCCTTACATCCCAGCCAAACACCAACCAGATATTCTGATCTCGCAGCACGTATCAGTCACCAACAGATGTTCTATTTCTTTATTGATCTTTTTTTTTCATGGCTCAGAATCTCCTTCAGTGTTGTTGTTCAGATGGAAGACGTCTGGATGGACATAGAAGACCTGCTCTCAGTTATAATTGACAAGACGACTATAACTGTCACAAAACAACACTGCCCAGGTCAGTATTGAACAAAACCTAAAGTCCTGGGATGTGTTAAGTACTTTCTGTTTTCTTCTTTCTTCTTCTTCTTTTTTTCTTTTTAGATGCCCATTTTTTTCCTCGTGGCCTCTGGTCTGCGCCTCATTGGAACAACCCCACCGGTATGCACAAATTCAATCAAAGAAAAAAGAAAACATATACTCCACAGGTAGGCAGTGCATTTGCTCACAGCTGCCTGATATCCTTTAGTATCTGCTCAAATCTTCCCTTTCCTTTAGACAGCTTGACTTCAATCAGTCTTTTCACTTTAAATGATATGTTAATATCTTAAACATAGAAGAAATAAGAAGGAACAAAACAACCTTTTTCCTGTTGAACTGCTTTCAGCAGGTTCCTCCAGCTCCATACTCTGGCACTCACCGTAGACAGACCCTGCAGCATGCCCACTCAGTGGTTGGAGCCCTGACGTCTCTGTCCCTCTTTCCCCGACTCCCTTGTTTACTTGCTGCCACCCCACCACCTCTTTCTGCAGGTTTTTTTTCTGCAGAAGGGCATCCGGTACTGGAGATGTCAAACTGGAAGGAGTCGTAGCTCCTGAAAGGATGTTCTGGCAGCTGCATTTCTCCCTCCATCTGTTTGGCTTCCTGTTGGTCTGGTAAGTTTTTCGGATCCCTTTCCTTTTTCTCTGAAGAGACAGAGGAAGCCTCTTCATAATGTGTTATTGGACCAACTGTTTAGTTGGGATAGTTGTTGGACAAACTTTTGAGTATCATGTGACCTGAGGATGGGCACGTAATGCCCAAAAGTTTGTCTAACAGCTCTCCCAGCTATACAGTTGGTCTCATAAAGCACGTCACAAAAAAGCTATGCTCTTCTTAGGGAGTGTCAGGAGGAAGGACAGCAAACAGGCTGAGGTGCCCCCAGCTTGCTGTGGTTAGCAAGGGGTCCTGGCTGCTTGTGGCCTAACTATCCCCTGCTGTTGCCTGCCTGGGTGTGGCTGCCTGTGTGTAAACAGCAGCGTTGTCAGTGTCCGGCAGGCTACTCGTCAGGACAGGTGCTTCTCTCTAGCCCTGGCTCTTGGTTCTTAGTTCTTTGGTTCCTACCTCTGATCCCTAGTTTTCAGGCCCCTGGGTCATGCTTACTTGTTTGTGGATTCCTGTTCCCTGGGTCCTGTTTGTTGGCTGCTGCGTTTTCTCCTTGTTCCTGGCTTCTGCCTATTGGTTTCTGGTTCTAGACTGTAGCCTAAACATTCTGACTTGCTGGGTTTTGACCCCTGTGCACCAGGCCCCTGTCTAGGCCCCTGTGTGCTGACAGCTGGCTCCTGACTTGGAACTTGGCTTGATTATTGCCCATGTCCCAATCCCATACAACTAAAGCTGCCTACTCCAGACCCCCGCTGGTAACTGGTCTGGATTCCTGTCCTCTGTTCCTGACACCCCTTCTGGCTCATGGTTCTACCCAAGGTGACACCTGGGTCTGGTCCCTTACAGATCTTGGCCTCTGATCCCCTGACTCTACCTTGAGGTACTTTTTTCCCTTATCTTGTTTGTTTCTGATCCCTTGGGTTGAGATCTTCTAGAGTCAAGCCCCCACTGACCTTGTCATACCCCTGACAGGTAGTCTGATATCGGGTATTTTTGCAATCATTGCCCCTTTGCCTGGCATATCTGCCTTTTTTAGTGTCTCTGTTTCTGGTACGTTATCAGTGAATTGATTATTATTTACTGGAAATTTGTTTCAGACTCTATTGAATGGAAAATGGAATTCAATTAAAATGTACCCCCCCAGTTATTTAAAAGTGTGTTTTTTATTTAGTGAAGAACTATTTTAATATGTTGGATACATCAGGGGGAAAGTAAGTTGAACTAAGCACGTTTTGCATTTAAAATGGTGTATTAAACAAAGTGAGCACATAGAGTGAGGGAATTCAGTGGTTCCTGATTACTGTGTTTTTCAACCTAATATCTCATTCTCTCACACCTAGCTTTTACTCATACATTAGGGCTAAGTACAGACAGTCAAAAAGCCTGAGGCTGAAAGTATTTAATCTTTGTAGGTAAGTCTAAACTGCAAAAATTGAACTGATAAGCAAATGAGCAGACATTCACATTTGAGTCCAGAAATGCAGCCATTTGCCTGTAGGCCAGAAGCTGGGAGGCACTAGACCATGCCTCCCCGCTAGGCTGGAGCAGACAGCTTGGGCCAAGACTAGCCTGCCCACCCTGCAAGGGAAAGGGACTGAGGGGAAGCTGAAAAGCATCTTTGAATGCTGGGGGACTGTGAGTTAACTTGAATCTAAGGAGATCTGGGGCAGAAGTCAATAAGACAGTTTAACTTAAATCAGTTAAGTCTTATACTACATCCATCCAGTCTTATCTTGAACTGGTTTTGGCCATTTTGCAAGAAGTTTATGTGCACTGAACTTCTGGGCCAGGTACAGACAGTCAAAAAGCCTGAGGCTGAATCAGTTCAGTCTTTACAGGTTAGTCTAAACTGCACAGATTAAATTGAAACAGAAGTAAACACACATTTACTTTTGATTCAGGAAATGCAGCCAGGGCTGGAAAACATGCTGGGATGCTGTGGGGCTGTGATTTAACTTGAAGCAGGAAAGGGGCTGGGACAGAAGTTTCATAAATTGGTTTGACCCAAATCAGTTAAGTTTGATTCAGACAGGTTTATCTTAAACCAGTTTCAGCCATCTTGAAAACTGGTTTATATGCACTGAGCTTCTGTTCTGTTACAGGTTTAAACTGGTTTTTGACCACTTACACTGGTTTATATGTGACTTCTGTCCCTTGCTGTGTTGTATTACAGATTTGTACCGGCTTCCAATCACTTGTACTGGTTTATATGTAATTTCTATCTGTACCCTAGAAGAGGAAAATAGGCTTTCTGCTTTTCCAGCCCCTGATTGTTTTCTCAATTATGAATGATATGAATAAACCTAGTGAAGAAAATTTTCTCTCTGCACCTATGGAGAAAAGTCTTGTGAAACTGAACTAGAGCAACGAGTCTCTTCCACTGGGTCAGTGGCTTTACTGTCTTTAAATTCTGGCAACAGAACTGTACTGCTTAATATTATAAACCATGAAATAACTTGCATTAAAATAAGAATATTTGTTATCATTTTAAATTAAATTTACATGGGAGCAATTTG
Organism: Crocodylus siamensis; assembly: GCF_052110815.1. Lineage (NCBI taxonomy): Eukaryota > Metazoa > Chordata > Crocodylia > Crocodylidae > Crocodylus > Crocodylus siamensis. The sequence goes on along the minus strand of NC_143404.1, from coordinate 32,842,489 downwards.
AAAGAGAAAGATGCATTTAAATTAACTCTGTTTTAAGTGGTTTCTATTTTTACATAATTGGTTTTTATCCACCCTGTACATATGTTAGTTATCCAGCAAGTTATCTTGTCTACTTTAATTATTTCCAATCTCTTTTAGCATCCTATTCCATCATTTGCAGAGCAGTACTTCTCCAGTGGTGTTTGTTGTTGCTTGGTTTATGTAATGATAGCCTTAGAAGCCCTACCCAAGGGACTGGAGTTATGTTGTATAGATTAGTAGTTCTCAAAAATTTTAGACTCAGGTCACCTCTCCATAGCTTTTTTGAATTTAGCAGCACCCCATTTCAAAAAAAATTTCACTTATTTTTTGGTTGTGGAAAAATAATGGAGTAATTTTTCTATAGCAAACAACAGATCAGTATGGCTTTGACATAATGGATTCATAATTGAAATATCTAGATTTATCCTGTCATCTAACAGTGCTAATACTGCATGGCACTGTTCAAAAGATCTTGGGGTACTCCAGGGTGCTGTAGCACCTTGATCGAGCATCAGTGCTTAGACATTTTAGGTCTACATAATTGGAAAGGGCCCATCTCCCAGAGATCATACAGTATAAACAAGGGATTTCAGAACAAGAGAAGGAATTTCTGAAGAGGATGGGAAGCTCTAAGAGAATGCAGCTGTGGCTTACCCAAGACAGGGAGATGAGGCAGAGCAGTGCTCTCCACAACTCCCCTTTATTTCCCTGTTCTTCCATCTCTTTAGTAGTGATCTCGGACTTGTTGGGTACTTTAGCTTAAGCCAGGGGTAGGCAACATTTTTTGGCTGGAGTGCTGAAAAACACCCGAATGTCTACTGTGGAAGGTGCCAGAGTGCCGGCATGCCAGAAAAACAAAATGAGGGCAGGGGGTACCTGGCAGGATGCCCTGGTTGTGCCCCTTGTCCCCCATCCCAGGCTTTGTGGTTGTCAGCAGCTACCCCAGCTCTGGGTAGCTGCTGGAGCCCAGCATCAGCTCCAGCATCAATTCCGTGCTGGCGGCTACTATGTGTGCACCTCAGAGCACACAGCGGGGCAGCACAGCCCGCCCTGAGGTGTGCGCACAGTTGCTGCTAGCATGAAGCTGATGCCAGAGCTGTGGAGCCTGGTGCAGCTGTTTGCAGCCTGCCTACTGCTTGCTCCACCTGCCCAGAGCCCAGGCTGGCAACAAACAGCTGTGCTGGGCTCTGGAGCCCAGTCACCAGCTCTGTGCCGGGAGCAGGGGACACCAAGGTTGTGCTGCCTCAGGCCCTTCCCCCACTGCCTTCTCTGAGGCATGCATGTACACACCAGTACAGAGCTGAAGCCGGGGCACTGGAGCTGGCACAGCTGTTTGCAGCCTCGTGGCTGCAGCCAGCCCCGGCTCTGGGGAGCTGCTGCCAGTGAAGAGCCCAGGCTGCTCCCAGCAGGCAGCTGGGATGCTGCAAACCCTGCTGGGAGCAGCCCGGGCTCAGCTGGTGGCAGCAGCTACCCAGAGCAGGGGCTGGCTGTGGCATGCCAAGCAAGATAGCCTCGTGTGCCTTGCTTGGTATGCGTGTTGGGGGTTGCTGATCCCTGGCTTAAGCTATTTCCTTGTCCCTGGCTGTGAATATTTCATAGTCTTTACTGAATCAGCTCAGCATTGTTGCATTGTCTTGTTTGTGCATATTTTTGCATGCATTCATATGGCTGTGTAATACTTGTCTGACTGAGAAATTAGGCCCAGAATAGCCTCTCATGTAGTTAACTTTAATTGGGGGAATGCACAGATATAGGACTATCTTTTGGGTTTTTTTTCTGTTCCTGCTCTGTACACAGTATAGCTCTTTGACTACTACGTGAACTGCTGTCCTTTCAAAACCATGCCCAGATTCCCACTACAGCCACCTTGAAGAACTGTTCTTTCTCTCTTGCTTCATTTAATTGAAGTCTTTTCATTATGCAAGCAAAATGTAGGGTTTATTCATGTTTATTTCTTTCTGAGATGATGTGTTCTCTCCTCCATTGCTTCCTTTCCTCCTGCTTTGTTTCCTTCATCCCTTCTCTAAACTTGGTGCCCCCCACCAATAATTTAATGTCCCTGTCAGTGTCTTGTTTTAACCATGTCTCTACTATTCTAATTATATCATGTTTCTCTGTTAACACATGTGATTCTAATTCAATAGTATTGTTACATATCAGCTCATAGCATTGGTATGAAAAATATTTAGGGTACAAGCCTTTCTTGCTCATGCAGGGAGGTAGGAAACAGGAATGTACTACTCCTCCAGTCTTTCTTCTGCAGGTGCATCTGCTGTCACCAAAAGCCTGGTGGTCAACCCAGAATTCTCAATGGGTAGACTGAAGAACTTATATTGATTACACTTGGCTGATATTCCAGTTGGAGCAGCATGGTCTCCCACCAACAGCTTGTTATTGACAGGACTATACTGTTACCAGATTTGCCTGTCACTTTGGGGTGTGCTCATTTATTAGGGTTATGTTTCTGGGGTCTCTGTAATTCTATCAATGTGCTGCTTGTTTCATAGTTGGTAGGGTCGGAAGGGACCTGAGCAGATCATCAAGTCCAACCCCCTGCCATGGCAAGGTGTTCGTCTAGCCTCCTCTTAAAGACCCCCAGGGTAGGAGCCAGCACCACTTCACTTGAAAGTTGGTTCCAGATCCTAGCCACCCTGACAGTGAAGTAGCGCCTCCTGATGTCTAGTCTGAATCTACCCTCTGCCAGCTTGTGACCGTTATTTCTAGTCACTCCTGGCAGTGCTCGGGGGAACAGGGACTCCCCCAGTGCCTGCTGGTCCCCTCTGACTAGTTTGTAACATGCCACTAGATCCCCTCTTGGCCTTCTCTTGTGGAGGCTGAACAGGTTCAGCCTCTCTGTGTAGGGCCTGCCCTGCTGTTCCCTTATCATGCGAGTGGCTCTCCTCTGGATCCTCTCCATGTTGTCCGCAGGAGCGTCCCCTATTGGCCCACCACAGTCTGCACACCAGCATTTTGTAAAGGCAGCACCCGTTCTGCAAAGTCACTTTTGAGGCTATATTGCTTCTGATTTTACCTCCATTAGTTGGGAGAAGGGAAGTGGTGTGTCACTCCCCAGCAGCCTGGGGGCTGCTTTGCACTAGCCACTTTGCACCAGCAACTTTGCAAAGTTGCCCACAGGGAATCATGCCTTCTCAGGCTCTTTCACTCGCATCTTCACAACCCTTGCATTTTCCCTAGATGGAAACTTTGAAAATGTGCTTTTCCAAGATGCTTTTTGCATTCTTTTCCAGCCAGGTGCCAGGCACCATTGTCTTTGTTTTGGAACACCAAAGTGAGGCCGTGGGTGGTGGGGGGCAGCATGGGGTTTAAGACCTGCTTTGCTTGCACACAAACCCAGGGACTTTGCAAACTTTTCCACTTTCTTTTTGTGCTCTTTTCCAGCCCAGCACCAGAGTGTCCAGTTTTTTTTCCATACCAAAATGAGGCTGCCACTGGGAGAGGCTTGCTTTGCTGAAGAACTATAAATTGGGGGAGCAGAGGTCAGGGTGTGCGTCCGCTGTATCGAAGAGGGAGGTTTGAGGTAGGTGAGGGATGACAGCACAGCAGGGGCAGAGAAGGACCCATCCCAATCACAAGACTTGCCTCTGGGGGGGCACAGCAGTGTGAATTCAGGGTTTGGGAAAACTGCAGGCTGATCAAGTGCGGTGCAGTGAAGCTTTGAGTGCTATTTGATGCCCGCACCTCTGCAACATGCAACTCAAAAGAGGACATGGCAATGTGCTATACACCACCTTTGGTAAGTGACACCTGACACTTGTCTGTGTCCTTAGGGTGGCAGGGTCGTCCCTAGGGGAGTGCAAATAGAAGCGGCTGCCCCAGGCACAGCTCTTTGGAGATGGGTGGAGCAGACAGGGTGACTCCTCAGTGCTGCCACTGGCCTCACATTCAGATGCTCGCCAACCTCTCCTCCTCCCCCCCCGCCATGGCATATGGGATCACCTCTGTGAGGGAGGGAGGGGTGCTAATTTGCCAAGGCCCTGCAACAGTGGCATATTGTAGGTCTTCAGTTCACAGGGGACAAGCCCAGGGTGCTGCTGCGCTCACTCCCACGTGCCCTGGACAAGCAGCCTTTTGCAGAAGCTTCAGTGGTGGGCAGGGGGGGAAGGGGAGGGGGACCAGCGCAGAGTGGTGGTGTCCCCTTTGCGTCTGTGCTCAGGACAGCTGTCCTACCCGCTGCCACTGGTATGCCACTGCCCTGCACCCCGGTAGGTCATCTGTGGTTGGAGAGGGAACACCTTGTTTAGTTCAAATTTATTGTAAACAGGGCTGGTGAAATTTTATGGGCATGAAGGAAGGCATACAAGGTGCACAAGAGGCACCAATACAAATTCCAATACTCTTTCTACCCTCCCTCCTTCCCTTCCTTTGGTTTTTAGATCCCCTTCCACTACTAGCCACAGGCTGATCATTTCCTTTTGCTGTAGCAAGAGGCAGAAAGAGAAAGGAAGAAAGAGAAGATGAAGAGGATGACAACACTTCCGTAAAGATTTTCTCAACAACTGAACCTATTATGTATTATAATTATAGTTGACTTTCTTCCTATATACTTTATATAGACATAATATAATAACAGGTAATACTAGGGGTCAATAATAATATTAATTCCAATAGTAATATATTAATAAGCGTTTGTAATAATATTAATATTGATGATTTATTAATGGTAAAAAATAATTGTAATGGTTTGATTCCTTATCACAGCATTTCAAAGCAGGTAGATCTGCCTTATCACCACCCCCCTTCAGCTGCTTCTTTCAGCATACATATGACACACCCTGGGCCTCTACCATATATATATATATGTAGACTTAGGTAATATAGGTTTCTAATTACTGTTCGATCCCTTATGATGAGAAAGCAGATAGTGAGCATAAGGCAGATGATTTTGTGCTCTCCCTGACTCTTTCCTCATGGTGGTGGTGGGGGGGAAAGGGGGGAACGCCCACCTCCTGGTTACAGACCAGAATAAGGAGCAAGTTCTTCCCTAGGTCCGGCCTTCTGATCTGGGGAAAAGTACCAAAATTCTGAGCCTGACACCATATCAGAAGGAGGGCAAGGCTTTCTTTTTGCCTTCCTCCTTGGTTGCAAATTATGGTTGTGAATTATGAATTGCCTTTACACACTGTAATATTTTAATTGTTTATGGCCACTAGTACTGTTAGGACTTCTCTTCCTTCTATGTGAATTGTTGCACTGATTCTGCAGGTCTATTTTGTATTATTCTTGCCCTCCTCCTGGTTGCTGGCCACAAGTGTATTGCTGAGGCTTCTCTTCTGTGTACTACTTCAATTGTGGAGGCTTTCTTCACAGGCTTTGGTCCGAGCATTAGCTCTAGTATGGTAAGAGTTGTCTTCTGATGGGTAAATACAGAAAGTATGTATTCACACCCATTTCATAGTCTTCTTGACCTGTTCCTGGTTACTGGCCATGTTTGCTAATGAGCGTATTATGGAACTGTAATTTGATAATTGTTGCTGGTCACAAATGCGGCGGCTTTCTTTGTGGTTGCTGGACAAGGCCTCCGGCAAATTATTCCGAGGTGCCTTCCAGCTCTAATGTCTATGAAATCTATGAAATTCCCTCCTGGGGTTGGGGTAGTAGGTCCATGCCTGCAGACTCTTTCCTCCAAGCACCCATCTCTGCCTTACACCTCTCTGTTGCACCATATAACTTTCTAATTGTTGCTGTGCACAAATGCCGCTGAGGCTTGAATTTCTTCTCTGAATTATGGAGGCTTTCTTCTTGGTTGCTGGCCAAACACTTTTGCTTTCTTCACTGACTTTGGATCAAACGTCAGTAAGATTTGTTGTCTTCTGACCAGGGTCAATACAGAAAACATGTCTTCAAGCCCATTTCAGAGTTTTCTCATTGGTTACTGGCCATGTCCCAGCAAATTCGGACTGGGGAACATGTCTCTTGACTGGGGAAAAGCTTCTTGCTGGGGAAAACCCTCCCTGCTTCCTACATCAGCATGATTTGCGTAAGTTCTGCAGGCCCATTTCATAGTCTTCTCACCCTTCTCCTGGTTACTGGCCATGTTGCAGCAAATTTGGACTGGGGTATATGTCTTCAGACTGTGTGACTCCTTGAGACTTCCATCTCCTTGAGTTTCTTTTCTGAATTGCAGAGGCTTTCTTCTTGGTTGCTGGCTAAGGCTTCTGGCAAATTCCCTCCCAGGGTCTGGGTAGTAGGCCCATGCCTGCAGGCTCTTCACCCCACTTGCCCACCTCTGCCTTACAGCTCTCTGTTGCACCTTGTAACTTTTGAATGTTGCTGGGCACAAATGCAGCTGAGGCTTGAGTTTTTTCTCTGAATTGTGGAGGCTTTCTTCTTGGTTGCTGGCTGTTTCATGTGACCCCATATGGGTAGTCAAGGAACAGCTCCCTACTTAATAGAAAGTGTCTTTATTATAGCAGTTTCTTACAGAGCTGTTAAAGAGCCTACTGTGCTCCCCCATTCTCTCTAACTCTCTTGTTTTTTCTGTCTCCTCCCCTCACTTCCTGTTCCTCCTTTGGACTCCTCCTTCTGCTGCTGCTGGTTTTGCCTCTGAGATCCATACATATTGTTACATCTTTCCTTTCAACAGTTCAAAACAGATGATTAACTTATTCCCCTGGTTGGGCCAGAGGTTGCTAGCACATAGCCCACTGTGGAGGCTGAGCCTTTACTGCTGGTCTGCTGTGTTCTTTAGGGCTCATAGTCATCCAGGTATGCTGTTCATTGTACCAGCCTCCTGCTTCTTGTTTGACTTTTCTGGGTGCTATTCCTGCTTCTGTTCTGTCCTTGTCTTTGTTTTGTGGGCTAGACTCTGCTTGTGTATCTTTTTCCTTTGTGGAGTCCATGGCATCTTTCTCCCCTTATCTGGGGCTCACTGATGACTGACCAGTTGTCAAAGTTGTCTTGGTCCTGATCCTAGAATCTTTTGCTCAATTGTATTTCTGCTTTGCCAGCACTCTGCAGCTGCTTCCAGTTATATCTCAGTCTCTGTCCACTATCTGTATGCACAAGTACTGTTTGACCCCAGTATTCCTTCCTGCCATGGCAGGGGGTCGGACTAGATGATCTGCTCGGGTCCCTTCTGACCCTAGAAACTATGAAACTATGAAACAACTTCATAAGAACCATCTCCCACAGCACCCTCAATGGTGTCCTTTTGCCATTCTTTCACATGTGGACTTACTGGTTGTACCCAGACCTTTCCCCCTCTGCACAGTGGTCTCAGGTCCCTGGCTCCTTTGTTATATTGTGATACTTGTTGATATTATTGCTTTTTTAGCTGCTTCCATGTACTGTCACCCCTTCCTCCCTCAGGTTGTAGCAGAACATGGGGGAGTAATGTCTTAGTTCTCCGGCCCATTACTTTTTGGGCTGGGCTACTGTCCATTCCTTGGGAGGGTGCATTGCCATGAGTGACTGGTGCCACCTTAGTCGGGGGAGCACGTGCCCCCTTGCGACCAGTCCCGCCAAATGATTTTGCTGCCTGGGGGGACCCCTGAGGCCAATCTTGCAATGGCCAACTGCTGCAGTTAATCGCTGCAGCCACTTCTGGGAGTGGCTGCAGTGATCGGTTGGCACTTGAAGGGGTTGCACTGGCACTCTTGCCTGCCCGTCGCCTAAGCAGCGAATGCAGCTGGTCAGGGGGTGCTCCGGTGCTCTCGGGGTGCATGTGCACCCCCTGCACATTGCCACTGTGTGTTGTGATGGTTCAGTAGAACCAGGTAGGGATTCTCTGCAGTCTTATTTACCTTTAGCAATAGTCTCTTGGCTGTCTTTACTGCTGATTCAGCCTTCCCAATGCTTTGTGGGTACCCAGTGTGTCCCAGCCACCTGCAGAGGGTTCAGGATTGAGAGTATGTTTGGGGGTAGAAAGGTAAAAAAGGTTTATTGACGTAACAAAAACACAACTATGCATAGTAACAAGACAAACAAAGACAGACAATAACAATTCACGTTGGCAACTTATTGGCAATCCCCTCTGATGCCTGATGTACAACAAGTTTCTCTTTCCACAAAGCTCAGCAAAGTCAGGCGTTCCTGATCAGTGCTGTCCAAGAGGTACCGGGAAGGACCCTGGTTTTCAGACCTTGGGCTCCTCGAGATCCACGGGCCCACTGATCCAGGTCAACAGCTAATTAATCCTTTTCACAGAGCTGTATCTTCCTTGAGAATGATTTCCAGATGTTTTAGCCCATTTATAATTTCTGAGCTGTGCTGATAAGTTAGAGCCATTCAGATTCTTTTTACTTCAACTGTCCGTAGACTGACCAATAGCAGTACAAGCCTTGCATTGTTTTGATGAGGTTAATTTTAACTATGCCACAGGGCCACACTACTTCAAGGCTTTGCTAAATTTACTACAAATTTAATGTAAATTTACTTACATTAAGTAAGGCCTTACTACATCTTAAACTTTAATTAGGCTTTTAGCGACAACATATAGCTTAATAGCTAAACAGATGCAGAAAAACACTTGGTCTGATCTTCATAGAGCCTTCAGCAAGCACCTTTATCACACAGATGTAAATTTTCAGCTGTCACACAAGGGATGATGTCTTGTGCTAGAATTCCCATCTAGTGCATAACTGTTTGGATTCTCTTGAGGTATATTGTGGGCCATTGTCTGGGAACAGTATGTCAGGTATCCCATGCCACACAAAATGAGCCTTCAGCTCACCATTCCTGTCTGAGTGTCTTCAAGGTAATCCATCTCCTAAAAATTGGAATAGTAGTCTATGGTGACCATATAGTTTCTGTCACTGACATTGAACAAGTCAGTCCCTACCTTCTTCCAAGAGGGGATCTCATGAGGGTTCAATGTCTCTTTTTGCCATCTGTCACTGTATTGCTTGCACACCTCATACTGCTCCATGTATGTTCTCAAGTAGGCATTCATGCTTGGCCAGTAGATGCACTCCCATGCTCTCCTCAGGCATGATTCTATTCCCACGTGTGAAGCACGGAGTCGGTTCATGAAGTCTCACTGCAGAGCTACTAGGATTGCTACCCTATCTCCCTTGAACAGAATTCCATTCTGTTCTTCCCTCCATTGGTAGTATGTGGCAACTTCTGGTGGAACTTGTGCCTTGTGCTGTGGCCAGCCCTCTAGGATGGTTCATTTAACTGCTTGTAGCACACTATCCTGTTCCATACTCTGTTGTATTGCTTTGAGACTGCTTTTGGAGATGGGTAAGCCTTGTACCATATTAATGAATGCTCTCTCCTCAGCAAAGGTTTTTTTTTATTATGATTGCTAATGGTTTGTGATCTGATTGCACATCTACTCTCTGTCCAAAGGTGAACCGATGGAACAGTTTCAGTCCAAACAATACCGGTAGTAACTCCTTTTCTATTTGTGCACACTTCCTTTCAGTTTCAGTCATTGCTCTACTAGCAAAAGCTATGGGCTGCTGGTTCTGCATCAGTACCGTTCCAAGACTTTCTTCTGATGCATCACACTGTAGTACTAGTTGCTCAGCTGTGTTGTAGTACTTCAGTGTTGGGGCCTCGCTGATAAGCTTTTAAATTCTTTTGAATGCCTCTTCTTGGGTCTGTGCCCACTCCCAGGCTGCATCATTGTGTGTTAGCAACCTGGGTGGCTCACAAGCATTAGACAAGTATGCACAAAATGTGGACAGATAGTTAACCATCCCAATAAGGTACTGGACTCTTTTGACATCCTGTGGCCTGGGCATCTCCATAATGGCTCTCACCTTCTCCAGGTCTGGCCGTAGTCCTTCTGAAGTCGGCAGATGTTCAGTGTTAAGGTACTTCTGTTCTTCTCAGTTGTATTTTGTCAGGATTCACTTTAATGTTCCTCTCCTGGCATCTCTTAAGGAGTTGTTGCAGTTTGGCATCATGGTCACAGATTGCCTCTTCCATATCATCCCCTTCTCCTATGACAAGAGTATCATAAGCCACAGTCTTGATACCCGGAAGACCTTCCAGCTCCTGGTTCAGCTTCCGCTGGAAAACTTCAAGAGCTGAGCTGATCCTCATGGGCATCCTTAACCAGTGATACCTGCCAAAGGGCATACTAAAGGTTGTCAGGTGGCTGGATGATTCATCTAGCTTCACATGCCAAAATTCTTGACACAGCACACTGTGAACACTTTTGCCCTAGACAGACTAGGTAGTACATCCTCAATTATTGGCAGTGGGTAGTGCCTTCTTTTGAGTGGCCTGTTAAATGGTTTTGGATCAATGCAGATTCTCAGTTTGCCTGATGGCTTCCTTACTACTACTAGGCTGCTGATCCAGTCAGTGTATTTTTCAACTGGTATGATAATGCCTTTTTTTCCTGCAGGTTTGTCAATTCTTTTTTCAGTGGCTCCAGTAGGGCTAGCAGAATTCTGCATTGGTAGTTGTACTGGTTGCACCTGTGGATCTATTTTCTAACTTTAGTTTGTCTTCAAAGAGTCCAGTGCCCTGGAATATGTCTCCATATTTTAACAGAATGTTAGGTAGTGAACTTAAAGACTGTTCTTGCTCTTCTGTGACCTGGAGGATGTTGTGGTGTTGCACTGTAATTAAATCCATGGCCTGTGTTGCCTGGCTGCCCAGCAGTAGATGGGTGTCCGCCCTGTCAGTCACTATAAATTCCAGGCGGTACTGTTTCTTCTTGCATGGATTTCTTATAGTCAGCTGGCACTTTCCCAGTGGCCTCACAGTTGTTTCCTTTCTGCTGCTGCTGGTTTTGCCTCTGATATCCATACATATTGTTACACTGGCCAAGCCCTCCTGCTTTCTTCACTGCCTTTGGCCTGAGCATCGGTAAGAATTGTTGTCTTCTGACTGGGGTAAATACAAAAAACATGTCTTCAGGCCCATTTCATAGTCTTCTTGCCCTCCTCCTGGTTACCGACCATGTCCCAGTGAATTTGGACTGGTGTACATGTCTTCTGATTTCCATCCCCCCACCACTCTGTCTCCTTGAGGCTTCTGTCTCCTTGAGTTGGGGATTTTAAATAAATAAGGATAACAGAAAGTAGTATTACAAAAGGGTAGATTTTGCTCCCCAGGACCTTTACAATATAAAATATTTAAAAATATTTATAAAACCTCTATAAAATGGCAACTTGAGTTGGGCCATGCATCTCCACCTGAGGGGGCCCCTTTGGGACCATGCCTGGGGGCCCCCACCTGATGGGCCCCTTTGGGACCATTGCTGCACTCCCCCTTTACCCTTGGGAGCATATTGTGAATTGGTGTTTTAAGCTATTGTATTGTGTTTGCCGACAATGTCTGTACTTTAAAAAAATGTATTCACCAGTTGACTACCAATGGCATTGTTGAGTAAAAAAAAAATGTCTATACTGTTTTAGCTGCAAACCCAGCTCCAAAAGGTGCTGCATGCAGGATTTTGTAAAGAAAGCATTTGAAAAAAAATCATTTTTGCATTACACCTCCCATAACAGTACAGCCTGCAAAGAAAAAACGGTCAGGGGGTCAGAAAAAAGAAGCAGCTGTTTTGGAGCTGCAGCAGCTTGCGTTTAACCCCAGCCCCCCACTGCCTCTTGGCAACCATACATATTAAATGCATTTCAATGCATTAAAGACTTGCTAAATGTGGGAGGTCCATGTATGGGAAGTCTCGCAGTTTGCCTGCTTGCCACTGAGGGTGGGTGGGGTTGCTTAGTCTTTTTTCTTACAAGAAATGCTGGCTGCACCCTAGGACTTAACAAGCATTCAACCTCCCTCTGATAACAGTCCACCCTGCAACTCCTTGCAACTGTTTCCAGTAATGCCATGACTCCATAAAAACCCCCAAGTGAAGCATCCCCACGCTGAAGTGGGCATGGTCTCTGAAAACCCCACCCACGCACCCCAAAGAAAACATGACACGTATATAAAGCAAAATAAAACACTTCATTTAAAAAAAAAGGGGGGGGGGTGCATTTTTTACTTTTGTAAAAAAAATTAAAATAACAACTAAAAATAATTTAAATCATAAGTAATAAATGATAATTAAATTAACAAAGATTTTAAATAAAGATAACAATATTATACAAAAGGGGTTCTTCTTCCTCAGCACCTTTACAATATAAAAATATACATGAAATATTAAAAAATAAATAAAAACTGCAAATCTGCACAATACAAGTCTTTCACACTCTTCATTTTTTTTATTTTTACTGGTTGCCACCCCCCCGCCAGCGAGTTCCACCTGCGAAAGTTTTCTGCAGGGAGGGGGAAGAGAAAGAGGAGGAGGGTTTGGAGTACAGCTGAAAAACCAGACTCTCCCACAACACACACAAATCTTCCTTCAAAGGGTGGATATCAAATCCTAAACAGGAAAATTAAAAAGAGCACAAACTCTAGCAAGTCAAATGTAAAACCATAATAAGACAAGCTGAGAGAGAATTTGAGGAGAAACTGGCTACAGACATAAAAGTTCACAACAAAAATTACTTCAAGTACATCAAAGTTGAAGACTTGCCTAGGAGTCAGTGGGGCCTTTGGATGATTAGGGTGAACAAGGGGTGCTAAATGATGACAGATCCATTGTAAGGAAACTAAATGCAATTTTGCATCTGTCCTCACTGTGGAAGATGTTAGGGAGATTTCCTCACCAGGTCCACTCCTTGTGGCAGAAAGCCACTTTGGTTTCTCCCCAAAATCTCTGCCCTGTGACTATGTGATTAGATGGGCCAGCACACAGGATTCACACCTCAGCCTGTCTCTTTAGGTAACCTGAGCTGGCTGCAGTCCTGAGGGAGGGGGGAAACCTGTTCCCTCTGCCTACGTGACTTGCATCAATTACCTGGGTAAGGGGTTTCTACCTGGGGAGCTGGAATCTGCCTGGTAACAGGTGATGTATTACAAATTGGTTGGCTGATAGCCAACTGGGGCTGACCTCCACTGGACCAGGTGAATGAGGTCACAGGGGCTATATAAGTTAAGGGGGGGGGGGAAGGAGAGGCTGTCTTCCGCCATGAGGTGAAGCAGCAGCCATGTGGGGGACACAGAGGAGCTTTACCATCTAAAGTTGGCTCTCTCCCCCAAACTCACGAGCTAGAAACTGCCTGCTTACAGAGGGGAATTTCACCAGCCTCTGGAAGATGCTTGTGAATAAGCTAGTTGAGATCTGATTAGATATTTAGCTGGCAGTAGCACAGATGTATAATCAAAAGGCTACCTCCACCACACTGTTTGCTGTTTAGGATTTCTAAAATATTGTTCAATCCTGTACCCTAGTTTAGCCTACCACTTGTAACCAATAAAGTTCTCCTTTTTGACTGGTGTGGGAGACTTATTGAGGGATGGGTCTAAATTATGCCTAAGAGACCCCTTAGGTCTGCGGACTAAGGGAGACTTTACTTTTTGCCCCCTGACTTGGGGAAGTGCCTCAAGTGCCTGTACTGGGTCGAGTACCCGTCAGACTATTAGGCCTGTGTCTCCCTGAGGACACAGGGCCGAGACAGTCCCTTCTCAGGGTGGTGGCAGCTACGTTACCCCCAGACTAGCGAGTGTGCTCCGGGAGAGGGGTCGGCCGAGCATAAGCACCCCTAGGGAGGCATTCGGAGCCTGGAAGGTGGTCGGGAGGTGGGTGGCTCAACGCAGGAGCGCCCCCTACTGGCCCGCCACACTCCTCTCTAGGGACAGGTCAGTGGAGCTGTCCCAAACTGAGGTTTCAGTAGATGAGGTCATAGAGGAAACTGATAAGCTAAACAGTAGCAAGTCAACAGGACCTGATGGCATTCATCCTAGGGTCCTAAAGGAGGCCAGATCAGTGATTGTCGAAATCCTAGCTGTAGCATGCAATATATCACTAAAAATAGCCTCAGTACTACAGAACTGGAGGGTTGCGAATGTGACTCCAGTATTTGGAAGGGGTCTAGAGGAGACCCAGGGAACTACAGGTTGGCGAGTGACTTGAATTCCTGGAAAACTGGTAGAAACAATACTAAAAAAAAATGTTCAGGGCAGGATGAACATGACTTGCTGGAGAGGAATCAGCATGGGTTAGTCAATAAATAAGTGGACAAGGGTTCACATAGTATATCTGAACTTCCAAAGAAAGCCTTTGACAAGGTTCCCCATCAAAGGTTCTTAATGAGGTTAGGAAGGTCCACTCATAGATTAGAAATTGGCTTAAGGGTAGAATACAACGAGTAAGTATAAATGGTCAGTTTTCAGAAAGGAAAGAAGTTAACAGTGAGGTCCTCCAGGGATCTATGTTGGGATTCATATTGTTTAATATATTCATAGGTCATTTTTAAAAGAGAGTGAGTAGTCAGGTGGCCAAATTTGTGGATGAAACAAAATTATTCAAATGGTAATGCCCAAGGCAGGCTGTAAGGAACTACAGAAGGCTCATGCATTATTAGGTAAATGGGCAACTAAATGGCAGATGAAGTTCGGTGTAGAAAAGTTATAAAGTAATGCACCTTGGAAAAAATAATCCAAAGTATAGTTACACTATGATGGGCTGTACATTGGCTGTTAGCATGCAGGAAAGAGATCTGGGAATTGTTATGCACAGTTCACTAGAAACCTCTGCTCAGTACTCAGCAGCCATCAAAAAGGCAAACAAAATGTGAGGGATTATTAAAAAGGGAGCTGTAAACAAAACTAAATGTACCCATTATAAATCCCTGGTGTGTTCACACCTTGAATACTGTGCCCAGTTCTGGTACTCACACATCAGAAAGGATATGGAAGAACTAGAGAAGGTACAGAAAAGGGCAACAAAGATAATTAGTAGTATGGAGGTGCTTCCATATGAAAAGAAACTAAAGAGGTTAGGCCTATTCAGTTTAGAAAAGAGTTGCTTGAGGGGGGACATTATAAAGGTTTACAAAATACTAAATGGCAAATAGAAAGTACACAGGAATTTATTATTTACTATCTCTCTCAAAATAAAAACCAGGGGTCATAAAATGAAACTAGGAGGTAGTAGGTTTAAATTTAAGAAAGGAAAGTTCTTTTTAACAGACCATATAATTAAAGTGTAGGATTCATTGCTACAAGATGTTGCAGAAGCTGACAGTTTAACCAGATTCAAAAAGGGATTGGAAAAATTCTTGGAAGAAAGGTGTACCAGTAGCTATTGAACAAGGAAGTTAAGGGTGCATCCTCTGATTCAGAACTTCCTAGAACTTAAATGGAGACTGCAAGTGGGAGGGGAACGGAGAAAAACCCTGGTCATACTCTGTTCACCCTCCCCTTCAGCATCAGCTTTTTGCCACTGCGTGACACAAGTGTGGTAGTGCAGCTTCAGGTGCTTGCCACTTTAAGGGCAGAGTCAGGCAGGTAGCAGGTGCCTGATGGCAGCAGACATTTTGAGAACCAGGTATATAAAGGCTGTAGTTTGCTGCTGCCAGCCCAAGCGGAAACATTGCCTGGTTGAGCTGCAGCAGGAACATCTAGAAGGTAAGAGCAGGAGGCTCTTGGTCCGGGGCATGACCTAAAACTGCACCCTGGTGGGGCTTCTAGTGGTGTGGGAGCCCCTAGGAAATGCCAGGCTAATTACCTTCCTGGTGAAAGGTGGGTTAGGGGCACGTTAACCCTGGCCCTCACCATCTGGTGGGTAATCATGAGAGCTGTGGGAGTAGTGGGGCCAGGTATGCTTCTATTTAGGCACCTGAGCCCATCAGGGATGTGATATCCTGAAGACCCAGAGGGGCAGCCTTGGGAGTGTAGTGTGAGGCCCCGCACAGAGTGGGGCTGAACTGGGAGTAGGCCTGAAGGGCTGTGTGTGTGAGGGGGATGAGTAGGGTGGAATGGGGAGTATGCTTGAAGGACAGTCCCAGGGGCATGCTGAGTAAGGCTGAACTGGAGTAAGCCTGCAGACCAATGCAAGGGCCAGCCCTGTGAGAAGCTAGTGGCAAGTATGAGGAGGAGACCCCAGGGTGGGGTGTGGTACAGAGTTGCCTGGTGAGGGGCTTGGGGCAGAATCAGTCCAGGGTTTGGTACAAGGCTGGGCCACATAGAGTAGTTGGAACTTGTAGGAACTGAAGGACTGCATGGTGAGGACAGTATGCAAGTAGTAAAGCCCAAGAGGGGCTGCTTGAGAGGAGCGAAGTGTGGCCCAGTAACAGGTGGTATACTAGAGGCCCCTGTGAGATGGGAAGCAGGGTGAATGTGAGGATGAATGGAGCCCAATTTTGGACTGGGTTTGCTTCAGTCTCAGACTGGGGAATAATCCTAATCTGGATGCCATCTGCGAGGCATGGGCTGCGGTGTAGGGGAGGTTTGGAACTGCAGATAGCACCCCTTGGCATCGGGGCTGGGAATGGGCAGCCTCTCGCATTATACCACCAGTTTATGTACCAGTACAGCAAAGTTGTGGCAGGCGACACTGGGTGGACTGCCCCATACAGACAGGTAGGTGAGCTGGCATGAGACCCAGCCCTGAGCATGCCCCCTGTCACAACAAGATACCAGACAGGATGGACCTATGGTCTGAACCAGTAAATGGAAGTTCTTATATTCTCCATATCCCTTTTTGCACCAGTTTTAAAGCCTTGTTATGTAGCCACCATTCTCCTGGCTATGAAGTAATGCATCGTATTTCCTCTAGGGTATTTTGATGACACTTTTTGTCTGACTGACTTGAGACTGAGACAGGTTTCTCCTCCTTGTATATACACTATTTTGTGGATTGAACCTGATCTGATGGCCATTGAACTCACTTGAAAGATTATTTTCAACTTAATAGGCTTTAGATAAGGTCCCTTGAGAGCAAAGGCCAAACTCTCATCTCATTTAAATATCAATGAAACTTCCAATGACTTCAGTAGTACTAGCCTTGAAGTAACTGAGAAGGTATTTGAATTCTAAGAGATCAAGGAAGGGACTTAATGCTCCACAAGACAGGACATTAGCATGAGGCCCATAAAATGCACTTGATATAAAATACAGACAACTTTTTATGTCACTCCTGGATAGGACTACAAATATGTATAGCTGGCAATGTTATCCAACTCTTAATTTGGTGCATGCTCCTTCTTTTATTGTAGTTTAATAATCTGTTATTTAATTAAAAAAGCAGATAATTGTCTATTAAATGAAATTCTTACTACAGTCCTTCCTGGGCTAATATTCAAGAATTGGCCTTTCAGTGGAAGCTAGTAAAGATGAATCAGTTTAGTACTTCCCCAATGTGTACAGTTGCAGTATACTTATGACTGAAAGGAAACTGTGTTGGAACAGAGGGGAGGAATGCTTCATTGACACTAGACTACAACTAAAGCAAATGGAACTAGAACTATCGATTCTGTGTAAAAGCATCAGTTCAGTGATGCACAATAAAAACCATCTGTGATGATCTTCTATTTACTCTTCTCCACAATCAAAGTAGTGCCATGTATTGAGAACTTCCTTTAGGATGTTGGCTCATTGGAATTAATGGGCATTAAGGATAAAGGCATAACATTAAGTGAGTACCTTACAGGGCTCAAACTTCATCTCTTTGTCCTTAACAGCTGTTTGTTTTGATCATGGTGATAACTTTTGTAAGGTTGCAAAGAGTTGTCACCTGTTTTATTACATCTACTTTAATATTTCTGTTCTGAAAAGATATATTCATCCACTTGGTAGTGGCTTAATGTCTTCTGAGTTAAACACATGTTAAAGTATGGTAAACTGCTGATTCCTGTGCAGTAGGGCAGTGTGAAGCTTCAGTAGCTGATTTGGCAGCAAGACATAACTCCCGCTCCCAGTGCTGCCATACCCGCACCCCCTTCCCCCCACTGTGCAGCCTGGAAAATGGTGGCAGGGCATAGCCCCTGCTATGAGCACTACTGCTCCCACATCCTGCACCCCACACAGTGGCTGGCAAGCGGCGGCAGCACCTGCCCTCCTGCACTGGCTGGCAAGTGGCATCAGGGCAGAGTCCCTGCTCCCAGCACTGATGTGGGCATGGCAGTGCTGGGAGTGAGGGCTGTGCTCTGCTGCTACCCGAAGCGAGCTGCATCTGCATTGCTCCCCCACCCCTGAGCCAGCTGGGTCAGGCAGGGAAGCTATGGGGACTTCTCCCGTGGCTCCCTGCACTGGGGCAGA
This sequence comes from Crocodylus siamensis, assembly GCF_052110815.1. Lineage (NCBI taxonomy): Eukaryota > Metazoa > Chordata > Crocodylia > Crocodylidae > Crocodylus > Crocodylus siamensis. The sequence continues at coordinate 32,824,447 of NC_143404.1, read as the reverse complement.
AACAGGCAAAGCCGAAGAAGCTGCAGGAGAAGCTCCCATGGCTGCCCTGCCCAGCTCCAGCCTCCCAGCACTTAAAGCCCCGCACTCACTGGATCTTGCAGGGGCTGTTGGGGCTCTGGGGCCACGTGGCAGAGCCCCCACACAGAGTCCCAACTCTCTGATGTCCCCCCTCCCCCACCTAGCCCCAGCATCCTGGCACTTAAAAAAACAAACAAACAAACTCTGCACTCACTGGCTCTGGCAGTGGAGATCAGGGCCTCAGAGGGCTCATGGCAGAGCCTCCCCCATGCAGCATGGGGCAGTGAGGATCACCCCCACCAGCTGGCACCCGCACAGCAGCTTTTGCATCACATAGGTGCAGTGTGGCTTGGCAGGGTGCTGTGTGCTGTCTGGTAGCTGGGGTGGCTCCACCTGTCAGCCAGAGTCTGGTACCTCTCGGCTTCCAGGCAGTGTGCAGTGCTCTGCCAAGTTGCACTGCACCCGCTCCATGGGAGCCATGCTGCATGGGGCTCTGTCACAAGGCCTCAGAGGCCCTGTTCCCCGCTGTTGCAGCTGGTGAGTGTGGGGCTTTTTCTTCTTCTTTTTTTTTTTTTTTAAGCTGCTGGGTGGCTGGGGCTGGGTGGGGCAGCCATGGGGGCTTCTCCTGGGGCTTCCCCCACCTGGGGAGAGCCAGATGCATCCAGAGGAGCCATGGGATAACCTGCAGCTGCCTGGCTGTGCTTGCCTCTCTGGCCGATCTGAATCTCCAAATCTGGCTGAATTTCTGATTCTGATTTGTCTGAATTGAATGGGGACAGTGATTTGAATCACCAGATCACTGAATCGAATACTGAATTGGCCAAATCTGGATCGAATACTTCCCTATTCTCACAGGCCTAACGTGCAGCCAGATTACTGCTTAGAAACTAGAGAATAGTTGCTGGCATGTGCAAAAACTTGATAGTATTGAGGTACAATTGAGGCAATGATCAGCTTATCTTTGTATTTGAAAGCCAACCCAGTGTTGCATTTACAGTCTTATTCAAACATGCAGAATTTTTTCTGCCTTGGTGAACAAGTATAATTGTTGGCAGATGTGGGGTTGAGGTTATCATTCCCAACTTACGCACCATTCACAGGGCTCCCCCTGAAACCCTGTTAGAACACAGGAATCTGTAGTTCAGAGACAGGAGTATGAAGGCTGCACTGTTATTAATGGGAACTGACAACTGGAGTAGAGAAATCACCTCTTTAAAAAAGGCCAGCATCCAAAGTACTTTTTATGCCTCCCGAAACTGGCAAACATCCTAGATGTTAGATGCAGCTTTGACAGTTCCTCCTATGACTTGATCTCCCAGATGTTAGGCTGGTTTAGACTAGATGCCATGCTGGTGTTTTTAATAGTTCTGGATTACTGTTAAATTTACAATCTGTCACTCGGCTGTCCCACGACCCCTTTGTTTATGTAATATTGTATCTCATAATATTAGACATATGACTGCAGCAAAACCTCATAGAGCGTTTCCATCAAAGCTGTACAGTGAATATGATCTGGTATGATTTGAATAGATCAGATGGTTTTGGATACCATCCCTATCCATATGTGCATAAGACCATTGAGGAGAACTGAAGGGGCACCATTATCATCATACACCTGTGATCCAGACATGGTGACTTATGTTAAGGATTTCAGACCTGGCTTGTATTCAATCAGGCCAAGTCATACTTGTTGCCAAAATGTAACTCAAATCATTTTTGCAGCTTTGGAACTGCTTGCATGACCTTTTCCCAATATTTCTGAGCTTCTTTGCCTCTGAAATCAGGACTACAGGAGCTGTGAAAAAGGAACATGGGGATAACCTGGTCTGGTACCAGCAAAGGACTTGTTCTCTACATTTGCAGTCCCACTTGGGCATTTTACATGAGATTTTGGTTTTGTAAATTATTGTTGTAGCCCTATATGCAGAGCTTGCCTGCTCTTCTATTTGTCTTGTTCATCAGCCTCTCTCCCTGATCAGGACTGGATCCTAGTATAGACACAGAATGAGTGCTTACCATGTGAAGTTTTGGAGCAATACAATGAACGCAATTTGTACCTGTTTCTTTAATAGAAGCAAATTTAGTTGGATTTTCACGGTAAAATTTTCTGGCTGACTACAATGGCTTCAAATCAACAAAAAAGTGATCCAGATGTATATGCAAACAAGGTAACTGTTTAGTAAAGTCTCGGCCTCTTGAAGGCTCAAATCACGTGTAGTATTTTCAATAAAGATAAGCTTAGATCAAAATGCTACATCTAAGTGCTGTTGATTTTAGAGGTAAATCAGGTCTGTGCATCATAGCGGCCATGAATTTGGGAATCATTCAGATTCAGTTCTGCAATTTGTTGGGGCCATCTCCAAAATACTTAGGTTTTTTACTATGATAGCTGCAGGGTTATTTTTGAAGAATCACCTATTCATAGTTTTGGAAATTTTAAATTTCAGCCTGCATGGGCTCAGAAATGCCCCTGGAAGCCCAGGAAAAGGATTTGTTTAATTTCAGAAATCTGATCCTTTTTTTTTCTTTGGAAAATTAGTGGCCTCCACATGGCCTCTTCCCCTGAACAAGTATCGTTGAGTACTGGATTGAGCCCCTAAATGCCAAGTATCAGTCTGGAACACATTTTTATGTCTGAGTTATAAATTCCGGGAAATGGTCACATGCTCCTAACCACAGTGCCTCTCTCTGGTGAGCACTGCTATATTTAGGCAGTGGTTAGACACAGTGTGAAACTTGCTGCTATAAATAAAGTTCTTCTCCCAAACTTGCTGTCATGGGGACATTTGACTCTGAATAACAGAGCTTCAACATAAGTTTTTTAAAATTAAATGCAACTCCTAGCCCTCAGGACAGCATTAGCTTTTTTACAGTTGCTAGTTGTTTCACAGCTTTATTACATCACCTCCATTTGTGCCCCAAGATTGATGTAGGAAATTTTGTGTAAATGCACTCAATCAAGAAGCCATTGTGTCACCATGAGCTCTTAAAGATGTTCAGTGCAATGTAGCATAATTGGCAAAGCCATTATGGAACAAACTTCCATGATTTATAAGTCACAAACATGAAGTCTTTAGGAAAGTTGGTGAAGTACTTTATGGGTCACCTTTATTTTTCCTACCGTAGATGCCTTGACTCACAGGTTTCCTTTATGTCACTCTGTCCATATTCTAGGTATTATTGAAATGGAATAAAGAAGTCACTGTACATCTGGCTGACTAGCTATACTGGATGTAGTTTTTGGGTTTTTGCCTCTAAGGAGGCAAATTGAAGAAGTACTGGGCAAAACAAAATATGAATGTTCAATTAGAACAAATGGTGGCATAAACCGCACTGGAAAGAATGCGTTTAATCAACTGAACTTTGGAATTAAATGTCAAGGCTAAATTCTCCAGGTTTTATTCAGACAAACTTCCTTTGAAGCCAGAGATCAAGCGGAGTTTCTCTCAGTAAGAACTTTAGGATTTGACCCTATGCATAAAAAGCCAGGATTTATTATTTTTATTACCATGGTGCCTAGAGATTCCAGATGAGATCAGGGCTAGTTACAGTATAAACATCAAGCATGAAACTGTTCTTGTTTGGGGTAGTTTACAGTTTAAATAGAAAAGTTCCCACTTTACAGATAGGGAAATGAGGGCCAAAGAGGTTTAAAGAAAGTCACATAAGCTTATGGCACAAAGATAAGAACTGAATCCAGGTCTCCTGAATCCTGGGTGATTCTCTAACTGCAAAGCCATCTTTCCTCTCTCTAAAATACTTGGAGATTATCATTATTGTTGTATATTTTGTTTTATTTTATTTAAATTCATTACTGCTTAGTGGTCAACAAACTATAACATAATCAAGAGATCCCAGCAGTTCATTCTATGCCTCTTGTAGGCCTCTTTCAGTCCCATCCTTGTGTCCTACTGAATATTTCCTGTAAATTATTCTTTTAACTGGTAGGTAGTAGAATATGAGGAAAGAAGAACAATAAGAACCACCCCCCACACAACTTGTTTTGAAGATTGTAAAGGAAATAGCGCATGCAAAGTTTTCTTCCTCTGGATTGTTTTACATGTACAAAGGACACAATAAAAATTTAATCCTATAAAAATGACAAGGTGTTTAGCATTAAATTGGAGGCTAGTAATAAATAATAGCAAACAATTGAAGCACCTGTTGTCTTTCACATTCCACTATAATATTGATTGCATTATTTGAAAATAAAATTGTATCTATCTTAACTTATTTTCAAGGTAGTTATATTTCACAACTGTACAAATATTGAAGATTGCAATTTACAGCCTACTGAAGAAAGAATTAATGCACTCTTGGAAAGTAACAAACCCAGTACATTATAATTCATGTATTCTATTATCCACTTGGGATCAGTGGAGTGCAGATTTCTGGACTGCAGAACCTATGGAGAAAGCTCAAGAAGTTAAAACTTCTGCTAGCATATACATCATAGTAAACTATTTTGTGTGCCATGGAAGTGGTCTGGCTCATTATTAATGTACTTTATTATTAGTGAAGAGTCAACATAAATCATTGTCATTGTCATCTCATTGAAACAGATTTAAATGAAAGTGGCAAAATACATCTTCCAAAAGACATTTTCTAAAATTTGAAATGTCCATGTAAAGTCATTTTTAACAAATAAAAAAAATGGAGAGGGTAATTTTTTTCTGGAATGTTTTGGCTGCCTCTGTTTGGTATCATACAAACACAATTTTTCTTTGGAAAATTTCAATAGAAATGGTTTTCACCATTTCTGGGAATGAAAATAGGGAAGAGTATTTTGTTTTGTTCATGAAAAATTAATTCTGGCACTTCCCAAATTTTGAGTGCTTGATTTTTATAATCATAATGTTGCTTTAAAGTGTATTGTATTATTATATTCAATAACCTGCCAGAAAAACTATTTTCAGGGAGGCAAGGCCCATACAAGAATCACTGGATGCTCAAGTAGCTACACAATTTTTAATTTTGTTAAGGTTGTAACTATGTATGTGTTTGTTTATTTATTTATTTGTTAAATTTATATCCCACTTTACCCAAAAGGTGCCTTTATTATCATCTTTGTCTTCCATCCCAGCCCTATCAAGATAATTTTGAAGTTGAATTATTGTAGATAAAGAGATGATTCATTGGTTCCATAAATGCAACAAAGAATAGAAGAGGATTAGGTTCGTTGGCTGTGGCACTGATTTGTCATTTAACTTGGGCAACTTGCTTTAGGTGTGATATTTCTTCAGTGGAACTGAAACTGGTTCCTAGAGCAGAAACTTGAAAAATTGTCCAGTGCTTCAGATTCCTTCTGCCATAAAATGCTGATAATGTTTTCCTACCACCCAGTGAGCTGTAAGGCAGGAGGAATTAAGGTTTATAAAGCATGTTGAGATGCCCGGGGGAAGGTGCCCAGTATTATTAATCATATGTATGTAAATAACAGGTTTCACCCTTAGTTGGCCCAAGCAGCCAGGCCTATGGGAATGGTAGGGAATATTTTTTCATCTCCCCTAATTCTTAGGTGATCCAGGGGTGGGAATTCATGAAGCTATGTTCATTTACATTAACCGAGAGGCTGACTCACCACCATCCATCAGGATTCTCACTCTTCCAGACTAAGAGGCTCAAGGGATAGCCCAGAATTAAAAATGAGGGTTGAAAGCCCTGATTGGCATGGACTATAGCCTTAACTGAATCTTTTTATTTATTTTTTTACTGGGTGCACATGTAAAGGCGGGATAAAATAACACCCAGTAATATCACATATATCACAGATGGGCTGGAAGATACTTTGCCTCTGAAATTCTTCTAAAATTGGTCATTCTAAGTAAGGGACTTCCTGTGAGAAATAAAACCTTAAGAGTCAGGTGAACTTAGCCTCTTACTTAAATAAGAGTTGCATCAAACATATTTCCTAGCTGACTAATCAGAAGTGACTCATCACTTCTTCATGTTCCCCTTGCTTTCTTGTTGCATCCACCTGTGGTTGACTGTTTTATACTTAGGCCATTAAATCTTTGGGGCAAGGATATCTATTAGGTCTGTCCAGTGCCAAATATAATGGAGACTTGCCCTTTAATTGCTGCTGCTGCTACCACCACCATGGTCCTAATCATAAGGGCTGAATCCTAGCAATAACACTAGCTGAATGTGTCCATCTCACAATGTTTGTAATAGTAATATCCCTGAAGTAGCAGTAAAGGCTGCCTTTCTCTGATAAGATATTCTTTAGCAGGACTGTCTAGTTTCATATCACTCAGGTCACAGCAATGTGAAATGCAATCAGACATACTTGTACACACATCCTCTTGGACTTGGTAAAAGCTTTGCTCTGTAGGTTGGTATAAAATTAAAAAAAGGGTGGGAAGGGGTGAGGGAGATTGTATGGGACAGTAAAATAAAAGATGCAAGTTGTTTTGTACCTTTGAACTTCATTTACTTCTAGGAGAGGCAGGTTGTCTAATGGGTATAGTAATAGACAGAAACTTAGACATGGTTTTTAAGAAACCTGGCTGGGTTCTTTAGGCTCCACTGTCATCTATTTATTAATAAGATAAGTAATTTTTCTGGTATTTCAGCTGAAGATGTGCTAAAAATCACATACAAACAATTGATAGGCAGTCAGTCAAGGGACATGTTTCAAGTGCCCTTAGTGAAAGGCAGGCAGTCTTGTGGCATCCACTCTTGGCATAACATAGGATTCAAGGGGAACATCCTAACAATTTGTGGCTGGTGGGATGAAGACATCACTATATATTGTCTTACCTGTGGTGCTCTCAGGAAGCTCTTTGCCTCATCTGTTGATCACTCTCCTACTGCTCCCCCCACCCCCTTCCAGGCTGGAACTCTGCCAGCCTGCAAGGGGAAATCCACATTTCCCCACATTTTTCCCACATTTTTCTCCTTTAAAGGAGAAAATCCAGGTTCATAGAAATCATAGAAAAATTAAGGTTGGATGGGATCCCAGGAGGTCATCTAGTCTAACCCCCTGCTTAAGGCAGGATCATCTCCATCTAGATCATCCCAGCTAAAGCTTTGTCTAGCCAGGTTTCAAAAAACCTCCAAGGATGAAGACTCCACTGCCTCTCCGGGTTAACGTGCTCCAGTGCTTTTCTATCCTCCTAGTGAGAAAATTCTTTCTAATATCTAACCTAAACTTCCCTTGCTGCAATGTGAGACTGTTGCTCCTTGTTTTGTCATCTGTCACCACTGAGAACAGTCTAGCTCCATCCTCTTTTTAACCCCACTTCAGGTAGTTGAAGGCTGCTATTAAATCCCCTCTGTTTCCTGTTCTCTAGACTAAATAAGCACAGTTCCCTCTGCCTTTCCTCATAAATCATGTGCCCCAGTCCCTTCACCATTTCTGTTGCCCTCTGCTGGACCCTCTCCAATTTGTTCACATCCTTTCTGTTGTGGGGAGCCCAAAACTGAACACAGTACTCAAGATATGGCTTCACTAGTGCTGAATATAGAGGAAGATCACTTCCCTTGAGCTGCTGGCAATGTTCCTGCTCATGCAGCCCAGTATGCCTGGGCCTTCTCGGCAACAAGGGCACACTGTTGGCTCATATTCAGCTTATTGTCTATTATAACCCAGAGGTCATTTTCTGCAGAGCTCCTGCCCAGCCAGTCAGCCCCCAGCCTGTATTGATGCATGGGATTATTTTGTCTTAAGTGTGGGTTTTGCATTTGTCCTTATTGAATCTCACGAGATTTCTTTTAACCCAATCCTCCAATTTGTCTAGGTCACTCTGAAGCCTAGCTCTACCCTCCAGAATATCTACTACTCTCCCCAGCTTTGTGTCATCTGCAAATTTGCCAAGGGTGCACTCAATGCTATCTTCCAGGTCATTGATGAAGACATTGATTGAAACCGGCCCCAGGACTGACCCCTGGGGCACTCCACTTGATACCGGCTGCCAAGTAGACATTGAGCCATTGATTAATACCCTCAACCCAATGCTCCAGCCAGTTTTCTTTCCACCTTACAGTCCACTCATCCAGCCCATATTTCCTTAGTTTGCCTGCAAGAATTTTGTGGGAGACTGAACAAAAAGCCTTGCTAAAAATGAGACAATCTGGATTTCCTTAAAATGAGAAAAACTGGGTGGTCTTAAAATGAGAAAATCCAGATTTTACTGCGTTTTTCCATGGTGAACGGAAAACCCAGATCCCTGCTGATCACACATCATCATGAATAACGAAGTGGGACTAGTTGAAGTAAAAAAAGAAAAAAAAAGAAAGAAAGGAGGAAAAGTTGAATGACCCTTGGGTTAATTGGCCAGACTATTCAGTAAATACGTTCAAACCAAATCATGACCACTTTGCAACTGATTCACTAGCCAAAAAAAAGGCAACCCAGGAATGTAGCAGTGTATTCATTAACAGCTCAAAGAGGTAATGCTGATGAGCTAAGTCTTGATCTAATTCCAAGTGGTTATTTTGGAAACTGTGTTCAGATATTGAAAATGTAACCTATACTCTTTGGGTCCCAGACAGGTCACATGATTCAGTTACTCATGATCATGTTTTTTTTTCAGTGGTACCCAGAAGGTAACCTCTAGTGCATTGGAGAAAGAAAGCTACATGAAGTACTTAAAAAATCAATAAACTTTTTAAAAAAAGGAAATAAATCTTTAAGTATTAGCAAAGTAATAAGAAGGATTCTTTTGGGGAGGAGGATTGTTGCAGAATGAGACAGGTGTGTAAATAATACCATTCATTATGTTAATAATATTGTTGCCTGTGGTCTTAAATTGAGCTGCCCAGGAAATTCTTTTGAACAAGATGGGGCCAGGTTGATACATTTCTCTGTATTATTGGCAAGGGCTGTAACAACAATGAAATCATTTTCTGTCTCTGTTCTGCAAGCCCAAGGCAACTCTTTCCTCAATTCATGGCCTCTTGCATACTTAAATTAACTCTAAATAAAAGTAATGTTTGATCAAAAGAACATGAGTTGCCATAAATTACCTTAACTCTCCCTTGGGTCTAATAATGACTCCACTCAGACAGAATTGGGGCAGTTCTCCTTCTCCTAATGGTGGTCATTTTCCATAAAGAAGATTTTGCTCAGGCCTATCTGGGGAGGAATTACCAAAGGAACTGTAAGCTACATTCCTACTTCAAAGGCTTTTGGAACTGACTTGGACTAAACTCCTGTCTTGAACATTTTTCTGTTGAAGAGCTCCATCCAGCAGTTAACAAGCTTGGCCCCATTATGTCTCTGAACAAAGTCCCTCAAAATTGGGAGTGGTAGTATATGTTAAAAAGGAATTTTTTGCATAGCATGTCTCTTAAAATGTTGTCTCTGTCTCACTCTGTTCCTAAACCACGCAATGCATTCTTTCAAATCAAATTTCAATGGATGTGGTATTTTTCTTTACTTCCTCTCCTGATCCAGTGTTGTGTTATTAAATAAATGCAATATTCCCCCAAGTGGTGGGTACCTTTCAGAATGGCTGAAGTTACTTCTGTATATATAACACTTTTTCTGAAGTGGTTGTCATTTTTTCATGACAAAAATTACTGTAGTACATTTATTACTAATCATAATAGGTAAAAGTTTAGAGACGCATTTTGTTTTGTGTGGTGACTGACACTACCTCATATACCCATTGGAGTAATTAAATTTTGTGTTACTATTTTAGGCCCCAGTTCAACAGACTACTTAAGCATGTATTTAACATTATGCTTTCAAGTCGGTGGATTTTAAATATATCATTACAAATTCTGCTGTACTAAATTGTGGTCTTAAGGATTTTTTTTTCAGGACTGTTCATTGAAATGAACCAGATTTTTATTAATCATGCATGTACCAAGCTGATCTGCATAAATTGTTACCCTCTTCTTTCTTTTCTAAATACTCTGTCATCTATTTGCACCCACTTGGTAGGTTATGTTGTTATATCGTTCTTGCTCTGAAGAGTTTACAGTCTGGCTCTGGTTACATGTTTGTACAGTCCCTTGCACAGTGTGACTGATTCTGTTTGGGGCTTGGCACAAGTATCAAGCTAGTAAAAATTTAGTAGGACTTCAGGCTTACTAACCCAATGTGCATTGGACCCCTGCTCTTTGCTGAGGTCCTTTAAAACTGCCATAATACAAATGATGATGACAATTCAGGTTTTGCTGTGAGGATATCCCAAAGCTTTGGTAACCCTTTCATTTACCTTGTATTCTTCCCATGCATTTTCAGCTGGGTGAGGGACTCTCCAACATAACAGTTGTAAAGCACTGATGTGCAATATTAAATAGTCAATCTATTCTGTTTCAGAGGTGCTTTCCTGGTGGATGAAAGAATTCCCATGCCATTATGTAAAGTTTTTAAAGTAGGCTGGGATTCTTCTGAAAGAAAGGCCATTTAGAAATGTAAATAGCTGTTTTGATGTACAATGCTATCAGTGGTCGGGAAGAAGAACATATTTAATCACACTGAGCTTAGAGGCGGGAAGAGTAGTTCCAGGAAACAGGAGGGGGATGCAAGACCTGAGTCACTTAGGAGAATTGCAGAGAATTTGAACAACAAAATTATTATTTTCTTACATTTATTACACAACATCTCTTGCAGCCAAGATGCCAAGCCATACATGCCATGGCTGTGGCCAGAGAAATATTCCTTGCCCATATCACACAGCTAAGTGAAACCTGATGTGGTGTGAAGTTACCATAAATCTTCACCCTACTGGATGGTGACAGAGGCAGCTGAGAGATGTTCATCAGGCACTAAGGCATCCTGGTATATGGTAGAAAGCATCTCCCTGAAACAAATTCTTTGCTAAATATGTGTGGGGGGCAAAGTCTACCATGTGGAATTTGTACTTTGTTCTGAATTCTAGCTTAGTTTTGCCTTGAGATACAACTCCAGCTGAATCAACAGTTGTACCTTTGTATCTGGCAGAATATTTCTGATAAGCTTAAAGCTAGTACTAATTATTTATATCTCTATATTCATGTCTATATCTATATCTGGTTGTATGCTTATCTGACGGCATTAAATCAGTGCTTCCTGCTGTGATAACAGGTAGACCGTGGGTTTTTTATGGTTGGATATTTTATTATAATGGAGAGACTAAAAGACGAAATAAAGTAGTAGTCTCCAATGCTGTATCTTTTTCAGTTTTTCCTCCCAAAATATGGAAAAGAAAAGGGAACAATAGCAGCTTCTTTGGGCTACTAGGGATTTTTCATCAGATTTTTTTTCTGGTGGCTGAAATAGCTCTGGGAATGGTTTTTGTTTAATGAGCAAGGAGCCTGATTTTTCTGCCTACACTTTAAACAGCTCTACTTTATGTGCCTGTCATTTTTCAGGTGCAAATAATTGCAGGTGCAATTTATATTATATGCCTGACAAACTTAATGCACCTGCAGGTCAGGTGCTTTGACATTCAGGTGATGTAATTCATGTCTACTAAAGCTGAACCCACGATGTCATCATCCTTTCACTGAACAGAAGCTCAACTAACAGCGCAGCCGCAACTCCCAGCTCTGTCTTTTAAAGCAACTGTTTCCAGGCACACAAGCAATGTCCAAGTGTACCTTTTGATCCTTAACTTCCCCTGTAAGTTTGTATAAGGGGACTATAGCTTTCGAGGCTAAATGCTTCTCTTTTGTTTAGATTGAAAAATAAAACAAAATATTTTTGCAAATGTTAATACTTTTGCTTGGGCGAAAAGTACTCTGGTACAACACAGTTGGAGGGGGAGAGAAGAGAACTTTGTTGCTGTAGCCCGGCAGTTGAATCACTTTTCTGGGGGCTGTTAGGAGTCCAGTTTACCTGAAAGAAGGAATTACTGACTATGCCCATGACACAAGGTCTGTAATTATGATTTTAAAAATGCAGTGTCCTCCCTTTCTGTAAAGCTGCCTCTACTCTAAAGTCATGTTTTTCTGGATCCCTGCTATACACAGTGCACTAAAAGGCAAGTCTTTATAGCACCCGTCTTGCTCTGACACAAATTTACTTGGCTCCCAAGAACTGCTTTATTGGGTTTATAAACTATTTTTCTTAACTCCATAAAACTAAAGTTTCACTAGCAGAGTGCTGGTTTTACAGTTTTAAAGCTTGTGCAACATTAAAAATGACATTTTTACCATGACATCTTCATTGCACATGAGCTATAGTGCCTTACATAATACCACTCCAAGGTTCTCTTTGAAAGTAATGATCCCCAGCACATACCTATGAAAGAATTAAAGCAAACATTTAGACAGTGCTGGGATCCATTACATAATAAGAAAAACTTTCGGCTTTGGTGACAGCTACCTTTTATTTGGCTCTTAAAGTTCTGGAGATAAAGAGGTAAGAACTGATTAAATGGCCCCTTCCTTCTCCTCCCTAGACAGCCCTATACAATTCAACAGCTCCCAAATGTCAAAAGTACTTTCTGTCTCAACAAGGTTGTTGGTTTGTGAGTTGTGAATTGAACAATGGTAGCGTGCTTCTCATCTAGGCGCTCCAGGGTAGCTTTATTTTCTGTGAGGAATATTAAGTGTTCTACACAGTTCTTGGTTAATTGATTTTTCTTTTTTTTTTTAATTAGGTATTCTTTTTGGTGAAAGGACACAAAGGATAATGGTGATTGGGATGTGCTGAATTCCTTCCTCCTGCCTACTGGAAGTGTGGTTCACAATTCTCTTCACAATTCTCTCTTAAACTGGCAGTGGCCGATCAAAATGTTGGTGCATTAATGTGATCTGAAGTATGGTAAGTTGGCTGATAGCAGAAATGAGGCAAGCTTAGAAGTGCAGTGTGAAACATGTTATCAATATTCAGTAGAGCACTCAGATTCCTTCAGGGGTGACCAGCTAGACCTTATGGAGCTTTGGTAGCTTGGGGTACATGTTTAGGATGAAGCACATGTAATTGTTGACAATACTTTTTGGGAAGAAAGAGAAGCCCTTTTTCAGAACTGAACACAAGAAACCATTTGCAGTAACAATTTTTATTGGGCCTATACAACCCAGGAGAAACAATGGCATGTACTGACATCTTATATATATAAATATTTCTGGTTGTCTCCCTTTCTAACCACCCCAATATTCACAGGATCATGGAATGAAAACAGCAAACCTTTGCTTCTGCTTCAAACAGCGTTCTTATTAAAGAATCCCTGACTGGTTTGCTTCTGCAGGAGGTCTAGGCATGTCTGAATTGTACCATCTTAGAACATGCTACAAGCATTCCTCACAAACAGCTGTGGTTGTTATGTGCCTGGTGCTGAAAGAATCCAGCACAAACATGTATTGGTATAATACACTGGAGAAGAAGGAATTGGAAAGAATCAGGATTCCTCTGGTTTTGACACGTACATTATACCTCTACATGTGCTCCAGGGTAGAGAGGGGTGCTTTAATTAGAGCTGCTCTCAGGAGTTGCTCTAATTAAAGTGCCTGCAGCATCTTGTGTATTCAGTGTCCCACAGTTCAAAATGGTGGTGGGAGCACTTTAACTAAAGCTCAGTTGATGAGCTTTAGTTAAAAGGCCTTTGTACGCGTCACATTATTTTTGCCCTTTCTTGCACTGGAGTTGCATGACTGTTTGCACAAGTGGGTTTTCTGGTCACTTTAAAAATTTTTCTGGTGCATTTAACTAAAACTCCTCAGACATAGTTTAGTTTGGCTTGCCTGGAATTAAAGTGTTGCATCCATGGATTCTTCGTGTTCAAACATAAAGGCACTCAAAGACATGTAACAAGCCTCTTTGCCCACCAGATGGTGCTGCAATGTTTTTGTAATTCACCCCATTCAAATTGTTTTCCAATTTGAATTGCTTTCACTTTTTTTTTCTTATGTGGTTTGCCAGCTCCCTGCTTCCACAGCTGCATGGCAGGACATGGGCATGGGGTGGGTGGGGGGGCCCTAGGCTGGGGGGTGGGGGGCAGTACTAGGCCCTCCCATTCTCCTGTGATGCTGGCCAAGGATCTGGCTGAATTCATTTGAAAAACTAGTGAGTGTAAACACAGATGTGACACTCCAGTGCTTAATTCATTTGAAAACCTAGTGCGTGTAGACACAGATGCAACACTCCAAAATAAGCATGTTTAAATTTTATAAACCTATTTAATTTAATGAGGATTAAAAACTACAAGCGCCCAAAGTGCCCCCAGATGCCAAGGCTGCTGGAGTGGGCTAATTAGCATGCTCCAGCAGACTCAGTTAATCCAGTCTCCACACATGCTGCATGCCTCAGAGCAGACATCAGGCATGTATACAGGTGTCCCCAGATTCTACACTGATCTTTATTGGGATGTGTATAAACTAAACCAAACTCTTAAGTGATATCTGGCTACATATAAACCTTATACCATGTGTGTCAAGAAATCCCTAGACCTTGCAATAAGATTCAAGTCGGGAGTCTTATAAGCAGGTTATGGGCATATTTAATAAAGGAGTAAGTCCTGCAGCAAGTAGCATTTCCTTATGATCCTGCAGTATACTGCAATCTGAAGCCTGCACATCTTGCCATGGTAATCCATTTTTAGAAAATGGCCTGAACTGATGAAGTACAAAACATCACAAGCCATGTAAAAGATTAGACTGAATTAGGATTAATTTAGTTGGTTTTGACTAACATCCTTATTAAATTAGTTATTTTGAGTGGGCTGAAGGAATGGGAACAAGTAATGAAATATTTTCACCCGACCAAGTAATTGATGTGGAGAAGGAAACAGGATAGATAGGTAGCAGTCCAAAGCACCTGTTTTCTCCAGGAGCAGGCAGATTTCTGTCAGATTTAACTAAATCAATGTTATTCTAGGTGGCAGAGATGACTGCATTTCAGTAGTTGTTGAAAGGCAGAGCTACGTTTTAAAAAAGAAAGAATTAATTAGTAGCAGCATTTGTTATTCTCTTGTCTTGAATGGCAGAATCAACTTCAGGGTCTTAATGGAACAAGTGGAACTGTTGGTGTGAGGAAAGGGGTTAATAACTTCTACTTTCCCCTCCCATTCTGAAAACAGTGACAGGCTGGCAGGCAGTGCAGATAGAAGTTACAAAAGACACTCTGTTTTGCAATGTCTTCATCTGACCCCTCATGCAATGAGGGTTCAGATTTTTACCTGATTGGCCTTTTTTAAAGCTGTCTGCAGCTGTGCACCTTTGTTTAGTTATGGCTATAAACTGCTTTCTGTGGCCAGATCAAGGGAAAATTGTCACTTCTGTTTGAGCCTTTTAGGAACAGTTAGGTCGTCTTTGGGCATGTCTGTATGAGCCACTTACTGTGCAGTTGACTAATTAACTGCATAGTAAATACCTCATCATCTACACATGCACCCCTATTAGTGTGCATAAAACTAATAAACTCTGCATCAGGTTAGGTAAATACAAGTCCTAACCTGATGGAAAGTTTTTTGATGTGCAGCAGCACATGTGTAGACATTGCCATGGCTGGCTGGGGCACAGTGTGCTTCAGTGTGGGGCTAGCCAGCAGGCAGCACACATGCTGAAGCACCCTTGTGCCCCAGCCAGCCTCTTCACAGCAAGTGGAGCCCTGTTGAAATAGTTTTGGGTTGGCAGGCTGACCCATCAAGTCCCTTGTCAACCTAGGATGCTTTGACAGGGCTGCATGTACTGTGCATAAATAAACTTCAGAGCAATATTCTCCAGAGTTTTTTGCTCCTGGGTGCACTTTCAAATGGCACACATGGGAGCAAAAAACTCCAGAGCAATATACTCCGGAGTTTATTTATGTGCATTAATCTCATGTGTAGATGCACCATTTGAGAATAACAATATGGTCTTTAGGAACAATGGGCATTTATACATGTGCTCCAGGAGTGAGGAGGTTGGGGGTGCTTTAATTAGAGCGGTTCTGAGAGTCTAATTTTAGAATGACTCCCCCATCCAAATGTACTGCACCAACATGAAACAAATTACTATCAGTGGTTTTAAAGGCCAGGTGTTGAAATAAATCTTCCAAAAACCAATTTTAGATCACAAAGCAATGGGTATTTTTATAGAACAACTTCAGGTCATTTTTCATTTTCCTTGCTGATACCTGACCAAAGTTACCATTTACCAGTAAAAGATCCCTTGCCATGTTCTCTGCCTTGTTAGACATAACAATGTCCCCACCATCCTTAGGAATATAATAAATGCTTTGGCCATTTCCATCAAAATTTTCTGTGGTCCCAAGAAAAACATCATTTCTTTCCACCATTTCCATAAAGATTGTAAAAATGTTTGTTCATAGAATAAAGAAGGCCTTGGATTTTGTTTTTCTGTACAGCATAAAAAAATATTGGGCTGAGAACTGCCTGTATAGATGCCATGCAGTGAGCTCCCATTATGCCATGCAGACTCAAGGACATCTGTTTTCACAGGGATCCAGATAAATGCAGCTGACTTTTACTTAAGTTCTGCCTTTATGGAGTCTCCAAATCCCAGTATAAAATTGATTTTTTTCACATTGTTCTTTTAAGTCAAACACTGTGGTGTGTGGTTTTGAAGTTACAAGGTCCTGAGTGGTTATAATAATAGAAGTGTGATCAGTTAGCTCAACACCTAAATTTCCCCCATAAAATGATTTCCCTATTGACTGAAGTCAATTTTTGCTACAGTCATGGCCATGGCTTGAGCATAGCCAAATGTTGAAGGGTCTTGAAGTAGTTGCTTGTAGTCTGCAGTTCCTTCACCAATTCCCGGCAAGGTTCTTTGGGTAAATGTGATATCTTTTATTTGACCAACTGAGTAGTTGGGGAAAAAAGTTCTTAGCAAGCTTTCAGGCATAAGCACCCTTCTTCAGGTATTGGGAGACTGCTGTTGTTCTGAGCTCTCCAAGGTAGGAAAGAAGCTAAAAGTGTGGCAGGAGATCAGTGAAAATGGAAATAGGTGGACGTTTGGAAAACAATGGATAGAGAAAGGAGGGTAGGAGGTAAAAAGAGGGGGAAATAATTGGTGATGGAATGCAAAAGGTAAGCATGGGAGACTGTGCTGTAGTGTTGAGTTCTCTAAAGTAGGAAAGAGGCACTCTGTGAAAAAGTAAATAGGTGGAAGTCAGGAAGACAATGGATAGAGAAGGATGGAAGGGGACGAAGCGGGGGAAGGGAGACTGTGTAAATGGTAAGTTGAGGAAGGTACCTGATGGAAAATATGTAGGAGAAACCAAACAACAACTGCGTACCAGAATGAACGCACATCGGAAATCCACCAAAGACAAAAATATCGAATTACCTGTGGGTGCAGACTTCTCACGAGACAATCACTCCCTCTCTGATCTTTCAGTTCTAATCCTCAAAGGGAGCTTACAAAACACCTTCTGTAGACAATTCTATGAACTTCACTTCATAAATCTACTGTATGTAAAAAAAACATGGACCTAATATAGACATAAGATTTATGACACATTACAACCTGCCTGGCATTTGATTCACCAGGTACCTGCCTGAACTTACCATTTATTCATGTGTTTAAAATCTTTCCAGTTTGAAACCACGTTCCACAAAGTGCTATAAACACTTTGGGGTTTTGCACAGTTTAACAGAGATGAGATGCAGTAACTCCCTTTCCATCATAAGTGCTGATGTCCTCAGGCTGATGCTGTCTTTGTACCCAGCTGTTGGCCATGTCCACAAAACACTCTGGATGTTTCATAAGCATCTCATTATAGTTATGACCATAGTTTCCCCCTCTCTTCTGTGGCATAGTAGATCCATAAGCTTTTAAGTATACTCAAGGTTTAGTTTATAAATGTAATGTATGAATATAAAGTATCCACAGGTGTTCTTTAATTTCATCATAATGCTGTCTTGCAAAGCTCTTAGTTTTGTAGAATTATGTCCCTTTTTAATTTCTTCATTCTTTAATTTTCCTACTCTAGCTAGTAAATTCTGCCATGTTTGTTTCAGTTTAAAACATCCATTGTAACAGGGAACCTCTGCCCTGTTACTGGGGGAGGGCTACAAAGCCAGCAGAACCAGTGAGGGTCCTTTAAGAGAAGGATTTTTGGGGCCTGGGCAAAGGCAGCTGGCAGGGCTGCAATTAATGGGCAGCCCCTCTGCTCAGGCCACTAATAGGCCAAGCTGGCCAGAAGGGGCATGGCTCCGGGGGTAAATAGGTTTGCCCTTAGGCTGGAGGGGCAGTGGAGCCCTGATCATGGAGAGGGCAGAATGGTCCTTGCTAGAGGGAGAGAAGGCTTGAATGGCTACTGTAAGTAGTCCCATATGGGAGAGTGAGGTTTTTTTTGCAATTTTCTCTTTTTGTTTCTGGGTGGTTTAAACAGTAGGCCTGTGGGACAAAGCCCAGAGTAAAGACTGTGTCAACTGGCTGGAGGGCCGCACCCAGAGGGTGGTAGTGGATGGGTCCTTCTCAGCCTGGAAGGACGTGGGCAGTGGGTTCCACAGGGCTTGGTCCTCGGGCCCGCACTGTTCAACATCTTCATCAGTGATTTGGACGAGGGGGTAAAAAGCACCCTGGTCAAATTCGTTGATGACACTAAGATGTGGGGGAACGTGGGCACACTAGAAGGAAGCAACAGGCTACAATCAGACCTAGACAGGTTACAAGGGTGGGCGGATGAGACTAGGATGGGTTTCAACACAGACAAGTGCAAGGTGATGCACCTCGGGAGGAACAACCGGCACCATACCTACAGGTTAGGGAACTCCCCTCTTGTCAGCATGGAGGCGGAAAAGGATCTTGGAGTCATCGTTGACTCCAAGATGAACATGGGTCGGCAGTGTGGGGAGGCGGTTAGGAAGGCCAACCGTACCTTGGCATGCATCCACAGATGCATTTCAAACAGGTCAAAAGAGGTGATCCTCCCCCTCTATGCGGCACTGGTCAGGCCGCAGTTGGAGTACTGCGTCCAGTTCTGGGTGCTGCACTTCAAGACAGATGTGGACAGCATCGAGAGGGTCCAGAGGAGGGCCACTCACATGATCAGGGGGCAGCAGGGCACTATGAGGAGAGACTATGGGACCTGAACCTGTTCAGCCTCCAAAAGAGAAGGCTGAGCGGGGATCTTGTGGCCTGTTATAAACTAGTCAGGGGGGATCAGCAGGCACTGGGGGAGTCCCTGTTCCCCCGAGCACCGCCAGGAGTGACCAGGAATAACGGTCACAAGCTGGCAGAGGGTAGGTTTAGGTTAGACATCAGGAGGCGCTACTTCACAGTCAGGGCGGCTAGGGCCTGGAACCAACTTCCAAGCTAAGTGGTGCTGGCCCCTACCCTGGGGGTCTTTAGGAGGAGGTTAGATGAACACCTTGCTGGGGTCATTTGACCCCAGTACTCTTTCCTGCCATGGCGGGGGGTTGGACTAGATGATCTGTTCAGGTCCTTTCTGACCCTAGAAACTATGAAACTAACCTGATGCATGGGAAGAGTTTTCAGTTGAGATTTTTTTCCTTTTTTTTTGAATGGACACCCTGAGGAGAAGAAACAAGTGTGAGGAGAAGCGGAGGTCACTTAGAGCACCCTGTGTGTTTTCAACCCTTGGGGGCGAGGGTTCACATTCTGGGGCAGAGGTGGGGGAAGGATTTAACTGTTCTTAAGCTAGGGAACCCAGAGGGCTGGAGCCTTTCTGCAGAGCTTAATTTCCAGCTGTGCTGCTGCTATTGGAGAGATGAAGCCAGACTAAGTGGGCCCAGGGCTGAAGAGAGCAGCTAGAGAAAATCAGGCTACAGCTGAGAGTATCGGGACCTGGACAAGTGCGAAAGGGGGAGGCCAAGTGGCTCAAAGGAATGCCCCCACCGCAGCCCTTCACTACTCTGAATGCTTCCTGTTTAATTGATTCCATAAATGTGTGGCAGGTGAGGGTGCAGACTGGAGGAGCTAGAAAGGGGGAAGGGGAAAGGGGGACTGGCTGCTGGGGCTTACAACCCTCTCCATGTAGGGTTACACCTGCCACAGTACCTATTAAGATCATTTAATCTCTTAAAAGTATTTCTTCTTGTAATAACTTACTTTCTTTTTTGTTACTGACATCCTTAATGATGTCTCTAATGTTTGTCAGTAGATCAACTAAGCAGTTTATTTTTCTCATTTGTATGCTTCTTTTCTTTGTTACTGCCAAAAGGGTAAACTGTCATTTCCGTGTATCTTGGAGGGCCTGGTGGAAAATTAAAGAGGTCCATCACCAGATTTTGAAGCATGCTATGTAAGACATTATTTTCTATGCAGTACTTTGTTATAATTGATCAAAGAGGCTTATCTGGAGGAAATAGAACCGGGCTTAATTTTCTTAAATATTTTATTGATTCTTTCAACCTCCTAGATGTATCTGGTACCTCACATAGCTTTTTATCTTCTCTTCAGCAAAACTTCCTCTTGTGACTTGGCTCATCACTGTACCAGAATATGGAGTCATCCACATCCATTATTTTCTTTGTCCCATCAGGCAAGGCAGATACTCTTATAGTTTGGGCTGAGATGGATTCTACTTTAAATTTAGCTTTTTTCAAGTGCCACAGAAACATTTCCATGTAATTCTCTCCTTTACTTCCCGCACCAACATTATAGGCCACTAAGCTGATCTCCTAGAAAATTTTCAGTTCTGGTGGGAAATGAAGTGTGGCCACAACAGAAAGGGTCAGAATGGCTTTAGTTAAACCTTCTGACATATTTCCTCCCAGAGTAATTGTATCATCTTTGGAAACCCCATGGCCTACTATGGTTAGTTTTGTGTGTGGAGTCACTGCAACATCATTGGCACCTTTTGTATTAAGAGAGAAGTTTTGAGCATTTTTCTTTCACTGCAGCAAACTCTTTTGTTGCTGTACAGTGGTCTTTTTATTAAATACTTAGTTCCCACTTCTTAAGCTAAGTACAGACAGACAAGCCAAAGACTGAATTAATGAAATCTTTTCAGGTTAGTTTAAAGTGCATAAATTGAACTGATAAGCAGGTGAGCAGACATTCACTTTTGATTCCATAAATGCAGCCACATGCCTGAAGTGGCTCAGGCCAGAAGTCGGGGGCACTAGAGTAGGCCTAGGCTGGAGCAGAAAGCTTGGGCCAAGACTAACCCGCCCATCCTATAAGGTGGGGGGGGAGGGCATGGTTTGCAGGGGAGGTACAAAGCAGCCTGAGATGCTGAAGGACTGTGACTTAACTTGAAACTGGTGGGGGTCTGGGACAGAAGTTGAATAAATGGATTTAACTTAAGCCAGTTCAACCTAGATGCATGTAATATTAAAGACATCTTAAACTGGTTTTGGCCATTTTGAAAGCAGTTTATGTGCACCGAACTTCTGTTGTGTTACAGATGTGAACCAGTTTCTGATTACTTATATCAGTTTGCATGTAATTTATGTCCCTAGCTTTAAACATTATCATTGGATTCGAACAGAAGAATTATTCCATGGTCAGTATTTTCTACATCAGCCAGATGGCTTCTAGCTTCATTAGACTGATATGCTACAAGTTGTAGGCAGTGGATTTACACCCCAGTCCTGATACCCTGCTCCAGGCAAGCACAAACTTCAGACTGACCATAACTCCTCTGGTTGATGATAGGCAAATTTTATTAATACACAGTGATAGGAAATAAGAGTAATGCAGGCAAAGCAAGCAAGATGATTACAAAATACATTACCCAAATCCCCTAGTACCCAGAATATACACAAGGTGAGCAGTGCATCTGGCTGGTACGTAAATGCCACCTTCAGGTGCTTTGCTTGAATGTCTAATGTCAGCAACCTTGGAGGTCAGGGGCTGAAAACTCCTCCTTTTGTATTCTTTCTCCTCTGTTAAGTCTTCATTTCCGGGTACCATTGATTGGTTTTCTTGAGCCATCATGCTGTCCACATTCTGTTTTGTCAGTCAAAATCCTATCTTCATAAACCTATCTTCATAAGCCTATCTTCTTGCACACACCTTAACTCAGTCATTTCATTCCAAACCATAAATCCCAAGGGTTTTTGCAGATGGGCAATGCAAACCTGGAGTCAGGCCTATCTGTATTATGAAAATAAAATTTGGATGTCTTTAATTTTTCAGGTTGTTTATATCTGTTGGCCTCAGGAACCCTGTCTGCCTTCAAGACTGTGAAACTGTGAGACAAACAGGCTTTTAGAAATCAATTAACCCTTGCCATTCCCCCCAGACCATTGTTCTAATGCAATATCTACTTTACCTACAAGCCAATTCCTAAAAACAAATCTTTAAATATAATTTTTTAGCCATCACAAGTTTCATATTAGCCTGAGGAAGGCAGAGAGATAATAAATCTTGCTATGAAAGTTGATGATAGACTTGAATAATAAAGTACTTGACTGGGATTAAACTTGATTCTGTATTTACGTTGATCCAGCAAATATAGCAGTTCTTCACTAGGTTGCTTTCCTTTTCTCTTTCCTTGTCTAAGCAACCTCTAATATTTTTAAGTTTATATTGCACACTGTAATACTTACTCAGGCCTTTACATTTTTAAAATAAAAATACAAAGATTAATCAATGCCACAAAATAGAATTTCTTATGTGGTATATTGGTGACTGATTAAAATTTGACTTCCAAAGGGCTACATTTTCAAAGGTATTTGACACCTACTGAAATTTACAAAAGTGCCCAAATAAATTTGGGGCTCACTGACTTTAAATGACAACTAGATTCCTAACCCAGTTAGATGCTTGTATACATCCCACTAAGAGAGAATCTGTATTTTAGGTGATTAAATAAATCTCTGTAAATCTGCCTCTTGAGAGAGTAAGACTAAATTGTATTTCACTCTATGTGCTTAAATGGCAAGCAAGCAGCTGTGTAACTGCAGGCTGGGGCACTTAATCACACTTTTGAATTCTAGTTTACTTTGGCCATGTACACTTTTGAGTGTAGACTGGAGGAAGGGAGGGATGCCACATATTTTAGCCCAATAGCCTACTGGTTTGGGCACCCAATCAGAGTAAGGGCCCCTTACCCAAGGGGTTTGAACCTGAATCACCTAGGGATGTGAGTAACAACTAGTCTATGGCCTGATGGTTAAAGCGCTTCACTGAGAAGGTGGAAATGCAGATTCATACCCTCTTTTGGTTGCAGGGAGCCTAGAACCTATGTTTCCCACTCCTGAGGCAAGTACACGAACCAACTGGCCATAAGGCTAAAACATAAAACAGCCCTTCCCTGGTAATACCTATTAGTTAAGGGGTTTTGCTTGCCTACTGTTTCCTGGTCTTATGTGCACACCTGGGAGCTCTGTTCCTGCCCAGCCAGAACACAGCACCACTCAGCACACATAATGAATGCTTTCAAGATGGAGCTGAGTAAATCAAGGACAATAAAAAGTCCTTTTTCAGATGTGTGGGAAACTAGAGGAAAAGCAAAGGCAACATTGGACCACTGCTAAACCAGATGGGACATCTAACAACTGACGCCCAGGAAAAAGCCAACCTATTAAATGGGTACTTTGTGTCGGTCTTTCATCGGTCCCATGGGATGCCCATGCGCACTACGGGACAGGGAGGTCCAAGTGAGGGAGATCCCCTGCCCTCCATCAATGCTAACCTTGTGAAGGAATACCATGAGAGGCTGGATACCTTCAAGTCAGCCGGCCCTGGCAATCTACACCCCAGGGTACTCAAGGAGCTGGTGAGCATCGTAGCCCAGCCCCTGGCATGGATCTTTGAGAACTCGTGGCACTCTGGTGAAGTGCCTGAAGACTGGAAGAAGGCCAATGTGGTGCCTATCTTCAAGAAAGGGAGGAAAGTGGATCCAGCAAACTACAGGCCCATCAGCCTGACCTCTATCCTGGGGAAGATCTTAGAAAAGTTTATTAAAGAGGCCATCCTTAATGGACTGGCCAACGTCAACAACTTGAGGGATAGCCAGCATGGGTTTGTTGAGGGTAGGTCTTGCTTGACCAATCTCATTTCCTTCTATGACCGGGTGACCTATCACCTGGACAAGGGAGAAGAGATTGATGTCATATATCTTGATTTTAAAAAAGCCTTAGATCTGGTATCCCATGATCACCTCTTGGTGAAACTGACCAACTGTGGGCTCTGGTCCACCATGATCTGCTGGCTGGGAAATTGGCTCCGTGGTCAGACCCAGAGGGTGGTGGTTAATGGAAGTCAATTGTCATGGTGCCCTGTGATCAGTGGGGTCCCCTGAGGCTCTGTCCTTGGACCCATATTGTTCAACATCTTCATTAATGATGTGGACATTGGAATCAGAAACGAACTGGCCAAGTTTGCTGATGACACCAAACTTCAGGGCAAAGCATTCACACCTGAAGACAGGAGGGTGATTCAGGCTGACCTGGACAGGCTCAGCAAATGGGCAGACAAGAACCTGATGCTTTTTAACACCAAAAAATGCAAGGCTCTCCACCTTGGGAGGAAAAACCTGCAGCATCCTTATAGGCTTAGCAGTGCTACGCTGGCTAGCACTATGGAAGAAAGAGACTTGGGGGTCATCATTGACCACAAGATGAACATGAGCCTTCAATGTGATGCTGCAGCTAGTAAGGCGAGCAAAATGCTGGCTTGCATCCATAGATGCTTCTCAAGCAAATCCCAGGGCTTCATTTGCCCCTTGTACTCAGCCTTGGTGAGGCCGCAGCTGGAGTACTGAGTCCAGTTTTGGGCTCCACAATTCAAAAATCATGTGGAGAAGCTTGAGAGAGTCCAGATCATGCGCATGATCAGAGGTCAGGAAAACAGACCTACAATGACAGGCTGAGAGGTATGGGGCTCTTTAGCCTGGAAAAGCGCAGGCTCAGGGGTGATTTGATAGCCACCTATAAGTGTATCTGGGGGAACATTTTTTCACCAGAGCGCCGCAAGGGATGATGAGGTCGAACGGTTATAAACTACTGCAAGACTGTTTCAGGCTGGACATAAGGAAGAATTGTTTTACTGTCTGGGCTCCTAATGTCTGGAATAGTCTGCCATCGGAGGTGGTTCAAGCACCTACATTGAACACCGTCAAGAGAAATTTGGATGCTTATCTTGCTGGGATCCTATGACCCCAGCTGACTTCCTGCCCCTCAGGTAGGGGGCTGGACTCGATGATCTTCCAAGGTCCCTTCCAGCCCTAAAGTCTATGATATCTATGAATCATACACTGTAGGCAAATGCCAAGATGTGTAGATGTATGTGCCATTCACACATATAAACTTAGTGCCTCAGCCTCTTTATAAACTGAGTTTGGAAATCAATCAGAATTAGGTGCCTGAATATTTCAGAGGGTCTGAGCTTAAGTGAGTTAGGTACTATGATGAATTGTGGCTATAGTGAGCAAAAGAGGCCAGAGTGGATGTTCTTGTGGACTTATTTGGACTCAGCATCTTTTCAATGGTTGCCTGTGATTATAGTGGCCAGAACTCAACCTGAATGGTCCTTTCTAGTCCTATGTTCTTTTTATGGCATCGTCAGCATACATTACTTCTGCTAGGAATGGTGGGATTAACAACAGGCAAAGGTATGTGAAAGTGGAGAAATTACTAACCTTTACCATTTCAGTTGCATCTCTTTCCTTGGAGGCCTTTTCCAATTCATTCAGCTGCATGCCACTGAAACTAAAATTATATACATAACATGCATATACAAATATTAGTATATTTTAGTGCAATTATATTGGCTAGATTTTGCTTACAGTTTACTTTAAGCAAGGTGCAAGATACAGCTATGCTTCTTCAGGAACACACTAGGGAATAAGTTTTGTCAGAGTGTAGACTCTCTCCCTGTTCAGTCACAAGGTGTTGGCTTTTCTTGTTTCCAGGTGACAGAAATGGAACAGACAGGTGGCAGGAGAAAAGAAATGAAGAACAGAACCAGAGAGTGTGCATTTAACTTTTTTTAAATGATCAAAACTAGGGCTGGTTGGTATTTCCTCAATTTTGATTTTGTACAGAAATTCTTAAATTTTCCATAACAAATGAGTAAAATGATGACAAATTTTGTCAGCTTTTAACCCCTTCTTCCTCCCTGTCCCTGGGTTTTTGCCTACCAATGGTACTGGTTGGAATTTTTCAGTTTTCAAAAAAATGTGAAGAAATATTGATAAAAGTAAGGATTTAAAAAAAAAATTGCAAAATTAGTAAAGGATTTTCAAATCTCTACTCAAAAGAAAAATTAAATTTGCCATTAAATGGGCAAATAATATTTTAGCTTTGTTTTAGCTTTGTCTTAAGGCACTGGTTCTCAACCTTTTTCAATTTAAGGCACCCCTCAGAAAATGCCAGCTTTCCATTTCATTCATTTTTTGTCTTCAGAAAAATAGAGCAATTTTTCTGCCACAAAGATCTTAGACTACAACAGGTCAGAATGTTAGTAACACCATGGAAGCATGTTTGCACACCTAAGAGTGGTAACATTGTGTTGTGCCATGCAGAACCCATGAAAGGATGTCAAGGGTGCCACACAACTGTTATAAGCAATTGTTATAGATTCCACAATGATATTATGTAACTGTGAATATTACATGGTAGGAGAGTCAGTCTATGCAATTTTGCATTGGATAAGAGGTGGTCAACATGTAAACAGATGTCTCATTTATCTTGAGTGTTCAGGGAATCCCAGCCCTGCTACTGAGTGAGGGCTGAAGGGTAAGAAAAACCCACAAAGTTCCTTTAAGAACAGGACTTTCATGGTCCACAGGGGCAAGGGTTCAAGCAGCATGATTCTGAATCTTTAACCCCTTTTAAGCTACAGGAATATAAACTTACCATGTTTTCTAGGATCTATCTCCAAACAACAGCAAGGATCAGCAAGATTACCCAATATCAACTTCAGCAACTGTTTTTAAGTATTGTTCTTTATGAACTAAATCTACTTCTCTTTATCACTGAAATAAAGATAAATTTCCTAGAATCTCTGTCTCCCACTTCCAGGGCAAGCTCTGTGACTGCTAAATTATTGTATTAGCAATTGTTGTCATCACCAGTACCATGGTGCTCCGGATCCTGGGTGGATGAAGGTATTTAGTATGCCACTGTGAGTCAGCCACCAAAGTCCACAATAAGGGCAGGAGTTCAGAAACAGCCAGTGCTGGGCAAATGAAGGCCTAAGAATGTGGGATCGTTCTTTAACTGTATCTTAAGGACTGGTTAAGGAGTCCAAGTATCTAAGTATGATACTTTGAAGTAGCTCTCCTGGGGCAAGGTGCTCAAATCTGAGGCACCGTGATGCCTAAGGACACCTCTAGATGCTCAGTCCACACAACTGTGCCTCCTGCCATGCCATATGTGCATGGCAGGACACGTGATCATGGGATCCAGCATCAGATCCAAACATGCCTTTTTGCTGGTGTAGGGGGATCCTAAGACCATGATTCTGTGCTCTCCTTGTGTGGATGGAAGTCTTGTCAGCTGATGGGACTCTGATCTGTAGCAGCATGTGGGGCACTACCATAGATAGGAATTTCATCAGCTGATGGGATTCAGATCCTCAGGAACCCACAGAGCACTGCTGTGGGTGTCTTATCAGCTGATGGGAGTAGTATACATTTTCCAACTCTGGCTTTATAGCTGGATGGACCTTTTTGTGGCATGGTAGTTAATGTGCATATGTAGCAGGTTTAAATAAATTGCACAATTAACACAGTAATTGCATGATATGTGTAACGTGTACAGGGGGCCTAAATTGGATCCATTTAAAGTGCCTTTGCAGATCTTGTTGCTAGTGGGATTTTCAAATGTAAAACATGAAAATGTTTTTAGATTGTTGCATAAAAGAGTAAACAGGATCTTAATATTCTTGAACTAAGGAGATTCCTAAATTTCTAATGGGACATTGAACACTTTCCTTGTGCTTCTAGCCTGGAAAATTCTAATATATTTAATCTTAAAATGTTATGTATGGGAGTTGCATAATCCTGCTGGCCTCACTAATCCTGTTGAAGTGAATGGTAATACTTCAACAGAAGTCTAGTTCAGCTTATGTTGAGTATTTTCGGGCAGCTGGGCTGTAATTGTGAGCATTTGTGCACCAGCCATTGTCACATGCTGTTTAAAATGTTTGTGTAAGCCTTTCAAGCCTAACTTAGGGTAAATGAAGCTTGGACCTGTGCACTGCCATTATATTAGAATGGATCTCTGCTTCACAGGGTCCATCCCTTAGTGATCTTGCCAACAATTGTTCTCTGTCCCACTGACCCATGAATGACATGTACCCCGGGGGCTGGGAGGGCACGGTGAGCTTCCGCAGGCAGTGGCGGTGCTGTTGGTGGTGGGAGAGTGGTGGCAGCAAGCGAGGAGCTCCTGCAGGCAGCTCTGGTACTGTCAGCAGTGGGGTGAGGGAGTGGCGAGCACTGAGTATCAGTTGGCAACCACCCACAGATGCTGCTGGCAGTGTTGGCAGTGGCCAGCAGCAATCGTGGACTGCCTGCAGATGCCACTGGTGGTGTCAGCAGCGAGGGGGGGAGTGGCAAGCAGCAACTGCCCACAGACACAGCCAGCAGTGTTGGTGGTGCCTTTTTGCAGGGGTGCACCGCCAAGTTCAGGGGGTGCATGTCCACCCATGTTTACCCCCTACACATTGCCAATGCACTGACCTGTTCTAAGATGCTCTTTTTGACCCCTCATCTTTTTTTGACTCATGAACCTCAGGTTGGGCCCACCACTCTCAACAGTGACTCTAACCAGAGGCGTGGACCACCTATGTACTGATCATCTATAAGAAAGAAGAGATGGCAATAGATAGTTTTGAAACAGTAAGTTTCAGACTGGTAGGAGATTACCAGTTAATTTCTTTAAGAGTCAGTTGTAGGACAAGTCTCATTTAATATTTTCATTACTTCATTTGTTTTCATTGTTCATTTCATTTAGTGTTTTTTTCTGGCACAAAACAAGAGTATGCAAATGACACAAAGTTGGGAGGCATTGCCAGTGCAAAGGAGGATTGGTATTATGCAGAAAGAACTGGATAACGAGGAATTAAATTAATTAGTGCAAAATTCAAGGTCATACATTTGAGGACTAATAATAGCTATAATTAAAAACTTATCAATTGGAAATAGCTGATGAAGAAAACTACTTGTTATACAAGTACATCACAGGATGACTGAGCTGATAATGTAATTTAGCTGTGAAAAAGGCAAATGTGATCTCAAGATACATGATGAAAAGCATTTTCAGGAGTGATGGGGGAAAACAGAGCTATTGTCATAAGCTCTGTGAGACCTCATCTGAAATACATTTTACAGATCTAGTCTAGATCTGTTGAAGAAAGATGCACTCAAACTGGAACAGATGCAGAGAAAGGCTACCAGGATGGTGAAAGAACATCTTACATAATAAAGACTAGAATAGTTTGATTGTTTAACCCAGCAAAATGAAATCTGAAAGGGGATATGACTGATGTCTATAAATATACCAGGGAGAGAAATCAGGAAGGGAACAGAATTATTTAAGCTAAAGGACAATGTCAAAACAAGAATAAAAGGATATAAGCTGGCCATAAAAAAAACTTAGTCCGGAAGTTAGAGAATTTTCTAATCATTAGAGAAGTCAGATTCTGGACTAATCTTCCAGTGGGAACAATGAGTGCAAAAATAGCCAAAGTTCATGAAGTTTACAATAGGGGGGATTAACTTGGTAACAGAGGAGGATCTTTCTAGCCTTATATGCATAAACAGTGAAAGCCTGCCAAGCCCCTGAGAAGAAAAAGTGCTCTAAGCTAGCCTCTTATTCTCTTTGTCTTCAAATGATCTATACTTGTTTTGTCTTGAACTACAAAGTCATCAGCTCTTGGTGAGGTCTAAACAGTGTTTTGGTAGGAGGTTGCTAAGAAAAACCCAAAGTCCACCTTTTCACCAGTGACACTTCCTCCTTCTTTATCTCTTTCCTGACTCTGAATCTTTGTGACTTCTTCAGATGCATTCTTTCCATCATCCCAAATATCATAAAACTCCCTAGGTTCTGTTGCTTCATCTTCTGAATCCTTACAGTCTCCCTGATCTTCTTTGCTAAGTACAGATAGTCAAAAAGCCTGAGGCTGAATTGATTCAGTCTTTGCAGGTTAGTTTAATCTGCAGAAATTAAACTGAGAACCAATTGGACATTCAGTTTTGATTCAGCAAATGCAGCCACATACCTGCAGTAGCTCAGGCCAGAAGCCAAGGGGTGCTAAAGCATGGCTCTCTGGCATGTAGCCAGCATGGACTGTGTGTTGGTTTCCTCTTCCTGCTGCTCCTGAGGTCTCTAGGATTTGCAGTTCAGAATCACAGTAGCAGGACTCTGCAGAGTTGCTTATCAGTTGCTTCCTCTTTCTGCTTCTAGGCTGCTCTGGGATCTGTAGTCCAGAGTTGTAGCCAGCAGTAAGTTTTTAGCAGGCCACAGCAGCTCTGTACTCAAGAGAAGGGAAGTTTAACCCCACTCCCTGGCCTGAGACTGCAGCCAGGGTTTGCCTGGGGGGACAGTCCCTACCTACCTCCGCCACAACCCTTCTCTGTTGGAGAAGATAGCACAGGGCTGGAAAGCATGCTGGGATGTTGGGGGACTGTGATTTAACTTGAACCAGGAAGGGGTCATAAACCAGTGTAGTGAGCTGTTGGCAACAGCCCAGTTTTGCCAGCTCAGAAGGGCTCTGGGCAATTGGTGGGGTGTTACCACCAATCAGGTGATGACAGCACCAGTCAGGTGATGACAGGGGAGAGGGTTGCCCTGCCCCTCCCTACCCAGGGGCAAGGCGAGGAGTCAGACCTTGATGAAGACTAACCTCCACCTCTCTCTGATTGGTTTGGTTTCAATCTGGGGGCAGAGCCCCTGAAGGGAATAAAAGAGTAGCGTGCCCAGCACATGGGTGGCTGTATCAAGGGATGGTGAAGAGGGCAAAGAAGAGCTGACAGAGCTGGTCAGCAGCGAGGAGCTGCTGCCCCTGAAGAGCCTGAAGATGGCCCTTTGCTAGATGGCTTGTTGCAAACAGCCACGTTCCCCAGTCCCACTGCAAAGAAGCACAGCAAACAGTGCACAGGCTGGTCTATGGAGGGTCCAAGAGGGATCAGGACCCTGGGAGCTGCTCGAGGCAGCTTGGGTCTCCAACCCCTAGCACAAGGCCAAGCAGTTGGTGCATGGCTGGTGCATGGAGGGTCCAAGAGGGACTGAGGCCCTGGGAACTGCCCAAGGCGGATTGGGTCTCCAACCCCTGGCATGAGGCCAGGCAGTCAGTGTGCAGCCAATGCACAGCAGGTCCCAAAAGGGACTGAGACCCTGGGAGCTGCACGAAGCAGCTCAGGTCTCCCTTCCCACACAGGGTGGCTTGGGTCTCCAACCCCTGGCATAAGGTAGGGCCCCCCGGTGAATGGAGTGGTGGCAGGGCCCCAAGCAGACCAGTGGCCACAAGAGCCCAAGCCAGCTGCAGGCTGCCCTGCCGATGAAGGAGATGCCTTGACCCGGGAGATGGGGACAGTCTCACCAGACCTCAGAGTTTTGAGTTATCTGGGGAGGGATTTCCTGGGTTTTGGAGGTTTCCTTCATGGGCTATTCAAGCTGGGTTGTGGAGGGCATGAAGAGCACTGAAGATCTTTCCCCTTGCCTTATCTCTGGAGTGCTGCCACTGCTCCAGGACAACTTTCTTGTTCTTTTGTGTCTTAGAGATGTAGTTTGTTATCTGATGTTCCTGTGCCTAATATTTTGTAAGTTGGCACCTCATAATTTGTGTATTTGTGTCTTATGTTTGTAAGTATATGCTTAGGTACAATTTAAGATTGCCTGATCTTTATTTGAGATTTCTGCTCTGATTTTTCCAGATTATTCACCTGTATCTTAAATGGTTGTATAGGTTAATACATACATTGCATATCATTCCCATGTTCTCTGTGTGTGTGTGTATTATATCCTCTTTTAACTTTTTATTGTATTAATAAATTGTACATTGTTAAGTTATAGAGTGTCCTTGTCTGGCTCTATAGGGGATGGAGGGAAACTGCTTGCAGCCAGCAGTTTCACGCCAGTGCATCTGCCCTACTAACATATCCTTCAATTGGAGAGGGGAGTACATAAGTAGGTACTACCTGGGCTACACCAGTTTGGCTCAAATCAGTTAAGTCTGATACTACATTCAACCAGGTTGATCTTAAACCAGTTTCAGCTATTTTGAAACTGGTTTATACGCACTGCACTTCCGTTCTGTTACAGGTTTAAACCGGTTTCTGATGACTTAAACCACTTTATGTGTAACTTCTGTCCCTAGCCCTTGACACTGATCATATCTTCCTATCTGATGTGCTGATTTGATTACACTCTGTTTCACATCTGTCCACAGGTTTCCAGGCCCCTACTCCACCAGACTCTTCACCACTTTCTTCAAGGCCGTGAATGAATCCTGTCCCATCTTTCTGCGGAGCGCTTTATTTTAGCACATCCCTTGCCCAGTGTCTCCTGGAAAGGACAGTGGGTATGGTGCAAATGTTTGAGAGCACTTGTTGAAGCTTTCTGAATGTCAGTTTTTAAATTAATCAAAATTTTAAATGATGAATAGAAAAAGTTTTCACAAAGCTACTTTAATTTTTTAAAAAACTTTTGATGATTTTTTTTATATTTCCATGTAGACAATGGCTTTGTTTTCACCCAAAACTTCTAATTTTTGACCTGGTGTTAATTAAAGAAATTAAGTAAATTATTGCTTAAATGTATTACTTCTGTTTGTCCAATCTGGAATTCCCTCATGGATTCTCTGTGTGACGTTGAGCAAGTGAGTTGGTCTCTCTGGACTTGGTGCGCTTTTATTTGTGTCCTTTTGTGCATCAGGTTGATGTCTATGTTCCTGGGTGTCTCCTAGCGTTGCCACCTCCTCATATAGCTCTCCCATTTGCTTCCTGAGAGAGATCACCAGTATGGAACCTCCCACACCAGATAGTTTCCTGGCTTTCTTTGGCAGAGACATGGAGCTGCATCTGTATTTCTATGCAGAGCCTACAGAAGTTATTGTATCTTCAGTTATATTTACACAGGGCATCACAGATTTAATTTGGAATCTCAGAGGTCAGTGTTCAAAATGCCTGGTGCAATGTTGGTGCTGTTAAAAAAAAAAAAAAAAAAAAGAGAGAAGATTAGGCTAACCTTCCAAGCTAATGTTTCAGCACAACGAGAACAGCCAAATCAGCAGCATCAGCATGCCAGCTGGAGTTGAACAGACTAATTATTTTTTAAGGTTTATCTTGGCATTTTATTTTGAAAGGTCATGTCTTGGAGCTGTTGAGCTGCATATTAGTTTTCATAATTATCCTGTCTTTGTGCATAGCTTTCCTGTCTGTCTCTCTGTGCTACTGCTGTATTGTTTTTTAAATTTTTTTGGAGTTAAGGAGGTTAAAGAGAGTTCTTTGCAATTTCCATATTCTGTTACAATATTGATTCTTCAGGGGAAAGTTGCTGCTCAGTTCTACTAGTTCAGTCATCTGTAACTGAATAAAGAATTTGTCCTATAGCATGTTTGCAGAACTAGTTTCATTTTGTTTTTAAAATGTGTGCTTGGTAGTATCTGTCCCAGGGAACAAAACTGAGAGTGCAAAGTGCATCAGGAGATAAAGGAACATTCAAGAGGGAGGGAAGTGCTGAGAATATGAGAGAAATGCCACCAATTCTCCCTTCCAGTTGGTGTAGGCAGCCATCTTTGACTTCTTTCCTCTCCCTTTCAAACTGCCACTAACCCCTACTCCTCCTTCTACTAGACTGAAACACTGGTAGGCCTTCCCTTGCTGCTCCGACAGCTGGTCATCTCATCTTAAACTACTACAACCCCCTCTCTGTTTATAGCTGTGTTGTGAAGTGACAAAAGAAAAGGGGTCAGGGCCAGAATTGTGGCAGGAGAACCCCACAGACCCAGGGGAATGGCTCCGAAAGCCCCATGACGGGGAAACATTTACCTAGCGCAGGCACTGTGGTGAATCAGCAGATGCAGGAGAAGCCACTCATGTGCTTCATCAGCCATTTATCTGTGTGGCTGGGGCCGGCGTGGGGCAGTGATATCAGCCAGCAGTGCTCGCAGGCAGCCTTAAAAGCTGGCTGCCAGGAAGGAGCTGGGGAGCAACAGCTGGGAGGTGGCTGTGTGCTCCCAGCTGGTATGCCTGGCACTGCCCCCAGTCAGGGACACAGGACAGAGTACCGAGGAGAAGCTTGCCACATAATGGAGCAATGCCCGGCGTGGGACCAGGGAAGGACACCAAGGGACTAACCGTCAATTTGCATGTGGGGATGTGTGAGTAGGGAAGGGAGATCGTTACCTCCCTGATCCCTTTCTGTTTTGATTTTCTTTGTAAGTTTACGTTACCCCTGAGGCTGGAGACTGTGCTGTTGGAGCTGAGGGACCAGGGGCCCTCGGGGACTCTGGACAGTGACTCGGAAGGCCCACTGCCCTGGCTATTTGCTAGAAGGAATGTTGCCATAAGGAGGGAGAGTGACCTCCTGGGTGTATTGAGGACTCCATAGACTGAACCCAGCTATAAGGACCCTTGTCTGGCAAACAGCATGCAACCAGAAGCAATGCTCATAAAAGTACATTACAGGCCAAATCAGGGTCACGCCACAGGGACCGGAATCTGAGACATTCAAACCATCTGTCATACAGCCAAGTCCATCAGGTTGGTGCATGGAAGGGATGTAGGGGAGGTAGAACCCCAAGGACGTCTGCAGCGACACCTCTGAGCAAGTACAAGCTAGAGGAGGAATTTCCTGCACTTGGACAAGAAATCAAGATGTGGCAGGTGAATATTGGGGACTCCCATTGGTAGTTGACACATGGTCAATATGGGTGCCTGAAAAAGATCCTAACCAAGTCAGGAACACATGACCCTGAGCTGCTTTTGGGAGTGGTTACTTGAGTCTAGATGGGCACAAGCTGCTTTCTAGTTTAGCTAAGGATCAAGTGCTGAATTGATCATCTAGAGGAGTGCTATGCAACTTCTGAGTGATGAGGTCCCTACTAAAGATGTGCAAAAACTAAGAAAAAATAGTCTTTGGCTTCATATTAAAAACAACTGAGGGAGATGAGGGGGAAAAAATCACTGCAAGCAAAGGGGCTTCAGTTTAATCTGAGCTGTCCCAGCTTGAACCAGCTGAGATACTTGACCTTGAGGGCTGTTCCTAGATGGTATAACATGGTACAACATGTAGATCAGCTGTAATGTATAGAAGTCCCTTACCACTGATCTCAGCATGTAGTGTTCCATCTAATTCCAAGTGAAATCTTATATATATCATGGGATCTATACTTTGTCTATCCTGGCTTGAACAAGGAAGCAGATACCATATTATGCATTACAGGATCTGAAAATGTGACAGAGACTAATACTTCTCACTGCTTGTAGGAAGAAAGAAGATTTTATAGAATTCATAGTTTCAGCGCAAAAGCCTTTGAATTACTTGAACCTGCAGTGCACATGCCACGTGTGGCACAGGCAACTTCTATATGTGGCACGTGGTAGATAGGTGAGGGGACAGGCAGTACAGCAACAGATGGGGAGGAAGCAGAAAGAACAGCTGCATCAGACAGGGAGCTGGAAGCAGGGAATCCCAGACTGGGCAAAGGAAGGGGATCAAAGTGGCACCTGCGGGGAGTGGAGAGCTATTTTGTAGCATGGCAAAAAGGCTGGAGCCAACTGTCTTAGTGATTAGCCACCCTGCAGTAATATAGATGCATAACTTTCTGCTTGCTGTGCCTTATATATAAGGACCCCACTTCATTCGTAATTTTGCAGATTTTGTGGAAGTTGTGAAATAGGGCATTGTCTGAAACCTGCAGAATTTTTTTTTACTAAAAATGAAGTGCTAGCTCTCCAGTGGGAATCAGCAGTATTCATGGCTGCAGCAGCCTGGTTCAGCAGCCTGCTGGAATGGGGGAGGGGGGACCCTGGCATGAAGCGGACATGCTAAGAGGGCTGTTCCCTCACTGCTGATTGGCTAAGAAGGTTGCTTGTCATGTGGCCTCACCCCTCTCCACCAATCAGCAATGATGGGCAGGGCTGCATGATGAGCAGCCTTTTGGGCCAATGAGTGGTGAGGGTCAGGGCTGTATGATGGACAGCTCTCTAAAAATAATCAGTGGCAAAACCTGGGGCCATCAGGGCCGATCCAAGGTGTGGGGGGCCTGGCCACAATAAGCTTGTGAAAATAATGGCTGGCTCTGTGATCTGCCTGCAAAATCAGCTGCCTGCCTCCTTGATTTGGGTAGCTCCCAAATCAACTGATATAGCATCCTAACGTAAATCATGATATAATTTGCAACACTTTCCCCTTCCTATACAAGCAAGTAAGGGCCCATGTTACGTCACATTTCCCTACTGAGCTGTCTATCTTTATTGTTGGCATCAGAAGAAAGGGGATAGCACCTTTGCATGGCTGCTACCCTCCCTCTTACATATGACCTTGCAGGTTTTGCTTCTTTCCTGCAGGTCTGCGGATAGTGAAAAGTCATCTGCACCAGGTGTAAGCTAAGAATAATTGTTTCCGCCTCTTCAGCAGTACAGGGGGTATGTCTACATATGCTATTCTTGTGTTTTAAGCTTACTGCACAGTAAAATAAGGTGCCATAAGCTTTCCCCAGGAGCATGTCTATATGTGTGCCTGTTGGGAGCAGTTGAGTGCAGGCCTACTCATGCCCTGCTCTGCCCTTCTACAGCAGCCAGGGGAAGCTCCAGGCTCCCCTGGGTGCCAGCCCCAGGCTGGCAAAGAGCAGCACCAGGGTCAGTCCTGGGATCCAGGAGCTAGGGGAAGTTGTCCTGACTCCAGGGCAACTGCTTCCCAGCCCTGTGCCTTGATCTGCAGATCGGGTGGGGGCTGGGAAACAGTTCCCTACCATGCCTCATCAGGCCAATATCCAATACAGCTAGTTTTCTTTATATCAGTACCAATCCAATATCGGACTGATGTATTGGTGCAACTTTAGTGATATGTCATAACCAGCCATTTGTGATTCTTGAGGGTTTTCCTTCTGTACTGCAGCAATTTGCATGGTATCTGGGTGGCTCTTTCAAATGTGTGATCTATCTCTCTGGAGGGGTGTCCTTGCTGAGTTTTTTTTTAAGATTTATGAAGTGGCAATCCCAGGTGTTCTCCTCAGTGCAAATTTAGTGGTATCTGAGGGCTTTTTAGACATGATGAGCAATATCCAGAATGGTAAAATACTAACCATGTTATACAAGAAACCCACAGAACAACATACTTACAGTTACCATATGTCCAGGTTT
Source organism: Crocodylus siamensis (assembly GCF_052110815.1). Lineage (NCBI taxonomy): Eukaryota > Metazoa > Chordata > Crocodylia > Crocodylidae > Crocodylus > Crocodylus siamensis. Next base: position 32,787,375 of record NC_143404.1, on the reverse strand, counting down.
CCCCAGACATGTCCTCTTTTTTGGCCTCCTATGCTGCATCCAGGTGGATTTATTAAACGCAAGGAAAATGTCTAGGATTTCCTCCCGTGGTCCGTTTTCAATATGGTCACTGCTATGTAGACTTACAGATCCCAGAATTCCTAGTGCAATATGTGCACAATCAGGAGCTGAGTTTGCAATTTTGCTTTGCTCCACTAGTGGAAGCAGGGGGAGGGTGATGGGAGCAGCAGGGAGTGGAGTACAGAGGGTTGGGACTGAGTGGAAAAGACAGGGCTGAGGGGGCAGGGGCTGTGGGCCAGAATGAGTGGCTCTGGCAGGGCTGGGGGTGTAGGAGGCTGAGGGTTGGGAGTAAGGGGGGCTGGAGGGGGGGAGGGTATCCTTCTTGAAGTGCGATGCCCAGAACTGAACATAGTACTCCAGCTGCGGCCTGACCAATGTCACATAGAGGGCAAGGATCACCTCCTTGGACCTGCTCATGATGTATCTGTGGATGCATGACAAGGTGCGTTTAGCCTTCCTGACCATGTCCTCACATTGGTGGCCCATGTTCATCTTGGAATCAGTAGTGACTCCAAGATCCTTTTCTGCCTCTGCACTGATGAGAAGGGAGTTCCCCAGCCTGTAGGTATGCTGCTGGTTCTTCCTCCCTAGGTGCAGCACCTTGCACTTGTCAGTATTGAATCCCATCCTATTCTCATCCACCCACCCCTGTAACCTGTTTAGGTCCGATTGCAGCCTATTCCTCCCTTCTAGCATGCCCACATCCCCCCACATCTTAGTGTCATAGCAAATTTGAACAGGTGCTTTTCACCCCCTCGTCCAAGTCGCTGATGAAGATGTTGAACAGTGCGGGCCCAAGGACTGAGCCCTGGGACACCCCACTGCCCACATCCCTCCAGGTTGAAAATGACCCATCCACCACCACTGCCTGGGTGTGGCCCTCCAGCCAATTTGTGACCCATCTGACTGTGTAGGCATCAACACACATTCAATAAATGCCTAACCTTTATTGAATTCCACCCCTTCAGGGCATTGTAGTGTCCCCTATACCCCCTGGTTTATACATGTTATGTTCCCGCTACTGTTTTTCTCATTAAAAGGTATATGATTAAGTCCCCATTGGTGATCTGGCTTTGCTCTATAGGGGAATGAGGGTCCCTGTACCTCCCACAGCACTCGTGCACATGCTCTGATCCCTTCAACTGGAGAGCAGGTACATCTTGGAGTACTGCCCCGGTTACACACATTTGAAAGAGCTACCCAGATACCATGTGAAGAATTGCTGCAGTACAGAAGGAAACCCCCCATGAATTGCACACTGCTGGTTATGACATATCACCTCTCTCTTGAACCTATATGGAAAATCCTCAGACACTTGCAACTCATACTAGAAGGAGACCCAATTCTTAAAGAGATCTTCCCATAACCACCCATCCTAGCCTTCAAACAAGTACTGAACCTCACTAGCCTCATCACCAGAAGCAAACTTTCCATGGCCCAAAACACACCGAATGGATCCAGATCATGCTATGATAAGAAATGTAAAACCTGCCAACACATCTCAACCACCCCCACAATTATGACACCCCACAACAGAACCATCAGCATTCCTGGATCTTACAGCTGTACCTCCAGAAATGTAATATATCTTACCCAATGCACCAAATGCCCTGGTGGAAAATATGTAGGAGAGACCAAACAACAACTGTGCACCAGAAGGAACGCACACCAAAAATCTATCAAAGACAAGAATACCCAATTGCCCGTGGGGGAGCATTTCTCACAAGAAAACCACTCTCTCTTCAATCTCTCAGTTCTAATCCTCAAAGGGAATTTACAGAACACTTTTTACAGATGAACCTATGAACTTCACTCATCAATCTCCTGGATACAAAAAAATCATGAACCAAATATAGACATTGGATTTATGACACATTATAACTTGCCTAACATCTGACTCCCCAGGTACCTTTCCACTATTTATCAGCTACATTCATTTCCCTTCCCACCCCCCCCCACTTTCTCTCAGCCAGTGAATCCTCAGTTTACATCTTCACTGACTGGCTTTCTTGCCTGCATTGTGTTCCAGCTGCCAGCGGAGGGTTCGAGATTGAGAGTGTGGTTGGGGGTAAAAAGGTAAGAAAGGTTTATTGACTTAACAAGCACACAACTATGTGTAGTATAATAAGACAATGACAGACAATAACAATTAACATTGGCAACTTATCAGCAGTCTCCTCTGATGCCTGATGTATGACAAGTTCCTTTTCTACCAAAGCTCAGCAATGTCAGATGTCCCTGATCAGCGCTGTCTGAGGGGTACCGGGAAGGACCCTCGTATTCAGTCCTCAGGCTCCTTGAGATCCATGGGCCCACCAAATCCAGGTCAGCAGCTAATTTCTAAATGAGTAGCTTCTCTCACAGAGCTGCATCTTCCTTCTAATGTTTTCTGGATGTGCTAATCAATTTATAACGTCTGAGCTTTGCTGATAACATACAGCCATTCAGATTCTCCCACTACAAACTTTCCTTAGGACTGACCAATAGCAGTACAGGCCTTTGCATTCTTTTGATAAGGTTAATTTTGATTACATTGCAAGGCCTACTACTACTTTTACAAGGCCTTGCTAAATTTACTAGGCCTCATTACATACAAGGCTTTATTAATTTTTGACATTAATTAGGCTCTTAGTGACAACATACAGCTTGCAATATGTAAACAAACAACAAAAACACCTGGTCTAATCCTCACAGAGCACACAGCAAGCACTTTTATTACACACATAATTTTCAGGTGTTACACATTGCATGCCAGCCTCTGGTTTCTTTACTATACATTCCATCCAGGAAGAGCACACGCAAACTGCAGATGCTTCCTCAGCCCGACAAAGGGTATTTGAACTCAAAAGATTGCTAAAAAGAATTTTCCCAACCAACTGAGCTGGTCTAGGAAAAAGATATCAGATTTACCCAAAGAACCTTGTCTCCCAATGTACTTAGATCAACATAACCAACATCCCTGTAAAATGGACCAAAGGACCATTTTGTGTAATCGAGGGTCATATAATCTGTGATGTCGGCATCAATTTTAACCAACTATGAATATCTTTTGGTTGCTAGAGTCAGCAGGTAGAATGGTGAGACGCACAGACAGCAGTTAATATCTGGTAGTAAAGATCCATTTTTTTCATATTCTAATGATAACCTTCTCATGCCATAATTTAATCAGAGCTGCTTCTGGCTTTTTTGTACTGTTGATTGGCTTTTTTTTTTTAAGATGACAGATTTGGATACTAAACTTATTTGATTTGATAGACCAGAAATATCTATTTTTGTTAAGATTTCAACAATTCCTGAAACCAGTCAGGGCTCTGTTTCCCTCTGCAAATGTTTGAAATATGTCAGGCAGGTGTTTCAAAAGTCCTTATGCTGCAGGGAAATATACCCTGATGTAATCTGCCTAATTTGGCTCTTTGAATTACTTTCAAGAACACTTGCTGTTTGTAATGGAAATAGCTCACCGACCACTTCAGAGAGTACTTTGTAATGTGAGCTGGTAAAACTCTGCAGGTGTAGCAGACTTTTTATTTTATTTTACATCTTGGGTTTGTTTACTTTAATGTGTTACTGAAAAAGTGACATAAAAGTGGTTTAACAAGTCATTTTTCATATGAAAAATGTTTTCTTATTAAAAAAGTTAACATCCAGTGTTCTGCTATAGAACTACTGACTCCAGGAAACCACACTTTGCCCAAGAGAATATGTTTCCTGAGGCTTAAATTCCCCTAAGACATTTGTTTGGGATTGTACATACCTGAGGCATTTTGGCATAAGCATCAATTAAAAATGGGAAACAGTGTTTTCCTTGCTAAGTCTTAGCTACTGAATGAGGGTTACTGAAAGCTGTCTTTTTTACCAAAGCAGTTTAGTTTCTTTTTTTTTATTGTAAATTTGTGAATTAAATTGTGTGACTCAGGAAAAGGATTCCAGGAGGCTACAACCCATCATCTAGAGCATGGAGTCTGGCAATAGTTTGTGGACGATACTAAATCGTGGGGTGAAGTGCACACTCCAGAGGGTAGAGAATGATTGCAGGCAGACCTGGACAGGTTAGAAAAGTGGGCAGTACGCAATAGGATGCAATACAACAAGGACAAGTGCAGAGTGCTGCCCCTAGGATGCAAAAATATCCAGCACACCTACTGGCTGGGAAGTGACCCTCTCAGTAGCACAAAAGTGTAAAGGGATCTTGGTGTCATAGTGGACTCCAAGATGAACATGAGTCATCAATGTGATGAAATCATCAGCAAAGCTAACTGCACTTTATCATGAATCAGCAGATGCATGACACATAGATCCAAGGAGGTGATACTTCCTTTGTATGTACCACTGGTCAGACTGCGGTTGGAGTACTGTGTCCAGTTTTGGGCACCTTACTTCAAGAAGGATGTAGATAGACTTGAGAGGGTCCAGAGAAGGGCCACTTGTATGGTTAGGGGCTTACAGGACAAGCCCTATGGAGGAGAGACTAAGGGACCTGGGCCTCTTCAGCCTCTGCAAGAGAAGGCTGAGAGGTGATCTTGTGGCCGCCTACAAATTCATTAGGGGGATGCAGCAAGGGATCAGAGATGCTCTGTTCACCAGGGTGCCTCTTGGGGTAACAAGGAACAATGGTCACAAACTGACAGAGAGCAGATTTAGGCTAGATATCAAGAAAAACTTCTTCAGGGTAAGGATGGCCAAAATTTAGAATGGGCTTCCAAGGAAGGTAGTGCTTTTCCCTACCTTGGGGGTCTTTAAGAGAAGGATTGATAGTAGGGCTGTGTGAAATTTCACCAGCTGTTTTGTTTCAATGCTGCTTCGACTCATTTTGAGCTTGAAACACCAAAATTGAAGTGAAATGAAGGGCTTTGAAACAGGCTTGAAACGAAACGAGGGCAGTCAAAACATTTCTAAGGTTTCAAAACGTTTTGAGTTTCAAGCAGGGCTTGCCTGCAGGCAAACAGAAAGTAAAGAGAGGGTGGGGGAAGAGGGGGGAAGGATTGCTGTCATTATTGACTGTGTAGCTGGCCAGTGACTGTCATCCTTCCCTGAGGTCCCTTCCAATCCTGGTGCTCTGGGGGAGGGATGGAAAAACAGCATAAAAGGCAGCATTGTTTGAACTGCCCTGCTTTCTGTCACCCATGTCAAGTTTTGCTTGCCAGCAGCCTGAGGTGCAGTTTCTCAGAAACCCCTGCACCTCTCTCTTTGAAAGCTTGCAGGCTTCATGGCCTCAGCAGGGGCTATGAGCCCTAGTTTTCACCTTGCTGTGCCTTAACACGCACACAAAACAAGTTTTTCTTTCAAGAATTTGAGGTGCAGTTTCCCAGAAATCTCTGCATCTATGTCCTTGAAACGTGGCAGGTTTCATGGCCTCAGAAGGAGCTACCATCCTTGCAAACAGAAAGTTTGCAAACTGCAAGTTCCATCCAAATCAGGGACGGACTGACAAAGTTATAGGCAGTTTTGTGGTTCCCCATTATAGCCTATGGGTGAAACGTCGAAACAGTGGAAAGTTTCGACGAAACAAAATGGAACAGTGGTTTCAGAACTAAACAAAATACTGTCCCATCGAAAAGGAAGTCGGAATGAAACAGTGCTGTTTTGCACAGGCCTACTGGACAGGCATCTGGCTGTGGTCATCTGACCCCAGCACTCTTTCCTGCCTAGGCACAGGGCTGGACTTGATGATCTGTTGAGGTCTTTCCGACCCTAGCATCTATGAATCTGTGAATAGTACTTAAACTTATCTTTGAACAAGAGGTCACTTACAGGAACTTAAAAATTTTTCAAGCAGCAGATTTGAAGCTGAATATTTAACATATTGTCTGGCCTATTTTACTAACCAGAACAAAACCAACTTTATCTGGAGAAAATCAGATAAAAATGCATTGGATCATGGCAAAGCAGCCATCAGTCTTCAAGCATCCTTCTGTTCCCTCATGCAACACACTGAGCCTTTCATAATTTATTCACCCTTCGATGCACCTATTCATCTGCTGTATTGTCCTGTGACTTTGTTACGCTGCTGGCTTTAACATTTGAAAATCACTGCAAGTAGCAAGATGAAAGTTAAAAAAAGGTTTAGTTTCAAGAAAAGACTGTTGATGAGCAGTGCTCAACCAACCAATTGAGTAGGTATATAAACTTCCAGTAGAATACTTGTAAAGGGTCCTCCTTCTCTGCCATTGCTCAAAATAGTCCTGTGTTGAACTATGCAGATGGTAGGTGCAATCTTTCTAGCACCTGATTCGGCACCTGCCAGCTACAAGAGTGCTGTTCCTTGGTATTGTCAGGCTCAGTAGCTTATTTCTAAACATCCATCGCTTGGCTATTTCAAAATGATCTTTTATACACAAGGCAACACGCTCATTCCTGAAGGCTACTGTAAGCCCTTGCCAAGTCTGAAGTTTTAAATCAAAGCCTTTTTTTGAATTATCCAAGCACAAAAAAGCAACTGAAAAACCAAGTTGACAGCTGTGAGTTTTTTTCCACATTCATCTCCCTCAGAAACAGCTGAATGGATTTTATGAAACTTTCCAAAAATATCCCCTCTGGCTGGAGAGTAGAGTAGGTTAAACACTGAAAAAACACCATTTGCAAACAGCTATTTGAATTCTAACCCACTGTTTGATTTTGTTCTTTTATTATCTGTTATTTACTACTTGTGCAGATGTGGGTAAACAAGCTTTTGGTTTCATGAATGACTGAGGAGTAACTGCTCTTACCTGTGTTCGCAGACCACCACGGCTTTTTGCCATTTGTTATTTTCCTGTTTAAAAATTTGCTACCTAGCCAGAGTCCAGACAAGTGACTAGAACAATCATGGGCCATGAATAATGAGTAGTTCAAGTAAAGAGCTGACAAGTAACCTATAAATTCAAAATTGCTTAATAAAATTATAAAGCCAATGATTGGGAATGAAAAAAGACATTTGTAGAAATCAGGATTGGTTTGAAAATAATTTGCAAACAGAAAAGGGCATATTTTTTTTAAGAAACATAAACAACCAAATAAATCTACCAGCTCTACACAAGGCTAAATGAAAGACATGTAATTTGTGGGAAGGTTATAAGCAATTGAAAATAAAAATTCAGGGCCTGGTCTGAATCCCACTAATGTCATGGAACAGGAGATTATATTAACAATTCACTTAAATGACAGACAATGGAAGCAATGTATGTAAACTAGAATTTTTACTGTAATAGCTTCATATGTTGTGAAGATCGCATATATAACCAGTGCCAGTAAGTGAGCCATGATCATCTGAGCCTCTACTCTATCATCACAGAACTGATGAGCAACAATTTGTTGTTTTGAAAGTGGACCTTTTATTACTGCTAGCACATCTGGGGAGCACCTAGTGTTCTACCACTCCATAGAAAAGGGCCTGCATTCCATATCATAGCTAATTTTGACTTGTAAATCTGTTTTTATGAGGTGCATGTGTGCGCCTGATTCCTCAGGCCTGTCCCAGGAGATGGAATACTCTTTCCAAATTGGCATTTGGATACCATATGCTTAGAAAATGCTAGCTATCACTCAGCAAAAGGGAAATCCTTCTTTTTGATAAATGTTATTGTGCTTCTTAGTGAAATGTTTATCTGTTGAACATAGATGAAGAAATGATGGGCTATAGGTGACAAGACTGCATTGCTGTCTCGGATCTGGTACAAAAATTTAAGATGGCCAGTAGGGGAAGGTTGCATTTTCAAAGTTCCTAAGACATGGGTTTGGGGCCATTCTCAGTAGCATTTTCTATCTGGACGTATTGCAAAGATCACATAGGTAAATTAACCGACTCCCATTGGAACATTCAGTTGCCACTGGATCTGGCTATGTCAAGTGCATTGTTTTGAACAGCAGACATAATTTTACTGTATATAATAGAACTACTTCTGACCTTGGTTCAGAGTTGGCATAATAGGTGAATATGATATAGATGAATAACATCTTCCAAGTAAACCAGTGGAAGGCTTATCCCTTAAAACTAGCCTGAATGAAACTCTGGACAATATTACACTGGGAAAACTCTACTTCAGTAAAGGGTAGATTAGATAATTTAATAGCCCTTTCTATCTCCCCCTGTTAAGATTCAGCCACTTCAGAAAGCACAGAGCAGAGGTTAGGTCCATAGCACCATGACATAGGGCAATTTGTTGCAAAGAATGTGAAGATTATTATTGTTGCATCTAGATTTGATTTTTGTAAATTGGGTTTGGATTAAGCTGTCACTCAATACTCACCCAGTGGTTATATTGATGTGATGTCCAAGAGAGCAAGCATGGCGAGTCTGAAAGTATGTGCAGTTGAAGCAGGGGGTGTGTATCTTCTAATGTTACATTTTGAAAAGGGAAATCACTAATGACACACAGCCTAAGTACAAGGCACAGACAAATTGCAATCATCATCAAACCAAGCATTACAATGCACTCATGAACATGAGCAAGATAATTGAAGAGTCTGAGCAACCACAATGCTCTTTCCTACTTCATTTTGCCCAGTGAGATCAGTTGCAGCACTTCATCAAAGCTTTTATGATTCACTTTTCACACTCTAATTAATGGCTTCACAGCAAACAGCCTTGATTTGCCTGTGCAAGTCACTGAAGTGACTTGTTGATGTTTTATGTACACCATTTTTTAATATCAGTACTGTTGCCACATTGCTCTATTTAATATGTTACACAATTTGGACTTTTGTCTTTAAATCTTTGCTGCTGTAAGCAAGAAATTCCATGAGAATCTCAGCTTTCATTAAAAAAAACCTTCACATTTCTAGCCCACATGGTTGCTGAGATGAGAGGGAAATCATGAAGCAAGAATAACCTAAAGACTCAGAAGCCAAAGGACAAAGAAAAATAATCCAGAATATACTTTTTTGGGGAAAACTGCATAACTTTTGAGCCAATCTCATGATTTTCAGAGAGTCTGATTCATGATTTCTGAGCATTTCAGGTTGGCAATGCTGTCTGTGGTACATACATAAATTAACCTCCACTGAGGTCACAACGCACGTAGTAGAAGTGTACAGAAGCATTGGCACACGTGGCGTTATGTAACAGCTGTTATTTTTTTAGACATTCTAACAACAATGGAAAACCACACAGTATAAACCCCCCCCAAAACAGTAAACCACATGGGCAAGTGCAAACAGCCATTTAAATATGTAAATATATTTTTGTTAGCCACAAGACAAGGAAAAAATCCCTGCTCCAGTCTCCCCAGCTGACATGAGAAAATGTGTAGCTCTAGGACTTTTGTTCATTCTGGTCAGTGGGAAGATCTCTACAAGTCCAGCTCAGTAGCTACATGACATTCAGGATAAACAAATTCTTTACATATTTGCAACCCACACCTATAACCCAGCACAAAGCACCAATACTTCTGGATATTGACATAAGCAGTGAGAAATTCCAGCCTATAAGGGAGCAAAGGAAAACTTAAGACTTTTTTCTTGTTTAAAAAAAAATTCAAAGCTTTTAGCCCTAACCCATTCTATTTCTGGACACTGACCAAAAGCCCATTTGGTTTATATCTAACACGGGTACTTCTGACCAAATCAGTAGTCAGAACAACTCCCTGTGTACCTGGACTCAAATCCACCCTTCGCAAATCACTCTTCCCCAAGACTACTTCATTGCTGCATCAGTATTTCATGACCCTAGAGTATGTTGCCATCAAATTATCCTTTTTTCTGATTATGAATATAAGGTTACTCAACAAAGCTTTTCTCAGTGTACAGCTTCTCAAAGGGTCTGTGGACACTGCTAGTGTCTTGGCTGATGATAACTTGTTGGCAGACTGCCCCACTCCTGGCCCCCTCTTTTAAATTACTGTACATTTTGTGGGATGGGTGCATGGTAGCTTGCAAGAAATGTTAGGGGTTCACAGTGTTCTGTTGGTTCAAATAATTTAGGAACTGCTGAGCTAGCAATTTCTGCATACATTGGATCAGGCTCTGATTTTCTGTCTGTGTGGCACATTAAAGGATCTATTCACTTTATTTAAAGAAGTTCTATTATGGTTCAGTGAGATCTTCGTAGCAGAGGGGCTGGGCTCTTCTGTTCTTAGAGGTGAGCTGTTTCATTTCTGGCCACTCAGAAAGCTTTCCATGGTGAAATGTGCAGCATATTGTGAAAGGAAATTAGCCACAGGCAAACTTCAGGACTCTTTCAGTGTCTCATGCAGTGCAGTAACTCACAACTTTGAAGTGATGAAACTTTACTCCAAGTGGCTCACCTGGAAAGCCTATTTGCTCTGATCAGAAGGGGATAACTGAAGGACAATGAAGTGGGTAATGCTACTGCTTGGACAGGATAGTCATTTAGTTTTCCATTCCTAATGTGCAGGTGTACAATAAACCTGATGCCCAAAACAAGAGGTATGAGCAGCTGGCTGAGTTCAGATGTCAGATGATTGCACAGATCCTGGCTACCACTTGACTGTTAATATCACATTCAGCATCTGAAGCCATATTTTGGAAGTGATTTTCATTTGGGAACCCCTGCATTTTGCCTGTCTCATTCACTGGACACTTCATTCCATTTTGTAATGCTGCTTCCATTTGAGGATTGAGTGGGTTATAGCGGCCATTGTTTTTTTTCTGTTGTGCTGCATGACCCCAGTGCTTCCAGCTGTGGCATAGCATCATAAGCATTTGATAACTCCAGAGTATGCCTATAAATTTCCACAAAATATGGCACCATTCCAACCTTTTACTTCCAGCCAGGGTCACTGCTATACTGGGCTGCCATACCTGCCCATGCTCTGACTGTCATCTCAGTGAGATGTATAGAAAAGCACCCCATAAATCTCATGGTTTCAGAGAAATGCTTGACAATAGGACTGTGCGAAGCTTTGGCAGCCGATTCGATTTGGAGGAGATTCAGCCCAATTCGGCGGCCGAATCTCCAAACCTGAATCAAATCAGGAGACCCATTAAAAGGTCTGAATCGAATCGGAAGCATCCAAATTGATTTGGAAAAGATTTGGAGATTTGGAAGGCAGGCTTGCAGGAAACAGAAACTGAAAAGAGGGAGAGGGACAAGTGGGAGAAAGACTGCTCTTATATTGACATCTGATCTGTAGCTGGCCAGTGACTGTGATCTTTCCCTGAGTTCCCTTCCAATCACAGTGCTCTGGAGGAGGGATGTAGAAACAACATACAAGGCTGCATGTGAAGTGATCTGTTTCTGTGCCTTTTGTGAACTGTGTCTGTCTTGCAGCAACAGCAGCATCTGAAAGGTTCTGGCTTGGTAGCACCAGCTAGTCTCTTGCTAGCAAGTTTTATCCAATCCTTTCCTACTTAGCCTTGTCTACCATCCCATGTGGACTCAGTGGAACTCCACATACCTGATGCTCAGAAGGCTGGTTGAGCAACAGAAGGCCATCCATGAGATGGCCTTGCTCGTGGAGATTGGGATCAGTGGACCCCTTAACAAAATGGAGTAGGATACTATCTCCCAGATCTTGGTGGTCCTCAAGCTGTTCCTTGAGGCCACTGACAGCCTCAGCACTGGTGATGCCCTCCTTAGCCAGGTGATCCCCATAGTGAAGGAGATTGAGAATCAAATGGAGAAATTCCCTTTGAGGATCAGGACTGAAGGATCGGGGAGAAAGTGGTTTTCTTGTGAGAAATATACCCCCACTGGTAACTGGATGTTCTTGACTTTAATAGATTTCCGGTGTGCATTCATTCTGGTGCACAGATGTTGTTTGGTCTCTCTGACGTATTTTTCATCAGGGCATTTGGTGCACTGGATAAGATATATAACATTTCTGGAGGTGCACCTGTAAGATTCAGGAATGGTGATGATTTTGTTGTGGGGTGTAGTAATTGTGGGGGTACTGGAGATAGGGTGGCAAGTTTTTCATTTCTTGTCATGGCATGGTCTGGATCCATTCAGTGTGCTTTATGTTATAGGAAGTTTGCTTCTGGTGATGAGGTTAGTTTGTTTGAATTCAGTGCTTGTTTGAATTTACAAAACACTTTTCACAGATGAGCCCATGAACTTCACCTCATCAACCTCCTAGATACAAAAATCCATGGGCTCAATATAGACATTGGATTTATGATGCACTTATAACCTGCCTGACATCTGACTTCCCAGGTACCTCTTCACTTTTACACCCCACCAGCCTGTCTCTCACCCTGATGCCTCCATTTACATTTTCACTGACTGGCTTTTTTGTATGCATACCAGCCTCTGGCTTCTTTACTATTCATTCTACCCAGGAAGAATACATACACCAATTGCAAATGCTTCCTCAGCCTGACAAAGGGTTTTAAACCTGAAAGCTTGCTAAGATATATTTCTCCAACTATTCAGTTGGTCTAGTAAAAGATATCAGATTGACTCAAAGAACCTTGTCTGCCTCTATCGTTAGACCAACACAGCTACAAACTACACCCCTTAACACACACAAGTGATATGAGTTTTGCTTCCAACAGTTTCAGGTGCACTTTCACAGAACCCCCTGCAGCTATCTCCTTGAAATTTGGCAGGCTTCATGTCCTCAGAAGGGGCTACCATCTCTGCAAAAAACGACAAAGTTATAGGCATTTTAGTGATTCCCCATTATAGTCTATTGCCGAATCAACACTGAATCGAATTGGGACAGTGACTCGAATCACTGAATTGAATCACTATCCCTGCAAATCGGCCAAATCCGAATTGAATACTTGTCACTTCATACAGGCCTACTTGACAATGAGACTTAAGTGTACCTCTAAAGTCAACAAACAGAAGGCAAGTAATAAGAACCTAGAATGTATAGTTTGTAGACAATCTCATGATTTTGGGGGTCATATTACAGATTTTTTAATGCTTGTGAGTGGCAGTACTGGAGTAGTCATATTGGGTTAAAACCTATTCCACCTGTACTTGTCTAGGTGACACAAAGCCACATAATTGCATCATCCATTGTGCCTGTGCAAGTCCTGAAAAATTAGGTACAGAAAAACTATTGGATGTTTGGAAAAGAAAAGGGTCAGCCCAGTAGCTTAGTGGTATGGGCATGTGCCCATGGATTGGGAGACTGTCCCTAGTCTTTCCTGCTTCCAAGTTCAGTGCTCTGACCACCAAACCAACAGATAATCATTGTCCAAAGTGCTCTCCAGACTTGTGATGACCGCTACATTTCCACTTCCTGAAGAAACACCCTAATTGCTTAGCAGTTGGCCCAAAAGGTGAGAGGTCTGACCTCCTCCTTCCTTTTTAGTATATGCATAGAGTGATCCTATTTGACCATAAATGGAAATAGAATCCAAACTGTGCATAAATGCTAAAAATTGCAGTTATGTGGCTGCTTAAATTCCAGTAGGTGAATAAAAGTGAATTAGGATTTACCCCTTAGTTTCTGCTCCCCATCTATAAAGTGGAGATAAATATTTCTCTGCTTCACACAGTAAATACATTGAAATTATGCAGAGTTGAGATACCATGTTAATGGGGAACACAGAACTACGTAAGACAAATAAAAAGACACCAGATTTGGAAGTTACCTTTAGAATTCCAACACCAGCTTTTGTGCCCTACTTTACAGATCCAGAAGCTTAGAATATTCCTGTGTTGAGAAGGCCATCAAAGTAGATTAGTAACACTGCAAATTTTGTATTTTTATATACACACAAGATAATATCATTAATATCTGTCTGTTTTTGGCTGGCTGTGTGTGGATTTTGCACACAGCACTGCATTAAAAAGAAATTACCCTACCCTGACCTTTTGAGTTTCTCTTTCCACCCAAGAAAGAAAGGAGAGAGCCAATATACTGTAGCTGAAATATAAACAGATATGCTTCAACAGCACACTGGTATGCTTTGTAGTCTTTGTCTCTTAAATATAATTAGAATTCAATGCAAAAGATCTACCTGGCTTTAACCTTAAGGACATGGAGGGGCTGATTCAAGAAAGCGCTGGTTTTGTTCTTAAATCCTATTGAGGATGCATGTGCTTAAAGTATGTGCTCCAATGCCCTTCCTGAGTTAGGCTTCTTTCTCACATAACGTTCCTTGAAAATGAGGCCCTCATGACAGCCTTTCCATTGATTTCTAGGGTCAGGACATTCAACGTCAGGCTTCCACAGCCATGTTGCATATAAAAACCAGGCAGGGACAGACTTAAGCTGCAAGACTTGTGCTTGTATTTCTGCCTGGTTGTGCCTCATGCCCATTTGTAAAATATACACACCAGTGATTTGTATTCTGCTCTAAATTACAGGTGTGCACTACCCAAAGCTCTCCCCATCCCTCAGGAAAAGAACATTATTCCTACAGGAGGTGAAAGGAAAGCAAAAAGAAACCTGAGTGGCTTTGCTCCTCCATCTCACCACTCCTGGGAGCAACGAAACAGTCTGCATCATGCTCCTCCACCCTCAGGTAGTCTTGGAAGAAGTGGAAAGAAATTCAGGTGACCTGGTGTCACCACCAGCCTGGGTAGGGTAGAGAATGGTAGTAGCTAGAGCCTTCAGTGAAGCACCTCAGGAGCTGCAGAGTTGAGGCTAGTGGGCAAAACTGGGCAGATGTGGAGTGAACTTTTATTTTCTTTGCAGTGGGGGCTCTAGCTCTGTAGTGGCAAGTCTGGAACTTTTCTGATTAATGCCAGCTGAAGATGTGGCTTTTCATGCAAGTGTTAAAACTGGGTGGGATTTTTTTCAGTTAAACTTCTTTGGTTGGAAAATGCCAATTTGCTGAAATGGGAACTCCCTGTAGGAAAGGGCTGGTTTCAGTAATTTTTTGACTCAGGAAATTTTGAAAATAGTACTGAATTCTCCCCATGTTGTGTTTTGGTATTCTCAAAATGGAAAAAAAAATCTGGTTTTCTGTTCTTGTCAGCTCTAATTAGTATGTATTTGAGAAGGTGTATTCAATGCCCTAGAGTCAGGCGCTCAAGACTTTTTGAAAAGGCCTTACAGCAAATATGCTTTGTGCTTGTTGAAGGTGAAAAAGTTTGGAAAGCTGCTCCCTAGGCAGTACGTTGCTTGCTACTATAATTTGAACAATTTAAAATCAGCAAGAAGAGAAGAGAAACGTAGAAATGTGTATTCAAAAACAAGGGTAGATGGAGTATTCCTGTAATGGAACGTAATGGTTTACTGTCAGAGACACAGGAAATAAACTCACAGTGATGGCCAAGGATTTGCAATCCAACATCATAAATTTATTTGAATAGCTTGCCTACAATTGCTGCCTGGATGGCAGGTTCCCCTTAATATGGATTTAATCCATACACTGAAAGAAAATGGCATTTCCCCCCTCCCCCTTCTATTAATATGCTTTTTCAGATGCTTTGGTGTAGCATGTGACAAAGTAGGATGTTGTCTAAAAAAGCTGGGGCTTCTTTGAAGCAGTTGGTCTCTAACAGCCCCTCTACATGTGCAGGAGATTGCACATTAGATCCCATTGTGACTTATTGCTGGTGCAGGGGAAGCCTTATCTCAGGCTGTCCCTGCACCAGCAAGAAGCAAGCTCCTGCAGGTGGGAGCCCCATCAGTTGGAGGCTCCCAGCCTCAGGGGTGCCCCATACATCAATGCAGCTGGGAGAGACAGCTGCTGCAATCTAACAGCTTTGGGGGGGCATGAAGCCCCCAGGGCTGGGAGATCACAGCAGCCACAGTCTTCCAGCCTTGCGGGGTATGTGAAACTCTCAGAGCGGGGAAATCACAACAGCCATGATCTCCCAGCTTTGGAGGTGTGTGGAGTCTGCAGGACTGGGGGAGACAGCTGCTTCTGTCTTCCTGGCTCAGGGGATGCGTGAAACCCTTTGGGCTGGGAGATTGTGGCAGCTATGATCTCCCAGCCCCTGGGATTTCATGCACCCCCAGGGCTGGAGATCTCAGCTGCATGCCACAGCATCTGGGACCCAACTGGGTTGTGGCAGTGGGAGGCATGCTGCTGACATAGGTGGATTAATGCATGGGCCAGTGAGGTCTGGGCCCAAGTGCCACTGCCAATTAGCAGCCCTGCTTGAGCAGGGAAGCAAAAGCAACTGGTTTAAATATGATGCTATTTTTGTCTCCTTGCTGGTTGGCAGCAAGCAGCAGGGTTGCCAGGGCCTCTTAGCCAATCAGACATGGGGAGATAAAAACAACACCAAATTTAAAACCATGGCTTTCACTTCCCTGCTGATGAAGAGTGAGCCACAAGCATGGCCCCTCCACCAATCAGCCACAGGGGGGGCCAGGGCTAGGTTGGGCCAGGAGTGCTGCACCTCTCCGGGCTGTGGGAGGGGGGGCAGCAGCAGTGGGAGGGGTGCGTATGGGGGGCTAAAGTGAATTTTGGGGTGGCTGTAGCCCTTGCCAAGTCTCCCCTAGTGCTGCCTCTGTGAATGTGTGTGACTGCACGTGACCAGGAGCACAGCTGGGCAGCCAGCTCCATGCAAGTAAGTCTAATAGGGGAGAAGGGGCATGGGGAAGGGGTGTGTGGGGGAGCAGCTTGAGGCCCCCATGGTGAGGGAGGAAGTGGGGCAGGTAATGGGGGTGCTGCCTAGCCAAGGCAGTGAATAAGACCCTGGGGTTGGGGCGCCAATAAATCTTAATCCACCTCTCTCTGCTGGGAGCTAGCCACTGCAGCTGTAGGACTCTGTGTCCCTGTGCTGCCAAGACCCAGAGTTGGCAGCTATTGGAGCTGAGAGTCCCCTCAGTTGCAAGGCTCCTAGCTCCAGTTGGGCACGGTGCACCCCTGTGGCTGGGAGTCATGTCAGTTGACAGTCCCTGAGGAGACCCTGATACAGGTGAAAATTAAAGCTTGATAGCAACCAGCTATAAAATTAGTACACATTTTCAAAGTCTAACTTTATAACTGGTTGGAGTTGTTTATGGCATGATAGGTACTTTGCATATGTAGCTGGTTTCAAGGTAATTGCACCAGTCACTGGTTAATTGTGCAATACCTATAACACGTAGAAGAAGCCTAAGGTGCCACTCTGTCCTATCTTCTCCCCTGAGTTCAAGACGAGCTAGGCTAAACATCTTTGTGCCTTTCTTAAGCATTATTTGAGCATCACATGCTCATGCCATGGATTAAATGCTTTCCTTTTATGTTTTCATGATCCAGAGAGGCAGACTTGTTATCTGTAATACTCCAGTTGCCAAGTACCATTTTTTCATTGTTCTGCATGTCTTTGGGGAGTTGTACTGAAAGGCAACCAACCTGGGGTCACCTGCTGTTTCCAGATATGTGTAACATGATACATACCTTCATTTGACATTGTTATATGTGTGGTTAGATGTGTTAGAGGTGGAGGAAATGGCTGCCTGCTTTGTTCCCCTTCTGGCAGACAGCTGATTGCATGTGTCTGAAGTCTGGGTTGTAGGTCCTTACAATTGACTCTGTTGGAACATTATCTGGGAGGTGCAGATATAATGAAGAGAAAGGACATGGAAAGATAATTCTGTAACTCAAAGGGAATCATTTCTTTACCCTTAAGGTGAATGGAAATTTTGCTACTGGCTGCAGTGAGGCCATGCTTTGGTTTAGACTATGATGTAAAGGAAAGAAGTGTGTATGTCAGTCTTCATAGAAGACTTCCTTGAAGGCTTTGCAGTTGCCCTGGGGATAACAAATTTGCTTCTTCATGTAAAGCTATGGCACTTGTTGGAATAGATTTTCACTTACTGTGAATCTTTGTAGCCTGATGACTTCAACATAGAGAAACTGAGGATCTGTCTCTGTATTTTCAAGTTACACCTATGGGGTGTATTTTCTACATTCCTGTAGGTGATACTTGAAAGAAAACTCTGGTCAAAGCTAACATAAATGCAATGTAGGATGCTGCATAAATGGATGGCTTTCCTGCCTCCTCTGTCTGCACTGATGACCTGGCCACTGGATACAATATGCTTTTTAAGTAAGATAATCCTTAAGGGCTGTGCTTTTAAGCAGCAACATTAAACTCATTCATGGGAATTCCAAGTAAATACAATCCTCTTAGTCCTAGAGACATTTTTGTCATAATTTTCTCTGTATTGAAAGCCCCAGAATTCCACCCTGCCTTAAATGGGCCACTAAGGCCTGAGATGTTTCCATTTAAAGTAAGGTTGCATGACTGGGGTATACACAGGACACATAGGCTGGTGACTCTGCCTCCCTGCCCCATGCAGTATCTGTGGCTGAGAATGCATTTAATGATAAATTGCACCACAAATAGGAGAACACCTCTCTGCAGGAGAGGAGTTGCAAGATTAAATGCCCCATTGTTCTCCAGAAGCATAGGCATTGGGCTGCAGCTTTAACTGACTTGTCTCTGTGCTTTCTTAGAGTATCCAAGGGCAGTGCAGGTCCTGGAAGGAAACATTGTCTACTCTAGGGAACAGATATACAAAAAGCTTGAGCCTGAACCGATTCAATCTTTGTACATTAGTCTAACTTGCCTAGGTTGAGCCAGTGTGCAACCATGCAGACATTCCCTCTGGACTGAAGAAATGCAGCCACTGCCTGCAGTTGCTCAGGCTAGAAGCCAAGGGATGCTAGAGCAGCCCTCCCTTTCCTTCCACAATGCTGAGCTGGGGGGGGGGCATAGTGTGGCCAGGCCTCAGCAGGATGCTCTGATTTGGGAGGTCTGTCTGCACCATCCCAGGCTTTTCCCTGCTCGTTGCTCAAGGGGTGGGAGTGTTGCCAGACCCCAGCCCTGGGCTAGCATTCTGAGACAAAGAGAGTGTGTGCAGTGCATGCATCTGTTGATGATACAGGGCTTTTCAATCTCCCTCTCCTTGGTGTTCTTTCTGTCTGTCCCAGTGAAATTTGAGACACACGCACATGCACACACACACACACACACACATACCTCTCAGCATTAGCTAGCATACCACATGCCTATGGTCTGTGGGGCTGGGATCCATGCTGTGAGAAATGAGAGGGAGGAAGGAGGGGGATCCCTGCTTGAGCAGTGAGTGGTGAGAGGGGATGGGGCAGGGGGAAGCAGGGCAGACCCTGCTGTGTCTGCAGTCTCTGCCAGAGCTCTGGCTAGGGAGCAGAGGGGCGGGGCCAGCCCTGTTCTCTGGAACAGGCAGCCCAGCCCAGGGCTGCATAGTACCTGGGATGCTGAGGGACTCTGGTTGAACTTAAACCAGGAAGGGATCTGATAGACATTGCATAAACTGATTTGACCAAAATCAGTTAAGTCTCATACTACATTTAACCAGGTTTATCTTAAACCAGTTTCAGCCATTTTGAAACTGGTTTATGTGCACTGAACTTATGTTCTGTTACAGGTTTAAACTAGTTTCTGACCGGTTTATGTGTAATGTCTGTCCCTAGCCTATGAATCTGTCTGGCCCACAGAAGAATCCTCTCTTCTGATTAGGTGGGTCAGCACAGCATTTGCAGGAGGGAAGGCGAAAATGAAAATGTAAAAAAACTTTCCTGGGTAACACAATGGAAGGAGAGAGAGAAGAGAGTGAGGAGCAGAAAGAGACAGAGAGAGCTCTCACATGGATATGGACACATGTTACAGCTATACTGATATTATGCTATACTGGATTTGGATGTTCCTATATCACTGTTTCATCTTTTCACTTCTTTAAACATATAAATGGAATCAAATTATTGAAACTAACTCTCTTTCAGAAGTTTAGCTCACTTACGCCTTCATGATAGGAGAGGGGGTAGGGAGAATAGACCAATTTAACAGTGAAATCAGAATGACTATTGCATGTTTCTGAGCAGCAAACCTCCCTCCTCCTTAGAAACAGTTTAAAGTTAGGTCCACAGTCCCTATGTGTCTAATCACCAGTATTCATAGAATGCCACTGACAGTGGACTTGGGGCATAAGGAGAGGGGCAAAGATGACAGACCCAGATTAAGGGAGATACCAATTTAAGGGAAAGAGTTAAGGGCTGGAAAATCAATGTCTAGTGACAGATAAGGAGAGGTCAACGATATGGGAACTTGAAAAGGTCTTGGATATAAAGTGGGGTCAAATTAGAGTGGGGAGCTGGACAGATGAGTGGACATGAGAGGAAAATAATAAAAGGGGAGAGAAGACAAGGTAGGAAGGATAAAGAATGAAGACAACGGAATAAAGAAAACAGAAGGGAAGAGAGTGGAGGTCTAGCATTAGCATTTAGTCATGTTTGTGTTTTCCACCCTGTTCTTGATGGGCTGGTGATGAATAGATTACAGCAATAGGTTGTCTACATGAGTGGTCATGAGGTGAGGTGTTATACAGTACTCAAGGCAGAGTACTGTGAAATGACTCTACATAGGGCTTTTCCAGTGTTGGCCCTCCATGTTTTCCTGTAACCACTTCTTCATGGCAGCAATGTGCTTACCCAGCCAGTTCTTTATGACTGTGATGCAACTATCTTGCTGCACTGCTTCCCTGTCCCACTTAGACATCTGCTCTGGTATACAGGTATTCTGCAGGCACTGGACATGTTTATCCAAGGGCCATTCTTTGGCCCTGTCATGTCTCTCCAGCCATGTGTTGGTCACAGTCAGATACTTATTCAGGAATTGTTCTAGGAACTTTACCTGGTTCTCTAGCAGCCTGGTCTGAACCTCAGCATATTCCACCAGTGGCGTGTCCGAGGTCCCATCATACGCCTCCAACAATTTGTACAGGATCATCACATTGTCATCTAGCCACTTGTACAGTGTCCTGTTGCTGTGGCCCAGCCATATGATATGGTTGCTTGTGACATGGTTGTCCTGGCATTTGTCTTGGGCTAGGGTATGTTCTTCCAACTTGTTGAAGGCCTCCACATGCTTCTCATGGAGTGTCCAAATATATTTGCCAAGCCATTTCTTGAGGGCCTCCATGTATTCATCTAGCCACCCACGTAGATTGTCCACCCACTTGTCTGGGATGCTAGTATACTCCTGCATCCACTTGCTGAGGCTTTGGACATGCTTGTCCACCCAAGTGCTTAGATGCCAAAGCGGTTCTTCAGGTGTCTGTCTACGGTGTGGTTGTGCTCCTCTAGCTTCTTCCCCATTCTCTGGTGAACATAGTGCATACAGAAAAAAACCCATTACAGAGGGTGGCACTGGAGGGCATGAGTAAGAATGAGAGGGGGCAATCTTCCACCCAAAAGCAGGCCATCTTCTGTTTGACTATTTGTGGTCTGAACTAGAATGAGTGAATTAACTGGTGGAGTCCTGTGTCTGGCAATGGGACTCTGTTGTGGGGAAAGCATTTCTCTAAATTTTAGGGGTTGGTAATTTATGGCCCATGGGCTGGATCTGACCTGTGAAGGTCTCATCTGGCCCATGGTGGTATACCCTGTAACCAGGAAGCTAACACAGCCCCTTCCCTCCCCCCCACATCTACATCTGCTAACTTCCAAATGTAACATTGCCAATTGGTTTTGGCAACAGCATTTGGTGGCTCTCAGCAATGGGAGTGATTGATGGTGGCTGCAGTAGGCGTTGCCAGAGGGTCTCTATAACCAGTTTATTTCCAAAATTCTCCTCTCCTCTCCTTTCTGTTTAGAATATCCCTTCAGTGTTTTCCTTGTTTGAAAGTTCTCTAAAAATTTCATGCACATGTAGAAAGAGGTAGTTAGCCATATTAGTCTGAAGGCATGCAGAAGGCAGGGTAGATTTGCACCTTGTAGACTAACTAAATTGGAGATGCATAATATAGATTCATAGATTGTAAGCCTGGAACTATTCTATGCAAGACATGAGGTGATACTGCTGCCCTACTCCGTATTATGTACCATTCTGGTTAGGCTTCTTGGACAGTATTGTGTACAGTTCTGGGATTCATATTTTAAGAAGGCTGTAAAGAAACTGGATAAGATCCAAAGGTGACAAAGATGATACAGAACTCAGAGTGTAAGCTATAGGAGGAAATGTTAAGAGACCTAGGTGTGTTTCGTTTGGAGAAAGGCTGACATATGGAAGGGAGAACAACTGTTTTATTGTCACAGAAGGCAGAACATGAAGCAGTAGCTTTAAAACAGCAAAACAGTTTTAGATTAAATCAGAATAAGTTTCCTAAATGCAAAAGCTTTAGGACAATGGAAGAAGTTGCCTAGGGAGGTTGTGAAGCACCCTGTATTGGAGGTTTTCAAAAGCAGGCTGGATGGGCATGTCTGGGATGATTTAGGTATAGCATGTCCAGCATTTGTGCAAGGGATTAGCATAGATGGCTCTGAACATAACCTCCATTTGGCTAGCTCTGCCCTCATTGATCCCCTTAGCTCTTCTCTTGGGTATTCATAACAGCCTCCACTGCTGATCACTTTAACCTCAGTGTAGGTCATTGATCATTTGATCATCTCTAGAAGCATCATGCATCAGGCAGAATTCCTCTCTCTCCTCCTTGCCTAGCTTTATTCTTCTGTTTAACAGCTTTTCCTGGTTATTGCCCCAGACAGCCTTCTTTTTGTTTTCTTTTTCCTTCCTGTTTGCATTTAGTTTCAGTTTTTAACTTCAGTTACCCTCAGAGTGGTGGCCCTCTAACTCTGTTCTTCCTTTTCCCCATCTCTTCCATCTTTCTCAGCTTTTGCTCTGGCTATTTTGAACCTGTCAGCATCTGCCTCTAATATAAGCCTTTCAGTTAAGCATCTTCTATTGTGCTTTCAAGAAGTAATCCTGGAAAGAGCTAGATCTTGGTGAAAGTGGTATTCTGTATTTCACCATTTTCTGTCAGATAAGTGTTGGGCATTTGACCACTTATGCTTTGTGCCAATTGAGCACTGTTCTGTGCATGCTGATGAAATCTGTTCAATAATAGCATTTGGTGAATGTTCTGGCTGCAAGTCAGTTCTACACACTGAAAGCCAATGCATCTCAGATCTCCTTTCTTTACCTGCTCTGACACTTGATAAAAAACATTCTATGGTCAGATCTGCCATGACTTGGGATGTGACCGTATGGATAAGACAGTGTAAAACACACTGCATTCCTATGTGATAAGGTACCTTGGAAGAAGAATACGAGTGACTCTTGTTGCCAGTCTCTTTTTCAGTCCAGACACTCTAGCTTCTCCCCGGTCCAAGATACAAAATAATTTATTACAGCTGTAGCTTATTGCTGCCTTTCCTGCTGCCTCTGGGTTCTCAGGTCTTTGGGAGGAATTACTAAGAATGGGTAAAGTGAGATAGGACTTTTTTGGTGGTAGTTGTGGGGGAGGGGAGGTTAGTATTCAAATGGCAGTCTGAGTTCTTTCACAAATTAGTGTGTAGGAACATAAGTGCTCACTTCACTTCTAAAACTTTTAAAACTGACCATTAGCTTTCAACCTGCAGTTTTGCACCCATAGTCCTGGATGAAATTTTACCTATGACTTGACAATCTTGGTTTCTGCATGTTATCAATTGCACTTGCAAAATTATGGATTCTTAACAGAAAGGCTAGTGAATGAACAAATGCAGCACCTATTGCTATACATGGGACTCAAGGGTTAAGATTGGAAGAGGCTATTTTGTTGATTATCAGTAGGCATCTATAGGCTGTTGTGGTTAGGTCAAGCTATGTTTCAGTCTCCTCAAAGTTCCTTCTATACTCATAAGTATCCACATACTTATTCAGTGCAAACAAATCTTGTCCCTGCTCTACCATCAGGAACCCTTCTAATAAAACTCAGCTGAAAAAGATACTTTCCTTCCATATTACAGGAAGCAGGTCAGGCTTTTCAAAGGGCCCTGAGCAAGTTAGGTATTCAGATCCTACTGAGTTTTTTCAGAGCTGGGATCTTAACTCCTTCATGCTTCCTTAAAAATCCCAGTCTTAAGGGTCAAAGATCATAAAGACAAGCATTCTGCTGTGAAGACACAAACACCTCCTGCTAATAGCTGGTACCCACTCTAGCAGTTTTGGGCTTGCAGAGCTTGTCTGTGTCCTTCAAAGTGCCAGTGTGTATAAAACTTACCAGGAATGAGCACCATCAAATGCAACACCAGCATCTGCAGCAACATGATGGATGGAAGTCTGTAAACATCAAAGGCAAGAAAATGAAAGGTGCAGTTTATCATATACCAATCCCAGCTGGTTCTGAGATCTTTCTTTGTGGTCTCCTCAAAACTGATGAAGGAGATAGAGGATACTATCAGCCAGCATAGATTTTGATTTTACCAACACTTTATCTTACTTTCTGTGTTAAAATTCTAATATTATAAAAGCTTTATTCTGTTTGCCTGTCCCTAATGCTATATTTGCACTCTGATTGGCTGTCTGGAACAACCAATCAGAGTGCTCCAAGAGCATTACAGACAGGAGGCGGCGGGGGTGGGGAGGAGTGGCAAGGCCAGCGGTGTTGCCCACCCCCACCCAGGCCTGCTTCCTGGAGGCAGTGGTGGCACAGGGTGCTGGCCAAGGGGATGGAGCGGGTGCCCCTGCTTTGGCCTTGCCACCACCAGGCCCTGGCAAAAGCCAGCAGGAAGGGGGTGGGGGGGAGGGATGTGGGAAGGGGAGGAAGGGCACAGTGGCAGCCCTCTGCTGCTGCTGCCAGGCTGAGAACAGCTGGGAGGAAGGGAGGGGGTTATGCATGGCCAGCTGTGTAGTGGTGGCAGCGTGGGGCGCTGGGTGGCGGCTGTAGCTGTGGTGTGCAAGCTTGCCCCCTTCCCCCACACCTGGTAGGTGGCAGCACCGTGGGGCAGAGCAGCGGGGGAAGGGGAGAGGGCGCACAGAGAGGATGGGGGTGGTGCATGGGGCCAGAGGTAGAGTGGCAGCAGCGTGGGCTGGTGGGTGGCAGTGCTCTGTCCCTGCCTCCCCCACTCCATCATTCTTGATGGGCAATTGGCTAGTGTGTGTGTATATATGTGTGTATATATATATATATATATATATATATATATATATATATATATATATATATATATATATATGACAGAGAGAGAGAGAGCACTTTTTAACTTCCTAAGAGAGAGAGTTTTTAAACATCCCAACCATGGTTAGCATCCCATGTCTTCTTTTCTGACGGGGAACTTCACCCCAACCCCTAGAGTTGGGACCATAGGGACAAATTATAGGCACAAATGTAGAGCAGATTGGAAGGTTTTTCTGCTACTTAAGCTAAAGGGGTTTGTTTCTGAAGGACTGTTGCTTTGGCACTTTTTGTATCAGTAAATTCACTTACAGATAATTTCAGAAAATGCTCAAGGTACAAGAGTCAGCACAGGATTGAAACCCCTTATCATGTAAAAAGTTAAGGCGCACTTATAGATAATTCTGGAATTTTCAGGGCTGCCACCATCACAGTTTTGTAGTAGCTGACAGCAACAGTAAAATATTGCACCAAACTAGATGTTTAGCTTGGTAAATGAGCCACTGACTTCAGTATTACAGCATTCAGTGGGGTCAGGCTGACTTACAGAGGCACCAGCTGCTCCAGCTGCCAGTCACTCTTTACCAGTCTCTCGAGTGACTGTTAGTAGATTCTAGAAGAGAGGTTCCTTCTCTTGGATCACTGCTGCAGTCTTGCATCCAAATCCTATGACTTGTAGGCCTGGACTGTGTAGAGTAACAACTCTCTTAGGTGAAACCACAACTGTGCAGATGCTCAGGACTACTCCCAGAGAAAAAAAAGCCGCTCCAGCAGAAAAATAACCTGGGAAGAGACTGAACGTCTGTACGTTTTCTCTTATGAGAGAAACCACAGCTACTACTCCAGCTGAGCAGGGATCAGAACATGCCCCTTCACAGTCCTTGCATTATGCAGCAGGGAGATGGACTGGCCCTGAATCATCCGGTCAGGCTACCCGGGCTGCTCTGTGCATTGCTGCCATGTTGTCTCCAGGCAGCCTGAAGAAGTCTGTGGAGCATGCTGAGATGTGTGTAGGGGGTGCCTCCTCGCTGTGCAGCCTCAGCATTGCAAGTTCCCTCCTCTTCAGGGACTCAGCGTCCAAATGTCTGTTTAGGCATCTCTGGGAAAGATTTTTTACTAGGAGAACAAACCTGGGAGAATTCTAGATAATTTGAATGTGTGTACACAGTCTCAGTCCGCACCCTTACAGGAAGACCATCCCCACTGTGACTGTGGTCTGTAGGTAGTGCTAGTTGTTGGTCTGCACTGAGCAGCAAATCCTTCTAGGCATAGAGCTTGAACTTGAATCTAACATGCGAGCTGGAATGATGTAATGATGCAAAAAGCTCTTCTCTGTGAAACCTTGCAGCCAGATGCCTCTGCCTCTTGGGGAGGCAGCTGAGTGAAGGAGTTAATCTAGGTTCTGCCCAGGATCGCTTCTGTGACTTGGGCACTTTGGAGTTTCCAGCACTAGCAAAGCTTCCAGTTAAACTGCTAAGGAGTTGTGTAGCAGGACAGAGCCATAGGGGTTGCCATGCCACCCCTTGGTGACCCTGCGACTCCTGCCCTACTCTGTTTCTAGGTCCTGCCCTTCATTCCTGCCTGCCCACACCTTGATGTTTTAAGTTAAACTTTGGAAAAGAGGCTGCCCAAAGGTCCCAGAGTGAACTTCTGTCCATCTTCCTGTTAGTGGATCCCTTCTTGGACCCCACTGATCCCTATCTCCCTCTCATTAAGTGAGCCCTTTTGGGCTGTAGTGCCCCTGTGGCACTTGTTATCTTATGGGCTGTTCATGGCCACCGACCTCCCCTATAGCTGTATTCATGCCTTGCAGGTATTAACTCATAATCATATCCATGGGGACTTTGCCCCAATCTCCTTTCCTAAAATACAGGTTTCAATGCCTGAATTTTCACTAATTCATCTCTATCAGGTCTTTATATACCTTCAATTATCCTTGGGGCCCCTAGGCCTTGGTCTCACCCCTCTAGGGCATTGGGCCCCTGGCTCTGTTGCCACCCTTTTTGGGTGCTTTGTCCCTATTTTTGCTCTCCTTGAGCAATGTGTGCGAAGGTACTCCCTCTGTCCTTCCTGGA
Source organism: Crocodylus siamensis (assembly GCF_052110815.1). Taxonomy (NCBI): domain Eukaryota; kingdom Metazoa; phylum Chordata; order Crocodylia; family Crocodylidae; genus Crocodylus; species Crocodylus siamensis. Next base: position 32,760,542 of record NC_143404.1, on the reverse strand, counting down.
CATTGGCCCCTGGCCCTGTGTCCATCCCTTATGCATGCTGGGTCCCCAACCCCAACCTTGACTCTCTCTCCCCACCTCTGGCACTATCGGGACCTCTACCTTCCCTAATTAGTCCCAGTCCAGTCCACAAATAAAAACTCACATGAAAACCATAAGCCCTCTAGCTCTAACTTAATCCTTACCCCAACGGCTCTGCATTAAATGTTTACTCATCCTGGATTCCTAATTCCCTGCCAGTGCTCAGCCCCTTACTTGCTGTTTTCAGGCATCACAGGATCTCAGTTAGTCTCTCCACAACAGACATGTTACCGGAGAGCTCTCCCCCTTCTAGCCTACAGGGCCAAACTGACCACCCTAGCTCAGGCACTGGGTTATATGCCGCTCAAGTCCTGCCTACTTCTGGTCAGGTGACTTGCTAGACCTGGCATACCTGCTCCTCTCTCGTTCTAATGCATAGCTGGTTGTTATTCCCCTGGTTACTATAGCAGTGCTTCTGTTGCTTCAGCAGTACTCTGTTTTATTGTACTATTGCTATGCAACTAGCACAGCAATACACACTTTTAGCTTTTGGCCTCTGGCTGCCTATCCCTTTGCAGCTAGCTCTTATTTGTCTGCCTGAGCACTGTTTGCTACTGTTTTTTCCCCCTCTGTAAGTAGCAGGAGCCATAGACTCCCTATTACAAGTTGTCTTAGGGGGACACTGGCTTGAATCCTGGGGCTTGGATTTTTCAACAGCAACATACTTCCTCAGCATCCTGGAATCTTCGTTGCTAGAGAAGGTTGTACTATATGATGTGGGAATGGCTGGGCCTTTTCTTTCCTATACAGAAATTATCCCTGAGCTGCTGCCAGCACATGAGGGGTTTTGTTGTTTGTCTTTATCTGTTTGGCAGTGTTGGTTGGGTACGATGGTGACCTCCTAGCACTTTGCCTGCTGTAAAAGAATTCCTTCCCTGGTGTTTATCACCTGTTCTGTGACTTCTTAGGAAACTTAGTTGGAGAACATATGCTGCACCCCCTTCCTGTCTGTCTGGACTGTGCATCACTGAGGGCTGGTTGGATGTAAGCACAGCTTAGCTGCTGCTGCTGCTTATCTTCACCCATTGTGGTGTTCCTGTGACCTCAAAGTCCACTACCATCTCCATGATAACAGATGATTTCAAAGACGCCCAGGTGGGTATGGAAGGGTATGAACTGATCTACAAGGATTCCACAAGTAGATGATACTGAAAAGCTGAGGTCCCATTTCAGCACACAGCTTCCCTTAATAAGCGATTTAGGAAAAAACAGAAGAACCATCTTTGGCCTAGCTCTACAAAAATGGATCAGATCTCAGGAGAGATGAGGGTGGGAAGGAGAGGTTCCTGACCATATATGCATTTTCAGGCATGAGGCCGTCTCTAGAAAAATTAACTAACAGAGTTCTTCCAGCAGACAGGATTTTCATTTAAGTTCCTTTGGATCCTTCTAGTTGAAAGCTACTGACTACAGTTAGCATTGAAATTAAAAGAAATTATAGTATGGTATTATATGATATGATAAACAGCACTGTTCTGTTACCATGAATTACTGAGTTTTAAAGGCCAGCTTCCTCACCATATGAGAAATGCTGGTTTGGTGTTGTAACCACTGCTAATGGAGCAAATCAGTATTTTGAAATAAACAGCACATATTTGAATGCTATCCTTTCTCGACCGTATACTGAATCTCATAATCCAGATCAGACAGGTTTTTTTGATACAGGACCAGTGTGATTATTAAATTACTCAGTATAGTTTGACATTGTGCTGACATGTCATATCGCTCACACCTTTTATTATCACTATCTCTCTATATTAAATTTCAGAGAGGGATGCTGAGGAAAGCAGCCCTGGATTTCCTTGCACATGGGCTATGTGAATTGTCTGGCTTTCTCAGGAAATGGTTTTTATCCTGGTTATCATTGCCTTTGAATACGATCTGTCAGGAGTCTCACTCAGGTTTCAGCTAAAACTTCCCCTTGAGTTGAAAGAAAATGCACATGGACCAGACCTTTACAAAAAGGATAGCTTCCTGTTTCTGCGTTAAAGTACCATCCAACTTCTCGCACATACATTTAAGATTGGCAAGACAGCAAAGGAGGTGGTTATTTATAGAAAGCATGCTCTGCCCATTCTCTTTGCATGCTTTTGCCTGAGATTAGCAAAGGGTTTTGCAAACATCAGCTAAGTTTCATATTGCACATGGCAAAACTGATGGCCTGATTTTCAGATGTGATGAGCGCTGCAGCTCGCTCTGAATTCAAATGAGGTTGAAGCCTGTAAACCCAGGCCAGAGCCATTTAAATGATCTACCCAAGGTCACATCACAAATCAATGGCAGAGCTGGGAACGCAATCCAAGATCTGTGCTTTCTGCTTCCCTGCTGCAGCCACTAATTTGCACTAGCTATTCTTGAAGCACATGTATTGCTTGTTCCGGAAGGAACACTGAAATGTGTGAAATGTTACTATCAAACAGCTGCTTGGTTACTACATTTAAGGCAATTATAGCCCATCAGTTGCAATAAATAACAGAATCATGGGGACAGACTGCAGCTATTTTTTTTCTGGATCCAAACAGATTCCTTCAGGCAAGTCTAATAATATGTTGGGCAGAAGTCAGAGTTGTAAGAGTCACATTGGTAACAGTACCCTGTGACTCTAGTAACCTTGTCTGGTGAAGGAACATGAGTAAATGAGAACACCATCTCCAAAAAGGTCCTGCTCAGACAGCTAGCATATTCTGCATCCAGTACACAGTGGCCAGGAACAGTAGGGGGAGCCAGAACCCCAGTCTGGGCTACAGGATTCCCCAGGAAAGGCATATGTTTTTTTCTGCTAGGCTGATCCCCGCTGCATTGCCATGTATACCTAAATGGATATAATGCCTCCCCTCCTTGTGGATCCCCAAATCTAACAGTTCATTTGCTGCATGTACCTTTCTATCTGGTGCTCTTACAGCAATTGATCAGAGACCATTAGTTCTCTTGAAACTGTTTTCTTCTTGGGGGAAATCCTGGGATTCAGCAAACGTGGTTTGGCTGTTGTGTATGGTGGAGGCTTTGGTTTGCCAACTCATACAGCAGAAAGCAATAGTGCAGTCCTGATTCTGCAAGATGCTGAGGTGTTCCTTTTGTAAGGCATTGACTGTGTGTGTTAAGTACTTGTAAAACCTGTTGAAGCCCTCAGAAGAGGATGTCCCAGCAAGATAATGTAGTATAGATGGCCCTGCACTCACATATGGTGAATGGCAGTTCCCAAAATGAGCTGTAAAACACTACAGCATTCAGTGCGGGGCCATTTGGTAAAGCAGACAGAAGCAGAAGGACCGGTACTTTAATTTATGATTTGTCTTCTAGCAAGGAATGGGTTCATTTGGGGCCTGACTGCATTTTTATATGCATTGGGGGTTTCCGGTGTATGAGGAAAACAGTATTAGTAGGATGAGGCATTCAGAAAACAGGAGTCAGGCACAGGTGGTGAAATGAAGGCAAGATAGGGAAAAAGCTCATGCAGTTGTGTGAAAAATGGTATCTTACCTTAGGATCCTGTTTTTGTTACTGTTTTTTTATAACTTTACCTGTTTTCAGGCTGAGATTTTAGGCATGCTCTTTCTTCCTCAGAATGAGAGTTTCAACAAAAGTTCGTAGGCCATTCTTAAGAAAGATTATGGAAAAATACATTGCTATTGCTTTGTTCATAGCCTAACAAAAAAATCTCATAACCTTGAGAAGCTGCTTGGCGCTCCTCCTTCAGAGAAGGGATTTGACATTAGAGACTTCCACAAGACAATTTTCAATCCTGCTCCTGTCTCTTTCTGCAAAAACATTACCTGGTTTTGCCTGCATTTTTTTTTTTTTGTGCATCTCCTGCTCCCATCACAGAAACTCATCTTCCTCCATTTCTACCAGACCACAAAAACTCAGGACAGGGAATCCCTCTCTCATTTTCCTAATAACCTCTGATGGCACACAAACAGCATAGGGGACAAAACCTGCTTGCTCAAATATTGAAGAATAATGCTCACACGTTGGTGGTACTCAGATGCACGTGAGTAATCTGTTGAAGTAAAGTATGTGGTTATGTGGATCGGTGGACTAGGGTTTTAAAAATCCGAATGATACCTTTCTGACTACAATAACAATCATGGGTACAAAACTGAGTTTACAACATTGTGGATACTGAAAAGATGGTGGTTTGAGATATTTTGGGATATTGTTCTTCAAATCTCAATGCGCACATTGCACCGAAATAGACTTTTCTCCATATGACTTTCTCTTACTATGATGCTCTGAAATCTATCTTTTCCTTGTTTGTGGAGAACAATAACAAGACCTCCCCTTTTCTGAAAAATTAGACTAGATTCCAGGCACAAAGTATAGTATTAGGAAATGCATAATAAGTTCATTCCAGACCAGAATTTAGACTCCACATCTGTATATAAATCTGTAATATATAGATCTTTTGGTTTTAGGAACAATGGGGAAAATTCTGCTCTGTTACAGTACTTCAACTCTCTAATCTTAATGGAGTTTCATTGGCATGTAAGTGGGAAGAATCTGAGACTATAGAAAGTTTCAAGATCATGTCAAATGTGTATGATTTCACTTTACCAGAGAGCTTCTTGTTCTCTTCCCCACCCCCTACCTCCCCTCCTATAATATTATAATAATTAGTCAGACTTTCTGGTGGCTATATCCCTGGATTAGTGTCACTGACGATTTATCACAAACTGAACACACATCCTCTGGGGCATACCATATTTCCCAATTTAATTTTGTGTTTTTGCTAGCATGCTAGTCTGGGGAAGACTTTTTCCTTAGTGATATTTGGTTGAACATACTAGTACCAGATGTAGAGTACCATGGATTATTCCATCTGGGAAAAATCAATGTGGATAACAGTTTAGATATTATATACAATGGACAGATTGTATAAGGATATCTTTTACCAGGTTGGATTGTGTTTGTCTCTGGTGTGGCTCGTTCATCTAATCTTACTGGTTTTCTGTGAACAGATGCCTTTACTGTTTCTATTAGTATGTCTTGTTGGCAGATGAAGGTGCACATTTATGAACACTTGTTGGAAAGGAAAAAGGCACAAGCCATAGATCTATGACAGGGAATTGGAAATCCATTCTGACAGATACAGGACTGGAGATTCATGGGATCAGAGTTTTATAAAAGAGCAGAGTCGGACTTTTGGTACCTGTGGTGCTCAGTGTGGCACGCAGAATGTCAGAGCTCAGCACACTGGATTCTCAGAGCTTTGAAAATCTGTCCCTTAACTAAACCTGTGATACCAAACTTATGCGAACAGACTGACCTCCGGTATCCTGACGTGCATCTCTTTCCTGGGTTCCCTCATCCATGTGGGGACAGAAAGTTATGAGTTAAACCCCCACCCCTTAGACACTGGATATAACTCCCACTAGAAATGAGTCTGTGCCCTGGGCTGGCTACTTTCAGAATCAGATCCAATTCTCCTGCAACTGAACTGTGATCCAACACTTAGAGGGCAATGGAAAACTCATAGCTTTGGTTTGTTTTTGTTTTTTTTAAACAAGCAATACTATTGCTGGAAATAGTTTCTTGGCTCATTCTCCGAGCTTATGACCTATTTTAGGCAGATGTTTCTGATGCTGTGGCGTGATGTAGATGGTAGAGTATTGACTTTTCTCTGTCTAAATAATTCAAAGCTCCCTTTAGCATTGATAAAGTCTTTTAAATAGCTAATTATGAATAATGTCCTGATAGTGACATGGCATCTGCTTTATATACAGTTTGGCAGTTTTAAAACTGAACTAATGCTGCAGATCAGAAAAACACCCAGACTAAGAAACATGCAAATGGAACAGTCAGACATTGATTTTAGACTGGAGGCCCAGTGGGCAAATGATATAGGGACCCTCAATGATAGAGACTTCATTAACGCGACTCAGCAAAGGACAAGCTCAGAGAACTTCAACTGGGAAAAGTCCATTTGGCATCTGCTAACCTTGCCCTCCATCACTGAGAGATGCACTGTATATGTTTGGGCTGGTAGCTAAAATGAGAGGGGACTTGCAGTCTGTGTTTACACATGGAGGCATGTGAAGTTCATAGTGCCACAAACCACATGCCTTGAAAATTAAAGCATGTGCTATGCTGCTGATTTGCAGCATGGCAGCAAAATTTGCTTCTCACAGCAAAATTTGATTTCCCAGTAGCAGAAAAAAGGCTCTGAAAAAAAGCAGCACAAGGCCCACAAAAAGCATGCACCGGGACAAATGGAGGCCTGGTCCTCCAGTGTGATGCTCTGGCTGCCAGCCAGGTGTTTCTACTGCTGTATTCGTGCCCCAGCATGCTGTGTGGCATGCAAGGAGAAACCAAAATTGGCTGGAATGATCTAGTTGAGGATGGTCCTGGTTTGAGCAGGGAGTTGGACTAGATGACCTCCTGAGGTCCCTTCTAACCCTAGTTTTCTATGATTCTATGAAAAGTGCAGCAAGGCTCACAGCTGCCTGCTGCTGAGCCTGCAGGGAATCCAGGGTCTGTTCTGGCTCCACAGAGGTACCCAGGGCCAGCCGGGCTGCCTAAGAGCTGGGCACATGGGGCAGTCATGCCACTGCTCCAGAAGCCCAGCCGCTGAGGCCTAGGCCCTGGCAAGCAGCCTCAGGACCTCTGTGTGAGGGCCACCAAGGTCACAGCTGCAGGAACCACTGAGTGGCAGGAAGCACCAGAGTCCACTGTGGGCAGCATGAGTAACTATGGTTGTAGGGGGTCTCATGGGGTACTGTTGAGTTGGGGAAGTTTTGGGGAGAGGGAGGGAGAATAAAGTTTCATAGATTTCATAGATGTTAGGGCTGGATGGCACCTCAGAGATCATTAAGTCCAGTCCCCTGCCCCACGGGCATGAAGTCAGCTAGGGTCAAAGGATCCCAGCAAGATAAGCATCCAAACATTTCTTGAATGAGTCCAGAGTAGGTGCCTGCATCACTTCTGGAGGGAGTCTAGTTCAGGTCCTGGGGGCTTGGACAGTAAAGAATTTTTTTCTTATGTCCAGCCTAAAATGGTCTTGGAGGAGTTTATGACCATTGGTCCTTGTTTTTCCTTAGGGCACTCTGGTGAACAGACATTCTCCCAGATCCTGATGTGCACCCCTTACGTGCTTATAAGCAGCCACCAGGTTCCCCCAACCCTGTACTTTTCCAGGCTGAAGAGTCCTATGGCTCTCAGCCTCTCTTCATAAGGCCTGTCTGTTCTCTTGTTTCTTTTGTTTTTACAACAGCATATACTTCCTATGTTGTTGCAGTCCTGGCTGTTACTAGGGATGGATCCCCCTGGGGGTGTGGCCTGGCACAGCTGGTGAGAATGCTGGTGCCCTACTCAGTGGGGTGGACCTGCAGGTGGGTGGTGATGGCTTCAGGCAGTCTGGCTCCCACATGCCACTGAGAATGTGTTGTGGTCCTCTTCTGCCTGCTACAATGTTCCCAGCTGCTGGCTCTACTGCCGCTGTCATAAAAGAGCTCAATGCGCTGTGATACATGCATAGCTGGATGAAGCTGTGAGGCTGCAGATTCATAGATCCATAGATTGTAAGGAGTGAAGGGACCTTGGAAGATCATCGGGTCCAGCTACCAAGCAGGAAAGACAACTGGGATCAGGTAACCCCAGCAAGGTGACCATTCAGTCTTCTCTTGAAGATCTGATAGTCACCTTGCTGGGGTCACCTGTCCCTAGTTGTCTTTCCTGCTTGGTGCAGGGGCTGGACCCAGTGATCTTCCGAGGTCACTTCCAGCCTTGCAATCAATGAATCTATGAATCTGCAGCCCCACAGATGCATTCAGCTATACGTGTATCACAGTGCATCCAGCTCTTTTATGACAGCGGCAGCAGAGCCAGCAGCTAGAAACGTTGTGGCAAGCGAGGACCACTACACATTCTTGGTGGCATGCGGGACCTGGACTGTATGAAGCCATCACCACTCACCTGGGTGGTACAGCGGGTGGATGTTGCAGCAGGTGGCAGCAGGTCTCAGCAAGGTGGCAGTCCCCACTGCCAGACTGCTGATGTGGGTACAGAGTACAGGGGGGACTCTAGGTCAGGGCTACTGTGGCAGTCCAGCTGACACAGGGGGCTAGTGTCCCCAGGCACCAAGCTCCTGAGGGCAAGTAGCCTTGAGGTGCTCACCAGGCCACCAATTTATACTGCTGGCTCCAGCCTCCAGCTCCTCCTGGCTGAAGACCCAGGAGGAGTGGGACAAGGGCAGTTTACCCAAAGCAGCACAGTTAGTCCCATGACAAATCACACATTTGGGTATGTGCACTGAGGCACAAATTACAGGCACAAATTTGTGCTGCAACAATTTGTGCCACTACAAGTACACGCCCCTGCATGTGTGGACAGAGCCACATTGGCACCTAAACAGAAAGACTGCAGGAAGCAGCTTGAGACCTTTTGTATCCTGATAAAGGGAAAGAGATCGACATTGTATACCTCGACTTTAAAAAGGCCCTCTTTCTGGTATTCCATGATCACCTCTTGGCTAAACTGGCTAACTGTGGCCTTGACGTCACCACGATCTGCTGGCTGGGGAACTGGCTCTGTGGTAGGACCCAGAGGGTGGTGGTCTACGGGACCCAATCGTCTTGGTGCGCTGTGACCAGTGGGGTCCCACAAGGCTCTGTCCTAGGGGCCTATACTGTTTAACATCTTCATCAGTGATGTGGACATTGGTGTCAGAAGCGGACTGGCCAAGTTTGCCAATGACACCAAACTCTGGGGTAAAGCATCCACACCTGAGGACATGAGGGTGATCCAGGTGGATCTGGACAGACTCATGAAATGGGCGGACGAGAACTTGATGGTGTTCAACACTGAAAAATGCAAGGTTCTCCACCTTGGGAGGAAAAACCTGCACCATGCTTATAGGCTTGGCAGTGCTACGCTGGTTAGCACTACAGATGAAAGGGACTTGGGGGTCATGGTTGCCCACAAGATGAACATGATCCTTCAGTGTGATGCTGCAGATAGTAAAGCGAGAAAAACACTGGCTTGCATCCATAAATGCTTCTCAAGCAGATCCCGGGATGTCATTTTCCCGCTGTACTCATCCTTGGTGAGCCGCAGATGGAGTACTGTGTCCAGTTTTGGGCTCCGCAATTCAAAAAGGATGTGGAGAAGCTTGAGAGAGTCCAGAGGAGAGCCACGCGCATGATCAGAGGTCAGGAAAACAGACCTTACGATGACAGGCTGAGAGCAATGGAGCTATTCAGCCTGGAAAAGCGCAGGCTCAGGGGTGATCTGATGGCCACCTATAAGTTTACCAGGGGTGCTCATCAGGATCTGGGGGAATGACTGTTCACCAGAGCCCCCCAAGGGATGACAAGATCGAACGGTCACAAACTCCACTGTGACCAGTTCAGGCTGGACATAAGACAGAACTTCTTCACTGTCCGAGCCCCCAAGGTTTGGAATAGGCTGCCGCCAGAGGTGGTTCAAGCACCCACTTTAAACGCCTTCAAAACACATTTGGATGTTTATCTTGCTGGGATCCTATGACCCCAGCTGACTTCCTGCCCCTGGGGCTGGGGGCTGGACTCGATGATTCTCTGGGGTTCCTTCCAGCCTAAATGTCTATGAAATCTATGAAATAAACTACTATTCTACTTTTTTTCATGCTGCTAAACAATTTACTATACATTAAAGCTCTGGTTTGCCAGGGACCGCTCCCTGTTTGCAGTCCTGTATATCATACTGGAATCTAGTGATCAAATAACATGCAAGTACATATTGTGATATGTGATATACGTTACCATTGTTAGTGGTCAGGAAATAAATTTTCCATCAGAAAGACACTGAAGTTCTTGGCCAAAAACTACAACTCAAAATTTCCAAGGACTGACTAATTTCAAAAAGGAAAAAAAAAAGTCAGAACTCCCAATATTTCATTGAACTCCAGTTTTGAGGCTGGGTGACCCATATTTTTAAAATAACAGTGAGTTTTATCATGGACAGTACTTTTCAAAGGAATATTCTTCCATTTGAAGTACCTGGGTTGACACCAATACTGTGAGAAACCTGCATTTTGGCTCTTTTCTACAATGGTGTCAACTGTGCATTCCTTTAAATCAATGTTTCCTTGTGAGTCTAGCCGGAGTGGGGGCTGCAGGATAAGATTCAAGTCAGCAAAGTGGGTTTCCTGCTGAGGGATAATGGTAAAATAGTGGTTGTCATTGATGATTAGATTCTCTTGGCCACTGCTCATGTGTTTATTGAGGAAATTTCTCCCTTATTCATCTTCTCACAATGTGACACTGTTTGTAGCTACTCCCACAAATGGGCAGGGAAATAGTGGAGAAGAGCCTGGAGTGTGAGAAGTTCTGTTCTGCCATCCCAGCTTATTGGCCAAAACAGCAGAGGCATGTAAGATGCTCCATAAAAAGGTGTAAAGTAATTTAATCATGATCTGGAGCAAGGTGGGAACAGGAGAGAATGTGACATTGAGTCCCCTTTTTTCTGCTCTGCTTAAAGGGTGGTGCGGGTACATAATGTCCCTGATTCAGGGCATCACAACTTTCTATTCAGTTCCTTATAGGTTCTTGTATCTCACACATCACCATAGTGATTGTTGAAATGAACAGTTAATGACCACAAAGCTAGTCATAGTCACGGTAGCAGGTACCCTGGTATAAATGTCCCTGCACATTTTCATTAATAAAATCAAGACATTGGCCCAAAACCTGTGATGCGCTCTTACAGAACTGAAAACTCCAACTGTTAATTACATTAATCACATCATAGCTTTAATATTTTAACAAAAAATAAATGGGTGTGAAGAATCTTTACTGCTCCCTGAAGTGAACTTTAAACCATTTGTCCATTTGTGATAGAGCTGTCAATGTCAGAGTGAGTGAAAGCATATGGTTTGTAAAATATATGGAAACCCTGAGCATAAACAGCACTTCTGTGCAGGGTCAGGAGGGAGATTGTATGAAGATTGTCAGTGAATGACATGTATATGAGAACCTCATGGCACGGTCATTCAAGGTTGTAGTAACTCTAGGGTGACTAATGACAGTGCAGGTGTGACTGGTGTTACAGTAGGAGTCTTTGTTCCTTCCCATGTGAAGCCAGCATGTGCTTTGCAGCAGCACTTTTCTTTTAGTGCATTCTTAACATGAACAGTGTGGGGGGGAAAGGAAGGAACAAATGAAAAAGGATAAAATTCTAGTCATTTTACTCATACAGATTCATTTAATCTAGGATCACTCATGGGGAACAAAGTTGATTCCTGTAGTAAAGTGAATAAGTTGCAAGGAATTAGTTGAGATCACAGGCACACATTCGATCAGAAGAGTAAAGTCAGAAATGATACCATGGAGAAAGTCAGAGGCCCTAATCAGCCAGCTACTTAAGCCTGTTTTGTAATGTAAGCAGCAGTCCTTGCCAGGGAGTTTTGCCAACCCTCTTGTCTATTATCAAGAGTCAGTCGGGTCTCTTTGGGCCAGAGTCTTTTACCTATTGGGAGTCTAAGGGGACTTAGAAGCTTTAGTGTGATTCTATTCCACCCTGTTAAAATCACTGACACTTAACTAATGCAGCTACTTTGGTAGCATACGGTCATCTTACCCTTAAAATTGAGTCACACAACCCCCCACAATACCCTCCCCCTTCCCAGCAAGGGGAGGAGGACTCCCCATTCCCACTGAACTTGTGTATTAAGTGTTTTTAGAGACTCAAGCAGGGTAGAATAGAATCTCACTTACATGACTAAGTCCACTTGCATGCCTAATTGCTGGGACTGAGTTATACAACTTAATTGTAGTGGGCACATAAAAAAAAATAATTTCTACAATCTGCTTTCTCAAGGAGTTAGTTCATGTTTTCTAGTGACTTCTAGGAAGGTCTACAAAAGGTCAAAGATGTATTCCAAAGTGGGTATGAAGTAGTATACCATTGGTAGGAAGAAGGAACAGTGTCGTTCAAATCCTTTTTTTTAAAAAACAATACAATACAGAATAGCTGAGCTCTGGGCCCTACAGAGAGTGCAGAGCGAGAAGCCAATCTGAGGGTCAGTTACATTCCAAGGATGGTGTCTTTGTATTGCAAACAGGGGTGTGGAGTAGACACTCCAGGCTATATTTAAGTAGCTGTTATTGTAATGAGCCTTAGAACAAGAAATAAAATGTTCTCCTTTGATTTACCTTTTGCCTGATTTATGGTTTTTGTCTGTTTTTGTTATCCCCCATGAATCAGCAGCATTTTCAAGCCATCTCTTGTGGGTGGCCTTATAATTTATTGTTCTTTAGCATTTTTAAAATTGTACCTCATTCTGTGTTGATAGGTTCCTTAAATTGAAATAATGAATAATAATAAATTTAATAATAACTCAATAAGGTCCTGTAACACAGAGGAGCTCCACCTAAAAACTCCAGATCTTACTGCTCTGTTATAGATCATTTCTATTATTATTATTTTTAAATGATTTTTATGAAGCTCAAGAAAACTCAGCCCCACAGAAGTGGAAACAGAAGACTCTTCTCATCAGATTAGTCTCAGACCACAGCTGTCCATTCTTTCCTGTTCTGCTCTGTAGGTGGGTCTTGGTCCTCTTATGGAAAACCCCTTCTTGGATGGGAGTCAGTAATGTCTACCTTGTACTTGGTTTCTCATCAGAAAAATGTTCAGAAACAAACTTTTTAGTTGTGGCTAGCAGACAGCTATCAAATAGCAACAGCTTCCAGTTATTGTTGACCTGAGTGGAACCCAGAATTACCTTCATTTTGCACAGCCATTCCCTGGAGATGAGAAGGGAAGTTGTACAGAAAAGCACTGAAAATCCATGGCAACTGGGCACTCCTGCTTGCGTCTATGAAAATATCATAGATTCATAGATTCATAGATGTTAGGGTCAGGAAGGACCTCAGTAGATCATTGAGTCCAACCCCCTGCATAGGCAGGAAAGAGTACTGGGTTCAGATGACCCCAGCCAGATGTCTATCCATCCTCTTCTTGAAGACCCCCAGAGTAGGGGAGAGCACCACCTCCATTGAGAGCCCATTCCAGACCTTGGCCACTCTAACTGTGAAGGAGTTCCTCCTAATGTCCAGTCTGAATCTGCTCTCTGCTAGCTTATGGCCATTATTTCTTGTGACCCCCAGGGGTGCCTTGGTGAGTAGAGCCTCACCAATTCCCTTCTGCGCCTCTGTGATGAATTTATAGGCAGCCACAAGGTTGCCTCTGAACCTTCTTTTGCAGAGGCTGAAGAGGTCCAGGTGCCCTAGTCTCTTCTCCTAGGGCTTGGCCTGCAAGCCCTTAACCATACGAGTGGCCCTTCTCTAGACCCTCTCCAGGTTATTCACATCCCTCTTGAAGTGTGGCGCCCAAAACTGGACGCAGTACTCCAACTGCGGTCTGACCGGCGCCCGATAGAGGGGAAGTATCACCTCCTTGGTTCTGTTTGTTATGCATCTGCTGATGCACGATAAAGTGCAGTTAGCTTTTCTGATGATTTCGTCACACTGATGACTCATGTTCATCTTGGAGTCCACTAGGACTCCAAGATCCCTTTCGGCTTCTGTGCTACTGAGCAGGTCATTTCCTAGGCAGTAGGTGTGCTGGACATTTTTCCTCCCTAGGTGCAGCACTTTGCATTTCTCCTTGTTAAATTGCATTCTATTGTTTTCTGCCCATTTGTCCAACCTGTCCAGGTCTGCCTGTAGTTGTTCCCTGCCCTCTGGTGTGTCCACTTCTCTCCACAGTTTTGTATCATCCGCAAACTTGGACAGAGTACACTTCACCCCCTTGTCCAAGTCACTGATGAAGCCATTGAAGATTATCGGTACAAGGAGCAAGCCCTGCGGGACCCCACTGCCCATGATCTTCCAGGTCGATAGCGACCCATGCACTGCCACTCTCTGGGTACGACCCTCTAGCCCCAATTTGGCACCCACCAGACTGTGTAATCATCCAAGTCACAGCCTCTTAACTTGTTCAGCAATATGGGGTGGGATACTGTATCAAAGGCCTTCCTGAAGTCTAAGTAAACGATGTCAACCCCTACTCTTGTGTCCAGGTGTTTTGTAACCTGGTCACAAAAAGAGACTAGATTAGTCAAGCATGATCTACCTGCTATGAACCTGTGCTGGTTTCCCCTCAGCATAATTTTTCCTGCTGGGCTCTCACATATATGAGCCTTAATAATCTTTTCAAAGACTTTGCTAAGGATGGAGGTGAGACTGACTGACCTATAGTCGCCTGGATCCTCCTTCCTCCCCTTCTTGAAAATAGGGACCACATTGGTCCTTTTCCAGTCCTCCGGGACCTGGCCTGTGCATCACGAGTGCTCAAATATTCTTGCCAGTGGCTGTGCAATGACATCAGCCAGTGCCTTCAGTACCCTCGGCTGGAGCTCATCCAGGCCTGCTGACTTAAACGCACCCAGTCCTTCCAAGTGACACTGCACCATCTCTGGGTCAACGCTTGGTAGTCTGGTGCCCAGCTGTTGCCTCTCTACAATCCCATTGTGAGACTTGTCTTGCCCCTTGTTTAGGAAGACTGAGGCAAAGAACTCATTGAGGAGTTCAGCCTTGTCCCCCCTGTCTGTCACCAATTGCTTTTGTCCATTCAGTAGTGGTCCTATTCCACCATGGGCCTTCCTTTTACTCCCTATATATCTGAAAAATAATTTTTTGTTACCCTTAACTTGGGATGGCATCCTTAGCTCCATGGTAGCTTTGGCCTTTCTAACTGCCTCCCTACAACTGCGAGCTGAGGAAGTATACTCCTCTTCAGTAATCTCTCCCTGTTTCTACTGCTTATATGCCCCCCCCTTTTGCCCTTAGGCTTCTCTGGATTTCTCTGGTCAGCCAAGGAAGCCTTTTGGCCTCTTTCCCCCTTTTCCCCACCTGTCTCCCTCTGTGCCCGAAGGATCACTTACTTAAGGCACAGCCACCCTTCCTGGGCTCCCATCTCACCAAATCTCTTACTCTGCAATGCGTCTTTGACTAAATGCCTGAGTTTGCTGAAGTCTAGCACTTTATCCTTCTATGGGTCTTAGTGGCTTGGCTTATGATTATCCAAAAGAACTTAAGGAAAATCTAGACTCATCTCCCATTGACATTTATTGGGATCTGGTGTCTAAATGCACTAGGCTCCTTAACATTTCAGGCTTTATATATTATGTAACTGGTAAAATTCAGAGTGATGGAAAAATACATAATATAATAGTACAGAACAGTTTCTCAGCTGGTATACACTTACATAACTCTCTTGATGTCAGTGGTGCTGTGATAGTTTACCTCAGCTAACAGTTTGCTTCCAGTTTCTTAAGACCCTTAATTATTATCAAGGGCCAAAATGTAAAAAAGACCATTGATACTTGAATGCCTATGTATCCATTTAGGAGACTAAGCAAGTGGCCTGATTCTTTTTTCCTCAAATATTCTGAATTCCACTCGCTTCTTAAAACTGGACAACTTTTTATTAGTCCAAAATACTGGATTTACAATCCTGACTTTACATGTTTATTTAAAAATTATTTTGAGTCTCTCTGTATCATAATCTGCTTGTTTGCTCAAATATTTGAGATCTTGGTGGGGAAAGTCTAATTTAAAAGGGAAAGGTGAATGGAGGAGACCAGGTTAGACTCTCTAATCCAGAGAATGTATCTGCAAAAATATGTGGGTCAGGTACCTAGTGGGTATTCAGCCATAACAGTGTCCCAACCTAAACCAGACTGAAAGCTCATTGGGCCAGCCTCTTCATGTGCACTGACGTCACACAGACACTCTATACACTGATAGCACTCTCCCTGGGTCACTTGGTCTAAAAAATGGGGCACTGCATAGAGAGTGTCGGAAAAAGGAAACGGTTGTAGGGACTGGGTAGTTGATTAGTAGCTTATGGAAAGATGGTTATAGAACAGGCAGCAGAAAAACTAACTAAAATGAAGAGGGAGATGGAGAATAGACTTTTCTGAAAGGCAAGTGAAATGATGAGTGGTCTAAGGAAAACCTGTAGCTTGTGAACTGAAAAGTAAAAGCATTGGCTCACTACCCCTCATCCCAGTTTTGGCTATAGTCAGCTCCAGGAACCTCTTTCCCTGATCCTGTCAAGAGTGCAGTAGGTCCTTCCCACTCATTTTTAAATTCTTTCTTGTACTTCTAAAGAATCTGTAGCAGCATGAGTGACTGATTGCAGCCAGATTTTCCTTATATTAACACTTATTTTTATATCTTCCCTTTGTTCACTTTAAAGTATCTATCTGAATTTTCTCTAATATTCTTTCTTCTTTCCAAACTGTAGTTCAACCTTTTCCCCTATGTTTTTCTTTTCCTTTGTAACTGGGCTTTGCTTCAGGCTACTTTGTGGGTTCCACAAATCTTGCAAGCTAAGAACTTAAGCACCTGCATAACCTTAACTGATTTCAACAGCACTATTCACATGCTTAAGTGTTTTGCTGAACTGAGGCCTTCATTTAATAAGTATGGTACCTGTTTTGCAACTTGAGACTAGCTCCAGAAAATCTGGGCTCCCATGCAATCTAAAGAACTAAAATTTAGGCTTTTCATTTGACCCAAACCAAAATGGGTCAGATCCTTAGCTAGTGTAAATGGGTGTAACTCTGTCCAGGTATGTGTACTTATCAATTTGGAAATTCTGATCCTCTGAAATCAATGGCAAAATCTGCACTGAATCCAAAATTGTTTGTAACTGTATTGCAATACTGCCTGGGGTGTCCCATCATAGACCAAGTCCCTGTGGTGCTACATAGTGTCCAAGTGGAACCAGAGCAGGTTTTCATGAGTGTCATTATCCACTTCAGAGGAAAAAAGAAAAGGGAGAGGGGAAGGGGAACTGAATTGATATTTGGAGAAATGAAAAATATGTTTGGAAAAAAAAGCCCTCTGCAAATAGTCATTCCACTCTGCTTCTGGACTGTCTCAATCGCTTCTCATCCAGGATGTCTGAGTATGAATGAATCATGACATGATCCTGGGAACTCTGCAGCCACATTAGTTATTCTATACATGGCATCAGACATCACCTGCAGATGAAGGGAGTGGAAAACTGCAGTTTCTAAAGCTCACCTCATTATACCATGGTGCACAATTAGCCATGTGTATGCATTTAATAGCACCCCAGAGAGAGAGAGAGAAAGCCCAGCAATGTTGTAGAATTCACAACATTATTTGCTTTTGATACTGAGGCTGTCTCAGAAAACTACTGTACCTATCAGTTTTTCTAAGAGGTCATGACCAGAGAAATTCTTTTGTAGAAGAAAAGTGATGGACTCAAGTGGATTCTGGTGTTGAAAAGGATCTTTGGAACAAAAGAGCAGTCTGAGGTTAGAGTCATTTTGTCATTTCAGACATGGATCTGTATTTCTGTAAACAAAACAGATCTTCCCTGAGTATGTTCTTCCTAGCATTAAACCCTAGGACCTCAAGGAGAGAAAATGTAACAGAACACTTTAGGGGGCAAGTTCTGTTTTTGGTAAAGTTGGTGTAAATCCAACAGGGAAACAGAATTTGGTCTGTGGTAGGGGAAGTGCAGTCTTTTGGTTTTAATATTGGGTTGACAACAGGGTTACCAGCTGCCCATGAATTTATAAGCAGTCCGTGAAAAAAGACACTAAAATGCCCTGCCCATAAATTTGGGGTTTTTTTGTTTGTTTTTTTTAAGCTATCTGTAAAAATCCCAGAAACAGTATGCACTATATGTGTTAAAGATCCGTTGTCTTATTGCAACGAACCTGGAATACAAGCATCCAGGGACAGAGAGAGCCAGGCAGCGCCACCTTGCATTTGAGAGAGAGCACTTCTCAGTGCCCTCTGGGGAGCCGTATCAGGGCTTTATGGTCCACAGGAAGCTCTGTAGTTCCTTTTCCACTCTTACCCAAACCATGTGTTGCTACTGCTATGTCCTGGCTGTTGCCTGACTGCCAAGGCTGCTTACTCTTCTCCTCAAAGGTACCTAGGGCTGCGCAGCCTTAGACTGGACAGGGAAGAGGGGGACACTCAGGACAAGAGTTACAAGACTGGGATGGGAGAGATGGCCTGGTAGGAGGTAGCATAACTAAGGTGGGGTGAGGGAACAAACACCCTGGGCACTGACTACGAAGGGGTACTTACTGTTCCTGTCCACCATAACAGCTAGGTAGTGCAGCCCTGCACCAATCAGTGTATCTGGCGGTAGGGGGGGAGAAATGGGATAAGTGGAATAGTGCTTCCTTTCTCTCCCCACAGGAGTCTTTGCAGCAGTGAAGGAAACCCTGCACTGTCTCGCCCAGCCACAGGAGCTGGGCAGGGCAGTGCCACACCAAATGGTGCGTCTGAATCCTGGCCACAGGAGAGTTGACACTGAGCAGTGGCGGCAGCAGCAACCTGAGAAAATAAAGCTACCCTTCCCCTCATGCATGCATGAGCCTCCCCCTATATACTATGGTTGGCAAATCTGAAACTGAGATTTGTTCCATCATTTTCTTTTATATCTAGCTATATAATAAATTCTAAAATAACGTATGTTATCCTATAGTTACCTCCAATGTGTGACATTTGTCTGGGCTGTATTGCAATGGGATTGCCATAATGGCATGGCATACTTGCCCCGTCACTTCTGGTATCTTGCTTCCACTCACGGTTAATACATGACCATTCAAAAATGATTATTCAAAAAAAGATGAAAACCCTCCTTGCCCTCCTCTGATTCCTCTAAAAATGCTAGATATTACATTGGAAATAGTTTTCTTGATCCCTATAGCTGTTAACTCACACCCATGAGCTTGAGGTTTAATCACTCTAATTACTGTATCAATAAGCACAAATGGTATGAATGGTCATAAAATAGTCCAGTCCTATTACAAATTCTGGTCATGTGACCTTTTGCTGCAATGAACTCTATAGGTTTATATAGCATGTCTGGGTCCCAGGGGTGGCTGTGACTGTGCCCTGCTCCACCCTTAGGGCTCTTTCTCTTCTCGCTTGCCACAGTTCGATGGTATAATAATGATAATAATAGGGAGGCTGTCTTCAGTCCTTTGTGTGGCCCAATTCAACTGAACCCCTGCTAAGGTTCCCCAGCACCCTACTGGTTTGTACTATTCCCCAGGCTCCTCACCGGACCTCTCTGGTCCAAACCCCCTTACCAGGCCTTTCTGGTCAACTGTGCCCTGCAGGGCACCCAAAGCTTTAGGAGCTAATTGCGTGGCTCCAAATCCTCCCCTACACCACACCCCAGCTTCACAGGTGTTACAATATCGTTGTTCTTCTGTCAGGGCTTTGGCCTCATTGGTCTCTGCCCCTTTGTGTTCAGCTAGACCTTCTAGCCCAGCCCACTGTGTTGGACCTAGCCTTTGAGGCACTAGCTCTGGTTCATCCCTTCCAGTCACTGGGCTCCTGGCCCTTGTGTGGCTCTGAAGCCTTGCACTCTGACTCTCTGGGTTCAACAGTAGCTTGAGCTTTAAGCCTGTCCTTATGCACCAATGGGATCTCTGTATACCACCCTTATAGTCCCAACCCAAACTGCCAGTATAAACACAACATAATCATAAGCCCCTGGGCTATATCATAACATAAAGGGAAAACAGCCCTCCGCCCCTTTAAGAGGAAACCTCTCCCCCCCTACTAATATAGCATACCTTCCAGCTGGGCTCCTTGTGAGCTTCCCGAGCCTCACTGTTCTCACAGGAAGAAAAGCAATTGGCCTAGCACCCCTGGGTGGCTTTCCTGGACAGGAGCTCCTTCCCCTGCAGCAGCCATGGAGAAACTACTTTGGCTTATATGCTTCCAGGGTCCTGCCAACTTCCTGCCAGCTGGCTTCCTGCAGGTGTCTACTAATGGCCTCACTGGCCTGTTGCACCGGCAACCTGCAGCTGCTGCACCCTGCTTAGCCTGTAATGCTCCTTGGCTGGGCTGCTTTTATATCAAAGGAAGAGGGAGCTGCAGGCTCTCCGTTACAGTTAACTGTATATTATTTATGGCGTAGTACCTCCTTATTTGTTTGAAATTTGCTAGCCATTATGTTAATTAACCTCTACTAATGTTTAAACCAGTGTTTTTCAACTGGTGGTCCATGGACCCCAAGGGACCCACAGGCTATGTCTAAGGCAGGGGTGTCCAACCTTTTTGAATGTGGGGCCGGATCACGAACTTTTTATCACCCAGTGGACTGGTGAGCCATATTCAAACACCTCACAGGAAGCAGTATCACATCAGGAAATGATGTCACATGACCTTTGACACCAATGAAGTTGCAGGAAGTGATGCTGAAATGGGTCTGGAAATGTGGTTTAGAATCCAAAGTGAACACAATATAAAAGCAACAATGAAATAATACCAAACACTTGACTAAAATAAACACTTTTGCTTCTACTCACTTAATGAATGAAAGAAGCATAATGCAAGTCAACAGATCAAATGTGGAAAAGTTATCAGCTAGAGTGGAAATTAATCAAAGCAACAAAATATGGGCATTTTTGAGAATAATCTTCAAGAAGATTGACTTTTATTGCATTAATAACTTGTTAGTAACACATCTTTAACAAGTTGAACCCCCAAACTCCCACAGAGAAACAGAAGCAAACACAATCCAAACACTGGACAGTATTTTTACAAGGATTTTAACCTGCTGGTTAGGGGGGAAAAGTGTAGCTGCCTCCCTCCCATGTGCCCTTGCCCTGCTTCTTGGGAACAGTAGCAAGCAGACAGCAGCAGCACCAGCTGGGCTGATGATGCAAAGAACTTCCAGTGCTGCTGTGACTATTTTTTTTAATTTCTCCTGAGAATGAGCAGTGGGGTTTGAGGATGTGAAGCTCCCCCTCTCCCCCTCACATCTCTCTCAAGCCCACCCGGAGGACACAGGGGCATGTGCCAGCAGGTAAATCAGGCAGCAGGGAGCTCCCTAGCAGGTGGCTGGGGAAGGGGAGATACAGGGAAGCGCAGTGCGGGTGAGGAATCAGGTATAGCAGAGCTGGCAGGAAAAGGAAACTCCTGTCTGCTGCTGCCGCTGCTTCCTCATTCTGCAGTGATTGCTCATCCTGGGAATCAGGTGACAAGAGCTGGCAGCAGCCTTCTGTCCCAGCCCAGATGTTTGCTCCACCCCCCCCCCCCAACGGCTCAGCTGGGTATGGCCGCAGCTGCAGCTGGGCACGGAGCGGAGTGGAGTGAGGCAGGGAGATCCCTGCCACGCACGGGAGCCCTAGTCCTGGCTCCTCCTCGTCCTCCCAGCTGCAGCCTCCCTGGGATGTGCGGGAAAGGCACCCTCTGCTCTGCTGCTGCCTGCCTCGCCACCCCTCGCTCCCACCTCGGCCCTGTGCGGCTCCGCCACTGAGCCCTGGCCCCACGCCGCCACCTCCACCTGCTTTCAAGGATGCCTGATAAGTTGTCCGGGCACCAGGGAATGCACGTGTGCCCGGGCCCCGCCCTGGGGCACTGCTCGCTGCGGGTTGTGTGTGGGAAACTTATCCCTTCCCCAGCCCTTCAGCAGCGATTAGGAAGCTGCTGAGGCGCTGGGGGAGGGACAATGGGTGGGAACTTAAGTAAACAGTGTTTACTTTCATTTTCTGTCGCAGCACCTCAGGCCTCAGAAAACAGCTTGGGAGGCTGCATGGCGGCCCGCGGGCCATATGTTGGACAAGCCAGGTCTAAGGGGTCTGCGAAAGATTACTATGATCAATCAAAAATATATGAATATCTACACTTACAATTCAAAGGGGTCTACACCTCCATGCAAAATTTTTTAGGGGTCCACAATTGAGAGAAGGTTGAAAACCACTGGTTTAAACCAATTGACCTAGGCCTTAAGAAGAGTTAAAAAAGCAGCACTTAAGTAGTGCACTCTTAAAGCACTTTCAAAGTTATACATTATTAGCAAGATCTTTTTTTTTAAGTAAGATGACGTCTTTTATCATTCTTATCCTCATTGTCTCTGCCTCTTTGTGCTTAGCAGTTACTAGATGAAGCTGTTATTATGAAATGTCTATGTTATCCATTAGTTTCCATCAGAGAGAGTATACTAGGCTTGTCTGCTTATTGATTTCTCTGTATTTCTTTATGGACTATCCCTCCACCGTGTCTCATTCATTATCAGGATGTCCACTCTGGCCTCTAATTGGCTTACTGTGTCAGCTTATTTATTAAATTTTGAAACACTTTCATTTTTTGCCTCTCCTTCTGGTAAGGAGCCCCCTGTAAACATCTGCAAATTAACTCCTCCTTCAAATGTCCCTCTTCCCCTACTTAGGGCTTCTAGGCAAAACAGTAATGAAAGCAACAATTAGTTAATATATTAAAGGTTTCCATTCTCTCATATGTCTGACTCAAGATCACTGAGTGCCTTTTGCTTTATTTATTCAGTCCTCAGGCATCAACTGGTTCGATCTATTGCCTGCCCCACTTTTGCATCAGTCACACCATGGGAATCTTTTCATGGGATTCTGTCTTCATTTACAGTAGTGTAACTGCTCGGCGTAGAAGGCAGAGGGTGGCAGCAGGCCCAAGCACCACCTTGTTGCAGGGGAGGAAGAAGGGGTGCAAAAGTAGCCACTGCCACAGTATTGGCTGGCTGTGCTACCACTATCCCCACCATGAAAGCTGGTGCTGCCCCATGTGCTACAGCTGCTCAGGGAACAGCTGCTCTGCTATGTGTCTGCTTACCAAATCCATTGGTGAGCAGCAGAGATTTGCGACTGGTGGGAGGCCTACAAAGAATGCAGTTTGTACCTAATGTGGATAATTGTCCAGTGTTTATCCAAACTAATCTGGATTTCTTGCATCTGAAAAACTCACCTGCAAACTTTCTGACAACAGATTTTATGAAGAACTATATTGCAACGCCAGTGTGAGCCACAGAGCAACTTTTCTCTCTTGTGCTTTTTGCAATCACTTGTGGTCCTGAAAACACATTGTAGAACTTTGGGACAAGCTGTAGTTTGAGTTCAGTTCTGAAACCAAAGGTCCAAATAGGTCCATGTTTCATCTGAATCCATTCACTCCTTTTTTAGTTTCTACCCCAAACTTTGGAAGAATATATACGAGTAAATAAAACAACATTGTCGTCTTCTCTGCTGTTAACATAGTTATGTACCACACATGCTGTTTGTGGGGTGGAGACTGCAACTATATTTCTGTGATCGATTATCTCAAGGCCATCTAATCTAAGGGCTGAATTTAGCTCATGAATCTCAGAATGAAAAATATATCAGAAGTAAACCAGTAGTGACATGCTGGGAGTCCATTTCATAAAGTTCCCTTTGACATCCTTTTTTCACCTCACTTGAACTTACTTTCTAATTGATGTCCGTTGCACATATTTTTGGAGCACAATTTGAAGTGAACTTTTATTATATAGTTTAACTTTTTAAAAGTACATAATGTTGTGCTTGGCTTTCTGATTTGGGTGAGACAGAACAGAGAAGAGCAGAAGTACTTAGAAGAGTTGATTTTTGAGTATTTCTAGCCCACTTGGACAGTGTGCTAGGAACCACCAGAAATCAGAAATGAGGGAGCCAGCCTCCCAGATTTCATCACAGATCTGGTTTCAGGATGAGACTGCAGATCCATGAGATGAAGTGGCTGGGCTCTAAGAAAAGTCCAGTCAGAATTAAAGCTTGTCTTGCAGCAGGTACACTTGACTTGTAAGTCTCAGGCCTTTATGAAGTAATCGGAGACAAATTGTTGCCCAGTATCTGCTTGGTTTACATGCATGTCATAAACATGTAGAACCCTCTCCTTTGGGTTTGACCAAATGGGCATTTTAAAGTATAAATGGCAGTAAAAGTTTTTTTTCCAAAAATGAGTGGAAGTAATGAAAGTCTATTCAGCAAACTTTGGATCAGGCCAGCGGGCCTCGCTTCAACAATGCTTAGGCATGTATTTAACCATGTGCCTAACTCAATGACTGGAATGAGACTTAAGAATATGTTTGATTCATTCCTGAGCTAGGACAGCAATGCTATATTTTTGACCTATGCAGAGGGATATTGCCTACATATTTTAAAGGCTCATCATAAAGACCTAAGATTTTGGGCCTGAGGGAGCAACAGTGAGAGAAGCCAGTCCATTTAGCAGAGCAGTGGAGCTTCTGAGCCAATAGGTTCTTGCGCCTCTGTCTAGACCAAAGAAGTGTGGATATTTTCAGATTAGCTTTGGATAAGCCTCTGAACTTTTTGGATGCTTCTCCTAACCAGATCAGACCTCTAAAGAGCTTGAGGTTCGTCCATCACTAATTTTCATCTGAATTACATTAAAAACACTTAAGTTGAAATATGTCTTATTTTAAAAATAGAATAATAAAACAATAAATCAGAAGGAAAAGCATACTGAAAAAATGTAGAAAACAGATGAAAAGCAAAGGGGGAAAGTGAACTCCATAAAAATACCATACATGCCAGGCCTTTCAAATATGATTTCCTGCATACTGCATTTTAAACGGCATGAGATTACAACATGCTCTCCCATTCAAGGGCCAAAAATATAAAAGAATAAAGCCTTGTTTGAACTTGGGAGTTGAATGGCTGTCATTTGACCTATCCATGATCTGATCCTAGACTTGGGACGGGCCAGATGATTTTCCATTCAGTGAGTGTCTGCACCCCTCCCCTGTCTCTTCTCCACCCTCTTTGTGAACAGATAGTGCTGACACACTTCCTGTTATGGACTACTGGGTACAGCTCCTGAGCACCCTGGCACTGAAATGCATGTGGGTTGGGCAAAGGACTTCAAAAGCAGCTTCTGGCCCATGGAAAAATATTTCAAAGTGAACTTGGGTGGTTCCCAAAATGACCTGCTCCAAGCAAGTAGAAAGAAAGCTTACATTATCTCATGTGAAAGACCTAGCTCCTTTAAAAAGCATGCCAGAGATTTATGAAATACTATGTTATTGCTGAAAAGGACTGACAGATGCAATTGCCACTGACACAAATAAAAGAGCATAAACATGGTGCACAGATACCTGTCCCAAACCTTTGGCAGCTGCATTTTTTAAATGCCCACAATCCAGAATGTACATATGTACATAAGAGCTATGTTCTGTACAGGTTACAAATGCACTTGTTTCGTATCAGACTGGTCCATGTTTCAATGAATACTTACTGAAAAGCCACAGAGGACAAGAATGAAGGTAAGTTTTAAAAATAACACTTCATTAATGTGAATAAATTAGCACTTTTAGCCATTACTAATGCAGTTTTTGAAGTCATCTGATTCACACTCTTTCTGTATATTGAAGAAGTTCACTTCTTATAAATGGGGGAACAGGAGTGATGAAAGGGGAAAATTTGTTTTCTCAGCACAAAAATAGCAGTTGCCAGAATCCTGTAAAATTTGACAAAGATAGTGCCGAGTATATACGGGGGTCCTGACAAAAATTTATGAAAAAAATGAATCCATATCTTGCATTTTCAGTGCAGTGAATGCACATATTGGGTGAGATGTTCAGCTGCTCTAATCTGGCTTCGTTCCACTAGACTTCAGAAAAGACTTCACTAGATTGAATTAGTCTAGCTGAGGATAATTGTTCAAGAGTTTCTGTGCATGTATTTTTCTTAGCAAGATCAGGAAAGGCTAAAACTTAGTTGTTGTTAATTCACAAGTATACTTGACATTTCTGAGGTGGTATCATGGAAAGAAAACATGGACATGTAGCACATGCTGGCCAGTTCCAATCTTCTGTCTTGTTGTCATGTCTCCCCTTCTCCTCTTTTTTAAAACGGACTAGTTGTTCTTTAACTGTCTTAGGGGCTATGTTTGGTCTTGGGGATATTTGGAAAGGCCCAGTGATTTTTTTTCCCCTGTGAGTAGCCTAATATGAATTACACCTGTGATCCAAATATCACTGAAGAGAATCTTGACTCCAGTGGGTTCTTGATCCAGCTCCTTTGCGGAGCTAGAAGATGCACAAGATTGTCACTGGGTCACATCTTATGTTTCTGCTAATGACATTTCTCTTAAAGTTGTAGAATCTTCTTGGAAATGTTTGCACAAGTCATCTCCAGCAACCAAATTCAGCAACAGGGCATTGCATGCCTCTAAGCATTGGTAATAGGGTAAGAGGCTTTTGCTTGGAGATCACCAATTTAAATTACAGCCAGAATGACTAGAAGCAATTGACTTCCCTGCCTTGCAAAGGCTGTTTTGTGGAAGTCTTTGTGAAACAAGTGGGTGTGTGGCTGTCTAGTTCCTGGTGGCCTGGCATCGATGTTGCAGGAATTGGCTTCTACTAGCCAGTTTTGGCAATTAGTTTTGTGTCCTTGTGGGTATTTTGGCAATGTGTTTTGTGTTTTGTGTTGTTTCTTGTGGGTATTTTGGGATGATGTGGGGAAACTTGTTGCCTGTTAGTATCCAGGTCTGGAAAGAGAAACTACTTTTACCTCTTCAGCTGTTAACCTAGCATCTTTCCATACTAAAACCACTTTTGGTTTTTTATGGTAAATCAAAATTTATTTTTGAGTAAGCTTATGATGCAGAATAAAGGTGTAAGAATAATGAGAAACTTTTTCTCCACCATCCAGTCTTGAGCCTAGGCCTGGGAGAACAGCTGGCTGCAAGGAAGGGGGAAATGGGGAAAGTGTGAGTTTAGGTTATGGATTATTATAGTTCTCTAACAAAGTGCAATAAACCAAAACCCATCAACAGAACTAGCCCTCTGGAGCAGTGAGAAATTTTATGATGGTGAGTGAACTTCCACCATCATACCAGGTGCAATCATCTACTTTTTCAGTTTATTTTTACCATTCAACACTTGTAAGCACAGAGCAGGAGACAGCAGGAATCTCAATCCTAATTGGGTGAGAGGGGAAGAAAGCACCTTATTGTTCATCTGGTGTCTGAGAAAAGACACTAAAGAAGCAGAGGAAGCCATTTGACAATGAGCTGTGATGCAGCAGGGTGCTGGGCAATTCCTCCTGTATTGTATGGTGTTTAGATACACAAGTGCAATCTGTGGTCCTGCTGCTGAATCTGTTTGCATCTCCCTTAGCAGCAGTAATGCATTTCCCCAGGTAGGAGGCCTGACAGTGGCAGCTCATTTCTATGCTATCTGGGAGATGGTTTAGAGCTGATCCAACTGAGTGTAGTCACAGAACAAACAGTTTCCTCCTCTGATGCAGAGTGGGGCCTGCTCTCCTGTTTATGATGCTGTGGAAATGCTTCCCAAACATTAACTGTGGCTGTGCCCTGTGTAGGGGAGCATAACAGGATAAAAAAGTCTCCTTGCTTCTCCCCACCTCCTGGTGCATTCACTAGAGAAAAGTTTTGTGGCCTGGGAACTGAACCCTTTTTTGTTTGGGAATAAGGCATCCTTGATTCTTCAAATACTGTAAAGCTGTGCAAAGTGACTGAAGCGGTCATCTTTCAATGTATGGATTAGCTGAAAATGTATCAGATCTCCACCCCTCTGTCATTTGTGTGCTAGAACGCCCACTTGTGATGTTTCTGTTCTCTGACTGGATGGCCAAGACTTTTTCAACAGGAGAATAACAAATAGTGAGCAATGAATAACATGCTTCCTGGCAACACTTTTTAGAATTTAGGCCTATTTTCCTAGCCTCAGCAGTTGCCTTAATACTCATGATCAAAGAATACAACAACTATAAAAATAGGCGTGAACTCTCCTTGCTGCTTTTGTGAGAACATTAGTAAATCCTTTTTCTATTTTCCTGTCAGTTGAAGCACTGGATAATTTCCTCCTCTTCAAAATTTACTCTGGGGGCCCTTTGACCTCACTTGTCAGCAGTTCTAATTGCACTCTCCATTAGGAAGTCTCTCTTCCTATTTCAGCTCAACCTTCTATAGCTTTAGGCCATTTCTGATAATACATCTTTTGGCTAAGCTTGAAAAAAGGTTCTGCCCTCCTTTATGTTGTATTTCCTCACTAGCATTTGAACAAAGCTATCGTATCCTGCCCCCCTCCAGATCCATTTAATGAATAAAGCACCTTTAATCTTCCTCATGTGTCAGACCTCCTGAGACTCTTATTTTTGTTGCTCTTCTTTTTAGCCTTTTTAAAATTTAAATGAAGAGTGAACACAATTGTGCAGAAGTGGGGTACCTCAGCAGAGATATGTGCAGAGGAAATCTATGCTTTGGCTTAATGCAGCTATTTAAAATGAACGTGTGGATTTTTATTCTGAGGTTATATAAGATTTAGATTTCCCTGTGCCATCTGTTCTATTAAGACTGAAGAAAAATATAGGCAACTACTTAGCCTGAGGTGATACTGACATCTGTAAGTGGAACAAATGCTAAACAAGGTGATATGGTTCATATAAGCTTGAGGTTTTTCTTACTGTGATGTTAGTAGGATCCTTCTCCTCTCTCCCATTATCTGGAGCATTAAATAGAGATGCAGTTTGAATTCAGGCAATGTTTTTGTGATCAAATTATTCTGGTTATGTATCTCTTTAGTTAGGCTAGTGTAATGAACTGTCAGGGCTGGCCTGTCCTGTTCTGCAGAACCTGCAGCCACAGGGAACCCCACAGTCAAGGGGCCCCCTGTGGCCATGAACACTCCAGATCAGTGCCGTAGTGGGGGGACGGTTGCCATCACTCCATGTTGCCACTGCCACCAGCTTCACATCCGGCCACTTGCCCCCTCCCCCCTCCACTGTCAATGCCAACACTGACTTCTTTGCATCAGGGGCCCCCAAAACTATTTCTTGCAGGGGGCCCCAAAAAACTGTGGGCTGGCCTTGTGAACTGTGTTGCTGGGTGTGGCCTGAGTAGCTGGATAGAGCTGATCCTGCATGAAGCCAAAACCTGGGATGATGTTCTGGCCCAACATGACCGTATGCTCTAGGGGTGTGTGAAGTGGACTCTGTTTGATTCAGATTTGGATTTGGCCTGAATCAGGGACAGTGATTCGATTTATTTCAGAGCACTGTCCCTGATTTGATTCAGCTGAATCCAGATCTGAAGATTTGACGCTGATTCAAAGAATCAGTGATTCAGACATAGATACAGCTTTAAATGTATTTTCTATGTACCTCGAGGTACCAACACGACTCGTGAATGCTGTGATGCTGGGGTGCATGGAGCATCCCACAGGAGTGTAGGGGGCCCACCACATGCTCCACAGGAAACCCAGAATTGGACTGGAAGTAGTTCCGGTCCACCTCTGGGTCCGCTGGGGAGCACACTGGGGGGCCCCCTTGTGGCCCCCTGGCTTGGCGATCAGCCATGGGGGGACCCTGGATGCCCCCCCCCAGACCCAGGAGGCACCAGTCCCAGTCGCCAAGGTGCAGTTGATGCAATTTCCTTACTATCTGTGAATGGTGAATGTGATTAAAATGTGTGGCTTGAACCCACAATTATAAGACCTGAAAGATAAAGGAGAGACATTACCTGGAATTCTGATCTGAAAAGTACCTCTAGAAATGATGTGAGAAGATTTCACATTTTTTGCTCGTAATGTCTTGGGGTTTGCTTTCCTATTTACAAGTAAAATTATGCTTTTTCAAATTGTTAGTCCCATAAGCACAGTTTGAAACTCAGGGCAAGTCTCCAGGGCAAGCATACTATACCAGATAGTGCTACTTTCAAGTACTGAAAGCTGCTTGCTAAACCACAAGCAGCATAGCCTATGGGCAGGCTAATTAGCAGAACAGTGGAGAAAATTAGTCCTGCCATTCAGTGGAACTAATTAGCTTGACCAGAGTGTCTTGTGGGTGCAGCTACATTATTTCCAGTTTAGGAGGCAGCTATCTTGGAGCAGTTCAATGTACTTGAAGCAGAAGTATAACTACCAGGTGCAGCAGAGGCTGGGCTGGCTGCAGTGGTGACAATGGCTGTTGTTTTTGTGCCTCCCTGTAAGTGGGCTAGACCCCCACTTGCCCACCTCGCATGACACTACTGATTTGAGGGCAACCCTAGCTGATACTGAAAGCCTCCTGTGTGGACATGCTTTTAGAGTCAAGTTGGTCTCTTTCTGGCCTGTGTAGCATCATAATTCATTATGAAGGTTCCATGAGATATACACAGCCTTTGTGGCACGTTCTTCCAAAACTGTTACAGTAGGAGAGCTAGACTTCCAAACCTGTTACAGGTGGGGGTCCTGCCTTACACATGGCTAGCAGATTCATTGCATCCCAAGATGCTGCAAATTAGTAACTCTTGTGAAACCTTTTCAGAATAAATTGGAGGGAGGTCTCTTTTGCACAGCAGTGCCATTTTTAATACATAGTAGTTATAGGGAATCTATCATGCATTTCAAAAATTTTGCCCTGACACTTTATTGATGATACAGTAAACTACCAAGTGTAGAGAGATCCTTGCAAGCATTTACTGCTTAGAGGCTGCAGGTGCTAATTTGGCCAAGAAGCATTTTTAGTGGAGACAGGCAGATATTTCAGTGCTATGGAAAATTTTCTTCTGTTGATCACTGCTATTTATCTGTCCTCATGTGTTGTGCTTTGAAGTTTAACCAAGTGCCACAAAAAGAGAGCTTCTTTAGTTAATATCTTGTTCTGTTAGCTGAGCTTGGCAAGAGCAATTCTCACTGTAAACTTGATGTTGCTTTAACAGGGCTTAAAATCAAATTTCATCTTTGCTGGTAATTTGTCTCAGGCTTGGGGGAATACATTTTCATCTTGGCAAGGCAACCATCATAATTTTGCTTATATACCACTTGGATAAAATATGGCTCTGGCAAGCTTACTATGATGACCACAACAAACAGCAACCTCTGCTTTAGCCAAGGGAGCTAACAGATGTTAGTGTTGTTGTTTGTGAAGGCAGACTACACGGCCTGTCTTGCAAAGGGAGAGAGGATGTTGTTTTTCTTGACCCTTTTCCATTTCTCTCCTGTGGCCCTTCAGATGGAGCACAGATCATATGAGGAGAAACAGAAACAGATTAGGACAAATCCATTGGCATTGGACATCAAGCCAGTGGCTCTTTGCATCTTGTGGGCTTTCACAGAAGTCTTGCATTTTCTAATGTGCATTTTTGCCATTGAAACTTTTTTGCTTTCCCCTCCACCCACTCCAAGCCAAAACAAGATAGTTGATGAAGTTTTATGCTGCTGTTACCCTATAGTAGCTTGCTAAACAGAGAAGACAGCAAAAATGGGTTGGTCAGGAGACGAGTGGCTCAGACAGCAAAGAGCAGGTTGGTCACTTGTCATCATATCTGCACCTGGGAGGAGTAAGGACTAAGAATTCCTCTTACTTCCTTGGTTTACTTGGCACTTGGTCCCCAGATATGTGATGTAAACAAGTGGTATGGGCCTGCCACTCCCTCTGCCTGAAGCTGATGTCTGGAGAATGAGGCCACATTTGTGGGGTTTTTCCCACCCTTCTAGTCCTCATTTTGGCATAGCCTAATCAGAATAAGGTTGTAACAGGGCACCACTTTTGGGCCCTTTTATGGTATGGAGAACTTTGTGGGACCTGGACACACTGGGAGACTTACTGGGAGGTGAAAGATCTGCAGCATGGCAGAAGGAGTTGGGACACTTATGTCTGAGGCAGACATGGCCACCTCCATCCTTGATGTGCAGAGAAACCAGGTCATGGGACCAGGAGCTGTCTCATGTTGGCCAGGAGGAGCCTGGCTGGAAAGTAAGACTGCACAGGCTTCATAGAGATTGCCTTAGAATGGGGGACGCACAAGAGCAGAGGAGCTTGTGTGAACTGTGAAGAGGTGTGGGACTGCAGGCAGAAGCTGGACCAGCAGACCAGAGCCAGAGTGAAGTTAAGCAGGACTATGAAGACCTGTAAACATCTCTGGGTGGTGACATTTAAAGCTATAGAAGGGGGGAAAGACTGCCCAGACTGGTAAGGTGGGAAGGTAGAAAGGAAGGGCCTGTGCCTCAGGATAGTGAGCTTAGCCCAGAGATATGGGTTTGTGAGTGGCAGGTTCCTGCCTGTTGAACTTGAACCTGAAATTGACCCTTGTGGGATTCAAAAAATTTGGTGTGGTGAAATAGATTAACCTGGCTAGTGTGCCAGGCTGCTGATTAGACTGTTGAAACAATTGATAAGCCAAATACAGGCAGACAATCACAGGATGAATATAATGAGAAGAAGTGGTTGACACTGATATAGGGAGAGATAATCAATTGCACCAGAAAGAGGACATTAGTCAATTGATATGGCTCATGGAATGCAGTAGATGCCTATCAGAGCTGTAAACCTTTGATCTCTTGCAAACAAGGATTAAACCACTAGGAAGACGTATGAACAGTTATTAAGTCTTAATATTTTTTCTGTCAGAGGACAAGACCTGAAGTGGATCACAGGTTAATACCTATCTTGGTTTGGTAAGGACACGGTGTAGGGAAGGTGGAGCCCTGTAAAGATGATTGCGAGTCACTCTACTCACTACCAGTTGCAAACATTTTATGTCCCCTTATTTTCCCTCTTCATTTAACATCAAGGCATGGCAGGAGAGCATTAAGGGAGGTGATCGAGAGTAAACAGATGTGGTGTTGGACCAGTCACCAACTAGAACAAGACTCCCACAAGGGGTATCGAGTCTCGCTGCTACTCTAGGTCAGCAGCAAATACCTACCTACCTCACCAGAGAAAAGAAGAAGCAGTAGGGAGAATTGTAAACCCCGCGAGATGTCACAGGCATAGAGCAAGGGCTAGTTTAAAAAATCGTAGACTAAACAGTATATTGTGGTAATGGTGGGCAAACTGCAGAAGTTTTCCAGGTTTGGTTTATATGCAGCACTTGAAGACCTGGATCCTTCTAAAGATGTCCAAGCATCTGGAGGACACTTGCTATGTGTCTGTGCCCCTTTATTTTTGTTATAATAGCAATACCTGGAGATGGGAGAGCAGACTTGGCCTAAGTAAAACCCTTGAGGAGGCAAAGCTTAAAGGAGAAACAACAACAGAGAAAGCTCTGATAACTCTGGCCCATGCTAATTGGCAAAAGAAAGGTTCTGTTCACCTTAATGGAGAAAATGGGCCTATGAAAAGAACAGAAATACCAAGAAACTTTCTCATGGTATGAAGTATCTGTGGGCCTTATTCTGCCAGTGGTATCCTGACTGGATGTGTCTACACAAGACACTGACTGTGCAGTAACCAGTGCTGCACAGTAGCACTACTGAATGGCTTTTTTGTGATGCTGACTGTGGAGTAGTGTTGTGTCACACTTTCTGCCATGTGATGCTACTGCTCAATAGTCATGGACTACTGTGCCGTTAGCATCTCATGTAGACATGGCCACTGAGTAGTAGTTCCACTCACTGGATTTCATTGGGACCGTCCCTGAAAAGAGGATGGTTGTTTTTCATACCTTTTCATTCTGTGTTCCCTTTATAAACTAAGTCCCTGCCCTCCCAAAGGGCTGGTACCAAGTAAAGAACTTGAGAGTCACTAGGGTAGAGTCATGTTAAGCAAATGAATAATATTAGTGGCTAGATGACTGAGAACAAAAGAACAAAAGTCTCATGGCTCACGGTGTAAACTCATTGCCACAGAGCCAACATTTCTTGTTGGAATGTATGATGTCAGTGAAACAAACTTCTTTGCGTTGTATCAGGTGATTAATCTGCTGATATAACAGTGGTTTATTTCTTTTCTTCCTCTCCATAAGAATCCCTACAACTGGGGTGATCATTTTGATAAAAGGTATTTTTTTAAATATCTTTAGAAACTTTGATGAAGTTTCGGAGAAGGTCCAGATCTGTCTAGAAACATCTGAGAGAGAGACAGACCCAAATCAGAAACCTGACATCTTTTGAACATGAAATGTTTCAGCCAATTCTGTCTTCTAAAAATGTTTGCAAGGTTTTGTTTTTGTTTTTGTTCCTTCATGGAATGAAACCAAACTTTGATGCTTCAAATGGTGTTGTAAAACAGTATTGTCATAGCCCAGCTGGCTCTAGTCATCATCCTTGTTGACCCATGCATTCCACACATCAGAGGGCAAAGGAACAGTTTTTCTCTGGGTTTTGTAGTTTAGAGTTGGTGCATCGCCACAGCTGATGTTTAGGTTTGGATGCGAAGGCACTGACACACATGCCAGTCTCAGAGTCTGTTGGCCCCAGATGGTGGAACTCTCAGAAGGTCACTGGGTCTTGCTATTTTGAACCAAATACAGAAAACAGATTCTTTTTCTTTTTTCATTATAGCTCTGACCAGCTATACTATAGGAAGATTTGGGCTTGTACTGAAAGTAAACAACCATCTCTATGAAGAGTGATGGTTGTTGGAAGATGATTTGCATTTACTATGTATTAACTAGGGGATTGAGCCATAGTTATCAGTTTTATTGATAGAACAGGACAGTTATTTAATTAGATACAAAAATGTATTGAACAAATTATGTATTTTTTTCTGTACAAACTAACTGCAAATAACTAACTTTTTTTTCTCCTCAATGATACATGTTGTTTGAAATGCCTTGAATAATTTCTTCAAACAATTTTTATTCTATTGTAATCAGGTTTGGTATGATATTCATAATGAAACTTATTGAACATATAGAAATATGTCTTTTCACTAACTGAGTATGATACTTACAATCAAGATTCTGGTACACATACTATTGTAAATACAAAATCTCCTCTTTGAAAAAGTTCTGCAATATTTCCATAACATTTTCAATTTCTTCAAACATTCTTGCCAGTAAAATATTCACAGGGATATTTCCAGAAGCAAACTTTACATAGGTGAAGTTGGTGAAATTAATTAATTTAAATGGTCATTGAAGTATTTGTGGGTTGTTAGTGTTTTTTTAATTGCCCATCTATCTTGACATGTGTGAAGTGTTCTATTTGTTGTCCTGGGTGTAGCTCTTGAGCTTTAGAGGAGAGAGTATTAGATAAGGGCTGAATTTGGGGCTTGTGTTGGTTGGTACTATCTGAAAAAATATTTTTGTTCCCATCTTTGGTGAGCAGAAAATTCAGACGTTCCACATTGACCTTAAATTAAATTGGCTCTTCAGTAAGCCTGATAGATATTTTCAACTCAGAAGACAAAAATTTCAAAGGACTTTACTCAATGTCAGTTTTTCTTAATTGAAAGGTTCCTGTTAATTGCTAGCTTAAGCCTAGGGAAGATATATTTTTTTCAATAAGGGCAAGGCAGACCTTAAATATTAGGAAACTATCTAGCAGAGCCAATTGTACTAACTGCTTACTCTACTAGGAATCAGTGGATTTGGAATATATTAATCAGCACATTCACCTGCTATGGTAATACGGGTGTGATGACATATGTTAATACTTGAACAGTTATCCAGAGAAAGCAACACCATTAACACTTTTTACTATGGCCCTGTGCCATTATTCCCAATGAAAATTCTCACAATCCATGCACTATGCAGAATGTATGTGTTCGCTAGCGTGCTGTTCTTTACCACACTAACTAGAGGTTAGGTCTCACTCGTAAGGAATTCAAGGTGTCCTAGAAAACACTAGGAAACAGCTGCTTCTGTCTCCAGGTTTCAGACTGTTTCATACATCTGGATATTAATTAGGATATAGCACAGTGGTTCTCAACCTCATTGGACTTGACATACCCCTCCATTAATTTTGTGACCTGGGTGGCACCCAATTTCAAAAACTATATTACAGCATCTACACATGCAATTAATGTGCATGAATAAATAAGCTCTGGATTTTATTGCTCCAGGGCCCTGCGTCTTCACGTATACCCAGGAGCACAGGATGTTGAGCTGGGTCAGAGCAGAGGGGCTGGAAAGTGAATGTGGCTCAATGTGCTCTGGAGGGGCTGGCTGGGGCACAAGGGCACTTCAGCACAGGGCTAGTCAGCAGGCAGCCCGCACACTGAAGTACCCTTGAGGCCCAGCCAGCTGGGGCAGTGTCTACACATGTGCTGCTGCAGAGTAAAGGGTTACAGTTTCTCAGAAGTCCTAACATTGTACATGGTAGAGTGAAGGCTATGTTAATACACTGTGAACCTATACCTTCAGGCACTTTCACTGTACACCTTCACCTTCCTTTGCTCCACAGAAGGGTTACAGTTTTTAGCCATTTTGGTCTACAGGCAGAAGTATTCAGGGTTCTTGGTAGAGTCCATATCTTTTATTAGACAAATGAAATAGTTGCAAAATCATGTCTTTATTTGCAAGTTTTCAGGCTCACGCAACCTCTCTCAGGCAAAGGAGAATGCACAGATTGTAACATTTTTCCCAGGTAGAAATAAAACCTCATATTGCACAGGAGCATAGAAAGATGTTATGGGTTCCTGTGACAGGAGTATCAATATTGGAGCCTTTCTGAGAGTGGCTCCGCCCTCCTGTAATGGGCCAACCACCTGCTTACTGACCTGCCACGCCTTGATCTTATTTGATTAGAAGATGGTTGTAATCAGCGGGAGGCTGCCCATTTTTCCGCGCCCCGGTGACAGGGGGCGCTACCTGCAGCTCCTTTTCCTCCCCTACACCGCAGCCCAAGCCTCGCAGATGGAGTTGACATGGTTTAACCTGGGCCTTATTGTTTTCTGGCCCTCCTCTTTATGCCCGGGGCTCCTTGCTGCCCCCTTCTATCTCTTGCTCCGGGGCTTCTCCCTACTGCCCCCTCTCGCTCCGGGGCTTCTGGGCTGGGGCCAATGCACCCCCTAACAATGCTGTGCCCTCTCCAGTGCTAGGAAGCCCCACGCTACTGTGGAGCTCCTATGAGGCCTCCTCCATCCCTAATAGCCTCACCCGGTCCTCTGGTCAAAACAGTAAACATAAAACATAAAGCCCCTGGGCTACAACATAAAAAGTAGACCATCCGGTCGAACAAAAATCTACTCCCTACTAGAAAGCGAGGGAGCAGGGGAAGAAGGGCTCCACCAACCTCAGCAGTGACCAGGGGATGCTCTCATGGCCAGAGTCCTCCCCTCTGTCTGTCTGAGCTGAGTCCCTACTCCCATGGCTGCTGGAGAGGGACTGCCTTCCTGGCCTCCTACCTGGGCTTAAGAAGGGATGAGCCCTGCCCCTTCCTGGTCAGCTGGTTTTACCAGTTGTCCCGGCAACCAGCACCTGTGCAGCCCTGGTGACTGGCAGCTGAGCCTCCCCCTTTCTGCCACTAGGGGTCTCCCCAGAGCAGTCTCTGCTCCCAGGCGCAGGGCACCTGAGTGCACAGTGACAGTTCCCCAGGGCAAAAATTCATTTTGTGCAAATTAGGCGCAAATAAAAGTTTGGAGCAATCTGTTTACCTTCAAGGTGTCTAATGGCAAGTAGGATGTTGATTTTTTTCTTCCTTGTTGGTAAGATGTTTTCTATTTTTCAGGAGAGAGGTTGATGGAATGAATCTTCTGACTGAAGTAGTTCTGTTGTGTAGAGGTTGTTTTCCAGGTATGCAATTCAGCTTAAGCAAAAGGCTGGAGAAGTAGTGGAATTATCCTTGCCTGTAGACCAAAGGTAGTACTTGTATTTACAAGTAGAATTTACAAGTACTGTCCTGCTGCAGAGTTCATTAGTTTACTCCAGCGTAATAGGGGTGCACCTAACATTTACTGCACAGCTAATTAGTCTACTGCATAGTAAATATCTCATGTAGATGCACTCAGTGCTTACCTCCTTGCCTTGCTTCTTTGCAGTGGAGGTGGGGAATCATCTAGGTAGAGGCAAGCTTGAGTCCCAGCACCCTGGTTGAAAATCACTGATATAATAGCTGACCCAGATCCTTGGGTCTGGCCAAAATATGCTTGAACAAAGACATGGAAGGGAAAACAAATATGAATTTGGTCTTGGGACTTGTTCTGGCTTGAAGTAAGTTTTCAGAAGCTTTGGGCTTTCTGGGATAAAATACACACCAACCATATCCCTTCTCAACTGAAAATGGCCCTTGTACTTCAGATTGGCAAAGTTGGGTCATTTGGTATAGGCTTGAAGACCCTGTTTTCCAAGTCTTGTATTATCCTTTTAAGAGGGCCAAATTTTCTTGGTGTTGTATTTGAAATGTATCTTGGCCTACAGCACTTTGGGCCTTGTCACTGCCACAAAATTTAGGAGTTCTGCATCAGCTTTTTTTTCCATGCTGGGAGGCTAATGTTTTGCCACAGAAAATTGCACAAAGTAATCACAGTCCAGTTGTGTGAGAGCAAAGGAGGGTGAAGCTGTACAGTGAAAGTGCCTGAAGGTATAGGTTCACACTGTATTAACATAGCCTTTGTTCTACCATGTCCAATTTTAGGACTTCTGAGAACATCGGTGTAAGAGTTCAAACTACTTACATTGATGATGCTGGACAGATTTCAGCACTATGCAGGTTTCAAGCACAAGGTTTGCGCAGTGCATATGTCACACATAAGCAGTGCCTAGATACACAGCTGGCCCCCAGCGCAGTAAGGGATGCTGATCAACTGAGGTGCACAGCAGTACCAACAGTATAGGGAGTCAGGTGACCCAGACCATATGCACTCTAACTTCTTCTCAAACAGCAGAAAAATGTTGGAATATTTGACCATGATATTAATCACAACATTACTGAATTGCATTGGTTTTGCTCAGCTAGGACTAAAATGCAGTCTTGGATTTTCCACTGTAAATTTCATCTAAGGTCCAGTTTTGTAATCCATACTTAGTGATGCCTTGATTTCAGTGGCATAGGTTATGACTGGGATAATGCACTCTGTGGGAGAATAAGCACATAATTGGAGGCTGTGTGATGTGATGGGACTGGGGTGAGGGTGCATGAGATTAAGAGGAAGCTGCTTGCCCAGTGCAGCTCCCAGCCTTCAGCATGTGAATGGAGCTTCCCACCCCTCCCAACAAGCCAGTTGGCAATGCTGAACTGGCTCATGGAGTGTCTTACTTTGTTGCTGGTAACAGCCACAACAAATTACTCCCATCCCAAAGCTAAGGGAAGCTATGGGGAAGTTGCAGCTCAGAATGGGAGTCTCCTGGGGCTGCTCTTGGGTTAGTATATTCTTGTACAGGGCTATTTAAGAGGGCCTCATTGAGCCTGGTGGAACTGAACAAAATCTGGTCAATAGTCCTGTTGGGCAGCACGTTACAGTATTTACCTTTCACTTGCTGAATTTGCTGAAAAAGCCTAAAAGTCTGCTACCTATTTTACAGCCCAGCAAGCATTGACTTGTAGAGTTTTAAATACTCTGCATAGTTTTCCAGTATAAAGTCTCAGCTGCTCTGTGGTGTTATGGCTGCTGTTTTGACACTAGCTCAATTTGGCATTGAAGCAACTGCTTTGAAGCCAGTGTTTGGAGTGGACAGACAAAACAACAGTAGCCTCAGAGCTGAGATTTAGATTGCTGGAGTGTGGGAGACACTTGTGCTGAGAGTCCCCAGATGCCTTTGTGGAACAGATGTAATTAAGAAAAGCTGAGGGCCCTATCTTGACATGAGTTAATTGTACATAAACTTCCTTATCCAGGCACTCATTTCAAGAGTGTACATCCCCAAATACAATAGGTGGACCAGAGAAACAAACAATTTAATTCCTGTTTCTTTACTGTAGTGCTCTGCACCAGGGAAAATAGTTATGAATACAAAATCCATCTGCCTTCTTCATGTTCTGGATATCTAATATTTATTTTTAACTAGTCTTTGGCCCAGTAAACTAGAGCAGTCAAGCACATACTTTGCTTTAAGTACATGAATAATCTTATAACTACTGCTTGTTAGTATAGCATATAAGCATGTCCATAAAGTCAAAGGAACTGAGCGCACACTCTGTTAAAGCATATATTGAAAAGCTTTGCAGGATCAGGGTATCAGATCACTGTATTCTGCTTCCCTCTCTGCCCTGGTTTAGCAGTGAGCTAGTGATAAGAAGTAGGGCTGTGTGAAGCTTTGGTCACTGATTCATTTACCAGGAGATTCAGCCTGATTCGGTGGCCAAATCTCCACATCCGAATCGCATCAGGAGACCTATAATCTCTCCAAATCAAATTGGAAGCCTCTGATCAATTCAGAGAGATTGGGTGATTCGGTCATAAACACAGTTTTTTCTACATACCTCAAGGTACCAGTTGGCTTGTGAATGCTGAGATGGTGGGGTGGATGGAGCATCCCACGGGAGCACAGCAGATCCCCAGCATGCTCGGTGGTAGACCCAGAAGTGGACCAGAAGCACTTCTGGTCCACTTCTGATGCCAGGTCTTCTGCGGAGTGTGCAGGGGGCTTCCCCTGTC
Source organism: Crocodylus siamensis (assembly GCF_052110815.1). Classification (NCBI taxonomy): domain Eukaryota; kingdom Metazoa; phylum Chordata; order Crocodylia; family Crocodylidae; genus Crocodylus; species Crocodylus siamensis. Next base: position 32,720,479 of record NC_143404.1, on the reverse strand, counting down.
CCCCACTGCTGGCTTGGTGACTGGTGCCTCCTGGGTCTGCGGGGGATCACCTGGAGTCCCCCCATGGCTGATTGTCAATCCTGGGAGTGCGGGGGTCCCCCACATGCTTGGCAGTGAACCTGGAAGTGGACTGGACTGGAAGTACTTCCCTACTGGCCTCTCCATGCTCCTGTGGGACACTCTACCTGCCCCACCATCTCAGCTTTCATGAGCCATGCCTGATGCCTTGAGGTATGTAGAAAAAACATATAAAGCTGTGTTTATGACTCCAAATCAGAATCAAATCTTCAGATTTGGATTCAGCTGAATTAAATTGGGACAGTGATCTGAATCAGTGAATTGAATCATTGTCCATTGAATTGGGCTGAATACAAGCCCACTTCACACACCGCTAATAAGAAGGGTAGGGACAGAAATTACACATAAACCAATTGCACCTAAGTGATCAGAAGCTGGTCTAAACCTCTAACAGAACAGAAGTTCAGTGCACATAGACCAGTTTCAGAATGGCAGAACCTGGTTAAGATAGACTTGGATGGATGTAGAACAAGGGTGGGCAATTCTTTTGGCTGTAGGACTGCTTAATGAGCTTTGGCGAGCTGTCAAGGGCCACAAGAGTATCCCTGCCCCTTGACAGGTGCCTCGTCCCTTGGTCACCATCTTGGGACTGGAAGTCACAGCCCTAGCCCCTGACCTTTGCCATTGGAAGTCTCTGCAAATACTCCGGGGCGGGGGGGCGGTTGCTCTCTTGGAACCAGAAAACCCCCCAACAAATCATATTGTAGATGGGTGTTGGCTACCCGCTCCTTTTCCCCTTAGGATTCACCTGCCATGACTAAAGAGATGGTAAAAGATTGATGTTAATCTTTAAGGAGAAGCGGTGAGAAGCAACAGACCACCCAGGTGTTAAGTTCTCCCAAGTGCCTGTCTTTATTGGAGTTGATACAGTGTAGCAGACAGCGCTAATTGCCTCATTAACGCAAAAGCAGCTGTTCTCCCACTTGGCTGATTGCAGCTTCCCTACTGATCCTCTCCTGATCGTGGCTGTCTCCCTGTCATTCTGATCGGGGAAGCCGGTTGTTTCTGGGCTCTTTTCCCTGAGGCAGCATTCCCAGACTCTCAGGGGTCTTACCAACCACCTGCTGTCTACCTCCCTCTGAGTGAGTGTCCCTAGCCTCACCGGTCCAGCGTCGGCCTCCTGCGCCCCTGCTCATGGTGCCTTCCGTCGCTCCGCCAGCACCGTGTCGACCAGCTCTCCTCCTCTCCAATGCACCGAAGGCAACTGCTTGGTCTCTGGCTCTGCCTTTTACATATGGCAGTGGCCATAATCACCCTCATCCTCTCCCGGTGTGTCAAACCCCACACCTGGCTCCCCTATTTACCTGTGTCCTGGGTTTACTTAGTAACAGGGCTGTTGCCCAAGCCCCTGTTACTCATATACTAAAAGTCCACCAACTACTATAACATATTTTAAGTTGGGGTCTGGGGGGTTCTCTCCTCTCCCCCTCAAGCCACCTTGCAGGGCCAGCTGTACAGTGCTGCGCCCTGTGGGTCTCTGTCTCTGTCCCACAGAGGGGAGGGCAGAATGAAACCCCATTCCCCAAGCCTTATCTCTGCCCTCCACCAAGCTGTGGTCTGCCTAACTGGGGGGACCTCTGTGCAATGGCGGGGGGGGGGGGGGTTACCCCCATCCCCTAGTGGTCAGGCTGCCTCCACAGAAGGAAGGATTGAGCCCGACTGCCCAGCACAAGTCCCTTGGGTTGCTCAGGAGGTCTGCACCAGGCAGTGGGGCCCAATCATCCCCTCTATGGAGTGCTCTCATCCTTGCTGCCTGATGGAAACCTCCCAGCTGCCCTGTGCATCGTGCCAGAGCCCGGCACCAGCCGGGATGTGCTGGGCAGCCCAGGGGCTTGTGCCAAGTCGTGGGCCCCACTGGTACATCCAGTTTTGAAGTACCAAGTACAGTCATATTTAGTCAATCACAAAGTAATGCTCCCTGTTTTCTTTTTCAAACAAATATTATTGAAAAAATATTAACTTTGCATGGGAAATATATACATCATAGCTGAACACTCAAGTTATTTTCAAGTCTCCCTCTCAATTAATAACCCTTTTCCACTGGTGAACGAGGGCATGTATCCTGCCATCATAATTAAGTGCTAAGCACCTCTCTTGATTTTAGTCCTTGTTCATTGTATTTACACTTAAAATGTTTTCATACGTTCTAGGGACCAGTGAGAAAAATGCACTGCCCTTAGATAAAGAATGCCTTTCCTTCCATTCATAGAATAAATGTGCATTTAATGACAGAATGTCATTACAAATTGCAAATAAAGCATCAGTGAATACTGCCAATGATCTGTCCATGTTAGTGGGCAGTTAGTTTTTGGCTTCCACACCTGTTATTTCCTTATAAATCAAAGCTGTACAGAATTTCCAAAGTTGGGATGAATGATCCCTTTGTTTGTTGCTTTCTAAGAATTCTGGATAAATAATATGATGCTCTGAATCATTTCCAGAACTTTCCAACAGAAATTACCCTTTGTTTCACTATCTGAGGATTTCACTGGTGTGTGCAGTCCCTCACCTGTATTTCACTTCATGTCTTGTGTTTTCATGTTGTGCTTTACTAGACACTCAGACACTTGCTGGTTCTATTCTTTGTCATTTTTTTTGTAGGCATTCATTTGTTCTATCAAAAATGTGGTTCTTTTTCTGACTTGACCAACTGAAGGAAAAATTCATCCTTAGTGGAGGAGTGACATGAAATGCAGGGGAAAATTTGGTCCATTAAACCTGTAATTTTTAAAAGACAGGCATCAAACAAAAAGCTTTGCATTAAACTTCCTTGTATGTACAAAGCTAACCCCTGTAGTCCTTTTATTCCCAAGCACCATTTCCATTAGCTTAGTAATACATATCTAGAAGTTATAGCTACTGTGACTCTTTTTACCTGACAGTGAATATTTTTAGCCAAGTCCCTTGCTCCATCAGTTTGATCCTGCTTTAGGCTATTACGCCATATATATTTCTCTATAGCTCTATCTTCTCTTCTAGCTATTGATTCATTACAAATGCAGAATAAACACTTTCCAACCACACACAAAACCCATAATGTGAGGAAAACAAGGTATTAGTTCACTCGGGATACTTTAGACATTTTTTCTTATTATAATGTGTGATCATGTACACAAAAAAATGAGGGGTTATGAGGGTGAAGGGAGTGAAACCTTCAGTTACGAAGTGATAGTCACTCAGGTATGGATGGGTGAACACTGGGTTTCTTTTTCATCTCATTAGCAGTGAGGTGTAGTACACTCAGGACTGGTGCATGCCCTCCTGTTTCAAAGGGTGATACTGATGAGGCAGCTGCTGCTGGGTTCTCTGTTGCTGGGTTTCTTGTGTAATTCTACACCAGCTCAAGTGTATTTGCCTGATTGCAGCAGGAAGATTTTCAACTAGGCTACACTCATTTTGCACGGGTGTTAAATAAGTACAAACACGAATGGCATTTGGGCTCTAAGACTGCCTTATTGATGGCTTAAAACAGGTCAGTTAGCCTGTCCTGATGGGTCTTCCCTGGATCTGTTATATTGGAACTGGAAGATTAAACACTGCAACGGGCCATAAAAAGGTCTTGTATTGATTGAATTGGACACAAGGTAGAAAGAGCTTGAATAACTTTAGTTGAGAATCTGACACTTGCCTTAGCCCTATAGTTGCTCCTGCCATTTTGTTGCTTCTTATGTAATGGATACAATAGATACACAGAATACATCCACTGACATTGTAACAACACAGCCAGAGCAAATGTTACACCCCATATAATGGCTGTGTAGCTGTAATAGCTTTGCAGCTATCAATATTTTTGGAGAAAGACTGGAAACTAGTTCTTGCAAATAATGCAGGAGACAGGGGAGTGACTTTTGTTTGTTTGTTTTTTGGTTTGTTTTTTAAAATTAAATGATGTTTTCAGGCTTTTGATACCAAAAGCCCAAAGTTATTGCAAAGTGGGGAGCCCTGAGCCTGCAGCAGGCAGCCCGCATCTGCCTCCTCCATGTGCTGCCTATGGGGAAGGGAGAGCCAGGCTCCATGCTTCACTCGGCCGCAACAGCCACTGCCTCCCATGGGTGGCAGCTGGGGCTTGGATGCTGCTGTGGGGGACAGTGGGCTGCGGACCTGCGTCTGTGGCCACATAGCCCTGGCAGCTGGGAACCCCCTCTGGGCAGCAGGTAGGGAGTGAGGGGTACCAGCAGGGCTGTGGGTCAGGAGTGAAGGGTACTGGCAAGGCCAGGGGGCTGTGGGTAGGGGGTAGGGAGTCAGGGGCACCTGCAGGGCTGGGGTGCTGTGGGCCAGGAGTGAGGGGCTATGGCATGGGCAGAGCACCTGTATAATGGGGGGTGGGGACAATGGGGAAAAGCTACAGTTGAAGCAGAGGGGCCAGGGGGAGCTCTCATTTTCCATGATAAAAACTCCAGAATCAAACACCAAATTGTATAGGTATTTAGAATGTATTTTATTATAGTGATTGAAGCACTGGTAGGCTTCCAAATGTCTTTAAAATTATAAATATATATCAATAAAACATTGTGTTCAACTGATACCTATATATATATAGTGGCATTTCATTTTAATCATGGAAAAACATGGATTCTGAGGTTTTTAATCAGAGAATCTACTATATTTTTTAATCAGAGAATTTATGATTTTTAAACAGTGAAAACCAGGATCCCTGGTGATAACTGGTTAGCTTGCCTGTTATTGTTTAGTGTGGGATAGGGTGCAGTCTGGCAGGGAAGTGGGGAAGGTAAGCCATGCAGTGCCCCAGCAGGAATTGGAAGGTGGCACGGCTGGCAGGAGGGAGGGAGAGGAAAGGGGTGGAGGGAGGGGGACTTGTACTCATAGCCTATGAGGGAGGGAGGGAAAAGAGGAGGAGTGAGGGGGACTAATATCATAGACTATGAGGTTAGAGAAGAAAACAGCAGGTGGCCTAATGACTCATCAATTAAGCCATTAGCTGCTCCTTCACAGGTGCTACCTCTCTCCTAGCATGGGGCTTCATGTGGGCTGGGTTGTCCGGGTAGGCTTGCTACCACCTCCTCCTTCCACCCCATCAAAAGGCCCCCAGGACCAGCTCCCAGCAGCAGCTGTGTCCAAGCTACTGTGTTATTGGTTAACTTTTTAACCTATATAATTAGAGAAGGTTAAGTGGATAACTTTTAAAATGATATTTACATCTCTGTTGGGAGTGATTAAAGTTAGGCTCTCAATTTAATATTTAGGTACCTAAATAAAGTATTCAGAGTACCATGTGTACTGAGCAACCTCAATTCTCTTTGACTTTAGTGCTTGTATTACATTTGATAGTTTTGTGGGTATTTCCTATGGACCAGAACATTTTTTCTAGACCCTTATTGGCTTAATTTCTAGGAAATTCTGTGGGACTTTCACACAAAGAAAGGCATACTGGAAAAAAGGGACTTTTGTAGATAAGAGTAGTGTAGATTTGCTGCTCTATATGTGGTGCTCAGAGAGTATAGTAGCGAAAGTGCTAGAAAAGCATACATAAATCACTTAGATTCCATTGGATTTGATAGCTGTAAAATAAATTGCATTGCAAGAGGCAGGCTAGCTTTTTTGTATGGTGGCTGGACTCCTTAGCCAGTATACATAATGAGAAAATCCAGATCAACCTACAGTTAAGGGTTTTATAAAACTTTCTTTTCCGCATGCCTTGACACACCCTATTTTGAGGTGGGAGTGGAAGTGAAACCCCTGGAATATCTCAAGGAAGACCATTCTTGTGGTATTTCCATCCCAGCCAAAAAAAGGAAGCACTGGAAATCTTGCAAAAGGTGTGGGGGGAGTGGGAAGCAAACTGTTCTGGACAAATTGCCAGCCCAATTGCCAAACCAAAGGGATTTGAAGAAAATTCTGAATGTTTCAGAACTTATCCAAACCAAGCCATTAGACCTTCATTTATTATTCATTATACTGCTAGACTAGAGCTACCTCAGCAGCGCTGTCATTGAAGAGGCTTCTACATATGATGTATTTCAAAGAGGCCCTTTTGAGGGCACAGGACCAAGGTATTCTGAAGCTTGGAAAGTGCAACAAGAGGCCAGTCTGGCGAGGTAGTGATCTCCTCACTGAGTTGAAACTAAAAAAGAAGGCCTATAAAAATTGGAAACTTTGTCATAGTACTTGGGGAGAATATAAGAATATCATATACCACTATCAATATCAACATACCTGCAGGCATCGCTTTAACGTGAGCCATCAGTGTGATGCTGTAGCCAGCAGGGCAAACAATACTCTGGCATGCATCAACTTACGCATTTCATGTAAAACCAAGGAAGAGTACTGTATCCAGTTCTGGGTGCTGCACTTCAACAAGGATATGGAAAAACTTGAAAGAGTCCAGAGAAGAGCCACCCACCTGTATTATTAGAGACTTGCAAGGCAGACCATATGAGGAGAGGCTGAGGGACTTCGTCCTCTTTAGCCTAAAAATGTGAAGGCTAAGAGGGGACTTGGTATTAGCTTACTGCTACATCAGGGGAATACATCAACAGCTCGGTGAACAACTGTTCACCAGGGCACCCTTGGGGAAAGTCAGGAGTAATGGCCACAAACTCCTGGAAGACTGCCTCAGGCTTAACTCTAGGAAAAACTTCTTCACAGTCAGGATGTCTAGACTGTGGAATAAACTCCCCCAGAGGTGGTGCAATCACATATCCTGGAAAATTTCAAGGGGAGACTGGACAGTCACCTTGCTGGGGTCACCTGACCCCAGTTGTCTTTCCTGCCTAGTGCAGGGGGGCTAGACCTGATGATCTTGCAAGGTTCCTTCCAGTCCCTAACAATCTATGACTCTATGAATCTATATGGGCATGCAAAGATAAATTTGGAAGGCCAAAGTATGATTTGAGATACAAGTGGCAAGGGATATAAAAGGCAATACAAAAAGATTCTAGAAGTATGTCAAGACTAAGAGAAAGATCTAAGATACTATAGGTCCTTTACAGAATGCAGAAGGCAATCTAGGTACAGATGATGCAGAGGAGGCTGAACTATTTTATGACTTTCTTCGGTCTTCACAAATTGGAGCAGCTATCAGATGACAAGTATAGTTGGTAGCAAAGATAGGAAAATGAACAACCTAGAGTAGTGGCAGCAGAGTTATTGGATTACGTAGAGAAGATAGATACTTTCTTATCGGCAAGGCTGCATGGGATAAACCTAAGGATACTGAAGAAATTGGCAGAAGTAATTTTAGAGTCATTAGCTATCATCTTTGATAACTTGTAGCAGTTAGGTAAATCCATGTATGCCTGGAAAAGGACCAATATATCTTTGAGAAAGGGAAGAAGAAGGATCTAGGGAAGTGCAGACCAGTCAACTTGACCTGTACATTTAGAAAGATCATGGAACAAGTTCTCAAGGAGTCTGTTGATTTCATGATAATTGTGAAGCACCTAGAGGAGAGCAAGGTGATCAGGAACAGCCAGTATGGATTCACCAGGAGCAAATAATGCCTGATCAACCTGATTTTCTTCTATAATAAAGGACAGGTTCTGTGGATGAGGGGGCAGTGGGAAAGAAAGAGCCATAGATGTAATCTATCATGACTTTAGAAAGGCCTGTGACACCATCCCTCTTATTTTCATTAACAGGCTAAGGAAATACAGATTAAATCAGAGTATGTAAGGTGGATACAAAACTGGTTGGATCATTGTTTTCAGCAAGTAGTCATTAACGACTCAGTGTCCAGTTCAGAGGAGGTATCTGATGAGGTTCCTCAGGCATCATTCCTGGGTCCGGTATTGTTTAATATTTTTATTCTGATTTTGATGGTGGGATTGAGTGTACCCTTAGCAAATTTGTGGATGACACCAAGTTTGGTGGAGTTTCAGATACTTTGGAGGGTCCAGAAAAACCTGAACTGGCAGGAGAAATGGTCCACAATCAAGCATCTAAGAGTTAACAAGGACAAGTGCAAAGTCCTGCACTTGAAATGGAATAATCTTATTCATACAGACTGGGGAATGATTGGCTAGGCTGCAGTACTGCCGAGAAGGATTTGGAGGTTAAAGTGAGAAGGACTGGGGGGAGGTGAGGGGACATGGGGTAGGTGTAAGGGAGGGTCCAGCCCAGCTCAGTGGTACCTTTGCTTTCCTGGTCCAGTGAGTTGGCTCTGTCCTGCTGGCCCCTGCCTCAGGGGCTCTGGCCCCTTGAACCCCTCCCCGCCCCCCCTGCTGTAGAGAAGCCAGGGAAGGCAGAAGTTCCCCCTGGCACTGAATAAAGCTCAGGGCCAGGTTAATGCACAAAGATGGGCCTGGGGAGGTGGCTGCCACTGCTGCCTCTACTACATGGGACCCTGGCAGTGGGGGGAGGGGAAAGCTATTCTGCCCTGCCACTGCTGCTGCTCCCCCAACTGGCCAACCAACCTGCTTCTCTCTTTAAATTGCCCCCACACTCATCCTTCCATGGAGGTGTCATATGGTGGCATTTCATTGCAAATTGCATTTTTTTCTGAAAATCACTGGCCCCAGGTGGCAAAGCCAGCCTCCTGTCATCTGGCAGGCAGATCAGGGGCCTGCACCCCTGGGGGCAGTCCTGGGGTTGTGGGTGGGCCCCCAATCTGCCTACCAGATGACAGGAGGCTGGTGCTGTAGGCTGGGGCTAGCGGCAGCACTGATCTTCTTGGCACTGGATACGGAATAGCCTAGGGGTGAAACATCAAAATAGCATCCAAACAGTGATACAGTTTTAATGAAATGAAGTGGAACAGTGCTTTTGAAATGAAACAAAACTTGAAATGAAATACTGTTCCATCAAAACCTCAAAATGGAAGCCAAAGTGGAATGGTGCTGTTTCTCACAGCCCTAATAGTCTTAAATGCCTGAAGGATGATTAGAGAGAGGACAGAGATGGACTTTTCTCTGTGGCTTTAAAGGACAGGACTAGGAGCAATGGCTTCAAACTACAGCAGAGGATATTTAGGGCACTGACAGATGTGCAGCTCCCTACTGTAACTCATGGGGCTTTACAGAAAGTTACAGTGAGTTACAGTGGTTCCCTCCTCCCCCAATCCAACTGATGTTCATTGTTGGGTCAGGGGGGTGGGGGATTGGGCTCCACTTTGAAGCCAGTCTAGGAGGAGCTGCATGTCTGCAGCCTCTCTCCACTAGCCCTGGCCCTCCAACCTCCCAGCGCTGGTGCTGTCTGCAGGATAGAAGGGGGAGAAGGGAGGGGAGGGATCTCCAGACTGGGGTTTACCCAGCCTGTGCTGGAGTGGTGAGCGGGGATTGGAGCCAGACTGGAGATCACTCCCTTCCCTTCACCCCACTTCCATCCTGCAGACAGCACTGGGTGTGGGGTTCGGCCGCAGCTTCCCACGATCAGGCAGAAGCAGCACTCTGCTTTGGAGTGCCCTCATATGAACCCTCATTACATGAACGTTAATTTGTCACACCACTGGGCACTTTTAAAGTGCTCTTCAGCTATGCACTTCTGTCAGGGCATGGTTGTAGAGTGCTTTCAAGGGTCCTATCACGTAACAAATCTCACTTCTATCACTGTCTTTAGGTTGGAGATTAGGAGTAACTCTGACTATGAGGTTAGTCAATCATTGGAACAAGCTACTAAGAGAAGTTGTGGAATATTCGTCCTTGGAAATTTTTAAGGGCAGGTTGGACAGATGCTTGGCTGGGATGCTTTAGTCAGGGATGACCCTGCCTTAGCAGGGGGCTGGACTAGATCCTGTGAGGTCCCTTGCAGCTCTGCTTTCCTTTCATTCAATAACAGCCTGAAGTTGCCAAACAGAATGAACTACTTCTCCTGTTGCTGTGAAGAATATGCCTTCTGCCAAATGCAAACAGTGAGTAAACAAACTCATTCTTGAAAAGAGAGGATTAAGAAAAGCAGAATAATAAAGCCCATGGTGCCAAAAATGGCCTTACTGGTTTGAAACCTGTTTAAAAATTATTCAGGCTCTTCTGATTAGAAAACCATGCCATGTTGCCATCAAGTTTACTACTTCTGTTTCTTTGACTTATCCAGCCACATTGTAGCTGCTAGGATGCATGGCACTCAAGCTAAAAACAAACAAACAAACAAAAAACTGGAGGAAGCATTAACTTCAGATGACTCTCCTTCCATCTCCTCTTTTGCTGAGCACACAGTTAAAGCTTCAAATCTAGTCCTGCTGTATTGTCAAGAGCAACTCAGAGCACACCGAATAGCAAACAAAGATCGTAATGATTTTCTGTGCAAAAATTAATCGAAGTGCAGTGTGCCACTGACAACAGGACTGATCAACTGCTATTGGCATTAATAGTATTTTTGCTATTGAGGTCAATAGTGGTAGAAACAAGAGTTGCAGGGCTATAGCTCACTGCTGAACCAACTGTAGGAGATACCACAATGTCCTGAGCTGCTTGCTTTGAGAGTGAATGAATGAGCATCCAAGAACAGACATAATCATCCAGTCATATCAACTTTGTTGCTGCTGTTGATAGAATGACAGAGCAAGTGGAGGAAGGGGCTGTTTTTGGAGCCAGATGTTGAGGGGGTACTTTTCTTAATCCTGAGGTCCAGATTTTTAACCATAACTAGCTTGAGACAGCAGTGAACATGACCTGTCATTGGCTAACTCAACGGTAGAATCTCTTTGCATCATGTTGGCTAATTCAGCTCTTCAAGGTAAACTTCAAATAGGCTATTATTTCTAGGAAAGACCAGACTTTGGAAGGCTGCTAAATGCAACTTTACTTGAGGAGCTAATGTGGAGCTCCCACAGGGAGTTGGAAGCACTTCTCATACCTCCTGGTGGCACCTGTATTTGTTTTTAGAAATGAACAAACTACAATTATGTAACACACCAATTGGATTTATGAAACAAAGCAGTCCTACGGTAAAATAAAATGATATAACAGCTCTACAGGTTGGATTCTTCTCTGTTTTTTCTCTTGTTTTCTTCTGCTCCTCAGTGTGCAGAGCACTTTCTTTTCAAGACTGTAATTTCCCCCCTATTTTTTCACCCCTTGTAAAATCATTCTGTTTTCTCGCCCTTCAGGGCAGACATTTATCTTCATTGTTCCCCCATTTTCTTTCTTCCTTGTTGCCTCCCAGTTGCAGTATGTTCTGTACAATTATCTCTTCACCTCTTATTTCTCTCCTAAACAAATGTGGTGAATCTTTCTCCTCCAGTCCTTTCTCTTCTTCTTTGTTTACACATTTTTATCTCTATCATGTTTGTCTTGGGGCTGAAACAGAAACAAGACTCACTTTCCAAATGGAACTAATGAGTAAGGAAGAGGATAGTGGAAAAGGAAGTTTGATACTATTACCCAACAAATGTTGGGGACACGGTACCCGTAAATGTAGGAGCAATAACCTGAGGCCTCTAATGGCTCAGCTACCTGAAACAGATTGTGTCAATAAATGTTAGCTAACTATCCACTCACTACAACAGGTCAGAGCCTTGCCTCCACCAAATTTCTTATTTTTTCTAATGTGCTAGTGTCTCAGGTTGAGTCTATCACTTTAATGCTGATTCTGAGAAAAGAAGCATCTCTTGCACTGGTGCAGGATGGCACCAATGCATTGTGTGACTCTGATGCAATTAGTCTTCTGTCAAAGTGACAGTAACCAGAAATTTGTATTCTGCATTAAGGAATGGACACAGTAGGATAAAGAAAAAAAAGCCAGTTTCAGGATAATATCTGATAAGGGTATATCTGAATTAACCAAGAAAATATATTATATTTGATGCATACTACTTTGTCTATTAAAAAATATACATATTTTATACAAAGTTAATGTAGCATTCATCACCACCATAAAAGCAAGCACCCTTCTTAAGCCTCTTTACTATCAGCCTTAGTTGATCTACTGTCAACTGGCCTCCATTCAGTAGCAGTATAGCTCAACCCGTCTCATGATATAGCAAACCTCTTTAGCCCCTATGTAGTTTTCAGATACATTGCTCTATTTTACAATCCCCCTGCTCATTTTTAAAGAAATAGCTATCTGTTCCTTCTATTTTTATCTTCTACTTGAGTAGTATATACCTTATATTTCATCTGTGACTGGTAGTTCCACAGGGATCAAGGCCCTTGTTATAAGGGAAAGGTCTAGTACTGTGTCACACTACTTTTCTGTCTTCCATCGATTCCAAATCCAACAATTTCTGTCTTCATTTTCCCTTGGTAGAATATATCAATTGGCCTTCACAGAATTTTTCTGATTCTTTCTTATCTTTTTCCACTGCTGAACATGTGCAATGAACATAATTGTGGGGTGTTTTTCCTTCTGTGCGATCCTACCTCAAGTTCAGTTAGCTTTCAGTTGCTTTTTTCTGGGTTTAGATAAAATGTTCTAATAATATCCAGATCTACACTGTGCATATCTTCAGTGGCTCATTCTTCTAGCACAAGTTGGTTTTGAGTTTCCATGTAGCAGAAAGATTTTTGGTGTGCAAGGTTTAGGGGTAAGCAGAAAGTGAATGTGGAAAGAGCATTGGCTAATGCTGTGTTTAAGCCCAGTAACTTCTCTTTGCCACATTTTATATGCTACTTCTCAGACCTACGGTAATCAGGAGTAAGTTCACATGTAAAAATGACAGCATGTTTATAGCACAGGGCTAGCTAAACCTAGCTAGCCTGTGTAAAAATAGTAATGTAGATGTAGCACTATGGACATTAGTATACACTAGCAAGTGGAGTATATATCTAGGGTTTCTTGAGGGCTTGTTCTAAAGCCTGTGCCATCATATCTTCATTGCTATTTAACTTAAGTTAGCACAAATATGCCAGTGCATGCTATAATCTCAAATATTTTGCTATGTCAGTGTGCTGTTATTATTTTTCAAGGATTTATTGCTGTACTATACTTCTATGACTAACAGATTTAGCACATTATGCCAGGTGTATTTATGGCATTTTATTATGGAGGAGCTAGTTTCACAGCTAAGGTTGCATTCTTTTGCATTTACAGAGTACTAGCAATTTTTTACTTCAGCAGACTTCCTTTTGACAGGATTTATCCAAATTGCTTTTGTCAGTTTTACAGACTCCTGGTGGCCATTAAGACAAGAATGTTAATGGTGCCTTCTTGTCAAATTAGTTTATGACCAATGTTTTTAAATAGCTAACCGTGATAGTGTTCATCTAAACAAATGTGTCTAACCTTAATTGCTTCTGAATAAATGAAATATAGCTGTGTAAAGGCTGGAGAAGATGCACATGTTATCTTTAAATCATATCCTGGGTTCCTAAAATATAGCAGAGGTAGTTTGTAAGTTGTTATGCAGTCTGATGGTCCTGTATTGCCTCATACCTTGTGGAAACAGGCTTAGATAGCTAAGTCATAAAATTCAGCTGGGCTAGGGAGAGGAGCAGCTATAAAATAAAGGCATCAAATGTTTATTGCAAAATACACTTTCCCTGGTAAGTTCTTAAGATAAAGTAAATAAGCAACCTGATCTAGGAACTCCTGATAGATGCCCTGGATTTATCACTTGTAACCCTAGCATCTGCTCAGTAACCAAGGATATGACCTCATTCATTTTAAAAGTTTTAAGAAGGGATTGGAAAATTACATTTCTTTCCTCACTAAAAAGGATTGTGCTTATTATTGTATTATGTAAGTATTATTTTGTATACATTACATCTTTTGACACTAGAATACTGAAAAATGTTGTGTAGAACAAGTAAATAATACTACCATGACTGTATACTTTAATTAATTAGGACAAAGCTATCATTCAGCTAAAACAGAAAAACAAAGTGTGTTAGAAAGGCTGACAAGCAAATATCAAATAGCTTAAGCCAATACTTTCCCACAAAGGATTTCTCATTCTTAGATGAAACAGTTAACAGGGAAGTTAAATAAGTAGAACTACTAACTATATGTGAGATTTATTAAGAATCATCCTAAGCACCTGTGCTCAGTTTTATTTGACTTTTGCTGTGACAACATACCATTGACTTGACATGGAGTTTGACCAGGGGTAAGACTTGTGTCTCTTGATGCCAGTTATTTTAAGCCACACTCCTCATTGATTTCAGTTGCTCTTTTTATGGGATGGACCTCATGGTTTGCCCTGTTACTGGTTCTTCATATTACTGCTTATTGCACTTTTATTTAAAGAACCTCCATAGAAGTAGTCTGGAAAGGCTAGGGTTTTGTCACTGACTTAGTGACATAGGGAAAACTTTTCCCTGCCTCAGGCTCTGGATTGAGTGCAATGAGAACAGCAATCCATGTGCACTGTTTTGCAGAGCATGCTACCCAGCTCCCTTCTGTGGGCTATAACAATTTCTGCCCTCCAGAGCACTCAAGCTGCCTGTCCTCACCCTCGCTGCAGATACCTGGCCACCCTGCAGTGAGAAAACAGCAGGGAGGGCTGCAGAGAAGAGGGGACAGGTGGTTTGGCCTACCTGCATGTCCCCCAATTCCCTCTGTGGCCCCAGACTCAATTAAACCTTCATGGGCCAGATCCAACATCTTTGTAGGCTGGCTATGACCTGCTGGCTGTAGGTTGCCAAGCTGTGCTCTAGGAGCTTTCCAGAAAAAAAGGCAAGAAAGCCTGTAATGTGGACAGATAGGGTGCATCCAGATGAGCATGGTCGTGTAGTATGCAGTGTTGTGAATACGTTTGCAGCACTACATACTGCACAGTCCTGTGTTCTCTGTGCTGCAAGGACATGCTGTCCAAGCGTGCGCTGCGCTGTTTTTTTTTTCCTACAGGTTTCTTTGACTCCTGGATATCTAGGAGTCAAAAAACCTGCAGAAAAAAAAATGGAGCAATGCATGTTCAGCTAGCTTGTGCTGCTGAAAAGCAGAGCTGAGCTGCCTGGAGCCTCGCTCCGCTGCCAGCCAGGTTCTACACAGCAAAATGACGATGGCTGCATCCCTGGGAGGCCCCCAGGACCCCAAGTAAGGCTGCTGGGGCCAGCCCAGTGCCCACATGTCTGGATGCACCCATAGGGCATTTAGGGAAGAAGTTAGTATAGCTTATGGTACAATTGTGCTGTTATTTAATAGGACAGGTGTCACCTTCCTCGAGCATTCCTCAACTCTGCTGTTTTCAGTCAGCGCTTTTCCACAGAGGTTGCAATAGAAAGGGATCTTTTGGAGTTACTTGAATGTACAGAAGAAAGCAGAACACAGGAAATGCATCCTATACGTAGGGGAGCATAGGTTTGTATGAATAGTGAACAAATGACAAAGACCCATGTCTGTTGTAGAGCTGAAGGGGTGGAGAGTACAGCTGTATGCAGGGGCAGGCAATTATTTTGGGCAGAGGGCCGCATACTGAGTTTTGGCAAGCCATCGAGGGCCGCATGACAGGCAGCCCAGGGCAGATAAATATTAATCTTCTAATTTTTTTAGGGGCCCCATGGGCCAGATAGAATGGCCTGGTGGGCTGCATCTGGCCTCTGGGCTGCATTTTGCCCACCCCTGTTCAGTGCAGCAGTCCCTGGTCATAGATGAGATTTTCACACTGCACTTTTATGTAAAATAATTTGTTCATTCTTGTTTGCTTGTTTATCCTTTTCTTAAATTTTGGATCAAAGCCAGTCCTGGCTGAAATAATGACATTGTCTTTTCTTTATAGAAAAGTGCATGGTGTTTTCTCCTCAGTCAGTTAGGAACAAAGGGACCTGATTCTGATCCTTGGTGTGAATCAGGAGTAACTCAGTGGAGATATGCTGGCATACAAATAGAAAAAAGAGCACTGTTGCAAAAGACACGGGCATCTTTTTTATTATATCTGCAAGCAGTACTTAATGGAAGGAGCCCCCAGTCTTTGACTGGGGCATCTATTTACTACTGCAATGCAAATATACAAATAACAAAAAACAATGAGTTCCTTTCACTCCGACTAAGAACGTTAGATACAATATATAAAACAATGATATAGATATATTTAAATATATGTACATGATGTATACAAAAACACAGAGTAACTACAGATGCATTTATCTGCTGTTAGAGCTGGTTGAATTTTTCAACTGAATTTTTTTTTACCAAAACATGCAGGTGGTAAAATATTTTATGCATTTCTGTCAATGTTGATAGATGGTTTCAGTTCTAAAACAGCTACAATATGTTAAAAAAAATAAATGTTTTGATTTTTGTCAATTTGTGCTCATGTTTTGTTTCAAAACTTACTTCAGTTTTATTAAAGAATTAAAACACTTCAGGGAGGCTTCAAGAGAAAATGAACTGTCTGTCTTAGGCTAAATAAAATGTTTCCTTTGAACCCTGAAACAACATTTTTTTCCTGTATGTTTTGGAGCTGCTGGTGAATTGAAAAACTGGTTATTCTCGCTGCTTGATCTGAAAGAGGCAAGGCATATCTGAAAAATCTCATTTTAGTTCATATGAAAAGTGAAATATTCCCCCCAGTTTTAAAGGTAGTATTGGAAAATTTGGACTTTTTAAATAGTATTGTAGCTGAATTAACGAGATGCACTGAGAATTACCCCAGCTTCTCTTCCTTACCTTTCCCCTCCCACAGTCTCCAGGCAGCTGTATCCTCATCAGAAGGCTTTCCATTTTCCAACTGTGAAGAACTTCCCAGTATAAGAGACTTTCTCCTTCCCCCCCACCACACTTTTATTGCAAATCTACTAGGAATAATAAAAGCATTCAGCTCTTATGCTGAGAGCCTTTTGACTTCAGTGTAGAAACGATGTATAAGGGACTATTTTACACCTTTTGTTAGACCCACTGAGGGATAAAAATGCTGTAAGAAGCCTCTTACAAAAGAACCATTCACACTGGTTTTGGATATTTTTCTGTTCTCAACTTGGCTACTTTAGCAAAATGGACATTTGTCTCTAATAATATTTCAGGAAAGTGACTCACATATTTGAAGAATCTTCTCAAAAAGAACTTATTTCACTAGAATAGGTGAGGGTAACTTTTCTTTTGTTTGGCATTTTAGGTAAGAAAAGAAATGGAGAGCAACAAAGGGAGAAAATGAGCCCATGCAACTGCTGAGAAATGGGAAAGCCACTTATGGATACTTAATAACTATTATGGAATATTGTTCAGTAGTTTACAACCAATTGATGAAGCCTGATTCTGAACTCCTTTAAATCTTTGTGAATTGAAAGGAACTACTGAAGTCAGATTCCATGAGGAGGAAGCTGAGATAAGATCAAAATCAGGCCAGTCTGTTTTATTTAAGAACACTTTCCTTTTCATAGCATTAGTGATTTTTTTCAAAAGAGGCACTGATGATCATGCAAACACATGTTCTGCACTCATGTGGTTGGTCTGTTTGAAGTCAATACAGCTAGCATGTTTCTAGTTGAGAACATGAAAAAGTGTTTCCAGGATCAGGGCCTGAAAAATGACCTTTACTCAAATTATAAACCCAAACACCTGTGGAGCTTTACAAAAGCCCAGCCACTTTTTCTGTCATGATGTTTCTCATGCATCATCTCAGCGTCTTTGTTTTAACTAAAAATTAAAACTTTGACATGGTGGATTCAGGTTTGATCTCCTTTAGACTTACTTAACTAGCTGCACTAGGGGTTATTTCTGATTCACCTTGGTGCAAAGGATGTGAGAATCAGTCCCAATGAGAGGAATGCTATTCTGTCAACATGACCAGAAGTCCCAAAACTCATGAATTTCAGGGGATATGGGGAGGAGGAATGTAATATCCTTGAGAGATCTCCAATATCCTTTTGCAGATCTAGGACAGTCTGATCATTCAGAAAAGCCTCTACATTTTTGGAGTTTGTTTGGTTTTTTTTGGGTGGGGGGGGAGAGGGTTTGGACCAAACAACCAAACTTTTAGCGTGGCTAGGAAGAAAAATAGTGATATGTTATGAATCATTGTGCAAATGCACAGAGTAGTAATGATTTAAATTGTTGTTGTTATCATTTTCAAACTCAGAAGGCCTTTCAGAGAGAACATGCCGCTAATCAGGCCTGATTCACCTTCAGTCTGCATTACCACCATGTATTCTACTTCAAGTTACCTTTGAAGGCCAGTTGGAAAATGTCATTAATGCATCAGCCTACTCTTAAATAAGACAAGGAACCTGGAGCCTGGTACACCGACTATCCAAGCACTGTGGTGTTATTTTAGGTTCTCAGGTGAAACTCAGCCCTGGTAACCTTCAGAGTCACTAAATGCCTGAAGTACAGCCAACCTTCTTAGTAAGGTTGTGTGAAATTTCACCGGCAGTTTCATTTTGACACTGTTTCGACTTGTTTTGAGCTCGAAACAGCAAAATTGAAATGAAATAGAGAGCTTCAAAACAGCCTTGAAATGAAATGAGGCAAGTTGAAATGTTTCGAAAATTTCGAAATGTTTTGAGTTTCAAAGCTCAAGCTGGGCTTGTCTGCATGGAAACAGAAAGTAAAGAAAGGAGAGGGAGGGGGAAGGTGGGGGAAGGACTGCTTTCATTATTGACTATGTAGCTGTCATCCTTTCCTAAGGTCCTCCCAGTCCCAGTGCTTTGGGGGAGGGATGGAAAAACTGCATAAAAGGCAGCATTGTTTGAACTGCCCTGCTTTCTGCCTTGGTGTCAGTTGAGTGAGGCAGTCAGTTGACTGCCTTAACACACACACACTGTCACCCACCCATGTCACAAGTTTTGCCTGTCAGCAGCCAGAGGTGCAGGGCCCCAGACCCCCAGCACCTATCTCCTTTGACAGCTGGCCGGTTTTGTGGTCTCTGCAGGGGCTAGCAGGCCTGCAGCTTTCACCCTGCTTCATCTTATCGCACACACAGTGTCACCCATGTCACAAGTTTTGCTTGTCAGCCGCTTGAAGTGCAGTTTCCCCCAAATCCCTGCACCTATCTCCTTGAAACTTGGCAGGCTTTGTGGCCTCACCAGGGGCTATCATCCCTGTAGTTTTGACCCCGCTGTGGCTTAACACATACATATGACATGAGCTTTTTGCTTTTAAGACTTTGAGGTGCAGTTTCCCTGAAACCCCTGCACCTATCTCCTTGAAAGTTGGTAGACTTCATACCGTCAGAAGGGGGGCTACCAATCCTGCAAGGTTCATCCAAATCGCGCCAGAAATGACAAAGTTATAGGCTGTTTGGAGCTTCCCCATTATAGCCTATGGGCGAAACAGCGTTGAAACAGGGAAACTGTTTCGACGAAACAAAATGGAACAGCAGTTTCGAATCGAAATGAAATTCAAAATGAAATGCTGTTCTGTTGAAATGTTGAAACACAAGTCGAAATGGAACGGTGCCATTTCTCACAGCCCTACTTTTTAGCTATCAGGATTGGCTATTAAGGCAGCTGAAATTTCCAAGACTGTTCACAAAGTATGCTCAGAAGAGGGCTTTTGCTAGTGTAAATGACTTCTTGTCGTGGTTTGCTTAGTGCTTTGTTTGGCAGCCATTAGAGGACAGTGCCATGCACATGATCTGTCCAACAGGCAAGAATTTGGAGGAATCTTGGGAAGAGACAAAATGCTGGGTTTACGGACATTAGCTTTGGAATAGTTACTACAGTTCTACTACAAAGAAGTGATAAAGGGCTGATTTTTGTAGACAAAAGTAACTTGTTCATTGATGGTAGTTTATTTGGCTGTTTGTGGGACATAAGTTTTTCGCCGGCATAAGTCAACCCAAAAGAGTGAGGCCAACAGAAAATAAGACACACATATTCAGGTTTCTTTTGAGTGGTGCTATGAGAGAACAGAGGCTATTGTGATGTAGATCAAATACATTTATGTACCTGGTATAAATGCATAGACATGTTTTAAAAAACTACAGCTACAATGCAAACCTTGCAAAGCAAACTTGGAAAAACAGTTAAAAGAATGTGATAGTACAGACCTGAATCACTTCTAAAGGTGCTTCATTGTCTTTCAATGAATTTTGATTTCCTAAATCCCTTTGGCACTTTTGAAAAATCTTTCCCATAACTTTTAAACATCTGGAAAAGCCCTACATACAGCTGTTCCATATTGTATTATAAGATAGTGCTCCCATCATGCCAGTTGTTTACACTCGAGTCATAGATTAACCAGGATTCTGTAAAATGTGTACCTTGGGGTTTACCATCAACTATTAAAAAAGGGCATTTGACTGCTTATTTGGCTTGGTATCTTACGGTATAATTTAGTAAAACTCACAACTATTGTGTGGCCTCCTGGAACTACTTAAATCCTATTGAATTCCAGTAAGATCTTCAAATACTCAGTCACTTTTACACTAAATGAAGCCAAATTATTTCCTCATCAGTTGGACTATATCTCAGAAAAGCTGTGATGCTACTGGGAAAGAAATTATTGAATGCATGGATACAGCAGACCTTAGGGAGAACTCATCATCCTTATTGTCATCTGTACTGCTCTTAAAGGTGTTCTACATAATCAATAATAGTTGGTCAGAATCATTGGACCGTATTATATTATAAAAGATTTAAGGCAAGCAGAAAAGGATGAAGGAAACTGTAATAAATTACAGTACTTGTATTTCTATGGCCCCAATTCTGCTAATACTATGAGCAAGTCTAATGCAAGGGAACATGGTTGAAGTTTCACTGTTGTCATTTCTGGATGTTCAGGGTGCTTAACTTTGCATCCTCCATATTTTTAAAGGTACTTGGTGGAATTGGAACAGTAGCAAAAACATCTATATAATGACAGCTTCGTTGCCATGTTGCTCGAGAATTATTTTATGTTGCTGGCACTATTTGGGGTTGAGTTTTGTGACCCTTCCTCATACTGAGTCCTCTTCACTGGAATTCTTTCTTGGTGTGTCTTAATCAGTGAGAGCAAAGGCTCCACAGTCTGGCCCACTAGTGTATAACTAGGGACCTACTCAAATTTCAATTTTGTGTTCTTTGTGGAAAACAGGAAATCCGGTGTTTTCTGTGAAAAACGGCATGCTCCAGGATTTTGGTGGGCTCACTACAGAAAAAACCCAACCCTTACCAGGAAGCGGAGACAAGGGTGGGAACCCCTGTAGTCTTGAAGTATGGAAAGGGAGTGGGGGGATGGAGCGAATGAGAAGCTGAGCCTGTGATGCAGACTCAGTACATGCACCAGTTTGGGACCAGTTAGAGAAGTGACAGGGTTTTGGCACCATCTTTTAAATAGCCAGAGGCATGCTGCTGCAGCATGCTGCAGCCTGAGGAGGATTGAGCAGGGATGAACGGTGAGAAGAAATCCTCCAAGAGGGCTAAATACATTTCAGTTCTGAACCATATCCATCAGGGATCTTGTAAGGCAGTATCTTGCAGGGACCTTGCATGCAGATGGAGGTAGAATGTTTGTTACCACCTGCAACATGACTGGATATGTCAAGGAAAACCAGTATGGATCAACAAACACTTAGAGTCTGAGGTGCACATGAAGTGAAAGGCTGCTGCAGAGGCTGAAGGTTGGAGCAAGAAACAAGTGACCGTGTCATTGTTCTTTAAAAGGACCATGGAAAGTATCTTGGCAAGGTGAGCGGCAGCATTTTCCCTCATGGAGTCTTTTGCAGCAGTGAACATCCTGCTGGAGAACCTTGATTATCCTAAGTTAAGGGACTACCTGAACCAAAGAGTTGCCAAATTCTGGCAGTTTTCCATGTTTAAATTAGCTTCGCCAGCATTATATCCCTGCGGTGACTGCTTCACATATACAGTCCATAAAGTCTGCATTGGCAGTGTATGAATCCTTTTCCATTGTGGCCAATGAAGCCACTGACCCCCAAGATAACTGTGCTGCACATTTTATTTATGCCTGGGAACTGGATAGACTGGGACAGCCTTGTTTTGCAAACAGAGCCGTCCTCACATCTGTCTATTTTTCTACCATGGCTCAGGCTGTAGTGAAAGCAGTTGTCAACCATAGCATAGAATTTAACAAGATCTCAGCATTTCTGTCTAACAATGCCATGTACATGTCAAGGCTTTCTCTGATGTGCTCTAAAGAATGCTGCCCAAAGCAGTTCATGCCACCTGCAATGCACACATCTGTTTTTAGTAAATGACATCTGGTGCATGCAGTTCCCTGATGTGGATAGCCTAGTGTCTTTCAAAAAAGTCTTCAAGCACTATTCAGGCTGTAAGCTGCGGTACAGGGATCCCCTTGCCAGTGCCACAAGGGCTTGTGACCACACAGTGGAATTCGTCAGTCTGTTACCACATCAAGCGTATGCAGCACTACCAGCAGTTTGTGAGCAAGGAGCTGGATAGCACACCGGGCACACTGCATGCTTAAGCTTTGTGATCTGCTGGAAAATGCCACCCAATTCATGGAGCTTCTAATGTGGTTTGAAGGCCAGCAGGCTGTGATCCACCATACAAACAACAAGTTAATGGATTTGATAAGCTGGGTTGAAGACATGGCATCACAAGACCTGTCAAGCTGTCAACATGAAAACCAGCAGAGTAGGAACCTGTTCCAGGCAATAGATATAGAGATGAACCGGTGTTACAGGTATGACCCATTACTACCACCACAGTTCAGAAAAATGGCTGCCTCATTTCTTAGTGTTGTTCACATTAGACCCCAACCAGGTGCCTGTTCCAAATTGTGACCCTTAGCTACTGAAATCAAACCCTGAACGGCAGAAGTATGTTGCTAAACACCATGCTTGTTAATAGCACTATGTGAATAACAAGAATTATGGTAACACTTTGAATAGGCCCCATTTTTTCTGAAGCAAACAAAGGAAAATTGTTTGTTTCAAGGAATCTTCCTTTAGGACTACTGAAGTGGTGAGATTCCCATTGACTGAAAATGTCTTATTTTTGATTGATTTCTACATGTGGAGTGACACTTGCATGTGCAGTTGATTACAAATTTTGCATGCGAATGTGGAAGGAGTGAAAGTAGGAGTCTGTTTCTGTTTCTATTCTGTTCTCCACAGAGGTTGCAACTGGAATATAGCATGCACGGATGCTTCAGAGGACGATTCTGTTGTAGATAGAATCATGCATTTCAGAAGCACAACACATCTGCATTACAGCATGACAAGGTTCAAAGCAGCTCAGAGAAGTTTATGGGAAGCAGCTGTGAGTTGTCTTCGCTAATTAGGAACAGAGCGTACTTAAAAATTTGACACAACAGGTTTACACAGTGTTATTAGGTAAAGAAAGTTAATGTCTGTTTTTAATAACAACAGCAAGTAGCAGAAGTGGCGGAGTATTTTTAATGACATCATTCACCCAGCTGTTTTACACATCTGTAATGTGGAACATCATTCCAATTGTGTAACACTTCATCCTTACTCTTCCACACATTTGGGAGCTAAGGATAAAGTTTCCTGTTTGGAGGGGAGCAGCTTGAGAAATGGCTGCATTTGCAGTTAGGTATCAGTGTTGTTAACATTGAAAGTTCACAAAACTTTAGTAAGTGCACTACATTAAATATATATATATATATATTTGAAGTGCTAGTAACTTCACTGTGAATTTGGAACTTCTGCAAAGATCTCTGTGTTTTCAGCCAAGTTTATATCTAGAAATGAAACATTTGCAGCAGCTGCAAAAATGTTTTTACTTATTTAGAGCATTATAATATTTTATAGCCATGAATAATGACAAGTATATAAATCGCTCATTAATTTGTAATGTTAGATGTTTCTTCCTACGATGTCTGAGATTACAACGGCATAGAAAGTATATATTCTGGGGTGCAGGTATGTACACACATTGTATGCATTGATACGGCCTGATTCAGTTGGAGTTGTATGGACCTCCACAGGCCTTGGCTCAGTCCTTGTTCCTCTGATTCCAGACCACTTACACTGTTGCTTTATAAGGCTACCATTAAGACTGTGTCAGGGCTCCCAAAGTTCATTTTGAAGAGGATTTTATAACTTCACAAAAAATATTCTTGAAACATGGCATACAAGAGGGCAATTTGCTAATATGTCAACTAGCAGTGCAGGAGAAAAATACTTAAGATTTTTAGGTGCTTGTTTTCAATCTTGTGACTTAAAGCAATCTTTAGTTCTCTGCAAGGAAACTTTGCAGTTTACTCATAATATAAATCGAGTGAGACTTAGCGTGGAGTTAGCAGCTATTGAAAGTCAGTAGGGTTTATGCTCCAAAATCCTTTAAGCTCTTTGGGAAAAAAACCCTGTAATGCGGGTGTTGTTTTCAACACTAATATCACAACTAAGAGTTATATCATCTTTGAAAGACGGCATAGTACATAATTTGTTTTTTTTCCTGGTTCTAAATTTGTCTTAGTACATAATAAATTATGTACTAAAAATCAAATACTTTTACATCTATGTAAAAGTGTCTGATACCTGAGGAATTTTCTAGCATTTAGCACATTAATGCCCTCTCAAGCATGCTGTACAGATGTATGTAAATCCCAGAACTTCATTTAGAGTAGGGGTGGGCAATTATTTTGTGTGGTGGCCCGCTTAGCGAGTTTTGGCAAGCTGTTGAGGGCCGCATGGGTAACCCTGCCCCTTGACAGGTGACTTGCCCTCTGCTCACCATCTTGGGTCTGGAAGTCCTGCCCCTGACCTCTGATCCTTGACACTGGAAGTCCCTCCCCTTGCCCCTGGAAGTAGTCCTTCGTAGTACTATCTTAGAACCGGAGAAAAAACAAATTATGTACTAAAAATCAAATACCCATAATATTATATTTCCTGATACCTGTGTGTTTGTGCTTTATATCTAGAAGTGATTGCGTAATAGCTCAAATGTAGTCTTACTCTTGTACAGTGTGTGGGGTGTGCAGCGATTTGTGGGGTATGGGTGGGTGGATGTGGGGTTTGTTGGGAACTGTGGATGTGTGTGTGTGTGTGGTATCTGTGATATGTGTGATTGTGTCTGGAGGTGGGTGTGGCTGTGGGGTTTGCAGGAAGGGTTGCAAGGGGGGTGCCAGCTGGGCCCTTGCTGTCCGAAGCCTCATGGCTGCATTTGCACTCTGGTGGCTCCTGCTGCTGCCAGGAGGCTGGGGGCTGCCAGGGAACGGGCTGTCAGGCTTAGGGAGGCAGTATGGGGGGCTCCTGGAGCCACTGGGGGTGGTATGAGTTGGTGGGAACGTGGCCCAGGATGCAGGAAGCCCAAGGAGGTGGTGCAGAACTTGCATCATGCGCCTGAGGCTTGGGGCATTAAAGGCCTGGCTGCCCCTCCATGGGCAGCCCAGGGGTTGCAACCACCCTAGGGGGATTGCCCAGCCCTCCCAGCCCTCCCACAGGGACCCAGCGGCCTGACAGCAGCTTGCCCCAGAGCCCTGGAATAGGCAGGGAGGCTATTCCAGGAGCCAGAGCAGAACCACAGCTGCTTTTCTGCTTTAGAAGCTCCTGCAGCTTCCAGGAGGCTGGGGCCCCGGGGAAGCTTCTGACCAGCCCTGGGGGCAATGCGGGGAGCCACCTGAGACGGCTGAGGGCAGCACATGGCCCAGGACATGGGAAGTCCAGGAATATGGCACAGAAGTTGCATCCTGTACCTGAGGCTTGGGGTGGCAACAGCCTGGCTGCCATCCCCCACAGGTGGCCCTGGTGGGTGCTGCCACCTTGTGGGGGAAGGCCCGGAGCCCCATGCCCCACAGGGGCCCAGTGGCATCTCATTCCCCAGCCTCAGGATGGGTGGGGAGGCTGTGACAGGACAGGAGTGGATCCACAGCTGCTTTTCTGCTCCAGAAGATCCTTTGGCCGCAGGGAGCCCAGGGTCCCTGGGGAAGCTCCTAGCCAGCCCCGGGGGCAGCACGGGCCACCTCCCAAGTCTTCTGAGGGTGGCACAACCTGGCGAGGGTACCAGCTCACGGTGTAGGAAGTTCAGGGGGACCTTTCAGAGAAAAAAGCAGCCACAGCTCTGCTCCAGCTCCTGGCACAGCCTCCCTGCCTGTCCTGGGGTGGGAGGGCAAGCTGTTGCTAGGCCGCTGGGACCCTGTGGGGCGGGAGGGGGGATGGGCCTTCTTCTTGGGGTGGCAGCACCCACCGGAGCCTGTGCAGGGCGGGGGGTTGCCAGGCCATTGCTGCTCCAAGCCTCAGGCGCAGGATGGAAGTTCCGTGCCACGTCCCCGCATCCTGGGCCATGTCCCCACCAGGTCATGCCCCCCCAGCAGCCCCAGGCACCCCCTGTACTGCCCCCTGGGCCACAGAGGGTGGTTGGGAGCCAGCGAGAGCTGGATGGTGCCCCAGGGCCCATGCTGGCATGGCCCAGAGCAGGGTGGCAGGAGCCCAGGGCACAGCTGGCTGGGCTCTATGGAGCTGCACCGGGCTGCTACAGCAGGAAGAAAGGGAGCTACTCTGCTTTGGGCCCCACCAGTGCTGGCTCCCACGCACCCCCTTACTCCCAGCCCCCCGCCCCAGCCCTGTGGCCAGATGGGGACCAGCGCACCCCTTGACCACCTCTTACCTGAGGTTCCCACTCTGGCACAGGCGGGAACAGCCTCATGGTCCCTCTGGCTGGGGGTGGGCAGGGAAGGATGGGCCCTGCTCTCTCAGGAGCCTGCTGTGACTCCTGCTGGGTCCTACTGCCCCTGACTCCTGTCACTTTTGACAGGAGCTAGAGGCAAATAAATATTCATTTTTAAAAAATTTGTAGGGGCCCTGTGGGCTGGACAGAATGACCTGGCAGGTCAGATGCAGCTCACCGGCTGTATTTTGTCCTGATTTAGAGAATAAGCTAAACTGATGCCTGGAAGAAGTATTGAAAATATTCATTATCTTTGGAATAAAATTGTAGCATACCAGGAAAGTCCAGGTTATTGCCCCAACAACTGAATAAACATTATGCATATGCAACATAGTGTATTAATACCTACTAACACCTTGACCTCATACTGCTAGGTGAATACACTGTGAGTAGGGGACAGCATACATTGTATTATAACATTTAAAATAATCAGTCGGTTGCTTCTCTATGTTTATGGTGAGCAGTGTTGAGTTACACCTCTGAAAAATGGGACAAAAAGTTAAGGAGGGCATATATCTTATTATTGTGTATAGTGCCACTTTCTTTAGATTTTACTTAAGGAGCTGAGGAAGGGCACTGATTCCCAAAAGCCTGCCCAACAGCTCTTCCAACTATACAGTAGATCCCATAAAAGATATCACAAAAAACCTTGCCTCTTAAAATGTTAACATGTATTTATTGTTTGATTTATATGCTGCCCTTCCCAACAAAGACTCAGGGTGGCTTACAGTAAGAGTCTGAAAGACAATATAGAAGCAAACAGAACAGAATAGTAAATCTATCCGGTTACTGAAAGAAGATGCAGTCAGATATAGTTGTTTTTATAGTGTGAGCTCTTCTAATTCTATTTGAGCACCACTGGGTATGTTCCATTTTATATTAGCAATATTGAATGAGTGCTAATTTTACATCAGAAATACAACAAAAAGAAAGATTCAGTGGAGTTAATTTCATCTGGCAACTTTTGGATTAAACCTGGAACACAGAATTTCACAGATATTTAACACGTGGTTAGGCACCATAGAAGATCCCCTAACTACTTGGCATCAGTCAAATGTATCCCCATTAAACAGAACCTTGTTGAAATTCTTTCGCAGTTATGCAGCAGGCTGTTATTAGATTAAATGGTTTCCTTGAGAAAGAGATTACAAAAATTAGCCACCACAATTTAAAGACTGGACCTTGACAGGAATAGCTGCACATACAAATGACTTCAATGAAACTCCTTATGTGAGGAAGTTAATGCATTTAAGCAAAATTAGGCCATTTGAGTCATGTACTGTGTGGAGATACATTGGAAATGGTTTTTTTTTCCTGTGAATATTTTCAAGCTTTCCATTTTTCCCCTTCTACATTGGGATCAAACCAAGATATTAAAAAAAAGAAAATCTATGAAAACTCAGAGAAACTCCCACTTCAGTAGCCAACATTTCGGCGGTTGAGGCATATGTCTAGAATATGGGAGATACAAATTCAGGTCTCTGCCTGATTCAGACCAGAGATTTAAAACTGTCACCCACATCCCAGATGTGTGACCTGATCTATAGGTTATTATGAATGGGTCACTGTTTGTTTGGAGATGTTTCACATTGTATAAATTAAGCATTCATTGAAGCAGGGCATTCCATTGGGATATTCATCTATACTTGACAGAGAGGGATATCTCATTTTGAGCAGAAATTTCATCTTGGGCATCCAAAACCAAATGATGTCTGTGTGCATAAGAGTTGCAGAAGCAAACTCTGAAATAACTGTAGGACCAGCTGGATTGAAAGCAGAATTCACATCTGTGACTCTGCTAAACTTTAAATTTCATTTTTTTGTTAAAGGAACAATGAAAAGGCCAAGTTAGATCTAATTGTAGAAAAAAAATAATCAAGACAAAATTAATTTTAAACTGAGTCTGATAGTCTCTACTAGGTTTCTTTTAGTGACATATGCAAATTGAAGTGATTCAGAGCTTTAGATTAATCAGGTGCAAACTTGTTATTGGGATAAAACATGAACCAAGTTTTCCTCTTCTTTTTTCTTGCAATGTACAAGAATAAAAATGAAAGAAATGTGGGAAATTCAGATTTATAACCTTGGGGTAAATCTGGTACCAAATGCCAAGTGCTACTACTATATGATTGCAGGAACTACCAAACCAGTGGAGGAGTCTTATTCAGTGATAACAGCAGAGACAAGGGCATAGGTGGCACCTGAATTCAGTTCCTGATTTTTCACTGAATTGTGTGTCATTGAACAAAGCATGTAGGCCCAAGTTGTAGCACATAAGCCAAGTAAGAATGCTAGGTTTTTGGGAGACCTGCAGCTCCTGAGGAGAAAGAATCCTCCTTAGCTACCCACAGAAAAGCCCTGCAAGTATTACCTGGGGCTTCTAGGCAGAGAGACGGCAGATGTTTTTGTTTGCTCTGTCCCTGCTATCTTTAACCTTTCCAAGAAGCATTTGCAAGGAATCTCCTGTATAACCTCCACAAGTCATCTTCCCCATAGAAATCATACCTGTTCCCCGATCACTGTTCTTCCCTGCTGTTGTGGAGAGATAAGGTCAAGACTTTCCCTTTCAATTTGCCTGTACCCTCAATAGAGTCATATGCAAAATAAATAGAATAACTCAATTTAAGAAGAGATAAGGTGTCCCCATCAACTGGAGACTTTAAAAATTACTTAGCTCAAACAAAAGTTATGGATTTGATATAGTAATTAGAGTGAAGTTTTATGGCCCATGTTATACAGGAAATGAAATTAAATAATCCTAATGAGGTGCTCTACGATTCTTATCTACATCTTGTAAGCATAATATTTAATGAATACACATGAAAGAATGGGCTGGGATGAAAAGTGCTGGTACTTACAAATGAAGGTGGTATTATTCAGCAGTAACAATTGAATGCAGCAGAGATGGGGTTAATTTGAGCAAACTAATTTTGCCATCGCCTCCTGAAGCCCATGCATGCTTCCATCCAGGGAGATGCAGACAGAACAGGGCTTGACTGGAATGCACTGCAGCACAGTTTGTAAAGTGCGGCTGGCTGCCAAGCTATTTAACAGTTGGCTCTTTTTGCTGAAAAGACAGCTTGAAAAGTTAAAACCTTCTGATTTTCTAAAATCAGCTGGAGAACATTACAGTCACGCAAAACTGAAGGCAGACAACTCATTAAAATTAGCATTGGCCATAATTAAAAACATGCTGGGGGAAAGGAACTATGAGAAGAAACAGACAGTTTGAAAGCCCCTGACGTAGCTAAATGTCCAAATGGAAATGTAGGCTGCTAATTGATTTAACTAATTGGAGATTACTACATGCTTCATACCTAGCAAGAGATACTAAAACTGTGGGCTAGTGGCGGACTGGAGATGCAGCAAAAATTCATACGGCTTCAGAACATGGTTGTTCCCTGGAAGTCTAAACTCCTCTTTCAGGAAGCTGCACCTTTTTTGTCCTGAAACCTTTGGTACCACAGCTAAAGCTATTTTTCTTGTTGCTAAAGCTGGGGATGCTTCGTCCCTTATATCCCATATTGTATAATCCATTTTAGCACAATAAATGGTATATAGGAACCAGTGAGTGAAATTCTGTGGTCTGTGTCGTGCTGGAGGTCAAGCGAAATGATCCTCTGGCCTTGGTGTCCATGTTAGTATGAGCCTTTAGAAGGAGAACTGCGCTAAAGGAAGGGTAGCTGGGTGATTTGGAAGGACCATGTTAGTAAATGTTCTGTAAAGCCTCTGACAGGGTTAAGGTGTACTTAGATCTTCTATAGAAGGAAGGTTTGGGATTAGCCCAAGGGAGCCCCATTTGTAGAAGCCAGTTTTAAAATCTTTTGATTTCCTTAAGGCTTAGAAGACTTCAGTGTATGGTGCCTCTGGCTTGGTAGTAGTTAAGTTGCTCATGCTGTTTAGTCCCCATGATGTTAGTGGAACTGGGCTTGATAAGCTTCCAGACATTTGGCCATTTTAATTTTTTTAATGTTGACCTGGTGCCATAAACAATTGAGGTGCATTCATTAGCAGTGAGCTCAATTCTGCAGCTCAAGTCCCCCTTTAGAAGAAGCCCAGTGACCGCAGCCAAATTCTGTTTTAATTGTTATCCTGGTAAATTTTGAATAAATTTGTTGAAGTCAGTGGAGTTACCCTGGATTTATACCAGCAATGGCAACAAGCTTATTCCCTCCTTCTCATGTATTTTCATGTAATTTATTGCTTCTTTTTGAATTTCATTTTTACTCAAGAAAGTACATTGAGCCCCCTTCTCCTTTGACCTTTCCTCAAAAAGAACAGCTACGTGGCATTGATTCCACAACACACACGGTAGCCTGGTGGTCTCTTGTGAGCAAATGGACCAAATTGTACTCCCATGTCTGATTTGTATAGGACTGCTAATTTTACATTCCTCCTTTTAATAGGAAGTCTGTTTTATTGTTTCATGTGGTAATGAAATGTCCCTCTCCACACATAATTCACTTTATATTGGCTCCTATTGTGTATCATAACAGGGTGAGTCTCCCTTTCACTTTAGTCCTGAGAAATTCCACTTCAGATCATCATACAATGCCTCTGCATTTCTATATCTTGTTATGAAGATAATAAGTCCTTCTTCATGTCCTTACATAAGACCTACTGGCTTCAGTTATATGATGTAACCCAATGATCCCCCATTTTAAATTATAATACAATTGATATTGTCTTCTATTGCACATTGCAACGTGATTAGGGGCTCTCATGCAGTGTCTTTTAGCTTTTTTTTAATACATCAAAATGTAACAGTCCACATGTCCATATTGTAATGTAATGAACTCCTTGTGCAGCCCAATCTGATGGCTGTTGGCTTTTGCCAGAGATTCCGTTTGTGAAGGTTATGAGTCCCCTTTCACAGCATAATGTAATTCATATTGGCTTTTACTGCATATCGTAATGCAATGAGTGCCAAATCATATTGTGTCATAAAGCTAAGTGGCTTCTAATGGACATCACACCTCAGTAACCCCCTCACACATTGTAACATTTCTGTCAGCTTCTCTCACACAGTGCAATAATGCAACAGTTCCCCAGAAAGTCGCTTTCAAGCATGAACTAAGTCAGAATTTACCCAATAGACTATTATAGCACACGCTGACCCACTGTGGTCTATTGTGCATAAGAAATATGTATTACAGGGATATTTTTAAAACCCATTATTTACCTGACAGACTGTAATGGTTCCTTTGGAACTATTATAGACTATCACATAAATATTTGTTCAAGGTCATTTTCTCTCTCGTGTGTGTGTGTGTGTGTGTGTGTGTCTATGTGTTTTAAGCACATTTAGTATTTATCTGGTTTAAGCTCTAATGAAGCATTTCTTTGCTGCTTTGGCAAACTGTAGCTCTGCAGAGCCGGGAGTCTGTTTTTCCCATTCCCAAGTCAATTTCTGGCATTCATGACTGTATCTGCTGGTGTGAACAGTTTCTTATAATTAAAGATGAGAAAGGTAACATTATAATTCCTTTTTTGATTTGCTTTATTGTCAATTAGAGCATATTTAGTATATTCTTGTCCAATTTTGAATCAAATGCATTTTGCATCTGTAGCGCTGCTGTGATTTTTGTCTGTTTTACCAGCCAACAGCATAACACACAGTTGAAGACATGAGCAGATATAGGTGGTATTGTTGTTTAATAACTAGTTCCCTTCCTGCTGGTACCCAGTCCTGATCCTTCATGTGACCTTGTGCTGCTGGAAGTATTGTTTTGCAGATAAACCAACAAACATTCAAAAATATCCACAACTATGGTTGCAAAGGAGCCTGTGGTACAGTTCATTCTTAATTCTTCTCCAGGTGACAGTTGTCTAGTGTTGGTGGTACCCAATGGTTGTCATGTGTCACCACAGATTCTGTCTGGACAATCTTTTATTTGTAATGTCACAGCGATAACACTTCATGGACCATTTTAGCCTAGAACATGCCATTGTTTTGCATGGTGCAACCGTCCTTTAGTTCTCAAGCTGCTCTATTGATTTCAGCTAAACTACAAAATGGTAGCTGTTGCAAAGCTGAAGTCACTAGAATGGCCTTTCTTTGACTTCATTGACTTCAGACACAAATCAGTATAGACCTTTCAATATTTGACCTTTAATCCCAAGGAAAATGCATAATTCTTGTCATGGATGTACTTAGGTTTTCCTCTCAACTAGTGATCTCATCTATTGAAGAGAGCAAGTACTAGATGTATAGAGCCGCACTGAAACATCCCCTGTTCTTCACAGCTCCTTTTCACCTCACCTCCGGAGCTCATATATGACACATCATGTCATGTGATTCTTCCCAAAAAGACATTGCATTATGGTTCCTTTTCAGCATTTTGGAGAAATGCAACTTAACAGGCTGAATGTATAGGCTAGGGACAGAAGTTACACATAAACTGGTTTAAGTGATCAGAAACTGGTTTAAACCTGTAACAGAACAGAAGTTCAGTGCACATGAACCCATTTCAAAATGGCTGAAACTGGTTTAAGATAAACCTGGTTGAATGTAGTATTAGACTTCACTAATTTAGGTCAAACCAGTTTATGGAACTTCTGTCCCAGACCCCTTCCTTGTTCAAGTTAAATCACAGTTCCCCGGAATCCCAGGATGCTTTGCAGCCCTGGGCAGGATTTTGCTGTTTGCTCAAGCAGAGCAAGGTTGGCCCCACACCTCTCCTCTCTAGCCTAAGCAGGGAGGACTGGCTGACAATGGGGTGAGGGTGGGAAACCCAGCTGGGGATGCAGCTGGGTCTGCCTGGTGGGGGTGGAGTAGCCCCTGCTAAACTTTTTCTCCACTGGAGTGTAGGGGGCAGGGGCATAGGCTCCCAGGCTCAGTGTAAGCGGGATTGTTAACCAAATTAGTTTGTTCACTTACTTGACGATTTGCATAAGGTGCATAGTAGCCCCTAGGTCACAGCTGCTCTTCTAATAAAGGGGTTTTTTTTGTTCAGCACATCTGCCCTATCTCTCCTGCCATGACTGGTTGAATCAAATAAAAAAGAGGGAGCCTTGCTGTTCTTAATTATTGTAGACCTTTGCACTAATAAGGATATTTTTTATACTCTATTCTACTTTTGTGAGGCACAGTTATATATAAGCTGCTGGGACTTTATCGCTGTGGTGTTCCCAGTTATCTTATCCTTATCATTAATTTTTGGTGGGCTGCAGGACTGTGGATCCCTGTATTTTCCACAGGTACACCTGTCCTGAAGCACTGCCGCTCATGGTTGGTTGTTTCCCATCTCTTCAGGTTCCCAGGCTGAAATCCTCATTGCCAAGCCAGATCTTGCTGATCATGTTCTCTTCTTACCAAGTGCAGGTAAGTATGGAGACTCCTCCAACTCTCAGGAAGAGAGAGTTTCCTACTCTCCTCCTCTAGCCATCCTGGGTCATTGTCTCTGGTATCATTTTTCTCAATGCCCTGTCTGTTCTCTCCTCTCATCTCTCTCTCCTCCTCCCACTTCTGGTTGTTGCTGGACACAGTTTTTTTTAACTGTTCTCTGTCCTGCGTCCAGCCAACCAGAACCGACAGGAGCTAATGAATTTTGGTGCTTCTGATCTTCCAGCTTCTTGTTCTTTCATTTCTTGTTTATCACCAGGTAAGTGTTTGTGCTCAGAGCAGCCCCTCCAGCATGCCTCATACTCTTTGGGGACCTTCTCCTGGGTCCCTGTAGCCTCTTTAAGGTGGGCAGCACAATCCTTGCTGCCACACCCAGGCAGAGGAGAAGGAAGGGGGGTTTAAACCCCCTCCATAGCCCACAAGACCCTAGCTCAGGTATGCTTGTGGTGGAGAGGCCATCACGTTTCTGCTCCTGCCCCTTTCCCACTCCCTGTTCCATAGATGGTAAGGCAGGAAGGGACCTCAGAATATCAGTGGGTCCAGTGGGTCCCTGCACTAGGCATAAAAGACA
The DNA here is from genome assembly GCF_052110815.1 of Crocodylus siamensis. NCBI lineage: Eukaryota > Metazoa > Chordata > Crocodylia > Crocodylidae > Crocodylus > Crocodylus siamensis. The sequence goes on along the minus strand of NC_143404.1, from coordinate 32,686,179 downwards.
GGTGGAGTCAGGTGACCCCAGCAACATGACTATCCAGTCTCCGCTTGAAGATTTCCAGGGTAGGCAATTGCACCACCTCTGGAGGGAGCTTATTCCACAGTCTGGACACCCTAACTGTTAAGAAGTTTTTCTTAACGTTGAGCCTGAAATGGTCTTCCAGGAGTTTGTGGCTACCACTCCTGGTTCTCCGCAAGGACACCCTGGTGAACAGTTGTTCACTGAGCCCCTGATGTAATCCCCTGACATAGTGGTAAACTGCTGCCAAATCCCCTCTCAGCCTTCTCTTTTTCTGGCTGAAGAGTCCCAAGTCCCTCAGGGTTTCCTTGTATGGCTTGCCGTGCAAGCCTCTAATCATATGGGTGGCCCTTCTCTGGACTCTTTCAAGCTGTACCATGTCCTTGTTAAAGTGTGGCACCTGGAACTGGGTTCAGTACTCCAGTTGGGGTCTCACCAGTGCTCAATAGAATGGAAAAATTAACTCCTTGGTCTTGCTGGAGATGCAGTGGAGAGCAGAGGGCATGGCCACACCCCAGCCAGGGCCTGCAGGGTGAGGGTAGGAAGAGGGCTTAATCTCCATGCCCCCACTGGCATGGGAACCCAGGTAGGGTCTGCCTGACTCCCCCTGCTCCCGGCTCGCTGCTTGAGCAGTGGGGGGCATGGCCACAGCCAGCCCTAGGGAGTAGTCTGAAGTGGAGGTGAGATAGGGAGGGGGATTAACACCCCCCCACTGCCACAGGACCCCAGCAGCGATCTGCCCAACTTCCCCCCAACCCCACTTGCTGCTCGAGTGGCAGGAGGCATGGCCAGCCATTGTAGTTTTATGGACCTGATGAGGATCAAGAGAATGTGGGGATCAGCTGAAGCAAAATTCCAGAAATTGTCTGTCTGTTTGCTCTGCATGTACTGTCTCAGCATTGCTCACACTATGACATTCAAAAAGTTGTACAGACATTCAAAAGTGAATGTCATATGATGTCACCCTTATGTAATAAAAATTCACTTACTGAATTGTGATCTCTTCTAGATCTTGTGGTTACATATTGAACTTTTTCTCCCCCCTTGACACTGTCATATCTTTCAACTTCTCTTTTATCGTCTGAGGCTGATAATTTCACTTACTATAATAGAACAATCTATATTTCCTTGTGCTACCCAGTCTTTGGCCCAAATCAAAACTTTTTGATCAAAACTTTAATTTTTACAGAATATTGAGTTTTTGACAAATGAAATTTTTCACAAAAAAGTATCAGATTTCCATGGAAATTTTGGACTGCTTACCAACAGCAGAACATCTGAAAACTGAAAAATTTAGACTTGGAAATACTGTCACTGTACCACCTGGGACTTGAAGCCTGGCTGTGTCATAGCCTTATTCTAATCTCTGGGTATGTTTCATTCTCCTCTGTTGGTATGTTATACTATGACTTAGGAATTCCTGTAACGACAACAAAGTGGCTCAGCAAGAAAATAGACCTTGGTGCATGGCAGGAAATGTGATCTGGCTGGGGACTCCAACCCAAAGAACAGTTATCAGAAGGCCTTGTGGTAGCATTTCAGAGCCGAAATGTTCATTTTTAAGACAAAAGTATGAGATTTAATATTTTCTGCCAGTGTTTTCTGGTGTTCAATTTTTCACTGAAGAAACAGCTTTTTAATGCACAGTTTCAATCAAAAAGTAATTTTTGTACACACTTGTTTTTTTTCCCAGTTCTGCTCAGGGTCTGCTGCTTGTTGGTGTATTTACTGGCATCCAAACAACATATAAGGATGAGGATACGCTGCAGATTAAGAGACATGAAATGAGAGAGAGGAGCTTTTCTCTCCGACTTGTTCATTCTGTGTGTTTGACAACACTTTGTATATAATCAGTTTCCTGTTTCTTTCTGCATAGCCAGTCATTTTTCCTCTGCTGCCTGTGTGGGGAGCTGGCGTCTGCTCATGCCTCCAAACACACAGGCTCTCATTCCCTTTGGCACAGAGGTACTAGCCAGGACAGAGTGTCGCCTGCTAGTGTAAAGCTCTCTGGAGCACTTTCCCTTATGAATAGCTAGATGGACAATTGTTGCTAGGTAGAATAAGAAGGCTGCCCAAAGCTCTGAGTGCTGGTATGAGAGAACTTGGGATGTCACACTGAGGGGGCAGCAGAAGCTATTTCCTAATGATTAAGTGAGGTGAAAGACACAAACAGGTTACTTTGAAAAACTTAGATATGTTAGATATATTCAGTTCCAACTGAATAGTCCTCACACATTCTTCCACACATGCAAATAAGCAGAACTTGCAGAGAACAATAAGAAGCTATTGCATGGTAACTTGTATCCATTGGAAAATAACCCAGACTGTATTGTGTATATTCTTTCCATTGCTGATTGTGCCAGCTCTGGGACCTCCCATTCTCTGAATTCATGAGGATACGTTTCATTGTGCTCTTTGTGTCCTAAAGACTTAAGGAACAAGGTAAAAACAGGAAAATAATGAACCCGAACAAGCAGACCAGAGGTCAGCATGGAACTATCAGATCTGGAAGAAAACATACATTTTCTGGTTTTAGTCCCTGGATTTTTGTTTTGTTTTGCTTTGCTGTAGGGCAAACGTTATGGATTGAAACAGAATCAAAGATCCATATCAGTCCAACTGACATGCCTTAAAAGGTTATTACCTAGTACAGTATGTAATGTGTTGCTCCCAAACAGGGGATCTGTGTATTTTTGATCTAATACAATTGGATAGAGAGGTTTCATGTGCATAATGGTTATACAAGGGTTCATAGTTCTAATTGATGATACAAACACGGTTACTAAGGCTGTGCAAAATGTCACCCGAAGTTTTGTTTCAAAGTTATTTCTCAATGTGTTTTGAGCTCGAAACAGTGAAATTGAAACAAACCAAAAATCTTTGAAACAGCTTTGAAACAAAGCAGGGGCACTCAAAACATTTTGAAAATTTTGAAACGTTTTGAGTTTTGAAGCCAGGCTTACTGGCTTCAGTGCTGGTCCCAGCCAGCAGTAGCAGCCTCCTGTCATACAGAAGGCAGAATGAGGCCCGCCTGCACCCCTGGGAGGACTGATGGGCTGTGCTAGACTCCTCTGAGGATGTGGGCCCCTGATCTGCCTGCCAAATCAGTGCTGCCATTGGCCCCAGCTGGCAGCACCACCCTCCTGTTATCCGGTAGGCAGATCAGCAGAGGCCCCCAATCTGCCTTTTGGATCACAGGAGGGTGCGGGGCCTGGGGCAAATCAGCTTGTCCCTCTCCCACATTGGGATTGGGGCAGCAGTGGGTCCCTGCACGAGCAGATATGCCTTGGGCCCTGTACCGGAGCCGACCCGAGAAGAGTGCGAGGCCCGGGGCAAATCAACTCATACAGGTGTTAGAAATATTATTAAAAATGCATTATCAATAAGTCTTGTTAAAACAGCGCAGCTGTCAGCCCTCCCTGGTGAGAGAACTGGGAGAGCTACTGAGAGCTCTTTGTATTAAGGTATCACTCTCTCTTTGTTTTGCAAAGTTACTATCTCTTTGTTACAGTAAAGCATATACTCCTCAGCTTTTCTCATGCAGATAAGAGTAAATTGCAATTCTAGCCTTGAAGCAAGGAAAAATTCAAACTCTTGTAACCTCAAATATTTTCTACCCATGCGCAATGAATTAATACATATAAGCCTATCCGCCCCGCATACTTAAGTAGTTAATTATAATACACATGCGACGCATGATTTGACGTATTCACATACATGTTTGTATGAATCGGAAATGAGTTGTAAAAGTTCCTCCTTCTGCACACGTGGTCAGGAGAGAGGGGATAAAGCCAGCTGGGCAGTTTCCCTCAGGGGCAGCAGAGTGTTTGATCTTTTGTCTCTCTCTCTGACCCTATTTGCAAATATATACCTTTTGTGTTGCTAATAGAGTGTGTCTGTGGCTGAAGGTTTTTTTCGCCTCCCGAGAAACGAACCGCGATTTTTACATCACAGGGACCCTCCCTCATCCCAGGATCAGGGTGGCGGGTCCCCGCATGAGCAGATATGCACCGGGCCCCGTACCAGAGCCCACTTGCAGAGGGTGCGGGGCCTGTGATATGCCCTGGGCCTCGTACTGGAGCCCACTCAAGGACGGTGTGAGGCCTGGGGGAAATCAGCTCATGTGGTGACCCTCCCCCACCCAGGGATTGAGGCAGTGGGTCCCCACATGAGCTGATGTGCCCCAGACCCCATACTGGAGCTGGCTCGAGGAGGGTGTGAGGCCCAGGGCAAATTAACTCATGCAGTGATTCTCCCTGGTCCCAGGATCAGGGTGGCGGGTCCCTGCATGATCTGTTATGCCCCAAGCCCCATACCAGAGCCCACTGAAGGAGAGTGCAGGGCTTGTGATATGCCCTGGGCCTTGTACTGGAGCCTGCCCAAAGTAGGGTGTGGGGCTCAGGGCAAATCAGCTCATGCGGGGACCTTCCCCAGCCCCGGGTTTGGGGCGGTGGGTCCCCGTATGAGCTGATATGCCCTGGGCCCTGGACTGGAGCTGGCCCATGGAGGCCCAGGGCCCAGGGCAAATCAGCTCATGCTGGGACCCTCCTCTGCCCCAGGATCAGGGCAGCAGGTTCCTGCATGAGCAGATATGCCCCAGGTCCTGTACTGGAGCCGGCCCAAGAAGGGTGCAAGGCCCGGGGCAAATCAACTCATACAGGGACCCTCCCCCATCCCGGGATCAGGGCAACAGGTCCACACATGAGCTGATATGCCCCGGGCCCCATATTGGAGCCCGCTCAAGGAAGGTGTTGGGCCCAGGGCAAATCAGCTTGTGCGGGGAACCTCCCCCACTCCGGGATTGGGGTGGGGGTAGTTCCCCAATTGAGCTGATGTGTCCCAGGCCCTGTACGAGAGCTGGCCCAAGGAGAGTGCGGGGCCCAGGGCAAAACAGCTCATGCAGGGACCCTCCCCCACCCTAGGATCAGGGCGGTGGCAGGTCCCTGCATGACCTGATATGCCCTGGGCCCCATACCGGAGCTGGCCTGAGGAGGGTGTGGGGCTGAGGCAAATCAGCTCATGCAGGGACCCGACCCTGCCCTGATCCCAGGGCTGGGGCAGGTCCTTGCACAAGATGATTTGCCCTGGGCTTGCTTGCCACCTGCCCCAGGCAGCAGGACCAGCCTCCTGTGATCCATGAGGCAGATTGGGGCCCCCCACAGCCCTAGGAGAAGTCCAGCAGAGCCCCCGCAGCCCTCCCGGGGGTGCAGGCAGCCCCGATCTGGATCACAGATGGCTTGGGGCTGGATCACAGGTGGCTCGTGCTGCTGACTGGGTGCAGCCCGTGCTGGGAAGATCGGTGCTGCTGCTGGCCCCAGCCAGCAGCGCCAGCCTCCTGTCATCCAGCAGGCAGATCAGGGCTGCCTGCACCCATGGGAGGGTTGCGGGGGCTGTGCCAGACTGCTCCTAGAAGTGCAGGGGCCCCTGATTTGCCTCCCAGATCAGCTGGGGCCAGCGGTAGCACCAATCTTCCTGGCACTGGGTGGCCAAAACGTCAAAACAGCATTGAAACACCAAAACAGTTTTGACGAAACTAAACTTTTGAAATGAAACAAAACTCAAAATGGAACACTGTTCTGTTGAAACATTGAAATGGAAGTCGAATTGAAACAATGCTGTTTCGCACAGCCCTACTGGTTACTATACTTTTGGGGATAGAAGTTTTGTACAGTTAGTGAGGGAAAGTAACTGATTTGTTTTCATTTTTGCCAGTCACACTATTTGTGTCATATTTCAAAATGGAGACCTCTGAAATCACTCAGGGAAGTCCAGATTCTGTAAAATTTCTGTACAATGTGAATCAGAACATCAACAATTGGCTGTTAATTTCTGCAAGACAAGGCCATGATGCCACCTCCTCAAATCCATTGGAATTATTAGCTGTAGGATTTGTTGGTATAAACCAGTGAATCTACATTTTGCAGAGGAGCTAAAATTGGGGGTTTTTTGTTTTTGGTTTTTTTGTGTTTTTGTGCCTTGTCTTCATTAGCTTGTATTGTCTTTGGGTCTGGCACAAAAATCTATAATCGTGCATATTTTCCCCATGCACAATAACCCTAATGATTGCTTTTCACATACATTTTCAAACTTTGTTTTGGAAGCTTTTATTGAGGGGGGAAAAAAGGGAGTAGAAGGTTGGAAATCTTTTCACTTGAGGCCTTATTTCTAGTGGGCTAAAAAGTACTGCCATTCTATGACAGAATAGCCAACATCAATTCAGATCTGTGCCCTTTCTTGGAAAGCCAGGCCCATGTATTTATTTATTTTCATTTAGAGCTGCTTACAGGAGAGATGACAAGTCAATGATCAGATGTCATGAGTTACCAAAAGTAACTATGCTTTGGTAACTCAGTTTTTCAAAGTATAGAGAAATAGCCCCAGTAACAGTGTGTTAACTGTTGTTAAAGGCTTTAGTTGCCAAAGAAGGAAAAATTGCTTATACAATAGGGTTAAGAACCTGGAATTAGAATAATTCACATTGATTTGTGCTGACATTGATTCTTCAAAGGAAAAAACAGCTAAGAAGTTCAACCCAAGACGATAAGGTTTCTTCTTCTGCTCCCCCGCTGAGCCTTCCCCTAGGGTCTACCATTAAAATCTCACATTTCATTGCCATATGGCCACTGAAGAGTGTATGGAACTCCCTTTGCAGGCCTTCAATTTGTCCCTTCATATAGTGTAGGGGAATGAGGAGATAGTTCAGTCCATCTTGTCTCTTCAGGTATTGAGTATTTTATTTCATTAGCACTTCTGGCAGGCCTGTATGAATTTGTCAGGTTAGATATTGATGGCTAGAAAATGATATGTAGGTATAGACATTCAAAAAGCCTGAGGAATAATCTATTTAAGTTATGCAATTTTCTGTAATGATTTTCTTTACTGATTTTAGATCAGTAGTGAACAGAACATGTATTCAGCCATTGGTGAGAGAGGGCAAATCTTAGATCAGGTTGTGCTATTTTTAACCCAGTCTATGTGTGCCAACTTCTGTTCCATTATGGGTATGGACTGGTTTTGTGTGCCGATCTTCTGTTCTGTTATGGGTATAGACCGATTTTCAATCACTTATTTTGGTAAAAGTGTAATGTCTTGTACCTGACTCTGGAGAATGCCATGAGTCTGCACGCTACAGAAATGATTCTCCAGGCTAGGAGTTTGGATCCCATTTTTGTGTTGAATGTGAGTAGCAGAACTCTGGAGAGGACATGCTACCCTGGGAGGGTATGCATACTACTGCAAAGATCTCCATGTGGAAATGAAATTATATGATACAATAGGAAACAATTCAAATCACTGATGTTCTCAAGCCAGTACAACTGCAGCCTAGTGCTGTGATGAATATAGTGGAAGGAAGTCTGTTAAATTTGTGTCTGCAGACAGCCTATTCACAAAGGAAACTAACTTTCCAGGAATCTGCCCCAAGCTGTACAGAAATCTCCTGCCTCCTTTTTCCTGAGCCAAAGGAACAGGACTGGCCAACAGCTAGTTTACTTCAGTGCTGGGTACTTGAAAAAGGAATTGATAGCACTGACCCACACATTATACTGAGTTCCCCTGTGACTATCTTTTCTCTGCTAATTGGAGGAATGGAAGTTTCCAAAAGACATCATAGGAATATATGCTATATTTTTTCAACTCACAATGGGGCACTGCATGTTGATTAATCTTGACCAGGGGTGGGCAATTATTTCGGCTGGAGGGCCACTTAATGAGTTTTGGTGAGCTGCTGAGGGCCACATGGGTAACCATACCCCTTGACAAGTGCCCTACCCCCTGGTTAGGACCAGAAGTCTGGTGGCCCTGGAAGTACTCATTTTGGAGGAGAGAGTGCTGCCTTCTTGGAACCAGAAAAAATCCAAATCATATACTAAAAATAAAACATCTGCTATAACTTATTTTAATTTTATTTAAAAATATTTTTGTCCTGATTTATGTGTGCTTCCATAATGTATCTAGAGGCAATTGCATAATAGCTGAAAATACTATCCTACTCTTGTATATTGTGTGGGGGGAGGAAAGAGGGTATATGTGGGGGGGTAGATTGGGGAGTGGGTGTGGGTATGGAGGGTGGAGTGAGTGGGGGAGGGTGGGTGTGGAGTATGAGGTTGGGGGGCTGTGGGAGGGTGTGGGGTTATGGTGAGTGGAGTGGGAGGGTGTGGGTGTGTTTGGAGAAATGGTGGGGGCTGAGGTCTGTGGGAGGGTATGGATGTGTTTGGGAGAATGAGGGGTGGGGGTGCATGCGTGTGTGGGGTGGGTGGGTCCTTGGAGTCTCTGGAGTGTGCCAGTCCCTGGAGCTGCATGTACTGGCAGAAAGTGGGGGCAGCCCTGCCCAGCCCCATATTGTGCAGCTCCCCATGCTCTCACCCTAGTCCCCAGTTGCAGATGGTGGCAGCATGCAAGCCTGCCCCACTGAGCCCCACCTGATGAAGCTTGTGGTGCAAGTCATGGGGCTCATCTGGGGTGCCAGGGAGTGGGGTGGAAGAAGCCCAGCTCCATAGCATGGAGCTCCCCTCTGTTTCCCATGACCTGTACATAGCAGTGAATAAGGCCGGCCTGCCAGCTCCATCGTGTCAGCCTCTCCCTGGGGGAGCAGGGATCAGGTGGACTGCACTCCTGCCCACCACTGCCACCACTCCCCTGCTGCTGCCACTTCCCCCACCGCCACTGCTGTCCTTCCCCTGCTGCTTCCCTACTTTCCCTCCTGCATGCCTGCTGGCCATTGCTGCCACCATTTCCCACCTCTGCCGCTGCTTCTTGTCCTCCCTGCCCGCCTATCACTCTGGCTCCAGCCTGTCCCAGTCAGCACCACGTGGTGCCTGGTTGCATGGCCAGAACCACATGGTATTGTGTGGGAGCAACCTGGCCAAGTGCAGGCCCTGCAGCATGGGCTGATCACAGCAGTTTCTGCTCCACCATCCTGGCTGAGCCCTGCTGACTCCATGCTGCGGCATGCATCTGGTCCAGCCCAAGGCCTATGGCATAGGCAGATTGTGGCAGTTTCCTCCCCTCTCTCTGTCCAATATTATCCCAGTTTCCACTCAGCCGGAGGGGAACAGCCAAGGGGTTGCCAGACTAGAAGCTGCAGACCCTTCTGGTTGGGGCCTGGGGGTGGGGAGGGGGGCTGGGGGTGGGTTGGGCCTTGCTCCTCTGCTGCTGGGTCTTGCCACTGCTGGGTTCTGCTGCTGACTCCTCCTGGGTCCTGCTGTTGCTGATGCCTTGATATCTTTGACAGATAATGGGCAGATAATAATTCATTTTCTAAATTTTTTAGGGGCCCTGTGGACTGGATAGAATGACCTGGTGGGTTGGATCCAGGCTGTGGGCCATATTTTGCCCTCCCCTGATATTGACCATCTCTGAAATGCAATGAGCTATTATTGCAGAGAACATTTAGATAATGCCATGCCAGGCAGTTGTACCAGGAAGGGAAACACCTTCATAGAACCATGCAACTCTGTGTTTCTTTGGCATAATATGAGCAGCTATTGTTCATTTTAAATTTAAATTCCTTTCCCTCCTCCCCTGAATTGGCTTATAAGATTGCAGCTTTCAGATACTCCACAGCCATGGGGGCCTTGGGCACTGCACCTATAGAAGTGGGTTGCCTCCTTATTCATTCTCTGGATGATTCAGTGATGGAGCATGTGATTTAGTTCATTCCATCTACCTTGGGCTGGGCAAGAAAACTGAATAATGCCACCAGGTCCTGGGGCTGTGTTTGGGGGACTCTGGACTGTGTTTTAAGTGGGTGGGAAAGATCCACTGGGAATAAAAACTCTTGGATGTATTGATGATGACTAATAATTTCAAAGAGTCCTTGCCTATCCTGAAAAACAGGGGTTTGTCCAAGAAATAAAATGATAGTATCAACAAATTACTTATAAAATATTTGCAGTCCTGGTAAGCTCAGACAGAAACAGGATAAAGGAAAAGGTGTCACATGCCTCAGCTCCATCAAGTAGTCAGCTATTAGGGACTGGAATATATTGCAGGGCAGAGTTGGTTTTCCATCAGTTTTGGGGTTTGTTTTCTCCACTACTGTAAGGTCACCTTTCTGCTGGACATCTCTCTTATGTTCCTATAGCATATTTCCTACATGTGTGCTGCACTTGCATGGCCCCTCTTGTCTCTGCACATGTGTGTTGGGTGCAGACACTGTTTTGCTTTTCCTCTTCTCTGTATGCCCCCAGTGACCCTTTTTTAATCTTGACTTTTGTACTCAAAGCCTCACTTTTCTTAGCCAAAAAGGATTATTTAAAGCTAATAGAAGCCCATGCATGAATTATTTGGACTCACAGCCTGGATGCGTTTGAGCAGAAAAGGAGCTAATGGTTCAAGGAAATTTCCCTTCTTCTCATGCCACAGTCCAGGATAAGTCAGGGCTCCTGACACTTAGGGTAAGGGATGCTTGGGCTAAAAGCAGAAAATCCATGGAGGGCTGGCACACTGGGCCATGACTCTGAAACCATCTCTCTATGCAGTGACCAACAGAGAGACTGCTACAAGGCTATGTGCTGTCCCAGCACTCCTGAAAACATTAACTTCTGTATAACTACTTAGTAGAGGTATGCTATGCAGTTTATTGATCTCATGTCTACACCTGCCAAGTCAGTACTTTCTTCTGTTTCAGAGCATTATAAAAGTTCAACAGTATCCCAAATAGCCCTTGGGATGGACATGGATTTAGCTGTGCTACTAAATTTGAGTGAGTAATGGGTCATATATTTGATGTGTAGTGTCTCTCTGTTCGGAAAACATCTGCAGATGGACCACAGTTTCTACAATATTTTTGTTATTGCTTGTTGTCACTGAATAATTGCTGCAAACAATCCTTGGCTGGCTGCTTTGTTTGCAAAAAATCACTATGACTATTCAGTGCTGAATCTTTCTTGATTGTACCTAGGTGGGTCTAGTGGAATGTTTTGTTTCTCTGATTGGAAAAGCATAACTGTCTAGAGTTGAATATTTGTTAAATAGTACACATTTTATGAGTAACATCCAATATTCACATATTGCTATTTCAGTAAGCGTTCCTGCCAGGTTACAGACTCATTTGTTACAGAATAGACAGGAAATGGGGTACGTAATGCAGTTAAAGGCACCGTCTTTCAATCCCGTCCTGCACAAATTTATTTTAAAATCTCAAAGAAAAAGCATGGAACACTTTTTTGTGGCATTTTCCTACAGAGAAGTCCTGTCTTTTTGGTGTATATCACTAGCTAACATAAAATGATCAAACGCCCACAGGCTTATCTGGCACTTCCCCCAATTCAGTGTAAGCAGTGTTCCTTAAAGATGCAGCATTGTCTGTGCCGTAGTATAAACAGCCCAGAACTGACCCACATGTGTCATTTTCAAGGTTTGTAATAGCTGTTTCTTCTTCATGGTTTCTGGGGCCAATTCTTATGCAGTAAAATGGAGCACAACAACATTACAAAGCAGAGAGAAGGGCTGAAAAATACTATGCATACAGTCACTTCTGCACTTAATAGGTGAAAGTTACAATGTAAACAGTTGGGAAAAAATTGGCACTGGCAGTTAAGCAAATTATGTACTTATTCAATATGCATATAAATAGAGTTCACTGTAGCACAGTCTGGCTCTTTGGAAATCTCCAATCATGAGCAACAGATAACCAACAAGATTTAAGTATAGAATGCAGCATATGGGATGCCTCCAGGAGCAAACTGTGCCAAGATGATGAGAATCCAGTCTTGCAAAGTGAAGAGCATGTCTGTGGAGTGCTAAGCACCATGTACTTTCTCTGAAATTGATAGGGCTGAGATTGGTTGTCTCCTAGACATTCCAAGACCCAGTTTCCTTTATAAGACAATTCCTTTAAATTTTCTTCTAGACATCTCTTTTAGGGGTTAGCAAGTGCTTTAAAACATAGGTGTGATGTCCCTTGCAGTCTGTGTTAGATTTTTCTACTTGATTGCCAGTTAGCATTGTTTTAGACACATTCTGATTCTTAATTATACAGATTTGCAGCCCCGGGAGTAGTTTAGCACCTATGTGGTTTTAAATTTTCAAAACATTTGTTGAACAATCCTAACATCACTCTATGGGCCAGAGCAGTAAGTGAGAGGATTAGGGTCTTTAGTGTAAATTGGTCTATTGTTCTTAGTGAAAGTATAGTGATTTGTACTAGTTGATACTCTAGTTCTTTAAAAGTATTACCAGTTGCATTATACAGTAAAGAAATACAGTAAAACCTTGTTAATTGGAAATGTAAGGAACCAAAAATCACTAACTTTGACATAAATGGGGTTGAAATAAATGTACCCATAACAATTTGCATATGTGCAAATTAATATGGGTATTCAGAGGCTTAGATCACCCACAATTGATGGATTTTATCTTTTTTCAAAATACAGCAAATTTCAGCACAGGTATTCCATAAATACACTTTTAAGCAGCACTTTTGTACCTGCTTATATACAATACAAACTATGCGTGATATTAGTCCAAAGCCAAAAGACTCATGATTTAGAATATAGTTAATTGGACTGGGCCCTAGCAGAGCCAACACCATTTTAAGCCATAATGGCTCCACAGCTTAGCATTACTCAGTATGTATGCATAGTCTAGAGAACCTCCACAGAGGATCCATGTGCTAATTAGCCCCCTGTAACAGGGTACCCAAGCCGTATTACTAGGAAGCATGGTGACTCCTTTAAGAACAGAACTTTCAGAGCACAGCAGGCTGGCAGAGCTGGGGTTAAAAGTTGTGACTGGCTGGCTGGTCAGCTGATTGGGGCGTCAGGTGACTGAAAGAGAGCTCAGGCTAGAGCTATATAAACCTTGGTCTGAGCTGGCCAGGGGGTGGCTGACTGAGAGGGTGGACTCCTGAGAACTCCCAGAGAAGCTGTAGCGGCTCTTGAAGAGAGAGCAGCAGGTGGTAGGACACCGAGACAGAGCCACAGAACTATAAGCAGGCAGATTGCCTTCTTTATCTTGATTTTGTTATAGCCCAGGGGCTTACTGTTTACGTTTCATTGGTGATTTGTTGCTGAGGCTGTAGGGGGGGTGGACCCTCATTAGTGTCCATGGGGCACAGCTGCAGAGAAGCTAGAGAGTTCAGCACCAGAGGGGCACAGCAGACAAGGGCCATGGGTCCAGTAGGGGGCTAGGGCCTTAAAGCTGGGCCTACCACAGTAGGTCTTGGCTAAAAGGCCTAGCCATATAAAAAAGGGATGAAGCCGGGTAGGCCGAAGCCCCAACAGAGAGTCCAGGAAAATTGTATAGGGCCACAAACCCAGAGCATTTAAAGGGGCTAGAGCCTTGGAGCCTGGCCCTATCTAGTGGGTCTAGACTGGTAGGCCTAGCTAGAGAGAAAGGGGTAGAAGCCAAGTATGCTGAAACTCCAACAGAGGCATGCAACTAACACCTGCGAGGCATGGGGAATGTTAAGGGAGGGGCTGGAGGGTGCAATTAGCCCTTAAGGCAAAAGCTCCTCACCTTGGTGAGTGGGAGCATAGATCTTGCCTGGGAAGCCCCAGGGCAGCCTTCTCTTCAAGAACCAAGGAACATAAAGTCGTGGGAGACAAGCGAAGGGGAGTCTGTTCCCAGAGGAAAACTGAGATATTAAGGGCCTTTGGGATGCCTTCGTAGGATTTAAAATGCCTCTGAAGATGTTACCCTGTTACACCCCACCAGTTATGATTGTAACCAGGTGTTCTTGTCATGAGTCCTGGGACCCTCCAAAAATGTATATGCAGAGGAAGCATGGGACTGCTTGGTCCAGCTCAACCCCATGGAGGGCAGAGCCACACTGGTAATGTGCAATGGGCCAAGAGAGAGGGCAACAGAGCCTGTCATCTATGTTGACAATTGGTGACATTTGGTAGATGTTTAAGCCTGGTGAAGAAACAGAAATCATTGGAAACAAGAAACAACAGCACAGCTCAGCTATGGAAGTGAAGAGGAAGTTGAGATGTATTCAGTGTAGTGGTTCACTATGACTTGAAAAAGAGTTGTCACTGAGAGGAACTAAGCACAATGTCTACCTTGTCTTATTTGGGTGGGCTACACTAACTCAGCTCTACCATCCAATGTTACCGCCTGCAGCCTGAGGCAGAGCAGGGCAGGAGCATCCCTTGTGTAAACTGTTCCACCCCAACTCAAGTTGCTCCTGTCCTGGGTGCATGTGTAGATGCTGTACCCAGGAGTAGTTTAATCTGGCTCAAACTGCTCTGGAATGTATTGCTTTGAATTAATTGCACATGTAGATTCACCCATTGGACACGTCTACAGGAGGCATTTCTGCTCAGCTGACTAATTAAATGCACAGTAAACATCTCAGCATCTACATGTGAACCTCTGTTGGGGCACCTGAAACTAATAAGTGCTACAATAGGGTAATACTTGTAAAACTTGTCTAAGTACTACCCTGCTGCAGAGCTTTTTCATATACAGTAGTGCATGCATAGATGCTGCCCTGGCTGGCTGGGGCACAGGGTGCTTTAGTGCAGGGCTAGCTGGCAGGCAGCCCCAGCACTGAAGCACCCTCATGCCCCAGCCAGCCAGTCCGCTGAATGAGGAGCCCAGTCAGAGCATCCCAGGATGGCAAGGGACCCTGGGGGGAGGAGGGGAGGAGGAAAGGGAGAAGGGAGATCAGCCTGCCAGCCCAGGGCTGCACACAAATACACTCTGATGCTCTGGAGGTTTTTTGCTTCCGGGCACACATTCAAATGGTGCACTCAGGAGCAAGAAACTCTAAAGCAAGAAACTCTGGAGTTTATTCATGCACATTAATTGCATGTGTAGACATACCCATTGTGTAATAACGTGAAATATGCTTGAGCTGTATCTTTGGGTCCAATCTGTAGTACCATTGCCTTGAATGTCTCTTACCATCTGCTTCACTGTACAGGAACAGCTTATCTTCCTTCCTACTCATTAGCTCTCTCACTGGCTGGCTGTTGCACCCCAGTGAAAGGAAGGAGAGAATAGTTCTGTTTGAGCTTAGTCTGCTTTTCTGCTGAGTTGTGAGAGTAGGTAGCTTGGCAGACTCTGCCTAAACCTATTCATTCCTTGTTTCCCTGTATTCTTCTGTGTATATAGCAGCCTAAAGCCTAACATGTTTTCTGATAGACACTTCTCCTAAAAAAAAGGTGCCTGTGGGGGATTTGGGGGAGTGATCAGTGTTGTGGAATAGTGGTAGAAGTATTAACTGTTCCATCTGAGCAGATTTGATCTTCTACATTAATATTATGACTTTACAACCTAATACAGGCTAAGATCAATGGCTAATTAGACCTGTCTGCAGTTGGGATACCATAAATAAAGTCACTTCAGAAAGTATTATGCCTTATTATTTGTGGTCATTTAGTGATTTATGACTTTAGATTTTTAAGCATGCTACGGTTCTCCAATGTAGCCAAATCTGGAAGTGATAGATAATGGTAAAATAGATAATGTGTTAAATTTAATTTAGTCACATCAGAAATACATGCTGAGCACTAATAGCACTTTTAAATATGTAAGCTTTGCAGCGCCAGGAGCTTTGAAAAGCACCTGGTGCTTTGAAAAGCACCTGGTGCTGTGACGCTTGCAGTTGTATAAGCAGCAAAATGAACGTCAATGCTGAGAAAATGGCAACGGTACACTTTTGAATTAAAACACATGGAATGTACTTTAGTTCAAAAGCTCACTGCTGCCATTTTCTGTGTGCTGATGCACGTGTCACTGCTTATACAACTGCATGCAGCGCAGTTGTATCAGATGCGATTAATTGAGTCTGCTGTGAAGTGGTGCATTTCCGGCATGTTGTGGGACCAAAAAGTATGCGTATAAATGCCCTAAGAGTTGTTGGAGAAAGAGTGATCTCATGTTAATGAAGTTCCATGATTTAACCACTGGATTTTTTTTTAATTCAAATTCAGGTAAATTAGTGTTTGAAAGGTCTAAGTCTGGTAACATGAAGAACATATTATGTAAAGTAGACTGGTGATGTTTGTTAGAAAATGACCTTTAAAAGGAAAATTGGCTAAACTTTAAAGAGGTGATGGATTTGGCTCAGGGAGTATATATATCATTACGTAGAACTAAACATAAAACTTTTAAAACCAATGTGAATGAGTGATAAGTTGTTAAAGTTAATTGTGAGTGAAAACAGAGCTCTAAAAAATTACAGGGAGCAAAAGATTGTAGCGTTGTCAGAAGGATTTATAAGGAGAAGAGGTGGGGATGTTAAGGAGGAATTTAAAGAACAAGATGGAAAATGAAGATCAAGTAGTTCAAGTTATTAAGATAAACAATACATTAGAGGACTGAAAAATAAGAGTGAGCCAATGAGACAAGTTTCTGGATGGCAAGAAACATAAATATTCTATGAAAAAAGTCGTAATGAACAAGTCAAAAGCACAAAATATAATGCACAGACAGTACAACTCCTTGAAATTTTTCAACCAGGATCGGGATTGCATATACAAATACATAATACTTTTAAAGTTGGGAACAGCATAATTCAGTGCGTACACTGTGAAAAGCAAGAGGAAAGGCAGGAGGAAAAATGCTAAATCTTTGGGCACTGGTTTAAGGGATGTAAGAAACAGAGCTACTAATACTTGACTTTCCAGGACAAGATACAGGCAAGGGCTGTGGTTGGGAAACTGAAGGTATGTTTTGAAAGGTCTGGCTAGAGCCAGCATGCTAAGAGATCAGGCTACTATGGACTATATAGCAGGATGGAAACAGTTCACTGCCAAATGGAAATCTGAACTCAAGGTATCTTCATTGGGCACTCACACAAGCAGTGAGAAAGCAGAGCTGGCAGTAAAGACAGTGAAAGATTGATGGTAAAGGCAGAATGGATGAACCTTGCTTGAAAGACATGCAAATAAAAAATTATGGAAAGGAAAGAAGATGCACACTGCCCAGAACTTGGAGGGACAAGTACAGGTTGCAGTAGGGAAGAATTCAAAGGATGCACCAAGGTGTTGGTTTGCATGCACACGACTAGAGTTCTGGTTACAGATACAGTAGCACTAAATACTTCTTACTAAATGCTCAATTTAGGTTAGAACTACATAGTCATTTTAGGTTACTGTTCAGCATGTACAAAACAACATTTCAGACTACTCATATGGTTAAAATTTGTAGACCTGTTAAAACCAATATATAAGAATTCTCCTTGCTTTCCCTAGTTCAGGGATTCCAAGTGCTTTCGTAAAGTAGGCATAGTAGTAGTAGTATTAGCTAGGGTCAGGAGGGACCTGAACAGATCATCTAGCCTGACTCCCTGCCACAGGCAGGAATGAATGCTGGGTTCACAAGACCCCAGACAGGTGATAATCCAACCTCCTCTTGAATTTGCCCAAGGTCGGGGTAAGGACCACTTCCCTAGGAAGTTGGTTCCAAATTTTGGCCATCCTAACTGTAAAATATTGCCTTCTGATCTCTAACCTAAACCCATCAGCTTCTTACCATTGTTCCTCATCACCCCAGGTGGTGCTGGGGAGAAAAGGGCTCTACCTATTTGCTGTTGATCTCCTCTGATGAGTTTGTAGGCAGCCACCAGGTCCCCCCTCAGCCTCATCTTGCTGAGGCTGAACAGGTTCAGGTCCCTCAGTCTCTCCTCATAGGGCCTGTCCTGCTGCCCTCTCACCAAGCAGGTGGCCCTCCTCTGAACCCTCTCCAGGCTGGCCACATCCTTTTTGAAGTGTGGTGCCCAGTACTGGAGGCAGTACTCCAACTATGGCCTAACCAAAGTCGCATAGAGGGGGAGTATCACCTCTCTGGACCGGCTTGAGATACATCTTTGGATGCATGACAAGGTATGGCTGGCCTTGATGGCTGCGGTCTGGCATTGGCAGCTTATGTTCATCTTGGAGTCAATAATGACTCCAAGATCCCGTTCCACCTCTGTGCTTTCAAGAGGTGAACTCCCCAGCCTGTATGTATGCTGTGGATTCCTTCTCCCAAGGTGCAGCACCTTGCATTTGTCTACGTTGAACCCCATCCTATTCTTATCTTCCTACTTTTGTAGTCTGTCTAAATCTATTTGCAGCCTCTCTCTCCCTTCAAGTGTGTCCACCTCACCCCACATCTTAGTGTCATCAACAAACTTGGACAGCGCACTTTCCACCCCCTCGTCCAAGTCACTGATGATGATGTTAAACAGTGTGGGCCTGAGGACCAAGCCCTGGGATACCCCACTGCTCACATCTTGCCAGGTTGAGTACAACCTATCCACCACTACTCTCTGGGTGAGCCCCATAATTTTTACCTATCCAACTGTGTAGGCATTAATGCCACAGTCGCTTAATTATATTGATGAGGATGGGGTGAGAGACAGTGTCAAAGGCCTTCTTAAAGTCTAGAAAGACTACGTCCATGGCAACACCATCATCCAAGGATTTAGTCACCTGGTCATAAAAGGCAACCAGGTCTGTCAGGCAGGATCTGCCTTTGATGAATCCATGCTGATCACCCCTGAGCATGATGTCCCCTGCTGGTCCCCAAAAGATGTGCTCCTTTATGATTCTCTCCAAGATCTTCCTGAGTACCAAGATGAGGCTTACAGGCCTATAGTTACCTGGGTCCTCTCTCTTCCCTTTCTCGAAAATTGGGACCACATTAGCCAGTTTCCAATCCCGTGGCACCTGGCCAGATGATTTTTTTTTATTCCAGTTTTATAGATGGGGACTCAGAGACACAGGATAACATGACTCCCTTACCCTGTTACTAGGAAGGCTGGTCAGTTTAAGGTTCTCTCTCACTGCTACCCTGGCCTCTCCTTCAGCTACCTTCTTTCTCCACCCTCATTCTGGCTAGTGCAGGAACAGTCTTTCCCATTTGGTTCCCTAGGTTGGCACTCCCCTGCCCCCCCACTTCCCCACAACTTTATCTTACGCTGATTTCCACCTCCCTATCTCTTTCTATACACCCTTTCCTTCCCTTTACTTTTATCTTGTGGTCTGGGTTAATTGCTTCTGGGTCTTGCTGTGGTTCACATACAGGCTGGGGATGTGAGTAAGATGGCTGTCAGGTCTCGGGACAGACAGAGCCTTGTGACCCAGGACACAGAAGTGAAGTTTTAGGTGACCCAGAGCATAAGCCCATGTCTGAAGCCAGAGGTGGGCAGGCTGGCTCTGGGAGTTGCCAGGGACAGAGTCCTTCTGGAAGAACGCAAGGCTCAAAGCCCCAAAACAGCAGGAGAACTCAGAAGGAAGCCCCAAGTGAAGGGGGTCAGTGGACATGCATGGAAAGCAAGCTATGTACCCCTTGCAGTTTCTGTTTTATTTTCTTTCTGCTTGGAGTCCACCACCCAGGGATGAGGTGAACCCCTGTGGGACATTGATGCACACTGGAGCAAGTACTGGCATTGCGTGCTTTATATTTTTGTCCCATGGAGGACTGGATTGTGGCTGGAAGGTAGGCAGAGGCCATGGAAAGGGTTGACTGAGGGAAGCCAACTTGAAGCTCAGCCAAGCAGGCAGAGGATTTCTGGGACCTCTAGTGTAGGACATGGGGATACATCTTTGAACCTGGGGTTGTGAAGTGTGACCATGTTGAGCTGGGAGCCAGTAGCCCTGAACAGTGGGCTCTGAGCTAGAGAGCTCAGCTAAAGTAAAAATGGGATGAGGTGGGGGACCTCTGGACCAGACTTCTTCAAAGCTTGCCTTGTGCTTTGGGCAGCCTCCCCTACTGGGTCTATATCAAGGCATGGCAGGTGAGAATACTGAAAGGGAGGAGAGGACAGATGGTGCAGACTGGGGCTATGCAAAGCTTCAGTTGCTGATTTGATTTGACAGAGATCTGGACCAATTCAGTGGCTGAATCTCCAAATCTGAATGGAATCAGGAGACCCTTTAATCTCTCCAAATTGAATCAGAACCCTCTGAATCAATTTGGAGAGATTCGACGATTCAGACATAGACACAGCTTTAAACTTTTTTTTTACATACGTCAAGGTACCAGGCGGCTCGTGAATGCTGAGATGGTGGGGCGGATGTAGCATCCCACAGGAGCGCAGAGGGTCCCCAGTGCACTCTACAGCAGACCTGGAAGTGGACCAGAAGCACTTCCGGTCCACTTCCAGGTCCACTGGTGAGCACGTGGGGGTCACCCCTACATCTTCCTGGCTTGGCAACTGGTGCTTCCTGATTCTGGGGTGGGCACCCAGAGTCCCCCCATGGCTGATGGCCAAGGCAGGAAGTCACAGGGGGTGCTCCCAGGGCATTCAGCGGTGAACCCGGAAGTAGACTAGAAGTATTTTTGGTCCACTTCTGGGTTCACCACCGAGCATGTGGCCTCCCTCACCCCCGCACTCCTGTGGGATGCTCCATTTGCCCCCATCATCACAGCATTCATGAGCTGCTCCTGGTACCTCAAAGTATGTAGAAAAAATATTTAAAGCTATGTCTATGGCTGAATTGCTGATTCTCCGACTCAGCATCGAATCTTCAGATTTGGATTCAGGCAAATTGAATTGGGGACAGTGATTTGAATCAAATCACTGTTCCTGATTAGGGCTGAGTCTGAATCCGAATCGAATATGGCCCATTTTGCATACCCCTAGTACAGACACTAGGAAGCCTCTACAGGTGAAAACTTGGTAGCAACACCCTACACAGATACATTCTGAATGTCTATACTAGGAAAAAAGGTATTTTTTCTGTACCACCCCAGCTCTGCTGGTGGTAAGAAGGTGATAGCACTAGTCTAGACAGGATGGAGATGGTTTTCCTATAGTGTATTTCTTGTTCAGCAAACGTTATTCACTATGAACAAAGTTCTGATAACTTCACTCAAGCCAAATTGTTGCTTATTAAATGAACATTCCCACTGTAGTCAATGAGCACACTCTTGAAATAAGGAATGGTATAACCTGAGTGGACCTAGTGCACCATTTGTGGCGCTTAACAAAAAAGTCTGCCTGTTCTTTTCATCTTTTTTCTGGTCTCCTATACTTGGGATCAAATCTGGTGCTGACACGCTTCATCTGTAACTCTATTAAATTCAGTGGGGTAGCACTGGTGCATAAGCTAGGTATGTGAGATCTGAATTAGACTGTTAAGAGTAGTTTGAAATATGTCCTCTAATGTCATCTTAATGAAAAAAAGAATACATTTGAATGGGTACTATACCAGGAAAGGAACATTTGCCTATTTGGGACATGAAATATATCTGAAGTTTAGGTTGTTTTTTCTTTCCTACTATTGACGTGTGTTGCTGATTTTGGCAGTTTGTAAAATACATAAATAAAATAATACTAAGAAAACAGTATGCATGTCAAGAAATTGGCATTCCTCTCCATTTGGAAGGGATTTGTTCCGTATGTTTGTTTGTAGCAGGTCTGCGGCAGTGATCATAGGCATTGTTGGCCCACCACATCATTTCAAATTGTGGCTCTTTGTGCATTTAGGCACTCCATAGGGACTTTCCCATCACTAAATGCTTTTTATTAACTTCTATTTAGATATCTAAATCCTGCAAAAATCAATGAGTAGTAGGTTGCTTAAATACCTTTGAGGGTTTAGTCATAAGTACCTTCCTCTTAATTTCAAGTTTCTGCTTAAAGCACCTTTTTCTTTACCACTGTACCACTAATTTCTATACCCTCTTCCTGTCCTCTGGCACAAATTCATTTGCCATGTCTTAAGTTATAAAATCTTTAAATCAGCCAGTGTGGCTTTTCTTTTTCTCAAATGCAGATTTGATATATCTTTTGCTGACTTGTATTTGATTTGTAGATTGTTCTAAATAGTAAATGAGAGTGAGATTTGTTACTGGAACTGGAATTCCAGCAAATACTTGATAAGATAGTGAGGTCTTTCTTCAGAAAATGTTTTCCCAGAGGAAGTTGTCATATTTTAGGCATATCTATAAGTTAATATTAATAATTAATATTATTAAGCAAAGGATAAATGTAAAATCTGTTTTCTGTTAGTCTAAGTATAAATCACCACTTATCATATTTACTCAATTCTAAGATGATTTTCCCTCCAGTTGTCATGCAGGAAAAGCACCACTTATCTTACTGCATACAAAAATATCTTTCTAAATACATTGTTTATCATTAAACTGCTGCCAAAAGCAGCATGTGCCCAGCGATGAAAACCAACTCTGAAGCTGACTAAATGCAGCCAACACTGAACATGACTATATAGGCAGTCCTCAGACTTACAGCACAATTGGTTACTGAAAACTGTGTCTTAAGTCGAAATGTAACTCGGAACCAATTCTTCCATAGGAATAATATTATACAGGCATACCTCGGAGGTATTGCGGGTTCGGTTTCAGACCACCGCAATAAAGCGAATATCGCAATAAAGCGAGTCACACAAATTTTTTGGTTTCCCAGTGCATATAAAAGTTATGTTTACGCTATACTGTAGTCTATTAAGTGTGCAATAGCATTATGTCTAAAAAAAAAATGTACATACCTTAATTAAAAAATACTTTATTGCTAAAAAATGCGAAGTGAGCAAATGCTGTTGGAAAAATGGCGCTGATAGACTTGCTCGACGCAGGGTTGCCACAAACCTTCAATTTGTAAAAAATGCAATATCAGCAAAGCGCAATAAAGCGAAGCGCAATAAAACTAGGTATGCCTGTAAATGGGGGATTGGTTCATTTACCATGCTCAGCACAGCTGCGTCCAGCTGGTAAGTCTGTTGTGTGGGGGGAAGGGGGGAGGGACGAGGTGTGGGGGGGAGCAGATCAATGCTCCCGCAGTGAGGAAGGAACTGTGGCTGGGGCTGGGACCAGGACTGGGGCTCGGGCAAGGGTGGGAGTGAGGCGGCTCACACCACTGTGCACTGCTGATCCAGGAGCTGCTCATGTGGTGGCTTGTCCAGTGGCTCTTGCTATTGCTCCCATTGCTAGTTTTGGAGGGCATGTGGCAGGGGTGTATGCCCCAATATCTGCATGGGGTGGGTGAGTCTAGGGCTGCACTTGGGTGGAAGGAGCTGAGAGTGGGAGCTATGCCCCCGACTACTCACCCAGCCGGTGTGGGGCTGGTGCAAGACTGAGCCACTGCACTGCCTCTGACCAAGTGGTGCGCAGCAGCGGCAGCCGGCTTGGCCTTCACGCACTTCCTGGATAAGCAGCAGCTTTGCCCCAGCTGGGTGAACAACAGTAGGGCATGGTGGGGGGACATGTGCCACCCAAAAACTCACTGCAACCCCCCATAGCTTCTGCTCTGCCACCCGCCCTGCCCCCCCATGACCTGCCACCACTCACCTAGCTGGGACAAAGTTGTTGCTCCTCCAGGAGGTGTGGGGTGGCTGGGCCAGCTCCTGCAGCTGCATGCTGCTTATCCTCAGGCAGTGCAGTGGATCAGTCTCACACTAGCCTGATGCCAGCTCGGTGAGTGGCAGGGGGGAATAGTCCCCACTCCCAGCGCCTTCCGCCCAGAGCAGAGCCCTTGCCTCCTCTTCCCTGTGCAGATCCTGGGGCAAATGTCTCCACCCCATGCCATCTCAAACTGGCGGTGGGAACAGCTGCAAGAGCTACCAGACGAGCCATCACACAAGCAGCTCCCGGACCAGCGGCATGCAGTGGCGCAAGCTGCCCCACCCCTTCCCTGGACAGCGCTTGCCCCAGCCCCAGCCCCAGCCCCAGCCCCAGCCACAATACCTCCCACACTATGGGGGCATTGATCTGTTCCCCCTATGCCCCTTCCCTCCCCCCCACAACTGACTTACTGGCTGGATGCAGCTGTGTCAAACACCGTAAAGGTGAAACTGGCATGGGACCCTCGAAGCAGTGTCAATTTACAAATGTCATAAATGTCATTTGTCATAACACAAAAAATTGTAAGTGGAGGACTGCCTGTAAATCACATGGCCTACTTTGGGCAAACATGCTGATAGAAACCTAGCGTAAGAATAGGTTAGTACAGTCTATTTGAATAAGATGTATGGTAGTGCCTATTAAGCACAGTCTCCCTCACCATTGACTCTTTTTCAAGTGATGGTGAGCTGCAATATTGCAATATTGCTGCAATATCCAGAATCCCTCGGTTGCTCCGTCTCTCAGTCTGGCACATATGATTAATGTGACCCTGCCCTTTCCATGAAGTGAAGCTGGACCAGGTTGCCCTGTGCCTCATCTGCATATGCATTTTTGGAGCATCCTAGGACTCCCAGTTCCACCCAGAACACTCAGTTTCAGTCATGAGTGGGGGCTAATTAGTACATGGATCCTTTGTGGTGGGGATATCTGGAATGCACACACATAATTTGTGCTGATCTGTGGGTTCATTGTGGAGGGCAGAGCCACACTAATCATATGTGCCAGGCTGAGAGAGGGAACAACAGAGGGATTCTTGGTAAGCTGTATACAATGTTGTGGCTCACCGTGGCTTGAAATGCTGTTGACTCTGGTGGGGCCCAGCTCAGTGAACTGTATGATAAATCATAAGCTTTTTGGCTTTGGATTAATGTTATGTATGCAATTGCTTGAAATTGTATTTGTATTCCTTTTGTGAGGCTTCAGGTGGGGTTCTTTTTAAAATCTGTTTGATATTCACTGTTTTTTAATAAAATGCTATCAAAAAAAGTTTCTCCAAGGACTGTTGCTTTGTTGGGGTGAAAAAGATTACATAGGCTGATGGTCCTAAGAACAATACTGTTGCAAGCCTTGTAATCATCTCAAATGTGAGATATCAGACAAAGAGCAGTCCCACACAATACAAAAATCCTAGTGGTAAAGCAGACAGTACAGTAGGCCTGTGCAAAGCAGCTAGTATTTGCTTCAGCTTCAATTTTGGCCAATTTAGGGGACAGTGATTCTATTTAGTGATTCAAATCACTGTCCCAAATCAATTCAGCCAAATCTGATTCAGAGATTTGGCTGCTGCTGAATTGGCTGTATCACTAATTCCACAGGCCCCATCCCCCTGCCCACTCTCCCAGCCCTGTCAGTGGCTGTCCTGCCTGGCCCCAGTGTCTCAGCACTTAAAAAAAAAAAAAGAAAAAAAAAAGAGTTTTACACTTACTGGCTCCTGCCAGGCAGGGGGTGATTTCTACTGCCCCACACTGTCCTGTGCTGCATGGAGGGGCTCTGCCACAAGCCCCCCAGAGGCCCCAGTGGTCACTGCAGCAGCTGGTAAGTGCAGGGCTTTCAATTTTTTTAAAGCATTGGGACCCTGGGGCCGGGTAGGGCAGCCATTTACAGGGCTGGAAGAGCAGGCAGGGGTCAGGGGGAGCTCAGGCGTGCTGGGGGAGTAGGCAGGGGATGGTGCCTGGCGGGGGTCCCCTCCCTCCTCCTCCAGCCCTGCCTCTGCCCCCTACTTACCAGCACAGAGTCTGGGTCCAGCTCCCTCTGGCAGTGAGCCAGGACTGCCCTATCTCCGAATCTCCTCTCAATCTTTTCTGAATTGATTCGGAGGCTTCAGACTGATTTGGACTTTTTTATAGGTTTCCCAACTTGATTTGGATTTGGAAATTCAGCCACCAAATTAGGTCAAATCTCCTCTGAATTGAATCAGCAACTGAAGCTTCACATAGCCATAGTAGGCAGGTGCAGAAAGCATACTCAATGGCTTTAAAGGCTGTAGTAAAGAAGTAACTTCAGTTGTCTTGGATCTTCTTGCTACTGGACACTGGTTTCTCCTTTACCAAGACCTGTGTGGCTGTCAATGCACAACAGCTTCCCCATGTAAAACAAGTCATGTGCAGGCTTCTGCCACTGGTGCAACATCTACTATAATAAGCCATACCAATACCCATAACTTCTACGAAGTTGTGCAGAAATGAACAAGTAGTGACAGAGACAGACAATGTAATCGCTGAGAGTCCCTAGTCACAGATCTACATGCAGGTGGTGGTTGCTTCACCACTGATATGGGACAGGAGGGTGATTCAGCAGCTGCAATCATGACTGGGCAGTCTTTTTTAGGATCTCCTCTGCTCACCCCACACAGGGAGGGGCTAGAAAAGGTGCCTTAAACATAGACTGTCCTACTTTACCTAACCTGACTGGATAACCACTTGCAGTGGGATCATTCTAATTGTGCCTGGAACACAAAAATGTCTTTTGCATCCTGGAATGTACAAACCCTACTAGATGACCCAAACAGTGACATACCTGAATGCAAAACAGCTATAGTTGCCTGAGAACTCTCATGATATAACATCAATATTGCTGCTCACAGTGAGACCATATGTGCAGGTGAAGGCCAGAATGGCGGGCCTTCTTGACAAGGCTTTAAACTAAGACCGCTGGGTGATGGGTGGTCTATTAACAGTTCTAGCCCAGGTCATGTCAGCTGCAGTACAAATAACTTGGGCAGTCCAAGGGAACCTACTCTGGTGACAGCCCAAGGAAGGGTCCTGCTTTACCCCTCAGGGAAGCATTGGGCTTCTCATGGCAGACTTAAGTGCCTGTACACAAATGCCAGGAGCTTGGGAAATAAGCATGAGGAACTGGCCCTTCTCCTATGTGAAAATGACTGTGACCTTGTTGGTATAATGGAGACCTGGTATGACTCCACCTATGATTGGTTGGTGGCTTTAGAGGTTTACAACTTGTATAGGAGAGACCGTGTGGGGAAGAGAGGTGGGGGTATTGCTCTCTACATCAAAGATCAGTTCATCTCACTACAGCTTGAGTTTTCTAATCAGGAAGGGCATCTTGAGACCCTCTAGGTCAAAGTACAAGGAGAATATGGGGAGGGTGACATACTTATAGGAGTCTATTATAGACCTTCCCTCCAACAGGAACAGCTAGATCAGGAATTCAATAGGGAATTGGTCAAAGCCACGTGCTACCAATGCATGATCATTATGGGGAACTTCAACTTCCATGACATCTCTTGGGATGAGCAGATGGCCAAATCTGACAGGTCATGTAGCTTTCTCACTTGTATTGATGACATCTACCT
Source organism: Crocodylus siamensis (assembly GCF_052110815.1). Taxonomy (NCBI): domain Eukaryota; kingdom Metazoa; phylum Chordata; order Crocodylia; family Crocodylidae; genus Crocodylus; species Crocodylus siamensis. The sequence continues at coordinate 32,659,325 of NC_143404.1, read as the reverse complement.
AACACAGGAGGTCTATGGGCTGACTAGGAGAGAGGAATTGCTTGATCTGGTCCTGGCCAAATGGGAAGACCTGGGGAGCAATGTGAGGATTGAGGGGAAGCTTGGTGACAGTGACCATGAATTGGTCACTTTCTTAGTTCACTGAAGAGCAGGCAAACCCCTCACTAAAACATGAGTCCTTAACTTTGGGAAGGCTGACTTTTGCAAACTGGGAGAATTGATCAGTCAGGCAATTAGAGGCCTACCCCATTAGAAATGGGAATACATGAGGAATAGTCTTCTCTCAGAAACATAATCCTAGAAGCACAGGGGAAAGCCATACCATCTTGCAAGAAATGCAGTCAACAGGCAAGGAAGTCCCCCTTGGCTAAACAAGGAACTGTTGGACCTCATTACACTCAAGAGAAACCTGCACCAGCTGGAAAACAGAAAGCATCACCAAAGAGGATCCCGCAGCTCCTCCAGCCTACAGACCACTACCCCATGCTCCTGATTCATGTGGGCACCAATGACATGGTTCGGAGCACCCCCAGCCAGGTCATGAGGCGCTACAGGGAGTTGGGAGCGGGGCTTAGGGGTCTGGGAGCTCAGGTGGTGTTTTTGTCGATCCTCCCAGTCTCGGGCTATGGGCTGAGGAGGGAGAGGAGGATCCATGCGGTGAACCAAAGACTGCGGCACTGGTGTTATCGGGAAGGCTTTGGCTTCCATGACCACAGCCAGCTCTTTGGAGAGAGAGGCAGCGAGCTGCTGGGAAGAGATGGCCTCCACCTCTCTCCCCTGGGGAGGAGGCTCTTCTCAGCCAGGCTGGCTGACCTGCTCCACCGGGCTTTAAACTAAGCCCGCTGGGGGATGGGGGGACTACTGCCCCTGCTGGCCCACTGAACGGCCCTTGCAAAGCCAGCGGACCAAGGCACTTAAAGGGGCACTTAAGGGAGCCCACCCCTGCCCCAGCCCTGGTACAATCTGTGGGCAAGGCAAGAGCCCCCAAGGGCACACTTGCCTGCCTGTACACTAATGCCAGGAGCCTGGGCAACAAGCAGGACGAGCTCGTCCTCCTGCTCAGTGCAAAGAAATATGATGTCATTGGGATAACGGAGACCTGGTGTACAGGAGGGATCGTGTTGAAAAAAGGGGCGGGGGTGTAGCTCTCTATGTGAAGGAAAGCTACATGTCCCTGCAAGCTGATGTTGGCGACCGGCATGGACAGCTAGAGACCCTCTGGGTAAAAATTTGTGGGGAATTCGGCACAGGGGACACAACGGTGGGAGTCTACTACAGACCTCCCACTCAAAGTCCTGAGCTTGACCAGGAGTTCGCCCAGGAACTGACTGAGGCCGCTTGCTCCAGGACCTTGGTTGTCATGGCTGACTTCAATTACCCGGACATCTTGTGGGAAGATCACTCAGCAAAATCTGAGCGGGCGCAAAGCTTTCTCTCGTGCGTGGATGACCTCTACCTGACTCAAGAAGTCTATGGGCCAACGAGAAGCAAAGCGCTGCTTGACCTGGTACTGGCTATGGGGGACGACCTAATCGGCGACCTAGTGATTGATGGGAAGTTGGGTGACAGCGACCACGAGCTGATCACCTTCACCATCTGCCGTAAAGTTGGCAAGTCAGTCAGCAACACAGAAGTCCTTGACTTCAGAAAAGCCGACTTTGACAAGCTCAAGAGGCTAGTCAGTCAGGCCCTCAGGGACCACGACCCCAGGGAGTTGGGAGTTCAAGAAGAGTGGTTGCTTCTCAAGGAAGCGATCCTCAGTGCACAAGCTAAATCTATTCCAACACAGAGGAAAGGCAGCAAGAAGGCACAGCAGCCCCCCTGGCTCTCCAGGGACCTAGTGGACCTACTGTGGCTAAAAAGGAAAGCCTACAAAGGATGGAGGATGGGATTCACCTCCAAGGAGGATTACTCCGCACTGGTCCGGTCCTGCAGGGAGCAAACCAGGAAAGCCAAGGCTGCAACTGAACTCCAACTAGCTTCAGGCATCAAGGACAACAAAAAGTCCTTTTTCAGATATGTGGGGAGCCGGAGGAAAAGCAAGGGCAATGTTGGACCCCTGCTAAACCAGATGGGGCAACTGACAACTGACACCCAGGAAAAAGCCAACCTATTAAATAGGTACTTTACGTCAGTCTTTCATCAGTCACACGGGATGCCCATGCCTGCTATGGGACAGGGAAATCTGGGTGAGGGGGATCCCCTACCCTCCATCAATGCTGACCTCGTGAAGGAACACCTTGAGAAGCTGGATACCTTCAAGTCAGCTGGCCCTGACAATCTGCACCCCAGGGTACTCAAGGAGCTGGCGAGCGTCATAGCCCAGCCCCTGGCACAGATCTTTGAAAACTCCTGGCGCTCTGGTGTAGTGCCCGAAGACTGGAAGAAGGCCAATGTGGTGCCGATCTTCAAGAAAGGGAGGAGAGTGGATCCGGCTAACTACAGGCCCATTAGCCTGACTTCTATCCTGGGGAAGATCTTAGAAAAGTTTATTAAGGAGGCCATCCTTGAGGGACTGGCCCAGGCTAACATTCTAAGGGACAGCCAGCATGGGTTTGTTGCGGGTAGGTCTTGTTTGACCAATCTCATTTCCTTCTATGACTAGGTGACCTATCACCTGGACAAGGGAGAAGAGATTGATGTCATATATCTTGACTTCAAAAAAGCTTTTGATCTGGTATCCCATGATTACCTCTTGGCCAAACTGGCCGGTTGTGGCTTTGGCTCCACCACGATCCGCTGGCTGGGAAATTGGCTTCGTGGTCGGACCCAGAGGGTTGTGATTGATGGCAGTTACTCATCGTGGTGCCCTGTGACAAGTGGGGTCCCTCAAGGCTCTGTCCTGGGACCCATACTGTTCAACATCTTCATTAACGATGTGGACATTGGAGTCAGGAGTGGACTGGCCAAGTTCGCCGATGACACCAAACTTTGGGGCAAAGCATCCACGCCAGAAGATAGGCGGGTGATCCAGGCTGACCTGGACAAGCTCAGCAAATGGGCAGACGAGAACCTCATGGTGTTTAACACCGAAAAATGCAAGGTTCTCCACCTTGGGAGGAAAAACCAGCAGCACCCTTATAGGCTCGGCAGTGCTACATTGGTTAGCACTACAGAAGAAAAAGACTTGGGGGTCATCATTGACCACAAGATGAACATGAGCCTCCAATGCGATGCTGCAGCTAGTAAAGCGACCAAAATGCTGGCGTGCATCCATAGATGCTTCTCGAGCAAATCCCGGGACGTCATTCTCCCCTTGTACTCGGCCTTAGTGAGGCCGCAGCTGGAGTACTGCGTCCAGTTTTGGGCTCCACAATTCAAAAAGGATGTGGAGAAGCTTGAGAGAGTCCAGAGGAGAGCCACGCTCATGATCAGAGGTCAGGAAAACAGATCTTACGATGACAGGCTGAGAGCCATGGGACTCTTTAGCCTGGAAAAGCGCAGGCTCAGGGGTGATCTGATGGCCACCTACAAGTTTATCAGGGGTGACCACCAGGATCTGGGGGAACATCTGTTCACCAGAGCGCCCCATGGGATGACGAGGTCGAACGGTCACAAACTCCTGCAAGACCATTTCAGGCTGGACATAAGGAAGAATTTCTTTACTGTCCGAGCCCCCAAGGTCTGGAACAGTCTAAAGAAGACCTACAAACAGCCTTTCACTGCTTCTCTCAAGCACACCAGTGCCCGGAACTGAGTCTTAATATTGGAAAAACAAAGGTGCTTTACCAGTCTGCTCTTGGCCAGTCAATGCCTCTCCCATCCCCCAACACAGAGATCCTTATTGATGGCCTGGAGCTGGAGAATGTTGAACTGTTTGCATACCTTGTCAATCATCTCTCAAAGAAGGCCACCCTCAAGGATCAGCTCCAGGATAGGATATGATGTGCCAGCTCTGCATTTGGAAGACTGAATCATCATGTATTCAGTGATCACAACATCAGGACTTGAATAATGTTCCTACTATACAAAGCTGTGGTAATCCCAACACTTCTCTATGGCTGTGAAGCTTGGGTGACTTATCGGGTTTCATAGCTTCATCGTTTTATAGTAGTTAGGGGTCAGAAGGGGCCTAAATAGATCATCTAGTCTGACCCCCTGCCACTGGCCAGAGCACATGCTGGGATCACACAACCTCAGACAGGTGTTCATCCAACCTCTTTTTGAATTTACCCAAGGTAGGAATGAGGACCACTTCCCTAGGAAGTTGGTTCCAGATCCTAGCCACCATAACAGTGAAATAGTGCCTCGTAATCTCTAACCTGGACTTATTCTCCAGCAGCTTCTGGCCATTGTTCCTTGTCACCCCAGGTGATGCTGGGGGGAATAGGACCCTTCCTATTTGCTGCTGATCTCCCCTAATGAGTTTGTAGGCAGCCACCAAATCCCCTCTTAGCCTCCGCTTGCTGAGACTGAACAGGTTCAGGTCCCTCAGCCTTTCCTCATAGGGCCTGCCCTGTTGCCCTCTCACCAAGCGGGTGGCCCTCCTCTGAACCCTCTCAAGGCAGGCCACATCCTTCTTGAAGTGTGGTGCCCAGAACTGGATGCAGTACTCCAATTGATGCTGGACCAATGTTGTGTAGAGGGGAAGTATCACCTCTCTGGACCGGCTTGAGATGCATCTTTGGATGCACGACAAGGTGCGGTTGGCTTTGCTAGCTGCGGTCTGGCATTGGCAGCTCATGTTCATCTTGGCGTCAATAATGACTCCAAGATCCCTTTCAGCCTCTGTGCTCTGAAGGGGGGAGCACCCCAGCCTGTATGTATGCTGTGGATTCCTTCTCCCCAGGTGCAGCACCCTGCATTTATCTACATTGAAGCCCATCTTATTACTATCTGCCCACTTCTGTAGTCTGTCTAAATCTAATTGCAGCCTCTCTCTCCCTTTGAGCATGCCTACCTCTCTCCACATCTTGGTGTCATTGGTAAATTTGAACAGTGTGTTTTCCACCCAGTCGTCCAAGTTGCTGATGAAGATGTTGAATGGTTTAGGCCCCAGGACCGAGACCTGGGGGACCCCACTATTCATATCCCTCCAGGTCGAGTACGACCCGTCCACCACCACACTATGGGTGCGCCCCATCAGCCAATTTCTGACCCATCCAACTGTGTAGGCATCAATGCCACAGTTGCTCAATTTATTAATAAGAATGGGGTGAGAGATAATGTCAAAGGCCTTCTTAAAATCCAGAAAGACTACATCTATGGCGACACCATCATCGAGGGATTTAGTTACCCAGTCCTAAAAGGCCATCAGGTTGGTCTGGCAGGACCTGCCTTTGATGAACCCATGTTGATTTCCCCTGGGCATGATCTCGCCTGTTGGCCTCTCACAGATGTGATCCTCGATAATTTATTCAAGGATTTTCCCCAAGACCAATGTGAGGCTTATGGGCTTATAGTTTCCTGGGTCCTCCTTTCTCCCTTTCTTATAAATGGGAACCACATTAGTTCTGGGCATCTGGCCCATGGACCACGATCGCTCGTACAGCTGGGCCGGGGCACAGCAATGACTGCTACAGCAGGGACTACCTGAAAAGCCTGGAGTGTCATCACCAGTGCTACCTCTGGAACATCCTTGGCACAAAGTGGGAGGATCATTGCACAAATGCCAGTGTCCTCACTGATGCTAACGTCACTAGTATAAAAGTGTTGATTATCCAACATCAACTGAGGTGGACAGGTCATTCTGTGTGCATGTCCAATGTACATATACCTGAACAACAGATACACTCCCAACTCAGCCAAGGACAAAGAGCAAGTCCTGAGGGGGGCCAGAGGAAAAACTTGAAGGACACCATCAAGGCAAACCTTAAGAAGTGTGGCATTGACACCACAAATTGGGAAAAACTAGCTCAGGACATGGCTACACAATGCCACCTTGTGAGAGAAGGTACATCTTACTTTGAGGAAAACTGTCTTCCCCTGGAGGCAGACAGATGACTGAAATGGGAAAGGAAACAAGACCAAGACATCTGTAGTCTGACCTTCCCTTTAACTACTACCTGTGACATTTGCCAGAGTTTGCAACTCTAGGATCCGCCGCCTTAGCTTTAAATGGACTCATTTACAGCCCTTTACTTGACCTGTGGGAATAATCATCCTCAACCATGAAGGATCGCCCACAATGAATACCATGTATGGTTTATACTAGATTGCCAAACTGCTCAAAATTGAATTTATGAAAAATCTGTACTAAAATTTGCATCAGTTTTAAAAAAAAGTAATACGCATCAATTACTAAGTCTGCTTAGATAAACTAAGTCTACAGGTACTATGTGCAAATTGGTACAGCTATTTAATTTCAAGGTTATTTCTTTCAATGTGCTCCTCATTTCCACATAGTCAAGGAGAGCAGGGTCTGATAATAAGGGGGGGGGGGGGGGGGGAGACTGTCAGGGGAAAAGTTGTGGGGAAGCACAGAGCCAAGGGCCACCTGATCACTCAGATTTACTTTCCTTGCTGTAGCAGTTGAAGGGAGATAAATTCAAGGCAGACTTCCAATCATTAGATTATGTACCTGGAAAATTATAACAAATTAATACATTTTCCATATACAGAATCTAATTATTGGTGGGGGGCTGTGTTTCCTTTAAGCTGTGCGGCATGCAGCTGTGCAGGAGTGCCTAGCAGCACAGCATGAGCGCTCCTGCACAGCTGTGCATGCCATGCAGCTTAGAAGGAATGCGGGGGTGGGGGGTCATCTTTTAATCAGGGTCATCCTCTATTCAAGTAAATAAGGTAGTCTAAATTAGATATTATTCAACATGATTTACTATACAGTTTCTGCCAATAATTCTGGAGTTCATTACAGGTACCTTATTGAAATTTAAGCTTTATTGACTAGCTTTGATTGGTTACACAGGTCACATGGTAAATTATAGAATGGATGAAAGTAAATTTGAGTCAGGCCTTCCAGTATTAAATACTCTTATTTAGAAATTCTGAATTGCTTTTTGGTGAATTACTTCCAATATTCATGTACAATATGCTCACATTTATGAGCTCATTTGCTAGAATATTAATGGATTTAAAATGCAAAAGGGCCCATTCAGTTTAATTAATTAAAAAAGTTAAGTTTTTTTGAACTTTAGAGAACTAACTCTGGGATTGGAAGAAAAAAGGGTGTATATTATATCTGAATATGAAGTACAGTACTGCACAAAGCCACCTTAATCCAGGCACTGTGGAAGAATGTTAAAGGGAAACAGCTTTATGGAATTCATGAGTTGAAGGCATATTTTATGAAATATTGGAAAGATGTAACACTTAAAAAGGGCTATATTCATATCTAAATTGACAGCTTCTTTCTTGTTAGAATAATTATAAGATGTAATGAATAACTTTTGCATTGCAGTTGCCCTAATGACTGAAACTGTTGCCATGGGATATCACACCTCAGTAGTGTATCTGTTCATAATACACAGATCTATAAAATGAAATTCAGCTGACTGAGATTAAAATGTGCTTTGGCTAAATTTCTGCAGGTTTTTATATTTAGTAAATTTTCCAAAGACTTTTAAAAAATTAAACAGATGCCTCAAGAGAAGTTCCAGGATGAAAAAGCTGAACTCACTGTCAGAAAAAATCTTTTTAATAGTGCCGTATGTTTTATAAATATTGACTGAAACAGGATAGAAAGCATTCAGACTATTTCACAGTGTTTTGCTATTATTTAATAACATCTTAGATAACATTTTACCTCTTCTGCCATTTTACTTTCCTTTGTAATTATTATCTAGTAGCTTCCAGAAGTCTAGTAGCATCTAAAGATGCCACCTGAAATAGTGACCCTATTTCACTAGACACTGCATGGGAATGCAATAAGAGACCGTCACAATCCTGATAAATTTCTAGGTAGGGCTTTCAAAAGCACTGAAGTAATATTCAGTGGTTGCTGGCAACCTGTGTAGCTTGTGAGTGTGTGCACTCCTAAATCACTGAAGGTATGGACAGACAAGAAACGTCACCTAGTTAAAAGAGGGAGGGTATTAACTATGCATCAGCTGTTCCACAGTAACTGTCTAGTGTTTCTGTACTTACCTGACAGTCCTTTACCCTTCAGTAAACCAAGGCTAAGCTACTGTGGTTTAATTTTTATTTACTGTAGGGTAAACTCTTAAACCTCAGCTGGAATGGCATAACTTTGAATCATTTAGAGCAGAGGCGGGCAATTATTCTGGGCAGAGGGCCACTTACCCAGTTTTGGCAGGCTGTCAAGAGCTGTATGAGTAGCCCTTCCCCTTGACAAGTGCTCCACCCCCTGGTCACCATCTTGGGACCAACGTCCCATGGCTAGCACCGGTGGGACCCAGAGTGGGGCACAGGCTGGCGGGGGTCTGTGGAGCCAGGCTGGGCTGCACCAGCAGGGAGCGGGGAGCTGACCCGGCTCCATAGAGCCCTGCCAGCTGGGACCTCATGCTCCTGCCACCCTGCTCTGGGCCCCACCGGCATTGGCCCCGGGACACCAGTGTGGGCCCTGTGCTCCCACTGGCTCCCCACCTGCTCGCACCCAGTGCCCCCCAGCCCTGCAGTACAGGTGGGGGGCAGTGCACAGCCCCAACCCCCTGCTCACCAGCAGAGAAGAAGCTAGCGCTGAGTGTGGGGAAAAGTGGTCCCTCACCTGCCCCATGGCCAGTGCCCCATGTTCCAGGTGCTCACAGCCCATGTGGGGTTGTCTGGAGCAGGCACAGGTATGCCCAGGCGGGCTGCAAGTAGTTGCAGCATGGGGCGCTGGGCATGGGGCGGGCAAGGGACCACTTTTCCCCACACTCAGCACCAGCTTGTAACCCACCTTCTGCCAGCTTGGGTGGGGGTGGAGCAAGCAGCCCCACCCCGCCCCATGCTTGGCACCCCACACTGCAGCCGCCCCACGCTGCAGCGACTCGCCTGGGGCTGCCTGTGCCTGCTCTGGACAGTTCTGTGTGGGCTGCAAGTGCCTGCAGCACAGGGTGCCAGCCATGGGGTGGGCAAGGGGCCACTTTTCTGCACGCAGGGAAGGAGCCCAGGGAAAAGCTAAGCATGGGGGGGAGCAACCCCTCCCCAGCCCATGCCCAGTGCCCCACGCTGCAGGCGCTTGCAGCCTGCATGGGGCTGTCCAGAGCAGGCACAGGCAGCCCCATGCAGGTTGCAATCAGCTGCAGCATGAGGCACCAGGTGTGGGAGGGGCCGCTTCCCTCCCCACGCTCCTTCCTTGCCTGGGATCCCTCCCCCCACCTTTATCTGAGCTTCCCACGCTGGGGCAGCCATGTGCTTCCCGCCCAGAAACTGTGGATGGGGCTTCCAGCTGGGGGGCGGGGCTGGGTGGGCCCTGCTGTTGTTGGATCCTGCTGGCCTTCCCCTGGGTTCTACTGCCTTCGGTTCCTGTCATTTTTGACAGGAACCAAGGGCAGAGAAATATTAATTTTTTACATTTTTTAGGGGCCCTGTGGGCTGGATAGAATGGCCTCCCATGGGCCATATTTTGCCCATCCCAGGTTTAGAGGGTATTTATGATGATTTAACACCCCTTAACTAGCGAATGCTCTCATTTTAAGTGCTTTTATTCTGGTTTTAAGGTAACCTGTAACAAAGCCTTTACACAGAGTTATCATGGAATAGCTGACATACAGTAAGTCCCTCCCACAAGAGGCATAATTAGTTTGGACTGTGCTCTGGGAAGTCCCCCTTTCCTCTCTCCTTCCCCAACCCCCATACCTTCTGTGCAGGTCTCTGGCTCTGAAGGTTCTGGCAGCAGTGGTGGCACAGGAACTACAGCTGTAGATTTGCTGCTGGAGGGAGATGTCATCTCATTTTGTGCTGCAGTGATGTGTGTTGAGGGGACAAAAAACCCCACTGTTTTTTGGCAGCAAGAAAAATGATGTGACATCTCCGCTGTGCATCAGAAACTACATTTCCCAGAATGCTCTTTACGTGGTCCTGCACACTCCTGAGCTACCACTACTGCTTTGCTGCTGGAGCTAGAAAGTGCCAGAGAGTCGGGGGCTGAAGGCAGGGTTCGAATTATGGGGGAGTCGGGGAAGAGAGAGGCTGAGATCCTCATAAGAGACAAAAGCCTCCGCTGTAAGATTTGAAAATCATAACCTGGGGGGGTCCTCCGATTTTATTAGAGCATTGTGCTGCGCAGCCCGTTTCTTTTCTTTTTTTGCATACCCATCCAAGAGTCACAGTCTAATTTGAACTTTGGCTGGAGGGTGAGGTGCCTCTCACTGCATTCTGACCCCCACCCTCCACTTACAAGCAACTCTAGGAGCTTGTGCTCTGCTCACCCATCCATCTTTATGCTACTGTCTGCCTCCTCCCCTCCTTTTATCTCACTGTAAGTCATTTATTTTTTCCTTACTGCTAAATGTTTTAATGAATCTGACCCTAAAGACAAGACAGATGAAAGCTTAGAGGAGAGCAGAGGCATAGCAAGTTAGAGTGGCTTGCCACAGTTCACTGGCAGCCAAGAATAGCACTATATCTAGTTTTCTATCAGTCTGCTGTCCCGTTCACTAGGCCATGGGTGCCAAACATATAGCCCACAGGCTAGATTTGGCTCTCAGAGCTGCTCTGTTTAATCCTCTGAGCTACTGGTGGTAGGCTACCAGAAACTGGGAAGTGGAGCTAGGGAGCATAGCCTGTGTGTTGTTCTCAAGAGATTAAGGAGTTAAGCTTATAGAACAATAAAGCTTGCTTATTCAGACAGCAATAACTTGCCTATAGTACTACTGTTATCATGTGTAATCCCCAGGGAAATCTAACGATTTGTATGTAACACTCTTAAAGGTATCCACACATCTTCCCCCTTTACACGTAACATATACCCATATATTACTAATATTGGCACTTTAGTTCAACCCATAGTTAAAGCACATTTTAACATGTCTCTATTAGTCTTTGTGTTGGCTTTATAATTCTAATAGTATTTGGTCTCTGATCATGGGCTCTTTTAGGTCTCCAAAGTTGCATGTCTGGCTCAGCAGTCTGAGGTCTTTGACAAATTCTTCTATTGTCTGTATTATTTCTGCTTTTGGGCCTGCTATATTAAAAAAAAAAAGCTACCTTGAGTGGATTTTCCTTCACTGTAGCTCCACTGGCCATCATATATATGGTGAAACACTGCTTAAATTTCTTCCAGTTTTCTGCCATATTGCTGGACAGCTTTAACTTTTCTGGAATTCTGAGAAACTCCATTTTTTGTCTTTCTTTGCACCCTACTCCTTACCATGTTTTGTTCTTAAAAGACCAGAGTTAAGCTTATAGAATGATAAAGCTTGTTTATTCAGTGAGCAGTACGTTGCCTACAGTTCTTCTGTTCCCTTCTGCAATCTCCTAGCAAATGTAACAACTTATACATAACCCGCTTAAAGGTATCCATACAGCCTGCTGCAGAATTTGGAATGAACATGGCTGTCAGCACAGGTGGGCAACACATGATACAGATGCATACAGAGCTTGAGCAGCTGCCACCCTGTGCTGGAGCTGCTGCTGCCATTATGTGTCCCAGGCCAGACCTGGAGCCCTTGCTGCCACATACCTGGGGCTGGAGTTACTGTAGCCTGGGGCACAAAGTGAGTTTGACATCCCTGTACTAGGTAATGGTGCCTCTACTAACCCCTTTGAAATTAATGGAACTGTTTTCAATAGTAGGTTTTTGAAGGATGGCAAAATTGGGTAGTGAGTGACTACATGATATGCTTGTTGAACATTAACTTAATAAAACAGCACAGTAGTATGGTGGTGTCACAGAGCACTTAGGTGCCCTGTGCCTGAAAGCAGAAACAGCTCGGGAGAGACCCCTAGTGGTAAGAAGGGGGAGGTTCAGCTGCCAGTCACCAGGGCAGCTCAGGTGCTAGTTGCTAGGGCAACCAGTAAAACCAGCTGGCAGGAAGGGGCAGGGCTTAGCCCTTCTTAAGCCCAGGCAGGAGGCCAGGAGGGCAGTTCCCCTCTGGCGACCAAGGGAGAAGGAGCTCGGCTAGTACAGACGAAGGGGAGAACTCTGATGGTGGGAGCATCCCCTGGTCACTTCTGGGGTTGGAGTGCTCTCTCTGGTAGGGATTGAATGTTGTTTGACTGGACAGTCTAGCTTTTATGTTGTAGCCCAAGGGCTTTGTGTTCTTGTGTTTACTGCTTTGACTGGAGGACCGGAAGAGGCTATTAGGGGTTGGAGGAGGCCTCATAGGAGCTCCACAGTAGCATGGGGGCCTTGGCACCAGAGAAGGTGAAGCATTTGGGGTGCATTGACCCCAGCCCCAGAGCAAGGGGGTGGGCAGTGAGGAGCCCCAGAGCAAGGGGGTGGGCAGCAAGGAGTCCCAGAGCAAAGGAGGGGCAGCGAGGAACCTCAAGGAGGTAAAGGAGAGGGCCAAGGCGTAATAGGGCCCAGGTCAAACCACGTCAGTACCATCTGCGAGGCTTGGGCTGCGGTGTAGGGGAGGAAAAGGAGTCACAGGTAGTGCCCCCTGGCATCGGGGATCATAAAAATGGGCAGCCTCCCGCTAATTACATCAATCAATTAAGATCAAGGCGTGGCAGGTGAGTAAGCAGGCAGTTGGCCCATAACAGGAGGGCGGAGTCACTCCTAGAAAGGCTCGGATCGCGATACTCCTGTCACGGGTGTTTAAAAACCATGCTAATAGCGTACTGTATCATGTTATTAGGCTAATGCACAGTAAGCATCATAAAATAACTGTGCGCCAATGCTACCGCACACTAACTATAGTTACTGCTCATTCAGTTAGTACTTTAATAAGCAAGTATTAAACTAAATTCACAGTATCTAAGGTGCATTAATGAACATATAGACATGCCCAAGGTATAATTGAAATTTCCAAGAGATTTGCCTCCTATTGAAGACAATATACCTATTTCTTCTCTTGGCTACATTCATGCAACTATATTGAAAATCATTTTAGTGACATTTCATGAATGAAAAGGAGAGTAGGATTTAGCTATTATATAATTCTGATGCAAGTAACTCCCTTTCATGTAAATCCCATGCAAGTGTTCGAATGTTTTGGAGTCTCCTATACGGCATAGAAAGGCATATCCTATAGCCATACACTGTAATATCAAGGATACAAATTTAGGTCCTGTGCTGTTTTAACTTAACATTTCATAAGCCCTCTGTTCCTGTCAGACTATTTACTTCCCCCAGAAAGTGTTATTTTCAGCAGATTCCTATTTCAAAATAGTGCACAGTATGTACATGTGCTTTCAGGTGCATTCTCAATCAAATGAAAATATTTTTCCAGTGTCTTGTGTCTCTATTCTAACTACCATACCTTCCTGCATGGGTGACCAGTGCCTATTGAGTCAGTGACCTGGGGAGGGGCAGGTTGTTTACGGAGGCTGATCATGGCCTGACAGGGGGTGCATCAATGCTTTTAGGGGTACACCCCCTACGCATCACCACTGCCTTCCCATTTCTTTCTTCTGGTTATTTAGCCCTGTTTATGTATGTAAGTGGCAGAAAAGATAAGTCACTGCCATAGGCCAAACGAGGAGGCAAAATTATTGTTGAGGTTATATTGTAGGCATAAATGTTTTGTAAATGCCATAAAAATAGAAGGATGTGGTCTTCTCTGAGCCAGCACACAAATGGTAAGAAGACTATGTGATCCTTCAAATTTTTATATGTGAGTAGGGAAAGTGGTTGCTCCGAAACAGAAATCAATAAAGAAAATACCCAAGTAAAGATTGTTTCCATCACTCTGCCTCTTCTCTCCCTCTTCCCACACCACTCAGCACTGTTGATATCTATAGCTAGTAGAGTTGAGAGGACATGGCATGATGAGGGGCTGTGGAAGAAAAATTTGAGATTGAGGTGCATTGTTTGTGATGGACAATAACAAAAAAATAGTTCTTTGGATGGAGAACTATAGAGCATGTGTGACAGGTTCATGCCCCTCTGTTTCTGGCCCATCTTTAGCCCATTGCTCCCAGGCCCTGGACCAAGTAGTGGGCTTTACTGGTTGGCACAGTGCCAGCTGGCTTTATTGGAACCCAGCCACCCATGGCTTGGTGTGGAGGCAGGTCAGGCATGCACCTGTTACAGTATGTTTGGTGCTTAATATGTCATTGCATTGGTTTTGCATCTGGTTCATTCTGTGTGTGGAAACTATATAACACCATTTCTCTTTTAGTTTTGGTTCACAGGAGTTGCCCATGTGATACTTTTTGAACAAGATTCACTTATTCATACAGTACTAATTAGTGTTGTTTTCAAGTGTTTATCTGAACCTTTGTAGTGTTCTATTTGTGTGTCTTTGGTTTCATGCATTTAGTTTTTCTCTTAAGTGCAATTAAATAGAAAAAAAATGCCAAAATTTGGTTTAAATTACTTGCTTATACTTGGTATTTTGCTAGGGTTTTAAACTGCTGCCTATCATCTGTCTCAGTACAGAGCATGCAGCAGTAATTCAAGAAAAAACACACTCAAGAAAAGTTAAATTACATTGTAGGACATGCAGTTGGCTAAAATATTGTAAAATATCTGATACTGATACTTCTAAAAGTTTTTCCAACTCCTGGAACTAGGAGATAAAAAATCCTATAGCTAAAAAAAATCCCCTTACTGAAATGGCTTTCAAAGCCTTTATGTAGATCAGGGCTGCCCACCTGGCAGTTCATGGGCTGCCCGTGGCCTACACAGGGTTAGCATGTGGCTCCTGGGCTTCCACTTGGCAGCCACCATCTCCTCCAACCCCAAGCACTCCTGTCATTACAACCAGGTTTTTGGGTTCCCCGGTCCTCCTTCTACTCTTACTACCTGCCTCTGTTTCTGAGGGCACGTCAGTGCAGAGGGAGGGGCCCAGTAGGAGGGAGCTGCCTGAACAGTGAGTGGCTTTTGAGACTATGACCCGTGATTTGTGTTGCCCTTGGAACTATGTCTGATGACATGTATGGCACCTGACTACCCAGAAGTTGGATAGCACCAATGTATATTAAACATTTATTAACCCCTGTTCTGCTTTATCTTTGTTTTAGAAGAAATTTGGAAATGAAACTGGGGCTTTAAATTGAGACAGCAATTTTTGACTCTCTTGCCCTAAATTTCTAACTAATCTTACTATGTATTTCTACAGACAAATCTGTTACTGACTTCCCATTACACAATATACCAAAATACCCAAAATGCATTTGTATCTCTCATATCAGGGTCTCTGTGTACTTTACTAAAACTAATGAGTTAGGGATGTTGGTTGTACCAGTGTTGGTCTAAGGACATAGTTAGACAAGGTTCTTTGTGCACATGTGATATCTTTTATTAGACTAACTAAATAGTTGAAAAATTGTTCTTTGGAAGCTTTTGGGCACATACGCCCTTCTTCAGGCACAGAGAAAGTCTGTTAGTGTTTGTGCCTGAAAGCTTGCAAAGAACAATTTTTCCAACTATTTAGTTGGTCTAATAAAAGATATCACCTCTTCCCAAAGAACAATGAGTTAGGAATTAATACTAAATCCACTAAAGTCAGTAAGATTAAACAAGTAAATACCATATTGAATGCATACCACATGCTCAGGAATATAATAAACAGCTTGTTTTTGACACCAGCTTGAATGAAGAAAAAAGATTTTGTCTGTTTTGACAAGCAGAATGAAGAAAAAAGATTTTTTTCCAGAGTTATGGTTGCATAGAGCAGGAACAGGGCCTCATTTTCAGCTGCCTCACACTACTTTTCCAGCTTACATTGTGAAATAGGAGGAGAAAGATAAGAAGCAGTTAACAGGCAGCAAAGTAATAGAATCATAAAAAATTTGGGTTAAAAAGGACCTCAGGAGGTCATCTAGTTCAGGTCATCTAGTTCAACCCCCTGCTCAAAGCAAGGCCATTCCCACCTAGAACATCCCAGCCAAGGCTTTGTCTATCCAGGCCTTAAAAAATTCTAAGGATAGAGATTCGACAGTCTCTCTGGGTAACCTGTTCCAGTGCTTTACTACTCTCCTAGTGAGAATTTTTTTCCTAATATCTAACCTGAACTTTCTATGTTGAAACTTGGCACCATTGTTCCTTTTTCTGTCATCTGCTACTACTAAAAACATTCTAGCTCTATCTTCTTTGGAACCACCCTTCACGTAGTTGAATGCTGCTATTAAATCTCTCTCCAGTCTTATTTTCTGCAGGCTAAATAAGCCCAGTTGCCTCAGATTCTCCTCATGAGTCATGAGCCCCAGCCCCCTAACCATTTTTGTTGCCTTCTGCTGAACTCTTTCCAATTTGTCCACATCTTTGCTGTAGTGAGGGGCCCAAAACTGAAAACAGTACTCCATATGTGGATTCACCAGTGCTTAGTAGAGGGGAAAAGTCACTTCCCTCGATCTGCTGGCAATGCATACTAATGCAGCCCAGTATCCTATTAGCCTTTTTGTCAATGAGGGAACACTGTTGGCTCACATTCAGCTTGTTCACTCTAACCCCAAGGGGTTTTCTGCGGAGCTGATGCTTAGCTGTTCAGTCCCCAGCCAGCACCAGTGCATGGGATTCTTTTATCCTATGTGCAGTAATTTGCACTTATCCTTATTGAACCTCATGAGTTTTGGCCCAATCCTCAAATTTTTCTACATCTCTCTGTGAATCCTAGTCCTACCCTCCAGCATATTTACCGTTCCCCTCAGCTTGGTGTCATCTATAGACTTGCTGAGGGTGAGTCCATCCCATCTTCCAAGATGCTGTTGAAGATATTAAATAAAACCAGCCTTAGGATGGACCCCTAAGGTGCTCAACTCAATACTGGCTGCCAGCTAGACATTGAGCCATTTGAGCCTGAAAATCCATTTAGTCTTCTATCCACCTTGCAGTCCATTCATCCAACCTATAATTCCTTAACTTGTTTTCAAGAATGTTGTTGGGGACCATATCAGAAACCTTGGTAAAGTCAAGGTATATCACATCCACTTCTATTCCCACATCCACAGAGCCAGTCATCTCATCATAGAAGGCAATCCAGTGGGTCTGGCATGACTTGCCCTTGGTGAATCCATGCTGACCATACCTAATCACCTTCTTCTCTTCCAAGTGCTTAGAAATGGATTCCTTGAGGATGTGCTCCATGACTTTTCCATGGATTGAGGTGAGGCTGACTGGTCTGTAGTTCTCCAGATGCTCCTCCTTCCCTTTCTTAAAAATGGGCACTATATTTGCCATTTTTAAATCACCTGAGATATCTCCCAACTGCAACAAGTCTTCAAAGATAATGGCCAGCAGCTCTGCAATCATATTGGCCAACTCCCTCAAGTGCATTGTGTCTGGGCACATAGTTTCATAGTTTCATAGTTTCATAGTAGCTAGAGTCGGAAGGGACCTAGGTAGATCATCTAGTCCGACCCCCTGCCTTAGCAGGAAAGAGCACCGGGGTCAGATGACCCCGGCAAGGTGCTCATCTAACTTCCTTTTAAAAATCCCCAGGCTAGGAGCCTGCACCACTTCCCCTGGAAGCTGGTTCCAGGCCCTAGCCACCCTGACTGTGAAGTAGCGCCTCCTAATATCTATTCTAAACTTACCCTCCGCCAGTTTGTGACCGTTATTCCTGGTCACTCCTGGCAGCGCACGGGGGAACAGGGACTCCCCCAATACCTGCTGATCCCCCCTGACCAGTTTGTAGCAGGCCACAAGGTCCCCCCTTAGCCTTCTCTTGTGGAGGCTAAACAGGTTCAGGTCCCGTAGCCTATCCTCATAAGGCCTGTCCTGCTGACCCCTGATCATACGAGTGGCCCTCCTCTGAACTCTTTCCATATTGTCCACGTCCCTCTTGAAGTGTGGCGCCCAGAACTGGACGCAGTACTCCAGCTGCGGCCTGACCAGTGCCGCATAGAGGGGGAGGATCACCTCCCTGGACCTGCTCGAGATGCATCTGTGGATGCATGACAGGGTACGATTGGCCTTCTTGACTGCCTCCCCACACTGCCGGCCCATGTTCATCGTGGAGTCAATGACGACTCCAAGATCCTTTTCCGTCTCCGTGCTGGCAAGAGGGGAGTTCCCCAACCTGTAAGTGTGGTGCCGGTTCTTCCTCCCCATGTGCAACACCTTGCACTTATCAGTGTTACATGGACTTGTATACATCCAACTTTTCTGAATAGTTCCTAACCTAGTCTTTCACTATTGGCTGCTCACCTCATCTCCAAACTGTGCTGCCAAATGCAGTAGTCTGGGGGCTGACTTTGCCTGTAGAAAATGTCTTAAGTCTTTTCCATATAGTCTGTCTTTAGGTTGCCTCTCCCATTCAGCAAGGAATCCTCACTTTCCCTGTTTTTCCTTTAGTTGCTGACATACTTGTAGAAACCCTTCTTGTTACCCTACATGTCTCTTTCCAGCTACAACTCCAGTTGAACTCTGGCCTTCCTGATTCTATCCCTGCATGCCCAAGCAATACCATTATACTCCTTCCTAGTCATTTGTCCAACTTTCCACTTCCTGTCATCTTTTTTTTTGTGTGTTTTAGTTCACCAAAGAGTTCACTGCTAAGTCAAGCTGGTCTTCTGCCATACTTGCTAGTCTTCCTGCACATTGGGATATTTGTTCCTGTGCCCTCAGTAAGGTTTCTTTAAAGTACAGCCAAGAATCCTGGAGTCCTTTCCCCCTCAAACTGGCCTCCCAGGGGATCTTGCCTATCAGTTCCCTCCGTGAGTCAAAGTCTTCTTTTCTGAAGTCCAGGGTCCTTACTCTGCTCCTCTCCTTTTTTTTCTTTCCCCAGGTTCCTGAACTCAATCATCTCATGGTTGCTGCTGCCCAAGTTGACACTACTACATTCACCACCAATTTTTCCTTGTTTATGAGGAGCAGATCAAGTAGAGCACAGACCTTAGCTGGCCTCTCCAACTGTTGCACCAGGAAGTTGCCCCCATCATTCTCTAAAAACTTCTTGGATTGGCTGTGCATTGTTGTACTGCCCTCCCAGGATGATTGAAATCCCTCACAAGAACTGGGGCCTGTGACTGGATAACTTCTGCTAGCTGTTTGAAGAAGGCCTCATCCATCTCACCGTCTCATCCTCATGATCTATAGCACACACCCACCATGATGTCATCCTTGTTGCTCTTCCCTCTGACTCTAACTTCAACAGGCCTACCTCCAGTTTCATACTGGAGCTCTGAGCAATCGTATAGTTTTGTACATAAAGTGCAACTCCTCCTCCCCATCATCTCCCATGCCTATCCTTTCAGAACAGTTTATACCTATCCATAACCCTGCTTCAATCATGTGAGCTATTCCAACACAACTCTTTATTCCAATCATGACATATTTCCATGACTATGCAAGAGCTTTCAATTTTTCCTGTTTGTTTCCCAGGCTCTGTGCATTTGTGTACAGACCCTGAGGTAACTAACTGATTGCCTACTTCCTCAGGAAAAATGAGAAGGCCTCCCCTGTTGCTTCCTTCTGCTTGTGTTTTCTCCAGGGCACCCAGTTCCCCACTTACATAAGGGCTTTGGTCTCCATCTCTTGATGAACCTAGTTTAAAGCTTGCCTCACTAGGTTAGCAAGCCTGTCTGTGAAAATGGTCTTCCCTCTCTTTGTCAGGTAGAGCCCATCTCTTCTTAGCAATCCTTCTTTTTTGGAACAACATCCTGTGGTCAAAGAAGTCAAACCCCTGCTGGTGACACCATTTAGGCAGCCATCCATTGATCTGCAGGATGTGTCTGCTCCTGCCCAGGTTCTTCCTCTTGACTGGAAGGATTGAGGAACTCACCACCTGAGTCTCTGTGCCCTTCATACTTGTATGCAGAGCCCTGTGGTCACTTTTTATCTTCTCAGGGTCTCCTGTGGCAGTATCACTGGTTCCCTCTGAAAGGTTAACTTGATTGGTAGAACATCAAAACTTAAAAAAGAGAGATAGTTGGTAACACCCTTGCAGTGGAAAACAATCAACTCTTAAGTCAATTGACTTCCTCAGCTTCCTGAGCAGTAAAACATCAGCCGCTGCACTATGGGACAGGAATCAAAGCAGGATGTTTCTCTCCCAGAAAGAAAATCATGATTTCTGTTAAATACATACACAACACAATTTTGGTGGAAAATGTGGTAACTTGTTAAGATGTTACTAACATGGTCTGAGCTCAAACTGTAGAAAGAAATTTCTGTCTCTTCCAATCCAGCCTTTGAACTACTCTGTCACACGTCTCTTACCCTTTTGAAATTCTTCTGATGCATATATAGTAATCACTGATTGTTTTAAAATTCCATTTTAGGGAGTTAAGTAACCAATTTTAAAACCATTACTGCGTGTAATTTACCAGTGACTCAGGAGGCCTGTTCTTTAGACTTTCCTAAAGCAAACATAATAATCTACATAATATTATTATCCCTGTTTTACACAGCAGCAAGTGAAGCACACAAACATCTTGGTGGCTGTCCTACACCCAGTAGCAGATCAGTGATAGGGCTAGAAATAAAACCCAGCAATCCTGACACTCAGACAAGTCTTCTAACCACTCACGGGAAAAAAAAATTCCCCTTTGCTTTCCTACTTAATTTGAAGAACAACTCAATATGGTTTAGGTAAAAAGGGCTTAGACTGTATTTGCCTAAGAACCACATGCATTAGTTGTGGTATATTCACAACAGGAATATTGTTAGTGGTAATGACAAAAAAATTATATTTAGAGATTTGCTTTTAGGAATTGGTTTGTAGGTAGAGTAGATATACATTAGAACAATGGTCCAGGGAATGGTAAGAGTTAATTGGTTTCTAAAAATCTGTTTGTGACTAAGTTTCATGGTCTCAGGCTTCAAGGCAGACACCGTGTCTGAGGCCAACAGACAAAGAGGCTGGGAATTTGCACAATGTTCCCTGAAAATCCGTAACATGAAATAAGGTGGCATTAGGTCACAGTGACCAGCCGCAAAACCTCTAGGATTTCTGGTTTTGGTGGACGGGCAAATTAGGAGGCCGGGGTTGCCCAAATTAAGACACTGGTAAATAACCAAATGAAGATATATGCATGCGCTGGGTTTGTTGGAAAAAAATAATATGCTGACAGAACAACGTGGACAGTATGACAGCCACAGGGAGACCAATCGATGGTACCCAGAAATGAAGAGTCATGGGGGGGGAACAGTACAAAAGGAGGGATTTCAGAGCAGCAAAAGAGTTGCCAAGGGGGATCTTGAGACCACAATGGACAGAAGGCACACTGTAAGCTTATCTTACTTACCCTCTAAGACTACTGCCATTCAAGAAGGAACCACAGGGTAAAGATTGCTTACTGTCCAGACATACCTTCCCTCTGTGACAGCCTTAAGATTGGTTGATATAGAATCAGAGACTTGTCTGCATTATTCTTATCTGCTATCACTGTGCATCAATAACATTTGCCTGTTATCAAATGGAAGAAGTCATGGTCTGTCAGAGGGTTTGGGTCTGCCCAGAATAAGGTATCTAGGTCATAAATCTAGTGCCAATGGGTGGTAGTGGCAGCAATTCCTTGATTCAAGAAGGAACACTACCATGGATCTTTGAAGGGTCTTGAGGTGACTTAATTGAGGTTCACTAGAGTGTCCCAGGGGAGGAAAAAAAGCAGTGGCTATAGTGTCAGAGGATGATTGAATGTAAGAACAAACTTCTTTACAGTAAGGGAGACCAGTAGAGGTTCACTGATACATTGGCCCCATATTGTATCAGCACTGATAGGAGGAAAATTGACATTATCATCAATCAGCTTTTTTTGGCTGATATGGCCCATAATGTCACTGATAAATGCAGCAGGCATGCATACAGCTGTAGTACAGCACACAGGTGGCCAGGAGCCAGCACAGTAATGTGGAGAGCAGTGTCTGGCTGGTAAGTCTGTTGTGGGGGAAGGGATGTGGAGGAAGGAAGGGTCATGGGAGAGAAGACTGAGGACCTCCCACAGTGAGAGAGGGAGTGGAGCTGGCACTGGGGTTAGGGCAGGGACAAGTGCTGCACAGCCAGGGTGGGGCATGGGATGAAGCCTCAAGTGGCTTATCTGGAGGATGTGGGGGGGGGCTCCCACCACTGCACACACTCCAGGAGGACATGGGGGTGTGCTCCCCAGATCTACATGCAGGGTGAAGGTGGGCTGTGGTTGTGGGCTGGAGCCAAGTATGGCATCAGGCTCTTCCTGGTGGGGAGATTGGACTGGGACTGTGCTCAGGCGGGTGGCAGCAGCACTGGGGGGGCGTCTACAGGTTGGGCTCCAACCACCCCAAAATTCACCACAGCCCCCCTTCCAGGACTGCCACCACTGACCCTGAGTGCAGGCCAGCCCAGCCCAGCCCCCCACCCATCAGGAAGAACCCAGCACTACCCCCGGCCCCAGCCTACAGTGGCAGCTGTCAAGGAAAAATCTTAAGTTTGGTGCTGCCATCACAGGGAGTTGAAACTACAGACAGGCCCCCAGAATGTGCCCTCTGGGTGACCTGGAGGCTTGTCAATCACAGAGCATGAGGTAATCTGATCTAACGCACATGCTCAGTTCACTGACTGCATGATGTAATTTGACTAGAAATTTCTCTGTGAAGAGCATTCTGCTTGGCCACTAAATTCTTATAAAAAGGTTTGTGAGCCGCCACCCAGGTGTGGTGAGGTAGTGTGTGTGTGTTTTGGAGGAGAGACTGTACTCGATCCTGTGAGCAGAGGCTGCCTTTGTAGGGACTGTCTCACAGGGAGAGAACGATCCTGTGAGCAGAGGCTGTGGACGGCAGGGACTGTGAGGCGCAAGCAGAGGCTGCGGACGGTGGGTGGAGCAACTCGTCTTTTCGATCTCGGTTACGGGACTGTTCGGCTTCGATTTTGACTTCGGCTTACTTCGTTCTGGCTTCTCATTTCCGACCTTGGTTTACGGACTGTCTTTTGGACTGGCGTCACGACCCCATTCCTCGATTCACTACGTTACAGTTTTTGTTGTTATCCCGTTCATGAGCTGTTGACCAGCCCTGGGCTAGCTAGTGGGCAGCCGCACCTATCCCTCAGGGGGTAGAAAGCACGGGCTCGCTAGTGAACCCCGTGGGCCAACAGACCCCTTTGTTGTTCGCTATACTGTAACTGAAAAAATATCTGAGCCTCCGCTTCCCAAGCGTGAGTAAATAAATCATCTTTGTTTAAACTTCCCGTACAGCTCACACTCTGCCGCTAATCCCACCTGTTCGTATTCCAATTGCCACCCCGGCCCACCGTGACCTTGGGGCCCGATTCACTCGGTGTTCGGTTACCCTGACAGCAGCCTGCCTTCACCTTGTGCACATCCCCCCTCATGCCCTCCCAGGGTGTGTGCAGTGGCAGGGGCCTTGCCTCCCCTGCCCATGTTCTCTGGATGAGCCGCAGCTCTGTCCCATGCTTTGCCCAAGCTGGGCAGTGCCAGCCCCACTCCCTCCCTCACCATGGGGGCCTTGATCTGCTCCCCCCGTGCCCCTTCCCTCCCCCCTCCCCTTTTCCCCCACAACACACCTACCAGTCAGATGCTGCTCTCCTTGCTGCCAGCCATATCAGCAATCGGATAGGTATCAGCCAATATGGCTCATTCAAAATCAGCCATCGGTATCAGCCCAGAAAATCTCTATTGATGCACCCCTAGTGACCAAAATCTGGAATAGACTGTCCAAGGAGGTGGTCCAGTCCCTGGCTTTGGAAGTCTTTAAGAGGAGACTGCACAGAAACCTTGCTGGGATCATTTGATCTCAGCAGTATTTCTGCCCAGAGCTAGGGGTGTTGGACTTGATGATCTTTTGAGGTCCGTCCCAGCCCTGAATTTCTATGATTCTATGATTAATAGTCCAAAACCTTGAGCCACAGATCCACCCACAGAAGTTACAGTTCTTTCCAAAGGGAGAGTAGGCCTCAGGCTAGGATTTCTCTCCTTTTTCTTCCTCCCCTCTCTCTTCTCTGCTTTGAGAGTAAGATGCTTTACCTTGAAACAGGCTACTTTTTGGTTGAGGTTGTGGCAACTCTGGAGACAATTAGCAGTCCATTCTTTCCATCTCTTGATGGCAATGTCTGTTTTCTTGGGGTAAGCCTTCAGTGTGTCCTTGTAGAGTTGTACAAGTAAATGTATCTAGCCCCATAAGAAGATCTCTGTATAAGAATCCAAAGACTTCTGGATGATTTCAGGGCCATAATTTAGCAAAATTCTTAAGATGTTACTAAAACTTTAGCCTTTTATGTAGTTTCGTAGAAGCTCAGTGGTAATACTCATATAGAATGCAGTAGACTGTAAGATGCTTAATAGGGCTGTGTGAAGCTTCAGTTGCTGATACGATTCCGTAGAGATACAGCCCAATTCAGTGGCTGAATCTCTGAATTCAAATTGAATCAGATTGAATCAAATTCGGAACCCTCCAAATCAATTCAGAGAGATTCGGAAAGATTCAGTGATTTGGACATAGACACAGCTTTAAATTTTTTTTCTACATACCTCTGGTAGCAGGTGGCTCATGAATGCTGCAGTGCTGAGGCACATAGAGTGTCCCACAGAAGCATGGGGGGCTCCCCAGCAATAAAGCCAGAAGTGGACCAGAAGTACTTTTGGTCCTCTTCCGGGCCTGCTGGGAGCACTGGGGGTCCCTCCACCCCCAGTTTGACAACTGGTACCTCCTGGGTCTGGGGGGGGGGCACCTGGGGTCCCCCCATGGTTGATTGCTGAGCCAAGGTGCTGCGAGAGGGCCCCCTAGTGCGCTCCCCAGTGGATCTGAAAGTGGACCGGAAGTACTTTTGGTCCACTTCTGTGTTCATCGCTGAGCATGCAGGGGGCCCCTCTTGCTCTGGTGGGATACTCCATCTGCCCCAGCATCACAGTGTTCACAGGCTGTGTCTGGTACCTCAAGGTATGAAGAAAAAACATTTAAAGCTGTGTCTATATCTGAATCGCTGATTCTCTGAATCAGCATCAAATCTTCAGATTTGGATTTGGCCAAATCGAATCAGGGACAGTGATCCGAATCAACAAATTGAATCACTGTCCTTGATTCAGGCTGAATCTAATTTGAATAGGGCCCATTTTGCACAGCCAGCATGCTTAATGGCAATGTGATATAGCATTTGCCTGCGTTCACTTGACCAAGTTTAGGGTAAGAGAAGGAGAGGCAAAGAAAGTGAACAGACAAGAGGATGTCAGAGGTGAGGATGGTTTTAGGAAGTACAAGGAAACACAGGTCAAAAGGAGTTGGATACAGGTTGCATATAATGCATTTAGTGGTTTCATGCCAGTTAGACCTGGTTTAAGACAAGATATCATTTATATAAGGGGATAAAAACAGTCATATGAATATTAATTAGAGTAGAACCTATGAGGAACATTTTTAATATATATTTTGGCCTATTTAGTAAGCTTCTGATACTGAGCCAGGTAATAACAGTGTAAACATTCTGGTCTTCCTTTGCTTAAATTTTAAACTCCTGAAGGCTGTAAGTCTTCAGCAAGACACTCTGATGTTTTCTTCTAAAATTCCAAGGGTTCACCCTGGAATCTTTGTTCTTCAGCCTTGAACTGTGGTTCTTTCTGAATGGTCCATACACAGATAAACCATAATAAGCACTTTTAAAAAATGTATTTTAAACCTAGGTAAGAAATCCTTTTTTCCTAACAGGCCAGCCAGCTAAATGACTTGGGGAGTTAAAGAATTTAAGATTAGTTTCTTTTAAATATTTGTAATATTTTAAAATGTGCATTTATCTAAAGAAATAAGAAATACTAATCATTTGCTTGATGTGTCTTACTTGCACTGTTTGGACTTTTATGTCTTGCCTGCACTTTATTCTTAAATTTGTTATTAAAATGTATTTACATTTATGTTTTTGAGACTTAATTTCAGTTAAACTAGTTCTTCAAACCGTTCCCAGAATACCTCTGGGAGTTAATACTCATACCCTTACATTTAAGCATGAACCTTTTAGTGTTTTGCTGATCAGGGCAATACCTATACACATATTTAAAGGTAAGCATGTGCTTAACTGCTTGCTGAAGTGGGGCCTGAATTGTTTCATCCTAAAGTTCTTGAAGAAAACATCAGATTTTTGCTAAAGATTTATGGTCTTTGGAAGTTTAAAATTTAAACAAAGGAAGAACCAACATTTCATTTATAATGAATGCGGCCAAAAGATTTGTCTTTCACTCATCAGAAGGGACTAATCCCATTCTAAAATCTGGAGAAGTGACTACTGTCTTTATGGAATCTCTAACATTCTCACCATCCGTTAAAGCTTTTCCAGTCAACATCATAATTGCACTTTTAAAAATTACAGACACCATGGTTACCACTTGTGTTTCATTCAAATAGACCGATCTTCTTTTATTACGTATTTTTGTTTCTTTATGCAGGACATAAAAGTGGACATGATGATATGTACAAATGTATCCATTTTGTTATAATCAGTGAAACAGAAAATTAAATAATGGTTACCATATGTATTAGTACATAGCTAGGTGAAGTTCTAAAATGCTTCAAAGAACTCCAGATGATTGGTACAACGAAAGTCATATTCATCACATACTAGAATTCATTTGGATTAATGGGTGGGTAATTAAAAGGATGAAATTAATTACTGCCAGTGATAATCACCTATGGGACCCCCATGATACTCCAGAAGTGATAAATAAGTTCATCTTCCTGTTCCAGCTGTGTAAGCCTAAAAATATTCAGATTTATGGGAAACAAGTATTGAAGGTACTTTTTAAATCAGAATTTGGAAATGTGTTCAATATGGATGTTTGGCTGTAGCTTTAACATGGAACCACATACTGGTGGAAGACCTTTCTCCGTACTATTTATTTAAATCCCTTTGTTAAGGCATAAGTCCAGGTGCAGGAGTATAAAGAATCTTAGCTATACCTATGTGGTGAATTTCATCCTAATCTAAACCAGTTTCTATTCTTAATATCTGAAATATAATTTTCCTATAACAAAAATGAAAAATTAGAAGACATGAAAACCAACAAGGGAAAAGTCTAAGTAAGCTCAACGTGCTGCCTTTGTAATGATTAACGATTGTTACTTAGAGCACTGTAGTGTGCCCTTGCTGTACAGAATGTTGGTGGTTTGCCAAACAATGCATGGCATCTGTACTTCTAAGAGCCTGTGGTCTAAAGACAAAAATGGGTAAAACACTGACATTTTTAATGTTTTTTTCCTGATTATATACCAACTTCTTCAGAAAAGAGAGAGAGAGAAAGGAAAGGAGAGAAATACCCTTCAAGAAGATTGAAGATGGAGGGTACCATCTCTCTTTGTACTCCTGAAAGGTCTAAGGGAAGCTTCTAGGAAAGTCCCAAAGCTTCTAGAAATAAATGAGGAAACCAATCTCTTGTTCAGTCCTGCCCTATCCTGGGCCTACCAGATTTGTATTGTTTCCTAGTAGTTTGCTACAGTATTTTTCTTACATGAACTTCAGTTCTTCATGGAGGTTCTCAGCATGCTCAAAGGAGAGGGCAGGTCTTGCTTCACAAGTCTAGATGGTTTCTTTAGCATGTGGAGGAAGACAAGTTCCTCCGTGGTCGTACCCAGTGATAGTCAAAGGAACCATATCAATATGGCACATGGTGACCAGTGGCGTCCCCCTGGTCTTCATACTTGGACCAGTGCTCTTTAATAAATGATCTGGATTTAGGTATCAGAAGCAGACTGGCTAAATTCACTGATGACACCAAATTATGGGGAAGTGTGGTCGCACTAGAGGATAGGCTGGCGATTCAGGCTGACCTAGACAGGCTTGCAAGGTGGACATTTAACACTGAGAAATGCAAGGTGCTCCACCTCTGGGAAAAAAAATCCACATAGTACTTACAGGCTTGGTAGTGCTACATTCAGTAGCACCATGACTGAAAGGGACTTGGGGTCTATGATTGATCATAAGATGAACATGAGCCACCGATGTGATGCTACAGCCGGCAAAGCAAACAAAACCCTGGCTTGCATCCCTCGATCCATCTTAAGCAAGATGCAGAAAGTCATCCTCCAACTGTACTTGGCCTTAGTGAGGCTGCAGCTGGAGTCCTGCATCCGGTTCTGGGCTCTGCACTTTAGGAAGGATGTGGAAAAGCTTGAGAGAGTCCAGGAGAGCCACATGCATGATCAGAGTGCAAGAGAACAAGTCTTATGAGGAAGCATGGGACTCTTCAGTCTGGAGAAACGAAGGCTCGGGGGCAAGGTGGCAGCCTATATAAGACCTATGCACCAGAAACTGGGAGATCATCTGTTCACCAGGGCACCCCAAGGGAAGACAAGGTCTAATGGTCACAAACTGCTGGAAGACTGTTTTTAGCTGGACATAAGAAAAAACTGCTTTACCATCCGAGTCCCCAGAGTCTGAAATAAGACTCCCACCAAAAGTGGTGCAAGCACCTACTCTGGACACCTTTAAGACCCACTTGGATGCTTATCTTGCTGGGATCATTTGACCCCAGTAGAAATCCTGCCCTTTGGGCAGGGGGCTGGACCTGATGATCTTGCGAGGTCCTTTCCAGCCCTAATGTCTATGAATTCTATGAAGTTCCCTCAGTTATACTAGAAATATGAGCATTCATCAGTTTGCTAGGAGTTCCATTCCCTATCCTCAATTTTGGGCTCCCCGTCCCTTTAAATCCATTCATTTTTAGATTTTCTGTCTAGTAGATAATCTAAACTCAGATAATTAGGGACTTGAACCTGATTTAAATCATAGAAAGAATACACATAGATAACCTTTTCAGCTAGATAAATGATCATGAGAACAGATGTTGCTATTGCCAACACAGGTTTGTAAATCCTCTGAGTTCAGCATTATTATTCTAGATTAACATTGCTTTAAGTGAGAGCAGTATCTGACCTAATGGTATTTATCTCATTGTTATACATATTTTAGTTTTAGGGCCATTGTGTTCAGCAAATCTAATCTAGGCTATGGAATGTCAGCCATTAAGATGCGACTGCCACGTAGACAGAGTGAAATATGCTATCACCCATCACAGTTTAATGCTTCACACTTTGTCATAGGTTCCTCCAAATGCTTCTGGAGAAATTACAGAGTACATGGTATTAGAAAGCAGCAGCAAGCACAGCAAATATTGGAAGGTCAGTTGACAGCATGCATGATGCATTTTGCAAAAATGTCCTTTAGCAAAGATGGTAGGGGGTGAAGGGTTGGTTACTCATCTTAGGGCAGGGTGAAGGTGCAAGGAAGTGGCCACTTGTTCAGATCAATGTAGACCTGTGGGATAGTTCTGATGAGTGGTTATGCTGTGGTTTGGATTAGATCTTATTGTTTCTGTCTTCTGGTTGATTCATTTTTTTAGTGTGGTCAAGGTTCATGTAGTCATTGTTTCTGTGTGGATCCATTGACTGGCTATGCGTGTGTTTTAAGTTTTGGATTTTTTTAGGAGGCAAGTTAAATAAAGGCTGATGTGTCTTGGCCTTGCTTTTTGTGGCTAAGAAATACGTTCTTCTCAGCTGAACTAAGGGATTTCTGCCCACTCATTTTTTGTGGCTGACCAGGATATTGAACATTTTGGAATGCATAAACCATTCGTGCCTCCCCTTTGGGACACCTCATATATTTTATGGCATAAGGCTTTACACCAGCTATTGCTGCCTAAGTCAGGAGATTCTATCTCTTCAAGGTATTTCAGGAATTTGACTCAGATCAACAAACTCAAATATTCTCTTAACATTAAACAACTGAATTAATTTGAGGGATGGAGGCATGTAGTATTTTGTTTGTTTGAAATTGTCCGTGGATTTTCTATTCTTTTTTCATAAATGATGCAGAAATGATGTAGTGGAGAGAAAGGTGGATGAAAGACTTTTCGCAAAACCCATGCCAAACACACTACAAGAAATGGAAAAAAAAAAAGGGACCGTTTGAGAAATAAATGTATTCTAAAAGAGACTGTGCTCTTTTGGCTAGGGAAGGGGACTTGGGGTCAGAATTTTAGTTTTCATTAGCCCTTCTGCTAGTGCTTTCAGTTATGATTTTGGAAAAGTTCCTTAATCTCTCTGAGCCAGATTGTCGTATTCTTCCCATGAATACTGCTTTATTCTCTAAGGTGTCCCATTGACTTCAGAGGAACTATTCATGGTGTAATATTTTATTTGTTGAAAGTAAGGGTATCCCAGAACAGTATTTTTGTGCTTGCTGTTTGACCATGTACCAAATACAAAAGTATTGCAAGGCTTCCTCATTAATGTTTGTATGCAATTCTCTGAAAGTGCTACCACTACAATAGAGCATGAATGCAAAGGGCATTTATACTGGATGGCAAGAATGCAAAGGACAACAAGAAACAGTTCTAACACATCCCAAATGAAAGAAAACAGTTGAAAATAGCTGCGCTATTAGTGAAAGAGAAAAGTGATGAAGCCAACAAGGAGGAATGATTTGATAAAACTTACTGATGGAGTCCAATCCTGGTCAGCATATGAAGTTAAGGGGAGGTATTGTTTCTGTATGAGAAGAGGATGGAGTGGGAACTGCTACTAAGATTGTACACTTGTACTGCCCTGCAAGGTTCTCCACATCCCACACAATACACAGATACCCACTTCCATGTACAAGGACTTTGGGACTTGGGCTATAGATATTAGTAAGCCTGGGTAAGAGGTCACTTGTGTTCTAATGTCCTGATTCAAAGTGGCACTGAAGCACATACTTAAGTTTGAGTATGTTTTTAAAATATCATTGATGTTAATGAGTCTTAAGCAAGTGTTTATGGTTAGGAATGTGCTTAAGATCTGTTTGAGATAGGGTTGCTTTCTGCAGTTGGGGCCTAAAGGACTACCTAACATCTGAGCACCTCAGGAAGAACTACTAAGTCACAGCAGCCTGCCATTGAAATGGACTTCTGGCAAGAGGAAAGCATGTGTTATTTGTTGCCTTTAAAAAGAAAAAAATAGGAGGAGGAACACAAAAGGGATCCAAATAGTTGCTGGGGAAATTGATGATGCTCCATAGTTTCATAGTAGCTAGGGTCAGGAGGGACCCGAACAAATCATTAAGCCTGACCCCCTGCCACAGGCAGGAATGAATGCTGGGTTCACAGGACCCCAGACAGATGATCATCCAACCTCCTCTTGAATTTGCCCGAGGAAGGGGCGAGGACCACTTCCCTGGGAAGTTGGTTCCAGGTTTTGGCCAACCTAACTGTAAAATATTGCCTTCTGATCTCTAACCTAAACTTATTCTCCATCAGCTTCTTACCATTGTTCCTCATCACCCCAGGAGGTGCTGGGGAGAAAAGGGCTCTACCTATTTGCTGATGAACTCCCCCAATGAGTTTGTAGGCAGCCACCAGGTCCCCCCTCAGCCTCATCTTGCTGAGGCTGAACAGGTTCAGGTCCCTCAGTTTCTCCTCATAGGGCCTGTTCTGCCCTCTCACCAAGCAGGTGGCCCTCCTCTGAACCCTCTCCAGGCTGGCCACATCCTTTTTGAAGTGTGGTGCCCGGTACTGGACGCAGTACTCCAACTGTGGCCTGACCAAGTCTCATAAAGGGGGAGTATCACCTCTCTGGACTGGTTTGAGATACATCTTTGGATGCATGACAAGGTATGGCTGGCCTTGCTGGCTGCGGTCTGGCATTGGCAGCTCATGTTCATCTTGGAGTCAATAATGACTCCAAGATCCTGTTCTGCCCCTGTGCTTTCAAGAGGTGAACTCCCCAGCCTGTATGTATGCTGTGGATTCCTTCTCCCAAGGTGCAGCACCCTGCATTTATCTACGTTGAACCCCATCCTATTCTCATCTTCCCACTTTTGTAGTCTGTCTAAATCTATTTGCAGCCTCTCTCTCCCTTCAAGTGTGTCCACCTCGCCCCACATCTTAGTGTCATCAGCAAACCTGGACAGCGTGCTTTCCACTCCCTCGTCCAAGTTGCTGATGAAGATGTTAAACAGTGCGGGCCCAAGGACTGAGCCCCGGGGTACCCTTCTGCTCACATCTCCCCAGGTTGAGTACAACCCGTCCACCACTACTGTCTGGGTGTGCCTCATCAGCCAATTTTTTACCCATCCAACTGTGTAGGCATCAATGTCACAGTTGCTTAATTTATTGATGAGGATGGGGTGAGAGACCTTCTTAAAGTCTAGAAAGACTACGTCCACGGCGACACCATCATCCAAGGATTTAGTTATTTGGTCATAAAAGGCAGTCAGGTTGGTCAGGCAGGACCTGCCTTCGATGAACCCATGCTGATTGCCCCTGAGCACGATCTCCCCTGCTGGCCCCCCAAAGATGTGCTCCTTGATGATTCTCTCCAAGATCTTCCCGAGCACCGAGGTGAGGCTTACAGGCCTATAGTAATTTGGGTCCTCCTTCCTCCCTTTCATGAAAATTGGGACCACATTAGCCAGTTTCCAATCCCCCGGCACTTGGCCAGATGACCACGAATGCTCATACAGCTGGGCCAAGGGCTCTCCAATGACCCCTGCCAGCTCCCTCAACACCCTTGGGTGGTGGGCATCTGGACCTGCAGATTTAAAAATGTCTATCCCTTCCAGAAGATCCCTAGAGCTCATCCTCCTGCTCAGTGCAAAGAATTATGATGTCATTGGGATAACGGAGACCTGGTGGGACTCCACCCATGACTGGACCATGGGTATAGAGGGCTATACCCTGTACAGGAGGGATCGTGTTGACAAAAGGGGTGGGGGTGTAGCTCTCTATGTGAAGGAAAACTACATGTCCCTGCAAGCTGATGTTGGTGACCGGCATGGACAGCTAGAGACCCTCTGGGTAAAAATTCATGGGGAATACAGCACAGGGGACACAACGGTGGGAGTCTACTACAGACCTCCCACTCAAAGTCCTGAGCTTGACCAGGAGTTCGCCTGGGAACTGACTGAGGCCGCTTGCTCTAGGACCTTGGTTGTCATGGGTGACTTCAATTACCTGGACATATCGTGGGAAGATCACTCAGCAAAATCCGAGCGGTCGCAAAGCTTTCTCTCGTGTGTGGATGACCTCTACCTGAATCAAGAAGTCTGTGGGCCAACGAGAGGCAAAGCGCTGCTCAACCTGGTACTGGCTACGGGGGACGACCTAATTGGCAACCTAGTGATCGATGGTAATCTGGGTGACAGTGACCACGAGCTGATCACCTTCACCATCCACCGTAAAGCTGACAAGTCAGTCAGCAACACAGAAGTCCTTGACTTCAGAAAAGCCAACTTTGACAAGCTCAAGAGGCTTGTCGGTCAGGCCCTTAGGGACTATGACCCCAGGGAGATGGGAGTTCAAGAAAAGTGGTTGCTTCTCAAGGAAGCGATCCTCAATGCACAAGCTAAATCTATTCCAACATGGAGGAAAGGCAGCAAGAAGGCACAGCAGCCCCCCTGGCTCTCCAGGGACCTAGCGGACCTCCTACGGCTAAAAAGGAAAGCCTACAAAGGATGGAGGACGGGATTCACCTCCAAGGAGGATTACTCCGCACTGGTCCGGTTCTGCAGGGAGCAAACCAGGAAAGCCAAGGCTGCAAATGAACTCCAACTAGCTTCAAGCATCAAGGACAACAAAAAGTCCTTTTTCAGATATGTGGGGAGCCGGAGGAAAAGCAAGGGCAACATTGGACCCCTGCTAAACCAGATGGGGCAACTGGCAACTGACGCCCAGGAAAAAGCCAACCTATTAAATAGGTACTTTGCGTCAGTCTTTCATCAGTCCCATGGGACGCCCATGCCTGCTATGGGACAGGGAGATCCGGGTGATGGGGATCCCCTACCCTCCATAAATGCTGACCTTGTGAAGGAACACCTTGAGAAGCTGGATACCTTCACGTCAGCCGGCCCTGACAATCTGCACCCCAGGGTACTCAAGGAGCTGGCGAGCGTCATAGCCCAGCCCCTGGCACGGATCTTTGAAAACTCCTGGCGCTCTGGTGTAGTGCCCGAAGACTGGAAGAAGGCCAATGTGGTGCCGATCTTCAAGAAAGGGTGGAGAGTGGATCCGGCTAACTACAGGCCCATTAGCCTGACTTCTATCCTGGGGAAGATCTTAGAAAAGTTTATTAAGGAGGCCATCCTTGATAGACTGGCCCAGGCTAACATCCTAAGGGATAGCCAGCATGGGTTTGTTGCGGGTAGGTCTTGTTTGACCAATCTCATTTCCTTCTATGACCAGGTGACCTATCACCCGGACAAGGGAGAAGAGATTGATGTCATATATCTTGACTTCAAAAAAGCTTTTGATCTGGTATCCCATGATTACCTCTTGGCCAAACTGGCCGGTTGTGGCTTTGGCTCCACCACGATCCGCTGGCTGGGAAATTGGCTTTGTGGTTGGACCCAGAGGGTTGTGATTGATGGCAGTCACTCATCGTGGTGCCCTGTGACCAGTGGGGTCCCTCAAGGCTCTGTCCTGGGACCCATACTGTTCAACATCTTCATTAACGATGTGGACATTGGAGTCAGGAGTGGACTGGCCAAGTTCGCCGATGACACCAAACTTTGGGGCAAAGCATCTACGCCAGAAGATAGGCGGGTGATCCAGGCTGACCTGGACAAGCTCAGCAAATGGGCAGACAAGAACCTCATGGTGTTTAACACTGAAAAATGCAAGGTTCTCCACCTTGGGAGGAAAAACCTGCAGCACCCTTATAGGCTCGGCAGTGCTACATTGGTTAGCACTACAGAAGAAAAAGACTTGGGGGTCATCGTTGACCACAAGATGAACATGAGCTTCCAATGCGATGCTGCGGCTAGTAAAGCGACCAAAATGCTGGCGTGCATCCATAGATGCTTCTCGAGCAAATCCCGGGACGTCATTCTCCCCTTGTACTCGGCCTTAGTGAGGCCGCAGCTGGAGTACTGCGTCCAGTTTTGGGCTCCACAATTCAAAAAGGATGTGGAGAAGCTTGAGAGAGTCCAGAGGAGAGCCACGCGCATGATCAGAGGTCAGGAAAACAGATCTTACGATGACAGGCTGAGAGCCATGGGACTCTTTAGCCTGGAAAAGCGCAGGCTCAGGGGTGATCTGATGGCCACCTACAAGTTTATCGGGGTGACCACCAGGATCTGGGGGAACGTTTGTTCACCAGAGCGCCCCAAGGGATGACTAGGTCAAATGGTCACAAACTCCTGCAAGACCATTTCAGGCTGGACATAAGGAAGAATTTCTTTACTGTCCGAGCCCCCAAGGTCTGGAACAGCCTGCCATCGGAGGTGGTTCAAGCACCTACACTGAACACCTTCAAGAGTAAATTGGATGCTTATCTTGCTGGGATCCTATGACCCCAGCTGACTTCCTGCTCTTTGGGCAGGGGGCTGGACTCGATGATCTCCCAAGGTCCCTTCCAGCCCTGATGTCTATGAAATCTATGAAATCTAAGTACATCTGCACTGACTGAAGGCCTGACAGTGCTGTCCCCGAGATTGTCCCTACCTCTGGTAAGTGGAATGTCCCAGTCCCTGTTCAGGAAAACAGGCCAAGGAAACTGTTAAAAATATCAGCTTTCTTGTCTGGCGTAGCCACAAAATTACCATTTGCACCTTGCAGGGGCCCTACGTTGCCTGGTGCCCTCTTCTTGCTCCCAATGTACTTGAAAAAGGACTTTTTGTTGTCCGTAATCCTGGATGCTAACCTGAGTTGCATCTCTGCCTTGGCCATCCTAATAGTCCTCCTACACTCATGGGCCAAGGAGGAGTACTCCTCCTTGGTGATAGCTCCTCCCTTCCACTGGTTATACGCCCCCCTATTAGTACTCAGGCATTGCTGAATGCCCTTGCTGAGCCAAGGGGGTTTCTGAGCACTCTAACCCCCCCCCCCCTTGCTTCTCCCTCTTCCCAAAGAGTATACATTTAACCCTTTTCTTCCAAGTATCAGAAATATCAAAGGGGGGTACTTCCACACTCTTCACACACATTTTTCTGGAATAAGAGACTACCAAGTAGTCATCTGATGTGTATTCCTGACAAAGTGGTCAAGTACTTAATGAGAAATTCAATATGTGCATGCATGAGAGAGAAGCTGCTGGCAAGCAACAAGCAAATGATTAAAAATAGGCTGTGCCATACAAAGCTAATAGCCTTCCTCAGTGTAATTCATTATTCATTTAGCAGATCAAGGGAAGTCAGTAGATACTGTATTCTTAGCTCTTAGAAAGCCATTTGATATCATGCCATATGAAAACTTTAAAAAAGATCTGGACACATACCAAGCAGATAGAAATGTCATAGCATAGATTAAGAGTAGCTGACAGAAAGGGAACAGAGAGTAATCATTAATGTTGTAAAGACCTCTAAACATGAAGCTCTATGAAGCAGTTTATTGGGGTTTATTGTTGCATCTTTTTAATTTGGGTACCTTCAGTTCAACTTTTTACTTCAGATTTTGTAAATATAAACGTGCAGAATGTCTGACCAGTGATAATATTTCCATTGAAAGAAAATCCAGATGAAGCAATTGGATAATAAATATGGGATCTGTTGTAGTATTTGTAACCAAAGTATTAGAATCAAAGAATCATAGAAAAATGAGGGTTGGAAGGGACTTCAGGGGGTCGTGTAGTTCAACCCTCTCCTCAACCAGGACCATCCCCAACTAGATCATTCCATCCAGGGCTTTGTTAGCTTTGGGAGGCAAGGACAATAAGAAGTCCTTCTTTAGGTATGTAGGGAGTAGAAAGAAAAAAATGGAAGTGTGGGGCCCCTGCTTAACACCTCGGGACAGCTGGTAACGGACACTCAGGAAAAACTAAACTCTTGAATGTCCACTTTGCCTCGGTATTTCACTAGACTAAGGGGAAAGACAAGTGAGATAAGGGCGCATGGTGGAAATGATAGCCTTCCCACTGTGGATGCTGAGCTGGTGCAAAACCAAGTGGAAAAGCTAGACGTTTATAAGTAAGCAGGACCAGATGGACTTCACCCGCTAATGCTGATGGAGCTGGCTGAGGTCATTGTGGAACCCCTGGCAAAACTCTTTCAGAAATTGTAGCACACAGGGGAGATCCCTGAGGATTGGAAGAGGGCTAACATTGTGCCCATCTTCAAGAAGGGGAAGAAGGAGGACCTGGGCAACTATAGGCCAAGCAGCCTAACTTCCATCCAAGGGAAAATCCTAGAAAAACTCATTAAAGAATCTATGTGCGATATGCTTATTGAGCGTAAGATTCTGAACGACAGCCAGCATGACTTCATCATGGGTAGGTCTTGTCTTACCGATCTCATCTCCTTCTATGAACAGGTCTCTCGCCACTTGGACACAGGAGAGAAGATTGACATTATATACCTAGACTTCCAAAAGCCTTTTGATCTAGTATCCCATGAAATCCTTGTGGAAAAATTGGAAGATTGTGTGCTTAACTGCTCAACAGTTCAGTGGGTGGAAAACTGGCTGCATGGTAGGACCCAAAGAGTTCTTATGAACAGTTCTGTGGTGTCCTGGCGAGATGTGGCCAGTGGTGTCCTTTAGGGGTCTGTGCTTGGACCAGTGCTTTTCAACAACTTTATCAATGATTTGGACACGGGGGCGAAAAGCTCGCTGGCCAAGTTTGCAGATGACACAAAGTTATGGGGAGCTGTGGTCATGCTAGAAGATAGGTTGCAGATACAGGTGGACCTGGAGAGGCTGGAGAGTCGGGCAGACTGGAACTGGATGAAGTTCAACACTCAGAAGTGTAAGGTGCTTCATCTGGGGGAAAACAATCCCCAAGATACCTACAGCCTTGGTGGTGACAATTTGACTTGCACCAAGGCTGAAAGCTATTGACCATCACATGAACATGAGCTGGCAGTGCAATGCTGTGGCCAGCAGGGCAAACAACATGCTGGCATGCATTAACTATAGCATCTCATGCAAAACCAAGGAAGTGATACTTTCACTGTACTCCACACTGATGAGACCACAGCTGGAGTACTGTGTCCAGTTCTGGGAGCTGCACTTCAACAAGGACATGAAAACACCTGAGAGGGTCCAGAGAAGAGCTACCCATATGATCAGGGACTTGCAAGACAAGCCCTGTGAGGAGAGGCTGAGGGACTTGGGCCTCTTCAGCCTACAGAAGAAAAGGCTGAGAGGGGACTTGGTAGTGGCTTACTGCTACATCAATAATTTGGTGAACAGCTGTTCACCAGGGCACCCCTGGGGAAGACCAGGATCAATGGATACAAACTCCAGGAAGGCTGCTTCAGGCTCAATTCCAGGAAAAACTGCTTCACAGTCAGTGTCCAGACTGTAGAATAAACTCCCTCCAGAGGTGATGCAATTACCTACCCTGGAAATCTTCAAAAGGAGACTGGACAGTCATCTTGCTGAGGTCACTTGACCCTAGTTGTCTTTTCCTGCCTAGTGCAGGGGGACTGGACCTGATGATCTACAAGGTCCCTTCCAACTCCTAACAATCTATGAATTGCTTGTGGTGTGGACTTAGAAAATCAGGGTCACATCCCCAGCTGATGTAAATCACTGTAGTGTAGGTGTGCTAACATTCATCAGCAGAGGATATTGGCCATTCAGAAATTAATGATGTAACTTTAACCAGATGTTGCCACTTGCTGGATATCACATCTTCTGAACCACATGGAATAGATCTGAAAGCAAAGAAACCACCACTCTAGAGGTGAGACTTTCGGAAGAAATATCACAGCCTGATGAAAATTAACTGGGCAGATCCTAACACTTCACAGATGCTGCACCTACATGAGACTGACTGCTCAGTCATTACTTCACAGTCATTTAGTATTTAATACTTGTACTGAGTTACTGTGCAGTAGTGCTAATGAACACCTTTTTTGTGATGCTACTGTGCAATAGCCTAATACCACTGTGCAGTAGCATCACATCTTGGGTGTTGCCAGGTAATGGTACTGTGCAGTAATATCTGGTTACTGTGCAGTCAGTATAGGCACAGCCAGAGATGAGTACGGGGACGGTAACCTTTGCCACCACAATATTTTGTTGAAAAATAGAAACAACCAAAGACTTGAAAAGAATTGTCACTAACAATAATTGATAGTAAATAAGCAAAATAAGGATAATTGTAATTAAAATATAATAATAACAAGTATCAATTAAGAAATGTCCTCCTTTATCCTTCTATTTCATTACTACTTCTGGCCAGATGAACAATATACTAGGAAGACAGCTAAGGACAATAACACCCAAACATCATGGGTTATGGGACAGAGAGGTCAAGGATAGGGAAGGGCTCACAGGGATTATGTTGACAGAAGAAGACAGTGAAATGGACTACTTTGTTCTAAAGATCGTTTAGCAAAGTAATGTCTTTGAGAGTTTAGCTGTCTCACCAAAGAGTGCTCCATCTGCCTGCAGAACACTCTGAGGCACCTCTGCTTACTCACCTCTGCTAATGATGCTCTCATGCCCTGAAGTTTGGTGCAGCACTGGTTTGTGAGCTACAGAAATCAAAACTCTTAACTCTCCTCTGAGTTTCCTGTTTTTTAATCCTGTGCTCGGCTGGACACTAGCTCAGGGAAATGGCATTTCTAAAGGAACTGGCTTCAAAATTCAGGTTTTCAGGACCAGTTACTCATTAGGAAGTACAGTTCATTCTGATAACTTCCCACTGCAGTTATGTAGATGTATCTATCTTGGAAGTAGTTATGTAGGAAATTGCTTACATAAACCACTGTTGTGGGTCCTTTATTTTGAAAATATTGTGACTGTGTCATTTTATAGATTTTACTGCTGCTTCTGTTTTGTTGTAAATGCTTTGTAAAAGCTTGTGTGTTTCTTGAATTAATTTTTGGTTTGCGGCTTGTTATGCATAACCTGTGCAAGCACTGTCATACTTTGTCCCTGCCTTGTAGCTGCGTCATGCCAGAGGTTTATAAGTACGCTATTGCCTTTAAGTAATGAGACCTGTTTTGTTAACTTAAGCATAGCAGAGTGGGGGAGCCAGGAAGGAGGATTTGCTACTTGCCCCCTTTCCTTTACCTGTCAAAGGACAAGTAGCCCTCCCAGCACCAGGTTGAGTAGCAGGAGTGCTCCATGCAGCACAATGAACAGCACAGCCTTGGTCCCACAACCTAAAAGATTTCCTGGAGAAACAGGGTCCTCTAGAGAAAGAGGCCCTGTCTGGGACAGTGGGAGCTGGAGAACTACATCTTGAGTGGCCTGAGTCCCTGGAGAAGTAAATCTCTAGCCCTAATTACCCCAGGTAATTTACCCCAGGTGATTCACCTTAATGCAGGGTGAACAAGCTGTGGCTGGAGGACAGAAAGGAACACTGATAGGCTGGGAGTGCCTGGAGAAGACCCAAAAAGCACGCTGGAAGGAGTGAAAGTGGTGGTCCCACAAGAGAGAAAGATGACCATAAAGGGTGATAGGGGTGGTACAGCTGCCTATGTTACTTAATTTTGATACTGGATGTACTATGGGAGATTCCTAGTAGTAGCTTGGGGAGGTGCTGTTCTTAGGTCCTAGCTGTGAAGACTTAACACCTGGAGCCAGCTATAGGCAAGGAGGCCTGTCGTGGGGTGCAGGGGCAGAGCAACCCCCTGTTTAGAACCTGCGGGGTCTAGCCATAAGGTATAACAGACTACTCAAGTCTAAGAGGGATTAACCTTATTGACTGACCCCACTTCTCACTGAGCAGAATTCTACCTAGATTTATCAGCAAGTCATGGTGGGTGAGCACCCAGGGAAGTTAGAGTGCTCCCTAGTAGGGTAAGCAGCGTGAGGTCGAGCCATGGGAAGTGACTCGACCACATCAAGTAACAGTGTTTGGGGCTCCAGAAGTCCCATGTTTATTTTCTGTAGCTAACCTACCTAGGGATGACATTACAGACTGTTTCCGTTTTGTGAATGGATGAGCATAATTCATGGTCAGGATTCTGGTGCATAAATTCAAAACTCCAGCCTGAGACTGTTCACTAACAAATTTCATTTTAAAAGAATATTCCAGCCAGTCAACTACAAGCAGGATAGCAAAATATTGGGGAAAAGCTGTCACTAATGGGTAACAAATCAGTACTTCCTTATTTGAGTTTCTTGTTGATTATTTTATGTTGTATTTCACCAACTTGCTTATTACAGTCCTCTCTGCTACCTTATGTGGAATATCATTGCTGGAATATTAATGGGCCAACAACATATTATAAGCTAGATCAAGAAAATTAAAGAATAAAATACTCAAAAATGGAATCCATAGGTGCAGAGCAAGCATCTGAATGTAAATGAATGAACTTGAAGATATCTGTATAAAAGCGGGATTCTCTATAAAAGAGAGAAAATAGGGATTCTGCCTCCATCCACATCAGCATGGGCCAAATAGGGTGTTCTGCTGACCTAAGATGAAGTAGTTAATTTGACTTCAGTGGAATTAAGCTAGTATGGAGCTGGCTGATAGAAAAGGTTCAATTTTTGACTGGCACTTTGAGAGGTTAGTTGTTATTATGAAGTTGTGTGGAAGCAATGCATAGCTTATTAATGGGATATGTCTGTGATAGCAAGAGCCTGGGCTTGATGAACAAGGAATGCCCTCCCAATCTTACCTTCCTGTTTGAATGAAAAGAGGCCTTTTGTGGCACAAGGAACTGAGAGCAGCCATTATATTGAAGCACATGCTCTGCATGTTACAGGATTGGTTTATGACTTCTGTGCCCCGATCTGGAGGATTTACTTTATGGATAAAAGGACAGATCCATCTCCATGTCTGTCCATGCTGGGGTTCTCTGCTGAGACTGCTGTCAGTGCTTCAGTGTAGACATGTGTCTCCTAGGATGTAAAATAGTGTCATGGTGTGGGCATCTGTGTGCTAAGAAATGACGCAGGACCTATTATTTCTCCCCCATGTATGTGAACTAACCTTGGCTGATGATGGCTTTCAGTCACTTCTCACCCAGACTGGATTTATACTGGTGTTTCACAAGCTATGCATTTCATTACCAGTTCTCTGAGCCATTACATCTGCCTACCTGCTGTTTACTCTGCTTGATCCTGAAGAGGGATAGATCAAATCCTGCCACTTTCTCTGCCTTATAGGGGTGAGGCTTATTGATTTTTTTTTTCAGTAAGCAAGGACATTTTTGCTTTTACTTAAGTTAAATTTAACTTACAGTTAAGTAAAATCAAAAGGGTTAACCTCCTGCTTTGTGGTGTTTTTCCTCTCATATTCTTTTTACTAGGCGGAGGGATAAAGCCTCCGATGACTGCTGGTTCGCATGACATCCCAGCATTTCCCACACAGCTTAAGTGTCTTGTTACGTAACTAGAAATTCTGAAATATGGTAAAAATTCAGTTTTTAATATTTTGGCTTATAAATGGAAATCCTGTCAGTTCAAACATGCTTCCAATTCAGGCAATATGTTCTCACATATGGTTTTTGTCTCACACTAAAAGAATTTGTACTCATTTGGCTACACACATGCTCCACCCATAAGTCACATACTGCTTTTCATTTTATATGTATTTGTAGAAATAGAATAACCTTTTATTTGTTACTTTTTTAAATACCTATTTGTTAAGTAAAACTGGAAAGGCAAAACTAAGTTGTTAAAACTATGTATGGATAGGAACTAAAGATAGCTTAAAGGTCTGGTAAAATATAAATTGATGTTTGTGTTCAGTTTTAGGGCTAGGTTACTGCCTGGTCTAATGGAGAGGGCACTGATGAAAGAAGCTGGGGACAAGGAATCTGTTATTGCCTCTGTTCATCTACTGTGTAATATCACTCGGTTAATTTCCCCTATCTGTGCCTGTTTCCCTTCTACCTGAATCATGTGTTTTATTATACATTTAATGTACCTAGGAGAGTGAGATGCAAATCTTACTTGGGGACCTTGGGTGCTATTGAAATGAAGATGGCAAGTTAAGGTTTTGATCAGTTGCTATTGTACCTGAAATGTTACTACCTCCCTTCTGTCATTCATTTCA
Organism: Crocodylus siamensis; assembly: GCF_052110815.1. Classification (NCBI taxonomy): domain Eukaryota; kingdom Metazoa; phylum Chordata; order Crocodylia; family Crocodylidae; genus Crocodylus; species Crocodylus siamensis. The sequence continues at coordinate 32,616,589 of NC_143404.1, read as the reverse complement.
GTTATAACATTTCTATAGAATTAGAATTGACCTCTTGCCTCATCAAGTTCAGTCCTCTAAGAGTACAGGCAAACTTGTCCTACTCATACATTTATTGAGCTCCATTTTAAAACTTTATGAATGTGTCTACACAAGATGTTTACTATGTAGCATATTACTTAACTGCACAGTAAATGTCCTGGCATCTATGTGTGCATCCCTATTATACTGGAGTAAACTAATTTATGCTGCACCAGGATAATACAAGTATATAAAAGTACTATCCTGCTGCAGAGGAAAAAAACTCCTCAGCAGTGCACATGTAGATGCTGCCTGGTTGGCTGGGGCACAAGGGTGCTTCAGTGTGAGGCTAGCCAGCAGGCACCCTTTTGCCCCCGCCAGCCCCTCCACAGCACACTGAGCCAGGAGGAGCAGCCCTGGGCTGGCAGGCTGACCCCCTAGGCCCCCTGCTAGCCAGGGCTGCTCTGACTTGTCTCAATGTACTGCAGTTCTGGGAGCATGTGCAAATGGCAATAAACTCCAGAGTTTACTGCTCCCAGGTGCATCTTCAAATGGCACACCAGAGAACAACAAACTTCGGAGCACTAAGTTATAGACTTTATTGCTTTATAATAATTGCACACTTAAAGGTACCCAATCTGATGTTTTTTACTCCCACTATTTGTGATGGAACATCTTCAGTACAGCATGACTGAATGTATGTGTGGACACTACCATATTTACTTGAATCTAAGACCAGGTGGTCCATCCCCTTCCCCCCGCCCCGCAGTGTTTGGGGGAAAGCCCCTCATCTTAAATTTGAGTACAAGTAGGAGGTGGGGAGAAGGGGTTGGGGTTGTGGCTCTGACCTCAACCTCAGGAAGGCAGGGAGGAGAGGAAGCAAGTGGTGGGGTGGCAAGCAGGGAGGGCAGGTGGGGGGAACATGTTGCAGGGGGTGGAAGCATGTGGTGTACAGGCACTGGGGGGGTGGCAGGCAGCTGTGGAGGGCACATTGTAGAGAGCGGGGGTATAGGCAGTAAGGGGCAGGGGCAGGTGACTTGACTTCCCTGCTTCTTGGTCCTCATTGCTGGTTGCTGTTGCCTGCCACTTCTTTCCTCACTGCAGCAGTGGGAGAAAAGGAACTTAAGACAACCCTTAACTAATTAGATTCTAGACATGGAAAAATTATGACAAATTTATAAATTTTCCATGCCTGAAATCTAATTACTTGGGGTGGGGGGTCACCAAACCTTCAAAGCTGGATTCGATAAATACATTATGTTTGTTACTCACTGTACTAGCAAACTGACTAAGCTTGATGTTATTTTATTTTACGTGTGTTCTATGTTAGTTATATACACGTAAATTAAAGATAAACCTACTCTACCAAGTTGAGAGGTGTTTATACCTTCTGACTGAACCTGGGCCCATCATGAAGGCAGGTAAAATGCGTAGTGTGAAACAAGAATGCTTTCCAGTTCATAGTGGATTGTTCTGTGTCTCCATTTTGGGCCATAACATTACAGTCTAAGTATAATGAGTTTATTTATACAGCTCTCTAGACATACGCACAGAGGGAACAAAGAAAATATGCTAAGCAGATTTATTTATGGTGAACTCTAACACTGCCTCAGCTGACAAATCTTGCTATTATTTGTTTCAAGTAAAACCCTGAATAATAGGAATATACTATATCTTGATGAGAAATAATTTGGGGGTCCAGAGTTGGGGACTGTCCACTGAGAATGTCCTGCTTTTAGCTTCATCTCCATGCGCACAGGAACCATGTGAATAGGTGTGGCAAAAGAGCAGTTCATAGTGAGAGTGCTTGCTAAAAAACACTGATTTTAGGCAGCTCTCCTGGGGCAGATTTTTTTCTTAAGGTTTTCTACTAGAAGATGAGCTCTTTTGGCCATCTGGCTAAATTTAATTAGACCTGAAATAGCCCCAGAGAAAAGTGTTTAAATATTTTGTTTCACTATCTATTATGCAAAGCCCAAGAGGCTTTAGGTGGTTTGTCACCTTTGTTATCCATACAAGGCTTCTTCTAGATAAGGCTTATCTGAAGGACCTGGCTAGAAGATCTGCATAGACTCACTACTTCTGTTAAACTATTACTTGTCCAGCCAAACCCTTCCAGGTGTGTGTTTGGCATCTTCCTGGCCCACAAAGATACAGGTGTTGGGACTGACTTGAATTGCAATCTGACTGTCAAGCGTCTGTAGCTTGATTTAAAACCCCTGGTGAGGGACAGATATAACTACCAGAGAGGTGCAGAGAAGGACACGAGGGTTGAAAAGAACTAGGCTGGTGACTTCTACTGCCATCTCCTGGGCCATGGAAAAATGAGAAGAACATCCCTGGTCCTAGCATCTATGTCAGGGGCAGGCAATTATTTTAGGCAGAGGGCTGCTTACTGAGTTTTGGCAGCCATCCAGGGCTGCATGACAGGCAGCCCAGGGCAGATAAATATTAATTTTCTAATTTTTTTAGGGGCCCTGTGGTCTGATTGAATGGCCTGGTAGGCTGCATCCGGCCCTGGGGCTGCATTTTGCCCACCTCTGATCTATGTGAATAGTAGAATCACAGAAAATTCATGAATTCGGTCATCTCCTGGTCCCTGCTGCCCAATCTTTCATCTACTTCTACATTCCCCAATTCTTCCCTGTTCATGAGCAGGACAGGAAGAAGAGCACAGCCCTTAGTTTGCCCCTCCAACAGTTGTACCAGGAAGTTGTCCCCAACACTGTCAACAAACTTTCTTGATTGCCTGTGCACTGCTGTATTTCCCTCCCAGCAGATGCCAGGGTGATTGAAGTCCCCCCTGAGAACCAGGGCCTGTGACCTGGAAACTTCTGCTAGCTGTTTGAACAAAACCCCATCTTCCTGGTCTGGTGGTCTGTAGCAGGTACCTACCATGACATCACTGTTGTTGCTCTCCCTTCTGACCCTAACTCAAAGACTTTCAACAGGCCTAGCTTGAGTCTCATAATGAACCTCTGGGCATAAAGCACAACTACGCTTCTTCTTCCCTGCCTGTCGTCTTTGAACAGTTTATACCCATTCATGATGATACTCCAGTCATGTGAGCTATCTCTGATATTCCAGTCACATCATAGTTCCATGATTGTGCAAGGACTTCCAATTCTTTCTGCTTGTTTCTGTGCATTCATGTACATACATCTGAGGTAACTAGCTGATTGCCCTCCTTTCTCAGGAAGAAGGAGAAGGCCTCCTCTGTTGGCCCCTTTTGCTTGTGCTTCCTCCAGGTCACCCACTTCCCTCTTCAAGCAGCAGCATTGCAGCTGAGCTTGAACTAAAACATCATTAGTCTCTTTTCTTTTGACTGTCTAAGATTCTTAGCTACAATGCAGCCAAAATATGTGAAATGCTGTATAGGGGTCCAGCTGTAGAGAGTTAGCTCATACCTGGCTGACTGCCAAAATGCAAACATGAGCAATTGGAGCAGGTGTTAGGGGAAGTTTTTACATGCCATGGGCCTGGAGGGTATGTTGCATTTGCGCATAAGGGTCATACATGGCTAGAATTATTTTGGGGGCTGTGTCCAAATACTGTGCCATTCACATAGTTCACTGACATAGGCTGTGCAAATATACTCAAACATTTATGTTTTGCTGAAGAAGAATTTAAACCAAAATCCTGGATCCAGATGCCTTGAACTTTGGGAAAGGTTAGATCCTGAGGGGCTGAGGTCCATCTTTGAGGCCAAATTATGGTTGCTTCCAAAGTGTACTGTAGGAACATACACTCTGCCCTAAAAAGCTCACCAGCAATTCAGATGTGACTTAATTTTGCTCATAGACATCAAAGAAAAAATGTCTATGGACTTCACTGGCAAATGACCTGGCTTATAGAGCTCAGTGAGAAGGAAGGTTTTGAGTGAGATCAAGACAAGGCTGTTCCCCGGCATGCTAGTTTGGCCATTCTGATGAAGCTCTGAATGTGTCTGTAGAAAGGCCTATTGAAAATGCACATTGCAAGTACCTTGTTGCCTCAGCAATACATATTCACAGGATTTTTATCATAATTTTATTCATATCCTCAGAGAAACATGCCAGAGGCCTCTAAGTAAAGAAACACTTTGACCCTGATTCTTACTTCAGCTCAGGAAGCTGGTAAATCTGGAAGAGGGTATGCAACAAGAAGAAGTTTGGGAACCCCTGCCCTACTGGATAGTCATGAGTAAACCACCTGCATCTTGAAAAAATGTTGCTTCAAGCGAGGTAGATTCAGATAGCTATCTTTTCATGAAACAGACTTTATCTCTCTCCCTACTGTATTTGATGAAACTGTTACATATTAAGGCAAATATTATGTAACCCATGTATCTGTCTATGCACTTTTATGGCTTCCATCACCATAATACACATATTTCAGTAAAGTTCAGGAACTCAGCCCTCATAACTTCACTCATATTTATTTAGTGGTAGCAACACAAAGTGTAAAGAAAAGTGTAAAGAAGATGTCTTCTGTCTTAGAGACTTTCACCTAAGCTCAGGTGGAATGAAGCTATCTGCTTCCCAAGTAGACACGGATCACAAAATCAACATGAAAGAAATACCAGATCCATCTGCGAATTATTATATCAGCACCAGTGACATGAAATCATCCAGTTTTTTCAGAGAGATTCTTACCTTTCTGCTAGGTCAATACATAAATTTAATCTATGGAAGAAATTCTTACCTCAGGGCTGGCATGTTGAAGCTATATATGATCCCTGAAAGGCACTCCTACCTCATTGCTGGTGTCATTAACTAACTTACTCACTTCCTCAAAGAGGCGCTTACCTCAGACTCTCTGTCATTAAGCTGTCCGCAGCCCAGATGAGGTCCTCCTCCCCATTTTTTGTATGTGGTAAATCTGTTCATTTCCTACATAAGACCTTTTCCTTAGTCTAGGGAATCTGCCAAGACTCCTTTATCTTCAAAAGAATAATTTATTTCCAAAATGGCACCTGATCTGAGTTGAAGGTATTTGTCATGGAACATCTTGGAAGAGCTGTTACATAATATTTCAGAAACAATAATGAAAGTCGTCATAGCTGCTGTGAAGTAAAATTATTTTAGAGGAAGCTGCTAGCTTAGTCATAGCAAGTCCAAGTTACAAAATATTACTGGGGCAAATGTCTCTCTGAAGAATGGAGATGTCCCTGTTTGTGATATGAGGGCTAAAACTTCATCACAAAGTTTGGCCTCTAGGTACAGCAGTAATAGAAATGAATTCTAATAATGATGATAAAGTGATGGAGAAAAAGGTTTCTTTGTTTGAAATAAGAAGGCTAAGGATCTATATCATGAAGCAATCTAACTTCACCAGTCAGGGCTGAAAGAGGAGTCTACATTAGATAGCAGATAGCTTTAAAACCTGGTGTGTATGTGTGTGTACGTATGTGTATATATATATATGTGTGTCTGTGTGTATATGTGTGTGTGTATATATATATATATATAAAAAAGAAGTATAAGTATAAAGAAAGTATGTGTGTGTATATGTGTATATATGTGTATATATTTGTGTGTGTATAAAAGAAGATGTACACAATGCAGCTACCTCACCTCACGTCTACAAAGCAAATGTACACACACACACGTTTATGTGTGTATATTTGATGTGAGGTGAGGTAGCTGCATTGTGTACATCTTCTTTTAAGAAATATATTTGAATATATGGGAAAAGACCTTGGTCTACAAGAAGGTACTGTAATGCTTAAAACACGTAGTCAAATGAACTAATAAACACAACAAAGAGTTGTACCTCTTCTTGGCTTGATGGGGCTCTTTGCTTCTGCAGAGAGATTCTCAATTTAAGCTATACTTCTAAGAAGCTAATATATGAAAGGAATTCTTTCTGCAATGTTAATGTCGTGTAGTTCTCTTTAAAACATTTCTTATCAGTTCCCATCTGGAACAATTTTCTGTGCTGGGGAAGGGATTCTTACCTTCTTCCAGATGCGATAAAGCTCTCTACTTCATAAAAAGCTTTCTTATCTCATCATCTGTTCTCCTCCAATGATTCTCTATCATCAGCCCTATTGTCATGAAACCATTTGCTTCCTCAGAGTAATTCTTACCTGTCCAGTTCCTCAAAAAGATCCATATCTCAGCACTTGAGGGGCAAAGGTCCTTGAAAACAACTGCTGCCTATGTGCTGGGATGATGAAGCTATTTGACCCCAAAAATGGATTCTCACCCGAGTTTGATGGAGATTGTTCCCTATAAGAAGCTCTTATTTCAGCTTTATCTAATTAGATGAAGGTGTTTGCTCCCTGAAAAAAATTCTTACTCCATTCCTGGTGTTACAAAGTTATCCACTCTATGGATGAACTCTCACTTCACTCCTGTAACCATTTCCTTAAATAAATGAATACAGCAGCTTTGTTCCTGCATGGCAGGCAACTTTCTGAAAGGTAGTTTCACTCCACTATGCTATCTTTCCCTTGAAATAGACTTAGCCTTGGACTAGGTATGATGGAGTCATTTGCAGCCTGAAAGAGACTGTTCACTTGTCATGGGCTGATAATTCCCTCTAGTGTATGAAAAGGATGCTTATCAAATTCTATGATGACACCTTTTCTGCTCTCTGAGAGAGATTTTCCCCCCCCCTTTTTTTCCTCAGGTGTGCTGAAGCGATTCACGTCCTATAGTTGCCACTTGCCTCTACATATCATCCTCCTTACTTGACAGCATGCTCTTTGTGGAGTTGGTTACCTGAGCCCCGGTAACAATCCAGTTCACAAAAAAAGTTTTTAGGTTAATCATAGTTGTTATGAAGCTGTCTGATATGTACAAAATGATAGCCGCATGCTGAAATTCATATGTGCCCCAAGACTGTTACCTCGGCTAAGGTTGGTTACACTCACCATTGCCATGATCTACTCAGAGAGAGAGAGAGAAAGGGAGAGAGGGAAACTGACATCCACCAAGGTACAATGAATCTCTGTGCTCCCTAAAAGAGACTGCATCTCAGTGCAGTGAGGGAGGGTTGTTGGATGGAGACTTCAGCAGCATCTGTATCTTGACTACTGTGTAAAGTTACCTCTTCTGCAATTGAACAATGACCTTATGTAGATACTATTTAAGACCCTTGAATGAACTCTAAGACCAGATAAAAATAGCTTCATTCTCTCGGAGGCACATTTACTTTAGTCTTAAGAGTAATGTAACTGATTAACCTTTGAGTTTTTACCTTCTTTAAGGCTGGAATAATAGGGCTACCTGCCCCTTAAAAAGGTTGTTACTTCAATCTCAGATTAATAATTATGATGTGGACATCCTTTGTCTTAGAGACAGATGAAGTTATCAGCTCTGTGAACAAGTCACCCAAAAGATGAGCCCTTGTAAAATGTTAAGAACAGTTGGTAGAACCAACACTTACTTTAGATAGGCATGACCCTACCTTGAGTAGGAGGGTTGGATTAGATGACTTCTTGAGGCCCCTTCTAGCACTATTTTGTATGATTCTCAGAGGTGATTTTGGAAGCTGTTTGTTCATCGCCACTATGATGTTCACTGTCCCAAACATATCCTTCTCTCCACAGCAGTGGGAGGAAGCAAGCTCTCCATTTCCTGAAGGAGATTTCAGCCTTACCAGTATTTTGCTACAACTTAGTCTTTCAGAGAGAGCTCTTTCCACTTTCTGAAAATCATTTCTCTAGCAACTTCCTTAAAAGGTTGTCATGTCTGACATGTGGCCAATGTCCAGGTAGTCTAAAACAGGGGTTTTCAACCATGTTAAATAAGTGTACTTATTGCCCTGTAGCTGGATGCAAAATGAGAGGGAGCAGGGGGGTTAGTGCACAGTGTGGGGTGGTGGGTGGTGGCAGCCACTACTGCATGCAAGCTTACCCGCTCCCTGCATCCGGCTGGGCAGTGCCTGTGCAGCCCACAGAGGGGTGCCGCTTCCCTTGCTTCTCCCTGGCCCTGCTCCTGGGAGGCAGCAACACAGGATGGTGGGGGGTGGTGCTCTGTCCCCACTCACCTGCATGTACCCCCTGGGGCCTTCCCAAGTAGCCCTGGAGTTACGTGTACCTGGCTGACAACTGGTCTAAAGCATCTTTACCTCAACATGGATTTGACATACCTACAAATCTATGAAAAGAGCTTTTTCCTTAGCATGAAAAAGTAACCAGCCTCCAGAAAGAGAGATTTTACTATAACCATGGCTGACAAAAGAAGCTGTCCTCTGCAAGCTTCTCTCATCTCAGCACCATCATGGTCAAGCAAGCTATCCATTTTTTCCAGGAGCATTGATTGATGTTGTTATACCTTCTTATCTTTGAAAGAGACTTGAAAGAGACCTTAACAACAGTCCTGGTGTCAGGAAACTCTGTGGGTCTAATAGAACAGAACAAACTCAAATAAGCCTGAGCCCCTGGTGTAATTGACCTGGCTGGTGTCTACTAGCCCATGACAAATGAGCCTTAGTGGAGTGATCTAGCTCTTATTTTAGTTTCTGTGCAACAAAGTTTTTCAGTACCTCCAATAAAACTTCCTCTTATATAGGTAAATAGCTTCACCAGCTATCTATCTAAAGTGTCTTTTTTTCCTCTATTTGATTTAAGTTACAGGCACCTTGAAAGAGATGTATACTTACTGAAAATGCAGTGAAGGGCATTATCTATATTCTCACAGGGACTCTAACTTTTATCACTTCAGACCTCTGCTTTCTCATGGACTCTTGTCTACACTCATCATTGATGTACTCTGTGGAGGGTTTCTCACTAGTCCCCCAGAGAACACAGGGCACTCCAAAGAAGCGACAAAGTAGATTGGAAAATAGGCAGAGACTCAGTGAAGTCCTTTTGTGCTGATTAGTTCAGACAATTGTCTCCACTGGCACAGGATTTATACAAGGGATTGGAGTCTCTCTATTGTCATGAGCACCTGACAGAATCAGCACTATGTAAGTGAGTGCATATTTAATGCACAAATTATCCTGAAGGTCAAATCTCTGTGCAATTAGTGGATTATTGCATAAACTCAGGTAGGTTAGCACTGAAATGCCTCACTGGGGTAGGGGTATAATATACTTTACAAAGGACTTTAAATTACTTCCTCCTTGACATTACAGGACAATAGGAAAGATGGAAGTTCAAATGTGGAACAGAAAAAGGCATAGAGCTGAGAATGGAATTCAGAGACAAAGGGATGCTGAGGCAGAAGGCTTGGGGAGAGGAGGATCGTAGTAGATTTTCTGCATTTAGCGTTAGGAGCTGGTACAGAGTATGCAGGTTGTAGTGATTTTTAATACTGAGTAATATGTCAGAAAAGCTATTCTGGATTTTGACCAATATATACAGTTTCTTGTCTAAACAGAACCATATGCTCAAACTAGAGATCATTTTATTTTACTAGGATGGACAGTAAGTAGAAACACATTCCAGATTTCACGATTTTTTTTTACCCCTTTGGCAGCCACAGTACTCCTTGCACATAGTCTCTGGTTTTTCAACTGTTTGATAACCATGCACTACTTTATGGAATCTGTAGAATCCTACTATATCATAATGTCTATTGAACTATAACTGCCTCAGAAATATAGTTCAACAGGTTGCCTTGGCTGTACCTGGTAATTGTTAGTACCTGGTAATTGTTAGTAGTGAAACAAGTCAGACTGAGACGCAATATGCCAATGTGCCATATGCTAGAAGACTCAACTCTTGCAGCTTCTCTAGAGTTAAGATTTAACATTCTGTGTTCAAAGACTGGTCTCATTCAAATCCTTTTTGACAGCTTGGAAAATTTAAAAATAATGTTGATGTGGAATGTGCAAGCTGGTGCTTAATAAGCTGGGCCTTCACAGCAGGTGGAGTAATAAAAAATGCATAGATCTTGATTCTGTCTGATGCTGGTAAATATTCAAATACTCTGCTTCCCTTGCAGTCATTGTCAATTTTTACCCAAAATCTGCATTTGTTTTTTGTCTTTACAGTTTTATATTCAATCACAGTTGTGTGTCTGCACTGAACCATTCCTGGGTTTAACGAGACATTTTGGGTCTGATCCAGTAACATAATGGGCCCCCTGGCTATTCACCTGGGGGACCCCCCTGGGGACCTAGGGCTTGGCACTTATTGAGCTTGCTCAGCTTTCAGGTGCAGCAAAGTCCTAGGGACACTGTTGTGGAATGCACAGGCCTTCAGCTTGCTCTCCATTCTCCCTGAGTGGGTCCTTTGGATCCTGTAACAACAACTGGTCATTTATGGCATAAGGCATTTAATGATGTTGTGCAGGGACTCCACTTGCTTGCTCAGGAAGTCTCCTGACATTGCTTACAAAAAGATAGCCTACTATGGTTAACTCACAGCAAAGCAGCTCTGATATAACCAGGAAGTCTGTATTAAATTACAGGGTCTTTGAAGCCAGGACCTCATCCATTACATGTGCTGTAAAGCCCTCTATTATCCACACTTGTAGCACTCTATCAATAGCAATAACAGTAATAGTAGTATCACCGTAACTTGCAAAAGAGTTTTTTGAATAAACAGAAAGGTAAACTGAGGACATTGCTCTCCACCAAGCTGACAAGCAGGACCATGAGGGTAGTTTACAAACCTGTTTCCTGGAAGGTTGGGCCAAATGAAGCCCAAAGCTTGGCTTGCTGCCAATGCAGTCTTGTGTCCGTCTCCGCAAGGGTTCTTCTTGCTGGATTTGTTGGTGCAGTATGGATTCGTGTATTGGACAAGAAAACTGTTGTGATGGCCTAGCTGGCAGTGATTTGGCTCAGGGGTTTTGAAAGGGTAAAAGATGATTGAAGGGCTTGGGATTTCCTTTCCTCACCAGTCAGGCCCCAGAGTCTCTCTCCATGTCCCCTGATTGGCCCCTCAAGTCACCTGGAGAGGGATAAAAGGGGCAGCGCAGCTGACTCAAAGGAGACCACCAAAGGATGATAAGGAAAGAGTTTCAAAGATCTGGCAAGAGCTGGGCCAGTGTCGCAGGAGCCGTTGCCCCAGAAGAGCCTAAGGGAGCAGAACCCTCAGGCAGCGCAGCATGGCCAGCAGGAGAGGCTCCCTGCTGGACTCCAGGATCCCTAGCAAGAGGTTCCCCACCTGGCTCCAGCAGAAAGCTCTACAGTGACCTGAGAGGTTCCCAACTCTGCTTCCAGTTTCTCCAGCAAAAGGCAAGGGCTTCCAGAAGGTCAAAAGCCCTAGCAGCCTGGAACAAAACCAGCTGTAGTAGCTGTGTGGAAGAGTTTCTGCACACCATGTCGGAGATCTGAGTTCAAGTAGGGGTGAGTGAAGTGACAGGGGAGAATTTCTTATTGGAGTGGAGGGGATCATTGTGTTTCCTTTCCCCCTCCAGATACCTACACCCGATATCTCTTGTTATTTGGTGTTTTTTGTATTTTGTGCACTTCATATTCTGTCAATCAGTATTGGTTATTGTGTTGTTTGTAGTTTATATTTTGTTAAACCTGTCTTTTGTTAACTAACTAGATGAATATGTCTATGAATGTGAATGCCTAACCTTTATTGAATCCCTTCCCCTCAGGGTATTGTAGTGTCCCCTATACCCCCGGTTTTATATATGTTAAGTTCCCACCACAGTTCCTCTCATTAAAAGGCATATGTTCAAGTCCTCATTAGTGATCTGGCTCTGCTTGATAGGGAAGGAGGGTGCCTACACCTCCCACAGCACTCATGCCCCTGCTCTGATCCCTTCAATTGGAGAGAGGGTACATCTTGGAGTACCACTTGAGTTGCACTGTCTTTCATCCGTCGGCTGGTCCCTACTAACATAGTAAGGGCCCCACATAAGGCCTGTAAACCCTTTAGACCCCATGTCGCCTTCAAATGAGGGTTTGTTAGATTTCTCAGGCCTTGTGTTGGTCCTCTGCCCAGGGTGAGATCCACTCTTAAGGTATGCCTATACTGTACACCATGGCATACACTGGAAGCAAGCTAACTGATGTAGCATAGAACTCTAGATGTGTGAATTTATCCTCCTGGGAAGCTTGTACAGAACTCCATTCTCCTATGGCTAGACTGTTTCCAATACCTGAACTAACTTTAGTATCTTCATGCTGTGTTTCTTTGTGCTGTGTAGTATTGCCCTTAGGATTAGGCAGAGTCATGCATGATGATTTGCAAATAAGATATAGAAGCCAGCAGTTCATTCACCTCTGAAGTTCTCCTCCCAAGCAGTATAGGTCAGTATATTTTAATGTTGAATGCACTGAGTTTTATCATCACTCATATTGGGTAGGGGTGTAGTCTTGATCCAAAGCTGATTTTGAGGGATTCCCATTGATTGATATTCCAGGCTAGCATTGAAAGACGGATAATGAAAAATGAAGCAGGTGGATCTGCTCCACGATTTTTCCAGGGATGGAGGTGAGGCAGCAAGGAGGGACTGAAGTCTGTAGCTCCCTGGATCCTCCTTCTTCCCTTTCTTAAAGATGGGCACTATATTTGCCCTTTTCCAATTACCCAGGACCTCTCCCAATTGCCATGAGTTTTCAAAGATAGTGGCTAGTGGTTCTGCAATCACATCAGCCAACTCCCTCAGCACCCTTGGGTGCATCACCTCTGGCTATAAGGACATGTACATATCCAGCTTTTCTAAACAGTCCCTAACCTGTTTTTTTGCTACTGTTGGTTGCTCACCTCCTCCCCAAACTGTGCTGCTAGGTGCAGTAGTCTGGGAGCTTACCTTGCTTGTGAAGACTGAGTATGGGTGGATGCTTCCAGACAGGGGTGACTAGTGCCTCCTGAGTCTGGGGGCACAATTTGTGGGCAGGCCCAAGGGTGGGCCAAAAGCCCAATATCCACTCCTATACTTCTGTGCCACAGCTTAGTGTCCTGTTCCCCCACCCCGCAACATGCTGCCAGCCCGTGCGGCAGAAAAACTGCCCTGTCCTAAGTGGTGCCGAGCTGGGCATGTGCTCCCCCTCAACCAGTTGCCTGTGCTTCCAGAGATGTCTCACCAGTTTGTACTACTACCTTAAATTCCCTTTTCTCTTGCCTGCCACATTTTGATGTCTCAATAATAGTAAAAAAGGGAGGTGAGGTGTTATCAGTGACTTAGAGGGTGGTGATTCTCTTTGCAGGGCTCCTCCATCCCCTACATTCTGCTCTGTACCAAACCTCATTGGAATTTAGGCTTAAAGTCAGATCTCATAAATTTGAGTCCTTAACGAAATGTGCTCCATCCAGCTTCTTGGCCAGCCTGTCCTAGATAATCTTCTGCCTCAAGTTTTATGTGAAGAAAATTCCTAGGGTTGGTTCCCCCTCTTAGACACCACTGCTGGTGAAATCAAATGAATTATGCAGGCATTGACACTTTCCAGGCTCAGCTGGTCAGCATCACTACCACTGGGTAAAAGTCAACTTATTTATTCCTGTATGTGCACTTTCCCAGACTAGTTTACTAGCCTCCCCACTGCTGATAGAAAATCAACTTAATCATCCAAGTAACAGTCCATTATCTTTTTGAACCATCCCTCAGCCCTACATTCATGTAATTAACTTGATCACTTAATAGCTCATGAGTCACCAGCTCTTTCACACAACCAGCTGTCATCTCAATTTATTTTCCCTCGTCAATCTGGTTTTTGTTGCCTTCAGGAGGTTTTTGCCTTGTCCCCTATTGCCTTGGTCCCTCCTAAATATGTTCTGAGTGAAGATCTCTAGCTGTCCATCTAGGCTCATTGAACCGCCATCCATGACTCAGTTTGAGCCCCATCTCCAGTTCTGATTCCAGCTCAGTCTCAGCTCCATCTCTGGCTTTGGCTCCAGGTCATCCCCAGCTCTGGCTTTGGCTTCAGCTCAGTCCTGGGTCTGTCTCTGTGTCTCCATGTGGCTTGCATGGCTTTCTCAACTCCCCATGCATTCTTCTCTCTAGGGGTTTCAAATGTGCTGGCAGCCCTTTTGCACATCTGGCTGCATTCCCAGGGGCCAATGGGAGTTGGCTTCTGCTGCACATGGTCATGTGCCACCAAGACTGGCCCTTCCAGTCTCAACCTGCAGCTCTGCATTTGCCGCCTGCTTCTTCAGGTATGTATCTAGTTGGACTCTCATCTGGTTGGCTTGCATGGACTGTAACAGGGTCCAGTTACACAGAGGTTAAAAAAAACCCCATTAAGTACAGCAGTCTTTTCTGTACTAGGTTGCCTCCCCTTTCAGTAAGAGACCTACACTTTCCCTGATCTTCCTCTTGTTGCTGACATACTTGTAGAAACCCTTCTTGTTACCCTTCCTAGCTGCAACTCTAATTGTGCTTTGGCCTTCCTGATTTCATCCCTGCATGCCTGAGCAATGATTTTATATGCCTCCCTCCCTGCTTCTCCAAGTTTCCATTTATAAGCTTCCTTTTTCTGTTTTAGCTGACTGAAGAGTTTCTGGCCAAGCCAAGCTTGTCTTCTGCCACAATTTGGTATGGTTTGTTCCTGCATTTTCAGGAAGGGTTCTTTGAAGTACAGCTGGTAGGGCTGTGCAAAGCTTCAGTAGCCAATTTGATTTGGTGATTCAGCCCAATTCGAGGGCCAAATCTCCGAATCCAAATTGATTTGGGAGACCCATTAAGAGGTCCAAATCAAATTGGAAGGCTCCAAACTGATTTGGAGAGATTTGGGGCCGATTCAGAGATTTGGCCATAGGCTATACAGGTTTCTCTCGCATAAAGCAAACACACTTTATGTAACAAATATGGATAGGTTCTCAAGGTGGGGAGGGAGGGAGGGAGGGAGTGAGACTGAGACTAGGGAAGGGGTGGGGGGAGAGGTGTCATTCCTGGGGCTGCACCGTGCTACGCCTGTCCCCCCCACACCTGGGCTGTGCCTGTCCCCACTCACCTTAGCTCCTGGGCTGTGCCATGCCATGGTGCAGGCAGCAGGTGTCAGCTGCTCCCAGGGCTGCTGCAGCAGGGGCTGTGGTGAGTGACAGCAAGTGGAGCCCTGGGCAGTGTGGGATGCAGCTCAGGTTATCCACACTTACTCTAGCCCCTGCTGCAGTGGCCCTGGGAGTGACCAGCACCAGCTGCAATGGGAACTGTCAGTGGGTGGGGTGGGGGGACAGGGCATGCCTCTTGCTGCTCTACGCCCCTTGGGAGGTGTGCAGCCTGGGGGGCTGTGTCAGGCTCTTCCTGAGCACTGGGAAGAATCAGCCTGGTGCCAGCACTGGCCCCATTCTGCAATGGCAGCCTGCTGTCATCCCACATGCAGATCCAGGGGCACACACTCCCAGGAAGACCCCGGCACAGCCCCCAGCCCTCCCGGGGGGACACAAAGCAGCAAGAGTCTGCCGTCCCCCCACCCACTGACAGCTCTCATTGCAGGTGGTGGCAGTTGCTCCTGGGGCTGCTGCAGCAGGGGCTGGGGGGAGTAAGAACAAGTGGAGCCCCATGCAGTGTGGGATGTGCCGCAGCTTGTCCATACTCGCCCCCCAGCCCCAGCCCCAGCCCCAGCCCCAGCCCCAGCCCAGTGCCCCTGGATCTGGATGCAGGATGACCGCAGGCTGCCACTGGAGCTGGTGGGAGCAATGGGCTGTTCCCAGCACTTGGTGCGCCCACTCCAAGCACCAGGAGGAATCACCCTGGTGCCGCCACCAGCCCCAGCCTGCATCGGCAGCCTACTGTTGTTACCTGTATGCAGATCCAGGGGCACGCAGCCCCAGAAAAGGCCTGACACAGCCTCCAGCCCACAGCCCTTTTGGGGGGTGTAGAGCAGAAAGAGGAATGCCTTGTCCCACCTGCACCCACTGACAGTTCCTGTTGCAGCTGGTGCTAGTCACTCTCAGAGGTGCTGCAGCAGGGGCTAGGGTGAGAGTGGTCCCACACCACCTGCAGCTCCACTTGCTGCCAATCCCCCCCAGCCCGTGCTGCAGTGGCCTTGGGAGCAGCTGACACCAGCTGCCTGCACCACAGCATGGTGCAGCCCAGGAGGTGGGGTGAGTGGCGACAGGCAGAGACCAGGCATGGGGGGACAGGCAGAGCACAGTGTAGCCCTGGGAATGGCACCCCTCTCTCCACCCCTCCCCTAGTCCCAGCCTCCTTCCCTCCCTCCCTCCCCACCTGGGAATGTATCCCTATCTTTTAGGGATTCTGGTCTCAGCTCCGATGTGAGATGCATGGGTGTAAGCCCACTGCGCCCCTATGAGCCCATGGAGCCCCAGAAGAGCCCCCAGGACCCCTGACAAGCCCAGCCTGCCCGCAGGTAAGCAGGGGCCCGTGGTGGATGGGACTTAGTGAACTTAGTCAGCTGGGAGCCAGCTGAATGGAGGTGGAGAGGGACATGCCCCCCCCACCCCCCGGCTCCTACTTTGCCCAGCCCCTCAGGGAGCCACACAAACAGGCATGCTTCTGGGCACGGTGCATGAGTTAGCACAGAATTTGTGCAAGAGGGCAAGCAGGAGGGCCCAAGGCCCAGCCTGTGAGCCCCCTAGGGTAGGCAGTCCCAGCCGCAGCCAGACTACTAGCAGCATGCCGCGGATAGGCATGCGCCACACCCTGAGGATCCCCTCAGGGTCTGCAACCACCCCCTCTGGTGCCTCAGAAGCCTCCACCCAGACAGAGCCCATCTTTCTGGGCTCCACACAGACAAAGCCTTTGGCTCTCAGCTGCAGGGGTTGCCTGACACTTTTTCAGGCTCTTGAGCCTGGGAGCATGGCCACCTCCCCTTGTGAGGTCTTTTCCCTTCTGGGGTCTCTGGTGTGCCAGCTGGAGGAGCTCCAGGCTGTGACTGCATGCCATCAGGGACTGTAAGCAGAAGATCAACTCCTACTGCCAGGCCCTTCTTCCCCAGGAGATGGAGGGTAGACCACGGTCTCCCTCCAGGAAAAGGGAGGACTCGAGGACCTCCCTTGCTGTCCAGTCAAGGGGTTGGACCAAGGTGATCAAGAGCCCCAAAGCCCGCCACACCGAGGTCCCTGCCCCGCTGGAGCTTTGCAACAGGTATGAACCTCTTGCAGCCCCAGCAGAGCCTGCTAAGTTGCCAGCTCCCGCAGGCAACACCACCCCTGCTCTCCCCATGACCAAACAAAGTGTTTGTCATGGAAGACTCCATCCTGAGGGGAACTAATGGGGCAATCTGCTGCCCGATTCCTTGGCCGGGGAAGTTTGCTGCTTCCGGGAGCCCATATCCTAGACATTTCAGAGAAGATCCCTAAGCTTCTCCAGCCCACTGACCACTACCCTATGCTGCTTTCCCATGTGGGCTCCAATGACATGGCTTGGAGCACTCCCAGCTAGGTCATGAAGCGCTACAGGGATTTGGGAGCAGGGCTAAAGGGTCTTGGGGTGCAGGTGGTGTTTTCTGCGATCTTCCCAGTCTCAGGCTATGGGCTGAGGAGGGAGAGGAGGATCCAGGTAGTGAACCAAAGATTGCGGCGCTGGTGTCATTGGGAAGTCTTTGGCTTCCATAACCACAGTCCACTTCTTGGTAAGAGAGGCAGTAAGCTGCTGGGAAGGGTCAGCCTCCACCTCTCTCTGCTGGGTAGGAGGCTCTTCTCAGCCAGACTGGCTGACCTGCTCCACCGGGCTTTAAACTAAGCCTGTCGGGGGATGGGGGGGGACTACTGCCACTGCTGGCCCACTAAGAAACCCTTCCAAAGCCAGAAGGCCAGGGCACTTAGGGGAACCCACCCCTGCCCTAGCCCTGGAGCAAGCTGCGGGCAAGGTAAGGGCCCCCAAAGGGACACTTGCCTGCCTGTATGCAAATACCAGGAGCTTGGGGAATAAACAGGAAGAACTTGTCCTGTTTAACACAAAAAACTATGATGTCATAGGGATAACGGAGACCTGGTGGGACTCCACCCATGACTGGAACACAGGTATAGGTGGCTATACCCCGTGCAAGAGAGATCGAGTGGACAAAAGGGGCAGGGGTGTAGCTCTCTATGTCAAGGTAAGCTGCAAGCTGACATTGGCGCACAGGGTGGACAACTAGAGACCCTCTGGGTTAAAATCCATGGGGAACATGGTGCAGGGGACACAATGGTGGGAGTCTATTACAGACCTCTGACCCAGGATCAAGAGCTTGACCAGGGATTCGCCAGGGAATTGGCTGAGGCTGCATGCTTCCGGTGCATGGTTGTCATGCGAGACTTCAACTACCCAGACATCAAGGAAGCGATCCTCAGTGCACGAGCTAAATCTATTCCAACACGGTGGAAAGGCAGCAAGAAGGCACAGCAGCCCCCCTGGCTCTCCAAAGACCTAGTGGACCTACTGTGGCTAAAAAGGAAAGCCTACAAAGGATGGAGGACGGGATTCACCTCCAAGGATGATTACTCCGCGCTGGTCCGGTCCTGCAGGGAGTAAACCAGGAAAGCCAAGGCTGCAACTGAACTCCAACTAGCTTCAGGCATCAAGGACAACAAAAAGTCCTTTTTCAGATATGTGGGGAGCCGGAGGAAAAGCAAGGGCAATGTTGGACCCCTGCTAAACCAGATGGGGCAACTGACAACTGACGCCCAGGAAAAAGCCAACCTATTAAATAGGTACTTTGCGTCAGTCTTTCATTAGTCACACGGGATGCCCATGCCTGCTATGGGACAGGGAAATCTGGGTGAGGGGGATCCCCTACCCTCCATCAATGCTGACCTCATGAAGGAACACCTTGAGAAGCTGGATACCTTCAAGTCAGCTGGCCCTGACAATCTGCACCCCAGGGTACTCAAGGAGCTGGGGAGCGTCATAGCCTAGCCCCTGGCACGGATCTTTGAAAACTCCTGGCACTCTGGTGTAGTGCCCGAAGACTGGAAGAAGGCAGTGTGGTGCCGATCTTCAAGAAAGGGAGGAGAGTGGATCCGGCTAACTACAGGCCCATTAGCCTGACTTCTATCCTGGGGAAGATCTTAGAAAAGTTTATTAAGGAGGCCATCCTTGAGGGACTGGCCCAGGCTAACATTCTAAGGGATAGCCAGCATGGGTTTGTTGCGGGTAGGTCTTGTTTGACCAATCTCATTTCCTTCTATGACTAGGTGACCTATCACCTGGACAAGGGAGAAGAGATTGATGTCATATATCTTGACTTCAAAAAAGCTTTTGATCTGGTATCCCATGATCACCTCTTGGCCAAACTGGCCAGTTGTGGCCTTGGCTCCACCACGATCCGCTGGCTGGGAAATTGGCTTCATGGTCGGACCCAGAGGGTTGTGATTGATGGCAGTCACTCATCATGGTGCCCTATGACCAGTGGGGTCCCTCAAGGCTCTGTCCTGGGACCCATACTGTTCAACATCTTCATTAACGATGTGGACATTGGAGTCAGGAGTGGACTGGCCAAGTTCGCTGATGACACCAAACTTTGGGGCAAAGCATCCATGCCAGAAGATAGGTGGGTAATCCAAGCTGACCTGGACAAGCTCAGCAAATGGGCAGACGAGAACCTCATGGTGTTTAACACCGATAAATGCAAGGTTCTCCACCTTGGGAGGAAAAACCTGCAGCATCCTTATAGACTTGGCAGTGCTACGTTGGTTAGCACTACAGAAGAAAAAGACTTGGGGGTCATCATTGACCACAAGGTGAACATGAGCCTGCAATGCGATGCTGCAGCTAGTAAAGCGACCAAAATGCTGGTGTGCATCCATAGATGCTTCTCGAGCAAATCCCGGGACGTCATTCTCCCCTTGTACTCAGCCTTGGTGAGGCCGCAGCTGGAGTACTGCGTCCAGTTTTGGGCTCCACAATTCAAAAAGGATGTGGAGAAGCTTGAGAGAGTCCAGAGGAGAGCCACGCGCATGATCAGAGGTCAGGAAAACAGATCTTACGATGACAGGCTGAGAGCCACGGGACTCTTTAGCCTGGAAAAGCGCAGGCTCAGGGGTGATCTGATAGCCACCTATAAGTTTATCAGGGGTGACCACCAGGATCTGGGGGAACGTCTGTTCACCAGAGTGCCCCAAGGGATGACGAGGTCGAACGGTCACAAACTCCTGCAAGACCGTTTCAGGCTGGACATAAGGAAGAATTTCTTTACTGTCCGAGCCCCCAAGGTCTGGAACAGCCTGCCATCGGAGGTGGTTCAAGCACCTACACTGAACACCTTCAAGAGTAAATTGGATGCTTATCTTGCTGGGATCCTATGACCCCAGCTGACTTCCTGCCCTTTGGGCAGGGGGCTGGACTCGATGATCTCCCGAGGTCCCTTCCAGCCCTAATGCCTATGAAATCTATGAAATCTATGAAATCTCATAGGAAGAGTGCTCAGCCAAATCTGAGCTGTTGCAAAGCTTTCTCTCATGTGTGGCTGAACTCTATCTGATGCAAGAAGTCGATGGGGCAATGAGAGGTAAAGCGTTGCTCAACCTGGTTCTGGCAACAGGGAACAACCTAATCAGTGACCTAATGATCGAAGGGAAGCTGGGTGACAGTGACCATGAGCTGATCACCTTCACCATCCGCTGTAAAGCTGGCAAGTCAGTCAGCAACACAGAAGTCCTCAACTTCAGGAAAGATGACTTTGACAAGCTCAGGAGGCTCATCAAGGAGGCCCTAAAGGGTCACAACTCAAAGGGGAGGGGAGTTCAGTGATTGGTCCTCAAAGGAGTGATCCTGGAAGCACAAGCAAAGTCTATCGTATCTCAGAGGAAAGGCAGCAAAAGGGTACAGCAGCTCCCTTGGCTCTCCAGGGAACTAGTGGACTTTGAACATCTAAAAAGACAGACCTACAAAGGATGGAGGACTGGAGCCATGGAAGTATTCTCCAAGGAAGAATACTCTGCACTGGTCTGGACCTGTAGGGAGCAAACCAGGAAAGCCAAGGTTATGATGGAACTCCAACTAGCTACAAGTATCAAGGACAACAAAAAGTCCTTTCTTTAGATATGTGGGGAGCCGGAGGAAAAGCAAGGGCAACATTGGACCCCTGCTAAACCAAATGGGACAACTGACGACTGACACCCAGGAAAAAGCCAACTTGCTAAATGGGAACTTTGCATCAGTCTTTGATCAGTCCCATGGGATGCCGCTGCCCACTACGGGACAGGGAGGCCCGGGTGAGGGAGATTCCTTACCCTTCATCAATGCTGGCCTCATGAAGGGACACTTTCAGAGGCTGCACACCTTCAAGTCAGCTGGCCCTGACAGTTTACACATCAGGGTACTCAAGATTTTGGCTAGCATCATAGCCCAGCCCCTGGCACAGATCTTTGGAAGTTCTCGATGTTTGGAAGAAGGCCAATGTTGTGCTTATCTTCAAGAAAGTCAGGAAAGTGGATCCAGCAAACTATAGTCCCATCAGCCTGACCTCCATCCTGGAGAAGGTCTTAGAAAAGATTATCAAAGAGGCCGTTCTTAACAGGCTGGCCGATGGCAACACCCTGAGGGATACCTGGCATGGGTTTGTTGT
Source organism: Crocodylus siamensis (assembly GCF_052110815.1). Taxonomy (NCBI): domain Eukaryota; kingdom Metazoa; phylum Chordata; order Crocodylia; family Crocodylidae; genus Crocodylus; species Crocodylus siamensis. The sequence goes on along the minus strand of NC_143404.1, from coordinate 32,595,301 downwards.
GGGTAGGTCTTGCTTGACCAATTTCATTTCCTTCTATGACCAGGTGACCTATCACCTGGACAAAGGAGAAGCGATTGATGTTGTATATCTTGACTTTAAAAAAGCCTTCGATCTGGTATCCCATGATCACCTCTTAGTAAAACTGGCTAACTGCGGCCTTGGCCACACCACAATCCACTGGCTGGGGAATTGGCACTACCAGAGGGTAGTGGTTGATGGAAGTCAATTGTTGTGGTGCCCTGTGACCAGTGGGGTCCCCCAGGGCTCTGTCCTTGGGCCTATACTATTTAACATTTTCATTAATGATGTGAACACTGGTATCAGAAGCAGACTGGCCAAGTTCGCCGATGACACCAAACTTTGGGGTAAAGCGTCCACACCTGAAGCCAGGCAGGTGATCCAGGCTGACCTTGACAGGCTCAGGAAATGGGCAGACAAGAACCTGATGGTGTTTAACACTGAAAAATGCAAGGTTCTCCACCTCGGGAGGAAAAACTTGCAGCATCCTTATAGATTAGGCAGTGCTATGCTGGCTAGTACTACAGATGAAAGGGACATGGGGGTCACTATTGACCACAAGATGAACATGAGCTTGCAATGTGATACTGCTGCTAGTAAAGCAAGCAAAGCACTTGCTTGCATCCACAGATGCTTCTCAAGTAAATCCCAGGATGTCATCCTCCCATTGTAATTGGCCTTGGTGAGGCCGCAGCTGGAGTACTGCATCCAATTTTGTGCTCCACAATTTAAAAAGGATGTGGAGAAGCTTGAGAGGGTTCAGAGGAGAGCCACGCTCATGATCCGAGGTCAGGAAAACAGACCTTATGAAGAGGGACTGAGAACCATGGGGCTCTTCAGCCTGGAGAAGTGCAGGCTCAGGGGTGATCCAGTGACCACATATAAGTTCATCAGAGGTGCTCACCAGGATCTGGGGGAAAGTCTGTTCACCAGAGCACCCCGATGGGATGACAAGGTTAAATGGTCACAAACTCCTCCATGACCATTTCAGGCTGGACATAAGGAAGAACTTCTTTACTGTCTGAGCCCCCCAGGTTTGGAATAGACTGCCACCGGAGGTGGTTCAAACACTTACTTTGAACACCTTCAAAAGACACCTGGATGTTTATTTTGCTGGGATCCTATGATCCCTGCTGACTTGCTGCCCCTGGGGCAGGGGGCTGGACTCAATGATCTTCCAAGGTCCCTTCCAGCCCTAATGTCTATGAAATCTATGAAGCGTTGTTCAAAGATTTGGTAGCTGATTCAGCAGCCGAATCTTCAAGACCAAATTGGCTAAATCGAATTGGGACAGTGATTTGAATCACTGAATCAAATCACTGTCCTTTGAAGTGGCCAAATCTGAATCTAAATTGAATACTTTTTGCTTTTCACAAGCCTAACAGCTAGGATCCTGTCCCAGGGGATCCTGCCCATCGGTTCCCTGAGTGAATCCAAGTCTGCTTTTCTGAAGTCCAGAGCCTGCATTCTGTTGGTCTCCTTCCTTCCTTTTCTCAGGATCATGAACTCAGTCATCTCATGGTCCCTGCTGCCCAATTTATCATCCACTTATACATTCCACAGCATCTCTTCCCTGTTTGTGAAGAGCTGATCAAGAAGAGCACAGCCCGTAGGTGGCCTCTCCAGCAGTTGCACCAGAAAGTTGTCCCCAGCGCTCTCCAAGAACTTTCTTGATTGCCTGTGCAGTGCTGTATTGCCCTCCCAGAAGAGGTCAGGGCGATTGAAGTCCCCAGTGAAACCCAGAGCCTGTGATTGGGAAACTTGTGCTACTTGTTTGCTTCTTCAAACCTCCTGCACAAACCTGAAGCCCCATGCAGTGTCTTACAGTTACACACCCCATTGCAAACACAATTCCTGGGCTCCTGTTATAACCAACTTTTACAAAGTCTCCTGACCATTTCTGTGGCATGCAATTTCTTTGCCATCCCAGGCTTGCCTTGTTGCTGTCATTCTTATACCAGGTCACTGCCTGAGTCATAGAGATTCTGAAGACAACACTTCAGGTGCAGACTTTAAAAACTGAATCTTACTTTTGGGGTAATACTGGTAATAAGATTAAAATAAGTGGTGGGGTGTGTGTATGTTGGGGGACTGGGTAAGGATGCTCTGCGACCTTGGCTTTGTTTGCTAAATTTTGCAAAGTAAGGTCTAGTTTTTCCCTGCGGCTGTATCTGTACAGAAGGGGGAAAAACTCTATAGTAAAGCCCCCTGTGCTAACTAACCAACTGGTCCTTAGGTCTGAGTGTGCAGTAGTAAACAGACACTAATTCCCTAATCCAGAGAAGGTCGATAGGGAATGGGTGGAGCCTTGACTCTGCTCCCCACTCCAACACACCAGCCAGCACAGCTGAGCTGATGTGTCTGGGGAGCAGGGAAGGTTCAGTTAGTTAAGTGAGAAGAGAATTGTGCCTCTTGTAGGAATGATTTCTTCCCTGTACTATTTCTGGGGTGCTCACATTTGTCACTTTCAGGAGGCTAACAACAAGGTCTTTGAGATTTGGCCCTGCTGAAATAGGTTGGTGTCCCAGATAGTTGGAAAATTTCCACTGAAATGACAGTTCAACTGAGAACAGAATACTTTCTTTCCATGTAGGCCTGTTTTAAAAGTTTTGGAAACCCACTCTTAACATTGTTAGAATGGCTACTTCATGGAATGCATTAGACCTACATTATGTGCAATCTCCCTGGAGTTATGATGCATATTCCAGCTCAATTATTCCTCTAGCTGCTACATTGTCGCTTGTCCCTGAGCTGATTCTACAACATGTTTTCTTGTCCTACAAGCCTGATGTGCTCAAGAGAGGAACCTTGCTCTTTGTGGCTTGGATGTAAATTCTGAGCAACCTTACAAAGCTCAGGTACCAGCAAAGAGAACTGCACTCTTCTGAGAGTAGGAGTCTTCTCCCCAAGCTGCAGTCTTTCTCATACCAGTATGTCCCTTGTGTATGGAGGACTACAGTATTGTTGTAATGATGTGCCTCCCATTTCTACACCTTTGTGTAGTCTGTTTTGGCTCTGCTAGCACCAGTATTTAAGTGTGTGGAAGAAATCAAACTTTGCATTGTGTTTTGGTATTAGAATTAACAGATTCAGTCTGAATTTATTGGTGCTCATACCATACGATTGTAGGGAGGAAATCTAAACAGAACTCCCCCCTCTACAAGTTAATATACCTTTTTATGCCTAAAGTTGTTTAAACAAAGCATCCTTGCAAAGAAAGTCAGGGGTAAATCATAACAGTTGCTTGCTCAGCAACAGGTTTTGTTTTGAGAACTGTTATCACCTTTTTGTTTGTTTGTTTTTAGGAAAGGAAGAACATTTGTTCCCAGAGAACTATAAAAGCCATAGTAAAGCAGAAGGACTTTTCCTTATCTTAAAACATTTTAAAATACGAAGTAAGAGCATTTTTTTCCTTCACTCTGAAGTCAAGTTAGAGGCCTGGATAAAACTACTTCAACAAGTGTCTCTGTGGAGTTGGTGATCATGCTACAGAGAAAATGTGCAGATCGAGGGAGGTGGTGCTCCCACTCTATGCGGCACTGGTCAGGCCACAGTTGGAGTACTGTGTCCAGTTTTGGGCGCCATACTTCAACAGGGACACGGAGGATCTGGAGAGGGTTCAGAGGAGGGACACTCGCATGATTAGTGGTCTCCATGGAAGACGCTACGAGGAGAGGTTGAAAGATCTGGATCTCTTCAGCCTACACAAAAGACGGCTGAGGGATGACCTTGTAATAAAGGCCTATACATTTATCAGGGGAGGACAGCAGGGAATTGGGGATATGCTGTTTACCAGAGTGCCCTAGGGAGTTACTAGTTTCCCAGGGTTGCCCATGGGAAAGTCCTGTGCAGGACAGAGACAGAAGCTAAAATAAGACCCCAGAGAGGAAGATGGAAGAAATGGAGTTTGGGTTCAGCGCTATTACAGAGAGGGAGAACAAGAGGGAGCCTGTCTCATAGTGGAGGCCTGGGTAGAGGCTACTCTCTGGGTGCGGTCCCTAAGCCAGTTAGCTACCCACCTGACTCTGTAGATGTCCACTCCACAGCCTGTTAGCTTCCCTATGAGAATAGGATGTGAAACTTTGTCGAAAGCCTTCCTAAAATGCAGGTAGATGACCTCGGCCTCTGCTCCTGTGTCAAGGCAGTATGTGACCTGGTCATAAAAGGCTATAGGGTTTGCCAGGCAGGATCTACCTGTGTTGAACCTGTGCTGGTTTCCTTTCAGCATCGTCTCCCCTGCTGAGCTTTCACAAATACGCTCTTTGATGATTTTTTCTAGCGTTTTCCTAGGGATAGAGGTAAGACTGACTGGCCTAAATTTACCCAGCTCCTCCCTTCTCCCCTTCTTAAAAATGGGCACTACATTGGCCTTTTTCCAGTCCTTGGGAACCTGTCCAGAGCACCATGAGAGCTTAACCAGCCATGCTAGTGGCTCAGCAATGACACTGGCCAATTCCTTCAGCACCCATGGATGGAGATCATCTGGGCCAGCTGACTTGTACCCATCCAGCCCTTTCAAGTGCTCTTTAACTAGGTCAACACTAACCTTTGGCAGTTTGGTGCCTTTTGGACATCTGTCTATGCTCAAGGTGGGGGATTGTTTTGGTCAGTATTAAGGAATACTGAAGTGAAGAACTCATTGAAGAGCTCTGCCTTTTTGTCTGCGTCAACCACCAACTGACCCGATTTGTCCTGCAGGGGTCCTATGCTACTCTGCACCTTTTTTTTGCTCACTATATATCTGTAGAAGGATTTTTTATTGTCCTTGATTGTTGTAGCCAGCCTAAGCTCCAGTCCTGCCTTGGTCTGCCTGACTCCCTGCAATAGCGCGCCAGCGTGGTGTATGCCTCCTTGGTAGCTGCCCCCTGCCTATACATCTCTTTCTTTGCCCCCCAGTCTTTCCTTAAGTTCCCTGTTAAGCCAAGGGGGCTTTTTTATACCCTTAGCCCCTTTCCTGCATAAGGGGATAGACTCTTTTTGTGCTCCCTTGAGAAACTTCCAACCCTCTTGGAACCCCATTAGCCCAATGCTCTTGAGTTCAGCCACCTCAGTAATTAGGTTCCTAAGTTTGCTAAAGTTGGCCCTTCTGAAGTCTAAAACTTTAGCATCACTGGTTATTTTACTCACCCTTCACTGGATAGTGAACTCAACCAAGTGGTGGTCACTATCACCCAGGTTACTGTGTACCTGCAGGTCCTCCACGAGATCATCCCCTGTTGCTAAGACCAGGCACTACCCCTGGTGGGACTGGACACCATCTGGATTATGTGGAGGTCCTGCACACAGTGTAAGAAACTCCTTGCATTTTGTCAAAGACTTCCAATCTCTTTGTCTGGCTGCCTTTAACTTTCTGAAGTCTATAGCCTCCTCATGTGGCAGGCTTCCCTATGCAGCTTGGGCTTCCCCTGCCAGCAAAACCTCCAACTGAGGAGACACATGCTCTTTTCCTACTATGCTGCTATGGCCGTTAATTTAAATGCTTCTATAACTATCTTAGAATTATCCCCACTAGCCATGCAGCTGCCTCCCACAGGGGCTAGCCCTTCCTCCCCCCCCCACCATGGGGGACCCAAGTAGCTATCCAATGCCCGGTTTATCACCTTTTGATTATTGACTACCAGGGCCTGCTATGTCCCTACCTGCCTTAGTTGCAGCTGGATCAGTTCTGTGATCTTAGCCTCCTGCTCCTGGGCTTGTTCATTAGCTGTCACTTGCTACTGCATGAGCAACTGTAATATCTGCTCCATTTCTCCTGCCTCATCCCAAGCATGCACTGCCCAAGGGTTCTTCTATCCCCAAGCAGGTGTGTTGTCATAGTTGTTCCCAGCCACTGTACCAATTATGTACACCTCCCCAGGAAAGTGTTGAGTGTACTTGTCCCCCAGATGTTCTCCTTGCTGCCTGCCTTTTCTGAGTTTCCTTTCAGTGACTCACCTGCCACACCCTGACAGCATAAACTGGCAACAGCTCAGCCTCATAGGGCACTAGGGTTTTCAAACACCAGGTCTATGTCTGGTCAAGGGTACCCAAGCCCCACCAAAGTTTGCTCTAACTGCACCATTTAGCTCTGAGCCCACTGTTCAGGACTACAGGCTTCTGTTGCAGTGGGACACCATTTTGGCACAGGATTAGTGACCCTGAGTCAGGCCATCCCCTTTATTGCCTCTGTCAGTGCTTCCAGGCCTAGCCTACAGTCCATCTCTCAACGTATCTGTTCCTGTCTGCCAATGCCAGTTTCTCATCTGCCAAACAGAGCTTATCCCTCAGTCTCTATCCACCACTAATCATGAGTACTGGGGTTTTAGGGTACTACCCTTGTCCCCTTCCCAGAGTTTCCTCCACCCCTTCAGCCACCGCCTTGTCCACCAGGTGGAGGGCCCCCAGCTGGGCATCAACTCAACTTCTGACACAAAAATATCCCTCTTGCAGGTTAGCCTCATCCTGGGCTGTTCTTCCCCAGTCCAAACACAAACACAGAAAAGAAAATAAGGTTTTAAACTTATCTATCTGACCATGGCACTGCTGCCCATCTTCCTTGTCTGGCCAGCACCTGAGCCTGCCTGCTGTGGTTCCATATCTGCTCCTCTTTATCTTTCTCTCTCTCTCTCTCTCCTTCTACTGGGAGCCTTCTTTCCTTCAGGACTTCTGTGGCTTCTTCCTCTTGTCTCTAACTGGGCACTGCGATCACATATAATGAGTGTGGATCACCTGATCCTTGTACTTCTGCCCTGGGTCCTCTGGGACTGTCAGCCTCTGCTTCTGATGTACTTCTCTCTCATGACTTCTCTCACTAGTGTGTGTCAATAAGCCCTTCATCATATCAGAAAGGGTGTATATGTGTGATGGGTGAAGGTGAGGGAGAGAGCTAGTGAAGCAATGGAAGGAGGAAAAGAAAGGGCAAGTTTGGACCTCTGCTAAACCAAATGGGACAACTGACAACTGACACCCAGGAAAAAGCCAACCTATTAAATGGGTAATTTGCTTCTGTCTTTCATCAGTCCCATGGGATGCCCACGCCCACTACAGGACAGAGAGGTCCGGGTGAGGAAGATCCCCTGCCCTCCATCAATGCTGACCTCGTGAAGGAACACCTTGAGAGGCTGGATACCTTCAAGTCATCTGGCCCTGACAATCTACACCCCAGGGTACTCAAGGAGCTTGTGAGCATCATAGCCCAGCCTCTGGCATGGATCTTTGAAAAATCCTGGCACTCTGGTGAAGTGCCCGAAGACTGGAAGAAGGCCAATGTGGTGCCCACCTTCAAGAAAGGGAGGAAAGTGGATGCGGCAAACTATAGGCCCATCAGCCTGACCTCTATCCTGGGGAAGGTCTTAGAAAAGTTTATTAAAGAAGCCATCCTTAATGGACTGGCTGACACCAACATCCTGAGAGAGCCAGCATGGGTTTGTTGAGGGTAGGTCTTGCTTAACCAATCTCATTTCCTTCTATGACCAGGTGACCTATCACCTGGACAAGGGAGAAGAGATTGATGTCATATATCTTGACTTCAAAAAAGCCTTTGATCTGGTATCCCATGATCACCTCTTGGTGAAACTGACCTCTTGGGTCCACCACAATCTGCTGGCTGGGAAATTGGCTCTGTGGTTGGACACAGAGGGTGGTGGTTGATGGAAGTCAATCGTCATGATGCCCTGTGACCAGTGGGGTCCCCCAGGTCTCTGTCCTTGGACCCATATTGTTCAACATCTTCATTAATGATGTGGACATTGGAGTCAACAGAGGACTGGCCAAGTTCTCTGATGCCCCAAAGTTTGGTGACAAAGCATCCACACCTGAAGACAGGTGGCCGATCCAGGCTGCCCTGGACAGGCTCAGCAAATGGGTGGATGAGAACCTGATGGTTTAACACCGAAAAATGCAAGGTTCTCCACCTTGGGAGGAAAAACCTGCAGCATCCTTATAGACTTGGCAGTGCTACGCTGGCTAGCACTACGGAAGAAAGAGACTTGGGGGTCATGGTTGACCACAAGATGAACACGAGCCTTCAGTGTGATGCTGTAGCTAGTAAAGTGACCAAAATGCTAGCTTGCATCCATAGATGCTTCTCAAGCAAATCCCGGGACGTCATTCTTCCCTTGTACTCAGCCTTCCCTTGCAGCTGGAGTACTGCATCCAGTTTTGGGCTCCACAATTCAAAAAGGATGTGGAGAAGCTTGAGAGAATCCAGAGAAGAGCCACACACATGATTAGAGGTCTGGAAAACAGACCTTATGATGACAAGCTGAGAGCTATGGGGCTCTTTAGCCTGGAAAAGTGCAGGCTCAGGGGTGATCTGATAGCCACCTTTAAGTTTATCAGGGAAGACCACCAGTATATGGGGGAATGTATGTTCACCAGAATGCTCCAAGGAATGACGAGGTTGAATGGTTATAAACTCCTGCAAGACCATTTCAGGCTGGACATAAGGAAGAATTTCTTTACTGTCTGAGCCCCCAAATTCTGGAATAGCCTGCCATCGGAGGTGGTTCAAGCACCTACATTGAACATCTTCAAGAAAAAATTGGATGCTAATCTTACTGGGATCCTATGACCCCAGCTGACCTCCTGCCTTTGGGCGGGGGGATGGACTCGATGATCTTCCGAGGTCCCTTCCAGAACTAATGTCTATGAAATCTATGAATGGGAAAGGCAGGAGGGACAAGCATACCAGGCATCCAGGAGATCAAAGGGAGCTACCCTAGATACCTGCTCCTTCTAGTAATGGGGGAGAGGCCCAGTTATAGTCATTTATACTTGAGTGAATATACATATTTATGAAAAATATATTGTGTATCTTGGGGAAGTAGTTAAATGTTTTTTTTCCATGCTAGTAATTATGGCATATGCTATTATTTGGGTACATTTTGATTTTACTGCTTCTCATTTACCAAGTCTATGAGTTTATTCTGTGAGTAAAGTCTTTGTTCATTAAATCAGTTCATGTAATGATTTTATACATGAGATTAAATAATGTACTGAACAGCAGCAATAATCCAATCCTGCAGCAGAGCTAGATCTGTGAAAAAACCCACACGTGATGACAAATGTTCTATTGGGCCAAAGAATTCTGCTTATTCAAACATGATATTTTGTCTTTTGTTGTGGCAAGGACCTGCCTTTTATTGCATTATTGAAACATCATCAAAGTCTGGAAATCTGAGTGACATTCCAATGAAAACCTTTGTAATGCTGCAGCTGAGAAACCTAAATTCAAAGCAGGTCTCTGGACTTGGCATGTTCGGTAATAACAGTACAATATGTGCTGAAAGCCTGTCTTGAAGCAAACTGGAAAAGGCATTGTGCTTCTGTGGTGGAGATCAGGGCCTGTTCTAATGATTTATTCAATTCTAAATAGAGGCAAATTGTATTCAAAGTTGTATGATACTCTGTGAAGCAACTGTTTAACATTCCCATTTGTCTGAGTTCTCTACTTAAAATGATTTCAAGGAGGATAAATATTTATGTGAACTATCTATAGATATAGAGATAAACAGAGATGTTTTACCCAAATATTGTTTCAACCTCAAATTATTTCACTAATAGTAGTTGGAAAGGCTGATTATATGTTTTTGCAAGCAGCTGCCAACCCTTCTCAACATCAAAGTCCTACCAACTGGGGCTCCTGTAGGTGGTACAACTTGCCTTTGAGTTCCAGAGGTGTGAGTTAAAATTTATTCCATATGACCTGTGAAATTCGCTTGCTTTGCTTATTTAAAGATGGCTTTTTGTAAAGAAATAAACACTCTGTCTGCTTAAAAGGAAAGCTTCTTGTAACTTAATGTAGATGAGAATATTATTTTGAAAAACCGAATCACATACAATCATTATTTAATATATCTATTCTTATAGGCTTTAACCAAGAATGGTGCCCCATTGTACTACGTGTTACAGATGCACATAACAAAAAAAACTACCTGTCCCAAACAGCATGGAGACCTGTAGACAAGAGAAAAAATGAGGAACAGGAGCATTGCACTTGCCTAAGGTCATTCAGCAGACCATAGATACAAATAAGGCCATCTTATCTCCAATTTACTGCCCTTTTCTGTTGGCCATACTGGGTATGTCTACATGTGCAATAAATGTGCCTGAATTTTCTGCATAGAAAATACAGGCTTCCCTGGGTGTCAGACCTGGGCACAGAAGCTTAGCCCTGAGCTCTGGAGGGCAGGTGGGGAGCTCCATCCCAGCCAGGGGGAGTTTGGGCTGGCCCTGAGCACGGGGTAGGGGGCGGGGACTGTTTATCCCAGCCATGAGGCTGGGACAGCTGTCCTGGCTGCTGGGCAATGGTGACCAAGCCAAGGCAGCTTCCCCTCACCCTCCCCAGCCCCAACTTGGGGCCAGCTCAATCTCACCCTGGCTGGAACAGAGCTGCCTGATGAGTTGAGACAGCTCCTCCTCACCCTCTGGAGCTTGGATCCCAATATCCATTTGGCTGGTATGTAGTGTCCCAGCAATCTGGGATAGCAGTCCCTGCCTCCTGTATCCCCTGCTGCCTAGCCTCACTGGGAGCAATTTACTGGAGTAATTGCTGCACACATGTAGATGGTGACACTTTACTAGTGCGTTAGTCTAATGTACAGTAAAACATCTCATATAGATATACCTACTGAGTATGTTTAATCAGTTAGAGCAATCAGGCCTGGTCCTATAAGTCCTGGCATGATATATAGCAGCAATTGCAAGAATGTTGTGGGCAAATGCATACAAAAGACATGTGTGGACAAATACTGCAGAACACCAGATGCAGACACTGAACAATAGAAAGTCTCAGTCCCCTTGTACACTTATTCCCTTTCTCTCAATAGACAGCATTAAAAAGATTCAAGACCTGAGTAGAGGGCAGACTTGTCTGAGAGATGAAGTTAAATGCAGGTCTCATGCTGTAGAGATGCTTTGCTAAGCGTCCCCTCCCCGTCTTAAGCCTCTCTCCTGCTACTTGTTGATGTATTTTCTTCATCCACCTTTTCATTCTGTGTGTGTGGCATAGAGATGCTATGACAGCCATTCATCAGACATCAGTCACGTTGGCAGAAATGGCAGGCTACAGAAAAGAAACAGGAAAGAATACACATAATTTGTCTGTAAATGTCATATTTTATTTCTGTATAACTGCCGCGCGGCACTCTCACGTTTATGTGACCTTGTAGTTTTGGCCGTTAATCAAAATGAAAACCTTGTACTTTTCTACGCTTGTATTAAGCTGCACATGCGTATTCTGTAAGTTTCATTTCTTATTTGTAAGTGGCATTTCTGCAGAAACGAAACTTATGTAGAAAATCTGCCTAGTAACTATTATGTAAAAGAAACTATCCTATCCCTGTATGCTTAGCTTATATCATAGTTAGTGTCACAGAGGCAGTCCAACCAACATCTATAAAAGAGGTAAAAAAGCAGGAAGTAGCAGAGACGACGACTGGACAACCCTTCAGGCCTGATCACCCTGTAGCCGGTCTGGGCGTATCCCAGTGAAAACCAAAGCCTCGAAAATCCGACAATCGACAGTGATTCACTGTGTTACAGTTTTGTATCCACCATCCCGTTTATGAGCTGTTGACCAGCCCTAGGACTAACTAGTGGGCAGCCACACCCATCCCGCAAGGGGTGGAGAGCAAGGGCTTGCTAGTGAACCCTGTGGGCCAACAGACCCCCTTTGTATCCGGCACACTGTAGACTGAAGAAACATCGGAGACTCCACCTCTTGACTGCCTCTCTTTGTAGCTTAGACAGCATATCTACATTTTCTATACTTATATTTACTGCAACTTCATTCCAGCTGGCCTCCTCTCTTATTTGTAAGAGGGTGAGGCCAGGTGAGTGAATAAAACAAATTTTTACTTTACCTTATATCTACTCTGTAATAACTTCTACCACTATCACCCTATCTCAGTGAGCTGTTGACCAGTTCTGGGACTTAAGGAGTTGGCAGCTGCACCTAGCCCATCGGGTTAGAATGCAAGGGCTTACTCCGGAACCCCGTGAACCAACAGACATCCTACAAACTTATTATAGAAAACTAACAACTTACTCTAACTCGTCTACTTGCACCAACTCGGCGAACCTCAAAGGTGGTCATAAAGCCACCTCCAATCCTGCCCCACAAGCCGCATGCTCACCCGCTCCATAAAGCTCGCGGCTCCCCAAGCGGTGCCGGAATCGCTAGCCTGGCATTCTGCCACATGGCGTCATGAACAGGATCACAAGTAGATGACAAGGCCATGCTAGTCTGTGTGTGTCCCTGGTGACTGGGACACCGTTTGCCCCCACAGACCTCTGATGATCTCTGGAATCATCTTGCCTCCCATGTGGCAGGCAATAGCGACCCTGAAACACACATCTCTGGTTGCATTTGGGTGAACGGGCCAGAGAGTAAAATCTGGGCATGCTCGCTAGCTGCTGCTGCCCTGGGGTGTGTAATGGCCGCCCCCAAAGTCATGTTCTACCTAGTAAACGCGTGGGGAAACGGAGCCCTTGCAGGCGTTCTTCCTTCTAAAGGAGACATGTCGCTGGCCAGCGACGAACAGGCCTCCATCTTAGGGCTCCTTCATAATGCCATAGGAAGACACCCCTCCAGCCAAATCAATCCCCAACAAATACCTGAAACCGGAAAAGCCTATGATAGTCTAGTCCGCTGCTGCTGCGAACTAGAAGCCGAGAGGGGAACTAAGAAAAGACCCTTTAGTAAAGCTGAACTTACACCTGGTAAAGCGGTAGAAGTTTTGTTGCAGCATTTCATAAGTGCTGTAGGAGCTATAGGAAACTTAGAGTCGCAGCTCCACACAGCATGCCGCAACGCCACAGAACTAGCAGCAGCGAAGGCATCTGGCATACTAACTAACCCGGAAGACAGCCCCGAGTACTTAAAGGAGGCGGAGTCACGTCAATACCTCCTCCCAACCGCTCCACAATACACACCCACTGAGTGCAAAGAAAAAGAACCACCCCCTTATTTGGAGCCCAACCCTCCAGCTATCGTCACCACCATGGAGCCCAACCCTCCAGCTGTTGTCACCACACCGCCATCAGCAATCTATCCATCGTTGCCGCCAGCAACTCCGCTGCCAAATGTTTTACCCGTCACCACCCGCAAAATCACTACAGAAGAGCAAGAGGGGGAAGGAGAAAATGACAAGAAAACAATTGAAAAATTTGAGAAAACTGTTGTCGTCTTCCAGACACAAAACCGCAGTGAGCTTAGAGAACTTTATGTTGACACTAGTATACGATCAGGCGAGCCACCCATTACTTGGCTTGGCCGTTTAGTCCTAGAGCATGGGGCAGAGACTCTTGATAAAGCGGAAGCGCACTACCTAATATGACAGTCAACATGGAGTGGGGGAACATGCGTCGACACAACTCTAATCGATGATCAAGATAAACTACCCCTGTTGTCCCCTGCCTCATTAGCTGCAGGAGGAATTTTACATTGCACTTATAGAGCACATGAAGGAGATGCAAGCAACCTTAGAAGGCCACAAGCACTACAGCTCATTTATGCAATGGTTGGGTGCTCATTCTTACAATGGAATCCAAAGAAGAATCCCATAGATGGAGTCAAACTCGAAAAAGAAGAAGATAACTGGCCACATAGATATTTACTAGATCCCGGCAAAGTACTCATCACACTTAGGGGAGTAGAAGAAGCATACCAAGTGTATGGAACAGTATTTGGACAAGCAGCACGCCTCGTCATGCTTGCCTCAGTAGGAAAACCATGTAGTACCGTGTTAAGCCTACAACAGCAATTTGGATCTCCATCGGATCGGGAGTCCAATCGTCAAATGTTCCCAGTCAAAGTTCCTCCCACAAATGCAAACTCTCAAGTCCTTATGACCCAAAAACAATGGACACCACCTGACGCACAACAGCCACTACAGGCCCAAGGGCCACCCACCCGAACGCCTCTAGAGCAAGCAAGATTTGGATTTTTATTAGGACAATCTGGACTCGACAAGGCCACCCTACGGAAACTCTCAGAAGAGGAACAGTTAACCCTTGCCATCAAGCTTAGATGGGACCCCAACCGCCAACTGAAGCCAAAAAACGAGTAGTAGCCGCCGAGGTTGTAAGCTTTGGTGGCGACCCTCAGCAATTCCGGGACCCGTGTCCCCACGTCACCTTACCTATCAGAGACCCGTCTTCACCCACTAAAGCAAAAGAAATCAAGTTCTTACTAGATACAGGTGCACAAATTTCTGTCATTCGACCGTCTACACCCCATATTCTACTCAACGGCAAAATTCACGTACAACGCCTAAACTCCACCGCCAACATCTCCACAACCCGTTGTGTACATCATTTAACAGGAAAGTCATTCACCGCCGCAATGGGAGATGTTAATCTACTTGGTGTTCCTGAAGTTCTCAAATTCGACCTCAAACTCACGCTCTTACAAGCATTTCCAATTAGCCCCTGCAAAGCACCAAGCGTCGCGCCTCACAAGCCAAAGATCATCAATCACTTGTCGTGGCGTTACACACCTGTCCCTACGAAACCACATCTCCAAAACTCGCTTCAAAAACTTCTCGACGAATTACAAGCAGCAGGCCGCATTTCTAAAATTTCACATGCTAAGTTTTTGTCGCCCGTGTGGGGTATTGCGAAACTCGGAGACCCTAATCAAGCCCGACTCGTAGTCAACTACCGCCGCGCCAACAAGCAAGTAGAACCTCTATCGCAGCCTAGCCCCAAGACACTACCACAGACTCTAAACGAGATGATAGCCTATCAGGCGACTCCCTGGTTTGGAAGTACCCTAGATCTCAAAAACATGTTCTTCTCCATCCCCATCATTGATGACGTCGGGATACTCAACATGTGTGTAAATGAACAAATGTTCAAATGGAACGTCTGCCCCCAAGGATACTGTAATTCACCAGCGGTAGCCACAGCAGCCATCAACAGCACCCTTGAGGCCTTCACTACACCTGGTGACATCCAAATCTGGAGTTATGTAGATGACATCACCATCATGGGCAGGACTCCAGAAGCAGTAACCCAAATTACAGAAAAGCTAATACATCACTTGCAAGCCCACGGATGGACTGTAAACATGCAAAAATCTCAACTTACAGCAAAGCCACACATTTCCTTCCTTAGTGAAGTATTCGATCATGAAACTCGCAAAGCGACAACACACACAACTCCAACCATCCCCTGGGTCAAAGGTACTACCCCAACGAGAAAAGAAATTCAACAACTTCTGAGCCAACTAAACTGACATAGAGCTCATGTTCCAACAAGTTGTCTAGAAGTCATTGCATGCCTACATCAGCAACTACGCACCAAAGCTAACACCCGAAGTATATGGGACCCCATCCGTGACTATGATAAGTTACAAGAACTCTTAAAGGCCACCTCAACTACACTCCTCCACAGTATTAGCCCCAATGAATCCATAACTGTTACCCTTAAACATACAAGTCAAATACTCTGGGCAACTGACACTACCAACATCAACAAACTAGTATTCTCAACCTACAAGGCTCTGCAACCGTCTCAATATTGATATAGAGTCACAGGAACCCTTTTACTAGCATCCCAGCTTGCCACAACCGCCTATCCCAACATTTCTACAACTACCGGAACTCTCATCGGATCAGGCATCACACTACTTCCACTTCTCACTCCCGACCAACCGGACCCAACCTTTCACGGCCTACGTACCACCTGGCAAGAATTAGTACAAGTCTTTAATTTTCACTTCTACCATTGGAAGATGAAAGAGGCGCCAGCAAGTTCAACGCCTTCCCTTCATCATCAAAACCCTTCACTAATGTACGGCACTATTCTACCCACCTGGATAGCATCAGACGGAAGTACAGCCCATGGCGGAGCACATGGATTCTTCTGTAACCCATGCCAATACATTGAAGTAGAGCCTGCAGCCCCACCTCCAAATACACAACTCGAAGAACTCCTCGCCTTCAAAGGAGCCCTCCAACACTACTTAGACACCCATAATGTCTGTGAACCTGTCCCTGTAATAGCTATTGACTCTCAATACATCTACAGAATATTAACTGGACAGGCACAAGCCACAGAAAACCAACCCCTTTGGAATACAATCTTCGCTATATTGCCTCAATTTAAAACCATACCTCTGCTACAACACACCCGCTCTCACCGACCGGATACTGACCCAGTCCATGCCCACATCGATGCCGTGCTACAAGATCCAAAGAAGTGTGGAGAAGCCATCAAGAAAACAGCAAACCGACCACAACAAGTTGCAGCAGCCATCCTCACTAGGACAGATGTCAATAACCAACACTTAGTACAAGGCTACATGAGTTCTGGAGCCACCCCAGCCCCAACAAGGCCCATCTCAAATGGAAGTGAATAACCGCCGAGACACCACCATTCACCATCACACTTCAAGATTGGAAAACACGGAGTCAAACCTGTTACATATGTAACAAAGTCAAAGCTACGCCAACCGCATCAGCCAAACAAGTATTTGACTCAAAGTACTTTCCCCCAGGAAAGACGTGGCAAGTCGACCTCATGGGACCACTCCCTGGAGTCAAACGTCAGGCCAAGGCGTTAGTCCTAGTCGATCCAGGCACCAGACAACTACAGTGCATTCCTCTTACAAAAACTACCGCCAAAACCGTCTGCTCTGAGCTGCTCCAGGCCATGAGCCTCTGGCAAGTACCAAACGAAATCCAATCTGACGGAGGACCACCCTTCACATCAAAAGCCCTAGCAACCTTTTGCAGTACTTACAACATTGTCTGGCACACCCACATCCCGTATCACCCACAGTCAAATGGTGTCATTGAACGCTCCATAGGAATCCTCAAAGAAAAGCTCCGTCTAACAGGAAATGGCACATATTTAAGTCGAACAAGCTGTCTACCACAAATTCTAATCCAACTAAATGAAGACAAGTCATTATGAACTGACAGAAAGCAAGAAACACCAGAACCATGGAAACCCCGATTCCAGCCAGGAGAACTCGTCTGGGTAGCCATACCAAGACCTGCTGAAAAGAAACAACTACTATACCAAGGAATAATACAATTTGCAGGAACATATCCAAACACCTACCAAGGTGTGTTACATGGGACAGCCGTTCGGGAAAAGCACATCGCCCACCTTGTATACGCGCCTCGAATCCACAAGGTCAACCTATCAGAAAAAGTGGCTGTATTCTCTGGCAACGCGATACATCGGCGAGCCTGTTCATCACTCTACCAGCACTGTCCCCACATGTAACCATCACAACCGCTGCACTAAACCATCTGCCACCTAAAGAACATCTACAATGAACTACAACTACGAACTGACACCCATCATGCTATATCTACCATTGCCGACACTCCTCGTTATCCTTTTCCCAGTTGCCATACCTGTCCCTATCCCCTTTTCTTCACCTAACACTGTACTTCAACTTTTATCCCTATGGGCCAATGCAACTGGAGAAGAAGAAAAAAGACAAGGATTAACCGCCTGTTTAAAAATTCCCATGTCTGTCCAAGACCCAGTCCTCACTCTTTACCCTGAACCATTTAATCTATCTGATTAGTTCTCCCAAATTTCACTAAGCCCAAAAACTTCCATAGATGTATTCCTAAGCGAAACTTTCAGTTCTATTAACTATTCTTGGCCACAAAATTTTACACTTGCTAGCCTGTCCTCTAAACCCACTGAAACGAAGTGCTCTTTTAACGGAATCCCATACACTTGTTCAGCTATCCCCTGGGGAATACACCCTAATGGTAACGATTGGTCCCGACCAGACCAGTCTCTCTCATGGAATCCTCACTTAGTTATACACCATGGTACCTCAACCTTACGCCACATGGTCAAACTACTGTATCTATAGTCACTCTGTCCCCTCTCATTTGACCAACACCCTTAGTAAAATGAAAGAATTCTCTAGCTGTAAATCTAACTCAACCAGGTCCCTTCACAAATAATTCCTAGTTTGGATTTTATTATCCCACATTGCGAGCAATATTGTTAAACGCTGCCTGCCATGGCGTCACACTTCCAATAAGGCAGCCCGGCCCCCCAGAGCGAACGAGACACGCTTTTCCTTCTCCTGGACGGTGCTCAGAATTATCCACCCCAGCACCAATAGGTCTAGCCTGGGCCTGTTCTAATGAAAAAGTATATACAGCCTTACCTGCCACCCTCAGCGCCGTACAATGTTTTCTAGCATCACTTTTATTCTGCCCACCTTTAAAAGCATCTACTGTTTACCCACCGAGTCTTCATATAAAACATAGGCAAACTAGATCACGTGCGCCAGTATGGAGTTCCCTAACCCATGAAGAGAAGGTAACCCAAGCTCTTAGTTGGGCCACTGAAAGCCTATTTGTTTGGGGAATCGGTATGACAAAAACCCGCATTGCCCTAGCCCAATTAGCTGAAGAAGTAGAATTATTAGCGAACCACACAGCTGACAGCCTTTCTCTCTTTAACCAACAGTTACAGGCCACCTCCCAAATGACTAATCAAAACCGCCTTGCGTTAGATGCCTTATTATTCCAACATGGTGGCCTATGTCAATACCTCAACCTATCTAACATGGTGGCCTATGTCAATACCTCAACCTATCTAAAGACCTATATTGCATTGAAATCCCCAATGTTTCCATTCCACTCAACCAAGAAGTTGATAGCACTTGCAAAATAGCCACTCGTGTCAACAGCATCGCTGGCATTGGCAACAGTTTACTTTCTCAAGTATTTAATGCGCTAGGCTTTAATATCTCATCTTGGCTATCTAACCTACTTTCAGCACTCCTCTTATTATTCATACCTATCATTATCTTTTTATGCATTTGTTCTTGTATTGTAAAGTATATTCAAAATCGTATAAACTCTGTAAGTGCCTTCATCTACACCAAACTTCCCAATGAACTCAACGAAGAAAAAGATCTGTTCACTATCAACCCTTTTCTAAATGAAACCACTAGATAAATGTTCTACTGCCCCACGGCACAAGGGCATGTAAATGTCTTATTTTATTTCTGTATAACTGCCGCGCGGCACTCTCACGTTTATGTGACCTTGTAGTTTTGGCCGTTAATCAAAATGAAAACCTTGTACTTTTCTACGCTTGTATTAAGCTGCACATGCGTATTCTGTAAGTTTCATTTCTTATTTGTAAGTGGCATTTCTGCAGAAACGAAACTTATGTAGAAAATCTGCCTAGTAACTATTATGTAAAAGAAACTATCCTATCCCTGTATGCTTAGCTTATATCATAGTTAGTGTCACAGAGGCAGTCCAACCAACATCTATAAAAGAGGTAAAAAAGCAGGAAGTAGCAGAGACGATGACTGGACAACCCTTCAGGCCTGATCACCCTGTAGCCGGTCTTCAGCTCTCCGTCTGGGCGTATCCCAGCGAAAACCAAGGCCTCGAAAATCCGACAATCGACAGTGATTCACCGTGTTACAGTTTTGTATCCACCATCCCGTTTATGAGCTGTTGACCAGCCCTAGGACTAACTAGTGGGCAGCCGCACGCATTCCACAAGGGGTGGAGAGCAAGGGCTTGCTAGTGAACCTGTGGGCCAACAGATCCCCTTTGTATCCGGCATACTGTAACTGAAGAAACATCGGAGACTCCACCTCTTGACTGCCTCTCTTCGTAGCTTAGACAGCATATCTACACTTTCTATACTTATATTTACTGCAACTTGTTCCAGCCGGCCTCCCCTTTTATTTGTAAGAGGGTGAGGCCAGGTGAGTGAATAAAACAAATTTTTACTTTACCTTATATCTACTCCGTAATAACTTCTACCACTAACACCCTATCTCAATGAGCTGTTGACCAGTTCTGGGACTTAAGGAGTTGGCAGCTGCACCTAGCCCATCAGGTTAGAACGCAAGGGCTTACTCCGGAACCCCGTGAACCAACAGACATCCTACAAACTTATTATAGAAAACTAACAACTTACTCTAACTCGTCTACTTGCACCAACTCGGTGAACCTCAAAGGCGGTCATAAAGCCACCTCCAATCCCGCCCCACAAGCTGCGCGCTCGCCCGCTCCGTAAAGCCCGCGACTCCCCAAGCGGTGCCGGAATCGCTAGCCCGGCATTCCGCCACATTTTCCTCTGAATTCAGAGTAATTTTAAGTGGTTTTTAAAAATTGATTCAAGTGGGGCTTGGTACAGGACTTCAGTGTCAGTAAAATAATCAGGTTTTTTTTTTTGTAAGGGTCCCATTTTTAATAAGCAATTCAATGCTGTGATTAGTTATTTTAATAAGCTTGGATATAGCAATATTTCTTTATAGCAAGAATACCATCGAGGGGATGTGGGTCACATTTCTGATCTCAAAATTATTTCTAAGCAATTATTTTCCCACGAAAAGTCCCTGCACAACAGGCAGCCTGTGCTAATTAAGAAAGCTGATTATAATTGTTGCACAGAGTTATTTACTTTGTTAGCTGTCAGCTCCATGTTCTTGGGGAACCCTGACACAGGATGCAGACTGTCTGACTCACAAAGAATCGCCCCCCCCACCTAAACAGAAGCTGATTAAGATGCAGTGAGAGACGCACCTAAAACTCGCCAGATAAGGGTGACAAAAGTGAAACAACTGTCCTAGGTCTCATTTGCATCTAAGATGGAACCAGATGACCATTCATTTACATGAGAGATGGAGAACAGAAAGCCTGAAGCAGAGACTGCAGTGAATTGTGGGATCAGAGGAGCAGGGGAGCACTGCATGATGGGGAAGCTGTGCTCCAAATGCTAATCAACTCTCACACGCAGCTCAGCGCTTATCAGACAAATTCTAATCTGGATTTACAAAGGACTTTTCTTCCCCCCCTTGCCCCACCTACACACACCTCTGAGCAAAAGTAAGTTTACTAGGCATCTCGGGCCGTACATTCCCCGGTCCCACTATGGGAGGCCTATGTAAACTTAATTGGCTAAAACTCGGTTGCCGGGTTAGGGAATGCTGAGGCAGTAGACCGAGTCCCAGGGGGTATGGATAACATTTGAACAATGGTACAGGGTTCATCACAACGTCCAGCCTATTGGAGCCCTGACCACAAGTGTTGTCATACTCTTCCCGAGATGACTGGTGGAAGTCCTCTCCACAACAGGTTATGAACACTCCAATAAGTGCCTTAAGTCTGTTAAAAGACTATAGTAAGATCTGGAAAAGCCATGCTAAGCTGAGGCTTGTTCACAGCAAGTAAGAATCCAAAACCTGATGCTGTAATCTATTGTTTCTGAAGACACCAGGAGGTATCCCATCAAGTATATGTGCTATCCATAGGAATGTCAAGCTGGCTCCTAAGTATGTGTTTCCTGAGTATCAATCAGGTTCCTGAGATGTTCCAATCAGATAACCCCTTGTCAATAGAAAAAGACATTTGATTTACACTATTGAGAATGCATGAAAGAAGCTGAACTGAGGGTATAAAAATCTGTAAAAGAAGCAGCAGTGTGTGCTGACACCACCCACTTTCTTCTGGGGAGGCTGCAGGAGGAAGATCACCTCCCTTCAAGGATCATGCTGAGAACTTTGACCTGTCAGCTTTGCAACCCGAGTGCCTTCGACTGATGAGATCCCAGCTCTCTCTTTTCTCTTCTCTCTCTCTAAGCATAGATTTCTGAACGTGAACTGTGTTAGTTAAGCTTGAGCTAAGTTTTCCCAAATACTTAGTGAAATCAGGGTATACTGTGACTGTTTGTGTTTGTTTTTCCTTTGCATGTCTATTACTACTAGTGTCAATATATATTTCATCTACTTAGCAATAAATAACTTTTATAGTCAAACTGGTGGTAATTGGGTATATTTTTCCTTCTTTACTTCTCTTTCCGCCACTTGCTCTGCAGCAACGCTCCTTTTACCTAAGCTAAAGATCCCTGTGTAGCCCAAAAATACTGTGGGGTCTGCTCATCAAGAGGCTAAAAGATTGGGACGTGCTGAGTTTGAAACACATAAGGGGATCAGCTTGTACAGGCTGTTTGACCCAGTTTGGCTCAGACGTGCCCTAATGAACTGAATGCTGGCTCATGAGGGTGTCATCTGGACACCCGGCCGGATTCAGAGGTATTCTGTTTAACTGTTTGCTTGTGTCTGACTGTAGTTATTGTTGCTCTGATGGACTGATTCTTGGCATATGAGGATGTCAGCCTGTCCATGCTGATCAACTTGGCCAGGTCGGGCGTGTCACATTAATCTGTGTGTGTTTGTGTGTATGGCTGATTTGGGGACTGGAGGAACCCAGCCCCACTGAACTGAGTCCTGCAAGATGGCTCCACTGGGGGTGATGGCTTGCAGGGGGAGAGATACAGCTCTGTATAGAAACACCAGTAACACAAGCAGAACATTAATAGAATTACCAAGACCCTAGCCCTAATAAATGAGCACACCCCAAAGTAGTGGGCAAATCTGGTAACAACTTAGTTACAATAATTCAGCTGTACTGAAGGAGCTGACACTCCTCACAGCACCAATGTAGCTGGCACTTTTGTCACTTTCTAATTTTTTGAAATTTATCCCCTAATTTAATTTTAAAATAAGATCTTTCTTCATATAAAGGCAGTGGGAATTTTGTCATTAACTTTACTGAGTGCAGAATCAGTTTCTAATGGAATAAACTGTACTGCAAGAATACTCACTTCTGCTCTCTGTGGATAGGGAGGGAGAGACTAATCGGCGTCCCAGTGATTGCGTGTAACCCATTGGTCACTATGTGTTCCATTTCCCCTTGTGTATTAAGTGCCTACAGTGTCAAGAGCTGGTGTAAAGTGCTGTACAGAAAAAAACCATTTGTAGTTCAAAGCCCCGCACCTTTCTTGTTCTTTATAAACTCAAGAATGATGCGACTATTGGGCAGTATCTACTGGCACTGTATCCATTAACTAGTTGCAAAATAAAGCCCTCTCATTCACTCTTTCTTTTTCTTTTAGTTCTGGAAGTCCATGATTTTTTTAAAAACCTGTGCCTTCATAATGGCAGCGACTAATGGATTCTTGTCTAGCTTCACTATGAAGTCCTGTGCTCTTGGTGAAATTGGAAGGTCATGAGTTTGCTTTCCTCTGACACACATGTGGGATTTGGCAGCTGATCATGGTGCCTTGTATATGATGCAGCTATGGTTCATTGCACTGGCTGTTTTTGTAAGGATTAAAAAGAAAAGGAGAAACACAATCCTGGCAAAGAGCAGATAAACAGCTATTAAAAATGTCAGTGAAAGCTTGGAAAAGGCTTTAATGCATCATTGCAATGCCATACTTTAGAAGGCAAAATTCTTAGAGTAACTATAAAAGCTGATTTGTAGAGCAGGTTCTTCACTGCTGACATCTCAGCTGGTTATTCTGTCTGCAGTGTTCTATGCAGCAGAGATAGTCGGTATGGGCCTGATTCTCTGTCACTGGCTTTATGCCAGGGTAACTGCATTGGTTTCACTTGAAGATGCATCTGACTGACAATCAAGGTGTAACTTAGAGAAGCCTATCTGCATTATTCACTATATCTAACATCTTTCATTCAGTGTGATCCCTTCCTTGTTGCTATAAACTGAGGATTTCAGTTTCCTTTTAGTGAACTGTAAACACAAAAGTTATTTTTATAGATGCATTGTGCCCAAGTTGGACTAGGACATGATGGAGGGTGCTGACCTATGTGTCCATCTCAGCGACTTGATTATTGGTCTCCTTGCCCTGTCCTCAAGTAATGCTCCTCCCTCCTTCCTCCTTTTACACTGGGATAGGGCTTTTAATATTGGAGGCAGAGAAGTTGTGTGGTAGAGATGACTCAAGAAGAGAATTAACTGTTCATTTGTGCAGGTATGTTAAAAACTAGGAACAGTTCTACAACCAGCTTTGAAAATATATAGCAGAATGCATCACCTGTTGATCTTACACAAGGCCATAAATTGGCCTGTCATGCCTTGCTCCTCTGAGCTGATGAGCACCCGCTGACTTCAGAGGGAATTGAGGGTCCTCCTCATTATGCAGCATGGAGATATTAAGGTTCCTGATAATTTCAATGGACACTTTTAGGATGAGAAAGATATACACATGGGTGATGGAGAATCATAAGCAACAGAAATGTCCTTCAAAGTGTTTTTGGCTGTGTTTTTATCTTTTTCTAAAAATTGAACTTTTGGCTGTTGAACATGCTGAGAAGGGTGGAGCAAAACATGAGGAATTGTAACAGGTTCCTGAGGAAATGGTGTCCTGCGTGATGGTCTTGTGATCCCTCAGAACAGATCTTTTTGCTAATTAGAGAGATTTATGCAACTGAAACAAAGTTTAATGACGTTTAGTGTGGATATGAAAGGGGATTATTTTGAAACACTTAGTGGCATAACTGTATGTTTTTATGGATATAGATATATTTTTAACAAACCCTTTGACATTCTTTGGAGAGGAATTAAACATGTAGTAGGTAGAAACTGTCAGAGTAAATATTGGTGGTTAGGCTGAAAGGATACACATGCTACGTAGTTAAAATGTAAAAGGATATGGTTTGTTTTGCCATTGTTGGCATTGTGTGGTACTGGTTTTGTTATTGTTGGATTATTTAATAACACAAATAGAAAAGACATAGTATTGTTCAAAACACAAATTAATGTTTTTAGCCCAAGGGCTGAAGTTTCTCTTGTGGAAGTATTTGATTTATAAGAATTCAGGTCAGAGTAGGAATGGGAAAGCTGAAGAGATGGCATGGAAAAGCCAAACTTTGTACCTTCTACAGTTTCCAGTAAAAGCAAATGTTTAGCAAGCCCCAAACTCCTACATATGCCTGAATGATAGATCTCTATTGTGACACTGTTTCTTCTTCATATTATTACTAGAATTTAGTTTTGCCAAAAGGAGCTAACAGTACAAACTAATTTTATATTCTGTGAGACATGAGTCTTGCTATGGAACCAGTCCCAAAATCCTGGATCTGGATTTGTATTCAGAGCTGGGTGGGTTTGGGTCCATGAATTTCCTTCACATGTAGAGGTCCAGCACAACACCTGTGCAGCGTTTATATCCCGTGTATGGCCTCTCTATAGTTTGGAGTCCTGCTTTATAGAAACCAAGCTGTTCTTTGAGTTCTCTGTATAAATGGATGAGATGTACAGCTCTTCCACAACTTTGAATGCTCATCTGAGTTTTAACCTGATCTGAGGTATTATGCACAATTAAAATGTGCATGATACCTTGTCTCTCTTGATTCTGACTGAGGTGGAAGCATTATGAGAGTAGCCTTTCTCACTGTGTTTTTAGTGTTTTGGATCTTTTACTACAACAAAGCAATGCAGAGATTCATGATATAACCTAGTTCACCTCTTCCTATTTATTACCTGTAACTGCTTCTCAAAGTGGAGGGGAGGTATAGTTCCATTCACCTGTCCTGGTAGTGCCTCTGTGCTCATGCCTGCCACAACTTGATGGAAAATAAGAATTATCAAGAAAGTTTTATGCAGTTATAGGATCACACCTCCTTTTGGAGCTTTGGCATTTCACCCCACAATACTGTACTAGTCTCTTGTTATAACTGGGGTTTCAGCTCACGCTTCTCCCTTCTAGGGCCCATCCCCCTGGTCCCAGTGCTACTGTTTGTAACTCTAATGACAAAAGAAACCAAAAGAAATACTGGCAACCACCTTATATACTTGTCCTTGGGTTTAATAGTATGTTAGATGAGCTGGCTGGGAAGGAACACTGGCCCTTTAACAGCTTCTCCTCCTTTCCACTCTGCTTTTCAGCCTCTTTGGCAGCACCTCTTCTCCACTGCTCCTAATTCTCTCACTGGCCACTAGTGTCTCAGGGCTTGCCTTCCCTTCTGAGCTCTTGTCCGATGTCCAGCCATGGCTCCCTCTACCCAAATACTGAGTCGTTGCTGGCCACTACTGTTGCAGAACACTTTGGTGCTCTGTTCCTATAAAGAGGGGAAGTGTGTAGCAGGGCACTAAGATGCCTGCTACTTGTGTAGTAGCAATGAGGAGGCAGGGGTGCTGGTTGCTAGGGCAACCTGTGGGAGTCAGTTGACCAGCAGGGGCAGGGCCTGGCTGAGGCCAGGCAGGCAGTTCCCTGCTGGCAGCTGAAGGGAAAGGAGCTCTGCCTGAATGAGGAAAAGGAAGAGGCCTGAATGACTGAACAATGTGATACTGGTGAGAGATGGCGAAACCCTGGAGTGGCTCGAATGTTGTTATAACCAGATGGCTTAGGTTTATGTTGTAGCCAAGGTGCTTGTGTTTTGTTTACTGTTAGAGCAGTGGTTTGGCTGAAGCTATTAGGGGTTGAAGGAGGCCTCACTGGGGATCCATGGTGGTGCGGGGACCCCAGTGCCAGAGAGGGCACACCATTCTGGGGTGCGCTGACCCCAGCCCCAGAGAAGGGGGTGTGGAGAGTTGGAGGCCAGGTAAGGCCGAGCCCTGTGGGGGGGGGGGGGGGGGGGCGGGGTTCAAGACACCCGAGGAGGAGAGTTGGGGCCAGGCACGGCTATGGTCACCTGAGTCCCCAAGGCTGCTGAGAGCCCG
This sequence comes from Crocodylus siamensis, assembly GCF_052110815.1. Classification (NCBI taxonomy): domain Eukaryota; kingdom Metazoa; phylum Chordata; order Crocodylia; family Crocodylidae; genus Crocodylus; species Crocodylus siamensis. Next base: position 32,568,818 of record NC_143404.1, on the reverse strand, counting down.
AGCCCCAGGCAAAGGGGGGCAGCGCGAGAAGCCCCAGGCAAAGGGGGGCAGCGATTGACAAGCGCCAGAGGGCGCAGAGAGAGAGACAAGGGCTGCGGCTAAGACCAAACAACATCCGGTACATCTGCGAGGCTTGGGGCGTGGTACAGGGGTGGCTGGCACCACACATAGCCCATAAGGCCGGGGTGCACAGAACCCTGTTATAGAAACAATACAATTGATAGTGGGAGAACCGTGGCCAAGAGGATGAAAGGCAGCCTCCCTTGAATATATATAAGATCAAGATGCGGCGGGTGAGATTTGAGGGTGCGAACTTGGCATGGTAAGGGGGTGCTAGGGGAGACAATGGCCACCCCTAGGACCCTGCTCCGTGACAGCAACCTTTCCAGATTCCTCAGTGTCGGTCCCTTTGGAGCTTCTAAAACTCGTAACACATGGAGCCTCCCTATCCAGCTTATGTCCCTGGAGCTCCTGCACTGAGCCTGGTTAGTCTATACTCTCCTCTCCCTTGTAGCTTCCAGCCTCTCCTGTAATCTTTGCAGGCCACTTCCTATCTGCTAATCACCTCCCTGCCCAGGTGTGCCTCATCTCCTAATTATCACTTGCCCAGTAAGTCTACCCCCAGACTCTCTTACAGGTGCAGAATACCCACTTCTCTGGTGATCTTTCCCTTCTCTCTTCATTTTCCTGTTTGTCTACTGACAGGGTTATGGTTCCCAGTTACACGATCCCTACTGGGCCCCTGACTCCCTTCAACTAAACCTGTTTTAATGACCCAAATAGTAGGTGGTGGTCACTGAAGGGGGCTGGCCTAGTGCCACAGGTGTGGATTTGGACTGTGTTTAGCACGGACATGTAGATTCAATCCAAGCAGAAGTGGTGTGCCCACTCCTCCTCCACCCTGACAAAAGTGAAGGTGGTGGTGCCATCAGGGTTGTGGGCATGCCAGACGTGCACCAGGGAGTTGTCAGTGATGATCTCCCTGAGGATGTCTGTGGCAACCCGGTTCCACTTCCTGCCAATGCAACCCTGAGTATCAAGGTTGATGTTAAAGTCTCCACTGGGTACCAGGCACTCGAGAGCTTAGGTTCATGAGGTAGGAAGCTGCCTGCCAATAGAAATGGGCCATCTCCATGTCATGTATAGAGGCATATTCTGTGATTCTTCTCTATGAATATAAAATGTGGGTGATCGAGAGCCTGGAGAGAGATCACCAGCAATGCCCCGGAAAATCCTCTGTATCAAATGGGAAGACTGTCACACAAACACCAACATTCTTGCTGAAGTCAGTGTTACCAGAATTAAGTTGGTGATTCTCAAGCAACAACTGTGCTGAACCAGATATTGTGAGTGGATGCCTGATTCTTGATTCCCAAAACAAGTATGCTACTCCAAGTTTAGTTGCAGCCTGAGATCTCACAGTGGCCAGAGGAAATGCTCCAAGGATACAATGAAGGCATACCTCAAAAAATGGATGGCAACATCAAGAAGTGGGAGGAGCTGGTGGCTAGCCAACTCCAGTGGTGTCACAACCTCAATCTAACAGCAAAAAAGCCCACTTTGAGATAAAGTGTCTTGCCCTTGAAGCAGAGATGAGAGAGTGGAGAAAGGAAAAGGAGAGAAATCCTGGCCTACAGCTTACTCTCCCCTGTAGGAAAAATATGCAACTTCTGTGGACAGATCTGTAGCTCAAGTGTTGGCCTGTTAAGTCTCCTTAAGACACATTAATGAGCTGTGTAGAGATTACCTATGAACTGAGGGGTAGCCAGTGAGAATATCGAGGGATTGTAAACATTGACATCTGTGAATTTTCTGCAAACTGCAAGAACTCATCTTCTCTCAGGGGTCTTGTGGTGTTAGATATTTAATAACTGTTTCTTTGTCCATATGATATAGAAAGTATGCTCTGGAGAGGAGTAGTCCAGAATATGTGGACCAGCAAAGTTGTGTATGCTGCCCCTAACCTCTGGGGCAGATAAGGATGCATGTCTGGTTCTGTGCTGCAGAGTTTTGGTTCAATATTGCACATAATGAGTGCTCTTGGGCTTCAGCTGAACAGCAGTCTGTACTTATTTGAGATGTGAGAAGTCCTTTCCCATTCAGTCCAGGAGCACTGAAGTGCAATATTAGCTCCATGTGCACCAGATCAGCTATAACTTTCTCCTCAAAGTAAACTCTAAGTTTTGTTCATGGGATAGTGTTTAATCTAGTCACCACATACTGATTCACACACAGGAACAGAAAACTGGAAGGGACCTTTATGGAACATTGTGTTCAGTCTGTTCATATTGCAGGCCCCAAGTTGTATGTGTGTGTTAATGTTCAGTAAGTTAGTGACTGGATGTCTTGGAGGACTAGTAATGGGCTATGAAAGCTTTCAAATGTAGGCATACTTTTAGAAGTAAAAGTCTTTTAAGGTACATACAAAATGATACACTGTGGCCGTGTCTACATGAGATGCTGACTCCACATTAGTCCATGACTACATGCAGTAGTATCAAGTGGCAGAAAGCATGACACGACGCTACTGGGCAGTAGCGCTGTGTGAAGCGTTGGTCCCTGATTCAGTTTGGTGAAGATTTGGCTCAATTCAGTGGCCAAATCTCCGAACTGAATCGGAGCACCCTTTTATCTCTTCAGATTGAATCAGAACCCTCCAAATTGATTCAGAGAGATTCAGAGATTTGGACAAAGGGACAACTTTAAATGTTTTTTCTACATAGCTCCAGATAGCAGAGCTGGGGTGCATGGAGTGTCCCACAGAAGCATAGGGGGCTCCGCAGCGCACTTGGCAGCAGACCCAGAAGTGAACCACAAGCACTTCCAGTCCACTTCTGGGTCTGCCGGGGAGCACTCAGGGGGCCCCCCCACACCTCTCAGCTTAGTGACTAGTGTCTCCTTGGTCACGGGAGCACCTAGGGTCCCTCTGTGGCTGATTGCTGAGCTGGGGAGGCACGGGAGCCCCCCAGCATGCTCCCTGGCAGACGCAGAAGTATTTTTGGTCCACTTCCAGGTTCACTGGTGAGCACATGGAGGGCTCCCCCACACTCCTGTGTTACGTTCTATGTGCCCCAGCATTGCAACAATCACGAGCCATGCCTGCTACATCAAGGTATGTAGAGAAAACTTTTATAGCTGTGTCTGTGCCTGAATTGCTGATGCTCCAAATCATTATCGAATCTTCAGATTTGGATTTGGCCGAATCAAATCACTGTCCCTGATTCAGGCTGAATCTGAATCGAATAGGGCCTACTTCACACATCTGTACTATGCAGTAGTCATAAGCTACTGCGCAGTTAGTGTCACAAAAGACATTCCCCAGTGTTATTGCACATTAACTCCAGTTACTGTGCAGTCATTTACTACTTGTATAAACAAGTACTAAATGAAAGTGCAGTAATGACTGCACAGTCGGTGTCTCATGTCACATGGCGTGTCATCAGAAGACAGTAGCAGAAGTATTACAATATCAAAAACAGAGTAAAAAAGAATGCATCACCGTACCTATTGTAATTGGCTTGTCATGCACATCCACCTTTTCTTTTGGTTGGAAGAATGTATACTGACCTTCTGTACTTGAAATCAGAATGCCTCCCCTGCACTTCTTTCCCTTCTTCCCTTCTCTTCCTCCAGCCCCATCATACCAGGTGGCTTTACTTTTTATGTTTGACTTACGAAGCACACCTATGTTTGAGTAAGACTTATGGGAAAGACTGCAGCCAACATTCAGAAAAGGGATGGATGCATGATGCAGAATATGAACCTTTTTACTTGATTCTCATGAAATGGCTTGTGCTCTTTACCCACCAATGGAAGCTGTTTCTATCTATCTAGTCACACCTTCCTTTTGATGTCTTTGTCTCTTTCTTGCATTGCTGTCAAACAGAGCAATGCATGCAGAACCAGTGTAGATCACTCATTATCATTGTTTGGTTGTCACTTGTCTGATTTTTTTTTCCCTTATGTGTCAGATTGTGAGATATTTTACTGATTCTGAATCTTCTACTTTCTGTGATCCCAGCACATTTTCCATTTTTGACAAGTGGCTCTAAGAATTAGAATTCCTTCCAACTTCTGCCTTACAAAAGTGTTTTCTAGATGTGACAAAAACAAAGCTAAGGAGAGTGGCTTTCCTTTATTTATTTTTTACTCTGTTTGTGGATTTCCTGTCTAGATTCATAGATTCATAGATTCATAGATGCTAGGGTCGGAAGGGACCTCAATAGATCATCGAGTCCGACCCCCTGCATAAGCAGGAAAGAGTGCTGGGCCTACATTACCCCAGCTAGATACACATCCAACCTTCTCTTGAATACCCCCAGGGTAGGGGAGAGCACCACCTCCCTTGGGAGCCCGTTCCAGACCTTGGCCACTCGAACTGTGAAGAAGTTCCTCCTAATATCCAATCTAAATCTGCTCTCCTCTAGCTTGTGGCCATTATTTCTTGTAACCCCCGGGGGCGCCTTGGTGAATAAATACTTACCAATTCCCTTCTGTGCCCCCTTGACGAACTTATAGGCAGCCACCAGGTCGCCTCTCAACCTTCTCTTGCGGAGGCTGAAAAGGTCCAGTTTCTCTAATCTCTCCTCGTAGGGCCTGGCCTGCAGGCCCTTAACCATACGAGTGGCCCTTCTCTGGACCCTCTCCAGATTATCCGCATCCTTCTTGAAGTGCGGCACCCAGAATTGCACGCAGTACTCCAGCTGCGGTCTGACCAGCGCCCGATAGAGGGGAAGTATCACCTCCTTGGACCTATTTGTCATGCATCTGCTGATGCACGATAAAGTGCCATTGGCTTTTCTGATGGTTTCGTCACACTGCCGACTCATGTTCATCTTGGAGTCCACTAGGACTCCAAGATCCCTTTCCACTTCCGTGCCACCCAGCAGGTCATTTCCTAGGCTGTAGGTGTGCTGGACATTTTTCCTCCCTAGATGCAGCACTTTGCATTTCTCCTTGTTGAACTGCATTCTGTTGTTTTCTGCCCACTTGTCTAACCTGTCCAGGTCTGCTTGCAGCTGCTCCCTGCCCTCCGGCGTGTCCACTTCGCCCCATAGCTTAGTTTTGCTTGATGTTTGAATTTTCAACATTGTAGTATGCAAGAAGTATGCTTTATTACCCAGCTATAATTACTTATAAAATGCCTAGTTTTCACAGTAGAAAAACAGCACTGTGGTTAGTTAGACTATTGGCCTGGCATTTTGGAGGTGTAAATGCATGTGTTTGTTTCACTTGTACCTTCCTGATTTTTCTTCTTGGATGTTGTTTTCTAGCCTGTTTTTGTCTGTTTAGATTTATAAACTCTTGAACACAACAAACTCTCCTTTTATGTTTGTACAATTCTTAACATGATGGGAGTCCTGATACTGGTTGAGGTATTGAAGTGATATTGCAATGCAAATGATGATGTTAATTAAAATTTTACTTTCAAATGCACTATAAACCAAGCTACATTCAGAGGATCAGGGAAATGCTGCTTGGCATGGAGACTCCATGTCCAGAACCTAATCTGCCCAGGAGCTCTTCCCAGGAAGAGGAAGATATGTCTTCATGTAGCAGAAAAGCCAGAATAAAATAGGACAGGTTCCTGACATGCAGTTTTCTTTTCAAGTGAGGTTTCTTTGGAGAAGAACACAGCTCTGGGGGTGGTCTGAAGTCTTAAAAGACATCTTGAGTGCTAAGTGTGCATTAGTAAGGAGCATTCTAGCCATTCCACTATGAATTGACTGAGCCTCTGTTACTGGTGAAACAGAACTCCATAGCCTGTACCCAAAGCAGTATAGATATTGGGAACTGGCTCTCACCACAGACATATTTCTTGGTTTAGTGTGAACCACCTGGACTGAAATGACAGGCCTGTCTTTAGGCCTTCTCCTTTCCCTTTTGTGTTCTAATTGATTTTGTTGGCAAAGACCTAGAATGGTCATTACAAGTGTGGGCCCTTTAACTGGTTCTGGAGCTATGTGACAGACTTCAGATGATAGGGGAAGCCTACATTTACATTTCAAAGTAGAATTTGTGAGGGGCAAGAGACTGAACACATGAGTTGTGAGGGGTATGTGATACATGACAGAGGTGAAAAGTGTGCCATGGTCAAGGCACCCAAGGGGGAGAAGGAGGTACAGATTGCCAGTAAAAGCCCAGGTAAAGATGAGGCCTGGGGGATCTCTTCCTCCCCACCTAAGAGGACCTGTGGAACTCCCCAGTAAGACTTTCTGAATACCTGGCTGCAAGGAGACACTATCTGTAGGTTTACGTAAGATCTGTACAAGGTTTTCTGTTGTCTTTTTGGCATATGTTGCATTCTAAATGAAGCTAAGTTGGATGTTTTTTGTCACCAGGGATACTAGTTTTCCCTAATAAAAAAAAAATGCAAATTCTCTAATAAACCCCCCCAAATTTGTGATTTTAAAATTAAAGTTCCCTCCACAGCCCCCTGGCCCTGCTTGTGCCTCTCACTCCCTTCATCACAGCCTTGCTGGGGCCCCTCGCCACCCACCCACAGCCCCTGCTTTCCCATCCCTGCTGGGGCAGGGAGGGGCTCAGCTTCCAGGGCTACAGACCCAGGTCCACAGCTCCCTGCCTCTGCTGCCTGCTGTGGGCTTGGGTGGGAGGCGGGGGGCAGCTCTCCACCATCGTGCACACTCCCAGGGGGCAGGGAGTACCCCTCAGTTCTGTACACAGGGCAGGTGCTGGCTGTGGGCTAAGGCTCCCATCCTGCTTCCCTCCCCTGGGGCCTCCACAGTCCACCAGGTGCAACTCAGCACAGCAGGGAACAGCAGATCTGCATGGAGAAGCTGCTCACCTTTGTGACCTCCACACTGCCCTGGTGACATGCCTCCTGCACTTGGGGTTGCAGTGAGAGCAACAGTGCAGGTTTTCACCCCTCAAAGCAGTGGCACACATGGGGCACGTTGCCAGGGCACAGCGGCAAGGAGATCCCTGTGCAGCTCCACTGTTCCCTACTGTGCTGGGTCCTGCCCGCTGAGCTGCAGAGGCTTCAAAGGAGGGAAGCAAGGTGAGAGCCTGAGCATACAGCCCATGTCCACCCTGCACACAGAATGGGGGGGGCGTGAGTCCCCCTCTCCCTTGGTAGTGCCTGTGACAGCAGGGGGCTGGCCCTCCCCCACCCTGAGATGAGCCATCCATGGCCACATTCTGCTCTTCGCTGGAGCTCTGCAACCATGCATTGTGGCCCTGGGCCACAAGCCCCATCCACTGCCTGGCTGGGCAGCAGTTCCAGTTCTGTCCAGTTCCCTCCCTCGCTCCCTACACGGGCCTCAGTCTCCCTCTCCCTCCCTCCCCTCCACTTACCTGTGGGAGCTGCTCTTCAGGCTGCCTAGTGGCCATGTGCATGTACATACACATAGCACCCTCTGCCCAACTGCCCTCCTCCCACTTCCTCCCAACTCCTTGCAGGCTGGAACTCTGCCAGCCTGCAGGGAGTTCATTGCAAAACTGCAAAATCCACAGGTTTGTCTGGTAAAATGAGAAATTCATGTTTGCCTCTGGTAAAAGGTAAAATCTGTGGTTTACTTTATTTTTCCATGGGAAATGGAAAACCTGGATCCCTGGCTGTCACTGTGTCTTATTGGGCTCTGTATTAGTTTAGATGGAATTTTTCTGTTGTTTCTGCGTCTTATGCTTAAAATTGCGAATTGCTATGTAGGACTATTTTCGTTTAAGTATTTATGACTTCAGTGCAGCAGCCAGGTACTGCATCACACTTAAGGAGAGGATGATACCCCATGGTGGTCACATTCCTGTGTTCACATAGGTGTGATAAGGGCAGGGTGTAGGGGAATAAGAGCAGAGCCTTGTGAAAAAATATCACTCTTTAATTCTTACCACTATTGGTTAAAAAAAAAACAAAACAAACTCACCTTCCTTTTCCTTTTCTTTACCTTTTGAACATTAAGGCATGACAGGAAAGTAATAATGGAGACACCTAAAGCGGGGGGAAAGGTTTGAGATACTACCAAGGTACAGACTCCCACAGATAGGCTGAACACTAGCATGGGTTTTGCCCATTGTTTCAGTTTCATACTACTGACCAGTTCTGATCTGGTGGCAGACCCAGAGGCACTGCAAGGTTGATTCAGTTTCTGTTATTCTCCCGAGCATGTTGAATCCATAAATAGTTTTGAAAGTGGTGAGTGCGGTCAGTGGCATATGTCACCCCCAACACTATTGGCAAGACTTCTCCCCATGAATTCCCCAGAGAGAAATCCCTGCAATGTATTTGAACATGTAGTATCAACCTGATCAGTGCAAATGAGAGAGGCCCAGTTCCATGGAGTTAGCCCAAGGGTGAATTTGGTTTGTGAAGAATAGCCATCTGCCAGTAATTGACTTGAATCAAGTTTCTTTCTTTGGATTTTTACAGTAATACCAACAGAATGTCACAGCATTTGGATAATCATAAAACAAAAATGCTAAACAGCTTGAATAATGTTTTATCCTGCTACTGAGATTAAAGCTAGCCCTAAATAACTGTATAACTAGTTGCCAGACAAATCATAGTGTGGCACAGTGTGTCGTAAGAGGAGATATACTGTAGCTGTTTAACAAAGTCCAAACACTGAATCAAAGTTTCCAGCTTGGTTGCAAAGGACCCTTCAGGAGAGAAGATACATAAGGACCAGATGTATGAGGGTGAGGAAGATGTACTGTTTTGTAACCTTTTTTTCTGACACAAACTGTGGCTATGTGGAATGATCCACAGGCTCATACCTTCATTTTGGTTAAAGAGAGAAAAAAACATTGCAGTGCAAGTGAGAAATATAAACTGAGACCATTATTGATTGGGAAATTGCAGTCCCCACACTGTATGAGTCATGTAATCCACAATGTTTTTCAAGCTCAATATGAGAGAAGCAGAGGTGCATGGAGGATGGTTTCAATTTCCAAGTGGTGTTTTTTGACCACTCATTCTTTTGAAAAGTAAAAATAATATCTTGGCTCAGAACTGACTGGAAAGCAGAGGTATTCTACTCTTGGCCTGTTGCCTGCTCACCCTCATGAAACTGAGTTTATATATTGTGATGGAAACATAGCAGCTTACTCTGCCAAAGAATAGGTCATTCATACTGTAGCCCATGGCCTGAAGAATTATTGTTGCATGTAGAAAACATAAACCAAAAGGAACTGAAGAGGTGGCATTCTTGACTAACTTGCAGTTTGGGGCTGCACCTGAAACGTTGCACAGAGAAGAGCTTTGCTTTGCTTTGACAGAACCTTTGTCAGGGTGCCTTATTAATCCATGGTCCAGGCAGAACCAAGGAACTGCTAATTATGCAAATGAGTAAGTCTGGCGTTGAGGGCAAAGCCTTACACTGCTTAAAAATAGCTAAGGTTGTATGAACTTGTATAGCTTCATCCTGTTATGAAAACAGTTTTACACTGGTATAACACCTTTGACTTAAAATAAATTAGTGCTATTTTAGACTCCTGTAATAGAATTGCTATATTGGAATCCAAGATAACTTCAAATTTAAGAAGATCCACCCAAATAATTAGATTCTATATATGGAAAATTATAAATTACTTATACTTTTCCATGTAAAGTATCTAATTAGTGGAAGGTCATCATCTTAAATTTGTCCCCTCACTGCTATGGCAAAGAAAACAGCAACCATCCCCAACCATGCACCACCCTGTCACCTGTTCCTTCATGCCTGGGCCTGCCCCCCACTCCCATTCCCCTTGTCTCTCATGTCTACTGCCCTGTACCCTGCCTCCTCTGCTCCCTTTGCAATTTGCTCCAGATTGAGGCAGTTAGCAGAAGTGGCAGCCCCACCTGGCTCTAGCTCAGCCCAGCCAGCCAGGCCAGGCCAGCCCAGCCAGGGAGAAGTGGAGATAGCTTCTACAGTTGAGTAAATACACTAGTTTCAGGCTTGTTGGCCAGGTTGAATTTCACTGGAGATATATACTACATAAGGATTTTCTGCACCATATTAAACATACGTCAGTACTTTTGGATTGGAAATCTTTATATGCTGCAGGAAGTGGTACTGCTGTTTCAGTAAGCGGCATTCATCATGGTCAAATTTCACTTCAGGTAAGTTAATTATAGAATCATAGAATCAGAAAATTATGCTTGGAAGGAACCTCAGGAGGTCATCTCATCCAACCCCCTGCTCAAAGCAGGACCAGCCTCAATTATATTATATTCTGCTTCACTATGCTGTACCTTCAGTTTTAACTGGATACAATATTTTATTTCGACTCTTGTTTAATTTTTTTTGTCTGGAACTCATTTAATAAGGGAACATCTCACTGGGTGTAATGAATAGCAAATGCTCTTGTTTTCACATGAAACATCCTTTCTGTTTGCAGAATCAGTTGATTTGTACAAAAAGAACTGGTTCCCTGAATGCTTATGTGAACAAATATCATTTGTGTGAATATCCAATAATAGTGAAAAATAAGGGGTATGAATTTGGATGCATCAGTCGTGTAATCTAAACCAATGTTCACAAACATGATATTTGTAGTATTCAACCAACTTGGATGAGGACTGAAATCCAGACTTTGCACTTGGATGAGGACCCAAGAAATTTCATACCTCCCACCTATCTGACATTCTCTTAGCATGCAAATTTAGGCTGAAAATTGTTTGAAATCAGGCTTTTCCCAGAGATTTATGGTACTGGCTGTTCCCACTTTGGCCAGAAATACTAAGAGGCCAGCTTTTCTTGTGGCATTTCTATGCTTTTGATCCCAAAGGACATTCAGACATGCAGAGCCTTCAAAAGTTAAGAATAATAAAAAAGAGCTCCTCTTTTTTAATTTCAAAAAAAGATTTGGATCATTTATTTTGAATTATTGAACTTGCTTTGCAAATGTATAATTTGTGCTGACTGCTATTTTGCAGTTATTTGTTGTTTTGTTTATTAAGTGCTTTGAACTTGAAGACTTACAAATATTGAATTGAAATATTGTTACTACAATGTACTTTGGGTAAAATTCACCCCTGTGCTAAAGGCCAACACAAGACCTATGCTCCACTGGGAGGCCTTCAATGGAAAATATGCCCTGAACTCCTGAATAACACAGAAAAAGGAACCCAGTAAAGTCTACAACAATCTCTGATATTTTGATTCAACCTACAGCATCTTTTAGAAAGACATCCAGTCTGGATTTAAAGTCTTTAAGTCACTGAGGATCCACCACCTCCCCAAGTTAAGTTGTTTTAATGGTTAAATACTTAATTCAGTATTAAAAATGTCCATGCCAGGTTTAGTGTATTCAAGTGTATTTGTAAACCAAATTCTTTGCTGATTTAAATCCATTGGCTTCTGTAGTATTATACCAAAAATTAATTTGATCCAATGATAGAATATGCTCTTTCTTAGGTCCAAGAGAGTGCATTGAAGCACATTGGCCTTTTAGCGTTGCTTCATGGTTGCCAGTCTGGATGGAAAAATGATATTGGATATTTGTGTTGCAGTTGTCTGAAAAGGGCTAAGTAAATACTGAAACTCTCAGTGCCATGGAGTATGTTGCTTCTTATAATGAATTAAAACAAACTGATTACTTAGGATTTGTGCGGTAAAAGAGCAGACTTTTCTTCACTTATTCTCAGGACTTTGCAGTGCTGTTGTAAGAAATGATTGCTATGTATTTTTCTTCACTTTGTAACCAGTCAGTCCCAGTAGTAACTTTTTTTTGCACCTCAGACATTGGGCTGCACCATTTGTTTTAGTCCTAGTTCAACAGTCAGGTTTCCTTCAGCCTCAGTCCAAACTTGTAAGGTTTAGATCAGCCAGGGTTCAAATTACTCAGAGAGTCAGCAGTGAGAAGCATGTAAATATGTGAAAAGGCAGAACAAGTGTTGAAAAAGGGGATATATTAGCTAATAAAACAGACAGTGCGTCAGCTAGTAAAGATGTAAAGCTTAGCAAAAGAAATATAAAAGAGGCAGTAAAGAAAGGGATTTATACATAGGAAACTTGGAGGTATAAGAAAGGCTAAGAGTAATTGCAAAAATATTCAGTGAGGAAATTTTGCTGGAGAAAATGAAGAGAATATTTATATAAAGGGAATATTATTTCTCTTAAGGGAACAAAGATCAAGCAGAGAAAACAAGCATACTGGCTAATATTTTATATTCACTAATGTGGTTTAAGTAGGTTATAATTAGACCCCCAATGTTTTCTGTGTTCTTTTGGTGGCAGAATAGCTGTAATATTGCCATTCAGCTATAGTATCTACTCTTGGATTGTGAAAATTACGGAAGGATAGAAAAAACAAAGGTTTTATATGGGTTTGCTTACCATGTCTGAAGCCATGGGAAGACAGCAGGATTTGATTCCATGACTAACAGCACTGACTTTTACCACTTGAGCTAATGTACTAAATCACCAATCCCCAACAGTATTTTGGCCCGTAACTCCTACAGAAGTCTATGGAAGCAAGTCATCTAAATACCTTTTGAGAGTTTGGGCTTAAGGCAATAGTGTAAATGGCTAGCACCTGCAGAGAACAGACAAAAAGAATATCTCACACATAGTCAATAGTGGTTATATTGGATGCAGCGTCTGCTTAACCAGAAGTGAGTGAGATCGGTGAGCCAGGCCTTGGGTTGGTGGATGAGTGAAGTTAATTGGGAGCTGTAGGAAAGTTTGTAATTTGTAAGGTACTTAATCTCCCAGGCCCAAGGTTTGTTGTTCTGATATCCATAAACATTTTAGCCGTGCCTTCAACAAGACAAGATTTTGACCCCTGGGATCCCAACACATGGTTGTTCAGGAGCAGAGGTCGCTCAGGAAGTTTTCCTTCCTTCCCCTCCTTGCTGCTGCATGGGTGCATGTGGAGGCAGTTCCTGTGTTCCTTGATTCTGGGGGTTCCAGAACTGTTGGCTATAGGTAGGGACCTACCTGATTCATGGGGGCTGCCCCCTGATTTTGCAGGGACAAGGCGGGCCTGGACATCCATCTTGTGGGTGGAGTGCTTGTGGGACCTCCATGCCTCTGATTAGCTAAGGGGCCCCAGTGGCCCTGCCCCTCACTGCTGATTGGCTGCAGAAGCTGCATGTCATGTGGTCCTACCATCACCACTGCAAGGTCTTTCTGTCATGCAGCCCCTCTTATCACCACCGATTTTTGGGGCAGAGGGGCAGAGCCACAGGACAGGCAGCCGTCATGCAAGAGCAGGGATGGGAACCATCTTGCCCACAGCCCTTTGAGTGGGATGCCCCCGTTTTCCCCCTTGCCTGGCCTGCCAGGCTGTCCCAGCATGCTGACAACTGTTGGCTCCCTCCGAGGAGCCAGCATTTTCTTTTCTGCAAGTTTCTCCCCCCACCCCACCCCCGCAGATTTCACAGGCATTGCCCAGATTTCATGGGCAATGTTGGATTTTGCAGAATCTGCAAAATCCAAAAAGTTGCCAATTTGGTATGTCCCTATAGTGCTTATGGCAGTTCCAGTGCCACAGGTAGTTCTGGCACTGTCAGACAGTTAGACCACTGGTATGACATGGACATTTGCATGATCCCTAATGGGTTTTGAATTATTACAAAGAGTGTCACTTGGAGCTCACTTGAGATATCAGTTACAAAATCATGGGGGATGTTGGGTTTCTGCTGCAGGATAAAGCAACATAGAAATGTAGTTTGACTAGGTATGTTAATGCACATGATAGCATACTCCCACCTAAATAAATAAAAGAAGAAATAACTCTTGCAAATGAGCCTTTGACCAAATTCTGCAGTTTAGAATGGGAAATGTATGGGAATTTCTGCTTAAGAATAGTATCTGGCTAAATTTCATATGTAAGAGGATACATTTAAGAAATACCATAAACTTGAATGAATGGCCATAATTTTGAATGGCCATAATTTTGAGACTCTAGTAAACTTTTTATGCAAAATTCCTGTGGAACTTGGTGCAAAATCTCTATAGGGTTCTACAGCAATGCAAGGGGTTTTACTGGATATTTAGTTTGAAATATACAGATTGTCATACAGAAGTTTTAGTCTATGCTATAGAAATTGATAGCAAGAACTTTATTAAATTCTTTATGATAGCTTAATAATTCTGCATAAAGGATGTAATTGTTCATTCAATAAACTATTTCAGGAAGAGAAAGAAAAGCTTTTTTTAAATTTTTCTATATTCCAAGGACTTGAGAAGAACAGTACTGGTAGCCAGCCCTTTTTATCTCTAGAGTTGTGACCAATATTGGTAGTGACTGAAAGACATTACTGTCAGAGGGGTGTTTAATCACTCTTTTTTCCAAACGACTAGGCGATCTCAGGTCTCTGCATTGCATGTATGGACCCAAAAGACCTTTTTTGTTCAGTCTCACAGAGATCCCAAAGGTTGAATATAAATATATGTTGTGGTTCTCAGACCCCTGGCAAGTGATCAGTTGGCTCTTCATGGGCAATGTTTGTGCACCACTATTATGTATTATACATTCAAATAAAGATGACCGGAAGTTGCACAGGCCTCATGCAACACTCTGGAGAATTTATTATTTTACAAAAGCCCAGGTCTAACTTCAAATTTTTGCGGTGGGACAGTTCCTGCTCTGTATTTACATCATAATTTATTTGGGTCCAATTACCCTTCTGACAAGCCAACTGTTGTTTAGCTGAAATTAGTTAGAGGCCTCTGGTCCCCTTACCTTAAGTTACTTTGTGCTTCCTGTGATTTTTCAGTTTCCAGTCGTGTTTTTAGGAAAGACGGTTCATAAAAATGTATGAGGAAAGCTGTTTTCTTTCACCTCTTTATCACTTTAGTGCCACTTGGAAAGGGGACAGTGTCTTAGAGGGGGACCGTGTCCTCAGAGGGATGAAGGATCGATTCCTTGTTTTATTTTACCAAGTTCTGTTTTGGCTGGTAGATCCTTGAGAAAATGTGACTTCATAGCAGAGCTAGAATGAAGAGGGAAAGTAGAAGCTCTCTTCACAGAGGAGAAGAAATTTAAAAACAACTGTAACAGAGCCTGGGAGTCTCACCTCAAGAGAGAAGAAGCCCAGGGAGAGCCCCAGATGAGGGAAGCTGAGGGTGAAGCTGAAGGAGGGAAGCAGGGACTGAGTGCTGGCTGCAGAGCTAGTTGCTGTGCAATAAGACAATGCCTGCATGAGCAGCAGGAAGCCAACTGCAGTGCCAGGTGTTCCTGTAGGCTGGAGCCCTGCAGGAGAGACAAGACACTGCTACACATGGGCTGCCATGGAGGCCAGTTACTGAGCCTAATTAGAGAGTAACTCCAGCCAACCCTGTGGAGTCATCTGACCAGAAAGGGGCAGGGCCTGGGGGAGAGAGAAGCGGGACCAGAGCCAGGGTAGGCAGTCTGACCATGAAAGCTAAAGAGGGAAGAGCTAGGAGGTGAGATGCCCGTTGCTGAGAGGCAGATCATGAGCATGCTATACCTAGAGGCAGCAAGTGAAGGGATGAGGACATAACTTGGGGGCCAGAGGGCCCAGCACCCAGAACAGGGCAGAGTTTTGGGTCAAGAGCAGTCTCCATGCCCAGAGCAGGGCACAGAGAGGGCAATGGGGCCTGAGAAGGACTGATACCAGAGCAAGGGAGCTCATGTTCCAAGGAGAGATGGGCTGGAACCCAAAAACTCAGTCTGATACAGTGGACTGGAGCTTACAGGGCCCAGAAAAAGAAAAGGGGTGGAGGCTGAGAAGACCAAGGCCTCGACAAGGGAACAAGTGCACAGTAATACGTATGAGGTTAAGGGGCATGGGCATGGTGTTAAGGGGAGGGCGGAGCCACATAACAGCCCTTAGGGCTACAAGTGCATTGGGGCAGCACAGGCAGTCAGGAAGACCCATTTTGCCCAAAAGGGGGAAAACTGAAACCAGAGCAGGGTCTGGGACAGACCCACCAGCAGCTAGAAGAACTGGGGCTCGCTCTGGGACCCTTAGGCAGCCTCCCTTCCAATAGAATAATCTCATCAAATTGTCCTCCCATGGCAGGTAAGGAAGGGAGGGCACCCCAGAGCTAAAGCAGGAGCAAGGCAGGGGTTACGTGGCCTCCAGGGCCTCTCCTGGAACATGAACCCTGTTACACCAACTGTAAGTTTAGTGGAATGAACCAGCTTAGACATCTGTCTAGTACACCTGCCCTCCAGTTAGCCTTGCAGGAACAGAGGTTGTCACCGGTAGCATCTTCAGTTAGGCGAGTAGTATTCTTGGGAAGTGATGTGTACGTGTGTTTAAAGCACATGGGTAAAAGTAGATAGAAGAACCAGTCAGAAATAAGAAGCATAATATGGCTAACAGTAACCTGTACTTATGGAAGCTTGGAAATTGTCACACTGCAAAATCCACTACAACCTGGGCATCTCTGCAGGACAAGCAAAAAAACCAAAAAACCTTAATAAAAACTTCCCCAGTGTACCAAATTTTTTGGTTTTATTGCGAAGAGTGAAAACCAGAAATGACCTGGACATTGGCTGCACTGAAAATAAGCATAATAAATACTCTTTACTTAACTTCTACCCCCATGATTCCATAGAGATGTAGGAAAAAAGTGCAGGTATTTCATCAGCAGGTGTAATTTTCAGGAGAGACACCGTCCTTTTTTATTTATGTTTTAGTTCCTCTTTGTATGCTGCCTTCACCAAAATACGTAGTGCCCCTCCCTTGCACAAGCCAACTCAGTAATTCTGCTTTTGTTGGTTATGATATACTGAATATATGCTGACCTAGCAGCCACTGTCCCGGAGCTCACCCTCCCTTGGAATGTCACATTCAGAAGGTCTTTGTATGAATGATTCATGACATGATCCCATGAACTTGGCAAATCTGTCAGCAATTCTGTAATTGCCTCATACACCACCTGCAGAGGCAGGGAAGGGAGCAATTTGTGATTCCAAAAAGGGGCCATTAAGAGGTGGTGCACAAGCAGCCACATACATGCAACTCACAGCCCTATAAACAGATGGAAAACCAGAAATGATGTCATTAGATCCAGTCAGGATTTGCTGTGGAAGCTCATTTTCTGTGTGAAAGCTGTTAAGGTGTCTATGTATCCTCAGAAAAGGCTCTTTCCAATGGCTAGGGCAATAGGTTATTGCTGGGCTCACTTCTAGTGTCTATTGTTTTCATTAAAAAAAACAGGAGTTATTATGAGAGCTATAGACATAGTATAGGTTTTCTGCCTTTAATTTTTCCAATTGTGCTTTCAGTGCAGTACTCTGTAGCGCTGTAAGTGACACTATCAAATAATCACAAGTACAGTAGAGCAGGTTAATAGTTACTAGTGTGGCTGGAAATGCCTCTTTTCGAGCTCCCCACTTAATTTTTATTTATACTATAGCAGTGTCTAGAGCAGTGTTTCTCAGCCAGGGTACTGTCACACCCAGGGGTGCCTTCAGATCCTTTCAAGAGTGCTTCACTGTGCTGTGCAGTGCAGTGTAAGCACTGGTCGGTGGGCAAACATAATTCACAAGATAAGCCCAGAGATTTCAAATAGGAATTCAAAGGCATTTATAGACATGCTTCAGGAGGCAGGGAGCAAGGGGGGGTGGGGAGGCGGGAAAGAGTACTTTAATTAGCAGAGCCCAACGCATCTCATGTATCAGCATCCCTACACTGAAAAATGGTGCTGTGGGCACTTTAACTAAAGCTCATTGAACAAGTTTTAGTTAAAGTGCCCCCACCACCATTTTTCAGCGTGGGGATGCTGACACGTGATGCTGGAGTCCACTGGAGTACAGTAATTACCACACTCCAGCAGACTTGATTAATTGAATCTGCTCCAACGCGCTGTAATTCCAGTGCATTGGAGCAGTCCCCCTGCACATGTATAGGAGCCCCAAAGTTTAAAACATCCTCCCCTGTTGTGGTCTGAGTTCCTTGCGGCACAAGAATTGCTCCGTTATTTTTCTGTAGTTAAAAAATAAGTACTAATTAAGGCTGACATTTTCTAAGGATTGTCTTGAGTCTATCAAGGAGTGCCTTGAGTCTAAAAAGTTTGAGAACTGCTGATCTAGAAGTCCCATTGTGCTACCACAGTGGGAGAACTTCTGGCCCAAATAGCTTAAGATCTAAGTAAACAAGATAGAGAAGGACAAGAGAAAGGATGTTTCATTGCCCTTGTTTTATACATGGGGAACTGAGATTCAAGAACTTAGGTTTTCTGCCCTCAATTCATGTTTTGGTGCTTGAAAAAATATAGGTCCTATTTTTGTCTTGGCAGAAAAAGAGGATGAACATTTTCTGAAATTTTTTTCTTAAATGAATATTGAAAAAGAAACAGGGGCCCCATTCCTAACGGGCTTTGGGGAGCCCCACACGTTTCTGAAACTAACATTTTGGGACAGGCAGGTGGCCCAACTCAGCAGAATCTGGAACTGATTTGTCTTTCCCATATTAAAATTTGAAAAATAAATTATTAAATTATTGTTTTCATAATAAGCATTTTTAAACAACTTAACACTTCGGGGGTATTTTGCAAAACTTAAATAGGAAAGATTATTTTTGCCAGAAAATCCAAGAACTTGCAAACCACTTCTGTTGTTGTTGCTTTTGGCAACTAAGCTTGCAATTTTTCAGTTGGTAAAACTGAAAAATGTTCCTTTGGGGGAGGCTGGCTTTTTAATGAACCCCCTCAAAATTAGCTAAAACATTTTTTGTCTTTGTCTATTTAAAAATGTAAATATACATCTAGATGAAATTTGTTTTAACCAGCTCTACTCTAAAGGCTTTACTCTGGGCATTTTGACCCTCAATGCAGACTTCAACACTTGCTGGCTAGTTCCCATAATAACATTTAGCCTGTCAACTTTCTTAGGGCCAACCAACTCAGCAAGACTTCAGCACACAAGCTTTTTGCAGTGAAGTCTGACTTCAAGCATCCAGATTTGCGTGCATAAATCTCTGCACTGAAGCCTCACTTCAGCACATAAAGAACTTATGTGAAGTCAACCCTAGGAGAACACATCTGACTTTCATATAACCAAGTCCATATGAAATCTGTGGAAAAACACAGGGCCTTGCAGATAACTAGAAGTTTTGGTTAACTTAGGATCCTGATATTTAAGTTTATGATTATGCAGGGAGGACAGATTGGGCCACAGAAGTGAGTGTGGCAAAATCCCCTGAAGACTTTATCAAATGTCCTGCTTCCATGAACAAGTTGTCTAACATCTTGACAGATGAAAGGAGATGCGACAAAGTCGGTTAATAAGTGGTACTTAGCAGTGGTGTGGGAAAAGAGCCTGATATGCAAATAGCAAACCTTCCCACAGTGGCTACAGATCTACTCTCCACATGGAGGTTGAAGCATACTCTGCTTCCTGGCTTGTCTGTGGACCTCAGCCTGGGCTCTCTGGTGGCTGTCTACGGTGACTGCACCAGCCTTGACCCAGCTTCTCCAGTCTGAGCGGTTGTGGTCAGGATCCGCCCAGTTGTCAGTAGGAGTTAACATATTTCTGTGTGAATTGGACCATAAAATAGATATGCTGTAGTTGGAAATCCTACCCATAAAAATATAGATATGTGAACTACATGCACAGCGATGAGAGAGAGTATTACAGCTTTCTTTAATTTATTTAGCTCTCCCATGGCTGACTTCAGCTACTTGCATGCAAAAGGTAGAGCTGTGGAGATAGCTGAGTTTTCCAGTTGGCTGCTGGTTCAGACTGAGCTAACATTAACTGTTTCCTTTGCCAAATGGAAACCTACCCCCAGTGCTGTTTTGTTCAGCACAAAGTGTTCTGTGCATGCAAAACAAAGCAAATGGTTTGGAGCACTCCTAAGGGTGAATAAGGGCGAGATTCACAAAAATGCTACAGTGGGCAACTTCACACAGTTTTTATCTAATTTTAGTAGGTCAAACACTTCTTGTGATGTGAGAAACCTGAGTTCAGTTTTACCCTCCCCCCTTTGCCCCACATCTCTTACCTCCAAGGAAACCTGTATGTCAGATGACGATGGCCATGGAGGGCCAAGAAGGACTATTCATCTCTCCTGCTGACTGAAAACAAGGCATCCTACCTTCATGAGAATGCCCTAACCACCAGGCTAAGAGTCATTCTCACTCTGTGCTTCTCTGTTCCAGTGATATTCTAGTATTTTATACTAAGTAGAAAAGCACCACAAGGGAGACATTGAGGCAGACCTACCCCAGCGTGCCCTGTAGCCTGGCATTTAAGGCACTTTCCTGGGGATGTAGGTTTGAAAATACCTAGGCAGAGGAAAGAGATGAAGCTGGGTCTCCCATTACCTGGGAAGTGCTCTATCCACTGAGCTACTGAATAGAAACCAGAGTGAAGACTCCTCCTTCAGCAATATTTTGAATCTAACCCCACAGGTTTTGACCCAAACTAATCAAATTCCCAAATAGTTTTGGAACAACTGAGAATGCATTTTTCAGCAACTTACTGTTCTACAAAACATTTTTCTCAACTCTTATAAAATGATGCAGTGTCACTTTCTGTAGCATATAGATTGTACAAAATATAGCACGGAGTTTAAGGGAGAGAGAAGCTGGCTTTTGACACCCTAAATTATCACATCCTTGAACAGCTATTTCAAGCAGTGGCTGCACAGTTGGCTTTTGAACAGGGCAAGCAGAAGAAGGGGTTATTGTAGTGAAATGAGACATAGGGCACATCCAGATGAGTGGAGCCATGCTATATATGGTGCCACAAACACATTTGCAGTGTTACTTACTACACAGTTGGGTGTTCTTTGTGCTACAAGGGCACACTGCCCATGCGTACACTGCTCTGTTTTTTATTTCCACAGTCGGTACTGTGCTGTCCCCAGCCTCCCCTCCTGCCCCCAGGGTAACTTGTGGCATATGAATTCCTTGGGGACAAGTAGCTGCAGCACACGATGTGCTGCTGCTACTTGTCCCCAGGGAACCAAACATCCATGCACATCTGGACGTGGCCCTAGGGCATACCCACACATGCAGGCATGTGTGCTTGCAGCAGCTCAAATAGCAGGAGCGCAATTTTGTGCTGGATGTTTTTACCTCAGCACATGTGGCTAAACATGCACTTTGGTGTGGGGCAAGTTTGCCATTTTTGTCACCTCGATCTGCAGCCAGGGGGAGCTGAAGGCTGGGGCCAGCACCTGTGCTGGCCCCCACAGTATAAAAAGCTGTCTTGGTGAGCAGCTTAGGGCTACTTGTTCTCAGAAGCACCCCAAATGACCAGGAGGCCACCAACCTCATTTTCCCTCCAGCTGGGTCCCCAGTATAAGCCCTGGGCAGGCTTCTCTGCCTGGGACCTGCCACTTGCTTCACTAGCAGGAATCGTGGTATTCCTTGTTTAAAAATTGCAAATTCTCTGATAAAAAATCCCAGATTCACTCTTTAAAATACCCCAAAACCCATGTTCTTCCACAATTAAAATGAAATGCCACATATATATATATACAGAGAGAGAGAGAGAGAGAGAAAGATCAGTAGTGCAATGTTTTATTGATATATTTACCATTTTAAAGCATTTTGGAAGGCTATCAGTGCCTCTATCATCATAATAAAATACATTCTAGCTTTGGTGTTTGCTTTTGTTTTTTTTATCATAAATCATAGTTCTCTCTGACCCATTCACTAACCAGGATGTAGGGCATGGGCTTAAGCCAGGGGTTGGGATCTGAGCTGCCTCAAATGGTTCCTAGGGTCCTGGTTCCATGCACCATGCTCCCGGCTGCCTGCCAGGGTTGCAGACCTGAGCTGCCTTGAGCAGCTCTCAGAGTCTGTGCCCCATGCGCCGCCCTGCGCACCGGCTGGGGCTGGAGTGTTGGACTGCTGTGAGGAGTCTTTGGGGCTCTTCTGGGTGCTGGCTCCACCTGTTGGGTAGCTCTTCCCAGTTCTTCTTCTGCCCTGCTCCCTTCTCCAGCCCCCGAAATGTCTGCCGCATACTGCTCATGCAGCTCAGGTCCTGCCAGCAGGTCCCATCCTGTCTGGCAGCTGGGCATGCAGCATGTGGGGGGGGAGGGATGTGGGGTTTTCAGGAGAGGGTGGGAAGGGGTGTGGGGGATGGGGGATGTTGGGTGTGTGGGTGGATATTGGAGGGATGTGGGGGGAGATATTGGGTTGGGGGGGGTTGTAGGTGTGGGTTTTGTAAGGGGGGATTCGGGGGGGCTATCACATACTCCCCCCCACTCCCTGTGGTGCACTGGTGCTCGTAGCAGCAGCCAGATCCTGGTGCTGTAGCAGCAGCCAGCCAGGCTGTCGGGGCCATGGTCTGTTGCAGGCACAGCTCTGTGGCAGCCCAGCGCTGCCTGACCTGGGGTCTGTATGTGACGAACGGACCCAGCCTGGTCTGGCTTGCCTTGCTAGTGCATGCCTTTGGAAAGGATTACTTGTGATCCACTTCTGGGTCCTCCAGGGAGTGTGCAGGGGGGTCCCCCACACCCCCCTAGCTCAGTGACTGGTGCCTCCTGGGTCTTGGGGAGGGGGGCACCTGGGGTTCCCCAGTGGCCAATCGCTGAGCTGGTGGGGCATGGAAGGAGGGGCCCCATGCAGTCCCCTGAAGTCCCAGAAGTGGCCCAGAAATACTTCTGGGCCACTTTTGCATTTGTCGCTGAGCACATGTAGGGGGCCCCCTGCGCTCCTGTGGGATGCTGTAGAAAAAACTTTTAAAGCTATGTCTATGTTGCTGATTCTCTGAACCATCATCAAATCTTCAGATTTGGATTCAGCCAAATCAAATCAGGGACAGTGATCCGAATCAACAGATGAAATCACTGTCCCTGGTTTGGGCTGAATCCAAATCGAATAGGGCCTGCTTTGCACCCCCCTAGTGGTTAGACAGTAGATTTATATAGGATGGTATGGAGAGGGATGATCTGGCCTCTAACAGGGGCTGAACCACATGACTGCTAGAGATCCCTTCCAGGCCTACTTCTTGAAGATTCTGTTAAGCTAAATCTCTGGCTCTTTTGTATTTACTTCAGTTTCAGCTCATTATCCACCTGCTTCCTTACTTTCCAGCCTCAACCAATTTCTTTGGAGAAAAGTATATCTGGATTCAACCCCATTTTTTTTTTTTTACCTTTCTCCATTTGGAACCACATTCCAGGATCTCAACTCTACTCCCTTAAGAAGTCTGATCTCTTCCATGCCCAGTCACACTATTTGGACTGAGCGAGGAAGCAGAACTGAGCCCAACTGTACTTAAAATATCACTGTAGCAGGATCTTTTCCAAAAACACAAACGTGCCTTTGGGGAATGCCTGGTTCAGTTGTGATTGCTGTGGCAGGGATGGTATTTGAATAACGTCATTTTGGCAGCTGGCCATTTTAGCACACAATTTATTTCTATATGAATCCTCTTTAAAAGACTCATATAGTATTAGGCATGATATCGCTCATGTTTTAAGCACTTACAAGATGCTCTTCAGCCTTTAAATGTATGTAGAAAGATGGTCATGGCAGCCATACATACTATAACACAGCACAACCAACTCCTATCTATTAAGAAAGGTAAGGGCACATTGCTCACGTTTCTGTCTTGCTATGCTGTGAAAGTACATCATCTTCAAGTGCGTTTGCAACTATACTTGTGCACTACATTCTCCATGCCCTTTTCCATCATTTTTCTGTGTCAGGGTAACTAACCCACTTTATTTTGCAACATGCTGCACACCCTTGCAAGTGCTGTGCCAAGGACTTAGGGGATGGTTTGGATTATACCGTTAATCAGGAAAGTGATTTCCTCTCCCTAACCCTTGTGATTTTCTACCTGTAACCCAGATCTCTCTTTCGTAGGTGGCTATGGAATGGATGGACACCTTGGCATACCTCCCACATAACAGCCAGTGTTGCTGAGTCAGCAGAGGGGTAAATAGTAATTTGTTCTAGACAAGGCTAGCAACAAACCTTCAGAGCAAAGAGGAAGCAGGGGAGAAGTGGTGTCTCAGAGAAGCATAGTTCAGTCATATCCCTACTGGAGTTACTTCTGCGGTGGTGCAGCTTATGCAGCATCACTATGAAGCTCTTGCTGATAGTCATCATTGCAATTATACTAATAGTGATTGAGGTTGTAGTGAAGATGACGACAGTGCTTGGAAATGAAAATGCACCATCTATATGTGAGAATAGATGTTTGCCCTAAATCTGCAGTTTTGTTAATAATTTGGGATCTGAAACCACTTTATTTTATTTTATTTTATTCTATTTATTTTATGTGCAACTGAATGTAGCACTGATGGAAGTTGGAGACAGAAGTGCTTTATGAGAATGTCTGCATATGTGGATTTACTGCACAGTAACTGAAATTACTGTGCAATACGAGCACACATCTACACGTGCAAACCTGTACTGCAACTTATATGGCAACTTACACCAAATTTATTCCCGATTAGTTACTGCATAGTAATGCACATGTAGATGCCTTACTGCACAGTAACGCTGCGTGTGTGGACTGACTTGGGACTAACTTTAGCGTTAATGTGCTTTAATGCCTGCATGTGTAGACATCAGCCCATTCCCAATTACTTCACAGTAACTTACTGTGCAGTAACTTTAAGCCAGCGTAAATGCATATGTAGACATGCTCTGTATGTTCAGTAGGAACAGATTTCCATATTGCCCTGCTAGTGCCTCTAAATAATGAATGTTAAGGGAAAACTTCCTGTATGGGCAAGTTATTCTGTTGTTATTAGTGTTAGATTATTAATATTAGATTCCTTACTCCTGGCATCTGTCTGTGGCCACAGTTAGACCCAAAACATCAAACCAGTGAACCCTTTTTGGGGTCTTAGCTATCATGGCAATTTTTGTGTTGGGCAGAGACCCACCATAGAACATTTCAGCCCCAAACACTAAGGTTCCAGGAAGCTCTCAGTAGGCACAAGACCCTTTACTGCACAGTAGACAAATTTACTGCTCACTACGCATCATTGTCTACATGTGCAGATGCATTCTGCACCATAAATTGGTCTACTTCACAGTTAATTTGCTACCTGCAAATGGAAATGCAAATGCAGGTAGTAAATGAAGTGTGGAATAGGTACTGTGCAGTAAGGTATGTATAGATGGCCAACTGGAAGCAAATTTGCTCCTGATCATCTGGGCAGCAGGGGATGAGAGATTGCTCCCTGCCCCCAGAATCTGCCTGCTGCCAGGGCAAGCTGCAATGCTGGAGCCTGGGCTGGGACAATGTCCCCTGCCCCAGTAGCAGGGAGCTCCTGGCCCTGGCTCCACATCATGGAAGCTGCTCCCAGGGGAATCGTGGAGCCAGGGCCAGGAGCTCCCTGCATGGGAAGAGTTCCCCATCCAGCCTGGAGCTGGCTGAGACTTGCCCCAGACTGGGACGGTTCCTGGCCAGCCCCAGGCTGTGTGGGAGAGTCTGCCGCACTTTTCTTTCCTAGGCCCATGCTCTGATTGGGCAATTGGAACACGGGGCTTAGAAAGAGCTGTGTGGAAGGGTCAGCTCCCATCTTCCTGCCCTGATCCACCAATGGGACAGCTCCCAGCCACCCCAGGCTGAGTGGGGAATCATTCAGCTCCCAGCCACCCCCAGTTGTCCCTGTGTTGCTGGGCCTGGTCAGCTGCCTGTACTGCCCCGTATAGGGGCACAGCATGGGACTGCCAGCCATGCAGCAAGGCAATGTCCAACAGCACCTGCAGGCTCTGGGCAGGCTGCTGGTGGTGGGCTGCGGGTAGCTGAAGCTGGTCCCAGGGGCCAGGAGCTGCTTACAGTAGGGCCTGAGTGCTGGCAGCCCTGGCAGGACCCTGCAGAACCTTGCAGGCCTGGACCTGCACTGTTGGGCAGTGGTGCTGGGGTTCAGGCAGGCTGATGCAGCTAGCCAGCAGCCTGCCCAGGGGGACACAGGGAGCCTGGAATGGTCTCAGGCTCCCTGTATGTGTGCCTCAGGGTTCAAAATGCCTGCAGTCTTTTAAAGGCCTGAGGCCAGGGCTTCCATAGAGCCAGTCCATGCCTGGGGCAGGAGAGGCTCCCAGTCCCATGTGTGTTACTAAGCAGTAACTACTTGCAAGTAAATTTGTTACTTGCATTTGTAAGTAGCTAATATACTCGTGGGTAGCTCCATTTACTGTGCAGTAAGTGTGTGCATGTGTAGATGTGCAAGCTTACTGTGCAGTGAACTACACTACTGCACACTAAAGCATCTTGTGTAGATGGCTCAACTTTAAGTTATTTTAACAAGAGAGGAGAAGAGAATCAAGAAGTTGTAGTCCAGTGCAGCTTGAAAGGACTGATAACTTTATAGGACCCAGTTTTTTCGAGCGTTATTATACCTTTTGCAATCACCTGGTCAGAATTCTCCACTGACATCCCTTTAGTAATATTTTACATGAACTCTCCCAAGCTGTTGATGTAGACATTGAGAATCAGGACTATGATGTTTATAAAGTGTGCTCTCTGAATTCTTGCATTTTCTGTGAATTGCATCAGTGATGTGTTATTCAGCAACCAGATATGCAAACAATAGTGTGAGTAGGTTCGGCCTGGGGAGGGGGACAGGGAATGTTTCCTTGTTGTAGAATGGAGGGGAAGGGGTTAAAAAATGAAATGTCTCTCGCATATAGATGTTTGAGGAAAGTCCTAAGCATCAATATTCCTCAAACGATTGAGTAATTTATTCCTGCTGCAGTAAACACAAAGAGGAGTCTGAAATATTACAGTTTCCATGGCTGAGCCTGTCCATGCATCATAAACTAGTGTGAAGAGTATAGATTTGCTAATGAAGGGAATTTACAGTGATCTCTACTTATGCAAGACCCTGAGAAGGATTAATGGCTGTATATCCTAGTCCTTTTATAGACCATTAATCTTCAATGTAGTTAATGAGTCTTTATTGATTCTGTCATATAAGGTAATTTCCATTTCTTTCACTGAGGCATGTTAAATACATGCTCACCTGCATTTTTCCCATTAACTTTTCATGTGTCTGAGCTGCTACCTTGCTAGCAGGCAATAACTATGGGTCAGATTCACTTACAATAGTTCAGTGAGGCCTGACAGCTCTGTGATTCAACTAAATTCTCTATACATTTCACTGCTATTATCACATATACATTATATACATATATATCATAGGGAAATGAAAACAGGTGCAAAGAAATGAGAACAAATTTCAAATCAGCACCCAAATTTGAATTAAGTTCAAGGTGGGCAAAATATAGGCCACAGGCTAGATCCAGCCTGCCAACTGATTGGATCTGGCTCACAGGTGGGCACCTGCCAAGTAATTTGATATAGCCTGTGGCTGTTTCTGTGCATTCCACATGGAGCAGCCCATGCTGCCCTGGCCCCAGCTGGTGAACACAGCTTTTTGGTGGGGCTGTTTCTAGTGTGACTGAAGCTGCCCAGGTACTGCAAAGCTTACCCCACCTCCAGCAGTTCCTAATCCTTCTCCCCCTTTTCCCTCTGCTATGCTGCTCCAGGTATGGGGAAAGCTGGAGCTGGGTAGCTTCTGCCTCAGCGTGTAGAGCTCCAGTTCCTGGCCACCCTACAACCCACTCTGCCCACCCAGTGTGATGAGTAGACACCTGTGGGCAGCCAAGTGGATGGAAGGTGACTGGGAGCTGGAGCCCAGCACACTGGGGCAAGAGCTGTCCAGCTGAAGCCTACCCTTGCCTGGAGTTATGGAGCAGGGCAGGAGGAGAAGGAGGAGCCATTGGAGGTGTAGTGAACTGAGCAGTACCCAGGTGACTGCAATTGCATTGGATGCAGCCCCATTGGGAAGCTGAGTGTGCTGGCTGGGGCCAGGGCAGCCTGGACTGCCCCAGGCAGGAGTGGGAGAGGCTCAATCCCATGTGGAGCACATGGGGCAGCTGCGGGCTGGATTTAATCAATTGTTGGGGAAGCTGTGTGTGCTGGCCAGGGCTAGCGCTATTGGCGGGTGTGGGTAGGAGCACAGTATGGACTGCTCTGGGCAGGAGTGCAGAGCTGACTGCCCAGGTTGGGAGCAGGTGTGGCTCAGCCCCATATGGAGTGCTGCGGGGGCAGCTGCAGGCTGGATGGTGGGGTGTGGACCACTCAACTGAACTGGTCTGGCAAGCTCTGCTGTAGGAACCTCCTCCAACCCCTGGCAGGGTCCTGGCACCAAGCACACAGGCAGTCCCCCCACATACCCCACAGCCCCCCCCTTGAACCCTCCCCACATATACCCCTACCCCCGCAAACAATATACAAGAGTAAGACTTTATTTTGTGTCATTATGCAATTGCCTTTATATATGCTACCCAAAAACATAAATCAAGACAAAAAATATTTAATGAAATAAAATTAAAATATGTGATATTTGACGTTTGCTTCTGGTATATGATATTTTTTTAATCTATAATTGCTAAAATTATATCTTTTAAAAGATTGCATGTGTGTGGCCCTCCACAGCTCATCAAAATTCGTTAAGTGGCCCTCCAGATGAAATAATTGCTCACCTCTGATCAAGTGGAACTGAGAAGTTTAATGAGGTTCAATCAAGTCTGGATATACTTTTCCCCCTCTAGTTGTTCTTGTCTCTTATTTCTCTTGAGATATCTGGTGAGTGTGCCCATTTCAATCTGGTATGAGCACAAGGGAGCAACTTTAATTTTGGAGTTCACTTCCAAACTTGACCTCTATTTTAAGATTTCCCCATCATTCTTTTAAACTATTGGTTTTTGGGTACCTGATCCTTTTGAGTGCAGCTCTTTGTTAGGAGACTGGTAAATGTCCCACCTGGTTTGCTTCCTCCTTTAACTACAGGTTTCCCTTGATTTATGGGGGTTCTTTATATGCTAATTCGCTCTTACGTGATGAGCATATTCAGACTCATAATTTATTATATACAAGGTAAATTTACTCTTATGTGATCGGCTTAGATGCCCTCCCCGCCTCCCCCCGCCCCCCAGCACAATCAGGTAAGTCTGTAGAGGGAAGGGAAAGGGCCGTGGCCCCAGTCATCCCAGCCCTGGCTGCAGCAGTCCCAGGAGAGGCTGGCACGAGCTGCCTGCAGCCACTGGGCTGCATTGTGCTCCACCTGTCCCCCGCACCTGGGCTCACCCCAGCTCTTGGGTTGTGCCGTGCTGTGGTGCAGGCAGCTGGTGTTAGCTGTTCCCAGGGCCACTCCAGCATGTGCTGGGGTGAGTGCAGACAAGCAGAGCCCTGGGTGGCTCAGGGTATGGCACTCACCCCAGCCCCAGCTGCAGCGGCTCTGGGGGCAGCCAACACCAGCTGTCTCCACCAGGGCACAGCGCTGTCCAAGAGCAGAGGCGGGCAGGCGGAGCACAGTGCAGCCTAGCTGCTCCAGGCAGATGGCAGGAGCACCAGCGCCAGCCCTGTCTGCATTCCTCCTCCCACCCCCCCAACCCAGACAGATTCACAGATTCTATTCTAATGGTAAGGATAAATATAACTTTTAACTAAGGTGACTTTTATACAGGTGAAAAACTACCTACATCTATCTTGCTGTATAAAGTCCTAATAGGCGCAATTGATGCAAATTAACAGTGAAAAGACATTAAAGACATATGTACAATAAAATATTGGATATTGTTCAACCCTAAACTCAAACCCAGACCACGACCTATGGTGTGCCTTTATTCATAATCAAACCAGCAAAAGCCCAACATAAGGCAAATGCCCAACAAGGAACATATTCAACCTAAGTGTTGCTCACATGAGCAGGCTGATTTAGCTTCCTCCCTACAGGATCTTTTCCATCTCCTCTATCTCTCTGTTGCTCTGAATCTCTGAGAGAAAGCCTTTCAGCCTTTTCTGCTCCTCATTCCTGCTAATGAGATCCATTTCCTGAGAGTAAGTCTGCCAAATATTTCTGTACCTCCACGCTGAGCCTTGCAGCCCAATACCTTGTTATAGGAGTTCATTAATAATGGTGGAAACACCATGAGTTAGGACTTTTAAATAATAATTTAAACTACAAAATGTTAAACTGACTATATATCCCTAGAAAGCCTGCGCTACAGAACAATTTTGTATTGTTAAGGACATAGTCCAGATGATCTAATGCATTTATTACTATCTCTAACTCCTCAGTTTCTGTGGAAGAAGTCCATTAATCAAAAGAAAAACTCCATGCTGGTGGTCTCGTGACTCACAAGTAGAGAAGAAGATATATTTATGATAGAAGTAAAAATGGTCAAAGATCACCTGATAAATGCTGAGCTGTTGACAGGCATGATTAACGCACACTGAGATGAAATGTCTTGCAGTCACCACCAGGGCTGACGTACAGAAAGCTTGGCTCAGAGCAGTTGAAAAAACAAGGATGTGCAGAGTCTGCCCAGAAACTGTTTATTGTACTCCTTAATGGGCTCATCTGAGCAATGACGCTAAGAGGAACATCACACATTCTATTTGGTTAAATGTGCTCATTGTGCTAACAAATAATATTATGTTTGAAACAGCGCACTGAGCATGTCATCTCTTTGAATGATACATGTTGAAGCCCTAAGTGATTAATTCCAGATAATCCAGAGTATCAGTTTATGGTAGTGTCTTCAGTTTGTTACAGAAACTTGCTGATATGGAGGTTTGGAATTTTTTTTTTAAAAGGACATAGTATAGTGTTCAAATAGAAATTAAAGAAATTTCCCATTGTTTATGAGCTTAATCCAGCTGATAGGAGCCTTGAAATTGGTTTAGTCTAGTTCAGTTGCAAAGCTGCCATAAGCAATAGCACATAAAATCTCATAATGGAAAAGTCAGGCATGTCTGAAGATCCATTGATACCACTGAACTCTATCCCTCCGCAGTAAAATACTATGAGCTGAGAGGTTCTGCAGTTTTACTCTATCTTTTTAAATATTGTCCCTAGAAAGTGGCCAACAAGCTTTCTTGTTCCAGTTGCTCTTAACATTTCTCACTCAAGATCACTCTAATACCCAGGTAGCTAGGCAGACCCTCCCTTATATAATTTTGTTAAATGGGATCTAGAAAGAGCAAGATAACTGTGATCCGTGTCACAAACCCTTTCTTAATCAAAACCAAAGAGATAAAAAAGGGGGAGAGATTGTAGTTGGCAGATAAAACCCTCATTGACTTAGAACAGAATATTGATTATGCCAATTACTGGGACAGCTTCCAACTATGTTTATATAATTGGAAGTCAAGTTATGCTGTGTCATTGGAAAGGTTTAAGTTTTCTGGAGAGGAGATGTTCAGGGGATTCCATTAACAAGGTTTTACTGGGTAATAGCAATCAAAATTGTCCCAAAGCATTTTGCCACCCTTAGTTGAGCTCTCAGGACCTTTGGAAGGTAGCAGGTATCAAACACTAATTTTTCTACTTATGAGAGGGCTATTCTGATGCAAAGAGAGGGCAAGTGATCTCTTCACTGCTAAACAGCAGATCTGGGAACAGAACCTAAGAATTTCAACTCCCATGGTACTGCGCTAACATCTACACCACATTGCCATGAAGACTCATCTACAGCAAATTTGCTGGAAGCACACTGAAGTAAAACTTGCATAGATTCATTGCCCTTAACACAAGGAGAGATCTTTCTCCTTATATAGTCAGATCCCTGAACAACACAGATTTCAAAATCTTGATGCAGCGATTTGTGCATCAATCCCATAACTTTTAATGATTCTTTCATTTGAACCAGGGATTATGACAGTAAGTTCAAAGGAAATGTGGTTTGCATTATGTTGCTTGTCCAGTCTTACAAGTTATATCTGTATTCAGTCTTATAGTACACATGATTGTTTCTGGTATTTTAAAAAAAACCTGGAACAGTTAACAGTAATTATTCAGAATAAATCACAATGCATCTGACTTCAGACATGCCTTGACACATTGACTGAGGACATGAAGTACAATGCATTTCAGAACCCACAGTCACATTATTTAGAAAGGGTATGTTTGCAACATCATCAACAACAATACAGAAAGATTCTCTTCCAAGCCACAAAGAGGAGTGGTGTGGGAATAGTTGAACTCCATTCTGATTGGAGTCAGTGGTCTCACTGAAATCTTGGAGTCCTACACGAATTCTGCTCCTGAGTGTCTCCTGCTCAAAAAGAATTAGCATGAAACCAAAATCAAGAGAACAAATTAGAAGCTAGCAGCTATTGCACTGGCTCATCACGAGAAATTGTTGTGGGTCTAATTTAGGAACTGACAAAAGGGTTTGGACAAAATAAAAGCTTTTTTTGGAAAACTGTATGGCTCAAAGCTTTTTACCTCTGGATTCCCATTGGGAGAAATCTGTGCCCTATGCTGCAATGGCAGCAGCCAGAGGTAAAAAGGCTTATTCTGACCAAATGCAGTTACTACTTTATGGCTGTTCACTGGCCCATAGGCAACATGCTTGGGTGTCTCAGTCTAAATCCCAGGGAACAGAGTTCACATCTCAAAATCCATTCTGCTAATTGGCCTCCTTGTTGGCCATTATAGTCAAGTGAGTGGAATCTGAATGAACTACAGTGAATGAACTCTGTTACAGGCAAATGTGCTTTGCTGGCCAATATAGGGTGCATACACATGTCTAAGGCAACTGAAAGTAAAGTAACTTAACTAAGTTGCCTTAAGTTCCTGCCCTTTGGGCAGGGGGCTGGACTCGATCTTCTGAGGTCTCTTCCAGCCCTAATGTCTATGAAATCTATGAAAGTTAAACCATTGGCATAGTGGGTGCACGTGGGCGCACATGCAGCCTATGAGATTGGCAATACACCACCACCCTGAGAAAAGCACTGTTGACACTGCTGGTGGCACCTGCAGGCAGTCGTTGCTCACCACCTCCACCCCTGCCACTGACACCACCAGTGGCATCTGCGGGTGGTTGCCAGTCACCCTCTCCCCTGCCACCGACACAACCATGGCCATCTGTGGGAGCTCCCTGCTAGGCCCACCTCTGCTGCCAACACTACCATGGCTGCCTGAGAGAGCTCATCACTCGCCACCACCATGCCCCCGCCGCTGCCACTGCTGCAGTTGCCATGCCCCTCAGCCTCCAGGGGCATGCATCGTTCATGAGTTAAACCCACATCAGAGCATACACGCTGTCGCAGAGCACTCAGGTGCCCTGCACCTGAAAGTAGGAATGGCTTGGGAGAGACCCCTAGTGGCAAGAAGGGGGGGCTCAACTGCCAGTCACCAAGGCAGCATAGGTGCTGGTTGCTAGGGTAACCAGTGGAACCAGCTGACAGGAAGGGGCAGGGCTTGGCCCTTCTTAAGCCCAGGCATGAGGCCAGGAGGGCAGTTCCCCTCTGGTGGCCAAGGAGGGGGGAACTTGGCCAGCGCAGAGAGAGAGGAGACGATCAACTGCATGAGCATCCCCTGGTTGCTGCCATGGGTTGGAGTATTTTCCCAGTAGAGATCAAATGTTGTTTTGACTAGACGGTGTAGTTTTATGTTACAGGCCAGGAGCTTTGTGTTTTTGTGTTTAATGCTTTAACCGGAGGACTGGGTGAGGCTATTAGGGGTTGGAGGAGGCCTCATAGGGGCTCCATGGTAGTGTGGGGATCCTGGCGCCAGGGAGGGTACCGCATTTGGGGTGCATTGGCCCCAGCCCCAGAGTAAGGGGGCAGTGAGGAGCCCCAGAGTAAAGGAGCTGTGAGGAGCCCCTGAGAGAAGGTAAGGGCCATGTTAATACCATCTGTGAGGCTTGGGCTGCGGTGTAGGGGGGAAAAGGAGCTGCAGATAGTGCTCCCTGGCACCGGGGCACATAAAGTGGGCAGCCTTCCGCTAATTACATCAGTCTTAATCAATTAAGATCAAGGTGTGACAGGAGAGTAAGCAGGCGGTTGGCCCATAACAGGAGGGCGGAGCCACCAATAGAAAGGCTGCAGTAGAGATACTCCTGTCATACACACATATAGCTCCTTGACATGGTGGCAGCCCTCTCCTGCAGTAGAGTCACCTTAACTAATGTGACTTAAGATAATACACCTCGGAAGTGTGTTATCTTGTGCTGCATTTAAGTCAGCTCTGCTCCACATGTGTGTATGCTCTGAGTTAAGTCAACTTAAAAAAGTTAATTTGACTTAACTGTCAGAAAGATAGCATGTGTACTCACCCATAGGGTGTGTCCACACATGCAGGCACGTGCGCGTGCAGCAGCTCAAATAGAAGCAGTGCAAATTTGAGCTGGGGCCTTTTGCGTCAGCGCACATGTCCAGACATGCACTTTGGTGTGGGGCAAATTGTGTCACTTGGGGCAAAGTAACCCTGCCTGGCTTCTCCCAGATCTGTAGCCGGGGGAGCTGGAGACTGAGGCCAGCATGTTCTTCCACACTTAAAACAAAAGACCACTGTATATAGAGAGAGACGGATAGACAGAGAGACATGGATAGAGTGATCAGTTGGGCAATGTTTTATTGATATATCTACAAAGCAATTTGGAAGGGAACCAGTGTCTCTATCATCACAAAAAAATTAATTCTAAATGCCTATATGATTTGCTGTTTGCCTTTGGTTATCTTTTCATAGACCAGTTATTGCTCCCTCTGACCCCTTCACTCACTTGCCAGGATGTAGGGACAGCTGTTCCCTGGAGCCACAGCTCCTGCCAGCAGATCTCATCATGTCTGGCAGCTGGGTATGCAGGGTGTGTGCTGGGAGGATGTGGGGTTTGCAGGAGGGGGGTGGGAGGATGTGTATGGATGTGGCAGGCTGTGGGGTGTGTGGGTGGATCACAGGGAGGCTGTGTGGGGCAGCTGCTCAGGAGGGGTGAGTCCCCAGCCTCCCAAAGGGTGCAGCCCCCTCGCACAGCTCATGGACTGCACCCCACAGGGCCACAGGTTCCAACAGGGGCCACAGCCCTCCCCACAGGGGCTACAGCCTCTGTGCAAGGGATACCACCCTCCCACAGGGCCTACATGCCCCCTGCCTGCTCCCCCAACCCCTCTGATGGCTGTCCTGCCTGGCCCCAACATCCTATCACTTTAAAAAAAAAAAAGCTGGGGCCCTAGCGGAGCCCCTCCACCCAGCCCCTGTTCCCCGATTGCACCCCCACCTGGCCCCACCCCAATCACCCCCCTGCCCAGCCTCAGTAGTCCAGGACTCAAAGAAAAAAAAAAAGCCCCGCACTCACCGGAAATAGCAGCAGCACTGAGGTCACTGGGGCCTCCTGGTAGAGCCCCCCTGCTCAGCTCCTGCTCCCTGATTGCCCCCCACCCCACCTGGCCCTGCCTCTGCCCCTGATCATCCCCCCCACCCAGGCCCAGTAGTCCTGGGCCCCGCCCCCCCCAAAAGCTCCACACTCATGGGCAATAGCAGCAGCTGTTAGGGCCACTGGGGCCTCCTGGCAGAGCTCCACTGCACAGCATGAGACAGTGAGGGGAAGTGGGAACCGGCCCCAACTGCGTGGCACCTGCGCTGTCACTGCCCCATCGCACATATGTAGCTCAGGTCAGCAGGGCACCGCACAGCTCCATGCACCATCAGGCAGCTGGGGCTATTTAGGCTGAGTGGTGCTCGGCCTGGGGGGACAGCCACAGCAGCCCCAGCTGCCTGACAGCGCAGGGAGCCATGAAGCACCCTGCCAACTGGGCCACCCCCACGTGATGGGGCAGTGTGGGTGCCAGGTGGCTGGGACTGGTCTCTGCTCCCCGCTGCTGCCTAGTGCTGGTGGGGAGAAGGGGGCTCTGCCATGAAGCCTCAGTGGCCCTTATGGCCACTGCTACTGCCAGTGAGTGTGGGGCTTTTTTTGAGTCCAAGACTGCTGGACCCGAGCGGGGATGCGATCAGGGGCAGGGTCGGGTCAGGTCGGGGTAGGGGGAGTGGGGGAGGAGAGGTAATTAGGGAATAGAACTGGTATAAGATAAACCTGAATAGATGTTATATCAGACTTAACTGATTTCTGTCCCAGCTCGCCTCCAGTTTCACATTAACTCACAGGGCACAGACAAAAGTGGCAATTTTTGCCTAATTTGGCCCCAGAAAGTGGTCTACAGCTGCGACCAAACAGAAGTGCATCACTAAACACTGCTGTAAAAGGGCCTAATCCTGCAAAAATCAGTGAACACATTCCAAAATAGAGCATGTTCTGTAACTTGTCTGTGGAGTTCCCAGCCTGTCACTGTTTTCAGAATGGGAGAGGGGAAAGGGAGTGGAGGGAGTTTGGTTTGGGTTTTTTCCCATCCACTGGAGGATGAGGCCAGTGGATGAGTCCTCCCACCTCACCCTCCAGCATCAGCTGGGGAACCCCAAGAATGAGCTCCCTCTTCTTCCTTTCTCCCCTTCCATTCTGAAAGTAGTGCCCAGGCTATGGAATTACTAAAGCATTGCTATGGAGACAGGACTACAGGCTGGCAACAAGCAGCTGGAATATCTAACTCCCAGACCCAACAGAGAACTTCTGTTTGGTCCTGGGGATTGTTGTAACTCTGGCTCTTGTACCCCCCAGCTTCTGGCTTGGGCCACTTCAGACATGTGGGGCATTTTCAAAATCAAAGGTGAATATCTGTTCACTTATCAGTTCAATCTATGCAGTTTAGACTAACCTGTGAAGATTGAATTCCTTCAGCCTTGATTTAATTCATTTTTGGCTGTCTGTACTTAGCGTATGAGACAAAGCCTGCAACCTTGGTCATCTGGAACAGATTCTTAGTTGATATAAAATGGTGTAAATTGGCATCAATGATCTCTGTTCTATATCGGCTATCAATCAGGCCTTTGCTTTTTTGTGTGTATACTATTGTCCACTAACAGTAGACCAATTAGGTCTGATCATGCAAAGATTTGTACACTGAGGAATCACGCTGAGGGAAATGGGACATTTCACAACACATGAAATTAAGTACTTCCATAAATCCATCAACCTTCTGCTTGAACCTCAATGTCAGAAATTGTTCTCTGGATGCTTTATGCAGTTATAACGGGTGTCCAACCTTTTTGAATGTGGGGCCAGATCATGAGCTTTTTATCACCCAATGGGCCGGTGAGCCATATTTAAAGACGTCACAGGAAGTGGTATCACATCAGGAAGTGATTTCACGTGATCTTCGACACCAGTGAAGTTGCAGGGGTTGACATGGTGCTGACTGACATGGCATGCATGCCTGGGTTGACATGGTGCTGCAGGAGCTGCTTGGCTACAACCCAGTTGACCTGGTGCTGGAGAAGTCGTGGAGCCAGGCTGGGGTTAACCTGGGGCCCGCCCAACCTGTTGTTGCCATGCCCGGGTTGACATGGTGCTGCAGGACCCACCTGGGCAGAACCGGATCAGCACTGGCCAGGAAAAGCAACATGCAGCTGAAACCGGCTTCCCTTGTGCTGCTGGGGATGGGAGGAGGCCAGCCAGGTCTGCACCAGCCAGCAGAAGTGGCAGCGGAGCTGTGTGCCACTTGGGACTGACTGGTGCAGGCTTGTCTCATCCCGAGCGGCACATGGCTCTGCCGCGGCTTCTGGCTGGTGCAGACCCGGCTGGGCTCCTCCTGTCCCCAGCAGCACATGAGAAGTGGCCGCCTCGGGGCCTTGCGCATGGGCGGCTGGCCCAGAGAGCCACAGCGCCTGGGGGGAGACTGGCTGGGGGAGCAGGTGCTGCCTTGCTGTGGGGCAGGGCAGGGCAGGGCAGCGGTGCTGGCTTGAAGCGGGCGGGTGAGGAGGCAGGCATGGGCCAGCGGTGCCACCAGCCACTGCTTGGCTTCCCATGTGGGGCTGCTCTGGCAGTGCAGGGCACGGGCACAGGCTCACGGGGAGGTGGGGGCAGGAGCACAGGCACTCCCGGACACGCATCCTCCCCGCCAGTGACCGGATGCAGACCCCCATCTTCAGCCGTGCAGGCTACATTATCAGGACCTGAACTGCCAAGGAGGTGGCTGGATTTAGAGCGCCTCTGGGCTGGCCTCCTCCTGCCTCCCACCCAGCCCAGCTCTGGAAACCATGCACACTGCAGCCCCGGCCTAGCCCCGAGGTGCCCCCAGCTCCGCGCAGGAACTTACCCCGTGCCTCTATCCGCACCGGCCCGGCCCTGAGGTGCCCCCAGCTCCACGCGGGAACTTACCTTGTGCCTCCATCCACCACGCATGTGGGGAGGGCATGGGCCATGTTGCAGCTCCCCTGGCCACGCGCTGGGGACAAGGAGTGGAGCCAGAGAAGAAGTTGCATGCGCTGTCCCCAGCTTGTCTAATCAGGTGCGGCTGGGGCAGCCCTGTGCTGTGCAGCCCTCGAAGCAGCAGCAGCAGGACCCGGCTCACTGAGCCCGGCCCCGTGGGGGTAAGCAGCTCCCCTCCCTTGCTGCCGGCTGGGGCCTGTGGGCCAGCCCTGCCCACCTTGCCTCACCTTGCCCCGCTGCCACCATGGAGCGCGGAGCAGATGCCTTGGGCCAGATAAAATGCAGTGCATTCAGCCGCTCATTAAACTCTGATTGGATGGGTGATGTGTGTACATACCAATCCTGGGACTTTTCTGTTCTGAGATAAATGCAACATCTGTTCCTAGTCTGAGTGGTCTGAATCCCTACAAAATAGAAGTGTCTTCCTTACAGCTGAGTCAGGTATCTAAGCTTCTAGTAGGAGTAAGAATTCAGATCCACCCCTGTGCTTAGTGTTCCTATTGGTTACTTGTAGGCATCTCTTTGCTGAGAGACAGGTGCACAGTCAGAAGTGCAGCTCTCAAGCTGTAACTGAAAATGCTTTGCAGGAAGCTCACTGTTGGTTCTAGGGGGAGGGGAATCTAGCTGCTTTCCCCTAGCAATTGCTCCTTCTCCCTGCCAGCTCCTGCCAGCCCCAGCTGTTTTCACAATGGAAGGGGGAAAGGAAGGAGAGGGAGTTCGTTCTAGGGGTTCCCCAGCCAGTGCTGAAGGGTGGGGTGGGTGCATTGGAGCCCCCTCACCTTGAGGAGGGGCTCCATTGTACCCGCCCCACCTTCCAGCGGGGGCTGAAAACCACCCAGACTGAACTCCTCGACTTCCTTCCCCCTTCCCATTCTGAAAACAGCAACAAGTTAGGAGGCAGCACAGACACAAGTTACAGAAGACACTCTGTTTTGAAATGTCTTCATCTCAGCTGTCATGCAGTGAGGGTTCAGATTTTCACCGAAGAGGCCATTTTTAAGCTGTCTTCAGCCATGCACTAGCATTTTGTCACATATATATACCGCTCTCTGTGGTCAGATCAGGCAAAAGTTGTCACTTCTGTCTGTGCCCTAGGACTTAGGTGATCTAGATGCCTCCAAGGGAAACCTTGGTGATTAAGCCTCTCCATTGGTTCATATTCCTGAGGACAATGCTAAAATTTTATGTTATGACATACAAAACTCCATTTCCAAACTTCCAATTCTTAAAGATTGTTTAGGACTGGACCATCATAGACCAGAACAGTTACTTTATTAGACAGACAACAAGCTTGGCACGCTTGTATTGCATACATAGCTGAATCATGTTCTTACTTGCCCAGGGAAAAACAGAAATAGTGCAGGGGGGTGATCATAAACTTCTGAGCCAGCAACACCTCTGACCCAGTCCTAGCTGCTTCTCTCTCTATATATAGCTATTGCTTATCCTGGGCTAAATATTAGCAAATGTAATTTCACTAACACTGAGAAAAACCCTAGCTACGTTGGATTGATGTGTGAGGGAGCTATTTGGCCAAACACCTGCAGGAAACTTACTCTGTCCCCTCCTTTCATCTGTCTGGAGTAGGATTAAGTCATTCTTAGATCTGGATCATTTTGTCACAGAAACATCAGATAGAAGTCAACAAGAATCTTATCCATGACAAACTGGGCCACAGTCCCTCAAGAGAAACCCTCCAGGCAGTAGTGTAACAAAGGGGGAGTGAGCAGGGCACTAGCCCTGGGCACTTCTTTAGAGGGGGGCCTCCGAATGGTAGTCCTCTGGGGAATCCGTGCCACACAGCAGCAGCTGGGGCAGGCAGACAATGCCATGGCACCAGCATCCAGGGATTTTGAGTTCCAGGGCACCTCCTTTCTGGTGCTTAGCAGTGTACACAGCCCTCCACTCTGCCTCTGCTCTCTGGCAGGATTTTGGCAAGGGGGGCAAATCTTACTAGTTACTCAACTATTTCCAGACATGTATCCACACAGTGACCGGCACTATTCAGAAGAAGCTTTCCAAGGAGCACTGGTGAAACTCATCAGAGTTTTGCCCCTATTGCCCCGAATTTCTTGTATGTGGGTAGAGGAAAGTGAAGAGTAACAGCAGAAGTCTCATCCCCTGTCTCTTCCCAGTGCTTCACTACTTAAAGCACCAGCACCAGCACCAACTGCATCCTCGCCACCTCCCGCACCCCCTCACAGCAGAGAGGCTAAGGTTATGTTCCTATAGCGGCTAAGGAGACTAGCAGACAGCGTGGAAATTGCTCTAAACCGTGTTAGTTTCATTTAAGTGATGCCTACATTATCCCCAACCAACCAGACACATTTTTCTACCACTATAAGAGTTATTTTTTTTAGCTAAGATACTTCCACCCTAGTCAGAGCAAAGGACCAGGAGTAGCAATGGATGCCAGAAGCTTCTCATTCTTGCTCCAATGAACACTGGGTTGAAAAAGGTTAAAATGAAAAAAAATCTGCTTCCTAGAAACATGTACACATCTGGACTAATAGTTATAAAGACTAATGAAATGCACATTGGTAGAATTCTCACTGACATTTACTCAGTTTTCTAAAAAAATTAGAAGAATCCTCTTGTGAATATGAACTGCAGTGTTGTATAGACAGTTAACCTCTTGCATATTAATTTCCCTATAGGCACATATGTAGGTTTTAGTCCTTAATTGCTCTTAACAATAAGAGATCATGAATAGATATCATAGAGATCATTTGTGAAGTTTAAGCACAGAAAAGTAAGGAAAAATTAGGTTATACTCCCCAGATAGATTTGTCTGGACCCCAGATTATTTAAGAGAAATCAGTTTGGGGGCAAAAGGGAAATGTATGTTACTCACATCTGAGCAAAAACAATTTTTTTTACCTTAGTTATCAAAACTTACATTGATGCTAAGAGGCAAAGGCATCCATAAAAGATTATTAAAAAGCTATTGCCCCTTTTACAAAGCATAATGATTTCTTGCCCTACCCATGGTGGAGTGTTGGTGTCTGCTGTTGAATGGCTATCTGTTCCACCTCAAGTGGGTATGTACACATGTCTCAGCATAGAGATTTGGACTCCACAGGTTGACATGAGTATTCTGTTTATTTGGTATGATTTTTACCAATGCCATAAAGCCAAGAAACATGCCTATCTTTCTTTCAGTGCTTCCTTCCCTGTCTGTCCCTGATCACACTAATATATTGAAAACAATACAACCTGTCCAGTGTGAACACATACTAAATATCAATGTAAAGGTGCTTTACATTGATATAGCTCTTTCCATGTGGCAGGAAAAATAAAAAACATCTGCCTAAGGCATGCTTATACTAATGTAACTGCAAACACAGAGCCCACTGACTTTCTCAGGGCAGCTTTATCATCTATAAATTTCACTATTTTTTGGAAATAAAGATTGACAATTTCACTTTTACCAACACACCATACTGCATTTGGTTGTTATATAGCCTATAATGATAAAGAATAAATTCTAGAAGTATGGATCTAATTGATTTATAGCAGGGACGGGCAATTATTTTAGCTGGAGGGCTGCTTAATGAGTTTTGGTGAGCTGTTGAGGACCGCAAAAGTGGCCCCACACCTTGATAAGAGCCCCACACCCAGATCACCATCTTGGGATTGGAAGTCCCACCCCTAACCTCTGACCTTTGCCACTGGAAGTTACTCCCCCTTGCCCATGGAAGTACTCCTTTTGGGAAGGGGGTTTGCCATCTTGGAATAAGAATCCCCCCCCAACAAATTATATACTAAAAATCAAGCATCTGTAATAACATATTTTAATTTAAAAAAAAAAAATGTATCCTGATTTGTGTGTGTTTGCACTGTGCATATAGAACTGATTGCATAATAGTTCAAAATGAAGTTTTACTCTTGTATATTGTGGGGGATGTGGAGGGGCGTGGTAGGTATGGGGTTTGTGGAGGACTGTGGGTGTGTGCATGGATGTGTGCATACGTGGAGCATGGGGAGGCTTTGGGGTATGTGTAGATGTGGGTGGGTGGTT
The DNA here is from genome assembly GCF_052110815.1 of Crocodylus siamensis. Classification (NCBI taxonomy): domain Eukaryota; kingdom Metazoa; phylum Chordata; order Crocodylia; family Crocodylidae; genus Crocodylus; species Crocodylus siamensis. The sequence goes on along the minus strand of NC_143404.1, from coordinate 32,526,902 downwards.
GTGGGGAGATATGGGTGCATGTGTAGATGGATATGGGGCTTGTGGTGGGCTGTGGGGTATGTGGAGGTGAAGGGTGGCTGGGGTTGTGTGTAGAGGCATGTGTGTGGTAGGGTGTGTGCATGTAGCAGTGAGCGGTGCTTCCCCCAGAGCCATGCAGGTGTGAGTATGGCGGGGTTGTGGAGAGGGTGTGGGTGGGTCCGGTGTTTGTGGGGTGTGTGATTGTGTGTGGGGAAGGGTGTGATTTTGGGGTTTGTGGGGGAGTGTTTGGGGGTATGTTGGGGTGTGCTTGAGAGTCCCAAGCATGTCCCCCTGAGCTGGTAAGCCCCTACCCCCACCCCGCCCTGCAACAGCCTGGAGCCCATGGTAGCAGCAGGGACCAGCATGCAGAGCCCAACCTTGTGTGCTTCATCTGCTCTGGGCTTGCTTGTCCAGGCCGAGCAGCAGCAGCAGCAACCAGGCAGAAAGCAGCCTCTCTCCTTCCCTGCTGCCAGGCAGTTCTTGGTACAGCCGCCCATAGCCTGCACTGCACTGCCCTGTGTTTCCATTACTGCCACTTCTGGCCTGCCCTGTGATTGCTCTGCACTGTCACTGCTGCCATGCTGGGCAGTGCAGAGGTGGCAGTGATGGAGTCTTAGGGCAGCCTGGCGCAGTGCAGGCTCTGGGCAGCTGCACCAAGAACTGCCCGGCAGTGGTAAGGGGGAGGGGCTGCTTCAGCCCCTTCCCCCCATGCTGAGCACCAGTTTCTGTCTGGCTGCTGCTGCTGCTGCTGCTTAGCCTGGATGGGCAAGTCCAGAGCAGGTGCTAGGGCCCAGGCTCAGCAGCGGCAGCACAGGAGAGAAAGTGCTGCTCAGCACTGAGTAAAAGTGGCCCCTCCCCCTCATCACTGCCATCTGTTCCCTCCTGGAGCCCACATGGGGCTGCCCTGCATTTGCTCTGTGCTGCCATCACTGCCCACCGGGCAACCCAGACATAGCAGTGACCGCAGCACAGATACAAGGCAGCCTGGCACGGGCTGCTACACCAAGAAGTGCTGGTAGTGATGAGGGGAAGGGGCTTTTAATCTGCACTGAGCAGCAGTTCCTCTCCTGCACTGCTGCTGCTGAGTCTTGGTGGGTGAGCCCAGAGCAGGTGGGGCACGCGGGGTCAGGGTTGTGCGTACTAGTCCCTGCCAGTACCATGGGGCTGGAGACAGCTGTGACATCTGCTGGAAGGAGCTGCCTGCCCCCTGAATTGCCTGTAAAGGCAGTCCAGATGTGGAGTGACCCCAGCCCTGCTGCAGGAGACACCATGACTGGGCAGCACCTCAGCCAAGCAGAACCAAGGGCCCTCTGTGGACCAGACAAAGCCCCTCCATGGGCTGGATCTGGCCTGTGGGCCATATTTTGCACAACCCAATTTATGGCAACTAACTTATTTAAGAATATCACTTCCTACTCTTTGGAACATATTAAGAAATTGTCAGATGTGTCTATTATTAATTAATTACAAAATTCTTCGCAAAAGTAGGAATTCAAGCAATAATAGTCATTTACCTAAGTTACACACACTTTCTCACTTTGATTGGATGATTTGTATAACTAGTCAACAATGGGGCCAGTTTTGAAGTGTAAAATTCTCAAATTCCAGGTCTTTCCAGTATGGCTTTTGCAATTCGTGACTTCTTGAGTATTCCAACTTTTTATTTATTTTTTGCAAGTACTTACACTAGTAACACTCATTTGCTGGAATATTTATGGAAAGAGAACACACGGGGGAGGGCAAATGCAGCTGCAGAGAATTTTCTAAAATTAAAACAAATATTTGTGGAAATAGATTCAGTGCTGAGAAACTGTGACAGCTGGTGACATCTGAAAGTGAGCAGGTGAAATTAAAACACAGGATGCACATGAAACCAAACTGCAGCAGTGGTAAGATAAAAATGGATGCATACATTCTAAGGATGCTTACTAGTTTGATTTTCTGGAGCTTCAAGGGGCATTTATTGGTAGAAATTTGTTCTTTCAATTTTCTGTTTCTGTGCTATGCTTTCAAACATATCATGTGACATCAGTCAGCTCTTGCTCAATAAGGTCTCTGACTTGCACTCCTTAACAAAACTCTGTCTCCCAAATGTTCCTCACACATCTAGTTTACATTATATTATTTTACTTTGGATAGAGAAACTATTCCAAAGATGATGAAGGAAATAGGATATTTATATGATGGATGAACATGAAGTACAATGCTATATTTACTTACATTATTCAACTAGATGTCTTGGCATGTTGCATGGAGTTCCAGACATGGTATGGACCCTGGTTAAATAAAAAAGACAAAGCTGGAATGCAAGCTGTGTGGACATCTCTTGTTTGTAGCCACCACTCTTTTCTCTAACTAATGTGTACTGTTTAAAAGTTTGTGAGTCTCTATATGATGTTATTTAGTACTTGGCTTCTTCTGCTGGCTCAGTTGAGCTGCTTTTGTTGTATAATGAAATACTGAACCCAGCAGTTGTAAGCATGAGTTAAACAAAAGCATCTTTCTGCTTTGTTTTTTAGAATTCATTTGGCATTTGTGAAGTATACTGGTGATATCCCTAGAGAGTGAAGTCTCCACAGCACAGAGTGTAGCTGTACCAGCAGTGTGGCTTCCCACATATTGCCCTCCCAATTTTTCTCCATCCTGGTCTACTTTATGCTGCAGGAAAGTCTGAGATAAGGAAGGGAAGATAAAGATGGCTTAACACCATTGTAATTCCTCTGCTGTGCTGCATAATGTTGCTGAGACCTGGGTAACTTTCTAGGACTGTAAGATGGGCATTTTAAAAAGGTGAGAAAGGATGACTATGTGGCTCCATCTTTGGACTGGAAATCACATGGTCTGAGTCTGGGCCTTAATATAGGCTTCCTCTTGGGCCTTGGAAAATTAATTTTGCTGCCTCTCTGTTTGACACCTGCTAGATGGGGATAATACTTTTATATTATTGATCTAGATTGTAAACTGTTTGGGACAGAAACTGCCTCAGTACCAAGAACAATAGAACTTGATCATGTTTAGAGTGTCTCTGGATTATTTTGTTATAAGTATTGTATTGTTGTTGTTCAATTAATTTATTATTAAACTTACTCTAAAACAAAAGTGGGATCTTTATGAAGGAAACAAGTGGATGAAACTGTAAGCAGAATTCCTTAAACATGCCTTTAATTCAGCAAGATCAGCACATGTTAGCAAATTACTAAATGTTTTATTAAACACATGCACTAAGTTTGGAAGTTCAGTAGCTAAGGCAAGCTCAGTCTTTCTTTATTCACTATTAAGTTTGAGAAATGTGTTTTCAATAATCCCTTGCTGTGTATTTCATGCCTGCTACTAACATTTGAGGGAGAATTATTCTTTTCAGTGTAACATGGGTTGGTTATTCAGCTGCATCCTATAAAGTTGCAAATCCTAAATGAACAGGGTTGAATGTTTTGGAGGATTTTTTGCTATTTATTTAGGGAAAATTACTTCTAAATCAAAATCTAAATTCACCCAAGCTGGTCCAAGAAGATGTGAATGTGCAGCTTCTCAGGCCAGACAAACCAACCAACCAACCAAAGGGATTCTCCCTCTTTTTTGAAAAGCAACAATGTTGTGGTGGGGATGGGAGACAGCTTTAGTTCCCATTTCAGCCTTAGGCAGCCTCTGCTAATGAACACTTTTGGACAGCCATGAATATCTGAATATACCTCCTTTTTTTCTGATACTTCAGATTTTTAAGGACTACATTGGTTATCTATGACTCCTCTTATGTGAGTCTAGATGATTTCCACCACTGCAACCTAGCTCTCTAGCAGACTTTCCACAGCTAAGACAGTATTTCCACAGCTAATATTTATGATGGTATCATTTATTTTGTATACTGAATTCCTTCAATTTGTAACAGTTAAATATTGCTAATAAGTGCATAGCCCAACGCATGCCAGAGATTTCACAGATAAATGAGAAAGGTTAAGTCTCACTGTTTCAAAGAAGTCCTAGTCCAAATATAAGGCAAATTGCAGCAGGTGGAAATAACTCAAGGAATAAGTTTAAAAGAAGCAGAAAGAGGATACAAATATAAATTGATGCGACTCCTTTGGGTACATGTGGGTCCTTGTATTTGTCTTGAAAGTAAAACCTGTGTGTGCAGTATGTCAGACAAATTTTAAAAAGTGACTCAGGGGCATTGGAGGATGGAGAACATATGAAATGAAGAATTATTCGGGCAATGACTGACTCTTTGCTATGTATTTGGGCAGTGTGTAGCACAATGGGTTTAGGATTATTAGGGCTAGGGACATAAGTTTACCTATACATCAGTTTAGGTCATCAGAAACTGGTTTAAACCTGTAACAGAACAGAAGCTCAGTGCACACAAACCAGTTTCAAAATGGCTTAAACTGATTTAAGATAAACCTGGTTGAATGTCATATCAGACTTAACTGATTTCAGTCAAGCCGGCTTATGAAACTTTCGTCTCAGATCCCTTCCTGATTCAAATTAAATCACAGTCCCCCAGCATCCCAGCATGTTTTTCAATCCTGGCCTGGGCTGTCTGCTACAGCAGAGAAGGGTTGGGGGGCAGAGGGGCCAGGGAGGCAGGGACCACGGGGGAGGCAGGGGCCAGTTAAATCTGCCTTCCCCTGAGTACAGAGCTGCCCTGCTGCTAAACTTACTGAAACTTACTGCTGGCTGTGACTGTGGACTATAAATCCCAGAGGCACCTGAAAACAGGAAGAGGATGTGATGAGAAACCTGCAGAGTCCTGCTTCTGTGATGCTGGACAGCAAATCTCAGAGACCTGGGGGGCAGCAGGATGAGGAAATGCCAGAGAGCTGTGCTCTAGTGATGAGAAACCTGCAGAGTCCTGCTTCTGTGATGCTGGACAGCAAATCTCAGAGACCTGGGAGGCAGCAGGATGAGGAAATGCGAGAGAGCTGTGCTCTAGTGCCTCTCTCCAGCTTCTGGCCTGACCCACTGTAGGCATGTGGCTGCATTTCCAGACTCAAAGGTAAATGTGTATCCAGTTATTTCTCCGTTTAATCTTTGCATCTTAGACTAACCTGCAAAGACTGAATCGATTCAGCCTTGGGGTTTTTGACTGTCTATACTTAGCCTGGGTGCCACCATAATAGAAATAACTATTAATAATGAGCAGGGATCCAGGTTTTCCATTTTGCACGGGAAAATGGAGTAAACTGTGGATTTTGCCTTTTACCGGAGGCAAATGCAGATTTCTCATTTTACCAGAGAAACCCAAGGATTTTGTCATTTTGCAATGAGCTCCCTGCAGGCTGGCAGAGTTCCAGCCTGCAGGGAGCTGGGAGGGAGTGGAAAGAAGGGGAGGGCTGGTTCCCCACTACCATGTGCACTCGGGGGGGGGGGGGGCAGGGGAGACCCATGCCCCCCAGATCTGTACCTGGGGTAAGAACAGGCTGCGAGCTCAAGCTCCCACCCTGCTTCCCTCCCCCAGGGCCTCTGGAGCTGGCAGGCATGACCCAGCGTGGCTGGGGACAGCAGGGCCACATGGAGATTCCTCACTGCTGTGAACTTTCCCCCTCCCCTGCCCACTGCCCTGGCAATGTGCCGCCAGCCCCAGGGTAGGAAAGTAGGGTGGGAGCTCAAGCTCACAGCCTGTGCCTGCCCTGGGTACAGATCTGGGCAATGTGGGGTCCCTCTGCCCCCCTGGGAGAGCGTGCAGCAGCAGAGGACTGGCCCTCCCCCTCCCCCGATGAGCCACCTGTGGTCCCATCCTGCTCCCTGCTGGGGCCTCAGGCCCCCAGCCCCACCCAGCTGGGCAGCAGCCTCAGCCTGCGCCTGCCCCAGGTACAGATCTGGGGGATGTGGGCCCCCTCTGCCCCCTTTGAGTGCACACAGCAGTGGGGAGCTGCCCAACCAAGCCTGCAGCGGGGGGAGCAGGGGCAAGGGGCTGTGGACTGGGGTCAGTTGAAGGCCCCCTCCAGCAGGGCTTGGGATGCAGGGGTGTGGGTGGGGGGCATCAGCAGGGCTGGGGTGGGGGAGGCTTTAATTTTAATCATGGATTTTGGGCTGTTTAGCAGAGAACTTGTAATTTTTTAGCAGAGAATTTGTGATTTTTTTTATCAGGGAAAACCAGGATCCCTGATAATGAGGCAGGGCACTCAGAGACTTCAGAGTAGATTCACTATTAAAACTCATAGTAGTTAATCAGGATACAATGACCTTTTAATCAGAATCATTTGCATTATGGCAACACCTTGACGTTCAAAGCAGGCACTAGAGCCTGATTATAGTGGGCAAATGGTGAAAGGTTGCTCCCTGACTCAAAAGGTATATGGTCTAAGTACAAAACACAGGTAGATGTAGACAGACAGTCTGAAGACAAGGCAATGGAGGTAACTAGAAGTAGAGGTGACAGCTTACCATTTGCTTTGCTGCTGTTGAATATTTTGTAGGAATCACAGGAGTGCAGTTTAAGAAGAAAATCTTTAAAAACTTAAGATCTTCCTTCAGAGGATAATGTTGAGCCTTTGCAGGAGCCCTTCCCCAGCATAAGAGACAGCATGGGGGTAAGCACAGAGGGGACTATAGGAAAAGTTGATTAACAGGTAATAAAGTCTGGCACTGCTGGAAGAGCTGTCCTCTGAAACAGCTTTTCCATGGAAACAGCCATGTCAAATTCTTCATGGTTTCTGCATCTAGTGAGCTCACTGCAAGTGTAAAAAATCTTTCTGCCTCCGCTCCCTCAACATCCTCCTTGCAGGCACAACAACGGCCCAAGAATCAAACTTTCTTCTTGGGCGTCATTATCCTTGATGAAAGCTGCTTCCGAAGACCCACCCTAAATTGCACCGAGCCTAATCTGCTTTTCAGCTGGTTTCATGTTATACCTTAAAATTCTCGGGTTGGAAGGGATCTCAGGGAACATCTAGTCCAAACTGCTTGAATGACAGCTGGGCACCACCGTGCATTCAGCAAGTCAAGAATGGGGCCCAGATCCTTTGGTCTTAGCTGTTTTCATTTTATGGAGCTAAATGGAGTAAGTGGCAGAGCAGAGGGGTGCATAAGGGGTTGTTGCTTTTCCGTGGCCAATTGTCCAAACATCATTAGATGTAATCTAAGGATGGTTACAGTCCTCCTGACCATCAGTCAATGATAATCAGTAGAACAAATCCTTCAAACCTTCTTTAAGATGTGATTTACTCTAGCCCTTTGTGTATATTATATGAACTTCCCAATAAATCATATGTACAAGTGGAATTTAATATCTAATTCCCTGCCTAACACATTTAAATACACGCTGGAATTCTGGATAAAGATATTAATGTGCTCAGCCAGATAATAAGTATAGGTTTTGGGTAGAGGACATTCTTCATATTTCAGCAAGTAGAAGCAGTTTATCTTATGTTTTTATTCACATACACTAGGTTCAGTGTCTTATGATTATGATCCAGAGCATTGAGAAAAGTGCCAGCTGCACTTCTGGGTTTCCTGGTGGCCAGTATCAGGAGGCACCAGTCGCCCATGGTCCAGAGCCCAGTGAAATGCTTGAAAAGAATTCCATTGAATTCAGTTGGGTTTAGAATGAAGTCTGATTGATGAAAGGATTAGGGGATGAATGACACAAGCAGTTAAAAAACAAGACAACAAACAACTTCCCCCCACCCACTGACTAGAACTGGATATGGTCATTTTGACTGGAAACTGAGCTTGGAGTTGTGAACTCCTCTGCTGCTGCATTGGAACCAGCCAGACAATGCTTCAGTCCCAAAGGTAAATGTTCCAATAACTTACGGGAATGTAAAACCTTCTGGTGATAATGGGAATTGTTTTGCAACTGTAACTTCAGCAGCCACTATGTAATGTCATCTACTTTAAAAATTGTAATATATAATATGATAGTTTCATGGTGAGCTTCTGGGTGTGTCTACAAATGGTCAGATAAAACATCAACTAGTGCAATATAAATTCCTAAATAAAAAAACATTTTGGATGTTAGTAATTGGGGGGCAGCTGGTAGACAGCAGGCTCTCTAGTAGTTGAAAGCCACTTTGGGTGTAAGGGAAGATATTTGAAAATCCTTCTTTATCAAATCCCTTAAATCCCTCTTCATCACCACAGCTCTAGTACTCTGTGTGGGTCAGAGAAGAAGCATGGCTAGGAGAACCAAAGCTTACTATTGATTTAGAGGAGCTTGCGGGTAGCCACCACTGATTTGTCTCTTGTAGAAAATTGTTTGGAGCAAGCAACTAAGATCTCATCTCTTTGCGAGTGGGTTGCTGGAGCATATACATGTTTGTGAAGAAGTCTGTGGGAAGCCAGCTATTCCATCTGAGTCAGCAGGAAGTTACTGCAAGCTGACATCATTGAAGGCTTTCACACTGAGGTTGATTTAAAAGGACCCAGTAGGCAAATGAGTTGTTAGGGCGGGGCTGCCATCCACAGGCCTTATTCATCCATGTACAGTTTAGGTGCTCATAAAAAAATTTTTAAAAAGTAAAAAACCCCCCACAAAACAACCAGCTCTCCTCAGCCATAAGATTATAAACAAACAAAAACCTAAGCCCTTTCAGGTTTTGAAGTATGACAATGGATATCAGACACTAAAAACCAGTACTATTTACAAATTATCTACTTACTCCCTTTAAAAAAAAGGGTCTGAAAATGAGCTATCAGTTTGCCCAATTGTTTTTCTGGGAAAACTACTAAAAAGGAGGAATGTGCACTTGAAATTTAGCAACTATATCATACTTGAATTTGTATCAACTATAATCCAGGTTTCTATTAGCTTATCAGACAAAGAGTATAATGATCAGGGTGATCACTGATCATCCAAAGATGATGGACCAAGGCTTTTGTTTTATCTCAGCTGTTCATCATATGAAAGCTTTTGATATATTTGGCTATGAGATATTATAACACCAGTGCAATGGGGCTGTCTGCTCCTTGAAGTATTTGGATATAAAAAAAAGTAACAGTCAGAACCTAACCTGGGAAAGGCCCAGCTGGCTGATGGAGACACCTGATGGTCAGTGTGGGATCCTAGATGGAGGATTAAACAGAGCTTCCAAAAGAGGTGGCAATGAAGGTAGTGTTGTAGGAACGTGTTTGGGAGATGTGGTCTGAGCACCTTCCTTGGAAGAGGAATGCCTTCTGACTTGACTTTTTTGGACTGTAGTTCCTTTATGTGTTGAGAATAAAATTATCCACAGAGGCTAGAGATGGAAGTGGACTATGGTTGAGTACCCAGGCTGGTGAGTCAGTTCTTAGTGACTTTCAGGGCTTCAAGTCAGACTAGAAGCTAAGCCAAAAGTAGTGATGGAGTTTTTTTATTTTTGTATTGTCTGACCCAAAGCACAACTAATTCAGTGCAACAGTTTTGGTAGCCTTTGCATCAACCATGGTCTCTGCACTCAGTTTGTCCTTCTTAATACCAGGAATCAGGCAAGTCATGGAAACCTGACAAGAGAATTGCAGAGTGTGCTTATAAGAGTTGGCCTATGTTGCTTTATCTGTCTAACCATCACTCTGGTGCATGAGCACCCTGACTTTTGTCAGCATGGTGATGATAGGAGGAATAAAAGCTGGCCTTAGGGAAAACGGTGCCCTGATAGCATTTATATTTTGCACCCCCACCCCTCCCCAATCACAAGTGCTGCTGCCCTGCCACAGAGGGGCTCCATCTGATGGGCAGGGAAGTCGGGTAGGGCATCTGCCTGTGGCAGGGGTCACTGGCTGCAGCCCTGTAGAGCCAAAGTGGAGGGAGAAGGAGCCTGTGATGAGTCACCAGCAAGTACTGGCCTGGGAGCTTCAGCTACCACAGGGCTCCTCCCGGCCTTGACATGAAACTAGCCACATGCAGGAGACTTGGCCAGAGTTCTCCCCTGCTTTTCTCTGCAGGCTGCTGGTCCTAGCCTGGGGCTCCCTGAATGCCTCATGCTGCCTTGCCCCACACAGGCAGGAGCAGGTATGGCTGCCACCCCCACATATGGAATCCCAGGTAGCCTGTCACACCCCACCCTGCCAAAGTCCCTTGCCTCCCCCCACTTCATCACCCACCCAGCCTCACGTGGGGCCCTGAGCAATGCCACAGGCCAGCACTGCTACCTGCTGCTTCTGATGTGTGTGTGTGTGTGTAGGTATGTCTATATGTGCGTTTACATCAGCTTAAACTTACTGCATAGTAAGTTACTGCCCAGTAAGAGGAAATAGGCCAGTGTCTACATGTGCAGGCATTAAAGCACATTGACACTGTATGTGGACTGACTTGAAACTAACTTTAGTCCCAAGTCAGTCCACACACAGTGTTACTGCACAGTAAGGCATCTACATGTGTGTTACGGCACAATAACTAATCGGGCGTAAATTTGATGCCTGCATGGTGCAGGTATCAAATTTATGCTCAAGTCAGCATAAGCCACCATATTTACTGCACACTAATTTTGATTACTGCACAGTAAATGCACACATGTAGATGTGCCGTGTGTGTGGCATCCCCTCCCCAACCACAACACCTTTGTTTGTTACCCACATTGCCCATCCCTCAGGCTGGTTCTGGCAAGAAATCCATGCCTATTATTAGTTTTGTAGGCATAGCTGGGTCTTCTGGGCTTTGCAGAAAGTAAGAGACTCATCTCAGCTAAAATCTCTTCAGGAAGACCCATGAATACATAAAGGATGGGATTTTTAGAAATGACTTGTTAGGATAACAAGGCAAACTAATACTTACCAGTCATTGGGACAGTAGTCCATGCCAGAAAATTCTTTAGGGTAATGTTGCCTCCTTGTATTACAAAATATTTACTGAGTTACAGTAAAATACAACAGTTTAATTTGTTACAACAATGTGATCATTACACAATGACTTCAAAGGAAAATTTAATTGTATGGTAAACTCCTGGAATGTTATTGTATCACCTAAGCGACAATAAGGCAGTTAATATGTGCCTCCACTGGATGAGAGATCTGCTTTCCATTTTGCCTAGAGTGCTACTCAGCTTGGAGTGTTAGATGCAAGAGGTACAGAGAGCTTTCTGACAGGTCTCTTAAATTGGAACATGGGGGAAGAACTGATAACCCTCCCACCCCCCGCCCCCTATGTATTCAGGCAGCAGTGAAAAGGTTTAAAGAATGGGAGTAGGCTATATATGATATTCATATTTGTTTTTAGATTGAGGAGCAAAGTAGTTATGCTGAGATAGTAATACATTGAAAATAAATTGCAAAAAAGGGAGTAAGGGGAAGAGAGGACGAAAATATATTGATTTCACTTTTTCCTTGTCATGGAAAGTATTTCTTGTAAGTTAGCCATATTCCTAGCTCCTGTCTCTGAGCTTAAGTCCCTGACATGTTTGTGAAGAGATACTCTGGGGTTCAGCCATAACTTTGGAAGGATTTCTGTGGTTATACTGGCTGTACTGGGGTCAATGGTAAAGCTCCTACTGACTTCAGCTGGCCCAGAAAACATCCAAAGGCTCCACTCATGCAGGCCTAACTTTAGGGACTCTAAAAGAGGTAGCCCAGAACCTTGTTCCTCAGTCCATCCTTGGCCATAGTTTTGGACCTATTAGATGACTCTTTAGCAAGCTCTCCCTGGTTGCCTGGGAGCAGCAGCCAGAACCAGAGCAAGGTGCCCCTAGCTCTCCAATTCAGCAGTACCAGCCAGAGTTCCCATCCTTATTAGCTCAAGAAGCAAGAAGCAGCCATAACTAAGCACTCAGCAAGGGGGCAGTACCTCTCAATTGAAAGCAGGAAGCCACCAGATTTCTTTTTGACCCCAGAGCATGCAAAAGCCAGCAGCATGGGCTAATGACCCAACCGAGCTCTCCAACCAGAGGAACATGGCTTCATGTAGCAACCAGTTCCCTGAGCTTCAGCCAAAGGAGATGCCAGAGACTGCCTACAGCAGAGGTGGGCAAAATGCAGCATTGTATTTATCTGCCCCAGGCTGCCTGTCATGCAGCCCACTGCCCCAAAATAATTGCCCACCCCTGGCCTACAGTGTATCAGTTCCCGTGCTCTAAAAGTTCTTCCTATGCTGTAGCCCTCTTGGGCTTTAGTTCTGTTAATTAGGGCATTTGTTGTCCTTTGTTGCTGACAGATGCACACACATTCAATGTGCAGAAAAGCACATGATCTTACTTGCATAAATTCTCCAGGTTTTTCAGCCTCCCACCTTATTAACCACACAGTGTTGTCCAACCTCATAATTTTATCATAATTTTCATGATACTTGATGTTCTTCATGAATTCCCAGCTCCTTGAATAAGGTGATTGTATGACTCCTGCATTTCATTTAAGAAAAAAGAATACAACTTGAAAATGTGAGTTTTAACAGCTCAAAAATTAGAAGGCAAATAAAAAAACATAGACTTTTTTTTGTAAAATCACTCTTCTAAAAAAAGTATTTTTATTTTTTTGTGGAGAGTGTGGGATAGAGATTTTGATACAATAACTGAATTTGTGGTCCTAGCAATGATACAGTTATGAACTGGAAAATCAATGTGTTTTTTCCTTATGTCCCCTTAATAGTTTTAAATCAGTGGCAGGCAAAAGTAATAACAAGTATGAAAGCAATGCTGTTGTTTTAAAGGGAACTGAAACAAATTGTTTGAAGAGCAAATCAAACTTTTAAATAAAAAGAAATCTAATAAAACAGAAAAATTAAATACTACTCATCTGTTGTGCCATTAATGTCCTTTGTGCTGTATATTTATGGGGGAAAATTTATTTCTGTGCTGAAAACACAAACTGTACTTGTATTAAACGATAGCAAATTTGCAGATCAGCATTACTTTCTTCTCAGCAATATGGGGTCAATTTTCATTTTCTCTCTTAAAATTGTTTCCATTTAACACCCTTAAGCAGATATAAGTTACAGTGAAATATAAAATGACCCCAAAATTGGCTTGCTTGATTATTCAATCTGATCTTTCTCAGCTCTATGTGGCAATGTGCTTTTAATGTGGCTGCCCATATGCCCCACATATGACTGTGATATGACTTCCAAAGGGTATGTTGTGATCTGCTCTTGTGTGCCAATTCATATATCTAAACGTTTTCATAAGGGGAACCCCTTTGTGTTAGTCATCTGGTTGTCAAACAAGACCTGGCTGTGATCCTGGACCTGGCACTAGATTAAATATGTGCACTTTAAACATTTCATACTTAAACTGATGGGAATGGGCAATTCCTCTGTACATTTTCTCAAGGTTTTAAAACAATAAATGTCAACTTGAGGGCAAACCAAGACAGATTTCAGATTAAAGGGACGGGACTTGCTTAGTATTTATAAATCCCTTAGCCCCAACTCCTTCATATCTCTTAAAACAACGAACAAGGAAAGAGTATGTCAGATGCAACAGGCACTTTTGTCAACACAACTTTTTCCTTTAGAAGCATGATATCAAGATTTCAAAAATAGATTTTTCAGACAGATTCATGACTTAGCATCCCATAGAGAATCTAATATTCTTCCAAGCAAAGCTTGCCTTAGAAGACTAATAAAGCCAGTTAAAAGAACCTTTCATCCCTAAGATACCTAAAATATTACTTTGTTTGTTTACTTTTTCTCCCTCAATTAGTTTTCCTATCTCCATTTCATCTGTGGATTGCTGAAGCTCGTCAACACTTCTAGCCTTCAATTTAGGATGGATGTCTTGGGAGTTTTAAGAAAAGCAATTTTCCCACTGTCTCCTTGCCATGTTGTTTAAGTCTGTAGCACATAGTGCACCCCTTTTTTTCTTTTCTTTTTTTCCTTTTTTTTAAAATCCTTGTTCTATAGTAGTATAACTGGACAGAATTTAATTAAAATCAACAGTCCATTAACTCAAGCAAAGAATTTGACCCAAAATATTCCTGATCTATACTTATGGGTCTGGCATTTCTGTTAATTATATTAAAGGAAATCACTATTGTAAATGGATATATGTGCAGAAAGCTGGTTTAAGTGATGGGAGAATCAGGCCTTATCCACAACATTTGGTTGGCTGACATTGCAGATAGAGCTGGATGGAAGAAAATACTCAATTCTGCAACAATTGTAAAGATTTAAAAAATATTTTTCTGTACCAAATTGGGACAAATAGTCAATGTTCTACTGCAGGGGTGTCCAGTAGGGCTACGTAAAACACCATTATTTCATTTCTATATCCATTTCGCCACTTCAAAGAGACAGTGTTTCATTTTGTTGTTTCATTTCCTCTTGAAGCACTGTTTCATTTTATCAAAACTGTTTAGCTGTTTTGACACATATTGCCCATAGGCTACAATGGGGAATTGTGAAAATAACTAAAACTTTGTCATTTCTTGCCTGATTCAGATAAAAATTGGAGGGATAGTAGTCTCTTCTGAGGGCATGAATCAGCCAAGTTTCAAGGAGATAGGTGCAGAGGTTTCTGGGAAATGGCACCTGAAACTGTTCAAAGCAGAACTCCTGACACTTGCCGGCAGCGACAGCCTCCTGTCATCCAGCGCATATACCTGGGGGCCTGCCAGACGCTTCCTGGGGCTGAAAGCCCCCAGATCTGTGCACCGGATGACAGGAGTGTTACCAGATTTGCCCATCACTTTGGGGTGTGCTTATTTATTAGGGGTACGTTTCTGGTGTCTCTGTAATTTTATCAATGTCCTGCTTGTGTTACTTGTGTTTCTATAACAACTGTATCTCTCCCTTCTGCAAGTCATCTTCCCCAATGGAGCTAACTTGCAGGACTCAGTTTCAGTGGGGCTGGGTTCCTCCAAACAGATATACGCACTTACGCACACAGATTAACAGGGCATGCCTAAGTCAGGCCAGGTTATTCAGCATTGACAGGCTGACACCCTCATGTACCTTGAACCCAGTTCATCCTTTATTTCAGCAGGACAATAATAAATGCAGTTAAACACATATACACACATGCTAACAGGGTACATCTAAGCAGGCTGGGTCCGATAAGCACTTTCAGCTGATACCTTCATGTGCCTCAAAACTCAGCACTTCCTAATCTCTTGTCACAATGGTCCTAGTAATAAGTCCCTTGTTGAGCAGACCCCACCATAGTTTTTGGGAATTACAGGGATCTTTGGCTTAGGTAAAAGAAGCATTGCTGCAGAGCAAATGGGGAGATCAAGGGGAAGGAAGAGTAAATGAGGTTCAGAGAGAGAGTTTAGCAACCAGCTTGACCATAAAAGTTATTGATTGCCAGGTATATGAACTTATGATGATACCAGTAGTAATAGCCACACAAGACAGACAAATGAAACAGTTACAATATTACATAGTTTCAGTTAGGTATTTGGGGAAGTCTAGCTTAAGTTTGATCAGCAAAAGTCAGGATTAGAGAGCTGTGCCTGGAGTAAGAGAATAAAAGTCAGGTTCCAGGAGGCAGAGAGAGAGAGAGAGAGTTGGGATCTCACCACTCAGCAAAGCTTGAAGCAGTTGAGGTTCCCAGATGTTGTTGGAGTTTGCAGACAGGCAGAGCCCTCAGCATGATCAGTGGAGGGAATCCAGGCACAAAAGGAGTGGAACTGGTGCAGCTTTTGGATCCAAGCACCAGGACAGAAATTTGAGCTTGGGTAGGAGTTTTTGTAGAGAACTAACAATAGCTGAAGGGAGAACACTAGGTTTGGTTATGGGTAAATGATGGCTCATATGCTGGATAATAAGAACTGATCACTCCTGGCTATGGGTGGCATTACTCTGAGGGAACTCACAATACAGACAGGCAGATTCAGTGTTTTGGGTACCAATAAAAGAGTCATTACTAGAATTGGTCTGATAAATGCTGAGCTGGGTGTGTGCAGGTGTGGCTTGATTACCATTTGGAGCAGAGATCCCCCATCATGCAGTGTTCTCCTGCATCTGCGGTACCAGAATTCAATGCAGTCCTTGCCTTGGAATCTCTGTTCTCCATCTTGAATGCTAACGAAGGTGCTTTCCTGTCCTATGTCGCATTTAAATGAGTTGCCATCTGGTTCCATCTCTGATGTAAATGAGACATGAGGAGTTGCTTCACTCCTATCAACCTTGTCTGGAGGGCTTTAGGTGTGTCTCCCACTGCATCTTCATAGATTTCATAGACATTTCGGCTGGAAGGGACCCCGGAGTATCATCAAGTCCAGCCCCCTGCCCCAGGGGCAGCAAGTCAGTAGGAATCATAGGATCCCAGCAAGATAAGCATCCAAATGTGTCTTGAAGGCATGCAAAGTGGATGTTTGAACCGCCTCTGGCGGCAATCTATTCCAAACGTTGGGGGCTTGGACAGTGAAGAAGTTTTTTCTTATGTCCAGCCTGAATTTATCACAGTGGAATTTGTGACCGTTCAATCTTGTCATCTCTTAAGGGGCTCTGGTGAACAGGCATTCCCACAGATCCTGATGAGCACCCCTGATAAACTTATAGGTGGCCACCAGGTCACCGCTGAGCCTACGCTTTTCCAGGCTGAATAGCCCCATTGCTCTCAGCCTCTCATAAGGTCTATTTTCCTGACCTCTGATCATGCGTGTGGCTCTTCTCTGGACTCTCTCAAGCTTCTCCACATCCTTTTTGAATTGTGGAGCCCAAAACTGGACGCAGTACTCCAGCTGCGGCCTCACCAAGGCTGAGTACAGTGAGAGAATGATGTCTCAGGATCTGCTTAAGAAGCATCTAGGGATGCAAGCCAGCATTTTGCTCACTTTACTAGCCACAGCATCACACTGAAGGCACATGTTCATCTTGTGGTCAACCATGACCCCAAGTACCTTTCATCTGTAGTGCTAACCAGTGTAGCACTACCGAGCCAATAACTACCGAGCAGGTTTTTCCTCCCAAGGTGGAGAACCTTGCATTTTTTGGTGTTGAACACCATTAAGTTCTCATCCATCCATTTCATGAGTCTGTCCAGATCTGCCTGGATCATCATCCTATCCTCAGGTGTGGATGCTTTACCCCAGAGTTTGATGTCATCGGCGAATGTGGCCAGTCTGCTTCTGCCACCAATGTTCACATCACTGATGAAGATGTTAAACAGTATAGGCCCCTAGGACAGAGCCTTGTGGGACCCCACTGGTCTCCTTGATAATCTTTTCCATGACCTTCCCCAGGATAGAGGTCAGGCTGATGGGCCTGTAGTTTGCCGGATCTACTTTCCTCCCTTTCTTGAAGAGAGGCATGACATTGGCTCTCTTCCAATCATCAGGCACTTCACCAGAGCATGAAGAGCTCTCGAAGATCTGTGCCAGGGGCTGAGATATGATGCTTGCCAGCTCCCTGAGTACCCTTGGGTGTAACCCATCAGGGCTGGCTGACTTGAAGATATAGCTTGTCAAGGTGTTCCTTCATGAGGTCCGCTTTGATGGAGGAGAATGAATCTCCCTCACCCAGGCCTCCCTGACCCATAGTGGGCAGGGCCGTCTCATGGAACTGGTGAAAAACTGACGCAAAGTACCCATTAACAAGTTCGCTTTTTCTTGGGTGTCAGTTGTCACTTGCCCCATCTAGTTTAGCAGGGGTCCAATGTTGCCCTGGCTTTTCCTCCAACTCCCCACATATCTAAAAAAGGACTTTTTATTTACCTTGATATTTGTAGCTAGCTGGAGTTCCATTGTAGCCTTGGCTTTCCTGATTTGCATTCTGCAAGTCCAGACTAAAGCAGAATATTCCTCCTTGGTGGCGGTTCCTGTCCTCCATCCTTTGTAGGTCTTCCTTTTAAGATGCAGGATGTCCGCCAGTTCCCTAGAGGGCCAAGGGGGCTGCTGTGCCCTTTTGCTGCCTTTCCTCTGAGATGGGATGAACTTTGCTTGCGCATCCAGGCTTGCTCCCTTGAGGAGCAACCACTTGTGCTGAACTCCCCTCTCCATTGGGTTGTGGCCTTTTAGGGCCTCTCTGACAAGCCTCCTTAGCTTGTCAAAGTCAGCTTTCCTGAAGTCAAGGACTTCTGTACAATTGACTGACTTGCCAGCTTTATGGCAGTTGGTGAAGGTGATCAGTTCATGATCACTGTCACCCAGCTTCTCTTCAATTGTTAGGTTGCTAATTAGGTCATCCCTGGTTCCAAGTACGAGGTTGAGCAGCGCTTTACCTCTTCTCAGCCCATAGACTTCCTGCATCAGATAAAGGTCGTCCACACATGAGAGAAAGCTTTTCGACTGCTCGGATTTGGCTGAGTGCTCCTCCCACAAGATGTCTGGGTAGTTAAAGTCTCCCATGACAACCATACACTGGGATCTTGTGGCCTCAGCCAATTCCCTGGTGAACTCCTGGTCAAGGTCTTGACTCTGGGTAGGGGGTCTGTAGTAGACCTCCACCATAGTATCTCCTGTGCTGTGTTCCCCACAGATTTTAACCCAGAGGGTCTCAAGTCATCCACCGTGGGTGCCAATGTTGGCTTGCAGGGACATGTAGCTTGACATAGAGAGCTACTCCCCCACCCCTTTTATCCACTCGATCTCTCCTGTACAGGATATAGCCATCTATACCTGTGGTCCAGTCATGGGTGGAGTCCTACCACGTCTCCGTTATCCCAATGACATCATAATTATTTGCATTTAGCTGGAGAACAAATTCCTCCTGTTTATTCCCCAGGCTCCTGGCATTTGTGTATAGACATGCAAGTGTCCCTAAGTGGGGTTCAGGTGGGATCCCTTATATGCCTTGGCTTGCTGGCTTTGCAAGGGCCACTCACTGGGCCAGCAGTAGCAGTAGTCCCCCCATCCCCTGGCAGGCTTAGTTTAAAGCCCGGTGTAGCAGGTCAGCCATTCTAGCTGAGAAGAGCCTTCTCCCCAGTGGAGAGAGGTGGAGGCCATCCCTTCCCAGAAGCTCGCTGCCTCTCTCTCCAAAAAGCCAACTGTGGTCATGGAAGCAGGCAACCCTGGCACAGTACGCAGCCTGTCTAACTCACAAAGGACTCCCCTCTGCCTCCCCCATCTCTGCCTGAGCAGGGAAAATAGCTGGTGATGATGATCCCAGGCAGCAGAGGCAGATGTCTCTCATCTGGCATGCAGATCTGGGGGCCAACAACCCCATGGAGCTCAGCCTGGCAGTGGTAGCGGGGAAAGCCTCCTGCTGCTGGGTTATGGAGCTGTGGAGCCAATCGGAGGGCAGCCCAGCGGTGGGAGGCGGGGAGAGCCAGGGCTGTGCTTTGCCTCCCACTGCTAGGCTGAGTTCCATGGGGCTGCGAAGCCGCTCAGAGCACAGCCCTGGCTCTTCCCTGCCTCCCACCACTGGGATGCTTCAAAACTTGAAACGTTTCAACACTTTCAAAATGTTTTGAGTACCCTCATTTCATTTCAAAGCTTGTTTTGTTTTGATTTCACTGTTTTGAGCTTGAAACACATTGAAAAAGCTTTGAAATGAAACACTCAGTGAAATTGGGCAGCCGATGGGCTATGCTCAGTCTCTGAGTGGTTAACTTGTGGTCTTCAGGCCCTTGCAGCTGCCTCTCCCACTGCCTTGTGGTGGAGGAGGGCCCAAGGATTTGCTGCCAGTATGGGGTGAGGAGAGGGCACACCAAATTTAAACAGTTCTGTTCTAGTGGACAACTGTTATTCAAAACAATAAGCCCAGACAGAAGTGACATTTTTCATGGGATCTGGCTCCTGAAAGCGCTCTACAGCTGTGTCATAATACATGAACACTCTTTAAATAACCAAATGCATGAAAAAGTAACTCTCATTAAATTAGGTAATAAATGAAGGCACTGTAAGGGTTATTTGTCATGCCCCTAGTCTGCCACAGGGAAGGGGCAGAGTTTCCTCCCTGTGCAGCCAGGGAGGAAAGGGGAGAGCACAGCAACTAGGGGTATGTGTATATGTGTGTGTGTGGGGGGGGGGGGGTTGGCCAGCAGCCCCATCCCCCAGACAGAGGATCCCCAGTGCCTGATGGCACCTCTCTAGGGGTCCATCCCCCTGAGAGAAGGCCCCCCCCATGAGGGAAACCCTGGCAGGCCAGTGAGTTGCTGGTGTCTCTGGGCAGGCAGGGGAGGAAGCCTGAAGGTACAAGATGGCCTGGCTGCTGGGTTTCCAGAGCAAGTTAAAGTGCTCCCTGCCTCTTGGTCTCAGCCAGCGCATGGAGGCTGTGAGCTCCCACCATCAAACACTGAACATCTCTTTGCTTTCAATGACACTATAAATTTAAGTGGTTTATGTCAGGTTGGTCAGGCATGACTTGCCCTTGTTGATTCCCTGCTGACTGTTCCTAATCACGTTCTTCTTCAAGTGCTTAGAAGCGGATTTCTTGAGGACCTGCTCCATGATTTTTTCCAGGGAATGAGGTGAGGTTGACCAGTCTGTAGTTCCTTGGATTCTCCTTTTTCCCTTTCTTATATATCAGCACTATATTTGCCAACCATTTGGGATCTCTCCTGATTGCTGTTAGTTTTTAATAGATTTCATAGACATAGACATCAGGGCTGGAAGGGACCTTGAGAGATCATCGAGTCCAGCCCCCTGCCCAAAGGGCAGGAAGTCAGCTGGGGTCATAGGATCCCAGCATGATAAGCATCCAATTTACTCTTGAAGGTGTTCAATGTAGGTGCTTGAACCACCTCCGCTGGCAGACTGTTCCAGACCTTGGGGGCTCAGACAGTAAAGAAATTCTTCCTTATGTCCAGCCTGAAGCGGTCTTGCAGGAGTTTGTGACCGTTCGACCTCGTCATCCCTTGGGGCGCTCTGGTGAACAAACATTCCCCCAGATCCTGGTGGTCACCCCGATAAACTTATAGGTGGCCATCAGATCACCCCTGAGCCTATGCTTTTCCAGGCTAAAGAATCCCATGTCTCTCAGCCTATCATCATAAGATCTGTTTTCCTGACCTCTGATCATGCGCGTGGCTCTCCTCTGGACTCTCTCAAGCTTCTCCACATCTTTTTTGAATTGTGGAGCCCAAAACTGGACGCAGTACTGCAGCTGCAGCCTCACCAAGGCCAAGTACAAGGGGAGAATGACGTCCCGGGATTTGCTCAAGAAGCATCTATGGATGCAAGCCAGTGTTCTGGTCGCTTTATTAGCCGCAGCATCGCATTGGAGGCTCATGTTCATCTTGTGGTCAATGATGAACCCCAAGTCTTTTTCTTCTGTAGTGCTAACCAATGTAGCACTGCCGAGCCTATAAGGATGCTGCAGGTTTTTCCTCCCAAGGTGGAGAACCTTGCATTTTTCGGTATTAAACACCATCAGGTTCTTGTCTGCCCATTTGCTGAGCTTGTCCAGGTCAGACTGGATCACCCACCTATCTTCTGGCGTGGATGCTTTGCCCCAAAGTTTGGTGTCATCGGCGAACTTGGCCAGTCCGCTCCTGACTCCAATGTCCACATCATTAATGAAGATGTTGAACAGTATGGGTCCCAGGATAGAGCCTTGAGGGACCCCACTGGTCACAGGGCACCACGATGAGTGACTGCCATCAATCACAACCCTCTGGGTCTGACCACAGAGCCAATTTCCCAGCCAGCAGATCGTGGTGGAGCCAAGGCCACAACTGGCCAGTTTGGCCAAGAGGTGATCATGGGATACCAGATCAAAAGCTTTTTTGAAGTCAAGATATATGACATCAATCTCATCTCCCTCGTCCAGGTGATAGGTCACCTGGTCATAGAAGGAAATGAGATTGGTCAAACAAGACCTACCCGCAACAAACCCGTGCTAGCTATCCCTTAGGATGTTAGCCTGGGCCAGTCCATCAAGATGGCCAGTGGCTCTGCAATCATATTGGCCAACTCCTTCGGCACCTTTGGGTGCATCCCGTCTGGCCCCGTGGACTTATATATGTCCAGCTTTTCTAAATAGTCTTTAACCTATATCCATTCTCATGAAACTGTAACCGTTGTTGTTCTCATGGGATAACTTGTTACCCCACAATTCAATATTGTTGGTCTCATGGGGTAACTTGTTCCCCCACCCACATGAACAAAATGGAACTGGTGACAACAGTATAAATGTACCAAAAACTATTTATTAAAATACAGATTGTTTGAAAGAGTATTTATGATGATTTGAACCCAAAATATTATTTAACTAGATAAACTATGAACAAAATTTAAACTTTTTTTAGAGTTTCAAAACAATTTGCTAAGTTTGCAGTTCACACTGTTTTCAAACTAACAGTTAATCCCAAAAACATTTCCTAACTGTTTGAACTAAATATTGCATTCCTCACAAAGCATCAGTGATGTACTGTGGTGCACAAGCAAATCGCTTACAATCTTTTCATTGTTTCCAGGTTTTACAGTCATCTGTCCTTGGACAAAAAGCACAACATCCACTCATGCTTGCAGAAGATTCTAGTGGGGTGTGTCGTGGCAATTTATAATTTAAGGCAGTCATACCAGACTTGACAGACTTGGACAGATTACATATATCCATCATTCTTCGTTTTATTTGTCCATCAATCAACTGTTCTCTAAGCTCCTGCAAAAAAAAGTGCCGTCTTCTTAAATGTAATCTTTGCTTCCAGTTTGCATTGTGGCGATGGCAACCATATCCAGCATATGAAAAATGTGTCATGGCCCACCTGTTGATTTTCCATCTGCAGGTGGTCATATGGACTAAGTGGTCAAGGGTATCCACCCCACCTTTGTTTTTATTGTAGTCATGGATGATGTCTGGGTTTCTTTAGTCTCCACCCACTGACAGGTCACGGTGCATGCTTGACAGTAACAGCACAACTTTGGACTTCTTGGGAACATAGGGAGCTAGGCTGAATTCCCCATAAAAAGCAAAAATGGATGAAAAAGTTTCTCTTCTTTGATTTGCTTGCATTTTGTTTGGGATATTAACCCTGTTTTTCCAAATCATTCTCATATAGGTCAAGTCCTGCTGTAGCAGTCTTTCTGCCAGGTGAGTACTTGTGAAGAAATTCTCACCCACAATATTCCTTCCTGTCTTGTACCAGGGATGAACCAGTTTTTCAATGACCTGGGTATCAAGATTACCTTTTATGGAGCTTCTGGTTGCTTGCTCAGGTAGATGTCTCCAGACAGGGGGAATGATGCTGCTGCATCACAGCACCACCAAGTTTTCAAGCCATATTTGGCAGGCTTGCTGGGCATATACTGTCTAAAGGGACAGCGATCCCTGAACACAATGAGCTGCTCATCAATCGTCAGGTATATTCCTCGAATATACCATTTCCTGAGCTGCTCCACAAGTTGTGTCCAAATATATCTGAAGACAGTAAGCTTGTCCACATCTCTCCTTTCCTTACATGTCAGTTTGCTGTCAAATCTCAGGTAGTTGGTGATTTGATGGAAACCTTTTAAATTCATGGTGGCACAGACTCAAGGATGTCTGGTGTGTTGCTCCCACAACTTCTCCAGTGCCTTGTGACCACTGTGGTATAAACCACTCAGCAGTGGGAATGTTTCCACCACTGTGTCTTTATTACTTTCTCTTGTTGGCTCAGCACTTTCATGGACTATGTCCTTGGCTGTTCTTCAATGATGTGGACTTTTTCCCACACTCTGCCATTCCTTGCTCTAAAGGTGTCATCATCTGCAATGTTTTCTGGGGGTGGTGGCAGTGGTTCTGCTCCACCTCCTGCTGTAGCTCTCTTCAGTCTTCCACGGCATCCCCAGATTGGTCCTCTTCCCTTTTCCACTAAAAGTGTTGGCACCACTTCTGCTTGTGGCACCAACTCCTCCTCATCTGAACTGGATGAAGCGTCCATAGACACATGGTCTTCTTGCTCTGAACTATCTCCCATATCTGGAACAAAGTCAGCATCCTCACTGTCTTGGGATAAGTTTTCATCAGTGGATGTGTTGCTGTCAATCCCAGTTACCTGCGCAAGACAGGCTTCAGCACTGAAAATGCGCTGTCTTCTCATCCTGGACGGCAGACAAAAAAGAAAAAATTGATTACTGCTGAATGCATATAAATAACAATCAGAGACAAGCCTGTTCACCTATGCTGTCACAGAAGCAACTCCGCCCTGCCCTTTGGCAGCACAGGTAGCACCCTCTCCTCCTGGGCATAGAAGACAGAGACCATCATCCACCCTTTGCAGGTAAGCCAAATGTGGGTGGATGCTGTTTGGCAACCACACGTGCAGGGGCTAATTGAGAGCAGGTAAAAGGAGCATGGGGCGGGGGAGAGTGAAGGCCTTACCCTTGAATAAGACTCCATAGAGTACGTGTAGTGTAGCATGATGTTCTATTTGTTCTCTGTTGTTCCTTTGCTCCTTGTCCTCACTTCCAACAGAGGCAGGGCAAACTATCTTGTATGTTATGAAAAGGGCAGATGAGGAGGCATTTTGCCTTGAGAAAAGAGAGTAGAGGTGGATTTGGGTGTGACAAAGGGTTTTTTTTTGACAAAGGGCAGGGTGTTTTGATGATCTTGCAGCCTGTAAACAAGGTGGTTAGCAAAAGGGATTACCACATCTTCTGCAAAAGCAGAGTGAAGGATAGCCATCCATTAGCTACCATGGATACCTGAAGTTGACATGAATGAGGTGTGAATGAATACTGACTTTTCAGATGCATCTACCCAAAGTGGCCAAACAGGTACTAGGCCTGTCATTTATATAGAAGTTGCATTGGGCTAACAAGTTACCCCAATGCGTTAACATGGGCTTGGGGCAAGTTGTTACCCCATATGGAAAAAGACATTCACACCTGGGGTGACATGTTACCCTGGGCAGTTTTTCATCCACAGAGATCAAACCATTCATGTAAGCTAGCTGTTGTTTGGGGATATTGTGCACTGTGGTGCCAGTGACAATGTCCTAAAAATAAATTTTTAGAATTAACTTTAAGATACTGCACAAAATATGCATTGGGGTAGGAAATTACACCACAGGAATGTACGAAGGTTAACCTGTTCATTTGCCACAGTTGGCTGCTCACCTCCTCCCCAAACTGCTGCCAGGTGCAGTAGTCTAGGAGCTGATCTTGCCTGTGAAGACTGAGGTGAGAAAGCCATTGAGTACTTCAGTCTTTTCTGCATCCTCTATCACAAGGTTGCCTCCCCCAATCAGCAAGAGACCCACACTTTCCCTGACCCTCCTCTTGTTACTGACATACTTGTAGAAACCCTTCTTTTTACCCTTCACGTCCCTTGCTAGCTGCAACTCCACTTGCACTTTGGCCTTCCTGATTTCATCCCTGCTTGTCTGAGCAATTCTTTTATACTCCTCTCTAGTTGCTTGTCCAAGTTTCCACTTTTTGTAAACTTCCTTTTTGTGATTTTGCTCACTGAAGATTTTTCTGCTAAGCCAAGCTGGTCTTCTGCCATACATGCTAGTCTTCCTGCTCATTGGGATGGTTTGTTCCTGCACTCTCAGTAAGGTTTCTTTAAAGTACAGCCAGCTCTCCTGGACTCCTCTCCTCTTTAGTCTGTCTTCCCAGGGGATCCTGCCCATGAATCCCCTGAGTGAGTCTAGGTCTATTTTTCTATGTTCTTACCCTACTGCTCTCCTTTTTTCTTTTCCTCAGGATCCTGAACTCAATCATCTTGTGGTCACTCCTGCCCAAGTTGCCATTCACTACTTACTACATTCCCCACCAATCCTTCCCTGTTTGTTTCTCCTCCCATCTTTTATCTTGTCTCTTTAGACCAGTGGTTCTCAACCTATTTGTCATAGTAGGCCACATTTGCAGCTGTCAATGTGTTATGTGGGCTGCATCCACACAACTTACTTCCAGTGTATTTAAAAAATGTGTTGTATATTCTATCTGACAGTAATGAAATACAAATCCATATTCTGTAATACCTATCATTTCTACACTCTCAAATGTCTTTATTTATTTTTTTTAACAGGATGACACATGGGCCACAGCAGTGTGCTGATTGGGCTGCATGCAGCCTGCAGGTTGAGAACCACTGCTTTAGACTATAAGGTCTTTGAGATTGGGATCATCTCTTATAGCATGCTTATGGATTATCTTGTGGCTAGCATTAAAAGACACTAGTCTTGGTTCTGGCCTCTAGGTACTATTGTAATACTAATATATGCAAACCACATAACATACCTGACACAAGAGCAAGCAAATTAAAAGTGTACTCTTCCTAACAATTCATGCCCTCTACTCCT
Source organism: Crocodylus siamensis (assembly GCF_052110815.1). Lineage (NCBI taxonomy): Eukaryota > Metazoa > Chordata > Crocodylia > Crocodylidae > Crocodylus > Crocodylus siamensis. The sequence goes on along the minus strand of NC_143404.1, from coordinate 32,500,932 downwards.
TCACTCAGAGATGTGGAACTACCATGGACCACATGTTGCAAGCCTATATGTGTCTGTAGGTGTATGGCAAATTTCCAACAACACTGTCCTTCCAACCTCCCAGTGGGAGGCAGAGTTAGGGCTGTAAAGTGTAGTCTGATGTGTGATGGTTGTATTTAATGAAGCCTGCTTCTCTAGGCAAAGTAGAGAAATAAAAATGTAAGGTTGAAACTTGAAAAGATTGCCATTATATGTCTTTTCTGATAAATTTAGTTATTATATAGAAAAATTAAACAAGCATATAGAACACCTTCTTTGTGGCCAGGAAGATCCAGTAAAAAGCTGGATTAGCTGGGTTTGGGCCTGGAAGAAATATTGTTATGTTAGAATATCCCCTGCTGAGATAAGCCTTATTGGTAGGGATTCTCTAAACTGAATCTGCACAAAGCTCATTTTTTCTCATCCAAAGTTTTCTTTTTAACATGATTAAATGCTTGGCTGGAATTTGGACCAATACTAAGTACTGTTCCTTATTAAACAACAAATTGCTTATTTTTTTCAGAATCTTAGCCCAAATAACAACTCTTGCAGAGTAAGAAACAACAAAGTAAATAATGTTCCTAGGGCTTTCCATCAAATATTTCAGTCACCAGGGTCCCATAGATATGAAACTTTACTTAAGAATATAAGTTTCCTGGTAGCATAAAGTTAAAATGCTTGTCACTGGTATGCAGAGATCAAAGTTCTGTCCTGATCCAAGTAGCCCACTAGTAAGGCACACAAGGGAATGATGTGGCCAACATCACATCTGTTTGCTATTGACACCGTAACTCAAGTGACCAGGTACTAGGTCTGTGTGAAGTGGCTAATATTTGCTTTGGATTCGGATTTGGCTGATTTTGGGGCAGTGCCCTATGCTGCATGGGGGGCTCTGCCACAAGCCCCCAGAAGCCCCAGCCACTGCAGCAGCCAGTGAGTGCGGGATTTTTTTTTTTTTTTAAAGAACTGGGAGCAGGGGCCAGGCAGGGCAGCCAATGGAGGGGGGGGGGGGTGGGCAGCAGTTCAGGGAGGGCTGGGGGAGCAGGCAGGGGATGAGGCCTGGCAGGGGTCCCCCATGGTCCCTTTCCCACTCAATCAGCCCCTCCCCCGCTCAATCAGCCCCTCCCCCCACTTATTGGCATGGAGTCCAGGTCTAGCTCCCTGCAGTGGCCAGCAGGGACTGCCCAAATCTGCAAAGCTCTCTGAATCTTTTCTGAGTCAATTTGGAGGGCTTCAAATTGATTCAGACCTTTTTATTGGTCTCCTGATTCTATTCAGATTTGGAGATTCGGCTGCCGAATCAGGCCGAATCTCCACCGAATTGAATCGGCACTGAAGTTTCACACAGCCCTGCCAACTACCCATTTGCAGCTGAACTGACTGGGAGTAGCTGTTAGAAAAAGTCCAGGCCAGCATTAAAACTCATGGCTGTGGATACATAGAGCAATACTTTACTCAGTCTGCTCTCTTACCCCTTTGGTGTGCAAAATTAGGTTGGGAATGTCAGAAACATCTTACAGGATTTTAGAAACCTCTGCTTTTTGTACTTCCTGTTTCTGAGTAGTCTGACATTATTGTGAGAAAAAGTATTTCTTATTGTATTTAATTGCTCCTTTTCTTTTTTTTAGGATTAGGAAAGACTTGTGTGACACTTGGCACCTGAATCTCTGCATTTTCACTGTACAACACAGGCAACAATTCTATAAGTTTTCCCCACCCTTTTGTGTACTGCTGACAACAAATTACTTGAATGTATTAACATTAGTTGCAATGATGTAGACTTTTCCTTCTCTGCAGGCAATATTACCCACTACAACAGCTGATAGGCAATAGCAAACCATCAACTTGAATGGGATGCACTTTATTTTCTTTAAACTGAGATAAATGATTCTTAGTTTGTTGGTTAACAGATAGTGCAAAACATATGCTGAATGATTTCACTAATGTACTTCAGCCCTGACCCAGAGGGTGGAAGGATAATGCAGTATCTACTGTTGGTGTCAGCAAGGGCACCAGTTAGCATCAATTGTAGTGTTGGCTCCATGATGTGGTTGGCTAACCACTGAGAAAAGGACAAAGACTGCCATCTAATTTATATGTATTACTGAATAACCTTCAGATAGCAATGATATTCTGTTACTAGGAACAAGGAAGCCAATTATTTTCAATTGTAGAGATAGTTTGCTGACATGGGCAGCTAACCAGTGAGACCTGGGGGTGTCAAGCAGTGTATTTATGTATGTTACTGAGTAGCTGTCATATGGTAGCAGTGTTCTATATTCAATTCCAATCCGAGTGAATTTAACCTGGTGACACAGTGGTAAACTATCATATAGCACAGAAGCACAGAGGTAAGTGAACACTGATAGTACCAGTAAGTAAAATCATAAATGATTTGAATATCAGAAAAAACTGGGGTTCAAATTAGTTTCTTCTATCAAGAGTGGAACACTTCTTTTTCTTTCAGGAAACCAGAATAATTTTTCATGGGCTGACTGCTGTAGTCTTTTGTTGTAGTTCAGAAATGTCCCACTCAAATAGGGAAGATACCAGGGGATGCAAGAGGGAAAACTGAATTACAGGTGAAGTAATGTGAGATGGATACAAATATTAAAACAGGGTCAATATTATGCATTGTTAAAGTGGACAAATCTCAAGTAAGGGTTTAGAGTAACAAAATGATCTTTCCATATGTATTTACATATTCCCCAGTTGTTTTTCACCAGTTTTGTGTGCAGTGCAGTTCCCCCACACAAGGTTAAAGATCACAATAATGTTATATCTAGGCAGCAAAATATCCCTTGTGTGGGAAGTAGTGTATAATTACAGTAATACCACAAAGAGATGTCACATCTGTTAACATACTAAAGAGAATTGCTTTGCTGGCTTCTGTTCTGGAGATGAAGTATTGATTCTTTTGTGCACTGCCAAAATGCCACAAACTTGACTGCAGGTCACTGATCTGAAAAGTGTGAAAAAAGTGGCTCTGTGTTTGACCTGAGTGTGAGGAGTGGATTATACAAACAATACCGTTACGATGGTTTCAGTAAGAGGGATCTAAACTAAATTTCCCCAGTGGCTTGGTTGTTATATTCCTTGTTACTGTAAGTTATGTTAAAATACTGATGTATAGTAAGGGAACCTAAAACCAGATCCTAAATCCTTATTTGGGATCTTCGAGGAAGGAAGGATTTCTGGCACTCTAAAATTCTATAGAGTATTGCTAACCATTTGGCTGCCTTTCTTGAAGGTCTCGGCATAAGATCTAGGGCTCAGTTTTGTACTCCCTTACATGAATGGAATTCTAATTATTCCAGTTACACTGGGATTAGAATACAAATTGTGACAAACTGCTTAACTCAATCTTTAGGGCTCTAGCATTCAGTCTGAGTGATCTCTGGGACTCTCCTGTATGCAGGCACAACATCGACTTGGACTGGTGTCATCTATAGTTCTCTTTAGCATGAGGGTCATACTGAAAATGTAAATAAGTGTGAACTATAAGGCTAATATGAAGTCACATTCATAGCCTGGTAGAAGGGAAGGCTTGCCTCACTTCAGTTTGCATAATACAGTGACTTAAGTACCAAGGCTAATGACCTGGTTGCAAAATTCAGCTAGACTGGGTCTCACTACAGCAGGAAGATGTGGACTCTGGCCTAACAGGTATACTGGATTCACTTGTATAATCATTGGTGTAATTGGTATGCCATGTTGCAACCAAAAGGCTAATAACATTGCAATTCTTCTTTTGGACTAACAGGGGTGTTGGGCTCAGGGAGACCTTTCAGTGAGGAGTGACTTAAATAGTGAACCCATTCAACCATGAAAACATCCGAGTGATGAATGTGTATTACATTTTACCTGTTTGCGCTGTCATGGTACCATTGTTTGAAGCAACAAAACCAGGGATACAAGAAATACAATGACTCCTCCAAGACATTCAGTGTGAGTTCTTGTCTGCTGTTTTTCACAGACTAGTTTGCAGGAAGCAGCATGCTTCCTGATGTTGGGTGGTTTGGAACGGGCCAAAGTGGGATGTCAGAATGACAAATTGCTGCAGGTGCTCTGACGCACACACATTAAACTGCTGGTTCACAGATTAAGAGAGATGATACTAGAACTCTCTTGGGCTCTTTAATGAGGTCTCTGGTGAACACATGGCACAGGCTTTGTATTGTCCTATAGTGCATCTTGCTAGATGGAAGAAAGAACCAAGAAAGGACCACAGGGATGTGGACTGATTCCAGACATAGAGTTAAAGAACGTGTTTATTGCTGGGAGCCAACTCCACTTATTTCCCCATGTTTCACATATTAATATAGTGATATTTCCATTGTGAATGCCCTGTACTATAGGTGGCTCATTTATATATAGTGTGCCTATATTTTATGGTCTTAATTTTATACAACCTCAGCAGTGAGGAATGAACCAATTTCTTGGCTCATTCAGCCAAGCAAGCTATATTTGTGTATTTACTTTTATTCTTCATTTTTTTCTGTGCTTTCCCTCTACCCTCATTGGTAGCAATGAAGATGGAAGAAACAACATAACAGTAAAGAAGCCTTGTACAACTCTGCTTGCCCTGCATGAATGCCTTCCTTTTTTGCACAAGTATTATTCGTTTTTTCATTATCTTTTTCAGTTATCATGGGAAAAGGTGGGTGCAGGGACTTTGTGTCTGTCCTATAAATTTTAATGACCATTTTACAAGCCTGCTGTAGGGTAAAATAGAAACAAAAGCTGCGTGCAAAGAAAAGTGGTGTTTTCTTAGTGTTTTGTGCAGATGTATTGTTGGGTTCCTGTGTCTGACTTTCACTTTGAGTTTCACATACAAACAACCCTAAAACTGCCAGTGACACTCAGTCAAAACCACCAAATCTCACCTGGTTTCACCTCTAAACCATGAGAAGCTATAAATCCCCAGCTGTGATTTTGATGTGAATCTATAAATCACAGCCCTGGTTCACTTGAAACTAGGCCCAAAACCACTCAAAATTGGGCCCAGCTTTGCTCTAAAAGTTCATGACTGACTTTTCTTTTTCTTTTTTTTTTGTAAGAAAGCAAACTTGTTCTGTATTTTGAGCTTGTAGTGAAATATGTAAACTGTCAGTTTTCTGGTTAGTTTGAAAACATGTCCCACAGCACTAAGATTTTCGATTTCATCAGCCCAAGACTGACACAACTTGGGAGACATTTCAGATTGTACAGGGTTTACATGTCACATCCCCAAGCTCTTTTCCTTTACAGTATGTCCCAGGGGCATAAGTGTGGGGGGCATGCAACCCCAGAGAATAAACCCCGAAAATAAAGATTACTTACCCGCTTTACGGCTCTGGAATCCAGAGGAGGGACGGCAACAAGAGAAACCTGCACGGTTTGTCACCCGCACCTATATACAACTGGGGTGGGCAGGTGATGTCACAGACAATCACTGGCTGGCTGGGATAAAAGCTGGCACCAGTTGGGATCCAGGGAGAATGGGAGAGGCAGGAGAGGCTGCAGATGCTCTCCACACTGGCGGCAGTCAGTGCTGGCACAGCAAAAAAAACACCAATCGGGCAGGGATACCCAGGCAATAATGGCTGCTGAAGAACCTCATTCCAGTCATGGGCAGCACTGGTGTGTGGGAAGAGACCCTGGTTCTGGAAGAACAGGGAGAAGATTTTGGAAACAAAAAAAACTCCACACCCTGGGCATGCACAGACAGAATTGGCCACAAGGCAGAATTACAGTAAGCCCTCGAGTAGGGCAGAGAGCAGCACAGCATCGGAGGATGCAGATAGGCACAGACTCTAAGGTAGAGCCAGTTTAGTAAGGCTGTCCAGCCTGATCTTTAGTTGCTCTCCCGTACCTGCATCTTCTTCTTTTTCTTTCCTGTGCAGTTCTCCCCTTTCATTTCATACTAACCTGTGCCTACTTCTTGGTTGTTTTGGGGGTTTTGTCTTTCTTTATGGTTCTTATTTGGTCAACCACTCTGCGTTGAGGGGTCCACGTGGCAGCTAGTTACCAAGGACCACTCACAAGAAGCGGCAGACATCTGGCAGGAGGCAAGAGTGACCCGCAGTAAAGGAAAATATCCAACAGACTTGTAGTCCATCAAGAGATGACGTGATAGTGGGGAACATGTGATGGGTAAGAGTCACCAAGACCAGAGGGCCAGCCGCCTCGAGATCAGATGGCCCTCGGGAGGCTGGTGTATGGAAGGGGTGTAGGGGAGGTGGAGCCCCATGAATACCCATTGGGAGGAGCAGCCAACCTTGAGGGACTGCCAACAGGGGACCCCACCACTGAAGAAACACCCTGCAGCCAGCATGGAGATAAGGAATATTGGGCCAGTCAACTGGGGGCCCTCATGGTAGGTAAAGCCCAGGCCACTTATCAGGCCCTTCCCAAAGATGAAGCACGTGACCACGATCAAGTGAAGTCAGTGATCCTATACCAGTTAGAGATCAACCCGGAGCACGATAAGGATAAATTCCACAGCCTGTGACCGAGATGCTCTGGCCAACCAGATCCTGTTAGAGCAATTCTTAAATGACCTAGAGGAGAGGTGAAGCCCTGGCCCAATAGTTCCATTACCCAGGGAACCTGGGAGGAGACAACCACCCAACAGGAGTGTATCAAAGGATAACATTTGTTTCCGGTGCTGGAAGACTGGGCACTACTCAAGAGATTTCCCTGGTGGCTCCATGGAGCGTTGACACCTGGATAATCCACTAAGGATGCAAGCAGAGGGATGGAAGAAACAGGACTCCAGTGAACCAATGGATTGTAGCTACGCTGCCAGAGGAGACAGTGCAATATGGGGACGTCCCATAGTGAAAGCCTGGGTCGAAAACCGCTCCGTATAAGCAACGTCTGACTCTGGATGTGCCCAATCCTTAGTAAGGGCTGATCTTATTACCTCTTAGAGGGCTCATAGGGCTGATCCGGTGAAAGGTGGCCTGCCAACACAGGAGACCAAACAGATAGCTTGCCAGTGGATATGACTCCGGGTGATGAAGCGCCAAGGGGAATTGCTAGTAGGGGTGATACCCCAGCTAGCATGTGACATGCTGTTAGGCCTGGACTGGATGCTGATCTACAACATGCTGGAGAGAATTTAGAATGCCAAGACAGAGTGGAGGAAGATACATAGCCATGAAGGCTGGCTTGGTGAGCTCGTGGAAAGCGAGGCATCGATGGATGAGTCAGACGAGATCAACCTCCAAGGTGTAGCAAGCAGCCTGCAGTTCAGGGAAGCCCAAGTGGAAGATCCCAAAGTACAGAGGTTTAGAGCACAGGTCCCCAGCACCAGTGCCAGTCTGGCACCTGCACTGGAGGGAACACTGCGATTTGAGGTAAGGAGCCAGCTCTTGTATTGGGTGCAACAGGAAGGGAGAGGGGGACCGGAAAGAGTACAATTGGTGGTACGTGCCGGGTTCCACCAAATTATATGGCAGTTGGCTCATTCAAGCCCCACTGGGGGACATTTGGGTCATGATAAGACTACTGCCAGGGTAGCCCGGTGGTTCTTTTGGCCAGGCTTGAGGGAAGAAATTGCTTGCCAGTGTGCAGCATGCCCTGAATGCCAGAAGACGAGGAAAGATCACCTGGTTCAGGGCCCACTTCAACCAGTGCCTATTATCGATGTCCCATTCTTGAGGATAGCCATGGATGTAGTCAAGCCACTTCCTCGTAGCAGCACTAGGCATCAATATATACTAGTGTTCATAGACTACGCCATGCAGTATTCCGATGCAGTGCCACTACGAGCAGTGATGGCCCCTCAAATTGCAGAAGAACTCATTAAGTAGATAGTGAGAATGGGAATACCCAATTAAATCCTCACAGATTGGAGCGAAATTCTATGTCTGGGGTGTTATGAGTGGTGTGTTGCACCCTTTGTATAAAGCAGCTACGTACATCTGTATACCATCCCCAGTAGAACGGCCTAGTAGAACGTCTCAACGGGACCATAAAACAAATGCTACGGTGCTGTACATGGGGAGACCCATGGAGGTGGGACCTGCTCCTTCCACTGGTATTGTTCACACTTGGGGATACCCTGCAAGATTCGATGAAGTATTCTGCCTTTGAACTGGTACTAGGATACTGTCTGAGGGGCCTACTCCATGCACTTAGGGAAAACTGGGAACTAGGTATGGGGAATGTGAGAGACCCAGTTGCATATTGGCAGGAATTTCAGCAAAGAACCTGACTGGCTTGGGACCTTGCCATGGCTAATATTCAGGAAGCCCAACGTCATCAAAAGAAGAGGTGTGATATGCATGCTAAAGAGAGGGAATTTGAACCGGGGCAGAGGGTGTTAATACTCCTGCCCACATCCTCCAGCAAGTTACTAACCCAGTGGTAGGGCCTGTTCGAGATAACCCGCAGGGTGGGACCAGTAGACTATGAAATGCACTGGCTAGGCCACCTCCATGAGAAGCAGCTATATCATGTCAATCTCTTGCAGGAGTGGCACGAGCCCAAGGGATGGGCTGCCTTTATGGGGACTGATATGGAGGACCTGGGACCTCAGGGGACAGTTCAGGAAAGAGGGACAACAAGAACAGAAGACCAGGTCCAAATAGGAGAAGAGTTATCAGCAACTCAAAGACGCAAGATGCAAGCTCTAGTAAGAGAGTTTAGGGACGTGTTCCGAGAGGAACCGGGTGTCACGGAGTCACGTAGGTGCCCCGTGATTGTGTGGGTGATTGGCAGAGCTGCCAATCACCCAGGCAGCTCAGGTGCCGGTTACCAGGGCAACCAGGTGGTCACATGGCCAGAAGGGGGCAGGGCCAGGCCTTTACAAACAGCTTAGGCTGGAGCCTGCCTCACAGTTCCCTTCTGGCTGCCGCAGGAGCAGGAGCTCTGCAGCTGAGCTGAGTGGCCTGAGTTAGTGGTCGCAGCCTTACCCCGCTAACCGGCTGCGATGATGCGGGGAACAGGATCACCCTGACGGGAGGTAGGACTGAGAGTCCTGGCAGGGCTTGGAGGTATGGATAGGCGTATGGAGCCTCTGTGTTTATGTTACAGCCAGATGGCTGGAGTTCGAGTTACAGTTTACACCGGAGGACCAGGTGAGGCTGTAGGGGAGCGAGGAGGCCTCACGGGAGCTCCCCAACAGCTTGGGGGTTCCCAGTGCCCAGTAGGGGCACAGTTGCCAGCAGGACACTATTGTCGGTGCCGCAGGGCACCATATTGCGCCAGGGAGGCGCGGTGTGCGGGGTTACAGACCCCAGCCCATAAGGGCGGTGTTTGCCCAGTCGGCAAACGGACCCAGAGCAGGTTCAAGGGGACAGGCACGGCGGCAAGCGCCTGTGCCCGAGCGCGAGGCGCGCGGGGCCAGCCCTAGAGAGGGCAAGGCCCCGGGGCGGGGCAGAGACAGAGCGCGAGGCGCGCGGTGTCGGCCCTAGAGAGGGCAAGGCCCCAGGGCGGGGCAGAGACAGGGCGCAAGGCGCGCGGTGTCGGCCCTAGAGAGGGCAAGGCCCCAGAGCAGGGCAGAGACAGAGCACGAGGCGTGCGGTGCCAGCCCTAGAGAGGGCAAGGCCCCAGAGCGGGGCAGAGACAGGGCGCGAGGCGCGCGGTGTTGGCCCTAGAGACGGCAAGGCCCCAGAGCGGGGCAGAGACAGAGCGTGAGGCGTGCGGTGCCGGCCCTAGAGAGGGCAAGGCCCCAGAGCGGGGCAGAGACAGGGTGCGAGGCGCGCGGTGTCGGCCCTAGAGAGGGCAAGGCCCCGGAGCGGGGCGGAGACAGAGCGCGAGGCGCGCGGTGCCAGCCCTAGCGAGGGCAAGGCCCCGGAGCGGGGCAGAGATAGGGCACGAGGCTTGCGGTGTCAGCCCTAGAGAGGGCAAGGCCCCAGAGTGGGGCAGAGACAGAGTGCGATAGAGGCCCCAGAGGGGCGAGGCCCCCAGAGCAGGGCAGAATAGCCAGGGATAGCGAGCCACCCAATGGCGCCGAGACTAGAGCGGCGATAGTGCCGGCCCAATGGCCCCGAGACTAGGGCAGCGATAGCGCCGGTAGAGAGGGCGGTGAGAGCGAGCCGGCCCAAGGGCGCCGAGACTAGGGCGGCGAGAGCGAGCCGGCCCAAGGGCGCCGAGACTAGGGCGGCGAGAGCGAGCCGGCCCAAGGGCGCCGAGACTAGGCTGGCGAGAGCGGGCCGGCCCAAGGGCGCCGAGACTAGGGCAGCGATATCGCTCCCGACCCAAGGCGGAGCCGGCGATTAGCCAGGCGCCGGCTAGAACCCGGCCCAGGGAGCGTCGAGATTAAGCGGCGCCAGCGACCCGGACCCAGGGGGCACCAGCGTGTAGCTGGGCGCCAGCGACCCGGACCCAGGGGGCGCCAGCGTGTAGCTGGGCGCCAGCGAGACAGGCCCAGGGCGCGGGGAACGGGCTAGAGATTGGAGCGCGACCCAATGGGACGCCAGGTGGGCGAGGAGCCCCGGGGCCCAAGCGAGGGAGCGAGGGCACCCGAGGGGCGAGGGACTATCCAAACGTCCCCAGAACAGCTGCGAGGCTTGGGGCGTGCTGAGGGGGAGGTTTGGAGGCACGCATAGCCCTTAAGGCGGGACGCACATAGATACCCCAGTCTGGAATAGGGACAGGAACACCAAGACCGTCCACTAGGGAAACTGGCAGCCTCCACAATATATATATGTCATCAAAGTCGTGGCAGGCGAGATTCTGAGGGTGCTACGTCACCCTAACGTGATGGTAGGGGGCACTAGGGGGTTCACGGCCGCCCCTAGCTGCCGCTCCCTCACACTGGGGTGGGTCCAAGACACTACCACACCATACAAACACCAACTGGAGCCATAGTATGAGAAAGGTGGCGGCCAGTACCACATCACCTCTTAGGAGAGGTCCACAAAGAGATTAACAAAATGCTGGAGCAAGGCATTATTCATCCATCCAGAAGCCCCTGGCAAAGCCTCTTGGTAGCGGAGAACGTGCAACTGGTAAGAGCCACCAAGACTGGAGGGCCAGCCGCCTCACGATCAGGTGGCCCATTGGGGGCTGGCATATGGAAGGGGTGTAGGGGAGGTGCAGCCCCATGAATACCTGTTGGGAGAAGCAACCAACCTCGAGGGACTGCCAACAGGGGACCCCACCACTGAAGAAACACCCGAAGTCATGGCAGGTAAGTTCTGGGGTCCTCCCCAGGGTGATCGGGGTCACTATCAGAGGTTGCATGAAGCCTCCTTTGCCCATCACCAGGTGCTCGTGCCAAGGTGGTGTGTGAGCAGGTACTTGAAGTAAGGTGGGCACACATTAGAAGCAGACTTTTGGCCAATCCAATTGATGATTTTCCTGATATTTTTATGTCACCTTATGAATATTTCTCTAAATTTGATTAATGAGATTTTTTAAAAACAGATTACCATAAAGCATACAGCAATGTTGTATTGGCCAAAAGACAAGGTACATGTCAGGAAAGATGCCCTTTATAATATTCCCCAGGTCACTGCAGCAGCTGCAAGAAAGTCATACCTGTTTTTACATAAACCTGTGGTGTATTTATAAGACATTCCCTTTTTGGTTGCCATCAGGCGAAGCCAAAAACTATAGATGCAGCCATGTCCCCATATCCTAGGAAAAGTTTATTCACCATATTCAGCCCTCTTACTCCCTGTATGCCAACCTAGTGCTCTGTCATGCCATCGCCTGAATCATTCTTTCCTTGACTCATTCAGAAGGCAGTAGAGATAACTTATTACTGCTTCATCCAAGGACCTGGGAACATCATCTTTATTCTATTCTGGGAGCTCAGTACACAATAGCTGGCTAGCATGGAAATCTCTACTGTAGGCAAAGAAGCCAGGGAGAAAAGTGGCCATGCTGGATGATGTATCATCTCTTACTGCAATGGGGATCAAGGACAAGAAGAAGTCCTTCTTTAGGTATGTAGGGAACAGGCAGAAAACAAATGGGTGTGTGGGGCCACTGCTCAACAACTGAGGACAGCTGGATACCAGCACTCAGGAGAAAACTGAACTTCTGAATGACTACTTTGCTTCAGTCTTTCACAGGGCTAAGGGGGAAAACATTCCAGATAGGGTACAGAAGGAGAAGGGTAGGAATGACCACCTTCCTACTGTTGCTGTAGAACTGTTGTGTGACCAATTTAAAAAATTAGACATATATAAATCAGCAGGCCCAGATGAACTTCATCCAAGGGTACCGAAGGAGCTGGCCGAACTCACAGTGGAACCCCTGGCAAGACTCATGGCACTCCAGAGAGGTCCCTGAGGACTAGAAGAGGTCCAATGTTTTGACCATCTTCAAGAAGTGGAGGAGGGAGGGACCTGAGTAACTACAGGCCAGTTAGCCTAACTTCTACCCCAGGGAAAATCCTGGAAAAATGCATCAAGGAGTCTATATGTGATTGGCTTGCAGAAGGTAGGATTCTGAACAACCGCCAGTATGGCTTTGTCATGGGCAGGTTTCATCTTACAAACCTCATTTCCTTTTATGATCAGCTAACTCGCCACCTGGATAAGAGAGAGGAGGTTAACATTGTATACCTTGACCTCCAAAAAGCTTTTGATCTGGTATCCCACAATGTTCTCATGAGAAAATTGGGAGATTCTGGGCTTAACTGCTAGACAGTTAGGTGGGTAGGAAGCTGGCTATAGGATAGGACCCAGAGAGTTCTACTGTACGGATCTGTGGTGTCTTGGCAAGAAGTGTCTCATGGTGTCCTTCAGGGGTTGATGCTTGGTCCAGTGCTTTTTAACATCTTGGATGTGGGGATGAACAGATCACTGGCCAAGTTCACAGATGACACCAAATTATGGGGAAGCATGGTCATGCTTGAAGATAGGCTGCAGATACAGGCAGACCTAGACAGGCTAGTAAGTTGGATGGATCGGAACCAGATGAGGTTTAACACTAAGAAATGTAATGTGCTCCACCTGGGGATGAACAATCCCCCGCACACCTACAAGCTTGGCAGTGCCAATCTGACCAGCACTATGAATGAAAGAGACCTGGGGGTATAATAGACCACAGTATGAACATAAGCCAGCAGTGTGACGCTGTAGCCAGCACGACAAATAATAGTCTAGAATGCATCAATCGATGCATCTCCACCAAAACCAACGAAGTGATTCTTCAACTCTACTCAACATTGGTGAGACCGCAGCTGGAATATTGCATCTCATTCTGGGCGTTGCACTTCAACAAGGATGTGGAAAAGCTTGAGAGAGTCCAGAGAATGGCCACCCATATGACCAGAGACTTGCACAGCAAGCCATATGAGATAAAACTGAGGGACTTGGGACTCTTCAGCCTGAAGAAGAGAAGGCTGAGAGGGGACTAGGTAGAGCTTACCTTTACATCAGGGGTGTACACCAAGGGCTTCGTGAACAACTATTCACCAGGGCGCCCTTGGGGAAAACCAGAAGCAATGGTCACGAACTCCTGGAAAACCATTTCAGGCTCAACATTAGGTAGGAAAAACTTCTTCACAGTTAGGGTGTCCAGACTGTGGAATAAGTTCACTCTAGAGGTGATGCAATCGCCTACCCTGGAAATCTTCAAGAAGAGACTGGATGGTCACCTTGCTGGGGTCACTTAGCCCCAGTTGTCTTTCTTGCTTGGTGCTGGGGAGCTGGACCTAATGATCTCCTGAGGTCCCTTCCAGCCTACATTCTATGAATCTATGAATATGCATGCAAGTCAGGAATACTCAAAGTGGTTATAACAGTTTTCTTTACCTACTGTAGCCTTTTCCTGCTTTCTCGTGTTCTGGACACCCTTCCTTCAGCTGAACTTGCTTGAATGGTGAAAGATTCAATGGGATGCCAGAACCCAGTTTTCTTCAACTCTACCACCTGTTAATTGTGTGCTCTTGGAAGTGGTCCATAGATTTACCAGACAGAATTGAGACCCAGCATAAGCAGATGCAGTTTCACTCAGATCAAAATAGATGCTTCTGCTTGTTCTGAAGACAAGTTCTCTACTACCACAACTTGACCTTGTCTAGTGCAGCAGCGCCTGCTTCCCCATTACTTGGAAAAACTGGCACAAAGCTGATTGTTTCTCTGAGGAAACTAGGACATTTCATTACCCCATGTATAATGTTTTATGCATTATCCCCATAGTCAGCTCTTTATGTGCATTTATTATAGGCCATTTGGGGCAGGAATGGTCTCTTACCTGTGCTTGCCTTCAACTGCAGGGTCTCCAAACCTAACTGAGGCATTTGGGTAATACTACCATATAAAGTGGGGAGGGGAATTCAAAAGTGCCTAAAGGAACTAGCCAAATACAGATGCCTTTAGATGCCTTAATTTTTGGACACTCCATTTGAGATACCTTAAGGTGGTCCAGTATTTTTAAATGGCAAATGCTCAATGCTTTCAGAAGGTCACACCCCTTTAAAGTGTCTCAAGTTTTGCCCAGAAATACCAAGATACCTAAGCTCTCAAGCCGGTTCGGAGAGTCCTGGCCAAGTTGGTGCTGTTTATTTGTTTGTTTTTCTTTTTTTTTTTCATTTTATTTCCTTACAAAGGCAGAGTGTGGCTCTGTTTTAAAGTCTTCTTGCTGTCTGGATGAAGTAAGCACAACACTCCATCCCACTCTTCTGAGTCTGGACAGCAGTTAATTTCTTCAGCAGGAAAAGGACCCCTCTCACCTCCGTCCTATTCCTCTTCCAGAGAAACGTGGCTACCCTAGGGGTTTTCCCGGAATTCCCGCCTTTAACTATGTGGTTTCTTTACCAGTCTTGCAAAAATGCATTTTTTTATTGAATGTTATTTTAACCATAAAACTTTTAAGCTGTTCAAATACTTTCCTTTGTACCCTAGACATCTGAGACTATTAGACATTAACAAGTAAATGTACTTTTTTTTAATGCTTGAATCTAAGTAGTTTTCTTTGGACTGATTGCCCCTCTGGTTTTCAACCAAAGAAAAACATTACTGTGATTTGATCTCTTCATTATCTGTCTCCCTCATTTGTAGATACAGATCTATTTTATTTCATAAATTAAAACAGGACTTTATCTTATGGAGGCTAATATGATCAAACAAGTCATTAGAGAGTTATAGACTTTTTAAAGTCAGGAGGGAATATTATGAACCGATAGCCTCACCTCCTGCAGGAAAATTTCTCCCCTTCAATTTCTATATGAAGCCTGTAAGTAATAGTTGATCAAAGTCATATTTTTTAAGAAAGACTCAATGTAAAGATTTCAAGTGATGAAAAAGCCACAACTTTACCTTTTTCATTAATAATATCATGCATTGCTTTTGGCCCTTGCAAGAATGCTATGCCCATTTGCATGTTACTAAAACAAAGTTGATTACATCGTTAGATATTTTATTATTATGAATGTAATGTCAGCAGCTAAAGACCCAAACCAAAATTGGAGTCTAGTTGGGTTGTATTTTTACATAGTAAGAGAAATAGGTCCTGCCCCCAAACTGGTTTACAAAACACGGTGGGGGGGGGAACAGGGGAAAGACTATGCATAGCGAGAAGTGAATAATATTCTTTTTAGGAGGGTATGAGGGACTGAGCTACAGAGAATTTGTGTGACTTACTTAGATTGGATAGAAAGCATTTGACAGTGCTAGGCACCAAATCTAAATCTGCTGAGTCCCAGGCTATTATCTTAATCAAGAAACCATCCTTCCTTCCTTCCTCTCAGCTGGAAAAATAAGGAACTATAATTATTTCCATTCTATCAGAGCCAAGACAGATTAACAACAGACCCATCTTTAGGCACCCAAATAAATGATCTGATTTTTTCAGAGGTCTTCCTCCATTGGAACTGTGTGTGCCCTGGAAAAAGAGTACTTTCTTACTGGTTAACAATTTGATCAGTTTCCCATAAACTCTTCTCAAATCAGGCTGCCATATTTACATTATATTTTCTGAACACTCACATGTTAGGCTGTGTCTAGCTGGGGAAAATTGTATGACATCATTAAATTGGTACTGGAACATTTTCAGTTCTGACTTTGAACTAATCTATGTGAAACACTCATGCCAACTCAGATGCAGTGACAGTGCCCAGTTGTATTGCTAAGTGGGGGTAGGGTGGCTGGGGCAGCAGCTCTCAGCTCTACCTTTTGGAGGGGTGGGGAGGAAAGACACAACAAAAATAACTGCCACCACAGCAGGCAGCTGGGCATGCTGCTGCCAGTTGCCATGTGTGGAGGCACTGCCCAGGGCACAGAGCTTCCCCATTATACCTCTGCTGTTGCCCTCTCTTAGCCAGCCAGGAGAAAAGGAGAGAGCTAATTCAAGTTTTAAAGACCCTCTTTTTTGAGCTGAAGGCCTAGTAATCTTGTCTTGGGTCCCCATGTGTCTTTGCACAACTGTTGTGTCTATAGACTCATTCCAGTGTAGCACCAGTAAAAGATATCTGATATCAGTTAACCATAACCATAATTTAGCTCCTTTGTGAATGCATTTCATAGCTCTGTATCTCATATCACTTCATACAGTGTTAATAGTAATGATTCCACTGGAAATGGACAACAATACTAACACTCTACGTAGCATTAAAAATAGAATACTTATGCATATATGATGTCTGGGTGGCTTTATGGGCCCCACAACTATACAATACATACAAGATATAGCATGTACTGACTATGCACTTAGATCTACAGATCACGTTGTAGATCACAACGACTATAAAAAAGTTAGGATCCATTCTCCCTTTGGAAAAAATCCCCTAGTTATATATGCACATTCTTTTAATGGATTAACATGCACTCGTCAAACATGTTTGCTATAAAAAGAGAATATGAAGGCAGAACAAAGAATAAAAATCAGGTAAGATTTTCTATTCCCTTCTGTCTCTGTGACTCCCTGTGAGCCCAATGCTTCAGAGTTGTTCAGGTTAATCTCACTTTGAAGTCTTTAACTGTTTTGTGTGCCTCATTTCATCCATGTGTACATTGAGCATGTTCTTGTGAACCTTGTGCAGATGCTGAGAGTTTCTGATATTATGCTAAGGCAAAAAGTATTTTGCTTAAATATATATAAATGGATATTAACATACAGAAAAATATAAGGCCTCTCGAGAAATATCATAACCTGTCCTGTAACTAAATAACACTGATGCAGCATCTGTGGTTCTGCAGGCATTATAAGTACATCATTTTGAGGACTTTTACAGTGAAAGGAAACATGTCCAAAAGTAGCCTTTATCATACCCACACTCAGTATGCAAGCAGTCAGATTTTCATGAGCACCTATAAAATAGGTATAGAGTAAAGTTTTGTAATTTGAATTTGAGCAAGCATAAAAATTGTACATAAAACCTTTGGGGCACAAGATTTTCAGTGAAATGGTGGCAGGGAGGCTGTTTTCTGTATTTGGCCCATAGTATTATAGCTTTTACAATCTTAAGCCATGTATTGACTCTTGATGTGCCCCACAAATCAGAGAGAGTCATAGAATGATAAAGTTAGTGGAATGTCAACATACCCTTCAGTACTTTGCTAAATTATGCCTATTGTTCTTTTAAATTGTTTTTTAAAAAAAGGACATTTTAAGAATCTAAGCTTTAAAATTGCACCTGCAATTATGTGCATACTTTTTGTACCTTCGCATTTTCACTCCCACTTAATTTCAGAGCACAACCTCAAACTTATGTGTATTGACATACTTGGCAGACATATAGCTGACTTACATTTGCAAAATGAACAATATTTGTCAACCTGCCTTTGAAACTTTTGCCATGCTCATTTACTAGGCAGTGACAAGCCACCACAGTAAGGTAATAGAAATGAGTGTTTCTTTTCATGAGGGTGGTGCTTTCTAGAGCCTACATTCAGCAAATTATCTTAGTGTAAGCTAAATGGTCCAAAGGTCTTAGCTTATATTATTTTTGTACAGCTTGATTATATGAACCCCTATATTTTTGTTTTGTTTTCTTTCTCATTGTCATTTACTACACACATCTGGTCTGCAAATCACACAAAGTAATTTTTTTGTTTTCTTGTGAGAACTCCATATTAGCTAAATACAAATGTTAACCTTCTGCTATTATAATTATATAAACAAAAGTCAGACTTGATCATGAGTCACATATTTTTGGTTAATGCAAAAATGTTTCCCTTTCTTACTGTTACACGGCTCTGGTTACTGAGTCTGTCAGTATCCGTCTGGTGTAAAAGAACAGCTTGTAGAAGCTGGAGTCACTAAACATTTATATTCTCTCTCAAACTCAGAGTCCATAGAATTGACACAGAATTTTAGAAGTCTGAATACACTGAAATTGTGTAAAGTCCATGGGGCTGGAGAGTCACCAGGCAGTAATCCTCTATGCACAAGCTCCCCCTTATGGAAATGAAAAAAATTAAACAACATTTTTTTTTCTCAGCAGCTTTGCAAGATAAACCAGTGTAGCATGTTTATATTGAGAAGCTTCTCATAACTAAGGCAACATATATGTTCCCTAAGTTTCACTTGTCTGAGATGTCAGAAAGGGTAGAAGCAGAAATCATCTGATTTCTCATTTGTGCCACCTTAAAAAAAAGTTTGCAGAACAAATAGACATCCATACCCTTTGTTGCGCCACATGACAGGAAAATCAGTGGTGCAACAAAAGGTAGTGATAGACATTGCTGCTTTATTGTGGCAGACATCAGCTACCTTGTGGTGTTTTCCCCACTCAGCCAGCCCCAGCCCCAGCCCCACACAGGAGTGCCTGGGTAGGGAAAACCCTGCTTTCCTTGCTGCCCTAGACCCCAGCTGTAGGTCTGGACCACGAGAAAAGTGACTCTCCACTCAGCCAGCTCCATGGGGCTGGCTGGGCAGGACAGAACCCATGTTCCCAGCTGCCCCAGATCTGCACTGTGTGGGGAGTATTCTTCAGTGCTCCTGACGCATACATCTGGGGCAGCGCAGAATGCCAGGTGTTTTCCCCCACCCAGCCACCCCCAGGGGGCTGAATGGGAAAGCACTTTTCCACACTGCCCAAGACCTATGGTGCAGGTCTGGGGCAGTGGGGAAAGCAGGAAGATCACCCCTTGTCTTGTACCATCAAAGTTGGGAGAAGGGGCGATGTGCGTTTTGCCCAATGAAGTGAATCAGCGGTGCTGCAACACATCATGGCACAGCTGAATCGTTCCATTCAGTGATGTCTATTTCTAGCCAAAGTGAGAAATAAACACTCAAGTATGCAAATGTATAGGGAATTTTAGTATGCTATATTGTTCTATCTACAAAGCAAAGTTTTTTTGTGTTATTCCAATAACTGCAAGCAGGGCTTTTCTGTTTTGTTTTTTTTTATTTTGTGGCAGGCTTCTAGGAGAGGAAGAGTGAGGTTTACACTTCTAATAGCATAACTTTGGGCGGGGGGGTGAGGGGAGCAGGGCACTAGCCTGAGTGCTATCTGAGAGGGAATGCCAAAATAGCCCCCAATTCAGGATTTTTTGCCACAGCAGAAATAGACCTGCACTGGCAGCCAATGGGAACTGGACAGGCGCAGCCCACGAACCTGTACTATATCTGGGAGGCTGGGGGACTTGAATTTCACCTTTCCCCCAGAAAGTCTGTGCAATAGCAGGCACACTCCTAAGCCCAATAGTGTATCTAGATAAGGAAGGGGAGTGAAACAGGGCACCAGGGGTGGTTCCCAGAAAGCCCATGCCACAGGGCTGCTCCAGCAGGTGTGCAGTGAGCCTGTCCCCCAGTGGCAACAGCCTGAGCCCACGCTGCTACAGTAGTAGCCATAGCAGTAGCAGCTGCTGCTTGAGTGCAGAGAGCAGGGACAGTTTAGACTGTGTCCCTCTTCCACCCCCATCACCTCTCCCAGCTCTTTAGTGCACTCCATAATTCACTTCCACTGCTCACACACACACACGTGCGCGCGTGCACGCTCCACGTCATGAAGAACCTTGCTGGGCTTCTTTCTATATTCTATATTTCTGTATTCTCTCACAGAGCCTGGTCAAACTTCCACTGAAGTCAGTGGGAAAGCTTAAATTGGTTTCATTAGGACTTTTAGGTCTAATCCTGCAAGATAAAGAACACCTTCAAGCTGATGTGAAGCACCTCAAAATCCACTGACCTCATGAATACTACTAGGAGCCCCTTGTGTGTCCAGCACAATCATGATCACTATCATGCAAATCTCAGTAATGAAAGACACTGGCCTACTTAGGTTTTGTACTGATGATAATCTATTTCACACCCATCAGCTCACCTACTTTATGTGTGGAGCAAATACAAATACAGCTTTACAGTTGCCTCAGAACACTAGGATTCCCTTTATTTTGAAGCAACTGGAAGGGAAGTCAGAGAGCAGAGGATACTAACCAAGCCTACGCTCATTGGCCCATGTATCTCAACACCACTTGCTTTCTAAATAAATGACAGGACAGCGGTGTTTCATCACCAGATAAGAGCAAATCACTTCCAGCTATGAGATCAGAAGAGATTTTTGTGTATTTTGCAGCTGCAGGATACTACATCACACAGGGCAAGAAACCTTGTAGATTAGATGATATAAGAATAATTGTAATACCAGCTTTTCTGGGCCTGCTGTAAGGTTTATTGAAAGCTATATCCCTGTGCTGTTCCTCATGCTGAATAGCACTTAATTCCCTGTTGATTTTAGTGGGATTTTGGAGGGGTGGGAAATTCTGGTAGGATCTGTCCATTTCAGTGTGGAAAACCTGCTTATCAAACCTGTCATAGCTCTGTGAAACTGGTTACTGAAATATCCTTGTAGAATCAGATCCAGACCTTCAGCTGGTCTAAATCAGCACAACTGTGCTAAAATTAAGCATTTTAATAGTTCCCATGTTGCTGGGTCTAATACAAGAACTTTAATAGATTAAAGTAAGATAGACTGGTCCTCACTCCTTCCTACAGATTTCAGTGAGATCTTGTATCAGCAAGAACTGATTGAACACTTCAGCTTTCTGCCCTGTGATATCAGTGGGAATTGAAAGCAATCAGCACCTATGGGGATTTGAACCTTAGATAAGTGTGTGTATAAACTCAGTCATATGGCCCAAAATTTGCCAACAGTTTCTTCAGATGCTCCTGGAAGTAGGAGGAGTCTGGGGCTTTCACAAGCCAGATCTACCTCAATTAAAGAGGGCAATATTGAAGAAGATTAAAAAAAATATTGGGTAGAACTGTTCTAGAGAGGTGAATAGGAAGGAGGGAAACTTGTTTGGGGGTTGCGGGTAGTGGTTTGGCCTGAGTTTAGAATGGTTGGGCACCAGGAGTTTGCCTCCCGTGCAAAGGGTGAAGGCTTTCTAGAGAGATAAAGGTGTGGAGAAATAAGGCTAAACCTAATGGTACAGATTCTACAATAAATACTAATAAATCCCTTTCCTCTTTCTCCCTTCCTTGTTCCTCTTGGCCCACCAGGCAATAATTGGCTTACAGACTAGAATTTCTACCATTTATGATTGTTTAAAACAAAAAAAAACACCCCCAAACCCCAGTTAAACCATGTATTTTTGGAAGACTTGATGTCTTCCTCCCATTAAGAAAACAAAGGATGTTGGGGCAAACCTGTTTTCATAAATCTTTATTAATACACTTTCAAGAGGCACTTTGACAGGGCAATATAGGTTCTTTATTGACTAACTCATTCAGAAAGGTGTGAGTTTTTTGTAGGATACAGCCTACTTTGTGAGATGCTATGAATGGAGCTGCAGAGAGCAGGTATTCTATGTAATACAAAACAAGTTCACTTAAATACAAACAGAGGTGTGTTAGGTGTGTTAGTCTGCAGTCAGGCAGAAGTTAGGGTAGAGATGCACCTCAGCATCTGATGATGAGGTGAGCTCTTGCTCATGAAAGCTTATGCATCTCTGGTTCAGTTAGTCTTTAAGGTGCATATCTACCCTGCCTTCTGCCTTAAATATAAAGGAAATGAAAAGGGGGAGGAAAGGGGAGAGACTGCTGAGAGAGGCAGAAGTGGGCTGGAGAGGTCAGATCAAAGGTGATAGACAAAGCAGTTACCCCATATGCTGGGTGGCGTATTCAAGAGTCAGCTTGATGGACAGGTGGAAGGTGCTAAAGTCCTGGTAGAATTTCCAGAATTCCTCGAGAGATTCCTTTGCCTATGTCCATATGATGAAGTGTCATCCATGTACTTTAGGGGGATGAGAGGGCACCTACAGAGGAAGTGGACTTCAAGTTCTATCATAAATATATTATACAAGAGGATGCTGTCAGAGTAGCTGCTCTTAAACAACAAAACTTTAAAAAACAACTTGAACAAGGAATAGCAGAATAAGAAATCTTCCACAAACTGGGTTATGTTAAGTATAGTCTCAACAGAGACTCTGGATTCTTGTTCAATTACCTGGACTAGCTTCTATAACCCCTGTGTTCCTCAATAGATTAACAACTTTGTCTATTCCCTTTGATCTCTTCAACTCACCTTTGCCTCTCTCAGCAGTGTCCTTTTTCCCCCTCCTCCCTACAAAAGCTCATGCCTCTCTGAAAGAGTTAGTGTGTAAGGGGCCCATCCTGCTCTGCCTTCTGCCTAACTTCAGACTAACGTACTGACTACATCTCTCTGCCTTTACTTATGTCAGCAGACAATTTAGCTTGCTATGTGTATCAGGTATAAAATTATTCACCCTGGTGTCTTAAAAGATCAAGAAGAGTAGATAAAGTACATGCTGTCTGTATATGAAAGACTATTGTGGAGACTGATATTAAAGAGCAGCTGAGGCATACTGATTTTTAGGGGACTTGCATATATAGTACAGCTGTAGGGAAAAAAAATTACAACCTGAAAACTCAGCTGAAAATTCATTTAAACCTTTCACTTAGCTCTGGTCACAAGTGCAATGAAAACAGATTCAGCAAATGGTTTGCATTATAATGGAAAAGAATGTGCATGTAAAATTCTAAGATTAATCTTGTTCTTGTGATCAGTACAGATTGCTGTTGACCACATTATCTGGGAGTATTACACTATAATTTTTCTACCAACAGTAATTAATTGAAAGTCTTTGTCTAACTTGACAGGCATCAAAACAGATATCAATACCTTTCAAAGGAAAGATCCACCAAAATATTACTGCCCACTTTCTTATAGCTCATGAAGATTTTTTGCCTTTCTTTCCTCATAGATTCCAACTTTTAACTCTTGTTTGGGTTCATTGCTATGTCTTCTAATACATACAACTAGGATGAGGGCATAGGATTACCACATTAGAAACAAAAGAGAGCATTCTAATATTGTGTACCTTAGAGCTAAGTACAGATGGTTAAAAAGCCCAGGGTTGATTCAGTTCAATCCTCTCAGGTTAGTCTAAGCTGTTTAGATTGAACCAAAAAGCAAATGAACAGATATTCACTTTTGATTCCAAAATGCAGCCACATGCCTGCATTGATCCAGGCCAGAAACCAGAGGGTGCTAGAGCATGTCTCCCTGCTCAGCTAGTGCAGAAAGCTTGGGCCAAGGCTAGCCTGTCCACTTTGTGAGGGGAGGTTG
The DNA here is from genome assembly GCF_052110815.1 of Crocodylus siamensis. NCBI lineage: Eukaryota > Metazoa > Chordata > Crocodylia > Crocodylidae > Crocodylus > Crocodylus siamensis. Next base: position 32,477,489 of record NC_143404.1, on the reverse strand, counting down.
TGGGGGAGGTGCAAAACATCCTGGAATGCTGGGGGACTGTGAGTTAACTTGAATCGGGAAGGGATCTGGGGCAGAAGTTCAATGACCTACATTAGTTAAGTCTGATATTACATCTATCCAGTCTTATCTTAAACCAGTTTCAGTCATTTTGAAAGCAGTTTGGACATTTGTACACATTCATGTGCTGCAGCGCCAGGTGCCTTAAAAGCTCCTGGCACTGCGACACATGCATTTGTATAAATGGCGAAATGCACATCAGCTCTGAGAAAATGGCAGCAGCACACTTTTGAACTAAAACACATTGCAGGTGTTTTAGTTCAAAGGAGCACCACCATTTACTTAGCACTGACACGCATCTCACTGTTTATACAAATACATGTGATGCAGCACGAGGCGTGTCAGTTTGCATGTTCTGAAGACTTGATTAATCAAGTCTGCTTTGACACACTGGGTTTCCAGCATGTCAGAGCAGACAGACATATGTGTACAAATGCTGTTTATGTCCAGTGAACTTCTGTTGCATTACAGATTTGAACCAGTTTCTGATAACTTAGACTGTTCTATGTGTAATTTCTGTCCCTAACCTACAAGTATAAAGAATAAGCTATATAAGTTACAAAAAGTGCTCTTTGGATTTGTGAATGAAAACTGGCAATGGAACCATCATATGCATGCAGTTTGCCTGCAAATTGAAGTTATTTGGCTACATTGCACTTTAACCAGTCCATTATGAACAATTGTTGAAACTTAAAATGCTGAGAGGTAGAATTCAGATGAGAGCCCTATTATTTGTCTAAACTATTTAACCCTTCTGATTTGCAATATTTCACCTGAAAATGTGCTCCCCCTTAAGATCTTTCAGTACAATCTGCTTCCTGTTTTATCAGAAAAACCAAGGATGCAGACTTCAGTTGGCTTGGGTTGATGTTTCTTCTGTGAGCACTTAATGTCTGTTTATTCAAAGTCCCAGGAAAAATATGGTTGAATCACCAACTAGTGTGATAGGGCTAGTTGAAAGTAGGAAGAGAGCTAGGTAGGATAAAAATGTAAGGGTACTTAAATCCAAGGTCAGTTCTGGCAGCAGTCATCTCTTATTGTATTGGTATGTGTGCTTCCAACCCCAGCCACTATAGCTGGGCAAAATCTTTTGTGTGAAACTATTTTTGGTGGAAAAGGGAGATTTATTGATATTAAAACATTCTGCAAATTCCTTAGGTTTTGCCAACTTCTTCATGTTGGGGAAAAGACAAACAGAAAAATCAAAACATTTATTTTGACATTTTAAGCTAAATTTTAAAGTTATTTATTTTAGATTATTTTTTGTTTGGAATTTTTTTTTAATTTAAAGGGACTTAAAATCTAAATGTTTGTTCAATCTGAAATATATATATTACTTTCTGTTTGTTGAAAGTTTCAAAATTTTCTTTGGGTTAGCCTGAAACAAAATTTTTATTAGGTTTTTTTGGAACTGCAAGCAACCTGAAAAATGAAGTATTTGCATAGCTCTTCTGGCCAACACCTTAAAATACATAGCATTAGAAGTCATGGAAAGCAATGAAAAATTGTTAGATTCTAACTTATTTTAAATATGAAAAGAAAAATGGCTGGGATTCAATTTGGTTTTGAATGAATGTTCAGAAGTGGGGTCAGGTAAGGGGACATTCCAATTGGTTCACCCATCCCTAATTGTATAGTGATTTATTTAAATGATTTTTTCCAACTTTGTCTTTGACTAACCAGTTCTAAGTGACTGTGGGACTCCCAGACAGCAGTAGGGAATATATGATATAGAGAAGAAAAATACAAAAAGCTTCATGCTTCATTAACTAGCATTCATCAATAACTGGGAACCTGAATCATCCTTATCAGTCATTGAGTTAGCCCAATTGTTTGCATGGTCTTGGCATGTTCTGTTGATTCTGCCAATGGAAGGGCTACTCTAAAATTTTAGAGTGGGTAGGAGCTGAAGGCATAAAGAACGCAGACTAGGGCCTCAGGGTCAGTCCTTTGTCAAATTCTAATACCAAATCTAAAGGGAAGGAAATGGTCTTATTTTATTTCATCCTAGTCCAGTGGATCTATACAGGAGCCTATTGCCCCAGCACAGATGAAGATTTTATAGGTATGTAAAGCCTTTAGCATTAGCGTTATCTAGTGCATAGTGCCTGTTGTGTGGGTCTATGGTTTCTAATCACCTTTGATGTTCAGCTTCTGATAGAATTCACTATTTGACATCTTTCCGGCAGCTCAAATCTTTTTTTCCATTTCAACAACAGCTGTTTACAGCAGCTGGTGCCTTATGCTGTGACTGTTCCTGTTCCAGTTTTTAGAAGTGATTAAAATGCCGCTAATAAAGATATTTAGGATTTACATGTTGACTGTCTTCCTACCACTTATTTTCCTGGGCCACACCAACATGGTTGGCTTCTTTTCCACTCCTGGGGCAGTCTTCTAGCTCATCATCACCACCATCAAAGGCTTCAATTGTCTTCTCATTGGGGCACCAAGGAGGTGCAGGGAATTTTCTGATTCTGGAACGAATCTCAGTGTGCTTGCATGCCTACGATATGGAGATTCTTGCACATATTCCCTTATATGTGCCTATGGTTTACCACATACTTGAACAATTTCTATTGGAATATTATAATTGCATTCATATGGTCTAATACCAATGTAAATTACAAAAATTTCCACATAAACCCCACGCTGTAACTGATGAGTTTGACGCAGTTCATATCCTCAGTTATACTCATGAAATGTGTAGGATGTGAACTGCCTGACAATTGTGTTAGAGATCTAGTAAAATTCCCCCCATTTTGTCATAGTTGCTTAGCTTAAGGACTGGAAGTATCAGAGAATTAAAAAGGAATGAAAAGTGTTTTTGAAAGGTTATCTGGATCAGGCATTCTCAACCTAGTGGTGCTCGTGAGCACCATACTGCGCATGTGATGGTATAAAGTGCTCTCCAGCAAGTCCAGAAACAGTGGTCAAAAGCACTCATAATCACGTCAAGAATCACATTGAAAGGTATAATTGATGATGAGATGACAATTATATCTATTTGATTTTCTTTTAAATATTCATGAAAAAGGCTAAGTCATTGCAATGCTTATAAATGAAAAAAGGTTGAGAACCCTTGGTCTAGATCATTCTACTAAAAATGGACCACACTGGTACAATAACATGAAATTCAGCCCTCTATAGAGGCCCTGTGTGAAGACCTGGGCACCGATCCTGGTTTTGTCTTTTTCTTCTGGCGGGGCCTGCCCACAGCTGAAGGGCAAGCTGCTGGCAGTGGCTGAGTTGCGGGAGGGAGCCCCAGTCCTTCTCGCTGTGGTGACACGACCTCCTGGGGCTGCTTGGGTGGGGTGCTAGTGGCCTGGGTGCTGGCACCGAGCAGTTCAGGGCCTGCTGGTGGTTCAGAGCCACCGGCAGGCTCTGGATCAGGATCGGGCTCCTCACCATAACAGTGACAGAACCACTAAAATGGAACAGTGGGTTTTTAATCATCACAATTAAAACCCAGCATTTCAATTTAGGGAGAACTAAACCCCTGTCACGTGTACAAGTGGTCCTACGTATTATTGTGCCACTTTCTGCTCTCTGTTCACCATTGCAATTCTGATGAAGACAGCAAAGTTATCTTCACTATAGCCATATTATAGAGAACAGAACTTTGTCCTTTCTTTTTGTTTGCTAGGAGTGAGATTTTAATTTAATATTTAAAAAAATGATAAATGTATTTATGAGTTATTATAATACATAAACACATAGGCAGATATATTTGTGTGCACGTGTGTGTGTATATTTGCTGATAAGTCTTAATTGTAGACTCTCATTGACAGCAGCATGGCTTAATCTCCAAAGCATTGGATTAAGAGGCAGGTGATTTGGCTTTCCTTTCAGGTTCTGTTGCTGGCTTGCTCCATTACCTGAGACCTAGCAGTTCTCTTTTTCTCTCCTCTCTCTTTTTGTCTGTCGTGACTATTTAGATTGTAAACTTTTCAGTACAAGCCCTGTCTTGCTATTTATATCCACAGAACTTAGCGTAACAGAGTCCTGATTTGATTGAGGTCTTTAAGTGCAACAGCAGTACTGATTACATCAATAATAATACCCTTCAATGAGCTTTGGATCATCCCTCAAAGGAATGAACTTATGTCTCCTTACCATAAATTATTCTCATTTAGTGGAAGTACTTAAAAACACTTCACGTTTCTGTTGTAGTTTTAAAGATTTAGGAGAACTTGAGCAGAGGGGTAGCCAAAGATCCTAAGCATAATTTGTCCAGCTGACTGGTGCATTCATTCCCTCTGAAAGGTGACTGATTTCCTTTAGTTAAATGAAGTGAATCCTATATATATATAAAACTTAGTCTGTGTAGCTTACATAAGGAAAGGGTAGGATGGGACTAAATCACTATCTATGAGGAACAACAATAGGAAGAGACTTCTGATGGTAGAGGATCCTTTAATCCAGGGGTAGGCAATTATTTTGGCTGGAGGGCCACTTAACAAGTTTTGGTGAGCTGTCAAGGGATGCACATGTACAGTCTTTTACAAGATATCTTTTTAACAATCATGGGAGAGGCGTAGGGAGTGCATGCGGGTGCACGTGCACCCCGAGCATAGTGGTGCACCCTCTACAAAAAGGTGCCGCCAATATTGGTGGTGGCGCCTGCGGGCAGTCACCACTCACCACTCTGCTGCCAACACTATCGGCGATGTCTGCGATAGCCACTGGCCACCGCTGATGCTGATGGCGGTGTCTGTAGCTGGTCACTGACCCTTGGTCAGCACTTGCCACCCCCCTCTACCCGTGCCATGAACAGCGCCAGTGGCGTTTGCAGGAGCTCCTGCTTACCACACCGTGCTCCTGCCACCGCTGTGCCTCACCAGCTACTGGGGGCACACTTCATTCATGTTAACAATTATAAATAAAAAAAAATCGTACTAAAAATCAAATATCTACTATTATTAGAGCCCTGAGAAAATTGTGATTTTGCAGACTGTGTGGATACTGTTTGGTTGTCCTCTGTCCTCTATTGATACAAAACTGTGTGGTCAGTCTAGAGGACGTAAAGGCATCAGGTTTAATATCAATAGAGGACAGAGTAGCAGAAAACTGTTATGTCCTCCATGATGGCCACCCTAACTAAAATTAGCCCCACACCACAATTTTTAAGGGTTGCGAGCCTGTGCCACTTAAACATGAGAAAGTGCAGGTTTCCCTTTGCAGGCTGGAAGCATTCCAGCCTGCAAGTGGCTGCTGGGGACATGGCCTGGATGCAGCCAGGCAGCTGAATGCAGGTAAGAGTATAGGGAGCAGGGGGGAAGGGGGTTTGGAGGGCCAGGGCTTGGGGACTGTTGGGCTGTGGGGGGGCAGTATGTGTGTGGCACTGCATATGTGGCATGTGTGTAAGTAACATATCATTTTTTATGGAATATTCATGGAAATACTGGGACCCATTTGCCAAGATCAGTGGTAGTTCTAAGTATTCCTTGAAAAATGATAGCTTACCTGTACACATGCTGGAAATTTTCTATAAGACATCTGCAATTTTCTCAGGGCCCTAACTATTATATATTTTAATTTTATTTAATAAACTTTTTGTCCTGATTTTTTTTGAGTAGCATATATAGAGGTGATTGCATAATGGGTGAAAATAAAGTTTTACTCTTCTGTACTGTGTGTTTTGGGTTCATGTAGGGGAGTATGGGGGAGTGGGGAGGGTGTGGGGGCATGGGCAGTATGGGGGAGGCTGCCTTGGTGCTAGATCCCACTGGTCAGGGGTCTGGGGAAGGAGGTAGGTTAGCACGGGGCATGTGCAGCAGAGCTCACCCAGGCAGTATGGTTCAGGTGTGGTCTGCAGCTGCCCCTGCAGCACTCCACATGGGGCTGAGCCCCACCCACTCCCACCTAGAGCAGCCCATGCTACACTCCTGCACATGCCTTTCAGCCCAGGCTCTGGCCAGCATGCACAGCTTCCTGGCAGGACTGCTCCCAGTGCAGCTGCAGATGCCTGGGTGCTGCTCGGTTCCTCCGCCTCTCCTTCCTCCTTCCCCTGCTGTACTGCTTCAGGCAGGGGTGAAAGGGAGGGGGAAGCTGAAGCCATGCAGCTCCTGCCCCAACGTGCAGGTCATTTTCCACTAACTTGGCCTTCCAGCACGATGAGCAGGTACATGTGGGTAGAAGGCAGCTGTGAGCTGGAGCCCTGCGCACTGGGGCAGGAGATGTCCAGTTGCAGCTTCCCCCTGCAACCCAGAATGGTGCAGCAGGGGCAGGAGGAAGAGGAGGCGGAGGAGTCTCTGAAGGCATGGGGAGCCAAGAAGCATCCAGATGATTGTGGCCATACTGAGAGCAGCCCCACTGGAAAGTTGTGCACAATGGCCAGGGCTGGCAGGCTAGTCAGGAGCATGGCATGGGCTCCCCCAGGTGGGGCTCAACCCCTTGTGGTGTGCTGTGGGGGCAGCTGCAGGCTGGACCCAATCAAATGGTGGGCACACCCTGCGGGCTGGATCCAATCAGTTGGCAGGCTGGATTCGGCCTGTGGGCCATATTTTGCCCACCTGTGCTTTAATCTGTCACAAAAAGGAGTAACAGGAGTCCAGTGTTTGAAAGCTGAATCCTAATTTCAGGTGGGTATGAAGGACAAATTTTTAAGTGCCATAATGGATTTTTTAAATCACACATGGTCAAACTACTCTTTTATCACTCATAGTCATTTTTTTAAAAAGACCTACTACAACTCAAGTAGAAGTAATAGAAGGGTTTGGTGAAGAAATCAGAGTTTGAGGTTCTCTGGTCTGTGATATTTAGATGGTGAGACAACATGATTCTAATGTTTCTATCTGGCCTTAAAATTGCTAAATTTATAAATAGCTATAAGTCTCTTCAATGGACATCTTGGGTCCAGGGAGATTACTGGATCACTTTATACATTATGGGTGCCTGTAGACATGCTGTGAGGCTGCTCCAACATGGTATAGCTCCTCCTGTAGCTCTCTTGCCTTGTCTCTGAGGAACACCACCAGAAGGCACAGGTCACATTACAGGCACTCCCTCACCTGGCTGACACTGGAAGGAATCTGCAAGCCACAGTCTGTACAACACCAAACTAGGACCTGGGTGGAAGCCTGGATGGTCCTGTCTGGATAGACATCTCACAGGTGGAAGCAGAAGAAGAGTTGGAAGTGCCAGTGGTTCTGGGATTGCAACGTCCTCCAGCCATGTCTCTGGGCCTTTTAAACTGCTGCCTCTTACTTTTTGCCTCTCTTTCCAAGCAGACCTTCCCTAGTAAATTCCTCTGTAGCTGGCCTGTTTGCCGTTCCTTGATCTGAATGGTTCCCTTTTGCCTGCAAACCTTTTCCCCCTTAGCAAGCTTACAGTGAGGAATGTAAAAGAGAGTTTCCAATTAAACTCCCCGTCACTCTGGACTCTAGTTCAATAGGGGACTTTAGTCTTGGTCTAGCTATTGAGTTTTAGCTACTAAAATAAAGCTATGTAGGTTAGCCAGTCCTAATTAAATATACAAAAGAATCTTACCTTTCAGGCTTGCTTTAAAAGAAAGATGTGGCAAACTCACCTGCAAACTGCTTGTAAACTGTCCTGTTTGCTGCTCTTCTGGTCACTTGGGCCATGTCCAGACAAGCATGGCTATGCAGTATGTGGCATGGCAGACACATCCATGGTGTCACATACTGCACATTCTGTTGTTCTCTGTGCTGCAAGGCAGCAAAAAATACCTACTGGAAAAAAAGTGGAGTGCTGCATGCAGCAACAGCATGCACTGCCCAAAGCTGAAGCCTGGCTGTCTGGAATCACACTCCATTGCTAGCCAGGCTCTGTGTGGCAGAAGCGATGTGTCTGCAGCCCCAGGAAGCCCCCAGGAACCCAGGAAAGGCTGCTGGGGCCAGCCCAGTGCTGGCCCCTACCTCCCCTACCCCACCCAGGGTAACTTGCCATATCTCCTTACACCTCTCCTGGGCCTGGAATGGCTAGACCCCTTTGTTAGGGCTTTTTGTCATACCCAGGCAGTAATCAGTCTGCAGTCAATCCACCCAGCTGCTCAGACCACACATCCAAGCACACAAACCCAACAAACACCCCTTAGCAAGCCAAACACATAGGCAACTCTGGCACAATTACCTTCCCAGAGCAGGATTTGGCACTTGGTTCCTCTTCTCCTTCCTCCTCTTGCTCCCAGCGAACTACTTGCAAACTGTCCTGTTTGCTTCTCCCTGTTCACTGCCACTGTATATACCCATGGTACATTCATGCTTTGAATATACCAGTAGTTCTGGTCTCCTTGTCTCCAAAAGGCTAAAGCGGAGATAGAAAAGATACAGAGAAAGACATAGGCAGAGGGAGAAAAAAATATTTTTGGGGCCTGAGTGCACTTGCGCCCCCCCACCAACAGGTAAGTCTGTGTGGGGAAGGGGCAGAGGGAGGAGAAAGGTCCATAGAGGGGAGGAGGCAGATGGAGGCCCCACTGGTGAGGGAGAGAGCTTGACACAGGCAGGAGCAGGGGCTAGGGTGAGCGGGGCCACACAGCCCGGCCAGAACCCCACTTGCCCCTGCCCCTGCCTCACTCCCGCCCTCACTGCTGGGGCCTTGATCTGTCATCCCTCCTGTGCTGGTGAGGCAGGGAGCACACTGGGCCAGGAGAAGGCCCTGCACAACTGGGGCGGGTGCAGGACAGAGCCACAAGTGGCTTATCCGGGAGGGGCACTTGGCACAGGGAGAGGGTGGCAGCTCCCACCCTGCATGCAGCCTGGGAGGCTTGGGCATGTGTGCCCCAGATCTGTGTGGGTCAGGGTGGGCTGCCACTGCGGGCTGGGCCCAGGACTGCACAGGGTTCTTCCTGGCAGGCTGTGGCAGTGCTGGAGAGGGAATGGGGGGGTATAGTGAATTTTGGGGTGGCTGCAGCCCCCCCTGTAGCCCCCTTCCCAGTGCTGTCACCGCTGTCTACCCCTAATGCAGCCCAGCCCAACCCCTTCCAGGAAGAGCCCAGTGCGGCCCCGGCCCCAGCTTGCAGTGGCAGCCCACCCCACCCGGCACAGATCTGGGGTCACATGCCCCTCATGCCTCCCGGGGTGTGTGTAGTAGCAGGAGCTGTGTCCCACCAATGAGCCGCTCATGGCTCTGTCCCATTCCTTGTCCCAGCTGTGCAGTGCTTGCTCCTGCCCCTGCCCCTGCCCCAGCCCCAGCCCCAGCCCCAGCCCCAGCCCCAGCCTGTCCCTCATCATTGTGTGCCACAGGTGCCAGAAGCCCACAGCCAGGCTGTCTTGCGGCCCTACCGCTACTCCGCGGTTGGGGGGGGCTAAGCCCCATTAGCCCTTCACTTCTGCCACCAGTGGAGAAAGGACAACAAAGCTAATCAGGCTATATAAACTAGGATTTTTCTGCTTAGAGAAGTGAAACTGAGGGTGGGAGACGGGGAGGAACATAATAAAGATCTATGCAAACATGAATGGCATGCAGAAAGTAAAAAGGGACTGACTATTTACTGTCTCAGAATCCTGGAACTAAGTAAGTATAATGAAATGGTTAGGAAGCCAGTTTAACGTAAACAAAAGGAAGTTCTTTTTCGTACAGCCTGTAATTAACTTCTGGAACTCATTAACAAGATGTTGTAGGGACTGATAATTTAATTCAAAAGGGGACTGGACAAATTCATTCAGGATAGGTTCATCAGTAGATATTAAATGCACTTCTGAAGTTGCATCCCAAATTATTAAAGACTTTCCAGGGTTCTGGATGCTGGAAAGGGAAGAGGGAGAGGGAACAGATCAATCTGGAGAAATATATTTTCTCAGGTATCTACTCTCTACTTGGAGAGATCTTGGAGTCATTATCGATTCCAAAATGAACATGGTCCAACAGTGGGGACGTGGTCAGGAAGGCTAACTGCACCTTGTCATGCATCCACAGATGTGTCACAAGCAGGGCCAAGGAGGTGATCCTCCCCTTCTATGCGGCACTGGTCAGGCCACAGTTGGAGCACTGCAACCAGTTCTGGGCGCTGCACTTTAGGAGGGATGTGGCCAGCATCGAGAGGGTCCAGAGGAGGGCCACTCGCATGATCTGGGGGCAACAGGGCAGACCCTACAAGGAGAGGCTGTGGGACCTGAACCTGTTCAGCCTTCACAAGAGAAGGCTGAGATCTATAAACTTACCGGGGGGGACCAGCGGGGAATGGGAGAGACCCTGTTCCCTTAGCACCTCCTGGAGTAACAAGGAATAACAGCCATAAGTTGTTTGAGAGTAGGTTCAGACTAGACATTAGGAGGCACTACTTCACAGTCAGGGCAGCTAGGATCTGGAACCAATTTCCAAAGGAAGTGGTGCTGGCTGCTACCTTGGGGGTCTTTAAGAGGAGGCTTGATAATTACCTAGCTGGGATCATATGAGCCCAGTATGCTCTCCTGCCCATGGCGGGGGGTCAGACTTGATGATCTACTTATGTCCCTTCTGACCCTACATCTATGAATCTACTGCTATGCGATTAATTTACTGGGCTACATGGACTTATGGTCTGATTTAGTACAGCATTTCTTCTGCTTTTATATTCTTGTGAATTATAAATTAGTGAATGCACAAAAATACATGAAGGCAGCAGTATTTAGACCATAGGAGCAAACAATAAGAAAGGGTTTTTTTTCCAGGTGGCCCATAAGTAATTGGAGGATAGACAGGTACGAATCAGAACAGAAACAATTATGCAGTGAGATGGAGATTAAATGAAAGCTTAGAAGTACAGCAAATGAAAAAAAATGGGCCCTTGACTGTATCAGTATTATGAGACATTATAGGTCTTTCCTTTTTCACAATAGAAATCTATAGGTTTTCTCTATCTCTGCAACCATTCTGCACCCTCTCCTCCCACACTTCCCCAAGCCAATTAGTAACCAACAAGTGCAGACCTGATCCTGGAAATCAGGGCCAGAACCTTTTCCATTCACCTGCTTCTAACTGTTCTAGAGCCCATTTGAAAAGGATAGTTTAATTTAAACAACATGGCACATTTTTTATTTAAATATCAAAACAGGATATTCTGACTATTTCAACACTTTTTTTCAAAACAAGAAATTTGTTGAAACTTACCTCCCTCCAGAGAAAAGTTTCAGTGTTGATGTTTTGGTATTTTGTGATGCAAAAAGTTTTGTAGAAAAATTAATTCCTAACTAGCTCCAGATACAAGGCCAATCACCACCTTGGGCATCACCAAGGATTGAGAAACCTCAAGACCTCAGAGCATGAGTTACTACAGCTTTATCTCAAGAACCAAAACTGTCAAACTGACACTGGGCAAACATAACCTTTACATAGAACAGGACCTCTAAAACACCCTCATTCATAGATTACATTACTACTGTGTACATAAATTGTCCACTCTGGCTATACATGCTAAATAGAGAAAGGTCTGGTGCTAAATATGTCAAGATGAGGAAGCCTTTGACTTAATGTTGCTGTGTTATCTCTTGACTGAGGAACATATGTACTTCTTGATTGTGGAATGTATCTGTAGTTTGCTTCTTATCCCAACCCGCCTGTTGGCCAAGGAACCAATTATTATATGCTGGCCTCTAGCTCTACTTCAGTTCATGACCTCTTGTTTTCAAATTATAGGAAGTATGGTATAGTGACAGTAAGACATAAGGGGTGTATACTGTAAGGTAATCTCCGTATATATATTGTAAATCCATTCCCATGAAGTGTGATACCAACAGAATGCCTTGTAATCTATGGTGTATGTCTAAGGTTAGATTGGAATGATGTAATTCAATAGCCTCTGTGTGTGTTATGTATCCTAGCCCTTGTGTGGTATGTTACATGTCCACAGCCAATATTTTATGATCTAGTCCATAAGCAGGATGCTAATAAGTAAGTCATTTCCTACAGCCTTGCAAAATTATACTCTGTGCATTGTGGGAAAATGTGAATATGCAGCCACCAAGGTATAATGACATGACTAAATAACAAGTGCAGCATGATGTGAGTTTATATCCCGTGCAGCTTGGGAAGGATAGTTCTTTGTCAGCATGTATTATCTACCTCTAGTGAATAAAACTCTATATGACTCATTCTATAAGGTTCCCTCCTCATCTGTATTATGGTTCATTGTAATTTTCCTGGCATTATGGAAGTTTGAGAATTTCTATATAGTGGTACTGTCTAGGACAATATAAATGTTGTTCTCATAAAGTAAGTCAATTTACTTGTTAAAAAATTAGTTACTATTACTTCTATAATACGTAAGCTTGTGAATAGTCTGGGCTAGTGGTAATCATATGTTGTTATGAGACTATGATAGATTTATGGCATTAGAACAATGGTGGTCTGTTCTTTCAATGATATGATGAATGTCCAACGCTTCTGGATTATAATCTAGATAGGAAAGGTTTCAGGGCTATGACATTTTTTATTGAAGACTGATGTTATGCTGTATAGATTTGTGCTCTCAATGCTCTAAAATTATTACACCTCTACATCATCCACTGCTGTCTGACAGTGACTACTATAGTACATTGAGTTCATAACTAATACAACATAACGAGGATAACATCTAGTAAGGAAATATGTGAGTTGATGCTGAATGATTAGAGTGCAATATGAGGTTACATAAACTAATTTATAGGGGTAAATTTTGTAAAAAGACCTCAGCTTGGCCTATGAATTGTGCTAAAAACTCTTTACACCAAGTTTTTGCACAGGCAGATTTTCCTGTCTGGGCATGCAACAGTTTGGATTTTGATTTTATTTTTTCACATTATATCAGCTTTTTCCAGCCATCCATTCAAAACATAACACAACAGTATATGCAGTGAATCTCAAACTTCTTCACCTACCCCACAAAAATGTCCAGTCCCATACAAACAACCCTCACCTCAACAAAAAAGCCCCCCAAAAAGCTTTGCAGTGTTAAACAACGGTCAGCAAACTCAAGCTCCCTGGCACAGGGAGGGGTTTTGGGTAAATCCAAAAAATGAGAACCCATGAGTGGAAGGGTTTTGCCTTCATCTGCTCTGCAAGCAGCTAAGGACTGAGAGTTCATCTGAAATGATCTAAGCTGCAAGAAAAGTGAGGATATCTCTGATCATAAAAACCTGGATTAGTGTATGCAGATAACCATGTAAATGAAATAATTTTGCATTTCTCCACTATGCATGGTTACAAATGCCATTTGTATGAACACATCCAAATATCTATGTGTAACCCAGGTGGCAGCCCAATAGTTGCCACCTCTGCCCAAATGTCAGGGATGGTGTGGTGAGAGTGGGGCTTCTGGCCAGCACCAATTTATTTTCCAGCCAAGTCCTGCTCCCCATAGAGCAGCCCGTCATCCCAAGAAGGTCTAACACTTAACTGATTTAACTATTTACACTTTATAATTTACAATTTACAAAACCAAAATAATAGGAAAGGTTATTCACAAGTGAACTTAAATGGCAAAACAAACCAGAATGCACTAGTCAACCCTTGACTCAAGAGGCACAGGTGGGGTAACTGGCAGCTTTCAGCTACTCCTGAGATGCTACAGCAAGGAAGCAGGATGCTTGCTTCCAGCAGCTCCAGCAGGTTTCCCAATAAGTGACAGACTGCAACAGTGTAAGCTCTTCTGGTCAGCAGCAATCAAATCGTATCAAACACCAACCCCACAAAGAGGCTGAAGGATGACCCTCCATGGCAGCCAAAAAAGACAAGCAACAAGCAACAGAGTAGGATCCTGAAACAATTGGCATGACCCAAGCACAAAGCTCAGGGACTCCATCCAATGACAATCAGCTGCAGAATAAGGGACAGGACTGAGTCCCCTCTGGGGCTGTCAGTGGCACAGGCAGCTCCCAGGGGTCATTACTCTAAACCCCTGCTCCAGATGACTGGCCGGGTGCCCCACATGCTTCACAGCTCACCAGTCCCACTCTGAGCACTGGCCTGTGCCCCGAGCTCCTGGGGACCCTCGTCCTGGTGCTCTGCCACTACTCAGGATCCCAGTGCCTTGCCTGCTGCTGTCCCATTTCCCTGGGGAAGGTAAGGGGTTTCCTCAACTCATTGGCCCAGCTACCTGCTCCGGATAAGGATGCCACCTGCACTCCTGGCCACTGCTTCTTCTATGCAGTGGAATGGGGGCCGACTGCCACCCCTAGCCTCTGTGACACCCGACACATCCAGCATACTGCGACTGGGCCTTGGGGCACCCACTCTCTGCCCCAAGCCCTGGCCGCTGCTCCCTTTCTGCTGCAGGGCTGGAGTCACGGCCAACAGCTGCTGCCTTCTTCTCTCTGGGCCTTCAAGGCTCTTCAGAGGGGTCTCTCTGGTCCCTCTGCTGGGTCATAGATTTCATAGACATTAGGGCTGGAAGGAACCTCGGAAGATAATCGAGTCCAGCCCCCTGCCCAAAGGGCAGGAAGTCAGCTGGGGTCATAAGATCCCAGCAAGATAAGCATCCAGTTTGCTCTTGAAGGTGTTCAATGTAGGTGCTTGAACCACCTCCAATGGCAGGCTGTTCCAGACCTTGGGGGCTTAGACAGTAAAGAAATTCTTCCTTATGTCCAGCCTGAAACAGTCTTGTAGTAGTTTATGACCGTTTGACCTCGCCATCCCTTGGGATGCTCTGGTGAACAAACGTTCCCCCAGATCCTGGTGGTCACCCCTGATAAATTTATAGGTGGCTCTTAGATCACCCCTGAGCCTGTGCTTTTCCAGGCTAAAGACCCCCATGGCTCTCAGCCTGTTGTCGTAAGGTCTGTTTTCCTGACCTCTAATCATGTGTGTGGCTCTTCTCTGGACTCTCTCAAGCTTCTCCACATCCTTTTTGAATTGTGGAGCCCAAAACTGGATGCAGTACTCCAGCTGCAGCCTCACCAAGGCTGAGTACAAGGGGAGAATGACGTCCCAGGATTTTCTTGAGAAGCATCTATGGATGCACACCAGTGTTTTGGTTGCTTTAGTAGCCGCAGAATCACATTGCAGGCTCATGTTCATCTTGTGGTCAATGATGACCCCCAAGTCTCTTTTTTCCATAGTGCTAGCCAGCATAGCACTGCTAAGCCTATGAGGATGCTGCAGGTTTTTCTTCCCAAGGTGGAGAACCTTGCATTTTTCGGTGTTAAACACCATCATGTTCTTGTCCACCCATTTGCTGAGCCTGTCCAGGTCAGCCAGGATCACCCGGCTGTCTTCTGGCGTGGATGCTTTGCCCCAAAGTTTGGTGTTATCGGTGAACTTGGCCAGTCCGCTTCTGACTCCAGTGTCCACATCATTAATGAAGAAGTTGAACAATATGGGTCCAAGGATATAGCTTTGGGGGACCCCACTGGTCACAGGACACCATGATGATTGACTGCCATCAATTACAACCCTCTGGGTCCAACAACAGACCCAATTTCCCAGCCAGTGGATCATGGTGGACCCAAGGCCACAATTGGCCAGTTTTGCCAAGAGGTGATCATGGGATACCAGATTGAAGGCTTTTTTGAAGTCAAGATATATGACATCAATCTCTTCTCCCTTGTCCAGGAAGGACGGAAGGAAGGAAATGAGATTGGTCAAGTAAGACCTATCCACAACAAACCTGTGCTGGTTATCCCTTAGGATGTTGGCGTCGGCCAGTCCATTAAGGGTGGCCTCTTTAATAAACTTTTCTAAGAACTTCCCTGGGATAAAAGTCAGGCTGATGGGCCTATAGTTAGCCGGATCCACTTTCCTCCCTTTCTTAAAGATAGGTACCACATTGGCCTTCTTCCAGTTTTTGGGCACTACACTGGAGCGCCAGGAGTTTTCAAAGATCTGTGCCAGGGGCTGGGCTATGATGCTCACCAGCTCCTTGAGTACCGTGGGGTGTAGATTGTCAGGGCTGGCTGACTTGAAGGTATCCAGCTTCTCAAGATGTTCCTTCACAAGGTCAGCATTTATGGAGGGCAGGGGATCTCCCCCACCTGGACCTCCCAGTCCCATAGTGGGCATGGGCATCCCATGGGACTGATGAAAGACCGACACCAGCTCACCCCAGCTCTTCTTAGGCCTCCTGCATCATTCCCCAGAGTCACTATCAGCAGCCCCCCATGCCAGTTTGACTGCTGCTTTTATCCTCTCAGGCAGTTTCTCCCTGGCTTGCAAACCGGCCACCCAGGGGTCAGGGTGGCTAGCCCACAACCTCAGCCATCCCCCTTCCATGCAAATGAGGGGATTGAAAACCCCTTCTTTTGATTGGCTTCTCCTTCTGCACAGGGCCGGGCTTCCCTGCTTCACCCCTGGGGTCACTCAGAGTTCACCAGCACTGTTTCTAGCCTAGGGTAAGTATCTCAAGCCAATCTGGTGAGCCCACAATGGCAGTCTGTTACATATGTATAGAAAAGATCTGATGTGAAAAACTGAGCATGGAGTAGGATGAAGAGAGGAAGGTTGCTGTAGAGGCTGTTTTTGAAAATGAAGTTTGTGAAAATTTCTCTGGAGACTCTGGAGAAGGTTGAGTATTTCCTGTACCTTGGAAACCATCTCTCACAGAAGGTTGACATTGCTGAAGAAATCCAATATCACCTTAAATATACAAGTGCAGACTTTGGATGACTGAGGAAACAGGTGTTCAAATATCAGGACATCAGATCCAAAAGCAAGCTCACAGTTTATCAAGCAGTCATGATTCCCACCTTACTGTACAGAGATAAGACATGGACTACATACAGGATACACCTCAAGTCCCTTGAGAAGCACCATCAGTGTTGGCTGCAGAAGATCATTTGAATCCAGGAGGAAGACAGACACACCAGCATTAGCATCTTCCCATAAACAAACACCATGAGCATTGAAGCAATGATCATCTAACATCAACTTTGCTGGGCTATCCATGTCTTCTGGATGTCCAGAAGACTCCAGACTCCCCAAGCATGTTTTATTCTCCCAGCTCAGTCGAGGTGTATGCTCAAGAGGGCAGAGGAAGCATCTCAAGGACATCCTCAAAGGAAACTTGAAAACACGTAATTATCAACATCAACTTTGTGGGGGAATATCTCTCAGGACTGCCTCAAACGGGCAGGGAGTCTGCTGCAAGAATCTCAGTGCTTTGAAACCTTACAATGACAACAGGAGATGGAAAAAGGGAATGGCAAAACAACATGGCGTGGACCAAATCAAGAATCCAGAGCCACCCACCCCACATGGAAACATGTTCCTGAGTTGCAGCAGATTCTGTCAATCCCAGATCGGCCTCATCAGCCATCTTCAAACCCACAGATAAAGCAATCATGGAAGACAATTGTCCTCAACTGCAAGAGACTGCTGATATTGTGTGAAAAGTTCTGCAATTCAGGAACCTCCATTTTAGTATTCTTATTTTTCAAAGAAAAAAAATAACTAAAGAAAATTTCCAGAATGGTGATTTTTTTTATTGATTCTACAAAAAAAACCCAAAACCAAAAAACAAAACTATAGTGTTTTTCAATGTAACTACATTTCCAGCTACTTGTCCATAAACAAATCTCAGGTTTCTAAAACATATTCATTATTCAAACTCTCAGCAGATTTTTTGTGAATTTCATGTACTTTATGGTTGGTTGTCTGAAATTGAAAATCCATCACTGAAGCTCTGTAGCTTAGTTATGACTGACGACGTAACATACATGGTGCCATTTCTGTTCCTTGTCTGGATGAGTGTATGACTTATCAGGTTTCTAGTATATATATTCTGATAAATATATATCAGAAGTATTTTCACAAGTATTTCATCATGGCATAAGATTAACTTCCATTGAGCACTTACACTAGTAAGATGACTTCAAATGTTGCAGAAATGTGAAACTAAATCAGCATGTATAAATCTGCATGTAAACATACAAAGGAAATTTGTTGAGTAAGCTGACAATTTTAAATATATATATATCAACATTTCAGCTACTCTGTGTCTTACTTTACCCATCTGTAAAATGTATCTAAAAATAATTAACAGGGTTCACACAGAAAAAGTGCAGAAAAACACAGATTTTCTCATTTTAAGGAGAAAAACATGAATTTTCTCATTAAAAGAGAAAACTGTGAGAAGAGGCAGGTTTCCCCTTGCAGGCTGGCAGAGTTCCAGCCTGCAAGGGGCTATGGGCAATGGGAGGAGGGCAATCAGGCAGAGGGCACCACATACATAGATTTAGAGATGCTAGGGTCAGAAGGGACCTCAACAAATCATCATGTCTGACCCACTGCCTGGGCAGGAAAAAGCGCTGAAGTCAGATGACCCCAGCCAGATGCTTCTCCAGCCTTCACTGAAAGACCCCCAAGGTAGGGGAGAGCACCACTTCCTTTGGAAACCCATTCCAAATTTTGGCCACCCTTCCCATGAAGAAGTTTTACCTGAAGTCTAGACTAAATCTGCTTTCTGCCAGTTTGTGACCGTTGTTCCCTCTAAGGAGTAGCAGTCCATGAGCGCACTGCTTTGGTCCATGAGCGCACTGCTTCGGTCCGTGAGCGCGCCGCTTCTGTCCCGCCTCCCCTTTTCGGCATGGTGCGATCCACTGGTAACTGTCCCAAAGTAAGTGTCCAGGTGGGAGCAGGCAGGGTTCGGCCACCACCCTTCTCCATGTTAACTGCGGTGGGGGAGTGGTAACCACTCCTCTGCTGCTACATTTCTGGATCTATGGGGAGCCCAGTGGGCCAGGTAGCATGGCCCTGTGTGCTAGATTGGGCATGTGGGGCTGAGCATAGGCAGTGCAGGGACCAATCTGGGTGCCCAGGACCCAACACCCATGTATGGACCCCACAATGGGCCTGACCTACTGGCTGGTCCAGCACCACTCATCCAAAAGGCCAAGCACCAACTGCCCTATGTTATTCCTGCCTTTAATCACCCATCTGGACATGTTCTCCCCTGATTATACCGGCTGGGGGCTGGGGCAGGATCCGCTGGCTCTGGGGAACTGCTCTGCTCCCGTGCATCTCCTCAGGGAGCAAGGAGGTGCATGGCATCAGGGCTGGGGAGTGGAGCAGTTCCCCGGAGCCAATGGAGCCCACGCCAGAACCCAGCCCCCAGCCCCCAGCCCCCAGCCCCCAGCCCTGCCTTGCCTCACCTTGAGGAGAAGCCACTGCCTGCCCCAGGGGAGGCTCTGCCAGCTCCAGGGAGCTGCTCTGTGGGCTCTGCCGGCTCTGGGGAGCTGCTCCACTCCCTAGCCCTGATTGCATGTTCCTCCTTGCTCCCCGAGGTGATGCAGGGGAGCGGAGCAGTTTCCCAGAGCTGGCAGAGCCCGCCCCAGCCCCCAGCCCCTGCCCCTGTCCCTGCCTCCACCTCACCTCGCCTTGGGGAGGAGGAGCTGCCTGCCCTGCATGAGGAGTGAGGAGCTTATCTTAGGTAAGTGTCCCACACTGGCCCCAGTACCTCCACCGTGGTCCATGCCCAGCTCCTCTCCATGAGGGTGCATGGCATGAAAAAGTTTGTGTGGCAAGATTTTTACTTCTGCGCAGCCGCACACCTTAGAGGGAACACTGTTTGTGACCATTGCTCCTTGTTACCCCAAGAGGCGCCCTGGTGAACAGAGTATTTCCGATAACTTGCTGTGTCCCCCTGACTGAAGAAGTTCAGGTCCCTTAGTCTCTCCTCATAGGGCTTGGCCTGTAAACCCTTAACCATATGAGTGGCCCTTCTCTGGACCCTCTTGAGGCTATCCACATCCTTCTTAAAGTACGGCGCCCAAAACTGGATGCAGTACTCCAACTGTGGTCTGACCAATGCTGCATAGAGGGGAAGTGTCACCTCCTTGGTTCTTTTTGTCATGCATCTGCTAATGCATGATAAAGTGCAGTTAGTTTTGCTAGTAATTTATCACACTGACCACTCATGTTCATCTTGGAGTCTACTATGACTCTGAGATCCCTTTCCACTTCTGTGCTGCTAAGAGGGTCATTTCCTAGCCAGTAGGTGTGCTGGATATTTTTACACTGTAGGTACAGCACTCTGTGTTTGTCCTTGTTGTACTGCATCCTATTGTGTACTGTTCACTTTTCTAACCTGTCCAGGTCTGCCTGCAATTGTTCCCTACCCTCCAGAGTGTGCACTTCTCCCTACAATTTAGTATCATCCGCAGACTTGGAGTACACTTCACGCCCACGTCCAAGTCACTGATGAAGACATTGAAGAGTACAGGTCCAAGGACCGAGCCCTGCAGGACTATACAGCCCACATCCTTCCATGTTAATACCACGCTCTGGGTGTGACCCTCAAGCCAATTTGCCACCCACCAGACCATGTAAACATCTAAGTCACAGCCTCTTAATTTATTTATGAGAATGAGATGAGATACCATATCAAAGGCCTTCCTAAAATCCAAGAAAACAATATCCACTTCTACTCCTGCATCTAAGTGTTTCCTGATGTGTTCATAAAACAAAACCAGATTAGTCAGGCATGATCTACCTGCTACGAATCCATGCTGGTTGCCCTACTGCATTATTTTCCCCCCTGGACTCCCACAGATATGATCCTTAATAATCTTTTCAAAGACTTTTCCAAGGATGGAAGTGAGACTGACATGCACATGCATGTGGCAGCCAGGCAGCATGGAAAGCAGCTCCTGCAACTCTTCAGGCAAATTGAGGGGTTGGCAATAGAGGCTGCATAGTAAGGGCAGGAGTTGGGCATGGCTGGGGTTGGGGGCACTGGGTAGCTAGATTGGTGCATGGGGCCTGGGGCTTGGCACATGCTGCTACAGGGCCCAGGCAGGGAGCAAGGCAGAGCCATGGGTGGCTCATCCAAGGGATAGTGGAGGGGCTGGCTCCCTAACACTGCATGCACTCCTGGGGGGTGGCATGGAAGGCACGTGCCCCCCAGATTTGTGCGTGGGGCAGAGGCAGCTGTGGACTGGCTACTGTGGGCTCAGGGCTTCCTGCCTCCACAGCCCAGTGGGTGGGATTTGGTGCAGCAGAGCAAGGCAGGGAAGCTCAGTGCTGCTGCTGGGAGCCCTGCATTGCCATGGCAAGGCACCCCCTGCCTGCCTGGCAGCAACAGGTGTGGTGCTGCAGAGCTGTGCCCCTTGCTGCTGCTGGGTGAGTGGGGAGTGAGGAGCACCAGCAGGGCCAGGGTGCTGTGGTTGGGGAGTGAAGGGCACCAGCAGGGCCCAGAGGGCTGTGGCTGGGAAGTGAGGTGCACCAGT
The DNA here is from genome assembly GCF_052110815.1 of Crocodylus siamensis. NCBI lineage: Eukaryota > Metazoa > Chordata > Crocodylia > Crocodylidae > Crocodylus > Crocodylus siamensis. The sequence goes on along the minus strand of NC_143404.1, from coordinate 32,456,358 downwards.
AGGGTCCAGGGGGCTGTGGGTGAGGAGTAAGGGGCAATGGCATGGGCAGGGCACTGGCATATCAGGACTGCTCAGCACCACAAGGCAGTGGGGAAGACAGCCACAGCTGGAGCCATGTCCTGGTGAGTAAAGGGCGCAGGGGGAGTTCTTATTTTCTATGATAAAAACCCCAAAATCAACCCCCCAAATTTATAGGTATTTAGAATTTATTTTATTATAGTGATTTAGGCACTGGTAGGCTTCCAAATTGCTTTAAAATTGTAAATATAGCAATAAAACATTGTGTTCAGCTGATACTTATATATATAACGCTGTTTCATTTTAACCACAGAAAAACGAGGATTTGGGGGTTTTATATCAGATTTTGTGATTTTTATCAGAGAATTTGTTGTTTTTAAATACAGAAAAGTAGGATCCCTATAGTGACTAACCATTTGCCAGGGCTTTGTTAGGCTTAGCAGGCTATGTTTATATAGGATTTGGGGATCTTTAGATGGGAGTTGCTGTAACATTTATGCTTAATACAAATTTTAGACAGACTTGATAACCTCTTAAAGCAGGAAGAAATGGCTTGGTAAATAGTTTTTCTATGGTAGTTTAGTGCAGACTGTTTTCTTTTTACTGATCAACCCTAATGAGAATTTGGGTATGTTCTCCAAATAGTCCACAAGTTGATCTATTGCTGTGATGTCATGTTCCAGCTGGGACATATTTTACAGAGGATTGTACATGCCTTTTCCTTCATGTTTTCAGTGATCCTGTAATTATGCACAAGGTCAGTAACGAGCACGTTTAAGCTGCAGTGAGCTAAGTCTGGAATGTTCTTGTAGCTGTCGTCTCATTTACTTGATACCGCTTGTCTGGCATTAGGAAAAGAAGAGGTAAGTGGTCTTACAATACTTATCCCTACAGGGTCAGTGTGCTATGGTTTATTTAATAACTCTCATTTTCATGCTGAACAATATTTTTGAAAAGTTGGCCTGTAGCATACTGCTATTTTAGCTGTACAAATAATTACTTGATCTGGGTTTGCCCTGGTAGTTAGTGCCTTATCTTGGGGTATTTAATAGATGACTACTTGAATGTGGGACCTCTAAGCAGTACCTGGCAATTTGTACAGAGATTATGTTAATCAGAATTAGTTGGGACATGGAAAAAAACAAACCAAGGGAAAATCTGATGAAAAAATATTTTTATTTTTGGAAAAAAAATGGTTGAAAAATGGTGTCTTTCTGTTGAAAAAAACAAGACCTTGCTAAAACCCAAATATTTACGGACGCAGATTCTTGAAACCCAAGAAATACTTTTTTCTGTATTTTTTTGCCCCCCTCCCATACCTGCCCCCTAACCACACACAACTTTACTGTTAATTCAGTAATAAAATTCTTTTCTGAGGCAGAACAAAGGCCAGGAATAACACTGTTGTGTATTGTACATAGAAGGGACAGTCTTCAGGGTGAGAATGTAAACTGTGAGAACTGAGCCTTTGTTGTAATGTAAGCTTCTATAATATTTTTCAGAAAAGAGCATCTTCATTTACATGAACTAGTAAGATTGATTCTATTTATGAAACATTTTGAAGTCCTTTCAAATGAATGGACTGTGTATACAATTGGATCACTAAATGTAATTGAAATTTTGCCATACTCTTCAAAGGGGGCATGGTTTTCACCCTATCTAAATGTAAAAGATTATTTATCATCATTATTGCATTGACAGTGATAGATGAGAGAGTCATCAATGTTTATGTAAGATACCAGTTTTCACTTCATGAATTCTCTGTTGTGTACACACACACACACACACACACACACACACCAGCCACCCCATATATTGGAAAGGTTTGCTGAATTGAATGGAATGAAAAAGATTCATAGATTCATAGATTCATAGATGCTAGGGTCGGAAGGGACCTCAATAGATCATCGAGTCCGACCCCCTGCATAAGCAGGAAAGAGTGCTGGGCCTACATTACCCCAGCTAGATACACATCCAACCTTCTCTTGAATACCCCCAGGGTAGGGGAGAGCACCACCTCCCTTGGGAGCCCGTTCCAGACCTTGGCCACTCGAACTGCATTGCTTAGCTCCAGGATGAAATTTCATTTATTCACCTGCTAAAATGGGCCATATTCTTTAGATCTCCTATAAATTAATATAAATCCAGAGCAACTCCATTGTCTTCACTATGGCTTCTTTAGCATACAGAGGGAAAATACAGTCTGTGGGCTAATTAAATGTACCCCGTTCAGCCTGCCCACTTCTCTCCTATCCTCCTGCATGGGAGGGCACCAGCCAGCACACAGCTTTCAGCAGGGCCACTGCTACCACTGCTGCAGCCGGCTGGGAACCTGCTCGGCTTCCCCAGCTTTCAGTGGCTCCTCCTCATGTCCCTGCTGCAGCACTCACTTCAGGCAACAGGTAGGGAAGCCGCAGCTGGGTGGGAGTGTGGAGTGTGGGTCTGGGGCTGGCAGGAGCCTGGGGCCCACATTCAGTGGTGCTGCAGGAGCACAGCGTTTGGAGCTCAGGTGGCAGGATGTAGATGTGTGTACAGGTTGTGGGGTGTGAAGAAGCGTGGGGGAGTGTGGGAACCCCCCACATGCCCTTCCCCCATGGCACACAGCCTTTGCTGGTGGTGGCAGCAGCAGCAGCAGGTGTTGGGCCTTTGGGATGCTCATGGTTGGTATAGGTGCAGCCGCCCAGTGGCACACAGCTCCAGCCAGTTCTGGAAGCTGTGCATGGCGGTGAGGAGTGGAGCCAGGCCAACCTATCTCTATTGCGTGGGGGTCACATGAAGTTCCCAGCACTCATGCACCACTGGAGGGAAGCCCCGTGTAATGGAGCCAGCTGCCTTCTCCACTTTCTGCCATCATGTGCAGCTCACAGGACTTCACTGGAAGTGACGGGGAGCCCTGCTTCCTGCTTCCTGGTGTAGATCCATAAGCTGCACATGGTGGCAAGGAGTGAGGAAGGTAGCTGGCTCCATGGTGCAGGGCTTCCCCACCCCAGTGGTGCATAAGTCACTAGAAGTTCAAGTGAGCCCCACATGATAGAGGTGGGTTGGCCTGGCTTTACTCCTCACTGCAGCGTGCAGCTTCCAGATCTGGCTGGAGATATGCACTGCTGGGCATCTGTGCCTGTGTGGGCCATGAACACCCTGAAGGCCTGCTGCCTGCTGCTGGTCGTGGGGGCTGCATGACATGGGAGGGCACTTGGGGGGGCACACGTCCGCACCCTCCCTCACACCCCATAAACCCCACTCACTTCCACACCCACACCTTGCTCACATCCCCCTATAACTCCCCACATATACACACACTAACACCCCCAACATACTCTACACCCCCAACATACAGCCACACCCCCTCACAAATCCCATATACACCCCCCATACACAAACAGGCACCTAACCATCACTCCACACACACACACAATATACAAGAGTAAGATTTTTTTTTTGAGCTATTATACAATTACCTCTATACAGGTTTCCCTTGTCAACCGTGGGGGTTAGGTTCCTGAAAATACCCATGGTTGGCAAAACTGTGGTTGGTACACAAAAGGCTTATAGGAAAAATGGCAGATGGTGGGCTGATGTGTGGCCACGGAAAACCGTGGTTATTCAAAGTGGTATACCATGGTAGCTAAAATGGTATATAGAATATTAAGCATGGATACTCAAAACAGTGTTTGGCAAAATCATGGTTGGTAAGGGAAACCCATATATATTATACAAACACACACAAATCAGGACAAAAATATTTTTTGAAATAAAATTAAAATATGTTATAGTAAATGTTTGATTGTTAGTGTATGATCTGGCTTTTTGGGGGGTTCCAAGATGGCACCTGCCTCAAAAGGAGTACTTCTAGGGGCAAGGGAAGGGGTGTCTGGTGGCAAAGGCCAAGGATTAGGGGGCAGGACTTCCAGTCCCAAGATGGCGACCAGGTGGCAGGGCACCTGTCAAGGAGCTTGGCTGCCATTGTGGCCCGCGACAGCGCACCAAAACTCATTAAGCAGTCCTTCAGCCAAAATAATTGCCCGCCCCTGGAATAGAGTTAACTTGAAATTCTGTGATGAAACTGTTTCTTCATATGACAATATTGATTAATTGAAACTGATACTCTTACCAGGAATAGAACAGTTTTGATGAAACTTTTGTCAAGAAAGATTTCTCAGGTCTATGAATTTCTGGTCATAGCAGAAGATCAAAGATAGACTCCCATCCCAGAGTTTGGGATATTTCACTGGTATTTAGACTGGAGACCTGAAAAAAAGTCTCTTACATGTCAGTTAATCACGCTAACCATTGCCTGTTGCTTTTCTGGGTTGGAGCTCTCCTTTTGGAGTTGCTCTAACTTGTACAAATAATTAAATAATCATTGTGCCACAAAGAAAGTGTCAATAGCTTAATAAGCTATTGCAGTAAGTAATTGCATAATAACTCAATAGCTTTTTTAGCAAAGCCCTCACCTGGGCGGTCAGAGACCCAGGTTCAAATCTGTACTCTAATGCATATTTATACAAAATAGATCTGATCCAACAGTAGTGATCTACTAGCCTGGCAAATAGTGCACACTCCCGGTTCAAATCCCTAAATTGCATCAGATAGAAAAGGGCCTTGATTCTGACATCCTAAACAAGTGCCCTACGCATTGCTTTCTTCTGGGCTGTAAGTGTCTCATTGTTCATGAAAAACTTTTGAAAGTCTTGATTTCATTCCCATTGTGGAAGGGGAAGTTTTTTGACATCTTGGATTCTGCATGACAAGAAACCAGTCTCCCACCAAGCTGTATTTCAGCTCCATGCCTCAGTAAATGAGTGAAAGGTTCCACTGAGTTCTGAGTTCAACCTAGGATACCACAGTTATATCTTGGCACAGATTGGTTAAGGTTAGATAAAAAGGTAAAATTTACAAAATGAAAGAAAACAGAGTCTTATAAATTATTAAGTTATAAAATGAGTTTGATGCTAAGCTCCTATTGGGAGTTTTAGATACATTTAAAATTCTGGGCCAAGATGCAGATGACAATGAACAGTACTTGTACTGAAATATTCCCCACTGCTGGCCTTGGGTTCTCTGATTTTTAGGGCATGATTCTTCCTTCACTGACACAGTTCCAACCTGATTCCATTCATCTGTCCCTAGCAGACTAATCAGAAGGGCAAATTAACCAGAGAGGGGAAACAAGCCTGAAATGCAGATTTTGAATCTGTCTAGAAAATCTTCAGAGTCTGAGGTTTGGATCAACGATCCTCGTTCAAATCCATCTTCAGTTTCCACTTAGCAAAACCAACAGGGAGACAGGCAAAGATGTGATAAATGGTATTTTCATCAATAAAATAAAACGTACTGTTTCTAATGAGCTCAGGTACAATCCAACTGGGATTGCTGCCAGCAAAGATTGCCTGTTTCATTACATGACACGGTCCAATTTTAGTTTATTTATTAGCTTGTGTAGCACCTATAACAACAGTGTCTGGGTGATGACAGAGCAGTTGTTCAAACAAAATATACTGCACCATTTTTACAACCTTTGGGACCTGTGCTGGCAGTTGACTGAGACAGGATACCAAACTAGAGGGAACAGTGGTCTGATCTGGTATGGGAGTTCCAATGTCCCTTAATTCACAAGATAGAAGTGAAACTATTTGTATCAGCAAGGACTTGCAAATCCAGTACTATGGCAGCAGTGATTTCCTTAGCCTTATGTTAGCACCAGTCTCTGTCTAATCTTGAGTACTGAACAATGTCTCTAATGAGGACAGTTCCCTTAGTATCTTTTTCTACCACTAAACTGTTCTAGGAGCTGGCCATTTTTGATCTTTTATATGAGGCTGCTTAAGTCCAAAGGCATGTCCATAGCCATTCTAGCGACATTCCACACACATGCAAGATCTTTTCATCATTTTCTCCTCTGCCAGCCCTTTTCAGTATTTTAAGGACAATATAGAGCTAAGATGGACAGAAAAAATATCTCACTAATTTTACACGATAGCTTTTACCAATAAAATTCAACATGGCAATTGCTCTTTTTACAACAGCACTTCATGATAGAATTCTGTGTTGCTATTTGTCCACTTGAAAACCGTGCATTAGTGGGTAGATGCTTGTGCATGGGGCAATTAAGACCATGTATATGTATAATGTAAAATATAATAGAATTGCCTCCCCAAGTACCTGATCTAGAAAAGGAGCCATAGAAACTGGTACCTGTGAGAACTATTTCCCATGGAAAATAAGCTTCAAAGATACGTGTGGCAGATTAAATGAGAGGGAAATAAAACACACAATAACTCATAGCATTTTTCAAGACTTTCTCCTTTCCTCTTGTCTTTTTGATAGGTATTAAAGAGCCCATGAATCTTTCTCAATAATTAGGGCTTTACCCCATTATACTGGTATAATGTCCAAGCTAGGTAATTATTTCCTACCTAGTATTCCTCCCATAATGACTGGTGGGAAAGCTATGCTACACTTCCCCTCCTAAATATTGCTGTGTGGAGTTGTTGAAACAGCAACTTACCTATTGCGTTCTACTGAAAATGGGACTCTAGCTCAATCTTGCATTTCCATCACTCTAGGTGAAAGATACTTTAGTGGGGCCTTGTCTGCATGAGATGTTGACTGTTCAGCAGTCGCATGGGAACAACAGTGATGTGACACTATTACACAGTAGTATTAGGTAGGGCAGCATTTTCCATTTCAGCCAGCGCTTTGACATTTCAACGGAACCGCATTCCATTTCAAATTTTTTTAAAATTCAAAACAGCTATTCTGTTCTGTTTTGTCGAAACTTTCGACGTTTTGCCCTTTCAAAACAGCCTGTACATTTGTCATTTCTAGCCTGATTTGGATGAAGCTTGCAGGAATGGTAGCCCCTTCTGAGGGCATGAAGCCTGCCAAGTTTCAAGGAGATAGGTCCAGGGGGTTCAGGGAAACTGCACCCCAAAATTTTGAAAGCAAAACATATGTCATGTGTGTATGTTAAGCCACAGCGGGGTCAAAACTGGAGGCTTGCTAGCCCTTGCTGAGGCCACAAAGCCTACTAGGTTTCAAGGAGTTAGGTGCAGGGGCTTCTGGGTTCTGTGGCCCTGCACCTCTAGCTGCTAACAGGCAAAACTCGTGTCATGGGTGCTTGTGGGGCTGTGTCTGTCTTGACGCAGAGCCTGCTAGCCCCTGCTGTGGCCATGAAGCCTGCCAGCTGTTAAGGAGAAAGGTGCAGGGGGGTTCTGGGGCCCTGCACCACTAGCTGTTGACAGGCAAAACTCATGACATGGGTGTTTGTGCAACAGCTGCCTCTCATCAGGCAGCAGGACTGAAGATCCCCCATCACTTGCCAACACAGACCTGGGGGTAATAATTGACCACAGTATGAACATGACCCGGCAGTGCAATGCTGTACCCAGCAGGGCCAACAATACCCTGGCATGCACCAATTGATGCATCTCCAACAAAACCAGCAAAAACATTGCAAAGAAGTGATTCTCCTGCTCTACTCAGCTCTACTTAGCATTGGTGAGACCGCAGCTGCAGTACTGCTTCCAGTTCTGGGCTCCACACTTCAACAAGGACATGGTAAAGCTTGAGAGAGTCCAGAGAAGGGCTACCCATATGATCAGATACTTGCACGGCAAGCTATATGAGGAAAGGCCGAGGAACCTGGGACTCTTCAGCCTGAAAAAGAGAAGGCGGAGAGGTGACTTGGTAGCAGCTTTCTGCTACATCAGAAGTGTACATCTAGGACTTGGTGAACAATTGTTCACCAGGGCACCTTTGGGGAACACTAGGAGTAATGGCTACAAACTCCTGAAAGATTGTTTCAGGCTTGTTTCAGGCTCAACATTAGGAAAAACTACTTCACAACTAAGGTGTCCAGACTGTGGAATAGGTTCCCTCCAGAGGTGGTGTGATCACCCACCCTGAAAATCTTCAAGAGGAGACTGGACAGTCACCTCACTGGGGTCACCTGATCCCAGTTGTCTTTCCTGCTTGGTGCAGGGGCCTGGACCCAATGATCTTCCAAGGTCCTTTCCGGCCTTACAGCCTATGAATCTATGAGTGGCTAGAGCCTAAATTTTAGGAGATACGGCTTTGAAACAGTTCTTCCAGAGACTTCCAGAGCAAGCTTTGTCAGGTTCCTTAGCCTCCCTAAGCTTCAGATAAATCACCTGTAAAATGGAGTCATTACACTTCCCAATTCACAGGAGTGCTGGAAGAGTAAGTTTATTAAGCAACTGTGAAGTACTATGGAAGGCTTTGTGGCCACAGCAGGACCTAGTAGGCCTGCAGTTTTCACCCTCCTCTGCCCCAAGACAGACACAGTCAGTTGCACAAGCACCCATGACATGAGTTTTGCCTGTCAGCAGCTAGAGGTGCAGGGCCCCAGAACCCAGACGCCCCGTGCACCTGTCTTCATGGCCTCAGCAGGGGCTAGCAGGCCTGCAGCTTTCACCCTGCTGCGCCTTAACACACACAGTGTCATGCATGTCATGAGTTTTGTTCGTCTGCAGCTTAAGGTGCCATTTCCCCCAAACCCCTGCACCTATCAGCATGAAACTTAGCAGACTTTGTGGCCTCTGCAGGGGCTATTATCCCTGCAGTTTTGATTTTGCTGTGGCTTAACACATACATATGACACAAGTTTTGCTTTCATGAGTTTGAGGTGCAGTTTCCCCAAATCTCAGCACCTATCTCCTTGAAACTTGGCAGACTTTATTCCCTCAGAAGGGGCTACCATTCCTCCAAGTGTAATCCAAATCAGGCCAGAAATGACAAAGTTATAGGGTGTTTCAACCTTCCCCATTATAGCTTATGGGCAAAACGTCAAATTGTCTCATTTTGTTTTGAGGCTGTTTTGACAATATCTGTTTCATTTCAATTTCACTGTTTTGACCTCAAAATGAGTTGAAACAGCCTCGAAACAAAATGTGGCGAAATTTCCCACAGCCCTAGTATTAGGCTACTCCACAGTAGCATCATGAAAAAGACATTTGTCTGCACTACTACGCAGTAACTCAGGCTACTGTACAGTCATTTAGTACTAGTTTATGAATGATCTGTATGAACAAGTACTAAATGACTGCACAGTAATGACTGCGCAGTGAGCATCTCATGTAGATGTGGTCTGGATGTCCATTCATTCACATAATAATAATAGTACCAGAACCTTTCATCTCAAGGTCATAAAGCCCTTTGCAGATGTCAGACCTCATTCTCATTACCAGAACAATGAGCAAAGGATGCTAAGAGATGTTGTCAAATTCTTCTAAAGATTTATCTAGAAACTTTTCCAGGCCTTAACCTTACTGTGGTACACCATGCAGTTGTATGGATTTTAGGCTCATTAGTCCACACTGAGACAGAGATACATTATCTACATTTTATAGGTGCTGAAGTTAGGGGGGAAGTCTATGAATATCCAGGGAATTGCCCCCATGTCTCCTAAGTACTAGTCTAGTCTCCTGTCTGCTAACCCATACATTCTTACCATTGTACAGCTGTATTCAGCTTGTAGATGTTGGGTTGAGTTTCTCTCTTTTGCAGGGACTCAATATTAGAGCCAAATAATTTGGCAGCACTAGGGGTATAATGCAGGTTTGTTCCTTTTTTTTAAAGTTCCTAGCCATTCACTCAATTCCAGTTCTTTTTCTTTCTCCTTCTCCTATGTCCAGTTTGGTGTTGACATTGCAGGGGGATTTGCAAGGCCAAGCAATTTTAGATTTGCAAAATATAGTGTTAAAATCTGTAAAAAGTAATCTGCTAGCCTTTCTAAAATTACTCTCAGGCACCAGTCTTCCTCGAGTCTAGTTAGATAAAATAAATTAGGAGTGTTTAGGTAAAGTTGTTCTTACAATAGACATTCAAAGGAAGGGGAAGGGGGATATGTTCATACTAACATATCTCTTGAACACAGTCTTCAATTTTTCTTTTACATAAAACCTTAACATTTTTAAAAGAAATCCCCCTCTCCTCAGAGGAGCGTGGGTGGAAATTTCAGCAATAGTGCTTGTATTTTGATAAAATAAGGATAAGAAGAGCTGGGCTTATGATGAAACGTTTGTCTGTGAATGCAGGTACTTAAACGGACTCCTTTTCTTTAAGCTCCTTACAGTTCAGTAATTCTCAGAACCCTCAGTGAGATGGAGATATGTTGCTATCTCTATTCCATTGAAAGGGACATGATCTGAGGGCTCACCTACTTTTTCAGTACCAAAGTGACACGGGAAGCTTTTCCAGAGTCCTCAGTTCAGAAAGTTATGTAGACATGTGCACAGCTTTACACAAGTGACTAGTTGTTTGACTTTGCAAATGAGCAATATGCTGAATCAGGTGTCATGAGAGCAGAACCCTGTTGAAAATCTATCCGGAGTCTAGATTTATAAAAGTATTTAGGGTTTTGCTCCACTCAGCATTCTTTCCCCCCATAGATAGGCCAGAACTTCCACTCTGGAGAGAAAGCCATAAAACAAAATAATGAAATGAGAAGAAAAAAAATAATGAGATAATTCTTTCTGCAAAATCCTTGTAATGGCAGAATGCATTTCCATAAGGCAAGAATGTGATCTGTCCTCCTGTACTGCTTCAGGCTACCCCAGCATTTTGTCCTAGATTTTGGTTTCTCACTGAAAGCCTAGAATTTTCTATGGGAAAGATAATATCCTAAACATATGTCTAATGATTGATTCTTTTATACATATATTTAATGAGTGTCTTATTATATATTACTCTCCAAAGGGGGGAAAAACTGATTTGGCTGGCTCTGCAGAATTGGGACACTAACTTTATTACTGCATTTTAGTCAATATTAAGACAAAGCAGTTTTTCATTCCATTGGGGGAACATAATGGGGAATAAGTCTCCTATTATTGTGGGTTATGGATAAAGTGGTTCGTTAACCGAGTAGTGATTTTTTATGTGGTATCAAGCAGTAAAAGCAAAAAAATCAGCTCCCTTTAAATATCTCTCTAGATTTAATCAGCTGATGTTGATGACAATGATGATAATGATATTTCATACTTCTCCAGGTTTTAATTTTGACAGCCTCAATGTACTTTATCAGGTTTGATGGATTCAATCTTATGACAGGTCTGTGAGGTAGGTGGTTAGGTCTTACTAGCTCCATTTTACAAGTAGAAACACTGAGGCTCAGAATGGGTATGGCCAACATTTCCAAACATGAATATTAATTTTGCATGTGTCTGTGAGTCTAGCTGTAGACCCATTAGGTCTCTAGATTTTGAGATCTTAATCTGGGGATCATAACCTCCTAGGGGAGGATGTGAATGGATGTCAGGACTTTTCAAGCAGTGTAATCTTCATGTTTGCTAAAATTGAAGGGGATCATGGACAGATCCCAAACAAATGGGAGAGGAATCCCCATATGGAGAAGGTGTGGTGGCATGGTATGGATCAGATTGATAACCATTGATACAGATGATTAAAATTGATATATAGTCTACTGACATCAGTTGAACACTAAAAAGATTTGGTACTGAAATGAATGGGTATTTGAAAATATTGCACTAATTGATTTGCTGAAGTGGACCAAAAACAACTTCATCCTTCAATGAGCCTTCTTATATTCAGCAGTGCTGCCTATTTTCGTTTCTTTCTTTTTGGGGGGTATAAAATGAAAGATATGAAATCTGTTTGGTATGTGCAATATCCCAGTCCAGTATACTAAGATAATGGATGACAGCCACTCTTAGTGGGACCCATAATCGGAGAAATGTAGCCATAATTACTAGCCATTTTGTATTAATTTCAGTGAAGTCTCTTGTGCTGTCCATACACACAGTGAGTTTCTGTGAAAAATTTATACTTTTTTGTTTTTTTTATTGCTTTCAATCTGACAAAGCCATTCTGATTCTTTGTCTATGGAAAACCAAAGTAGAAGAGCAGAATTAGACTCTGGAATGATCTTCTTATATTTAAGAATATATATGGATGCCTGCATGCATTTGGATCCTTTCACACTAGTCTGGGATTCTGTTATCACAGAGTTCCAAGTGGGCTTCTTAACAATGTATTATTTTCTACTCCAACAGAAGACAATAGGAGATAATGGAATATTTTAAGTATGCTTAGATTAATTTGAATGTGAAAAATTAACTTAGACATGACAAAGAATGCACTAGCTTTTGTGGAATGTCCAGGTTTGCTATTGTCTTTTGAATCTCAATAAACCTTATTGGAATGCTGCTTAGAAACAGGTAATTGGGCAAAACAATGGCAACACTACAGAAACGACCAATTCTGTACCTTGGGGAGCTTGAGTCAAGTCATTTCTGTCATCAGACTTCCCAGTCACCTGCTCAGATACCTGGGGGGAAAATTAGGGGTGCACAACACACATTGTTTCTTTTGTTAGAAGTGCCAAGTTCGGTGGAGATGAATTGACCATCTGTTCCAGTCACAGCAACAGTCTGGCAAGCTGTAAACTTCATTTTTATAAGTTGCCACTTTCCATCAGTGCTAACAAAAGTCAGAGGGAATTGTTTTTTATTTTCTCTATAACATTCTCCTTTTTGACAATGTGTAGCTGAATGCCTTTTTCTACCTTGGTTTTCTCTCCCCTGGTTCCTGACCATGAAAATCAGAAGGGCATCTTATTTGCAGGTGAGTAGATAGGAAAGTGTTTTTTTTCAAGGCTGAAACTAATCCCACTCGGTGAATTGTACAACAAAGGAGACCTGTACAACAAGCATTCTCCTTTGCAAAATTTCTCCATACTAATGTCTGTTCTTCAATCCACACAGTGAACACTCCAAGTCTAGGGCAGTCACAGTCTTCTACCATGGTTAGGGTCAGATCTTTCTTGACTCTGCTTTCCCTTTGTTGTATGAATGAGACAATACAATACAGCAACATCAGTAGAGAGATGTATTGGATGAAGTGAGCTTCTGCTAATGAAAGTTTATGCATCTCTGATTCCATTGGTCTATGAAGTGGATCTCTACCTTGCCTTCTGCCATACAACATTATACTATAGATGACTGTAGTCTGTTACAATGGTTCCCTAACAGTAATAGCTAAAAGTACATAGTACTACAAACAAAAAACCTTGTTAGAGCTATTGAGCTCCATATGAGATAGCCTTGTGTGCCAAGACATTTGTAGTGTGAACGGGTAAACAATCAGCTTTTGGGTGTGCAAATATTTACCATCATTTTCAGTTATTAACAGTTTACTGCAGTTACAGATGTCTGTGCCAGGAAGGAAAAAACAATGAGATTTTGAGGGAAGAAGAAAAGTACATTATACCTTTTGAGGTGGAATTTAGTTTATAAATATGCCGAAGCCCCTTCCTCTTCTAAGAAGTATCTGGAAAGAAAAAGAACATATTCTTACATTAATTATTGATAACTACAATTATCTGTAGTATTGTTTTATCTCTATATGGCATACTTCACTGCAAAAAGTCCCAAGACTTTTCTCAATCTGCATGCATTTTCACTCAAATGCAGTCATCTCTGCCACAACAGTGAGATACTGGGAGCACACATTTTCCTTGGGAACATTGGGACACCTCTAATCTTTTAGTATTTCCATGAGATTATTAATAATCATCAACAGCAGAACTCAGGACTTACAATTAAGTGTTCATTCTATGTGGAGCACATGAAACTCCATATTTCTATTTCTGAAGCACAAAGACACTTCTTGGTTTCTGAAGACTGAAGGCACTGGATAGGTTTGAATATTATCTCTAAGTTAGCCTGAAAGACTGAAGCCTCCCTCCTTGTGATTTGATATAGTAAGTCTATTGACTTGTTCATCACCGTAGGCATGCTTAGGAATTTTGGCATTGTGGGCATGGTGTATTTAGGGTTGGGGATAGGGGTGGAGGGGCATGGTGGATTGTCAAGCACCAGAGAGTAGGGGGTAAGTGAAAGTGGCAAGCACTAGAGTCTCTTACCTCCCTATACATAGGCTGCTACTGCCATGGCACGGGCTCTGTTGGGGGATGCTATTTTGATGACCTCTCTAAATTGGTGTCCTATTCATCCACCTCGAGGTATGCTACAGGTCTGTCTATAGTGATGGTAGTTATTTCAATACAGAAATGTTGGATTTGGTATAATATATCAGATCAGAAATCTATTTAAGCATGTACAATATTTAGGTCAGATACTCCTCATAGTTTCTCACTGAACACAATGAACCCTTTTGCGCCTTTCAAGACAATACTTACATGTTTCCCAAATGGATGTTTCCTATCTCGAACAGTCCTGTAACATAATGTTTTCCACATTCTGGGATGGTAGTGAAAGGGGAAAGCAGTGTTGATATAAGTTACTGCAGACCTTGAAAAAGTATAACTGATTTCTCTCTGTGCAACTGTGGACAGCATTTCAACCATAGGTTTAATAGATTCATAGAGTCATATATGTTAGGGGCTGGAAAGGACCTCATGAAATCATCAGGTCTAGCCCCCCTGTACTTGGGCAGGAAAGACTGACCCCAGCAAGATGAGTGTCCAGTCATTTTTTGACTATCTCCAGGGTAGGTGGTAGAACCACTTCTGGGGGGAGTCTGTTCCAAATTCCAGACACTCAAATTGTAAAGAAAATTTTCCCTTTGTACAATCTGAAGTGATCTTTTAACAGTTTGTGCCCATTGTTCTGTGTCTAGTGTTCCTTGTCCGTTGTTCCTTTCCCTGGGATGCCTTGGTGAACAGATGTTTCCACAGGCTCTGATATACACTCCTTATATACTTATAGGCTGCCACCAAGTCCCCTTCAGTCTTCTCTTCTCCAGGCTGAACAGTCCCATGTCTTTTAGCCTCTCCTCATATGGCCTGCTCTCTAGACCTCTAATTATAAATTTGGCACTCCTTTGGACTCTCTCAAGCTTCTCCTCATCCTTCTGAGAGAGTGGACGCAGTACTCCAGCTGCTGTCTCACCAAAGCCAAGTAGAGAAGGAGGATGACATCCTTAGTCTTGATTGAAATGCATTGGTAGATGCATACCAGTGTTTTATTCACTATGGCATCACATTAGTGTGTTATGTTCATTTTGTGGTCTATCATGAGCCTCTTTCAGTTGTGGTGTTGGAAAGTGTAGCACCACCAAGCCTGTAAGTGTGTTGCAGATTATTTCTCCCCAGATAGATCTTCCCACCTTGCAAGCCTGTCCAGGTCAGCCTGTATCCCCAGCCTGTCCTCTAGCGTGACCGCACTACCCCATAATTTAGTGTAATACACTTTCCAAGCCCCTCCCCCTCTTACAGCAGAAAGTTTCTGAGTGAATGCTATAATCCACACCAGATTCGGACACATGAACTGAAAAGACCTAGCAAGGAGTAAAGGAGAAGGATTGTTACATGCTACTGCCCTGCTTGGCTGACTAAGATAAAGGTATAATTCAGCCAAATGAAGCTATTTGTAGAGTATTGCACTTCTCATCGTGATAAAGTGTGGCTGGGTTATCCCATCTTTCCAAGAGCTTAAAGAAAATTAACTCTCAGAGTGTCTACATGTTTAAATGCTTTGGGTTGCGTTTTGTCTAGAGTAGCTTACTCTAGAGTAAACCCAGCCTGAGTAGGTGTCTACATGTGCAGGAAAGCAGGAGCAGATTTGTTGCTCATGGCAACAGCCTGCTTCCACCCTCACTGGCCCTGCACCAGTCCCCTGCAGCAGTCGGGGGGGGGGGGTTCAAGGCTCCCCTGGGTGGTAGCCCAGTGCCGGGCAGGGAGCATGGGGCTAGTAGACAGTTGTCTCCTGGCAGAGCCTGGGAGATTGCTCCCTGTCCCCAGAAGCCACCACTGGAGCCTGGGCAGGGGCAATGTCCCCCTGCCCTGGCAGCAAGGAGCTCCTGGCCCCAGATCCCTGACTGGGGATAGGGAGCTAGGAAAGACCTGCAGGGAAGGAGCAGTTCCAGTCCCCTGCTTCAAACCACCAGTGAGGCAGTTAGCAATTGTGGAGTGGGGGCTGGGAGCTCTCTGCTGCTGGGGCAGGAGGACGCTCCCCAGCTCCAGTAGCAAAGTCTGCCCTGGCAGACTCCCAGGGGCAAGGAGCAATCTCCTGCCCTTTGCTTCCTGGCTGACTGGGAGCAAATTTGCTCCTGGTCATCCATCTACATATGTCGTACTGTGCAGTCATTGCTCCCAAGTAAATTTACTACTTTTATTTATAGGTAGCAAATTTACTTGAGGTTAGAGCAAATTACTGTGCAGTAAGTATCTGCATTCATAGATGGTGATGGTTATTGCACAGTAAGTTGTTCTAATCTCGAGTAAAGCACCTCATGGAGATGCACCCTCTGTGTACCAGATAACTATCAGTGAATTTCTTTCACACCTCCATTATTTGAAGAACCTAGTCTATATATGTTAACATTTTCCAAATATTCATATACATGCTCTGAGCAATAATTAATTTTCTAGGTTCTCTTTCTTCCTTCCTGGTTTTTATTATTGGTATTTATTGTTGTTGTTTGCATTTATAGGCCAGCTGTTTCAAAATCCCTCATGGTTAGGTGTGCTGCAAACAGATTTTTAATGACAGTTTTTCTAGTTAAAAATGAACTTGTAGAAGGTTTCATGAGTATAATTCTTTTTCACATTTGTTTATAGCTCTTCCCCAATTCTTTTCATTCTCTGGTATTTATAAATCAGGAAGTGAATGAACCACTAGAGCTGGTCACAGAAAGATTTCTTTTCCTGTGAAAAACTTAGATGATTGTTGTCCAGCTGATGGCCTGTGAGCTGCATCTGCCCCCCAGGTTCCCAGTCCAGATGCCACCCCCTTATTGTTCTCTTGCTGCTGCAACTGGAGTCTCTGGGATCATCCTTTCTCCTCCAGCTTCTGCTTCCTACCCCCAACCCTGGGGGCAGGGGAGTACAGCCCACAAGACTGAGGGAGCCGGCAGAGGGCTCTGGAGGACCCAGGGACTATACTCATCAGCAGAGCCAGATGAATCCTTTAGTGGGTCCTAGGCAAACAAACTCGTGGGCCCTGGGCCAGACGAGACCCCCCTCCCCACCTTGGCACTGCCACCTGCAGGGAGTGGAGCTCAGAGCAGCGTTACCAAGTCTGGCAAGGAAAAAAGTAGCACTTCCTTTAAAAACAAGCCCAAACCAAACCCAGCACATTTCAAAGAGAGGGGAGTAGGAGTGGGAGGTGTGTGGGGAGGTGTTGAGGAGGTGTGTCTGTATGTGTGGAGGGGCAACAGGGTAGGTTGGGTTGTATATGTGGGAGGAGAGTTGTGGGGGGCAGGGTGTGTGTGTGGGGGGTGTGTGGAGACCCCCTACACATTCTCTCCACCATGGGATACAGCCCCCACCACCAGCAGTGGCTCTCCTCAGGGCCCATACAGGTACCAACACCCTGCAACATGCGGCCCTGGCCAGCACTGCACAGTGGTGGTGAAGAACGCAGCCCTGCCAGCTGCTTCTCTCACACTGGGCTCCATGCAGCCCATGTGCAGCTCCATGTTACCAGGGGAAAGCAGTGTGGGCTGGAGAAAACTGCCTTCCCCACACCCTGCTTCCCATGACTTGCATGGCAGGGTGTGGGGAAGGCAGACAGCTCTGGGCTTTCCACGTTAGGGTGGAGCTGCATGTGCACTGTGTGGAGCCTGGTGCAAGAGAGGTAGCTGGTGGGGCTGCGCTCCTTGCTCCCACCATGCAACACTGATCAGAGCTGTACCCAGGCCTGTGTGGGCCATGAGTGCCCTGAGGGCTGCTGCTGCTAGCAGCAGGGGCTGTGTGCCGTGGTGGTGAGTGTGTTGGGGGTTCCCATACCCTCCACCCTCCCTCATACCCACACCCAGCCCACCTGAGCTTCGTGCTCCCTTGGTCCCCCCTGCAGCTCAAGGCCCTAGGCATGTGCCTAGTTTGCCTATGCATTAATCTGGCCCTGCTCAGCAGGGATTACCTGCCATGTAGTATGGCACAATGCAGCAGGCAGCCCATATAGCATGTGACTCACAGGGCCCTAATTTAGATGAAAAAACTTCATCATTTGAGAACTGTGGGCATGTCTACATGAGAGGCTACTGTGCAGTGGTAACTGGAGTTACTGCACAATAGTGCTGGTGTACACCTTTTAAGTGGCACTACTGCACAGTAGCCTAATAATACCGTGCATAATAGCCCTGTTGATGCTGTGATGCACCACTGTGCAGTATTATTCAGCTATTACACAGTCATTATTTCACGTAGACATGTCCAGTGTGAGGTTTTTGTCATTTGATTAAACATGAAAAATATTGATTGATTTCTGTTTTGATGAGGACAATAAAAATAACAAACATACCCATTTTCTATTTCAACTGACAGTTTTACCCAGCTGGCCTCAATACCTCAGCATGGGTTCTGTCTACCTTCCTTTGAAAGCCTGCATAGAGAATGCCAAATCAGATAGTTAGGTCCAATTTGGAAGCCTAACAGATGCAAGTGAAACTTGCCCACCCTTTCCTGATTTATGCTATGCAGAGACTGAAGCCAAGCTGAATTGCAAACAATCAGAAACCGTGTAGAAAGCCTAACTTACTTTTCAAGACTCCTGATTTATGCTATGTTGACAATTTCAGGAGCAGATAAGCTGAGTTCATGGTCAAAGGAGCATGGAATATGAAGTAAACTGGGGTAAATAAACATCCTGAGACAAGTGCCAGACCATTAAGTTATAGGAAAAAACAATCTGATTCTATTTAAGGATTTAAGCTTCTGGAGTATGAAATAATGTAGAGCATGAAATAATAGTAATATAGAGTATGAAATAATACTTCAGTATTGGAAAAGTGCCAGGGTATATTTATTCATCACTCCCACTGCTACACTGAATTGCTGCTGGCAGGTAACTAAATCCAATAATTATTAACAGGGAAAAAAGGCATGTCTGCTGTTCTCTCTCTAAACTGATTACAACTCAGAGGCTCTCTGAAGGGATGTGAGAAAAAGATTTGGGAGATGGGAGGAATTTGAAACTCATACTCTTAGCCATGTAACCTAAAGGGTTGAGGTAAGGGAGGCACTTCTTAGTCTCCGCGCCAAATGGGAAGGGTGAGGGGTGGGAGAGAGGGCAGGTGACGTGGTTCTCATTTAATGACAGTACTACCTGCAGCATGGAATGTGGCTGGCAGGAAGGGGTTTTGTGCAGGACCAGCTATGTTCATTCACGTGCATAGGACTCCTGTCTCTTTGACTGTCAATGGCATGTTCCTGATGCCTGCTCTCCCCTCAACTATTTTTCATATATGATTCCATAGTCTTCTGATGCAGCTGCTTCTGATGGACATTCCTGTAAGTGAGAAGATAATCAGTCCCTTGAGTTTAGCTTTGAGTTTTAGGTTTGCATATACCCAGACACAAAGAAGCTGAGCTATGATTCTCAGTTTCCACCTAGCATCCATCTGAAACTATAAACCAGCCTAGGGTCACTTGATAATTGACATTAGTTGACATTAACAAACCTTGAGGACTTGTGCCAGAGTTGTATATTGCCAGCAAGACCTGTAACCTACTGTCTTTTGAATTTCATTTTGATGATTTCTTAGAGCTGTAGCTGAATACAAAGAGCCAGACCTGGCTATTAGATTTCATAGATTTCATAGACATTAGGGCTGGAAGGGACCTCGGAAGATCATCGAGTCCAGCCCCCTGCCCCAGGGGCAGCAAGTCAGCAAGGATCATAGGATCCCAGCAAGATAAGCATCCAAATGTCTCTTGAAGGTGTTCAAAGTTGGTGCTTGAACCACCTCTGGCAGCACTCTATTCCAAACCTTGGGGGGCTCAGAAAATAAAGAAGTTCTACCTTATGTCCAGCCTGAAATGGTCATGGAGGACTTTGTAACCATTCAACCTTGTCATCCCTTGGGGCACTCTGGTGAACAGATATTCCCTCAGATCCTGGTGAGCACCCCTGATAAACTTATAGGTGGCCATCAGATCACCCCTGAGCCTGTGCTTTTCCAGGCTGGAGAGTCCCATGGCTCTCAGACTCTCTTCATAAGGTCTGTTTTCCTGAGCTCTGATCATGTGCATGGCTCTTCTCTGCACCCTCTCAAGCTTCTCCACATCCTTTTTGAATTGTGGAGCCTAAAATTGGGTGCAGTACTCCAGCTGCAGCCTCACCAAGGCCGAGTACAAGGGGAGAATGACGTCCTGGGATTTGCTTGAGAAGCAT
Organism: Crocodylus siamensis; assembly: GCF_052110815.1. Lineage (NCBI taxonomy): Eukaryota > Metazoa > Chordata > Crocodylia > Crocodylidae > Crocodylus > Crocodylus siamensis. The sequence goes on along the minus strand of NC_143404.1, from coordinate 32,436,223 downwards.
CCATGGATGCAGGCGAGAGTTTTGCTCACTTTACTAGCTGCAGCATCGCATTGAAGGCTCATGTTCATCTTGTGGTCAATCAAGACCCCCAAATCCCTTTCGTCCATAGTGCTGGCCAGCGTAGCACTGCCAAGCCTATAAGCATGCTGCAGGTTTTTCCTCCCAAGGCGGAGAACCTTGCATTTTTTGGTGTTGAGCACCATCAGGTTCTCGTCCACTCATTTCCTGATCCTGTCAAGGTCAGCCTGGATCACCTTCTGTGACAGCTGAAAATTAGGTCTGTGATAAAGGTGCTTGCTGAAGGCTCTATGAAGATTAGACGAAATGTTTTTCTGTCATTTGTTCAAATATTAAGCTATATGTTGTTGCTAAGAGCCTAATTAAACTTTAAGATGTAGTAAGGCCGTGTATAAAGTAAGGCCTAGTAAATTTAGCAAACCCTTGAAGTAGTAAGGCCCTGTGGCATAGTTAAAATTAACCGTATCAAAGGAATTCAAGGCTTGTACTGCTATTGGTCAGTCTAAGGACAGTTGATGTAAAAAGAATCTGAGTGGCTGTAATTCAACAGTGGCCGGATTAAGGACAACAAGAAGTCCTTTTTTAAATACATAGGGGGCAAAAAGAAGGTACCGGATGACGTGGGGCCCCTGCAAGACACACTAGGAAATCTGCTTATCACACCAGACAACAAAGCTAACTTATTTACCTGGATCAGTGGGCCCATGGATCTTGAGGAGCCCAAGATCCTTCCCGGGACCTCTTGGACAGTGCTGATCAGGGATGCCTGACTTTGCTAAGCTTTATGGAAAGAGAAACTTGTCGAGCATCAGGCATCAGAGGAGACTGCTGATAAGTTGCTGACATGAGTTATTATTGTCTGTCATTATCTGTCTTAGTATACTATGCATAGTCATATTTTTGTTAAGTCAGTAAACCTTTCTTGCCTTTCTACCCCCTGACCACACTCTCAATCAATCCCAAACCCTCTGCTGGCAGCTGGGACACCCTCCTGTCCTCAGATGTGAGCACTTTACCCCAGAGTTTGGTGTCATTGGCGAACTTGGCCAGTCCGCTTCTGACGCTCATCCTGAACTCCCCTCCCCTTTGGGTTGTAGCCCTTTAGGGCCTCACTGAAAAACCTCTTGAGCTTGTCAAAATCAGCTTTCTTGAAGTCGAGGACTTTTGTATTGCTGACTGACTTGCCAACTTTATGGCGGATGGTGAAGGTGATCAGCTCATGGTCACTGTCACCCAGCTTCCCTTCTATTGTTAGGTTGCTAATTAGGTTGTCCCCCATTGTCAGAAACAACTCGAGCAGGGCTTTACCTCTCATTGGCCTGTAGGCTTCCTGCATCAGATACAGCTCATCCACGCACAAAAGAATGCTCTGCGACTGCTCGGATTTGGCTGAGTGCACTTCCCACAAGATGTCTGGGTAGTTGAAGTCTCCCATGACAACCATACACTGGGAGTGCACGGCCTCAGCCAATTCCCTGGCAAACTCCTGGTCAAACTCTTGATCCTGGGCTGGAGGTCTGTATTAGACTCCCACCATTGTGTCCCCTGTGCCGTGTTCCCCACAGAATTTAACCAAGAGGGTCTCCAGTCATCCACCCTGGGTGCCAATGTTAGCTTGCAGGGACGCGTAGCTTTCCTTGACATAGAGAGCTACACCCCCGCCCCTTTCGTCCACTCAATCCCTCCTGTACAGGATATAGCCATCTATACCTGTGGTCCAGTCATGGATGGAGTCCCCTCAAGTCTCTGTTATCCCTATGACATCATAGTTATTTGTGTTAAGCAGGAGGACCAGTTCCTCCTGTTCATTCCCCAAGCTCTTGGCATTTGTGTACAGGAAGGCAAGTGTCTCTTTGGGGGCCCTTGCCTTGCCTACAGCTCACTCCAGGGCTGGGGCTCAGGTGGGATCCCTTAAGAGCGTTGGTTTGCTGGCTTTGCAAGGGTTGCTTAGCAGGGCAGCAGTGGCGGTAGTCCCCCCATCCCCCGGCAGGCTTAGTTTAAAGCCCAGTGGAGCAGGTCAGCCAGTCTGGCTGAAAAGAGCCTCCTCCCTGGTGGAGAGAGATGGAGGCCGTCTCTTCCTAGTAGTTCACTGCCTCTCTCACCAAAGAGCGGACTGTAGTTATAGAAGCCAAAGCCTTCTCGATGACACCAGCGCTGCAGCCTTTTGTTCACTACCTCAATCCTCCTCTCCCTCCTTAGCCCGTAGCCTGAAACTGGAAGGGTTGAGGAAAATACCACCTGCACCCCAACCCCTTAAGCCCCACTCCCAAATCCCTGTAGCACTTCATGACATGACTGGGAGCACTCCAAGCCATGTCACTTGTGCCCACTTGGATAAGGAGCATAGGGTAGTGGTCAGTGGCCTGGAGGAGCTCAGGGATCTTCTCTGCAATGTCTCTGCCCTGCCTCAAAGCATTTATAATTGAGAGGAAGACAGTATTACCACCCACATGTACAGATTGAGATCCGCAATGTCTCGGATTCAGGCTCCGAGGAAGCAGCAGACTTCCTGGGCCAAGGCGTCAGGGTGGCAGATTGCACCCTCAGTCCTCCTCAGGATGGAGTCTCCCCCGACAAACACTTTGTGTTTTGTCCTAGGGAGAGTGGAGGCAGTAGCTGTAGTTGAGCCTGTGTTGCTTGCAGGAGCTGGCAACTTAGCAGGCTCTGCTGGGGCTGTAAGAGGTTCATAGCTGTTGCAAAACTCCAGTGGGGTGGGGACCTTGATGCAGTGGACCTTGACCTTGGCTACCTTGGTCCAACCCCTTGGCTGGACAGAATGGGAGGTCCCCAAGTCCTCCCTTATCCTGGAAGGTGACAGTGGGCTTGTGGGGGGAGGGGGGAAGCGGGCTTTTACCTGCGCATGTCTCTCCGGAGCCAGGTCCCTACAAAGTAGCAAATATTAGTTTTCAGGCAGTTACTCTGTGCTGAAATAAGGTACTGATGGCAGAATGTAGCCCATGGGTGACGGAGAGTTTACCTGTAGGGAGAAATAATTCACTGTTTTGTTCTTAGTAGAAAGATGCTTAAGGTTCATTGTGTGAATCTGTATTTTTGAGTCTTTGGATCTGGGGTTTTGGTCAGATCACCCATAAAAGAATGGTCTATAAAATTCAGACCTTCACTTCAAAGCTCTTCTCCTTTTCTTTCTAGCTTGAATCCATCTTTAATTATTATGGATTTTCCCTTTCTCTGCTAACGTATTAAACTGTTGCAGCAACATAAGAGCCATTTTCTCCAGGACAGATCTAGAGTGCAAACTCCCTCTTCTTCAGGCTTGCCCATGATAGCTTGCATTGTGCCCCTGATGTTTCTGTATAGCATGTACCCTAGGGCAAGAGTTGGAAGGGCATATCAAAGGTAAAAGGGGCTGGTAGGTGTCAAATGGGATGGGCATTCCACTGCCTGTCAGTGCTGTATGGGTTTAAGGTGCCCTAGGGGACCCCCCACCCACCAGAACAGCTCAGAATCAGAATCAGCAACCTTGCCATCCCTTCCCTTCTTTTGAGAGCAGCATCACTGGTCTTACCATATGTGTGTGTTTTTTATGTTGTATAAAATATTTGCTACTTTCTGATGAAGAGATACGATAGTGGAGAGGACACTTGATAATGGAGCCTCTGAAAAAGTTCTACTGTCCTGTTAATCGCCCTTCACTGCAGTTACAGGTCTATGCACATGCCCATACTTCATTAGGAAACAAGTCCTACACATTAAGTTTGTCCAAGATGGACATTGACTGTGGCCATAAATTACATATGCACACATGACATCAATATAATATTATTGGTCTAGGATTTTCCTACTCTTGTATGTTTAATATGACTCAACAGTGTCACCCCAGTTTCCCCAGATTAGAGAGAGTCTGTGCTCTCAATCATTTCTATTACTCTTATAAGGAGAGAATTTTGCTTTATCTCTTTCTTGTGTGGCTGCACCTGCTGTGTTTTATTGTCCTCTTTAACCCCTTCACAGTACTGATCTGCTCTGTCACAGACTTGTATGCAGATAGCAACTGTCTCACTTTTCTGGGATATGTAATGGAGCATTCAGTGGCTTGAATGGAAAGCCCAGCAGGGAGGACAGATCCAGTGAAGGAAAAGGTGAAGAGGCAGAATGAGCTGTAGTACATTGTTTATACCAGTGCACTTCTAGTAATCAAAGCCTGCACTCCAGAAATATGGTTTCAATTTTTTCCTTTGAAATATGTAATGAGGAGTGTTGCCAATACATACTGTATTCCTCTTTGTCAAGCATTTGAGTCATTCTTCTGTCTACTAACAGCTTTTAGAGTTATGTCTTTTGACAAGGCACTGACACTTTGTTTGCAAATTGGATTCATATTTTTAAAGAGAAATGCAGATAGAACGCAGCTTGGTCACCACAGCAACTTTCTATTATTATTTGTTTCTCTTTGTTTTTACATGGTTCACTTGTGGAGCTAGAAATTTATTTCAACAGTGAAGTCTGATATTTTGTTTTTTGATAGACCTGTAATCCTATGCTGGATTTGATGTCATTCAAGAAGTTTGCAAATGACTTCACAAATGTTCTTGATCATTCTAGTAAAGAAAAGAATGTGGTTTCTTGGTTGTTTGGATGATTGATTTTTTGTGGAGTTTTTTGTTTTGGTTCTTCTCTTTATTGTGTGGAAGTTTAAGATTCATTATTCTGGCTGATTTGATAGCCACTGACACTGCAGTTCTCCTTGTAGTAGCTCTATATTCCCATCCTTGTTGGTTAAAAGTAATTTTTGCAGTGGAATGTGTGGTCTCAAAATTATTGTAAGTGTTCAGTTCTGCAGGTTGCATTATAATGCTTTGTATTGTCAACCTTCGCAGGTATATAATATATTTTATTAAAAGATCCCAAAGCACTTGATCAGTTTTAATTAAAACCCACAACACATCCCTAAGAATATACTCGTCTAACAGAGAGAAATGGAGGCATGGGAGATTTAGATTACTTGCTCGGGGTCAGACCAAAACTGTAACAGAGCAGACTAGCACACAGGATATTTAATTAGCAAATCTGTATCTAACTGCTAGACCACATTTCTTCCAAGTTCTTATCAATGGGTATGTCTGCTACAAGAAGCAAGGTAAATTAGCCTGCTTGGTTCTCTGTGCTATCACAGCTAGACTGGTCCCTGTAAGCAGATTAATGCCTGGGCTCAGGGTCCCCTGTCAGTCAGAGGCCCCCAGGTGCCTGGGTTCCCATGGAAAATGAGAGGTTTCTCTTTGCAGGGAGCATTCCAGCATGCAAGAGGTCCTGCCTGGGGCTGCTGGTAGTGGGACACAGGGGGCGCCACAAGCCTGTGCATAGCTGCACACATGCACATGGCCAGGAGCACAGCCAGGGAGCACAGAGAGCAGCTCCCTGAATGTAAGTGTATGGGGAGAAGGGGTATGGGAGGGTAAATCGAGGGTCCCATGGTGAGGGAGGGAGTCGGGAAGGGGGAGGGGCTGGGGCTGGACCTGGAGGCCCTGCCCAGCCAGGGCAGTGAGTGGAAACCAGGGTGGGTAGCAGAATGATGCCACGGGCAGTTTGTCCAGTGGGAATGGGGAGGCAGCCCCCCACTGCTCTGTGCACCCCCCGGAGGAGGCATTAGGGGCATGTGCCTCCCCACATCTGTGCATGGGGTGGATGCGGGCTGCTTGCTTGGGCTCATGGCTCTCTGCCCTGCTGCCTTTGCCTCAGGGGCCCCACACTGACCACATGCCCCTTTCCCACCCAGCAGCAGTGGGGGTGGTGAGTTGTGACCTCTGCTGCTGGGCAGGTAGGAGACACATGGCCTCTGGGGCAGCAGGGCAGAGAGCCCCTGAGCCTGCAGTGAGCAGTTTGCATCTGCTCTTACCCTGCTCTGGCCATGGCAGTGGTGCAGGGAGCAGGGAGAAGAGGCGGGCATGTGCCACCCTACCCCCAGCCTGACCAGGTCTACTGAGCCTCCCCCACAGGCAGGGGAGGTGCCAGCTTATTCCTGGTGTGGGGGCTGGGCTCAGCCAGGCTGGGAGCTTGAGGGGCTATAGCTACCCCAAAATTCACCTTAGTGCCCCTGTAGCCACCCTTCCCAATGTCACAACTGCTGCTTGCCCACCCACCCCATACAGCTAAGGCCATCCCACTCTCACTGGCTCTGAGCCCAGCTCCAGCCTACTGGGAAGAAGCTGGTGCTGCTCATGCCAGGAGTGCCACGCCTTTGTGAGCTTACCTGCGCAGTGTGGGTGGGGATGCTGGGAGAGGTGACTACAGGGGGACTAAGGCAAATTTTGGGGTGGCTATAGCCCCCCCACAAGTCTCTCCCAGACACCCAGTACCTATTGGGCATGGAGGCCTGCACGCCTTGGCTGTGGCAGTACCTGGAGGGGAAGCCCCTCCCCCCCAACAGGAGCCCAGGGCTGCAATAAATCTTAATCCACCACTGCTGCTCTCATATCTGTGCTAGCTCATGAATCTCTGCGTTTCACAGCCATAAAGACATACTCAGTATCTTGCATTTTTCAGGTTGCCTCCAAGCATATACATCTCTTTTTCAAACTAAGCCTAGATTTTTCTAAGGTGCATATGTGCAAGAGTATAGTTAGCCTCCTCACTTCATTCTTGGGCATTTCAATGAGCTCTGTAATTACTTGGTGCATTGAAAATCAGAAAAAAATTCACAGATGGGAGTGAGTTAGGAGCACTAAATCCATTAAAAGTTAAGGTCCTAAATCCCTTAAGTTCTCCAGTCTCCCCCCAAAGCCTAAATGTGAATTTAGGACCTTAACTTTAGGCACACATTTTGCAAATCATGGCCTAAAACATCTACAAACTTAACACATGCTGTAATGTCATTCAGTAAGCTTTGGACATGCACAGCTGTGGACCAGCTGAATTTGAGTCTTGCATTTGAAAAGGGATGATAAACATGTCTTTTGACTATTTAGGAATATATTCTCCTCCTCAGTTAAGTCTGAAGTCTGTTCTTCAGTAGAGGTTGCATTGGTGTGAATGTGTTGCTTATTGTCAAGATCTGCAAAAAATGATAGATTTACCCCTTTGGTGAATGCTGGTCTTGCCTTAAGCCTCACCCTAAGATGCCATATAGTGCACATCTCTCAGTCCCAGTCTCATGAAACCTTTTCTGCTGATGATGACTTCAGTGTTGTTTCCATAGCTCATAGTTTCCTGGTTTCATAGTTTGTAGGGTTGGAAGAAACCTGAGCAGATCATCAAGTCCAACCCCCTGCTATGGCAGGAAAAAGTGTTCGTCTAGCCTCCTCTTAAAGACCCCCAGGATAGGAGCCAGCACCACTTCTCTTGGAAGTTGGTTCCAGATCCTAGCTGCCCTGACAGTGAAGTAGCACCTCCTGATATCTAGCTGGAATCTACTGTCTGCCAGCTTGTGACCATGATTTCTTGTCACTCCTGGTAGTGCTCAGGGGAACAGGGACTCCCCCAGTGCCTGCTGGTCCCCCCTGACTAGTTTGTAACAGGCCACTAGATCCCCCCTCAGCCTTCTCTTCTGGAGGCTGAACAGGTTCAGGTCCCTTAGCTTCTCCTCATAGGGCCTGCCCTGATGCCCCCTGATCATGCGAGTGGCCCTCCTCTGGACCCTCTCTATGTTGTCCACATCCCTCCTGAAGTGTGGCACCCAGAACTGGATGCAGTACTTCAACTGCTGCCTGACCAGTGTCACATAGAGGGGGAGGATCACCTCCTTGGACCTGCTTGAGATGCATCTGTGGATGCATGACAATGTGTGGTTGGTCTTCCGCGTCCCCACATTGGTGGCCCTTGTTCATTTTGGCATCAATAATGACTCCAAGATTTTCTGCCTCTGCACTGACAAGAAGGGAGTTCGCCAGCCTGTAGGTATGCCACTGGTTCTTCTTCCCCAGGTGCAGTACCTTGCACTTGTCAGTGTTGAAACCCATCCTGTTCTCATCTGCCCACTCCTGTAACCTGTCTAGGTCTGATTGCAGTCTGTTCCTCCCTTCCAGCATGCCAACTTCCCCCCACATCTCAGTGTTGTCTGTGAATTTGAACAGGGTCCTTTTTACCCCCTTAACCAAGTTGCTGATGAAGATGTTGAACAGTGCAGGCCCGAGGACCACGCCCCGGGGACCCCACTGCCCACATCCTTCCAGGTCAAAAATGACCCGTCCATCACCACTCTCTGGGTGTGGCCCTCCAGCCAGTTAGTGACCCTTTTGACTGTGTAGGTGTCAACATCACAGTCCCCTAGTTTTTTAACGAGAATGAGGTGAGAGACAGTGTCGAAGGCCTTCCTAAAGTCCAGAAAGTCTATGCTCGTCCCAGACCTAGTTAAATATTTCCAGAGAAGGGTTTAATTATGAAGCATTCTTCCCATGTTTTATGACATTAGCTAAACAGTGAAATTTCATCCAAGACTTGAAGAGCCCATATTTGTTTGATTATCCACTGTTTGTTTGAGTTTCTTCCCTTTAAATAGAAATGGGTTGTGTCACAGCACATGTAGGATAGGAGTAAGGAGGTGTGGTGAGGTGGATCATGTTAGCCCATAACTCTTTGCATGAGTTAAAGCAATGTTAATATATCTGAGGCATGATTCTAATGACCTTCCTGGACTCTCTCTCCAGGGCACAAATTTCCTTCTCAGTATCCAATATTCCATCAGTGAGGAAGGAAAAAGATGTGTGCTAAGGTGCTAATTGCTCATGTTTATCAAACGTTCAAGAGCCTTCAAAAAAGCATATACAGCTAGCAAACCTCACCTCACCCAGACACTTTGGAGAGAATTCAGCCAAGACAATTTATGCACTGTCCACTAATGAATGCTTTGCCTAAGTTTTATTTTTCTTTTAAGTGGTTGAATGTTTTGTATAGGCATGATTAGAAGTGACTAGAGCAGTGTATGAGTCAGAAATTACAATAATGAACAAAACACGCAAATAGCCATTTTTAAATGGCAAAAGCTGCAACAAATTACTGCTGCACTGTTTGGGATGGAGGGCAAAAAAAATTAAGCACAGCTATAAAAAGCAATGGGTAAAAACAGAACTTATCATTGGAATCAAGTTCTTTTGTGACAGTGTGCATCAATATTTGTAATAATGTCAGGGCTGGTAAAGATTATCCACTTTGTTGTTTCAAAAGGGCAAGGAAGCAAGGTGGTCTTGTGGTTCAGATGCTGTACTGGGACTTGGGATATCTTGTTTCAAGCCTTAATTTCAGTACAGGCTTTCTCTGTGAAATGAAGCAATATATTTTGCCTACTATGGGTGCTTGTACACATGACGGGGGTTTAATCCTTCAGGTTTCATTCTATGCCCCCTAAATTGAAATGGTGGGTTTTATTTTTTCCATCATTCATTGGTCTTAAATCTCATGAAATGCTGAGTGTTGTATTCACAGTAAATTACTGCAGGGGATGCTGCATAACAGTCCACCCCACTGATCTCTTTGTACTGAATTACAGCAGGGGGCACCGCACACCGCTAAGCCCTGCTACATATCAATGAGGTTACAGCTCGCTGATATGTACAGCTGACCGAGAGTGGTGCAATTTCATTAATTCAATTAATTTAAGTTATTTTATTAATTTAATTATTTATACACATTTTTTGAGTTTTTTACACCAATTTTTAAAATTTGTTTCTTAGTTTATTCTTATTTTTTTATTTCCTATCTTTATCTTTATTCTTATCTTATTTTTTATGTTCCTATTTTTACGCCATCAAGTAAACTTTGTTTTGTGTGTAAATTCACTTGTTTTTTTTATTATTTCACTTAGACTCAGGATCAAATGGTAATAATCAATGGCTCAATGTCTGGTTGGCTTCTGGTATCAAGTGTAGTGCCCCAGGGGTCAGTCCTGGAGTTGGTTTTGTTCAATATTTTCATCAGTGACCTGGAAGATATGATGGAGTGCACCCTCAGAAAGTTTGCAGATGATACCAAGTATGGGAGAGTAGTAGATATGCTGGATGCTAGTGTTAGGATTCAGAGAGACCTCAGAAAATTGGAATATTGGACCAAAAGCAATTTTGTGAGGTTCAATCAGTACAAGTGAAAAGTCCTGCACTTAGGACAGAAGAATTCCATGTATAAGTACAGGTTGGGGACTGACTAGCTAAACAGCAGCTCTGCAGAAAAGGACATGGGGATTACAGTGGACAGTAAGCTGAATGTGAGCCAACAGTGTGCCCTTGTTGCAAAGAAGGTGAAAGGCATCATGGGCTGCATTAGTAGGATTATTGCCAGCAGATGGAGGAAAATGGTTGTTCCCCTGTATTCAGCACTGGTGAGGCCACATCTGGAGTACTGTGTCCAGTTCTGGGGCCCCCACTACAGAAAGGATGTGGACAAATTGGAGTCCAGTGGAGTTAGGGGGATGAATCACATGACTTATAAGGAGCAGCTGAGGGAACTGGTCTTACTGAGCATCTATACGTGTGCTCCGGTGTTTGTGTGTGTGTGTGTGGGGGGGGTGTTCTTTGAAGTGCCCGCAGCATCACATGTATTCAGTGTCCCATGCTTCAAAATGGTAGTGGGAGAACTTGAACTAAAGCTTGTTCAGCTTTAGTGCTTGTTCAGCAAGCTTTAGTTCAAGCGCTCCCATCGCCACTTTGAAGTGTGGGAACACTGAATAGACATGATGTGGAGGCTGCTGGAGTGCATTAATTAATGTGTTCCAGCACACTCAGTTAATTGTATCTGCTCTGATGCATGCTAATTAGCATGCGTCAGAGCAGACTTCCGGCATATATATAGGTACCCATTCAGTTTAGAGAAGAGAAGGCTGAGGAGGGATTTAATAGCAGTCTTCAGCTACCTGAAGGGTGGTTCCAAAAAAGATGTTTTTGTATCCAGGAGGGTACAAGTTTTTAACAGCCAGCTAGGCAAAGCCTTGGCTGGGATGATTCAGTTGTTAATGGCCCTGCTTTGAGCAGGAGGTTGGACTAAATGGCCACCTGAGGTCCTTTCCAACTTTAATTTGCTATGATCCTATGTGTGGAAGCACCTAAGGTTATGTCGAATGCCATACTATCCATCTGGTGTGGGGCACCTTCCCTCAACTCTCCTGCCATGACATGGTGTTATTGAATGAAAAGGAGGAGTTCAGTGGAGATCCTCTTCCTGGGGGACCCTGGGAACAGTAGTACTCACTGTCTTGATGCAATGTTCCATGGAGCTCTGCCTCCCCTATACCCCTTCCACTCGCCAACTGAATGGGTGCCACCTGAATCGTTCAGCCATGCCCTGTAGGCCCCTTTCTCCAGGGGGAACCAGCATCGGCATGGGTTCTGGTGGGCTATCCCATCTGTCATGACTGCTAGTGTTTCTGCCTCGAATGCTGATGGGCTAAGCTCCTGTTTGCTGGGGTCCTCCTCGCTTCCTCTGGCTGGGATGCCTCTAATGATCTTTACAAAGTAGATAGCTGGGCGGGGGATGGAACTGCCTCCTCCCTCCCAGCCTTATACAGGGACTCAGTTTCCCTTTGCTCTGGATGCCAGCACTGAGCCGGCTGCAATGCTCCTGCCCACCACAGGAGCCTCACCATGCCTGGCGTGCTCCATGCTGGCATGCTTCTTCTTCTCCTCCCCACCAGGTTCTGGTGGGGCTTTTAAATCTTCCTGCGGTGGTTGCTCCAGCCGCCACAATTGTTTCTGCTTTTCCCCGCCCCAGGAACAGCTGATTCAACAGCCGGCATAATGCTGGATCACACAGCCACTGCTATGGCTCCTGCTCTGGCTCTGGCTGTGCTCCCAGGGGTAAGTTTTCCTGAGGGGGAGAGGGGGTGTTGCTTGTGCAGCTCGGGGCCCACGGGTACTGCCCCCTCCCCTTCAACAGCCTGTGGGGGCATCTCGCCACCACACTATGATTCTGTAATTCATGACAGGATTGATGTCATGCTACAGAGATTGTTGTTACTTAGGCAAGTAGAAGCTTACTTCTGCAATAACAGGAAAACAGTTCTGCCCCAATCATAGTATCATAGTGTTTAGGATTGGAAGGGGCCTAAAAAGATCATCAGGTCCAACCCCCTGCCCCAGGCAGGAACGGGTGCTGGGGTCATATCACCCCAGCCAAATATCTGTCCAGCCTCCTCTTGAAGACCCCCAAAGTAGGAGAGAGTACCACCTCACTTGGGAGCCCATTCCAGAGCCTGGCAGACCTAACTGTAAAGTAATCTCTCCTGATGTCCATCCTGAACCTTCTCTCTAACAGCATTATGTATGATTTATGAACAGCATTATGAAACTTGTCTCTGTTCAGCATTATGTATTTGGCTAGGTTTGTTTCTTGTCTTCCACTGAAACATCAGGTACTGCACATTGCAGAAGCATAGCACCAAATAGAATGGGGTAATTGGCTGCCCCCACTTCCTACTGAAAGTCAATAAGAGTAAAATGCCCATTTCTCTTGAGCACACTTGAAAATCCCAGTTTGGAATTCAAGAGATTTTTACAGCCAGCATGTGCAGGTGACTACAGCACTGACGGATTCAGCACCGGCCATAGGGACCGTGGTTTTAAACCCTCTCCAGAGTCCCTCAGTTTTGCCTTCATTTGTGAACTGGGCAGAGAGGTTTCCAAGGAGGCTCTACTGGAGATCCTTACAGACCTGTGGGTCTTGAAGAGATTTAGTGTTGAGAGTCCTTTGCATTGCTTTTGGCTGTTTTCACTGTTTTGTAGCAAGCTGGATGTTCATAATAGATCTGAGAAGACAGTGATCTGTCTACCAGTCACTGACTCCTTGCATGGATCACATGATATGGACATCTATTTGATCATGGGCTCTAACAATAACATAGTCAAGGAAGTGTCAGTGCTTAGAGCAAGAGTGTCTCCATGTGGTCTTGTATTTGTATTGGTTAGACCATCCATTGACACCAAGACTGGGTTGATGAGAACAACACCAAGATCCAATCTCCTTGACCAGAAGAGAAGGGCTCACCTCATTTCAGCAGAAAAAGGAGATGTTTCATCTCCTCAAAGCCAAAGGTCAAAGATGGATCTGGAAAATAAAAAATTAGTGGTGGCAAAATAAAGCCAAAAAGATCCATCTCTGTGCTGACAATCATGTCATGCATAGCTTTTTCCAGGCAACAGGAACTATCTTTCAGCTAAGCTTTCCATGTTTCTTTTTTCCTGTGATCACAAGTGGCTCAACACTCCTCAAAGACAATGAATATACCCCTGCTAAATGGAAAAAACACTTTGATGCACTCCTGAACTTCGAGTCCATTGTGGTGGCACCATTGATACCATCTGCCAACACCCTAAAAAGGGATCCCTTGCCAACCCTTCTGTCTTAGAAGTCTGGCATGCCAAGGAAACTAAGATCAAAAAGAGTACTGGACCAGATGGCAAAGCTGCTGAAATCTACAAGTTTGTTGGTGAGGAACTGGTACTGAGACTCCGCCAATTTATTATATGCATTTGGAACAACTGAGATATTCCTGGGGACCTCAGGAATGCCAACCTTGTGACTATCTTCAAGGACGGAGATAAGTCTGTGTGGGAACTATTGAGATATTGCCCTCCTTTCCACAACAAGGAAAATGCTTGCACTCATCCTCCTGAACCATTTTCTGCCTCTTGCTGAGGAAGTCCTTCCAGAATCTCATTGTGGTTTCAGGCCATCCTGTGGAGCAGTTGACATGATCTTTGTTGCCTGCCAGATCCAAGAAAAGTGTCAGGAACAACACCAGAACCTGTATATGGCCTTTATTGACCATACTAAGGCCTTGGTTCCATCAATTGTGAAACCCTGTGGAAAGAACTGGCTAGTTCTGGGTGTTCTGAAAAGTACAAGGCCTAGAAAAGCACCAAGATTCAGGTTTACAATGTAGTCATCATCCCCACTCTCTTCTACAGCTGTTACCATCACTGAGTCTGTGATTCTCAAGCACTAACTTTGCTGGACCGGATATTGTATATGACAGAGAAAAAGCTACAAGGGCATGTTGAAGGCATACCTCAAGACAACGGATTTTGGCATCAAGACTTTGGAGGAGCTGCCTGCTGACCAACTCCAATGGTGCTGCAACCTCAACCAAGCTCTTGCTCATTTTGAGGTAAAATGTTTTGCCCTCAAAGCAGAAAAGAGAGAGCAGAGGAAGGAAATGGAGATAAATCCTGACCTACAAGCTATCCTCCCCAGTGGAAAGACCTGCAACTGCTGTGGATGGGTCTGTGGTTCAAGTACTTGACTCTTAAATCATCTCAAGACCTATCAATGGGCCATGGTAGAGATCATCCTCAAATAGAGATGCTGCCAACAATGACATCACTGCATTTACTTACAGGCAATGCAAGCACTTCCCTCCTGAGATTCTAGATTCATGTAAATCAGGATGGCTCTGTGGTTTACATGAGGGTTCCTCCATTTACATCACTGAGCCATCCTGATTTTCAGCAGCATTTGCTGGTGACAGTGGTGCAATTAAAGAACCACATTCCATTTATAACAGCTGATGGGCAAAAAAGGCTAGGGGTCTGCCTCTCCCTGACCAGATAGCTAAAAACAGTTTAGTCACTGCTTTGAAGAGTGATCCAGATTGAAAAAAGAAAGGTAGCTACAATTATCGTGAGGGTAAGGTTTGAAATAACTTTAAGTGCAAAGAATTCCCTAGATCACAAAAAGTTTCTCTGAGATGAGCAGAAACAGAAATTTATTTTTAAAGACCTCTCAGCCTCTATTAAAGAAATACTTCCAATCATATCCTTGGCCTTGGCAGCATTTTTAAGTCTTTCTAAGCACCATTTATGGAACAAAGAGCTACACCTTATCTTATTATTATAAAGGAATATTTTACTTTATTATTGACTGGGTCTTGACATTTACAGTAATTTATTATTTCCTGGAAATGCTTTGTATGGAAGTGAGCCTAAAAGGGGCCTGTTCATGTTGAATCAAGTGTGTGTGTGTGTGTGTGTGTATTTATCCCAGTTAAACCAGTTTACTAATTGGTAAGGAGTAAATGCATTCAGCAACAAAGGTATTTTTTCCGTAGTGAGAATATTTGAATCTTTGCTCTTTAGTGCAGCTGCTTCAGCAAACAGGACTGGGGTGATTATAGTTTAATGGTTTGGGGAAGGAAGAGACACCCATGAGATCTCATTTCTCTTTCTGACTCTACCATTGGCCTACTGTATGAGTTGGGGTAACTCACTTCACCTTCCATCCTCTGTCTGTCTGGACTGTAAAATGTTTCAGGACTCTAGGCATTATTGTAATCCTGATAACTTAAAAACAAGGGCAATGGTGCATTTCATTCTAGCATATGTAGAATTGACACCAACCCAAAAGAAATGCAGAAGAAAAGGTCATGTCTACCACATATATGGACAAGTATGTCCTGGAGAGTTCACAGCAGGGTAGCTGGACTGGAAAGCTCTGAGACTTGAGCCTGCTATGTTATGCTTTGCTCATGCTCCTTTTCCTCTAATCAATGTTGTTAAAACTACCGAAGCAGCAGACCTGAAGCGGTCTCATGGATTTGTTCAGTTTTAGTTTGCTCTTTTGTCTAAGTAAAACACAACAAACAGCCCAAGAAGTAGGGAAACAATTATACTAATCACAGAGTGTCTGCTTTCTCTGTTGCCAAGTGGGAAGTCTGAGCTCCATTACATGGACTCTGATAAGAGAACAATTCTGTATGATAAATCGTAGACTTCCTCATGACCCACTGATTTCACTCTTGGGCTTAACTGCAGATCTCACACCTTATAGAAGCCAGATCCCGATTAATAAAAACCAAGTGTGAACAATGTCTTTCCTAACACCACCACATGATAGAAGAGAATCTTGGAAATAATCATGATGGAAAAGCTGAGGCAGCAACAAGAGCAACAGTAACACTGGAATTAGGTTTCAATTGGAGGGTAATATCATTTCAACAGCAATGACAGTAAAGGATTTACAGGGTCTCCTTATCACTACTGATATATGGCTGGACATCACACACACACATACAGAGCTGGAACTAGGATGCTAATTCTTCAGTTCTAATCACAGAAGGACCTTCCATATGAGTGAAAAGAAGCCCCTGCTTATCTGTTACCTGTAGAAAGATGTATACTCTTTCTAAACTGAAATTAGGGAAATGAATTCAAGATGGTTTCACCCAGGCAGCACAAGAGGCTCATACAGTCCTTTTGCACACCTCCAATCCTACAAAAAGATCATTAAGCTAATGTAATTGGGATTCCCCTGGTGTGAGGAATCTTCAGTAAGTAATAAGCAATATTTGTTATCACTACTAGTCCGTAGTAGCAGTGGGCTCCTCAATTCGCCAGGGCAAGCTACAGCAGCCATAAGGCTGCTGTAGCTTGCAGAGGGGGCTGATTTGACCCCCAACAGAACTCTAGATCTAGGGGATAGAAACATATTGTGAAAAAACATCTATTTCTTTAACATCTTTGCAGAGCACTATTTTTAGGCACCTGGGCAGCTCACTGGCATATTTTAAGTTCTTGAAAACAGGGTCTACCTTCCTATGAATTTGTGCAGTACTTAGAATATTGAATCCCCAGATCCTGACTTTTGACTTTGGGATCTAGCACAGTATAGATTGTAACAATACATTTGAATAAGCTTCATGTCAGGGTTTGAACCATGGGGCACTTCTGGAAATAGAACTTTGCATCTATTGAAATTGAAGTAAAAAAAAAAGTCTGCAGAATCCTAATGGGTTTTATACTGCAGAAGTCATGTACTGCATAGCTCCTGGGCTTTGTTTCCTACACGTGAGACTCTTTATAAAGTGCACTTACTAAAAATGTTATTCAATTAAAAAAAAGTGAAGGCTCACCTGAAAGCTATAAAAGATCATGTGCTTAAGGACTATCTCAGAATTATGATATATTCTAAAAATATGTTGGGGGAAGAAAGCTGAAAGATAACTGCCCTTGAATCTGGCACTAGAGCATACAGACTGTCCAAGAGCTCTTCTGGATGTCTTGGGAAAACTAACTCTTTCTTCCTGCAATGCACTGTTCCCTGTTAGTGTTCCAGTAAATTGCGTTAGTAGAGGGACAATCCCTGAGGGATTCAGTCGGAAGTTTTCCAGCGTTTTCTGGTAAACTTCAAGCGAGGATTTAGATTAGTCGGCAAATTATTGGGTTACTGAGCATGAATGCCTCAGTTTCATTCTGGTTTTGGAGCTCCTTTTTCTCTAATGACAAGAAAATGGAAATTCAAAACTGTATAATCTCAGATGTAAATGCTAACCTTTCAGGATTACTGAAGAGACAGATAAAATACCCAGTTACAAAAGATGTAATAGTGAGTGGCTGCTGAAAGAAACTGCCAAACATAAAGGACATCCATACTTTATTTCAACCTATATATTGGGGTTTGAAAGATCTAATTAATATTTTATGGTCTTGCTCAGTAATGATGTCAAATGTTGACAAAGAAAATTGTGTTTAAATTTTTTGAAAGATATAGACTATGTAACAAATGTTGGGGAAAGAGCTAAAATCACTTTTCCTCCGTTCTTTCTGTAAATGCACTGATATAAAGTCACCTTTTCATGTCATTCAGCTGACTCTATGCAGTGCAAACAGTGGGGCTGAGAATGAGTCGGGACACAAGCTTGATTATATTTGTCTAATGGAGATTGTAGCATTTGGTACTACAAGGAGGAGAAAGAGCAAGAGGGAGAAAGGGAAACTGAAGTTGTATTATTAACCAGTACTAGTTCGCTCCATGACCCCCATCCTGAGAAGTGTCCCGGGCCCTCAACTTCCACAGAAAGCAACATGAGTGAGAATGTGCAGCATCTCCCAGCATTAGACCATAAATAAAGAGTTAGTGAATGAATACAACTACCAAGGAGAACAGCAGTTCTCTATTTCTCGATGCCTTCAAATGTAGGTTCATCATTCTGGAATATACTAGAAAATTGCCTAAATGGGAGGGCTGGGGGAAATGGAGCACTGCCACCCACTGTCCCGCACTGCCACCACTCTGCCTCTGGCCCCATGCACGCCCACCCCCCGCTGCTCCACCCTGTGGCACCACCACCTCTCTGGCACGGGGGGTTGGAGGGGAGCTTGCATGTGGCAGCCATAGCCGGCCAGCCGCATGCAACCCTGTCCTCTCCCAGCTCCCCTCCCTTCCTTCTGGCTGTTCTCAGGGCCCGGCAGTGGTGGAGATGCACCGCCACTGTGCCCGCCCCCTCCCCTTCTCTCCCCCCATCCTCCCCCTCCCTGCCAGCTTTTGTTGGGGCCCAGCAGCAACAGCAAGGCCAGTGTGGAGGGGCGAGGCCAGCGCTGTGGCACGAGCACCCTGCACCACCACCGCTGCCTCTAAGGAGCAGGGCCAGGGGGAAGGGGGAGCAAGGCCAGCATCTCTACCATCACAGCGGTGCGTGGCTGTCTCAGTCCGTCCCTGCCATCCCTCTTTGCCTCCAAGGAGCAGGGCGCGGGGGTGGTGAGCCTAGCACCACTGGCCTTGCCCCCCCACTCCAGCCCCTCAGTCCCCGCCGTGTGCATCTGTGCAGAGCACTCTCATCGGTTCTTTCAGTCAGCATTGTGATTGGCTGCAGAGATAACTAAGAGCATGAATAAAGCATTACGGACAGACAGACAGACTAAGGCTTTTATTATATTAGAATGATTTAACTAAACAAAAAGGTCTAGGCTCATGGCAGGGAAAATTGGATGAAATCTAAGGGCATATGCTACACAGGAGGTCTTGGGGAAGCTAAAGCCAGAAAGACTTATCCAAGTCCAATATTTAGATTCTCAAGATACTAGTCCGCAGGCTAACTGCTGCAAATCGAATTCTTAGAAACCTAACTTCCCTAGCATCATAGAGGCTGGACACCTAACCCCAGACTATCGGTGCTACTCACTAGCAAGGCTTCTGAAAGATGCACATTGCAATGCTAAGCCTATGTCATCTTTGCGGAGTCAGTCCCTGCTTCTTTCTGGCCTTACCTAGCTTGCTTATATCACTGTAACAGGAGGTCCTGGTGAAAACAGGGCTGAGAATATCTTGCACACTCAGGTCCACAGGCATACTCCAGACCTGGAAGATCACCAATGAGGCTGCTCTGAGCTGTATCTAGGGGCTTGTTTTGGCCTACTGGAAACTGAGGACTCCATAATTATATTTGCTCCCAGTGATTTTAGGTAAAAAGTAAATTGAAGTCTCCCATGAGTCAATGTATCAGAATCCACTTAGTTGCAACTGCCTGGATTTGCAGTTGCAGTATTCAGATTCAAATGCAGCAATTTCACCAAAAATTGAAGAAATGCAACCATTAGACATGCTCAGTGCTAGTTTCCAAAAATCATTGCTTTAAGGAAAGATCGAACTAGGGGGTAGTTGTGTCAAGCATCAGTCTGATTTTTACTATGCAGAGATCATTACTACAAAAAAATGAGAACTGTTTAGATATTTTGTTTTCTTGGGTTCAAAGCTAATCCCTCTGTTAAGTTCTCTCCATTCACACCAAAGAAACGAGAGATGGAAAACGTGTATTGGGTCATTTCATTTATCCCCCAGCTGATACACTATTCAGCCATGTGAGTTTGCACCTCTCCTACTTCAGCTGCTGCCTTGTGTCCTCTTTGCCTTGTGCCCCCTACTTCAGCCACTGCCACTGATTTTACCCCAATTGCTGCTTTCTGGCAGCAGTCACCTGGGAGAGGAAGTAGTTGCAATGGCTAGGCTATAATAGGGGAGCATGAAAGAACTGACAATGAGGGAAGCAGGAGCAGCAGCTGAAGTACAGGGGAGTGAGAGTGGTGGAAGTAGAGGTGCCTGCCAATTACTGCCATGATTCCCATGTATCCCCCAGAAATGCTTTGCATCCCCTTTGTCAGGGGTGTGTCCCACACACTGCCTTGCTACTGTGCAATCTCCTCCTTAGGTTTTTTTTTTTTTGCTTTCTTTAGCATCATAGTTTTCCTGCCACTTCTTACCTCTCACCCTGGGTTTTGCTCAAGGACTGCCTCCTTCCTTCCATTTCTCAATATACTCAAAGACTGATAAGTGATAAGGATATCAGAAGTATGATTATGTGTTTGGACCTTTTCCATGATACAGGGTGTGCAGTCTGTGTCAGGTTTGATTAACTTCTTCTAGGTTTTGCTCAGGTAAAGCCCTGCACTCCTTTGCTAAGGCAAATTTCTTAACAATTTACTTGAATGGTGACTGACAGTATTGCAGGATCTAACCTCTGTCTTACCTTAGATATCTATCAACCCATTGCTACTGTTACCTCTCAGATCTTTTCTCTTCAGGGGCATAGCCTTCAAGCCATTATGGATTTGTGTGGGCAGACTGCATCATACTGCCCAGGGAGCTCTTTTCTAGAGGGAGTCTTTCCTAAATGCTCATATGGCATTAGCATTGCATTGGCATTCAGCAAATGCCCATTGCCTTATGATAGGAAGTGTCTCCATGGTGAAAGAAAGCAAAGCAGGTGCTCCTGGATGCTGAAGATGTGTAACTTCAGTGGTATAAAGACCTACTGTTCCCACTAAAGCAGATGATCAAAATCCCATTGAACTAAATAGGAGAGGCTCTGTTTCGTGATGGGAGTTCAGGGCTGTGCTCTACAGCTTGACTCTATAGTGCCCAAAAAGCATTCGTTGAGAAAGTAGGTTGCTGGGACAACAAAAACACTAAGAAAAAAAGTCTTGAAGCAGCAAATCACAGTACTGTAGATATACTGCAACAGATGCCATCTGTATGGAGGTCTTGTGCCTTCATGCTGGGTGTGATTTCCTACATCAATCCCATTTACATGCTCCCTGGTAGCCTGCAGCCATTGGAGATCACTGTTAAGTCCTGTGTAAGAAAGGATCCCAGTGTGACCTGCGGCCACTCTGTCTTTCTGGGGTGAATTCCACAGGGCTGTTAGGGGAAAGGACTTCCCATGGCATGCTCATCCCTCAGCTTACTCAACAATTGATACCTACAGAGGACCTGCATCTGTGTGGTCCTGGGCAGGGTACTGGACTGTTTAACAGAGGAGGCATAGGACAAGGAGTAAAGAAACCTGGGCTTTGTTCCTGGTTCTGCTGATGACTTGCTGTGCAACTTTGGGCATGTTGTCTCACCTCTCTCTGCCTCTCTTTCCTTCACCTCTTGTCTATCTTAAGTCTGAGTCTTCTTTGCTTGTACTGAGTATACCGCAATGGGCCTCCAATCACAGGTCACTACTGTAATGCAAACTCATAGAATCACAGAATCATAGAAGTAGGGTCAGAAAGGACCTTGTAGATCTTCAAGTCCGACCCCCTGCCTGGGCAGGAGAAAAACTGGGCTCAAATGACTCCAGCCAGGTAGGCATCAAGCCTCTTCTTAAAGACCCCCAGCGTAGGAGCCAGCACCACTTCCCCTGGAAGTTGATTCCAGATCCTAGCCGCCCTGACTGTGAAGTAGTTCTTACAAATGTCTAATTTAAACCTACTCTCCAACAACTTGTGGCCGTTATTCCTTGTTATGCCAGGGGGCGCTAGGGGAAACAAGATCTTTCCCAAACCCTTCTGGCACCCCCAGTGAGTTAATAGATAGTTACCAGGTCCCCCGCTCAGCCTTCACTTGTGAAGGCTGAACAGGTTCAAGTCCCGCAGTCTCTCATTGTAGAGTCTGCCCTGTTGTCCCTGGATCATGCAAGTGGCCCTCCTCTGGACGCTCTCAATGTTGTCCACATGCCTCCTGAAGTGGGGTGCCCAGAACTGGACGCAGTACTCCAGCTGTGGCCTGACCAGTGTTGCGTAGAGGAGGAGGATCACCTCCTTGGACCTGCTTGAGATGCATCTGTGGATGCATGACAAGGTCTGGTTAGCCCTGCCAACCATTGTCGGCCCATGTTCATCTTGGAGTCAATAATGACTCCAAGATCCCTTTCTGCCTCCATGTTCTCAAGAAGGGAGTTTCCCATCCTGTAAGTGTGCTGCTGGTTACTACTGCCCAAGTGCAGCACCCTGCATTTGCCAGTATTGAAGTGCATCCTGTTTTTGTTAGCCTACCCCTGCAACCTATCCAGGTTTTGCTGCAGTTTTTCCCTCCCTACTAGCGTCCTCACCTCACCCCAAATTTTGGTATCATCAGCAAATTTAAACAGGTTGCATTTCACCCCGTCGTCCAAATCGCTGATAAAGAGATTGAACAGCGCGGGCCCAAGGACCGAGCCCTGGGAGACTCCGCTGCCCGCTTCCCCCCAGGTCGAATATGACCCATCCACCACCACCCTCTGAGTACAACCCTTCAGCCAATCTGCAATCCATCTGACTGTGTAGGCATCAATGCCACAGTTGCCTAGTTTTTTAATGAGGATGGGGTGGGAGACAGTGTCAAAGACCTTGGTGAAGTCCAGAAAGACTACATCCACGGCGACACCTGCATCCAATGCTTTTGTGACCTGATCATAAAAGGCAATCAGGTTGGTCTGACATGACCTGCCCCTAATGAAACCGTGCTGGTTGCCCTTGAGCATCATCCCTGAAGCCGGCCCATCACAGATGTGCTCCTTGATGATCTTCTCAGAGAGTTTCCCTAGGATTGAGGTAAGACTGACAGGCCTATAGTTGCCCTGGTCCTCCCTCCTCCCTTTTTTAAATATGGGGACCACGTTGGCTATCTTCCAGTCATCTGGCATGTGGCCCGAGCACCATGAGCACTTGTAAAGCCATGCCAAAGGCCCTGCAATAACCCCTGCTAGCTCCCTCAACACCTTGGGGTGGAGAGCATCTGGACCTGCTGATTTGAAAACGTCCAGCCCCTCCAGAAGCTCTCTAACCTGGTCCTCCCCAACCTGAGGTCTGGAGGCATTCCCCTCGAGTCCATCTTGCATCACAATGGTGAAGTCCCAATATAGTCAAAATAATGTGAATGACAGCGCAGATTTGGTGTGACAATTTGTATAACTGGAATTTACCTTTTTTTACCACTTGTGGGTAAAAAAACCACATGCTTGGTGTAGCTATAACCTTCTAAAACAATTGGCTGTTCCTTGGCAGCATTTCTTTCCTTCTAAACAGTCTTCCATCTGATACAGATAACACTCACCTGTATGCAACTTGCCTCATAATTTGGCAGACCTTATAAATAGTTGGGAATTTCAGCAGCAATAAATTTAAGTGGATAGAATTAAGTAGTAAGACAGATTTTTGGAACCAAGAGCAAGGCTTCTTTTCCCCTGGTTATTTATGTATGACCTCTTTGACTCACCTGGGACTACTTTTATAATGGGGGAAAAAACACTGTGCCCAAGTGTTTACAGACTGCACCTGGAATTGAAAATGAAATTCTGCACGGGTCATATTTCTCTGGTGTCTGTCTCTGAAGGGAGCTATCAAGATCAGGGTTTGGCTAGTTGTGGTTTTCTTGCTCTGGTCGACATTTAACAGTGTGCATGGTATGTAAGATTAAATGTGGGTTTAATTCATAAAAGTTCCTCATCTGGGTGGCTGGGAATATGCATTAACACCCCTTTTTCCCCCTTTAACTGATTAGCACTGAGAAATTGGTTTTCAGATGGTGCAACTCAGCATAGATCTACTGATGTCCTGAAAGATGTACTGATTTACACCTTGTAATCACTATGATACTTTAAGGCCCTACCTCCAGCAGCACCCTGATGAGGCAGCTCTGTGCTGCCCTTAATGAGGGTCTGAGTCTTAAAGGTAGGATCTGTTCTTTTATTTTCTGGGCTTCTTTGAAATCATTCTCCTTAATGGAGGAGCTCTCCTCTGTATAGTGGAAGAACATTGCAGGCAAGTTTCCAGTCCCTAAGTACAACTAGAGGCAACAGCACATACTATATCATTTGGCTAATTCTTCTGCCATTGCTGCTTTAATTCCCTGAACTGTATTCACTAGGGCTTGGTCCTGTGCAGTTGGAAATTATTCAAGCCATGGGCTATCTGCCCCTCACTCCCCCAACTAACAGGTCTCCTATCAGGAATTTTTTTCCAGATTGTCATCTTAAACTTGCTTTTGTTGAATTTCTTCCCTTTTCTTCTGGTAAAATCCAATTGCTTTTGCCACAAGTAATTCCTCTCCTTCCTTGAAGCTGAATCCTACCCAC
This sequence comes from Crocodylus siamensis, assembly GCF_052110815.1. Lineage (NCBI taxonomy): Eukaryota > Metazoa > Chordata > Crocodylia > Crocodylidae > Crocodylus > Crocodylus siamensis. Next base: position 32,412,180 of record NC_143404.1, on the reverse strand, counting down.
AGTTCAATGCCGGAGCATACTGGCTTGGCTTTGTTTTCCCCTAGGCCATATGGATCCCTGTCCCTTGTGCAGAAGAGAAACTTCTATATCACTCCTGCTAGGTGCTGAACACTCTCAACAACCACTGACATCAGAACGAAGATCACTGTCACTTACTACTACCTGGGGTTTTAAACACAGTGGGAATGCAAAATCCTCTCCCCAGGTCTGCATTGCAGACAGACAATGGAGCTTCTGTACTCTGAGGGTAGTGCAAATTACATGCACACCTGCTAAGGATCTGGCTCTGCCAGCATAGTTACTCTGAAACCAGTCAAGCTACACTGATTTACAACAGCTGAGGATACCTTTCATAAACATAAACAACATGATCCCTCAGTGCAAATAAGGGATTAAAATACATCAAGGTCAGATGTGTGCAACAGGGCAGGACTTGGCCTGGGATATCTACCCTATGGCCCAGGGGAAGAAAAGTAGATACCTCCATAGGTTTGTTTTCCATGTACTGTGTCATTAAGTATCTTGAAATCATAGTTTTATAGTTAGTAGGGTCAGAAGGGACCTGAGCAGATCATCAAGTCCAACCCCCTGCCATGGCAGCAAAGAGTACTGGGGTCAAACGACCCCGGCAAGGTGATTGTCTAGCCTTGTCTTAAAGACCCCCAGGGTAGGAGCTAGCACCACTTCTCTTGGAAGTTGGTTCCAGATCCTAGCCGCCCTGACTGTGAAGTAGCGCCTCCTCATGTCTAATCTAAATTTACCCTCTGCCAGCTTGTGACTGTTATTTCTAGTCACTCCTGGTAGTGCTCAGGGGAACAGGGACTCCCCCAATGCCTGCTGGTCCCCTCTGACTAGTTTGTAAAAGGCCACTAGATCTCCCCTCAGCCTTCTCTTGTGGAGGCTGAACAGGTTCAGGTCCCGTAGCCTCTCCTCGTAGGGCCTGCCCTGCTGCCCCCGATCATGCGAGTGGCCCGCCTCTGGACCCTATCCATGTTGTCCACATCCCTCTTGAAGTGTGGTGCCCAGAACTGGATGCAGTACTCCATCTACAGCCTGACCAGTGCCGCATAGAGGGGGAGGATCACCTCCTTGGACCTGCTTGAGATGCATCTGTGGATGCATGACAAGGTGCGGTTGGCCTTCCTGACTGCATCCCCACACTGCCACCCATGTTCATCTTGCCATCGATGATGACTCCAAGATCCTTTTCTGCCTCTGCACTGGTGAGAAGGGAGTTCCCCAGCCTGTAAGTATGCTGCTGGTTCTTCCTCCCCAGGTGCATCACCTTGCAGTTGTCAGTGTTGAATCCCATCCTATTCTACTCCACCCAGCCCTGTAACCTGTCTAGGTCTGATTGTAGCCTATTTCTTCCTTCTAGCATGCCCACATCCCCCCACATCTTAGTGTCATCAGTAAATTTGAACAGGGTGCTTTTTATCGCCTCGTTCAAGTCACTGATGAAGATGTTGAACAGTGCGGGCCCACGGACCGAGCCCTGTGGAACCCCACTGCCCACATCCCTCCAGGTCGAAAATGACCCATCCACTACCACTCTCTGGGTGCGGCCCTCCAGCCAGTTGGCGACCCATTTGACTGTGCGGGTGTCGACACCACAGTCCCCCAGTTTTTTAATGAGAACGGGGTGAGAGACAGTGTCAAAGGCCTTCCGAAAGTCCAGAAAGACTACGTCCACTGCTACCCTTGCATCTAAGGATTTGGTGACCTGGTCGTAGAAGGCCACCAGGTTGGTCTGACAGGACCTGCCTCTAATGAACCCATGTTGGTTTCCCCTAAGCATAATCTCCCCTGCTGGCCCCTCGTGGACATGTGCCAGAATAATTCTCTCAGAAAGCTTGCCCAGGATTGAGGTAAGACTAACTGGCCTGTAGTTTCCCAGGTCCTCCTTCCTCCTTTTTCTGAAGATGGGAACCACATTGGTCCTCTTCCAGTCCTATGGCACCACACCAGAGCTCTGCGAGTACTCGTAAAGCCATGCCAGGGGTCCAGCAATGACCTCAGCTAATTTCCTCAGCACTCTCGGGTGGAGATTGTCCAGACCAGCTGATTTAAATACATCCAGTCCCTCCAGAAGTTCCCTGACTAGATCTTCACTGACCCTTGGCCTAGGTGCACCTCCCCTGGGGTCTGGGGGGGGGGGGGTCCCAGTGGGGGGACTGATCTGCTCCCTGCTCAGGAAAATGGAGGCTAAGAAGTCGTTAAACAGGTTAGCTTTGTCGTCTGGTGTGACGACCAAATTTCCTAGCTTGTCCTGCAGGGGCCCTATGTTACCTGGTACCTTCTTTTTGCCCCCTGTGTATTTAAAAAAGGACTTCTTGTTGCCCTTGATCTGGGTAGCTAGTCCCAGTTCCATCTCCGTGTTGGCCTTCCTGACTGCTCCCTGCATCCCCAAGCAACCGCAGTATACCCTGGTGATGGCCCCTCCCTTCCATTGGGTGTACACCTCCCTTTTAGCTAGAAGACATTCCCGGATGCCTGCAGCTTTGTTCTTTTCAGGGCCATCAAACATGGCATCTATCACATCTGGTATCTTCACCATTCTTTGACCTGAGATGAACTGAGCGTGGACTGTTACTCTTCGGTTATTATCTACTGACTTTTCTTCAGAGAAGAAGAGGAGTGGTTTGGTGGGTAAGGCAGAGGCAGCATTTAGGTCAGGGGTGTTATTTTGGGTGGAGGGCCACTTGAGTTTTGGCAAGTGCAGAGAGCTGCATGGACAGCCCCACCCCTTGACAGGTGCCCTGCCCCCTGGTTGCCATTATGTGACTGGAAGTCCTGCCCCCAACCTCTGACCTTTGCCACCTGAAGTCCCTCCCCTTGCCCCTGGAAGTACTCCTTTCAGGATGAGGCTTTGCCATCTTGGAGCCAGAAAAATACCAAACTGTATTCTAAAAAGCAAATGTCTACAGCATTCATTAATTTGATTTAAAAAAATATTTTTGTCCTGGTTTACATGTGTTTATGAAGTGTATGCAGAGGTGATTGCACAATAGCTTAAAATTAAGCCTTACTCTTGTATATCATGGGGGGGTGTACAGATTTGTTGGGGGCTTTGGGTGTGTGGGTATGGGGTTTTGGGGGGGACTGTGTGTGGGGGAAGGTGGCTGGAGTGTTTGAGGGGGTGGGGGGGTGGGGGTCTGTGTGTATGGCAGTGCGAGGAGAGTGTGAGTGCATGTGTATGGTGGGGTATGTGTGTGGGACTCACCCTATGAACACACACACACACAAACACACACACACACTTCCTCTGCCTGCACACACACACTGCCCCTGCCTGCACACACACACACTGGCCCTGCCTGTGCACAAACACACACACATGCACACACGTACCGGAGGGGCCCTGTGCTCCCTGGTCTGGCGATACAGCCAGGAGCCATGTGGTACTGGAGCAGGGCAGGGGCAGGAAGAGAGTGAAATGACTGGCAGGGGGGAGGGCTGGGCTGCTCAGTCCTGCTGAGGGCTCCCCCTTGGTCCTACTGCCCCTGGCTCCTGTCAGTATTGACAGGCAACCAGGAGCAAATAAACATTAATTACTAATTTTTTAGGGGCCTTGCAGGGAAGGACATGGCCTGGGATATTTACCCTATGGCTTAGGGGAAGAAAAGTAGATAGCTCCATAGGTATGGAAATACAGATAGGATGGCCTGGCAGGCCAGACCTGGCCTGTGGACTGTATTTTGACCGCCCCTGATTTAGTGTCATTTTCCTGCCTCATCCAACCTTCTACAAGGTCTTGGGTAATCCACTTAGTATCCATATGCCTCACTTCTCCTCCTATAAAATGAGAGGTGGGGGAAGGGTAATAACACCTCCTCTAGTTATTGTATTCCTTGTCTTTTCTCTTTAGAGACCAAACTCTTTAAGGTGAGGAATTTCCCTTATCATGCATCTATATAGTGTTCAAAAGAAATTCCTAATTTTGGTTGAGGCCTCTACATGTAATGTGAGCCATATGACTGGAGGCAAGGCCAAAGATATTCACTCTGAGAGAAGGGGTTCCCTTCTCTGGACCTTGAGAGAAGGGACTCTGACTCTTATGCTAGCAAGTTTTCCCCTGCGATAGATGATTCCATTGTGCCAAAAGAACAGGTGACAATGATGGGTTGTGATTCTGAGACAATCTTAGTGTACTGGGCCCAGATCACACTAATGAGGATCTATACCTTGCACTGGGCAGAATACTTTATGTGGAAGCTGAATAGTGAGTGAAGGATAAGTTTGGTGCGTGTGTCATCATTACCAGGGTTATTGAGGAGACGGGCTGAAACACACTGTACATTCTGTGTCTCAGGGAGATATTATTTGTCCCCTTAAGTTGTTGTTTATACTTTCAACACCTTTAATTGAAAGTGGTATCTAAAAGTCTCCTTTGCTAATCAGTCTCCTTATCTGATGGATGAAGCATCTGTGACTTTAAATATGTAAAAACATTTGTTACTTTTGGTATTAAGCCACCTAATCCTTATCCTCTGAAGAGGAGCAAAATATATCTGCTGGAATATATGGGAAAGAACAAAATTGTAATGTGATGTAATACCCAGGAGCTCTACTTCAGACTTGCTAGCTGTATCAACAACAGCAACAACAACAACAAAACCCCTTCTGTGTGATATGTGAAGTACAATTATGAGATAAAATATGAAGCTGGTGTCTTTATATTTTAACAATATTGGATTTATTTTAAAAGCTAAGCAGTACAGAATGAATCATTTATCAGTTTGCCATATGGAAAGGCACTTATCTAACCTCCGCTTCCTTACTCCCAGGTGTGCTTCTCTGGCAAGAACAAATAACACACAGCACTTGGAGGGGAACTTAAAATCCAGATGCACAATTTTAAAAGATTCATTTGCAGAAATGAAATAAAAGGCCAGATCCTTCAGTTCATTATCCGTCCACAGCCCCACTGAAGTTAATGATGTTCCATGACTATAACTGACATAGAGCCTCCTTTTCTGCTGTGGTAATCCAGTTTTATGCCAGCAGGATTGCATTGATTTTACTGTAGTTACCTCATCATAAAATAGTTAATAAGGGCAAAATTGTCTACTTCTTAAGTGGTCTCTTTCCCAGTGATGAGAAGGTGTGTCCTACCAGCTCAAACATCCCCAAGAGTCATTGTGTGGTTCGTTAATATAAAAACAGTAGCACTGCTTTGCACCTTGTATCTGACTTCAGAGGGTCTTCCACTTTAACTCTGTAGCCATCAATAGCCCTCAGAGTTAAAGTAGAAACCCTGGCAGCTACCTGAAAATGTAACTGTGTGTACGAAGCAGTCCTTATTCAGTTTGGATTCGGATTCAGATTCGGCCCAATTCAGGGGACAGTGATTCGATTCACTGATTTGGATCACTGTTCCAATTTGATTCAGCTGAATCTGAATCTGAAGATAAGATGTTGATTTGAGAATCAGCAATTTGGCCATAGAAATAGCTTTATATGTTTTTTCTACATACCTCAAGGTACCACGTGCAGCTTGTATATGCTGAGATGGTGGGGCAGATGGAGTGTCCCACAGGAGTGCAGCAGGGTGGGGAGCACATGCTCGGTGGTGAACCTGAACGTAGACCAGAAGTACTTCCGGTCCACTTCTGGGTCTGCCATCAAGCACGTGGGGGATGCCCTCTGTGGCCCCCTAACTTGGCAATCAGCCATGGGGGGACCCCAGGTGCCCCCCTGGATCCAGAAGACACCAGTCACCAAGCTGGGGGGCAGGGTCCCCCACGTGCTCCATGGCGGACCATTTATGGGTCTGCTGCCAAGTGTGCTGCCACCCCCCACCCATGCTCCCATGGGACACTCCATTCACCCCATCATCTCCACGTTCATGAGCCACCTGGTATCTTGAGGTATGTAGAAAAAACATATACAGCTGTCTATATCTGAATCGTTGAACCTCTCCAAATCGAATCGGAGGCTTCTGATTTGTTTTGGAGAGATTAATGGATCTCCTGATTTGATTCAGATTCAGAGATTCAGCTGCTGAATCGGGTCAAATCTCTGCCAAATTGAATTAGTGACCAAAGCTTCGCACAGCCCTAATGGTTTAGCCTTATACATTTTCTCTATTGCTGAGAGCAGAGGATATGAAGATGGGGAGTCTGAGCTCTCTTCTTAATTCTGCTACACTCTTATGGAAGCATAGACATAATATTTAGGAGGGCTGTTTCAAACCAATTGAACAAAACTTTCTCCCCATCAGGGAAACGTTTTTTGTGGAAACTGAAATTTTCCTTGAACAATATTGGTGGAATTTTTCATTGCAAAAATCCACCATGAACTTATGGGCTTGGGAATGCTGAAATGTTTTACTTCAATCAAAAATTTTGAAATTAAATATTTTGATACTTCTATGCTGAAACTCCTTTAGAAATTTTTATTCCATGTTTGTAGGAAGAGCATTTTTACAACATTTCCTCTGATTTAATACTAACCTGAGTCTAACATTAGTGGCAGGACCACTTTCTCTCAGCCTTCGGCATCCCAAAAAAGAACCAGAATGGCAATACAACTACTGTGGAAAACTAAGGTACCAACACTAGACAAAATTTACACAAATTATTAACAGGATAAAATATGGAATGGGGATGAAGGTCAGAAACTGACTTGTTCTCTATGTTGGACAGTCTTCTTACTTTATAGATCCCAATCTGCATTGCATTTTATGTTAGTGTACTTGTCTATCTGAGACAAAGGGAAAGTCTCAAAAGAGCCCACCCACAGTAATGGAATATGTGAGGGTGGAAACTGATGGTTGCCAGAATAGATATCCATACCCCTTGTTATGCCACAAGTGTCCAAAAATTTGTTGCTGAAACAAAGTTGGCATCAATTTGTGCTGCTTTATTGCAGCACACATCTGGGGATTCAGAGGCCAAATCTTATGTGCCCCAGGAATTCCCATGCAAAATTGGGTCCCACAAGCCCTAGGAGTGCCTGCCTGGAGTTCCCTTCTTACAGAGATGTGCGCTAAGCAATCACTGGGGTATGTCTCTGTATGAGAAGAACCCTGCCTTTCCCTACTTACAGAGGTATGTCTTAAGAAATCTCCAAGGTGTGTCTCTTTAAGCAGCGAACACAACACCCACTGTCCCACAGGATCAGGCCCCTGCCTGGTGCAGGACAATGGGCAATATGGATTGCACCCGGTGAAGCGGATCATGCTTCAAGCATGTCAGTGGGGGACACCATACAGACAGACTCAGACAGTGCCCAGTTCTTCTTGAAGAGGCTCTAGGAAATGGTGGATAACAAACGTGCAGGTGAGTTAAAAGGAAGAAAAATGGTGTTACAACAGCCTCCCTAAAATAAAAACTTTCTCTTCATGGATTTAAATACAGCCAGTTTGGCCAGTAGCAGGAAATCAGCTGCTGGAGATAGTAGGGATCCGACAATAATCAGTAGGGCTGTGTGAAATTTCATCAAGTGTTTCATTTCAAAGCTGTTTTAATGCGTTTTGAGCTCAAAACAGCGACATCAAAATAAAAAAAAAGCTTTGAAACATTTTTTAAATGAAATGAGGGAATTCAAAATTTTTCAAAAGTTTCAAAACATTTTGAGTTTCAAAGCAGCCTGGTGGTGGGAGGCAGGGGAGAGCTGGGGCTGCACTTTGCCTCCTGCCTCTAGGCTGAGCTCCATGGGGCTGGCGGAGCCGCTTGGAGCACAGCCTGGCAGCAGCCTCCGGTCATCCAGCACACAGATCGGGGGGCCTACACCCCCAGGAGAAGTCCAGCACAGCCCTCCAGGTCTTCTGGGGGTGCTGGCCCCTAGATCTGTGCAATGGATGAGAGGAGGCTGCTGCTGCCGGCAAGTGTCAGGAGTTTTGCTTTGAAGAGTTTGAGGTGCAGTTTCCCAGAAACCTCTACACCTATCTCCTTGAAACTTATCCAACGTTGTGCCCTCAGAATGGGCCACCATCCCTGCTATTTTCATTGGAATCAGGCAAGAAATGAAAAAAATTTAGGCATTTTCATGATTCATAGAATCAGTGAGTCGGAAGGGACCTAGACAGATCATTGAGTCCGACCCCCTGCCATGGGCAGGAAGGAGCACTGGGGGTGGGAGGGGTCATGAGACCCCAGCCAGGTGCCTATGCAGTCTCCTCTTGAAGATCTCCAGGGAAGGTGAGAGCATCACCTCTCTGGGAAGCCTATTCCAGGCTCTGGCCACCCTTACCGTGAAGTAGTTCTTCCTAATATCTAACCTAAACCTATCCTCCCTCAGCTTGTGGCCATTGTTCCTGGTGACCCCAAGAGGGGACCTGGTGAACAGACTTTCCCCAAGTCCCTGCTGCTGGTCCCTGATAAGGTTGCAGGCAGCCACAAGATCCCCCCTCAGTCTCCTCTTGCGGAGACTGAAGAGATTCGGGTCCCTCAGCCTCTCCTCACAGGGCTGGCCACGGAGGCCCCCAACCATACGAGTGGCCTCCTCTGGACCCCCTCCGGGTTCTCCACATCCCTCTTGAAGTGCGGCGCCCAGACCTGGACACGGTACTCCAGCTGCGGCCTGACCAGTGCTGCATAGAGGCGGAGCAAGACCTCTTTGGACCTGTAAGTGATGCCCCTGTTGATGCAGGACAGGGTGCAGTTGGCACCCTCATTATAGCCTATGGGTGAAAAGTGGAAACATGTTGAAGCAACGAAACGGAACAGTGTCCCTTTGAAATGGTGAAACAGACATTTCAATGAAACGGTGCTGTTTCTCACAGCCCTAATAATCAGGTGTGGAGAGAAGCACTGCTGAAGCCTAAGGAATAGATTCAGGAGAAACCAGAAGGCAGATGATATCAGCTTCCCTTCATAGTTCTCAATTTGCCTGATATGCTGCCCTTAGTCCAATTACAGTAGCACTACCATGTGGGATGAGAGGGAGCTTCAGCCTTTATTCTTTTGGCTGATGGCAGCAGCGTGGATTTGGGCTGTCATGTGGAAGCCCATTGGATGGAGACCCAAAACCCCACTCATACTAGCTTTCAAGCAACAGAATGGTGTAGTCTTAACTCATACCAGAGGCCTGGTAAGAAAATGGAATCAACGTCACTTCCGACAACAGAAAGAGACCAGTGTGATCAAGTAGGGAAGGGATAATTGCAAGACCTGGGCTCTCTTCTGATTGTTATGCTGTTTGATTTTGTGGAGCAGTTAAATAAGCCAAAGCCTTTTTTGACTTCCCTCGTCCAAATCCTTTCTTTACACTACAGCACTATAAGAATAGCAGCTATACAGAAGCAACTATTGGATTATCAAGGTTGTTAAGAAATGAATTCATTTTGTTCATTTTTTTTTTCAAGACAAGGGGGAAACTATCTGCATTTATTTTTATGTCTGGTGAATGATTTTTTTTAAGAGGCATCCAAAGAGTACAAGTGAGGGTGCTAAACCTTCTATAACAGACTTTTGTGGCAGTCAGACAGAAGTGACTATTTCAAGAATTTATTTATAACGAGTTGTGGATGATATGAGGTTGAGGGGTTTGTTTTGTTCTATTTCTTGCACCGGTGACTTTATGGAGTGGCTCCTGCTAGCTTAAGAAGAGAAACAAGCTCTTGGTCACATTAAAAGGAGCACAATATTAACAGAGTGTCATGAAATAGCTTTGGCTGTGATGTTCTTTCACATTTGTAGGTGAAATAGGATCAAGCCATTTGATACCTGTCTCAAGTACTATAACGGATTTGTTTGCTCTTATCAGTGGACCCAAAGCCAGATTGATGTTACTTTCCATCTGTCTCTTCCTTATCTCTGTATCATTTTAGTCATAGAACAATGTAGGTGACTCCATAATTTGCACAGGGGATGGGTAAGAGTCTGAGAGACTATAAAGGAAAACATTTCCTTGGGATATTTTTTAAACACCTGGCATTTGGTGCCTGGATACAGTACATTCCAAAAGCAAACAGATTGCTCTTCTAAGCTAGAATTTCCAAAGGAGCATATGGGACTCATGTATCAAATTGCACTGAGATATAATGAGAGTGGGATGTCTAACACCCTTAGAAGCTTTTAAGAATCCCAGTATTAAAGTGCATGTATAAACTATGAATTAAATTTATCAGGGCTGATTCTGACCTCCTAATGTGGTGCCTACATTGAATTAAGGGAGATTCTCCACATTTTCAACAGTACAAGTGAGAGGAAAGTCAGGCGCATCATTGATAGGAAGGTTTACTGGCATGCGTGGAAGAGGTGAAGGAGATTTACTTCTAACAGGGGACTGGTAGAAGAATGGAAATTCTCCACTGAACAGAAGTTCTGCTTACCTTCATCACCTTAATCTAAGATATTGTTCTCCTTGCTGTTGCCCTTTCACTTGTGTCTTAAGTTTCCCGTCTGTGATCCATGAAAAAATTCCTTTCCTGGGCCAGTTGAAAAATCCTACTTCTTCATTTTTTTTGTTATACAAAATGTAGCCTGCAGACAGTGTGCGCCTGATTCCCAAAGAAAAAAAAAATCTCTCAGTGGCTCAGGTCCTTAATTTATAGGATAGCTTTTCCTAGTGGTTGTGTTTTTCATTTAATATAGTTTCTGTTTTTTAAATCTACCACATAGAGATGGAAATGCAGTATTCCTCAGAGCTACGATGAAGGAATGCTGCTGAGAGCTCAATTTAGAGGTCAAGGGCCTAGGGACAATTTTTTTCCATTTCACTTTAAAATATGCTAAAGCCAAAGGTGAGGAAAGAACAGAGAGGTAAATTCTGTAAGATTATAAACAATGCTACACATACAATCAAGGGCCTGCCTCTTACGTTGTACATCACTACAGTGGGCTCGTTAGTGTTTCCTCAAAATATTTCTGAATCATTTCCCAAAAACCATCTTATCTCATGTACAAAAACAAATGAAGTCAGTTTTCTCTTCTCCCTACTATGCTTTCCCTTGGATGAAGCCAGCAGTGCTGAAATGAGGCAGGTGGCCAGCTGACATCCAATAGGAAGGGTATTTCAAGCACATTTGGCTATATATTTTATGAGTCATACATGAATATGAAGTCTAACATTGCTGGCTCAAACCAAGCCAGAGAAGATCTAGAGAGAATTAGCAGAGAGATTTTTGTAATATTGTATACTGTAAGCTCTAATGCTGTTTTATGCATAAGGTTATAGACTACATTTTTAAAGGCATCATTATCAATTATCTGATATCAAAGTAGCATCTGGAGGTATCAAAATTGATTTCCAGTGTCTCAGGTTTTGGCTGTGATATTTAGGGCTTGATTTCCAAGAAAGCTGAGCACTTGCCATTTCAAATTAAGTCAATGGGAGCTGCATATATTCACCTTTGAAAAATCACATGCTTGATATCTAGTTGGGTTCTTAGTGACTCCTAAAGAAAATTTTGGCCTAATCCACTGCAGAATCCAAATGTTGGCAAAACACAAGACCACTGGATATATCAAATTAAGTGGGAAAAAAGATAATAATTGACTAACTGAGTTTTGGCTAATACAACATTATGCAATGCAATGCTGCTCTTGCTGACTGCCTGATTCAAAGCCTATTATAGTCACTGGGAGTTAGACTTTATTGGATCAAGCCCTTCGGTTACATTCTAAATTTATAAATAGAAGTTCAGTCTCTAGTAAAGGCTATAAAATCACAAATCATGATGGAAACTGACAGTAAAAAACAGCTAGGATAGCGGCAGCAGAAGGGTCCTTATTTTGAGAGGAATCAGAAAGGTATATCTATGCAGGAAGAAGACTAGGATGCCAAAGAGTAAGGCAAGTTTGAAGAGGACCAATCTTCTTCAACCTAGACAAAAATAATTTTAGCAAATGTTCACTCAGGGTTCTTCAGTAGCACTGAACCTGCTAATGTTCACTCGAAACCTGTCAGTAGGGAACTAGACAGCATCATGGGTAAGTACGGACAGTTAAAAAACCCAAGGCTGAATCAATTCAATCTTCACAGATTAGTCTAAGCTGCTTAGATTGAACAGATAAGTGAACAAACATTCACTTTTGATCCCAGAAATACAGTTACATGCCTGCAGTGGCCCAGGCCAAAAGCTGGGGGCTGCTAGATCATGTCTCCCTGCTTAGCTGGAGCAAACAGCTTTGGCCAAGGCTAGCCTACCCACTAGGGCTGTGTGAAATGGAACTGTTCTGTTTCGACTTGAGTTTCAAGGTTTGGACAGAACAGCATTTTGTTTTGAATTTCATTTTGATTCGATACAGCTGTTCCATTTTGCTTTGTCAAAACAGTGAGGGTGTTTCAACATTTTGCCCAACCATTGCACTGGGGAAAGGAACCCCCAATTATAGGGCTGGGGAGGGGAACTGAGTGATTGGGCTCAGTTCCTTTTCCCAGCCCAGTCACAATGTTTGAGAGGAAAACTGAGCCCAGGCTCAGTTCCTTTCCCCTGCACTGTGATCGGCTTCCCACAGCCCAGTGGCAAGAGACAGGAAGAGCCAGAGCTGCACTCCCAGCTGCTGCTGGGAGCACAGCCCTGGTTCTCCCCTGTCTCCCACCACCTCACTGCTGGCTTTGAAACTTTCGAAACATTTTGACTAGCCTTGTTTTGTTTTGTGGCTGTGTTGAAGCCCTTTGTTTTGATTTGATTTTGCTCTTTCGAGCTCGAAATGAGTTGAAACAGTGTCAAATCAAAACAGCCAGCGAAATTTCACACAGCCCTACTACCCACCCTGTTAGGAGTAGGCTGGGGAGGTGTAAAGCATCCTGGGATACTGGGGGAATGTGAATTAACTTGAATCTGAAGGCGATCTGGGACAAAAGTTCAATAAACTGATTTAACCTAAATCAGTTAGGGTGCAGACAGAAGTGACCATTTTCACCTGATCTGGCCACAGAAAGCAGTTTATAACTGTGACCAAGCACAAGTTCATGGAAGCAAACAGCTTAAAAAATGGCCAGTCAAGTGATAATCTGACCCCTCATCGAAGTATCAGCTAAAGACATTTCAAAATTTAGCATCTTCTATAACTTGTGTTTGCAGAGCTCCCAGCCTGTCACAGGTTTCAGAATGGAGTGGGAAAAGGGAGCAGAGCGAGTTCAGTCTTGTTTTTTTTCAGCCTCTCCTGGATGGTAGGGTGAGTGTATTGGAGTCACTCCCCCTTCCCTCCCAAGGTGTGGGGGGGCTCCAATCCACCCACCCCACCCTTCAGCACCAGCTGAGGTACCCCAAAAACAAGCTCCCTTTGCTGCCTTCCCCCCTCCTGTTCTGAAAACTGTGAGCACTGACAGACAGCCTGGCCATTGTTACGGGAACTGGACTGCAGGCTCCCAGCCAGCAGCTAGATCCCCCTCTCTTCTGGAACCAATAGTGAACTTCTGTTGCAGAAATTGTTCTGAGTTACAGCTGGGAGCTACACTTCTGCTGCACCCTTAAGTCTGATACTGCATCCATCCAGTTTTGTCTTAAACTGGTTTTGGACATTCTGAAAGTGGTTTATAAGCACTGAACTTCTGTTGGGTTATAGATCTGAACTGGTTTCTAATCATTTATAACAGTTTACATGTAATTCTGTCTCTACCCCATGAGTGAGCCTCATTTCATTGCTGTTAAATGGAAGTGTTCAGGAGAAAAGAAAAATTTAGAAGAAAGCACTGTTTTATAATTATCAAATATGGGGACACTCTTCTAAAAATACCTTATAAGTAAAATAAAAATATAAAATAAAAGTGATCATTTCTGATATTTTTTCTGTTTTGCTGAAAAACTTTTCCATCAAAAATATTTTGACAAACATTTTCAAATGTCAGCCAGTGCAAACATTAATCAAACCCTTTTTTTCTTGAAAAGTCATTCTCCCTTTCTACTCTGGTATCAGTTTTTCCCTTCCTTGTTTTTGTATTGTCCAGTGAATCTCCTCTACATTGTCTAAGTTGTGTGAATGGTTGAGATAATACTGGTCACAGTTTCTGAGCTTCATGTCTCAATATGATACTGATATTCTACCCAAAACTATTACCTTCTGTTTAATAAATTGTGCATCTCTCTTGTAGTAATTCTATCCAAACCACGGTTCTCTTGTTTCTTTGTGAAAAGTATATGCAGATCTATACTTCATGTCCTGCTGAGTCTGAGATATGGCCAAATTTGGCACTACTGCGGCTTGCTTGTAGTTGACTTACTCACTTGCATGATAGCAGGAATTAAAATGGCATAACATAATATCCCAATGCAAAATAATAATGTGAAGATACTTGGAAATTGATTACTAGACATGAGGCACCATGATATAAGCTGCATTCATTAAATTTATTTTAATGTATGCTAATAAGGTGAGTGTGATATCTATTTTCCAGAACCATATTTCCACTGAGCTTCTATCCCTAGAAAAAAACAACAGTATTCAACATACAATAAGTGTACTGATCCTGTTGTATTAAATATTCTAATGAAACATTTTCAGAGCTAAAGATCAATACAAAAAAAAATGAGAGAAATGCCAGGACACAGTGGCCCTCACTGATTTCTGTTAGTTTTGGATCATATCCCTAGTGTCTAAGCAGTAAAGACTGCATTTTACATGTACCCAGAATATATAATCAGACTGTTGTTCTAAGGTAAGTACTGCTAGGTGTATGAGGAATCAGGGTGAAATGTGTGTGATGGAGTAAAGAAAGCTCTTTCTGGTCAAAGGTGAAGCCCCAAGAAGTGTGAGTAGGCAGCAGTGGATAGTCTGGGAAGGTCTGAGGCAATGATGATACCAAGGACAGGGCAATGAAAGTTGCAGTCTGTTTTTCCTGGAAAGTAAATAGTTAGTTTGCTGCACTCCAGTCATGTGACAAGACAAAAAAGACAAACTCACATGGAACTCCAGTCGTTAAACTTATGATAACCACGAAGGAGCAAGAAGGGTGTTGCAGCTACTAGAATTGAAAGTAATTTCTTATGAAGAAGGAAAAACTGTTGCAAAGGAAGACTTGTAGGCATCCTTACTCTTTGCAGCCAAAGAAATCTACAGGATTAAGGGTGAGAGGAGAAGAGTAAAATAATCAAATTATAATTTAGCTACAGGAGAGTGTCGACACAAGGTACTTTCCTGCTCAGTATACTAATCTACTGTGCAGTAAGGCATCACCATGTAATTGTGCATAGCAGCTACTGAGCAGTAAATTAGGCTACTTCACAGTTAGTTAATTCCTGTAAATACAGGTACTAGATTAAATGTGCAGTAGTAACTGCACACTAACACTCATGTGGATGCTGACCAGGAGTAAATTTGCTCCCGGTCAGTCACAACAGCAGGTGGCCCAGTCCTGGCACTGCTCAACTCCCCGCTCCCCTTGGGAACTGGGAGCCAATCAGCACCAGGGCAGGGTCATTATCCCCATGTCCCAGTGCTGAGTGGCTCCCAGCTCCCCACAGGAGCTAGGAGCTGAGTAGAGTCATGACTGAGGAGCAGTCTGCTTCCCTGTTCAGTTGGCGGCTTGCTGGTAGCTGTCCTACTTGTGAGGCAGCTGCCAGAAAGCCCCCAGAAGGGTGGGGAATCTGCACCCAGCAAGGGGCTGGCTGGGAGCTATCCTACTGATGGGGCACCTGCAGGTGAACCCCTGGCTGGGTGGGGGTTCCCCACCCAGCTAAGGGCTCATTGGCAGCTGCCCCACTGGTAGGACAGTTCCCAGCCAGCCCCCCATTGGTCTCGGGGGGAGGCTTTCTGACAACTGCCTAACTGGCAGGATAGCTCCTTGCCAGCCCCTTGCTGGGTGGAGAAGTCCCCTTGGGCTCTTTGTTATACAAAACAGAAGAACTCTGCCAGTTGCAGCAGCAGCTGTTTCCCAGCCCCATGCACATTGGGACTACTCCCAATGTGCAGGGGGCCAGGAGACAGCTGCTTCTGTAGTTGGCAGAGGTCTTCTGGCCCCATGTGCATCAGGTTTGGTCTCATACCCCATGCCATTCTCTGGCTTAGCACCCTAGGGGAGCCTGCTCCCCCTCCCCCTAGCTGCTGCAGTGGGGCAGAGCAGGGCAGGAACAGCCCTGTACTGGGCTGCTCCTACTGGGATCAGATTTGCTTCCAACGCGGTGCATGTGTAATTGTGTTCCTGGGGAAGGCTTACTATGCAGTATTTTACTGTGCAGTAAACCTATAGCTCATTAATAGCATGTGTAGGCCAGAATGAATAAAAGAGAATCCAGCTGAGGATGCAGTGAAGAATACCTGTGAAACTGAGAGGGTATTTTGTCTCCTGAAACTAATTAGATCTTGTTGCACAGGAGTGTTATTAGGTTGAGTAAATAAAGTTGCGTGAAGTATACTTGTGCATTTTTCTTAAATTTCCTCTGTTCTCCATGGATGTGATCAGAAAACTTGAGATTTTATATGTAACATTGTGTGTGTGTGTGTGTGTAAAGATCCAATGTCTAAAAGTTAGTTTAACTCAAATGTAGTCCAATTACAGGAAAGACAAACTGGGGACAATAAGGCCTTCGGCGTCTGAGGGAAAAGCATTGCAGTGGCATCCCTTTCTCCCTAAAAGTGGAAGTCAATTAAATTGGTATGTAGCCTCAAATGTTGTGCTGCTTTGAGGCCATGATTCTGCCATAACCTGAGCTAATGGAAGTCTTGTAAGTCCAGTCAGTGTAAAGGCGGTCTTTTCCTGGACATCTGAAGAAACAGGTGCTTGAAAATTATGACATCAGATATGAAACCAAGCTCATGATTTATAAAGCAATCATGATCCCCATCTTGCTGCAGAGCTAAGACCTGGACAATGTACAGAAGACATCTAAAGTTGTTGGGGACATACCATCAATGCTGCCTGCAAAAGATCCTTTGAATCCAGTGGGAAGACAAATGCACCAATGTTAGCATCCTCCAAACACCAAGAGTATTGAGGAGACAATCATTTGACACAAACTTTGTTGGGTCAGTCACATCATACAGATGTCCAACTCCAGACTCCCAAAGCAAGTTTTATTTGCCTCCAGAGTTGGTGTCGTCACGCCGGATTTGGCTTCCTGGACCACAACCCGCACTTCAGAGCAGAGGGCATCCTGGGGCATGATGGTCTCCATCTCTCCCCCAAAGGTAAGAGTTTGTTTTCTTACAGTTGACCTCCTCCGGTAGGCTTTAAACTAAGTTCATCGGGGGATGGGGATCCACAGGAGCAAGAGATAACTCAACTAAGTGTAGGACCTGCCCAGGTAAGAGCTCAGGTATATAACAAGGGACCAGTTGTCTCTCAGGAAGGCGGGGGGTGCCCAGGGCTGTCTTGGGGGGATTACGGTGTCTCTTCACTAATGGAAGAAGCATGGGGAACAAGCAGGAGGAGCTTTCTCTCCGGCTTGCAAGTAGTAAAATCGACATGGTTGACCTAGTGAAGACATGGTGGGATGAAACTTTTGATTGGGCAGTAGACATAGAGGACTATAGGTTGTTTAGAAGGATAGGAAGGGGAAAAAAGGTGGGGGGGTTGCGCTTTATGTTAGGGAACAGTATACCAGTTCTACCTTCCAAATGGGACCAGAGGAAGGCTTAACTGAGACCCTGTGGGTCAAGCTCCAAGGAGGGCAGGGGGATGGATCTGGTGGTAGGGGTTTACTACAGGCCACCACATCAGGAGGAAGAGCTGGATCTGGAATTCTCAAGGCAGCTGGGGGAGGCCGTGCATGCAAAGGATGTTGTGGTCATGGGGGATATGAATTACCCTGACATCAACTGGGAGGAGCAGTCGTCCAGGTCTAGCCACTCACAAAGTTTCCTGATATGCATACAGGACCTTCACCTCGTGCAGGAGGTACTCATCCCCACCAGGGAAAATGCCATACTGGATCTAGTGTTAGCCTCTGGGGATGACCTGGTGGGGGGAGGTGCTAGTACAAGGGAGGCTAGGGGACAGTGATCATAAAATGATCCAGTTTGCTATTCAGAGAAAGGTGGGGAGGGTAACTAGCACAGCGCAAATGCTTGACTTTAGGAAAGCCAACTTCGATGTGCTCAGGGTAGTAGTCAGGGAGGCACTCGGAGCCCAGGGGGTAGCTAGCATGGGGGTCCAGGAAAGGTGGTCCTTCCTTAAGGAGGCTATCCTTGGGGTGCAGCAGGACGCAATTCCTCTGCGCAGGAAGGCGGGAAAAGGGTCCAAGAAATCTTCATGGCTGAGCATGGATATCCCGGCTGGCCTGAAGGCAAAGAAAAAAGTGTACTGGTGGTGGAAGCAGGGGGCAGGGACAAAAGAGGAGTACACCTCCCTGACCCGAGCTTGTAGGGATTTGGTGAGGAAGGCAAAAGCAGCACTGGAGCTTAGATTAGCTTCTGGGATTAAGGATAACAAAAGTCTTTTTTCAAGTATATAGGTAGCAAGAAGAAGTCTCGGGGTAACATTGGAGCCGTACGAGGCAGGGCAGGGCAGTTGGTGATGGATGCGCGGGAGAAGGCAGAACTCTTCAACAAGTTCTTTGCCTCCGTGTTCCTATCCACTGACAATGGGGTGCTCTTGGGTGATAGCGTAGAGAGGCCTGGGAAGGATGCAAGTCCCCCGACTGTTAATTAAGACCTAGTTAAGGATTACCTGGAGGGCTTAGATGTGTTCAAGTCAATGGGCCCGGATGACCTTCATCCGCGGGTGCTGAGGGAATTGGCTGGTGTCAGTGCAGAGCCATTGGCACGGCTGTTTAAGGACTCCTGGTGCTCGGGCCAAGTCCCTGAGTCCTGGAAAAGGGCCAATGTGGTCCCTATTTTCAAGAAGGGGAGGAAGGAAGAGCCTGGCAACTACAAGCCAGCCTCACTTCTACCTTGGGGAAGGTCTTTTGAAAAATTATCAAGGGCCACATCTGTGAGAGCCCTGCAGGGGAAGTGATGTTGAGGGGTAACCAGCATGGGTTTGGGCAAGGCCGATTCTGCCTGACTAACCTGGTCTCTTTCTATGAACAGGTAACAAAGAGCTTAAATGGCAAGGAGGAAGTCGATGTCATCTTCTTGGACTTCCAGAAGACCTTCAACACAGTGTCCCACCCAATTCTGGTGGGCAAGCTGAGGGACTGCGGCACTGATGAATGCATGGTCACATGGGTGGCAAACTGGCTCCAGGGGTGAACCCAGAGGGTGGTGGTGGACAGGTCGATGTCAACCTGGGAGGGTGTGGGCAGTGGAGTCCTCCAGGGCTCGGTCCTTGGGCCGGTGCTGTTCAACATCTTATTAGAGACCTGGATGAGGGTGTGGAGAGCAACCTGTTCAAGTTCGCTGATGATACCAAGCCGTGGGGTAAAGTGAATACACCGGCAGGCAGAGACCGCATCCAGGCAGACCTGGATAGGTTAGAGAAGTGGGCGGATCTGAACAGGATGCGGTTCAACAAGGACAAGTGCAGGGTGCTGCACCTGGGGAGAGGGAACCAGCATTATGGTTATAGATTAGGGGCTGACCCTCTTGGCAGCACAGAGGCAGAGAGGGATCCTGGAGTCAGGATCAACTCCAGGATGAATATGAGTCGCCAATGTGATGAAGCAATAGGCAGAGCCAACTGCAACCTGTCATACATCAATAGGGGCATCACTAACAGGTCCAGAGACGTCTTGCTCCCCCTCTATGCGGCACCGGTCAGGCTGCAGCTGGAGTACTGTGTCCAGTTCTGGGTGCCGCACTTCAAGGACGATGTGGAGAACCCGGAGAGGGTCCAGAGGAGGCCACTCATATGGTTGGGGGCCTCTGTGGCAAGCCCTATGAGGAGAGGCTGAGGGACCTGAATATCTTCAGTCTCCGCAAGAGGAGACTGAGGGGGGATCTTGTGGCTGCCTACAGCTTTATCAGGGGCCAGCAGCAGGGACTCGGGGAAAGTCTGTACACCAGGGCCCCCCCTTGGAGTCACCAGGAACAATGGCCACAAGCTGAGGGAGGATAGGTTTAGGTTAGATATTAGGAAGAACTACTTCACTGTAAGGGTGGCCAGAGCCTGGAATAGGCTTCCCAGAGAGGTGATGCTCTCACCTTCCTTGGAAATCTTCAAGAGGAGACAGGATAGGCACCTGGCTGGGGTCTTCTGACCCCTCCCAGCCCCAGTGCTCATTCCTGCCCATGGCAGGGGTTCAAACTAGATGATCTGTCTAGGTCCCTTCTGACTCATTGATTCTATGATTCTATGATTTGTGCACCTCAGCCCAGGTGTATGCTCAAGAGGAAAGCAGAGAAAGCGCTTCAGGGATGTCCTCAAGGCCAACTTAAAAAAATGCAATATCACTGTCAGCTTGTGGGAGACTATGCCCAGGACCTCCTGAAATGGAAGAAGTGTTTGCTGCAGGAATCTCAGTACTTTGAAACCTCACAACAGCAACAGGAGATGGAAAAGCAGGAGTGTCAGAAGCAGCATGTCATGGACCAAATCAAGAATCTAGTGCCACCCATCCCACATGGAAACACATGTTTGAGTTGTAGTAGAATCTATTAATCATGGATTCCTGATAGGTCTCATCAGCAATCTTTGGACACACAGATAAGACAGTCATGGAAGACAATCACCCTCAACTGTGAGGGACTGCTGAAGAAGAGCATAGATCCACTAGGCTCTGCTCTGGCTTTGGATGTAAGCGGGTTGTGCAATAGAACTAGATGAGGTTTTGTCTTTATGACAATAATACAAAACAAAAAGTAATAAGTAAAAAGTGTAGGGGCATGGATGTTTGTAAAGCTTCATTGGGTTTGATAATGGTACTTCATTATAACTCACTGATACTATAGAGTATTTGAAACATGCCTCAGTATTCAGTTCAGAGTATGATGTTTCAGCCAGCCTCTTACTCCCAGGAAGTATCTAGTTCGTTTTTCTTTTTTCGTATGGCATGGGCAAGCAACAGTAGAGAAGGTACAGGTTAATTAATGTTGTATGTTGAGATTTGATAGCCTGTTGGTGACATACTAAGGGATTGCTTCAATCCCTCCATGATATGCAAATTCAGGGCAGGGGTTTGCAATGTGGTTCATTGACTGAACCTCACCATATATGCAGTTCAGTGAGCCCTTGATGCCCTATTTGTTCAACAAAGAGGCACACTTTCCATGTGCCATATGAATGCAGTTCAGTGTGGTCCAATATTTAGATTGCAGGTGGAAACCCGGAAGCTGGATGGTCGGATCTATGACCAAATTTTTGTTGCACACTGTTGATGCAGACCAGATTTCAGTGTACTGACTGTTCAATGAAAGTTGGATTGTGTGAAACCACAGAGGTTTCCTTGACTTAAGCCTACATGTTGGTGAGTGGGCGATATCATCATACAATGGGAGTTCAGGGTCAGCCATGATGTTTTCATACCCTTGAAGTACAGCCAAATCCCTTCTGCCATAGAAGTGATATTTGATAACACCAGCAGCCACAGAAGCCGCATGGATTTTAGAGCACCACTTAGTACTCACATGGTGGCATTCACTTGTGTGTCGAGGTGGTGGGTGTGAGGGCTTTAGCACCAGATGAGAGCACAGTGTTCAGCTGTAGAGAATATTCAATCTACAGAGGGTAGAAGCATCACTTCCCCAGGATGTTCCAGCAAGCTTCTCTATAATGTTTACCCTCATCACTGTCTTTTTGCCACTACTTTTGAGGTACTGGTGGTAACTGACAGTTCAATCTACAATGACTCCAAGGTACCATGGATGTTTTTTGTTTATTGTTTTAGCTCCACAAAACTGTACATTTAGCAATTTATTGTCCAGTTAAAGTGTTAAGGTGGAACAAGGAAACAGCGATCTTAGGTGCATTAGGTGTCAAGGGCCAAGTTCAGAAATAGTCCTCTAGGATGTGCAGGTTGTTTCTGAGGACTTTTTCTGTTGCTTTGAAAGAATGACTTCGTGTGGCTAACGAAATATCAGCTACAAAAAAATTATGTGATGCTCTCAGTGAGATGTCATTGGTGCATAGGTTGAAAGAATCATAGAAAAACAGACCCCTGAGGGAGAATGTCATCTAACATTTGCCAGTGGCTTAATCTTGCTGAGATGTACCTGGAATCTGTGGTTTCATAGGAACGTGTTTATTAGTGCGGGAGCTTGTCTGCACTTGATGACATATGCCAACTTTAGCAAAAGTCCTTTTCTCTAAACAGCTTCATATGCAGAGGAAAGTCGTATAAATACTGCACTTGTTTTTAATATGTGCTGATGAAACCTGGCCTCAGTATGACTGGTCAGTGCTTATACCTGATCACCAGGGATCCTGGTTTTTTCTGTTTAAAAATCTCATATTCTCTGATTAAAATACCCCAAATCTGTGTTTTTCTGTGATTAAAATGAATCTAGCTATCTATCTAGCTATCAGTGTCAGTTGAACACAGTGTTATGACTATTTACAATTTTAAAGCTGTTTGGAGCCTACCAGTGCCTCAATCATTATCTATAATAATAATAGGCTTATTCTGTCTGTCTGGAGCCAATCACAATGTTTACTGAAACAACCAATCAGAGTGCTCCAGACAGACAGAATAAGCATGGTATTATTATAGAGCCTGAGGCATTTCAAATAGATATGCAGGCAAGTCAGAGCTAGAATGAAGCCCTGGGGTCCCCCGATGCTGAATGGGCAGGCTCCTCTGAAAGGGGGAAAAAACCAAAAAAAGCTGTGAGAGACCCAATCTTTTTTTTTCCCTGGAGCCTGCCTGCCTTTCCCATGGCCAGTGGGCAGGCTACCAGTGGGCCCTGAGCTGCAGGGAGTGCCAGTGTTTCCCTCTGTGGTGGCAGTGCCCCCCTGTGACCACTTGGGCAGGATGCCAGCAGATGGGTGCTGCCCAGGGAGTGCCACCGCCATGGAGGGAAACACTGGGGTCCCCCCCAGCTCAGGCTCTCTACAAGCCACTGGCAGCTTTCTCCCCAGCCATGGGACATGCAGGCAGGCTCTAAGAGGGAAAAAAAAAGGATCAGGTCCCTTGCCACTTTTTTTCCCCCCTCAGCAGAGCCTGCCAGCATGAATTGCTGACTGGTTGTGCAGCCCCTGAGCTACGGTGGGAGGAGGGGGTCACAAGGAGACTTTTGACAAAATATGTCTTTATATTCCTAAGCCTGTGTTTACACATGCATAGCTTGATGTAGCCTTTCCGAGGGTGAGAAGTTTTGATTCCATTAAAGTATGCAGGCAAAGGAAAACTAAAAATCCTATATTTAAAGAAATACTTTTGCAATAAATATTTAATTGCAAATGTTTTGCGGGTTTCAGCTAGTAATAAAATAAATTCTAAATACCTATAGATTTTGGTATTGGATTTGGTATTTTTATCATGTAAAATCAGAGCTGCCCCTGCACCCTTTGTTCACCAGGATAAGGGATCCAGCTGTGGCTGTGCCCCTAGTTGCTTTGTGGTGCTAAGCAGTCCCTATATGCTGGTGCCCTGCCCTTGCTCATGCCATTGCCCTGTGGTCCCAAGCCACAGCCCCCCTCAACCCTGCCAGTGCCTCTTACCCCTGATCCTCAGCCCCCTGGCCATACCAGTGCCCCTCACTCCTGACACTGAGCCCCCCAGCCCTGCTGGTTCCCCTCATTCCCATCCCACTGCCTTTCTGCCCCCAAGCCCCAGCCCCCACCAGTGTGTGAGGAAGGGGGTGGGTGTGTGGGGAGGGAGGGATATTGGCATAGGCAACACATCGGGATCAGGAGGCATGTGTTTCCCCCCCAGATTTTCTCCACCACACTGCCTGGCTGCCATGTGCCTCCTGCCTCTCACTCCCCACAGCCCCAGGCAGACCCTTGCAGGCTGGAACTCTGCCAGGCTGCAAGGGGAAACCCATGGTTTCCTGGGTTTTTCTCCTTTAAAGTGATATTCATAAATTTCTCTTTTAAAGGAGAAAATCTGTGTTACTGTCCTTTAAAGGAGAAAATCCTTCACATTTTTCCATGGTGAATGGAAAACCCAGTTCTCTACTGATCACAGTAGCTTCTTTTTGTCTGAAAGCTGGCTTGCACTTGCTCTAGCTCCTGAATTCATACTTGCTGTTATAATAGACATACAGCTGCCCAACAGTTAAAATACTGCAGAATGAGCTTCATTAGAAGACCGGGAGTAGAACTCCCATTCTCCTGCTCCAAAGACATGCTACTTCCCACTCCTGGAGCTAATGGAGGAGCTCTTTTAGCTTATACATTGTCAAGGTCTATTATTACAGTGTTTCCCAATCAGTGTGCCGTGGCGCACTGGTGTGCTGTCAGGCATGTCCAAGTGTGCTGTGGCATTCTGGGCTGGAGCCACCCCTCCAGCCAGCCAGATGGGGAGCGTGGCTCCAGCCAGTGATTCCAATGCTACACCACTTGCTCCCCACTGCTCTGCATTTGGTTGTGCGCCACCTCCCCACTCCACGTTCGGCCAGTGTACCGTGGAGTGGGAGAGGCCATGTAAGTGTGCTGTATGGTGAAAAAGGTTGGGACACACTGGGCTATTACATAGATTTGCACAATTCTGAGTCTGTTCAACCACAAGTACTAGTTATCACATACATGCATTCTAGATTAATACACACAGTTCTACCTCTGCCCAATGAAACTGAAAGTTGTCATTACTGTAAAACAAGGACGTATTGGCTGCCTAGTTACTTGTGTACTGCTTTTCCAATAAACAACTGAATCAGCAGAGTCTCTAAAATAATGGAAATAATGATCTCTTTTCATGCATTTCTAATTGATACCAGTTCTACAATATTTTTCATTTTTCACTCCAGGTCTTATGTTCTATAGCTTTTCTGCATGTTACATGAAGGATGGCCTTGTGGTTTCAAAATTAACCTGGTGCTCAAGAGATTTGAGTGCAATTGCCATGGACTTTTATAGTACTGGAGAAGTCACTTATTGTGCTTCAACATTTCCTTTATTTAATCTACTTTGTAAACTTTTGACGCAAACTCTCTCCTACTGTGCGGTTATTTGGCTACTAGTACAATAGGATCCTAATCTTGCTCTGGGCTATTACAATATAAACACATGCATAAATTGTTTGACTTCCTTTTACTGTCAGAATGCTGATGCTTATGTGCAAGTTATTTACTTATATATAAGGAGCCAATTTCTTTCCTCTAGTCTGTTCCGAGAGGTCCAAGTTACAGGTTACAATGGCATTCCAGGTGTGTGTTTTGTAAAGCTTGCTAGCCAGGCACTTTTATGATCCTGTAATACATCCACAGGTTCTTCCTACTTGTATTAAGGTTTGGTTTGGAGACATATTGACATTTCTCCATCCATCTGTTAAGTTTCTTCTTCTTTATCCTGGGACAAAATCACCCCTGGTAAAACTTCCTTGACCTAGCTGGAATTCACACCAAAAACAAAGTTGGTTCTTTATCCCCTCTTCTCTGCTTTGAAGTGGCCATTAGTATTGTGTGATATCCTTTTTAAATTGGATTTATAACATTTCACTGCAACCTGGCTTAGCTTCCAGTGACTGAAGCTCAGTAAAAAGAACTTTATGGCCCATAACAAAATAGACAGGACCAGAAACCCTTCATGTTCTCCCAGCTAACCCTAGAGACAGCCTTTTTTTCTTCTGCTAAATAATCTCAAGGAAAAGTTAGCAAAACATAAATTAGGGTGACTGCTGATGATTTATTTTTCTAAATAAAAAGGACATTCAGTAGCAGGTCATTTGTTTTTGTTTTCTTTTGGAGAGTAAATGGAAACATATTCTTACCTCACTTTTCTCACAAGTACAGTAGATTTCCTGAGCTTGTGTCAAGGTTTTATTGCCAGGAAAAAGTGGTTGAATATTCAGCATTTGTAATGAGGGCATCATCAGACATGGAATACAGCTGTCAAGGCTAGTTATATTAATTTTCTAGGCGTGGGACTGATCTGGTTAATGATCTTTGAGTGTCACTTTACAGGACTACTTATTATGAAGCATTTTGCAACTGCCACTTTCTTTTGTAGCTACATGTAACAACATTTTGTAAAGGGTGTTTCTTCTGCACCTGATTCTCCTGGTGGTAATTGCCACAGGCTGATGTAAAGACTAAGAAGGAAAAGCCATGTCAGCTGTAAAGGTGGAGATGGTAAAAGGAAAGGCCCTTCTGCAGTTAACAGAAATACTACATGGGATGTGCCATACCTGATGAGACCAGTGGTCCACCAAATGTATTTTCTGGTCTGTGAAAGTGACAAATATTAGACGATTCAGAGGAACTAAATATGAAATAGATTTTTTGAGTACTGGAAACAGCATAAGGTATAAATCTTTCACACGAGTGAAAAGGTTAGCACAATCAGGTGGATTAAAAATAGGACTATGAACTCCTGAGTTTTCCTGGGTTTCTCACGGACCGTGTGGCCCAAGGTCATAAAGAAACATCTCTGGACAAAATTCACTGCTAGTGTAATTCCATTTTTCTGTGGTGTATGAATGAATATTTGGCCATTTGTGTTTTTGTCTTCCTATCATTGCATTTCAGAAAGATCTTCTACGTACTTATTTCACATAGGTTTGGAAGAGATTATTAATATTTGTATAGTGGGTAGGGTATTTAATTCTGATTTGTATTGTGGAGTAGCACATTTAATAAGTGTTACAGAAAATGCATAAATGTTAGAAAGTTCTAGAAATAGATTTTCATCCTAGAATCAGTGAAAAAGTATTACTTGAATATTGTGTATCTTTAATTTTGATTTCATCTTCCTAATGTAAAAAAAATTGCCTTCGAGTTTTTATTTGAGCTTGTTCCACGTTCTGCCCAGCAAAATATGTATTCAATTCCTACAATTTTGTCTTTCTTGAGCTCAAAAATCAAGTAAGCCACTCAGGATAAAGTATTGAAAAGCAGCTGGGCAAATCATTCAGGCCACGATAATCTATAAATCTAGTCACATAGCCAAAATCAGATTTCCTATCCATGATACAGCATACAAATTTTACAGAACCCAAATTTTCTTGTGGGCCACTTGTGCTGTACACTTTTCAGTGGAAGGATGCTGCTATCCAATCTGTTCTGATTGGATATAAGTCCTTAGCATGCTTGCAAGTGGGAAACTATGTTGTACAGGCAGGCTTATGTATATAGCAAGAATTGCTGCTCAGCCAGGACACAGGACTCACTGTTTGCTTTACAAATCCTTTGTTATTTAATGAAGGATTATGAATGGGTCACAGGGATTGCCTGCATATAGCCCATGAACCACATGTTGTACACCCGTGGTTTACATAGTGCTTCCAGATATTATTTAATCCTCACAAACTGCCCCATAAGTTACTATAAGTAGCATTATTTACACTTTCAGCTGGGAGGACTGAGTTAAATTTAGAACTAGAAACATATTTATACCTCTCGTTTGAGGTTCCCAATACTTATTTGATAGATATGTTCAGGAATGCCCTTATTCCAAATTTGGATGGTGGCTGTCACCTATCCCAACACACAAGGAGTGGAAGCAGGGACCTTCAGAGCTGGCTCAACACACAAGGACTTTCAGAGCTAAACACATGAGTGACTGCAGCTTCAGCTAAGCCTCCCTGACAGAGACTCTAAGGGTATAAACAGATATTATCTTTGGAGCGGGATCAGCTGTGCACTGATATGTCCTGTCACACAGCTGATCCACATCATTAGCGTTTACAGATGTCATTCAGGGCTGCTGTTGCACAGGATTGCACCCCCGCCACTACCATGGCTTCTGGATCTTGCAAGATGACAACCCTGGTTGCTGTGCCCTGAGCTGCAGGACTCCCCTGCAGTAACATGTGTGCAATAAGCAAACAGATGTCCTCCTATATAAGGCATCACAAACTGGCTGACTTTGGTTGTGGCCCCTTTTGGGGGCACTTGGAGTGTGACAAAGAACTAAGATGTCTTTTTGGTTGCAGCTTGTGCAGCCTTTTTTTTAATGGTGGCACAAGGGCCTCAACTGTTTGCACCCTAACAGACTTATATTTTTCATGGATAGAGCACAGATGAGGTCATACAATATGACAATACCACTGGTTTATGCTTGCCTATGTAGGAAAGAGCACGGCTTACAGAGAGCCATTGAGAGATGCCATTTGTAAGAGCCAAAACCCAGATTCTAGGTGGAAATAATTTTCAAGAGACTTCTTTCCCAAGAAATAAAATGTAGGGGTGTGCGAAATGGGCCATATTCAATTTGGATTCAGATTGAATCAGGGGGCGGTGATTCAATTAATTAATTAGGATCAATTCCCTGATTTGATTTGGCCGAATCTGAATCTGAAGATTTGATGCTGATTCAGAGAATCAGTGGTTTGGCCATAAACACAGCTTTAAATATTTTTTCTACATACCTCAAGGTACCATGCATGGCTTGTGAATACTGTGATGCTGGGGAGGATGGAGTGTCCCACAGGAGCATGGGGGGGAGCCCCCCCACATGCTCGGCGGCGAACCTGGAAGTGGACCAGAAATACTTGTGGTCCACCTCCAGGTCCACTGCCAAGCATGCTGCCCCCTGCCTTTCCCCCACCCCTCCCAGCTTGGCGATCAGCCACAGGGGGACCCCAAGTGCCCCATCCCCAGGAGACACCAGCCACTGAACGTGCTTCCCAGCAGACCTGGAAGTGGAGCAAAAGTCCACTTCCGGGCCTGCTTCCGAGCACGCTGGGGAGCCCCCCTGCGCTCCTGTGGGACACTCCATTCACTCCGGTGTTGCTGCCTGCTACGTTGAGGTATGTAGAAAAAACATTTAAAGCTGCTTCTATATCTGAATCACCGAATCTTTCTGAATCTTTCTGAATGGATTTGGAGAGATTAAAGGGTCTCCTGATTTGATTCAGATTCGGAGATTCAGGCACTGAATCAAGCCGAATCTCTGCCGAATCAAATCAGGGACTGAAACTTTGCACAGCCCTAGTAAAAGTTTAGTCTATGGAATGAATGTGACTGCAATTCATTTCCTTCATGCCATATCTTTAATCAGGGCAATGTTTGCCAGTGTGCACAAAGAACCATCATTTTGCACAGTTTTTTTGGCCTTTCACAGAGAAGACAAGTACATAGTGCTCCCTCTTGAAGGATTTACTGAGTGCTGTTGCTATTTTCCCCTCTCTGAAACAGGTCATTTTAGATGTGTTTTCCAACACAAAAAGGAAATGGTTTTGTACAAGACCAAGACACTGTGGCTTGTGAAGACTGGTCAGCAGTTTGAAAAAGTGAGGAGGAATTTTGAATACCTCTTATTTATGTGAGCCCAAGTTGAGGCACTTTTAAAACAATCTTATTCTCACATGGTGGATGCTTTCCTGTTTCTGAAAAGTCAGGGTCTCAAGTTAGGAGCCCAAAGTTTGTGGCCTTCAAAAATTACTGGCCTTGTTTCTCTTCTAATAAAGGATATTCAAACAGCCTCATGGTTGTGTTTAAAGCAATGGTCTGTGAGTCTGGAGAGCTGGGTTCTGTTTCTACCTCTACATTTAACCTTCTGTGTGAACCTTGACAAATCACTCACCTTCTTTCTTTCCCCTCCCAATGTTTGTCTAGGATAGGGCTTCTCTCACTGTGTTTGTACAGCACCAAGCACAATAGGGCTTCAATCTCATTAAACTCTTCAGAAAAATAGCTTCTTTCAATCCTTTTGTTGAAAATATTACTGCTTATGATAGTGTTATTACAGTGTTTTGTATCATTATTTGGGTAGGTTCTTTTTTTACTAAACAGATTTATTTTGTGGTTTGAAGCACATGGCTAACACACTAGTCTGAAATGCAGGAGGCCGTTTCACCGTACTTCAAAACAGTAAAAATCAGAAATGGGAAAGAGCTACTAGGTTATTGACTGCATCATCTCCTTCCATATTTGTTCCCAAAATTATGCTCTCACCAGTGCTTTGTCCTGTCTGGTTTTAAAGGATTAAAGCTATGGTGATTCTATCATCTTTTCCTTTGGAAAACTATTTAACGGCCTAACAGATCTCCTGGCTAGGAAATTCAGCCTCAGTCTTAATCCAGTGGCTACTATTAATTATCCCTTGAACCATCCATAATGATGCCACTCCCTTCTTGATGATTATTCAACTGAAACCATTGTAGACTGATATACATGACTGTTAGTCACTATTTTAGCCTACTCAATTGGATATAGCTCTTTTTAGAAATCAGTCCCTTTTGGACAACTGATTTCTCTCCAATTGTCAGAAATAACTAGTACAGAATAGGCCTGATTCTCAAGTCCCTTTTACATTTAGCTAGCAGTATAAAATAACCTTAAAAGTAATTGTTCTGCAGTGCTCATTCAGCACTTTAAAGTTGATAAATTTTTGGACATTTTCCTTAAATTGTTAGATCCTGGAATCCTATGATTATGAGCAACTCATCACTCACTTTAGAAGGAAAAAGATCAGTTTCTAGCCCTCATTTTTTTCCAGAGGAAAGCTTGAAAATATAGATTGTCTTCGTATTGAAAGCTCAGAAGCCAATGATTATTTATCATAATATCACAGTAGCTAGGGTCGGAAGGGACCTAAACAAATCATCAAGTCTGGCCCCCTGCCTTGGGCAGGAATGGATGCTGGGGTCATATGACCCCAGTTAGGTGTCTGTCCAGCCTCCTCTTAAAGGCACCCAAGGTAGGAGCGAGCACCACTTCCCTTGGAACTTGGTTCCAGGTCCTTGCCACCATAACCATAAAGTAATGCCTCCTGAACCTGCTCTCTGCTGTCTAGCCTGAACCTGCTCTCTATCAACTTGTGGCCGTTATTCCTAGTTATTCCTAGTTACCCCAGAAACAGACCATTTTCTAGCCCTCATTTTTTCCAGAAAAAAGCTTGAAAATATAGATTCTCTTCTTTTCTAGGAACAATGGCCACAAGCTGAGGGAGGATAGGTTTAGGTTAGATATTAGGAAGAACTACTTCACTGTAAGGGTGGCCAGAGCCTGGAATAGGCTTCCCAGAGAGGTGGTGCTCTCACCTTCCCTGGAAATCTTCAAAGGAGACTGGACAGGCACCTGGCTGGGGTCTGCTGACCCCTGTCACCCCCAGTGCTCATTCCTGCCCATGGCAGGGGGTCAGACCCAATGATCTGTCTAGGTCCCTTTTGACTCATTGATTCTATGATTCTATGATTCATATTGAAAGCTCAGAAACCAACAGGGCATTTAAAAAAAACCTTTAAGGAATAAAGAAAAAAATCTATCTGTCTATCATTAGTGTTTACAGATGTCATTCAGGGCTGCTGTTGCACAGGATTGGACCCCTGCCACTACATGAGACAGAGTTGCCTGATTACCTCTGCAGTAAAACATCACCGTCTACACGTTCGGTGCTATTAGGACAGGGTAAACTAATTAACTCTGCCATTGGATAGTCCTGCCAGACACAAGTACTATCCTATAGTAGAGTTATTTACTCTGCTGCAATGCATTTCTAGATACTGATAGGGCAAGCCTGGGCACGAGGGTGTTTCAGTGTGGGGACTGCCTGCTGACTAGCTTCAGACTGTAGCACCCTTTTGCCTTATCCAGATCCTCCACAGCATGTTAAGCCAGGTTTGAGCAGCTCTGTGCTGGCAGACTGGCCCTCGGGGCTCCCTGCCAGCTGGGCCTGCTCTGCTCCAGCTCAACATGTTGCGGTCCTTGGCTCATGTGGAAATGGCATGCCCAGGAATAAATAACTCCAGCATAAACTGCACCAGACTTTATTTGGGTGTGGTACTTGCACATGTAGATGCACCCAGGATATAGAGGATCAGTTCCTGGTCTTGCCAGTCTCCCTGGATGATATAAGGGAGACATTGGGAGCCTGTCTTCCTCAGTTTCCCCTTCCTCCCTTCATCCATCTCATGTAATTTTTTTGAAGCTCTTTGGAGCAGGTACTTTGTCTTCCTGTGTACTTCCACAGTGGACAGTATATTGGGACCCTGAGGTGCTGGCACAATATAATTAATCTTTTACTGAGGATGGCTGCACTAATGTAGAGTCATCTCATATCAAGTGTTTTGATAGGCTCTTACTCTTAACTGTGTTTTGTGTGCTGAATTTACTAAGCTACATTATCATATATTTTATCACAGTATGAATGCATAGAATTCAGCATGTTCATGTTTTGCAAATGTTCTAGTATATGAGTTGGCTGTTAATTTGAACATCAAATTATGAAGAAGTATTAGAGCATACTCCCTGAGAAAGAAAATTGAATGTATATGTATGCTAGCACTAGAAACATGATTCCATGAGTAATGCCTCTCAATTCAGGGTCAAAAAACAATAACATATGACCTATGCCAGTGGGGGCCAACCTTTTAGGAAGGCATACCACATATTAGAGCCGTGCCCTCTCTGAGAGCCACATTGAACCCCTTCCTCTGCCCAATCTGCTGCTCTGCTTCCTACTCAGTTGGGATATTCCTGCCTGATATCGTCCTCTGCTTCCTGCTTCCTGCCCTATTGACTGCTGTGCTGCCTGCCCCTCCTCCCCCCCAATCTGATAGGTGCCACACACACAGGCTGCCTGTGCCAACTGTGGCACTCATGACACAGATTGGCCACCCCTGGCCTGAGTATCCAGTCAGAACTAACAAACACAGTTCATATTTCAGACCTTAAATACTTCCAATGAGCTGCCAATTAACACTCTCATTACACTGCAATATTTCCAACAACAAATATAATCATAAAAAAAAGGTAACCTGATCACAGGTCACCTGTGCTTACAGAAAGAAACTAATTCAAGTCATGAAATTAGTCACCTGGAATAGAAAAAGGGGATAGATTTCTGTAAAGTTCCCAAACCAGCTTTTCCAAAGAAACTTTTTGAATTTACTTGCAGGGTTCATTGTTAAATAGATTTTACTTATTGCAATGTTGTAGCCTGACCTGGCTTCTGAAATACATCCAACAACTTGAAACCAAAAGAAGTAACAAGCTGATACAATCAAATTAAAATACTTGGAGAACTAATCTGTCTGGCTTGATCAATGAAAGATTCTGCCAGGAAACTTGAGTTTAAATGTGTCTGTGTTAGGAAGCGTGCATTTGGGGTAAAATGACCCCTGTGCAGAAGGGCCATGCAAAACTTTCCACTTCACCTCAGCCCCTGTTAAACCTTCCAGAGCCAAATCCTGATCCCAAATAAATCCGTGAGTCATACCTTTTATTTGACTATGAGCAGGGCATTGCTGGTAGAGGATCACATGGTAGAGGATCACATGCTGCCCTCACTCTCACTCTAAATATAATAGGCACATTTCATCCTGAAAAGGTTTCAATATAAAGGGTTACAACCTGCACTGTGTGCTAAAATCTCAGAATAGGATAGGGAAGGGAGAGATGTTCTAAACTGTTCACAAAAACATGTCAGTGAAGGTAGACAACATGGACATGAGTGTGCACACAAGTACGTGGAAAATGACGTCTCAGTGATTTTAGTTAAAAAATATGCGGACTTGGACGCAAAGTCATTTTCTTTCATGCATCTTTTATCTGGGAGTTGGCACGTATGTTATGCATAGAAATGAAGAAGATGACTTAGGGCTCTCTTCTGTCGTCACTTACGTCTTGTGTAACTGAATATTTTGTTTATTTATGGGAACATTCTTTTCTGCAACTCTACAAGTGTTGTGCTGGAGCAAGAAAAGCACGGGGTAGAGAAGGCTGGCCTGATCTAGCCCCTTACGTACTTTCTCCTTGCTCAAAGTAAAAGCACTGAAAAAATAAAATGTGGCACACAAGCTGAAGCTGACTGAAAGCATCTTTCACTTGTGCATTAAGCCAATGATTCTCTGTCCTCATCATCTCCCAGTTCACCCTCAGCCAGTTCTTCAGAAAACTGCAGGCCATAAACAAATAAAGCACATACATATAAATTATAATTTTGAGTCAGCTGGGAGTTGGTAGTGATTACATTTTTTATTTGCAACACATTATCATGAAGAATACCCTCCTCTTTGGTACTGTCAGCTCCCTTGGCAAGACAGTAGAAAAGTCAAAGATCTGGATGGGCCACAGAGACAAAAGTGTCCCCTCACCCTTCTGTTGGATGCTGAAGTTGAGTTGATCACTTCCATGGCTCTATTGACTACAGAATTAAACAGTGGCTGGAAGTTGCCTGGCAACGTGTCATAACAGTGGCTTCTTTATTGTGGCTGAGCGAGTGCACTTCTGTAAGGTCTGTCCATTTTGTCATGCACAAAATCAGCTGTTTTGATTTTGGAGATATATTCTACATTCAACCCTAAGGTGTAATTAAGGAGGCCCAAATTCTTGCACATCTTAGGTCAGTTTTCTTGGCCTGGAGTTAGGCTAATGATTGCTGAGTGTTAGTTTGCCAGACTATTAACAGAAGGCTACCTTCTTCTGTAGCATACAGAACAGTGTTTTGAAGAAGAGTACATTCAAATATGGTCTTCCTGGTAATACTGCCTAGAATTTGCCATGAGAAATCAGGCTTAAAGATGTTCAAGTTACTTTTCCACAGCCATAAAGTCCATGACAAATCCAAAATAAGAGGAGTAGTTTCCAACCCTGTTCTCAATGCTTTTTATTATGTTGTCAGCTTAACTGAGGGGACAAATATGTTAGGAAAATGGCATTCTGCAAATGCGGTCAGAGCCACCTCAGGATTTTCTGAGAAAAGGGTTTCATTTCTGACCAGTCCTATAAACCTTTTAAAAGAGAAAGATTAGCCAGGTGTCAGCACTCCCTTGACATGCATGCAGAGTGAAAGTAGCAGCCAGCAGTAGGTTAGGGCCAGACTGCCCAAGCATTTTCACCTGTAAATCAGTCTGTGAATCATGGGCTTGCCAGAACCATTGCAGGAACTATTTCTCCATAATGGCACTCTTCATTTTACTTGTTGTTGAGGTCATGAATATGTGTTGCCCAGATGTTGCCTGAATGGCTATGACATTGGGATTCCCAAGCACTGAGTTCTAAATTCCATGAGAAAACTGCTGTTCAGAACTGGTGAAACATGCTCATACGTCTTTATACTCAGCAGGTTCAAACAAGCCAAAATAAGAACCACTCTGAATCTTTGCCCCAAATCTTGAATCCAACCCAAATTCAACCTTTGGAGTTCATAGCATTTCTCCCATCACCACACCCTAGCAACTAACCAACAAAGACATCACTCAAGCCTGCCAACAGTTAGCTAGACAGTGGTGTGGCAGAGAGTAAGATGTAAATCATACTGCAACTCTTTGGATTGCTGTCCTAAGATTCACCCAGTATCCTTATTGTTCTAATTATTCCTCCAGATATTTAAGTAGAGATGAGTCAAAATCTCCAGGGTGTTTGAAGAATCAATAGCAAAGTTTAAAGAACATTGAGGTCATGTGTGTTTATAAAGTCTGTATTTCATTTGAAGTTTATTGCACTAACAATCCAACCGTTGTCTCCAGCAGCAAAGATGAGATGTTCAACCCTGGACATAGGATTTGTCATTGTTAGAAGGTGGAAAGTCTCCACACCCTTTCCTTGGATGAGAAGTGGAAGCAAGTTTGGTACATGACTGAAATGGACAGAATGACTTAATTAAAGACAAACACTGACTTTATTACAATAGGGAGGCATGATCAGTGATTTCCATATGGAAAAGGATGCCAGGGAATCCTTGTTCTGATTCCAGCTCTCTTTTATTCTTTCTGTGGCCTAAAAACAGTGTCTCACTACTTTTTCTGCTTGACTTTCCCTACCTGTACAATGGGAATAATAAAGCTTATCTATCTCCATGGGGTGATCCAATCCCTGACATCAATAAACCATTTTGAATATGTTGAGCATGATGGAAGTAATAAGTGAATCGATTCAAAGTTTTTAAAAAAAATCCAACCATGTTCGGAAACTAAGTCATATCATTTAACCTGTATAAAATCCCATTGTAATAATTTTCTAGACTTGACTGTTTCTTCTTTCTACCTGTTATTACAAGAGTAGGTAGTTAGTACTGGGAAAAAGGCAGTTCTAGTAAGATTCCTAATCTAAATCTGCAGGCCCATTGAGTGTGTACATCTGAGTGATGATTATCCTAACTGGACTGAGTCTTCCAAACTTCTCAGGCATTGATCTAACTTAGTTCCATCATAATTTAAAACAACATTGTGATGAAAAACCAAAATGGAATCTATATCAATGCAATGTATAGAACTGAAAAAAAATGAAAATATATTAAATAATATAATTCAATTTAAACTGAGAAAGAGAAGTGAATGCTAGCTATGCCCTCAGGAATCAAAGTGTACATTGGCAATGACAAGGTTCTTTGGGTAAATCTGGTATCTTTTTTTAAACCAAATCAAATAGAAAAATTCTTCTTAGCAAGCTTTCGGGTTTAAATACTAGGGCTGTGCGAAACAGCACCCTTTCGCTTTGACTTGTGTTTCAACGTTTTCATGGAACAGTGTTTCATTTCAAGTTTAGTTTTGTTTCGAAAGCACTGTTCCATTTCATTTTGTAGAAACAGTTTTGAAGTTTCAGTGCTGTTTTCAGATTTCACCCTGGCTATAATATGGAAGCACGAAACTGGAGGAGGAGCAGCCTCCTCAGGTCACAGGCAGATTGGGGCTGGCACCCTGGGGAGGAGTCCAACAGAGCCCTGCAGCACTCCCAGGGGTATGGGTGGGAGGCTGCTGGTGTCACCTCCCTGGGAGCTGAGCCAGTGAAGGGAGGTGGAGCGTAGCCCCCGTGCTGTGCTCTGCTACCCCCCACCGGGCTCAGTTCCACAAGGCCACAAGCAGCTGGGAACCAAGCCAAGGGGAGGCAAAGCGTAGCTCCCGGCATGTGCCCCACCCACCTGCACTGGACTGAGTTCCCAGCAGCTTGAAGCCTAATGGAGGTGGGTGGGGCTGGGTTGCCAGTGGCTTGCAGCCCAGTGGAGGGAGAAGGGATTCAGCCCTGGGGCTGCGCTCCACTTCCCTCCACCGGGCTCAGTGCCCACCAGCTCCCAGCCCCATGGAGCTCATCCCAGTGGCAGGGGACAGAGCGCAGCCCTGGCTCTGCCTGCGTCCCACCACTGGGCTGAGCTCTATGGGGCTCCAGTATGCTCCCTGCCATACTGAGTCAAATTGGGCTGCGTAGAGCCTCTGGGAGCGCAGTCCTGGCTCTCCCCTGCCTCCCACTACCTGGATGGACTGCTGCTTCGAAACTCAAAACGTTTCAAAACTTTCAAAATGTTTCAACTGGCCTCATTTCAAGGCTGTTTCAAAGCCCTCTGTTTCATTTCAATGTTGGTGTTTCGAGCTTGAAATGAGTCGAAACAGCATTGAAACAAAACAGCTGGTGAAATTTCACACAGCCCTATTAAATACATTTTGTCAGGCTGAGGAAGCATCTGCAGTTCGTGTGTGCTCTTCCTGGATGGAATGAATAGTAAAGAATTGACCATTTCTAATTTGAGGCCATTGCCATATAGTAAAAACATATATTAAAGGAAAGACATCATGTATTCCTATAAAGTAATCATTATCATCTTAAATTGACCAGCTGGAGCAGAAGAGCTGTTGAGGTTGGTCATGCCATTGAGATTGCTAGGAGCCTAGGAGGCATATTTGGGTGTTGGGGATGAATGGAAAGAACAAAAGGCAGTTAAGATATGAAGGAGAGTCAAAGGCATGTTGGAGACAGCTACTGTGTTCTGGGAAGGAATCAAAGGAGTAGGTAACCTGATAATATTACAGCGAGCAAAGGACACTTAATCCTAAATTCTGAACACCATGATATTTACTATAATTTTTCAGTATTGCAGATCCCCAATAAATAGTTCATCTCAGTATTCCAAGCCAATCCTAGGCCAGTTTAAGCCATAGTTCCATTGACTAACTTTGATCAGGAATTTTGCAATGAAGCATTTTTCACTGGTAAATGCTGATTAGTTGAAAACAAAATTATTGGCTGGGAAGGTGGGTTTTGGTGAATATGTGATTTGAAAGAAGCCTGGAAAAGCTTGGAAATTGTCAAAACATTTTCAGAATGTGAAATGGTTTGAGGTTTTGGTTCAAGAGGAGCTTTTCTCTGAAATTTTGGTTACATAATTCTAATTTTTTTAATAGATTTTTTAAAATCAAAATACAACAGTTCAAAATTATTAAAACAAATGATTTGGTTGACCCAATCTGAATTAATTTGAATTATCATTTTGCAAAACATTGAGTTTTTGACTTTTTATACAATTCAGGACAAAGAACATTTTCAAAACCTCAGTCTTACAGTGTTGGAAAGCAGTTGACTGCCAACGTCTACCATTGGTTTCAATGAAGCCATACTGATTCAAACCAGCTGAGGAGAGATTTTTGCATTACTTGTCCTAATAAGGGAATTGGTCCATTTACAAGAAAAGACTGCCTGAAATATTTCAAGTGAACTGGTGTCACTAGCATATGACCCTTGAACAGGGGACAGCGGACTTCACGGCAGCTGCGCCCAGTACATTTGGGCGAGGAGTGTAGAATCTGTGATCCTGACAATATTTTCTGGGTTTTTTTAATACCTCCACCTTGTCATGCTTTTCAAATACTTTTCTTTGCATATGTGTGTGTGTGTACATGCATGTAATAAGTTTTCAAGAGTCTCAATACACATTGGCTGTGTCGAACAGCCATGCAGAATTCTGCTTTTGATATCTTCCTTATGGGGTGTTCATGTTCTAGTTTTCAAACCTGTGTGATTGTGCAGGAGATCTGTGTACCTTGGCAGTCACTGAGCGCTCAGTTGTAGTATGTAGTCACCACTTTGCTGACAACCAGCTGCTCAGAATTCACTTTTTCCTCCTATTCAGCCCAGTTCAAAGTGAAGTATTAACAAAAAGCAATTTCTGCAGGGACAGTGGAAAAGTTAATAAGGGAACTGAAGTCATACCAGGTTTGTATTAAAATCCCTGAGCACTCCTGTAATTTACTTAATTTTTTGTTTCTTTAACATTCCCGAAATATGAAAAAAACCCAACTAAGGCTTGATGCTAGCATACAAATCTCTTTTTCTCTTTTTTATTCCTTCTAAAATCTATTCACCTGATTTACCTTGAGGCTCATTTTATGTTCTAATTCACCGTGTAGTGATACACTACATGGGGACAGTGTGGGCATAGCGGTGAAATTATTATTAATTTTGTACTACGATAGCACTTAAGCTTTCTTCCCCTCCCCCCAAATCAGTCCTTATTCTGCTGTGCAGTATAGAAATGCCTCCTGAAATCAGAATTTGTAAAAGAAACACAATGGGCTAGATCTTGAGCTGATGTAAATCTTGATAGGCGCTACTCTGATTTACATCATCTAAGGAGCTGACCCCAAAGTAATGAAATGGATGAACCATAAGGAGAAAAGAGAAATCAAAATGAGACTATTTAGCACAACACATGCTACACATGTCTTATGTTATTGTTAGCTAGCAGCATCTTGGAATCATCAAAGTCTACTGGTCTTACTCATATGACTAGTCTCATTGTGGGAATGGCAAAGACAGATTCTTTGTTTTAGTGGGAAACTATTTTAAGTTATCACTGTGGGGATGGTGAAAAAGCATAGCAATAATTTATTTTACATGCATATAATCCCAAGCCTGAATTTTCTGTGCAGTAAGCGTTTTTCAGGTCGGCGTCTACACATGCAGCTGTTAAAGTTCAGTCACGCTGTGTCAGACTGACTTGGGAATAAAGTTAGTCCCACGTCAGTCAACACACACAGTGTTACTGCGCAGTAAGGTATCTAGACGTGCATTACTGTGCAGTAACTAATTGGGCATAAATTTAATACATGATGCAGGTATAAAATTTATGCCCAAGATGGCAAAAGTCAACATAGTTACTGTGCAATACGGGCATGCACATGTATATGCATGCCCGTACTGTGCAGCAATCTTTGGTTACTGCGTGCAGTAACCTAAATTACTGCACAGTAAATGTGCACATGTAGACATGCCCTGTGATTCTGGCTACAATGCTAAAGTTCCTTTAAAGAATGTTAACTTACTTTTGTAATATACCATCATATCTGCCTTAAAACTAAGTCTCAAAAAGCAGGAACAGAAGGAAACCCACCCACCTTCTGTATAAACTCTTTTGCAGAGTGAGAAAGGCAGGGTGTGAAAGGATCACACTTAGGCACCTAATCAATGAAATAAGACCTGGACTTAAGGGACTTGTTCAGTGTTACACAGGACAAGTGTGTACAGAGCATGGAACTGAAACCATCGTCTTGCAAATCCTCAACTAGCACCCTGACCAACGGATTAAGTTTTCTCATTTGCAGCCTGACTAGTGTGTTCAGGTCCTTATTTCCATGCAGCCTCCTTCTGACATCAATGTAGCGCCATGAAGGCACAGGGATCTGCTCCAGAAGGTCAGGTTGCAGGATCAGAGCCTTAACTAGATTGTTGACAGATTTCTATTTTCTTACAGGATTTGCTGAAATTAGCCCTGCCTGCCTATGTCACTGCTGTCTGATAAGTGACATGGAATGTTTTCTGTGTTCCTTGAGGAGTTGCAAACTCTGCGCAACTGCAGTTTTGCACAGTTGCAACTTCCAATAGTGCAGGAGCCACTGTGCCTTGTTGTTTCTCAAACAGCAGCCAAGCAACACAGGTCTTTGCTGTACTGTAAGCAAATCTCCTCTGCTGTTCTGGAAGAACAGAACTTTTGTGACAAAAAAATGCCTGTAATTTGTGATCTTGTATATAGGGCACCTGGCTAGCAATGGAGAGAAAGGGGTGGGTGTTACTTGCGTCTGATTTGTGATCTTGGACAAATCTCTTCTTCTTTTGTGTCTCTTTCTCCTCCCTCCCACTACGTCTTGTGTACTTAAAGATTCCCAGCCCTGTAGAGCTGACTTCCATTATGTGGTTGCACAGCACCTAGGGGAATAAGAGCCTGGCTTAAGTTTCAGTCATTAGGTGCTACAGTAATACCAGTAATGATGCTGTTGGTTTTTACTGAGCCTTCTCCACCAGCTGTGTCACCAGCCACCCCAAATTCTTTGCTATCTCTGTTATTTCTGAATCACAACATGTCTTAGCCTTTGCCTTTGATTCTCCCTGTTGCGCAAGCCCTTTCTTGGAAAGCATTTTCCATCGTTCCCTTTTTTTGTGTGTGAGAGTATAAGTTGTGCACTGGAGCCAAGACAGTCTCTCTTTTTGGCTGTCTTTGCCCCTTTTGGCCCCCACAGCCCTTCGGTGAGTAATGGAGAGATAGCCACTTAGACACAGGGGAAAAGGGGTCAACTCAATAGTAAAAACATTTGCTTTTCTGAGAAAAAAGCTGCTTCTGCATTTTTTAAACGAAAATAAAGTAACTGAGTAGAACAAACTCTTCCTTAGAAACCTCCTGGAAGCACCATGGAAAGCCTTA
Organism: Crocodylus siamensis; assembly: GCF_052110815.1. Lineage (NCBI taxonomy): Eukaryota > Metazoa > Chordata > Crocodylia > Crocodylidae > Crocodylus > Crocodylus siamensis. The sequence continues at coordinate 32,371,023 of NC_143404.1, read as the reverse complement.
GAACTTACACTCCTATTTATTTTGAGGGGTTGCTGTTTTTAAAGATATGTATTTGGGCTGCCCTCCTCCTGATACAGGGTGTGAGATCCTGGCCTCACTGAAGTTGCTGGCAGAACATCCACTGACTCCAATGGGATTGGGATTTCTCCCATAGTCTCACCCAGGTGCCATCAGGACTGGGTTCCTCCTGCTGCCACAGCAGGATCCCTCCTAATAAATCTAACCAGAAGCTGGATCCTGAGCATGAACAGTTGCTTTATGGTTATAGCATCATCTGCAGCCATGTTCTCCCCTGTAGCTGCTTCCCCTGCTACTACTTCTCTCAGTAGAACATAACTGTACCAGACCTCTGGTTGGATTATCTTTAATTTAGCTCCAGTCTGGCTGTTGTCATATTTCAGATCACTTCTACCATTTCCATGGACTTGATAGGCCTTGGCATCAGCATACGTTGTATCTCTTCTCATGACCTTCCCCATGCAGATTTTCAAGAAAAACAGCAGAGCTGCATTTCCAAGAGTTATTGGGTTGCTTTAACAGTGTTGGGGCCTGATCTTTCCATGGGTTTTATCTTCAACCCCCATTTGTATCCATGGAATACATGCAATTCAGCATTTTGCAGAAACTGGCACTGCAGTTCCAAGCATCCTGCATACCTCTTTCTTTTTTGTAAAGCAGATACAAAAATAACAAATATAGCCAACATTTTCATAAGAATTCACTACATTTGAGGGTCCTTATTTTTTTTTGAGGGGGGATGGGAGGTATCACACTCAAGTTACTTTTTGCCTAATTATTGGAAGAAATTGATCCATTGAACAATAGGAAGTAAGATTGTATATATTTCTAGGAATTTGCTGTTTTGACCTTTGCACATAGTTTTGCAAAGTTAAGAGGACAAAGATACCTTTGGGTGGGTAATGTAAATCATACTGGATGACTGGGAGGTGTGAAGGCTTCTACAGCAATGGAGGATGGACTGAATTCCTCGGTGGTTTGTGTCCAAGTGAAAGGTTGTGGGTAAAAACTCTGAGCTGTGCATGCAGCTGATTTTGGAATTCATTTTCTGCATTCATTCTTTTTAAAAGAAGGTGTATTTTGTGGCTTGCCCTGTGTCCAGAATGTTAACTCAGTGTCGGCCAACTGGAAAGCAGACATTTCTTCTTAAGAGAAATGTCAGTTGTTGTGGGGTTTGATTTCATGCAGCAGTGGGACAAAACCAAAACTTTTTTAAAATGTTCATGAAAAACAAGTTGTCATCTTGCCAGTATGAGGATGTTGGAGGCCTGGGTGCAAGACCATGCCCCAAATCAAACGGAGAAGAGATGTGAACCCTAGTGTCTCAGATACCACTGACTGCTGCAACTAAGTAACTGGCCAGCATAAATTTGATTTTGTGCTCATTGACCAGAAATTTCACGCTGCACTTGAAAAACATACCCAATTAAAGTGCCATTGAATCTGAAACTTTTCTGTGAAAAGTTGTAGTGTGGATGAACTAGCATTGTTCAAAGGAAAATATTACAGGCAGCCCCCACTTAACACAGTTTCAATTAGCACTATTTCGCTATAGCGCTCATTTAAAATTGATACCTGGTTTCACTGAGCACTCAGCCAGTTTCGTGATAGCGCTCAGTGGAGTCAGTGAGTTTTGGTGGCAAGGCAGGGAGAAGCAGCGGCGGCAGCAGCAGCAAGTGTGTGAGTGGCAGTGAGTGGCGGGTGGGCATGAGCGTGGGTGGGCAGCAGGGAGAAGCCAGGCACGGCTGCTGAATACAGACCGGTGGAGGGGTGGAGTGTCCCATGGGAAGAGGGGCTGTTCTGCAGCCAGCGGGGAGTGGGGTGGGGTTTACAGCTAGTCGGGCACGTAGCTGGGACGCTGCACCCCCCCCGCTCCTGCCCAGCTGCAAATGTCCACCCTGTTACTGTGGGAAGCTCCACCGCCTGAGCTCACCAGCTGAAGCAGTGGAGATGGTGAGGAGTGTGGGGCCTGCACTGGTGCCCAGGGCCAGCGGGGGCCAGCACCCAGGGTGAGGCAGCAGGTGTGCGGGGCCTGGGGCCAGGACTGGCAGGGGCCCATGCCCAGAGTGGGGCAGCAGGAGTGCCAGTGTCCAGGCTGGCATGTGGGGCCAGCGGGCTGGTGGGTAGAGGCAGTGGTGGTGAGAAGTGGTGAGTGGGAGGAACAGGCCTGCGTTGATGCCCAGGCCCAGGGTTGGTGGGGAACGAGGGTGAGGCAGCAGGAATGCAGGCCCGGGCTGGCATGTGGGACTGGAGCGGCCAGCGGGCTAATGGGGAGAGGCGGCGGTGGCAAAAAGCAGCGGTAACCAATTACCTATATTTACATTCATTCCTAATGGGTGTCGCTTAGCATGGTTTCACTTAGCGCTTGATTATTCTGGAACCAATTAAGAGCACTAAGGGGGGGTTGCCTGTACATCAAAACATTCCCTATCAGCTCAACCTAATTAGCATTAACTACACTGTGTCAGGGCTTGATATTCACTGGGACACCTTACACCTTTGCAGTCTCCTTCATTTAAACAGCATTCTACTGGTGTAACAGGATTTGTTCCGTTGACTTCATCTATGTGCCCAGTTTTTCTTTTCACATGGAAAATTTTAAAAAAGGAAAAAAAAAAGGCAGCAAGATCTAAAGCTCATGATGAAACAACAGGCCAAATAAAGTGTTGTCCATACAGTTGTCCGCATTTGGGGAAAAACATAATTCATTGACCTTTTATTGTGGGTGAACTCACACAGCATGCAATTTCTATTTATCCATCAAAGAAGTTAAAAGTACAAGTAAATACTCAGAGACATCCTGGAACCCCTGCTCATACAGATAATCTCAAAACGACCGGGCCCCCTGCAGTATGTAACAATTTTTTGCTTAAAAGCATATGGGCCTGTACATGCATTTTTGTACGCTTGGAAACTTGTTGCTCTGTCTCTCTTCATTACAGTGTATGTACACTTGATGTCCTAAGGAGCTGCACCTCACTTCAGGAAGATACAACAGGTTATGTCCCGTTGCAGTCTAATGCTTTGCTGAACAGGGATAAATGCGGTTAAAGTCAGAAACATGCTTCTGTGCTTTGTTGACTCAACAACTTGGTTAGCTTTCTTCCTCTGGCTTTTCAGATGCTGTTTTCAGCAATAAAGGTATTGCTGGCAATGAACTATTTTCTTGTTTCTTAGGAGTAGGTTAGCTGGAGCAGAATGTTCTGGTAGGAAAGATTTTTTCATGACTATCCTTTATAAGAATTACTCTATGGCATATAAAAAAAGTTTTCTTAAGAAAGACAAACTGTTAATGCAAAAAATGACCAGAACAACTGTAACAGGATATGCCAGAAAAATCCCTACCTTAAAAAGAATCAACAGACTCCAACACAGTCTTGAGACATTTCCCCAGGGAACATAGAATGAAATAATATCTAATAGATTCTTGCATATGGAAGAGACAAACTGATGAATGGCACAAGGTGTTTGTTCCAACAGGACTGCAGAAACTGAGAGGATATTTGAGAATGCACACTCTCATGTGCTCAGGCACCAGGCCCCCAACGTGAGTACATCCTCACAGGTTTCCTGGGTTTAACTCTGGCTCCAGTCACAGAGAAAAGCCTCTGACCATAAACCAAAAAAATTATTCTTCTACTGAATTCATAGCAAAAGTTGTTCTCAGCTGCAAGTGGAACATTGTTAGAAGGGCTGAAAAAAATCCTCTTTTCAACAAAGTAAAACATTTCACTGAAAATATTTATTATTTGCAGATATTGCAGGAGGTAGGGGGGTTAGGGTGGTAAAAGTGCTAATACTGAAAACATTTCAATTCTCAGTTTTAGGGCTGAAAATGTAAAATGGTTTGGACAAAAAGGAAAAACTCAAAAGAGATTGATTTGCAAATGCTACTTCTGTGCCAGATGGGAGGTGTTGTTTAGTTGCTTCATACTTTCATTCTTCTCTACAGGCTTCCCATGCATACTCCCCTAACACAGCCATAAACCAGAGAAAACACCAGGGTGTATTATGGCAGATTTAATCTAACCAGTCTGGTCCATAGAAGAAAATGGGAGCAGGACACTTAAATATGATACTTTGCATATAAGAAGTACACAGTTATGTACAGTCCTCTTTGGTCTGAACAGAAGTAACTTGGTGGTCCTGCAGCAATGCGTGCCTTAATCTGAATTCTTTATCATGGTCATTACTTCTGATCTTGCACTTATACAGGCAGCACTGCATCTGCACTGAGCAGTACCAAGCCGACATAGATGTCCTAATTACTGTGGACATAAAGTAGCATACACACAGGAAACTACAGTGGGATAATTTGCTGTTTGAAGAAATATCATCACTGAGTAGCAAATGAGGAATATTTAAGACAAAGAATCCCTGATTAAAGAGAGTGGATATCAACCATAGAAAACTCTCTTAAGTTAGATAACATTGTGCCTTGAGGAGAGGGGTCATTTGGCAGCTGGAGGAAGAGTTCAAGCCTGGGTGCTTGGATTTTTTTGGTGCCAAAGCAGATTTTTGTGCATAGACACATTTGTGTATTTTCCCCCAATTTTGTAACAGTAAAACTATCCCTATTCCTACAATTTTCCCCATCTACAGCTGTGAACTCATAAACAGTTTGGGATTATTTACAAATCTTCTTCACTGAGTTCTGAACATGTAAAGCATTTGCAGTTATGAATGTTCGTGTATAGTTGTAAAAAGTAAAGAGCTGGGAGAAGGGAGCCTATAAAGGAGCCTAATTAAGGTGGCTGGGAGAAGGGAGCCTATAAAAACCATAAGACTCATCAGATTTTTTATTTTAATAAATACCCCTGATTGGTTTTTACAGTTGATTTGGCCACTGTGCACTGTTTACTCTAGAAACTTGTTTAAAGCTCTGTGCGGTAATATGACTGACTGAAGAACCATAATAAAACCAGAAAATGAATCATAAGGAATTCCTCTACAAACCCACCACTTAAACATGAGCCAGTTGTAATCCACAGTAGCACTTTTCATGTGCTTATCTTCATTATGACATTAGTGGTACACTCCACTTCTGCCAGACTTCCTAACCCAAAATTCATAAATATATTTTTGTTCATATTTTTTCCTGCTTGCTTGAAAGAAATTTAGGCTTTTTCTATTATTGTCTAATAATCCTCTAAATAGATATAAGAAATTATGAACTGATGCCACCAGCTACATATAGTTAAGGCCCTGGACATTCGTTATTCTTCGTCAATATGTTCTATTAAAGCCTAGGAGGGAAAGTACAGCCACTTTACTTCACGTACTTGGTCAGCAAAGCAGTTTATGCTTAAATCTTCAGCAAAGCACATAACCACATGCATTATAGGAGTGCTTATTTCCTTTGAATTCAATGGGTAATACACCCTAGTTCAGTGGTTTTCAACCTTTTCGCATTTGTGGACCCCTAGAAAATTTCAAATGAATGTTGTGGACCCCTTTGAAAATTTCGAATGGAGGTGTGGATCCCTAGGCATGTTTACATGAGACAGTAACTGCTCAGTAGCCTAATAATGCTGCACAGTAACACCTCAAAGCACAAACAGTACAAATATACTACCACGCAGTAGCATCATGAAAAAGGCATTCACCAGCACTACTACACAGTAACTCTGGCTACTGTGCATGTATTTAGTACTTGATTATACAAGTACTATATTAAATGTGCAGTAACCACTACACATTAATGAACATGTAGACGTGCCCCCTTTGAATTTTAAGTATGGGTATTTACACACTTTCGATTGATCATAGTTATCTTTTGCAGACCCCTTAGACATGGTCTGCAGGTCCCCAGGGGTCTGCAGACCACACGTTGAAAACCACTGCCCTAGTTTATGGGCTATACTGAATAGAAGTTAAGTGTTGAATCGGGGCTCTTGTACAAATCCCTTTCCCAGTTTTATTTTTAGGTAAGGGAGATTCTGTCCCAGATCCTAGTGCCTTTTCTGTACTGTGCTCCTCTGTCTGGTTGGACCCATGGGGCTATTCTTCAGAATTAAGACAATTGCTGGGTTTAGAGATACAGAACAAAAGCAAAATTAAATTTTCATGTAAACATACAACATCAGAAAAGAAGAGCTGCTGAACTTTAAAGATGTAACTATAAAAATCATATCTTTGATGTACCCTCACATTTTTTGTTGCAATCCCATCTCTCTCTATCTTGTCTATTTAGTCAAAATTACAATTGTAGTGATCCTTCAGGACGGATGGAGCTGCCTTACCTGTTCGTAGAATGCCTAGCAAACTTCTAGCTGTAATAAATTAGAGAATGCTTTTCAAATGAGCTCAGCGTTGGCCTAATTGTGCTTCAGAGGTAGCCAGCCAGAGCTTTGCCCTTGCCTATAATGGGAACAGCGTTAGAACATTCCAAAATGCTTTCAAAGACTGCACCCTGAAATAGTTTTGACATAGAATAATTTGCTTACATTCAAACCAAGTCAAAAGAAGTATCACACTGTCAGTCTGCTTCTTTTGCAGATACATATACAGAATTACTTCTCTATTGATAATTGGTAGTTGTGACTTTTGACAATACAGTAGTTGCCATTAAAAAAATAGCAATGGCTAGCAATTGCTACCACATCATAGATCAGAGTAGCGTTATTCTTTACCTAGAATAGCAGTGTTCTTTGCGGTGATTACTGGTAAATGATGACTTCTTAATGATTTCTACTGCATTCACCATTTGAAGGCATAGTCAAACATGGAATCCTAAATGTTATTTTGAAAATTTAGCCAAATGTCCTAGGTTTTGAGCCTCTAAAAATATTAGTTTGCAAATGCTCTGTGCAAACAGACACGGTACAATTGGGCAGCCAAAATTCTCAGTAGATTCTAGTTGTAAGAATGAATCAGAGCTAAAGTGAACAGAGAAAGGCTAGGGCAGTGATTTTTAACCTGTGGTCCGTGGACCCCTGGGGGTCCACAGACTATGTCTAAGGGGTCTGTGAAAGATGACTATGCTCAATCAAAAGTATGTGAGTACCCACACTTACAGTTCAAAGGGGTCTGCATCTCCATTCAAAAATTTTTAGGTGTCTGCAAATGAAAAAAGGTTGAAAACCACTGAGCTAGACTATAGAAATTATTACTGAATCTAAGAAGTTTCAGTTTTTTACATTAATTTATTTTAGTCTCTTCATTTCTTTCTGTCAGCAAATAGTGGTCAAATCTACTTGCAAATTGTGTGTCTCATACCTTTTCCAATGACTGCTTCATACAGAGGACATTGACTTACAGCTGCTGCTATTTGCCCCTTTGTTCAAGTGATAATGCTCTGCAGGGCTGCACGAAGCTTCAGCCCCTGATTTGATTCAGTGGAAAATCGGCCTGATTCAGTGGCCAAATCTCTGACTCTGAATCGAATCAGAGGACCCTTTAATATCTCTGAATTAAATTGGAACCCTCTGAATCGATTTGGAAAGGTTCTGTGCTTTGGACATAGAGACAGCTTTAAATGTTTTTTCTACATACCTCTAGGTAGCAGGCGCTCATGAATGCTGCGATGCTGTGGTGTCCCACAGAAGCACGGGAGACTCCCCACTGTGTTTGGCAGCAGACTCAGAAATGGACCAGAAGCACTTCCAGTCCACTGGGGAGCATGCAGGCACCCCCCCCCCATGACCCCTGGCTCGGTGTCTGGTGCACTTGGGGTCTCCCTATGGCCAATCACCAAGCTGGGGAGGCATGGTAGTTCTAGTCCACTTCCGGATTTGCTGCCGAGCACATGGAGTGCCCTCCCACACTCCTGTGGGACACTATGTGTCCCAGCACCGCAGCAATCACAAACTGTGCTGGTGTGGGGGATGGGGTGGACTACCTGGTGCTGGTCCCCCGTATCCCCTAGATGGCCCCTGGAGAAGAGGGAGAATCTGCTGTCCGTACCGTGCTTCCGCCGATCTCGCCTGCCATGACTTGATGGAATTTTAGGGGGTTCACCCGTCTGGGAAAGCGGGCAGTCCGGACGCGATCCCTTGACTCTAAAGTCCAGGGGTCCTGAGGGCTCCTCCTCCCCTACACCCTCACCCGGTCCTCCGGGTTAGCCGCCCTCTGGGTGGCTCCCTACAGGGGCTAGCCCCTAGTAGGTCACAAGGTCCAAGAAACAAGGTAATATAGAGTCAGTCCACACGTAGGCGCCCACTTCTCTGGGGCGGAGGTTATTTTCCTTCTCCCAATAGCCTTCGGCCCCAGTCGGGCGGGGAACCTGGGCCCCTTAGTCTGTCCACCAGTCCCTCAGTGGGGTTCCGTCCTCCCACTGCAGGACCCTGTAAGAATCCTCGCGGTACCTGGCTTAGGCCGGGTGCCGCTGCCTCCTGCGGCCCTGGGGTCAACGTACCCCTACCGCCTGACGCTCGCTACCCGGGGGCACGTTGGGCCTTACCTCCACCCCCGCGGGTCTTGTTAAGTGGCCAAACAGCCTGCAGCCACCAGAGAAGGGTCTTTCCTTCGGGGCTCCTCTTACCAGGACCCTCCGGATCTGATGCCACTGGCTCTGCTGCCGCTGGCTCCACTGCCACTGGCTCCGCTACTCCTGGCTCCGCCGTCTCTGGCTCCGTGGCTCCCGGCTCCGCTGTCCTCAGCTCCGTGGCTCCCGGCTCCACCGGCTCCAGCTCCGCGGCTCCTGGCTCCGCCGTCTCTGGCTCCGCGGCTCCCAGTTCTGCTGCCGCCGGTGTAGGCTCCCGCTGGAGCCTCTCCCTCCTTCTGTTTGGGGTTGGGGGGCTCCTTTTATCTTTCTGGGCCGGTCCCGACCCGGATCTGTCCGGGTTCCAGGAAGGGAAAGGCTCCTAAGCCCACTTCCGGGTTCGCACCTGGAAGTTAGGCGGGACTCCGCCATTTTCCGCCCGACCCTGGCCCCCCGGGGCCTGGACCCCTTCACAGCTGGTACCTCGAGATCTGTAGAAAAAACTTTTAAAGCTGTGTTCATGTCTGAATCACTGATTCTCCAAATCAGCATTGAATCTTCAGATTCAGCTGAACTGAATTAGGGACAGCGATCCAAATCAATTAATCGAGTCACTGTCTCTGATTCTGACCAAATCTGAATCCGAATCTGAATCAAATAGAGCCCACTTCACACACCCCTAGTGTTCTGTAAAGTGACTGTAAAGTCCCAAACCCTGTTGATGATCAATGTTAGTGTTTAATACAGTTCTACATGCTCTCATTTTTGGTCAATTTCTTTTTTTGGGGGGGGGGAGGTGAGGGGGAGAGTTAATATAGGTTATCAGTAGCATCCAAAACTGGTTCAAGCACTGAATGGCAGGGGAATGCTGGAATTAAGGGAGTGAACTAGGGCTGGACAGTAAAAAAGTCAGAAAGTCCATAATGAACAAAGCAAGAGGAATGAAGTAAGAAAGAGGATGGTCTTTGAATGCCACCCTATTAACCTACACAGAACATGCCTTTGTTCTCATTGAGGCACCACCTGCAAATGTAAAGATGAAAAAAAAAGCTATCTAATTTTAATTGTGCCAACAGCTTAAAGCATGCCACATTCTCAGCTCATGTAAGTCAGCATAGCTCCATTGAATTTAGTGGAGGGCATGCCAATCAACATGGTGCGAGGATGTAGCCCTCTTATCAGTGATGATCTCATTAAAGCAAATGCAGGTGTTACTGAGGACTTCAGTAGAATTTGTTTAAACCCCCTCTGATTGCAGTGCAACTGCTCACTCAAGTATAAGCTTGCAGGATCTATTGCTGTGTTTAAGAGTATTTTTTCATGGCAACCAATGTTTACCTCTACAAACTTGCTACACAAATGTACAAAAAAAATCTCCTTTGATCTTTTCACCCACTTGCAACCTATGGAAATCTCTTTTTATGACAAGTTATAAAAACAAGCTATACCCATGAAATGAAGGGAAAACTCAACACAAACCCTTTGCTTTGGAAGGATTGGAAAGTTCAGCCATATTTTTTTTAAAACATGGTAAAGATATATTGCAAGGTCTCAGGGACTTGATGTATGCTTGTTTGGGTCCCACAGAGTCTGAAATCAAGATTTAAATGTGTATGCAAGTCAGATGGAATAATATTTAATCTTGTGAATAAGCAGGGTATTTCAATACTTTGGCAAAGCTGAAAAGTTTCGATGCAAAGCAAAATCATTTTCAAATCATAAAAATCAAAATGTCTGGCTGTGGCATTTTTCTATTAACTGAATTTCACTCTCCCTGACTGAGAACACTCTGAAATCTTTGTAGAAAAGAGCACTTGCCACGTACGGTAGGAAACATATTTGACCCAGTTTTTCAAGGTACTCCACCTCTGTCCACTTCCCTTTCATTTTGCTCTATCAGCTTCTTGAATTACCTATTGCATCCAGTCAACTTCATAGAGCTGATCAAAATTTTTCACATTCCCAGTGAAACCGGAGAGACTTGCCTTTCCAGTGAATTTCAGTAAGGCTTGAGAAGGAAGGGAAGAGGGAAAATGTCCCTTTTCACTTGATAGAGTTCAGCAAAAGGTCAGTCAAAAATGAAGATCAGGCTGAAATGAAACAAGAACCTGGACATCATTGTTCCCATGAGGAAAAGACAAATAATTCCTGTGTTTTTATAATTCCTCATATCGCAGGCTTGCAAGTCACACAGGTGCATAACTGTCCAGCTAATCATCCAGGACATTTTGGGTATTCGTGAGCCAATGGACAGTGCTGAATATTTGTATATATTCTTGGAGATGCACATTATGATAATTGCAGCCACAGTGTAGAGATGCAGCATTTGAGAGATTCACAATTAAGGCATATGCTTCGCTATTATTGAGCCTAAAATGTTGGAAGTTCTTAAAAGCTAATATTGTTGAGGCCAGAGAGGGGTAAGACCACATTTTCAAAAGTCACCTCTAACTTCGGAAGCCTCCATTTTCTGGCAAGTGTCCACTTCTAGACATATGAAGCCAGATCCTCAGCAGGTGTAATTTGGTATAGCTTCATTCAGGTCAAAGTGGCCTGCTGAGCCCTAATGCTAATAGGTACTGCATTTCTAATTGGAAGTATTTGGGTCTGAGAGTGCTCCATCACTCTCAGTTTGAGTATTCAGATCAGGTAAGGGGCAAAGCCTTAAATAAATGGTGTTCCCTGTCCCTGAAAGTATTTTTAGAGTCTAAACTGCTTGGAGATAAGAGAAAAGTGTCTTTAAAGAAAGTAGAGAGACAAATAGCTGAAAATGTATATTCATCTATCTGAAGTGCAAAACATACAGTTTGAAATCCCAAGGTATTAATAGAGGAGATATGTAAATTAAATATTGTCCATTAGGCCTGTGCAAATAGGGAACTATTCGGTTTGGGTTCAGATTTGGATGATTTGGATGCCAGCGGTTCGATTTGGAGCTCCAAATCGGTTTCCCGCTTCAATTCGGCCAAATCAGCTCTGAAGCTTCGGAGCTGATTGAGAGATTCGGCCATAGGGTATAATGGAAAATCAATGAAATATCTATAACTTTGCTGTTTGTTGTCTGATTTGGATGAAATTTGCAGGGGTGGTAGCCTCTGCTGAGGCCCCAAAGCATACCAAGTTTCAAGGAGATGGGTATAGGGGTTTGGGGGAAACTGCACCTCAAGTTGCAGACAAGCAAAACTCATGACATGTGATGTAGTGTGTGTTAAGGCGCAGCAGGGTGAAAGCTGCAGGGGTGGTGGCCCCTGCTGAGGCCACAACGCCTGCCAGCTGTCAAGGAGATAGATGCAGGGCTTCTGGGTTCTGGGGCCCTGCACCTCTGGCTCCTGACAGCAGCCAGAGATGCAGGGCCCCAGAACCCCTGCATCTATCTCCTTGATAGCTGGCAGGCATCATGGCCTCAGCATGGGCCACCACCCCTGCAGCTTTCACCCTGCTGCACTTTAATACACACTACGTCACATGTCATGAGTTTTGCTTGTCTGCAGCTTGAGGTGCAGTTTCCCCCAAACCCCTGCACCTATCTCTTTGAAACTTGGCAGGCTTTGTGGCTTCAGCAGGGACTAGCATGCCTGCAGTTTTGACACTGCTGTAGCTTAACACATACATGTGACATGAGTTTTGCTTTCAAGATTTTGGGGCACAGTTTTCCCCAAACCCCTACTTCTATCTCCTTGAAACTTGGCAGGCTTTGTGGCCTCCACAAGAACTACCATCTCTGTAGTTGTCACCCCACTGTGGCTTAACACATACACGTGACATGAGTTTTGCTTTCAGAATTTGGGGTGCAGTTTCCCAGAAACCCCAGCACCTATTGTCTTGAAATTTTGCAAGTGCCATGCTCTCAGCAGCAGCTACCATCCATGCATGTTTCATCTCAATCAACCAAAAGACAACAAAGTTATAAATATTTCCTTGATTCCCCATTATATCATATGGACGAATCTCCGAATCTTTTCCAAATTGATTCGGAAGCTCCGAATCAATTCAGACAGCCTAAAGCTTACTGCGATTTGATTCAGATTTATAGATTCATCCTCTAAATCACCCAAATCATCTCTGAATGCAAATCATGATCCGAAGCTTTGCACAGCCCTATTGTGCATACTGGCAGCTCCAGCTATTATATGTATACCAGTGATACCTGTCTATTAGCACTGTCCTTTCTCATGTTGTCCAGTGCCACATATCTAATAATCTCTTGGCATGTTATCTTGGATCAGTTCAATTCCAGCTTGCCATAGCCAAAACCAAATTTATTGGGTGCTGACAGACATGGGCAGGAAAAGAAGTGCTCTACTAGAAGCAGCAGCACATTAGCTCAACTTGGCTCTGCAGTATCTGTATAGATCTGTGAACCCAGCCGCCAGTGGAGGGTTCTGGATTGAGAATATGGTTGGAGGTAGAAAGGTAAGAAAGGTTTATTGATTTAACAAAAACACGACTACACATAGTAACAAGACAAACAATGACAGAGAAGAATAATTTGCGTCAGCAACTTATCGGCAGTCTCCTCTGATGCCTGATGTACAACAAGTTTCTCTTTCCACAGAGCAAAGTGAAGTCAGGCGTCCCTGATTAGCGCTGTCCGAGAGGTACCAGGATGGACCCTGGTATTCAGTCCTTGGGCTCCTCAAGATCCACGGGCCCACTGAGTCAGGTCAACAGCTAATTAATCCCTTTCACAGAGCTGTATCTTCCTTCTAAATGATTTCCGGATGTTTCAGCCAATTTATAACTTCTGAACTGTGCTGATAACTTACAGCCATTCAGATTCTTTTTACTTTAACTGTCCTTAGACTAACCAATAGCAGTACAAACCTTGTATTCCTTTGATAAGGTTAATTTTAACTACGCCACAGGGCCATACTACTTCAAGGCTTTGCTAAATTTACTAGGCCTTACTTTATACAAGGCCTTACTACATCTTAAACTTTAATTAGGCTCTTAACAACAATATATAGCTTAATATCTAAACAAATGACATTGGTCTAATCTTCCTAGAGCCATCAGCAAACACCTTTATCACACAGAAATAATTTTCACCTGTCACAGTCGGGAGTTCATTGGAGCTTTTTGTCACTTGTAGCTTAAACTAATTCAATTAGCTATTAGATAAAAGCCCCCCCAAAGCTCTACTGAAGTGCCCAATCTCTACAGACATTGGGAAACTCGGGTGCAACTAAGGTGCTGCCTCTTCTGGGCACACGCTGATCTAAGTGCAGGAGCACACTGAGTTTAAAGCACCATTTTGTTTTGTTTTTTCCACATCTGCAAGCAGCCATTTTCTACCTAAGTTCTATCTCCCTTTCTAATTTACTGTTGACAGTCTTTGTCTTCCATCCTCCCTGTTCCACGGGTCTGCAACCTGCTTGCAATCTTGGACTCTTTCCTCATCTCTAAGTGTGCTTTTAAGTTGCCATCTTTCTCTATGTGTCTAAGGCTCTCTTTATACTGAAGTGGCTGGCACATCCCTAAACATACTTCTTAGTCTCTCCAGCTTGCATGCTCCAAATTTGGGAATGTGCTGATGAGGCTGCTGCATTACAACTTGGTTTCTGGTGTGTTTGGGTGAAAACAGACACCACCTTTGTATTTATGCCACCATAAAAAAGTTTAATGGCGCCACAAAGCAAAAGCAAACAGGTGTCTGTTTTATTATGGTGGACATCTATTAGCTTTATGGCAGGCAGGGGCTCACAGGTTTGAAGGGCTCAGACCTGTGAACCCAGGGAATTCCCACACAGGATTAGGCCCCTCAAGCCCTGGGAAAGCTTGCCTGTGTTTTCTCACTTACCCAGACATGTCCCTGGAATCTCCGGGGTGCATCCGGATAAGCAGAGAAAGCTGAGCTGGCCCTCCTAGGGTGTGAGGAATTGATCCTGTATGGGAATTCCTGGGGTGCTGAGGACCGGGCGCCTCAAGCCTTGGGAGAACACATTGCCATCAAATAATATGTGACGTTCTGCCCAGTGAAACAAATCAGCTGTGCCAAACCTGGCAAACATAACTTGCTTCATTTGGTGACATATATTTCTAGCTTTTGAGAGTAGCCACTGAGGACATCTCCAGTGTATCACTGGCATATTTCCAAGTTGGAGCATGTGAGTAGGAGCAGAAAGGCAAGGGCTATTCAGGGTTATTTCTGCTGGGAACCCGTCTCTGCAGCATAGACAGTACAGTTAGGAGTGCCTCTTCTTGTACCTACATCTGTCTTTCTGATTGCAAGTCATTCTCAGCATAAATCAGACCTGAACTTGCTCTCCCCATGCTTGTATATATTTGTAATAACTTCACTCCTGTCAGTCAAACTTCATCAGTATGAATGTGCCCATTCTGAAAACTTGCACTTTTTGGCATCTGAAACAAATGTTGATAATGCACTAATGATACCAAAATCAATTTATAACAATAAATTGTATACACACAATGGTTAGTAACACACAGAGTAATAATACATCTTTAATCATTAATTGATATTGAGTATTAACATAGTATCAAACCTTGGTCACAGTTGTTTATATAGACTCTAACAATTTATATCAGCTAACCATCTGGCCCATAGACTTAATTTTTGGTGAAAATTTGGAGTAAGCACTTCCACCCCTTTCCCAGATCCAATTTTTAACAGCCAGGCAAATAAAGAAAGGATATAAAATTAAGCTGAAGAAATGCTGGTTTAAGCATGTGAGTCAGAAGCCTACACAAGTTGCTATGCAGTAAAGAAGTATTTGCTAATCTGCCTTTGCTTCTCTAACCCACTCAGTTTCACTACAATAGCCACTTTATAATATGTGTTGTAATAAATTAAAATAATGGTGCACTGACAGAGATTTTGGGGGCCAATACCTATAGCCAGTTTTTAAGGAAGCATATAGGCTGAGACTGATCCAATTTCCAATACAGTGTGGAGAGCTGCATACAGCTGGTAAGTCTGTTGTGGTGGAAGGGGATGGGGGAGGGAAGGGACATGGGGGTGCATATCAAGGCTCCTGTGGTGAGGGAGGAGTGGCTCTGGGGCAGGGGCTGGGGCAGGTGCTGCCCAGCTGGGGTGGGGCAGGGCATGGGACAGAGACATAGCTCATCTGGGAGGTGCAGGAGGGGAGTGGCTTCTGCTGCTGCACACATCTCGGGAGGACACAGTGAGGGGTGGGGCATATGCCCCTGGATATGTGTGGTGTGTGGGTGGGGTGGGCTCCAGCTCCAGGCTGGGGACAAGGCAGGTCTGGGCTCTTCCAGGCGAGAGCTGAGCTGGGCTGTGCTCTAGGTAGGCAGTGGTGGCACTAGAAGGGGGCGGTGGGGGGCTGCAGCCATACCCCTCCCAGTGCTGCCACCTGCCTTGAGCGCAACCCTGGCTCAACCCCAACCCCCCCATGGGCCAGGAAAATTCTGGCGCAGCCCACAGCTGCAGGCCACCCTGCCTGTGCTGATCTGCAGGGCACACCCCCCTGTGTCCTCTCAGGGTGCAAGCAGCAGCAGGAGCCACCCCCACTCCCTGCACACCCTAGATGAACTGCAGCTCCACCCCATGTCCACCCCACCCCAGCTGGGCAACGTGTTGGGCCAGTAGAGGGAACTCCTGCACTGAACCACCCACCTCACTGCACCTGTGCACCTGCCAAGCTCTGAATCCCTCCCTGGGGATGCCTCAAGTCTGGCCAACCTCCTTCCTGGAGAACACCCACAAGCCTGGGGGTACCACCACCATTACCCAGGGGTCTGGACTGTTTCTGGGCCCCGTGCCCCCTGGGGTACATAGGCCTTGTAGTCCTTGAGGTTGCTCGACTCACTGCAAAATCTTGGGGTGTTTCCTCTAGCCTGAAGCACAAAATGTTGCTTCCCTTAGTCAGCTGGACCAAGTGAGCACAAAGATATTCATCTCCCAAGAAGTCCACCACACTTGGTACAGTGAAGAACGTTATTGGTTACAGAGGGAAGGCTTGGGGAAGGGTGCAGGATTAGAGAAGTATTAAAGAATAACCCTAGAGCAAACAGGTGGCTAGTAACCTTTAATCACGCGTCTACTTTACAGCAAGCTATATATCTAGATAGGTTTTAGCCATTTACTCACTTCAGCGTCTTGAGAGTGAGCTGCAGATGTTTCAGCTGCTGTGTGTGTTTTTATTATGGCTGCTCTGCCCCACCTCCTAGGCAGTCTTAGCTTATATAGACTTTTTTTACATCACCTTTGGGGGCCCAATGAAGGCTAGCAGTTGTTGGCTGTTAGCCAAGCAATTTGAAATGCATCACTACTTGGTGGAGTGGCAGGGGCTACTACCCCTGCCCCGCAGGCCAGGAGGGCTCCACTTAGAACAATAGAGAGAAAGATCACCTCCCTCTCACCTGGTCCAGGGCACATAGGCAGAGATGTTTGCTTAGCAACCGGAGTGATAGACAGGTAAGAAGACAATGATAGAGGGGAAAAAACTAGCAGGAGAGACAGGGAAGAGACTGGGGATGGAAACCCTACGCAGGCAGTGCTTGCCCCAGCCCCACTCCCTTCCTCACTGCAAGGGCCTTGATCTGCACCCCCAGGCCCCTTCCCTCTTCCCTCCCCTTCCACCACAACAGACCTACCAGCTGCACACAGCTCTCCAAGCTGCCAGGCTGCACTCCTTGCTGCCTACATGCTGCACTGTGATGCATTCATGCACGGGCATTTATCGGCCAGATTATTGGCCACATCAGGCCGATTTCCAATACACTCAATTTTTTTTTATATTGGTGCCGATCCAATATCGGACCAATGTACTAGTGCACCTCCAAATTAAAACACTTGCTGAAAGGCATGTATTTCATTTTTAATAAAAGCTAAGGGTTTCAAAGTTGCTTTGCTGGAAGGGTTATGGATTCTGTGGATTTAGTATTTTCCTGCAGATCTTGCTGTATTTTCCAGAATCAAAGTTTAAAAAAAAAATGTTCCATAGCTCATTTGGTTGCCAACATTACTGTAGGTTTCTTAATGTAAATCAGTCCAGTGCTGTCTTCCTGCGTTTTGAAACCAACTAAAATAATATCTCCAAGAGATGGATTCTCGCATTCATCTTAGTGGACTGCTAACTTCAAAGTCTAATTGTCTAATTGTACCTTTAAGTGCCCTTTTGCACCACTTTAATGGTGTTGCTGTTTGCATGTTCGGCGATGTATTCCGCTTTAATGGTGTTGCTATTCGCACACTTGTTGGCATATTCCACTTTAAATGTCTTTGGTACACAGCAAGATAAAACACCTCTGAGGTGTTTTAGTCTGCTACCTAACAAAGTGCAACAGTGCACGGGGCATTGGAAACCAATGTGTTCGGGGCTTGGCAGGCCCTGACAGCTCAGGGGCTGTGGGACCCAGTGGCTGCCTATGCCGGCAGGCTCCACTGAAAAAATGAAAAAAACCTGGCAAGCCTGATCTTTTTTTATTTTTTTCTCCCCAGAGCCTGCCTGCCTGCCTGAGCTGTGCCGGGGCCCCGTGCTTCCCTCCATGGCTGCCGGGGTGGGGAGGACCATGCTTCTCTCTGCAGCTGTGATGTCCCTTCCACTGGGACCACCCAGGCCAGGAGCTAGTGGGTGGGTGCCACCTGGGCCGGGGCCCCGTGCAGCTCAGAGACTGCTCGGCCTGCCAGCAGCTCACTCCACCCCCCTCTCCCACTGCCAAAGAAGCAGATAAGGGTTGGGCCCCCACCCTTATGTACATGCCAAGGGGGTTTAGTTTGGTTTAATTTTCCCTAAATCCAAGTGGTGTTTTTAAAAAATACCACTGTTTAAATTTAGGGAGAACTAAACTGAATTAAACCCCTGTGGCATGCACAAGCAGTCTTAAAGGCTTAGTGTTAACCTCTACTACTACATAATGTCCAGCAAATGCACTTGTCCGACATATGAATGAACTAGATGTCCCATTCATTTCAGTGTACATAGCACAGGAAACTACTAGTAGATATGTGCTCCAATATCAGGATACAGATAAGATCCTAGGCCAGAACAACTGGGTTTGGTAGTAGTGATCATTTTAAATGCCCTTACAAGAGTCACAAACACACAAGTTGCTATGAATGCTAGCTGTATAATTTGTCTCCAGCAATTCCTTTTCTGAACTGCCACCTTTAACCATTGTTTTCAGATTCTGTAGGGATGTTGTTAAAATTGCGAAGCAGTTTTACTCATTTGCATCTAATATTTGGACATTTTAAAAGTTGTGGATATTTTCCTCTCAGACAGACAGTGGGCAGTAACATTGGCATCACGATTCATGCCCACTGACACTATGTCACTGTAGCACATCGCTGCAGTGATGTAGTATCTCCTGTAGACGTGCCTACTAAGTGTTAGAACTGCTCAGGTTACTTTACCACCTGTGCCTGATTTTCCATCTTTGACTTGCTCTTCAGTCATTTTCCACCTCTTACATTCACTTCTCTCTGCTCACAATGTTTTTACTTTCTTCCAAGAGAACATTTTCAACATACTCCAGGATTTACTCCCTCATCTAACCCTTCCCTCACACCCCTGTAATTCTATTTCTCCTCTTCCTATTTCAGATATGGAAGTTTTTGTCCTCTTCTCTCTTCCTCTAACTTTCCATGTGTCCCAGTGACCTGATTACACCTCACCAATACATCTGCTTTGTGCCCTCTCTCACCCCTTCATTTTCTCTTCTCCACCAAAGATTGCTGTAGTCTTTCCTATGGTAAAAAGTAATCTCTCTTTTGACTCCACATGTCTCTTTCATCTCTAGGCTCCTTGAATGTTACTCTTCTTCTGTTCTGTCCTAGACCATCTCCTATCTGATTTTCTTCCCTTGCATTTTACTAAAGTTGCTTTTGTGGCTTGAAAGACTTCTCAGCCAAAGCTCTGTATTCTGTCATCTTTTTTGACCTGACAGATGTCAACCAACCACTTTGGCTTCCAGATCTCTGTCCTCTCTTTATCTCTGTAATAGTTTCTTCACATTATCCTTTAGAGGATCCCCCTTTATCTTCACCCTAACCTTCTGATCTCGTTCCACAGGACTTTGTTTTTGGTCCCCATTTCTTCTCCATTTACATCTTCTTTCCAGAAACACAAATTCAGCTATTACCAATATATTGACAAATATACTGATTTAGCTTTCTATTTCCAAACATACCTCCTCTGTCTTAGTTTGTCTCTGTGACATCCAATCACAGATATCTAATCAAATTTAATATGGCTGACATAACATTTTCAAACTTCCCTTTCAAGCCTTCCTTACCACCTTTTTTCAGTAATTGCAGAAATACTTTACCAGCCTCCCTGTTGTTTGGACCGATAACCTGCATATCATCCTTGATTAAAATTCTTCCCTATGTCCATATTTCTAGGCTATGTTTAAATCATGCAGATTCTTTCTGTAAAGTGTCTCTTAAGGCACAGCAGCATGGATGGATAAGGAAGATGAAAGCTCTTGTCTAGATATAGCTGGATCTAGACAAGGCTCTTATCTTGTATCTTGATTTCTGTAACGTTCTTCTCTCTTGCCTTAACATGTATTCTTGTTCACCCTCCCTCAATTGCCATCCATGCTGCTGAAAAGTTTATTCTTCCAAATCAGTGTTCCAACCAAATCAACTATCTCTATGCATCCATCACTTCTCTAACACATCAAATACATGTACTTGTTTTTTTATTTTCAAGGCCCATTTTGTCTTATCCTTACTCTCCATATCATCTCTCAGAAAAAAGCAAGACATACGCCCCTAGCTCTGACTGGTCTGTGACACCAACATTGCCCACTTGTTTGGTTTTCAAATGACCCTCTCTGTGCTGTCTTCTGTGCTGTTCCTCATGCTTGAGAGGAATTCACCTTAAACATTCAAACATTAACATACCATCCTCTTTCAAAGCCCTTCTTAAAATTCTCATTTTTGGGGATAGCTCAGAATTCTTGATAGCACGTAGGTGGCTGGGTATGTCATTCCCTTACATACCAACCTCTTGCCCCATGCTGATGCTGTAGAGCCCCAGAAGAAGGCTCTATGACTAAAGACATCAGCTACTTACAAAATTTTGGCAGCTCTACTGGATACACAGATGAGGCAACCATGGAAGACAATCTTCCTCAGCTGTGAGGGATTGCTGCTGCTGCTGAACAGATGTGGTACAGAGATCAGTTTAGGGGTGCAGAAAACTTTAGCTTTTCTAAATCTAAATCCAGGATACACTGGTGGGCTAGAGTTGAACCCCTATGTTGCAAGTAGCGAACCTGTTTTTCTAAGGAAACAATACTAGGGAAGTTTTGCATTGAGAATCATGAAGAGGCAGACCCATATGGACAACCCTGCCTTGAGTTCTTAGTTCTTGCCAGAATTTTATAACCTCCAGTGATGGTGTAAGACCTGGAAATTATCAAAGAAGGATTTTCAGATCCCAGGTGGTATTTGCCAGACTGGCAGTTAAAGAAATCTCTCCATCTGGAGTCACTGTCAAATACAGAAACTCCCAGTGCCATTTTACAGTCCCTTTTCTGGCTACTTTATAGATAGCTTCACAATTCAGGAAAATGTAGCAAAATAGCCAGGTGTGTTGTAAACCCCTTGAGTGTAGCACAAATTCAGTTTCCTCAAGCTGGAATGACCTTCTTTACTTTAGCTTATTATCTTGTGAGCTGCTTGATAGTGTCATTGCCCCCTCCTTTTCCTGTTTACAGTTATCGTGACCTCTGCTCCATGTTTATAATAACATGTGTTTACTAATAGGGTGGTGGCATGCCACTGCCAAGTTTCTTCTGCTAACAATAAAGAAAGGGAAAATTGATATTTATGGAGACTGTGAGGGCTAGCTGGGCTCTCTCTCGTGATTTTTATTGTAGTTGACTGCAAACTTTTCAAACATGAGGATCTGTATTTCATTGTGGAAAGCTGGTTTCCATTTCAATCTGGGTCCCATTATTAGTGTTTGGTTTACAGTTCTGTAAGGTTATCCATGTGTAGATTCACACAAACAAATATGTTATTTATGTCTGCAGCTTTCACTTGTGTTATTTAAATCTTCCCCTATTTGAAATAAGCTTGGAAACAGGTAAGAGGCATTACAACAATCTCCTTTCTAGTGGATAAGTATCATAAAAACCCTGTCATGAGGCAGTTTAGTGAAAAAGGCTGGATTTTGTTCATCTTCTACAAATCCCACCTGGCCACATTGGTAAGGAGCATTGTGAGAAGCTTGTATTGCCATTGCTTGTGCTATACCTTTTCTGTAGTTCAGTGAAGGGCTTTTGTTTCCAAGATGATAATCTGTAGTGCACCTTTTCTTGCTTTGTGATCTCATCATAGAATCACAGAAAATTGGGGCTGGAAGAGACCTCATGAGGCCATCTAATCCAACCTCCTGCTCATGGGAGGGCCATTCCTGTCTGAACCATCCCAGACAAATATTTGTCTGAACTGTATTTCCAATGGCGGAGATTCCACAACCTTTCTAGGTAATCATTTCCAGTGCTTAACCACCCTCATAGTTAAAAAGTTCTTCCTAATATCCAAACAAAATGGCTTGACATTGTGGTTTTTAACTTAATGGTATTCCCTGGCTTGTTATATGGTCACAGCAACAGTTCCCACTCATTACCGGGGAATGTTGAAATACTCAGAAACAGTCAAGGAGAACAAAAAGAAATTCCTTTCAAGAGGAAAAGATGTTGGTCAAAGATGTTTCAGGACCGAATGGTGTTAGGCACATCTATGTGTCTGACCACCCATTGAATTAAGAAAAGCTGTTACGGCCTGACTTCTACTCTTATCTTTACTGTTTTTATACTGATTCCATTCTATTGATTTCACTGCTGACAACTTACTCTGATTTGCGAAGAGAAGCAGCCACAGAATTCAGAAACATGAGCGTATTGTGCACTCCTCAGGAAAGTGGAAATCTCAGGGGCCTTGCTGTGTCACGCTTTCTAGGGCTGTGCAAAACAGCACCATTTCATTTCGACTTCTGTTTTGCTGTGCGTATGTGTGTGGCACAGCTGTTTTTCTATTCCTCCCCCAGAGCACTGGGATTGGAAGGGACCTGAGAGAAGGATGGCAGTCACTGGCCAGCTACACAGTCAACATGAGAGCAGTCCTTCCTGCCCTCCCACCCCGGCTTAGCTTCTGTTTCCCTGCAAGCAAGCCCAGCTTTGAAACTTGAATCATTTCAAAACTTTCAAAAAGTTTCGAGTGCCTTTGTTTCATTTCGAGGCTGTTTCAAAGCCTTTCATTTTATTTCAGTTTCACTGTTTCAAGCTTGAAAGGAGTCAAAACAATGTTGAAACGAAACACCCAGAGAAATTTTGCACAGCCCTAGTGCTTTCCCTATTACACAAAGTCTGTCACCTAAAGAGACAGTAATTTTCCTTTGATCTGAATTTAGCATGTGGGTGTCAGGCTCATAGCTCTGTGCCCAGTTAAGCATCATCTGTGACTAAATGACCACATGAATAGACTTCACCTGTCATTCTAGGAAAGCATTTGGGATTATGTGGCTCTGAAGTAGGACTTGCCCTTAACTGAAATGATTGACAAGAGGAATGTTTATTCTCAGCCTGTTAAAACTTTGAAGAGTTTATTTTTCTCCTGAAATATGATGTTGCTTCAGTTTGTCTCTGATTCCTATGCTGTTTCTTGTAATGCTAATATAAATACTATTAAATAGCAGCATTAGCTCTTTCCCTTCTATGAGTGTAAAACCCTTCTGTTTTGGATGAGTGTCTTTTTTAATGAAGTGGCACTAATTTCTTCTTCAAAGAGACTGCTGTTCTGTCCTTACATTCTGGTAGGGATGGAAGCTCTTGGTTTCACCATGGATGAGGCTATATGACAAGGTCCTAAGCCACCCAACAGGGTTTAATTTGTTGGCAAAGCCTATAGAGCAGGTCTCATTTATCCCTGGGCTGATATCCAGGGCCTACTGAATGATTTACTAAAATTATACCTATTTAGGAGATCTGTGACTGCTGTCTTTTGCTTTGTATTTCTGCCCTGTGGTTGGAGAAAGCAAAGTAGCCAACACAGAAATGGAGATGAGAATAACACATGAGCTCTAACAATAACAACTTTAAATGTTTTCTTAACATGGGTTTGTATAGGGATTGTATGTGTCCCAGTTTGACTCTCCCTTGCCCTGCTCTGTGTTTCCATGCACACCAGTATGAGGTGGAAATATATTCTTATTAGGTTTCCATTTTCTACCAGTTTTTTATCACATTGACTACACTGCGGAGAAACAGAGTATCGAGCCCCATGTTTGTGAGTGTATCTAAAATGCTTCCTGGGATTCTGTGGAGTGAAAGTAGCTTTTATAAATGGGAAGTATTGATCTTATTAGAAAATTAATAACAGCTATTTGAATACAAAAGAAACTATACACTTCAACTACTGGCCCCAATGCAGACCTGCAGGTGGATATTGCAGCCATGCTGAGTCCCACTGAAGTCATGTGATTTAATCAATTGCCTCTGGCTGGCAGTTCACAGCACCAGCAGGCATAAGAAGATGTATGTCAGCCCCAGTTCAGTAAAGGCAGAAAAGATAAGGTGCATAATCCTAGCATGTAGCTTGCCCATATTATATGAACTGACTTACACGTGCTTATAGGAAGCACAGGGTATTTTAAAGAGACCACATGCCCTTAGCCTTCAGACACTCCAGTCCTCAACAGCCCCTCATAATTATATGTATTACCTTTTATAATGATGTTGATATGACAAGTTCAAAAAATCCATTGAGCCAGAAAATGTGAAAACTGTTCCAAGTGGGGAGCCCTGCCACTCTTCTTCCACTGCCTGTACCTCCCCCTGGCTACTTTAAGGCACCTCATGCCATAAAGTATGTTTCATAATATTTCTGCAAGAGGTTCTTCTTGGAGGATGTGACTCATCTATTCATAGCTGTTGGCATTTTCAGCTGGCAGCCAGAGGAAACTGATGAAATCAAATGCTCCTGAAAACAAACCTCTTTGACAAAGCTATAGAGAAGACAGAGTTAATCAGAAGGAGTGGAAGCTGTATTTGGAAAAAAGAAATATTAAAACATTAGCTTGTGGCTGGCAATTTATTGCACTAGGACTATGATTTTACTACAGAACCTCATAAATAATGCTTGATTTAGCGTTTCCAAGGGTTAAATGAGGATTTTTAGGGACCAGACTGAAGGGAGCAAGGTCCATTGCATTACCACTGTCTAGCTCCTTGGTCTTGTGACATCATGTGAAAATGGGTCATTGTTTTAGGAACCACCAAGAACTATGATATATCGTAGGGCATCCCTGCACAAGGAAAAACCTATGAAGGAGAGAGGGGTAAGAGCAAATCCAAAGATGTATCACCGGTGTAGTGCAAGGTTGATTTATGAGGATCCAGATAGGGATGTGGCTCTTTGTATCTGTGTTTACAGCAGGTTAGGCTCTCATGCTGTCTTAAACTGAAGCAGAAAAATCCTCAGCCAGCTATAGCCATGGTAATGCTAATGAAGCCAGTAAAGAGCTATATCCATTGACACCAGCCAAGGATCTAGTCCACTCCTCTTTACACATTTTTCTGGCCCCTTGACATCCTGCTGTGTATCTTGCACCACAGAAAAATCACCTCTGAAATTGCCTTTTAGTTTTTCCATAACATAAGGGTTCATTTGACACCCATGTTATTTAACACCCATATGGGGTGTGTGTAGACAAACCAATATTTCCCATTTACACCAACACAACTCCATTTGCATTTGCAATGACCCCCCGTGATTTCTCGCTGATCTAAAGTTCATTTAGCTTCTTAAACACTACTCTGAGATGTGTTAATTTGCGGAGCTCTCCAGTTACACCGCTCCAACTGTTGTTTTGTTCGTGCAAACAGCCGGAGACTCCAAAGACCTCTAATTCACCACGAGGGGTGCTATGTTCTGCCCTTTAGCCAGTAGGTGCTGCTGTGTGTTCAGAATGGGTCTGCTCAGATGAATTATTATTTTTAAATGGGGGAGACAAATAATCCCTTAATTTTCTACCCCCTCTTAATTCTTCCACCCCTCCCCCGCCACCTATAGTATATGTCCTTCCCCCCCGTCCATATACCCTC
The DNA here is from genome assembly GCF_052110815.1 of Crocodylus siamensis. Classification (NCBI taxonomy): domain Eukaryota; kingdom Metazoa; phylum Chordata; order Crocodylia; family Crocodylidae; genus Crocodylus; species Crocodylus siamensis. Next base: position 32,345,534 of record NC_143404.1, on the reverse strand, counting down.
CTGTCTTCCCCATGTACCCTCCACCTGAGACACCCACACCCCCTGTCGTGTGTTGCCACTGTAGTAGACATAGCTCCCGATGACAGCTGCAGCATCACTGTAAAAGTAAGTTTTTTGCAAGCAGTTTGAAACTTTGGAGTGAGTGGTTATATGACTTCCTTCAATATGGCAATATTGCAAACCTGCTGAACTTCATCACATTCCTTTTCAGAACCACGGCCAAAAGTCCAGGGGCAGGATGCTGCTTGCCAGACCCAATGCCCAGGATATGCAGTGTCCCAAGTGATATTTAGGTAACATATCCCACCGACCTTGTCAGAGTGTCAGAGTAGGGGGAAGGGCAAATGTCCATTTTTTTCGACTGTGCACCAAACACCCTTCCTCTTCCTGTTCTTCTTTTTTCCCCCTCCTCTCAGAAAACTTTTGTGGGCGGAACTCACCGGGGATGGCAACCAGCCCACAGCCCAGTGACAAGGAGAGTAGAGTGAAGATAGTGAAGAGGAGTAGAGTGAAAATATCTTCAGATTTTTTTTTAATTTTTACATTTTGTATATATTTTATATTGTTAAGTTGTATATAGTTATTGTTAAAGCTGCAACATTTTCAGTAAAGTGTTTATTTTTGCTCTATGTATGTGTCATGTTTTCTTTGGAGTGGGTGGTTGGGTTGATTTTCAGAGACCGCGCCCACCTCAGCGTGTTGGGGATACTGTGTTTATGGGTTTTAAGGGAGTCGTAGCATTACTAAAAAGAGTTGCAAAGAGTTGCAGGACGAACTGTTATCAGAGGGAGGGAGGGAAGCTGAATGCTTGTTAAGTGCTAGCTAGGATGCAGTGCGGCCAGCATGTCTTGTAAGAAAAGAGACTAAACAACCCCACCCACCCCCAGTGGGAAGCAGGCAATCTGCAAAACTTCTCCATGCATGGACCTCCTGGGGCCTTTAGCAAGTCTTTAAAGACTTTAGTAAGTCTTTAATGCATTATAATGCATTTCATATGCATGGTTGCCAAGTGGGGTGGAGGGCTGGGGTTAACGCCAGCTGCCACAGCTCCAAAACAGCTTCTTTTTTCTGAGTTTTTTCTTTGCAGAAAAACTGCATACTGTTATGGGAGGTGGGATGCAAAAATGTGCTTCAAAGGGCACAAGTGGGGGCAGGGGGTGGGGAGACTTTGAAGGCAATATGTAATATGCTGTTGGCATCGGGCTTTAAAATGGCCAGCGGGGAGGGGGAGGGGGCGGGGGAATTCTACTTTCTGTTATCCTTATTTATTTCAAATCTTCCTTCCTTCCGCAAGTCAGAGAAGAACCTCAAGGAAACAGAATGGTGGGTGGGTGTCAGAAGACATGTACCTCAGTCCAAATTCGCTGGGACATGGCCAGTAACCAGGAGAAGGGCAAGAAGACTATGAAATAGGCCTGTAGAACTTGTGCAAATTGAGCAGATGCTCGGACCAAAGCCAGTGAAGAAAGCTCAGCTTAACTTCCTTCGCTGCCAGCAACGATTTGAAGGTACTAGGGTACAATGGAGAGGTGTAAGGCAGAGGTGGGTATGTGGAGCAAAGAGCCCACAGGTTTCATAGATTCATAGATGCTAGGGTCGGAAGGGACCTCAATAGATCATCGAGTCCGACCCCCTGCATAAGCAGGAAAGAGTGCTGGGCCTACATTACCCCAGCTAGATACACATCCAACCTTCTCTTGAATACCCCCAGGGTAGGGGAGAGCACCACCTCCCTTGGGAGCCCGTTCCAGAGCTTGGCCACTCGAACTGTGAAGAAGTTCCTCCTAATATCTAATCTAAATCTGCTCTCCTCCAGCTTGTGGCCATTATTTCTTGTAACCCCCGGGGGCGCCTTGGTGAATAAATACTCACCAATTCCCTTCTGTGCCCCCCTGACGAACTTATAGGCAGCCACCAGGTCGCCTCTCAACCTTCTCTTGCGGAGGCTGAAAAGGTCCAGTTTCTCTAATCTCTCCTCATAGGGCTTGGCCTGCAAGCCCTTAACCATACGAGTGGCCCTTCTCTGGACCCTCTCCAGGTTATCCGCATCTTTCTTGAAGTGCGGCGCCCAGAATTGCACGCAGTACTCCAGCTGCGGTCTGACCAGCGCCCGATAGAGGGGAAGTATCACCTCCTTGGACTTATTTGTCATGCATCTGCTGATGCACGATAAAGTGCCATTGGCTTTTCTGATGGTTTCATCACACTGCCGACTCATGTTCATCTTGGAGTCTACTAGGACTCCAAGATCCCTTTCCACTTCCGTGCCACCCAGCAGGTCATTTCCTAGGCTGTAGGTGTGCTGGACATTTTTCCTCCCTAGATGCAGCACTTTGCATTTCTCCTTGTTGAACTGCATTCTGTTGTTTTCTGCCCACTTGTCTAACCTGTCCAGGTCTGCTTGCAGCTGTTCCCTGCCCTCCGGTGTGTCCACTTCGCCCCATAGCTTAGTGTCATCTGCAAACTTGGACAGAGTACATTTCACCCCCTTGTCCAAGTCGCTGATGAAGACATTAAAGAGTATCGGTCCAAGCACCGAGCCCTGCGGGACCCCACTGCCCACACTCTTCCAGGTCGAAACCGACCCATCCACCACAACTCTCTGGGTGCGACCCTCCAGCCAATTCTCCACCCACCGGACTGTGCAGTCATCCAAGTCACAGCCCCTTAACTTGTTCACCAGTATGGGGTGGGATACCATGTCAAAGGCCTTCCTGAAGTCCAAGTATACGACATCCACCCCTCCTCCTGCGTCGAGGCGTTTTGTGACCTGGTCATAAAAAGAGACTAGATTGGTCAGGCACGATCTACCTGCCACGAACCCGTGCTGGTTTCCCCTCAGCATAATTTGTCCTGCCAGGCTCTCACAAATGTGAGCCTTGATGATTTTCTCAAAGATTTTGCCAAGGATGGAGGTGAGACTGACTGGCCTATAGTTACCCGGGTCCTCCTTCCTCCCCTTCTTGAAAATGGGAACCACATTGGCCCTTTTCCAGTCCTCCGGGACTTGACCCGTGCGCCACGAGCGTTCAAATATTCCCGCCAGTGGCTCTGCAATGATGTCGGCCAGTGCCTTCAGTACCCTCGGATGGAGCTCATCCGGGCCTGCCGACTTAAAGGCATCCAGTTCCTCCAAGTGACCCTGCACCACCTCAGGGTCCACGCATGGAAGTCTGGTGCCTTGCTGCTGCCTCCCTACACTCCCAGTGAGAGACTTGTCAAGCCTCTCACTTAGGAACACTGAGGCGAAGAACTCGTTGAGGAGTTCAGCCTTGTCCCCTCTGTCCGTCACCAATTGTTTCTGCCCATTTAGCAGGGGTCCTATTCCTCCCTGGGCCTTCCTTTTACTCCCTATATATCTAAAAAACAATTTCTTATTGTCTTTTACTTGGGTTGCCATCCTCAGCTCCATGGTAGCTTTGGCCTGTCTAACTGCCTCCCTACAAGCACGAGCAGAAGAGGTATATTCCTCTTTGGTGATCTCTCCCTGTTTCCACTTTTTATGTGCTCCCCTTTTGGTCTGGATCTACTACCCGGACCCTTGAGGTCTTGGCTAGCAACCAAGAAGAAAGCCCCTGCAAGGTGTAAGGCAGAGGTGGGCAAGTGGGATGAAGAGCCTACTACCCAGACCACGGAGGTCTTCACCAGCAACCAAGAAGAAGGCCTCCACAATTCAGAAAAGAAACTCAAGCCTCAGCTTCCTTAGTAGAAGGCCTGACCTGTGCCCCAAGCCCTCTGCAGCAATAAATGAAATGCGCTTGCAGAACCTGTCCAGCTCATGCTGATGCAGGACATAGCCAGTAACCAGGAGGAGGGTGAGAAGACTATACAAAATGGGCCTGCAAAACCTGTGCAAAATCGAGCTGATGCTTGGGCCAGGGCCAGTGAAGAAGCCTCAGCTTCTGTCAGTACAGTGGTCATAGCTCAGGAGCACAGCTTCCTTTGTGGCCAGCAATGATTCAAAAGTTACAAGGGTGCAATGTAGAAGTGCAGAGGTGGGCAAGTGGGGCAAAGACTTGGGTCCAGTCATGATTGTGCCCTCATGCCTGCATGCCTCTTGTGACCTTGACATAAACAGGCCTGTTCCTCCTACTTTCCAGCCTGTCTATCATCCTTTGTTCCAACCAAATGTCAGTTAAATCCTCCAGTTCTTCTTGGGTCCAGTTGGGTCCATGGGCATTGGAGGTATCAGCCTCCTGGGCCATCAGCTCCATACTGCTGGCCTGAGCTTTCTGAGGCATGGTGAAGCAGTTTGTGGTCAACAGCACAAGTGATTTGTGAAAGGGACCTGGCATTTTTTTTTTTGTGGGGGGTGTCTTTGTACATAGGCTGTGCTTTGTACATAGAGGGTCTGAGAAAATTCCAAGGATTGCGAAGTCATTACCTGTAAGTATGAAAATACCCAAAGGTGATGAAGCACTCAGCTTAACAACAAAAAGATCTGGTGATGATGTAAATAAGGCCACTGTACTTTGGGATGGCTGCTTAATGGCCCTCAGTGTTGCAAAAATTAATACCTGCTTGTGCAAAATAATTTTATTACAGAAGCACAGCCTATTTTCCCTAAAGTGGCACAAGTTTTGAGTAGCCTATATTACCAGGAGAGGAACTGGCAAAATACTTTTTGTTTGCAAGCTTGATTACATTAGAACATCAGTGGCTGCTAAGCTCAGGATGAAAGGATAGCAAAAGCCCCAGTGACCCAGGGTGACAGGGTGAAGTGTTGAAAAAATAGCTACACCAAGCTCCAGACCACACAACATCCTACAGTCCCTGCCCCCATCTGCTGAGTACAGACAGGTGAGAAGCTGCTGCTGATGGAGAGGGGCAAATGGAGAATGAGGATGAAATACAAGATGATGGAGAACAACACAGTGAAGAGTCCTTCAACATAGAGAATATGCAGGACATGGGTGAGCAGGAGGAAGAAGAGAAGGAGGAGAAGGTGGCAGTACTGCTTCTGCAAATGCTGTTTACCTGGGATTACTTCTGGAATGCTTGACAAGGATCGAAACTGTGCTACAGTGTTTAGTGGCAAGTTGTGTTCCTGGTTAACAGCATTAATCACAATAATAATAATAAGATGATACAGGTACCCAGAGGACTTGGAATACCCAGAGGAAAGCGAAGAAGTGGAATTTGACTGGGCTTCATTGAGAAACCGGAGGAGAACCAGAATCCACACAGTGGGGGCCTGCAAGAGCAGCTCAGACTAGTGGAAGTGAATTGTGCTGATGACTTGGAATGACCAGCAGTGGCTGGAGATGTTCCAAATGAAAAGGGAGACAGTCTATCATATTGTCTAGATGCTGGGGCCCCACATCGCGAGGCGGGACACTAACATGCATTGGGCCATCCCACCAGAAATGAGGGTTGCAATGGCCATCATGAAACTGGCCAGCCCCTCCAGCCTCCGCTACATCACAAACCAATTCGGCATAGCTGCCTGCACAGTCAGGCTGGCAACTCATGAGGTATGCCAGCTGCTTAAGGAGATTGTACAAACAAAATTATCTGTCTGGAGAATCTGCAGCAAGTCATAGATTACTTTAATGAGAAGGGGTTCCTGAACTGCATCCAGTTTTGGGCTCCACAATTCAAAAAGGATGTGGAGAAGCTTGAGAGAGTCCAGAGGAGAGCCATGCGCATGATCAGAGGTCAGGAAAACAGATCTTACGATGACAGGCTGAGAGCCATGGGACTCTTTAGCCTGGAAAAGCGCAGGCTCAGGGGTGATCTGATGGCCACCTACAAGTTTATCAGGGGTGACCACCAGGATCTGGGGGAACATCTGTTCACCAGAGCGCCCCATGGGATGACGAGGTCGAACGGTCACAAACTCCTGCAAGACCGTTTCAGGCTGGACATAAGGAAGAATTTCTTTACTGTCCGAGCCCCCAAGGTCTGGAACAGTCTGCCAGCGGAGGTGGTTCAAGCGCCTACATTGAACACCTTCAAGAGTAAATTGGATGCTTATCTTGCTGGGATCCTATGACCCCAGCTGACTTCCTGCCCTTTGGGCAGGGGGCTAGACTCGATGATCTCCCGAGGTCCCTTCCAGCCCTAATGTCTATGAAATCTATGAAATCTATGAAACTGCGTGGGGGCTTTAGACAGCACTCACATCCCAGTGCTGTGCCCTGCAGAGAGCGGGGGAACTTTTACAAACAGGAAAGGATATGCCTCTGTGATCCTGCAAGCCATGGTGGACCACTGGAGCTGGTTCACAAACATTTATACCAGGTGGGCCGGCAGCGCACATGATGCATGCGTGTTCAGAAACTCTCCTCTGCCTAGCCTCATGGAGAAAGGGCACAATGCCCGCAGCATGGAGGAGACAGTGATCTGTGGTGACACCGTTCCCCTGGTTATATTAGCAGATGCTGCCTACCCCATAAAGCCCTGGCTCATGAAGCCTTATGGAGGGAGCGTCACCATCCTGCAGAAGCTGGTTTTTAACTACTATCTGAGCAGTTGCAGGATGGCTGTGGAATGTGTGTTTGGCCGACTGAAAGAACGATGGAGAGCGCTTATGTGCTGGCTCGAGATGGAACAAAAAAAATCACGGCCTTTATAGTGGCAGCCTGCATGCTGCACAATATCTGTGAGAGCCTCAGAGAGGTTTCAAGGAGTCATGGGAAGAAGAAGCGAGACAGGCAGTGGCCAGACAACAGAGACGTGTCCGGGCAGCAGCAGCACAGGGACCAAGGAAATATCCGCAAGGAGAGGCTGGTCGGATGGCCCTTGTGCATGATTGTCTGGCAGGATATATTGCTGACAACAACACCTAGGAGTGCTTTGTTCTTTCTCTTGGTTATGTTAAAATAAATTCATTTACACTTTAAATCTGTGTCTGTCTACAGAGGCGTGCAGTGTTGCAGATGGGGGGCAGAAGGGAGGAGAGTCAGGGGAAGGGGGAAGAAATCTGGACTGGGCTAGGGTTTACTGTTTCCAAACTGTGAGTGGTTTGGGAAAGGGGGGCATTATGCACTATCACCCACATCTGAATGAGACCCCCCACCCCCAACGTGGGTGAGAAAGTTACCTATAGCTCTTGGCGGGCTAGGCAGATGCTGGGGGGGACCAAGCCGAACAACAACCCACATTTTCAAGAACATTCCAAAAACATTTATAAAACAATTCACAACACACCTCCAAAAGCCGTATGTGGCACTACACAAACAGATCGATGGTGTACCTGGGCAGGGAACAGGAGGGTTCTAATGGGAGCCCCCATTGGAAACTGTAGGATGATCAATGAGCTCAGGAATGCTGGGAAATGTAGCCCAAAAAAAACAGGGAAAAAAAAGCCAAAAGAGTGCACCACTACCAGCATCGATGACAGCAATTGCCAATCAACTGGGCACCAGCAAAGACCCCACCCACCCGCTACTCTAAACTCTGACTATTTTATGATATCATAGCAGTTATCATAGCATCTATAGTAAATGAATGAAAAAACACATATATTTGTAACATGGTGGGATGGGAAGGGAAAGGAATGGGAGGGAAGAATTCAAGTGGCTTGTCTTTCAGATTAGGATGGGGTCTTTGGGATTGTGTACTGATGGAGAGAGACCAGACCGACTGAGCATAGGCAGGTGCAATTGGCAAGGATTTTGGGGTGACCGTGACCGTGTCCAGGGGAGACTTCCGGTGAGAGTCAGGCCTGCCCAGTGAGAGTCCAGGGGCGGGAGTGTGGAGTCCAGGTGGTTTACATGTGCCTCCTGCTGTAATAGATTAGGAAAGACATTTACACAGGGTAAACTGGTATTTGACTCCCCCTACTGAAATCTGTGGGGAATGACACATGAGGCTTAACTCACTCAAAAGCACCACTCATGAGAACACAAGCACCGTGTCATGCAAACAGAAATGCACCGCACCAAAAAAAAAAACCACATTAAAATTTTCAAGCACTTTACATTAATACCCGTGATGTCTACACATGCCCCATCATGTCATTCTTACAGTTTCCCTCTTGGTACAGGTACATTTAGAGCTCATTGGCCACCACACACAACTAATGCCTTTGTGCCACCACACAATTTTGAATGCAATGTAGAGGATTTAAACTGATACATGTTGCTTCAATGATTGGTTGATCTGCTTCCTGTAAATTTCACTTAGATCCCCCAGGATTTAGGCACTTCCGTGGTACCAATCTGGATCACAACAGAGTTTAAGCAGGAATGGAGTATCTAGATGATCAAAGTGGATCGCATCTAAGTATTCTTAGAAACCCAAATATATGTGCCTTGGAAACACTGCAGTCCAAAATGGAAACACTATCTGAATTTGGCTGCCTGAACTTTGTGAAGCAGGACTATTCTGAGTCACTTTTTGGAACTGAGGCATCTAAATTGAGCCAAAGTCCCCTTTAGACATTTATGAGACAAAACTGGATTTGGACTTAAGTTTCTGGGGTGCCTCTATGCAAGGCTGAACTAGGCCACTGCACAGTAAGCATGCATGTCTACATGTGCATGTGCCAACTACACAGTAAAAACCATTAAATCACACTTAAATTTGCTACCTGCAAATGCAGGTAGCAAATTTAAAAATGCGGGTAGCAAATTTAAGTGCAATTAGTTACTGCTCGGTAACAAACATGTAGAAGTGACCTGAGAGCAAGTTTGCTCCCAGGTCAGCCCAACAACTGGGGGGCCAGCCCCAGGGCTCCAGGCTGGGAGCCTCTCCTGCTTCTATGATAGCTCCCATCTCAGGCTTTAAAAGCCTGAAGCTATTTTCAGCCCTGGGGCACACCTACAAGGAGCCTGAGGGCACTCGAGGCCCTGTGTCCCCCTGGGCAGGCAGCCTGTACCCCTGCACCACTGCCTGCCTCCATAATGCCATGCAGCTGGCAGAACCACCCCATCCAGGGCCGCAGGGTACAGCAGGTTGCTTCAGTCTCCAGCCAGGCTTTTCAGCCCCAGGGCCAGCTGCAGGCAGCTTCTGTCTGGCAGGGCCAGCTCCACCTGCCCACAGTGTACCCCCAGTGGCCTGCCTGGAGCCTGTAGGTTCTGTGGGGCATTGCCTCTGCCATGTGCCTGCCTCTCCCCTGCCATGTCCTTGAACTGGGAGCAGCAGGCAGTTCTCCAGGCCCAGCAGCTCAGGTACAACTGCACAGGGGTCCAGAGAGCTAGTGCAGGACCAACGATGGCATCCTCCCTGACAGCAGATGTTCCCACAGCTGTGCCCATCACCCAGGGCTCCAACTGGACCAAGGAGGAGACTTGTGACCTCATGCTGATATGGCGTGAGGCAGAAGTGCATTGCCAGTTTGAGTGGGATGGCCGCTCCAATGTGCACATCTGTGAAGCCCTGTCAGGCCAGATGTGGGAGCATGGGCACAATCGGTCAGTGCAGCAGTGTTGCACAAAAGTCAAGGCCTTGCAGGTACAGTGGGTCACCATGGCTGACCACAATCATTGGTCCAACAATGCTTGTAATTCCATGCCCTTTATGCAGCAACTGATGGCCATCCTTGTGCCCTGGGACCCAGGCCACAGCCATGCAGTATACAGCAGCACAGGTGGCTTGCCCAAGCCCCTGCCCCAGCATGGCACCCAAACAGGAGGCACAGCTGTCCATGACACTGCCAGCTGCCGGCAGTACCAGCTCCTCAGGGGGTGCCCCCAGCCAGGCACCTGCACACTGTGCCCCATGGTCTGAGGACAGCAGCCAGAGCTGTATGCTGTTGCTGACAGGCAGGACTGTGCAGAGCTGCCAGCCACGCGGTAAGGCCCACACTGGGAGGAGGGGCCTCGCTGCCCCAGCTCCCTCCCCTGCCACTGGCTCTGACACTGCTCCCCACCCTGTCCAGCCCACCCACACTCCCCTGTCTCTGGGTCCCCCCCACAGCATGTGGAGAAGCGGGACACAGTGAAGAACTTTATTGAGCAGCCTGTACCCCCACAGTTAGGTGGGCATGGGCCTCTTACATGCCAAGGAATGCATCAATGCCAGCAGCAAAGTCCTTCTCCCTAGTGGGGGAAGGACATGTAGCACAGCCACAGGTAGCCCTGAAGGTGGCAGCACAGGGTGAGAGGCAGCCCAGGCTTGCTTGCCATGTCATAGCTCACAGTCCTATACTAGGTGCTCAGGTATGCCCAGGGCACCATGAGGATCATCAGTAGCAGGGTGTAGTGGGTTGGGCACCCCTTGGTCTGCACAAATGGCTCATCATGCACCACCTGGGGCATGCAGAGCAGGGGCATGCTTGGAGTGTAGTGGCAGCATGGCAGGGGGCTGGCCCCCGGGGGCACCTACCCAGAGAAGCCCCCTGCTAGGGGGATGGGGGCATGGTCAGCTCCTCATCCCCATTGTCCAGGAGCCCTGTGCCACCCATGCCCAGGAGTCACAGCTTAGGTGGCAGAGCAGCAGAGCATTTGCCCTGCAGGAGGAAAAGGGGGGCAGTGGGGGCTGGTGCTGCCAGAAGGCTAGCCTGTCCTGCCCTGGGAATGGGGCAGAGGAGGCAGGCTGCCTGCGGCCAGCAGCCAGCAGCCCATCAGCCACAGGGAAGCACACAGGGAAGGGGAGGCTTTGCTAACAGCCACCTAGGCCATCAGGGCCTTCCCGATTGATGGCTGCCTGGGCCGGGCCTTCCTAACTAATTTACCATGGTCCTTAGACACCTATGCATGACTGACCCCCAGTCTGAAGCCAAACAGTGCATGGCTCCTGGTACAGAGTATCTTATCCCTGAAATGTTGAAAACTTTGACAAAAAGCTTCTGTCTCGTGGCTCCGTAGGTCCTGCAGCTAGATGTGGTGGAAGAGACCACACTTGGCAGTGGAGATGCAGCCTCAGGGCTGCCACCATCCACAGCCAGGGTGCTATGGATGCACTGGCTCCACCAGAGGTGGATAGTGAACTGGTGACAGTGTCAGAGGACCATCTGGAGGGTTCTTGGGCCTGGTGGGCAGAGGACATTACCTGTGAGGATGCACGGGATTGGGCAAACACACAGTTTTGGGCACAGCTCCTGGCCCTGAAACATGAGTGGCTGGACCTGCTCAGGGATCAAAATGACATCTTGGGCTGGGCAGTGCATGCCATGGATGATGGCCACTGGGTGCTGAACACCATTCTAGCCCTGGCAATCACCTTTCTGTTGCCCATGGCCCAGCCCCCTACCCTAGCCCTGCCTGCCCCCTGGCAGCTGCCCATCACCCAGAAGCAGGTGCCTGCCTGGGCCTGGAAGGAGAGTCTGGGCCACCTCCAGCTACCAGGAGCCTCTGGCTCAACCCCCACCCTGGGTGCCACACCACCCTGCCCCCCCCCCACTCACCCTGGCTCATGCGCCCAGGTCTACTGTTCACCCCAGCTCCATACAGATGCAGAGCCAGAGCTGCCTGCAGTAGGACCAGGACTGCACACCAGCACTGCAGGCCTTGGACAACACCTATCAGAGGAGGACCCACTGTTGCCCCTGGGTGAGACCTCCACCCATGGCACTCACTGTAGCATCTGCACCTGTAGGGAAATGGCCAGAGGCTGTGGTGCTGGCCACCTGCCCCTGGGCTGTCCCCCCTTGGTGGCCCCACCCCATGGCCCCCACTCTGGGACACCACAAAAAGCACTTTTTGCCCAGTTTGCACAGGGAAAAGTTTTTTTTATTGTTGGTGGGTGGGGTGGGCTGTGGAGGGACCCTGTTTGTTGGGGAGGGAGGGAGAAGGGGAGTTTATTATTGGGAAGGGAGGGAAATAAAGACTTGTTCTTCTGATGTGTCTGTAGTGAGCTTAGTCTTGGGGTGGGCAGGTGTAAGGGTCCATGGCTGGTGGTGCTGGTGGGCTAGAGCAGGGAGTGCTGGAGGAGGTAGCTGGCTAAAGCCTCTAGCCCCCGATGCTTTGGCCCTGCTGGTGGGTATATGGCTGTCTTGGTACTTTGGAGTGTAGGGGCCCACCACTGTTGCTACCCCAGCAGGTGGTGCTCTCACTGCCAGGTTAGTCTTTGAGTTAGTGCTAAAGCTACAGTGATTGCATGTTACAAAAGTAGGAGCACATTTTTCATGGACTTGAGATGGGCACAATAGGATCACACATAGGAACCTAATTCCACTGAAATGTCTAACAGATGGAGCAGGATCTGGCCCTTAATCTGTTTTGTATGCCTGTGAAATGTCCCTGTTGTTAGCATTGCTGTTGAGTATTTACATGATGCTTGTGTGTCCGTTGTGTTTAGTGCTGTACAAATGCATAGTGGATGATGGCACTTCCTTGAATACTAGAGCACATGAGACTAATGTATGCTTTCAGTGAACATTCATGTACATAGCAGAAAATACAGCTGAAGTAGGTTAGCTTTTAAATCAGGAAACAAGAAGAAATATTAGCAGCATTTTCCAGTTCTTGTCATAGTGATCTGATATTTGTTCTGGTGACGTGAAATGTGCTGGTGACCCATGTCTCTGCACATTAAAACATGAAGGATGTACTAACTGTCCTTTACTGCTTGGAAAATCTCATACCCAAGTTTCTGGTGTTCACTTACAAAACCTACCAACCTGCATATCAATCTCAAGGCATGTTCTCAGAAGGAAATGCAAAGGAGCTGCAAATTCCATAGATGAACAGCAGACTTTGGGTTCCGGGACTGCTGGTATGGCAGATACAGCCTATTGTTGTCTGAGCACATTTCTTTAGAATAACCCACCAGCTTGTGAAAAATTTCAGTTAGGTTTTGCACAGCACTTCTGATTAGAATTGAGCAAGCCTGTGATAGTTTGATTGACTCCTCAGCAAACTCAGTTAAAAAGGGAGAGAGCTTAACCCTAGTTTTATCTGTTTCACATCTGGCTCCATCTCTGATGGGCCAGCTAAAAAACCCTGGGGATTCAAGCCCCCCACACTTTATTTAAAGTCAATACATGATTACTCCAGATAGATTTGGCCCTTAACTGGGACAGTGCTTTTCTTCACGCAAATGAGGGGTCTTTCTTCATGCATATCATAATGATTTTTCAAGTGTTTTAGGTTCAGACTTCACTTAGGGTTTGAATGGACAAAATAACTGCACAAGTAAAAACAGGAGGGGGCTTGCCATGCATTACACTGATCTTCTCTCACTGTTTTGTGTCTGCTGTGTGAAGCAGTGACTAAACTGTAGTAATAGCTCAGGTATTTAATTCAGAGGTAAACTTCCCTGACTCATTTTTCACTTACTTACAGGTTAGAAATGATACATGAAACAGTTACTGCTGATCAGATGACACATGGAACAGGTAAGCCTGCCTTCCCACCCCCTTTCAACTGAGTATGATTGTTTCATCTGTTTACATCCTAATTTTAAGTCATTCTTCTACCACACATTCTGTTCTTCTAAACCAGTGTTTTACGGTAATGGAATGAGGGCTTATGATGCAGGTATCTCCCATTCTGTTAGGCATTACACAGACACTTAGTAAGACACCACAGAGCTTATAGCATAGTTCCATGGATGATCAAGAAAGGTGGAATACTACTTTAATGGCATTCCCTTACCATCCTGGGATGGATGCTCCTTTTACATATATAACTGAAGAAACTGCATGTGCAAAAGTCACTAGGTCACTCCAAAAGCACTAGGAAAAGCTGTTTTTCCCTGGCCTAAATCATTAGTGTTCATGGATTTCCCTCAAGTGCCCTTTTCATAAGGAACTTTTGCTGTGTTAGACACAAAAACAGTGTTATTTGGGGAAAAGGGTAGTTGTGGCCTGCTACTTAAAACACTTCCCTGTGTCTGTCTTCAGTTACCTGCATGTCCACATAAACGCAGGGGAATGCAGTGGTGCATTGCCCTTTGGATTCCTGGTCAAAGTGTAAAAAAACTACCTGGCAGTGGCAGCAGCATTTCTGTTCTGGCAGCACTTAGGGAGTCAACTGATTTCATGACTTATTATAATCTGTCTAATTCCTTCTAAATTCTTAATTCCACAGGTATTAATATCTCTCTCTCCTTTTTAACGGTTTTGACATTTGATAATTAAGCTATCTTTCCTTTTGCCATTCTGCTGTCTGTTAGTGGCTCTTGGTAATGGAGCTCCTATTTCAGAGCCCTACAGACTGGTTTTAACTCTAGCTAGAACTGTTCGTAGGTTAATAGATTCATAGAGGTAGGGTCGGAAGGGACCTTGTAGATCTTCTAGTCTGACCCCCTGCCCCAGGCAGGACAGAAAACTCGGCTCAAATGACCCCAGCTAGGTAAACATCTAGCCTCCTCTTAAAGACCCACAGGGTAGAATCCAGCACCACTTCTCTTGGAAGTTGGTTCCAGATCCTAGTTGCCCTGACTGTGAAGTAGTGCCTTCTAATGTCTACTCTAAACCTACTCTCTAACAACTTATGGCTGTTATTCCTTATTACTCCGGGAGGCACTCAGGAAAACAAGGTCTCTCCCAATCCCCACTGGTCCCCCCTAGTAAGTTTATAGACAGCCACTAGGTCCTCCCTCAGCCTTCTCTTGTGAAGGATGAATGGGTTCAGGTCCCGTAGCCTCTCCTCATAGGGCCTGCCCTGCTGTCCCCGGATCATGCAAGTGGCCCTCGTTTGGACCCTCTCAATGCTGTCCACATCCCTCCTGAAATGGGGTGCCCAGAACTGAACGCAATACTCCAGCTGCAGCCTGACCAGTGTTGTATAGATGGGGAGGATCACGTCCTTGGCCCTGCTTGTGATGCATCTGTGGATGCATGACAAGGTACAGTTAGCTCTACTGACCGTGTCCTTGCATTGTCGGCCCATGTTCATCTTGGACTCAATAATGACGCCAAGATCTCTTTCTGCCACCGTGTTTTTGAGAAGGGAGTTCCCCAGCCTATAGGTATGCTGCTGGTTCCTACTGCCTAAGTGCAGCACCCTGCACTTGTCAGTATTGCATCCCATCCTATTTTCATTTGCCCACCCCTGTAACCTGTCTAGGTCCCACTATAATCTGTCCTTCCCTTCTAGCGTGTCCACCTCACCCCAAATCTTGGGGGTGTCTGTGAATTTAAACAGGTGCTTTTCACCCCGTCATCTAAGTCGCTAATGAAGAAATTGAACAGTGTGGGCCCAAGGATCCAGCCCTGGGGGACTCCACTGCCCACTTCCCTCCAGGCAAAAAAAAATTAAATAAAATTTAAATGTTTTGTAGTAGATGTTTGATTTTTAGCATACTATTTATTTTTAGCTATAATTTGTTAAAATGATGTCTTCATCATTAATTCTATGTGTGTGGCCCTTAACAGCTCACCAAAACTCATTAAGTGGCTGAAGTAATCCCCCCTTCCCCACACACATGCAGCTCCTTAAAGCAAGTCACATGAATGTAGGCTGGGTGTAGTAAGCAACTGTACACATATGACATTCGCAAGAGGAATGAGATGCTAGTAGCATGAATCCAAATCACAATCATTATTTATTACAGGCATTGTTTATAATTTCCTTTTCCCTATGTACATGGTGAAAAAAAAGGGCCTTTCCTAATGCACCTGATTGATAAGGAGTCAAAATTGTGGAGTGGGAGATGTTCCAAAGAGGTGCATTCCCATCAATTCCCATTTGGACTAATGAAAAATGAGTTGATCTGAGAACAGTGTGGACTGGGCAGGTGTTGGGAATTTTGGAAACTCTGCACCTCTTTTTTAGGTGCTTCAATGAGAATTCCATCAGTTAAAGTAGCACATGTCTAGTGAGGTTGAACACCACCTGCCTTCAATGCATGTACAATTCATGTAGTCCTCAGTGGCAGTTTCACTATGAGCCAGTGGCCAAATATGTGGCCTTTATTGTCCAGTGATGATATGCCTTCATCACAAGACATTAATTAACTGATAACTCAGCAGAACAATGCCATATTTTCATCCATGTAACAAGGAATAAGTTGGCTTCATATTTTTCAAGGTCCACTACTCTGATCTCGTGTTCTTGCAACTTGTACTCTTAAAACATGTGACCTGGGTCATTCTGAAATAGTAAGAATCTTCACAGATGTTTCAGTGAAGGACAGCAAAGGTTATACTTCTTGTAGAAATGAGTCATACACTTGCCATGGGCGTGAAATCAACTGTTCCGTGGACCTAGATCTCCTGCTAGCTGGCCAAGAAGAAAAATTGGCCTTAACTATAAGGCAGCTGGGAGCCTGCCCATGAGTTGGAGGTAAGTGGTCTTGGAGAGCTGCCCCGTGGAAGTGCACTTCAAAAATAGGGACAGAAATTAGGAAAATGTTAAAATTGAAAGAAAATGCCAATTGAAGTGTCTGTTGTAAACACCTTATGAAAACCTCCCAAATGTAAACTGTCCCAGGAATGGGGAGGAAAGAAATAATGAGGGGTACTTGCCAGCAACAGGAGACGCAGCACAGCAGGGGCAAAAAGATGAGCCCACGCGGCTTGTCAGCCACCTCTTTATTCAATTAGGGCCAGCTGGTGACATCAGTCCTGAGTGCCGACCAGCAGCGATAAAAATGGCAGCTGATGCTGTGGAAAGGAGAGAGAGCAAGGGAGAAAGGGGGCTGCAGCTGCCTCTGGATGGGAGGAGGACCTCTCCTATGGGATCTGCAAAGCCAGACAAGCTGGGGACAGACCCAGACAGCGTGGGGAAGTGCGGCCTGTAAGGGGTGCTAATAGAAAGGCAGGGAAGCAGCAGGCTTTCCAGACCCAAAGACGGAACCAGAGGAGCAGCTGATGCTCGGGAGGATCCCAGGTGGAAGTGGTGGAATGACCAGGGCGAGGGGCATGACACACTGAAGGAGAGGACCCCGAGGAAGGCCCTGAGGGGGGTCGCGACCAAGGCGGGCATCGCTGCCAGTCCTGGCTGGGTCCGTGAGGGAACAGGAGGGAAGCTCAGAAGCAACAGGCAGTAAGAAGAACGCCCCTAGCCAGAGCAGGTTAAGGGATAAGGGAAGCCATGTCAGGAGGTGGCCCATTACTTTAGAGTTATGTTGACGATTTTCTGTTTGGTTGCCCCGGGTGAAGAGGAGGAGGAGTGTACATAGCGAGTACCCTGTGGAACGGGGCCAAAGGAGAGCCTTGAAGTTTTTCGTTGTGTTTCCCTGAAGGACGGGGTGGAGTTGAGAAGACAGATAGGCAGACCCATACAGGTGAACCTGATTGCTGGCGGCCAGCATATAGACGTCAAGCCGTGGGAAGGAATTCCATCAGAAGGGCTAAAGCCAACAGAAGGGTGATGGACACAAGGTGGTGTGAGGCCAGGGCGTAGGGGTGGCGGAGCACCATGAATAACTGCCGGGCTAACCAGAGGCCACTGAGCAAACCCAACGACCAATCCCGTCCACTGAAGAACAACAAGTCGTGGCAGGAAAGAATGGGGGAGGCAACTCAAGGAGGAGACACCTGCTAGGTCATCAACATGAGCCCATAGGACGTCCTACGCTTACCACCAGAGCGAAAGTCGCACATGAACAGATATTCGAAGCCTGGTGGCCACATAAATCTAAAGGACTAATACTGAGCACCAGACCTTAGAGCTAACGAATAAAAAGAATAGAAATCTGGCAGCAAGCAAAAGTGAAAGCTTTGTTAAGAAATGCCATTTTTAACATTCAATTACATCATCATGTTTCCAAAACAGAGAACTTTAGCTCTGGGTTTAACAGCAGAACTCAGTAGTATGGACACCTCTAGAACTCTGCTTCTTACAGAACTAGGAATTACTCCCCGTGTCTAATCTGATGGTTTACTTGTATTTATATAGTTTCTGAAATACTTGGGTAGGTCTCTGATTGCATTATAATCATACCAAGTCTTTGTCTAAAACGCTTCATCAGTAGGTTTCAGAGCATTTATAGAGCCAGTATCATTAGGCCCATTTTACAGATGGTGAAATTGAGGTACAAAACAAGGATGTGAAGGAACAGTCTTGTGGATTAAAAGCCAGGTCTCCTGAGTCTTGGTTCAGTGTTCGCTTCACTGCCTTCTTATTACCTGGAAGGGGCCACTAAATGTATTTTATAGTACAGTTCCTTGGATGATAGTTCTTTTGGTGATGTAAGACTGATTTAAGGAAGCAATTTAGCATCTGCTTAATTTGAAGCATGTGGATAGCTAGTGAGACCCCAATCTAAATTTGTGTATGTCATTTTCATCTTCTGGGTAATCCTACTTGAGGCCATATTCACTCCAGAGTAGTATGAGATTAATTTGGTCCAATAAATTATGCCTAATTTCTTTTGACAAATATTGTGCAACTCATGTCGTTTTGCATAATGAGACTCGGGGGTTAATTCATTCTATCATAAATGGCTCCTCTAAGTAGACATCTAAAAATCCTTCTACTTCCCTTTATTTTTATATCTTTACTTGATATATAATTTTATCTATTTTTTTTTCTTTCTTGCTATTTAGTCCTTTTCTTAGTAACTTTAACCTTCCACCTGTCTGGTTTACTTCAAGTCCTGATTAAAATGTCCCAGACATAATTACTTTAACAGCATGTCCCTCATGTAAGTAGCAGTTAGCAGCAGTAAGACACCCAGAAACCAGGTTTTAATCAACCTTGACTGAAGGCTAAAATGATTCACTCCTGTCAGCACTGGGCAACACAACAAACAGCTCTCCAGCAAATCACTTAAGCAGAAATATGTTGGCATGTTTCTATAGCAACTAAGGAAAAATATTTCACAGAAATGTCCATCTGCTGTAACATAGAGGGAGATCTGGCCAAGGATCCCGTTATAAATTAATCTTAATTTGCAAATCTCATTTTGCAACCCTCACACACAAGACATGCACACAAAAAGGCAGAGCAGGAGATGGTAGAAACACAATTGATCTCAGATACGGGTTGTCAATTAATCAACGAACTGGACATTAATTTGGGAAGCAGCAATCATTTGAGGGCAAAAAAATCACAATACCATTTGAGAGGTATTCAATTCATTTCCATTCCTGTTTACCAGTCAGACAGCATCACACCATCTTGTAGACAGTGTATTTGGAAACACACATTATGTGTTTCCCAGGCATACTTGTTAAGAGTTACTTACATTTATTCAACTGTGTAAAATGTTTTGTAGAAGCCATCAAAATAGGGCATGGGAAGAGAAAACAATATGATAATTTGCACTGCAATGCATTTAATTTTATGTCATGTCAACACTTCAAAGCCTGTTGGATCTCTGTTAAGGGGATCTGAAACATTTTACAGGGCGTTTGCTGTCTGCATTACAAAGGATGTCCAACTGTAGATTCTATTGCACACTTCAAATTCAGCCTGCCAGTGCTTCTTGCCTCCTTACTAGCTGCTTTCTATGCCTGCTGTGGCAGTTTTGTATGGCCCCAAAATAACTAAACAAAAAGGAACTTAGTCTTATTCAGCAAGGAAACATTTAGTCTAATGTCCTAGAACAGCTGCCAGGTCTCCATGGGTTATGTTGAGGGGAACGGAAGTCAATCATAAGTGGATTCTGTCACTTGAAGCTTTTTATGAAACATTAGACCTTAAAATATTTTCAAGAAAAACTCAGATTTTTGTGCCTTGTGTCAAATACCCTACTTGTCTGATGACATCTGAAAATATGTTGACACACTGAGGTTCCCATCTTCAAAATAGCCACATTGTTTGCTCCATATCAACATTTGTTTCTGATACCCTGCCCATCAGTGTTGTCGGCAGAAGGGATGACAGCTTGTTTTTATTTCCAGTGGAGAAACGCGCCATCTGACTGGTGACATGTGAAGTAAACAAGTAAACACGGGAGCAGAACTGCTTAGGGGAGGGAGACGGAGATAATCGGGTAGGGTGAGAACAGCACAGAGCCTTCCAGAAATCATGCAATGTTGTTTTCTGTTTCATTTTTAAAATATTCTCCACCTTCAATTACAACTGTTCCTATCAGATCTCATCTTTCTGACATAAAAAAAAAGGGAAGAGGCTCCACAGGATGTTACGGTCCATTTTGATCTTAACCAGGGGAAAAAAAAAATTGATTTTTTTTTAATGTGGTAAGGTTTTTTCTTTCATTCTTTCCCCCTCTTAATGGACTGGAGTAAACAACTGGCTTCTTTTAGGTTAATCTCTTTTGAGATCCTTTTACACCAATCTGTTAAAAAATGAAAAAACATCTTGTTAACAGCAAAAAATGTAAAGACACAAGCTGGAGAGCAGCTCAAACTAACATTTTTCATCGTCTGCTAGAACAGTTTCCTTTGAGACTTTTCTATTGCACAATGGCAGTCGTTAGTAAGGTTTTCATGTGGTTATTGTCTGTTGGGCCAAAGGGGGTATTATTTTTTGCCAAGGAAAAAGCCCCCACTTAGACTCCATGTCCTGTGCTGCTTGCTTGAAGCTGGCAATATGTTTAAGCTCTACCTCATACATTGACTTTATCTGGAAAACTGATCCAAGAATGTCAGACCTGTTGAGTTGTAACATTGGAATAAAAAATGTTGCAGCTGCAGAGCAAGAGGCATTAAACAGTCCGCTAAGCACATTAGCTTGCAAAAATGCTGCAGTCTACTTTACTATGGGGCCATCAGAATAATTAGGGATGAGTGGGTCAGGAAATTTGACTCAACAGACTGGTCCCAGGTCTGGCCAGTTTTGAACACTAGAAGAAGGAAAATGTCTTTCAAATGCAAACGCATTACAGCATTTCATATGGATGAAGTTGCAGAGCTCAGGCATTATTTAAAAGTCTTTGTAAGTTGGTCTGTAGCACATGAATGAAAGTATTTGAATTTGGTTTGACACTAATAGCTAGCACAAAACTTAGTTAAATCTATAGCATTACCCAGCCACATACAGTAGTTTAACTGCTCCACAAACAGTCCTGGCATCCAGCTCAGTAGTTTCTAAGAGAATAGAGACATGTATCCATCCATGTTAGTCTGAAATCAAGCAGAAGGCAGAGTAGATTTGCACTTTATAGATTAACCAAATCAGGGCTATGTATATAGCTGGAACTTGCTTTATCCGATGCTGTAAAGGGACATGCCCAGAGCAATGTATAAAATGGAACAGTGATGTGAATACAACAGGCGGGAAGGGATGTTAAGAAGAGGGAGGGGCATGGGGGGGGAAGTGCTTGGAGAGGCAAACAAGCAAAGAACCCAGAGGAACAAAGGAGTCTCATTAGCTTTTGCACATGAGGCTGGTGCATGCTGCATGCAGCACCCACGCTGAATCAGCCTGGCTGGGGCCAGTTTATAAGCCTGATCCATCCCACAGACTGGTCTGCATCCCTCATCCGGATGGGTTTGACAGTTTTGTTCTAAGAGAATTTGTAAAATTCGTGTTGGGATGGAGATAGAACTTGACTCCGCTATAAAAGCCAACTCACCCACAACTCAAATTAAACCTGAATTAAACCTAATACCAGCTTTGAAAAAATTTGCTTAACTTCCTTGGATCGTAAAACTCAATTAACTTTCTTAGAATATAGCCGCATGTTTGCTTATTGGGCAATGGTCAAAATAACATTCCCTCCCTATATTCTTTACACTCTAGTATTACTTAATATACTATGTTTAAGTGATGGATTGAGTTCATACTTGGCATTTTGAAACTTTTAGGGTTGTGACTCCTATTTACTTTGAAGGTCTTTGAATCATGATCTAGAAGATGAGCCTTCAACCGATGAACATCAGCATAGCTTCATTGAGGGCAATGGGCCAAAACCTTACCTGGTATAAATTAGTGGAGCTCCTCTTAAATTAGTGATCCTACATCCTCGAACATTTGGTGCCTGTGTTGATCACCCAGTACTCATCTTTTAAAAACCCTATTGTAACATGTCAGCAACCAATCATGACTTTGCTGTGTTAACATCTGGGTATAGAATTCACTTCCCTTTGAAATCCATCTCAGTTCTTAATTCAGTTTTACAAAGTACTTATACATTTTCTTCTCTGAGTTATTGTTTCTACACTGGAATAAGTCCTGTAATTTGTAATGATAATAGCATTTTAAAAGGCCTGACTTGCATTGCTTCCACTTTGAGTGTGTATTTTACCTCTCCGACTTGATTAAAATTTTCTGTAGGCAGTTTTCATTTAAATATTTTCAGCATATTTTTTAGAAATGCTTGCTGCCATCAAATGCAGCTCTCTCAGTAACTTGGAGTGATAAAGTTACTATAGGAATAATTCTTATTTTTTTTCAAATCCACATATTTTAATCCCATTCATGAAATCAGGAATGGAAATAATGAAGCAATATATGAAAGGTCATTCTCAGCCAGAAGCTGGACATACCAAAATAAGTCTTGGGTGTGACCTGAATTTTCTAGATTTGCTTCTGAAGTAAAAAGTTCAGTTCTTCTGCAGTTCAACCATCACTAGCTCAAGTATCTGTTGTAAGATGCCCTGTAAAGTCATGTTTCAAGTCTTCCAGAGATTTAAAGGTTATACCAGATTTTCATCTAGCATAAAATAACATTACAAGGCTGTTACAGGTGAATGGGGTGTTTTACAGTGTGATATTATGTGAGCTCAATAAACTTTTAAAAACTGTTTTCTGAAAACTAGCTGTTTAAAAAGAAAATCAGAGTTCTGGAGTGGAGGCAATATAACTTGAGACACTTTATTGCAGCAGCTGTTTCCTTTGTTTATAGCCCTTTTTGACAATCTTAAAAAATGTGGTTTGTTGTCCTATTTTTACATTATCGGCATTTTGCTGCAGCTAAATGTATTTATCAGCTAAGATTTCGCAGATGGCCTGGCTAGAACCAAGAACCCATTGGAAGTCACGATTGACTCCAATTCAGGCACTACATTTTGTCAGCCTGCTGGAAGTCACAAGCCAGTTTAGACAGGTCTAGGCACCTCTCTCTCCCTACCTTCCCAGTAACAACCTTTACTTTCCTACCACCCACCAGCACCTTTCTTTGGTGCCTGCCCCTCCTCTTTTTAACTCTTGAGTGGCTATGCTTTTCTGTAAATGAACCACCAAATTAAGGCTGCTGGATAAAGGGCTGCTGCATTCCCAAATTCAGAAGGGCCTTCAGTGGGTAGGGATCAGCCCAACCACACACATATTTATATACAGTACCAGATTTCATAGGACAGCATGTTCTATGAAGGGTGTTTCCCTTTGGAAGTTTTTGTTTTGCTAAAGATGAGTGGGGTGTGGGAAGAAACGGGGAGGGGGGAATGAAAGCTTTAAAATGACTGTTTATTTGATGTGAGTTTTAATTATATTTCTCTAGTTCCTATATCATAACCCCATTGTGCAAGGTGCTATACATGCACATACACACATACACGCACATATAAGAACATAAGTCATGCCATACTGGGTCAGACCAATGATCCATCTAATCCAGTATCCTATCTCCAACTGCAGCAGGAGTAGGTGCTTTAGGGTGCAGTGCCACATACTGCACATTCAGCTGTTCGCCATGCTGCAAGGGAGCAGTGCAGGGTTTGTTTATTTTTTGACCCCTGCATATCCAGGCATCAAAAAAACCTTCACAAAAAAAAGTGGAGCAGTGCATGGAGGGGTAGTGCATGTTACTCAAAACCAGAGCCTGGCCAGCTGGACCCACACTCCGGCTGCCAGCCAGGTTCCAAGTGGCAGAATCACTGGTGCCCAGGAGGCCTGCAGGCACAGGTGGATTAGTGCATGGACCAGCTGGGCAACTGGCACGAACAGCACCGGTGGTTGAGCTGGGCCAGGCCAGGTATGCATACTGCAGTAGGCCATGGCTGCTAGGTACTGGGTGGGGCACAGGGCACAGGGCATGACTATGCTGGAGCCCTGGGAGCAGCCAGAGCCACCAGCTGCAGGGAGCGGAGCAGGGTATAGTGGGTGGCTGGGACCTGCCAGTGGCAGGATGGCCCCAGCATAGCCAGGTCTGGACTTGGTCTGGCTGCAATCCTGTACATTTGCTGGGGGTCACTGTAGCTGGACAGTGCCATGGGAGGTGAGGGGCAGCCCTCAGAGCTTCATCTGCACTGCATGTGCCCAGCGGGTAGTGGCTTCACACTCCCAGAACCACCTGGCCAGAGGGCAATGTTGTGTGGGGTCCTGCAAGATTGGCCTTAGACTCCAGCTCCAGTGCAGACCTGCAAGTGGGGGCAGCCGTGACTCCTGCCCTGGGCCAGCGGGCAGTGCATCCCGCTCCAGCTGCTGCTCCTGCTGAGCCA
Source organism: Crocodylus siamensis (assembly GCF_052110815.1). Taxonomy (NCBI): domain Eukaryota; kingdom Metazoa; phylum Chordata; order Crocodylia; family Crocodylidae; genus Crocodylus; species Crocodylus siamensis. Next base: position 32,321,467 of record NC_143404.1, on the reverse strand, counting down.
GTCGGGGACAGAGCCATGACTGCTGGGCAGGCCACAGGGCACGGGCAGGCCTGGGCTGAGGGGGAGTCCTGGCCTGTGGGTGGGAGGCCCCAGACTCAGGGACCCAATTAATTTCAACCTGCCTTTGACTCCAGGACCCCAGGTAAAGCTGCTGGGGCCAGCCCAGTGCTGGCCCCAGCCTCCCCTACCCCACACATCAGAGGGCACATGGCACAGGCATTCCCTGGAGACAACTGGCAGCAGCACAAGTCCCACTGCTAGTTGTTCCTGGGGAACCAAACATCCATGCTCTTGTGGACACAGCCTTAGAGGGACAGCATATGAACAGGGTATATCTAGAGTGACCTATCCCTGTCATTTCTTTCCTGGTATCCACCATCATTGGTTTAGAGGTGCTAGCAGATACACCCCTGACTGTTCTGTTTAATACCCATTAATAGATCTATATCCAAGAATTTCTGTAGTCCCTTTTTGAACTTTGCTATACTATAAACCTCCACAACAGGGACAGGCAACCCTGGCATGCATACTAGAGCATGACAGACAAAGGCATTTAGATTGGCACATGTGCCTCAAGTGGATGGTAGGGAAGAGGCCGGGGCTGTAAGAACAAGGATCAGGCCCCTCCCGGCTCCCCTACCATCCACCCCTGGCACGCCAACATCTTACAGCCCAAGGTTGTGGGTGTTTTTGACACTCTGCCCAACAACATTGCCAAGCCCTGTTCTACTGCCTCCTGTGGCAATGATTTCCACAGGTTAACTGCGTGCTGTGTAAAAAAGAATAATAATAATAAAGTACTTCCTCTTGTTATTTTTAAATCTGTCTTCCAATAATTTCAGTAGGTGTCCCCTAGTTCTAGTATTCTGGGACTTGGTAAATAATAGTTTCCTATTCAAATTGTTCTTCATTTTATGAACCTCTATCTTATCCACCCTTAGCCTTCTCTCTCCCAAAGTGAAGAGTCCTACCCTTTTTTAGTCTCTTCTGGTATGGAAGCTGCTTCATAGCCTTGATCATTTTGGTTTCCCTTCTCTATATCTTTCCTAGTTCTGCTACATCCTTTTTGAGATATAGAGACCAGAAAGGCATAATTTCAAGATATGGGCACAGCATGGATTCATATAGTGGCGCACTCACACATAACTGGAAGGAGATAAGGGGGAAGCTCTTATGTTCATGTTGCTGGGTTCCATTCCTTACTCCAGTATAAATGTCTTGTATGATCTTGGGTAAATCACCTAAGGCTGGATCTTCAAAGGCATTTAGGTACCTAACATGCATAGAAAGCAAATGTGTGAATACCTGTGAGGGTCTGAGTCTCTATGCCTCAGTTCCCCACTAGTAAAATAGGGATAACAGCAGTTCCATACCTCATTAGGTACTACTAGGAGAGACACATAAAACAGTGAGATGCTCAAATACTAACATGAGATCCATATAAGCACCACTGATAGAGCATACAAGACAGTACTTGTTCTAGAGAGTATATTGCCTAAATAGATAAAACATATAAAGTATTTGAGGGAAGGTGTTTATTATTCCCTTTCCACAGGCATGAGGCTAAAGTGAAGACTTGCCCAAGGTCACCTGTATAGTTTGTGTAAGGCCACAGATGGAACAAAGCCCTTCTTCTGCATCTTCTATGTAGTGCCCCACCCCACCACAGAAAGGATGAAGAAAAATTTGAGAGAGTCCAGTGGAGGGAATGAAAATGGGTAGGGGACTGAGTTCATGACTTATAAGGTGAGGCTGAGGGAACTGGGCTCATTTAGTTTGGACAAGAGAAAATTGAGGGGAGATTTAATAGCAGCTGGACTGTTCTCATTGGTGGTGGATGCCAGAACAAGGAGCAATGGTCTCAAGTTGCAACAAGGGAAGTTTAGGGTAGATATTAGGAGGCACTTTCTTGCTAGGAGAGTTGTTAAGCACTGGAAAATGTTGCCCGGAGTGGTGGTGGGCTCTCTGTCTTTGGAGGGTTTTAGGGTTTCAAGACCCAGCTACATAAAGCTTTTGCAGGGATGATCTAGTTGGGGATGGTCCTGCTTTGAGCAGGGGGTTGGATTCGATGACCTCATGAGGTCCCTTCCAACCCTAATTTTCTATGATTCTATGATCTTAGTTTTTCAGTTTAACCCCAATTTTACAGCCCCCCACCCCTTTTTATATTGCTAAAACCTTTTCAGTTGTAACTGTTTTTCTGCTTCTCTCTGTACTTATGAGTTTCATAACTACTGAAAAGAGTTTCCTTTTGCTTGTGTCCATGTCAATCGAATTAAGGTTTGGGGAAGTGTTGCAGGGCACTTGGGTGCGCTGCGCCTGAAAGCAGAAATGGCTCAGGAGAGACGCCTAGTGGCGAGAAGGGGGAGGCTCAACTGCCAGTCACCAGGGCAGCACAGGTGCTGGTTGCTAGGGCAACCAAGGGAACCATCTGACAGGAAGGGGAAGGGCTTGGCCCTTCTTAAGCCCAGGCATGAGGCCAGGAGGGCAGTTCCTCTCTGGTGGCCAAGGAGGCAGGAGCTCGGCCAGTGCAGAGAGAAAGGAGAAGATCGACTGCATGAGCATCCCCTCGGTGCTGCCATGGGTTGGAGTATTTTCCCGGTAGGGGTAGAATGTTGTTTTGACCGGACGGTTTAGTTTTATGTTATAGCCCAGGGGCTTTTGGATTTTGTGTTTACTGTTATAACCGGAGGACTGGGTGAGGCTATTAGGGGTTGGAAGAGGCCTCATAGGAACTCCACAGTAGTGTGGGGGTCCTGGCGCCAGAAAGGGGTGCAGCATTTGGGGTGCATTGGCCCCAGCCCCAGAGTGAAGGGGGCAGTGAGGAGCCCCAGAGTGTAGGGGGCAGTGAGGAGCCCGGAGAGAGGTCTGTGAAGGGCGAGGAGCCCCAGAGCGAAGAGGGGGGGTGAGGAGCCCCAGAGCGAAGGGGGAGGCAGTGAGAAACCCCAGGGAGGTAAAGGAGAGGGCCAAATCACAGCAGGGCCCAGGTCAAAATCCTGTTGGTACCATCTGCAAGGCTTGGGCTGCAGTGTAGGAGAGGAAAAGGAGCCACAGATAGTGCCCCCTGGCACTGGGGCGTATAAAGTGGGCAGCCTCCTGCTAATTACATCACTCAATCAATTAAGATCAAGGCATGGCAGGCGAGTAAGCAGGCGGTTAGCCCAGAACAGGAGGGCGGAGCCACCAATAGAAAGGCTCCAGCAGAGTTACACCTGTCACAGAAGCCACACCATTAATTCAAACTACTGCTAAGGTAGTAGCAGTAAGCAAAATAACAAATAGTGGGTGCTTCTACACATTTATTAATGCACTTTTGCTACTGTGCATTACATTTAGCACATCTAATGTGAGATACTAACTAAATGTACATTAGGCTGCCCTAATGCACAGTAGTAAAAGCGCACATTTTTTTAGTGACACTTAATGAGCAATAGCCTAATTTTACTGTGTATTAGTGTATTATCATGGTTTTTGCCGTGACGCTGTAATGTGCAGTAAAATAAGCTACTGCACATTAAACTCCATGTGTAGATGCTCCCACTGTGAGTTAAAACTTCTAACATCTGAACCAGCCTTATGTCAGGCAGCACGTCAGCAGTTAGAGAGATGTTGTGCTGAGACCACTGCCTATTACATTGTCATACCTGGTGTCCCATTTGGCTTGTGCTTCTGTATCTGCCTGTATCCACCTGTTGTCTTTGTCCACTTGTGACAGCACTTAGGACAAGGAGACTTTGTTCTGTGCCTGGAGGTCCTAGGTACTACCACAATACAAATAATAATAATAATAATAATGTAAAAGTGAGGGGAGAATACAGCCCTGAGTCTACAGCTCTGTTTGGAGAGCAGGACAGAGTAAAGGTTTCTGGTTGCATGCTGAAGGCTCTGGTGAACTGGAAGTTATCCACACTTCTCTGGCAGCACTCTGACAGAAAGAAGAGAGGAACATAGCTACTCAAAAGGAAAGTTCACAAAAGCGAAAAGCAAAGTTCAGTCTCATTCTCTCCCAGAAAGTAAATGTAGTTTTCTGGAGGTAGAAGACATCTCTGAAGATGCTATGAAACACCTTGTAGGATCAGTTTATGAAGAATCTCAGATTCCAAGGGAAGTAAGAGAGGCTGGTTCACTTATTCTATGAGTCCATTTCTGACATGCCACTGAACAGAGCAGGTCTTTATATTTAACAACCAAGCCAGACTGGGCATGACTGTTTTCTCCCACTGAGAATGTACTGTTTTCTCCCTGTGGAGAATGTACATGTTTCTGTACTTACCTACTTCCACAGAGGTTGTAAAACATGATCTGCATTCTACTCCTGGAGAACTGAGGGAGAATACCTGATTTTCAGGGGTGTGCACAATGAGTCAATGTCAGTCAAGCACAGGACCCCAGGAGTCTGGACTTCCAAGCAGCTAAGGAAATATGCTTTCAGGATAAGACTGTTGGGACTTGCTGAAAAACATGCTCTTTGATTATATCTGTTTCCCTTGCACCTTTGTATTGATTAAGTCTGGATTTTTTATTCACATATCTATTGCCTGTTATTAAAATTGCCAAAAGTATAGGTTGTAGTATGTTTACCTCATAACCTTCCTATTAATTATCTGATTTCTCTGATTATGGCTGTGCATTGACTTTGTAATGGCCAAAATGCTGGACAGATAGTTTTAATGGGAAGCGATTCAAAAGACTTTTCCTGCCCTGTTGGAGTATGTCAAAGCATATCTTTGTTTAGAGGACAGAGCATGCCATGGGATTGTTATTTGTGTATATGAAATGTTTATTAACTCCGTCTCTTCTTAGTCATGGTTTTTGGCTTGTCTAATATGACTTTTTTTGGGTGGATACCAGGGCTGCTGTTGAATGATGGTTCTGGTTCTCTGGTTTAATATAATGGGAGCAACCAACATAATATATGTTGAAAGGCAGCTTCAGTTAGAACCTCTCATTATATTTACCCCATAGCTTTTCTCAAATACATGATTTTGAGTTGGATTTTTCCACAGTTGATGTATGACAAGAAGGAAGTTTATCAGAAAAAATAGCTATATCTGTTCAGCCATTTTAGAGCTTTCTGGGTCAGATCCTCAGTTTGTGAAAACTGGCATAGCTCCATTAAACTAAATGAAAATAAACCAGCTGAGGAGCTAGATTTCGATGGGTACATAGAAACCAACCTTAGGTTAATAAATGCCCACGTGTACAAGCATTGGCAGGGCTTAGGTGGCCCTAAAGCTGGCATACCTGATGTAAAGTTAGTTTTCATGAGATGAGAACTGACTTCGACCTAATGAACACTTGCATGTGTTCCCAGCACAGCCCCAGGGATGAGAACTCAGCCACTCTCCACAGTCCTGGGGCTGTGCTATTATTACCATGCTATTTTTACCCCCTTAACTAGCCCCTGCCATGGACCTGCCAGGCATCCCCGCCCTGACTTACTTGTCTCCAACTGCCTGTGCTTTCTCCCTGCCAGCAGTGAATGCTTGCATACAGCAGTCCTGATTCAGGTCCCACAGATGCTTGTTTGTACCTTATATATTCTCATCAGAAGGATTGTGTATGCATAACTCAGATGCTAAATTAATCGTGTTCATGCCTCATCTATATTGTAGACCTCAGCGTTAAGAACAAGTTAGAGTGGAAGGTAATCATCACTAACTTTACGAAGTTTTGTACATATAAATATTGAGCATGCATGCGCAACAAGATTTTCTCATTTTTCTTTCTTTTCTTGATTGGTGTCTAAGAATGCTGGAGAGCAAAATGCAGGATGGACTCATCTGAGTAGTTAGTTCACTGTAAATAGACTTTGAATGGTATGAAGTACTTAAGTGTAGGCTGCACCGGCAGTGATTTTTAAAACGCTAGAAAACGTTACTTACTGGTAAAGCCATCATCATTTCTGTTGGTTGGTGTCCCCACCATTCTTTGGTGTCATGAAATAAAGCCAGGTTCCAGTCTCACATCTTTCTCTCACTGATCTTAGCATTTTGGACTTTACAAATACTATTTCATTAGGTTCTTAATTTACTTGCGTAGTAGGGAAATACCATCCCTGGTTTATATTTCCCTAGAAACTGAGAAAGCAGCATTTCTAGTCTGTTCTGCAGCTCCAAGACTTGATTTTGTCTAATGCTTTGCAACAGAGACAAAAAACATCCAAATGAATAGTTCTGAAACAATAGCATGGGATGGAGAGAAGCAGTTTTCTTACTAAAATCCAATCACCTTTCAAATTCCTCCATTATTATTATTATCATTATTATTTTTGCTATAGTGAAGCTCAGGTAGAATTTGTAGATCTGTTGGAGTATTTTTGTTTTTCAAGCTCTGCATACATTCAAGTTATTCTTGTGAATTAACAGAGGCAAATTTAGCCTCTTTTTTGGTCATAAACAAATTTAGATTTTTCTGTTCACTGTCCATGGATAAAAATTTGAGTTGTTTTTAGACTGTTCACTTCAAATATTTGCTAGTCTATATTCATTGTACATGACTGAGCAATTAAGTCATGAGGTATTCTTTTTGCTACCTACCTGGAGGAGTTAAACTTTTAAAATACGAGAATACCAGATGAGGAATTTAAGAATGATTCATCTTGTTTATGCACAAATACTCTTCTTCATTGGTAAGTTCCTTTGGCTGCCTGCCTGTATACAAGTATCCATGGGAAGAACAAATATTCCCCAAACATTTATATGAACCAAATGCAAAGAACAGTAATACCTGCGTACAACATGAAAGTCACCTTTGTATAGAAAGTCTACACACATGAATGAATGCAGATCTCAAAGTTAGCTGCCATTCAAGGGTATCAATGTTTCTTGCTTCTTATGCTTATGACAAGGAACAACTTAACACAGAAGTATTGGAATGGTTTTCTACAGTGCCACAGGATTTATCGAACAAGCAGTAATCCAGTAACTTCAGTAAAATTGTTGTATGGATTTGTATTGGGTTTTGTAACCAAGGTCATCACCTGGGTTAAAAAATGCATTGCCTTTAGAGTCAATGGGACCTTAGGGTGTCTGTAGACGTTCAGGGATGCTGTTCCGATGCACTGTAATTACAGCATGTCTCATCGGAGCAGACATCCGAGTCTGCCAATTAGCTCATTGAACAAGCTTTAGTTAAAGTGCCCCTGCTGCCATTTTGATGCACAGGACGCTAAATACATGAGACACTGCTGGTGCTTTAATCAGAGTGACTCTTGGAGCCACTCTAATTAAAGTCCCCCCCGCCCTCCACCCCCAGAGCATTGGTAAATATACCCTTCATGCCTTAGCATTGTGGCAGATCTTGATCATAACTGAATACTTTCAAGGAACACTTTATAGGAATATACCGTATTTACCTGAATGCAAAATGATCCTGAACGTAAAATGACCCCCCAATAATTAAATTCTACACATGGAAAAATGTACACATTTATTATAAATGTCCATGTATGAAATCTAATTATTGGAGGATCATCTTAAATTCACCTCCCCCCACACACACACCGCTATTGCAGGTGGTTGGGGAGAGGTGATGAGAGGGGCAGTAATGGGGGACAGACAGTGGGGGAGGTAGTAGGGGAGGCATATGGTAGGGCAGGTGGGGGTCACGTGCTAGGGGACAGGCAGTGAGAGAGGCAGCAGCTGACCTCCTGATCCTGTCCCTCACTTACTGTGCTGGGTCCTCCTGCAGCCTCAAGCTGCCCCAGTTCCCTCCTTCCCTGTTCCCCACTCCTCCCCTCTCCATTCAGCTTCTGCTACCCACAGCCTCAGGTCCCCTCCCCACTTCCTCCTATTTGTCCCCCACCCAAGTCTCTCCACTCCTGTCTTCCCCTCCAAGCCCCTTACATGCTACTCTGTGCTGTCAGGCTCCATCCTTGCTGCAGCTGGGGGCATAGAGCATGGCTCCAGCCCAGCCCTGTAGCACCAGCATGGAGCCAGCACTGCTGTTCCAGCCTGGCCATATAGCAGCAGCACAGAGCCAGTACTGCTGTTCCCATAGGCAACTTGTAGGGGAGGTCTGGTGGGGTACATGCCCCCTCTGAGATTGGCCACTGCTGCCAGCTTGTGCGGGCAGTTGCTGCTCACCGCCACCACTGCCAGCTTCTATGGGCTGTTGCTGCTTGCTGCCACTGCCAGCTTCTGCGAGCAGTCACTGCTTGCCACCACCGCCGCCAGCATCTGCAGGCAGTCGCCGCTCCAACCCCCCCCCCCACCCCACTGCCAGCTTCTGCTGGCGGCGCTGCTTGCCACCCTGCTACCGATACTGCCACCCACAAATTGCACCCCCCAAGTCTCAGGAGGCACCAGTTGTTCATGGCTGTTCCAGCCCGGTCCTGTAGCAGCAGTGGCAGGAAGCCAGCACTGCTGTTATGGGGCCAGGTTGGAACAGCAGTGCCAGTTCTGCAGCACTGCTACAGGGCTGGGCAGGAGCCATGCTCCATGCTGCAGGCTGCAACAGGGATGGACCCTGCTGGCATGGAGAGTAGTTAAGAAGAAGTGCAGCAGAGGGGGAGAGAGAGGGAGAAGCAGCAGGAGAGGGGAGTCTGGGGGCTGCAAAGATGGAGTGGCAAGGCTTGCAAAGGCAGTGGGGGAAAGGGGGATAGGTAGCAGCTATGGCTCTGGTTCTTGTCCTAGCCTGAACCCCCACACAGCCTCATGCTTGACTGTAAGGCAAGGGGCTTTTTTCTTTACATTAAATGGGGGAGGGGAGAAACCTCATCTTCTAGTCCAGTGCTTCTCAAAGTGGTGGTCTGCGGACCGCCGCCAGTCTGCGAGCCACCAGTCGCCGGTCCGCACCGAGTTGCCAGGAAAGAAAGAAATATATTTTCAGAAGCGTAACATTGATAGGTCATAACGCCACAGTTCATACATTCCAACACTACAGGTGACGTCACGTCGTGAGAGGTGAGGAAAGAGAAAGAAACAGCTGGTCACACATTTGTGTAATGCTGTTACACGCAGTTGCTGCCACCAGCTGAACCAGGCACCGGACCCTGGCCCACTGGAAAAAAAATTGTCGGTCCACCACATCAGAGAGTTTGAGAAGCACTGTTCTAATGAAGTAAATATGGTACATCAGAGAACTTCCTACCCTCACTTTGGCTTGTTGGATTAGATACCTCCCTGGCTTTTATTCTTCCTAAGAGGAATATACAATATAGGTAATGAGAATTATTATCATTACCATATCATTACCATATACTTCCACCACATAATTATTTGCTTTCCTCACAAATGTGTCCCTGGCTGGGAGTGAGTATACCAAATGAGAAATAAGCCATTTTCTGCAGAAGCAAAGGATCTTAAATGACAGTTCTGCAGATTAAGCAGAACTATCTCCAGAGGTTTTGCCAAATATTTCTGCAGATTTCTTCATGAACTTAGTTTTAGCTTCTGATCTTAAACATTTGACAACACCCTAGTACAAAAGGGAAAAAATACCCCCAAACCTGATGATGTTTTGATTAGGGAGATGGTTTGTGGGTTTCACAGGATTGCATCAGATTCCGATTTTCCCAGCAAGATATATCCTCACTGCAAGCAATGAATCCCCCAGAACCACAAATGCCATGAAGTCAACCAACATGTGGTTTGGCTATGAGTAGGCCAATTTGTCAACTTTGTTTCATTCAAAAAAGAAGTAATAATAAGTGAAAAAAGTCACCCTGATAAAAAACATTTAGATACTCATTACAGATTGATCCTCTCTAGCTGAGCACAGATTATTTGTTCTCCACTATCCGGTATCTTCCTTGGACTCATGTTTTCATTGCACATCTAGCTGATATTAGCTCTGTATTTTTACTTTTTCGTGTTTTCAAAATATTGACATAATGAGGGTTACTCATGGTAAACTAGTATTTGGTAGAAACTGAAATTGTGCTTTGAACTCAAGTCTAAATATTGTAATGATCAGGCTAGTAGGTACTGTAGGTGGACAAATGTTTTCTAATAGACTGAATTTATCGTTGTTCAGCTGTACATTGTAAGCCTTTATTGCTAACACTTAGTGACTTTCAGCTAGATTAAGTGATAGGTGCTTGTGGTTTGGAGCAAGCTATAGTTATAATCTTCCCCTTCTATCACTGTAAAGATCTAACTGGCCATAGGTAGTTATAGATTCAGCTGTATTTTCAGTTTTACTAATATTTTATAATCCCCCTTCTCAGTCTGAACAATAACATTTGAAGTGTCTAGCAAGACACTTACTTGTTTCCCCTTTCTAATGTTTGGCTTCTTTGCATTTCAAAGGCAAAGGCTGTTTTAAAAAAGTCTAACAGACTATTGACTGGTTGAGATGATCCCTCTTAGAAAATTAATGGGCAAAATCTTTGCTCTATTGAAGTCATTGGCACAACCCTTGTTGACTTCAGTCAGGCCAGGATTTCAGCCCACCACAAGTTTCTACTGTTTTGTCCTGATTTTATAAATGTGTTCTGCTTTCTTTTACAGCTTGACACTTACCATTGGCCTAGGAACATAGAAGGAGAAGAGACCTCAATGACTTCAGTTCCCTGCTATTGCAAGCTCCACATCATATAATTGCTTTCAAAAGATTATCAAGCTCCATTTTAAAAGCAGTTAGGCTTTTTTGTCTCCACTCTATTGGAAGGCTGAGAGTCTCACTACCCTGATGATCTGAATGATATTAAGTTTTCCTCTTCTTTGGTCCACTTATGCTTTGGATTATGATTTTAAGCTTAAAGGGGATCCTGTCTCCCAAGCACCAAGACAGAAAGGGTTCAGCTGAAGGGGCAAACAGGATATAAAATCAAAGCTATGTCATCATTTTGGAATTGCAGCTTTTCAGTCTTCCTATTTTCCCATTCCCTACCATTACCATCTGGATCACATGTTTTTCCTGTGCCTGTATTAACATAATATCTGTTTGACTGGAATTCTTCAAAGAAATTTTCATTAATTTTAAAAGTGTTATTTTCACAGAAAAATAAGCCTATACCCGTGAAACATAATGCCACAGGATACCACTGAGACTAAGAGCTTAAAAGAATTCCAAAGTGAATAGATATTTATGGAAAAAGCTGGAATTTCCAGGATGACTATAAGGATTTGCTTAAGGACATGGGAGGAGTTTCAGAATAAGTATAAATCTCTCTGTTCAGGATTCAAGTCAACAATTAATAGGCTGGGATGGAAAGAAACTTTTCCCTGAAAGCAGGTTATGCCCCGTTGCCTGCCATAGGGTGTCTTGCCTTTGACTTTGAAGAAGCTGAAAGTGGCCATGGTTGCAGACTAAATACTAGAGTGGCTAGACCTTAAATCTGATCCAGTATTACCAGTTCCTATGTTCCAGAAGGCTTTTGGTTAGGTTCCCTAAAACTGAAACTACTTGGCAATCTGGCAGTGTGACACTTCTGGGAAGTGTACACTCCACACAAAAATTAAAATTCACTGATGGCATTTTTCAGTTTTATTAGGAACACTTGTACCAGGCAGATATCTTTTCTGACTGCAAAGAAAAACTTGTACCTTGCACGCACACTGCTCCATTTTAAAAAGTTTGGTGATTTAAACTAAGAAATTCCTTTTGCTGTTTTTAAAATTGATGACAAAATAAATGCTTTTTTAAAAGGGCCCAAAGCCCTATTTTCTTTTCATATCTGTACAATGGTGAGCTTAATATCTGTGGTAAGGTCAAGTGGAGTTTGCAGCTCATGCCACCAGAGTTTTTAACATTGGGAATTCTCCTGTTCTATACACTCTTTTACTGGATTTATTTCAGAATGATTTTTCTCTTGGTATGAGCATCAGGAAACCACTGTGCTTGCCCTTTACCTTTGTTGTTAGTCTTAATAAAGTACACAAACCTAAAACAGCAAGTATCAAACACCACAGAGAGTCAAATTAATATTAGAGCAAGATTAAAATTAAAATAAATGTTAAGATGTTTGGGGACGCTAGGGGGAGGTTAGATTGCATTAAAAATGGCCACCCAATCCAATTTAGTACCAGGTGTGGATCTTACACTAGTTAGGTCAATCTATGTGCAAACTGTCAATCTAAGTGAAAACTAAGTGCAAACATTAGATCAGAGTAAAAAGGGCTGACTCAATCTAAGTTAACCCTACCTCAGAGGTACACTTAATTTAGATTGGGTTGGCTATTTTTAGACTAATCTAAGTATCCTTAACTTCTGTACAGCTCCCAGCACAGCCCCAGGGCCTGGGAAAGCCCATCTGCCACCTCATCCCTAGGATTGCTTTTTTCCTATCCCCTCCCTGGCAACAGCCTACTTTTAGCCCTACTGGCTCCTTCCCCCATCCGCAGATGGACAACCCCTCCTCCCCTGCCAAGCCTGCTAAACCCCCCATTCTACAAACCATTCCCAGTGCCAGTTTTACTGGAATTCACCAATGATGGGACCTGCAGAAGTAAGTTAGAGTGTGGGGAGGGGCAGGTGGGATATGGGGGTTGGCTTCCTGGGGGGGGGGTGTTGTTGGTCTGGCAGTGGAGGTGTCAGGGGGCTAAAATTTGCTCCTGGTCCTTGGGGGTATGGGAGAGAGCCCCCACTTCTCCCAACCCAGCTTGGGAGGATTCTGCCTACCATCCCAATCCCTCAAAACATTTCTGAAGCCTGCTTGCCCCTCCATGCCTCAAGCCCCTTCCACACAAGCCCCCTATCCTGACTTACCTTAGATTGGATGGCCATTTTTAACTCAATCTAATCTCCCCTTAACCTCCCTAAATGTCTGTATGTAGCCAAAGTGTCAAAAACATTCTGACCTGTTGTGGCTGGAGTCCTTTTCAATGCAAAAATTGCTCTTTTATTTAAAAAATAAATGAAAGCTAAGACCTGGCATTTTCCAAGGAGTGCCTTGAGTCTAATGAGGAATGCCTTGGGAATCACTGGCCTGTTGGGTTGAACCTACCTGGGGTTTAGGTAATATTTTTCAGTATGGGCTTCTTATTGTTATTTTTGCTCTAAGATTTCATTCCTACATCTTGGTTTAACTTGTTACTGTCGAAACATTCAAGTCCCTTGACCAGCCATACTAAAATTGATTTGGTAGTGACATCTCCTGACTACCTCCAACAGGGACATGCTGTTTTCTCCCATCTAACAGCAGACATATATTCAAAAGGGCTAAAATGTGTATTTCTACTCATTAAGAATCTTTCCTTTTCCTGGCATATAAATGTAGCTCCTCTGTCTCTGCTGGTTCCTCCATTTGAACTGTCCAGCTACAAGAATATCATTCTTGGTAGCCATTTTCTTCATTTTCTGTGTTAGTGAAATCCAGAAAGATAGTTATATTTTGCTTTCATCTCTAATTAGACATTAGTCTTGAACATCCACTTAAATCAGTATATTCACTTACCATGGTTAATTCTGTGTTTTATCCTCATTGGACAGAAGTTAATCTCCAAATTTGGCTATTTTAAGAGTTATCCTATCCTATCTGAGCAGAACAAGATCATTTTGCAGATCATCAAGACAGTTTGTGTCCTAGCATGTAAAGAATGGCAGATCCAGATCAAACTCAGAAGCTCATGCCCATCTATAGTACTGATACCATTTTGTTACTGTTACATGTTCTCCTGCTGAATCAGGTTATGCCATTTATGTTCCTGAAGGAAAATGAGTGAAAAACTGCTCATATACAGACAATCCTACCCCCTGTTTTTTAATTATGCACTTAAGGATGACAAAACCTGATTTATTTCGAAGGTGAAAGCAATAAGTATCACTGAACACAAAGATCTCACTCTAGTTTTTTTTTTCTCCTTCCCTAAAACTAGATTGTAGATTGTAGAAATCACAAAAGTCACCCATTGGTGTCAGACAGATGACAGTTTCCATGTAAAAGAAGACCTGTGACAAGTCTGAGGCCAACAGCAGTTTGGATTCCACACTAATTATATGCCAGGACCTCCGTCTTGGCTGATAGACTGTAGCCTGAACCAGAGAATTACAGACCTGAAAGAAAAATCTGTACAGTGTAACTGTCTTATAGTTTTTAGCAAAGACTTTATATTATTTTCTCTTTTTGTGTAACTGCCGCGCGGCACTCTCACATTTATGTAACCTTGAAGTAGACTGTTAATCAAAATGAACGCTTTGTACTTCTCTCCACTGGCATTAAGCTACACATGCGCATTCTGTAAATTTCATTTCTTATCTAAAAGTGTCATTTTTGCAGAAATGAAACTTATGTAGAAAATCTGCCTAGCAATAATTATGTAAAAGAAAATTATCCTATCTGTATACTATAGTTAGTGTCATAGAGGCAGTCCAACAAACATTTATAAAAGAGGCAAAAAAGCAGGAAGCAGCAGAGACGACAACTGGAAAACTCTGTGGGCCTGATCACCCCGCAGACCGGTTCTCAGCCTCCCCGCCTGGGCGTATCCCAGCGAAGATAAAGGCCTCAGAAATCCGACAACTGACAACGATTCACTGTGTTACAGTATTGCTTTGTGTTTCCCAATTATGAGCCGTTGACCAGTTCTGGGACTTAAGGAGCCGGCAGCCGCACCTAGCTTTGGACTTGTTCCACTGTTGGAACGCAAGGGCTGGCTCTGGAACCTCGTGAACCAACGGACACCCTATAGACTATCCCATTCATGAGCTGTTGACCAGTTCTGGGACTACGGAGTCGGCAGCTGCTGGCTCTGGAACCCCGTGAACCAACAGACCCCTTTAGTATCCAGCATACTGTAACTGAAGAAACATCGGAGACTCCGCTTCTCGACTGCCTCTCATCGTAGCTTAGACAACATATCTACGCTCGCTATACTTGTATTTACTGCAACTTCGTTCCAACCGGCCTCCCCTCTTACTTGTAAGAGGGTGAGGCCAGGTGAGTGAATAAATCTTTTTATTTTACTCTATATCTACTCCGTAATAACTTTTATAACTAACATTCCATATCAATGAGTCGTTGACCAGTTCTGGGACTTAAGGAGTCGGCAGCCGCACCTAGCTTTGGACTTGTTCCACTGTTAAAACGCAAGGGCTGGCTCTGGAACCTCGTGAACCAACGGACACCCTATAGATTAAGAGACACTAACTACTTACTCTAAGTCGTCTACTTGTGCCAACTCGGCGAACCTCGAGGGCGGCTAAGAGCTACCTCAATCCCGCCCCACAAGCCGCGCGCTCACACAACTCCGCAAAGCCCGCGGCTCCCCTAAGCGGTGCCGGAGCCGCTAGCCCGGCATTTCGCCACATACAGCTTGAGATAAAAGTCATGATCTATAGCTGTGGACTGTGGATTCAACACAGAAAGAAGCTGTGCAATCTATTGGGCACACCTACATGTGCACTTTAATGCACAGTAAATTATTTTATTGTGCATTAAAGAGTCATGTAAAAGAAGTGTCATTACGCTGATACCCAGTAAAATAGTCTACTTCTCATTAAGTGTCAGTAAAAAAGCATGCAAATGCATGACTGCACATTAGCACAGCCTAATGTGCATTAATTTAGTACCTCACACGGAAGGCACTAAATTTAATGTGCATTACAGAAGGTGCAGTAATTATGTATAGACATGCCCAATGACTGCTGGGTTATACAACCATAAGGCAGAATTGGTGACAGCTATAAAACATAGACAAACATGATGCACCAATTTCAGCTGCAGTGAAAATCCTGTGAAATTAGTGGAGTTATACCAAGGATGAATATAACCCAATTTTTCTATACATAACATGTATATTATCTAGTTCCAACTTAATCCCACTCAGTATCTGAGCAGTGTAAGAGAATGTGGGGATGACTCAGTAGAGAGGAATCAGAGGTCATCTTGCACTGTTTCTGGAGCAGAAAGAATAATCAAGATATTTTTCTATCCATCAAGGATTAATATAAAGAAGCAAGTTAGTTTCCATAGGACAAAAATGGAAAAAAATGCCTTGGTACAAGGTTCGCCAACTGTGATTTATCCCACAGCTATAGAAGATAAATGGAAAGCTGAATTATTCTTGAACTCAATATATTTTCCTGAAGTGTAGCAGAGTATCCATCCATATAAAGCTGGAACCTCCTACAGAGTTATGTCCACTTACTTTACTGGAAAAAATAGTATGAGCTAGTTTTTTTCTGTTATCTCTGCAGATCTAACAGAACTTTGAGAGTCAGTGAACAGATTCCAGTTGTACTCACTGCCTATGAAAAATCTAAACTACATAGAAACAATTGAAAATGGAGACTTTTTTGGTGGTTATATACAGCTGGAGGGACAATAGTCTGACTTTAAGATGCCAGACTGTACTTGGAACACAGGCAGTAAGAGAAACAATAGGTACCACTGTGGCAGGGCACCTCTGGGTGCCTGCTTGTATCAGGCCCTGTGGTGCCTGCCACTTAGGGCCTGAGTAGGCAGCAGAGGCAACCTGCAGGTGGTGGCATGCCCCAATCAGGAGTCACATGGGTACCAGGAGACTGCCTGATTGGGGGAGAGAACTCAACTGCTAGCCATAAAAGCAGGCTTGAGCAAGAAGCCAGGCAGCAGTTTCTGTGAGCAGCTGGAGCCAAAACATTGCCCAGCAGAAGCTGCTGCTCAGGGACACCCAGAGAACAGGGTAGGAACTATGGGAATGACAGGAGGTTCCTACTCCTGGGGCATGACCTACAACTGCACTCTGCTGGGGTAGGATTGGTGTGGTGGGGCTGCTTCTGGCAGGGCAGCTTCCAGGAAATGCCACACCTGTACCTCCCTAGTGAAGGATGAGTATGGGATACCAGAAAGCCTCAGCCCCCGGTGCCTTTTGCGTTACCCTGTGGAGGGGAAAGAATAGGGGAGCATAGCCCAACAGAAGAGCAAACAGGCCCACTGAGTGGGGCTGAGCCAGAGTCCAGGTAAATTAATGGCTGCCTGAGGCCCAAGGGAGTGTAATGCCCCAAAGGGTCCAGGGATGTCAACAGATGCCTGAGGCCTGCACAGCCATAGGCTGAGTTAGGGGGCACAGGTAAGTCATTAGATGCCTGAGCCCCAGAGGCCCCAGTGAGGGGGCAGAGTAGAGTTGTAGGGACCCGGCAGTGATGTAGAGCAGGGCCTGAAGACGGTCTGAAGTGCTGCACACAAACCTTCCAGAGTACTGGCAGCCAGCAGCACTGTAGAGCAGGGCCTAAAATAGTCTGAAGGCCTGCACAATATGCTGACTGGACTAGCCACACCTGGTAGCAGTGTAAAGTAGGGCCTGAAGACAGTTGAAAGAGCTGCACAGAAGCTGACCGGTATAGTATGAGTAGGGGGCCCCAGTGAGGTGTATGAGTTAAAGACACAGGCATTAATTAAAGGCCCAGGCATGTCCAAAGACTCCTGAGGTCTAGTTTAGGCCAGAGGCCAGAGCAGCCCAGCAAAAGGGTTGGGGAAGTAGTAGAAAATTTGGATGCCATCTGCGAGGCATGGGGCATGGTGTAGGGATGGTACAGAGCCGTGTAATACGCCCTTGGCATCAGGCTTTAAAATGGGCAGGCTCCTGCCTTCAAATAAACAACTTATTGTTTACATCAAGGCATGGCAGGAAAGTGTAGGCAGGCAGACTGCCCAGACAGGGAGGTGGGCCAGCAGCCTGGTGCCCAGCCCTGCTTATTACCCTGTTACAATCACAATAAACTGAAAACATCTGGCTTGTAGTAGCTACAACAATAAGTAACTCATGGTGCCATTTTGAGAGACATTTCTCAGAGCTGAGCCATGCTTGGAATCGAGGCAATCCATCTGCCTGATGATGAAGAAAAACAAGTGTTTTTCTAGTGTGGGAAACATGTTCAGAAACTGTTTATTTTTATTAAGGTTCCCCATGTCATTGAGTTACTGGTATCTTGGCTCACTTTACTACATTAACTGGCTTGCCCACCTGTGTGACTTCATGAAAGTTAATCTTTTACCCTGGATCCTTCTCTTTCTCCAAATTCCCTATTCTTTTTTTACTCTACCTGATTCTTCTTCCATATATTTCTCCCAGTACCAGACTGTTGTCCAGTTCTAGCCAAAACCATGTAGTTGGCTGGGTCATAATGATTATGAACCTGCTTAAATGGAACAGACAGGCTCCCTTCCTTATTTCACAAGGCATAAGTCATGTCTAGTGAGAAATAGAAGCCTGAATTAGAGTTTGTTTAGAACATAAAAGGAACAGGCCCAACCCAGTTAAACCTGAGATGGTTCAGGCAGTGTCTGACCCACATGCCTATAATTTGTATGGTATGATAAGTCAGCACAGTACATAATATCACTTCACTCAGACACCTGCAAGCACTTTGTTTTTGGTAATCCCAAACCATGCTCTCAGATAGCTGGGTTTCATCTCTTTCCCTTTTCTAAAAGACAAATTTGGATTGGCTCACATTTTAATTTAAACCAGTTGCCCATTATAGCAACTTGTGCAAGCAAGAATCTCAGATTTCATGGAGCATTTTTAATCTCAGACAAGAACTACTTCTGGAGTATAGCAGCAAAAACTGTTTGATTATTCTCTGTAGTGTATTTGTTGTGTAATTCAATCTTGGGACTTCCTTGTGGCATGCATCTAATTATAACTGTTCTCACACATTTTTTTCAGGCTCACTTGTTCTTAATTCACTTTCAGAAACCAAATACAAAAGTAAGAGAAAACAAGAGTCTTAATTAGAAACAATATTATTCACTACAGATGGGGTCATGGACTTAAAAAGACATGTCAGAGTGCCATAATCTGAGTGTTACCATATAGCTAACAAATGTTATGCTGTTTACAGAGTTTAGGGTGGGTAATAGGTGGATCAGTAAGTATATTCTTTTATTTTCCTGCTGACAACTGTTTGATAAACTAACTATAAAATAATTTTTAAAAGACTGTGATTGTCATTTTCTTAATACATGTAGTTCAGTATCTATTCTCTCTTCTGATGAAGAGTGTCCTGTTCCTATGATTTGAATAGCTACACAATTATAGAATGATACAGTTTTAAATTTTAAATTTTGATTATACTGGTGCCTCATTGTTTAACTGGCTGGCTATCTGCTCTAAAGACTGCCCTGGCCTAAATAATTTATCATCGAAACAGATGAAGTAACTCATTTTTGTATGTGCAGGGAGTTTAGGCCCAGTCAAAATGACTTGACCAAAATCACACAAGTCTGCAGCAGTGCTAAGCACAGAGCACTCAGTGCCTTCTGCATTACAAATCGGTAGTTTTAAGCACAAAGCCATTCTTCCCATGGAAATCATGTTTGGATTTTTGTCCATTGCAAGATTCAATAGGCATAGACACAAAGGGACAGATGGTTTAAATCCAGCACTTTTGAAAACAACGAACACAGGCACGTTGGCAGTAAAGAATCTCTACTTTCACTGGCAGAGCTCGATCATTCAGATGTCTATTAATGAGGCTGGAAACTTTCCACCAGAAGATCACTCTTGCACATCCTGGGCTAATATGTCTGGTAAAGTTGTGATGTTCCTAATGAAGTTTTGATGCCTGTAGGAAGCAAGCTGGTGACATCACTCTGGTTCCTAACAGGCATAACATAATCCAGCATCACATTTGTTACTAATTAGCAATGTCCTCAGAGGTAAGAGAACTAGACCATAAGTTATCACCTGACCTGCTTCCCCAGGAAAAGGGGATGTGTCCATGGTGTACCTATTATATTCTAGTAAAAGCCAACCTTTTTAGCAAGTATGCCACAAATTAGTCCTGTACCCTCCTAAAGTGTTATTCAGATCCACTTCCTCTGCCTAATCTCTTCCTCTGCTTTGTGCTCCCAGTCCTGTGCTCCGTACTTGATCTGCTGCTTTGCTTTATGCCTGTTTCCCCCCCTATCTGCTGCTGGGCTTCCTGTCCTCTTCCTGGTTTGCTGTGTGCTACACACAGAGGCTGCCCATACCACTTGTGGGACCTATGTCACAGGTTGGCTACTATACACAGAGAACACTACTACACAAACTGGTACTTTCTATGTGTACTAAAATTCATTAAAGTATTTTCTTTTTTACGAAGATGTAGCCCGGGTGTACACGGGTTTGTACTGGCAGGGCAGTGTGCTATGGAGGGACACAACAGCCCAGTGGCCACCTCCATCCCCTATAGAGTCAGGTCCAGTTGATCAATTACTTAACTATATACAGATTTATTATCACAACAAAACCAGTAAAGGGTAAGGACATATATATATAATCTATGTACAAGTTTACAAAACAATAAACCCTATAATATAGAGATATACAGATATACCACACCCAGTTTGGGGGGAGCCTTCCCTGTGGGGACCATCTCTCCAGGGTAACTTACTATTATACTCCACAGTCCCACTCTGTCCCTGCTGGGTTTTTCTGCCGCTTGCCTCTGCTGCCACCGTCCTGGCTTAGGGCCACAGGCACCACTGTGTGTAGTGGACACTTTGCCTTATGCTAGGGGTTGGAGGCCTGGGCAGCCTTGTGCAGCACTGGGGCCTGGTCTGTTCCTGGACCCTCTGGACTGTGTCGTCTGCACTGAGCTGCTGCCCTGTGTCAGCAGCTGTAGACCCAAGCCACCTCAAGAAGCTTCCAGGGTCTCTCACCCTCTGTGCAGTGCCTCCTGCGCCAAGCTCCCAGCCTCGTCCTGGGGTTGGGGACCTGAACCACCCCAGGAGCTCCGAAGATCCTGCTCTGTGCACCATGTCTCTGGCTGCGCACCAGAGGTTGCAGACCCAAGCTGTCTCACGCAGCTCCCAGGGTCTGGATGCTGTGCGTCGTGTTGCGCACCAAGAGTCCAACTGCTGGACCCATCCCCCACTCCCTGCTCATAGAAGTTTTCGGGGGCTCTTCCTGGGCTACTGCTTTGGCCTGCTGAGCAGCTCTCCTCAGCTCTTCTAAACCCCATTCTTCTCTCTTCTCTGTCCCCGACACATCTCCCTCATGCTGGGCATACAGCTCCTTTTATATGCTCCAGGGCTCTGCCCCTGAAGTCTTCTGGACCTGACAGTTGCCAGTCTTCAATTAGGTCTGGTAGAGCTCTTCTCCCCCTCCCCTCAGAAAAGGGGTGTGATGTTTTTTCTCTTGCTGCCTCCTGATTGGTTGATGGGCTCCACCAATCAAAACAGCAGGAGCTCAAGCCTGGGGTTATCAACCCAAGCTCTGAAAGGTAAGCCGGCTACAAAGAGAAAAAAAGCATAGATGTAAACCTCTCTGCACTTTTAACTTATGATAAAATGGTATTTGCCACTTGGATTTCTGAACCAAGAAGCTGCCTAGGTATGAAATAGGGAGGGGAAGATAAAAGTTCTCAAAGGGGTCAAGAATGCAGGTGTGGAGGATTTGGCACAAAAACAAGCTGCCAAAAAAATCACCCTCGATTTTCAAAAGATCAGATGGACTCTCAGACAACTTCCAGTTGCATGACTGGCATGTAAGTAGCAAATAACCCAAGGGTCACTACCCTTAAAAGTATTACTGAGCAATCTGTACAGAAGACTAAAATGTTCCTGGACATATCAAATACCTTGCATGTGCTTTGCTTTAGTACCAAGAATTCCTGTCTTTTTTCCTTCTATCTTCTTTATTTTTTGCACCACCAATAACTGCAGAAAACTACTTGGAAAAAAACCTCACGCTTCCTTTCGGTCTTAGTCCCCTTACACCTAAGGCAGAAGTATTTTATTCTAATCGGTAGGCCTAATTATGTTATGAATGAATGACGGTGTTTTGGGGTGACTTCCTCCACTACAGAAATGAAAACTCACAGAAAAGAGGCCATTATAATACTTAGTGATTTCAATGGAAGAGTTGGATGCAGTTTTGAGAATTGGCCTGGTATTCTGGGCAAACACAGAATTAGTACTATGAATGGCAGAATGGTGGGGCTACCCATGGCAGGGTAGCTCCTACAAAATCTGTTGCTCTCTGGCAGAAGCTACAACCATTGAAGCACTGAACGTCTGGATTTGGTCTGGCCTTTGGACTTTCTCAGTGGTCTAAAGGGGACAATGGCAGGTCTAGGCCAGCCTCCACTCCTCCATACTCTTGCCTAGGCATATGCACTGAAGGTCTTGGTATGATCTATACTAGCCAAAATGATAAAGGGATTTGGATGCTGGAAGGTTTGGGCTCTGACCCCTGGGTTTGCTTTGGACTCAGGATCGCAGAAAACAGCATTACTAAACTATATATTGGTTAGACTCAGAACTGACATTACTGCATTATCAGAAACTCAGCTCCCAGATACAGAGAATGATTACACCATATTCTGGCATGGAAAACCAGCAGGAGAAAAGAGAGCAAGAAGGAGGCTTTGCTATTAGAAACATCTTACTGTCTTTCTATGAAAGCCTCATTGCTGTATCTATTTGACTCATGATACTCAGAGTGCATATACAGATTTGCTTCATCATGTTGTTTAGTGTCTATACACCTACCCTTGAAGCTAGTCATGAAGGCAAGAACTTTTTCTACCAACAACTTGAAGAAAAGATTGAGAAAAGTCACAGAAATGAGACCATTATATAATCTTTGGAATTTCAGTGGAGGAGTTGAATGTAGTTTTAAGAACTGGCCTGGTATTCTGGGCCAACATGGAGTTGGTCGTATGAATGAAAATGGCCAGTGAGTGTTAGAACTTTGGGCAAAACAAAATCTGTGTGTTACCAACACCTGCTTAGCTGGGAAAATCAAAGACAGCCACTGTGGAAACATCCAAAATCAGGGCACTGGCATCAAATAGATCTAGTATTGACCAGCTGAAACCACCTGAAAGAAATCCTGCATACAAGGTCTTATCACAATGCTGTGACACTGACCATGCCTTAGTCTGCTGCAAAGCTGGAATCAATGTCAAAAAGATCCACTATAGCAAAACTACCAGATAGACATCAGCCAAACTAAAGACAGAGGAAAATGCGACTATTCAATCATGAAGTTCTGAAAGCAAGTTGTCACGGAGTCACGTAGGTGCCCCGTGACTGTGAGGGTGATTGGCAGAGCTGCCAATCACCCAGGCAGCTCAGGTGCTGGTTACCAGGGTGACCAGGCGGGTCGCATGGCCAGAAGGGGGCAGGGCCAGGCCTTTATAAACAGCTTAGGCCAGATCCTGACTCACAGTTCCCTTCTGGCTGCCGCAGGAGCAGGAGCTCTGCGGCTCGAGCTGAGTGGTCCGAGTTAAGTGGTCGCAGCCTTACCACACTAACCGGCTGCGATGATGCGGGGAACAAGAGCACCCTGACAGGAGGTAGGACTGAGAGCCCTGGCAGGGCTGGGAGTTATGGTTAGGCGTATGGAGCCTCTGTGTTTATGTTGCAGCCAGATGGCTTAAGGTTATGTTACAGTTTGCACCGGAGGACCGGGTGAGGCTGTAGGGGAGCGAGGAGGCCTCACGGGGGCTCCCCAACAGCTTGGGGGTTCCCAGTGCCCAGTAGGGGCACAGTTGCCAGCAGGGCACTACTGTCGATGCCGAAGAGGCACCGTATTGCGCCAGGGAGGCGCGGTGTGCGGGGTTGCAGACCCCAGCCCATAAGGGCGGTGTTTGTCCAGTGGGGCAAATGGACCCAGAGAAGGGTCAAGGGGACAAGCACGGTGGCGAGCGCCTGTGCCCCTAGCGCAAGGAGCGCGGTGTCAGCCCTAGAGAGGGCAAGGCCCCAGGGCGGGGCAGAGACAGAGCGCGAGGCGCGCGGTGTCAGCCCTAGAGAGGGCAAGGCCCCAGAGCGGGGCAAAGACAGAGCGCGAGGCGCGCGGTGTCAGCCCTAGAGAGGGCAAGGCCCCAGAGCGGGGCAAAGACAGAGCGCGAGGCGCACAGCGTGTCGGCCCCAGAGGGGGCGAGGCCCCGGAGCGGGGAAAAGACAGAGCGCGAGGCGCACGGCGTGTCGGCCCCAGAGGGGGTGAGGCCCCAGAGGGGGCGAAGCGCAGAGAGCGCAGTACAGGTCCCAAAGGGGGCGAGGACCCAGAGCGGGGCAGAATAACCCATGGTAGCGAGCCACCCAAGGGCGCCGAGACTAGGGCGGCGATAGCACCGGCCCAAGGGCGCCGAGACTAGGGCGGCGAGAGCGAGCCGGCCCAAGGGCGCCGAGATTAGGGTGGCGATAGCGCCGAGACTAGGGCGGCGAGAGCGAGCCGGCCCAAGGGCGCCGAGACTAGGGCGGCAATAGCGCCGAGACTAGGGCGGTGAGAGCGAGCCGGCCCAAGGGCGCCGGCAGTAGGGCGGCGATAACGCTGTAGACCCAGGGGGCGCCAGCGATTAGCTGGATGCCAGTAAGACAGGCCCAGGGCGCAGGGAGTGGGCTGGAGACAGGAGCCCGGCCCAAGGGGGCGCCAGGTGGGCGAGGAGCCCAGGGGCCCGAGAGAGAGAACGAGGGCCCCGAGGGGCGAGGGACCATACAAACGTCCCCCAGAACAGCTGCGAGGCTTGGGGCATGCTGAGGGGGAGGTTTGAAGGCACGCATAGCCCTTAAGGCGGGACGCATATAGATACCCCATTCTGGAGTAGGGACAGGAACACCAGTACCGTCCACTAGGGAAACAGGCAGCCTCCCATATTACTTATTGGTCATCAAAGTCGTGGCGGGCGAGATTCTGAGGGTGCTACGTTCACCCTAACGTGACGGTAGGGGGCGCTAGGGAGTTCACGGCCGCCCCTAGGCCCCACTCCGTCACACAAGTTTATCTAACAAGTCAGCCACTGAGGCTTGGGAAAGCTTAAAAAATATGTTCAATGTTTACCAAAAAATATAAGAAAAATGGAGACTGATTTGAAGACCATTCTGAAACCCTTCTACTACTGGTTGAGAAAAAAAGGCTGTGCTAACCAGCTATAAGAAATCTCCCAACATCATAACCCTAGAAAATCTGGAAAAGACTAAAAGAGAAATGCAAAAGAAGGCTAAAAGTTGTGCCCAGGATTTTTGGCAGAAACTCTGTGATGATATTCAGAAAGCAGCTCACACGGGTGATAGCCATGGAATGTATGAAGGCATCAAATAAGCAGTTGGGCTAGTCAAGAAGAAAACATCTCTGCTGAAAGATTTAATCACAGTTGTCTTACTGATAAACAAAAACAACTTGAGCATTTGATTGAACACTACAGAATTATATACTCCAGTGAGGCTGAAATCAAACATGAAGAGCTCAAAGGATTACCACAGTTTGAAGTTATGATGGATTTAGACAATGTGCCTACATTAGAAGATTTGCAGAAAGACATTAAATCGAATCCTGGGAGCAAGGCATCCAGCAATGACTGTTTGCCTGCTAGAATCTACAAATGTGCTCACAACAAATTACTTTGAAAGCTCCGTGAAGTTACGCTGCTCTGTTGGAAAGAAGAAGCAGTACCACACAGTTTGAGATGCTTGGTTTGTACAATTATATAAAAAGAAAGGAGATAGAAGCAACTGTGACAACTATAAAGGTATCTATCTCCCTGTTGAACATTGTTGGAAAAATTGTCACTCTCTTATGCTGACTAGGCTGCAATCTCTAGGTGAAAGAATCTATCCTGAAAGTCAATGCATTTTTTGCTCAGGATGCACCACCACTGATATGATATTTTTGGTCAAGCAGCTTCAAGAGAAGTATAGGGAAAAACAAAGTACTTAGCCGTCATGGGTCTGAAAAAGGCCTTTGATACAGTTAACAGGCAGGGCCTTTTTACTGTTCTGAAGAAACTGGGTTGTCCCCCTCAAACTGTTGAACATAAGTTGCTTGTTACATCAAGGTATGAAGGCAACTATATGAAAATATGAACAATGGGGTGAAACGGGTGTGTCTTAGCCCCCGTGCTTAACATCTACTTTTCATTCCCATTTCTTCATGCATTTAAGGACAGCAATGATGACATTTATCTTCAAACCAGACTAGATGGAGGCTTGTTCAACATCACAAGGTTTAGAGTGAAAACCATAGTGAAAGAGCTGGTTCTGAGAGATTTCCTGTTTATTGATGATATGGCCTTAGTTGCCCGCTGTGAGTCTTCCCTGCAAAATCTCTTGGGCAGATTTTCTGAATCATGCAAGAGCTTTGAGATGGCAATTAGTTTCAAGAAGACTGTGATCATGTACCAAGGGATGAAAGAACCAATACCAGATATCACTCTGGAAGAAAAATCTCTTGGTGTTGTTGGCATTTTTTGCTACTTGAGTTTTACAATCAGCAGGAATCTTGATCTTCAGACTCAACTGACTAACAGAACTGGAAAAGCAGTTAAGAATTTTGGGCTATTACAGAAACATGCATGGAATAACATCAGACTGTCCGCTAAGGTGTAGATAGAAGTCTCTGAGACTTGTACATTGTCAACCCTGCTTTATGGTTCAGAAACATTCACTACATATGCTAGGCATATCAAGAGACTGAACAGCTTCCACAAGAGATGTCAGTGTAAGATCCTGAAAATAAAGTGGGAAGACAGAATACCAAACACCGAGGTACTGGAGCACTCAGGACTGACACACTTAGAAACCACTATCAAAACAAGGAGGTTCCAATGAGTTGGCCTTGTCAGGAGAATGGGAGGAGATTGTACCCTCAAGAATATTTTGTACAGCAAGATTTGAGGTGGCTCTAGAAAGCAGGGTTGCCCTCTATGGCAATAACACGATGTGTGCAAAAATGATATGAAGTTATTCAACATCAATGTAGAAAGCTGGGAGGAGCACATAGAATCCTGTCTGATCTGGAGGGAACATCTGACACTAGGTGAAGCTCAGTATGAAGGGCTTTGATCCAGAGGATGGAAGCAAAGCCAGAAAGAAGAAATCAGCATGCTGTAAATTTGGACTTCAACTCAGACAACACATGGATCTGTGAAACTTGTAACAAGTTATATTGCTCTCATATTGGGCTTTTCAGCCACAAACAGATTCACCAGGCATCTGATTAGACCTCTTATGTGTATGCCACGATCCAGAGGATTGACATTTGTTTACTAGACTCCACCAGTATTTGAGACCAGATGGTTCTTGATCTTTTTTTTTTCTTGCTGTGTGGATCCTTTAGCAAAACTAAGACCAACATATGGAGCATAACACCACATTCAAAGTTCACTCAGGTAAGTGGGTCTCTTTCTACTCCCTTCAATGGGCTTTGCATCATGCCTATGCCTCTGTTAAGTTGATGAAATATACTCAGCTGAAATAGGTGACAGCCTCCCATCTAGCAAGTCCCAAGTTTTGCTGCTCAGCTTTGCATTAGGCATCTATTCCTGTAGAATTTACTGATTGGGAGGTCTGTAAACAACACCCTCCCTTCACTTCCTTGGTCTAAATACAACCAGAAACAAATGTAAGGATAGCAATCAAACTGGAGGGGCAAAAAGTAATCTACAACATAAAACAGTCAGAAGCTACAACATTTTAAAAAGCCTTACAACAGCAAGACACAGACCTCTGCTTTTCCTGTGGCAAGTTAGGGTGGTCTTAGTGTTTTTTGAGCAATATCCTAGCTGTAGGGCAGGACTGATTGTAACTTACATGGGATGGGTCAGTTGAGATAGGGATGATTTTTAATATA
The DNA here is from genome assembly GCF_052110815.1 of Crocodylus siamensis. Taxonomy (NCBI): domain Eukaryota; kingdom Metazoa; phylum Chordata; order Crocodylia; family Crocodylidae; genus Crocodylus; species Crocodylus siamensis. Next base: position 32,294,039 of record NC_143404.1, on the reverse strand, counting down.
GGTTAGACATACAATTACTGTATAAGACGTTTTGGATAGGGATGATCCTGCCTTGAGCAGGGGGTTGGACTAAATGACCTCTACAGGTCCCTTCCAGCCCTATTTTTCTGCAATTCTAATCCAAGGAGATCAGGGCAGTGGGGACCACTGACACTCAGAAAAGATTCACAGTAACTGTAACATATACCCCATCTTAGGTTTTCTTCAAGTAGTCTCCTATTAAAATAAGGTACAGACTTGATACTTTACCATTTATTTTCTTTGCTGTAGCACTTTTTGTTCTTTTACTGTGACTGTACTGCACACTATTTCTGATGCGTATTATTATTTTTCTGAATGATAATTCTTATGAGTTTGCTGTAACCCATAACTGATACCCAGTCTAATTGTTGCAGTCAAGAGCAAAATTTAGCTCAAGAAAAAGATCATTAGTAACGTCTCTTAGTTTCAAGTGCCACAGTTCACAAATAACTTCTAGCATGCAAAAACACCCTTTATTTTCTGCTCTAAGGGCAGATAAGGACAGATTAATGTGTAAGAAAGGACAGATTAATGTGTACTTATTTTATATTCTAAGATGACTAAGGAGTGTGAGTTCTTTCAACAGTGCAAAAAAAGAATAACTAGTTCTTTGCAAACCAAGGCAGTTGTATCAACAGAAAGGTATGGAAGATAAGGCATGTAACCTCCAAATTACACAAAGGGATGAAGTATGTCTGAAATTACTCTCATTGCATCTTCACACAGAAACCTCTGTGGTCTCATTAAGACCTCACTTACACAATTTTTTACACCAGTGAAATTCTTTGACCTCTGCAGAGTTTCTCTCAGTTTATCTTATGTAAATCAGATTAGAATCCACTCTGAAAACTTCATTACTTTATGGCCTAATGTAAAAGAAGTGAAGCACAAGGGCCACTTGCCAGTCAATAGGGATTGATTCAGGCCTTTTGTCATTTTATGGCATTGTGGATGTACAATCTCTTGAAAACATATGACTTTTGACTCTAGATATAGATTGTATGTCCACAGAACTGGCATCCATATAAATGGATGGGTGATGTCTTATGATAGAAGAGACATCCCTATGAATTTTTGAATGGATGATGTAGATCCACTGATAAAGAATTTTCATGACTATATGGCATATTCACACTATGAAAATAGGTCTTATCTCAGGTCTTATATTACCAGTGGATTTTGCATAGACAAGGGATTTGTGGAAGCCAGCGAGAAGGATGCTGCAGTTACAAAGTTAAGCTCTGGGTAAAGGTCTTAGCAGTGAGGATGGAGAGGAAACTGGAATTTAGAGTTGTTACAAAAGATGTGAAATACTTTGAAGGAAGTCAGGAAAAGGGAAGAGAGGAGCTGAAGTACAGGTTGTGAGCTTGGATTATGGGAAAGACAGTGGTTTATTAACAAGTATGGAGAAGTAGTGGGGTTGAGTGGAAAATAAGCTAATTCAATACAATATTCAAACAAATAAGCCAGAGCTGGTGGCAAACATTCAAGAAGTGATGCTGGAGGCAAGTGAAGATATAAGATGGGACAGAAGAAGGACAGTCAAGGGAAAAGAAGAAGGACAGTCAAGGGAAAAGTGTTGGATTTGGAAGTCATCAGCATAGAAGTGATTCCTGAACTCACTGGACTGAAATATAATAAGCACACAATTTAGTAGTTACATCTACTTAATTGCATAGTTAACTGCTGGAATACAATGCTGACTGACTCCCCAATAAATCATTTGCTGTTCTCTGTGAATTGTAGTTTTCTGTTGGCTTTTCCCTACTAGCACATGATAACCCAATCTGTTTTTCCACATTTTACATCAACCACATCATTCAGGTCAGGATGGGTCTGGAGGAGCCATTCGACAGTTTCTGAAACCAGAAGAGACATAATACCTTAAATACTGGCTCTTAAAAATCTATTTTCTTATGATGGATGAAGATGGCCTAGCCCTTACAGCAGAAATGTCAGAAGATAAACTACAATGAAATACTATCAAGATAGTGAAAATTTATGTGCACATTATTTATATGCACACTGAACACATTAAAAGGACTTTATATCAAATAATAGTTAACTTACATTTCATCAGTTGCCTTCCACTTTGGTCATCATATTTTAGGAGGGTGTGGAAGATGTAACTGGGATTTTAAAAGTTCAGAGAACAGCATCTTTATGTTTAGATTTATATACAATACGCACACCAATAAAGATAAAGTTAGCCCCAGAGCTCTGTAACTGGAAGCCTGGTTAGTGCAGCTGCATCAGCTAAGGAAATGTTAGTGTCATGTAGGCAAAGAAAATATCTAAAGGACTTGACTCCCATTCTAGACATTATTGAGTGTTTTTTAGGGATGAGGTTTCATCTTTTACATAAAGAATTAAGTACACATTGATAGTGATGCTTAAGACTAGGATGCTTTGCAAACTCAGACTGTATCATAAAGTAATATAGAAGACTTGATCCCCTTGACATTCACAGACACCATGCCTTTCACCTTTTTTTCCCTTTTCAAGCTAAAAAAAAAGTAACTTTTTAAAAGACTAATGAGAATTGATTTTTTTCTCTCTCTAGGCATTGCAGGTGGAGTTCTGAACAAAACAGGTAGCTGCCTTTAAACTGAACTTGAAACAAAGCATTCTTGTTCTAGTGACAATACTGACTGACTTGGATAAAAGCCATTAAAGTGCTCAGCCAGTCTAAATCCTTTTAACTTTAGTAGGAACAGCGGGTGCTGATCAGCCCTCAAGATTTTACTTGAAGAGCAGACAGAGGGGAGGTTTTCAAAAGAGCTGAAGGGATTTAGGATCACAAAACCAATGGATTTAGCCTTTGTCACTTATTTTATCATCTTCCTGTGTTTAGCACTATTGATCAAGACACTGAATAAAATATATGATCTTTATCTTGATGGCATTCTTTTAGGGGTAATTAAAGAAGATAGCTGTATGCCAGGTCATAGACAGCCGTGTCTAGAGGTTACCTTAGGGGTCAGGAGAAGCAGGTGAGGTCTGAGGGGAGCATGTGAAGTCAGAGAGTAGGGAAGCCAGGGAGCGATGCCAGAGATCCAGGGAAACAGGGAGAGCACAGGGACAGGAAGCTAACCAAGTTAGGTGTCCAGGAAATAAAACCTAAATTGGGCTGGGTATCCAGAAGGTCAGGGTAAACTCAGGGTCTGTGGACAAGCCAGTAGTAGCAGTACAAGCCGAGGGTGCAGAAACTTTCCTGTTCCAGGTCAGGGGTTTATACTGGAAGGGGTGGAGGGTCAGCTGACCCTGGCTGGCCATTCCCACGGCAGGGGGTGGGTGTGTGCCTAGGTCCTGGTGGAGTTTCTGGCCGCCTGTGTCTACCCTGGTAGTCTGCTGAGGAGATGGCAGACCAGGCTGAGCAGCTGTGCTAGGCAGGCTGAGGCCTTAGGTCCAAGGCCACAACCGGACAATAGCTTTAATCTGATCCTAAATTTTTCCATGTCAAATTTCAGTTTAGGCAGGATGTTCAGTGTTGGATTACATTTTTATCCTATGTAAAAAAGATCTTTTTAAAAACTTCTGAACTAAAATTTCTGGGGTGGTATTAGTAAAGAGGCATTAACCCAGGGACCTGTCCTCTCCATCTGGGAACCCTTTTGCTGTGTCAACTGATTGGCTGAACAGTTGCACCATCCACTTGTTATTCCAACTTTCCCACGCTGAAGTCCTGAGCACCATATTCCAGCACCTTCATTAGTCATTTATACCACTCTGAGTGTAAAGGTCTGATAAGGGCAAGGTTTCTGGCAATCAAACTGGTCCCAATAATTTTATTTTTAAAGTCAAGTCCCTGAATAAGAGTTTGCAGGATTTAACTTAAGTGCTTGTTTAGGGTTGTGCAAGTAAGTCAGGTATCCGTACAAATTTCTGAAAATATTTTGGAAGATTCCTTGAGACTGCAGTGCAGTTGGACACTATTAAATATAACTTTCTTAAATGCAGTTATAAGTATTTTTTTACCAGCAAAAGGTCAGCTTAAAGAAGGCAGAAATTCATATTAATATTTTATAATGAAACAACAACATTTCATTGTTGCCATGGTTTTGTGTACACACGATAATAAAACAACCACAGAACACTGAAAAAAGGCAATCAATCACTAGACAGGAGGCAGGAATCATTAAAAAAAAGTTCCCCTGGTGTAGGTAGTATTTCTTACTTAAAAGCAAGTGGATTTGGCTCGTTTGCAGAGCTCTGTCATTATAATCTTTTAATCTCAAAGCTGTCAAACCTCCTTAGAGCCAATGTGTTAGAGTAAAATGAGAGAAAGGAAAAATGAAAAAGATGCTCTTCTTCCATAGGAAAACTTGCTTGGTGAATGTAGTTTAGGATGAAAAGCTGGTGGTGTCATTTTGGTAATACTGGTAGTAGTTGATTCATGTTATATTTTCCTGGATCATTCCTACATCTATAAAGCCAGAAACTTGGGAAAATAAGATATTGTCATAAATCCATGGCCTTCTAGGAACTTCACAGTTGTGGCACACAAGAGCTACTCAGAGCCTCATGGCAGCAGCAAGGGCAGATTGCAAAGCTATCAGCTCCAGAAGTGCAGTGATCTAAATTCAACTCTCCACTAACTATCTGCATTATAAAGCCTATGATATGCAGTTGGACAAATCGTGTCTTCTACAGCAGAGAACAGTTCCCCTTGCCACCCAACTAGTAAATATTTCCTACCACTTCACATAATAATAAAAAAATTGAGGTGGCCTCCTACAAAGTCCTGGTACAGTTTCCATCACAGTCTGTGAACAGGTTGTCCCAGGGATATATGGCCAGTAGTGCCTCCATCCTTGCTACCTTTTAGTAGCCTCTGTGAAACTTATCAAGATGCATTAATGAACTTCCAGAAACTTGGTAGCCGCTAGGTCTCTGGATAATATGGTGAGGTTCCTTTGGCACCTTTTTTGACTTGTTAACATCTATGAAATAATGTCTGAGAAGGAAGGGAAAAACACAGTATCCCAGTTTCACAGGCAGATGATCTGTATTGCTTCAGTAAACTCAGCTTTATTATCTCTCACATGGATCAGTCTCTTCCAAGAATAGTTAAACTGTTTGGAGACACACAAATACTGCTATCACTGCTTGATGAGAACTGCCAATATCATCAGCTGTTATTGTGGGCTCACCTATCATCCAGTTGAACTATAAGGAACCTTCTTTTTACTTTAATGGTTTACCAAGTTCCCCTACAGTGGTTGGAGACACTAATAACATGCCCTGAATTACCTGATACAGAGATCACTTCCATATCTGTATTGGGGGATGGGGAAATACATTTTTATATAAGGCTTTTGCTATCTGTTCGCAGGATTAAGCTGTTGTGGAGAGGAAGTTAAATTCCCCCTCTCATAAATAGGGCCTTGAGAAAATTGTGAATTTCTTGTAGAAAATTTGTGACACATGCGCAGGTAAAGTATCATTTTTCAGGGAATATTCACAGAACTACAGCTGTTCTTGGCAAATGGATCCTGGTAGTTCCATAACTATTCTGTGCAGCAGACACCAAGCAGAGGGGGGAAAAATATTACTGGGGTAGAGGGAAGGGAGGGGAGGGGAGGGACTCTTTTCTTTGAAATAGACTTCAGTTTTGTTAAACAAAGGTGGAAAAAAGCTTACTGGCAAAACAGAATGAGGTACTGAAACATTTCATTTAAAGTGAAACACTCCATTCACTTTATTTTAGATAATTTGGGAACTGACTAGAACAAAGATAACCAGGTATTCATACCTCTTAATATCAGTCCCTAATTATCTTAGGCTCAGGAGCCAGAAAAGCCCGAACTAGTGGCCACTTTAAAAATAGGACGGCTGATGACTTGTTCAAAGACACAAGGGTAGTATAACAGGGAGTCCCCATTACTTTAATGGAGGACCAGCCATAGGGAGATCTCGAGGTGGGGAAGCTGCTCATTAGGAGACTGCAGAGGACCAGTTGCCAGGAATTAATAGGCTAAGAGCACCTATTGCAGAGCTAGCTGCCCTGCAGTAGTACAATAGGACACAGACTGTTTAGGTCGCAGAACACCTATCACAGAGCTAGCAGCTGAGCGATAATATAACAGGAGGCACCATGGCAGCCATTAGGTAAGGCAATAAGCCTAGTTGGAAATACCTATGGATGGCTGGGGAAGGCCTATGACTCAAAGGGGTGGGACTTAGGAAGTATATAAGTCAGGGCTGCCAGGGAAGGAGCTGTGCACTGAGATTGTTGGCTGAGCAACAGATTGAGACCCTGCTACAATGCTAACTGCCAGTAAGGAACTGAAGGCTGGTCAAGAACTACCCTCTAGGATGAGAAGGGTTTTGTTATGCAGCTAGGATGCGTATAGATTTAGTTGTAAGCCCAGGGGCTTACTTGTTTTGTTACAGTTGAAACTGGAGCATTGGGTTGGGATTGACAGAGGCAGATGTTATTGTAGTGCCCAAGGGGCAAATGAATACTTTAAGCCCTACCTGAGGCCAAGCTCAAGGCCCAGACAGGTGACTGTTGGGGAAGGTTGAAGCCTAAGCCAAAGGAAGGGCAGAACTAGCGGAAGATAAACGTGGCCAAGGGGACTAGCAACTACACAGAGATTTCCTCTGGACTGAAGAAATGCAGAAACATGCCTGCAGTGGTTCAGGCTACAAGCTGTGGGGTACTCGAGCAGCCCTCCGTTCCCTTCTACAGTACTGAGCTATGGGGGGGCATGGCCAGGTCTCAGCGGGACTTCTGATTAGGGAGGGGCTTAAACTCCCACCCTGCCTGCACAGTCCCAGGCTTTTCCCCACTCACTGCTCAAGGGGTTAGAGTATTGCCAGACCCCAGAGCCCAGCTAGCACTCTGAGGCAAAGGCAGGATGTGCAGTACATGCATCTGTTGAGGCTGTGTAAAACTTTTCAATCCCCCTCTCCCTGCATCTTCATACTGACAGGGGAGGGAGCCAGCAGGGAGCTGATAATACAGCATTTATCAGCGCATCAACAAAGCAAAAGCCTCTCTCATTAGTTCAAGCTCTTCTTAAACAGCTTTTTCCAAGGAAGGAATGGAGGGACACTACCAGCTGACCTGTTGATTAGCTCCAAAAACCCCTAAGTAGACACTGTTCTGTCTGCCTGTCCCAGTGAAATAGGAGAGACGCCCATACAAACTCCACTCATCATTAGCTAGCATACCACATGCCTGGAGTCTGTGCTGCTGTGGGAGATTGGGGGCGGGGGGGCACTGCTTCAGCAGTGAGAGGGGGCAAGGGCAGGGGGAAGCCAGGCAGACCCTGCTGTGCCTACAGTCTCTGCCAGAGCTCTTGCTAGGGAGCAGAGGGGTGGGCCTAGCCCTGTCCTCTGAAGCAAAGAACACAGCCCAGCCCAGCCCAGCCTAGCCCAAGACTGCAAAGCATCTGGGGTGCTGGGGGACTCTGGTTGAACTTAAACAGGAAGGGGTCTGTGGCAGACATTGCATAAACTGGTCTGACCCAACTCAGTTAAGTCTAATACTGCATTCAACCAGGTGTATCTTAAACAGTTTCAGCCATTTTGAAACTGGTTTATGTGCACTGAATTTATGTTCTGTTACAGGATTAAACCGGTTTCTGATCACTTAAACTGGTTTATGTGTAATGTCTGCCCCAGCTTAAATGCTTCTCATAGCCTAACAGCATTATGTTGGGTTAACAGTACAGGCATTCAAAAAGAATAGATTCACTGTTTTTACCAGAAATGATCTTCTCTAAATGTAGGTAGCTTGTTTGAGACACTACTGGAGAGGAAAGAAGGCCTAGAAATTAGGGAATGAGCCTGTGATTTGGAAAACTTGGGTTCAGTCCCCTGCTCTACTGCAGATTTCCTTTGTGACCCAGGAAAAATAATTGGTTACTCTCTTCCTCACTTCTCCATCTTTAAACAGGGAGGAACTACACTCTCAGAGGGATGTTTAGAGGTGAATGCATTAATGACTGTGTCCTTTAGGTAAATACATTCTGTCATATTAAATGTCTGAGAAGTTGTCCTAAAGCTCCAAGAACCACAACACTAGAATATTACTTTCTCTGTATCAGTAGCTGGGGCAATGATCTGCAATAAAATATGAGACCACAAGGATCTGGATCCTTCATCTGGCCATATTTTAAAGCCTGAAATCTACATTTGCATTACTCATCCACAGAAGAAAGCAGGCTACTACTGTACATTCATTCAGATTATCCAGAGAGTGCTCCAGCCAGTCTGCTAGCATTAAATGCGCCATCCTTTTTCCAGTCTAGAGGAGACAGCAATAGATGCCAATCCTCCTCAGTTACACTGGTTCCCAGTTTCCTTCCTCATAACCACCAGCCAGACCCGTGTGACCAAATTAAAAAAAAAAAAGTTCAGTCACTCAGATTGGAAATATATGTGATACTGTTTGCACTGGAACAGAAGAAAGATTCCAGAGGTGTTATAGAGGGTAAAGCTAACTTCCCAGTGTGGAGAAAAGCCCATGCCTAATTTAGAAATAATGAAATTTAGGATTCGTGAGGAGATCAAACTCACTTTGTATATCAGCAAAGGACCCCAATATTCCTTTTAATAGTTGAGGATTTGGAACTGCAGATATTTTCTGTCTTTTATAAAACAGAGTTTTTGAAATATCAAAGGCAGATTGCAGTTTCTTAATAACAGAGGAATAAAATGCGGACCTGGGATTTCAGCATGAACTATTTATTTATAACAAAGTGTAGGATTCACACAAGTCATCCTGCATTGTCACCCATAAATAGTTCATAATTTCAGTTGGGAATGGGGTGGGGTGTATTGGTTTGGGGAATCTGTAATAAATGTCATTTGCCAGGGAACTGATCCTTTGATTGAACTGTGTAGAATCATCATCAAGGAGTCTGTCAGCTGAACCCTGCTGCTGGGTTCACAGGGGCTGGAAATGAACCCAGGCTTTCTTGGAAGTTCAAGCTCAATGAACTGAAACTTTCAAGGACAATTCCCTACAGCTACTGTCCCCTCCCTCAGAAACCCTCTGGCTTCCCTACCCCCATTCTAAAATGTTCACCGATTTTACTGAGAAAGAGCAAGCAGGACATTATAGAGATAACATACAAAGAAAGTAGAATAACAGTAGAGCAGTGAGAGTGACCCCCAGAAGGAGATTTATACTGCTCAACACATGGTCAGTCATCAACAAAGCAGGCACCATTCACAACCTGATCACAGAGGAAACTCCCAGGCTGGCAGGCTTCACCAAAACCTGGCTGGATGACTCATCTGTCTGGCGGCTCAGTGATTCATGAGTCTACAGGAAGAAGGGAGGAGGGAAGAGAAATCTTTTCAGATCTAAGCTTAAATGTGAAAGAAATTCATTCCCCAATAGCAAACACTTGAGTGTGTCCAATTGATATGTGAATCCTTGCACAAAGCCAGTGCAGAAATCCTGGTGTGATATTTCTCTAGGCTCCAAAAAGTAATAAGTTGTAGTACCCAAATTCCCTAAGTCCACAGTTTAAAGAACGTCAGTGAATTGTTGGATATAGCACTCCACAAATTGGCTTAGTATCTTCTCTCTACTATGGCTATGGAATTACAGAGGTGATTGCCTTACCCATATACACACTGAACTTCATTTTAGGATGGGAAATAGAGACTGGGGATGGTATGATTACATCCCTTATCACCCGGTCACAGCCTATTTACTCCAGGTGGAACTTTGAGCTATTACCATGTGATCTCAAGAATGCCTCTGCTTGCAACATCTACAGAAGTCTCAAAAATGGGTTCTTGCAAAGGATTATTGCATTACCGGTACTTATTGCTTCAGACATAGGGGTCAAAATGCTAAATGATTTGGCATCCATATCCAGATGGATTTTACAACAATTAAGTGCCAAAAATAAGCATCGCACTCCCTCTAATGGAGTTTGGCCAAAGAGTCAGTTTGTTGTTAGTTTGCCAGCTGTTTATGATGAGTGTGCAATACAGGCCTCACACCTGCTTCAGTCACAAGGGGCTTTTGCATTATCTGGATGTGACGCTATATTTGTCCTAACATGAACGTATTTTTCACCAGGAAGAAGCCATCATGAGCTGTGAATTAATAATGCATAAGAAAAGCCATCTTAAATGGAGTATAAACTGTTGGAAAGGGGCCCAAACTGTACTGTGATTCATTCCATTTTTGATGGTCTACACCAGGGTATCAAACTCATCTGACCCTACTCATCTGGCGCTAGATGACGGGGGGGGGCGGGGTCCACAGACAGGATCACACTCTAGAGTGGCCACATGCACTAAAACTAGTGTATAGGACCAGACTGACGCAGATGCCACATGCAGTGCACACCCTGAACCAGCATCTGCTTTGCATGTTGGATCTTGTGCATGGGTCTGCCTACAGACCCAGCTGTGCTTTTTATCATCTTGTTACCCTGTCTTGCATCTTTCGGTTTGCATTTAGTTATTTACATGCTGAGACAATTAAAACTATATTTACTGCAATCGATAATTTTGGCTGCAACTTTCAAGGTATGTAAGTGGCTATTGCCCACTGAAATCAGTAGAAGTTAGGCTTCTAAAGGTCTGGCTCGGTCCTTAAATTCTTTTTGGAAAATACATGAGTGCCATTTGTGATTCAGATACCTGTTCAAGAGGAACTAATCTGCCATCACCAACTCATTTCACAGAGGACAACAAGCAACACTCACATGACGGTATCTATCAAATTGTGCTGCACTGGAATTAGTTTCTTACATAGAAGAAAGTCTCTTCATCCTATTACCAGTTACAGGAACCATCCAGTCCCTCTCAAACCAAAGTCACAGGGTGCATCTACACATGACGCAATGGCGATGTAGTGTCCATGACTGTCTACACATAACCAGCAGCTACTTTGCCAGAGCGGTGTGCTCCCCTCGTATAGGATAACTAAAAATAACTGTGCACCCCAAGTACAGCACAATATAGGTGGTTACTGCACTGTGCTTTAGTACTTCCAAAATGAAGTACTAAAGCACAGTGCAGTAACAACATCACCATAGGGCGACATGTAACCGTGCTCATAGAGTCCCAAATTAGCAATAAACCAGAGGACTGATTACCATAATTAACTTGCATGACATTTGCACCAAAAAAGAAATCTAAGTCCCATGCATTTTGCTTCAGGTGATTGTCACTTTCGTGAATTATGCTCTTCTAATACAACCTGCTGTTTTTACTCCTCCTAATCTTGTATGCAGCAAGGCGTTTTGGGACATGTAGTGCAGCACTTACTGCTGATCACACCTTCATATTGACAGAGTGAGAGCATCAACTGGCCACATTTCAGGCCTCCACAGTCAGAGCTTGGCTTGCAAACTAGACTTTGGCCCTTGCTGGTTTATTTATATTTGTGGCACAGGATGTGCTTTGTCCATATTCAAAGGGAGCGCTTGTTTCTTTTTTTAAGTTTGTGATCATCCATAAAAACGGATACTTTGCATTTAGCCACAGGTTTATGAGCTCTCCGCTGCCAACCTAGCTCTACTGCTTAGCCTAGCGTAACTTACAGCACTCAGCAAACACCTGGGGATAGTGCATATGATGGACCACATTTAACTGTGTTTCTGTTTCTACAAAATATTACACTAGGAAAAGAAGTTGGACTTGAATGAAAGTGGTGGATCTAATTTTAGACAGTACCTATGAATGAAATTTGAAACAAGCTGTTCAGGAAATACCTTCCACTAAGCTACTGCCAGGGAGAGTATGTGATTTAATGGTAAATTAGGCAGTTCCTCTGAACAGGTTAGCATGAGAATGTTTTTTTCTTCCAGCTAAATTTGTGAAAAATCTTTCTTCATTTCTAAATATATGTCCATGCTCTTTTACAAGAAGTGTAGGTCTATCAGCTCTTGAGACCAAGTTTCTTCTCTGCTCCAGTACCATATGCCATACATTGTCCTTTGAGTCACTTGTTCTGTGTAGCACCATTCATAAGCGCTATTTGATTAGGTCTGGCATCTAGTTAGGCAAGGTCTGCAAGTGGAAAAGTGAGGATACAAAAGGATTTGACCAATATTAGGAGTAACAGAATCCAGTGTTAGCACAGCTCTGCTTGTATGAGCAGTCTAGTGACTTCAGGACGATGTTGTTAATAGGCAGAAGCCCCAAACTGCTATGCCTCACTTGTAACTTACATGGCAATGTATTACTTCCCCCCTTCTTAGATTGTTCCTTTATTTTTTCATAAATTAGAAAAACCTAGATCACTCCTGCACTAGCAAACACCAGGGTAGGCTTCTGGCCTCCTCATAGCATACCTGCCTTTCCTTCTTATATACCAGATTTACAACTCAAGAGGCCTATCTAGTCTTTCTGCCATAGTGAGTCAGCAACAGACCTGTACTTCCACATACTGTACTTAGGTCTAACTCTGGTTACAGGTGCTTATCTGCAGGAGTAGTCTGATTGTCTTCATATGAGTAACAGTTAAAGAAAGTTTTTTTAAAAAGATCCTTGCAAATAATGATGAATCAAGAGGCCTAATACACCATTACCTCTTTGAGCTGTTTGAAAGTATTCTAACCCAGTGCCAAGCATTTCACAAACCTTTCAGCTATTACTTGAGGGACAAATTTAAGATGCTTCCATTAGGAAAAATCCTGATCATTTTGATGAAGGTTTTCTACCCTTTCAATATATATGGACCGTGTCAGTTGGAGGACTGAGCCAGAGACATTTCTAATACTTTCTCATTTCAGCTGGGATGAAAACCTCATGGTAAACTTCCTTTTTATAGTTTGGCTTCTTTTCTTTTCATCCTATATTGACCCCAGCAGGGTAGAAAAAGAGGAAAAATGTTATTTAAGAAAAAATGAATTTGAAAACATTTATATTTCATAGATTTCATAGACATTAGGGCTGGAAGGGACCTTGGGAGATCATCGAGTCCAGCCCCCTGCCCAAAGGGCAGGAAGTCAGCTGGGGTCATAGGATCCCAGCAAGATAAGCATCCAACTTACTCTTGAAGGTGTTCAATGTAGGTGCTTGAACCACCTCTGCTGGCAGACTGTTCCAGACCTTGGGGGCTCGGACAGTAAAGAAATTCTTCCTTATGTCCAGCCTGAAACGGTCTTGCAGGAGTTTGTGACCGTTCGACCTCATCATCCCTTGGGGTGCTCTGGTGAACAGACGTTCCCCCAGATCCTGGTGTTATATAGATGAAGGAATAGGTGAGCTCTTATGTTATCTAGTGTGGTCATCCTGTTCTTAGAAGTATTTCCCATTTGACTGGATTTTCTGCATAAAGTAGTAATTTTTACTTATATAAAGTAGGTGTTTATGATGTTGTCATCTAAGATTTTGGTAGCATTTTACACCCAGTTACTCCATATGGAACAGGGGAATGAAGAACCAACCTGATGTTTGCAAAGGTTAAGGAAGCACAAAAGGGGCAGAATAAACTTCAAGGAATAAACCTCTACAGGAGCCACATATCTGCTCTGACACATGCTAATTAGCATGCATCGGAGCTGCCTCTGCCTCACATGTATTCAGCGTCCCCACACTTCAGTATGGTGGTGGGGACACTTTAAAGCACTGAATAAACGTATTTGGAGCCACTATAATTAAAGCACCCTCCACCCCAGAGCACATGTAAAGATGCCCTTAGGCCCTAAAACTGTAAGTTCAATAACAATAATATTGTGCACATTTTTAGTATGTTTCTTATAGCCCCACTGAGGTCCTGAAGTCCTGCATGATACAGTTATATACACACTTAAATAGAATTTATAATTAAGCCTTACATATCCCTAATAAGAAAGTGATTATTCTGCTAACTTTAGATAGGAGCACTGATCCATAGTGACACGTACCTGCCATATAGAAGGTTTGTGGCTAGTACAAACCTAGCCATTATGGTCTACTCATTTCTCTGATCAGTAGATCAGATTCTGTCCTTCAGATATATTTCTGAACCTTCAGAAAAAGATTTGTCTTTGGGGATTAGTTATTATTTCAAATGAGACAATTTATCCATTTTATATAGTAATTTTAGCATACAAACAGTGAATGAGTATTACTTATTTGGATACTCTGGAGCTGGTCCAGGATCTCCAGCTCAAATGGCGTCATGGCCAATTAACTAACAGGGTCCATTAAATACCTTACTGAAGGCACTTGATATGATTTTTGCTGTTATGTATTGGTTATTGCCATGCCATTGTAAAAGATTAAAAGAAATAACTTTCCACACACCCTAAAAAATCATCTACCATGAAAGTGGGGGATATGGTTAGAGTATAACCAGGGTTGCCAACCCAAGAAATTTTTTTTTACTGACATATTGTGGCAGAGCACAGTTTGGGTGCTCACCTCATAACACACATGGCAGCAAGCTGGAGAAAAGCCAGCAGTGAAGGCAGCCAGGAAATACCCCAAGGGTCATGTTTTTTAAGGGGGAAGGTGTATGGTGGAGTACCAGCAGGGTACTCGCCATTCTGGGGCTGTTACAAGCTCTATGGGAGCTTGCTTGCGGAGCAGTGGGGAAAAGCCTCCCTCCCCCAGGAACCATTTTAAGGGGGAAGGTGGGTGGCAGAGCACTTCTGGTATCTGCCAGTTTAAGAGCTGGCAGCAGGTGATGTCCCATCGCTGATGAGGGGCCATTTTAGATCCAGGCCAGCAGAGCTGGATGCAGCAGTTTGCTACCTGATGCCATGGAAGGAACATCTCCTGGTGGAGCTGCTTTCCTGCAACAGTTTAGAGGTGAGGGAGAAACTATGGGGAAAGAGGAGGCCTCTTGGTCCTGGGCATGACTTGAAACTGCATCCTGCTGGGGATGTGGCAGGAGAGTCACCAAGAAATGCCAGGCCAATCACCTTCCTATTGAAAGGAGAGTGTGGGGTGCCTTAATACCCCAGCCCCCACAACTGGGTGGGTAACCCTGTAGTAGGGCCCAAGAAGGCAGACCCCTGTAAGAGAATATGGGCTTGTTGCTTAGGAGTCTGATTCCAGGCACCCTTGACTGGTCAATGCTGGGGCCAGGACCAGAAGGGTCAAAAAGGCCAGGGGCCCACTGTAAGGGACACCCAGAGCTGGAGGCCTGGGATTCTGACTGGCCCTGGAGGTGACGCCAGGGCCTGTGTGGCCAAGGGTCCTGGGAGGGCCACACCCAAGAGGGAGAAAAGTGCAGGGAGCTTGGCAGCCCAGAATGAGGGCAGAGTAGACCACCTGATGGGAAGGGATCTAGTTGGGGTCCAGTGTTATGGGACCCAGTGCGGGGCCAAAGACATTAAGAACTTGGATATCATCTGCAAGGCTTGGGATGCAATACAGGGGTGGTTGGAGCTGCATACATAGGCCCAGGAGAACAGGGAATTCTAAGGGTAGCCTCCCACCTAATTAAGACCATAATTATTTAACAACAATATATGTACCTGGGGATCAATATTGACAAGTGCAAGGTGATGCACCTGGGGAGGAAGAACCAGCACCATACCTACAGGCTGGGGAACTCCCTTCTCATCAGTGCAGAAACAGAAAGGATCTTGGAGTCATCATCGATGCCAAGATGAACATGGGCCGGCAGTGTGGGGAGGCAGTCAGGATGGCCAACCGCACCTTTTCATGCATCCACACATGCATCTGATGCAGGTCCAAGAAGTTGATACCCACCTCTGTACAGCACTGGTCAGGCCACAGCTAGAGTACTGTGTCCAGTTCTGGGCGCTGCACTTCAAGAGGGATGCGGACAACATGGAGAGGGTCCAGAGGAGGGCCACTCACATGATCAGGGGGCAGCAGGGCAGGCCCTATGAGGAGAGGCTATGGGACCTGAACCTGTTCAGCTTCCACAAGAGAAGGTTGAGGGGAGATCTAGTGGCCTGTTACAAACTAGTCAGAGGGGACCAGCAGGCACTGGGGAAGTCCCTGTTCCCCCGAGCACTACCAGGAATGACTAGAAATAACGGTCACAAGCTGGCAGAGGGTAGATTCAGACTAGACATCAGGAGGTGCTACTTCATGGTCAGGGCGGCTAGGATCTGGAACCAACTTCCAAGAGAAGTGGTGCTGGCTCCTACCTTAGGGATCTCTAAGACAAGGCTAGACAAACACCTTGCTGGGGTCATTTGACCCCAGTACTCTTTCCTGCCATGGCAGGGGGTCATACTTGATCATCTGCTCAGGTCCCTTACAACCCTACAAACTATGAAACTATGAA
This sequence comes from Crocodylus siamensis, assembly GCF_052110815.1. Classification (NCBI taxonomy): domain Eukaryota; kingdom Metazoa; phylum Chordata; order Crocodylia; family Crocodylidae; genus Crocodylus; species Crocodylus siamensis. The sequence goes on along the minus strand of NC_143404.1, from coordinate 32,277,838 downwards.
ACAAGGCATGGCAGGAGAAAACGCAGGTGGCATGCCCAGACGCAGGTGGGAGACCAGCACTGTGGCTGGTCGGGGAGTTCCCACTTTGCCAAACATATGTTTTATGTAATGTAAATGTACCCTGCCCTGAATGGCAGCAACAAGGATGGTTCAAATTCAGAACTTTAGCACCAACTGTAGTAAAAAAGTTTGGCTGTCAGTAAAAAGTTAGATTGGCAATAAAACAAAATGTTTGGGGTTGGCAACTTTGTTTGACTGCAGCAATTGTTTTTTACTGTGCTGCTCCCACTCCAGGGGTCCCCTACACACCACACACCCTGATACCCCCAACTTCACCTGCACTGTGCCCCTTCAATCTGAGTCCTGCCCCACTGGCCCTGCTTCTCCATCCCAGCATGTATTGCTGCCTGATCTGGCCCTACAGCTTCATCTCAGCCACACCTCTCCCTTTCCATCCTGCATGGAGCTAGATAGCCCTGCTTACCTGAGCCCCAGCAGCATTACAAGCAGGGACATAGCAGCAGAAGCACACAGCTAAGGGGAAGGAGAGATGCAGAAGTTCCTGTGGGCCAGAAATCCCTGACAGAGCTCCATGCAGGGTGCTGCACACCCCCTCAGACACCAGGTAGCACTACTCTGCTCTGCCTATCCTCCAACATTCAGCTTTGTTCAGGCAACGGAAGCTTCAATCAAGCTTTATATGGATCTGGGCATTTTTTGGTTTTTGCTTTTTTTATGGACAAGAGTTTTTAGCCATTTACAGATAGTTGGCACCCCTGATTATAATCCTTTATGAGCAATCACAGTGCTTTTCACTTGTTGTGCAGCTCTCAACTGTCACAGTACTTTGCATCTTAGAGTATTTAGTATCTATAATCTAGTTTGAGTATCTAGAATATCTAGACAAAAGGGAGTGCTGAGATAAAATTCCTCTTCCCCTATGGATCTTCAAAGAATCTCTGGATTGAAATTTAGGAGAGGCACAAAAGTGAATTTCTTCTACCTCATGAAGTACAGAGCAGGTCACTTTAAGGAACTTTGCAGTTTGCAGGAGAGCCCTGTCCTGCATGTGTTAAGAGGTTCACCATGGAACGGAGACAGAAGATGCTACCCAGTAGGAGTGTGCAGAATGGGCCGTATTCAGTTAGGATTCAGGCTGAATCAGGGACAGTATTCAATTTGTTGATTTGGATCACTGTCCTCGATTTGATTTGGCTGAATCTGAAGTTTCAATGCCGATCTGGAGAATCAGTGATTTGGTTATAGACACAGCTTTAAATGTTCTTTCTACATACTTCAGGGTACCAGGCACAACTCCTGAAGGCTGTAATGCTGGGGCAGATGGAGCATCCCACAGGAGTGCAATGGGGCCCCCTGTGTGCTTGGCGGCAAAACCGGAAGTGGACCAGAAGTACTTCCACTTCCAGGTCTGCAACGGAGTGTGCGGGCGAGCAGGCCCATGCTCCCCCAGCTCAGTGAACAGCCACAGGGGGAACCTGGGTGCCCCCCAGACCCAAGAGGCACCAGTCACTGAGCTCAGGGAGTGGGGGGGGGGGGGCACCACGCTCGCTGGTGGACCCAGAAGTGGACCGGAAGTGCTTCTGGGCCACGTCTGGATTTGCTGCTGAGCACACTGTTGAGCCCCATGCACTCCTGTGGGACACTCCATCCACCCCACCATTGCAACATTCATGAGCTGCCTGGTACTTTGAGGTATATAGAAAAAAACATTTAAAGCTGTGTCTATGCCCGAATCTCCAAATCTTTCCGAATCTCTCTGAATCTATTTGGAGGGCTCCAATTTGATTCGAAGAGATTTAAGGGTCTCCTGATTCAATTTGTATTCAGAGATTCAGCCACCAAATTGGGCTGAATCTCTGCCGAATCAAATCAGGGACTGAAGCTTTGCACAGCCCTGCTACCCAGTAACATTCTCACACATGTAATCCCCAAGATTTTTTGATATCTAATTTTTTTTTCAAACCTAGAACCATTGAAAGGAACTTGTTAGGAGCTCCCAACTTTATCCCCATGATTGTTGGGCCCCCTCTACATATTACATGTATTATGCAATTAACTGGTTAATTGGACAATTAATTTAGACCAGCTGCATGTGCAAAGTAACTATCATGCCATAAAATAGGTTCAACCAGATATCAAATTAGAGTTTGGCAATGTGTAACAACTTCATAGCTGGTTTCTACCCAGCTTTAATTTGAAAGTGTAGCAATATCTGTGCCCCCATGACTGGGAGCCCCATTAGCTGATGGGCTCCCAGTCATGGGTTGCATCATGTGTTGTCATGGCTGCAAGCCCTGCAGCTGATAAGACTCCCAGCCACAGTAGTGCCCCATGCATTGTCACAGTGAGTGTATACACTATACAATGGTACCAGCACTGGGTATATACAGTAGATCCATCATCAGTACTAATAAAAATAATAAATAGAAAAGTAACAGTCTACATCTATACAGCATCTCTCTGAATAAACATTCCAGTGCACATCAAACATTTCAATGATACCCAGAGCACAGCTCTGGATGGAGGCACAGCGTAACACTATCCATATAATTTCAAAGAAAAGAAAGGTTATCCAAGACTCACAGGTACAATATGCTATTTTTAGGAAAGAGTCATTAGCTCTTTTGGTGTGACATACTGATGAAGTTTTAAAGTAAAGCAAGGGAGGAAGATACTTTATTTAACCCTGCTTATGCCTTCTTAGACTGTAAGTTAAAGCATCCGAAATACCTTGGACCTGATTCCTATCTCAAAGGTAAATCTGTGTTAATTCTTTTGAAGCCAGTGAATAGCAATAATCTTCCACGATCTTCACCTTGTGTTCATTTCCCTTTAATCACCAACAGAGCATGGCTTATACAAAAGCACACACTGTCTTTAGTATGGTTTCTAGCATCCATAAATGAACAGGAACAGCACACGTGTTCCAGCATAGAGCACAGGATCTACCACGAATGACCTTAGAGTAGCAGCAGTCAAAGCCTCGTATTAGTACTTCTGACCATACTTGTAGCCAGAGACCAACACAAGGAATTTTTCATCTCTATTCTAATTCTGAGAGACTTGAAGATATAAGAAGGAATCATGATTTTTATATATATATATATATATATATATATATATAGCTACATGTCATTTAAACTGCTTATTGAGAGGGAGAACAGTTCCCCTTTCTATGCTTTTGCACTGAGTAGTATGGCCTCTGTGCGATTTTTGTGATAGTTGGGATCTGGGTGGCACATGACAAAGCCAGGGGTTTGAGGAGCATGTTCCATTCATTTCTGCAGAGTGTTAAACTGCATGTGTGGAGTTTGTGAGGAATGAGAAGCTATGCAAAATCTTTCATGTGGTTCCTGTTGCTAGGAACACCATTAATCTATATAAGTTTAAAGTGGCTCTGTCATTTGGAATTCCACTCGATTGAACAGAGTTATTCCAGCTTTTCGTAAAAATCAGAATCTGGCATTTGGGGCCAAATTCAGATGTGCAACTAAATGTAACTCCCATGAGAATCTCAGAATCAAATTTAGCAGAAACTCAAGTCACATTAGGAGTTTTCTTCCATGCTTGGTTAAATCAATGTCATGTTATTGTAACTCCAGTGAAATCTATAGTTACCCCACATACAACTGATGTAGCACAGTGGAGAATCATGCCCATTGCTTCAAAACAGGTGGAAGTTGTAAGGCAAAGCAACTTGCATTCACCTGGTGTTGATTTGGTAGGTAAATGCAGCAACAAACAGTCCTATCACCTGTCCTCTGAGACACATACATTTGCACATATATACACATACTCCTTCATTTAGCTCCTTTATTTCCCTGAACTGCATTACTTTTCTGATCACATATACTATCACCACCACTGATTTTACAACTGATGCTTCCTCTAAGGGACCCAGAACCACACAGAAAGGAACCTTCTGCAATGTGGTCTCATGGGCCACATGGAGACAAGTACTTACGTGCCCCATGTAGTGCTGCAGGCACATCTGCAGCACCACATGGCACACATTCAGCTGCAAGGGAGCAGCGTGGAAGGGGGTTTTTTTTGGCCTCTGGTTGTCTAGGGGTCAAAAAAAGAGGTTTAAAAAAAAGGTGGACTGGCGCACACAGGGGCAACGTGCACCGCTTAAAACTGGATCCTGGCCTGCCAAAGATGTTGCCGCCAGAGGATGTGTGGTGGCACAGATGTTCCCTAGGGACAACTAGCAGTGTCACAAGATATCCTGCTGCTAGTTATCCCCAGGGAACCAAATGTCTATGCTCATGTAGACATGGCCATGATTTAAGCTCAGAATACTTGAGGTGAGTTCATAGCTTTGCCACCGACTCTTCTGCCTTTGAACCTCAGTTTGTTACTTGTAATGTGGGCACAGTAATACCATTTTGGGCCTTTGTGAATATTAATTAATTATTTATTAGGTGCTTAGATGCAATGGCAGTAACAGCCATATAAATTTCTAGGCTAATAAGCAAAGGTGTTGCTCTGATACTAGGCCCTGACTCCCACCAGATTATATGAAATCAGTTTTAAAAACTGCACCTTGCATTTGGCCAGAAAATGAATCTAGATTCACAGTTTAAGAAATCTTAGCAGTGGGCCATGTTGTAGGGTCTCCAGAGTCCACACTAAACTCAGCAGGGGGTTTAACTATCTATGAAGAAAGAGGCCTAAACCCCTTCCCCCCACTCCTCCCACTGCCCTCTGCAGAAACTACTCAAGTGGAAAAAGGGGACTCCCCAGTGGGCTCTATAGGTATAATCTCAAACCCATTGAGAGAAATTAGTCTGGCCTTTGACTTCCATGGGCTTTGAGTGAAGTGGTCCAAGCAGGGAATGAAAAGTAGTTTGGGGAATCTTTGCAGAGAAAGGAGGAAACATGCTTTCTTTTCTCCTGATCCACTGAGAGAAATGTATCACGTCCTATGCAAGTGGCATAAAGCCCCTGGGAGGCTATGTTAGTCAATTTATGGGATTCTGTCAAGACTGCATTTTAGAATTACCCACCTGAAGCAAGTCTGTCTGTGCATGGCAGGGTCTCTCCCATCTCTCATCTCTTGAAGAAAGAGCTCTCTCATAAGTTGGCTCTACACAGAAAGACTTGTGCATTTAGCTGGTTTCACAGTCTGCACTGGTGGGAAACACTACCCAAGTCTGAGATTTCTGACAAAAACAAACTTGGGGCACTTTATAAATAAGGAATGTGCACAAGCTCAATCAGATATATATATATTCAGATTCAGCAAACCGTTTGTAAGACCTTCCCCTCAAAACATACATGCATTTTAAACCCACTCTTGCCATCGTACCTTGGAAACAGTCATGCAAAACTATGTACAGAACTGGAACTTTGCAAAGCACACCCTGGAAAGTTCATAGTGCATAAGCCATGGGCACCCTCTGACCCTCTGACGTTTATGGTCTTGGAAAACATCCCAGGAGTATTGAAAGTAAGGATCACAGGGAAAGAGACTTCTCAAAGGAAAATGGCAACTGGTACAGGCTTTTTCTATACTTAGCCTTCTCTAACAGCAGCGGACAGCAGCTCCTTCCTCCCAGTCACCAGAGCACATGCACCTTGAGGCACATTTGACAGCTCCATGTAACTCCACCCAGGAGCCATACCTCCAGAGCACAAAGAGCACACTGGAAGATACCAGCTGAGAAGGGACCATGGTAGCTGGCTGAAGGCGAGGGAGTATCTACACATGCTTTCAGCTGGCTGCCTTACACCACTCTGCAGGACTGGAATGATTCTGCTGGCAGAAAGAAGTGTTCTGTTGCCATGGAGGAGCTTTGGATGTGGACACACTCCAGGTTTTGCTGGCAGAAGTAGCCTAGGCCTGTGAAAGCACTTACAAAGCAGCAGTTTGAAATGATTTGCTTTTCAGAGTTTATTCTTGTAAACATTGTTTCCATGTCTTTGCATTTGCAGTTGTAGGGACTTGACCAAGCATCTTCCTAGCATAACTTAGCTGAACTCCACTGAGTTTTATTAGGGATGAAGTCGATCTACTATGCTGTCATGAAAAACCAAAGGTCATTGATGGAACTCAAGTGACACCAGAAGCTTTTCTTCTTCGTTATTCACTGTGACCAATCCCACAATTTATTTTATGGCATAGATCAGTTACATGCCCATATTTCTTGCTCAATCTTCTCTAATATTGCTGCCCTGCTGACACATATGGGGCTGCTAACAAAAATTGGGATCAAAGCATTTTTCTTCCTCCCTTCTCTCTTTCTTTTTGAAGTGTTGATGTCCAATTGGAATTTGACATCTAAGACATGGCTGGCTATCATATTCTCAGCTGGTTGTTGCCAACCAGGCACTGGCAGGGCACTTCTCCAGTGGAACATTGGCAACCGTTCTGGACAATTGGCAGGACTTCTTGAGTGTTCCATTCAAGAGAGGGGCAGGAGGGAGGTCATTAAAGCCATTCTGTGCTCTGCTGCTGTGACTGAAGTAGCAGCATCAAGTCTTTGGGCTGATATTCAACTGCTGTCAAGTGGTGTGATAATTATCCCCAGTTCTCCTGTCCTTGGAACTGGGAAAAAAACAGAAAAAAGGAATGGCAAAATAAAGTGTCTCAACCTTGGAAAAAATGGGCCAGATCCTCAGTTTAAATCAGTGTAGTTTCCTTATTTTCAGTACAATCATATTTACACCAGTGAAGGATCTGATCCAGCAGGAAATATACAAATGAAACTGGGGGTGATGGTGATATTTATGATGACTGATATTTTCAGTATTATCTGTTTGCTCACACTAGTGCATGCATAGCTGTTTTACTTTCCCAGGCTCCTTTTGGCTTCCCTGATCATCTTTCACTTAACAGTTATGTTCCATTTTTTATTTCAGTAAGCTTCTATAGAAATCCTACAGCACAAATAGTTTACTGTACTGATGCATACATATGACAGTGAAGAGAAGGCATTCACACTGCCTCTACCACTGACTAGATTTACAAAAGTGTTCAGCTCCCAATTAGGCACATAACAATGTGACCAAGTTTTCAGAAGTTCCCAGCACTTAGTTGCTTCATTGAAAACACATGGCAGCACATGGGCTTTGAGCTGTCTTGCAGATCTGGCCCTAAATATTATTCCCACATGTGCACAGTCTTATATGCAAGGAACACATGTAATAGTCATGTTATCAGAGCTATTGCCAAATACAGTCTGAGAAGCAAGTATGGCTGCAGCAGCAATTTGACCTTCTAGGAGTGGGTGACCTAAAAAACTTAGTGTTTAGTTTAGCTGCGCTAAGCATCCATCCATCTTTAAATCCATGTTAATTGTTTGAATTGAACTTACCTTTTTAGAAGTTCGAAATATATGGCTACCTAGGATGAAGTCTTGTTCCTTTTGAAGTCAATGAAAGCGTTACCATTAACTTCAATAGGGCCAGGATTTCATAAGGAATTCTTTTCATTTCAAGGATCTGTCTGGAACCACAATAGGGAGGGCCACCAGAATTTATTTCTTTCATTCATTATCTCTAAGGGACTAATGCTACAAGTCACTGAAGCGCTCCTGGGAGATGCTGAACTCTCTACACTCCCAAATGAAATCAAGCGAGCTGAAGGCCCTAAGCACATTGTATAGGACCTATTTGGTAGCACATTGTACAACCTATTTGATAGGTTAAAGAGATTCTAGAAGTTCACATAAACATCAAGGCTGGGCTTTTCAAAGGAGCTTAAGGGGATTATATACCTATAATACCCAAACTCTTGAAGATTTAGGTGCCTAAGTCCTCTCAAGATTGGCTTATAACTCCTGGATATCAATATACACACCTGCCATTAAACCATCACATCCCCATTTCCACTTTAATAAAATTCCTGGAAATAGCACCTTATAACAACAAGCAAGCCTGCCTTAGTAACACAAAAATCATATTGCTAGAAGTCCAACTTTCCACTGGCAGCACTTCTAGTTAATACTGGAAATTCTAAATATCTGATTAAACATCACTGGAATTTTTGGAAACATACTGAGATTTTTCATGAGGAAATTTCTCAGAATATAACAAATACAACAAAATATCTTGTTGTAGGAAGTAATAGCTTTTCCCCCTATCAATTACTCAGTTCCTCCAAAAAACTCCATGTTGTCTCAAGCAGTCTTAAAATGTCCTGTTCTTTATAATGAGCATTTTGCTTTTCAGAAAGAAGTGCATAAATAAAGTATACCTTTGAGAATAAATATTCTTCTGGCCCACAAATAATGACTTAAACATATCATTTCAATATTATCCTTCGTGTAACTCCTTCATCTTTATGAGAGTTTCAGCAGTGGTTAATTTAATCCTGTTAAGCACTATTTATAATAGATCTAAAATAAGGAGTGAGTGGGATTTTGGAATAGTATGACTGATCATTACAGATGAATGAACCACAGTAGGTCTGAAGTTTCTGCTTAGTTCAAATAAACTATCCAAAAGTTTGAGACCTGATCCAAACTATCAGATATACATGCATCAGCAAAATCAAGTGGAAGTAAATAAGGATCACATTTCTCATTAGTATTTAACACTAAAACCTGAAGGTATTCAGATTGATGTGTTCTGTTGCCATTTCATCTCAAGAAATGGTAACAAGACAAGTGATGGATGAATTGGTCTGATGAATAAACAAGAAGTAGCCTTACATTTTAATTTGAACCTGAATCTTTTAAAATTTGAAATCAGGTGAGAACCACAGCAGTGCATATTATACTTAGTGGGCATGTACTCAGATGAATATTAATACAATGCAATTAACTTTGATGCAATTTATTGCTCCCAGGTGCAGTGTTTACATGTGTGCCTGGGATTGTAGCACATTGAGCCAGGGTGGCACAGGGGGTCAGCCTGCCAGCTCACTGTGCTGTGGAGGAACTGGCTGAGGCATGAGGGTGCTACAGTTCAGGGCTAGCCGGCAGGCAGCCCCGCACTGTAGCACCCTCATGCCCCAGCCAGCTCTGATCACTGTCTACGTGTGTTGCAGCAGAGTAAATAAGTCTGCCATAGAATAGCACTTGTGTGGGACAGCACTATCCTATGGCAGAGTTAATTAGTTTACTCCAGCCTAATTAGCACTGCTTATATAGATGGTGATGCTTTACTAATTAAGCAACTCTGTGCTAAGTGTCTCTTCTAGATGCCCCCAGTAAAACCTAAAAGACAATTAGTTCCTGGTTCAGACTTAGTAAAGAAACTATGAAAGATGAATCCAAAAATGTTTCTGAACACTTTTTCCAACCCAAACTAGCCATTTTATTATCTTGCAGTGGCATTGAATTTGTCAGGTCTGACCATTATTTTCCCTTTATAACAGGAAATACAAACGGAATTGTATTTCCTTTTGTAGTAAAGTGAAATAGGATTCTGCTTGTAGCCTTTCTTTTCCTTCATCTCCCATCTATAAGATGGGTGTTGTGTGGATCAATCCATAGAAGAATTGGAAGTGCTCAATATCATATATAGGTGAAGCTATAAATCTTCAAGATGCCTGTGGATAGACAGAAGCTTTTGGTCCAATCACTGTAATTCATGATTACTGAGAAGGTGGTTTCATTGAACCAGGTATTCATTGGTGATACCTGTCCAATGAAACCACATAATGTCCTGTAAAGCCCAGGGCCAGTAATTCTCTTAGTGTGGTTCTTCAGCATACATTGGAGGTCCAGCAATGTTGATTCCTCATTTCAGACTTTAAGTTACATAAAGAACAGTTAAGCATGAATTAAAATTTTCCTTATAGATCCATTTCATAATATGCAATTGATGTTGCTGCAGAAAAGATATATAAGTTTGTGAAAAGAGTAGAGGTAACATACCTATCTTTGTGGAATGCAAGATCTATGAGATAATCTCTGCTTCAGTTGACATGTGTCTATGCCAAACTTGGGTACAGCACTGCAAATCATGCCCTGCCCACTCATTCCTACTCAGTGCACACTTCATCCTGGAAATGAAGCGGTGTATCTCTGAGGACATGTTCCCATGCTGTTTTTAAACCCTATCTCTATAGCAGCTATGTTGCCTCACTTCCAAGATTCAGTGCACATTAAACAGAAGTTCATGGGCAGAAGATGCTTTTCAGTAGCAATCCTAATCCCACACATCAGAGGTGTTGAGTATGTGGGGGCCTGAGGGCCGTCACCTAAAATACATAAAACTTTCCACATGTCCATCATCTCCCTCCTCTCCCTGACAAAAATATACGTTAGTTCCTATGTGTACATTGAAAATTTAAGAATCACATCTACCATACGTGTTTCAGTTTTGTTATGTGGGTTTATCTGAAACCAAAATTCTGTTTACCACAGTAAATGAGAAACTTGCTGCAAAAGGGCCAAAGGACACCCTTTGACAGTGGGGACTGAGGCAGGGATGGAGGGTCTTTCTGCTCTGGTCCTGTACAATTACGTTCTGTTCCTGTAAAATTTCTGTTCTGTTCCTGTAAAAGTTCTTTTGAAACTTATGTTGTGTTTCTTGAGGCATAGAGGGGAGGAATTTTATGTGGTTTTATTTTGGAGACAGCCACAGGCCCTCTGTAGGACAGCAGGGGTGCTGCGGGGTGGTGGAGTAGGGGAAGAATCTCCACTGGATGTGAAGCAAGACAGTGGGAGTGGACAGGCAGAGATGGGGAAAGTGAGAAGAGGTTTATTATATCTAAATGTTAATGGTGGTTGAGAAGTACAGTTGAGATTGGCAAGAGAGATTGCTCTTCTGGGTGTTAGGCAGGGAAGTGTATGGGGCCAGTGTTGGAGTTTTCTAGTTTAGGGGTGCTATTTGGGGAATCTGCTCTTGTCGCCTATCTATAAGCTGTTTTTCTGGTATTGTAAGCTTCTCTGAGCCTTTTGGTTACAGTGAGATTAATAATAATACTAATAATAAAAGGAGTAAACTGGCTAGACAAGTATTGATCCTAATTCCTGAGCACTGAACTAGTGGGGCTTGCACAGGCTTGGAACAAATCTTTTTCCCTTTTCCTGTAAATTCAAGTTTTACAAGCCTCCAAAGTTCTAGCTAGCTGGGCCATGGAGAGGTGTTCCTCATGCATTTACTTCATCCCAACATACAAGAGAGGCTTTAGGTCTTAGGGCTGGAGGCAGACCAAGAAAGGGCTGGTGATGTTTGTGTATGTGGGGGAGTATCTGCCATCTAAATGTTGTGTTCAGAGGGAGGTGGTAAGTACCATTGCTGCAGGAACTACTGCTTTGCCAGGACAGCCAAGGAATGGCCTTTGGAAGGAGGTTTCCTCTCAATAACCCACTTAAAAATCTCTTTACTGCCTGTTTAATAAGCAACAAGTATTTCATTGATCCTATATTTCCACCTTGTTTATAGTAATAAAATACATTCTTTGTGGTGGTATTGTTTTCATTTGCAATGCTGTCACTTTACCACAAGCCCATTTGTTGAACAGACCTGCTTGCAGAGTGTAGTTTAATAATGTAATCAACATTTAAATATTGCACAACCTGGCAAGTCTTCAGTTCCAGCAACTGGGAGCCATGTCCAATGTAGCTAAATCCAGTAACAAAAATAAGTCTTTGGGATACCCTGTGCTTTTCTACAGTAAGATAGTTGCATAAAACTGGACCAAGGGTTAGGTAGTTGAATATCATGGAGGTCAGTGCTACACTGACACAGGAGAATGAATTACTTGGGGTTAGAGGTCTTTTTTGAACGCTAACGTCTGTGGCTCCTTAAGGAGAAGCACTAGATCAAGGAATCTGTAGAACTGCAGAAGGTAATTCCCTTTTTATACAGTATTCAGCATTTTTGTAAGGATCTTTATTCTTATTTATAGAGGCAGTAAAGTGGTAAAGCCCTTGCTCATTTTTATTCAGTACTTTCACAGGCAAACTCATATTCAAATAATTGGAAGCTGCCAGGGGCTGTGTATATAAATCACACCCACATAGACTTCTAAAAAATCTGAAACTAAGTGTGTTTAATAATCACAGTGCCAACAAAACCAAATTTAAGGGGATGAGAGTCTATCAAATCTCTGAATGTAGGCAGGGCTGCACTGGATCACTAATTAGATAGAAGACCTGGGTGAAACTTGTTCTGTAAACACATATGGCAGGAAGGATAATCTAATGGTTAGAGCATTAGCTGTGTTACATTCCTTACTCTGCCACTGACTTGCAAGACCTTTGGAGAATCACTTAGGGCAGAGTTGTGGTTCATTTCACATACCCAAATGGCAGTTCTCCAGCCATTTTTGGCATTTGAACAGTTTGAGATCCTATTCTTGGGTGGTGTGGATTCGAAAGTGTATACAGTGCTGCATACTTTCCCGGCCAACATGCAACCTACTGAACATGCACACTGCACAGGAAGTAGGATCCCAAACTGTGCATAAGTCCCCAAAATTGCAGTTGCACAGATGGACAATGGCCATTTGGGTGCATAAAATGAAGTAGGATTCAGCTTTTAGTCTTTCTTTTCCTTGATCTCCCATCTGTAAGATGGGTGTTGTGTGGCTCAATCCATAGAAGAATTGGAAGTGCTCAATATCATATATAGGTGAAGCTATAAGTCTTCAAGATGCCTGTGGATAGACAGAAGCTGTTGGTCCAATAGGTGTGATTCATGATTGCTGGGTAACTCTGAGTACCGTCAATAAACAACCTTTTAAAACATCCCAGCTTTTTGAGGTGCTGCCTTCTGGATAATCCTTAAAGGTGAGCTCCTTCTAACCTTCTTCACTTATCAGAGCAATTTTTTGGCAAAAGCTCGGGATGTCAGTGCAGATTTCTCAGACAGATTGTAAAATAAAATAACCACATTCCACCTGCCTCAAATGTAGCTGCCTTTCAACCAGATCCAGCATTTTTTACTTCCTGTCCTAGGCACCTAATAGCATAGGAGTGAGTGGTGGTTAGAGTGCTTCTGTGCTCCATTCCAGAGGTGGTGCATTTCAGTGGGATGTGAAAATCCTTCTATACTATTTGCTTAACAGGTTGAGTACCCCTACCAATGAAAGGTGCAATATAAATATCTGTTATTATTCTTTATTCAATAATCTATATATAGGCTTTTCAAACAGACTCAATAGAACTTAATTAGCAAAAGTACAAATTTATCAAAATTAACTGGAAGTCAAGAGAACATACTGTCTAAGGGAACAAGGCAGTTCAGACAGTTCTACAGCAGCCTAAACACATGACAGACTCAAGCAGCTCCCAGTGCTGCCAACACAACTGCCTGTAGAGTCTGCCAAGAAGCCAGATGCTGCTGCTGGAAAAAATATCTTCCACAGTTTGGCATCGGGATCCTATGATTACCATCCAAATGGGAGGGGAAGGAGTGGTAGAATGTGAGTTTAGTATTTAGCACCCCAGAACTGCACAGCAGCCTTTGAAGGAGGAAGAAGAAAGTTCAAGCAAAATATTTTTGCTAAAAATATGTTTGGAGAAATTATTTAAAAAAAATGAAAGAAAACTAAACTGGTATTAATACAACACAGAATATTTCATGTCAATACCAATTAAAGAAGTGAAACAAAAAAGGGTTGTGGATTCTTTTTCCTAGTAAATTTTGCTAAGGAATATTTTCATAAAGGTCAAGTATGAGTTCTTTGTCTCTTCTGCTGTTGCTAATGGAAAGTTCCACTGCAGATAGCATCACAGAAAACTCCCCATACCCAAGACAAATAGAGATGGGTCTGAACATTCCCAGTTTTGGGAAAGTCTGAATTTGTATCCAAAGTTTGCAGAGTTAGCTTTTCTCTCTGTAATGAACTGAACCAAAATCGCTACTTCAGCCTCACTCAAAGCCTAGGGGAAGTTTGAATCCAGCCTGTTCCAAGCTTTGCTGTTTAATCCCATTTCAAAAGGGAAAGCCATGAAGAGATGAAACCCTGCTTAATGAGGTTGAAACACACTGCAGCATTTTTGCACATCTGCATTTCTGAAAATTGTGGCCATCCATGAGTTTAAAAGGGTTTAAGATCCCCTGCTGATAATGATTTCACTAGTGCTGCCTACTTTAGTCATCTGCAAAATTACAGCTGGAGATCTGGGCTTAATAAATCTGGGGCATTTGTAGATACAGAGAAATAATCAAGCAGAAGAGTTCAGAAATGATAGAGGACAGTAAGCCATAACTTTTCAAAAACATGCGCTCACTTTCAGTAACAAAGTGCTTGGGTGACCATTGAATCAATGAGAACTCAATTTTCAGGGGTGCTGAGCATCCATAGCCTTTTTTGAAAATCTGGACCAGGTGTCTAATAGTTTCCCTGTGCTCCCCTGTCTGTCTGTATCCATCTTAGATTGCAAGAGGCAAGGGCTGAATGTCTGTCCATGTGTTTGTATAATAACGAGCACAATGAGGTCCTTGTCCAAGACTGGAGCGCCTACATGTTACAAAAACAACAACAACAACAGCAGCATTCCAAGTTGGGTACTCAAAAACTCACATGTGCCAAATCCATGATCAGCTTTGAAATGTTATGCCTAAACAGCCTTTTTTCTTTCTTTTTCTTTTTTACACTTTTATTTGAGCAGGGTTCATTTTGTTTTGTTGGTTTTTGTCTGCTTTTTGTTTTTACTTTTGTTCTTTTGTCACGTGAGCTTCATAGCAGATTTTTTTCTCATGGTTTGTTTTACTATTTTAGAAAAGCACCATATTTACTCAAATATAAGAAGACCCTAATTATAAGATGAGCCACCAGAATTAGATTCCATATATGGAAGACTTATACATTTCATAGTTTCATATTTGTTATCATTTTCCAGGTATAGAATCTAAATATTGGAGGTTTAGCTTGAATTTGTTCTCCCGGCACTGCTACATCAGGGGAAATAAATCTGAAGATTCAGGTAGCCCCGTTGCTCTCTGCCTTTCCCCATATTCTTTGCCCTACAGCTTCTTCTCCCCCTCCTTACTGTCAGACCCTGGTCTCCCTGAGTACATGGAAGTGAGGAGCACATTTTAAAACACTGACCTTGAATTAAGCACAGCAGTAGTAATTTGCAAGGAATACCAATACACTTAGTTCATCCAGAATTAATGCATTTCACCTTTTTTGAAACTGGTGCAAGTTTTAGCACAAATATTTCATAAGCATTAGGGATGTGCAAAATTTTGCTGGCTGTTTCGATTCAACACTGTTTTGACTAATTTCGAGCTCGAAACAGTGAAATCAAATCGAAACAAAGGGCTTTGAAACAGCCTCAAAACAAAACGAGGGTATTCAAAATGTTTCAAAAGACTTGAGTTTCATAGCAACCAGCAGCGAGGTGGGAGACGGGAGAACCAGGGCTGTTCTCCCAGCAGCAGCCTGGCTCTCCACATCTCCCACCACCGGGCTGCAGAAAGCCGATCACAGCTCAGGGGAAGGGAACTGAGCCCAGACTCAGTCCCCCCCCAAGCACTGTGATCAGGCTGGGGAAGGGAACTGAGCCTGATCACTCAGTTCCCCTCCCCAGCCCTACAATTGGACTGGGGATGGGAAGTCAGCCCAGCTGGCCTGACTTCCCATCCCCAGCCCAATCTAGTGCTGGGGAGGAAACTGAGCAGTGCGGCTCAGTTCCATCCCCCTGTCCCAGGTGGCAGCACTAGCTTCCCTCCCTCATCTGGCAGGCATGAGAACGGAACGGTGCCACTTCGCACAGCCCTAATGAGCACACTTTTAAGTAGCTCTATGGCACCTTCCAAATCTAGAAGAAACTTTTTTTTAATTTAATTTGTATCTAAGGCCAAATTAGTCAAAACTAATTCCAAATCCAAGAGTCCAGAACCATAAGTGGCCCTACTACCAGCAAACATCCTCCACCTGCACCTGGGGCTTCACGTTTCCAAAACCTTTGGTAGGCATCCTACTTGCAGGCCCAAGCCCGAAGGCTTGGGGTTTGGATACCCCCAAGTTTTGCTTGCCCTTAGCTATAAGTCCCTCAGAGCAAACAAGGGTGGAGACTCCTATTTCCATAAACTGGGCTTAAAGCTGCTGCACCTCAGCAGGTACTGAACCACACCAAAAGAGCAGTTCTCCCAGGGTGTGGTTCAGGAAAACTGCCTTCTTGGACACAGATACATGGTATTTCCCCTGCCAGATTAAGAAGCCACTACACTTGTCCTGAGTCTTCACAAGGCCGAGAAGAGAACAAACTATGCATTATATTAGTTCAAAGCCAAAAGGCTCACAATTTACCATATAGTTCATTGGGCTGGTCCCACCAGAATCAACAGACTTTCAAGCCATGGTCATCCCATAGCTCAGCACTGCTCAGTATGTGTGTCTACTCTAGATACCCCCCAGGGAAGGATCCATGTGCTAATTAACCTCGCACTTATGCCTGAAACCAGGTGTTCTTGTCATGAGTCCTGGGATGCTCCAAAAAAGCGTAGGTAGATGAGGCATAGAGCAACCTGGTCTGGTTTCACCTCATAAGTGGTAGGGCCACACTAATCGTATGTGACAGACTGAGAGAGGGGGCAAAAGAGGGACTTTGGGTGAACTGTTTGGGCCCCCACTGGGTGTTATTTGCCGGTCATTTAAGGCTGGTGGAGAAACAGGAATCATTGGAAATGGGCAAGAAAGGTGCATCTCAACTGTGGGACTGAAGAAGAAGTCTAAATATATGCAGTGTAGTGGCTCATCATGACCTAAAATGAGTTGATGCTGAGGGGAACTGCACTTATCGAGCAACATTATATATCTTATTCAGATAGGCTACACTAACCTATTCTTGTGGCAGATTCCCAGCAGCATGTTTGCCCAATATAAGCCATGTATATTATTGTCATGTTCAGTGCTGGCTATATTTAATCACCTTTATAATTGGTGATTATTGGTGACCAGGGTGGTTTTATTACTGAGCACATGCTGCTTTTAGCAGCAGTTCAAAAATAGACAATGTATTTAATGAGGTTTCCTTGTAGGCAAATATAACATTTGGGCTTTTATCCCCATGCTGGTTGTAGGAAAAAAACCTGATCTTGTATTCAAGTAAATGCGGTACAAATAAAGCCTTCCATCTTCTTTCCTAACACTCTGATTGCTAAGCAGTGCCATATTATTAGGATTGGCTAAGAGACTTTGAGATGCCACATGAAAGCTTGACCTAGGGCTATGAAAACAACTAAGTAAATATTCCACCAACTGATAGATAAGGTTGTTAGTGTTTATGTCTACACGAGATGCTTTACCACGTACTAGACTAACTGACCGCATGGTCAAGGGTCACTATCTACATGTGCAGGCTCTTACTGCACTGTAAATTAGTCTACTGCTTGGTAAATTTGCTACGTGCAAATGCAGATAGAAAATTAACTGTGCTCTAATTACTGCACAGTAGCACACGTGTAAACACCAATCAGGTGTAAATTTGCTCCCAGTCAGCCCCATCACGAGGGGGCTACTGTCAGGCTAGTCCCAGGCCCATGAAGCTCAGAGCTTCTCCAGTTCTGAGGCCAGAGTGGCTCTTTGCCTTCCCCAGCTTGGCCTTTAAAACACTGTGGCAAACTTGGGGCCTGTGCTACCTGCTGCCTGCCTCTGGCCATCAGGTCCCACAGCAGTGGCCCTGGGCCAGCTGTGGCAACCTTCCTGGACCTTGGCACTGGTCCCCAGCCCAGCCCCACCACCTGCCTGCCTGTCCCACACTGTGCCTCTGCACTATGTGCTAAAGGCATCTTCCCAGTCCCGGCAGACCCAGACACTCACCACAGCCCCTGAAGGCCATCAAGGGAGTGACTCTGATGTTGTTCTTGATGCCACACAACATCTCCCGGGGCCCAACTGTTCTCAGGACAAGACCATGAACCCTGTTACACTAGGGGGTAAGGGTGCAGTCCAGAGCCAGTTTGACAACAGGGGGAGGCACTCCAATGCCCACATCTGTGAAGGCATGGTGGCCCAGATGCAGAAACTTGGGCATGACCAGTCAGCACCCCAGTGCTGCATAAAAGTAAGGGCCCTGTGGACACAGTGGGTCTACATCACCAACCAAGGGAGGACCCCATGGGACACCAGGAGCATGTCCTGCTATGGCCTGTGTCCCCGGAGTCATTCAGCAGCTCCAGCAGCCTGGGCCAGTGCCTGCCCCACCAGCTCTGGGTGCGCATCCCCACCAAGGAGGCCAGCCTCGGTGTGGCACCACCCACACTGATGAGCTTGACCTCCTCCCTGGAGGGAGCCCATGCCTGGCCAGCCAACCACTGTGCCTCTGCACCCCAGGACACCACCAGGAGCCACACACCATCACTGCCATCAGGGACAGACTCAGGCCTCTAGGCACACCTGCCATGCCCACTGGTAAACCCTGTGTCCCAGGGGAGAGTGGGGGAAAGGACCCCACACCATAAAAGGGGATGAGAACTGGACAGAAAAAAGAAAGTAAAAACAAAAGAAAAACACTTACCCGCAACAGGATCCATGGCACAGCTGGAACGAGGGAAGGAACTTGCAAGGGTCATGAGCCACGCCTTTATACAGCTGAAGCCGGCCAATGATGTCATCAGTAATCACTGGCCGGCAGGGATAAAAGAAACCACCAGGGTATGGGGGAGAGAGGAGCCAGGGAAGGCGCCAACACAAGACACTGCCCGGGATACTCTCTGGGAGAGAGAGCTGGCAGGGGCTCTCTGCTCCAGCAGAGGACAGCTTGCCAGTAAGACTGAGGAACCAGAAGAGGCTCCTGACACTGGCGGAGGCTCAGCGTTGGAGTAACAGGAGAGCCAGATGAGGCTCTCTACTCCATAGCAGGTGGGATCTTCAAGGGCACCTAGGAAGCAGAAGAGACTCTCCCTCCAGGAGGCACTAGGCAGGAGCAGTGAGAGGGGCTGTGGCCAACCCTGAATACAAGAAACAGCCACATGTCCATGGAGGTGCTGCGAGACACTAGAAGAGAGACGTTCCTAATGGGAGAGAAGAGGAGCAGTGCCCCAACCCTCAGAGGGCCAAGTAAAGGGGGAGATGACCGGGCAAGAAGCCAGGGGCTACCCTGGCCATACATAGGTTTTAACCCTTTGCAGGTCCACAGAGAGTAAGGTGCCCAGTACCCCTGGAGGAAGGACCAGGGAGGGGACCACATGGGTTCCCTGTGACATAGTGTGGGTTTTTTTGGCATATTCTTTGTGTTTCCCCCTTTTGGATGGCTTGAGGAGTAGGGCCAGGCAACACTGGCTAGATAGCTGCATCGGAGCTCTCGTTTTGCTCCACCTTTGTTTTGGGGGCACGGGTCAGGCATTGTGCCCTGAAGAGAGTTGGTCTTGGGATCAGGGTTAGAAATTGCAGGCAACCCAAGGCTAACTCAGTGAGTCACCCTTGGGGAGCTAGTACTCAGGACAGGAGAGGGCTACTAGAGCTACCGTACCCAGGAGTACAACAATATCGGGAGTTCGGCCAGGAAGACTCAGTGATCCACTGAGGGTTGGCGTAAGGCCAGGTTGTAAGGGGAGGTGGAGCCCCGCAGATGACCGCTGGACGGGCTCCGTGCCGCAAAGGGACCCAGAATGGTCAGCCCCCTCCCCCGGGATAACATTCAAAATCATGGCAGGTGAGATTGGGGGAGGCCACTCTGGGAATAAACATCCACTCAACAGCATACAGGAGACCATTGGGTGAACACCACCAGCCACTTGGGCCAAAGTCACACATGACTGGATGTTTGAGGCCAGGCGGACACACCCTGAAGTGGAAAGGGGCTCTCCCCTCCCCTTCTTCCCCCTCCCCTTCCTCCTCCTCCCCTCCCCTCCCTACCACTGCCCATGCCCCCACTCTCAGCCTGGTCTGGCTGAACTCCCACCAGCCCCTGGAGTTGCCGTCCCCCCTGTTCCACGTAGGAAGGTGGGAGGCAGCACAAAACTTTATTGAGTTGCCAGCGCCCCTCAGCTAGGTAGGCATGGGACTCTCACACATGAAGAAATGTGTCAGTGCCCACAGCAATGTCATCCTTGACTGTGGGGGGGCAGGGTCACATAATGTAGCCACAGGTACTCCTCCAGGTGGTGGTAAACATTGTGGGGAAGCATGGGCTTGCCCACCACACCACCAAAGCTCAGGGTCCTATGTCAGGTTCTCAGGTGTGCCTGGATTATAATAGCAATCATCATTAGCAAATCATAGTGGGTTGAGTACCCTCAGTGTGCACAAACAGCTTGTTGTGGGACACTCTCATCAGGAGCAAAATTGGGATGCAAAGCACATCCAGAAGGGCCTGCCTTGGGATGCCTCTCTGGAGAGACCCCCTGAGGGGAGGGCAGGGACACCACCAGCTCTGTGTCCCAGTTGGCTGGAAGCCCCTTGCCTCCCTCACCTGGGCACTGGGGGCCTGGAGGCAATGGAGGAGACAGCCTGGCCTGCAGGAGGAGAACGGGAAAGTAAGTCTAGAGCACCTGCAGCAGGTGCTGCCAGGAGCCAGGCCTGTCCCAGCCTGGGAAAGGGGCAGGGAAGATAGGTTGCCCATGGCAAGCACTCAGTGGAGCAAGCAAGGGGGGAGGAGCTGGCCAGAAGCTGCCTGTGTTAGGGCTTGCCTGGCCAACTTACCATGGTCCCTGGGCACCTGTGCATGCACAACCCCCAATCTGAGGCCAGGTAGTGCACAACCCCCTGGTATGTATAGTGCATGCTATCTCAGAAATGTTGCAAACTCTCACCAACAGCCTCTTTCTCCTGGCTGTACAGGTCCAGCTGCTGCATGCTGGGGAGAGGCACCAGCTGTGCATGGGAATGAGCCTTCAGGGTCACCACAAGCCTTGGCCGGGGCCCTACATATGCACTGGCTCTGGCAGCAGTGGACGCAGGACAAAACCCAGCTGCTGGACCAGCTGCTCACTGTGGTGGAGGAACGGCTGGTGGATTTGTGGGCCTGACAAGTGAAGGGTTTTGTGTGCAAGTGGGAGAGGACCCAGAAGAGAGCAAGGGAGAAACAGGCATTCTGGGAGAGGCATATCACTCGCCTTGAGAGAAAGGTGGAGGCCCAGGAGTGGCAGGCTGCCATGGTGGCCAGGGCAGTGGAAGCCACAGAGGAGTATTGCTGGGTGCTGAACACAATCCTGCCCATGGCAATCACCTTCATCCTATCTACTGCCCTGCCCCGGCCCTAGCCCCTCTTTCCCCCTGACACCATCTGCCCCATCTCC
This sequence comes from Crocodylus siamensis, assembly GCF_052110815.1. Taxonomy (NCBI): domain Eukaryota; kingdom Metazoa; phylum Chordata; order Crocodylia; family Crocodylidae; genus Crocodylus; species Crocodylus siamensis. Next base: position 32,256,721 of record NC_143404.1, on the reverse strand, counting down.
ATAAAGTCCCTAACCTGGAGTTGCCTGCAGTGGGGCCAGCACTGCACATGGGTCCCAGGCTGTAGGAGTCGAAGCTGGCTGTGCTAGAAGAGCAGCAGCTGCCCTCACTCCTGGGTGAGCCCCCTGCCTGTCACCCTCATCACAACATGTGCACTTGTGGAGGTGCGGGCAGAGGCCAGGGTGCTGGGTTCCTGTCATTGAGCTCTGCCTTGTAGGCACCCCTAACCTCACTGTCCTCCCAATCCAGGAGAGTACACAGAGCACTATAAATAGTCTGTACAAGGAAGAGGGTGCTTTATTGTTGGTGGGGGGGTGGTTGGTGGGGGAGCTTTGTGGTTTGTGGGGAGGGGCTCTAGGGTTCATGGGGAGGGGAGTTTGTGCTTGTGAAGGGAAATAAAGTGCTTGCCAGAAAACTGTCTGCAGTGAGCATGGTGCTAGGGATGCATGGGTTGGCTGTGGCCCATGGCTGGTTGGCCAGGTGGCTTACAGTGGTGGATGTAGGAGCAGGTGGTCCATCAGTGCCTCTTACACCCAGTGTCCTGGCCTCTGATGTCAGATGTGTGACCCAGGGCCTTGGTGCAGGGAGGCTGTTCCTGTTGCTGTTGCCATAGCTGGTACTCCTGGTGCCAGGAGTCCTTTCCCCACTGTGCCTCTTCCACCCGAGCCTCACAGCTCCCCCCCATGCCTCACAGATGTTATGCAGCCCACAGTCCACAATGATGACCCAGGGGATGTAGGCTTCTACGTCCTTGAGATAGGTGGTAAGGGTGCGCCAGCATCCCTTCAGGTAGCCAAAGGCACATTCTAACAGCCCTCAGGTCCAGCCCAGGCACTGGTTGAAATGTGCCTGGCATAGGTCCAGCTGTCTGGTGTAGGGCCCCATGAGCCAAGGGAGGAGCTGGTAGGCAGGGACCCTGATGAGGAGGGGCAGGGCCTCCAAGTTGCCCAACTGGAGGTCCAGCATCCCTGGCACTAAGTGCCTGCTCTCCACCAGGGTTGGCATGGCAGAATTCCAGAAAATGTGGGCATCATGGGCACTGCCAGCTGAGCTAGCACTCACATTGGTGAAGGTGCCCTAGTAGTCAACGATGGGCTGCAGTGCAATGGAATGAAAACCTTACTGACTATAGTAGGGTCGGACACCATGGGGCAGGCAGGTGATGGGGTTGTGGGTCCCATCCAGGGCCCTTATGCGCTGGGGGAAGGCCCAGACACATCACCTCCAGGGGTTTTTGGACCTGGAGCATGGTATACCCTAGCACATCCTGGAGGGTGCTGAAGACCTCCAGGATGGCCTCCCCAGTTGTTAGTTTGCCCATGCTGAAGAGATGGCCGATATAACACAGGCTAGCAGGCATGGCCAGCTTGAGCAGAACAATGGCCAGCCAGGTCTCTGCAGGGAGGGGGGCTGGAGATGGTGACCTGCCACTCCAGGTGCAGGTGAAGTTGGTTGAGGAGCTCCTGGAAGGAGGCCCAGGTCATCCAAAATGGCTCCAGCCACTGTTCATCATCCCAGGTGCAGTGGATAACATGAAGCCACCAGTCTTGACTGGCCAGGTGGGCCCACAGGCAGCAGGGCTGGAACCTCCAGAGTTCATGGATGGCACTGGTGGTGGTGTACACATATGCATCATTGACATCCCTACAAGGGTCCAGGAAATGGGCCAGGTGCTGGGAGGCATCAGTGCAGGGGCAGGGGACCTCAGATGTAGCACTGAGCCTGGCCACGTGGCTGTGCAGTACTGGGGGGCATGTAGGGTGGAGACTGACCTGGGCCAGGTGGCAGTCACCATGGCAGCAAAGCACAGTGAGCAGGGTGGGAAGCAGGAGCGCAAGGCACAAGTCATCACTCCCAGGGCCTGGGGGTGGACTAGCCATCACACAGTGTGCACAGGCTCTGGTGACAGAGTTGGAGAGGGCTGTGCCAGCATGCTACAGCCTGTTCCAGGCCAGAAACACAGATGTCCAGGGAGCACCACATGGGACTCCTTTTTACAGAGGCCCCTAGCCCAGGGTTGAGCAAAATAGGGCCCACGGGCCACATGTGGCCCACCAGGCCATTCTATCCAGCCCATGGGGCCCGTAAAAAATTTAGTAAAATAAATATTAAATTTGTTCCTGGTTTCCTGTCAAAGATGACAGGAGACGAGGGCAATAGGACACAGGGGGATCATGCAGGATTGAGCAGCCCAGCCTGCCATACCCCCAGCCATTTCCCTGCCTTCCTTCCCCTACACTGCTCCAGCACCACGTGGCTCCCAGCTGCATTGGCAGACTGCGGGAGCATGAGGTGTGCTAGTACCTTATACCTTGGGGTGGGGGGAGTTGTAGGGAAGGGCAAAGTGTGTGTGTGTGTGTGTGTGTGTGTGTGTGTGTGTGTGGGTGGGTGTGTTCATAGGGCGAGTCCCACATGCACACCTCACCATACACATGCACCCACAACCCCATTGCACTGCCATACATGCAGACCCTCGCACCCACACACCCTCATACACCCCAGCCACCCTCCTCCCACGCAGAATTCCCCACAAACCCCATACCAACCCACACCCCACATATCCACACACACTTCCACATGCTCCCTCAGCCCACACCCACACCCCCCACACCTATGCACCCCAACAGGCACAGCCTCCCTCGCACCCCACATATCCACACACCCACAACCTTATACCTAACTCACTATGCCCCACCAATATACCAGAGTAAGACTTCATTTTAAGCTATTGTGCAATCTCCTCTACACAAACGCATGTAAACCAGGACAAAAGTATTTTTTGAAATCAATTAATAAATAGTGTATATGTTCACTTTTTAAGAATATAATTTGGTATTTTTCTGGTTCTGAGATGGCAAAACCCATTGCTGAAAGGAGTACTTCTGGGGACAAGGGGAGGGACTTCTGATGGCAAAGGTCAGAGGTTAGGGGGCAGGACTTCCGGTTACAAGATGGCGACCATGGGGCAGGGCACCTGTCAAGGGGTGGGTCTACCCATGCAGCCCTGGATAGCTTTCCAAAACTTGATAACTAACCCTCTACCCAAAATAATTGCCCGTTCCTGCCCCAGGCATCTGTCGCCAGAGCCTCTAGCTCCCCCTGGCTGCTGCAGAGGGGCAGAGCAGGACCAGAAGAGGCCAGGAGCAGGCTTGTGCCTTGAGAAGCAAATCTTCCAAATGGCTGCACAGGTAGACACTGCCCAGGGTTGGTTTACCGCATAGTGAATTACTGTGCAGTAAACTTACATAACTAACTGCACACATAAATACACTCAGGGTTTTACAAAGTAATGCCAGTTTCCCTTGAATGAGCAATGATAATCCCTCAATGAAGCAATGATTGTTGTGTCTCTTGATCAAGGTCATAAGGAAGGAAAAGAGAGTGGAGACAAAACTTGTTTATCTCCAGAAGGTCTTATACTATCTTGTTCCTGATTAACCTGTTAATTGTTTTGGGTAGAGTACAGAGTCTAAGGTGGCCTCATAGGGCTTGTCCAAATGAGTATACGCGTGTGGTTTGTGGGGCCTCAAACGTGTATGTGGCACTGCAAACTGCACATGGTGAATGTACAAATCTGTGCTGCGCTGCAAATTTGCAGCATAGTGCCAAAATTTGATACTGGGATGTCCCAGTATCAAAAAAAAAGAAAAAATGAAAAACTCTGCAAAAAGCAGCTTGGTGTATGTAGCAGTAGTATGCACCACCAGAAATGGAGCTTGGCCATGCAGAGCCATGCTTTGGCTACTGACCAGGCTCCGTGCATCCAGATTGGCATCTCTGCTGCCCCAGGAGGCCCCCAGGTAAGGCTGCTGGGGCTAGCAAAGGTATTGGCCCCAGCCTCACTTACCCCACCTGGCACAATTTGGCAAGCACCAGAGTACACGTACAGGGGCATGTGCTAGAGCACAAAGCAGTGACACAAACGTGCAGCGTTGCTTTTAATGCCGCTGGAAACACATGTCTGAACATGGGGATGCTCCCATTGGCTTTTAAATAACTTCTTATGAGCAACAGACAAAGATTCAGTGTAAACACTGTCTGTGTGCAGTTTTGCAGTAGCAGTTGTAATTAGCAAATATACGGTTTTGTAGATTCAACAGTCATCTTGGTAGGCCTGGATGAAATTCCACAGAAGTTAGCCCAATATTTAACCTTTTGGTATCTACTTAATTTAGCTCACTTGCTTAAGGCTCTACTTTGTCTTTCACTTCTGTGTAATACATATGTAAAGCTAGTGAAAGACATCACAATTACGCCAAGCTACAGTGGCATCAGTATATTATGACAGGCAAGGCAAACTTGGACATGGTATTTTTCTGCTTTCCCAATGTCTGGCCAAGAGATATCTTAGATAACAATGAGGTAGCTGAGATTTGGACTCTCTGAAATGGTAAAGTACAGTGTTTGTAGAAACTGAAGTATATGATAGGAATGGCACCATCTCTCTTATTTATATGGATTCATTGATTCATGTCAAGAAAGTCTGTATGTGGAGATATTCCTGGATCCTCAATTGCTTCTATTGTCTCAGATGGACATAATATCTAATAATTCCTTTCTATTACATGTGTGGTTTACAAAAAGACTATTTCTGATATATGTGATAATACTACAAAATAGCATGACTAAAGCTGTTGGAACCTTTTTTACTGCCGTATTGCATTGCAAACTGAAGTCTAAATTACTAACTACTGGGTGCATCTACATGAGATGCTTTACTGCACAGTAGACTAATCTACTGTAACTCATCACCATCCACACATGTGGAGCATTTACTGTGTAGTAAATTAGTTTACTGTGTAGTTGGCTACTATCTGTAGATAAAGGTAGTAGATTTACTGCGCAGTGGCTACTGCACAGTAGTGCATGTGTAGACAGCTGACCAAAAGAAAATTGTTCCTGGTTAGCCAAAGCAGCAAGGGGTGGGGGAATTGTCCCCTGCCCTAGGTAGCTGCCTGCTTCCCAGCCTTGTGCCATGATCTGCAGAACAGGGTGCAGGATTGGAAGGCAGCTGGCTCAGAGGTGGGACAGTTCCCCCCACCACCCAGAGCCCAGGCCTGACCCCAGCACCCCCTTCCAGCCTGGGGCTGGCACCCAGAGGAACCTGGAGCTCCCCTTGGCTGCTGTAGGGGTGGTAGAGCAGGGCAAGAGTAGCCCTGCACTGGACAACTCCTGTGAGGAGCAAATTTGCTCCTGACAGGTGCATGTGTAGATGTGCTGCCAGGGAAAGCTTGCTGCACCTTATTTTGCTGTGCAGTAAGCTTAAAGCACATTAATAGGATGTGTAGATGTGCCCACTATTATGTCTAGGTTCTTCTTTGCATTATCACTTTCCTAGATTTTCCTTTCCCTTAAATATCTGTTTTACAAATCAACTTATCTTTTCTCAAAGTAGATCTCTTTCCTATAACCTTCTGCCAATGTGTTGTCTAACTCCCAGTTTCTCTAAAATATTACATCTCTGTTTCAGTAGTACCTGGGAATCCTCTGAGTTTAGAATCTTCTGTGAATTTCATTAACTTGTATATTAGATAGTCTTTAGACCATTAATGAGGACATTAAAAAAACAGCTTAGAAAAATCAGCTCCTACAACTCACTAAATAAATTTTAAGTCTCTCCTGACTGAATTTTATCATGGTTTTCATTTATTCACAGGTTTTTCTAAGCTGATCATTGGAGCACTTCAGTGATTCACCTTAAGGTAGCTGACATCACATGTTTACACATGTGAGGACGGAGGCACTTGCCCAAGGTCACACAAGATATCCATGGTTGAGCCGAAAATACAAGTTCTTCTGAGACCTCCTTGGTACCTTAACTAAAGTACTATCTTTCTTCTCAAAGTAATAGATTTTTCTGACATGATAACTATTTGATACTGGATTAGATCCTTTTCTCACTTACTGGTCAGATCTACCCAAGACACTGACTGTGCAGTAGCCCGTGACTACTGCACAGTAGCATCATGTGGTAGGAAGTCATTATACAAGTACTAAATGACTGTTCAGTAATGACCGTGCAGTCAGCATCTCATGTAAAATGTGGCCACTGTGGTGTAAATCCAGAGGAAGATCACTTAAGTAAATGAAGTTCATTTGAGTCTACAGTGGTAGAACAATGAGGTCACTGTTCTTTGCGTACTGGTCTTTCATGCATTCCATTAAATATTTACCACTAAAACTACTCTCATTATTTCAAATATACATACCATACTGAATTTCTTATTCAATGGCATGGGTAAAAATTTTGAAGCAAACAGACAAAAAAAGGAGAAGTTATCACATTCTGGATGAGTGTTCAGGCTTAAATATTTTTTTTCTATTCTTTCTGTTAAAGCAAAGATCTGCTGTCTGGTTCATATACTTGTAGGTACCAACAAAAAGCCTAACATAAGGTATCCAGATGTTCCATGTTCCTGGAAATGTCATGGAAAGCATTGCATCCCCACAAAAGTCAGCCATTGAGGGCACTTCTTATATAGGCAGGTGGCAAGTTAATCTTTGTAAAGAACTACTCTTCCACACTTTCTCTCTGAAATTCAAATGAATCTCTACTCAAAATGACTGGAAAAGCTAGCCATTTCTTTAAATTACATTAACAGTTAAAACCGTATTTGTAAAATATGACCAATCCAATTGCATTTCCAGTGGCTGGTACTCAAGTTAGACACTTGTCTGAGTAGTATTATAAGGAATTTTAACTCAATTATTCCATATATTGTCTATTGAAGTATTGAAGTAGCATTTCACATTACACTCTAGTAAGATTTAGTCATGTAATATGTTAGGATATTCTAAAATCATAAGTGGTGGAAGGCCGGGGTTGACAGAGCTCAGCCCCCCCCAAACACAGAGTAGTGGGTAGGGCCACAAGGCAGCCTGGCCATGAGCTCCACACAGCTGCAGCAGGGGTAGGGAGGGGTGCACACGCAGCCAGGATTGCAGCCCAGTGTGTGGATCACTGGCTGCCCAGCAAGGAAGGCAAGTACCAGTTGGTTCTGTGAAGGGGAAGGAGTGGGGGGGGGGTCAGATCGAGGCCCCCATGGTAAGGGAGGGAGTGGGGCATAGGCAGGTCCTGGGCTGAATGGGGCCCCAGCTGGGCTGGATGGTGGAACAATCAGAGCCTAGGTGGCTTGTCCGTGGGCATGGGGACGAGGGCTCCTGCTGCTGTGCGCACACTGGGGAAGGCCCTGGGGACATATGCCCCCCCAGTATGCGTGCGGGGTGGAGGCAGCTGCCACTGTGCACTCACTTTGCACCCAGCTTCAGCTGCTCTGGGAGCAGCACAACACCACATGTCTGCCATCACTGAGCTGTACCACACCCCTGTCCACCTGGCAGTGGGATGTACATGGCATCATGTGGCTCTGTAGGCAGCAGCAGCTGTAGCAGGCACAAAGCGCAATGCGCAGGGGCAGCCACCTCCACTCTGTGTACAGACCTGGGGAGCATGTGTCTCCTGGACCTCTGCCAGGGTGCGCAGAGTGGCAGGAACCCCCACCCCCACCCCGGACAAGACACCTGGTTCCAGTTGTCCCACCACCCAGCCCAGCTGGGGCCCCATTCACCCCAGCCCCTGACCCTGCCTCTGCCCCGCTCCCTCCCTCACCATGGGGGGCTCAATCTGCCCCCCCTTCCTCTCCAGCCCTTCCTCCACAGACTTACCTGTAGGGGGGAGCACGCATGCACATTCACACACACACTCAGACCCCCCAAATCACTTTTTCTCTCTCCACCTATGACTATGTTTGCATAGTCCTGGCATTACTCTAATCTGTGTTTTAATATTAAGGTTTTGCCTGTAGTTCAAAACCCTTTCTTGGGTTATCTTCTAGTAGAGACTATATTAGACTGCATTTTTAAAAAGATTTGCAACTCTGCATTTAAATACAATTCCTTTCATAATAGGCACAGGTGCACTTCGGGGGGAAAAATCTGTTTCTTCCCATTAGATCCATCAATCAGGAGGGATAGGCTTTTTTGTTTTTCCAGTTTGGGCTGCACAGGAGATAAAGGACTGCAGAAAAAGGATTTTACCACCAAGAACTTCTGAGTACATCATCATGATTTTGATGAGATGGAGGACAAAAGCTGAAGTGCCATGCCAGGTACCCCAACAGGGGCAGCTCCAGGATTTGGCAAAGGGAGTGCAGGAGCACCACACATGCTACAGGGCTTGCTGCATTCCAGCTCCCAGCCCCCTCCTACCTCAACCACCAGTGTAGGAAGACTGCTGGGGAGCCTCTGGGGACTTTTTTAAATCTCTAAAGCATGCAAGAATCTCACTCTTCTCCCTGCTCAAATGCACATCTCTCTCCCTCCCCCATCTGCTGCTGCTGCTTTTCTACTGTCCCAGGAACAAGGGAAGCTGTGAATCTCCTCCTGCCTACTCCAGCTAGGCTCCTTGGAGACTGGGCTCAGCTAGGAACAGCAGCAGCAGTAGGGGGTGTTTCTTTTCCCCACACCTGCTCCTGGGGGGAGCAGGCAGGGTGGGGAAACCCACCTCACTCCTATTGCTGCTGTCTCAGATGAGGCCAGCTCCATGCAACCTGAGTGGAGCAGGCAGGAGCAGCTTTGAAGCTTTCCTTGCCAAAGGATAGTGGGGAAAGCAGAAGCCAGGGAAAAGGGAAGGGAAGCAGATGTGCTTTTGAGCATGGAAAGGAGGCAGGGGGGATTCTTACATGCTTTGGGGATTTACAGAAGCCTTCAGAGGCTCCTGTGGCATGATTCAGTCTGAAAAGCGGGATGCTTCCACACCACTGCACCCCCTCTGGATCTGCCCCTGTACACCATCGCTTCACTGTAGGCTCCCGTGTTCCCTCTATGCCAGGCGCCCAGGAAACTGGTTCAACAGTAGCACCTCCAATGTAGTAGTGAGGGACAGGAGTAGGAAGAAGAGAGAAACTGCATCAGCAGGCTGGAGACTAATAATCACAGAGTCCACAATACAATAAATATAAACAGACTTTTAATTGAGATTTAGTCTTCACATTGCTCTATTCCCTAGCAAGCCCTATCTTCACACCCTCTGGTCTCTTATTATATGGGCCTGCCTCCCAATTAAGCCACACACCAGTTGTAGCTCCAGAATCTGCCCAGTGCATGGCAGTCATTAATATCCTCCTCACCCTGTGGGACAGGGCCAGACTAAGTACCATGTTCATTTTCTAAATCCCTGATGGCACATGAAGTGTTCCCAAGCTACAAAAGAATCAGGCTCTCCAGGCTATTCATTGGCATGTTGAAATCTGTGCTGCCACCATCATCCTTCCAAATACAATCCACTTTATGCTCACATTCTCCAGCAAAAATGTCTGTGGAGAATATGGGAGGCAAATGTTGGATAGAGTTGTATGCAAGCTTATAGGGTGCAATTGTCCTCCCCAAACATGTCAGCTGGGATTAACAAAACTGCTAGAAATGGGTCTGAACACAACTGTCAGATCTGACTATCCTCAGGCTATGAGGAAGGTCTCATTATATCCAAGCTTTGCAAGTTCGTCCTATCTATAAAATGGGCCAAGCAAAATTCATATGTTTCCTGACTTCTAGGAAAGTGTAGATCTGGCACCAGAGTTTCCAGCTTAACTAAAAACAATAAGCAATGCAACATACAAAGAAGATTGTAAATCATAAGCCCAGCCTTTCCTCTGACTGAAGGAGAACATTCTTTAGTCAAAGATGGTTTTATTTCTTAATTTCCAAAAGCTTCTGGGCTTTCAGAAATCCTGAACCAGTGTCACATGTCATCATCCTTTCTACTTGATAACATTTTATGAAAATCTGGTGAGCTACATGTAAGTCAGCAGCAAGCTGCAATCTTTGTTGGCTAGCCAAGTAGCATCACAACGGTAGCCATGGACAGAGGTTCATTTGAAGTGTTCCAAACCCTGGAATGCTTCAACACACAGCACCACACCGCAGATGTGCCTCCCCCCACAGCTTGTCCTCTACTTTTCAAAATGGCCATGACAGCATGCAGCAGTAACGTCCTACAGTCAGAGGTCTGGAGAGCAAGAACCCCTGCATGCCTCTGGTCTCCAGAGGTTCCTGAAAACAGTTGAGCACACAGGAAAGTGCTCACTGGCTATCCATCACACCTTCTCTTTACCACACAGGGGAGAAGAACAGAAAACAGTGGATTGTCAGAGGACTGCATTCACTCTAGTTACTCTGTTATAAGACTTATCTTTACTTGTCCTCTGTCAAAAGGTAAAGTAACTTGGAATAACCTAGAAGGACAGAGAGCAATAAGCTTATTATTTGGGCATTTCACACTGTGATGGCTATAGGTGTTGTAGGGCTTTCTACCACTGCCCTGAGTTCGTTTCCTACAGGCGGTGACAGGGTAGACCTCAGCTTCAGATCACAAGTCTGCCAGGAAGATGATCCTGTGTTTCTTGTCTGCCATAACTTGCATTTTTCGGTGTTAAACACCATCAGGTTCTTGTCTGCCCATTTCCTGAGCTTGTCCAGGTCAGCCTGGATCACCCGCCTATCTTCTGGCATGGATGCTTTGCCCCAAAGTTTGGTGTCATCGGCAAACTTGGCCAGTCCACTCCTGACTCCAATGTCCACATCATTAATGAAGATGTTGAACAGTACGGGTCCCAGGACAGAGCCTTGAGGGACCCCACTGGTCACAGGGCACCACGATGAGTGACTGCCATCAATTACAACCCTCTGGGTCTGACCACGGAGCCAATTTCTCAGCCAGCAGATCGTGGTGGAGCCAAGGCCACAACTGGCCAGTTTGGCCAAGAGGTGATCTTGGGATACCAGATCGAAGGCTTTTTTGAAGTCAAGATATATGACATCAATCTCTTCTCCCTCGTCCAGGTGATAGGTCACCTGGTCATAGAAGGAAATGAGATTGGTCAAACAAGACCTACCCGCAACAAACCCGTGCTGGCTATCCCTTAAGATGTTAGCCTGGGCCAGTCCATCAAGGACGGCCTCCTTAATAAACTTTTCTAAGATCTTCCCCAGGATAGAAGTCAGGCTAATGGGCCTGTAGTTAGCCGGATCCACTCTCCTCCCTTTCTTGAAGATCAGCACCACATTGGCCTTCTTCCAGTCTTCGGGCACTACACCAGAGCGCCAGGAGTTTTCAAAGATCCGTGCCAGGGGCTGGGCTATGACGCTCGCCAGCTCCTTGAGTACCCTGGGGTGCAGGTTGTCAGGGCTAGCTGACTTGAAAGTATCCAGCTTCTCAAGGTGTTCCTTCACGAGGTCAGCATTTATGGAGGGTAGGGGATCCCCATCACCCGGATCTCCCTGTTTCATAGCAGGCATGGGTGTCCCATGGGACTGATGAAAGACTGACGCAAAGTACCTATTTAATACGTTGGCTTTTTTCTGGGCATCAGTTGTCAGTTGCCCCATCTGGTTTAGCAGGGGTCCAACATTGCCCTTGCTTTTCCTCCGGCTCCCCACATATCTGAAAAAGGACTTTTTGTTGTCCTTGATGCTTGAAGCTAGTTGGAGTTCAGTTGCAGCCTTGGCTTTCCTGGTTTGCTCCCTGCAGGACCGGACCAGTGCAGAATAATCCTCCTTGGAGGTGAATCCCATCCTCCATCCTTTGTAGGCTTTCCTTTTTAGCCGTAGGAGGTCCGCTAGGTCCCTGGAGAGCCAGGAGGGCTGCTGTGCCTTCTTGCTGCCCTTCCTCCGTGTTGGAATAGATTTAGCTTGTGCATTGAAGATCGCTTCCTTGAGAAGCAACCACTCTTCTTGAACTCCCATCTCCCTGGGGTCATGGTCTCTGAGGGCCTGATCGACAAGCCTCTTGAGCTTGTCAAAGTCGGCTTTTCTGAAGTCAAGGACTTCTGTGTTGCTGACTGACTTGCCAGCTTTACGGCGGATGGTGAAGGTGATCAGCTCGTGGTCACTGTCACCCAGCTTCCCATCGATCACTAGGTCACCGATTAGGTCGTCCCCCGTAGTCAGTACCAGGTCGAGCAGCACTTTGCCTCTCATTGGCCCATAGACTTCTTGAGTCAGGTAGAGGTCATCCACGCATGAGAGAAAGCTTTGTGACCGCTTGGATTTTGCTGAGTGATCTTCCCAGGAGATGTCCGGGTAACTGAAGTCACCCATGACAACCAAGGTCCTGGAGCAAGCAGCCTCAGTCAGTTCCCGGGTGAACTCCTGGTCAAGCTCAGGACTTTGAGTGGGAGGTCTGTAGTAGACTCCCACCATTGTGTCCCCTGTGCTGTATTCCCCACGAATTTTTACCCAGAGGGTCTCTAGCTATCCATGCTGGTCGCCAACATCAGCTTGCAGGGACATGTAGCTGTCCTTCACATAGAGAGCTACAGCCCCGCCCCTTTTGTCAACATGATCCCTCCTGTACAGGGTATAGCCCTCTATACCCGTGGTCCAGTCATGGATGGAGTCCCACCAGGTCTCCGTTATCCCAATGATGTCATAATTCTTTGCACTGAGCAGGAGGACGAGCTCCTCCTGCTTGTTGCCCAGGCTCCTGGCATTAGTGTACAGGCAGGCAAGTGTGCCCTTGGGGGCTCTTGCCTTGCCCACAGATTGTGCCAGGGCTGGGGCAGGGGTGGGCTCCCTTAAGTGCCTTGGTCTGCTGGCTTTGCAAGGGTTGCTCAGAGGGCCAGCAGTGGCAGTAGTCCCCCCATCCCCCAGCGGGCTTAGTTTAAAGCCCGGTGGAGCAGGTCAGCCAGCCTGGCTGAGAAAAGCCTCCTCCCCAGGGGGGACAGGTGGAGGCCATCTCTTGCCAGCAGCTCGCTGCCTCTCTCGCCAAAGAGTGGGCTGTGGTCATGGAAGCCAAAGTCTTCCCGATGACACCAGCTCTGCAGGTGCTTCAAGATGGTACTTGAAGTCTTCTGCAGCCAGGTCTTAATTCTGCCTGTTAGTTTATTGTTCTGCCCTCTGCCAATGCAGGGTGTCCATTGGCTTTGGTTAGGTGCACCCTTCCAGGGCTGGCCTTGACCTTAGCTCAATTATCCAAAAACAAAAAAAGGAACCAAACCCCAAAAAACCTGAGTGCTCTCAGTCTCCTTCACAGGCTCAGTCCACGTCCCCTTCATCTGGGATCAGGCTCTCATGTCCCAATTGCACCAGAAAGAAACCAATTAGTCCAATCGCTATTCTGCCTAGGCCTGCTCGGCTTACTTGTGAACATTCTCATTTTCAATGGGATCTCTCCCATGCACGGCAAGGCTCTAACCTGAGACAGAAGTTCTTCCGTCCTCTTCCCCGGATCCTCAGCTGTCACTCCGCTCTGGAGATTATCAAAAGCCATGTGTGCAGGCCTCCGCCTGCCTCTTTCTCAGGGTTACACCCAGGCTTCCTCTGGCACTTTTCACAACACTTGCCTGCCGGGATGCTCAGCCGCTCGTCTCTCTGCAGCTTGCAGGGAATAGACCTCACTCTGCCCCTCTCTGGGGCTGGAAAGACCCCTAAGCAGCCTCCTTCCTCCAATCTGGAGCGAGATGCTGCTCCGGAAGTGTAGTGAGTGTATCTCTTCCTCTGTCTCCATCTGCAGCCCTGCCGGCCCTCCATGCTCTAAGTGGTGTTTCTTTTCACTTTCCCTGTCTGTTGCTGCTGGCTGTTTTTCTTCTCCTGCCCTCCTTGCTCAGCATGTAAGGTACCTAGGGGCTTTTGTTTGCTTTCCCTCACCCTTTCACACACACATATCTTATTGTATTTAGCATAGCACTGTATAACAAAGCCAGTAAAATAAGCATGGTCCTGTTAGAGGTTTTATCAACCCTTAAATGCAGAGTCAAAGTAAGGAGCTCTGAAATATGCAGTATCTTCATTTCTTCATCTTGAACGAAGTATTTTCACTGATCCTTTAATAGAAGTTATCAGAAGTGCTTGTATTATAGCAACTACCTTCTTGGTTGGGCAAGATGTTACTAAACTAGTTATGTCTCCGGAGATGTGAATCAGCTGCAGGAACTCTTGGTCAATTTTTTAAATCAATGATTACCTTTATGTCTAGTTGCTTAAACAGAGAGTCATTCATTATCACATTTGCATTTCTGGGATGTTAAATTATCACAAGGCCTGGCCTGATACAGTTCCAACTATCTGGTCTATTTCTGAGGTTTATTTAGGTGGATTTCTGAATATCATAAGGAGGTATGAGATACTTGAACACGTACCTTCAGTATAGTTTAAGATGTTTACAGCATTTTCTTTTTAGGGATAATATGATTTTATTCAGGGGATATGAGTCATTTTGATTCAAAAGCCACTGATCATTCCCTTTAAACATCAATTTGAATCAAAGAAGCTCCAATTACCTTAACAGAGTTGTATCAGTTGTAAAACCATAAGAAAATCAGGAAGTCACAAAACAGGGGTAATAATTAAAGTTCTCTTCAATTAAGAGAAATTAACCTGTTATTTTACAACCTACCAAAACCATGTGTTTGCCTTTAGTGTTTCCAAAAAAGAGAGTGCAATTTGGCAATTAGCCAGCCACAAAGTTTTCTAGTAATTGGCAAGCCCAAAACAAGTTTTCACTTCTATAGTGTACTTTTAAAATGACCAGTTGGAACTTAATTGGATTTTTAGACTAGTTTTATGGGACCTTACAAACCCAAAGAAGCACATTTTCAATATGTCAAATCCGGATCTGCACTACCGTTAAACTTTATTTATGGTCTTTCTTTGTTCTGCTGTAAAACACAACATCATGTACTGTAGGTATGTCAGACATTTAGGAGGACTCAAGAAACCTCATTCATTGCATTTATAAAGGTATCTTTCATAGTTTCATAGTTTGTAGGGTCGGAAGGGACCGGAGCAGATCATCTAGTCTGACCCCTGCCATGGCAGGAAAGAATACTGGGGTCAAACAACCCCAGCAAGATGTGCATCTAACCTCCTTTTAAACACCCCCAGGGTAGGAGCCAGCACCATTTCTCTTGGAAGTTGGTTCCAGACCCTAGCCGCCCTGACCGTGAAGTAGCGCCTCCTGATATCTAACCTAAACCTACCCTCTGCCAGCTTGTGACCGTTATTCCTGGTCACTCCTGGCAGTGCTCGGGGGAACAGTGACTCCCCCATTGCCTGCTGGTCCCCCTTGGCCAGTTTATAACAGGCCACAAGATCCCCCCTCAGCCTTCTCTTTTGGAGACTGAACAGGTTCAGGTCCCATAGCCTGTCCTCATAGGGCCTGCCCTGTTGTCCCCTGATCATACGAGTGGCCCTCCTCTGAACCCTCTCCATGCTGTCGACATCCCTCTTGAAGTGTGGCACCCAGAACTGGGCGCAGTACTCCAGCTGCGGCCTGACCAGTGCCGCATAGAGGGGGAGGATCACCTCTTTGGACCTGCTCGAGATGCATCTGTGGATGCATGACAAGGTGTGATTGGCCTTCCTAACTGCCTCTCCACACTGCCGGCCCATGTTCATCTTGGAGTCAATGATGACCCCCAGATCCTTTTCCGCCTCCGTGCTGACAAGAGGGGAGTTCCCTAACCTGTAGGTATGGTGCCGGTTGTTCCTCCCAAGGTGCATCACCTTGCACTTGTCTGTGTTGAAACCCATCCTATTCTCATCTGCCCACCCTTGTAATCTGTCAAGGTCTGATTGTAGCCTGTTGCATCCTTCCAGTGTGCCCACGTCCCCCCACATCTTAGTGTCATCAGCAAATTTGAACAGGGTACTTTTTACCCCCTCGTCCAAATCACTGATGAAGATATTGAACAGCGTGGGCCCGAGGACCGAGCCCTGCGGAACCCACTGCCCACGTCCTTCCAGGTTGAGAAGGACCCATCCACTACCACCCTTTGGGTGCAGCCCTCCAGCCAGTTGGTGAAATACTTGACTGTGTGGGTGTCTACACCACAGCCCCCCCAGTTTCTTGATGAGAACGGGGTGAGAGACAGTGTTGAAAGCCTTCCGGAAGTCCAGGAAGACTATGTCCACTGCTACCCCTGCATCTAATGATCTGGTGATCTGATCGTAAAAGGCCACCAGGTTGGTCTGACAGGACCTGCCACTGATGAACCCGTGCTGGTTGCCCCTAAGCATGCAGTCCCCTGCTGGCCCCTCCTGGATGTGTGCCAGCATAATTTTCTCAAACAGCTTGCCTAGGATCGAAGTAAGACTAACCAGTCTATAGTTTCCTGGGTCCTCCTTCCTGCCTTTTTTGAAGATGGGGACCACGTTGGCCCTCTTCCAGTCCTCTGGTACCTCACCAGAGCACCACAAGTGCTCGTAAAGCCGTGCCAGGGGACTTGCAACGACTTCGGCCAGTTCCTTTAGAACTCTAGGGTGGAGATCATTCGGACCGGCTGACTTGAATACGTCCAACCCCTCCAGAAGCTCCCTAACTAAATCCTCGCTAACCCATGGCCCAGGTGTGCCTCCCCCGGAGCCCTAGGGGGGCCCAGCAGGGAGGTGGCTGTTCTGGCCCCTACTTAGGAAGACGGAGGCAAAGAAATCGTTAAACATGTTAGCTTAGCTGTCTGGTGTGATGACCAAGTTTCCCATAGCATCCTGCAAGGGCCCCACATTACCCGGGACCTTCTTTTTACCCCCTATGTATTTAAAAAAGGACTTCTTATTGTCCTTAATCTGGGAAGCTAGTCCCAGTTCCATCTCTGCCTTGGTCTTCCTAACTACCCCGAGCAACTACAGAATAGTCCTCCCTGGTGATGACCCCTTCTTTCCATTGGGTGTAAGCCTCCTTTTTAGCAAGGAGACATTCCCAGATGCTTTTGGTGAGCCACGGGGGCTTGTGTGCTCTCCTGCTCCCTTTAATCCTCATTGGGATTATCTTCCTTTGGGCTTGGAGGATCATCTCCTTAAGGAGCGACCACTCTCCTTGGACACCTGGCTCCCCTCCCCTCTGGGACCTCAGCACTTCTCCAACTATCCTCCTTAGCTCGTTGAAGTCTGCCCTCCTAAAATCTAGGGCCGCTGCCTTACTGCATGCCTTTGCCACCTTGCGCTGGATGGTGAATTCCAGCAGGCGATGATCGCTGTCGCCCAGGTGGTCGAGCACTCGCAGCCCCCTCACCAGGTCATCACCCGTGGCCAGCACTAGGTCCAGCAAGGTGTCTCCCCTGGTGGGGCTGTGCACCTCCTGGGTTAGATGGAGGTCCTGCACTCTGGCCAAGAACCTACGTGAGCGTTCAGACCTGGCTGACTGTTCTTCCCAGCAGATGTCTGGGAAGTTCAGGTCCTCCATGACTACCACATCCTTAGCCTTCACTACCTCTGTGAGCTGACCCAAGAATTCCTGGTCAAGCTCTTCTCCCTGGTTGGGAGGTCTGTAGTAGACTTCCACCATTAAGTCTCTTTCCCCTTGACTGCCTTGTACTCTAACCCAAAGCACTTCAGAGTGCCCCTTCCCTGACTCCTTGCTAATTGTCGAGGATGTGTATTCCTCCTTAATATAGAGTGCCACGCCCCCACCTCTTTTTCCTATCCTGTCCCTCCTGTACAGCCTATAGCCCTTGACATTCACTGCCCAATCATGCGTTGCGTCCCACCATGTTTCCATAATCCCCACTATGTCCGGGCTGGTGTCAGCCAGCAGGAGGGTGAGTTCCTCCTGCTTGTTGCCCATACTACGAGCATTTGTGTAGAGGCATTTGAGGCCTCCTGTGGGTGTGTGTACTGACCCCCTAGTCCCAGCGTTACCCTGGCCCCTATCTCTTACCTGTTTATTCGCTTCGCTCGTTGGTCTGGGCTGGGCTGTAGTTGTGGGTGCTGTTTGATCTGGCAGTCTGAAACACTGCTTATTCTCATTCTCAAAGACAATATTGTAATTCATATAATTCACTCTTCCTCTTCCAAATTCTTTTAAATGCATCCTTCTGCTTGGTCCAGATGTGGCAGAAGCCAAACACAAAGCCATTTTTAAATCTGTTTTGATCCTATCAACTTCATCAAATAAATCAGTCCCTTCTTGGCAAAGTGTTCTTTGCAATGAGGTACTGTGCAGTTGGCTGCACAGCTTACTTGGGCTCTCATGGACTAGTTTTCGTATTGAACATTTTCATCCACTATGGCTGCTTCTGAAAATCACAGCATGAATGATCCCTCCTTTTTGATGTAAAAGACTTGTTATAAAGATAAACTATTTTAATGTGTGCTTTTTAGACCCCTGTTACCGAGACCTGCAAGGTCAGGGGCATCCAATAAGGCAGATTTGGGGATACACACATCTGTGTTTACAAGAAATCAGTGAATCATTTGTAGCAAACAACGTACTAGCCAAAATGTAGTATATTTTTCTATAAACAATTTTCTGGTATTTTATAGTTTCTTAAACAAATTTACAATGAAAAGTTATTAGCCATATTATATATTTGATCAGTAAGTTGTTTGCAAGAAAAAAATTGTGAGGATTCAATATTCATATGACTTTATTGATATGTTTCCTAAGAATGACCAGGTGAAGGCCTCAGTGTTTAATTCTGAATAAGAAATCTGTGTCCTAGTCACTAACAAGTCTTAAATTCTAGGTACACAAAAGCTCTACACTCCTTTGAAAATCACCAGTATTTTTTTCCCATTGACTCTAAGTTCATAGCCTTAAATTTTGTCACAAACAAAAATTTTCCTTGGAACTAAGAGACACGACAAATAATTTAAAGGTTTAAAACAGCAATACTAGCCATTAGAGTAGGGGTGGGCAATTATTTTGGCTGGTGGGCCACTTAACAAGTTTTGGTGAGCTGTTGAGGTCCATACACACAAAGTCTTTTAGAAGATATAATTTTAACAAATTATAGATGAACAAATCATATATTAAAAATCAAACATATACTATATGTTAATCTTTTTACAAAAATATCTTTGTCCTGATTTCTGTTTTTTGAGTAGTGCATGTGGAAGCAATTGCATAATAACTCAAAATGAAGTCTTACTCTTGTATATTATGTGGGGGGTGAGGGGGGTGTGTGGGGAATGGGGGTGGGTGAGAGGGAGGGGGGTTAATGTATGTGTGTGGGGGGCTGCCCATGTACTAGGTCATGGGAGAGGACTGGAGGTGGGGGGAGGGAGGAAGGTGGGGACAGGGGAGCATGCAGCGGAGCTTGCTTAGGTAATTCAGTGCAGGTACAGTCTGCCTGCCACCCTCATGCAGCTGGCAGATACCCTCACAGTGCTCTGCATGGAGCTGAGCCCCGGCTGCTCTCATTTGGGGTAGCCTACACCCACCCACGCCTGCCAGACAGCACTGCCCTGGCCACTGGCCATTGGCCAGCATGCTGCTGCAGCCACCCAGGTACTGCTCAGCTCACCTTGCCTCCAGTGCCTCCTCCTCCTGCCCCTGCTTCACCACTCCGGAAAGCAGTTACCGCAGGGAAGCCATCAAGACGTGTGCCAGGCCAGCTGCAGCTGCCTGGGTACTGTTTAGCTTCCTCCCCACTCCAGTGGCTTCTCCTTCTGCCCCTGCTGTGCCACTCTGGGCAGCAGGTAGTGTGAGGAAGGCCAGCAGCCACGGGGATGCGCTCCAGGCAGCAGATGCTCATCCAGTCAGGGGGCAAATTCCAGCCGGGTGGCCCCTGCAGCAGCACATGAGGCTCCAACTCCAGCTCCCATCTACATTCCACCTCCTCTGCCCACCTGGAACTATAAGCAGGTGGCCAAGTGGGTGGAAGGTGGCTGGGAGCTAGAACTAGAGCCCTGTGCATTGGGGCAGGAGCTGCCTGGCTGCAGCTTCCCTACTGCCTGACTGAGCATCTGCTGCCTGGCACGCAACCCCATGGCTGCTGGCCTTCCCCACACTACCTGCTGCCCAGAGTGGCACAGCAGGGCAGAAGGAAAGGCCACTGGAGGTGGAGACAGCTAACCAGTACCCAGGCAGCTGCAGCTGCAGCTGCACCAGAAGCAGTCCTCGCAGGAAACTGTGAGTGCTGGCTGGGGCTGGGGCTGGGGCTGGGGCCAGTGGGCATAGGTGAGAGCGTGGCACTGGCTGCCATGGAGTGGGAATGGGTGGATCTTAGCCCCATGTAGGAGCCATGGGGCAGTCAGGGTCAGATACAGTCAATTGGCAGGTGCCTGCCTATGGGCCAGATTCAATCAATTGGCAGCTATATTTTGCTCAACCCTGCATTACAGAACGGTGAGTTCAGCATGGGATCTTTGTTGCACCCTTAACAGTGGAGCTGATTTCCAAGGCTTTATTATACCCTCCTCTTCCAATTTCATGAGTTCTAGTCATAAGTTCACCTGTCTCCCACTTAGATCACACACCCACTGTGAGCTTGCTGTATCTAGCTATTTATTCTCTCCATTGCTATAAGAGGTCTAGCAGCACCCATGGGATGAAAGAAAGGGAAGCCTGTTAACAAAGTAGATGAAGAAGGGTAAAAGGAAGGAACTTCTTGCTTTGGGAAGAGAGTCCAAAGAGATGGCTATGGTAACAGCTACACTGGGTTTTTGAAAATTCCCAGTATTGGCCTAACTCTGCTCCCACAAACATCAATAGCAAATATCACAATAACTCAGTGGGAACAGAGTAGTCCAATTCTGAGGGCTTCTGAAAATCCTACCCTTCAGTTTTTCACAGTTTACTCAAATGATGCCTTTAAAACAGTGCCCTGCAGTTACTTCTTTATTTTGATTTGAATTGTCGTCTGGGGAATAATCTAACAGGAGAATCATGATGATGAAAGACAAAATCATAATGTTGTAAATGATCTCAAGAGTCAATATGATCTGACCCTCAGCACACATGTAGGAATCCTGTTCCTATTGCTATAAAATGCTTATCCAATCTCTCCTAAAAATGAAAATCTCCAGTGAAAGAGCTTTTACCATGAACAATCTACTCTATTGCCTTATCATTCTAACAATAAGGAAAGTTTGGGGTTTTTTTTCTGGAGATCTAACCTAAATCTGTTTCACTGCTATTTAAAAGCACCTGTGCATGTCCTGCCCTCTGCAGAAAGGGAGAACAATTGTTCTTCCTCTTCTTTATGGTAGCCTTTCAGGTATTTCCTATATGCTGTCATGTCCCTCCTTAATCTTCATTTCTCCAAACTAAACATGCTCCCTTCTCTCAGGCTTTTGCCATATAGCTCACCTTCCAATTTTTTTAACATTTACATTACTCACTTCTGGTCCCTCTCCAACTTCTCCACACCCTTCTTAAAATACAGAGCCCAGAACTATACACAATACTCCAGGTAAAGCCTAACCAGTACCAATTGGTACTATCACCTCACATGTCTTATACCAAATACTGCTGTTAATGCAGCCCAAAATTTCTTTTATTTTTTCTGCAACTGCATCATATTGCTGACTCATGTTGAGTCTGTGATCTGCAAAGTCCCCAGATCCTTCTCAACAACATTATAGCCCAACCAGTTATAGCCTAGCACCTTATATTTGCTTATGTCGAATTCCATGCTGTTGTCTGTAGCCCAGCTCTCCAGTCTCCCAAGAGCTTTTTGAAGTTCTTCATTCTAGCATCCAAATTTTAATAAATGGTAAACAGTACTGGGTCCAGAATTAACCCCTGTGGGTGCATCTACATGTGTACCTGACTGCACATTTGTTAGTGTGCAGTCATTTACAGCTTCCTTTAGCAAGTACTAAATGACTCTGCAGTAACTGCCATTACTGCACAGTCCCAGCAGCACACAGATTGTTTCTAACCCTACTGTGCAGTAGCTTCAGCATCACGGTTCATGCCCGCCAATGCTATGTTGCTATATCCATGTGGGACTATATCAAAAGCTTTACTAAAGTCCAAGTATAGTATGTTCACAGCAGTCTCTTCATCCACCCACCTAGAAGTAGAAAAAAATGAAGTGGGTTTGGCACCATTTTCTTAACAAATCCATGCTTGCTGCTAGTGATCAGCCTTTCTTCCTCCAGATGTTTACAAATTAACTTCTTTATGACTTTTGCTGCACAGGCATATTCATGGATTGCTGCTAGGTGACTCTTTTCAGTTCAGGCTAATGTGATGTGGACCAGTTAAGCCAGGCTGTGATAACTGAAGAATTAAGGTAGGAAAAGATGGGTAAGAAGGGAAGAAGATGAAAGGGGGAAGAGAGGGAGGAAGAGAAACATTATTAAGTGACAGGCATTTTTTCATGTAGTCTAAGATTCTCTTTATCAATATTCTGATTAGAATCCAGCCACACCAAGTCATAACATTTCCCAAAAGGTTAAAATTGTTTCTGTAGAGGAGAAGTCGTAGGACTCAATTTATACCTAGGTCTTCTGCTGGCCATTAACATCAGGATGGCTTTAAGTGGAATGATTTGTTGTCAGAGGTAACAGTAACATGCAGTAGTGATGGATCCAAGCCTCAAGATTTTGGTCTGATTCCAGATCCAGATTCCAGTAACCATCTACACATTCACCATTGTTTACGGATGTTTGAATCTGGAGGCTTTGGTTCAGCACATTTCAGGGTATAAGACTGGTCATGCAATTCTAAGCCAGATCTGGATTCAAATACATAGGTAGAAAAAGCTGAGGCGCAAGATACTCTCCCTTCAGTTCTTTGGAGTTCTGATCCAAAGAAGTTTGGGCCCATTTCTGTTGAGACCTGCAGAGAAACTCAGTCCTCTAGAGGGCATGATTATATTCATACATTTTTAATAACTAGCTAGAATTACGTGGCTTCTCTCTTCACGTTCCAGTGTGAGCCAAGAGTAACACTGTGTCATTAATGAAGTTTCACTACTGTTAAACCTCAAGAAAATAGGAGCAAACTCCCTATAACTTCTCATCTTTGACAAGGCTGATTAGCTAGTAGGCTCAAGACTTGTGAAGAAATCTTCAATGAGGCTACTTCAAGTTTCTTCTAGGTAACAGAGTCCTGTGTGGAAATCAGTCGATGTTATTTATAGCACATACTCATTTGGGTTTATGTATTGGTAAATCTCAATATAAACTTGGCTGCAGTTTGAGCTGTACAAACAGGACAGTAAGATAATGGCCAGTGTTCCAGGTCTGGGGTCCATCCTTATCTGTGATCACTGTGTCTGGTAGCCACCAACATTAAGAGGTCATTAACCCAATTAACTCAACCTTATCTGTTGGCTGAATTTACTGAGCCAAATTCTAAAGTCAGCAGAGTTGTGCAGTTGTTAGGAAGGGCATCATTTGTTGCAGTGTACATGTTTCCTGGGCATGTAGACACAGCAAAGTCAAACTAGGAAGCTTCTGGTTCAGAAGCAAGAAGCTCTATCAAGTTAAAGCTCTAGTTAGCAAAAGTACATTTCTCCTATTGAGTCCACAGGAACTATCTTAAGTCTTGTTCATCTGGAAGTCACTTTTTTACATAGTTCACACAAGGCTTTCTTGTCTATAATACAAACACTTGTAGTTTATTCAGTTTTACAATATTTAAATCCCCTTAAAAAATAAACGGCTAACTTGCTGGCACATTACCCATGCTGTATGTCCAGGATTCAACTAATTTAAAAGCTATTTTCTAAGATGCATTGCAGGGAAACAGAGAGAGAGAAATATCAATCTGTTTTTCTGGCTGACTCTAGTTTCTGAGTACATTTCACATACTTAATGTTAAGATTTCTTTCCTGGGTCACTGACAATGCCAAACCAACACCTGGGAACCAGAAAATGTGTTAATGTGTATTAATTTGTTATCATCACTGAGTTGTGCCACACAGTATCCATTTCCTTCTCTTTTCTTAGTTGCACTTGGAAATCATCCTTGGTTATCTCATCTCCTTGTCCTAGACCTTGATATTTATGGGTCTTATGTTTTCTCAATTTGCTGAAAAAAGAACGACTCCATGTTGCTTTTTTTGGGTGATTTTTCCTCTCATGTTTGAGAATGTGATGCACTTAATTGTTTTAAAAGACATCCAGTGGTATATGTGTGAACAGACATTCCTCCAAATGAATATGCCTCACATTTCAACAATGAATCTATGAGGGAATATCATTAGACTGCCCTAAACCCAGGCTGACCTTGTTCATGAACTTCACGAGCTAATGCTTATCCTCACTTACATCGTAGGAAACTTCATAGTTAACAGGATTGCAGGAGGGATTAAAACAAGCTATTGTTTAATCCTAGACATTTGTTAAGGATTTGACAATTTCATCTTTCACTGTCCTGAAAATAAATGGTTAGGATTAAGCCAATGTCCTTGAAAAAAACCAAACAAGGGAAGATTTTGTCAAGTACCAGCATAGAAGCTGGAAGGTGCTTCTAACATTAATGAATCACATCACTAATCTGTAGATAGATAGATAATGGTGTTTCATTTTAATCATGAAAAAATGTGGGGTTTGGGTGCTTTTTTAAAACCAAAGATTGGGTTTTTGTTTTTTTTTTTAAATCAGGTGTGCAGGGCTTGCCAGGCTTCATCTGCCTCTCTGGGTTTAGGAGACCATGAATGCAATGGGTGGAGCAAAACCCACCAATTGGAGACAGGCAGGGGAGGAGCCAGGAGAAGAGTTTGCTCCCCCTGTACTCCAAAATGGGGGCAGGGGCGGGGGTGGGGCAGGAGTGGACTTAATTGAGAACTTCAGTTGCACCCCCCTAGTTGATTCATTTTCAGTCTGGGGGCAGAGCCCCAGGAGGGGATATAAGCAGCTGTGTGCCAAGCATGCAGCGCAGCCAGCAAGGGACGAAGAAGAAGGAAGGGGTCCCAGGGCCAAGAAGAGATGGGAGAGCTGTCCAGTGGGTATATCCAGCTGCCCAGAAGAGCCCGAAAAATTCAGCTGATGATTGGGAGTGGTAGGTGGTGCAGGCATCACTGCTTGGGAGGGTTCGTGAGGGACCAGGACCCTGAGAGCCGCAGCAAGGCAGCTCGGGTCTCCAACCCTAGCATGAGGCTGGACTGCGTTGCAGGCGTTGCTGCACGGAGAGTCTGCAAGGGACTGGGATCCTGGGAGCTGCAGCAAGGTGGCTCAGGTCTTCAACCACAGCATAAGGCCGGGCACAGGAGTCAGCACTACTGCAGGGTGAGTCATTGTGAGGCATAAGGCTCAGGAGAAGGAGGGGCCGGGTGGTCTGGTACTCATTACCTGCAGTGGGTCTGCAAGAGCCCCAGGAATGGAGTGGTCCCTGTGTGCGGAGAGCACCATTCAGAGTAGCACAGCCCTGGCCATGCATGAGGGGCCCAGGCACACAGCTCCCCCCAAGAAGGACTGAGCCACTGGAACGCGTGAGCAAGTCACACCGCTCCCCTGAGGCCTGGACTGAGTCCTCCCTGGAAAAACATTAGCCAGGCCAAGGAGATTGTGAACACTGCCACACCTGGCTCCTTGGGACATGTGGGTCAGTGGGGAAATGTGTCTCCCACTGGGGAGTGACACTTGGGGAAGGTAGCCTCAATAAAGGGGCAGGAGGAAGAGAGCCCCTAGAGGAGGGGAACCACTAGAAGACTCTTGCATCTTATATTTTGGAGTGTTTATTGAGTATTTGATACATGCTGTGCGTCTTGGAGTGTTGATTAACTGTTAACTGTACGCCTTGTATCTTAGAGTGCCATTTATTGTTGTACTTACCTGTTCATATTGTTTGGAACCATTATTCTTACCATTTCTTTTTGGGTGTATATATAGTTATAGTTGTATGTACTTATAACCTATAAATGCTCACTTTAGTTCACTACCTTTTTATATATACCTATGTTAAATTTGCACCCGGCTAAAACATCACTTTCTGTCCCTCCTCTATTGAGACACAATAGGTGGAAGGGAACTGCGAGTGACTGCAGTTTCCACCCCAGCACTTGTGCCCTGCTGGCTTTCCCCTTCTATTGGTGAGGTGGGACACTCATTTTCAGGACACCTGGGTTACACAGAAAAAACCAGGATCCCTGCTGATGAGTCAGGGTAGCCAGATACTGGTCACATACTTGTATCATAGGTATGGAGGCTAAAGCATCTGCAAGACCATGCCTGTCTGCCACAAAAGTAGTTTAACCAGTGGAGTACTGAACCTCAATGTGATAAGTTCTCCAGTGCCTGTAACCCCGGGACATTCTGACTGAATAAGAAAACCAAGTTCTGCCACTACCCAGGCAGTCATCTAATGCTAGCTGAGGTACTAGTAGCAGTCTAGGTCTGGCAGCATGGAGCTCAGGCTTCTCCACATAAAGCCAGTTCAAGTATCTTTACACGATACTGCAGTCTGCAGGATAGGTATTACCTTAAGCAGGATATGTGCATTTACATAATTTCCTACATTACTGAGGAAAACAAAGCATGTAGGCAGATAGGAAGGCATAAGAGGCATAAGGGGAATGATATTAGGCTTTTTTGGCTTTAGCACTAAACATGCTGGCTTAGATTGTTATTGCTACAACCATTTTATTTTGATTTATTCATATCAGCCATTTTTAGGCCTCTTCAGCACTTCTCTGTAGCCATCATGCTGAAGAAGCCTTTGGCCAGGCTTCATTTTGCTTGGCTGGTGTCGGCTAGGGAGTGTGTGACACTGTTACACTGTTATCCAAGTCCATCTCCCCACAAGAGCTCAGACAGCCAAGCCCTGCTGGCCCTGATGGATATTGCTCAGCAGATCTTTGTCAGACCTGTTAAAACAAGATTTGTTACCATTGACCTACCAGCTCAGAGTTCATGCCTCTAACTTCAGAAGCAGTTATGTTCCATATAAAAGCATTATATTAGTGTCATTTACTTTTTGAAATAATTGACTGTTGTTAGATGCTCACCCTTAAGGAGGATTCGCTTAATAATGGTATTTCTTTATTATCCAGTGCTAGATGAGTAATTCATCCCTTTGCTTTTAGTTCCAGTATGGATCTGCTGCACATGGAACTGAGGGAGTTTTAACCTTAGACAGAGCCAGCTGCCATACAAACTTCCTCCTTACCTCTGCCAATATATTTCATTGTTGGCTCCCACACCCTGGCCTTCTAATCAGTGGGTGCCAATCATGAAGATATACAATGGTTTCATGTGTGTCCAACTCACCTGTTTGCTGGAGACCTGAACGAGACCAAACTTGTAAGTTCCTAACTTATTTTCACTTATTCCTATACATGAGCCAAAGCCACATAATTCAGATCTATATCCAGGTTTCAAAACCTCCTGGACCCATTTTTATATATATGCTCCATGACCTTTTTACTTACACCAAGGTAAAGTATATGAGTCTCAGGTCTCCAAAGATGGGTGGGCTGTTCAATTCTCAGGTTTTGGTTCAGAGCCATCATAGCATATGACCTAACAAAGATTTGAACCGCTCTCTATA
The DNA here is from genome assembly GCF_052110815.1 of Crocodylus siamensis. Lineage (NCBI taxonomy): Eukaryota > Metazoa > Chordata > Crocodylia > Crocodylidae > Crocodylus > Crocodylus siamensis. Next base: position 32,229,563 of record NC_143404.1, on the reverse strand, counting down.
AGTAAAAGGCTGATTTTCTTTTGATTTTATTTATTTTCATTGACTTCAGTGGTTTTATTTTTGATTTACACAGCTGTGAAATCAGAATCAGGCCCTCCATATGTTAGACCATAGTACAACAAGTCCCAGTTTGGCCCACTTCATTTTGACAATTGTTTTATTTATATTTGGAGCAGAGGACATTTTGGATCCTACATCTTAAGTAGCTGTTTGTTTTTATACCTGTTGACTGAATTTGGAGGAGAAGGTTATTCTAGCAGCATGCATGTGAGTAGAATGGTTCATTTTTGCCAACTGTCCTAGGGAGCAAAACATTTAAGCAGCAGGTAAGGTTCAAGTCCTGGTAGACTGGGCAAATTCTTCATCTTTGCAAAACAAATCAATTAAGTACCAGGCAGTTCACTGTATTTGATTTTTTGGGCAAGACCTTAAAAGCCAAAGTCCTGTCTGCTTTGCGTGGGCACTGAAGACCTCACAGTACATTTTGTAAGCGGTTTCCTCTCGAGTCCTCAGTCTAAATTTTCTAGGATGGAACAGAGGTCGCTGGGCAGCTCCAGATACAGTGCAGCCATGCAACACCCAGGACAGTACTGACTTCTGCAATATCAATTGCAGCAGCCTGACCAGCCAGTGCTGAAATCATGATTATGTTTGTGTCCCCCAACAAAGGAGGTGCTTGGGGATGCTGCCGTGGCCACTGTCCCCTCCTCCTCTATTCAATTACACTACTGGGATGCAGCTGAAAATATTGGCAGACAGTACTGGCATACAACATAGCGTAAGAGGATGATTACAGTCACTTTGTAAAAACGTAATTTCCTATGGGTGACCTCCAAACAAAAAAAATTCCAGTGGAAGGTGAGAGCACAAATCCCCTGTGAATGGAGGTCAGACATGTGGCTGCAGGTATAAGGAGTTATAGCATTATGTATTTTAAATGAAGATTACTATTACATTTTCAAAATTCATTTCAATATCCTAATCAACAACAACCAAACCAAACTCTAAACTGAAGCCCTACAGCTTTCTGTTTATCCACAGATGGGTAGTTTTGCCCAATAATGATCTTTTACACTGCTCGCTATAAATGATTTTCTGTCCCTTCAAATTTTTCTACTTTCTCTCCTACCTTGTAGTCAGAAACCAAGTCATAATTTCTCAGATCAGGATGGAGGAATTTGGATCAGTAAGTTGGGCATCTCTACACACTGCACATTCTCTAATGCCTACTGAAATACATGTATATCAATTGCACCTGGCAAACCTTTTAACCTTAAGCAGAAATAAGTGGAACAATCCTGCTCCCTTTGAAGTAAATAAGGTTTTCTTCTGCCAACAAAAGTGGGTGCAGTACTGGCGACCACGTTATTTCATACATGAAAAACCAGCTGTTCCATAGACCAGTAGATGTAGATAAATTTTATATAGCTCACTCTTGACATGGGATGTAAAAGTTTGGATGTAAAAGTTTGGATCCAGCAACCACCTGCTCCTAAAGTTCCATCTTGTGTTCTTCAAAACAGTTAACTAATCATTGACTTCAATGGAAGTTTGAGATGCATGTGGAATACAGGACTGAGCTCTAGATATACAGAAATTTTGCAGATATAGAATGTGTGGATTGCTGCAGCAGCAAGTTTAGATAACACCTGATATGCATTGCTTTTGCTCCGATGACCCATTTGTTCACAAGCAAGGTCTGCATGTGGTTATCCTTGCTTATAATGCATGCAACATGAACATTCAAACACTGTTCTCATCTCAAACTCTATGCACTTAAAATAGCTTGGAAATATAATCAACTTGCATAAAAAAAAATGTCTGTAGGGGTGGAAAGGACCTGACAGTCATATTGGGATGCAGGCACACTGTCTCCCAAAAGAGAAAAAAAACACACAGATGTAGAAACAGGTGTTCCGGATATGTCTTTCCCACCTTACATCCCTGTCCAAACTAATCCACATTTGAGGACACAAAGCACTGTAAGCATTCCTTCTTCTCCTGATACAACTGTGTTCATTCTTCCATCCCACAGCTTTCAGCACCATGCATATTCCATCCACACAGAACATAACTTGCATACCTTACTCAACCACAAACACACATCCTACTCGCAGTCTACTGTGCTTGCTAGCACAGAACAGGGAGAGAGTATTATAGCTCACTTCTATTTTGGCTGTTGTTCCAAGGCATGTGCATCAAGAAGGAGATCCCCTTTGTCTTTTACCCATTTTTCCTGTGTCTCAGAAATCTAGACCTTATTCAACCTCTTCCTGTCCCTTTATAAACAGAATTGTCCGGGAAATATAGGGAAGAATGTGACTATATGCTTGTTTTAGCTACAAAAAGGAATAATTATGATTTCAAATGAAAAAGTCCTGTTAGATTATTTCATACTTCCCCAGTAGAGGATGTATACAGCACACTTTCACACTGCCTTTTAGACAAAAGACCAATTTGCTATAATTGCTATAGATCCTATTACCATATTTACTCAAATACAAGAAGAGGTATTTTCCCCCAGTTGTCATGGGGAAAAAAGCCCTTTATTTATAATTGCATACAAGAAATCTCATTGTCTATCAAAGGCAATGGGAACCACCTAAGAAGCTGATTAAATGCAGACAACGTTAAGCATGACCATGGCCCATATTGGGTAAACTTACTGATAGGAACTTTTTTTTGTGCCACTTAAAAAATTCAGCAGTTGCTCCCCCAGGAAGGAATGAGTATTAGGCCTGGAGGTACTGCAGTACCAGGTCAGCATTGAGAGACACTGAAGCAAGGTCCAACTCCCTTCCCTGGTGCCAGAAATGCTGATGGGAACCCTTTTTTTTTTTTTTGGCCCTTAAAAAAACCAAGCAGGTGCTCCCTCTAATTAGTTAGAGTCTTAGATTCTGTGAAGCTCTCGGTTAATTCGATAGCAGTAGGACCTATCAATAACCCAAATACAAAGATTGGAAATTAAAAGGGGACGGGTGCCCAGAAGACCAAAGTTATCCCCTTCTCATATGGTCATTTGTTTCTTCACTGAAAATTGTAAATAGAAGTGCACTGATATAGATTTTGGTGGCTGATACCAATAGCCAATGTTTAAGAAGGCTTGTCAGCTGATACTAAGCTGGGCTGGGGCTGGGGCTGCCCAGCTGGGACAGGGTGGGGCATGGGACAGAGCTGTGGTTCATCTGGCACACTCCAGGAGGGTACAGGAGGAAGGCATGTGCCCCCAGATCTGCACAGGGCAGGGCAGGCTGCAGATGCAGTCTGGGCCTGGGGCTGGGGCTGGGACTGTGCAAGGCTGTTCCTAGCCAGGGGTTTAGTGAGGCTGCACTCAGGGCAAGCAGTGGCGGCACTGGGAGGAGCGTTACAGGGGGGCTGCAGCCCTCCCAAAATTTACCATAGGCCCTCCACAGTCCCCTCCCAGTGATGCCACTGCCCACCCCAAACACAGCCCCAGCTCAACTCCCCCCCACATGCGCCAAAATGAGCCCAGCGCAACCCTGGTCCCAGCCTGCAGCTGCAGCCCACCCCACCCTGCACAGAACTGGGAGCACATGCCCCCCCCCCACATGCCCTCCCAGGGTGCATGCAGCAGCTGGAGCTACCCCTCACAACCCCTGGGCAAGCTATGGCTATGTCCCACATCCCGCCCAGCTGGATAGCATCTGCCCAGCCCCTGCTCCACTCCCTCCCTCACTGCAGGGGGGCGTTGATCTGCCCCCCCACCATGCCCCTTCTCTCCCCCCTCCCCTTCCACCACAACAGACTTACCAGCTGCATGCAGCTCTCCATGCTGCCAGGCTATGCTCCTTGCTGTCTACATGCACACCATTGGCAAATCTCACTGTACTGGTAAATATATCAGTCAAATTATCGGCCACATCAGGCCAATTTCCAATACAAGCAATTTTCTTTATGTTGTTGCCAATCCAATATCGGACTGATGTATTTGTGTACCTCTAACTGTAAGAGATGTATAGAATGAGATAATACCTTTTTTAAGAGTACAGACAATGATTCAGCAGGGGACTGTAATAGCAACACAGGATATGATGCCACTTTACTTCATTACTTTGTCTCATCTTCTGTGATTATTGTAATTCTTATAGGTTCCGTAAGATTTATAAGCAGCTACTGTGGGAGGATTGTATCAGTAGAGCACAAACTTTAGTAAGCGTGCTCTACAACAGCTCTTTTCTACATGCTCCTGCATTGTGACAAGGAGGTAGGAATTTGCTACCGGTCCATATCTGCAGAACTCTCCCTGGCTCACTTAATCTGGCTAGCAAGAACAGGGACTGTTTCACTTGTTTCCCACCTTTCTCTCTCCATCTGCTCTGTTCAGGCTACTTACCCATGTAGACCCAGATCCAATGCCTAAATGGGCATCATCGAATCATCTGGGTAGGGTTTCAGTCCTCTCCAAGGGTGCATGTACTCTAAGCCACACTGTACCCCTACTTTAACCATAGCATTGAGAGTCTACAAGGCATCTGTTCATTTCAACCGGTATTATAGTGATGCAGTGATTTTATATAAAGTAAAATAGTTCTGGATATTTGGTTTTTAAAGTGAAAAGATAGAAAGTCAGGAACTTGGAAAAATGAACTGAGAGTACAAAGTCTTCATGTCAGAAAAGCTGGAAACTCAAACCCAAACTCCATTTTGCCCCCTCATTCTCTACTTACTGGTGATGGGGAATGCTGTTAGCTGGGATATTTAAGAAAATAAAGTTTCCCATAGTTATGCTTTAAAACTCTGTAGATTTTGTTGTTTAATAAAGTAAATTGAACCATCATTCTAACCTGTGTTATGTATGTATAGAACCATCTTGTCACTGTTGTGAGAGACTTTGGGGATAATAGTGAGTCAGTGGCCCATTCAAAGCTGGACTCAGAAATGTTTATATCTGCTTTGTGGCTGGGACTTGTGATTGTGACCAGCAGTGGAGGACAAATTGGAAAGAGTAAATTATCCAAATAGGTGCGATGGGTGGAGACATGTTTTGAAAGCCTACTTGGAAAACACATTATATAAGGTGGCATATTCCCCCATTCTGTAAAGTGAGGGTCAGAAAGGGTCTTGTCTAAATTCTAGATCCCAACTGCATTTGGAAGCAAACTCAACATACTCAGTAAGAGGGTTTGCCTCTGATGGCTGAAGAGGCCCCAAGCCCTGTTTCCTTTTACAAAAATTTTACCCTGGACTTGGATAATTCCCTGAATTATAATTATAATTCCCTGCCTCTGGATCTAACCCCTTCTGCGATGTTCCAATTCATCCAGCTGCAAGCTCTTGCTTCATCAGAGTATAATTCTGTATTCCAAGGGGTGAAAGAAAGAATGGGAAACATAAAGCCACCAGCATCTTTGCTTTTGCTTCTCACTGACATTAGAAAGAGCAACATGAAAATGAATTAATGATGCTTCAGGGATAGGGGGTTGAACATTTTGGAACTTCAAAAAAGGTTTTATTGCACTTTGATTGAAGGTTTGGGCAAATATTATTCAGCTCCCATTCTAACCAAACCAGTTTGCCCATCCAGTTGTCAACCAACAACCCTGGTGGTGAGGCTAAGGTTGTTTGATAACCTCTGAACTCAGTGGAAGTCTTTCCATCGATTGCACCCTTTGGGAAAAAACTCTATAAGAAAGCTTTTATATTTATTTAAGCTACACCCCAGCTATCTAAAGAAGTAACAGCAGCAGAGAATTTTCAGGTTTATTATTTTCATTTCAGCTGCTGGAATGGTGTGGACATAATGTGAACAAACGAACAAGCCAAGAGGGTGTCTGTCAGTCATTGAGCCAGTTTTCAGATCAGACAGACACAAGCCCATAAAAATACGTTCAACCCAAAAGTCATGATAATAAATAATTTATTTTCATACATTTCAAAGCACCAGATACAGTAAGTCAATGTTTTCCTTGGAAGCAGGCTTTGCTGGGCGGCTGCATTAGCTTCCCACACCAGAAATAACATGTAGTGTATGAGTGTAGGGAGACACCGACCACCATTCTGCCAAAGCCTACTTGATTTTAGCTGAAGGCTGCTGAGCCTGAGTAAATCACTCTGCAAGAAATAAATGCGCATTTATGAGATGCACACCATTGGCAAATCTCACTGTACCGGTAAAGAGATTGGGTCAGCCAAGCAGTCATCTGAAGAGTGCTGACTTCTAGATGTTTTTTCTTCATGTTCATTCCTCATTGGCCCTTCACAACAGATGAAACATGCTAGAGGTCATTTTAAAACCATAGGGATCTCACTTGGACTGGTGCTTAAAGCTATAAAAGAAAACACATGGCAAAACTAGATCTAATCTCCATTCAGATAGGGAGTGAGTGTCATAACGATCAAACTCTCCACTCTCTACCATCATTCCCATAAGACATATAAGGATTTTTAGTATCAGTAGCTGTACAGGAAAAACCCTAAAATGCCATTCCCAAGAATGATGAAGAATGATCCATGGTTCTTGTGGGAACCAGGCACTGGAATGTGGAATACATTGGGTGAAGTCACCTATGCAGAAGAACACAAACATGGGCACTGGATCTTGCAATAGTTTCTTGGGCTTAAATACTTCTTTATGAACCTTAGAGAAACTTCCACTCTGTACTACAGGTATGAATGCACGATATCCTTCTGTAGTAAAGGGTGATGGCTAGAATGACACCACAGCTCAGAGCTGAGGACAGGTCTGTCAACTCCTATAGCATATAGGACCCCTTGCTTCATTTGTTAAATTAGTTGGAAGATATATGATGAATGAGGTAGGCAGGTGCAGCCCAGTGCTGCCCTGAATTCTCTCTCTGTCTTGACCAGTGTTCTGGATGGTGCTGGCCAAGTTGCTGGAAACAGACTTTTAATGGGCGATCACTACTTATGTATGCCTCATTTTCTGGGTTGCCTGATGAGATACCCTGAAATCGGACTTCCAAAGGTGATTAATATTCACACCTACAGCTGAAGGCATAGGGAGTTGTGCTTTGAACATATAAAGCACTCTATAAAAAATAGGTCCTAAGTATCTCAAATTGGACATCCAAACTTAATGGATACCTTTGGGCCAGGTATAGACATTACACTTTTACCAGTATATGTGATTGGAAACTGGTTTATACTCATAACAGAACAGGATTTTGTCATATATAGACTGATTTTAAAATGGCAGACCCAGTCTAATATTTGCTTCTCCCCCCGCCCAAAGGGTGAATGTGTGTTCTGTTCACTACCAATCTAAATTATGCCATTTACAGGGAATGTCTACATATGCACTTTAATGCACATTAGCTTATTTTAATGTACATTAAAGCATCACTAAAATCTGTGGGCTACTATAAATATGCAGCAAGAAAGTTCTGACGTGTTGTAAAGCCACTGTGTTGGAGCAGGCTCAATTAATGCAGAAATGAATGCACTTGTGGCAGGGCAACTTTGGTGCCTGCCACTTAAATAGGCTTGATCCAGCAGATGCGATGCAGCTCAACGAGACAGGCACATGACTGTGGGAGGGCTTCTGGATTGGAGGATGGGGCTGAGTAGCCTCACTATAAATCCAGAACCTCATAGCTGAGCAATCAGTTGCTGCAAAGAGCTGGAGGGAGAACACTGTTCAGCCAGAGATGCTGCCCGTGGCAGGGTGGTCCCCAGGAAATGCTACACCAGTGCCTCTCTAGTGAAAGGCGAGTATGGGGTGCCATCTGGCATCAGCGCACATGACTTGGTGGGTTACCCTGTAGAGGGGACAAGCAAGGGGTCCAGGCATGTCATCAGGCCTGAGATCCAAGGGGTGTAAGGCCTAGTAGCCCCAGTGAGAGGGCAGTGAGGTGGTGGTGTAGTGGCCCTAGTGAGAGGACATGTGTGAAAGAAGCCTGTATAAAGTAGGGTTTGTGTGGGTGGGTCTGAAGGCTTGTGCATGGACCACATAGAGTAGGGTTTGCATGGGTGTTCCTGAAGGACTGTATATAGGCTGGCCTTGATTGAATGAGAGGAGTTTGGAGGGCCCAAGAAGGCAGACCTACATGATGACAGAGAGGACAAGCAGCTCAATAACCTGACTAGAAAAACTCTTGACTAGTCAGTGCTGGGGCCAGGACCAGAACGATTGAAGGGCCAGAGCACCCACTGTGAGGGATACCTAGAGCCAGGGCCCTGGGGTTCTGACTGGCCTGGAGGTGAGGCCACGGCCTATGTGGCCAAAGGTCCTAGATGGGGCCATGCCCAAGAGGGAGAAGGGTTCAGGGAGCTTGGCAGTCCAATTTGAAGGCAGAGCAGACCGCCTGAGAAGGGGGGATCCAGGTGGGATCTGATCACCGGGTGGGCATGGAATGCAGTCCATCTTGGTGTCAAAGCCACATAGTGATGCCATCTCCAAGGCATGGGACACAGTGTAGGGATGGTATGGAGCCATGTATTACACCCTTGGCATCAGGCAGTAAATCGGCAACCTCCCACCTTGGTAACAATTATTAAGTTACATCAAAGGCATGTCAGGAAAGGCAGGTGGGCGGACTACCCATGACAGGTGGGCAGGCCAATGATTTGACTGGCCATGAGATGGCCCCCTGTCATAGCACTCCAGCAGCCTCCAGTGTCACATGTATCAGCAGCCCCACACTGAAAAATGGTGGCAGGGTGCTTTAAAATAAAGCTCATTCAATGAGCTGTAGTTCAAATTGCCCCACTGCCATATTTCAGTGTGGGGATACTGATACACGTGACACCTGGGCACTTTTAATTAGCATGGTTTGCTCATTATAGTGCTCCCCCATCTCCTGGAGCACATCTATAAATGCCCCATTCTATTTTGTTAATGTGCATTAAAATAGGCTAATGTGCATTAAACATCACTTTAAAACTGTGGTCTTTAGTTAATGCATATTAAGATAGGTTAATATGCATTTTTTTAGTTCCTCACAGATGTTTATACATGTGCTGCGGGAGTGGGGGGAAGGGCATTTTAATTACAGTGGCTCCAAGAGCTGCTCTAATTAAAGCACTCAAAGTGTCTTATGTATCAGTGTCCTCACATTTCAAAATGGCAGCACAGGCACTTTGTCTAAAGATCATCAAACAAGCTTTAGATAAAGTACCTCCGCTGCCATTTGAAGCATGGGGACACTGATACCCGAGATACAGAAGGCTACTCGAGTGCGGTAATTGCCATGCTTTAACATGCTGGAACTGTAGCATATCAAAGCAGCCTCCCTGCTCGTGTATAGGCACTCAGAAGGCATTTTTACACATGGCACGCTTTTGAACTAAAACACATTGAAGGTGCTTTCGTTCAAAAGTGCGCTGCCAAGATTTTCTGCATGCTGACACTCATTTGGCTGCTTATACAAGTGCATGCAGCACAGCACTGGCCACCTCAGCTCACGTGTGGAGCAGACTCAATTAATCAAGTCTGCTCTGAAGCAGTGGATCCCCAGCATGTCGTGGGACCAAAAAGTATGTCCATAAATGCCCAGAGGTACTTGATTTAATGTGCATTAACTAAATGCACGTTAATGCATGTGTAGACACACCCACAGAAAACCATATAACTTAGATCAATCCACCTCAGGCTTTTTGAATGCCTATAACCTAGCTTTGATATTAATCTCCCTGCATATTAGTTCATTATCCTTAAAATGAGGATAATACCCTCTCACATCCCAGAGAGGGGCTGTGAAACCAAATTAATTGTCTGTGAACACTTAGATCCTATAATGATGAGCACCATAGAAAGCATAGTTTGATTTGTATGAAATAAATAAAATTTGATTGAATAAAGGAGAGAAAACATAATAGTTATTCATTGAGTACTTTCCATTCTGTGTCCTGTGGAAAATGTAGGATGGGATCATATAATTAGAGTCTGCTTTACAATGTATAGGCACAGGGCAGCTGCATTAGGTTGCATAGGCAACCTTCATTCTGCCTTTTCCCAATGCAGGCTGCTTAATTTTGCAACATTAATAATGTTCTTTTACAATAGTTTGTGCGTGTGCTAAACAAATTAAGGTTTTGTAATGTAATAATACATCCCTTCAAACCAGGGCTCCATTCATGCAGGTGCGCTTAAGCATGTACAATAAACTGGAGGTGAAAATGCATTTATTCTTCTAGCTACCTGATTGATGCCTCATGGGTGGAATTCAATATGGGTGTGAAGAACACACCTGCAACAATGGAGGCTAGATTTAAAAATCAGTTCCATGTCTTCAATGGCCTCTAGGAAGACTTCTACTTATAGTACTTATTATTATAGAAAATTGGACTAGCTTGTCCATAAACTTAGAAGGAGGCTGGGTGGGGCCATATTTGGAGAATATAAAAATAAAGAACAGAAGATTATTAGCAACATATGCCAAGGCCTATCTGGTCTGCTGTTACAACCTAACAAAATCTTATTTGTGTGACTTATAACACAGGTTGGATAAGCATTTGAGGATAATCAGCATAAACAGTTACCCCAAACTCAAACCACATCTGAATCTCCTTTATCATTTGAAAAAGTTTGCAAACAGGTTTTTATTTTAATAGCCCTTAGCTGTGCACTTCCAAGATTTATCCAGAAGTAGAAGAAGTAAAGCAATCCTGTTTCCATCTTCCCTCCATATGAAAACCTAACTGTGCAGATATGTACTACAGTTATAGGCAGGTAAGGCCCATGTCACGTACACCTGTTAAATAGTTTCATAGTTTCTAGGGTCGGAAGGGATCTGAGCAGATCGTCTAGTCCGACCCCCTGCTACGGCAGGAAAAAGTACTAGGTGTTTGTCTAGCCTCCTCTTAAATCTTTATCTTTAAAATGCAATATGAACAGTAACATTACTTGTGTGCATGCGTGTGTGTGTGTGTGTGTGTGTGTGTGTGTGTGTGTGTGTGTGTATTATGCTAGTACCTGGGAGTACCACTTATGGGCCAGGACCCATTATAACTAGGTATATCACAGACACAAAACAGAAAGATCGTGTCTGTCCAAAATAACCCACCTTTTATTTACCATGCTTGTTGTATCTCTGTGATTTACAAATCGCATGTGCTTAGTTTGCTACTAAGAGGAAGGCTTTTTTTTTTTTTAACTGACAGTCCTTCAAAGTAGGTCTGAGCTCTTAGACTCAAGCTTAGGGTCTCTCTTTTCTCAGTTTTCATTATCAGGAAGTAAAGTCCAACTGGTCAAGTAGCATAGAAACTTATTCTCTTCTAGGTGTTTGCACAAGTGTGCTATGACTAACTGACTCTGCAAGGGAGAGTTGTTAAATAATTCAGTTCTTGATGAATAAAAGAGAATAGAGTCCATCTAAACTGCACTGGCACCTAAAGGTTTAAATAGTACTGAAGATACATCTTTTGTCAGAAAAAATAGCCATGACTGAATACACTTCTAGATCAGAGCTGATGGGAAAGATATGGTCTTTTTTTTTCACAATGCCAATCTTTTTTCAGAGCAGACATGCACTTTTGACACCTGAAATATCCAGTGACCACCACTGCCAGCTAAAATTTATATTCTTTTAACAAGAATAAATAATAAGTTTTGGAAGGAGATTTCAGCCAAGCTAATGGGTTTTGGAAGAAAGCAGCCAAAAGGCTTAAGCCATCTTCACATTACTCTTATTTGGGGCTACATCTTGTGAGGTATAGAGCACCCTCTACACAGTATTTTGTTGGGAGATGAAGGCACTTGGCATCAAACAGGATTGGGGGTTGAGAGAAAAATAGGAAAGCAAGTGCTAACAAACATTTCACAGAAGCAGAGCTCTAACGCTGGAGGCCTCCAAGCTTTCTAATACTTTGTTGATTTCAGTAAGCTAGTAATACTGAGACGTCTCCTCCATATAAATCTTAAGAGCTGAGCGATCATCACAAAGAGAGCTTTCAGTCAGAGGTTCACTTTCAATCACTACGGTCGTGGAATTAGAACACCGAGTCTTATTTATGCGTCCAGCAACAGCATAAGACAGGCATCATCTCATCTCAAGGGTCTGACATGTACAAGTGTCGTTGTCCAATTCATAAATTCTTGCATTTAAAAGTTTAATAAGCTCTTCATCTGATTTCTTAATGTTTTTCACATAAAGTGAAAGTTTTTCCTGGCACAGTAAGGATTGTAATTTCTTTTATCTGCACCCCATAAAGGGCTAGGATGTCTCTTTGAATTCGGCCAGTAATTTGAAAGTAATCCAGATTTTGTTTTTCCTGAAGGTTTAAATGAAAAGTGAATGTTTTAAGTGGAGCAGTATGAGCTACATTGCATTTGGAAATGTTACCACATCAGCAGTAGAGTTCTGGAAAAATTCAAGGAGTTATTAAAAACCTTAAAACTCAATTGTTTAGGAATTAGGTACATAGTTTAAAAATGACGTTTTGGCAGGGCTGGGGGATTTTACCCTTCCCACCAAATATTAAATTAAAACTCTGTTGTATGTCCAGTCTTAATTGGCCATCATCCAAGAGCCTCCAATGGTTCCTGATTGATCTGAACTGAAACGCAGGAGGTGGCAAATGGTTCAGCATTTACTGTTTATGTAGAATTGCTTATCTTCTTTTTAAAGAGAGTTAGGTCCTGATTCTGCATACTGGAAACAAAAAGAATTTTGCCCCTGAAATCAGTGGGAGCAGGTTTGGAAAGGGAAGCTGTTAGAGCAGGATGGCTCCATCCCACATAAATAGCCCAAGCTGAGAGCTGGGGTTTCTTGATCTGGGCTGCTTCTTTCATGCTGGAGGAATACAAGAACATCTGGTCCTGGCTACTGTTTCTCAACTGGATCATCAACTTGTGCCTCACTAAAATGAATGGGAAACACATGTGGGCTTTATTTTCAAAAAGTTGTACTTCACCGATGCAATGAAAGTAGTGATTTTCATGTGCAATTAGATACAGAGATGTAGACAAGCAACAATTTACATGCACACTATCATTTCCAATGAGGCCCTATGTGCATTCACATGTGCTTTACACGTGCAAAATTTGCACATGGTGAAGAGGCATGGGAAAGTATTTACATGTGCAACTGTATCTTCCCACAGCAATGCCTGGGAATTAGAGAGTGCTAACTCAGTCAACATTCTGTGTTCAAACCTGATGACATTCTCATGTTTATCTTGTTGGCCCTACTAGGAATATAATTAATTATTATTTATGAATTGCATTGCAACAACATGGCAGTGTACAGGCAGGGAAGAAGGCAGAAGGCTTGGGTCACCACTGCGTTGCTCTACTTTTCTGTCAGCCATGGAACTGGTATAATAATGTTCAGGTCCAAAATCCCTTCAAACTTGCAACCTAGGCAGATATGGGAAAACGAAGAAAATGAGAAATAAAAAAATGAACCCCCGTGTAAGGGAACAACAACATTTTCCACAAGCAGTATTTGTTTATTCACTTTCTGGTTGTTGAGATTTGAGTTCACATGTTCAAGCCCCTCTCCATAAGCACACAAGGACTAGAAACTTCATTTGTTTTTAATGAAAGCTAAGAATCTCCCTAAGCAGAGACTGCAGAAAAGAACAAATGTTACAAGATTTAAGACAAAATGATGACAGATCAAAATCTGTTAAAATATTCAATTTTGTTGTTGAATGAAAAAAATGGGAATTTGCACAAAAATGAAGCAATAATACACTTTCAATTTTTCAGGGCATTTTGCTTTGTTTTGCTTTGTTTACAAAATAAAATGCTATTTTCCAAACAGTTCTGGAGGAGGTTGGAGGAGGAATTTGGAAGCGTGGCCTTTTATAGAGGTATATATACGTTCAATTGCCTGCTCTCTTACAGTTTCTCTTTGAAATCCTGAGTGAGCTAATTAGTCTTTCTGTAGAATGGGAAATATTAAAAATGCTTTGCATGGCTATTGTAGGTAATGCAGTACACTGTGTAGACATGTCCTAAAAAGCATTGCGTTCTTTCAGGTCCCTTTACCATCTGTAAGGTACAGCATGCCAAACACATACATTTACCTGAGTATAATGCATGAATATAATGTACTTGCATAATTTCTAGTATCAAAAGAATTACTCATTTTAAGCATAGTTCTGCCTGGCTTTGGGAGGCAGAGAGGGGAGGGGGAGGGGGAGGAGGTTCACCCTAGGACAGATTACCAGTTTTTTATTTGTTATATATTTTACTTATTCCATTCTTTTTCTTACAACAAACCGAAGAATATTGAGGTGCCAACTTACAGAACAAATATAGAAGTACAGCATAAAAAGTGAAAAGACCAAGATATTTATATATTAACCACTATATTCCAAATACATAGACATCAAAAATAACAACAAAAGAAAGAAAATATTTAGGGAAATCAAAGTTAAAATAGAAAAGTGTGGCAGGATGAGAGACACAGTGAGGGGTGGGCAATGGCATACAGAGATTTTTTTAACTCCTTCTCTCCTTGGTCTCCTGCAGTGACCTGTAGTTGACCAGTTCTAAGGAGTGATCCCAAACGGGCTCACTTTGGGAGGTTTGCTCTCTGTTCTATATACTGCATTACTCAAATCTAAAATGACCCCCCCCCCAATAATTAGATTCTATATATGCAAAATTTATAAATTTGATATTATTTTCCAGGTATAGAATCTAATTATTGTACAGTGGTCTTAAATTTGTCTCCCCTAACTGCTACAGCAGGGAGAGCAGTGGCTAAGCGGCTCAAGTGACCCCCTTGCCCTCTGCCCTGCCACTTCTTTCCCCTGCAGGCTTCTTTCCCCCCAGGCCACCTACACCCCCTCACACCAGTTCCCCACAATCTCTGCCCCTTCCCTACTACTCCCCACAATCTCATCTTCCTCCCTCCACCCTGCCTCTACTTACTTTCAGTTGTTCTTTGAGCTCTGTTCCCTGCTGGGGCCCCAAGCTTACCATATGGAAGCACAGCCCTTGCCAGGCCATGCAGCAGTGGCAGCAGTGCTGATTGGCCAGGCAGGAGATGGAGGTTTTCTATACTCTGTGCCCGGGAGGGAATGCAGCCTGAACTGAAGCAGAGCTTTACTTGACAGTAAGGGCTGGGGGAAGGGGAAGAGGCGGTGGAGGGAGCATAAGCTGCAGAAGGCAAGCAAAGTGTGTGGGGGAGGCAAGAGGTTGCTGTGGGTCTGACTCTCGCTCCAATCCATACCTGGACCAGGGTCAGAGCTGCAGCGGCTCTCCCCTCCCCCCCGCCCCCCCCTTTTTACATGAATCTAAGGCAAGTGGCTTTTTCCTCATGCTGACTCTGTGTGTGTGTGTGTGTGTGCATGTGCGTGTGCACGTGCGTGTGCACGGGGGGAGTAGTCTTAGATTTGAGTAAATGTGGTACTCAAATCCTTTCTCTCATAGTCAGGCCACCAATCTCTTAAATTCACCTCCCTGTTTTGGAGAGTGAGATCTACTTCTCCTATATAGCAAATTCTGACATTTAGCAACCAATACATCTCTAGGGAATCATCCTCTTTGGTATGGTGGTACCCTCTATGTCAGGGGCGGGCAATTATTTTGGGCAGAGGGCCATTTACTGAGTTTGGCAATCCATCAAGGCCACATGACAGGCAACCCAGGGCAGACTAATATTAATTTTCTAAATGTTTTAGGGGCCCCGCAGGCCGGATAGAATGGCCTGGCAGGCTACATCTGGCCCCTAGGCTTCATTTTGCCCACCCCTGCTCTATGTGCTGTGTAGATGACCCAGGGCTGCAATAATTGTTTTAAAACCAAGTGAAGCCTGTAGGACCATGTTAATTCTCCTTTCAGTACCATTCCAGAATCTCCCACATTGATCACTGAAAGCAGCTTTCATTTTCTGAAATGTTGGGAATGGCCAATGCAGATGAAAGATGCTATTTTGCCAACTGAGTTGTGATCAGAGGTCTCAGGTAGTTCCCTAACCTCTCCTCTTGATGTATTTCACTATGGAGGAGAGGGGCCTATCACAATTCCATTTTGTTGTTCATATCTATGTGAATCCTTGTTGGATCACAGGAACTCAGACAGTGGAGCAGCCAGTTTGGGGAAATAATATAAAATTGATGCTTTGGACAGCACTCCCCAGAAAAAAATCAAGGTAAATAGGTGATGGATTTAAGTATGTTGCCATATTGCTTTATTTGGTAGGTTGTGCTGTAGGAGAGAAGTTAACAAAGTGATCTGGTTTTTAATTATTACTTGGGCTATGTAGAACATGACAGGGTTTCCAACATTATTATTCCTCCCTCCACCCATTTTTAGCATGGGGTTCACCCAGATTGGGTTCTCTACATAAGATGAAATTGATAACAAGCCTGCTAAGTTGATCCCTGTCTGGTTTAGATGGAGGAGATTCAGTCTTTCTCAGTCTTATTCACAGTATGTAGAATTCAGTTTGGATCTGGGCTGCAATCTAAGAGATTCATCTTCATCTTCATCTTCACCCATGCAGTTATTCTATTTCCAATGAGATATACACATTGTATATCCTGGCTTATCACAAATGTTCTATGATCTAGATTCAGTTCCAGTGCTGTGTTGAAGATGTGTGAACATAGCAATCATCCCAAACTTTTTTTTACTCTGCAATGTGAATGGTCCCCAAATACAGTTACTGATAATCACATGAAAGAAAGGTCTAGTCTACAGCAGTTGAATTAAATGGATAATTGGACAAGAATTCCCATCCTTTTAAGAACTGGACATGGACAATCCAAGCCAACCCTATCAATAACTTCTTCAGTGTCTAGCAATATTACTACAAAAGGATTCCTCAAGGGCTGATATTATAATTTATTGAAGAATTGCCTGAGCTTTTCTGAGTCATACCTAGATGTAATAAATCCAATCTGACCTATATATGAACTATTTGAGAACTGTTTGCAAGCTACAAGCAATAGTTTTGCCAAAATGTTTTGCATTAGAATTTATCAGTGCCTGCCTACACAAATTCAAATAATCTGGAAGAATATCGCCCAGATTTGTTCTCCTGGTAGAGAAACTTACCCAGAGCCACATGCACAGATGTTCAAATGAACCCCAAAAGAGTGGAGAGTATGAAGGGCTGACATTTTGTAGCTGGGGTGAGGGCCTGTGCACACATCCCAGCATGCTCTGCAGGCTTCCTTAGTCTGCCTGGCAACAGATGCTGCAGTGTATAGGGTAGCCCTAATTGGCTGACCCAAACTGCCCATGGTCAAACTCCAACATAAAGTGGACATTGTGAAGAGGGGTGTTCTGCTCCCTGCTAGAGCAGTAGAGTCCAGTGAGCAACACACTGGCCATGCCTACATGAGATGCTGACTGTGCAGTCATTATTGCACAGTCATATAGTACTTGTATAAACAAGTACTAAATGACTGCCCAGTAACCCAAGTTACTGTGCAGTAGTGCCGATGAATACCTTTTTGTGATGCTACTGCTCAGTAGCCTAATGCTACTGGGCAGTAGCATCACATCACAGCTTTTGCCATGTGATGCCACTGTGCAGTAGTATCAAACTACTGTGCAGTCAGTGTCTCATGGCTGCTGTCTTCCTGAAGGAAAGGGAGGATATTGGAGAACTATGTTCTCTTCTGAGAGAAGCCACAGCATGTACAGATATTTGCTCTCCCAAAATCTCCTGGGAATTTTTTAACCCTGTTGTCCCCAAGTAATTTTTCTCCTGGAGCAAGTATTTTAGCACTGGGAGAAAAAGCCTGACCATTTGTGGATTCTCCTGGGAGACCAGCAGCTCTCCCAGGAGGAATTATGAGTGTACAGGTGTTCAGGCTTTTTTCCCCCATGGCAAAAATGTTCACTCCAGGAGCAAATAACCTTGGAACAACCAGCGTTAAATCATTCCAAGAGAGTTTCTCCTGGGAGAGTGAACGTCTTTACATACTTTGGCTTCTCTCAGAAGAGAACATAGTTCTCAAGCATTCCCCCAACCCTCCCACCTTTGCATGACAGTGTATCCCTTCACTGGACTCTGCTGATCCAGCAAAGAGCAGAACGCAGCCCTTTCACAATCCCTATATTGTGCTGCAGGGGAATGCAGGTTGACCATGGGCAGTTTAGGTCAGCCATTCAGAGCTGTCCTATGCACTACTGCCATCTATTGCTAGGCAGACTAAGGAAGCCTGCAAAGCATCCTACCCTCCCAGATTATTTGAATGTGTATGCATGCAGCCTGAATGTCTGTATGAGGCCAGTGGCCTTTATCTTGTTCAGTCAGTGGGGTCTTCCCTTGCTTTGGTATAATAGTTATCAGTGATTCTTGTATTCTTGGAAGTATGGAGGGCCACTTTATAGATTCAGCAAATTAGCAAAGAGTTTCTGGAATATTTGCCCCAAATATATTTTAGAAAATTCCATTGACAATCTACACAGCCCAGGAATTCACCATGTTAGCTTTGATTTCCACACATTTTTGTGAGTGCAATAAAGACAAAAAGTTTGGAGTTTTTGTGTTCTTCGTGGAGCCATTAGAGAAATTGCTAACATTCTGCAACTAAAGGCTGTTCAGATGTCACTGACAATGAATAATCACTAACAGAACAATTGCAAACACTGCTGGGTTAAGAAGTAGGTAAACTGGATTTCAGTATGTTTGAGCTGTCGGCAAAATTCTGCATCAGTCACATGTAGACAACTCCATTAACTGCTACTGGAATAAATGAGATGTAAAGGAGATCCTAATTTGGTTTTTTTGTCTAGAGAATTAAGCTATAAATGGATAGACTTCCTTCTGTTATGCTATAAAGTCCTTTAGAATCATATTTCCACTAGTGGACTGTTTGGATTATCATATAAGCAAAATTATGCTGAGATTGAAAAGATGCAGCAGAAGGCACCAGAATGATTCAGGGCTGTCTGTTTGGGGGGAGGGGAGGGTGCGTGGGGGAGGGGAAGAAAACTATAATGGTTGTACTTCAAGAGCCAGCATTTGCCAGGAGTTATCAGGGGCATCTGATACCATTGCTTTTCTACCTCTAAAATGGAAAATAACTCTGTGATAGCTGTTGGCAAATGCTGAGGATTGTAAGTGCCAGCTATCCCACTATATGCAGCCCTCGATCAATATGACAGAATGAAGACAATGAGACGCCCGCAGACTTTCTCTCAGACAGGCAGTACTAGTGCAGTCACCAAAGCTGATGTCTGCAGATATGAAAGTAGGATCACTTATTAGAAGGAAGGATGTTGTCTCTGAAGGATGAAGAGCCTAAAGCCAATAAAAAAAGAACATTTTTGGATGCAACAACTAATTCAAAGAGGCCCTGAGTTCCAATCAAGAGGCAATTTAAGTTTACATCACCTGTCATTAGGAAGGCCATCAAAGCTCTGCACAGATAGTTCATATAAAAAAATATTATATTTAAGCTACGTAGGGTCAATGGTTGCAACAATGAGTGAATGATACAAGAGGAAGTGAAGAGAAATATTAAACCGGGATGCCAGGCCAAATCGTTATTCTTATTAAAATTTGCCATCAGGTATTTATTGTCAGGAAGAAGTCAGCACACTTTTTTGGGCACAGTTTGAAAACCCCAAACAGTAAAATTTATCCTTTGTACAAAGTGAAAAACCACCATGACACTCCCCGCAACTGCCCTTTCAATGCAGTTATCTTTCGAATGGTCAAGGACTGTGATGCTTTCTGTGTGCCTCCTCCTAACACATAGGGCACATCTATACATGCACTTAATGTGGCTGAATAAGCTTTGGTGCAGGTCTTGCTGAAATTTATTGCTCCTGGGCACCATGCTTGTATGTGCTCCCAGGACTACAGCATTTTGAGCTGGGGTGGAGCAGCCCCAGCTGGCAGAGGCTGGGAGTCAATCTGCCAGCAAAGGGCTGCTCCAACCTGACTCAGCATGCTGTGGACGGGCTAGCTCAGGCACTAGGGTACTTCAGCAAGGGTCTAGCTGGCAGGCAGCCCCCACACTGAAGCACCCTCATGCCCCAGCCGGTCTTGTCAGCATCTACCCATGTGTTACGGTGGAGTAAATAACTGTACCGCAGGATAGTACTTGTATCTGACACAAGATAGTATTTGTGCATGTAGTACTATCCTACAGTGGAGTTAGTTTACTCTGTCTTAATAGTTTTGCATGTATAGAAAGGGATGTTTTACTGCAGAGCTAATTAGTCAATTCCTCAGTAAACATCTTGTGTGTGTATGGACCCACAATGCACCAGATTATCCGATGATGTAAATCAGCATAGTTTCTTTGAAGTCAATGGATCTATACTGGTTTACACCGTCAGAAAATCTAAGGCAACTTTATTTCCCATTTCTCTATAAGCTTTTTTTATGTTCCAGTTTTTCACTAAGAAAGCTATAGCTTGAGCAAGGGCTTTTACATTTTTGCAGTAGATGCAGTAGGTGTTAGGCATTTCAGAGTGTGAAGTTCTAGCCAACATATTCTGTAAACTGATTGATAGAATTAGCAGAAATATGCATATAAGACTATCACCCTATGGCTACAATGGCTTGGGCCAACTGTATTAGTCACTAATACATACATATAGCAGAAGCCAGTCTTTGCACCAGAGAGCTAACAGCCTAAATAAAGAAAGACTGGCATGATAGAAGTATCATTATTCCATTTTTACAGAGGAGGAACTGAAGCACAGATTAATCTAGAATCAGAAATTCAGAGCAGGATTGCACACACAAGCAAGGGCATGTTTTCCCCATTAAGCCCCTAAATAAAGTAGTCAGACAATCAGAAGAGTACATAGCACACTCATTGAGATGCTGCATGAAGACAGTCAACATGGCAATTTGGCCATCCCCTCCTTGATTTATGCAAATTGTATATTCACTATAACATGAAGTCTGGGCTCCTTTTAACATAAATGAATGCTAGACTAACAAGACATTCCTCTCAGGGGCAGTCATGTGCACATGCCAGTAGCCACTACTTGGGCATTAATTCCATCCCACTGTGGCTGAATTCCACTGCTTTTTGAGATTTTTGTCAGCACCTTAGCATTATTAGAATCTTGTTTTTAAAGACAATTTCCTTTCCTTTCTTTGTAGTTTATAGAGTGTGGTTGAAGAATGTCTTACAGGCTCAAATTAGGATCAGCTCCAGGTTTCCAATCATATCAGCAAGAAAATCATGATTCATTTCAGAGGTGACAGCATAATTGCCCCACACCACACACCCACACCTCATTCATGCTGAGTTTCCTTGTAGCTAATGAGTCTGTATGGGAAGGAATAAGACTGGGGAGCTTAATCAATTTCCATGTAGCCAATGCGATTCTGAAGCTAAGCCACCTACTTAAAAGCCAATTGCGTCCCATAACGATCAGGTCTTACCATCGACTCAAATTAATGACTTGGCTTTGATAAAAAAAAACTCATTCTACTTGAAGTTAGCAATACAATAGCCATAGTATCCTTTTCTGAGGGGGCTATTGTATCAGAAACTTTTGTCAAAATAGCAATGTCAGTTAGGGGTGACTTTTTTCAACATTTTTATGACAGCAAAAGGGTTCAGGTGGATGGAATTGTACTGTCCCGTAAGTGCCCTTGCCAGTAGTGCTTTGCTCACATTGCCATTGCAAGCTGCACTAACACTTTTACCAGTTAAGCTGCATCCATATGAGGAAAGTTTTGTTGGCTTCTAGACCACTCAGAAAACTGTCAGATCTTAATACCATTACTTTTTGAAAATATGCATTAGCCTAAACCACTGAGTCCAAATAAATCTTTGGGTTTGTGTTAATAATCAACGCTAACAGCCTGGATACCTAATCAATGCTATGCATTTCAAAGGGATGCTTTTAAATATTTGGAAGACCGAATCAAATGTGCACTTTTCAATGTCAGTGGAATGCTATGTGCTGCAGTTTTGCTTTGACATCATAAAAATGCAACCTTTGGTTTAAATTATTATATTTGTTATACAATGGTTTCTTGTGGTTTGTCAATTGAAATAACTCTCATTTATGTCTCCATGGATCTGCTTGCAATTTTGTGCAACTTAAGTGAATCTAAGGACATTTTCTGTCATTTGCAGGTATATGAAACAGCAGGAATGCACATGAGAACTGGAAAGAGAACTTAGGGGACTATTTGGTATTTGGTCAGAAGAGCCAGCTGAGACTCCCTTCATCTGTATTTCCAGGCTATAAGATGCTTTGAGGTTGAAGCAGGATTCTCAAATTATAAGATCATAGATCCTCAGTCCTGTGCTATGACTTTGTGGGATAGAGGAGGTCTGTTTGTGCAGATGCCTTTGTCCTTCCTTAATCATAGGTAAACCTGCTCTGGTGTGCCCCTTCCCCAGCATCAGTTAGGGGAGCCTATACATTGCTATAAATTAAGGGATTGACAGTTGCCTCAAAGGGTGGGGGGGTACCCTAAATAGTGTGTGAATATTGCCTTGCCTACCACTGTCCACATCAGCAACTGCAGGAGGAAGAAATTCAGAATCAGCTGCTCTGGCTCTGCATCATAGGTAGATCACCTGTACTAGAAGTAGTACTGCTGCACATTCAGGCCTGTGGAGTTCCTTCAGCCTCTTGTTCTTTAAAGGACTGAGGCCTTTTCTTTTACTTCATATGCCTGACTTCTTTTCCTTCCATCCATCCCAGCTGAGAAGACCTTTAACACTCCAAAATACCAGCAGCTATCCTTTAGATTCCTTAAACAGTTACTGCCATGGAAATGGTTTGTTTTCTTCCTGATGTAGCCAGTTAACAAATAATTGAATATTGCAAGGCACAGGCCTGATCATACATCATACTCAGTTAAAGAGCAGAGACTAAGTTCATATGTCTCGCACTCAGGGTGAGATAGATACAAGGTATTCCCCGCCCCCCGCAATCTGGAAATCAAAGCTAATGAGCTAATGTTATAAAGCATTTGGCCCTGGTTCTTCATTACCTAGTACTTTGTATGGCTGTCAGCTCTGTAAGGTGCAGAACACCCTGAAAAACATCATTTTGCATTCCTTTTGCACAGGTATCAATGCTGCATGCAGGATAAGAGAGAATCAGGCCTTCTCCATCTGTCCTTATGAACGTATGAGATACAGGGCTTTAAAACCATGATGCTGATTTCCACAAAAGCTTTTTACGGTTTTTTTGATTGCTCTAAAACCCCTTTGTAGTTTAAAAAAATGCAACCAGATTTTTTGATCGAGCAGCAGGAAATCAGCACCCCTCCAAAATTATAAAAGGCTAAACATATTTCAAACATAATTTTTCATTGAAAAGCATTGATATGAGTTGCTTGACTCAATCATGATTTTACTACCTAAAATGGATATGTCAGTGTTAGCTCAAGAGAATTAAACATTTTAATCCACTGCTCCCCACACTCAGTTTATAAAGAGAAGTAGGAAGATGGATCAGTCTGATTTCCTAAAGAGGATTCTAAACAGCCTGGGCATATTCATCCCGGCACTAAGAATGCAATTCACCCCCGAGGAGGCAACTAGAGCAAGGGTCCATGTTTTCTTTCAGAGTTAGTGTGAGCAATCCTAGTGCTGGCTTTCGGCACAGGAGTGAATTTCACCCTCTAATTTCAGGGCCCCAGTGGAAATATCATTTTCCACCCCTGTATCCAGAAGCTCTTGAATTGGCAGACAAATGATATGGAAAAAAAATCACTAAGATGTTTTCTCTGTGTTATTAAAATATATTAGTGTAACTTCAGATGATTTAAGATCACTAATATTTTCTCTTTTTTTTTGAAGAGACACAGCTCTTTTCAGCATCGGAGATGAGTTTGGGGGAGTTCTAAACGTGTCTGTGACCTGTGAAGAATACTCCCGAGCTCTGGTTACTGTTTGATTTGCAAGTACTGCTGGGAGAGATGAAGTCCTGTCAGTTCCTCAGCTCTGTTCACGCTCCCACCCCAACGGGAGGCTCTCCAGCCATAGATGGTGCTTACAAAAAGTAATTGTAGATGCTACATTAGAATTCTTGGCCCCGAAGTGTATGAGCTTCAGAAGACCAGAGGCATGTCCAAAAAAAAGAAACATATTTGGTCTTAGGGTTTTTTTAATCTTAATTGATTTGGAAATGCTGTTATTCACTTAAGGTTTAAGACACATCCCAGTGAAATCCATTGACTTCAAAGGGGTTTGGAGCAGACATGTAATAAGGTGGAGGAAGAAGAATAGGACTACCCAGATGCGTAAAGGCTTAAGTAGTTGCAAGATCAAGGCTAAAATATTTAAAGGAGAAACATTCTTCTGTAATTAAACCAAAATCAGTAACTTTGTATTGGACCAGTATGACAACAAAGCTAATGTACACAAATAAAAAAATTAAGAATGTGCTGCATTAGAACTAGTAGGGAATGTGAAGGCTTTTCCACATGAAATCTCAAAGTTGTGAAGAAAAAACAACCACAGTATTTTTACATTGAAATGCCAGTACTCGGCCTCCAGGAAGTTATAATTTAGGTACCTCATGCTCATATTCAATTCTGGACTCAGTGTTCCCATCTGAACGACATGTCCTGTGTTGCACAACTGTCTCCCGTCCTTGTGAGGGAAGCCAGTGCCTCTTGGAATTTGCATTATGGAAGATGATGGTCAGCTAAGAGAGGATAATGTGAGGGCTCCAGCTGGTAGTTTCAAACATAAAAAATAAAACCAATTACAGGCGTTAGGTTTTTTGGCTGAAAAATCAAAATAGTCTGTGGAATTCAACCAGTTGTCACAAAATATCTTGTTTCACTGAAAAACATTTTCAAGCAACCTACCCTTCACCACCCAAGTACATTGTACATTGTTGAATATATTGTATGATGACTTAAGTGCTATTTAACAACTAGTACATGATTAGGCAGTTAATGATCCCCAGTGTTTTGTATGGACTGTGGGGCAGAGTTACAGTTACAGGCACATGCTTTATATGTCATTTGTAGACTTGTGTGATTTAACAATCTCTTAACTCCCTTTCACTGATGGAATTACACACGCAAAGAAACATTTTGTGCCTCGGTCTAACTTGAGCTCTTTGGCTTTAGCAGAAATGCATGGGAGAAGAAAATCTCTCGTATGGTGTAAACTTGTTTTCGAGTCTTGGAATCTTTGGGAATGAAAAGTACTATCGAGATACGAAAAAAATCAATTTCTTTTCAAGTGCTGTAGGGGGGAATAAAGAAGGAGAATCAAGAATATCTGTGTCAGTCATGGAGGAGTACAAAGTGGGTTCCCATATGGTTAGTACTTAGGATTTCTCTTGTTTCAAATCTGCATAAATGGCCCACTCAAAGAGGCCCAGCTATTAAAAACAGCTGACAACTAAAATGGGGGAGGTGATCTCCAAGAAAGCAGCAAGTAGACTATGTAACTGAGCTGACAGATGGCAAATTAATGTTGTCAAATAGAAAGATGTACATAAAACTAAGCAGCACTACAACCAGATTGCTTTCTTGCACATGAAGTCTTTAATCATATGGATATCTTTGCTATTTTTAGTTTAATGAGATTTAAAAAAAGACTGAGGCATCAAATTAAAGATGAATTTGCTTTGAATCCCCAAGAAATAAAAGTTCTTATACATATTAATAGAATTATTTGCCAGGCATGATTAACATCACTAATGAACTTGTTTTTGCTTCTGAATGTCGGCATGTTTATCTTATTGATAGTGTTTGTACAGCTAATAACTAAGTTAGGTAAGCTGAGCAGAAATTGACATATGTGACAGCATCTCCCCTAAGCAAGGCAATGATCAAAAGGCAAAATGTATGTGAATAAAAAGACAAAGGTGAAAACATATATCATCTCCCATCTATTCACTGTGAAAGAAAAATAGAAATGCAAACTATTAAATAGAATAAAATTTAATGAAAAGCCAGGGCTCGAAATTCAGATCCTGATGGAATGTCACTGACATCATGTGAGCAAGAAATTTGTCTCGTCCTTTGAGAAAAAGGAAATTATTTTGTTCTGTGTATTTCTTTAGCCATAAATGAGAGGGATGTCTTTTAATCAAAAGGTTACCATGGGCTCTGACTACAATTAAGAAACTCACACCTCTGATTAAAGGAGGTCTATATCTGAACAAGGGTCTCAGCAAACAAATACATCAATCACAAGAAAATATCACCCAGTACGTGTGTGGTCAGAAACAGACAGCCAAGGCAGTTAAAAGGAAGCAATTTTCCAGTGCTTGGAGGTAGGTAATATGCAATAATCTGTAATTAAGTTTAATCATGCTTTATCAGACGTTTCTAGGGCTCAACGTATTGTGGTTAATGTTTAACATATTACATTTGCTGTATGCCTTTTCTAATGTAAGTTCATTAATATTAGAAACTGATTTTATTTGGTAGGAACAGATGTGACAACGATACCTGGAGTCCAATATTTTAGCTGGTGTAAATCAGGGTAACTCCACTGCAGTTAATGGAAACACCCTAAATTCTACCATATGAAGATCTGGTCCTGGTGATAATCTTTCCATAGATATCATTGGGAGCTGGATCAGGTCCTATATGCAAGGAAGTTGTAGGTAATTTATTGTCAAGAGATGCAAGTGGGAATATTATCTTGTATCTTTAAAAAGAATTATACCTCTATCCTCAGCAAAGCACAGACTTCTTAATTATCCTGGTTATAGACAAAAGACTCGGGTAGAAAGGCTCAGTAGAAAGGCCACTGAGATGCCAGAAAGTACTGAAAAGTAAAATGATTATTAGGTGACAGGTATTGATTGCTACAGTTGAAAAACTCTGCAGCATGAGTTAGAACACAGCAAGTGTGAAAAGGCAAATGACTTTACCTTGGCAAAAGATCCTAAGCAGCATGTTACTGTAAACAGCTTTCATGTTCGCTGCATTTATGGAAGAATTCACGAAAACTGCTCTGTCTGTTCTTTTCAACAGGCCTGTAAAATGAGAACAAAAGATCCTTCCATGAAATCAATGGCCAGCAAATATAGAACCAACAAGAGGAAGTTTTCTTTCACCTGAGCCTATTTTTCTGGAACTTTGTGAGAAACACCTACTATATGTGATCCCGTGGTTCTGTTGGCTTTTCTAAACAGCTGCTACAGACTAAGGTGATGACTTTTAGTTTCCCTCCAGAATCATTTTGCAGGTGTTTTATTTGGTCAGTATTGTTCACCTATTTTTCACCTGTGCAATTAACAGTCACACAAGGTGCCTGATTGAATAGCATGGTTAAATCCAAAATGAGATGGAAATAACATTTCTAGTTGAGTTATATTAACAAAAAAGTGTTTCTGGGTGGGTGGGGGAGAGCTAAGGGCTTCAGGTGGGAGGAATCTCACTACCTATAGCCACCACCATTTTGTATGATTAATTGTGCATTGTAGACTATTTTTGCTTTCTTCTTAATCATTAAGCAAAGGATATTAGCCTTTATACTAGTAGTCTGTTCTGGTATAGAGAATATGGTTCTACAATCTATAATAATGGGGGGGTTCTCATATATTACAAAAGGATTTTTTTTGCAACATATAGCAAATGAGCAACCTTTAGTCATAAATAAACCTTTTCTGTTTTGAGCTGCTAAGTGATTAGAGACTTATTTGTTCATATGTTGTAAACCTGAGGTTGTCAAACATCTGTCCCATGGGGATTTTTGCCATGGCTGCCAGCAGCCAAAGAGTTAATACCACTGCTCCTCAAGTCCCCTCATTGTGCTGCCTGAACCCCAGTGCCAGTGCAGCCAGCACCCAGGCCACAGAATTTAGTATTTTCAGTTGCCTCTGGCAGCCTTGGCAGTGGGTTGAGTGGCAGCAGCATTAACTCTTTGGCTGTTGATGTTAACACAATAGTGCCAGTAGCCATACCTAGAAGCCCCACAGTCTGGGTCAAGCCAACAAGAAGCCTCATAGTCCCAGTCCAGCCCATGGGACCAAATGAGTTTGGCAACCCTGTTGTAAACCATTCAGATTTCAAAGATTTTTACCATTAATACTGTAAAATTAGGGTGTTTTGCTCACACATCATAAAAGTCTTTTGCTTAATTGGTCCCTTCAAGAATGATTTAAGGTCACTTACTGTGGATATGCCTACATAAAAAAGGTATGGCCGAGTGACCTGAGCTTTGAACCGAGAGCCAAAAACTTGTCCTAGATCTGATAAAGACCGCATCGGTAGTTGCGTCAATTTTATGCCTCAGTTTCTCAAAATTTAAAATTAGGATAATGATGCCTGCTTTTCTGAGACATTGTGAGAAACACTTACTATATGTAATCCCATGGTTGTGTTTACTGTATCCTGCTTTTCTCCAAAGACCATTGTATTTTCTGGGTATATCTGTGTTCAGAAAATTGGATATTTGCCAGGCCCCCTAGTCTTGTTTTAGCTCTGTAATTGCTGAGATATTCTAACTATTTTTCTCAGTCCACACATGCATCATACGCGGCTTGAGCCAACAAAGTGCTGAAAACCTTCACTTGCCATAGAAATCAGTGGATTCTTCGTTCTTCACAGGGCTGTGCCCTTAGTGGTGATATTTTACCATTGGCATAACTAGGGCAGGGTGACTGGGGCAGCTGCCCCAGGTGCTGACTTGGGGAAGTCGAAGGGAGGAAGGAGACAGGGAAAAAATGGCTGGTAGAAGTTGCTGCGGTGTGTATGTGGCACCTGCCCTGGGAATCTGGCTACAGTTATGCCCCTGTCTTTTACCAGTATTTTATCAGGGGACTTCTACAAAAATGCCTACCTTTAACCTGTGACAAAAACCTGTGAACAGGGGAAGACATTCAGAGAGACAGGAGGGTAAGGAACTGTAGGCCTCAATTCACAAAAACTTCCCTTGTTCGGACAGCACTAAAGCAAGCTCTTTGTTTTGCCATGTTCCAAAGGCCTACTATACCTGCCTGAAGTTAGGCATATACAAAAGTGTTGAAAGCCAACACGTACGCAAAGAAAACTAGAAAACACTAAACTAGGGCTTTAAACTGCAAATTCCTTAGGGCAGGGGATCCTTCATTAGATATTAGGTTTCTTACTTAAAACAATGGTGGCTTAATTTCAGCTGAGGCTTCTGGCTACTACTGTGATACAAACAGTAAATAAACACTTTGTAAGCAATAGGAAAATCCTTTTAAACTCTTAGGAGCCCCAGTACAAGTGTGTCAACAAAGCAGGCGGTAAGAAATCTATCTGCATCCCAGATGACAAGGACTGCTGAAGGGGGAGTCTCATGCATCCTCCATTTATACTGTATGGGCCTAAACCCAAGAGCAGAAGCTTGCCCACCTGGCAGCTCCTTTTGCCAAGTCTCTGATAGCCCGTGGTATGTTTCAGTGCTCAGTTCCAAAAAAGCTCTGCTCTTTCCAGCCATGTGTGTATATAAAACAACGGCTAATAAATAAAGTGTTTGCAATGTCTTTGGCAAGAAGTAGGAAAGCTACAAAGAAAATACCTACAATAGAACTTTTTTATATATATAATTGGATGGGAACTGAAAGTCCATCACAAAGACACTTCTTTGGCTTTGGTTTGACACTAGATTTCAGTCCATCCAAATGGAATTCTAATGCAAAGGCCAAATATAACATCAAATAATGAAAAGCTTCAATGGTAAACATTAACACAAACAGGCACCGAGTATATTAAACAACTCTCAGAATGCAACAGGCCAAATCTGCAAATTGGGAACAGGTCCCTCACTTGGCACACTATAAAAGCAGGCTTCAGTTTGCCATCCCCAGGACCTGTAGATGGAGTACACAGTACATATCTGAGTTAGACTTCATTATGTGTTTAGATTAAATTCTGTGTAGCATTGATTCAGGTATTTGCTTTGGCTGCAGGAACCTACCTTTAAAATATGGGTGCCTTAATGGGATGACCATAACGCAACATTTGGAGATTTAAATCAGCATCAAGGTAACTAAACACTTATTTTATATGGCTTGCTACTGATGTCAGCAGCTAAGTTCAGGACTTAAACTGCCTTTGAAGGCCCCCAGCTAGAAAACTGGTGCCAAGTTTTTAAAAAAAAGTATATTTAGGCACCCAAGTATGTGGCCTAATTTTCAGAAGTGCTAAGTATCCAGCAGCTCCCACTGAGGAAAACAGTTATAGTTGTGTAATACAGGTGTGCAAATCAGAGGATAATTGGAACAAACATGCCCAAACCACAAATAGATTCACTATTGGGATAACCAAGTATTTCCTTCCCTGTGGCTCAGGCAGGCCTTCACAGCTATACTAAGGGATCCAATTTATGGCAATTGTGGTTGTTACATGATGTGGTCATTTCCATGCATAGAAACTCAACAGATAACTGACTTGTTTAAAATCAGCACAAAGAAAGCTGTCAGCACATCCACACACCCGCTTTTGTCCTATTTAGATTAGGTCTTATTAATTTAACAACTTGAATCAAGTCAGTTTTGCTTCATGTCCTCAATAACATAGGGTATCTATACACAGCTCCCGGGTGTGGGGGGCAGTGTTTTAATTAGAGTGGTTCCTGGACAGCCACTCTAATTAAAAGGCCACAGCATCGCATATATTAAGCATCCAACATTTCAAAATGGCCCTGGGGCACTCTAACAAAAGTTAATTCAATGAGCTTTAGTTAAAGCGTCTCCCCCCAGCCATTTTGAAACATGGGATGCTTAATAGACATGATGGTGAGGCACGTTTGCCCCAACACATTCTATTTAGAACACATCAGAGCACATGTATAGGCACGGATAGGTTACAGACACAATGCTTTACTACTGACTACACCAAATAAGGGGTTGCCTTCTTGGTGCTTCCTTTCTTGTTTTGGGACCTGCCAAATGACACTTTCACAACTCGTGTTACAAGTTCTATTTAATTTACTGCATAGGAATGTAGATCTTGGAGAAACAGGATTGTTTGGTGATGCCATTTCTATACACTGCTACAAATGGTTAATGAAGTTAGTACCCTTCCTGAGTCTCTCTGACTGGGAATAATTTCTTAGATATACACCCATAAAAGGGAATATGCATGATGCCAGAATGTTATACCTAGTAAGAGGCAATAGAGCTGCATTTTAAATGCCATTATGAGCTGAGCTGTCTTTCCTAATTAGCTTTATAAATATTGATCACATGGGAAGGACAAGATCCAACTGCTTGTTTGCTCTTCTTTTAATAATTTGATTCTACTTCTAATCCTCAAATCAAAATATTTCTTTTTGCAAAATTTTGCACAAGCATGAAAAAACCTACTTCCCATCAAGCTGCCAAATTAACTCCAGAAATGTCACAGTATATATCGCATCCTAGGTGTATACCGCTGTGGCTTAATTAATATTTTTAATAATTAATTGATGATACTTAACAGTAATAATTCATTAATGTTAAAATAAGAATTATCCCTACATAGGTCAGGTCAAACTTAAAGGTATACTTTTGGCTTGGACTGTATAAGAGACTTCTGTATGGTCACCCATTCCAAAAATGGTGCTTGGTGATTTGGAGAAACCACCTTAACTGGCCACAGCTACAATATCTTCCTTGTCACTGTCAGCATTTAAAAATGCTCCAAAGTAGATCTGGAAAATAGAAGCAGGAAATGCTGTGATGCTGTGAAATTCAGCAAAACTACTGTGAAGCAATCACAGTAGCCAACTGCAAGACCTTGTGGATTTGGTGGACTCCAGTCTTCCTGTTCTGGGGGTCAGTGAGGAAACTGGACAAGAGAGCCCTTAGTTTCCGTCAGAGTCATTGTGATTGCATTCCCAAACTGGCACACATAGCAAAGTAGTTATCTAAGGTCTCTGCTGTATTAGAAGGTAAGTTATAGGGCACAAATGCTAACTGAGAAGTTGATGAACCTGGATGGGCCACACAGTCTTATTCTGTGCCAAGATTTCACTGTGAAATACTATACAGAAAGATATAGGCAAAGCATTAGGCTCACAGCCTTTGCCAACAAGTTATGTTTTAATGTAATTTAACTGTAATCTCAGAGTGTTTTTGTTAGCTATAATTAGTAAAATATGTCTGTTTTCTATGTTCCTTGAAGAAGTCTGAACTCCTGCCAGTTCCCTATAGTTTCCTTGACATGCAGTGTAACAAGCAGACCACCAAAACGTATTTACCAATAACTGTTTATTTACATTCCATGAAATCTAATAACTTTTGCTGCCTTCATTCTGGATAAATTCTGGCCAAAGTGTAAAGCATAAAAAAAATAAACATTGACTTAATTTCCAGCCCAGTCCATGGAATATTTTATTTTTGCTCAATTTGCCCTGCCTGTTAGCATTTTGGCATTCTGCTGTTTTGAAGGGTTTTTTTTTTAAATGCTGAAATGAATCTTCCTGTTCAGTCCAAAACCTTGCAGGGATTCCCTGGACATTTAATTTTTTTATTTCTAAAAGCTGCTAGATTCTGATCTTATATTTCTTTGTTTTCAAGTTTTCGAAGCATGTGAAACCATATTTCAGGGGGAGCGCACAGGGCAGTAAATACTAACTTTAAGTACTGTTGCCAAAATAAATCGGGCATAAATCCACTGAAGTAAATGTTTATGGTGGTATAATACTGGTCAGAATCAGGCACATAATTTGTTAACACAGACCAAATTCTGCTCCGAGCTACACTGGTGTAACCGAGGACAGAATTGTGGCTTATTGAATGGTAAGCAAAAGTATTCAGCCATTCTTTGTTCTCATTTACCTCCATGTAAATCAATAATATTGAGGCAAAAGGAATCTCATTGGGTATATAAAACAGGAGAGGAGCGTCAGGCACAATCTTATGGGTCACAACCTCAACTGGAGCAATAGACAGATGTCACTGATCCATCCTGACATGGTTGAGTCAAAAAGTCCCTTAGAAATATGAACACTTTTTTAAAGTCATGACTGAATCCATGGACATGTCATTGGGATTTCCCAGAAAAACCACAAGTATTCCAAGAACAAAATTGCATCTTTATAACAAAACATCTTGAACCTGCCCTAAACTAGGACTTTCTACTGTTCCAATCCCATGTAATATTCTCCAGACTGAATGTGGTAGTTCTGGAGTGATGTTGTAGCCATGGTGGTCCAAGAGATATGTGAGAGGCAAGGATTTTCTGAGATGATATCTTTTATTGGACCAATTGCATTGTCAAGAGAGATTTTAAAAAAGGATGTGGGAATAAGGTACCCTCGTCAGTTCACTAGTCCCCAAACATTTGTCTAAAATCTCTTCCAAATATGCAGGTGTTCAATAAAAGATATCACCCCCAAAAATTCTTTGCCTCCAGGCATTTTTCCCTGGGACTGCTGTTCATTCACCTCCAGGCAATTTCCTCCAGGTTTTGCTTCAGGATTGAAATGCACATGGTAACTCCATCTATGTATCCCCTTGACGGATGAGGTGGCCAGTTGTCAGTTAACCAGATTTATGGCCCCACTCAATGTAACACAGACTGATAAGCCCCCAACAACAGTCGGGGGTAACAACCCTGGTGCATCCCCTTCATTCTAGGCCAGTGGCAAGGGGGCTGAGGAGGAGGGGGTGTTTATCATCAGTCCTCCTCCTGGACAATCGTCAATCCAAGAGCATGCAAAATATAAGAGTAGGCAACCACATCCTTCCCTATGAGCATACCCCAACCTACCAAGGAGTCACACTAGACCACTCCCTCCCTTATAAACATCACATTAAGAAGCTCAACAGTAAAGTCTCTGCACAGGTAGCTTCCTTAAGACCTTTAGCCATCATGACATGGGGGTGCCAACTTCAAAGTGTTCAGAACCACTGCACTTGCAATGGTATATGGTCCATCAGATTGCTGTGCTCCTGTATGGTCCAGAAGTTGTTGCACTTAAGAGCACAACACTGTACTTAGTGTGCAAAGACTTATAACAGGCTGCCCAACTTACAAAAAGATGTACTCCCTGCACTCAAGGCCATTAGACCAAGTGACATAAGAAGACAGAACTTAATCACTCCCTGCTGCCAGGTTTCTGGGCCTGTGGAGAGCCCAGCAGACCAGATAATGGGGCCCTGTATGTTGCACTAAATTCAGATAAAGGTTGGGGTAAATGGAAATGAAATGATCATTCAGATTAATCTGGTCTGAAATCTGTTCCTACAGAGTTTTATACCAATACCAAATGAGTCCCCCATTGGGCAAAACCTAGACAGAGAAGCTTGGGTCAAATTGGACAACTGAGATCTGGATATGGATGCTTCAGAACAACAGTGTACAAGATGAATACCTTGGACCACCCCCTGTGTGAATGTGGTGTCCAACAAACAGCATAGCACTTAATTAAAAGCTGCAATCTTTACAAATGCCCAGGTGGGATAGATGGATTCCACACACTGAGTGATAATACCAGCCAGTGGCACATAGCTGGCCAGAGGAAACAAGGTAGGAGGACTTGGAAACAGGGACTTCACAACCTCAGGTCACTGGGAGCCCAATGGCGGGACCAGCCTGGTGTTTGGGCAGAGCAGACAAGCTCTGGTTTAACCTATACTGCCGCTCCATCAAGGCGATGAGCAAAGTGCCGCAGTGCTCCATGGGATGTCAACAGAATGCAACTTACCATGAGTTGTGATGGGATCTGGTGCAGATATTTGCTACGGCACTGAAGTCTGATACCACATCCATTCAAGGTTATCTTAGAGCAGGAATTGCCATTTTTACAGTGCTCTCTGTGCCCTGACTGGTTGTTTGGTGCTCTACAGCTGTAGAGCACTTTCTGCATGTTTACTGCACAATAATTTCTGTACCTGGCCAATGAAGGTAAAATTCAAACCCCATTCTTTGATCCACACAGGCTCAAATTAAAACCACTGGACATAACTATAAAATGAGTGCTCAGTCCTTATGACAATTCCACATACATCAATTCTGTTCCCTAGGTTAGTGCACCCTTTTTTTCTCTGCCCCTTTGTGTATTTGTCCAAGAGATATACATGACCAAAATCAAACCCTTTAAAATCTTTTGGATAATTAGATTAAGAAATAAACCTGTAAACTCTATATTGCCTAGCTACGGCCTAATGGAGAATCTATTTGCAGACCTTTGTATCTTGGGGCCTATAATTTTCAGGGCATGTAATGAGCCATTTTTCAGTTGGTTTTCCTGCTTTATTAAGTTGCTTATGTTAAAATCGATTTGAGCAATTTTTTTTGTCAAAAATGTATATAAAAAGTAGGAAAGGACTTCTCCCCTGATAACAGTATTTGGAAGACAAATTTAGACTGTGGTGTTTCTTTATTCTTAGGGCAAACGCATTGTAAATTGAACCTTACATAACTCAGTAAGATTTGTTTACTACCTAAACCAAAATTCCAGAAGCAGAGCTTTTAAAAGACACTGAAATATATTTAGCTCTCTTGCGCTCATTGTACTGTAGCACAGATGCTAGTACTCCAAAGTTGTTAGAGCTCAACAAATAAAGCAGCATGTTATCTGTGACTATTTAGCCATATTTTTAAACAAATTTGCCTCACCAGTATTCATTTGGCTGTTGGGTTCCCTTTCAATGAATGCTGTAGCAAAAGAGCTAACTGGTAGGAATTCATAAAAGCAGAAAATTGTAACATTGTAGAATATTAATGAAAAAGAAATTGTAAGTTTGTAAATATAAACGTGCCCACCAGGAAGCTGATTTTGACTGTCCCACAAATGATTTAAATACATCGTTAACTTCAAAGTGTGGATAAGTCCATCCCTATTCAATAAGGCACTTAACCACGTACATTCAGATTTATTCATAAGATTAAAGCTGTGGTTTAACTGGGTCTCCAGTCAAGAAACAGAAGGGTACCATGTGTTCTATTTATTGCCCAATCCAAAGAGCTTGAGTTTTGAATGTCAAATGCTTGCAAATTTGTCCTGAACAAGCTACAGACAACTAATTATTCAGAAAATAATTATAAACAAGGGAAAAAATGGGTTGTGCTGACAGAAAAAGAGAGAGAGAGAAAATGCTTATATAAATTATTTACACATTTTTATCCTAGCTGTGGTTGTTTCTTTTTAAGATGTATGATGTAGGGAGGGGATGAGGATTTGCCTCAAGACTTTCATATTGCACTAATGTTTTGGAGACAAACTTGAAGGGGAAAAAAGGTGCAACTCTTCAGTAGTAGGCTTACTGCCAACATTGCTTATAAATACTGTAGACCAGGTAACAGGACCCACAAGAATTTTAAATAATTGAATTTGGCCAGTTACCAAAGTTTCTCTGAAGGTTGTATTAGCATGACAGAGGAGGGCTTTGGCAGTTGTCATTAATAACCACCTTATCTTCCACTGTTTCATTCTAAGTGAGTTTACTAACAACACAATGGTACCTCTCAAGCTAGAATATTACATTGTTTACAGTAAATGGGCTAACATCACTCACATGACCTCAGTGGACTTCTGAGGAGGCAATGCAAAATTTTTAAAACAGAGGCCACTACCTATACTCTAGCAGACTAGAGCATTGATTCCAATTGGTATATCCAAGACTATATGTGTATATTTTGGTTTTTATATATGGTTTTATATTTTAAGGCATTTCAGTGCCTTCTGGCATTATTTATGGGTCTGAAACAAGAACTGGCTTTTCAAAGTATTTCAATTCCTATAAGGGTGGATCTGGGAGGGGAAAGGGGAGCCTGTACAGTGGCAGAATCTCACCCCAAGACCACTCCCTACTAAAAATGCCAAGCTAATCCACACTAAAAACATTGCAGGAAGAAAGTAAAATAGAGTGATGTATTCAAAATGGTGAAAGCACAAAGGCAGTATTTGATATACAAAACTTCAGTCTCAGAATTTCCCACAGTCCTAAAGGAGGGACCCTCAACACAAAGAAAGAGAGCTAGTTCATTTCTGGGTTCATACGAACATATAATTCAAAATGCCATTCCTCCCTGCAGCCACAGTGTGCTAGTTCAGGGAGTAAAGTTCTCAGTGCAGATACGTTAAGATGGAAACTCAAAATCTTGTACAATAACGGTACCAAGCTGTTTTGGGTTTTTTTCCCCTCTAACAGTAGAGCTACTTTGGGTGATATATTTCACAATCTAACTGCCTTGGAAGAATGTCTGACTCATCCAGCGAGACCCAGTCTAGTTTGGGTACAAAAGCTGAGAAGGGAGAGTGGGGTCAGGGGAGGAGCTGTTGGATGATCATTTCTGGGATGCCGACTCAGCTCTGACCAAAGTGACTTGAAAAAGAAGTAGTACCCCGACAATTAGTGGTAAAAAGGTCACTAGTAAAAATGAGTTTTGTGGTTTTTCAACTTTGTATTAAAAAACCACTGCACATTTGGCACTGTTTCTGAAAGTTGGCAGCCTTTCCTCAGAATGAATTGAATAAGCATGCAGGCTCAAAAGCCTGTTCAGATTGGTCCCTCTAGGTCAGGGTTTAGTTATGTTAGCAGGGTATTTGGGAGTTTGTGTTGCACCTGCCTGTAGTACATCTGGCCTGTGAATGAAAAAAAAAAGTGGGGTTTAATTTTCTCTACTGCCGCCTCTCACCCTTCATGAGCCCTGGAATATATCATTTATAATTAAAAAAATATATATGAGACTGAATTGTGATATCATTTCAAAGTTACTAACCCTAGAGTTTAACAGGCTGCAAATGGTTTTATTAAGCCTGAGGTGGTAGAAATTTTTATTCAATATTGTCTATCCTTCAGAGATCTCAGAGTAATAAACAATTAAGCAGAATTCAAACACACTATGGATAGTACAAATTATGTTTTATTATGTGTCCAATTCATAGTTTTTCCCTTTGAAACCTCCACCCTGAAAGCCAGCCATTACGAAAGCTACCAAGATTTTACAGGATCAGTGATGATGAATTTAATTCATGAGTTGGTTCTGTTTTGAACTTTGGCCATAAAGCCACCATCAGCTATAGAGAAGGGAAAACTTTGTACTGTCTAATGACTGGTGAATCTTGATTCATTATTCATATTCATTTAAAAATAAATGACCTTCGATTTCAGGGGTCTCTCCAAAGCTTACCAGAACATGCTTGAGTGTACAGACTTGAATCCCAATCCTGCAGTAACCTCCGTGCACAGACCTTATTACAAAATCAGAACTTTGGACCAAACATTCATAACGTTCTGCCTTACGAATCTGCCAATCTTCTCTCTTCTATTTGTAGTGGTAATAGCACAAGAACAGATGCTCTTATGATATCGTGGCATTTCCATTCCTTATAAAACCATCTAGTCATTTTTTTAAAACCTGCAAAAGGTTTCTTTAGATTCACTTCCTTTTGGTTCTTTAATTTCCCAGGTTTCCCTTTTAAAAAGTTTCACTGTCCTATGCAGTTGCACTAATAGGACTTTATCATGAAAAGGAACCACCGTTCTGTGCAAATAGTAGTCGTGGAGTAAGCACTGTATAAGGACAAGACTTTTTTTTGAAAATTTTCATTTTCTTTAAAAAGAAGCTCAAACGTCAACAAAATGTTTTGCTTTTTAATCTTCAAGAAGGATGATAGTTTAAAAAGTTGCCTTTCCCAGCATGCTGGTTTTCTATATCTGACTTTTTTTTTTTAAATCTGTGGTAGAATTCTACCCTGGATTTCAGTTTGTAAATCATATACATATACAAAAAGCTTTAGTTTTGAGGCCACGTTTTCTTATTTCATAGTTTGGGTTGGCTAAACTGAGGAAGTTCCAGAGAAAGTTCCAAAAAGTATAGGGACATCTACAAAATCAGTCAGCATGTCCCTCATTCATTTAAGGACGTACCTAAGCAAATGCTTAACTTTAATTGTTAACTTTAATGAATGGAGATAATAGGACTCAAGAACCTTTAAGTGCTCTACTGAACTAAGAACAGATTACTCTTTAATGTACAGTAAAAGCTGTGTTATCTGGCATCCATGGGGAATGGGGAGTGCCAGTTAATTAAATATGCCGGTTATCTGAGAGGCATCTTTGCCTGTTCGGGCTGCCGCCCCTCCCACCGTGCCTGTTGCACCAGGATTTCACTCCCTGGTGTTAATGTGCTGGGGCACAGGGAAGGGCCCCTGCGCAGGCTGCTTTGCCCCAGGCCATGGTCCAGAGTTAGCAAAGTGGGACTCAGTAAAACTGGAAGTGCCATGGTGGGACTTCCAGTTTTGCTTCTGCCATGTCAGTCAGCGTGCCGGTTAATAGAGCATTCTGGATAACGCAATGCCAGATAACAGAGCCTTTACTGTAGTTAAGATTATGTTTAAATGCTAAAACAGGTTGTACACCCATATAGGGCATGTCTACATGCGCAATTAATGTGAAGCAATAAACTCTGGAGCTTTTTGCTCTGGAGTTTATTGCTTATGGGCACCGGGGTCCCAGCACATTGAGCTGGGTCAGAGCAACCCCATCCGGCAGGGGGCCTTAGGAGTCAGCCTGCCAGCCCAGTGTTCTGCCCCACCCCACCGGTTCTTTGTGCTACAGAAGGGCTGGCTGAGGCATGAGGGTGCTCCAGTACAGGGCTAGCTGGCAGGCAGCCCCCACACTGAAGCACCCTTGTGCCCCAACCAGCCAAGACAGTGTCTACATGTGCATTGCTGTGGAGTAAAAAACTCCACAGAAGGATAGTACTGTATTTACTCCAGTCTAACAGGGGCACACTTGTAGATGCACAGTATTTACTGGGTGCATCTACACATTCATTAATGTGTCATAGTTACTGCACATTAAGTTTAATACTTGAATAATCAAGTACTAAATCACTATGCAGTAACTGGCATTACTGCACAGTAGCGCTGGTGCATGGGTTTTTACAAATGCTAACTGCACAGTAGCCTAATACTACTGTGCAGTAGCATATTAGCACGGGTTTTGCCCTGCTTGGTACTGTGCAGCATTATTAGGATACTGCGCAATTAGCATCTTGTATAGACACACCCACTCGGCACTTCTACACATGGACATTTACTGCTCAGTAACCTAAAATACTGTACAGTAGCCTAAAATTACTGCACAGCATGGGTGCACATTTACATGTGCACACCTGTACTGTGCAGTAACTATGGCAACTTATGCCAACTTCGGTGTAAGTTTGATACCTGCATGATACAGGTATTAAATTTACACCTGATAAGTTACTGTGCAGTAATGCACATTTAGATGCCTTACTGCACAGTAATGTGGAAGTTTCCCAGCTGAGTCTGTCAGGCCACTAGGGGACCAAATGGAGCCCAGCCCCAGGGCTCCTGCCTGGCCCCCTCTCCTGCAGGTGATGGACAAGCAGGTGTGGTGGGCAGAGGACCTCACCTAAGAGGCTGCCCAGGAGGAAGCGCAACTCCAGGCATATGCAGAGCATGGGGTCGAGCTGATGGCTCTGGAATGGCGGTGCATGGAGCTGTTGAAGCAGCAGCTGGCCACCCAGGGCTGCCTAAGGGTGGCTGTGCCCATGCCCCTGTCCTGGCCCTACAGAGCCCCTGGTTCCCACTCATGATTCTGAAGTAGGCTTCCAGCAGCACCCTGGAACAGGTCCTGCAGCACCTGCTGGCTGCAGGCATCCCTGGGCTTCACTGCAGCCCCCAGAACCACAGGGAAACTGTCTACAGCTGGATGCTGGTTGCCTGCTGCCAGGCTGTCTGCCGTGGGTGTCCGCACCCCTCAACCCATCACAGATGGATTTGGGGACAGGGTTAGACACCTTAAGTGTCTGTGGAGCTTGGGGAATGGGGGTTTTATTGTTGGTGGGTGGGGAGGGTGTTGGAGGGGCTTTGTGTTTGTTGAAAGGGGAGGGAAGAGAGATGGAGGGATTGTTCTGTTAATAAATTTTGCACAGTTTCTCCTGCATGTTTGTTCTGGAGTGGTGCTGGGGGTGAGCAGGGGGTCAGAAGTGTGTGGGCAGCAGGGCAGGTGGGCTGGAGTGGGGAGTGCAGGAGGAGGGAGTCAGCCAGAGCCTCCCATAGTTGGTGCCCTGGGTCCAGCTGGTGGGTGTGTGGCTGTCCTCAGTCCTGGGCAGTGGGGGCCTGGTGTGGCCAGTGGGGCCAGCACCATAGCCAGTAGTAGCACAGGACGCTGGTCATTGCTGGCAGGGGCTGGGCTGTATCAGTGGGGTGCTGGCAGGGATAGAAGCAGGGGCTGGAGCAGCCATGGTGTGAGAAGGCAGGGTGGGCAGGAAGGGAGCTGCCGCCCCTGCACTGGGCACACAGCTCCTGGGCAGGGGAGGGGCTGGGAAGGGATCAGAGGGTGGGGCTGTGTTTTTAAGATGGCCACCAAATTCTGGCCTCCACATGGCTGCCAAGTGCTGGCAGCCATGTGACTAGAAGCTGGAGCTCCCCCTGTGGCCACATGGGCACATGGCAGGCTGCTCTGACATGCGACTAAATGTAGTCCCAGGTCACCTACACGTGTAGACACTGGCCTATTCCTGCTATTCAGAAGTTACTGCACAGTAAATTTAATGCAACATAAATGCACATGTAGGCGTGCCCACTGTGGAGCAATCAGTCTACTCCACAGTAAACCTCTTGCATAGATGTGCCCATGGAGATCCAAACTAGTCCTTACCCTCCAACTTTCTCTTTCATCCTCCTGGGTAATCCTACCTCCCCAATGAGAGCAGCGTTCCCTGTCGGTTTCCTGTCCACAGCTGGATTTTCAAGATGTCAAAGAGGTTCTATATATATTTAAAATAGGAATGATTGTGGTGTCTCAGAGACCCTTGAATACTAAGTGTAGGTCAGTTCTGACTTGCTCATGGTGATCCTCAGAGTGGATAACACAATAAGTGTCACAGCAGCTTTAAACTACAATAGTATAATGGTATGAGACCCACTTAAATTAATAATGGAATGGGAGGAAATCCTGCTCAGAAAAATAACTGGTACCCTACAGTCATATTTTTTATTTGTTACGTGGTGTTATGAAACCTTTCAGGCATTAATTCTCTGCAAATGCTAAGCAATTAGCAGTAGTGTAACTGATTACTGTACCTATCAAATATGATGGTACCTCAACTCTCCTGTTCTACCTCTTCTGTTCCACTGATACCAATAAAACATTTTAACCCAGCTAGTCTTCGAATATGGAAATCAAACCCAGAAAGCTACTTCTGCTGCTGTTGCAGCAGTGTACAGTACATGAAGTATCCCAGTACATCCAGACTGTGGTTTGCTGCATCGTGAAAAGCAAATGCAATGACTGTATGAAAGTATCTCTCTGTCAAGGTCAGGAGAAGCAGCCAAGTCAGAGTGTAGGGAAGCCAGAAGCCAGGAGATCTGTCTAGGGAATTGAGTCAGAGATCCTGAGGGTCAGGAGGCTAGCCAGGTCAGATATCCAAGAAGTCAAACCAGAATCAAGTCAGGTATCCAAAAGCCAAACTCAGGGTCCGTGGGCAAGCTGGGTCAGGTATCCAGAGTCTTTCAGGAAGACAGTAGCAGCACAT
The DNA here is from genome assembly GCF_052110815.1 of Crocodylus siamensis. Taxonomy (NCBI): domain Eukaryota; kingdom Metazoa; phylum Chordata; order Crocodylia; family Crocodylidae; genus Crocodylus; species Crocodylus siamensis. Next base: position 32,187,342 of record NC_143404.1, on the reverse strand, counting down.
GCCAAAGGTACAGATGCCTCACTACAGAGTCAAACCTTGTTGCCCAGACCCTTCCTCTTCTGGGTCAGGATGTTATGTCAGAATGGGTGATGGGTCAGCTGACCTAGGCTAGCCATTCTGGTGGCAGGGAGTGGGTGTATGGCTAGGCCCAGCTAGAGGGTTCTGGCCACCTGTATCTTTCCTAATGCTCTCTTGGGGAGATGGCAGAAGTGGAAGAACAGCTACACCATACAGACCAGGGTCTTGGGTTCAATACCACAGCCTGATATGCTCTTTATTTATCACTTCATTATGAAAATGACAATCAGCTGCTGCTTTCCAAAATGGTGATTTTTTAACAAATAATAATGGATCTGAATGAAAGGCTAAGTGTGTAATTTTAGTTTCTGAATCTGCTGCCTTTAGGGATCATCTGAGTGCTGCTATCATGATATATACAGACTCAAAAGAAGAAAGAATTTATTTTACAAATAGGTTTACTTTCCAATTATTTTGAATTGCATTCTATTTGTTCATATATATATATATCTCTCTAATACGTATATTAGTTACTAAAACTAGTAACTATATATATATAACTAATAATAACTACTATATTATATATATATATAGCTAATAATTGCTGTTGTTGTTATTAGCCACAAAGCATTGTTGGTAATCTGTCTTGGATACAGGCTCAGCTGGTGAATACTGCTTGCAAAGTATCAGAACAAATGGATAGTCAGCTCTGTTGGCCAAATTTAATAGATTTCATAGACATTAGGGCTGGAAGGGACCTCGGAAGATCATCAAGTCCAGCCCCCTGCCCCAGGGTCAGGAAGTCAGCTGGAGTCAAGGGATCCCAGCAAGATAAACATCCAATTCGCTCTTAAAGGAGTCCAGAGTAGGTGCTTGCACCACCCCTGGAGGCAGTCTGTTCCAGGCCTTGGGAGCTCGGACAGTAAAGAAGTTCTTCCTTATGTCCAGCCTGAAATGGTCTTGGAGTTTGGGACGTTTGACCTTGTCATCCCATGGGGTGCTCTGGTGAACAGGTGTTCCCCAGATCCAGATGTACACCCCTTATATACTTATAGGCAGAAACCAGGTCATCCCTGAGCCTGCGCTTTTCCAGGCTGAAGAGTCCCGTGGCTCTCAGCCTGTCATCGTAAGGTCTGTTTTCCTGCTCTCTGATCATGCACGTGGCTCTCCTCTGAACTCTCTCAAGCCTCTCCACATCCTTTTTAAATAGTGGAGTCCAGAATTAGATGCAGTACTCCAGCTGTGGCCTCACCAAGGCCGAGTACAAGGGGAGGATGACATCCTGGGATTTGCCAGAGAAGCATCTACGGATGCCAGCCAGAATTTTGCTCACTTTGCCAGCTGCAGCATCACATTGGTGGCTCATATTCATCTTGTGGTCAATCATGACCCCCAAGTCCCTTTCGGCCATGGTGCTAGCAAGCGTAGCACTGCTGAGCCTATAAGCATGCTGCGGGTTTTTCTTCCCAAGGTGGAGTACCTTGCATTTTTCAGTGTTGTATGCTATTAGGTTTTAATCTGCCCATTTCCTGAGCCTCTCAAGGTCAGCCTGGATCACCATCCTGTCCTCAGGTGTGGACACTTTACCTCAAAGTTTGGTATCATCAGTGAACTTGGCCAGTCCACTTCTGACACCAATGTCCACATCACTGATGAAGATGTTGAAAAGAACAGACCCAAAGATGGAGCCTTGGGGGACCCACTGGTCACAGCACACCATGTAGATTGACTTCCGTTAACTACTACTCTCTGGGTCCGACCTCAGAGCCAGTGGACTGTGATGTAGCCGAGGCCACAGCTGACCAGTTTTTCTATGAGATGATCCTGGGATACAAGATCGAAAGCTTGTTTAAAATCAAGATATATGACGTCAATCTCTTCTCCCTTGTCCAGGTGATATGTCACCTGGTTGTAGAAGGGGATGAGATTGGTCAAGCAAGACCTACCTGCAACAAACCCGTGCTGGCGATCTCTCAGGAAGTTGCCTTCAGCCAAATTGTCCTCAACAGACTCACAAAACTAGTCCTGTTATAATCACTTAAAATCAGTTCATGTTGGTGGTAAAGTAAACAAGATTTGGCTCAAAATCTGTACTATCAATAAAGAAATATCACTCTGCACTTAACTTTATTGGTCTAATGGGAAAAAATGGTTACCCATAGGTTGCCCATAGGTTGCCCATAGGTTGTCACTAACTTCTACAGTCTATTAAATGCTGAAAAAAATGCTCATATCAAATCTTTATATATTCACCTTAGCCTGGAGGAACCCAGAACTTTTATTCCATTACTGAAGTGCATCCAGGCCTGGAGTGGAACACATACTGCTGCTTTGCAATGCACAGTAGCCTAGGGCCCCCAATTCCAGCAAAGACTAATTCTGGAAAACTTTTTAAGTCCCATGGAGTGAAGTACTTGCTTATTGTACAGCACATGCTTAACTGCTTTCCCAAACTGCAGCCTAAGACAGGAAGTTAAAGGGTAATTGCTATTTGTCTTACGTGCAAGTTGTCCGATTGACCTCAGTGGGACTTCTACCAAGCAAGCAGGATTTGGCTTAGCTATTCTGTTTTAACTCAAACTGCAGTGGGAACTTAGGCAGACTGAATAAACCTTATCAAGGGAAATGATCAGACAGAAAAAAAAGTGATAGTCTCTTATGATGTATTAGTTGAACTGGCACATTTTAGTTATGTATTTTAAAGGAAATGTTCATTATTTGGGGTTTGGGACTTGGAATGTTAGAGAAAAAAAATCTGATTTCATGGGTGCAATTCCCAAAGGGAAAGCAGGCTCCCTTCCCACAGTCTCCTCTCCCCACTGAAGCTTATCTTCAATGATCAAGTACATTTGAGGACCCAGAAAATAAGGAATTCATTAAAACAGTTTCTTGCTCTTGCTACTGTAATTGCAACCACACACTGTGTGGATTTATTGTTGGTATTTTGTGTATGGATTTGTGGCGTTGTGGTCAGTCTGTATGTAACTGCATCGGGGCAGGCTGTTAGTGGTGTCTGTAGGGAAAGAGAGTGTGGTGTTTCAGATCATGCGGTCTCTTTCTGCTCCCAGCTTCATTTGGTTTCAAGATGCACACTACTCTTCTTTCATCTCTTGGATTCAAATCCACCATAATAAATAAAATTCTTCCTGTCTGAAAGATACATTAATTTTGGTGGTCTCAAAAGTAATGAAAATAAATACTTGACTTGGCATGCAGAGTCCTGACTTGACTGAAGAGTAGAATGTGTGTACTTGGAGCTGTTTTTACAAGAACATAAGCTTTAGCAAAAGTTTGGCATATAGCTAACATCTTTTGTCTGTATAAAAAGAAAAGGATAGATTTGAGTTCAATCAAAATCAGAGAAATCTTGTCACATATGAATGCTCTAGCTCAGTTTAAATGGCTTTACAACATACATTAACAGTTCACATAAGAGAAAGACATTTGAAATTAGACACCAGCCATGGACCAATCCCAGTGTGGGTTTGGTTGGGCCAACCAAAAGCCAGAGTTGTGTTTTGGTCTTGGCTTCAAAGCCTATGTTTTCCCATGTAATTTTTACAACCGATAAGGGGAAATTATAGCAAAACCAAGATTAGCTGAATAAAAGGGAACCTCAAACCACTATTCATTTTAACTACTCTGTGTAAGAACCTGATTCTGTAACCCTCATTCAGACAAAGCTCCCACTGAAGCCAAAGGAACTTCTGCGTACATAGGAACTGTCCTGCCAGTGTAGGGTAATTTTAGTTCAGGAGAGAAAATATGACCATGCTTTGAAAGAAAAGAGAGCCCAGGTCTCCTGTCATTCACACTGGCTTGACACTCAGCAACTCCAGTGATACATGCCCATATAGCTAAGAGCAGATTTATGTCTATAGAGTTTCCAGCTGATTGGCATAATCACCTGAAGGGACTGCCTGCTTGAAAAAAAGAGAACAAGTCCCAACTACACATTTGAAACTACATTGTTTCTTTATGAAGGCTATAATAAAGGGTAGGATTAAGTCTTAGCAGGGCTGTCATGCTTCAGGTCAGCGTAGGATGGGTTTTTTGCTTTCCTCACAAGTAGCATGGATGCTACTTCTGATACAGGTAAGGACCTTGATTGTGATCTGATTTACACTTGGAAAACTCATTTGACTTCCATGCAGTTATTCTTGATTTAACTGTTCTAAGAGAGAGGCAAACCGAGGACTTAAAATCACTGTTTCCTACTAGGCCATGTCCAGATGAGTGCAGACATGTGTTCATGAACGACGTGTGCCGCCGGCAGCTGGGAGGGCACAGCAGCAGCAGGAGCATGGTGGCAGGAAGCAGGAGGTCCCACAGATGCCACTGGCAGTGGCAGCAGTGGCCAGCAGCAATTGCAGACTGCCCGCAGATACCGCTGACACTGCTGGTGGCACTTTATTATAGGGGGTGCACCGGCACACTCAGGGGTGCATGTGCACCTGCGTGCACCCCTTACTCATCACCCCTGTGTTTGTTTCCCCAGGGGCAAGTAGCAGCAGCACACTTTGTACCACTGCTACTTGCCCCCTAAGGAGCCCAAGCTACATGCCTTCTGGTGCATGGCAGGTTACCCCAGGCTCGGTAGGGGAGGCTCAGGCCAGCAATGATGCTCTCTCCAGCAGCCTTACCCAGGGTTCTGGGGGTCTGTTAAGGCTGCAGCCACAGCAGGAAGCCTGGTCAGCAGCTGGAGCATGGTTCTGGCCAACTAGGCTCCAGTTCGGGGCAGCACAAACTGCTGCCACACGTGCTGCCCCGCTTTTTTGTGGTGTGGGTTGTTCTGACACCAGGATCTCCCTGAGTCAACCCCCCCCCCCCACCCGTGCTGCAAGTTAGCGGAGCAGGAAACACTGCATGTGCACTGTGTGGTGCCACAGATGGGTTTGTGGTGCCACATACCTCATGTCCATGCTCGTCTGGACGTGGCCCTAATTTTTTACTTCAGATCATCAAAGCAAACTAGTCAGTTTCAGTTTATTTACTCTCAGTTTCTAGTCAATTTTTCTTTCAGTGTCATGCAATTTTATCATCCTGTAAAATATCAAGGTAGCTGGGGAGGTGATACTTGCTTAAAGTAAAATTAGATCTATGTTGAAAACCAGTTTTCAAACCTGGTGTGTGCTACTATATTCTTTCTAGACCTGTGTGAAGATACATTTCTCTTTGGTGGACCCTGGTGGACTCTGTTTGATAGGCATGATAAGATTTAGCTGTGGGATAAGCCTCTTTGAAAACAGCAGTCAGGGAGTTAAACAGTACCACCTACTTTGGGGCAATAGAGAGCAGAAGGGAAGTGCAGAAAGACCAGAAGAGAGGAGCAAGGAATTGTGGGACCAGCGGATTTAATTATGGACATCTTTTGTTGTGTGACTCTGTTCATCTAACATTGGGGATGGAGGTAAGAGAGATGTCCAACTGCCTTCAGGCACTGGGATTCATCAGAGCTAGCAAACTTGAGTGGAAATGCTGGTGGGATCTAATGTTAGGGGACTGTGGGATGGGTGAAGTGGGTTTGGCCTCAGTGCCATTCCTAACTGTTGGTGTAGGCATGGCCTAAAAGTATCCACATGGTTAGTGGATGCACACCAAAACTGACATCCTACAGCAGAGTAACTTCTCCATGTAGACAAGCCATAACTCCATTGGCTTCCAGTGAGTCACTCCTAATTTACACAAGTGGAAGTGATTCCTAGTGTTTCCTCTGAATTTATTTTCAAAGAAATATTTCTGTGGATCTCAGGTTCTGTAAAAGCTGATTTTACAAAACCTAAACTACGGATGAAGGTCCTTCTACTGACCTTCTACTGAGGGGACTTAGGCTCAGGTGTGACTGCATTGTACAATAAGCACCACTGAAGTTAAAAGAACTGTTCTTATAAAGTACATAAGTGCTTACAGGATCAGGGCCCAAACTGGGACACAATAATGACTTTGTAAGAAAATAGCAGTGAGGGTCACGGAGTGTTGCCGTGTATGTAAAGTTCGGTCCTGTAACGAAAGCCTGCACACTGTTGCATACTGTATTTAAGTCTCACTTAAAACATACATGGGAGGTGTGAGACATAAGTGGTGCATAGGCCTTGTGCAGAATGTACAGGAATGGATTTTTTTTGTATGCAAATAAGAATTCAAAATAACTGGTCACACTCCAGCTACCTGCCATCCCCTACCACTAGCCAGCACTGAATTCTCCTTGCATGCTCCCAGGCTGAGCATGGTGTGACTTCATTCCCTAGAACTAGAGCCTTTAGCAGGTACTTGTCCCACAGCTCTATGCATAAGAAGCCAAATATTCTCACAGTAGCATAAATACAATGCCATTCCCCAAAGAGTCATTTTCAGCATGCGTACCTTTGAGGCATTGTGTCAAAGCATGGCAAGGACCCAAAGTGCTAGAAAAGGTTGGGCCAGCAGCAAAATCCCTGGTCCCCTTCCGGGATTTGGAATATATTGGTATTTGCAGATTCCCCCTGGATAATTCACAGGACAATGCCCCATTTTATCTGATAGAAACAAAATGGCCTCTCTGTTTCTACTTCTCTTGCTCTTTTCCCCACAGGATCTTTCCATCAGCAAGTTCCTTTGCCGTGATTCAGAGTCCCTCCCCGTGGCTGCGGAACAACACACAAGCCTCAAAGTGCTCCTGAAGAGACTGTATGTAATGTGACCCACCAGAAGTGTCAAGAAATCTCCCTGACCTGCGTAACTACTGTGGAATGACTAGAGGTACCAGTGCAGAGTGAGACGTGAAAGGAGCTCTGAGAGCAGCAGGAGCGAGCAGAAGACAGCCAAGAAACAGGGGCCTCTTTGGGGGTGTAATCCTGCACTCCGTGTAGCCTGTGGCAAAACTACTGAATTCAACAGTGCAGGGTCAGGCCTTTACCCTGCCCTTTCCAACATCACTAGCTAATCTGTTTCTCCTAGGAAGGACAGAATACACACCGCTTCGTGGCTGCACAGAAATATTCCTGTATTATGCTGTTTTAAACTGATATCCAGTTGCAGTCGAGGAATCATCACCCCAAGTACTGCTTGTACCAAGCATATTTGGCTGCACTGAAGCAACTGTTTCCTGGCTGCATTTGGACATTAGCAGTTGCTAAGGGCTGAAACACCTTTTTATGTGATCAGACATTTGTATGTGACTCACCACAGAAAATACAGAGGAAGCAGCATGTCTGAAGCAAACAAGCATAGTAAAACTTGCAGCCCCTTTCTCTTGCCACGTGCCCCTGAGCTCATTTATCATGGTATCACTCAGGGACCTGCATCAGACTGGCTTTCCAATGTGCCAGATGCTGCATACAAATATTATTAGAGACAGTCCTTTCCCTAAAGAGGTGACCTCTTCTGTTCATCCCCACTTAGTTGCACCTGCAGTAACACAGGTGAATCACTGTTTTACTGAGCACAAAGATTAGCTCACTTATGGGCATACCTTTGCATCCATTCAAGTCAGGGTGCAGACCACTGAATTCAGTGGATAAAAGAGAACTCGTTCCCTCATGTTTGTGGGACATCTTATGACTTGCTCCCTTTTCCATATAGCCTTCTTTCTATGCTCATTCTTCCTCTTCTGCTTCTGATTGGGATACAGAAGAAACCTGGCATTGTGGAAATGAGAAGTGATAGCTTTCTGCTAAGTCATTCTGGACAGAAATCTATTTCATCTACTGGACAACCAAAATGCAACTTGCAACCAACTGTGAGTTATGCGTAGGAGTGATTCTCTTACCCGCTCTGAGCATATGAGTGCTTCCATTATAGGAAAAGGATCACATTCCTAAGATTCACAGACATCTCCCTATTTCTACAATGGAGAAGCTTACATGTCCTTAGAGTTGGTTGTAAGCTGCATTTCAGTCATCCACTAGGTGAAATAGAATGCTCTACTTAATCCTTTCCTTTACCACTGCAGAAGCATTCTTTTGGGTGCTTCATCTTTCCCAGTTATAAATTATTCAAATACACCCAGATTAACACAGATGACATTTGAGTCCCTTCCAGGCTTTCCTATTGCAGCCTTAGGTTCAGGACAGACAAAACAATTATACCCGTTGCAAAGGGGAGGATGGGGGACAGGAGGAAGGAGGAAAGGGCTTTCAAACTGTTTCATGTACCTGCTGTACCCTGCTGTAAATGGACATGAAATCTCAGGCTAGGTACAGAAGTTACACTTATTGCTCAGAAAGACCTCTACAGCTGTAACTGAAGAGACAGTCAGGGCATAGCACACAGACTGCAAAAATGGCAGATCCCACTTTAAGATAACCCTGGATGGATGTGGTATCACATTTAAGCACGATAGGTTAGAGCACTGTAGTGAACATCTGTACCACATCCCATCCCAACGCACGGTAGGCCACATTCTGCCAACACACCATGGAACACTGCAGCACCCAGCTCACCCCGCCTTGCTCTAGCCTCACACATAGCTGTCCCTAACAAGAGTCAGCAAAGTTCCTGTTTCCATGCCCCGACTTATTTCCCCCAGCCAGCTATGAATCAGTGTCTGGTATATTCGCTCAGTGTGAGGATTGCATCTACTTCATCTAGGTAGTTGTAAAGATTGCAGCTTTAGATTAAGTGCTGTGCTGACTGAGGACACCGCATTCACACAAGGGGGTGTCCAAGATATTCATCTTTTACAGTGTTGTTTTGAAGTGTCCATATCTAGTTCTTCGTCTGTTTAGCTTGACCCAGGCTTCTAGGTTGTGCCCAATGGGGACTCATGTGGTGTTGGTATAAAATGCTGTAGGAATAAATTTCAGACCACATGAGTCTGAACTAATCTTTCATTTCCATTCACCCACCCCTTATCAGAATTTAGCAGAACGCACAAAGCCACAGTACCTGGCATGCCAGGCTCTCCAAAGGCCCAGAAACCTGGCAGCAGGGGAGCAGTTAGGGTCTGTCTTCTTATGTCACTTGGTCTAATGCCCTGGAGTGCAGGGGTGACATCTGTGTGTATATAAGTTGTGCAGCCTGTTATGAGTCTCTGCACACTGTTAAGTACAGTGCCGAGTTCTTTAGTGCAACAACTTCTGGACCATACAGCAGCACAGTAATCTTCTGGGGCATGTAGCATTGCAAGTGTGGTGGTTCTGACCACTTTAAAGTTAGCACCCCATGCCATACCAGCTAAAGGTCTTAAGGCAGCTACCTGTGCAGAGACTTTACTGCTGAACTTCTTAATGTGATGTTTATAGGGGAAGGAATGGTCTAATGTGACTCCTTGGTAAATTGGGATATGCTCATAGGGAAGGATGTGGTTGCCAACTCTGGCCCCATGCTGTCACAGCCCTGCTGCTGCTGGGGTCTTCATGGAAATTGGCCACAACGATGTGGGCAGGGTCTGCTGGGAAATGGAGTCTGCCATGGGCCAGCCTGTGGGCCAGACTTTGCCCACCCCTGTGTTCCAGGCAGGTGACATCTGGAACATGCAGAAGCAGCATGTGTCTGGGGTGGGAAGAGAGAAGGGCTTCTGCTCAATCTGTCCATCGACACTTGAATCTAGCCTTTTTCTGATGGCAGTGCTGGATCTTCAAATGAGCTTACTGTTTATTAGGTTTTTTACAGATAGCTTTAATTTTAATGGACTTCAGACAGGCATATTTATCCTATTTCTTATGGACAGTTGGCAACCCTGAACTAAGTGAGATTTCTGCAATAGACCCAGTAAGATTAACAGGTTACAGCAGGGCTAGGGCCTCTTTATCCATGTCAATCTGCAGTAATGCTCTGGTTGGAAGGAGAGGAGCTCTTACAGGGTCACGTTCTAATACCAGTAAAGTGGAGCAAAACTTCTATTTATGCTAGTAGAACCATGGTTTGTCTTTAAGTCTCCAGCATTCTTCACTGGCTCTTTTAGAAGCCAGTTAAAATGGTCTGAACACTGTGTAATGCAGGACACTATATTGGCTTAAGTGACTGAACCTTTAAATAAAGATTCCATTGAACTAAATGATACCAAAGTTGGCAAGGAAATTGAGTCTTCCTTTATCAATCGCACAAGCTATTCATGCAAACACTTAAGCACCTGAGTAATCACATGTTTCTGGGATCAAGCCCTATATATGCAAGTCAGATATCATCTCAGCTTCCAGTGCTGCAGATCCTACAGATCCAAATGCAAGATTGGATCTTTGGCATCCAGATGCTGTTTCTTTTCTTTTCTTTCCTTTTTTGTTTTTCCTTTTTCTCTGTGTTTTTTCTTTTTCTTTCAGGTTTGTTTACACAGTTTCTTAAAGAAAAGAGTAGCAGTTTTCTTTACAGATCATTTTTTCATTCATAAATAGATGGATTGTATCATATTACTTATGCATTTTATAGTATTCAGAATTATATTTGAATTTGCAATATTCAAAATATTGATGTAAGTGGCTGTTAACTTTGGAAAAATTAGGGCATACAAGATATGTTTTTTTCTTGTTTTCTTTTTTTTTGTTTGCTTAAAAAGATTTAAAGATGTACCTTGTAATTCTGTAGGTCAAAAGCTAGGAAGTTTTATACACACAGCTTGTACTTGTATGACAGCTTGATTGTACAGTGGATGATGAAGTGCAAAACTGTTCTTGTAACTTTGGTATATAATATCTGTCTTTAAAATGTCAGAGGATGAAAAATATGTTTCAAATTTGAATTAGTTATTTGAATTTAGTTTCTTAGACATCACATAAACCCGTAACATATGATGTATTCAGGTATGAATAGAAAACAATATGTACACTTAAATAAAACAAATAGAATTATAGAGGTCTTCAGGCCCCTCTGCAAGTGCAGGTAAAATCACAATGGGATCTAATGCATGATCCACATAATCACACCTCCTGCCATGCCACAAATGTATGGTAGGAGGTATGACTGTAAGATCACACGTTAGATCCCATCGTGCCTTATTGCCCGTGCAAGGGGTGCCTGATTCCAGGCTGTTCAATTCTCAGAGTCAAATGCTCTATCAGCATCCTCTTTGTAATCACTCTTCTGGTATTTGATTGTTACCAGATTTCCCCTTAATTTTACCGTCTTTCTCTGAGTGAAGTTATTCTAATCTTTCCCTGCATGTCATGCTTTCCAGACCTCTAATAACTTCTGTTTCTTTCTGCTGGACTCTTTCTAACTTGCCACATCCTCCTTGGAGCATGGTGCCCAAAACTGGACACAATACTCCAGGTAAAGCTTCATCAGTGCTAAATGGAATGAAGGAGACAGTTTTGCTCAATGTCTTCATCAATGACCTGGAAGGTGGCATAGAGTGCACCCTCAGTAAGTTTGCAGATGACACCAAGCTGTGGAGAGTATTACATATGCTGAGGGGTAGGGCTAGGATTCAGAGTGACCTAGACAAATTGGAAGATTGGACCAAAAGGAATCTCATGAGGTTCAACAAGTCCAAAGTCCTACACTTAAGATGCAACAATACCTTGCACCAGTACAGGCTGGGGGCTGACTGGCTAGACAGCAGCTCTGCAACAATAGACCTGGGGGATAATAAGCTGACTATGAGCCAGCAGTGTGTCCTTGTTGCCAAGACAGGTAACAGCATACTGGGCTGCATTGGTAGGTGTGTTGCCAGTAGGTCAAGGAAAATGATTATTCCCCTCTATTCAGCACTGGTGAGGCCACATCTGGAGTACTGTGTTCAGTGTTGGACCAGGACTGTGCAGGAGCTGGAGGTTATCAGGTGCCCCCTACCTGACTTCCACCAGGGAGATGAGCAGTCCTGGCATTTCCTAGGGCTGCCACACCACCGGCAGACCCACCAGGCCTCCCTACCTTGGAAGGGTGCAGTTTTAGGTCATACCCAGGACCTGGGGGCCTCCTCCATCCCCATAGCTCCAGGCCATACCTTCAAGTTGTTCCTGGCCCAAAGAGCTCAGCAGGGAGATGTTCTTCTCCTGCTGGCTGGTCTCAAACTGATCCCCTCAGCACAGAGAGCTGAGCATAAAATGGCCACCCTCATCAGGCACCTGCCACCTCCCTTGCCTAGCCCTTAAAGTGCCCTGACACAGGGGGCATGATGTATGATGACAAACTGAGGGAACTGGGCTCATTTAGTCTAAAAAAGAGGAGACTAAGAGGAGATTTAATAGTAGCCTTCAACTACCTGAAGGAGGGTTGGAAAGAGGATGGAGCTGGACTGTTCTGAGTGGTGACAGATGACAGAACAAGGAACTATGGCCTCAAGTTGCAGCAAGGGAAGTTTAGGTTAGATATAAGGAAGAATTTTCTAACTAGGGGGTTAGTAAAACACTAGAACAGGTTATCCAGAGAGGTGCTGGAAGCTCTGTCTTGGAGGTTTTCAAAACCTGGGTAGACAAAGCTTTGACTGGGATGATCTAATTGGGGCTGGTCCTGTTTTGAGCAGGGGGTTGGACTAGATGACCTTCAGAGGTCCCTTCCAACCCTAACTTTCTATTATTCTATGATAAAGAATCACTATGCTATGAATCAATATGGAGAAGTACAGATGTTACACTTAATGCAGGTTAAGCCCTCCTTGTGGGGAAGGTCTCCATTCCTGCTCTTCCCCCTCACAGCCACTGATGACAGTCACCAGCTGGTGAGGGGCAGAGCTGGGGAAATGGGTCATTCTGGCAGCCCCCTGGGAGGCATGTGAAAATACCCACACCCGCTGGCCTTGGCCAGTGCAAGCAGGCAGTGAGACCCTCCCTCCTTCCCCCGTTGACTCATATTCAGCTTATGGTGTATTATACCACGCAGGCCCTACCAAATGCTACAGTATAAACTTGATAGTAAATGATCTGTCTGTTTACTAAGTAGAATTATAGCAAATTTAAGTTTAGCCATATCATTCAAATGACTGTTCCTGCTGACCACAGGAACTGCAATTAAGTATTATGTTTGAATGAGCCTTATCTTAGCATTCTTGACCTGTTACTTCTTGTTAGATACAGTATGGTAATGAAAGGTATGACCTCAATATCAAAAGAAAGGATAATATCAAGAGTTATAGCATGATCATATGATAAGCTTACTATGACTAACCCCATTACCAGCATTGCAACCATTTATGGCAAGGGTGGGCAACTCTTTTGGGCAGAGAGCCACTTACTGAGTTTTAGTGAGCCATTGAGGGCTGCATGGGTAGCCCAACCCCTTGACAGGTGCCCCACCCCTTGATCACCATCTTCAGACCAGAAGTCCTGCCCCTTAACCCCTGATCTTTGCCACCAGAAGTCCCTCCCCTTGCCATCCAGAATTACTCCTTTCAGCAAGGGATTTTACCATCTCTGAACCAGAAAAGTACCAAATTATATTCTAAAAATCAAACATGTACTACAATATTCATTAATTTCATTTCAAAAAATATTTTTGTCCTGATTTACATAAGTTTGTGTAGTGTAAATAGAAGTGATCATATAATAGCTTAAAATGAAGCCTTACTCTTGTATATTGTCACAGGGTGTTATAAGTTTGTGCGTATGTGGGGTGTGGGGGAGGGCATGTGTGGGATTTCTGGGGGAGTAGATATGTGTGTGAGGTGTGGGTGTGTGGGGTGTGGGTGGGTATGGGTTTTGTGGGGGCCTGTGAGTGTGTGGGGGGAGGGTGACTGGGGAGGGTTGTGGCTTGGGTAGAGGGGGGGAATTTACCCAAAGCCTGCTCCCCTTCCCCGGCATGGAAGATAGAGCCCCTGCCAGCACTACTACAAGCCTGGGCTCTGTGTTCCTGCCACTCCTGGCCCTGGGGCACTGGAGCAGGCCCCATGCTCCCACTCGCTGCCACTTGCCCCCTGTCTGCCACTGCTGCCCTCCTCCTGCTGCTTCCCTGCCCTTGCCTATGGCCGTTTGAGCACCACGTCCCAGCTGCTCCTGCGGTCCCGGCCCTGCAGCTGGAACCACATGGTGCTGGAGGACGGTGGGCAGGGGAGGAGCATGGAAATGCCTGTGGCAGGAGTGGGGAAAGGGGCAGCAAATAGGTGCACATTGTGCACCGACAGCTGGGTGGGAGTGTGGTGCCCACACCAGTGCACTGGCCAGCACTGGTGGGGCCCAGAGTGGGATGGCAGGAATGCAGGGTCTGGGCTGCCGGAGGCTCTATGGAGCTGGACTGCATTGCTCAAGCAGGGAGAGGAGGGAGCCAGCCCAGATCCATAGAGCTCCTGGCAGCCCCTGCAGGCTGGAACAATTACTCATGGTCCTTCCCTCCCTTCCTTCCCCCCATCCTTCTTATCTGTATTTCCCTTGGTGCAGGGAGGCAGGAACAGTCCCAGGCCAGAAGCTTCCAGAAGCCCCTACTAAACAGAGGCTTCCAGCTGGGGCTCGGGATTGCGGGGGGGGGGGGGTGGGGGCTGGAAGGGGTGATGAGGCCAGGCCAGAATTGCTGCTGTGGCTGTTTAGTTCTGCCACCACCCTCCCCTGGGCCCTACTGCTCCTGGCTTCTCTCACCTTTGACAGACAGCCAGGGACAGATAAATATTCATTTTTCTAAATGCGTTTAGAGGCCCCGCAGACTAGATATAATGGCCTTGCATGCCGGATCCAGCCCGTGGGACTTATTTTGCCAGCCCCTGATTTATGGCATAGAAGTCATTGCAGGTTAAAGGGTTTGATTAATCAAAACTAGATGTTGTATAAGGTGTGAATTCTTTAGGGTTATTGAAGATACCCTGTTATTTTCTTCTACTACAAAAGCCAACAGATGAGAATACACTGGTTTCATTCGGTGCTTTTGGCAATAGTTTTTAACTATATTTCAGTGACTTGTTTTGATAAACAAAATATTCATGCTGACAGCTTTTTAAGAGAAAGTCATACGTTCAACATTTCTTAAAAATGTCACCAGAAGATTTCATAGAAATCATAGCAAATGAGGCTGGAAGGGAACTCAAGAGATAATACAGCCCATGCCCTTCCCCTGTTGCAAGAAAAGACAAAATCAACTATACCTAAAGAATTCTTGAGAGATACTTCTCCAGCCTGTTACTAAAGACTTCCCAAGATGGAGAGCCCCCAGCCTCCCTAAGAAATATATTCTATTGCTTAGATAGCCATACAGTGAGAAAGTTGTTTTTTGGTATTTTCTCCCATTATATCTAAGCTTAACCTCCCTTGTGGTAATTTAAACCATTACTTACTCTCCTAGTCTCAGTGTATAATCTTCCTCTCTGAAATAACCTTTTACATACTGGAAAGCTGGTATCATGTCTCTTTTCTCGACTAAAAAACCCAATTCTTTTAATCTTCCCTCATTCATAGTCAGACTTTCTAAACCTCTGATCATTTCTGTTGAGCCATGTTTTTTTTTTTTAAGCATGCTGCTGCAGTTGAGGCCTTGCTAGTGCTGGATTGCTTTGGGAGTTTATAGATTTGGTTCATTACCTTTAACCAATCTTAAGTATTTGAAGACTGTTATGAAATCCCCACCTCAGTCTTCTCTTCTCCAGACAACTAGGGACCATTTTTCATGCAATTACTCCATCCCAAGTGCAAGACTTTGCACTAGTCTTTGTTGCATCTCATCTGATTGATTGTAGACCACTTTTCCAGTCTATCCAAGTCATTTTGGATACTAGGACTGACTTTCAGAGTCTCTACAACTCCACCCAACTTGATGTCATCAGCAAATATACTAAATATTATGGCTGCACAAAGTTTCAGTCGCTGTTGCAATTCAGTGGAGATTTGGCTCAATTCAGTGGCCAAATCTCTGAATCTGAATCAAATCAGGAAACCCTTTAATCTCTCCAAATCAAACTGGAACCCTCCAAATTGATTCGGATTTGGAAAAATTTGATGATTCAGGCATAGACACAGCTTTAAATGTTTTTTTCTACACACCTCTAGGTACCAGGTGGCCCATGAATGGTGGGGCAGATGAAGCCCCCTACAGGAGCATGGGGAGATCCCCAGTGTGCTCAGCAGCAGACCCAGAAGTGGACCAGAAACACTTCTGATCCACTTCCAGGCCTGCTGGGGAGCATGCTGGGGGGCCCCCATAGCCCCCTGGCTTGGCATCTGGTGCCTCCTGGGTCTGAGGGGGCACTTGGAGCCAATCACTGAGCTGGGGAGGTGCAGGGGGCCCCCCGGCATGCTTGGCAGTGGACCCAGAAGTGGGCCAGAAGTACTTTCAGTCCACTTCCGGGTTCACCGCCAAGCAAGCAGGAATGCTCCTGTGGGATGCTCCATCCACCCCACCATCTCAGCGTTCACAAGCTGTACCTGGTAAACTCAAGATATGTAGAAAAAACATTTGTGTGTATGGCTGAATCACTGATTCTCCAACTCAGCATTGAATCTTCAGATTTGGATTCAGCTGAATCGAATTGGGACAGTGATCCAAATCAACAAATCAAATCACTGTCCTCAATTCAGACTGAGTCTGAATCGAACATGGCCCATTCCACATGCCCCTACTAAATATGGACTCAATTCCATCATCCAAATCATGGATGAAGATGTTGAACAGTACCAGACCCAAGAAAGACCCTTGGGAAACACCACTTGATACTTCCCCTGAAACTAGACATTGAGCCATCGATGAATACTGACCCAGCACAATGATCCACACAATTATGTATCCACCTTACAAGACTTTAATATAGTCTATTTTTATTCAGCTTGTTAATACAAATATAGCTATTGATATAGCTATCAAAGTTACTGTAAGTTTTTCTCAGGACATAGCTTCTAACACCACCTTGGGCCCAAATCTAGCAAAGCATTTGGGCAAGTTTTTAATGTTTAGCACTGAAGCGACTGTATTGACCTCAGTGAAGTGACTCCTGTGGATACATGTGATTACGTGCTTTTTGAACTGGGACCATATGATTTTTGTCTTTTCTTTTGCCTCTGAATTGAGCAAGTCTGTTACCCCATATCTTGCACTACATTTGTGATACTCTGAGTGAATTTGGCATTGCCATTTTCCAGGACCGCTTTAAGTTATGCAGATGACAAACCTAGATAATTGCATGGAATTTAGAAGTGCAGTTATAGGCTGGCTAACTCAAACAATCAACTTTGCCTTTAGCTCCCAATGTTCTGGAAAAAATATCCAATTCACTATGTTTGGTTTTGGGAAGTGGGAAGAATTAGTCCATAAGCACATTGATGGCAAAACATTGAGCAAATTTAATAAAAATATTAACAAATGTTGAGCTAGTGGACTTTGACATGTGAAGCGAATGCTTTAACCACTATGCTATTCAAATTTTCATGAGCAGCACCAGGAATTGTCAGGTGTTAAATCAGATGCAAGATAGCTCCCATATTGTTCCTTGACTGTAACAGAAAATGTTGAAAATGTTAACTAAGAACTGAATGTAGGGACCATAAAATTCAAACAAAACAAATTTGCCAGTCCATATCAAGGTCTACATCCCTCTTGCATTCAATGCAAGACAATATTTTATTTATTTGTTCATTTTTAGATGTTAAATTACAGAGGCCACAACAAAAATGTCTTTCTGTACATACTAAGGAGAGAAATAAAATTCAAGAAAGAGAAGTAAATGGCAAAGAATAATTCTTGCACTGCTGAAGTCAATAGGAGTTTTACAGCTGAATTCATTTGGAGCAGGAATGAGACCCTGTGCACTATACACATGGCCCCCTCAATTACAAGACTTCACTGGTGTGAACAGAGTGCAGTTCAGGATTTTGTCCCGAAATCCAGTCTCTAGATAGAGAAAGGTCAGGACATAGTGGAAGAGTAGTTAAGCCATTTTCTAGACTTGAAGTGCTCTATTGAGCTTTTCTTCTCCTGAAGTCATTGAGATTGACAGTGTTCAGGATGTCTGTGAATCAGAATCTAAGCATCCTATTTACCTTTTATACATACATAGCTGAGCTGTGATCCTACAGGAGGGAACAGGATCAGGCCCATAACTAGAGACAACTGTAATTTGGGCTTCAGGAGATTTCAAGGGAAAGCCCAAAATTCAGCATTCCCCCCAAAGCCCCAGAAAACTGCAATTTGGCCAGAAATGCCTGAGATTGTGGGGGATAGGGAGGGTGGGGAAAAAGTTTTTAAAAACTTACTTGAAGTACAAAAAGAAAGGCAACAGAGCCCCAGAAACACTTTGGAAGCCCCATGTGTTTCCAAGGGCAGCCAAGTTGAGCCCATGCCAGGGCTGGAACAGGTTTTTCGATTCCCTGCTTTGTCAGGGAGTTTAAAAGCCCTTGCCAGGGTGGAACAGGTAAGCACCCCCTGCCCTAGGGGCTGTGGGCATAGGCATCCCAAGTGCTTGCCCCCACAGCCAGGCATGGGGTGCAGGGTGCCCCTGCTGCATGGGGTTTTTCTCACTCAGCATGGCTCTCCCAAGCCCCGCTTTGCTTTGCTGCTGTGTGGGAGCCGAGGGGAATCTCCCACTCCCTGTCTCTGTGCAATGTGACAGAGTGGCCTCAGGAGACCTGTGCGGGCCTGAGAGGAGGCCCTGTGGTGGAAGCATCCTGGGGTCTGCTCGCTTTCGATCATGAACATGGATTTTGCAGCAGTGCGCTTTCTCTGAAGGTCAGCATGCCATAAAAGTTAGCACTCAGTAAAAGTTATTGTTCACTAATGTTTATTTATTATGGTTGCATTAAGAATCCTAAGTGGTGAGCTTTACTTAACAGTTGTTGTTTAATAAGTGGTGAGCTTTGCTTCCTTAAAACAGCTGAAGACAGCCTGTGTGCTGCTGGTCGATGGTAATCAGCCCCATGGCAGGCTCCCTCAGCCAACCAGAAGCATCGCAGAGCCTGCCCTGAAAGTGGCTGCAGGGAGCCCACTTTTCCCTCTGCTGGAGCCTGAATTACAGTGGTCCCTACCCATAACCAAGAGCAGTTTCTTAATTCTGTTTACTGAACAAATATTCTAACGTGCTGAAAAAGGAAAACAAAAGAAAAGACAGAGAAAGTGAGAGAGAGAGATGTCAAAATCTGTATGACATGAATTTGTAGATAAATCATCCTCTGGGAATTCCATATCACTGTTTCTTTTTAACTTGGAATGAAGAGGGGGTTTGTTTTTTTTTCATTCCAATATTACCTGACATCACCAAAACCCCAGAATAAAGATTTGGTTTCATCTCGTGGCACAAGTAGTTTGAAAATACCAAGTGCTTGAGATGCCACATATATTTGCCATGTACACAATTTTCTTAACTGTAGAGCTAGACTAAAAATGGGAAACTGGAACTATTCAATAATTCCTTTTATTGCATTTTCTCTCAAACTCTCCTCCTTACCCCCAGTATTGTTCAATAATGTTTTCCACTATGGTGTCTGATGCCACGGTATCTTCCTGCATGTAAACCAGAATTCCATATTTTAGGTTTCATGGAATACCAGCTACTGGCTCTTCAGTAGTGACCACTCTACAAAGGGGAGTATAATTAGAAAAGTACAGGAAATAATACACAAAAAAGAGGAAATAATAAATCATAGAAATCTGTGTAGGAACAGGAGTTTTGGTGTTTATTCTTCCACCCATATGTTGTGGGAGTGAGTGTGGGAGGAGTCAGCTTTTTTTAATTAATTTGAGTCTTCCAAGGCCTTATATACACAAGTTGCACTGCTTTAACTGTAGTGGTCCAAGGAAAGCAACAGCCCTTCCCTAATGTAGACTGGTACAGCTCATCAGAAGGCAAGTAAGCATGAAGCACTTTTCAGATGGCATAAATATTTTGACACTAGGTGAAAAATCTGGTCTTTATGGTTATACAAATATCTGTGTGTGGACCAGGCCTAAAAGTAACCTCTGCTGGCTGACTTTATATGTTCCTTAATTCCACGTGCTCCCATGTTATAGTGCAAACACTAGATTAGTTTTTCATAAGCAAGAGCAACATAGCAATTTTTTAATTTAACTTACTGTAATATAGATTGAATGAAGTCCCCTAGTAAATAGGAAAATGCAACAGATGGGAAAATATAATAAAGTAATTTTATGATACTCATGGAAAGCCAAGAAACTATAAAATGGGAGAAGATAGAAACAAGAATTATAAAAGTTGTGCATTGTTAGCTATTTTCACTGGCACAGAGTTGGAGTGTGAAATCTGAAGAACATGTAAAGGTCTGAAGCTAGCAGGCATCAGGTTTCCCCTAGGGAGAGACTGCATGGATAACACTAACTTGTGAGGACCGTGGTAAAGGTTAGATAAAAATGAGCATCAGAAAGATTTTTGCCCTCGGATGGATTCCAAAAGTGGAGGAGTCATTCCTTATTTTCTATTTCCTGTTGCTAGCTGCCACATTGCTGACCCCTCTCTTGGTAAATGAAACACCTCTGGTAGTGCAGTGAGTTTGATTAAAACAAGGAAATATAATAGGTAAGACATTTTCAATAATGATTTTGAAATTCTGGTGGCCCCTACTCATTGAAATCAAAGGGCCTACTCATATAACTAAAGGATCAGGTCCACAACTTGGTATGAAATCCATTGATTTTGGAATAAATCACTTTGAAAAAAAGTTTCTATATGCTTTTTCTCCAGTAGCATGTCTCCTGTGGAATCTCTCCTCTCCATCCCTGCAGCACAATATTTTAGATTTATATAGCACCCAAAGGATCATGGAGCACTTCATAAACACGGAACCAAATATTGCTTTTGGAAACATGAACTCAGCTCTTACCACAGTTAATGGGAGATGTACACAAGCATCTAAAGAGAAAATTTGTCCTTAAAGAAAATAGAGATCACTTCACTCAGGGCCAGAATGCAGTCACTTTTTGGATAAAGTACACGAGATCTACATCCAAGAAGGAACTGGACACAATCACTTCCCACTCAAAACAGTGGGTGTTGAAGGCATTCTATACCCCAAAGATGCTGAAGACAGAGCACATGCCAGAAAATTTCAGTTGACCCGTGGGAAATGTTTAACCTGACATGAATTATTCACTAATCTTCTGCTGGCATAGCCTGAGTTAGGCCATTTTCAAAATGGTAAGTCAAAGGTAAGTTTTATGAATAAAATCTTAATTACTGGTGCTGCAGTTCTTGAGCTAAATTGTGAAGTCAACAGATGTTTTGCCATGGACTTACATGGGATAAGGATTTAGCTCCTTGTTAACTCAAACTTTCTGCTGAAGTCAGTGATGGTTTGATGAATCTGTAGGATCAGGTCCTAATGAAACCTCCTAGACTTTGAAGTAATTGAAGTGCATAGTTGCCCAGGGTTTTCTAGATCTCCTGAAAATCAGAAAACAAAGATATGAGACAGCCCAAGGCATGCTTAAGAGATTTCTAGCACTTCCTGCTTCTTCTCAGGCTGGCAGTATCACAAGATCAGCCTTTCCCATGGTGGTTTGGAACTCCTGGTTCCAATCCCAGCCAGAAGACTGATTTGCTGAAGTGCCCAAATTGAAAAATAATGGGTAATAATGTTATCCAACCTGGTCAAACCACAAAGAAAACTTCTTTTCATGCTTGGGATATAATAATTGGTCAGTCTATATGTTATTCAAACAGGTTTTCTCATCCTTAAGTCTTCCTGTCATGGTTAAATAAAGAGGAGGCAGGAAACCCTGGGAAGGATGGGCACTGTGCATACAGACTTTGAAAGGGAAAAGTGGGAGGATATTTTTCAGACAGTTTTCACTAACAGAAGGACTGTAACCAAACACCCAGATTAAATAGCTCCATATTGTAGAGAAGTTCATTCAGGATTCAGAGAGAAATTTCCCAAGTGGCTTCTCTTCTTCTTTACTTAAAGAAAATTGGATCTAAATGGCCCTGAGCGTGGGGATGACTGGAACAAGATCAGAAGCCTTGGTTTAGCATACATAAATGTATCTTTAAATTGTGTCCTTTTCCCTTATATTTTTTGTCATTTCCAAGTGAATAAAATGACATTGTGGCTGGTATTCTGGATAGAACCAAAGTTCATTTTACTATAGTCTTCCAGAAATTAAGGTACAATAGTGATCCCACAGCACAGTAAACAGGCATGGGACATCACACATCTTGTGCTCTACCCTTAATAGTATTCTAGGTCACAATGGGTGCACTTACCTGTGCTATTGGATGGAGCAATAAACTCTGATGCACATTGCACTGGAGTTTATTGCTTCCAGGTGCCACATCTGCATTTGTGCACGGAACCACAGTACGTTGAGATGGGTTGGAACAGTCCCAGATGGCCGAAGCTGCTCCAGCCCAGCTCAACATGCTGCAGAGGGGCTGGCTGGGGCACAAGGGTGCTCCAGTTAGGGCTAGCTAGCAGGCAGCTCTGCATTAAAACTTCCTTGTATGCCAGCCCTGTCAGCATCTCTATATGTGTTGCTGCACACTAAAGAACTCTGCTGCAGGATAGTACTTGTATTTACAACTACTAACTTTTGGTGGAGTGAATTAGTTTCCTGCGGCCTAATAGGGCTGCCATGTAGATGTTGATACTTAACTGTGGCGCTAATTAGGCAGCTCTGTCGTAAATGTCTCATGTAAATGCTTCCAGTGTGCTTTCAGTAGCACTTTATAAACTTAGGCACTTATAGTTATGTAATTTGAATAAACAGTTGTATTTTTCCAAAGGTGCTGAATACTTGCAACTTCTATTAATATAATCAGAGCCTGCATGTACTATGAGGTTCTGAAAATGTTGTCATTTTCACATATGTATCTAATTTTAGATACCCAGCTTTATAAAGTGTGACATGGGCCTACTTCTATTGAATGCACATAACAAATACCTATCTAGGTAAGCTATTACAGACCTTAATGAATTAGTAGTTGTAAGGCAAGTTCTTTGAGTAGATGTGATAGCTTTTATTAGACCAACTGAGCAGTTGGAAAAAAGTTCTTAGCAAGCTTTTAGGCGCAGTAAGAACGTTTTTCCAACTACTCAGTTGGTCTAATAAAAGCTATCACATCTACTCAAAGAACCTTGCTTGCCTATGTCCTTAGACCAACACGGCTACCACCAAAAACCCACCAACTTAGTAGTTGTAAAGCATTTTGAGTGTCTGAATAAAAGGTAGCATATAAAAGTGAAATATAATTGATAAATCATTTATTGTAAATTATGTGAGATGTTTTTCATCCTGGTGCAAAAGACATCTGTTCTTGATACATTCAGACTCATAATACCTATATATACACATCATGGTGTTAGATTGAGCTCTCCCAAGGTTCACATTCAATTGTAATGAAGCAGCTTCTCTGAGATCATGTTTTAAATATACTGCCCCAGGGCTACTATTTAAAATGCCTTAAAACATTAGAAGGCACTTTGAATGATGTTTAGTTGGACAAAAATTCTCTTTGATAACCCAAAGGGTGACTGGGAAAGTCAAAAACCACACACTGCTCAGATACTTTGCAGAATCAGAGGAAACCCTCCAAAATACCATTTTATCATAAGAAGTTAGCTTTTTTTTTAATATGGATCTCATTCACAAACTTTAAACATTGCTCCTGTACAGTTATGAGGGATTCAATTCTGGGCAATCCTTATGCAGCAATGTACATATGATCCTGGCCCTCGGTTATGCATCAGCCAGAACTGAAGAACTGATAGTTATGATGCTCAAAGCCACTGCTGAAATGGTTGTAGCAGAGGTAATGAGGCCCCAAACAGAGTGAGAGGGGGGAGGAAGAAATGAGAAATCCAAGTCGTGCTGCCTCTTTACCCTCCCCATCGTGTACTGGCTACAAGAACTAGCAGGCCTCGAGTGGGAAAACCTTGATGCTTTTAAAGCAGAGAACAATTTGTGCACTCCCTCTGAAGCAATGTGACTTTTCAGTTCTTCTCTTGGCGGGCCTGATGTCATTTGGTTAAAAGCATGAAACTGTCTTTCCTGAAAGTTATTTTAAAGCTAGAAGGTTTGCCAACTGCCATCCCAACAAATGGAGCCATGTACCTTTAAGTCCTGCTAGTTTTTTCTCTCTCCCTCTTTTTTTCAAGCTGTGGAGAGTTATATTACCTGCAACAGCTGAACTTAATTAGTACCATAATCACAACAAATATTTAAAAGGTCTAGAAAGTTGTGAAGGGAAATTTGCTTTCCTCAGGGACACCCTTGCCTTGCACATTTCGTGGAGAGCAGAAGTTCTGCCATTCATGACTCACTCTGGAGAAACTTCACATAACAGCATATTTTCTTTCTTGTTAAACAAACTTGAGTTTGAGGAGCTGGGGGTGGATGCTGGAGGAAAGATCAAAACTTCCTTATTCCCTCACCACAGACTTTCCAAACCTTGGCCCATTCCTAGAACCAAAACCAAACTTTCTTCACCGTTCTGGAATGTGTATCTCATCCCTTCATATCTGTTGTCTCCCTCCCCTGCCTCTCCATTTTGAGTTCTTGTCCTTGGCAAGAGTACTGAAAAACCAAGAAAACCTTACCTTTTGTGATGGTTCTGTTTTAGACAAGAAATACTCCAGAAGTCCAACTGTGTCATATCTCAATCTTAAAAAGAAAAATTTCCAACAGATAATCCTCTTGTAAAAGTTTAACCCTGTTTTTTCCAGCCTATGGAATGGAACATCACTTTTAGGTACTTATCTAAACAGAAACCAAGTTCCAGACTTTTTGTGTTCATCTGTAACTAGTGCAAATGTTCTGGTATATAAAGGCACCTATACACATGCAGTGAGGCTGCTCCAATGTGCTGTAGTTACAGCGCATCAGAGCAGATTCATTGAATTGAGTCTGCTGGAACCCGGTAATTACCACACTCCAGCAGACTACAGTGGTGCGTGTATCAGCATCCCCACATTGAAGAATGGCGGTGGGGATGCTTTAACTAAAGCTCATTTGATGGACTTTAGTTAAAGCACCCCTGCCGCCATTTTTCAGTGCAGGGACACTGATACATATGACACTCCAGGCACTTTAACTAATTAAAGCCCTCCTCCCCCAACACACACACACTCCCATAACATGTATATAAATGCCCTCTAAGGTTACCTGGATCTCTTATAATTTGCCCAAGTAATATGCCTTGTCCAGTTTTTATTCACCTTTTAGCATCACATTTCAGCTTGCAAAGGATCAAACTGTCTCTCACATGAATTGACCTCTGACATCAATAGTAATCATCAAGGATCCTGGTTTTCTCTAACAAAAAAATCACAAAATCCATTATTAAAATTAAAAGCCCCCTGAAGCCCCCCTTAGCCCTGCTGGTGCCCTTCATTCATCCCCCAATGACCCCCCAGGCCTGCTGGTGCCCCTCACTTGCCCCTGAAGCCATCCCAACTCTGCTGGTGCCCCTCAATGTCCCCACAATATCCCCCCACCCTACTCATGCCTTTTGCCTCCACCTACAGCCTCTGCCCCCAGGCCCTGCCGGAGGGGGCCCCCAGCTGCCAGGGCTATGGGACCAGGGACCCAAGTCTGCAGCTCCCTGCACCCAACAGTAGGCAGCTGTAGCAAAAGTAGCATGGAGCCAGCTCCCCCACCGCTCTGCTTTCTCGGGTGGGGGCTGGGCCATCTCCTGCCCCCTCAGCCCTGCCAGTGCCCCCAGCCATGACCCATAACCCCTCAGCCCTGCCAGAGGGGCCCCCAACTGCCTGCAAGCCCCACTTATTTCAGGCCCCAGGAATGAGGAGTGAAGCTGAGCCCAGGAGAGCCATGGCTGACAGAGCCTCAGGCCCCGCCCTTCCCTCTCCCGCTTCCCCTCTGGGCAGGGCTGAGGGGTTCCCGCCCTGTTTACAAACAGCTCTTGCAAGCTGGAGCTCAACCAGGCTACAGGGATGTTTGCAAAAGCAGGCAATCTGTGGGTTTCTCTGAGAAAAGGAGAAATCTGTGTTTTCTCTGATAAGAAGGGGAAATCCATAGTTTTCTCTGTTTTTCCATGGGAAACAAAAAACCAGGATCTCTGGTAATCAGGCATAGCACAGTGGTATTGTTCCACCCGTTGGAGGGAACAGAGTTGGTGACATTGACTCCAGCAGACCTTTAGCCAGCAGGAAATGGGAAGCATATGTAAATGATCTATAAGGGCCATAGGATGGAAGGATTTCCTTCCCCAAATGGAAAAGTCACTGTGCCGAATTTTTGCCATAATCACAAAGTTTTTAAAACTTTTCAGTTATGCACAAAATAACTAGATGTGGCCTGTATTATGCAGGAGACTGGACTAATGATCATAATGCTGCCTTCTGACCTTAAAAATTGTTACTCTCATTCCCAAATGTTTTGTTTCAGCCTACCAAGATGAACATGGATGTTCTTGATAAGCAGAGTATAAATTGAAGGAGTTAATTACTTATTGTTTCTACAGGTGTCCATCTCCGCCAGTGTCTTGTGTTGTACAAACATATAGCTAAAGGCAGCTTCTAGCCAAAACGCTTAGTGGCTAAGGATGGAAGAGGAAAGAGAGAGATCAGATTATTTGCCCAGGATCATACTGCAGAGCAATGATAAAGTTGGATATAGATCTTATGGCTCCTATCTTTGCTGAACTCGGGGTCATATAGTCTCCTTACTTCTCCAAGCTTCAGGATGTCTATATTCAAGCACCCAAGGTAACATTTCTAAGCAAGTCCCTGGCACACATGGAATGTGACTTCAAAGGAAACGGGGCAGCACGTCAATTTTACTTACTGGTTGCATTCTAGTTTGAGTTATTCTTTGAAATTGATTTCACTCCTTGAGGCAGAAAAAATAATATTCCAACAGGAAGCAGACATGGTAACACTCAGCAAACAATGGAAAGTTCATGAGGAAAAAATGGCTACCATAACAAGGAAAACTCCAAGTGATATTTACCATCCCAGAGTGATAAAAATTAATATAGCTCAGAGTCTGAGCAAATACAACTAGGGAGAAATAAATAGTAGGAGTGGTGACGTCAGCACAGTCAGCCTGGGGACTTTCCACTATTACTCACAATGGGCCTGATCCAGCCATTCCCATTCAATTCAATGAGTGATGTATTAAGCTCTTTGTCAGTCTTACACTAAAAATGAAGGTCTCCCACAGGAAATGAACCTGTTCATGTGCTTTGTTTATTCCTGAGGCCAGATTCTATCCATCAGCTATACTTGTGGCCTCACAAAGGAAGAAAGGGCCTGATTACATCTGTTTAAGGAAGCAATTAGTCTTCACAGGAAAACACATAAAACCTCCCTGCAGCTGCCTGGACTTTGGTCTGCGCAAGCAGAAGTGAAAGCATGTCACGCTTCAATTTTCTTCTCAAACCAAAAATTTCCAGAGTGGTATGGGAATCAGTGGAGCTTCATTTTACCTCTGCATCTATTTCTTGTCTACTTCAGCTACGCTAACTTGGAGAAAGGAAGACATGTCTCATTACAGTGCTTCGCAACATGCTCCCAAACAGATTTCTGGAGTGTTACAATTAATATAGCACCTCTTATTCCACGATGGACTATAGTTTACACTGATAAGTTGGATGGTCGAGTAAGGTAGGACAGTAGCATAGGACTTGAAAGACCTGCATTCCATTCCGTATTCTATCACATAGTTCATAGATTTCAATAGACATTACAGCTGGAAGGGACCACAGAAGATCATCAAGTCCAGCCCCCTGCTCCAGGGGCAGGAAGTCAGCTGGGGTCAAAGGATCCCAGCATGATAAATATCCAAATGTCTCTTAAAGGAGTCCAGAGTAAGTGCTTGCATCACCTCTGGCAGCAGTCTGTTCCAGGCCTTGGGGGCTTGGACAGGAAAGATGTTCTTCCTTATGTCCAGCCTGAACTGGTCTTGGAGGAGTTTGTGACTATTTGACCTTGTCATCCCATGGGGTGCTCTGGTGAACAGGCATTTCCCCAGATCCTGATGTACACCCCTTATGTACTTATAGGCAATGACCAGGTCCCCCCTGAGCCTGCACTTTTCCAAACTGAAGAGTCCCATGACTCTCAGCCTCTCCTCATAAGGCCTGTTCTCTTGCCCTCTGATCATGTGCGTGGCTCTCCTCTGAACTCTCTCAAGCTTCTCCATATCCTTTTTAAATTGTGGGGCCCAGAATTGGATGCAGTACTCCAGCTGTGGCCTCACCAAGGCTGAGTACAGTGGGAGGATGGCATCCCAGGATTTGCTTGAGAAGCATCTATGGATACCAGCCAGAGTTTTGCTCACTTTGCCAGCTGCAACATCACATTGGTGGCTCATATTCATCTTGAGGTGAAGTATGACCCCCAAGTCCCTTTCGGCCGTGGTGCTAGCAAGTGTAGCACTGCCGAGCCTGTAAGTGTGCTGCGGGGTTTTTCTTCCCGAGCTGAAGTACCTTGCATTTTTCTGTGTTGAACACCATCAGGTTTTCATCCGTCGATTTTCTGAGCCTGTCTAGGTCAGCCTGGATCATTATCCTGTCCTTGAGTATAGACGCTTTATCCCAAAGTTTGTTGTCATTGGTGAACCTAGCCAGTCCACTTCTGATACCAATGTCCACATCATTAATAAAGATATTAAAGAGTATAGACCCAAGGACAGAGCCTTGGGGGACAACACTGGTCAAGGTGCACCACAATGATTTACTTCCATCTATAACCACTCTTTGGGTCCAACCTCAGAGCTAGTCCCCCAGCCATCAGACTGTGATGTAGCCGTGGCCACAGTTGGCCAATTTTTCCATGAGAAGATCATGGGACACCAAATCGAAGGCTTTTTTAAAGTGAAGATATATGACGTCAATCTCTTCTCCCTTTTCCAGGTGTTATGTTACCTGGTTGTAGAAGGAAATGAGATTGGTCAGGCAAGACCTACCTGCAACAAACCCGTGCTGGCTATCCCTCAGGATGTTGGCATCAGCCAATTTTGTCAAGAATGGTCTCTTTGATAATTTTTTCAAAAATCTTCCCTGAGACAGAGGTCAGGCTGATAGGCCTGTAGTTCACCGGATCTACTTTTCTCCCATTCTTGAAGATGGGCACCACATTGGCCTTCTTCCAATCTTCAGGCACTTCACCTGAGCGCCAGGAGTTCTTAAAGATCCATGCCAGGGGCTGAGCTATGATGCCTGCCAGCTCCTTAAGTACCCTGGCATGTAAACTGTCTGAGCCAGCTGACTTGAAGGTGTCCAGCCTCTTAAGGTGTTCCCTCACATGGTCTACATTGATGAAGGGTAACAATTTTCCCTCACCCTGGCCGTCCCTTGGGGCTGGTGAAAAACCGACACAAAATACCCATTAAGTAGGCTGGCTTTTTCCTGGGTGTTAGTTGTCAGTTGTCCCATATGGTTTAGCAGGGGTCTAATGTTACCCTAGCTTTTCCTCTGGCTCCCCACATATCTGTATCATATAGTTCCTGTGTAACCTTGGCCAAGTAACAGGGATGCTTTTCATTTAATAGCATTCCCTGGTCTCACTGGGAGTTAGACTCCTGAATTTAAAAATCTAGTCCTAAGCCTGTCTGTATCTTAGCTTCCCATCTGTAAAATTAGTATAATAGCACCGCCCTGCCTGCAAGGAGCAGTATGAGCATTGGTGACACGTAAGTGGTGCACTCAGGTGCACATGCACCCCCTGAGAATGGCTATGCTCCAGCCACAAAATGGCCCCTGGAAACACCAGCCACAAAACAGGAAGTGCTGGGGGAAGTGGACTCCCAGTTTCATGCCTGGTGGTTGCAGACTGGATGATCAGCAGCTGGGGGAACCCCCCACACACACACATCAGTGATCTGGTTCCCCCTGCTGAGACTCGGGAGGCACCAGTCACCCACGATTATGAAGTTGTAAATGCATTACAGATTATGGGGTCCTTGACTTGATTGTGGGGTCCTTGATGGAGGCTCTTGACTTTAGGGTATTAGTTGAGGCATACTTTGTCCCTTGTGTACTACAAACAACTTAGCCAGGCAGTTCTCCATGTGCCATTTTCTATTTCTCAAGAAAAGGTGAATGAACTGTGGTTAAAAACATTGTCACATACCTTTTTGAAAAGTATCATTCAGTGAATCACACAACCACCACTCTCTTCTTAAGCCAAGTTCCTACTGCCTGGAAAGGTCAAATCACTTACTGGGAAATGGGCACACAAAATTGCTGTGTGAGGAAATAAGCTTAAATGTCATTAGAGGCCCAGCCCACTTCAAACAGGTTTCAATGAGAGCTGCATCAAACCCTATGGGAATGCTTCCCAGGATTCTTTTGGAGCTCTTCAGCAGGGATACTAACACAGTAAATGATTTTTTTTTTTTACTGTGCACAGAACACTGGGCCCAATCCAACAGCTGCTATTCCACTGAGTTGGAGTGCTTTCTTTGGTTTCAGTAGGCCCATCTACACAAGACGCTTAATACCCACTGGACTAATCCTACTGTGTATTAGCATGGCTAGCAGAAACTGTACTAATGTGGTAATGTGCAGTAGATTAGTCCAATGAGCACTAAAAGTGTCGCAAAAAAGCATTTGCACGAATGTGTAGTAGCGCCAATTACAGCACATTATGTTAGTACCCATTATTACAGCTACTAAATTTAATGTGCCATAATTACAGCGTATTAATTAGTGTGTAGATGCACCTAGTGGGTGATATATTAAAGCAGAGATTTTCACAGGATTCTAGAAGGAATATTTAATTTGGTAAGTTTTATTCTTTGGTCATTTCCACTAGTCCTTCCAATGAGACCCATGGCTGAGAACCCACCAAATTCTGCCAATCTTGCACTGCTTAACACCAATTTTTAGGTATCTTTTATGGACTTTCATGTTTTCAAAGCCATATGCTCTTTTTCTGTGCCCAAAATGCCTACAAATATTAACAGTTGTAAAGATCAAAAGCTATGGATGTTGTGCATCAGAACACAAAACCTAATGCAGCGATTCTGGAAAAGCATCCCTTTGATCAGATCAACATCTAACAGTCTGTATGAGAAGTTTAGGTCAGATTCATTGCTAGTACCTTCTAAGTTTCCTACAGTAGAAAACTTACCAAGAGAAGACGACATCTGTAACTTCTCCACCTTGGGGTTTGGCCAATATAGTCCACTAACAGGACAGGACTGGTTGGAGAGACAAGCCTGGTCAGAATATCCCAAAAAGATACAACATTTAGAGCTGGCCTACCACCAGAATTTAATTTATGTTTGGGATGTGGTAAGTTCATAGACTTACGATGGCTCTACCTCTTGAAGTGTAATAAAATGTAGGCATAGCAAGTCTGGGTGTACAGCAAAGGTTGTACTGAGTCAGGATTTATCCGGAGTGGTTAACTTCTCCCTAATGTCTCACTTGAGATAAAAACCAAATAAATAAACTTTGAACTCTGGAACCCTAACAGAAATAAACAATGTTTCTATTGAAACCTCTTTCTGTTACATAAGAAACTAAGGGTTCCCTCTAGTGGTTAATTTAATACATGAGAAACTGAGGAAATTTCTTTTTGCAGTAAACTAAGGAGTCATTGTAGCCTGGTTGATTATGAAACTGGCTTTGGTATTGAAGAGTAGTAGTTCAAGTCCTGGTTAAGAAAAAACTCTGAGGTTTGCTCAATGTACTGCAATTGAATTCTCTGTAGTGACTCCTTCCTTTAAAAAATGATGTGATGCTTGATTTAAAACATTATGGATATACAAAACCAAGCATGTCTGAAAAGATCATCTGGTTGAAAAAGGAATATGCTTTTAAAAAAATCCATGTAAATAGTTAGCTTAATACACTGTTTGGTGCAACTTGGCTCTGTTCATAAACCAGTATATGTTGGGCTTTGGGCAAAACCTTATTGCACTAGAGTCATCTCATAGATTTAGAGATGGAAAGACATATTAAGTCACTGACTCCATCCCCACCTACCAGTGAAGAATTGTTTCTTGCAGTATTTTTGAGATTCCTTTGTACAGTCCTATTTTAAATGATCCAAGTGATACAGTCTCCAGCATTTCCTTGGGGAGCATGTTGTACAGATACGTTTTGTTTAACTTGACCATTTAAAGAGTTAACCCTTTTCAGGCTCAAATCTTTTTCCACCTTTACGATTATTTTCCCTTTACATTATTGAACTGTTATGGCTCAGCCATGCTAAACTTCTTGCAGGTATTACACTCTGCACACTCACCATCATCTGAGGTCAAGCTTGGAATTC
Organism: Crocodylus siamensis; assembly: GCF_052110815.1. NCBI lineage: Eukaryota > Metazoa > Chordata > Crocodylia > Crocodylidae > Crocodylus > Crocodylus siamensis. The sequence continues at coordinate 32,155,372 of NC_143404.1, read as the reverse complement.
AGATTGCATTGTCAATGGTGCAGTGCAGAAATGAGTTTGCTTCACATTCATGGACAGCTCAAAAATGTATAGAAATAAATGACATTAGAACAGCGTTTTGGTTCAACTGAATTCTAATATGAAAGATCTGTTGGCATAGCTGCGATGTTTATTCTTCCAGGTGTTTGGAATTACTTGATAGGCAAATTCTGTGTAGCAGTATTATTCTTCTTAAGTTAAACAGACAAGGAAGGACAATTCTCACGCAGTACGAAATATATCAAGCCTTATACTATTTTTGTGGGGGGGGTACAAGAGTACTTTGAATTTATCCACATAATTTAAATCCACCAAGTAAAATTCATCCAAAATACACCAGCATCAAGGAATTTACACCAGGGTGAATTTGCCCTTTTTTTTTCCCCCAAAGAGAGGGTTCAATTTTTTTGTATACATTTATCTGGCTAACAAAAATTGTAGGTGTTAGCAACAGAAGAACCTCTCAGACAAATCCTCCCAGCAGATTCCCCCTTTGTCTTATTCCTATTTTTTTACCAAAATCCTTGATCCTTGCACCTCATAGAAAAGTCCATTGTAAATAATTGTTGTCACCAAGCATCTGTGCTAACATTGCTCAGGGCTAGTTTAGCTGCTGACACAATTCAGGCCTTCTAAGAATATAGAGAATAGGTCCCAAAAAAAGAGGAGAAGCATTGGAACAGGACAGTGAAACTGAGACCTGGGCTGGCCTCAGCAGCCTTACCTGGGGTCCTGGGTGCCTCTCAAGGGTCCAGCAGTGGATTCCAGTGTGCAAAGCCTGGCTGGGAGCCAAAGCATGGCTTTTTCTGGCCAGGCTCCAGTTTAAGGTAGAGCACACTGTCACCACATGCACCACCCTGATTTTTTCTAACACGGGTTTTTTTGACCCCAGGATTTCCTGCATGTAAATGCCTGTGTGTATGGCATGTATAAACGCCTGTGTGTATGGTATGTGCAATTTGCAGTGCTGCAGACAGGCCTGCGGCACCACAGACTGCACATGCACACTCATGGAGATGCACCCTTTCAGTGCAAATGCCTCCTCTTTTAGAATAACAGCAAAAGAATGAACAAAAGTGTAGTTCCCAGATAGCCCAGTATGTGCGTTTCCAAGGCTTGGTCTATATTAGAAATCTTTACCTTCTGCATAGAAGCATTGCACCACTTCAACTACAATGATATAACTAATGCAGTACAACATACCTAGGTCCACTGACTTACTCCAGTATGAAAATGTTCATATGGGTTTAAACTGTTTCCAGATGAAAAGGAGAATAAGCTAGATCTATATAACTACCTTTACATTAGTCTAACTGTATCCACACAAGACAGCAAATAACTGTACCCAGGCCTCAGATTTTCATAAGAGAAGGGTGTGAACTGAGCACAAAATGGCTTCATGTCTATCACACAGAGATGACTTTAGAGATTTAAAGCTGTGGCACGAAGTACATGAAGTTATAACAATTATGTAGGTACATCCACCCTATAGGCTCTTCCATATATAGCAAGAAGAATTTTACCTAAAGAGCGAGAAAGCAAAAAGACATTATAGAACTTCTGGAGAACTGAAAGAGACAGTAGAGAGAGCCTTTCTGTGGCCGCGTGTACATGAGACACTGACCGCACAGTCGATACTGAGCAGTCATTTAGACTAAATGACCGTGCAGTAACCGGCATCCCTGCATGGCTTTTTGGTGATGTTGACTGCACAGTAGCTCATTATTACGCTCAGTAGCATCGCATCATGCTTCATGCCATATGACACTACTGCACAATAGTAATGAGCTACTGCGCAGTCAGCATCTCATGTAGACACAGCCAGTGTGTAGCAGCCAGCCACTGACACTGATATAGACAGCAATTACAAACTGATGCTTTGAGCCAAATCCATCTTTACTCAGTGCTAGTAAGTAAAACAAGCAGGATTTGGCATATTAAATAATACCTTTCCCCCATACTGCAAAACCATGCAGATATCTGATGTATTTACTTTGGCAGCACTTCTATACCATGTCATGCCAACAAAGTTATTCAGACTCATATACACCCTACCGCTGGTAGCAAAAAGCAAGTAAGCTGAAGCTAGAGATATTGCCAAGGAATCTGTTCCTAAGAGAGGTAGCCAACCAAGGAAGCTGTAATCCTGAGATTTCCTTTAAGAATTTTGTTGTTGTTGTTGATTTTTATTTTTAATGTTTTTCTCCCAGTAATACAAATTGTTGATTTAATAGTGTAAATAGCGTACATTCATGTGACCTCAGTTCTTGGGTATTTTAATTAACATTTTAAAGTCCTCAGCAGCAGCAAACAATTTCCAAACTTCACTGGCTTCAAAACAAAACAAAAACAAAAGCATGTAATCAAGGGCATGGATGAGAAGATTCATTTTTCAGAGGATCCATAAGAATTTCATTGCATAATTCCAACTGAAGCCAAGCAATAAATCCTGAGGCGCCGTTCTGAAAACTTCAATAACTTACAGTGATGGCACCTTTCGTTCAATGTTCTCAGTGAGCTAAACCTTCAGTGCCCCTCTATGAGATTAAGTGAAGGCTATCATTTAGAGTAATGGGAGCCAACTTTTTTTGGCAGGCATACCACAAATTAACTTCCTACTCTCTCCAAGTGTTACTCCAACCCCTTTCTTCTGCCCAATCTGCTGCTCCACTTTCTGCTCCATGCCCTATCTACCATTGTGCTTCCTATCCTCTCCCTGATCTGCTACATGCCACACACAAAGCCTGCCCATGCCACTTGTGGCACACATGCAGATTGGCCACCATGATTTAGAGTTAAGGAAATTGCCTTAAGAGTTAAGGGTGATCAGAGCATTGAGTTTAGAAAGAGCTGCAGGGCTGGGGCAGGTCCCAGCCCCCTGCCCTTATCCACTGGTGGGGCAGCTAGCAGCATATTGGGGAAAGAGGCTGGGACCTGCCCCTCCCCTGCAACTCTTTGCAAGCCTGTGCCCCTGATTATAGTTTCATAGTTGGTTGGGTCAGAAGGGACCTGAGCACATCATCAAGTCCGACCCCCTGCCATGGGGTCAAATGACCCTGGCTAGGTGATTATCTAGCCTCCTTTTGAAGACCCTCAGGGTAGGGGCAAGCACCACTTCCCTTGGAAGTTGGTTCCTAGCTGCCCTGACTGTGAAGTAGCACCTCTTGATGTCTAGCCTGAATCTACTCTTCATCAACTTATGGCCATTATGCCTTGTTACTCCCAGTAGTGCTCTGGGGAACAGGGACTCTCCCATTGACTGCTGGTCTCCCTTGGTCAGTTTACAGACAGCCACCAGATCCCCTCTCGGCCTTCTCTTGTGGAGGCTGAACAGGTTCAGGTCTCGTAGCCTCTTCTCATAGGGCCTGCCCTGCTGCCCCCTGATTATGTGAGTGGCCCTCCTCTGGACCATGTTGTCCACATCCCTCCTGAAGTGTGGTGCCCAGAACTAGACATGGTACTCCAACTGCGGCCTGACCAGTGTCGCATAGAGGGGAAGGATCACCTCCTTGGACCTTCTCAAAATGCATCTGTGGATGCATGACAAGTTGAGGTTGGCCTTCCTGACTGCATCCCCACATTGGCAGCCCATGTTCATCTTGGAGTCTATAATGACTCCAAGATCCTTTTCTGCCTCTGTGCTGACGAGAAGGGAGTTCCCCAGCCTGTAGGTATGCTGCTGGTTCTTCCTCCTTGTCAGTATTGAATCCCATCTTATTCGCATCCACCCCTTGTGCTGCTGTCCCTATGTGCCCACCCCTGCAACCTGTCCAGATCCAATTGCAGCCTTTCCCTCCCTTCTAGCATGCTCACTTCTCCCCACACCTTAGTGTCATTTGCAAATTTGAACAAGGTGCTTTTCACCCCCTTGTCCAAGTCACTGATGAGGATGTTGAACAGTGCGGGCCCGAGGACCAAGCCCTGGGGGACCCCACTGCCCACATCCCTCCAAGTCAAAAATGAGTCATCCACCACCACTGTCTGATTGTGGCCCTCCAGCCAATTGGCAATCCATCTGTCTATGTAGGATCGACACCATAATCTCCTAATTTTTTAGTAAGAATGGGGTGAGAGACAGTGTTGAAGGTCTTCCTAAAGTCCAGAAAGACTACATCCACCATGACACCTGCATCCAAGGATTTTGTGACCTGGTCATAGAAAGCCACCAGGTTGGTCTGACAGGACCTGCCTCTAATGAACCCATGTTGTTTGCCCCTAATGATACACTCCCCTGCTTGCCCCTCACACATGTGCACCTGGATAATTTTCTCAAAGAGCTTCCCCAGGACTGAGGTAAGACTAACAGGCCTATAATTTCCTGGGTCCTCCTTCCTCCCTTTTTTGAAAATGGGAACCACAATGGCCCTTTTCCAGTCCTCTGGCATCTTGCCAGAGCACCACGAGTGCTCATAAAGCTGTGCCAGGGGTCCTGCAATGACCTCTGCTAATTCCCTCAGCACTCTGGGGTGGAGATCATCAGGACCTGCTGATTTGAACACGTCTAGTCCATCCAGAAGTTCCCTGACTAGGTCCTCTCTGACCCTGGGCCTAGCTATGCCTCCCCTGGGACCATCAGGGATCCCAGTGTAGGGGATGACCTGGTCCCTGCTCAGAAAAATGGAGGCAAACAAATTGTTAAATAGGTTATCGTTGTCATTTGGTGAGACCACCAGATTTCCTAGCATGTCCTGCAGAGGCCCCACATTACCCGGAACCTTCTTTTTACCCCCTATGTATTTAAAAAAGGATTTCTTGTTATCCCTGATCCGGGTTGCTAGTCCCAGTTCCATCTCTGCTATGGCCTTCCTACCGGCCCCCCTACAATCCCAAGCAATGGAGGTATAGTCCTCCCTTGTGATAGCCCGTCCCTTCCATTGGGTGTATGCCTCCTTTTTAGCTTTGAGATGTTCCTGGATGCTTTTGGTGAGCCATGGGGACTTTTGAGCACTCTTTCCCCCTTTGATCCATGTTTGGATTTCCACCCTTTGGGCTTGGAGGATTGTCTCCTTCAGGAACAATCACTCTTCTTGGACTCCCAACTCCCTACCCCTCCGGGACAGGTGTCTACACATAGTGAGACTTGGGACTTAAGTTATTCCCAAGTCACTCCAGCCCTGCCATATGCCCCTCTGGCCACCACGGGGAGCTCAAGTCTCTGGACACATGGCTGTCAGCATTTGACAGCCATGTTGAAGCCAGAGCCAGCTGTGAGCCATCTTGGAAGCTCTGATCACTCACAAGCCCCTTCCCTGCCCAGGAGCCACATGCCCAGCACAGGGGCAACACACAGTAGCTCCCTCCTTGCTCACCCTGCCTCCCCACACCAGGGCTGCCCCTGCCCCTGCCCCTGCCCCAGCCCTTGCCAGCAGCATCCAGCACTCCACTGCTCCAGGCTGGCCCCTATCAGTGACAGGCAGTAGCTCGCGCTTCTGCTGGCCATGGTGCTGACCCCACTGGCACCAGCAGGCCACCAGCTCCGCTCCTCAGGCCCCAGGAGAGCTGCGCACCCACCAGTAGGGACCAGGGCACTGACTGCAGGAGGGCCTAGCTGATCCCCTTCTCTTGCACTCCCCACTCCAGCCTGTCTGCCCTACTGCCCACATCCCCCTACCCCCTGCCCACCACCAGCACCACTGTCAGGACACACACATGGCCAAAACAAAACACCTTTATTGCCCTCACAACCTCCACCCCATCCCTCTCCTCTTCCCCCCATCCTCAACACATAAAGCTCCCTCTCCCATCCCTTCCCAACATACAGTGCCCCTCCACTACCCTCCCCACCCATCACCAATTAAAAACCCTCTCCCCAGTTTCAAACTATTTACAAGAATCTCAGTCTGTCTGTGAGTCCTGGAGTTGGGGGGCTGTAGGTTGGGGGCACCTTGGGGGCAGAGCCTGGGGCAAGCATCCAGCACTCTGGCCTTGGCCACTTCCCCCATGAGTCCAGGAGCTGCAGCAACCACAGTGGACAGTGGGCTCATCCCTGGGATGAGCTGGATGGTGTTCCTCCACAGTGAGTGGCTCCACCTCTGCCTGCCCCAGTCCAGAGCCAGCATGTCCTTCCAGTGCCACTCCTGGTACCTCCTGGTATTCATGATCAAGGCCTCAGGGTGAGCAACTGGGACCAGGTGGGTAGTAGTGGAACTGGGGCAGGCACTGGGGCAGAGGCTACAGTCCAGGAGGTGCTGGAGGGCTGAGTAGGGCCAGCTGGGGGGCTTTGAGCAGGGGCTGGGCTATGGTAGACAGAAATGCTGCTACCAGGGCCAGGAGGGTGTGACTGGCCTGGCGGTCAGTATCCTCCTGAAGCTGGAGCTGCTTCATCCACTGCTGCCCCAGGGCCTCCATTCACACCCAGTGCTCCCTTAGCACCTGGTCCCATGCTTCTGCCTGAGCGATGTTGCAGCTACCTACTATCCCTGCAAGACTGTGGCATTGGTGTGCCATCCAGGAGTGTCATCTCTTGCTCCTTCCACCTGACAGGGACTCATAAATGTGTGTGTTTAAGTGCCCGCTCCACAGGAAATGCTTCTGCTCCTCCACTTTGCCCCAGAGCGCCACAAGGTTGCGCAGCTCCTCCTGGCTCCAGTTGAGCTCTCAGGTGGGGTGCTCAGGCATGCGCATACAGGTGGGGCTGGTGCTCAAAGGGGAGGATGGGGAGAACATCGTATCCTGCACTAGCTCTCTGGACCCCTGCACAGCTGTTCCTATGTGGCCAGCCCTGGAGAGCTGGTTGCAACACCCAGTGGAGGGCCATGGTCAGGAACTGGAAACTGCGTGGCAGAGGCAAATGTGGAACAGGACCTGCAAACACAGTTCTGGCAGTGAGCAGCAGCTGGAATCAGCACTATGAAGGAAGGTGTTTTATTATCATAAGAGAGAAAAAGCACCTGAAACCACAAATGTCTATTGTGTTTTTGAATGCTCAGACCACAGAGCTTAGCAAGCACTCCTCACAAAAGAGCAGGAAGCTGTCCAGAGGGCAATAAGAAAGAAAACTTAAGACAAGTGCTGAAGAGGGGAAGTGACTCAGTGGCTTGGATGAGAAGGAATGGCCACTGCCTTAAAGAAAGGTCAGGCAGCACAAGTGAGAGCATAACCCCCTACTGTGAAGAGCTGCAGGCAGAGGATAAGGCAAGGAGGTCAAAACTGCAGGAGTAGAGTCTCAGAGTGGAGGAGGAAGGGGGCTATGAGGTCAGAGAGGGACCAGAGGGTGGAGAAAGTCTCTGGAGGGATTTAAAGTCTAGTAATGTGGTTTTAAATAGCATACAGAGGAACGGATGCTGCTTAGTGCTATGTAGGTAATAGCTATGGAACCTCAGGTCTTGCTCTCTCTCAGCTTGCCTTTTTTATTGATTAAAAATCACACCCTTCATCTCATTGCCTGCAGCCAAATGAATGGAGCAATCCCCCAGAGGCTACTAAGTTAAGGGGTGGGAGCAAACCTCAGCATTTGCATGCAGATTCCAGACCTCTGAACTCCAGGCGTGTTTAGCACATTTTGAGCTAAATAATTCAGGTCCAAAGCCAGGTTTGAACACCAAGAGCCAGAATCTGATCCCCCTATTGAAGATCTACATGTGCACCCATACCAACTTTCTCAAGTCCCTAAAAAACATTAATGCATCTCCTTTTTTAACACACCTTTATCTTAACCATAGTCACAGTCAAGAAGAGAACCCACCTGCCTTTTGCACTGACTGTTTTTCACATTTCCTATTCAGGAATAGGATCACTCTAGCACAATATATGCCTGAGTCTTCTTAGGCATCTAATAGCTAGGACAGGATTTGGTCCTAAATCCCCCACTCCTGTTTCCTCCACCCACCTTTGCCATAGTCAAGTTAGAGGTATGGACTAACTATAAATATCAGCTTGCTATGTTTAATAAGAGGCCTCCAAAGAAAATACCAGGTGCTGAGGTGGACTGTTAGCCAACAGGGTTTTGAGGGCATTATGTAGATAGATATATTTTGTTTTGAAATGGGACAAAATTTCTGGGTTCTGGTCACTAAACTCCTGAGGCATGTTGCACAAGGTCAAGCGAGTAGCGTTAACATTGTTGTCCCCTCCAAATTTGACTTCCTGTTGTTTTTTTTTACCTGGATTGCAACAGCATCTTGGAGTCCCAGTCAATGACAAGAACTCCACTGTGATAGAATTTGTACAAGCAGCGCATGTCTACACGAGATGCTTTACTGCACATTATACTAATCAAATGCACAGCAAAACGTCACTGTCTGTGCATACGTGAGCAGTAACTGTACATTATATTAATATAAAGTGCTGTTTGCTAGTACTGACAGACAGATACAAATACTAGCAAACAGTGCTTTAAACTAATGCATTTTAAATGTGTGCCTCAGCACATGTGTAGATGGTGCTGTTGGATGCAAACTGCACCCAGTCAGCTGTACCAACAGGGGACCAGACTCCTGCTTGGTGTACAGCCACATGGCTGGCAGCCTCTTCAGCTACATGACATGGGCAGCTCATTGACTATCCAACAGGGCTATGGTGATCCCTGACCTGACCCCAAGGGCCATGCCAGCTGCAGCCTGCCCTGTGGGCACTATGATCCAGCACTGCTTAATGGTCCAGGTTCTGCAGCCCTCCAGACCCTGGCTCTGACCCCTGGGACTCCTGCCAGGCAGAGCTTGCCTTCCAGGCACCACGCCCCCTGCCAATGGGTAAGTGCCACATTACGCTGCCATCCAGAGCCCTGGGCTGACCCCTCAAGGTCCCAGCCTGCCTGAACCTGCCCCTCCATGCCCCCTGCCAGCCTGAGGCTGTCCATAGAGCCCCCTGCCAGTTCAAGCCTGGCCTCCGGTGCCCCCAGCCAGCCTAAAGCTGTTCTTCACCCCCTCCTCCCCCCCCAGCCCCATGGCCCCTGCCAGCCTGGAGCCATGGGGCTGTTCTTCACCCCCTCCCCCCCCAGCCCCATGGCCCCTGCCAGCCTGAGGCTGCAGGTAGAGCCTGCAGTTCTTCCTGGCTGCTGCAGAGGGGACAGAGCAGGAAAGAAACATCCCTGGATTGACTGTTGGGTATGGGCACATTAATTGCACATGTAGACTTGCCTACACTGAACAAAATGAGAGACCCTGCCCAAAAGACCTTACAATCTAAGTGCCTGAACACACAACATGTTTACACTGGTATAATGGACCAACATCAGTATAAAAAAAGGGATGGATACACATATAGCCTTACAAGAGTATAATATACTAAGTGTAGAGTTACCCTGGGAAAAAGCAGAAGTAAAACTATGCCAAGATAGGTATTGTGTGTCCACTTCTCTTCTGGGGTAGCCATTTGTTCAAGGTAAACTGGCAGCTTCCATTGTAATAGCTTCTATTACAGCTACCAGCCTTCGGGCCATGTCTACATGTGTATATTAATGAGCAGCAATAAATTCTGGTGCATATCAATCAAGAGTTTATTGCTCCCAAGCACTGCATTTACACATGTACCTGACACCACAGCACACTGAGCTGGGTCAGAGTAGCCCCAACTGGCAAGGGACACAGGGGGACAGCCTGCCAGTCCAGGTCTGCTCTGATCTGGCTCAACATGCTGTGGAGGGGCTGGCTGCAGTATCAGGGTGTTCCAGGGTGGGGCTAGTTGGCAGCACTGAAGCACCCTTATGCACCAGCCAGCTAGGTCAGCGTCTACACGTGCATTGCTGCATACAAAAAAACTCCATAGCAGGATAGCACAGCAGGATAGTAGACCTGTGTGAAGTGGCTAGGATTCACTTCAGATTCGGCTGATTCGGCTGAATCTCCAAATCAGCCACGCCGGGCCCATCCCCCACCCCTCTCCCCAGTCTGGCAATGGCTGCCCCGCCTGCCCCAGCTCCCGGCACTTAGGAAAAAAAAGCCCCATCTCCAAAGGTGCTGCTGGGCAGGGGGCAATCCCCGCTGCCCCCCCACTGCCCCACACTGCATGGGGGGCTCTGAATGAGCCCCCAGACTCTCCCACTTCCCCAGCCCCACCATGGGTGCCCTACATGGGCCAGCTCCAGCCCTTTAAGACAAAAAACCTGAAGAAACCCTGGGACTCTCCACTCCTGCCAGCGGGGGTGATCCCTGCTGCCCCGTGGGAGCTCTGCAGGAGCCCCCAAAACCCCAAAGCTACACCAGGAGTAGTGAGTCCCTGGGCTTTCCTCATTTTTTTTTTCTTCTTAAAGGGCCAGAGCTGCAGCAGGTGAGGCAGCTGGGGGGGGGTGAGGCTGGGGGAGCAGGAGGGGGTCAATGGGGCTTGTGCAGAGCCCCCCATGCAACATGGGGCTGTGGGGGGCAGTGGGGATCCCCCTCTGCCCACCAGCACCTGTTGAGCACTGGGGCTTTTCTTTAAAGTACTGGGACCTGGGCTGGGCAGGGGCTGGGGGAGAAGGGGGAGGTCGGGGGGCTGGCAAGGGTCCCCCTATGGTCCCCTCCCCCCGCACCCCTAGTACTTACCAGCTTGGAGTGGCTTCAGCTCCCTGCTGCAGCCACTGGGGACTACCTAAATCATCAAAGCTCTCCAAATCTTTGCCAAAGATTCAGAGAGCTTTGAATTGATTTGGACCTTTAAATTAGTCCCCTGATTTGGTTCGGATTTGAAGATTCAGCCATCAAACCAGGCCAAATCTCCTCCAAATCAAATCACCACCCAAAGCTTCACACAGCCTTACAGGATACTACTTGTATTTACAAGTACTAACCTGTTGTGGAGTTTATTAGTTTCCTATGGCCTAAAAGAGCTATATAAGTAAACGCCAAGATATTTACTTCAGATCTAATTAGGCAACTCCATAGTAAACATCTCATGTAGACATGGCCTGGAAGAATGAGTTGTCTGTCCACTCTGGATACTGGTATAATTTACACTGATGTACAAAACTGATGCAAGTTACACCTGTACTGACATCTCAGGTATCCAGGTCCTTACTAATCTGAGTACATGCTGTACTATGTCTGCTTGAATTCTCCCTAGGGCTTCAATGAGATAAAATGTTGTTCTGCATTTTCTGACCTAACTTTTTAGGTAAATTCCTTCCTTGGCTGCATTTTTTGGCAGCACCGAGTGACTGCATTTTTGATAGTGAGTAAAATGAGTCTCAGTAGTTGATGCTGTTACAATCCAACAATTTTGGGTGGCCTCATGAAAGGAAAATTTGGTTCTCCATTTGATTTCAGAAAGTTTTGTTCATATAATTGCAAAAAAGGGTGTTTAGGTAACCACTTGACCTTTAGAAAGTGCACCTTCAGGCCCTGTGGAAATCTTGTATCTGTTCTGTGAAAAAAATGACTTCAGTTTACAGAACTGTCTAGAAGGCAGATATCATAAATGTTACTTTTACTTTGAAAGGAGGAAGACACGGTTTCTTTGATACAAATTTTAGCTATTCATCAGCATTTGGGCACCAATTATTTCAATGCCAACATGCTCACCAAACTAAGTCAAGCTTCCAGAGTTCTGATTTTCACTGTCCCTGCTGACTTGCCCTGTGACCTTGAACAAATCACTTAGCTTGTGTGCCAGAACCTCTGCAGCTGTAAAGTGGGCATCCTGATAGTTATCCTTGCCAAGTGCATCAAACCCAATTTGATCAATTTGGAAAACATAGCCTGAAGGAAAAGCGCTTTTTGCTGTAAACAATAGTTTGGAAACCAAAATCAGGAAGTGGAGCTCCACGTATTATTACAGTCATTGTAGAATCCAGGTGCATCCCAATGGTTCATGCTCCAAGGAGCTCATAGCATTTGAAAAATGCATTAGTTATGACAGTATTGAAGAGGAAGAGCCAAGCGTAACCCACGTGACTAATTAATAGTGTCACTGAGTGCCTACAGGTCTCTCTGATGCAGCAAGATAGTCAGCATGGCCCTGCCCATATGGGAGATCAACTGAATTAGCTCACGATTGGAAAGCTCAACTGTCACCCATAAAGACCCAGCATAAGACTTTTACAGACATGCTAACTTCTCATGTTATAACCTACCTGGGATCCTCAGCAACAGAAAGACTTCAAAAGTACTAAACTGCATCTACATGGGTAACACAGGGATTTTCCAATCCTGTTAAACTAACTTGACTGGATAAAATGCCTTTTTACCCTGTGTACATAGGACTCATGGGAGCTGTGAGTGCTTAAAGCTTCTCAGGATCAGTCTCATTCCTGACCTGGAATTTTTTTTGGTAGAAATTGGACTGTGAAAATTCAGAACATAACAGAATTGTTATATATCTTAATGCTGACTTGGCCTGTGCTAGAACTCTTCCCAGAGCAAGTATTCCAGGCTAGCATATAAATTAAAGCTCATAAATCAGTTGAGAAAAATCTTCTCCATAGAAATGGCCAGCATGCTAGAAGGGAGTTAGAGCTACAAGCTCTTTTTGATGAAGCCTCGCTGGCTATCAAGCTTCTCAAGAATGCGCAAAGCAGTAGAGTTGTTTGGCTTGGGAGTGCAAGTGGAATTTTTTTTTCTCTTTTGTGGACAATAAAATTTAACAGCTCTTCTTCCCCTGAACGCTGCTCATGGTGACCCCAGTTAAGAGACAACAGCATAGATATAATCTCTGGAAATCATGAAATGATTGATGAATAGCTGAGGAGCTCTGAATAACTAAATGAAGTTCTTCTTGTTTTCGTTAGCAAGTAAAGAAAATACTTTTAGCATTTTACTGTGACTTTTGGGGTCAAAGAGAATCTTGAATCCAAATACAACAAACCTATAAGGAAGATACTGCCAGGAGTCTGATGATTAGACTAGGAGCCCTCCATCAGGCTCAGATGTCAAAAATAAAGCTTACTGAAGAGGGATTGAATTTGAGCCTTGTGTGGATCATGGGAATTTGGGGTTTACTATGTGTCCTTTCTTTTTGGAATAGATCTCATTACACTGTGTGTACAGAAGCAGTCACTGGCTAGAGCAGGTGAAAGTAGCTTAATGTATCAAGGAAACAGTTGCAATTAGAGGACTTTTGCAGTTCTAGTTTTTTAAAATAATGCTTTCACCTTCTAGGTCAGTGTTCAGGTGGGCCTGACAATAACTATGCCAAGGAAATATGCAATGGGTCAGTGTACAGCCCCCTAGCCCTTAACATTTCACAGTGGCAGCTAAAAGCAAACCCAGTTCTTCTGTTCCCAATTCACAGGCCCTTTGCCCGAGAGCTAAAGCATGGTATCCCATGAGTAATTAACAGGGATCTGGGTCTTCCATTTCCCACAGAAAAATGGAGAAAACCACACATTTCCCAGTTTTATCAGAAAAATGCAGATTTCCCCTTTTAGCAGGGAAACCCACAAATTTTCCCCTTTTGTAAAGATCTCTGCAGGTGGAAACAGTTCCAGCCTGTAAGAGATGATTGCAAAAAGGGCAGGAAAGCCCCAACCCAGCCTGAAGGGAGAGAGGAAAGGGCAGCGTCTGAGGCTTTTAGTCAGTCTCAAGTATTGGGCCAAGCTCACTTTCCTTCTGAAGCCTGTGAAGTGGTAAATGGGGCTTACAGGGGGCTGGGGGATTTTGCAACTGGCTGGGAGTTGTGGGGTTTGCAGGAGCTGGAAGGTTTTGCAGCCAGCTGAGAGGTTTGAAGAGGACTGGGTTTTGCAGCAAGCTGTGGGGATTTTCAGCAGCTGGGAGCTGTGGGGATTGCAGGACCTGGGCGGGGGGTTGCAGCTGGCTGGGAGTTTTGCAGCCTCCCTGCTCCCAGCCGGAGTGCCAGGCTGGCTGCATATGGAACCCAAGCGGTGCTATCAGCCTGACCAGGCTCGGCTCCTCCATATGCGACTTGCCTTAAGGGCCAATAGCTGGCTCATGGTCCACGTGCAGCCAGCCAGGTGGCCACTCCACATCTTCCCCCAACACCTCCCCATTCTCTCAGCCCCTCAAGCCAACTCCCCATGGGAGTGTGTCCAGCATCCACACACACACACACACACACACACACACACACACACGTACAGATGCATATACAAGTGTACACCCATAGATGTGCACGGGGTATGCATACACAAAAAAGGAGCACCAGCAAGGGCCGGGGGCCTGTGGAGGGCCTTTGATTTTAATCATAGATTTTGCATTTATTAGAGAATGAGATTTTTTTTTTTTTTTTTTTTTTTTTAAAATCAGAGAAAATCAGGTTTCCTGGTGATTAACAATACAGAGACCACAACTCACAATTTAGCTGTTCTTTTTCATCCAATAAAGGACCCATGTGACATAGTAATTAACAAGTTCATTACAATATGAAGCCTCTACCTTGCTGATTTGAACCAGAATACAAGCATAACAGTAGTCCAGCTGGGAGATGAAAAATTCATGGACCCCACCTCTCCGTTGAGTTGGAATACCACACAGAACCTAACACACACTCCCTAACTCACAAATGGGCAGACGTAGATGGAGAATGGGCTCATCTGTGATGTATACAAGCACATTCTTGATTATGTGGATGAGCTGCTTAGATACAACTCCCTTTGAAGAGGAGACTTGTCATGCCCGAGTTATTACTCTCTTTAATGGAAGACTGAGAATATGCCTACATAATAGTAATTTGCTAGATTGGGCATATCTACACAAGACATTTACTGCAGAATAGACTAATTAGCGCTGCAGTAAATGTCTTGTGTCTACATGTGTAACCCAGGCGGTACTCCAAGATGTGCACTTGCTCTGATCCCTTCAATTGGAAAGGGGGTACAAGTGCTATGGTGGGTATAAAGGGTGCTCCCCTATAGAGAAGAGCCAGATCACCAATGGGGACTTAACCATATACTTTTTAATGTAGAACAGTAGTGGGAACATAACAGGTATAAACCAGGGGGTATAGGGGATACTACAAGGCCCTGAGGTGGCAGAATTCAATAAAGGTTAGACGCTTACAATCATAGACATATTCATCCAGTTGACAAAAAACCAAGGTTAACAGAACATAAAACAAACAGCAGAACAGAAAATACTGGTAGGTGAAATATAAAAAGGCACCCCACCTCCTGGAGGAGGGGGAGGGGAGGAGAGGGAAAACACAATGACCCCTTTCCGCTGCAACAAGAACATCTCCCTATCATTTCATTCACCCTAAATCACTCCAGCTGGGACTTGAACTCATCTCTCCCATGTACTAGGCAGGAACTTTACCACACAGCCACCAGTGCTAGAACTGTTTCAAAGTCCTAGGGATCTTGACCTTCCAGGAGACCATTCCTCACCTTGAGCTTCCTAACCTCTTATTGGAGGAGCAGGAAGCAGAGCTGGGAACCACTCAGGTTGCTGCTCAGATCCTTGCTGGAGTTGGGGAACCTCTCCTGCTGGCCACAGCCTCTCGTAGGGGATCCTGGAGCCCAGCCAGGAGCCTCTCCTGCTGTCCACACACAGTGCTGCTGAGGGTCTAACTGCTGCTTGCAGGTCAAACTCCTTCAGGTTCTTCTGGGGCAACTGCTCCTGCCCAGCTCTTTGAAACTCCTTCCTTGTAGTCCCTCACTGGTCTCCCCTGAGTCAGCTGCGCTGCCCCTTTTATCCCCCTCCAGGTGACCCAAGGGGCAAATCAGGGGACATGGAGGGTGAGTCTCTGGGGCCTGATTGGTTAGGAAAGGGAATTCCAAGCTCTCCAATCATCTTTTACCCTTTAAAAACCCCTGGGCTAAATCACTACCAGCTAGCCCATCACACATGTGTGGCCTTATATGGCTGCAGGAATTGAATAAACTCTGCAACAGGGTAGTACTTGTAAATATCCTGCTGCAGAGCTTTTTACTCTGCAACAGCTCACTTACAGAGACTGACACAACTGAGGCACAAGGGCACTTCAGTGTGAGGTCTGCCAGCCAGCTAGCCCAGGACTAGAGTACCTTCATAATCCAGCCACGCCCTCAGCAGCATGACGAGCTGGGTTGGAGTAGCCCTGGGTACATGTTCAAACAGCATGACCAGAAGCAATAAATTCCAGTGCAGGAGTTTATTGCTGTGCGCTAATAGCAAGTGTAGACGTACCCACTGGGCACATCTAGACAAGCCCGCACGTGCTTCTTGCAGCATTTCAAACCCCATCTCAAACAGGGTAGGAGTGTTGTGTGGGTTAAAGGCTCAAAATGTGAAAATAAGGGTGCCTGAGGGGGACACTGAGCAGAGCTCCCTGGGCTGCACCCACCGGTCCTTAAAGGCATCCAAGGAGCTGGTGGACACCACCCACTGGTGCTCCTCCTGAAAAGGTGAATGGACAAGTGAGAGAAAAGCAGCCCTGCAGCCTTTGGGCATTTTCCTGGCCTGAACCACCTTCCTGGTCAAATACAGGGCCCACTTGGCCAGGGCCAGGCAGAGGTTGACCAGGAGGTCCTGGAACTTGGTGGGGCCGTGGATGGGGTGACCAAAGACAAAAAGGTGGGGGGTGAAATTCAGCCAGAACCTCAAGAGGAGGTTCTGGAGGTGGAGTTGGAGCAGCTGCAGCCTGGCACACTCAAGGGTCATGTGCACCAGGGTCTCCCTCTGTCCACAGAAGGGGCAGGAGACCGGGGTGTCCATGAAGCTCGCCACATACATGCCTGTGGCAATGGCTCCATGGAGAAGCCACCAGATGAGGTCCCCAGTACCTCATGGGATGAGGGTGGAGTACAGACTCAGCCACTGGGGTGCCCCAGCCATGCCCTCATCAAGCAGGTCCCACCACTTGGTGTCTGGGCGAAACTCAAGGGCGACATGATGGACAGTGCAGCACACAGGCACGTAGAGGTAGCGACAAGGGACAGTGGAAAAGTGGACTGGTCTGGTGTCCAGCAACTGGCCCAGATGGTGGAGTAGGGGGCACCGTGAAGCCAGGCAAGGCACTGGCCCCATGACAAACTCTGGTGGGCTAGAGGACACGGTGCGGGGGAGAGGATGGGGGCCACCACCGCACAGGACCTGGTCAACAAAGGCAAGGGTGTCAGGAGATAGGGCAGATTTCACCTCCTGGACCAAACGGCGGGTCTACCCACAACACATGCAACCTATGTGCTGGGCCAGTGCAGCAGGGTCCACCCACTCCCATCTATCATAGTCCAGGAGGTCTCCAATATGGGTGACACCAGCCTGGATCAACCTCGGTCACAACTGGGGCACCTCTGAGGTCAGCACATCCAGCTGGGGGTTCCAGAAGAAGGGCTTGATGAGCAGGTTGGCACCCTGGATGACAGTTGTGGGGGACCTGGAGGTGGAGACCAGCCTCCAGGCCTGGAGGAGGTCCTGGTGGAAATCTAGCAGCGTTCACAAGTCCTGCAAGGAGAAGCCCCGCAGGCTGAGGAGCTGCCAGTCGTATCGGAGCCCCCAGAAGTGGCAGAGGAAAGCACACACCAGGTGGCCCCATGCCACCTTATAGCAGTCATTGCAGGGCCTGAAGGCAGAAAACCAAAACCTAGCTGCACAGGCAAACCAGGCCCTAGCTTCCCTCCCACAAGGAAGAACTCCAGTGCCTGTCTCTAGAATCCCACCAAGACCTTAAGGGGCACAGGTGGAATGTGTAAGCAGTGCCAGAACATGGACAGGACCAGGTGGCTCTTTCCTGCTGATTCAGGGGGTCAGATTCAATGATCTATTGAGGTCCCTTCCAACCCTACCATCTATGAATCTCCCAAAGGACCTGGACACGTGAGCGGACAAATGCACCATGGGCACAGTGGCCACCCAGAGCACAAAGCTCTTCCTGCCTCTCCCAACACTCTTCACAGAGGGACAGGTTGGTTGGGTCAGTGGCCAGGTGCCTCTCCAGCTCTAGCACTTCTTGGACCCCCTGCTGGGTGTGCCCCCGAGTGTAGCTGTGGCAAAAAAGCCGGATGCGCACCTTCCCCACATCCCACCATCTCCTAGCCAAGGAGAAAGCTACCCATTGCTCCTGCCAGGCCAGCCAGAACTCCTGGAAAGCCTCCCTGAAGCCCACATCTTCCAGCAGACTGGCATTGAAATGCCAGTAGGCTGACTCCGGACACCTAGGCCCTACCATGGCCTGAGCCCAGACAAGGTAATGATCGCTGAAAGGGGTTGGCCGGATGCCAGAGGAGTGGGACTGGGCAAAGTGCAGCAAAGAGATATAAAACTGGCCCAACTGGGAGTGGCATGCCTGCTCCTCCCCCACCCTCACATAGATGAAAGTGGGGGGGGGGGGTCAGCAGGATGATAGGCATGCCAGATGTCCACCAGGGAGTAGTCTGTCAGGATCTCCCTGATGACGTCCATGGTGACAAGGTTCCACTCCCTGTGTGACTGGTCACACGTGTCTAGGGTGACATTAAAGTCCCCACCAAGGACCAGGCACTCACAAGGGTTGAGGGTGCCGATGTAAGTGGTCACCTGGCAGAAGAAATCCAACTCTGGGTCCCTTACTGGGGCATACACGTTCAGAAGGTTCAGGACCAGCTCCTGCACCTAGACCTGGAGGTGCAGCAGGTGGCCCAGCACCGCCTCAATGTCCGGGAGAACCTCCAGCTGCAGGCCTAGGGAGAACAAGGTGGCCACTCCACGAGGTGGCTGAGAGGTGGCTAAAAAAAGACCCTGCCTCCCCACTCCAGCTGCCAATTTGGCTTGTTGGCTGGAGTCGTCAGGGTCTCCTGCAAGAATACTATGTAGTACCCTGCCTCCTGAAGAAAGGAGAGCACCCGGCATCTCAAGACCCTTCCTGCAGCTGTGGACATTGAGGGTCACAATCTTAAACAACCTCATGGCTGGGGGGGTGGAGTAGATGGTTCAGCAGGGGCCTTGCTCATCTCAACATCCAGTGTGCGGCCCACCAGTTTGCATGGCACCCTCCCATATGCATAGAGGGTATCTATGAAACTGCGGGCCCATCTATAGATCTGGACATTGCAGCTTTTAGGCCCCTTGCCTTCCCCCACCAGCACCCTGGCAGTGATGAGGACGTTGTCAAAAATCTCCCCAGTGTCCCAAGGCTAGCTGTACCTTGGCAGACCAGTGGGTGTAGTCATGGCCAAGAAATACAAGTAGCTCATCCCTGGAGACCACCAGGACCAAGAGGTCTGCAGGCTCCATGAAGCCTGCTAGTTCTCAGGCATCCTCCTCCTGGTCCTGGGGCTCAGAGGGCTCCTTAGACATCATCTGAACTCCCCAGTCCACTAAGACTCCAGACTCTGGATGGGATTCAGAGACCTCTGCAGACCCCTAGGACAGAAGTGGGGGTAGGGCCCCTTCATAAGATGATTGGGTAGAGCTGGAGCCCTGGGGGTCTGTGCAGGGTCCCCAGTGAGATTGGCCCGTTGATTAGGGAACCCCACAGTGACCCCCTCTGGTGTAGGAGTATGGGACAGGCTGGAGGTGAGGTTTTCCTGGGAGGGGGAGGGAAGAGACCCACCAGCACCAGGGTGGCTCCAGCTTCTGCCTCAGTCTTGGAAAAGGGGACCCCGTCCCTCAGGACTCACCAGGGTGCCTCTATATCCCCCAGATCAGAGTGAGGAGGCTCTTCTACCAGGCCTTCCTTTGGGTAGGCCTCAGCCTCAGTGCCCGTGGTTTCAGGGTGTAGGCCCTGACCAGCAGAATGAGGGGCTTCCTCCATGCACTCCTGTTCATGATTATCTAGCAGCCCTGAAACCTCCCCCACAAGGATCACCCATTTGATCTTTCCTGAGGGTGGGGTTTCAGGCTCAGCTGGGGAGACCCCCAGAGACTGGTTTACTACTTCCCCCCTTGTGGTGGTATTGGGAGGGGGAGAGGAGTCCTCCACATCAGAGGGCTCTAGCTGTGCCCAGGCCTTCCTCTTGCCTTTACGCCCAAAGGGGACCTGCACCCACTCAGCCATGGGATGGCCCTCAGGTAGACAGGCTCCAGCAAAAGAAGGCTAGGGTTGGGGGGACAGCAATGACAGAGGTAGGACTAGGGGTAGGGTGGGGCCTGCTCCCCCTTTCCCACCTAGTTGATGCTGCCCTCTCTAGGACTCTGTTAAACCTGGTTGGAGGGCAGGGTCCCTTGAGCTCATGGGGGGGGGGGGGTCATAGCTGTGGCTGGAGTGCCATAGGGGCCTGAGAGAGGTGATGCACCAGCGATAGGGGGAACCCCTCTTTCCAGTGGGACTCACAGATGCATCATGAGTGCCCCATGGGCCAGACAGAGAGGGCAAGTGCCATGGGGCACAGCACCAGAAGCACCACAGGTCTCCCAGTGTATAGAAAATCCTTACCAGGGCCCCCTGATAAGGAATTACCAGGCACCCCTCCTCCTCCACCCGTGCTCACAATCGTCAGCTGGATCATGAGCTGGCGATGGAAAGAGCACATGTGGCAGAGGGCAGGGTCTCAGCACCCCAGTGAGAGGGCCACCACTGGGGAGATAACTCTACCCAGGGTTTGGAGCTAGGGGAGCACAGCCCAGTTGGTGATATAGGGAAGGAAGGAGCCGAGGACCATCTTGGTCCCAAGCTCTTCTAGAGACTCAAGATGGGTGTATTCACCCTCCACCATGAGCCCCCTCTCCACTGCCTTTTGTGCATAGCCTCTGAGGCAAGGAAAAAGACTCCTTTGCCATGAAACGAGGAGGCCACCACAATCTTGGGGCCCCCCACTACCCAAGCCAGGGCCTGTACCCAGGTCTGAAAGTGCAGGTTCTCCTGCTTGGGCAGTTGGCACTTCACCCCGTGCCTGCAGGTGGATCCTGGGAAGGGGACCCCACTGCCTGAGCTGGAAAGGGCAGCGGTGAAGGGTCCAGGCACCAGGCTTCAGGTCTCCCTAAAGCTGCCTGTGCATAGCTGTGGTTCCCCTCCTGAAGTCCCACATTGATGGGACCGGGGCTAGGGCCACAGACAGGCTGAGTAGGTGTTCTGGCTGGCGTAGTGCACCTGGTCCTCTCAGGGGCTGGTGGCCTAGGCTTGGGGGCAGGTCCCTTGCCCTTACCACTGCCCTTGCCTTTGGTCTCCAATAATGGGAGAAGGGGCTCAGGAACCCCTCCAGGGGTGGGCCTGGCAAGGGGAGACCCTCTGGCCCTATTGGCTCCCTACCAGAGTCGCATCTGCCCCTGCAGTGGAGGTTGCAGGCTTCTGCACCACCACCACCAACCCAACCCTGAGGAGGTTGGTTGCACTCTGCCTCCAGGGTGGAGGCAGGGGCATGCATCCCTTTTGGGGCTTGGCTGGGATCCACCCCCATAGTGGGGGCTGCAGGAAGCTCTGTGGGGGCATCTGCCCCCGCCCCACCTGAAGATTCCTGCCCTGCTGTTGTTTCACTTGAGGGCAGGGAAGACAATAAAGAAAAACAAAATATCCCATGGGGCTGGTGAATCTAGCAGGAGTAGGCAGGGAACTGAAGCTCACTGAGCTACAGCCCCACAGGAAAAAAACCCAGGAGGCCTATGCTTTGAGAATATTAGGGGAGGGGGAAAAAGAAACAAAACAAACAAAACAAACAAACCCCCCCCCCCCCCCAC
The DNA here is from genome assembly GCF_052110815.1 of Crocodylus siamensis. Classification (NCBI taxonomy): domain Eukaryota; kingdom Metazoa; phylum Chordata; order Crocodylia; family Crocodylidae; genus Crocodylus; species Crocodylus siamensis. The sequence goes on along the minus strand of NC_143404.1, from coordinate 32,133,977 downwards.
ACACACAAGGGCTTTGGAAACTCAAGCTGGCTTACTCAGCCACAGAAACACCAGGGCAGGGGGAGTGGACCACAGGACGTACCACGCAAGGGTAAAAAAACCACCACACAGGGAAGGCTGCTGAGGCAGATGTAAAAGATGGCTGAAGCAGTGGAGGGGCTTTGTTTGGGGAAGATCTGTCCAGAATCTCCTCAGGCCTCCAGCCAGGTGCTCAGCAGCATAGCAATAGGCAGGAAGACAAAGATGCAGTGAGGTAGCTGTGGGGGAGGGCAGGAGCAGTCAGTCATTTAGGAAATAATCCAGTGCAGGTGTGGTGTCAGGTGGTGCAGCAGGGAATCTCCCTCTCTCCTGAGAAGGGGCAGCAGCAGAAACAACAGCAGCAGTGGTGGAGCCATCCAGTTCAGCCACTCAGGGTGTGCTTCTGGTGAAAGTGGAGGTGGCCTGCCAAGCTGGGGCAGGCAAGGTACCTTTAGGCTCTGGCAGTGATGGTGGGGGAGGGGCCCACAGGCAGCACAGGCTCCCTTCCCAGGCTGTCCCCAGACCACAGCTTGGCTGTGGGCTGGGCAGCAGGCCAAAACAGGGGTGCAGAAGCTGGGGTGCACTGCAGTGCAGTGGGCCCCTCCCTGAGGGGGAGCAGCAGCATACAACCTTCCCCTTGGGGCAAGGCGGGGAAAGCAACAACAGCATTAGCCTAAGGCAGGAGGGAGTGCAGCCAGCTTATTCCAAAAGCTCCGAGACCAAGCCAGCAGCTAATAGTAGCCAGAGGCAGGTAAGGGCCTGGCCATCTTCTCCCCAGAAGCTCCTGAGACCAAGCTTGCAGCAGCCTGGGACAGGAAACGGTGTGGCTAACTTCCACCCAGAGGCTTCTGGCCCTGTGCTACTTGCCAGGGCAGCTTTTTGTACTGCTGGGGACAGCACAGGTGCTCCCTCTGGCTGCAGATCATGGAGGAGTCAGGCAGGGTTATTTTGCCCTAAGTGGCACAATTTGCTCCACAACAAAGTGCATGTCCGGGCGCATGCACTGAGGCAAAAAGCCCCAGCTCAAATTTGCACCATTTCTATTAGAGCTGCTGCTGGCACACCCATTGATTACTGGTAGCAATCTAGCCACAGCAGCTTAGAACTCATCATGGGCTGGTTAAATACTTGGATTGGAACCTGTGCTAATCCATGCCTGTGGCTAGACTATTAGTGATACAGAAGCTGGATCATTAAAGCTAGCTTGGGTGTCACAGCAACACCTGCAGCATAGACATACACAGATTCCACCTAAGCTTCCTCTCTCGATCATCATGCTATACCTAGCACTTCACTCTGTTGTGAGGAAAAAGTCCTAAGTGTGAACTGTAATAAAATCTGACACTCTGGGGACACATCTGTCTGGCACACTTAGCACATCAGGTAGCAGCACCTTCAAACACTACACATTGTTGAATATGGGCTGCATCCAAGTGCATTTTAAGTGGGCTGATATGCACTACTGTATGATCTACCCTGTTATCTTGCTCATGCTAAGTTATCTGTCAATAGTACAGTACAAACGTGGCTACCATGTTTCTGATTTAGGTCAGAGTCCACATGCAGCAGCACAGTGTGTTTGCTTCCCTGGTGTGGGAAGCCTGCCTTATGGACATGGCTTTCAGTGCAACTCTTGGGTAACCATTTCTCTGAAACATGAAACTTCCTATTTGTGTAACCAAGGGTCTTTAAACATTTTTAGAACCCAGAACAACACCAATTGGCCTATCGTCAGAGCTCTGGGTCCCTGATATTCATCATGTGGAATAGTATTGTATAAAGCAAGTTTGTTCCTCTTCTCTGATGCTTTGTCAACTGTGCTCCTCTTCCACCTTCAGAAACACTCAAGAGATTTTAAGGCCAGAAGGGTCCATTATAATTTCATCTGATTTCATCCATAATTAATACTAAACAACCTTGCCCAATAATTTTTTTAACAAACCTAAAACTTCTGATTGATCTGTAGGAGATCTTTTAAAATATATATTTAGACTCCAGTTAGGGCCCTGCTACACATTCCCACACACAGAGATTCACAGGAGTTTAGGGCAGGAAGGGACCTTGTGTGATCATCGGGCCCAGCCCCCCTGCTCTGGGCAGGAAGGACTGCTGGGGTCAAATAACCTCAACAAGGTGTGCGTCCCAAGGGTGCTGAGGGAGTTGACTGATGTGATTGCAGAGCTACTACCCATCATCTTTGAAAACTGAGGATGATCGGGAGAGGTCCTGGATTATTCAAATTAAAGCTGACTAGAAACCAGCTAGAGTTGTTACACATTTTCAAGCACAAACATTATAGCTGGTTGGCTCTTTTTATATTTGGATTGTCATTTTTATCATGTGATAATTACTTTGCATGCATAGCTGGTCTAAATTTATTACACGATTAGCCAGTTAATTGTGTAATAATTACTTTGCACTTGTAGCCCATCTTACTTTGCAGGTGTGGCCAGTCTAAATATATTATGCGATTAACAAGTTAATCGCATAATATATGTAACTAGTAGGAGAGGTCTTAGAAAATGCAAACAATGGTAAATCCATTATGTCAAAAATGCACATGCCTCATTTGATTATGTTTAGGTGAAGCTTCCAACAGCTATAACTCATCATATCTTTTTCTTTTATCAGACATCTTTATCCTTGTAGGTTTGTGTAGATTTGTTTTCCTGCTGTCTGTCTATGATGAGAAAAGCAAGAATCTGAAGACGTTCACATATTGACAGAGAGTCAGTGGATGTCCCTTTCTTTAATCAGCACTGAGAAGACCTTTTAACACATCTCTATCTCACACTTAATCTAAAACACTTACACACTATTTGGGATTCTTTTATTTTTTTATGGAAGCAGTTTCCACATGTTGCTGCTGTTCCTTCCTTCTGAACTGATAAAGATCAACCATTGATCCATAGCTGAAACATCATTCATTGGCAGGGGACTACATTCTGGTCTTCTCTTAAAGATACAAATACATGCCTACAAACCCCAAAGTAAGAGGATAATTATGAACAAAGCATCATCCAAATTGGGTTTTTTAAATCACAGGCTTTTGGGCCTTGCCTTTTGAGTTTTTGTAAGTTCTGCTACTGATCCTCTTAGACTTAACCTTTCTTTGCCTCAGATTGTAAGAGCAGACCCAAATTTCAGATACTAAATTTTCTCTATGAAATTTGTTAATTTGGGATCTGAATAAGGCTCTGAGAATTTTTTTATCATTCTTGACCAGCCATATTATTTTTGTTGGGACATTCATCAAATGCAGAATGGACCTGACTCCAGCTCCTCTTACCCTAGCCTATCTCCATTGAAAGAGATAAAATAACAGCTCTGTATTTCTGCAACTGATTCAGTCCCACAATTCAGATGTATTTTTCATTCCTGAAATTCATCTTGCTGAAGTCTGAATCAATAAAGCACAATTACAGTATGTGTAGATCAGGTATGTATTGGAGTCTAACTGCATCTCTCCTATCTCTGACTCATTTGTACTGCACAATTATATCACAGCCTGAATATAGAAGACTTGGGATCTAACATACCATTACAGGTATGTCCCTCATAACACGGCAGTTATACTTAGTACTATAAAACAACCTTAAAAAGACTGTAGTGGGCAAATGATACCATGTGTTGGTTCAGAGCACATTCATTTCCAGCCATCTAAGGTTTGGCTGGAACTGTTCTTCTAAACCCAGATACATATGTTGGCTTAAAGGCACCATAAATAAAGTAGCCTAACAAACCAAGGCAATTGGTTTTAATAAGAATCTTGGCTTGTTTTGATAATGCACTGAGTCTTCATGCTGGCACCAAGAATATTTTTTTAGGAAAATGTATGCATCTTTGCAGCACTCAGCAACTAAATCCTCTCTGCATTTTATGGAAAGGGTTTCCTGGCTATCCACTTTCTAACATATTCCAAGTCTCTTCCAGCTGATTGTTGTCTGGGCTGAAAATATTTTTATATTAAGCTCAACAACTTGCAGCAGCCATGTGTGCTGCCAGTGCTGGTGAGCTGAGCGTGCTGATCACAAGCAGCCTTGCTCTTGTTTCCAGTGCATTTGTGAGGTGTCTACAACCCTTCAGAATCCTCCTGAATCACAATGTGCAGATGTGTTTGTAATAGCTACAGAAGTGTCCATCTCCTGATACCCAGCCTTATTACAAGCAGTAGCAATAATCCAGGAGTTCAAAGGCATTCAGGCTCAGCAAGGGTTTTTCTGCAAGAAATCTGAGATTAAATAAACTTGAGCCCTCTTCAAGGAGAAAGCAGAAGTTGGAGGGAGAGAAGCTGCCTCTCAGCTACACAGCATGCATCATCGTGTACCTTGGAAAATAGCCAAATGAGGTGCATCGCAGACTGAATCTGGCCAGAACATTTCGCAAAGAAGGGCCAAATAGATTCATGTCTGGTGCAGTGCCATTGATTGTAATGGGCTTATGCCAGGCATGGGTTAGGTGCCACATATCACAGGCAGCCAAAGATCTGAACATGACCCAGATGCCCTGTAGCCTTTGTCCTAATTTCACTGGACCACGCCCTGAGATGCTTGCTCAATATTTACCCTGGCAAGGTCCCATATACTCCAACAGTAATGAGAGATAGGTGAACAACAAGTAAGGCTCTCCAGATTTCCTCTGCTCTTTTGTGTGACGAAGATGAGAAGGTAGTTTTAAAAGGAGATCTGAGGCCTCTGTTAGCACATGAGTGTAGGCAGTGAGCGTAACACCTCTAGAGAACAGATACTGAGCTGAAATAGGAACTTTGCTTATTGACAAGGGACTAAAACCCTGTTCTTCTCCTAAAGGTAAATTACACAGGGCACATTAGAAGCAAATACTACAAAAGAAAAATTCCTAGGACACAAGGAATCACTTTGTTGGCCTGCCTTTCCTCTTTCTAACAGCCCCCAACTCTCTGTAAAAAAGAAAATATGTGCATTGTAAAACTGACTGAAGTGTCATTCCTGCTGACTGGGGCTGTTTATTGCATCCCAACTTCTGGGGCACCACTTTGGAAAGCTATACACAATTAAAAGTTCACATGGATCTCATTTAAAGGAGCAAAATTCACATATTCGCAAACTATATGACCTCTCTGGCTTTCCATCTTGTCATTCTCCTCCAGAGGGCCCATCTTCCTGAAAGCCTTTGTAAGGATACAGCTCAGGCCCCATCCAAAGGAACCTAAAAAGGCTGGATGCCCAACTCCCATTGCTGGATGTTTCAAACCACATTTGCCAAGGTATTCAGATTCATAAAGATGCCTATATGATTTGAATGGAAGTTATATACTGTGGCCAACTGAATGTTAAAATGGAATTAATTATATGCCTAAATACTTTAAGAATTGTGGTGCTACGTGCTTCTGGAAATCCCGCGAGGTACATATCTACATCTAAAGGCAACAGGATACTTTTAAAAATCTGGCCCCTGATGTTTTTGGGCACCTTTGAAAATCCTAGCACAAGTCTTTTCTGAAGCTGCCCTATTCAAGTTCATTGTTGGAAAGAACATTTCAAATCAGGCTTGACCTTGAAATAATTGTCAAGCTTAAAAGTTGTGAGTAACATGCATGCCATTAGCACACCCATTCTCCAGTAGACAATACATTTCAAGCCCTGGATAGCTCTAAAAGCTTGAGAGAGGCAGACATACAAGAGTGTTATGTCCTCTGTCTGAGAGCTGAATCCCATGGAGAGTGGAAATAGCAATGTAGGACAGCTGTGAGTATGCTTAGTATTAATATCAAATATAATGGTAATTCAAAACAGAATCACTTTGGTACAGATCTGAGCAGCACAAGCCAAGTTATGAAATGATATTAGCATCTGGATCTTAGAAGCAGCTGAGGCAAAGCCTGCCAGCATTTGCCATATGTCTCATCTGCAGAGAGTATTTAAATAACTAAACACAATGAGTTAATAAATACATGAAATAGCTTTGCAAGATAAGGACCTCTCCATACTAGTGGCATGGCAGATAATCAAAGCAGTCACATCCAATGGAAACTCTGAAAAGGGAAGGTTTAGATATAATGATATTGGATTCTCTCTTCTTTTTCAGGTTTCAGTTGGTTAATTCATATAACCAGTTCTGACAAACATTTACAATGATCCTTATCTTCTGGCAGTTGAGCAAATCCAAGTGCAGTTGCCAAAGTCCTAACTTTTTCATCAGAAAATAACTGGTCCTTTTGGGAAATGTAAACTGTTGCCTTCCACAGACCATCCAGTTGCATCCCTGTTGTCATTTTACCAGCATCAAAGACATACAAAACCATTGTATTTTCTGGAATTCTCTGGTAGCAGCTAAAGGATGAAATGAATCTACTGGTGGTCTGAGCTGATCAAGAAAGAAGGTTCCTTAAAAGACTGATTCTAAGAAAATTATATAGAATAAGCCATGGGTGACTGGTGCCCCCTTCGTCGGGGGGGGCCATGTGCCCCTTCAGCGAACAGTCAGCAACCGGGGGGGGGGGGGCCGTCCCCCCGAAGCTGATCCTGCCAACTGGGGAGTTGGGGATCCCCCTACAGCCAATCCCACCGGCCAGGGAGGAAGTCCCTTGCAGCCCATCTCACTGATCTAAGTGGCTGCAGCTGCAGCTGCTTCTGGGAGTAGCTGTGGCACTCCATTCCCCGGCTGGCACTTGCGGGGGGGGCACCGGCACTCCCGACTGTCCCCTCTGCCCATCACCTAAGTGGGGAGTACGGCCAGTCAGGGGGTGTATGTGCACCTTTATACACCCCCTGCACATCGTCACTGGAATAAGACAAATCCTGAATTCTTCGTTTGGTTTTTACCATGTAAGTACAGTAGTAGTAGTATCCTATTGAATTCTGGGGGTGATTCAACTGAGTTAAAACTTCAGTATGTGGACCTACAGGAAAGTTATAAGGGAAAGTGATATTTCTTTGCTTTTCTTGCCAAATAATCCAACCCCTTTGTAACAGCAATGCACTCTGTTCTGGCCTCTAGATGACTACCGGCATTTTAAGCACTGTTCTTCCCCCTGCTCAGAGTAGATCTATGTTATTACTATAGGCATTACAATGGTTCTGAGAGGTCCTAACAAATCTCAGCATCCTACTGAGCACAGGCCTCTAGTAAGGGATAGTCACTGTCCTACATAGCTTCCAATATCAACAGCCAGGACACTAAGGGTGAGAAAGGAATCAGAGAGGTAAAGTGACTTGGTTATAGAGCAAACCTTGGAATAGAAACCAAGCACCTGATTCCCAAGCTAATGCTCTACCCACTAGATCAATGACTAAGACATTGGTGGATACAAATCTGAAGCCAGGCAGGAATTTTCTCCTAAATCAGATTGGTAGGGTCCATTAGAGCTTTTTTGTCATTCTCTCTAGAGTGGGTCATGGTTTATTTCCCAGGGTAACCTGGACACATTTCTCACAACAATTTCCCTATCACTGCTTTGGCCCCTGGAGCCTCTCTTGAGAGCTCCTGCTCTCTTTCTGGGGCACATCATTGTTGGTTTTGAGGGCTTTAGTTTTTTGTACTGAAGGGCTCAACTTTCTTCAGAGTGCTTAATGCTCTGTGGTACTGGGGTGGGGGGCAGGAGGCAGAAAGGGTGCCAGAGTGAGCAGTCTTCTGGAATTACCATCTATTGCACGATTCCCTGCATTTGTGAGGAATTGGACACAATGCCTGGATTGTTCTGTTCAGTCTTGTGTTCCTTTGCTCTGATGCCTAACTGAGGGGTGTCAAACATAATGGCCTATGGAGCCTCTCTTGCCAGTCCACTGGGTTACTAGCAGCCACCTGAAGCTGGGATGCATGGTCTGCTGCAAAATGCAGAGCAGTTCAGCTTCACTGGCTGTGGCCAGTAGTGGCAATTTTACCTTAACACCATGGCTGCCCCCAAACACTTGTCAAGCTCCCAGACCCCACTGCTGCCAAACCCATTTCCCTGGAGCCACTACCACCTCTCACCACTTCCACACTTCTTGCCACCTCTGGACTTGCTGCTTCAGTTGCCACTACTGCTGTACCCAAGCCAGCCATCCCCATGTCCCAGGCTGGATATGGCCCACAAGGAGCATGGATCTAGATCTGGCCCTGGGACCTAAGTGAGCTTATCTGGTTTATCTTAAACCACCAAGGGGTCTGGGACAGACATTGCATAAACTGGTTTGAGCCAAATCAGTGAAGTCTGATACTACATTGAATCAAGTTTATCTCAAACTGGTTTCACCCATTCTCAAACTGGTTTATGTGCCCTGAAGATCTGTTCTGTTGCAGGTTTAAACCAGCTTCTGATCTCTTAAACCGGTTTATGTGTAATATCTGTCCCTAGCCAGAATAACCTCCAGTTAGTTTCAGGTGGTACAAAATGTTCCATACAGTTGACACTAAACTGCTAAAAAAGCAGTAACATCTCCTGAAATTGAGTGATTTTTTTTATGAGCAGATGTCTGCAGCTGATTAGTTGTGCCTTGAGTAATAGGTGTCCAGTGTGGTCACTGGGAGTTCTTTCAGGGAGGTTTAAAGAACAAGAGTTGATTTAACTAGTCAAAATAGCATATGTAATATGCTATTTTTAATTTTAAAAAGAACTTGCTTCACTTCTTGGATGAGTTAGTGCAAACAGCACTGGATTTACTAAAGAGACACCAGCCAAAATACTGAGATCTAAATACTCATACTTGATTTCTTAAGGTGTGGTGGTTAAGGTGTCTTGCTATAGCTCCACTGGCAAGTGTTTGTGCCTTGCTCTGGACTCAGGCTGAAGGCCACCCTCAGACAAACCAGCTGTTATGGATGCTTAGCTATTCAGGCTGGGGAACGGAAGGGAGCCCAATGCAATGTTAGCCACACCACTCCTTTGCGTGCCATTGGCTATAGAAACTGGTGTGCCATAGCCAGGTTGGCCTGATGCACCATTTGGCTCCATCAGCCCTTTCCCCTCAGATTTCCAGTAGAGGACTCTAATCTGTAGGTGCATCTACACATGCATTTTAATGCACAGTAGCCTATTTTACTACGCATTGAAGTGTCATGTAAAAAACTGCTATTATGCTAATGCACAGTAAAATCAGCTACTGCTACTTAAGCACCATTTAAAAACTGTGCATATTTGTTATTGCACATTAAGGCACCTAATGCATATTTCTTTAGTACTTCAGGATGCCTATACATGAGCAGGGAGGCTGCTCCAACTCACTTTAATTTCAGTGTGTCAGAGCAGACTTTCTTAATCAAGTCTGCTGGAGCATAGCAATTACAGCAGCCTCCTGCATCTCATGTGCCAGTATCCCCACACTTCAAAATGGTGGCAGGAGCACTTTATTTAATACCTAAGAGCTGCTCTAATTAAAGCACTCCTCCTCCACTCCCAGAGCGTGTGTATAAAATGCCTTCACATCAGAGGTACTAAATATAATGCACATTAAAAAAGTGCCTTAATGCACATGTAGATGACCCTGTATAGGCATAAATTCTATACAGAATAGAGTTGTACTGGAACACATTGAATTGCAGTTGTAACAGTCTGTTTCCACTATGTACAAAGAAGTGTCAGTGGAGTTTAAGATATACCAGAAGAGCAGGTTCTCGTTGTATGAGCCTGAGAAGAGAATTCTGCCCTGACAGTAATTCTTTCCACTTTGCCTTTGTATTTCTGCAATCTTTTAAGCAAGCTTTGTAGAGAAAACTTTAAAGTCAATTACATGGAAGATCCTGAGCAGGTGTCACCCTGTAAGTGGTACATTTTAAGGAGTTTGATATAAAACATATTCTGGTACATGGAACAGAAGAAGGGTGTGTGCTCTTAACACAGTAACCAGTGTTTGCACACAAACACACCAAAATGCAATGGCTTTGAAACCACTCCTGGCCAACCGAAAAGCTTCACAGTGATAGGACACAATGGGATATAAATTAGAGTGGAATGCTGAGAAGGAATTCAAGCAGTCTGATCATACAGAGTAGTAATTCACCAGAAATACTTATTTACTTACTTAAAGTATAGCAACTATAGCAAAGCAAGTGTTCTTTAATGACACCCAGTGAATCCCAGTTATCTTGATCAAAAAGTATCAGTTTCTGCTCTTTGAAGTTACTCACCGTACCTAAAAACAGTGTCTGTCCACTTCCATCTAATTCAGCAAAATACCTGCATAGTCAGCAGTTTCACATTGCTCCACAACTGCCCTTTCCAGAAGTCTCCCATCTAAGAACTACCTATCTCCCATCTTAGTTCATAAAAGAAAGTAAGCTCATAATCTGAAATAATATGACTGTTACTGCTTAATGCTGTTGTCACATAGTTGGTAAATACTATCCACGCAAGGACATATCATTCTTGACTCTACTCTCTTTTAATGTGTCTTTGGGGTTTGCAGCTGTGCTGTTAACACCAAATAGTATGAACATATTATAAAACACCAGTAGCTTTTTCCTATTCATCATGGGTCAGAAATATAAACCCTGCTTCACATGAATGATAGCCACTTGGCCAGAAAGGGAGAGTGAAATGTTCCCCATATGAGGGATCCATCTCCTCCAGCTCACTCCACTACACGCAGACATACACACATGTACACACATGAAAACACACACCCAGGCAGCATCCACACATTCAGGCACATGTGCTTGCAGCAACTCAAATAGCAGCAGTACAAATTTGTGCCGGAGATTTGTGCCTCAGCACACATGCCTAAACATGCACTTTGGTGTAAGGCAAATTGTACCACTTGGCTCAAACTGACCCTGCCCAGGATCTGCAGGCAGGGGGAGCTACAGGCTGAGACCAGCATCTGTATTGGTCCCAGAAGTGTAAAAAGCTGCCCTGGCAAGCAGGTCAGGGCTCTTTGCCCTCAGGAGCTTCTGAGGCCTGGCCACTTGGTATCTGGGGACACTATCCCCTTGTGCCAACTGAAGCAGAGTGGCCTCTGCACCCAACCTAGAGTGGCCCCTGGACACCCAGGCAACAGCCCCTGCAGCAGTCTGGTAGTGGGGGCTGCTGCCTGGCTGTGACCTGCTGCCACCCATGACAGCCTGCAACCTCATGACTGCATGGCTGCCAGACCCAGACAGGGACCGCACAGCCACCTGGGTAGTGGTATGGTCCCTGCACCTCTGAGCCAGCTGCTAGTGGGCCGTAGCTGCACAGCTGGCCTTCAGGCAGTACTGCTATCATGTCTTCTGGTGCCCCTGCTCTGCCATCTAGGCAGCTATCTCCCAGAAGATGCACTTATTATGGTGGCCCACTTTGAACTCTCAATTTCCGGAATCAAAAGTGAATGACTGTTCACTTGCTTCTTGGTTTAATCTCTGCACTTTAAACTAACCTGCAAAGACTGAATTGATTCAGTCTCAGGATTTTTGACTGTCTGTACTTAGCCAGGGAGACTGGATAATGGTTTAAGAATAAGAAACAGAGACAGGATCTTGAAATGGATCCAGACATGGGTAGGAAGCCAGTGTGTGTATGATATGTTCTCAGATGTTGTTATCCAGACACAAAGGAAGAGCCGGAATAGGAATAGACCAGTGCCTCCACTTCAGGACTGCATGCCAAATCCTCCTTTGGAAAAAAAGTCTTGCAGGTTTGTTATACAGAGTATAGTAAAGCACCTCCGCATGTGAAATGTTGAAAGAGTCCATGAGGCCACTCAAGCTGAGCAGATAGTGCAAAAACCTTCTGTGAATATTCATTCCAGTGTTGTAGTAGATTTACTGGAATGTTGTGGTGAAACTATTTGCATCCACTAGCTGAATATTCCATAAGTTCAGTACCAGGACTAATCACTAAAAAAGCAAATTTTAAGTGAATATTGAAAAATGTTAGAGAAAGCAAAGGATGAATTTGCAAACATCCACAGCAAAAACTTGTTTCTAAGGCCCTTGTTATGCAGTAATTTTGGGCAGCTCCTGGAGCTCTTAACACCTGGGTTCTCCGCACATTAATACCTGAAACTAGTTTTAAGCACTTACTAGGTGGCGCAAAGTTACACCAATCCACGGCAGGATTACCTCTGATTCATGTTATCCAGCTCATGTTACTACTCTAGACTATGGTGTTGCCACTCTAGGCTACGTTCTAGTGTAAACACCCCACCCACCTCCACTCCCCCACTGGCCTGTATTGGTCCCACTGCCTCCCCTAACCCTCCCCAGCACCCCAGATCCCTGCTCACTGTGCACCCTGTCCCATCCCCCCACCTTATTTGTGGCTGCCCATGCTGTCTGTCCCAGGGGAGCAAGTAGGAAAGGGTTAACCTGACTGCCTGGCCACCGCCACTGCTTCTGCTCTGTGGGGGCTCAGCCTAGAGAAGGACAGTAGCCCAGCAGAGACGGTGGTGGCAGCGGTGGTGGCAGTGGTAGAAGCCAGGCATGCAGGTTAACCTTCCCCTGCCTGCTTCCCCAGGACAGCCAGTTCAGGCAGCCACAAGTAAGTGGGGGGATTCTGTGAGGACCCTAAGGGGTAGGGGAGCAGCCCCAGAGGCAAGGGGAACCAGGGAAGCCCTGGGGGGTAGGGGGAAGCCCAGAATGAGAAGTGGGCATTCTTACCTCTCAGTCCTCCAGGCCCTTGCTGCTCCAAACTTGAACTAATGCTAACACCCATCAACATTTTTACCACTCACAGTGTAACATGTAACAAAGCCCTATATTAATTATTGCCCTCTTCCCCCACTTCCCTATCAGAGCACAGAAGAACACTTTGGGCTTGTTCCAGAGACTACTGAAGCCAATAGAAATCCTTCCACTGACTTCAATGGGTTCTAATCAAGCCCATGTGAGCTGTGTGTTCATGCAAAACAGCTTGAATGTGGACTTTTGAACAACAAACAACTCACTAACGAGCTACAGACAAAGAATTTTTTTGAGATTATTCAACAAATATTTCCAAACAAGAAGTAAACCTGGAAAAATTCCAGGCTTTTCACACAGACAACTCACATACCAGCAAAGAGGCAATATCACTCAGAAATTATTCACTACAAATTACTCATTCAGCTCTAAGAGCCACTGTCTCCCCTCTACCTGAAAAGTGGAATGTGGGAGATTAGGTTCAGGTAGCCAGCAGGTTCACAAACTGAGATGACGTAGGAATGCATTTGATGCCAGTTTGCTTCCTTGGCCTTTTTACCACTAAATGTGGGCAGGAAAGTCTGGCAAGGCCACAAGGCATCTTACATGGTCATTATTGGACAGCTTATTGAAGCAAAGAGGATCCCTAAGCAGTCTGATAACCTTGGCAGGAAAAAGCATGGCTCTCAAATTTTCATCAGGCTGCCAAATAAGCAAGATGTTTAATGAGACAGAGAACTTAATGGAACAGGGATCACTCAGAATATGTCTACACTGCTGCAGCAGACAACTCAGCCTCACCCCTGGGTTTCTGGTGGGCTCAAAGGTAGCAACATGGTGCACACCCAGGGCACCCTCACAGATTAATTTCCAGGCTGGATCTGTGTGAATTTGGGATCAGGTGTGTAGATTTATTGCCCTAGCGGTGAGATTAGGTTTTTGCCAGTACAATGCAGACGTACACAGAATGGAGTAGAATACAGGTTCCCAAAGTTTTTACGCTGCAGCCCAGCAAACAACAGCCCACAAGTGGCCGCAGCCCAGTAAACTGTGGCCCAGCAGTCACAGTTGACTGCGGCTAGAATTTCTGACTGGAAGACAGGTAAGGATACCCCACCCTCTGGGCAGGGGGGTAGGCCAATCCCTGCGCTGCCATAGGCCCTGCAGAAGGAGCCATGGCCTCTCCGCTCGACTCTGGAGGCCTGCAGCCGCTTCCAGTCCAACAGCTGACTGTGCTGCAGACCAGCAGCCAACCCGCCACAACTCAGGGATTGGGAACCCCTGCACTAGAAGTCATGTTGCACTGCTTGTAAAATCATCATGACAGTCACTGGCAACATATATTCTAACTGGGCCATTATTACTGCAGAAAGCAGCTGTGTGGGTTACATGAAAAGTGTGTGGTGGCAGCATGTTAAGGTATCTCATTACAGATACAAGTTTGAGCTTCACTTTGAACTGAGGGTAAGATCCAACCCCAAGTGACCCTGCTTTAAATTGATATCTAGTTATTTAGGGTGGGGAGTCAGAGACAGCCAAACATGAATGTTAGCTACGTCACTCTCATGAAGGCCACTGGCTACAGAAACTACTAGGCCTTAACTACACCAGGCTGATGAGCCTTCTAGGCTCAGGTAGACCATGACTAATCTAAAGAGCAGTGGTGGCCATACTGCAGGTTGTGAACTGCATGCAGCTTGCTGGCACAGTTCTTGCAGCTCTCCAGGGCTTCTCTCCCGAAGCCCCACCCACTTCTCCTCAAGATAAGTCCAGGGGACACCAGGCTGCTGACTCAGGGAGAAGTGGCTGGGATTTCAGTGGGGCTTTCACAGTGCTTTGGCAGAGAAGCTCCCCACTCTGTAGCTGCACCTCTTATGGGGGAGGTGGGGGGGCGGTTGATTACCTCCACTCCAGGTCACACAACACCTGCCCCCTCTCCTCCTCACTCTCCGGCTTTGGTGGTGGATCAAATGTGGCTCCCAGGGTGAGTAACTCTGGCCACCCATGCTATAATGCTTTCCCTTTTCAGAAGTCATACACAGATATTAAACAATAAAAGACACACATAGAGAACTATGCATACATAGGGATTTGCAGCTGGGAAAGGCATAAAGGCATTTTGTTCTTTAAATATATGTATTGTCACAGGCTTAACTAGGGGTGTGCAAAGCTTCGGTTTCTGATTTGATTCAGAGAAGATTTGGCCTGATTCGGAGGCCGAGTCACCAAATCTGAATCTGAATCAAGAGACCAAAAAAAGCCCTCCAAATCAATTGGAGCCTCTGAATCAGAAAATATTTGGAAAAGATTTAAGAGATTCAGAAGGCAGTCTTTCAGGGGAACAGAAACTGAGAAGAGGGAGGGGGAGTGGGGGGCGGGGAAAGACTGACATCTGTAGCTGGCCAGTGACTGTGATCTTTCCCTGAGTCCCCTTCCAATCACAGTGCTCTGGGGGAGGGACGTAGAAACAGCATATAAGCCTCTGTCTGCAGCTTTCTGTCCCTTTTGTGAGCTGTTTCTGCCTGAGCAACAGCATCTGAAAGTAGTACTGGACTGGCTTGGCTTCCTAGTCAGTCTCCTGCTAGTTTCTGTTCTTGGAAAGGATTGGATACAGCTTACTAATTACCCTTGCCTAGAATCCCTCTACTTATCCCTATTCAATCCATTTATTTCAACTTATTCTTTTTCCCCTTAAAACCCCTTGGTTGCTCTTGGGTTTTTTTCCCCACACTTCAAAAGAAAGCTTGGTTTCCCTGGCAGTGTGATCCATCACTATGCAGGAAAGCACATACATTACACACACTCACACATACAGTAAACAAGAAGAAGAAGAGATATGAAGTTACACACAAACACACACACACACATTTTCCAGCACAGCAAAGATTAATAAGAAGTCTTCTGGAATGCAGATGCCAGGTCTTCTGGTAGGGGAGGAGAGGGGCTAGAGGGGGTAGGGGGAAAACTGCAAATTCCCCCCACCCCAAACATAGACGCATCCTCTTTCCTGGCAGCGATGTGTCTTCTTCTGCCAGTGGGAGCAAGGAAGTAAGAGAAGTACCTGTTCCTGCACCTGCAGCACCTCCCCTAACACCAAAAAGAGCCACAGAATCAGCATGACAGTCTTCTCCACCCCAATTTCATCTCCCAGTGTGAGCCTGCCAGTGCCAGAGGAGGAGCTGATCTGGAAGCAGGGGACCTGAGCACCCTAGCAAAAGAAATTCTGGGGAATGAGGGGGAATCTGAGTTTGTGCTCCACACCTCCTCAAAGTTCCCCTAGAGCCAGGTCTCCTTCTCCAGAAAGCACCTTGGAGGAGGTTGAGGTTGAGGTTGTAGATCAGCTGAGTCAGCTCTGCTGTTGTTGTGCCTCTGCCTGCTGAGGAGAGGGAAAAGGCAGGATCCCCACCGTCAACCCAAAAGTGGGAGGGAGAGGGAGTACTGTAGTGGGATCATTTTGAGGTGGCAGATGATCCCAAGTATGCTATCTGCCAGCACTGCTGAAAGCAGATCAGTTGGGGCAAGGAGGTGAAACACTTCACCACCACAGCAATGCTGCTGCATCTCAGAAGGCAGCACCTCTTTGCCCTTGCTCCTCCTTAGCCTGGCACCAGTGGGAGCATGCCCAAAGGGAAGTCCCCCTCTCTCTCCAAAGCTCCCATCCCCACAAAGCAGAGGCAGGCCACCCTGGAGCAGTGGGGAAAGCTGCAGACAAAGGGGGCACATTCCAAAGGTGAGCAAGGTCACCCAGAACACTGGGGAGATGCTTGCTCTGGATGGCCAGCCTCTTCTCCTTAGTTGAGTGGCCAGGGTTCAGGTGGCTCATGGCACTCATGGGCCCATCCTACCAAGTGCCACATGCACCACCTTTAGCAGGTTGTGGTGGTTCCCTGCAGGGAGTACTTGAGGGAGGAGCTGCACAAGACAAGTCTGCAGAAAGCTCTGTACTTCACTTCAGACATCTGGAGCAGCCAGGGTAGAGGTCATGCCTACCTCTCCTTCACAGGGCACTTGTGCAATCAGTCAGGCCATTGGTGGGCTCTCCTTCAAGTGGAGGTGATGGATGAGTCCCACACGGCAAGGGAGATCATGGTGGCCATGAACGGCATGGTGCAGGGGTGGCTTGTTGGGCAGGTTGAGCTCCCTGACAATGGGGCCAATATGGTCAAGGTGGTCCGTGATGCCAACTTTGTTGGCAACTGCTGTGTGGCATACAAGTTCCACCTCATAGTCAGGGATGCCTTGGAGGGGGACAGGGCTTCTGGTAATGGCGCCATCACTACCACCCAGCTGATTTCAAAATGCAGGAAGGTGGCAGGCTATTCCACCACAGCATCAAGGGGGCAAGATGCTGTGGGACAAACAGCAAAGCTGAGATCCCGAGCAGAAAATCACGCAGGATTTGGAGACTTGGTGGAACTCCACATACCCAATGCTGGAAAGGCTGGTGGAGCAACAGAAGGCCATCCATGAGATGACCTTGCTCAGGGAGATTGGGATCAGTGGCCCCCTTAACAAAGTGGAGTGGGATACCATCTCTCAGATCTTGGTGGTCCTCAAGCCATTCCTCAAGGCCACTGAGACCCTCAGTGCTGTCAATGCCCTTCTTAGCCAGCTGATCCCCATAGTGAGGGAGCTTGAGAACCAAATGGAGAAGTTCCAGGGGATCAATGTTCCTGGCTGGGGCAAGCGGCTTTCACCAGAGGTGCAGGCACTGGTGAAGCGGCTCAAGGAGGGCATCAAAAAACAGCTGGATGCCTTGTGGTCCAGTATGGTCCACATGCTGGCAGGCATGTGCAACCCAAGGATGAAGGGGAGCATGTGCAGCACCAAAACCCTTGATCACTGGACGGAGGTGCTGGTGAAAGAGTCAAAGAGGCAGAAGGGCAGAGGTGAGGGGACATGGAAGAAGGGGATCCACTTTCCCATGCCAGCACTCCCAGCAACAGCCAGTCTCCTCCACATGCCAGCCACTGCCAATGTGGGCCAAGGGCATGGCTTTAATGTTGGGGTCCAGATGCACCAGACCCCAGCCTCAGGCAGGCAGCACCAAGGCTTTGGTGGCTACCTATCTTGCCAAGGATGTGGAGCTACTGGACTGCAGCTCTTTAGCTTATTGTGCAATACCCATTGGCCTGTTGTGGCAGGACCTGCAGCCAGGGTTGCCTAGGAACACCTGTCCTGTCCACCAACCAGTAATCCAAGCAAGAGGGTGTTCAGCATTGCTGGGGATGTAGTGACACCCCACTGCACTTCCTTGGATCCTGGTTTGGTGGAGCAGCTGGTGTTCCTGAAGGTGAACCTCCCACTGCTGGGGTTCCCCAAGATCCACCTGCAGATGGAGTAAGTGCTATCCTTCCTCACTTCTGTCTACACCTATTTCCTTTTTTTTTTTAACTATTTAAAGCCCCGCTGTCAGAGCTGGAGGTGGCACTCACTGCATCACCAGCCTGCAGGGGAAGAACATCTCCCTGCTGAGCTCCTGTGCCCAGGACAAACTTGGAAGTATGGGCTGGGGTTATGGGGAAGGAGGGGACATCAGGTTGTGGGCGTGACCTAAAACTGCACCCTGTTAGGGTCGGGGGCCTGGTGGGACTGCCGGTAGTGCAGCAGCCCCTAGGAAATGCCAGGACTGAAGACCCCCCTGGTGAAAGTCAGGTAAGAGGTGCCACAACCTCCAGACGCCACATGCACACACAGTCTTGGCTGGGGAAAGCCCAGACCTGTAAGATCTTTGAGAGGACTGAGGCTTGCTGGTTGCAGTGGAGTCATGAGGCTCCAGGTGAGCTTAGCTGCCTGGGATACCATCTGCAAGTCATGGGCTTTTGGGTTTAAAACCCTTCATAAAGCTGAGGAAGCATCTAGGTGGTGTGTGTGTGCTGTTTCTGGATGGAAGGAATAGTAAAGAAGCCAGAGGCTGGCATGCAATGCAGGCAAGAAAGCCAGTCAGTGAAAATGTAAATTCAGGCACCAAGGGGTGAGTGACAGATTGTGGGGGTGGGGGGGAGTGAAAGGGGGAGGTAGCAAGTAAAAGTGGAGAGGTACCTGCTACTACTTGTGGAGTCAGGTGGAGTCAGGTGTCAGTCAGGTTGTAGTGTATCATAAATCCAATGTCTATATTGAGTCCATGAGTTTCTGTATCTAGGAGGTTGATGAAGTGAAGTTCATAGGCCCATCTGTGAAAAGTGGTTTGTAAATTCCCTTTTCAAGACTAAGAGAGAGACAGAGTGGTTTTCTTGTAAGAAATGTGCCCCCACAGGTAGTTGGGTATTCTTGTTTGTAATAGATTCTGGTGCACAGTTTGTGGGGGTAGAGATATGTTGGCAGGTTTTGATTTCTTGTCATGGCATGGTCTGGATCCAACTGTAGGAAGTTGGCTTCTGGTGATGAGGTTAGCAAGGTTCGGTGCTTGTTTGAATTTACAAACCACTTTTCACAGATGGGCCAATGAACTTCACTTCATCAACCTCCTAGATACAGAAACTCATGGACTCAATATAGACATTGGATTTATGACATACTACAACCTGCCTGACATCTGACTCCCAGGTAGCAGGCACCTCTCCACTTTTACCTGCTACATCCCCCCCTTAAACTCCCCCCCCAGCCTCTCTTACCCCCAATGCCTCAATTTACATTTTCACTGACTGGCTTTTTTGCATGCATTGCATGCCAGCCTCTGGCTTCTTTACTATTCCTTCCATCCAGGAACAGCACACACCAACTCCAGTGCTTCCTCAGTCCTGATCAAAGAGATTTTAAACAAAAGCTTGCAAAGAAGAATTTCTCCAACTATTCATTGGTCTAATAAAAGATATCAGATTGACCCTAAGAACCTTGTCTGGGCTATGTCCTTAGACCAACATGGCTACAACCTAAACCCCTTAACACACACAAGTGACACAAGTTTTGCTTTCAGCAGTTTGAGGTGCAGTTTCACAGAAACCCCTGCACCACTCTGCCTGAAACCTGGCAGGCCTCCCTCATGCCTGCACGAGGGGCTATGTATGTGGCAGGACAGGTGCTAATGAGGGCAGCCATTTAATGCCCTGCTCTCAGAGCTGGAGACAGCAGTTTAGTTTCTCACCAGGCAGCAGGGAAGAACATCTCCCTGCTGAGCTCCTGTGCCAGGAAGAACTTGGAGTTATAAGGGTTGGGGCTATATGGGGAGGAGGAGGCCCCACATCATCCTGGGCATGACCTAAAACTGCACCCTGCCAGGGATAGGGAGGCCTGGGTGAGACTGCCAGTGGTGCAGCAGCCCCAGGAAATGCCAGGACCATGAACCTCCCTGGTGAAAGGTGGGTAGGAGGCACCTGATAACCTTCAGCCACTGCACAGTCCTGGCTGGGGAAAGCCCAGGCCTGTAGATCTTTGAGAGGCCTGAGGCTTACTGGTTGAAGTGGAGTTGTGAGGGTGAGAACAGGGGCTACCATGCCTACAGTTTTCACCCTGCTGTGCCTTAACACACGTACACAAAGTCACACGTCACGAGTTTTGCTTGTCAGCATCTTGAGGTGTAGTTTCCCAGAAACCCCTGCACCTATCTCCTTGAAACTTGGCAGGCTTCATGCCCTCAGAAAGGGGCTACCATCCCTGCAGTTTTCATCCTGCTGTGCCTTAACAGACACACAGTCACACATCACAAATTTTGCTTTGAACAGTTTGAGGTGTGTTTCCTAAAAGCTCCTGCACCTATATCCTTGAAACTTAGCAGGCCTCATGTCCTCAGAAGGGGCTACCATGCCTGTTTTCATCTAAATTTGCCTCAACACATACACATGACATGAGTTTTGCTTTCAGCAGTTTGAGGTGTATTTTCCCAGAAACCCCTGCTGTCTCTTTGAAACTTGGCAGGCTTCCTGCTGGCAGTGCCTGTGGGCAGTCAACACTCACCACCACCCCCTCGCCACTGACATCGCCAGGAGCTTCTGCGGGTGGTCCCGAATCACCGCTGGCTGCTGCCAACTCTGCTGGCAGCATCTGCAGGTGATCACCAACTGCCAGTCAGTGCTTGCCACTCCCCCTACTCCCCACCACTGACAGCGCTGCAGCTGCCTGCGGGAGCTCACCACTTGCTGCTGCCACGCTCCCACTTCCAACAGTGCTGCTGCCGCCTGCAGGAACTCGCTATGCCCCCAGCTTCTGGGGGCTCACGGCGTTCATACTGCAGTGTGAAGCTTATGCCTGCAGCAGTTTCCTGGCTGATGAGGCAAGGCAAAGGCAGGTCTGGATTAGAGGAGTAAGCTATGCAGATGTAGTAGCCACTATTGGGTGGCACTATAACCATCCCATGGACTACAAGAGGAGGACTTTTACCCCAAGGCTTCCAGCCTGTTGAAGAACTAGTTTAGGGTCAGTACAAGCTGCTGGGAAACTATGGTTCAGGGTATGAACCTTCATGCAATCACTCCACTTTATACACTGCTGTATGCTTGTCCATTCACAGCATCTGAAGTGAGCTCCAGTGTCTGAAAGCTTATGCTCTCTCTCTCTCTCTCTAGATATATATAGTTATTTAGTATCTAGTTATGTAGTATATATATTATTTAGTCTATAAGTTAGTCTATTATTTAGTTAGTCTATATTTAATCTATAGGGTGCATATCTATAATGCCTTCTGCCTGACTTCAGACTAACGTGGTTAACTACTTCTTTCAAAACAATGCTAGTATTGCCATGGAATCCTTTCTCCTGGGCATTGTACAAAAAAAAAAAAAAAAAAGTTTTTCAGTTAATTAATTTTTTTCTTCCCCTTTGAATTTACCTCTAGCAGCATTAACGGTTCCTCTTGATCTACTCACAAGATTCCATGATCCTACAGTACCTTCTTTTAGAAGCAGAGAAGTTGCAACACTATGCAGTAAAGTTCTTCTCTTTTTATTTGAACAGGCAAGTACTCTATGCACACACCGATTCCCATCCCTAGATTTATGCAGGACTGTAATTTATAAGAGCTTATAGTTGGAGAGATTCCCATGGCTCTTGTCACATTGTCAGGAGCAGCAAGAAAAGCTGATAATGTCAGGCCAGAAAATAAAGCCCCTTGCTCCTCTTTATCAGGGCTGTACAGGAGATCAGTCAGTCTCGGGAAAACAATAGGATTTTATTGTAAAACAGCTGTCTTTTGCACTAATTTTTCTCCCTGAAATGCAGGATATCTGCATGCAGTGCCTGTCACATTCATTAGAACACTATTGTTCACTGTTGTTGCCAAAATCAGTAATAGAAAACAAACACAGCCTTGCAATGAACTCTGCAAACTCTCCCTTTTTTGTACCATGGAATGAGCTAAGTTGCATATCCATGCATAATCACTGACATCTCATTGCTTGTATGTACACAATACATAGGTACCATCCAACAAATATCAAACATGAATGCAAACCATTACAGTAGCAACACATTCAAACTAAAATAGATTAGATAGAAGAAAATGGCTTATAGACTTTCTAACACACTCGTGTTTCTTTTGATTGACAACCTAATTTATTTAAATTACTAAATTAAGAAAGACATTTTATCATCTTTCTTAAACATCACATTCAGCTCTTCCAGCAACAACAGTAAACTATAAAAGTGAATTGGTAAAGTTACAAGACTACAGCTCATGTCAGTTAGTCAAGGAAACAAGTGCACTAGATATTATATGGCATTCAAGCCACCTAAGACTTCGGTGTGGTCTCCCAGCCATAAACCTGGGCTATAGTAAACTTCACTATGGAAATCGCCCAGTTAAAGTTGAATAGAGCTATGCTCATAAAGAAGGGATACAAACCCTTTGTTAGATATGAAAAAGAGAGAATAGCCTTCCTCTTAATACAGCTCTTATTCTTTTAGTATAAAATAAATAGGATGAATGTTTTGAGCTCTTACAGCTAAAGCCATTCGTTAGCTTAGGAGGGAGTTAAAACTAGTTTTAAAACTAGTCGTGTTTGAAATTTAGCACCTACTGTAAGACATTTATTTGTCTCAAATGGTAGAATGACACAGACTTTACAAAACTCCCAGTAGTTAAAATGCACGAAAATCATGTTCACTTCTTACTTTTGGGCTAGGTACAAACAGTCAAAAAGCCCAAGGCTGGATAAATTCAGTCTTTGTGGGTTAGTCTAAACTGCACAAATTAAATTGAAACAGAAGTGAACAGATATCTGCCTTTGGCAGGACATGCAGCCTCATGCAATGACTCAGGCCAGAAGCTAGAGGGTTGGCAGGGGGCACTAAAGCATGATTCTCTGATTGTGTGTTTACTTCCACTTCCTCTTCCCGCTGCCCCCAAGGTCTCTGGGATTTGCAGTCCAGAATTACAGCAGCAGGACTCTGCAGGATTGCTCATCACTTCCTCTCCCTGCTTCCAGGTGCCTCTAGGATTTATAGTCCACAGTTCCAGCCATCAGTAAATCTGAGCTGGGAAAGAGGTGTTTAACCCCCCTCCCTGGCCCCAGGCCTCAGCCAGGATTTGCCTGGGGGGCTATTTCCCCTCCATCGACTGGGCTGTATCCCCAGCCAGACTGGCCCCCTCTACCTCCTTGTCAGCTACCCCCAACTCCCCCAGCTAGGGAGCAGAGGGGCAGACAGCACAGAACAGCCCAGGGCTGCAAAGCATGCTGAGATGCTGGGGGACTGTGATTTAACTTGAACCAAGAAGGGGTCTGGGACAGAAGTTTCATAAACTGGTTTGATCCAAATCAGTTAAGTCTGATACATTCAACCAGGTTTATCTTAAACCAGTTTCAGCCATTTTAAAATTGCTTTATATGCACTGAGTTTCTGTTCTGTTACAGGTTTAAACCAGTTTCTGATCACTTAAACTGGTTTATATGTAACTTCTGTCCCTAGCCTTAGGGAACATCTTTAGGTTTAATGGTAGATTTAACCCAGGTATTCTTGAGTATCAAAACGTCTTCTTCAGCAGAGGCCCAGCCAATAAAAGGAGACGCATATTCTCACTAGTTAATTTATTGGGATATGAATATCTTTGCTCTCTATCATACCCATTTTTGTTTCTTTTTTTCACTTGAAGCTATAGCACCAAAGTCACATTTCCAAATAAGGCAACTGGTGTTTTGTTTGAATAAACACTAAGGTGCATAAGCACCTTACGCTAAAGCAAAAGGATATAAACAATGGGCCAAATCCTCAGTTCTTCCTTTGGTTTTTATAAGAGCTGGTCAAAACTTTTTCAACACAACCATTTTGTCATTTCCAGTTTTCAACACTGGTGCCAAATCATTTTTTTTCAATTTGCTTTTCAGAGGAAATGTCAAATTTTTGACTTTTCATCTTAATTCAACAGAAAGAATTTGAAATATCAGAATTTCTCACTAAGTGGAAATTCCAGTTCATGACTAGCTGTAATTTTTACTTGGTCCTTATCCACACGTAGCTCCCATGTAAATCCTTGGCTCTTAGAGAAGGTATAGGTTAAAGCTGATTCATAGGCCTAGCAATGCTCTGAGAGAACACTACTGGCAAACCAGCCTTTTACAAATCATTCCAACTTCAATTCAGTCTGTTCTCCTTGCAGGGAAAATATACCTCAGAAATATAAATAACATCTTAAATAAAATCAGATGCAGCTTGAAATATTTTTGTGCTGTTCTGGGAAAACCAATTATAGTGGACCAAAACCTGAGACACTTACCCCCTAAGTCTCACAAAATTCCTTCTGAATGCAGTTGACTTCAAATGGGAGATTTACTTGAGTCTGAGGCTCTGGATTGAGCCCAGTGAGATGGATTGCCACGGCATTACTATTGCTGTGTGCACTTAGACTTTCCTCTAGTGTTCTAAAAGGAAGGGCCTTTGGAGTCCTGCAGGTCAGACGCTGCCATCCTGAAGCACACGTAGCATCTCCTTTTACAGCTACTTCCATTGAGACTGTTAGTGGAACAGGGTACTGCTCCATATAAGGAAAGGGTGGCAGAATCTGATAGCCAGTCCTCTAGTTTCAAATGCATATGCCCTCAGGGTAAATTTTTACCTGTAGCCACCACCTTGCCTACTAGAATCCATCCACTGTTTGCCAGATTTCACTGGGCTCAGGAGATATGTGGTCTGTTGGCCCCACAGTAACAGAACAGGTGGCTATGGTGCCACACTGAGTGTCCTCCTGCAAACTGCAAAGTGGGTAGAATTAAAGGAGAAAAGGCTTGCCTCAGTGAGATCTCAGACCAATGATTAAGATGTCTTAACAACTGCCAACTGGCTTATCCACCCATCCTCTGGAACTGGAAGCAGAAGTGGCAAAGAGTTGGGAGGCACTATGCTGGTGCAAGGCAGTGCCAGGTCAAGTTACCCAAGCCGATTCCACACACATTTCCTACTGAACAAGAAGTCAAATAGCTGCTAATCAGACTGCCCATGGTACAGCACTGAGGAGACTACATTTCTTTCCATTTGGGAGCCAGTACACATAAAAGAGCTCAGTGTCTTAGCACAATGCTGCATGGAGCCACAGGAATGCTTGTGGGGGTGAAAGCCAACCCCCAGTTCCTCTAAGCATGCCACCCATTCATGACTCCCCCAGAGGCAGTGGATCACTGACTGAGAGACATTAGCTCAGACATTCAGCTCTTGCTCATCTTCCTTTTTTAAAGCCAAAATAATTTTAGTAAATCAGTCACCCTTTCTTCTGCATTATCCTTATAAATTTTCTTAGTTCAGCTGCCACAAACTCTGGGGATAGTTGTACCTGAAGTACATACTCTTTAGGAAATTTCTGGGGCCTCTCTTTTAATCAGGGTCTAATTGTTTTAGATCACCCCCAACCTGACATCATCCCTAAATGGCAAAAGAACAATGGCTTTGTAGTTCAGGAAATTAAATTCGGGAAATCAGGAAGTGCTCTCCTCTGGCATGGTGACTAAAGGCTGTTCCTGCCTCTACTACTGGCCTCGTGTGAGTTGTTTCAACTCTGGGCTGATGTCTCCCTTCATTGTTTATAGCAAAAGCACTGCAGAGTGAGGACTGTGCTAGCACATTCTCCACTGGTGCCACTACAAGCTAATACAGTGCAAATAAATACTAATTAAATACTGTCTGGAGTT
Organism: Crocodylus siamensis; assembly: GCF_052110815.1. NCBI lineage: Eukaryota > Metazoa > Chordata > Crocodylia > Crocodylidae > Crocodylus > Crocodylus siamensis. Next base: position 32,108,355 of record NC_143404.1, on the reverse strand, counting down.
GACTGAAATCTTGTCTGTTTACGTGTATGTTATCAAAAAGTGTACTTTTTTATTAAGGTCCCAGAGACCAGAATTTGAAGGGACCTTTAGATTTTTCAGGCCAAGATGGGCAAGGAGATTAGCTAGACAAGTTCTGCTTGTCCAGCAGCCCAGTAGCAATGACCCAGGTTCAGGAGAGGGTTACAAACTTTTGTCCTGTTCAAACAACAACTAAGCTTTCTGACAGAAATGGTGAATGATTGGTGAGAAGGAGATACAGAGAGATTTGCTAGACAGAACACCTTTATCTGCTTGAAGCAGCATCCTTTGCTAATTGACAGATCAGTGTTGAGGTCTAAAGATAGGAAGAGGAAGGAAAAGATAACTGGGGGGAGGATAGCAAGGTAAAGCTTGTCCTATGTACATGGCTGAAAATACAAATGTCAACAGCAAAGGTGGTTTCAAACTGATCCAGAGAAATCTGGACATCTATAATCACCTCAGACAGTTAAACTCTGCATTATAAATGCAGAAAATTGGCATAGTAGGCAAACAAGCAATATATTCCAACTGCACTTATTTTGTAGGACAAAGTAAAAAAAAACTTTTAACTCCCAATTTACTCTGCATCCCTAACAGCACAAAAAGGCCAAGAAAAGCCAAAGCAAAGATTCACCTAACCATGCTCTACAGTTAAAAAAGTCAGAATGCTGTATTTCCAAAGTCAGAAGCTACATTAGAAGTTCTGCAATGAGAATGACTGTGTGCTGGCAATGAACAAGGCAGAAGAGAGTCTTTGATGTACTCCCATGGCTATACCAGCTCAACAAGGCTCTAGTTTTATGTGATGACATAAAAGCTAGAAAAGCAGCAGTATGGCTAAATACTAAGTTGTAATTTTTCTGCATTCACTTCTCTATCTAGAGATGCATTTTAAAGCCAGTGGTCCAAATCCTGCTGTTACTCCAGTGTAAATTTAGAGTGGTTCCTTTGATTTTTACAGAGTTACTCTGGATTTATTCTTCCACTGAGAGGAAGGATTTGGTCCAGTTTTCTTTTTTAGCACTAGCTTATCCCCATGACAAGTCAATGGCACCCTTAATGCTCTTCTCTATAATACCCATACATCTATAGGATAAAGCCTGTCTTGTCTGCCTCTGTAAGAGGTGACAGAGATTTGGAATAGTTTCCATATCTATAACAGAAATCCTATTAGGCAGAACAGGACAGAGGGGCATGAGATGGAGTCTGCCTCACTGCTGCTCTGCACCACACAGCCAGCTAGCATGAGCTACCTGCCCCAAAGATGGTACTTGCTAATGGGTTTAGAGGTTTGGCCTTTAGACACACTTCTTTGACTAGGACCTACCTGGGAGGTGTGGACAGCCCCCTCTGCCTTGTAATTCTCAACTGCTTGGGAGAGAACTTAGGCTGTTCTCTACCCTTGCTCTGCTTCTACGCCCCTGTGCACCAGCACAGCTTAGAGCAGGATACAGCCCTCATCCCAAAACCACAATAATTACAGTAACATGCAATAAAGAGGAGACCGGTACAATATTTCTCGTAAGAGGTGACAGCCCTATTTGATATGTTCCTCTCTGTCATTTTTCCCTCTTGAACCCACCCCTCCCCCTACACCTCTATTGCTGCAATTTGGGTGGAGGGAGTGGCAGTGATTTGTATTCTCAGAGCACTGGATCAGGAATGATGTCACAAATGGCTGCAGCTTCCAGTGAACAAACTGGAAAAGAAGCTGAGTTACAAGGGGAAAAATTTCTGCCTATGCCAGAGAAGCCTGACATCGAATAACACCAAGCAGCAGGAAAAAATAGTCTCCTCTTGGAGTTGTGTGAATTTTTCATTTTTTTCATCTTACCATCCCAAAATGTCAACGTCTGAGGCTAAACATAAAAACTCAGAAACAATACAGTGGCAACATGGATCAGAAACTTCCTTTTCTATAAAAAAAAAACCCTAAAACCCCCAAAAAGCATTTGCCCAAATTCTGAAAAAACACTGTTCGGCTGTCTGGGGGCTATTTGCCCTTCCCCTTCCCTGGTCCTAAAAGTCCCATTTTGGAACCTCCTCTTCTGTATTTGTAGACATAGGAATAATGATCCTTAACTGCATGGTCATGTTACACAGAATCACAACCCAGCTTAAAAAGGAAATGTATAATGAAAGGGGGGGAGCGGGCAGCTATGCGCACCGACACAGAGTAATGGGCTTCCACACAGCTTGAGTCCCAGCTTTGTCTCTTTTGTTTAATAAGGATCAAGACCTGCCCAGAATGTTGTACATCACACAGATGCAACTAGTGGCTGAATTATACACAGCATGGAAACCTGTAAATCACCACATGTATCTAGGGGTGCTGTTAGGTCTAATTCATTAGTGTTTGTAAAGTTTTCCTATTGCCATGTATTGTTTGTTTGTTAGTATTTTTGCAGCTGTCCCTGATCGTTTAGATTTGAGTAGAAGTGTAAGGTGTGACACAGCATTGGGTTGGCTGAGCTTGTGTTTCCAGCACTGCAAAAACAAGGAAGTGCTAAAAAAAACCTTGTGAGAAAGCAGATTTCCCTTTAAAGCACTTAACTAACAGCACATATACAACACCATGGAAATGTAGGCACTTCTGTGCTCTGTGGATGAGAGCTGCAGCTAGCTATTTCACAAAAGAAGTAATTTTGGTAGCTCAGAAAGGGAATTTTGGAACTAGTTACCAGAGCAAGAAATGCTTTGGCATCTTTAGTCATCGTTAGGGACCTACCAAATTCATGGCAGAAGTGGGTGCATGGCAGCTCCTTTAATCTTTCTTGTTCCCCCATGTGCCCCTCTCCTGTTGACTGGCAGAGGGGCCCCACCGCTCCCACTTGGTCAGCAGGGAAGCGAAAAACCACAGTTTTAAGCATGGCGCCGTTTTTGCCTCCCTGCCAGTCAGCAACCAGCATCAGGGCCACCAGGGTTCCTCGGCCACTCAGCAGCAGGAGGCAAAAACAGCACCATATTAAAAACTGCAGTTTTTGCCTCCCTGCCGAACAGAAGCAAGCTGTAAGCGCAGCCCTTTCACCAATAAGCAGTGGAGGGACATGCAGGGGAACTGCAAGATTAAAGGAGCTGCAGCGCACCCCACTTCTGCCGTGAATTTGGTAAGTCCTTCATCCTCATCCACACAGCTCAGAGCTGTATTTCTATTCAGATCTTTATACCAAGTCACCATGGGCCCAGACCCTTCAAGTCACTGTGGCATCTGAGCACCTGAGGCAGGTCCTAGTCAATCCATTTTGCTTGGGCTGTGCTGATGAGAGCTCAATTCTGACAGCAGTCTTCTTTAAGACCTCTAATCAGAAGCACTCTTGTCCCATGTAGCTTTTCCCCACTGATACTTCTCTAAGCAACACTGCTTGAGCTAGTAGTGTAGTCTGAACCTTGGATCTCCTGATACCAGGAACCTCCACTGCTTGAGCTAGTAGACCAGCCATTGAAAGGGACAAAGACCTGGCTTTCCTACCATGTATTACTCTTCCGTCAAGGAAGCTGGCATCCTACTGAAACATGGGTTTCCAGATGGGTAATAAGGTCCTGCTGCTTGCAAGTTTTATACCAGGTATAAATGAAAGCAATGTTAACATAATTCAGAGGCATGATGGAAATGATTCATGCTGCTCATCACCAGGATGCAGGATTTGCAGTGTTATTTGTGATGTGCTATTGCAGCTACAGCAAGAGAGAGAGAGAAAGGGAGGGAGAAAGAGAGAATGTGTGAGAGAGAGAGAGAGAGACTGAGACTTTAGGACTTTTTTAAAGCTGTTTATTACAGAAATACTAAAAACAAAAAGATAAAATGTATACATGGTCCCACAAGGACTAGACATGATGGCATTCATCAACCAAACTTACGTCATAACCAAAGATCAAATACCCTTCTCCCTTTCCTCAACACCCACCACATGGTTACACTTTTTGGATGAACTGTCCATCTTCCAGCATACAAAGGGTGCCTCTATGGCCTAGTGTAACAGGGATAGGAGCTGATGTAAATATGTGGCAGCATACTGTTTTTATCAGTATGCATGCTTTCCTCACAAGTAGTATTTGAAAAATAAATACGATGTATTTTAACTTAACATTTTGTGTATGTTTTTAATTGACACCTTTTTGTATCCTTCCACCTGAATTTAATGCTACAGGCCTTAAAGTGTGTAAAACCACAACTAACAAAGATTAGAAGACTTTTAAATGACCTAAAATAGCACACATATGGTGATACAGCACTATTAAGGTTCAATATTCTCTGGACCTCTCAGGGCTTAAAGAAGATTCTGAATAGGTCACTGGGAATCTCCCCTTTCTAAAGATCTCATTTCTAGCTCCACTGGCCTGTGGAAGATTAGGCCTTAATCCCAAATCTGGTTGGGGACCACTTATTATTCATTTTAAATGTCAGACAAGTGTAAATCTGGAGGAAAAAAATCCACATTTCAGGGGAGAGAAAGAGCCATGTCTTTCACAGGTTTTGGTTTGTTTTGAATGGTCGTCATTTGAAAGCTGATTTAAGATTTGCTGCATAAGAAGCAGTGCTAGATGGAGACCAGTTAGTAATGGAAGCTGGTAAAATGGTCAGAACATGCAAAATGCAGCTAATCATGTGGCCCTGCAATCTATCGTATGACCTTGGAATCTGTCACTTGGCCTGTACATGCATGTCATGTATATCAATCAATATACTTAATTTTATATTGTGTATACAGGTGAAGACTGAAAGCACAAATGACGGATACATGGGTACCTCTGTCCCTCTTTCTCTTTCTCATTGTTGCCTGGAGTGATTTGACAGACAGAATGATGCCTTGAGCAGGGGGACTAGATGATCTCCGGAGATCCCTCACAATCCTATTTTTCCAGTATTCAAGGATCATTGTGGACTATATTCCAGCAGCGGCAGGTCGTCATTATTATAAAGGGATCAGGCCAATAGAATGACACATTATCTTGCTATAAACTATGTATTCCTGGGCTGTGGAGAATGCAGAGAGAAGCACTGAGATGGTACCTTTGTCTCTCAGATTAACCTGAGTACAGCAAGAGATGCGCACAATATCCAGTTGGTGCTTTAGAATGAGGGTCAATGGAATCATGAGTTCATTCTAGAGCAGGGGTTCCCAACCTTTTTTGCCACGACCCACTGCTGTGGCGGCCTGGGGTAGGGGTGGAGAAGCTCCCGACATGCAGCATGGCTTGTCTTTTGTGTGTGGCGCTGCATCATTGCTCCTGCAACCCTCATTTGGATCATGACCCAAGATTGGGAACCGCTGTTTTAAAGTCAGGTCTACTCCATCAAAGGATTGTGCTAAGGAGCTCCACAGTAAATCTTGGCATGCCCTCTGTATTCATGCCAGACCTCAAAAATGTTGAACATAGTCTTTAATAGGGTGTTGGGCACATGCCATAGGATCAGTGTCTCAGGCACTGTTTAGTGGTACCAGTAAGAGTGGCTATTCTTATGTGTGTAGCATACATTGAGTGTATGTATAGACATACGCAACAGTTTTGGGTTGCCTGGCAGAGGAGGTTTCAGGTGGTAGCAATGCTAGTTACTTGAGCTCAAATCTGAATGAAAAGAAGCAAAGCTTGAGAACCCATGGAGATACAGGTCTAAGCTGCACTTACCAAAAGAATGAACAGTGCAACTGATATGTATTTGGCTGCTGAGCCCTAATCCGTCATCCAGGACAGAAGTTGGAATCGAGCTCATCTTGCAAATGTAGAATTTAAATACATTCTGTGAGTTTTGTTGTTTTTGTCCTATCTTAAAGGTTATGAGTGCAGAAGAAACTGAAGCAAGTGCTAATTAAGAACACAACTACTCTGTGAACTGGACTTTAATTACTGTAAAAACATTTAACATGAAGTTGCAGGGGTGGGGAATATAATTTCTTGTGCTACTTGCCATTTTCACTTGATTACCATCACACTTTTCTATGGAGCAAAAATATCAGCCCTTGATAACAAACTCCCCTCTTGGGAGCTGGTGTGAATTTAGAGCTGTGAGGCCCTACCATATGTTTCAAAACTAGCAGCATAATGTCTGTAACAGACATTCTACCTAATTAAATTGTTAAGGAACAGGCTTTTATGTCTTTAACACCTAATTTACTATTGTTTCTTTGAAAGTGTTTGGCTTCCCTGTGGTTTTTGTGCCTCTTTTTTCAGTTTTATGATGGCTTTTAAGTTTTTTGTGCTTTTCAACTAAGTAACCATTTCTGAGGCCTACTTAGAGTCCCTGTTAGAACCAGACCAAGGGAAACATGGTCCTGTTTTATTATTGTTCATGCTGGGTGAGTTACCACTACTGCGCTAATTATGTAATTACCCTATTTTAATAGCTATAGTTTACTGCTTTATTGGTTACAAACCTGATTTCCTTTTCTTTCCTTACTGATTGAATAGTATAAATATAAGGACACACACAAAGACAGTACTGCTCTTTGCAGTACAGTACTAATCCTCTAAGACTTTGGCACTCTCAGATCACACATAAACATCTCCATGAATGCAGCAGGTTTTGTCCAAATCAACACCGTTTCTGAGATAATACAACAATTTCCTTGGGATGTTTTCCTCACAACATAGAAACAAACCTGCAATCATCCAAAGCCAATAGATTAAAGGTGTTTTTTAACCTTCAGACATTCAACACTTACTGTTCACTATGAACCCTGCTTTGTAAAGGGAAGTAGAAACTAGAAATGAAAAGCCGTGGATCAGGTACCGGCTTGGGGCAATGCTGACTGAGGTTCTATTCCTAGATAAACTACTGACCATGGACAGATCACTTCACTCTCTTTCTTCTACTACAATTTGTTTAGTTGTCTAATTAGATTGTAAACTGTTAAGCGCAAGGGGTATCTCCTAGTATATGTTTGTACAATGACTAACACTGGATCTTCATTAGGGCTTATAAGAGTAATATGATTTAAAACAAATACTTTCCTCACTGGGTTGCAAGACTCGTGTAACTTCAGAGCCCCTTTGGCCAACATGGGCTCACCTAACTATTTAACACAGTACCACTTAATGCTGGATAGAAGATACCTCAAGTCCTCCTAGGAAGGGAGAATTCAGCAACAATATGCAAAAATCTGATAAGGAGCATACAACAGGATAAATACAAGTTTTCACCAGTGCTGCTATCTGTTTTTTTCCCCTATACACTGAGCCCCTCACAATGTAAAGGCTTTTTCTGCTGTCCCTTAAAAAATATCACAAATGCTCTTGCAGCCAGTTGGAGTCAACTACTGCAAAGAAATTGCAGGATGCAATCTACTATACTAGCAGGATAATAGACATGGCAGAGCAGGCTGCTAAATAAACTTTGTGTAAATTCCTGTGAAAAAGCTCAATGCAATGAGAACAGGAAGGGCCAGGGAATACTGTTGGATTGTTTCTAGAAAGTGCTAAGAAATTATAGGCTCAGGGCAAGAGATAGATCTTGGAATAAGAAGTGAAAAGTAGCAAAAAACAGTGGTTCAAAAGAGTACTTACACATATTCAGCTCAAAATGACTTCAGTTAGACTTCAATGGGCTCTTAAAGTTAAACATATCTGAGCACTTTGCTGAATCAGGGCTAGAGATGCTGTTCAAGAGGCTAGCCCTTGTGGGAAGAGAGTCTAAGCCTGCTAAAATTAGCTGGGTGCTCAACAAGTACAAGAGGTGTGGGAGCTGAGGAGACAATTCAGAAACCCTGGCAGAACTTCAAGGATAGGAACAGAAGTCACACATAAATTGTTTAAATGATCAGAAACTGGTTTCAACCTGTAACAGAACAGAAGCTCAGTGCACACAAACCAGTTTCAAAATGGCTGAAACTGGTTTAAGCTAAACCTAATTGAATGTAGTATCAGACTTAACTGATTTAGGTTCAAACCAGTTTATGAAACTTCTGTCCCAGACTCCTTCCTGGTTCAACTTAAATCAGAGTCTCCCAGCATCCCAGTTTTTTGCAGCACTGGGCTGGGCTGGGCTGTCTGCTCCACAGAGCAGGGCTGACCCTGCCCCTCTGCTCCCTAGCTGGAGCAGTGAGGGCTGGCTTGCTGGCCACACTAGCTGTCTCACCACCCCCTGACAAACCCTGTCTGGGGTCTAGGATAGGGAGCAGGGCTAAATTTCCCTTCCCCCAAGTACAGAGCTGCCCTTCCCTGCTAAACTCACTGCTGGCTGCGACTATGAACTACAAATCCCAGAGGCACCTTGAAGCAGGAAGAGGAAGTCATGAGCAACCCTACAGAGTCCTGTTACTGTAATTCTGGACTGTAGATCCAAGAGACCTTGGGGGCAACAGGAAGAAGAAGTGAACACACAGCCCATGCTGGCTACATACCAGAGAACCGTTGTCTAGTGGCTTCTGGCCTAAGCCACTGCAGGCATGTGGGTGCATTTCCTGAATCAAAAGTGAATGTCTGTTCATTTGCTTATTGGTTCAGTCTTTGCAGATTAGACTAACCTGCAGAAACTGAATCAATTCAGCCTTGGGCTTTTTGACTGTCTGTACTTAGCCTGAGGGTACAGAAGAGAATTACATATTGGTTTCTGAATCATGAATCAAGGAGGTTGCTGAGGATAAAGATTTATATGATCCCTTTTGTAGATATGAACAGGAGACAGGGCACTGGTTTTGGAGAGTGGAGAGCTGGAATCTGCGTCTGACAAAAGATGGTATCATAGGAGCCAGCATATTACATGACAAAGAATCTCGCAGAGCAAGGCTAGGATAGAAATTAACAGGGGTGATGTTTCCAAAACCAGAGAAGAGAGAGTGAGAAAAGCTGTCTAGGGATACATTTAATGAAAGACAGGGTAGATTTGTATCTTATTGACTAATCAAATGGATATACAGAGAAAGAGAGAGCACAAACTTTCATGATCTGAAACTCACTCCATCGGATGTAGATAAATTTAATATTTAGATTTTTGACAACTAAAGTAAATTTGACATTAGAGTTGAGGAGGGAAACTGAAGAGTTATGAATGTCCATGCCCATGCCATTGTCATGGAATTTTTTTTTTGTACCCTGCTACTTAGCAGCATTCTCTTTCTCCTTTCCTCTGTTTTTCTTCCATTGTTTTCTGCCTCTACCCCATCTCCTGTTTCCTGCATTGTACTCCCCAATTCCACTGATTGTCCATTGACCCAGAGAAATAGCATCTTTAACAGAGTCTGAGATGGCAGAATCCTAATCCTGATGCCCTAGCTCTGGCATCAGTAGTCCACTCCAGGAAAGCAGGGCTGACTTGCAAATGGCTTTCATTTCCAGAATGTTTTCAGGGGCATGAAGGTCACTGCTTTGATGTTCACAGGGCCCTGCACATAATTAAACACCCCATGGCAGTGCTCATGAACAAGGAGGAGGAGTTAAAGATCACCTGCATTATTTTGTTTCCTGACTTTTGGTGATTTAGCTCTACAGTGTATATAGCCTGACACTGACTATGCATATCAGCTTGTACTGTTTTTGCATTGAGGGTGAAATTCAGTCCTTTCCAAAAGGCCAAGGTTCTACATTAAGTCACAATTTGAAGTACAGAGAACATGTTTGCACATGAATAACTTTCATTGCATTCATTCCATGTTGGAAACTTTAAAAAAAAAATACATACTAGACCCTGCATATACAGAAAAGAAATTATACAGACATTTAGCATTAATGTGTATGTTTACAGATCAGAATGGAGGAATCAACAAAAGCATGCACTTGTTCTATGTTTATTCATGCTGAAAATTAAAACAAATCTCATGCTAAATTTTATATCTATGAAGCAGTCTTGACTCCAAGTTGTTGCTTTTCTCTATTCTTCTTTCTATGTGGATCTTTGGAAAACACTCTTCTCTTTCTTACATGGGGTCAGTCTTGAGCCAGGTAAAATTCATGTGGCAGGCAAGTGGAGTTTTGCCTGTAGACCCTCATGCAACAGCCTTCCCCTTATTGCATTTTCTAGTTCTGCCAAGATGTAAACCATCACGCCTGTTGTTTTTCACGTGTCTCACCTTGGCTGCACTTTTGCATTCATTTTCAGGGGACAGCCAGAAGCTCTCCCGTTTCCTAGCAACAGGTGAGTACTGGTGTGAGTTCTTCCCCTGCCAGCTGGCCCTGTTTGAGAGCAGGAGGGAGGGTGGGGTAAGAACTGGAGATTTCACAGTTCATGCTTTTTGAGCACTGTGAAAATGAACAATTAAAACATCTTGCAGAGTGGCCCTCAGTTAAATGCATCCTCAGCTCATACTTATGATGGATCTGAGCCCTGATCCTCTTCTCACTGAAATGATTTTCAAAGCTGTTCTTGAATGGCACTAGACTCAGGCCACAAATCCAGAACTCTCCTGCTCAGGCATCCAGTTCTACCAAGGTCGGTAGTATTATTCATATCAGTAACCATTTGCAGGATCACTCTTACATATCAGTACAAAAGCGCAGGACAAATCTGGCCTCGCTTTCTCTTTTGAGAGGATCCTCTGAGTACTCACCTTCTTGCTTGCTTCCACCCCACCCTTGTAATTCAGGAGAGCTTCTCCATAGACATGTGCAAAGCCACTTCTTGTTCTCTGTCAAGTCCATCCTCAAAACTCTCCTTTCCATGATACCTTTGGCAAGCCTGACAACACTTGGAATTTGGATGGGATAAGAGCCCTGCCCACCATACTGGCCAATATTATCTCAGAGCCTGCTTGTACTCTTTCTTCTGTCAGTAGCCATCTGTTGTCTTAGACTTTGTTTGCAAGCTTTTATATAGCACCTCACAAAGTCGGGTTCTGGTCCACAATTAGCTACTCTAGGGTCTATGATACAAATCAAATAATAAAAAGAATTACTAATGCACATAACGCAAACAGCATGTGCCTATTTATAAGCAATTTATTGTCTACCCCCACCTGGGGCTGGATGAAAAAATATGAATGAAACTTCTTGTCAGAAAACAATGTTTTTAGTTAAATCTACATGTCCACAGAATTAAAACAACTGAGCTAGGGACAGACATTCAAAAAGCCTGAGCCTGAATTGATTCAATCTTTGCAAGTTAATCTAGCCTGGCTAGGCTGAACAGGTTTGTAAGCACACCCCTCTGGACTGAGGAAGTGCAGGTACATGCCTTCAGTGGCTCAGGCTAGAAGACGGGGGCGGGGAGGGCTAAAGCAGCCCTCCCTTCCCTTCCATAGTGCTAAGCTGAGGTCAGGTGTGACCAGGCCCTGCCACTCTTATAAGGGAAGGAGGGAGGGAGGGGTCCCCTCCCCCCCCCCCCCCCCCCACTGATGATAAGAGAGCATTTAGTTACACAGCAGGGAGTTACACAGAGAGTTGTTAGCATTTATCAGCTCATCAAACAAAATAAAAGTCTCTCTCATTAGTTCAAGCTCTCCTTAAACAACTTTTTCAAAAGAAGGAATGGAGGGACATTACCAGATACCTGCTGATTAGCTCCAAAAAGCCCTAAGCCAATACTGTCCTGTCTGCCTTTGTCCCATCTCCCACAGCACCAACCATAGCCAGCATGTGGTACACTAGTTAATTCTGAGAGGTGTCTGTGTAAGGCAGAGGGGAAGGGGAATTCCTACTTGAGTAGGGAGTGGGGGGAGGGCGCAGGAGGATGCCAGGCAGATGCCACTATACCTGGAGTCTCTGCCGAAGCTCCAGCCAGAGACCAGAGGGGAGGGGCCAGCCCTCCTGGGCTGGAGCAGAAATCACAGCCCCACCCAGAGGTGCAAAGCATCAGAAATGCTGGGGGACTCTGGTTTAACTTAAAACAGGAAGGGGTCTGGAACAAACATTGCATAAACCGGTTTGACCCAAATCAGTTAAGTCTGATACTACATTCAACCAGGTTTATCTCAGACCAGTTTCAGCCATTTTCAAACTAGTTTATGGTATAAACCACTTTCTGATCATTTAAACCAGTTTATGTGAAATGGCCTTCCGTAGCCCTGGAGCTGTTTTATTTTTGTTTGTTTTTTCCCAGCAGGGAAATCAAAACATTTCATTCTAGGGCAGGTCAACATCTGTCAGTATGAGCCATTGTGATATATTTAGGGTCTTCCATGCAGTGATGTGGCAGCTCAGTAGCAGGAAGAGACAGTAGTGCCCCTGGGGTGATGCGGGTCATCTGAAGGAACATGGCCCCAAAGGAGAAGGGCTATGAGGGAACTTGGAAGAAAGACTGGGATACTGCAGACCAGCAGAGAGTAATGATGACTCCACCCAAGCAGACACACAGCAGTATTTCTAAACTGGAATTTTGCTGAATGTTTTGCTCTCAAAAATGTTACACATAATGCAGAAATACCAGAATATCTCACCTGCTGGCAATTCCCAGTTTTGATCAGCTCAGTTCCCAACATGAGAGTCAGACCAAGGTGGGAAGGGCTGAGGTATTTTGTCCCTTTTCTAGTAGCCCCATCACTGTCTTTCTTATATATAAAGGCATGGAAGTAGGTCAGATATAAATTATATCCTTAGTTTTGCCCTTTCTTCAAAAAAAAAATGAACTCAAGTAGCAGGTACTCATTACACACAAAAGGCTAGGTTTTCAAGGGGTCACTGACATTCAGAAACTAAAAGTAGTTGTCAGAGGCCATATCTACATGTGCACTTTACAGAAGAGTAGACTAATAAGCTGAGTAAAGCATCAGTATCCACACATGAGATGGTATTAGGCCACAGTAAACTAATTAACATTGTTGTAAGATAGTACTGTCAGAGACAGAATTATCTTATGCCAGAGTAATTAACTGCAACTAAATGCATCTGTTGATACTGACAGTGAGCATAAATTGCATCTGGTCAGCTCAACCAGCAGGGGCTAGACTCCTGCCTGCCGCCTAGCCACACAGTTCTGCATTTGCAGCACCCTCATGTCCCAGGCAGCCCCTCCACCACCCAACGCTGCCACCCAGAGCCTGTAGGAGAGCAAGGCAGGAGCACCCTTAGCAAAAACTATTCTACCCCAGCTCAAATTGCTACCATCTCTGGTGCATGCATAGACGCTGCACCCAGGAATAATATACTACAGCTCAAACTGCTCTGAAGTTAATTGCTTCAAATTAATTGCATGTGTAGTTGTACCCAGTGTGTTGGGTTCTGATCACTTTTTGGCCAAAGGGTCACTGTGGCTGCTGCTGGCTGCTCAGCATGCCCAAAAACTCTGGTCCCAAGCTCTTTAGGAAATCTGATTTTGAGGGCCCAGTTATGGAGTCCTTACTCAGGCAGAACTCCCACTGTCTTCAATATGAACTTTGCCTAAGTCAGAGGTTGTCAACCGGGGGTATGCGTACCCCTGGTGATATTTTGAAAGGTCCCAGGGGGTACGCGGGGACAGGTGAGGACAGAGTACCGCCGCACTGCCACCCCACACTGAGGCTTCACAGGAGCAGAGCTGGGGCAGGGTGAGAGCAGGGCCACACAAACACTGAGCTGCCACTGCTCCACTGCTCACCATGCCCCTGCTCCACATCCGGTTGCTTGCCACACCACCCCCTCCCTCCCCTGCTTGGCATCCGGCTGTTTCCCACCCCTGCTAAGCATCCAGCTGCTTGCCACCCCCCCAGGGGTACACTTATTAAAAAGAGAGCCGCAGGAGTACGCTTATTTAAAAAAGATTGAAAACCCCTGGCCTAAGTAAAGACTACAAGGCTGGACCAATAAAGGTAGCATGACTTGTATTGGACATGGATCCAGTTCTTTTGGCAGATTTATGCATATGAATCTGGCTCTGAGTGGGATTCCCTGATGTAGGCTGTTGGCAAACATAGTAAGTGCTTCACCCAAACCTGCACTTATACAACGTTCTCCATTTACAAGTTATGTTTCTTGTATTGGCTGTTCATACCAGAATGTCTTTCAAGTCACATTTTGACTGGACCCACATAGTTATTGTCATTAGCACTATAAGCCAAATTCTGCACTGATATATCTCTCTACTCAACACCAGAATATTACTGTTTATTAAGAATAAGCTAACTCTGGCTGAAATTTACAGAAATTAAAGACCCTTGCTAGTATTCTCTGTGTTCCCAAATTAAGACAAGCTATATCCTGATCTCAGTTGCCCTGTATAAATTCAAAGGAACTCAGTTAACTTCAGAAAGATAGTACAGTAATGTTCAGAGTCAAAGCAAAATATAAGCCAATACTTTCCTGTTTGTCTCCATGTTTAATGTCCAGTTCATGACTGACTCACTCGTGTGTTACTGACTAAGCCAGAGGAGAGTTAGGATATTAGGGACTTTGTAGCCTTCCTGTTTCAATCCAGCCTTGGTCAATAGGTATTGTTACCTCTTATTGGTGTTTGTGGGGGGGCTATAGCAAGTGGGCCGGTGGGTTAAAATCCATTTCTTTATAGATCTCCTTTTACACTGACACAACAACACAGTGTCTCTCCTATTCCCTCCTTTTGGTGGCTGAGCCATACACTTCAGGGTTAAGACACTTTTGGCAGCAAAGAGTCAGGAATAGTGTTGTGCTACTACAAAGGATGTCCTCCTTGGCTTCCCCTAGCACCTTTCCCTAGCACTGTATTGCCAAACATGTTTCAAAGAGATAAAAACTCACACAACACAGGGAGCTATTTATCAACATCCAATTATCAAATGACCGTTAACAAATATAGCGATAATTTAATTTATTAATTAGATTAATTCAATATTATCACTGCTGATGTGGAGTAACAGGCCCAAATCAAAACTGGATGATCTAGTCTGGGGTTAAATTATGGATGGGTATAAAGGAACCCAGTTTCCTTCCCTGGAGTTTAGCTCCCTTTCCTTATTGAGGGCTCACCTCTGACAAACCCTGGGAAAGAGCAGCTCTGACTCTGAAATTTGCAGCTTGGACCTTTCTCTGTGCTTTGCAGTCCGGTTTGCATGAAGCCTCCCAGTGCGGTAGAAGCCAGATCACTATATCGCCAGTATTTCACTGTGCTGTGATGCATGCCTCAAGAACACTACTCCCCTCTTCACACAATTACTTATTACATAAATAATTCCCATAGACTTCTGTTTGCTTCTTGCACATGCTGCCCTAAAAAAGCCAAATGGAATTTTTATAACATTATATAATTTTCTAGATTATATTATTCACACATATTGAATTATTCTTGGATCACATATTAATGGGAGATTTTTCCATACTATATCTGTCCATAGATGCATGTAATCTATTCATTGGTTTATGACTTTTGATCTCTCCAGGGTATCAGAAATAAATGCAACATGTCTATTTGTAGGATTTTTGCATTTGGAGTGCTGAGCTAACAAAAAAAAAGTGTGAATTTATATCTAAGATTGCTTCCTAGACTTATGACTGGGCTTACATGTATTTTAACAGCAAGTGTCTGAAATATATGGTGTACATAAAATTCATAAGCTACTGTAAAATAGGAATATAATACTAAATAGTACATTGTCATTAATGTAACCTGCATGTAAGAATATCAGTGTAAGTACTGGGTCACTTTTGTGATGAAGAAACTCTAACAGGAAGCAACTAAGTGGATTAACCAAGGTCACATAACATGTCAATGAGAAATATGAAATTGAAATTAGTCTATTTAGTTTAATTGCAAGCCTCAGTGAGGAATGGCTCTGTGCCTAATTGGTCAGGTATCACCTTGGTTTGGAGGCTTTTCATGTGTGGGTATTTTTGGTACACATTTCTTGGACAAAAGCAGTATTCTGATAGAACAACAGATTTGTATTAGATTTGCTGTCATGCACTTTGAAATACAGCACTTTAATTTGCAGCTTGGTGCCACTCATGAGGACTCAAAAGCATAATCAAGCCCTAATAGGTTGAAAGTGGAAATTAAATTCAGACTCCTTAGACTATTCCAGTTTGTCTTGGACCTTTCCCGCATGCCATAAAGGTATAGGCTGTATTAACTTTCTAGCTATTAGAGAACTTAAGCCCTGGAACAGATTATCGGGCAAAGTTGTGAAGTCTCCATCAATGGGTGTTTTTAAGAATACAGGTTTCCCTCACTTTATATGGGCTCTGTATGTACGAATTCGCTCTTATGTGATGAACTTTTTCATACCAAAAATTCATTATATGCGAAGTAAATTCACTCTTATGTGATTGGTGTGATGGAAGCCCAGTCAGCTGCTTTGTGCAGTGCATTGTGGGATCAACACACACCAAAATATAGTCTCCTGTGTGGATCTGTGCTCCTCACTCATTTGCAACATGTGTTTCTGTAGTTGCCATCCATATTATGATAGTGCCCTGTGTTTGTGTGTACCGTCTACTGTTGGTGAGTATCAAAATTGTCTTGTAAAAGTGGTATAAATGGGTCTGGGGGTCAGTACAGTCAAGGTCTTGGAACATGTCCCTATTTGTTACATTGTAAAGTGGTTTCCCTTTATGTGAATTTGAGTTGTGCTGTTTTCCAGAAATGCATGTAAAGCATAAAGCGAAGGAAACCTGTAGTTTAGACAATGCTTGGCTGGGATGTTAAACATGGGGTTAGATTACATGACCTCCTGAAGTCCATTCCAACATCAAATATCAAAGCAATATCAATGGAGGGTTAATAAGTTTTATGAATCTATGCCCAAATCTTCAAAAGCTTTTTTCTTGACTGCGGTCTTTCTAATATCAATATAAGTTCCGATTTAATTGCACTATCCTTCTCCATAGGGGACAGTAAGGCACTTGCATTTACTATTACATATCATTCTGCTATCGAACATGATCATTTTAAGATGACTTTACCACAAGAATTCTTATGGCCCAGCTCCAGAAATGTATCACTGTCATTTATACAACTCTAGGCTTAGCAGCTAATCAGAATCAATACCCCATCTGCTAGGCTGGCATTTGCTGGCAAACTACCAGCTCACACTACCTTAGATACATCTGTGATGGAGTCCCACACTATTGGTTCTCTGAAAGCCTATCAATAGGCAGAACTAGAGGTTCATATGTATATTATCTAATTGGGACGTGTATATTGTCTAATTGCTCTGGCTTCAATGGCATGCTGGCCTCAATTGCAAGCCTCAGTGAGGAATGGCTCTGTGCCTAACTGGTCAGGTATCACCTTGGTTTGTGGGCTTTTCATGTGTGGGTATTTTTGGTACATATTTCTTGGACAAAAGCAGTATTCTGATAGAACAGCAGATTTGTATTAGATTTGCTGTCATGCACTTTGATTAGTGCACTTTCAGAAGCCACATGTCGTATCAGGCTACGGCAGCTAGCTGGCCACAGAGGCCATTGCATCTTTCACCAGCTCTATTTCCCAGAGTCTGAGGAAAGAAGCCACATGGAACTGCAGTGTTATCACAGGATGAACTAACTCTGACTCAGTCAACATAAAAGACTTTAAAATAGAAAAGAGAGTGATATGGATAATGGCAAATCCTGTAATCATTCTTGCTGAGGTAAAGAGAAAAGTAGCAGAACTAGGGAAATATTGGAGACTTTCACAACACAGTCTCCTCAAAGGGGGCACATTTCTTACAGTCTTCACATACTGTGTCAAGGAACACCAGAGGGCCAAGCTCCATCCAGATGGGGCCAAGGAATACACTGACCAACAATACAGTAAGCCCTCCTCGCAAATTTGCAGTTTTCACCTGTCATAGGAAGAAGGGCAGGGAATGCTCTATGACACACACTGGGCATGTCTATACATGCATTAATGTGGCATAATTATGGCACATTAAGTTTACTGCCTATAATAATAGGTACATGTGCTGTAACCAACACTACTGTGCAGTAGAGCCAGCACACATCTTTTACGTGATACTAATGCACGGTAGACTAATTCTACTCTGCATTAGCATGGCTTTCACCACAACACGCTAATGCAGAGTAGAATTAGTCTATTGCACTTCTAGCATCTCATGTAGACATGCCCAATGAGAAGGACATTCTCTGCAGTTGCAGGCAGACAGAAACCGGAACAGCTGTTCCAACAACACTTAAGGACAACACCTGGATGGAATGATGCTGAGAATTTCCCTGCCTCCCCGGAAACAATTCTACATCAACTGCAGTAAGTCATTTGGCAGCTTTGCTGTTGTGTTGCTGAATAAGATAGTGCTAGCCAACGTCTAGGCAGCATGTAAGCAGCCTGCGAGCTGCAGTTGGGACAAGAAATTGAGGATTCCATCTGATGCATCAAAAGATCTTTTGACCAGAAGTGTGCTTTGCTTGGTAAGTAGGTCTTATGATAGTTATTCAAGTCAAGCACACACATACTCAGCCACACCCCATCAGGCACAGTAATGAGCACAGATACAGGGTACCAGTTCTTTTGGTTTCAGTTGGAGTTTGTTGAGGGTGGAAGCTCATTTAAAGTATGTAATACTCAGTGTTGGCATAGTGCCTCTGAATGGTATTGGCCTTCACTGATACAATATCAAAGGATTTTTCTCTTCGGAACAACTTGCACAAGTCTCCAAACATATTGGAAGCATCATTGGTATAATGGGAAACATTCTTTAATGTTCAGGGTCTAATATTCAGAAACGGTCTCAAAGGCCTGGATTCTGATATTTTTAGTCAAGCTGAGTGGCATCTTCTGTCAGTGGGTTTCGTGTGCAGTGGACGTGCCTACACAAGATGCTTAATGCACAGTAGACTAATTCTACTGCACATCAGCACATCACAGCAAAAACTGTGCTAATGAGCTAACGCACAATAGGATTAGTCTACTGAGCATTAAGCATTACAAAAAGACCTTGCACTGTTGCTACGGTGTATTAGCACCAGCTACTGCATGTTTATCTAGTGCCTCATATTACAGTTAGTACTAAACTTTATGCACAGTAGCAATGGTGCATTAATGTATATGTAGATATGCCCGGTAGGAGCTATTCGTGATATGGAAGGAAATCAGAATCTGGCCCAGAATTTAGATGCCTTCCTTTTTGGGTATTCAGCTTCTGAAAGTGAAGCTGGCGTTTTCTAACACAAGTCCTTAAAGTGATATCCATATATTTAGACACTTAAATATGTGACCTGATTTTTGATTGCGATTAAAAATAAGGGCCATATTTAGATAGCTGGTGATTTATTCTCAGTGACCTTTCTGTGCCAGTAGCTGTTCTTTTTTGGACTGTAATCTAAAAAAATAAGCACTTGGCTAACAGTCAAGAGATCACAAATTCTGGCAGAACCACTGACTCATTGTATAGTATATGGTGACTTGCTTTCCCAGCCTGTCCCAGTTTCCCCTGGGAATAAAAATACCTTTCTTCTTGTCACCCAAGATGGTTGTGAAAATTACATGGTGTCTTCTCTGCTTTGAATAGATTAAGAGTATAAAAACATATTCAGAAGATACCGGGAGTTCTAAAATATATTTCTAAAAAGTGTACAATATGTTAAAAATGTATGATCCACTTTTTATGTTCTCATCAAGGACATCTTTGCAATGTAGAGCTCTAATTCAAGACAAGATTTAAGTTTTTTTATGGTAAAACTCCTCCTATGGAGGGGGCTCATGGCTCTTGCGTACTCCGTTCCAAGCAAATGAATGCCTTTTGTCACGAGAGTTGATCACCAACTAATTCCCATGCACCAGAGTATGCAGGAAGCCACACAGAACACTCCCTCGTCAACGTACCACTTTAAATCTACCACTTACATTTCATAGAAACGGGAGGATGTTAAGGAACAACTGCAGACCAAACGCAGACACAGGATTAATATTGCTCTCGGCAGCAGACTTCTTTCCTGCATTAAAGTCAACACATCACTGAACACTTACTTCACACTCTCCCTGGGGTGGCCTAAGAGCTCCCTTTATAAGGTTAATACAGACTCCACCCCCCTAAAGAAACAGGATATTTCCTAGCTAATTTGTATGTGTCTAATTTTCATATCAACAAAACTGAAGTCATGAATAAGTTCTCTTCAGTCTTTGGGTTATTTCCTTTCTCACTGAATTAATTCCATTTTTCATTCTGTTCCCAGATTCTGATACCAAAAGATATTTTGGTTAACAACAAAACAACACGTGCTGGAACCTGCTGGTCTGATTTGCTCTTGGTCTCCCTTCCCTGCATGGGAGTTCAAAGGAACAGTTTCAAACATATGCAGTGCTCACCACACCCTCATTTGCCACCTTAAGGGAGGGAGTCACAAAAAAGTTTGCTGGTGAATATTTGTGCAAATATTCCTTTGGCATCTGCTAATGCCACACTCTGGCTGCATTTTGGCTAGAAGCTGTTGCGAAGCTTAAATGAGCTGGGCAGACACCAGACACTGAGTTATTTTTTATGCAGGCAAGTTTCACACCGAAGTCCAGGGAAACTTTGCCTTCCTGCAGAGTCGGGAATCAAGCTTGAATTAACTTCTTTGGAGGTTTGTCCCAATTTTAAATTGTTCTTTATGTTACAGTAGCAGGCAAAGGCTCCCACCAAGAGGATGCCCTTGTTGTGCTCAGTGTTGCAAAAACAAACAGTTAAGGCCACTTCAAAGAGCATACAGTCTGAAAAACTAGTCCAAAAGAAGGTGAGAGGAAATTTTTGTACATGGACACAGAAAGGGTTAGCTAGGAAGTAAACCAGGTCAACTGAATCTCAAGGTAGTATCCTGTCCCCCCCAGATCAATCTGCCTCTCAGCCCAGCAGCTTTAACTTATATTTATTCATGTGATTATTCATGCCTTTTTCAGGGTAAACATTTTAACTTCCAGATTTCAGCACTGCATGCCAGTACTTTACAAAGACATTATCTCTCACTGGGGCAAAAGTCTTCTCCTCTTTTTATTGATTCATTGTTTTAGCAAAGGGGAATATTTGCAGGTGGGAGGAGGTAGAATGGGTAACAGTATTTATATGCAGTTCTAGCCAACTTCACGAATTCCTACCTGTGAAATTAAGGTTGTGACTAGGCCATGATCAGCACAAAAACATGGATGGCATATTGCTTATTGCAGTAGCAAATGCTTGCTATTGCTTGACCAGTGGTGAATGAATTTGCACTATAGGAATATATTATTTACCTTTCTATGAATGAAGGTTGAGCATCATGACAAACTGCAGCCTATAGAACATTGTATTAAACACTTGCAAATTCACTTACTTTCCCATACCCCTTGTGTTTTTAGGGATGAACCTTTTTTAACTGTAAATTATACAAGCATAAATTACAAAAACATGCCATGTCACAGTTTTAGTCATCCTCATTCTAGTGAACTGCTCTCTTAAGATGGGCGGTAAGAACAACATTGTACGTATCAGTGACTTCAGCAGAGCTACACTGTTATATGGAAGCAGTGACTCTGATCCTTGAGCTCTATCACATTCCACTCACTTTCTATGAACGGTTGCAATAATATCATCAGCATTTCACAAGCTATGCATAGGTTGACGCTACTCCATCTTCCCTTTCAGAGATAACTGCTCCAAACTTGTTTGAATTTTTCCATCCATTTTTATTAATCAGAAAGTTTGCAGGGGGACAGAGGGGTGAAGTGGGGGTTGGAGAAAACTATTTGCATCAAAAAAGTAAAAGTTTTTTTTCAGAAAATGAACCGTTTTGGTCTTAAATGGAAAATGGTTAGGGGGAAACATGAAAAATTGAAACCACACAATAAAAAGTAATGTCAAAAATAAAATCCTTTGGTTGCACTTCTTCAGGCAGAAAGCAGCATTTTCTGGACAGTTGTAATCCACATACAAATCATTAGCTGCTTATTGTTTGAATGGTAGTTTTATAAAACTCATTCATACTTGTTGGACCATAGTCATGGAAGCCCTCAATGATCCAACTATGGATTCTGTTTCTGGCCTAGCTAAATGCTTTGCAAACTGACAGCAATAGCAAGCATCAGGCAAGGATGTTACAACAGACTCCCTGTTCCTGTTAAATATAACTGTTAAGCTGGCCTGGAGGCTGAGCAGTATAATTTGGTACTCTACAAAGCAAGCTGCTTGGCTTAGGGAACAATCTGTGATCACCCAGCCACCCCTTGTCTAAGATTACGTAGCAAATGAACAGCAAAGCAGCAGACAAAATCCAGGATTCTTCGCTTTCCACTTACAACTACTTGTTAGCATTCTCCCCTTGCCCTTTTCTCTCAGGCAAACCCCCCCCCCTTCTTGTCTCCTGGTTTTGAATTCCTAATCAATTCCCCATTTATTTTACTCTGTGCCACTAGGAAAACAATATATGCATTCCATTTTACAAATCTCAGTTAAAAGCATATTTAGGATCAGATTCTTATCTCATTTAAACATGTGTAAATGGAGGCGAAACTCCAGTGAGATCAATAGAGTTAGCAGTACTGGAGGTAAATATGTAGTAAGACTAGTAACACAAATGGAATTAATCCAGTGCTGCACCAGCATGACTGAGGTTTGAATTTGGCTATCAAGACATATTTTTTAATCAAGCATATGATGCCCTTAATTTATTTTGGGCATGTCTACACATGCAATTACAGTGCCTGACTAAACTGAGGAGCTTATTGCTCTGGAATTAACTGCTCTCAGGCACACATTCAAACAACATGCCCAAGAGCAATTAATTCCAGAGCAATAAGCTCCACAGTTGATTCAGGCATAGCACGTGGAGCCTGGGTGGAGCAGCCCTGGCTGGCAGGGGGCCCAGAGGTCAGCATGCCAATGTGGGGCTGCTCCCCTTGCTCAACAAACAAGTCCAAAAGACTTGCTTCACTGAGTAGCTAGCTAGGAGGGAGCCCCCACACTGAAACACCCTCATGCCCCAGCCAGCCTTTGGAGTGTCTACATGTGCACTGCTGCAGAGTTTTTTACTCCACAGTAGGATAGTACTTGTATTTATACCTGCTATCCTTCTGTGGAGTAAATTAGTTTCCTCCAGCCTAACAGAAGCACACATGTAGATGCCAAGATATTTACTGCTCAGCTAATTAGTCAACTGTGCAGTAAACGTCTCATGTAGACACACTCTTTTAGACCCAATTTCAGCAACAGAGAATGAACAAATGTTTTTAAGGGGGTCAACGTGAATGAACTGATTGATCCATAATGGGGCTAGTAATGTGGCCTTTTTACCATAGGACACATTAAAAAAATGTGCTGATCCTTCTCCTGTGTGCTCCTTTGCAAATCAGTTCCCCACAGATACAGTGCCTTTCCTTTTTTCTGCTGTTCAGGTATTCAGTCTTGGAAGGGAGCACTGACAGTGACCAAGCGTAAGGTGGAATATAGCTGGGGTATGGTATTGCTGTCCCAAAGAAGGGCATTCTGACAGGAGAGGAAGCAATGTCAGTGTAACACTAGCTGTACACTAGATGCAGTATTGCTCATTGGCCCTATATAGTACATCATGTTTGTGGGGTCTCACAAAGCAACATGTGCACAGATGAGCAGGAGTACAGGAGCTAATGTGCCACAAGCACATCAGGTACATTTGGTAAAGAGCAGGATGTCTCACCAGACAGGAAGACCTGTCTTTTTCCAGTCTGTGCTATAGGAACAAAGCAATTGCTACTGTAATGCCTCAGAACCAGGGTGATTTCTGACAGCTGGCTCTGATGCACAGGCATCTTTGGGGACTACATAAAGTTATCCAGGGCTGTGAAGGGAAGACCGGCTGAAAGGGTTAATCCAAGGAAATCTCTAATCACTTTTGCGTTTACAAGGCAAGCTAGGGGAAAATGCCATTGGATAACATGAGTTATTTCTCATGGCACAATACATTACAGAACCAAATAGACCACTATACCTCTGCTAGAGAATCCTTCAGGGTTATTCCAAAGCCCTAATGAAAGCAGTTCATTTTCTATGGGGTGTTAAGTCTTGATAATAGGCCTTATGGTTATATGGGTGGATAGTTTGGATAAGGATGATCCTGCCTTGGGCACAGGGTTGGATTAGAGGTCCCTTCCAGCCCTACTTCTCTATGACTCTATCAAATTCTGTCTGTGGCATTTCCAGAAAATCCTAAATAGTTTCTATGCAGTCTGAATGGACTACTCACCAGCAAATTCCACAGAGCTTTCCTTTAAGGTCCTGTTGGCAAAGACCTGGACTGATTATAACGTGTGCGTGCTGGAAATAGAGCTCAGAGGGTAGGGGAGGGTCCTAGACTGCTTGGGCTGGTATAACCAAAGAAAGCGGGGAATTATACTTACATTTCAAAGCAGAACCTGTAAGGGGTGAGAGACTAGAATACCTGAGAAGACAGAGACACTGAATGCATGAGCCATGAGGAGTATGCTGTAAGTGAGAAATGTGAAAAGCATACTATGATCAAAGCACCCAAGGGAGAGAAGGAGGTGCAGGTTCACCTATAAAAACCCCAGGCAGAGAGGAGGCCTAGGGGATCTCCACTTCAACACCTAAGAAGACCTGCAGATTCCCCAGAAGGGTTTTCTGAATACCTGGCTGTAAGCAGACACTCTACACTCAGGATCACACAAGACTTATGTTGTCTTTTTGGTTTACAATACTGCATTGTAAGTTAGACTAAGTTGTGTGCTGTCACTGTGTCTTACTGGGCTGTGTCTTAGCTTCAGTGACGTTTTTCTGTTGTTCTTTGTTGTGTACTTGAAGTTGCCAATTGCTGTGTTCAGTAAAAGCTCTCTTCAGACAATAAACTATTCATGTTAAAGCATTTATGAATTCAGTGCCACTACCTGAAGTCTCATATTAAGTCTCAGTGGTAAAGGCAGGGGAACACAATGCCTCTCATCCACTCTCAGTTAGACCACAATCCTTCTCTAAGACTCAAGGGAAGGGGAGGAGAAATCCTGCTTCGCTTCCACTACTCATGCTCAGTGGATAAAGTTGCCTCTGCAGCCCCAGCCTTCTGCTGTACACAGGGGGATACTAGCTGATTGACTAAAGGATTCGTTTAAGAGTCAGGTCCTGAGACATCCTTCCCCTGCCCTCCCAGCCCAGTCCTACAAACTCTCATACATAACAATGCCCGGGGGGCCATTATGGAGTCCCAGTCTATGCTGCACAGGGGGGCGCATGTTGCATTTGATCCATAATGGGAGTGGCCTCTAAACCTGTGAAGAAACGGCTAGAGTTCAGCACCTAGGGAATAGATCCTCTTTTAAAGCTGCAGCTCCCTTAGGACCTATACTGTGAGGTGCTGTGAACACTCATTTCCACTGAAGTCAGGAATGACAGCTGTTTCATATCTTACAGGTTCAGGGCTATTATTTCAGGTGTGCCCTGGGGGAATTTTTAAGACAAGACATCAAGATTATCAACCTGTATTTTTACTATATGAAGTAATGTTTTCACTAGCAGAAATGTGCATGCCCCAGGCATGTTTCTGCAAGCCTCTGGGCACAGTGCACTCATTTCGTCTTCAGGAAGTCGCTGCCCAGAGGGCTCACTGGATCAGATCTTCCCTTTCTCTGATGTGGAACAGGCTCTTGTTCATGCATTCCTTGCTTGCTTAATGGTGCAAGTAGCTAAAGAGCCTAAGGGAGGCAGGAAAGGAGAGTCAGTCACTCACTCTTGCCCTCATCCTATCAGCTGCCTCCGTAAGTAAGCTATCTCCACTGCTTCTATTTAAAATGTTTCTTGTGACTCGGGAAATTTCTAGGAGGGTCTAACGCTAAGCATAATGGTGTGACCACAATTGAAAAATCAGCAGTTCTGCTTGCTTGTATGATTTGTTCATCCAGAAAAGTAATTAACCCAAAGCTCATGGTGGTGTTAACTTGTTCTGCAAGGCAATATGATCAACAAGTGCTCCAAGGCAAACTTTGCTGCAAATATTTGGAAAGAGAGGTTTGATTCAATTTTTTCACTATTACTGTTGGATAAAAGCTTTAGGGTGAAAGAAGTAACTTTGATTTTCAAGACAGTCAAAAGTAATGGACCCAATTTATGCCTGCTGGAATTCCCTTGAATTGGGTAATGTAAAACTAAGTCTGAATTTAACCCAGCAACTTGGACTCTAGAAGTTTCCCAAAGTACTTTCCACATTGTGGTCTGAATTCTGTAATCAACTCCATGTGAATGGACATTCATGAGAGCTTCGTGTGCATGCAACAGTTTGCCCATTTTATGATCTGATGGTAGGACAGGACTCATATATAGGAATCAGTTCACCTGCCAATAAAATGCAGTCATTCAGGGTAGGAACATGACAAGAAATGCTACATGGTCTTTTGAGGATACATTGCAGAAGGAACATAAAATAAGAAATAAAAGGGGGCAATAAAATAAAATAGTGGGTAATAGTAGGTAATAAAAATTACTCAAATTATCACTTTGGTTGGAATGCTTGGAATATGACCCCCATTGGTTATTTAATGACCATGCTCAGTCAGGGTTATGATTTTACACCTCAGCTGGAACACATTTTCATGAGACTTGCAAACCAAACACCTACAGCTAAGCATTACATTCTGGGTGCTTCTCTGAACTATTTCTGGTTTTCCTATCAATGGTGTTCCCGGGGATGTCTATGAACTGCTACCAGACAGAGCAAGCAGTTAATTGTTTACCCAACTAGGTAATATCTTTATAAACAATCATCACTCACACTGAGATGGTGCCAGGTGCTTTGGGCTTAGCTGACACTCCCTCCACTTGTTGCCAAGTGTTCTCTAAGGGTTTTTTTTTCTGTGTATCAGAGGACAGCACAGCCCTTTTTGTCTGGTTGTGAAGCAGCCAAAAAAGATTTAATTTCCGTTCTGGTTTGCAGACCTCTTGGCTTTGGTGGAAAGGTGTTTAATGAAGCACATACCGTAAAGGTATGCACCCAGTCCCAAAGTCCTGTTCCTGGCCACGTCATAATACATGGCTACACAGAACTTGAAACCACCTATAAATTAAAAATGGGAGGTTAGTGAATAGTTAGGCAATGGTACCCTCCCACTAGAATATGTGACCCACTTTCAAGGCAACCTGTAAAGGAGTAAAACAAAATTTTTAAGAAGTATTTTATTGAAAGGTCACATTGAAAGAGTCAGATCTTGGAGCCTTTTGTTTAGATTTGACCTGGTTCCCTCTGAAGCAAATAGCCAATTGATTTCAAAGGCTTTGGTAACAGTGGCATAAAGATTTTCATTGCCAAAAGTGAAAGGGAAGATTTCACTGTATTTAGCAAGCTAGCCTACTTTTGCAACATACCTCTGCAACACAGATTCTCACTGGACTATTATCACTGGCTATTCACTGTCACATCCAATGTTCTCTACCCACTGTAGAGCAAGACTGAGAGCTGCCCACAGAAGTGAGGTAACTTTGGGAGTTTTCTATCCTCTGTTGTGTTTTGATTTTGGGGTATTTCAGTATTAGACATTTCCCTGCTTTAGTTTTACTTATTCTTATTTTCCACTTGTGTATACTCTCACACAAGTACCCACTTTGGAAGCATTTGGCTCCTGCTCACCAGATCACAGGTGAAAGCCCGTCATCACTTCATCTGAGAGTCTTGGAGGCCTCACAGTCCCCCACCCAAGCACTCCAGAAGGTATTAAGGATGAGAACTAAAGAATGACATAGTACCAATTTGGACTGACTTAACAAAAGCCCTTTCTCATGCATGGGCCTTCTTTTGAAATAATTGGTAATATTGGCTGCAATTTGCAAAATGAGCAAGCACTGGGCCCTCCAGGAACCTGTAAGGCAAGGAACTGATTGGATCTGGTTCCATATGCTTCATGTTCCTTAAAAAAATGAAGGTTAGAGGTCCAAAAAGCAAGAGAACCTCAAGAACCCATTCACAAAATGCTGCTATTTATACTGACTTCCTTGGCATGAGTGTTGTGAAGCTGAATAAACTCATGCTGGTAAAGAACTTAGAAACCCATGAATGGACTGGGACAGTGGAAACACAAATTGTGAATATCCATCTCTAAGCTACTGTGCACTGCTACCATGTAGTGTTTAAACTGGTGCCATGTTCCTGAGCTAGCTGCTTTTCCATAGTAAGGACACTGATTTGTATGCAGGTTGTGTGTAAAGTGTTCTGGAAGCTTCTGTTATAACAGGTGCCAATAGAAAATGTAAGGGCAGGTGTACACAGCACGGGATTTAATGTAGCCCACTGCACAATTTAAATGCAACTTTTTTTTTGGTGCAGTGCAGTTCTGTTTGCATGACATGACATTCGTGGTTGCACAAATGGCGCTTTCGAGAAAGTTAAGCGCCTGTGTATCATTTCCTGCAGATGTCAGTAGAGGGAGTCAAATACCAATTTACCCCCTAGAATGTTTTGCCTAATACATTACAGCAGGAGGCACATGTGAGCCACCCGGGCTCTCCAGTCACCAGACTCTCATTGGGCAGTCCTGACTGTCTGGTCTCCCCTGGTCATGGTCACCCCAAAATCCTTATCACTCGCACCCACCTATGCTCATTCAGACTGGTCTCTCTCTCTCTCCATCAGTACATGATCACAAGAAGCCCCATCCCAGTCCCAAAAGACAAACCGCACAAGTGAATCCTTCCCTCCCATTCATTCCTTTTCTTTTCCCTTTCCATTCCACCATGGAATTTTTCATTAATATAGCAGCTTAATAACCTCCTATCGTAAGAGTATCAGGTGGGTGGCTGTTGGTGGCCTTCTGTCTTTTATTTTTGGGGGGGGTTGGACTACATTTCCCAGCATTCCTGACCTCTTATCTTCTTTACAGTTTCCAATGAGAAAGCCTCCAGTTCCTGGGCTAGGTGTACTGTCTGTTTCAGTAGTGCACATATGGCTTTTTGTAGGTGTGTGAATTGTTGTGAATTGTTGATGCTGGCCATAAGGCAAAGTGTAACTGTAACTGGAAGGGAGCTCTCTTTCAGGAATAAATTGCTACTGAGTGGGCACATTTACATTAAATGTTTATGGCACAGTTGACTAATTAGCTGCAGAGTAAACATCTCACGTCTACACATGCGCCCCTATTAAGCTAAGGTAGAAAACTCTGTAGCACTACCTGTGCAGATGGCCATAGTGCTGGCCATTCATCTGCCAGCTATCCCTGCACTGGAGCAACCTTGTGCCCCAGCCAGCCCCACTACAGCAAATTGAGCCAGGGGGAGCAGCCCCAGGCTGGCAGGCTGACCCAACCCCCTGAACTCCCTTGACACCCTGCCAGCCAACTCTGCACCACCCTGGCTCAGCATCCTGCAATCCCAGGAGCACTTTCAGACTCTCCACCAGCAGCAATAAACTCTAGAGCAATAAGCTCCGGAGATTATTGCTGCACATTAATTGGTACATGTAGATGTGCCCAGGGAAACTAGAAGACTCTTGTATGGAAACTGGTATAGGAAAAATTCAAAATTTTAAGACACCTTTCTGAACAGACATTACATTGGGTATATGAGTTACATGTGCATATCAGCATCACTTCTCTGATGCCTGGAAAAAGGAAAGCACTGAGGGACCATGGCTATTTAGGCTGATCATTATGGTTTGCTGCTTTTACACTCTTGTACTCCAGAGAGGACAGAGTTCTATAAATTAAGGATGACAAATATCTTCTAAGTCAGACACTCTGTCCCCCACTTACAAGAGTAGGATTTTTTTTCCGGCAGGACCCTGTTCAATGCTTTTATCAGTCCAGTGTTATATGCGTTTTACTCATAAGAATATAATGCAGGGCCACTCACTAAATAAAATCTGAAATCCAGAGCAAAGAAAAATCAGTTTATTCACATGGCAAATGCATAAACTGACACAAGGAAGTCAACAGCAAAATTCCACGGACCTCCACAGAGCCAGAAATCCTTCTGCCTTTAAGTCCTAGTAGTGTAAATTCTGTGGCAAAAGAGCTGTTGCCAAATTCACCCCACCATCCTTTCTCTGTTGTTCTTTCCTTAGTATGGCCTTCCTTGCTAATCCTTTTAGTGATCTTGTTATGAGTTAATCCTGAAGAACTAAAGATATGTGACATATTGGAATAATTACATTGCCAGGACCCAAAGAAAGGAGAGACGAAATCTTGGTTCTATAAATACCTAGTTGCATTTTGTGTCCTGCTAAATTCTTGTGGCAACGAGTTCCACAGATTAGTTATCATTATGTCAAGGACTATTCCCTATTATTAGGTTTTTTTTAAATTGCTGGCTTTCAGTTTCACTAAATTTCCCCTTGACTGCATATTATCAGAGCAGGTAAATAGAAGAGTCCAATTTTCTCTCTAAACCATTCATTACTTTTCCTAAACTAAGCAGGCCCAGTCTTTTCAATAGCTCTCCATACAGCATTCTTTTGAGGCCTATAATCATTTTCATTGTCAGTGTCTGAACTCCTGCTATTTCCACTATATCGTTTTTTAAATCAATTGTCTAGAGTGCAACACAGTATATAGGGAGGATGTCCTGCTGCTTTCTATAATAGCATGGTAATATTTTCACTATTATTTTATATCCCATTCTTTATACATCCCGCTAACTTGTTTACTTTTCTGATGTTGCAGAGGTTTTCACTGAATTCTCTACAATGACCCTAGGTCTTTTTCCTAAATGATTACAGTTAATTTAGAAGTGCGCATGGCTAGGTCAAATTATTCCTTCCGGTATGCATTGCCTTGCATTTATCAACATTGAATTTCATCTGCCATTATGCTAGCCATTCACCTAGCTTTATGTGGTCTGACAATATCTCAGCCCAAGGTGGTATATGGTTGCAGGCACTGCTGCTCTTGTTATTTACAATGGTTAATTAAGATCCAGCTACAACCTTCATCCCACCCTTAATTCTTATGAACCAGCCAACAAAAGGTTTTGATTTCCTTTTTGGCTGGGAGACCTTTTGGCTTCTGCAAAAAGGGGATTAAGAATGAAAGCACATAAAGGTATGTGCACAATCACAAAGTCATAACAGCTCTCAAAGGGCAGTCTCCCAGGAATGAAACATGGTATTAGCAAGGAGGCTAATTGGGAGCTGGTTTGAAGATTGCACATTGTGTGGCAGAGTCCGGTAACACTTTTGATCAGGCAGACAGCACAGCCACAAATTGCTTTCTTCTGTCTCCAAAAGGTCTGATCCCAAATGAAATGGCCTTTTACCTTTCCCAAGAGATGCAAACCCAGCCACCCAGAGGGATTGCCACTAACTGGCAGAACGAGTACCCCCATCTCATTTGTTTCTCACAGCCACCAAAGGATCATCACCAATTTGACTTTTTTCCCTATGGCATGAGGAGACACACCAGGAAAACCAAGGATTGCTGAAACCAGGGGTGGATGAATCTATGGTAACAAAATTCTCCGGCACTCTCTGCGCAAGGCTCCTGTGGCCATTTTGGCATTGCTTTTGCCAGGATTTTCAAAGCAGTGTAAATGATTCAGCAATTGGTTTTCATGGGATGTGGGTAACTCTAAATCCCTTAAACTGCTTCAAAAAGCCCAACCCTTTTGTCTCGCTCTGCCTCTCATTCTTCAATAGACTCAGCCTCTTACCTGTTACCTTTTATCAGAGGAGGAAAGAGGAGGCTGTTCCTGCACATTCAGAGCTGCTTTTGCTCCTTACAAGCCAGCAGGGGGTGCCTGGAGACCAACCTGTCCTCTTTGCTGAGGTCTTGAAGTTGCTCTTCTCCTGAAAAGCCTGGTCTATGGAGTGTGCCCCTTTTGCCAGTGAACCTGCTCTGCAGACTGAGTCAGGACCATTAGCTCTTGGCAATGTCAGCTTCATACATATCATGGCTACAGGAATCAATGAAAAACAGAAACCTAAGATGTATTTTTATCTGCTTGTATGTGCCAGTATTTCAAAGATGTGGGCCTGTGAAAACATCAGGTATTGTTATTCCTTTACAATGAGTTTGAATCCTGTTAATAAAAGTATAGTTTTATCCTTTTGAAAGCTTTTTGGCAAAGATAAAAGCCCAAAAACCTGTCATTGCTGTAAACAGCATTTAAGCTCTACAGAGCTGTCTCTTGCTGGAAAATCATGGTGCACAACAGTGTAAGGGTTTGCACTATTTACTTGATAGGTACCTATTTTCCTGAGGCTCCTTTGAAAATCCCAGCAAAGATTTTTACATTCTGATTCAAGCAAATGAGTTCATATGATTAAAACAACATGTCCTGCTTCCCAACAATAAAATGTACAAATAGTTTGTGTCTTGTGGGCAATAGCCCACCCTACATCAAGACTTCTAGGGCTTCTTTATTTTGCTCAGGTTAGAAAAAACTTCAAGAACAGCTTTCTCTGATGTAGAATGACATTTCCCCAAGGAACGATAGCCCCAAGGACTGCACAAATAAACAAAAGGTATTTAATTCCAGGTAAAGAAAAAACTATTTAATTCTGATGTGGGATGAAGGTTCAGGTTGTTCCAGATTTTATCTGCAAGATTCCAACAATCCTGGCTTTTTTTCTGCCTCTTTAATGATAATCTGCTTCAAAATGGGCTATAAGCAACTAGAAATAACACCTGCACTGTTTCAGCAAGGAATTTACATTAATAGCTGGAAAATGATGGGATGCATCACTCGAGGGATTCTTTGGATGTTGTTTTAAAAACAAAGCTACTATTTCTTTTGACAAAGATTTTTGTAATATGGTAACTAGAAATACAACTCCCCAGTTTGGGAAGAAACATGTCCAAA
This sequence comes from Crocodylus siamensis, assembly GCF_052110815.1. Taxonomy (NCBI): domain Eukaryota; kingdom Metazoa; phylum Chordata; order Crocodylia; family Crocodylidae; genus Crocodylus; species Crocodylus siamensis. The sequence goes on along the minus strand of NC_143404.1, from coordinate 32,075,866 downwards.
TATTACAGAAGTGTCAGTCATGACACAAACTTCCTGGCTTGGTTCTATTCTACATTTAACTGTTAAATGCATACCTTAGACCTGGGGTTTCCAAACTTTTGGGACCAAAAAAACCCACTGTCAGCTCCCCAGATTTCTTGTGATCATACTTTTAATTGAAATGGGTGGGAACACAGTACCATCCACAGATCATTCACCAGGGCCTTATAGACCACAGTTAGGGAATCAGGGCATGTCTCCACATTCGCTTTAATGCACATTAGCCAATTTTAAGAGAAAAAAGAAGTGCTTTTTTGCTAACGCACATTTAAATAGGCTAATGCACCTTTTTCTAGTACCTCACAAGGGATAGTGCCTATACACAAGCAGGGAGGCTACTCCGATGTACTGGAATTCCAGAGCATCAGAGCAGACTCAATTAATCAAGTCTGCTGGAGAGTGGAAACTACAGCGCGCCAGTAGCCTCCTGCGTCTCATGTATTAGTGTTCACACACTTCAAAATAGCAGATGGAGTGCTTTATCTAAAGCTCATTCAACGAGCTTTAGATAAAGTGCCCCTGCCACCATTTTGAAGTGCAGGGACACTGGTGCACAAGATGCTATGGGCACTTTAATTAGAGTGGTTCTCAGAGTCACGTTAATTAAAGTGACCTCCGCCACTCCCAAAGCAGAAGTATAAATGTCCATAGGTACTATATTTAATGCGCATTACCAAAAGTGCATTAATGAATGTGTAGACATGCCCTCTACTTAAACTCTATTGCCATTAAGACTAAAGCAACACTCATCTCAAAACTGACAAAGAACAATATTAGTACACCTTGGTAGATTAATATTTATCACTCTCTGGGCACATCTACACATGCATTAATGCACTTCAGTTAATGTGCCTTAAATCTAGTACCTCTGGGTGTCTATACGTGAGCTAGGAGGCTGCTCCAATGCACTGTTAATCAAGTCTGCTGGAGCGTAGTAATTACCATGCTCCAGACAGCCTCTGTGTCTTATGTATCAGCATCCCCACACTGCAAAATGGTGGTGGGGATGCTTTAACTAAAGTTCATTTTGCAGCATAGGGACACTGGTATATGAGACACTCTGGCTGCTCTAATTGAAGCAACTCCACCCCCCCCCCCCACACACACACACACTCCTGGAGCACATGTAAAAATGCCCTCCATTGTAAGGTTCTACCAAAATGTGCATTAGCCTTACCTTGATGCAAATTAACAAAAGAGCACTGTTTTTGAGTGACGCTTAATGCGCATTAGCCTGTTTTAATGTACATTAGCAAAAGTGCACTGTTTTCAAGTGATGCATTAATGTGCATTAAAATAGGCTAATGAGCAATAAAGCACATGCTTAGACATGCCTTCTGTAAATGAAAACAGACTGGCTGCTTATTTCTAAGCACAGAGTTTCTCTATTTCCATTTTTCACCCTAACAAAGACATATCCTGTACTTAAGACCTGATGCTACCCACTTGTAGTCTAAGTACCAATCTATACATATGTTCGGGGAGGTTAGATCAGGGGCAAAATGGCTGTCCTGATCTAATTCAGTTCACCTGAGGAGATGAACAAAGTTCATTGGTAGGGACCTACCAAATTCATGGCAGAAGTGGGATGTGCTGCAGCTCCTTTAATCTGGCGGGTCCCCCCCCTTGTCCCTCTACCACTCATTGGTGAAGGGGTTGCACTTGCAGCTCACTTCTGATTGGTAGGGAGGCAAAAACTATGGTTTTAAATATGGTGCCATTTTTGCCTCCCACTGCTGATTGGCTAATGGACTGGTGGGAAGGCAAAAACTGTGCCATGTTTAAAACCATGGTTTTTGCTTCTCTGCTGATTAGGAGGGAGCGGTGGGGCCCCTCTGCTAACCAATGGTGGGAAGGAGGGGCACACAGGGAAACATGAAAATTATTTAAAGGAGCTGCCACGCACTTCACTTCTGCCATGAATTTGGTAGGTTCCTATTCATTGGAAACAGACTAGCCCAAACTACTAAAAGTCTGTACATATTTGGAGTGCAGCTTCGGGGCTAGGAAAGCCCAGCCACTTCCTCCAACCATGGGGCTATTTCCTCCAACCATGACAGAGCTATTTTTAGGCCCCCAACACCTCCACCTTGAATAGACAAATCCCCTCTGCAGACCCCCCAGCAGCAGACCTGCCAGACCCCCACCGCCATTTTCCACCAAGTCCTCCACCTCCACCCCATAGACTTGCTAGCCCCCATGATCCTGCCCACTCCTCCCTTCTCCCCAGCTTACTATTGGGTTCCTGGAGCAGCTCCCAGCACTGGCAAATGCATGCATTTTCAAAAGTTGTATTTTGAAATTGACAATGCATTTCATTGCAGTCTTTCCTAACTAAAACTTTTGACTTCTCATTTTGAAACAACATTGGTAGTTTTCAAATTGTCCTCAATTTTAAAAAGATTTTGTTTCAGACTGAAGTAAACAATTTTATTTGACCCAAAATATTTTTGTTTCATTTAACTAAAATGCCAGAGAGAAATATTTGATTTAGATCTGACCAAACGATCCCCTGCCCTCTTCCCGCCCCATTCTTCCCCCCGGTTTTTCAGTTCAGCCACCAAATTTATTTAATGTCTGATTATAGTGCTGAGCATCTGAAGCTTCCTTTGACTTTATGCAGTGTTATGAGTACCCCTTGCTTTAAAAAAACCAGGCATTTGGTAAAATAAAGATGGCTTGTGAAGGAGGAAGAAAATTTGTATTAGAAACTCAAGTTTTGTCCACCTTGAAAGACACTATGGTGAGTGGCCAGAAAATTAGCAAAACGAATACACTACAAGAACTAAATGTGTGAAGAGTGAGTAATTGTGAGGAGAAAGCATTTTTTTAAAATTCAGACAGTTAAAATCTCTAGGTGTCCATGATTAGCTGATTCTATCCTAGATGACATAGCAAGCAAATGCAGCTCAGCAGAAGTCATTTTTACTTGATTTCATAAGAAGTTAAGTACTGTCTCCAATTCCTTCTGCCTGACTCCAACAAACAATGGCTCTCTACATAACTCAAATAATGCAGTTCCTCTAGCAATAGGAAATATTTTATTTTTGTATTCTATAAAAATGACAGCCCAAATTGTAGAAGTACAGTTTTCCACTGCTGAACTTCCAGGTTCCTTACGGTGTAAAAACTAATAGAAGGAGGGATGTGTGTTTGTATATGCATGCGTTCAATTTTTTTCACTTTCAAGTCACCAGCCACAGTACATCTCAACCTGAGAAATGCAATAAATCATTGTCATCTGATGGCCATTTGAAATCAATGCCTGGATCTCCTTCCAGCTCCTCATAGACAAATAGTCACTTTACAGAACTTGCACAGAATGTGCTGTTATTTGCACTCATCAGAACACTATATGGCAGTCATACCAGGAAAGGTGAGGACCAAGCAGACAAAGGATGAGCTGCTCTCCACTTATTAGAAGTTGCACTTCTTTGTATGGATTGAAGCATATACACATAATTTATAAAGAAACATTCCACTTCCTATTTCAAGAGAAAATAAGTGGAGTATTATGCTTTAATTAAATAAGATTCACAATTTACAGTTGGTTGCATTCATTTCAGGAGTTCCTCTCCTTTCAGCAACATACAGTTTGATTTATTGTAGGGCAGTATTCTCCACCATCACCACTACCCCCCCATGCACTATGTGACCATCAGTAACAATAACTATTATTTCCCATTACTTAGTGTCTTCCCTCCATATTATTTGAAACAGCATGGTCTGCAGAGATTATGGGTGCAGACAGAAGTGACAATTTTCGCCTGATCTGGCCACAGAAAGCAGTTTATAGCTGTGACAAGTACATGGCTGCAGACAGCTTCAAAAACAGCCAATCGGGTGAAAATCTGACCCCTCATTGCATGAGGTATCAGATAAAGATGTTTCAAAATGTAATGTCTTTTGTAACTTGTGTCTGTGCAGCTCCCAGCCTGTCACTGTTTTCAGAATGGGAGGGGGGAAAGGGAGTGGAGGGAGTTCAGTCTAGGGGTTTTGCACCCCCCCCCCGCCATCTGCAAAGGTGGGGCAGGTGTATTGGAGCCCCCTACCCCCCATTGAGCGGGGCTCCAATTCACCCACCCCACCCTTCACCATCAGCTGGGTAGCCCCAAAAATGAGCTCCCTGCACTGTCTTTTCCCACTCCTATTCAGAAAACAGGGAGCACTGGCAGAGTGCCCTGGCCATTGCTAAGGGAACTGGCTGCTGGCTCCCAGCCCACAGCTAGAGTCCCCTCCCCCCCTGGAACCAACAGTGAATTCTGTTTGGTCTGGGGTAAAGCTGTAACTCAGAACATTTGGCAAAAATCATTCCAAATTACAGCTGGGAGCTGCACTTCTGTAAGGGATCCTCCAATCACCAGTATCCAAACCAATAATATGAATATTAAAAAAACAATTAAAGGTTTATAAATATCCCTTGGGCATTTGATTGATAAGGCTGATATGAGACATAGGCATTTAAATAGCTGCTGTGCATCTTATGTGTAAATTTTTAGTGCCTGGAAAATAATTCAGGAAAATATGCATATATACCTGACTTTCCAGGATAGCCCAGGGGTGTCAAAATGCAGTCTGCTGGGTGGATCCTGTCTGTAGAGCTACATCATTTGGCCCTTAGTGCTGGACCTGGGTCCTGAGAAGACCCACATGTCACATGTGCCCATGGCACCCACTTCAGCAAGTCTGGAGTATGCCACATATGGTCCCAGAGCAGGCACCACATGCAACACATTCCAGATTGGCCAGAACAGGTGTTGGATCCAGCATGCGGGGGTCCCCTGCATGCCAGGTCTAGCACCCACTCTGGGAGTGCATCACACCTGGTGCCCACTCCAGCCAATCGAGGACCCAGGACTGGCTGGAACAGTTGCCACGTGTAACTCATGTCCCAGACTGGCCAGAGTGGGCCCTGCAAATGGTACACAGCAGGTGCTTGGCATGCTGAATCCAGCATATAGTGGGGGAAGAGAGGATCTGTGGGCCCAATCCAGCATATGGGGCCAGCCCCATGGCATTCATTAGGCCCATGAACCAGTCCTGTACCACTCATTTGGCCTGCGGGTTTGACATCCCTGTGGTAGCTGCATAAAACGTGCATCATGGAACATTAATCTGGAGTCATTGAGAGGGTAATAAGTCACCTGGAGGTCAACAAAGGATACTGTGGTCCTTCCCATATTACTAAATTGGAATGGTATTCAAGGGAGATAGGTAGGAAATTCTTGCCTGGGCTGGAAAAGATGGAGGGTCACAGCAGAGCTTATTTGTATGGAAGCAGGTACTCTAATGTTATATTTTGGAACCAGACTTAATGGCATGGAAAGACTAAAATATGCTGTAGTCCTGGCTCCAGAAGCTACATAAAATCATTGTATTATATTCTGATTAGCTATCCATTGAAACCAATGGAAAAAAACTACCCATAGCTTCATTGAAAGAAACATTACTCCCACCGTCCTGAACAAACTTCAGTGTTCCTCAGTGTTTATAGGCAACTCCCCTGTATGCCTGAGGTAGCTTGGGACTGATCTCACCAGACTGCACACAATAGATTGACTGAAGAGGACCTTAACACTTTGACCAAAAATGACCCACATGTTCTTGCCTGAAAATTGCAGCCATGTTCTTAGAATAGATTTTCCCACTGCTTTAAACCAACAAAAAAAATGGACGCATCCAGAAAAGCCATTATGTGATGCAGCATTGTTTGACCAATGCTGATCAAAGAAAAGCAACAAGTAATCCACGTGAGGCCCATTTGAAATTTAAGTCCTCTAAGGAGAAGGATATCTTCTGCTCTCAATGGAAAGGGTTGTTAAAAGCTGACTGTTTACAGTGTAGGCAAATTAGGCTCAAACAATCTGACTGTGGCCCAGGTGCAGAAACCACAGGGATCCATAGGAGAAGCCTGAGATGACAGCTGCATTTGCATAAACAGTGCCACAGTCAAGCAAAAATACTCTGTTGTTGAACAGGAAACTCTGCACAAGCTTTTGTCTGTGTAATTGAAAACCTCAGCTTTGGGAATGTAAACATACCTGGCAAGTTGATCACCACCTGCTGACAGTGTCTTTCATAGGCAAAGGTTTTAGGTAAGCCAGACCATGCATCCTACAATAGCCAGGAGAGAGAGGCATAAAGCAGGATGTGATAATATTGTTGTGGGTGGCTCACCTCACTTACCTTTGCCAATACCAGTATCTTTAGAAATGATGATATCAAACTGATTCCTCTGGCAATAGGCGCAACATTAGTGTCAACTACATAATAGTTTAAGGCAGCATCTGAGGCTTCGATTTCACCAACCTAGATAGCAGCCAAGGAGTGGGAAATTTGCTGACCTACATGTCTTACTCTCTTACAGTCTTCAAAATGCAAGAAATAATGTCAAAACTACACAGTTTAAATCTGAACTAAAGATCCAAACTCCTCAAGAAGCTTTGGGCTGTTGGGATTTGTGGGCTTGGCTTAGACCAGCCACAAAGTTCTTAACCAGAGTTTAGAGATGAACAGCTAATTCAGTGGAGCTGTTATCCACAGCTCAGAGTGTGTACCCTGACAAGGACTTACATATTTTGCAAGTCATCTAGTCCAACCCCGCTGCCTGAGGCAGGAAATACTACAGCATCATGAGTTACTTGCTGGGTTCATGACAAAATGGACACAACGCACAATGGTGTATCACACAATGTTCAGACCTGAAGCAGAGTACTCTGCATTTGAAAGCCTGTCTAAAATGTCTCCCAATCATGCAATAGATCCAGTAGAAGAAATAACCCCACAAAATACCCTTGCCTCTCACATAATGCACAACACCACTACATTCCCTCACTGAATGTCCTTGTCCATTTTTGGAAAGGACAATGTTGCTACTGATACAGCAGTATCATTTGAGAAAGCACTGATATACTATTAATTAGTTAATGTGTATGTTTAAAATGTTCCCAACCAAACTCCATGCGTATGACTGCCATTGATTATTTCAGGCCACTATTAGCCTTTGCTCTTGAGTTTACTGTCACCATAGTAAATACTCATTAACAGCTTACATTTACAAAGTAAATCTAAAATTAACAGTCCATATAAACCTCAGCTCACAAGCAAGGAGGCTGAAGAATTCTTGAAGGGAAGATAGATAAAGTACAAACTTTTGCCCAGTCTGTAATCTTCAGACCAACAGGAAAAGAAAACATTTTAATCAAGTTTTTGAAAACTGTTTGTAAACTAACCCAGAAGGAAATTGTTTGTCATAGATCATACAGGGGAACCTGACAAGCAGTGACACAGGTGTCTCCTGCAGAATTGCTCCTTAGAACAAGTATGCCAAGCTAATTAAGTGGAGCTGTTGTCCACTGGTCAGATTTAAAAAAAAAATATCCAGCAGTCCTCAGTACCCACCACTGCCAATTTTCTGGATGTCTTTTTCCCTGCCAACAGAATGACTAGTTTTTGCCCTACAGGGACATACTCTGTACTGGAAACCAAGACACTGAATTGTCTCTCCTTTGTTTCATTGGATGATGTTAATAATCTTGTGCCCTTCATGAACATTTTTATTGATCAAAACCTGTGATTCTAATGTAATAAACTGGTCACTATTATTCCTTCCTGTCTACAAAGAAGGTTACCATGGATTTGAGAGCCCATCCAAGGTCACTTTGGCAGAGCTAGGAATAGAGCTGATGACTTCAAGAGAGCAGCCCAAATGTGCATCCACTTAGCCACACTGATTCTCCATAGGATTATTTTAAGTGTATGGCTCCAGTGTCTGAAAAGCAAAAGTGCTTCTGCCTAATCACCTTTCAAACATACATATTAATGAGCACAACCATGTTTAACACATAGCTCCCAGGAATCTTAACTCAGTTTCCTGCCCTAAATGCTAGACCACGCTATCATCCTCCAGCCAGAAACATAAGCCAGGGATACATCGACACATAGACTTTAATGCACAGTAGACTATTTTACTGTGCATTAAAGCATCACATAAAAAAATGACATTACACTAATGCACAGTAAAACAGTCTACTGCTCATTAAGGATCACTTAAAAACTGTGCAAATGCACTACTGTGAATTAGGGCAGCCTAATGCACATTTAGTACCTCATACTGGAGGTACTAAACTTAATGCACCTTAGAAAAGGCGCACTAATGCATGTGTAGATATGCCCCAGGACTCCAGATTCAGTTCCAGCTAGCAAGCCTAACCTGGCAAAGCTGAAACCAATGGCAAACCATGTATCAGCCCTTCCACTAATGGCTGGAGCGCACAAGAAAATAACAGCCTACTACTTCTATAATATTAAGCACTCACCCCATTAGCTGAAGTGGTGAGGTCGGTGCTGTGGGCTACAACTCCTCTTCCCCTTGTACAAAGGCTTCCTCCAGACCTCATCATTAGGCTCAAAAACAGGGTGAAGCTCCTCCCAGGCTCTGGGCCTCTCCTCTGGCAGAAAACCAGCCCTTATCTTCTCCCATCCTCATTTTTCTTCTTGAGAACAAAGGAAGTCAACTCCCCCATTTTTGCCCCAGCCTTCTGCCAGTGAAACTGCAATGAGGATGACATGGCCAAGTATCAAGGAAAAAACTCTGAGTATCATTCCCACGCCCTTGAAGAAATCAGTCTCTGCAAATTGCTTGCACTGTCCACCACCACCACCACCACCATGCTGCTGGACTTCCCCAGAACACAGGGCCCCACAATTTATAACTGTCGACAAATCCAAAAGGATCCTCACCATCACCTCCACTAATCCACAGGTACATGCTACTATTGGTGTCAGAAAGGAATCCACTCCCCCCCTGCCCGCCCCCTCAACATGGGTGGGTGGTAGACTAATGGAATCCTAACAGCTCCCTGACTTGGCTCCAGTTCTGTGTCTATATATACTTGGCTTTCATATTTGCTTTACTCTTCATAGCCCTATATTAGTGGATCCAGGATTTTACAAAGCCAAGTGCAGGAGCAGTGACTGGCACTGCAGGGATGTGGCCGGCACTGTGGAAACGGCAGTCAGGGACTTTTTAAATCCCCAAAACAAGTAAGAATTTTCCCCCTTCTCCTCCCTGTTCAGAAGCACTCCATTTTCTCCCCTCCCCCACCGGCCGCTGCCACTGTCCCTACTGTCCTAGGGACAGGAGAAGCTCCAGAGCCACTCCAGCTAGACTGCACAGGTGCTGGGCTCATCCTGGGACAGTGGCAGCAGGTTGGCAAGTGAGTTCCCTTTCCATGTGCTGGCAAGGAATGCCCAGGGCTACCAGGCAAGTCAGGGGAACCCATTCACTTGCCACCATTTCTGCCACTGTTCCAGACTAAGCCCAATTCCTATGCAACCTGGCTGGAATGGGATACGAGCTCCCTCACCCTCAAGATGGCAAGGATCATGACAGTGGCAGGCAAGGGAAGGGATGTGCTCTGACCATGGAGGGTAAAGGAGGGAAGGAATTCTTGCTTTCTCTGTTGATTTAAAAAAGTCCCTGGAGGCTGCTCTTGCTGCATTGTCAGAAAGGGGGGTATGACCATGCTACTGCATCCCCTCTAGATCTGCCTCTGACTAGAAAAGGCTGTTACACTTCTCTCCTTGGTCTTACTGCCAGATGTCCAGTGCTACCAACTGCCATGAGCCTGTGATTTCTGATGATTTTCTTAAAGCTCCAGCATTGGGAGTCCTATGATAAGCACAAGACTACCAACTTCACGCTAAATGAAAAAAAAATTGTGCTCATGATTTGAAGACTAAATCTGTAAGCTCAAATAACTTCAGCACCAACAAAAATTTAAAATATATTATTTATACAATCTCAAGATTGTGCAAGTCAATATCATGTTTTTGAACACTTGGGGTTGGCAATATTGCATGAGTTTTCATTTACATTTCAAAGCTTTGCATTTCCCAGAAAAAGTCCTGTCACTGCTGTTGCTAGAACGGTGTATGAAAGGAGTTGTCTAAGGGTTCCCCCATGCCTCTACAGAGAGTTGCACACACTGAAAGCATCAATGAGCAAGACTGGCAGTGGTACAGAAGCCCATACCTCCAATTCCCATTAGGGGCAATCCCAACTTATTTCTTTTCTTTTAATGAGGGTCTCCCCTCACACATAAGCAAATGGTTGGCTAATAAGCCCAGGGATTCCTAAAACAGAGAGCAGAACAGAGGAGGCAGTCCAGACCAGTAGAAGGGGCATTCAAGTGGGCAGCAGAAGCCCTGCGTTCTATTCCTGGTTCAGCCACTGGTGTACCACGGTGCCCTGGACAAGTCAAATCACCACTCTGCATCCCCTCCTACTCTTTTTCCACCTTGCTTACTTAGATGGTGAGTTCTTGAGATACAGGAGTTATGTTTCTTGCTCATTGCTCATACACTACCCTACCACAATGGAGTTCTGGTCTTGGTTGTGGTCTTCAGCTGATTAATTGTTTTTCAAGTTGTTGTAAATGCTCAGCTTTCAGGGAAAGTTTCGCCTGTGATGCTGTCAGTTTTTTCTGCAGGCAAAGAGAAGTAAGATTGCTTAGCATTGCTTAATTTTCTTTGGACTTGAAAGGTCTGATATACTGTTCAGAAAGCATCCCAAAGTTTGCATGATTACCTGAACACGTTCCAAACTGCTCTAATATGTAAAGCATGTCTGGAACTCTCACAATAATAAGATTTCTCAAGATATTTTTGAAAGCTGTTCTCTTGATTAGCAAGAATAAGCTTTCTGAATGCATCTCAGCATTTCCAGATCATGACTGGAACAGGAAGTGCAGAGATGCATTTAAACAGCACAGTGAAAACAACAAGTGAAATCTCCTAATTGCAAAAAAGGCCCACTCAAAATTGATTAGAATTTCAGTCAAAGTTCCAAGTCAACCATTATTTTGCTTGAACCTTTCTTTTTCTTTTTTGTTCTCCATCCACCCTGACTGTCGGTATACAGGTCAATATACAGTATTATATAGATAATTGTTTCCATTAATACTTAACATATACACAAGGTTTAACAGGTTCCATTAACTTACTCATCTTTACGAAACCCCAGTTAGGTAAATAATCATTGTTATTCCCATTTTACAGAGAGGAAACTCAGTCACAGAAAGGGTAAGTGACTTATCAGAGGCCAAATCCTTGTCTAGACTAGGATTTTAAAATGTTTTGTTAAATTATGCCAGGTTGTAAGCACAAAGAATCCTTTCTAAAACTCTAACCAAGAAAAAGGAAGTTGTACATTTGCATGTTAGATTGGTCAAGTTAAAGTCTAGGTGAGAATTACCATACACATGGCTAGAGTTTTACAAAGCATTGTTGGTTGTGTTAGCAACCTGAGCAAGCAGCATTCCTTTAACACTTGTTCCAGACAAAGCTTCAGTAGTAGAAGAAACTCCAGGCATTCCTGGTTCCCAGACCACTGACAAATCTACTCTACTTTCAGGGGAGGAGGAAGACTTGAGGGGGGATTGTTGGACTCAAGGGAAGACTGAAAATCAAGTTTTCAGTAAGAAGCAAGTGCCCAGACACCATTACAAAAAGATGAAAGTTCACAGCAATAACTAATTGACTGAGGCAGTGGGGGAAAAATTCTGAACAGCAGCAATATGTACATGTGTTTTAAATAATTTTTTAATTGTTGAGGCAGTAATACTTGGTTCATGGAACTGCAATATACAGAGAGGTGAAATAAATAGCTTATATATATATAATATATATATAATATAGCTGGTTTTAAAATATTCCCTTATCATTGGTGTACTAGGTCATTTTTAGTCACTTGAATGTATTTAGCAGCATTCTCCAGAACTGAGCATAATGCAGGATCACAGAGCCGTGAAACCTTATGTCGTCAAAAAGGTTACAGAAGATCGATGCGTTGAGAACTCCACGGAAACTCAATCACTGCGGCGCACACCATCTTGTCTTGGAACAGCTTGCAGCAGACAATAAATAGATTACTGCAAAACTGGCGAGATCTGGGTCAAGGTTTCAGTAACTTTGGGAAAGAACTTTGGTTTTCTTTGGTTTTATCCTATTTATTTATTTTTTAATAATTATTATTTTTTCCTCTGGGGATCTGCTTGAAAAGTCCATTCCAAAAGAGAAATAAGCACCTAAGTGTCATCAACAACAAGAAGTCAATTTAAATAGAGCAGTTCATTTTGTTTTTCAAGTCACAATAAAATCCTAACAGCTTTCCCCAGCGTTTGCCATCAGTCTTTTTTTTTTTTTTTTTTTACTTTTATTATTTTTTTAAACACAATGTACAAAAATAGAGCTTCTTCCTTATTTTTAATGTAAAAATATTCCTCTGGTGCAGTTTTTTGTGGTTTATTATTGTGACACTGTTTTTGTCTATTTTTTAACTGGGGTTGGTGGGTCGTATTCTCTTAGTCCTCTTGGTCACTGTCGTGTACTTGAAAGGTTTCTGTATGTCCACTTGACCCTTTGGGTACCTTTTCATAAAATGTACATCTTGCTGGTTTTCCCGGGTTTTGGGCCCTTTCCGTGGCCTTCCCTTTTTGGTGAATCCAACGTACCAGCCCGAATATTTTGCAGACATCAGTGCTGTGTAGTTGTTTTCTAGAACTTTTTCAATGAAAACACACTCTTTGCTGGTGCCATCGGGCTGCAAAAGAGAAAGACAATTCATTTTAATGAGTTGTAAAATGATCTGCCAAATACACATTTTTCAGATGAGAGCAGTTGCAGGATCCAGTCCTGTTCTCTCCTGCTTTCAGTTCAAGAACTGTGGGAGAAGAAATGTCATTTGAAAGACAATAACTTCAAATGAAATTGTCTGTTTTAATACTCATACCCAGCTTCCAGTTTTTGAGGGGAAATTTTTTAGGGAACAAACCACAGTTGGGAACCTCTCAATGGGAGTTAGGCAGCTAACTGACCATCTCCCACATGAAAAATAGCAATAATGGAATTTCAAGTCTGTTCTAATAAAATATGGAGTTTCATTGAAATAGTCTCTTGTAAGAATCCAAATACAGCAAACAGAAATAATACTTAGCCTTTGCATTGCGTCTGCATGGATTTTCAGAAGTTCCTTAAGGACTTGCATATACATCTCCCATTAAACCACCAGAGTCAATGCAACATGGGAATATATCCCTACAGGCACTTCACTTTTGAAAATCTTGCTTGATAGTCCAAAGCACTATGAAGGGATATAAAAACTTTAACTATCCACATATGGCTGTGAGCAACACATTTTAAGAGAGGTGGACAGCTTGAGGCACAAAGAGCTGCTGACACATAGGATGCCCCTAGAGTCACTGGGACTTCTCAATGCTCCTCTGGCTATTGATTTAGGTACTGAATTTTAAAAACACTGGCCTGTGTCGTTTACTTGGACTCAAGAACCTGTCTTCAGCTGTTGTGTTATGTTATAAAATAAAACAAACCAATCTTGGCCTAAAATCACTTTTAGGATCTCCCGGGGTCAAATACACCTTCCGCACTGCAAAGTAGCAATGCAGGGAATGTCAGCAGCACCAGATAGAGCACATCTGTACTCATCTGGACATACCTTAAACGTTCATCCTAATCTCTTGGCATTTTCCTAGATCTGGATATTTTTAAAGATCTTTCAAAATAGTAAACAAGATAAAAAAAATTAATCACCAGTAAATGTGGACTTCGTAAACAATAACATGCCTGAGTTTTAAGTCTCTCTCTAAACCAGACACTAATGAACTGGCCAAACTCATATTTAGAGGGATAGCAAGCAATCTCCTGCATTTGCAAAAAAAGTTCTGGATTCAAGCCATGATCTTGTAGCCAAGAGTATTTGAGAATTTTGGCCATTTTTAACTTATCAATGAGGGCGGTTCTGCTTGCACTACAATGTCACCTTCTTATGCAAAACAAGAACATGCCCGTAGTTGAGACAGGAATTAAAAAAGAAGAGAATGTATGTGTAGGGGAGCAGGGCTGCTGCTGTCATTGTTATTATTGTTATTAAAGGTAATTTCTGTGCTTATGTCCTGCCAGTAGAGTCTGAGGAGCAGCAAAGAAGTGTAGGAAGAGATGGTGTGGCTTCAGGGCAGGCTCAGGGCTAATTTGAAGCAAACAAGGTGCATGAGAATAAATTGGCCCTGGAAGAGGAAGAGTTAAATCATTTGCTAATATGAAAAAATGACATTTACAAGTATTTTAAGATAATTCATGGATAATGAACAGAAACTGCTTCCTTCCAAGTAAATAATTCTTGCATGTGCTAGGACAAATTGTAACGACAAGACATAAATTATTTTACAGTACTTAATAGATTATTTTATAGCATCTTTTATAAAGCCCTGAGAGTGGAACCATAGAATATAAATCATTTATACAGAAGGTTCTCTACATCATGTAACTTATCTCTAAAATAATTTACTCAGGGAAAAATAATCCCTATTCATCTTTTAGGGGTTTCTAATAACGTAATTTATAAATGTTATCTTGATTTCAGTGGTTGCCACTCATTTAAAGCCTGATCCTGTTCTCATTCAAATGTATGGCAAAGTTCTCATTGATATCCATGGTTCAAGATGAGGTCCATGTTACATAACTATATGAATATTTTTCTTGTCAAGTGGGAGCATGTTAACATCATAGGTCCAAATTTGTCCCTGCTGGAGCTGTACTGATTTCAATGTAAATACAAGAGGATGTTGGCTCAAGTAGACTTAAATATCTTTCAGTTGAGCAAAATACCATCCTCCTCCTCCTCATTTATCAGGAGAATTAATAAAATTAAAGTATTAAAATGAATGGAGTGTGGAGTCGTGAAGGAATCTAGGTAGCTTGGTGAACAAGTCTTGTCTCTCTCTCTTATTCGGGTTAAAATATGAAGCCTTCTCTTAGGAGCCAATCCCATCACCTACAGAAGTACAGGCAGCTCCATACACATAATTCAGCTCCCTTGCACAAAGATGAAGGTAGTACATAATTCTTTTCCTCCTTCCTAGTTCCTAACTCCACAAGGTTTTCTGCCACTCCAGGATATGTGGAGGCAGGTATATAAATTCCACTCACATGGAGCTTCTGTCCTTCAAAGAACAAAGACAGGGCTGCAGAGCGGCCTTGTGGCCAGGCTGCCATGAGACCTGCAGAGTGGCTCCTCTGCCTGGAATGAGCATGAAGAGTTATCTGCACACGGCACTGGGCAGAGTATTTCGGCCTCAGTTTTACTGTGCTGAAGTTCAACTTTATTTTCCTATCTTGAGAGTGCTGTACACTTCAGCACAGCCCAAATGAATCTCCTTCGGTAGTCATCAGGCAGGCCCCTAAGAAATGTACTGACACAGCAGCAGTTCAGGAAAGACCCTTAACCATGCATCTGACTATAAATAAGTCCCACGGAAATAAGTGAGAACTAAGCCTGAATGGGGAAGGTGGCATAATCCTTAGAAATATGTTCCTAACTTGCAACCTATCTGAGCTTTAAACCTCTTGAAAAATAACAGCAAATCCTGAACTAAAAATGCCTTTGGAGCTTCCTGATACATTGTTTCATCCTGAAACATGTTCTGTTTATGACAGCTACTCCCTTTAGAAAGACTCGGAAGAAGAAAGGGAAAGAGAAATGACTCTACACAGGTTTAATTATTGGAGACAAAACTGGCATTTTTGAAGGAGGAAAAAAACTGTTTTCCCTGAACATGCTGCCTCTTTTTCCAAAGAATTCTTAGTACAAACATATGCCACTGATATTCAGTTGCATAGTATTCAAGTAGACTTCACTGATGAGACCCTGCCAAGCTATATGTTAATTTTATAGCTACTTGGCTGGCAGACAGTGCTTTGCAAAGCAGACATGCTCTAACTAACATTTTACACTTTGGAAAATCTTGTTTCAAATAAACAGGAACCTTGAAAGCATCAGAAAGGACACTACAGCCCTGTCCCCAGTGTGATGCCACTGCACTGCAATACAGAGGTGGGGCAAATCAGCCCTGAGGGCAGGAGCCAGCACAAAGTCTACACAAAACGTCAGCTCCATGTAAGTCTGCAAAAGAGGATGCAAGTGATGCATAGGTTTTGTGCCAGCTCACTGCACACAGGCAAATTTTAACTTGGGCTAGTACCTTTGTGAGATATAGTACAGATAGAAATTAGAAAGGGAAACTCCATTATGAGTATGGATCCCAATTTGAAGTTGGGTTCATTCAGATTCAGCATCCCCTCCAACTGTCACTCCCACTAGAAGAAATGCACCTTTCTAATTGTTCTGTCTTTAAAATGTATCCCTTTTATATTTGTTTAGGAACCTATTTTTCTCCCTCTTTTCCTGTGCTGCGCACTGGCTGACACCCCATAGATGGCTGTAGCAGTGCTGTACATAGAAAACTCAGAGGGCAGGTCCAGACAAATGCGCATGGGTATTTCCCCAAGGACAACTAGTAGTGGCACATATTTGCTGGCTGTCTCTGGGGAACACCGCTGCATGTGTGCTCTGGCACCTGGCAAGTCGCTCAGGTAGGGTAAGGGAGGCTGGAACGAGCACCTGGGCTGGCCCCAGCAGCCTCACCTGGGATCCTGGGGACCTCCCAGGCTCCAGTGGCCACAACCTGGGCATGTGGAACCTAGCTGGCAGCCAGAGTGTAGCTTTGGCCAGCCAAGCTCTGGTTTTAGCGGGTGCATGCTGCCACTATGTGTGCCACCCTGCTTTTTTTCAGCATTCTTTTTTTTTTTTTTGATACTGGGTTCTCCTGGTATCTAAATTTGGTTCTGCACTGCAAATATGCAGCGCAAAGAACCAAAACTTGTGCACAGGGTGCATTCTGCAGCACCACAAAGCCTTTAAGGTGCAACAAAATGCACATGAACACTTTTGTGGATGTGGCCAGAAAGGGCTGTGGGATCATTTGAGGTGAAATGTGCTATGCACAGTAGTTGTGGAACAGTAGTATTTGGGCGGTTGAGCTTACTGTTCCCAAGAATGGACAGAAGTTTTGCTGCTCCCATTCTTTTCTAACCTTGACCCATTCTACTTTTATTATTTCCTTCATAATAGTCATTCCGCATAAATAACACAGGTGCGGCATTATCTCCTGAATTATTTGATAGTGATTCGAAAGTTAAAGAAACTACCTCTGCTCTTTCTCATTACACATTCTCTCAAACTGTGCTTCTCCAGCCAGCTCCTACCTGCAGTTAAATAACAGCTTTATTGATTTCAACTCTTAAAAAGAGCAACAAACTATTTTAGGCGTAATTATTGTCCCATCATGCTAGCATCTGTATTGCATCCTCCTAAATTACACCAGGAGCAAATAGCACCTAACTCACACAGATAAAAATTATCACAGAAAATCATAGATGTGGACTAGTTGTTCATTTGGGGTGGGAATGAAGGGAAGCTCAGTGTTGCAACCTCAGTGTCCCATCCTACAAAGACATAATCTACCCATTTGGTATGTCAGGTGTAAGGAGGCCACCTAATGTTTCTATCACAAATAAAAGTTTCAGCTTTAAAAGACAATATACATCCATAAGCTGCAATAAAGCAAGCGCCTCATCATCACCACAGGCTAAAGCGGTAGTGTAACACCCAGATATAATAGGGGCAGCCCTCATTAAAGGATGCCCAATCAGTCAGTGCAGGTTAGAACCAATCTGATTTTCTCTCTAACTTATTGCTATATTGTCCACATGAAGTATATTAGCTTTCAGGGGAGTCTGTGGGTAGATGAAACTTTAAAGGAAAAAGCTCTAAAAGCATAACTGCTTAGTGGTTCTGCTTTTCTTCTTTCTGTCACTCTCAAAGCAGATATATATATATATATATAGCAGGCCATTTCTTGATTGCATGGGTTGCCTGGCACACATGCATCCATCTGCAGGAACCTAAACCAGATAGAAGGTTAAGCTTCCAGCTTGCTGTGCTTTGCATGATTGATCATGACCCACATCCTTGTGGATGAGGTGACAGCAGACAGAGTTCCAGTCCAGTAGTGATGATATAAAGCTTGTGCTACTTTTGAGAACTGAGAGAAAAAAAAAATCAGAAAACCTTTCCTAGGATGTCAATTCTTTCCTGAGACATTAATTTGCAGAGCTTTTCTTCTTTTTCTACACATCCCTAATGAAGACAGGAAGATGTAGTAACTGTCAGATATTTAATACATTTCTTATAAGCTACTGTTGTGTGAAATTCTGATCTAAATTCCAGCTAAATTCCATATAAAATGCTAATATATTGCTCATACTTCTATAAAGGTGATAAAACACTGCTGGCAAAGTAAAGATAAAGTAATCTTGGCTACGCTAAAGGACCCAGAGCCTCAGCTGGTATAAATTGGCATAGTTTCACTGACGTCAATGGAGCATCTCCATTTTATAAATTTTTGCAACTGCTATTACAAATCAAGGTGAGAAATGCATACAACTGAAGCTTCTTCACTGAGCAGGGCCCCAACAGTGGCCAGCAGCATACCTCTATAATGAATCCACTTGTGTAAAGTGGGCCAGGGTTTATTACTGGGGTAACTGAAATCAATGGAATTTAAGGGGGTGAATTTCAGCCAGCATCTCTCAAAATGCTCAGGAATTACCACCAAATCACATGACCTGTTTGTGCACAGCATTTGGCAAATGCATCTCTGGTATTAAACCTGGAACATCTTGAATTGACACCAAGCAGAATTAAGTGTCAAAACATTTGCTACTTCTGCAATGGCAGCCATAAGCTCTTTGGTGCGCCCTCACTCCCCCCCTCTCTTTTTACTGCCCAACTTGGTATTATCGTAGTTTCACTTTCTTGTTTAAATTCTCCAAATGGAAAGGATCAAAGGGCTCTTTGTTGTTACAGCAGGAGTGCTTCTCTGAGCGACACATTACATCCTCTAACAGCTTGCTGCTCAGGGGGAATTCACAGGAGCCTGTGTGCCACTGGACTGAGCCAAAGCATTAGCAGGTGCAGCCGCACCTCTCTTCCTTCCCATTAGCCTGGAACACTAAGCCACCTGAGCTTTTAATGGGAAAGAGAGAGCCAAACAGGTTCTCTCATTTATGCTTCAAAAATCTAGCTAGGAAGACGGGCTTTGTGGTGGTACCAACAAATTCTGAGCTCCTCTTGGGTTCTCTAATAATGATAACCCTACACTAATGGTGCAGATCATTACGTAGTGCTGTGCTCAGTTCCCCCATCATCTGAAAATACCTCTGTCTGTCAAAGACTATGGCATGAATAGAAGAGTCTCATATAACAATGTGCCAAGTTTTCATTAGGGACACCCCAATTTTGGATTGGAAGCTGGGGAAGGACCCTCTTCAAATTGTGTCTTGTACAATTGAATACACGAGCAGTGCTTCCTAAGTAATAACCAGCAGCTCACATGAAACTTGCCTGGTTACAGATTTCATTACCATCTGGGAGTACAGGATTTTTTGACAGTCTTAATGAGATTCAAACCCTTCAAGTGAGATTGGAATGATTTACAGCTTTGACACACACACCATAATGTGACTGTTTTGACTAATGATGGCTTTTTGAAGCTTTTCCACACCCAAAACTCAAAGCAAAATTTTGGGCTTGCACACCTACGCAGAAAGTGGTAAACCTCTGTTTGCATAAGTTCCTGCAGCCAAAACTATGCTGGTTAGAATTCCTGCTGAACTACCAGAATTTTCTGTTAAAGTTATTTTTTGATGGAAAATAGGATTCAGCTAAAAGAAATTTTCATGGAAAATGCCTGCTTTGCTTGAAAAGACAAGACTTTGGGGGCAAGAGGGGATATGAAAACTGAAAATATTTTAACTTTTTGGCCAAAAATCTTTTTTTTTTTCAGCTCTCTGATTAACACACTTACACAAAAAATTCCTGACTAGCTCTACCCTTGAGTTTTATGTTTGACACCACCCCCACGTGCAGTACATTTAATGATTCCTTCTCAGTGTTACTCAAAAGCTTTCTTCACACTGGGTCTTTGATTCCTGTACAATATCTTATACATGTAATAGTGTGGCCTACATTTCAAAAGCAAGGAAAAATTTGGGGTGCCTGCAGTTTTGCATGCCCAGTCTGACATGCCTTGAGAGGCTCTGATTTTCAGAGGAGAGATTGCGGGCCCAAACTTTTTCAGTCTCAGAGACACCTATAGTGAGGCATGCCAGTGACTAAGGTCTAGGTCCCTTGGCCCTTGGCCCAGGAAAACAATCTGATTTGACCAGTGTTAGGCATTCAGGATCCTTATGCGGTTAACAGGAAAACTTAGGCAGCCCTGAGGAGCAAAACAACCACATCTGGGCACCTAAGTGCTCTGTACAAAGAATGGGAAGAGCTAGGTTTCTCCAAAGGGACTTAACAAGGGCAAGAGGCACCTAGAAGACCCAAGAGCTCGAGCATCTGATTCAGGGTGAATATTATATGCTTCCATTTACTTATGGTCCACATTGCCTAGTCCCGCCACCCATGTTTTGCCCAATAGCCTCACAGTTAGAGCACTCACCTAGGCAGTAGAAAGGCTGGGTTCCAGACCCTCCTCAGCCCAAGGGGATCTGAGTACACACTTCTCACTTCCCAGGGAAGTGCCCTAGCCACTATGCTATTGAATAGGCTAAACTAGGGCACTCTCACCCCTCCTGTAGAAGCTGGGACAATGGCCAGCCAAGAATGTAAGAGCCACAAGCACGGGAGGAAAGCAAATAAGGAGCGATTCTGTAGCCTCATGATTGTGCCCCTCTCCTGGGATGAGGCAGACTTGGCCAGCAGGACGATTTCTCTTTTTTTTTAACCAACAATAAAAGTAAATGCATTTCTGGGCATCCTCTGAAATCAAAACACGGCACAAAAAGATGACTACAATCACAGTATCTGTGCCTTGCTATTCAGCTCGCTGGTGACTAGACATCATCTTGAATGGAGGATCCTTAGCTGGTGCAAACTGGAATCTATGGAGTTATGATCATTTGCACCAGCTGAAAATTTGGCCCACTATGTCTGTAACCAGCAGATTTCCATTATCCTAAACTTCCTTATTCTGAACTTCCTCCCATTAAAAAGCTAGTGGGATTTTGTCATAAGCATCACTGGGAATATGATCAAGCCCAAGTGAGTGGGAGTTCCCAAGGAGATGAGATAGGGTCCTTCTTCACAAAAAATGGAAAAGGTTCCCTTCCAGTTTCTCTTGAGCTTCCAGTTTCTCTTGAGCAGAAAGGGAATGATGCACAGAAGGTGTTAAAGAAGATAATACACAGCACTGAGACAAGAGCAAGAATAGAGGAAACAACAGCGGAATTGAGCTGCCAAGCTGAAACCAGGCTCTTCTGCTACCTTCACATCTACTTCACAGGAAGACTGCTTCTTCAGAGATGTCATACAGCATCACAGAACACACTTCCGCTTCCAGCTCCTGCATTCTGGCTCCCCAAATCAGTTTGCAACTACAGCTTTGCAGGAAGTTCCCTTCTCCTTTGTCCTCTTCATTATTATCATTACTTTCTCTTGCCAATATATTATTGTTTTCTACATTTTTGAATCCTAAAATGCCTTTTGAGAGCTTGATTCAACTCCTCAGTGAAGTCAATAATATTCTTTCTAAACACTTCAATAGGAGCTGCACCGAGTCCCAAGTAGCTTGACCTTGGTTTTGTCACTCTTGCTTTAGCGAGTAGACTCTCAAAATATTTCCTCCTCATACAAGTGATGCACAGGACACTTCTTATTCCAATGCCAATATTTAAAAAATAACAGTATAAAAAGCTGTCAATAGAATTAGTTTTAGCTCAGAGCAAAATTCAAGCTTTTTGGTACAAGTACTCCAGGGTGGTGATTCTACTGAAAAGGATAAGGTAGCCAGAGTCTTAATATACACTGACAATATCTTTAGACCATTACACCACCCTTCACATTATCTTGTGTTAAACTGAACATCAGTCCCACTTAGTGCCCCCCAGTGACATCAGGGGAAGCACCATTCATAGCCAAGATCTAGACAGCAGACAAGAGACCTGTAATTGAGAGACTGCAGACAAGAATTCTGTCCATAGTTTGGCTGTAATAGAAAAATTCCTGCCTTAAGTCCATCCAATAGTATCTGTGTTAATCTGAAGTGTTTTGAAGACATTACAACTGAGAGTAATATAAAACAGCTTAACAGATCTTAAATATTTACGTTATTGTTATACATGTCAGGTTGACATGGTCTAAAATGTGAAGTGTTCTACCTGGCAAAGTAGCTACATTCAAATCCGTCCTCAATAGTGAAGGTGGTGTTTACATACACTTAATAACGTTCATTTATAAAATCTGTAATTGAAATCCAACAGTGAGCAATTAAAACAAGTACACAAAATGTGTTTCTTGATCATCACAGATTAAACACTCCACTTATCACTAAATGCAAGTGCATGTGTAAATCTAATGTGCATAGGCCTATGCTACTCTTTCACAATCCATGGCATGATTCTTACAATCTTTCAGCTCATTTATATCTTCAAAGGTTTGGCAACAATAACTGCACCATAAAGAAGTAAATTTTAACCTATATTTTCTTTATACCTTTTGCCTTAGATTGGGATCTCCTGGCTGGCTGGTCTTCCTCCATATCCAAACTAGACACAAGCACATCAGTACTTATAAATGAATTATTTTTTTGATCTGAGCCACATTACAAGGTCATTGGGCAGGATCTGAATTTTAAATATTTATTCAGCCCTAGATATGTGGTGCATTCTCAATCAATAAAAATAATGCACAGGCAACAATCATCTGCACAACACTCGCGCCATTCTGAAAAGGCAGCCCTTACTATACTTCAAACACAACTGATTTGTGTCTGAATCTATATGGCCATATATGTAAGGAGATTTGCAAAAGAGCAAGATGTACCTACCATATCAAGTAGATTTTTTAATTCTTTTTTAAATCCTTTCACTTATAGTTTCATAGTTTCTAGGGTCAGAAGGGACCTGAACAGATCATCTAGTCCGACCCCCTGCCATGGCAGGAAAGAGTACTGGGGTCAAACAACCCCAGCAAGATGTGCATCTAACCTCCTCTTAAACACTCCCAGGGTAGAAGCCAGCACCATTTCTCTTGGAAGCTGGTTCCAGACCCTAGCCGCCCTGACCGTGAAGTAGAGCCTCCTGATATCTAACCTAAACCTACCCTCTGCCAGCTTGTGACCATTATTCCTGGTCACTCCTGGCGGTGCTCGGGGGAACAGTGACTCCCCCAATGCCTGCTAGTCCCCCCTGACTAGTTTATAACAGGCCACAAGATCCCCCCTCAGCCTTCTCTTGTGGAGGCTGAACAGGTTCATGTCCCGTAGCCTCTCTCTGTAGGGCCTGCCCTGCTGCCCCCTGATCATGCGAGTGGCCCTCCTCTAGACCCTCTCCACGCTGACCACATCCTTCTTGAAGTGTGGCGCCCAGAACTGGACGCAGTACTCCAGCTGCGGCCTGACCAGTGCCGCATAGAGGGGGAGGATCACCTCTTTGGACCTGCTCGAGATGCATCTGTGGATGCACGCCAAGGTGCGGCTGGCCTTCCTGACTGCCTCCCCACACTGCCGGCCCATGTTCATCTTGGAGTCAGTGAAGACTCCAAGATCCTTTTCCGCCTCCGTGCTGACAAGAGGGGAGTTCCCTAACCTGTAGGTATGGTGCCGGTTGTTCCTCCCCAGGTGCATCACCTTGCACTTGTCTGTGTTGACACCCATCCTATTGTCGTCCGCCCACCCTTGTATCCTGTCTAGGTCTGATTGTAGCCTATTGCATCCTTCTAGTGTGCCCACATCCCCCCACATCTTAGTGTCATCAGCAAATTTGAACAAGGTGCTTTTTACCCCCTCATGCACATCACTGATGAAGATGTTGAACAGTGGGGGCCCGAGGACCGAGCCCTGCGGAACCCACTGCCCACGTCCTTCCAGGTTGAGAAGGACCCATCCACTACCACCCTCTGGGTGCGGCCCTCCAGCCAGTTGGTGACCCATTTGACTGTGTGGGTGTCTACACCACAGCCCCCCAGTTTCTTAATGAGAACAGGGTGAGAGACAGTGTCAAAAGCCTTCCGGAAGTCCAGGAAGACTATGTCCACTGCTACCCCTGCATCTAATGATCTGGTGATCTGATCGTAAAAGGCCACCAGGTTGGTCTGACAGGACCTGCCACTGATGAACCCGTGCTGGTTGCCCCTAAGCATGCAGTCCCCTGCTGGTCCCTCCTGGATGTGTACCAGAATAATTTTCTCAAACAGCTTGCCTAGGATCGAAGTAAGACTAACTGGCCTATAGTTTCCCGGGTCATCCCTCCTCCCTTTTTTGAAGATGGGAACCACGCTGGCCCTCTTCCAGTCCTCCGGTACCTCTTCAGAGCACCATGAGTGCTCATAAAGCCATGCCAGAGGACTTGCAATGACCTCGGCCAGTTCCTTTAGAACTCTAGGGTGGAGATCATCCGGACCGGCTGACTTGAAAACGTCCAGCCCCTCAAGAAGCTCCCTAACTAAATCCTCGCTAACCCTTGGCCTAGGTGTGCCTCCCCCGGGGCCCGAGGGGGGCCCAGCAGGGAGGTGGCTGTCGTGGTCCCTATTTAGGAAGACGGAGACAAAAAAATCGTTAAACATGTTAGCTTTGTCGTCTGGTGTATGTTGGTAATAGAAGAGAAGCTGAACTAATATGAAACTCTGACCCAGGAAGTCTAACCTCCAGGCTGTTCTTACAAATGGATGGTTAAAAATATAGATCCATTGTCCCTAGAAAATCTTACTACCATAAAGGTCCAGCTTTTCAGACAAATTCCAGCTGCTTTGAAGAAACCACTTCAATGTATACATCTACTCCTTATTGTCCCTAATCCACCTCCATGTAAATAGATAATAGAGGGCATTTTCACAGCAGGACCCACACCTCCCACATGCTGTGGCATTCACAGTAAGGACTCCAGGAAAAAACAGCTAATATTCAGCACCCACAGACCCCTTGATCTGGCATGTGACCAGTGAAAGAAGCATCCCAGTTTAATCCTCTGTGTCTAAGGGGTGTGTGATTCTACTACTCATAGTGCTTTTGTTTCATAGATCTCAAAGCACTTTATAAAGGAGGCTAGTAGTATTCCCAATTTATAGATGGCCAAACCACGATACCAGCAAGGATGCGACTTGCCCAAGGTCGCCCAGAAAAGGCATGATAGAGCTGAGGATTGACCCCCCACTCTCCTGAGTGCCAGTATATTGTTCTAGCTACCAGACAACAGTGACTAGTGGAGTAGGCATGCAGTGTTAAGAAAGCTCTTGGGAGATAGACCAGTTGGAGAAAAGGCAGAAAACTTTATTGCTGAAGTAGTCAGCTCAGAGTCCACTTAAGCTACTGGGAACATTTAATTCACAACAGGTAGGTTCAGGGGCTGTAAAATATGCACCATCAGTCATGTCTATACTAACATTCTTTCATACAACTCATTTGTACAAGCACTTCTGTATTAGTAACTCAGCACCATGGCCCTGCTTGAGACACAGTTATTGTACCAGCATAAAAATGTTAATTAGGGGTGTGATTTTTTTTGTTGGGGTTTTTTATGGCTAGCATAGTTATCCTGGTAAAACTGCTAGCATGGACACTGTTAGTGCAGTATAAGGGTGCCTAACTGATTCCCCTGCATAAAAGAAAGCTTTGCTTATGTGAGCTTGTTTACAGTGTTGAAAGCTGCAAGCACACAAGGCTAAGTACAGAGTCAAAAAACCCAAGGCTGAATCAATTCAATCTTCGCAGGTCAGTCTAAGCTATGTAGTCCGAACCAATAAGCAAGTGAACAGACATTCACTTCTGATTCCAGAAATGCAGCCACATGTCTGTAGTGGCCCAGGCCAGAAGCCCAGGGGTGCTAGAACTTGCTTCAGCTTGGCTGGAGCAGACAGCGTGAATCCAGAAGAGATCTGGGACAGAAGTTCAATAAACCGATTTAACCTAAATCAGTTAAGTCTTATACTACATCCATCCACGTTTATCTTAAACCAATTTGTGTCATTTTGAAAGGGGTTTATGTGCACTGAACTTCTGTTGTGTTACAGATTTGAACGGGTTTCTGATCACTTATACTGGTTTATGTGTAATTTCTGTCCCTAGCCTAAAAGGACCATGCCATTTTAATGGGACTGGTACAATTAAATTATACAAATACTAAAGTTGTAGGTTTTCAGACCTCACAGTTATAGAAAAAAGTCTGAATGTGAGAGACAAGTGGAGCCCAAAGGTTCAGAAACCGGAAGGCAATTAGTTATCTTAAAACTTATGATTTTCAAGATAATCTCGGGATTTGAAGAGAGGGATAAAGGATGATTTTTCAACACTTGAAGTTGGCCCTACTACTGTGATTCAATTCCAGATCCAAAGTATCACAGGGCTCAGGGTTTTTTGGACTAGAATTATTTTTTGGAGTGTGTCCTCAGAGAAAACTAAATAGGAAAGGAAGGAAAATGTAAAGATTTTCATAGGAAAAAGTGAAGGAAGAGAAAGACCAAGATTAAAAAAAATAAGCTATGCTAAATGCTAAGAACCACACTGAAGTTCAGAACAGATCCCTGAAGCCACATCTACACAGCTTGCCTCCTGACCCTGCGTCTACTGCCAACAAAATAAGGCCCTCCCACTTTGCACATGAGAGACTGGCAATTAGGCAGAAGAGAACTTGGTAGTGGCTTCAAATGGCTCAGGTTCAGGATGCTACTCTGCCTAACTGTGGTCTCCAGGTCCCCCAAACAGGAACAAGCAGAGTAGACATATTTTGTCAGGGGCAGGCCTGAGGCTGAGAGGAAAGCCATGCAGAGATGCCCTGACTGAAACCCAGAAAGGCAAAGGCAGGTGATTTTAAGTTCCATCAAGCCCTGCTTTTGCAGGAAATGCCAAGTCAAATAATTAGCGACTCAAAATGCCATGAAAAGCTCTGCAAAACATACAATTAAATCTAGGATTGCATGGAACATGTCTTGGTTCTCATTTTGTTGTAAGCTTAACACTCAGCCCAGAAACTGAAGGCTTGGTAAGTTCATCATTACTGAGCAAATCAGAGAATATATATTTGGATTAGTGTCAACCCCCTCTGAAAATAAATATTTCTAACACAAACCCAAATGAAATGTAATAGTTTTGACTCTGAGATACTTTTAAGTTCAATATGAATTCCAAGTTCAGGGCTACAAATTCCAGGTATAATGAACCAAAAACCAAGTTTGATACGGTTTCAATACAATGAATGGAAGTCTTTTCTGCCACATGCGTTCACTTCTTATTCACACTGCCAATCTGCGTAGCATGTTCCATACTTGGCCCAGGCTCAGAACTCCTGCCGACTTGCCACAGAGGTTCCCCGTGCAGAGAACCAAAGTGCAATTCAGATGGATGGAAGGGATTTCTACACCAGGTGTCCGGCAGAGGCACAGCCAGGTAAGGTACATGCACAGTTCCAGCCCTACCTTGGAGTTTCCCTGTTCTTTTCAATATACCCAGATTCTTAATGCTACTGTGATATAGCATTTTTACTTGATCACTACTTTATCGGTAGGATTTTATAAAGTGCTTGGCATCAGTCTAATCTTGTTCCCACTGAAGTTGTTGGCTAAACTTACATTGTTGTAGCAGAACTAATAAATAAGTGCTTCTAAAAATCCTGCCCTGCAGTTCTAACCATACGGACCGCTCTCTTTAACATTCTTTTTGCCCTGCATGGCATCTACGTTGCACGGTGGATGCCACTGAATAACACTGTGTCCTTGTAGAAAGAAGATGCTCTTTTTCCTGTAAGGCAGAAAGAATTTTAAAGGACCGGGACTGCAAACACAGGCAGCAACAAGCTCCTTCACTCTGACGTTGCTGGATTTCTTTTTTAGCCAACCTTCCTGCTTTAATACACGCATGTTTCAAGAAAACCCCTATTTTAAAGCTGTAATATAAACAACCCCAAATTATTACTATCCCCTGCAGGCCACTGCTGGCAGGAGGCAGCGATAGAAATCCGCCAGAGCAGACTTTGGCATCTAGCAACAATTTGTTTGTGGTCCTGCAAAAATACAGATATCCTTGCCATATGGTATTAGCAACTTTGGGGTAATATTAAGAAATATCTTGGCTTGGAAAACAGTTCTCACCAGAAAATCCTAAATTTCTTAGGCCAGATCCATCCTACAAATTGTTGTTGGCATAGCTATCTCAGTCAGGGGTGTAATGAGGTGTGATTATGATCGACATGGCTGTATCAGCGAAAGCCCCTAGCACAGATGCAATTAACCTGGCAATAGCACTGCTTTTGCTGGTATAGCTTGTTTTATTCAGCAGGGACAGGAAAGGGGTGCTGCAATAAGCAAGCTGGCATAGCACTGGGAGTGCTTTGCTGGTCAAGTACATTAGTATAGTCAAACCAGCAAAGCACTCCTGACTCCTATTGTTGACCTGACCTTGGTGTAACACTTTGCTTCATCTGTTTTTTTTGGAAAGTGAATGCAAGTTCACACCATTCAGAGTGACGATGCGTTTTAATATGAGCTGGAAATATTTACGAAAGATAGAGAAAGGGGGAATAACAGAAAATCCATAAAAATCCAATTTATCTCAAGAAATATTGAAAATATTAAGGTGACTTCCCTGGGAGTTTGAATTTCAAGTCGCAATGGGTTTTTAAAGGAAACACAGAGATGTGGTAAAGGTTAGAGTACTAGTTTGGTGAGAAGCAAATCACGTTAGTAAAGCTGTATCATATCTTATTATGCTCATATTCTTAAAAACAGCTGAAAGGAAGCAATTGGTCTGATATTTTGTTAGGAGACAAACCTACTGCAAGTTTTCTTTTTAATACAAAAAATCATGTAATTCTAGTCCATATTCACAGAAGCAGGTAGATCTACTCACTCTTACTCAGACAAATCCTGCCACCCTTATACTACTTTTGTCAGAGGTGACTGGAGTGAGGAAGGACTGAGGAAGAAACTAAGAATTTGGCCTAACAGGACTTCTGCTTGAGTAAGATTTTAGCTTATTTGATCCTGGATGCATTGCATCTTTGTTGTACTGAGTGAACCCTCTGGCAGAAAGAGTTATGGGGAAGAGGTGAAACAACTGACATTTTGAATCATCTTGAAAAAGTAACTCTTGGTGGCTTTCCTGTTTTGATTCACATGCTATTTCTACCACTTCCCCACCAATTTATTCTGATAACTGACAACAATGATGAACATGTTTTACTGCTAGTCAGGGATCTAAACTTTCCCCATAGTTCTTGAGTTTTCACTATAGCGTCACATCTTGACACTGCCAGCACTCACCCTGATATATTTATTATCATGTGGGCATTTCCTATTGACCTACTTACAAGATTTGTAGTAACAAGATTATGGCCATTGCGTAACGTATGGAAAGGCTTCACACAGGGCTACAGCAGAGAAGTTGGCAAATGGCAATAACCACAATATCCTGATTCTGCATACACAGAGCCAGATTCACCCAACCTGGCACAGAGGGAGATGTAATTTATCCCTGCCTCCCTAAATCAGTATCATTTCTCTCTGCTGGGAGAACTAGAGTAGTCACTCCAATCACCACGGAGCAGCCTGTGTTGGAGAAGACACTTATAAAAAGAGGTGAGTCTACTGCACAGAGGTCTTGGGCTAGACATTGCACGATTCATTTCATGAGGGTTATTAATGAATGAACACTTGCTGGATTGTTTGGAGTTCCTCCTGGAGGGATTTTCTGCCTACCCCTTTGATACATCAAGCTCCACTATCCCCAAACCCCTGGATTTTCCATACCCTCAACCTTATCTTCACTGTCTTCCAGAGAGGTTGTCACCCGATCCCCACCCTCCCTCTTTCTCCTGAGCTGGGGCCTCCTCCTCAGGGTCTTTGGTAAGTAGCTTCTTTTCCCATTTTGCATCCTTGAGGAGTCATGAAGTAAGAACCATAGCATCATAGAAAAATAGGTGTGGGATGTCATCTCACCCAACCCCCCCACTCAAGGCATGATCATCCTTATCTAAACAATCCTAGGCAAGTGTTTGTCTAACCTGTTCTTAAAAACTATGTGAACAACCTTCTGGCACAACTATCAGGCACAATGCCTGAAACTTCAACACCCTAACTTTCCAAAGGTTGAAGAGGGGGACAAAAGCACTGCCAATGTCCTGGCACCACAAAGATAGGAAGTGGTTGTTAAATATGCTCAAGAGATCAAAGGAGGAGGACCGTGTCCATACTACAGAGAAAGACAAAAGCCCCTGCAGTCCATGCCAATCTGACCTTGGGACAGAATTAATTCCTTTCTTGATCTCGGATGTGACAATTAGTATGGCTCTGAGTTGGGGAGCAGGACTCTGGTCAGAAACTTCTGGGTTTCCTAAATCCCAGTAGGAGTATCAGTACAACAGTCAAAGGGTCTTTTTGTTTTCCCCACCCTCTGTTAGCCCATAACATCTCTGAGGGAGAAGGAAGAGGCCTGGCCCCTCCTTTAGGGTACTTAGACTAGAAAACATTCTTGTTCCAGCTGCCAAGCTGCTGACTCCCAACTAGTGCAGACAGTGCCACATAATCCCTAGGGTGGTTGCTAGAGAACCATGGAAAGTTCCCTAGCAACAATGCACTAGGGATTACAAGATGCTGTCCATCCTCTTGCACAGCATAATAGTAACTGCAGTGTGAGCAGGTGCCTGATTTGCTCCCACCCCCATTTACAAACTGGACAGGAAGAGGGCACAGTGACCTTCCCCTAAAGTTGTAAAATTGGTGGAGTGTCTCCTCCACTCCCTCTAAAGAACATATTGTGGGTCTGCTTCAGCTAGAAAGTGGGAAAGGGCAGTTAGGCCACTATTTTCCAAAAGACTAGGGGGGTCCTCAAAACCTACGGGAGTGAAGCAGCTAGGGCACCAGAGTGGTACCTGCAGAAAGAGACAGGGCTTTAGAGGGCAGAGAATGGTGCAAGGAAAATAATCCCAGGTCCTCAAACTGCTCATGGCCATAAGTTGGATCTGCTATAGCACATGACTGAAAATACCATCTCTGTGATCGGAGTCCAGCC
Source organism: Crocodylus siamensis (assembly GCF_052110815.1). NCBI lineage: Eukaryota > Metazoa > Chordata > Crocodylia > Crocodylidae > Crocodylus > Crocodylus siamensis. The sequence continues at coordinate 32,044,850 of NC_143404.1, read as the reverse complement.
CGGCAGCAGGCATCTACTGGGGGCAGGAAGCAACATCCCAGTCCCCACTTTGATTGTGGAGCTTGGGCCAGAGACTGCCTGCATGAGGAGAATTCCCCGCCTAGCCTGGAGCTGCCTGGGACCTGTCCCAGCATGTGACAGGTCCCAGCCAGCCCTGGGCTGGACAGGGAATTCTCCTTGTGCAGTCTGGAGCTGGCTGGGACCTGCTGCAGAACAGGACAGGTCCCAACCAGCCCCCAGCTGTGTGGGGAAGCCCTGCTGAGCACAGGGTTTGCCCCCATGTGCACAAGGTGGGTGAGCTCTGCAGCAGCAGCTGTCTCCCAGCCCTGTGCACGGGGCTAGGAGACAGTTGTTGCAGCTGGCAGAGCTTTGCTGGCCCCATGCTCCTTGCCAGCCCTGGGCTAGCACCCAAGTGAAGCCTGGAGCTCTCCCTGGCTGCTGCAGAGGTGCAGAGCCGGGTGAGATTTGCTCGCATTGGGAGTAAATCTGCTCCCAAGAGGGAGCATGTGTAGATGTGTTCCCAGGTAGGCTTACTGTACAGTATGTCTGCTGCTCAGTAAGCCTACTTCAAGTTAATAGCATGTGTTTATGTACCAACAGTCTCAGAAAACTACTCCACTGTTGATGGTGTTGCCTGTTTAAGAGGAAGAAGCTGAACTAGAGAAGAAAGTTACATATCTATGCTCACAGAGAGAATCTCTGTCAGAGCTAGGCTCAGAAGCTAGCAACTCCTGCAAAAGAGACCACTAGATATGATCTCTCTCATGTTCAGAATTAAATTATTAGAAAATATACTGAGTCTTCAAGGTCTACATGTGAATATCCACAGAAGATAACAACCTCTTTCACCTTTACATGCCTAAGCAGCACTTACATAGCTACTTAATTGCAAAGATATGTGGGGCAAGAAGCAGGAAAAGCAAGAGGGAGGGGACTCCATGCTGCCTGGAGACTGCGCTGAAAGGGAGGGATCCTGTGTCTGCTCTGTTCCTGCCCTGCTGGGGTACAAATTATCCCACTGCTGTTCATATATTTTATCCAATGAATATTACATACAACAATGGAAAAACTGTAGAGTGCTCTTGGCAATGACTAGTCCAGAACCTAGTGATTAAATCTCTTTGCTGGGGAGGGAAAGATGCAGGTTAAAATCCCATTTGGAGGAGAGAGCAGCCTAGAACCTGTGCGAGTGCATAAATCATGAACTGAAAGGTGAGGGCAATCCTCCTCCCTTCTCACCTTCCAGGAGGTATGTATACACCTAGGCAAACGTGGAAACAGAACCCAAACTGTACATAAACGTCCATTTACACTTACACAGCCATGCAGGTACCACTTAGGCGCATAAAAGTGAAACCGACTTTAGCTCTGAGTGTCACGGTAGCCAGGAAAAATGGAAGTGAATAGTCCCTAAGAAAACTGAGATGGATTGTCAGCTGGGCTCCATGGAAGTATCTCCAATGCTATTGTGTTTATTACAATTAACAGGTGATCTGGAGAGACATATGTGAAGATATGTGTGTGCATTCAGGACTGAGAATCACGGGTGAGAGGGAGAATGCAAGCATGCATGTGTACCAGTCAAAGTGATGGAGTTTGGTCTTTGGTTATTGCGCTGTCTGGAACATATTTGAACATAGATTTGTTTACTGTGGAAGTCTCAGTACTGAGGAGGTTTGCTAAAACTAGATGAGTACAGAGATGGAGCAGAAGTCTTCTTATTTTTAATTTGAAGGGAGATGAGAAATTGTGCCCTTAATTTAGAGAATGCCCTTCTACAAGTAAAGGGCAGAAATTTAAATTAAATAGCTATTAACAAAAAAGTACAGAAAACAAAGGTCTAAACCAGTGACACCCCACCCCTTTTGGGCTACACGAGTGGCAGAGCTGGTTTTCAGGCTAGATTCTGCATGGGGTGCATGGGGTCACTCTGTAGGTTGGTTTGTGGGATCACACCTAATTCAGCTCCATGTGCTCAGATGCAGCCATGGGCCAACCTGACCCCACCCGCCCATACCCATCCACACATAGGCTCAACCATGTGCCTAGATCTGGCTGCAGAGTAACCCTGTGTGGTGGGACAGAGCCACATTATCTGGTTCAAAGGGCTTCCCATGGATCCAGAAATTTGGCAGCAAGAGAGTACTGACACCACTCCCCCATCACCAAATTTCCAGACCTGTGGGGAGATCCATGACATGACTCCACAGGCCAGATCTGGTTCAGGGGCGAGGGGTTGAGCACCACTGAACTAATCTAAACAGTCTCCTTCTTCTCTGAATTCAGTATCTTAACAGTGGATGGGCAAGCCTTGGGTGCTGCCTAAGGGGGTGGCAGGCACCAGAATGGAGTCTCACTCTCTCATCTTCCATTCCCCATTTGCTACTATACCCTGCACCTTCCTTGAAGTAGCTCCATCTCTGGCTCCAGCCACAGCCTACAATGCAGGAGCAACCAGTGACTTGCTGTCGCTAGGGGAGACATCACATCCTTTTTTGCCACCAAAAACCAGTGGGTTTTTTTGTTGATCAGCATGTATGTCAGCATAAAAAGGTGACATCTGGCTCAGCAGCAGCAACCAATGGCTACCCCTGCATTACATGCCACCAATTCTTTGCCTTCCCCACTTCCAGAGCTGCTGCAGGGAGGGTGCAGGGGGGAAGCGAGGAGGAGTCACACTAGCAGCCAATTATGCCTGTGTCTCATTTACTCAAGTTTCAATCCATCTTTCTCCCAGTGATGTCATCCCAAGAGCTCTGCAGTTGTCCATAGAAACCTCTATCAAAACAGCACATTTAAGATGTACTCATTTCTAAAATACAAAAAATATATATTACGTGAATTAAAAAAATAACATTCAAGTAAAAAAAAATTGCCTTGAAAGGGGAAAAAAGCCTTTCTCAGGCCTTTCTCATACAACATCACGAAGCAAGTAAGAGGAGAGAGTCCAATTTGTTTTTCCCCTATGCAGGTTGCCTTAGACAGAAAAGTTGTTTCCCACAGAACACCTGCCTACCCTCCAGTTTTCATATGCACCGCATGGAACACAATTGACCTCAGAAGTTGCCTGCTGTGACAATAAATAGAGTTAGAGTCCTACCCATAACACTCTTAAGACCTTTGGCCAATGTTAGCTGTGAAGTCACAAACATTAGCAAACAAGAAAGATACTGGAACACTGGCAACACACGGTTTTGTGCTCCTGAGACAGCTCCATTGGAAGCCTTGACTCAGAGGAGCTGGCAAAGACATAAGCAAGGCCTGATGAAAAAAAAAAAAAAAGGAGAAGAATGAAGGCTGCTCTTTTGAACCCTGAGGATTAATCTGTTTGCCTGTAACATAACTAGCTCCAAGGTAGGGAACAGGTCCAGTTTCTGCAATGGTTACTTTCGTCAGAAGTTCCAACTGAGAATAACAACAACCTGCTCTGATTTGTAATACCCTTTGTAGGTGATTATGGGAAACAAAAAGAACTAAATTCAAAGCAGGTTTTCAACTGGGGGGAATCCAAAAGCACTGACTGAGAAGGAGAACAAAGCCAGATGGCATGTGTTGGTATTGTTAGGGATTATGCAGTGTAAGGCAATCGGAAACGAGCAGGGAAATAGAATCAGCTTTGCCCCAAGGTCTCACGATTGCCCAGTGAGCACAATGGGGCAACAACAAAATGATCAGTTTACGGGTTTCACTCTCCTCCCCCCAGAATGGACTGAAATATTTGCATTAGTCCAGGCAAAATTTTTTATCTAATGTTTTCCTTGGGGTTTACTAGCTGTTTCGAGCATTTGGTATAAAAAGCATTCCCTCAAACTCTTGCCACAAAAAGAGCTGAAACTATGATACTAATTAAAACCACACTCTTTGGTATCAAGAAGACATGCTATTATTTTCTTTTTTGCTCTTGAAAAGCTGTTAATATGGGCAACGCGTCTGGAACATTTTCCTTCCAAACAGAATGTTCAATACCCCCTCCTGCTCAGGTCGGCATGTTTTATGAACTTGTCAGCAATCTGGGGCTTTGCTGGAGTGACATGGGAAGGCTCAGATGTGATATTTACAAGGGAAAAAAATTAAATAAACTGTTTGCCAACAAAACATCCCAAAAAGCACATCAAAAGAAAGCGAACCATCATGCTACATGAAGATGACAGGCAAAATACATGTCCTGACTCTCGTCCACGGAGCCACATTATAGGACTGATGGGCAAAGACTTGAATTTAAGTTTTCACAGGTGGCCCTCTGCTTTACAAGTTTCTTTCTGGATGGTCCACTTATGCCACATCAGGTTTAGTTGAGATTGCCCTGCACCCTGTGCTGTGATTTGCACTGGTGTAAGGACTACATAAATGCTACCAAATTGGAATGGTGGCACTTTACACTGCCTAGCACAGGTACTGATGTGACCTGATTACTATGGTTTCCCCGCATCTCACAAACTTTAGTGCATTTACCCTCACAACAGCCAAGTGAGGTAGGAAATACTACTATTCCCATTTTAAGGATGGGGAATGGTGTCAAAAAGAAATAAGGGATCAATTTTTAAAAGTATCTAGATGCCTAAAGAACAGTTCCTTACCTTCAGTGTTTTCCAGGAAGGTAATTGGGCACCAATCCTTATACTTTGGTATCTAAGCGCCTTTAAAAATCTGGCCCCCACAAGGTACTTGCCAAAGGTTATAGAGGATCTCTGTGGCAGAGCAGTGAGGTTGCCCTAGTCTTTGGCTAATATTGTAACTAGTGGACCTGTAGAATTTATATATCTGACTGATGTCAGATGGAGTTCTGAACACTTCAAAAATCCTCGTCACCAGCACCTTAAATGAGGCAGCTAAAATTATTGAATGCTTTTGACAACAATGGTCTTCATCTTGCAAGTAGCCCCTATTCTCCTGAGCTCCCCTGCTGGGATGACTGAAAGTTGCAGGAGAAAACCTTGCATGAAGACACTTGTCCCATCAATGCCCTTTTTTGGGACCACAGTAGTAAATAACATTTCATCAGAGCAATTGACACCTGGTTTCTATTTGGAAATGTGGCTTTCAGTGCTCCGCCTTTGTTGACTCAAAACAAAATTCAGCTCCACTTTTTCGTGGCCGCAGGGATGCCAATGTTTTAATACCATGTGGTGGAGAGGGTGGGGGCTTTTTATGGGTATTTGGTGACATTTTCTCCTTGAACAGCTGCCTGCCTGATTATTAAGTTTTGGACATGCCAACAATACAAAGAAACTGTGTAGGTTACGAAAACAAGTTAATACATAAAAAATATGACTTCAGCAAAGAAGTTAAGCTACATGTGCGAATGTGCTGTAATTTGTTACATGCTTCTGTTGTGAGGAGATCCAAAGTAATAAAATATTCCTGTAATGCTAGAACCGTGAGGCCCGGCTCTAATAAGATGTTCAGATTCCAATATTAGCTTTGCTATGCTATATTCTGACTCTTATTATTAAAGCAGGCATTACACTGCTAAAACTCCTTCGCATGTTCCTATAAAAAAAATTTTACCACCAAGGTAAAAAGAGATTTATAGCATGTAAGGCAAGTGCTCAATTGTTTTTGAGATGCATGCATCTTTTGTCAATTTATGCAACTCTAAAATGGAAACCTGTGCATACCCAAAACTTCAGTAATAAAATCCCAGTGGTTGGAGCAGAGCTTTATTTTATGGACTAGGGGAGGGAGGGGCTGGTAAGGGGATGGACTGTTTTAAGAATTCTACATTTCTCAAGTCCTGCTTTTCATTTGGGCTTGACAGGCAAAGTTCGGAACACATCATTATGGCTTCGCAGTCGCTGCTAAAGGTAACGCTCATGTTACAAATGAATTAATAGGAAACACTTACCTTCCCCACTAGCTTGCCTTTCCTGTTCATGCAAAGGTAAAAGTCTGTCTCTTTCCCTTTGATCCGGACTTGACTGCCAAATGTGTCTGTTTCCACTAGAAGCTGGGCTTGTAAAGGGGAAAAAAAAAACATTTACTAGAGCAGTAAGATCAAATCTTGAAGTGAGCAAGGAAAGTAAGTCCAGAATTCTTCTCCTATGTTCAACTGAATCACTGAGCAAACACTGCAAATCATGCAGAGTTGTTAATGAAAACCAAGCAAACAAATGACCCACACATTTGACCATAGGTTGAATTCTTCTCGGGTGTAAATCAGGTGTAAATCTTAAAAAAAACCATTAACTTCAATGGGGTCACCCCAGACCAGTGCCAATATAACTGAGAATGTGTACACACACTGACACATGCTGTTCATCTACATGAGCACAGCTATGCAATTAGCATATAGACATGGTACAGAAATCACCTTCAAATTTCAGCCTTAGGAATTAGGTCATCAGCCTGGTGAAAACTGAAGTCTTGTGCCACAGGTCAGCATTATCAGTGAGACTGCAAGCCCCCCACAAGAGTCACAAGAATCACACCCCTAATTTAGAGGGACAAAAGATGCTCTGGTCAGTTTTCATTCCCCCTTTTAGCTTTGACCGATTTGCTGACAGCCAATAAAGGAGCTGTGTCATAGTTTTGTGCTAAGGACACAGGAACGTAGAACAGGAAGAAGCCTCCTGGGCCATCACATCCAGTCCCCCCGTGTTCACAGGCAATCACTTACCCAAGCAAGCCACTTCAGCCCCTCACACATAACCACAAGACAGAATACCCCAAATACCAGAAGTACTCTATACAACATGCCATAAGCCATGGGTGTCCAACTGGCAGCCCCCAGTCTACATAGGACCCCTAAAGTGACCCCTGCATGTGGCCCAGGGGCTCCCAGCCAGCCACCATTTCTCACCTGCCCTGCCATGGCTCCTGTTGTGGCAGCAGTGTTCTTTGGGCTCCCCCTCTGCTTCCTGCCCTCTTTCCTGGGTTGTGGCAGTGCAGTGGGAGGGCCTGCAGTGCCCATAGTGCAGGTGTGGTGGGTGGGGGAAAGGGGGCAGAGTGCCTGTGCTACGCACAAAATAAAGAAAGTGTCTGGGCTGCCCACACTGCAGGTGGGTGGTGCACTTGGCCAGGGGCGGAGGGTGCTGCATCTGCAGCAGGATGGAGCTGGGCTGCCTGTGCTGGTGGTAGGGAGGATCAGCCAGGCTACCAACATGGTGCACAGGGCAGGGGGCACGCTGGGCTGCCTACACACTAGGAGAGAGTGGAAAAGGAGCTGCCCATACAGCAAGTGACTCCTTGGTCTGCATCCCATATCTCATGTAGATGCTAGGACTAGGACCCACATGGTATATGGTCTCTGGCTGCCCAGAAGCTGGACAGCCCTGTCATAAGCAAAAGCCAATGCTTTGTCTCTGCAATAGCAGGAAAGAAGCTGGTTAATGAAACAGTTCTTTATGCATACCCTGACATTCCCAGGAGCCCACCAACAGATAGCCTGGCAGTCAAGTTGGGCAGTCTAAACCTTCCTATGGAAGGGAAGTGCTTAGCTAGCCATACAATGCCATATACATCTGTTAGAGTCACCAGGTTAGTTTGCAGAGTTTCCAGGATTCAGTGTCCATGGAAGAGGGGCTTTCTGCTATGTAGTCTTAAATTAATGTACTATCCTGCCACATTCATCAGCAGAGCTGAACTAAAACTCATCCAGATCTACAGTTCAACCTCACCACAACCAAAATTTGGTTGCATTTTAATTCAGCTTTTCATTTGGTCTTATTTCAGAGATAGGGGGCAGATTCAGAGTGTGATCAAGATTCAGATTCCCAAACATCTCTCAGAAAGTTTAGGGAGTTCAGATCTGGTCTTTCAGTTCATACCCCATCTCTAGTTTTCAAACAGAAAGCAGACCTGGCAGACATATAATGGAAGAATATATAAACATCAGTGAATATACAACCATGACCCTGTACTGCTAATTCACATGTCTGTAAGAACTGTGGGCCAGATCCTGCTCCAACTAAATGGATTTAAGTACCTAAGTATCATACTGTTTGCAGAGGCACAGAAGGCAGCTCCACACCCAGGGCAGCTGCAATGCACAAGGCACAGATTGCTCCTGATGTGCCAATTGCACACTTTCCCCCTAAAAGACAGCACCTGAGGCTGCCCTGATTGACTCCTCAGTTATGCTACTGACTATTACACCCTAGTTGAGTCTGTGAAAAACAGTTAATGAAAGGTAGGACAGGTAATCCTCCTATTTGCTGCTGTTTGTGACTTAGTCTTAAATCTGACATGATGGTATGTTTAAAAAGTGTGTTAAAGTTTTTTCAGGGCTTTGACCAGGGGGGATTAAGATCACAAATAGGCATTTAAATACACCCTAAAATCCAGCTTTGCCTAAACACTGGGGAATAGTTAATCTACGCTACAAAAAGTCACATTCTTTTTTACATTCATATTTCAGACTTTAAGACCCTTTAACAGCAAAAATATTCATTAGAAGAAATTTACCAAGGGGACAAACGTGAGTTTGTTTCATTTAAACTTGTTAATATTTTTGTCTCTTGTAAAATCTGTTTTTGGTTCTTTCCAGAAGTGTAAAGTATCAAAAAAATTCACTCAATAGAACTTTACACCTGGAGCTCAGATATGCAAGTTTTTGTTTTATTTCTATGATTAACAAAAGTTCAATAGGAATTTACATTTTTTTGGATTTTTAATTTGTTTAAAGGTTATTACACCAAATTAAACCACTACCAAGGGACAGATAAAGTATGCATTACCTACCAGTACACACACACACACACACACACACATTCTATATACAAATAAATATACATATAAATCTATATATTGATTTAAGTTCTTAAGAAAGGAGCCAGCTTATTTCATAAGTGGAACTTGGAGGATGGCTTTGTGGTGATAACTGGATACTATGATCGTATCTCCTTACCTGAGAAGAGGACAACAATGCAATTGAATACCCACCCCCTCAAAGGAGAGGGACACAGAATCCAATAACTGACAGACTCTGGGAAACAAATGGAAAAAAAAGAATGGGAGAACAATTAATGGGGTAGAAATGGAGGATCCCAAACAGAACACCAATTTGTGAACCTTAGACAATGCCTATTCTTCCAAGGAGTTGGTGGATGCATCAGAGGAACTTTACCCAGGAAAAGGACACGTAGGAATGGACAAGGTACTGGAATACTGGAGAATGTAGGCATGAACCCATAAGAATAAGACACTCATGCCCCCAAATGAGGGAAGCGCCACAGGACCACAAATCGCGTAATACAGGAGAGAGAAGGGAAAACAGAGTGCAGGTTATTGGGCCAAAAGGGGTCATGAAGTCAGCACTAAAAAGAGAACCAAAAGAGATGTCCAAGTATGATGCTCAGTAGAATTCTGCCCAGATGTGTGAACTAATGGGGATAAAAAATGGAAGGCACCACTGGAGCAAAAGTCCTTAGCATAGTGAGAGAGCAACTAAGAATGGGGCAATGCAAAATTGCTTGCCAATTCTGAGCCTCAAACATTCTCAAAACAGTACGAGTCATTCAGTCTCTATGTTCACTTGGTCCTTGGCCCTTGGTAAAACTGCCAAGTATGAAGTTGAGCATCAGGTAATAGCTTTGGTCACTGGCATGCAGAAAAGCAATCTAATAATGAAAACACCTTCTCTCCCATTGCTAGGGACTTAAGCCATCTGTTCCCCATTTGATGGACTTAACACTGATGTTACACAACCTGATTCTTTTCAGTTCAAATGATTATTTCACTGAGGCACAGCACACTTATGTACAAGTTGTAGGCTCAAAAACACCAAAACCCGCCATGTCTCCCTCAAACTGCAACATGTATGAATAATATCCAAGCTGATTTTAATTTGAAAAATATCACCTTAAAAAGATGCCAGTTCCCTACTGTGAAAATTAAAACCATCTGGATGGAGTGAATTCTAATAATTAATCTAGCTCTCCTTTGACACTGCTACTAATTAAAATATGATAGCCCCTTTTTTCAAATAAAGAATTTAAATAAAGTTTAAAGATCTAATAAAAGAATATAATAATGTTAGAAATAAATGGAACTTACCTCTCCTATACTCTCCTTGGGCCACAAAAGGTTGTGCCTGTACCTTTCCACTATCCTGCATTAGCACCAAAACAGGCCCTGAGAGCAGCTGCGTGGATGGGAAAATGTCAAGAGTGGCATTTACACCAAAAAAACAGGGCCCACCAAAAATCACAAAGGATCTCTCAAGCTCTAAATGTATTTATTTAGAACAAGATATTAAAAAATATTGGTGTATAAATCTTTTGGTAGGAGCCTACATGGATGTGCCTGGTTTTCAAAAATTTCTGAGCATGTAGCTGCTATCCTTGAATTTGATGGGAGCTAGTGGCTGTTCAGCACATTAGAAAATCAAGACCACAGTTAGGTGCATATTCATGGACTCAAGAGACTTACATAGGCACTCATTTTTATAAAACTCTTGGTCACATAATCCTCAGTTGTTAAAAGGTTATTACCCAAAATAAAACTCTTATACTCTTATCTATTATAAAAAATAATTCAAATAAAACTTTCATAATATGCTGCCCGGTCCTGTATCTAGATCCTACCCAGGTCATTATTTAGGATACTAAAGGCAGGTGGATTTACAGTTGGGATTTTTTCCTTTTAAAAGTGCTTCATTGCTTCCAGGGGTCAGAAAAACACTGACCTGACATCTCAGATAAAGTTAAATCCTGCTTCCACAAATGTCAACAGAAACCTTAGCATAACACATACAAAACAAAGAAAATAGCATAAGGTTCCACATACTGTTTTGTCCATGTGTCTCAATGTTTCTCTATAAGAACCAGCCTGAAACTTGCTCTAAGTTACACTGGAGTAGTCTTAAGTCACTGGGGGTGCATCTATATGTGCAATTAAGTCGAGTTTATTGCTTCCTGGGCATCCTGTTTACACATACGCCTGGTAATGCAGCATGTTGAGCTGGGTTGGAGCAGCCCCAGCTGACTGTGGGCCCAGGGGGGTCAGCCCACCAGCCCAGGGCTGCTCCAACCCAGCTCAATGTGCTGTGGAGGGGCCGGATGAGGCAGGCAGCCCCTCCAGCATCTACATGTGCTGCTGCAGAGTAAGAAAGTCTGCAGCAAGATAGTACTTGTAAATACAAGTAGTATCCTGCTGTGCAGTTAATTAGTTTACTCCTGCCTAATAGCACTGCAAGTGTGGACCCAAGAGGAGCTAATTAGTCAACCCCGCAGTAAACATCTCATGTAGACATATGCTAGAGGTATTCCAGATTTCCTACAGTATAACTAAGAGTAGAATTTGGTCTTCCCTTTCAAGAAGTTGATTCCATCTTTGGTCCCCTAGAAATACTGCCAGTTACAGTGGTGGTTTCTGTGATGAGGATTCAGCCAGTGCTATCAGACCCGAGATCATCAGCTTGCATGTACAAACATGGGGCAGCAACAATTTTCACTCACCACCAACAGATGAACTGAAATGAGAAGCTGAAATATCAGGGGGTTTGAGTTATGCCTGTAAATACTCTATGGATCAAAAAACAGACGGAGGTAATGTCAAGGGGTATTTTACCAAGACTTACAGTGGGAATTGGTAAGAATTGTAGGCTTGTCACTAGTTGTACCTTTCCAGTGAGCTGGCCCTGCTCAACACATTGCTTTGAACCCAGTTAGTCTCTAGGTGCCTCATAGGCAGATTGCAATCTATATTTTAGAAAATGCTGCATTCAGGCCTGTACATCAGGTATTATTGTTTAAATTCTTTGACAGCTAGATATTCTGATATGGCCTCAATTTTTTTTTTTGGTAAGATTCCTTTAGAGGGTAAAATCTGCTGCAACATGCTTTCCCCTTATTGGCCCATTTAACCTAACCCTTCCTGAGAACTCCCACTGGAAGAAAGTGGAATTCCTCACATGTCTAAGTGAAAAGGATTACATATATATGTTGCAAAGCTATCTTCCAGCTAAGAAAACATTAAGTCAGGGAGATATTTTAAGGTGGAAGAAAATATGCCAAACTATCTTTCAAATATTTCCCTTGAGTAGGAGGATGGGAACCAGAAAGGCAGGAAGAAGATATAGGGGGAAACTGAAAAGTTCAAGGTTGCGATTGCCTTTATTATAAAACCCTGAATTTCATCTAGTTTCATTAAAATAAGTCATGAAAATACAACTGAGTTTAGTGATATGGGGAAAAATGCTGCTTGGGATGAAGGAGACACTGGGTTCTTGCAAATACATTTCTCTGACTTTAAGTATCCACAAAAGGCCCAATCTCACTGAAGCCAACAGTATTCTTGCTTTTGACTTGCATAGGAATAAAATCACCCTATTCCACAGGTTTGCAAAATCCATTTTCTAATTATCAGCAATGGAGCCCAGATGACAAAAGTAGCTTCATGCTGTATTTGTCACTCCCTGGCTCATGGACACTTGTGTGCTTTAAAAATATGAAGGCTGCTCTAAGTAGCACAAGCCACATTCCCCCCCCCACCCCAAAGATCTTATATGTCAACTAGATATGGCAGGAAGTACCATATAGCCAGCCTAGATGCCCACATGTAGCTTCAATAGGCTTGTTAACCTGATTTTCCATCCACAGGACTCCCTAGTAGGATGCAGGATTTGAGCTTTGGTTTCACTTTTTTTTTGGTTAGTAATAATTCAAGATTCCAATTCAGGAAAAGGGATTTTAGAACACAAACACAGTTTCAGTTAATGAAGACATGATTTTTACAGATAGATCTGGGTTGGGAAAATTGACTTCAATTTCTGAACTGGCAAGCAGCTTTTCCCTTCAGTTAATATTTAAGCCAGGAGATGTGGTGGAGTGGACTTTCCATACTCCTCACATACCATGTCTACCCCTTCCTCACAACAGCTGTAGAAAATCAGATTTACTTTTTTGCAAGTCCATATCTTCTGATGGAAACCCCAAACACGCTAAGGAATGGTTCATACATACATCCATGCTTAGAATAGTTGAAATCTGTTCAAACACAGCTGGCTCCCTCTTTCCCCCATTCACTCCCCCACCCAAAGTTGAATCCTATTACAGGACCACAATATTTGAGAGAATGATCCTGTCTGCACTTCACATGGATGACATCATAAAGAGGGAATCATGCCAAAATTATGTAAAGTCTATGGGGAAAAATAATGCCTGCAGGCTATGAACAAATGAGAGAGACTACGCCAGGTACATACTGAAAACTCCTTTGGATTCATATAGTTCTCAAAATTCACCATCTCAGCTGGTAAAACCTATACAGGCTAATTTTCCTCTTGCTTACTCTGGTGAAAATCAAGAGTAGCACTACTGAAGTCAATGATGTTATCCTCGTATAAAATTGATGGATGACAGAAGTACTGGGCACACAGCTCTGCCAATATTTACTACAATTAGCCCACAATGGGCATGTTTACAAGTGAAGTTAATGTGGCTGAATAAACTCTGGTGCAGTTCGTGCCAGACTTGATCGCTGCCGGGTGCTGCATTTAAATGTGTGCCCAGGACTGCAGCACACTGAGCCAGGGTGGAGCAGCCCTGGCTAGCAGGGGGCCTTAGGAGTCAGCCTGCCAGCCTAAGGCTGCTCCAACCCAGTTCAGTGTGCTGCAGAAGAAGTGGCTGGGGAACAAGGGTGCTTCAGGGTGGGGCCAGCTGGCAGGCTGCCCCTATGCTGAAGCACCCTTGTGCCCCAGCCAGCCCCATCAGTATCTACACGTGTTGTGGCAAGAGTAAATAACTCCGTCATAGGATAGCACTTGTGTCTAGCAGTACTATCCTACAACAAAGTTCATTAGTTTACTCCAATTTAATAGCACCACAGATGTAGATGGTGACATTTTACTGTGTACATAATTAAGTCAGCTCCGCAGTAAACATCTCATGTAGACACACCCAATGATTACTTTAAGTAATATATGTTAACACGAAGGGCAGGATTACTTGGTACATTCCTACTTATTTGTGCCACTCGTGTCCACTCACTCCCACTTCAGAGAGACAAAAATACACAAGATACTGGGGGGGGTGGAAACAAAAAACAAACAAACATCAAGGTTTGGGCTACAGTTTATCATCGTCCTTTTCCCCAATAATATGATGCCCAACCCTGCATATGGGTGAATGTGCAGCACGTGGTCCTAAACTTCTGAAGTAGGTTTCAGATGTTCAGGTCTGTATGTAAATGCAGAATTCCTGTGAGAACAAAAGAATGACTGTAAAGATAATCCACAACACACTCCAATTTTATTAGTTCTCATAAACAAGGTTAAGCTTGGTCAGTATTTGCATAGGAGACCTCACAAGAAAACCCAATGCTGTTGGAAGGTCCCTGAAAGAAGTTATGTAATAACAGCCTGATCCTACAAAATGAGACAGTCTCATTAATTTCAGTAGAGACTTCAGGCAACAACTCTCCAAAATGAGGTAAAAAGGAGCCTCCCATCTGAACAAGCAAGTAAGATGTGTGCTAAGATACTGTCATCTGGAAATCACTGGGTGCATCTACAGAGGCAGATAGTGCGGCTGAATAAACTCTAGCATGTGCACCCAGGACCACAGCACATTGAGCCAGGGTGGTGCAGCCCCAGCTGGCAAGAGGCCGGGGGGGGCGGGGGGGACGTGGAAATGGGTCAGCCTGCCAGCCTAGAGCAGCTCCACCCAGCTCAATATGCTGTAGAGGGGCCATGAGGGTGCTCCAGTGTGGGGCTAGCCAGTATGGTAGCACCCTTGTGCCCTAGTCAGTCCTGGTCACCATCTATATATGCATTGCAGCAAAGTAAATAACTCTACCATAGGATAGTACTTGTGTCATCCAGTGCTGTCCTACAGAAGAGCTAATTACTTTACTCTGACCTAACAGTGCTGTACATGTAAATAGTGAGGCTTTACTGTGGAGCTAAATAGTCATCTCCACAGTTAAGTGCACATGTAGATGCCCTCAGCTAAGTGTATTTTATAATAACCTGTCCTCAAAGGGCCATATCCAAGGGTAGGATGTTTTATGAAAAGGACTGGCAAGAAGGATATGGTCTCTAATGAGAGGTGTTCTATTTTATTCCAGGCAGGTTAACATACCACCACCACCAGCATATACAAGTGTCTTTGGTACATTACTTAATGTGACTAACATCCTACCACAAACATCTTCAACTCTCACTATATTCTCAACTTCTTGGGCTGAAACATAATAGAATATTAGCACAAAAGTGCATGCATCAACACAAGGAGAACATTAATTACATCATGAACAAGGGATTACATTAACCTGTTGCAGCTCTACTGAACATCTATGGTCCTACACTAGAGGTGAGTCTGGCTCAGTGTCCTATGCGAGAGAGAGCACCTCCACACCCTAAAATAAGTCTACAAATTAGATGTTGAAGATGCACATTTTTTTCAGAAATGCTTCACACATCTTCTGAAAAATGACACAGACCTTCAGCTGGATGAACTAGACCCTGTTAAACCAATACCATTCACAAGGGCCAGTTTCTATTCTACCCAAGTAGGCACGTAAGTGGATTTAGGCACCTAAGTGTGATCTTATTCTACCCTGCTCGAGTGCCTGAGAAATTGTTAATACAAAAGGTGGGTGGGTACCCTCCTTCATTTTTTACTCACTCAATCTCAAGGGCAACATGAGAGACCATTATAAAAGAAGATGCATTAATGGATTTTCAGGGACTTGAATAGGTGGAAAAGAAATGTGCTTATGGGTATCTAAGTCCACTTACATGCCAAACAGATAGAATAGGATCTTGCTCCAAGTCCTCTGTGGAACAGACATAATGGACTAAATTTTAGAACTTTAAAATCAGTCAAACAGGACATGTTCTCAATAATTTAGCTGAAATAAGAACAGAGCAAATACTGAATAAGTCATTTAGGATTTGGTCCAACTTTAAAAAACATTTTTTGAGGATAGCACTCAGATTTTCAGACATTTGCTACTGACTCAATTCTCCACTGTCTTGAATCCTGTGACATTTTAACCATGGCAAAGTGAATGTGAAACATTGCCATTCAGGTTGTGTAGCATTTTGCACCCATTTTGCAAGGGCTCATATGCTTCATAACAGGGACGGCCAGTGGAGAATTGGCTCTGAAATATTGCAGAAGTTGTCATTAGCATAACAGGGTGGACAATGGGGGCTACAATGCAGAAGATACCACTGCTGAAAGGGGTGTCAGGTGTTTTCACCAATAGCCGGGTTTACCCTTCCCTGAAGCTGCTGCCAAATTAAAGGCTTTGGATCCTTGCTCACCATATAGAACTGCAGCAGTTGTGGTGTCAGGGGGTTGTTAACCAGGCTATGGGTGGTGACATCCCCTTGCAACCATTTCCTGCCCTTGCTCTACCAGAGCCTTAAACTTGCCTACTTCCATTCTAGCACCTCAAGGTGCATACTCTGTCAAGTATGTATCTGCTGCCCAGGGTGCAAACTCTCATCAGTTATGCTGCTATTTTGTACCTAGTTTAGTACACTATAAGCTAAACAAAAAATACACCTGGCATTCTTTAAAATTATACTAAATAAATGTATCTAAGCAAGAGCTGGTAAATCTGTTTCAAGGACAGGAGCCACTTGCTTTAAAAACATGTCTGGGTGTCAAGTAAAGATGAGCAAACTCTGAACTGAACTTTATCACCTGCAAATTTATTTGAATTGAAAGTAGGCCTGAAAAGAAGAACATGAGCATTTAAACCTGAAATTCCTCCACTTCAACAGGGTTTTTTGATGTCTCTACTCTTCACTCTCCACAATGCAGCTCAAGTGGACAGTATTTTATAGAGGCAGAAAAACCTGTCTGAAAAACATCCAGGCTCAGAGTCTAGAATCCGTGATAAAATTCAAAAGGTTGAGTAGTTCTGTTATGCTGGAAAAAGCACCTAAAACTAATATTTAAGGGCCAAACCTCAATGCCTTTATTCATCCATACTCATGAAAAGTCTAGTTGCAACACTAAAGACTAGTATGCAAGACCTTTAGATTTGGCACCAAAAGAATCATGATCAAGTTATTCTGACTCTTGTTTCCAGTCCCATCTGAGATGAAAAAATAATGATGTACACAAAACACAAAAAACAGAGAACAACAATTATGTGAACTGTATGTATCATCTTCAAATTGGTTTTTAGTTGTGGCCAAAGTCGGATCAAATTTACTACGAACTGCTTTACCCATCTATCTTTGGAAGTTTGGTGGTTGGTTTTTCATTCCCAGCAATGAAATGGGTGGGATGTTAGCGCCACTATATCCTCTTACTGAGGAGTCCCAAACACATAAATCTAGCCCTGTGCCAACACCAGGATGGCTTAACATACTCCAAAAGTTAGCCCATCCAGGTTATGTTTGTGAGTGCTCCAAGCTGAAGCTCATCAGAAGAAATCTGTTAAGTATTTAAAGCATTGGTTGAATTAGGGCTACAAACTGTGTCTGATAGAAATAGATGTTATTTTCTCTGTATGGTGTGCAGGTTTTATTACTCTGTGCCCTCCAATAAAAGTTGAAATTATGATGATTAATTTTACAGATGGGAATATGTGTGTATTTGTACATTTCTCAAAGGGGTTCATTGTAACATTTTTTTTCCAGCAAGTAAGAAATATGTTGAAAATAAAGTCGCAGTATGCTACTGTATCTTCAACAAGATTCTTGTGGCTCTGGAACTCCGGGAAGAAAAGGAGGTAACATAATCTGATTCAGCAAGAGCTGAACATGGGGAAGATTTTTCCACTTTTTTAAAATTAAAAACAGCTTTTGTTATGACAAATGGATGTGAAAGTAAACTAAAATACATTTGGCCTTGATCTTTAACCTTCACACTGCTGAGACTCACAGCTGCTGTGTAAGGGATAATCTATTACTAAAGTGAAAGTGGTGAAGGACTAGACATGGTAAAATAATTTTCAGGTAACAAAAACTATAATGTGCCTGTGCTTTCTATCCATTTACAAGGATAAAGAATGAACGGGAAAAGCAAGACTTGTTCTCCTGAAGCACCCGGCTGATTCTGACCAGAGACTTACAAATTTGGAATGTTCTGGGTATTTTCAGTTAAATCAGGTCTTTCAATTTTACAGTTTTACTCAACTTATTTAAAAAAGTCACTTTACTGGATATGGTTGAACTCTATTAAATGTGTTAAAAACAGTAATAATAAAGCAGGCAACTAAACAGCTTTAACTCTGCTTTATAGTACCATACAGTAAAGTATTGTTATAATGAATGCATTTTAGTGATGCATTAATCACTAACCAATGGCTCCAAATTAAAAAACTGTTTTCAGATTAATCATATTTCTCCTATTTCCCACTTGTGATCTATTTACAAGGCAAAGTTAAAGATTATCTGACTATCTTCTACAGAATTTTTATGATATGGGAAGTTTAAAGTGTATTTCTTTCATTACTGAGACCAACCAAGGCAAAAAAAAAAACGCCCTACACAGGACACTACATTTCTGATAGGGTACATTTAAAAAATAATTGTACCTCAATAATTTTAATTCTATACTCAAAGAATAAGTGCTGGTACAAGCACTTGGTACAAGCATCAGAAGGCTTGGTACAAGCATTCAAAAAGCCCAAGGCAGAACTGATTTAAGCTATGTGGCTTTCTGTAAGTGGTATAGTTTAGATGGGTATCAACAGAACACACATTCACCTTTTGGTGGGGGTATAAATCTTTGACCTGTTTCCACCATTTTTAAACTTGTATCTGTATGTGCTGAACTTCTATTCTACTATGGGTATAGACCAATTTCCAGTCACTTATACCAATAAAAGCGTAATGTCTGTACCTGGCCTAAGACTATGAATTACAATCCCATCCTGCCTTTAACCACAGTAGAAATGCACAGGTTCTGCAGGGACATGATTTTCTGGACCTGCAGAGGACAGAGCAAGAACTAGCCCTTTGGGATTAACATTGCATATTTTAAGTGCTTTTTTTCTGGGATCCCAAAAGGCATTACAGAGCATTTATACCAGGATCACTTTGGCAAGTGCTGAAATGCAACTGCCTCTGGGGTTGAAACACAGCAGGCAATCTATGCCAGAAATCGCTACCCAAGAACAGCTTCAGTGTACAATAGGCTCCTCCAAATGAAACTCCCAGGGGAGCTTATAAACCAGGTACAATGAAATCAGAAACAGCTATAAC
The DNA here is from genome assembly GCF_052110815.1 of Crocodylus siamensis. Taxonomy (NCBI): domain Eukaryota; kingdom Metazoa; phylum Chordata; order Crocodylia; family Crocodylidae; genus Crocodylus; species Crocodylus siamensis. Next base: position 32,025,739 of record NC_143404.1, on the reverse strand, counting down.
TATCACGACTGACTCCTAAAAAAAAAAAAAAAAAAAAAAAAAAGAGACAGAGACGCTAAAATACAAAACAGACTATCCAGCAGTTCACCCTAAATCATAAGACTCAGCATATAGGGACAGCAGACTGTCAGACCTCCCCCACTCCTTGAGAAGGGAGCACAGAGAGTGGTGAGATGAGCAAAGGTTCTTGGGGAATTGGGGTGGATTTGACACCAATAGAGAGTTAAAATGCAACTGGGGTGAGGGGCAACTCAAGGTTTCAGAGGCTATTTGGGAGTATTTATCATCTCCATCTCCAGTATCTCCCCACTCCACCTCATGTTCTAGTTCAGACCCAATTCCAATTCGAACAGTTAAAATTTATCCCCAAATATTCAGGAATTAAAAGGAGACAAAAAGGCAGGATGCCAGTGAATGGTAGCAGTGGGTGGCCAAACCTCTGCTGAAAGTGCGCCTCTGTATACAACAGGCACAGCCAAGTGTGTCTGGCGAGTTCTCCTTCTCGGCAGCAGACAATTATTTCCCTGGAGGTGTATGAATTGTGAGTTCTGAGAGCCATTCTCAAGGCGGCTCAACCAGCCATGTCAGCTAACAAAAACTGCTGTCCATGAAATGCCGCTCCCCCTGCCTGCATCTCCTCACCGTGTTTTTTCTGTGTTGTCCTTCCTGCTGTGGCATTTGCAGCAGGTCAAAGATCCTCAAATCCCGTCTTCAGCATTTCCCTCAGGTTTCCACAGCTTCTTTCCCATTTTCTTACTGGACTTCCGAGTGCCAGCAGTATTTATTGGGTAGCAAGCTGACCCCTTGGCACTGGTGGTCTAGAGTGCTTGACGTTAAGTGCTGCTAATGCGTTTTGCATTAGCGATTAGGGGGCAGGAAATCTCAACTTCCAGTGCCAAGGGGTTAATTATAATTTATATAGCAAGATCTCAGGCTGCGTTTTTTTTCTCTACAGCTAATTAAGAAGTACAATTACCTCTGAGATTCAAAGGGTTATTTTGGCACCCAGCTGATAGAAATGGCTTATAGGCATTCAAAACATAACCTTTGATTTAGAAGAACAGAACATCTTTTTACCCATATTTTACAATTATGAGGTACTGTAGAGGCCTTGTGAAAGGCTATAGCAATATGGTAATATTTCACATGGATGTTTCAGCAAATCTTACAAATACCTTGTACTGACACATCTTTTGTCATTCAAGAACCTTAAAAGTTTTTCTGTGCATTAATTAATAAAGCCTCAGAACATCTCTATAGTAAAAAGTACATAAATTCATTTGTCCAAGAATAGATTGCAAATCCATGGCTTCCTTTCCCCTGTTCCACCAATTAAAAGAATGTTTTACCTGATTATCAGCAAAGAAATGAACAGAACTGGACAATGAACAAAATTACCATAAGCTGCATAAACATAGGCAAATCAGAGGTTCAGCTGGTAGAACTGAATTTAAGAAATTCAGGCACTTGTTTGCCTATGTTTCCAATTTCACATATGACAGCATGCTGTAAACCTATGGAGCCTAATTTCCAAGCAGACCTTGGAAACTATGCTTGAAGATTTAACATGTTCTTATTGGGCAGTTAAATATGCCATTACCCTGATTTTAGATATAAATAGCCATTTACAGACACAGGTGCACACAAAAAATTTTCTTGTGCAACTGTGGCAGTCTGAAAATGTGACCAACACAGTTGACTCCTCACCGCTTGGAATCTTGGGGCTTATTCTGTTTAATTCAACAAAGACGTACAGCTTTGGGAAAACTCACATTTTTTAAAACTATTTGTCAGCTGTCACAATCTCTTGCTATTGGATACTTTCCTTTGTGTCTGTGGAAGGATTCAGTATAGCTACAACTAACCTTTTCTATCTCCTTCACAATTACCAGAGGTGTTTGTGAAGTTGTTTGCAAATGAATCAGGTTAACGTCACCGAATATTCTGAAGTATGAAAAAATAAAGTTTAGGTTGGGGCTAGAAACAAGAGTTTCTGTGGGATCTCTAAAGCCTTTCTCTGAGGAGTCACTATAGTTACATACACCACACAGGTTGTAATCTCAGCCTGGCTCGGCATAGATTAGGTGGATATGTATTCCATCATTCATTATGTTTTAGGGAGGCAGACGGCTATTACACTCTGGGAAATTAAGTTGAAAAATGATATTATATAATTGTCAGCAGACCAAATAAATTGCAGGCAGTTATACTACAAGCTCTTTTATACTTCAATATCAGCTCCGTGAACTGGTAGTTTAAGTGTCCAGGCTAACAGAAACCAAGCTATACAACCTACTCACCTACACAGGATAGGTCTTAAAAAAATGATTTGAATGTTTGTCCAATTGCACTGACACAGAGGTCCAAACTCCTGAAATTGATGGGGATCCTAGGAATGGCAAGACTTCAGTATCATAAATCCTCTGCCAAAAATCTGATCAAATTTGGACCTGTTTACTTTTTGCATCTCATGCTAAAAATGAGCAAACTGAGGCATCTCACTGTTGCCATTGAGTTCAGAGAAAGTAACTAAATCAAAAATAACATGCATGTAAAGTACTGTGTTACGTTATGGTGCCAGAACATAAGGGTAGACTCTGCAGGGTTGGATGTACATGACAAACTTGCCATTCAAGAGCTTGTGACCTGAAAAATGCACCTGCCCCTTAAATCTAAACACTGCTGACCAAAACCCTCCCAAGTTTAATAATCTGTTGCAATATTGAAGTTTCTGATATACTTCCTTTCCTCTAAACTGCTCCCTCTCCATAGACTGTTGTGAAGGAACAAGTATGTTGATTTCCATTAGATGTTTTATTAAAAGATCTAGTAGTTATGTAATTTTTTATCAAGTATAATGTTAATTGTATTTTCACAGGGTTCCAAAGAAGTGTAAAACAGAATGCTAGGTTTAATTGCAGAATACTAAGTGCAAATTAGGAAGGCTTTCCTATTTAAAGGCAGAGAATCTCAAGGGGAGTATAGTAAGACCAGGGAAGTACTCCTCAGAGTGTTTGTTATTGTATACAGGAAGGGGATAATCAAAGAAGGGAGACAGAGGGGAAAATATACCCAATCTGCCATATGGCCAAACACTAGCAAGGCTTTCTGCTGAAGGGAAAAAAAATGAAGATTGCAGCAGGGTTGCATCCTCTTGCTCAGTAAATAAACAGTGCCTTTCCTAACACCAGGTGTCATGTTGGGCACTGGTGCAGAAGAGAAAATAATAGCTTGAAAAGGAGCCTGGTATGGCACTGGAAAAAAGCAAGATGGGAATTACAAAAATGTCACTCACTTTCATGGCCCAGCCAACTAACATGCATTTGGACTCAGTGGATGGGATCTTTCAATGTTATTGTGTCTCAGCGTAGGTAATATTTACCTGGCAATTTGGCCAACATGAATAGAAAAGAGAAAATAAAAAACCATGCTGAAAGCATATTCCAATGTTACTTTTCTTTATAACTTGATATTAACTGAAGAATAAGCAAAAGCTCTGATGCAAAGATACAATACAAATGCTGACACTGAAATTCAGAGTCCTGCACCATTTCCAACAGGGAAAATATCATACTGACCGCAGTCTGTTTGGAGGTCAAACAAAATCAATAGCCTTTTTCTAGTCTGTCTCTAAGCTAAGCCTCTTTCAAAGGCATCCAAAGAAAATGGATCATCTTTTGTTGTTGTGTGTGGGTTTTTTCTTCTGTTGCCAAACATTCATACAAATATAGGAGACTTCTTCCTCCCCTAACATACTGATAAGATTATATAGGTGTCAAAATATCCCATCAATTTTATTACACAATAGATGAGCTTGCAATTCTTGAGGAGGCAGCCATGCTGGAAGCTGGTTAACACTTGGTAAAAGGGAAAAAATAAATCAATGAATCTGATTGATCAGGAGTTATATTTAAAGCCAGTCGTCAATTAGCTTAACCCAGGTTGCAGCTAAAGAGCACAGCAATTTAGCCCCAGGAGCCAAAATTTGCAGCGTCTCTTCCTGCTGAGAGACAGATATTGGTTTTAGCCATGTCAAACAGCAAGGAAATGGTCTACAACTGAAAGTCACATTTGCAAAGTTAGACTCTAAGGCTCAGGACAGAAGTTACACATGAACTGGTTTAGGTGGTCAGAAACTGGTTTAAACCTGTAACAGAACAGAAGTTCAGTGTACATACACTGCTTTCAAAATGGCCAAAACTGGTTTAAGATAAACCTGGTTGGATGTAGTAACAGATTTAACTAATTTAGGTCAAACTGGTTTGTGGAACTTCCGTCCCAAATCCCTTCCTGGTTAAAGTTCTCAGTCCCCCAGCATCCCAGGATGTTTTGTTGCCCTGGGCTATGCTGTCTGCTCAAGCAGAGCAGTGACTGTCTTATTACTCTGCTCCTTAGCCTGCTTCCTGCCTGCATCTGTCAGCCCATAGGGACTGGGGAGCAGGGACAAGGGAACAGACCCCCCCAGCCAGGGTCTAAACAGCCCATGGGAGGAGGGAAATCCCTTGTGGTGGGGGCTTTTCAACCCTCGGGAGCATTGGCAACACACAGCTGGTGCACATGCACCCCCTGAAATTGGTGATGCACCCCCTAAGCGAAGCACTGCTGATGCGCCAACACTGTTGCGGCCGCCTGTGGGAGCTCCCCACTCACTGCCACCACGCCCCCACTACCTGTGGGCGGTCGCCATATCCCCGCAGCCTCCCGGGGCACGTCAGCAGCCCTTCCCCTTTCCAGCTGCTGATTGCTCCAGGTGCTGCCATGGGAGGGAAGGAGAAGTCATGCAGCTCAGCATGGGGGCACGAGGGAGCCCTTGCCTTGGGGGCTTCGCCCACCCAACCCAGGGCAGCCCCAGGTTGCTGAGGGGAATTCTTCCCCTCCCAAGCCCCATTGCTGCTTGCCTTACCCCTACAAGTCTCAGGCAGCCTCAGGGAGCAGAGGGAAATTCTCCTGCTCCTCCACAGTCAATTTTGCCTCAGCTGATGCGAGTCTCAGGCAAAAAGTAGGTGCAGGGAATGGAAGAATACCTCTCAGCTCCCTGGGGCTGCCCCAGGCTCTGGGACCCTGGACTGGGAGAAACCTCCTGAGGTGAGCCAGCATCCAGACAAGGAGCCTGTGTGTGGGGACAGCAAGGGGTTGGGGACACTTGGCTAGGCTGGCAAGCAGGCTCTAGCACCCCGGACCTACTGGCCTGGGTTAATGCAGGCCTCCCCCTGCCTTTCCCAATTGAAAACTGATTGCCAGTTCAGTTGGTTATCAGTTCAACCTACGCAGCTTAGAGGAAGCTGCCTAGATTAAATCGATTCAGCCCCAGGCTTTTTGACCATCTGTACTATGCCTAACTGAACACGATCACTAGCAGACAGAGCACAAATTTTAAAGCAACCCAAACTGTAGGGAGGGATCCAAGGAGTCTGAAACAGGCCGGGAGATTTTGTCTCTCCCTTTACCCAAAACGTAACGGAGACCACTTCAATGTTGGAGAAATGAATGAAGATGATAGAGTACTATATCCAGTAGGGGAAGAAGCACTGATTTTTATAACACCTTTACTTTTGCAAAAGATCAAAATTTGAAATTAAGTAAAATACTGTCCAAATTTGAGTAGTGCATGCCAAATAAGAATGGAGATCCTTGAAAGATAGATTCTTCACATGTAGACAAACAACAGAACAAATAGAAAGTAGTATATTATTGAACTAAGGAGGCTGAATAGGAACTGTGCTTTTGGGAACCTGACAGTTTCTGATTGCAGGTACTGCGCCACAAGAATGGCTATTGCAGAATAGAGAGCTGTCTCCAGAAAAGACTATGCGACGTGCAGGGCAACAGAACTGTTAAGGCGCAGGCTGCAGAGCTGCACAGACAGCCCCTCTCGGTGTATGCATAGGCATGAAAGAATGTGGCGAGAAGAAGCGCTCCCTCATAGGGTGGTATTTTCCATTGGTAAGGATTCCTCTAAGAGAAGGAAAGCTTACAGGTAGCCATGCAGCAAAAGTGGAAGGCAACACAGCCCATGCAGTTGAACTGCATTTGGAAAGCTCTGTTTTTACCTGTAACAAAAGAAACCGTTTTGCCAAGCGCTGCAGATCCCACAAACAAAACCCTAGGGCACGTCCAGACAAGCGCAGCCATGCGGTACATGCCACATGTTCAGCTTTCTCCGCACTCCAGAGAACAGCTGATATCCAGGGGTCAAAAAATCCCATGCTGCAAGGACAGTGCACGCTGCTCAAAACCAGAGCCTGACTGGCTGCAACCATGCTCCAGCTGCTGGCAAGGCTCTAAGTGGCAGGATCGCCACAGCTGCAGCCCCAGGAGGCCCCCGGGACCCCAGCTAAGGCCCCACAGCCTCCCCTACCCCACCCAAGCTAACCCACCATGTGCCTGAGGGCGCATGGCACAGGCATTCCCTGGGGACCAAACGTCCACGCTCATGTGGATGTGGCCCTAAAGTACATGCAGTTAAGCATAAAGTGGAGGAGGAATTTGTTACAGATATTGTTAAATCAAGCAAAATCAATACAGAGGGACTGGATTTTGTTAGCACAAATGCAAGGAATGAGGGTTTCATTTAAACTGGACACTGGGGCTCAGGTTAACATTTTACCAGAATACAAATATAAAAAATTAAGATTGAGACAAAAAGTGAGTCTAACAAATATCAAAATAACTGGCTATTCCGGGACAAATATACCAATGAAAGGAAGATGCATTGCTAGCATCCAGTATAAAAAAGAGAGAATACCAAACTCCAATTCATTGTGCTACCTAAGGTGATACCATTTGTAAGAAACAGTCTAGTTAAATGTGTGCTTGCAGTACAAAAGGACACAACATTCATGCATCCTGATGATCTTCTTGGCCATCACAGTCCAAATCTGAACAGTCTTCTTAGGAGAAAGATCAGTTATTCCAGAACATAGGAAGCAACCATGTCCTTATGGGAAGAAATGTGCTTATGGACACAAAGGCAAATACAGAAAGAGGACATCAGCCTCAATAGTCTCTAGCTTATACATTTTGTGCTATGTGCAGAAGCACAGCTGCCAAAGGACTCAAGCCTATCAAAACTTGAAGGAAAAGCTTCCCACCAAAACAAATCAGAAACTGGATTTGATACTTCAGTCTATGAAGAAACTGAAACCTCCTGAAAAGGCTCACGTAGACTTCTTAAAAGCTGTAGAAAAAGGGAAATAGGAAAGTGAGTGGTAAAGACGCACTCCAGAGTGATGTGCTAGTAATCTCTCCTCTTTGGATGTTAACTGATTTTTGTATTTTTTATTAAAATAGAAGATGTCACAATAAAAATATAATTTAAAGATGCTTGCTAATTAGGAAGAAAAAGAAGAGTTGGGAACTGGAAAATGGTCTTTCAGTTAAGCTAGTTATTTAGTGCCAACAGTTATTCAAAAAGCTTGCCTACAGCTCCACAAATAAAGTTTATTGGTGGTTCTTCTCATTCATGTATGGCTGTGTTTACTGAACCTGGTGATCACTACACAGTCCATGCTAGAGACCTCCTATTTCCACTGCAGATGCACCAAATACTGCAGACAATATGCTCATTTCCTCGGATACCCCATGCCCAGAAAGACAGCAAAAAGCTTCGTGTGGCAAAGTGGAGAATTCTGCACTTTGTGCTCTGTATTTACAAAATGCACATTTAAAAAACTTTGCACCAACTCACAGCCTTGCAAATTGGACAACCAGCAAAATGATGCTGCCACTGGCCCCAAATAAGTTGCAGCTTCACCATTAACTTCAGTGGCAGCAGGAATATTGGCAGTTTATAAACCCAGGATTACAGAGTGCGGAAGTGGACAAAGCACCCTGGATCATCAGGAGAACCAAGCATGGGAACAGGAGTCAGCTCTTCAGCATTGTTCCCACATCACCAAAAGTCTATGCACTTTTAGGCCTTCACTGTACACCTCACCTCTTGTTTTAGTTTAAGATTACTTGCCCTTTAACCGGTGTGGGAAGTGGCAGATGTGGGCACACCTGTGACAACTTTAACCTAGCTAACTTGGGTACAAAAAGCTGCGAGGCTGTAATAGCACAGGCTGGAGTGTGACAATGTACAATACCCAAGGTCCAGAGTCCATCTTGGGCTATGGCTTGTGCTAATTTCACTAGCTGTCATTATTACACCTGTTGCTCCATTACATATGCCCCTTATACAAATAATCTACTTCCTAAATCAGCCAACCTTGGCTATATGGGTCATCCATTTAAATAGTACTGTATTCTTGCATTGTCAGTGCAGCACAAATAGGCACACCTGAACTAGATGTAATCTGGCAAATAAAGATAACCATAGCATTGAAAATGCAGCAGCAGGGAACTTATTGTGGACCAGGGCCCAAGTATGTTCTTACCATTCTTACAGGATTTTATAATTCATACTAACATGTTCTTACTGCTGTGGCTACTGAGATTATTACCATATATACTGCTGTGGATTAAAGCTAGATTCAAGTGACCTCAGGAATATCAAAAACACTGCAATTGCATTCTGACAGCAGTGCAGACATTGCATAAAACATGAACACGTAGCATACTATTCCTGATCAGGTCATAAGAATCCAGGTCCACCTGTTTCATGACATTCATGTGCACAGCTTCTATTATAATGCTTAGATACTGGACAAGAGTTTGATTTTACCATACATTTCAAGGATCATCCCATTTTCCAGATAGTACATGAGCAGCTACTAATTATGAACTTAGTTATTCCTTGACTATATTTCCACAGCACAACACAGTGCAGGGCAGATATAACAGAATCAGCTTGCTCAGGTATTCTTGAGAAGGGCACAGTAGCTTAGTCAGAGCATTGCACTAATAAGGCTATAATGCTTCCACTACCTGAGCTCGAGTTCATTCATAAGTTGTCCACGTCTCTCTAAATTGCACTCTATACCCAGTGCTCTCCATTAGCTGACACAGTGAGCTTGATTTCAGCTTGGGGCCCTGAAACTCTAGTGCTGTAAAGTCCAGCAAGAATGAGTTCAACAATAGTCTAAGCAAGACAGTAAAATGCCCACAGCCCACTGTCCTGCTGAGAGATCCAACAACAAGAAATGAAAGAGTAAGTTGGATAGGACTGACTGGGAACATGGGCCAGGCAAGGACAAGGCAAGACAACGGAATAATACTGCTTTGTAGCACTTTCTCAGGGAAGTTTCCATCAAAGGAGCTACTACAGAGCCTGAGACAGTTTTAAAATGTTTTCCCAAGGTAGAACCCACAGGGAAAAGCTGGTTTGTGGTAAAAGCACTTCTGATAACAGAATATAAAGAACAAATGAAACTCCCAGAAAATACTGACAAAATGTCTCTCAACAGTATCTAAGTTGGCTTTAGCTCTTTGAGACCCTAATAAAAGTCAATAAAATAACTTCTGTGAGCAAAAGCTGCAGGATTGGGCCCACTGCTGGGACAGTCTGCTTAAGTATAAGCTATGTTCAATAGAGGGAAATCAGGTCCATGCCAGGAGCACTTTGCCAGTCCTGTACTGCTATAGCAGTACCTTGTAGAAGGAAAGAGCTTTGAAAGATGCATAGCTCATACCAATAAAACTGTGGTTTTGCTAGTGTAGCTTATTTCAGTGCCCCTCTGCTTCCCAACCAAATGAATTAAGCCATCCCAACTTAAGCGTAGTTTTGCTGGTACAACTGTGACTGTACAAGGTAATTTTGCTGAGCTTTGTCAGTCAGGATCTCTCTCACCTCTTCACACGTCTGGCTGATACAGCTCTACCACTAAAATCCTGCAGTGAAGATCTAGCCTCAGAAATATTTGCTGGCTAGACTAACATTTTCTCACTACTGGGGCTCATAACCAGCAGTGTTAGTTTACTGTTGACAGGTAACAGTAAAGCTTTAGTGCTTCAGGGTGGCAAAGATAATGCACAAAGCAGACAACTAGAGAAATAAGTGCAATTACCTCAATGCCATGCTCCCAGCTTCTCTCAGCTGGATTGATTTTCCCAGTGGCTACAAGGCTTTTAAATTTAGTTGTTGGAATCCCCATATTAATAGGTATAAGGTCACTATCCTTTTGCTATTCACCTACAAAAGTGTCACCACTGAAAATGCAAGGAGTCAATTCAATTAAAATGTAGATGGAGAAGCAACTAAAATAAAGGTAAATGAAACTGCAGACTAAATGTCACTCAAGGACTGAAAACAGGTGCTACATCACAGTCTACCAAAATGCATTATATCCTGAACTAAAAATTAACAAGTGTAGCTTTGTTTTCTATGGGTTAAAATGATTTTAAATGTAAAGCCTTAGTGGAGGCATAAGACACAAAAACAAGTTGCATTACTTGAGGAATTAGAGACCCAGTTCTCCTCACCCTCATGGATGCAAATCAGGAGCAGCTCCAGTAGGTGAGGGTTCACTAGTGTCAGATTAGTGCAGAGGAGACCCAGGTCTCTGTTATGATAAAGAGCTCTAGCCAAAAGCCCTTAACTCCCACTGGCTCAGTTTGTTACATGACAAATATCTTCATTAGGATTGCCATGTTGCTATGCTTGTTTTAGTTTTCCAAAAGTAAGAAGTTTTTTCAGAAAGCCATAGCTGATGTAAATGGAATCAACACAAGTAGGCCCATTTACACCAAGTGGCCGCATCAAGACACGCACAGCCATGCAGTATGTGGTGCTGCAGACATCGGCAGTGCTACATAGTACAAACCGCACAGTCAGCTGTTCTCTGCACTGAAAGGGAGCAGCGGGGATGAGGGGGCTTGACCCCTGGATATCCAGGGGTCAAAAAATCCACACACAAAAAGAGCAGAGCAGCGCATATGGAAGCAGCATGAGCCCCTCAAAACTGAAGCCTGGCTGGTCGAGCCACACGCTGGCAGCCAGCCAGCCTCCGAGCAGCAGACTCGCTGCTGGTGCAGTCCTGGGAGGCCCCCCAACCCCTGCTAGCGCCAGCCCGGTGCTTCCTTTGGCCTGCCCTGCCGTACCCGGGGTAACTGCTGCATGCCAGAGGGTGTGTGGCACAGGTGTTCCCCGGGGACAGCAAGTGGCGGCACAAGGTGTCCCACTGCTAGTTGTCTTGGAGGAACTAACATCTATGCTTGTGTGGACATGGCCAAAGACTATTGCCTGTTGCTGACAGAATCCATAATTTTAAACCAAGAATTCAGAATGCCCCAAAAATGCTTCATAACTCACTAACACAATTCTGAAATCATTTTCTTGATGCCTGTAAAGCTCTGAGCTGCATGGGCAAGTAAAGGTAAATGTAACCTGTTGGGATATTTCTCCAAAGCTAGTTGTGCAGACTTCACAATAATCCTATATTAGCAGTTATGGTTTCCATTAAAGTTTTGGGGCTCTTAGGCAATGTGAACCTTTCCACCCATTTTTCAGATGCAAGAATTACAGTGTACAGCAAGGCATGGGATACGATTCCAAGAGAAAACTTGCTATCAAGAAGTAAGGCTTTCACTGTTACTTTTTATTTTTAATCCTTTTCTGGGATGCCGTTCCATTTCTTCGCTTAACCACTGCCCTCTATGTCACCATAGTGAAGGCTCCTCATTTACTCCAGTCTCCAACCACTTCACAGGCAGTTACAGCTGGTCTACACCTGCTCCTCCAGCTTTCCTACTTCAGTTTTTCTCCTGCTGGTGATTTTCTTTCCCAGCCATTTCAAGAATGAAGGGTTAGAGGCTAAGCATAGACAGTTAAAAAGCTCAAGGCTGAAATCAGTTAAATCTTCACAAGTTAGTCTCAGTTGCATAGATTGAACCAATAAGCAAGTTAACAGACATTCACATTTGATTCCAGAAATGCAGTCACATGCCTGCAGTGGCTCAGGCCAGAAGCCAGGAGACACTACAGTATGTCTCCCTGTTCAGCTGGAGTAGACAGCCTGGGCCAAGGCCTGCCTGCCTACCCTGCGAAGGGGTGTTTACAGAGGAAGTGCAAAGCATCCTGGGATGCCGAGTGACTGAGTTAACTTAAACCTGGAGGGAATCTGGGACAGAAGTTCAATAAAGCAATTTAACCTAAATCAGTTAAATCTAATACTACATCCACCCAGTTTATCCTAAACTGGTTTCAGCCATTTTGAAACGGGTTTGTGCGCACTGAACTTATATTGTGTTACAGATTTGAACCAGTTTCCAGCCACTTATACTGGCTTATATATAATTTCTGTCCCTAGTCTAAAAGAAAAATATCAATTGTTTCAACCTGAAGCCTGGATCCCAACAGTATACACTCATCATAAGCTCAAGTGCCATTCACAATACCCTCATTAATACCCATTAATACGCCTGCATCAAAGGCCTATTAATCATTCCAGTTGCATTGTACAATTCCAATTATATGCTGAAGAATAAAAACTACTGGGGCGCTTGTACATGTGACAGGGGTTTAGTCCCCTTAACTGAGACACTAGGTTTGTAATTGTGATGATTAAAAACCCACCATTTCAAGTTAGGGGCTTCTCTGCCACTGTTATGGCGAGGGGCCCAATCCATTTTTCTTTTCTTTTGGCTAAGCCTGCCAAGTTTCCTGTGACCATGGGGCCAGTTGCCAGCTGGCTAAGCAGCCCCTGAGCTGCGGGGGTCCTGGTCCCTCCCTCCATGGGGCTGCCCGAATGGGCGACTAGATGGCTGTGTGCTGCCCCAGCTCAGAGGCAGCGCCCGGTCCAATCTAACTCTTCCCTAAGCCTGCCTGCTGGCAGCCCACCCAGGCAGCCCCAAAGGGTGCCACCATGGTGGAGACTGGGGCTGACCAGCAGCTTGCCCACACAGCCATGGGCAGGCTCTGCCAGGCCCCTCCCTGCTTCTTTCTTCAACCCTCCTCCAACAGCCAGGGAGTAAACTGTCAGATTAAGGGCTGCAACGTTACAGGTAGCTATGTTGCAAATTAAACTACATGGGAATGTCATTTATCTTGCAAAGTAACACATTCATTTAAATCTGAAGAAAAAAATGTACGTGTAAAGTGTAAACCGTAAAAACAGGTAATTTTCATCACATGTACAAGCACCCCTGGAGAGTAAGACAGAACTAAAAAGACTGCAGCATGTTGCACCATCAAGTCCTATCTCCTTCCAGCCAAAAATGAACTGATCCAGTCTTGTAGATCCAAGAATGGCCCAAGAAGCCTGGTTAGTGCAATACTCAGGGATTCTGAAAACTAAATCTCATCAGCCCCTTAAATGCTATGCAGAAGATTTCACTTCAGTAGTATCAAATTTATAGGCATACTTATAAATTACCACAGCCAAAACCAGGGACACCGAGTCAGAGAGACATTGTGTCAACATTAAAGCACAAATCCTCTATTACATACAATCTAAAACATTGAAAATGCATATTTAATAAGAACAAGACATTTTTTCCTATGCTGACAAACCAACATAGTGACAATTCACAAAGGGCAAGCTACAGGCTGTCATCCTCTCCCTTCATCAACCCTGTTTTCTCCTCATGTGCAGTAAGAAAACAACATTTTTTTTTGTTGGTCTGCTCTATTTTTTTATTCTCTCTCTCATTCAGATTTGCTTTGTACTTCTTGTGAACACTTTGGAGACTGCTGACACTTTACACATGTCCTCCTCAGCATCTGACTGGCAGGCAATTTGGAAAATGTCAGTATTGGGAAGGCCTAAATTCAGTGGTTGCTGAATGCTGATGGGACAATATTTGGTTCCAGCCACAGATGGTCATACTGGGGGGTATTTTCAATTCCTTTTGTGGAATCTTCCAGCTGTCCATGCAGACATCAGCTATTTCTCCCCTTTAGCTGCAGTAACTCTTTCTGTGCTTTTTACCTTTCTTCTAAATAAATTCTCTTGGAAATTCTGCTCTGTAAAAGTGTTCTTCTTTTCCTGTCTCAAATTGTTCCGAAGTGTTACAGTGCATTCCTAAAGCATAATTGCTGTCTTCTATCCCAGAGGTGGCTGCAGAAATTCCTACGCATATAAAACTTTTAAAAAGCTGTAAGATCCTATGGGAGGAAAGGCCCTGCGAAGAGTATGAGACATCATCATCACCGGCACCATCACTAGAAAAGCCCAAACTTGTCATCTCTTAACTTCAGAAAGACAATGCAGCTGACTGTACCAATCCACCTTAGCTATTGATATAGCCTCCAGAACTACAGCATCTGAGCAACTCACAACTTTTAATGATTTTATTCTCGCAACACAGGTTTGAAGGCACAACCTTGTTGTTTTCTTACTGCACGAGGAGAAAACAGGGTTGATGAAGGGAGAGGATGACAGCCTGTAGCTTGCCCTTTGTGAATTGTCACTATGTTGGTTTGTCAGCATAGGAAAAATTGTCTTGCTCTTATTAAATATGCATTTTCACTACTAGTCTCATATTATGGGTTGGGGACTAAGAACAGAGACTAACTAAAACTGACACAAGGCTAAGCAGAAACTAATGTAGGTCACAAGTCCCACCTTACCAGCCCAAACAATAGAACAGCCTTACTAATGTAAAACTTGAAGACTTATTTTCATTAAAATTATAAATTTAAAATGGTTTTAAAATTATATCAAAAGCCTTTTCAAAGGCTTTAAAACAAACCCTTTTTTTTCTTTTCTTGTAAATATTTAGCAAAATTGGGTGGGACCATTTTTATCAAACATAGTATTAAAATGGTTACTGACATATTTTTCATCTACTGAAACGGAGGCTTTTCTTAAAGGAAAAATCAAACTAATCACTTTGATGACATGTTGACAGTGTTTTCTTTGAACGAGCTGTAGTTAAAGCACTCCCACCGCCATTTTTTAACATGGGGACACTGATGCACGTGGTGCTCTGGGAGCGTCCACTAACTAAAGCACTGCCTCCCTCCCCCATATACACACACGCACACGCTCCTGGAGCATGCGTATAACCACCCTTGGTTTTGTCACTTGCACTGCTGGGCAGCTCGCACTCACTACATGGACTTTGGCGGAACTGTCCCCTCTCTGGCCAGACTAGTCCCCCACATTGTCCAAGATGGGTTTCTCTTGTACTGTTCTCTCCGTCATCTGGCACTGGGCACCGTCAGGGTTGGGATACAGGATATGCTAGACTACACAGTGAAGGGGCTCCTTGAGGTAGGGAGATGAACCTGGCTGGGTGGGGAGGTGGGGCAGACAGTGGGCTCACAGGGATGCATTGGTAGAATATCAAGCAATGGGCCAGAGAGAGAGTTTTGTCGAGGGGAGTAAAAACTCTATTAAATTACTGAAAAACAATTATGTAAACTTGTTTAAATTTTAAAAAACAATGAACATGGGTTTTCATTTTAAAATAGTACATAGAACTTGCAACTATTTTCAGGGCATCTCTGTGTCTGACAATCAAAAGAATGTTTTAATTCAGGAAATTATTAAACATATGGAAAACCTCAGGCACCATGGTATTAGGCTCGATGTCAAAACCTAGGTAAACAAATGCACCAGAACACTGAAGAACACAGTGCTATCATGTTCTCTCTGCCCTTATGAAGAATGAGTCTTTTGTGTGATCCAAGAAATACAACATTCAAAATAATGCAAAAATTCCCTCTACAATTCTGTTGTCTCCCATTAACTGGCACACTATACAGAACTTGCATAAAATGCTAATATCAGTTTCTCTCCTAACAAACACATCTATCTACACTTTCTTTCAGAAGCAGGAAAAAGAAGGGGGAAAAGTTGGGGTTTTCTGTTTTTTACCACAGCCAGGAAAGAACACTTAAAAAGGCAGCTGCACAAGCTTCAAGGAAGGAAGGTCTCATCACAACAAAGCAGAAACAGATATTATATTGACTTGTCTTTGGGGTCTGGCATTCACATTTTCATAAAGTGCCTACGAAGATAAATCACTATACTAATAATATTTGTATTGATTATCTAAACTGAAGCAGCAATCGACTCCATTGTCTCACTTCCTCTTAAATTGCTCGCAGATGGGATCCTATTTCCTATTCTGCATTTCTAATGAGAACACTTAGAGTGCATGTGCACACACACACACACACACACACACACAGATAGAGTTAACCAACCCCCCCAACTGACTCATAAAAATAATGTTCATAGCCCCCCACCATGTGAAAGCCTAGCCATGGTTTGCTAACCCCAACACCACCACTGATTGTGGGTACCAAATATTTCCAGGCACAAATGCTTACATTTTCAAAAGAAACTAGTGATTCGAGGGTTTCAGTTTTTAGATGCCCAGCTAGGGACCCCTTAAAAAGGTATATTTCAGAAAGTGCTGAGCCTCTGCCACCTGAAAAGCAGGCCCTTTAATTGAGTTTCAAGTTAGGTTCAGAAATGTTGAAGTAAAAAACTACCAGTCACTTCTGAAAAATCAGGGCAAATACCCCATGCTTGCTCAAAAGACAGGCAATTGACAGGCAGTTGTGGAATTGATAATTGTGCATATTCATTGTGCACGCAGTATTTTAGAGAGATAAATATTGAGGGGGGTAGACGGAGGTCTTGAAGAAGGCTGGGAAAACGTCACTATTTGAAATAGATTTTTCATAGCCTTGCTTTTTACTCCTCATCTGTCCTAAACAGAACTTCCCTCTACCTTGGCACAAAGACAGAACATAGGAAAGAGAAGAAAAAAAAGAGCCAACAAAAAAAATGTACAGATGGTTCTTATATAAGACAATTACAGCATATTTGAAACGGTTGCTGAACCTTTCAGAATAGAATCTAAGGTGATGGTAATCAAGCCCTCTCGTTGCCCAGAGAATCCTGGGAGGTCCAGCAACAGCCTTACTATTAGTGCTTTAACAAAGCAAGGAGCCTGCTTGCACTGTTTCCAATTCATCCAGCTGCCCTGTCACACTCAATGTCTCCTCACCCATTTTCAAAGGAAAACTTTGCCACCGGACGCTTGCACCACCCAAATGAGAAGGGAAGACATTACAAAAAGGCAATCAGTGGATGTTGTGCAAAAAAAAAAAAAAAAAAAAAGACAGCATAGCAGCTGGACAGCGAAGGCTTCCTTGGTTTAGCCCAATCACATGGCCCTGTATGACTGTACAGCTGCCACGGTGAATGATCATCGCTATGCTGAGGTCAGCTCTGCCCCCAGGCTAAGTAAGTGAAAATAAATGGTTTAGAAGATAAAAGGTCTTTAAAAAAAATTATTTGTCTTGTTGTCATGTCAAAACTGTAATGGGAAGAGACTGGAGGCAGCAATACCTAGTTTAAATAGGAAACAGCCATCCTGATGGTTTGGCTGAATAAATTACTGAGCAAATCACAGCTCATTCAGAGTATTTGCTGATATGTACTAAGACAGACAGGCCCTTTTTTTCTGCATATACCTGGCTCTTGGGAAGCAAAGCAGATTTCTAAAGGTTAAGCTTTTAAGTCATGCCTATGGAAAGATGTCTGTATGTAACTAGCCACAGTAACTATTTGGGGTATTGCCTCCCCTCTAGTAAGTAAACACTAACTCTGTGCCTTCCAGGCACAAGTAGTAGTTTTCATCTCCTTTCCTTCCCCATCACCCCTATTCCCAGGGGAGCTATAGTCAATCTCAACTACAGGAGGAAGGAAAAGGGTTAATTGGTTTTCCCAAGGCTGTTAAGGTACCAGAAATACTGAGAGAAGGGAATGACTTGCTAAAGGTGGGGCACAATGGCAATGGTATTTTATATTTGCTTCCAGATTTTGAGATAGAACAAATGGGATTCATTAGTGAAATGAGTTTAAGGATTTCTAGATTAGCTATCAGGCAGTAAAGCCCAAAGAACTCCTCAATCAGCTCATTAATTCAGTATGAAAAGATAGCGATTCCCAAACTAGAGATTATAGAGCATATGAGTAGGGCTGTGAGCCCCAAAGAGCCCCTACTTCTCCCAAGGCCATAATTAACAGAGGATGGGGACTTACCATGCCTCAGCTGCTCTTCAGTAACTATCTCTGTACTGGCTGCTACCCTGCAGTAAATTAATACTAAACCGGGGCAACTTAGACCGGTTTCATTCAGAGGTAACCCGCTGCAGTTCAGGTCTTACTGGGTACATCTACATGTGTATATTAATGCAATGCAAGAAAATCTGCCATGAGTTCACTGCTCCCCGGTGCCACATTTACATGTGCACACAGGACTGCAGAACCTTGAGCCAAGTTGGAGCGGCCCCAGCTGGCAGGGGCCATGAGGGAGTCAGTCTACCAGCCGGGGGCTGCTCTGACCCAGCTCAACGTGTTGCAGAGGCGCTAGCTGGGCCATGAGGTTGCTTCAGTGTAAGGCTTCAAGCAGCCCCTACACTGAAACACCCTTGTGCCCCAGCCAGCTGCATCATCATCTACATGTGCATTGCTGTAGATTAAAAACTCCACAGCAGGATAGCACTTGTAAATACTTAGAAAGGCAGCTGCACAAGTACTATACTGTAAATACAAGTACTATCCTGCTGCAGATTTAATTAGTTTCCTGCGGCCTAATAGGGCTCCTGTGAAGCTAATTAGTCAACTCCGCAGTAAATGTCTCATGCAAATACACCCACTGTCAGGTAAAAATGGCCACAGAGGTACTGCACTTTCTCTTGTAACACCATAAATTAAATAGGAAACAGCACATGAACAGTCACCACTTTACGAGTTGCACCAAATTGGAGATGTAACTGGAAAAAACTGGGGGAGAGCTGCTCTGGCTCCCTATAAATCTCCAAGTGGAATTCAGGACTGGATTTAAACTTCAGCGCATAAGACCCAATTATTCTCTACATCACAATGACAGACATGAGGCGAGTGGTAGCACTTAGGCTGAGACTCCCTGAAAAACAGAGGAAAATGCTGGCAAGGCACACAGCAACTGAAGTCAGTGAAGATCTTTCAAGATACTTCAGTGGCTTAGCATCAGGCCCTTGGAGAGGCATGAAGTTTAAAAAGAAGTGTTTGGTGCCTGAACAAAGAATTAAGATGAGAGACTTCATATCTAAGTACAGCTTCCCTTTTAGGGCAGATACAAACATACAATTAGCTCAAAGCATTATTATAAACTGGAATGCTTATTAGAAAGCATTTTCACAAAGGGGTCAGGCTAGTGAAATATTTATTGTGCTTTAGAAGAAAGCACCATGAGACAGTAAACTATAATAAAGATGATGACTTATCTACATATAGCACATTCCTTCTCCAAGGATCCCAAACGGCTTACTCAGTATAGCTAAAATTTATTCAAGTGCAGATGGCAAACACAGAATACCTTTTTTCTCTCTTTAAATCTCTGTTTTGAGGGCTTACATAGTGTATAGATCTTGATCTGACCCTCCACATAGGAATGAATTATGCCCGACATACATTAAAATTCTCATAGCTCTAAAAAGACAGGCATCTCTGGGGGGGAACCCATCAGCCAGGATGGACAACCAGTGGCAGACATGCCACACAAGCAGTATAGAAAGTAACTTCTCATGGATATACCTTTAAACTCCTCCACAGTGTAGCATTAGACTGTGACAAATATACTTTAAAACAAAATCACACAGCTGTGAAATACAGATGAGCCAAAGTGCCTTCAACCCAGCCTAGAGAGCTGCATCACACCAAGTGAACCGGACACAAAGATAGTGAACAAACAGTATAGAATGTCTTCTGCCTTTTGTGAAATGAAAATAAATTAGAGAGCTCTAGTGTTTCAGGTCATTGATCTCTATCTTTCCTATCTGTACCATTTATCTGAGATAGAATATAAAGGTTCCAGTTCCCTTTTTTGGCAAGCACATTAATTGTTGTTTTTTCTTTTCTTTCTTGAGGGTTTTTTCCCCCTCCTTCCATTTTCTGAATGAAAAGAGCCACTTAGACACCTGGTAAAGAAGTACTAAGCTTGTAATAAGAATATTGTTTTTCCAAGCTAGAGCAAACTACCTCAGAGTAGATTAAAAGATACTAAAGTAAAAATTAATTAGTTTATGGTCTTTTAAGAGATAATATTTTGCACATGTACATCACCTTTTAGCTAAGGGTCTCAGAGCACGTCAGGAACATCAATTAAGCTTTAAATCTCCCCTGCTCGCTTTTGTGAGATAGATAAGTATATTTAGATTAATTAGTGTTTCTGCAAGTGGTAGGCATTATTATTAGATGTAATTTAGTCTGATAATTGACTTATCTGTTTAAATGGATTCCCATATATTGAAAAAGGGATAAAATTCATCTGACTAAAAGGATTAAATTGACTCCATTCATTCTATTAACAGTTTTAATTCTCTGTTTAATAAATTAGACACAGAGGGCCAGATCCTGGTCTCTGAGTTAAGGCCCCTTTGTGCAAACCCAGAATTACACACCCGAATTATGTTGGCCATTTTGTCCACATCAGAATTTGCACTTGTACCCTCTGTTTGGAATTTCATGTCACCATATTCGCAGCTTTCTTTTACTAAGAGCAGCTCTATAGAAACTGTGCTGTGCTAATTACTGAGGCTATAGCTTTGAAACCACCACCTCACTGACTCAGACTTGATTTCACTTCTCTCCACATCTTTGCATTAAGCAATCTTCCAAGTGCAAGACTGCTCCTCATTTGGAAGATCAGAGTGTCTACTGGTACACAGAGTGAAATAATTCACTCATCTAGGTCAGGGAATAATTGCATGTATGCATGCACTCAGAAGTGATACAATAAATTCAGTGGTTGGAGACATGCTTAGGAACACACATAGTATTTCAGCACATTTCCCCAGAGATAACTCCTACCTTCTTCTTCCAGACTTGTGCCCACAACAGTTGCCATTGCACTAACCAGCAGATTTGCACACGGAATTTAGAACAATTAAGGCTGTGGCAATGACAATTTGTAACAATTAAGGATACACTCATGACAACCTGTTTGGGCTTTTTATGCAACCCAGAGGGCATAATACATGTTTGAATTCAACTCCTGTTCTACTTCCTCAAGCACCTTTTCCAGTTTTTGTCTCAACTTTTCAGACACCCTTCCTTCCAGAATGATCTTTGGACATGAACTCCATCTCTCCTCTGTTTACTTTCTGCATTAACATTATTTCTTCTTTCTGTTCTAACTAGTGATGTGGAGTTAGAGGACTATCCCCTAAAATAGTAGCAACATGCCCTAGAATAGCAGTTAGTAGTAGTCCAACCTCATTAGACTCAAGATGCCACTTGTTATTCTTAAGGCACCCATCAAAAATGCCAGCTTTTAGCTCGCACACATTTCTTGACCACAGAAAAATAATAGAGCAATTCTTCTATGGCAAGGAATCAGAAAGATGACAACAGGTCAAAATGGTTTTGACACTGTGGATTCCAGGGTGCCACACACCCTGGTTGAGAATCGCTTCCTTAAAAATAAATAAAGATGGCATTAGGAATCAGAAACTCCCAAATTTTAATCCTGGCTCTGATTTACAGAGCCACATTCCTGAGAGAATACTAACACCTCCCCTAAGTCAGCACCTGGGGCTCATGCCCTGCTCTGCTTCCCTCTCCCTTCTCCTTCCTCCCTCACTAGTTATGCTACTGTCAGAAACTGAAGGGAAGAGAAGAAAAGAGCACAAGACTCCTCTGTGGACACTGCTTTGGGTTAAGGGATTGCCTTTGAGTACTGGAAGATAAATATGTGTCTTTATGTATATCTTAGGAGATTGGATGCATCTTTAAATGGCAACCTGTTCGGGCTTTTTATGTAAACCCGGAAGGCATAATACATGTTTGAATTCACTCCTGTTCTACTTCCTCAAGTATATCTTTAAATGTTAAATTTATTGATAAGTTGGATTTGTTAATGAAGTTCTTAGGAAAAAAAACCCAGCCAACTGGTAGATGAGAGGAATAGTACCTCTTTACGCTGCAATATTTAGATTTGGTTCTAAAGTCAACTGTTTAGATCCAGAGATCTGGTTCAAATCTCTCTCTGGTCCTGATCAAAGGATACTCCATAATAGTGCCCCTGGGGGAAGGAGCTCCTTCAAAATAATGAATCCTGTGTCCTTGTCTTTGTAGCCAGTGCTGGCTGTAACACAGATGGTTCACCACCTCAGTGACTCTGACATCCCCCACCCCTTCATTATCACAGCCAGCAGCACTGCATGGGCCGCATCCTGGATATTCAGGCCCCACTTATGCTTTGAGCATGCCTGTACCATGTATGATGATGCATGGATTTCCATAACCCCTCAGCACTACTGCAGGTGAGAGAATCAGAAGGCTGGGCAAACCAGGGAGGCTTAGTTTTAGCAGTCAGAGAAGATGGGCTAGGATTCATCCATTTGAGGTCAGAGGGAGATTTCAGAAACTGAAGATAAGCTGGGGCTTCAAAGTGGGAGACTGCAGCATTCTCCAGAGGATGTCCTCGGAGCATGATGAGAAGAAACCTGAAAAAGTGCAGAGCTCCCTGCTGCCATACATGAGCTGGACATGCCAGTCACAGCATAGTTTCCAAATGGGACATCAGCATCCCCCTCTTCTAAAATGTATAGCTCATATTTGGGATTGTGGAGAGCTTTCAAAAGAGACCATGCATTCATGACAGAGACCAGAAAAAGGACAAAAGCAGCCAAATAGTGTTATCCGAGCACCTAACTGGGATTCTCCTCTCCCATTCTCCTGAGGAATTTTGGAAAAGCAAAGCACAACATTTACAAGCACCCTCACAAAGGCTTTGTTAGGTATAATGAGCTCAAGCGACTAGGGCTTTGGCCACACAGTAGGACTTGCCTCATTTCCCTGAGACTATCAGAACTATTTCTTCAAAGACACAAATGACACCTAGGTCTGATGTGACAAATCTCCTCTCCACAGGTTCCCCATGAGAGTAAATAATTTTCTGCAAGATTCTTTCTTTGGCCCATATCACAGTCCTGTACATGACAGATTTCATGTACACGTCACACAGGCAGTGTATGCTCATGAATTTCTAAAGTAACGTTCAACTGTGAGCCAGATATGGGGCAATAGTAAATAAGGTGCTTCTACTTTCCAGGTGGTTTTATGTTCTGCTACAGCACACTTGGCGCAACTTGGAGAAAACTACAATGCTGGGCTCACTAGACTAGCTTTTTGATCCTTTAGCTCTGATCCTACAACTCTTTACTCAGAACTCCAATTTAGTCCAATGGGAGCTGGGAATAGCACTGGGTAACTTCAAGTATCCATCCTTAAATCCCTTTCAATGAGGGATGCCAAGCTGACTAAAAACATGCTAGAGAGTATAAAGGAAAAAAATAATTTTCCAAATAGTTTTTCTATTTCAATTTCACAGCAGCATTTCTTTTATAAATCCCTGGCATAAGTTAAAATACAGGTAGCCAGCTCCAGTGCTGAGCTACAGGGAGTTCAACCATTTCACTGTGAAGAAAGCTTGGTTTGTTTCTTTCAGTTCTTTTGCTTCATACTTCCCTGAGCTTCAAGTTGAGCTTGGGACTGCAAACAACCCCAAAGCCCAAAGTAAAATTTGGCCAAAACTTGCAACATCCACTTGCTTTTAGCTTAAATATAAATTTCTCCCCAGAACCTAAGATGAGGAAGAGCAATCGCTCAAGACAGCTGAGACTCATTTAAAATTTGGCCCAAGGTTGCTCAGAAAGTTTTCAACCTCTGAAAGTCAGGACTATAGTTCAGGTTGCAATGGCATCAAAAAATCAGCTAAGTTTGGGACTTAGCATATATTTTTTAATTATCTACATGTTGCTGCCAGTGAGCTGCACTTCTGCAAGGTACTGAGAAATTTTTCCCCTTGAATGGGATACAGCTGGATAAATAGATGGAGCATTCTCTGAAACATCACTGGAGGACCTAATAGCCAAATAGGCCTAATTGGATATGGCAAATTCTTCATCCCTACCCTTCAAGAATTCTTCTTTTACCATTTGGGTTTGCCTTGCATCCTTCTGTTGTTCTCATCAAAACACATTAATTTCAAACTTTTTTTTACTGGAACCTTGCTGGTCACAGTAAACATTCTTACCATATTTATCTCCATCTTCTCCTTTGGCACTGATCCTCCTGCCTAGCACTTGGATGTGTTTTCCACTTGTCCTGCTGTACAGCTGATAGAGTCTAAGCTGCTTCCTGCTTACATCATCCCTTGCTCTTGTCTGATTCTCCACATGTATCCGAAAATCCACATTCTCCTCGGCAACAAACATCTAGTAAAAGAAGGAGAAAGGAAACCTTGTGAAACAAAAACAGCATTTTATGTACAGAGTTTACAAACCTACTGGCCAAGGAGTGCAACACAGACAGTCTACTTGGGCTTGGCTTCACTGAAGCTGCTCATATTGAGTAAAGACTGTAAGATCAGGTATTCATATTACAATTCTGGTTCTGTCCTGAAAACTGAACCTGCATTCTACAAATGAAACGGTGTCCTACCCTCTTTTTGCATTGACGCTAATAATTAACCCTTCTGCAGGCTCAGTTCTATCCTGATTTAAACCTGCACACCTTCCTGGCCTTGAAACTGTACCTCATTGACAGCTGTATAGACTCTACCACCAGTCAGCTCGCACAGGTGTCAGGTACTGGATCTGTAACTGAGATTGCATAGAAGATTCTAAGGAAAATATACATAGAAAAATTCTGGCTCCACCCCAGGTAGTTCTGTAGGACTAATGGCAGGTAAAACTATAGGAAAAAACTGATTTCTTAAATTACTCAGATGAAGAGGTCAGACTCTGTCTGTGCACATAGAGAAAATATGTTGAATGAGGTGTCATTTGCATGTAGCTGCTTTTCAGAATAATACTTTGAACAGTTTAGCCAACTGCAAAGCAGAATAGATCCAATTCATTGCGTAAGTCCTATTCCTGTGCATGTGCTTGAGCTCCCTGCTCCAGTTGGATCATAGCTGAGGAAAAGGACATTTGGACCAAAGAACAAGAGCACACCTTGCAGAATGAGCTACTGTCAGCAGGGTTCCCCTGTGCTTAGCCATTTTCCATCATTTTTCTGGCTTTTGTGTTGAGGAGAACTAACAAAATTTGACTGTAGTTTTAAATCTAGTCCTAGCTCCCTCCTCTAGCAGACACTTTTCAGGGGATCTCATTCCAGGATTAACATACATTTATTCCGTATATGTCAGAGGAGAGATATATTTTTGCCTGCAACAAAAAGCATCCCAGTTGTTACAAAGCAAAGGACTAAGCTACCAACAACTTTCTGAAGAAAGGACATTCTGGAGTTTCCCAAGAGGAAGTCTCACCAACCCACAACCCTGCTACTATTTCAGTCCCTGGAAATATTCCCACCTTAATTTAACATCAAATGCAAAGAAGTGAAATTAAATTGCTATCTAAAATTTATTATACTCATAGCAACATTGTTACCTTGTTTTATTTTACCTATGAGAATCTCCCATACAGTCCCTGTGTTGGACTGTATTTTGGCAGAAAATTCTCCTCAAATGACAAATCATTCACCAGCCAAAAAACAGTGGAAGATTCTTGAGCCACCAAAAATAAATAAATCTATGAGAGGGAATTGCTTCTTTTACTAGTAGGTCCTTGCCCTCCTTCCTTGCCGTGCTCACAGCCCACAACCCCCACCACCCCGGCTGGGCAGCTTGTCCCAGCCCCAGCCCCAATCCCTCTCTCCCCCACACCCCTTCCCTCCCCCCTCCACAACTGACTTGCAGCTGGAGGCCAAATCTTTTCCAAATCGATTCAGAGGCTTCCAATTCAATTCTGAGC
This sequence comes from Crocodylus siamensis, assembly GCF_052110815.1. Classification (NCBI taxonomy): domain Eukaryota; kingdom Metazoa; phylum Chordata; order Crocodylia; family Crocodylidae; genus Crocodylus; species Crocodylus siamensis. Next base: position 32,000,091 of record NC_143404.1, on the reverse strand, counting down.
TTTTAGTTGGTTTCCTAATTCAATCTGGATTCGGAGAATCAGTCACCGAATTGGGCCGAATCTCCTCCAGATCGAATCGGCTACCAGAGCTTGACACAACCCTAGTGGTCACCCCTGTGAGAAGCTACTTGCAAAGGAAAAAAAAAAAGTTTGGTGAATCCCAAATCAGTCCTGTTCCAGTCTGAGATATATAAGGATGAATAACCACAAGAAGTCAAAATGAGACCCACTTCCACTCCTGCTTCTGTTACTTTGTACCTGGAAAGGTGCTTAGAGTATTAAATGCTGCTTAAACTCTAAAAAGAGCTTTTGCTTTAAAATATTTGTACATTTATCAAGTACATGAGAACAGTAAGAAATGTGACCAGCACTAGGTGGAAAAGCCCAAGCTCAATCTGTCCTGAAAATTCAGCCCCTCACTGAGCAACCTAAGCAGAAGTATTTTATGTGGTGTAGAGACCACATCATTAAGGCTTCTAGGTCTGCAACATGTAGGATTGGCTTACTGCTCTCATTAAACACAGGAAATATGCTATTTGTACCCCAGGTTCTGTGAAAGGAACCAATTTAATTTAGGACAGAAGAATAAGAAATTTGAAAGAAATTGTAGGAGTTAACAAAATATGCAAATCTAAAAGAACAGAAGATGTAAGGAGACAAAGTAACATTCAAAGTAACAATATGAAGGAAGGCGAGGACTTAATAAAAGAAGCAATGACCTGTAGCACAGAAAGCAACAGCAGAAATAGGCTACTCCACCTACAGGACGGTACAGGAGATTAAAGGAGTCCTTAGTCCTGACATCGCCTAAGCCTCCGGTTTAACCAGATCCAGAGTTTCCTAAGTCACTGGCACTGAAGTGAGCAGAATTTGGCCTGCAATGTTAATAACCTATTTCTCTCACTTCTTACCTTTTTTTCATTTTGTTTTCAACTGATGCTGCTAACAAAGAAAATTAAACTAGTAAAACTAGACAGGTTCAAATAATATTGACAGTCTGCCTCATACTCATAAGAGCAAGACTATTTGTAGCTAAGACTTTGGCTCCATAATTTTAAGATTTAAAACAGATTTTAAATCAAAATGACATTGTTACAATGCTTTCACCACATGCTAATGAGTTTCACATTTTTTCTAGAAAAAAATAAAACAGGTGGGATGTGAAGTTTGTTTTTTTTAAAAAAGGAAGGCTTTAAGTCACCAAAGCCACACATTTTCTGGGACAAAAGTAATTACTAAGCTGGCATAGCTTTGCTATTCCTTTGCCTTAGCTAGGTTTGATTTCCAATGAGTAGGTAGTAGCAACAGCATTATTTTCACAATTTATTAGCCAACAGATTCACCTGCACAGCTAGAAATTGCTTCCTAGCCTCCCAAACTAGATACATATGGCTCAGTGAGAACATGACAGGTCCCAATACTGCTATACTTGGCAGAACATAAGACCCAAAAATATACACATACTTAATGCTTTGCACAGTGCACAATTAATTCCATTCAATAATCCTATATTTTCTGATTTTACAGTTAAATATATATATAAATCTGAGGCGGTATGGACCTTAATTTCTATACATCTACAACAAACTTTTCTCCTAGATTTTAGGAAGAGTATGGGAGAAGTTTCTAATAAACAGAAACAAAGAGATGGATTAAATTGGTGCTCAGGATTACTGACAAAAATAATAATACTTAGGCCCCAACCCTGTTGGGGCATGAGCAGATAGTTGTGCATGTGTAAAGCCATCTTAGCTTTATAAAAACCTCCAAGGGCATAACAAGCTGCCTGCATGCATTAGATTGCAAGATTGGGGCCTGAATTAATTTCCATCATTCAAAGATGGAAATCTATCTATTCAGAGATCAGCAAATTAATCCTTGCAGCACTCCTGTGATGGAAAATTGAGAAAGCAAGGTTTACCACTGCTATAGCCTCCTTCAGGACAGCTCCAGCACAGCTTAGAGCTTGACTTCACATAAAATTAACTCGAATCCCCATCCACACACAAAAGCATTCCCTTGGGCATGTTTGGTGCTTTAAAGTCAAGTTTACTGGCCTGTCGGGGTATAGGCTGCTAATTTGACATGCTAGGCCTATCCACATGGTGAACATACCATGCTTGGGAGTGTCCTCAAAAAGTGCATTTTTTTCCTCCAAAATTAATTTTTCATGTAGTCTCAATCAAACAGGAAAATAAATATATGTCTCTGAAAATCCCTGGCCACTTTTTAATAGTTAAGGGTTTTATTCTCCTTCAACCAAACACTCTCTAAATTTTCCTTCTCAGTTAATTTCTATTAGTACTATATATAACACAATCATACTGAAAATAATGAATTTTCTCAACTCTTATTTTCATCAATTACGTTTCTGTAGATGTAGTTTGTGTTTTTTATGATACTGCAGAGTCACAGGCAAAGTTTTTGCCACACCACACTGAGATTAACAGGGTCATTTCTGTTGACTTGGTTTGATTGTGCATCGGGCCCAAAGTTATGCAAATGTAAGTGAACAGGCCTATGGAACTCAATAGGGCCACTCACCTGCATGAAGGTAAGTGCATGTGTGTAGGTGTTCACAGAAATCAGGTCAAAGTGATGGAAAATATTTACTGACTGCACTAACAAAAAGTTACTCAGTTTCTGAGAATCAGGGCATTTCCCCAGCAATATAATTATATGGATTTAAAAAAAAAATCCCCAAAATAACTCTTGCATTAATTTTCTAAACTTCAAATCAATTTGAGATGGTCCCAAAAGATAATTCCCCCAAACCAGGGCATATTCACAAGTATTGTTTGGACATTTTGTGTCTATTCTGGTTTGCAAGATTGGTCTGCAAAATTCTCCAAAGGAAGTGGAACCTGAGCTACTTAGAATAGCTATCATTATACCCTTCCAACAAATATACTGATAGCAATCATTTATGTTCACTGACATCTTAGTAAATGAAATGATGCACAGTTTCAACTTCCGATTTCATTTTTAATGTTCCATTCTTTGTCTTTTTTAACAGTCTCTTACACAATATTTTTATCTTTACACCTTCTAGTAATAATATACAGCAAAAAGGCATCACAAAAATACATCTAGGAATAGAAAAGTTTATGCCTAGGATTAGATTATATGCCTGCTAGAAAAACAGTAAGCTTTTAAAGTGAGAGATGTATACCACTAGAAATGTGTGCATTTCTGAACATGGGAAATCTTTCTTCACCCATGAGTAGATCTGCTTCCTTTGTTTTACCTGTCTAAAGACCCAGACTGTGGCCACTCAACCCAAACCTGATTTCAAACATTCACAGAAACCAGAGATGACATTTTATACATCTCCAACAATGTAGTAAATGTTTTGCAGTTCTGTTTTAAACAATCAAAAGGATTTTTACTTGAAGTAGCTTCAGAATTAGTACTGAGTTTTAATGAATGCATCTTTCATTTATAAAATGCAGAAAGGATCCTGTGCAAATGCAATGTTAAGGTTTTACAATTAAGGAAGTTAACGAGTTAGTCAAAAGCTACAAAAATCCCACTATTCTGATAGCTATATTGGGGGTCAGCCCTGAACGTGCTTATGATACAATTCTGCAGACACCACTGCATGTTTAACTGTAACCTCATTGAAGGCACTGCAGTCCTTACTACATCCTCTTGTATTAACAGCATCTGGCCATTAATCAAAATCTATGGCATAAATGTAGAATGTTCTAGGTCTAGTTTGTGAATAAATGTGTACGCTAATATACTGTGTCTAATATCATACTGAGGTATACTATGAGACACAAAGGATAGAGAGAATGGCCAAATTAACCCTGTGGTTGGAAGTCAGACTTCAGAATTTTGTGATTTTTGCTTCTTATCATGGAGAATAACAGTCCCCAAACTTCAGAGTACAGACCAAGTCTTTCCTAAAACTAAAATAAAATACAAAATCTCTCTCACTAAGAGCCTTTTTTATTTCAAAAAATAAACAAATCAAGTGATTTAAAGTCCTTTAAAAAATCCAGTGTGATAAGCAGAAAATGCTTACTGCCTTTCAACCACTGAACCAACCTAATATTAATGATTTCTTCCATGACCTTCTAAACACATAAAAGTTAACTCAGTAAGGTCAACAAGAAGATATTCAGGATAGATGTCTCCCAGGTCTGCAGAAAGGACAAACAACAGCTTTGCTTCCATAGTTTTAGAATAATTCCTGTATTACAATTACAGTTTGAAAATGTGCAAGACCATCATCTCTGGAGTTGTTTTTTAAGCATATGCTGATACATAATGCTCCATTTTTGTTGCTGTCTCCTCTTCTAATCTATATTGCAAAGTGAATTGTCAGTCAGGACATTGTTGGATTCAGGCTATACAACCTAGTTAGAAGCAATACCAGATTGGATGTTTCTTGATTTAACCTATTTGCTTCTTTGTGCTTCGAAGCACATTCAGAAATTAAAGCAACACAAAGAAGCAAACATATTCAGAATCACAGCAGGACCGTGTATAGACAAAACAGGTGCCCTAAATTGGAGCGGTGGGTTTAATGTGCCTTAAATGACCTGGGGTGAAACAAACTAAAACTCCTCCAAGGAGTTGTAGTTTGCTGGCCCTACAGCCGTGGAGCGAAGCACCAGGGTCCATGCAGCCCTGCAGGAAGCCCTACAGGCAGCCTGGCAGCAGCCTGGGAAAGCAGGCTCCACCCAAGAAAAGTGGTGAGCCTAATTATTTTTATTCCTCTCCCCCCCGCGAGCCTGGCTCCCTGCCTGAGCTGTGCAGGGGCCCAGTACTTCCTTCTGCCACCGAATTTCCAACAGCGGCTGGAATTAATGCCGCTGAGGCGTGCAAACACCGACACCATCAAAGCAGTGCAAAAGCATTTAGCCCTCTTTAAAGTGTCATGCACACATGCCCCTCATTCCATCTACACACGGCCTTAGAGATCAGTCAGAAAAAGAGCACTACTGAATGACTCTATGCTGGTTCAAACCGAGTAGCGAAGGTGGGGTGACTATACCTCAATTGTACCAATTTAAACAAATATTTAAAATCTGAGACTGGTCAACATTTTTCATCAAACCTATTTTTCAGTGGAAACTGGGGTTTTTAATTAAACAAGTTATTTTATATGAACACCTGCTTTTGATGACAATTTTCTGTTTTCAGGGGGAAAAAAAAATGAACATTCAAAAATTGTTTAAAAGCCAAAAACCAAGATATTTATATTTGCCATGTCACTGTGGAGATTTACTAAAAGTGTAGTTCAGTTACATCATGTCCCCATGCTCCTCTGTGGGTCAGGATTCCCATCAAAACTTTGTGAACAAGCAACCTCAGTTCCAAGTAACTCTCCTCCTATCTCTTTCCATTTCTACTTCTGCCTCCTGATCTCCTTCTACAAAGAGAATAATGCCCCTCTTTAACTCCACAAAGCTATCCCACCAAGCTCAGGGGATGGAGACCAAAGCCCTGAGGTAAGTGGAGAAGTGGGTGACCAGGAGGAAGAGCAAACAGGAGGGGGCAAGAGGGGACGTGTTCTCATTCTCTGGGAGAAATCAGGGCAATCAACTAGTTACCCCACGTGCCTGTACTTGAAAGCATGGAGCATGGGACACAGGCAGGAGGAACTGGAAGTCCTCACACACTCAGGGAACTGTGATGTGACTGGAATAACAGAGACTTGGTGGGAGCTCGCATGGCTACAGCACAGTCATGGATGGGTACAAACTGTTCAGGAAGGACAGGCAGGAGAAACAAGGAGGAAGAGTTGTTCTTTATGTAAAAGAGCTCAATATGGAGCTCAGAGCTCCAGTATGAAACAGAAGGCAGGCCTATTGAAAGTCTCTGAATTAGGGTCAGAGAAGGGAGCAACAAGGGTGATGTGGTGGTGAGGGTCTGCTACAGACCACCAGACCAGGAGGAAGTGGTGGAATAGGCTTTCTTCAAACAGCTAGCTAAAGTTTGCCCATCACAGGGCCTAATTTTCATGGGGGACTTCAATCACCCTGTCATATTCTAGGAGGGCAGTACAGCAGCACGCAGGCAATCCAGGAAGCTCTTGGAGAATATTAGGGACAACTTCCTGGTGAAAGTGCTGGAGAGACCAACAAGGGGCTGTGCTCCTCGTGACCTGCTGCTCATGGACAGGAAGAACTGGTGGGGAATGTACTCGCAGATGACGACTTGGGCATCAACCACAAGATGATTGAGTTCAGGATCCTGAGGACAGGAAGGAAGACGAGCAGCAGAGTAAGGACCCTGGACTTCAGAAAAGCAAAACTATGACTCACTCAGGGAACTGAAGGGCAGAATCCCCTGGGAAGCCATTCTGAGGGGGAGAGGAGTCCAGAAGAGCTGGCTATACTTTAAAGCCTTACCGACAGTGCAGGGACCATCCATCCTGATGTGCAGGAAGGCTAGCAAGTATGGCAGAAGACCAGCTTGACTTAGCAGGGAACTCTTCAGTAAACTAAATCACAAAAAGGAAGCTTATAAGAAATGGAAACTTGGATAAACTAGGGAGGAGTATAAGAGTATTGCTGGGGCATGCAGGGATGAAGTCAGAAAAGCCAAAGCACAACTGGAGTTGCAGCTAGCAAGGGATGTGAAGAGTAACAAGAAGGGTGTCTACAAATATGTCAGCAGCAAAGGGAAGATCAGGGAAAGTGTGGGTCCCTTACTGAATGGGGGAGGCAACCTAGTGACAGAGGATGCAGAAGAGACTGAAGTGCTCAATGCCTTTTTCACCTCTGTCTCACAAGCAAGGTCAGCTCCCAGACTACTTTACCTGGCAGCACAGTTTGGGGAGGAGGCGAGCAACCAACAACAGTGAAAGAGCAGGTCAGGAACTATTTAGAAAAGCTGGACATATGTAAGTCTATGGGGCTGGCTGGGATGCACCCAAGGTTTCTGAGGGAGTTGCCTGATGCAATTGCAGAGCCGCTGGCCTTCATCTGTGAAAACTCATGGTGATTGGGAGAGGTTCCGGATGACTGGAAAAGTGAATACATAGCGCCCATATTTAAGAAAGGGAAAAAGGAAGATCCAGGGAACTACAGACCAAATCAGCCTCACCTCACTCATAGTCCATTCCTAAGCACCTGGAGGAGAAGAAAGTGATTAGGAACAGTCAGCATGGATTCACCAAGGGCAAGTCAAGCCTGACCAACTTGATTGCTTTCTATGATTATGTGGATGTGGGGAGACCAGGGGATGTGGTATACCTTGATTTTAGCAAGGCTTTTGATATGGTCTCCCACAAACTAAGGAAGTATGGGCTGGATGAATGTACTGTAAGGTGCATAGAAAACTGGCTGGAGCATCAGGCTCAGCGAGTAGTATTCAATGGCTCACTGTCTAGTTAGCAGCCAGTATCAAGTAGAGTGCCCCAAGGGTCAGTCCTGGGGCCAGTTTTGTTGGATATCTTCATCAGTGACCTGGAAGATGGCATATAGTGCACCCTCAGCAAGTTTGCAAACTGTGAGGAGTAGTAGATATGCTGGAGGGTAGGGCTAGGCAAAAAAACTTTCATGAGGTTCAGTAAGGACAAGGCAAAATCCTGCACTTAGTACAGGACAATCTCACTGGGGGCTGACTGGTTGATCAGCACCTCTGCAGAAAAGGACCTGTATACAATAAACTGAATTGAACAATAAACAGAATATAAGCCAATAATGTGCCCTTGTTTCCAAGAAAGCTAACAGCATACTGGACTGCATACGTAGAAGTGTTGCCAGCAGGAAAGTGATAATTCCCCTCTATTTAGCACTGGTGAGACCACATCTGGAGTACTGTGTTCAGTTTTGTACCTCCAACTACAGAAAGGATGTGGACAAACTATAGATAGTCCAGCAGAGGGCAATGAAAATGGTGAGGGGACTGGGGTGTATGACTTACGAGGAATGACTGAGGGAATTGGACTTATTTAGTTTAGAGAAGAGGAGACAGAGGGAATTTAATAGCAGCCTTCAACTACCTGAAGTAGGGTTTGGAAGAAGATGGAGCTAGGCTGGTCTCAGTGGTGACAGATGACAAAGCAACGGTCTCAAGTCGCAGCAAAGGAAGTCCCCTACATTAGATATTAAGAAGAATTCTCTCACTAGGAGGGTAGTAAAGCACTGGAACAGGTTACCCAGAGAGGTGGTGGACTCTCCATCCTCGAAGGTTTTAAAGACCCAGCTAGACAAAGCCTTGGCTGGGATGTTCTAATTTGGGATGGTGCTGCTTTGAGCAGGAGGTTGGACTAGACCTCCTGAGGTCCCTTCCAACCCTAATTTTCTATGATTCCTGCTTGTTGAAGAAGCAAAACAAAGAGTACTATGCCTCCTTTTCACTAACTGAAAATCTTCCAGAGTTTGATATGAACAGGAGGACTCCCTTTATTTGATACTGAAAGCATCAATATAGATTTAGTATGAAGATTACAGCCATTCAATAATACAGGTTTTTGTCACATTTATGCAGAAGGAAGAGCAGGGTGGCACCTTAAAGACTAATTAGTTCAGACAAACACGAGCTTTTGTAGGCAACAGCCTGTTTGCCAGATGTAATGACGAAACATCTACATTAGCATCTATGTTACATGCTGCCCTTGCTTCTGCTCGCCTTCAGACTAACATGGCTAAAAAATACCTCTCTGTCACATTTCTGGTGCCCTCTGGTGGGTAAATGAATACCTGTGGATTCCCAGGACTGTGATTCGGAAGCTGAACAGCATGGTGGCTAAAGCGTGGTCTGCCTTGGAATGTAAAAAGGCACTCTGCTCTGGTCTAAGCATGCCTGATAACTTTTTGTTCCATGATGGAACTCTTTATCAGTTGTTAACATCCCTATAATCTAAATATATCGCGTACAGAATAAACCAACTTTGACAACAGATATATATATAAGCAGAATGGCCAATAAAGATCAAAGCAAGATTGGGCATTGGAATTCCTGGTTTCCTCACTCTCAAAGCCACCTGCCTTATGTCTCTGGATAAGTCACTAAAAGCTCCGTGTTTCAGTTCACTACCTTTGCTACCAGGGATAATAATGCTAATTAACTCCATTGTACTGTGCTCAAAGATGTGCTCCATACAAATCCCTGGAGAGTCCCTCACTACATCTTCAGGGAAGATAATGAATCCCTTCCTAAATGCAGTGGGTAATGGCACATTTCCCTGATCCCATTAGGCTACTTGGGGAGAGAGGTCTATCCTGCCCCTTCCCCCACCTTTGACATAGAAAGATAGACTCTTACCTGGCAGCCCCCATAGGACCCTGCTACAGGAGAAGCAACCCAGCATTTCCTGAAGGCAGCAGCACCAGCTCAGAATAAGATGACAATAGAAGAGAAAGCAGGCTACCTAGCAACCAATGACTTCCAAAATAATACCGAGGCCGGTGACCGGGGGAGGGAGGGAAGAGGCATGGAGAGTAGCGGTTTGAAGGAGGTGCCTGTGATGATAGCAGAAGGAGGGTGGCTTTGTAAACTTAATGTCAGTCTGTGATGGATCATAAATCATTCAAAACAGCATCAAATAGGATTTCTGGAGTAAAGTTTTTTTAGCAAGCTGTTGGCACAGCCCTACTTCTTACCTGCCAGAGGTACAGTAACTGCTAATACTGCAACACCAGGCCACTTACAAAGAGTACTACATTTTAGCTGGCATTGAGTTTCCCTGGGAATAATCCTGGTGTGTCTGCTGTGGTGATGCTATTCCAGCTGCCTTCCACACTAAGCCTGGAACAAGCTTGGATATGCAACGTGTCTCTTCCTGAAGCTTTTACATCTCATATGTTGATGCTTTCTGAAATGAAGTACAGTTGGAATCTAATTTCTTTTGAGCTGAACCATTACAGAATTGATTGGAGTGCTTTTGAGTTGCTGCAGTATGTGAAATTCAATGATGTTCACTCAAAAAAACCTCTTTGTTAATGCATTCTAAGTAAAATGCACTTAGAGATGGAGCTGAAAGGATGAAAAAACAGAGGGGACAATAGGGTCAAACCTCTCTCCCTTTGGATTTCAGAAACAGTAGACAGTATCCAAATAGAGGGGTATTCCTGGGTTTGGAAGAGGTGACAGCTCTTCCAGATGATACATATTTACATTAAAATTTTGGCTGGCATCCTGGACCACAGGAGATCTCCCTTTTACATTAAAAGAAAAGACCATATGAAAAACCATATGAAAATTCTGTGGGCTACATCTGGCCCTTAGGCTGCACTATGATATTCCTGAATTATGCAATTTTTAAGAAAATTTGTTATTATTCAGCTAAATGGCCCAGCATCTACTTAAGGCCCAAGCATGACTTTCTAAACCAGCTCTTTTAAGGTAAATTATGCATCAGTGTTCCTGTTATACAATATAACTTTATTCGGAGCAAGGAATCAAAAGACCAAGACACATCAGATAATAAAATACACACCCATGCAAAAAAACCCCATGAAAAACAACAAAAAATGGTTATTTGTGCAATTCTGAGAAAAATGCTTTCGGTTCTCTTTCCACAAACAGAGGAATCAACTGTTGGTGGGGAAGAAGATTTTTCTGTGACTTTTCAGACTCAATCATGTGAAAGTGATCAATCAGTTTGTTACAAAGTGAAATTTTAACTTTTTCCCACATCAGAAAAAGGTTCAGAGATGGAAAGAGTAAAACTTCACTCCTCCCGACTGAATTCACAAATTTAAAAAAACAGTTTTTTCATATGAAAATCGTGACATGGGAATTAAATGGCTGACAAAACCAGTGCTAACTCAAGCAGGGTCTAATAGATTTCATAGACATTAGGGCTGGAAGGGACCTCACAAGATCATCAGGTCCAGCTCCCTGCCCAAGGACGGGGGAAGTCACCAGATGGCAATAATGCACATGGCTTTGTTTGTTCTGTTTACTACCGTACATAGGATTTAAATAATGGATTATTTAAATATTGCTAAATGTAAGCAATTTTAAGATGCTGATCATATCACTAGTTTTCCATGTTCTGCCTGACTCACTGGCTAAAAATCTTTTGGCTATTGCTCACAGATTATATCCATACAAGAAAACAAGACTTTACATGATGCCAAAATACTGTACAAACATATTCATGGATTCAAACCAGTGACCTAGCCAAGTCAAGTTATTAATGAAATTACCCAAAGCTTGTTCTTCTATACACAGAAGCATGACTATGACAAAAGACATTGACTTCTGGCACTTATCTTGACATTTGTTCATCTTCTTAGGAGAGGGCTTAAGTACTGATGGGACGTGAAGAATGAACCATCCTCACAAAAGAACCTGGGACTCACTGAAGCAGTCTTCTGGGTCATCAAGACCAGTTAGTTCCGTACTATCAAGGCAACCAAACAATATAATCCCATTTGTCTCAGCAGGTTATAAGTGACTAGAAAACTTATTCCCTACCTGTAGATAGATCTGATTCTCCAGAATTATAGTCAGCAACCTGCAAGCACTATATTCCCTTAAACCAAAAAAAAATATCTAAACTAAATTGTGACTTTTGAATTAAGGGTTAAAATTATTTTACCATGGAGAAATACTGAAAAAAAATAATGGGGCCACAAATGATCAGGATTGTAAAAGATTGTTGTGTCTTTACTGATATTTCTGCTTTACCCAGAAATTGCCAATCAGTAATCTTCCTTCACGGAGTGATATTTATTGAGAAGCCTTTTGATGGTGCACTGTATTTTTTCAGCTTTGCTTCCAGGAATGAAGTGCTGATGCTCTAGCAAACTAATGACTTCTTTCCAACACCTATTCTATTTCTGTCCCAGTGGGTAGAACTCATTTATTGAGAGACTTCATCATCTTTAATTACACCAAGGATTAATTTGTTCCTCTGTGTTGACACTGTTAATACAATACTGGTTATATCCACATGAGAAAAGGCATAATCAAGACCTCATCCACATATGGATTCTACAGGCACAGGGTTTAGAGGTTGAGTACTGATTATAGCTTCCCCCCACACATGCTTTTCACAATGCTCTCTTTCCTTTTCAAAGATGTCCCCACTAAAACAGGATGGTCCTATCAACTTTCACTGACAAAAACTTCCATGCAATGACTTCTATCCAATATTCACAACAGATCAAGCACTGTGAATTACCTTTAGTGGCATACAGTCAGTCATACAGCCTTTGAATGCTACCTAAACTTTGGCCCATGTTTTGCCCTTGGAAGTTCAATTGGCAGCATCTGAATGGCTGCTTGTCCAAGTGGACTGGTTTCCTGCCTACTGCCCCTGCCCTAAGGTACCCAGTAGTATAAGTAGGTGCCTGTCTATCGAGGCACTTGTATGTTGCCTGACTCCTAACAGCCTGGTCCTGCCTACTGAAGCCAACGATCATTTTGCCAGCAACTTCTGTAGAAACAAGATCAGGATCTAAATGGCAACTGACTTAACACTGGCAACTTATCTTTGGATAGTTCTAACTGCCCACTGAAAACAGCAAAACAAAGAGTAGTATCCAATTAAATTTCCCTTGTACTTCTTCCTTCCTTAAATGGCTATGCTGAAGCCATCCATTTATAATTCAAATTTAATCATGAGCCTCCTCTAGTTTGCTTCTCTTGCAAGTGGTATCAGGAATAATAGTGTTCATTTGTACAAGATAGTGGTTGCTCCACTAGCTTACAAAATTTGGGCTCAGGTAAGATCTTTGTAGGTGATGTTAATGATAAGCCTCCCTCTAGCGCACCTCACCATCATTTCTGACGTACTCAGAGTTAAATTTAATGACTTCAAGACATAGCTTTTTAGAGATGCAGAGCACCTGCTGCTCCTACCATGTTCAAATGGAGTTATGGATGCTCAGCTCTTTATAGGTCAGGCTCTAAGTTTCCTAAAAGATCCCTGTGACTATTCTGAGAAGTATTTATATCCCTCAAAGCACAGAGGGAGAAGCTGGGGCACAGAATTATTAGCTAATTCCAGGTGCCTCTGTTCTGGGGTTCTTGAATTTACACCTAAAGTTAGCATGGATATGTTGAAGAACGCAGGATTGTCATTCCACAGGTAATCTGTGACAGAGTCAGAAATAGAATCCAGATCTCCTGGGTCCTAACCACAAGATTATCCTACCTGTATCTTAGACAGCAAGATGAAGACAGAAAAATGTAAAAGCTGAGGATCTGGCCTTGTATAAATCAATGTTGACTTCAGTGAAATAACATTGATTTGTACAAAATTAGGATGTGTCTCCTGGGATTTACACTGTGTTTGTTAAAAACAATCAAATCAAAGCCTCTCTTCTCATTTAAGTAAAATAGTTCAAATGAAATAGAAATAGTACATAGAAGGAAAAGGAATAGTGCTTAAAGAACAATAAAGAACAAGATTTGAAGAGATAAGTTAGAAAGGAAAGTAAAAATAAAAGACATCACCAGAATCCTCTCGTTTACTAAAATGGATTAAATTCCCATGTCGCTTTCACAAGGTCATTTCAGGCTTGCATGGTGTGTGCACAACCTGAAGTGCAGAAAGTTGCAAAGAGTTAATTCCGTAGCTGTCAAGGTGGCCAGACAGAATTTGAATAGTCTAGTTTTAAGAACTCCAAGTCCTCTCCAATGTTCTGCACTAAATTCTCCAAAATGTACAAAGTACCCATTTACTACTGCACTAATATTTCTTTTTTTTTACTGGAAGGAACATAAGAATAAACTGGGTTGAAAACATCAAGCTGTTTATTTAGTTCTGCAGCTCCCCCTGGACCTCTCCTCTGCAGTGCAGAGCTGGGATGGTCACCCACCACGAACTGTGACCCCTTCACACTGCTGTCTACATAGCCGCCAGCAAGGGTCTAGAATTCTTAGACCTGCTAATCCCGATGCCCAGCAGTGATCAGGCAGGCTGTGCCAGCTCAGAAGTAGAAAATCATCTCTCTCTTCCCTTTAAGGGTGAGTGCTGCGCAGTCAAAACTGTAACTGCAGCTTATGTAGATGTACCTGAGCCAGCCTTGAACTAGCTTGCTTGGGTACTGATAGCAGCATACCTGTGGCAGCACACAGTTCAGTGTAGAGCTCCCTGAGTATTTACAAAGGGCCCCGAGTGGTTTTTGCTGCCACAGCTAAACTGCTGTAGATATACAAGCTAGCTACTGTAGTTTAAAGGTAGATCAGCTGTGTCTATATAAGCTGCTGTGACACTGTTGACTGCATAACAGACATGTCCTAAGGCAACTCAAATGTGGCTTTTATATCTAGTCAACACACACACACCCTATGAGAGCAAGCCTTTTTTTTTTTTAAAGGATCTACTGCAATACAAGAGCCACCTGCTAACACCCTGTATCACTAAGGTTTCACCACAGTGTCCATCATAAACCCCTGTTCCATTCAGAACTTTCCAAAATGTTCCCCTTGAGCTGAAATTTTCTAGGCTGATCCATGCCCAAGTAGTTTTGTCTCACTAAATACAGAACTAAGTCACTATTTATCATGGTTACCTCTTCATCTCCTCCTCTTGTAGCAAAATTGCTTCAGAACATTTGGAGGATTGTGATAATGAAAAAAACCAACCTTTTCTTGAATGGATGAACTGGCTAACATGTTTCGGTTCATGCTGATTCACCACAAAATGTACATTTCCAGAAATAAATTCTGTATTTGGTTTGGATATGTGAACAGTACTTTGGGGCTACTGCTCTGGTGTCAAGGCCAGTCCAACAGGATGCCACATGCAGCCTGTGTCCTGGACCCCCTGTGCTGTCTGCAGCACCAGGTCCAGCCTACGCACCATGCAAAAAGTGAACCCCAGAGTTGGTCCATGCTGCATGCAGCAGGACTGGCTGCAGGTGCTGCATGTGACACAGGGAGCCAGCAAGAGGCACACACTGCATGTGGTGCCCCCCTCCCAGACTGACCCTGTGCACTGGCTCCAGCATGGCCTGATCTGAACCAGCATTGGATTCAGTGTGAGAGCCAGTCCAGCAAGGTGCTGAATATAGTGTGTACCCCAGTCCCAGCCCTGATGCCGCGTGCAGTGCACAGGGCCAGAGGTGGCACATGCTCCATGTAGAGTGTGGGGTCAAGGCAGAGATCCATGGGCTGGATCATATGGCCCCACAAGCCAGATCTGGCCCACAGGCCTCATGTTTGACATCCTTGAACTAAGTAATTAAGATAAATGGTTGTGCTCTCCTGGGTAAAATCCTGGCTCTAGTGTAGTCAGTGACAAAATTCCCACTAGTATGCAGATAGTTCAAGCTGCATGAGCCCAGGATTGGGTTCTCTATGAACTAAGTACTTGCACGACCTTAAAATAATGTTGTTTCTTTAACTGTGGGGAGAAATCACCTACAAATGAAACTGATAAACAGGAACGAAGGCAAAGACTTTATTTACTGATGCACTTTACAAACATCTATTCAGAGTTCTGGGTGTTTTAGAATACAGGCAGTCCCCCACTTCCAACATTTCAAGTTACAACATTTTGCACTTACAACATTTATAAATTGACACCCTGTTTCAACTTTACGACCTCAGTTTGAACTTTACAACACTTGATCCAATGCCACACCACACCAGCGAACAGGTTTGCTACGTCACCCAACTCCCATCTATCCAAACTTCCTTGGACACTTGCTTTAAGAAAGCAGACAAGACTCCAGAAAAACCTGCAGTCAGGACTCCTGAGAAGACTCCAGCGAACAACCCTTCAAAAAGTCCAACCAAGAGCCTTTCAAAAAGTCCAGCAAAGTCATCTCAAAGAAGTCCTTCCAAATCAATATGATTGCTATTTACAATATAAATACATAATGTAGCTATATTACTCATCTATAATTGATCAAATACAAAATTCTAGGGTATTTTTGGTGAAAATAGGGTATCGGGCCTTGGTTCAGGAACCAATGCTCCATTTATAATGTTGTTTCTTATGAGAAAATTGGTTCTGAGTTACAAAGTTTTGACTTAAGACAAGGTTTTCAGGAACCAATTGTGTTGCAAGCCCAAGGGCTGCCTGTACTTAAACTTAAAAACAAAATAAGACAATACAAAATCTGCCTACCACAAACCCTTCAAAGAGAACAAAACTGTGTTGCAAAATACTAACAACCCCCATGCAAACTCATAGCTCTCATTGCTCCTCTTTATGAAAAGCAAAGTTAAGTTGAAGGTTGAGGATCCCGATGTGTGACATCTAGCTCTCGGGACATGGCTACAAGGGCCAGAGACCCCCACTGGGTGCACAGGGCTCAGAATCTCTCTAGAGCAGCTGCCATCCAGAAGCTGCACAAAACTCCCTCCGAGCTGCCAACTTTCCTTCGAAAAGGCTGCTTACCTGAGTTCTGAGCAAGGACTGGTGAAGTGTACTGCCTCCTATGGGTACAATGGATCAGTTAAAAAGGTACTTGATTTTCCAGATATACTTTTTAACTGTTCTGGGCAGCTTTAAACCAATTTAACAGGCTTGTATGTCTGTCCATGTCAGCATTTAAACTGAATTTAAATCAGACCCGGTGTTAAGAACATAAGTGCCAGACTGGGTCAGACCAATCCAGAGTGTCAAATCGATCTGACCCCACAGTGCATGTCCCAGAGTAAATGCATAGTTTAACAAGGACAGCCACCTTATGCAGCATGCTGCTGCTCTAACTGGACTGCACTACACACAGCTCCCATTAAAGCTGTGCCAGGATCCACACCATAGCAGCACAGGCCCCAGACCAGCTACAGCACCTGTTGGATCAGGTATTAGGGCTGTGCAAAACTTCGACTTAATATTCGATTCGACAAATATTCAACTTATTCAACCTTGAAAAGTGAAAGTCGAGTCGAATAGCAGTCGAATTGAATACCAGAAGTCAAACATTAACAGTGCGAGTCAAATATTCGACTTACCTATACTGGATTCTCTCTGGGGGGAAAAAAGAAAAGTAAGGGGAGGGAGGGGGAGAGGGGGAAGGAGCGCTTTCATGACTGACATGTGTGGCTGGCCAGTGACCTGTCAGCATTCTCTGAGGTCCCTTCCAATCCCAGTGCTCTGGGGGAGGGCCAGAGAAATTGCATAAAAGGCAGCAGTTTTTAGCTCCATGCTTTCTGCCTTGGGGTCAGTTTCTGAGCCGTTGGTGTTCTCCAGCACCTCTGCATCAGACCACGACGGCTGGAAGCCCTGATCTTCAACAGATTCTCTGCTTGCAACACTAGCAACAGGGATTTCTGAGAACTTGGTGCTTTTATTTTATAACTACTTTTCATATTAGTTTATGCTTATATTGGATAGGGCTAGTAGTAGCCTAGGATCTAGTCTATATATAGGAATTTAGTTTATATTTATATTTTTTATACATCATTCATTCTTTCCAGCACACCAACGCTTCTCAGTATATTATCTACACACACAAACGCATTTACACAACATCCAGAAATCTAATCCGCGGCGCACAGCACACCTAGAGGTTCCAGTTTACATATGAAGGAACACATTATGAAGCGGGGTGGAAAGGCAGGTGGCCACACTGGCCAGCCTGCACGAAGGGGAGCAAGGGGGTTTGCAAACAGGAGAGCTGCAGCTTCTCCCCCCACCAAACTCAGACACAGCCTCTTTCCTCCCACTACAAGGGATGAGGCTACTACAAGCAGTAAAGAGAGGGGAGCAGCAGTACCACCAGAGCCACTGCCTGTGCCTGAGACTCTCTCATGTCCAGACACAGCAGCCACAACCTCTCCCACCATAACTGCAACCAGCACAGCAGTGCGCTCCACCCCATGTCACTGCCTATGCTGAGCCTTCAGCGCCAGAGGAAGAGCTGGCGCTGGATCTGGATCTCAGTGCCCTGGCCAGGGAAGTTCTGGGGAAGGAGGGGGAATCAGTCGAGTTTGTGCTCAACACCCCTCAGGTTTTTTCCTTTCAAGCCATGAGGTCTTTCCCAGAAGGCACTCCAGAAGGTGCCTCTGTACAGGTGAAGGCAAGTGGCTCAGCTGAGTCTGCTCTTCCTCTTGCTGTGCCTCTGACTGCTGAAGAGGGGGAGAGTTCAGCAGCATCCACAGATGCACCCGCATGCCAGAGGGAAAGGCTGAGTACTAGCATGGTCTGGGATCATTATGAGCTGGCAGATGATCCTGCATTTGCTATCTGCATGCACTGCCGAGGCAAAAATCAGCTGGGGCAAGGGAACAAGCGCATGACCACCTCAAGGATGCTGAATCATCTCCGCAGGTACCATCCCTTTGCCACAGGAACAGCCCCCACTCGCTCCACAGCCCCCAGCCCCCACAGCAGAGGCAGGGCACCCTGCAACATAGGGGGCAAAAGGGACCAGTTGCAAATGCGAGCAAGATTACCCAGACCACTGGGGAGATGCTTGCTCTGGATGGCCAGCTCTTCACCTTTGTTGAGCGGCCAGGGTTCAGGCGGCTCCTGGGACTGCTGGCTCCATCCTACCAGGTGCCCGCACACACCACCTTCAGCAGGATGGTGGTCCCCTCCCTATACAAAGCATGCAGGGAGCACTTGAGGGAGAAGCTGCACAAGGCAGATCTGCAGGTGACTGTACACTTCACCTTGGACATCTGGAGCAGCCGGGGTGGAGATCATGTGTACCTCTCCCTCACAGGGCACTGGTGTGGCCAGTCAGGCCGTCGGTGGGTTCTCCTTCATGCCAAGGTGGTGAATGAGTCCCACACAGCAGCAGAGATAAGGGGGGCCATGAACCGCATGGTGCAGGGGTGGCCGGGCGCTGGGCAGGCTGAGCTCATCCGCGGCTTCATGGTCACCAACAATGGGGCCAATATGGTCAAGGCAGTCCGTGATGCCAACTTTGCTGGTATTCACTGTGTGGCACACAATTTACATCTGATTGTGAGGGATGCCTTGCAGGGGGACAGGGCTGCCAGTGATGGCACCAGCAACACCAGCAGGCTCGTTTCCAGATGCAGGAAGGTGGCAGGCTACTTCCATCGGAGCATCAAGGGGGGCAAGATGCTGTGGGACAAACAAGCAGAGCTAAATGTCCCGCAGCACAGAATCATCCAGGATGTGGAGACTCGGTGGGACTCCACATACCTGATGCTCCAGAGGCTGGTGGAGCAACCAAAGGCCATCCGTGAGCTGGCCTTGCTTGGGGAGATTGGGATCAGCGGCCCCCTGACCAAAGCTGAGTGGGATGCCATCTCCCAGATCTTGCTGGCCCTCAAGCCTTTCCTCGAGGCCACTGAGACCCTCAGTGCTGCTGATGCCTTCCTCAGCCAGGTGGTCCCCATAGTGAAGGAGTTCCACAGCCAAACGGAGAGCTTCCTGGGGGCCAATGTTCCTGGCTGGGGCAGGCCACTGTCACCAGATGTGCAGGCACTGGTGAGGCGGCTGAAGGAGGGCCTTAGGAAAAGGCTTGAACCCTTGGGGTCCAACACAGTGCATACTCTGGCCGCCATCTGTGACCCAAGGGTGAAGGGCACCATATGTGGCAGCGAGACACTGAGTCACTTATGAAGACAGTGATGAAGGCAGAGCGGTGGAGGCGGGGGGAAGTGGGACGGGGGATCCTCTGCCTGAACCCAGCCTGCCATCCATAAGCCAGTCTTCCCCTCCACCACAGGCACTGCCAATATGGGCTAAGGGCATGGCAAACATTAGGGGGTCCAGACCCACCAGACCCCAGGGTCAGGCAGACAGCCCTCGCACCGTGGTGTCTGCCTATCTTGCTGAGCCTGTAGAGCCCCTGGACTGTGACCCCTTGGCCTACTGGGCAACCCGAAGCCTGATGTGGCCGGATCTGGCCACAGCTGCCCAGGAATACCTGCCCTGTCCACCGACCAGTGTGCAAGCGAGAGGGTGTTCGGCATGGCTGCGGATGTTGTGACACCCACCGCACCTGCTTGGGTCCTACGTTGGTGGAGCAGGTGGTGTTCCTCAAGGTGAACCTCCCGCTGCTGGGGTTCCCCAAGCGCCAGGTGCAGACAGAGCGAATGCCGCCCTCCTCTCTCCATCTGGAGCACGAGTTTTGTCTGTCAGCAGCCTAAGATGCAGTTTCCCCCGAACCCCTGCACCTATCACCGTGAAAGTTGGCAAGCTTTGTGGGCTCCTCAGGGGCTAGCAAGCCGGCAGTTTTGAGCTCCCTGTGGATTTCCACACAGAAGTCACAGGAGGTTCTCTCTCAAGAATTTGGAGTGCTGTTTCTCCAAACCCGCTGAATTTATCTTGTTGAAAGTTGGTAGACTTTGTGGGCTCCTCAGGAGCTACCATTCCTGCAAGTGTCATCAAGATCAGACATGAAATGACAAAGTTATAGCCTGCTTCAACCTTCCCCATTATAGCCTATGGGGAAGTCGAAGCAGCTCGAATATTCGACTGAGCTTTGACCTCAAGTGGAGGCAGACCCGTTTCAACTCGAAGCGGACGGCAAATCAAAGTGGGACCCGGTTTAATATTCGGCATGGCTGTCAAATCAAATATTACCTGCTCTGCACAGCCCTATAAAGGTATGCTGGGGGAGGGGAAAAGGGAAAGGATCCGGCCCACTGACCAGCCCTACACCATAATCAGACTCAAGAGCATCACTGGGGGATAGATGGTGGGGCTTCATGAGCCATATGTTTGATACATCTGCTTTAGACAGAAAGAAGAGAGAGAGAGAGCAAGAAAGCGAGCAAGCGAAATCTGAAAATCCTAACCCACTACCACTAGCTGAGCTTCAGATTCCCTCTCTGAGCAGTCTTAGTCTCCCCAAGGAGTTGCCGTGACAGGTTAAAGCAACAGAAACCAACTATGAAATTGATTAAAAGCAGCCAGCACTGAGTGCGACTATAAACCCATGGCCCATCACAGTTTTCATTTTAAATTTTGTTTCCAGGGCCAAAACAATTCTGAATTAAGTTCCAGATTTCTATTAATCAGAGCTGTGTGGCACTGCCACCACTAAGTATCCTACTTCCCAGTCTCTTCAATCTGGAGGCTTCAGATCTTTTTTTAATAATATATTTTGTGTTCCAGATCAAATTGGTCAAATCCATTCCAAATCACATCAACTGAGCAGAACTCAATTGTTCCAAAAATCATATGCTCATTACAAGGGTAGATTAGTGAAGACTATCAAATAAGACATATAGTAGTGTTCATTGCATGCAGTCCCCTCAGCACCAACTCTTCCAAGTCAAGGTGAGCTACTACATTGAATACACTTCAACTTCCTCTTCACTCCCACAGCTAAGCTGTGCCTTTCATTCCCATTTCCAATAATTCTCATTTCTTCACCAGCCTTTAATGTCTGACAAACATCACCAAACAGGGCTCCAAACAGTTCACCCAGAATCCCCCCATCACCCCCTCTCTCAGCCTGTCACATATGATTAGTGTGGCCCTGCCATCCATGAGGTGGAGCCAGACCAGATAGTCCTGCACTTTATCTGCATATAAATTTTTGGAGAATCCCAGGACTCGTGACAAGAACACCTGGTTTCAGTCATGAGCGGGGGGTATGTGGAATACACACACATCCAGAGCAGTACTGAGCTGCGGGGTCACCATGCCTTGAAAAAACAGTGGACTATGCTGGGGCCCAGCCCAATTACCTACATGGTAAATCATGAGCTTTTTAGCTTTGGTCTAATATCACGCATGCTATATAAAAGTAGGTGCCAAAGTGCTGTTTAGAAGTGTGTTTATGGAATACCTATGCTAAAACTTGCAGTTTAAAAAAAGGTGAAATACATCAATTCTGCATGAACTAAGTCTATGTGTTTATTACTATAGGTATGTTTATTTTAAGGTCAGTGTTTTCAAATGGCCCCTCATTTCTATGTGCACAGGGAGAGCAAGGTCTGAAAATAAGGAGGGGGGAGAGGATGCAAGGGGAAGAAGTTGCAGGGGACAGAGGACAATGGCACTACCAGACACCACCCCCCCATGTATTTTCCCTGCTGTAGCAGTGGGATGGGAACAAATTCAAGGCCAAACTACAATACTTAGATTCTACACCTGGAAAATTCTAACAAATTTATAAATGTTCCCTATATAGAATCTAATTTTTGGGAGGAGTTGTCTTATATTCAAGTAAATATGGAATTATAGCAATAGCCTACGCTGTCTCGTATTTTAGAAAGAAACAAAACCTGACAAAGAAGTGTTGACAAATACTTTTTGTCCCCCTCTAATAGGCTGATGTTAAATAATGTAGAAAAAATGTGAGGTATTGTTTAAGACAGATGTTACCCAATTTCTGGATTCTCAACCAAGATCACAAAATTATCAGTGGACAGAAGGTTTCCTTAACTTGATGATTAGGTAAGTCATTACTATTACATCTGTAATTGTAGTCCTAAGGGCCCAAAGCAGATTAGGGTTAAATTGTGCTAGGCACAGTACCAATACAGAATAAAAGCCACTGTTTACCCTTCAGACAGGCTGTTTCCTCACAAAATGCTCTCCTCAAATATGACTAACTGGTGTTGGCATCCTTTTTCAGAATAAGTTATACAACTTTTCTGAAGCTGTTGCAAAACTCACTTGAGGGAGGCAGCTGGCTTATGGGCCAAGCTCTCTGTACACAATATGTGCAAGGTGGGAATGATATAGAGAAACAGGTGCAAGGGAAGAAAACCCTTGCAAATGCATGTGTTGCATAGTCATGATCCTGAATATGCTGTTCCCTTAACATTAAACCTTTGTACCACAGTGTAAGAGAGAGAAAAGGAAGTCCCAAGCCTTAGAAACAGAAAGAAGAGACTAAACAGCAACAGTCATGTAATGTGCCAGGAGTATATTAATGACTTTAAATACTCTTAAACTCAGCTGGTTCTAAACAACTGCATGGGAACACTGAGCAGCTAAGCATGAGCCTGCCAGATTAGATTGAGGCCTCAGAGCAGGGGTGAGCAAAATACGGCCCGCGAGCTAGATCCGGCCTCCCAAGTGATTCTATCCAGCCCACAGCACTCTCCGCCCTCCTCCTCCGCCATGCAGGAGGCACCAGCTGCTGCAGCAGCAGCAGCTCTGGCTCCCAGGATTGCCACCAGCAATGGGATACAGTGGGGGCTGAGATGCATAGCAGGGCAAGTGCCTGGAAGGCCAGGGAGGGACCCAGCCCCTACACCCTGCACCCCTTTCCCCCCAGTCCTTCTCTCCCTCTGCCCCGGCTTCTGCTGCAGGCACTGCTCCATGCTGGACTCTGGGCACTTTCACCTTCCGCCTCCCTCTTGGCGCAAGTTTGCACGTGGCAGTGGGGGAGAGGCAGTGCGTGCAGCAGGAGTCTCCCCTCATTCTTGGTTGGTACCATGGCAGTGCTGGCCAAGCAGGAGCCCTCTCAGAGGCTCCAGGCTGGAGGTGATGCAGAAAGAGCAACAGCAGTAGCAGCAGTGCTCAGGCACCAGCAGCTCTGCCCTGCCCTGTGCTATGCTGCTCCAGTGGCCACTCACGCCCCACGGCCTGCTACCATCGCCCACCAGCCTCCGCGGTACCCACCACTCCTGTCCCCACCTCACCATGCTGTCACCCCACACCTACCCCAGGACTGCCAATGGGGGAGGAAGGAGAGAAAGAGATGTTGCTGCTCTGTTCACCAGTGGGAGGGGCAGGGAAGTATGTCCTTCTGTGCCTGTGTTTGTGTGCCTATGGATGCATGCGCACTTGGAGTGGCAGCAGGTGGGTTCCCTCAGGCTCTGGCCCTGGGACAACCCCCACCCCTGGGTCAAGGGTTGGGGGTGCCCCACTCCCACATGCCCCCCCCCACCTATGCATAGGCATGTGTGCGCACGCGCGCACACACACACACACACACACACACACAGCCCAGTGGGGCTGAGGGACACAGACTCCACACTTGAGGGCAAGGAATATAGAAACCCTGCCCCTGCCCCACTTGGCCCCCCTGTCCAGAGTGGAGGGGTAGCTTCTTCCCCCCCCCGTGATGGGTCTCAGTGTCATTTTCTCCTCCCTTCCCAGCTCCCCCACAATCCCCCCTGTTCCTCCCAAGCTCCAGTACAAAGGCATGGAAGAAGCCTGGAGCTTTTTTGGCAAGGCAGACCTGGGTGCAACAGGATCGCAGAGGAAAAGGAGGGAAGAAACAACTTGGATTACTCTGGAATGGGAGTCCTTCCCCACCCAAGCCACCTGGGCAAGGAACCGGGCAGGCCCGGCCCAAACCACAGGGCCCCTGGGCAGGACAGGCAGATGCCCGCATGGTCCTCCCTGCAGCAGGGCTGGGGGCACCACTGGAGTCACTAGGAGAGAGCATCCCACCCAGAGCCTGAAGCGGGAACCTGGCATTTCCCTAGTGCTGCCAGAACCCCCAAGCCCTTCCCCTGTTTGGGCAGAAGGTGGGAGGGGCCGCCCCAGGGACAGGGCTGTGCAGGGGCATCAGTGCCTATTGCCTCCTAGCTGGGAGCTCCCAAAACCACAGACTGGCTCAGAGCCCGGGAATATGGAGCCCAGACTCCTGTCACAGCAGAAGGGGGTCTGACCAGGGCATTCCCCCTACCCCCACCAATTCCTCTCCCACTTGCAGCTCCAGCATTGAGGGGCGAGGAAGCTCTGCTTCCCCCCAAACCCAGGATCCATATACAGGAGTAAGACTTTAACTTTAGCTGTTATGCAATCACCTCTATATACACTATATAGAGGTTCAGGCCCTTCTCAGGGAGATTGAACACCCCTGAAACCCCACCGACTGGTTGAGGGTGATGGAGCAAGTGATCACAGGGGTCACAACCCATTGCTACCCGATAAATCATGCCTGTGCCTCATGGTCTACAGGGCAGAACTTCTGGGGACCCAGAGCTGGGCCGTGCACCATGTGGGTGGGCCCTCTGGGAATGCAGTGTTTCCTAGTCAATGAGTGGACCTTCTGACATCAAGGACCATGTGATGGGGTGAGGGGATTCTGGGACCAAATGGTGGCCAACATGGCAATAAGGGGGCAGGGAATTCTGGGACCAATATGGTGGCAAGGGGGAGGAGTTTGGTGTTGGGTGTGCAGGCCTTCTTATGTCATGGACCATGCGACAAAGAGAGACTTCTTGTTCCAAGACTCCAACCCACCCTCCCAAAAGGAATACTTCCGGGGCAAGGGAAAGACTTCAAGTGACAAAGGTCAGGAGTCAGGGGACAGTACTTCTGGCCCCGAGGCAGTGGCCAGGGGCAGAGCATCTGTCAAGGGACAGAGCTTAACAGTTTGACAAGAGGCATACTCTTGCAGCCCTCGACAACATACCAAAACTGGTTAAGTAGCCTTCCAGCTGAAATAATTGCCTGCCCCTCCCTCAGGTTCTTACTGGATTCAATTCTGCATAACCATACTGCAGCAAGAAACTCCTTCCCCTCCTCTCAATGGCCATAAAGCTATACTTTTTCCTTTTGGTTGTCATCCTTGAAAAGGCTGTCTACTTCAGCTGCCAACAAAATCAAGGAACTCTACACATGGCAGGCTTATATTCAAAACCAAAATATAAAATTAGGACCAGAAAATCAAAAAGAGCAAGGGGAAGCCAAGAATTTGGGAGAGGAAGGGAAAAGAAGCAATACCCAAAGGACACCCAGTGATTTATCTTTAATTTTAAATACCTAACAACAATTCAACCACAAACCAAGTGTTCTCCTTTTCCTTCTAATTTTCATTATTTTGCTATATTTACTATACACTCCCAACCTATTCCCCACCCCAGCAATTGTACACCGCATGCAAAAGCCACTGTCTAAGCATTCCTTACAGTCTTACAACTTTATACCAATGCAGTTGTTATGGGTGGATCTTGAATTTTGAAACGAGGGGGGGAGCAGTGTGCAGGTGGTGAGTTGCATCATCACATACATTCCAGTAACAATGAACTAGAAGCTTTACTAATATGCTAGGGAACTAGGGCTGTATTACTCGGGTTAAGATTGAAGCAAAAACAAATGTAACTTCAATGGGATGAACTAAAAACAATATGCAGGGCTATAAAATAGAAGTTTAATTACCAGGCAGCTAACAGACAGCAGAATTGCAGGGCAAAGAATAGTCTGACTGGTGGAACATCAAGTACTAGTTCACTTCATTCATGTGGAACAAAGAGTTTAGAAGGGATCAAGTAGACAGTAATAAGCCATGAAGTCATGTGACTCTCTCAGCACTGCCCAACTAGAAATGCTACTGCCACTGCCAGGTGGTTGATTTTAAATTTTGGGTGAGGCAGGAATCAAAGGGGGGTGCAGGTGCTCTGGTACTCCCACCCTGGATCCACCCCAGTGGTTGTCATGCAGAGGGTCCTGTCTCTCTTCTTTCCATAGCGTTGTGTTGACATTTCCTAACCACTTTTTTCTGTGCTAACACAGGCTGGACGACTAACTACATATCCCTAGCTCTGGGAATTGCTGGGAGAAGGAACGTGGTGTAAGTGACCCCAAAATACCCCCAACATTCTAATTTTTCAAAAAAAATTGCAGAGTAAAATTACTGAGTGTATTAGTTAGTTTCACTGCAAAGCAGGTCATTTAAGGAGGCAGAAAAGGCTATATGGGATTACGGTCTTGCTCTTATCCAAAAAAAGGCCTGTTCATGGTTCAGTAGTATAGCACAGAATGCACACGTTGCCACAAAAGAGGCTCAGGTTTGGGAATTACTCTGATACTTCTCTCTCCTCAGTCAGTAGTAAACAGGAGCAATGTATACTGAGTACCTTAGAAAGGGACACAGGAAAAAGTCAGCCTGCAAGAACAATAATCATCAGAAACCTGACTGGGGCTGGGGGGGTCCTGCCATCTGGTGAAAAGAAAAATACCAGGGTGACAGATAGCTGAACAGAAAGGGCTCAGAATGAAAACTGAAGCCAAAAGGCAATCAGTAAAAACATACTTATTATAATTTATCAAAGCCAGTTGCTCCTCTGTGCCAGAGTGCCTGCTGTATAGCTATGACAAGCCATCAACCAGAGAAATGGACACCCCTTGTGTTCGTCTCTGGCTTTTCACCATTCCACTCGCATGGCGTGTCAATGTTCAGCAGGTTTCCTTCCCCTTCCCACTTCAGAATAAAAGTTAACCCTACTCTGTTCTTGCAAAGCACCCTGGAAAGTTGCATCCCAGAAAGTATTCCAATGGGTACTCTACCAGTGACATAAAAAAAAAAATCTCTCTTAGGCACAGTGATGCAAACAACACCCGAGACGTGACACTTCTGATATGATTATAATTCATAGTTCATTTATTTGAAGACTAGTTTGCAAAACTTCCTCCCCACCTCTGCAAAATGGATATTTTCTTTTGATCATTCTTCATCCTTTATTTAACTTTTGCTTTCCACAGATGCCTTTATGAAATGCATCAAATGATGATGCTCTCTTGACTTTTTTATACCCCAATATTACCATGGTAACTGTAGTGAAGGGAGGAGATGCATAGGTCCAATTTCCTTTTGAAAATCACTACCTTTACTTTTTATTTAGTAAATCTCTTCAAAACAACTTACCAGGAGCAAAGTACTTATAGTTAGCAAAACTGAATTGCACTAATAGTTCATAACAGTCTCTTCAGTTTAAAAGGTGTTTCCCAATACAGCCCTACTTTCCATTCAAGACCTAAAATCAAATAGGACTACAGATGGATGCTTTAAAAATATAGCAGTGGCTACTGGGGCATAAAGGTCATTATGGTTACTGGGTATAACAGATGTGGCAAGCTTGTATGGGGCAAGCATAGAAGAATAAAATTTCATATCATAGGTTTTAGGCACTGAAAACATTTTCACTATAGGGACAAAAAGGTTAAAAATGGCTAAAATTTAAGCCTACAGTCCACATTCAGGCACCCAAATAGTCATCTCAATTTCTGGAAGTTGAGTATTCAAAGCTCTGTCTGGTAAGTGCTCAGTATATCAGTTGGCAAAGACAAATATGTGAATGTTTTTATTTCAGAAACACTACTCAAGATTTTCTCCATTCAGCAGAAAGTACACTAATGTCTAAGTGCTGCATATTCACAAACTCACAAAAAATTCTGTCAAGACCTCATAACCCTTCCCCCAGCTTTACAATTCCAAAGTTGAACAGCAAAATTAAAAAGGAAATGCAGTTAGGCCCAGAAATCTGTGCTGAATGTCCTTAGCAATCAGCCTAGAAACTAGGGGACTAGGAGCTTTCTTTATCTTACCTTCTTTGCAATATTTTCCCTTTCTGTGAAACCCTCTGGCGCTTTCTAATGTCCTAATCGCATTCCAAAATACATCATTCTGTAGCATCACTAATACTGGTTTGCAGAAGTAAATGGATAGGAAGTCCAGTTCAAATCAGCACTGTTACTGACAGGGGTAGTGCTGATCACTTATTTTTCTTCTCAATCCGTAGCAGGACTTGATGTTATTTAGTCAGCTTGGTTTAATACCACTTGGTTAAAAGCAAGGTCATCCTCTCTGGAAGTAACACTATGACTGTTTTTGTTGGAAATCCAAGTGAGCAATTCTGGCTGGATAATTTGCACTCCCCACCCCACCCCCACCCCCACCCCATATACTGAGGTTTGGAAGCACAGCTGATCTGTGACATCACTCATATTATTAGCATCCCATGAGAGTTATGGTATCAGTGATGTCAGAGTATGACACATTCTGGAATGTCTTGCACTATCTGGGAGAGGATTTCACAGAGGAGAAAAATGAGTTTTAAAACAATTACTTCACACTGCATGTACCCCACCCTTCTGTACCCCAAGCCTGATAACTAGGGAAATCACTACATATTTTTGAGCTTACCTCAATTCTCTTTTTAGGTTCTCAGTCCATGCTTAAAGGCTCTGAGCCCATACAGGGAAATTTTTGTTTCCTAAGGCAAGGAGTCTGATGATATTGTAGTGATGCTCATTACAGCCACATGCTCATCTCACTGGCTGTTGGCATAGCTTATAGCCTCAATAAACTCTACTTAAACAAATTCCTGTCTGTTATGAATGCAAATTCTCTGTCCTAAAATAAATGATACAGTAACATTTTCATACTGCCTTATCAACATTATTCCTTACAGCGCTGCCTACTCCCTGGAAAATGGTCAACTGTAAGGCAAGAACAATAAAAATTATCCAAACTGCATTATTCTGCAAATGCTCTCATTCTCCATTGTACATAGCCACTCCTGCCTAACTGAAAACAAACAGCCGAGAAAGTTTTTCTCCTATAAAAAAAAAGTTATAAATACACTGGAAGCCTCTATTACTGAGCTTGTTTCTCTTACTCTCCCCTCATTATGAGGAAATCGCCAAGTGATTTATAAGCCCACAAGCTCTTGTACTCAGATGACAATTAATCACATTAATATACAACGTCACCTACTGTTCAGAGCACTGCAATGACTCCAGTACTCCAGTCCCATGTGGGGACAGACTGTAAGAGAAGCAGTACAGGGCTAACTACGGACTGCAGTTAAAGAACAGAAACTTGACATTCTCATCTCTTCCACTCCTGTAGTCCCCTTCCAATTAAACACAATGCTAATTAGAATAGTCTAAATAGGCCAGTTCAAAGTCCAGAGTGCAACGTGTGAAGCTCTTTCTGAAACCCTGTATTATGAACCCAAAAGACTGTTAGAGCTCCATTAAGAGTGTTGAGGTCCATCAAGATGAAGCTTTTTAGCTAACTGCTACCTAAACAAACTAGCTGCAGGTTTGTTATATTGACAATCGCAGCTGTGGTGTCTGAGCTCTACAAGTTCTAGTCTTTTGGGTCAATGCAGATATATGCAAAGTAGCAAGGCATGTGTATATATTCTGCTTACATGCTGTAAAACAGTATTCTTCCTACCATTGTACAGTTTTCAAAAATCCCAGTGTATGACCTGTTCATGGAAAAAGGATAGTTTTGCTGTGAATCTTTTTAATGATAGAAGAAACTCCCAGTATACATTATGACTGATCTAAAAATCCTTCATCTTCCAAGGTAAAAGGAAGGACATTAAAAAGCATTTTAAATAATCAAACCAGGAAAAAAAATGCAACGCCCTCCTTTGAAGGAAAGAGGTTGTCCATCTAATAATCTAAATGGTCAGTGGGTTGTTGACTGTTTTAAAGTGTGCCTCTGACCTGTAACTGGGTATGCCAGGTTGTTGGTTTTCTTTTCTACAGTTGCAAACCCCTGAATAACAAGGTTTTACATGGAAGTGCTGACACAACCTTAACAGCAGCATCCTGAACATGACACTATAATAAGGAAGCTCGCTGTGTGGCCCAGCATATGGATAAATAAAGCATTTCAGCAGCCAGTACTGACAGATCATAAACCTTTGCAAGCATAAATACCAACAACAACCCAAAAAGATTAGAGGGCTTAAGGGTGAGTCAGGCTGAGATGATTTAGAGTTGGGGTGGAAGGGTCATTATTTCTGAATAGGTGGGGGTGGGCCAGCCAGAGAAATCAATAAGCTATTCTGCTTTCAGGAGAGGAAGAGGCCTTGTTAATTGTGCAAGCAGAGATCCACTATGTTCAATTCCAGCTTAAAGATGCCTGGCTAGCTCAGGATGGGTACAGGCAGCTTGTACAATTTTATTAGAAAACTAAGCCTGTCCTAACACTAAACCTGTCCAAACTACAGAACATTTGTTTGCCCTAACAGAATTTCCAATGTTCCATTGTTAAAGGTCTCTGGGAATAAAACTCAACCCAACATTTCAGGGGATGCAACTTCAAATCACCACTGTTACTGACCGGGCTCTGCTTACCTCTGTTAAAACTTCCCTATCCCCCTTCTAGTGGGGTTGCCCTTCCCCAGAGAATCAAGGTTAATATCTCACCTGAAATAACTGCTGCCTTTGAATCAGCACTATTCAAAGTCCCAATTCCAGCATTTCAAAAAGCATATGAACAACTGGCAGACATACTTCCTGCCAGCACCATTTATTTTCAGCTGAAAGTGTTTGAGCCAAAGTTTGAGCCAAATTCAGACCTGATGAAAATGCCACTGAAGTTAGGAGAGTTGCAGCAGGAGTGAACTTGGTCCTGTGAATGTGCGTTTAAGTGGCTCTGAGATTCCAGCCACAACAGGTCACTGTTTCCTAGAGTTTAGTTTTCTATGCAAGGATTCAGCTGAACAGCTTCACACCCACATTCTCATCCAAACACCTGCTGAGTCCCATACTTTGTAGTTTAAACAAACATATCCTGCAGCTTCCTCATTTCTCTTTTCTCCTTTACTCCATCATTCCTTTCTTTCATTTCAGTAAAATGTGTGCTGGTGAAAAGTACTAGCTTAAAAGCCTTAGAGAATGAAGCCTTTAGTTTAGCTACAGAATAGACACAGCAGCAATGAAAACTCCCCTGTTTTGCCCTGCCAATCTGTTAGCCCAGAGTTTAAGGCTACCTTCAGAAGGTAGTATATTTTTACAGAGATTGCTGTCAAGGAAACAAAGTGGTCCTGGCTGTGAGGATAACCACCTGACTGCATACAGACCACAGAACAGCTGTGAGGGCAACAGTTTTTACTCACTGCTAACTAGGATAACCAGTACACTAGTGACTTAATGATAAAGGTACTAAAATCTACTTTAATTCCTCTGAGTTATCCATCTACCCTATACTGCTGCCTTTCTAAAGAAATACAAAGAAAAGGCAAAAGCTTTCTGCATCAGATAACAACATATATTTAAATATAATAGTCGTGACAAATTTACCACCTTTCCTCAACTTGATAGGCTTCAATATTTGTTAGGATTTATAAAGTTTTAGAATGAATAATGTCTTCACTCCAAAGCAAAGTCCAGAGTTGTTATGCTGCAATGATACCCAAAGGAACGGACTAGTCTTCCTTTATTCTGTTAATATATTAAAGACTACAACAAAAGAATCGGACTACTATCAAAGGCAAAGCATATAATATCAGTGGCATTTAATCCAAATCATAGCACCAATGTATGCTTTGGATCAGAAGTAAGCATTTGAGACCATCAGAGAAAATAGAATCTTAAAAATATAAGGCTAGAAGGGATCTCAAATTCAGCTACTCCAACCTAGTGGGTAGTGTGAGCCTGTCTGAATGGTTTAGACCAATGGTGCTCAAACTTTCTACCCCGCAAGCAGGATGCGCAATGCCAGGTCCATTAGCAAGCCAGGTCCAGCCAGTGGGCTGGATCCAGCACGGCATGCAGGGGGCACAGCAGGGGCCTGGCCTGGCTGCCTGGCAAAGGCCACAGAAACAGCCCAAGCACAGGCCCTGATCAAGCGACCAAGCAATGGTCCAGCCCCAGGTCCTGGCCCAGCCACCCAGCAATGGCCTTGTGGCAATGTCATGCTCTGGACCAGCTGCCTGGCAACAGCAACACAGCACCAGCCCAGACACAGCAACAGCAACAACCCAGCCCCACTGCCCAGCAACAGCTTTATGGGACTTGAAAATTTGGCAGTGGGGGAAGAGGTGGCCACTGCTCCTCCACTGCCAAATTTTCCAAGCCATAGGAAGCCCTATGGCCAGATGCCATGGCTCCATGCATCACATTTGGCCTGTCAGCCTAGGATTGAGCACGCCTGGTTTATGACAAATCATCCCTGCCTAAACTATTCTAGATAAATGCTTGCCTAAATTGCTAGTAAAAACTTTCAAGAATGGAGATTATGCAACCTTTGTAGTAAATCTGTTGTGATAATTTACCACCCTGATGGTTAGAAAGTTGTTCCTAATATCTAACCTAACTTTCCCATGTTAAAATTTAAGACCATTACTTCTCATTCTGCCCCTAAGGTCCTGCAGAATAATCTATTACCATGCTCTTTATAATCATTTTTCTATCTAACACTCTCTGTGACCAAAATGAAAGTCACAGCTTGTTTGCAAACACTGCGTTTGCAACGACCACTCTTGGTTGCGATACCACAGAGAAAAGTTCACCGTGCAAACATTGGACAGGTGGGATGTCCCCCCCACTTTTCTTTTTTGATAGTGAAGTAGCAAGATGTAAACAAAAAATGACTGATGATTTTTGTTGTACCAGTCACTAAGCACCAAACATGAAATACCTTAAAAAGTTCCGATTTCCAGAGTGAGCTCTCAGCAATTTCTGAAAATCAAATCTGTTTGAATGGTCTCAAATTCAACATGGAAAAAAAAAAAAATCACTAGTTACTCTGAAAAAACCCTGGTTGACATCTTTAAGTTCTTGGAAGGAAGTGGAATCTTGCCAATACACTAAATATCTTTCTTGGGTTTAAATTCAGACCAGCTGTGAGAAAAGTGTCACTCCAAGGTGAAGATGCTTCTAATACTAGGTCTGAATATGACCTGGAGTGCATAAGAGAGCTTAAGTGGATGTCCATCACAAACACTTCTTCCTGAAATACATACATACATGACTGTCTTAGCTGGACTTTGTGGTTTACCTTTGATCAGATCCACATCACAGCTCTTATTTAAGATCCTCTACAATGAGAAACAGATTCTACCTTTAGAAGCCTACCAAAATTCATCAGAAATTTCGCTGGCTGCACAAGGATTCACATAGAGTCTATGTCATAGACAAAAAAATTCACAGCCTAGTCTGGGAATGCATGTTGATCTCCAGGCTTGTGACTGAGCTAATGTAGCAGCTCAGGAAGCTCAGGCCAGCTTGAGCTCAGTCTCGTAGCTAACATATTCTTTTAGAAGTGAAAACCTGTTACCTAACCTGATGTTATTCAGCTGCTTGGCACACAAGGGATTTTGATGCAAGCTGGGGAAATTGGACTCCTGGGAAGAAATAAAAACTTTACTAGTAAATTATATTATTTCTAAATGTAAATGGAGATTAAATTCAAATAAACTATTTATTCAATACAAATGGCACATAAGCAAGTCTAATGATATGGCATCACAATTAGTCTATTTAATGCCTCAGTAAATCACAGTAATAAAACACAACCGACTCAGAAGCTAGACACTACCTACCGCATAGTCAACAGGTCGGTGGCAACAAGTCCAACAAAGAACCTCTAAGCGCTGCCATATGGGACTGCAGACCCTGACACTTTAGCCAAGGTGGTAAGGTCACCGAGGGAGGTGGACTTGGCTATCTTCATCTAGTTCTTTCCAAACCATGCTGCCCAAGCACGGCCAGACTATCATGAGCTGAAAGGGGCCTTTGCCCTCCAGTGGGCTGAGAGAAGCTGATATGGATGGATGGATGGACAGACAAGTCATAATTAAGCAATTTCAACAGCAAGTTTGCCACAGAAACAGCACTGTCATTATATCAACCTAAGAACCTATTCACAAGAACAAGTTGCCTGTGTTCTTCCCTCAAATAGTAACTAGGGAAACTAAACAAGTAAATATAAATATTTCTTGAAATGTAAAATATAGCCCAGCCCCTAGAACAGCTGAGTAGTAAAGAAAAGAATACTTCTAATTAGAGGCATTGCGGGACATTTCACATGCGGGGCAGCTGCAGTACCACAGGGGAGTGCTGACTGCCATGGTGCTGATGGCAGCAGCATGGTCAGGTGCTGCTGCGACTGTGACTATTTTTGCACCCTTTCCCAAAGGGGACACCCAAGGCTGTTATGTGGGCAGCACTGTCTGAAAGCTTTCAACAGGAGTTAGAAATCTCTTCCGACTCCAACTTGCTATCAGCTGATTCCCTGAGATACAAGATTCTGTTACCCTCATTAATAACTCCACACGTAAAATCTTCAAACGCTTGTTTTTTCAATGCAAAACTGTGAGGGTAAAGAAATGTCATTATCCCTTGGTCACTAGAACATTAAACGAACAAAGTTATACCTTAAGTAAAAGTTACTTTATAAGAAAACAGTGTTCTTCAGAAGATGCTCTATCTCCAAAAATGTATATAGATGGACAATATTAATATGGTCAGAGGCATCTTTGAGCAAAGCAGCAAGGCAATGGAAGGGGACACACTCAAGAAAATTCAAGGTTGATGTTGGTGTATGTGTGTGCTTTCAATGCTAATGAATGTTGCTCATTTGACACAGACCTGAAGAGTGGAGCCCACCATTTATTCACAGAATATGCACAGTTTTGCAACAGTGCTACAAGTGTCCTATAGGCTTTCAGTGTACTTAAACTTTCCCCAAAGGGTGAAGTATTTAGAAATGAAAGAGGAGTTAGGTCTCATCACTCCTTAACCTCTGAAGGAACTACCAAAAAAAATTACAGGTTACAAGCTGCAATGATGTTTTCCTATGGAATGGATTCTTAACCACTAGAAACAGTCACCCACCAAGTGACAATTAGATGGTGCTCCTCAAACAACCAGCAGATGGTAACAACTTTCAGACCCTGCCAATTGGGCTTGATTGAGATTGATAGATAGTTAAAGGCTCCACATCCTTCCACTAATTGCCTGAGCCGTCCCATCCCCCATGCTCTGAGTGCTGCTCAGTTATTGGTATTTTTTTAATCTTTGCATAATTGACAAATCCAGTGGGGAATGTCTATTGGATTCTAAATATCTAATTTTCATTTATAAAACTAACCACTCTGAGAAATAAAACATGGGCAAATCTAATAAAAAAAAATGCAAAAAGTGTTTATCTATGACCTTCCTCCCCCAACACACACCAGAGGGAGCAACAGTTAATTAAGAAAACAGATTGCCAAGGACACCTGTTATTTGCAAGGTTCTTGGAGGGTGTTACAAACAATGGAGCTATAGACCAGTTAAAATTTACTTTAAAAAAAAAAAAAAATCACAATAGACCCACAGCTTCAAAAATCTTTAACAGTATCATGACTTACACAACAGTTTCAAGTAGGACATGCTGTTCAGGGCTACATGGTATCTAGAGTTGTTTCTCCAGAGGCTGGTGGAGATGGGGATGGAGGTATTCCACATCACCAGGAGTTCTCATGACCATCTGGCTGCAATAATTGCTCCATGGATGCTGGCACAGCGAACACAGAAGTGGAGACAATATGAGTTCTTTCCTGCCACCCGTCCTATGTTGAGTGAGTACACAAGTGTCATTGTCAGGGCAAATTTCTCCCTGTTGCTTGCGCTGAGAAAACTCAAATGCTAGGAATCCAAAGAGAAGGGAGTCTATATACCAGTATTTAGGCATTGCTACCACACTCATCTCAGCGTTAGACAAATGCTCTTGCCTACCCAATCAGTGTCTGAGCCTCGAGTTACAAATCATAATATTTATTGCAACTGCCTCTCAGAAATGTGCACGGAAGCAGAGGGTGGAAAGAAGGAACAGTGTGTTCCTTTTCTATCCTGTTTCAAAATCTCTGGGGCCTATGGCTTTGAACTACTGCAAGCCAGCTAGAGGAGGTGGATCTTCCATTATTTTGAACTTCGTATCTCCCAATACACGTTGTATCTACTCGGTGCAACATTACTGTAATTGCAGTATACCTAAAGGCCTTGTGTATTTTTATAAAACGTTATTCTAAATGTACCAGTATATTCTTTGACCAGACAGCATGCATCCCAATGGTTTCCAATAGCAAATTCTACTGTTTGTTTTCACTGATGGTTGTCCAAAGGCTATGTATTATTATTACAATGCAGTGGTGTTTGTGATAACTGCTTTGTTCAATTATTGTTAATGTCTATAACATTACAAGATGCCT
Organism: Crocodylus siamensis; assembly: GCF_052110815.1. Classification (NCBI taxonomy): domain Eukaryota; kingdom Metazoa; phylum Chordata; order Crocodylia; family Crocodylidae; genus Crocodylus; species Crocodylus siamensis. The sequence goes on along the minus strand of NC_143404.1, from coordinate 31,963,653 downwards.
ATTGTTCTAAGTGAGGGGTGGTCAACCTGTTACATGAGTGCCAACAAGTGGCACAGGCAACTACCATGTGTCGCACATGGAAGATCAGCAAGGGGACAGGCAGCACAGACACAGGGCAGGGCACAAAGCAGAGCAGGGGACTGGTCAGGGAACACAGGGCCAGAAGCAGGGGAAGAGATTAGGCAGGGAGCAGAAAGCAGAGCAGCAGATTGGGCAGAGGAAGGCAATCAAGGTGGCACTCACAGCAGTAATTTTTGGCAAGCCTACTAAGAAGGTTCACCCCCACTATTCTAAGCTTATATAAAAGATATAGTCTCAGCCCTGAATACCTTGAAAGGTAGTGTTACCCAGTGGATAGGGCACCGGACTGGGACTTAGGATACCTGGGTTCTGTTCATTGAGTCATTATTGATAAACTGCATGACTGCTGAAAAATCTTTGGGCTTTATTTCCTTTCCCATCCTTTGCTCGTCTCGTCTATTTAGGCATCTTGTCTATTAATCTTCAGGGCAAGGATTTTTTGTTTGTTTCCCCTGCCATGTGTCTGTACATTACCCAACATAAAGAGGTACCCTCTCAGTAATTCAGTCCACATTAAAAGTACTTCATATTAATAATATTATTTTTATACAATCTAGGCTATGTAATATTAGGAGGGACAGTAACAGACAACAGATGAGAGAATAATTCAGAAAATATCAAGCCAGCATCAGAGAGTAGACTGGTCACTTAAGGTCATATATTCAAAGATATTTGCCTAAAGATTGGCTCTTATCTGGATTTTCAGAAGTGCCTCACTTTCACCTCTTCTAATTCTACTTTTCCATATAAGAAACTGCCCTTTTTACCACAGAGATGATGCACAATAGCAAATGTGCAAGGAGGTCTCCATGGCACAATTTATAGGGTAGTCAACATAACAGAGAGGTTTGAGATGTGAAGCAGGGGGTAATGCAGCCCTTATCTTTGCCCAATCCTGCTAAACGTAGACCAAAAGGCACAAAATGGGACAACCTTCCAGCACACCAAAGGGGCCTCCCCCCATGCAACAAGATGCAGGTTGTGCAGTAGAGTTTCAGAAACATGATCTTCCCTCTCAGAAGCCAAAAAATACTGCACGAAATATGTCTAGCTTCTGGGGAGGTCTGGGTAAAAAATCAACTGCTTGAAGAATTCAATGGAGAACTCTTGGGTGAAGATAAAACTGCCACTCGAGCCCCTAGGACGTGTACTGCTTTAGTATCCAAATGCTTTATCAGGCCGTCTTATAAAAGAAAGATTCTTTCTAGTTTACTACATGCATGTCTGTATATCTAGCAATGCTAACATAACATTGAAATGTTGAGAACCACTGGTAAAGATATAGTGTAACTACTGGAAATCCTAAATGCCCAATCTTTATTACCTGTAATTTCCAGTCCAGTACATGGTTGGTATTGGGTCATGATTCTGACTAGAACTCTTCTTCTCTTTTAAACACAAAATATATGATTTGCATTGATAGCTACAACTACCGTAATAAAATCTAAGTGCTTCATTTGCCACCATATTGCACCAGTCTTGTGTCACTGATTCTAGCAAAGTTCCACTAGCTTAACAGCAGCCTTGAGTTTGACATGCAATTCCAATACAAGTTTATAACAAAAACTGCCTGTGTTATGGGATAAACTTGTGTGTACATAACATAGAACTGTATTTCTATAAAAGGCACCAACAATTACAGTTTTAGGTGCATCTATCTATTGATTGCAATGGGGCCGTTTACTATTCTGATCTCAGCTGGTAGGAAGTCTTGCCAATCAAAGTAAGGTCACAACCAGTGGGTCAGAAACTTGCACTACATACATCATAATTTATTTTACAGATAGTCAATACTAAATTGCACCCTGCAATTTACAGTACAACATCACATTTAGTTGCTAATGCCACTCACAGGGGACTTTCACCTTAAGGCTGTGCCTGTGCAATTTGAAGGGTCAAATTCTGTTTTCAGTTTTCCTGCTGCAAATCTGAGGGAATCTGATTAGCTATCAGATTCATTCAATGTACTATGCATATAAAATTTGGGCTACTATTTGAATACTCATTAAAAAGCCTGGGTGTCAGTTTCACACCAAGTTACAAAGCATTTTTTTAATTACACTAACCCAAATAGTGTCAGGATAATATATTACTGAAAGGTTTATGTGCATATCTATGCTAGATGGAGCAAGAAACAACATGGCAGCTATACAGATGAAAATGTAACACTTCCTGTTCATCCAAAACTCTAAAACAAAGTCTGTGAATATTAACTAGAATAAAACTTGAATTTTCCTTACTTGAGTGTTTACCTTTACCTCTTTTGCTTTTGGTCAATAGTCGAGTAAACAAATTCAGTGACAGGAACCCTTATAGCAACTTTACATTTTGAACAAATAGTATAGAATACTAAAATATAGTAATTTTTGAATGCATAAATGTATTGGTATCAGAAATGTGTTCTTACATTCATCTAGTCAGACAAACAATTATGAATTACTGCTTTTATGACATGGACATTTGTTGTTGAAAAGGGTCTAAGTTAAGAAACCTAGTCCCCATCTTCAGTTAATTTCACATATGCAACCAAATCACCAGAAGATTACTGCTAACCTGAGCTGGATTCAAATCACAAGATAGATGGTGAAATAGACTGAAATAGTTTATCCATCCACTCATCCAGGCAGTTCCACTAGTACCTGTTCCCCAAGGTTTGGAGGCTGTCTCATATCCCACTATCAGCCTCTTAGGCTTAGAGTGTCCAGCAAACACAATGCCTACTTAATAATGCCTCAATTTCTTCTTACACGTTTTTATGGAAGAGGAACAGGATATTTGAAAGAACATAGGAACCACAGATAAACTATTCTTACAAAACAGGGAAGCCAACATAGAGCTTTAACAGCAAGAGGAAAAAAATGTTGCAATTTGCAACAAAAGAATAAAATCTATGAAGTACAGGCAGCAATGGCAATACAAAATATGGCATGGCATTCATTATTAATTCCTTCTTTCTGGTATTTGCATAGCTACAGTATGCAAGACCATGGGACTTTCACCCAGCTTTAACATTACTTGGTCTCAATGCTGGTTTATTATAAACTGTTACCAAAAGAATCATGATGTGCCATCAGGATCTTTTCCATTTTTCAATGCCACTTCCTCTCTATGATGTCATCTAATTGTTTATTGAATGACCCCAGCATCTCTGTTTCATCAGTGGTCCCTGGTAGCCTATTGGAGGCAGAAATTATTTTTAATGTGATAAAGTACTTACTGATGCTCATTTTTAGGCATGTTTTTCTTGATTTACCATCTATGACTTGTTATTCTTTTATTGGCATTAGGGATAAACTGTGCTTTAGAACTGTCCCTGTAAGATAATAGTTCTATTGTGTAGTTCATGACAAGAAAGAATCAAATATTCAAGAAGTGGGAATGGAAATCTCACCCCAAATAATATCTACATATCAAGACTCCCAGACTGAATGAGCCAAGTCCTTCAATGCTAGCTGAGCAGGCTCATCTCTTCCCAGGATAGTACTTTAAATATCTTCAGCAACACATACAGTCAGGGGCAGAGTCCTAAACAAAACTCAAGTCTCTGGCTTTAACCATCAGGCAACAACCCTGCCTCCCAAATTACCCAGCTTGAGATATACCACGCCTTTAAAGCACAGCTTTTGTAGGTGTGCGTGTAAACCAGCACTGCCCCAGTTTTGACAGTCTAGGCAGGCCGGATTACCAGGGGAGCATAGCGACAGTTACTTCCCTTGAAAGTGACCTCCTTCCTCCTGGGGAACATTAGCAGGTACAGAGGATGCTAAGCCGTGGCCCTGCTGCTTTCTTTTTCACTCCAAAAGGGTCAGCGACGCTGCCAACACTAGCTTGGAACAGTCTTTTTGCTCCCCGACTGGGACTGTGCCTGACCCCTGTGTAGGAGCACTCTGACCCACTCTCTGCCCATGGCCAGAACTAGACACAGTATGACCCTGCACGTGCCTCAAAGTGGGCACTACCTCAAATAGATGAAGAGCCATGCTCCTGTTTTGCACCTTCAGGTGAGCTTCATTGTCTGATCTGTCGTAGTATGGTTTGCAATGAAACAGGCTTCTCTCATCTCTAATTTCTGTCTCAAAAGTATGAACATGCTGGAATCTCTCTCACTTCCTAGGAATTATTGGACGATATCCAGGAAATTGCATATTGTCCAATATTGGACCTGTTATATCATCTACCACATTTCCCTCTGTGTTCCTTACAGTGTATGTGCCCAGGCCCATTTTAAATGTCCTATAATGACATAGCCCAATACATTTTACAGCTGAAAAGACTTCCCCAACTTTCTATGTAGTCTCCTTTTCTTACTTTTAAAATTCAAGTGTACTTATAAAGAGAAGAAAAAAAGGTTTACCTGTACAGTCAGAGAGGCCACCATAACTCTAAAGATCTTGCACTAAATTATGTCAATGAGCTTTATAAAGGCACTGGGCAAAGTCCACATTGACTCCAGTATTAGCTTTCTCTATCAGGCTGCAAGACATTGTAATGGTTCTTTAAAGTCAATGTGGGCAGTGTACTAAAGAAATACAATGCATTTCCTGGTATTCTGATGCCACAGTAACATATTGAAAAAATGTGATATGGCATATGGCCATAATAAAATCTTCATAGTAAGTATTGCATGTTATGCTAAATAGCAAACACTATATATAGAAAAGAGATGATTTTAAAAAAAAAAAAAAAGCAGACTGTATCTACTTTGGGGTTTTGGGGGGTTTTTTTAACATTAGTTGAAGTTGATGTTTGTGGCCAATGGGGCAGTGAGGTGTTTAACTGTCATGTGTCCAAGTAGGCTCTGCTTTCAGGTATAGACAGCCGCACGTCAAATGGGGGAGATGCCAGCACTGCAGGCGAGCGGGAAGAACACCCTGCAGTTCACAAAATTAGGAACCTCCCTTTCCCAAAGCAGGAAGATTGGCATGTGTGCTCCCACCCAGGAACTATCACAAAAGAAAACATGCAGACCATGACAGTCTAAGCCTAGTCTTTCCTCTCACTGTTCTCCTTTATTCCCTTCTTCATGCTATGGCAATGCTGCTGAATGCCAATAAGAAAGTACTTTGGCTGCTTCAGGCAGTCTTTTTTTCTCATTCCTTTCTTTGGCTACCTAATATCCAACATACATTTTGTGAGATACCAGGTTGCTCACAGACCTGCACACGTTCTGGTTGTGCTTAGAGTAATGGCATACTGTGTAAGCAGTCACATATATAAAATCCAACACAGGAAAAAAAAAATAAAGGCCTAATGCTTCTACTGACCAACATGAAAAATTCCCATCAACATGGGTAGAAGTTCAGCTTGTAAAGCAATGGCAGGATTGGGCCTTACAGCAAATTTTTATCCTAAGAGGTTAGTTACAGCCTCCATAAGTCCCTGTGTTTATCAGCTCTCGGTGTCTTCTGCTTCCAGTGCAGTCAATTAAAAGAGATGGTCTGGGGTTTTTTTTAATTAAATGCCAATACTGAAAATCACATGCAGAATTAAATGAACAAGCTGGGTGTTTTCTTCCTTATGCATCAGCACCAATGATATAGGTTCTGCAAGGCAAATAAGCCTCCCTTAGCAACATTGGCCCCACTCCTTTTGGTTTAACTAGATGTAATTTTTTACTTAATATGCAGCATTAGTAGAGTTGGGTAAGAGGAAGTAGAATGCAGCTTGCTGTCTCACCATTGCAATAATCCTACAGAGACAGCACGACAAAAACCTGAGATAAAAATCAGATTTCATGAACAAATTTTATAAATGCTCTAAATAACCCTAAGCAGATACAGTTCTAAACACAAGGACAAACCTGATAATTGTCATTTTAACAGTTACTTTTGAATGTAGAACCAAGCTTTGTGCCCAACAGCCTCAATCTTACAAATATTTATGCACGCAAGTAGCTTTACACAAGTAGCCTGCATAAAGTTCCTTAAACAAGTGTTTGTGGAAGCAAGTCCACAGTATGGAGTGACCACATCAGAGGCCCTTGACATGTGTATATTTATCTTCACACTTGTAGCACTTTAAACTATTACCTTCAATTTTTAATCTGCTTACCCTGAAAGTCTAAGGTTGCAATAGCTAGAAAAGAGAGCAAAATGATTATTCAGTTTCTTTTTCTGGTTTATTCACTTTTTGCCCCTAACAGCACTTGTGTAGTGCCAATTTCAGTGTTTCCCTTTTATAATCAAGTTTCCTTGCTCTTTCACACAGAACCAGCACATACAGATAACAAAATAACTTTAAAAAGTACTTATAACTGAATAAAAATAATAAATAAAAAAACCCCAAAAATAAGAAAGAAAAATAAAAATAAAAGATAGAGATGTCTATCCTTCTCCTTCAGTTGAAAGCATGTCAAAATTATAAAAGTCAGGAAACAGAAATGCTCCCCTGAGGTACTGCAGGGAGAATGGCAGCCTTGCAACATCAACTTACCCAAGAACAATAATAAAAAGAAAGAAACCTAGATCACAGCCTGATTCATTCTTATACTGTTTAATCTTCAAATATGATCACTCTCATATTTTAAAGCCTCCCTAAAACATGAGACTAGCACCCAGATTGCAGTCTCATTTGAATTCTCAGGAAAATTCAGTAGACAATGAATGCTATGGTGTTACTGAAACTTTGTTAGTCTTGCACTTCATACAAGAACATATTTATACGGCAATAGGAATAACTATCATGGTTCAAACATATTGCACTTGTCAGAAAATAAATGAACATTTTTGACAGAGTGTACTTGATTCTGTTTCCCCCACCCTTGCTTACTACTATGACAATGTAGTAATCAGCCACAGGTCTCCTAGTCATTAGACTAATTGGTAGGGTCCTGAATTGTATATTAAGTTGGCCTATAAAGTCTCTCTCATTGCAGAATTTAAAAAACACTGAGATGTCCGAGAAACTAGGAGGAATGTACAATTTATAGTACATATACATATACTTGAATCTCGAGTATTATTTATCTGTACTTGTAAGGAGATACCTCACAGTTCACTGCACTGTGAACCGTTTCACCACTCCCCTACTTAACCCTGCAACTTTTCAGATGCTTCTAATGCAATTTAGTAAAATCTTAGCAAAAGTAAGATATATTCATAAGTGCCTTCTGCAATGTTCTCACATGCATGGAGGAAGCCAAATATGCATAAAATGATAAGCAAATTTCAAGTGCACTTCCTCACTGACCAAGCATGCCAGCCTTGAGATGCCTAATTATTTCCTTCTCTTCCTACTCCTGTGCCTTTTTTAACCACTCCCTCATCCATGAAATAATCTTCCCCAACCTGTTTGCTAAGCTGTTTGCTTCCCCTTACCTCATTCAAATCTTTTCTAAAAACTTGTTTTGGCCACAGCAACTGTGAAAGGTGACACTAACTACATGGAAGACCTTCAAGACTGCCCAGCCCTTGGCTCAGTAATCGTTAAATCTGATCGTTGTAATACTTATCTTTCTTCTCCATCCTCCCTTCTCCTTCTGTGGGATAAGCAAGTCACCAGCACAAGAACAATGTGTAGTTCGGTTGCGCTTAGACTTAGCTGTGACCCTAAATGAGAGTGAATTTTGTCCTTATTGTGATCTGTCCAATTTTGATTGCTGGCTCTTAATAGCAGAGGCTGGGTCGGAACTCAGTTCTGTGATGCACCAAACACAGCCTGGATTTTCAACAATGATACTAACTAACAAGTATACAAGACTAGCAATTTCTGGAAGAATTCAAGTATAAAGACAGCAGTTCTGCTTTTTCTGACCATAACTGAACACTGATGTTAGTACTTGTGATAAGAAATGTCTAGCTCCCAAATACTGGCCAAGTTTAGATACTTATTTCTTGCAAGGGGCTTGGAATACAAAAATGGGTACAAATCACTTTCTTTGAAAGAAAATGAGGTTTCTATGCTAAATGTGCACTTCATTATTTGGAATGACACTTATCACAGTACCTGGCAATTATAAAGTGAAGTGTGATGCATTTTGAATCGGAGTGTAAGTAAGTAGCTGATGCACAGGTACTCTGAAAGCTATGAGGAGCAGGGCATCACACAGCAATAAGACACATGTGAGACAATAGCCACAAAACATCCTAGATTTAGATTGCTCTAGAGTTAGAGCAGTTTTGCAGCCAGGAGCTCCAGGAGACATGGGGAGTACGCCAGATTGTCAACTGAGCCAAAAGCATCTGTACCAAAAAAAAAGCAACCATTGCTTCCTGATTCTTTTTTGTATAGCACTAAGTTGATACATGTTGCAGAGGATCAACACTTTTCCAGCTTCTCAGGGAGATGTATGGATCTCTAGAAGTCTGCTACCACCATCAGTTATAAGCACTTTTTAAAGTCTATTTTGTTACCTGTATGCACTGACGTACATATCTTAATTGAAGGGACATTGATTTCAGTTTCACTTCATACTGTCCTCCACCAGAAGAATAACTATCTATGCAAGACCACAAGGTAAATCAGACTAACATTACCGGTCAGCATCAATGGCTTATTTATGAACTCTGAATTACAAATGAGCACTGCAGGTTTTAATACATGTAGTTGGTGACTAGTTTTTCCAAAAGCAATGAGCAAGAAATGGACTGTGAGAAAGAGATTCATAATGTAACAGACTATAGATTGGTGAGGGGGAAAAAAGGGTGATAAAGGCTCTTGGAAAAAAACAATAATAATTTGGAAAGAAAAAAAAATAATCAGAGCAAGTCAGCAAAGTCTCTTTCTATAGGAGGGGTGATGGAAGAAGTAGGGGGGGAATGAAAAAAAAAAAAGAAAAACAAAACTATTCAACACAATCAGAACCCAAATAGTACAACTCCCCAGGCTGGGATTCAGCCCACTCTGGCATCCTAGCAAACGAGTGCAACTTTTCCAGGCTCCCCTTCTGCAGCCCTCTCTTTTCCAATCTGCCCTGAATCATCTGCACAAGGATCAAGGGAAACTGAACTGGTTCCAACCCACAGATATAGAATAAATGAAAAAGGAATTGAGGTGCGAGAAGGATGCAACTTCTAATCTGAATTCTCACATTTACATAACTACACTTTACTTTCATTTGAAGGAGGGTTTTTTCCATATTGGGAAGATGCAAACATTCCTCTGTACATGCAGACACCAGACACATTGTGCCAAAGCAAGAGAACCCAAGACCGAAAATGAGTATATTACTTTTGCAATCCAAACTGGGTGAGCATGCACAGATTCTGTGTTGTGCAAACTCTCTTCAGGTTGAATGCCAAACAGGAAGGGGAAGCAGTCACCTCTGCACTCCAGTGACATTGTAGTATTTTGTTTCTAGGGAGTGGTGAGGTGTTGGACCTTAATATCTCATCCCCTCTCCCCTCCTGTACTCCCAGACTAATATAAGTGGTTGTTCCGAGTTTGGTATCTGAGTCGTAGCAGCACCATCCACCAGCCCCAAGCACCACTCACTGGCTCCCTGGACCAGCACTGTGCCAACAGTGAGCAGGGGAAGGATGGGGAGAGGAAAAAGGCAGGTGCTTGTTTGCACTGGTTAAGAAAGGATTCATTTTCTTTTTGCACAAGGAAGCAGGCACATTCACTGTGGCCTATAATTGTCATGCAGCATCCTGACCAGTGACCTAGCTAGCTGGCCCCAGATTTCCCTTCTTCTTCACTTGAAAATGTTTGTAATTGTTATTTTAATAAAAAGTAATTAAATCAAATGTATACATAGGTATAATGTTACATCTGGCAATAAGAGCAGGTGTAAGATAGACTCTGTGTGTGTGTGTTTTAAATTAGTACACTGAAGCACTGGATAAGGATGACTTCACTTGTGCATCTGCTTCTTACCAAGCAGACAATTATCTCTACCTACATACAAAATGGATAGTCATCTACATCCATGATAACATAAGCACAGGGGGTCCCTGGTGTGATGGGGCAACACATTCTAACTGTACATGACAGCATGTATAGCTGCAGTAGGAAAATCAATGGCTTTGGTATACAGCTACCACACACACATTCTGCTTCTGGCATGGAGGACATGGCCAGGACACCCATATGCTGCACAGATCTACAGCAGCTGTTCCTGACTCTTGAGGCCATTAGCAGCCAAAACAGGCTAGTACAATGCTCTAAACTACACTTGAGGGCTAGCCCTGTACACAGCACTCCTCGAGATCAGGAATACAAAGCTGATCAATATAATGTCTTGCAGACTCAAACCTGTGATGTGCTATGTGCAGCCCAAACAGACCACAGGATCTGACTCACTGAATGGGTGGGAGCAACAACTTTCTCTATCTTACTTTACAAAGCCCCAAACAATAAGTGTCTGTAACTCCACAGAAATAGATGCAGAATTTCAGAGAAACAGGAGCAACACCTCATATAGCGCACAGCAGCCTGCCTTCTAAACAACAAAGGCAGATGTGACATTATCACAGCAGTACCCCATGCACTCCACTGATGCCCCATTCAAACTAAAAGGATCACATTCAAAGATTTGATCATAATCTACAAGGCTGTAGAAGTGAAGGGCCTGGCCATATCAAGGACCATTTCACAATCCACAAGATAACTGTACTCCATACAAATGATACAGTTAAGTAGGTTCAGATTCTTAGTGACAGAGGGCAGAATATTCACAATGAGAGGACCCTCAGCTGTGGAAGGCCTTGCCAAAGTGAAAGCCACTAAGTGCACCCACATGTGACCCTATGGACCAAGATGCAAGAACCATATTTATACCAAAGCTGTTACCTGCAAGGGACTTCTACTGCTGACAGTCTGATAGGGATAGCAAGAGAGAATGAATGAATGAATGAATGAAAGAGAAAGGAAGAGGAAGAGAAGAAATTTAGAAACTTGAAAAAATAGGGATGAAGTAATCTATCTTAGCCATGAAGCAGAGATGGGCATGCTTTTAATACTAAGGACAAGTAAGTACCAATCTCCCTGCCAAAGGATCAAGCAGTTGCAAAATGCAGTGCCTTCCTTCCAGCTCTGATGAAGGGCATGGGAGAAATGGCTGTGCTCAAATGGCACGTCTGCCTACAAGCCCCCAAATCATGGCGCATTTGTGCTTATAGCCCAATTCCATCCTCAGTGGACTACTGCTTATGATATATTTGTTTAACTTTTCTAAATGTTATTCATCTGTTGTATATTTAGCTCTATGACATCTCTATTAAATATACCAGAATATACCCAGTCACGTGAAATCTTTCTTATGTAGCAAACTAACCATGATGAATGAAGGACCTTTGCGCAGGGGATTGCCCTGGGCCTCTTTAAGAGTTAAAGATAAATTTTCCTCTGGTTCTGGAAAATATTAAGATAGAGGAATTCAGGGACTCAAGCTGTCTATTGATCCCAAACCGATTTCAACCAACATAACGGTCAATACGCAGTATGAAGCTAAACTAGCTAGCAACAGCATTACAATGTGATAGCCCAACAAACCAAACCTAATTATCAACCACCTTTAGAGTAATTATCATCAACTTCTACTGGCTATGGAGATTTTCTACTGGCTACAAAGTTTTTAGCCATGAGGTGGGATAAAACCTCACCTAGCTACCAGTCTTATTTTGAAATGATGCACTGTCATTTAAGTACTACTTCAATGGCAAAGACTAAAACAGTAGTTCTCAACCAACCAGGGTGCCTTGAGCTTTTTTTTTTCCAAGGGTGCCACCAGAGGTCACACAATGTTATTGCTGTTAGCTGCAGGAAGATGATTCACAAAATAAACCCAGAGATTTCAAATAAAATAAATTTAAATACATTCTGACCTGTTGTGGTCTTTTCAAGTTCTTTGCAACAGACAAATTGCTCTATTATTTTTCTGTAGTCAAAAAAATGAGTGCAAACTAAGAGCTGGCTTTTTCTAAAGGGTGCCTTGAGCCTAAAAAAGGGCGCCTAGAGTCAAAAAGGCTGAGAACCATTTCTCTGAAATGCACTAAGAGAATATATTAACCACTGCAGGCTAAGCCACTAAGTTATATTCAGTAGCAACAGACCATAATTCTAATAATTACTATGAAGGTTGATATACTGATCATAATTTATATTGGATGGTGAAAGCAAGCCTTAAAGTGTAATCCGTTTTGTGCATTCTTAAATCCCTCAATACAACATTCAGCTCTTTGAGGAAAACTAAACAACTTCCCTTAGCCTAAATAAATATTAAGCCCGTGATGCATTACTTTACTCCAGTTCACCAAAGGGGAACTCCTATGCAAACTGATCATTATAATAGAAATCCTTATAATCCCTCTCTCCCATTCAAACTCAAAACATGTAATCCTGTGAATAAATCCAGAAAGAAAGTGTAACAAAATGGGCAATAAAAACTTACTGCATTCACATCTTTTCATCTACCATTAATACTGTAAACACTCACTTGAAGGCCCTTGAGTATGACTAATCTGATGTTTTGGCTCCCACCAGTAATAGCCATAATAGTGTGCCTCTTGTTATAACACCCAGTTTGATTCACCACCCCCTAGAAAAGTGGTTAGAGAAGACACCCCTTCCATTCAGAGTAAAACCTCACGTCAGATCTTCTTGCAAAATGCTGCAAAATCAGCACTAAATCTAAAAAGTATGGTTCTAATAGTAAGCGAGCACAGGACTTTTTTCTCTTTATTTTATTGCTTTGGAAGCCTGCAAGCTCCAACTGTATAAATGCCAATAACTTCCCAAGTTTTAAAGCTGCTGAAGTAAGAGATCAGATTTTAGCAAGTGCTTTCCAGGCAATGAGCCAAACTTCTTCTGATTCACTAAAAGCAACAAGGGCTTGGGGGGGGGGCAGACTGAAGGGCTGATTAACTTCAGTTACCGCACAATTTCAAAAATGTCTCCTTACTGCAAAGGGTGCCATCGCGGAGAGCCCTGCACAGCCTGTTATTCCTTGGGTTTGAAAAAATGCGCTGGAGAAATCCAGCAAACGCCTTCCAACCACAAAGTAATTTACAGCTGTAGATCCCCTCTCTTGACTTAGGAGGCTGCTCTGCTGAAATAAGGAGTCTTTTTGTTTTTACAATCAATCTAGCTGCAATTTCCGGGGGGGGGGGGGTATGGCAAGGGTTTTGCATCTGGCCCGAGAGATCGGTCGTATTTCAGAGGCTTCAACCCATTTGGGCAGGATCAGTTCCTGCCGCCGCGGAGCGCCCGCGGGAGGAGCCCTGGAAGAGCAGGTGCATTCCTGGCCGCCGGGCGCGGAGCGGCGCGGGGCTGGCAGCGCCCCCCCCGCAGGGAAGCCGGGCGGGGCCGCGCCACCTGCCCCCGGCGCCCGCTCTCGCCCCCCGGGCTCACGTGTTGCGTCTGCGCCCGCTGAAAGTCTGCCCAAGGAAACCACATTTTACAAAAGAAACGTTTTGGTTGTCAGGGGAAATGCGAGCCCCCCGCCCCGGGGCCGCGCCGGCTGTCACTGCGAGCCCGGCCGGCGGAGCCCCGCTTCCGCTCCTGCCGCACAGGATCGCAGGCAGCATCCTGCCTGGGTGCCTCGCTTTTGAATAATGGGAGGGAGCAGCAAGCCTCCTTCCCTGGCGGAGGGAAGCCGGGTTTCAGTGCCGGCTCTGGTCAGCTCCCCGGGACGAGGGCGAGCGGGCGGCGGGTGCCGGCGCTGCCCGTGCGAGCGCATCAGCGGCGCCGTGCGGGGCGCGGAGTCCAGCGCTCCCTCTCGCATCATTAGCCAGGCTAATGCACTCCAGAGAGTCCCTTTAATGCAGGCTACTGGCATCCACAGCCGAGCTGTGGCCATTTGAACCGAGGGAGGGAGGGAGGGAGGGGGCGAGAGAAATTAAAGATCGTTTGTTCATACAGCGGATTAGCAGAAGTGGTCATTGAAATGAAGCTTAGCGAGAAGGGCAGATGCTTTCCAAAGCAAGTGACACAACTCTCTGGCTTGGGGATCATTTTAATAAGACCGTAAGACTACAGGAAAAAGTGAAGCCCCTTTCCAAAACAGCCTGGCACTCCGAGGTCAGCACGCCTCCTTTGTTTCTTTCTTTCTTTACAACCAAAAGGGAGAGAAGAGAGAAAGGACACATACCTGTACCTGAAAGCACAGCAGCAGGAAATGTAAACATCTGGAGAGGAGAAAAAAAAAAGCAACAACAGATCAAATGGTGCGGTGAAATGGTTAAAGTTTTTTGTTTGTTTAGATTTTTTTTTTTTAATAGCACAGATCGAGGCTTTGCTCAGAAAAGGCTCGGGTCTCAATGACCGCCTTATTGCAAGGGAAATGCAACCGAGCCTGAAAAAGGAAAGTTGGGAAAAAAAATAAAAATATGTCATAATCCTTACAAGCAAGTGCAGGCTGAGAGCAGTGAATACATCGCTGGGTGAGGAGAGGGGGGAGGTCAGTGGCTTCAAGTTAACGGAGTAAAATCCCCAACCGCAGCCTTGACATGGGAATGATCCAGTTATAAAACCCAGCAGATTTCCAGCGATCTCGCTTCGCGCTGATAAACAAAGATGAGAAGTTGAGATACTGCCTGCTTTGCCTCCTCCGAGTGACTCCCTTAGGCATCAGATCTCCTCTTCCCCCTGTCTCTCCTCCTCCTCCTCTCTCTCTCCGCCTTTGGAGAGATGAAGGTGCTTATTGTCAGTAACTTCCGATCATCAGCAAATAACCCCCCCTGCCTCCCCCTCCCCTCTTCTGCTAAGGACCCAGCCCTGCGAGGAGGATAAAGCCTTTTTCCTGGACTCGGCTTCCCAGGCAGAGGCGCAACAGCAGCAGCGGCAGGAGCGGCAGCAGAGCTAATATTTGCTTAAGGTTATGATGGCTGGCGTTTGCCCTCTGATCCCCTTCCTTGTGATGGATCCCTCGGTGCCTGGCAGGTTATTTCAGTGGGAGCATGCCGGGATGCAGCTCGCAGGTCTCCGCCGCGGCGCAGGTTCCTGCAGAGGTCAGAGCGGGGGGTGGGGACGCGGCGCTCATGTGCGCCCTGCGCAGCTAGCGGCCGGCCGGCGGGGGGGCCCCGGCGCACACAATGCGGGAGGAAAGCTTCAGCCCTGGTCTCTCGCCTCCTGCGGGCTCATGTTTCCTGCTCTCCGCGGCTCCTTCCCTCCGCATCGCCCCCGGGGCTTCCGAGCAGGGCAGCGCCGCCCCGGCCGAGGGATGGAGGCCGCGGCGATCGGCGCCCCCGGCTCAGGCGGGCCGGGCCGGCACGTGGCCCGCGGCCCGCAGCGCGCACGGGGCAGCGCCTCTCCCCGCGCCGCCGGGGCAAGTGCAGGTCCGCGCCGCAGGCCCCTGCCCAGCCCCGCGCACAAGTGGAGCGGAGCCGAGCGGCGCGGGGGTGGTCCTAGCAGCCCGGGGCTGCGGGGGGCCCGGTCCCGCCCCCGCCGCCCAGCAGCCCCGGCCCCGGCCCCGGCCCCGGCTGCAGCGCGGTCCCGGCCCGCGGCGGCGGCGGCGGGAGCGGAGCGCGCGGGGACACGTGTCCGCCCCGCCCCGCCGGGCGCTGCTGCAGGTGTCGGTGTCGGGGCCGGGGCACGCGCGGCCGCCCCGCCCCGGCGGCCCCGGCTCTGCCGCCCGTGCGGAGCCCGCCTCACCTGTGCGGCCGCGCGCACGAGTGGGCTGCGGGCCCGCGCGCAGGGTGCGGCCTTTTGCCGGGCTAGTGGTTACCGGGCCCGCCGCATCGTCCACGCGGGGGCATTTGCGTCCGAGTCAGACTGGCTGGGTTGACACGGGGCACGTCGAGGCATTTCCCCGGAGCCCAGCTGTTTGCCGCCTCTGCCAGTCGAGTTTCAAAACGCTTCGCTTGCCATCTAGTGGCGGCAGCGGGCAGGTGCAGGCAACCCGCCTCGGCGCCTTCTGCCGGGCCTTCAGGCTGAGGAGAAATGAACTCGTCCCGCGGGAGCCTGGGACTGCGAGGATCACGGTGCAGTGAGTTGTACAGTGATTGCCTGAGAGCAGGCACAGCCGCGCTCTTGCTGTGTTAAAGATCACTCTATGCCCCGATACACCAGAGCCTGGGATTAAGTCACGCATTAGGGGAGTAATAAGGAAAATTAAAGGGCTGCTGCATGCCCAGGATGGGGTGTACCCGATCATCTCATTTAAAGACAGTCAAGGTACTCAGCGCAGACCCACGTTAGTCTGCTTCCGTTCATATTAAAATCGCCCACTTTTAAAAAATAAGAAATGAAAAAATTCACATGTGTAAATCTGTTAAGACGGTACGGTAACTATTTTCCCTTCTCTGAAAGCTCATTTACAGTAGACAAAATGCCAGAAACTATTAACCCACATGGATAGTCTCTCAAAAGACAGCATAATGTCAGTTAACACCTTATTAAGTGAGGACATAACCATAGCTCATAATGTTAAGCTTTTTTAAATTCTCCACTTAAATAATAGTACATTTCACTCAAGTGCTTTAGACTCTCTCACTTCTACAACTACATGAATCAGAGCTCCTGCTTTCTCCATTTTAAAGAAATGAAGCAAACAGCAAACTTACTGCTTGAAAGGAACTGTAACTTCAGAAACCCCAATCAAGCAAACAGTCATCTTGTTCATATAAATAATCCCATCGATGTCAATGGGCCTACTCCTGTAACTAATGTTATGCATAAATATGCCTAAGCATTTCCAGGATTGGGGCCATAATGATCACCATGGACTGCTGTGTATCTCGCATACCCTTCTATAATCCCTCCATAACTGTTTCTGCTTTATGAGGAGATTTGAAAAGCTTTTATCCAGCATAATCCCTAAATTGTCCAATGGGAGAATATATGAACATTCAGGGATTAAAGGGGAAGGACTCTTGATTTAGGATTTCAATTTAGAGGTTAAGGTATTAAAGTTACTCCTAACTTTAAATCATATCTGTTTTTGTTGGAGGACAAAGTTTGGATGAAGGAGCCACCAGAAGAACACAGGTTAGCCAACCAAACTCTAGTTGGATGTTGTTCAGTCACGTACCTGATGGATGTACAACTCCAAAGGGAAAAACACACCATTTTCTACAGCCATCAGACCACCACTTCAGCAAGTCTGGGATGTTGCTCAGGGCAGTGGCCAGCATCTGATACTTGGAAGATTCTGTATGATGCATATAACCAATTGTGCAAAGCCATCAGGATATTGTAGGACTGCCAAAAATAATTCCTTCTTAACACTTTCAGTCAGTCACTGTAGGCACTGGAAAATGAGATTTGATCTTTCCTATCATAGCTGTCCTGATTAGTACTGTCTGGAATCAGCATATAAATATACAGAGCTAAGTTCCAGATGCAGAATTTGACTTTGGGTCTGACATTAATGGCAAGATTCTACAATACTTCAGTGGGAAAACCACAGGCTCCCAATGACAGGCACATAAAATGATTCCTTTAGATGACTACAACCTTCATGAAAAACAATTCATCAGATACAAAGCACCATTATAAGGAACCTCTGTGGCATCTAGATTCAAGTTCATTAAAAGAGGCTGTTTACTATGATAAATTTAGTCAATTTTTTCTTTGGGATTGTTAAAAGTGGGGAGGGATGTATGGTATTTATGTTAAGTGTACTAACTAGAATTTCACCATATGGTTCCTCAGCTCATGGGACAAGGGGAAGGACTGACTGGTTGTCATGATACCTGTCAGAATCTCAGAGCATATTTTACACTTCATTTGGCAGGTATGCTCGCAGCTTGTTCAATGTACCCAAGTTCATTTATTCTAGTTTGTTTTGATACCTACAGCAATGAAGCCATGGCATAGGCCCATCAAAAACCCTGATTCTAACTCAGCAGCTGGTGCCCATGTTGCTGTGGCTTCCTTGCAACTGATACTGAGCTAGCTAGATTAGAGCTAGCTGAAATATATCTATGCAGGGCAGGCCTATCCATACACATTTTAATTAGGTTCTTGCTAACTCTTTTCCAGGCACCGATCGAGAGTCCTAATTTCCCCCATGGCTAGCATTGTAAAATCACTGGAAAAAAATTACAAGGGCTTTTTCCTGGGATGCAGTGAATACATATTTTTTTAAAAAAGAAATAAGCAAGTTAAACATGGAAACAGTTTACAGAAATTCTTTTGCTTTGCAAAAAAAAGTCTAGTTAATCTAAGAGCAGCTGGAAACAGGACATGTTCCCCATGAACCACTAGGAAGTATACCGATAGGTCTGTAAAGCAAAATCTGGGGATCCCTGAGCTATCAGATTAGCTAGTACATTTTGAGCTAGGATTACTCTATATACATTTTATAATTAAACAATCCACCATTATTTGTATTATCTTAGCTCCTAGAGGCCCCAGCTGAGATCAGGACCTATTGTGATTGCCATAATATCTGCCCCAAAGAATCTACAATCTGAACAGACAAGCCAAAGGACAGAAAGGAAACAGAGGCAGACAAGTGAAGTTCTGCACCTGACTTCCCACACAGGTCAGTATCAGAGCAAGGATTAGAATTCATTGTTTGTCTGTTCCAGTGCTGAATAACACCTGAAGCTATGAGACTTTGCTCTGCATTTTAACAACACCTGTTTCTTCCTTAAAATAATATCCTTCTTTTCCTTGTCCTACCCTTTTCTTGTGGAAATTTGATCTTCTATAGAAAATTATGGCCCAATCTGACATGCAGTGCCCCTTTCCCTCCAGTGGCAATGCCAGTCTATGTCTTTCTATGATCCTTGAGCTTGCAATGTTTTCTCTGGCTAGATCAGGGGGGAGCAATTATTTGGGCTGGAGGGCCGCTTAGGGAGTTCCAGTGACCTGTTGCAGGCCAGATCAGTACTCCCCATCACTCCCTCCATGGGTCACAACAGCTCACCAAAACTCCCTAAGTGGCTGTGGCTGTGCCTTGTGCTTGGCCGGGCAGATGGGATGGGGCCACAGGTGGGGAGGGGCATCCAGGAGTGGGATGGGTGGGCAGGGCTTGGATCAGGATCACGAGATTGTGATAGCCTGGGACAGAGCCATGATGCACTCCCCCCATGACTTTGCAACAGGTGCCAGTTCTGTGGGCAGGGGTGTGCAGAGAGCAGATCACAGCCCTGGTCCTACACTGTCACTGCTCAGTGATCCCAGGGTCTTCATGGAGACCAGCCTGTGACCCACATGAGCAGGGCATACTCAGCCAGGCAGATGGGATGGGATCATAGGCAGGGATGCCTAGCACAAGAGGCCCTGTCACCACCCTTTGATCCCAATCCCAGCCCTGGTTCCACCCACCTGTTCTGCTCCCGGATGCTGCTCCCTGCCCACATGTGGCCCCATCCCATCCTCCCCACTGAGTGTGCCCTGCCCAAGCAGGTCCTGGGCAGGTCTCCATGAAGACCCTGCCTGCCTGCTACATCTAATGACCCCGGCAGTGAGTGCAGAGAAGACAGGCCTGGGTGCCCCAGCAGTGAGGCCAAGTTCTGTGGTGACAGCAGAAACTGACAGCAGCAGCAAGAAGAAGCCACCACTGTGAGAGCTGCTGGAAAGTAAGTTCAGCTACTGCACTGCCCTACCCCCACTGCGCGCTTGTGGGTGGTGGGACTGTTCACGTGCATTACGGCTCAGGCTGCCCTGGGTACCTGGGCAGAGTGGGGCTGAGAGACCCACTGTAGGCCAGATGCAGCTGCAGGCCATATTTTGCCCACCCTGGGCTAGACTCTTAAAATTCAAATACTTGCATAAACTTTGCATTATGTAAAATAATCTACCAGTTGAAAGTGCCTAATTCCTCTCTGCAAGCATGATAGAATATGTTGTTAGCAGGGACACCTGTGACGTCTCACTTAAACTTTCTGTGCCTGTTTACTTTTTCTGTAAATGGGTACAATCTTATCAAGCTAAAGGATGTTGGGAGGCCTGTGTCATTAATTCTTGGGATCCTCTGAAAGATATTACAAAAGAACAGGCAGAGGACTGGAAAAGGGCCAGTGTGGTCCCCATTTTCAAAAAAGGGAGGAAGGAGGACCCAGGAAATTATAGCCCTGTTAGTCTTACCTGGCTTCCTGGGGAAGCTTTTAGAGAAAATTATCCAGGTACACATCTGCAAGGGACCAGCAGGGGAGATTATGCTTAGGGGCAACCAACACAGGTTCATTAGAGGCAGGTCCTGTCAGACCAACCTGGTGGCCTTCTATGACCATGTCACAAAATCCTTAGATGCAGGTGTAGCAGTGGACGTAGTCTTTCTGGACTTTAAAAGGCCTTCAACACTGTCTCTCACCCCATTCTCATTAGAAAATTAGGCGACTGTGGTGTCGATGCCTACATGGTCAGATGGGTCACTAATTGGCTGGAGGGCCACACCTGGAGAGTGGTGGTGGATGGGTCATTTTTGACCTAGAAGGATGTAAGCAGTGGGGTCCCCCAGGGCTCAGTCCTTGGGCCCTCGCTGTTCAAAATCTTCATCAGCGACTTGGACAAGGGGGTGAAAAGCACCTTGTTCAAATTCACGGATAACACTAAGATGTGGGAAAAAGTTGGCATGTTGGAGGAGAGGGACAGGCTGCAACTAGATCTGGACAGGTTACAGGGATGGGTGGATGAGAATAGGATGGGTTTCAACACTGACAAGTGCAAGGTGCTGCACCTGGGGAGGAAGGACCAGCACCATACCTACAGGTTGGGGAACTCCCTTCTTGTCAATGCAGAGGCAGAAAAGGATCTTGGAGTCATCATTGATGCCAAGATGAACGTGGGCCGGCAGTGTGGGGACGCAGTCAGGAAGGCCAACCGCACCTTGTCATGCATCTACAGATGCATCATGAGCAGGTCCAAGGAGGTGATCCTCCCACTCTATGTGGCACTGGTCAGGCCACAGCTGGAGTACTGCGTCCAGTTCTGGGCACCGCGCTTCAAGAGGGATGTGGATAGCACTGAGACGTTCCAGAGGAGGGCCACTCGCACGATTGGGGACAGCAAGGCAGGCCTTACGAGGGGAGGCTACGAGACCTGAACCTGTTCAGCCTCCACAAGAGAAGGCCGAGAGGGGATCTGGTGGCCATCTATAAACTGACCAAGGGAGACCAGCAGTCAATGGGAGAGTCCCTGTTCCCTCGAGCGCTTCCGGGAGTAACAAGGAATAATGGCCACAAGTTGACTGAGAGTAAATTCAGGCTAGATATCAGGAGACACTACTTCACTGTCAAGGCAGCTAGGATCTGGAACCAACTTCCAAGGGAAGTGATGCTTGCCCCTACCCTGGGGGTCTTTAAAAGAAAGCTAGATAATCACCCAGCCGGGGTTGTTTGACCCCAGCACTCTTTCCTGCCCTTGGCAGGGGGTCGGACTTGATGATCTGCTCAGGTCCCTTCTGACCCTACCAACTATAAAACTATGAAACAACTTATTAATTAGATATGCCTGTAAATCCCACTGATCTTAAGGGAATTTACAAACACAAAAGCAACTCCTTATTGAAACCCATTCTGAAATGTCACTTAGAAAAGAAAATGATTTGTTGATGGATTGGTGATATTTCTTGCATATCACATGGAGCATCTTATTCATACTCCATTTATTTCACAGGCTTCCGTATTATTTCAGACTTCAGTGTTAAGGACAGGGCTTAACTTGTGAAGGCTTTCATATTTGGAGTCCTGCATGCCACAGTGGAGGATATACAGCTAATGTCTCTCCGACTTTAAGTATAATGAAGCAAAAGGTTCTTTCTAAGCAAAATTTGGAATCCACTCCCTTCAGTAGACCAAAAGAGTCCCAAACTGCTGACTTTCAGAGGATGATACAAGGTCCCTTTCTTTCTCCACCCTTTCTCTGAGGTTGATTAGTGCTAGGGAGACTGACCTTTTTCAGTGGTGAAAAATATCATTTTGTGTATCCATCAAGACCACTGCATGTATATTATTAACAGATTTGT
The DNA here is from genome assembly GCF_052110815.1 of Crocodylus siamensis. NCBI lineage: Eukaryota > Metazoa > Chordata > Crocodylia > Crocodylidae > Crocodylus > Crocodylus siamensis. The sequence goes on along the minus strand of NC_143404.1, from coordinate 31,941,776 downwards.
GCATTTACCTCAAGTTCAGAAGAGGCACATAATTAAAAATATAAACAAAAAAGTCAAAGAAATAGACCCTATCATACATACACTTAGAATAAGAAATTGAATCCAAACAGTGTCCAGTAGAAGGTATAAAATGGCGTGTTTAGCACAGCACACCCACCTGCTGCAACCATCTTGTTTCCCCTTTGCTCATAAAGAGGTCAGGGAACCAGTTTGGTTAATATTAAGGGCTGGCTCAATTCTCTGCCCAAAAAACAAAAATGCTTCAAACTGTTGTCTGGAAAAAATCAGTTGTCTTTCCTTTACATATTACTTTTCATTTCTACTTGGGCCTCTGTATGTTTGGAATCTGAAGCAAAAATGCCAGAAATACCATGAGAGAACCTGAAGTAGAAGCCCTGCCTTTTAATACATTTAAAAATAGACTGAACCAAGTATTACTAAATGTACTAAACATACAAAGGGGAATAATACTCTATGGGTGCTACCAGACAAAAGTGACTTTTCCATCTTTAATTTATCTGGGTCAAATTCATGGTTTGGACCACTGCCACTTCATTCAGAAGAGTAGCACAAAGATGAATTTGTCCTTGGGATTCTATAATACTTTTGCAGTGCTGTGTCTGCTGGAGGCTATGTATCAAACAAGGCACTTCCAGTATAAGTCCTAAGGATCCATTCCTGCAACAGGATGTGTACGGCTCGGATTTGATTTCAGTGGAGTTATGATTTCCTCGTGTGAACCCAGTTGTAGGCTCAAAGACTACAGCTGTGCATTCCTTTATAGACTCTGGTGTCATTAAGCCATCTAAGCTTCACTTTTGTAGTTTGTGATGTCACCAGACCCCTCTCATGGCATGCTATGCCATTTTTTATACAGTGGCTCTTGACAAAGCTGCTGGGACACTAGCAAGAAGGGGAACAACATGACTACAGAACTAATTTATAGACTTGGTGGGAAGGCTTATACTTTTAATCCCAGTAGGGAAAATTACAATAGATGTGGGAACTCTACAAGCTATGCATAAAAGGACTTCTGAGACAACCTTGGCACTGGCTTTACAGACTCAGCCAGGTTCTTGTTTGGCTCATCTATGATAGCTCCTGACTCTGACCCCTGAAGTCCTGGTTTGACTTTCAGATACAATAACTGAATTACTGACCATAGCAAAAGTCACCTAAGTAGACAAGACACTTCCCTGGTTGTCCTGACTAACTACTACTGCCACAGGCATGTTTATGTGTCTGTGAAAAATGTGCATATTGGATTTCTTTGAAAAATTGTATATTGGATTTCTTTACCATGAAAACATTTTTTTTTAATTTTCAATTGCAAGCAATTATGTTTTTGTAAATAGTGCCTAAATTTTGTGTTTAAATTGCCTGTCAAGGACCTTTATTTTTAAATCTCATAGCCTATGCTGAAAACAACATTTAAGTTCATCTTGGGTGATAGGCTTGTGGAATAGTGTATGAAAGTAGGGCAAGGGGCAAGAAAAAGTAGTTAAATAAAGGAGCTCTTTTTTCCCCATATCTTAGATTAGAGATATTTGGTTTAAAAAATGATAAACAACAGTCGTGTCACCACAGTGATTCATAGATTGACAGAGGCTACTGCTTGATTTGATTCACAGATTGCTGCCAGCAAGAACAGCAAAAGCCCACTGGAAAATGAATGTCTCTTATTTTCAACGTTTATTTTTCATACAGTGTATTCATTGTGCAAAGGCTGGTGCTGTATATGTCTGAGAGCTTGTCACCAAATTATATTAACCAATGCAATGGCCAGGTAAAATTTTACTGCAGAACACTCCTTATGATCTCCAAGTGTTAATTCTTTTCAGTCACACATGCAAAGGTTTGATTTAAGACTATGTCCTACAGGGCCTTGATGGCTTATTGGATTAGTTACTGCTCTTCTCCAATTCAAATCAAAGTCTGATCAGCATGACCTTCTGCTTATATGGCTGTTAAGGTCCCTCCAGTGAAATGAGTTTCACTTTCTCTGCTCCAGTGGTCCACATCACTAAACTACCAGACATTTCACAAAGTATGAAATGTATTCAATAGGGCCAAGGAATTAACAGCATGCTTGAGTGGGAAACCTTCACACCCACTGGATGCCCCTTCATGTCAGAACTTAGGAATGTGTGAATGAGAAGTGCAGAAAAGTTTTGTGCTGTATCCAACTATACTGCCCCTGGCATACAGCAGTGCAAGCAGCCCTTTGCTCCTTTAGTTTCAAGATTTAAGAAAGAAAGTAAAAGAGAGGAAAAAGAAAGAAGGAGGGAGTGGTCTCATATTTTACAAAGACAAAGCTTAGCTGTGCATCACAACTCTGCTGCACATTAATGACTTCTTGTGTACTTCACTCCTCAGATACTCCAATCCTAAGAAAAAATGATGTTACTGAAAATGAGGGGATGTTTTTCAAAAGGATTTTGCAGTTTTAAATCCTAGGAAACATTTAGTGGGGACATTCAGTATGTTCCAGTCTTTGCTAATAAGTACCTATATGAAATAAAATGAATGTACAGACATTTGTGCACCATAGGGTAATTAGATAGACAAAGATAAGAGACAGTTTGCACCTCTATATTTGACAAAACAGCAGTCTCAAAACAACTATAACAGATAGTCAGAAGGTCATAGTCTGAGTGAGTCTTCCTTTGTAACATGCGACATTTAGCCAAATCCTTTAATAAGTAGTAGATAGGTTTCAAACAGTCTCTGTTCTGAATTTATGCATGCACAAGCTATGAAGTCCTATTTGGACTTGTTTTTACTGTCTGCAAAGATGACCTACAAAAATTGGCAAAACCACCATGCAGCAGCTGAGTTTTAGGATATACAGATGCCAAGATGATATTCATGCACGTCAAGTTATTCAAAGGGTTACGCTTAACAAGAAAAACTGTGGTTTTCAAATTACAATACAGCCTGAGATCTAGAGCACTTCAAACATCTAAACAATGGTAATGCTTAGATCCTACAGTCCCAAGAGGCAGCAAAGGCATACCATTTTATTTATTCCCAAAGGGGTCTTCTCTTCTGTATGTAGCACACTTTACATTGCTTTCCACAGAATTTGGGGGAATTAGACAAAGAAGGTAGCCACAATATCATTTTATATCACAGTCCAAACATTAGGAAAGGCTGCAAATATTTTGATGTTTAACAGCACTGGCTATTTTGCTCATGCCTTTCAGTTACCAATGCTTTGTTTAGCCAGTAATCTGTCATATTTGGCAGGTGGGAGCTCGAAAGCCCACAGGACATCAAGTGCTCACCCTCAGAAGTTTCAAAATTTCACTGCATACCAAAAGAAGTAGGACAGGCTACTTATCAGATATGCCAAGATGGAATTTAAATGTTAGTACACTGAAACTTGTTGCTGAAATAAATGAACTCTCAGTACGTACCATGTGGAGTAACCAAACCATACGTCACTAATTCCTTCACAGTGGAATTTTACCATGTCTGGAGCCAGGTGAAGAACCAAGCAGTGAGATCAGCACAGACCAAATATGTATTTGCAATTGTTCTGCAGTTGCCCAGATTTGCAAGTTGCACGTAGGCAATGGAAATTAATTTAAACACCAGTGACTTAAACACTATTAAACTGGAAATACTTAACTCTATTAAAGCAACCATACCAAGGGCTTGTCTTTGCTGCTAAAAAAACCTTACAAAGGTCCCTTCCCAGGCCCTCAATAATGGGATACCTTAAGCTGGATAGGCATTTAACTCCCAAAACTTCCACTGAAATCAGTGGGACTTAGGCACTTTGTAAATTGCAATGGATGACTGCGGGCACCGTTAGGGACCTAAATCTGTAGATTTGATAATTTGTGAGTTGCCTGAGGTCACAAGGCAAATCAGCACCAGAGGCAGGAGGAACAAAACCTGGGGAGCCTGACTAGGATCCCAGTTCTCTGCTCTTTCTTTCCTCTATATTTTTACTTGCTTAAAGCTTCCACATATACTATCAAAACACTCTCTTTTGTCTCCATTATTTTTTTCCTTTCCACCAATTCCTTAAATCCATAGTCACCAAGGACATTTTGTTCTGTTGAGCACATAAATTTGGTACTTTATTTTCACCCCAGTGACATTTAAATTGACTCCCCTCATATTCTTCCATGTTGGTTTCAGATGCATCTTGTTCACTTCTGTGAAATTTAAGCCAATAATCTGTATTCACTACTAACAAAAATGTATTTAACCAGTTTTAGATATAGTAGCAGTTTTCTCAAGTTTCAAATATTTCAGCATTGCACAGTTGTTCATTATATGCCTATAACAGCATAATGTATGTTATCAGCCCAGATATACAAAAAGTATTTTATGTTATTTCTGTGGCAGGCTTGCCTTTCGGAGCTTGGGTTGAGTCCCAGGCTTGAGATTTCCTTTTTTGATTGATGGAGCCTATCCACCAATCAGGAGGCAGCAAGAGGAGTTAAGTCACAGCCCTTTCCTGAGGGGAGGGGGAGTGGAGCTCCCCCCAGACCTGATTGAAGACTGCAAACTGTCAGGTCTGGATGACTTCAGGGGTGGAGCCCTGGAGCATATAAAAGGAGCTGCGTGCCCAGCATGAGGGGGAGCCATCTGAGACAGAGAAGAGAGAAAAGCGGGGCTTAGAAGAGCTAAGGAGAGCTGCTCAGCAGTAGCCCGGAAGCACCCCTAAAGTTGTCCATCAGCAGGGAATGGCAGACGGTTCCAGCGGCTAGGTTCTTAGTGCACAGCACGGCATCCAAACCCTGGGAGCTGTATGAGGCTGTTCAGGTCTGCAACCTCTGGCATGCAGCCAGAGACACGGTGCAGGAGGTGCTGCATGGAGGGTCCAGGAGTGGACCAAACCTGGTGCTGTACAAGGTGGCCCAGACCTCCAACCTATAGCAAAAAGTTGAGTCCAGGGAGCCAGATGATGCTCGAGCTACTGAGCCAGCAGACAGGGCCAAGCCAAAGGCCCCAGAAGCTCTGCATAGTGGAGCCCTGTTCCAGGGGACAGCAACCCCCCAAAGCCCACCGCAGGCGAGAGAGCAGCCTGGTGCCCAGGACAAGGGTCACCTTCCAGGCCTGGGAGTCATGAGTTGCAGGGAAAAAAGGATTCCCACAGGGAAGGGGGAGTCTCTCCTGGTTAGTTAAGGGCTTCTGAAAGTGGAGGTCCCACTGGGAGGGCCCCCATGAAGTTACCAGCTTCCTTGAAGGGCTTGGGAAAAAGCCCAAGGGCATTGGGGTTTCCCCTTGGGATTAAGTTTATCTTTGAGATTCTTGCACCATAAGTGGTGTAACATCATGCCTTATATTTTGTGAACTCTCATGTTTGTAAATTAGTAGATGAGTAGAGTCCTGGGACCCCCTTTTGCCTTATTTCACTTGTTGTTTATTTGTTTCATAGATTTCATAGACATTAGGGCTGGAAGGGACCTCGGAAGATCATTGAGTTCAGCCCCCGCCCGAAGGGCAGGAAGTCAGCTGGGGTCATAGGATCCCAGCAGGGTAAGCATCCAATTTGCTCTTAAAGGTGTTCAAAGTAGGCGCTTGAACCACCTCCGCTGGCAGACTGTTCCAGACCTTGGGGGCTCGGACAGTAAAGAAATTCTTCCTTATGTCCAGCCTAAAATGGTCTTGCAGTAGTTTATGACCCTTCAACCTCGTCATCCCTTGGGGCGCTCTGGTGAACAAACATTCCCCCAGATACTGGTGGTCACCCCTGATAAACTTATAGGTGGCCATCAGATCACCCCTGAGCCTGCACTTTTCCAGGCTAAAGACCCCCATAGCTCTCAGCCTGTCGTCGCAAGGTCTGTTTTCCTGACCTCTGGTCATGCATGTGGCTCTTCTCTGGACTCTCTCAAGCTTCTCCACATCCTTTTTGAATTGTGGGGCCCAAAACTGGACACAGTACTCCAGCTGCGGCCTCACCAAGGCCGAGTACAAGGGGAGAATGAGGTCCCGGGATTTGCTTGAGAAGCATCTATAGATGCAAGCCAGTGTTTTGGTCGCTTTACTAGCCGCAGCATCGCATTGCAAGCTCATGTTCATCTTGTGGTCAATCATGACCCCCAAGTCTCTTTCTTCCATAGTGCTAGCCAGCATAGCACTGCCGAGCCAATAAGCATGCTGCAGGTTTTTCCTCCCAAGGTGGAGAACTTTGCATGTTTCAATGTTAAACACCATTAGTTCTCATCTGCCCATTTGCTGAGCCTGTCCAGGTCAGCCTGGATCACCCTCCTGTCTTTAGGTGTGGATGCTTTGCCCCAAAGTTTGGTGTCATCAGCGAACTTGACCAGTCCACTTCTGACTCCAATGTCCACATCATTAATAAAGATGTTGAACAATATGGGTCCAAGGACAGAGCCTTGGGGGACCCCACTGGTCATAGGGCACCATGACGATTGACTTCTGTTAACTACTACCCTCTGGGTCCAACCACGGAGCCAATTTCCCAGCCAGCGGATCGTGGTGGACCCAAGGCCACAACTGGCCACTTTTGCCAAGAGGTGATCATGGGATACCAGATCGAAGGCTTTTTTGAAGTCAAGATATATGACATCAATTTCTTCTCCCTCGTCCAGGTGATAAGTCACCTGGTCATAGAAGGAAATGAGATTGGTCAAGCAAGACCTACCCACAACAAACCCATGCTGGTTATCACTCAGGATGTTGGCATTGGCCAGTCCATTTAAGATGGCCTCTTTAATAAACTTTTCTAAGACCTTCCCCAGGATAGAAGTCAGGCTGATGGGCCTGTAATTAGCCAGATCCACCTTCCTCCCTTTCTTGAAGATCGGCACCACATTGGCCTTCTTTCAGTCTTCGGGCACTACACCAGAGCGCCAGGAGTTTTCAAAGAGCTATGGTGCTCGCCAGCTCCTTGAGTACCCTGGGGTATAGATTATCAGGGCCGACTGACTTGAAGGTATCCAGCCTCTCAAGGTGTTCCTTCACGAGGTCAGCATTGATGGAGGACAGGGGATCTCCCTCACCCGGACCTCCCTGTCCTGTGGTGGATATGGGCATCCCATGGGACTGATAAAAGACTGATGCAAAGTACCCATTTAATAGGTTGGCTTTTTCCTCGGCATCAGTTGTCAGTTGTCTCATCTGGTTCAGCAGGGGTCCAGCGTTGCCCTTGCCTTTCCTCCGGCTCCTCAAATATCTGGAAAAGGACTTTTTATTGTCCTTAATGCTTAAAGCTAGTTGGAGTTCAGTTGCAGCCTTGGCTTTCCTGGTTTGCTCCCTGCAGGACCAGACCAGTGCAAAATATTCCTCCTTGGAGGTGAATCCTGTCCTCCATCCTTTGTAGGCCTTTCTTTTTAGCCTCAGGAGATCTGCTAGATCCCTGGAGAGCCAGGGGGCTGCTGTGCCCTCTTTCTGCCTTTCCTCCAAGATGGAATAGAATTAGCTTGTGCACTGAGAATCACTCCCTTGAGGAGCAACCACTCTTCTTGAACTCCCCTCTCCCTGGGGTTGTAGTCCCTTAGAGCCTCACTGACAAGCCTCCTGAGCTTGTCAAAGTTGACTTTCCTGAAGTCAAGGACTTCCGTGTTGCTGATTAACTTGCCAGCTTTGCGGCAGATGGTGAAGGTGATCAGCTCGTGGTCGCTGTCACCCAGCTTCCCATTGATCACTAGGTCGCCGATTAGGTCATCCCCAGTAGCCAGTACCAGGCTGAGCAGCGCTTTACCTCTCATTGGCCTGTAGACTTCTTGAGTCAGGTAGAGGTCATCTACGCATGATAGGAAGCTTTGCGACTGCTCAGATTTTGCTGAGTGATCCTCCCACAAGATGTCCAGGTAATTGAAGTCACCCATGACAACCTGGAGCATGCAGCCTCAGCCAGTTCCTGGGCGAACTCCTGGTCAAGCTCTTGACTTTGGATGGGAGGTCTGTAGTAGACTCCCACCTCTGTGTCCCCTGTGCCATGTTCCCCATGGATTTTAACTCAGAGGGTCTCCAGTCATCCACCCTGGTCACCAATATGAGCTTGCAGGGATGTGTAGCTTTCCTTAACATTGAGAGCTACACCCCCACCCCTTTTATCTACTTGATCCCTCCTGTACAGGGTATAGCATCTATACCCGTGGTCCAGTCATGGGTGGAGACCCACCAGGTCTCTGTTATCCCTATGACGTCATAATTATTTGCATTAAGCAGGAGGACAAGTTCCTCCTGCTTATTCCCCAAGCTCCTGGCATTTGTGTACAGGCAGGCAAGTGTCCCCTTGGGGACTCTTGCCTTGCCCATAGTTTGTACCAGGGCTGGGGCAGGGGTGGGCTCCCTTAAGTGCCTTGGCCTGCTGGCTTTGCAAAGGTTGCTCAGCAGGCCAGCAGTGGCAGTAGTCCTGCAGGCTTAGTTTAAAGCCTGGTGGAACGGGTCAGCCAGTATTTATTTGTGAGTTATTTATTGTCCATCTATACTTATTCATAGTTTATCTGTTGGTTATCTATGTTTATTTTGGGGTTTATCTGTTTTAGATCAGATACTTACCTGTTACTTACCTGTATCTGGAGCACCAGTGTAAAGTTTTATAGTATTTACCCAGAAGGTATTGTTTATGTTATTTGTTTAGATATCCTATACATATATATACAGTACATATGTTTATATCCATGTTTCTTTTCCTTGTGATAAGTTAATGTAAATAAATTTGTATATAGTTAAGCCCCCTGGCTGTCTTGGCCTGGTTCTGTAGGGATGAACAGAAACTGAGCAGTCTGCAGTTCCCCCACAGCACACCTGCCAGCTAACAATCCCCTTCAGTTGGAGAAGGGGAGTATATACCCGAGTATACCTGGGCTCCGTTTCAAATAGCAGCATTCAGTACAACCAGATCCAGATACATAAGTGCTGGATTGTTCATGGTCTCAGTAAAGAGATATAAATGTTTTCATCTTTGCATTGTGAGTTTGATGTGACCTAATTTTTTAGTGATCAAAAGTTCTTAGCACGTCACAGCTGCTTGGAAGCCTGTTTGAACTGAATTAAGGGTCTGATTCTAGTAAATTAAAGTCCATACCTCAATAAATTAGCAGCTTTACAGGTGCTCTTAGGAGAAAAGGGTGTAAAGAAGAATGATCAGCCTTTTCTCCCCCATAATAGTGAGTGGTCCAGGTTGAGACTGAGGCAAATTACCACAGCAGCATGGCAGAAGCTTGTGCTGTCACTGTTGGTTTGGGACTTGTTTGATTGCTAGTGGGAGGATTTCAGGCTCCAAGGCAGGGAGAGGGACACATGCTACAACCGCTTGATGTACTTTAAATCAAAATAATTAAATTTGGACACTACACTTAAGTTTAAGCAGGAAGAATGTGAAGTCCTTACACATTCAGGGAACTATGACGTGATTGGAATAACAGAGATTTGGTGGGAGCTTGCATGGCTGGAGCACGTCATGGATGGGTATAAACTGTTCAGGAGGGACAGGCAAGGGGAGAAGAGGGAAAACGAGTTGCACTTTATGTAAAAGAGCTGCATGATTGCTCAGAGCTCCAGTATGAAACTGGAGATAGGCCTGTCAAAAGTCTCTGGGTTGTGGTAAAAGGGGAGAGCAACAAGGGTGATGTCATGGTGGAGGTCTGATATAGACCGCAGTCCAGGAGGAAGAGATAGATGAGGCTTTCTTCAGACAATTAGCGAAAGTTTCCCTGGTTCTCATGGGGGACTTCAATCACTTTGACATATGCTGGGAGGACAGTACAGCAGCGCACAGGCAACCCAGGAAGTTTCTGAAGAGCGTTGGGGACAACTTCCTGGTGCAAGTGGTGGAGTGACTAACTATGGGCCATGACAGGTGCGACATGTAGGGAATGCATGCAGGTACACGTGTACGCCCTGAGCATGCCAGTGCACCCCTACAAAAAGGCACCACCGACACTGTTGGCAGTTCCTGTGGGTGGTCATCATTCACCACCCCGCCACCAGCACCACTGGCAGTGTCTGTGGGCGGTCTGCAATCCCTGCTGGCCACCACTGCCAGCGGCAGCTGCACCTGGCCGCTGACTCTTGGTTGGCGCTCGCCATCCCCCACCGACTGCTCTGGTGGCTTCTGCAGGAGCTCCCCGCTCACCGCTGCCAGGCTCCTGCTGCCACCGCCAGGCTCCTGCCACCATTACCACACTCCTGCCACTGCCATGCCCCCGCAGCCACCAGGAGCACAAGTCATTCATGGGCCATGGTCTTCTTGACCTGCTGCTCACAAACAGGGAAGAACTGGGGAGGAGGGGGAGTGTAGAAGTGGAATTTCTACAATTTGGGCAGCAGTGACCATAAGATGATCAAGTTCAGGATCTTGACAAAATGAAGAAAGGAGAGCAGCATTGTATAGACCCTGGACTTCAGAAAAGCAGACTTTGACTCCCTCAGGGAACTGATGGGCAGGATCCTTTGGGACACCAGTCTGAGGGGAAAGGAATCCCTGAGAGTTGATTGTATTTTAAAGAACCCTTACTGAGGGCACAGGAACAGACCATCATGATGTGCAGAAAGACTAGCAAGTATGGCTGATGACCAGCTTGGCTTAGCAGAGAATTCTTCAGTGAGCTTAAACACAAAAAGTAAACTTCCAAGAAGTGGAGGGCTGGACAGATGACTGAGGAGGAGTATAAGAATATTGCTGCAGCATGCAGGGATGAAGTCAGGAAGGCCAAAGCACAACTGGAGTTGCAGCTAACAAAAGGGATGTGAAGGGTAACAGAAGGATTTCTACAAATATGTTAGCAACAAGAAGAAGATCAGGGAAAGTGAGAAAAATGCGGGAAGCCACGGGTTCCCCTTGTAGGCTGGCACAGTTGCAGCCTGCAAGAAGCTGTTTGGGGCTGTGGGGAGCAGGAGGAGTATGATCAGGCAGGGGGTATCACATGCATGGGTGTGCATACATGCACATGGCAGCCAGGCAGCAGTGGAGAGCAGCTCCCACTCCTCCAGCTCCCTCCAGGTAAGTCTATGGGGGTGGGAGGGGTGAAGAAGCACAAGCCTCATATTGGGTGGGGGCAAGAGGAAGGGGCACAGACCATGCATTGAGGGGGTGGGGGAAACATAGGTGATGCACTGGGGGGGGGCATGTGCCCCCTGAGATTTCTGCACCCACTGCACTCAGCCAGGCCAGAGCAGCTCTGGGCAGGAGCCACTTCCATGGCCGTTGCCACCAAACTGAAGTACCCTGTTTGCTCAGCAGCAGCAATCACAACTCCGTGCTGCCACTAGTGCTGCCATTTTCATGCCTCATCGCCGCCATCTTGTCACCGCCACTGTGCTCCCACTGGCGCAGCTGTGCCCCACCCCACCAGCTGCCAGAAGCATGTGCCATTCATGTGCTCAGTGCCAGAAAAGCTGAGAACAAAAACCAGCTGCAGCTAGACCTGGTGAGCAGAGGAGGCAGGGAGAGCTCTGATTTTCCATGATAAAAATCCCAAAATAAATGCCAAAATGTATAGGTATTTAGAAGTTATATGTTTATAATGATTGAGGCACTGGTAAGATTCCATATTGCTTTAAAATTGTAAATGTATCAATAAAACATTGTGTTCAAGTGATATCTATATATATATATAGTGGCATTTCATTTTAATCATGGAAAATGTGGATTTTGAGTTTTTTAATCAGAGAATTTGTGGGGAGGGAGAATTAAAAAATCAGAGAATTTGCAATTTTTAAGCAGAGAAAACCTGGATCCCTACTTATGAGGAGCGGCTGAGGGAACTAGGTTTATTGGACACGTCCAGATGAGACTGCACGTGCCTCTTGCTGTGTCTCAAATCCATTTGAAATGCAGCCAGAGGCACACTGAGGAAAAAAGCATTCTCTGCACTGCATATTTGCAGCACAGGCTCAAAATTTGATACCTGGATATCCAGATATCAAAAAAAAAACCCCGCAGAAAAAAAGTGGGGCAGGGCAAGGTCAACCATGCCTTGAGGCAACTGGAGGCTCAGGTCATCCAAACAGATCCTCTGGTAGCCCGCCAGAGTATTTCTACAGCTGCTCCTTGCCCTGCTGTTGCAGCACATGCAGGGCAAGGAGTGGTGCAGGCTTCAGAGACCTGGATCTGGGCTCCATCCCCAAGTAGGTAGAAACTGGGGGGGGGACTGAAGGCAGGACTGTGTGGGTGCAGGAGGCTGGGGAGGGAGAGGGCTGTGGAGGGGTTCCCCCACCTACCCCCCACATGGCCCACAGCCCCTTTCCCCACAGCAGCAGGGGCCATTGGGGCTCAGGGCCCTCCTGGCACAGCCCTCCTGTACAGCGCAAGGCAGCACAGCTCAGACCCAGCCACCTTGTACCCAGCACTGCTTGTGCCCCATCGTGTGGGTCCAGCACAGTTCAGTGCAGTGCCGTGCACCTTCGGGCAGCTTCAAGCCATTCAGGCTGTCACCCAAGACCCCATGCCACTTGTGGGGACCACGTCGTGCCAGACCAGGTCCTGCCTGCATGGGCACTGCATGCTGTTGGGCCGGACTCATTCAGTACAAGTAGGACCCAGCCCGGCACAACATGTGGTTCCCATGAGTGGCATGGGGCCCTGGGTGACAGCCTGAGTGGCCCAGAGCTGCCTGAAGGCACATGGCACAGTGCTGAGCCAGACCAGGACTGTGTAATGGGGCACGGGCAGTGCCAGGTGCCAGGCAGGCGGTGCTGAGCAACACTGCCCTGTGCTGCATGGGGGGAGCTGTGCCAGGAGGACCCAGCACCCTAATGGCCACAGCTGCTGTGGGTAAGCTCTGGGCCCTGTGGGGGAGGCATTTGGGCCCTGTTGGAGGGCTGTGGCCTCTGTGGGGGGAGCTGTTGCTCTGCAGGGGGGAGCTGTGTTCTCTGCAGAGGGGGGCTGTGGCCCTACGGGGTGGGGGGCAGTCCATGTGCTGTGTGGGGGACTGCACCCTGTGGGGGGCAGGAGACCCACCCCTCCTGAGCAGGCCCCCCCACAGAGTCACCCCACACACCAACCTGCATCCCCCACATTCCTCCCTACCCTTCCACACACACACCCATATCCCCCTACAACCCTTCCCACCCACCTCCTGAAAACACCACATCCTCCCATCACACACCCATTGTGTGATAAGAAAATCAAAAGCAAACATCAAAACACAGATATTTAGAATTTTTTTATGATGATGATAAGGACACTGGTAGGCTTCTAAACTGCTTTAACACTGTACATATAGCAATAAAACATTGGCCGACTGATCGATATCTCTCTCTCTCACACACATATATATATACACACGCACACACATATATATACACACACACATATACATGTACACACACACACACACAGGGGGTTGTATAGATATATATATATAGTGAGAGAGAGAAAGAGTTGCCTTTTGTTCTGATTTTGGAAGAACATGAATTTTAGAGTATTTTAAATAGTGAATTTGGGATTTTGTCTAGTAGATGCCACCCATTGGTGCGCTGCCTGAAAAAATGCATGGATGAGTGAGAGGAATGCGGCCCCACAGTCCCCAGGCACCCTCCTGGCCAGAGCCTCCTTCTTGGTCATATATAGAGCCCACTTGGCCACAGCCAGGAGGAGGTTGACCAGAAGGTCCCAAGACTTGGTGGGGCTGCGGATGAAGTACTCAAAAATAAAAACGTGGGGGGTGAAGTTCAACCAGAACCTCAGGAGGAGGTTCTGGAAGTAGGCTGCAGCCTGGTGCACTCAAGTGTCATATGCACCAAGGTCTCCCTCTGCCCACAGAAGAGGCAGGAGCCTAGGGGTGTCTGTGAAGCTCACCACATACATGCCTATGGTGACAGTTCCATTGAGGAACCACCAGCTAAGGTCCCCAGTGGCTCGTGGGATGAGGGTGGAGTATAGGCTCAGCCACTGAGGTGCCGTAGCTACACCCTCGCCAAGCAGGTCCTGCCACTTGGTGTCTGGGCAAGATGCAAAGGCAGTATGATGGACTGTGCGGCACATGAGCTTGTAGAGATGTTGGCAATGGACAATAGAAAAGTGGACTGGTTTGGTGTCCTCCAGCTGGCTCAGGTGGTGGAGCAGGGAGCACCACAAAGCCAGACAAGGTGCTGGCCCCACAACAAACTCCGGTGGGCTGGAGGACATGGGGTGGGGGGCAGGGACCGCCACCACACAGGAGCTAGTCAACAAAGGCAAGGGCATTGGGAAGTAAGGCAGATTTCACCTCCTGGACCAGGCAGGAGGTCACACGTCATGGGAAGACCCATGTGTTGGGCTAGCTTATCATAGTCCAGGAGGTCTCCGATACAGGTGACCCCACACAGGATCAACGTCTGTCATAACCGGGGTGCCTCTCCTGTCTGTGTCTCCAGCTGGGGGTTCCACAGGAGTGGCTCGATGAGCAGGTTGGCACCCTAGGTGAGTGTTGCAAGGGATCTGGAGGTGGAGACCAGCCTCCAGGCCCAGGGGAGCTCCTGGTAGAACTCTGGTAGCCCTTGCAGGTCCTGCAGGAAGAAGCCCTGCAGGCCAAGGAGCGGCCAGTCATATCAGAGCCCCCAGAAGTAGTGGGGAAAGACATGCTCCAGTTGGCTCCATGTGGCATGGCTACCGACAGAGTATAGCAGTTGCTGCAGGGCCTAAAGATGGAATGCAGGCAAATCAGGCCCCGGCTGCCCTCCCACAAGGGGAGGCTCAGGGCCTCCATAGTGACGCAGTGCCATCCTGACCAGAAAAACTCCAGCACCCATCTCTGGAGCCCAGCCAGGATCTCAGGGGGCACAGGCAGGGTGTATAAGTGGTGCCAGATCATGGACAGGACCAGCTGGCTCAACACCAGTGCTCTCCCATGCAGGGAGAGACACCTCAGGAGTCCCACCCTTGCTTCCAGATGGTGCCAGTTCTATGGCAAGGAGGAATTCGTGGGCGACAGGTAGACCTCCCAGGTAGAGCAGCAAGCCTGCGCTCCAGTGGATCTCGTGGAGCACAGGTAGGAGTGACCCCACCTGCCACCCATCACCCACCGTCAGGCCAAAGCTCTTAACCCAGTTGACCCAGACAGAGGAGGCTGCCAAGTACAATGCCTGGCAGGCCTCCAACTGCACCAGTTGCCCGAGTCCTGAACTGTGAGGTGTACGTCATCAGTGTAGGCTGACTGCTAGCTCCTGAAGCATCAACCCTCCCACCCGCCTCCACAGGAGGATGAGGAAGGGCTCCAAGGCCAAGGCATATAGCTGGCCTGACAGCAGGCAGCCTTGACGCATCCCTCGTTCGAGGGGGATGGGCTCTGTCAGGATCCAGTTGAGCTTTACCAAATACTCTGCAGAGGTGTACATCACCTGGGGTGGTGGTCCCTGCCTGAAGAGAGACTCCACATGAAGTGGGGACCTAAGCCAAAGGCCCATACTCACTCACAAGGGTTGAGGGTGCCAATGTAAGTGGCTGCCAGGCAGAAAAAAATCCACCAAATCCAGGTCCTTCGCAGGGGTGTACACATTCAGAAGGTTCAAGAGTAGACCCCTACACCTGGACCTGGAGGTGCAGCAGGTGGCCCGGCACTACCTCAATGTCCTGGAGAACCTCTGGCTGCAGGCCTGGGAAGAACAGAATGGCCACCCCACAAGAGGTGGCTGAGACGTGACTATAAAAGACTGTCTTCCCATTCCAGCTGCAAGTTAGGCTCATCGGCTAGAGTTGCCAGGGTCTCCTGCAAGAATACTATGGGATACCACCTCCCCCAAAGAAAGGAGAGCACCCAGCATCTCTGGAGATCCTCCCTGCAGTCATGGACATTGAGGGTCATGATCTTAAATGGCTGGGGGGTAAAGTAGATGGTATGGCAGGAGCCTCACATGCCCCAATGCCTGGTGTGGGGCCCACTGGTTCACATAGCACCCTCCCATAAGCATAAAGGGCATCTACAAAACTCTGGGCCCGGCTGTAAATCAGGGTGCTGTGGCTCTTGGGCCCCTTGCTTTCCCCTGCCAGCATCCTTGCAGTGACAAGGACACTGTCAAAATCTCCCCAGAGGTCCAAGGCAAGCTTCACCTTGCTGGCAGATGACTGGGTGTACTCACGGTCAAGAAATGCAAGTAGCTCGCCCCTGGGGATTACTGGAACCAAGAGGTCTATGAAGCCTGCCTGTTCTCAGTCATCCTCCTCCTGGTCCTGGGGCTTAGCAGGCTCCTTAGGTACTGTCTGAACCCCCGGTCCACTAAGACCTGGGACTACGGTTGGAATTGGGAGAGCTCTGCAGCCCATTGGGACAGGGGTGGGGCTCCCTCACAAGATGGTAGGGTAGAGCTCAAGCCCTGGGGGGTCTGCGTGGGGTCCCTAACAAGACTGGCCTGTTGATCAGGCCATCTTGACCCCCTCTCATCTGGGACCATGGGGCAAGCTGGAAGTGAGGTTTTTCTGGGAGGGGGAAGGAAGAGATCCACCAGGCACTGAGGTGGCTTTAGTGTCTGTCCCAGGGTCCTGGGAAAGGGGACCTCCATCCTCAGGACTCACCAGAGTGAGCCTCAGGGCCCCTGTCTCCCCCAGATCATCAGAGGGGGAGGGCTCTGCTACCAGACCTTCATTTGAGTCAGCCTCAGCACCCATGGTCGCAGGGGGTAGGCCTTGGCCAGCAGAGTGAGGGGCTTCTTCAATGGGCTCCTGTTGAGGACTGTCCAGTAGCCCCAAAGCCTCCTCCACTGGGATAACCCATTTTATCTTTCCTGGGGATGGGGTGTTGGGCACAGCTGGAGAGGCCCCCACAAGCTGAGCCACTCCTTCCCCACATGTGGTGGTCTCGGAAGGGGGAGAGAATTCTTCCACTTCAGAGGGCTCCAGCTGTGTGCAGACCTTCCTCTTGGCTTTGCGCCTAGACAGGACCTGCACCCACTCAGCCATGGGGTGGTCCTCAGGTGGACAGGCTCTGGTAGGAGGTGAGGGTCAGGGGGTGGGGTAGTTACAGCAGGAGTAAAGCCAGGGGTAGGAGGGAGCCTGATCCCACTCTTCCCTTAGCTTCTGCCCCTCTCTCTGGGACTCTGCCAAACTTGGATGGGAAGTGGGATCCCCTGAGCTCATGGGGGGGCTGGGAGTTGTGGCTGGGGTGCCAGGAGGGCCTGACAGGGGAGAGGTGCCAGTAGCAGGGGCACTCCTCTCACCAGTGGGACTCATGAATGGCTCATGGGGCATTCATGATGCAAGTGCCCCAGGGCACAGCACCAGAAGCACTGCAGGTCACCCAGCATATAGAACACCCCCACCAGGGCCCTCTGAAAAGGAAGCACAAGGCAACCCTCAGGCTTCAGCCACACTCCTGCTGCCAGCTGAATCATGACCTAGTGACAGAATGAGCACATACGGTGGAGGCCGCGGTCTCGATACCCCAACGAGGTGGCCAACACCAGGGAGATAACCCTCCCCAGGGTTTGGAGCTGGGGGAGAAGGCCCCAATTAGGGATATAGGGTGGGACGGAGCTGAGGACCAGGATGGTCCTCAGCTCTTCTAGGGGCTTGAGGGGGATGCATTCGCCCTCAACCATGAGCCCCCTCACTACCGCCTTTTGTGTGGTGGCCTTTGAGGCAAGAAAAAAGGCCCTTTGCGATGAAAGCAAGAGGCCGCCATGATCTTGGGGGCCCCCACTACCCAAGCCAGGGCCTGCACCCAGGTCTCAAAGTCTAGGCTCTCCCACTTGGGTAGTTGGCACTTAACCCCATGCCTCTGGGTGAGTTCCAGGAAGGGAGCCCCATTGCCCAAGCTAGAAGGGTAGGCAGTAGATGGTCCAAGCCCCGTGGCTTTGGGTTTCCCCACAGCCACCTGCACATAGGTGTGGTTCCCTTGCTGAGGGGTTGCTTTGGTAGGAGCAGAGCTAGGGCCAGGGATAGGCTGAGTAGGTGTGCTGGCTGGTGCAGCACACCTGGTCACCTCAGGCCCTGGTGGTCTAGGCTTGGGAGACAGGCCCTTTTCCCTTCCCACTCCCAGCTGTGGAGGAGGCTGAAAAGGAGCTTTTCCCACTGCCCTTGCCCTGGGTCCCTGATGGTGGGGGAGAGGGCTTGGGAACTCCTTCAGGGGGGCCTGACCCTTCTGGCTCCCTGCTGGAGTCCCACCTACCCCCACAGCGGAGGTCTCAGGCTTCTCTACCCAACAAAGGAGGTTGGTTGGACCCTGGGGTGGGGGCTGCAGGGTTATGCACCCCCTTGGGGGCTTGGCTGGGATCTGCCGCCATAGTGAGGGCTGCAGGAAGTTCTGTGGGGGCATCTGTCCCTCCAGACAGTTCCTGCCCTGCCATGGTGTTACATAACAGAGAGAGAAGCAATGAGGAAAAACAAAAAATACAGTGGGGCTAGTGAATCCAATAAGAGTAGGCTGAAGCTGTGGGAGAACGGGTGGGGGGGACAGAAATGGGGCTGAAACTCACTGAGCTACAGCCCCACAGGAAACCAGGAAGGCTATGCCTGGGGAAGTGGCAGGAGGGGACACACACACACACACAAGAGTTGGGGAGACTCGAGCTGCCTTACTCAGGCAAACAACAAACACCAGGGCAAGGGGAGTGGACCACAGGACTTGCCACAGAAGGGTAAAACAGACAGGGGAGCCTGCTGAGGCAGGTGTAAAGGATGGCTGGAGTAGTGGAGGGGTTTTGTTTCATGAAGCTCAGTCCAGGAACTCCTCAGGCCTCCAGCCAGGCACTCAGCAGCAGTGCAGTAGGCAAGAAACAAGGCACAGGATCAGATGCAGTGAGGCAGCTTTGAGGGAGTGCTGGAACAAACAGTCAGTTAGGAAGGTAATCCAGTGCAGGTACAGTGCAGGGTGGTCAAAGGTGGCATGGCAAGGAAATCCTCCCCCCACTCCTTAGAGGGGGCAGCAGCCTTCCAAATGGCAGCAGCAGTGGTATCAACTGTCCAGGTCAGTCACTCAAGGTGTGCTTTGGGTAAAGGTGAAAGTGAAGGTGACGTAGGGGGTGGCCTGTAGAACAGCTGGGGCAGGCAAGGCACCTTTAGACTCCAGCAGTGATGGTGGGGGGGAGGGGCCCACAGGCAGCATAGGCCCTCCCTCTGGGCTTTCCCCTGACCATGGTTTAGTGGCAGGCTGGGCAGCAGGCCAGAACAGGAGTGCAGAAGCTGGGGTGCAGTGCAGTGTGGTGCTCTCCCCCGAGGGGTAGGCAGCAGTGTGTGGTATGCAGCAGAGGACACTGCCCCCCATGGAGGGGGTGGCAACACCAGCAGCCCAAAGCAGGAAGGGGTGCAGTCACCTTCCCCACAAAAGCTCCTGAGAGAAAACCAGCAACAGCTTGCAGCAGCAGTAGCCACAGGCAGGAAGGGGCATGGCCATCTTCTCCCCAGAAGCTCCTGAGAGCTAGCTTTCAGCAGCAGTTATCAGCAGCAGCCTGGGACAGAAAGGGGTGTGGCCAGCTTCCCTCCAGAGGCTCCTCCCCCAAAGCTCCTGAGAGCAAGGAGCCCTGATCTGCCAGGACAGGTTTTTATACTGCTGAAGCCATCACAGAGCAGGTTTTTTATACTGCTGGGGCCAGGACAGTTGCTGGACCCAGGTTCTAGCTCCTCCTGGCTGCAGATCTGGGAGGAGCTGGGCAGGGTTATTTTGCCCCTAGTGGCCCAACTTGCCCCACACCGAAGTGCGTGTCCGGGCATATGTGCTGAGGGAAAAATCCCCAGCTCAAATTTGTGCTGCTCCTATTTGAGCTGTTGCAGGTGCACATGCCTGCATCTGTGGATGCACCCACTGGGTCTGGAGAAGAGAAGACTGAGGGGGTATTTAATAGCAGCCTTTAACTACCAGAAGGGTGATTCCAAAGAGGATGAAGCTAGACTGTTCTCAGTGGTGGCAGGTGACAGAGCAAGGAGCAACAGTTTCAAGTTACAGCAAGGTGAGTTTAGGTTAGATATCAGGAAAAACTCTCTCACTAGGAGAGTGGTGAAGCACTGGAACAGGTTACTAGAGAGGTGGTAGAATCCCCATCCTCAGAAATTTTTACAGCCCATCTCAACAAAGCCCTGGCTGGAGTGATTTAGTTGGGGATGTTCCTGCTCTGAGCATGGGGTTGGCCTAGATGACCTCCTGAGGTCCCTTCCAACCCTAATTTTCTCTGATTGTCTGATTCTGCCAAATTTAGTAATTTGAAATCTTTACATAAAACAAATGACATATCTTAATGATATGACAAAAAGCATACTTCAGCTGTAGTATACTGGAAGCAATTAAGCTAGATTTAATGCTTTGGGGGATAGTTTCAGGAAGAAACAGCAAAAAATGCTTGGAAGCTGAAGCTCACCTTATAAGACCAGAAGGTACCAGCAAATACTGCAGATTGGCCTATAGCACAAAGGCTAGAAGTCCAATTAAGCAGAGAGCATGGTTTGCATCAGGAACTTTGGGAACCAACCTTTCTTGTTGCAATTCTTGTGACTTCACTAGTACATTAAAAGTCATTCTGCAAACTACAGAACATCTGTATGTTTTGTATTTTCAACAGAAAGGAAAAGACAGTTTCAGCTTGCTCTCTGATATATCTAACCCCACAAACACTTGAATTAAAGAGAAGTCTAAAGAAGTTAGGTGACAACCCAAACTGAATCACAAGTCCCTGAAGTCTCTTTGAAAGTCGTAGCCGCAGTTGTTAAAGGCAATAAATACCATTATAAATATCAGTAGTGGGAGGAAAAAGGAGCAAATCACAAATTAAACTCTAGTTACTAATGCAATGGAAAGAATCAGTGTTAGCTGACTTACTGTCTTATATTCAGCATCTGAAAAGGACTGCAAGCATTTCTTTGAGAACTAACTCCAATTAATAACTTCCCAAACAATGTGTAGTTGCGCCATCTGGTGTCTCCCAGGAATATTATTCTCAGGTCTGACCGGAAAGCAAGAATTTTGTTTCAGAAGTTGTTTTATTAATTCTGTATTGGAATAAACCAAGACCTTTGAGAATCTGTTATTAAAAGCGTAAGACAGCCCCACCTTAATAGGGGAGCAGTCCGTACTCCCCTGGGATACAGCAGAGCAGGGACCTGAATCTGCACCTCTCCCTTCCAGGCAAGTGTCCTACACACCTGACTCTCGTCAATCTAAGACCCATGGAATATTTATTTAAACAGAGGGGAAAGGTTCTGAGTGGGGAAAAAGCAACACAACCTGAATCTTTAGCCCAGTGATTACAACAGTGCACGATTCAGAGGACAGACTTTTAAACCTGGATCTCCCACATCCCAGGTAAATGTCCTAACTTCTGTGCTACTGGCAGTCCTGGGATGGAGGTTGTCTCTTTTTTGCCTCCCTTTTCCCCCCCAAATTTTTTTTTTTGACCCAAAGAAATCTTCCCAACCAAAGCATTGTCAACATCTATATGGTTCTGTGAAAAGTTTTATTTTAACAGATTGGTATTGCCATTGAAAAAAGCTTTCAAACAATTTCTAACCAGTTCCAGTTAAGACTCCCCTATTCATGCTACCTCAGACACACAGTACCTTTAGTTTTGCAAGCTGGCATGTCACAGTCATGCATAATTGAACTAAGAGTCCTTTCCCCTCCTCAGCCCTTCAAATATCATACTTTCCCACCTGGTGCAGTTCATTCAGCTCTTTTTTGACATGCCATATAGAAAGAATACAAAAAGAGATCCCCACTGCTGCACAGGCCAAAGGGCAGCAAGAGTATCACTGCAAACCTCCTAAGGTGCGAAGTAACAAAACTTATGTGCTTTCTTGCACAGAGGAGGGAGGGAGAAGTATCTTGTCATCATACCTGTAGTGATGAGCATTAAATCTATGTAGTCCATTACCCTTGACTTAATGTTGCATTTATGTTAGAGAGATTGTGTTTTGGGTTTTTTCAGTTTCATTTTTCATTTTAAAGAAAAAAAATCAAGCTGTTAAGCTTCCAAAACTTAATGTTCAGAGCTTTTCAGTCCAACAGCTCAAATATAAACCTTCTTAATTAAGGTCTCCTTGGGTTCATATGTCTCAAACAGCAGACTTACTCAGACAACTGCTAACCCTGCACTGCCTGAAATCTTTGAGGGCCATCTCAAATTTTAAATTGCCTCAAATCCAACCCATTCCAAGTCTTTAACTTTCTGAGTTGTTCCAGCTTGTTAAATTAATGAAAAATAAAGTAATTTCCTTCAAAACAAGTTTATTCCTTTAGATCTTAATCTGATATATCACACAGGCTCAGAGCCTAATCCCAGTACGCAAGGCAGATCATTTATGCTTGCAGAGTTGCACTGAAGTCAAAAGCACAGGCTCAGATCAAGGCTACATTCAATACTGCTGAAATTGAATTACCTGCAAGTAAATCTGATCAGTATAAAACTCAGCTGGTATTGTTCAATACTTCCCATCAAAGAGCACTGTTTACAGCTGCCTATAACTTGGACAAAATGTTAATAAATTTGGGCTGAATTGTACTGTTTGGAAATACAAGCTGTTAGGCTCCTTGCAGATGTTTTAGAAAAGGCAAAAAAAATGCACTTACAGCAAGAAGCAGCAGGTTAGTTTGACCTGGCTCTGCAGCACTTCAGTGGGGCTCTTTGACACTTTTAGCTAAAGCTGATTCAATCAGCTATTAGATAAAAGCACCAAAAAAGCCCCACTAAAGCATCCAAACTATACAGACATCACGCAAGTTGGGTCCAACTGAGGCACTGCCTCTTCTAGGTAGTGCAGGGCTTGGTGCAGGAATGCGTAGTTTAAAGTAAAGTACCATTTTGGGTTTTTTTTAATGTTTGCAAGCATCCCTCATTTTCACTTTTTAGATTACAGAAAAATATTAAAGCAATTCCTTTGTTGGAAAGAATTCAGAAGGACCACAACAGATCAGAATGCTTTTAAAACTACAAATTCCTATTTTAAATCTCTAGGTTCATCTTGCGTGTCATGCTTGCACGCTTAACATTGTGTGGCATCCTCAAAAAGGTCTCAAGGCACCCTTGGTGAGAATCATTGCCATAGAGGCACCAATGAGGTTCTAATACTCTCACTGTTGACATTTAGGAAGATAGGCTTTTGTGATAGGGCAATGGGATTTGTCAGTCCCAATAAAATCCCCTGAGTTATAAGGCTTTTAAACAACTGTATGTAGCTTGGCATGCTTTGTAGTTTCACAGCTCTGAAACATCCATCTTCACTGAGTATGCTCAAGACTCTGACATCACGTAGCTGTAACCAAACTGGATGTGTCTTCACCCCACAGAACATGATCCTCCCAGCCATGAACATAGGCAGACTTTAATGCTACTTTTTACCCATAACTGATAGCAGGACACCTGTCTCCTCTGAATGCTCTCTGACACCCTGCCTAGACAGCACCCAGGCAGGGTAGAAGAGGAAACTGAATGTCGAACATAAAGGGGATAAGTGCAGGAGAGGAAATATATTATAACAAGGAGCCTGGCAGGACTTCAGTAGGATGGGGAACTATAAAGAGAACCTGGGATAGGGAGGATAGTTTAATCCATACTGGGCATGATTCAGCTTGGGGCCAGGAGACTGACATGAGAAGCCTGATGATAAGACTGGCACAGGGTAAGTGAGGAAAATAAGACTGAGACAAAATACCACGGATATGGAGAAGTCCAAACTGGGTAGATTTGAAATGGATGGAGCAGAAGGCATCAATCTTGGTGGGAACCAACAGAAAAGACTTTGTCAACGTTAGCAGGTTAAGGGCCTTGAATGGAACCGATATGCCCAAATCTCAGCATTCCTCTGCCATCCACAAATATGCATTGAACCCAATGGCCAAGTCTTCCATCTCCTCCTAATGTGCAGACCAATAACTTTTATTACTGTTCAAATGACAGAGGTCTGGGGAGGCTAATTTAATTCCTGAGATAAGTTAACTAATTTCACTGGAGTTAAGGCAAGAAAAAATATAACTCCTTATGTTCTTACCTCTGTAGCAAGAGAAGGATGAATTCACCAGGATATTCCAAAAGCTTCATATGTGATTGGCATCTTAGTCATAGCCAGTAAGTTTACTTCTCCACTCTGATTATTTTTAGTATAGGTCATTGCTACTGATCGTATGCATCATGTGGTGCGACAGTGAGGAAGTTGGTTTTTAAATTAACCTAACACTCTAGTAGACTCTCTAATGTTATTGAATATTTTTTAGACAAAATTAATTTACTAAGTGGTGTGCTTCTCAACAGATTTATGAGATTGTGAACAGCTTCAATCAGGTAACTAAATTAGTGTGGAATGAAGAGCTTTCCATTTAGAAATAAGGTCATGTTCAGCACTGAGGACTCATTCCCCACCAGCTCCCTCCCCCACTTTAGAATTTCCTTCTAGTTTTTCACATACTACTGGACACCTCTTTATTACCATAGTAAAAAAGCTATTTTCCAGATTCATCATTTGGTTGCAATATACCATTTTTGCAGGCCCCAAAATGCTAAGCCAGCTTACTCCATTTCTTGGCTGTTTTTTTTTTAACTGTTGAGCCCACTCTGAGGTTGGGACTGAATCAATAGTTGTTCTGGCAGTGACCACCCCCTACTGTGATGTCAGTCAATGTGAAAGAACTCCTATATCAGCCACCACAACTTTAGGAGTGCACCATGCTTTCTCTGTCAGTTGTTTCAACAGGGAACAAGGACAAGGAGGAAACAAGCAGTATTTTGAAGAACACCATCCGGCAAGGGAATCTGTCTTCAGATTCTAAAAATCAACCACTGCAATGGTGTTCACTTGAACTTCTCATTACTTCTTGATACAGCTATTGCTGTAACACACCCTTTTCCATCACTAGATAGTAATACCACTGCCCCTCATGTTGAATTTCCTAGGCACAGCAATCCACACATCTCTGACTATATTTTAATTTCCATACCTAGGAAGCTACAATAGTTCAGAGCACAGAATCTTCTCCACTCACCCTTACAGGCTGCTGAGAGCACATCACTTTAATTCCCTGAATGTGCTAACAACCCCCAGGGAACACAAAATCAAAGTCAAGGTTTTCAGTTCTCATCCACAAAATGCTTCCACACTCATAGGATCAATGCTTGTGACCAACTGAATCTCTGAAATCACATTTCCTCACAAGAGCTAAATTCCACTAGACTAGAACAACACAACTGTCAGCCCCAGAAAAGCAACTTATCCATGCAAGTGACAGGTACCAGAAAAGTACCAGGTTTCACCAGAGCCACTGGAACAAAAAAAATTGCTGATTCAAAAGGTGTTGCCTGTTGAATCAGCTGGATAAGCAAAGGGCACATTGTCAGAGCTACATAAGGACTGTTAAGAGGAAAAGAAGGATTGTGATCTTGAGATCAGAGGTGAGCATGTCTTTTAAAGCAGGGTTTCTCAACCAGTGGGACGCGAAGGTCCTCTAGGTGGGACTCGGATCATGGCAGCGAAACCGGAATTGCCACAGCGGACTTCCGGTTTTGCTTGTGCATGCTTCAGTCAGCCGCTGGGATACCCCCTGCTCTTCGACTGGCCTCTGGGACCCTTCCCGCCACTCATCAACCAGTGGGATCAGGATTTTTTTACCTTACCTAGGTGGGGCATAAGGCACAAAATGTTGAGAACTGCTATTTTAAAGCACCACTGAATAAGTCTTAGAATTGGAAATTAGTGAAGACCTCTGTTGAGAAGGATGAACTCTCTCTGAAACGTGAGTTCTGCAGGGTCAACAGGAATAAAGAGTATCAAAAATTGATTGTTTTTTTATCACTGAGTTCAGTTGATTCTGTGAAAATCTGGAACCCAATGCTTTACATAAAAGGGAGCTATGTGGAACCAAAGAAATGATGGCTTTAGGGTCAGCCAGCTCTAGAGCAGGAAAATACTTTGCATTTAAAATCATGGTCACAGTTCATGGCCAATCCTAACAGGGAGCCAAAAGCCAACCCACAATGAACCCATGTGTTATTATAGGTGTTAGAGACATCCCACAACAGTCCTTAAAGTATGGTAGTTAAAACATAATAGCTAACTTCTTTAATTGACGTATTTTTCCTACAACCCCTACAGCACGCTTATGCTAGGACTAAGAAAGCTAAGGTATACTCCATGTCCCATTTATCAGAAGAGCTCAGCCCTCTCCATACCCCATCCCAAGCACTGGAGTTAATATTCAGAGCAGCTATGAATGAAACACTGGAGCAAAGACTAGATCAGCCTTGTTCTGCACAACCAATGCATTAACTGCTACTCGTGGGTGTCTCATGGGACAAGACCAGATGTATCCCCTCCCCACTCTTCAGCACCATTGAGCAGCTCACATCACTATCATTTTTCATGACTGAAAATCATTCATCTCCTCCATGAAAGAAATAACGGTGGCAGGGGGAAGGAGCCAATTCAACAGGGAACAGCACTGGAGGGAGTCAGGAGCCACCTGGAGCAACCTGGTGGGGCAACTGAGGGAAGAGGGCCCAGTGACAGCTCGCACCTGGGGTTTGCATGATTTTTTTTTTTTTGTGGCAGGGAGTGTTACTGGTAACATCATCACCAATTTTGTGCCTGCTTTGATAACAGACTACCTCTCCTCCATCAACCCTACCACCTCTTTGGTAGCAATGCCTAAGCTGCTACTCCCTCTGAGTTACACAGACACCAGCAGACAAGCAGCTCACCTTCCATCTCAGCACCTTTCCACCAGCCTCACCTTCCATCTCAGCACCTTTCCACCAGCCTCCCCCTCTCTTTTCCTCCCCCCCCACTCCATCCAACAGTGTTGGAAGGACTCAGTGCCAGGGAAGACTGGGGCCCAGTTAGGCATAGAGAAAGTTTGGACAAGCCTTAAGAGATATCAGGCACTCACTACCACTTTAAGACTAAATAAAGACAATAGATCTGGGCTGCATTCAGCATTACTCTATTAGCCCAGTCTCCTCTGTATGTGCAGCAGCCGAGAACAGAAAGGGCCTGGGTGTTACTGATGCAATACATAATATGGCAGCAGAAGGGGAGTGCTACCACCTCCAAATGAGAATGGGAGATTGAGGTAGGTCCCTGGCAGATTTTAATGAAATTGAGGAATGGGATAGGAATGTTATCCTGAATCCCTGCAAAATCACACTTCTTGCCATACCACACATGTGGCAGGATGTGTGATTTTGGGTATCTGGGATAAAATCTGCCATATCCTGTTCACATAACAGGCAGGATAGCCTGTGCACATGTTCAAAGGGTGCAGTGGGAAGCAGGGTTCCCATTTCTGTGCTTTCTACAGCAACCCATGTCTGAAGGCTGAAAGGGCTCCCATAGGTGGTAGAACGGGGGTGCTAAAAGGGGCTTAGCCCCCCCAAACGTGGGGCAGCAGTAGGGTTGCAAGGCAGCCCAGCCAAGGAATTCCAGCTCAACAGGGCTGGGGAGAGAGTGGGATCAGGGCTGGGACTAGGGGTGGGCAGGCACTGCACAGCCATTAAGCTGCAGGACTAAGCTGCAAGCAGCTTGTCATGGGGATGTGGCTCCTGCTGCTACACACACACCAGGAGGCACGGGAGGTGTGTGCCCCCAGATCTGCATGGGCAAAGCAGGATGCTGCAGTGGGCTGGGGCCAGGGCTATGCTGGGCTGTTCCTGGCGTGGGGGCCAGGCTGTGAAGAGCCCAGGGCAGCCTCCACCCCAGCCCACAGTGGCACCCTGTCCTGTGCTGTGCTGTCCTGCCCCGCTCAGATCTGGGGGCAAGCACCCCACCATGCACTCCCAGGACACACGTGCAGTGGTGGGAGCTGTCACCACCTCATCACACTCCCTGGAGAGCAACAACTCAGGGTGGGAGGGTCTCCGGGGCTCTGTTCCCCCCAGCCTGGAGGCACTGCCGAAGCTGGCTTTGCTTTGGCCCCTGGCTCTGGGCCCCCTGGGCGGTGCCAGGCCTGGGCCAGCAGATTCATTGGTGCGGGGGGGCACCAGCGCTACGCAATGACCCCAGACACAGGAGAAGGGGCAGCCACACCAGCATAGCAGGCCCCAGCCCTGGCCTCAATTCTGGGTCTGGCTCAGTTTTTTTCTCCCTCTGCCTATGTGGGCTCCCCACATTTCAGTTCCCCCATCCATAGATGTCAGTGCCATGGACTCAAGGCATGGCCAGCTGGAGATCGGGAATGTCCCCATCTCATTCCATGCCAGATGGTCAGCTTAAAGCCCGATCATGCAGTCAGCATGCAATCAGCATCAAGCTGCATGGTAGGACTCGACTCTGCCACACATCCGGTTTAAGATGCAGTAGGAACATATGGGCTAAGTTAATAGAAATGTTGCCAGCAGGTAGAGGGAAGTGATCATTCCCCTCTATTCACCACTGGTGGGGCCACATCTGGAGTAGTGTCCAGTTTTGAATGCCCCCCCCACCACTACAGAAAGGATGTGGACAAATTGGTTAGGGAGCATAGGCACATGACTTATGAGAAGCCAATGGAACCGGATTTATTTAGTCTGGAGAAGAAAAGACAGAGGGAATTTAATAGCAGCTTTCAACTACCTGAAGGCGGGGGGTTCCAAAGAGGATGGACCTGGACTGTTCTCAGTGGTGGCAGATGACAGAATAGGGAACAATGGTCTCAACTTGCAGCAAGGGAAGTTTAAGTTAGATACTAGAAGACTCTCTCTCACTAGGAAGGTAATAAAGCACTGGAACAGGTTACCCAGAAAGGTGGTAGAACCTCCAGCCTGGGAGGTTTTTAAGATCCAGCTAGACAAAGCCTTGGGGTGGGACAATTTAGTTGCATTTGGTCCTGCTTTGAGCATGGGATTGGACTAGATGATCTCCTAAGTCCCTGCCAACCCTAATTTTCTATGATTCTATGAAACCAGACCTAAAAGTGTGCATCTAGACATAGGTTTTAGGTTAAAAATTCTGCCCTAACACAGTTTGGCCATCATCTTTTAAATTCATGTTCAGTTCTCCTGCCATATGCAACTCTTTCTTCCCCTCTTAAAAGATAACTGTGCTCAGATATCACACTCCCTACCTTCTTATGAAGCATCCACTTATGAAGCATCCATCTAATTCCAGTCTAACTGCAATTACTCCATTCCAACACATTTGTTAAAAATAATAGCTCAACATCCACAGCCTTGCTCAATGTGCCATTAACACACAGGTGCATTATACATGTCAGCAAAGGAAGTACAGTTCTTGAATGGAAGTAGGACTTTCCAATCTTTTTGTTTGAGGGAAAGGAATTCTCCTTTTACAAATGAGCACCCATTTAAAATTGGTTCTACTGACATTTCTTTAAAATGGTTTCTGTGCAAATTACTAATCACTGGCTTTTTGTGTCGCTGGAAAGTTAAAACTCACTAGACAACAAGAGAAGAGCCTTTTTTGACTGTAGTCACCTGATGGAATAGGAATTCAGAAATGTGACAGGCAGAACACTAAAGCATGATGTTTTGGGGGGAGGAAAAAGTTAACATTCTTTACTGGTACACCACAGAGACAGCATCATATCTCTGTAACATCTAAATGTGAAGATGTGGAGATGATATTGTGGAGAAAAAACCAAGATGCAGACAACCAAACTTACATGCAAGAAAGCTGCCATCTGTGTGATAGTTCTTAGTCATGGCAGAGATTAATTAGATTTTTCAAGACATGGCATTTTGACAAGCTCATTTGACAGCAATGTAGAAGGCATATTTCATTAGATCTTCCCAGACAATGCTGCTTTATCAGCACAAACCTATGGCCACAGCCAGACAAGCATGAATGTACAGTATGTGGAAGCAGCACTGGACCCACCATTTGCCCTTGTGCCCCCCACCCCACAAGTCCCAGGAGCTGCTTGTCCCCTACATTTCCCTGCCCCCACTGTCATCCCAGTACTGCCTACCCCCACACTCAAGCACAGGGCATTGCCCCAAGCCAGTACCACCAAGCTGGGCAGTGATCCCAAGCTCCATGCACTGGGAGCTGTCCCCCATTCCCAAACAGCTCCCCCCACTCCCAATCCCAGGCCTGACCACCATGCCTCCTGCCAGCCAGGGCTAGCACTAGGGAACCTAAAGCTCCCCAAGACTGCTAAACAAGGGCGGAGGTAGAAGGGTGAGGAGCAGCCCTGGGCTAAACTGCTGTCATAGGGCACATCCAGACATGTGTAGTCATGCGGTACGTGGCTACTGCACAGGCCAGTGTTCTCTGTGCTGCAAGGGCACACTGCCCAAGCGTGCGCTGCTCTGGTTTTTCCCCCCCTGTGGATATCCAGGGGTAAAAAAAAGTGGGGGAAAAAAAACAAACCAAGCAGCACACGCTGCTAAGCAGAGCTGGACTGAGTGGAGCTGCGCTGCAGCTGCTGGCCAGCTCCACCTGGCAGGATCACCATGACTGCAGCCCTGGGAGAGCCCCTGGATCTGAGGTGCTGGCCCCAGACTCCCCTACTGGCCCAAGGGCAACTTGCCACACACCAAAGCGCATGTGGCACAGGCACTCCAAGGGGACAAGTAGCTGCACTATAAGCTTCTACTTGTCCCCAGGAAACCAAATGTTCATGCACATCTAGACACGCCCACTGGAAAAAAAAAATCTGCTCCCAACAGGGGCACAGGTGTAGATGTGTGCCCAGAAACACTGAAATAAGCCTGAATTTTGTTTACAGAAAAAATTCAGGCATATTAATTGCACATGCCCACTGAGAACAAAACATAGGAACTCCCATCATATTAGTGTGATTTTTTTTAATTGTTTGAATGCTGCTGCACAATTTTCTGTTGGATTCAAACCTTACTGCAGCATTTATTTAAGACTAGCTTGATAAAAGACATTTATCACTTGCATAATAACAGTGTAAAATAATGTGAGTTTTGTACTTTCAATACTTTGGATCTTATTCAGTACTGTAGAGCACTCAAGTGAAGCCTGTAAAGAAACATATCTGCAAAATGTTGAATGACATTATAGACATCATCATGAGCAGACACACTGGGCAACTGAGCTGTTCCCAAAAGTCACTGATTGGAAACTGGTTGACAGTTGTGTACAGTGCTGAGACTTCAACACAAAGGGGTGAGCACAGCACCCAGCCCAACATATCTCATAGGGAGCAAGGGGCTTGGAAAGGGCTTGCACCCATACTTTGGGAGTCTCCAAAAGCAGACAACTTGTAGCTGATGGCAGTCTCGTTTTTTCTTATATTTCAATAAACCTGAATAGCCTTCTTTTGATTGGTTTACAATATGCTAGAAGAGGAAGTGTCGTATTTTTTTGGTCCTCAGGGGCTAGGGGAGTAGGATGAAGGGCTGTGCTTGAGTAGGAAGCAAGGACACCACTGATTGCTAGCCTACTTCAGGTTTAAAGTGCACTTAGATAATCTGTTATGTGCCTATTCCCTCATAAACATCTTTTTGTTGATCAAACAGAAGGGCCAGAAACTAAAAGGAAGTGGCAGATTCAAGTATTTGATGAAAACTTTGGAAACTCTTCCGTTTCATGTCCTTGTTAGTCCATCATAAGGGCCAAGGAGCTTCATCTAATTAAGTTTACCACTAACCTTTTAAGCAGCTGACAAACATGAGGAAAAACAAAAACGAAAAAAGTGTTTTCTTTACCAGAAGAGGCATCGTGTCAGTTTGACCCAGACTTGCCCAACATCTGCATAATTGCAGAGCCTCTTCCAGTCAATCTGAGGCTGGGTGGGGGGGGGCAGGCTGCTGAGCACATATGCACATGCACCCCCTTCCCCCCACCCAGCACATCAATCTGTAGGGAAGGGGTGGGGGCCACATTGAGGCTCCCACACCGAGGGACAAAATGCAGCACAGGCAGGAGTGGGGGATAAGGTGAGTGGGGCCCTAGGTGGGTTGGGTAGTGGGAGGATTGAGTCCAAGAGGGCTTGCTGAGGGCCACAGCAGGCTCCTAGGGGGCATGGACACCACCCCCCGCCCCCCAAACACCATCCGTGTGCAGGGCAGAGGCGACAGCTGCTGCTGGGTGCTGCGCTTTGCGCACAGAGCCACACTGCAGCAGTCTTGGAAGGGACGCAATGCCAAGGGGCATAACTCAACCCAGCAGCAGGACACACATAGCACTGAACTGCTCTCAGCACAGCTGCAACAGGGCTCAACATGCAAAGCGCAGCAGCAGCCACCTCTTCCCCACAAAGATTGGAGCAGCACAGGCAGCTGCAGCAGGGGTGAGGAAGAGCATGCATGCAGCAGTGATGGAGGGAGCAGGGCTGGGGCAGACATTGCCCAGCTTAAAGGGGCAGGGGGGCACAGGATGGAGCCATGAGCAGCTTGTCTGAGAGATGCATGCACCCTAGAAGGGCATGGGGGGGCATGCGCCCCTAAATCTGTGCAGGGCAGGCTGCCACTGTGGGGTGGGTCCAGGGCTGTGCCAGGCTCTTCCTGGCAAGTGAGGGGGGTGCCTCCAGCCACCTGAAAATTTGCCATAGGCCCCCAGCCCTGCCACCTGCCCCAAGAACAGCACAGCTCACACAGATCCCAGGCACGCAGCTCCCATGCCTTCACAGCATGCATGCAGCACCCCCCCCCCCCCCCAAGACAAGCCATCCGCAGCTCCATTCTGCATCTTGCCCCACGGGGGTGGGGGGGGGGAGGAGGAGGAGGATAGACTGAGGCCCCAGTGGTAGGAAGGAGCAGGGCACAGACAGAAGCAGGGACTGGGATGAGTGGGCCCTGGACCAGGTAGGTGGTGGGGCAAGCAGAGGCCTGGGGGCATGTGTGTCCCCCCCCCCCCCCAAATCTGTGTGGGGCAGAGATGGCTGCAGCCAAGCACTGTGCAGCTACACATGGCATCACACAGCTCTTGGGGCAGCAGGGTTCAAAGCACAGCATGTAGCAGCAGCCACCTCTGCCACAGACTGGGGGGCACATACCCCTCAGGCCTCCACTTATCCCACCATTCAGCCCAGCCATGGCCCCATCTCTCACCCCTGTCCCTGCTCCTGCCTATGCCCCACTCCTTCAGTGCTGGGGCTTCAGTCTGCCCCTACCCCATTTTCTCTTCCCCTCCCCCCACAGACTTACCTCCTGGGCCAGAGCAGGGGGTGGCACCCAGTAGATCCTGGGGGGTTTTTTAATTAAAAAATGATCTCCTACTTTAAAAGGTTGGAGACCACTGTCAGCTAGTAGAAAAAGAGCCAAAAAGCTCCACTGAAGGATGCAATCTATATGGACATTGGACAAACCAGGCCAAACTGATGCGATGCCTCTTGTGGGTATGCGCCGAGATGAAAGTAAAGCACTGCTTTGCTTTCTTTTCATATCTGTAAGCAGCCACAGATACTTTAACTGCCTTGCATCCCTCATTTAGCTCAGTATCAGTGAATAGCCAGCCCTATACAGCGAGTGAAGTTACTTGTAGTGCATTCAGTTGTCCCAGAAGCTGTTTTAGAAACTTACAAACTGTGCGTCATTTGTCCAAAGGAGGATTATTATCCCAGCTGTTGAAGGACTTGGACATCTAATGTTTGGAATAAAAGCTGTGATTTGATAGAGAACCTGCGCTAGGACTGGCACCCCTCTTTACCAGTAGCATGATTGTAAAAAACTTTTGAAAATTCTTAGCTCCAAAATGCTAGACAGACTCCCCTTGAAGAGAACTGGCACTTTTTTACTGCAGACCACAAAACACGGAGAAATCAAAATGCTCACCGGAGTTAACAAGTCTGGGACAGCCTCCAAAGAAAGAATACAGTTATTAAGGGGATCAATAGAAATGACCACTACACTAACTCCTTACAGTCTAATCCACAATTTTCCTCAGGAGCTACTTCTGTAGCTGCTTAAGAACGATCAGTATCTGTTTAAATGTTTAACAACAGTATATAGTGCAAGAGAGAGAAAACCATCAGCTCCAAACACAAATTGCTCCAAAAATACAGACTGGCCTAATTTCAAAAAAATATAATCAAAGATTGATGCCAATATGCATGTTGAACAAATTTTGCAAACCCTGTGAGAACTTCAGCTCCTGCAATCTTTTAAGTCAGTATTCAGGCAACTCCTACTTTAAAAAAACCCTCATCTCACACATGATACTACTTTATCAAAATACTAAATTTTATTTTCACATGTACATTTAGTCGCCCCACCGTTTCCATTTGTCTGACCACCACCACACTACTATGCCTTATCAAAACATTCCGTACATATTTGACGTTAAGCAAAGGGTGGAGTTCCATCTTTGAAAACTAAACAGGCATTTTGGACAACACATTCTTGGCAAAGTATTCTGGACGACATTTATCAGACACCGTAGGGAAAGTTCTTTCAGCATTTGTTAAAAAGGACAGCCAAATAATGGTTACAGA
Source organism: Crocodylus siamensis (assembly GCF_052110815.1). NCBI lineage: Eukaryota > Metazoa > Chordata > Crocodylia > Crocodylidae > Crocodylus > Crocodylus siamensis. Next base: position 31,907,613 of record NC_143404.1, on the reverse strand, counting down.
AATAAGACTGCAGATTTTAATGAGCTGTTTAAACTGTTTTCTTTTCTTACAGAGTCTGCCTCCACTGCCAGAGAGCTTGAATGACCTGAAAATATATGCAAAAAGAGATTAGAAATTGTAGTTAAGAACTGCAGTTACCTGTTCACAGTTTGATACGATTTAAATTAGTAGCTAAAAATCAGTCTAGAACAGGGGTGTGGCCAGTTACTCACCCTGGGACCCACATCTGGTCCTTCACTGAAGGTCAAGAGCTGCAGAGCTCCGCCCACTTCTCCAGTTAAACATTCAGGAGCCAGGGACTGGTTGCAGGATCAGGCCCCTGCTACTGCAGCACCGAGCCGCTCTGACTTTTCCTGTGGGGAGTTCACGCCCCAGGCTAACCAGCACAGCTGCAGGCCCAGCTCCAGTAGCCCCAGAGCGGAGAAGTGGGGGGGGCTTTGACTCCAGGAAGTTGCAAGTACAGTGCCGGCAACATGCATGCAGCTCATGAGCTGCAGTTTGGTGCCCGCTGGTCGAGAACTTTAGTTTTTTTTAAGTATTTTCCCTCTTTTAGAAAGGACAGAACTTCTCATTTAAATATCATACAAAAAATCCTTTCCCATAGGATGCTGAGCCTAAAACATGCCTTTTGTTAAATCAGATACAACTTTCCCCAAGGATTCAAAATACAAGTGACACTTAAACCATTAAAGTTTTAAGAACTACATTTTTTAGTGTACATTAAGAATTTAGTCAGGGTAAGCAAAAGGAAGGGTGTGGACCCGTCAGAACACTGGCTGAACTCTGCCTGCCTGCCCTGACTTATGTCAGATTAACTTCGGTAGCCGAGGCTAACTGCTTTTAAACATTTTCTTTCAAACATTTTGTCTGTATCAGATTAGCTCTGAACCACTGAAGGAAACAGGAAAATATAAAACTTTTCTTCCCTCAAAGACAAAATTCCTTCTGTTACAGGAATTTTGATAGAGAAATCCAAGACTTACAGGTTTAACCTAATACATGTTGAGTAATAATTAATTCAAGTAACGTGCTTCCTGATACCACCTTTTGGCTTGCCCTCTTACAAGAGTTCAGTTGACTTTGGGAGAAAAAAAGATGACGGCTGCCATAATCTCAATTGCAAAAGTTTCCCCTCCCAGACACCCCCTTCCCTGCCAACAAAAGAAAGCTGAAGAGCAGACTAGACCAAGTAGCCAAATTCAGCAGCAGAGAAAACCGCAGCTCATTTCCTTAGCCAATATGATGCCAAGAGGAAAATTCTGTGGATTTAGTAAGCAAGAGATAATTTACTGACCATATAAAAGCTGGAAAATATATTTTATTATATTACCTTTACCACCTTTGCCAACTAAACCCTTAAAAGTTTCCATTTCATTAATTCAAAGTATTGTTTGTGGTTTGTAACCCTTTGAAACAGTCCAAATTTGTAGAGATTAAAAACTGAAAAGAATCTATAAATCATGTTATAAAAGTTTCTGGATTACATTAAAGCTCCAGTAAATTCACTTACCTTTTGGTCCTGTGTCCTGAAACAATTCTTAACATAGTTGACAAATTTGGCTTCCAGTTTAGGAAGGGTAGTGCCCTATTGTGGAGGGGGGAGGGAAAAGCAATTTTTAGTGTTTAAGCTATTTAGTAGCTTCAAAAAACCCTGTTAAATCTTAAATCCTTAGTAGTACAAGTGGAAAACAAAAGCAAATACTGACTTCTATTATGAGATGAAATTTCAAGCAAGTTACTTTGGCAGAACTTATTTACCAAACTCAACACGAACACTTGATCTGACACTTAAGAAAAAGCATGCAATACTGTCCAGGTTCACCATTACACTGGGAATTGGCCATTGACAAAACATTCACAGCCTACACAGTCGATTATCACATACCCATCCATTACCCATCTATAGATTTGGCATCTTTTTTTGCCACTTGGTCTACACGTTGAACTGCAGAAGGTGAAAGAGCTCTTAAAGGCATTTAGAAAGGTCATTCAACACCTTCTAAGTAAAATGAAGGATTATTTTTGCCAACTTTAATAACTCTTCAAAGAAATATAAGTTTTTGCCCAGACTACTACAGTGATCAGACTAAACAGCACTCGTACCTTTGACCAAAGTTCTGAAATACAGTATTAACAGTTCTTTGTTTTGCACAAGCCATTGCCACCGTCAGAGGTCGTCCCCTTTAAAGGATAACCAGTTTAAATACATTAGACAACGTCCTTTTAAAATTATTTATGGAAGATGTATGAACCCTTAGCCCATGAAAGATTTTAAGGCGCAGTGCATCAAAATGCCTCATCGTTACAGTTTTCCTGAGGAGTCCTTGGTCTAGAACAAATGTTTACTTTTAAAGGAATCAAACTTACTGCCCAGGGAATCTAATACGGTACCAATTTTATTTAGAACAAAGTTCTTAAATACTTAAAGGTATAAAAATTGGGTTAGATTTGAGATTAGCCTGCTGCCTGAAAGAAGTTGGACAAAGTGACCAAGTACAGGTATAACTTGCATTTCCACACACAGCTAGAAAGCCACCAAAATCTTCCCAAGAGAAAACATGGGAGCATAGCAGGGCTCTGAAATTCTACCCATTTCTGAGCCATAGATACCTTACACAAGGATGTGGAGAAATGTCTCCATTCACTTGATATCCAATGCCCAGAATATTCTTAAGGCAGACTACTTAGAAATTCAACTTGTAAAAACCAGAGCAGGGCTTTTTAAAATAACAACTGCTGGAGAAGGTACTACTGGCGCCAACTTTCAACCTAAGGCTTCAACGGAAACTGTCCCTTTACTTTTCGGGGTAACTTTCTGATGAAAATTAAATGTTTTCCACGTCAGTACCTTTTACAGTGACCTTACAGCACACACTCTGGGAATGTTTGTTAACAGGTTACGATCGTATTTTGACATTGTAAACCTGTCCTATAGACAACTTTTTTCCCCTGGGCTTCTCACTTGCATAGAAGATCTCTTCCCCATTTGGACTCCTTGTTCTTCAATGGAGAGGTTTTTCATTTGGCAAGCGTTTCTCTCCACCATCAATGTAATGTGTTGCATCTCAAACACCCCCAAACTCAGTATATTTTGCTTACTTGCCATCAGCTTTACAGATGAAATTACCTGAAGCAAAAACCTCAACAGCTTACCTTCTCTACGGTTGCCTGCATTTTTGCTTTGATCTCTTCCAGTGAGAGTGGTCCTTTTGGCGATTTTGGAGTTGGCGGTTTCTTTTCTTTTTTATTAGATGCCGGTGTCTGAAACAGTTAATTTTGTTACTCGTTTTCTGAGGAAATTACAAGTTCCTAAAAACCTACTGAAATTCTTTCACAGCTTCAAATATTACTTTAAGTTATAAATGCATTGTTCAAAACGTATATGATGAATCTGTGGAATGTAGCCCATATAAGAACAAACACCAAGATTATTTAACAAATTGTTATTCTTGTTCCAGTACATAAATGCATTTCAAGAACTGCAGGTATTCAATCTTTAGCAATGCTACTAGTGAAGGCCTTTTGTTGGCATCACATGAAGTGAGGAAAACAAGTTTTAATGATTCAAGCGTACAAAAACAACTCAAAACTTATTACTGCAAAATTCTTGCTGTAATTTACTTTGTAAAATATTCAGTGTTGCTAGTTCTCCATGCATTACCCAAATTCTTTTTGTTCAAAAAATATCTATCCCTTTAAGCCCAACTCAGTTAGCCAGCAACATCAATTGTAGCACTTATGATCAATGAAGCAGGTGTTATTGCCAACTTAATCGCACCCTAGATCCTTGCAAACATTTAACAGTATACTACAGTTTGGCCAGATATTTTCTTGCCTTTCTAGCAAAAAAATTAGTTTGACCTGCTACTAATTGAAGAGTTTACATCTCAACTCTCCTCTCCCATCTTTACTCCAATTCTCCGGAGTGAATTAAAAGACAAGCTCCTATGCAAAACTAATACCAAGGTTACTGAAAAAGTCAAAAGATTATACACCAACTCAGATAAAACTGACAAATCATGTTGATGGCAGTTCAACACAAATTTAGCTTGATATATTGTGACAGCATTCAAGGAATGTCTTTGTCATAAGTTTAGATAACAGCAGGGAGGCGGGAAGAAGGACCACAAATCTTTTCCGCAGGCATGGTCTGGGAGTTTGCCAGGCAGCATTCAAAATCTTTCACAAAATATTTAGCATCTCTTTACATGCAGGAATCAATACATTGTGCAAGCCAGAAATATTTCAGACCAAACTTGTAAAAATGTGCACGATCAAAATGATGATACCAGTTTAGACTGGAATGCTAGTTATGACAAATAATCCAGGACTGCCATACCACCCAACATCCCTTGACATACTGCTGAATTGTATGGCCCTCCAAAGGGATTTAACTAAGAGATCCTGGCACTGTGGGTATACCATGTTCACTTCAAGCATACATTTAGAGTTTGGAAACAAACTTGTTTTACACCAGAATTAAAATGGTATTAAAATGGATACCAAGTAGTCACTCACATTTGATTTAGCTGGCGTGGACGGCTTCGAATCTTTTCCATTCTGTTTTGATTTCTGCTTATTTTTTGCTGAAGAATCCCGGACAGGCTGAAAGTATGCAAGTATCACACTTAACCTCATACTGCAGCACAAAGGTTGTAGTCAAGTGAAACGGTTCATAAATGGCTTCCCACCACCTAGTGGTAAGGGACAGTACTAGGAACTCCAAGTGTGATAACACTGACGAGACTAGTGCATATTTGATATAACCTACGCTAAATTAAATGTGTCATGGGCCTGTATCCATAAGAATCTAGAGTAACTATTGCTTGAAAGTCCCAGGTTAACAGGTTCACTCTTCCAATGTTCTCCACTTACAAATTTGGAAAATTCATTCAGAAAGAATCAGTGTGAAAGCTGCATAATTCAGGCATTTGAAGACAGGTTACACAGTAGAACAGAAAACAAAAATGGCATCCTTATTTGAAACCACAGCTATATTTTGACTCTGGTTTGGTACTGTATTATGGGTCCCTTTCCTTGAGCTCACCTGTTTAAAAGTGACTGGCAACCTACCTGGCCAATCTCCCCTCCATCAATTCCCCAATTGCTACCCCAGAACTGGGTATCTAAGACCACTGTGGAAGACAGGGCTGTTTCTTAAACCTTGCTTTTTTTAGGACTTACACTGCAGTTGCAGGATGTCCCAATCTGCTGGTTCCCAAGCATATGCTGCCCATGTTCCACTCCAAATCTGAAGCGTATGTTAAAAACACTCTAGGTATTCTTTCGCAAAACTCTATGCATAATCTGCATCCTCACCAGCATGACAGGATTTAAACACACAGCTCTAAATCTAGAACTGCTCTAAACACCTGCTACAAATTGCTCTGGGATGTCTATTCCTCCTACTGAAACGGAGGTACTGTGCAATTCTGTGGGGAGGGAAAGAATTTCCCCCACAGAATTGGGGGGGGGGGGGAAAATGGGAAGGGGAAAAAAAAACAAACAAAAAAACCACACACCATGCCCAAGACCCTCACTAACTCACTAGGTTCAGTGACAAAAAAAGAAGAAACGCAGATTGCGATCCCTATTCCAAAGGCTGTTTATACATGTTAGCAAATGACAATTTAAAAATAAAGCATGCACAACCAGTCTTCAGTGAAGAGATCAGAACCTATGCAAGAGCACAAATCATACTCCCTTTCTGCTACCTCTGGCACAAGGCTTTAACTGTTCTGCAAAGTGTCACCAGTCCCAAGAAAAGCCTACCTCATAGGTTACTTGAATATTTTCTCGCCATTTGAGATAAAAAGGTTTCTTAGGGATAGTCTACCCATTCTTCCTTTCTGTCTTCTCTCAAACCTGTAGTGCAGCATTTATTAAGCTAAGGGCTGGTTATCTCTACTACTGGTTATTTCCATGCTTGCACCATTAGACACTCCAATGTCTCAAAAAAGCACAATTTCTGAAAACAGTCAATTCATCATTTCAAGCATGTAAAAGGACTCACTTTCTTCACTGGAGTCTTCTCCTCTTCTTCATCTTCAAAGAAATCTTCATCATCACTACAATTAAAAGGTACGTCTTAGATATTTTACATCAGTACATAACACCATGGTGCCAATTAGCTGAAATGGGCATTTTTTTTTATTATTTAGTCCCATTTTTCACTCTTTCACTTTAAGAGTCAATATACTTCATAATAACTTTAAAAAAAAAAAATCTAGAAGAACAATATTCTAAACAGTGTACTACAGTATGGGCCAGCAACACCAAGCACACACAGCCATTTTGCTTGGCACACCACAGCCAGCCTGGGCTCTTGGGCAGCTGCTGCTGGCCACGGACCTCAGGCTGCTTGCGGCCGGTATCTGGAAGCTGCAAGCAGCCTGGGTTCCATGGCAAACTATGGAACAGGCAGCCACGAGGCTGCAAGCAGCTGCACTGGGGTCCAGAGCCCCAGAGACTACATATACGCTTCTGGACTGATGGTGGGGGAAGGGCCAGGGTTGCACTGCCCCAGCCCTCAGACCAGAGGCACACATGCACCAGCAACGAGGATCAGGCCCCTCACAGCTCCCCTGCCATCTGCCCCTGGCACACTAAGTCAAAGTATGGATTATGGTTGCGGTGTTTCTGGCACTCAAGCCAAAAGCACCGATTATCCCTGTTTAATGTTTTGTTATCCAAACTAGAAGTGTCAAAGCAAATTTAGAGAATTCAAAATTTGGAGCGTTTTCCTGTCCACCTTTTACATATGCTTACCATGCTAGCAATAAATGTGACCCGAGTACGTGAATTTTGTCACTACCCACATACACATTATGTAAAACACTGGTGAGCTGGTCGATTCTGAAGTATCGACAAGAAAGTTTTTAAAATATTTTAGAAACAAGCATCTCACTACACAAAAGCAAATGGAAAAATACTGTATTTTAATCACATACAACACCTCTGAAAGAGATACACACCATGTTTTTGAAAGGCAGAATGAAGAAAAAAAAAGTCCCTGAAAATACCAGTACGTAGCAGCTTCTGCAGTGAGGGGCTGGGGGAAGAAAGTATCCATAGCCAGCAGCTAGGGAGTCCCATGTGCAACATAGCACAGCAGCAATACTTTTTGCTGAAGCAGAAACTGCTATAAGCAAGGAAATAATGCAATAATGTGCACCCCAATTTCCAGCTGTGCATGTTGCATGCAAGAAAACACACTGATGATAGATATCTCATCCTACTTACAATTAAACATAATTTTAGGTATGGGAACAGGCAAATGTTCTACCATATATAGTGGGGGTAAACCAGAATCAAACCATTCTAGAAAAAGGTCAGATATGTTGGGGACTGAAAGGAACCATCTCCTTTGTGGACACTGACTTGGGTTAAGGGAACACTGTTGATGGAAGATAAGTAGCTAACTTTATGCATATATTAGGGCTAAATACAGACAGTCAAAAGGCCAAGGCTGAATCTATTTAATCTTTGCAGGTTAATCTAAACTGCACAGATGGAACCAATAAGTGAACTTTCACTTTCGATTCCCACTATACAGCCAGGTGCCTGCAGTGTCTCGGGCCAAAAGCCAGGGGGTACTAGAGCAGCAACTCTAAACCTTTGTACCAGGACCCATTTGTAAACTTTGATGGCCAGTCCTGACCCAGTAAATAGTTCAAGTAGAAAACAGCCTCCTTGCTCTGCTGGTGCCCCTCACTCCTAACCTATTGCCCCCAGCCGTCCATTGTGTGGGGGCAATAGGATAGGGACAGGGGTGGCTGCTGGTGCCGCACACTCCCCGCTCACCAGCCCTCCTGACACCCCCCGCAACAGCCCCCCAGACATGCAGATACGGACACCTACTCCAACAGGTAAGTGTGTGGGGGGAAGGGGTGGAGCAGGGCAGGGGAAAGGGAAGTTGCTGGGGGGTTAGATCAAGAAGGGAGGGAATGTGCCCACTCCCAGGAGCAGGGCTGGGTGGGGGTGAGCAGAGGTGCCACTGTGAGCCACACGCATGCCAGGTGGCCTGACAGGAGGTTCACCACTGCAATTCTGCCACTGCACCCTGCACTACCATCCCACGGCCACCTGAACGGCTTTGTGGAGAAGTGGTGCAGGGCGCAGCGGCAGCAGCGTGGTAGCAACCACCATGTGCAGGCCATGTACGTGCCGCCCGGCCAGGGGATAAAACAGGGGTCTTGCATGCAGCGGCATGGCTCCGCAATGGTGTGGGGTGGTGGCAGCTGCATGTGGGGGGGGCTTTGTGGGCAAGCGCTGCCACCACATAGCCATGCCCTTCACCCCTGGATCCTAGAGGTAAGTGGGGCTTGGGGGCCATGGGACAGGACTGGGGAAAGATGGTTGGGGGCTGAGGGAGCAGGGGTTGCTGCCAGCCCCAGGTAGTGCATCACAGCAGGAAGAAGGGCTAGGGGTAGGGGTGCCCCTCTGCAGGGGTACTTTGCAGGCAAGTGATACAGGGTGCAGTGTGGTGGCCATGTGCGAGCCACACACATGCCACCCTGCCAGCTGCCCAGGGGAGGGAGGCTGGCACATGGCCACAGCACAGCTCCATGGCTGGCTCTGCAGCCATGGCAAGGGATGGGGGTGTGGGGGCTTGCATGTGGCCACCACTGCTGCTTACCTGGAGGCCCATGATGGCAGTGACAGCTGCTGCCTTCAAAACCTCCTGTTGCCGTCATGGAGCTGGAGCCATGCGGCCAGCCGCCGGGGGGCAGCATGGTGGAGGCCGGGCGGCACACAGCCATTCCCATCCCCATTACCACCTGTGCTGCACCGCTGCCACGAGCTGCACAGTTCCAAGCATGGCTCCACAGAAGCAAGTTTTGTACACAGTGGCCATCACTGCTGGCATGGGCTGCCCCAGTCATGGGTATCCAGGTAAATGCCAGCAGCTGCCATGTGCAAGCTGAAACCCAACCCCCACCGGCCACAGAGCCTGCCACGGAGCTGTGCTCTGGCCACATGCCAGCCTCTCTCTCCCCCGGGGAGCTGGCTGGGCAGCATGTATGCGGCCTGCACATGGCAGGCACCACCACACTGCCCCGTATCACTTGCCCACAAAGCACCCCTGCAGAGGGGCACCCCTGCTCTCAACCCTTGGCCCTGCTCGCAGCTGCAGTGCGCCACTGAGGCCAGCAGCACCCCGTTCCCTCAGTTCCCAACCACCTTCCCCAGCGCTGCCCCACAGCCCCACTTACTTCCATGCTCCAGGGGCAAAGGGCAAGTCTGAACCTGAGACCAGCCTTGGCTGCTTCAGAGGCTCAGGCCCCACCCCCCCCCTTCCCTCCAGCCAGGGCTGGGGGGTTTCTGCCCTTTTTGCAAATCAGCTCTTGCAGGCTGGAGCTGTGCCAGCCTGTAAGAGTTCTTTGCAAAAGCAGAGAATCTGCGGATTTCTCTGCTAAAAAGAGAAATCCATGTTTTCTCCGATTAAAAAAACAGGGAATCCATGGTTTTCTCCTCTTTTCCACGGGAAATGGAAAACCCATATTCCTGGTCATGACCCAGAGGGTTGAGAAACACTGCACTAGAGCACACCTCCCAGTTTAGCTGGAACAGACAGCTTGGGCCAAGGCTACCTTTCCCATCCTGCAAGGAGGGATTTGCAAAGAAGGTACAAAGCATCCTAGGATGCTGAGGAACTGAGAGTCATCTTGAATCTGGAGGGGATTTGGGACAGAAATTCAGTAAACCAATTCGAACTAAATCAGCCAAGTCTGATACTACATCCATCTGGGTTTATCTTAAACAGGTTTCAGCCATTTTGAAAGTGGTTTATGTGCACTGAACTAATGTTGCGTTACAGATCTGAACCTGTTTCCAGTCACTTATATTGGTTTGTGTGCATTTCTGTCCCTATGAGCTTGAATGCATCTTTCAATATCAAAATTGGTTATATAAGCTGGATCCACTAATTTAAAAGGAACATTCAAAATTAAAATAAATATTTTAAAAACTTCAGATGTTTTCTTACTGAAGACCACTCCTCCATCTCCAATAACAGCAAAGCCAAATCTCATCTCAGATCAAGTCTGTTTTCAACTGACCGTGTAACTCTGGGACTGTACACTAACTCTTGGAATCACTCCAGCCAAAGCTTCTGCATTCATTTATCTGCCTCAGAAAATTATTTGTGTTCTACCAGATGATCTATAACATTTATCTAAAATCTTGCATGTTTTTTCAAATGAAACCTCCAGTAACTTTCCCAACAAGTCAGTATTGGAATTAATTAGTATATCAGCAACCTTATTTTGAAATTAGACATTTTCAAGGAGTAGAGATTTTCCTAGTATAATGAAAAGCAAACCCTAAACAAAATTATCAAGATCCAATTATGCTATGGTTGTTTCATATTGAAATAATTATGCCTGAAACTACAAGTTCAAAAACCACCATGGAAACAAAGTAAGAAAAAAAAAATACACACTCATCATCATCATCGTCGTCGTCATCTTCATCCTCATCATCATCTTCTGACAATTTCATTTTTTTCTTTAAAAAAAAAAAAGAAAGATTACATATTTCATTACTTTTAAGAATTATTGGTTCTAATCACAAAATACACACAAGGATCATGAATGGGAATCTGCTCTTCTGCCAAATTGATATTCAGATGAATTATGCCATCTACATAACCAATTTAAGTAACTGGCAATTTCATAAACAGGACCTCATACTGAAGTGGTGAAAGTAGACATTCCTGCTATTTATAACTGAACTCCAGAAGCTTCACAATAAAAACAAATTAAAGCTGCAATACCAACACACACATACAAAAATAGCAAATACTTTAAAACTATGTATTTGTAGGTCCTGTTAGAATTCCAAGTTCAGACTCATCTCCATGTCAACAGATGCTACATCATTGTGGGAAATGCAGCTGCCTATTCTGCTCTAGGCAACAGAATCAACTGTTCCAAGAAAGAAACCTCCAATCTACCTGGGGTGTTTTCACTGTTGCACCACCTGCTGGTCTTTTTAAAGGGTTTACCATCTTCACATCATCTTCCTCATCATCTGACTCTGGTTCTTCCTCTAGGGCTAAGCAAATAAGATAGCAATACATGAAATTTCATATGCATGAAAATAGTAAATTTAGCAAGTAAGAGCCAAAAAAAAGAAAAAGAAAAGAAAAGTGTTATCTATATGTAGAACAGGAGTGTTTAGCCTCTGGCACAGGTCCAGAATTTGTCAATGGGGAAGACCATTAATGTGGCCACACTTCCCTGTTCCCAAACCCAAATGGCCACTTGGCTCCCTTCCACACCGCTGTGGGGCAGGTGAAGCTCCACTCCTGTGCGTGTCTGCATTGGGGTGGCCCTGCCCCCAGTACCTCTTGACATAGCTCAATGAGGCCTACCCCATCTACAAGGTTGCAGCTAGATCTGGCCCACAGAGTGGGCACTGTCCATCCAGCCCACCAGACAAAAATGTTGGGGCACCACTGACCTAGAGTGATCATTTTACCTGTAAGCAGCGGTTTCAAGGTAACGTAGTTGTGAATTCCCAGAAAGGGTGAGGTATTATACGTTCACCCTAACTTTTAAAACTAGATGCTTAAGAGAAAGTACCACGCTACTTTAACAGAAAAGTGGTCTTTTTGGACTGTTAAGATCAGAGAAAGCTATAAAACTGGCTGCTCGAGAAAATAAAGTCCCATAGTTTGCATGAGTAGCCACATATGCGGTGGGGGGGCGGGAATGAAGAGACAGGGAGGAGAGAGAATAATTCTATCCTGCTCAGGTCTGAAAAAGCCATGACAAGGGGAGGGAGAGGGACCAAAGACCCACAAGAAAAATAAAGCTCTAAAAAAAGGATATGTTCAAGTTCCCAGTATTTTCTTGGGTCTTTACAGTTAGATCAAAAAAGTCACTTTCACAGAAAAGCCTATTGCCAGAGAATAAAGTTTTACTGTTTGTTCAACCCTAAGCCTACAGGGCTCCCCACAGGTGGGAAAATTTGGCAGCAGGAAAGCAGTGGCACCACTCTTCCACCATCAAAATTTCTAGATGAGTGGAAAGTAGTGGAACCTGCATGCCAAATCAGACACTCATCCCAGGATGCCGGGACCCAGCACCCAATCCCAGGGAGCTGGGAGGGGGTGATCCCATGCTCTAGGGCCCAATCCTGGCACCGAGGCAGAGCTGAGCCTGAGGGCCCATTCCCAAAGCCTGGCACGCAGAGGCGGCAGCCTCAGGGCTGGATCTGTCCTGTGGACACACCCTGCCCCACAGGAGCAAAAAAGGTTGAGTGAGCCCCACTGGGCTTCACAAACACAGGACACAGGTTTGCCAGTAGGACTAATACAGCAGCTTGATAAGTATCCAACACAAGGAGTTTTATCAGGTTTTGACACAAGCTAATCTAATCTGGTCAGTTTATTGAACTGGTTAATCTGTTTGGAAAATTATTCACCTTGCATAAAAAAAAGTTTTAAAAATAAATGGAGGGAAAGGGGAGAAATAAAAATAAAATACTTGCCTACAAGGTGCTGGCCACTAACATAAACAGGCCCTGAACCACATTTCAATCTCAAAACCACTGGTGGAGTGATCTCAAAGCCGCCTAAAGAAACCTATGAAGAAAGTACATTGGTTACTTCAAGCACCGACAGCAAATTAACAACCAAGTGCTGGGAGAAAAACACTGAAATTTAGAAGCACAGTGAAAAAGCACGCATTAAATAAAGCAGCACAATTGTGTAACCGTATCTCAGGGTGTATAGGTTGACATGGTATATATAAGTTGACCAGATCTTCCTGATACAAAGTTAAGAATTTCATAGATCCAGTGTATAAGTCAACCTACCTTTTTGGATCAGAAATATGGCGGTCAACTTATACCAGGACCTGTGTACCCTCATTGCAGGCCAGGCACCTGGTGTGTGGACATGTGCCACAGTGCTGCTCGCAGGAGACAGGGCTGGGCTCAGCTGGCAAGGCCCTGTCCCCTGCAAGTGGTGCTGCCTGGGTCACACCAGCCTAATGTCGAGCCCACCACCAGTCCCAAGGGATGGGGCGCGCCAGCCAAGCAGTTCGCCTGGCCCTGTCTGTTGCAAGTGGTGCTGCTGAGGACCAAGACCAGCCCCATGCCCTGCAAGCGGTGCTGAGCTTGCCACTCTGCTGGTGCGGCCCCATGCCCTGCAAGCGGTGCTGAGCTTGCCACTCTGCTGGTGCGGCCCCATGCCCTGCAAGCGGTGCTGAGCTTGCCACTCTGCTGGTGCGGCCACGGCAGCACCGCTCATGGGGGATGGGGCCACACCAGCCAAGCCCTGCACTGCTCGCAAGGGATAAGGACAGGCTTGGTGCTTAGCTGGTGCAGCCTCACCCCCTGTAGGCAGCACTGCCTGGGCTGCAACAGCTGAGCACCAAGCCTGGCAACACCAGCTGAGCAAACCCAGCACCACTCACAGCAGACGGGTACCAACTTGGTATTAGCTGGCACAGCCCCATCCCCTACAAGCAGCACCAGGCTCAGCTGGCATGGCCCAGGCAGCGCCACTCACAGGGGATGGGGTTGTGCCAACCGAGCACCAAGCCTGGCTCCAACCCTTGCAAGAGGTGCTGCAGCACATGCCCACCCCCTGGGTGCCTGGTCCACAGTGAGGGTGCACAGGGGCCAGTTTAAGTCGAGTCCCGAGCCCGGTACCACTCAGAGGGGACAGTGATATGGTGTGCTAATCAAGGCTGAATTTTAAGAGTTAAAAAAAAAAAAAAAGCAAGCTCCAAAACTTAATTTATATACCGTGAAATATGGTACTTCATAAACACTCACTGACCCACCCACCCACAAAGCGGGGGAGGAGAAGCACCAGCTAGAGATCTTTAGAAGGATCTCTGGGGTCTGAGAAGTCTCTCTTCAAAGCAGACTGACACCAGTGATATAAGTCGCAGAGGTGTAATTAGGCCCTCAATGCCACCCTTTCACTGTCCATTTTCAAATTAGTTTGCACAAAGTATGCTAAAGCAAGATAGTACATGTGTTCCCAGGATGTTCTGGATACAGAGGCCTTTGATACAGAAGTGGCTGAAACTTCTGGATGTAGTAAAGAAGTAACTTGATTCAGACTAGATAAACTTCCAGTGGAACAGTAAATTTAAGCAGCCAGAAGCACCCCATGAATATTCCCATATTTTACTATTTTACAACTGAAATGTTTAAAAACTAATCTACCTGCTATGTCTGGGAACTAAGTTTGTAAAGGTTTACAATTGAACCAGCCTGCCAAAACTCATGAGTGAACTGCCTAGACAAATTCAACTATTTTAGTTACTGAAGCACAAATGAAACAAATTGGAATGTAATTTTTTTTTATTCATTCAGATGCCTAATCTGCTACTGTCCCTTCCCCAAGACAATAATTTATATCAAGTTTAATGATGTCAATACAATTGTCCTTACCGTAGGCTGCACCGACATTTTCAAAGATGCAAGAGTGGCTTTAATAGGGTTCCCCTCGTAGTCCAATGCCTCTGCTTCTATGACATGCAATTCATCTTTGGCACCAGCTCCCAAACTAACCTATGCAAAGAATGGAACATACCGTACATTATTAGAAATATCCCTGATTTGCAAAACTTGAGCATTAACTTGTAAATGTATATGAAACCTGAAGTGGGTTTTTTTGTCTCAAGACTAGAGGCTCTCACAGATGTTCTTCCTCTGTTTTTGCAGGAAAGCTGTTGGTGACTTAACTGTTATCAGCATGACACTGAAGCTGTGACAAGTTAATTTGCAATAAGGAAATGATTATTACACTATAGTTTTTAATGCTGCATGATTTATTCAACAAGGCCTAAACTTATAAAATAGCTGTTTTATTCAACCTATTTTGCAAAACCTAGAACTAAATGCAGTAAACAACTTGGGTACCTGGTTCCTACACTGGAACCTAGTGATCAGAAATATAAACTCATGCTCCCTAGGTAACAAAGAAATGTTCGTGCTGCAGAATGGCCCTACCGGCTCAGCAAGCTGCTTAAAGGAAGCCTCAGTATGAACCTTAGAACATATGCGACAGGTGCAGCTGAGGGCAACTTACTCTTCAAACAGCACTGTAGACACTCTTCTGTAGTTTAGGCATCAACTGAGCGAGGAGATACATCTCCAACCTCAAGAGATTTTTGAGACCCAGCTAAACAAAGCCTTGGCTGGGAGGTCCTGCTTTAAGCAGGGAGTTGAAGTAGGTGACCTCTTCAGGTTCCTCCTAATCTTAATTTTCTATGATTCTAAGCCATACTCAAACACTGCTGGATCTAGAGTGACTATGATCAAACTAATCTCATAGATCAGGGGTGAACCAATCTTTTTGAATGTGGGGCCGATCATGAACTTTTTATCATCCAGTGGGCCGGCAAGAGCAGGCGCACTCACATGGCCTGTCCAGTCCGGCCGTGGCCTGGAGGTGCAGGGGTCAAGGGGCAGCCTCGAGGATGCTCCCACACCTGCATGCCTGGGCTCAGCAGCCAGGGGGACATGCGGGGACCTTACAAGGAGGTGCGGGACATGCAGGGACACCCCTCTGCTCCCTCCCCCAGGGCAGCCCAAGCCTGAGCCCGAGCCCAATCCCAACTGGCAGGGCTCCCTCCCTCCTTCCCTGGGGCCTGTAACTCACCACCCTCAGCACGATGTCTGCAGATGCAGGGGAATGCGGGAGCAGTGCCAGCTTCCCACCCCGACAGCCACAGCAGCATCTCCTGCAGGCCTGGCCGTAGCATCCCTCCAAGCAGGCATCCATGCCCCCACTGCACCACAACCTGCTCCAGCCCGCATGGCCAGTGGGGACCAACATGCAAATGAGGAAGGGAAGGGCAGGGCTAGGAAGGGACACCATGAAATGAGGGTGGGAGGGGAGAAGCCACACCACATCAGCAACGTCAGTGGTGCATGTGGGAACCTTGTCCCTTCCCCAGCCCATCAGTAGCCGTTAGGAAGCTGCTATGGGGCTGGGGGAGGGACAAGGGGTGGGAATTAAAGTAAATATTATTTACTTTCATTTCCCGTCTCAGCACCTCGGGCCTCAGAAAACAGCTTCGCAGGCCACATGGCAGCCCGTGGGCCGTATGTTGGACAAACCTGTCATAGATCAAGTAAATCAGTTCGGAGATGTATATCCTTGTTCCTAAAATAGCATCCATAACACAGATGGTTATAAAAAAGCAAGCAGAAGCTAGATACCAGAGGAAAACTCTATCCTGCCTGTACCTGTATGTAATAGTACCTACATGGATGTGTTGACAAGTGAGAACACATGCATTTCACCTCATCTGCTCTCTAGAGTAGATTTGTGTAGTTCAGCTGGTGGAACAGCTAGCCAGTACCAGACAAGATCTGTATCCAGGGATACCTGGCACGTGGCTTCACTTGTATCTGTTACAAGATCTAATTAAAGCTATTGTTTTCTGGATGACCAAGCTGTATACATTTTACATAGGGGTATTGTAGACAGATGCATGCATTAAACACAACAATTACATATGTAATGCAAGTCACTAGAGGTTCAGCAATACATCTGGGGGCTGGGCTACACTGTACAGGGGAGGCGGCTGCAGCCACCCCAAATTTTACCATAGCTTGCCCCCCGCCCCCATCAGCTACTGGTATTGGCCTCCCCCCCCACAAAAAAATAATCGATATCAATGCACCCCCCACAAGTTACATATAACATGCAATACAGAGAACCTCCATTTTCATGTTGAGAGCTGAAAAGCAAACTGGTAGCCATGAAGTGATAACTGTAAATTTTGATTAAGCTATTTAACTGACTTGGGTAAACCCAGAAACAGCATGAAGAACCTAAAAAGCCTTCTTTGCCATTTTCTCTGTTTGTGTTCACTGGACTCAGAAACCTTTATTACAAAGCCAGCAAAACATCTGTTGGCACATTACCCAACCACCTTTAAACACCATTTTCCCCCACCACCTGCATCCCCTACACCAGTTTGGATCCTCTGGCACAAATTCTGCCTTTTACTCTAGCAAATAGTTAACATTTACTAGCTTGCAACTTGCTCCCTTTTCTTTTTAATTTCAACCTTCCCTTCTGATATTTTTCTGAATATATAGGGGAAAAAAATGTAACAGACCCAGATGGTGGTCACATGTTAAATGCTTATTTCTCTAGGACCTCTCTCCTTACCACTGAATGACTGCTACAGGTTTTCTACTTGCCTCTCACCATTCATTTCCCAGGCACCACAGGAACTTGTTTGCTTTTTTTTTTTTTTTTAAACCGTTGTAGGCATGTCCCCATCAATGCTTATCCATTTGCTTCAATTCAAATAGCAGTTTTCTAAATAGACAGGAAATGGCCTGCCCTATCCCTTTCTTCATCTTTTATGCCAAAGAGTTTCAGGTGCAAGAGTGGGCATTAAAAGGGCACCTGATGCTCAAAAACTTACACAACAGTTCTCCCAAATGTATATTTGGGTCCAGGAAAAGACATCACAGAAAATCCTTAGTCCATTTACAGCTCCTACACCATCTTGGCTACAACAGTGCTCCCATTTCAGTATTTCCCAGATTTCCAACAACCATCCGCTGAAATGAGGCCATTGACCCCAAAAAGCCACAATGAAGACTTAATGTTGGGCAACCTACTGGGGTAAACCCAAGCTTGTCAACAAGTTTGGACAGGATGCTCCACATCTGGGCGACCATCAGCAAACTCCAGCAACAAGCTACAGGAATTGTTGCTGCCTTTAAGAACCGGACTGTGGTCTCTGAGATCCTGCAGCAAAAACCCTCCCCTCAGGCTACCCTGCCCTGCCCTGCCCAACCCAGCCCAGCCCTACCGTCCTCAGCGACAACTGATGCTCGTTCTCCTCGTCATTCACTTTGAAGTGGAAGTCCTTGTCCGCCTTCAGCTCGCAGCCTGCGGGTAAGAGAGAAGACGACGTCACAAGTGCGTCCAGGGCCACGAGCTCGCCCCTTCCCCGCGCGGGGCTTGAGGCCCGGCCCGGCCTCTGCAGGCCGCGCCCTTCCCGGGACTTTCCCGCGCCGAAGAGCGGCCTGCAGCCGCGATGGCTTCACGCCCCCGCGCCCGGAGTCTGCAGGCCCAGCCCGCCGCCGCCACCCCCGCAGCACAAAGCGCGCCCGGGCCCGGCGGGGGCTGCAGGCCGCGGCGCCGCCACGTGCTCGCGGCCGCCACGTGCGGGGGGAGGGGGCGGCGCCTGCCGCGCCGCGCCAGCCTAGCAGCGCGGATGCAGCCGCCGGGCCCGACTGCGCGGGAGGCAGCCGCCGGGCCCATCAGCCTGCCCCGCCAGCCTGCCCCGCCTCGCACCACCCCACCCCGTCCGCGCGTTACCGAAGAGGAAGGTCTGCGGGCGCAGTGGGCCCATGCTCTCCACGTCCATGGCGCTGTCCTCCATCTCCTCGGTGGCGGCGGCGGCAGCGCTGCGCTCCGGACGGAATCGCACTGAGGGGGGAGGCCCACGCGCCGCCCCGCACTTATAGTCCGGAGCTCTCGCGAGAGCGCCGCCGCGCCCCGCCCACCGCGCGACCCTCGGCGCAGGCGCTCGGCACTGCCTGCCGCCCTCCCCCCACCTCGAGCCCCTGGCCGGGGCGGCCACGTGCGCCAGCGCAGTGCTCCGGCGGCCCCCGGGGCATCCGCGCGGCCTCTACCGGGGCAAGCTGGCACAGGGGATGAAGGCCTGCATCTGCTTCACGGCCACCGGCACTCGAGACCCGGGGGAGGGTCTCGCAGAAAGGCAGCGCAGGGCGCACGTGCCGCAGCCTCCTTTCAGCTGCTGCTTTTCTTTTCTTTATTCTGAGATGACTCGCACGGCGCCACGCTCAGCGCCACCCATACCGCTGTGAAAGAAAATCGGTCTGGCACACTGGCTGGCTCCCTGGGAGAAGAGCGGGGTTAGGACACGCGTAGGTAAGCCCCAGCTCGGCGCAAAGAGCCGTGCTGCGCGGCCCGCGCATCTGGGGCGCAGGCAGTGGAGCTGCGAGGGCCCCGGCCCCCACCCTCTGCTGGCAGCGGGTGCGCGAGGCCTTGAGGCAACAACCTGGGCCAGGGATCTGCAGACCCCAACGCGGCTGCCTGCTGCAAGGAGCCCTGTGGCAGGGGCCTGCCCAGAGCCTGAGGCTAGTTTGGCAGGCAGCCTAGAGGCGCTACACAGCTGCACGGGTGTCCACGGAGACCTGGCCCAGTCTGCACATGCAGCTTGGGGCAGACAGCAGGGAAGATGTCAGGGCTGCGTTGCCACAAAGATTGGGCCCTTTGCGACTCCTCTGCTCTCCGTCCCCGCATACCAATGTCTTACAGGTTGTGGGTGTTTTTGGCACCCTGCCCAAAAATATGTTGCCAACCTCTAGTTTAGGAGATGATGTTAAAAGGCAGAGGGGGGTTATGAAAAGGATACAAAGGGATGAGTGATGAGGAAGGAGCAAGCTTTTGGGAGTCGCAGGCCAGAGAGAGAGTAATAGATGAAGGGACATTGGAGTAGGGAGTGTTATAACACCAGTACCTGGTAGCCACATGTGGGTGCTCAAATTTAGACTCAGATCTCCCATCTGTGCCCCAGTCTTTTCTAGCATCTAAGGGACTTCTGCCCCTAAGATAATATGTAGGGGAGACTGGGAAAGTATTTTATCTACAGGGCACACAGCAGAGTGTGGGGAGGCTGTCACTTGAAGGGGTCTGCACCCTTTTTTTAGTGCTCCATATGAACCAGCATTTGGAGAAATCATGTTATTCTGGTGCGGTCCAGGTCTCTCCCTGCCTCCCCAGTGAGCTGACAACTGAAAAACTTCTGAGGAGGAAGCTGAAAGCATGAGGAGGACAAACATTTTTGCTGAATTTAGGTCTAAAGCACTCAGTTGAGGGAGACAGGTGAAAACACCCACTGAGATGAATGGAGCAGTTCACACATTTCACAGCTGTTGTTTCAACCTGTATTCATCTGCATGGATTTAATCAGTACAGAACATCCCTTTTTGTGAAGTGGCCCATTTAGCTCAATGTGAGCATCTCTGCTGTTTATGCAAGTTCTGCTCAAACGTCAGCTCAGCCCAGCCCAGCCCACTCTTATTTGCTACTGCTTGGAGGTTTTGCCTGCCTTAAGAGGCATAGTTTCTCAGCCTGTGGTACATGTACCTCTGGGGATACATGAGGCACAGGCAGGGGGTACACAGGCACCAGAAACCCCTGTAGCAAGGGGGCGCTGCCACTGCTGCCAAGTTTGCATCCAGTTGCTTGCTGCCCCCACCTCCCCAAGCTGGCCACAGGCACACAGATACCTACACACACTCCCCACCCACCCAGCCACAGGCAGGTAAGTTTCTTTATCCTGCCTGGGCTTGGCAGGGGGCAGACCAAGACCCACCCAGCACAGGAGGGAATGCAGTAGGCACTCTCCCACCATCCCACTCCTGCACTGTGGGAATTGCCCCATGACCCAGCCTGCCCAGGGCCCAGTTCACTGCGTGGGAGGGAACAGGCTGCCGCTGTAGGCTAGGGTTGGTGGTGGCACCAGGCTCTTCCCAGCACTCAGGTCAAGCTGCAGTGATGGAATGGCAGCAGCCCCCAGTGTTATCGTTGAACACCAGGAAAGTCCTAGTGCCGCCATTGACCTCCGCCTGTAGCCAGCCTGGGCAGCTGCAGCAAGCAGCTGCACCAGGCTCAGAGCAGAGAGCAGGGGAGGGTTGCACTGCTTCAGACCCTATCCCCACTCTGTTCTGAGGCACATGTACAGTCACTGGTATGGAGCAGATGCTGGGGCTGCAGAGCTCGGTGCAGCTGTTTTCAGCCTGCCCACTGCAGCTGCCCAGAGCCCAGGCTGGCTACAGGCAGAGGTCAGGGGTGGCACCAAGCTTTTCTCTGCACTGCCTCAGGCCCCCCCCCCGCCACTGTCTGCTCTGCTCCACTCCAAGGCATGCAATGCTGAAGCCTGGAGCAGCTCTTTGCAGCCTCCTGGCTGCAGCCAGCCCAGGCTCTGGGTAGCTGCTGCCAGCCACAGAGCCCAGGCTGCTTGCAGCAGGGCTTGCAGACTCCCAGCCACCTGCTTGGAACAGCTCAGGCTCCATGGCTGACAGCAGCTGCCTCCTTGTCTGTCTCTCACCCTCTTTTTCTCTCAAATCTATGGCAAAAAATTTGGTGCGCCGCACATCATATGGCACTTTAAATTTCGTAGTAATAATTTGGGGTGTCGCATTTTGCATGGCACTAGGCTCAGCCCTCCTAGCTTTGGCCAACATCACCTCTAACCCAGGTGTGTACTTGAGTTGTGCACCCCTGGTGTAAAAGGTGGCAATCCTACCACACCAGATCAGACATCTGTCATATCACAGCCTTATATACACAGCCCCCTTCTTCCAACATATGGCACACATTAGTCTGTAAATATAAAATCCCCTGGAAAATTGAGTGTTGGAATACTTAATTAAAACTTTCAGAAGTTAGGAGGTACTTGCTACTCAAAAGATTGAGAAACACTGCCTTAAGGAACAGAAAGTTAACCCACTCCACAGAAAGAACACTACATCTGTTAAGATTTACCCTAATGTGCATAATGCTATCCAACATTATACTCTTGCTTTTGTCATTAAATTGTACTCCTACCTAACTTCTGGTGATCACTTGGGCAAGACAAACCTGGGCCTTTTTTTTTTTTTTTTTTTAAACCAACACAACCTGCACAGTGCAATGCTGGAGTGAGGCATACTTGGATTTTCAGAAAGCCTTTTCGGTACTTGAAGACTACTAAATCAAATCCTCCCCCCCCCCCCCCCCAAGCTCTTCTCTAGTCTAAACAATCCCAGTTCTTTCAGCCTTTTCTCACAAGTCACATTTTTCAGGCCTCTAATAATTTTTGTTGCTCTCCGCTAGACTTCCCAATCTGTCCACTTCTGTCTTAAAGTGTGGGGCCAAGAACTGGACATGCCAGATGAGGCCTCACCAGTGCTGAATGTAGTAGAACAATCTCTTTCCTGAATTTGTAAGAGACACTACTGTCAATACAACCCAGTATGTTGTTGGCTTTCTTGCAATGAGATCACATTCTCCCATATATTCTCCAAGTCCATATTTGTTCATGTAATTATTCCACCCCACATACAAGACTTTGAATTAAATTTTGTTTGATTAATCTTGGACCACTTCAATTTATCCTGATCATTCTGGACCCTAGCTCTACCATCCAGTGCATCTGCAGCTCCACCCAACTTGGTTTCATCTGCAAAATTTGCTAAACTTGAACTCAGTCCCATCTCCAAATAGAGAATTTCCTTTTTATTGCTTTTTTTTTTTTTTTAAAAAAAACATTCTTTGCCTGTTGCATCTCATTAATACATTTCCCTAAAAGGTGGCACCCTGGGAATAGGAGGTACCAATCTTCCCCTCTGGCTTCTTGGTTCCATGAGTGAGATTTAAGAAAGAGTACAGAAAGTGTAACTTGATCTCCCCACCTCCTTTCTTACCCATTTTGATCAACAGTAAAAATAACTTGACAACAACCACATTTGCCTCATTGACATCCACATTAACACCCCACCAAGATGAATGAATATAGGTTGTTCACAATTCTTAGAATTAAGTTTTCAAGCTCACATAGCTACATCAGAAAATCTAAACCAGACATTAACCTAAGGGCTAATCTAAACCGAAAGGTACCACCAGGGTAGCTACCCTAGCAGTCATCATAGCAAAACTCCTGAGCTGAGACACAATTTATGCTGACAGAAGGTATTCTGTCACCATTAAAATATCCCTTTGGTTGTTTATGGAGTTACTAACAAAAGGATTTTTTTGTCACTGCACATTCTGTCTTTCTAAGGCAGGTAGGGAAGGGGTGTTGCCAGTATAGTCAAGGCCCAGTCTATACAATACTGTTCAGTCACCAGAACTCTGGTGGCAAACTTGGAAGGCTTCTCTGCTCAGAGCTCCTCTGCCAACAGAATTATATCACCTTTGCCCTGTGAAAGAAGGATTCTGCCATCACTGAGAAGCTGGCAGAAGGTAAATGTAGACACTCCTGCACCTACTGCTGGCTTTGGTAATCCCTTCGTCAGTCGGTACCTTTCCAGGCTGCACTCTACCCTGCCAATCTATTTGTTGCTGTGGAACCCTCCCAAGCACTGGAATGCACATATGCTCTGGCAGCTAGGGGATAGCAGCTGCTGTCTCGTGCCAGAAGTTCTGGTGGCACAGCAAGGTAAATACAAAAAGAAAGCCCATGTGAGGAAGACTGAGAAACCCAATCACACTCCCACTCAACATAACTACTAGCAAAACTTGTACTAGGCTAGGCTGTTATCTTCAGCTTGATCTATGCTTAAGTTCCCCCATCACTGCAACTTCTGCCTAGGGGCATAAACAGGCCAAACACCTAGGTATATTAGTGAGAGCCCTTGCATAGATGCAACTAGACTAGTACAGATTGGTATTAAGCATCTTTTCAACTGACTTTGGATCCTTAAGTGTTACAGCAAGTCATTATAATGGTAATTTATTAATCACTGTTCATTTCAAGTAAAGAATATAGATATAACTATTTATATACTGGAATAACTACATCCATTTTACCTACAGTTTCATAGTTAACTTGGCAAAACTTTTTAGTGTAGACAAAAGGTTTACATTACAGAGCCAAGCCCTTTTCTTAAGTTAGCTTTGATTCTGGAGTTCAAAGTACCCATTAAAAAAATACTGGCAACAAACAGCTCAATTTATGCTTGTGGAAGATCTCTCAGGACTTTATTCACCCGCTTTCCTTATCATACAACAAGAGGTGACAAATATTTTTTGCAATGCTTTACTAACAATTAAATTTTGTCAGACAAAGACCTTGCCTACAACTGCGCCTACATTTAAGGCCTTGCCTACAACATAAGGTCTCAGAATCATGTAAAATTAGGGTCAGAAAGGAGGTCAAGTGGTCATCTAGTCCAATACTCTGCTCAAAGCAGGATGATCCCCAACTATGTCATCTCAGTCAAGGCTTTGTCTACCCGAGTCTAAAAAACCTCCAGGAAAGATTCCACCACCTCTCTGAGTAACCTGTTCTAGTGTTTTACTATCCTCTTCATGAGAAAGTTTTTCCCAATATCTACCCTAAACTTTCCTTGCTGCAACTTGAGACCATTACTCCTCTTTCTGTCATCTGTCACCAGTGAGACCAGTCTAGCTCAGGGGTGACCAATAGGGCTGTGCAAAGCTTCGGTTGCCGATTTGATCTGAAGGAGATTTGGCCTGATTGGGCAGCCAAATCTCTAAATCAAAATCAGGAGACCAATAAAAAGGTTTGAATGGATTCGAAGCCTCTGAATCAATTTGGAAGAGATTTGGAGATTCAGGCAATCCCACTCACCACTACAGGGAGCTGTACCTGGGCTCTGCTGGTAAGTAGGGGGTGGGGGGACATCCCCTGCCTGCTTCCCCACTCCCCCAGTGCACCCCCCCCCCCACTCTCCCAGCCTGGTCAGTGTCTGCCACGTCCAGCCCAGCCCCAGCATCTTGGGGTTTAAAAAAAAAAAAAAAAAGCCCTGTACTCACCGGCTGCTGCAACAAGAGTCACAGCTTGTGGTAGAGCCTCCCTGCACAGGCCAGTGGGGAATCGCCCCTGCCTGGTAGGAGCCAGTGAGTGTGGGGCTTTTAAAAGAGCAGGGAGGTTGGGGCTGGTTGCGATATGGGGCTGTTTTATTTGGAGATTTGGCAGCAGCTGAATCTCAGTGTCACAGGATGGGGTCCCCAGGGATGGCTGTGACATCCCTAGAGCTGTGACAATATTGCTGAATGGGCACCCATTTCCTCACCTGCCACATCTTGCTAGTAATTATAATAAATAGGGAGGCTGCCCTCTAGTTTGTGTTCGGACACAGTCCTGATGGATCCCACTGAACTCTGTGGGTTCTTGGACTCCTTTTTGGGTCCCGCTCAAAATGGATGCCTCACAGGACACCTTCAGCCTTAGGGGCTAGGTGCATGGCTCTGAAGCTGCCCCTTTACCACACCGCAAGCTTCACAGATAGCCTTCACACATTGGCCGGAGGCCAAGCTAGGCTAGGGCCTCAGAGGGACATCGCAGAGCTCTCCACAGCCCTGTCTCGGTGTCCTCTAGTGCCAGGCTCTGCTCACCCCCTTTGGTCACTGTGCCACCTAGCACTGGGGTCTCCACACTAGTGGGCCCCCAATGAGGCCTCCTCCTCCCCCAGTAGCCTCAGCCTGGTCCATCAGTTTATAAACAGCAACCAAAATGAGCCCCTGAGCTATAACGCAATACAAGGAGTTCAGGGTGTGCATTGTCCCTTAAAAGAGTCAAACTGCGCCCCCCCAGCACTGAGTGCCTTGTAGGCCAGGGTACCTGGTGAGCTCCTAAAGCCCCGTTAGGGCTCTATGCAGCATATCAGGCAGCCACCAGGCTGTCTGAGCAGTTCTTTCCTGGAGGCTGCTGCCAGAGAACTAACTCCTGCTGGTCTCAGCCTTGGGGTTTATTTGTGCCCAGGGCCCTGCCTTCTTCCGGTCAGCTGACCTGGTGCAGGTGCAGGCTAATTCCCTTGTTAGCTTGCTGCCATAGTAACCTGCACCTGTGGGGTTTCTGTCTGGCTCTTAGGGCCCTCTCCCTAGGTAGTTTCTGCTCTTAAAGGAGCAGGCATCTTAGTGCCCTGTGACACTTGGATTTGTCTGAACCGATTTGGATTCGGGACAGCAACTCGAATCACTGCACCCCCCTGAAATCAGCCAAATCCAAATCTGAAGCAAATACTAGCCACTTCTCATAGGTTTAGTGGCCAAATTGTTTGGGCCTAAGGCTCACTTAAGGAGTTTTGATGGGCTGTCATGGGTCAGGTCAACACTGCCCCTCCCTCCCCCCATGCAACAATTCACCAAACTCCTCATGGGGTTTTGGGTGGGCAGGGAGCAGAACAGCCATGATCTGCTCCTTGCACGTGAGTGTGCAGGTGGGGGTGGGGGGGGAGAAGCAGCAGGGGTGGTGGGCATGTGTAGCAGTGCTCGCCCAATCCACAGCTGCCCCCACCCCAGGCAGCCTGTGCTGCATGCCCACCAGCCCCAGTGCACAGCTTCTGGCAGGGCTGCTCCTGGTGTGGCCATAGACAGCCAGGTGCTGCTCTGCACCCCTCCCCTCCAGTGGGAACCACCCAGCTGAAGCTTCCCCCTGCCTGGCTGTCCAAAGTGGTGCAGAGGAGGAGCCACTGCTGGAGGCAAGGGGAGAAGGACAGTACCCAGCCAACTGTAGCACCTTGCCAGAAGCAGCATGCACTGGCAGGGGCCCAGGCTAGCAGGCCGTTTTACTCCCCCACCTCACTCCTGCTCTTCTTGTTCCTACCCCTACCGCACTGCTCCAGGAAAGGGTGAACTTCAGCCAAGTGAATTCTGCCCCAGCACATGGGCCTGCAGCTCCTTTCACCGTTCCACCCACCCAACACAGTGAGCGGGCACCTGCAGGTGGGCAGAGAGGGTGGAAGGCAGCCGGGAGCCAGAGCCAAATCCTTGTGTGCTGGGGCAGAAGCTACCTGGGTGAAGCTCCCTCCCACCCAGAGCAGCACAGCAGGAGCGGAAGCAGGAGCCACAGCTGGAGGCAAAGGGAGCAGAACAGCACCAGTGGCCTGTGCCCAGCTATTGTATGCAGCTTCTGACAGGTCTGTTCCCAGTGCAGCTGCAGCTGGCCAGGTGCTGCTCTGCTCCCCTCACCTCCGGCACTAGTTCCTCCTCCCACTCCTGTCCCTGCTGCACTGCTGGAGGTGGGCAGGCAGTGAGAAGCTTTCTTAGCAGCTCCCACTGGAGGTGAGGTGAGCAGAGCAGCCCCTAGCTGGCTACAGCCACACTGGGAACAGCCCTGCCAGAAGCTACACATTGGCTGGGACCTGGGTCAGCAGGAGCAGGTGAAACTCGGCCCCATGCAGAGCATTGATACAGTCAGTTGGTGGACTAGATCCACCCCAGGGGCCATACTTTGCCCACCCCAGTCTAGCACCATCCTTTTTGGAACCAGTTCACTCCATGAACCAGAATAAGAAAACATTCCCTATTCAACCCACCCCAGCACAATCCAGACTAAAAGGAGAACTAGTACATTTCTGATATCCAGTTCCAATGGCCGACAGACTTTTACTTACTAACAATTTTGCCTCAGCCATACTTCCTTTGCCCCATTCACAAGTCTGTGGTGAAGTCTGCAATCACATTCAAAACTCTTTTAAATAAAAATTCTTTTGTTAACAAGTTGGTTTGGTAAATACTACATTGGGAAAGGAGTAAGGTAGGGTCAAGAAGCTTTATCCAAATTTTATTAAAGTACCAGTCAGATAAAAATGATAAATCAATTGACGTGCACTAGAACGTTTCCCAACAATACAATACATGAACACGATCATACAAGCTGTGCCTTCTGCTACTCACCTAGACACAGCCTCAGTGGTGAAAGGTGCATTTTTAGTTGCCTGTACCAAGTCTGAAAACAAGTAGGGTCAAACTCCATTTCATATTTATGTGCCTGACCCCATTTACATAACCACAAAAATATAGTTTTTGATACTGATGCTGTTTTTATATTCAATTTAAACCTGTGACAGAATAGGACCACTTATTTCCACATGTGCCTGCTGAAAGTAAAATGGAGGATGACTTTCCCACCCTTTTAGCCTCATCCCAGTAGCTTAATGGTGAAGGCACTTGCTCAGGGAGTGGGAGACCTAACTTGTGGGCCCTCTTCTACAGAGGGGGCTGCTGTATGATTACAGCTTTAGATTCAGCTTGCAGCACTCACTGCCAACAATTGCACTTAGGAAAACAAAGGTGAAACAAAAATTCTTTCATACCAGACAGACAGGGTAGAGTGAAGACAGTTTGGTGCAAATTCTCTCTGAGAAACTGCTGCCATTTGCAGAGCAGAAGCTGCTGCTGCTGAAGTGACCTCCATCATCTCCTATGCCCTCTATCTGCTTTTTGCTACAGGAACACTGCAGTCTCAAGCAAGAGTTTTTCACCCATAACCAACACCAATCCACAAACTGGTACCAACTATAACAGATAGGAGCAAGGAATGTACGGAGCCAGAGTTGTTCCAGTTAACTGAGACAGGCAAAAAATACCAGTACTTCCATATAGATATCAGAAAGGACACACCAGATCTCTTACACAGTAAGTCAATTCCTAGCAAAGCTCAAGTTAGCAAGGCACCAAGAACCCTGGCATACCCAGGACCCTGACATCTTTGTGGCAACCAGGATAGCTGCAGCTGGCATGCTTAGCTATTCTAGGCTTGGAGCCCAGACTCAGGTACGCTCTGTAGCACAGACTTACCCTGATGTTTAAGGCTTCTCTATGGGGATTCCATGCCAGGATATGAAGGCTCTTCATTCACGAGGAATCACTGGCATCCCAGGGCTCTGGTACATGAAAAACAGGATTGTCTTTCTAGTCTGAAATATTATACAGGTGACCACCAAGTAGAACTCTAAACCAACAGACACCAGGAAAAGTCATAAAGCAAAAATAAGTTTCATTCATTTCCACTGAACTTGTATGCTATGGGGAGAAAAAGAGCAAAACTAGTATTGTTTTGCATATATTGTTAGAGACACAGCAAGGTCTAGTAGATATATTAGGTGGAAACCAGGAGGCCTAAATTCAGGTCTGCATAATCTTGACTGAGCCTTCATGCCTTAATTTCCTTATCGATAAAATACACAGAACTATAGATTTCCAGATCTCAGGATAGTTCAGAAAAGAAGGTAAAACCCTACAAAAAGGAAAGTGCTATTAGCTAATAAAAAGTGACGAGAGAGAGGCACATGAGGTTGTTTGTTTTTTGGGGATTTTTTTTTTTGGGGGGGTGGGATTTTGTTTTGTTTAAAAAAAAAAAAAAAATGTAAAAAAGCTTGCCATTGTGGTTCATAGATGGGTACCATCATAGGGTACCCTCATTACTTTAACAGTCCTCCCTTAGTCTCACTCCCAGCTTCTAAACCAATCCACTTACATCCCCCCAGTTCAAAAATACTTTTCTTCTATTTTTACCTACATCCTTTAGTCTATTGAAGAAATATATTTTCCTTTGGTCCTTCAGGCCTGCTTCCTATGTATCTGTGTGAAAGTATAGACAGATTTGTTCTCCTTAGTCCATGATTCCAGAGCCCTTCTCCTAAGCGCTGCCTGGTCAGTCAGATCCGTTCTCTCTCCAGTTTCAAAACCCATCTTCTCTCCCACTGCAATTCCTCCCTCACTCCAGTCTCACCCCAGAGCTCTTTCCTCTTCTCACCAGCAAATCCTCCACCAAGTCTCAGGAGGCCTTTTCTGAATTAAATTTGGAGCCTTGCTTTAAATCACCTGCTCTGTCTTCTAATTGCTCCCTTCCCATGCAAGTCAAATAACCACAAACACCTGCATGGGGCAGAGGTGAGAAAGGGAAGCCCTTCCCACCCACTCTTCACCTCTCTTTGTTTCAGGCACTTAATGAAACAACAGGCTGAGTTTTCAATAGGTTCCTTCTCCCACCTGTTCCCCAAAACCATCTTCCTGTGTCCCAAGGACTGCTTTACTTCAAGTATTTTTCAATCAATCTGCTCTTCTTTTTGGATGCATGGAGCACAGTAACTGACCCTGAAGCATCTGGTCTGACCTTTAAGGCCCAGCAGCCCTTTAAATGAATATAAATCTATATGCTTCTGTAAAGCTAAAACACTTTTTAATCTCTTTCTGCTATAAAATGTTTTGGAAGAGTGAGAAGCATTCTTTCTCCTTACATCATGTCTACAAAGGCTCATCTCCCTGCTAACTGTTGTGGTCACACTAGGATTTTATCACAGATAATTCACTGCATGTCAGCTAAAACATGCTAAAATGGTCTAGGTATGTCTCATTTGCTGTTGTGTGACATGTCAAGCAAGAGAGCACTGCAGAGTTAAACCTCTAGGATCTCTGTGAGAACCCATTTGTGAGGGATTAGTTGTAGACTCTTAGCTTTGCAAAAAAAAAAAAAGTCTACAGCTGAGTTAACTGTATGCCAGGAAGCTCATTAAAAAAAAAGAAAGTTTGATGAAAAACAGAAATTACTTTTTTTCTTTTTTGGTATTTTTAATTTTTCTTTTCTCAACAAATCTACTGTTCCATTTATCAAAACATACAATAATGTGAATCTTTGGCTCACATAGCCTATATTTGGATACTATCCTAGTATTTAAAAACAGAAATAACAGTAATAATCTTTTTCTTTCTTAGCTTGCATTCTGTAAAAGAAATATTGATTAACTTATAATGTGTATGTCTGGTACATGTCTGGTATGTGTGAAAAACTGATCCATGGAATTTCAAATCAAATACAAGAATTTAGAATTAAGTTTTGAACATAACAAGGTCTTCCTATGCATGAGGGTGAGTACAGGGTCACATGCAGGGGGAGGAAAAGGACTGAGCGGGAAGGATCATAGCTGTGTGGTGTAATGGTGTGGAGGGCACCATGTGCAGCAGTGGGAAGGGGGTGCCTGCAAGGGGGCACATTGCAGCAAAAGGGACGGGAAAATCATGCTTTTGTGCCCATGTTGGACAGCCATGGTTCAGATTGCCAATCCCTTGCAGCCCGGGGTGGGGGCACCCATGTGGGTGTGTGGTGCAGTGGAGGGTGGGAGGGAGTGTCTATACAGCCTGGTGGCCTGTGGCTCATCTGATGCAGTCCCTGCTGATGTGGCCTCCAGGGGCTTAGAAGTTGGACAACCCTATTTTAGGCAGATACCAGGCAAAGAGACTTTGTTGAGTGTTAGAAGAAAATGATTATTTCTAGGTTTTTTTGTTACTGTCACATAACTTTGCAAAGCCTGGAAAGCTTACATTGTTGCCAAGTGTTATGATCTTATGGCATATTCAATAATTGGCACATTTCTTAAAAGGTCTGGCCGCTGCATGGAAATTTTAGCTTTTGGGTTCTTTCTAGATAAGTTTCTAGCTCTCACCATTCTGAAAACCATACAGGCTCAAATACCAAAAGGAAAAATAATATTATTTAATAAGACAGTAATTTGGGACCCTTGACTCATGTGTTTTGAGTTCTTGAGCCTGGCAGTACAGATGATGGGACACACAGGAAGCCAGGAGAAGGAACAGCACGTTCATTTCTTTTTCTGACATTTAGTTTGATTCATTTCTTATTGGCATTACAGGAAAGTTTATTTTAAAGGATGGATTTAATGCAGTGAGAGTGAAGCCCTGGCAATTCAGGATGAAGAAAATGCATACAGAATAGCATGTGAAGCAGCACAGGAGTGGAAAACTACCAGGACACAGGGGCTAGCACAATTAGCAGCCTGAAGACATCATTAGCAGACTAGAGATTTGGGCCAGCAAACTTGTGCTGGGCCTCAAAGGGGAGAGTAAAAAAGCTGAATTAATTTTGTCACCTACCTGGAAGCCAGTAAGGAAGTTTAAAGAGAATGGACTGAAATGAAGGACTGCCACACAGGCATTGCCTAGGTAGTTGTTTATATGTGGGTTTACCTGGTTTGGGTTCAGGATCACAGTGAGCGCACAATCTTGAATGTAAACCACGTGAAAATCTGGTTAATGCAACACAAGTCATTCATAAAACAGATCGCAATTGCAGAAGTCCATCTGAATGTGTGAAACAAGAAGCCACAAAATATTTGCATATGCAGACTCACTCTTTAATTCATTAGCAACAGGAATAATGGACAACAAGTCCTTCTTTAGGTACATAGGGAACCGGAGGAAAACAAATGGGAGTGCAGGCCATGGTTCCTTTGTTCCCTCACTTCTCTTGTGGCTAGTGAGGGTGATGTGCCTTGTGGTTATGTGACAGGAGAGCTGGTTACCAGCATGCAAGAGAAAGCTCAACTCCTGACTGACTACTTTGCCTTGGTCTTTCACCGGCCCAAGGGGACAATTATGTCAGGTAGAGCAGAGGATGAGTACAGTAGGAATAATCACCTTCCTACTATTGCCATAGAATTGATGTATGGCCAATTAATAAAATTAGATGTATGCAAGTCAGCTTACTGCTACACTAGGGGTGTACATCAAGGGCTCGGTGAGCAACTGTTCATCAGGGCACCTGAGGGGAAAACCAGGAGTAATGGCCACAAACTCCTGGAAGATCGATTCAGGCTCAACATTAGGAAAAACTTCATCAGTTAGGGTGTCCAGACTGTGGAATAAGCTCCTTCCAGAGGTGGTGCAATCTCCTACCCTGGAAATCTTCAAGAGGAGACTAGATGGTCACCTTGGTGGGGTCACCTGACCCCCAGTTATCTTTTCCTGCTTTGTGCAGGGGGCTGGACCCAATGATCTTCCGAGGTCCCTTCCAGCCTTACAATCTATGAAACTATGAATTAAAGTTTTACATTAACAAGGAAATGAACAAGGGACAAAACAAAGGATAGATGCAAGGTGAGAAACAAGCATAAGAGGATGAGGAAATAGATGACATTGATCGTGTTACATTTTGCTTCATAAGGCTTAAGAAGAGTTTTATGCACTATGAAATATATTATTTTTATTGTGCACTCAGAAGACAAATCCCTTACAGTGCTGATATGACTTTATCTGAGCCTATGCTGTGAGATGCTCCATTTAACTGAAAAATCTTACAAGTGATCTTGAAATAACTGGCTTTGCACAAGCATATCCCTAAAACAGGGAGTTTATGGCATATGCTTAGTGCCAAATTAAGGGTAGCTACATTACATTACTAAAATCCAGAGGCTAGAGGGTCTTGCCCATCCACTCAGGTTCAGACCAAATGCCACATTTGGGGTCAGGAAGGAATTTTACTCCATGGTCAGATTAGTATGGACTGTAGAGATCTTGCTTTTCTCTATAGTCTGGATTTTTTTGCCTTTTTCTGTGGCCCCCTTCCTTGGCTCTGTCAAGTGTATTTTTATAACCCTTATAGCAGCTTGACACTGGCTCCTTCATTCCCTCACTTCTCCTGTGGCTAGTGAGGGTGATGTGCCTTGTGGTTATGTGACAGGGTTGACAGTGAAGTTTTAGTAATAGGTCATACCAGAAGTATGAAACATAGGGACCACAAGCTGTTGGAGCACTGTCATTTGGCCTTGAGTGCTGCCTCTGGGTCTAAGCTGACTCCCACACCACTGGACCAGCTCCATGAACAGGGCCTGGGACACACATTACATGTGGCACCTGCCACAACCATTCTCGGATTGAGCCATGTGCAGTGCATGTCCTGGACTGGCCAGAACAGCTGTAACATGCACACAGTGCCACAGTCCTGGATTAGGCGGGGAGGGGTGGTCCCTGGGCCCAATTTAGCCAATGAACCATCCCATCCCACGGGGCTGGCTGAGTTTGACAACTCAGAGTTAGACAAGGATTTGTATGGGCTGGTTTGGATAAGGGTGATTCTGCCTCAGGCAGGCGTTTGGACTAAATGAACTCCAGAGGTCCTTTCCAGCCCTGCTTTTCTATGATTCCACACCCTTTTACAGTTTAGTGCACATGGGGAGAACATGCTGTGCTTTACTGCAGCTCTCCCCAGTGGGGGGCCCACTGAGAATACAGACATATTCCTTGATATTTTTGGTAAATTAGCTCTTGAATTGGGTTAAGCCAAAATGGAGCAGCCATAAAAAGGCATGTTCAATAGGACCAAAACTCAGTTGTAAGTCAAATTATTTTTAGGCAGCCTAATGTTGCGCTAGAACCTTTAAAGAGGTGAACTCTACCTGAGCAGAGTAAACTCTAGTACAGGTCTGTAGTTGTCCAAATATGTAAATCTAGATAGAAGGGGAAAAGGCAAAACAAACCTGCTGCTGGCTCCCTCTGAAATCTCTCTTTTGATAGCTGGTGCACAGACTTAACCACCATTTTATGCAGAAAAGCAAATGATAGGAGCTTGTGGGGCCCAAACAGTTTCAACATATTATCCAATTTTAAACCAGGAAGAAACCTGGTGTGGAAAATGACTGCCTAGAGCAGGGGTGGGCAAAATATGGCCTGTGGGCCAGATCCGGCCCTCAAGGCCATTTTGTCTGGCCTGTGGGTCCCCTAAAAGATTTAGAAAATTAATATTTATCTGCCCTTGGTTCCTGTCAGAAATGACTGGAACCAAGGGCAGTAGGACTCAGGGGAAGCCTGGTGGGCTCCCACAACCTGCCAGCTGGGGCTTCTGGCCTGGGACCGTGCGGCTGCCCCGCACCAGAACCGCAGGTAAGGGGGAAGAGTGGGGAGGGGCAGGGAGGACCCCAGGCAGGGAAGGAGCCCAAGGAAGCTGAGTACAGGGTAGGGAAAAGTTTCATAGTTTCTAGGGTTGGAAGGGACCTGAGTAGATCATCTAGTCTGACCCCCTGCCATGGCAGGAAAGAGTACTGGGGTCAAAAGACCCCAGCAAGGTGTACATCTAACCTCCTCTTAAAGACCTCCAGGGTATAAGCCAGCACCACTTCGCTTGGAAGTTGGTTCCAGATCCTCACTGCCCTGACTGTGAAGTAGTGCCTCATGATATCTAGCCTAAATCTATCCTCTGCCAGCTTGTGACCATTATTCCTGGTCACTCCTGGCAGTGGTCCCACGCCTGCTGCCCCATGCTGCAGCCACTCGCAGCCTGCCTGGGGCTGCCTGTGCCTGCTCCGGACAACCCCGCGTGGGCTGCGAGCACCCGCGGCTGCAGCGCAGGGGATCAGGCGAGGGAGGGGCCTTGCTTTTTCCCCCTCCCCTGCACTCAGCTTTCCCCCAGACTCCTTCCCTGCTGCTTCCCGGCACGGAGGAAAGCAGCCCCTGCCCTGCCCCATGGCTGGCGCTCCCTGCTGCAGCCACTCATAGCTTGCATGTGGCTGGGTAGCTCCAGGTGGGATGTGAGTGGCTTCAGTGCAGGGCATTGGGCATGGGGTGGGTGAGGGGCTGCTTTTCTCCCCCTGCCCCCCACACACTCAGCACCACCTTGTAACCCGGCCCCACTGCCAGCCTGGGCCCTGCGCCAACTTCAGACTCACCTGTCAGGGTTGCGCCATGGCAGCAGCTGCAGCCCCCCCACTTCCCATGCTAGGCAGTGTTTGCTACTGCTGTCTGTGGGCTGCCCAGAGCGCGAGCTCCAGGTGGACAGCAGCAGCCAACACTGCCCAGCGCGGCAAGCGGGGGGTTGCAGCTGCTGTTGCCACATGCAGCCCCGATGGGAGAGCCCAGAGCCATTTGGAGCCCAGGCTGGCAGCAGGGGCAGGTTACAAGCTGGTGCTGAGCATGGGAGTGGGTGGGAAGTGGCCCCTTGCTCGCCCCGTGGCCAGTGCCTCTTGCTGCCGCCACTTACAGCCCATGTGGGGCTGCCCGTGCCTGCTCTAGACTGCCCCGTGTGGGCTGCAAACGCTTGCAGCAGGGAGTGCCAGCCACGGGGCAGGTGAGGGCTGCTTCTCCCTGCACTCAGCACCAGCTTTTTCCCTGTCAGCAAGCAGGGGATCAGGGC
This sequence comes from Crocodylus siamensis, assembly GCF_052110815.1. Lineage (NCBI taxonomy): Eukaryota > Metazoa > Chordata > Crocodylia > Crocodylidae > Crocodylus > Crocodylus siamensis. Next base: position 31,872,208 of record NC_143404.1, on the reverse strand, counting down.
GTGCGCTGCTCCCGCCCATACTGCAAGGCTGGTGGGCACTGGGAGTGAGCAGGTGTGGGATTCAGCAGCAGCATGGAGCCCAGACCCGTGTCCCGGGGCCAGTGCCACCGGGGCCCAGAGCAGGGTGGCAAGAGCGCGGGGTCCCAGCCATCAGGGGCTCTGTGGAGCTGGGCCAGCTGCCCCTCTCCCTGCTGGTGCAGCCCAGCCCAGCTCCACAGACCCCTGCCAGCCTGTGCCCTGCTTTGGGCCTCCTCGGTGCTGTCCCTGGGACATTGGTCCCAAGATGGTGACCAGGGAGTGGAACACCTGTCTAGGGGCAAAGCTACCCATGCAGCCCTCAACAGCCTGCCAAAACTGGGTAAGCGGCCCTCCACCTGAAATAATTGCCTGCCCCTGGCTTAGAGGATCAGTTTAGTAAGTAGGTCAAGCACTGCACAATAATTTGAATGTTAGGTAAATATGCCTGATTCAGGCATCCATCAGGCCCCAGGAAAGGTGTTGTTGGCTGCTACGGAACTTATGCAATCTCTGAGCAGTGTTTTGAGAACAATGGGTTCTGCATTGCAGCTACTCTCTACAGTCCGGGAATACTGCCCCGAGAACAATGATTCTCAAAAAGAAATGTTATGTCAAAAGTGCTCTGAAACCCGTAGTTACTTTGTGTTTTTAAAGTTGCTGTGACCTGTCAGGACCAGGGTTAGAGTCACTGGTGTATTTTTGGGGCATCAGAAATTCCTCAGATCCATTCACTGCAATACTGGCCTGCTCTAGACCATCTTTCTTCCTCTGCACAAACCACACACAGCAGGGCTTTCAGATGTCATCACCCAGGGCTCCTGTGCCAAGGGTCTCCTCTGGAACATCATCTGTGTTTGCTCCTACACAGGAGTGCACTGTTATGTTTGCCACCAGTAATGAGATCCCCACCAACAGAATAAACCCATGTGCTCCAGCACATTTACCACCCATGTCAGCCAGCACAGAAAGAGTCTATGAGAGGTTTTAGATATACCTCTCTCCAGTCACAGAATGAGTTGTAGCCACCTGCTGCAGGTAATAATTTTTGCACCAGTGAATTCAGCTGCTCCTGCCTGAGTGGCTGGTTTTCACAGGTTTACACATAGGTTCATTCAAAGTCCTGGAAGGATCCAACATGATGCCAGTCATGACACAGCAGTTTTGGGCCAGCGAGTCACTGCCTAGGATGAGCACTGATGTATTTTCTGGTCTGAGGGTTGCCTGCCATGATCTGAAGATCAACAGCACCATGTAGTAAGCCTGAAAGCAGCTTCCAAACTATTTCTCTGTTCTCCTTTCACACATTCCAGGTATTCCCGCAGGTCACTACAGACAGCAGACTGTCCCCTCCACATGCCAAACCAGAAGGTCACCCAATTTGCAGCTTCTGTGGGCCAAGCACATTGCATACACCAAGAGCTTCTTGCATCTCTCCTGCCCCCAACAATCCAAGCTCCCTGTGCACCACCACCTCTGCTACTGAAGGGACTTCATACAGCCTCCAGCCCACTTACCTCCCACCTTATGAGGGACTCCAAGGCTAAGTACAGGCAGTCAAACAGTCTCAGGCAGAATCAAGTCAACCTAGGCAGCTTCCTCTCAGCCAAGCAGGTTGAATCAATAACCAACTGAAATGACATTCAATTTTCAATTGAGAAAGGCAGGGGGAGGCCTGCACTGACCCAGGCCAGTAGGTAGGGAGCACTGCAGCACATCTCCCAGTTTGCTGGCCATTGCCAGCCCAGCCAAGTGTCCTGGACTGGCTCCCCAGTACATGTCCCCAACTCCCTGCTGTCCCCCCACTGGGGGTTAAGGAGGTCCCTGTCTGGGTGCTGGCCCATCTTTGGGGAGCCTCTCCCTTAGGAGGTTTTCCCCAGTCCAGGCAGCCCTGGAGAGCTGATGGGAATTCCTCATCTTCCCCTTCCAGCTTGCTGATTGCTTCAGCCACTGCCACAGGAGGAAGGGAGAAGTCCTTCAGCCCAGATACCTGTCTGTATGTCCAGCATGGGAGCACCAGGGAGCCCCTGCCTTGGGTGGCTCCCCCCAACCCAGCCCAGGGCAGCCCCAGGGAGCTGAGGGGAAATCTTCTCCTCTCAAACCCCAGAGCTGATTGCCTTAGCTCCTGTGAGTCTCAGGGACAGGCTGAGGCAGCGCTCCCCTCAACTGGTTTCGTCTCAGACTCGCAGCAGCTGAGGCAAAACTGGCTACAGAAGAGCAGGAGAATTTCCCTTCACTCCCTGAGGCTGCCTGAGACTCGCAGGAGCTAAGACAAGCAGCAGTGGGGTTCAGGAGGGGAAGACTTCTCATCAGGACCCTGGGCTGGGGTGAGGAGAAGCCCCCCAAGGCAGGGGCTCCCCGGTGTCCCCATGATGAGCTGCATAGGCAAGCACCCAACCAGGAGGACTTCTTCTCCCTTCCTCTTGTGGCAGCACTTGAAGCAATCAGCAGCTGGGAGAGGGGAAAGAGCAGGGGTGCCAAGGGTTGAAAAGCCCCCACCCCTAGGGCTTTCCCTCCCACCATGGGTTGTGTAGTCCCTGGCTAGGAGTGTCTAGGGGTCTGCGCCCCTGCCTGTTCCCCGCCCCAGTCCCTATGAGCTGATGGATGCAGGCAGGAAGCAGGTTAAGAAGCAGAGGGGTAAAGTGGTCCCTGCTTCACTGGAGCAGACAGCATAGCACAGGGCTGCAAAGCATCCTGGGATGCTGGGGGACTGAGAGTTAACTTGAACCACAAAAGGTTCTGAGACAAAAGGTGCATAAGCCAGTTTGACCTAAATCAGTTAAGTCTGGTATTACATCCAACCAGAATTATCTTAAACCAGTTTTGGCCATTTTGAAAGTGGTTTATGTGCCCTGAACTTCTGTTCTGTTACAGGTTTAAACCAGTTTCTGATCACTTAAACTGGTTTATGTGTAACTTCTGTCCCTAGCCCAAATGCCCACTATTCCTCCCATCTCAGGGGCTTCCTTCACCTCCCCATGTGGCAAACTCTATGCACTTCCTTCCCTTCAAGCCAGTGTCTGTGTATAACCCTAGTGTTCTCATTTCCACTTTTTGGTTTCCAAGAAAGAAACTTTCAGGGTGCAGAGCTGAAATGTTTTCGGGGGAGGATATGCTAGAGGAAGGAAGAGGATATGCTAGAATGTGGTAACAGCTCCCAAAACTGGCTCTTCTTGGCTCACTGTTTTAAGCTGGCCTGGTGTTACCAGCTCTCATGATATTCTTGAAAGGCCTCTGCTACACATTATATATATTACACAAATAACTGGTTAATCATGCAATAAATTTAGACCAGTCACATGTGCAAAGTAACTATTACACCACAAAAATTACTTTCAAGCTAGAAAAAGAGCCAACCAGCTACAAAGTTACTGGTTGAAAATGTGTAGCAATTCTATAGCTGGTTTCTATCCAGCTCTAATTTAAATATGTAGCAGGACCCTATGTTTCACAGTAGTCATGGTGCTTTCTTTACAGCCTGAGCTCCTGGAAGCATGTGATTACATGAGACTGTCAGCTTGTATTTAAATAAATTACATTTGAAGCCCTCAAGGTTGCAGAGAAAGGCCTGGAAAAAATAAGACCTAAAGGCTTGAGCTATAGAAGACAAATAAAAGTTCGTTATTATGATTCTTGGCCACCTGACAATATTTTTGAGCACTGTTAGTCAATCCCAACTGATCACCCTGCTCTTAACCATGAACACTACAGCTTGTATAAAAAGCAACCTGCTCAGAGAAATAAGTAATAGCAAGAGAATAATATGGAGATTTAAAGCTATCCAAACAAAGTAGTTGAGTACCTTTCAGAAAGGAAATTGATTTTTAGTTGCCAATATTATTAAGTCATATTTTTAATAATATGCTGTCAAGCTCCCCAGTGACTTTAGGCCTGGATGCCTGGTCAATACTATATTACATTTGCAAATAAGATCAATGAGAATATGTAGCCCCCTCCCTGAACTCTTAATTTGATCTCTGTATCTTTAAGTGTCTGCCCTGTGATGTGCTTAGTCATGTCAGAAGCTTCAACAAGTGCAGAAACAAGGGTGGAGTGTTAAGGGGTCTGCGGATGAAAGAATACAAATAAAACAAAAACACCCCTGATTTAAAAGGTAGGCATTGTGCAGAGCACTGGGGGAAGAGGGTAGCTGAAATATAACAAGCAGGGGTTAAGATCCAGCATCTGCTCCAGAAAACAAAAGTAGACAAACATCCTAATGTCTACTAGAAGCCAATGCTGCAGCAGTATTGTCTCTTTTTAACAGAGCTAGGAAAAAGGAAAATTTAAAAAAACAGTGCACTCAGCTCTCTTGTGTCCTACTCCAGCTTCAGGGAGAAGAATATGATGGAGAAAAATGATACTGAGGTCTGCCCAGCCAGCCCAGAACCAATGTAAGGCTTTAAAAAGTGCTCCTTTCTAGTCTCTAAAATAGGGGGTCAGTGCCAGACCGTGGATGAGGGAAAGGGTTTTTTGGAAGAAATAAGTCTTGTAGCTAGGATCATTATTCTGTGCTTCACACATCCAAGCATAAATTAGAGCAGTCCTGAGATTGCTGTCATTCACCACCCCAAAGGTAAGAAGAGCACAAAGGTGGCCTAAAGGCAGTTCTGCCCTGAACACAAGAGTAGACCACTCCAGAGCCAAGGTAAGAAATTTGTCCTCAGAGTTTGGACTTCAAACATCTCCAAATTAAAGGCAGTTTAAGTTTTGTTCCACTTCCTTTTAAAATGCAACACAGTCTCAAAAATCCAAATCCAAAAGCAGATTCAGTAAACAGAAGTACTGCACCCTGAAATCTGTGAGTATTTTAATCCACACTTTCTATTCAGGTCCATTTCTGTACATAACCTGTGCAGAAATTCAGGCCAGAAGCTGTACATGAAAGAACCACAAGTTGGAGTTGTCCATTTTTGCTTGTTTTACTTTGGGATAGGAGCTGTTACTACATGTTTGTATGGGACCTCCACTGTAAGGGGAATCTCTAGCCCTAACTCTTAGTAGTAATAAGACTAATTTGCAACTGACAGCCTAATGCATAGTTGGAGACTAGGAAAAGAAACTGAGAGTGAGAAGAAGAGAGAAAAGTCCATCATAATATAAAATCTTTATCCAGTTGTGCTAACATTCATAATATACTCATTTTATAGCAGGGCAAACTGAAATATTGAGGCTAAGGACAGACATTCAAAAAGCCAGAGCCTGAATCGATTCAACCTTTGCAGATTAGTCTAACCTGCTTAGGCTGAACCGGTTTGTAACAGGACAAACATTCACTCTAGACTGAGACAATGCATGCACATGCTAGCAGTTCATTAAGCCAGGAGCCGGGGGTGCTAGAGCAGGCACTTGGCTGCAGGGAAGCTGTGTGGGGAGGCATAGCCAGTCCGGGCTGAACTCAGGATCGGTGGCTGAATAAGTCTCCTCCTGTTGGGACTGGGCTGGTCTGAGCACAGAGTGGTAACAGTGACTGGGCCAGGCAGGCCCCACTGCTCTGTGCTTGAGGCAAGCCCCTTCCAGGCAGGAGGAGGCTTATACGGCTGCTGGCACTGCATTGGGGTCTGCCCAGCCTGGCTACGGCCATCGCTGGACCTGTGGTCAGGGCCAGTGCCTGAAAAGCCTCCTGCCTGGAGGGGGCTTGCCCTGAGCACAGACAGAGCGGTAGGGGCTGAACCTCCCCTCCCACCCAACAGCTGGAGCTGTGAGCAAGTGATGGTGATGGGCAGCAGCCCATCACCACTTCCCGAAGTGCGAGCCCCTTCCCAGCAGGGGCCACTCTGCGAGGCCAGCAGAGCTGCTGGGGGGCTTGTAGGGCTCTGGCCTGCTCTGGACCCTGTCGCTACTGAAGCACTGCCAGCCCCACAGTGCAGCACCCTGCCGGAAAGGGGCTCACTCCCCAACAATTATGACAGGAGCTGCTGCCCCCAATAAGGGCCCTACCCCTCCACTGCACTGGCGGGGTAGAGGCATGTCCAGGCAGGGCCCCTGGGAGGGGGAAGGGAGCATAGTACCAAGAGTGGGCAGACCCAGCTTGGTAGAGGGAAGACTAACACTCCTCCCTGCCCCGCTTTGCTTCAGGGGCCATGGTGCCTGCTGCTGCAGCAGTGAGGGCTGAGAGCCCAGAAGACCTGGCTTGGGTCCCCGCCAGTGGAATAGAGGGAATTAAACCCCTTCCTGGCCAGCCCCCTGCCCCTGCCTGCCCCTGCTCTGGCCTGGTTGGCCTGGACCAGAGAGCCCCACCCATCCCAGAGAGCATGCTGGGATGCTGGGGGTCTCTGGTTTATCTTAAACCAGCAAGGGGTCTTGAAAACCAGTTCATAAACCGGTTTGAGCCAAATCAGTTAAGTCTGATACTACATTCAACCAGGTTTATCTCAAACCGGTTTCAGCCATTTTCAAACTGGTTTATGTGCACTGAATGTCTGTTCTGTTACAGGTTTAAACCAGTTTCTGATCACTTAAACCTGTTTACGTGTAACATCTGTCCCTAGCCTGGAAGGTTAAGCACCTCTCCAAGGTCGTTTCATGACTCAGTGGGAACTGATCCCATATATTTCGTCTTGTCGAGTCCTGTACTAACCACTAAACCATTCTGCCCTACTATCATGTCCTGTTGCATTTTGGGGTGTGTACAGTCAATCACCTCACCCAGGCTCCATCTTATTTTAAGTTGTGTGAACACATACTGGGAGCAGCATATGCTGCTGTTTGCTGCTCCCAGCTGGGGAGACCAGCATAAGTAGCTCAGGGTAGGGAAAGAAATAGTAGGTTTGTGCAGGGGTCAGGGGACTAAAAATACCCTGTCAGGGTGAGAGGGGAGTAGGGAATGCAGCTCAGGGGCTGGGATGAGCAGCTGGGTTTTCCCAGCTCCAGCGGCTGTGCTGTGAGCATGTGCAGGCTTTCATGAGACTCAGTTAAACCTTTCTTATGATCTGATCTAAATGTACTTACTCAGTTGAACTTACTTAAATTGGGTACATGATTTTTTAGGTCATTTAAGATTGGGCACAACTGTACAATTGGGCATTTTATTACATCGACTTAACCCTTGTCAGGTCTGTCTAAAACATCATGCCTGTACCTTAATATATCATCTCCCACATGCCAGCTGGAAATTCTGCTCAGGAGTGGTATATTTTCTTGCAATAAAACCTTTTAAAAAGTAAACGGCAAGTCTGCTAGAGCCAAGATTTTTATGGGAGTTTAGCTCTTAAATTGACTTAAGACTTCATTTATACTAATACGGTTTTCCAGCTTCCTCAGAAAGACAGGGAAGCTTTTCAATTTATTTCCCCAGATTCAGAAGCATAAACGCTGATGGCAAACTCGAGAGGAAAACTCTAATCTGTTCCTGTGCTGCAGTTCGCAGTCCTTGTTCTTTCTTTTAATATCCTTAATAAGTCAGTTCTGAATTCTTTACCTCAGTTGCTAACATCTCTTTCTGTTTTGTTTCCCTGGTTAAAAATTTGACTTGGACAACCTAATTGGATGATCTGCCTTCTGCAAGCACCTAGTTTAGCTGCCTTATTTTTCCTTTCAGTTTTAATGAAAGATTAGTCCCACTAGTGTCATTTCTTCTTTTCCATCTCCAGTTTCTTAATATTTTATTTAAAAATCAGTGATTTTAGTATATATTTTATAGTTTCATAGTTTCTATGGTTGGAAGGGACCTGAACAGATCATCAAGTCTGGACAGGAACGAGTACTAGGATCACAATACCCCAGCTATCCATTTTAGTGTTATCAGTTGCCACCTCTGCTGCCCAGAATCTCATCAGATTTCTTCAGTACATCTCTCTCAAGAAATTTTGCCATTCAGTTTTAACTTTTCTAATAGCTGTTGTAGGCATGTGAATAATTAGCCTTTTCTTCACTAGAGACTGTTGGTGCTGCAAACAACTGTTCCGAGAGCAACACACCCAAAGCACTTACAAAGCTACACCACAGATACAGGTGCCACCAACACTTCAACTCTGTTTAGCTGGAGAAAGACTCATCACTGTTGTTTTCTGAATTCAAACACTGCGTCACCGCGGAGGTAATGCAGAGCAAAAGCACTGGCCCTGCAGCTCCAGGGGTCCGATTGTTCCTCCCAGTAAAATCCCACAATGTTCCTTCAACTCCTTCAGTGACCTCTCAGTGCAGACAGCAGCTCCAGTACAGCCAATAACTATTTTTTGTAAATTACTACAGCCACTTTAATGTTATGCCTCCAGACCTCCTGGGTTTCAAGGAACAATATATTCAGTTTTACATTTTCCTTTTTTCATATCAAAAAAGTTAAAACTATCTTACAAAATACATGCCATTTTAGTAATGAAAAGTGGCAGGTCAGATTCTCAGTTGGTGTAAATTGGCATCTCTCCAGTAATGGCACTACTCAATAACAGTTTAGCCAAACTGCAAAAATCATCTTTCATATACAATAAATCTACTGAAGTCAGTAGCGTTACAGCAGGGATTCACTTATACATATCTCTTGTTAGTATTTTGGGACAAAAATAAATCAGTGATTAATTCTGAAACCTTACTCATGCAGTTTGTATGCATGTGGGTAAAGTTGCTGGATGAGACCACTTAATTCGGAAGTTCATTTGGATGATCTGTGTATTTCTTTAATCATTATTAGTAGAATAGTTACTTGGATTACAACTTTAGGCCTTGATCCTACAGAAAATTAGGCATGTGCCTAACTTAACTAATGTGTATAGTCCAGAATTATTCACAATAGTAAAATTAAGCCTATACTTAAGTGTTTGCAGTCAACGCCTTATATTTAATACTTTTAAAAATTCTACGGAGTAGAAAATGTAGAGAAACAGGGATAAGTATAAGCTGTTAAAATGAGGCACATTTGTTACAGCTGAAGAGAAACTATGAAAGCTATAACAATGCATTAGAGGAACATGCACACCAGAGGGCACTGTGAAATTACAGATATTATAGTGAGTGTTTATTAAATTATTGAGGTTTGGAAAAATCTAGATACCAGGGTTACTGACAAAAGACTTTAACCTAGGAATATAACATGTTCTCATAAACGGGAGCTAAAGTTAGAGGGGTTTTTAAATCTGAAAATAAAGAATAAATTCTAAAAATTAAAAATATACTTTTGGACTATTTTAACATGCCCTTGTGCCAGCATAAATCAGGAGCAATTTTATGTAAGCCAGTGTTATCACACCCATTTAAAATCTGAGCCTTTACATTTCCAAAAAATTATACATGTTCCTTTTGTACGGCCTTGCTAAGACCTGGCTTTATAAATCAACATTTGTCCTAAAATAGCTGATAAGGTACACACCTAAACGGGGTAGGGAATACTGGAAAATTCTGTTGGATAAAATACGCTGTGGTGTCCAAGCACCCCCTATTTCGGAAGATATTATCGCATTTGAATACTAGTCAGCTGCCTTGGCACTAAAAGGTAAAAAAAAAAAAAAATCAGTGGCTATGAGGTTAGGTAATGGATTTTTATGGAATGCAAATATGTAATTATTGAGAAGTGTTACTGATGATGAAAGAAATTACACTAATAGCACCAAAAACTGAGTTTGGATATACCAGCCTTAGGACTAAAAACAATAATTATACTGAAAAAGAAAAAAAAGGTAAGAAGAAAGGTAACAAGTGTGCAAGTCTCAAGTGTTGAATATTACGCAGAACTCAATCATAGAATAGATCAAATAGCGTCTATCTCCTAGGGAGGGAATCCTTAAGGTGGAAGGATCTCTTTAAGTCACTGCTAAGATCCCAGCTTAATAATGGGGAAACAGATAATAGCATTTGAACAGTATCTTCACCAATTCAATTGCATTGATTTATTGCCTGTCCAATGAAGCCACCAAGTTACAAAATGGTTAATCTTATATTTTTACTGCTGTCCTCTCAGAAGAGAAAAGTAGTAAAAGCTTATCAAGGCTGAAGTGGAAGAAGGATAGTATCAAGGCAGATGCTATCATGTAGGCATGTAAAAAAAACACTTCTTTTTAAAACGAGAGTTTAAATATTGACAGCCTGGCCCTGTGTGCGAGCGCATGCAAGTAGCTAGGAAAGGGCACAAGAAGCTTCCTGTCTAGCAATCCCATGAAAGGGCTAGGGGGAAGTGCAGTCCTCGCAATGTGGACCTGATTGAACACCACCGTAATCAAGGGAAACATTCCTGTTGACTTCACTAGGCGCGTCCAAACGAGCGCGGAAGTGATGTATGCAGTGCCACAGACCTGTCTGCAGTGATGCATACACTGAACATCCAAGCGTTCCCAGTGTCAGAAAAACCTGTGCTGTAAAGAAGTGGGGTGGTGCACATGGTGACAGTGTGAGCCCCCAGAAACCAGAGCCCAGCTGGCCGGATCTACACTCTAGCTGTTCGCCAGGCTCTGTGCTGGTGGACTACCATGGCTATAGCCCTAGAGGTCTCCAGGACCCCAGGTAAGGCTGCTGGGGCCAGCCCAGGTGCTGGCCCCAGCCTCCCCTACCCACCCTGGGCAACGTGCTGAGCACCAGAGCACATGTGCATGGGCATTTCCCAGGGACAAGCAACAGCAGCACACCACTCCTGTTTGTCCTCAGGGAAATGCATGTTCCCATGCCCACTGAGTTGAATCAGATCCTTCATGAGGCCAGCACTTATAATGGTACTAGCTTTTTCAAAGATGTGAGGGGATGGAGCCATGTCCTTATTTGTCTCCAGGCCATCTAGCATGTCACAAACTGCCCCCTCTTTCAAGGCGGCACAGAAGCTTTTCAGGACTTTTGAGAGTGTCGTAGCAGCCACAGCATCACTGGATCCTAACCCCTGTCAGGTGATAAAGCTATTCATCTTTCATAAGCCTGAAGCAAATGAGGTGACAAGTCCAGAACACAAAGGTCAGTCTCTGCTATCCTGCATGTCAGATGTTCACAACAGAGATTTTCCAGCGGTGCAGTTTGCATTCACCCACTGGGTGCGCAGTAACGATCATGAACATTAAAGCAGTCCTTCCAGCCTTCCAGCAGAGGGCAGCAGCATACACCTGATCTGAGCCTTCAAGAGGCCAGCACTACACTCTTAGGACATCCAATAAGCAGGCTTTTGCAAGCAGGGATGTATTTGCTGATATTATTACCACAGTTTAAAAAGCCCATTAACAATATGGCAGTTTACATAGATCTACTTGCAAGAGTACAATAAAAAAATCCTGCCTCATGAGCAAGGCAAACGATAGCCCATCCTTTTAAAAAACAACCATTTTGAATGTTCAAAACAAACACACAAAACGTGATGTTCCAGGGTGCAAAGTGACCCTCGATCTCCATACATGACAGCTAAGGGATGGGAGAACTGATTTGCTTTAAAAAGTGTTTTGTTTTAAAATGTACATTTGCAATTAAAGTCTAAGTACATTGTATATTTTATTAATGATGTGGGTTAGTGAGGCATTTTAAAGCTCTTTTGTTTTGATGATGTTTTGGGATGGGAAAGAATTGAAATGGAAAGCTTAACGCTTACAATTTTGAAAATTTGGCTTATATTTTAGGTTCTGGTAACATGCAATTATCAGCACTTAGAAAGAATTCCCTTTTTTCATACTATGCCCTAGAGCATAAAATTAAGAGGCCAATTCAGGCTTTGTACTGCTTTCAGAGGCAGTTTGCTTGAGCATAGATCAACATGGAGACTGACTGTCGCCTTTCTATTGAATTAGGTCTATATTTTTGACAAGTATGGCAGCAGTATCATCACTTTAATCATCAACAATCCATTGTGTCTCTTTATACTAATAAATAAAACATCCTGTGTTAAATATTTCCCAGTAAGCACTTGAAGACCTGTAATCACCACCCCCTATATGTTACAAAGTAAAATAATATAATGGTAATAAAATAAAATAAAATGATGTCTAGGAGTTTTATAGACAACTAATAGCAGTTATTGCAAAGTGCACATCAGATACCAATTGCAGGGTACATTTCTCTTTAATATAATGTACTATGCATATTTCACTAACTGTCTCATGATGTCAAATGAATTTAACAAGACAATGATGTAGGTCAAAATACTTAGTATGTTCTTTTAAGGAATTAGCTTTTAGACATTAGACTTTTACTGCTGCAGTTTGTTAAATGGTTGGAATTTCTGGAACTCTCTCCATAAATGTATGAGGAAAAGAAACTCTGCCCTTTAACAAAGTATGTTAAAGAAAAAACCTTTCACTGATCATCTGAAAATTCTTCAGGGCAGGAACTACATCTTCCTCTGTGTTAATACAGTGCACAGGACACAGAGGCTGTTGAGGTTGGAGCCTCTGGTGCTAGCACAATACAGGTTTCTAAAGCAAAACATGAATAAGCAATAATCCCCCCCAAACCACTGGTGCTAAAGTAAGTTCCCAGATGTTACAACGGTACTGACAAAAAATAAAAAACCTAGAAAATGAATGGGGGGGTATAATCATATCATCATCTGCCATTTTTAATTGGTATCTTATAGTTTCCTATGAAAATTAATACCATTGCCCCTTCCTCTGCCCCATTCCTGCCACATTTTAGAGATGGAGTAACTGAGACAGATGAACTTGTCCAGGATTACAGAGCAAGTCAGAGAGAAGAACTCAGTGCAAAATTCAGGTCCCTTGCTTGCCACTCCAGTGCCTAGTTTATTAGGTTACAATATCCCTGATCTTTAATTCTATCCTCCCATCTATCAAGGTCCACTAAACATCAGGGAGTTGCAAGAAAGCAGTGCTACAAGGAGGATTCTGTGATCATGGGAACATAGGGAGCATGTAGCATAGTCTATACTCTGCTCATTTTCACTGTTGCCAGGTATATGTTATACCAGTTGATCCTTGAAACTTAACACGGGTTTATCTCATAGCTCACAATTCAGCAACTGACCCTGTCCTCTGCTTACTTGGTCACTCTCCTTATCACAGACCTTAACTTTGTTCCTAAAGTCAAGAGCTTTGTAGTCACCCTAAAGAAATACTCCCTACATCCAGATCAGCTGTCAAGAGATTTTTTCCCATCCCCATTTCTAATATACCTAATATTTTCTGGGGGCCCCATCACATTCAGCATCCTAGTAAACTATTTCTCTAATTCCCTCCACAATACCCCTTCCCCCAAACCTTTTTGCTAACTTAATTAGATATTCCATCCCTTTGGTTTAAAATAGTATTTAATTTCACTTAATGATTTCAACAAAAATATTAGGATTCCCCAAACAGACATGTTCCCTCTAATTCTCTAATTCTTTTTCCAAAGGCTTCCGTTTCATCTTTTTGTTGCTTTGTCAAAATGTAGCTAATTGACTGTCCTTAAAGTACAATTTTAGTAATTTCCCTCAATGAGGCATCTCTCCCTCCTCTATTAACATTACCTAATTGAAGTTGTAATCCCCAGCCAGTGACTTCACCCACTTCACAGGTCTGAATTGCTACAAACAGTAAATATTAGCATTCCAGTTAAATGTACACTAGCTTGTGTTCCCCCAAAATTGGCTTTGTGCTCCTCAGAGTGTGATCGGATATAATATTACATTAACCACTTTTCTGTGGAACTGGAGGAACTGAAGAGAAGCTGGAGATCATATCTGCATTTCATCTACATGGTAAAAGCATATTTGCTCCCTGCTGTCTGAGAGCGGAGAGGGTAGGAATCCATGAGTCTGCCTGCAGGTTTTATGGTTTTCTTCAGAATCTGAGCCATCATTTCAAAGTTAATTTCTAGCCTCTCTTTTCACAAAGAGAAACCCCCCAGAAAACAAACCACATAGGGAGCAGACAGACAGAACCCCCCTCTGCCACACCTAGGAGTGGGATCAGAGCCAGCAGCCATTAGGGTAGGGGAAGTTGCTTATCACTTCCACTTCATATAATTTTAGGGACAGAGTCATCCGAAGCTGGCCCCCAGCAGTTTGTGTTTTCCTTTACAGAGGCTGCAAAGGTGAGTACAATCCCAGGCACAGCCTAGGGTAGCCGTGACTCACAGTACCTCAGCCTCAATGGGCTCTATCAAGCTTTGTAAGAAGGTGGTGTGCCCTAGCCATGTCTCCTTCTACCAACCCCCTTTTCAGCCCACTCTTGCTTGGACTTTGCTCCAACTATGGCCAACTCTGGAGTGGCACTGTTAGTCTGTGATTACTATGGAGGCAATACACAGCTAGTTTTTGGCAGTGCGTAAGGGTGCTCTGCACCAGGGGTACTCTCTACCACAAAGACTGTATGTCAGTCACAATGAACTGGCCCTTAGCATGCATTCCACATCACTGCCCAGAGACATCCACTTGCAGATGGGTCCTGCAAGCTACTGAGAGCAAGGAGAGATTCTCTCAGAATGACCAACAAATCAGAAAAGGACCAGAACTAGAGGGAAACAGTGTGTGTATATATATTTCCATGAGTTTCTTTCTGTTTTTGTGTGGTTCTGGGGATTTTGTATAGACTCTGGTTCTATCCCTTCCAGCCATCTAGGTCCCTTAACAAGTGAAAGGAGCATTATGCAAAGTCCTCTTTGCAGGACTTTTATATCAAGCATGGGACAGTGACATATTCCAATATCCTAAGCACTGTGGTTCATGTTCCTTGAAGTGTCTGACATTAAAAGCTAAGCACCGGGACAACGTACAAACAGAACATACTAACCAAACACCTTTGTAGGTCTGTATCACTCACTGTAGATGTAAAACATTACATGAATGCCAAGTATTGTTATTACAATAGAGGCCAAAATTTGTGAAAATGTCTGTTGTCCCTGCTCATCAAATGTTCCCTTGATCAGCTTTCTGTGGGGTTTGACAGGCCATGGGCAATGGCTGAAACTTTCTAAACTCATGCATGGCACAGTTTTGCTGGCAAGGGCACTCCATAATTGTGGAGGCAGGAGGTCCCCTGCATTTGTAATGACCTTTTCATGTGTTATCAGCCTAGTTTGGTATCAATGCCATTAAAATCAAAGGTAAAGTTAATCACAAGCTTAAGTGCAAAATAAGACAAACTAGAACTCACCCTGAATCATGCTTTGATGATCAAACAGCTTTGAGCACAGGACCTGAAGGCAAATGCTGCCACTGAAGTCTGAACCAGCCACACATAAGCTACACACTCTCTGGCTATAACCATTTCTCCATTATAAAATAATATGTTAATACTTATGACACTATAAGTGGCAGATCCAGATCGCCCTGCGACATAACACATCTACACTAAATTGCATGGGTGTGTTTATGCTGATACAAAAAAATTGTCCAACATAGACAAGACTATGTATTAGTGTAATAAGGCTACTGTTAACTTTTACTGAGCCATTTACAGACACAAAACACTGCTAAATAAAGTTTGGATATCAGAATTTGTCTTGCCCACTGCTCTTGCTGGGGTTCAGAGTATACCCAGCTCAAATCTGAAGGTCCTAAGCTAATTTTTAGGATGTTTACTGCTGGATTTCCATATCACATGCTTTTAGATTTGCCCATCAATACACAAAAATATTGTTGTGTAGCCTGAAATTAGTTCAAACAGTATACTGTGGTGCACAATATATTTGTGATTTTCTCTCTCAACAAACCTAGTGAGTTTTATAGTGATTTGTTATGCTTTTTGCTCTTTTGGTTAGAAGTTTGGCCACCCGGGACAAAGCTTTTCTTCTGCTTTGAAAATTCATCTGAACTGCTCTCAAGGAACCATGTTCCTTAAAAAACAGCAGAGGGCACTAGAGACTGTTACCAGCATCCATTCAAGAGAGGTAGGAGAACAGGAGAGATGCTGCTATCCTCACTGCCCCTGCTTCAAGAGCCTGGTGTTTCAATGATAAACACTGGATTAGAAGTATGTCAGATATGGAGGTATGAAAGTCAGTGAAATGGAGATTTCAGAAGCCTTTTTGTTTTTGTAGTTTAGTTTCTTATTAGAGCAAAGAACTAGAACAAAAAGCTTTGATGATACCAATATCAGAATCAGATAATATAAATAAAACCAGAATTGGCTTCTTCCTTGCATTTTGTTTGAAAAATCTAATGCATGAACACTGAGTTTTTTTAAGTTTACTGACAAATATTAAGACCAAGATTCTCAAAAATTACTAAAATTTTGGCTGCCCCCCTCCCCTTTCTTTTTGGGGAAGCTACCTGAAATGCTTTGAAAGGGCACAAGATTTTTTTCAGAAGCACCACGGATGTTTTGGGGGGGGGGGGAACAAAACTGCTCAAAGGTGTCCAGGTAAGCACATCCATTTTGAGATATCCCATATCCAATCAGTTCTAAAAATCTTATCCTAAAATTATAAAGACAACAATGATGGTCTAGTAATATCAAGTCTACCTGGGGCAAAGTTTAAAGTGAAAAATGAGTTTGCATGCGCTTCTCTTTGTGCTAATGAGATTTTTGCTACATGTTCTTTTTCTAGGGAAGCACTTATGCATGTGATTAACCATGTGAATCAGAGGGGCTTAAAATTAAGCACGTGTGTAAATATTTGCCAGCAGGCCTAAGGCCTCACTCATTGCTTGACTATATCTCACAGCAGAGAGCTGATTAATGCAGAATCAGGTTCTCCTGTGCTCTAACCCTGCTCAGAGCCTTTTTAAAAAACAAACAAACCTTGCTCAGACCTGCCTAGAACACCTATATTTCATACAAGCTACATAGAAATGCTAAATATTAGTCACTAAATATATGCCAATAGTCATCTTAACAGGAAAGGTTAGGTCTCTTTACACTTACAGCCTTATATACTAAAACCGCATCCCATCATTAAGTAGTGATTAGTTTATCTAGGAAATAACAGTGTCAGTCCTGTCAGATTACAGTGTGGTATAATGCTAAAAAGGGCAGGAAGGAGATATTGCATTAGACTAATTATGAAAAGAGCAGAAGCACAAAGCAGCCATGTGGACAGTATTTTCCAGGGTTCCTTTTTCTTTGCAATGGAAAAGGCCATTCACTTTATAGAGATAAGCTTAGATTCTATGAAGGCGCAACATAAGAATAAATGTTTCTTCTTGAGCACAGTTACTAAGAACTCAGATTCTGCTCAGTAATAATTTCAAAATTAAAAAAAAAAAATCAACCCTGATGTGGACAAAACCAAAATAAAGTTTTCACAAAACTAAAATCCCACAATATTTTCAGAAACTCCAAAACAAAGTTTCCCTTTACATTCTTCCTAGGTCTCCAGCAGCTGCTGACTTACATGGATGTGCTTCTCATCAGTTTTAACTGCTGCCCACTACCAAATAGCAATGGTGAATATCAGAGGTGTAACAAGGCAGCCAGGTGCCCAGGGGAGCTGTGACACCAGTGGGAGTGGTAACTTTCAGCTGCCCCCATGCTGCCAGTGCAATTGTGCAGTTAAGGTGGCAGCATTTTTTTTCCACCCTCCCACTGCTGCCAGTTGGCACTTGGGGCAGCTGCCCCAGGCTGGCGACCCTAGTTGGGCTACTGGTAAAAATGAAGAAACAACAAGAGCTATGCCAATTTCAGTCAATAGCTGACAGGGCTTCCAGGGCCCACAGCTCTGCAGGAAGACCTGCCATGTGGATTGCCACTTTAACCGTGACCTTAGGTTTCCAAACTCCCAGGTCAGGTGGCTCCTCAGACAAGTGAGCAAGTCCTGGACTTTGAGCTGTCTGTATGGCAGGGGTACTCCAGAGCTGCCAACTTTGGAAGTCCAGGCTTCCAGTGGTCCCCCAGGTGAGCTGGCTGGGAACTGAAATCCTGCTCATCTCATCAGAAGCCCATCAACACAAAGATGTTTTAGCAAAACACTAAATCCGTTCTAATCAGTTCCATTCTTTAGCTGAGCCCGTCCCCCCTCCCCCCAAGTCAGAAGATAGCAAAAGTAACCATCTTCTTTCAAAGCAGGGGGAGCTGGGACTTTAAATACTCCCCTTTTCACTTCTACCCCATCTCCAACTTGATGGGTCAATGACAAGTCACAGGTCCCTGTGAGCTTCTTGTCTCAGCATCCCTTGTTTTATGGGCACCTGCCCCAACTGCTTCCCACCTACCTCTTATCCATATTCCTAGAGAGGCAATTCACCTCTCTCTAGCCTGCAGGACCAATGCGATTTCCATCCTTGGCCTGAAGTAACACCCTGTGACAACAGCTAGGATGGGAGGACACTGCCCAGCTAGGCAGAACAAGTACTTTCGAACAATTCAGGGAGGGCAGCAGAATTGAACTTTTTTACCCTACATCAGAGCAATGTTGGGGAGGAGGGGGCAAACCTTTTTCCCCCACTTGGGGTTTTAAAGAGAAAGGCTTCCTGCAGCATTTGCAAGGAGGGGCCTCCAGTTTTGGATTTCATTCATACAAGTTAGATTCTCTTTCATCGTGTGCAGCTCCACTGAGAGTAAACCCTGTTGCTCTGCTGTAAGCAAAGACAGAATTTGTCTCTTTGCATCTAGACATAAAATGGACTCAACTACAAGGAAATACCCCTCATACTGACATATCCACTACACTGCCTGGCTCACAGTTCTGCTAAGGCAAATATACAGCAATAGAAAAGCCTCTAATCAGCCTCCATGAATGCTATCCCAAGGTAAGGCCAGTGCAAATGCAGGTATTTCTGTGGATATACTTGACAAGAGCAAAGACCTGGACAGAGACACAAACACTGGTGTAATTTAGGCTGCTTACAGATGTGACCCCCCCCACACACACACACACACATCAGCGTTTACTTTCAGCTCAGCGTGCTCCCATGCTGAGCACAGCACATACCCAGAAGAGGCATTGCATTAGCTTGACCTGACTCACCTAACATCTGTATAGATTGAGTGTTTCAGCAGGGCTTTTTGGTGTTTCAGTCTAATAGCTGATTGAATCTGCCAAAAAGCCCCACTGAAGTGCCCAATCTATATAGAAGCTGGGGAGCTGGATCAAACTAACGCGCTGCCTCTTTTGGTAATGCGCTGTTTTGATTTTTTCATGTCTGTCAGCACCTTTAGTATTTTTGTGCAGCAATGCAAATTACAGAGAGATCCAGAGCAGACACTCAGCTGTCAGGTTCAATAGGTGCTATCAAAAAGCCCTGCCACTAGGTGATGAGACAGCAGGTAATATCTGCACTGAATGAACAGCTACCCCGTGATGGAAGCATACAGGTTATACATATACACCTGTGTAGTTCATTTTTCCCTAGGTAATTCTGTACTGCATTCTGAGGTGCAGGTCTACATCACATCTGCTTCCTGTTTTTTCCAGTGTAAACTTTTCATTGGTCAAAACTCCAGGATGAAAAAATCCCCAAATCTGTGCTGTAACTTGCAGCAACATTCTCCTGGGCGCGCCTTGCATGTGTCGTGCTTTAGGTGAGGATGATGTTCTGTAGTTGCCCACTTGTTCCATCACTCACTAGCATACCTAGGAAAGATCTTACAGGGTCAAATTCATGCTAGTGCAAAGAGTCAGCAGAAAATCTGTTCTTCAATTGCATGCTGAGTACAAACATTGAATGTAAAGGGTGCAAAAGCCTTGCATTTTCCCCACACTGGTGTGTGGGTGAAATATACCATCGCCTCCCATTCAGGCCCTTCCCATGTATGCCAGGGAAGGTGGAGATTCATGCTAATGGCCTTGAGGAAAACACTATGGTAATGTTTGGAAAAGAGCTGTTCTACATTTCCTGTATCTCCGCTTCAGTAAACACAAGAGCTTATGCCTTGCAGGAATCTAGGCATACATGTATGCACTATTTTATGTATTTATTGCACACAGGCAAATCTCTGAGAGAATGAGTGTGATGCAAGCCCTATAAAGAAAAAAAATACTAAATTAACATGCATATATAAATCATACAGATTACTGATTGTGCATGAAAAAAATTAAAGGTAACACTATTGAGGGAGGAGGGGTCACTAGATCCTAGTGCTTTTCATCACATGCAAAATAACATTACACAAATACGTATATTCCTGTAACTGTCTTCTGTGGGAGGATTTACCCTTCTAAGCCTCTGTGGAAAGGTTGGTTAAAACTCACCACAGGATGCAGCAGCTGTTGAAAACATCAAACAAATGATAGTTCCACAATCTCCTTCCAACTGCCCATGAGTCTTTGCAGGCCCCACTTATTATTTGCACAGCAAATACTGTTCCTCTTCTTCCACACTTGAGCAAGAAAGCTACAGTAAAAAAGTTAACAAAATAATAAGTAACTCAGTTCTTCCTGAAGACCCATACACTGCTCCACTGTTGAATTCTTCAACCTGGTGTTTGCTGCTACTCTCAGGGAGACTCTGGTTGTGTCTGCTCCAACTGCACAATGGAAATCCCTCAAGTAGCTGTAAGCAGCTGACAAGCACACCTGACATCTCCCATACCTATTTTTGGCTCATTCTGGCCTACCAAGCAAAGACACCCAGCCAGCCCCAGCCAGTCTGGAGCTATACACAGTTCAGAAACTAAAACCAAAAGACAGAGAAACTAACTATCCTTCTCACCATTTTCTCCCTTAATTGCACCAAGAAATGCTGCCTAGGAACTACATGGGTTGCACTAGCATTGTCTATGAGGTATTAGACAATTTATCTTCCTCGCTGCATCTCACAGAATCATAGAAAAATAGGGTTAGAAGGAACTCAGGAAGTCCTCTAGTCCAAAACCCTGCTCAAAGCAGGACCAGCCCCAACTAGATCATCCCAGTCAAGGCTTTGTCTAGCTGGGTCTTAAAAACCTCCAAGGATGGAGATTCCTCAGCCTCTCTGGGTAACCTCTTCCAGTGCATTAACACCATCCTAGTGAGAATTTTTTTCCTAATATCTAACCTAAACTTCCCTTGCTGCAATTTGTTCACATCATTTCTGTAGCGGGAGGCCCAAAACTAGACACACTACTCCAGATGTGACCTCACCAGTGCCAAACAGAGGGGAATAATCATTTTCCACTTCCATCTGCTAGTAACGCTCCTAGTAAATGCAGCCCAGTATGCCATTAACCTTCTCTGCAACAGGGGCACACTGTTGGCTCATATTCAGTTTATTGTCCACTCTAACTCCCAGGTCCTTTTCTGCAGAGCTGCTGCTTAGTCAGTCGGTTCCCAGCCTGTGCCGGTGCATGAGATTGTTCTGTCCTAAGTGCAGGACTTTGCACTTGTCCTTACAGAACCTCATAAGATTTCTTTTCACCCACTCCTCCAATTTGTCTAGGTCCCTCTGAATCCTTGCCCTACCCTCCAGTGTATCTATTACTCCCTCCATCTTTGTGTCATCTGCAAACTTGCTGAGGGTGCACTCCATCCCATCTTCCACGTTGCTGATGAAGATATTGAACAAAGCCAGCATCAGGACCCACCCCTGGGGCCTTCCACTTGATACCTGCTGCCAGCTAGACATCGAGCCATTGATTACTAACCTTTGAGCCTGATGATCCAGCCAGTTTTCT
Source organism: Crocodylus siamensis (assembly GCF_052110815.1). Lineage (NCBI taxonomy): Eukaryota > Metazoa > Chordata > Crocodylia > Crocodylidae > Crocodylus > Crocodylus siamensis. Next base: position 31,850,825 of record NC_143404.1, on the reverse strand, counting down.
GTCCACCTTACAGTCCATTCATCCAACTTGTACTTCTTTAGCTTGCTTCCAAGAATGTTGTCATAGACTGTATCAAAAGCCTTGCTAAAGTCAAGGAATATCACATTCAGTGCTCTCCCCATATCCACAGAGCTAGTCACCTCGTCATAGATGGCAATCAGATTGGTCAGGCCTGACTTGCCCTTGGTGAATCCATACCGACTGTTTCTAATCATCACCTTCTTCTCCAAGTGCTTAGAAATGGATTCCTTGAGGGCCTGTTCCATGATCTTTCAAGGGACTGAGGTGATGCTGACTGGTCTGTAGTTCCCTAGATTCTCCTTCTTTCCCCTAAAGATGGAAACTATATTTTCCCTTTTCTAATCATCCAAGTATGAAATACCTCTCCCAACAACCACAAGTTTTCAAAGATAATGGCCAGAAGCTCTGCAATCACATCAGCCAACTCCCTCAACACCCTTGGGTGCATCATGTTTGGCCCCATGGACTTGTACATGTCCAGATTTTCTAAACAGTCCCTAACTTGTTCTTTTACCACAGTTGGCTGGTCACCTCCTCCCCAAACTGTGCTGCCAGGTGCAGTAGTCTAGGAGCTGACCCTGCCTGTTAAGACAAAGGTAAAAAAAAAAGGCACTGAGTACTCCAGCCTTTTCCATATCACCTGCGACTAGGTTGCCTCCCGCATTCAGTAAGGGACCCACACTTTCCCTGATCTTCCTCTTGTTGCTGACATAATTGTAAAAACCTTCTTGTTACCCTTCATGCCCCCTGCTAGCTGCAACTGCGGTTGTGCTTTGGCCTTCTGGATCTCATCCCTGCATGCCCAAGCAATACTCTGATACTCCCCCCTAGTTGTTTGCCTGAGCTTCTTATAAGCTTCCTTTTTGAGTTTAAGCTCCCTAAAGAGTTCCCTGCTAAGCCAAGCTGGTCTTTTGCCATACTTATTAGTCTTCCCACTCATCGGGATAGTTCATTTCTGTGCCCTCAGTAAAGTTTCTTTAAGTACAACCAGCTTTCCTGGACTCTTTTCCCTGTAAGATAGGCCTCCCAAGGGATGCTTCCCATCAGCTCCCTAAGTGAGTCAAAAGTCTGCTTTTCTAAAGCTCAGGGTCCTTACTCTGCTGCTCTCCTTCCTTCCTTTCCTTAGGATCCTTAACTCAAATCATCTAGTGGTCACTGCTGCCCAAGTTACGATCTGCTACTACATTCCTCACAAATTCTTCCCTGTTTGTGAACAGCAGGTCAAGACACCCTAGCTGGTGTCTCCAGCACTTGCACCAGGAAGCTGTCCCTAACACTCTCCAAAAACTTCCTAGATTGCCTGTGAACTGCTATATTGCTCTCCAAGCAGATGTCAGGGTGACTGAATTCCCCCATGAACTACTGCAATTGGGAAATTTCTGCTAGCTATTTGAAGAAAGCCTCATTCACCTCAGCCTCCTGGCCCGGTGCTCTACCAGGACATCACCCTTGTTGCTCTCTCCTCTGGCCCTAACCCAGAGACTTTTGACCGGCCTCTATCCAGTTTCATACTGGAGCTCAGAGCAATCATACAGCTCTTTTACATAAAGAGCAACTCTTCCTCTTCTCCCCTGCCTGTCCCTCCTGAACAATTTATACCCATCCATGACAGTGCTCCAGCCATGCGGCTTCCACCAAGTCTCTGTTATTCCAATCACGTCATAGTTCGCTGAGTGTGCAAGGCCTTCCAATTCTTCCTGCTTGTTTCCCAGGCTCCATGCGTTTGTGTACAAGCACCTGAGGTAACTAGCCAATTGCCCTACTTTCTCAGGAGGAAGTCCTCCTCTGTTACCCCTCCTTCTTGGGCTTCTTCCAGAACATCTGCCTCCCCACTTACCTCAGGGCTTTGGTCTCCATCCAGCAAACCTAGTTTAATGCCCTTCCTATTAAGTTATTAATGCCCTTCTTATTAAGTTAGCAAACCTGTCTGTGAAGATGCTCTTCCCTCTCTTCATCAGGTGGATCCCACCTGTTTCTAGCAATCGTTTTTTGTGGAACAGCATCCCACGGACAAAGAATCCAAAGCCCTGCTGGCAACACCCTCAGTACAGCCATGGATTCATCTGCGGGATGTGGCCACTCCTGCCCTGGCTCTTCCCCTTGACCAGAAGGATAAGGGAGAACACCACCTGAGCTTCTGTCATTACCTTCATGCTTGCACTCAGAGCCCTGTAGTCACTTGATCTACTAGGGGCATCCCTAGCAATATCACTGGTGCCCACATGGATGAGCAGCATGGAATAGTAGTCAAATGGCCACATGAGTCTCAATAATCCTTCCATGGCATCTCGGATCCAGGCTCCAGGCCAGCAACAGACCTCCCAAGGAAAAACGTCAGGTCTCTTCCTATCTACCTTTGTGGCCTAATGCTTGATGTGGGCATCACCCATCTTTCCAGTAACAATACAAAGCATTAGGTCCACTGCTAGATTCTCAAGAGGAATTTAGGCTCAGTGCTACAGTACCGCATCCTGAGTCACCTGCCGCCTACTGGAATTCACGCCTCCATGCTTGGCATTTAGTCTCCCTGTACAATCAAGTGGAGAGTTAAACATCTGCGAATGGATTCAACAGCCAGCATACTGAGTGGGAAGCAACCTCAGCTACCCCATAGGAAATGCTGACAGAAAGGGCATGTGGCTTATGTCTTTATTCACAAGACATAACAGTATTTCAGTCAGAGCACTGTACCTGTACTACTGTTTTGTGTAGTAAGGCATGGTATGAGCCCACTACATAACTGAGCTCTACAGGCAAGACAGGTGGGCATCACCTGGTTTGCAAATCTTACTGGGGCTTGAGGTAGGCATTGAGCAGCTCAGCACTGTACAGATGTAGGAAGTTCTGCCACATGACCAGTGGCAAAAACACAGACCTCTAAGATGCTTTACAAGTGGAAGATGAAATGATGAAAGTACAGCTTCTGAAGATCTAAATTTGGATTTAGGCCTGAAGATGCAGGTAGGTATCCTCTTTGTGAATCAAGCCCTTTCAAAGTCTGGTTTGCGAGAATGAACTGGAGTCACCACTGTGGTCTGTTTGCTAGGAATATGTCCAAGAAGGTTTGAACAACAGACACAGAAGGCTGGGACCGGAGCACTTGCTTGGATGACCAATATTGACATAAACATCTCCTCAGTTTACTTGGGTTTTCTAAGCTTGCACCATGGCATAAGCTAATAATAATAATAATAATAGAGTAGATTTTGATTCCCTAAGGACAATGCTGATTTTAAATGTATTTCTTTACGTAATTGTATTATTATTGAGGAGTAAGTAGTAAACAATGTTAATGTAATAAGAGTCAATGTATATTTATATATACTTTATGACTTAATCAATATTGTTACATTAGTAAGAATAAAAATGGAATAGCCTTTCCTGGTGCTGGAAAGAATAAATAAAGACAGTCATACCTCCAAATTTTGGAAATTAAAAGTCCTTGTGCTTCCTGTACAATTCAAGCATTCCAGGTACTTTAATTTGCTCCCCAGGGCACAGGAGAAAGGAGAAACAGAGGGGCAGAACACCAGATTGCCCCACTATCTAGACATTATAGTTTAATTTTTCAAATATAGATGCCTAAAATAAAGCCAGGCCAGCCTTCAGCTAGCCCTGGGATGGGGCAGCAAAAGGATATGCAGCCATTTTGTCTTCTACCAGTGCTGCAAAGAGTGGACCTTGACCAAGCCAAGGAGTTTCAAGATGAACAAGGTTTATCACCCACAGCCTCCAACTGTCTTCTCATTGAAGTTCACGAGGCATCCTGGCCTTTAATCATCTTAACCTTTGTTACATGGACAACTCCATATTCAGATCGACAACATATAAAACAAATGAACAGAATGTGTCCTGGACCTTAACAGTTATCTAAATCCATTCTTTGCTGGAAGAGATATGAGTCAAAATGGCAATGGGCATCCATTTTAAGCATGGACAGAGACTTTTCCATCAATTATTTACTATTAATAGAAAACAATAAACTCTCTTCATCACAGATTCACAGATTGTAAGGGGCTGGAAGGGACCTCACAAGTTCATCGGGTCCAGCCCCCCTGCACTAGGCAGGAAGACAACTGGGATCAAGTGACCCCAGCAAGGTGACTTTCCAGTCTTCTCTTGAAGATTTCCAGGGTAGGTGATTGCACCACCTCTGGAGGGAGCTTAAGGCATGATATGAGCCCATGACAGAAGAAGTTTTTCCTAAAGTTGAGCCTGAAGTGGTCTCCCATTACACCTTGTTTTCCCCAAGGGTGTCCTGGTGAAGGGGAGACAAAGAAATATTTTTCTCCTCTCATGAGTCTGCAAAGATCAGAAACCAATGCAAAACAGCTATAGCTCCCCCCACCCCAGCCAATACAGTACACAAGCCAGGGCACTACTGAAAGGCTGCACATCCTCCAAAATAACAGAAATCCTTTGTAGGCTTCTCTGAATATCATGAAATCACTAATAAGGGCTTCAACTTCCAAGCAATCCTGAGCCTTGCTGTCTTCAGACTTGTGGTGAAAGTTGAATGGGACAGGATATAGTGTGACCTCCTGATAAAAGGTACAGGGTTGTGAATTTGAAGTATCACCTTGTGATCGTTCCACTGTTGTTTCCACCTGTTGTCTGATATCTGCCAGGCCCTTCTCCCCCGGGAGCCGCAGGGGAGAGCTCCGTCTCCCTCCACGACTAAGGAGGACTCTGGGACCTCCCGCTCTGCCCAGTCAGGGGCATGGACCAAGGTGGTCAAGGGCCCAAAGACTCGCTGCACCAAGGGCCCTCCCTCGCCGGAGCTTAGCAACAGGTTCGCACCTCTTGCAGCCCCAGCAGAGACTGCTCAGTTGCCGGCTCCCGCAGGCAACCCAGGCTCGACCGCAGCTACTGCCCCCGCTCTCCCCAAGACAAAGCGAAAGGTGTTTGTTGTGGGAGACTCCATCCTGCGGGGCACTGAGGGGGCAATCTGCCACCCCGACCCCTTAGCCCGGGAAGTCTGCTGCTTCCCAGGGGCCCGCATCCGAGACATTGCGGAGAGGATCCCGCAACTCCTCCAGCCCACAGACCACTACCCCATGCTCCTTATTCACGTGGGCACCAATGACACGGCTCGGAGCACCCCCAGCCAGGTCATGAGGCGCTACAGGGAGTTGGGAGCGGGGCTTAGGGGTCTGGGAGCTCAGGTGGTTTTTTCGTCAATCCTCCCAGTCTCGGGCTATGGGCTGAGGAGGGAGAGGAGGATCCACGCAGTGAACCAAAGTCTGCGGCGCTGGTGTCATCGGGAAGGCTTTGGCTTCCATGACCACAGCCCACTCTTTGGCGAGAGAGGCAGCGAGCTGCTGGCAAGAGATGGCCTCCACCTCTCTCCCCTGGGGAGGAGGCTCTTCTCAGCCAGGCTGGCTGACCTGCTCCACCGAGCTTTAAACTAAGCCCGCTGGGGGATGGGGGGACTACTGCCACTGCTGGCCCGCTGAGCAACCCTTGCAAAGCCAGCGGACCAAGGCACTTAAGGGAGCCCACCCCTGCCTCAGCCCTGGCACAATCTGTGGGCAAGGCAAGAGCCCCCAAGGGGACACTTGCCTGCCTGTACACTAATGCCAGGAGCCTGGGCAACAAGCAGGACGAGCTCGTCCTCCTGCTCAGTGCAAAGAAATACGATGTCATTGGGATAACGGAGACCTGGTGGGACTCCACCCATGACTGGACCACGGGTATAGAGGGCTATACCCTGTACAGAAGGGATCTTGTTGACAAAAGGGGCGGGGGTGTAGCTCTCTACGTGAAGGAAAGCTACATGCCCCTGCAAGCTGATGTTGGTGACCGGCATGGACAGCTAGAGACCCTCTGGGTAAAAATTCGTGGGGAATATGGCACAGGGGACACAACGGTGGGAGTCTACTACAGACCTCCCACTCAAAGTCCTGAGCTTGACCAGGAGTTCGCCCGGGAACTGACTGAGGCCGCTTGCTCCAGGACCTTGGTTGTCATGGGTGACTTCAATTACCCGGACATCTCGTGGGAAGATCACTCAGCAAAATCCAAGCGGTCGCAAAGTTTCTCTCGTGCGTGGATGACCTCTACCTGACTCAAGAAGTCTATGGGCCAACGAGAGGCAAAGCGCTGCTCGACCTGGTACTGGCTACGGGGGATGAACTAATCGGCGACCTAGTGATCGATGGGAAGCTGGGTGACAGAGACCACGAGCTGATCACCTTCACCATCCGCCGTAAAGCTGGCAAGTCAGTCAGCAACACAGAAGTCCTTGACTTCAGAAAAGCCGACTTTGACAAGCTCAAGAGGCTAGTCGGTCATAGTTTCATAGTTTCATAGTAGCTAGAGTCGGAAGGGACCTAGGTAGATCATCTAGTCCAACCCCCTGCCTTGGCAGGAAAGAGCACCGGGGTCAGATGACCCCGGCAAGGTGCTCATCTAACTTCCTTTTAAAAATCCCCAGGCTAGGAGCCTGCACCACTTCCCCTGGAAGCCGGTTCCAGGCCCTAGCCGCCCTGACTGTGAAGTAGCGCCTCCTAATATCTAATCTAAACTTACCCTCCGCCAGCTTGTGACCGTTATTCCTGGTCACTCCTGGGAGCGCACGGGGGAACAGGGACTCCCCCAATACCTGCTGATCCCCCCTGACCAGTTTGTAGCAGGCCACAAGGTCCCCCCTTAACCTTCTCTTGTGGAGGCTAAACAGGTTCAGGTCCCGTAGCCTCTCCTCATAAGGCCTGCCCTGTTGACCCCTGATCATACGAGTGGCCCTCAGGGACCATGACCCCAGGGTGATGGGAGTTCAAGAAGAGTGGTTGCTTCTCAAGGAAGCGATCCTCAATGCACAAGCTAAATCTATTCCAACACGGAGGAAAGGCAGCAAGAAGGCACAGCAGCCCCCCTGGCTCTCCAGGGACCTAGCGGACCTCCTGTGGCTTAAAAGGAAAGCCTACAAAGGATGGAGGATGGGATTCACCTCCAAGGAGGATTACTCCGCGCTGGTCCGGTCCTGCAGGGAGCAAACCAGGAAAGCCAAGGCTGCAACTGAACTCCAACTAGCTTCAAGTATCAAGGACAACAAAAAGTCCTTTTTCAGATATGTGGGGAGCCGGAGGAAAAGCAAGGGCAACGTTGGACAGCTGCTAAACCAGATGGGGCAACCGGCAACTGATGCCCAGAAAAAAGCCAATCTATTAAATAGGTACTTTGCGTCAGTCTTTCATCAGTCACATGGGACGCCCATGCCTGCTATGGGACAGGGAAATCTGGGTGAGGGGGATCCCCTACCCTCCATAAATGCTGACCTTGTGAAGGAACACCTTAAGAAGCTGGATACCTGCAAGTCAGCTGGCCCTGACAATCTGCACCCCAGGGTACTCAAGGAGCTGGCGAGCGTCATAGCCCAGCCCCTGGCACGGATCTTTGAAAACTCCTGGCGCTCTGGTGTAGTGCCCGAAGACTGGAAGAAGGCCAATGTGGTGCCGATCTTCAAGAAAGGGAGGAGAGTGGATCCGGCTAACTACAGGCCCATTAGCCTGACTTCTATCCTGGGGAAGATCTTAGAAAAGTTTATTAAGGAGGCCATCCTTGAGGGACTGGCCCAGGCTAACATTCTAAGGGATAGCCAGCACGGGTGTGTTGCGGGTAGGTCTTGTTTGACCAATCTCATTTCCTTCTATGACCAGGTGACCTATCACCTGGACAAGGGAGAAGAGATTGATGTCATATATCTTGACTTCAAAAAAGCTTTTGATCTGGTATCCCATGATCACGTCTTGGCCAAACTGCCCAGTTGTGGCCTTGGCTCCACCACGATCCGCTGGCTGGGAAATTGGCTCCGTGGTTGGACCCAGAGGGTTGTGATTGATGGCAGTCACTCATCGTGGTGCCCTGTGACCAGTGGGGTCCCTCAAGGCTCTGTCCTGGGACCCATACTGTTCAACATCTTCTTTAATGATGTGGACATTGAAGTCAGGAGTGGACTTCGCCACTTCGCCGATGACATCAAACTTTGGGGCAAAGCATCCACGCCAGAAGATAGGCGGGTGATCCAGGCTGACCTGGACAAGCTCAGCAAATGGGCGGACGAGAACCTCATGGCGTTTAACACCAAAAAATGCAAGGTTCTCCACATTGGGAGGAAAAACCTGCAGCACCCTTATAGGCTCGGCAGTGCTACATTGGTTAGCACTACAGAAGAAAGAGACTTGGGGGTCATCATTGACCACAAGATGAATATGAGCCTACAATGCGATGCTGCGGCTAATAAAGTGACCAAAACGCTGGCTTGCATCCATAGATGCTTCTCGAGCAAATCCCGGGACGTCATTCTCCCCTTGTACTCGGCCTTGGTGAGGCCGCAGCTGGAGTACTGTGTCCAGGTTTGGGCTCCACAATTCAAAAAGGATGTGGAGAAGCTTGAGAGAGTCCAGAGGAGAGCCACGCGCATGATCAGAGGTCAGGAAAACAGATCTTACGATGACAGGCTGAGAGCCATGGGACTCTTTAGCCTGGAAAAGCGTAGGCTCAGAGGTGATCTGATGGCCACCTATAAGTTTATCAGGGGTGACCACCAGGATCTGGGGGAACGTTTGTTCACCAGAGCGCCCCAAGGGATGACGAGGTCGAACGGTCACAAACTCCTGCAAGACCATTTTAGGCTGGACATAAGGAGAATTTCTTCACTGTCCGAGCCCCCAAGGTCTGGAACAGTCTGCCAGCAGAGGTGGTTCAAGCACCTACATTGAACACCTTCAAGAGTAAATTGGATGCTTATCTTGCTGGGATCCTATAACCCCAGCTGACTTCCTGCCCTTTGGGCAGGGGGCTGGACTCGATGATCTCCCGAGGTCCCTTCCAGCCCTAATGTCTATGAAATCTATGAAATCTAGATAATAAACCCTTTAGGACAAGGCCCAGCATATACAGACAGTCTTCTTTCTGAAACTACCATAACAGTAATAATACCAGTAAACTAATACCAGCAATAGAAAAATGATTGATGATAAATAATAGTTTTCAGGCACACAGCTGGTAGTAATCCAGTCCAAGAGTCACACTAGCATAGCTCACTATGCCAACATCTGGATCTAAGTTGCAGAGACCTAGCCAGACACAGCTGAGAAAAAGGACATATGCTACTAGTCTTGAGAATTGAGGAGCAAAAGTGGATCTAGCACTCCCAGATCAACCATTTTGGAATGATTGCACGCCTGCACTGTCATAAGTGCACTTTGTGGATACCCCACACACCATTCAAAAGCCTGTTTCAGTGCAGAGAGATGGGGGGAAAGCTGATATAAACAGAACAAGCAGTTGATCATTTATAATATCCTATTTGGTCTAGCACTCGGATGTCTGAGACCTCTGGGACAGGTGTGATCATCTAGAGTGCTCTAGTCCTCTGTCCCCATACCTGCCATCAAACATATGTCTATATGGCAGAATGCTCAAATACCAGACGCAGCCTTGTGGAGAAGTAATACAGCTTCCAGTATCCCAGCTGGGCTGTTCAGAGCTGGCTTGCATGTCTCTACAAGGCAGTGCGTTGTGCTGTGTAGAACATCCCCAGCAGAACAGCAGTGAAGACAGTGTAATCTGCTGAAACCAACATGTGATTGGACTGATCATGATACAGGGTGAGATCAGTCCTGTTCACCCTGCTTTATTTAGTATTTTTATATTGTTTGCCTTCCTCCTCTAGCTGTGCTAAGAACAGAGATTTTAATTTGCCTTTGAAATCCCTCAAAGAGTTCTGGGAGGCTAGAGGGTGAGGAAGGGGAGTATAGTTATAGTCCCTGCTCCACAAAGCGTAGAGTCTAATTAACATTTTTGCTAAAAAGCAGGAAATATTTTTTATTACTGGCAGGAATTAGAAAAGTGAGAGTGGCAGTCCTTCTGGTTTGAGGCTGCATTGCATAACTTTTCATATTGTTTTCTGTGTCTTCTTGCCTGGATTTAATAAGATTGATGCAAAATAAGAATTTGTCCCGAGAAATAAAGTTAGATTGTAAACAGCTCTCCAGCATGTCTCAGAGGAACTGAAATGTTTAAGCTCACTATTTTAAATCTAAATGTTATTAAGAAACATGAAGGGTTCAGTCCTAAAGTCCTTTCTCATGGGAGACTGATGCCTCCCAAGTCTGGGGAGGCCCCCCAGCAGCAAAACCGGTGAAACCAGAAGTGCGCTTCTGGTTTTGGCTGTGAACCCCGTGGAAGTGCCAGCCACAATCTCAGGGGACACACGCTCACCCAAGTGCACCTCATATGTGTTACCAATGTCGTTTCTTATTCTGCCCCTGCTCTTGCCCATCTTCCAGTCTTGACTAAGAACTTAAAGAGTGGGTTTCAATTCTCTGGGCTCAGATGCTCAGCTCATGTAAATCACCTTACCTTCCCTGATCTCAGTCTAGCTCCACAGATATACACCAATTGAGACTCTATGCCTCAAAAAACAAAACAAAAACCTAGACACTGTCCTCTCCAGACTCATCCCCCATTCCCTTCGATCTGCTTTTCCAGTCTTCTGCTCTGCCAGGGTCCAACTCTATGACCTTCTACACAAGTGTCTGCAGAACATGGCTTTCAGCAGTGCCTGGCAACCTGTATGAAATTAAACCAAAATGCTTAGGTCTATGATGTGCACAGATGGGAAATTAGATGAAAACAAACTTATCTTTGTGATCTAAGTCAAGTCTGATGCAGTGTATCTGGAGATGACAGCTATTGCACTAAACCTCTGCTCCACGCAGGTTTAACCTCTTTGGAATAAAACCTTCTGACATTCAACTATTGCTTATTACTTATGCCTTTGGCTGGATTCAAACCGATAACAGACTGTATCTATGCAACAACCAAACCAGCACTTGTTCCAAGTCCTGGACTAAAACCTTGACTAGACTTATAAAACAAATTGATCCCCTAGTGCTGCTTCAAGTTTGGCCTGTGTTTCCAAAATGGGGGTTGTGAAGAACAGGGGGTGGGGAGGGGAGGTGGCTACATTGAAGATATTGGGGAGCTACATCATACCTCATGACAGGTAAAACAGATATAAACTTTACAATTACCCTTCACTTTAGTGAATATATTTTAGATTTACACTGGTCTAAATGAGATCACTTTGGCCCTCTGGATTTTAGACGAGAAGATATCATGGAAGGGCTTCCATTTACACCCACATGCTAGCTATATACTCTGAAATCTTGGGTTGAGAGAAAGAGAGAGGGGGTGGGAAGAGTCTTAACGGACGACTCCTGGTATGTTTCAGATATTTTCTTGTTGTCATCATTAGAACTTTTAACTATGTCATAAATCTTTTATTAACATTTGGTATTATACTAATTAAAACTATTCTGTGCATGTATTATTAATTTCTATAGCACTTCTTGCAACTGTGACATTTTTAGCTGGCTTAGCAGAATATAACACAGTAAATAAGGAGAAACTCATTTTCAGGCAATTAGACTTGCAGAAAAATAAGTTTCTTAATGGAGGGCAAGATTATTACAAATTTTACCTAAATAAACAGGGTTTCTTAATGGCAACTCTTCAAGCTAAGTAAACAGATTGGTGTTGTAATGTCCTAAGCAATACTTAAATGTAACTGTTTAATAAATTGGTAAATTACTCATTTCATCTTAGAACAAAATGGTAATACTGTAGTAATAACCTAGTATATATTCTGTAAATATGAAGCATTATCACTTTAGCTTGGAAGAAATCACCACAGTGATATGTCAGCATTGATCTAAAACTGCAGCATTTTATCTCAAGTTTATTACCCATTTTTGAGAATCGCTGAGATTTTCAGAGCATAATGGCAATAAAAGAAGAATTTAAAAAGCGCTTAAATGTGCATAAGTTAATCAGAGGTATCCTCGGGGGGAAAAGGAAATTTGGTAAAACATGAATTATAAGCATCATTTAAACTTACTTTGGACACTAGAGATAATAAATGGCACCATAATTTAGAAATAGCTTTTAACATCAATGACTGTAAGTAGCACTTTACTGTTCATAAGAATTGCAAAGCTATGGTGCTGAGGCCAATTTTATTAGCCATTTTTTTCTTTATAAAAGCAATCCTACCATTTCCAAACTGAGCAGACAGGAACAAGAGTTACGTGTTAATATGCAAAATGCATTTGAGTTTTTTTTTAAACAGCATGCAATAAATTCACCAAAAGATACAGTCTGGAGCCAATTGAATGATCAGTTAGGAAGAATAAAGCTTCTTCAGAGTTTACATATTTGGAAAAACGTAAATTATAAAAAAAAGAAAAAAAGAAAAAAGAAAATGTTAAAACATTTCCTGTTTGCTGTGAAATGTTTCAGCCATTCTGAACCAATGGGATGAGGCAGTAAATCCAAAAGAGACCAGAATATACCAATAAGAGTTTTCTTTAACTTTTCACCACTCATACCATATTTTAAGTTCCTAGGAGTATATAGAATACAATGATTAGCTTAATTACAGAATTTCCTACTATGCTGGTACTTAAGAGCCATGAGCTGTGGGTCCCATCCTGAAGCATGCAGCAGAGTTCCTATGGGATTTAGTGGCACAGGATGTGAACCTATGTGAATGGCAGAAAAATACAGTATGCACTACTCCAGCAGCTGCCCTGTAGCTGTTTGCCCTCACTGGCATTGAATCTCGCCTTCAGAGATTAATGTGATGTAGTACTTTGTCAGACTCTTTATCTGCTGGATGGCATGTTATGCAAAAGCAAAGCAAACTCTAAGGTACCTTCTGTAAAGGCACACTGTATTCCATAATTCAATGCTAACAGAGCTTGTTGCAACTCATATCCTTTCCCACACAGTTGAACTCCAGCATCTAGGGGCCTGGACACACAGTATGTCAACACGGGTGTAATTTACAGTTTTGTGTACCAACTGAAGTTACACTGGGATCTGGAGTGAATGCACAACCTGTTATCCTGAGCTAGCTGCCACAGAAACCATGATTACTGTGCCTCACCACCAGCTGGTGGGCCACTAGTTAAATCCTGTTTGCACTCAGAAAATAGCTACCCCAAGATAGCTGCAGACCACCTCTATGGCCGTGTCCAAACAAACAGAGGTATGTGGTTTGTGGTGCCACAAATCGCACACAGTGAACGTTATAATATGCACCGTGCTGCAAATTTGGACTGCAGTAGCAAAATTTGCTACAGGTATTTCCCAGTAGCAAAAACAAAAACAAAAAACCCCCAACAAACCCAGAAACAGAAGCAGCACAAAGCATGAAAAACAAGCATGCACCAGCGCAAATGGAGGCCGGGCTATCCAGAGCAACCCACCAGCTGCTGGCCAGGCCTCCATGCTCCTCTCTGGCTCCAGCATGCCACCAGGCCAACAAGTGCTAGCTCTGGCCTCCAGCTCTCCCTGGCTGAAGGGCCAGAAGGAGCTGGGCAAGGGCAGTTTGCCTGTTGCAGGACAATTTCTCTCACAATGAAGTGTTTGTGGAGGGGCATGCACTGAGGCAATTTGTGCCACTGCAAGTACGTACACACCCCTGCTTGTTTGGACGTGGCCCATTGGTGTAACTTATACCAGAAAATTTTTACTGATGGTTTTTCTCTAAAGTAACAAATCACCAGTAGTAACTTATCCAGATGTAGATGTTTATATTGTGTCTAGGGTTTTGTTAGTTTTTTTACATGGGTGTAAAGGCAGCTTAATATTGTACTCTCAAAAGCAAGAACCGATTGTAAAAAAATGTAAAGGTATTCTCCCGGGTCGCCAAACTACCTTAAATATAATAGATCTCAGAGGCATGAACAGTCTCCTGCCCCCATTAACATCTTAGGTTGTTGACTCTGAAACCTACTGATATAAAAATAAAAATATCTACATTATTTACAATTCCATTGCTGATCATTTTATCTTAATAAGCATTCAGCCAATATTTACCCCACAGTTATCTTACCCCACAGTTATCAGTCCTCTTCCTAGATCTTAACAAGCACCAAGAATCTTAACTATTCCTTACCCTACTGCCAAGCAATTCAGCTTCTCCCCTGATAACTTCTCTAGTATAGATCTATGCATTAGCCATAAAACAGATGTCATACTGAATTTCAGGGAGAACAATAAAATAAATTGAATTTGTTTTCTAAATAAATAATGTAAAGCATGATGAACTGATTTTATCATTCACCTTATATACACCTTGGATAGAGTTAGTCAACCACTCAGCTGAAAAACAATGTGAAAACCAATCTGTAAGAATATAGAATCAGAGCATCGGAGTCCACTATTTTGTATCAGGCTCTTGACAAATACTGAATACCTCAGAGGCTAATCTAAGAAACCTCTCTTGTAATGGACAAGCACTGAAAACAGGCTTATAATAGAAGACTCAAGAAGCTTAATCTGCTTAGTATAATAAAGGAAGTTTAAGAAGTGACTTGAATTCACTCCATAACTACATACATAGTGTCCCCTATTCCCTGCTGCCCCTCCCCCCCCGTTAAGTTTGTAGACAGCCACAAGATCACCTCTCAGCCTTCTCTTGTGGAGGCTGAAGAGATTCAGATCCCTCAGTCTGTCTTCATACAGTCTTACCGGCAGGCCCTCAACCATACGAGTGGTCCTCCTCTGAACCCTCTCAAGGTTATCCACATCCCTCTTGCAGTGTGGCGCCCAAAACTGGACACAGTACTCCATCTGTGGCCTCACCAATGCCACATAGAGGGAAATTATCACTTCTCTAGACCTGCTAATGATACTCCTGCTGATGCAAGAAAGAGTGCATTTAGCCTTGCTTATTACCTGGTCAGACTGGCGACTAATGTTCATTTTTGCGTCGCACAGGACTCCAGGACTCCAAGATCTCTTTCCACTGTTGTGGTGCTCAGAATGATACCCCCCGGTCTATAGGTGTGTTGGAGATTCTCTCTCCCAAGCATCTTGCATTTATCCTTGTTAAATTGCATCCTATTCTGATCTTCCCACTTCCCTGGTCTATCCAAATCTGCCTAAATGCACTCCCTGCCCTCCAGTGTGTTTACTACACCCATAGTTTAGTGTCATCTGTGAATTTGGACAAGGTGCTTTCAACACCTTCATCCAAATCACAAATGAAGATATTAAACAGCACTGGTCCAAGGACAGAGCCTTGGGGGACACCACTACCCATATCCCTCTAGGGAGAAACTGACCCATCCACCACCACTCTCTGGGTGCATCCCATGAGCCAGTTTTTCACCCACCTTACTGTGAAAAAATCCACATCTCACCTACTCAGTTTGCTTGTAAGAACTGGGTGCAACACTGTGTCAAAAGCCTTTTTAAAATCCAGGTAACTAATATCTACTTCCTCCCCTGCATCTAAGAATTTTGTAACCTGATCATAAAGAGAGACCAGGTTAGCTAGGCAGGATCTGCCTGCTATAAACCCATGCTGGTTGTCCCTTAATATTATGTTACCTGCTGGCCCCCTGCAAATGTAATCCTTTATGATTTTTTCTAAGGTCTTGCTGAGAATAGAGGCAAAGCTAACTGGCCTATAATTACCCGGGTCCTCCTTCCTCCCCTTCTTGAAAATAGGAACCACGTTAGCCCTTTTCCAGTCCTCTGGGACCTGTCTCAAGTGCCATGAGCTCTCAAACAGTTGTGCCAGTGGTTCTGCTATGTCATCAGCCAATTTCTTTAGTACCCTTGGGTGAAGTAGCCCACCAAGTGTCATGGGCAACTCCTTCTTGTGGGGGACACAGGGAATGATCTGCCACCCTGACCCCTTGGTCCATGAGGTCTTCTGCCTCCCAGGGGCCTGTATCCAGGATACAGCTGAGAGGATCCTGCCCAGCCCTTTGACCACTGCCCCATGTTCCTCATCCATATGGGCACAAAGGACAAAGGCCAGAGCAATCCAAGCCAAGTTATAAGTGACTACAGGGTTCTGGGGTGGGGCTCAAAGGGTTGGGGCACAAGTAGTTTTCTCCTCAATGCTTCCAGTTACAGGTCACAAGCACAAGAGGAAGAGACGAATCAGTGAAGTAAAAAGAAGACTATGGCACTGGTGCCGTTGCAAAGGCTTCAGCTTCTTTGACCACAGTCCATGCTTCAGAGAGAAAGGCATCAGTTTGTTGGGAAGGAACAGCCTCCACCTCACTCCAATGGGGAAGAAGCACGTTTTGGCAAGAATGGCTGACCTGCTTGATAGGGTTTTAAACTAGGTTCGTCAGGGGATGGGTGGACAGCCACCAGTGCTAGCCCACCAAGCACCAACTGCAGAATCAGCAGTTCAAGCAGCACAAGGAAATTTGCTCCATTTGACCATGAATTCTCTAGGGAACTGGAAAAGGCTACACAATCACAGTGCATGGTTGTCATGGCTGACTTCAACTACCCTGACACCTCATGGGAAAAGCACTCTGCCAAATCTAATTGGTTGCAAAGCTTCCTCACTTGCATTGACGAACTTTACTTGTCTCAAGAAGTCTACAGGCCAACACAACATAAGGTGCTTGTAGATCTGGTACTGGCCAAAGGGGATGATCTAGTGAGTGACCTGAAAATCAAAGGGAAGCTGGGAGACAGTGATCATGCATTGATCACTTTCTCTATCCATCACCAACCTGGCAAATCAGTCAGCAATGCAGAAATCCTCGATTTTAGGAAAGCTGACTTCCATAAGCTCAGGAAGCTGGTTGCTGAGGCCCTCAAAGGCCACAATCTGACAGAGGGGAGTCCACCATGAGTGGTCACTCCTTAAGGACACAATCCTTGAAGCACAAGGGAAGTCCATCCCAGCTCATAGGAAAGGTAGAAAAAGTGCTGGGTGACCCCCTTGGCTAAATAGGAAACTCATGGACCTTCTGCATCTGAAAAGAGAAGCCTAAAAATGAAGGAAGAAAGGTAACATCACCAAGGAGGAGCATTCAGCACTGACCTGCACCTGTAGGGAGCAGACTAGGATAGCCAAGGCTGAAACCAAACTCAAACTGGCTATGGGAATCAAGAACAACAAAAAGTCCTTCTTCAGATACATGGGTAGTTGGAAGAAAAACAACGGCAACATTGGACCCTTGCTAAACCAAATGGGGCAGCTGACAACCAACACCCAGGAAAAAGCTAATCTCCTTAATGATTACTTTGTGTCAGTCTTCTACCAGCCCCAAGTGATCACCCAGCCTAACAAGATGCAGGATTGCCAGGGTATGGGTAAACATATGCCCATCATTGGCAAAGGTCTTGTGAGGGAATACCTTGAGAGGCTAGACATCCACAAATCAGCTGGCCCAAGAGTGCTAAAGAAACTGGCTGACATAGCCTTGCCAATGGCAAGGAAGTTTGAGAACTTGTGGCGCTCGAGAGAGGTTCCTGAAGATTGGAAGAGGGCCAATGTGGTGCCTATTTTCAAAAAAGGGAGGAAGGAAGACCTAGGGAACCACAAGCCAATCAGTTTGATCTCAATCCCTGGTAAATTTTGGAAAATAAATAAATAAATAAATAAATAAATAATGAAAGAAACCATTAACAACAGGCTAATGGAAGACAACATTCTGAGAGAGAGCCACTGTGGCTTTGTTATTGGTAGGTCTGCCTGACCAACCTCATTTCCTTCTATGACCAGGTGACATCACCTGGACAAAGGAAAAAAGGTCAATATCATATACCTGGACTTCAAAAGAACCTTTGACTTGATCTCTCATGATGTCCTCATGGCAAAACTGGGGAACTGGAGTCTCGACAACCTTATGGTCCAATGGCTGCGGAACTGGCTCCCTGGTTAGACCCAGAGAGTGATAATCAATGGAACCATATCAACATGGCACATGGTGACCAGTGTCGTCCCCAGGGTTCCACACTTGGACCAGTATTCTTTAACACGTTTATAAAAGATCTGGATTCAGGTACCAAAAGCGGACTAGCTAAGTTCGCCAACGACACCAAATTATGGGGAAGTGTGATCACACTAGAAGATAGGCTGGCAATTCAGGTCAACCTGGACAGGCTTGCAAGGTGAGCAGATCTAAACCTGATGACATTCAACACAGAGAAAAGAAAGGTGCTCCACCTTGGAAAAAAAATCCACACCACGCTTATAGGCTCAGCAGTACTATACTCACTAGCACCACAACTGAAAGAGACCTGGAGGTCATGACTGACCACAAGATGAACATTAGCCACCAGTGTGATGCCACAGCAGGCTACACAAACAAAACCATGGCTTGCATCTACCGATGCATCTCAAGTCTAGCCTGGGTACACCCAGGAGGTGTGCCCTGTCCTCCAGTGACAGCGGCGGTTGTCATGCAAGGTGCTAAGGAAGGGGTCAGCTACTAGAACAGCTTCTTCCCCTCTCTATAGAGCTAGACCAAAACCAAATACTTAACTATGTACAACTTATTACAAGAGTAAATACAGACACTTAATATAAAACATAGAATATATACTATATGTAATATTCCACAATTCACATAGAATACCAAATATGAACCAAATAACTTACAACCTATTCAACACAATTAACACACAGGCATATTAACCTATATAACCCAAGCAAATTAACAATAATATTTCTTTAAACCTTCACAGATAACAGTACCAGTATATACACTGAGACATTAAAACACATAAAACATATAAACCCCCTTAAAGAATACCCCTAGCTATATAGCCCTTAACACAACAACCTCAAACTAGGGAGTGCATTCAGCACCTCCGCGAGGGGTTTCCCTGAAGCCCCTCCCCGTCAGGACCCTGGGTTGTGGACATGCCCCTCTTGCAATGGAGGAGCAATGGGCGGGGAACTGACATACCCTCCCGCCCTGTGCCTGCCTCCCCTGCAGGGCCCACTTCCTCAGCAACTCACACTTCCTCTCTGGAGAAGTCAAGGCTCATCCCCTGGTGGCTGATCCCACAAAAGCCTCTCCCCAGCAGTGCCTTCAACTCTTCTCAATGGCCTGGCACCCTGCACTGGGCACCCAGGGCTCTCTTTCTCATGGAGGCCAAG
The DNA here is from genome assembly GCF_052110815.1 of Crocodylus siamensis. Taxonomy (NCBI): domain Eukaryota; kingdom Metazoa; phylum Chordata; order Crocodylia; family Crocodylidae; genus Crocodylus; species Crocodylus siamensis. The sequence continues at coordinate 31,831,864 of NC_143404.1, read as the reverse complement.
CCATTGCAGGCTCTGACTCCACAGTCTCACATTGGGAGTTCTCCCCTTTCCTGGGCCCTGCTTTGGGCACCAGGCCTCTTTTAGTTAAAAATGGAGCTGCATTGTGGGGCTCCTGTCACTTGGCCTAGGGCCAAGGCTAACGTAAGCAGCTGTGAGCTGCTTCCAAGGCAGTTTTCCATGCTCTGACCTGTGCACCAGGTGAGACCCTAGGAGCTGTGAGCTGCTCCCAGGGCTAGCTCTCCACATGCTGATCTGCACACCGACTGCCCAGCTGCTTACTGGGTTTGTAGGCTCAAGCCTCCTCAAGTGGCTCCTAGAGCCTGATCCCCGTGCACCAATTGGCACACTGCTGAAGCTGAAGGATGGCCATCTCTGGAGCTCCTCTTTCCTTTCCATCCCTCATCATCCCTCCCCAGCTTGCTGAGCACACTCCCCTTTTATACTCTTCAGGGGCTCCACCCCCAAAGTTCTCTGGACCTGGCTGCCACAGTTCTGGTTCAGGTCCAGCTGCTCCTTGCCCCCTCCCTTCAGAAAAGGGTGGGACATTGCTTCCCTTGTGCTGCTTCCGGATTGGTAGACAGGCTCTACCAATCAAACAGCAGACCCTCAATCCTGGGATTCAACCCAAGCTCCAAAAAGGTAAGTCTGCTACACAAGCAAGACCTGGGAAGTCATCTTCCTACTTTGCTCAGCCTTGGTGAGTCTGCAGCTGGAGTACTGCGTCCAGTTCTGGGCTCTGCACTTTAGAAAGAATGTGGAGAAGCTTGAGAGAGTCCAGAGAAGGGCCACATACATGATTAGAGGACAAGAGACCAGGCCTTATGAGGAGAGACTGAGATCCATAGGACTTTTCAACCTGGAGAAGTGTAGGCTCGGGGGGAATTGGTGGCAGCCTATAAGTATATAAGGGGTGTACATCAAGAACTGGAAGAACGTCTGTTCACCAGAGCACCCCAAGGGAAGACAAGGTCTAACAGTCACAAACTCCTGGAAGACCATTTTAGGCTAGACATAAGAAAAAACTGCTTTACCATCCTAGGCCCCAGAGCCTGGAATAGATGCCCCCTGGAGGTGGTGCAAGCACCTACTTTGGACATTTTTAAGAAACACTTGGACACTTATCTTGCTGGAATCATTTGACCCCAGCTGACTTCCTGCCCCTGGGGCAGGGGGCTGGACCTGATGATCTTACAAGATCCCTTCCAGCCCTAATGTCTATGAAATCTATGAACAGAAAGAGTACGGGGTTCTTCAATCTAGGGGAGAGCGATACAATCCAATCCAATCATATGAAGCTAGACAAATTCAGACTGGAATTCAGATTAATACATATATTAATCAAGATTGGATATTTTTCTCAAACATCAGTTCAAACAGAAACTGACTCAAGGCAATCAATAGCCTATGTTATTCTGGAGACTATAGTAGATGACCATGGTGTTCTTTTCTGGATTTATCATGTATTTATTCATGAATTTATCACATAGCCTGCCCATAAAAAATGTTTCTTTCTAGCACCTTCCAGTTAGAGATTGGCTTACTCTCTAGAAAACTCATGTTTATATTACTTATTGAAGGAAAGCAAAAACATTATTCTGTTTAAAGTAAAACTGAAAATGTTCTAATTATCTATACAAACATGTGGAAGTATTTTACATTTACTAAAACATATGGCCTCAGAGGCATCTTGTAGCAATGACTTTTGCCAGTTAATTATGTGCTACAGTAAAACAAAAAAAAAGTGTTTTCTTTGATCAGTTTTAATTTTTTTAGCCCGCAGTTTAATTGAATGCCTCCTTATTTTTATATTATCTGAGAGGATAAACTGCAAGCCCCACTTTATCTTTATTGCATTGATATTATATGTACTTTTACTGTACTTCTACTGTACATTTATCTCCTTTCCAAAGAAAACACTTCCATTGTTTTCAGTCTCTTTCTATGAGTCTCTCCATGTGTATAATCTTTTTTATGACATACCTAGACATCTAGATCTGTTATATCATTTTGGTAACAAAATAGCGAAAAACAAAATATTCCATGTGAGAATGTACCAGTGATTTATGGTACTTATAATTATATTGTCAGTATTAAAAAAAAGTCTCTCCTGAAGTTAGTTTAAATTTTTGGTAGTCTAACAGCAATATTTCAGACACGACGGTCCAGAAATTATGCAAGAGGCAAGAATTTCCTAGGGAGATATTTTGTTTTGGTGTTTTGATTAGACATTTTCATTCATTTGTCTTCAATGACACTAAGGCAAAGTTCTTGATTCAGCAATGTGCACGGGCGGTTTTTCCATTGACTTGCATGTGTCAAAATGAATTTCTGCCATCTGTGTTGCTCTTTGCCCTAGTGTTGGCAAATTCATAGATTTATAAGTTGTAAGGTCGGAAGGGACCTCGGAAGATCATCGGGTCCAGCCCTCTGCACCAAACTGGAAAAACAACTGGGATCAGGTGATCCCAGCAAGGTGATCGTCTAGGCTCCTCTTGGAAGATTTCCAGGGTATGCGATTGCACCACCTCTGAAGGGAGTTTTTTCCACAGTCTGGACACCCCAACTGTGAAGTTTTTCCTGAAGTTGAGCCTGAATCCATCTACCAGGAGTTTGTGGCCATTACTCCTGCTTTTTCCCTCGGGTGCCCTGGTAAACTGTTACTCACCGAGCCCTTGATGTACTCCCCTAGTGTAGCAGTAAACTGCTACCAGGACCCCTCTCAGCCTTCTTTTCCTCAGGCTGAATAGTGCCAGATCCCTCAGCCTTTCCTCAGATGGCTTTCCTTTTAAGACTCTGTTCATACAGGTGGCTCTTCTTTGGACTCTCTCAAGCTTGTCCATGTCCTTGTTAAAGTGCGGTGCCCAGAACTGGACGCAGTACTCCAGCTGCGGTCTCACCAGTGCTGAGTAAAGCAGAAGAATCACCTTGGTTTTGCTGCAGATGCATCGATTGATGCATGCTGGAGTATTAATTGTCCTACTGGCTACAGCACTGCACTGCCAGCTCATATTCAGACTGTGATCTATTATTACCTCCAAGTCTCTTTCATTCGTGGTGCTAGTCAGTTTAGTGCCGCCAAACCTGTAGGTGTGCTGGGGGTTGCTCATTCCAAGGTGGAGCACTCTACATTTCTCAACATTGTACTTCATCAGGTTCTGATCTGCCCAACTTTCTAGTCTGTCTAGGTCTATCTGTAACTGTAGCCTATTTTCAAGCGTGACTGTGCTTCCCCATAACTTGGTATCATCCGCAAACTTGGCCAGTGAGCTCTTCACCCTCACATCCAAATCATTAATAAAGATGTTGAAAAGTACTGAACTGAGCATTGCCCCCTGCAGGACACCACTGCCCACTTCTCGGCAGGATGACACAGATCCGTTCAGCATGGCTTTCTGGGTCCTATCCTGCAGCCAGTTTCTCACCCATCTGACTGTTTTAGAGTTAAGCCCACAATCCTCCAATTTTCTCACAAGGACATCATGGGATACTAGCCTTTTGGAAGTCAAGATATACAATGTCAACCTGCTCTCTAATGTCCAGGGGGCGAGTTACCTGGTCATAAGAGGAGATGAGGTTGGTAAGGCAAGACCTGCCTGCGATGAAGCCATACTGGCTATCATTCAGAATCCTACCCTCTGCAAGCTTATTGCAGATAGACTCCTTAATGAACTTTTCTAGAATTTTCCCTAGGATGAAAGCTAGACTGATTGGCCTATAGTTACCTGGGTCCTCCTTTCCTGCTCTTCTGGTGGATGGGCACAATGCTGGCCCTCTTCCAGTCCTCAGGGACTTCTCCAGAGCACCACGAGTTGTGGAAGAGTTTTTCCAGGGGTTCCACAATGACTTCAGCCAGCTCCTTCAGCACTCTCAGATGAAGATCATCTCGTTCTGTTAACTTGCATACATCTAATTTTATTAATTGATCATACATCAATTCTATAGCAATAGTAGGAAGGCGATTATTCCTACCTACTCATCCTCTGCTCTACCTGGTGTGGTTTTCCCCTTGGTCTGGTAAAAGACCAAGACAAAGTAGTCACTCAGGAGGTCAGCTTTCTCCTGGGTGCCAGTAACCTGCTCTCCTGAGTTGTTGAGGAATGGCCCCACACTCCCATTTGTTTTCCTCCTGTTCCCTTTGTACCTAAAGAAGGACTTCTTGTTGTCCTTGATTCCCGTTGCTAATCTAAGTTTGGTCGCTGTTTTAGCCTTTCTTATCTGTTCCCTGCATATGCAGGCCGCTGTGGAATACTCCTCCTTCGGGCCTGCCCCAAGCTTTCTATTGTTTATAAGCCTCTTTCTTCTTTCTTAAGAGGACTGTGATTTCCCTGTTTAGCCAAGAGGGCTTCCCAGCCCTTCTGTTGCCTTTTCTCCACATGGGAATTGACTTCCTTTGTGCTTCAAGGATCATGTCCTTAAGGAACAACCACTCTTCATGCACACATTTCACCTTCAGTCCCTGGTCCTGCAGCACTCGCCCTACTAGTGACCTAAGCTTGTTGAAATTTGCAGTTTTGAAATCATAGAATCATAGAAAAGTAGAGTTGGAAGGGACCTCAGGAGGTGATCTAGTCCAACCCCCTGCTCAAAGCAGCACCATCCCCAACTAGATCATTGCAGCAAGGACTTTGTTGAGCTCAGCCATAAAAACCTGCAAGGATGGAGATTCTATCACCTCACAAGTCCAAGAATTCAATCCTGCTATCCAACGTGTTTGCCTTATCTCAGACAGTGAACATGATGGTTTCATAGTCGCTATCACACAGACTTCCCTCTGTATTTATGTTGGTCACCAGGTCGTCTCCTTTGGCCAGGCCCAAGTCTAGCAGATCATCACCTCTGGTTGGCCCGTGCACCTCCTGAGCCAGGAAGAGCTCCTCGGCACAGCTCAGGATCGCGACTGTTCCAACTTGGCTGAGTGTTCCTCCCAGGAGATGTCTGGATAACTAAATTTACCCATGGCGACCATGTCACATGCACGTGCAGCCTTAGTCAATTCTTGGTTGAATTCCAGATTGAGTTCTTCCTCCTGGTTTGGTGGTCTGTAGTATACACCTACAGTTAGGTCTCTTTTGCTCTGTTCCTCCTGCAACTTATAGTTTCATAGTTTCTAGGGTTGGAAGGGACCTGAGTAGATCATCTAGTCCAACCCCCTGCCATGGCAGGAAAAATTACTGGGGTCAAATGGCCCCAGCAAAGTGTTCATCTAACCTCCTCTTAAAGACCCCCAGGGTAGGGGCCAGCACCACTTCTCTTGGAAGTTGGTTCCAGATCCTAGCCGCCCTGACCATGAAATAGCACCTCCTGATATCTAGCCTAAATCTACCCTCTACCAGCTTGTGACCGTTATTCCTGGTCACTCCTGGCAGTGCTTGGGGGAACAGGGATTTCCCCAGTGGCTGCTGATCCCCCCTGACTAGTTTGTAACAGGCCACTAGATCCCCCCTCAGCCTTCTCTTCCTGAGGCTGAACAGGTTCAGGTCCTGTAGCCCCCTGATCATATGAGTGGCCCGCCTCTGGACCCTCCATGTTGTCCACATCCCTCTTGAAGTGCAGCGCCCAGAACTGGACGCAGTACTCCAGCTGCGGCCTGACCAGTAACGCATAGAGGGGGAGGATCACCTCCTTGGACCTGCTCAAGATGCATCTGTGGATGCATGACAAGGTGCGGTTGGCCTTCCTGACTGCATCCCCACACTGCCGGCCCATGTTCATCTTGGCATCAATGATGACTCCAAGATCCTTTTCTGCCTCTGTACTGACAAGAAGGGAGTTCCCCAGCCTGTAGGTATGGTGCCAGTTGTTCCTCCCCAGGTGCATCACTTTGCACTTGTCAGTGTTGAATCCCATCCTGTTCTCATCCACCAGCCCCTGTAACCTGTCTAGGTCTGATTGTAGCCTATTGCTCCCTTCTAGAGTGCCCACATCCCCCCACATCTTTGTGTCATCAGCAAATTTGAACAGGGTGCTTTTTACCCCCTCATCCACATCACTGATGTGTAAATGTCTTATTTTATTTCTGTATAACTGCCGCGCGGCACTCTCACATTTATGTGACCTTGTAGTTTTGGCTGTTAATCAAAATGAAAACCTTGTACTTTTCCACGCTTGTATTAAGCTGCACATGCGTATTCTGTAAGTTTCATTTCTTATCTGTAAGTGTCATTCCTGCAGAAACGAAACTTATATAGAAAATCTACCTAGTAACTATTATGTAAAAGAAACTATCCTATCCCTGTATGCTTAGCTTATATCATAGTCAGTGTCACAGAGGCAGTCCAACCAACATCTATAAAAAAGGTAAAAAAGCAGGAAGTAGCAGAGACAACGACTGGACGACCCTTCAGGCCTGATCACCCTGTAGCCGGTCTTCAGCTCTCCGACTGGACATATCTCAGCGAAAACCAAGGCCTCGAAAATCCGACAATTGACAACAATTCACCGTGTTACAGTTTGTATCCACCATCCCGTTTATGAGCTGCTGACCAGCCCTAGGACTAACTAGTGGGCAGCCGCACCCATCCTGCAAGGGGTGGAAAGCAAAGGCTCGCTAGTGAACCCTGTGGGCCAACAGACCCCCTTTGTATCCAGCATACTGTAACTGAAGAAACATTGGAGACTCCATCTCTCAACTGCCTCTCTTCGCAGCTTAGACAGCATATCTACGCTTTTTATACTTATATTTACTGCAACTTCATTCCAGCCAGTCTCCCCTCTTATTCGTAAGAGAGTGAGGCCAGGTGAGTGAATAAAACAAATTTTTACTTCACCTTATATTTACTCTGTAATAACTTCTGTTACTAACATCCCATCTCAATGAGCTGTTGACCAGTTCTGGGACTTAAGGAGTCGGCAGCCGCACCCATCATTGAACTAGTTCCAGTGGTGGACAGCAAGGGCTTGCTCCGGAACCCCGTGAACCAACAGACATCCTATAAACTTACTATAGAAAACTAACAACTTACTCTAAGTCGTCTACTTCTGCCAGCTCGGCGAACCTCGAAGGAGGTCATAAAGCTACCTCCAATCCCGCCCCACAAGCCGCGCGCTCACCCGCTCCGAAAGCCCGCAGCTCCCCAAGCGATGCCGGAATTGCTAGCCCGGCATTCCGCCACATGTTGAAGATGTTGAACAGCGCAGGCCCAAGGACGGAGCCCTGCGGAACCCCACTGCCCACATCCCTCCAGGCTGAAAATGACCCATCCACCACCACTCTCTGGGTGCGGCCCTCCAGCCAGTTGGCAACCCAATTGACTGTGTGGATGTCGACACCACAGTCCCCCAGTTTCTTAATGAGAACAGGGTAAGAGAGTGTCGAAGGCATTCCGAAAGTCCAGGAAGACTGTCCACTGCTACCCCTGCATCTAATGTTTTGGTGATCTGATCATAGAAGGCCACCAGGTTGGTCTGGCAGGACCTGCCACTGATGAACCCATGTTGGTTGCCCCTAAGCATGAAATCCCCTGCTGGCCCCCCCCCATGGATGTGTGCCAGCATAATTTTCTCAAACAGCTTGCCTAGGATCGAAGTAAGACTAACTGGCCTATAGTTTCCCGGGTCCTCCTTCTTCACTTTTTTTGAAGATGGGAACCATGTTAGCCCTCTTCCAGCCCTCTGGCACCACACCAGAGCACCATGAGTGTTCGTAAAGCTGTTCCAGGGGTCCCGCAATGACCTCAGCCAATTCCTTTAGTACTTTAGGGTGGAGATTGTCTGGACCGGCTGACTTGAACATGTCCAGTCCCTCCAGAAGCTCCCTAACTAGTTCCTCACTAACCCTTGGCCCAGGTGTGCCACCCCTGGGGCCTGAGGGGGGCCCAGCAGGGGGGTGGCTGTTCCAGTCCCTGCTTAGGAAGATGGAGGCAAAGAAATCGTTAAATATGTTGGCTTTATTGTCTGGTGTGATGACCAAATTTCCTAGCGTGTCCTGCACTTGGCCTAGAGGGTTTCAAGCCATCCATTTTTTGGAGCTGATGTCAGCCTCCAAGGAGATGTACTGCTTTTTCACATAGAGAGCAACGCCTCCACCTTTTTTCCCCACCCAGTCCCTTCTATGCAGGGTGTAGCCCTCTATAGCTACACTCCAGTCATGTGAGGAGTCCCACCAAGTCTCCACAATCCCTACTAGATCATAATGCACACTGGAGATTAGGAGGGCTCGCTTGTTCCCCACGTTCCTGGTATTAACCTACTGAGGCCCTCATCTTCCCATCCTGCTGTTGGAGAACTATTCCCTCAGCTCCCACAAGAGTGTCTCTCCCAATGTCCCTATCTACTGGGCTTACTTATATATTGGTACCTGGACATGTTTGAATTTGTGTATCCCCATCCTCCAGCAATCTTAGTTTAAAGCCCTGCCCAAAAGATTGGCCATCCTGACTGTGATCAGGGACCTACCTTTTCTCATGAGGCGGATGCCATTCCTTCCCAGGGAATACCTCTAAAGTTCTGAATTTTTCCCTAGTCTTCAGTTACCTCAACCAATGGTGCTTAACATTTTGGCCCCATGAGCCAAATGAGTGGCACAGGAACAGTTCAGACAGGATCCCTTGTGCTGGATCCCACTTGGTGCCTAAATACAGTCCCACATTGCCTGATCTACAGGGATCTGGGTTTTCTGGTTTCCATGAGAAAATGAAGAAAACCACGGATTTCCCATTTTTATCAGAGAAAACATGGATTTTCCCTTTTAGCAGAGAAACCCACAGATTTCCCCCTTTTGCAAAGAGCTCTGCAGGCTAACAGAGTTCCAGCCTGCAAGAGCTGATTGCAAAAGGGGCAGGAAATCCCCAGCCCTGCCCGGAGGGGGAGAGGGAAGGGCAGAGTCTGAGACATTTAGTCAGTCCCAAGGCTTACCTCTGGCTCACTTTCCTTCTGGAACCTGTAAGGTTAAGTGGGGCTTACAGGGGGCTTGGGGTTTGTGGAGCAGGACTGGGGGAGGAAAGCTGGCTGGGGGCTAGCTACAGGGGAAGCTGGCTGCAGGGAGCTGAGGGATCGGGGAGGTGTTGGTGAACAACACAGAGTTCCCAGCAAGCAATACATGGACCGCCAGTGGAACTACTGGCCCAACAGGGCTCAGCGCCTCCATTTGTGGTTTTCCTTAAGGGCCCATAGTGCCACTTTCAGTCCACATGCAGCCAGCCAGGTGCTCCAGTAGGGAACGGGAAGGTGTTGGTGAGAGACGAGCACAAGCAGTGCTATGGGCCCTTAAGGATAGCTGTACATGGAGGCATCGAGCCCAGTCAGGCCAATAGCGCTGCAGGCGGTCCACGTGTAGCCAGCTGGGCACTCTGTGTCTTTCACTCTCAGGGATCGGGGGGACCTATTCCCCCAGATGGAACAGGCTCAATCTCCCACCTTGCTTCTCTCCCATGGGGCCTCTGCAGCCATGCAGGCATGACCCAGCATGGCTGGGAACAATAGGGCTGCACGGAGATCTCCTTGTCCCCCTGATGCCCTTGCGATGTGTCTCCTGCACCTGCCACCACTTTGAGGGATGCAGCACCATGGTGCTTCTCTCAGTGCAGCCCCAGGCACAGGATGTGCATCACTGGGACAGCACAGGGTGAGCAGCTGCTAGGAGGTCCCCACACAGCTCCTCTGTCCCCAGGTGTGCCAAGTCATGGAGGAGGGAAGCAGGGAACAGCAGCAAGCAGCTGTGGACCCACTGTTCCCTGCCACCCTGCATTCCTCCCCCACGACCTGGCATAGCTGGAGACAGAGGAGCTGCGCAGGGACCTCCTAGCAACTGCTCGCCCTGTGCTTCCCCAGTGATGTGCCTTCTGCATGTGGGGCTGCACTGAGGGAAGCGGCACATGGCTGTGCTCCTTATAGTGGCAGTAGGTGCAGGAGGTGAGTTGCCAGGGCAGCAGAGGGGTGAGGAGATCCCCACGCGGCCCCGCCGTTCCCAGCTCTGCTGGGTTGTGCCAGGGCGGCTGCAGAGGCCCTGCAGGAGGAAAGCAGGGTCGAGTTCAAGCCCACAGCCTGCCCCCCACACAGATCTGGGAGGCGCAGGTCCCCCTTCCCCCCCTGAGAGTGCACATGACCCCCAAGAGCTGGTCACACCTCTGCCCAAGCCTACAGCAAGCAGCAGTGTAGGAGTTAGCTTGTGCTCCTTCTGCTGCAGATGCCTTCTTTTGGGGCAGGGAGCTGTGGACCTGAGTCCCTGGCCCCATAGCCCTGGAAGCCAGGGACTCCCTCTGACAGCCAGGGACTCCCTCTGGCAGAGATGAGGGGCAGGAGCTACGGGTGGGGGGGCAAAGGGCACAAGCAGAGAGGGCTGTGGGGCTGTTGTGGGAGGAGTGAGGGGCACCAGCAGAGCTGGGGATGGCTGTGGGGGGCCTTTAATTTTAATAATGGATTTGGGGGTTATCAGAGAATTTGCAATTTTTATCAGGGAAAACCAGGATCCCTGCTGATCTAGTATGCAGGGCCATACTATCTGGTCTGCTGGGCTCCCCACATATTCAGAAATTTGGCACCAGGGGAGTGGCAATTAATGCTGACGCTGTTCTCATCACCAAATTTTTGGGCCTGTAGAGAGCCCAGCAGGCCATATAGTAAAATATACAGATGACAGAAAATGGTTTAGGTCAGGGTGCTCAACCCCAAGTTCATGGGCCAGATCTGGCCCACAGAGGCATGTCATCTATACTGTCTACCTATCTTTTCAGATAATTTTTTAATATATTAAATGCAGTCCTTTTTAGATATTTTTGCCATACTGAGAAGTGATCATTTGGTCCTATTTTTTTCTTCTTGTAGCTAGTTTCCAACACATGACAATCCTCTTCCTCCTTGCTCATCACTTAGTTTTCTTAAGAGGTTCTTTGCAAGGAAATGTATCAAGCAAGCAATTTATATCAACTGGTTTTCATACTTTAGCCAACATATTTTTAAATGCCTGAATAATTCTAATAGATTAGAGAGAATGAGTTTCATTTATTCCAGAAGCCATGCTGATTTGTTTCTGTTATGTTTGTCTAGGTGTTATATACTTTATAAATACAAAAGCAAGGATCACCTCCTCAGAATTTCAGAAACAAGAAACCTGCTTTTATTATCATAAGATTAGTCTACACCAGAAATATACCTTTTGGTCACAGATGACAGAAATTAAACTATAGTTGTCCTTGATGTATTTTCCAAGGTTAGGTGTTTTCATACAGAAAAGGGGAAAAAACCCACAACAAACCCTACATTTTTGGCTCCACTGATATGGTTTACTTTATTATACGTTTTTATTTGACTCCTATCATATTTGTATCATGCAACCCTAAGAGCTAGATTTTTAAAAAAGGTTCTTAAGCACTTAAGTCTTATTGGAAAGAATGAGAACTGGGCACCTAAATGCCTTTAAAATTCTAACTCCAAGTCCTTAATAAGAGAGCTGCTACACTATGCTCTGCTGCTGTAGATAGCTTAACAAGTCAACTAGAAAATGAGGGTTTGCTGTACTGGGGAAGCCAAAGAGGCGAGTCTCGGAGCCCTTTCTGAAACTGACCAGATTCATGATTAATTACATTTCTTCTACTGGACCCTCACCAAAGCACATTGGCATGACCAGGACTCTTTCCACTAATGTCAGTGGGCTTTGAATGAGGACCCAAGTCACTTCCAGAGGCAGCGACCCGTTCTCAAGAAAGTTTTGCTATCAGCAACTGATGCTTAATCAGTTTTAAGAGACTCACAAAAGTGCCCACTTATGTGAAATGAGGCCTATTGTAATAGTTGCCCAATCCAGACACTGAATTAGGGAAGTGAGCAACACTTGTTCCACTTTACCTACTCCTCCTTTGTCGATGAACGTAGAAATGTTTCATTCTAAAGGATAATGCTTTTATATATTTTTTAATTTTTTGAACTGTAGCACAAAGGGCAATTGCCAGCTATTTTTCTGCAAATTCAATGTCTTATTACTAGGTTCTTTCTTTACATATTAGATCTGTGTGCAGCACTAAATATAAGTAACAAGGAAGGAGTATCTATGGCACAAGCCACCCAATACCTTCAGAATTGTGACCAGATTCAGAAAAACATTTAAAACACATGCTTATCATCAAGAAGATGTTTAAGTCCATCCTGATTTGGCAAAATACTAAAGCATGTAATTAACTTTAAGTATGTGTTTCAATTCTATTGACAGTCTCTCCTGTCTTTGATGAGATGTATATATAGGAAAAGGCATATAAAGGAATAGCTACCAAGTTAGAGGGTAAATTATACAAAACATTAAAGGAGTTAACTGTGTCTAACAGTAAGAGTTTAAGCACGACATCTGTAAAATCTGAGTTGAAGTTTTCACAACACTTTTAAATGGTCAACCAGATCCTCAGTAAATCCGTATAGCTCCACTGAGCCCAACATGGAGAGATAGGAAAATATGAAAAATTTAGTATTTTATTGGTGCGTATACTAATAACCGTGTTTATTAATATACCTAAACATGGATATATTATTTTACTAACAACTCAAATGTACAGTCAGGGAACATAAAAATTATATATGAGACTGTATTCTACCCTGAGTTACAGTAGCATAAATCTGAAGCATCCTCTCTGAGCTTATTGTAGGTATTTTGGATTGATGCTAACCTATCCTGACTTTCGTATTTGGACACCTAATTCGAACACGTTGGGATACCTCCCCAGCCAGTGAACCCAGTAGAGCCTCCTTCACTTCAAAGTAATAACTATGCCACTTTACACCAACTGCAGCTGTGGCCCCAAATATAATGAGCGCTTGCAATGCCCATTGTTTACAGGAGTTTCAGGTACAGGGCCTGGCCTTTTGACATTGCTTTTAAATCTATTAATATTGTTTGCATAGTTATTGGGCCTTGAATAAATAATCATTAACTTTCTGAAGGCATATTTTTAATTTTCAGCTATGTAGACAGCCCTCCACAACCCACACCCCTTAGTAAAATCAGTCATCCCCATGACAAACATTTATGTTATCCAGTGATGGCTATATAAAATAAAAACATAATTCTTCCAAAGCTAATTATAAAAGCACCAAATTCAAACCCTGGGTACTTACCAGTCTCTAGCCCTACCTGAGATAAATATACCCAGTTACCCCTGTTCTTATGGAGACATTATGCAGTGGAGCATTTACTGCAGCTGACATGACCCTGATGGACAGGCACACAAGCTGGAGAGCAGGTGGTTGTTCACAGAGCCTCTTCCACCTGCTGCCAAGTGCCAAACATACACTGAACTTGTCAGGCTGTGCTATTGTCACCAAACACAGATGTCAGCTGGGTAGCCAATGCCCATCAATACTGCATCACAGTCTTATTTACTACACTGACTTTGTTGGGAATTGCTACTAGACCCTACTGCAGCATTGCAGCTCTCTGCCTTCCTGGAACGTCCTGACACAAAGGGGCAACTCTGTATAGTCTCACTCATCTCTTATGGCATTGGTACCATGAGGCTGGCTTCACACCCATTTTTATTTTTCCTTCTCACCTGCTTCTGCTTCTCAGTTGACTGGTTCTTTCCAATTTTAACAGGATTTTTTAAATAGCTATCACTCTAGCAATTTTTTAATTGGTGAACTGGTCTCTAATTTGCTGCATGATACAGTATTTTAATCTCTGAGATCATCAGAAATAACTACACAGTGTCACAGCACTTTTTATCCTAACTACATCCAAAACAAGCTACACATGGATTTTACTTCACCCATCATCAAAATGCAACTACTGTTGGGGCAAAACACAAATCCTTATTAACATACAACAACACTATGCACCGTTTTAGGACAGGACATGAACACACAACCTATCCCTGAAACTACAGGGGAATGCAAGCTAATTTCCTCTTTCTTTCTTGTTTCACAATCCTCATGCTCAAAGGCAATTTATAGCACACCTCCAAAAGATGGGCCTGGGAACAGAAATTCATAACCCTACTGGACAGTAAAAAAAACTGGACTAAATACAGACAGTGGATTTATGGCTTGCTACAACCTATCAAATACTGCTACTAATCACCCTGGATTTAACAGGTAGTATTACCCTCTCCCTCTGTGAATGGTCTCACTTTGACACTAACTAGATTGCCTATTCAATTCCACTACTTTTGTCTTATAATAGCTCTTCTTCACTTCTCGTTTACAGCCCTTCTCCATCCCTCCAGGCAGACTATTTGCACTTACATTTACTATTTACATGGAGTCTTCTCTTTAGGTCAGCCTGTGTCTGGCTCTTTCTTAGACCTGAAGAAGATGTCTTCAAACTTGTCCAACAGTTCTCCCAAATAAACAGTTGGCCCTAAAAAAGATATCACTAAAATCCTTGTTTCTTGCATTAGGCATATATCAAATACCCACACTGGCCTCTAAGTAAGGTTTGAATGCTTTCTCCTCACTATTAAGGTTCTACAGAGCTCTGCCCACTCACACTTTTTCTTTTTCACTGCCTATTTACCCCCATTTTCTGCCACCTCTTCCTTTACCTCTCCTCTCAGCTCCTCCATTCTCTCCTTGTGCATCCTTTACCTGGAATGATATCCCATTGTCAACAGTCCCTTGATAAGAGGATGGGAATCTTCCAGTAAATAGCCATCTGTGAGGTCATAAATGACTAAGGAAGCCAATTTATGATCCAAATGTTCAACTGCAGATGTGAAAAATAATTCTAGGAGGAAGGAGTAGATCCCAGTGATGTCAGATCACAGCTCTTCCCTTTGTTCCTCTCATTTATCTACCTCCATAGTGAAGTGAATTTGCTTGAAATACCAATGCCTTGTCACACATCATGACACCACTGGGGATGGTGCAGTGCTTGCATTTCCCAGGTATTGATGTTAATATTGCATTTCTTCAGATTGGTCTTCAGAGCACAAGTAGCCCCACTTTCCCCTTCTTAGTCTTTCTTCTGAATTCTTCTTCACTTTGCTTTCTACTACTTATCACTACTCTTCTTTTCTTGTCTCATCTCATTCTCACATTTAATGTATCAGGACTTTTAGGATCTATTTACAATACAATAAAAGCCAACAAAACTCATATTTGTCTCAACCATCTTCCCCCCCTTCCTTAGCTTTTCCTTTGTCCTGCCATGGTTCTTCTTGGGTTTTAAGAATAACTATACATGACATACATAAAATGATGAAGAGGGGAAAATAATCTTTTAAGTTTTTTAAGGCAGGAAGAGTAGTGGGTGAGTATGTGGGTTGATATACAAAATTTAGTGAAAGGAAAACACATTGACAAAACACTAAGTCTAGCTCTGAGTGCTGCAAGATATCAAATGCAAAGCTCACAGCTCTTATCCTTGCAAGACATACCTGTGATAGGTATAAGAATCTGAGATTCCTGCTTACCAAATTCAGCAGCTTCTCTTTAACAAAGAAAATCTACCCCACAACCAAAATACATGCCAGTAGAGCCAATTTTTAAGAGACAGTTGATTGATGCAAATCACCTCAGCTGCCGTTTGGTATGCAAGGTTTCATTCTGATTACATTAATGGAGAAGCTTCCCTCTGATCTCACACACCTACTTCCAGTAGTTTAGCCTCCTTCAAATTAGGCTTCAAGGTGGGACATAATCAGATACCATGCTGTTTGCCTTGGTAGATGATCTCTTTACCTTGAACAAGCATAGTGACCTATAATGCTTTGAAATCCAGAGTTAACAATCTCAGAGATGGGCCTAGAGATTCAAGGCATCATAATGGAATGTCTTCAGTTGCTCTGCCCAGGTGGGACACAGCAAGTTGTGCTGCACACCAGCTTCACGTGCAATTCTACAAGATCCATCCTCTCTCCTTTCCTGTTCAACATCTACCTGAAGTCAGGGGATATTGAAAATGGCATGGAATAAAATACCAGCAATATACAAATTACAGTTATCATCACACTATATGAAAACAGCACACCATCTCCCACACCTCCAGAGGCTTGACCAAGCTCAGCATCTGGCAGCTGGTTAATAACCCATCTAAGAGAGACTGATACAACTAGAGAAAAACTTTGGAAGCCTATTGCCATTGTCAGATCCAAGGGGGGTGGGCGCTATGCGGCACATGTGCAGTAAGTCCTCTGAGCTCATTGACTTATCAACCTGGCTCCTGCTGACTTTAGTGACAAAATAAAAGCAGGGGAGGGTTGAGGAGGAAGGGTGTTCACCCCTTTGTCATGCCAAAACAGCAGCTATGGCAGGAGCTGTGCTGACAAGCCAGTGAGCTCAGAGAGCTTGATATGTATACACCACACAGCCAAAGAGGGGTACAACCACAACCTCTGTGCCCGCTGCCCCTTCTCCCAGATCCACCCTGGCCTACCACCATCAGTCTATGCGATGTCATATCTCAGAAATGGGGCTGCAGCTTTGGTGTTCCCCTGGACTCCTCACTACTTCTATAACTGTGGCTGTGAAGAAGAGACTCAGAAGTGAATCACATTCTACAAGTGAATCACAAGAAAATGCTGCTCATTCCTGCTGGGTCCAGACTTAGCCATTCTTGACCTCCAGGCTTGATTATTCTAAAGCACTGTACTTCAAAATGAACAACAATCACAAAGTCCTTAATTTGGTGCAGAATACGACACCCCATTTTCTCAGCAGTGGAAATCCCCTCATTCATCGCTCCAGAACTCCAGTTTCTTTACTGGTTTCCTGTTAATCACGATGTTGAATCCAAATCCATTGAAATAGTATAGGTTTCCTAAGGACTCACCTCACCCTTACAATCCAGGCCACGAGAAGAATCATACTCTGAAGCTCAAGAGCAGGATCAGAAGAATAGAAAACCCCTTCACAACTGCTCTTGGAATCTATCAAAAGCCTTAGCCCCTTCAAAGAAAGACCTACTACTACTCTCATTCCACAAAAAATACAGCAATAATAACAAAAAAGACAACAACTTCCAAAACAAAGCAGAAAGAAAGAGAAAGAGGAAGGGAGTCCACATGAACAGCATAAAAATCTACATAACTAGATATTTCTGTGTGCAAACCCACAACAGCTGGCAAAGACCTAACGGAGAAAAACAACTACCGAGCCTCTGAATGGGACAAGAAAGAATGTGATTCTGAACGAACAACGAGCAGGGTGGAGAGAAACTAGGCACCATGTGGACAGTCAGCTTCACAGCATGCTTGAGTCTCAGCAAGGATAAACTCCATAAAAAGAAACAAAAACCATTTGAAGAAAGTCTGATAAGGAAGGGAGAGAAGAAAACTGTAAGCACCCAAACAGGCCATACTATTTATTCAGGAGCATTGCAAATGATATTCTGTTTGTCTCAGTTTTCAGATAAATTGCAAACCGGACATTAGCTCCCAGTGTATGTACCTGGATAGGCTGAGGCACCTGGGAAGTGGAGGCCTAGGGACAAGTGTAGTGTAAAATCATGGCACAGGCTCAGAAGTGACCAAGGAAGGGGCTCAGTGTACAAAAAGGGAGGCAGAGACCTTATTCCAGTGGGCTAACAAGAGATGACTTTGAAGACTTGTAAAATGAAGCAGTTGTTGCCCAGCTTAATTCCTGCTGTGTCTTTTGCTATAAAATAAGTAAGTTTCTGCCTTATTCCAAAGCAACAAAATAGTAACTTTGCATTGTGGGTTTTATTATTAGTTACTACTTGTGACTAGCAAAATAAATGTGGAAGCAACTTAGGGAGGGCCTCACTAGGCATTCATTTCTGCTTAAGATAGGGCAACTCAGCTAAATAAACCAAACATATATCATATGCCAAGTTCTAAAATAGGATCTCTCTCTCAGCTTCCACCCACAACCCCTCAATCCAAGTAAAAGGTTTGAAGGCCTCTTTAATAATTAACAGTTTGCTTTGTTTTGCCTTTCCACTTTCAAACACTGGCTCTTTAGCTGCAGAGAAGAACCTCTAACTCAGGGCAAATCCTGATGGAACTGATCATGAGAATATGCACCAATCATATCCTCTTTCTTACAGTATTCCCTTACAATATACACTAGCAGCTCTTATTACCGTTAATGGTAATAGCTGAAAGAAAGTGAAAATGGCCTAATGACTTAATAGTATACTATCAATTAAGTACTCATGGTCAAGATCTTAGCTGATGTAAGCTGGAGAAGCACCACTGAAGCTAATGGAGCTCTACTGATTTACACCAGCTGAAGGTTTGGCTTTCTTTTGTGACCTTCTATTAAAATTCCTACGCTGTTCATTTATCAAGAGCATACATGTTTAATATCCTCTTCAAGCCAGACTGCTGCATCCCTTTGGACCATGAATGAGGACATAACATTGTTCAAGTGTCACCAATTAATCACTAGTATTTTGAATCAGATTTCATAGCTGCTTCTAGTAAGGTGCTTAAATAACTGCACCCAGGAAGTTCATTGGGGATTTCTGAAGGGGCAAAGAAGAATTAAGGGTGGGATTTTTAAAAGCAGGCAAGGTGGATTTGTCAAGGCCTCTATAAAATCATATAAGTGCTTATGAGTTTGACTAGGCATCTACCTATGCATCTTACTGCTGTTGGAACTGAGGGGAGTTAGGCACCTGCATACTTTGAGGATCTGGTCTAAGGGTTCCTCCTGCAAAATACACATGCTTAATTTTTGTTTTTATCAATTATTAGTTCCATAGACATGCTAAAGTTGAGTCAAGTTAAGCCTATGCATAAATGTCTGCAAGACAAAGATCATAGTTTCTAAAGTGCCATGGGATCATTCCAACTGAAAGGCAATATATGATTATAAGACATTGTTATTCATGGGGGGAAGTGGCCTCTACTGTGTAAAAGAGAACTTGTTGAACTAGCTTGATTTTCCCTTTTCTTCCTTCTGTAATTTGACTGAATAAGCAATGTTTACCATGTTTCTATTTTACAGTGCTAGTTCAAGAAAGAAATAAGTAGTATGATGTACAGAATTGGGAGGGAAAGCCTATCCACTTAAATGTTCTGAACAATGAATGTAATATAGACAGTTCTTACAGATACAGTTCTTGTGCAATAACTTAAACAGTGCAGATTACTACTTGGGGAAATAAACGAGAGCGTAATTTTGAAACCTGAAAAGCTCTTCTTTGTTGTAATCAATTGCAATATTCCATGACAATGATTTAGATGAAGATCAACTTTACCTTTCTTTGCTGATGACACAAAACTAAGAGCAATAAAGAACTTAAGTGCATTTGTGCAGAACTAATGGATTGGATGTGGCATGTGCCAATGAAAGTCAGTGTATATATAATGGAGCATGAACTGTCTGCAAAATGAATGGAATCATTTGGAAGGAGCTGGGTATCCTGGAGCACTTGTGGAATCTAGTTGAAGTCATATGAGGACCCTGACTTGACAGGGACTACTGACCTTCCATTTTCACATGTCCAAAAATGCTTAGTATCTGGCAGACAAAATACCGTTATTACTGTGAATTTGGTTCAGTCCAACCAGGCAACAGAAGCCTTTTTACTTTGTGGTACCATGTACCTCAAAGAAGAAAACAAAAAGCTCCATACCTGCCATCCTGATTCAAGCAGAAGGACTCTGACTGGTTACAGTAGAATTTGCCCAAGTAGGGAGCTGCAGATTTCAGCCTAAAGGGATGGACTAGCAATGCAATGAAAATGTGCCTGTTTCATGAAGTCTGGAGACCTAGGCTGAGCTGCAGAAATTCAAATGTATTGTCCAAACTCAGGATTAGCTCCCATGGAACAAGCTCTATCCATGCTACTATACAGTTCAATGATTATTAAAGGCATTTCTATGTTGCATGCAGACTTTCCCTGAGTGTTTTGGTTGCTGGTGTGACTTGTACATAAGTACATATTAAAAGCCCACAAGGTTCTCATCCCAAACACTTAATTTGTAACAAAATCATAATGGAATTCTTCAAGGGCAAGTCAAAGAGGGGTGCTGAACTCAGCTTTAGGTATTCATACACCATGCATACTAATTTTTAACACAGAATTACTGCAACAGCCAGGTGGCAAGTGCTCCACCCACACACTCTGTCACACTGCAGAATCACAGGTTTGTGTAAAAAGATGCAGTGGGAACCGCTAGTGCTAGAAACACGGTACCTGGAATACATTTGCCAAGTATGTTGCCATTTGCATCCCATCAATAGGCATCTCTGTCACCGGCCCTAGGACACACTCCATCTGCTGTGTGGAAGGTCAAAACTCACTCCCTTCCAAGGGCTTCCAATTATTAACAACCAGATGGACAACAAGATGGGTCCAAGCCTTCCCCCAGATTTGGATGTTCATAGGGCTCTTCACTCAGAGCTGACCCACCACAAACTGAGCTCCTCTCTGCCTCCAGATCAGGAGGTGGTGGGATAGGCAAGCTCCAAAGCCTGTTTCTTGCTTTTTTTATTTTCTCCAGCTGCAGAATCTTGCTTGTACTGGCAGGTGGTACAAGGCAAAGCTGGCCTTCATCCCTGTCTCCAAGAGAAACCATTAACCCTTTCTCAACTTGATCCAGTGTGAAATTAGTCCACATCACCTCACAGGCACTCATTTTAGGTTTGTCAGAATCATATCCCTTCACTAGGGTTGGCTTTTGCACAGGGCCCTGCAGTTGGTAAATTAGGATACAGGATGCACAGGAGGAAAATTACAAGAAGGGGTGGGAGTGGAAATTAAGAAAGCTATAGCAAAACACTCATTTTTCTGTTTTGTATATATCGTAAAAATCCATTGCTTTATTCTATATGATTTGGAAACTCTCACTATTATGGTACTGATATAAATATGTAGCACAGAGCTAGGTCATGTGAAATTTAGTATTAAGTCCAAAAACTAGTAGGTAAAACTAATCTTGCAAAAACAAGGAAAGCACATTATTTTTGCTTATGCCTTTGAAACTGAGAGACCGCCAACCTTTAAATTCTGCATGTTTGTCATGTGAATCTCACTCCTTGGTACTTTTTCTTATCACTGTGCACCTTTTATTCCCCATTGCCTCCTTTTGATGGAGTTGAAAAATACTATTTTGATGAAACAGCTCATCCAACATATGTGTTTGTATTCTCTGAAACAGTTACAATGGTTGAATGTATAACATTTTAAAATAGACACTAAAATTCTCTCTTGCAAACAATAGCAATAAATAATGTGAAGACACACACACACACATGCACGAACACATGTACTAAAGACCCTGAGAAAGGAATCATTCAGTCTAAATTTCATAATGTAGAATCACAACTCATCCATTCTTAAGAGGAACTACCAAAGGAAGCATACAAGTTTTAGTTTATAAATAATATCTGCACACCATATGTCAGAAATAATTTTATTCAACATGCTATTACAAAAATAAAATAAACTGATTCCAAATGCTATTATATCTGCTATATATAGATGTGTTTGCAAGCTTTCTTTAAACTGAATTTGTTGATCAATTTGGAGTAATCAAGTTTTTCAGCCTTGTAATTTTCAAATAAAATAGCTCAAATAGTTAAATGAGCTTGTGACACAGTAGAACAAGTTTTGATTAGTCTCAAATTTAAAAAGATACATTCTGCTGCCACAATAAGTGGAATTATTAGAAATGTTTAGCATACTGTGTAACACATTGGGTATGTATTACCCAAAGCACAGCTTCTGGGCAAATATGCAAGGGCATCCTTGGCAAACAGCTTTGTGATGAACTTGCAATGCTTACAGGGGTCCAACCCATAAAGCAAGCTACCATCAATGCCAGACCTTGCCATCAGTCAACACTTGCTGTAAGTTAAGGCATAACTTGAAAACATAACTTCTGGGTATATACCTCAGCACTAAACATTAAAAAAAATTAAAATCCAACATGTAGCATGAGTACCAAGTTGGTCAAAATGCTGCTGTACTGATGAAAGAGCTGTGACAACCCACAAGAATATGCACACACTTAAAGACTTTCCATTTTCTGTTTCTGACACATTCAGACTTGTTTGAACTTCTTTGAAAAGAGCTGATCAGAGATTTCGTAGCTGTTGCTTGTACAGTACTATTCAAATGGCACTCTTGCAACTATGAAATGAATTCTTGAACAGAATAGAGTACAATGTCTAAGCAGATCCAGTATGTGCTTCCATCACTTAATATCACTGCGACATTTACAACAATATCGTACCAGATGACAACTAATAAGACAAGTTGACCTTATGTTCTCAAGAGGCAGTGACCTTCAAGCAACATCTGGAACCACAAGGACTCATTCCCACTTCTAGTCAGCCATTTTGAGTTTGGAATACAGCAAGGCAGGTGGAAGGAGAAACAGTCAGCTTGCTACAATGCAAAATTAAATAGAATTTGTTTTGCAGATTACTAATCATTCTAAAGTCAGTGTTTCACTTAATAGTCAATATTCAGAGGCATTCCTAAATACATTTTAGTATCATTCTAAAATTATTTCATGTGAGATGTGCTCCTTAAACACTGGAATCCCTGAAATGCAGAGTCCTGTGAGGCATGGGTGGCATATGCTTAAAATCATTGCTGCCTCCACACTGATGTTGATTAGAAATCATGTAAGTGTGCAGATGAACTGTTATACCGCAAACTGAAGAACAGACCCCTACTTATATGCCAGTTTGCCCCAGCAAATCATCCATGGCATAAGTTTAGACTGTACCTGAATTCTAATGCCAGTGTACCATACTGACTGACAGCTCCTACATGTCTCATCACTTCTGAAACTTATTTTTTTTTCTTTATTAAAAAAATGTTTTAAAACCAAGGACTGGCCAAGAACAGTTGGGTCAAACACATGGCCTTTTGGATGGATCAGGCAATGATGAATTTATGAAACTCACATGACACAACTTTCTGAAGACTCAAAGCTTCCTTTTAAGGAAGGAAATATCTCTAGCCTTCCAGGAGATAAAGAAATTCTTCTACACATGAACTAAGCATAACAAACACAAGGTTGTCTTTCCAAATCACCTGGCAGCCTGACAACAGGGGCTCTGAGAGGTGTCAATTCCTCCACCTCTTATTAAGACTAATTAATTATGCACTTTGAATGTCACTGCTCACCTCACTGCTGAGCATTTTGGAAATGGGGTACACTTCAGAAATGGAAGCCCACAGTGGGGGAGTTCAGATACGCAACAGGAAGGGAAAAGCAGAGCGATGATACTGCATGGTACTAACTTCAATGCCAAAAGACCCTAACCACAATCAAAGCACAGCACTGCACATGATAGAATGCAGCCCTGCCCTGAGAAGCTTAACGTTCAAATCAGTGGACCCCAGCCAGTACACAGTGTGTTATCCATGGGACCCAATGATGTTGCTCAAAGCTACGGGAAGTTAGAAACTTAAATCTGAAGATGACATGGGTAACAAGGTAGGATGTTAGGCACAGCATATTACTTGCTTCATATTGTTGTTATGGACATGAAGGTTGAGGAACCACTAATCTAAATGGACACAACAGACAGAACATGGTAAAGGGCACAAAGATAAAAAGAGGTGAAAAGATTTGCTTCAGGTCACACAACATGCGAGTGACAAAGCCAGAAAAGAACATGCTCACTGCTCCTTCTAGGTCTTCATCCACTGCTCTACCCCCAAAAGCACATAGGAGCAGCCTTTGGATGCACTACACTGGGAACATTCAGCAAATTCCCACTGTTGATCTGGCACCAGGCATACATAAGAGCAGAGTGTTAGTGCAGACCAAGTTTCAGTAATCTGGCATGCTGTCCAACCACGCAGGCATACGTGCTGCACTGCCAAACAGTGAATTTCACTTGTAATCAAAAAAAAAACTAGGAGCGACATAAAAGATGAGTTAAAGCCTGTGGTCCAGCTTTATATAAGTATTGACATACCTAAAGATGCAGACAGTGTGCTTTTTAAAATCCTATAGAGCTCCTACATATTTAGCTGCTACTGGTTTCAGTAGAAATTAGGTGTTTAGGTACTTTTCAAAAACCCCACTCTGGTTCATATTGTCATAGGTTTTAGGTGTTTAAGTTCTTATTTGCAGCTAAGGCAAACCCTTGATGATGGCAGTGCTTTACACTGATGTGTACTCAAGTAAGTAAATGCTCAGCAGTGTAGGGGATGCAGAGTCAGGCCTCTATATATTTTAAAATGACTAAACATCAGCAGTGCTACTTGGAGGGTGCAATCACAGAGCAGTGAAGGTATTCACTACAGATGCAGAGACCTGAATTTAAGCCTCACTTGGTACATGTCAAAGACAATTCCTAGTTAACTCAAATGCATATAGCCCATTCACACAGGGGAAACAAAGGTGGCTGGACATGACCCTAAACACATCACTCCCTTTGTGTGCCACTGGTTGTAGACATTAGCACACCTCAGCCACACTAATCCAATGAGCTGCCTCATCTCAAGACAGACTGGGACTTGTATGATGACAACTGTGGTGAAGGAATGAATTTCCTCTGGAGCACATAGATTTATATCCAAGGTGTAAATCTCAGTGTTATTTATGCTGGCTATAAATAAATGAAATCATATACAGCTGAGCAAAACACTTTTGTGCATCAAGGCCCCTGAATATTGTGCAGTTTGCATGTTTAACAGGATTGTACTTTCATCATGGAGTGGAGAAAAGGAGCTAATAACCAATTGATTTTAAGATCCATTTAGAAAAAGAATTGCCTATACAGATCTGATCACAACGCATTACTTTGTAATGTCTAATACCCTGAGCACATAGTATAATGCTGAGAGATGCAAATTATACAGCCATTTTCATATTTAAGTAAGACTATGTATGTGCATATGTGCAGGTGTTCCTGGGGTTGTTTGCTTCTGTGTTAAAGCCAAGGTCTTGGGGGACTTTAAGAAGTCAGATATTACCCAGAGCTCTGTTTACTCTGAACTCTGTCTTGTGCCTGTCTACATTCAGCAGCTCATCCCTGTTCATCAAACCATTTATGCACATGCTTAACTTTAGATGCCATCTCCCTCAGGTCTGATAGGACCTCTCTACAGAACAAAGCACTTAAGTGTGCTTAAACTTAAGCACATGATTAAATCCTAAACAAGAATGAATTTAAACATGTGCTTCAGTGCTTTCCTGAATTGGGGTCCTATTTTATAACTTGTGCTTGTGAGTATAAGCAATGACATAACACTCCTTGTATTGATTCAAGAACATGTGAAAACAAATAACCTATAATGCTAAGAATTATCCAGGCCCTGTCACCAGTTGTCAGCAACAGGTGCCACTAAATTGAAACTCTGTTCTGTGAAATGATAACACTCAGAGCTAGTAAGTACTGCAACAGAGTTAAACTCTCTACCAAAGAGAGTGGCCACAGTGTAATACAGCCCTAAAGCTGCTGTGTCCAAACTGGCAATTCACTCATTCGATGAAGAATTCATGGGTCTTTGCCCTACTGACATGTTTGTTTTATGAAGTCTTTCCCAGCATGCTTGTCCCTTCTGGCCATGCTGTGGAGGGAGATTGTGGGAAGGCAGTGAAGGACTAGTGGCACTCACTAGTGGCAGCTAGCTCTGTCTTCAGCACAGGCTGGTCATGGTGGCAGCTGATGAATTCTGCTAACTCAAGCTTTAGTTCATACCCCTGACAAACCAGCCACCTCAATTAAAGCACCACTACACCTGAGATAAGGTTTCATAGTTTCATAGTTTGTAGGGTTGGAAGGGACCTGAGCAGATCATCTAGTCTGACCCCCTGCCATGGCAGGAAAAAATACTGGGGTCAAATGACCCCAGCAAGATGTTCATCTAACCTCCTCTTAAACACCCCCAGGGTAGGAGCCTGCACCACTTCTCTTGGAAGCTGGTTCCAGACCCTAGCCGCCCTGACCGTGAAGTAGCGCCTCCTGATATCTAACCTAAACCTACCCTCTGCCAGCTTGTGACCGTTATTCCTGGTCACTCCTGGCGGTGCTCGGGGGAACAGGGACTCCCCCAATGCCTGCTGATCCCCTCTGACTAGTTTATAACAGGCCACAAGATCCCCCCTCAGCCTTCTCTTTTGGAGGTGTTGCATGTGTGAACAGGACTTGAGTTTGGAGGACCATATGAATTATAACTGAAGTGAACTTTACAAGACAAGTAAGGTCCCTGAATTCTGTGCAAGTAGGGATTTTCATCATGTGACGCAAGGCACTCAGCATCTCCGAAGATTAGGTTTTGGAGGTAGAGCCTGGGCACCACCATTAGTCCAGAAAGGACACACTATTTTAAACCCTGTAGTATTTTTCTGAGATTTGCATAATGTATCAAAAGAGCTAAAGAATCTAAAGATAACCTCTTCCACAATGAATGTGCAAAGCTGATTTTCAAAAGCGTTTAGCCCTGGCAGCTCCCAGGACAACAGGCTGTTCTGAAAATGACTGTTTTTACATCCCATTTAGACACCTACATGCCAAACTCCTTTGAAAAGCTAAGTCAGCATGCCCTCTGAGAGGGCCTTCTTCTCAGTCTTTGCTCAGGCAGCTTTCCCGTTGACTATAGTGGAGCTGAGAGCACTGGTCTTTGCCTCAATTTCAAGGCAGATATTATTCAAGCATATTTTAAATTGTTTTTAATAAAACAAGTGTATGCATTTTGTGGATTTGCACTATGGCTCAGTGTGCAATGTACTACCCATTTTTTAACATGTAACTACTATTATAGTATCTGCCAGTACACAGCCAGCAGCCTGAAGACACTTTTAAAAAAGCAGAAAAATTAAAAATACAAAATCTTATATTCATGTAACATTATGTTTACAAATAAGCTGTGGAGATGCATTGTAATTTCTAGACCTTTTCTTCTTTTTGGTGGTATATCTTAATATAGTAATGCTTATATTGCTAAAGCTAAAACTAAAATATACAGGATGTGGATTGTGGACAAACTGTTGTTCCAGGAACATTACATTTTCCATCTCCAGACTTTTGTCCATTTAAATCAAGAAATACATGGATTGTCTTCATTAAAGTTACATACACATTACATATGATGACCATATAGACACATTATCATTTTCATACAATAATCACATCTTTTAATTTCATTTAATTGTGTCTATTAAAGTAGTGCCCAAGAGTCAAACAAGAATAAGGTCCCATTGCAATAGGAGCGATAAACACAGCATACTAGATCACTCCTGCCTGCCCTAAAGACCTTACAATCAAAATAGACATGAGAGAGGTAGGGGGAGGGATAACAAACAAGCAGAATGAATTACATGATACCAGCAAATGTTACATATATGGAGATGATAACTGTGATATATTGCAGAGCCACGTGATAAATTGCATTTATCCTGTGCTTTGGATTGTCTCCTGGGTTTAGCCTCAGCCCGCCTACTATACCATCATCGCTCATGGTATTTCAGCAGACCAAATCTCTGAGCAGCTTCAAAACAACTATCACTTAAAAAAATTAAGAATTGTTGAGAAATGTTTGCTTCCCTCCCATAACCAAGCAATTCCTCCCACAGGATACTGCACTAGGATTCAAGGTAGGAAATATTCAGTCCTGGGCCAGTGATACATTTAAATCCCAGGACCTAGACGTCCATGACTGGAAATGAACTTATGTCTTTAGAAAGCTAAAATTAATTGTAATAAAACAATCTTTCTAACCATAAAATATTCAGGCTTCAATTCAAGCTCCATTTATACTATTAAGAAATTTCTAAAACGTCGTTTGTAAAGCCTTCCTCCCTACAAAAGGCTGTACAACTGGATTTACTTACTGCAATAAGGGACCCTGATTGTAGAGGTATGCACACACTTCAATAGCAAACTCTCACTCTTGACAAAAACATGGAGGGCTGGAGGAAAGGAATGTTCCCTGCTATGTTCCCTAGTAGCCTGAACAGCTCCTACTCTGGAGCCACTTTGCCCTGAAGTAGTTCAGCCAACAGCCGGAGTAGGTTTTATAAGCCCTTGTATATCTACTCTTGGAGGTAAAGAATACACACCCGGTGCTTCGTGCATGTCTAACTGTACACCAGCAGTACAGGAAAAAGTGGCCAGATTACCAAACCTGGCAGACTTCTTTTCATTAGTATAAATTTGGGATAACCTCAAGGAATTATAGGTAAATTATGCAATTCATCCCAAACAACTGTAAGAAAAATCTGTATGCATTCCCCATAGTATTTTGTACTTTGCTTTGCATTATACTGCAGAGACAGTTTACTTTAGAAATGCTTGAATTTAGCATGTTTACTTAGTTAATTTTCCTTCTGTCCTCAGGGTCTGTAGAGACAAGTAACTATTTGCCATACGCATATAAGCCCCAGAGTATCAGGAAAATGAGAATTATTTTCTGCCTGCAAAAAAAAAAAAGCCAAAACAATTTAAAAACTGTTTTTTGGTGAATTTATATACAGTTCAAATTCTACCTTTTAGTATCATCTAGAACTAGAACCAAACACTATACACCTCTTTAATGCAATATAGCAAGAATTTCTAGGTCTGGTTATACAATATTGAATACTGTTTTAAATCCTTGCTCTTATCCAATACATAGGATGGTTGTATGGAAAAAAGATACCACTGAAGCAGGATCTCTTTATTTTTTTAAAGGTAGATGTATGAGATATGCTGAAAGGTTAAGACTCGCTTGTGCTCCTAACCAAAAAAACATTAGAGGACAGAGTGCAGGTGATCAGAGATGCAAGACAAATGTTGTTTATTACAAAGATTTGTTCCAGCTGTGGAGGAGAGCAAATGGCAAAAGGAAGTCCTTCTGCCCCAGGGCGAGGGAGCAGGATTAAGGTTGCACAGGTAACCTTCATTATGACATTATTTAACATTCAGGCTTTTGATTAATACAACTTTGCCAATTTTTGTAAAGTATTTTGGAATGGATTATGCATATTAAATATAGCAATGCACTGTTTTAAAAAAAAAGTCACACTCCTACCTCAGGATGCCTGGGGTAACTGGCATCTTCCTACATTTAGGACAGAAGATAATGTGGCTGTGGATTGGCAAATGTTGATTTTTGTTGTTGTTGAAGGTGGCCCTTAGTTTGCCAGCTGGAGATCGTCTCTCTTACCCATGAGATTTCCATGCAGAGATGCAAGTGCTGTTTTTTAAATCCCCTCTCTCAAACTCTGGCAGTCAAGAAACTGTTGTAGTTAGTTACCCATTTTTATAGATCAGAGAGCGGCTTGGCAAACTCTCCCACTACACGCAGCTGGTAGCCCCTGCCTTTCAGAGCTTGGACTCGGGCAGGAGCCCCGCGCTGCGATACGCGGAGCACGGAAGGAGAAGCCGCGCTCTCCCACCCGGCTGCCGCGGATGGTTGCCCACGCGGACACACTTACCCACTGCTTCGCGCGGGCCCGGGGTGCTGCGGCCGACACGGGTGCGTGGGGGGTCTGCACCTTGCACTCACTCGGGGTGCCGGCCCTGCCCATTCAGCCCTTCCAGCCGGGCCCCGGGGATGCCGGAGGCAGCGAGCCGGCTCTGCAGGCCACGCGTCCCCGGCGGGGCTCGCGTCCGGGGCAGCCGCGGGCCCCGCGTGTCCCCCTGAGGCGCTCCCACGCGCAGCGGCCGCCCCTCCCCCCGGGCGCTGCTGCCCGTGCCCGCGCCCCCCGCGCCGCGCCGCGCCGCGCCGGCGCTCAGCGCCCCGAGCGGGAAGCAGACGCGGGGCCGGGGCCGTTCTTACAGAAAAGCTTTATTTACAGATCTGGGCAGGTACAAAGTGTCCGACACGGTCCCGGCGCTGCGGAACGTAAGGCGCTTTCTCTGGAGCCGGTGGCGAAGGCGCGGCCGGGGCAGGCCCCGCGAGCGGAGCCCCGGGTCCCGCGGGGCCTTCCTAAGCTAATGCGTCGCCGCTTCCGTTTGGCTCCCTGCTAAGTGGGCTCCTTGCTTTCTCGGCAGCTCCTAACACGCGGGGAAGCAGCCTCCCCGGAGCCAGCATGAACATCCCGACACGCGGGACCCGAGCCGGGCGTCGCTCCGCGTGAGCAGGGCCCCTTCTCGGTGCATAAATAAATTAAAGTATTAACACTTCTTACAAAAAGCGGCTTATATTTCCCTCTCGCGGCGGGGCGGGGCGCGGGCGCGGCTCCACGCGTGGAGTGAGCGCGGCGGTGGGCCCGCCCGCGGCTACAGAGCAAGGAGGAGCCGTCGCCCGAGTGGAAACCTCGGGAAATGAACGCGGCGACTTTAGGCAGGCACCTGGCAATGTCCGTCCCTTCGTTTTTCCCCCCGGCCCGTCCGGGGGAAAGAAACCCTGTCTGGCCAGCAGAGGCGAGGTCCTGCCTGCCTCCGCCCGAGGAGCAGGAGCCAGGCGCCTCCGCCGAGTTGGTGCCCGCGCTGCGCGTCCGGGCGCCCGCCGCGGGGCCGCCAGCTCACGTCCGTGCCCCGGGGGCTGCCGAGCGCGGGGACAGCGGCGATCTCTCTCGCTCAGCTCGTGCTGCCTCCGGGGAGCCCCTGCTCCGAGGCCGAGGCCGTCCCCGACAGGTCCAGGGCTGCAGCGGCGGAGGGGAGCGCGCCAGCCCCGCTCGTCTTCCCGGTGCCCGTCTGGCTGCAGCCGACCCGGAGCGGGCGGCAGGGACCCCCCCGGGCCGGGAGCAGGGGGCAGTCCCGCCGCGGGAGCCGGCCGGGCCCCGCTCGTGGGCTCAAGGTCATGCAGGGAGAAGTGGGGGCGGCTCTGCGCGTCCCGCCGCCCCCACGAGGTCCTTACACTAAGGAGGTGACGGGCGGGATCTTGGCGCTGTCCTCTTCCCAAGGCTGCAGGTTCTGGAGCGCGAAGAGCGAGGAGTTGTGCAGGCAGAGCGGGTCGGGCTGGATGGACTCGTTCAGGGACTTCTGGAAGGCGTCGTGCTGGAGCTGCAGCATGAGCCGGCTCGCCTGCTGCCGCTCCGCTTCCCGCTCCTCCGCCGTCTGCCTCCTAAACACACACGGCAGGGTCAGCCCGGCTCCCGCCGCGGGCCCGGCCCCTCCTGCCCCGCGCCCCGTGGTGCGGACACGCCGCTGCGGGCCGGGGCCTGCCCCGCTCTGCCCCCGGCCCCGGCCCGAGCCCCGCGGCGGAGGCGGCGGCGGCGGCGGCGGCGGCGGCGGCGCGTCCCCATCCCCGCCGCCCCGAGGCCTGTCGCATGGCCCCGGCCCGCAGCGCCGTCGGGGCGTCTCGGGCCGCTGCGCGCGGGGGCGACCCGCCGCCTCCTGCCCGAGGCTCGGTGCGCCGGGCCCCGCACGGGCGGGCGGCGGCGCCGGGCCCGGGGCTCCGCCAGGCCTCCTCCTGCCCAGGGCGCTCCCGACCCCGCCGCAGCCCTGCCCCTCCGAGGCCGCACGCGGCGCTGCGGCGGCTCCGGGCGGCGGGGAGCCCGGCCCGCACTCACCGCCACTTGGTCCGGCGGTTCTGGAACCAGGTCTTGACCTGCGCGTCCGTCATCTTGAGGGACTTGGCGAGCGCCGCCCGCTCGGCCGAGGCCAGGTACTTCTGCCGGTGGAAGCGCTTCTCCAGCTCGCAGATCTGCACGCGGGAGAAGGACGTGCGCGGCTTCTTGCGCTTGGGCGGCGTGCGGTTCTGGTAGGGGTGCCCGATCCGCCGCGTCACCGTGAAGGGCGTCAGTGCGGCCGCCGCTGCGGGACACAGAGCAGGGGTGAGAGCCCGCGCCCCGCCCGGCCCGGCCCGGCCCGCTCCCCGCGCGGCCTGCTGCAGCAGCGGGGCCCCCGCCCGGGCCGGCGCGCTCTCGGAGCGGGGCATCGCCCCCGCCTCTCCCCGCCTGGCAGCCCAGGCACAGCCGCCCACCGACCCGCCCCGACCACCGGTGGCTCCTGCCCCCGCGCGGGGGTCGCTCCAGGGCCGCCGCCTCGTGTGCTGCAGGCCGAGGGGCCCGAGGCGGCGGCGGCTCTCGCCGCGGGACAGCCCCGCACCTTCCCCCGCACTGGGCCCGATGCTTCCCCGGCGGCTCCCATGGGCGCGCAGCCCGGCCCGGGGCCTGCCCGGCCTCCCCACCCTGGGCCCGGCCCGGCCTGGCGCGGACGACGCTGCGCCGCGGTTCCCGCCCCGGCCCCGGGCGCCGAGGCTGCAACGCGCCGTCCGCGACCCCGCCGGGGGCACCCGCGTCCGGGCCAGGCCCCGGGACCTTCCCGCGCTGCCCCGGCGCAGCGGGACGCTTCCCGGGGAAGGAGCAGGGGCCGCCGGGGCCGCGCGCGCCCCAGTCCCTTACCTGTGAATCTGTCCTTTACGAACCTCCTGCTGCTCTCCATCCAGGGGAAGTTGAGGCTGCCAAGGCTGGGTACAGCTGGCATAGCTGGTATGGCACTAGAAATTGGAGGTGGCACAGCCCCAGGGATGGGTCTGTGAGCTGGCACTCGGATCACTCCAGCTGGAGCCAAGCTCAGATTCACACTGTAAGATCCAGAGTCTTCAAAAGGCGCCCCGATGCCAGGGAAGGAGGCTGGTAGGGAAGGATAAGGGGCACTTGTTCTGCTCACGGGGCTTCCCAGGTAATTGGTGCTGTCTGATCCTCTGGGGGCCGGCTGGGAAGAGTTTTCCTGATCAGAACTGTTTAAAATCTGATCAATTCCAAAGCTGATGGGTTCGTGTTGATGCTGGGTCTGTGTATTCGCTGGCTGATCCATCCTTGGTGAATAGAAATATTGGCTCAAAAGTGTATGAATTCCCCTATAAAAACGCTCGCCTTCCTTTACAGTAGATCCATGTAGGTCCTGGTGTATGTCAGACTGAAACTTTGCCAAGAGTGGTCCAGCCCGACAGGCTCTGTGTCATCTTTTTTGAACCAAACCTTGAGTTTCTGCTTCTAATTTCTCTCCTGCAGCTGCCATTGGACGCAATAAACAAGCCTCTCTCCTCCCATTGGCTCCTGGATTTCAATAAAGGCCTAATTCATTGAAATAGGAGCTTAGGGACTGTTCCAAGGTGACATCATTTTAACAAACGAACAATAGGTCAAATTTATTAGCTAAGATAATGTGTGGCGGATATTACAATAGCATCTGCGATTGTTGTCTTTAGAAATTAGCGATTTGAAATTTAACAAAGCTTTGCAATTACGAGGCGTTTCCCCCCACCCCCTTGTTTATTATCTAACATGCTAGTGCTACAGAATTCCAGGATGGTAATGACAAGAAAGCTTTCCCCCCTCGGTGGATTAATTTAGGATGTAATGTAACTCTTTCCTATTGTTTCTGCTTATAAATACTATGCAGAGTGGAAACACCTCACGGAGACACAGAGAGGAGTTGTGTTGTGCGTTTTACCTGCTCACGGGCTCTAATTATTGTGGCAGCCAGTTTACGCTGCGATCCGAGATCTGTTTTTTCGAAAATATAAAAGGGACAAATATTTGTTCCGGGGTTTTAAAGCGCAGAGTCCCCGTTCTCCCATTTTCTTCCGTATCATATTTTAAAAATCGGACTATATTAAGATAGCGCTGGAATGATGTTGCCACGTAGTGTACCCGGCACAATCCAGACGGGTCTCCCGGAGTCTCGCCCCGCTGTAATTTAGCTGAAGGAAATGAGCATCTTCCCCTCCGTTTTCCCGTACGAGTCTTTACGGAGAATCGTTAAACAGATGCTCTTCTAAGGCTCCGGTTTTGGAACTGCGTTTACCCGTTGGAAAGAGAGAGATGCCAGGCTTGGGCTTTATTTCCTGCAAATCGCAACCCCGCTGCTGAGCTCGGGTTAGAGGAAAAGCACAACCGCCAGGACCCTCGGTTGGAAAGAGGTTTTTGCAAACTGCGTTCATTGAAATTTAAATCTAACGGGGAAGGAAACCAGTGGAGAAGCCAAACACGAGCCCTTGTCTCCTGGCTGATGCCCACAGTTTATATTTATTTACAGTTCATTTCGTTAATGACTATGGGGCCTCGGGCTTTCCCCGGTATTTCTGTGTTTTTACCAGTTCCAAACTAAGCTATTTCCCCCGGTTCTAGTAGGCGATTTCTTTCTCTTCCCTCGGTCTGCCCAGTGTTTGTACTGAGCTGCCTTTTGTGGAGATAAAAATAAAAGGGAGGGGTGGCGAAAACCCGCTGCAGTATACAAAGAGATACCGTTTTGGATTAATTTACGTCAACAAACTTATTGCCACACACGCCTGTTAAGTGAGTTTGCAGACGCTCCCTAACGTCCAAATTGGACTAAAGGCGTTAAAAATTAAATAACGTTCAAATGCATTTACTTAGTTTCCCTTTTATAAAGGGAAATGAAAACAGGGAATAGAATTTTCCTTTTAATAGAATGTAATAGTATTTGATCAGCACCTGTTAGGGCTGATTCTGTGATTTCAGAAAGCAGTGACAAGGAGAGAGTTTATTAGTTTTTAAAGCTTAGGATTCAATTACCGCAACACACTGAATAATTTAAGTGGCAGCAGTAAATGCAAACAGACCTGTGGAGTTATTGGACTTATTGCACAGAAATACAGAGGAATAGGTGGTTGCACAGAAATACAGAGAAATGCGGGGAGTAAATTAATGGCAGGATTGGGTTCTTCTCAGATAAAAAACAAACAAACTGGATCCAAACCCGCCCTTTTCCAATATTTATTTCTCAGCGTACATCCTGGTTGATCAGTGTTTCTGAAAGAAAAGAACGGAACATTTTTCCTCTTCTCCATTTTCCATAATAATTATATCTCTATATTCTGCATCTTTATGTCTCTGTATGTGCAGCTACAGATATCAATACCTCTATCTCTGTAGCTATATACATCTCTCTCGCTCTCTTTTTTCTGTTGAGGTGTAGTTTTCAAGTTCCGGCGTATCCAGGTCTGAGAAATGCCCGTGCGTTTCCCTTTTCAGGGCGAGGACCTGATCGAAAGCTCTTGCCCAACTTCAGTCGCTGCGGGGAGGGAAGCGAAGGGGACCCCTGCCCGGAGCTGCTTCCAGCACCGGGGGCGAGGGCTGCCCGCCTCGCGCCGGAGGAAGTGCCCGTGGTCCGGCTGAGCTGGGCAGTGGCAGCTCACGGACTGGGGGTCCCAAATTCAGGAAACGGGTCTTGAACGCATTTGTGCCTGTCAGGGGAGATCTGCGAGCTGTGCGTGGGTTTCCTCCCCTCACCCTACACAGAGACCCCCGTACTGATAGACTCAAACCCAAGACAGTTTGCTAAGCAGCTGCAGTGGAAGGGCTGGAATAAGGTGAGCTGTGAGCAGAGAGGAAATACACCCAGAGACAACGGGTTTTTTTTCCTCCTGTCAATCCATTGATCGCTCAAAAAATGTCTTAGAGCGGCTGCTCAAGAGACTCTCTGCACCCAAACAGCTGTTAGTTTCTAGGAAGGGAAACTTTCAAGGCAGAAGCGGGGAGAAGCAGGCGAGGTGCTCGGGGCTGGGCAGGGCTCGTGTGGCTGCAGGGGGTTAGAAAGGCCAGGGGGTGGCCGCTACAACGCCTCCAACAAATGCCCAGGTGCCTCTGTGGCTGCAGGGAATAACCGCCCCCCCCCCCCAAAGCCTTGGCCAAAAGAAAGGAAGGAGCCCGAGCCACAGACTAGAATTTGGGATGATTTATTCCCAAACCGGAGACTGGGTAGCAGGAAAATCCGTGTGCTTGGGGCCGGGGGGACACCGCCAAAAACACGATTTCGGGAAGGACATCAGTGAAACCCGTGTTATTTTTAGTACCAAACGCGGGCTTTTCCGCGGGAACTAGCTGCAGGGCCGCGGAGCCGGCCGGGTCTCCCCGGGCGCGGAGTTTCCCCGCCGGGCGCAGGTACAATCCTGGATCCCAGGTACAATCCGGAGTCAGGTCGGAGCCGGACACCAGCTCCCGAGCTGCCGGCCGAGCTGCCCGAGCTTCCGCAGGCACTTCTCCGCGGCAGTATTTAGTATTTTAATGGCCCATTAGCTTTGGCTCGGAGAAGCTCGGGTCTGGGAGGAAGGGGGGACGGTGTAAAGTAGGGATTTATCATAGAAACTGACACGAGCAAATTGCGGAGCGGTTGTTTGACATTGAAAGTACTTATCAATTAAGGAGGCGCATCTTTCCAGTTGGACATTTTAAGAGGCAGCCGAGATGGAATCTGAAGGGTATTTCTTTCACTGCTAATCAGATTAAGGAGAAAATAGCCCCACCGTCTTGGACTCATCTCATTCCCCAGGAGCCTGGCTGCTTTGATGCTTTTACGACGACATAAATATGACTATTAAATACCCCCCCAACAAAGATCCACCTAAGTAGCCCCGGCTGCAGGCAGGCAAAGGAGCACGGCAGAGAGCAGGGAACTTGGCTAAAGTGTCCAAAGATGAGAAATCAATCTGGAGAAGTGGGACCGCGGGGAAGCGGTTGCTTAAAAAAAGAAAAGAAAATGAAATGAAATGGAGAGGGCTGGCGACTCCCGCAGCCGGGAGCCCGGGCAACCGCTATTAACAACGGGGAGGAGAAGGCGGGCGACCAGCACCGGGGCTGCGGAGGGAGCTCCCGCCTTCCACTCCGGCCTCCCGGACTGCACGAGGGTTGTAATTCTGGGAGGCTGAGAGCAGCCTAATTGGATTTTTTCCACTTGCTCTCGCGTGTCTAAGCTGACTGATCATTAGTTTGAGTTTCTATAGAGTGGAGCTAATTGGATTTACAGGATACCAGCAAGCTGGTATGCCAGCTTTCAGTAAGGAGACTCCCAGCCTGGAAGAGGGAGAGAGGGGAGACATACCCCTACTAGCGTCGCCCCAAGGCATCACCGCTCACAGCCTTGCCCCCCTCCAGCCCAGCCCTCCGAGCCCGAGCCCGAATGTGAATGGCAAGGGGTGGGGGGGACAGAGGAGGGATAAATAAATAAATAAAGTGACACCCAGTCCTGGATCAGGGCAGGCTTTGTTAGAGAAAATTGCAGCTTGATCTGCATAATGGGAGCTCTGGATGCCCAAGGCTATCTTTTTATTGCATGTGTGTCTGCTGTTATCAATTTTGTGAACGATTTCACAGGGAGCCTGGCAGACTTGAGCTGGAATAATATGCAAAGATGAGCTTTGAATAATGAATGATGTGCTTTTAAACCAATTCCAAAGTGTCTGTGATAGTACAATATGAAAAGGGGTGGTAAGTAATAGTGTATTTAAAAGGCGCTAGTATGTTTTTATTACTATATTTAAAAAGATATCTATATTATTTTTGTGAAATGGATAATATATCACAGAGTCTTTGATAATCAGCTAAACAATACATTTTTCTTTGCGAAAACTCTCCTGGTTTTACACAGTTAAATATACACTATCGGCACAGAGCTTTGTAACGCTTGGCTACCTTATTAAATATTAACTCTATTTTAATATTAGCTTTTAAATTTAATATGTTGACGTTCTGTAGTTTTACTTTAATTATGTTTTATAATTAATAACCTAGGACGTATGGTGTCCTTAAATGCTTTTCTCCCATAGTTGGGGCTCCTCTGCTTTGTGCTGTTTCGGGCGGTGCAGGCGGACAGGCCCTGCAGAAGCAGAGCCGGCTGTTTTGGAAGGAAACAGACCCGCTGCGGGTTTCAGCCGCGAGGCGGGCGCACGTGCGGGCGCCTGTTCACGCGCCTAGAGAGCCAGCCTTTTGCAACATATTTAAAAAAAACAACAAAACCAAAAAGAGCGTAAGCTGGGGAGGGGCAGCGGCTGTTTGTTTGCAAAACCCAACGCGGCCTTTTACCCCGCTTTCGTCGCCAAGTCTTCAAAGCCCATCTTCAGTACCTGAAAAGTT
This sequence comes from Crocodylus siamensis, assembly GCF_052110815.1. Lineage (NCBI taxonomy): Eukaryota > Metazoa > Chordata > Crocodylia > Crocodylidae > Crocodylus > Crocodylus siamensis. The sequence goes on along the minus strand of NC_143404.1, from coordinate 31,794,314 downwards.
GCGGGCCAAGCGCTGGGCTCGGCTGCGGGCCCAGGCAGCGGGAGCACGCGCGGAGCGCGGCCCGGCCCGCCCTGCGCCTGGCCGGGACGGGACCCCCGCCCCTCGCCGCGCGCCGCCCGGGCAGGGGGTCCGGCCCGGCCCCAAGAGGCCCCTGTCCCCACCCAGGGGCCAAGGGCGGAGGCGCGGCGCGGGCCAGGGACAGTGACCTGCGGGGGGGCGCCCCCGCCATGCCCGCCCTGAGCCAGGCGGGGCCGGCATCGGCCCACGGCCTCCGTGCAGCGTCGGGCCGGCCTCGCGCGTGGGCCTCGAGGCGCGGATCGCCCTGGCCGCGCCCCTGGGGCAGCACCAGGCCCCGCGATGCCTCGTGGGCGCCCCGGCAGGAGGGCGGAGCGGACAGCTGGGGGAGGGGGCGCATTAAAACGGGGCCCGGAGCAGCTGGAGCCCTTGTTTCGGAGACAAAAATGCAAGCAGGTGCCTGCGCCTGTGCATCCCGCCACGGGGACAGCACAGCCCGCCCGGGCCCCCGCGACGGGCACAGGCCGCTGCCCCGGCCCTTCCCTGTCACCCCTGCCCCTGTGCGGCCCGCGCCAGCCAAGACCCCTCGCAGCGGCTCCCGGTCGTGTCTTTCTTGCTCTTTCCATTTATTTATTGCATTTCCGCTTCCAGGCGATTGATCCCCGCGAACTCCGCGTTTCGGAGACCGCCAGGAGCTGCCGATGTCGCGGGACTCCGGGCTCCGATGATGTGGTGGTGGGGGTGGGGATCCCTTGAAGAGGAAAAATTCTCCGCCTGCAGCATTTGTTTTGCCCAGGTCTTGGGAAGAAGTGACCCGCTGGGCCGCAGGGACACAGGGTGGACGAGGAGCCGTCACAGGAAGGCATCCAGGTCTACGCACAAGAGCAGGTTGTGCGCACACCCCCAGCCACAGCCCGGGCGGCTGCAACCCGCTTGGATGCCAGCGGTGTTTATGTCCTGACAAAACGTCCCCCAGAATTGTTTTCCAAAAAAAAAAAAAAATTAAAATTAATAATAATAATAAAAAGAAACGAGCCCGTTTCCTCTCTCACTTCTCAAACCAGAAAAAAAGATGTTTTAAATCTGGCCCTTCAGCTCTTAAAAACAAAATGAATATTCCCAGCAGCCGAGTCCGCAGGCAGCGTTAGCTTTTCTCTGCCTTTCCCCCCTTTTTAAGCAGGAGGCTGCAGCCCCCGCGTCTGTGCGGGTTTGTGCCGGGCTTTGTTCTGGTCCGCTCTTACTTGGGCCTCCTACAACACCGGGATTCGTTATTTTATTCCTCAAGCAAGTCATGGGGGAGACAGACTTTCTCCTTGCAGAGAGAGAAGCACGAGCCATTGGTTGCTCGTGCTGGAAAGAATAAAGATCAGCTGAATCGTTTGTGGAAACGTGCGGTCCTTACACACAAAGCGGCGCCCGGCCCCGCTTCCCGCAGCCAGAGCGGCCCGGAGCAGCGGGGCCCGCGGAGCCGCCGGGGACGTCCCGCTACTTGCACCGCACATCGCGGCTTATTGACTACAACGATGACTCCCGTTATTTTTAGCTGTGCAATAAAGCAGGGGAGCTGTAGGCAGCCTATTAAGGCTCTTTCGCTTATTCCTGCACTTCTATTAGAGGCATATATTACCCGTGCTTCCCGGCTGCTCCGGGATGACTCTGTCGGGCTGGAAACGCCCCTCGCGCCGCGGCGGCGCGAGCCCCCCGCGGAAACACTTTGTTGCACGGAGTTTAAATCTCGCAGATTAATAAATCCTCGCAAAGAAACGAGGCTGCAGCCAAGGCCACGGGAATGACGCAGCTCCCGGGCTTCCTCCGGCGGCCGCGAAGGCCCGCCGCCCCCGCGCCTCGTGCCAAGGCGGGTCCCCGGCCAGGCCGCGGCGGCCGCAGGTGCGAGCGCCCCGCGCAGCCGCCCCCCGCGCGCGCCGCAGCAGGCGCCTCCCGGCCCGGGCGCGTCAGGCTTTCGATCCGTTTTGTTTTGCTTCGCCCCCCTTGGAGGCTGGAGGTGGCGCCCCCGCCGCCGGGTCCCCGCCGCGCCCGCGCCCCGCGCCCCGGGGCCCGCTCCGGGGCCGGGGGAGGCAGAGCCGAGCGCGCCCGAGGGAGAGGCTCTTTGGGGGACGCGGGAGAGAGCGTGTCCGAGCCTGGGAGGATGTGAAAAAACGTTGTTTACCATTGCATCACTCATGCACGTGCATCGCATTGCAAACAAATTTAACACTGGGCATTGTGCTTTTTATGTCGAAAAGCATAACACTTCATGAAGGCAGCCAAGCCCAACTTGGCTGCCTTTATCCATGGATCACTTAAGCACCGCCTTTAGCAAGTTAAGAACCTAAGACTGGCCATTTGCTGGGACTGTAAGTCCGTCTTGCCCAGTACTGGGTGTCACACAGGGGCAGAGCGGATGCTGACCAGGAGAAGTTGTGAGCTGGTAGCACCAGGGTTTTCCCCACTGTTCCTCTCTCACTTGCAGCCTCCAGCATTTAAGGTGGAGGAAGCTGTAGCTCAGAAGCCACTGATAGCCCTTTCTTCCAAGAATTTGTCCAATCCCTTTTTGAATGTGGCTAAATTGTCGGTGTCCAGGACATCCGATGGCAGCAAGTTCCACACTTCAACGACATGCTGCGCATTCAAAGTTTAGTCAAAGCATTGGATGTTACACTAGGCCAACCAAAGTATATCCAGATTACAAGTCACTTCATAGAAGATGGATTCAGGTCAAAAGTGGGCCACAACCAGCATGTGTAACAGCCGCAGCATATCACACTTCTCTGCACTTCTATGTTGCCTCATCAGAAAATAGGTTATCTGTGGTACTGCTACTCACTCCCAGAACAAACAGGGACCTGGGGAAAACCAATCCCAAGACGCTCAAAGTTGCCAGAAAAAAATAAACTTAAATAGGAGCAGCTGAGAAGAAATGAACCTCTGGGTAGGTAGCTGAACACACAGAGCACTATGCAGGCACCCTAGGTTCAGTGCAGCTCACAGAGTCCTAGTGCCCCATACAGCAAGAGTACTGGCCCTTGCAAGACACCCGAGTGCCTAGGTAGAGGAAGTTTGTTTAGCATCTCCCAGGCTGGGAATGCAGATGTCAGGGAAGTCAGAAGAGAATGAAGCAATGCTGTACTTTGATGCAGACACCACAGAGCTGACTCCTAGTCATGCCTTGAAAAGAAATGACCTTCCAGGGCAAAAAAAGGCTCCCTGGTTACACATCCTGAGGTATGGAGATGCTGAGCAGCCTACTGATGGAATGCCACACGCAAATCAGAGAGGACCTAGTTCAGAAGCCACACAGCCCAAATCCTCCTATGAGTTGCAAGAGCCCCTGCAGGCAGATCAAGGAGAAACAGCCGGGGTATCTGAGACCTTGCACTTCGGTGGTGTCTGGGTCAAGCTGCGGCATTATGTAATGGTCTCTGATGTCTTGCCACCTCTTGGTGGATGTGTTTGTCCCTGGCTTCTCAACTAGGTAACAGCAGAAAACAGGCTTCTGGAGCAGAGCACCTTGGAGAGGAAAAGAGCTTTAAAACAGCAACTCTTTTAAGAATGCCTTGTCCCACTGAGCAGAGGTCAGCAAGCCTGAGAAAGGCCATCTTCATATAGTGGAGGCAAAACTGATTCTTCAGTGTACCTCAAAAAGTTAGAGCCCACTGCACAGCCAGAGAGAGGAGAAAGAAAAGCAAGGGACCTCTTGGTCAGATGGGAGTTGTAGTATAGCAGCCTTACCAACCAAGTGACTGTGCCTCTGCTCAACTCCACCCCTTTTCTCTACTGGCAAGTCCAGTAGGGCAGAATATATACAGTGATAATGAATCTCTTAGAAGAGGTTGTGAAGCCTCTGAATGCAATCGAGGAGCCCCAGGGAAGGTGCAGAGACACCAGCTGGTGTCAAAACATTGAGGTCATGAGGTTGTTGGCAACAGTAACCCAGAACCTGTCCTCAAAAAAGTCCAGGAAGGAGCTGGTATCATTTCTGCAGGCAGCCCTGCACCTGCTCCTCAGCCCCTTCCCTGTTCTTCATTATACATGGCTTGGACCAAACACACACATACACATACCCTCCTTAAAACCTAGAGCTGTAATCCCAGGGGCATCCCAGTGAGATTGCTGCAGCACCAGTGCTCTGCCAAGAACCCAGCAGAAAGGAATCACTCTTGGCCCATTTGATTTGGGCAGAGAATATTCATTCATGTGTCTACAAGCAGGAGTACAGCACTCACGTCACCTTCAGATGTGTTAAAGCTGAGATGTTGTGAGCAAACAGGAAAAGCATTCATCACCTCTGGAAAAGACGGGTTGCCCACCTAGTTACCAGCTAGTTGTCTAGGTGGTATAGGAGTAGTTCTCAGGTCAGAGTATAGCATCCCACATACAGGACACTCTTAGGGACCCATCTGCATACTAGAGAGTGGCAGATAAAGTCCCTCCCAAACCTGAAGAGACTGAACACGAATACAAATATGAAGCAAACACTGGTCTAAGGGTTTAATAGTCATGATGAATTCTACCAAGGGCTATCTCCTAGTCGACATCCAGATTAAAGGGTGTGATGGAGGTAAAAACATCCCAAACTAAAAGCAAACTATACCCCACATTCAGCAACTAGGGCTATGAAGCTTTTGATTAGAAAATGTTAAGGAGCTCAGACCGTTCTTCAACAGATTTGTTAAGGACCTTAATAGCATTGTTTTAAAATCAGAATTGGGATAGAAAACAGGTCTACAGTTCTGCAAGAAAGAAAATACTCATTTTCTAAACATATCCCAGTAGTCAGGATTAAGATTTCAGGAATGTGTATAAAATGTGGAGGGCAGTCTGTCAGTATCTAGGGCTTTCTAGCAGAGAGCTGAACTGACAGAAAGTTTCTTCAAGGAGACCAAGAGGTATCCTGACATGCTGCTCCACTTCCCCAGTCACACAAGGCAACTCCTCAGGCAGCTCTGCTGTTGACAGCACATCACAGGCACCAGGCAAATACAGAGTAACAACACCAAAGGAAAGAGCTGCTTTGTGCATCTCCACAGACTCAGCTCTCAGACAGACTCTGGACGGCTGAAGAGAACTGATCTGCTGCCGGGCCAGTCTTCCTCAGCAAACCAAGTAAGTATTTCTTGGGAGCATCAGTGCCACGTAGTTGTGAGACAGAAAGGATTGTAGAGCTCTCTGTACCTTCTCCAGCAAGTACCGAAGCTGGGGCTTTTCGGTAAGGGCTCATGGATCTGTGCTAGATTCCCATATGACCATAAAGATCCAAGGTGTTCCAGTCACAGAAATGCATTGGTTTTAATTAGCCATCAGTGGCACCTCACCTGGTGCGCTGGGGTTGTAGTCTGCGGAAGCCCCAGTCATGTATATACCATCTCCTGCTGAACAATCCTGGTCTCCATGATATCCCAGACACCTACCTACCTCACTGGAAGCCAGCTGCATGCTCTTACCAGCATTGTAAAAACAGCACTACACAGGCAGGACTTACATATTTTGAAAGCAGCAACATTATATAATCCTTCCCATCTAGATACTTCTTTGCAACTGGATTATAGGTTGTCTCAGCATTTTTTAAAATCAGAGATGTGTGCAATGGATTTTTGGTTCACTGGAAGGACAGAGAATATAGGGAAAATCAGTTTTGACTTGAAAGAAACATTTTTTGAGTTAACTCTTTATAGATCAATTTTGAAAAAAGTCATATTGAAATGATATATTAAAATACAGTTTTAAAATATTGAAATGAAATGCTTAGACTTTTCCAAATATTTTTTCTGTTTCTTTAGATGGAATATGTTCACCAGAGTCAACTCAAATTTGCCAGTAGGTCTAGTCATGTTAAAACTGCATTTGTTAGCTAAGCATTTGCATTTACATCTCATAAAGTTGGAATCAAAACATAATGATGAGACTTCATGTCTAGGATCTCATAGCCCACTGGCACCTTCCTGACAGCACAACCCACCTTCCTAAAGGAGGAAAATCAGACACCAGCGAATGAAAGGGGCACACTGGAAAAATAAGCAAAATGACAGAAGTAAAAAAGGGAAAATTAGGGTGGGGGGAGGGGAGAATTGACTCATGGCCCCACCAGACTCAAACAATTCCCAAAATGCTCTTGGGCCAGGAAAATCACTATGGATAGGATTCATTTGAGAAGCAGATTTTTTTTTAATCAGGTCAGGTAATAATTTCACCTACATTCAGCAATGCATTCTTTAAGGAGCAGAAGACAGAAGCACACCCTGCGACTGCTTTCTGCAGGTCAGTGCTGAGTCCCTTGTAAGCAGACCCCATGATGAATCCTTCTCAGCTCCCCAAGAAGATGGCTACAGGGAAAACATCACCACCACTAACTCATAGGCACTAATATGTAGCCAAAAAAACCAAAACCGAGAGAGAGCTGTACATGCCACATACCACACGCAGTCTTACTCTGAAACTCCCTTAAAGAAAGATTGACTGTGTTCATATGAGACATGTGCATGAGTGTGTGTGTGTGTGTGTGTGTGTGTGTGTGTGTGGTGGGGGACTTGAGAGAGAGAGAGAGAGACTGAGACTGTGTGAGGGACACAGCGCACTGAGACAGAGGGAGACTGTGAGAGAAATACAGACTGCGTGTGACAGTTTGTATATGTGTGTAAAACTTCAGCCTGGCGCGCTTTCTACGCTCTTACACAGGTAACCATCAGTGACTGGCTCTCTTCTCCAATCCTCCATGAAGATACGGTTTCCAACTTGTGGAAGATATGAGACAAAGCTTCTCCCTTGGTTCTCCATCAGAACACAGGGAAGGGAAAGGACTGGCGCTGCTCATTTCCCTCACTCTTGTATGATTAATTGCCCTCCCAGCTCTGGTAAATAGCCCTCCTGGGCACATGCAGACAAGCATGCATGTGCCATTTGCAGCACCTCAAAGTCATTTGAGGTGTCACAAACCACACGTGGTACAGGTGCAAACATTTGCCATACTGGAAATTTGGAGCACCATACCAAAAATTGACACTGGAAGATCCTGGTGTCAAAACAAAACAAAACGCCACAAAAAAAGTGGTGCGGTGCATGTGGCAACAAGAAGTGCTACCAGAAACAGAGCCTGGTGGTCCAAAGCCATACTTTGGCTTCTGGCAAGATTGTGTGCAGCCGGATCAGCACCAGGGCCGCCCTGGGAGTCCCCCAGGGCTCCAGGTAAGGCTGCTAGGGCCAGCACAGTGAGCCTCCCCTACCCCACCCAGGACAATTTGGCACACACCAGAGTGTGTGTGCAGGGGTGTGCCCTGGGGCACAAAGCAACGGCACAAGTATGTGCTGCTGCTATTTGTGCTGCAGTAAATGAACGTCCCTGCATGTGGGGATGTTCCCCATGAGGCTTTGCAGAGCTGGTGGAAAGGGATCATGCTAACTTCTCCAAGGCATAGATCTATGGGAAGCTTCTGATGTCTGCTGTAGCTATGTACATTCTGGGAAGCCTGTTTACATATAAGCTACGTCAGAGTCCTTCCAACAGCACTCCCTCTCTGCAGACAGGTTAAGTAGAGTTGCACCACAAGTGAGAGATTCAGCCCTCTGCTTCCTGTGGACCAGAACACAGAAATTTGATGCAAGCAGTATTTGGCACTGTAGCATGTGGAATACATGGCCTGCCAAGACTGGAAAGGGAGAGAGATGCTGCATTTACACGGCTAGGCTATAGGAACAGCAACAACCGTAATGTTACTGGAGACCCAGCCTCAAATATGGATTTTGTTTGCATTCCCAGGACCCAGAGGCATTTGGGCTTTTTGCTACATACATAGAGGGGAATGGAGTCCCTGGCAGCACCTCTCTGAGATCATGATTACCACCTGCAATCCAGACATGCAGTAGGCAGGAAGAGCACTGAGCATCTTTGTATTCTCTCCAGACTGTGTGGTCATCAGGGTCATGTTGGCAGCAATAATATACACCTGCCAATGGCAGCCAGATAGAGGAACCACTCTGCAGATTGGCAGGTGTTTTGCCAAGACCACTCAGGCATACAAACTGACTGCCAGGTGCAGTGTGGTGGTGGGAGTTCTGTTGGAGCCTTAAACTCATTCCCTGCAAAGGGACTTTCCAAATCCCAAAAGTAAATCCCTGAATATTTGCTCTGCTAACAAGAAGGCAATTGGAAATGCCACTCCTTATGTAGATGTTGCAGCCCACAGACCCTGCCCCTGAACTGTCAGGGACTTCAATGCGCAGTCTGAAGTGAATGGTGCCAGTCTGACATCTCTGGAGACTGAAGTCATCTATGTATGCAAGGAACAGTATAGCATGGGCAGACAAAGGAGCAGGGCAAGAGTACTTCAAACTGTTCTGTCAATGATGGTGGATTTGGGGGTTATTTCTATTCGCTATTTATTTTAATAATATGTACAAATCCTAATTGTGGACCAGGACCTCATTGTGTGTGGCTCTATAGAAACATAGAACCAAAAGATGGTCTTCCATGAAGAACTGGACCCTGTGGTACCTTCCTGCAAGGCAGTGAACAGCCCTAGGCTGAGAATACTTTTCAATCACTGCTGAGCATAGCTTAGATGTTTTGACAGGCGTGTAGATGGGTAGAGAACTGGGGCACAAGTAGTGAAAGGCTCTGTAGCTCATTACCAACCCCCTGAACAACTCAGAAGCAGTCTTCCTGACAGCTTCCAGAAGCCAGCTGTGATTTGTAACAAAATGTACCCAGCCCTTGTACTTAAGTATGAGTCCATCTCCCCTATCCAAAGTTGTCCCATGCAGACGGAGTGAAGCCCTCACAATTAGCACTTAGGAGCTGATGTCATAGATGCTATTGTAGCACCACAAAGGGGAGGAATTCAGTCCTCAGTCTGAACTGAAAGCTCATTTCTAGCCCAAACCAAGACATTCTGTTTCCTTATTGGCGTCAGCACTATAGTAACATTCAACGAATCCCGGAAGCTTGATGCCTCTGGCTGTAAAGCCTTGGTTAAAATGTTGATGTCAAAATTTCAGCATGGGCCAAATGATCCATTATATTTGTTTTAGTTTTAATGTTTATATTTAATTATTTTTAAAATGAAGCATTTTGTTTCTGAGGTGAGAGGGACAGGCCTCTGGGAACAAATCCAAGAGAAACCACCATGGAATGAATGCCGAAAGCCTTTTAAAATGGTAGGTAGCGTTTGATAATAATGGGACATTAATTGATGCTGCATTACTCTGGAATTCCTATGGAACTGCATATTGCATCTGTTTGAAAGCAGAGGAAACTCAGCATGATTGATGCTATTACAATAAAGTCCAAATGAAGGAGGAATGATTTTCAACTTATATGAAGCACTGCTAGAAACTGAAACTAATTTCTTAATAGATAACCTAGTGGCCTTTGCAGATACCAACAGGTTGCAAGTCATTTTGATGATTTGCTACTATTTGCCTGTGGTGCCCTATCCATCTCTAAAAAGAGAACAAAACCTCACACTTACTGTGCTAAAAGCACAGGTCAAAGCCTTTTATCCTGGGGTCCACCCTACTGTCCCAGGGTAAGTCCCTGTGAAGTACCTGAAGTGACACTTTGCCCCAGGACAATAGCAGCCAATTTGAGTAAATTGCCATCCAAACTGCAAGGGTAAACTGAGCCCCACCCCCTTACCCTGCCCCTGCCCTTGGTCCCACCTGTTTGAAAGAGTCAGATCAGCTGCAAATTAAACCTGACCCATATTTTTAGCCTTAGAAAATACTTTTCATTCAAACTACATCACAGACTACACCCAGAACAGAAACAATTATGCATGTGAGCTCATAGACACTCATAATACAGGAATTGCCACACTTATAGTTTCATAGTTTCTAGGGTCAGAAGGGACCTGAGCAGATCATCTAGTCTGACCCCCTGCCATGGCAGGAAAGAGTACTGGGGTCAAACGACCCCAGCAAGATGTTTATCTAAGCTCCTCTTAAACACCCCCAGGGTAGGAGCCTGCACCACTTCTCTTGGAAGTTGGTTCCAGATCCTAGCCGCCCTGACCGTGAAGTAGCGCCTCCTGATATCTAACCTAAACCTGCCCTCTGCCAGCTTGTGACCGTTATTCCTGGTCACTCCTGGCGGTGCTCGGGGGAACAGGGACTCCCCCAATGCCTGCTGATCGCCCCTGACTAGTTTATAACAGGCCACAAGATCCCCCCTCAGCCTTCTCTTTTGGAGGCTGAACAGGTTCAGGTCCTCATAAGGCCTGACCTGTTGTCCCCTAATCATGCGAGTGGCCCTCCTCTGGACCCTCTCCATGTTGTCCACATCCCTCCTGAAGTGCGGCACCCAGAACTGGATGCAGTACTCCAGCTGCGGCCTGACCAGTGTCACATAGAGGGGGAGGATCACCTCCTTGGACCTGCTCGAGATGCATCTGTGGATGCATGACAAGGTACAGTCGGCCTTCCTTACTGCCTCCCCACACTGCCGGCCCATGTTCATCTTGGAGTCAATGATGACCCCCAGATCCTTTTCTGCCTCCGTGCTGACAAGAGGGGAGTTCCCCAACCTGTAGGTATGGTGTCAGTTGTTCCTCCCCAGGTGCATCACCTTGCACTTGTCTGTGTTGAAACCCATCCTATTCTCGTCCGCCCACCCTTGTAATCTGTCAAGGTCTGATTGTAGCCTGATGCATCCTTCCAGTGTGCCCACGTCCCCCCACATCTTAGTGTCATCAGCAAATTTGAACAGGGTGCTTTTTACCCCCTTGTCCAACTCACTGATGAAGATGTTGAACAGTGGGGGCCCGAGGACCGAGCCCTGCGGAACCCACTGCCCACTTCCTTCCAGGTTGAGAAGGACCCATCCACTACCACCCTCTGGGTGCGGCCCTCCAGCCAGTTGGCGACCCATTTGACTGTGTGGGTGTCTACACCACAGCCCCCCAGTTTCTTAATGAGAACGGGGTGAGAGACAGTGTCAAAAGCATTCCGGAAGTCGAGGAAGACTATGTCCACTGCTACCCCTGCATCTAATGATCTGGTGATCTGATCGTAAAAGGCCACCAGGTTGGTCTGACAGGACCTGCCACTGATGAACCTGTGTTGGTTGCCTCTAAGCATGCAGTCCCCTGCTGGCCCATGGATGTGTGCCAGCATAATTTTCTCAAACAGCTTGCCTAGGATCGAGGTGAGACTAACTGGCCTATAGTTTCCCGGGTCCTCCTTCCTGCCTTTTTTGAAGATGGGAACCACGTTGACCCTCTTCCAGTCCTCCGGTACCTCACCAGAGCACCACAAGTGCTCATAAAGCCGTGTCAGGGGACTTGCAATGACCTCGGCCAGTTCCTTTAGAGCTCTAGGGTGGAGATCATCCAGGCCGGCTGACTTGAATACGTCCAACCCCTCCAGAAGCTCCCTAACTAAATCCTCACTAACCCGTGGCCCAGGTGTGCCTCCCCCGGGGCCCGAGGGGGGCCCAGCAGGGAGGTGGCTGTTCTGGTCCCTACTTAGGAAGACGGAGGCAAAGAAATCGTTAAACATGTTAGCCTTGCTGTCTGGTGTGACAACCAAATTTCCCAATGCGTCCTGCAAGGGCCCCACATTACCCGAGACCTTCTTTTTACCCCCCATGTATTTAAAAAAGGACTTCTTATTGTCCTTAATCTGGGAAGCTAGTCCCAGTTCCATCTCTGCCCTGGCCTTCCTAACTACCTCGCTACATCCCCGAGCAACTACAGAATAGTCCTCCCTGGTGATGACCCCATCTTTCCATTGGGTGTAAGCCTCCTTTTTAGCAAGGAGACATTCCCAGATGCTTTTGGTGAGCCACGGGGGCTTGTGTGCTCCAAGTCGGACTGTTTATATGTTTACCTGGGAAATGCTGTTATGTCGCGGGGGGATGGAGGGGAGTAGGTTGTAGCTGTGTTGGTCTAAGGACATAGGCAGACAAGGCTCTTTGCGTAAATCTGTGTCTTTTATTAGATCAACTCAACTAGTTGGAAAATTCCCCTTAGCAAGCTTTTGGGAACAAACACCCTACCTCAGCCTGATGAAGGATGTTTGTACCTGAAAGCTTGCTAAGAACAATTTTTCCAATTTTTTGAGTTGGTCTAATAAAAGATATCGGATTTACCCAAAGAACCTTGTCTACTCATCATGTCTGGTGTATTACTGGTAGTTTACCAGTGAAATGTCATCACTGCAGGTATGCAGTGTACAGCAACAATACCCCCTGGTTTGGATGAAAGAGGACAAATGATATCACATCTGGCAGTAACCATGTATTTAGGTTGTCAGAATATAATTACACAACTGAGAATTAGGTTCGGACACTGGAACTAATTACCCAAATTCTAATGAAGATCATATGGGTCTTTACATTACACCACTAGTGCATGCAGCTTGGGCATTAGGTCAGGCTAAGTCTATCTTTTCAGTTAGACCCTTGACTTTTTGATGTCTCCTGTCAGCCCCAAGTATTCACTTGTTGTAGCTCTACATGCTATCATGGCAGTTGGTCATCATTAGATAAATCAGGCAGAAGCATGGACCTTTCTGTTATGTTGTTTAACAGTAGGAACAATTTGCATTTAGAGAAAATGATTTTAAAACAAACAGTCTACACACATCTATCTTCTTGGGATAGTTACCTAGACAGGCTGAGCTTCTTCACGCACCTCAGCTGAGCTCCTGAGTCTGCCTGGTTTCTCCAAACAATTTTTCCATCTCTGGAAAGGGCGTTCCCTCTGAAAGTGCCATAGCAGTTTTGATCTTTGGCGTGCATAGTCCTTCTGCTAACGCATTGTCTCTTAATAACACTCAGTTGTTCACAGAGTAGATTGCTTTGAACCAGTCTGTTTTCTTCCCGTTTGCTTTCTCTGTGGCTGCCTATTAAGGTCTAACAGATATAATTATCAGGAGTTATCTGATTGCCACATAAAAACTTGTGATATGAGCAACAGTACTGTGCTGGTTGTTTTTGGGTTGGAAGGGAAGGTGGTCTGGACTTGAAGATAGCCAGATATTTACAGAACAGTCTTTTATCATGGCCCCTTGGTTGCTTTCCAGACACTGGATCATATAGAACAAGTACAGCCAGTCTTGTTACTGAAACTGGTGGCCTAAGCACCTTACTTGCTTGTGTTATACTGAAAAGACCAGCCGCTCTGTTGTTGATTTCTGTGGCAGTTACTTAACTTAATCAAACTTCCAGTATTCCTGTATGGTGCATAAACCTGCACAAATATTGATGATAGTTTCTTTGTTGATGAGAACCATGTTTGGAATGCAGTAAGAAAACAGCCCAACAGACATTGTTGAACAGCCTTAATCTGGTCAAAAACAAAATATCTGAGTTTCATTTTTTTATTATTATTATTATTATTTTGCATGAAGTTATGGAGAAAGGGGGCCAAGGTTTTTCAGTACTGAACTCTGGTTTCTGGATTGGCTATTTTAGAATGCAGCTATTTTAAATTTGCCACGAACTGCAAGGCCTTTTCTCCATAGAAGATTGTTTTACCTTACCCCAAAGATAGATTTCATAGATTCATAGACATTAGGGCTGGAATGGACCTTGGAAGATCGAGTCCAGCCCCCAGCCCAAAAGGCAGGAAGTCAGCTGGGGTGATAGGATCCCAGCAAGATAAGCATCCAATTTGCTCTTGAAGGTGTTCAAAGTAGGCACTTGAACCACCTCTGATGGCAGGCTGTTCCAGACCTTGGGGGCTTGGACAGTAAAGAAATTCTTCCTTATGTCCAGCCTGAAATGGTCTTGCAGGAGTTTATGACCGTTCAACCTCGTCATCCCTTGGGGCGCTCTGGTGAACAAACGTTCCCCCAGACACTGGTGGTCACCTCTGATGAACTTATAGGTGGCCATCTTGAGAAGCATCTATGGACGCAAGCCAGTATTTGGTTCGCTTTACTAGCTGCAACATCGCACTGCAGGCTCATGTTCATCTTGTGGTCAATGATGACCCCCAAGTCTCTTTCTTCCATAGTGGTAGCCAGTGTATGACTTTTGTTTTAGCCAGCTTCACTTTAAGACCCACATTGTACATCATTTTAGTGCAAGACCTTTCCTTCACAGAAGTTTGTTTCGTCTTACCCCAAAGATATGACCTTTGTTCTGGTCAGGTTCACTTTAAGGCCCACATTGTACACTGTTTTAATCAAACTGTCTAGGTGCCTCTGAATGGACTTGAAGCTGTTTCCCTTGCCCACTTATAAGGTGTTGCCTCAGACAGTGGATGAGCTCCAACATGCCCCATTCTTCAGATATCCAGCTTAGCTGGTTCTTAGCAAAGGGGTTATGTAGGATTCAATCCTGTTTAATAGCATCCTATTTAGTGGCAGTAAGAGAGGAGAGAGACCATAGTATAAACCAATAGTCATACAATAAACCTTCAATTAACCAAGCCAACATGCAGTAATTCACATATCCAGCTCCACTATTGTTACACCCATCTTTCTGCAGTTACTAGATATTGACCATTTTTGTAAATTGGCATCCAACTCCCTTAGCCAGAAAACTCCTATCATCTGAGCCTCATTTATAAAATTATGCATAGTAAGAAGTATACAAACAGAGGGGTTTTCTGGATATGGTCTGAGATCCAGATCTTTCACATGACTGTATTGCTAATGAGGAATTCTTTGCTACATTGGTTAATATGGGAAGATGCACATTGCAGGCACAATATTTTGCAGAAACATTCAGGAAAACTTGAGACAGTGACTGAATATTATTTTCCTTATTATCTGTCTGTCTGTCTAAAGAGTTACCACATGTCACTGGTCCTTCTGCAATCCATCTTCTTCAACGTGTATTAGAAGCCATGTGGTTCACAGGTAAAAACTAGACTGCACAGGTCTTCTGTTCTTTTGTCTCTTTATGAAGTAAGAATTCCACTGTTTTGGTGATAAATAGATTACTGCTCTAAAGACCTGGACAACTCCTTTGCTTAAGATTGACAACTTCAATCCCAGATGATAGCAAAACAGGCACTGAAAACAAACTTGCTGGAGAAGGTGAAAAATGGACACAGCTGCAAATTAGAAAAATCAGCTTCATGAATACTTGGAATATCTGAGGTTATCTTGGAAAATAGCATTGGACACTTTTCTTTTGGAATGTCTTTGATTGTTGCAGGATCAAATGATACTGTCTCTAAAGTATAAGTTCTTTTGGGATAGAGCTGTCTTCTATTAGATATTTATACAGCACCTAGCACTGCGGGTTCCCAATCTCAGCTGGGGTCTCTAGGCATTGCTATGATAAAAATAGTGCACACATTAATAATTGATATAATTTTCCTTGTGTTAGCAGATGTGGATTGGTTATGCAGGAAGTCATTAGGAGCAGCCAAGAAACCAGGTACTCTTAAAAGTTCACCGTGACTATGGAAATGAATAGCTTTCCAATGATATTTTCAAGAGCAGCTCTTATCTCTATGAGTGAATAGCAATCACCTCTGTTTATATAGAGATCTAAAATAACAACAAATCCGGTAAATGTTATATATTATTTCCTATATTCACACAGGCTTTTATCAAATTGTTTGTTTGGTTAGGTAAATAGGCAGAGTGAGGTTTGTATTTATAAATGGGAAAAGTGCTATTTCAGATGAGTCAACAATACAACAGAGATTCTAGCTATGGGCTAAAATATTGCATTTTGTTGACATGAACCTGGTGAAGGATTGATGACTGAGGTCAACTAATCTTGGAAACTAGAAAACCTAGCCCTAATCTCTCTCTTATGGCTCCTCAGACTGCCTAATGCCATACTTCAGATTATAAAGGGTTACTGCATATGTTACTGCTTCTTTGATACAAAAGATTCTTTAAAAATAATATATATTGTAATTCATAATGTATGATAATAGTGCTGTCATGTGAAGGCACTGGAAGCTTTTAAGCATGTTCTTCTTTAGCCTCTGGCTCTCATGTTAATGAGCAGGCCAGACAATTGTTATTTCTTTTTAGCCTTTTCTGGACAGGTATAATTGGATAAGGTTTAATGCTGAGTAAAGTTACTGTGTAAATATTAAACACTTGAAGTATGTCAGCCACATACCATTAACAATGTAACCCATTCAAGTGGAAGACTAAAGAATAGAGAACATTATCAATTAGTTTATTACCAGTCACTGGTGAAGTAGGACTCTGAGGGTTTGGGCTTGAACAGGCATCTGAGCATGGACAAGGAAACAAGAAAAGTATATTAAAATGTAACAGAGGTCAGGCAAATTCTGGAGTCCCCAAACTAGGTTACTGTTCAGGCTGTATCCTATTTGTGTGTTCAGAGGCATACATGATTTTGGCTCCTGGGGATAAGAAAATAAATCCTAGTGGGAGAGTTTTGGGGAATAGGAAAATAGCAGAACTATTAAAATAGAAACATGGGATAGGGGATTTGGATGAGAGGGAAGACTTGTGGCTAGAGATTGACAAAGAAGAAAGATTTTGGGAGGATGAGAATGGGGTAAGAGGGAGGACAGTTTGGGATGAGGCGTGTGATTGCAGAAAATATATCAACCTACCTCTGCCACCTTCTCTTGGGTCCTTACCTTTTCTCAATTTCTCATTTACCTTGGCATTAGAATCTATGCCAGTGGTTGCCGTTTTAATGTCATCCATTTGCCACCTATGTGCCAGGCTGTCCTTTAGTGATCATGCTGGGCTGCTGGGAGAAAGTCTGAGGTGCAGCCTATAGTCACAAAGGGCACAACAATGGATAGAGAGGAAGACAGGATGGCCAGTGGGGAAAGTGTCAGGTAGCAGCTGGTCCCAAGTTCTGACTTCGTAAGTAATCAAGGTCTTGTGTCCTAGCACATTATAACTATATATATGTGGCAGGGACTGTTATTTATATTGCCACTCAAAATCCTCTCTTCTTCCCCGTCCAATCTGTGTAGGACTCACTATTATTTGATACTTAATTCAATACATTTCTCTGAAATTTAATGTTTGCTGAACTCCAAATTTTCATACTATGAAGCTAGCTAGACCTGCGTAGTGGATGCTGTTCACAGAGGAATGGGGGACTGGCAGCAAGGCAGGCAACAGTCTGGGCCAGTGTATATTCATTTTTGTTTCCAAGCAGATGAGGTTTCTGGTTTTTTGGTGAGGGGAGGATTAATTATTTCCTCCCTGTTCTGTACATGGGTAATGCCAACTTTACCTTTTGGTGTGAAGGATTTTCTCATTTCCACCTCCAACTGACAGGGGCTTCTTTCTAGCTACTGCCAACTTGTGTTCTTGAATCTAAGCTGTTGTTTAAAAAGAAGTATGTCTCTACTGCTTACAGTTATCAAGAAAAGTGAAGGCAACGTAACCAATGTATTGATGTTTGCCTGAGTTTTCATATAGCCTTTACCATTACTGGGGAGATGTGTGAACTATTGCATTTAGGAGTTTAAAATTGTGAAATTGGATGATGACAATACAAATGTCTTTATTATGAACATACACAAAGAGCACAGCTTGGTTTGTGGGTGAAATCTGGCACAATATTATTACCTGCCTCTGCTTGCTCCACAGTGTCCTGTCCCAGTACCTGCAATTATTTACTGCAGTGAATAAGTATATCAAGCTGATGTGTTAACTAAAGTGGCCAGCTAAGTTAAGTTAACACTGAACTATCTTCATACATTACCATCCAATTAAACAGCACTGAGATTAGATGAATGGGAGCAATGCGCATTTCTCTCAAAGCAATGAAATTCAGGTGGTCTGCAGATACAAGTAGACAAACATGCATTCATATATTCATACACATTTTGAAGCTCATCTTTATAACTGTAAAGGCTGCCTGACTCAATATTTTAAAATTAAAGTTTGGATTTTGCAGCAAGACTATGCACCCATTTAATTGGTGCCATAACTATGTTGTACAAATCAACCTTGAGAGCACAGTAAAGTCAGGGATAGGAAGAGGGAAATACAAAAGTCAAAGGGAATAGATAGAGGCAGTGGGCAGAGACTACCAGGCCTCATCTGGCCATCTTTGTTAAAATCAGGGGTAATCCCCACTTCCCTTCAAAACAACAGGGAATGCCCCTTTAACTTGGAACAACTTTAAGAAACACAAAGATATGTGATCACCCTATGCATATAGCATCAAATGTATTACTCCATAAAGGAGAGGACTGTATGACATCAGGTCTTTGTTAATGTGTGGACCTGACAAAGCAGTCAGCACCCCCAGATGGTTTGTTTCTGTGGTCCATTTTATTCTTCTTATTTTATACAACTATGCTCAGTTCCTGCCAGATTTTTCTACTAAATATGACTTTGTTTCAACACTTTTGTTGGGCAAATTACATTAGGGTGGATGCCGCAGGTATCCATTAAGGTTTATTTATCGGGATACTGTTTGGATCTCACGCTTATAAATAACTTATGTTATGGCTTTTGTTTGTAGAAATGTAACTTACATATTTTATTACGCTTTCTGTAAACCTCAAAAAGAATGTTGTCAAAGAAGCACTCTTAACAGCAATCTAAACTCAGGTACATAAAATCTACACTAACATTATTTTTTAATATGGCAAGGAAGCATGTTATCCCTCTATAGTTTGAAAGGTTTGCTGTCACCATAAACTCACACTACAATAAAACATTAAAAAGTCTAAGGAATTATTTTATAAAGTGTACATACACCAGTGGCTGAGTTTCTCCAAAGCTTTCTTATGCAAGCAGGACAAAATATTAAAACTTTGTATTTTCCTTGGAGAGCTTTGTCTGCCTCTCTCAGTCAAATACAATACAACCTATGCTAGGCTACTTTAAGGGATAGTTTATTTCCCTTTTTGGGGAAAAAGCTTGACTGGGATTTCTTTAGATGACTGCTAGTTTTGCACTCTGGCTATAAAACACACATTTTGGAGAGAATCAGATCTATATTCAAGTCCTGATCTGTTTATTTTAAAACAAGTGGTTGGATTCCCAAAGATCTCTTGAGAGGAAACCACCCTAGTAATTTTTCCGACTATTATGGAAGCTTAAACCTGGTCTTCCCAATGACATTATTCTCCATTGTTTTCACAACTTTCTCTTTTTAAAAAGCAGGTAGGTGGGAATTAAAGAACTCAGGGGGTGGAGGGAGAATACAACAATTACATGTATTTTGTAAACGGGTAAAGAAAAAAGAAAAGGTTAAATTCTGGCTACACCTGCTTTGACAGGGTCCTTTTGAAAAATTGAAAGTAAGAACCTTAAGAAAAAAGCTGGAGCCATAAAATATTAGCTCTATTTGCCATGCCATCCATTTCCAAACCTAAAAGCAGGCCTGTTTATATGGCTATCTACTCTAAATAAGTTCTGGTTGTCAATTGTTAACCAAGGCTGAAATGCTGTTCAAATACGTATATCGAGTCTGTCCAGTTTACAGGACTTTCCTTAGGATCTTCTTTGTTTGTCAGTTATAACAATGTTTGTGTTATAAGTGAACTTTCAGAAATACACTTCAATACTCCAGGGAGTCACTAGCCTTCTATTAGAGGAAGCCCCTAAAACCTGATTGCTGAGTTATGAGGGTACACAGTGCTCCTGTTCAATATGCGAAACTTAAGCTTTCAGCAGAGTAGCTAATTTAACCAGTACACTGACTGATCTGTGGACACAAACTTATTGTAGGCAACCAATATTTATTTCCTCAGTATGAAAAAGAAAACCAGAGAGTCAAAGAAATCATTAGTTTTCATCTGAACCTTTTAATGCAAATATACAGCCTCCAGGGAACTGATGCGGTTTATACAGCAAAACTGCCAAAAAAAGGGTGTGTGTGTGTATGTGTTGGGGGGGGGCAGTAAGAACCATATTACACAGAGTGGGGGGGGGAAGGGAAGCAGAGGACAAGTTGGGGGGTGAGGAGAAAGGAGAGGAAGACCTCCGCTGTTTGAAGTAGCTCACGTTTTGCAGCTTTCAGGCTGTGGCTTAATAACGGAGATTCCAGGTTCTTTTAAGGACTGAAAAGAAAGGTGACTTGACAGTTGCTAGATATGACTAAGGAATAATAATGATCAGCACTTTGGACAAAATTCTCAAACCCGGGCAACTAAAATTGAGCTCCTAGTCAACATTAAATAATTATATTATGCTTAAATAAAAGTGGCCTAATTCTGAAAGGTGCTGAGCATCCACAGCTTTTAGTAACCACAGTTGGAGTGTTTTGAGTATTTACAGGCCCTTAAACCACAGGTTATAATATTTTTCTCAGCTAAGCTTAGAAGTAGGAAAGTAGAAAACTTCTTAACTGATTGCCTCTTATACTGAGTTCTTGTAATTTAAAAATTTGTGGAAAAATATATGAAATCACACAGGAAAAATAGGTAAGTGTCTACCAGAAATTCTGATTTGAATCTCTTCTTCTACCTGCAATGACCATCTCATATTTTTATCCAGAAAGTGGGAAATGTGTTACCAAGTTATGCAAATATACAAAAGCATGATAAACACATGAAATAGATAATTTACATCTTAGTAAAAAAGACAGCAGCAATTTCTAATTGCACATAATAGCTTTTGTACATTATGAACTAATTGACTTATTGCTTAAATAGTTCAATTTTTGTTAAACCTCATTCCAATTAATTTGCGTATTTCATCAACCCACACAATAATTCATACCCACCACACAATGGAAATTAATTGTTCTACATGAACTCAGAGTGGATAACATTAAGCGTAAGCCTTACAGTACAGAAGGAATTTTGTTTTGGCACATATTGAACTCTTTACGATTCCTGAATAGGAGAAGATGAATCTGCTGAGTTTTCTATTTTAGATGCATCTTTTCATCTTCATTGTGCCACATACCACTCTAAATATGGGATATAAGTCTTTGTAACTATCTGCTTTCTTTTTCCAGTGGCAGATGATTTAATTCTTTTAAAGAAACGTCTTAACATTTAACAACTGTAGTATTTGTCTTTTTTTCTGGAATAAAGTCACTTGGACATGTACATCTGTGAAATGAAAATATTTCCTGTATCTCATGAAAGGTGGCAATACTACCTTTAATTTTATAATATGTAATATTTCAGATTTCTAACACACAGTCTTAGGGCTTAATTTTTATTCTTTTAGTTGTCATTGTTCTTTTCACTGGGAATGAAGTCTACATATACATGCAGTCGTTTTGTAGAAAAATATATGTTTTTTATTAATTCAAAGGAATTCATATAGAAATTACACTGCTTTCCACCTCTGTTTTGATCAAGGTGAACTGAGTGAAAGCGAGCTTGGATTTTTTGTTTATGTTCAAGGACATTTACTATTTTGTGTGGAACTGAGAATCATCAACTAATACAAGCTTAAAAGCAACATGCATTTATTATGTTCTTTGGTTACGTATTGTTTTTACATCAATTTTGTAAATGTAAAAGAACCAGGGATAATAAATTTTGATATGAAAGGCTGAAAATGTTTTTTAAGCTAAGACTGATTTTACATTGTCTTCACTATAATAAATTCTTATATTTAGGCCAGAAATATAAAAAGGCAGAAGCTTTTTTAAAAAAAATAGTTTCTATAAGAGTCAAAATCTACTAACAATATGGCCAAATCCAAAACTCTTAAGTGTCTCTTTTCTAATTAGTGCTCTGGTACGCAAAGTCAGTGTCAGCTCATCATATCTAAACTGCTTGGTTCTGTGGCCCCTTCGTTGCGTAGCGCTTCTGCCATGTCTCTTCGAAAGACTGACATGTTCTGGGTGAATCTAGGCAAAAGAAAACCCAAAATGCTTAGTTAAACCAAACTGAGTACTTGTGAATTTATTTACATATAAACAATACGAGAAAATAAAATGAAAAATTAAAGCCAAACAATTTAAAAGTAGGAAAAATGCTCACCTTTATGTGCCATGTTAATTACCCTTAAAACAGTGACTTCCCAACGCATTAAAAACACCATATCTGAACAACATATAAATTCAATCTAGCATAAAATAAACATCTTATTTGGTAACAAGCCATCTCAGCCAGCTAAGAAACAGGAATGTTTATTTCTACCCTATGGTGCCTCTAAGAACAGGCCTCAAAAAAAAGCCCCGATGGATGGCCTTCTGCAACATGTCCAGAAGGTCATCAAATTCAAGTCATTTTAGGCCTGTTATTCTTTCTAGGGAGTGATGGTGAAGTACACCCTGTCTCTTGTGAAGTGGGAACAATTATAGTTCTGGCACAGACCAAATTCTCTGCATTATCAGTGTAGGTAGAACATTCTCTTTTACTGTATGTTGGCAAGTGTAGGAGAGTGTGAGAATAACTGGAATCTCACATATTATACCTTTTTTTTTAAAATATAAAAATAAGGCAGGTCCTTTTGATCCTGATTTGTTTAAATAAATCATGGGAGATGGGGTGAATATACAGAATACAATTTTTAGGGGTCCAAAAATGTGTTAGGGATAGCCCATAATATTTCAGCACTATCACACCTGAATCTGGATCCTAGCTGAGTCCTGTCCCAATGATAACCCAAACATGATCCAGATTTGACCTGTTCCTTAGTCCATCCTTAGCTAAAACATAACATTTCCCTGCCATTTATCATGTCAGACATCCATTTCCAGTAACAAAAATGTACTTTACTTCTCATTTAAAATGGTAGGCATATTTCTGCCTAAGATTAGCAGCTTCTTCCTTTTTATTTTAATGTTGCACCTGTTGCAGCCATTATGCTCTTTTGCTTTTAGTTGGTCAGGTTTTACAGGCTCAATAAAGACAAGTCACGACAACACATGTGAAAGAACAACACTTGTGAATTATAGCTAATGGCTCATTTCTGTAGAAGGATCTGTGTGGACTGATGTAAGAGATCCAAAGCAGGATTGCAGGCTGGTGTAGGAGATCCAAAGCAGATCTAAGGATTTCCTGTACGAGGTCCCTCTGAAGGATGGGGCTGGTGTGTCTTCCTCTTCAGGCTCTGCAGCTCATTGCAGGCTGCATGCAGCAGCTGTGTGATAAGCTGGTGTTGGTATGGGTGATCACACAATGTGGGAATACAGGATGCAATTAAGCTGTTTGTGCGTGTAATTTTCTTTTTTACTATTGTGCTATTTCATTGCTAATGAGAATTGATTTCTGCTCAGTTTAGACATTTAGAATTAAACACAAATCTATCAAAAAAGACTTTCCCAGAGAGTTACAAAGCACTTAAAAAGAGCCCAAAATAAACCTCAGCTCTTTTAGTCTTTTAAAATATTAAAAATAAACATAAAAATATACAGGTATGAGAGATTACTTTTTGATAATGTGGTTGCTTAAAAACCTTTCCAAGCTAGCTGGATGCTGCTGCTGTGAAAAAGAGTTTGTTTTATTTGAAGTGCTATTTTCTGGGAACTCTTCTAAATAATACCTGCTTGCACAGCTCTAGACGGCTATATACTTAGCTCTAATTCTAGTACCTCTAGGGGGGTGTCCTCAAATGACTCCTCAACATTCCTAATGTTAGAATATTACACAGATTATGGATACAAAAGGCTTTCAGAAATGCGTATGTCTGAATTTAGTGTAGTGCACTTGGATTGAAGTCTTTTTTCTGATCTCAGAATAGAGACAGCACAGGTAATAGCATCACAATATACTCCATACTGCCTAGCCAATACATCCAACAGCTTGCCTGGAAATGAAAGGCGAGTTTAGCTTCTTTGTCTGTTCAGCTCCTGCAGGTCTCTCTGGTGAGATAATGTTGTGATTTTTTTTTAAAAATGCGAACGTTATGAGCTATAATGCAGCCCTGAAACACACTTTACTTAGGATATATAGCATGATTCTCCATCTCTTGGTATCTTCAAATCATTGGATGCCTTTCTAGAAAGTGTGTTTGGGTCAAACAAGTTACTGGGCTCAATGCAGAGGTAGCTGGGTGAAATTCCATGACTTGTGATATCCAGGAGGTCAGACTGGAGGATGCAATAGCCCCTCTTTTGGTTCTAAAGTCTAAGAATCTATGAGTAAGGCAGCAGTAAATGACTATAATACCAGAATATTTTTTTCTTAGAAAAGAATATTTCCTTAAGGGTATTCCCCTGAAGTAATTGCTAGACATGAAGTTAGGGATGTCAGCTACAAACTGTCTGCAATCACTTCATTTTTTTTTTTAAAACAAAAGGATTATTCAGTTGCATCAATCCCCATGGAGCTTGCAGGTGTGTCAGCTTGGGTCTGTGCAACTTTCTCCCACCACCTGTGGCTTCTTATCTCGATTCGCAGAGTAGCCATCTCTTGTTCTTGCATGTGACTCTCTGATTCCTATCCCTCTCCATCATACGGGGGAAGCTGCACGTGATGCATACTGTGTGGACTTTTCTACAGTAATGGATGTGGTCTGTATATTACAATATGTGGTCTCTTCAGACTCTGTAATGCCCCCCAAAACACATGCCCATCACACCCGCAGTGACACATGTGGAGTTCATAAGCTTAGTGCTAGGGGTAAAGGAAAATGATCAATTCTGCAGATACCAGAATGCATACAAAAATGTATTTTAAGAGAGATCAAATTCCACCAGTAACCCTCCTTTCCCTAACACCAGTACTTGCCAACTACAAGAAATCAGAAACACATTTGGACTTTCTCAATTAAACTGTCCTGGAAGTTTTACAAGGGACAATTACTCAAAATATTGGAGAAATAAAAACTGCTGATTAATTTAGGCTTTATTTCTTTCATATGCCTTTGAGACTTTGTCTAACACTTCCCAGGAACTTCTACACCTTGCTAACATAGGATTATTCTTGTGACATGGTAAGGGTTTGTTTGGTGGAATAAAGGTTTTTTTGGGAAATGTAAATACATCTGTCAATAAAAGGCAAATGTGAACTGAATCCAGCTGGCTTCTCCTTTTCTATTTTAAATTACACTGATTCTTTTATAGTGAAGGAGGATATGCATACATTGTCAAATGTGATTTCTTTAAACAAAAATCAGCTTAGCAATATCAGTATAGATATTCAAGAGCTCCCATCTTATAGTCTCCCTTTTTTGTAGTTCCTCCATTAGTTGGCTCTGGGATCAAAGTGGCACTTGGCTGTCTCAATAATTCTGCAGTATGCAAGAACATGACATTGGTTTTGGTTAAGAGGATGATGAGTTGTAGGAAGAGAGAGAATGGCTCTCCCAAGAAAATGGGGTATTTTTTTCTGCAGAGGACAGGGTATAGCTGACAGGAGGAAGGAACACATATTCCTTAACAAGCACTGCCTTTAGGACTAACCTAAGGAAATCTGTGTGACCAAGTAACTGGATAATTATGAGCTGTGCTAGCTTCAATTATTAAGTTTAAAGGACGATTATTTGGTAGACTATTACCTTAGTTCAGGTTAGCCTCAAACACCCGCAATGTTATGTTATTTTCCAGGCTGCGGTTTTATTTAGCTTTCTCATTCAAGGCAATTATGGTGTTGCAAGCTTACCTGTCTCTGTTCTTTACCAAAAGGTTTTGTTCGACTCCTTCCATTAGGTTCCTAAAGCACTGGTTAAGGACTTCTCGCTTGCTGTCAGGCTGGCTGGTAATCAAGCTTGCCCTTAATTCACTGAAGTACTGTGATTAGAAGGCAGAAAATACTTGAGAACAACTGTTTTAAATAAAAAAATGGAAGCTACTCACCTATACATGGAGCTGTTTGAGGGACCATTTTTCATTCCCACCCAGTGAGAAGCTTGTGATGGTGCAACCTGGACTGCTAAAGGCTTTTAGCAGCACGACCCACTGAAATGCTCTTGTGCCCCAGTCCTTGCAGCTTGGACTGTTTAGAGGGCCAGGCTATAAATGGGGATTCTGGGACACTGACTGCCTCAGTTCCTTCCACCCACTGTCTTCTCTATTTGCGATTAAAAAGAGGACCCCCAAGCAGAGGGGAAGAGGGCAGGGTGTGTAAACGTGCAGAATCCACCTCAAAGAACTCCAGTTACAAGGAAGTAACCTTCATTTCTTTGTCCAGCAGCCTCACTGCATACCCCCAAGCAGTATTCCTCCTTCTGGCAAGTAGAAAAAAAAAGGGCCTTATTAAATAGGGATTGCAGTGGTGCTTTACAAGCTGGATATCTGATCTAGAGGCTAGATGTAAGGGATGCTAGTCTGCGGAAGTATGCATTAGGCTTCAGGTGGCAGCTCCACAAGTTTCAGATATGAAAGTATATCTAAGGACCAACCATGGAGATAGCCTCCCTTTCACATTTTAAGCTTTTCTGGAAGAGAAGCAGATCTGTGTTTGTTTCTTCTCTTCAACATGAAATGTAACCAAGGTGTGAAGCCCACCTTCTTGCGAGTGACAGGGATGCTGAGAAGAAACTAGCAAGTTTATGCACTGGTTAAGATGAAATTCTGTTACTGCTTTTCTGCTGCCTGCACAAACACATTCTCTCAAACTATAAAAACACAGGATTGGAAGGGACCTCTTGGATCACTGAGTCTGGCTCCCTGCTTAGCAAGTTCCATCTAAAAACATTAAGTTTTCTGGCCCTGAGTCCTCAGATTGAAAGGCTGTTCGGAACACAGCCTGTTCAAGAGATTCACTGCTTTGATGATTAGAAACTTTTTTCCACATTTCATGTCTCATCTACTCATTGCCATTTTACACCCACTTATTCTTGTGCTAACACTATCGGTTCTTCTTTGTCCCTGGTGTTTACCTTGATATATTTTATAGACAGCAATCACATTCCTTCTCAGCCTTCAGACTAAATTATCCCTTTCTAGTAAGATAGGTCCCCCATTTCCCTTGACCACCTTAATAGTTTTTTTCCTGAACCTTTTATAGAGCTGAATTAATCTTTCTTGAACACAGGTGATTCTAGAATTGCACACAACTTTTCAGAAGAATTTTCATTAAGTACCTTATAAAATGGCATTGCTACTTTACTATCCGTTGACACACACTGCCTGATATAGTCCAAGATCACAGTTGCCTTTTACATGGCTATATTACAAGTGTGGCCACTCCATATTAGTGGTTCATAGTCATGTGATTAATATACTCAAAGTTTTTCTCCTCTGCTGTTACTTGCAACTTTTTTTACAGCAGAAATTAATCCTTAAAGGGTCTGACTTTGTATTCTGCACTATTACATTTATTTTATTCCAGTTCAAGTCACTGAATTCTTTCTGCATAATATTTTTAGCCTCTCTGTATTGGTGATGTCTCTCACCTTTTTGTCATCAGCAAATTTCATTACCATATGCCTTTTTTATGCCAAAGATATTAATGAGAACTTTACATAGATATTTCAGGATCAATGCTTAATAAACACCATTAGTAGTCCTAATAATTCCTTTTTCGGAACCATCCACTGTTATCTTCCCTTTAGTCAGTTCTTTACCTGCCTTACAATTCTTCTCCCAGTCCCCATCTTCTCTACTTTAACTAATAAATCCTTTGCAGGACTGTATCAGATGTATTACTGATGTGCCAACAGGTCAGATCTACTGTACTTCTCTCAAAGATAATCAATTATCTTCTCAAAGTAAGATAATGGGTTAAGGCTGGCATAATCTTAACTTCGGTAAACCCACACTGCTTTGGTGTATGCTTTTTAATTATTCTGTCCTTCAAAATTTATTCCACTGTCTTACATGCCAATGTGGTCACACTAATGAATCTATAGTTGTATGGACCATCCCACCCCTCTTACATACAAGTACTACATTTGCAATTATTTAGTCATATGGTACAAACTGTAATGTGCTATATTTTGTTAAAAATTCTTGCTACCAGTCTTGCAGTTTCATGTGCCAGTTATCATGAGGCAGAGATTATCTCAGGCCATGTTTTTAGGCTCAGTTGTATCTGATCTTCCTATGTTTACAATAGGAGCACCTATGTTCAAATCCAGCTAAAGAGACTGACAAAATTTGTGCTGGGACTTTGATAGGCTTTCTATTCTTCTTGGGATTGGAGTTGAGGCGTACTGATGAATCCCTGCGTTTCAGAACCCAAGATTTAACTAGTGTTTCTGTACTAACATAGCCTCAAAGGGCATTTTTACATGTGTTTCTGACATGGTGATGGGTGCTTTCGATTAGCAAGCTGTGCTAATTAAAAACGCCCATGCATCATGTATATCAGTGGCGCAACGTGCCTCTATGCTGAGAAAATGTTGGTGGTGCATTTTGAACTGAAGCACATTGAACATGTTTTAGTCCATTGTGCACTGCCGCCATTTTCTCAGTGTGGAGGTGCACTGTGCCACTGTTATGTGCGATGTGCGAGGCTGCCAGAGTGCATCAATTTATGTGCTCCAGCAGACTCTATTAATTAAGTCTGTTCTGACATGCTGGATTTCCAGCATGTCGGAGCAGGCTCCCTGCACGTGCTTAAGTGCCCAAAGAGATTCTGATGCTCTTTCTGTCCCCAGCATGATGGTGCTGCATACAGGACAATGAAAAGGTGAATGACCTTTCCCCCAGTAGGCCAAAATGCACATGGGGATGCAAAGTAGGAAAAATGCAGCACAAAAGTGTACATGAACCTGCAATTCTTCATCCTTTATTTCAAATTTCAGAACCAAGATCTGCACCAGGGCACTAATATCTTTACTAAAAATAAAAACAGGATAAAACCTTAAGAAAAGTAGAGCTAAGTAAAACTTAACTAAACTTTGAACATAACTTTGTGAATGGTCCAGTTTAATCAATCTGGGGCCAAGCACCCAGTTGTTTGGAAACCACTGATGTGGGTTGACACACTATACTTCCCTTTTATATTCCAATTCTCGATACATATTGGGAACATCTACACAAGACTTGTACTGCAGAGCTGACTAATTAGCTCTGCAGTAAACATCTCAGCACCTATACATGGACCTCTATTAGGGAACACAAAACTAATGAACTCTGCAGCAGAGTAGTACTTGTATTTACAAGTATTACCCTGCTGAGAATTATTTTTTGTGAGCAGCAACGCATACGTAGATGCTGACCTGGCTGGCTGGGGCACGATGGTGCTTCAGTGTGGAGGGTGCCTGCCGGCTAGCCCTGCACCAAAACTCCCTCATGTCCCAGCCAGCCCCCCCTGCCGCACACTAAGCCTGGTTGGAGCAATTCTAGGCTGGCAGGCTGACCCTTCTGCCAACTTATTCCACGTGGTGCACATGGATAAGCTCCAGAGCCAATTGCTTCAGGGTTAGTTACTCCTGGGCACGCTGTTTGAATGGTGTTCCCAGAAGCAAACAACTCTGGAGCTCCACAGTTTATTCATGTGCACTAAATGCATGTGAAGACGCGCCCACTCAGAGACAAGAACAGCTCTAAGTGTTTTACAGACACTACTGTAGAAGGATCCACTCACTTAAGTCCTAACATTGGTGTATCCCAAAACACGTGGACATGCAGAAACACAAGATAAATCTGTTCTTTTAGACCGAGATTTTCAAAGAGGTCTAGTAGATGCAGGGGTTTGTACAGATAATTGAAAATATACAGAGATCCAAACTGAAATGCCTTACCTGTCAAACAATCTTCAAATTAAACATATACAGGTTTCCCTCACCAACCACGGGGGCTAGGTTCCTGAAAGTTCTCGTGGTTGGAAAAACCATGGTTGGTAACACAAAAGGCTTATGGGAAAAATGGGGTTAGGGACCTGAATATGAATAATAAAGGAACATACAGTGTATAAAAATCATTTTTATTTACCTTTAGTACAGGGGTTGTCAACTGGGGGTATGCGTACTCCTAGGGGTACTTAGACAGGTCATAGGGGTATATGTTGGTGGGCAGGGACAGAGCACGCCTGGGGTGTGATGGCGGGTTCTCCCCCAGTGCGGTTACCTCTTACCCAGGGGAGGGGGAAGGGAAGGGATGCACTAAGTGCCACCGGCCTTGCAGAGCACATCGCAGCACCTCCTTGCTCCCACCTGTCTGAATCATGGCATGGGGCCGTTTTGTGCCTGCCTTTAGCAGTGCGCAATTGGACAGTCAACAGCCCACAGAGCCACGACCAGCCATAGGAAAGTGGCGTGATATGCAGTGGCCGCCACATGTGAGCACCGCCCCCCCAAGCACTGTCACTATGCACAGCCCTGGGAGGGCACAGTTGAGGGGCTGATGGGTGGCCATGGAAAACTGTGGTAACTCAAAAGTGCATAATGTAGCCAAAATGGTATAAAGAATATTAAGCGTGGAGACTCAAAACCGTGGTTGGCAAAACCATGGCTGGCGAGGGAAACCAGTAAACATCAAAACTACGGTCTTCTTTAATCTTGTCACAAACCCAGAATATTTTGAGGTCTTTATGGAATGTCATGCATGCTTTCCTGAATTAGGTTACCTGATATAGGGTATTTGTGTTTCTAAATAGCTAAAGATAAGCTATGTCTAAGTTTGTTATTTGTATGTTTGCAGGAGTTACAGTGTTTGATATGGATGTAGTTCTATACCTTTGTATGACAGCCACTCAGACAGGGTGAATGAGATTATAGAACGGACAGAGGCTATTCACACGTAGAGGAATGAAAGCCTAGATGGTTGGGAGAAGCGAATGCAAGAGTTTGTATTTACATAGCTATGCATATTGGGTGCCAATGTGAAGTGCCAGGGCCTAACCCAAGCAGGAGAATTTCTTTTTAAGGGAAATACCCTTCTACCCAATGAGTATTTGATTAGAACTGGAAGACTGGACTAGTAATGTTTATGTCTGAAAGAATGTAAATATTTCTCCAGTCAATAAGTGGGTTAAGTTAAGGTGTCTGACTGGTCAAATGAATAACCTTAGAGGGCTGGAAGTTATACGCATAATATTTGATCTCCAATAATTCTACTGAAGAATGGAAGCGAACAGATAAAGGCAAGTATCTCTGTCTGTATTTCAACACATGGTTACTGATTTCTTATGTCTTCCCTTGTTTTTTATAATACATCTTTTTGTTATCTTTTACAGCTTCCTTACTGTCAGTGGTACATGTGATTTCAGAGCATTTGACCATACAGGCAGGCCTCTTCTAAGGTGGGATCTATTATTTCTGAGCACATGACTGGAGAAGGGTGTGATTCTTTTAGGTGGAAAAAATCCCCTCAACTAAGAATTGGCAAGACCTAGGTGAGGCAGATAAAGCTATAGGTCAGGGAGGTGGCCCTTGGAATATCTCAGTCTGTTTTCTGTGGTCAAGCAGCAGATGGCAGGGCTGAAGGGAACATTTTAGGGTGCAAGAATACCCTGAAAGTGTGTCTCAAAGGTGTAGCTGGCTGCATCTGGAGTCAGGGTGTATCACACTGCTGTCCAAAAACAAACAACCTGGGCACACAGAAGACCTGCAACAGAGTTTAAGGTTGCCAAGTTGGGACTATGCCTGTCCATTGGAAGCACAGAAAGAATATGTGTTTCAAAACCAGACAGGACAGAAATCTTGCACCAAGAGGGGGCAGTTTGTCAAGCAGCCATGTTCAAAATGTTTTACAGCCTTAAAGTTTATAATGAATAGAAAGCCAGGGCAGCTGATGGAAAATCTGTCAATGAACAGCACATGCAGAAATGAGGCCCCAACGTGATAATGGAATAGATTATTCAGGTCAGGTCTAGAATAAAAAAAAAATCTTTCAAGATTTTCCAAGAGTTGGATTTGTGACCAGTGGTCTCAAGAGGTTTCTTGAAGCTGGCTGTCATGAAGAGAAGCATTGTTAATATCCTCCAGCATATGGGATGGTAAGAAGTTTTTCCTAAAAACTGTCTTCATCAGTTTGAAAATTAATTGTACACACACCTCCAAATAAATGATGAACTTGGTTTATCAGTAACATTGTCTCTCAGGAGTTTCTCTAGACCCTAAAGAAATTGGAGAGGCTTTTTAGGCATCTTCTTCAATAAACTCTTCTTTAAAGCCTGTATTTTGTTTGGTTAAAAGCAAGTAAGAAGGAACTGCTGCTTTAATGTCTTACTGGTGACAGGATTTCTTGTAGGTTTGCCTGCCACCAAGAGCCAGAATGACAGTATGTATGCAACTCAGTGCATCCCTGGTATAATTACTGGAGTGAGGTAACAATGCAACAAGCCATTTTTGAACTGCCCCACACTGCTCTGGGGAGGGCTTTACAGAGGCGAGATAAAATTACTGATTCACCATCTTTCCAGGGGAGGCTCCTAGTAGTGCTGCTGTGGCACCTAGAATGCATTTCCCACTCCAGCACAGCCATTCCTGTTGATACAAGCACATGCCAACTACAGTCATCTGCATCCATGGGACAAATGTGTTCCCTTATACTTGAGCTGAATTATGTGGCTGATTTAAGAGCGGAGAAGCTCCATCAAAAATGGAACAAGTGCCCAGGCAGAGAAACTGCAGCATGAGTGACCACCATGGTTGCTGGCCAGCAGTAACTGTAGCAACAGCAACCACGTCTTGAATTAAGGGAATCAATTTTCAATTAGTAGTCTATCTTTGTGCTGGAATGAGTTAAGATAATTTCTGCAGCTACAGAACTACAGCTATATTTTCTATAGCCCTCCACAACCGAGCCTGGAGGTACAGAGGGTGAAGGCAATCTAAGGGGGTCTTCACATCTTATACATCTTCAGAGCAAAACCTTCCGAAAAGTGACTGGACAGAAGTCATTCCCTTCCTCTACCTTTCAAAAGGGAAGGTAACGTAACTGAGTTGCTACTAAGTAAAGGTGCCACGGTCATTAGAAATAGTCTAATTTCAGCAGAAAGAATAGTTTGCTAGTTGCACATTGATTCCTCATGATTCACAACTGCAAGATTTTATCTTCAAGTGAAATATTTAATTTTTTCTTACTCTAAAGCAGCTAACATCAAAAACACATAATTAATATGTAGTCAGGCTAATACTTAAATGCTATAAATCAGAAGCATTATATAAACAAAAGTGTCATCTTGAACAAGATTGGGAATGCACAAAACTACTTATTTCCCAGTTTTATAATGATGCAGTGACTCAGAGCAGATAGAAAATGATTAGTTTTCCTCCCAAAGTAGGAAATATTGCTTCCATCTGTAAAGTATAATATTGTGATGTCATAAACTTTTTCTAAACACTGAATTTGCCCTTATTCCCTCTCAATCATTTTAAAAGAACTGCTCTCTCTTATAGAGCTTGGATTTAAATCACAATAACACACCAAGAAGATGAATGACAGTGCTATTGGATATGGCTAAAATTGGATCCTTCAGCACAGGTGAATGATGAGACAGCGCTTCTCTTCTTGATATATTTTCTTCTTCTATTAGTTTCCTTCCATAGCTGGGATTTCAGTTTGAATTTTAATGTATGCGGCTGCCGCTAATCTTAGTGTCTTATTTTTTCCCAGCACCCTCTTATTGTATAGACAATTCATTCTCCAAAGCAGTAATACACTGCCACTTGTGACTGCCCACGAGATAAAGCAATTCAGAATAAAGTTAGAACTAGCTGTGAAGTATGGAGAATACTACAGGTCAATATCTTCAGCAGCAATGCCTTGCCATATGGAGCAAACTGCACATATTTAGACTGGCTCACATGAATTTGCCAAAATTATTTCCTTTTCAGACAACCGTCTGTATCATTGGCTCTTAAACCTTTTTAGGCTGCATGCCCCTTTTCAAATTTATTATGGTGATGAGTACTCTTATGGTGCTGGGCTATGGACACTGTAATCTCTCCAACAACAAAAGAAATATTGAAAAGCTATTCTTCAATATTTTTTCCTTCCATTTGTATTTCCCTTTCCTTTCTTCTGCTTTCCCTGTCCTTCCTCTCATGTACCTTCTAGAAATTTATCACATAGCCCTGTTTGAAAAACACTGGTCCATAGTAATCTACACAGAGCATACTGAAATTCATAGTTTCAGATCTTCTAGAAGGAACAAACTGGAGAATGCATTCTAGTCTAGGTTATCAGCCTGCAAGCAGATGATCTGAACCTTAGGAAATACATCTAATAGTTACAATTTATACAGTTCAGAGAAAGTCCCAAAAGAGCAATTGCTTTTGCAAATCTTTCTGGAAGAGCTGAATTAGAATAACTGGAAGAACTGGTTTTCTTGCTACATTTCCTATCTATGGCCTTACTTAAGTGGAGCGGGAATTAAATTTCTGTGTTTGTAGTTTCTATGTCCAGTCTAAGGCTGGAAGGGCAGAGTTGCAAAAATTAAGAAAAAGGTGAATTGTAGTTTTGTGATTCTTAAGTTGTATTTGAATTTTTGGCTGTAAGTTTGAGTGGATTCTTCCATCAAGCAAACTAGGTCATTTACCCTTTGTGAAACAAGCTGTCATACACACATATAACTATGGGCTAGATACCATCCTTCTCTCTTTCTGTGGAATAACTGCTAAGTAATTTCAATTCTGAGATTAGAAATGTGGGATTCTATGAGCAGTGGTCCCACTCGTGTAGGGACAAGAAGGGGTCATGGAAACCTGTGAGGAGTAGGACCCATGGCTTCATATTTATCCTACTCAGTACAGACACTTGTAGATGCTTTAATGTTTTCAGACAAAATGTTCCTTGCTATAATTTGTAAAGGCAGAGAAAACCCTTTGGCTATCCATGAACAAACATAACTGTGTTCAATAAAGCACATGTTAATTATTGAGCAAATATAGTAAATAGAAAGAGGAAATATAACAAAATATGACTACTGTTAGATTTGTAAAACTGTACTGAAAGGGATGATGCTATATTATTTATTCCTCCAAATTCATGTTTTGTTACCAAGAGATAGTAACAGTCTGGCAAAGGGTTAATACAGGTGTTTAAAATGATCAGTGAAAAGAAAGTTTTTAATTTTGTTTTTGCAGGAGTTAGAACTTCCCCTGTATAATTAACAATTCAGACACTCCGGCAGCTGACACATAAAAAAAGCAGAAATTGGGTGGACATCCAAATTGTTTTCACTACCCAGGCTGAAGGAAGTGAATGAATTAAATAAATAGTAAGAATGGTAATAATTAAATTACATTAAAAATACATTCTAAATATCCAAGTAAGATTTATATAATATTTATCTTGGTAGTGTTCCTTTTGAGCTTCTCATCAGCTTAATTTATTATAACCATGTGAGCAGAAACAATATTGAGCATGTACCGAGCGAAGCTGGTAGCATTTTGGTAATACTCACCTTCTCATTGAGTAGTATAAGTCCTAGCAGTGGTCTTGACACAGACCATTGGTTTCTGCAGTCTTCAAAAATGATGGTGTTCATCAGAATTGACATCATCTGGAAGAAATAACATATTTCACCTTAATTTGCATATTTGACTTTATTGCGTATCTGGCCTCTTCTTGAAAACCTCTAGTGGAGGACCTTCCAAAACTTTCCTGGGCAGCTTGTTTCACTGCTCTGCCAGTAGAGAAGTTTCTTCTGAGATTTAATATACATCTACTTTGGTGCAGTTTTAACTCACTACTTTGTGTCCTGCTCTCTGCAGCAAGGGAGAGCAGCTGCTTTCCTTCATGGCAGTTTTTCAAATATTAGAAAACTGCTATCACGTTTCCCCTTTTGTCTGCTTTTCTCCAAAGCTGTGTAGAGTGTGATGGACTACTTCAGCACATCCTACGTAGGGCTGGGTTTTTACTACTACTAAAATTCTCTAAACTAGATGGAAAATGGCTAAACCATACCTATGCTTTGCATTCTGCATTAGTTCCAACTATTTTGAGGTACCACTGACGGTTCTGGTTTTAACCTTGAATAGGTTACCTTTGT
Source organism: Crocodylus siamensis (assembly GCF_052110815.1). Lineage (NCBI taxonomy): Eukaryota > Metazoa > Chordata > Crocodylia > Crocodylidae > Crocodylus > Crocodylus siamensis. The sequence continues at coordinate 31,758,699 of NC_143404.1, read as the reverse complement.
TACCTCAGAGGCCACTTCTTTTCTCGAATTAGCACAGAACCCGTGATCAATGGAGGTATCTAAAATAGCTCTCTGCTTCTGCAAAGACAATCTGATTCAGCAAAGAGTCAGGGGGTCTAGGTACTAATTGGTACTGGTTATTTTGGCTTTTGGCTTTGAACCTAGGAAAGCAGATTCCCTTAGCTACCTAACCTGTCTAGTGGAAGAACAGTATTTACTCACCTTTATAAAGGACTTTGAGAGTTATGAATATAAACTGTTCAGCACTGGTACCTTTAACTAAGAAAGGATTGGAAATGACATTTGCAGTGTGTGAACCTCAGCTCTGGGATTCACTTCCCTCTTGGTTTGTCAGAGCCAGTCATCAGTAATTTTGCAAGGGTTATTAGCACTGTCAGTTCTTTTCTGCCCTGGCTACAAACGCTGTTAATGCTGCAGGCTATTACTACAAGGGCGTTCCAGAAACTAACAGCAATTTTGAAGTAAAAGTATTCTCCGTCCAACGATCATTTATTGGACCACATCACTTATCTACATAGTTGCTCTACTTTGCAACACAGTTATTCCAGCGAGTCACAAGTTGCTTGATACCACCTTCAAATAAGCTTTTTGGTGCTGTGGCAGCTACTCCTGCACTGTTAGTTGCATCTCTACATCACTGCAAATCTACCCATGGGGAGCTCTCTTCAGTGGTCCAAACAAGTGACAATTATTTGGTACACGATCCATACTGTAGGGCAGATGGGATAAGATTTCAAATTCAGCAGGAGAGAGCTGGGAGCTCTTACTGTTGGGCACAGAGTTATAATAGGTATACAGCATTAATAGAGATTGTACATGCAACCAGCACACTGGGTTGGCAGAACCTTCATAAACTGAAATAAATAGAAAATAAAATGCCTCATAGTGTCTTAGAAACACATTATATAGCTCAAAATGCTATGGGGCGCAACCCACATGAATCTAAAAGGTCTCTGTTTGGGATTAAATAGACTGAAAATTTGTAAAATGTCACCAGCAAAGAACTTGACTCACATCTGTAAAAATATTTACCAGCCCTAAAACCAAACACATGAGGAGAATGTGGAAAATCATTAAATCATTTCTTCTAGGCCAATGAGTAGGTAGGAACAGAGTCCCCAGAGAGCTGCCACACTGCAAACCAGCCTGTAATAACTGACCAAGTCTAAGTCAAACAACATGTTTCACTAAATGAAAAAGATGGATCTCTGCACTACAAATCACTTGGAACACAGATATCCAAAAATTATATGAAACTCTCAAGTTAGTATTGCATGGTCTGATGTGGGAAAGCCAAGCTCTTCAATTTGCTTTAATTGATAGGATTTTATTCTAATCACATATTTAGCATGCTCAAAAAGTGATGTACATAAACGCAAGACAGTAGTAAATAATAAATAAAATAGTATACTTTGCCATGGAATTGACACATCCCTAAAAAAAAAATCAACAACTTTTAATCCAATGGAAAGGAGGGGACATCACCAGGGATGGCTATACTGCAGTTGCTCAGGGATGCAGGGGGCAGTCAGGAAGGCCAATGCGGAGATGGAACTGGGACTAGCTACCCAGATTAAGGACAATAAGAAGTCCTTCTTTAAATACATAGGGGGTAAAAAGAAAGTTCCAGGTAATGTGGGGCCCCTGCAGGACACGTTAGGAAATTTGGTTGTCACACCAGACGACGAAGACAACATATTTAACGATTTCTTTGCCTCCAACTTCCTAAGCAGGGACCGCAACAGCCACCCCCCCGCCATGCTGGACCCCCCTCAGGCCCCAGGGGAGGCACACCTGGGCCAAGGGTTAGTGAGGAACTAGTTAGGGAGCTTCTGGAGGGACTGGATGTATTCAAGTCAGCTGGTCCGGACGATCTCCACCCTAGAGTACTAAAGGAATTGGCTGAGGTCATTGCGGGACCCCTGGCATGGCTTTACGAGCACTCGTGGTGCTCTGGTGTGGTGCCAGAGGACTGGAAGAGGGCCAACGTGGTTCCCATCTTCAAAAAGGGGAAGGAGGAGGACCCGGGAAACTATAGGCCAGTTAGTCTTACTTCGATCCTAGGCAAGCTGTTCGAGAAAATTATGCTGGCACACATCCATGGGGGGCCAGCAGGGGATTTCATGCTTAGGGGCAACCAACATGGGTTCATCAGTGGCAGGTCCTGTCAGACCAACCTGGTGGCCTTCTATGATCAGATAACCCTGTTCAAATTTGCTGATGACACTAAGATGTGGGGGGATATGGGCACTCTAGTGGAGCAATAGGCTACAATTGGACCTAGACAGGTTACAAGCATGGGTGGATGAGAACAGGATGGGATTCAACACTGACAAGTGCAAAGTGATGCACCTCGGGAGGAACAACCGGCTCCATACCTACAGGTTGGGGAACTCCCTTCTTGTCAGTACAGAGGCGGAAAAGGATCTTGGAGTCATCATTGACTCCAAGATGCACATGGGCCAGCAGTGTGGGGAGGCAGTCAGGAAGGCCAGCCGTACCTTGTCATGCATCCACAGATGCATCTCAAGCAGGTCCAAGGAGGTGATCCTCCCCCTCTATGCGGCACTGGTTGGGCTGCAGCTGGAGTACTGTGTCCAGTTCTGGGTGCCGCACTTCAAAAGGGATGTGGACATCATGGAGAGGGTCCAGAGGAGGGCCACTCATATGGTCAGGGGGCAGCAGGGCAGGCCTTATGAGGAGAGGCTACAGGACCTGAACCTGTTCAGCCTCCAGAAGAGAAGGATGAGGGGGGACCTAGTGGCCTATTACAAACTAGTCAGGGGGGACCAGCAGGCACTGGGGAAGTCCCTGTTCCCCCGAGCACCGCCAGGAGTGACCAGGAATAATGGTCACAAGCTGGTAGAGGGTAGATTTAGGCTAGCTATCAGGAGGCACTACTTCACGGTCAGGGCGGCTAGGATCTGGAATCAACTTCCAAGAGAAGTGGTGCTGGCCCCTACCCTGGGGGTCTTTAAGAGGAGGTTAGATGAACATCAAATGACCCCAGTACTCTTTCCTGCCATGGCAGGGGGTTGGACTAGATGATCTACGCAGGTCCGTTCTGACCCTAGAAACTATGAAACTATAATCGAGCATTTGGCTGTCCATGCATGCAGCAAACTACTTTTCAGTTAATGCAAACAACAAGAATCCACAGTGGAAATAACAACAGAGACTTCCAGATTCAGAGAAGTTTAGAGCTGGAAGGGACTTCGTGAGATCATTGGGTCCAGCTCCCCTGCTCTAGGCAGGAAGGACCCTGACCCTGAAACATGAATATGATTCTTTAAAACTCTATCGTACCTTTTATTTGGTAATCTTAGAGCAAGTCTCTTGAAAGTACATGGGCATTTTTCATTTGTTGGGATGCAATTAGTTAAACAGGAGCTTGGCCTAGACACCAGGACTGACACATTTCTATTTCTCACAAAAAATGCCATGGGATATTTCATGGCTGTAAATAGGCAGGCTTTCAGTTTGAAGCCTAATTTGAAACATGGCACACCTACAGCAGAGTTTATTCTCCTACTAGACCTGGGGTAATTGTTCAAGAGTGAACCATCGTGTGATTCTGCCATCTAGTTCATCTCCAACTCCCACTCCAAAAAGTTGTGGGAATTCCTTTCAGGTTTTCAGTCCTATGTTGGTACAGAGTATGAAGTAGAAGGCAGAGTGCACATATTTTGGTCAAAATCAGAAAAAAGATGCTCGGACCTGAAGAAAGGAAAAAATGCAGTACAAATAATACTCAAACAAAGCAAGCTATGAAAGTTACTGGTCTTGAAAAATAAAGGCATATATAAGCAGAAATCCTATGACCAACAAAGGGGACTCTTCAATAAATGGCTTATCTCACCAAAAAGGAAGTAAGGAAAGCTTCCCTTCCACGTTCAAGCACTTCCTCTGACAGAGCTCCAACAATTTAAGTATTGTTTTCACTTGATACTGGCTGGGTTAGAGAAAAAATAAAACTTTTTAGAAGTTCTCATGAACAGAGGGAAATAGCTCAGTAGTCAAAATGGTAAGTAGTTCTCATATAATAGTAAAACATATGTATAGCTTCACCATACACTGACTAGTAAGTTTGAGACTACTGGCTCTTTCAGACAGTATATGCATCACTAATTGTGTGTGTGTGTGTGTGGGGGGAGGCTTTATTCTAAACTACTCCATCTTTCCTGAGGGCACTTAAGTCCCTGAGGAACTGAAACACCTTGGGCATGTCTACAAGAAATGCTGACTGCGCAGTTGCCTGATACTACTGTGCAGTAGCAAAAGCTGTGATGCAACACAACTGCACAGTAGTATTAGGCACAGTAGCTTCAAAAGAAAGGTGTTCGCCAGTGCTACTGTGCATTAACTTGGGTTACTGCACCTTTATCTAGACAAGTGCTAAATAAAAGGTGCAGTCACCACTGCGTAGTAGCATCTCATGTAGACATGGCCCTTGAGTATCTGAAGAACACAGTGAATTGATGAGCTCACTTCTTTATACTATATTCTTGGAATAATTTCTGTGTACATATTTCTATTATGTGTATGGAAATAAATTAATCACAATTTCCTTATAATACAAGTAGTGTTTTGTGTTACTGGTGTTATAAAAACATAGTTAGAGGAAGCGGAAAGTACTTACTTTAAATAGAGCAACTCACTAATCCTTTTAGTTACATACACTAATTTTTGGTTGGTTACTAATCACTACTCCAGAACTGAGTTCCAAATAAAATTTTTTTTTGGCAGGACCAAGGAAGAATGTAAATGGGGAGTCCATAAAGAATAAATAATAGTAATAACAACCCGTCTTTGCATGTTTATGGCATAGTTCACTTGAGAACTGCAAAGCTTTTTTCAGATATGGATGGACTGCAAAACAGTGTCAGTTCTATGTTTCCATTTTGCAGATCAGTTAACTGCAGAGTGAAGTTTATATGATTTGGTGTCACAAAATAAAATTTCCAAAGCTAGAGCAGGAACCAGCAGAGACAAGCAAGATTTTTTTTTCAATGAAACATACCAATTTGTGGATATCCAAACATTATTTCAGCAAAATGGTCCCTTGGGTCCTTGATGGCATTTCTGGTATAGTGACCCTACAATACCAAACAGCTCAGCCTTTCCCAAACTTTGTGGGCTTAAGTCCCAACATAGTGAAGTTGGACACTCTTGCACCCTTCCCTACTTCAACCACTGCCACCAGTTCCCCTTGCTGCCAGTTCCCCTTGCCGGTGGCAATTGCGGATAAGCAGAGGAGACAGCAGGGGAAGTGGTGGTGATGGAGAAATAGATGGGGTACTGGCAACTGCTGCTGTGATTCGCATGTGGCCCCCTTAGGAACCTTCGCAACGCAGGGAGGCATATCCTACAGTTTGGTTAATTCTGTTATAACTGACTCTGTCCCTCATGCATTAATAGGTTTTTATTCTATAGTAATCTATAGCAACTAACTACATTTTACATGCTTAAAAAGCAAATTATGCAAATATACAGAGAGATCACTATATAATAAAACAGTATACTTTGCCATGGACATATCCCTGAGAAATCAACAGCTTTCAGTCAAGCATTTAGCTGCTAAGAAAGTTTCTTTTCCCATTCAGACTTGAAAAAAACATTCAGATTTAGGAGCATTATAACACAAGTTTTGGTGGGATTCTGCAGTTTTGACTCACAGGAGCTACCTCCTGATTTAGGAACATGATTACTAATTTATAGGGCTTTGCGAGGCTTTGGATCGCGCTTCGGACACTTTGGCCCAGAGTGAAGTCTGGGCTCATTTAAGCTGTCTGAAGCAGTTCAATGCTTTCAGAGCATTCGGAAATGCTTCAGACACTTCAGGTGAAAGTTAGAAGAGGGAGAGGGAATGGAGGAGGAAGGGAGAGTTGGGGGGCAAAGACTGATGTGTAGGTGGCCAGCGAGAAGGACTTCTCTCTGGCTGCCTTTCTAATGACAGTGTCTTGGGGGAGGGACCTAGAAACAGCATAAAAGCCTCTGCTTGGAGGCATGCTGTGCTTTTTGCTAGTGAGTGAGAAAGGTATCCTAGCAGACTCAAGCATCTCAGCTTGGTTACTTTCCTCGGTAGTTGAACTTGCCTGCTCCTCTTTGTTGTTAGAAAGGATTGGGAAGGATTTAGCTTATCTTAGCTTAGCTATTCACTTACTATTACTATTCAATTAATTTCTTTCAATTTATATTTGTGGTTTTTTGGGGTTTTTTTGCAAACTATGAAAAAAGAAAGCTGTGTTTTCCCTGATGGCATGATCCATCACTGTGTAGGGAGGCACACAGATTGCACATACGCACACACATACACATACACAATATAAATGAGAAAAATCAGGTATTCATAGAAGACAGACAGACAGACAGACAGACAGCACACAATTTTTACATAACTCTTAACACTGAAGCAAGCAATCAAAGAAGAGTCTAGTGCATGCACGCAACAGAGGGAATAAAACACACAACACAAAAGGACACACACACACACACACACACACAGACCTTTTGCAGTACAGGAAAGATTAATATGAAGCGAGATGGAAAGGCAGGTGCCAGGTCTTTTGGCAGGGGAGGCAGAGGGGGTAGGGGGAGAGCTAGAGCTGCAACCCCCTGCACACTGGAAGCACTGATGTCATGGCTGCTTAGGAAGAGAATGCCTCTGTGTTTGGGGGGAGAGGGGGTTGCAGCTCTAGCTCTCCCCCTACCCCCTCTCCCTCCCCTGCCAGCATGGTGTAGGGTGGCTCGTTGGGCAGGCAGAGCTCACCCACAGGTTCATGGTCACCGACAACGGGGCGAATATGGTGAAGGCTGTCCATGATGCCAACTTTGTTGCCATCTGCTGTTTGGCACACAGGCTGCACCTAATAGTGAGGGATGCCTTGGAGGGGGACAGGGCTGCCAGTGATGGTGCTGGCACCAGCACTGCTACAAGCCAGCTGATTTCAAAATGCAGGAAGGCTTGTAGCAGGGCTATTTCCACCGCAGCATCAAGGGGAGCAAGATGCTGTGGGAGAAACAGGCAGAGCTGAGCATCCTGCAGCACAAAATCATGCAGGATGCGGAGACTTGGTGGAACTCCTCATACCTGATGCTCAAAAGGTTGGTGGAGCAACAGAAGGCCGTCCATTAGATGGCCTTCCTTGGGGAAATTGGGATCAGCAGCCCCCTGAACAGAGTTGAGTGGGGTACCATCTCCCAGATCTTAGTGGTCCTCAAGCCCTTGAGGAGAATGGAGAAGTTCCAGGGGATCAATGTTCCTGGCTGGGGCAGGCCGCGGGCATGTGCAACCCGAGGGTGAAGGGGAGCATGTGCACTGGCAGCCCAAAAACCCTTGATAAAGTCAGGGAGGCTGAAGTGCGGAGGCGAGGGGATGTGGAAGAGGGGGATCCACTTTCCCATGCAGCACCGCCACCGGCACCAGCACCAGCCAGTTGCCTCCACGCCAGCCACTACCAATGTGGGCCAAGGGACGTGGCTTCATTGCTGGGGTCCAAACACAGCAGACCCCAGCCTCCGCCAGCTAGTGCTAAGGCTTTGGTGGCTGCCTGTCTTGCCGAGGATGTGGAGCCACTGGACTGCGACCCCTTGGCCTACTGGGCAAGCGGCAGTCAGATGTGGTAGGATCTGGCCACGGTTGCCTGGGAACACCTGCCCTGTCCACCAACCGGTGTGCCAAGCAAGAGGGTGTTCAGCATTGCTGGGGATGTTGTGACACCCCACCGCACCTGCTTGGGTCCTACGTTGGTGGAGCAGGTGGTGTTCCTGAAGGTGAAACTCCTGCTGCTGGGGTTCCCCAAGCTCCACGTGCAGATGGACTGAGTGCCCCCTCCTCACTCAGTCTGCATCAATTTCCTTTTTCTGATTTTTCAGAAGCTGAGTAATGCCCTGCTCTCAGCTGGGGGGAGGGGCATTCATTACATCACCAGCCAGCAGGGAAAGAACATGTCCCTGCTGAGGTCATTCCCCTGCCCGAGTGAACTCGGAGGTATGGGATTGGGTCTATGGAGAAGGAGGTGGCCCCAGGTCCTGGGCATGACCACTAAAACTGCACCCCGCCAGGGTAGGGAGGCCTGGTAGGAGTGCTGTGGCATGGCAGCCCCATAAATGCCAGGACCAACGATCCCCTGACGAAAGGCGGGTAGGAGGTGCCATAACCTCTAGCTAATGCACGCCCGCACAAAGTCAACCAGGGAACGCTCAGAGCTGTCACGTGTTTGACAGGCCTGATGCTTGCTGGTTGCAGTGCAGTTGTGAGGCTCCTGGTGAGCTCAGCTTAGCTGTCCAGGATGCCAGCTTTAGGGTTGAAAACCCCTTTGTCAGCCTGAGGAAGTACCTGCAGTTGGTCCTGGATGGAAGGAATAGTAAAGAAGTCAGAGGCTGGCCTGGCCCGCAATGCAGGCAAGAAAGCAAGTCAGTGAAAATGGAAATGGAGGCACTGGGGGGGAAAGGACAGGCTGGGGTGGAGGGTAGGGGGGAAAGGCGGATGTGGCAGTGCAGGCCCAGCTCTGAAAAGTGGTTTGCAGTGTAATTTGTTCCCTCTCAGGATCAGGCCTGAGAGACTGGAGGCAGAGTGTTTTTTGGGTGAGGAATGTGCCCCAACAGGTAGTTGGGCTTTGTTGTCTTTGATAGATTCTGGTGTGCAGTTTGTGGGGTACTGGAGATAGCTGGCAGGTTTTGTGTTTTGAGCTGTAGGAAGTTGGCTTCAGTTCTGGTGATGAGGTTAGGTGCTTGTTTGAATGTACAAACCATGTTTCAGAGCTGGGCTTATGAACGGCACTTCATCAGCCTCCTAGGCAGTAGGTACAGAAACTCATGGACTCAATATAGACAGTGGAGCACACTGCGCCCTGCTGGACATCTGACACCCCAGGCACCTCTGCACTTTTACCTGCGCTGCTACATCCTCCTTTGCCCCCTGCTGCCCACTCCAACCTGTCTTTCATCCCCTGACGCCTCCATTTCCATTTTCACTGACTGGCTTTCTTGCCTGCATTGCGGGCCAGGCCAGCCTCTGACTTTTTTACTATTCCTTCCATCCAGGACCAACTGCAGGTACATCCTCAGCCTGACAAAGGGGTTTTCAACCCTAAAGCTTTTAAAGATACATTTTTTTAAGTACTCCTTTTTTTTCATAATACACATATAGACATAAAACACAAGAGATGCCATCACACACTATGAATAACATCATATGTTCAACACAACACAACAGCTTTATTTCTTCCTGTCAGTTCCTTTACAAAATGACAGGCTCTGTGACAGTCCGTTTGGGTACCTTTGATGCTGCTGCTGCTGCTCCTGGTGTTGAGCCAGCTAAGTTATTGTACCTGTTGTCACGTAAAGTGGTGGACTGGGTGTGAAGCTGTAGGGGAGGAGGCGGCCTCACTGGGGCATACTGCCTTGTTGTGCAGAGGCCCCAGAGCCAGGAAGGGCGCACCTTGACACACACACAGTGTCACCCACCCACATCACGAGTTTTGCCTGTCAGCAGCTTGAGGTGCAGGGCCCCAAATGACAGACTCCCCCAGAGAGACGCACACACAGCTGGGAGGCTTCATGGCCTGGCAGGGCCCAGCACCCCTGCAGTTATCAGCCCACTGTGCCTTAACACACACAGCATCATCTATGTCACAAATTTTGCCTGTCAGCAGCTTGAGGTGCTGTTCCCCCCAAACCCCTGCACCAATCTTCTTGAAACCTAGCATGCTTCGTGGCCTCAGCAGGGGCCACCACCCCTGGAGTTTTCACCCCCCCTATGGTGTAACACATAGACATGACACGAGTTTTGCTTTAAAAAAATTGGGGTGCAGTTTCCCATAAATCCCTGCACCTATCTTCTTGAAACTTGGCAGGCTTCATGCTCTCAGCAGAGGCTACTGCCCCTGCAAGTTTCACCCAAATCAGAGACAAACCAACAAAGTTATAGATATTTCATTGATCCCCCATTATACCCTATGGCCGGATCTCCAAGGTGGCTCCAAAGTTTCGGAGCCACTTTGGCTGGATCGAAGTGGCAAACTGATCCGGAGCTCTGGATCAGACCGCTGACATCCAAAGTTGCTGGATCCAAAGCCAGATTGAATACCTGCCTACTTGCACAGGCCTACTAATTTAATCTGCTCTGAAACTCTCGCTCTTTCCTTCATGCTTCCCCTTCCACAAATAAATGGAACATCATTATGTAATAAAATTACAGTTAGCACTAAATGCTCTAAGCTTATAAACAAGTTTGCATTGTAATCTTCTGTTTTTATATGCTCAGTACTTAGTGAATTCTCAGCTTTCAATCAGAAGTATTCTTATTTGGTGTTTGTTCAAAGGTAAGTGTTCCAAAAAGCGAACAAACAAAAAATCCCTATGCCGAGCAAAAGCCTTTTAGTGATTTGATTATTAGCAAGAGAGAGGGGGAAAAAAAGTACATTATTCCCAAAGTTAAAAAACAAAGCCTTTCTTGGAAAATGATCAATTTCAGCAAAAGCAGTTGGAATTTGCACAATGCAGTATTGCCAACAAGACTCATTCATGAATCGGAAGTTTGCGTTTCCCCAAAGCTATGAAATTGTTTAAAAAAAAGAAAAAAAGAAAAAAGTTTTAAAAAAACAATGCAGAGCTCTTTCTATTTACCTTTGAGTTCTTGAACCTTTTAGGTTTCCCTAAGACAGATTTTCAAGATTTCTCACTGTAACCATGAATATTGAATTCTGATATATATTATATATTCATTTCAGAAAAATGAAATAGCTTGGTTCCAGACACTGTGACTTACAGAAGAAACTTCAAACATCATGAGATGTCATAAAATTGATAGAGTTGCTGTCCCTGACTTTCACCTGAGCACAGTTCTCACAGAGTTTTAACTTTCTGCAGTTGTTTGGTGAAAATTTAAGATAATGACTGGAAAATCTCTCCTGAAGTCCCAGGACACCTTCATGGTCTACTACACTATGAGAACTAAAATATGAATGCCGCCATTTTGACACTCTACAAAAAAATGATTTGCTACAAATTACCACCAACTAATTTCTTTTATGGATAGCTTCTATCGCTCACATGCTACTGGCTAGAATGATTTTCTTATAGCCTCGTATGTGCCGGACCCTGCCCACTGGGCTGCAGAGGCAGCTCCTGCCCAGAGCTGGTCTGGCCCAACACATCGCCTGTGCCCCACCTTTCCCACATACCCACCCCATTCTCCACACAGTGTGGGGCTGTGGGGGGCAGCAGGTTGCAGGAGGGGGGCACCAGCAGGGCTGAGGGGGCTGCGGCTTGGGATCAAGGTGCACCAGTGTGGACATGGGCAGGGCACCAGCATATCAGGGCTGCTCAGTGCCACAAAGCAGCCAGGGGGGTGGGGAGAAGACACAGCTGCAGCTGGACCCGTGTCTTGGTGAGTAAACATGGCATGGGGAGCCCTCGTTTTTCATGATGAAAAAAACAAAATCAAATGCCAACATTTACAGGTGTTTGCAGGTGATTTTATTATCATGACTGAGGCACTGGTAGGCTTCCAAATTTCTTTAAAATAGTAAATATATCAACAAAACATTGTGTTCAACTGATGCCTGTAGTGGCATTTCATTTTAATGATGGAAAAACGCAGACTTGGGGAGTTTTTTTAAATGAGAGATTTTTAAACAGAGAAAACCAGCATCTCTGCTAATAAGGAACTCTGGATTTCAAAAATACTCAGTGGAGTATTGTTGTTTCAGTATTGGCATTTTGTTTCAAGTCATCGTACACACAGGCTTTTTTTTTTTGAAAACATGACCTACTATGAGGAACTACTATCCAACCACTATTAGTTAAAAGACTATCTGACATCACTATAGTTGCAAATTATTTGTACATTGTTTACCACACTGGAAATCAGTACTGAATGCCAAGCTTTCTAGTAGGCAAGGCAATTTGCTCTCTTCACAGATGTCCTCACAAGTCCATGTGGAGCAGATTCAAGACATCGTCTTATTCAAACATGATACACACAATTTCTTGAATAAAATGAACCCCTTGCTCTCTCCTGATAACATATTTGTCAGATTTGAATGGAGCTAAATGCAAATGATGAAACAAATGATGAAACACAGATCTTGTTTATTTTACCTGATCAGACAACATCACAGCCTTATTAAAATAAACACAACCCTAACTGTACCACTTCCCCCATTGGCCAACTGTTTACTTTCTGAATAATAAGTTAAAGGGAAGAAGTACTTAAAAATTGTGATCTTTTGGCCCACCCCGGCATAAAAAGACCTGGAAGGTTACTGAACAGTCCGTTAGCTGATTAGCACACATTTTCCTTGCCTAAGTCTATAGCAAAAATAAATCAATTTTCTCATCTTCACAGAATCAACAAAGAACCAAGTATATTAAAGAGACATTCAGAATTAGTCTAGCAGGGTTTGCTGCTAGTCAAAAGAACTATAGGGGGAAGTTTGTGTAAAGTCTGCTGTGAATGAGTTGGGTCCTAAATCCAGTGCTGCTTGGCCCTCACTTCTGGCATGTATATTTAGCACTTACAAAGTTATCAGAGGGAAAGGCATGAAAACCTCTTCTACTCAGATTAAGATTATTTTTAAAATCTCTATTTCCTTCCCTGCAGAACAACAGAAAAAAACAGAGATCCAGTTTCACAGTTGTTCTTGCTTTATTTTCCTCCTACCCATTAATCCCAGGACATCAGTTCTGCCATTTCCCCTCCCCAATTTAATATGTAAAACAGTTTGCACCTGATTGTAAGATCTGAGACTAGTTTTTATATGGAATGTTTCATTACTTCAACAGAGGCCCCAATGAAATCAAGGGGGCAATGAATGATGCTACAAAACCTCTTTACGTGCACACATTCCATCACTTACTCAAAAAAAGATACATTTAGAATGATAGCTCCAGGTTAATTAATTACAACTACTTGTAATGTGTCTATTCTTGTGTTACCCCATATATCACATTGTAAATGGTTCTATTTTTCCACTGCTGAAATAAACTTTAATAAATTATTCATTTCAATGGCAGAAAAATGTAGATCAACAGGACAAAATGGGCTATGCAAGGCTAAGGCTCGCTTCACCCCCTCATGCATTTGAAATTTTGGGCCAGTAATAAATTGCCCTTCAAATGGTTGCCAATATCATAAAGGAGATGCCTGCACTGCATTAGTAAGGAAATATAAACAGTAGAAGCAGTTATATTCCTGCAAATGTGTTTTTCCCCTACAAACTACTTGGTACAGAAGACCAAACTAACCATTTTTAATTTCTGCCAGGAATTTTAATATGGTGGCACATGCACATCTGTCCTATACCATTTCAATACTGCCTGCATTTGAATTGTACATTCAAACCATAAGACATAAGCCACAGGTAAAAATTTTTGAGACAAGGAGGAGTATATCAGAGGGGGAGTAGGCTTCACAGATGATAGTCTCACCTAATAACAATAATAATGGCATCAGTTCAGCTATTTTACTGACTGGTGTTGCATTTTCTTTAGTGGCTGCAGAGACCGATGTTAGACTTGCAGGTCCTGCCACAGTGGTCACAGGGGTACAAGGCATTAGGAGCTACTGTACTGACAGGCTGTTTCTTTCGGTCACGTTTCTGTTGTAATTCAAGTAACCATTTCTCGTCATGATGTTAGACTCCATGATGGAGAAGGAGTTTCAACATCTCATCTACTACAAGGGGAAAGATGTTTCTTGGCTTGTACAGCTTCAACTATCATGAAGATGCAAGTTTTTTGGGGTGGATCAGCTTTGTCTTCTGTAAGGGTTGGATAGGTTAAGTACTGTGAATGATACTGTCTCTACTTCGGCAATATGAGAGATGTCTGATGAACGATGTACCTTCTCATTCTGGAGAAGAGGGAGAGTGCATTTTACAGCTTTACTTATTAACTTTTAGCATACACTGCCTTGCTTTTGTGCATACTGAATTACATAAGCCTTCTGTTGAATGTCACAACTCATATCCTGCCTGAAGTGCTGGATTTTGCATCTGGATATTTGATGCAGCTGACAGATGTTTACAAACATATATCCATAGTTTCCTTTTGCTTATCCATGTGTGCTCCCTGATATGTAGCAAATTACCTCAGGGCTGGAATAGCTTGCACTCACAAATAAACTCAAAATCCAGGCTTTTCAGAAGGTAGTATTTAGGAGGACTTCAACCAAGAACATTGTGATGGTCACTTCAAACACACAACCCACACCCCACATTTCTTCTCTGCTTTGAGCAAAGCAGAAGGTGCTGTTGATTTCAGGCCTTTAAGGTTATTAGCAGGGATCCTGGTTTCCCCTGATAAAAAATCACAACTTCTCTGATAAAAAAAAACTGTGAATTCTTTGATAAACTCCCCAAATCCATGATTAAAATGAAGGCCCCACACCCCCCACAGCTGTCTTGCCCTGCTCATGCCCCTCACTCCCTCCTCCCCAACTCCCTAGCCCTGCTCATGCCCTTCACTCCCCCGCCAGCCCTGCTGGTGCCCTTTTCACCCCACCCACAGCTTCCCGCTCCCCTAGCCCTGCCGGAGGGAGCCCACTGCTGCCAGGGCTATGGGGACAGGGACCCAGCCCCACAGGCCCCTACCCCCAGCAGGAGGCAGTGGCTGCTGCACTCCCCCTCACTGCCTGCCTGCTGCAGGCTTGGGTGGGGAGGGGGCTGGCTCCCCCTGTGAGAGCAGGGATGGCCCGTGCCCCCCAGATCTGTGCACGGGGTAGGCTACCAGCTGCAGGCTCGGGCTCCTTGCCCTGTTGCCCTCCCCCAGGACCTCCACAGCTCAGCGGGTGTGACTTGGTGCTTTAGGGCATAGTGGGGCTGCGCGGGGAAGCTATGTGCTGCTGTGAATGCCACGCTGCCTTGGCGAGGCATCCCCTGCCCACACAGCAGCAGTGAGGGGCACAGCCCCGTGCTGCTGCCCCTGTTGCTGCTGTGCATGCAGGGGATGGATGGTGTTTCCATGGCAGTGCAGAGTTCACAGCAGCAAGCAGCTACCCCATGCAGGCCTGCTGTGCCCTGCAGCGGTGGGTTGCACCTGCTAGGCTGTGGAGACCCCGGAGGAGGGCAAGAGAGTGGAGAGCTTGAGCCTGCAGTGAGTAGCTCATCCTGGCCCCACAGACTTGGGGGTCACAGGTTCTCTCCTGTTCCTCCAGGAGTGTGCGCAGCACCGGTGAGCCAGCCCCACCCCTTGCCGGCCAGATGAGCCGTCCTGCTCCCCACTGGGCCCCTGTGCCCACACATTGTGGCTCCAGGAGCTAAGCCCCATGCACCACCAGGCTGGGCAGCAGCTGCAGCCCCAGCCCCAGCCCCAGCCCTGCCCAACTACCTCCCCCCTTCCCTATAGGGGCCTCACCCCCTCCTTCCTCTTTAACCCCCCCATCTCCTGCTCCGTCTCAGCCCCTTGCAGGCTGCAACTCTGCCAGCTGGCAGAAAGCTCTTTGCAAAACTGCAAAAACTGTGAGATTCTCAGTTAAAATGAGAAATCTGTATTTTCCTTGGTAGAGGGGGAAATCCGTGTTTTTCTCTGTTTCCCGTGAGAAACAGAAAACCCGGACCCCGGTTATTAGTGACTCAGATAAACTATCCTTTACATTTTCTTCTTATCAGTGGGATGGGAACACCTCTGTTTCCTGAATGACTACTCCCATCTAAGTTTTAGCAGGAAAGAAAACCGCTTCTAGTACTAGTATTTCTGGACACATGAAAAATTACAGATAACCCAATCCTCTTAATAGCTATGGACTGTAGTTTTTTCTATGCCAGTACGTTTGGCCAGCATTTATTTCTATAGAAGTAAGCTTGTCACTTGTCTTCTTCTCATGTCCTCTTATATATGGTAGGACTTGTGTTATGCACTTCCCATAAACTGCGCTGATACAGGCTGTGCCCTCACTCTGTGCAAGCTCTTGTGACTGCACTGGTTGCTCCTCTCACAACCTGGTGGGACTTGGAGCAGGCTGGGAATTTTTTTTTTACTATGTTAAGATTTCCACACAGGGACTGAGACTGCCTGTCTGCCCTTTAATTTTCTACCTCCTATGTCACCAAATGACTTCCCCAAATCCTGTTCAACCAGGGAAAGGTATAAAATCTGAAGTTGTTAATATTAATAGTATTATTGCAAATAAACTGGTACAACTAATTTAAAAATTAAATGGGGTTACTTTACAGAGATATGAAAACCTGCATATAGCGTGTAAGCTCGGAAGTGTCAGGCCATGGCCGTGAATTTGGACCTTGAGGCTGTCCATTTATCCCAGTCTGCCACCTCCCTAGTTGACCATTTAGGCTGAGCAAGCTGGCCAGAAATCTCCATATGGGTCTAACCATCCACCCATCGCCAGCCACCTGGGTGCCTGGCCAGGGTGAATTGGCCTTCCATATAAACCCCTGACCTGGAAGAGGAAATTTCCAGGCAACAGCACTCAACCCCTACTCAGACCACCTCACTGTTCCTTCCAGCTTGATCTCTTGGTTACCTGACCCAGCTCACCCTCTGACTGCATTGTGCCTGGCCCTCTGGCTTCTTGACTCAGTTTCTCAGACTGACCTTCTGGCTTCCCACTACTTGGATTCTAGTCACCACTCCTGATCTCAGCTGCCCCTCAAGCCCTGAGGGACCCTCTAGACCTGGTGCAACAAAAGAGGTCAAATCTAAGGAGCTAGATGCTCCTATACCTTTAGGTGCCTAAGTATGATATTATACAACCCTGTTTGAATACATGAAAATCATTTAATGTGTGTATATTTGTAACATCTTAGCCTGAAAACTAAGTAAGAAAAAAAAAAGCAGCAAGCAGAAGGACCTGTCCAGCTTTTGCATTAACAGCTTTTCAAGGCTTTGAGAAGAGTGGAGTAGGATCACACTTAAGGGCCTAATAAATGGAGTAAGATGTGGCCCTAAATAACTGGCCCCAGGTATCTTAGTGGTCAAGGAATAAATCAATATAGATTTCCAAAGTTCTGATTCTAAGTCCCTGCCCCAGCCATTCAAGAAAGGCCCTTCCACAAACTACGGCAGCCTACTGGATCACATCAGAGTACTGCGACAGCCTGGCATTCAGAAGAGCTGATCAAAAGATTAACGACCAATTATCCTATAAACTTAGCTCCTTCTTTGTTTTCAGACTGCTCACAGGGCACTCCTAATTTCTATTGAATGCATTCATTATTTGCTACTATTTGTAACAAATAATTTAAGAACATGTTTTCATAATCAGTGATGAACTGAACTGTAACTGAAGCAATTTCAAACAGAGACAGATGATAAAGATGGTAATAAGCATACTGCTAGTGTATCTTGAACAGTCACCAACATATCTTAGTGAATATCATCTTTCACAACAACAACAAAGGATAAGAGCACAAGGCTCTTTCAAGCAGTCATCAAAACAAAGTGCACTGAATATTATATTTCATACTAAACACATTATCCTGGCAGTTTGACACTCAACATTTCAATAGTTATTGCATCTCTCACAACACTCTCTCTGAATTTCTTCAGATGGACTTTTAAGTATCAATGGAAGATTATTTTACCTGTCGTGCTAAAAAGACTGTAAAGGATGACTACATTTACTTCATTTAATTTTTAAGGGGAGCTCAATGTGAGTTCAGAAATAAAACAAAAACCTAATGAATGGATCAGATTCTGTATTCTGTTGTGGTTTCTTGTGTTGTTCGGGCAGGAATGCCAAAAGGTTGAGATTCACCAGTGGGGAATTCCTTTAGTGGTTGCAATGCTTCCTAGGCCCTGCTCACTGGCATAGGGGGCGTGTCAGAGGGGGAAAGGAGGGGCATAACGGAGATAAGCTCAGCTAAGATTTTATCACAAGTTTCAAAATTTTGGGGGTGTATCTGTAGAGGTTTTTTTTAATGTCCTAGCTCCTGGAAACACATACTTACACTCAAATCCCAGTATTCATTACAAAAAGCAAACTCCCCTTCCCAAAATTTCAATCTACCTACAACAGAAAAACAAAAGTGAATCTCTATCCCTTACAGTTCCATAGGACTCCTAAAAAACACAAACCCTTAATGTTCAATAAATAACAGATAAATAACAATTATTATCTTAAAATTCTCAGGCCTTTTTGAGACCTGATTCATGAGCTTTAAATCTCTCAGGGTGGCAATGTTGAGCTATGCTGATGTTTCACTGGAATAAAGATTCCTGAGGGTGGGGTTAGATAAAACCGTCCTGAGGCTGCTCTAATGGTGGGGCAGGTGATGGGGATAACGCATGGATAGGATTCAGAGGTGGGTTTTCCATGTATGTTTGATGCCCCGAGCTACGCAATTTCCAAACCAAGTTTTGGTGTGCTGAACACTACTTTTTGAAAGTTTCCAGTGAACTGCGTTGAATCTGTCTGAGCACTTTGTCAAAAACAACTAAGAGGAGGTTGATGATGGCTGTTCAATATTACTGATGAAATGGGGCTTCCAAATGGCCTTTAAGAATATTTTAATGAGTAATACCTGCAATAAATGCAATGTCATTTAAACAGATTTTCTTTTTCTACAGGTAGATGCAATGCATTTGCAGCACAAAGATATTTGCTGCTGTAAACTCCACGCTGCCCTGGCAAGGCATCCCCTGCCCACACAGCAGCAGTGAGGGGCACAGCCCCGTGCTGCTGCCACTGCTGCTGCTGTGCATGCAAGGGACGGATGGTGTTTCTATGGCAGTGCGGCACTCACAGCAACAAGCACCTACCCTATGCAGGCCCGCTGTGCCCTGCAGTGCCGGGTCACACCTGCTGGGCTGTGGAGGCTCCAGAAGAGGGCAGGGGAAAGTGGACCTTGAGCCCGCAGTGGGTAACCCATCCCTGTCCCACACACAGACCTGGGGGGCATAGGTCCCCCCTGTTCCTCCAGGAGTGTGTGCAGCACCGGTGAGCTGGCCCCACCCCTTGCCTGCCATCTGCGGCCCAGTCCCACTCCCCACAGGTGAAATTCTGGCTTGTGATGAAGTTAATGGAAGATATGCTAGATAATTTTATGAAAGAAGGATTTTAACTTAAGTTGGCTGTTGCACGGTGACAGGCCCAAGGGGCTCGAAACCCCAGGGATGGAGGGACAGTGAGAAAACACCAAAGGCCCTTGTGAATGACCCAGGGTGGGCCAAGACCAAAAGGGACTTACCTGCCACACGTGCAGCAGCTGGAGGTGTAGAACAGTGGCTGGTGCCACCTGTGTGATTTTTGAGCATGCTGTCGGTGCAGCTGGGACAGTGCAAGGGCATGACATCATCACTTAGCCAGCAATGAAGTGGCTACAAGAGCCGGCACAGGATGATGAAAAGGGGGACAGCAGCTGCAGGCTCCCAACTGGCATGTCCAGGCATGGAACATCCCAAAAACATGGAGGGGATGCCTGAGGGAGGTGTTGTCCCTATCTGGAAGGACGCTATCGACCGGGGAGAATGGAGGAGCCGAGGATATGAGGGGCCAGTAAACCACAGAGACACGAGTGCGAGGAAAAGCACAGTCTCCCTGTATTCTGCTTTTCTTTTGTGGTTTCATTTTGTTCACCATTTTAGGAGACACTACTTTGCTAATATTGCCAGGGCCAGGAGCTCCTGCAGAGCCTGGGGCAGAGAACCAAATCTGGATGCGTTAAATTGACCGTCCTATCAAGGAAAGTAGTCCCAGAGAGCCCAACTGCATTCTGGAGGCCAACTCAGACTGTGAGCAACGTTTAAGTTTCCGTTTAAGCTTCGTGTACGGAGCAGGGGCAAGAAGTAACCACCACATAGCCACTCCACAGCAGCCCTCGGGGCTGTGCAGCTAACCAACCAGCCCTATCTAGGGAAGGTGGTCAACCTAGCTGGGATAAAGGGGCAGCCCTGACTGGCCAGGAGCCCAGGCCATCAACTACATGGTGAGATACCAACAGACTGGCGCGTGAATGGGGTGTAGGGGAGGTGGAGCTCCAACTGACGTCTGCATGGAGTGCACCTAAGGGAGTCTCCAACACACAGAATCCTCCTGCATCTACTTGTAAAACCAAGGCATGGTGGGTGAGCAGTTGGATTTTCCTTTAGGAGGAAGCACCCCATGGATGGTAATGCTGAAGGTCGCAAGGGCCCAAGTCTGGGTCACCAGGCCCTGAGTTTCATAGTTTCATAGTAGCTAGAGTCGGAAGGGACCTAGGTAGATCATCTAGTCCGACCCCCTGCCTTAGCAGGAAAGAGCACCGGGGTCAGATGACCCCAGCAAGGTGCTCATCTAACTTCCTTTTAAAAATCCCCAGGCTAGGAGCCTGCACCACTTCCCCTGGAAGCTGGTTCCAGGCCCTAGCCGCCCTGACTGTGAAGTAGCGCCTCCTAATATCTAATCTAAACTTACCCTCCACCAGTTTGTGACCGTTATTCCTGGTCACTCCTGGCAGCGCACGGGGGAACAGGGACTCCCCCAATACCTGCTGATCCCCCCTGACCAGTTTGTAGCAGGCCACAAGGTCCCCCCTTAACCTTCTCTTGTGGAGGCTAAACAGGTTCAGGTCCCGTAGCCTCTCCTCATAAGGCCTGCCCTGCTGACCCCTGATCATACGAGTGGCCCTCCTCTGAACTCTTTCCATATTGTCCACGTCCCTCTTGAAGTGTGGCGCCCAGAACTGGATGCAGTACTCCAGCTGCGGCCTGACCAGTGCCGCATAGAGGGGGAGGATCACCTCCCTGGACCTGCTCGAGATGCATCTGTGGATGCATGACAGGGTACGATTGGCCTTCTTGACTGCCTCCCCACACTGCCGGCCCATGTTCATCGTGGAGTCAATGACGACTCCAAGATCCTTTTCCGTCTCCGTGCTGGCAAGAGGGGAGTTCCCCAACCTGTAAGTGTGGTGCTGGTTCTTCCTCCCCATGTGCAACACCTTGCACTTATCAGTGCTAAACCCCATCCTATTCTCATCCGCCCACCGTTGCAACCTGTCAAGGTCAGCTTGTAGCCTATTGCACCCTTCTAGTGCGCCCACATCCCCCCACATCTTAGTGTCATCAGCAAACTTGAACAGGGTGCTTTCTACCCCCTCATCCAAGTCACTGATGAAGATGTTGAACAGTGCGGGCCCGAGGACCGAGCCCTGCGGAACCCCACTGCCCACATCCTTCCAGGTCGAGAAGAACCCATCCACTACCACCCTCTGGTACACAGGCGGGCACATTGGCAAAATGGTTTTTGAGTGAACTTTTAGGTATGGTAAAATGTTTTATAGATAGTATAATATTCAGCCACAAAGTAGTTATGATGGTGATTTTATGGGACACTAAGTAGAGACTGAAATTCACAGACCTTTGATCCAAAGACAATGCATTGCCTGGGCTATACCTGGTGTTCACAAAAAACAAGATATTGTTTCAATAAAAGTTTTTATCAGGTTGGTAAGGACAATGATGGCAAAACAGAAAGTTATGGAACCACCACATGATTTGAACAGATTAGTTAAAAATACAGCAAGATTCAGTCAATTCATGGAAATCTAAACAAAAGCTGAAAAAACCATAGCAGATGTAATCTAGAAGTCAGATTTAGTCAATCCTACAAATATAGTTATTTTGTTTTTGAGAATATCCAGGTTGACTCATAATATGGTTTAAAAATGTTTCCTCTTCCAAGCAATGCATCCTTCTACTGGGCAGTGAGATTTATGAAAACTCAAGAATCCTCTTTGAAAATGCCATCTAACCTTTTTATTTAGTTTAATTTTTCCAAAGCTTTGCAGTAAGCAGGAAAGGTGTTGGGGTTGGGTAAAGAAAAAACACTTTTAGTTTCAGTGGAAAACAGATATCTAAATTACTATCCTGATGGTTTTCTTTGGGACCATCATAACCGCTAGAGGCATTTATTACTCATTAATGCTGGTCTCTAAATGTGTTTGGCTAAGGAATTTGCTACCAGAAGTATTTGTATTCATATATTGAACTTAACCCCCACAGTGAAGGTAGAAGATTCTCTAATATTCATGTGCCGTTTACCTCTTCACTTGCACATGTGATTTATACTTCTTTTTAGCTGTGTTATATATATGGAGGAGATAGGCCTTAACCAATGTGCAACTGTCAAGCAGGAATTAACAGAAGGGAATGGGAATCTAATGGGGGCTTGCTTTCACTGACTACTGCACTTCTATGCAAGTCCAGCCTTATTCACTATATATGCACCTGGTGTTGGGGCAGAACCTTGCAATGGTATCCAATGGCTACTATGCAGTGTGCTATGCCACTGCTTACCCAGAATTTCAACCTGATGTGGAATAAGTTAATGTTTTGTTCACAGAGAACATGCTCCATTGTGTGACAAAACTGTTAAGTTAGGTATAAAAAGCGTGGAAGGGAGGGTTGCTGTTCCCTACTCACTTTGGTAAGAAACCATACTGTTTGCAGACAGCAAATATCATTTCAAACTGGATTTTGAAATATCATGTATGCTTGACAATACGATTGGGCACTATTCAAACCATTGGTTAGATTCTGCTGAATGGCAATGGTAGCTGTTTTCAAATTAGCCTTGACACATATTTTGAGACCTTTGTGTTACAGATGAAATAATTACAGTAAACTTTAAATATTTTAATGAATTAAATATTAAATTGCATTAAATTGCGTAAACAAGGAATAAAACCTTTTAGCTTTTCTTTAAACTTATTTGTCACTTTTGAAAATATCTGTGTGGCATGAAAGAAACAAGCTTACTGAGAAACACAGACAGTTTTTCTTCTTTAATTGAAACCTCCATGCTCTTTGTTTTCTACCAAAAAGCAATGAACGGTAATAATGTAAGATAAATATACAATAAACTTATAGATATGATTGTAAAACAACATCATTCTAATGTTTTCATTTAATTACCCTGAAATGCATTCTATTTCATATTCATTACTCAAAAACCAATTTGAAAGAGAAAGAGGTGATGGGACTTATTCAGAAAGACGGACTGTCATTCACTGCAATAGTTATCTAATATACAGAAGTTAATAAAGCAGATTAATCTACAAGTCCCTTTAAGCCATCACTGAGTTTAGAACAACTGCCTCTTTGACCTTTAACCCTCCTGCTGTGCACCAGTAGCAGGTGCCAGCTGCGCTAAAATTATAGCTGACGTGTTTGAACGCAAAGTCTTTTCTTACTTTGCTTCTGACCAGCAGCTGACCCTGTAGGAGTGATTGTTTCATGTGCTGGCCTAAAGGCTACATAAACCAGTAACTGATAAACAAAAGCATACATATACCAGCTGCCTAGCCTGAGGGTACACATCCTACACTGACACCTCTAGCAGTTTATCCTGCAAGCCAAATTACGGTTTTTTTGTTTCCATACATGCATTTTGTACAATACTTGTTACTTCATGGAACTAAACTTCTGTCCACACCAAAAGCTGTTTGTGGCAACTTGATATCAATCTGAATGATTAAGAAAAGATTCAACTTGATTTAGCACCTTCAGCAAGAGCATGAAATCTTGAGATACACTGATAATAAAACCTCATTATGTAGTTTACTGTTAAAAGCCTTAAAATTCAACTCTAATTCATAAATGACACTGAACCAAAGCAGGGCACTAAACAAAGCAGCATCAGAAATGGGACAAGGCTTTTATGTATTTTTTGTGATTTTATAATTAACAGCCCTTCTGTGTAATGATAGCTGAATCTTTAGCATTATATTTTAGTTTGAATTTACTGGAGCCTTTACTTATGTGAAGTAAGGAACGTGTATAAAACTCTGGAAAGCATATTTTCCATTAAGATAAGATGGCTTTGACACAGTTGTTTTGCTGATACAAATTACACAAGCACAAAAACAATCAGAGTAATGATTAAATGCAGTTATGTACATGGGAGACTACTAGTGCAAATGTTAACATATTTAAATGGTTTCCCTTCATTAAAAAAATTATATATGATATTAAACCATCAATCAAACTGAAACACTAGAGTCTAAATGTATTGTCACTGGTTAAAATAAATGACTTTGAGACTGAATTTTGGCTCACTCAATATGGTGTCTTTTCTGTTGCTTAGCCACCCAAGTCTCTGCTGGCTTGGGCTACATCTGGTATATTTCCATCCCTTTCAATTAATAAAGAAAGTTATGATACTATTGGATCACATTTTTAAACTGTGCTAAGAGGTTGAAAACAGATGCCCTAGTGAAAATCTCTCTGTCACTGTTAGGGCTCAATCCTGTATGATGCTGAAAATCCTGGTCTCAGTCCAACAAAAAACATTTAAAACATATGCTTAATTCCAAGCATGGGAATATTTTCCTCAACTCCAAGTCTTACTCATGATTTTAAAATTAAACACATGCTTTGCTAGATCACGCTGCCAAAATATTTAACACCTTGCATCATCAACCCCTTTCAGTATCCTTCCAAATATTGTTCATTACAAATGCATGTGCTGGAGTTCTTCTATGGATTTTTCTGCATGATCCATAGGATGTGCATTAAAAGCCATTTCCTCTCAATGTTTATAATTTTTATCATTTAGCATGTGTATGACTCCAAGTTGGTTAAATGCTTTATTGGTATCTACATGAAAAACAAATGTAACATATTTTGCTGTATAAAATGGAGAAAATAAGAGGTAACTGCCAATTTATGCCTCTTTTTTTGTATTTTAATATATAGTTAGCCCTTAAGTTTCTATTGGACCTTGCATTCTTCACTTCCTGTCCTAAACTGCTATCCAGTGTTGATGCACACTGTTTTATTCAGATTATTTTATTTACACAATCAAAGCTCTAAGCATCTGTACACAGTTCAAACTTATAAAAAACAAACCAACCAATATAATAGCACACAGCTCCTCTGCAATATGACTCATTGGATAGTAACATTCTTCACTTGCTAATCCAAATACATTTTCAAAAAACAAAGGCCAACAAAACAGATGAACATTAAAATATAGCTGAAATCCAGGCTGGGCCAGTTTATTGAACAACTGCCACCTTTTATTTCAGACCTGGCCGTATTTCAGTGACTTCTTACATATCATACAGTGCTGCTGTTAATATTCATTAGTATTTGCAAATATCTTTGAAACACTTAAGGATATATAATAATACACATTTTTTTGTAAAGATGAAATAGGAATGGACTGGGAGGTCAATATTCTCAGATGGAGCTAACAGTCTACATTAAATACAGTTCTACAGAACAGGCATAATTTAAATATATATACATAAAAAATTCTAAAAAAATACATTCTAAAATTTAAAATAGTCTTCTACTGAAAGTAGTGGAATGAATTCTAGTTTTATAGATGGAATTTTTTTGAACAAATAGCACATAAAATCAGAAGCCCTGTAAGATGGTTTTATTATATTTTTATAATGCAGTTGTTGCAGTCATACCTTTAATTTTGATAGAACTTTCCATACATAGATCTCAATGTACATTATACAAAATAATTCATTTGGCTTTACAACACCTTTCTGAGGCAAGTATTTTTACTTGATTTGCAGATTTAGGTAGAGATATGACTGGCTGAAGGTCACATGCAAACACAGGAGATGGGAACAAAGCTCAAATCTGACTTCTTTTTTTAAGCTTAAAAGGGATGCTCTTAATTTATATATCCATGTGAAAGTATCAGTTTCTAGTAGGGCACTTGCCCTTAAGCCCTCTCAGCCTGTAATTTTACAATCACAACTGCTCATTTAAAATAATGCTGGCATATGACACACCCAAGGAAACAGAACGGGAAGCAGTATCCTTTTAACCAGACTACTACTTGCTGCTTATAGGCTAAGAAAGAGGACCAAGGACAGTGTTATTATGGCAGCACAAACATTTAGTGAACTACTGGTGCAAACTATTACTTGGAGCTTTATCATGAAAGATTTGTTGTGAAATATTTCATATCTAGTTTGAAATCATAAATTTAAATATATGCATGTCCCCTCTGTTTCCATACGGCATACATGCAAGAAAAGGACTTCCCCAACAAAATGTCCTGGCTAACTGCACATAAAATAATATAGAACCATCCAAAAAAAGGTATCCTTTTCTAACTTGGAGGAAAATAAGAAGAGAATTTAAACATAGAGGCAACTGTGATAAGAAACCCATGGTTTACTTCACTAGTGACTCGCCTGTTTTTTCAATTTGTTACAATCTTGTTTTTCATTAAGAGCTTTCTTTCTCCCAGGTCAGCTTTTTCCTTTACAGTGAACCAGGAGTAAAGTTGTAATCTTGAGTTTGTGACATCAGTCCTTAGTAGAAAAGTGACTTTGGACTGCGATGCTACAATTTCACTTCTATGACTTCAGTATACAAAAGGCTGAGACAGATGCCATGTGTCTAAATGAAGGTGTGATTTTTCATAATTAGCAAAAAATATAAAACCGAAACATCTGCACATTGTATTAATGATTTATTTTAGAGTTTTCCTAAAACACAGGCTTACTTTTAAGTTCTCATGTAAATTCAAAGCATTGTTAAAGAATGCTGTTGCTTCTCCTGCTGCTTACAACAATTAAATGGAATCCGAATTTTAAGCATGAAATATGCACTTTATTGTATGTCAAAATGCTGAATAATAACATTTCAATTCAAATACAAGAAATAATGACAAGAAAAAGGAAGATGAGCTCCTTTTTGTTGCAATTCATGTGCGGCTATGTGGCATGAAAAGCAGAAAAGGTTGTATGTGGTTTCCATTTAAGGCTCTACTAAAGTGTGATCCTTGTAACTCATGTCAGCTCTTCAAAATCTATAGGAAATGCATTTTTTTTAAAAAGGCATAAAAACTTATAGTGTTGGCTTTTATCTTGGGCATGAACTAAAGAGCTGCTCAGCCAATAAAAAAAAACTATTTGCAAATGAGCAATGCTTACTTTATAAAAGATTTTAACCCTTTAGAGTGATATTAGCTTCAAATATAAAATTAAAATTGTATCAGAGATATAATCTCTAAGAGATGTCTTATTCTGGGGAGGTGTAAAGCATCATGTTCACAGCATTTGTAATTAAGCTCTTAATGGCAACTCTGATAAAGATGCTCATTCTATACAAATTTTATTTTATTCTATCAAACTAACAGAGAATCAACCATACTAAATAGAAAGAAACCTTAAAATTGCACTGCTCTCTCTAGACATAACTCTAATGCCTATCCCAGAGGAATTTTTCCATCAAAAGGCATAAGTAAATGAATACCTATTAGTAGATTGCACATAATGAAAATACTTTAATACTGCCAGCTATCAATCCTAAACAATATACACAGTTTTTCTCCTTGAGGCTTTAGCACATTGGTGCTTATTTCTTTCCTTTACTAAACATTAAGTTTAATACATATTTCTTTCCCCACCCCCACAAGTATATACCATCTTATTTTAGTTTTCTAATTTTATTTAATAGATAGATAATTTCTGTTCAGGCTAAATGCAAAGGGACGTATGCACTGTCACTGATAACACCCATGCACAACTGTAACAGGTTGTCAACAATAGATATAAAAGACAACGTTAATTTTTCTAAACTGCAAAATTTAACCAACATTTCCTCTAGTAATTTCCTTCGCTAAGAAGAAAAGAGAAAAATATCAGTACACAAAATAGATGGTTGCTTGTGTACTGTGATAATCTGAATACATGCCTCACGGCCTTATCATCTCTCTTATCTTCCTTGTGACACTTGTATTATTATTAACAATAATCCTGTGAATTTATGTCTTCCTTCAGAGGCTCTTAAAGTTATTTGTATAAAAATATTATTAACTCCACTTTATAGAAGAGAAAAAAAGAAAATGACTTAATGAAGATATGCTCCAGTTTCACTGTATAACTTTGGAACATAAACATTATCTCATTTATCAGAAACTTTTAGATGTCTAATTATCCTTCTTGAGACTGAAGTTGAAAAAATGTTCTAACTAGTAAATAATTGCAGCATATTGCATCAGTTTAGTTTAAAGACCTGACAAACCTCTCTAAACTCAAAGTACAATTACTCATTAGGGTCTAGTTTTTCAGCACTGTTAAGCAATTTGTAACCCATTCCTTTTAATAGGGTTACGCATTACTTAACCGACACAGATGTCTTGAAAACTGAAACCTCTGGTTATGAAGCAGCAACCTTGTTCATTAGCATCCATGATAGTCAAATCATCTATAAAACCAGTGTTTAATGGCCAGCCAATGAATAATCAATGGTTCACTTTTCATCTGAGTGTGAAAATGAGAATAATCTAATACACTGTCCCTCTGGTAAGATGTAAGGCCTTAGGTTCCGTTTCTATTCAGAGCTGATTTATAACCCAATGGAAACCTGATGTAAACATATGATCAATGAGTCCCATCACTGCTGATAATAACCCCCAACCGGCCCACTCCCTCATCCCAAAAGCCATCCCTTTAGGCTATTAGCTCCGTCCAGCTAATCCTCCCTACTATTCCTGCCTGCTGCTTTTACCTTGGCCATCCGTTCAGTCCAGCAGACTCAGAAGTAATTTTATACGCAGTAGAGAGCGGGTAGAATTGATTTTTCACTCAGCGCTCAGTTCCCATCTGAATAATTATCAATTTTACTGCCTCATAAAGGGAAGAGTCAAAATTTCAAATCAATTCAAAAGAGCTTCTGAGACCATAGAAACCATGCATGAGAATAAAGGTCAAAGTTGTCAGTGACCTCGGGAGATGATGTCAGATATTAGTACGCTGAATAGTTGACATCAGAGGCACTCAATATAATATGACTAGTGCTAATGCAAATCATATTTATGCTGACTACTGGAGACCAGTCATTAATATTTAAAAGAGTATCTGAAAGCCTGCATTCAAAATAAATATAATGTATTCCATGGATTATGAAGTTAATCAAGATAGATGACCGCTTACTCATATACTATAAATTGAAAGATTCCACATATTATTACCACACAAAATATTACAATAAGAATGAAACAAATGCAAGGAAATCCAGAGTCAAGGCTGCTGTTCTGTCTTTTATGCTCAGATCACTATACTCATGATGCCCTACTGTGTACAATGGTACATAAGAATGCTAAATTCGCTGCCAGATTCCATGCAACATCCACAAGACAAGGATATTGTGATTTGACAGTGGCATTATGTCATATCCTGATAACGGTGACAATAATAAATGTCACAAACTGACTTACAATATGTAACATAATTCACAGTCACCATTAACAAGCCAACGTTTGCCACACTCCACACCTCCGATTAGAATAGTAAATAATATGGTAACTATATTGTAACTGTTATGCTACACCAGCTTTTTTAAAATGGCAACCAACAATTGTTACCAAAGTACAAGGACATTGAGCATTATCTTGTAACTGGTATTTTCTTAATTCCCTTTGTTATCTTTAAAAGCCCCCAAAAGCAAATTTGTCATTTGTGAAACTACATTGATGAAATTGTACTAAGTGCTCTGGGAATCTATGGATCCTTTGCTAAAACTGGCATATTAAATAAATGTAAATAGTCTACATCACTTCCCCTTGCTATGATGTAGCTAGACTGTAATATACACTTCTGGGAAGAAAATGAAATTCTTCTTGACCACTGCTAGCAGTGATCAGTTGCATTCCTGAAACATGAAATTTGATTTCTCTATTGTATTTACCTTTGACACAAAAATCCCAATTAAAATATAAAATACACCATAAGTAAAGCATTTAAGCACAGTATCAAATACGCTTTAAAATAAAAATAGGAGTTTTACATTTAAATAGCCAAATGTGTTACTGAAACAACTGAAGTGTTTCTGCCCTACTTAAAATATTTTACAAACCTCACTGCCCTTTCTCTACAGACCTGTGTGTGGGATAAATTAAAAATGAGCACGGAGTTTCTTCATCTTATAAGCTACAGTCAAATGTAAAAGACATTATTCCAAAAAAATGAAACAAGCAAGACTAAAATATAATATCTATGTCATCAGCACAATAAGAAACACGTTCGCCATACTGCACTGATGTTGGTATGGAAACAAATGTGAAATTAATTGTGGTGACAGAGCATAAAAATACCACCTTACACAAAGTAAGACTATTGCTAAGTAACTGAAATGATCATGATGTAATGTACATCAAGTTGAGGAAAATAAACAGGAAAATAAGGAATTGAGGAAAATTCTTGAATTTATTAATGTCCTCAGGCAGGGTTGTCAAACATATGGCTTGCGGGCTGGATCCACGTATCTAGCCTACAGCCTTGATCATGAACCCTCCTTCGGCAGCAGTCAAGTACCTGGGTGAGACCAGCAGAATTGTGGGAAGAAGTCCAGCATCATCAGGTCTTAACTGAGGTTCAGAGCAGCAGCAATGGAACTCCAGGAGCACCACAGGAAGAAGCCCAGCACCACGGTTTGTTCCTGTGGTGGCAGCCAAGTGTCTACAATGCCAGGCTTCTTCCTGCTGGCTCCTGAACTGCCGAGAGGTGTCAGTCGGATCCAGCATAGGGAGGCGGGGGGGGTCTGATCTGCCTGTGAGGCTGGGCAGACACCATCTGACTCATCCCAGATATATCTGACACTCCTGTGCTAAAGGAAAACCTCAGTTTACCTGTGGTAGTACTTCTGGGTTCTGTTGCATGAAATGTAGTAATCTTTGTCCCTCCTGTGAAATTTCTTTACATCTGAGTGGTTTCTTGCCTTCTTTTGCTATGTGCTTGAAGAGGTAGGTAACAATGTAGTCTAAGCTAGCACAACAGCTGGAGGAGACAATAGTATCTGCATAAACAATGAAAGAAATAATTTTAGTAGGGTTGGAGTGTTGTTTCTGTCATGTAACAAAACAGTTAATATTACTATCTTGTAACAGTGAATAAACTGTACAGAAATAGCAACCTTAGAAGTTTATGTCAGACAGGGTGTGTCTACATGTGCTGCACAGCCCCAGTGATGCACAGGTTGTTTTCAACCCTGTTGTGCAGTAGCGGCGGCGTCACAGTTAGTGCCCACCGATGCTACGTCACTATAGCTCGTTGCTATGGCAACGTAACGTCTCATGTAGATGCACCCACACCGGATTAAATGATACATTGTTTTACCATTTGCTCTTGCTTTTGACAATTTCTCCTTATTAAACAGAATATGGACTCAATTCTGCAATTTACAGTCCTACATTCCTACATGGGGATTCAGTGCACTGTCTTCCTGTTCACAGAAAACTGCAGGATCAAAGCTGTATTTTTATTGATGTGCCATTTTATATTTAGGTGACTCCAGATTTCTGGAAACCAAGTTCGATTTTGCTTATTACAAAGAGTCAACGTTAAGATTTAAAGTAACATTTTTAGATCTCTTGACATAGCTAAGCACCCCAACAGTCACAAACATATGGAGAATGCCATAACATTATTTTTATATGATGAACTTTGGATTTGAAGGAAATGCCTGGGTCATCAATATCAGTTCCCTGTTTTTGCAGGCAACTGAGTCATATTTTCAAGCATTCCAAGTGCATCAAATATTTTACTAAATACAAAGTGGTGCTTCTCTGTCCAGAAAAAGGTTATAGCCTATGCTTTAGATACCGAAAAAACTGTGAGGTCACAAAAGACAGGGAAGAAACAGCAGGAGGAAGGTGGATGTTTATAATAAAATGTTTACTTGGTCACTTTATTTAAAGCTTGATAGTTTAATTAATTAATAAAATACAAAAGGAAGATAACATAATAATGTTTATTGACTAACATTCCATTAATATTTATGGGATATAAATGCACTAAAGCAAAGCAGGATTCAGTAAATAGCAAAAGCAAATTCACATCTTTACTTACTGTTTCTATAACTAAGATAACACATTGGGAGATTAAAAGCTTAAACTTATTTGCAAAGTAAATATGTCTATCTGATTTATCTAAGTTATTTTGTTGCTAGGTGTAGCCCGCTGTGCTGCTGCTGCTGCTGTGAAAGTGTATTCTGTTTGTCTGCATCAGCATGGTGATAATAGTATGCCGGTCATTTGTTTCTACACTCTTTCTTCCTTCCCCCTTTTGAAAATAGTAGTGCTTACCCTTCCCTCTTACCAGCTGTTATTTCCTCTTAACCTGAAACCTGAGATTTTTTTGGCCTTGAGAACACTGGCACTAGGTAAAGCCCTCAATCATCTTTCTCAGCTGTGGTCTTCCACCCAACTCTTTTAGTGTGTTTCTGGTTTGAAATGCATTTTAACCAGATGGCTGTTCCTCATGATCCTAGAAACAGCCAAAGCTCTCCATGCACATGGAATTATTTACTGGATGCAGAATTTACACATACATGATGTTCTCTGTAAACATCAAATAAACTTGCCAGCATTTAGGATACAACCCTGCTCTCACTAAATTCAGTGCGAACATGACTTGGCCCCTAAATAGCTCATACCGTTTATATTGGATGGGTCATTAGAGCAGAACATAAGAAATGCCATACTGGGTCAGACCACAGTAATCCTGTAACTCACACACTAGCAGAATGCTGATGCTAAATGGGAGAGTATAGGCAGGGATATCCGGACTGATCTGTCCCCATTGTGCCTCAATCCTTACAAGTTCTAGCATTCAGGGGACTACCATGTCATGATTTGGACTTGCATCTCTCACCTATCATGTTTGATATCCACTGATGGACCTAAGCTACACAAACTTGACTGATTTTCTTTTGATCCTGGTTAAATTGTCTACAACATCTTGTGGCAATAATTTCCTCAAGTTATTTATGCATGTGAAAAAGAACTCCCTTTTACCTGTTTAAATTTGCTTCCTAAAAGCTTCACTAGCTAATGCCATTCATTATTTTAAGAAATTCTACCTTATCTCCTTTTACATAGTTTTTTCTAAGCTGAAAAGTCCTAGCCTATTTAGTCTCTCTTTGTACAGAAATCTCTCCATATCCCTGATCATACTTATTGCCCTTTCCTATCTCTATTATATTCTTTTGGAGATGGGGATACCAGAACTACATGTTGTATATAAGGAGCCGGGGTTGTGTGAGAGCTAGAGAAGAAATTAAACTTAAAGTTTTCATTTTGAGGGAAAGGCATTAGAAGGATCCAATTAAATGTATCTTTGTTTCTTTACATTATGCTAATCTGGAAGCCTGCCAACCTTGAAGTGTTCATTTAAATATATCCCTCTGGACAATGGCATATTTTGATCTATGTCCATTTAACTCCTTAAACTCCATTTTGATATTACTTTTAACTCTCCTCCATAAAACCCAATAGTATTTTTCTAAACTGTAATTTTATAAGGTTTTTGGAAGCACTGCAAGACAATGTAAAACTGAATGCTGAAGGCCTGACCCTACAAAATACTAAGTAGACCTGGGAGATGCAGAGTCCCCAAATTTTTCCGACTTCAAGTATGAATTAACACTGAATTAAGCCTGAATGTCTTGACCTGCCTTCCCTGAAGTCATTGGGAGGTGGCTGAATTCAGTGGGAACAGGCCATTAGAAATTTTTGCCCTGGTCGACCTGAAATCTAAAGTTGAGACTTTTGACTGAGTAGAGATTGTAAGATCACTGATGTATTGTTTTTTCTACTAAATCAGTCCTGCATATAAAATAGAAATGCAATTGTTGGCTGAACTGAAACACTATCACTAACAAGTGTGATATTTGAAAATATGTACTTCATAGGTGGGCTCTACTCTATTTCTAAACAAGTCTTTTAACACCATTTGTTTTCCAAACAAATAAGACAAAGTAAATCACTAACAGCAGTTTACAAAATGGTAGTAGCTCTAAACATGCTGATACTGTACAAACAGAAGATTTACATTGAACAGTAAGTGATCTTAGTAGGATAGTGGACAGGTCTAGCCTATGATCGGCTCCTGATGATCTGCTAAAAGTGTTGAGAGCTACTTATATTTTCCCTTAACTGTATATCAGATGTCGTTCTCAGTGCTCATTTTTCCTTCATTTGCATAGGTATAACATGCCTGGGAATGTCATACAAATTCCCAGACTGATTTTTCAGAGTATGCAGGTCCTTGGAATGAGGCTGGGTAGAGTGTTCCTATTGAATCTTACCAAAGAAAAACTAACCAACAAATAAATATGATAAACCAGTTTAACAAAGATCTATAATAACTCAGGTGTAGACAAAGGACAGGCTGGAAAATCTGAGAGGCAGGACTGGGATAAATGGGGAAAATTATGATCTCCTTAACACTCGCACCAGTTAGTGACTTGTATTAGTATTAGAGTAGTTAATGTTACTAAAAAAACACTTAAAAAGGCCCTTTGCCCTTAACACAATGTGAATGTTGCCAAAGAAATAAACAGGACTCTTTTTAAATGACCTAATTACATTAATGAGTGCACTACAATTAAAGAGATTTTTGGTTACAAGATTAAGGTAAAGGGGATGGATTTGAGTTAAGTGGCATTTCCCTGTCAGTCTATCTATACTTTAATATAAGCACTATCTGCCTTTGAGTGTAAACCCAGAAAGTAAACAGATTAAGCAATTTTACATCTAAATTAGGCAGAGAGACACAGAAAATGTTATATTTCCACCCCCTAAATGAATAGCAAACTACACCATTAATCATAGGAGAATTAGAAAAGCTTCACATGGAGATTAGTGACAACATGCCAGGCAGGCTACATTAAAAGGTTCCAATCCACTGAGTCAGCTGTGAAAAAGCCAGGTAAACACTTTAGAGGAGAAACGTTGGAGTGTTTATTTTTGCAATAAAAGCCTAGATGAGGGCTTCCATTATGTCTGATTTACAGCCAGGGGCTCCAAAAGGAATACATATTATTTCTCAGTATATTATAAAGTGTGGAATCATGATGCATGCAGGGTGTCCATTCAAAACAGAATGAATAGTACTGAGAAATAACAATTTGAGACTTCTTTATTCTACAACTTGAGTTGTGGAATATGACTCATATGCTCAGTTTCCACAAGTTAAAGTGAAATGGGTAAAAACATGAATAAACATTTGCTCCAAGAAAAAAAAAGTAACTGTGGGATATAATTATTTTTCAAAATAAACGAGAGGTACTTCACTTTACAAACATTTTTGGAAAAAAAAGTGTATAGATGTTCAGGTTTTTTCTCCCTTAGCAAAAATGGCCTGTCTGGGAAATCTTTTTTTGGTAGAAATTCATGTCTGAATGCATTGTCAAATATTATGAGTGGCTCCATATAACAAGATTTTCAGAAAAGCTAAAAAGAGTTAGGAACTAAAATCCCATTTATGACATTTTTGCAGAGTCAAAATTCTTTTGAAATGCTAGACAATAAAAAGGAAAATTGAGGAGAAATCCACGGTCCTAAAGTAGAAATTAAAGGGACAAAAATTAATTTACCTGCCAAGAAACAGCACCTGTGCAACCATTACTAACCATATGCTAGCAGAAGAGATTACTTCAGGGCCATAGTATTAATAGAGGCTGGTTTACACCTGGCCGCAGGAAAAGAAGATGAAGGAAGCAAGCTGAAAGACTTACAGATGCAGGACAATGCTTAAAGACTTAAAGGGAATTGGTGCTCAGAGAAAACGCGATCAATTAAATATCATTCAAACCTGAATGATACAGCTTGCAAATCTTAGACCCTTTGACTGAATTGGACTCTAACTTCCAGGGATTGAGTCTACCATGGAAGAGGTAGTTATTTTTTTCCTTTTTAAAAAAATCATTTGTATTTGATTTCATACACACACACACACACACACACACACACACACACACACACACACACACACACACACAGAGACGTTTTTATTAGTTCAAAACTAGTTGAAGGAGTGCATTGACATGGAAAACCAGTGGCTCATGGGGAATAATGGGAATCAGAGGTGGTCAGAAAAATGGTTGTAGCTTTTTGACAGAAAATAAGGTTTCCAACTAAACAAAACATTTTTAAGGAAAGTATTTCCTTTCCTTGAAAACGTATGGTTTTACATTGGGAATCGAGTGCTTAACATCCAAAAATGTTCAGCTAAACTTTTTAAAAAACTGAAAACTCAAAATTTTCTGTAAGGGTGGAAATGTGTTTCTTCTGATCAGTCTGAGAACTAAAAGCTGACATATCTTTATTTTCTCCTCTCTCATACACATATTTAAGTGTGTTTCAAAGTATACAACTGAGAAAGCTGGTAGTCAGTTATATAGAATATATTTGAAGTTGTAAAGAGAAATGATCCAAATGTGAAGTAGGGCACACATAATGAACTTGGTCCTTGGGTAGCTGCAGTTCAAGGCAGCCTTTGGTCCAATACATCCATCCGCAAGGAAATTCTAACATAGAAACAGACAGCAACAGGCAGGCTTACAGCAGAGTCAGCCTATACACATAAGTTGTTTGGCCATCATTAGATGTGAGTGGGCACTCAAAATATTTGAGACTAGATACATTTTGGCATTAAATAACAAAAACATCTTAGACAATGTTGCTCATTTTTAGTGTCCATCAGCCTCTAGAAACATTTTCTTGAGTAGCAGAAACTATTTAACCTGTTTTGTAAAACATAAAGCTTATGTTGGCCAGTGTGTTTGTGCATTCATACAGGGAAGGACTGATTTTTTGGCGGTAGAAAGAAATGCTAAGCATACACAGAAAGGCCCTTATAATCCAGTGTTATGGATGCAGATTATTTTTTAAATATTATTTATTACATAAACTATTCAGAGCCATTTTTAATTAAAGTAAGGCATCTGCAGGTTTTATACTGCTTTGCATCACCATACATATTATTCTAGTTTCTAGACTGATCAGAAAACTTAATGGGTCTTTTTTCCCCCCCAACGCTCTGTTCTTTATGTCCCTATTTCAAATTAATTTAAGCTACTAACAGTCAACATATAATCTGTTAGAAAGTGCTAATGAATAAAGATCAGTTACAACCACACTACTGAGGTTTTTAATATCACTCTAAGTATGCTGTTGGTTTACTTTGTTACACAGCCAATAGATATTCTTTATAAATAACAATTCAGTATCCTTTTCAAGGAAAAGAGGAATCTTTGGTCTACTTGACTCATACACCAGCTATACTGAATGATCTCTACCCGCAAAATAGCCATAATAAATAAAAATGAATGTTTGGAGGTTAACAGTTAACATGACTTGGAACAACTGGTTTTCTGAAGGAGAAAATGTATTATATGCATGTTAAAATTTTCTTCTGTGAGGATTACAGACTTTAAGACATTTTACATTTATTTTACATTTCTTGTTGTAAAGGTTCTTTAGAGATAATCTAAGTATAAGTAAATAATGTTTCTAGAAAGATCATTTTATAATATCATATGCAACATACTATTGGACAACTTACTCTCACTGAATTAAATCAGATTCTCAAAATGCTCAGAACCCAGTACCGCCCTGCAAATCAATATGCTAATAGGTGTTAAGATCCTTTGAAAATCTGTGCACTTATTTAAGGTATGTAGGTGAAAGGATGTGGGTGCACCTCATGCTGGAATTACTACACATTCCTCACTTTCCTTTCTTAGATAAATTGCAAGTAACACTTACCCAGTGCAGTAAGTCCTTCAGATACTGAAGTAAGAATATAGATTAGCACATTAGGTTCTAAACTGGTAATGAAACTCATATGATCCTGGGTCAGGCATTCCAAGAGTGGATAATAAGACTGGCTTAGTTTTCTATATTGCTGAAAAAGGAAAACAAACAACGATTAGTTAGAAATACTATGAGCTAACTGGAATGCCTGTTCAAAAACGCAAAGCTGGCTGAAACAGGACCAAGAATGCACAGAATAAGGATGTGATAAATTTAATGATTACATTAAAACCTTTTTACCACCAAAAACATCTTTTTATATAAAATGGACTCCTATGCTTTAAGCTTGCATTTATTAACTTTAGTTTATGACAAACAAACTCTTGGTAGCAAAATAATAATACTACTCTTTTACATCACAACCCATGAACATCTCAGTAAGATGTTACTTAGATTAAGAGTTTTGAGGCCAGTTTAAGGGTTCATTGATTTGCCCTTCCTATTATGTGGAACACTGTTTGGGACTAACCCCAGGTTGTACCCTGAATCAGCGTAACCTGATTCTGAAATACACTGGCTTTAACTGGGTTGTATGTGAGCATAAAAATGTATCGGCTTGAATGGACCTGTAGGACAAAAAAGCCCTAGGTTTAGTTAGCATCATTATGGCCATGCCTTCACATCTGGTATGTCATGGCTGTGTGGGTACATTTGATCATTGCAGCCATATACCAATCCTGACTAGGGATAATTTTTTTAAAAGGCAAGCAGTCTTTTTTTTTTCCTGATATCTCTGAGTACTCGGCATTGCTCACCATCGGATTCAGTCCTCATTGCAGAAAATGGCAGTGCTGAATAAAGTCCACTGGCAAAAGGAAACAAAACACTTCTAATGTTCTAAAACTGTCTTATGGAAAGCAGACTATGGCAGTTTACAAAAATTAGATTAATGGAAGGATGACTGATTATACTCAGCCAGATACTGTGTTCAGTTATACCCAGGCAAACCTAATGAAGCCAACTGGTTTGCATGGATGCAAAAAGGGCAGACCTAGGTCTCTCTTTTCCATGTATGTTAAAAATGAACATTTTGGAAATGTAACTCTTTGATACAACAATTTTATTACACATGGAAAGACCAATATTTTGGATGTGACTGTATAAATAAATTCAAGTAATTAGATTGAAAATATAAAGTGCATTCGAGCTGTTCTAGATTCCTCTGTCTCATTATAACAATTCAAAGCCTGTGGTGGTGTTATTTCATATTTCATATAAAGACTCCCAAGATGAATAACTGCTTACTAGCAAATCACTGTGGGATACTGAGAGCAGCATTTTGACAAAGGCCTGAAGTACATTGTCAAAGTGGTTGTCCCCATACAACTTGAAGACGCCAAAGCTGACATAATTTCCACATAAGGCAGATTTGAGTGCAGAATAGCAGATGGAAATACCCTTGAGTTTCAGTGGATAAACCTGATCTTTTGACAGTGTCCCAAGGGATAGGATCTGATTACCTGTTTTCAGAAAAAAGGAGAAAGAAATTGACATAAGCAGTTACAAATTTAGGTAGCTCTGGCATAACATTTTCATTTCACTCTTTCCATTTTTAATTTTTGATCTGACTGCAAACAGGATGTGATCCTATTTTTGTACATATTGCAGGAAAAAATCACTATGCTACTAGTACAAATACATTTAAAAAGCTAAATAAATAATTAGAGTATATGGCAAAAGTATATCCTATGACATTTAAGTTACTTATTTAGGCCCAGTTCTTCAACCAGATGTATTAGTATGAAATTTTCTATCCATGAATCACCTCAGAACCTTCTGTATAGTGGATCTAACTGCAGGATCAGGACCTTAAATGATAGTTTCTTCTCATACCGTAATTTAGCCTGCTTTTGATCCATTACCACAAGGACCTCTTGGGATGGCTGTTTATGAACATACACATCAAATATACCACTCACACCACAGATATTTCCATTACAAAACCAACTGTTTTACCAGTCTCCAGCTGTGAACTACTCTTTGAAAATCTCAGTGTTTATAATGTAAAAATGCTGTGAAGCTGTAAATATTTTGTGTGGCTTAGATGAGGCAACAGCCATTTTTTTTTTATTCTGCTGTGCAATAAATCATTAGTCTTACTAAAGCTCTTGGTCTATTTAGGCAGCAACTCAAAATA
The DNA here is from genome assembly GCF_052110815.1 of Crocodylus siamensis. Classification (NCBI taxonomy): domain Eukaryota; kingdom Metazoa; phylum Chordata; order Crocodylia; family Crocodylidae; genus Crocodylus; species Crocodylus siamensis. The sequence continues at coordinate 31,719,025 of NC_143404.1, read as the reverse complement.
GTTATTGTTCTGACCCTTACCATACTTTTGTGACTCCTTTTTTTCATCACTAAAAGAAAAAGAAAAACCTCATCTTTTCAGCTATGAAGATAAACCCTGAGAGGAGCTATATTATCTACATTAACAAAGACAAAAGGAGACTGAGGGACAAATCCTATATCATCTTTATGTACCTAAGTGGCACTTGCATAGCTGTGTAACTGCATTTTTTGGCACCCACAGCTTGGATATTGCCTGTACCTGTGTAGCTGTGTTCATCTTGCATCTCTTTCTGAGCATGCTCAGGATACTACATAGGCTTTGGGCTGGAAGACTCACTCAGGTGTGCATGTAACTCAATCTAAGTCCCTGAAGCGTTGGTTGGAAGAAAAGTACAATTAGCAAAACTGTTTGACAGGAGAGGGGAGAGAGAGGGAGAGCAGGAGGATGGGACTCCCATCTTTTAGCCCAAAGGCCTAGTGGTTTGTCAGAGGAGTAGGAGACCCGGGGATTTAAGCCCCGCTCTCAGATGAGATTTTAACTTGTATCTCCCACTTCCTAGCAAAATGCTTTAACCACTACCCCAGTGGTTCTCAATGTTTTTAGGCTTCTGACAACTTCATAACTCCTGTGAATTAGACCCATTTCAATAACTAATTTATTTATTGAAGCATTTAATACCTGGTGGGGTGGAAACCAACACTTAGATCCTCCAAGCAGTGGAGCAGGGACAAGCGTAAGTACCTCCTTGCACTAGAGCCAGACACAGATGAGCCTAGCTTCTTATACAGGAAGAAAGCCAATGGGGGAGGGAACACTTAGCTCCTCTCACAAGAGTGGGCAAGGACAAGTGTGAGCTTACTTCCCTGCACTGGAACTAGGCAGATGAGCCTACACTTACCTCCTTGCATAGGGACCAGGCGGGGAAGAGCAAGTGCTTATTCCTTTAACCTTGTGGCACTCTGAAAAGGAACTCTCAGCATCCCAGGGTGCCGTGGCACGTCTGTTGAGGAACACTGTACTAAATGGACTAGTCTTTGCTCAGACCTCTCTTCCTGGCCCACTGCTTGGGAAGTCAACAAGAGAGGATACGCATGGGGCCAGAAAGAGTAGAGCAAACCAAAGTTCGCTTTGGCACAGTGAGAGGGGCACTGTCCTGGAAGCAAGGAGTTCTGTCTCTTGTACCCCCTCCCAACAGGGCAGAAGCTAACCCACTACTGTTTAACCATTTTATACAACAACGATTAAATGCAAGGCACGGAAGAGCCAGTGGGGCATCGGTCAGAACCCAAACCTAGGCCTCTCTAGTAGTAATGCATGTACCTGGGCAATCCTGCTGCCTAAGTGCTAAAAACTGGTAAGTGCCACTTAGATGCCTGCAGGTGAAACAGTATTTGTGCCTCAGTGACCTTCCCAAGGTTACAAAGAAAGTCTTTGAGACATCAGGCAACTGAACCCTTGTTTACCAAATCCCTGATTAGCACCTTAAACACTGGACCATGTATTTTCTCTGAGGAGGTCAGCTACTAAATAGATACCTGCACCTTAGTTCCAACTTTGTTAGTGTTCTTCCAAAGTTCTTTCACCATGTTAATACGTAAATAAGCAATAGAAGTGGCAGTACTTAAAATAGCTGAATATACATCATGACCTGATCTCAGGCTGGGCTTCCACTCAGCCTTCCTTTCAGTTAATACCATTTTTGCACCTATACTTAGTAGTGTAGTATCATAGTATCAATATTATACTTGTTACTATTTTTGACCTCATTATTAATTGTGAGCACATTTTCTAACATTCCAATTGCTACATAAATGATTTATATCTGTAGTTTGGAACTTAAAACGCACAACAGATAGGGAGTCACTTTTGAATTAATTGGTCATGCTCAAAATACATGTATAACATGTATTTGCACTTACAAAAGAGTTTAATGACTTCTTAAATTTGGCTGAAATAATAAAACAAAATAAATACATCAAAATACTACAGATTAAGGGTTTGGCACAAGTGTAAATATCAATGCTATACACACAATTTTACATTTAAAATACTAATACATTGGGGGGTATACTCTATTCAGCTAAAAACAAACTTAATGTGTCTCTAGGACAGGGGGAGGCAAAATATGGTACACGGGCTGAATCCGGTCTACCAGGCTATCCTACCTGGCCTGCGGGGCCCCTAAAAAATTGAGAAAATTAATATTTATCTGTCCCACAGCCTGTCAAAGTTGACAAGAGCCAGGGACACTAGGATCCAGGGGGAGCCTCAGCAGGACCAAACAGCCCAGCTCTGCCAACCCCCAGACATTTCACTCCTTTCCTGCCCCAGCCCTGCTCCAGCATCACATGGCTGCTGGCTGCATTGCCAGACGGGGGAGCACAGGGCCACATCAGTTGCATGCACGCGTTTGTGTATATGTGTGTGTGCATGTACGCAGCCAGGGACAGTGTGTGTGTGTGTGTGTATGCAAGCAGGGACAGTGTGTGTGTGGGGGCAGGCAGGAACAGCGTGTGTGTGTGTATGCAGGCAGAGATAGTGTATGTGTGGGCAGGCAGGGACAGTGTGTGAGTATGTATGTGTAGGCAGGGGCAAAGAGTGTGTATGTGTGTGTGTTCACAGGCTGAGTCCAATGTGCATTCCCCACCAAACACATGCACCCACACCCCCCTTGCACTGCCATACATGCAGACCACCCGCATCCCCTCACACCCCCCAGGTACCCAGGCCCCACAAACCCCATAGCCATGCACACCTCATATATCCACCCCCCCACATGCTCCCTCACCTCACATACCCACACCCTCACAGCCCCCCACAAACCTATACCCACCCCTCACAATGTACAAGAGTAAAACTTCATTTTAAGCTATTGTGCAATCACCTCTATGTACACTACACAAACGCATGTAGATCAGGACAAAATTATTTTTTGAAACCAAATGAATGAATGTTGTAGATGTTTGCTTTTTAGAATATAATTTGGTATTCTTCTGGTTCCAAGATAGCAAAACCTCTTGCTGAAAGAAGTACTTTCGGGGGCAAGGGGAGGGACTTCTGGTGGCAAAGGTCAGGGGTTAGGGGTGGGACTTCTGGTCACAAGATGACAACCACGGGCAGGGATTCTGTCAAGGGGTGGGGCTACCAATCCGGCCTGCTACAGCTTGCCAAAACTTGGTAAGCGACTCTCTACCCAAAATAATTGTCTGCCCCTGCTCTAGAATGATACAGTAAGATCAGACTATTACTATGAAAAGAGGTGAGCCTGATCCATGAACACATTGAGATAAAAAACTGAAATACATTAGCAAAAGTTACAAAATGAGTGGAAGGACCCTGAGAGGATGGTCATTTGAATAAATTTATTTTTCCTGTTTTAAAAAAAAAATTTGCAAATTATAATTAAATGCTGATCTTGTTATAAAATCACATATACACTATACCTATATCTTCAAATATAATGCACAATTTTTAAAACAAAGCATTTATCCTAAAATGATTTTTATTTTTTTTATCTTGAGGATCAGAAAAATTGGGTTTATTTTAATTTCAAGGACAGCTTATATTCAAAGTATTTGATGCGTCACAAGCTGTATTACAACAATCACAAAGACATCATGATCAAGAGACGTCTACCTTCTAATTTCTTTCGCTAAGTAAAAAATAATTAATTAAATTAATTAATTTTTAAAAATTGCCTTTTTAAAACTCATGTACCTGGGTATTAATTTACTTTAATCCTTTTGAAATGTATTCAAGTGCTGTCTTCAAATAAAAACATTCCTCTTTTAAGCTGATCTATGTTCTCCAACTGGCTACATCCCTCAATTAATTACAGCATTATTCTTGACCAAAAAACCCAGTAGCAGGAATGACATGAAATGGAAAGGATCACATCCTTCGTAAAAGACAAATATACATGATTTGTATGACAAGAAAAATTATGAAAAGGAACATGAAGGATAAATGTATAAGCATTTTGAATTAATTTACTTGCTTTTTTCCTAATATTACACTCCCTCTGAAAGCCTTACTTTAATAACTCAAACAGGAATATGTCTTTTGAAGCAGTCAAGGGACAACATTTCTAGATTTCAGGGCAACCATGATTATAGTTTTGAATTCTATTCTATGCCATAAAAAGACTGACATGCCTGAATCTTTAAGCCAAAAAGTGCTCAGCAAAACATGCTGCAACAGATGGTAGAGAGCTTTAGGTGTCAACAAAGCAATTACCTATTTAATACGAAATTTAACAGTTAGACAATGGAGAAACCAGAATGCTGAGGAAAGATTTTGAAAGAGTGTGACTGGGAATAAGAATCCTTATGGGCATATTTTGCACCAGCATGGTCCTTTATATCATTTTTACTTTCTATTTAATAGATCAAGATGAATTAATTTGTAATGTTTCTTAATCAATAGAAGGGTACAGTGAAGGAAGCAGCAGTGAAGGCTACCTCACGCTACTCTTCCCACTTACGTGCTTGAACCCTGATCAGGAATGACCACATTTAATGGTGAAAGGAGAGTTTGGACTCTACTCTTTCTATATTCTGATAGTCTCTACTGGAATTAGTGTCACATACAAAGATATTTTTTGTGAAATGGACCAAGGTCCAGATGGAATGGGATCAAATTAAAATGGACTAAAAAGATGATCTGGTTGTAACATTCCCTTCGAATGGGAATCTTCATACAGTTGTGTTGTCAGTAAAGATAAACTGCTTTAGCATAGTCTTTTTTATTCCAAATACCATAGTAAATAAAGTCAAGCACTGCTGCACAGTAAGTGACAAATCATTTAACATTGATCCCTACAGTTTAGCACCCCCTTCTCTCTCCCTGCAAAAGATACTGCTAATAAAATCTCAACAAAATCAGCAAATCTTTCAAGTTTCCACACATTTTTTGGAATTCATACTATTAGATTTTCATAACCATAACATTTAAGTCACTAGAAACCAGCCATTAATATTTCATTGTTCCTAACATACAAAAAACTAGCTTTGAATAATATACTTCTATTTCTTCCTAACATGGGGGGAGGGAAAGGAGTGGGGAATTGTCTCTCAGAAATTTAGGCTATGTTGACCCATCTGAATTATAATTACTCCTAAGAAACCTGTTTTGCTCGTCCTAGTCACTACCAAGATGTCATTGAGGAAAGGTAATAAACTATTTATGCCTCAGACCTTAGTATAAAGATGCCATCAAGGAAAGATGAGAACCACCAAAGATGTTGGGGGAAACCACTAGATGGAAAATGAAATGAGCATAATTATTCAGGTTGGGGATTTAAGTATTTTCTTACTGAAAAACACTCTAGTACACATGCAGAAGAGGTGTAAGGGTAGGACAGAAGGATACACAGTCAGTCATATAAATAAAATGGGATGATAGTGTAGGTAGAAGACACTATTGTCCCATAGGTAGGTAGAAGACCCAAGGTAGAAGATAGTGTCCCATGTCTCAGAAGCCCACAGGAAATGAGTAGAAGGCTTTATGTGTATAACATGGCTCATTACTCTGTACTACCCCCCTCTAGGTTGGTGAGCTTTGAGAATGCTTCTAGTTCAGTAAGCTGCTTTTTGGGCCTTTCTTCTCAGTTTGCCACACATTAGAAAAGGAATTTATTTACTAGTAGCTACTGTTTTTGAAAAAGCATTGTCCATAAAGTTTTCTAACATGTGGGTGACCTCAGACCCTAAGGCTTTTTTCACTGTAGTAGTAGTTTTACTGAGCAGTCCACCCCTCAGGCTACTCTGGCACCAGGAGGATAAAGGGAGTACACTTCTCTCAACTGCCAAGTTTCAATGAAGCAAACTCAATGGAAGAGGGAAAAGAGGGTAGGGTTTGAATTTGCATATGGGCAAAATCTCTAGTTACAGGTGTTCCAGAATTCCAGTTACTCATAAGGAATTTCCTTTTCTTTTTAATAGTTGGCTATGCAAACTTTCTCACATGTAAGAGAGTCCAAAGCAGTGTCCATGGCACCCAGAAGTGGAACTACATCTCTCAGGCAAAGGCTGACAACTGTATAGTGCTTACAGAATATCTGGGCCAAGCTCCATCCTCTGTAGCAACACAAGGGCTTTACAAAGGAGAAAACCTGAGTCCTGGCTGAGTTTACTCAAACCATGAAAGAGATTCACTTTGGCCACTTCGTAGCAGAATCTAACTGCAACTGGAAATTCAGTTGGATAGACTGTGGGAGGAAGTTGCTAATCCCGGGGCGAGCAATTATTTCGGGCGGAGGGCCACTTAGTGAGTTTTGGCAAGCTGTCAAGGGCTGCACTGGTAGCCCCTCCCTTTCACAGGTGCCCTGCTCCTTTGTCACCACAGTAGTGGGCAAACTGAATTATGCTAAGGCTTTTAGCCATAGTCCAGGCCTTCCCAGAACTAAGCAACAAAATTGAACAGAGCGCCTTCTGTGACACTGGGAGATGTGAGTGCTATGACTGGGCACTGGGTGAGCAAAAGACAGCAGTTTCCCTATAAGGAATGTGGCTTGCTCAGTGGCAGGAAATCGGTGCACCATATGCTTGGCACAGAGCCAGAGGACTGGACAATTTGGGATGAGAGAAGTTATAAAAGTGATGGACAAACAAAGGAACATGTGTGTTCTGTGCTGCCGCCCTGGAGAGACAGTAACAACCCTGGACTTCTTATTTGAACAATGAGGAATCCAGAAACTAACATCCTGCACACCCAGAAGAGGATCTGAGGCCGGCACCACTGAAGTCACTGCTGTAACGCCTGAAGGAAGCGCTTGCCAGGTCACACTGCAAGGAAGAATACTTGTAATAAGCCTAGGGGTTACTATTAAAAGTACACTTGATAACAAATCAGACGAGGGGCCGTGTCAATCCTTGGGGGTCTCTGGTAAAAGGAATCTTAGGGGCAACAACCATCTTGTGACCGGAAATCCCACCCCATAATCCCCGACCATTGCCGCCAGAAGTCCTTCCCCTTGCCCCCGGGAATACTCTTTTCAGCAAGGGGTTTTGCCATCTCAGAACCAGAAAAATACCAAATTATTTTCTAAAATTGAACATCTACAACATTAATTTGATTTCAAAAAATATTTTTGTCCTGATTTACACGTGTTTGTGTATGTACATAGAGGTGATTGCACAATAGCTTAAAATGAAGTCTTATTCTTGCATATTGTGGAGGGATAGGGGGCATGGGTATAGGTTTGTGGGGAGCTGTGTGTGGGGGGAGGGTGGCTGGCATGTGAGTGGGTGCGGGGTCTGTGTGTATGACAGTGTAAAGTGGGGTGTGGGTGCATGTGTATGGGTATGCGTGTGGGACTCACCCTATGAACACACACTCCCTCCCTCACTGTGCATGCTCGCACACACACACACACACACACACACACACACACACACACACACATACAGTCAGTCTCTCCTTCTCATTCATACACACACACACACACATGCACAGAGTCCCTCCCTCACACACACACAGCTCTCCCTCCCTTCCCCCGCAAACACAGTCTCTCCCCCACCCCCGAATCTCTCCCTTCCACACCCCCCCCCCCCCGCCATCCTGCTCCTGGCCCAGTGCTCCTGCAGTACCAGTGCAGGCCCCATGCTCCTGCAGTCCAGTGATGCAGCTAGGGGCTATGTGATGTTGGAGCAGCCCAAAAACTTCAGCAGGCAGAGACTTCTGGTTGGGGGGAGGGGGGAGGAGAAGGCTGGTGAGTCATGCCAGCTTCCCCTGGGTCCTACTGCCCCTGGCAAGTGTCATCTTTGACAGGCAGCCAGGAGCAGACAAATATACATTTTCTAAATTTTTAGGGGCCACACGAGCTGGATAGTATGGCCTGGCCACCCCTATACTAACCCTTTGGTTATCTTGGGTGTGGCCACAAACAGGCAGGGGGACTTTCTAAAAGGGGTGGTCCTGCGTAAAACAGTAAAAGTGAGCTTCAGCTCATGAAATCCTGTGCTAAATATCTACCTACTTTGGTTAGTCTATAAGGTACAAATCTACCCTGCCTTGTAAAACAGTAAAAGCTAGACTTCTGTTCACATCTAGTGTAGAGAGTGAGGTCTCTGTGTGACAGCTGTGCAGATTTGGGAGAAAAAACTGGCAAATTTGCTGGCTGATATGAAACCCAGAAACAACTTTTTGCAGAAATTTGGGGTGAGCATGGCTAACTTGTCTGGATAGGACATGTGTGGTTGATCTGCCATCAAGGTTTGGACCTCACTAACTCATCTGACTGAAGTAATCAACACAAATGCCATTGTCATGCAAAAGAAAATCAAAGGTAGTAGGATGCTACAGGTTCAAGAAGCAGCTCTATAAAGACCAGGTTTGTGTCCTACTGTGGGGCTGTGACCTCAACAAATGAGAAGGCCTTTGAAAGCCCATTTAGAAATCTCAGTGGTACAGTGCTTGGAGAGCATTTTAGTGTCAAGAGGAAGGACCCAGTACCAGATGTTGGCTATATTGGTAAGACCAGGCTGGCACCACAGGCTGGGCTGATGGAATCATATTTGCTCTGGTTCTATCACTGTATGCAAATGTGACAATGATATAGGCCCTTTAGTTAATTGGGTATTAAGCAGTTATGACCTTGAGTAGCTCCATGCTAGGATGCTCCCTGTCTCTTAGGCTTGGATCTGTGAGCTTTGGTGCTAAGACAGTGTAGCTATGTTATGACCTCGGCTCCTCTGAGCTTCCCCAGAAATCCTACAGGGCTGAAAAGTCTTTGGGGTAGATGAGGGTGTTGGGACTGAAGATCCAAGTTTCTCATGAAACCTGTTTGTCATGGGAATGGGCTGAGAGCTCTCAGGAATCTTCTCTCTCTTACAGGAACCCTCCCACCATTGAGGGGAATCCTTTCTTCCAGTGTCATGACAAAGAGAAGGAGACTTCTTCTATGTCTTCTTCTGACAGGTAATATATCTGGATCTGGCTCAGGTGCTGGGATGAATACACATTTTACATAAAGGCTTTCTACCCCAGACCTGATGCAGAGCCAAAGGATTTATACAACAGAAAGAGACACTTACCCTCTTTCTCTGTCCTTTTTATCCTCCATGTGAATGATTCCATTTCATAAACTATTTGGACACTGGTGTCAAAAATGGATGCATAAAAAATCTGGGCAGCGGTGTCAAAAGAGGATTGGTTAAGTTCACTGATGACACCAAACTTTGCAGAAGTGTGTCCACACTTGAGGATAGGCTGGTGATCCAGGTCAACCGATAGGCTTACAAGGTGAACGAATGAACACCTGATGGCATTCAATATGGACAAATGCAAAGTGCTCCACCTCAGGAATAAAAACCCACATTGCACTTATAGGCTTGACAACGCTACACTCGCTAGCACCATGACTAAAAGAGACTTGGGGGTCATGATTAACCACAAGATAAACATTAACCACCAATGCTATACTGCAGCTGGCAAAGTGAACAAAATTCTGGCTTGCATCTACTGATCCATCTCAAGCAAAACTGAGGATGTCATCCTCCCACTGTACTTGGCCTTAGTGAGGCTGCAGCTGGAGTACTGCATCCACTCTGGGCTCCACAATTTAGCAAGGACATGGAAAAGCTTGAGAGAGTCCAGAGGAGAGCCACACACATGATCTGAGGGCAAGAGAACCGGCCTTATGAAGAGAAGCTGTGAGGTATGGGACTCTTCAGCCTCGAGAAGCGCAGGCTCAAGGGTGACTTGGTTGCAGCCTATAGGTACATAAGGGGCATGCATCAGGATCTGGGGGAACACCTGTTTACCAGAACACCCCAGGGGATGACAAGGTTCAATGGTCACAGACTCCTGCAAGTCTGTTTTAGGCTGAACATAAGGAAAAACTTCTTTACTGTTGGAGCCCCTAAGGCCTGGAAAAGACTCCCCCCAGAGGTGGTGCAAGCACCTACTCTGGACACTTTCAAGAAACATTTGGATATTTATCTTGTTGGGATCCTTTGACCCTAGCTGACTTCCTGCCCCTTGGCTGGATCTGATGATCTTACGAGGTCCCTTCCAGCCCTAATGTCTGTGAAATCTATGACTGACAGACAGAACTGTCAGAGATGTAGGCCTCTACTAGATAAAATAGGTACCTTGTATACCCATTTGAAGTGGAATCAGGCCATTATGGGAAGCGCATGGTCTGAACCCTGGAGACTATGTAGATCATATAAGGCAATCTTGAAGGAACAAAAAGGTGCCACTACACCACAAGTGACTGAAACAGTTCAACCCAGGTAAGGGGGAAGAACAGAGGCGGCTAGTGTCTATGACAAAGCTCAAGATGGTGCTGCCTTGTGGTATCATTCTGTTTGGGGGAGGAAGAGCTGAGGGTGATGTTGAGCTGTAGGCCATCCCTTAAGCAAAACCAAGAAAATGAATTCTAAACATTCTTCCCACTAGGGTGCAGGTATTTTCTGAGAAGTGGCTGTAACAAGTTAGGTATATGGATAGTTTCTGAGACTTGAAGGCCACCAGGAACTCTAAAGGAATGCTCAGTCCATAGCCAGACAGTTGATCAGTAGGAAGGAGCAGGAAGTTCAGGGTATATGTGGACATTACTTGAAGTAGAAATATGCACTACAAAGGAGAAGTTGGAGGTATAACAGAAGTTACCTCTCACAAGGTGAAGCAGCAATGAAACATGAGGAAAGGCTCTCAAAACAATTTCACTAATACAAAAAGCCCAGATAAATTTTTGGATGCTTAAAGTTTTCAGGGGAAACAAAACTGGGATTTAAGTCAGTAATGAACAACAGTAAATTTCAGTACTATTTTCTACCAAAAGGTAGCATTGTAGATGCCAATAGTGAGGCAGCTACAGAAAAAGAAAACAAATAGTTACTGGGTATAACACACATTATATTTTAAACTGGGCAATAGATTACACAGCAAGGAACAATTTAACCAAAAAAATTTAAAAAGAATTGTTATTTTATTAAGTTGCTAGAGCTGAATGGATTACAACACTAAGTTTTGAAATCCATGTTCTAGAAGCAATTTAAAGCTCATTAGAAATAATTGTGTCTGGCTACTGGAAAATGTGGTAAAATTTAATCCTCATCCAAATGTTACCTGGGCTGTGAGAACAGGAAATTGTTTTGTGCTGCTGTGGCTAACCTCGTCACTGACCCTGAGCAGTAACTGCTAGAACAGCTGAAAGCTGAAGCAAAATTAAAAACTTACATCAAAGTATATCATGACAGAATATAGATAAATAAAACCAGAATATTGAAAGTATTATTTTTATATCTGTCTCTTATAACAGAGGAGGAAAGATGTTACTAAAAATGTAAGAAAACCACAAAGCAAGAAACAGATACTCCCAAGGTACTATGGAATATGGTTCTTATGCAACAGGGAACCCAAGAATACATTAATAAGTATTAGACTTATATATATGGCTAAAAGTGAAATGCAGGAACTGCATAGTGAGGGCTGTGAATTGTGTCCTATTTGATCTTTTTGATCAGGAGGTAAATTTCAACTTTTATTTTAGAGGAAATATAAAACAGCTATTACCTTAATTACTCAAATACAAGATGAGGTTTCTCCCTTCAACTGGCATGGGAAAAAAGCCCCTTGTTTGATAATCGCATACAAGGAAAGTTCACTAAATACACTGTATATAATTAAACTGCTGCCAAAAGCAGCATGTGCTCAGCAATGGAAACCAAATAAGAAGTTGATTAAATGCAGCCAACACTGAGCATGACTATAAAACACAGCCCACACTGGGTAAACACGCTGATGGGAACCTAACAAAAGAATAGGTGAGTATAGCCCATTTGAATAAGATATATGGTAGTGCCCATTAAGAGCAGTCCCTCTCACTGCCAACTCTTTTTTCAAGTCATGGTGAACCACAACATTGCACATGCCCAGGGAGAATAGGGTCTGACAGTAAGGACAGGGGGAAGAGGCTGTCAGGGGAAAAAGTTGGAGAGAAGCAGGAAGCAAAGAGCTACTTGACCCTCCAGATCTATTTTCCCTGCTGTAGCATTGGGAGGTGGACAAATTCAGGCAAACCTCCAGTAATTCGATTTTTTACCTGGGAAATTATAAACAAAGTATACATTTTCCATATATAGAATCAAATTATTAGGGGGTCATTTTATAATCAGGTCATATTCTTTTCATGTAAATACTATATATTACATTTCTTGATGACTGAATTATCTTCCTTCATGTGTATGGGTTGTTGTGGGATCAAAATGACAATTTGCAATCACAGTTCTTTTGCTGGTCATTCTAAAGTGCGTCATTTTGACTTAAGGAAAAAACAGAGGAAAATTTTCAATCATAAATTAACATTTGATTCTGCAAGTTGCCCAATATTTTGATTGCAACCCAGCAGAACTCTTCACTTCTTTGATTGTTTTAAAATAATTTTCAAGGAAGGATCATGGAGTCTCAGCTCTCCAATGAAGCAAAAACCTTTGCCAGAGTTACTACATTTTTGGTCAGTACGTAGGAATGACTGAGTAGATTCTCTCTTTTCCCATTGCTGTAACAACACCCTGGAATGAGGATACAGGAAATGTAGAAAAGGACAGAGGAAAGCCTGCAAAATTATTTTTCTCTCCTTTCAGTGGCAGATTCTCTCAAGTATATGGACATTATCTTATCTTCCATGAATGACACTTTCAAGCAGAGAGGGGAGGTAGCTGTCCTGAAGTGGGTTACTTTTGATGCTGTGACTCTACTGATTTGTTTTAAATCTTAAGTCTGGTACTATGCTGGTACTTTCCTTTCAGTTCACCTTTAGCATAACCAAAATGATGTCAGATCCCTCCTGGGAAGACCTAATATCTTGGGGGATGGAGAATTTGCTCAGGTTTCATCAGCCACACATAAAAGGTGTGATGGATAGTAGCTATCAAGTGATGTTTTTTCCCCCCCAACAAAGTAGAAGGTAGAGAGGAAGATGGCATCAATTATGAAAGAAACAGGAAGAGGTAAGCTGGAACAGCTGATGATGATAAGTTTGGGAGACAGATGTCAACAGCTGAAACTAAAGGATGATCAATGAAGAGGTGATTTTTTAAGGTAAACATCGAGAAGAGCAGTTTTGCAGGGAAACCAGGGATGAAGGAAGCAAATGTATTTTAAGTAGCAACATAACAATGTATCTCCTTAATGATCTAATGGAAGCAATTATTTTTAAATTAAATGCATTGTTAATAGTATTTAGTAATAGATACTTAAAGGTTTACTAATTTATCTTTTTCTATGCTGACTTTTTTACTTTGCTAAATCACTTGCATAAAATCGCCTCAGAAGGTATTAAAAATGTGGCAGCACACTGGCTGGTGTTGTTGGAAATAAAATAGGGAAATTAGTTTATTAGAAATAAGATTTACTTGGAATCATTTTTCCTGTCCTATATATGTGTTTTCTGCAGCCTGCATATCCTGACTGCCTCTATACTCTACAAATCAAATGTGTAATTACATCTAAACATCTTTTAACAGAAAGCCATGGAACACGTTCCAGCAGCAGAATGTATCTTCAAGTGCAGTAAAAACAAATTTAAAAGATCAGATTTTTTCTCTTAAAAAGTAATAGGACTTTTATAGTCTTTCCTGTTCACATGCACTTAAAGTGAAGTAGCTTTATAGAAACTTGGTAAAATTCCTTTCAAATTCTTAGAAAGAAAAATGAGAACCAATACAAGATTTGAAGTCCAATATACTTAGCTGGGAGTCACAGATGTGTTACAATTGTGTTTGTGTACAGGAATAGTAAGATGGGGTAACATTTTATAAAAGCTTTAAATTGAGCCCCAGAGTAAAGCTCAATTATACTGTCAATTGCTGGAATATAATTTGGATACATTAAGTCAACCCTGACCCATCAACTGATAGCTGTGGATCCACTGTGTTTGTATGTTTGATAAAGAATGCATAAAGTTGCTAGAAGACATACTACAAAATAAATGACACGGCACTCCCATGATCTATGAATGTAACTTAGTGTAATGTATAATGGGATGATATTGGTCATAATACACTCCTTTTACTTGTTTCACAAATCCATCAAGGTTGAGGAAAGTGAAGTTAACAGAACTCATACCACAAAACAGATAAAGTATACTGACCCCTCCACACCCCTGAAAAAACCCAAACCACTAATAGATACCTACCATAAGTACAAATCATTTTACTAGCTTCTCTGAAAAGAAGAATTCCATTTGGAGATGACACATCAAAATTTAAACGCTGTGATCTAAAAAATAACAGTAAAAATATTTAGTCACCTCACTAGAAAAACTGCAGTGAAACTAAGACAACCACCCCCTTCTTTGTTGATACAACTCATTTATGATTAACAAACTTTTATTCCTACTAGTGACCAGTGGCTTGTGGGACCATGACATGTACACTAGAATTATCAACATACAAAATCAACATTTAAAAGGCAAGCATATCCCAAAGGAGAGAATGATTTTATCCAGCGAGAGAGACTCAAATGATAAGGGACTCCCTACAGTAATAAGGAGGAACAGTACTACTACTGCTGCTAATAAGTACAAGTAGAAGCAACAGCAGTCACTTTCAAATGACTAGTGAGCACCTTTAACTTATCTGAAGTTCAGAGAAAGGCTACAATTTCTTTATAATGCAAGTAATTAGGCTATACTTCTACTTTAGCTACTAGATTCCTACAATCCAATTAATCAGGAATTCAGCTCTGTAAAATGCTCTGTAAATGCAAAATCTGAGTGCAGCCTGTAACGAACATAAACACAAGCTTGTATGGGTACATTCAGATGTGACAGCGATTACAGCACATGTCAGTCTCATCTCTGCTGGTGTAGACATACCTACGTAGGCTAGAAAAAAGCACTGTGTATTCAATGGGAATTCAGTCACTAGGGTTGCAGCAGCTTTGACCAATGGCCTTACCTTGAATCCTGGGGAAAAGCAGCTTTAGAACAAAATTTTCAAAAGAGTCTAAGTGACTTAGGACTGTAATTCCCATTTTTAAAAGTGACCTCACACTTGGAAGCTCAAATCTAAGTGAAAAAACAGTAAATTCCTAAAAGTTTCTTTTGAAAATATGACACTGGCTTAACAGTTGCTTGTTTACCTTTTATCTCTTTTGGGGTTGGCTTGGGAGCCCTATCACTGAACACAAAGGACCAGAGGATTTCCTGGCTGAAATAGTTGTGCTACACACATTTTTGGCACTTTGCAGAGTGGCTGAGAGAAATCTAACGTGGAGGGAGTAGTGCAATGGTTTGTTTTTTTTTTTGCAACCCAAATTTTTTCTCCCTGGATCCCCCTTTACAAGGTCTGCTACTGTGAACTTCAGGGAAAACCTGTCTCTTTATACCTTAAAATAGATGAATAAAACATACACTGAATCAAACATTTGTTTATTCTAGAAGCAAATAATGATAAAGTCTGTCAGAGACAAAAACCAAAAACATAACATCTCTTCAGTATCATAGCAGCATAATGCACCATTTGATACTCTGTAACATATTTTAACCATGTCAAAGTGTATTGTATAATGCATTCCATCCTGTAAAAGGTAATGCAGTACACAACTCAAGAAAAAAATAGACCCTTCCCAGATGATGTTCTCTAAAGGGAATAATACAGATTGTTTGAATACCAATAGGAAGAAGAGCAGCATTAATATGGAAAGTAGCTTGAAGAGCTGTCCCTTGCTTGAGATCTACTGTACTTGTTCCTCTTTGCTTTTGCTTACTATTATTAGTATCTTTTTAAGTCCCTTTCCAAACACTTTGTCTCTGAAGTAAGCGGCAGCACCACTATACAGGCAACACAGTACACTATCTTTGTGTTGCGTCAGGAGTAAGAGGTTGAACATTTAAAGCACTTTATTACACTATTACCATGATAAAAAGAGGAAATTAACCTACACAGGCAATAGGTAAGGCCACAGCAAGCAAATCTACAAAAGGAAAGACACTGAAAATTGAGCCTGAAGGTCTGTGTTGACATTCAGGGCTGATGCACAAGTGATACACACTAGCTTTTGGCTTGGAGCCAGATTTAAACCTTGGAGTATCACTGACTCATCACTTATTTAAGCCAGATATTGTTTTCAGCTTTAAATATTTTTCACCTTTTTCTTCCTTTTAAGTTTAACTTGTGAGGAGAAAAATAAGAACTGAATAAAGCGCGTATTTCTCTGCTGAATGTTCCAACTCCTCCAGTCTTGGAAATCACCAGCACTGAAACTGTATTAGGCAGTGTCTTTGCCCTGCAAGATTGTCCTCTCCCATAGAGCATTACTTTTAGTATTTGAGATGCAAGTATAATATCATTAAATGCATTGTTCACTGTCATCACAAACAGTAGAAGTCTGAAAGCAACACAAGCAATCTAAGGTACTTGCATCTTATCAAAGAATCATTCCAAGACCTCTTCACTGAGCCAGTGAGTGCCAAAAGGATTGCACAAAGAGGGAAGAATTATACTGAGCAGTTATCCTTAGTCTTTGTTGTCCTCTGGGCAACCATACCAAACCAGTAATATACTGCAGACAGCATTTGTATTTTGCTTTCCATTTTAACTTTTTAATTTTCTGGGGCCAATAACAACATTGGAGGGTCTTCTGGGCAATGCATTTCCTGCAAAACATGGTTTGGGAGCCAATGACATAGAGACTGATTATGAATAGAAGTGCACCGATACATCGGTCCCGTATCAGACAGGCACCAATATGAGGAAAATTGAGAGTATCAGCAATTGGCTTTTTTTGTCTGATGTGGCCAATAACATGGCCAATAAATGTTGTGTGCACGTGTGCAGCTGCAGCATGCATGCTGCAGGAGCACAGCTGGACAGTGTGGAGAGCAGCTGGGTCTGTCGTGGGGGAAGGGACGAGGGGGGAGGGAAGGGGCATGGGTGGTGCAGATCAAGGTCCCCATGGTGAGGGAGGGAGTGGGGCTGGTGCTGACTAGCCAGGATGGGGTGGGACACAGGATGGAGACACAGCTTGTTTGGGGGGTGTGGCAGGGGGCATCTCCTGCTACTGCATGCACCCTGGGAGGGCACAGGAAGGGGCGTCTGCCCCCAGATCTGCATGGGGCAAGGGTGTACTGCTGTGGGCTGCACTGGGCTCTTTCCCATACGGGGACTGTGCTGGGCTGTGCTCAGGGTGGGAGGCAGTGGCACTGGGAGGGGGGGCAGCAGTCACCCCAAAATTTGCTGTAGGCTCCCCCAGTGCCGCTGCCTGCCCCAAGCACAGGCTGCCCCAGCCCCACCGTGGGGAAGAACCCAGCGCAGTCCTGGCTCCAGCCAGCAACTGCAGCCTGTTCTTACCCTGTGTACAGATCCAGGGGCACACGCCCCCCCCATGCCCTACTGGGCTGCATGCAGTGGTGGGATCTGCCCCCACCTGTGTCCCCTGGACAAGCTGTGGCTCTGTCCCCTGCTCCAACCCAGCATGGCAGAAAAGTGCTTGCCCCTGCCCCAGCCCCACTCCCTCCCTCACCATGGAGGGGCCTCAATCTGTGCCCCCCACAACCATTCCATCCCCCTCCCCCTTCCCCCACAACAGACTTTTCAGCCCAAGGCTGCTATCCAGGCTGCATATAGGAATTGGATCGGTATCAGCCAATATGGCTCCATAAAAATTGGCCATCAGTATCAGCCCCAAAAATCTCTATTGGTGCACCCTTAATTATGAATATAACTGTGCTAGATGCCCTTCTTCTCCAGGATGGATCGGGGAAGCATTCAGCAAAGAAACACAAAAATTAACTTTGGTGCTAAACTTCAAGAGAAAGGAATGCTTTATAGCTCCCACCCAACACCTGCAATTATTTAGTAGTTGCAGGAAAGAAACTACAGAATATCAGTATTGATCTCCACTAAAAATTTGACATTTATCTAGATTATCATATTATGGAATCTAAAACAACATATATTTTCACCTAATAGCAAGTAACTGCAGTATCTTAAATATTTCTGTAATGAATCCCAAATCTTTAATGGATTAATTTTTAATGTCTACCCTTCTGGTCAACCAAAGTAAAGGTACTGAAAGGTGAGTGATATTCCAACTTCTTGCTCCACAGCACATTCCTAAATAATGGTGGCAAAGTTAGGAAATTCCACTAATGTGGTCATAAGTATAACACAAAAATGTAGAACAAAGTTTTGTGAACTATTTTGACATTTTCTTGGCAGTTCCTAAATATGCCTTACCTGTTTTGCATTAACTCTGCCATTAGCTTCAATATAGGAGTTGTACATGTTGGTTCACGATACCATAATTCAATAGCTCTTTGTAGAACAGTAAGATATGATGGGTATCTTTTACAGTGTGAGTTAAAGGTTAATTGTAAAAAAAAAAGATATTTTACAGATCAACTTTACCCTAATTCTACTACACTTTGTTCAATTGGTGGGTCTTATATAGTCATGGTACCATGCACATAGTGAGGATAAGAGGTCATAAATTTAAGTTAGTCAGTGCCTAAAATGATACATTCCATGGAAACCGGAAACATTAAGAGGTAGACAGGTAATATACATCATATTTGTAACTACATACTGAAGAAAATTACAGGAAAATGAAAGTTCTATACTGTGAGGCTAATGCATCAATACAGGTATAAAATGTGATTTTTTTACGTCATCAAATACAATTTCAGTAAAAATTGAACCAACTTACATCTAAGTTGGCAAGTTTTGGATCCGAATTGCCACTGCTGTGAATCATATTAGCTATATAAATGGTTGGGGAATATTGCATGTAAAAAAAGTTTCCAAATTACTCAAACTGAGAAGTCAGAAAGGCTATTTGGGAGTGGGGAAGAAGAAACAACAAAAGTAGTTTTCAAAAAATACCCACAAAAGGAGTATGTCCAGGTTCACCAAGGAGGTTAAAGGCCTTTTAAATTAAGATGTAGAAAGAAAAAATACAGAACATTGTATGTTCATTATACTGTAAGCTAAATGGGGAAAAAAGTTGTCAAAGGTAATTGTATTCAGATATTTGACCACATTATTAACATATTAATGAGGGTCTAATATGAGAGTTTCCCAAAATACATATATAAGAACTGGGTTTAACAAAGATTTATAATTAGGTGAAGTAAAATCTGAAGCAGCTCAGTGCTACTAGTAAAAAATACAGAGGCTTTTCATCTTATCAGTGAATCAAATCATAAGTACACAATTACGCTGGACTAGCTAGGCTGCAAATTAGTATCTAAATTGGTAATATTTTGTTCTTCATAATGTTAATTTATTTTTTATTTTTTTCTTTGACATTTAATAATACACTTTATTTCACCCAGTGATTCATAGCCAGGGAGATGGGACATCCAGGGGTATGCAGAGATCCTCTGAATGGTGCCAAGAGGTGTGAGAAGATAAGCAGATAAACACAGGCTTAGGCTCAGTCCCTGCCTGGTCATTACCTAACCCTCACTACCCTGCCCCTATGCAAGGAGATAATCAGTGTAATAAAGCAACACCCACTGCTCAATTCACAGAAGTTATTGAAGGGTGCCTCAAATCTAATGATGGGTGCCTTGAATCTAGGCAGGTAGGGCTGTGTGAAATTTCACTGGGTGTTTTGTTTCAAAGCTGTTTTGACACGTTTCAAACTCAAAACAGCAACGTCAAAATGAACAAAAGGCTTCAAAACAGCCTCAAAATGAAACAAGGGCACTCAAAACATTTTGAAAGTTTTGAAATGTTTCAAAGCTGGGCTTGCTGCAGATCTGCGCATGGGATGCCAGTATGCTGCCACTGCTGGGCCAGTGGTAGCACCAGGCTTCCTGGCACTCAGCACAGGATGTGCCCAGCACTGGTCCCAGCTGGCAGCAGGAGCCTGCTGCCATCCTGCGTGCAGATCCGGGGGCCCATGACTCGCAGGAGGAGTCTGGCACAGACTCGGAGCCCTCCTGGGGGGCACGGGGCCCCAGATCTGCATGTGGGATGACAGCAGGCTGCCTCTGTTGGTTGGGGCCAGCGCCAGCACTGGGTTCTTCCTGGTGCTCGGTGTGAGCTGCGCCAGGCAGACTCGGGAGCTGGTGCTGGCCCCAGCCCGCAGTGGCAGCATGCTGTCATCCTACATGCAGATCCGGGGGCCTGCACCCCCTGGGAGGAGTCTGGCACAGTCCTGCATCCCTCCCGGGTGGTGCGGGCCCCTGGATCCGTGTGCAGGATGACAGCATGCTGTCACTGCCAGCTGGGGCCAGCAGCAGCACCAGGCTTCCCAATGCTCGGCATTGGCTGTGCCCAGTGCCAGTCCCAGCCGGGAGGGGCAGCCTGCTCTCATTCTGCATGCAGATCCGGGGACCCATGCCCCCTGGGAGGAGTCTGGCACAGACCCACAGCCCTCCTAGGAGGTGCAGGCCTCCAGATCCACACGTAGGATGACAGCAGGCTCCTGCTGCCGGCAAGTGATATGAATTTTGCTTGTCAGGAGTTTGAGGTGCAGTTTCCCAGCTATCTCCTTGAAACTTGTCAAATTTCATGCCCTCAGAAGGGACTGCTACCCCTGCACTTTTCATCTGAATCAGGCAAGAAATGACAAAGTTATAGGCATTTTCATGATTCCCCATTATAGCTTATGGGCTAAACGTCAAAACACGTTGGAAGAGCGAAACAGTTTTTGACGAAATGAAACACTGTCCCTTTGAAATGGCGAAACAGAAGTTGAAACAAAATGGTGCTGTTTCACACAGCCCTACAGACAGGTTGAGAACCACTGATTTAATGTAACTGGATATTGTAGCTGGGTGTTTGCAAAGGAAGGAATTATCAAGAGGCTTAATGTAGGGTTGGAAGAAGAGGTGCCAGATTAAGCACTCTGAGCAATTTTTTTTTTTTTCAAAATCCTAAGAAACATAACAATATTTGTGCTCCTAAATCACTCTTGAAAATCTCATTCTCAGGTAACAGCTGGGATTGTGGGTGTTCGAGAGAGACTGCCTATAGTTAGTGTAGGAATGGAGAAAACTTTTATGCTTTATACCTGAAAACACACAAGTGGAGTAAGGGGGTAATGGCATGGAAATGGGATACCCCTGGCTCAGTATCTAGCTCACTTTGTGGCTATTTAAATGTCTGTGCCTCAGTTTCTCCAACTGTAAAACAGAGTCAATGCTACTTACTTTGCTTGCTGAGGTTTTGAAATGGATGGATTTCACAGCTTAGCACTGCTTTGAAGTGCTAAGCAGCATTATTTTACTTATTGTATCTCAGACTATCTTGCACTTTAAATTTTATTTTTGATTTCCATTATTTTAATTTTTTGTCATTGTAGTTTCATAGATCTGTTTTTGCTTCTACTCACACTTAAGTAATATGGGAATATGTGATGCAAGGGCCTGGTAACATATTAAGGTACTAATGCAAATTTGACCAAGTTATTACCAAGTGATGTGGGACTGCTATTTGGTAGAACATTAAATTCTGGGCTTATTCTAATTCCCAGTGGACAAGGTGATTACCATCTCATCCTCTCTCCCTGCCCCCAACCAACCCCTCCCTGCACAAACCTCTGACATAATTGGTATTAATTGTAATTCTTAACGGCAGTCTTAGCAGAAAAACTGGGGTATGAAAGGCCCATGAAAACTGAATTATCTTCTCCTCCACAGAGTTGAAGGGAAATGTTTTGCCTAAAAATTTCTTTCTTAGTTTCAATACAGGTCAGTAGACTCAGAAACTTCTACCAAGTTCTCTGTTAAACGTATGCCAGGAAGATGTCCTATTAGCTTCTGCAGAGCTGCCCTGAGAGGCTTTTATATCTTCCAGGGATTTGGGGAGGGGGTATCTTTTTAAAAATGACAATATGTACCCCAAAAAAAGGAAATTTAAATTTTAATGGGAGAAAAATTAATCAAACCATGGAGAGCCAAGTCTTGACACAATACAGGCCTTCTGGTGGAGACTAATGCCATCATAGACAGCACTAGCGATGAATGATATTGCTGTCTCTAAGAAGGGAGGTATTTTGGCTAATTCTGTCTATTTGTCCGAGGCCTCTGGAGACTTGCTCAGCTTTTGCTGCCAACTGCCTACGGCTCTGGAGGCAACACTGCATATTACAGAAGAGACTGACATTTGAAACATACTTCCAGGATCTGCCTCTTCTCTCCTAAGAGGCCTTTTTATTTTAAATCAGTCCTAGCATGTGCATGTACTATCAATATTTCTGCATGCAATAACTAAGATTCAGCCCAGTCTCCCAGATGTGCATGCTAAAACTCCGTCAAAGGAAACACAGAAAATCCTTGCTGTGTCTTCTATCACTTTCATTAATCCACTAATACTGAAACGTGATTCCAAAAGAGCTATATTGTCCTGACACAGGGCAAGACACTCAAAATACACCAGCTGCCATGGAACATACAGGAATGGGAAGCTGGGTGTTATCCTCATGAAGAGGTCATTCTAATTCATACTCCCTAGATGACCATCACCCAGCTAAACTAGTTCAACCTCTAAGTCACATTCTGAAACACTGTCAAAATAATGAGGATCAAAGAAGTCTAAAGGACTATCTGCTAACTCTGTCTCAACACAAACATTTTTGGTAGCATTTTAACCCTTCATGGGAAGACTAGACATACTAGTTTATCAACACCAGCTCAACCCATATTTCACTGAGACTATGTTAGTGGGCTAGCCCTAGAAGAAGTCTTACAGAAGCTGTTTTAAATTTCCTCAAGGCATGGAACAGAGAAATAAGACAGCTTTCTTTCATTCATGACTGACTAATGCATATATTCATTTGCAGATACAAATAATATGAGAAATGAGTTCAATACTTTTTAACAGACTTTTAATTTGTCAAATGGAAATGAGGCAACAAGACAGTACCATGTGTCCAGCCAGGAACGCTCAACCTATGGCCCATGGGCCATATGTGGTCCATTGAGCCATTGCATCTGGTCTGTGGGGCTCCCCACAGGTCCGGAAATTTGGCAGTAGGGGAGTGGTGGTCAGTAATATGACCAAGCTCCCCCCGCCGAATCCCCAAACTCTAATTCCTGCATGACCAGTCAGAGCAAAGTTACAGCTGATTTTCCTACATGGCCAGATCACACTCTGCCCACTTCTGGATCAGGGCTGGATCACACCCCCTCCCCTTGCAGGGCTGGGCCATACCCACTACCCTCTTTATGGAGCCAGGTCAAGCTCCTTTCCCTAGTGGGGCTGTGCCTGCCCGCTGCCTCCTGCCCCACTCTGGCCAGATGGTGGTGCCAGATGGTGATGGTGCCTGCCATGCCCACCTGGGCAGCAGATCGGGAACACCGACTGGATCTGGCCTGAGGACATGCCAGCCACTGCCAATCCAGCCTGCTGGAGGGCACTGTCTAGCCATCTTTCGGTGAGAACACAACCAGGTGTTTCATTGAACACAGCTGTTGGGTGCAGGTTTCACCCATGGTTTCTGAAATGGTGCTGACCACAATTTGCCTTTGGCTATACCTGGAAGTTACACTGCTCAGCAGCAGAACTGAAACATGTTATGAACATGAGATATATTCGTTAGCAAATGCACAGGTTTAGGTAAATACCTGCATAATCTTTGGAGCCTTTTAAAACTATTTTAAACAACATGTTTGAGATAAAAAACAACTGGAGATCCTTTAAATACACAGGGATGTCATATTTCAAAAGCTTAACCATGTGTCTACAGTCAATGGCAGGTATGGGTGACAGAAACCAAATTCCACATAAACTGGAGCCAACCAAAATGCTTCCATATTTTATTTTTAAAAGTTACAAAGAAAACAGCTTTTACATTGTGGTTTTTTTTAAATCCTCAACACTGAAAAATGCAAAATTCAGCTAATTTGTGAAGTGAAATTGACTAGTCTATCTTCAGACATGGAATTTAAACTGCAAATTAAGATTACTAATGAAGTTTTTAGAACTATATTTTATGCTGTAGAAATATATTTTAGTTTTAGGGCTCTAGCTCGATAAATGCCCTTTGTAATATTAACCATCTATGGCCAGGGTTGGCAATGTTTTTGGGCACAGTGCCAAAACCACCTGCAACCTTAACTTGTAATATATTGGCATACCAGGGGCAGATAGCAGGGGAGCCACAAGGGGTCCAATCCTTGTTATGGCAGCGCAGCCCTGGCATCTTCCCTGCTGTCAACCCTGAAACACACATGCAAATTTGGTAATACATTTATTAATCATTTGAAAAACATACTACAACAGGGTTTGGCAACGTTTTTGGGCAGAGTGCCAAAAAATCCGCAACCTCAACTTCTAAGATGTTGGTGTGCCAGGCATAAACAATGGGGAAGCTGCAAGGGGCCCGATTCTTGTTGTGGCGGTGAAGCCCTGGCACCTTCCCTGCTGTCAACCCCAAGATGTGCATGCACCCGCTGCCAGCAATAAGCTGGGCTGGGGCTCTGTGGACCCTGGTACAGCCATTTGCAGCCTCCTGGCTGCCAACCACAGCTGGCCCAGGCTCTGGGCAGGCCCTTGCCACCTGCCACAGAGCCTAGGCTTCTCACAGCAGGAAGTGGAGAAGTTTCAAGTAGCTGCATTGGGTTGCAGCCAGCAGTGGGTGCATACATGCCTTGAGTCAGATGGTGGGGAAGGGGCTGGGGCTGCACTGCTGCAATAAGGATCAGGCCCCTTGCAGCTCCCCTTCCATCTGCCCTGAGGCACGTGTGTGAAGCAAAATGCTTATGTGGGCCACACTCTGGCATGCATGCCGGGGGTTGGCTATCCCTGCACTAAAATATAATACCTTGAAAACAAACTACCCTTGGACAAGCATGCTTGACTAATGCCTAAGTGTCACATGCTCCTGTAAATGGAATATTTTTAAAAGATGCAGAAGAATCTTCAAATGCGTTTAGAACTGTAATTTTAAGAAAACGTTTTCCATACCTGCTAAAGCCTGATGAAGTACATTTTTAAACATAAAACTAATAGAGTGGATTGGGATTTTGTGAAATAACCAGACAGGAAACTTCAACAATAGATTACCTTTTTGAAAATAAAACCACATAACACCTCTTTTCCTCTGCAGGATCGTGCTTCATTAGTTAGCTAAATAAAGCCCACCCTCAGCCTACCAAAGCAACTGAAGTCTGTCTAGATATTTCCTTACTGCAACATGCCTGTTTTCAGGCTTCAAAATTTTTGCCAATTGGCAGGGATAGGTGAAAATTTACCAGGGGTCTTCCCATCCAATTTTAAGACAACAACAGAGAGTTAAGAGGTAACTGGTTATGGTCCTGGATCTTCATAGATGTAACTGACTGCAAGATCATGGGCATTAAACTTTAGGCTGGTATCAGTTTGCAGAAACACAGACAACACATTTACATTTTAAAAAAGTATCCTTGAAATAAATATCAAAACACAACATTATTTTATCAGTGGAATAACACTAATTAATAAAAATGGATTCTGATTTCACTTAAAATGGCAGTTTTATATGAAGTTATACCTGCTTGTTCAGACCTGCCCTACAAATTACACAGACCACATTTCCTGAACATAAAAGGCAAATAAACTTTCCAAAGCTATAATATTGTAGCTGTAGTAATACTAGAATCATCATTGACAGCTTGACATATCAATATTTCAGGAAGAATAAATGACTTTCATATCCAGGATTTTTTGTATTATTTCCTTATTCATCTTTCATTAATGGAACACTCTGGGAAGATCCTGCACTTTTCCACCGAAACTACTTAAAAATATTTGGAAATATTTTAATAAAGCCTTTTGAGAGATCAGATAATACAACTTTTAAACAAATTTTACTATTATTATAAATATTTGCTCTTCATCCCTTGCCCAGAGGAAAACTATAAATCTTGTCTCCACTGAATGAACACCATTTATCATATTCATTTTCTTGTCAATACAATTATGAAAAGCCTTTGGCCTTTTTCCAAGGAGCCTGATTTGCTAGAGAAACTCAATTAGTATAAGCAAGCCTACTACAAAACAGCCCTATTTGGCAATCTAACACAGCTTTAGCATACCTGACAATTCACCTCCAAACCATGACCCTAATAACCTTAACTTCTTTGTGAAAATACAGAACACAACGGTTTCTAGATCAAAAACAGAATCAAAGGATTTACAAGAATTTATTTCTACTCATTTTTGCCATCTACTGGACAAAACTTAAAATCCAGATACTTATTTCAATAAGAAATAAGGAAAACTAGGACCCACAAGTTGAACAATTTAAAAATTAAAGATCTGATCTTGAGAGGGTCACACCATATGAAGTTTTCTTGAAATCAATGGGAAGAGATTAGAACCACAACATTTCCAGCTAGCATTTGAGATAAAGAATTATATTGTCCAGTGTACTCTAATAGCACTGATTTAAAATTGTTATTTCCAGACAACTACCTTTTATCTACCTTTCTTGACACCATCTTCTATTATTAAAAATGAACATTTTTTCTTGTTGATTTATACTGCTTGTTTACTTGCTGCATTTCTCTCTACCTAAGGCAGTGAAAATCATCTATGTCAGTTTCATTTTTGTTTACAGTCAACTCCACTTTCCAATGCTGAACCAGAAGGGCTAAAAATACTTGTTTGGATAAAAGAAAAAGGAAAACCTATTTTTCTTCAAATTAAATAATGCTGAAAAATGTTAGATAATTTTGGGCAAGTTTCAGTTAAAACAGGTTTCAGTCTATAAAACAGAAACAGTGATGGGCTGGGGAGTGGGGGGGGAGGGAGGGAGGGAATGTTACACGTATCAGCATCTCATGTATCAGAGTCCCCATGCTGAAAAATGGTGGTGGGGCGCCTTAACTAAAGCATGTCAAATGAGCTTTAGTTAAAGTGACCCCACTGCCATTTTTCAGTGTGGGGATCCTGATACATGTGACCCTGGAATCTGCTGGGGCATGGTAATTACTGCACGGTTAATCGAGTCTGTTCTGACATGTTGTGATTACAGAGTGTTGGAGCAGTCTCCCTTCACGTATATAGGCACCCAGTAACTGATATTAATTTACATCCTACAATGTTAATTATCATCTTACAATGTAAATAAAAGCCTCCCCCACTCCTTTCAATTTACCAATTTTAGTTTTATTCTTTATGTACAGCAAATAAGAGCTTATATGATCACAGCTTACTTTGCTATAATACTTCAATCAATGGGAGCACGGGGCTGCATCCCAGGAAAGATTAAATGCACTGAGCAGAAGCAGGCACTTGCTCGTCAAATCAAAGGTGGCAGGGGAAGGATGATCTGTAACTGTGTACAGGTATGTATGAAAAGAGAAAATATATAGAAAATGATCGGAGTCAAAAAGGCCTTGGACAGATAAGTTTCACTTTTATTTCAGTGTTAATGTAGATTAATGGGAGGTCTCTTGGCAGTCCAAATCTAAAGTCAGTGGTTGATTAAAAATAGCTTATAAATGACTTCATATGTTTTCAAGACATTAGGTACAATGGAGACAGTTGTGTGTTCCGTACCTTCAAGACTAGTATGGAGTGGACTTCCCATAAATTGATCTGCTCCTTGCACAGTGGAAAGGAAATCAGTTACCTGTAGTATGTCTTCTACCACCCTTGGTCCCAGAGACAGCTTTGCAATTCCTGTACCACTGAAATTAAATAGTCTTTTCCCTTATTGTTTCAGGTCTGTAAGCAGTCTCATGCAAGCGGGGCTTGAATCTAAGTAGTCACTTGCAGACCTGCAAAGTTTTCAAGAAGGCCTTTCCAGTTCTCAGCAAGAGTCTATCTACTGATTGCACAAGGCCATAGTTAAGACTGTAAATGGCTCAACATTCCTGCCCTTTCCTCCTTTACATTACATTCCTAATCATAATTCTATAATGACAGAATGCTCTCCAGTTATATATTTTTTGTATAAGTATCTTTTAGCATTTGTCGAAATAACCCTTGTTCCTAGTAAAACAGAACTTGTATGTTATTTTATGTATGCTATAAACAAATTCATAGAAATCATGCAGAGTATTAGCAGATCTAACTCAATCTATATTATACCTTTCCCATTATATATTAAAACAATGAGTTTAATTATGAATGATGTGACAGAATTCGTGACTTGTGCACTTATTAAAAATACCAAAGAGTTCCCTTTGTATTAACAGAATACCGTTAGGTATTAATAGATACATTAGCATATCATTAAGAAAGAAGACCAAGATATTAAAGCAAGCACAGTAGTTTTGGAGTTTACTTATTGAGGGAATCTGTAAATCTAGATAGATCCTTATTTTCTGAACAAGAAAAATGTCATCATATTAATAAAATAGATATAAAACATAGTTATTGGCTCAGTGAAAGACCAGATTAAGCTAGATATAGGAATCCCCCCTGGATTAACACTTGTAAAGCAAAATTTTGCATCAGTATTTCAGATAATTTGTAAAGCAACTTTAAGTGCATTATTCTTTTGCATTAAAGTCACCATATATTTAACAAAACATCTTGGGCTAGCAATGGGACTGGGAACCACTTGGATATTTTCTAGGGTATTAGTGTGACCAACAAAAAGTGACCTCTCTATGGTCTGTCTCAGTTAACTGCATGGTTGCCATTGTGCTGTAATTTTAGCTGATTACACATTAGTTCATTTAGCTTTGTTTCCTCTTCCCCACTGTGCCATACTATTAAACTAATGCAAGGGGCCTGGTATCCCTCTGTGCACAGAGCTGGTATTGTCATAGCGTAATAAGGATACATCCAGTCAAACAGCATGGTGTAGCTGGTCTTTGTGTTCAGTGCAAAGGCAATCCCTCGAAGATCTCTTGCCAGCCCGATCAACATACGCTGTCAGTAGGAAAGAGACACAGTAATTGATTTTCACGTTAGCGCAGAGCAGATGGAGTAATAATCAGCCAATAATGAGCACATATCTGATTTTGATTCATTAGTTTAAATGTCTCTTTCAAATCCTTCTCTATAGAAAACCATAGATTTTTTAAACAAACAAAATTTGCCCAAGTTTATGGCAGCAACATAACAAAATGCTTAGGGAATGTTTCGCGTTACTCAATGTATTCTGTACCTTTGAATAAATCAAACTCAGAAACATAAGCTGCGGATGCTACACATTTATGTTTAAAATATTAGTACAAGAAGCACTTTTAAAGGAATGATATCAGTAATAAAATGTTAATGAAAGCTTGCAGTATTTTATGTGAGGCATAAGACTAATTGATCCTCATACTAAACCTACAGTTAAGATTATATTAAAATTTCTATTATTTTTCATTTTCACATGCTTATCTCTTTTTGAAAAACTCTTTTGGGATGTCATTTTCTAAGTTTTCAGCCAAAAAATGAATTTTTGGAAGTTGATACAAACTCTGTGCACCCCCATTTTAATTAATTGTGTTAGAGTGAAAATATACATTATTTTTTCTGTCAAAAGATTTAAAGTTTTTTAAGGAACATGGAACAACTCAAAAGCTGATGAAATTTTCCAGGTAGATAATCCTCACTGACAGTTTTAAGTGAATGAAAAATTAGTTTTCAATGTACAGAATACTTCATTGATAAATTATGTTTTGTTTACTTGACTACTGAATAACATAAATATGTCATATTAATATTAGTTATGGATTATAGATGTGGTTTATATTCCTTTTTCATTATGAAATACCTAAGAACTCCAGGGATTGGCTAAACTGTTGAAGCATATAGAGGAATCAGGAGGGAAGATTAATGCTTTAGCCTTTTCTTCTTTCTTTAAAAAGCTAGATATCAAAATACATCTTCAAGACTACTGTATTTGGTGACAAGGTTAAAATATTTATAAGTGAAGAAGTACAAAAGACAAGGTTCACATATCAGCTGAAACTCTCTCAGACGAACTAAATGGAGTGCAGCAGATTATATACAGGGGTAAAACTAGGATCTCATACAAGTGCTCAGTTCTACTTCCAAATACAGATACAGTAACCCCATCAACTTCAGTAGGAGTTGTGCATATTTACTGGATGGTAAACTGGATTCTTTGCAAAAAACTGGTAACTTGTTGATATAAGTACCCTAACAGCTGGATTTCCTTGGAGTTGGGGAAATGGCCTGACCTTGCAAGACTCTCAGTGCCCTGAACTCTGACAAATTTTAGTAATAGAGATCACCTGCCAGGAAACAATCAGCCCATAGAAGGCTGGGACCTAACCATTGCATTTATCTACAATTTAGCAATTGATACATTTGTTCCACAATGTGGAAAATAAATATTTAGCAGATTTGTGCCCTGAATAGAAAGAATTTGAGAAGTTTCATATAATTTTTCATTTCCTATTAAACTGTGTTACCGACACATATGGACTGACATCCTTTTTTTTTTTAGCTGCGTTAAAAAGATGGGGGGAGCTGCTGCTCAGGAGCATATGCATCAGCTGTTATGATCTACCTGTTATATTTGAATGATCCTGTAGCAATACAAGTTAGCTACATTGCCCTAAAACTGACTCTGAATTAAGAAAGGTTATAATTAGAGGTGCTTTGCTATAGTTGTATTGCTATAGGCAAATAGAGATAGTAGTTGCATTCTAAAAGCTTGTATCAGTATCCTCTGATATCAATAAAATTGCTGTATTTGTCTGTACCATAATATGTGACAAAAAATTCAAGGTAGGATTTAATAGGAGGATTTAAATACAGTCTTGGCTTTTTGTCCATTCTAGCTACAGAAAGAAAAAGCTAAGACATTTCTAGAGAACGAGGCAAAACTAGGAATCCAATGAAAGAACTTGCCTTTCTTATATACAGTAGAACATGCACAGAAAGAAATAACCCATGGTCAGGTGGTGGATAGGGCCTACATACACATAACTAATCCACCCACCAACCCTACAGTTCTTATCCATTCATTTGTAAAAGTAACTGGTTTTTGGAAAACATTCCTTGGAGAGAACATGTCTTTGTAGTGAGACAAGGAAGCTACTCCTAAATGTACCGTATTTTTCGGACCATAAGACGCACCTGACCATAAGACGCACCCAGTTTTTATGGCAGGAGAGACTATGTGTGCTGGTGGCCGGCCATTTTTATTGCCGGCTCCCGGCCACCGGCACGGGCGCCGGCTTCCGGTGTAAACAAGCGGCGGATGTCCCGCTCGGGCTCCGCCACCAAGCTCCGCCCCGTCTCCCCGGGACACGGCATAAACAAGCGGCGGGTGTCCCGCTCGGGCTCCGCCGCCTCCGCGGGCAAGGTCCGCCCCGTCTCCCCGGGACACACACCTTCGGACCATAAGACGCACCCTCGTTTTCCCCCCACTTTTGGGGGGAAAAAAGTGCGTCTTATGGTCCAAAAAATACGGTATGTGTGCAACATGGTTTAGGTGATGACACTGCCTTGTACTAGAGAACCTTGCAAGAACAAGGTAATTTCATCTGCCATTTGAATTTCTGTATCAAAGAGCAACTGAGAAAAGAAAATGAATTTCTTTAGCTATATAACAATGCTTTCCAAAACTATTATTATCTAAACAGCAACCACTATTAAGCATACTATTCTTTATATATAAATTGTGATCTATAAAATTACATATTTTAGTACATATGTCATACTGAACTCACTGGTTTAATACTTCCTCACTGGAAATTTACTTTATAAAATGACAATATGGCTTACAGACGCTGGGGCCAGAACTGCTAAATCAATGCTAGATACACAGAGACCCCAGGTAAAACCCTGGTGTCATAGTTATTGACAACACTTTCCTAACTTCAATGAGGTTAGGGTTCACTCCGAATCCTTTGCTCACTGACCTCTCCAAGGGGTGGTGGAATAGACTTGTTAGACCATGAATTTTCAAAGGTATTTGTGTTTATAAAAATTGTTAAGAAAAATAGTAAATAACATGATACATTTAGGTATCACCTTTGGGGGTTTCAGTCTTAAGAACTGAAGAGTATCTCACAAATTTAACATAGTAATCAAAGTAATCTAACAAAGGGAACATTTTGTTCACCACTGGAATGCAGTCATCTCTGGGGTGCAAAATCACAGCTGTTAGGAGTACTCAGCAACACTGCATAAGGATGTAGGATAAGTAAAGAACAGTGTATCCAAGAGGCATGGTGAGTAGATCGTAGAGAGGGACAATGCAGGCTTTCACATAAATTAATTTTTATACTAATTTTTGCCCTAACTGATTGGTTTCAAAATATTCTTCATCTGTAAAGCAAAAGGTGCTAAGTCTACTTTTAATGAATTTAAAAGACTGCTTTTTCTATTATGACATTATTGTCTAATCTTAAAAAAATATTTCATGCATTGCTACTGGAAAAGAACTGAGCATTTAAGCATCCATAGGAAGAAACCCTAAACTTGAATTGTGACTTGACAATGTGTGCCAAGTTTCTGACTAATGCAATTTGAAACAGACGAGATACCACTCACACCACCCACCCCCAAAACAGGTTTTGTAATGGAAAGTCTGACAGACCCTTAACTATAGTAGCACTATTGGGTGCAGCTATAATATTACCCTCATAATTCTACTATATAATAACAACAAAGAAAAAAAAGGTGAAGGGTCATTGCGCTTTGTCTTTAGAATTAAGATGGCTGTCTTCATCCTTACAGCATACTCTTAATTCTGGAGACACGTCTTAATAACCTCTAAATAGTTCCAACAAAAGAGCCGTGTCAGAGGAATGAGCAGGCCCCAAGGTGTTTCAACTGGAGTGTTTTCATCTGCCTTTATTGCTCTATCCCTCTCCAGAATTAAGGCAATAACCTGTGATAAATTATTCAGGAACTGCTACAGGGATCAAAGCAAAATCATTCTGTTAAAGTGCTGTTTGCAACATTTGGCACTTAGTGTGAAAACTTTTAATGTGTGCAAGCTGAAAATCAAGGATTTTAAATAATTTAACAGCATGGAGTTTCTACAAACCAGCTAAAGATAGCATGTTGCTATTTAACTGCTCTTTTCCCTCAGATATATTTTTTCATTCATTTCTATTCAAACTGATGATGTCATAACTAACATAAAAGTACCACTGAGGTTCAGGCTAGCTAGTCAATATATTACTTAACTGGATTGTCAGGGCAAATCCAGAGAATCTGAAGGGAAGAATTGGCAATTGTTTTAATACTATGATTTTTTCCTATTCATTTCAAAGTGGAAAAAAGCCGATGACACATACTAGGTCTTCTTCAATTATATTACATTTTTCCAGAAAAGAAACCCAGGCATAAGTTTTACATATAGCTTGGTCAACTGCAAATGTATTTCAACAAGAGCTCTTTGGCTGTAGTTATTTTTTAGTTGTGAATTTAAAAATATATAAAAACAGCCCGTTAGAAACTCTTAGTAAAAACCACAAATTAAATGAATTTGGCAGTCATGGGCCATTTTCATAGTAATATTTTAACTGTGTCACTTCCCTGCAGATCAGAATGCTAAACATTTTATTGAAGTACAAAACTGAACTGTTTTTTTCCCAGTACTTGGGGGGAAAAAAGTACCTGAAAGCACTTTTGCATGTATTATTTATTCATCATGATAGAAAAATAGCTTCAACCTAATAAATTATGTTTAAAAGAATTTAGAGCAAAAGTTTTGTTTACAATAAAGCAACAGATTTAGTTCTTTATTGGTAGCTCAAAGCACCAAGTTTTCTTTATACAAATTAGACAGATGGTGCTTACAGTAGAATTTACTAAAGGTCTGTCACAACAAATGCAGCCAAGCTGCATATTTAATCACTGCAGAACCTTGTCTACCTGCAGCTGCCAACTGCTAATCCAATTTCCCTGATAAATGTGGCAAGAGACACGATCAGCAATAAAGAGCATCTAACTCCATTTTCCTGCAGGGCGTCTTTTGATGAACATTTAGGACGGAAGCACGGAGTGCACTGTGTGGCCCTGGCTTGTGGCAGCTGCATGCATTTTGAAGACACAGTTCTCAGGTTACTCACTTAATTCTGCCACTATCATTATGTTGCTATTGATCTCAGTAGCTCTTGTCTACACAGCATTACTCTAGATGAAGCTGAATCAGGCAGTTATCATGCATCAAACTTGCTCAAAAGCCTGGAGATTTCCCCTTAATTACTTGTGATTTTATTTGCAAATACCGTTAAAGTGTAATCAAGCAGTCACTTTCCAGGGTTGTTAAGAACTTGCTTGTTTAGGGATATATGACTCCACTCCATTAAAATGTCTCCAGTAAGGTGGTTTCTATCAAACCAGACATAACTGCATCAAAATTGTCTTAATACGACAATATCCTCAAATAAGATAAATGAAATTTCTTACAAACAGAATGGTTCTAAAAGGATGATGTCTTAGTTCTAATTTTTAAAATTAGTAACAAAAAAAGCAAAAGAACTCATCATAATTATATTTATTCAATATATAATATAAAGCAGTTTACAAATTAAATACTTAAGGCAACAACAAATGTAGAATCTAGATTATGTGATCTTCCATTCCATTCATATTTTCTAAAATATTGATTTAATCCAAGTGGGTATTATGAGTTATATATCCACTAGTCATGCAAAGATGTATGACAGATAGCACTTCTGATTACTGCTTATATTTCCAGGAAAAAAAGAGGGCAAATGATGGTGAGGCAGCGTGAAGGTTTCCATCATATTTTAAAATAGTAAATTAAAAATTACTGTTAGAGCTTTTAGAAGATTATAGTATGTATCTGGAACAGGCACTCTAGAGTGCATTGTTAACTGTTTTTTCATAATAGGAGAAAGGAATCTATTTAATGCAATACTGCCCTAATGTATTATCATTTCTGATGATGCTGTTTCCATTTAGCAAGTCTTTTTCTTGCCTAAAATACACTGTTGTTTTGACACAAACAGCTTGCTACACTTAAGGATTTTACTAATAAAACATAATGTTGTGTTAGATATTATGACTGTTGCCACAGCTGAACTGACTTGTCAAATCAATCCTAATATGGCTCCCACAGGCACATAAAAACCTTATTTAGCTATCAGTTATCCTAATCACTTTGTTCAGTTTAAGGATGCAATACTTCAAGACCAGTTCCTATTTATACATATATGCCCAGCCATTTAATAAAGTCTTGATTTATATATTAAATTCTTGTTTGAAAAAATACTTTAAAGATGCAGTGTTTTATCAAGTGTATTACAGCATCTCTCCTTATCCTCCCAAATAAATATGTTAATGTATATAAAAAGATACACACAGAAAGAAGGACTCATATATGAAACACACCAAATACCACAAGAGGCATATCTGTCCCACTGAGTGTATATGTGACTCAAATGAGATCACTTTATCTGCAAAACACTTATGAAATCCCAATGGCTTAATTGCGCATTTATAAAGTCGTTTACTTTTATGGGAAATCAAATATAGACTTTTTAGCTCAATACTATAAAGGAAATTATACACATATGTACAAATGTATGTGGCAAAGATGAAAATACAAAAGTCAATCTGCTGCAAAATATTTTCATCACAATTAACCTATTTTACCAATAAATATTTTCTTTCCTTAAAAATGAAATGACCTACCTTTGCCTCCTCTTGTTTAAAACTATTGTTGAATATCTGAGTTAGAGTTTCAAATGAAACTGTGAGGGGGAGCATGAAATTTTCAAACTCATCCTCATCTTCACCTAAGGAGGGAAAAAAAAACAACAACAACAGAGCATCACATCATATTCATACTGCCATTTGGCAGGACAGTACCCAATCCTATACACCTTTAAAGGTCAAGACCCCCACTGACCTTTAGTGAAGGGCAGCTTGAGCTAAGAGCAAAAGGAGTAGGCCCTTAGTTCTGAAATATTTTCACTGAGGCGCACAGATTGAATAAAAAAATACAGACAAGTTATTTACTGCAAATAACTTGAAATTGAGACTACTCTTTTTTCCCCCTTTTATAATTCTATTCTTCTAGTAGTGTGTATGCACACCTCTGTGTAATAAACACACCTTATTTATTTATATTCCTTTCATGTATTACAAATATACTAAAGGAATATTATAAATATTTTTACAGTTAGAAAAGTTAGTATAAAGGCTGCCTGTGCAAACACTTGCAAACCTTCTGTGTATGAGCATATGTCTAAAAAATGGCACAATCACACAGTATTTAGTCCATATAGCCCCTGTCTCATTTTCATGCACATGAGGATAAAATCAGGGCTGAAAAGTAAAGATAATTTCTGTTTGTAGGATTCCTGCCTGATTTGTTACACAAGTTGGAAGGTGCATAGACAACAAGGCAGGGACAAGGAGGTCAGCCTCAAGGTTAGGCCACCAAATGATGTTGGGGAGAACTGACTTCTGTGCCTTATTTTACCTGTCAAAGAGTTCCTATGTGATGCTGGACAAGTCATTTAAACTTTTCACAGGTTTTCACTAACTGTGTGTCCCTCATTTCCCAGGTGCCTGACTTGATATCTTGAGGTTTGATTTGCTTAGTATGCCGAGCACACTGAGTTGCAAAGTTAACTCAGGTGAAGTTGTGCTTTGACAAAGTGCTAAGTACTTGAGAAAATCAGGCTTAAGTTGTCTCAAAACTTGGCACACACAATTAGTGAAAACTTTTCATTTTATTATCTGTGTCTCAGCTCTCCATCTGTAAAATGGGGACAATTATAGTCCCTCACTGCAGAGACATGTCATGAAGCTAAATTAATTATCATTTGTGAAGCACTCGGGTCTGATAAGCTCAGGAGAAAAGTTCAGGAGAAATTTAATAATTCTGTCTTCAGAACAGAGTTTAAATAGTGTACAAAGAAAGTAAAACATGGACTCACAGGATGAATAATGAATAGAAAAAAATACTAAAGCTACTCATGAAGCGAGACTATCCATCTTTTGCAATGAATAAGGCAGGGATCGTATCTAAAACGCTGTATTTGATCATATAAATGAAGGCTATCATCATGATTCGTGTGCACAAAGCAAAGGAAATTCTAACTGCGTCATCTGAATTGTAGCATTTCCTACATTTTGTAAGCTTGTATTTGTAACCTTAACCTTAACAGGATTTTGTTCTTGATTTCCTAGGTTTTTAAAAAAGCAAAATGAATAAAGACACTACATCACATGGCTTTGTACTGACATCCACTGGACCATCATCAGCACTGAAACTTTTAGACCCCCTCCCAGACCACTTCCTTTTGAGCTAATGGGAATAACTTGTGGCAAGAGTAAGCTGTGACCTTCCATGTGGACCAACACTGGAGGGGATGAGACACGTTGCCAGCACCTTTCACAGATACTTGATAACTGTAAGGAGCTGGGTGAAAGTTGAGGAATTTGGGTTCCAGACCAGGCTCTGAAAGTACCACTGCTATTCTTCTGTCTGTTACCCCCAAAGGCTTGACGCTTTCTCATCCATGCCTACCAACCTGTTCTTGACTCTGACCTGTCTGTTCCCTGACCTACTACTTGTTCCTAATCTACTCTCTTCCAGGTTAGTAATCCAATCTTAGATCTATTGCCCCAGCCACTTGTTGCTAAACCAGTCCAGTCTCAGGTACCTTCCCACAGCCCAGTTTCTTGTCAGCATGGACTCCTGTTCTCTCTCCTACCCCTATACCCATTCTAATCCTAGTATCTTTTGTCAGTCCAAACCCTAATTACTTTTCCTTTCTTCTTCTCAACGGTTCCATCTTCTTCAGCCTTCTAGCACCCAGTTTTGCATGATCCCAGTCTTCTCTCACCCCAGCTCTCAGTCCTAAACTCTTGCCCATCTCCCAGTCCCAGCCTCCCTTTCCTTTCCATATCGCCCAGGTCCAGTCTTCTGCTCCCCACCAACTCTAGCCACCTTTCTCAGCTAGTGACAGTAACAGTCTTTTTCCCCACCTTCATCCAAATGTCATCAGACTCTTTTCCTCCTCACACCTCCTGTTCCCTCTGACTTGGGTAGGATGGATTCCTCCATCCTAGTGCCTGGAAATTAGCAAGGTCACAGAAAGCACAGGAGAGAGGCTCCTTAATGTCAGCTTCTGCCCCCCTCCTGTACAGAGAAAATCTAGCACTCTCAGTGAGGATGGATGCCTCAGAACTCTAGCCAGAAAAATCTAAGAAATCTTCACTGAGAATCTGCAAACTGAGATTTTTCAAAGGTTTATCACTTTATCAAATCTGGGTGTTTTTTCTCAAGGCTAGCCAAAGACATCCTTGACACAAAGGCCACACTTCTGCCAAGTTTTTTGTTCCTGCTTCATGACATCAAAGCACTAGAGCAATTTAAAGAAAAAGTCATTAGAAGTTTTAACATGGGTAACGCAATGAATTTTCTCTTGCTTCATTTATATACATGGCAGAAATGTTTTGGCTAAAATTATCTGACAGAAAACTTCAGTTAGAAAATTTGGCAGTCATAAGCAAGAGGAAAAAAAGGTCTTATGGAGGGAAATACTTGGCAGTTACAGAACCATGCAGTGCTACCAGCTTCTATAGCTGTTGCTGTGACTGGAGAAAGGAATGACCTATCAAACCTTTTTTCTACCAAGCCAACTTTCAAAAAGTTAAATTTGTCAGAGATGATACAAACTTTAAAAATGCTCACTCATCAGGAAGTACTTAACAGCTATATAAATATCTACGTTTATAATCTCCCTTTATGTTTTTATATCCATTAAAAGTTATTTTCTAATT
The DNA here is from genome assembly GCF_052110815.1 of Crocodylus siamensis. Taxonomy (NCBI): domain Eukaryota; kingdom Metazoa; phylum Chordata; order Crocodylia; family Crocodylidae; genus Crocodylus; species Crocodylus siamensis. Next base: position 31,680,455 of record NC_143404.1, on the reverse strand, counting down.
TCATAGTTTACATATTGTTCAGATACTACTTCTTTATTTATTTTTTATAATTTCTTTTGGAGCAAACAAATTAATATCCAAATCTTGCAAAAAGAACTGTGTTGGAGGAGCCCTACAAAGTTCTACTGTGCCATTCTGTAGAGAGGTTGTGTGACAGGTTGGGATACAAGTCACTTTTCATTGGAAACTAAGTAGTTCTTCAATATGAAAAGGTACCTTCAGCACTTTTTTGTTTTAAAGTTCAGTACAGTTGCATAGGCCAGGAAGAAGCCGTGATAAAGAACCAAAACAGTAACATTTCATTCCTAAAATATTTTACTTCAGTTAAAAAAAAGCTGTAAAAGAAAGTACCCATGCATTATCATTACACAATAAAGGGAAGTGAAATGATAACGTTAATTTTAACCGGAAAAGGAACAAATTATTCCATGAACAAAGTACTACTGCAAACTGCTTTTTTGTTATGATCCAAGCTACCTTTGCCTATATTTATAGCCTCATCATGCACTTTGAAATAAAGAAATGTATTAACTATATTTTGGTGGATTTGTGCATGCTAAAATGTATCTTACTGGGTAGACCAGGCTGTGGTTTGTAATAATGGTATTATACTCAATGAACTTGGACTCACTTTGACTGGCACTGCAGTTTGTAAAATCTTTGGTAAACCAGAATTAAAAGAAAAATTGGATTATTAAACAGCATTAACATCGTTCAAAACTTTTATTTAAAGAAAATATTTTGTTCATATTTCTATAACAGTTTTCTTCATAATTTACACAAATGAATATTTAGTTTACTTAGAAATCTCAGGCCAAGGACCATTGTGATAAAATGGTACAATTACAAACTGCCAAAAAGCCTATTTTCATTAGACACACAACCTGGGGCATATAAAGAATTCAGAGTCTAATTAAATTCAAACAAGGTTCAAATTGTTGAACAGAAACCAAAGTGCATTTTGAAGCAAATACCAATTAATCTACTGCTATTTTTCCCATATTTGATTTGTATTTTTGAATCACTCCAAAGAACATGGTTTAAATACAAACAGTTTAAAATGTACTGTTTAAGACAGATTTGCAGTGAATTTTACACTTCAATTTGAACATGCACACTCCCTATTTCTTTAAAAAAATCCCACAACATTTATCCTAATTTTATTTATATGTACATTTTTTTAAAAAGTCAGTAGTATGAACACCTTCATAAAGAAATCCTAATTATATTTTATTTTATAAAGCCTGAAAAGGATGACAGGCAATATAAACAGTTCTCTCTGAATGAAAACTAATGTTTTACAACCTGTCTTCTAGCAGCTAACCTAGATGAATCAAGCTCAACTCAATTTCACTATATTCATTTTTGCACAGTCACATTTCTCCTAGTCCTGTGTTTCATTTGCATAGAGCAGGGGTACCAACCTGTGGCACACATGCTGCAAGTGGCACAGTCAGTCTCTTGTGTGGCACATGGCAGGTTAGGAAAGAAGCAGGCAGCAGAGGCAGATAGGGCAGGGACAGTGAAGCAGTGCAGATCGGGCAGGGGAAGGGGATTGGTGCAATACTTGGTGAGGGAGAAGGGCTTAGTTTTTGGTAAGCCTGCTGAGAGGGTTGGCCCACACTGGACGAGAGCTATCAAGCAGCATGGCACTTGCTCACACAAATTCTCTTTAAAGATGTGATTTTTTGCCCTTAGATGGACTCATTCCATCTATTCTTTCTCCTCTCCCCATAGAAAAGGTTAGTGAGGCTGCAGGTTCTGATTTATACAGGAAATGTATCTATTGTTTTCAATAAATGTCAGCAAAGCATGCAGCTTAATGGGCACTGAAAAAGGTTAGCTGCAAGTTGCAACAGGAGCCACTATGTTTAGAAACCTTTTAGAAACAAAATGAAGCTGAATATGGATTAGTCTTTTCTTGCAATTAGACTGTTTAGGCTCAGTTCAGTTGCATTCATTGCTGACTTTTTTTTTAATTTTAAATCAGCAGTGGGTGTATTTACTAGTGTAGGTACAGGCTTCAGTGTGAACCTATTTCACATATATGTTGGTTGCCTAAACCCTGGTGCAGGGGCCTGAAAATCAGTTTATATGTCTAATTCCTCTTTTCATCATCTCTATCTAACACTAAAAACAAGAAACAGCAGGGAAGATGATGCCAACAACAGAAAAAATATTTTTAGTAAAGAAGTGTTGTATCTACCTAGGAAAACTAGCAGTCCATTATTCTTACTAGAAAAGTACCTTAGTACAGTAATATTTAAGAGAAATAATACTATGTCTGCAAATGAATGCATATAGTGGCCGGGCTCCTGGGCTGATAAATTAGTATAGCTATAACGACTTTATTAATCCAAGACCTGCAGAATGGTACTTTGTACCTGAAAGCTTGTCAGAATTCTTGTCCAATTCTGCTCATGGAACAATAAACACCCCCCTCCCCAAACCCTTGCATCATGCACATTTCCTGGACCATCAGGGCTATAACACCAGAACGTCACTACTCCAAGGCCAGGACAGCTGATGATATAGCCCATTACTTTCCCCAAACCATACTACAAGATTTTAGAAAATGTTCTGAGGTTATTGTTACTTGTCTTAGGATATAACCACCTCTTGCTAAATCAAAAGCTGACATCTGTTCTTACAAGCTGACTGAAAAGGTGTCATTCTTACTTGATAAGAACCCAATTAATTCTATAGAGCACTTAAGGAATTTTCTCCCTCGCCACTAAGGGATGCACCTCAGACTCTTTATGGATTTTACATTAAATAGTTGTTGGATAAAACAGAAACAGATTATCCATTAAAAACCAGAACACAAGCATCATAACTCCCATGTGACTACCCTAAATTAAGGCTGTCAAACTTCTGAGTAGATATTCTATGTAGGCTGCACACCCTAGCAGGCCAAATGCTTTTGGGCTGTGTCATGCTATGCCACACTGCACAGGTGCCTTCTCCCGACTGCACAGCAGACACCCTCCTGATGTACCATGCCAGCACATCTGCCCTGCACTGATTTCCCAGGTCCCCCCATTGTGGGCTTTCTCAGTCCCATGGGTGGGAGCAGAAATTGGAAGCCAAAAGAGAGAGAGGGAGCCAGGGGACTCTCCTGGCAGCAAGAGCAGTTGGGTAAGTGACACCTGGACTGGAAAACCAAGGGCCAAAGGTTAAGCCCTTGAGGGCCAGATACAACCTCTGGGCCTCCAGCTGAACAGCGCTGCCCTAAGTGATAGGCAACCAAAACCTGCTCCCTCTTGTAGTCTCTCTCTGCGCAAAGTCTTGAATTTAATTCTATGCAAAGGCACAGCTTCAACAGGAGGGATGTGTAGGGTATGTTGCTGGGAGGTTAAAGATGTTGGTTTGATTCCGTAAGACTGAGAGAAGTGAAGCTAGGTCTTTACCTTCTTAGGGAAACAATTCAATTGCTAGGCTGTTACACAAAAAAGGTCTTTTCTTTTAAAAAGAGTAAGTTCTGCTCAGTTTTTTAAAGAAATGTGGGTGCCTACTTTCAAGAAGGCATTCAGACTGGATACAGACACTTGACTGCAGATCTGGCTAGGTGTCCAAAATCTGAGAAGAACTGGAATTTCAAATACAACTCTTCCATTTTTCCTAGCAGCTCGCTTTATGCATGGTCATGGTCATTGTCTAGGTTGTTCTGGGTCCCAATTTGAGGAGCCTGACTCTCTTTGTAGCATATAAGGAGTCTTGATACTGAACCTCAGCATTTGGGATTCCACTTCAGGGCCAACACCTAACTTTCAGGCACCTAATTCCTTATTGAATCTTAACCCTTAATGTATGCAGTTAATTTTACGCATACAGAAAATATGATTGAGTTCTATGGGATCCCCAGCTAGGGGTTACACAACTGCTCAATGATCTGATAATTTGAATCTAACTCAAAATCTAATCGCTAAGTCTTCCTATACAGTGAGAATTTATACAAAGTAATATTAATCCTTGCTAAAGTAAGCACCCACATGTCGGGAGTACCCACTGATGCTACTCGGAGCCGAAGAGGTTCAGCGCATCACAAGATCAGGTTCTGATCATATAAATAATTAGCTTAGTAACAGTGTGTAAAGGCCTTCTGTGCAAAAGAAAAATCTACTGAGGTTGGTTGTAGAGCTCATAACAGAAGGTTACAAACAAAAAATAAGTATTGCATTTAAATAGCCACAAACCTCAAAAGCTGATTTGCAGTATTATAAATACCATTGAGATCAAACGTATCTTCCTTATTAACTGAGCTTTTTAATGGCATTAACCTATCATTAAATATTCTTAAACTACTTCAGCTCTGTTACTAAAATTGGTAAGCTTACAAAAGGTATCAAGATGTCTGAGGAACATCTTAAGCAGACTCTTACCTAGATCTACCATGAGGAGGCGGGTGAGAGCCGTATAGAATGTTGTTCGGCACCTAAGGTCGCTGAGACTGTAATTATCATTGACACCCAAAAAAGGGAAGTGTTTACTCTGACAAAATAGAAATGCATTAAAAGTTAAAATGGTTTACAACATTATGGCTATATCTAAAATATTTGAACATAATACAAAAACTTACTGTGTGAGTCTGAAGCATGAATTTCACAGCATCTATTTTCACTAGTTTTTTTAAGAGAATATAAGTAACAGATGTTAAGAAAATCTGCCTTTAAAACATTATGGTGAGATTTGCATTTTCTTTCAAACTTTCATCATTATATAATTGGTTTTTATGTATGATACAGCTACTAACTAAAAGTAGAAAAGTGTTTCTCTCAAAGACTACCTTGAATTTCTTAAATATATAGCACAGAAATATTCTTTAGAACATTAAAAAAGATTATCCATTATTAACCAAAGCAATTACTTTTCATGTTATATATTCTAGTCACAAAAGAGACAAATGAACTAAAGGATTTTTATAATTAAACTGAAAGTTTTCTTTTACAATAAATGGTGCTGGTTTTCCACACGACACCACATTATCAGCTTTGTGAAGAAAATATTGCTGCTTTGTAATAGTAGCAGCCAATGGAGTTTCCTGTTGCTGAAAGGTTGCTATTGGGTGGTGGCACTGGTTGACTGGTAGCCTTAAATGAACGGACAGAACAGAATGCTGTTTATTTGTAATTTTTCTTTTCTGAAGTTATCTTGTATGATGATCAGTAAGACACTGATGGAACACCCTAGTCCCCATGGGTTTTTTTAAACCTCAAAGACAATGGTAAGAAGATACAGAATGAATTAGACCACCCTTACAGAGCCAATTTAAAATGCACAACTTCAGCTCATATTGTCTCACAGAATCATTACAAAAGAAAGGTAGATAAACGAAAAACAATGTGTAACACTACAACACACTAAACTACAAATTCTGAAAGTGAGGACCTTCTGGAAGATCACATGTGGTTAATAAGTGAAAAGAGAAATTTATATGGTAATACATTATCATTTAGTGCTTATCTTTTTAATTTTAAAATGTTGATGTTAAATACTCACTGTTCTCCATCTGAAGAAAAAACTTTTTTTTTAAAGTGAAGAAATTACATTTTAGTAGTTTCCTTAAAAACATTTTCTGTTATTGGCAAGGAGGCTACTAACTTAAGCTTACGAGTCTGACCCTATGAAATGATGAAGACTAGTTAGCTAAGGAAATTAGTATGCCATGACATCTTTTAGGAAAATATCCTATTAGGATTCTTTTGCAAACGGACAAGTAATAGATACAAATATGCAGCAGAAGGACAGCTTTAACCATGGCATATAAGGATGTTATTATGCTTTCTGGTTGTGGGATAGGATTGCCTGTGTAGTTTTAGTAATAGGTCAGACAAGGATTTGCTTGGGATGGTTTGGATAGAAATGATCCTACCTCAGGCAGGGAGTTGAACTAGATGACCTACAAAGATCCCGTTTAGCCCTACTTTTTTGGGATTCTATGAACAGGGTATTTCCTGTTACCTGAACAGGATATCTATACACAGACACTACTTATGGTATATATTTAGTATATATATTAAAATATACCTTAAAAGTGTGTGTGTGTGTGTGTGTGTGTGTGTGTGTGTGTGTGTGTGTGTGTGTAAAGGCACTCCCATAAGTAGTTAAAACCTCCCCTTTCCACAGTGTTAATGAAAAAAAACGTTTTGACAAAAGAGTATTTATGGAAGGAATAAAGATGATTCTCAGAACGAATCTTGTACGTCAAAGGTCTATTTACTAAAAATATATATGCAAAGCTTTCTTAAAAACAAAAACTTTAAAAAAAGAATATGTGCACATTTGCTGTCTAATTCCATTCTAAACAAAACACAAGCAATGCATGTATGCTAGCTCTGTTTGCAATTGACTCTTGAGGTCACGTGGTTGACTGAAGTCATTTAGCAATGAGTCCCCAGTGAGGCCTGCTACTCAGTGCCCATCAGCAGAACATAGGGGAGAGGCTGCTCTATAGGCTGCTTTAAATTATATGAATTGAAGAGGTAACATAGGGATCATTGTACTAGCTAGAACTTAGACAGGCTGTCCTGTCCTTTGGCTAAGGACATACACCCAGTTTCTGACTCTTCTATCACTATAGTGTCCCTAAAGATTCCTCCATCAAAAGAACCCATGGTTTACCATTTATGCCACCTTTTCACATACCTGAAAGCTGAAAATCTGTTTACAGAGGAGAAGTATTATGGGTGATATGTGTAACTGCATACTTAAGTTTTCTATATGTTTCCTATAAAAAAGTGTCATTTTAGTTGTTTCTAACTGACCAGGTTTCATCTTTAGGTTGTTATTTGGCATGCTTATACTAGAGCAGGGAGCTCTTGCTTTTTTTAAAAGCTTTATCACATGCAGTTAAGTTATATGTAACGACTGAAAATGAAATAAATGGAACGAAAATTTACATTTTTTGAATGGTTCACTTTATTTTGAAAATAAAATGAAAACTTGCTATCTGGAAGATGATAGTTTCTAGGTCATAGCTGTTTAGCAATGGACAGAAGAAAATTGATTTTAATTGCTTGAGTTATAAAAATAAGTGCTTCCCCCCTACACACACTTGCAACAGGTTATAATAAACATTAAAATAAACAGGCTCCAAAAAATCCACTGAGAACACAAAGCCTACGTATATATACTATAAGGAAAAATCCTATGAAGGCATATTTCTAGACTGCATTGACTAAAGAGTCTTCTACTGTGCAAAATAAAGTGGAATGCATTATCAATTTTCATAGAAAGGTGATTACGGACTATCCAGAAAGGTTCACAACTCCAGTTACCTTCAGTAACTTATATGTAAGTGTGTACTGAACAAATCATAACTTCCTGTGCCTTACTGAATGTATATAGGGTACAGAACAGAATATTAGTTTCATTGTTGGTAGGGTTGGAAGGGACCTGAGCAGATCATCAAGTCTGACCCCCTGCCGTGGGTAGGGAAGAATGCTGGGATAAAATGAGGCCAGCTAGGAGATTATCTAGCCTCCTTCTGAAGACTCCTAGGGTAGAAGCGAACACCACTTCCCTTGGAAGTTGGTTCCACATCCTAGTCGCCTGGACTGTGAAGTAGCGCCTCCTGACGTATAGCCTAAACCTACTCTCAGTCAACGTGTGGCCGGTATTCCTAGATAACTCTGGGTAGTATTCTAGAGAGACTTATCAAATAATTGAACATGGCAGAATTTCATTTTTTCATTTGCCTGTTAAAAATATCAAGACAAAATGAATGTTGGAAAACTCAGTTAAAGAAACATTCAGAAGTTGTTAACCCTGTCCTCGCTATGTGAATTATGATAGTACGTGTTCATGTAATTAGGGTAGTGTAAGAATGATTTTGTAGCAGTGATGTTCCCGAATTATGTAAGAAGTAAGGATTTGTTAGAGTGATATCTTTTATTGGACCAACAATGTAGCTGGGATAAAGACAAGCTTTTGAATTCAAGACATTCCTTCCCAGCTTTACTTGCATTTGAAAGCTTGTTTAACTCTACATAGTTGGTCTAACAGAAGAGATCATCCCAAGAAATCCTTGCCTCTCGCATTCATGTCATTAAACACTCTTTATTTCTACACTGATTGCAGCTGTACTGCATATTCTGAACGAAGATGGGTCTGTTATACTTCTATTTTACTGAAGTGCTTCTGTGACGAGTAACCAGTGTTGGCGGGAGGCACTGGAAAATGATGAATGATTTAGTCATTAAGGTAATGGATCAGGACCCAGGAGTTCTACTATTGTTGTTTTTGTCCCAAGATTTTGTGAGTCATCCTGAAAGAACCACTTAAGTGTGCTTCAGTTCTAGATCTTTAATACATGAATAAGAAATTCTTCCTGACATCCAGGGTTATTCATTATTTTTTTATGAACCCCACAAACAAATCTAAAAAAATAAAAAGAAGAAAAATCCCTATTCATGTGGTATTTGGATAATATAAAATAAATGAGTCTTGGGCTCGTGTTCTACACTGAGGATAAAAAAACAACAAGCAGCTGCCTTTTTCACTGAGCATCATTCAGCTCTTGAACTGAGTGAGGCAGGGGTCCTGTGGAAAAAAATAGCATGTGATCCTGTAATTTCAGTCTGTACAGTTATGTATATACACAAGTGCTTGAGTTAAGACTGAACAGGCAACCTTCATATTCTTTTAATATAAGGTCTTTTTATTGTAGGAGTTATTAATTATCAATTTTTATTTTAAATTGACAAAACTATTTTTTAAATTATCCAGTTGTCCTAAACAAATGGATGGAGTAGATAGCTATTTTTTGGCAAGTTTGATAACCATTTTTAAGAACAGCTTTTGGCTATTTTTTGGTTAATCTACAGCATTTTGGTAATACTCAATTATTTTTACACTTCAAAGCTATACAATTTCCCCTATTAATAAGAGAGATTCTTTCATAACAGCACAAAGCATGAAAAAACCTACGAAGTATTTTGCAGCAAGTTGCTTTACAGAATAACAATGAAAATATAATTATTTTGTTATAGATAATCTACACAGAAAAAGTTAATTATTAGAAAGCACTAAACATACATGAGGGAACACTATGATTGTACTGGTATAAAGGAACCACTAACATGTTCCATTATGTAAATGAATTCAAAGATATTTCATGACTGACCAGCTAGAAGGGACATAATGATTTATAATTCAAATAACTGAGCTTTAAAATCAAATTGGGATAATATATTTCTAAATATGCAAACATGGAATAATTGTTAAAATGATGTAAAATATGATACTAGGACAAATCTTGTGTTTCCTTTTGTTGTTAAAAATGTCAGTTTTTTTTTCTTTTGGCTGCTATGTAGAATGCTTAGTAGAATTATGATTTTTCTTTTAATTCTAAGAGACTCTTGAGAAATGATGACATAATACAAATATAAATCCAATTTCTAAGAACATGCAAACACCGACTCACTGAATGACTTAAATACTGGACAAATGTGAAAATTAAACACATTTTTTAACCTTTCAACCCAATCAAATTTAACTTATATTATACACTGAAAATTGAGCCCCTAGATCCAGTCTCTTAAAACATACTTGTTTCTTTCTAAGCAATGTATATTCAAACCTTTTTAAAAAAAATAATACAGTGTGAAAAGGCCAAAGTTTGCAATGCCAGGCACTAGTTATAAACCACTTCATATGTTTGAAATAAAAAGTACTTCAGCATTATTATTTAAAAAAACCCTACTGGTACAGTTTTTATAAGAAAAAAATACATATCTTTAAAAGCCAAAATGACCAGTGAAATTGGGTTGTATATCATTTTCCAGCAAAAAAGGAAAAACAGCCTCGACAGGTGTAATTTATCATTTTTCTGATTTAATACCAAAGAAATATATTAAAATAATAAAAAGAATCCTGAAATCCTCAAAATTTGTAGTGATAAATAGCCCTCCCTGTCTTTATTGCATTATGCCTACTAACAGAAATATTGCATGGTGGATTTTGCCAGACAAGGACGATTATTTTCCAATAAAAAGTTGCATATTAAATTCCAGCACAAAAGTGGGTGTCTAATACTTTTGAAATCTTTTATGGTTTGCCAAGGAACACAATTTTAAACTTAACTAATACAAACACATCACAGTGAAGTGAACTGGTATTAGAGCTATCTCTATTCTATCCCACCAATCTGAACCAAAGATGCTACTGTTCTCAGAAAGACATTTCCTTTGCATAGTACTTAAATATATTTTTAGCTTTATCGTTTTAGTTAATTTTCTTTTTATTAATTTTCAAGTATGTTGCATACATATTTGCTATTTCATAAGTCTCAAGTATGTTTGATACATATTTGGTATATCTCATAAATAATACTACTGCTGCTTTTGCATACCTTTACACACACACGCACACACACACCTGAAGCTTTGCTTTCATCAGAGCTCTTAGCAACACAAGTTGTTATACAGAAACAATTTTCCGTACAAACTGATCATTCAGGAAAGCTCTGGGCATTAAATATGTACTCCTTTCTATCATGTTATATTGTATCCAAATCATACAGAGCCAACTCAGCTACTTTATCCAAAGTCCAGAATAAAATTAAAATTATTAGTCATCAGTGTATTTCTAGGTCTCTTTTTAGCCTTAAAAACAAGTATTAGATGCATCAATAATTTATACTGCATATTGACCCACAACTTTTGGCTAGGATGGCAAGACATTTGTCATTCACACTTCACATTTCTATACCTCAAATATTAGCTTCCCAAATAAAATGAATAACAATAAATAAAAGTCTACAATGAGAAGGGGCACAACGTTTAGACACACATAAATATATTGTGTTTTTTCAGTTGTAGGCCAACCTTGCACATATGTCCACCACCGTTATTCTCAAGTTCACTCAGTCAATACTCGCTGAAGTCAATCTTACAGATCAAAACTCTGAATTACCATTGCACTTACAAAACCCCAGAGAAGAATCAAATAACCAGAGAAAAGACCTAACAGGTTAAATAAACTATAAATACTAAAAATACAATTAATGAAAAGATTTTGGATTTGGTATTTCAGACTGCAAGTACAAAGGTAATGACTCTAGAGGGCCTAATAATAGGTCAAGCCCATGTATAAGTAAAATGTGATTTTCATGGTTCTTTTAGAGGGAAAAAAGGAGACTTACAGAATACCTAACTGCACATTAAAAACTGCATATGTTTATTCATTCAATGCAATATATCCTCTCTCTTGGTTTTTATAAAATACTTTAGAAATATTTAGGTTTCATATGATTCCTACATGTGTGGTGACATTAAAAGATTTAATATCTCACATATTGGTTTAAGAGCAATGAAGTATAAAAAAAAGCAAACTAATGTATAATTTTACCTAAACAAAACACCCTTATTCAGACTGCAAAACAATAAGCATAATTTAAAATAAGGAAATACAATACAACTTTTCTAAGATGACCAGAATTTTAAGGAAAAAATAAAATGATGGCCACCTTCTTTTCCTTTCTGTTTGACTAAAATATTAATCTCTTCACTCAAAAAGGTTAACTAAAACTTTTACTATTTAAATATTTAAGGAATCCACTTATATAATTTTTCATTCAGTCTTGAAAATGTCTTCTGTTGCCTATATCTACTTAAATATCATGATATGGCAAAATAATTATTATATTTTCTTGCATAATACACACCATGTTTTAGAAAGGCAGAACGAAAAAAAGAAAGATTTTTCCTGAGTTATCACAGCACAGAGCAGGGATAGAGCCTAATCCTTAGATAGCTTACCTCCATTTCCTGCTTTGGCTGTAAAATAGGAGAAGACAGAGCAGGAGCTAGCAGACAGCAGAATTGCCTTAAGTTAGCTTGATTAATGGAATATCAAGCCTATTAAAAAAAAATTGTCATTAACACCTGTGAGTGGACATCAATGGGCCATTAAGTCAATTGACTTCTTCAGCTGCCTGAATAGTAATACCACAGTTGCTGAATTGTGGAGCAGCAATCAAAGCAGGATGCTTGAATCCCAAGCAGAAAATCAGCTCCCCAAAATCATGCACCTCAATTTTGCAGGGGCTGTTTTTGGGGGACAAAAGGTGTATGTTATATGCAAGAAAATATGGAAATTGTTAATTTTCTTTAAAATTATATTATCTTGCCTGACTTGGAAGCTCAGCAAGCAAAAATGTATTTTATTTTATCTTGTGACTAAGATGCGACTTGAGTCCTTGCTAGAAAATTTGCAACAAATCATAAAACTAACACACTGGATTTTGACTAACTGTTCAGAGCAAAAAAGCAATGAGCCCCATTCTGTTTTTCCCACAAGATTATTGTGGTGTTTATTACAAAAAGGTCCCGATTCACCATGTCCATACATGACACTAAGAGCACATGAGCAGCATGCAGGTCCTTAAAGCGAATCAAGGCCAAAATGGGCTGAGTTTAGTTCTCTTTGGAGACAATGAGATACCGACTTCAAACGATTCTGAACAGGACCAGTGGTGTTAATGATCTCATCATATGGATTCTATTCCGTTGAGAATAATTATGTGAAATCATCCTGGAAAAACTTCCTAAAAATGCACTACATATAAAAAGCGTAAAGCAAACTAAACTAGTATTAATATTCTCAAGGGGGTCAAATCATTTCACTGTAAAATAAGTAGGAAAATGACTCTTATGATCACTTTTTACTATATTATAACCTAACAGGATATAGAATATACAATAAAAAGGATATCCAACAGAAAGATCATTTAGAAACTGAAGAGTTCTTGAAATCACAGGCTCACATCTTCCCCAATATTTAAGGTTTGTAACACTAGAATAAGAAAAAAAGAGAGAATTTATAACAAGTGTTTCCCTTTATAAAACGATAGTAAGCACACACACACAAACAGAAGATACCAGGACACGATACTATGAATAAACCTGTCTAATCAAACCTTTATTTTTTTAATGCTTGTGAGACAGGAATTATTACAAAAAATATGGTAATTCAAGAGGTAGGAGTTCTTCTCTTATATCTTTTATTGGAACAACTGCATACTTGGGAGAGAAGTTAGACAAGCTCCCAGGCACAAACAAACCTTCCCCAGGTCTCAGGGAGAAGTAGATCCAGGTCAAGCTAAGCAGCAGAAAGAACTCTCACCTCTTGCACATTTCCTGGAATGTCACAGCTACAACACATGTACCCCACCACATAATCCTGCAACTGATTTATTATGAAATATTTTATTGTTACCCATCAGTAATCCCTAGTTAGTGACCTGTGTTAGTTACTTATATAGCTCTATCACACTAACACTAACCACTTCACAGTCTATTCCAATTATCCTCCCAATCTCCATGAAATTAGAAATGTTAATATCCCCGGACAGCAACAGGGAGAGATATTGTGGGCTAGACTCACAAATATTTCCCACTGAAATTGTACCTTATAAATCGTGTAGCAATGAATTCCTGCTTCAGTTTCAGGAATTCCCCATCTAGTGTCATATCAAATGCTATACTGCATTTCAGACACATTAGATCTATCACATTTCCCTACACATTCTGGGGAGTTTTTACAGGGATTAGTCCTCAGTCCCTTTCAGCTTTTACTCCCTGACATCTTTGATAACTTCTACTGTAGAAATATAGCAGAACTAATGTAGCTGTATCTTCCTTTCATTTTTCCATTATACTCGTACAGCACATATACCAAGGCATAGGGTCCATTGCTTTTCCATCTATTAGCGTCCAACTATCACCCCATTCCATGATACTCAAATCCTTGAAAAAGAGTTCATACAAAAGTCTTCCCCCTGTTTGCTGCCTGTGACTTGGTCATAAAGCTAAGATGATGTCATGTTATAAAAATCACTGAATTAACATTTTAAGGGATTTGATAAGGGTGGAACAGGATTATACTTTGGCACCTAGTATGTGGAATAGGATCAGGCCCATAACATTTCTCCTGTCATCACTTAATATGCCTTCCCATACAGTCCTGCCTTCTAATATGTATAATTTATCAAGTGGATGTTTATAAAGCTCTTAGATGATGAAAATGACCAGATATCCTATATATGGTACCGTATATTACTGAATTCACCACATCCAAGACAACTTTGAATTTAAGATGATCCCCACCAATAATTAGATTCTATACCTGGAAAATTATAAATTTGTTGTCATTTTACACAGAGAAGGTTGTTTTATATTTGTCCCCCCTGACCTATGGCGGGGAAAGCAGAGGTGGGGATGGGCCAGGCCCTTGCCCCTGGCTCTCCTGCACCTTATCCCCCAGCACTTGTGCCCATCCCTATCCATATCTGCCCCATGCCATACATCCCCACTGTCACATACCCTACTGCCACCTGCCCATCCATGCTTGACCCTGATCCCCAACTCCCTGCTTCCCCACCTCCTGCTCTCCCTAGGGTGGCCACTGGTCCTGGTTTATATCAGACTGTCCTGTTTTTAAACCTGTTTACTAGGGCTATGCAAAATGGCACCCTTCCATTTTGACTTGAGTTTTTGACAGAACAGTTTTGAATTTAATTTAGATTCGAAACAGCTGTTCTGTTTCACTTTGCTGAAACTGTGAAGCTGTTTCTACACTGTTTTGACGTTTTGCCCATTCAATATAATGAAGCTCCAAACAGCCTCTCTCAACTGGCAGACAGATGGGGACCTGCAACCCTAGGAGGGCTGCGGAGGCTGTGCTAGTCCTCCCGGGGCTGTGGGCCCCCGATCTGCCTGCCAGATGAGGGAGGGAAGCCAGGTGCTGCTGCCTGGGACCGGGGTGCTGGGGAAAGGAACCGAGCCCGATTGCTCAGTTCCCTTCCCCAGTGCTAGATTGGGCTGGGGAAAGAAACCCAGCCCAGCTAGGCTGACTTCCCATCCCTAGCCCGATTGTAGCACTGGGGATGGGAAGGCAGCCTAGCTGGGATGAGCTCCCATCCCCAGCACTAGATTGGGCTGGGGAAAGGAAGTCAGCCCAGCTGGACTGAGTTCCCATCCCCAGCCCAATCTAAGGGCTGGGGAGGGGAACTGAGAGATCTGGTTCAGTTCCCTTCCCCTGCACTGTGATTAGCTTCCTGCAGCCTGACCACAGGAGGTGCGGAGAGCCAGGGATGCACTCCCACCTGCTGCTGGGAGCGCAGCCCTGGTTCTCCCGTCTCCCACCATCTGGTTGCTGGCTGCTTCAAAACTCAAAACGTTTTGAAACTTTGAAACATTTTGTTTTGAGGCTGTTTCGAAGCCCTTCATTTTGATTCAATTTTGCTGTTTCCAGCTTGAAATGAGTCGAAACACTGTTGAATCGAAACAGCCAGTGAAATTTTGCATAGCCCTACTGTTTACCTCCTGTCAGTTTCTCAATAAGGAACAGATTGCAAAAATTCCTGTTTTTTCAGTTGATTAGTGGAAATACACGTCAATCATTTGTCCTCACAATTCTATTCACTATGCCTAGAAGTAGGTAGACACACAACCAGGAGGAGCAGGGTTCCCAGCCAGGAAGGGAGGGAAGGAGGTGGCCTTTCTGTGGTAGCCCTATCCCTTGCTGCTGATTGGCCAAGGCAGTGGCCTCACCCCTCACTGCTGATTGGCTGGGGAAACACCCCTCAGCAAGGGGATGTCCTGTATCCTGGGGATGTGCCAGTGGCACTCTAGCTCTCCTCCAGCAGCCTGCTCCATACCCTGCACCCTTCCCCCGCACCCCTTGCTCTCTTGTGCCTGTCTACCCCACTCCTGTGTCTGACCCCTACTCCCCGCCCACCACCTCCTTACCTTCTGCTACAGCTCTGCTCTGGATCACAACAATCAGCAGCAGTCAGGCCCAGCCCAGTCTGGCCAAGGATTTCACAGATTTCATAGACATTAGGGCTGGAAGGGAACTTGGAAGATCATCGAGTCCAGCCCCCTGCCCCAAGGGCAGGAAGTCAGCAGGGGTCATAGGATCCCAGCAAGATAAACATCCAAATTTCTCTTGAAGGTGTTCAAAGTAGGTGCTTGAACCACCTCCGGAGGCAGTCTATTCCAGACTTTGGGGGCTCGGACTACAAAGAAGTTCTTCCTTATGTCCACCAGCTTGAAATGGTCCTGGAGGAATTTGTGACCATTTGACTTTGTCATCCCATGGGGCGCTCTGGTGAACAGACATTCCCCCAAATCCCAGTTGGGCACCCCAGATAAACTTATAGGCGGCCACCAGATCACCCCTGAGCCTGCGCTTTTCCAGGCTGAGGAGTCCCATGGCTCTCAGCCTCTCATCATAAGGTCTGTTTTCCTGACTTCTTATCATGCACATCGCTCTCCTCTGGACTGTCTCAAGGAGAAGCAGTGGAAGTTTCTGGCTGGGTTGGGTAGGGCTGAAGGGACTGGAGCCTGAGCAGGAAGTAAAGAAGGATGGGGGGGAAGGGCAGACACAGACACATTTCACCTGATCTCCCACCAGTGCTGAATAGAACAGAATAATTACTTCCCAGATTTTAATATTAATACATCCTGGAATCAAGTTAGCTTTTTTTTTTTTTTTGCAACAGCACTGTCCTGTTGACTCAGATTTGTTTTTTTAGGCACTATAACCCTCCCCTCCATTCTTTACTGAAGTGGTAGCTTTCCTCAAAAGGACACATTTCCTTTATGTCACCTGCAAATTTTAGGTGTACTACATTCTGTCATACAAGTAATTAATGAAAATATCAAACATAACTAGGCCCAGAACCCCATTCAAGATGCTTTCTCAGTTTAACAGAAAACCATTATCTCCTATGCTGAAGAACAGTTTTGTAAACAATTGTGCACCCACCTTTTGGGGATTGCATCCAGACTATATTTCTCTAGTTTGCTTATTGAATGTCATACGGGGCACTGTCAAAAACCTTACGGAAGTGAGGCTGTATTACTTCTATTGCTTCCCCCTCAATCACTAGGCCAGTTATCTAGTCAAAGGAGGAAATTATATTGGTTTGACACAACTTGTTCTTGAGAAATCCATGTTGGCTGTTTTTTATTACCTTGTTATCCTCTAGATACTTATAAATTGATTGTTTAATAATTTGTTTTAGTACTTTCCCAGATATCAAAGTTAGGCTGACTGATCTATTGTTCTTTAACTCGCATCTTTTTCCTCTTTATAAAGATAGGCACTATGTCTGCCCTCCTGCAGTACTTTGGGACCTTTCCCAGCCACCGTGAATTCTTTAAAAAAAATCACTAACAGTTTAGATGTAGTTTCAGCTGGTTCTTTAAGTAGTTTAGGATGAAGTTTATTGGGCTGTGTCAACTTGAATGCATCTATCTTCTTGAAATACTCATACCTGGGCTGCCACTATTCTCACCTATGCTCCTATCTTGTTGTTAGAATTAATTTCATTAAGTATCTGAGTACAACTAACTTTTGGGGAGAAAGTTAAAGCATACAAGGCTGAATACTTCAGCCTTCTTTATATCATATTTATCTTCCTTCCCTTATTAAGTAATGAACCAATTCTTCTTATATTTTGTATAAAATACACACAAGAATTCTTCTAATGTCTGACGGAGAGAACCTATGCACTGACACAGGAGAAAAATGCTCAATGCTCCAAGACATTAAAGCAAGCTACCATTTGAGTCTAAGTGCTGGTTCCTTTTTTCTTGTCTCTCAAGTGGCTTATTGATTAAAAATGTTATAAATGAAACAGAGTTAAAGCAACCAATCAGAAAGTTTCAAGTGGCAGAGTAAAGAATTATATTTAATAGCATTACCACTGTCAGGTGAACAGGAACTTATGTAGTTTTGTCTAAAACGAATATTCAAAACAGCAACAAAAGATTACAGATATTCCTTATAACTACACTCAAAGCAAAGAACTACACTGTACATTTTCAAAAAGAGCTAGTTTCTAACCAGTGCTTCAATAATAAACTGAAAAATCATATTTAAATTAAAAAGGTTATTATTTTTCAGATTATGGAAAAGCATGAAGACTAGCTTTTAGTTTGGATGTAGTACCAGAATAAAGCTGAGGCTCTCATGGTTCTCTGCCTTAGAGCCATCCAAATGATTCTGAAGCCTTTTCTAATTGCATGAATTTGCCAGAGCCAAATGCATGCTTTTTCTAAGGTAATGCCTTCAAATGTATTAACCTGTCATTATTTTAGACCCTGTGTTAAAAAAAAATAAATTAGAATAAAAAGAAAATAATCCATCAGTTTCTCCTTCAACCTGTAATCATAAACAAAACAAGATTACTGTATCTTACATATATAAAGTGCCTTCTTAATTAAAATTATTTTGATTGGCGAATGTTTGTTGTTAGGGTTTGTAAAACTAACGGCCCTTCTACATTTGCAGGAAAAAGCACAAAGAGATTTAATGCCCAATCCACACAATTGCGCCTCCTGCCATGTTAACCATGTGCATTACAATCCTGGGCTCCCCCTGCATTGGCTCGCAGAACTGCAAGCTGCACAGCTGCTGGGAGTTGCAGTAAGGGCAGTGCTCTCACCACTGTCTCTGCTGAAAGCCCCACATCTGATGAGGCTCACAGCAGTGGCAGCTTTCTCCCTGCCGTCCCCTTGTGCCCCAACCTGATGAAGCTCACAGCAGTGGCAGTATTCTCCCTGCTGCAAACCACTGAGCCCTGCAGTGGTGGCAGCATTCTTCCCTGCTGTCTCCACTGCGAGCCCTGCAGCTGACAAGGTTCACAGCAGGGGCACTGCCAGGAACACTATCAGCTGCAGTCTTGTCAAGTGCAGGGTTTGCAGTGGTAGTGCGCCCCTATGGTTGGGAGCCCCTTAGTTGATAGGGAGTACCTGGCCCCACACACAATTAATGGCATGATAAGAACAAGCTATGAAGTCATTACACATTTTTTTGCGGAATAACTTTATAGCTTATTGCTTGTCTTAGCAAGACATTAATTGGTTGAATGTGTAGCTGGGTAATGACTTAAGGCATGATTAACTGGTTAATCATGCCTTAAGTGTAATGTGTAGTTGGGGCCTAAACTTATTATATTAACAAGGACTGATAAAGGATGGAGGGTAAGGGTGATTTCCTCCAACCTTTGTAAACTACTTCACACTGTTCTACTGTGTTTCCTTTTTTTTGATCATCCTTTCTAAGTCTTGCTGACAAAGCACTCTTCATACTGAGAATCCCAAATCCATGCTACTGCTATCAGCACCACAGATCACTCTTGCATGATAATTTTTCAGACATACTGACTGTAATGAACTTAGTGGTACCTGGAATGAAGATGATAACTCTAGGGTTCCTGCTTCAGAAGGAATGGAATGAGTTAGGAAATAAAAGACAGGACATGAGATGGGAATGAAGAAGCACAGAAGGAATGAGGGTGGGGAAAAAGGAAGGGTGAAGGTTTGAAAAGGTATAAGGAGAAAGAAAGAAGCAAATCTTTTTTATTCATTTAAGGGTATCATCTCTATTTATCACTGCATGCAATTTCTTGTTATAATATGACAAAGCCTTATTTTTTAATTTTTATTTTAAATGAAAAAGAGGATTTTAGAAACCTTTTGTGCCATTTACGTCATGAATCTGTTGTGCCATTTATTATGTGGACATGCACAACAGACAGTATGTTGAAGCAGCTGAATTATGAACAAGAAATATTTGATCCAAAACCAGTTGAAAAGCTCAAGGGATATATTTAAAATATAATTAATAATATTATGGCTATATTTACACAACATGATCATGTTTATAATATTCAAAGAAGTGTAGAGTCATAATAGAATATTTCAGGCCAAATTTTTCAAAGTTGTCTAAAGGGTTTGTATAGATACTTCCCATTGAAATGTATAAGATCTGGCATCCAAATGTATAAGAACTCGCATCCAAATCCCATAAAAGACTTTTAAAACATCTCAGCCATAACATGGTATTTATATACCAGTAATAAGGAACAGAGGGCAATTTGTTGGCAACAGGGCTCTGAACAGCCATGTTTTCATTATTTCTTCTAGATTATCATAATTTAAAATTAAGAACTCTCTGTGGCCCAATGACAGTGATTGGACATATACCTTTCATTAAAACTGAGCAAAGGTGAAAAGTTAAAAAAAAGTGCTGCATTTTAGTTTGCTATGATTCAAGGATTACACTGATTATTCATGAATGTATGGAAGACTGCTGGGTATTTGTAAAAATGTTGACATATCCAAAATGTTCCATGAACGTTTTGAGCTTAGATACAATGACACAACCTACAGGAAAGCACGTGTATATATGAAGACAAATAAACAAATAATTACTGGGTGCATCCACACATGGAAGCATGTCTGCTTGCAGCAGCTAAAATAGAAGCATTGCAAATTTTAGCCAGGGCTTTTTGCCTCAGCACACATGCTTGGACATGCACTTTGCTGTGGAGCAAATTGTGCCACTTGGGGCAAAATAACCCTGCCTGGCTCCTCCTGGATCTGCAGCCAGGGGGAGCTAGAGCCCAGGGCCAGAAGTTGTGCTGTCTCCAGCACTATAAAAACCTGCCCTGCCCAGCAGCTCAGGGTTACTCACCCTCAGGAGCTTCTGGGGCCCAGCCAGTTCATATCTGGGGATACTAGCCCCTTGTGTTAGCTAGACTGTTGAAGCAGCATCCCAAATTCACTTTTTAAAATACCCCAAAATCCACATTCTTACACAATTAGAACAAAAGAGAGAGAGAGAAAGGCGGACTGATCAGATGGGCAATGTTTTATTGCTATATTTACAATGTTAAAGAAATCTGGAAGCCTACCAGTGTCTCCAGCATCATAATAAAATAAATCCTAAATATCTATGTTTTAATGTTTTAACATCGCCACACTCTGGGGGTAGATGTGCACCTGTGTGCACCCCCTGAGCATCGCCAATGGTCCCCTGCCTCCCACAGGGCAGACCCCCCCCCCCCCACAGCACATGGACTACCCTGCCTGCAGGGTCCCAGGGCCCCCCAGGGGCTACAGTTTCCCCTCCAGCCTCCCTGCTGGTCTCCAGCCCCCTGCTTGTCTCCAGCCTCAGGAGACGAGCAGGAGAATGAGTAGGGGGCTGAAGGCCAGCAGAAGGCTAGAGACAAGCCCCTGGAAATGAGCTGGGGACATTCCCCTGCTCTCTCCAGCCTCTTGCTCATTCTCTGCTACTGCTAATGAATGTGTGGGACCTGGGAGAGACAGTGGGAAGCTAGGGGAACAAATGGTGGGCAGGGGGAACTAATAGGGGGTGGGGGGAATGAACAGGGAGTGGGGAGAGTGAGCTGGGAGCTCGGGGAATGAACCAGGAGCAGGGAGAACAAACAGGGATGGGGAGAACAAATGGGGTGGGGGGAACCAACAGGGAGTTGGAAAAGGTCCCCTCCCCCCTCCTCCAGGCCCCCAACCCCCTACTTACCGGCAGAAACTGGGTCCAGGGCCCTGCAGATTGCACCACTGCCTGTCCGGTGTGGGCAGGCAGCGTGCTTCAGGACCAGGGAAAGAGCCAATCACTAGGGTAAGAGCCAATCCTCTGTGGAGGACTGAGACTCCATTTGCCTCAGGGCAGAGTCTGGGATCATGCCCTGACCCAATTTTTTCCCTCAGGGTTTTGTTTGAACCCTGGATATACAGGGGTCTAATTTTGCTCCCCCACTGCAAATCTGCAGCAGGGGGAATATTTTTTTGTTCTCTCACGTGCCTCTTGCAACATCTCAAAGGGGTTTGAGATGCTGCAAGAGGCATGTGCAGGCTCCTCTGGATGCGCACACTATGTTCAGTCAAACATTCATCCTGGATGCATTACACAACATTTACTTTTCTCATCTTGTTGTTATCCTATTAAGGACCAGAAACAGTACTGTGTGAATTCAATTACAATCACACAAAACAAATACCAAATAGTTGAAAAAATATTTTGTGAGCCCATATGCTAATTATTAATAATCACAATTGCATGGGTGTCCATGTGATGAATAAAGGCTCATTCCTTAAGAGAGAATTGTTCACATGCTCAGCAGGAGACTTATTTCTGATTTTCAACAAAACATGGATGGAAGGCTTACTATTTTGTGGCAAAGAGACATAACTAACTGAAATAATCAAAATATTTATAAGAAACTCATGGTGGCTAAACTCTGAGAATACTTCTGGCTTTGATGAATATCTACTCAACATAAGATTTAATGCATTAAGTAAAAATAAGTGACAAACTCTCTAGTATCACAATTGCTGCTGGAAGATTATCAAACATGTAATACAACTTGTTCACTATTAATGTTGCAAAATAACTTATTAATGGATATTGCTGACCAGGTCTGCACTGTGGAGTCTGTATTAAAGAATTCAGAGGGAACAGTTTAAAAGCATTCACATGGGAATGGCCCACCGGAGAAACTAAAAACAGGTGTAGCTAAGATACTTTAGACAATTATCTTCAAATCTAGGAGAAACATAATTCGCTTGTCCTGTCATTGATCACTGAACTCATACCAGACTTCATGAAGTGCTTCACATGGAAACCAGAAACTGTGTTTTCCATGAGAAACAGGAAACTATCACAAAATAGGATGTGTAAGTCTTCTAACAGCAGAACACAAACATTCTTTAATATGTCACAAAGGATTACTGCATGTTTGATCATTACAAATCAAAATATTATATGTGTTCCTCATGTTTCTCCCAAAGCATTTAAAAACAGAATATTTTCTCTATGAATCTTAACTGTCATGATTAGATGTAAAGCATTTTTGATGTAGTTATAGGATCACCTCAAAGTAAGCAATGATTCTAATGGTAGGGTGTAGTGATGACTTACTGATTCAATATTTTCAAAGTGTTTTTACCATTTTTTGGTATAAAAAGCAGTGGTGGTCATTAATGAGGCAGTGTAATTTTTTAAAATAGAACATAACTGTAGTATCTCAAATAACACTATGCTCTGACAAAGCAGTAACCATAATGGATCACTTCTAACTATAAAGCAACTTAAAAATGTACTAAAGATACAAAGTCACTGTTATTTTTGATGAATATAATGTTAGAGCAATATTCATCATGATCATTTTCTCTTATTTTATATAGATAAAAAAAGGATTTTTTGGCTAAGCACAAGCATAGGCTAATATTTTCCTACTGTGGAGCCATCTGTTAAAACGTGGACTTAGCTTACAGGGAAAAGTGACTGGTGATGTCACTATAGTTATAGTACTCCTCGTCACAGTTGGCAGAATTTGCTCATTAATGTGGTAAGAATGAAACAACAGAAATGCTGCCACCCCAAGCTGCGCCATCTAGTTATACTTATTACATTATGCATCAGGACATTATGGGGTGCCTATACACATGCTTTGACACGTTCTAATTAGAACCTGTTGGAACAGACTTGATGCTTGATGCTGTAGCATCTCATGTATTCAGGAACTCATGTTTCAACATGGTGGTAGGGGGCACTTTAACTGAAGCTTGTCTAATGAGCTTTAGTTAAAGCGCCCCTGCGGCCATTTTTAAATGTGGGACACTGAATACACGAGACACCGGGGGCATTTTAATTAGAGCGACTCCTGAGACTGCTCTAATTAAAATGCCCTCCTACCTCCCTCTGCTACCCCCCACAAGTACATGTATAGGCCTCCATAGATTCTAGTGCCAATTTTCACAGAACAACCTATCACTGGTAAGCAGGTAGTTTATTTAAATGGATGGGGACGTGAAAGTGGGTGTCTAGATAATGGATGTATTGTCAATTGATAAATATGTGTCCTGCTTATTCCTCAATTTAAGTAAAAATGCTCCTTTTTGACACCAAAATGATCTCCAGGATAATATTAAAAAAAAGACAAGGTTTTCATATAAACTTAAACTACAAATGTAAAAAAAATCCAATACTAAAGATCAAACACACCACCTAAAGCTGGAAATGTTTTCTTTTAAAACAACTAGTCGTTAGAAATGTTGCATATGCTCAGTAAATATATATGCAGGACCAGTTTACTGCTTAGCTTAAATGGCTGATGCAAATACATATATGTCAAATCTAATGCATATAGTAGTATTTCTAACCTGTGAAATGATTTTTCTGAGACTTGGTTGATATGCACAGACCCTAGTTTCCTTTCAATGACAACAATAGATGGGAAAGACAGGCAAACAAACTGAAGTCTCCAAAATGTCATACAATGGTCTTTCTTTCTCAGTTTCCCAATTTCACTGTAGTTTCAGCAAAAAAACCCAAAAACCAAAAAATCCCCCCCCCCACCAAAGAGGAAGGTTTTTAATTCCATGATAAGCTTTGCTTCTAGAAATCACAAGAAATGCATCCATCAAAGTGGGCCACTGTGCTGACTGATTCAGTTGCAAATAATTTGTAGATGACAGAAAAAAAGAATGTGTGGGTTTTTTTGTTCAAGCACAGATCACAGCATTCTTAATTACAATAATTTTAAAGTATCCTGTGTGAGTATATATACTTCGAAGCAAAAAGTTATCCAAGTGGAGCAGAGGAAGGTAACTGTCAAGACACCCACACAAATCAGATAAATAAAATCAATTCAGAGAATTGGGGACAGAAGAAAGGGATATAATACATGGGCATATTTTGTTATTTTTAAGGATGTGGCTTGCCCTTAACATAACACAAAAGGCAACTGGGAAACAACAGGCCTTTCATTCCATGCTCTACTCCCACTCTTTATGTAGCTGGGTAGAGAGAGAGTCAGGAAAAGACAAAAATCCTTATCTTGCTGGACTTCAGATAACCACTGGACAGCTAATCTGGACAGAAAGAAAAGAGAATTTTCTGTACAGAATTGTGTCGCTCCAGATCAAATATATATAAAAAAAATCTCCTTTCTAGCTTCAAGACTTTCTTGGAGAAATACTTAGATTTAATAGGCAGGAGAGTTTTCTTAAAGCTAAATGTTACAGCTGCCTCTATCTTATTGGGACGAAACTATTTAGCTCGTCTTCACTTGAAAATTAGGTCATGTTAGAAAAAGTCCCTAAGGAATCATAGAAACTAACACAATGTTTGTAGTCATGGTAGCCAGAGACAGGTTACATTTAATATTGTGTGAACTTGTCATGTTTAACCTAATTGTTCCAGTATTTTGTCTCCAGTAAAAACAAATCTACTGAAGATCATTTGAAAGTCTGCAGACTAGGTTTAGAGGAAGCCAGTTTGGCGGCACCATTCACTTTTTTCCCCCTCGGAAGCATGGGTAGTTAGTAGAGCTATGCAAAACTTTGGTCACTGATTTGATTTGGAGGAGATTTGGCCGAATCGCTGAATCCAAATTGAATCAGGAGACCCATTAATCTCTCTGAATCAAATTGGAAGCCTTGGATGTGGACACAGCTTTATGTTTTTTCTACATACCTCAAGATAACAGGCAGCTTGTGAATGCTGAGATGGTGGGGTGGATGGAGTGTTCAATGGGAGTGCGGGGGACCCAAAAGTGGACTAGAAGCACTTTTGGTTCACTACTTGGTCCGCTGTGGAGTGCACGGGGGACCCTCCTCCCCAGTGACTGATGCCTCCTGGGTCTGGGGGGAGGATGATCTGGGGGGGAGGCACGACTGGGGGTGTCCCCACACTCGGCGGCAGACCTGGAAGTGGACTGGAAGTACTTCTGGTCCACTCCCAGGTTCACTGCCGAGAACACGCAGGGCCCCCCTGCACTCGTGTGGGACACTCCATCAGTCCTATTATGTCAGCATTCACGAGCCACGCCTGGTACCTCGAGGTACATAGAAAAAACATATAAAGCTGTGTCTACGGCCAAATTGCTGATTCTCCAAATCAGAATCAAATCTTCAGATTCAGCCAAAACGAGTTGGGACAGTGATCCAAATCAGCAAGTTGAATCAATGTCCCCCAAATTGGGCTGAATTCGAATTGAATATGGCCCACTTTGCACAAACCTAATAGGTAGTACATTCTTGTTTCACTTTTCCCAAGAGCACAGAGAAATCATTACTCTTCAGGGACTTCAAATTTCTTCACAGATTTTCCAAATCTCCAGAGATACTCTCTTGCCGTAATTCAGCAGTTAAACCTCAGATTTAGAGGAAAGTTCTCTTTTCTCATAAGACATAACATCAAGTCTTGATATACAGGGAAAAAAGGGTATAACTTTCAAAAATCAAAACCTTTAACATTTCTCTCAGGCCTGCTAGATTTGAGAGAAAGATAAGCATGCCCAAGCAGACCAGAGAAGGGCCATGACAAGAGGCAAGAAATTCTCTCTAATTATTTCCTAGGAATAATAAGGAAAAAAGAATCTATTTGAATACTGCAATCCTGGTAGACTGGATTTAAGTATCAGAGAAAAGAGGGCAAGAATTACAGCTTCTCAGTGATGTGGGTTTTCTGGAAAATTTTGAATTGGAAAATTTTCCAGAAAATTTCCCAATGACCTAAATAGAGCATAATCTGATTTAGCATGTTTATTTGACTTATATTTAATAAACAAAACTAAAAAAGTACCCCCATGTTAATTTTATTTCCCAATAGCCACAAGTGTTTGAACTAAAATATATGATTAGGAAAAAAAATTAAATACAGCGCACTTTATGTGGTTTAAATGTTATATTCAAACACATTCAAAGCTTTATGTGAAAATAAACTATTTTTATTGGAATACTTGTATGTATGCAAAGACAATACACAATAGCATGTACTTCCCTTACATTGTTTGTTTAAATTTAAGAAAAAAATGAAGGCACTGAAAACTGTTGACACACTAATTTTAGCATACCCAAAGAACTGTGCATGATATGCCATGGCTGTCCACTCATCTACTCCAACAGAGTTCAACTCTCTTCCACTGAGGTCATTGCGGCACCTCCAGTTTCACTGTCACTATCTGTACAATCACTTGCACTACTTACTAGTTCCATTTCAGAATCGGATTGAGGCAAATCTGATTGAGAACTACTTGAACCACATTCACTCTCGCTAAAGGATGCTTTTACCAATTAATCTATGGACAAGGGCAACTTATCGCACTGCATCTTCTTCACTATTTGTGCTTCTGACTAAAACTCCAGAAGCAAGACATTTTGAGAAATAGAAACAAGCTTAGCAGTGCATTCATTTGTTAGTCTATTCCTCTTTTTTGTCTTAACTGAGCTGAAAGCCTTCCAGTTCCATTCACAAGAGCTGCTGTTAGTGGAATTCTTAGGATCCTTAAAGCAATCCTACACAACAGCCAGGTGTTACAGTAACCCTTCCACCATGTGAGAGGAGACACATTCTCTGCGGCCCGCCAAACAATATTTTTGCTCCAATGTTTTTCTTTTGCATGATACTTAGCAATGTCTGCCATCACAACTATTTCATCAATGTTGGGGATGTTCTTAGCCACTTTAATTGCACTGAGGGCTGTGAATAATTCATTTGATAAATGTTGTCCTCTGTGTTGAGGAGCGAAAAGGTTTGCTGCCAGATTAACTGGTTGAGAGCAAAACTCAGATCTCTTAGTAAACATCTGTTTTACTTCTTTTTTGTATAGAGGTGAGGAAGGCAAATGCCCAATTATATTTTTATTCAGTTGTCTCAATATCTCTGGAATATTTGAAAGGCCTGGTGTATCTCCTTCAAGTTTCTTGACAGCAACTCAAATTGGTAGTAGCAAATTGAATGCTAACCTTGAACTTGAACCCAGAACACATCCTTGTTGAGAATCTGCTTCTGAATGTTCCTGGGAATAATCCGGGATACTGTGTCATCTAGTGAAGCACACTACATACAGTTCTTTGTGTGCAGCAAACTATATAAACACTTTGTAGCCGAGCCCCAACTAATTTCTCCTGGCAATAAAAGTGCACTTTCCTTCCCCTGCTTCTCTTTGTGTAATTTCTTCAAAGTCTGATTAGCAACATGATGATTTTTGAAATTGCTTTGCAGTTTGCCAATATTGTCTTGATTGTATTTACACTTACTATGTCCTTTGCCAGAAGATTCAAACCATAAGCAAGACAGCCAAATACTATTAAATGAGGATATTTTGCCTTTTAATATTTGCCATGCAGCTTTCATATTACTTGCACTATTAGTTACAAGGATTGTACCCTGGAGGGACTTGCACTTTCAATCTCTTCACTCGGTAATTTGGCTATGTAATCACCTGTATGACGAGAAGATTTGGTAGCAATGGCTTTCAGGAATATTGGTTCAGGTGTTGCTAACATAATGTTCAATAAAGGATTTCCTTGTATATCAGTCCATCCGTCTAAAATCAGTCAGTCATTCTGCTTGACCATTCCCTTGAATAATCATTATTTGAACTCTGTCATACTCTCTATCTAAGAGAATGTGATAAGCAATATGACAGTAACTTATATGATGGGCAAATTAGTTCATAAAATTCCTTCCAGTATTGATTTTCAGTTATGGAAAGAGGTGTTCTGCTTGAAATATAGCTCAAGCTAATGCAAAGGGAAGCAGAGGGCCACTAACCCAGTTTTGGCAGGCTGTTGAGGGCCACATGGGTAGCCCTGCCACTTGACAGGTGCCCCACCCCTGGTCACCATCTTGGGACCAATGTCCCAGGACCAGCACCAATGGGGCCCAAAGCGGGGCACAGATTGGCAGAGGTCTGTGGAATTGGGCTGGGCTGCACCAGCAGGGGAGGGGGGAGCTGGCCTGGCTCCATAGAGCCTCTGTCAGCAGGGACCCCGTGCTCCTGCCACCCTGCTCTGGGCCCCGCCGGCACTGACCCTGGGGCATCGGTGTGGGCCCTGTGCTCCCACTGGCTCCCCGCCCACTCACAGTCAGTGCCCCCCAGCCCCGCGGTACAGGTTGGGGGCAGTGTACAGCTCCAAATCCCTGCTCACCGGCAGGGAAGAAGCTGGTGCTGAGCGCAGGGAAAAGCGGCCCCTCACCCACCCCATGGCTGGCACTCCCTGCTGCAGGCACTCGCAGCCCACATGGGGCTGTCTAGAGCAGGCACAGGCAGTCCCAGATGGGCTGTGAGCGGCCGCAGTGTGGGGCACGGGCCACACAGCCAGTGAGGGGCCACTCTTTCCCACGCTCAGCACCAGCTTCTAACCCACCCCACTGGGGGAAGCAGCCCCTTGCCAGCCCCATGCCCAGTGCCCCGCGCTGCAGCTGCTTGCAGTCTGCCTGGGGCTGCCTCTGCCTGCTCCAGACAGCCCCTCATGGGCTGCAAGCACCTGCAGCAGGGAGTGCTGGCCATGGGACAGGCGAGGGGCCACTTTTCTCCATGCAGGGAAGAAGCCCAAGGAAAAGCTGAGCGTGGGGGGGAAGCGGCCCCTCCCCTGCCCCATGGCTGGCACTCCCTGATGCAGCCACTCATAGCCTGCATGAGGTTGTCCAGAATGGGCACAGGCAGCCTGATGTGGGCTGTAAGCAGCTGTAGCACAGGGTGCTGGCCATGGGGTGGGGGCCATTTCCCCCCCCCCCGCGCTCCTTCCCTGCCCAGGGTCCCCCCCACCCTTCTCCTCCCCCACTTACTTGTGGTTCCGGTGCAGGGCAGCCATGCGTTCCCAGGCCAGAAGTCCCGGCAGGGGCTTCTGGCTGGGGGGGGGGGAGGGGGGGCGTTGGGCAGGCCCTGTTGTTGGAGCCCAGCGGGCTTCCCCTGGATCCTACTGCCTGTGGTTCCTGTCATTTTTAACAGGAACCAAAGGCAGAGAAATATTAATTTTCTACATTTTTAGGTGCCCCGCAGGCTGGGTAGAATGGCTTGCGGGCCATATTTTGCCCACCCCTGAGCTAATGTCTCATCTGCTTTTTCTTGAGCTTCTTTTGACATTTTGTCCACAAATCTTGATAAAAAGCTTGACTGTTATGGTGGATTGCATATCTGGTGGTAGTGATCTTGAAAGTGAGGATCCTGCTTTTTCCTCCAGACCTGGCAGCTCAACATTTTCATTTTCCATTTTTTGCAAATTGGCTATTTCACTTGAGCAACAAAGTTCCTGCAACGAAAGGGGGAAAAGATTTTTATTTTAGTGTATATTATCCTAGCCTTATCCATAGCCTGGCCTCATCCATCAGAAGGAAAAGAAGAAGCAGCAGGGAGCTTCCTTCTCCCCTCCCCCCCCCCCGCCCCACCAGAAAGATCACTCTGCTGCTCAACTTGTTGTTCAGTTGTCCTGGGACTGCAGAGCTAAAGGGAAGTATAGTCTGGCCTCTGTCACTGGCCAAAGGACTCAGCTCACTCTGCTGGATTGAAATAGTTAACTATTTATCTATTATGTAATTAAAAATATATATATATTGCTAAGCCAGCAGAAAAGTAGGATACAAATATTTTAAATAAATAAATATAGTCCAGAGTTGCATTAACAACTTTTAAAATTATAGTGTTTTAAAACAATATAGAAGCTAGTCTATACTGTGTGTAGTTTAACATATTAATTTGTTTACTTACAAAAGATTCCTAAAGTAGACTTTTCTCAGATGATGTTGTTCCTCCACTTTGGTGTATTAGCTTTCTGTATATGGCTTGTACTTTTTCAGGACAGTTTCTACATGTTATTAAATGTTTCTTCATTCTTGTTTCGTTGTTAGCATACTCCTGCCCACACAATTTACATCTACCAACTTTCTTCCTTCCTTCAGTGGCTTAACTTCACTATAATGATACCACACACTAGTTTTTTTTTTTGGTTAGGCATTATTATGACTACTTCAATGCAAAAGTACTAGAAAACTAACAGATCTTATACAAATACTTCCAACTTTCCCAACTCAAAGAAAGAAATGAGACGCTGCTCCACGTGTTTGCTGAACTGAAAGTGAAACAAAAATTAATCACAGCTTTAGTTTTGGCTTTGGTTTCACTTGCAGTCTGAGATGAAATAAGAATTTTAGCTTTGGTTTTGATTTGACATGCACAGCCAACTAGGTGGATTCATAACTTGGTTTTTGGTTTGGATTATTATGCGAGTGTATTTACCCTCCTGTTTACAAATCAATAAAACATATCTCTATTCTCTCTCACTTCCTAGGGATAATTACCTGAAAAACATTAATTAGAACTTTGAAACTGCCAAGCTTACCTAATATTGTATTGGCATTTATTCATTGTTACTAATGAATTTTATGAAACAATTAATTTTTAGAAATGGAAAATTTCCTACAGAAAAATAAAGCACTGGAAAATTTTCCGCCCCACATGTCGGCAGCTTCTATTGTTGTCTGCCTTCCTGCTCCCAGGTCCTCTATGAACTTATGCCTTCTGAATTTCATAATTTTAAGGATGAGAATTCAGTCCAATCCACTCAACGTCTAGCTACGTTCTGACAATTGAAGTGTGTTTCAACAGGTACCTTCCAGCATGCGTACTCCACAATGGTGCGCATCAACCTAAGGAAATGAGGGTAATCTGCTACAAAGGAGAACAAAGCAACTTCAGTGCGGATTATGCTCTTCAGGTTCGATGATGGTCTTTCTTGATTTTTACCACAGTGTAAGAGTGTTGTTATAGCCAACCTATAAGCTGTTTCCAGTGTACAAGTGAGAGGAAAACTATGTGGCCTTCCAGGCCCAACCACAAAGATAAATAATCATGTGTACATTCTTCATACATCCACAGTTCACAACTATAATGAACTGTTTAAGACTATAATGGTATTTTGAAAAGAACCAATGCAGTTTAAGCTCTTTTATCCCACATTCAAAAGTGATTTAGGTATTTGTAGTTTAGACCCCCTCTGAAAATTCACATTTATGAGCCTAAAGCTGCATTTAAATTTTAAGACTTAGTGTTTTAATTAAAATTATGTTTGTGAATTAAAACTGAATTTAGATCAACATTTAAGCAAAAGAAAACAGCACAGACTCACATTTTTGCCACAAATGTTTCAAGAACATGGCTGTCATCTGTTATTCCTAAGACTTCTGACATTCGGGCATACACCTGAAAATAAACATTGCAACAGTAACATATATAAATGTATAAGTACAAAATATTACTTATTCTAAAATTATATTAATCCTTTCCTATTTGGGTTTTGCTGAAGAGAGGCACAGGCATGAATGTAGATTATTCTTTCAGTCTGTCTGACCCTGGCTAAATCAGCATATGGATGATTCATATCCTTCAAGGCAGTGATTCAGGAATTTGGGGCTGATAGATTTTCACTTACCATTGCATAAACATATCCTCCCACAAAGAAACTTTAAATACTCAGCATAAACAATGCCCTCACTTTGTGGCTCAGGGAGCAAACCATCTCCTTTCAAGGAGGTAATGGTGCTTTATAAACAGCTTCAAATGGGTAGAGAAAAGCAACACGGTACAACATCAATATAATGAACTCCCATGACACAAGAAGAAAAGGTCATTAAAAGGTGTTTGCTACCATAAGATTAGCTAATTTGCTGTATGATAATTATGAAAAAAATGGTTCCTGTTATTGGGACCGTTAAAACCAGGGGTTTATTATAATAAGTGCATAGTGCATACAATGTACTCTCCACCATACTCTAGCATCAGTAGCATGAACATAAACAATGCTAAACATCTTTCATTTATAGATCGTTACACAGCCAGTTGTGAAATCTGGTTGAATTAGATATTCCCTAGATTTCAGTTTTGGGCTTTTTCTTCTCTTGGCAGTCAACTAACTTGAAGACATGCTTTCTAATAACCGTTTGTCCCAGGATATGTACTACTGCTCTTGTCCTAAAATTCCACCACTCAGATCTAACTCCTCTTGTGAAATAATATCAATGAGTAGGCTAAAGGACTTGTAGCATTATACCGCAGATTTACCAGATAGTCTTACAAGATGTTGTGACATTTTTAATAACCATAAAACTAATTACTTTGTACAACTCTGACAGAGCCAGAAAAACAGATGCTTTGTGAAATACTTCACTGTTGCTCTGCCAACATACCTTGCCAAACTACATAATCTCTGAGATTCATTCAAGACCTGGACTAAAGATAGCTTTACCAGCTAGTGCAACTCAGTTTAGTCTCTTTAACCCTAATTGATGTCAGAACAAGGACTGTCAAATATTTAATCTTTCCACATTATGTGATCAGATCA
Source organism: Crocodylus siamensis (assembly GCF_052110815.1). Lineage (NCBI taxonomy): Eukaryota > Metazoa > Chordata > Crocodylia > Crocodylidae > Crocodylus > Crocodylus siamensis. The sequence goes on along the minus strand of NC_143404.1, from coordinate 31,647,510 downwards.
AGTATCTACTAAGATCTAAAATGGGAGAAGCAATTTCAGAACATGTGTAACCTAAGTCACCTAGTAATGAAAGGCTGGTGCCATCTAGTGCCAATTTTATTCTGGACCATTACTATCACACTATAAATTACACAGAATTACAGACTTAAAATATATCTCTTAAGATACTAAACTTATTTAAATCAAATTCTAATACTTCAAGTGATGCTCACCTCAGTTATTCTTGAAAAAAGAATTTTATACTATGATGGAGCAAGTGACAATCATATATTCATGTTCTACACATTTCAACAGTTTTTAATCAAAATACAATAAAGCCATGATTCAATCCAATTTTTGCTCTAATGAAAGACTACACGAAAGCTCAACAGCAAGGATATATTTACTTACAGTTTTGGCCAAAAGTCAATTTTTAATAAGATTATACTGTATTATGATAAAAATGTACACTGAACAGGACATTTATAAATAATAAAAGTATGATGACAAATAGTATAATCTCTCTCTATATATTTTCAAAAATATTTGACGAATTATCATTTATAGCACTGGTATTTAAACAGGTTTCAAAATATTTATAATAGCATACTTAAATGTTTTTTTAAAACATTTAAACATCAGGATTTTTATCCTCAAAACTACTACTCCTGTAACAAGCCATGCTATCCATGACTTGCAAAAGGTTTAACTTGTTTTCCTACTTTTTTTTATACGTGATCTTTGAAAGTTTTACATTCCTTACTAACACACACTGATATTCAGATGCTTTCTAACAAGAGGGAGAGAAAGCTAGACTGGATGTGAACAAACATCTGCTCTACTATCGTTGGGTTATGTTGTCAAACTAGGCTTTCACCATCCAAGTTTAACAAATAAAATACTGGAACTGCAGTCAATGTTGACAAAGAGCAGTGCTTTAATCCACAATTATCCTTATAACTCTTACTACTCCTTTTATCATCCATTAGCTTTGATTCCCATTATCCCATCAAGAACTGTGTCAACGCTTTTGTCCCTGGGGATTCCCCTCAACTACTAGGATCTGACAGCCAAGGGTGAGTGCTAAACAGGATCATTACCTCTTAAATCCACTTATCTGATCCAGTGAATAGTAAATTGAAAAGCTCATTAACAGCAACAATCTGATTTGTTTCCACATGTGACAGGGTCATTTTAAGTCAGGGTATGAATACACTGTTTGCTTTAAAGACTCCTACACATTTTGTGGCAAATCTTTAGCAAAAATGCACGATATTGAAGTGATTAGAAAACATCTACAACAAATACAAAGCAATATAGGTATAAAAGTGACAGCCTCAACTATAAGTCTGCTCAACTTAATTACACTTGAACCCTTACTGTGAAAAATCTAAACAAAATCAGATTTAGCTGTACTCTCAACATTTCATGCATTCATGCAATTCCTCCGTCTCCACGTAATCTGCGGAGAATGTAACTGTTATGTTAGCTTTCATGGCACAAGGCAGGGTAGAGATGCACCTTATGTTACATTTTATATTACCTTCTGTAATTCAATAATCCTTTGTTTTCAGTCAAGTATTTGGGGCAAATACTGCAATTCCCTCACACATTATGTGTCTACACATGCACATTTACTGTGCAGAAATAAAAATAATTGGGCAGTACGGGCATGTCTACATGTGGACACCCATACTGTGCAGTAAATATGGCAAATTATGCCAATTTGAGTGTAAATTTGGTATCTGCATCATGCAGGTATTAAATTTACGCCCGATTAATTACTGCACAGTAACACATGTGTAGATGCCTTACTATGTAGTAACACCGTGGACTGATGTGGGACTACAGCACTTTAACGCCTGCACATGTAGACACTGGCCTATTCCCATTTACTGTACTGTAAATTCAAGCCAGCGTAAAAACACATGTAGACATGCTTACAGTGTTGTACAGTGAGTCTCAACCAGGGTATGCTGAGATCCTCTGAAGGGTGACACAAGGTATGAGGAGATAGGCAAGGGGTGAGGAGATAAACAGATAAGCACAGGCTCAGGCTTGTCTATTTTTGGCCAATTCCCCACCCCCACTGCTCAGCTCCTCTGCAAGGAAGTAAGTACTGTTATATACAAATTACTGTATTTACTCAATCCAAAAAAGGTTTTTTCCCTAGTCAATATCTTAAATTCAAGTAAAAGGTGGAGAGGTGGCAAGGTAGCTCCTGCTGCACTAGTCCCAACCTGGGCTTGGGGTCCCTGCCACACTCCCTGCAGCCTTGGTATTCTTTTGGCTAGGCAGCAGCTCCAGCCCTGGTTCCAACCAATGCTGCAACCTGCTATTGCCACAGCCATTGAAGCCTGGCTGGGTAGGGGCTAGAGCTGGGACTTAGAGTAAGTGGCAAGGGGATCAAGCAGGGGGGCAGTGGCACAAGGGGGCTGGCACAGGGGTTGAAGGCAACAGTGGGGGGGTAGGAGACAGAGGGGTTGCATTAATGGGGGGACAGGAGGCAAGCTGCAGGGGAGCAAAGAAAAAAAGTCAAGCCATTTGACTCCCCCTGCTGCCAGCCCCCCTGCCACTGCTTCCCCTGCTGCAAAGGGTGGAGAGACATGAATTTAAGATGACAGCCCAATAATCAGATTTTATACAGGGAAAATTATAATCTATTTATAAATTTTCCATCTACAGAATCTAATTATTGGGGGGATCATCTTTAATTCAAAGTTGTCTTGGATTTTGGTAAAGACAGTAGTTTTGCCACTCAGTTCACAAAAGTTATGGATGGGTGCTTCAAGTTCAAAAACATTAAGAACCACTCATGTAGGAGATATTTGTGAGCTACATATACATTCTTGGTTACATTTTGAGTTTGTTCTGGAAATTGTAAAGAAATGTAAACATCTATTAAAAACATCATTACCAAGAAGACAATATTCTCCTGCTCCAAGAAATGCCATGATTCTTGGGCACCGTGAGTGCTGAATGCAAGCATTTTTGGACATAAAACATATGACAATTTTAAAAAGGGGAATGTACACAGAGTACTACGGGGGGTGTGACAGGTGCGCAGAAACTGTTCTTGTTTTAAATTTCTAATTTAAAAATAAGTTAGAATTACTTGGCTTATATCACTGGGTCACAAAGATAGGAGCAATGTATGTGGTCAGATAGGCTGAGTTCCAGGGACTGCATGGAGATGCCCTTTCTGAGGTATCTGAATCCTAAACCAGTCCATAGAACATGAAAATGCAAGTTCTGAGACATTCACATGCCTTTAGATCCCTTAAATAAAAAGGATTTCTCCATAAATTGGAAACATCTTACAAATAAATATTTTATATTAAGCTAAATGCACAAGCTTTAGCATCTGTAGAGTTTCTACATAATTATTCTTAAACCTTCTCAACAGCAGTATCTGCAGTTTCACAAGGGAATCAATGCATACCACTGTGTGCCAATATCATAATATCATAACGTAGTATTATAGGAAAGTATGGCATCCCTTATTCCCATCTTTCCCCTACTGAAGGCAGGATCATCCCAGACTACACAATCTCAGCCAAGTGTCTGTTCTACACACTCTTGAAAATTTCCAGTGATGGAGACTCCACAACGTTCTCTAGACAGCCTGTTCCAATAACTGACCCTCATAGTGAGAGTTCCTCCTAATTCACAACTTAAATTTTCTTTGCTACATCTTGAGTCTATTGCTGCTAGCCCTGTTTCCTATAGCCACAGAGAAAAGTGCATTTCCATCCCTCTGTAATAACCCTTCAGGTACTTGAAGGCTTTTATAAAATCCCCCCACCCTGCTTCAGTCTTCTATTTGCCAGGTGAGCCTATAAACTTCACTTCATCAACCTCCTAGATACAGAAACTCATGGACTCAATATAGACATTGGATTTATGACGCACTATAATCTGCCCAGCATCCAACTCCTCAGGTACCTCTGCACTTTTACCTGCTACACTCCCCTCCCTGCCCACCCCAGCCTGTCCCTCACCCCAACACCTCAATTTATATTTTCATTGACTGACTTTCTTGCCTGCATTGCATGCCAGCCTCTGGCTTCTTTACTGTTCCTTCCATCTAGGAAGAGCACACACATCAACTACAGATGCTTCCTCAGCCTGACAAAGGGTTTTAAACCCGAAAACTTGCCAAGCGGGGGGCTAGATTCGATGATCTTCTCAGGTCCCTTCTGGCCCTAATGTCTACGAAATCTATGAAAACCACCCCTATAATGTGGCCCATGCCTGGCAGATGGCATCCCAGGCAGCTAAGCTCACCTAGAACTTCACAACTCCACTGCAACCAGCAAGCCTCTCAAAGCTCTTACAGGTCTGGACTTTCCCTAGCCAGGACTGTGTGTGCATATGGTGGCTGGAGGTTATAAGGCACCTCCTACCTGCTTTTCACCAGGGAAGTTTGTGGTGCTGGCATTTCTTGGGGGCTGCTGTGCCACCAACAGTTCCACTGGGCCTCCTGCAGCTGGTAGGGTCTAGTTTTTGGTAATGCCCAGGAGCTGCTGCCTCCTCCTTCTCCATAGCCCTGGCCCATACCTGCAAGTTTGTCCTGGCATGGGAGCTCAGCAGGGAGACGTTCTCCTGCTGGCTGGTGATACAGCAAGTGCAGCCTCCAGCTCTGAGAGCGGGCATTAAAGGGTTTAAAAAAAAATTTAAAAAGGAAATGTGTGGATTCCTGGAGCTTGGGGAACTCCAGCAGTGGGAGGTTCACCTTTAGGAACACCAGCTGCTCCACCAAACCAGGATCCAAGGAGGTGTGGTGGGGTATCACAACATCCCCAGCAATGTCGAACATCCTCTCAGTCAGAATACTGGTCAGTGGACAGGACAGGTGTTCCCAGGCAACTGTGGCCAGATCCTGCCACATCTGGCTGCAACTTGCCCAGTAGGCCAAGGGGTCGCAGAGCAGAGGCTCCACCTCCTCGGCGAGATACGTAGCCACTGAGGCCTTGGTGCTACCCACCCAATGCTGGAATCTGGAGCCTCTGGACCCCAATACGGAAGCCATGCCTTTGGCCCACATTGGCAACACCTGTGGTGGAGGAGACTGGCTGGTGGATGGAATGCTGGCACAGGACAGTGGTTCCCCCTCTTCCACGTCCCCCTGCCTCTGCCCTTCTGCCTCCCTAACTCTGTTCACCAGCACTTCCATCCAGTGATCCAGGGTTTTGGTGGCATACATGCTCCCCTTCACCCTCAGGTTACACAAGGTCACCAGCATATGGACTGTACTGGACTGCAATGGATACAGCCATTTCCTGATGCCCTCCTTCAGCTGCTTCACCAGTGGTTGCATCTCTGGTGACAGCAGCTTGCCCCAGCCAGAAACATCGATCCCTTGGAACTTCTCCATTTGGTTCTGAAACTCCCTCACTATGGGGATCGCCTGGCTAAGGCAGGTATTGCCAGTGCTGAGACTCTCAGCGGCCTTGAGGAATGGCTTGAGGACCACCAAGATCTGGGAGATGGTATCCCACTCCATTTTGTTAAGGGGGCCACTGATCCCTGTCTCCCCGAGTAAGGCCATCTCATGGATGGCCTTCAGTTGCTCCACCAGCCTTTTGAGCATCAAGTATGTAGAGTTCCACTGAGTCTCCACATCCTGCATGATTTGTGCTGCAGAATGTTCAGCTCTGCCTGTTTTTCCCACAGCATCTTGCCCCCCTCGATGCTCCAGTGGAATTAGCCCACCACCTTCCTGCATTTTGAAATGAGCTGGCTGGTTGTGACAGTGCCCTGATCAGCAACTCTGTCCCCCTCCAAGGCATCCCTGACTATGAGGTGGAACTTGTATGCCACATAGCAGATGCCAACTATGTTGGCATCATGGACTCCCTTGAACATATTGGCCTCGTTGTCAGTGACCATGAAACTGTGGGTGAGCTCGCCCTGCCCAATGAGCCACCCCTGCGCCATGCAGTTCATGGCTCCCAAGATTTCCATTGCCATGTGATGCCATCACCTCTGCTTGAAGGAGAGCCCACTGACACCCTGACCGATTGCACCAGTGCCCTGTGAGGGAGAGCTAGGCATGATCTCCACCCTGGCTGCTCCACATGTCCAAGGTGAATTGTAGGCCCACCTGTAGACCTGCCTTGTGCAGCTCCTCCCTCAAGTACTCCCTGCATCCCTCATACAGGGAGGGTGCCACTGTCTTGCTGAAAGTGGTGCATGTAGTATGATGGGGCCACGAGCGCCATGAGCTGCCTGAACTCTGGCCACTAAACAAAGGAGAAGGGCTGGCCATGCAGAGCAAGCATCTCCCCAATACTCTGGGTGACCTCGTTTGCCTTTGGAATACACCCCGCTTTCCCTCTGCCTTCCCCCCACTGGTCCAGGGTGGCCTGCCTCTGCTTCTGGGGGACGGGCGCTTTGAAGCAAAAGGGGAACTTCCCTTTGGGCATGCTCCCATTGGTGCCAGGCTGAGGAGGAGAAATGGCAAGGAGCTGGTGCCTTCTGAGATGCACCAGCATCCCTGTGGTGCTGAAGTGTTTCTTGTTCTTGCCGTGGCTGCTCTTGCATCGGCAGTGCAGGCAGATAGCATATGTGGGATCACCTGCCACCTCAAAATGATCCCACACTACATGCCCTCCTCATTTCTGGGGTGTGGGTGGGGATCCTGCCTTATTCCCCTCCTCAGCAGGCAGAGGCACAACAACAAGAGGAGCTAACTCACCTGAGTCACTTGCCTCCACAAACTCAACCCCCTCCAAGGTGCTTTCTGAAGAAGGAGACCTGGCTCTAGGGGAACTTTGAGGGGTGTGAAGCACAAACTCTGATTCCTCCTCTTTCCCCAGAACTTCTCTGGCTATGCCACTGCACTCCCCTGGTTCCAGATCCAGTTCCTCCTCTGGCACTGGAAGGCTCTGACTGGGAACTGAAATTGGGGTGGAGAAGACTGTCCCGCTCGTGGTCCTGGGGGTTATTATTATTGCTAGTGTTAGTGGAGGTGGGGCAGGTGCACACACTGCTCCCACCTCCTTGCTGCCACTGGCAGCAGAAGTCTCATGCCTGGTAGAAAAGAGGGTGCATCTAAGTTGGGGGGGGTCTTACAGCTCTCCCTCTGCCTCCTCTCGCTCCCCATGCCAGAAGACCTAGTGGCCTTTCCACCACACTTTATGTTTGGTGTGCTGGAAAATGTGTGTCTGTGTGCTCTGTGTAGTGCTTTCCTGCACAGTGATGTGACACTGCCAGGCAAAGTACAGGTTTCTTTTTGTTTGCGGTGAAAAAAAAAAAAGAAGAATAAACAACAGGATTTTTGGGGGAAGAAATACTTGAAAGGGATTAACAATAGGGATGGCAGGCAAGGGTAAGTGCAAAAGGATTGGCTAATGACTGGCTACAACTTGTTAGGAACAAACTACTTACTGCTACCAGCCTAGATGCTTCAGATGTGCTCTGCTGCTCGTGTTGCAAGAGACAGATCTCACAAAAGGCAGAGAACAGTTCACAAACAGCCTTATATATTCTTTCTCCGTCCCCCCCCCAGAGCACTGGGATTGGAAGGGACCTCAGGGACAGATCACAGACACTGGCCAGCTACAAATGTCAGTATCAGAATAGTCCTCCCCCCTCCTCCCCCCGAGTTTCTATTTTTCCTCAAACCCACCTCCGAAACATTTTGAAACATCCAAAACATTTGGGATGGTTCCATTTTGTTTCAGAGATGATTTGAAGCCTTTCATTTCATTTTGGATTCAGTGTTTTGGGCACCAAAATGGGCCAAAACACCTCTCAAACAAAACGGCTGCTGAAGTTTCACATAGTCCTAATAACTAATGGTTCTGAAATTACCTCAGCTAATTTCTTCAGTCGCCTAAGGTACATCCCCATCCAACATGACAGGATCTAGCTTCTTTGAGTAATCCTTAAACTGTTCTGCTACTACCTTAAGTTGTCTCCTTCCCCATCTTTGCTGCCCACTGTGCTCATCATCTAGTAGCTACCTCTATTTGTGGAGACTCAAGTAAAAAAGGCACTGGATACTTTAGCTGTTTCTCCATCATCTGTAACTAGACTGGCTTCTACATTTTGTAAGGGGCCTACAGTTTTTTGGAACTTCCTCTTGACATACTTGAAGAATCCCTTTCTATTGCCCTTTATGTTCCTTGCCTTGCCCCTTAACTCAAATCATGCCTTGACTGAACTTTACAAAAAGAAAATGCAACATAATTGTTTTTTTGAGGTTTTCCAATCAATTCTGCAAGTGGAATTCAAAAGAATGCAGGACAAATTCATGGAAATCTGGACAGGCAGTTACTTCAGCCTACAATACTAGCAGCTCCTCATGACCACAGAAACTGAAGGTACATATAAAAAGTTCTGGTTTGAACCAATATTTCCATGACTACAGCCAGTAAGCAAGTCACAGATAATACAATAATAACAATGAAGAAAATGAATGCAATAGTGACGGGAAGGACAAGTAATCAGGGAAGCATCTTGGCAAGAGTGGGTGGAGGATATTCTGAACTAATGTCACAATACACTTCCTTTATCTGTACAACTAAAATAACTTATTAGCAGTTAATACTGTAATTCATCAGGTACTCAAATTACATACAGATACTCTTCTTCCTCACTAATCTGAGATTCATTTGCTACACTACATAACAAGGAGGGAGACAACGAAACATAAATATATGAACAGAGACAAAATTTTCTGAAGCAATTTTAATGTCATTAAAATTTAAGAAAACAGAAATAACTTGGTAAGCACTTTAAAAATTAAATTTTTATTTCTCTGTGTTTGTCTACTCTTCGGCCTTACATAGGATTAGCTTTGGGTTTTTTTGTACTATCATTATAACTCTGAAGAACCTAATTATGTCAATCCTTAAATGTGAAAGAGATTACAGAACTGGGAAACTCAGAATATGAGTTCTTAAAGGTTGTATGGCTATATAATGACAGTCACAGAAATTCAATAACAGCACTGTATGGAATGTACTCAAACGCACCACATGAAACAAATTAAAACAGAGCAATGAATCTCTCACACTGTGCAAATAAGAGAATACAAGAAAATGTTGATTCTATATGTTTCATAAGGCTGTTATAATGAATTAAGATTTGGGATAATGAATCTTTAGAAAATTGCAGTTAAGTTATTACCCTGAGGCATACCATCAGTGCTTAAGATGTTATAACTTCCTGAAAGCTCTCCATGTCTTGCTGCAGAGAACTAACATAGAAGATAACATTAAAACATTTTGTCATCAGATACTGAGTCATGAAGTGCAATTCTCTTTCACTCTGTGCAACAGCAACAAAAATCACAACAATTTAAAGGTTACCTATGTATTTCCATTCTGGCCTGAAAAGATCCCTATGTGACTAAGACTCAGGCCACTTAGTATTCCCAGAAACAAGTCACTGACAACATGAGCAGCTAATTCTATCAAGCTCTGTTGCAATCCAGATTTACCTGGGAAGCCAATTAACTATGCTTAAATCCTGAGATCCCCTTGGAGGAAAAAAAATCAAACCCTATAATGAATAACATTTTGAAGCTGCGATCATCCATACTTTGATGGAGGATAGAAGGGGATGGCCCACCCATCTTCTGTCAACTGTTTAGTTTGAGAGCACTTTCCTGAGAAATGGGAGGTTTGGGTTATAATCCCTCCTCAGCCTGATGGGGTCAGAATCCACGTCTTGCCCTTCTCAGAAGATCTCTGAATCAGCAGGATAATGGCTTGGGCAGGACTGAGAACATCTTCTATCCTTCCAGCCAAGAGTGCACCATTCATAGGGTCAAAGGATGAAAAGCAGGAAGAAATTCTACTCCCGTCTAGTGAGGAAACCGCTCCCATGGGAAGGAAGGAGCCCTGTGTTATAGGGCCTATTGCCAAAGCTGTTTATGCATTTGAATAAAATAGTCATTGGATAAAATGGGATAGTTTTTCAGGCACTTTCCTGGCAGTGGGCAATGTGGTTTTAAAACTCTGTAGGCTGAGTAGGACCTAGACTCATTAGGCTACTGGGCCAAAGGTACCTTACCTCCTTATCTACCCCATTACCCTGAAGTCAGTGCTGTTGTCAGTTAGATATACCGGTTTGAGTAAGCACTTGAGCAAGCTAGATGCTGGTATAAGGGAAAGTTCCAGTAAGTATTTTATCTCTGAGCAAGCGGGATCATGACATGATCAAAATGGATAAAATGCTCCCCCTACGTCCATCTCACTGAAAAAATGGGAGAGCTATGCACCTCCTCAGGGAGCAACAGAATTAGGCTCTGGAGACACACAAGTCTTCCCAGAATAAGAATAAAATAGCTACGCACCTCCCAGACCAGCTAAGTCTTAAGCGTCTCAAAGGCAGAATAGGATCTGGGCCTCGATGTATGGCTACTTGATTGAAATATTGCACAGAGATACTTTTATCATGACAATCATTCTACGAGATGACATTTTAAAAAAGTACTTGCGGACTACAATAATTAAGGTATAGTAACTGTAACTCAACGTCACAGGTTAAATGAGACCTGATGAAGAATGCTCTGCATTTGAAAGCCTGTCTTAACATTAGTCTCTACTACACAGTTGGTCCAATCAAAAATATCACCCTAAGAAATCCTTGCCTCTAGGTTATATGTCAGCATATTGTAAGTATGTGCAGAATAACCCATATATTCAAAATCTGTACAACGGGTGCTCTCTCCTGCAAGTCAGACAGAATATTCTATTAACACTGGAGAGTTGTACTCATATGTTCATCTTAAGGGTGATATTAGCACTTAATACTACCATTAAGAATTGTTCTTGATGTTCCACTCTCATTAGCTCAAGTAATAGAATTCACAGGATGATTAAACCCCTGACTCTTTAAATAAAGTGCATGTCACACTTTAGATACATTTTTCTTAATGGAATTGCTCTTTTATTTTGTTGAATTTGTTTGGAGTGAAGACTGAAATTCATCTATTCTTTTAATCCTGTCTTCAGTGTTCCCTCTCCCTTCCCCAACCTCTTTTGACTTAACACATGTAGAAGAATGAGAATTTTTTTGGACAGTGATTTGCATTCCAGCTGTACCTAATGTGAAAGCATTGGGTTGTTGTTAGTCTAGCCATATTTTTATACAGGTAGTCTAAAAATTGCAAAACTTTCATTGTACAACAACATTTATATTTACTATTCAGAAGAACTATAGGTTACCCTTTTGATAGTTTCACGGTTGAAAGATTAAAGAAATCAAAAGTAGCTCTGAACAGAAGATCACAGAAGAAGAAAACTACGTTTTTTAATATCAATAGATATTTTAGTCTATTACTTGGTGTACTTAACATGCAAAAAAGGGATGTATTGTAACAGAAGCAGTTAACCCAGTATAAAATGCATGTATATCACATTCTATTCTGCTTTGATTTTAGCATAAAATTCCTAAAAATAATGTGGATGTTTATTATTTAAGTAAGGAATTCTAAAGTCTTAAAAGGTTTACTTGATTCAACTGAAGATGCCAGCAACTACTAGTTTTAAGGCAGTTTCGGAAGTCAATAGACTAGGTGTGCCTCTCTAGCTCTTCAAACATTCTTTGTGTTAGATAACTTTAGGTTTCATTTTCTTTCTATTTTCCTTGCTAGACATTTCAGTTAATTCATTAGATCTTGTTTTAGCCATTCATGTATACACATGCTTAATTTTAAACACTGTGTAACTCCATTGTTTTTAAATAAAGTACTAGTTAAGTGTTTAAATTGTATTTTGTCTTTTTTTCCTCCTCCAGATATTAGTAGTAGTATGGTGAGAATTTGAGAAAATAGTTCTCACTAAATACTCTACAGTTTTAATTTTAGAACAGTCCCTGACTATCACTAAAATTCACAGGCTTTCAGAATCCAGTTTTGTGGTAGGAGTCTCCAGGAGGTAATCAGTACCATACAGTGCACTGCACAGACTGAAACACTGTATGCAGTCAGGTGTTTCTTTTAATGACAAAAACATAACTGTGCTGAAAACCTGGAATGATTAAAATTAATCAACATTTTGAGGACTGATATATGAGAACAAATTTATTCCAGTAAGACAATTCCAAGGAGAAATAACAACATTTAGACATGGATAGAAATTCCAACATTCTTATTTGCAGTGAAAACTATAAAAATAATATGCGACTAAATTCAATTATACGTGCTTACCTTCAATACAGTTAAAACTTAACTATACTTGAAAATGGGTTTTTTCAGTTAAATGTAAATAATAAAAGTAGTAGTAATATAATTTGTAATGGTTTATTCCTAAAAGTGTTCAATATTCGGAATTTCCCATTGACCTCAAATAGTAGCTGCGGGTGTCCAGCACCATTCAGCATCAAGCCTTGCATATCTATTACATACGTTTTAAAAAGATTTTTTTTGCACGTTTATCCTAAAGCATTAGGAGAAGTGTTACAGCCACCATAGCTAAGACTAGCAATTTGAACAGCACTCTTTGGCAAGCCAGAAATAAGATAATTGTTCAACACAGGCTGGCTCTTCTGAAATACTGGAAGCATTGCCTGTAATTATAGACATCTGTCATTGCTAGCCACTCAGTAGTAACCCTGACATCAATATACAACTATAACACTAAACTGCCTGCAGGCATAGCAATGGAGGCCAGATACGAGAGGCGGGCAATCATCTGCTTCATCCAAACTATCTGTCAAAGGTTTCCAACCACAAATAGCTCTTACGTTTTGTATCCTTAGGATAATATGTTGATTTATTTTAGAACCTCTAATATTTACAGTCTAGGCCATCTACTAAAATAAAGAAACAAACCTTATGGCTAATGGAGGCAGTTACTGTTCAAAATCATCATGAAAGATCATAGCTCACAACTCACATGTTAAACATTGATGACTGTTTTGAACATGCACCTGTGTATAAACTTTTTTTTAAAAACAAAATTTGTGATTATTCCCAAGTGTAATTTACAATGGCCAATACAGTCGCATCAGCCAATATGTTGTCAAACTGATTGGAAGAAATATTTGTATTTTAAACCTCTAGGTGTCTTTTACAAAGCTATATAAAGTAAGCTGTAGTGTGCTAAACTTCAATGTCTGAGTATAGGGAACAGTTAGCTTTCTGAGTGTTTTCTTATACAAAATTTTTTATAAAAGTAATTTGCGATTTATTAGTGCATATAGATATATTATTAACTCCTGGTAGGAGACTGAAGTAGGACCTTAACCAGTAAAAGTTTCCTGAAATTTACTGGTAGCTGTAGAATAACATAAAAAAAATGAGGCTAAAACATAATTTTAGATCCCTTAAACTTTACTTTTCTGTCTTCAGTCTAAAAATTGGAGAAGGGCAAAAAATGGTTCTTGGTTTAAGCTAATTAGGAATTAACATCCCTACAATTATCATAATTTGTTATTAACAAACCTGAGATTTCTTAGTATGATCACAACAGCCTCTGTTGAAGAGAAACTATTAATTACTAGACAGACAGTTAGCTTACAAGTGAGCTGCATTTTAAAAACCTCCTTTAAAATACAATTGCTAAATGCCTTACAGTGCTGTAATGTGAGACAGGTTCAAATCTTATTACTTCACTGAAATTAAAACCTAAGTTTTAATACTGTTCAAGTCGAACAATGATTCCACACTTTATTGCTTTTGAAATCCCTTGATGATCATAGGAAAAAATGCCCTCGAGAAAAAAAGACTCTGTTTTCGATAAACAGAAAATACAGTTTGCACTCTTAGCCTCTTTGTCATCACAAAAAAAGGATTTAATGCCAATTCTTTAAAAAAAGACTTTTTTCACAAAATGTGCACCTTGTGTGCCATTTGTAAAATCAGTTCACTTTCTTTTATTTATTACTGCAGCGCGGCAAGGCAATAAAGCAGCTACTGATAGCTAATAAATTACATGCCTTTTAAAACAATTCTCCAGCTACAAAAACTTGTAACTACAAAGGTTTACATTTACATGGTACATCATGTGAAATGTCTATATTTATGTCCTATTAGCCAAGCAAGGAAAATCTGACCCTTTACCTAACAGTTGAGCATGAAACAGGTTATAAGTAAGACAAAACAGAGAATAGCTTTCTTATTTTAGGTTTTTCTAAAGATATACACAATTTCATGAAAAAGCTTGGTGGCAGGCTTGGCAAAATCATTTGTGTGCAAAGTCGTTTAAATAAAATGTATTTTTAAAGATGTCCTCCAAACCACCTTGATGAAAAAAGGTTCATTAATTTTTCAATTATACTCTCCATAACTGGCAGTCATTTATTGTTAAATATACTGATTCCAGTGGGTTTTCAGTAATAATTGCAATATGTATTTATATCATATGCAGCAAAAACAGTAGTACTATTTTTAATTAATTACATTTATAGATCCCTAAGAAAGCACTTTTTGGGTGAAAAACAGATTTTAAAATACATATGGAGTTTAAGCATTTCCTGAAGGTATACAGATAATGAAATAAGATTGTGTTTTATATATCTATTAAACTCATTAAAAGCTGCTCTTAAATAATGTTCTGGCCTATTACAACTGGTATAAGCGATTACATCTAAACCATATATAATGCTGATGCATATTTTATCCTCCTATATTTTAGACTATATTATTTTTCTGTTGATATGCTAAATTATTTTCATACATTTCTTCTTCATTACTTGACTCTAAATATTAAGCGAAGCACTGTACTCTTTTTAACTCTCAATATAATCAAGATATTTTATTTATAAAGTATTGGCCTATTATTAATTTCCTCCATTTCCTGATATTTTTATATTTGTGGCTTTGGTATTGCTTTGTACATTAAGCTTTTTTCCTGTGTAATACCTCTAACGTATTAATTTATTTTTAATTAGGTATAAAGACACTGAGGCTTCTCTTTCTCTCCTTACCCCTGCCGCAAGAAACCCACACAAACGCATACAGTATTCTTACAGATTTCCTTAAAAAAAGGACAAACTACTGAATATTGGTAAATGAACTGCATGATCCTAAATTCCTTATAAGGAATATTACCAGCATGACTATTGATCATTTTTAATGGAGATGCTCTGGGGCAGATCCTTCGAACTGACTGACCTATGGTTGGTACAAAATGAGATGGCTGAGAAAGCTTTAGGACACTTTTGTTCTTCCTTAATCCTTGAGCCACCACTCCTTGGAATACTTGAGGGCTTTCTGAAATGGTATGTATTATTTCTTGACGTGGCACACATGTGCTTGAGACTCTACAAGATATGAATATGCAGATAAGCTTTTCCTTTGAAGTGCTTGTTATTTAGTTGATAAAAAAGAGAAGCAACTAATCAGGAGTCCCAGAGAAGGGTAAAGAAACGCAAACATTTTGGGTGTTTGTGGGGATCACAAACAGGTGCAACTCTGAGGAGGAACATAAAGAGAAAGAGTGGGAGACTGGAAAAGCTACATTTGGAGGGTGTTCTTTGTATTAGGGGGGTTTTAGAAGTGTAAGACAGAACATGAAAAAAGAAACCTAGGGGACACTGACGCTAAGTACAGATGCTTGGCGAAGTTAGATCAAGTTAAAAATAGCTACCTGATCTAAGGTAAGTTGGGATGGGGGAGCTAGCAGGACGGCTGGAGGGAGGGCAGGTGGAGTCTGCAAGGGGATTGGGGGTGTAGACCTCCATGGGAGGTATGAGGGAGGGGTTAGCAGGCTCTTGCAGGGGGATGGGGGTATAAATGGGATCTGTGGGAGCAATTGGGGGTATAGGTGGTATCCATGGGGGGGAATCAGGTGGGGTCTGTGGGGGGAGGGGTCCTGGAGTCCAGGAAGGTTTAGTAGGCAGGGTCCACTAGAGGGCTTCAGGGGAAAAACCAGGGACTACTTTTACCCCCACCCCGACCACCCAGTGAACCTACACCCCCATCCTTCCACCCATCAGGATTTACTTCTTTGGCTCCTGGCTTTGGCAAATGCTGATAAAACTGGCAGCAGGAATAGCTTGTGGGATGGGGGTGGGGGGGCGGTTATGGGGTGTGAATAGCTAGTACCTGGGGAGGGGGAAGCAGGGAAAGGGGTTGGGGGCTCCTACTAGCCTGGTGCCAAAGTAGTGGGTAGGAAAAGTGCAGCCCTGGGATGGGGCCAGCAGCTGGGCTTTCCCAGTCCTAGGGCTGTACTGGGAACTATACAGAAGTCTGGGAAAGTTAGATTGGTCTAAAAATGGTCAACCCGATCTCAGACAGACTACCTTCAAGTAGGGTTAACTTATATCAAGTGGGCCATTATTTGACTGACCTAACCTTCCTGGAACTTCTGTTCAGTTTGCACTTAAATCCACCTAACTAGGGATCTAAGTGTCAGGTCTGCACCTAAGTGAACTAAGTGACATCAGGGGACCATTTGTAATGCGACCTAACCCCTTCCTAAATCCCCCAAATGTCTGTACTTAGCCTGAAAGTGGTGTCACTGGAGAAATGGACAGGGACATATAAAAATTAAATTGTGCAGGGCTTTGAACATGAAGATAAACGCTGATATCTAGAACATACTGAAGTCAACAGGAATTCTGCCATTAACTTCAATGGATCACCTGTCCAACTGAATTTGGATACAATGAGCATCAGAAAGCCAGCAGGAGATTAAACTAAAATAGGTAGTACAAACTATGAATAAGGAAGATGTTTCACAGCTGCATTTTGGCTGGAAGGATGGTAGTCACTGTCCTTTGCAGTCAAAGACAATTACATTTAATTTAATAGCTAAGAAATGAATTCATTCATTTTAGCAATGAGTTCCTGGATAGTTGGTAGTCTGATTTTCACTTGAAATATAAGGCTAAACACGGAGAGATGATGGTACGTGTTGTAGACACCGAAGGCTGATCCTGATGCTCAAGCTTTTGTAGTATTTGTACTCTGCTCTCTTATGTATCAGTTCTCAAAACCACTTGCTCTACTGTACACCAATTTCCTCCATGTTTGCATTCCCGGGATTTTTGTTTTCAGCTTTGAACATCAATGAACATCAATATTGGATTGAGTTAAGGTTGTTTTTGAACTTTTTATATCTTTTCCATTTCCCACCATGTGAGCACCTGCCAGAGCAAAGATCAAATCCTCCTCAGAGGATTTTCTTGGGGAACTAGTTATCATACATCCGAACTACATGCTCAAACCATTTTAGTGGTCCCCTCATAATCAAAGACAACATTAGTGGTCTGCTGAAGGCATTCAGTATACTGGATTCTATCTTGCCATCTCATTCTCATTAGCTTTCTAAGAAAACTTCTGAACATGATGGATGTATGCTGCCCAAGTTGTACAAGCACTCCAGACTCAGGAGGTCTGGAGTATCACACTGTAGACATTCAATTCTGTCCTCAAAGGTATGCCAAAAATGTTCATGTAGTTTTCCAGAAACTGCAATTCTGCCAGAGTTCATTGTCAATGCAAAAACTGCGAAAAAGTGTACCTAGATAGATGAATCTACATATCATCTGAGGCACACGTGCACAAATGATGAAAACTGTTGGTATATAGGGCTAATGAGGAACAGGCTCTAGTTTTCTAAGGTGAATAGTTCAAAATAGAATCATGTAGCTACAAAGCCTAGGGATGTGAAAGGTTAAACAATTAATCATTTCACCAATAAACTCAGTGATAACCAGTTAGCTTACTGTTTAGCATAGGGCAGAGCTCAGTATGATGAGAAAGTGGGGAAAGAAAGCCATGCAGTGCCCAGCAGGAACTGGAAGGCAGCAGGGCAGGCAGGAGGGACGAGTGGGACTAACACCCATAGACTATGAGGTTAAAGAGCAGCCTAATGCCTCACCAGTTAAACAATTAGTTGCTCCTTCACAGGTGCCCCCTCCCTTGCACCCCAGGGTTTTACATGGGCTGTGTTTTCTGGATGGGCTTGTCACTACCTTCTTCCCTATCCCATGTCAAAGGGCCCCAGAATAGCTCCAGGAAGCAGCTGCTGTGTTACTGGTTGAATGTTTAACTGATATAATTAGAGGAGGTTAAACAGATATTTTTCTAAACAGTATTTACATCCATAACAAAGCCATCTGTGATGACTTGTACACCTTACTGGGGATAAGCAGTCAAGGCACAGACATCAGCAAACAAATTCCTGGACAAAATTTTCATCCATCTACCTTGCAGCCATATGGATTAAATGGCTTTCAATCAAACCTTCATCTCATCTGAATCTAAACATGGAACACACTACCAGCACAGCAGCAAACTAAATGCTAAAGTGGTAGGTGCCAGAACAAATACTTGTTTGACCTGGCTTGTTACTAGAAATGGTTTGGAGTTGCTTCCATCACTCCAGTCATTATCCTATCATAAAACTGCCTAATTGCCTAATTATCACAATAAATTTGTCAGGGCAGCCAAGATAGATGATTCCATGGGCCTGCTCTGTTGATGGTGTCCAATGCTTCTGTAAGATCAACAAAGACAAAATAGAGGTCACTATTCTTCTCTTTTAATCTCTTTCATGTTAGACATGAAGTAAAAATTATGTTTGTTTTAACCTGTCTTCCTCTGAAACAACACTAGTTAACAAGAAAACATTTCTCAGCTAAACTGCATATTAAGTGGTTGAATATGTGTGTCCCAGCAACCAAAAGGGAGATCTCCCAATCACTTGCATATAAAGCAATTTCACTTCTTTTTCTGTTTTTGGAAGACCACTTCTCTTTTTGCCACATCACCTGAAAGAGTGTTATAAAGATACTGAATTAAATATTGCCACCAGACATAGAATAGCACCAGAGCCAGATGTTTTGTCATTTCAGAACAATGCAATTGCCTTTTCTGTCTCTAATGATAAGATTGTTATTGATGGCATAATGAACGCTGATCATAGACCTGATCACTGATGGAGGATGAGCAATTTTTTTTAAAGCAGCCAGACCACCTTCCTAGAATTTGGTTCTTTTCATTCAGAGGGATGTTTTCATCTGCACTCATAGTAGGGGTGAATTAATTTTAATGATGACACACAGTCTTAAGAAAAGGGATAGACCCTCTTCATATAATTTTGGCTGAATATGATTGTAATTTATCAACTTTCTTGCTCCACCAGGCATTAAACTTAGCTATCAATTCAGACTGAACAATGCTATGCATTTCATAAAAAGTGATTTTCTTGAAGGCTAATGTTTTCAGTCATCCAGAATAAATATAGGCAATGTTTCTCATAAAACAATCTCTTTATATCCTCTGCATTCTCATCAAACCAATCTTGATGTTTCAAAACCACTGAACCCTGTAAAAAGTGGCTTTATAGACCGTACCTGTGAAGCACTTGAAGTCAACTCTAATGCTTCCAGAAGCTGTATTTGTGATATTTAGCTACTTTTCCACTGCATTACGCCCTTGTTTTATAGTATCGGTCTTCAATCTCTTAGCATTTAGCTTCTTCAAAAGCTTTTTTTTTTTTTTTTTGCAGTGAAGTCTTGTAGGTAGTTTGACATGGATACTGAATAGATGAGGCAATGGATTTGGTAATCTGGTAATCTTGACTTCATTAATGTATCTTTGCCTGATAATGTTGCAGTCAACCACATGTCAATGTCTGGAGTGGGGTCATGTTCAGTAAATGGTGTTCTTATTTGGAGTTGAAAGATGACATTTGTAACAAGATTTTTCTTGTGGTACTTCCCCAGGAACAAGCAGCCATTGCATTTTCCATGCCTGTTTGAAAGTAATACCTTTCCAGATTTGGTGATCTGACCCAACAGGAGCATTGAAAAAAAACAAGGTAATGAGCTTGTTCTCCTTTGGTACCTGAGAGATGGTATACTTCAGATTTTATCACAAGTTATCTTTAATATCAGCTGTTTTTTGTCATGGTTGGTGCATGGAACTTCTCACAGTGATAATCTTATGCTAATTAAGCAGTCATTTGTGCCCACATTCCAGAAAACTAATTTATTTACAATAACATGTTGACTAGCATGACTGACATACGCCTCTCTGGCCAGATCCAGATACGGTTTGTGGCACAAATCTGTGCGCTGCCACAAATTGCACGCTCAGCACATTAAAACTTGCCCTGAGCTGCAAATTTGCAGAAATCCTGGTAGCAAAAAAACCCGTGCAAAAAAGGCACAGCATATGCTCCAGGAGTGTGAACCAGCAGGCACAGAGGCTCGGTCCTCCCAGGAGATGCTCTGGCTGCTGAGCAAGGTGTCTCCCTTCTAGTTGTAACCTGGCACCTCCAGCATGCTAAGAGCCAGGAGGAGCTGGGAAACAGCAGTTTCCCAGAGATGAGATGTTTTACTCCACACTGAAGCCCACATGCAGGGGCATGTGCAGTGGCAAAAAGTAGTGGCACTAATTTGTGCTGTTACTTTTTTCCCCCAATTCAAGCGCATGCCGCTGCATGTGGGGATGCGCTCTCTACAATCTTCCATGGGATAATCACGCCAAAAGAAGGTGCAATAGATCCCTATGCTGACCTTCCTCTCTAGAGCCAGTTTCAGCCAATTCCCCATTGGGCATTCTACCTTTGGGAAATTTTCGATTAACCAAGAAAGTTATTTGCTCTGAAAGGTGAGAAATATTACTGTTCATAACTATTTGTTTATTCTAGGTTGGCATGTTCAAGAAGTAAATTTACTTTTCTTATTATTTTCATCATTATAATGGGATAACAATTAGCTGTGGTGGGAAGACCAAAGAAAATGTGAAGCAGGTAATGTTCCAAGCACTTTTTTTGTAGGTAATATAACAAAAAATGGCTGTACAATCAGCCAAGAGGATGTCAAACTCAACTTCTGTTTCAATACAGCAGAGAATGACTTATATCTCGAGTTGTCTATGGATCCATAATCAATTCTCAAGAGCTGGTGCCATATAACAGGCACTGTTACAGCAGCTGGCTACTAGGTGGCAGGGGAGCCAGTTTGGATTGAGTAAATTACTACCCCAGGATAAAAATGATGAGGGGATCACAGATATGATGGGTATGCTGGTGAAATTTACACTGGTTTATACCTATTCCTTACTTTTGAGAGGTAACTTGAATAAAATGACTTACAGCAACAAAATCTGTTCGCTGTGTCTCCACTTTTTTCTGCAGAGTGAAGTAACCTTTCCCCTTAATTAATGTTTTGAGTTTGCACCTTATATACACATTTAAAACTACAACCTCCAGAATATCTATGCCTGATGCTTCACTGCTCATCTACTGTCACAGGACTGTAAAAGAAAATCAAAGGTGAGATGAGATTAAAAGCACCTGTGCATGAAATGGTTTATAGCAAGAAAGATTTGTGCCAAGTCACTTAGTTCCCTTAGAATCATAGAAAATTAGGGTTGGAAGTGACCTCAGGAGGTCATCTAGTCCAACCCCCTGCTCAAAACAGCACCATCCCCAACTAGATCATTCCAGTGAGGACTTTGTTGAGCTGGGTCATAAAACCTGCAAGGACAGAGATTCTACAACACCTCACTATGCAAACTTTTCTAGTGCTTCACCACCCTCCTTATGAAAAGTTTTTCTTAATATCCAACCCAAACTTCCCTTGCTGCTACTTGAGAACATTGCTCTTTGTTCTGCCATCTGCCACCACTGAGAACAGTCCAGCTCCACCCTCTTTGAAACCACCCTTCAGGTAGTTGAAGGCTGCTATTAAATCCCCCTTTAGTCTTTTTTTCTGCAGACAAGATACACCCATTTCCCTCAGTCTCTCCTCATAAGTCATGTGCCCCAGTCCCCTAACCACTGCCCTCTGCTGGACTCTCTCCAACTTGTTCACATCCTTTCCGCAGTGGGGGGCCCAAAACTGGACACAGTACTCCACATGTGGCTTCACCAGTGCAGAAGAGAGGGGAATAATTACTTCCTTCAGGTACACTGTTGACTTATATCCAGCTTACTCTCCACTGTAACAACCTCCAGGTCCTTTTCTGCAAAGCTAATGCTTAGCTAGTTGGTCCCAAGCCTTTGGCAGTGCACGGGAGTCTTCCATCCTAAGTGTAGGACTTTGCACTTGTCCTTGTTGAACCTCAAGAGATTTCTCTTGACAGAATCTTCCAATTTGTCTAGGTCACTCTGAATCCTAGCCCTACCCTCCAGCATATCTACTACTCCCCCTAGTTTGGTGTCATCTGCAAACTTGCTGAGGGTGCACTCCATCCCATCCTCCAGACAGTTAATGAAGATATTGAACAAAACCAGCCCCAGAACTAATCCCTAGGATACTCCACTTGATACTGGTTGCCAACTAGGCATGAAGCCATTGATCACTACCCACTGAGTTTGATGATCCAACCAGCTTTCTATCAACCTTACAGTCCATTCATCCAACCCACACTTCCTTGGCTTGCCTGCCAGAATGCTGTGGGAGACCATATCAAAAGACTTGCTAAAGTTAAGGTACAGCACATCCACTGCTTTCCTTGTATCCAGAGAGCCAGTCATCTCATCATAGAAAGCAATCAGATTGGATAGGCCTGACTTGCCCTTGGTGAATCCATGGTGGCTATTCCTGATCATTTTCTTCTCTAAGTGCTTAGAAATGGACATGTTCATCAAGGCCCAGGTACAAGAACAAATCAAGACAACTGAAGGATGAGGTTGGCTATAACTGACAGCTTTAAGTATTTAATGCAGTGATTCTGAACCCTGGGATGCCTTTTCAAGGGTGCCAAATGTTTGTTTTTTGGCAACCGTCAATCCTTCCAGATCACAGCATATGCATGAGACATTACCCAGACCTTCGATGCATATGCCAAGGCAGCAGTTTTGGAGGAGCGGAGGCTGCCCAGACCTTCCATCCCCACTTCAGGCCACTGAAACAGAAAGAAAGGCCAAACTGAAGCTAGACATTTGGTGCCTCCATGGCTGTATTTGTATAAGCATCCAGAAATTGAACCCAGATCTTCTGTGGACCAGACAAGGGTTTTACTACTGAATGACAGTGGACTCCAAAGATGCCACAGAATGCCACATAATGTTAGCACTGTTAGGTGTGCAAGTGTGATTTACAAGATAAACCCAGAGGTTTCAAATAGGAATCCACATCATTAAAAACTTTCTGACCTGCTGTGATCTGAATTCTTTCAACAGAACAATTGCTTTATTACTTTTGCATAGTCAAAACAATGAGTGAAAAAACAAAAGCTGGCCTTTGTTGAGGGGTGCCTTGAATCTAAAATGGTTGAGAACCACTGTTTTAATGCAACTATATTGATATGGATAGCAAGCACTCATAAGGATACCAGTCTGTTAGGGCTTGAACCTTTATTATTTTCAGAAGGTAGGAACAGACTTGCCATGTAACAATTTCTGCTTCAGTACATCATACTGGTATGTCATAATGCTTGTCTAACTTCTTACCCTTAGATGGTATTGTTACAAACCTCCTAACTTTCACTTCAGTTATTTTAGCTACCTTCTTAAACATACTGAAAGTCCAAACTTTTACACTTCAGAATACACAAGCAAGCAAATTTTCCAGTTATGACAGTCACTTCTTTCTCTACATTTCTCAATATATTGGAGTAAATAATGGGGGGGCTACATTCTGGCTTCTTTTACATCATTATAAATAGTGGAGAAACACCACTTAAATAGTGCGTGTATATTACTTAACAAGTTTCTACTATTGGATGTATGATTGATTTCTAAGAATTCTGAGGGCTCATCAGAGAAATCATCAGTACATGTTGTGTTGAAAAAGTACAAAAGACTAAGTTGATGTTGCTCTGCACAATTAATTTCCTCTCCTATTTTCCTGCAGCTCTTGAAAGGTTTATTGTTATTCTCTCTGTATCAAACATACTGAGGTATTAGGCTGCTTGCAGACCTTAAACTCCCCCCCTCAAACATGCTTTACCATAAGAAGCGTTTACTTTGTTTACTTTGACCTGGCTCTGCAGCAGCTGTGTACATCAGGCACTTCAGTGGGGCTTTTTGGTGCTTTTATCTAAAGCTGAGTCAATCAAGTATTAGACAAAGGTGCCAAAAAAGCCCTACTAAAACACCTGATCTATACAGAGATCACTGGGTGTGCTGGGCCCAACCAAGACACTGCCTCTTCTGGGCATACGCGGAGCTTGGCATGGGAATGTGCTGAATTTTAAGTAAAGCACCATTTGCTTTGTTTTTTTAAAACATCCTCAAACAGCCTTAAATGCTAAGTCATCAAGTTGCTAGGACTGTCCAACGAGAAGCCCATGGGCTGCATGTAGCCCATGAGGGGTTTACATTTACCCTGCGGGCTTCTACCCAGCTCCTGCTCCTCCCACTGGTTCTTCTTCTGGGGTGTCCAAATTCTGCCTTCTTCCTCCAGCTTCTGTTCCCTGTTCTTATGTCTGAAGGCAGGGCAGGACAGCCCACTCAGAAATTGGGTAGCCTTAAAGTACATCAATCTACTTCCACCCCCTTTGACTTTAATGGAAGAAGGATTGCCATATGACTATATCCTTTCAATATTTACCCTCATTAACACAGTACACTGGGGTTTTTTGTTGATGCTGCAGAGTGATAAATTCTGCTATTGTAACAGATATTTACGTAAGGAAGATTAAAAGCCTATGAAATGTTGTCATTTTAAATATACAGATAAAATGTTTGCACTGTGAAATAGCAAAATATTCAAAATACTATATTAGTGTCTTGTGAAATAACTAACTTCAGAAATGATTCAGCATGAGACGCCAATTTAATGGCAATATCATATGTTTTCCATGGTTTTCAGAAGCAGTTTACTACAGAACGGGTTATAGTGGCTCATGTCACAAAGTCAGTCGAGAAAGGAGTGTCACAACATTTCCTATGCAAAAGATAAGCCAAATACCATAGTGCACGATCTCAACTGCTAAGAATCTTCAGAGGTGTAGCTACATGTACATTTGTTTGCCTTTTTGGCATGATGCAATTGGGATGTAATATGATTTATATCAATGTCCTTTAATAATGCATAGAACATATTTTTAGTATTTTCTGCTGATCTCTTAAGCAAATAAGATAACCATATTTATGTGTATACGATACATAATGCAATACTGTTAAATCTGATTAAACTGTACATCAGGGAACCTGAAAGACTAAGAGCTAAACAATCTCTTAAAGTACCAAATCAGGGTGTATTCTTATTAATGAAAACTAGCTCAAAAACACCCTCAGATACTTACACTGCTTGAAACATTTTCCCCTGTGTGTACTATCTTCAGGTTTTAGGAAATTTCTATCCATCTAAAATAGCACAATACAATTTGTTTTATGTATGTACTTCCTGGTAACCAAGACTTTTCCATCTAATACCATATAATATCTACATAAATAATTTAATACTTAAACATAAAAAATCTGGTTCAGATATTAGTTGTGTCCCCAAAAAGTTTGTTTCTTCATAGAGCCACATGCCTGGAGTGACAACTTATCACGAGCGAGAATACTCTAGAGAAATAACACTGAAGTCTCCTTATGGCCTTCCTATCTTCAGTTCTTTAGAACTGACTTGGAAGACACTATAGTCTACAGAATTCAACAAAAAAGGTACTGACAGAAACTAGATGCCACAGATAGCTGAAATAAATGGCTTTTCTCCATCTCCAGATACCTGGGAAGTGATGTCCTTCAAATAACATTGAACAGATGTCTACTTAACACCAAGAAGAAAACAATTTTAAAATAGAAAATGGTATCTAATAACAGATTCATACTAGTACCTCATACCTATCTATGCTGTTTTACTCAATAAGGTCACAAAAGCACAATATAAGAGATCTAAATATTTCAATAAAAATAACACAATGCTGAAAAGACTTTTACAAATAACTGATGGAATGCAAAGAATAATCCAACTTTGTACAGTCTGCAACATCATCATGAGGCGGAGGAAAATGGCTATGCCTAAGACAACATATGTAATGCCACCTATTGATCCTGCTATTGCTTGAACTTATGGAGGTAGCTATGCAGTCAGCTATCGCTGGCTTTCTCTGTCAGGTGTGTAAAGATGAGTCCTTCCATCCTCCAACACACTTAGGTTAGTGTGTACCTGCACTAGTGTCCCTTAAGATTTCCAAAATAAATGGAACACACTAAGCTAACATGAACATGAGCTACAAAGCTACTATGAAGAAACTTGCCTGTATTTTTCCTTTAGATGAATGAAGTAGAGAAAATACTTTTTTCATGTTAAACATTTCCGTTCTGTTACGGCATAAACGCATGGTGATTCGAACTGCTTCAATGCCACAACTGGCAATTTTTTAACGTAAGGTATGCAAAAAAACCCCAAACCACTGTCAAATAATGAGTAACGGGCACTGATGGTTAGTGCACTCAACCACGTTCTGAAGAGTAACATATACCCCCCTCAGCATTTGCTTTAGTTCTTGATCTATGGTATTATGGTGATAGACCCAGAAACATTCTGAAAAGGAGTAAAAAACAGACGTTTTCATCTAAAATCATCTCAAAACACTCAACCGACCTTCATACACAGCAGTTTCTCTGCCTTCCACTCCATATTCAATATGCATGACAAACTGCAAAGAACCACAGCGTCTCAAACTAATAGGTATACCATCTACCTCACATAAGGCTATCAGAACATTTTCTCAGTTTGAAACCATTCCTATTCAGGGACATAACCTAATTTGAAGAACATAACCTAATTTGAATAATCTTGATTGTCTTGACCAAACGTTTGTAGGTTGGTAACTGCAGACTTCATTAAAAAAATGTTATTTTTGCCCTAGCAACTCTAGAATAGCCAAATTAATTTTTAACTTAAATTCAAAATTCCATGTTCCAAATTATTTTTGGATTTCTTGCTCTGTGGAACAAAGGCATATAAAATAGCTTGAAGTCTGTTCCCCAAGATTTATTCCTAGACACTCACCAAAACTCCTGTGAAGATAGAGTCTGGGTTGAGAGAGTATGCCAGTAGTTTAAAAGTTAAAGATATCACACAAATGCCATAAGTCACCCCAAAACCACCAACATAAACCAAGGAAATTCAGAGCTGAGATCATACTTCAAAGAAATAAAAATATGTTAAAGTTACTCTGCCCAGTCCTGAGGCTGTCCTTTAACAGTAAAATTACAAACTTTATTCACTATTATTTCTCTTCTAGAGCATCACTGAGGGTCTCAGTTATGCATTCCTTACCTTAAAGTATCTGCATTTTTTTAAAGTATAAAACTTTGAATTTTCTGGGTTTATAATGCTTGGGGTTTGGTGTGTTTACAACATCCTTTGAATGCTTTTCACTCTTAAAGCACTGAAGGTTTTTTTAACCTTG
This sequence comes from Crocodylus siamensis, assembly GCF_052110815.1. Lineage (NCBI taxonomy): Eukaryota > Metazoa > Chordata > Crocodylia > Crocodylidae > Crocodylus > Crocodylus siamensis. The sequence goes on along the minus strand of NC_143404.1, from coordinate 31,620,296 downwards.
ATTCCATTTTAACACAGACTATAGTATGAAAATTTCCTTTATCTTTCAAAAGTATTAAAATCTCTCATGCAAAGACTAAATAAGAAATACAGAAAGAATGCCAACTCACAGTTTTTCTAATAACTTAAAATAGATATAAAATTACATTTTTAAGGAGAGATTCACTGGTAATACCTGGTGCTGTATAACCAGGTCAGGTAACCTTGACTTATGACTTCTTTTATATCACCAGAGGGACACAAAACAGCTGAAATATACTGGTACTAGTGAATCTGTCACCTTTGTATCACTGAACCATTACAACAATAGAATTGTTGTACGGAAATTAACTGTAGGCGGGTGGGGAGTGGTTGATCTACCTGTCCTTCTGTAGTCAGTAGAATCACTGGAATAACGTGCTATTATTAATAACGTACTTAAAATGGCAAATTTCTTCAATTATAACCTATGCTCAACATTGCAAATCAGTTTTAATGACATGGGAAATGTTGTGTCAATTGCTTTTTATGAAACAAAAATGACATGAAATAACCCCATCAGGTCCAAATAACCATGTTTACTAACTACACACAACATGCCAGACCAAGCTACTGATGCTGGTCAAAATCTTTCTACTACAACAACTGGAAAATGCTGATTTACAAGGCTCAAAACATTACATGGAAATATGTCAATTGTGCTGAAAGTCCCAAAAGAAGCCTTGTTTGCTGCCATCTACCCTTTCTTGTAGGCTAAGGAACTGCCTGGGCATCTTTTCATGAGAGAGAAGTTCTGTTTTTTTGGCATTTAGTAGCTATATGCATTCACCACTGCTCTGGCATAGACGGTGGTGGGCCAGTAGGGGGTGCTCCTGTGCTAAGCCACCAACTTCACTGCGTCCAACCACCTTCCAGGCTCTGAGTGCCTCCCTGGGGGCACCTCACAACCCCTTTTCTGGATCACACTGCAAGTCTGGGGGTAACGCTCCACCACCTAGGGTCTAGACCATTTCTAGGCTCTGTGGCCCCTCGGGTACATAGGCCTTGTAGTATTTGACCCACTGCAGAACTTGGGATGCTTCCTTTAATCTGAAGCACAAATAGTGGTTTCCCTCAGTCAGCCGAACCAAGGAGACCCCAAGCATAATCTAGATCCTCTCTCAATAAGTCTCCCATATTAGGTACAGAAGATAACTTTACTGATTACAAGGAGTAGGTTTGGAGTAGGGTACAGGATACAGCAATATCAGAGAAATACCTTAGAGCAAACAGGGTGGCTGGGTAGCCTTTGATCATGCATCTGTGTAACTGCAAGCTATATACCTAGTTAGATATGAAGTAGATTACAAGTATCATCCAAAGACTGATAGAACTTTTCTCTGGAGGCAGGCAGTTTCTAGTGTGTCCATGTGTTGAGAGGGAGAGATGAAGATTTCCAGCTAATCTCTGTGTCTTCATTATGGCTACCTCCCCTCCTCCTCGGCAGTCGTGGCTTGTATAGACCTTCTGACCTCATTTTCCTGACCCAATGAAGGCCAGCAGAGGTTGGCTGCCAGCCAACCAATTTGAAATGCATCACTGGTTACCAGGCAGAGAGACAGTGGCATTTGCCTCCCCCCCAGCCATGAGGTTATTGCTTAGAACAATGGAGAGTTTAAGCCCCCACCCAGGTGTGTGAGGCCAGTCACGTAGGCACAGGGGCCTCTCACTTACTTCAGTGAGCTGCTTAGCCACCAGAGGGATAGACAGGAGTCGGGACCAAGTTTAAAAGAGAGAGAGAGAGAGGAAGACAATAGACACTAGTGAAGAAGACATGGATAAGGCTGGGATGGAAATCCTCTACACAGACCACTAGAAGGCTCACAAACTATTTAAAGAGTACCATCCAGTTAGCATAAACTACAGAAAAATTGCAGTGTGTGCATTATTTGGTTGTTAAGAGACTTCAAGACAAAGCAAAGACAGATTTGGTGGATCCAGTTTTGATTAATAACATATTAAACTCATTAACAGATTTACTTGTAAATACTCAGAAAATGAGCAATTGTGATAAATTATGGGAAGATTAGCTACACAATAAAACTGCAAAACAGAACTTAATATTACTATGGTGTCACAATTAGTATATGTATAACACAGTATATGCAGAACTTTGTATCTTATTCTACACTTGAAATTAACTAGTTGAATGATTAAAAAATAACAGGTTCTTATTACTGCAGATTCTATTCAACAAATACAGAGAGGATGGAGATACCACTGACTCATTAAATGGAAACATAAAACAAATTAAGAACACTGCCTTATAATACATAGAACATTTTCTGTGATATAATCATTCCTCTCAGTTTTTACTGCCTTTTACTGGAGTTGAGGGTGGGAAGTAATGAATGAAGTAAGTGGCCTGCGCAATTTCCCTATTTGTATCAACAGCAGTACTGGCAGCAGCAACAATAGTTCTTTATCATATTTCTTCAGATACTGGGAATAAGGATGTTCTAGTGGTAAAATTACTGGGCTGGAACCTGTGAGACCCTGCTTCATTTCTTGCCCTGCTACTGGCATTCTGTATGCCCTTGAACAAGTCACTTCGGTCTCCCTTTGTGCAATCCATGGACGAAACATGCTCATTACAGGTTCCACCAGATTATTTGAAATCCACAGTACCCCTACATTGTAGGAATGATGGTCACAAAATAAAAATTCTCTACAGAAAACCAACATATATGAAACAACTCCCATATTTCCTCACATACAAAATGCCTCCAAATATAATATATACTTGTTTCTGAAAGGCAGAATGAAGAAAAAAGATTTTTCCACAGTTATGGATGCATAAAACAGACCTAATATTTAGAGAACTCATGCTCCATTTCCTGCGTAACTAAAGACAAACCCTACTTGTTGGTGGTCTTCATGGATGGATAGATGATTATGAAAAGAGCATAAATGGTGAAACAGAAACCAGGAGCAGCTAGTATACAGCAAAACTGCCCTAAGAAAAACTGGCTTGATTAGTGGAATATCAAGACCATTAAAAAGAAGAGACAATCATTAACACCTGTAGAGTAAAAACAAAACCAAAAAAGAACAAAACAACACCAATGAGCTATTAAGTTACCCCTCAGCTGCCTAAACAATAATATCACAGCTGCTGCACTGTAAAGCAGGAATCAAATCAGAGTCCTTATAACCCTGGGCAGAAAAAAAAACAGCATCCTCACTTAATACACACATACAAATTTGGACATGGGGAATGGAAAGGAGGGGGATAGCAAGGAAGGTGCACATTATATATGAGAAAATATGGTAATAGGGGGAACCTGTAAAGTATATATGATTATTTACAGGTATAACATTTATTTTTATACATGCCCACATCTTGTTGTACTGAGACCCTGTGAACTGAAAAAAGCAAAAGGAAGCACAAATGTCTACCAATTACTAAACAAGGAAGATAAAAAATATTTTAATTTTGTAGTCAAGTAAGATATCAAAAAATATGTAATTTGGAAAAGTAAAATCTCAATTTACTACATTTTAGACAAAAATAAAATTAGTTGATCCTGACAATGGATGCTGTCTGACTCAAAAATCAACTAAATAAAAATTAAGACTAACATAACAGTGTGAGAACAAAATTAACTGTCTATGGCAGATGAATCCTCCGTTGCACCTGTCCTCCACTGTGCAGAAGAACACCAGCCTGCCACTGATTATTTCTTTTTGACATGATTTATCACCTACTATTCTTTAAACTTGATAAAGCAAATTAATCTTTGATTGCAGGAGCCACTGGAGGTTGTCATTAGTCATGTAGTTTGGTGAGGCTGCATGTGTTTCATTTACCAGTCACAAAGAAATGAAAGCCCAGCAGCCATCACTGACCGCTTCAACTGCTTTCCTGATCTACCCAAGAGAAATAAAAGAATTCAGTACATGGGATTTTAAACAACTGCTCTAGAAGTAACCCACAGAACAGTACTTATTCCTTAATATTGTTTCATAAAGAATGCAGATGCACTTAAACATACCTTTGCAAATGGAAAACAAAAAAAATTACTAACAAACAGCTATTTGGTTTACTTAACATATATAATTCCAATCCACTTACACCTTATAAAAGTTCCATTTGCATATTAGCAAATAACTTAAAATAATGTCACTAAACAATTTTATGTATCTTATGTATTACATCTAAATGTCCACAAAAAAAATCAAGGAAGTTTTCCCAAATTATGGGTCTTTTAAAAACCCCCAGAAGATTGTGCTTTTATAAATATTTATAATGTAAAAGTAAAGCATGGATTTCAGCCTCTATTATAGTCATGGACAGAAGTGGACCTGAATTCCATCATCTAACCTAAGGCAGCCCAACAGAAATCCCCAGAAGGGTCAGCATGTCGCCCATGGGCTCCTGCCCAGCTGCCATTACTTCCCCACAATATTATTCCTGCTGCCGCTCCCTCCTCTGGCCTTTACTTCCTGCCCCCATGCCTAGGACTGGGGCAGCACCAGAAACGTGGGCTAGGGCGACCTGATCTGTGCACCCAGCCACAGGGCCAGAGTGCTTCATGTTGCACACATGCGAAAAGAAAAGGGGCTGGGCTGCTCACACTTTGCATACCAAAGGCAGGAGCAAGACTGCTTGCACTGCAAGTGCACATACATGGTGGGAAGGTGGGGAGGAGAGTGCCACACTTGTGGTGGGGGGACAGTATACCAGAGTCTGTGTGCTGCAGGGGGTGGAGGAGAGTGTAGGTGCACATGGAGTTGGAATTTGGGTGTTGGGGGGGAAGCTGGGCTACATATACAATTGGGAGGAGGTGGGGGACAGAGAGAGCTTTTGAATGTGGGACTTCTGGGGGCTGTGCTTGTTTAGTTAAAGAAACTCAAACATAAAAAAAAAAAATTAGTAAGTTTCCTTTGCAAAAAATCAGTCACTGTTTCACTAAAATAATGATTCAGGAAGCTGAAGTCCTGTGCAGAGGCATCATGTTAAATCCAACAAATGAGTGAAACCATTTTTAGTTCTTTAAGTGCAAATTTCAACACATTCTTAAATCATAGTGCCTGCATAAGTGCCTCCATAATACTACCTGACAATTGCATCACTCATAGATTGCATTTTAGACATCATTCTTGGGTTTGTATTGACAGATGCAGTATTCTTGTTCAGTTGACACATTAACAAAATGTTTATTATTACATTTTCTTTAATACACAAAACATACAACTTAACCTTTCTGTCTTCCCTCTCTGTATAGACTCCCTGAGTATAGACTCATTAGAATTCAGATCAAATATTTTCCAAAAAAATGATACTCACTGTGGTATGCATCAGTTGCTAAAGCTATGTTTTTTCAACCCCTAAACCTCAGTGAAAAAGCCAAGGACTGAAAAGCAGGTAACTGGGCGACCTTTTAATTTCATTACCTATACTGAACTATAAAGGAAAATTAGAATAACCTAGTCAACTTTTTTGAGATAGTTAGACTAAGGGACTTCAATGTACTATTCTGGACAAGTTTTAATATTTCTTATTATTATTCCTACTTAGAACATTACAATAATAAACCAGAAACCAATAATAATAATAATACAACCAAGAGCCATTTTCTCAGTCTTTATGTGCCCCTCTACAGTTAGATTTACAAATTGTAGAAGAGTATAAATTTGACACCTACTTGTGGTTATTTTTTAAAATAAGCTTTGTGTAATTTAATCACAATAAAACTACTTTTTATTTTAGGAATGAATGGAAACAAAAGATAAAAGAATAACCAAGCATTAAAGCACGAAAATACTCAAAATGTACTAATTGAACACTGATTAGAAAACATAACTTGCTTTGCAGATATCTGAGAATAGACAAAAAGGAAAAACACTTGATTTTAAGTTATAAATAGTAGTTTCCAATAAGAAAGATGCATTTAAAAACAAGATGAAGACTATTTTGCCCTAGATGTTCTGCTTTTTGCCTTGTTTGCACCGATAATCATATGTTTATTTAACACACAAATACAAGCACAGTAACGTACAATTTATATATAAATATACACTTACTGCTTGGGCTCCATTGAGAAACTATAAATTTCAGCTATTGAACATTAGCAAAAAATTACATGTGTTTATCATCTGGATTATTCTCAGATTAATAGAGATAAATGGCAAAACATAATCAGCAGCAGCTCTGCAACTTAATCATTGCATCTGAACTATAGGAAACACTTAATTACTCTCATTTACTAGGTGCAATCTAATGAGAAGGCATTAGCCAAATGAAAAGAATGCAGTACAAACAAACAAAATAGTTATACCATCATTAAAAAGAAACTCTGACAGTGCAGGTGACAGCATATGCAGGATAAATTACCATAATGTCCTAAATGCTGAGCTGTCAGCATGCTAATGCAGTGATCAGATACCCTGGGAATCTCAGCACTATAGCTGTCAGAAACAGGTATCATAAATCACCTCTCTCTACTGTACTGCTCATTATCACAGCTATCTTATACATGTTTTCCAGCACACTTCAGTACAGATATGAAAGGAACACTTATTCTTATATGAGTCTTCACTCTAGCACACACATGCTTTTCAGCACACTTCAGTACAGACAGGAAAGGAACAATCATTCTTACATGAGAATCTGTTTATTCTAGCATAGTATCTATACACAACCTTTGCCTTTAAATGGAAACTTGATTTTGCAATAATGAACTAAAATGTCTTACAACAGATTCTGGCCCTTTGCTTTCAACAAATAAAAACCATTAGAATACAATGCAGAAACAGCAGATTTTTCCTAGTTGTACAATCACAATGGTATGGAGTATATTGAGCTTGTCTCTTTTAAATGATTATCAATATTTGCAAGTACTTAGATCTTCAGGCACTATAAAAGCATATACTAATTAGGAAACAAAATCACAGTAATATGCTGCCTATCACATATACCAGAATATAAAGCTTTGTCTGTAGGCAATTCAAGCATGCACACTCCATATACCTGTCAAAAATCTCAGTTCAGAAAAGTGTGAGGCTATTTACCTAGAAAAATAGCCTAAGAGTCCAATAATTACTATGAAATTAAAGGATGTATTCTTACTTCCCAAACATTCCTATTTATGCTTTTCAAATACTGCACTAAGGCCCAGATTCACCAGGCATTTAAAAACATTCCTAACTTTAAGTACCAGAATAGTCTCACTGCAGTCATTGGATGGGCCGCAGATATCCACAGAAATTCCTTTGCAGCTTCCCCTACATTCACCAGTAAAGAAAAATTAGACATTCACATGGGATAGTAATTTATTATGTCATAGGGTACACAGAATATATGGAAAAGATGCCTCACAGAAACAGGAAGGGCCTACTGAAACTTTTAGAGCCCTGAACAGGGACTTCAGTTCATATACTTCGTACCTAAGCAAGAACTTCCTGTCCTCTTACACATGACACCCAAGGGCAGTCCCCTCAAGAGGGGGAGAATCTTTGGGTCCACATGCTCAATTTTCCATTCCATCCAAATACTATTAAAATCATAAGAAAACAGTCCCAAAAGATAAAATAACATTTTTAGTTATCTATTTTTTCCTTGCTGAGGGTTTATATTATTTAATATATTTTCAGAGTCGGAAGGGACCTCGGAAGATCATTGAGTCCGACCGACCCCTTGCCCCTTGGCAGGAAAGAGCGACCCCAGCCAAGTGTTTGTCCAGTCTCCTCTTAAAGACCCCCAGGACAGGGGAGAGCACCACCTCCCTTGGAAGCCCATTCCAGACTCTGGTAACCCTTACTACGAAGTTCTGCCTGATGTCTAATCTAAATCTGCTCTCCCATCAAGTTGTGGCTGTTGTTTCTAGTTACTCCAAGGGGCACCTTGGTAAACAAAGCATCTCCTATTCCTTGCTACCCTTTTCCCCCCCACCCCCCAACAAATTTGTAGACAGCCACTGGATCCCCTCTCAGCCTTCTCTTACAGAGGCTGAAGAGATCCAGGTCCCTCAATCTCTCCTTGTAGGACCTTTTCTGTAGGTCTCTAACCATACAACTGGTCCCTCTCAGGACCCTCTCAAGGTTATCCACATCTCTCCTGAAGTGCAGCACCCAGAACTGGAACCAATACTCCAGCTGCAACCCCACCAATGCCGCATAGAGGGGAAGTATCACTTCCTTAGACCTATTAATGCTACACCTGTTAATGCATAATAGAGTGCTGTTAGCTCTATCGACTCACATTGTCGACTCATGTTCATCTTTGAGTCAACTATGACTCCATGATCCCTTTCTGCTGCTGTGCTGCTCGAAGGTCAACCCCCAATTTGTATGCGCTTGTTAGTGATTTATTCTCTCTAGGTGCACTACTCTGCACTCATCTTTGTTGAACTGCATCCTATTTTGTTCTGCCCACTTTTCCAGCCTGTCCAAATCTGCCTAGATCTGTTCCCTACCCTTCAATGTCTACCTTGCCCCATAATTCGGTGTCATCTGTGAATTTGGACAGTGTGCTCTCCATGCCCTCGTCCAAATCACTGATGAAGATATTGAACAGCACCAACCCAAGGACTGAGCCCTGGGTGACACCACGGCCCACATCTTTCCAAGTTGATAACAACCTGTCCACAGCCACTGTCTGAGTGCATCCCATTAGCTAACTTGCCACCCACTTGACTGTGTAATCATCTAAGTTACAGTCACTTAGGGTTTTTTAAAAGAAGAATGGGATCTGACAACATATAAAAGGCTTTTTTAAAATCCAAGTATATGACAAGATGCTGGAAGTAGGCTTGACTTGTGATCCTGGAGCAGTGCAGCATTAGAATCCACCTCTGCTTTATTTATTTCCACTTGAACAAACTCAAGCCTTAAAAGGTATCCATCTCCAGAATTTTTGCTTTTATTTCTATAATATTTTTATTAACTTTATATGGTGTTTTACTCATATGTCTCTAACTAAATGTTCTATTGCAAACTAACAACTATACTACCAGCTTGAAGATATTTTTACATACATGGAACTGCTTTTTGAAAAAGAGAAATCATTTTTAACTTTTAATTTCTTCAACTTGCTTTTTAAAAAAATTGATTTTAATCTCACTACTTTGAATGACATCCTATTTTTTAAAATTGTTTTATTTTGCTGTATTAAAGTGATCATGGACCACACTCTCTAAAGTGTTTGCAGTGGAAGAGCAAGAAAGGAGAAAAACAACCGCAGAGCATTTCTGAAAAGGAACTTACGCACACGTGAAAAGAGGTGTCTTTTCCTGAAAAATGTCATTTCTGTCTTTTGGTGGGAAATCTTATATTGCCTACAAGACCACAGAAGAATAAGGACTTAGAATAAGACCTTCAGTGGCTACTGCATTACAAATACAAAACGAATCAACAGTAACAATATTTTCTAGGATTTTTGGAATGTATTGAATTAGCATTGCAACTCTTGCACAGATAATGCCACTGTGAAACCAAATGTAGCATAGATCCTTTGAAGAAAAAAAGCCTCTTCCTTCAGATTGTTTACTCTAAAGATGTATTTATCAAGAACTTCCTGAATCAAAGATTTCTTCTACTACAGAGTAGACATGTGAAACAAGTCAGAAACCAGAGATACATATGGGATTTAGTCTTTCTTGTGACCTTTTAGATTTGCTATTTACTGAGCAAAACAGACATGTATTAAATTTAGGGAACTATACAATTTTGGATACCTGTAGGTACAGAATTCTTAAAGATGCATCAATCTTACCTCTGTTCAAACAATGTCCTGACTGAGAATTCCAGAGTAGGAGGAAAGAGTTTGATCAATAAAACTCTCTTTATAATAGTGCTACCATAAATAATTTTCAGATTAAGGAAAGAATGAGTTTGAAATTATCTTAAGTATGCCTGGTCTCCCAAGCACAGGAGAAGAGAACCTATTTGATCTTCAGATGTGCTGAGCTCCCATTAAATTCAATGAAGCTACTGGTGCTGAACGCTTCCGCAAATTGGACCACAGGACTTTTAAATACAGAAAGACCTAGGACAGGTATTACATTGCTGGTTGGAGAAATGCTACTTCCCTCTAGAAATGGGGAGCGTACAGGCAGCTACTTTTGATTCTGAGAGGAAGATCTTTGTCTCATGGAAGACTTTTTCTTCCTGCTTGACTTCTCCCAGGGCACATGAGGAGTCTAGTGAAGGGAAATATTCCCCAAGTCAGGGTCATCAGAAGATACAGGGACATGGGAGTCTGGGGAAGATGCTGGAAGCAGGCTTGACTGGGGTCCTGGAGCAGTGCAGCAGTGGGGAAAGGCTCCCCCATGCCTTCCATGATTCAGAGGAGACAGATTGCTACTGCTGCTGCTTCCCATGTGTTCCGCATACTGGAGTGCCCCCAGTCTGGGGGATACACAAAAAGCATTTTGCGGCAGCCCATCTACTCCCACTCCCAGAAACAAATCAGCAGCAATAAAAATAAATGCCTCTCCCTGGTGTTAGATGTTGTATATTAAAAAAACTTGGCAGTTTCTGTGGTTTGGATTTGATGACTTAGATGTTTTTCAAGTCATAATTTTACATTTTGGAGGACGTTCTTTCAATTACATCAATAGGACATCAAAATAACAGAAACAAAGATGGCCTGTCCATTCCGTGATTAGCCCCATACCCTGGGCATTCTGGAACAAGATTCTGGAAGCTTTAATTTGTACCAATGTAAGGCAGATTTCTACTAAATATGGATGTATTTGATAAAGAAAACAGTTACTTTAATGTTCAGTCTTAAAACATTAATTCAAAGCTCTCTGTAACCCAGGATACTGCATTATACCCACAACTCATTTAACTCATCCATTCTCCAAGGCTTGCCTCTAGGGAGGTATAGAGTAGGGAAGGAATGATGGAAAGCATAAACTGATGTTTCTAAGGTAGAAAAGAGTTGGGCTATGGAAAAGCATAACATAGTTGCTTTGAAGGGGGAGGGAGAGTGGCTTTTCAGGAATGACTAACAGCTGTTAAAACTGTAACTGTTATACCTGCATAGCTCTGGAGCACTGAGTCACAACCTTTTTATATTGAAGGCACCCCTCCATAACTTTTGTGTGCCGAGTGGCACCCTGTTTCAAAACTAATTTTTATTGCAGTGTTTATTTTCTTACATAGAGGGCAGTAAGTTACTGTGCAGTAAATGGGAATAGAGCTGCCGTCTACATGTGCAGTCGACCTGGGACTTGATTTAGTCCCAAATCAGAGCAGCCTACCATGTGACCCTGTGGTCAATGGGGTGGGAGGAGCTCCAGCCTCCAGTCACATGGATGCCAGCACTTGGCAGACCTGTTGAAGCCAGAGGCAGCTGCCAGCACTTGGTGGCCATCTTAAAAGCCCGCCCTCTGATCTCTGCCCAGTGTAGGGCCAGTAAGCAGCAGCTCCCTGCCTGCCCACCCACCCCGTTTCCCCATGTCACGGCTGCTCTACTGAGACTGGTCCCATTCTGGCTGAGCCTCTGGTGTAGCTGGCGCCTCCAGCAGCAGGTGGCAGCAAGACTGTGGTGGCTGTCCTGCAGGCCCCTGTGGCCCCTCCCCTGCATCCAGATTTTGGTTCTGCAAAGGCAAGAGACAGAAGACTTTTGTGAGAGTTAGCAACATTTGAGAGATTACACGTGCTGCTCCAGAGGCCCTGTATTGCCTGGCCTCAGACTGGAGGTCAGCCATGTGCAGGTGCCCAGGAACCATGGTAAACTAGCTGGGCAAGCCTAGGCCCAGGTGGGTAACACCCGAGTTCCCTATCCCTGCTTGTTCTCTGTGGGCTGGCTACAGGCCACCTGTCTCTCCTGCCCCTTTCTGAGGGTGGGCTGGGCCGGGCCAGGCCAGGCCAGGCTGCTGGCAGCACCTTCTTCTGCAGCTCTAGCTTCCTCTGACCACCCCCCCACTCCACTGCAGGGCCACTGCTCTACTGCTCTGCCGCCCAGCCACTGGCTCCTGGGCTCAGGGTGTACAGGGCTCCCGGACAACTGGGGTGAAGGGTTGGCTTGGGGCCTCTCCTGGGAGAAGCCCCAGAGCTGGCCCCCTCCACACCACTGCTGTGCCCTGCTACAAGTCCTGGAGGTGGTGCAAGATAGGCTGTTTGTGCAGGCAGAGGGCCTCCCAAGCCACTATGTTCTGCTGCTGCTGATGATCCTACTGGTGCTCCAGGAGCACAAGTGTCCCTGAGTTGGGACCCTGAGATATAATAGCATGGGGAGCAAGCCCAGACTGCCCCACAACCTTTGCAGCCACCCAGAGGGCTATCTGTTGCACTGCATGTTCCTGCCCCTGGCTGCCGAGGAGGAGATTGCTTCAGGGATCAATGCCTTCCTCGGCAGGTAAGAGGCCTGTACCCACCCAGCTGTGGGAACATGGGCCGCTCAATAAAGGTCTGACCTGTGTCCTGCCTCTCTGTATATTGTGGGGGGGAACCTGGCCAGAGGAGTGCAGGTGGGCTGGGGACAGGGGAAGACATGGGGACTGGGGCTGAGAAGGGAGGGACTTACCACAGGTCTGGTGCCAGCGAGGCTGGTGGCTCAGTGCAGGGCTGCCCATGCCACGCAGAGTCCGGCTCCATCCAGTGTCTGTGGCCTCCGGTTGGCTGGGGGCTGGCACCCAGCCGGACATCCACCCCCAGGAAGGAGCTGATGCTCCTGGCCTCTGGCAGTGGCATGGCTGAGGCAGAGGCCAAAGACCGAGGCAGCCACTGGTCAGAGCTTCCTGGGCTGCCAGTGGATGCAGTTGCTGAGGAAGTGTGAAGGGCAAGACGCTGAAGGCCAGAGGTCACTGGAGGTGCCAGGGAGGTGCCAGGCATGGTCTCCCAGGGTGCCAGAGTATGGGTCAGCTCCTGCATGTAGGGCATGGTCCTGGGGGCCCCAACAGACCAATGATTGTGACCGGTCATGGTCACCCGCTGGGCCCACAGGTCCTTGACCTTAATGTGGCACTAATGCATTGACTGGGAGTGGCCCTGTGCACACATCCCAGCCACCAGAGCCTCAGAAATGTGGGCATTTGAGTGCCTCTCCTGGGCAAACTGTCTCAGGACATCCTCCTTACCCCACAGCGCCACAAGGGTACACACCTCCTCCTGGGTCCACTTTGGGCCCCTGGGGGATGGCTAGCGCTGGACATGGGGGAGGAGGAGGACATCGTGCCCCATGCCAGCTGACTGGGCCCCTGTGCAGCTGGCCCTGTGATGCCGGCCCTGGAGGGCTGGAAGCATTACTCCTGACAGGGGCACAGCCAGGGAATCAAAGTCACACGGTCAAGGTGCTTTACTACAGTTCTGCAAAGAGAGAGAGGAGCAGGGTAAGCAGGAGTAGGGAGCAGGTGCTGGTCCTGGTGGGATCACAGGGCTGAGCAAGGGGTGCAGCAAACTGCAGCCTTTTGCTGTACTCACCTGTGGCCAGGCAGCAGCTGTGGAGCTGGACAGACCTGGCAAACACAGCCTGTAGGCTGTCCAGGGGGGTACACAGGGCCTGCAAGGGTGCTGCAGCTGCAAGCAGTTCCTGCCAGCTCCCTGGAGTGTGTGTACCAGGGCAGAAAATGGCTGACGGCTTTTATACCCTGCAGCTAGAGGCTGCTAGAAAGCAGCCAAGCCCAGCCCAGCAGCAGGAGAGAGGGCCAGGTAGGAGCCCTAGGGCTAGGCTCCAGCTTGTCCCCTACTGGCTGGGCAGACCCAAATGGGAAGCATCCACATTCCTGTGTACTAAGTCATCTACACATGCGTTACTGTGCAGTAAGTAATCGGGCATAAATTTGCTACCTGCATAATGCAGGTAGCAAATTTATGCCCAAGCTGGTGTAAGGCGCCGTAAGACAGAGAACACAGGCCTGATTATTTAAAATTAGTATTTCCTGCCACCGAATCCCTTGCTTGTTAAACAAATATTGTGGTAATGTTAAAAGTGGAACCTGTGATAGGCAGACAGAAAGGACGGAAGGGAACAAGACTTGTTTGTGGGCGGGGAGAGGGCAGAAATCAATCTAACATTGTATTTGGGTAGTTACCTTTTGAAGAAATAACAGACATCAGACTCTGGAAGTTTATTTAATTAGATACTGGTTTAAAAAGAAATAATGGAAACTTTGGAATATTATGAAGTTAAAATCTCTTACTTTTTTAAACTTTATTTTTCATGTGGTTTTATATTGTATGTAGAAATTTATCATTTCTCCAGAGAGTTAAACATAATTTTTTTAATGCTAATGAATACACATATATATGTGTTACCTCTTTAACCCACATCCCATACGAATACTCCTATCATTCACAGCTAATGATATTTTAAAAAAGAATATCTCTGCACAACATGCAGATAGACTATAATGGAGGCAGCAAGAGCTCCTGAGGCTCTTTTACTATGATGGCAGTAGATAACCAGTGACCTGCTGAAGGCCTCTTATGTACAAGCTGACAGCCATAATTGAAAATATTACAACTGGTCTACAACTCACAGTATCGTAAGATACTACAATCCAAAATGGAAGAATGTTTATTACCCCAAAGGTCCTCCCCCACCTTCAGTGTTCAGAACTAAAATAAGGTCCATGGCTAATTTGCAACCCCTCTAATAAAGAAGAGTGGCCAAATTATCTGACAGTCAAATTTTCCTGTGCTTATTTATCTTTGATCACCACCTTCTTGAAAAGTTGCTGATCACATGGGCAAGAACACATCCAGCAAAACAGCAACCTGATTTTGATGGACACTGTTGGGTTAGTAGCATTTATGAGAAAACAGAGGAGAAAAAAAATGATAGGTAAGCTTAAAAAAGGTTGGTCACACTAGCAAGATAAATATTATCATCTTTACCTACTAATAACATGTGAAAGACTTAAAGCAGGTTAGAAGTCTTCTAAAGGAAATAACTCTTATTGCCTTCCACAGATGACATATTCTGGTAATTCTATGTTTATTTGTTTAAACAGGTTTTAAAATCAAATTTTGAGTACTAACTAGAGAAAAGAGCCAGTAAGAATTATTGGAGTGCATGCTAAGAATCTCCTATATATTTTGGACATGTAATACGATTTTTTTTCTCCATCACAAGATATTGCAGGGGTGGACAGAGAAATTACTGTCTATATTCATAGACTAATAAAGATAAAGTATTGTTTAAAAAAGAAATCCTTCCACATCCCTGTAACAATGGTGACAGTAGCAATCAACCTAAGAAAAAGCATGCAGTCCTTGACTGATAGTCTTATTCATTTTTATGATAAAGTGCATTATGGGGAAACAAATGTAAAAAGTTGATTTCAAACAACTGCATATTCATATAATGCTGAATAACAACAGAAAATAAAATCATATTCGTTGCTTGAAAAAAATGTTCAATTTTTAGCTAGAGTACTATCATTTAAGTCACTGTAATGCTTTATCATTGAGCACTGGTGGAAATTAAAATTAACACTGAAGTGGCATCAGAAGAAATAAGAAAAATGTAGTTTACAAGGATTTCAAAATCGTCATATGTACTATTTTTTAATTCAGTATATACTGTGAAAATACAACAAATACACTAACAAAGAGTTCACTTACAAACTGCAAATATTGACATTTGTAGCAGCTTTTGGCTTAGTTTAATATGACTTATTTGTTAAGGGTTAAATGCTTTGCAACACAAAGGTTTCATTTTAAGTCTGAAAATTCTAATGCATTTCTGATAAATTCTTACCTAATAACAATTTGGTGTATTTTCCCATATTGAACACTTCATTGTGAAGGTTTGTTAGCTGTATACCTCACTAATGACAGATGCAGTAGTCACTATATCCTTCGATGAACAGCATGTCACAATGAAGTGGTATTATATATGAAAATTAGGCACTGAATATGAGAGTAGGCATTTACTTAAATGTATAAGTAATAATAATTATTTTTGTTACCTTCCAGAGAATGAGCAAATTAATACCTCTATCCCTCCATACTAAACCTTCTTTGGACAACTAGCAATTGAGAGTGACTGTAATTTATAACGTAAGCTGATTTTACATACTGTTACAAATCTAGGTTCAAAAGGTTAATTATGGCCTGGCCACAGCTCATCCGGAAACATGAAACTGATTGCTATATGCCTATCTAATGAAGATGTACTGCATGTATTATAGGAGCATGCTGACAAATGATTGGGACCTCTAAACATCGATGTAACAAGCATTAACATTCCTTCTGTCAGTTTAACTGTCAGTTTCACAGTTTAAAACCCTGCCACTCTTTAATTCAGAAAATATATACAACTCTGTTTCTCCTTCCAGATAGCCAATGCTTCACTTTTTATTCTATTAAATCCATGGTTCAATAAAAGTATGTTGCTTATTAATACCAAACAAGCTTAAGAGGAGAAAGATGCAACAGTGGGCCATATCATCAGACATTTTCTTCTGTATTCCTAAATTTGAAAATGCATGAATATTTGACTTCATGTGAAATCTCTCTGTCAGAATAATTTTAGGACCTTTCTATGTCACCAAAATGATGCACCACTTATCAAAATGGCAATGGTAGTCCCCCTAAGGAACTGTATTACATATGAAAAAGTCTGTGAAGTCAACCTAAGAGACTAGCAGAAGTCATACACAAGACGACAAAGCAGAATGAGGTCCTCAGACACACAATTATTTTCTTGTATTGGAGAAGAAAGTGGAAGGATGCACAGTGCCTAGCTTTTCCATAACTGTATAAGTGTCTCATCCTTTTAATCCCAAGCACCAAATAATTACGTAGTCAGAAAAGTTAAAATAAAGAATAATTTCTTACACATATATTCCATGTAGGGTATTTTTTCATTCTTGCCTTCTTCCCCTCTGGCTAAGACCAGACACATTTCTTCATGATTAACCACCAGGGTAATTATGGATTACTTCACCTCATGAGGGCACACTGAGAAGCAACTTTCAACAGTGCTAACCCCACAATGTGCAGGCATTGGCACAGGCAGCCTGGCTCCCAGCCTCTTCCAGCTGTGCATGCCTCACAGGCAGCCCCCTTTCCACAGCACAAACAACCTAGCTCCCTCTGGCCACACACAGCACCCAGCTGGCTCTCCCAGATGCATGCACAACTACTACAGGTAGCTCAGCTCTTTCTAAGCCATGCATGCAGCTCAGGTACTCCAGCCCAGTCCCAACCGCTGGAGCAGAAGAAACCAGGGGGCAGGGGTGGCCAGGTAGAAGCCTGAATATTGCATGCTAACCCTGCTGGACATCAGTTTGTAAACCCTGAATTACATGATCAATTCATGAAGTAGATCTCAGGATATATCAGGACAAGTATTTCCTGTAAATATAAACAATATTAATTCATGTTCAAGAAAGATGAATTAAAACTACAGAGGGAAGAGTTAAAGGGGAAGGAAAGGGGAAAGAAAAGCTTTTTATGGTTAATACAGCAAAAGGAACATTCAGATGGGACATGCTTGCTCTCCATAAATACTTCAGAAACACGAAGAGGGAAAAGAGTTGTTTAATATAAAGAACATTACTGGCACAAGATAAAATGAGTCTAAAGTGGCCATGAATAAATTTAGGTTAGAAATCAGAAGGTTTCTTCTCATCAGAGGGATGAGGTTCTGGATCAGGTGCGGGCAATTATTTTGGGCAGAGGGCCGCTTACTGAGTTTTGGCAAGCCATTGAGGGCTGCATGACAGGCAGCCCAGGGCAGGTTAATATTAACTGTCTAAAATTTTTAGACAGATAGAATGGCCTGGGAGGCCACATCCGGCCCCCAGGCTGCATTTTGCCCACGCCTGTTCTGGATGAACTTTCCAACAGGCTTGGTTGAGACAAAAAAATGCCTAGCTAGAATTAAGATGAGGAGATTCATAGATTCATAGTCAGAAGGGACCCAATGGATCATTGTGTCCAACACCCTGCCCCCGGCAGGAAAGAGGACTGACCTGTTTAAGAAGAGCTTGAACTAATGAGAGGCTTTTGTTTTCTTGATGGGCTGATAAGTTTTGTGTTATCAGCTCCCTGCTGGTGTGCTTGCCTGTCAGTTTGCTGCAGACAGTAAGAAGCAGCAGGGAGGGGGAGATTAAAAAGCTCAGTATCATCAACAGATGCATGTACTGCACACAAGCAGTCCTCCCTCTCCCTGCTCCCCCCTCCTCCTTGCCTCAAAGTGCTAGCCAGGGGCCAGGGTCTGGCAACATGTCCGCCCCTTGACCAGAGAGCCAGGAAAAGCTTGGCAAGGGCTGCTTCCCCCTCCCCCTTCAGGTGCAGGCCAGGGCGGGAGTTTAAACCCCTCCCTTATCAAAGCATCCTGCCAGGGCCTGGCCACACCCCATCCCCCTGTTCAGCACTGTGGATGGGAAAGAAGGGCTCATTCTAGTGCCCCCTGGCTCCTACCCTGAGCCACTGCAGGCATGTTCCTGTATGTCTTGATTCAAAAGTGAATGTTTATCCAGTTGCAAATTGGTTCAAGCTCTGCAGGTTAGACTAAGCTGCGAAGATGGAATCAATTCAGGCTTGGGCTTTTTGAATGCCTGTTCCTAGCCATAGAGTGCAAAAGGATCAACATTTCATGCCCAACTTCTAATTCTTATTTTTCTTATGAAGAATTGATAAAACTTGTTTATTTTTAACACTGGATGAAGAGGTACTTGAAAGAAAATACAGGACCCAGAATTTGACAAATTGTTTCTATAAATGTAGTAATAGTTTAAGGAAAGTAAGGAATTTATTATAATCAGGCGGAAAGATGCACACACAAATATGAGAAAGAATGCACAAAAGACTCATAAAAATGGTTTCAGGTATTCCTTTATAATTCTTTGCAGATAGTGAAGACAAAAAATTATAAAAGGAATGACAAGCACAACAAAAAAGATACAGAAGACATAAAAAGGAAAAGGGCTACAAAAAATGACCAGCTTACAACTTATTATTGGAATAGATGATGGTTAAGTGACCTATAAAAGGCTTGATATTCCTAAGTAAATCTACATAAAGCTATAAAAAATAAAAATACAGATAGTAAAAAAGTAAAAAAAACCCAAAAACAACCAACAATGATTGAGGTTACTAAGTATAGTCAGTCAAAAAGCCCATGGCTTGAATTGGTTCAATCTACACAGGTTAGTCTAAGTTGCATAGACTGAACTGATAAGCAAGTGACAAGACATTCACTTGTGATTCCGGAAATGCAGCCACATGCCTGCAGTGGTTCAGACCAGAAGCCAGGGGCGGAGCGGGGGGGCACTAAAGCATGCCTCCCTGCTTGGCTGGAGTGGACACCCTGGGCCAAGGCTTGCCCACCAACCCTGAGAGGGAGTGTTTGAGAAGGATTTGGAAAGTATCCTGGGATGCTAGGTAACTGTAAGTTAACTTGAAACTGGAGGGGATCTGAGATAGAAGTTCAATAAACCAATTTAATCTAAATCAGTTGTGTCTGATACTACATCCACCCAGGTTTATTTTAAACTGATTTCACCCATTTTGAAAGCAGTTTATGTCCACTGAACATCTGCTGTGTTACAGATCTGAACTGGTTTCCGATCACTTATACCAGTTTATGTATAAATTTCAGACCCTAGCCTAAAGGTAGTTATAGGTAAATTAAGACTGATTAAAAAAAAAATCCATAATTTGGAGGGGATAAAGAAAGGAATTAGGAGAATGGCTTAGGAACATACCTATCATTCAAAAAATGTTGCTGAATCCAAGATCAAGTTTGGATGGTATAGGAGTCAAACACCCCTAATTCACACTGAACCTAACAATAGTTTTAGCTATAAAATATTATCACCCCATTAAACAGCTTTTTAAATTAAATACTGCTGCTACTAAGTTTGATATTCTTCTTGGGTTATTTATCCTGATGCCTTAAGATTCTGACTTACGCTTTTCCATGCTAGAAACAAGAATTTCTACAAGAATATTGGCAGAGTAGTTACTTCTGGCCTGAACATGAGGTCCGTTTTCAAGAACTTTAGTTGTTTAGTACATTTAGTAAATACCTTTAGTAATTTCCCAATACACAACAGAGACATTGAAAACATTGTGATTCTTAGGTTCAAGTATGTAAAACTGATTGAAAATGAAGGACTGAACTTTCAAAGGTGGAGTTTTGGCCTAACTCTGCTCCTACTAAAGCTATTGGTAGCTTTTCCACTGAAAGTAATAGCTGGAAATTTACAACACCATTTTGCACTTTTTGAAAATTCCAGATAAAAATGCTGCAACTGCTAATTCTCACAATCATATCATCATCAGTCATTTTTAAAGCATAATTCTAATATTTTCATCTTAAAAGTATTTAATTTAAAATCAGGAAAACTACCAAAACAAGGAAGAAAAGAGGAAAATTTTGACAAGATCCTGATCATCATCTGTTACCTGGGTGAATATAAATTGAAAACAAAATGGTGGTTACCTTCTACATGGATTGGATTCCTAGATATAAATAACTAAACAGCTATGTATTAAGGCAAGGTCAACTATACTCAATCAACATTAGCTGAAAATCTACTGCCCATTACGTATCCATTACTTTTGTACTTCATCTATATGCAGTAGTTGTTATAAAATCAATGTTTAAACTTTAGAACTGCCTGATAATAATATCCCAATCTTTAAACAAAGGAAAATAAAACCTCTTAAAATGCTGAGACTAGTTTTATGGCCAACTGAAGTGAGGCAATGTCAAAATCTGGGTACTATAACTTCTATAGGAAATTTTGCCTCTATACTCTACATGAAGGCATCCTTTCTTTTACATTGCAGTATTGTAAGGGAATCAGATTAGGGTGTTGAACACACTAGGCACAGTCCTATAAAGCACTTAAGCATGCATGTCTAGATTTAGGCATGGATATATTCCAGTAAGGCAAGATTAGCACATGCATAAATGATTTGCTGCATCAAGGCCAGACTGATCAGCATGTTGCAGAATCAAAACCCTAATCCAATTTAGATATAATATAGTTCTACCCATATGCAATACAGATATAACATAGCTCCACTGCCATGCAATATAAAGGAAAACAGAAAGAAAAACAATACACTGCATGACAGGCTCCTTTAGAAAGAACAAGGAAGAACTGCCTTAAATGTGTCTCACTACTCCATACTCAATACAACTAATCAATTGAGATAAACTACTGAAAATATTCCATCAGCTTGTATGCAATAACTTTAGTTTAATAATCATTGAACACGGTTGTACCTAAAGTACTGCATCCTTAAATCAAAGATCACTTTATATCAGGAAGTCTTAAGGGACGATTTTGTCTACCAATATATGTGGCATGCTTAGGTATTAGCATAAAACTATAGTTGCTACAGTTATTTCTAATGTAAAAGGTTGTCTACAAATCAAAATTAAATTTCCTTCACTTTATTCAGAGTAAATGGCTGCATAAAGACACAAACAAATTAACTGAAAGCTTGAAAGTCAAGTTCTCAATTACTATTTAACAGCAACTTTACTATATTTGAAAATAATTTACTATATACTTAGCCATTTTAAAATGGAATCCAATATTGTATAATAAAAAACAAATAGCTCAACATATGATTGATGATGATGCAAATGTATGAATACTTGGGTCTGAAGAGGGTTGTTTCTGAATATATTGCTAAATACCTTACCATCTTAATATCTAATAAATCATTCATGAAAAGAAAAACTGTACAATATGTTGTGCAGCAACTCAAAGAATCAGCATCACTTCTAAATGATTGTTGATTCAATGACATTACAACAGCTTTTATCTTTGGGTATTAAAAGGAGCTGAGAACTTTCAGATAAGTAAAAATAATTCCATTGACTTGAACAAAACATGGATAAAATGAGAAGAAATAGAAATAGCTACTATTACAATGACAAAATGAAAAGCATTAATTCATCAATTTAAGTATTATCAACTTATAAGGTTGGCTTATAAGGTACAATAATTAGCAACACTATGAACTATGTTTGCATACAGAAGTGGAAAAACACCTCTTGCATTATTATTGAAAGTCATGTACAACATCATCTTTGTAACAGTGATGAAGAGTGTTCTATGCAGACTGTTCTATTTGCAGAAGTGATTCATTGTGCTAAGGAGAAAAAATGCTGACACTTTGAGAAGATATTTTCCCGTAAAAGGTTGAAGTCCTTAAGCAGCAAAAAACACCAACGTCCATCATCTTTAAACTCTATTGATTTCTGGTGAAGATTTAAAAGGCTGTTTACTTATTTCCCATCATTTCTGTCAGAGCTGTAACAGTTCTCTTCCCACTGAATAAACCTCTCATGATCCTCCTGGTGATTAAGGTCAGACAAAATGTCAAACTCCTAATGCTAAGTGCTTTCACATTAAAAATTAATATGAATCACCAAGTAAAATCCAAACAAGAAGTCAGACATGTAAACAGTACACCATAAGGTAATACTGACCATTACAAAAAAAGAGCTATAATGCATACATGAAAAA
Source organism: Crocodylus siamensis (assembly GCF_052110815.1). Lineage (NCBI taxonomy): Eukaryota > Metazoa > Chordata > Crocodylia > Crocodylidae > Crocodylus > Crocodylus siamensis. The sequence continues at coordinate 31,597,879 of NC_143404.1, read as the reverse complement.
ACATTTGGCAACAGGTAAGAGCACATTCTTTCACTTTTGCATTCCTACAGCCTTTTCTTATTTTAGAGTTATTGTACTATATTTGACACAATCCTTTTAAAAAATCCTTTTTCCATTAAAGCTTGAAATCATCTCCTGTATATATCCTGAATACCTACTATCTAGCTTAAGTATTTACAAGGACTGTTTTTATTTTATTCTCTAAACTTCAAATCAAACCAGAAATCCAATATTAGAACTTCAGATGCTGTAGACTACAAAGGAACCACCTGTATAGATGAAAAAGTACAGAAACAAATGGAAGCTTTTTTTATTAAAACAGAAGCAAGTGAATTGGTAACTATTTACATAGTACTTCCAGTCTCAGAACTATTGAATCCCTGGCCATATACATGCATATAATATTACACAGGAACATATTAAACAGAATTCAAAGGGACCTTCTGGGTCCTTGTATTGTTCCTCTACTGCGAATTACCATTCATAAGCTTATCAAAATCCATCTTACAACTAGATAGACTATTCACTTCCACTAAAAAATTGCTTATGCCACAAAATTTATATATGTATGGAGCTGAATGTCCATGACGATTGGAATCTTATAAATATGTAATAAACTATAAAAGTAAATTCAGTGTGAAAATAACAGTTTGCACAATTAATTGCTTATTATGAATGTAACAAGCGGATAGTTACTAGAATTTAGCCCACAATTTCCAAAATCAACAACAAATTGCTTGAATGCACAAAAGAGAAATGGGACAGCCACTCCCAGGTCAGAAGTAACAAAACAAAGTTATACCTGATAGGAAATAAATAGAAAAAAAATGCTGCCATCTAGTAATACAGTATCTTATCAGTGAGGGAAAAGCAAAAATCAATTCTTGTCTCTGAGGATCTGATCAGCATGGTATCCAGGAATTTTTAAATTATTTTAACACAGACATAGTAACATAATCATTCTCCATTCCTTCTTTCCCACGTTGTAAGAAGAATAGCTGGATTAATTTAAGTTTTGCTTTTTCATGTTTGAGGGGTGTGCGGGTTAATCTGTACCAATGTATAGAAACTAAAAAATAAATTCTAAAAAAATATTTTTGCATTTAGTTCTGAAAAGATTATTTTTGTGTTTTAGTCTTCTGTTAATGATAGTACCCTAGTCTAGGACCAGTTCCTGCAAGAGTTCTATCTCCTGCACTCATAAACCTTCCATTTGTGGTCAAGAATGTCATTATTTTGGTGGATGACAGATAGCTATTATAGGAGATCATAATGGTGGAGGAAGTGGAGATTTCATTTAAAAGTTTACATATCAGGTTAGATATATATATATATATATATATAGAAGGCAATCGGCCTTCAGTGGACAGTTTAAAATACGTCTACACAGTAAGACCAAACCTGTTATGCTTTTTACTTGACTACTACGTGTTTGTTCTTATGAATACAGATGAATATGCAGGGAATTAGAACTGCAATGTGCCTAGTTTTTCAGTTCTACCCTCCTTCTGAGGACACTACTACTGAAACTAGAATACTGGCGTAAAATGCCATACTTATGCAAGACATTCATCAAGAGCTTTAAACAACCAAACTGTTTAGTGGGTGTCAAACTGAAAATAATATTAGTTCTTATTACTTACTGTTATAAGAAGAAATAGCGATAAAAAAGATCTCATGATCCTCATTACTCATGCTTTAAAGACTGCTAGGAGGGGTATCTAGTCCTCAACTTCCATCAAAATAAAAAGTTTGTGGTTAAAACAATCTGAATCTGAAAAGTCCACTCCTGTTTTTGCTGTACAACATATACGGCACTATAATTATAAAACATTAGGGGCAAAACTCTACTCTTCTTGCTACACATCTAAATGGCAGTTAAGGTTTCAGTGCTTGCCAAATTCTATTCCATCTTGCACTGTGTAAGTGGTACTAAGTACACCACTTAGGTAGATTTCACCTTGCACAAGGACTTGGCTGACTGGATACATTTAGGAAGAATCCTAGCCAGCTAAGTTACCCATCTTATTTTGAATGTGCCTGTTAAAGCTCATAACTTCTATACAAATCTCAAATTTTTACTTGGAGGAAGCCAAAACTTGTGGAGGAAGAGGAAGGCCATCCTATCTTTCAGCCAGATAATGTAGTACAGTTGTGTCAAACACACCTAGAAGGATGGATCTGGCCCGCTGGGCTACTGGAAGTTGGAGGGTATGGCCAGGGGAAGTGATTAGGGTGCTTGCCCAACGAGCAGGAAAACCAGTTTTAGGTCTCCACTTAGCTTGTGGGATTTTGAACTAATATCTACTTCCAGTGGGCCATGGGCTAGGCAAGACAGAGTACCCGTCACTCCAACTGCCCAGTGGGTATGAAGCATACTCACCGAGCAGCCAGGAGGGAGGGTAAGACATATGGGGCCAGAAAGATAAAGAAAATGAAGCAAGACTTTGCCTAAGTAAGGATGGCATCATAAGGATGCTATGGGATTTGGCCTCTATTCCTGCCCAGATGCTGCTTATACATTTTATCTAATGACTCTCAATGTAAAATGCAGTGCCACTAGGAAGCAGAATAGAATTTTTCTACCACTTAATCATCCAAGTGCAACTTTGATGTCTTCAGGTGACCCAGAATTTTGCTGCACTGGATTTGGCTCTAGAATATACTGCTATTTTATAACTGGATAATTATGGTATGCAGTGAGAAACAAATATTTCCTATAGTTATTCATATTAAATTACGGGTTTATCCACTGATAAAGGAATTTCCCATAATAATGATCAATGGAAATAAAACAGGTACACACATAGTAAAAGAATATTGAATATTTGTCACTTTATCATATACTTAAAATAAGAATTTTTAATAGATATTCTATTTCTACTAGCTTAAAGTAACATACTGTAAACTGCTAGTTTAATATTGACATGAACTGTTTTGTTAACTATAATCATGATGTAACAACTTTCTTATACATATTTTACATGGTAAATTCTTAATATTTTTAATCATATACAAGACAGATGTTTATCTCTGATCCTAAAGTTTTACGCTTGTATATTTAACCCAACTGAAAGTTTTAGCTTTTTTTGTTTTGGTTTTGCAGTTTTTCTTTTAAATAAAATCTTTCCCCCCCCACAACCATAAAAATACTTGCAAAAAGAGTCAAAGAATAATTATTTCATTCCTGTGGGACAAAACTGTGTACATGTTTTCTTTAATGGAAGTGCAAAGACTATATAACGAAATAAGGTTCTATACTGAAAACTGTTGTGCTTAACTTCAGCAAGTAAAACAAATTATTTTTAAGTTAGGACTAAAGTAAATCTTCCTACTAGGTTCTGTTTCTTGTTTTGTTTTCCAGGACCAACTACACTGTGTTGAGATGTTTAAACAAAGGAGAAAAGGAAAAGTGAGAAAAAGAAATTCTCTCAATAATGTGAACAAATTTCTTATTTATAAATACTATTGCAACATTGAAAAAATAGAAGTGGAGCTTAAGTTGTACATATAAATACAGGTTATGCAGTCTAATTTGATACATCTTATAGGTATAAATACATATAACCAACAAGAGTGTAACTCATAAGCAAGCATGGTATTTCACATTAAATATAAAGCCATACACCTTATTTATTGGAATAGATGACCCCGAGTATAAGACGACTCCCACAACAATTAGATTCTATATGTTTATTATAGAATTTATATATTTATAAATTTGTTATAATTTTCCAGTTGTAGAATCTAATTTTGGAGGTTTGCCTTGAATTTATCTCCTTCCCACTGCTACAGCAGGGGAAATAAATCTGGGGGATTATATAACTTTGTTCTCTGCTTCCCCACAACTTGGCAGAACTTCATGTTATATCTTCATTCTTATCTTAATGACATCTTTTGGAAGAAAGTCCTCTTCTGAAGGTGTGACTAAGTCTTTAACTGGTGGAACTACTGCTATAACAAAGTTAGATTTCCAAATATTAGAAGCATCTTTTTAATGCTTCTATACAGTATTGTATTTTATTTTATTTTAAACTGGAAGACCCCACTTTGGTCTGAAGATGTTTTCAAAGTAAGCTTCCACATAATGCTCTGTAGTGAGCGATTCTTGCATGGGAATATATCTTCATCTATATTGGTGGTCTACTTGCATGTCATTGGAATTCTAGCCCAAAGAAAACCATACTTTTGGGGAGAGACAAAGGAGAGAGAAAAGAGAGACTTTTAGAGAGACTTTTTTTTCCTTTGACATTTTAAACCTTTATTGTATAAACATTAAAAACACCAAACCACCATGTCACTGGAGCTGGAAACCCCTTTCTGCTCATGCCCCTTGTGGGGTTACACATGTATGACCTGCTCTCTGGTTTTCCACCTTGCAGAGGAAAGCCCATCATAACAAATTGATGCATGTTTTATTGCAAGGTAAAATATCCAAATTCAAATATGATGCGCCATGACCAGAAAGCAGAAGAGTTGGAGGGCATCATCAGTGTCTGCCACTCTGAGGCAGTTTCTGCAACTTTTCAGTAACTATCTTGGCCTGACCCAGCAGTAACTCCGTCAGGTAAATCATGCTCCCCCTGACTGCTCATATGGGACACAGAAGATGTACACAGTCTGGGAGAAGAATAAGTTCAGTATGCCGAAGAGGGTGCTGAGGGCAGCCAAGAGCAGTTGCAACTGGGGGCAGTCCAATAAGCTATGGAAAAGTCTCCTCTACCTCCTTTTTGCAGAAAGAACAGGCCATGGACACCACCAGGTCTATGTGGAGGACAAAAATGCCCATAGCCAGGGCACTATGTAGCTGCTGCCACTGGAGGTCACCAGGTCTCTTGGAGATGGTTAGCTTCTCCGTGGTGGTCCAGGCCAGACAGGCTTCCTTTAGTGTTGCTGCCACTTGGTGTTGCCTCCAAGTTGTGTCAGGACAGGCAATGAGGACATGGACATGAAGAGCTTTGACTGATCACATGAACATGATAAACTTTGACTGTTCCTTCCCAGACTGTTCCTTGAGCTTCTCAAGGCAGATCCCACCACTGCTTGTTGGGCATAGAGAGGGCTGCAGAAGGCCACGTCTGCCACTCCCGTTGCTGTCCAGAGCTGGAGAAACAGGCAGCAATAGAAGGGAGACTGTCTAGTTAGCCGCCATTGGGGATGGCTTGTGATGTGCAGAAGTGGTCTTCCAAGGCAGTAAGTGCATCAACAGGGAATTCAGCTTTCACTTCAACCAAGAGGCACAAAGCAAAACAGACAGAGTGCAGGCCCAGCTAGTCAGCCAGGGCTTTGGCCGAGAGCTAGGTGGACCAAGCCAAGTTGAAAAGGTAGGTCAGCACAATGGTCTGAGACTGGATTAAGGAAGCAATGAGGCTTCAGGAGGCTCAGTTTGATGTACCCTGCTGCCAATCTATGAGCCAGGGGCTCCTGCAGTAGCTCTGGAGATTGGAGGTGTCTGCCCAGCCTAGGTGAGGCTCTGGTAAAAGGATGGCAGGGCATCCCAGCTGAAGCAATCAGGATCCAAGAGGAACAGTTCCTGATCCAGATTGAGGTCCCTCACCTGATGCAGGAAAGCAAGGGCCAGTCACTGCTAGGAAAGATATTCCTCAGCAAAAAGCAGGTACTAAAGGGTTTGCAGAAGGAAGGCAGCCACCCTGCTCACCAGTAAGTTAGGCCCTGACTTCCTACAGTGGTGGGCAGGTACAGGACAACCTGCTGGAGCCAGTGGTGACATTCCAGTACTCCATGAGTGCTTCTGGAGTTTCTCAAGCAGGGTCACTGGTGGGTCCAACCCGGCATACCTGCTATGATGTTGATTACCAAGATCTGTCCATGGTAGAAGAGGCTGAGGAGGTGCCAGTGCCACCACCGTAGCTGTGCCTCAGCCTCCTCATTGAGGCCTTCCCAGTTTTTCACTTAGATAGGCTAATGGGCCTAAGACAATTACCCAGGGGCTTTGAAGCCACTGCAGCACCAAAACAGGCCTTCAAGCAGGACTGAATGCTGAATATCAGCACATGTGTTCAGCATATGCTGTCACCTTAACTTGGGGGCCAGTGGCTGGGTGTGTGCAGGCTGGGAAGAGGGTGAGAGCACAGTACTTACCTTAGCTGTTTACATCTTCTCAAGTTCGGCCTGGGGCTAATCAGTTGAGGAACAGAAGCCAAACAAACATCATGAAAATGGAAACAGCCTCCTAGATGGTTCCAGAAAGTGGAGAGGGTGCTATCTTCCTGTTTATTAGAACTGGCCTGCATCTATGTTAATATTTTTCAGGGCTTTACTCAGTAAATCAGGAAGTATTTTGCATGTGGGAAGGGATTTCTTCCTTATCCTTCTATAATCCTAAGCTGGTGCAGCTGTGTGGAAAATGGAGATCTTATGTATCTCCATTCTGGGCAGGGGCAGATCCAGAGGGAGTGCTGTTTTGCAGCTACAACCCCTTGTGGATTGGTGTGCACAATGGGAGCCTCAGGGGCCTTTTTTTAAAATCCCTAAAGTAGATGAAAATCCCCTTCCTCCTGGTGCTCAGAGGCACATCCTCTCCTCTCTCTTCCTGCCACTGATTCTTTCCTCACTGTCCCAGGGGCAGGGGAAGCTCCAGGTGGGGGAGAGGCCATACCCCTGAGCACAGGGGCCATCTGAGCACAGATGGAAAGGGAGGGGGGATTATCACCTGCTTTAGAGTCTTAAAAAAAGTGCCCAGAGATTCTGCACCAGCACAGGAGGGTGGGGAAGGGGAAGAGGCTGAAAGCAGGGGGAGGAGGTGGAGGTGCAGACAGCCCTGTCCCTGCAATTTGCCTTTGGGAAATCCTGGATCTGACACTGGTTCTGGGTACAAACCGCAATGCTCCTTAAACATTAGCATGCAGGCAGATTATGAAAAGGGGTGGGGGGGAAATAGAAGAGCAGCATTTACATGATACACCCTTTCTCTGTTAGAACAAGTATCCACAGGCTGAAAAATGAGACGGAAACAATTCTCATTGCATTACTGCACAAGATCGAAACACAAAGGTTTTCTGTAGGCCCAGACCTGTTGAAAAGTGGGGAAGACATGAGGTTTTGTGAAAGCATCTATATCTAGTAGAGAAGACCCAACAAACACTCCCTAGGACAGAAAAAAACAGAAGAGGAAAGTTTAAGCCCTGATTTTTATACCACATGCTCATAAGTGATAAAAAAAAAATAAAAAAAATGTTGCCCTAGTATACATCCCCTTTGTTTTGTTTTTCTGGGACCAAACATCTCTGGAGTTTGTAAGACTTACCCCACAACAGGCTGTGAAGGAACTTCTGATGGCCTGTGTTGAGCGGTGGGGTATTGTCTGGGAGCAACCAATAAAAACAATGAACCACTTCTGGACTCCATAGGCGCAGGGCATTTCCCATTTGTTATGAATGAGGAGAGAAACTGCACAGCAGAAACTTCACCATGCCTTCCCATACTCACCCCCGCTGAAATAAATCAGACATCTTATCATATAGCTATAGACCACATACCCACCCTCATTCAATTCACCCTTCATATACAACATGAAACATAGGGTTTTAAATGTCTCATTCATCAAGTGATGCTAGTAGATAAATAATTTACCAAAGAGAAAGAAGTCAGCATATTTACAGAGATATTACATTTACTTCTGTAGTACCAATTTACAAACATTTCTACAGTTACATATTTTTGTTACAACTGCATGCTCATTGGATGAATATGATATGGGAAAGCAGATGCAAACTGAAGTTTTGCTTTTAAATGAGGAATTTACTTAAATATGTGATTATGTACTGTACCTCAGGAAATGCTGAAAGATGCAAACGCATCTCTCCTGTCACCAGTTCCACCTTAGCATGTCCCTATACCCAAGGCTTGGAAAGATGTCCTCAGAAAGTACCCTTCAGCCCTCTCAGTAGTACCTATGGCTGAGGGAGTTCCCAGTGAATCTGGAACTCTTTTTATGCCACTTCAAATATTTCGCTCAAAGTTAAAAGTGCTAGAGCAGGTATGATTATCTCATCCACTGAATCCAGTGTCCCTCTGCCAACCACTCCAAATGATCAGTTGAGAATACAAGTATTTCATTAAAGAAGATTTTCAATTCTAAAATTTAGAGATTTCCAAATATTTTATTAGGAAAGACTGACAGAAAGCTTTTGGGGTTCTGTGAATGGTAGGTGTTTGCAGAAAAAAGGAATAGAGGCTTTGAAACCTCATTTAAAAAAATTTGAATCTTCAGAACAATATGAATATTCCTTTCTCAAATTTTTGAAGAATTTCTGGGACTGGTGAAATATAACACACAACTCAAAAGTGTGGCTACATGCAAAAACACCATGAGCTTAGAGGAAAATCTTTTTGTCTCTAGTTACATCAATATTAATACATTTCAAACAAAATGTGTGCACTTAGGGTGAAATCTCAGCTCCACTGAATTTACTGGCAGAACTTCAATTGATTTTAATGTGGGCAAGATTTCATTATTGAGCTCTGGTACCTGATTAGCATCCCAGCACTTGCCCAAGTCTCCCTTCGTTCCTAAGCTTATTTGTATCAAGATAAAATGAGAGCATGTTATATAACGTTAATGATCAACATAACATCTCAATAAGGCTATTCTTTAAAAGGGAGGGCAAGACATAAGTCATGAATCAGAAATATACATTTTTGATAAAGAACTAAACTTGATGAGTAATCAATATGTGTATGTCCTTTAAGTGCAACCGAAAGCATTGATAAGCTTACAATACAGGTACTGATAATACTAAGTTCTTTCAGAGTATTATTTCTGCTACAAAACTATCCATAGGATTCCATTTGCAGTAGTTTTCTGTTACTCAAATAGGGTCATCTACAGACAATAATTTATACACATAAAGCTCAGTCTTGAAAACTCAGAAAACTACCAATGCATACATATAAGTAAAATCACCAGGAAAAAATTGTTTCCTTTATGCTGTGAGAATTTTCTAGTACTTTATCAATAAAATTAAATTGCCTATAATATATTAAAGTAAGCTAATAAAGGAAACATTGTCCGGCTAAAAATCCATCATGGCAAGATGCTCTGAACTTGATCCAGTAAAGTAATTAAGCACATGCTTAACTTGTAAAGACAACAGAATTTAAGTGTTTTGTTCAAAAAGAACAGACTGCTAAACTGAAACATTATTGAGTTATTCTGAAAATATTTCTGTCAATGGTATGTTGTAGGAATAACATTACTTTAGGTCCAATAGATTGTTGCAAGTATAGACAGTACTTGACACCACTACTTAGTCACACAAGTTATGCTAACTTTGGACCTATTTTTGAAGAACTTTTCTGAAATACTTATGAGATTATGCAAGAGATATTTCAAACAATTTCACTTTTTCTCTATTTAATTATAATTTATTTCTAACAAAATATTTTCTTCACTTTCATATAGTGAATTTGTGATAACAATTCTTTTCTTCATATGTGTACTGTGCATAATAGAAATGTTTTACTTCACACCAGAGTCCTTTGCAAGTATTACAAAACTGTTCAAACAGTTTAAGTTATATATTATAATTAGTTCAGTAGAGCTAATACAAATCACATTTACAGACTAACAATAATAAAATTGAAGTACCAGTTAAATATCTAAAATAATTAAAGGAATCATTTTTAGCCTGGCATAATTAGCTAATTCACTTTACAAGCATTTATTAAAATGAATTCACATGTTATTATTCCATAGGTAGTTACACAATAGTGTTTATACAGAAAAAAATATAATGAACCAAACTCATCGTATCCAGCCCTCCACAATTAAAACGAAGACTCCCCAAGTAATATCAATCTAGGATAGACTAATTAAGTTTGGTTTGATAACCATTCATTTCTTCTATTGCCTCTGAGCAAATTGTTTATTAGAGAAAGTTATTTTACACAAATCAAATCAAACTGGGTAAACCATTATATTTGAGAGAAACCTTAGCCATCAGTCAATTAATCCATCATTTTCTCCAGACACTTTTGTTTAACGAGCAGATCACATTATCAACAATTTAGATATCGTATGATTCAATTATGACAGAAAATTTATTGACAGTTTCTCTAATACTTTTATTATGAGGATGATATTTTCTCCACCCTCTATGAGCAAAGCAAATAGTCATAGTGTTAAAACTAAATACAAAGCAACTGATTAATACTTTATGATGCTTTTTTGGTTGAATGTAACTTAGTTTAAGTAAAAACTATTTAATAATTTTCAAATGAAAGCAAAACAACAGTATCTTAAACTTCAGTAGATATTAAAGCATACCAATTAGCTACTTACCTAAATAGGTGGTAAGTTATAGCTAACCAATTAGACAAAAAATAATAATGGAAAATTTGTTAATTTACATAACAAGAGATTCAGTGTATATAAACACAAGAGAGTTTATGTAAATACCATTATGGAAAAAAAGAAAAGAAAGAAAACACACTGGAGTAAGACCATATAGTATAGACATAACAGTAATACTTTCTACAGTTATATGCAACTATGATGATAAGATTCCTTTGCTTCCCCCTAATGAAAATATTCCTTATAAGACTTCATACCTGGACTCAATACCTGGAAAGATCATGGAGCCTAGGTGATCAAAAAACCTATTTTTAAGTAACAGGAGGAGAACTAGGTGGTCAGGAATAGCCAGCATACATTCACCAAGAGTAGGTAATGCCTAACCCAACTTCATTGAAGTGACAAGCTCCATGGATTGGGGACGAGCAGTGGATGAAATGCATCGTGGTATGAACAAGCTTTTCATGCGGTCTTCCATGACATTCTCGTTAATAAGTTAATGGCATTAAGACTAGCTACAAATACTGTAAGGCAGGGGTTGTCAACCAGGGGTACACATACCTGCCAACACCACATACCAGCCTGGTGAGCTTCCCCACCTGGCAGAGGGGCGCCGCTGCCCTCACCCCAGCCTGGTGAGCTCCCCTGCCCCAGCCCTTGGGAGGAGGCGGCACTCTGTCCCCGTTCACCTGCCATCCCTGCCCACCTTCTGTCCCCACCTCCCTGCTCAGTGTCTGGACATGTGCCACCGCCCCCTCTCCGTGCTCTGTGTCTAGCTGCACGCTAACCCTGCCCCTCCTTCCCCCATACTCGGTGTCTGGTCACATCCAACCTCTGCCCTCTCCCTCCCCCACTCAGCGTTCAGCCGCCCAGTGTACTTAGACGAAAAAAGGTTGAAAACCCCTGCTGTAATGTATTGTACATACTGGTTGAATTACTGTGCTCAATAAATAGTCATCAATTAGGGACATGAGAAACAGGTTGTATTCAATTTGGATTTGGCCAGAATTGGGGACAGTGATTCAATTTGTTGATTTGGATCACTGTCCCTGATTCAATTCGGGCAAATCCGAATCTGAAGATTTGATACTGATTCAGAGAATCAGTGATTTGGCGATAGACACAGCTTTAAATGTTTTTTCTACATACCTTGAGGTACCAGGCACAGCTCACGAATGCTGCAATGTTGGGGTGAATGGAGTGTCTTGCAGGAGCACAGGGAGGCCCCCACGTCCTTGGTAGCGAACCTGGAAGTGGACCAGAAGTACTTCCAGTCCACTTCTGGTTCCAATGGAGAGCACAAAGGCCCCCCCCCCCCCATGATCAGCTGCAGGGGGACCCCAGGTGCCCCCCCAGACCCAGGATGCACCAGTCGCTGAACCAGGAGGGTGTGTGGAGGGGGGCCCTCTGTGCTCCCCAGCAGACCTGGAAGTGGAGCGAAAGTGTTTCTGGTCCACTTCCAGGTCTGCTGCCCAGCTCGCTGAGAAGCCCCCCCCCATGCTCCTGTGGGACACTCCATCTGCCCCTGCACTGCAGCATTCAGAAGCCACCTGCTACCCTTAGGTATGTAGAAAAAAATATAAAGCTGTGTCTATGTCTGAATATCCAAATCTATTTGGAGGGTTCCTCTTCAGTTCAGAGAGATTAAAGTGTCTCCTGATTTGATTCGGATTCGTAGATTCAGCCACTGAATCAGGCTGAATCCCCGCTGAATCAAATCAGGGACTGAAGCTCCGCACAGCCCTATAATCAATGGCTCAACGTCTAGCTGTGAAGAGATACTCCCCCATTGGTTTCCGCAGGGGTCTGCCCTGTATCTAATGTTGTTCAACATTTTCAGTAAAAAAAAAAAAAAATGAAGGATGGGACTGAGTGTATGCTTAGCAAAAGCGTGCACAACCTCAAGTTGGGTGGAGTTGCAGTCACTCTAAAGGACTGAGCAAGGATTCAGAACGACACACTGGAGAAACGCTTAAAAAAAAAAAATCAGATAAAATTTAAGAATGACAACTGCAAAATCCTGTGCTTGGGATGGAATAGCTGCATCTACAAATACAGACTGAGGAATGATTGGCTAGGCTACAGTACTGCAGAGAAAGACCTGAAAGGCTACAGTGGACCACAAGATAAAAATGAGCCAAAACTGTGCTTTTACAGCCAACCCCCCCCCCTTCCCCCCCACAAAAGCTGGGGAGGCCTCACCTGGAGTATTGTTTCCAGTTTTTGGATCCAAACCACAAGACAGACGTGGACTAGGGGTGCACTGATATATCAGTTGGTTATCGGATTGGCACCAATAAAAAGAGAAATGACGTTATTGGCTATTGGCTTTTTTGGGTCATTGTAGCTGATAATGTTTACTGATAATTACGCTTTCTGTTGCATGAAATGCTGTGATGCATGAACTGTGAGACAAGAATATATTTGCTGTGGTGTGCACTTGGTGATCGCTATCAGCTGTAAATATGTCTCAAAGGAGATCAATATATATATTTTAAGTGTCTGAAAAGAACAACAGAACAACTGATTGCAAAGTCTGTGCTGCAAATATTTCATATGGAGGCAAAACCAGTAAAGATTACAACACAACAAACTTAATACAGCACCTCAAGACGTGTCATGCTACTGAATACAACAATTTTCTAAAGATGACTATAGAAAAGAAAGAAGCAGGGCAGGAAAAAGCTGCACCAAAGCAACTATCATTACACAAAGCACTAAAATGCTCACAGAAATTTGGAATTGGAGATACTAAACAGTACAGAGCACCATCACATGTTGTGGATGAGAAGAGGAACCAAGTGAAGTGTGAAAAAGCAGAAATGTTGCTTTTTGTCAAGAAAAAACTTTTACTCACCCACTTGCTATGCTAAAGCTGTGAGTAAGCCATAAGGAAGCTATAAATATTACTTTTTTTTTTTACTCTACTAATACTGTAAGTATTTATTATTATTATTACAATGGCTACTACTACTACAAACCGTACCTCAACATTTTTCATTTTGTAGTTTTTATGCCTCAATCTGCATTTCTCATGGATTTACTTTGAAGCCAAAATTGTTATGATTGTGCATTTTTTCCAACTTTGTTGGGTGATTTTCGTAAAACAAATTCTACATTATTTTTTATAATGACTTTGCTGTCAAATGAATCAGTATGTAAGTGTATCAAGTTTATACTGCTGTGACAGAGCATCTTTGGGTGCCTGTCACTTTAAGTGCCAGAGTAGGCATCAGGGCAGCTGGCACGTTTGCCAGAGTAACGAGCTAGTCACATGACTGTAGGAGGGTCCTGGGATTGGAGGAGGGGGCTGAACAGCCTTCATTTTAGACCCAGGCTCTCAGGACTAAGCTAGCAGTCTGCTGCTGGTGCCTGGAGGACACCACCTGGCTGAGCAGCTGCTTTGGAACATCCTTGGAGGTAAGGGCAGGAGCTATGGGGATGGAAGGAGGCTCCTGGTCCTGGGTACGACTGAAAACTACACCCTGCTGGGGAAGGATGGCTTGGTGGGGCTACCTGTGGTGGGGTAGCTACCCAGAAATGCCAGCCAGGGGTGCCTTATAACCCCAGCCCCCACTACCCAGTGGGTCATAGAACAGACAGTGGGGCCAGGCACACCTAGGCACCTGAGCCCAGTGGGTGTAAGACCACAGGGCCCCAGTGTAGGGGGTGGAGTGGAACCAAGTATGCCTATCAAGGCACCTGAGCCCAAGGGGTGTAAGACCCCAGGGCCCCAGTGTAAGGGGTGGAGTGGGATCAGGCACACCTATTGAGGCACCTGAGCCAAGGCAGTGTAAGATCCCAGGACCCCAGTGAAGGGGGTGGGTGGAGCCTGGCAAGCCTATCAAGAGGCACCTGAACCCAGGGGGTGTAAGACCCTGAGGTCCCAGTGTAGAGGGCAGAGTATTGGCCTCAGTGAGGAGGCAGCGATGCAGAGTAGGGTTGCAGGGGGAGACCTGAAGGGCTGCACTAGATTTGCTGTGTGTGAAAGCCCCAGTGAGAGTAGTAAGTCATTGCCCCAGTGAGGGGGCACAGAAGAATTAGGGGCCAAAGGCACAGCTGAGCCTTAGTGAGAAGGAGCACAGTGCATAACTGAGGATACGTGGGCCAGCAGAGCCAAAGGCCAAGAGTGGCCCATAAGGGGCTGGGGGAAGTCATAGTGGGTAGTTTTGTGCGTAGTGTAGTGGCACTGTGATGGTGAGCTCCAGCAGGGAGTGAGAGTCCCAGTGAGACCCTGGAGCACAGGTCACAGTGAGGCATTGTGCAATACGGATGTTGTCTGTGAGGCATGAGACACGTTAAGGGAAGATCGGAGCCGTGTGTAAAAACTCCTTGGCATTGGGGCATTAAAATGGGCAGCCTCCCACTTATTACATCAGATTGATCGCAACAAATCGTGGCAGGTGACACAGGGTAGACTGCCCTAGATGGAGGGATGGCCGATATAGTGAGCTGCCACTAATAGGCTCCTTTGTCACAACTGCAAATTACCATTTTAAAAGTAAAATTTTTAAAGTGAACATGCTTTTTATTTTGCTATAAAATATTTCTAGAAGCAGGAAGGAAAAACTAAAAGAACTAAAAGAGCACACTGAGGAGGGTTTTATAATCAGTCTTCAAATATCTGGAGGGCAATTATAAAGAGGATAGCAATACTTGATTGCAATGATTTTAGCCAGGAATGAGCAGAGACCCACATGACTTCATGAGGTCCCTTCCAGCCCTACTTTCTTATGATCCTATATGTGTTTAGGAAGCAACTGCTGGTCAAGGATTACTATTCATTGGCAAGCACTGTATAAACTCTTTCAAGATGAATAAAGTTCAAATGTGACCTTCCATTCTTTATTTGAAAAACTGCTATAGCTGAACACACAACTATTTTTCAATAGTCTTCATCTTTGCTAATTGTCTTTTTCCACCCATGAACAAGGCTGAGCATCCTGACACAGTACATGGGGCAGCCAGAAAGAAACACCTACTACTTTTTCTCTCTTAAGCAAGCCAGGACCATGGGAGCTATTATAGCAACATTCAACTCAGCTGTCAAGACCCCGAAGGAACTGAAACATTACATGCAAAGAGCCTGTCTTGACAGAAAAGTGTCTGAGGTGCTGCTCTGTACACCAAAGCTTGCTCACAAATCAGTTTGCACATTACAGAGGCAATCCCATCATTTTGATGGACTGTGTTGCCTCATCCTTCATACAGACTGGAGGATGAAGGATGGACTACGATGGCAACATTTTCAGGACAACAGCAGTAATGGATGTTGCAAAACAGTGACTGTGCGACAAGGATAAGGACTTTTACAATGCTGGGATACACGCTTTTTGTTCACCAACTGGGTGGGGGGGAGGGAGGCCATGATGGAGAAGGAGTATATGTTGGAATAGTTTGACTGTCTATTACCGAATCAACTGCAAACTAATGCCATGCAGTTGGTTCAATAAAATATATCACCCACAAAAAATCCTGTTTTGTGTATATTTCCTGGACCATCATGGCTACAGCATCATTCAAATGCTACTTTGAAAAATATTTGTATGTTCAGTGATGATGCACACATTTTCCATACAAGTTTAATATCTTCTCAAACAATATTTCACTGAGAAAATAGGAGGCAGCACTTTGACTGACCCTCATATGTACTAATAAAATACAAAATAACGAATAGTTGCTTCACATTTAATTATATAATATGTACCTATATATTTGTGTATATATACACATAATTAAATATAAATGCTAATTATTACTTACATGGCTACTCGGCCTGTACCAACTGTGGCTCTTGAAGACATCAAGTCTATATGTATTCTTCTGATCAATTCCACTTCTATTGTGTGCACCAAAGTTGCCTATACAGTACGATCCTTTTGGCCACAACTATTCTTTGTGCATGTCTGTATGGCTGAAGATGCCCTTGCACTCACCACCAATGAACCCATCTAAAGCAGGGGTGGGCAAAGTCCAGCTTGTGGGCCAGAACAGGCCTCCATTTCTCAGTAAACAGCCAGTTTCCATGGAGACCTCTGGCAGGACACTGTTGGTGCCTGCCACTTTAAGGACCCAGCCAGCAGGTGCTTGATTGCGGCGGCCATTTTAGATCTTTGGCCGCCTATATAAACAGAGCATTTTGCTGCCAACAGGGCAGGAAGCAACATTGTCTGGCTGCAAGGCTGTGTACAACATCCTGGAGATAAGGGCAGGAGCTGCAGGGAATGGTTTGGAGGCTCCTGGTCCTGGGCATGACCTAAAACTGCACCCTGCTGGGAGTGGGTGATCTGGTGGGGCTTTCAGTGGTGCGGCAGCCCCCAGGAAATGCCAGGCCAGTTACCACCCTGGTGACAAGGCAGGTTGGGGTGCTTTAATAACCCCAGCTCCCACAACTAGGTGGGTTACCCCCTTGTAGGGTCCGGAAGGTGGACTCCAGAGACAGGTTTCTGAGTCTATAGCCTCATCCTGTCTTGAAATCCCCTGACTGGTCAATGCTGGGGCCAGGACCAGAAGGGTCAAAGGGCCAGGGGCTCACCATGAGGAACGCCCAGAGCCGAGGGCCTGGGGTTCCAACTGGCTTGGAGGTGATGCCAGGGCCAGTGTAGCCAAAGGTCCTGGGGGGACCACACCATTAAGGGGGAACAGCTAAGGGAGCTAGGTAGCCTAGAATGAAGGCAGAGTAGGCCACCTCAGTGGAGGGATCCAGGTGGGGTTCAGACTGCAGAATTCTGGGGCCTAAAGTGGGGCAGGTGATGTTGACAACAGCAGATGACATCTGCGAGGCTTGGGCTGTGGTGTAGGGGAGGAACAGAGCTGCAGATAGCATCCCCTGGCATCGGGGCAAAAAATGGGCAGCCTCCTGCCTAATTAACAACTTAATTAAATATCATCAAGGCATGGTAGGTGAGATGGTGGGCGGTCGGCCCAGAACAGGTGGGTGGGGCACTGGTAGATCAGATCCAAGAGGTCCCCTGTTACAAGACCCCAGGAGCAGCAGGGCCGTGACAGTGCAGGGCCTGGGTTTTCACGGAGACTAGCCCCAGCATCGCTGACAGGGCATGCTGTTAGGTGGGGAGATGCTCCAGGGCTGGAACTGTGCGGTGGTGGTAGTGCGGTCCAGAGCCAGGGCACAGCTGCAATATGCTGCCCATATGCCCTAGGCAGGGGCATGCAGGCAGCAGATTGAGGCTCTGTCCTGACTCCAGACCATGCTGTCATCACTGCAAGTTCCTAGCCCCAGCCCAGAAGCAGCTCCCTGCCCAGCTATGTCCTGCCAGTGCTGCTGGGGCTGGTCTCTATGGAAGCCCAGGCCCTGTGCTGTTACAGTGCTGCTGCTACTGGGGAAATGGCAATCCACAGAGTGAAAACTGTCCACAGTGATGCAGGTAGGGGCTGCTGGGAAATGGCATCTGGCCACTTGCTGGATCCATTAGTTTGCCTACCTTTGATCTACAACATAAAGTAAGAGCCATCCCAAATGCCCTGCAAATTCTTCATCAATATAGCTCTAGAAGATATAGGACTTCTAGTAATGAGGAAGGGAGGAAGGATCGTGGGATTCATACAGTCAACCCATCTTGAGGAACAACACCTCCTGGAGAGAACAATAATTGCTTTAAATGACAGTACACTTGGACTGCACCTCTAGCAATGAGGAAGCAGTGCCTTCATAATTAACACATGGGTGCCAGAAGCTTATTTTAAATAATGATTGCACGAATCCCTAGAAACATGAGTGGAAGATCTTAAGGCCTAAACTAAGAAATAAATCGAGGTTAATGCGTGGGTATACCTATCCTACAAATTTTCAAGATAGGAAAAGTTCTTACAGAAGCTACCTGAGTCTTGGTAGAATTGAATGTATTGTACATAGACGTAATAATTGTTGTTTCACAGCTTGATTTAGCACAACTGGATAACCATTTCCACAAATTGTGGCTTATGTTGCCTAACCTTTAATTCTGTCCTGAAATCCTACAAATACACTGAAAGAACTCATGAAAGCTTTTGTTCTGTTATGGTACTATGAAAAAAGCCTAACCTCATCAAGTGTCTGCAGTTTGCCGTGTATTAATTAGGGTAAGATTAGGGAGAAAAATGATAGGAGAACCAACTAACTTAAATGCAAATCTAAAGCAATCTTTCATAAAAACATATAGCATGGTTCAAGTGTTGCTTGGAAGACGCACAAATGTAAAGTTTATAATGTTTTAACTAGCTCCAACCAACCAGAAATCAACTCTGAGCCAGGCATGGACATGGTAGACAACAGGACATGGTAGACAAACATTCATTTGTGGAATCATGGTTTCAGGGTAGTCAGAGCAGAAGCAGGGCCCAAAACTTTTGAAAGGTGGAGTTTCTGTATTTACTTCACAAATAAGGATGGGGGTGACAAGAGACCCCTTTTAGCCATTCAGGCAGGGAAAGAGCACAGATCACAGAGTTCTGTTGCTAGAGGATTTGAACGTTACTTTCAGTAACAAACCAGGAAATACAGGGGCCATCCAACCCATTCATGCACCAGAAGTAGGTATCCCTGTGACCAACTGGGCTGATTGAGAACATTCTGGAAACTTCTCTGGGACTGCCTGGGGAGTAGGGTGAGAACAGAACCCACTGTGAACTCATCTGGCGTTTTGATGGCCAGTGTCAGGCATAGCTGGCTTGCACCTCATCTATTCAAATGCCTTTTGTCTTCTCTCCCAATAGTGCTGCTCTATGAAGGAATTAATGGAGTTCCCTCCTCCCCTTTTCCTGTCCATGCCCTGTCAACAATTGGTCCTTTCATGGACCTATGGAGGGACTTTTATAAACAGTCTTCAAAAATCTGAAGGGCAATTATCTGTCAAGATCTTAGGTCATGCACCCCATCCCACCTATAACTTAACATTGGATATCCTCTTACAGGGAGGAGTCCCTGGTCCTTTAGTCTGAACTCCAGGGATGTTATTTCTGCTATTCCAAGATTTGGAAGGCAAAACACTTCTTGCTTTAAGAGTATCACTCAAGCGAGTGCTCAATGAAAAGGGAAAAGGAAACAGTGGAGAAAGTAATGAAACTGAATGGAATAGTCCTTGTTTTTTATACTTTCTAAGACCCAGAACTCTGAGCTCATTTGCTTCTAGACCTCTCAAAAGTAAAAAGGCAGATATCAAAACGGGAGGAAAGACTGTAAAGATTTAATGATCCCAACCAGCTACTGATGGAGACAATAAACTTGTGTGATAGAGGAACAGACATAGTTAAAAAAGATCAGACATGCGGCCTTCCTGTGTTAGATCTGCTGCTTTTTTTCTCAAGTCCACTGACCTCTGCTGGTCATATCATTACATAGATGACCTCTGCCTTATGAAGCTTTAAGTTCTAGTCTAATTTTTCCGAGGTATTGGCATATATATTTCTGATAAAATGAATATAGCTCTGCAGACTGAAAAAAAATCTTCTGTTTAGAAGTCTCCTTAGAGCTGACATAATACATGGAGTACAGCCAAAAGTAACAATGGCCACTGAAGTGAAACGTCATTCTATATTTAGAAGACCCCCCGCAAAAACAAAATTTGCTTGGAGATTTACCTAATTTTTTTTTTAAAGGGCAGTCACTGTAGACCAGGCAAATTTTGATGAAGCCTATATATGAGGCTTCATATTTTGTCTGGTCATAAGTATAGGTTGTAGGCTTGCTAGAACAAGTATGTTTTCACTACAGCCCTGATTTAGGAAATGCTTAAAACACACAAAGCCAAATAAATATAACTACATACATGCTTAAAAGTCAAACAAGTGCTTAAGTACTTTTGTGAACTATGGCATATACATGCATCCACTAACAAACACAATGCAGCCCTGAAGGATAACATGATCCCTTAAGCACCAGTGAATTAGAAATAATTGAGAATATTAAGAATATGGAACTATTTTATACTCTCAGTGTCTCTATTACAATGTCTACTTGGCCTGGTCAAAGTTAATGCAGTCATGGCATATCTCAAAATCTGCTTGCTAAAAGCTCTAATGTTATTTTAAATGATTCTTCTCAAGTATTGGAGACAACCCAAACTTCTTAAAAGATGTTCAGCATAAAAGATAATTCATATTGCATCTGAAGATAAACACAAGTTCGGAGGGGTAGGATGCTAAATGCTTGCAGGTACCTGCAATTGATATGCACTTCATTCATTTATCTTGTGTGATTTGCATTCAATTTTCAACTCTGTTCAATACATAAAAAGGAGAGAATCTAACAATTTTATCCTAGTAACCACTGGCTAATATTCCAGTACTGCCATACACAATGGATGCATCTACATGTGCACTTTACTGTGGACTAAACTAATTGGCTCCATAGTAAAGTGTCACAGTCTGCATGTGCACTGGTATTAGGATGCACATAATAAAAGGCATAAACTGATTGACTAACTCTTCCATAGGATAGTACCATCTTATGGGGGAGTACTTTACTGCACCAAAATGCATATATAGATGGTGACCAGGAGCTAGAACTATGTTAATCTATTACTTGTACTTTTCATGAACACTACATTTAATCAATAAGATTTAGAAAGTAATACAAAAAAAAGCTTGTTTTTCTTCAACCCAGGTAAAGTAATATCTATAACACACCGAGTCCTTCTCCTACTCACTCTGTACTGAATACCTTCAGTCTTGTCAAGGAAAGGTGATTTAGTTCCCATGATCCAAATACAGTTCATGTATCCATCTCTTAGCATCAAGGCATAATAAAATCTTTCAATATAATTCCTGTATACACCACTTTTGTCTGCTTAAAGAACTAATGTATCACCTGTTACTTCACTTGAGGCTGATTGATTTGGCTATTTAAAAAAACCCTGTTCTCTTGCCAAAGCATTACAAACACTCTTGCAATACATATGCAGTGACTCTAGATTTCAGTACACTCTGTAATAAAGATGCACATACTAATTCTCTGAGAGCTGTCAATCTATTTCTTAAGTTGAATGTTGTAGTGCTTCGCTATAGTTTTAAAAGCTTACAATTAAAATTTGATAAGGTCTATTCAAAATACAGACGGCACGATTCACAAAATAAGCAAACAAGCACCTCATTACAACAAATATATCTGACCTTTAAAGCAGTAATAACAAATGTAAAGACACTCAAATTCTCTATTGCTGCCAAGTCTATTTCCACCCTCCCCCCCCCCACTCTGCTACAATAATCCTTCATTATTCTAGCACAATAATGCATAGTACATGGTCTACCTATAGTTGTCTGGTGTCTATTTAATTTTATAGCAAGCAAGCAATTTGAGAATATGGTAATAAAGCCTCAATCACAGTAATGATGTATGATGGGCTGTAATTTCTCTGTGCTAATGGGTTACAAACAGTATTACAATGATGACGGGAATCTCATTGATTCATTATATGACTGCAATAATATCAAAACGACTTAATATAGATCGCTATTAACTCATGCACATACTGATAACTACCTCTATATATTTCCATATACATGTATATAGAAATAAAATTAATATTAGTCTTTCCTTATAAAAGTTCACACAGCACAAAATATTTTGTGTTGAGTTCCCTAAATCAATGTTTAAAGTTGGAATTACTGCATTGAACTGGTTCTTTGAAAAGAAACCCATTGATTTTAATCTGCTTGAAGCAATCAATTACTCCCTGTCCTCTTTATTCCAAACTGTAATGAAAACTAAACTGCGTTGTCTTGAAAACTAAATGTGAAGATGATCATAAACAGAATTTAAACTCCATGGATTATTCATATCTACCCATTTAGATTTGCCATTTCCATTATGAGTACATTTGCCATGAGCATTTAATGGACATCTAAAAGGGAATTCATTAAAGCAGGAGCTGTTGGCAGCACTTATGGGCTTCAGACTGCTTTATGTTTGCCTTTAATAGCTCACTATTATAAAAGTGATATATTGTGTTCATCCCATTAGTAGTTTGCAGAAAGGTCTGTAAGACATAACAAATCCTTTTGAGTATTGTCAGAATCAAAACTAAATCATTGGGTATTTTTTCCCCAACAGCATATTACCCATTCCAACAATGTACCACTTTAAGTTGCCTATATTTTCATGAACTGAGACAAATAAAGAGTTTAGTGAACACAGAGGTAGGCTGTTTTTATGAAAACATACAAAAACACATATAATTAACATAACATTTCCTAAGGTAGCTGTTTTAAAATATTCTATAGCTATTAAAAAAAAACAGGCTGAACATAAAATGTGTTTTTCCATCAAGTATCTCTGCACTTATTTCTGGCTAAAATGTGGCACTGCTTGGAAGTAAGTAAAGTTTAATATACCTTTACCCCCCAATTTTATGAGTAGCCACACGGAGAATCAAGGAACTTCCACAAGGCTATTTTCTACCCAATCCCCACAAAAAATGTGGATGGTAGGAACAGATTTGGCACAAGGTACTTCCTCTTGGAGCAAAAAAAGGAAATCAAAAGGCATATCTGTGACACTCAGTGAGAAATTGCCCTGTCTGCTCCTTACTCAAAGCTTATGGCTGTACTATAATTGAGCCTTCTGGCTGAAATAAAACTCTCAAATATTGTAGCCAGTTCTATCTGAAAGCTGCCTAAACTGCATTTAATAGTTTTAGAATAGTTGTAGCATTAGAAAAACAACCTGCTGAAAGATATCCATATCAGAGTTGCAGAGAAGTACTTTTTTAATGGAACATTAAATTAACATAGCATTTGCTAGCTTATTTTGTTTGTTCACTGTCTAGACCAGCTTGAGAAAAATTTTGTTCATTAACTTGCACTCCCTCTGCTGACTCTAAAGCGGTAAGGCACACAGCAACACTGCATCTACATTTACTACCAGACAGGATGGAGATGCACCTTACAGACTAACTGAATCAGAGATACATAAGCTGTCTCTCTTTACACTAAACTACCCAAGGTGTGCCGTTTCCTGGGTTTGGAGTGGGGGAGAGGGAGACGAGGATTTGTGTTTTTAGTGTGTGGGGTAGAGGTTTGTAGTGGATTTTATGAAGATACACTGACACTTCTCAACATCAGGAGCATTCTGCTGGTAGACACATAAAATTTCACCATACATGACATTTTTCTACAACTGTAAAACTATCTACTTGGCAAAAGACCATCTTTTTTTTACACGAGAAGTTTTGCCTTAATGTCTTTTTTTCCTATATAGCTCCAAGGACACAGTAGCTTAGAGGGCCTCCAGACTGACTTGAGCCAAGTGATCTAAGGGACTTTCTAACTGAAAGTAGTTCTACAAAGGGACACACTAATCTCACTAAATCAGTTTCTTATCCAATATAATTAAATATGAGCTTTTTTTTCCATGTAGGCATGGCCCACATCTGTACTGCTAGTTGGAGGTAAGTAGAAAGCAGGTAACTTCTGTTCTAAGCAGAAGAGAATATGGAGACAATAATCCCCTTTAGAATACAGCATTTATCCTCCATATGGCAGGTGCTAAATGCTGCATTTCAAAAGGATTAGGACAGAAGGAACTGGCTACAAGGGATGGTAAATTCCCCAATATCAGGTTGAGGTAATGTTGTGAAAGGAGGGAAAGTACATAGAAACAATGGGAGACTTTCACTTTATTTCCACATATGTGAGTTTTCAATTGCAATTATTTACTATAATTTAAAATATAAGACTAAAAAACAACTACATATTAATATGAAATATATTCATACC
Organism: Crocodylus siamensis; assembly: GCF_052110815.1. NCBI lineage: Eukaryota > Metazoa > Chordata > Crocodylia > Crocodylidae > Crocodylus > Crocodylus siamensis. The sequence continues at coordinate 31,573,854 of NC_143404.1, read as the reverse complement.
CATATGCAAATAGATATAATCCATACATTTAAAACTTAAGACTAGTTTGATGAGACATTTCTAAAATACGTAAGTTTAAAAATGAGGGAATTTCATTGGGAATATTTTCCTAATTTTCAGCTCCTCATAAAATAATATAAACTGAAGAATTACAAATCAGGTTTAACTGATGTGCCTTAAAAAGGACTAGTGTTTAATTATACATGAGTTGGCATTAGTTAGCCATCATGAACAGTTATGTGTACATTAAGCACTGCACAGGGTTTGGAACATATCTGAAGCAACGATACCACTGCAGATGTGTAAGGTTTTTCGGCTCATAACAGAGTAGGTAGGTACTCTAGATCTCCATACACACATTCAAATAATCTGAGAGAATTCTCCCAGGTTTGTTCTCCTGGTAGAAAAACTTCCCTAGAGCCACACATACGGACTTTCAAATATCAAGGCTCTGAAGGTTGAAAAGCTTGCTGTGCTTGACACTGTACAGCTGGGTGGGGGAGGTGGGGGATGTGTACACATCTCATCTTGCTCTGCAGGCTCTCTCTGTCTGCCTGACAACACATGGCAGAAGTGTACAGGGCAGCCCCAATTGGCTGACCCAGACTACCCGTGATCAGCCAGCATCTTCCTGCAGCACAATGTGAGGATTATGAAGGGGGCAGGTTGCAGGGGAGGATTATGTTTGCTTTTGAGAGAAACCACCACATGTACAGATGTTCACTCTCAGGAGAAACTCTTCTAGGAGTGATTTTACCCTGGTTGTTTCCAGGTTATTTTTCTCCCAGTGACTCTCCCACGAGACAATGAATGTCTGTATGAGGCCCTAGGAAGCTTGCACCAAATGATTTGGTGTTTTCTAAAATATTAAGAGAATAATTTATTCTGTATTTGGTAACAGTGGGTCCTCCTGTTCTCAATGAATTAAATGGAGGAGTTTTGACATGGACTTAAGAAAGAAGAGAATAACACCCAACATGCTACACAAGAAACCTAGTTAATGTACATAAACTAAAGGGCTTGCTTATCTACAGACCATTAGTTAAAAATCACTTTTTCTCAGTATAGTTGGGAGAGATCAGGCCAATTATTTTAAAATGTCTCAAAAATATGGTATATGCCCCTTTAATCAATAGGATAGTATATTCCTTTTAGTTAAGACTCTTTACTTGTGAAATTACGAGCATGTCTATGTCTCTGCAGCAATCCCAAGACCCCTGTTGAGAAACATGTCCTTTACCTTTCAAATCACCTACTCTGCATGCATTGTTTACTGAAAGAAACATCTTGTGGTCCTATTTTGGAGTAAGCTCATAGATGCTCTCAGGATCTTAGGCATGTTGAGATCACAACTTTAATTGTGACCATATAATAGTTAATCACCTGGCTCTTTCAGAGTGGGAGCAAGTTGACACCGCTCATGTCTTGGAAGCAGTCTCAGGATCGCTACAGAGAAGACACAGGCCTATCATATGAACTGCTGTAGATATCCATGGAAAGTGGTAATACAACTGCTTGCTTTGTTTATCCCAAATGCACTGAAAGGAACTACCCATCAATTATGTACCAAGATGCACATAATGTACAAACACATAAGCTAGGAACAAACCTTGCATTTGTTCTTGGACAAGTTACGTCTGTGTTTATCCCAGGACAGAACTATCCTGGGACTGGAGTGTTCACCCCTCCCTACCTTTTAATCAGGATTTAACAAAAGAAGGAACAATCACAACCCATAATCCTCTTAACCTATTTACCCATTCCAATATATTGCTTTAGTAATACCTAGGTGGGAAAACAAAAATCTCACGCAAATTCTACTTCATCTTCTTGGAATATTTTACAGGTTTGCAAAAAGTTCAGTGCTGTTAAATCTCCTCCATGCAGGTTACCAAAGATAAACCATGTAGCCCTATTTAAGATTCAAACTAAGATACCTACGCTGCATCCAAACGAACATGGATGTCTGGTCCCCAGGGACAAGGAGCGGCAATGAACTTTGTGCCGCTGCTGCTTCATCAGTTTAGAGAGTCTGCCCAAGATGGTCATTCCCTTTGTCCCCACTTCCACAAAAGGACAGTCTTTTTTTAAGGGACCGAATGTGTGCTCTACCTATATGCTATAAGTAGACAGAGTAACTGCACTAGTCTAGAAATTATCCAGTAAGCTTACTGATGAGCTATTTGTTGCACCCTGTTGTACCAATCTATTATTCTGGAACACTCTTCTGGAATAGATGGGTGTTGTCACGATCACATACTGGTCAAAACACAAGAGAGGCAGCCTGGGATCATGATTATGGATTGGCAAGGTGAAGAGCCTCTATTCAGGTTGGATCCCTAATCCCAAAAATCACATGTCCTGTCATGCACATGTGGGGATTGCTGGGCTTGGGGAACAGATCCCCATGAGTGGACAGGCATACCCGCTACTCTGTCACACTGGGATCACTGGGACCTCTGCCTCATCTTTCCTCCCACTCGCCTGCCACATCTTTGATGTTGAGCTATTCTTTGGGAGTATGGCTGGTATCTCAGGTGATGACTGTACTGACAAGGTCAGGCTTCTGCAGGGCTCCATCATTCCTACACCTTGCCCATTTCCTCTCAGGTGACAATTAGTCTTTCTCTGCCAACACTGAGTGCAAGTCATTAGTTCTCAGTTCCCCTCTAGCTTGGTTCAGCTGTGGGTTTTGCAAGAGATTGATGACCATGTTCTCTAGGTGTGTCTCTCTTGCTCATGTATTTCAGGCTGGCTTGAAAAATAACCCTTCCTTCTCTCCAGGAGCGGTGGATCTCAGGGGGTGGGATCTCTGCCTGCCAGTCTCAGAGATTCACACTCCAGTGACTCACTGGGTTTCAAGTGTTGGGTTTCTGGCTTGATCAATTAGAACTCATGTGTGCAGGGGATCTAACTTTCTCCTGCTATGTCTCCCTAGTCTGGGGAGTACTGGATAACAAAAAAAAAAGGAAAACTCTGACCCCATGGTCAGGATTCCAGCTCTGCTACCTGTAGCTGACTTGAACCTGTTGGCTCTTTTGTTCAGTTCCTCTAGGCAAATCACTCCTTTGCCTGAGTGGTCTAGGATCCTCCAAAGCTAATACTGCCTCTGATATCTCCTCCTGCCCTCTTCCCTGAGAACTTAACAATCCTTCACTGGGCAGTCTTCCTCCTGGCGTCCCCCCAGCCGATGGGTCCACCTGCAAGTATCCCGCCATTTGGCATCACTTATTTGGGTCAGTTGCTTGGGCTGGTTCCTCACTCGGGGTCACAGTATTCCTGGGATCCCATGAGGGTTTGGCTGGCTCGGTCTGTGCTGCAGCACAGTCCTCCTCCCAGTCCTGCTGCAACATCTCCTTCTGCCTGAATGCTGAGCTCCTCTTGGCATTCCCTCTTTAAACCTTCCAGGAAGCTTCTGAGCCAATCATCACTGGCCCTAGGGGTACGTGTTCCCAAGACCAGGTGTAAGGCCGCCATTCCCTTGCCTGGAAGTCCTTTTGGCGTGCCAAAGCAGCGTAGCCATCTGGACCCTGCCAGGTGAGCTCCCCTCCCCCAGTGTTTCCCTGCCATGCTGGGCAACATAGCCTGTCCAGCCCCTGCTGAGTGAATTCCCTCCCCCTGAGCTTCCTTGTAGCACCAGGGCAGCGCAGCTCACTCAGACTCCACTGGGTGAGTTCCCTGCCCCTGCATCCTTCTCTAGTGGACTGGGTGCCACGGTTTTCCTAGATCCTGTTAGTTTTTTCCCCTGGGGCTTGCAGCCAGCAGGCTGGGAAGGAACGGCTTATCCGGGACCCTCTGGGTGCATTTTCCCCCAGTTTGGCTCCTCCTTTGGGGATGTTTCGGGGACACTTCCAAGCCCCTGCTATAGTCCCATTGGGACATTTAATAAGTGTGTGCCAGGACCAAAGTGTCCAGATTATATACAGTATACTGGAAAGAGTACATTAGATTATCCTGGCTTTAGATTCATTGAGTAGTGATACCTACTAGTACTACTGAAAACATTTGGAAACACAGATAGAAAAGTTTCCTTCTAAGTGTTACCATTCCTCAAAGTACATGGAATATATTTCTTTGAATTCTGTGCTTCATGTTATAAGTTATACAGCCTGAATGGGCAATAAGTGTAGCAGGGAATGCTGAAACTATTTAAAGTAAACTGTATAGCAAATATAACAAAACAAGGCTGGGGGTATAGTCTCTTCTCTATCAACATGCAACTTAGCAGAACGGGCAATAACTGTCAGACCAGCTTCATCCCCTTAATCTTCTTTATTCATTAAAGGAAAATATTTATTGAACAGGTAATGGGAAAGGAGTATGGAGTTGCCAAAAGGGTCATAGATTTCATAGACTTTAGGGTTGGAATGGACCTTGGAAGATCGAGTCCAGCCCCCGCCCAAAGGGCAGGAAGTCAGCTGGGGTCATAGGATCCCAGCAAGATAAGCATCCAATTTGCTCTTGAAGGTGTTCGTGTAGGTGTTTGAACTACCTCCGATGGCAGGCTGTTCCAGACCTTGGGAGCTCAGACAGTACAGAAATTCTTCCTTATGTCCAGCCCGAAATGGTCTTGTAGTCATTTATGATCGTTCGACCTCGTCATCCCTTGGGGCGCTCTGGTGAACAAACGTTCCCCCAGATACTGGTGGTCACCCCCAATAAACTTATAGGTGGCCATCAGATCACCCCTGAGCCTGCGCTTTTCCAGGCTAAAGAGCCCCATGGCTCTCAGCCTGTCATCGTAAGGTCTGTTTTCCTGACCTCTAATCACGCGCATGGCTCTTCTCTGGACTCTCTCAAGCTTCTCCACATCCTTTTTGAATTGTGGAGCCCAGAACTGGACGAAGTACTCCAGCTGCGGCCTCACCAAGCCTAAGTACAACGGGAGAATGAGGTCCCGGGATGTGCTTGAGAAGCATCTATGGATGCAAGCCAGCGTTTTGGTCGCTTTAGTAGCTGCAGCATCTCATTGCAGGCTCACGTTCATCTTGTGGTCAATGATGACCCCCAAGTCTCTTTCTTCCATAGTGCTAGCCTGCGTAGCACTGCCGGGCCTATAAGGATGCTGCAGGTTTCCCCCCTCCCCCCCCCCAAGGTGGAGAACCTTGCATTTTTCGGTGTTAAACACCATCAGGTTCTCGTCCGCCCATTTGCTGAGCCTGTCCAGGTCAGCCTGGATCACCCGCCTGTCTTCTGGCGTGGCTGCTTTGCCCCACAGTTTCATGTCATTGGCAAACTTGGCCAGTTCACTTCTGACTCCAATGTCCACCTCCATTAATGAAGATGTTGAATAATATGGGTCCAAGGAAAGAGCTTTGGGGGACTCCACTAGTCACAGGACACCATGATGAGTGACTGCCATCAATTACTACCCTCTGGGTCCGACCACGGAGCCAATTTCCCAGCCAGCGGATCGTGGTGGACCCAAGGCTACAATTGGCCAGTTTTGCCAAGAGATGATTGTGGGATACCAGATCGAAGGCTTCAGTTGAACCATGTATTAATAAACAAACAGAGAAGGCTTTGAGTACTGAGTTGTTTTTCCCTTGTGGTAGAGACCTGGAAGGCTTCTTTCTGCATAGCTCCTTATACAAATACCTTCTTAATCAATAATGTCTTGATAAAGCGCAGGAAGGGTGACATCTCTGCCTCCTCCTCAGAGGAGGGAAGAGATTAAGCCCTAAAAAACTTGTTTACTCTCACTTCCCTGTGGAATATTTTCCAAAAGTTGCAGTCTTTTCCTGACTATGCCAAATCTCAGGAAGCATACCAGACCACTTATGCCTCTTTCAAAAGACTTAAGTCATGGGAATCTGAATACAGACCACAGAAAAGGGCCCACTCTGAATTTTGCTGACTTCAGCAGGCTGAAAGTTTCTGAAGCAAGGGAACAGGAAGGCAGAGGAAATGGATGAAACCTCATTTATATCTCAAATCTTAAAACTATTTCTCATGCTATATCTTGGATTTGCCTACTGTTGCTCCACAGGAAATAGCTCTTAGCAATCTGACTACATCATCTTCATCTCCTTCAGACTGAATGTGATGCATTACCGGTGAGAGGGAATAATCAGATGACAGTATATTGTTGATGAAGAAATATAATGCTCCCTATGCATACTTTTTAGCAATACCTGTCTTTCTTCTAAACAATCCAGTTAGTAGTTCTATTTCAATACAAGTGCTTGGAGGTAATGCTAGAAATGCAAATTAAAAACTGTGGATAAACCAAAATGGTAGAAATGTAACTGACATGGACATCTTTTACAGCAAAACTCAAAGGATGATAATATGTGAGATGAGAGGATCAAGGAGGAAATGGAATGCCATAGGAAATTCTCAATATTTTTGGAGCTTGTGCCAGAGAGACAGAAGAATAGGAACTGGCAGAAATTAAGTTTGAGGTTGGCAGGTTTTGTGTACTATTGAATACTTAAGAGTTGACCTTAAAGCCAAAGATAATGGGGCATTATACTTTAGCTAGCTTGTTCTGGTGTCCCCATTCATGGCTACAAGCCAAGTATTAATCTATATATAACGTTACCTACATTACCTCAGAAATATTTTATAAAAGAAAAAAAACAAACTAAAATCTTTAAACTTAAAAAAATTTAGCGCTCAAGACAGATTTCCAACTCACAGCTCTGATGACTGAATATATCTCTATGGTATTAATACACCGTTGGTTGGGTTTTTTTTGCATACAACTCCCTCTCTCCCTCTCCCTCAAATAGTTGGTGAAAACTGGGGTGCACATTATGTATTAGAAAAACAGATCACCATAAGTCTGGAAGTTTGGCAACAGAGAACCAGTAGTACCATTAATTCCTATGGCTCTGGGAGCCTCTCAACTGGATGACAGTCCCGTACACCAGCATGCAGCCCCAGTGCACTGGGTCAGTCCAAAGGCTCTGTGGTGGGAGAGGGGGCAATTATCTGGGATAGATTAATGAGTGTTGATGGTCACACACAAACAAGAATACACAAGCACAGGCACACAAGCATGTACTGCTCTCTCCACCCAGTGGTGACACTAAAGCAGCAGTAGGAGCAGGAGCATAATCCCACTCAGGGCTGTAGCACACCCTGCCTGGAGCCAGCATCTGCAGCTGCATCCACAGCTGTTGGTGGGGGGTGAGCAGGTGATAGAGTCTGGCCACAGGCCTCTACACTGTCCCACCCCACCATCAGGGCTCCTGACACATGCACTTCTCTCCTTAGGAGCTCTGATGGCAGGATGGAATGGCATAGCATGGAGGCCTGTAGAAAGGCACCATGCCCCATGGGCAAAGGCTGGCCTCTGCTGAAGTTGCAGGAGACACTGCGTGGAAGTAGCCCCTTCTCCCCAGTTGGCACAGTGTGGCAGCTGGAGCTGGAGCCACCAGGGCCTAAGTGCAGATCCCACAGCACATGCCAGATAGGCGAGAGGAGCTGCTTTCACCCAACTTCCTGGGACACCTGGGAGTTGAAGTCTGGCCCTGCAGGCCCTGGGTGTTATCCACCAGCAGAGAGACTGGGGCTCAAGCACAGCTCACCCAGGGCCTGAGGGGCCAGACAATCTCACGGGTGCTGCGGGGGATGGTGAGCGAAAGCAGCCATGCCTGCCTGGCATCACACCACAAGCCCTGGGTGAGCTGCCACACAGAGCCAGGTGGACAGGCACAACTACTTCTGCCCAGCATCCCCTGTGGTGCCTAGCAGATGCAGTCCAGCTCTACAGGCCCTGGGCAGCCTGGACTCCATCTTCCAGCCGGCTGCACGGTGCCCGGAGAATAGGCAGGCAGGCAGAGGTGCTTCTGTCCAGTGTCCCCTGTGGTGCTAGCAGAGACCAGAGCCGCTCCCTGTCCTCCCCTCTCCTGCATGCTGCCTGCCAGCAGAAGCCAAGGATGCAATAGTCAAGCTGCAGCCTCACCAAGGCCGAATACAGGGGGAGAAGGACATCCTGGGATTTGCTTGAGAAGCATCTATGGATGCAAGCCAGTGTTTTAGTCGCTTTACTAGCCGCAGCATCTCATTGCAGGCTCACGTTCATCTTGTGGTCAATGATAACCCCCAAGTCTCTTCCGTAGTGCTAGCCAGCGTAGCACTGCCAAGCCTATAAGGATGCTGCAGGTTTTTTTCCCCCCCCAAGGTGGAGAACCTTGCAATTTTTTGTGTTTAACACCATCAAGTTCTCGTCTGCCCATTTGCTTAGCCTGTCCAGGTCAGCCTGGATCACCTGCCTGTCTTCTGGCATGGATGCTTTGCCCCAAAGTTCGGTGTCATCGGCGAACTTGGCCAGTCCACTCCTGACTCCAATGTCCGCATCATTAATGAAGATGTTGAACAATATGGGTCCAAGGACAGAGCCTTGGAGGACCCCACTGGTCACAGGACATCATGATGAGTGACTGCCATCAATTACTACTCTCTGGGTCTGACCACAGAGCCAATTTCCCAGCCAGCGGATCATGGTGGACCCAAGGCCACAATTAGCCAGTTTTGCCAAGAGGTGATCATGGGATACCAGATCGAACGCTTTTTTGAAGTCAAGATATATGACATCAATCTCTTCTCCCTTGTCCAGGTGATAGGTCACCTGGTCGTAGAAGGAAATGAGATTGGTCAAGCAAGACCACAACAAACCCGTGCTGGCTATCCTTTAGGATGTTGGCGTCGGCCAGTCCATTAAGGAAGGCCTCTTTAATAAACCTTTCTAAGATCTTCCCCGGGATAAAAGTCAGGCTGATGGGCCTATAGCTAGCCAGATCCACTTTCCTCCCTTTCTTGAAGATAGGCACCATATTGGCCTTCTTCTTTGGGCACTACACCAGAGCGCCAGGAGTTTTCAGAGATCTGTGCCAGGGGCTGGGCTATGATACTCGCCAGCTCCTTGAGTACCCTGGGGTGTAGATTGTCAGGGCCGCCTGACTTGAAGGTATCCAGCTTCTCAAGGTGTTCCTTCACGAGGTCAGAATTAATGGAGGGCAGGGGCATGGGCATCCCATGGGACTGATGAAAGCCCGACACAAAGTACCCATTTAATAGGTTGACTTTTTCTTGGGTGTCAGTTGTCAGTTGCCCCATCTGTTTTAGCAGGGGTCCAATGTTTCCCTTGCTTTTCCTCCAGCTCCCCACATATCTGAAAAAGGACTTTTTATTGTCCTTGATGCTCAAAGATAGTTGGAGTTCAGTTGCAGCCTTGGCTTTCCTGGTTTGCTCCCTGCAGAACCGAACCAGTGCAGAATAATCCTCCTTGGAGGTGAATCCTGTCCTCCATGCTTTGTAGGCCTTTCTTTTTAGCCTCAGGAGGTCTGCTAGGTCCCTGGAGAGCCAGGGGGGCTGCTGTGCTGTTTTGCTGCCTTTCGTCCGAGATGGAATAGACTTAGCTTGTGCATTGAGGATCGCTCCCTTGAGGAGTAACCACTCTTTTTGAACTCCCCTCTCCCTGGGGTCATGATGCCTTAGGGCCTGACTGACAAGTCTCCTGAGCTTGTCAAAGTCAGCTTTTCTGAAGTCAAGGACTTCCATGTTGCTGACTGACTTGCCAGCTTTGCGGCAGATGGTGAAGGTGACCAGCTCGTGGTCGCTGTCACCCAGCTTCCCATGAATCACTAGGTTGCCGATTAGGTCATTCCCAGTAGCCAGTACCAGGTCAAACAGCGTTTTACCTCTTGTTGGCCCATAGACTTCTTGAGTCAGGTAGAGGTCATCCACGCATGAGAGAAAGCTTTGCTACCACTTGGATTTTGCTGAGTGATCCTCCCACGAGATGTCTGGGTAATTGAAGTCACGGTGACAACCATGGTCCTGGAGCAGGCGGCCTCAGCCAGTTCCTGGGTGAACTCCTGGTCAAGCTCAGGACTTTGGGTGGGAGGTCTGTAGTAGACTCCCACCGTTGTGTCCCTTGTGCCGTGTTCCCCATGGATTTTAAGCCAGAAGGTCTCCAGTCGTCCACCCTGGTCACCAGTATCAGCTTGCAGGGACATGTAGCTTTCCTTAACATAGAGGGCTACTCCCCCGCCCCTTTTATCTACATGATCCCTCCTGTATAGGGTATAGCCATCTATACCCAAGGTCCAGTCATGGGAGGAGTCCCACCAGGTCTCTGTTATCCCATGACATCATAATTATTTGCACTAAGCAGAAGGACGAGCTCCTCCTGCTTATTCCCCAAGCTCCTCGCATTTGTGTACAGGCAGGCAAGTGTCCCCTTGGGGGCTCTTGACTTGCCCACAGATTGTACCAGGGCTGGGGCAAGGGTGGGCTCTCTTAAGTGCCTTGGCCTGCTGGCAATATTTATTTCTAGCTGTGCTTCAGAAACAAGGTGTGTACTATATAGAAAGGTATGCTGCATGTGAGGAAATACAGTAATATGAACAGTGCCTGTCTAGCTATACTTCTGTTGCATGCTGTCTAGCATCTGAACCCTGTTCAGGAGGTGTCATCTACAGAGATGAGAAAAAAGTCAACCTCCATACCTTTACACTCCCTTGATTCTGTGCTGAGACTGTAAATAAAGAAACTAAATTACTGTTAGGTACAACGGATATCCCAGGATATCTGTCCACTGGCAACTAAACTAGGCTTAATAACCAATTTTACACAACATTACATAATTTTACATACGAAATAACTAGCTGATGAAAAAACTTTCAATCATTACTGACTACTGCAAGATACAAAAGGGCAGCAATTTACCAAGAACCAGTCAGTTTTTTGTATATTGGTAGATGTACTGGTGATATGTTATTTTGCAGGTTAACCTTCCTTTTCTGATTTACACAGATATATAATTAGCAATTTCATAATTTTTACCATTGATGATAAAAATTCCTACAGTCCTAATATTAGAATGAGTCTTTCTCCTCTTAAGACTCATGGTTAATTTATTTACTATAAGGTTTGGGAAATTAATTCATTAAGCTACTCAGTAATGGGGATACTATGAAGTACTTAAAGATACTGTACTTTTAATATCCAATTCTTTACAGATCACTGTCAGTAGAAAGCCAATACAGTGTGTCAAAAACAAAAATGAGACAATAGGGTAATAACATCCACCTCATTAAGGGCCAGACAACCTGGAGATGGCCAACCCTTTTTAATTATTCTTGCCTGCTATACTTCTGTTGCATGCTGCACTTAAGAGAAGTCTTACATTTCTCAATATCCCATTTGGAGTGCCACCTAAGTTACCAAGCACAGAACAGCAAGCAGTGACAAAAATGGCAACTGACACACAATCTCTACAACTTTGAATACAACTGGAAGCAGGACCAGTAAGCAAAGTAAAGTAGGGAATATTTATAAACCCAATACAAGCAACTTTAAAATGGCTTTCATGAATTATGGAAGAGACGATAGAATTTGTTAGGGGTGCACTGATAAAAATATTCTTGGCTAATACCAACAGCTGATAATTAACCAGCCATATCAGCTGATCCTGATTTGATAACCAATGTTAGTAACAGTGCAAGGCAGTTTGAAGTACTGACACAAATAAACTTTGTTTGCTTTGCATTCCTCTCTTGTGTGCACACACACACGGAAAGAATTTTTGCCTTCCTGCTTCTAGAAACATTTTGTAGCAAAATAAAAACAAACACATATTAGCTTTAAAACTTGTACTTTTAAAACAGAAGTTTACAGTATGAATCTATACACTTACATAATGATTCATTTGACAGCAGTCATTATAAAACTTAATATACAATTTATTTTCCAAAAATCACCCCAACAAAGTCAGAAAGAACGGCATAATAGTAACAATTTTGGCTTCAAAATAAACCCATGAGAAATGCAAATTAAGACATAAAAACTACAAAATACAAAATGTTGAGGTATGGTTTGTAGTGGTAGAAGCCATTGTAATAATAATAAGTTACTTACAGTAGTTGTAGTGTAAAAAGAAAAAAGACATATTCATAGCTTCCTCATTGCTAGCTCACTCAGTTTTAGAATAGCAAGTGTGTGAGCAAAAGATTTTACTTGACAAACATTTCTAATTTTTTGCACATCAGGTGATTCCTCTTCTCATCCACATGCGAAGCTGCATTGAACAGCCATTCATTCTCAACACTGCTGCAGAGGCCAGAGAGAAACTTCCATTTAGCTTCAGTCAAAATGGGAAAAATCAGCCTTTGTTGCCCAGTTTTTTCCTTTTTTTTTTGCATTGCTTGAAAGTGTGGGCTCACTCAGGTAGCTTTGTTTCTCAAGCATTACACTGCCGTTTACCGTATCAGTTTCTCCCCTACTGGTACTTTCCTCTAACATCTCATCATACATCAAATAAAGGGTGCTCTATTTTGTAGTGCTGTCATCTGCTTCCTTTGATTGCTCTGGGGTAGGTTCCATCTGTTCTGTGTCATTCCCAGTGGCTTGCATTTTTTTTCCAGGTGTGTGTCTTTGCGTAGCCAGCAGCTTTTTGCTATTATTGGTAAAGTACCTGTGACTGTATCTTGGATCCACCAGCAGTGCAATGCTGTAGACAGGTTCTGATTCAATTTCAGGAAAGCCTGTTTCCACTGCTTCCAGCAAAGTGATTTTCACGGTTTTCATTCCATGGACTTCTGTAAGATGTCCTTGAACCTGAGCCCGAGGACAGCTTCCTGAGTCTGGCCAGCAGGACTGAGGGGGAAGGTGTGAGCCTTCCTGGCTCCCCACTCTCCTCCCCTCTGCTCAGAGCAGGGCCACGGGACCATTCCAGGCCTGGAGAAACAGGGCCACTCCTGCCCCACAGCCAGACTCCAGATCCTGGGAGCTGGACTCCATTGGGGGGGGGGGGAGGGTAGGACCCCTTCCCCTCTTGGTGCTGCTGCTGCTGCTAGGGGCAGGGCCAGCCCCCATACCCCAAGGGGGAGGCTGAACAGATCCAGTCCTGGCCCTGGGAAGTGCAGGATCCAGCTGGGCTGAGGGGCCATGGGAGGACACACAGCAGGATAGAGCAGCTGCCCTGGCCCCTAGAATCCCAGGCACTGCAGACAGTCACGCTGGACTGGGCCAGGCAGCTCCACTCACCCCTCCCTGCCCCAGTCAGATCTCTGTGGCACTCACTACCTTTTACAAAGCTCAACCCAGCCCTAGCCTCCAGTCTGTGCTAAACCAGTGCCCAGTACACTGTGCCAGCTGCTCTACTCTGCTCCAGCCCGGCCCACCTTTGGGGAGATGGGGGTGGGGGATGGAGAAAAGCTCAGGCCTCTGCACACAATGTCACACTGACTTATGGGACAGAACTCAGGTCTGGGTGCATGGCCAGAAAGCATAATTATTGGTAAATGTTAATCTGCTACAAGGGTCCCCAAAAATTGATAACTCAGTGTCATTTCCCTTTTCTCAGTGCCAAGATGATACCCAACTGATATACCAGTATACCTCAAGAATTTGTTCCTTGAGCAATTTAGTAAGAAAGTTACCTCTGGTTGGTGGAAGAATTTATAATAAACTGCACGGAAAGTGGAGAGATAGTTAGCTATATTGGTCTGATGTCAGGCATAAGCAAGGGTAGAGGTGTACTAACTGAATCAAAGAAGCAAAAGCTTTCATAAGCAACAGCTCACTTAATCAGATGCTATGAAAGGACATACAGAAAGCAGGCTGTTAAATAGGACTGATTTAAAATACAGAGGACAAGGAAAATGGATTACAAGCCATGAAGAACATTATCCTTCATCAGCAAAGACCACATCACCAATGAGCTAAATAACACTGCTTTTAAACATCCAAGATTTATTCACCTGCTCTTCTACCAACTTCACATACTATACACTGTTACCTGCTCACAGTGCCCTTCTGTGGTCTACTTGGTACAAATTCCTATGCAATAGAATGAATGGACACCAACCTGATATCAAATCCAGAAATACACAAAAGCAGGTGGCAAAATCACTTCAAGCTCCCTGGGCATTCCATCGCTGACCTCAGAATAGCTGTTCTTATTACAAAAGAATTTTTTTAAAAAAAAAATCACTTGAACATGAAAATTCCAGAACAAGAAGCCATCCACAGACTGGATTGTGTTAAGTATGGCCTAAATAGGTATTCTTACCTCATTTTCTAGATTAGTTTTGTTCTTCTCTTCAAGCCCCTCTGCCTCTTTTAGTGCTTCCCCCTCTCCCTCCTTTCCCCTTTCCTCTCTTTTAAATTCAAATCACTCTTATTTGATAGCTTGTTCTCTGCATGTCCTTTCACAGTAGCTGATGAAGCAAACTGTCACTCATGAAAGCATATGCAGCTCTGATTCAGTCAGTCTATAAGGTGCACACCTACCCTGCCCTTCTGACTGAAAGTCAAGATGACAGCAGGAGTAAACAGGGTCCAATAAAATTAATCACAAGCCTTACTTTCAGATGCATACTTAATTCTTCTTAGAAACCTCACCTGGAATAAGACTTGGGAAGTCTTCTTTTCTTATTCATTACTTAGCAACATATTGCAGATTTTCAGATGGTTGAATCTCTGTATTAAATAGCCTGCAATATAATCCTCATTATAACAAAGCATATTTGTAGCTATTTCTGACATACTGTGCCACTGATTTATCAGCACTTTGCTTTATACACAACAGCCTCCCCTTCACCCCACAAGATTAATTTGTTCTGGGCAACTGCTATTAGAAAAATACTAATCTCTCAAATCATAAATTATAATCACATCCAAATAATCTGATAATAGATATGCCAAGCACTTAAGAAGTCAATCATTTCAATGGATGTAGTATTACTTTAAGTTTGCAAGTGATAGTATCAATTCTGAATCGTTTAAATATTAGTTTACAAATATTGCTTATAGCTTAATAGCATCATAGATGTAGCTTCACAAAGATATTGGCTCTAGACAGTAATTATATCCTCAGCCTAATGTTGCAGTTAATGGACACACACATTTCAATGATAATTGCAATGCCTGAATATGATAATGTGCCTTTATTAGCAGCTACAAAATAAAGCTGAGTTACAACCAAGTGCAGAACTGAACTATGCTAATTATTTACTTTTTAAGATTGCTTGACTTGTAATAGAAAAAAATATATCTAACAGCAGAGAACTTTAGTAAAGCCAAATATTTTGATTACAAATATGTGATTAAATACTGTTTATATAAATGTACATGTAGCTTGGAGATGTTTTGGAATAACAAACTAAATGCTGACTATCGCCATATAAGGTAGAGTTAACAACATCCAACATTCTCTCTTCGCATGCATTTCTGTACCAAAATTAAGGTTGACAAACATTAATTTGGTCCCTTGAAAACATCCTTTATGACAACAATTTTTAATTACATAACTCATCTTGTTTTTTGTCTATAGGCTCTTGGCCAGGCTGGTTCAAGGGATGGAAACTGCTCAGGAAATAAATCAGATTGATGTAGAGAATAAGGCTACCTGCCTTGAGGACCCCTGCCTCACTTACTACAAAACTTCAAAGATGTGTAGCAAATGGCACAAGAACTATACAGACAAAAAGAATACCCTTATAATTAAGGTAGATGAATACCAGACTGGAGAACAGGATTCCATCCCTGCATCTGGTACCATATACTTCCTTTATCCAATAAAACAGAATCACTAAACTAAGACTTCTGTACAATCTAACAGAGGAGGCAGACAAAATATTAGCCATGGGAGACCTCAAATACATAATATTCTGAAAAAAACTGAATACAATTTTAAATGACCAGACTGGACATGCAATATGAACTCTGCATTTGCACGATTCACTTAAAGCACCACACTGGCACTTCTTGAAAAATCCTACCCTTGCTTCAATGAACACTGAAGGATCCAGTACATTTAAACAGGCTGCTGGAACCTCTGGCAATAAGAAAAAGCCACACTATATTTTTGACTGTAAAGAGGGTTTAATCCTCAGCTACTGAACTCCAAAGAGGCCAGGAGCCACATGCTCAACAGCAGGAGTGGGCAAAAGAAAGCCTGCGGGCCAGATGCGGCCTCCCAGGCCATTCTATCCAGCCTATGGGGCCCCTAAAACATTTAGAAAATTAATATTTATCATCCCCTGGCTGCTTGTTATGTGCCCCTCAACGGCTTGCCAAAACTCAGTAAGCGGCCCTCCGCCCGAAATACTTGCCCGCCGCTGCTCCACAGGCTGCACCAATGAGAGCCACATACCATGGGGGCAGCAGGTCTCCAAAGTTACATGTCCCGTGTGTGTGTGTGAGGGTGGGTGCCTGCCCCCCAGCTACACTGTGCATACATGGGTGCTCTCCCACTCTGTTACACTGCATGAAGATGTGTGCTCCCCCATCTGCTGCATTACATGCATGCAGTAGGTGAGCACCCCCCACATATGCAGCACTGCACCCTATCTTACCTTTAGCTCCTTGTGGGGTTCCCTGCGGCACTACACTTCATGGGTGCTCTGGGATGCTGGTTCCCCCTGACACCGTGGGTGGGTTGCACCATGTTGCATTTCCTTGTCCCCTGGGAAAGGAAGAGGAGCCCCAAGACCCTGGCTATTCTTGCAGCCAGAGCAATAGGGGCAGTGGTGGCTAGGTGGGAACCTGGGGGCTGCTTGCTAACCCACCTCCCCACCAATGGTCACCAACTAGACAGCCCTGCTTTAGTCTTATGCTGGACTTCAGCTCTTGTGAAAGCACAGAATCAGAAAAATGGAGCATTTAGTGAAAAGAATAAATGGCAAAGCATCCCATGGCAACCTAGAAAGGAAAGGAGAAAAAAGGGACCTGTGAAAAGTTATGCTCAACCTACAGCCTCTGGGCTGGATGTGGCTGCTGGAACTGTATCTTCCACGCTCTGCGGCTCTCCGTGGGTCTGGAAATTTAGTGAAGGAGCAGTGGCAGCTGCAGCAGAGCTGCTGAAGGCTGTAACTGCTCTGTCACCACCACATTTCTAGACCTGTTGGAACCCCAAAAGACGAGATGACATGGCCCGTGCACCATTTCTGTGCCACTCATCTGGCCTGACTGGATACATTAGGCACCACTGATTTAGGAAGACAAATATCAGTTGTATAATGGTAAATCAACTGATTTGAAACAAATGTTTCATGCTCTGAACAGTTCACTGCCTAACACATGAAAACTCCACAAAGTTGCCACAGCATTTTAAAATAAACCAAATATCATGACTAAAATGATTATTTTTTGGATAGAATGTGAAATTTGGAAGTCAGAGAGGGTGTGGGGGGGGAAGCCAACAATATTAAATGCTTATGCTTGCAGTGTCAACACAGTTGACTTTCACGCATTTTGTTTTGTATATCTAGAAATCATACAAGACAGTATGGTACAAAATCAGTATGGCAAAAACCTCGTTTGTTCCAGCACACAAGGCAAACCTTTCAAAATTAATAGGAACAAAGGAGATATCCTAGGACTGTTGCTTCTAAAAAAAGGAGGATTACTTGGAAAGTCATTGTCTAGCACTGAACAGCTTCTGGTGTTTGTGTATTGAGCTCCGATTGTTCTGTTAAGAAAATTTACTCCCCTATACAGTTGTGTTGGGCTCTATAAATACAATTATTTATATAAGATATTTAAAAAAAGTAGTCAAAGATTTCCACACCGAATGGGAGCAGCCTACAAAAAAGAAGCCAAGGTAATGACTGGCAAGAAAAGTAGTCTGGGTCATAGAAATCCAAAGCTATATGCATCATGCTTCATGGCTTTACCACTTAGTCCACAGCCAAATGTGCACTCTCTCTCTTTGAAAGAAAATCTGAATGTCTGTACCATGTGAACATCAGTTCATTTGCAAAGCTGTTACAGCAGTGAACTTCTTTAAAAGTCCACATGAAAACGAATTCAATGAAGTTAGGTGGCTGTCACCAAGTGAAAATTCAAACCTTCAAATTAACTCCAAGTTTTCCAAACTGATCAGTAATCTTCCCTTGCTGAGGGCTATAAGAGTGTGTTAGGTGGAATGCCTAGTCCGCTTAGTTGGTATTTTTAAACATTTAAATACCCTGAATTTTCTCTCACGGGCACACAAGAAATATTCTATCTATGCACAGCAGGGTAGAAGCATTTAGAAACCTCTGAAGATGGTCTGCCTAAGTGTAAAGAATACTCCCAGCTTCATCTCCTGTAGTTTCAGCCTTGAGAAACGGATCAGTAAAGAACCACTAGTTTCTCACAAAAGGTGGCACCTAAAAGGAGTCCATATCCATGATAGGAATATTTTTCTGAGGATCACAAACAAGGTAAGATGACCATCAATGCCTTCATTCAATATATTGCCGACTCAGCAGCACTGTTTGAGCCAATATAAGACTAACTAGCTATCTGTCTCCTACAATAAAGCCCTACAACTGACTCTCTAGCCCAGGACTGTGCAACTGGTGGCCTGCACCACGCATGCAGCTCCCAAGGAGTTAAACTGCAGCCCCATGGCTCTTGGCCTGCTTGCCACTTTCCACAGGCTCCCCTTCCCTCCTCCAGCTTCCACTGCCTGCCCTGGGTTGTATGACCTGTGGGGCTGGGGGAGCCCATGGCCAAAGGGGACCCTGCGTAGTATATCTGCAACTGTGTGGGATATAGAGGCCATGCAGTAGTGCTGGGAGCCCATATGGTATGGCATAGAGGGGGCTCATGCAACCTGTCATAGCACATCAGAAGCCCTTGTGGTGCAGTGAGGGAGGGTTCACGAGTTGCTGCATACAGCAGCAGTGCCCAACTGTGGGTCACAACCCCAAATGGGGTCACAACATCAGATGGGGTGCTGATAAACAGGGATCCCAAGCGCACAGGTGATGTTTTGGAGGTGCAGGGAGGGTGGGGGGTCCACAAGCGACATGAGCAGGAGGCGGGGGAACACAGGCAATGTAGCGGGGGGGGCAGGGAGGCCAAAGCAACAGCAGAGGGTGCATGAGCCCCCCTGAGATTTCTGTGCCCAGTGGGGCATGGGGTTGCAGCTGGGCTGATCCTGGTCTAGCTCCAGCCAGGAGCTGCCTCCATGGCCCAGTGGGTGGGATCCAACATTGGAGGGAGCCCCATGCCCCATGGCTGCTAAGGTGAGGCATGGCAGTGTGGAGCTGTGCCCCTGCTGCTACCAGGCAGGCAGGGGATGCCTCAGTTTGAGCCACAGAGCCTCCTGGGGGAAGGCAGCAGGGAGGGGAGCCCCAAGCCCACAGCGGGCAGCCCAGGTCCTCTCCTCTCACCCCTCCCCATAGGCTCTGCTCTGTGCCACCCCCAATCTGGGCTCCGCGCTCTGCTCTGCTCCGACTGCAGCAGCCACTGCCTCCCACAGGGAGTAGCCAGGGCTCAGGCACTGCTCTGGGGGCTGTGAGGTGGGAGTGAAGGGCTATGCTGAGAAAATGGGCTCATGAATGGGGTCATGCTGAGGAAAAGTTTGGGAAGCACTGGCATAGAGGTAAGGGAGGGAGGACTCCCATAATGGGTTGGGAGCCCCTGCACTGCTGTAAGGAAGGCTCGCGTAGTTTGGCAGCAGTGGTGGCAGGAGATGAATAAAAATAATTGAAGGATTATAACTGGAGATGAATAAAAGAAGATAAGGTCATATAGTTAATAAATTAAATATTGTTTATAACAATTTTCATCAGCAAGACAAGCATACTGAATGCACCGAATAGTTAAGTGTATTTAATAATGTGTACTACTTTAACTCTAAAAACTGGTATTTTTAAAACCAATAATCATTTCTTTTTCTGGGACAGCTCTCTTTACAGTGTTTTGCTTATTCCTGTTTATGACTAAAGGTATTGCATGGAAAGGAAGCAAAATGTTCCTTAATCTGATCCAAATGTTGAACACACGGCAGTATCTAAGCAGTAATGTTACAATGCTTTGTTTGCTAGTTACTCCAGCACTAGTTATTACATACTGACATACTGCCTAGTTTTATGCAAGCTAATGGCTAACTTATATGTATTTATTCCAAATGATATGACCTATTCTTTGCTAATCAATAAGCTGGGAAGAACTTACCTTCCATATTCAAATTAATATCTACTCCTTTTTGCTTCTGACATTCCTTATCTACATATGACTCGCATCCAAGACAGCTGGAATAACAAAGCTAAAGTTTTCATCTGAAGAACAAAGGTTTGGCAGTAGATCTGGAAATTATGATGCTCTGTGGATGCAATCTCCAATGGAAGCCTCACCACTGACTTTAACTGACTTTAAGGAGTTTGCATCAGTAGCTTTCAAAATAAGAGCTTTGCCAGGGATCACAGCAAAGCCAAGATGTGACGCTAAAAAATAGTGGCACTATATTGAAATATAGTTTTTTTTTTACTTACTTCTGAATTGCATTTCAAACCAGAAATATCTACTTCTAACTCATTTATGTTATCCATAACTTCATTCCCTATGGTTCTGAAGTACCAGTATGCATACAAGTATCCTATTAAATAGCACAAGGTCTTTAGTAATTACAGTACATCTTAACATTATCTTTGATAAAACTTGGATATACCATGACTTCATTGCCTGCATAAACAGAGATAAATTGTCACTTCTAGTGTATGTTTTGAAAAAAATCATTCTCTATCCCTCTAACTGCACTGAGTCAAGTTGTACCTAGTTCTACTTGTGATGCTTCCTTAACAAAATAAATGTTAAACTTAAATGAGAGGCATTTCATGCAATCTGAAAAATATTCAGTTCAATTAAAAATAATTGATGCATGGTGAAATAATTCTTCCCAAAGCTGCTGTAAAATCTTCAAAAAATAAAGCTACTTAATAATTTTCATCTCCTACAGGCTAGAGAGAAGCATTATTGCATATTAAAAATTGGAGTGTGGTTTTCCCAGAGGTAAAAGAAAGTTATTAAAACAACCTATTTATTGTTGATATAACTATCCATTTGTGCTACACAAAAAGTAACAATTTCAGTACATTAAAAGAACAGCTAATTACGGCATAATTAGTATTTTCTGTATTTTGATAATTAGGGGTTAGTTGGCTATTCCTTTTCAAATTTTTATTTGATGCACCCTGACAATATCTTTAATGAGCAGCTAACACTATTGAATCCCTGATGGGTGAGGAGTTTAGTGACCACTACTACATTACTTCCATTTATCACTGCCTCTTTACCTATAAATTAAACTGGCCCTGTAGCTATGTTGATCTACTTTATATCAATTTCTTCATCCATATCAGCTGAATATGTATGGCATTAACCTCATTTACTAGTTGGGAAAAGCTGAATTAAAATGAGATCTAATTTCTAGTGCACAGAACAATTTCAAAACTGCCTGCTAATTTCCACCACCTGTCAGTATGGCCATTTTTACTTTCTTGTAATGAAATAAGTGTGTGTGTGTGTGTGTGTGCGCGCGCGTGTGTGTGTGTGAGAGATGAAATAAGTGTGTGTGTGTGTGTGAGATGAAATAAGTGTCTGTGTGTGTGCGCGCGTGCGTATGTGTGTGTGTGTGTGTGTGTGTGTGTGTGAGATGAAATAAGTGTCTGCGTGTGTGTGTGCGCGTGCGTATGTGTGTATAAAGGCTAATGATTCATACATCATGTACAGGCCAATACCTGAAGTCAATGGGGCATTTACCAGACTCTGCACATGCAAGAATTCTATTATATATACTGCGCTGCAGAATCAGGACTGAAAGATACCACATTCTATATGGCTGTGTTGGAGTGCTGTTGCAGCTGTGAGGGTCCAGGAAATATGCAACAGATATTGATTTTTGTAGGTGATATCTTTTATTGGATCAACAGCATGGCTGGGATAGACTTAGCACATTTGAAAGCTTGTCTACATCTATCCTAACCATAAAAGGAAATCACCCATAAAAATCCTTGCCTCTCACAAATTCTTTACGTTTATTTACTGTTCATGGTAGCTTTAATATTGTTATGCCCATGGAGACGGTAATCAAAGAAGTTTACATATTAATGAAATATAAGCATAAGCCAACCAAGTATTGAGATGCTGCATTAGAGAATGCATCTGCTTATAAATCAGGAAGTTTTTAAATTATGTCAGCTACCCTTGGATTATACTTTTAACTATCATAAGATACATTTACCCAAGGCTGAAAATTATTCCAAAACCAACATTTTTTTTGTTTCATTCTCCCCTTCAAGCACATTGTTGTCTAAATGCTAACTATACTTAGTATTGTTTATTATTAGGTAGTTCCATTTTCCAAAAGCTCATATTTCAAGTTTGAAAGTTTAATGTTTTCAAAAATATCTTGCACAAATGTAGTTCTAAGAATTATTTTAATAACCTGACATTCTTTACATTGCCTAGGTAAACGGTGCTCAACCTTCTGGCCCTGCAGGATAGATGAGCGGTGTGCTGCTGGTCCATGGGCTGGATGCAGCATGGGGTTGGTCTGCAGGTGAAATATGGCATGCTAGCCTGGCCCCATGCACCAGATCAAGCCCAGAAAAGCCCCACATTCCAACATAATCCAGCGCTCAGAGCTGTGTCATCAGCCTTCAGGGTACCCCACGGGTCCACAAATTCAGCAGTTGGGGAAGCTGTGGCAATTAACATGAGCAGATCCCTGCCAGAAAATTTCCGGACCCATGGGGAGTCCCACAGACTGGGCAACACAGCCACAGGCGGGAAGTTGAGCACCACTGGTCTAGAAAACAGTGACCTTTAAATTTAGTACATAACCAGATATCTTTCTGGCCTACCCCACCCTGCTGCCTACCAAAAGTAGTAGTTAAACCACTTTACAATCCTGTT
This sequence comes from Crocodylus siamensis, assembly GCF_052110815.1. Lineage (NCBI taxonomy): Eukaryota > Metazoa > Chordata > Crocodylia > Crocodylidae > Crocodylus > Crocodylus siamensis. Next base: position 31,551,207 of record NC_143404.1, on the reverse strand, counting down.
CCAACTCACCACATTTTAAAATAAAAAATTATAAGAGATTAGTTTCTACCATTTAGCTTTTCATAACTTCTACCTGCCTAAGAGATAATGCTGAGCTGGGCTAGGTTCCTTGAATTTCTCAGCTGGCACATACAAAAAGGCTATCGAGAGAGCTCACTGGACTAGCATGGAGGAGTCCTCAGACATTAATTAGCATACTCTGCTCTTACTCATCCACTTTCTATCTCTGATTGTCTTAATTTGTGGCACAAAGTATGACAGGGCTTACCAGAGCACACTGTTCCCTAACCATCCACAGCTGGTAAGGGGTCCCTTGGGAACTCTTGCCATCTGGTATAAATTCAAAGCAGCTTCACAGACTGCTCTTAACCCACAATGGGACTGGAACAGAGAAAGGAAGAAACAATCAGGAGACTTTAATTCCCTGATGGATTCCTATTGTATCCTAAGTAGACAATGTGGCTCACTGCATTTTAAGTTGGTGGGGGGGTGGACTTTCCCTTTTAAAAGAGTTAAGTAATAAAAGAAAATGGACACATACTTTTGAAACAGTAAGACACAGTATTCTCTTGCATACCATAAGCCCCAAATAAGACTTTGTTTTGGGAAGGCAGAATAAAGAAAAGAGATTTTTCCCAAAGTCTTCCTTGCCACAGCATGCAGTGGCTGAATGCTCCCAGGCACATGCACAAGGGACACAGTATACAGCCAAATGCCAGAGGTTAAACCCTCACAGCCACTACCGAATTGCTGTTGCTCCGCCCTTCCTGAATGCACCCAGGAAGGCAGTGAAGTTCCACGAAGCACTGACGCAGGCAGTCATTACAACATCCCTCTGTCTCCATTCTGGCATAAAAATCAGCTTTGTCACTTAAAAACATATACCCCAATTTTGAGTGACCAATATTTGGGTGTATGCAAGTAAACATGGTATATACCTGATTAACTGATAAACTTGCCTTAAAGCCTCATCAAGCATATACATGAAGAGATCAAGAGCTAGGCCTGGTCTACATACAAGTTTCCCATAATATGTATGTTGGTAGCAGCAGCAGCGGCAATCCCTCAATTCAAGGATGATCTCTACCATGGTTCATTGATGGGTCTAGAAGCGACTTAAAGAGTTCAGTCTTTGAGCCACAGATCCATCTGCAAATGTTGAGTCTTTCCACTGGCAGAGTAAGCCATAGGTTGAGATTCCTCTCTTTTTCCTTCCTCCACTCTCTCTACTGCTTCAAGGACAAGACACTAACTCAAAGCAGACTGCCACTTGCTTGAGGTTGTGGAGTCATTGGAGTTAGTTAGCAGCCAGCTCCTCCCAGCTGCTGATGCTGGCATCTGTTGTCTTGAGGTATGCCTTGAATGTGTCCTTGTAGTGTTTCCTCTGGCCAATGCAAGATCTCAGGTCACAACCTGAGCTGGGAGTAGAGCACTTGTGCTAGGAACTAGGCATCTGCACACAGTCTCTGGTCCCCAAAAGTTGGTGCTAGAGGATCACTGACACAAGGCTGGTAACACTGGCTTCAGCAAGGAAGCTGGCATTTGTGTGGCAATCTTCCCAACTGATGTAGAGAATGATACCTCTGGTGATACCTCTCCAGACCCTTGAGATGAAAACGTTAGGTTGTTAGTGGTGGCAACATTGGGAGGGGGGGAGGGGGGGGCGGGACCACATTGCTATATATGGAAAGGCATTCTCTTAAACGCTTCAAATCTCATTCTGGCATGAAGCTCCAATATGGCCATGGCACGGCACTCGTGTCAACTGCAGTTGTGCTCCCAAACAGCCATTTCAGAGGCAATGAGTTTGTTGACAGCCTGGTTATCATGGATAATTCTCAATGACTGCTGAGTGGTCTTGTTGTCTTAGATGGTAAGGGCATGTATTATCTCTGTCTGCCTCCAGCTATTTGACTACTGTTCAGATGCAGCAGAGGACACTGTGTGTGAAGGCCACTGCTAGCCTCTTCCAAAAAGTTCTTGATACTGTTCTGCTAAAGGAGAACCAAATCATTAAGACAGTGGTCCAGCAAAATGAAGATGCAGCATGCCTTTGCACAGGGCTGTAAATAGGCAAGTTCTATGATCCCAGATCATTGTGGGGTGAGGAACAAAGCACTGTGGAATGCTGGTAGACAAGCCAAATCCCCATCATGCTTTGCTGGAGAGCGCAAATGTAACCAAGTACTTCAAGGCTCTTCCTATTTTCTTCCAGGGTCATTTTTAAGATGGATTGGCCTTATCTGAAGCATTTCATAGGCTTTGTACATCTGTACTTTCACCTTTTGGAATGCTTTAAAGGTGGTATGACTGTTCATTAGGGCTGTGTGAAACTTCAGCAGCCGTTTCATTTTGGAGGTATTTCATCACCCAAAACAAAAAACGGAAGGCTCTGAAACATCTCTGAAACATTTTGGACATGTTTCGGAGGAGGGCTTGCAGGGAAACAAACTCAGAAGAGGGAGGGGGAAGAGGGTGGGAAGGACTGCTTCTAATTCCAGTGCTTTGGGGGAGAGATGGCAGCCTGCTGTCAACCCATGTGCAGATCCGGGGGCTTATGACCTCCGAGAAGAGTCCAGCACAGCCCTATAGACCCTCCTTTTAAAGGGCCTTGAGGCTAGGAAGTGCCAGGAAGGGGATGGGGCCAGGCAGAGCAGCCATGGGGGCTTCTCCCATGGCTCCCCCACCTGGGGAGAGACAGGCACAGCCAGAGGAGTCGCAGCTGCCTGGCTGTGCCTGCCTCTCCCTGGCTGATCCAAATCAGTGCCAAAACAGCGTCAAAATTCCTAAACAGATTCAGCCAAATCGAAACAGAACAGTGATCCACAACACCAAAATGAATTACTGTCCCTCCAAAACAGATGACTCTGAAAAAGAAACGAAACATAACCATTTCTCACAACCCTATTGTTCATATCCTGATATCACTATCCTGACAACCCACAGGATACTAGGGCCCTGCCACCAAATTCCACTGCACAGAGCCCTAGTGGGGATACATTCTGGTGCCAGAGGGCAAGTGACAGTTGCACTGAACCCTACAGCTCCCTGACACCTCTTGCTCTGTCATCAGAGGTGGGTCCAGATCTGACTCATGTGGAGCACCATGGCCAAATTAATTTAACTCTCCTGGTTTAATACATTCAGGGAACCAGTTATAAGCTCCACTAAGAAAACTTGCCAAAAATGTGTATTGCACATCCTTCCTATAAGAGCCACAGACTAGCACACACTGCATCTACTGCAACCAGTTCTGTTGTACTTTGCCCACATTAAGAACTGCATTAATTGAACAGAACTCTTACAATTATCATACCCAACATGCAACAACTTGATTTACTCATGGCAATATCAAATTAGAAGCTAAGAACCCCCAAACCACTCAGCAATGATGTCTCTCTCAAAACCATCACCAGCCAAATCAGTTTTCTTTTTAAGAGAAGAGTTTGGGATGTATCTATGAAAGCCTTCCTATTATTCTTACATGTAGGGGACAGTCCTACTGCCTTTGACTTGAATAGATATATAACAGGCTGATCTGCTCCCTTAAGAAGGGACTGCCCACCCTGTGAAGGGCATTCAGCTCTGGGCCTTCTGATAATGAGGGAGTGTCCCACATTAAAAACCTCAGAGGAGAGGACTGAGAGAGGAGATTATGAAGGGACAGTTTGAGAGGATGAAGCAAGCAGAGACTGCTGCCTACTACAAGAAAAGGCCAGGCTGGTGTGATGCAAGTCAGAGCCAAAGGGTTCCTACAGGGTAGAAGCATTTTTATTTTGTTAGCTTATTCTTGAACTTGTTTGTTGCTTATGACGACTGACTGAGATGCTCCTAAGAGAGTAGAGCTGCCTGGTGAAGACAGCTAGGAAATCTGCATACAAAACGTCTATGTAAGTGCTTACACTCCACCAAGGCACAAAGAGTCTTGGCCCTATATTCTGGTTTGGAGTAAGTGACAGCTCAAAAAGCATTACCAAGAAAATGAAATCTGTTAACCAATAGTTGTGACTAAAATTAAACATTCAATACACCACCACTATCAGCAGTACTTCCCCCAAAGTATCCTTCTCCAGTTGTGGATTACTGACCATTGCCAGCAGGCTCTGCACTTGCTTGTTGGTCCCCAGAGCTCTTGCTGGTTACTTTGTGCTGACTTACGTCCTGATGCAAGACTGCTTAAAAAGACAGATAAAAATACATTAATAACTTCCTTATTTTTGCTTTTCTACAGAAGCATATTTTGTACTTCCTATGGGAAAGTTATATAATTATGGATGATGGGGGTGGCAACCTGATCATACTTCGAGATGTGAAGGCTCGAAAAAAAAAAAACCCCAAAAAAATCAAGGAAAAAAATAGTTTTCCATTTTTTCCGGGAACTTTTTTTTGTTTTTTTCCCCTGAAAAATTGGAAAACTTGAAAATTTTTAGAAAAATTAAAAAAAACCTCTTATGAAATATTTTCTTTTAGAATGATTAATAAAATGTTTAAGACAAGGTGTTCATATTTTGTTTCCTTTTACTCCCCTAAAATGTTTTCTAATAACTATGTAATGGGAAGACTTTTATGTAAGACTAGCTACAGTATCAGATCACTAACAATTCCTGTACGCCCAGGACAAGCAGTACAGTACAACTCTCAAATTCAAAAGCAAGATGCATTTCTGCCCTTAGGGGGCACTGCCATTTTCACAAGAGAAGGAAGAAGGATTCAGTGCTGCCTTTGCTTGTGGACTTTCTCAATTGTTGACTTTTGATCCAGAGGTTGGTGGATCTGCTCCTGTCCTCCTGACTAGGCCTCAAAGGACTGGGAGTGGACACTGGTAGCAGTATCCATTCCTTCCTGTAGAGATTAGAAACAAGGAGCTTATTGCTCTGCTTGCTCAAAAGCCTCAGGAGAGGAGACAGAGCAAGTCTAAAGGTTTTTGAGTTGGAAGGAACCTGCCTCCTCCTGGCCCTGTGACCTTGAGATCCACAGCAGTACAGAAGCAGCTCAAAGAACCTGAAAGAAAGTATACTACTTTACTGAAAAGTAAGTTTAAATTTTTTTTGTTCACAGTTAACTCTAAGGAGGCCTCTCCTCCATCCATTACTAAATTTGTACATGCTGTAGCTTAGTGTTTATATATGCAAACTAGCCACTACATTACATTTTTTTTTCACCCTCAGCAAAATGGTGTGACCAACTTCTACCATAAGGAAACACGTCCACACTGCAAGTTGTTCTGAGGAAAAAAATGTGCCTTGCAAATACTGTCAAATTAAATATGCATTTCCAAATGTTACTAGGATGATCAAACATATCCTTGCATGTAAAAAGTGTCCTGCAGACATTAAAAAATCCTTCATGGGTATAAACAAGGAGAAGGTAGATCCTGATGATGAAAGTGCAAGTAGTTCTTCCCAACGTTCTCGATCCAGAAGTTGTCCTACTACTGCTGCTTCTTCTATAACATTAGTATCACAAAGGGCTGCCCAATCAACCTCCTCAAGTAACAAAATATTACAACTAACTGTATACAAAAGACTCTCAGTAGCTTCATTTGTGGACAAGATGACACCTGAGGATCAGGAAAAAATTGACCAAGCTCTTGCAAGAGCAATATACTCTTCTGGGATGCCATTGTCAATAACTGAAAATGCATCCTGGCAGGAAGCTTTTAAATTACCAAGACCATCATACCATTTGCCCAGCAGACATTCTTTGAGCAAGCCTCTTTTAGAGTCAGAATATGAACATATAATACAATCTGTGCAAGGAAAAATCAACGAAGCACCGTGTCTTGCAGTACTTACAGATGGATGGACAAATGTGCAGGGAGAAGGAATCATAAACTGTGTGATAACAACACCTCAACCAGTTTTTTTTTTTACAGAAGCCTTGAAACAGGAGAGAACAGGCATACTGCAGAATATATCAGTAGTAAAATAGGTAAAGTCCTACAGAAGATTGGGGGGTGGTAAAGTATTTGCTTTGCTGATTGACAATGCAAGGAACATGAAAGCAGCATGGGAGATCATAATGGATATATATCCACATATTACTGCAAAAGGATGTGCAACCCATGGGCTGAACTTCTTTCTTAATGACATCATGAAGTTGGTCACTCTGCAAAAGATCTATAGAAGAGCAAAAAATGTTAAGACACGTAAAAGCTACTCATATTGTAGCTGCAGTCTTTAACAAGAAGCAGGAAGAAATCTGGGCAAATCTTTAGTTTTCAGAAGTCCATGAAGATGATAAAAATGAAGGATAAGAAGAAGCGGAAACTGCAGATAATGATAGTTCAGAAAACAAGACTGATTAGACAAAGTTTCATGTGGCAAAATTTGTATTCAGTGAGTCTTGGTTATCCATTTCCTTTTCTTCCTCTGCTCTTTTTCTAAAAATGAGGGCTTTCTGTATCTGCTTGACATTGTGGAGGACATTTAAGTCCTGAAAACGTAATAACTTTCTTGTTTTACTATAATGTTAATGGTTTCTTCTATTTTCAATTTTAATTTTTTCCTGCTTCTCCTAATCTGGCAAAAACTAAGAGATGATAGGTTCCTTAGAGTTCAGCAGCTTGTAGTTCCATTTGTAACAAAAATTAAAAACATTTTAAAGTAAATTCAATTAGTAAATTTGGAATAATTGTCTGAATAAACTATACGTTTAAATTTAATAAATATACCAAACATAATAATTTTATGAGCAAACCAGGTTATACATAATGCATTTTATGTTCTTAAAGTAGCAAAGTGAATTTAGATCTGTAAAAAGTGCTAAGAAAATAAGAATTGCATATATTTCAATTTTCTCCAAAATTTCCACTTCTTCCCTTAAAAACCCAGAAAAATAGGTTTTTTCCCCCATGGCTTCAAAATTTCCAGAAATTTGACATCCATACTGTCTCCAAATTACAAACCATATACTAAAAAAAGTCTGAGAAAGCCCATTCCAGGGCAATTCTAACCTCCCACCTTAATTTCACACGTATAGACATAGAAAAATTTTAACCATAACAGTGATGACTATTAGAGAAGTAAACATCAAGAGAAGTGTTACAATCACCGATGGCTTCCAATACTTGCAAGCACATATCAACAATGTCTCAAACAAAATCACCAGCAGGACGAGATTTTGCACTAGTGAAACAGGTAAGCACTCCAACCTGTTGCTGATTCACACCCAAAAGGATTGTAATTTCAGTCTGACACAAGTATTGCACAACCCCTTCTCTTCTACTCCAAGCTGCTAAAGAGCTAGTTGGGGTGCATATCTGATTAAAAATTAACCTCAAAACCTACCCAAGGTTGCCAACTTAAAACATTTTTTACTGGCAATCTGCAACATTTTTACTGACAACCAGACATTTCTTTTTCTTTTATTGATGTGTATTTTACATAATGTAAATGTAACCCTTCTACCAGGCCCAGGACAAGGGCCAAGTTCTAATCTGAAGCTTTAACACCAATCATAGTAAAAAAAAGTTTGGTTGTCAGTAAAAAGTTTGCAGATTGTCAGTATTTTTTTTCTTTGGGTTGACAACCTTACTTGACTGAAGCAATGGTTTTATAACTTGCTGCTTCTACCCGAAGAGTCCCTACTCATCCGCACAACCCAATACCCCAATTGTACCCTGCATGGTGCTATGCTTCCTCCCCTGCCACCTTACCACCACTAGCCCCACTCCCCCCACCCTGGCCATAAAGAAGAACTACCGTCTGTCTACCTGCAAAGTAAGCAGCATTACATGTGAGGACCGGAGACAGCAGCAGCAGCGTGGGAGAAAGGGAGAGGAGGACTGGGTAAAAAGACAGCTTCGTGGACAGTTCTGTGCTTCCACTCAGACACCAGGTGGCACTGCTCTACTCTGTCCATGCATCAAGGCCTGCCTCTAGTCTCATTCCACAGGGTTTCAGTCAAGCTCAGGACTCCTTACTGATTGCTCCTTTTTGGTTTCTTTTTTTTTTTTTCCCCAAGCAGACTTTACACGGACATTTTTAGGCTTGTTATTGATGAACTGTCAGTAAATGTATGGAAAATTGGTAACACTGAAACCCCTCCCTATGTTTGATCAATATAGTGCATAGTACAACAGAAAGGACTGTTTTGAACATGCATGTTACTTCCATCAAATATTCCTGACACAGATCAGCTAGTTCATTTCTGTATTATCAGACAGGAACAAATTTACCTAGGTCATGCCCAAAGATATTTTGTTCAACCTCTTCTAAAAAAAAAAAAAAAAAAACACAAAGAAGTTTCCATGACCTCACTAGGTATCCTGTTCCAGTGCTCGACTGTTCTTATGGGTTGAAAGTTTTTCTTAATATCTTAACTGAAATTTCCCTTACTGAAAATTAAGTCAATTGTTTCTCTCCCAATTCTCTATGGACATAGAGAACAACTGATCAAGGCACTCTTTATAATAGCCTTTTGCACATTTAAGGACTGTTATTAAAGTCACCCCCCACCACCCAGTCTTTTTTCTGAACTAAACAAACCCAATTCTGTGACCTTTCTTCATAGGTCATGGTTTGTAATTCTATTATTGTTCCTATTGCTCTTCACTGCTAAGTAGAGTGGAATAATTATTTCCAATTCTTATACATACAAACCATTCTTGTTAATACATCCCAGAATAAGATATGTGGGGGGAGGGGAGGTTGTTTTGTTTTTTTGCAACAACACCCCTTTGTTGATTAATTCAGTTTCTGAATCCCTAAAGCCCCTGGGGCAGCTGTCCCTACTTTGTATTTGTGCTTTTGACTCTTTTTTTTTTAGGAGTAATACTTTGCACTTTATTTAATTTAATCTTACTGATTTCATATAATTTAAAATATAATTCAAAATATTTTGAAATAGAGTCCACCAAATGGTTACAACCCTTTTCAGTGTGGTTCATGTACACAAGTAATAGTATAAATGCATACTTGTATAGTTTGTCATAAGCTAAGAATACTGAATCACTTCTAATAATTGGAGTCACTTAAAGTAGTAACATAAAAGCCAGACTCTTATTTCTACATTCCTTAAATGTCTTCTAATTGCTATTTTGGCACTTGCACATGGTTTCTGATCCTACTCTGCATGCACTGTAGACATGCAAGTGTCCACATGGCTACTGGGCACGCACAGTAGCCTGCACTCTGGCCAGGCAAGTACACAGTTCCATATGCTAGCCCAGATGTATGTAAAAATCACAACACTAACTGGGTAAAATCCTATGATTAGCAGATGGTAGATGCTAGAGAAGAACACTCACCCAGGAAATGGGAAGCCCAGTCCCACTTCACCCAGAGGATATCTGAATTGACATCTCACTGACTTCCTAGCACAGTACTCAAACTATAAGACCACAGGCTGGGCATCATTGGTTTCCCTGCACCCTCAACTCCAGCCCTCCTTTTGAAGCTGGTCTGCTGGGCAGCCAAGACATAGAGAAATGTGGGGTCAAGAAGAAAAAAAGCTAGTGGAGGTGTACTCAGTGACATGGCTACTCCTCATGAAGCAAGGGGGTCCTAGGTTCTAGTCCTGGACACCTGTTCCCAAAAGGACAGAAACTTCTCCATTGTTGTTCATTAATCTTATCCAATGACTATTAAATGAAGGTGGCAATTGCTCAGTTTCAGGAGGAGGACCAGATGTCTGACCTATGGCCTGGTAATTACTGCACTGTGCTAGAATGTCAGAGGACTGAATGTTCAAACACCCTCTGGGCAAAGGGAGCTAGAACTTGCATCTCCTGTTTTCTGGGCAAGTGTCCTAACTGATAGGTTCTTAAGCTAAAACGTGGGAGTTCCTCCTGGTTTTTGCCAGGTTAAAATTTGGGAGACAGATTCAGGCTATGTACAAATATTTGGTTTCTACTAGGATAAATCACTACTCATCTGGAAAGAATAAGTGTACAAATGTTCCAGCTTTTTCACCCAGAGCAAAAATGGCCATTCTGGGAGAGAAATAACCTGATTCCAGCAAGGTAAAAGTTGGTCACAGGAGAGTTTCTCTTTGAAAAAGGAACATCTGAAAACTTTCCTGTAGCTTAACTCCTCAGGGGGGACGGAGGACTAGGAGGAGTGGAGTCCTGGGGAAAGACTCCTGCGCCTTACAGAAACTAGGGTCACACTGGTCTGGGGAAAGTGCAGGGGGCAGCTGCTCCAAGCTCCACCCCTAGACTGGTGGGGGAAAGGAAGGGAGAAGCAACTGCCAGCTGTTCCCTGAAGGCTCCTCTATACACCAGTCCCCAGAATGAGGGACAGACTATGCAGGAGGCTTTGCTGTGTTGCTTCATTCACTTGGCTCTCAGGTCTGCCTGCTTCTCATACTGGAGTCCCTGGTGTGAGAAGCAGGCAGGGGAGCTTTGCCCAACTGTTTCAATCCCCACAGGGACAGAAGGACTGACAGCCTCACACTGGGATCAGCACAGTCCTGGAAAGCCTTAAGGAGCAGGAAAGAGGGGGCATTTGCAGAATGAATGTCTGTACTGCTGCCTCTCCTGGAATCATTTCTAGCAGTGGACATTTTCCACTGCCAGAAGCGAACATTTGTATAGGACCTCAGAAGTAGTTGGTTATGCACAGTCTATGTACATGGAATAGGATCACATACTGCATGTAAGTGCCAAAACTGGATCTGTCCATTTGGACATATACACTGAACCAGGATCCTGCCTAGTGTTCTGTTTAATAAATAAGATTTTGACTACTGATGTAATACATCAAATTTCAATATTAGAAGAACAGCAGTGGCTGATAGTGGAACAAATGTGATTTAAAAGCCACATGTACTGTTCCCTGTACTATGTTAGGACAGCTGAAAATACCCAACTTCAGCGCAGCATAGTGCTTTTCTAGCCAACCTGTTTTTTCCTATGCCAACATGCCCATATCCACAACATAGCACCAAATGAGGGGTGAGCCTCTCTGAGCCAATTACAAGTTTAGGACCAAATACCTCAACAAGGCAATAGCAATTAGAAACATATTAGACAGGTTCAAATGCAGAGCCCAGTGCAAAGAATATATCCTTATAACTTTCTTTTAAATGGCAGCATCTGTGCAATTGTACCAACAATATGGAAAAGAATCATGGGGGAGATCTTTAAGGCTTTTGCTGCTGACTTACAGAGAAAACCCTGAAGGTTCAATTAATGAACAAATACGTAGACTTGTATTCACTGAATTATGAAGACACCCTTTTCTACAACCTACAATATTTGATATGTGATGTTTTTCTTGATTATAACGTGAGATTTTGGTTAAAATATATATTTTAAATCGCCCTAGACAGTGTTGAATAAGTCTTGTAGTTAAATTGGATTATTTAACTTTAACCATTGACTTTCTTTGTATATGAGCATAAGATGAAATTTAAGAATATTCACGCAAAGTATTTCAAGCTATAGTTCAATATGATTGAAACATGCAGACAATCCATTATTTGTTCTGTAAATAAAACTTTGGTATATCTATCTATGCAATCTTGAATATTTATATAAATGGATATTAACTTAGTCATTTGATATATATTTGTTTTTTTTCTTCTTCCAAGTGTAAATCCTTTTATTGCATGTTCCTAGATACCTGCTAGCAATATATAGTACCAGAGGATTTACAACTGCAGGGATAGAATGCCATCTGCTGCTACATGTGTTGCTACAGCAGGAGAAAACAAAAAGGAGATAAACACAAGTTTTTTTTCTTGGTTTTCTCACATACGTAACATATAAAAATAAGCTTTTTGTTTCCTTAAATAATCAACTTCAACATGACTGCATGTACAGGGGTCTTCATGCAAGAGGCTCATTAGAGATCAAGTACGTAATTTCTGTCACCAACTGAAAACTCAGGCTCTAGATCCACACAGAGCAAACCCCCCCACCACCATTCAAAGGTCTCTTCTGATTTAAACTTCACAGGAAAAGTCCTCAGAATGGACATTTCTGGAAGGAACCTAAAGAATTATCTTTCTTCACCTAACTTTAGATGTAGATATGAAATGATCTGGGATAAGAATACTTGTGCTCAAACCAAGAAGATTCTATTCATGTCTGAAAGGCTGTAGAATTGAGCCTTGCATAAGAGGAAAAAAACCAAACTAATGCATCTATAAATTAAATTATGCCAGTGGAAGATAAAGTCTGGCCACAAATGGGACCTATAATGGAAGCTTGATTGCAATTAGGTATGAAGCAGTTCCTAATACAGTAACTAGATTGTGAGGTCTTGAGTAGTTATGACATTTGTAGTTTTATATACAACAAAAGACTTACTGACGTGTCAAGTTACCAATTGGGTTGCCTATAAGAGGAGCTCCAGTCAGAGGTAGTGTACTTTGCTCGAAGGGTCAGTGGGTTGAATGCAGGCACATTAATTTGGGAACAGTGAAACCCTACACATTTCTTACCTCTCTTCCCTTACCTTTTTAAATAATTTCTTACAAAAACTCTCCAATAAATCTTAGCAATACTTCAATCAATAGTTAGCCATTTAAAAACATGCACAGTAGTTATGGCACCCATTTTATGATTTCTCACTTAGAAAAAATAAACTGTTGAACCTGATAATCTCACATAAATTAAGCTGTGGTTTAGTGAGCAAGAACTCAAGCTATATATCTGTCTGTTATACATCTTTCTGGAGTTCCAAGCACTTAAATGTTGACAAAATTATTATTTTTTTCACTTTTATTTTACCCACATCCAAATGATTTTCCCCAATCATTCTTCTGCACTAACCCAACATCACCATAGTCATAGAAGCCAGAACCTCTGATGGACTAGCAAAGGAGATGCTAAAAAAACATGCCATTCACTTGCAACACATTAACCTGTCATCTTCAACCAACTTCAGTTCAGACAGCAAGATCCCAAACAGAACTATATACAAAAAGTTTTTAGACGCTAGAAAAATTAAGACAAGATCCAGTATTATTGGACAGAATAGTAATTACAGCACAATCCCAGTTGCAGTCAGTGGGAGTTTTGCCAGCGAAACAATAGAAGAATTGGACCCAAAGCGATTATTCTTTTCACTCTTATTTTTGAACAATGCATAGTTTGTATTTTTTTAAAAAATCACAACTCAGCTTTGACACTTGAAAGGAACACTTAGTTTCCATGAATAACAGTAATTCAGCATAGCGTAAAATTTTATTCTTCGATATCAGAGCGAGGAGCCATTCAATAAACCTTAAGTACAATTCACACCCAAAGGGGATAAATTCTTGGGATTGGGACTGTTCACCAGAAAGCATAGGTACAGCACTACATAAGTAAAAACAAAATCTCAGTCACTGTCAGAAGTCTTGCTAAAGATTTGCTCGGGGCTCAAACAAAATTCTTTATCTTTCTCAAGATCAATTGATCTCGTCTTACTGACGCTCTCTTTATAACATCTATATTACGACTGTCCCCTACAGTTAAGGTGAATTAACTGCTGCTTCTTCAAAAATGCATCTTACTTTTCCCTCTCCCCTATTTAAAATGCAGAAAACCAAGTAAAGTGAGAAATACAGTGGAAACTGCATAAATGAGTAACTGTCAAAAGAACAGAACTATTAAAAGAATAAATCTTGTGTACCCTGCTGTGAAATATAACATAATATAGCAGAACCCAGTTAAATGTTTGAAATAAAAATTGAAATGCAAAGTAACCTAAAAGAGTGTAATGAATACAACTGTTACAAATGTTAACTCTCTGCATGCTGAACCTTGAAAAACATGTAGCAGTAAATCTTTATGGATAATTATGAGACTAACTTAAATAACTTAAGCTTAATCATTCCCAAGCTAATTTCTTCATTTTCTACTATGGCATGTATTCTTACGCAAACATTTAATCTTTACATCATACATGGACTTTTCCATTTTAACTTCAGCAAAGACTTACCTTTGAGGTACGCTGGAGCTGGTCCCCTACATATGTTTTACGGAACTGATCCAAAAACCATAGAATTGCAAGTTCTACTTTTTCATTACTAGACCGTGGTAACTGGGCATCCATCAAGGATATCAGCTGAAAAACTCTAAACAAGGGAAACATTTTCAGAAGGGATTTTCAAACAAATTGTTTCATTACTTTCATTTCTTTTAGACACCTTTTAATACTTTAATCAGCTTGCACAGCATTCCTTTTTCTCAGTATCACATTTAAATAGAGCATATATTAGTTATTACAGCTAAAAATAAATCAGGACTAAAACTGCAGTTGTAGAGGATATTCAAATTAAGTTCAAAGATTTGTTTAAGGTTCCTAAAAAATACTTAGAAATATTATATAAAGAAGCAATGTTGTGTAGGCTTTGGTATGTTTTCCATCTCATTTTTGTTATACTTCCCCAGTCATCATTTTAGAACAGCTGCACAAAAGTTCGGTAAACACCAGACAAATCTTTAGCATAACTGCACTAACTTAAAAGAAGCTACTTCAATAGACACCAACTACAAATCTGACTCTTTGGCAGAGCTGTTGCTACTCATTTTTTACCTTCTGACAATGTAATCGATTGGTTAGACTTTTCTGACTTTTTCTTAAGTCTGAAATACATAATGTATATGTGCCATCTATAAGCCTAAATATTAAAAATGGCCTTCATATTTAATAATACTATAAGAGAATATCACTAAAATGCAAAGCGCCAAGGCAGATTATTATAAGCAGAAATAGAAAAGATGCATTAATCAACAGCCAACTCTAAATATTTAAGTCCTTTTTCTTTTGGTGCAACAGGTATAAAGCCTGTACAACCCTATTTGCCAAAGGGGCTGTGATGGCATCCACAATAACTACTATTCAAACTGTGGTTCAATAAATGCAAATCAGGGAGAGGGAGAGGCCCATATTTTTAAGGAGTACGCTCTTCTGTTGAATGTTCTAACTTGAGTCTATTAATGCCTATTTTCCAAAGATGCTAAGGGCCACAATTCCCATCAACTTCCCCATATGCACAACCCATGATAAAAATGAAGGAAGGAAATGTCAGTAGGAAATTAGCACATTTACCATTTAAGTCTATACATAAAGGAACATGCTTATATATGTAGGGTGGTTGCAAACGGTCAGATGATGTATGCAATTATATAGTTGCTCAACAATTAGGGCACTGAAAATGAGTTTTCAGTTTTGAAGTTTCAGTTCTAAGTAACTCTCTTTCTAGTCAGTTCAATATAAAAACCTTGTATTTCAAAATCAAACACAACTCCACCAACTGTAATCATTCAATTTCATATAAATTAAATGCAGCCCTTGAGTCTTTAATCAATGCAATGATGAGACAAGTTTAAAGTCTGAGCATCTTTTGATTACCTGCAGACATCACAAGGGAAGTTACGTAGTCTCCTTCTCCCTCCACCCCACTTTTTTTACTGCACTTACCGGCAAGATAATTCTCCATCCATTGCGTCATGTTCATCAGTACTGGTATAAGTTAACCTTCCTCCTACAACAGTACCCACAAAATACACTAGCCATGCCAGTCGTCCTAACATCAAAAAGATAAAAAGAAAACAAGACTTTAATAAACAACTACATTAGTACAGAGCAGTTCTGTGAGACATCACACTGCAGAAGAGATTATCAAGCAGAGTCGGAAAGCTTCATGCCTCTAATATTAATGTTAAAATGATAAAATAAAATGGATTTTATTGAAAAGTGGACTAAAAAAACCAAACAAATATAGTAAGAAACATTCTTACTCTGCTAAAAGGGAAAGGACAGACTCATGAATATATATTTACTTGTACCTGTAAAACACAAAGGTAACTTAAAAATTAAGGCTGATTGCCATATAATAGGAGTGTCAAACTCTTCTGACCCTGTGGGCTGGATGAGTAGCGTAAGACTGATCCACAGGCCAGACGATTGGCCCACAGATCCAGGCAGATCCAGCCCATGGATCCCGTTCCCCTTCTCCCCCAAGAAGCTTACCCCTGCTAACTCTGGCAAGTCCAAGACTGTGCCACATGCAGTACCATGCAGGGTCAGTCTGGGGTGGGTGTCACACGTGGTGCTTGCTCTGGCCTGCTAGGGACTGCAGGAAGAAGCCTGATACCCCCAGCACTTAGCTACCACTGCAGGAATAAGTCACAGTGCCAAGCATCTTCCTTTGGTGCCACTGGGGCTCCAGTATCACTGCTTTTACTTGAGCACTTGGCAGCCAAGCAGATAAGAGCTGCGATGCTGGAGCCCCAGCATCACTGTGGCTTCTTCCTATGGCAGCAACCTAGTGCCCAGGCAAGGCCTGCAGTGCTGGAGCCCCAGCAGTGCCATGGAAAGAAGCCCAGCATTGACGGGCTGATCCCATGCTGCTCCTGGAGTCCAGCACTATGGCTTATTTTACCCCATCTCGTAGAAAGACTTCATAAAATTCTCTGCTCAAGGAGATGGGGTTTTCCCTCACTTGCCCAAGACAGAAAAGCAGGGAGGTCATCCTCTTACCGCCTAAAGCAAGATATGGCTATCTTCACAGAATAACTTCTGCTCTCTCACAGTGCAACTAGATAGGAATCTCCTCTTCATACATCTGCTCCCCAAATCTCAGGTATCTCCTCTCCTGTGTATATCCTGAAGCTTACCAGAGGACCCCCAGGGTATATGGGAATTTGTGGAAGGGACAGTACCAAGGAATAAGCACCAACGCCAACATGCAAAGGTGCTTTCTAAGTGAAAATTCCCCTGGGAATCATTGGTGCTGCACCAGAGGCAGAACTAGTCACTACTACACCATAGGTCAGCAGTTCCCAACACTGGGTCGTGACCCAAATGAGGGTCATGGGGACAATGCTGGCAGCACCGCACAGAAAAGATGAGCTGTGCCACATGCTGGGAGCTCCCCCGCTCCCAGGCCACAACTGCCACTCCACTCCACTCCCAGCAGTGGCATGCGGGAAAAAAAAAGGTTGGGAACCACTGCCCTAGGCAGTACCACCCCTGATAACTCCACACCCTGCACATTTTCATATCCGGCTCTAGCTCCAGCAAGGGGAAAGGGACCAGAAGGGGAGGAAGGTGAGGGAGATTTCTCAGCAGCAAAAAAAAGGAGGCAACATTTCCCTTGGCAGCAACTGTGCCATCACCACGGCTTCTTTGCCCTCCCTGTTACCCAACAGGAGGTACCCCGTTACCTCCCTGTTACTAGAACTACTGGAGGGAAGGTGTGGGGTGATGGAGGCAAAGGAGAGGAAGGGAGAGAAAAGAGGGTGAGGCAAACCCCTAGCTCCATTCCAGTACCCCTTAGGTGTAGTGCCTGGGGCCTGTGCCCCTCAAACACCCACCATTATGCTAGTATGCTGTGCTGTCCCCAAATGTTAATAATCTAAAGCAGGAGTTCCCAAACTGTGCTACAGATACCCCCAGGGATACACGGGATAAATTGTGTACTGGCAGATTTAATTTTCATGATAATAATTGGCATTTAAGGAATTAAAATATAAAATGTATGCCTGTAGCGGTATCTGGGCAGCCAGTAAATCTGGTAGGGGATACAGGATAAGAAAAATTTTGGGAACCTCTGATCTAAAGTAACAATACCAGATGCTAATACTGTCTCCTATCTCAAGGAATTAACTCCTCACATTTGGCAATCCTGGCTTTTAAGCAAAAGATATTTTTCTAGTTCTCTACCATAAACCGATTCCCTCTTGCTGAGAAATCTACAGAAGTGACTGGGTAAGACTCTCAATTTATCTTATAATATTTGGTAATCTAAAAGACAACATTTATATAAATCTTCAAAATGTTCAAAATCTGAAAGATATGATGTTATTGCTATTAAATCAACAGTTGGACAGGGAAAAAAAATGAAGCATCATGGTTGGGTACATGTATTTACCAATATCAAAAACTGTATTATATGAGATATTTGTATTTGGGATGCTAGACAGACAGCCATACCTACAAATTAACACGCTAAGCCAACCCTATGCCATACAACTGAACAAAACATTCAAAATAATTAAGGAAGAATAACTAATCATCTTAGAGTACAACAGCAGCCCAAACACTGTATGTATTTGCTTAAAATGATCACTGCTGGCATGAGACTGATGCACACCATAAATGAAATCTATAAAAAGGTTGCTGATTTGAAGCAACAAATAACCAACTGTTATAATGGTATATATTTTATTTATAAGTAGCTAAGAGCAAGGAAGAATAACATACAAGGAATGGGAAAAGTATTTTAAACTACAGAAAAATCCTTTCAAGTCTACATTTCCTGATATAAAAGGACTGGGAAGATTTTAAATTCTGTTACTGCAATAGAAGAATTAACAACAGAACATTAGTAAAACAAAACGTGTCTTCATTTGCTCTGGCTGATAGATTGAAAAAAAAAAAAAAATCAAAAAACCCCCAGTGTCCTATTATATTTCAAGGACTCTACATTAACATGGACGATACTTTACACTAACCATTTACTTTTTCCTTTCTTCTTGATTAAGAATGCAAAAAGAACATATTGCAAAAGGTGGGGGAAAAACATCAAAAAGTAAATGTTCTCTCTTCCATGTAATATGCTGTCATGCGTGCAAATGGAGCAGCGGCTCCAGTTAGATCTTTGTTCTCAATATTCTTTAAACACTGAAAACAAATATTTAGCCAACAATTTATCCAAAACTCATGTATGTATTCATGTTGGTATTTTTGCTAATCATATTAAGATTTTCATCCAAAACTTCCCTGGCATGATGGAAACTCTAAAACAAATGTCATAGATTCAGTGGTGACATTTGTCCAATTTTGCTGTGCAATAAATCATTCAGAGGATAAATCTTGTGCATTAATCTGTGGATTGCAAACAGCTAAAGAAATTACAGAAATGGAGATGGAGTAAAAAGAGTACTCAGACAGTATACTGCTACCAGTGTCTACTTCTCCCTCTGCATCTGAGCTTGGTCTCCAGAAAGGAAGCAAAACTCTTGATCTACATATGAGAATGGAAGTACAAGTCCTTAGGGTAAACCTCAGCTATTTCTTGAGCTTTCTGAGTTTATACAAGTTATATAAAAGAGATAACTTTCCGTGTCTCAATATTGGTATGCTAAAATACCTTGTGCCTTTTTGCTATTGTGCAGAGCGCTCATGACCCCAAATGATGTAAACAGGAGTTTCAGAGTTCACCAACTCCTAAACACACTTTAAGTCTCAAATATGCATGCTCAGCAACTCAAGCACCCATAATTACTGAATGCTTTGCAAATTTCAGCTTTAAACTCTCTTGTGTCTCACTTTACCCATCTATAGAAAGAAAGGAAATAAAGCCTACTTATTTCATAGGGATGATACAAGAAATCTTTAGATGATGTTTATGTTAGACCACAGAAGCACAGATGGGCTCCAAAGAATGCTGTGACCACCACAGTGACATCTACTTAGGATCTGTGATTATCCAGATGCCTCATCAACATAGAGAAGATGCTACTGGCCAAACAAAAATCCTCACGCAAAAAATAATCTGTAATTACGCATGTAACAGCTCATTTAAACAATGAGACTCATAACAGGTATTTGCATATCCACTCCTGTTCCCTGGCTGCCTGATCTATCTTGTATTCCTCCTCCTAATCTTCAACATAAACAGGCTACTGTAAGAGTCTACAAAAAACTGCTTACATTCAATTCACTATTAATTTTTGAAGAATGCAATGATTTTTCCTAGGCCAAGGCTTAAGTCAAGAAGGCCATTTTGGAGTTTGGGAAAAGAGCTGAATGGCCCAAACTTTGACATCAAGGAAAAATGGAACCAGCAACAGAACACAATTGACACCACTAATACACTTCTTATCACAGACCCCACATCTAAACTCCCTGGCTTTGCTTTACCAAGGCGGAGCTGGACAGTGTTGAACACGTTTGTATTGGACAAAGTAGATGGAACTAACTACCTACTACATAAATGAAATTTTATTAAAGACCCCAAATGTAAGTATGGCAAAATTCAAACTATAGCACGCATCATGGAAGAATGTCCTATTTATCATTTTAATGGTTGCACTGAAGACCTGCACCAGGCTCCTGATGATGCTCTGGAATGGATATCAATTCTAAAACTGTTAGTCTAGCCTTATCCCTCAATGCCATTGTTTATAGGTTGTTTATAGCTTGTTCTGTCATTTTGTTCCTGTATTCCATATGAATAAATAAAACTTATTCATATTGGAGAGAAATAAACCCAACCTGGCAGCACTACTATGAAAAGAGTGGAGCACTGAAGTGATCAAATAACCTTAAGGAACAGCTATTTCAAAAAACTGTACAAACAGTTGCTGCCTTACAGAGCTAAAAGAAGTGCTCAATGAAGCAAACAGCAGAGCCACCATTTTGAACCATACCCTGCTAGGAATTTCAATTTAAACATAAAAACAATTTCTTCGCTGCATATTGAATTATCCCAATTTTAAACAAATATTTTCTGATAATCCTCTTCCTATTTTTAGTTGGAAAAAATAAACAGGATCTCCACTCTTAGCACAGAATCAGTTTACTGATATAATTTTCTCTTCTCTATTTCCACTATTTAAAATGTTCAGTGCACTTGCTTTTGCAGCTGCTTAGGCAGACTACATTTTTTCTTTTACAAAATAATTATTGCAGTAATAATCTGTAATTATGGTTTATAACAGCAATAATCCCAAAGAAATCAGTCATTACCATAGATCACAAGTAATCGTTAACTACTGTTAATGACCCATTTCTTGGGGATTATTGTTTTAGTAAACCATGACCGCATCACCATCGATACAGAGAGCAAGACAATATAATAAAATGAGATCTTAATATTATATTAACTTATTTTGTAACATTAAAAGCCATTAAACATCTAAATTAAAGTATGTATAACTAGGGGATATAGCATTTATTGTTCAGCATGAACAGAAATGTTTAGCTTGCAGAAAAGAAACCGAATACTTCTGTAAGGAGTAATATGGATTTAAAATGCACCAAATATTCTCTAACTTCTAACAGAATAAACCCCAAATACTGACCTCTAGAACTAAGTACGTTTACTGACCATTTACTTCTGACCCTATGTACAGAAGAAACCAATCACAGGAGGACAGTACAAAATGCATACTGCAGCTACACAACAAAAATCTGGCCTTCCACAATGGAAGTTTACTGACAGACTGCAAAGGGAAGGTGACAGGTGCATAAACGGAAGAAAAAATGAGAGAGACAAAGCGTGTATTATATAACTAGAATAATAAATATGCCCCCCATTTACATGGGGAGTATTTTGAAGTTGTCAACAAAAAGCAGAATAAATGACAAAACATCAAATTCAAAACAACACTCATGAAACAACATCTGTGTTAGTGAACAAACCACTATATTGTTGATAGCCTCATCAGCTGTTAGGGTGCTCTAGCCCTTGTCAAGCTCCGATGTGCTCTATGCCCTGGGCGGGCGAGCGTTTGGAGCTCTGGCAGAGCTGGAAGATAAGTGGTGGCAGCACATGGCAGTGGAGGCAGGTGTCAGGCTGTTTGCCTTACCCACTGCCTACCATGCCCCTTCTAGCCAACTGCAGCCTGTTCTACTGCTTGCCTTGCTGTTGTGGTGAGGTGGGATGGAGACAAATTTAAAACCACCCCCCAAATAATTAGATTCTATACACAGAAAATTATAACAAATTTATAAAATTTTTCATGTATACAATCTAATGATCAGGGGTAGTCTTAAATTCAGAGTCATTTAGGATTCTCGCAAACATGGTAATACAACCCAGTGTGCTGTTGACTTTTTTTTGCAACTGTTGGCTCCCATTCAGCATTCAGATTTAAGTACTTCTTTAAAAAAAGTGAATTAATTTCACAGAATTTTGTGACAGAAGTAAGGTTTATTGTCAATTCATTTATTGCATAGAAAATTCAAACCCAAGCAGTTAAGACCTGTATTTTCAAAAGCAGCCATAAGGTTTGGATCCTTGAATCTGGAAGGCTCAACATGAGAAACCTGGGCTAGGAACAGACATTGTATTTGTCCCTGGACAAGCTGTGCCTATGCTTGACCCAGTATAGGAATAGCCTGGCACACTGCCCTTCTATCCAAGGTTTAGTGAGTGGCCGAAAGCTGTGCGGCTTTTCTGCCACTGATTCAGTGCTGCGATCTTGGAATGTGTTTTGTGATGTTCTTGGATAAACTGTTAGCACTTCTTATCCTATGAACCTTTTAAGACTTCATCCCAGGACAATGGACACAGATGTCTGAACAGAACACACTTTGTCCCAGGATTAAATACTTTATCGCAGGACAAATGCAACATCTATCTGCAGCCCTACCCACTGATTGTCAGAAGCAATAAACTTTCACAGCAATCACTTTCTGTGGTCAGAGAAATTATGCCTTATATTTCTAAAGCTGAATATTAAAAAATTTAAGATACTCCCAAATGCAGGCAACTTTGAGATTTTGACCCAAAATGGCTCAGACAAGATAGAGTTTCAGAACTCAACACTTCCTACTTTCCAGTATATTGCAGTCTATATTCAGACTACAAGATCACAACTCCTCCTCATACACACATTAATATTTGTAACTGCTTGTGCCTAACTAGTGGAATACAAAGCACAGTCTAAATCAGGGGTGGACCCGGCCTGCCAACTGATTGGACCAGACTGATGGGTGGGTGCTTGTTAACTGATTGGAGCTGGTCCATGGCTTCCCCTGTGATGCTCCATACAGGACTGAGTCCTTCCCAGGGCAGCCAATGCAGCCTGCCTGCATCTGCTGGGTCTGAACTCGGCCAGTACACACAGCTTCCAACGGGGCTGCTTCTGGTACTGCTGCAGCTGCTCAAGTGCTGCTCAGCTCCCCTCCAGCAGCAGCTCCTCCTGCTCCTGTCCCTGCTGTGTCACTCTGGGTGGAGGGGAAGCTGCAGTGGGCAGCTCCTGTCCCAGCATGCAGGACTATAGCTCCAGCTCCTGGCTGCCTTCCATCCACTCCACCTGCCTAGTGTGATGAACCAGAGATCTGCCCCAACCCTGGTCCTGCACTGTCGCCCACCCCATGATCCCAGAGTCTCCTTGGAGACTGGCTGGGAGCAGTGCTATCATTGCCCTGCACCCCCACCCTGTGATCCCTGGCCTCGACTGCCTGTCCCACTCCCATGAGGCCCCATCCCACATGGGGAGTTTTGGCCAATTGTTGAGGGAGGGAGGGAGGGAGGGCAATGCTGACCCAGCCCACGTCAACTCATCAAACCTCCCTATGTGGACTGAGGGCCCAAATAATTGCCTACCACTGGTATAAACAGTAAGAGAAAAAAATGCTGACCTTCCTGAACTGTGAGTTCTAAAGGATTCCTACTGGAAGAATGCAATAGCTTTTGGTAGTTTCGTGCATTTTGATCAAACAATTGTACAAGCAGTGCGCAGGTTTTTTCATATTCACATCTGCTAACTGTGCACAGTTGCTCCAGCTGCTGAAATACTGTAGCTGTATCATCTAGTGGATCTTCCAAGCCATCTCTGAAATACATACAAGAAAAATGTTACCTTATACACACAATTCTTCTTTGAGATCTGCCTATATGAATATTCATGTCCAGGATCTATCATATCTAGTATCAAACTAGAAAAGTAAAAAATTCATGTCCACTGAGGGGATACGGTAGCATTCTTCTGGTAGACTACTACATCAGTTCCATGTACGTGAGGGAGTATATCCTGTCCAATTCAATTCCTTTTCAGAATGTTTGTCAGAAAGGAAGGCAGTACGAAAGCTTTCTTTTTTTGAGGGTGGTGTCTGCACATTCCTACCAATGGGAGATTAGCATGCAGTACATTTATCAGAGGATAGCGTGTAAGTTCTAGGCAAAAACAGACTACCGTATTAAACCAAACATCTGAATTTGATGCCAACTATGTTTACCAAAAGTAGCTGCTACTCTCCAAAATCTTTTACATGGGAACGCACTTTAGACAAGCTAGAAAAAGAAAGATGTGGCCCTAATACAATGCATCTGTAAGTCAGGAAGTACTGGATTTCTAGCCAAAATGTATGCATGCTCACTATGTATCAATCTTGGAGGACATTTATTTACACAGGGTTTCCCTTTTCACCTATCTATCAAATCTATCAGACTTCCTTAAAGCCTGTTCATGTAATAGCATTCTTTTCACAATTACAAGGCATAAGTAGAACTCTTCTGAGTATACTCCATACCCTGTACTCCTGGGAGCACACCTGGGGAAGAAAACATATAGCTAAATATGATGTGACGAGAATGTGGGCTCATAACACATTTGCCATTATGTATTTGGTTAGAGTTGTCCAAAGGATGGTCCCCTGACAAGTTAGCCTGTGGCCCTCTGGGAACCACTCCTCTCATCACCTACTGCTGTTATTGCCACCAGGGTACCCAGGCTCCCTCTCCCTCTTATAGCTTCCACTTCTTGCCCCTGCCTCTAGGGATTCCATATAGTCTGGGGGCACCAGCACAGTGTACTGACATGTGGTGTAACAGAGGCACTGGTGCAGCATGCAACTAGGCAGCACGAAGCCACCAGCCCTCAGGAGTTGGACAGCCCTGTATTAAAGGATAGAAAGATCCCTGAGGCCCCAAGTCACTTAACTAGAAAAGTTAATGGTATTAAAAGTACAATTCTAATATTATAAAAGCCTTAGTCTGTCTGTCTTTCTGTCCGTAACGCTTTAATTTGCACTCTGATTGGCTGACTGAAACAACCAGTCAGAGTGCTCCAAGAGCGTTCGGACAGGAGACAGCATGGCGAAGCACCGCCATGACAGCAGGGACACAGGGGACAGAGTTGGGGGGAAGGAGGTGGGCCCGTTCTCCCCTCCCCCAACCAGACAAGTGGGGGCGGGGCCAGAGGCAGGGGGAGGCGGAGCTATCAGGCCCCAACAAAAGCCGTCAGGGAGGGAGACAGAAGTGGGAGAGAGAGGGGTGGGCAACAGCCCTGAAGTGGGAGGGGGACGAAGGTGGAGGGAGTGGGCCCATTCACCCCCCCCCCCCCCCGACTGGACAGACATGGGGGTGGGGCCAGATGCTGGACCCTAAATATCAATAAATATGGACTGAGTACTTACTGAGAGTAGCTTTGATAAGTAAAAAAAAAATATGTTTTTTCCAATCGTGTTTCAAACCAGTAAATTAACCCTGCTATCCCATCCTTTTTATAAGTGGGATTCCTTCAACATTATAGAGGATCTATCTTGAAAATATTTTAGATATAGGGTAACAAATATTGATCTAGTTATAAAATTAAAAGGATGAAGAAGAAAAAAAGCAAGTGAAGCTCGAGTTTAATTTCTGTTTAGTTTACTTTTAAATACCTTGAATCAGATTCTGGTTTCATAGTGTCATAGTTAGTAGGGTCAGAAGGGGGCCTGAGCAAATCATCAAATCTGATCCCCTGCCACAGGCAGGAGAGAATGCTGGGGTCTCACACCATTAAGTAATTAAGACAATGAAGACAACATCATGAAAATGTAAGCAGATTTTTTTTTAAACCAACAGTATAATGTTCAAGTTACTGTATAACCACAGCATTATATACAATGAACAAAGTCTACCTTACAACTACAGGAACAGATTCCAGTCTGGAAGTAATATATGCCTTTGTTATCTCAGGTGCATACGTATCCAAGAGGTGGGGTTCTGTTGATTTCACAAAAGGAACTGATGCTACCATTCTCTGCCACAGGGTTAGCAAATAATGAACGCTGTTTGGAGCAAATTCCCAATGCTACAAAGTAAAATATAAATTTCAGTTAGAACATACTCTAGTGTGAACTTTTACAAACAAATGAGTCTTCTTTGTGCTACTATTATTTGTAGTGTGGAAGTGATCAGACTCAGGCCCTCATTATGCTAAACACTAGATCTTAGTCACATAGAAAGCCAGGAGTTAACGCCTAAGTAGTTTATTAATTAAAATTACACTAGCAGAAAACCTGAAAAATAAAGTGCCTTTCCAGGAAAAAAAACACACTTCACATACATAAAAAAACAAGAATACAAGTCAGCGGGACCAGATAATCTTAATCTGAGAATGCTACAGGAGCTGGCCAAAGTCATTGTGGAACCCCTAGCGAAACTCTTCCACAACTCGTGGGATTCTGGAGAAGTCCCTGGGGACTGGAAGAGGGCCAGTGTTGTGCCCATCCACAAGAAGGGCAGGGGGGAGGACCCAGGTAACTATAGGCCAATCAGCCCAACTTCTATCCTAAGGAAAATCCTAGAAAAGTTCATCAAGGAATCTATCTGCAATAAGCTTGTAGAAGGTAAGATTCTAAAGGACAGCCAGCATGGCTTCATCACAGGAAGCTCTTGCCTTACCAACCTCATCTCCTTCTATGACCAGGTAAGTCACCGTCTGGACACGAGAGACGAGGTTGACATTGTATACCTTGACTTCCAAAAGACCTTTGATCTAGTATCCCACAATGTCCTTGTGAGAAAATTGTAGGATTGTGGGCTTAACTGCAAGACAGTCAGGTGGATGAGAAACTGGCTGCAGGATAGGACCCAGAGAGTCAAAGTGAATAAATCTGTTATCCTGGCGAGAAGTGGACAGCGGTGTCCCACAAGAGTTGTTGCTTGGTCCTGTACTTTTCAGTATCTTTATTAACAATTTGAATGTGGAGGTTGTGGTAGTGCACTTGTAGTGTCTGCCACTTTAAGGACTGAGTCAGGCAGCCAACAGATGCCCAATTGCAGCGGCCATTTTAAAACACAGCAGTTTGCTGCTGGTAGCCAGGCAGAGACATTGCTTGGCTGAACTGCTGTATGAAACACCTGGAGGTAAGGCTGGGAGCTAGGGGGATGGCTTGGAGACTCCTGGTCCTGGGCATGACCTAAAGCTGCACCCTGCCTGGATAGGGGGGTTTGGAGGGACAGCTGGTAGCAGGGCAGCCCCACTTAAATACCAGGACCACTCACCTCCCTGGTGAAAGGTGGATTGGGGCACACCAGTAACCCCTAGCCCTCACAACACTTTGGGTAAAAGGGGGCCAGGCACAGCTATGGCCACCTGAGCCCAGGGGCTGTAAGACCCCAGGTGGGGCCAGGCACGACTGTGGCCACCTGAGCCCCCACAGGGGAATGAAACCCTAGAGGCCCCAGAGAGGGGGCGGTAGTGAGGGCCCTGATGAGGGCCGAGTAGGGTTGAGGGTCAGCTTGAAGGGCAGCCCAAGGGCCAACCCCTGGAAAACAAGTTGTTGGATATGAGGAGCCCAGTGAGGAGCTAGGGCAGAGTTAACCCTCCGTTTGGTGAACTGGCTGGCCACTAACCAGGTAAGGGTCATGGGAGAGGCCCAATAGACTGCATGTCAGCACCCAAGGTGTGATATGGATAAAGCCGCAAGGCCTTCGGGAACTGCTCCAAGAGGAAGCAGGGCAGAACAAGTTGTCAAAGCGAGAGAGACCCTGTGAGAGAGGGTGGAGTGCAGGAGGTCCTAGTGAGAGGAGGACAGTGTGAACGTGAGTGTGAAACAGGCCTGAAGGACCAAGTTGGCCTGGCTTTAAGCCAGGAGCATAGTGTCATCCTGGATGCCATCTGCGAGGCATGGGCCACTGTGTAGGGGAGGTTCGGAGCGGTGGATAGCGCCCCCTGGCATCGGGGCACGTAATGGGTAGTCTCCTGCATTTACACCACTTATGGGAACAGCAAAGTAATGGCAGGAGAGACTGGGCAGACTGCCCTATAGAGACAGGTGGGTGGGCTGACTCCACACTCAGCCCTAAGCTTGTCCCGTCATGGGGTGAAGAGCTCACTGGCCAAGTTCGCGGATGACACCAAGTTATGGGGAAACATGGTCATGCTTGAAAATACAGAAACAGGTGGACCTAGACAGCCTAGCAAGTTGGGAAGATCAGAACCTGATGAAATTCAACATCAAGAAATGTAGCGCTCCACCTTGGGACGAACAACCCCCAACACACCTACAGGCTTGGCGGCACTAACCTGACTAGCACCCTGAATGAAATGGACCTGGGGGTAATAAACCACAGTATGAATAGGAGCCAGCAGTATGATGCTGTAGCCAGTAGGGCAAATAATACTCTGGCATGCAACAATCGATACATCTCCAGCAAAACCAAGGAGGTGATTCTTCCGCTCTGCTCAGCACTGGTGAAACCGCTGCAGTACTGCATCCAGTTCTGGACACCACACTTTAACAAGGACATGGACAAGCTTGAGAGAGTCCAAAGAAGAGCCACCTGTATGATCAGTCTTACATGGCAAGCCATATGAGGAAAGGCTGAGAGATCCAGGACTCTTCAGCCTAAAGAAAAGAAGGCTGAGAGGGGACCTGGTAGCAGCTTACAGCTACACTAGGGGAGTACATCAAGGGCTCGGTGAGTAACTGCTCAACAGGGCATCCGAGGGGAAAACTAGGCCACAAACTCCTGGAAGACAGATTCAGGCTCAACATTAGGAAAAACTTTTTCACAGTCACAGTGTCCAGACTGTGGAAAAAGCTCCCTCCAGAGACGGTGCAATCACTTACTCTGAAAATCTTCAAGAAGAGACTAGACAGTTACCTTGCTGGGGTCACCTGACCCCCAGTTATTTTTCCTGCTTGCTGTAGAGGGCTGGACCTGATAATCTTCCAAGGTCCTTTCCGGCCTTACAATCTAAGAATCTTTCTTTAGAAAATGTTAAGACTAAGACCCTTATTGAAAGTTCTTACCTGTAGGCTAGTAATAGTGAAATTGGCTATCACTCGGATAACTTCTGGATATTCTTTCACCATTACTAGTTCTCCCAGTTGGTAGTTTGTCTTTAGTCGAGCCAAAAACCGACAGAATTCATGGTAATTACTTGGATCAGATAAACCCTAAATTTAACAAACACAAGTTTTCAAAAATTACCAGACCAACCTAATGGCTGAGCATCTTTATCAACATGGAGTTTTAAAGAGAAATTTTAAACATGGAGTTTTAAACAGTGTTGGCTTTTTTAACACGAATTTAAAATAATTACCAATTAAACCAAATGGCTGGGTAGTGTGAGAGAAGTCTAAAGGAAGACTTCGGTTAAGTACAGATATTTGGGGAGGTTCAACTGGGTTCAGAATGGCCACCTGATTTAAACTTAGTTCATCCCAGTACCAACCTTACATTTACAGACCCTGTCTCAGTGACCAGCAATCAATCTAACCTGTACAGAAATTCCACGTACACATACCAGTCTCTAAAATTGCAGAACTCGGTTTAAGATAAACCTGGATCTACGTAATATCAAACTGATTAGACTGAGGTCAGACTGGTGCATGGAACTTCAATACACTCTCCCTGCACAGCCCCAGGGCTGGGAAAACCCAACCACTGGTCCCAGGCCTGAAGCTGCTCTTTTCACCCTCCTCCCCACCCCTGGACTGGGCTATTTTTTACCCCTCCTGCCCAGCCCTTTGCTTCCCCCTGGCCCCACTGACCAGCCAGCCTTCTCAAACTTCCATTCCACAATCCACCCCATACGTCCAGCTGCTTTTATCTGCATTTGCCACTGCTGGAGTTAAGCAAATAAGTCACGGTGGGAGGAGGGACGGGAGGTATAGATTCACTGGGTGGGGGACCCCATCCCACCCACAGGTCATACCAGCCTTGCCTGTAGGTAGTACCAGCCCCACCCATGGGTTGTGCCTCCCCTCCATCCCTCAGCGGATCTCCAAACTCCTCCAGCCTGCTTGCCCCCCAACCCTCCTGCTAGCACTCGCATCCTGACTTACCTGATACCATGTAGCCATTTTGATCTGATTTAACCTCGCCCTAACGCTCCAAAATGTCTGTACTTAGCCTTGAAGGTGGTCGCAAGAGATTTAGTGAGGCAATGTGTCTTGTGGCAAAAATTTACTGCTTGGAAAGATTAGGAAAAAAGTACCTGAGGATTTTCAAGTATTCTTTTCACTCCTTTGATCAGGTTACCAAGATACTTGGCACGTTCTGGATTGCTAAATAAAGATCTCCTTGTAGAAGCAAACTGAACTAAACAGGAAAGTGCCTAAAGAGAAATAAGTATAAAATACATCAATTAAAAACTGACACTGCTGCCAATCTCATCATCTGGCCTTCTAAAAAAAAAATCCCTCCTACTTCATTTACTTGAACCACACACTTCTATGGTTTATATTTACAGGCAAATCAGAAAGCATCACTTGGTATTAACATTGCTGTGCATTCCCCATTTTAACACACTTGTACAGTGGCTTATAAAACTGAGCCAGACTAATTGTTTGGGTTGATGTTTTCCATCCTAGTCATCTGCCTCAGATTCAAAGCTTTGTAGTTCCAATAAGTACACTTGGGAAAATGTTATTTAGCAGTGTTAACATTTTGTTTATTGAGAAGTCAAAAAAAAAATTCTGGGAATTCAGTGATTTAGAGCAAAAAATTTGACAATGGGTGGCAAATGTATCAGGCACAAGTCCTGTGGTGCTCCTGAAAAACCTTGGACAGATTTGGGCAGATTCTTACTTGCTGTTGAAAAATATCAATTCATACATGCTCTGTAGAGACCTCCTTAGCTACATTACAAAGGGGACTGAATTAGGATTACACAGACAACCCCAACTCTGCTATACTTTAAGTTTTAGAAATCGAGTACTGAAAAGATAATCATGTTCTTTTAACCTAGAGTTTCAGTTCCAATGCAAGTCATGTCAAATATATTTATATAAATATGTACTAATGTTCAAAAATAACTTCATATTTCTGTTTTAACATAACTGCTTAAACTTTGTTAATGGCAAAAACATCATTGGAGATTCACAAATAAGGAAAGCCTGGTATAGGTCTCTAATACATGCAGACAGAACAGAACTGTTGCTAAGTAATTACTGACATGTAAACCACTAAACTTCACTTACTAGCTGAGAGAGCATTGGGGGAAGGGAATGATACAAATCAAAAAACAGGTCCAAGGTCTCTGGCTCCAGGAAGACTGGGGAAGAAAGAGAGAGAGAACTTAATCAGTGGTAATTAAATACCTTAATAATGAGTACTGTTACTGCAGAACTTTAAATTTTTTTAACATAATTCATTTATTTTCTACCTTAAAGAAAACTTTTACTACATAACAAATCATGTAGCACTTGCTACATGATGGCTACCTAAGAATGTGACTGTAATAAAATGAATGTGTTACACCATTCTTTATTATTCAAATTATTTGTGTTAAAACATAACTACCATAATTAGCAAAAGCCAGTTACCTAGCAAAGTCAGATCTTTAATTAATGATCAAACAAAATTATTCTAGAAACTACATAAGGATACCATCAAGTGGTTGTTTAAGCTCATTCACTGTCTAGTCATAGCAAATCAACTCAAGTTCTTACATGATGGGAAAAGTTCAGGGAAAATCCTTAAGCACGTGTTCCACCAATTATGTAATATTTACCAAATAGTTCTATTTAATAGGCATTATACCATACCAAGAGCTACACAGTCTAAATATTGAGGGTCCAAGAGGCACTTCTCTCCCTCTGAGCTCCTAATTACATCAGTCCCCCAAGTGAAATATCTGATACAAATCCAACGCAATTGATTGTAGCAGACACCTTTAAAAATGTGAGCAAACAAAACATTTTCCGACTTAGGGGAAAAGGACTAAGTTTGTACTTGTTAGCACCATGCTAAAACAAATTACATACACCACTGTACTCAGAATGCTTTCTAGTTATTAACAGTTAAGGTCCTTCCTTACTTGTTCTCCAGTTTGTTGGAATCTGTACAGTGCATAGATCATCTGCAGACTCATCTGCTGAATTCCCAATGAAGTCAAAGTTAAGACAGTTAAGGACGAGTTTCAAAAGATGCATTGCTAAACTTTGTTGCTGTTGGTCCTGAAGATTTAAAGGTTTCGCCAATAGCTACATTAAAAAAAAATAAAAGCATATTTCATTAGGCTGTTTATATACAGCAGTATACGAAAAAAAATCAAAAAAAGAAAGTGTTTGGTCTTCAACCATTGAAACTCACAGTCCATTTATATTTAGAAAATATTTTAATTTCAAAATACAAAGGTAAAAAAACCTGTCCCTTAACAGTAAAAAAAAAAAAAAAAATCACTTCCCTATTACTTTTATTCTTCCAAAATATAGCTCTTTCCTCTAACATGCTGGTAAAATGACCCCTTTGCCTAAAGAAATGGTTCCCAACCTTGGGGTGGCACTGATTAAAGAAACAGGGTTGCACATTTCTAGGAAGGCAGGCATGGGGGGCAGGGCACATGCCCCCCAGATTTATGCAGGTGGTGGGGCCAGATGCAGGCTGCTCGCTGAAGGCTCGGGGCTCCCTGCCCTGCTGCCCTCCTCCTCAGGGCCTCCACAGCAGAGCAGGGCAGGGGGACTTAGCGCTGCTGCCGTGAGCTCTGTACTAGCTGCACCACCATGGCAAGGCACCCCCTACCTGCCGAGCAGCAGTGATGAACACAACTCCATGCAGCTGCTGCCATCTCTGGGGGCACCTCACCATGGCAACATAACTGGCATGCGGCTCCCAACAGCAGCACTGAGCCTCACCACCCTTCCACGCCAGGTCCTGAATGCTGGCCCCAGAGGCCCCAGGGGAGGGCAGCAGGGTAGAGAGCCCTGAGCCTGCAGTGGCCAGCCTGCACATTCCTCACCCACACAGGCTCTGCTATGGCCATGCAGCCCACAGGGGGAGAGGCAGGGGAAGCTGGGCTCTGTGCTCCACTCTGGCTGCAGCATCGGCTGCCTCCCACAGGTAGCAGCTGAGGGTCAGGGGGGGCAGGGGGCTGCAGGCCCTGGCCCTATAGCCCTGGCAGGTGGAGGCCCCTGCAGGTGTGGTGGTGGGGCTGGGGCAGGGGGCTGCAGGTTGTGAGTGAGGGGCACCAGCAGGTATGGGGGGCTGTGGTTGGGAAGTGAGGGGCACCTGGGGAGTGGGGGTGCTGAGGGTTCGGAGTGAGTGGCCATGCTGAGGAAAAGGTTGGGAAGCATTGGCTAAAGTATTCATTATAAATCAGGCACCCATTGATACAAAACTGATCTTTAAAATGTGGTTACAAGTAGAAAACAATGAGATTTGCTATTTATTTTCTCTGTTAACCAAGAGCAATTGTATTCCCTTTATAGCTGAGAAGATGTTTTCTCCGACACTTCCAGAAATTCTGCTGGTGGAGTCTGAAAATGACATTCTCCTTGTTTTACACAACTGTTAGTAACAAAATCTGCAATTTAGCTAACAGTTTACTGACACAACAGCAAAATGCAATAATTCACTGCCTTGTTAGTTCTGCACAGCAAAGAGTAAAATCTAATTTCATTAGTGAAGTCAATAGGACTTGGAGCCTACCAGGGGCATATATTTTGGGTAAACTGACGTTTTTACACAAGCTCTTCTTAACTATAGCAGCAACTTAAAATTATATACTTCCAAAACAGCTATGACAACCACAAATCAAATAACTGACGAGAATTATGAACATAATATAAAAGCCACAATTTCAAAGTTTAGATGTTTTTATGTTTTTATTCTTGGAGGGTGGGGAAGAAATCTTTCCCTTAGTGTTGTTTTGACCAGAAAAGTAAGCTCTGAAAATATATCATTTTATTCAGCACACCTGCTCTCTGTTTATACTCAGAGTCTCATCTGCTCTGATGATAAAAAAAATTTCCATCTGAGACAGGGAACTGGAATGTATTGTTGTGCTATCAGCAGAATTGTTACCCAAGTTGTAATTGTTGAATATTTAGCATGGATGAGCCTTACAGAACCCTGTTCTAGAACCAACATTTATTTGATTAAAAAAAATCACCACCAAATGTCACCTGCTGTTCTACAAGTTTT
This sequence comes from Crocodylus siamensis, assembly GCF_052110815.1. Taxonomy (NCBI): domain Eukaryota; kingdom Metazoa; phylum Chordata; order Crocodylia; family Crocodylidae; genus Crocodylus; species Crocodylus siamensis. Next base: position 31,517,445 of record NC_143404.1, on the reverse strand, counting down.
TATATAAAAACCTAAGGAAACTGTTACATTTAATGGGTAGCTTCAATTTCATATGAATGCCACTGAAGTAGTGAGCAATTGGTAATTTAGTATAGCACATGTGTAACAAAACTCTAATATTGTATTGTTTTCACCTACAATAGGTTTAGCATTAAAAAAAAAAGGACCAAATTGCTTTCAATGCATCAAATTTTTCATGATTTTTCCCATTAATGCTTATTTTCATCACTGATTTAACATATATGGTACAGGAAATCCCTGCTTAATGCGGTTTCGATTAGTGCTATTTCGCTATAGTACTCATTTAAAATTGATATCTGATTTCACGAGTGCTTAGCCAGTTTCGCTATAGCGCTCAATGGAATCAGCGAGTTTTGGTGGGAAGAAGCAGTGGTGGCAGTGGCGACAAGCGCAGTGAGTGGCAGCGAGTGGGGAGTGAGCATGAGCGTGGGGGGGGTGCGGAGAAGCCAGGCTTGGCTGGTGAATACAGACTAGTGGGGCAGTCTGAATACAGACTGGTGGGGCATGGGGAGTGGGAGCGGTTTTGCAGCCATCCGGGAGTGCGGTGCGGTTTACAGCCAGTCAGGCACGTAGTGGAGAGGCAAACCCCCTTGCTCTCAGCTGGCTGCAAACATCCACCCTGTTCCTGTGAGATGCTCCACCGTCTGAGCTCACCAGCTGAAGCAGTGGAGATGGTGAGGAGTGTGGGGCCTGCACTGGTACCCAGGGCCAGCGGGGGCCAGCACCCAGGGTGGAGCAGAAGGAGTGCAGGGCCCAGGGCCAGCAGGGGCCCATGCCCAGAGCAGGGCAGCAGGAGTGTCGGTGCCCAAGCTGGCAGATGGGGCCGAAATGGCCAGTGGGCAGCTGGGTGGAGAGAGGCAGTGGCAGTGAGAAGTGGTGAGTGGGGGGGACAGCCATCAGCACAGGGCCTTCATTGGTGCCCAGGGCCAGGTCCAGTGGGGGCCCAGAGTGGGGCAGCAAGAGTACAGGCCTGGGCTGGCACGGGCAATTGGAGCAGCCAGCGGGCTGGTGGGGAGAGGTGGGAGTAACCAATTACCTATATTTACATTCATTCCTATGGGCAAATGGGTTTTCCTTAGCGCCCAGTTTTTCTGGAACCAATTAAAAGCACTAAGCGGGGGTTGCCTGTATAAGTGGAGCCCATAATTACAGTTAAAGTGTCAGGATTAGCTAGTCACTGCTGCCATCATCCCCTTCTTGATGACTATGGCCAAGACTTTAAAAGATTTGGTGTCAAAATATAGTGCCATAGGTCAAATTTCAAAATCTAAATAAAAGGTTTGATTTTTAAATATGCTAAAATAAACAGAGGATCCTATTAAATGATGGAGTTAGAAATGAGCAAGGTTTAAAAAAAAAATCCTACCCTCAAGCAGTTGCTTGAGGTCTAGAGAACGAGAGAAGCAGAGGTGGTAACACATCTTCATAACATCTTACGAAAATGTGTCACCACCTCTTTCCTGTAGAAAAGCACTTACTGTAGAAAAGGAACTATGACCTCTTTATAACATAAAGGGGCTCTCTAAGCACTATGAAGGCCTTGGTCAGCAAGCAAGAAAAAATTCAAAAGAGCATGTTCCAGTTTTGGCATCATTTCAGCCTACCTGGTCCTGAGACATTTAGATTACTGAAGGCTGCTCCTCACCACTTGCTGCCAAGGCTGAGGAGAGGCTGCAGTCTGAATTACATCAGAGCACCAAACAGAGACTGAGAGGGCTAGCAAGAGAGATAGAAACCTCTGGTCAGATTGGGTTGCGTTACCGCAACATAAGATGTGGACGTTCTTGTCTTCCCTCTTAGCCACCTCTGGTTTAATACTCATTTTTTATAATGCTTAAGTGGAAAATCTAGACCAAAGTAGGCTGAAGTAAAATTAAACTGCGGAAAAAAATTAGAAAACAAGGCAGAAAGCTCAAGACACTTAGTCTCTACTTGAGGAGGAAGAGTGCAATGGGAGAAACTGATAGACAACTGGACTGGCTCAAAAACGCAAAAAAAATCTATCAATATTACAAGATACTCGTGTCTGTTCAAGTGCTATGTAAGCAAAAACCTATCCACATGTAGACTGACCTCATCTACTCCAAGCAACACTCACCAGGAGTTCAAAGTATGCAAAAAATATAACAGCCCCAATCTTAGGGCAGTTTAAAATTATATTAATTTTAATACTATATTATGAACTGCCTTACCTCCTTTAGAAGAGAGCACGCCAGCATCAAAATGTCTTTTAAAGAAGTGTCACGAAATGAGGTAGCTATTTTACGATGCTTGGCTGAAGGTCTCGAATAATCCACCTAAGGGGTGGCGGGTGTGGAAAAAGAGTACAAGAATAAACAAGTCTTTCTTCCTCTAGGATTAGTTTACAGGCACTTCTGCCTAACAATTTACTACATGTGGGCTGCTTGCAGATGTGAGAGAGAAAAAAAAAAAAAGCGCTTTACTTTAAACTTGGCATGTACCCATGCTGAGCCCAGCGCATGCTCAAAAGAGGCAGTGTGTCAGTTGGACCCAGCTTTCTCAACATCTGTATAGACTGGGCGCTTTAGTGAGGCTTTTATGACGATCTAATCTAATAGCTTATTGAATCAGCTTTAGATAAAAGTGCCAAAAAGCCTAAAACACCCAATCTATACAGACACTGGAGCCATCACAAAGTAACACGCTACTGCTTCTGGTAAACGAGTTTTTGGGTTTTGGTTTTTTTCCCCCCACATCTGTCAGCACCCATGAAGACTATGGTCTGCTACTGCCTACTTCATCTTAAAAGCAATAGCTACCTCTCAAACTTTTCACACTCAAGGCACCACTTGAAAAATGCCAGCTTTTAAAAATAATACAGCAATTCTTCTGAGGCAAAAACCTCAGAAAGACCACAACAGGTCAGAATGTTTTTGACACTATAGATTGCTATCTGCAAATGTCTGGGTTTAATCTAGTGAATCATATGTACGTGTTTGAACAGCTAGCAGTGCTAATTTTGTGTGACATCTTACTTCACTTCTAAAAGGATCTCATAGCACGGAAAGTTGCTGCAGCACTCTGGCTGAGAATCACTGCCTTGTGACCTCTTTTCCATTGTTCTTACCCTATTTTTCCTATACTCTAACTCTGGTTTCTGCAAAGCCCCACTAATGCCACTGACCTGCTAGCTCCACTAGAAAGAAGTGGGGAGATCACTAGCTGCTGCTGCTTTGATACAATAGCTTTGTAAAGGATCCAGCATTTCTGTGATCATCAGGAGGAGAGCTGGGCTGCACTTTGATTATTCCTGCTTTAACCTTGTAATAAATTGAGCCAAGTCACTTCTCCTTTGTTTTTTTAATATTTTTATTTCTGTCACCATGCTGTTTCCAACCTGACCATTAGCTGGCACTGAGCCATGAAAGAGTAACAATTCAGCCTTCAGGATAATTCTCCACTGATTTTATGTACATGAACTGCAGCGGTCAGGAGGGCAAGAGAGCAAGCAAGAGTGAGCAAGAGCACGCATGTGCAAAAAGCTCAGGATAACAGAATTTGAAAGGCATTTACATGTGATTGGTGTTAAAGAAACACACAGTTTGATATTTGCTTGCCTTCTTAGAGACCATCCCTTAAGGTAAATATTGAAGGACATTGGTAAGCCTGTGTAAGGAATCTGGCAATGTCCATGCTTTATGTTTTGTGAATAAATAAATGGTCATGGGCCCTCAACCTAATAGGCTGCAAGTTCCAAAGGACCTCTGATGGAAAAAAAAAGTCCAAAAGTCTTCTTCCCACCTACAGTGGTGGGGTGTGTAGCCAAATTCAATTATTTTTTCCCTTTCAGTTTAATTAAATATTTACATGACTTATCTTGCTGGCTTCATCTAGAATCAGTTAAGAAGATTCTTTTATTTTTTTGCACCTTCAAAGACTTAAAAGCAGGAAAGAACAAAAGGCAAAAATTAACCTTTTACTGTACATGTCAGTCTGACACGTGCTACAGACTGACATTTCATTTTTGAGGACTAATAGTATATATCATTGGGGCCAACCTTTTTGGCAGGCATACCACAAATCTCTACCCTAAGTGCCACTCAGATCCCTTTCTGCTACCTACTCTATCTGTCACTGTTACCTGTTCCCTCCCCAATCTGCCACATGCCACACAGAGGCTGTTCATGACACTTGTAGCACATGTGCCATGGGATGGCCTTCCCTGGTATTTACAGTATTATTAATCATTTTTCTGGAAGTGTCCCAATACAGTAAGTCTCACCACATCTCATTGTCTTTGGGTTACAGAGGATTATAAAACCCAGGCTACAGCTAAAAGTCAGGTGTAATGTTGAGTAATGGACAAGTCATAAGACATTTTAAAAGAACAGTGACTGATAGGGCTGGTGGATCTTTATTTGGGGTACTATCTTATAACATGGAACATTTTTCTCTCCTATACAGCACTAAGATAAAGCTTTTTTTTTTCCTCAGGTACCACTGCCTTTTCCCCAGTGTAGAACTTTTCCAGGGGAAGGAGATTTTTGAGAAGCTTGCTGAAGATAGGAAGGGAACAAAAAGAAGCACTAGTGAAGAGATGGGATGGTGTGAGCTGCTCTTTCTCTTTCCAGATTACAAATAAGCTATAGTAAGTGTGGGATAGACACAGTTTTCCCCTTCTTGGGGATCTATGGTCAGGTTATGATAAACCTATTATGAAATTTAATCTCCTGAATACTTAGGGTGGTTAAAACATAAAAGCCTTCATCCCGAGTCTCACTTATTCAAATCACTTTTGTGGGTAGGGCAAGAACACACTATCGTACTTTACCAGCATTACACAAAAGCTCTTGCAAAAGGGAAAAAATTGTGTACTTACTAGGTTCATTTCCTGAGTTAGTTCTGAGAGAATCATCACTCCAATTATATAATGGTCCACAGTACCCTACAGAAGGAAAAAAGAAAAATATGATTCTAAAAACTAGCTAGCTAAACTTTAACACTTATTAACATTTCTAATATTAACAGAAGACTGTATTTTTAAGTTTAGTTTTACAAAGTTGTCTAGAGAATTTAGATGTCCAAGTCCCAGTACAATTAATGGAAAGTGGAACTCCAAATCCTCAAGCTCACTCAGAAATCATTAAAATTTAATAACAGCATCATATAAAATATTCTGAATCTAAAAATATATGTTCTGAACACCTGCAGAATAGAAATTCCACTACGGCACATTTTTTAGTGTATACATCTTTAAAGGTTGAAGAAATTAATATAGTAAGCCCCATTAATATAGTTAGCAGTCCAGGGACGAGAATTAAAAAAAAAGGGTCCTCAGGAGATGTAAAGAATCAAATGGCATTTATTAAAAAATTATGGATTTCCAGTGACATCCCTCCACTCTCTGCTCTACATTCTAGTAGACAGTGGTTCTAGCTTAACATACTCCAACCTAAAAATCTGTGTTTTAGAAATGAAGCAGTTCCATCACACATTAAATGCGAGTCAGTGACCGAAATGAACACATTTGTAAGAGTGATCCAATTCACAGGGTAAAACACACCAAAGTGAGACAAGATTCTGTAAAAAGTTAATAATTACTAAAAAATAAATAATACAGTTCATTACAGCAAATTAGTGCTAGGCATAAGATTTGATATTACTTTGCACTTTAGAATAATAGTATTTGGCTTCCTTTAATGAATTATAAAAGGGAGTTCTCTAAGAAAAAAAATCAAGAAGATTCTCATTTTGTTTAAATTAATTAAACCATTAGTAAAATGACTTATTTTTTATGGTTTTTGCCTTTGATTCAGAAGGTCATGTTCACCTTTGTAACCAAACCACAATCTACAATTGCTCAACTTCTTCTGTAGGGTAAGGAAGATGGGTAGGTTCTTCATACTTGCTCTGACCATTGGCAACACATAGGGGGTGCATATGGGTGCATGTGCACCCCCTGGAAGTGCCAGCTGCAAAACTGGAAGTGCATTTCTGGTTTTGTTGCTGGCTCGGCGATCGGCTGCTGGGTGGGCCACCACCACCCCGTCGGCAATCTGGTGACCCCCCACCCAGACTAGGGAGATACCAGTCACCCATGGCTCTAACTATGCAAGTCAACTGATCAACAGCAATATGGAATATAGGTTCCAGCTGAGTTCCACAGGCCATCCCACAGATAAAGTATGGATTTTGAACCAGAGCTCTTTCTGGTTTGGGTCTTAACTTGGCACTTGTCATTAAGTGGATTCTCTGGACAGTGGAGATTTACTCACCTAAAGAGACAGCTTTTCACTCCGAATTTAATTTACTTCCATTGCTCTGACAAAGTGTGATTTTTGTCAATTATTTTTTGACATGCTACAGAACTTTTATACTCACACAGGTTTGTCTTGATGGTAACCAACTGAGTAGAAAGGGACATACGTTTTTGTAGCATGAAGGGGTGAAGCAGAAAGAAAAGGGTCACAGTTTAAATTTACTGTGAATATTTTAAGTGTATGGTGTGCATGCAGCACTCTTGACTTTATAGCTGAAGCTGAAAACTGGGCGTTACAAAGAGAAAAAGTGTTCCAGTCATAGGACACACTGAAGATCTTATTCATACAAATCTTAAAACAGCCTGCCAATAGTCATTATACCATGGATCCTTTTCAACACAGGAACACACTAAACCCCTTTTACAGATACGGAAAGCAAGACACACTTACTCCAACCTGCACAATTGGAGTTAGTGGCAGAGCTGAGAAAGTAATTAGGATCCTGATATCTAATTCCCTTTTCCATACAGGGAAATCACACTAATACAAAGTGAACCAAGTTAAACGTGATTACTGATGTGCATGTGGCTGAGACTGCCATTCACTAATTATCAACATATATTAGTATTGCTTAGAGTTTTCCATTTTGATAATATATTCCATTCACTAGTAGAAATATAGCTTCATTTTCTTTTCAACAGGAATTTTTAATTTCAGGAAAGAAATCTCTAAAGAAAAAAAATTGTACTTAAACCTCCATTATTAATGAACTACCCACTGCAAATTCACACTGCAATCATTTTAATAATAAATGTAAAATCTAATTACACTACATTCATAAAAATAACTGCAAAATACATACATAAACTATTTGAGTTTCTTTTTAATAAACAAGATATTAGAGTCCATATTTTATTGGTCATCCTAATGTAGCTCCAAAAATGCAACAGATTATAAAAAGATTAATCTTGAAAAAGAGAAATAAATGGAGCATAAAAATAAGTACATGTATGACACTCAGTGACAGTGAGCACAATGAAAATTGAATATCCATTATTTTCCTTGCTAATTAGTTGAAAGCAACTATATTCAGTTGGTCTTTGGTCAATGGTAAGCATTTGTTTCTCTTTTAAAAAACAAATGAAGAAAGATCTGGACAAATTCAGAATAAATATTACTCTGAGGTGAGTCTGAGGGCCTGTCTACGCAGGAACACTTATTATCAGTTATCTGAATCAACTCTAAAAGTGGATTAGTTAAACCACAGAAAATGAATATACTAATGCTCTCATACAGAATGAAAACCTTCATTTGGTTCAGTTTAATTCACTTCTGAAGTTAATTAAGGAAAAATAAAGCTAAAAACAATGCAGTTTAATTAGTCCACTTTTAAATGCACACTACGAATTAAGATGAATTTTCCTTCATGTTCCCAAGTAGAAAAGTCCTTGGAATGAAAATGCTCTTGTCCCAGTCCATGTAGGTATTTTGATACTAATTTTTCCATGTTTCCTGTTTTAATATTATTCATAATCTAGTGCTACAGCTTATGTTTATAAATTATCAGAAAAACGTTTGCCAAGCAGAACTGGTAATACTGTCCACACCAACACTGGTTTAAAGGTCACCAGGCTCAACTTTATGCAGAGGTCTGGAAATAAACAGTTCAATAAACTAACCAAAAACAGTTACTCAGTAACCTAGCATCCTTGCTCAGTCTTGAGGATAACTGTTCCTTCTAGCAATAAACCCCACCTAGACTCACTTCCATGCCTAGTCAGGCTGACTGAGGCCACGTTGTACCTGGGCATAGCAGTTATACAACATACCACTACTAAAACTACTTCTTGTTGTTAGCACCCTTACTTCCCAGAACCACGTTAGTCTCAGAAAGAGCAGACCACTTAAAAAAAAAAAAAAAAAAAAAAGAATGACAACCCTCCTGCAAGTTATTCTGCACTGCTCATAAGGACTCCAACTGAAAGCAACATGACAACCACTGCATGCCCTGCATCCTTAGCCAAGCAAATATTTGCCATAGATCCCCCTTAGAAACTTGGAGAAAGACATAAACTTCCTACTCCGATATGTAAAGAAGTTTTTCCCTGACTAAAAAATAGTGATCTGCAAAAATTATCTGGTTCACAACATCTGGACCTATCTATCATAATGTCTCCACGATATTCTGAATTCAGTCAAATGACTTTACCAGACCAGTGACGGAGGCAAAGAGTAGGTATAAAAACATGGCACACAACAGCTGGAGTAGGTATCTAATGTGCCTGCTATCCCTATATCCCAACTTAAAATTTCAATTACTGTGACCTAGAGAACTTAAGCAAGTTATACCACGGAAAGCTAAAAATCCAAATGGCACGCATTCCTGCACTGCACTGGCCTTGTAATCTGTGACCTTCTTAAAGATCAAACTAACATTCTGAATATTTTTCTCAGTCCTATTCCTGTACCTTTTTTAGATACATTAACTGCTTTTTTTGGGTAATAATTATCAAGACAACTTAATTACTAGACTTAAAAAAATGTGTAGTATAGCAAGATATAAATACAAGCCCCTGCCAGTAGTTTATTAGTATGCTATCTGGAGGAACTGAATAAGCAACATTACAATGTTGCCATTTGTGTGATGACAACAAACATTTATAGCAATCAGTGTATTATATACAGAAAACTTTACCTTTCTTGATTAATTATCTAAGATCAGCAACTGGAAATTTTTACTGGCCCTGAGATACAGAATAAAGTTGTAGACAAACCTGTTAAAAGCCTCTGAGTTAAGTTAAAAGAAGACAACCAGGTGGATATCATGGTGGGTATCCAATATAAAGGAGAATTTACATGATAGAGCTGTGCAAAGCTTCAGGTGCCAATTCGATTCAGAGGAGATTCAATAGCCAAATCTCCAAATCCAAATTAAATTTGGAATGATCTAGTCAGCAACCTAAAGGTCGAAGGAAATCTGGGAAACAGTGACCGTGAGCTGATCACTTCTACTATCCACTGAAAGCTGGCAAGTCAGTCAGCAATGCAGAAGTCCTCAACTTTAGGAAAGCTGACTTTGATTAGCTCAGGAGTCTTGTTGTCGAGGTACTAAGGGTCCAAGACTCAGCAGGGACAGGAGTCCAAGAAGTAAAGGGAGCGATCCTGGAAGCACAAGGGTTGTCCACCCCATCTCGGAGGAGAGGTAGCAAAAGGGCACAGAAACCCCCTGGGCTCAGCAGGGAACTTGTGAACCTCGTACGCCAAAAAGAGAGAGGTTTATAAAGGATAGAAGATGGGAATCACCACAAAGGAGGATTACGCTGTACTGGTCCATACCTGTAGGGAGTGAACCAGGAAGGCCAAGGCTGCAACCAAACTCCACCTGGCTATGCACATCAAGGACAATAAAAAGTCCTTTCTTAGATATGTGGGGAGTAAGAAGAAAAGCAAGGGTAACATTGGACTTCTGCTAAACCAAATGGGACAACAGACAACCAACACCCAGGTTTTTCATCAACCCAAAGGGTCCGCCCTGCCTAGCAAGGTGTGGGACAGCCAGGGTGAGGGTGAATTTATACCCAGCATCAGTGTAGACCTTGTAGAGGAACACCTTGAGAGGATGGACACCTTCAAGTCAGCAGGTCCTGAAAGATTGTACCTCGGAGTACTAAAGGAGCTGGCAGGAGTCATAGCCCAACCACTGGCAAAGATTTTTGAAAACTCCTGGAGCTCAGGTAAAGTACCCAAAGACTGGAAGAAGGCCAATTTGGTGCCCATCTTCAAGAAAGGGAGGAAAGTAGATCTAGGGAACTACAGGCCAGTCAGCTTGACCTCAATCCCTGATAAGATTCTGGAGAAAATCATCATAGAGCCCATTCCTGACAAGTTGGTTGATGGCAACATCCTGAAGGACAGCCAGCATGGGATTGCTGCAGGTAGGTCTTGCCTGACCAATTTCATCTCCTTCTATGACCAGGTGACACATCACTGGGACAAGAGAGGAAAGACTGACATCATATATCTGGACTTTAAAAAAGCCTTTGATCCAGTGTCCCACAATCTCCTTTTGGAAAAATTGGCCAACTGTTGTCTCGGCTACATCACAGTCCATTGGCTGGGGAATTGGCTCTGAGGCCAGACTCAGAAAGTGGTGGTCAAGGAAAGCGAATCATCATGGCACTCCATGGCCAGTAGTGTCCAAGTCTCTGTCCTTGAACCTGTTCTCTTTAATCTCTTTTGTCAGTGACATGGATACAGCTGTCAGAAGTGACCAAGTTTGCCAATGACACCAAACTTTGGGGTAGAGCGTCCACACCAGAGGATAGGCTGGTGATCCAGGCTGACCTGGATAGAGTGAAAAAGTGGGCAGATACAAACCTGATGACTTCCAATACCGACACATGTAAGGCACTCCACCTTGGGGGAAAAAAAAGCCCGCAGCTCACTTATAGGCTCAGCAGTGCTACACTCGCTAGCACCAAGGCCAAAAGAGACTTGGGGGTCATGACTGACCACAGGATGAATATGAACCACCAATGTGATGTCACGGTTGGCAAAGCATACCAAACTCTGGCTTGAATCCATAGATGCTTCTCAAGTAAATCTCAAGTTGTCATCCTCCTGCTGTACTCGGCCTTGACGCCACAGCAGGAGTACTGCATCCAATTCTGGGCTCCACAATTCAAGAGGGATGTGGAAAAGCTTGAGAGAGTCCAGAGGAGAGCCACGTGCATGATCAAGGGCAGGAGAATAGGTTTTATGAAGAGAGGCTGAGAGCCATGGGACTCTTCAGCCTAGAAAAGCACAGACTCAGGGGTGACCTGGTGACAGCTTAGAAGTACATCATGAGTGTACATCAGGATCTGGGGAAATGTCTGTTCACCAGAGCGCACCAAGGGATGACAAGGACCAATAGTCACAAATTCCTCCAAGACCATTTTAAGCTGGACATAAGGAAAAACTTCTTACTGTCCAAACCCCCAAGGCCTGGAGTAGGCTCCCTCAAGAGGTGGTGCAAGCACCTACTCTGGATTCCTTTAGGAAGCATTTTGGCACTCATCTTGCTGGGATCTTTTGACCCTAGATGACTTCCTGCCCTTGGGGCAGGGGGCTGGACTCGATCTCCTGAGGTCCCTTCCAGCCTTAATGTCTATGAAATCAAGAAACCAATAAAAAGGTCGGAATAGATTCGAGGCCTCCGAAACTATTTGGAAAAGATTCGGAGATTCAGCAATTCGGGCAGTTCCTGCTTGCCACCACAGGGAGCTGGACTCTGACTCCGTGCTGGTAAGTAAGGGGTGTGGGGAGCAAGCTGGAGGAGGGGGTAAGGGGCTGCCCAGCCCCAGCCGGGCCCCCATCCCCCACCTGGCCCCAGCCTGCTGGCACTTGGGCGCCTCTGAAATGTTTCAGATGGTCTCAATTCATCCCAGAGATGTTTTGGAGCCTTCTGTTTCATTTCAGATTTGGTGAAACAGCTGCCAAAATTTTGCACAGCCCTAGCACACACTTCAAAAGGTGGAAGCCTTTGAATGGAAGGATTATCTTCAAAAATTGATATCCACCACCCTCAAACAGGGTAAGTGAGAGAATCTCTTTCTGGAGTACCTGAGAGCTAAGGATATTAGGTTAATGGTATGCACTGGGGCCCAACTTGTGGCCCACAGGCCAGATCCAGCCCACAGAGCTCTCCACAAGCCTGAAAATTTGGTGGCAGGAGAGCAGTGGCAGCATCAATTGCTCAGGGAGCTGCAGCAATTAATGGAGCTCATGGGGGACCAGTGGACTGGACTGCTCCCCCATGAAAAAAACATACTGGACTTCAGAAAAGCAGACTTCAACAGACTCAGAATGGCTGTGTAGGTTTCCATGGGAGGAAAGTCCATGAGGAAAGAGAGTCCAGCATAGTTTAATGTTCCCTAGACAAACAATATTAAGGACTCTTCGAGGACCTAAAACTTGAAAAGGACTCTCATAAAAATTATCAACTTGGATATATTAAGGATGAGTATAAGAGTGTATCATTGGCATGTACAGAGAAAAATCAAGAAGGCCTCGGCACATGACACAGCTAGTAAGAGACATAAAAGGCAACAAAACATAGCCTACATAGTAGATCAGAAGTTAAAGAAATACCAAGGAAATTGTGGATCCCTTACTGAATGGGGAGGGGAATCTAATAATAGACAGTGCAAAGAAAGTTGAAGTGTTTAATGATTTCACTCATTCTTTACAAAAAAAGGGCAGCTGCCAGATGAAAAATGCAGTAGCAAGGTTCAAGGAAGAGATAATCAGCCTAGAGAAGGGGAAGAATAGATTAGATGTTATTTAAACAAGCTGGATGTTTTCAAATGAACAGAGCCAGATAAGATGCCTCCTACAACATGTATGGAATTGGCTGATGTAATTGCTGAGCCACTGGCTATTATCTTTAAAAAATAATGGAGGTCAAGTAAGGTCCCAGAAGAATAGAAAAGGGCAAATACTGTGCCCATCCTTAAAAAGGGAACAGGAAAACCCAGGGAATTAGAAACCAGTCAATCTAACTTTCATAGTACCTTCTATTCTTTTGGAGTATTTCAAAAGACTAAAGAGGATAAACAAGAGGACAAGGAACATCCAATATAGTTTTATTAGGAGCAAATTATGTTTAACCAACCTAATTACCTTGTGGCAAGATAGGCTTAGTGGATGGCAGTCAGCTATTCCCTGTGTCCACAAGGAAAAAGGCAAGAAGTAATGGTCATAAATTTCTGTAAGGAAACTTCAAATTGGGTATTAGGAAGAACTTTCTAACTGTGAGGGTGATTTAAGCAGTGGAACAGATTAGCTAGCATGGCTGTGGAATTCCCAGCAGTGGAATTTTCTAAGTGAAGGTTAGACAAAAGCTTGGCTGAGATGATTTAGCCAGAGATATTCCTGCTTTGACCAGGAAGATGTACTAAATTACCTACTAAGGCCCCTTCCAAGCCTATGCCTCACTGAAAATATCTACAATTAAATATAAAACTGAATGTTGTTTTGCAAAGTTTTAGCACCCCATGTAACAGGAATCACTAAAATTAGAAATTAATTCTTGCTACCATTTGAAGAATAAAAATTTCATCTTACAGATTTTACAAGCACTAGCATCTCCTTCTATGGGAAATACCATCAGCTAAAACCACATTGGAATGAAATGGGAGAAGAATGCTGCAAGTATAAAATCTGGTATTTCATAATCTGCCAAAGTGAGGAACAAGGGTTTTATATGCCATTGGAAATACTGGAAATAGCATCACAATATTTTTTAACAAAGGGTGCTTGTTAAGAGTTAGATTTCATAAACAGAGCTACTCTGGTCCATGTTAAGCAGTGCTTTTCTAACACTGGTTCCTACAATTTCTCCAGTTCATACAAAGAAATATTCTTTGGGTCACCCAACCCACCATTTGTTGAAATGAAGAATACAAAAATACATAGTTTTAAGAAAAAGCACAACAACTGAATGTTTTTTTCCTACCTGCAAAAACTTTTTTACATCAGCAATTATGTCTCTGAAGATGAGCTGATCTTTTTGAACCTCAAACCATCCTAATTTTGTAATCTTAGCGATGACCTGAACAAGAGCTTGGATCACAAAAGGAGCCAGTTTGGGTTGAGATGCTACATAGTTCAGAATGTAATTCCCTGTAAAGAAGCAATCTCAGTCAACAATTATTTTAAAAAATATACTTGAACCATTTTAACAAAATGTGGGAACATACGGCACATTATGCAAAAAGAGTTTGTGTTTAATGCTTAGTATAAACAGATACTTCTTTTAACAAATGTAAGCCATGAAAAAATATTCAGTACATTTGAGCTGTTGGGAGTATAGTGCAAATTATGTATGTAATAATCATTCTTGTACAGATATAAAAACAGTTTGTAATCTCCAAGAATGATGACAAGTTAAGCATTTTAATCATCCGTTCTATCCCACATACTAGACATCAATTACTCTGCCTCAAATACTACTACAGCCCTCAATTACACGCATTAATCAAGCAAATTAACAAGTCTGATTTTTAGTGTCTATTTAGGGGTTTTTTTAGTTCTGTCCAGACATATTACCTACGACAATAAACTTCTCAGATACAGAAACTCCTATCACAGTAGAGAGGAATTTCCTAGGCAAATAAAAGACATTTAATTTATTACATAAAAGTTTATTTTTTACCCAAGGGAAAAACACACTTACACTGAAATCAGTAAGCAGCCCCTGGCCGCTCAGGAAAATCCCCACCCAGCTGGGGGCTGGCTAGGAGCTGCCCCAGAAGCAGAACAGCTCCAGGTCAACCCCCAGCTGCACAGGGAAGCTCTGCTAGGAAAGGGGCTTGTTCCCATGTGCACAGGGCTGGGAGAGCTCTTCCACCCCCATGTGCATCAGGATCCCTCCCATTGTCTACAGGGCAAGGAGCCAGCCCTGTGCTCCCTGCCAGTGCTCAAGCTAGCACCCCAGGGGAGTCTGAAGCTCCCCCAAGCTGTTGCAGAGAGTCAGAGCAAGATAGAAGCAGCCCTGTCCCACGGTGCTCCCATTGGTAGCAGATTTGCTGTCAACAGGGAGCATGTGTAAACATGTTCCCAGGAAAGGCTACTTCACAGTATTTTACTGCACTGTAAGCCTTTATAGCATTAATAGCACATGTAGACACGCCCACAGAAGTGATCTCTCCTCTAACTTGCTTATTACTATTGTCAAACCCTAATTAGAAGGAAAAATGTAGTAACGTAGTAAAAGATGAGTTCACTGATACTGTCTGAAGTTGTTTGTTTTTTTTTATCGTCCAAGCCATTTTACAAGCATTAACTAAGCTTACCTACCTCCATATGTAATGACAGAACTATTATTATTGTGTGTGTTAAATTGAAGGGAAACTAGATGCTTAGTAAAATGCTCCCACATGCACTGGAACATGCTACATGCCTAAAGAATGCAACATTCCCTTCCATCCCTAGTCAGCCCATTCCATCAAATAATGATCTAACCAGGCACAGCACAAGTCCCACTATATCAGCTCCAACACAGGAACAAAGCATAGCAAAAAATGGGCCCTGTGCTTTTTCCCTTAACCAAGTCCTCTGCCTTTCATCTCATAAAATGCAGAAAGGAATTAATTAAGTTTTCAAATTCCAGCAGAAACTTACTGTTCTGGTCATTTTTTTTTTTTTTTTTTAGTTTTCAGTCCAGCAATTTTTTCCATCGGGAAAATGTTATTTGGCAGTTAACAGAAGAGAATAAATGCAGAATTTCACAGTCATCTTTAAAAATAAATTTCTCACTCTAAATGCAATTTAAAATGCAGATAAACTGACAGAAGTAGAGGGTGAGTGAAATATTTGTCAAATAGTAACTACGCTGATATTCAGTTTTAAAATATAAATTATTTTTTTCCTATTCTCTTTTAAATAGCAAGAACAAGAGCTACTTACTGATGTCAATCCTTTGTTCAACAGGTAAAGGAGTCGATCTGCTCACAAGTTTAGAGAGGCATGTTGCCGCTAGAAGCTGAGCGTAGGATGTCTACATAAAAAAAACCCACACCAGACCATTTTATTAAAAAAGTACCATGACAACTGGAAGAAAGATGGCTAGACACAATACTGCCTGTCTGTCAATTTTGACTATACATTTGATATACTAAAAACTTAACATTATTATGTTTTAATCATCTTTGGCTTTAAATCATTCCGTTTTTCCTCACTAAAACATGACTGTGATAGCCATGATTTAAGCCTAGGGAATTCTGGATTCAAAGGTTTTTATTTGGGTCTTTTTAAATATCTACTTTTTTTTATTCAAGGATATCTGCAGATGAGGGTAATAAGCTATCATATCAGTGAGATGTATCATATCAGTAATAAAGAAAATAAACAACTCCTTAAGCATGCAGTAACATAAGGGATATAACAGATCTTTCCAAGGGATTACCCAAATACCATATTTACTTGTGTAATTGCTGTGCTCATGTCCTACTGACACTCCTGAATTTGCCTCAAAATTTTGAAGAATATGTTACCTGTGTATTGGCCACATGCAAATGTCGACATAAATCAATTCAAAAGATATTCCTCCTAAAAGAATGAACCACACCTACATAGGAAACCCATGTCATGCAGTACCATAGTTCTGTTCTGCATTGTTTTGTCTGTAAAACCATACAAGATTGGGGCAGTACAGACCCTATACTGCTAGACTCAAACTAAAAGTTAATATATGGAATACAAGTAGCAGGGCATGAACCTGAAGGGGAAAATGTTCAACATCAGTGCAAACAGAAACAAGAGGGGAAAAACAAAATAGGCAAAATGCATCTTCAGAGAACTGAAGTACAACTCTCATAAAATAGAATCTGAAATTCTGAAATACATATTAGATAAGTGAAACTTGGGGTATACTGTTTCTCTAGATATGCTCTAGAAAAAAGCCCAAAAAATTTCTTGCAGCTAAAATATTATGCACCAGCCATTCAAAGCAGCTTACAGTGCAAAAAGCAAAACCACCTTGTAATCCATTGGAAAATGACTGTCTCAGGAATATGGAAAAAAAAAAAGACATATCAGATTTCAGAGACATATCCTCTCTAAAAAGATTAGCAATAGCTACTGGCTCAGGTATTCAGCAGACCAAACACCTAAGTGTTCTGGCATCCTGGAAAAGCACTATTAATTCAGTAGAAGAAAGAACTAGAGCTGCATGTACAATAGGTGTAAAACAACAAAGATTTAGTCATCTTGGGGAATTACCTCCAATGGACATGAGTTTCTGTTATATGCACTCTTCAAAAGAAAAACTTTACCTAAGGAAAAGGTCCCAGCCAGAATAACAGTGCAAATTCCAGAAAAAGGCTGGATGACCTAACAGCTCACTGTCAAATGGATTAGAAGCAAGTTGTCAAGACATGCAGGAAATTTCCTGAAGCACATGTGTGACCTGTACTAGGCAGCTTCCAGGGACACTTAACTAATAAGTTAAGAGTTGGCTGCAGGCAGCATGCACCAACCTAGACGTCATTTCGAACGGGATTGCCAGTACACTGCAACCTTGAAGGTTTCAAATCAACAAACTATTCAAGACACCATTTTGCCTTGCTATCTCAAATGGATCTCAGCGAATGACTGAAAGTAAACACCAGCTGAGAATCTGAACAAAGTGTCATTTGCAGAGGTCTGCCATTGGATCCTTATGCCATGGTACTTGGCTTCTTCTGAAATTGTCAAGAAGAATTTCAGGCTTAGTGGAATCTCAAGCAAAATGGGCAGAGCAGAAGAAAATCTCATTTACAATGACACCATGTGAGATGATGATGATAACAATTCTCATAGCATGGACAACACAGGCAGAGAAATGCAAGAATAAAGACATTATTTGCAGGCAGATTAAATAACTGGTGTTTGATATTTTCTCAAAAGTAACAGAAGCAGAAATTTTGGTTAGAAAATGTCACTGTATTGCTGTTAATTTCTTAAGAAAACAATATAGATAATCAAAAGAAGAATTATAGCTTTTGTTTCAGTTCGGATACTTCTTCAGTCTTACTCTAGAGTGCATAATAGCTACAGTGTTGTTTTTGGCAGAAAAAATAAATCAGGAAAACACAGGCATATTATGCAAAGACATATGATATGTTAATGATTGCCAGACAATGGATGTGTCCTGCATGATCACCTAAAATCACCATGGTTCTGAAACACAGTGACAATAAAGGACTGAGCATGACTTCAATCAAGGCTGTGTCCCCATCACCTTTTTATCTGACAAAATATGACTAAAAATGTGAAAGTAACTACTACAAAATAAGTTACATACTGCTAAAAGATGTTAATATTTAACTAGTAATATGAAACTGTAGTTTACAACTTTTCACACCATTTTTACTATTTGCTCATTAAAAGTAGAAGTCAAACGAACATGGGGGGGAGGGGGTCTAAAACCATAAAAATACTTAAGGATCCCATATTGTGGTCCAAAACTGAGCTACAGATACATAGGGCTCCTTAAGTTTGAAGTTCCTAGATTTTTGAAGGTATTAGACCCATAGTCACTAGATACCCACTCCCCCCAGTTATTTTTCCTTCCCACTGTTTTGGGGCATTTGACAATAAGCATTATCACTCCCCTATCACTCACTTTTAAATACCAATTTTCATGCGCATTTTTGTTAACATTTTATTTTATGGGGGAAAAGCTGAATGTACTATAAGAGAGACAAGCTTCTCAATTTTATTACATTTACACTAATATTATTTGTGCCTGCTATGTGAGGCTTTCCCAGCCAATAAAAATGCATGTTTACATTCTCAGGTTGTACATGTCTCCCAGGTACTTACTGTTCCTCGTTCTAGTAAAAGTTGGCACTGGCTGAGACATTCGGGGCTGTCAATGAGTTCCAAGAGCACCTTCTCAGCTTGCATCCGCTGTGCTACATCAGTTCCCTCATAGAGGTGGTTACATAGTACTTCTAACTCTGCCAAACTCTGTTAAGGAAAAACAATAGCGATATCTCTCAACAGGCTTTTCACATAAGAAAGCCTCTTGAAAATTCATAGGACTGGCTATTTCTATATACCAATCCATATACAGCAATATTAAATATTACCCTATGTTAAGCTTCACAGAAAAATATAACCAAGCCACCACAGTTTGTTTTCAACTCAGGTATTCAATGACTTTAAAAGAATTTCTAAAAGTGACAGAGACTCAAATGAAATGTCTATGCAAGAGACACAAAGAAAATTGACTAGTCAGGACTAAGATGGAAGTAACTGTCCCAGTGATCAGAATTAGGTGACATAACACACAAGTCTTATTGTGGACTACTTCTAATTTAGGACATAAAACAGAAATGACATGTCTGTCCAAGTTATAAAATCATTAAAAGTTGTATTCTTATCTCTGTCATTTAGTGCAAGTCCTTACCAATAGCGAATTGGAACTGTACATCAAAAGTGCCAAAAAACAGCACAACAGAATGTTGCATGAATGCCTCTCGCCTCCCAAGGCTGGGGGGGCACAGCAACTGCCTGCTGGCGGCAGGGATGTGGCAGCAGTGAGCGGTGACCGCCTGCAGGCAGCTGTGGTGATACTGGCAGTGAGAGCGGGCCGAGTGGGGACCGCCCACAGATGGCTGAGCCAGTGTCAGCAGTGATGGGGTGGCAACCACCCACAGACGCCACCAGTAGCACTGGCAGCGGGAGCGAACAGGGTGGCAAGCAGCAACCGCCTGCCAATGCCACTGGCAGTGGCAGTAGCGGTCAATCCAGGGGGTGCACATGCACCAGCTCCATGTGTCCAGATCCAGTTGCAGTATGATTCCCACCACTGAGCTAATCTAATACATGAGGCCATGTCACCCAGCCTGCAGGGCTCCTCATAAATCCAAAAATTTCGTAGCAGGGGAGCAGCAATTAACACTGCCACAGCTCCCTTGCCACCAAATTCCTAGACCAGCTGGAGAAACCCACAGGCCAGGCAACATGGCTCCATGAGCTGAAGCTCCCTCAAAGGCCAGAGGGTTGAGCACCACTGATGTAGTATGATTCCTTTTACTTTAGTACTTTGAGTAATTATTTTAATTGAGAAAGTAAAATATACATTACTTCCACTTACAATACAGGCAAGCAAGTTTCTCAGCTGGTAGTTCTTTGCAACTGTTTTGCAAGGATTAACCACAGAAAATGGTTCTGGCCATTAGTTTCAAAGATGTCCAGAATACTTGAACACACAGTTCCCATGAATAGGACCCGGTTATCTTAATTTGCTAGGTGGCTCTGAATCTCTCAGCCACAAAGGATTCACTGACTCGGTGAAAGCTGAACCAAAGGGCTGACTTTGTGTCCTGGCATAGTTGTTATCATTATGGGTGCTAGGTGTAACAAAGGGGCACAATGAGCTGGTAAAGGCCAAAACATATAAATGGGTGTCAGAGAGGAAAAGAAATACACTCAGCATGTTCCTGCACATCCTCCACTTAATCAAAAAAACCCTCAGTTGAAGATCTACACAAATACATGTCCCCATCAAAAGCATAGAAAATTAAACAATGCTCACCAAAAATCTAACTTTTTTTCTCCTAAAAGCACGAACTCAAATATTCCTACGGGAATTTGGTTCAGCCACTGAAGAGTAAAGCCCACAAGAGGGCTTCAGTCCAGAAAATCTAAGCGATTCAATCAAGCAGCTAGGATGCCAAAGATATAAAGTCTTTTGCTCCATTCCACCAGGAGCAATGCACTGGTTGCAGGACTTGCATGTGTAAAACCTGGGAAAGATTAGGCATGTTCCAAACTGTAGCATTTTTCTGACCAAATTATGGATACCTGCAGGAAGCAGTGCATCTTTTCTGAGGCTAAAACTCAGCTACCCCTCACTCTGTCTCACCATTATGAGCTGCCCCCTGCCCTCCACTTTTTGTTGTTTATAAAAGAGGATGGGGGGGAACAGTGCTGAAAGCAGTCCTTGACACCACTGTAGCAAAGAAAGAAGATCCATGTGAGATCCATATGTAGAAGAGAACTTCTCTATGTAGAGCTGCAGGAAGATGCAACAGTGTTTAGACACGGATCAGCAATCTATGGCTTGACAACCAGAGCTGGCCCCTGAAGAGCTAGGATCCAATCCATGAAGATCTGACCCAATGCTGGGTATCAGGCGATGTGCAGCTACCCCAAGCTACCTGCCCCTTCTGCAGCAGTACCCACTGTTCTCTTGTGCCTGTGCTTACTCTCAATGCAGAGGGGCTATCTGCCCTGAGGATAAGCACAGGCAGCTTGCACTGGAGGAGGGAAGTAGTGGGGTAGGGAATGGGTGGGGATTTGCAGCCTACGGCAGGCCAATGCTGGTCCACAGCAGGAAATGGCTACCACCCCCTGCCAAAAAATACAAGTTACAGTGTTCCTAGAATTTAGTATTTTAATTAAATTCAGCCAGGGCAAGCACAAAACCAGACTGTGCAACTCTTCCTCATGTCAAGATACCATCTTCCTCAATTAGACCTAACACAATCAACAGGTCCACATTACAATACGAGTACCTTAAGTGGTATTCCCATTCTACTTATAGCAAATAACACGGATATCAATAAAGATACATTTTGACTGTGAACATATTAAGTGAACCCACTACGGGTATGTCCCAAGTGCTCAAGAGAAGGAAAAAAAAAAGTAATATCCTCACTAGAGAGGATAGTCAAAGAAACTTTGAAACTTTCTTGACACACTAAAGCCTGAAGAAACTACTATGATTTGTTTATAAAGAATACAAATGCAGCAAAAATTTATCCTCCAAGCTATTATCTGTACTGCACTGCACTTCTGAAATATCAATTATAAGAAGATCATTGTACAATACTGGTTGCTTTAAACAGCCTCAGGGGAAAGAATTCCATCCTATCCATCTACCAACACAGCTGCTGGCAGAACTGAAGCAAATTTCACGCTACCTCAAAAGCAGCATGTTTATCCCAGGACTAGGTTGATTGTTTGTTATTTATCACCATTTCTAAACATAGAGGTTGTCACCACCCATTACTTCACTCCAGTAGTAATGCTGAAGCATAAAAGACTTGAGAACCATCTGAAAATGTAAACCAGCTATACCCAGCTCCTTCCCTTGTGCACTATGTACACCAGGGGTGGGCAAAATGTGGCCCGCCAGGACATTCTACCTGGCCCGCGGGGCCCCTAAAAAATTTAGAAAATTAATATTAATCTGCCTCTGGCTGTCAGTCATGTGGCCCTTGATGGCTTGCCAAAACTCAGTAAGAAGCCCTCCGCCCAAAATAATTGTCTGCCCCGATGTACACCCTCCCAGGGGCATTCCTAAAGATAACACTGTTGAAAACACATAATTAAATGCCAAGAATTACAAACATATTACTGCCAATGAGTTCAAATTAATTTGTTCAAAGAAATTAAAGGTCTGTCTATACTGCAATCAAAGATGGGATCACAGCCCAGAGCCATACTGCAGCTACCTTAAAGCAACCTACAGTTTGAGTATTAACAGCAGCAAAGATACAGTGGCACCAACTTGAGGGCAGGCTGTCTGGCTAAGGGAGCACTTGGGGTATGAGGAGAGCACATGCTGAAGTCTGCTGCACAGTTCCACATTAACTGGTACTTCAAGTGTACCAGGAATTGAGATCAGTGGTTCTCAACTTTGTTGGACTCAAGGCATCCCTTGCTAAATGCCAGCTCTTAGTTTTCACTTATGTTTTTGACTGCAGAAAAATAAGAAAGTAAGTCTTCTGTTGCAAGGAACTCATAAAGCCCACGTTGGGTCAGAATGATTTTAATATTATAGATTCCTATTTGAAATCTCTCGTCGTTTTTTTCCATGAATCATGTTTGCGTATCATCAGCGATAGTATGGCACCCTGGTAAAGAATGACTGAGCTACACTGAAGCCTGATAGCTGGTACCTGAAGTAGCTCATGTCCACACATGCTGCAATCCCATCTCCAGATGCAATGCAAATGCACGCCAAGAAATACATAGTTGAAGTCCTTAAACCAAGGATGCGCAAAATGACAAATCCAGCTGGCAGTTAGACTCCATTTACCAACTGCCTCTGCCCACATGACTGAGGCCAGTCTCCATGGAGACCTCAGCCACCGCTGTGCTGTGAAAGCTCAGGGCTGGGGTTGCCATGGAGGCCAGCCCTAGCCGCACTGGCAGGGCGCATGGCAAAAAAGAGCAGGGGGCTGCTCTGGAGCCACTGGGATCTTGCAATGGGGGCAGCTTGCTCTGGAGCCAGGGCAGAGGCATGATCTGTAACCTGCACTCTCAGGACAGGGGCATGTAGGCAGGGGATCACAGCTCTGTCACTGCTCTAGAATAGGCTGTCACCGCTGCAAGGAGCCGGGGCAGAGCCATGATCCCCTGCCTGAGCACCCCTGTCTGGAACATGTGCCCCAGGGATACAATCACAGGGGAACTAGAAACCCACAAGGGGACCTGGGACGGGGACAGCAGACCCCGAAATCAGGGGTTACTTACTTGCTACAGGACTCCAGACGCAGGACGAGTGACGAGAGAAGCCTGCGCGGTTCATTAGCCACACTTATCTACAGCTGGAGGCGGCAGGTGATGTCAAGAGTGATCTCCGGCCAGCCGTGATAAAGGCGAACACCAGGAGAGAAGCTGGAAGAGTGGGGAGAGGCAGCAGGGGCTGCGAAGACTCTCCATGCTGGCGGCAGGCAGCGCCGGCGTGTAAAGAAAGATCCCACTTGGAAAGAAGCATCTCAGGCGGCAACGGATACAGTGCACCCCCATGCTAGTCACAGGCAGCACCAGTGTTCAGGGGAAGACCTCGTTCTGGGGAGAGCCATAGAAGCTCTGGAGATGACAGAGGCTCTCCACACCAGGCTCCCACAGGTCTGGAGTGGAGGAGAGAGGCTCAACAGAGGCAGAAAGTGGAGCAGCATTGGGGGACGCAGTCAGGCACAGGCTCTAGGGCAGAAAGAGAGCAGGAACTGTTTAGCCTGATCTCTCCTTTTCTATCCACCCTCTTTTTTAAGTCTTTTCTCTTTCGTTGCCACTTGCCTGTGTGTAGTCCTTTTGTTGTTTCTTATGTTTTTGTTTTGTTCTCCTATTTAGTTGTTAAGTCTGCATCAAGGGGGTCTGATTGAGATCCTAACACAGGGGATGCTCACGAGACTTGACAAGTAGCCGGCATACAACGGGAGAGGTAACCGAGAGGGGTGAATCCCAGCAGACCCATACCCTGCTGGGAAAAACGAAAATAACAATCGATACCGGTGAGAGCGCAAAGAGCACAGATCATCAAGACCAGAGGGCCAGCTGTATCAAGATCAGGTGGTTCCATCAGAAACTGGTGTAAGAAA
This sequence comes from Crocodylus siamensis, assembly GCF_052110815.1. Taxonomy (NCBI): domain Eukaryota; kingdom Metazoa; phylum Chordata; order Crocodylia; family Crocodylidae; genus Crocodylus; species Crocodylus siamensis. Next base: position 31,493,339 of record NC_143404.1, on the reverse strand, counting down.
AGGGCATAGGGAAGGTGGAGCCCCACAAATATCCATCAGAAGAAGCAAACAACCCTGAGGGACCTTCAACAGGAGACCCCACCACTGAAGATACACTCAAAGTCGTGGCAGGTGAGTTCAGGAGTTCTCTGGGGTGATGGAGGTCCCTTTCAATGGTCGCACAAAGCCTCACCGCACCCACCACCAGGTGCCCGCCCCAAGGCAATGCGTTAACGGATATTCAAAGCAAGGCAGGCACAACATGCAAGCTACACATTGTGGCTCTGCCCTGGCTCCGGAGCAAGCTGCCCCCATCATAGGATCTCAGAGGCTCCTGAGCGGCCCCTTGCCCTGCTCTGCCATATACTCTGCCAGCGCGGCTGGGGCTGGTCTTCATGGCAATCCCAGCCTTGAGCTTTCACAGCACAGCTGTGGCTGAGGTCTCCATGGAGACTGGCCCCCATCAAATGGGCAGGGACAGCTTGCAAATGGAGTGCACAGCCAACCGGATCTGGACCGGACTTTGCCCTTCCCTGCCTTAAACTGTAGGACAGGGGTTTTCAACCTTTTTCGGTCGGTGTACCCCCAGCAGCCAGTCAAGAAACGGGAAGTCCCCCGGCAGCCGGTCAACGAGCGCGGGGGAGGCAGGGGTTCTCCTGTGTCCAGAGGTACCAATTACAAAACTGGAAGTTTTGGTGGCTTCTCTACCCCGCAACCACACCAGAGTACCTCCAGGGGTATGCATACCCCTGGCTGACAACCCCTGCTGTAGGAAACACTCTCATGAACAAGGGATGGGCAAAGTACGGTCCACAGGCCAGATCGAGCCCGCCAGCTGACTGGATCCAGCCTGCGGGCAGGCACCCACCTATTAATTGGGTGCAGCCCCAGAACCTCCACACGAGTCCAAGCCCTGCTCATTGCCACATGAGGCAGCTTGCACTGCTTTCCCACCCATGCCCACTGGTCCTGGCCCCAGCCTTCACCTCACCTGGCTACCAGCACAATAAGCAGCCACTCACTAGTAGGCAGCCCCACTGGGAAGCTGTGCACACTGGCCAAGCCAGGGGCCAGAGCAGATGCAGGCAGGAGCATAGCATAGGCTGCCCCAGGTGGGGCTCAGACTCATGTGGAGCACTGGCAGGGCAGCCACAGTTCAGACTGTGGACAGGGGAACGAGAGGAGGACTGCACTTGCACTGCACTACCCAGGCAAGATCTGCTGCATGCACCCCGTTGCCCGCTCCTCCCTCTCCCCAATCCCCTGCCAGTTCCTGGGATCTTGAGTGTGCACACCCCCCTCCCATGCCCCTTCCTATCCACACAAACAGCCCCCTTCCCTCCCCACATACAATATACAAGAATAAAACTTTGTTTTGAGTACCTATGCTATCCCCCTATATACACAACTAAAAACACATAAATCAGGACATTTTTAAAAAATAAAATTAAAGCATGTTATAGAGAGTGGATGTTTGATTTTAATATATGATTTTGTTAACCTATAATCTGTTAAAATGATATCTTCTGAAAGGCTGTTTGCAGCCCTCCACAACTCACCAAAACTTAAGTGGCTCTCCAGCCGAAATAATTGCCCAGCCCTATTCTAGAAGACCCCTTGATTAGATACAAAAAAAATTACTGACTCAGACAAGAATTTCTCTCCAGACACGGGGCTAATGCTGAGAAGTATTAACATAAAATAAATAAGGGAAGAATAGAGGAGCAAAACAAGGAGGAGAACACTCAGCTGAAGTAGAAAATAAAAGGTGGTTTTCCCTAACAAAAAACAATCAGTCCTTCTAAAAGCAAAGCTTCCATGAAAAACAAACAATTCTGCTTCTTTTCATTACAAGGATATTTTTCAGAACGACTCCACATAGCTCTGTCTTCCTGAGTCTTCACACCAATATTTTATGTCTTTTTCAAGAACTGGGAAACAATTGAAGGGACTACTTAGTTTTAGTAGTGTTATCATAAAACCTGTGGGCAGCTTTTAAAAATGCAGTTGACATGGTTCAGCACATTACTGCTGTTCGGATAAAACAGATTCTGAGGAGAAAGACCCCTACCAGAAGTCCTAGCATCTTCCCACTTCCCACAGCGTGGGGTTAGAAACCTTACTTCTCAACAGATATTTCACTGGTAAATATGCTCATCTTTCTTATTAGCTACTGGCCAATAAGTTAGGCTTCTTATTAGGATGTTTCTGGTAAATGTCAAGCCCTGAAGGCAATAGAGAAAACAATGAGTCTGATCTAAAGAACTGACAATTCCTGTTTAGAAGGTTTTGGGTTTTTTTAGTCAGAGCAAAGAAGACTGCAGCTCTGAATATACTTGTCATAAGCATGCAGAATTACTGAGGTAGTTGTGAAAAGACACGGAAACCCCTCACCAGATTTGATCAGCTGTCACTGCACTTGACCAACATAAGAGCTAAGAGTGTTTTTTTTTTTTTAATTTCAATCAAAAACTGACCTTTACATGCTGCACTTAGAAGATGATAGAAACAGCTGCAATTCTTTTTAGCTCAAATCATTAGACAAGCATTATAGGGGGGAAATGTAACTAGCAGGCAACAATCTGGGCTGCCAAATTTCAAATGACCAATGCCATCCAGATGCAAATAAAAACTAGTTGGAAACATGCAACCTAATGTATTTGGGAGTGCACATTCAACAGAAGGGAGAAACACTGAGCAACAGAAGTTCCGGGGAAAAGCCTCACAGGGAGAGCGGGTGAGCAGAGAAGCCAAGGGGCTTCACAACGTGCGGCAGCCCAACTGTATCGGCAGCTCCGGGCATCGCCTGCCAAAGTGCCATCGCATCGCGGAGCAACAGGCCCCCTGGCCCCCTCACCTCTGCCCTCAGCTGGGACCAGGCAGCAGTGCGAACACAGCCCCAGCACTAACCCATGGTCCAGGTACAAGTGCCAAGCCTTCACGGGCACCTGGCGAGCGACGGCCCTGCGCGCGGGAAGGCATTAACCAGCGGCATGTAGCCGGCGGCTAAGAAAGGAGCGACAGAGGCCGGAGCCCAGCGGCGGCGCCGAGCGGGCGCTGCGCCACAGGCTGGGCAACGGTTTGGCCAGGAAGACGCGGCCCCCGGGAGGCTGCGCTCCCTGCCCGGGACGAGGACGACCGCCCCGTGCCGGCTGCCCCCGGCCGAGCGAGCCCGGGCTCCGCCGCGCTTCTCGCAGCAGCGACCGGCGCCCCCCCGCTGCCAACGGCCCCAACGAACGAGCCGAGCCGGCAGCGCCCTGGGCCTCCCCGCAACCGCCAGGCCTGGCCCAACGGCTGCTGCGGCCCGGTGCTGCGCCCGCCCGGCGCACTGACCTGGACGCGCAGCGCCATCTTCCCGGGCGGGGGGGGGCGGCGACGCGCGGGCCGGGCCGGGCCTGGACGGGCCGGACCTGACCGCGGGCGGCGCCGGAGGACCAGCGCAGACCGCGGGCGTGGGCGGGGCCCGAGGAGGGGCGGGGCCAAGGGTAGGAGCCGAGGGGTGGGGCGAAGGGAGGGGCGGGCTATGGGCGGAGCCAACGCGTACCGGGGCTGGAGGAGGGGGCGGGGCTAAGGGAGTAGGGAACGATGGGCGGAGCCAAGGCAGTAGCAGGCCAATGGCGGGACAGGAGGAGGGCGGAGATAAGGGGGCGGGCTAGGGGCGGGGCCAAGGAGGAGGGGGTGGGGCCGACGGCAGGAGGTTCCTCGTTTGCTCGGGCGAGTGTGGCGAGTGGTCCGCAGGGCTGGCGACGGGGGGGAGCGGTCCGTTGTTGGCCCTCGCGGAGGACCAGCCCGGAGAACAACTCGTCCCCGGGGCGCTGCAGCTGGGCGCGGCGCCCGCCCCCCGGGGGTTGTTTCCCCGGGGCAAGGTGCAGCGGCCTCCCGCGGGCAGGGCTTCGCGCGGCGGGAAGGGAAAGCGGAACATCTCGGCCTAGCGCTTGTGCTGCTTCCTTCGGTGCGCTGCGAAGCAGCTGCGTACTGCTGGGACCTGCAGCTCGCACGCGCCCTCGGGCTGGCAGTCCTCTCTGGCGCTGAAGGGAAAAGAAGGGCGAACAGGCTACGGTGGAGTTTGTTGTTCGGGCCTCCCCCAACCAAATGCTGTTTTAACATCTCCACGTCTGAGGTCCAGTATCTCAAGCTGGGACCCCAGCTGGCCCCTTTGAAACGTTTGGCCTCAGTGACTTGGCCAAAAGCCGGGTCCAGATTTCAGTTCCCCTGATGTGTGTGCAGGTGCATTTAGTAGCCTAACTTGGGGCAGAGGAGGGCCTCAGCCTTCAGCGCCAATTCACAGGGAAAAGGAATAAAAAAACCCGAACATTTCAATAGGAAAGATGGAGGGGATGGTTACCAGGCATGAAAACCATAACCTGACTAGGGCAGAGGCCGTCTGTGGTTTGGCCCATGTAGAGCCACTCTGGCAAGCAGGCTAGACCCAGCCCCAAGGACGCATGCAACACAGACTGGTTTGGGGCATATGCTACGTGTGCCTGGGGCCAGCGCTAGTGTTGGAGCCAGCACATAGTTCCTAAGTAGCAAAGCACACCATGCAGCATGAGCCTCATGCCAGGCCCCTGAACAGCATCCAGTACATGGCTGGCGTAGCCTGCTGTGGCTGATTCAGCCCTATGTACCATATGCAACACGCTCTGGGATTTGCTCTGTATGCAGCACAGGGCTGGCATGGGGTTCATGTGGCACTGTGCTGGACTGGCCCCACATGCTGGCTCAGGTGCATAGTTCCAGTTTGGCCCAGAGACCACCCTAGTGACCCTCATCCAACTTGCGGGGCCAGGAACCCAGTGATCTGCTGTGTGGGATCATGTCATCTGGCACACAGGGCTTTCCATGGGTCCAGATATGTAGTGCCAGGGGAGCAGTGGCAGCATTAATTGCCGTTTCCTTCCCTCTCCCCAATTTCTGGAGTGAGGGCGGGGGGGGTGCCCTTCAGGCTGAATGACCTGGCCCGTGGAGCCATTTGATCCAGCCTGCAGATCTTGGGCACTTCAGCAATGTTTCAGCATTGGGACACACAACGTTACAATTCCAGATCTCATTTCACTGGGCAAGTTTCTCAATAACAGTTTATCTGCACACAATGTAAATCTCTCAATCATTTTAAGGTTTGAAATATTAAGGGCTCAATATCTTAATGTGTTGGTTGGGCTGGATTATTAAAGGTATTATAAGAAACTTGCTTCCTTCAGAGTAAAGCACTGTTTATATATTATAGTATTTCTTCAGTCATATTAGCAGTTTAGGATATTGGCCTAAACAGTAAGGAGGTAGTATAGTGCTAATGGCACTCATTAAAAATAACTACAAGTGGAACTTGATTCATAGACACAGTGGGCTCATCTACACAAGATGCTTTAAGCGCAGTAGACTAATTCTACTGCACATTAGTTTAGTGGGCAAAACCCGCGCTAATGTGCAGTAGATTTAGTCTACTTCGCATTAATGTTACAAAAAGGCCATTTGTTTGCACTAATGTGCAGTACTGCCGATTACGGCATGTTAAGTTAGTACCTGTCATTACATAATTATGGCATTAATGAACGTGTAGATGTACCAGTGTTGAAATACACAACAGTAACAGCAATCTTATGCTGGTCCAACGCTTGCTTAAAAAGACAATCAATGTGCAATGCAGAAGCAATCTTAAGACTCTTGCTCCTTCAGCTAAGAGGAATCGGTAGTATTAGAGAAATTATACCATCATTCATTTACAGGAGTGTGCGTTTAATGCCAATTTTGTACACTCTTTAGTATGTGGCTATATCTGCCAAGATGCCTTCTTGGTTGCGTTGAAGATGCAATATTCATAGGCAGCAAGTAAAACTGCTTTATGGGCAGAAAAAGTAGGAGTCTCCAGAGATTTGAAATCAGAGCCCAGAGAAAATGTAAGTTTCAAAATCCTCATTGAGACTAACTTCTAAGCACATCAAAGCCCCAGGCTGAGAAAGTAGGCAAAAGCAAACCAGAGCTCAGGTGCTTTTCCTCAGGCTTTTAATACACCAAGATATACTATAAAGAATACAAATCTTTGTCAATTTCCTAAAAGAAACACAATTTAATAAAGAGCTTTACTACAATTTTATTATTATTATTATGCTGAAAGCTAGAAAGTAGAACACACTGGAGATGCTGCCCTGATGGACACTGACAGAAAAGAGAATGGTGCACGGTTTTGGCATAATACTCATTTTACAATTGAATACTTAATATTGTGAAACTATAAAGGTTCAGTTTTACTTTCATTGCAGTCAACAGCAAAATTGCTATTGCCTTCACAGGAGGTGGATTGGGGACAAGGAATATATGAGTCACTAATGTTCTAGGGCACTCAGACTATATTGTGCTATTAACATATGGCCAGCTCATATGTATGCCTCATTTTCTGCTGTGAGGAAGGGCACCAGTCTACTGAATTTGTTGTTACTCAAGATTATTTGAATGCACCTCTTGCTACAGAGAAGTTGCTCAGAATTGGATCTACTTTATTTATGTTCTTATATAATGCTTACGCATATTGTTACCCAATATGGAGGGAGATAAATCTGCTCCATCCCTTTCAATTATTTTCTTTTTATAAAAAAAGCAAGCACATCCACACAGAAAGCAGACAACAAAACATCAACTTGTCAAAGAATACCTTCTTTCTTGAATGACTCAATTTTTTTCTGTCATGCAATTTTTCCACTGAAAGGAATAACAATTACCTGGTGATAAATAACAGCAAAAGTAGCAGTTAAAATAACACAAAGAATACACACATCCAGAAATGAAATACATTTAATTTTAGAAATCTATACTTTGGAAAGATTTGCTCTTTGAGAGGAGCCACAAGGAATCAGGCCAGACCATTCAGGAATTGTATTTGACACGTCCATAATACAAAGCATGTTTTTCGTCTTCAATTGTCATTCTTTCTGGTTTTCATTTTGAATTAGCAGCAGGAGGTCACTAAGAGTTCTGGCTTGCCTCCATGGACAATATTTTGAAGATCATATCTTTTGCTCCCCTCTCTTAAACTGTACTGTGTCACAATTAAACTATATGCTTTGGTAATTTGAATTTAGTTCACTTGCTTATGCAAAAACAAAAAAGCAAGCAACTGCCTCCCCACTCCTGAACTCAACATCTGAAGCTTATACATTTTCAATAGGTAAAATTTTAGAAATTAAGATGTTCTATTGATTTTGTTCCCTTTTAGATTAATATATATCTAACTTTATTTCATAAATTACCACCACCTTGGGAAATCTCTAGATGTGCTATTAGCACGCAGCAGTAAACTCCAGTGCATATCAAGCCACAGTTTATTGCTCCTTGGTGTGCCATTTGAACGTGTCCCCAGGACTGCAGCACATTGAGCCAGGTCAGAGTAGCCCCAGCTGGCAGAGGGCTCCTGGGGAGGGCCAGCCTACCAACCTGGGGCTGTTCTGACCCAGCTTAACATGTTGCGGAGGGGCTGGTTGGAGTATGAGGGTGCTCCAATGTAAAGCTGGTCAGCAGGCAGCCCTACACTGAAGGATCCCTGTGCCCCAGCCAGCCCCGTCAGCATCTGTACATGAGATGCTGTGGAGTTAAAAGTTTCACAACAGAGTAGTACTTGTATTTACAAGTACTACCCTGCTGTACAGTTAATTAATTTCCTAGGGCCTAATAGGTTCGCACATGTTGACGCAAGATGTTTACTGCAGAGCTAATTACTCTTACTCTGTAGTAAACGTCTCATGTAGATGTGCCCCTTGACAAATAGGATCTGTATCCAGACTAGCACTTAATTGCAAATACTGTAGGTACATGAGTGGAATACATGTTGCTGTTGGATTTAGGGAAGAAATTGTTTTGGAATGAGCCAGAGACTACGTGCATTCAAAAAGATGGGCAGAAAGTCATACAGTTCCTTTTAGCACTTTGAATTATGATACCTACTTCTTTAATACAGTGTGGAAAAGTGAAATAGTTTTGTGCACCAAACTGAAAAAAAACACCCCCCCCACACACACTAAACAACTAATTTTTGAGAGAAAGTAAAACATGGAAAATTTCATGTCAATGATTAAAAATTTCTCTAGATCAGGGGCGAGCAAAATATGGCCCACAGGTTGAATCCAGCCCACCAGGCAGTTTAATTTGGCCTTTGGACAGATTCCCACCAGTTAATTATTTCCAGCCCAGCCTGCAGCTGCCCCATCTGTGCTCCACTTGGGGCTAAGCACCGCCTACTCCCACCACAGCAGCGCGCTGCGCTCCCATCCCTGTGTGCAGAAGAGCCTGGGCCCTGACCCTGCTCTGGCCAGCACACAGCTTCCAGGTGGGACTTCTTCAGCCACATGGAGAGCTGCTCAGCTCCCCCAGCCTCTAGCAGCTGTTCCTCCTGTCTGCTGCAGCACTCCAGGCAGCAGGTAGGAAAGCAGGGGAAAGCGGCAACTAGATGGAAGTGGTGGAGGGGCTGGGGCCAGTGGGAGCACAGAGCTTGGAGCAGGGCCCCCATGCCCAGCAGGGCAATGGGGGTGCAGAGCCCAGGTCAGCCCAGTTCCATCACATGGGGCTCCCCATGGCTCGTGTAGCTCCTGGCATTTGCACATCACTGCGCAGAAGTCCTGCACAATGGAGCCAGCAGACTCCCCTACTCCCTACCACCATGTGAAGCTCCTAGGACTTCTCTGGAGTAGCAGGGAGCCTGCACAATGGAGCCAAGCTGGCTCAGCCTCGCTCCTTGTTTTCTGGCCTAGTCCCAGGACTGCATGTGGCAGCAGGAAGCAGGACCCGGCTGCCAGTTCCATTGCATGGGACTCCCTCTCTCCACTCCTCCCATAGCACTCAGCTCTGGCTGGGTCTTGGGAGCTGCATGTGAGATGTGGGGAGCCCTGCATGATGAACCAGGCCAGCATGGCCCCACTCCCTGCTGCCACATGCAAGTCCCAGAACTGGCTCTGCCTGCATTGGCCATAAGCACCACAAATCCCACCACTTGCTATTGTTGCTGGCCAGGTGCAGGGGCTGTGCACCACATACACATCCCACCATCCCCATGCACACATCTACATCTTCCCCCACACACACCCCCTCCTTCCGCACAGCCACACCCTTCCCCACAAACCCTACACCCACACCGCCAACCACACCCCACACTCAATATACAAGAATAAGACTTTATTTTGGGCTATTATGCAATCACCTCTATATACTCGATGAAACACTTGTAAATCAGGAGAAAAATATTTCTTGAAATGAAATTAAAATATGTTATAGACTGGAAGAAGGCCAGTGTGGTGCCGATCTTCAAGAAAGGGAGGAGAGTGGATCCGGCTAACTACAGGCCCATTAGCCTGACTTCTATCCTGGGGAAGATCCTAGAAAAGTTTATTAAGGAGGCCATCCTTGATGGACTGGCCCAGGCTAACATCCTAAGGGATAGCACGGGTTTGTTGTGGGTAGGTCTTGTTTGACCAATCTCATTTCCTTCTACAACCAGGTGACTTATCACCGGGACGAGGGAGAAGAGATTGATGTCATATATCTTGACTTCAAAAAAGCTTTTGATCTGGCATCTCATGATCACCTCTTGGCCAAACTGGCCAGTTGTGGCCTTGGCTCCATCACGATCCGCTGGCTGGGAAATTGGCTCCGTGGTCGGACCCAGAGGGTTGTAATTGATGGCAGTCACTCATCGTGGTGCCCTGTGACCAGTGGGGTCCCTCAAGGCTCTGTCCTTGGACCCATCCTGTTCAACATCTTCATTAATGATGTGGACATTGGAGTCAGGAGTGGACTGGCCAAGTTCGCCAATGACACCAAACTTTGGGGCAAAGCATCCACGCCAGAAGATAGGCGGGTGATCCAGGCTGACCTGGACAAGCTCAGCAAATGGGCAGACGAGAACCTGATGGTGTTTAACACCGAAAAATGCAAGGTTCTCCACCTTGGGAGGAAAAACCTGCAGTATCCTTATAGGCTCGGCAGTGCTACGTTGGATAGCACTGCAGAAGAAAGAGACTTGGGGGTCATCATTGACCACAAGATGAACATGAGCCTGCAATGCGATGCTGCAGCTAGTAAAGCGACCAAAACGCTGGCTTGCATCCATAGATGCTTCTCGAGCAAATCCCGGGACCTCATTCTCCCTTTGTACTCGGCCTTGGTGAGGCTGCAGCTGGAGTACTGCGTCCAGTTTTGGGCTCCACAATTCAAAAAGGATGTGGAGAAGCTTGAGAGAGTCCAGAAGAGAGCCACGCGCATGATCAGAGGTCAGGAAAACAGATCTTACGATGACAGGCTGAGAGACATGGGACTCTTTAGCCTGGAAAAGCGTAGGCTCAGGGGTGATCTGATGGCCACCTATAAGTTTATCAGGGGTGACCACCAGGATCTGGGGGAACGTTTGTTCACCAGAGCGCCCCAAGGGATGACGAGGTCGAATGGTCATAAACTCCTGCAAGACCGTTTCAGGCTGGACATAAGGAAGAATTTCTTTACTGTCCGAGCTCCCAAGGTCTGGAACAGTCTGCCATTGGAGGTGGTTCAAGCACCTACATTGAACACCTTCAAGAGTAAATTGGATGCTTATCTTGCTGGGATGCTATAACCCCAGCTGACTTCCTGCCCTTTGGGCAGGGGGCTGGACTCGATGATTTCCCGAGGTCCCTTCCAGCCCTGATGTCTATGAAATCTATGAAATAGTACCCCTGCTCTGAATAGAAGTACATCTGGGGGCAAGGCGAGGGACTTCCAGTGGCAAAGATCAGGGGTTAGGGGCAGGGCACCTGTCAGGGGGTGGGGCTACCCTTGCGGCCCTCAGCAGTTCACCAAAACTTATTAAGCAGCCCTCCAGCTAAAATAAATGCCCACCCCTGCTGTAGACATTATGAGTAAGCATGAAGTGGAAAATATACATAAAAAAGTATTCTGTAATCTTCACTACTTTTGTCTGGTACTGCATGAACACTTTCCTGGTACCTACATATTCACTGAAGAAATGAGAAAAAAATGGATAATTAGGTTATGATTTCCTGTCATTTCAGAACTTTTTTAAAAGCAAATTGTAATGTTCTTAATTCAGAGCTCACTTTTTTAAATAGTTAAAATGTAAAAAATTATCTTTCTGGTACCTGTAAGGGTAAGTTTAAGATTTTTATTCAACAGTCTAGAGATATAAATGTATATATAAAAAATATCATTACTTGTAAGCAACACAATACACCTTGAGAAAAGTGTGTTCCCAAAAGGTGTGTATGTATGTGGGAATTATGGGACTTTTTATTGCATAAATTATCCTAGTAAATACACTTCAATGGCAAGGATATTGGACAGCCAGTGTACCTAAACTCTTATATGGTCTTGTCTCAATTTTCATAGTCTCCAGACTCATCTTCTTCCTCCTCTTTATCTTCAGCATGGTCATAATAATCTTCATAATCTGTGTTGTAGCTTGTGATTCGGCTGCCAACAGTAATCTCAAATGCAGAGGACGAACCTGCATACCGAGACATAAATTGGCTCCAAATTAGAAGAATTGTAAATGAAACAAGAACTAAGAAAAAAAACAAGACTTTGGATTTCTAGAAAGATATCTGTTAATTGGATATTAGAATACTGAAAATACACCTTTTAAAGCTCCGTTACAAAAAGAAGTAAACAATGTGTTCAATCCTGCACATGAGGTTAGCACTGGAGTCAGTATAAGTCTGTAACAGGGAGCATGGGGCTCCTGTTACTTTAAGGAGAGAAACTGCAGCTGATATTGCCCAGGCAGCAGAATATAGGTCAGATGCAAGAAGGACAGCAGTAGAGAACCACTGCTGTCTAGGCAGGGAGCTGCTCATTAGAGTAAAGGAGTGCACCTACACCTTTGACAGGAGAACTCTGGTTAAGACCACCTGTTGCAAAGTTAGCCACTAGACAATAAGACAGGAGGGCAGAACCTAGCTTGAGCAGTGGGGTATTGCTACAGCAGCAGCCACAAGCTGCCATGGAAACCAGCCATTAGGCCCTGAGGAGAAACCCTTGTGGCAGGCCAAGGCACCACCTGACTAGAAGGGTCAGGGCTTAGGCAACTCGTAAGCCCAGAGTCTGAACCAGAAAGGCATTCTGGCCCTGCAAGCTGCAGAGAGAAGAGCTCATTATCTGGAGGCTGTAAGGGAATGCCCTAGCATGCTCTTGGAATACAAGTAAGGTGGTGAAGGACTGCTACCATAGAGACATGACCCAGCACAGGGGAGAAGTCATTATACAGCCAGCAGGCTTGGAGGTTGTGTTATAGCCAGAGGGATTAGTCCTTTGTCATTGTTTAAACCAGCAGTTTGGATTTGGGACTATCAGGTGTTGGCAGAGGTCCCAATAGTCCTGAGAGCATGAGAGTATGTCCTGAGTCTTGCCAGGGGCTAGGGTTTTGATACATAGATTGGGTTTGAGTCTTATAGGGTTATAGCCTATGGAAGGACTGTAGCCAAGTAAGCCAGTCAGGGCCAGAGGGGCCCAGAAACAAAGTGAGTGAGACCAGGATTGGAGCCCAGAAGCCAGGTCCCAAACCATGGGCCTAGGCTACAAGGCCCAGCTAGAGTACAGGGGTGGAAGCTGGGAAGGCCAAGGCCCCAAGAAGGGAGAATGGCTGAACAGTAATACCTATAGGCATGGCTGTAGGGGAAGTTGGAGGGTGTAAATAGCTGTTAAGGCTACAAGTGCCCTAGGGGGCATGAACAGGTCTGGAGGACTCATTTAACCTGAAAGGGGCAGAACTGAGACCAGAGGGGTCTGGGAGGGACCTGCTGGCTGTCAAGAAGACTGGGGATTACTGTAGGACCCTTAGGCATCATCCCTTTTGATTCTCCAGCAAATATATTAAGGTGTGGGAAGCAAGCAAGAAGCGGAAAGTACTCTGGAGCTGAAGCACAGCAGAGTTTGTGTGGTCACCAGAGGGTATCATGGCTGCCCCTGAAACCTGAACTTCGCTACAACATCCCCTTCCAACTAGCACTCATAGGAGCCTCAAATAGATTCTGGGGGGGTCAAGTCCAGATTCAGTCTGTGACAGCTGAAAATTATGTCTGTGTGATAAAGGTGCTTGCTGAAGGCTCTATGAAGATTAGACCAAGTGTTTTTCTGTCATTTGTTCAGATATTAAGCTATATGTTGTTGCTAAGAGCCTAATTAAAGTCTAAAATGTAGTAAGCCCTTGTATGTAGTATGAGGCCTAGTAAATTTAGCAAAGTCTTATAGAAGAGGTGATCGTAGGCCCTGTGGCATAGTTAAAATTAACCTTATCGGAAGAATGCAAGGCTTGTACTGCTATTGGTCAATCTAAGGACAGTTGAAGTAAAAAGAATCTGAATGGCTATAAGTTATCAGCATAGCTCAGAAGTTATAAATTGTCTGGCACATCCAGAAATCATTTAGAAGGAAGATACAGCTCTGTGAAAGGAACTACAAAGTAGCTGTTGGTCTGGATTCACTGGGCCCATGGATCTCGAGAAGCCCAAGGGCTGAATACCAGGGTCCTTCCCAGTATCCCTCGGACAGCGCTGATTGGGGATGCCTGACTTCGCTGAGCTTTGTGGAAAGAGAAACTTGTTATACATCAGGCATCAGAGGGGACTGCCAATAAGTTGCTGACGCGAATTATTATCGTCTGTCATTATCTGTCTTAGTATACTACGTGTAGTTGTGTTTTTGTTAAGTCAATAAATCTTTCTTACCTTTCTAACCCCCGACCACACTCTCAATCCCGAACCCTCCGCTGGCAGCTGGGACACAGGCAGACTCCAAACAAAAGGCAAATTTGAACAATATTGACTCATTCTAGACATGCCAAGTAAACACAGTTGTCATTTGAGTCAGAGGAAGCTTAACCTGCAGAATTACACCAAGAATAACAGTGCATGCACTAAATAGAATGATTATTTCCTACATATCTTTCCTACACCTCAGTCTCTAACCCTGCTAAAAAAGCAACAACATGTCCCAATTTTTCAAAAAGTAAAAGACTACATACTTGCTGTATGAAACCATTTACAGCAATAAACTGGGAGCAGAATTCCCACCAGATAAGGGGTTTTTTCCAAGATGATGGAATGTTGTGTCTTATGAACTTTAAAACTGTGACTTTTGTCATGCTCAAGAAAAAGTGGAGATAGTAAGAAAATCGCATAATATCAACCAATTGACATATTTTTCTTTAGTCCATTTCAGAAACACTTTTGACTAAAACTATTTAGAGCTGAACATTTCTTAAAAAGACCTGTTAAGATACCAACATCTTAATACGTCACTCTTAGCTATCAGTTGGGTATTTACTGTAACAAACTGCAGGTTCATTTAAGGGCCAGTTCTTGTGAATTTAAATCTGCAGGAATGTAGACCATCCCTGCACTGTGTGGGGACCTGAGCGATACTCACCTGGGGCATGCCCCCAGCCAGGAGCATGGTCCATATTGCATGGAGGTATTGGTGCTGCGGTGAGAGCTCCCTATCCACCCTCCTGCCTTTACCACCTTGGCAGGTGAGGCAGATTGGTGGGAACCCACAGCTGAAGCAATATCTGGGGGCCAGAGATGAGGCAAAAGTGGGGAGAGGCTGGACGGCAGGTGTGCAGGAAGACGGAGCTGGGGATCCCAAGACGCCAGGAGAATGCTCCACCGCCAGAATAAGCGTCTTGGAGGGTGCTGAAGAAGCAGCAATGGCCCCACTGCAGGAGAGAGTGGCGGATCATTTGCCATCGGTGCATGAGAGACAGAGACAGCCTTCCCCCCAGCTGCTCCGCTGAAGACGAAAATTCCCATGCTCATTAAGCAGTCGCGCACTGCCAATCAAGCCAGGCATGGCTGAAATTAGAAAAGAAGAGTGGGGAAGCCCTGAGCCGGGAGAAGGAACCCCAGAGCCACAGGGAAAAACTCTAGAGCCATGGAGGAGCCTCTGAAGAGCCCCGGAAGACATCTGGGATGCAGTCCTTTTTTTTTTTTCTCCTCTCCCCCACCCCAGAACTAAAAGAAAACCCTTCAGGCTTGCATGGAAAAAAAAAGAGCAAAAATAATAAATAAAAGTAGAAAAGAAAGAGCTGCCTTGGACTGGTTAATTCAGGTACCATCCCTTCTCCCAAAACCTCGGAAGCTGGGTGGAGCTTGACGGTCAGTCTAGGTGGAGGCAGGTAGTCACCACCTCCCTGTCATTAATACTTCTTAAACATTAAAGTCATGGCAGGCAGGAAGAGAGAGCTCTGGACCCCACCTAGACTGAGCAAACCAGGTTCCAGTCATCCTGAGGGGACCGGTGTATGTCAGGACATAGGGGCACACGTCTCTATCCAGTGGCTACCCGACAGACTGTAGTAATACATCCTTTGTTGGGTAATTGCCTGTTTCATGCTCCCAAACATCAGCTTACATTCCAAGAAATGGAGGATTTGAATATCCTGTATAGGTAACCATATGTGGCATCTAAAGCCTGTGTGTGGAAATCAAGTATCAGTCATGTACTTGTAGATCCTTCATATCAAAATAATTTACCGTCAATGACTTTTAATCTTGCAGAGGCACATGTAGTACCATATTTGTTTTTTGTATGGCAAATGTAGACACCTTCATCTGACTTCTTGAGGCCTTGAATTTGCAGCCAGCCTGTCACACCATTCTTCTGAGGGCCACCTCTTGCCTGAGTAAACACAAACACACCATCAAAAGTCTGTGTGTGTGTGTGGCTTTTATTCTAGTAATGACTATGTAATTACGAGTAATCTGAGAAATGGATAAGTACAGACATTATAGAGACACAAATTTCAATGAAATCAATAGAAGTTTTGCTAGGTGAGGACAACAGGATCTGGAACAGATGCTTCAAAGAGAGCCAAGACTACAAAGATTTCGGCGTTATTGTTTCTTCTAGATATACTGTCTTCTCTCATGAAGCACTTGCTAATGCACTTTTTTTGTAAGGTCCAATATGTAATCATACTATCAAGTCCCTTGTTGAGAATCTACTTATCAAGCCACCGTAGACTTTGCAACAGTTTTACACCTTGTTATTTATGTATAGAAAAACTGGGTTACTGAAACAACAGGAAAAAGGCAATAATAACAGTTAACTCCTGTGAAACCTCCACCCTTGACCCCAAATTTGGTAATATATACCATGGTGAGTGGAATAAGCATCTACCTGGACTGAAATGTGGGCATCATCTCCTGGCAGAAACATTTTATTCCCTTTTTTCTTCCACTCCAGGTGTGGTATAGGATAGGCTGACACCTCACAGCCAAAAATTATGTCATTACCTGTGAAATTCTCGACATCTTGAGGAGGCAAAGAAATAACAGGAGCTGCAAAAAAACAAGAAAAACATAATCTTATAGGTAGACATGGTAAGTTATAACTGCTTTATAATAAAGTAAGGAAAACATCAATATAAATAAAAGGAAATACTTTGCACTGCTGTTTTATGAGTTGATGCTATAGAAGAGTTTGCAAAAACAGATTGGAAAAAGTTTGCCATGCCTTTTGCTGTTTCCATGACCAAACAATAAGATGAAAAAACACACAGGATTAGCTGGACCTCAGTAACTGCCTTTATGAAAGCTACACCAGATGCAACTATATATAATGCTACTCTGGCTGGTTTCTGGTAGTTTCCAAAAGGAGGGAACACAATGAGTGTCATTTGCAAGCGTAGTGACTATTTAATGGCATACTATTCTTGTGTTCATACTTCTTTACCTACATGCAAATGTTCATTAAAACTTAGCTCTTACCATTATTTGTTCTAATTCTTTTATATGGGACCTATGAATGGCCATACTTAATCTGAGTCAGGGCATGTCTAGATGAGCCTGCACATGCCTCTTGCAGTGTCTCAAACTCCCTTGAGACACTGCAAGAGGCACGTGCAGGAACACGAAAATGTTCCCAGTGCTGTAAATTTGCAGCACAGGGGAAAACATAGACCCCTGGATATCCAGGGGTCAAAAAACCCCGCAGAAGAAAAAGTGGGGCAGGGTGCCCTGAGGGAACCAGAGGCTGGGTCATCCACAGAGACGCTCTGGCTGCCAATGGTTAGCCCTCACCCTGGTGCTGAAGCACGCTGCCTGCCTGTGGGAAACCTGCACTGCCAAACCCCCCATCACTGCCCCACCCAGCCCTCAAGCCCCCTCCCCCAGCATCCCAGGAAATAAAAAAAAGAACAACCCCCCCGGCACTTACTGACAGTTCTAGCTGCCATCAGGGGTCACTGGGCCCCCACTGCATAGCACAGGGCAGGGTTTCAGCCCCAGCCCAGACCCTGCTATCCCTCACTGTCTTGTGCTGCATGGGGGGGTAGGCTCTGCCAGGAGGCCACAGGGCACCCACAGCCCCTGCTCCTGTTGTGAGTAAAGGCTTTTTTTTCTTTTTTCTTTCTTTTTAAAGTGCTGGAGGCTGCAGTGTGGGGGTGGGGTGGGGTCAGTCATCAGGGAGCTGGGGGTACAAGTGGGGGCTGGGGCTGGGTGGGGCAGCTATTGGGGAGGGGGCTGCAGGAGCCACTGGGGGATGGGGCCAGGCAAGGTAGCAATTCAGGGGACTGGGGAAGCAAGCGGGGGCTGGTTGCCATTGTGGGGGGCAGCAAAACATATATTCATGAATTCATGAAACATATTTATAATTCACTTTATTATTATGATAGAGACACTAGTAGTCTTCAAAATTGCTTTAACACTGTAGATATATCGATAAAATGTTGCCCAACTGATCGCATGTTCTCTCTCTCTCGCTCTCTCTCTTGCGTGCGCACACTGTAGTGGTCTTTTGTTTTAATTGTGGAGGAACATGGATTTTGGGGTATTTTACAGAGTGACTTTGGGATTATTCAGTTTTCCAATAGGGAACACCAGAATTGCTGCTAGGGAGGCCAGTGGTAGAACCCTGCCTGCAAGAGCTGGCATCTTGGACCCAGCTGGAGGTGGCTGATCTCCTGGCTTATTGGGGCCAGGAGGACATGATTTGACAGTTCAAAGCAGGCTACCACACCTGGAACATCTTCTGGGTGATAGCTGTCAAGATGGCTGGACAGGAGCACACATGGCAGTAGTGTCGCACAGAGGCCAGCTCTACAGCCACAACCCACTGGCAGCTGGCCCAGAGGGGCAGACGCCTCTGTTGGCTGTGCAGTCCCCATCTGGGTCTGGCATATGTGCAGCAGGTCACAGCCAGGCAACAGCCCTCGCTGCCAGACTGCTGCAGTGGGTAGACAGTACAGGGAACTCTCAGGGCTGCTTCAGCAGTCAAGCTGGCACAAGGGGTAGTGTATCCAGGTACCAATTGGCCAGGCCCCAGAAGCTCCTGAGAGCGAGTAGCCCTGAGCTACTTGCCAGGCAGCGTTTTGTACTGCTGGGGCCAGGCCAGGGCAGCTTTTTAGACTGCTGGGGACAGCACAGGTGCTGGCCCCGGGCACTAGCTGCCCCCGGCTGCAAATCCAGGAGGAGCCAGGCAGAGTTACTTTGCTCCAAGTGGCACAATTTGCCCCACACCAAAGTGCATGTCTGGGCATGTGTGCTGAGGCAAAAAGCCCCAGCTCAAATTTGCACTGCTTCTAGTTGAGCATGCTGCAAGCGCACATGCCTGCATGTGTGGACACGCCTTCAAGATCCACATAGTCCAGACTTGTATCTCCAATAGGAGATATTTCAGAGGAAGGTGTAAGAAAGGCAGTAGTGGCCAGTTACAAAACAACTTCTCTGTAAAGAAACTTTCTTCCTAATTCTATTATTTAGAGTTTGGCATGTACCCTACAGTTTCTGTTTTATGTTTCCTGTAAAACCAGTGTATTCTGGGCAATTGTATTCTGGAAGTTCTCATTACATATACAATTAACCAGTTCTTTTCTGGACACTACAGTCCTTGGAATTTAACTAGGGACTTGCCCTTACTACTAACTTATGATAAAGAGCTCCCCAGGTAAACAGTGTAAAAGAGTACTACAGGCAACCCCTGCTTAATGCTGTTTCACTTAATGCTTTTTCACTATAGCACTCATTTTAAATTGATACCTGATTTCAGTTGATGCTCACCAAGTTTCATTATAACACTCGCAGTCACCATCTTGGGTCATTAAAAACAATTGTGGTCACCATCTTGGGTTGTCAAATACTTTTGGTTTTAACTTAACACTTGTTTCGTTTAACACACAGTTTTTCAGGAACCGATTAAGAGTGCTAAGCTGGGGTTACCTGTACTGTATTTTCTCACATACAGCATGTCCCTGTGTATAATATGAACTTTGTTTTTTAAAGGCAGCTTGACGAAAAAATATCTTTGTAGTAACTTGAATAGCAGCAGGTAGGGATTCGAGCCTGCTCCTGTGCCCACTGCCAGCTCCACGTGCTGGATGGAGCCTATAGGTTGATCCTGTGTCCTGGGTCTGGTCTGGAGCCACATACCTGGTCTGACCTACTGTGCCAGGTCTGGAGTTATGCACCAGGTCTAGCCATGGACCAATATCACGTGCTGACCCAATTCAGTGCACAGGGACATGTCATCTAGCTGTGAGGCTTCCCAAGAGCCCAGGAATTTGGCAACTGGGGTAGCAGCAGCATTAACTGCCACTTGCTAAGGCTCTGAGAGACATGGCAATTAATGCTGCCACTGCCCCCCACTGCCACATTTCCTGACTTACAAGGATTCATATTTCTTACACAAAGGTGCATCCCAGTTTCCATCAGCTGGTTTTTGGGAGACAAGATTCAGGTTATATGCAAGAAAATATAATATTTTCAAGTCAGGTTTATTTTGTTTTTTCTTTCAATTTAATTTCATAGTTTGATAGTTTCATAGTTAATAGGGTTGGAAGGGACCTGAGCAGATCATGAAGTCCGACCCCCTGCCTTGGCAGGAAAAAGTACTGGGGTCAAATGGCCCCAGCAAGGTATTCATCTAGCCTTGTCTTAAAGACCCCCAAGGTAGGAGCCAGCACCATTTTGCTTGGAAGTTGGTTCCAGATCCTAGCTGCCTTGACAGTGAAGTAGCGCCTCCTGATGTCCAGTCTGAATCTATCCCCTGCCAGCTTGTGACCATTATTTCTAGTCACTCCTGGTAGTGCTTGGGGAAACAGGGACTCCCCCAATGCCTGCTGGTCCCCTCTGACTAGTTTGTAACAGGCTACCACATGCCCCCTCAGCCTTCTCTTGTGGAGGCTGAACAGGTTCAGGTCCCATAGCCTGTCCTCGTCGGGCCTGCACTGCTGCCCCCTGATCATGCGAGTGGCCCTCCTCTGGACCCTCTCCCTGTTGTCCACATCCCTCTTGAAGTGCAGCACCCAGAACTGAACTCAGTACTGCAACTGCGGCCTGACCAGTGTTGCATAGAGGGGAGGATCACCTCCTTGGACCTGCTCGAGATGCATCTGTGGATGCATAACA
Organism: Crocodylus siamensis; assembly: GCF_052110815.1. Classification (NCBI taxonomy): domain Eukaryota; kingdom Metazoa; phylum Chordata; order Crocodylia; family Crocodylidae; genus Crocodylus; species Crocodylus siamensis. The sequence goes on along the minus strand of NC_143404.1, from coordinate 31,472,985 downwards.
AAGTATGGTTGGCCTTCCAGACCGTGTCGCCACACTGCCAGCCCATGTTCATCTTGGCATCAATGATGACTTCAAGATGCTTTTCTGCCTCTGCACTGATAAGAATGGAGTTCCCCAGCCTGTAGATATGCTGCTGGTTCTTCCTCCCCAAGTGCATCACCTTGCACTTGTCAGTGTTGAATCCCATCCTATTCTCATCTGCCCACCCCTGTAACCTGTCCAGGTCTGATTGCAGCCTTTTCCTTCCACCTAGTGTGCCCACATCCCCCCACATCTTAGTGTCATCAGCAAATTTATCCCCTCGTCCAAGTCACTGATGAAGGTGTTGAACAGTGCGGGCCTGAGGACCGAGCCCTGGGGGACCCCACTGCCAACATACCTCAAGGTCGAAAATGACCCGTCCACCACCACTCTCTGGGTGTGGCCTGTCAAAAATTAAAGTCTTTGATTTCAGATGCCGATGGCAAAAGGTCAGATGGCAAAAGGTCAGAAGCTAACACAACAAACTTTGTAATTGTAATTTATCCCTCTGTATTAACAGTGCTGCATATACACACCCCTATCTGTGCCTCATTTCAAATCACTTGAGTTCCCATATAAGAACGAGAAACTGGCCTTGACAATTTAGCACGAGAGATATCTGTACCCATAGTGACCAGATAAAAATGAAACTAATTTAATGAAGTTGTAAAATTAAATATGCTACGCGCGCCATCCTGTGACCAAACAGAACCAGTATCACCCAAGTAAAAATAACCCCCGTTTTTTATGAAACCTGAGCAAACAAAGAGAGCACAAGTGCTAACTCATTAATTATTCATATTTGGCATATAGTAATTGGTCACCTTTGCCCAGTATAACTTTGAAAGAACTTCCGCCCAAAGCGGAGAACTGCGTATACACTCAAAAAGAACAGATCATGTTCTCTCTTACCCACCCTGTAAATGCTGGGTAACATGATATCTGCATGCTGTAACTGAATAAATCAACTCCTCTGCCTACGCTGCAAGCCATCAGTAGCATAAGTAAAATAAACTTTTCTGTGTAAAAACTTAGCTGTGTTTAAATCATACTGACTCCTGCTCACCATTATCACCCACCTGCCTGGTCATAATTCCCCCTCCCCACGCCAAGCCGGTTGTGCCGACCCAGGCTCGCAGGTCAAGGGTACACCGGTGTTAAGGGCATGACACGGCCCTCCAGCCAGTTGGCAACCCATTTGACTGTGTAGGTGTCAACACTACAGTCTCCTAGTTTTTTAATGAGAATGGGGTGAGAGACAATGTCGAAGGCCTTCCTGAAGTCCAGAAAGATTACGTCCACTGCTACGCCTGCATCTAAGGATTTGGTGACCTGGTCATAGAAGGCCACCAAGTTGGTCTGACAGGACCTGCCTCTAATGAACCTGTGTTGGTTGCCCCTAAGCATAATCTCCCCTGCTGGCCCCTCGTGGACATGTGCCAGAATAATTCTCTCAAAAAGCTTACCCAGGATTGAGGTAAGACTAACTGGCCTATAGTTTCCTGGGTCCTCCTTCCACCCTTTTTTGAAGATGGGAACCACAATGGCCCTTTTCCAGTCCTCTGGTACATCACCAGAGCACCATGAGTGCTTGTAAAGCCATGCCAGGCGTCCAGCAATGACCTCAGTTAATTCCCTCAGCACTCTGGGGTGGAGATCGTCTGGACCAGCTGATTTAAATAAGTCCGGTCCCTCCAGAAGTTCCCTGACTAGATCCTCACTGACCCTTGGCCTAGGTGTGCCTTCCCTGGGGCCTGAGGGGGTGGTCCCAGTGCGGGGGCTGATCTGGTCCCTGCTCAGGAAAATGGAGGCAAAGAAGTTGTTAAATAGGTTAGCTTTGTTGTCTGGTGTGACGACCAGATTTCCTAGCAAGTCTTGCAGGGGCCCCGTGTCACCTGGTACCTTCTTTTTGCCCCCTATGTATTTAAAAAAGGACTTCTTGTTGTCCTTGATCTGGGTAGCTAGTCCCAGTTTCATCTCTGCCTTGGCCTTCCTGACCAGCTCCCTGCATCTTCTTGCATTATTAAATTTGAGTATTCTCTTTTTTCCTATATCCTTTTTAGACAGAAACAAAAAACTGAACATAATAGTTCAAATAAGACCATAACATTAATACCATTGTCAGCATTATTCTCAATTCTTGTTTCTGTGTCTCTAAGTATTGCATTTAATTGTAGTCTTCTGTGCATTATTTAGAATTTTTTTTACCTTCACTGCAACCCAATCTCTCTTCTGGGTGCCTTTAATTAGTTTAGAATACGAGGAGGAAGATATTTAAATCTGTGAGGTCACTTTGATGCTGAAGTTTAACTTTTCACCAGTGATTTAGACACCAAGAACACTAAACCTTAGTGAAAGTTATTGGAACTTAGGTTTTAAATGCTTAAATCACATTAGAAAATAAAATTTAAGTGTTGCAATGAATGAATATACCAGGATTTGATATCGAAATCTACATTGAAAGCTTTCTTTTTCATCCATTAGGGGTTTTTTGTATTTTTGAAAGAACTGAAAAAATAACATTTTAAACTAACCACCAGATGGAGCAAATCCCACAACAAGAAAATAAAAGGTTTTTTCAAATATGTTATATGATGTGGAAATGTACTATATGCATGATTTGTAGCTTTAGTAAGCAGAGAAGAAAAACACCACTACCACTGTTCTTAACAGTATCCTTTTTTTTTGGTAATCTATTTATATTTATCCATAAAAAAACCTTGTTTTTTCAAGCCTACCTATGTTTGTTTTCTCTCTCTTCTTTCTTTGACAGTTTGTAAGAATGGATGCATTTTCTGGGCCATTTGGTTTGGTTAAGATTCAATCATGGCTTCAGTTTTTGTGCAGTATCTCAGATGGTTGGAGAAGAAAACTTTTTTGTAAATATTAAATATGTTTTTGCCTACAATATTTGAGTTAATATGTCAATACAGACTCATGCTTCAGCATCTGGAACTTTAAAGGCAATATTCCAGATTTCTAAACAACAGCTATAATACTTGCTGTCAGATATCATCAGCCTAGTTAGGTGATGACAATGTCTAATGTGGAGCTGGTCAAGTAATGTATTTATCTATTTTAGAATTACTATTATTAGAATTATTTATTTATCTATTTTAGAATTACTCATTCTCTGATTTTTATTTTCTAAACTGTAAGCCTCATATCTGTCTGGGGCATTTAAACCCATAAGTCCCTCTTTCTTAATGGAATTAGGAATTCAAATCCCTTAGGCAAGTTTGAAAAATATCAGCCTTAACATATACATTATTTATAAGGATTCGGTGAATAGCTGGGATAAAAAATGCCTATGGATTGTTCACGTAGGCCTTGATATTGCAAACATTCATTTGGTGAATTTTACAACTGAGTAGTTCCATTGATTTTTAGTGGGGATAGCTGGAGTAGTTAAGTATATGTGTAAAATGCTAAAATGATTATTTATATTTTTATTTATTGGATTTACTGCAATTTGTCACTATTCATTATTTAGGTCAGGGATGTCAAACATACAGGATGACTTATTTGTGACACTGGCATTCTTCAGACTTCAGTTTGCACAGGAAACAAGTATTGAGCACTGATCTCTAGTTGTGGTATTGTTCTATAAATATAACCTTCACTAAATTCAAAGTACTTTGTTTTGTTATTCCCCCTCAAAGCATCTGCTGTTCCCTAAAGATTAATTGTATACAGCAACTAAAGAATAAATAAATAACAATAAATCCTTTCATCACAAGCGCACAGCCTTTCATCTTGTGTCTATCACAGAGACACAGAAGCTCTAAAGTCACAATCTGGAAAAGGCCTTTCTTTCTTCCATCAAAGGCTGTTTTGATCAGTTGTGAATAGAGCAGGTTGCCTCTGGGTCTCTATACCTCAACCTCACCCAGCATAAGAGGCATTTTGATGCTACCTGTCAGACAGAGCATTTGATTTGCTGCAACAAGTAACTGGTTCAGCAGTATCAACTGTATGAGATTGACAGACTGTTAAACAGTTCGGGGCAGTGATTGACAACAGTCTAGAGTAGTGGTTTTCAGATTACAGGTCAGAATGACCCATATTGGGTCAAGGTGAATGGGTAAGTACTAAGACTTCTTCCTGAGGCAGCATAAGAAGAGTTCCTAGAACTGCTGCTTCTCCCTATAATGGCATGGCGAGAGCCCCATGTCCACAAGCCAAATAAAATGGGTCCTTGAGCCAGATCCAGTATACAGGCTGTAGGTTACTGACCCTTGGTCTGGGGCATTATCATCTCAGTGAAGGAGCTAGTAGGTGTTACTGCCCAGGCATGGAACTATGGGAACACTGCAGGATCTTTACAGGTAGGTGGGTTCATCAATTCATTGATGATGAACAAATCCTTCATATATAATCCAACCCCTTTCAAACCATTTTTGCTACTGATTTTACCAAACTGCACTGTTTGTCTTGGAAACTATTGGCACAGTATTGCAGATGATACTAAATGTGAATTTTATTATAAAGAAGCAAAGGAATGACTTAGTTTTCTGCTGTGTGTTTAAAAACCAGCTTTGTGAGAGCAAATGTAAATATCATACTGTTGGGAAACCATACTGTCATTCCCAAATCAATATTTTTCAGCTTGACTGATATTGGATCAAAATAAAGTAAAATAAAATCACTTGAAAAAAGTGCAGACACTTTTTTCCCTATATGGATGTTTTATCATCTGTGGCATAGAGATGGGTAGTGTGGCAGTGCACCTTCTGTGCCTGCCACTTTAAGAGATTTGAGCAGGCTGTGGAGCGTGCAGCACAATGAGGCAAGCACATGACCACAAGAGGGCTCCTGGATTGAAAGTTGGGACTGAACAGCCTCACTATAAACCCAGGTCCTCATAATTGAGTGGGCATTTGCTGCAGGGAGCCACAAGGAGAACATTGCCCAGCCAGAGCTGCTGCTCCCATCTGGAGGTTCAGGGTAGGAACTATGGGGATGGAGAAGATTTCTGGTCCTGGAGAATGACCTAAAACTACACCTTGCTGGGGTTGGGTAGTGTGGTGGGGCTGCCTGTGGTGGGGTGGTCCCCAGGAAATGACATACCAGTGCCTCCCTAGTGAAAGGTATGGGGCACAATATAGCTTCAACCCCCACAACCTGGTGGGTTACCCTGTAGAGGGGACAAGCGAGTGTCCAGACATGTCATCAGGCCTGAGACCCAGGGGGCATAAAGCCCAAAAGTCCCAGTGAGAGGGTGTTGTAGTAGCCCCACTAAGGGGTGGAGTATTGGCCCAGTGAGGTGGTGTGTAAGCATGATTGATCAGGTTGCATAGAGTAGGGTCTGTATGGCAGGCCTGAAGGACTGCATATGGGCTGTGTAGAGTAGGGTCCATATAAGGGGGCCCGAAAGACTGTGCAGAGGCTGGCCTGAGTAGAGAGTGAGATGTGTTAGGAGGGGCCCATGAAGGTGAACCCATATGAGACTGTGAGGGCAAGTGGCTCAGAACCTACCTAAAATAACCTCGATGACCCATGCTGGGGCCAGGACCAGATTGATCAAAGGGCCAGAATGCCCACTGCAAGGGACAGCCAAGGCTAGAGGTTGGGAGTCCTGACTGGCCTAGAGGCAAGGCCAGGGCCAGTGAGGCTGAAGGTCCTGGAGGAGGCCACATCCATGACGGAAAAAGGGCTTAGGGAGTTTTGGTACCCAGAATGAGGGCAAAGTAGACCACCTGAGTAGGAGGGATCCAGGTGGGATCCAAAAGCCAGACAGGCAGGGAATTAGGTCCATTGTGGAGCCAGAGCCAACAGTGATGCCAATTGTGAGGCATGGCACATGGGGTAGGGATGTTACAGAGATGTGTATAATGTCCTTGGCATTGGGCATTAAATGGGCTGCCCTCCATCTTGTTAACAATTACTAGGTGACATCAAAGGCATGGATTGCCCTAAACAAGTGGGTAGGCCAATAATTTGACCAGCCATGAGACAGTGCCCTGGCACAATAAGAAATAAACCAGACAAAATTCATAAGTAAAGTTTTAAAGTAACAAGTGAATTTGGATATTGAATAAAGTATACCTTAAATGAAGCCTGAAGACCTGTTTTTGGCACATCAGAAGCCTTTAAGGTTCTCAACCTGGTGCAGTGACACTGTTTGATTCATGGGGGACTAGAGTTTAACCGCAGCCTACCTTTTTGCCTAAGTGCTTAGGACATAGGCTATAAGAACAGCAGCTGTGGAAAATGTTTTGGTAGCTAGCCCTTGTAGATGAAGTGATAAGCCTGGTTTTACTCTCATATTGTTTTGAATAATCATACTTTCTTTTTCTGCATTCACTGTTGTACAAGGGTATTTATCTCCTCTTCCAGCAAAACAATCTTGCAGCATGTCTCAGATAACAGGGCTCTATATTAAAGTGTATTCCTGAGAAAGTTTGAGGAGTGGTAGACTTCTTGCTTGTAAACGAAACAGGTAGTACTGATCATCAGCCTTTGGATACTGCTATAACCCAATCAAGGTTCAGGATCACCAAATTCATCCACTTGATAGATTCCTTGGGTGTGTCCAGATGAGCACGCACGCGCCTCTTGCCCTGTCTCAAATCCCTTTGAGATGGGGCAAGAGGCACATGCAGGAATGAAAAAATATTCCTTGTGCTGCAAGTTTGCAGTGCGGGGAGAAAATTAGACCCCTAGATATCCAGCGGTCTAGAAAAAACCAGAGTTTAAAAAAGCAGGACAGGGCATGGTCCCGGACGTGCCTTGAAGCAACTGGAGGCTGGGTCCTCCACACAGACACTCTGGCTGCCAGAGTCTCTCTGTGGTTGATCCCTCATCCTGGTGCTGAAGCACGCAGCCTAGCAGGCAGCACACTGCAGCACCAGGGCTCCAGTGCCAGTAAGTAAGAGGTCAGGGGAGCTAGAGGAGGGGGGGAGGGACTATGGAGGAAACCCTGCTGGGCCTGCCCACTCACCCAGCCCCCCATCTCTGCCCTGCCCAGCTCCATTCCCCGCCTACCCCCCTGAGGCCCTGATCCCTTCCCTGCCCAGCCCCACCCCTGATTTGTCCCTCAAGGCCCCTGATCCCTTTCTTGCGTGGTCCCATCCCCCTGAGGCCCCCAGTCCCTTCCCTGCCTGGCCTCAGCCCCCTAAGCCCCACCCCCGATTCCTGCTCTGCCTGGCCCCACCCCCTGCCTGCCCCCCAAACCCTCCTGATCTCTATCCTGCCTGGCCCCATCCCCCCCTCGAGGCCCCCTCAAGGCCCCCGATCCCTGTCCCCCACCCCAGCATCCCCATAGGAAACAAAAAACAACCTCCATGGCACTTACCAGCAGTCCAGCTGCTGTCTGTATCACTGGGGCCCTACCAGCACAGTGTGGGGCAGAGGGACAGCCCCAGCAGCCCCAGCCCACAGGGATTTTTAGTTTTCAAATATTCTGGAACACTAAAATCACTGTTAGGGAGGCCAGTGGCTATGCCTGCTCAGTGCTGGCATCTTCGACCCAGCTGGAGGTGGCTGACCTCTTGGCCAATTGAGGCCAGGAGGACATGATTTGACAGTTCAAAGCAGGCCACCACACCCGGAATGTCTTCCAGGCAATAGCTGCCCAGATGGCTGGGCAGGGGGCACACATGGCAGTAGTGCCACATACAGGCCAACTCTGCAGCCACAGCCCACTGGCAGTGACCCAGAGGATCAGATGCCTCTACTGGCTGTGCAGTCCCCATCTGGTTCTGGCAGGTGCGCAGCAGGTCACAACCAGGCAGCAGCCCCCACTACCAGACTGCTGCAGTGGGTAAAGGGTGCAGAGAACGCTCAGGACTGCTTCAGCGGTCTAGGTGGCACAAGGGGCAGTGTCCCCAGGTACCAACTGGCTGGGCCCCAAAAGCTCCTGAGAGTGAGTAGCCCTGAGCTACCTGCCAGGGCAGCTTTTTGTACTGATGGGGCCAGGCCAGGGCAGCTTTTTATACTGCTGGGGACAGCACAGGTGCTGGCCCCAGGCACTAGCTGCCCCTGGCTGCAAGACCAGGCAGGGTTATTTTGCCCCAGTTGGCACAATTTGCTCCACAACAAAGTGCATGTCCAAGCACGTGCGCTCAGGCAAAAAGCCCCAGCTCAAATTTGCATCGCTTCTATTTGAGCTGCTGCAAGCATGCATGCTTGCATGTGTAGACGCGCTCCTTGTGGCTATTTCTGTAGGCTGCAAAACTTCCTGTTATATCTTCAACCCTGGCTCCTTGACTTGTAATGTAGCACACTCATGATGTTTCAGGCCTTACACATGATGCAAAGGTGGATTTCAATCATATCCACAGTGTCAATCCAGAAAAAAACACCACATATGAGATTCTCTTACAGAAATTCTTTGAGGCCTTTGCATTAATGATTAGCTTCAATGGCGATGTGTAGGGGGTGAACAGGGGTGCATATGTGCCCCCTGAGAGCACTGGGGCACCCCCTGGCAGGCTGTGCTTCCTGATTAGGCAATGGACTGGCAGGGCAGGCAGGAGCACTGGTGCCATCCCATGAGTGCCAGCCAGGGAGTGGGAGCAACAGATGAAGTGCCACAGCCACTTCTGGGAGCACTGCAGCTGCTTCACAATAGGTGTGATTGGCTACAGGGGGATACCCCCCCACCATAGCTGACTGGTAGCTGGGAGGGGCACATGCCCCCCTTACTAAGGTAGCACCAGTCACCCATGATTAGCTTCTTAAAGACATACTGAGGCAAACACACAAACATGCAAGGCAAGGGTTGGATATATTCAAGATAAGAAACACATGCAAAACTAAAACTTTAAAAAACTGGCCTTAATATATATTTTTCTTCAAGTATTGGATTATTTGACCTCTCTTTCTCCTGCAGCATAGCAAAAAACTGTCGAGACCAAATTATAAAAACAATTAGAGGTTTTTTTGCCCCCCATAGGTCTTTTGTTGCTATTGGAGCTGTTAGAGAACTGTAAGTACTCTGCTGATATTGATTCAAATTCCAAATAGATGTTTGGTTTGATTAAATCTATTCTCCTTTCTATTTGTTATGTGCAATCTCACTACGTGGAGAGTCTTCTGGCTTTTCTTAAGTAAGATCCATGCTTAAATTTAGGGTTATGAGAAGTCTGAAAGATTAAATTTAAGGGTTTGCTTAAGTGGCAAATGGTGTAACTCCAAATAGGGTTAAATCCAGTAAAGCCCCAAGCAGAGTTCTAGTCACAGAAATATTTGGGAAATTACAGTTTTTCAGAGCAGTATGCATTTTAGCACATTGAGAATGCATGTTTGAGTTAGGCAGATGTCAAGTTGTTTTTTTTCAGAATATAAATTTTGACCTTCTGCATCGAAGACCATTTGTGGATTTAACACACAGTCTTTATAGAGTATGTCTTCCTCTTCTGGACCTTGGCCATTGATGCTAATGGTACTTACATTTACACATTAATAGCCAGGTTATAGCTTGGCCTTGCATAAATGCATACAGTGTAGATTGCAAGTACTGCTACCTCCTTGTTTCTTTAAGATCACAAACCACTCCAAAGGCAGTGAAGCAAAGGCACTCTACACCTGCCCAGCCTAGGTCGAACCATTGACCTGCCTGGGACCTATGCATACAGAGGAGTGTGTGGATGGTGTATGCTCCTTGGGGAGGTCTGGAAGGGATTGTGTCTCCTGTATCTAACAAAGTGGCTCCCTCTAATCCCAACAATGTGCTTGGAGTACAAAGAGGGATGCTGATTTAAAAATCAGAAGGGTTTTGGGAAGTAACTATTATATATATGGCAATGGCCTGACTCAAATGAGTTGAACACCCCAGGGGGTCACAGATTTTAAGGCCAACTGGGTTCATGTTGTTTGATTTTCCCATATAATACAGGCCAGGTAGCCTTACTCAGTGATCCCTCCGTGAAATGCAATAACCTATGACTGAATGAGAGCATGGGTAGCTTTTCCTAAAGCACCTAAGTTACTCAAGAGCCTACATGCTAAGTGATATTGTCTTCACTGCAGACTTATCTATAGACTATAGATCAGTTTTGTAGAAAATACTCTCATTCAACAAACACTTGTTTTCTTTTGTTCCCAAGTGAATTTGGTATTCATGAAAGATGCTGAATCAACTTGTTCTGAAGACTGAAGCTCTCTGATACTGCAGAGAATTAGTACAGTAGTTAGATCAGGCTTCCTTACATTGCCTTGCTAATAAACTTCAGTCCTGGCCTAGAGGGAACACTTGTAAAGAAAAGGGGAGAAACAGATTACATTACTCTGCAAAGGCAGTAAACAAGGATGCCAATTAATGTCAAGTATGGTGACTGTTTTGTGATGTAGACACCTATGCACTGTGCTCACTTGGTTTGCCATATTTTCTCCCACACACTATGCCACTGAATATAATTCACACCTTGTTTTTTGAAAAACAGTGCAGGAAGTGATTTTGCCTTATGGTATGTAGTTAAGTAACTACAGCTAGGGAGTAGAGCCTGCTTGTTGTTCTGCTCCCTATGAATTGTGTGCAGATTTTACTTTTACTTTTGTCCATACAGACAGAAACTGTTCTAACCATATTTCTTGCATATAATGCATATGGAAATTTCCAGCAGCTGACTTTTTGGAAAAAGTATGTTATGTGTAGAAATATGGTAGTATAAACTGGCCATCAGATAGTAATTATTACTGATTACAATCTGGGCTGGACTTGAACAGGCAAACTACAAGGCTAAGTACAGATATTTGGGGAGGTTAAATCAGATTTAAAATGGCCACCCAATTTAAGCTTACCTTGTCCCAGTGCCTACCTTACACTTATAGATCTGGTCTCAGTGACTGGCAATCAGTTGAAACCTGTAACTGTACAGAAGTTCCATGCACACAAACTGGTCTAAAAATTGCAGAGCCTAAATTAAGATTAACCTGGCTCTATCTAGTATCAAACTTATTCAATTTAGGTCAAATCAGTGCATGGAAATTCTATATACTTTCCCTGCGCAGACCCAGTGCTGGAAAAACCCAGACACTGGCCCCAGCCCCAGGACTGCACTTTTCAAGCCCGCACTCCCTGCACTGGGCTACTTTTTGCTTCCCTAGGCCCCTTGCTGGGGGAGGGGATCTCACCCCACCCATGGGTAATGCTGGCCCCGCCCATCCATTGGTCACACCTGTCCCCCAACCCTCATGGGTTGTACCTCCCCCCATCCTCTGGTAGACCCCCAGCCCTCCTGCAACCTTCCCCATCCTGACTTACCTGATATGGAGCAGTCATTTTGAATTCATTTAACTTCCCCATAACACCCCAAATGTCTGCACTTGGCCCAAGTGGAAGACTTTACCTGTCTCCCTACCATTTGATGTGTTAACCATTTGCCAATTAATTGACTCGATCTCACATATTTGGGACTTAGGAAGAACAGAATGGCCAGGTCATGAAAAATCTCTATCCACCAAATGAATTTTCCCTAACTAGCCGGCTTGAGTTCCTCATTGGTCAGTATTCCTGAAATTGCTTTTGAGAACTGATTCTATGCTCAGGGAACCTTCAAAGCTTGGATCAGCAAGATAGCTAATGCTGAAGAATGCTGTATTATATTACTATTGCTGTTTAGTATTATTCTACTGACAAATAACAAGTGAAGCTTTTTACAGTCAATATAAGAAGATAGAGTTCTGCTGAGTTAAAGTTACCACTGGAACTATAATGAACCAGGCCAGAGAAGGAAAAAGGATACTGCACCAGCCAAGTTTTATGAAACTTGTACTCTTTTATTTTGCTCTGACTTTGGAGAAAGGCCTGTCTGCTTTTAAAAGCTAGAAGTTCTTGATTTTACCCTTTTGATCTCTACTGTAAGGCAAATATCCTTCCCTTAAAATCCTATTTTTTTCATTCAATTAAGACCATCTTAAAATTATACCTGGCATAACAATTTAGCAAGTAAGTTCCTGGTAACTTATTTTTGTCTCTCCTTTAAAAAAATCACATCTGATTTTATTGCAGTAAAGTATGGTATGAGATAGAGCCTTTCAAAAAATAGAGACCTTTCAAACAAACCACAAGGTCTGTATATATTCTTAGGTGTGTTGTATGTAAGAAAATATGGTATTAAGCCTATTTTACAGATGAGGCAAAAAGGGATTAAAAACAAGAACAGAGAATTGGGAGTAGAATCAATATTAGAAGCCGGAAAGCATGGATTTTTCTAAGGTAAAAGTATCAGCACAAGTCTCCTGAGTCTTACAAGAGCAAACTACATACACTGGAGTGTGGTTGTACTGTCCTGCTCATAGTGTGAAGGCAGCAGAGATTAGATGTGAGCAGATGTGACATAAGGAAAAAAAGGCATGGCCAAAGGAGGAAATGCTGCACTGCATAGTCCTGGTCCCAAAGTGTATTGGAGAATTGCAAGGAGAAGATAAAATCTACAGGTCATCTCACAGTGAACACTGTTGTATAAGTAGCATTGTTCCTATTGTTGCCAGGGACATTATAAAGGTTTGTGTGAACTTTTATTCACAGAGCTCTGACATGAAATGATTTCAGAAATGCTACCAAATCTCAGTCAATAAGGACTTTGTCAAGGCCAAGAAAGGTAGTTAGCCCTATTAGTGTGAAACCAGTCAGAAGGCAGGATATATGTGCACCTTTTATAGACTAACTAAAAGGCACAAGATTTGTGAACCTAAGTTCCATTCATCAGATGCTATGAAAAGACAGCATAATGCAGAGTCAGGGTGAGGTGGAAAGAGGAGAAGCTATTTTATCTGGCATCTGGTTGCTTTTCCTGTAATGATTCCTGCCCCCAAACTTGGACTTTATATTCTTGTAACTGGAATCTTTGGGCATTTATAGATGTGCTGTAAGAGCCACACTAATTAAAAGTGCCCAAACCGTCATGTGTATCAGTGTCCCTGTCCTGAAAAAAACGTTCAAAGTGCTCCACCACTAAAACTCATCAAATGAGCTTTAGTTTAAAGTGCCCCTCCACCATTTTTCAGTGCGGGGTCATTGATACATGTGGTGCTGGAGTGCAGTAATTATCATGCTCCAGCAGACTCAATTAATCAAATCTGCTCTGACATGCTGTAATTATAGCAAGTCAGAGCAGCCTCCCTGCACATGTACAGGAGCCCTTCCTAGCCAGTGGGACCTAGGGTAGAAGGGGAACCTGCTGGTAGAAATGTGTCTATAGTAGGTGCAAGTAGGCAACAACTCCCAGTCTTCCAGGGAGCTAGAGTTACCAAGCACATTTAAGAATGTGGATGGAGATGGCTGGAGAGATGGTGGGATCCAGACAGTGTATGGATGAGATGATCTACTGAACAGTGCACCAATGTGGCTAGGGACAGACATGACACATAAACCAGTTTAAGTGATAAGAAACTGGTGTGAACCTGTAACAGAACAGATATTCAGTGCACATAAACCAGTTTCAAAATGGCTAAAATTGGTTTGAGATAAATCTGGTTGAATGTAGTATCGGATTTAACTGATTTAGGTCAAACCAATTTATGCAATGTCTGTCCCAGACCCTTCCTATCCCAGACCTTTCCAGTGTCCTCCAGCATCTCAGATGCTTTGCAACTCTGGATGGGGCTTGGCTCTCTGCTCCAGCCCAGGAGGGCTGGCCCTCCCCTCTGCTCCCTGGCCAAAGTTCAGAAGAGACTGCAGGTACAGTGGCAGTCCTCCTCCTGCTCCCCTGCCTTTCCCCTCACCACTGCCTACTCAAGCTGGGATTCTCCCCTTCTCCTCTGCCTTACACAAACACCTCTCAGCATTAGCTAGCATACCACTTGCTGGCTGCAGTCAATGCTGTGGAAGACAGGACAAAGGTAGACAGGACAGTGCTGTCTTAAGGGTATTTGGAGGTGATCAGCAGGTAGATGGTAATGTCCCTCCATTTGTTCCTTGTAAAAAGTTGTTTAAGAAGAGCTTGAACTAATCAGACAAGCTTTGTTTTGTTTGCTGGGGTGATAAATGGTAACAACTCTGTGTCACTCCCTGCTTTGTAACTTAATGCTCTGTTATCAACAGCCAGGGGTAGGGGGGTTCCCTAATCAGAGAGTCCTGCTGTGGCCTGGCCACACCCCGTCAGCTCAGCCATGAGGAAGGGAAGGGAGGGCTGCTTTAGTGCCCCCCCCCCACCCCCGGCTTCTAGCATGAGCCACCGCAGGCATGTGTCTTCATTTCTTCAGTCCAGAGGGGATGTCTGTGTGGTTACAAACTGGTTTAATTTGTGCAGGTTAAACTAACCTGCAAAGATTGAATCAATTCAGGCGCAGGCTTTTTGAATGTCTATCCCTAGCCTGTGTGACTAACTCCAACATTTGTAACACTTCTGTTGCTAACCCAATCATTGAAACAGCCCAACAGAATGCCTTGGAAGACTTCATAAGCCTTGGAAGACTCCATAAGCCTTGGAAGACCAGAGACTGTTGTCCCAGTGCTATAACAGTAACCAATGTGTATGTTATCAACACTATCATCTCTGAATTTGGCCCTGTATGAGGTTTTCCTCCTGTCCTGTATGAGGTTTCAGGAGGAACTGCTCCATAAGCTGGATTTCCAGGTTCTAGCAGATTTTATTCTGTGTAGCTTTATTCCCTTTCATTTTCTTCACTGCACAAGACCCCTCTGTGCAAGGTAATACATATTTAAGGGAGATTTTTGTCCATGTCTGTTGAATTGCAATACTGAGGATGCTCTATATCAGTGGGAACTACTTTTTTGGGAGGCATGTCACAAATTAGTCCCGCACCCTCTGTGGGTGACATTTCAGCTGCCTTTTCCTGGCCAATCTGTTGCTCTGGTTTCTGCTCTACCTGTCATTGTGCTCTATGTCCCCTCTCTTATTTGCTGCATGCCACACATAGAAGCTTCTTGTGCCACTTGCATCACACGTGCTGCAGGTTGGCCACCCCTACTTTTATCTAGGTCAGCTTGTACTTGGTACTCACCATTCTCATTTGGTATAACAAGTGAAAAATTTAATTAATATCATGGGAGAAAGTCAAGTCATGGGGAACAGAGAGCAAAATCCTCTGCAAGTAATAAGGCTACTTCCAATGAGCATTTTACTCTTTATAAGAGTAATTGATGGGAGGGGGAGCACTATAATGTAGTTAAACAGAAATGTGTGCAGATCTGCATGTGCACGATACATAATCTCACATACACAGCAGGCCTATAAACAGATTGAGACCTTGTATGGAAAAACCCTTTGTACACACATTGAAACTCTCTGTGTATATATACACACACTTTTGTTTCTTTTTCTTTCTCTTTGAGCCTAGTTACAAAGACATTTGTGTGCAATTTGGACTTCTCTCTGTAATGCTTATTCAGCCACTTGAAAATCTGCCATGTAAAATGGTGATACTAATTGCTGAAGGATGAATCATATTAAAATCAGGCTGTTGAACTGTCAGTGCTCAAGTAACTAGTCTGCTTCATTTTCTGCTCCCTCCTGCAGTGAAGCTGCTTTTGAATGCTTATTGCTTGTGCATACAAATAAAATGTACTGTAAAGTGTATTTAGTGTAAAGCCCCAGCAAACTGAAATGAGGTCCATCATTCTGGAAAAGCAAGATAGAAGCAAATGCCTTCAAGGAAATTGTTTTAGGTTGATTTTGTTCTAATAGGTGGATTTCTAATCAGCAGGTAGTTCAATCTTTTAAAAACCACTATATTGCATTATTTAAAACCCTTTATTAGGAGAGTGGAGCTTTATTTAAATATTTCACAAACTACAGCCTACTCTGTTTCATTTACTTTACCAGTGACCGTATCTCCACTGTGCTTTGCTGCTTCATCCCCAATACCAGATCAGTCATTATAAAATAATAGTTCAAAAGCTGTCTTGTCTCTATGGCCCTGCCTGCCCATATTGGACTGTCTTCTGTGTTCTGATACTCTGAAAACCTTTCAGTTATTTTTTACTTTATTATTTGAACTCCTTAATGATAATGCATAATTTTAGATTCCACTTGCATAATATGCAGCTCCACTTATCTAGAGCTCAGCTAAGCTGTTGATTGTTTCTGACTATACTGTACAATATGAAATTCACTATAACATACAGGCTTAAAGTGTGCAAAATTAAACACCAGCTGCTGAACTACTTATTTAAACCCCAAGGAAGAAATACAATAATTATGATGATGACTATTAATTTGCTGTCTCTACACTGAAATGTTACTAGATCTATCTAAAAATCAACATCTTTGTTTCCTTGACAAATCTGACTGGTGAACAGTTTATACCATCTCTCTCTCTCTCTCTCTCTCTCTCTGTATTTTACCTGATTCACATGGTCCTTTGTGCTTCATGGTGATATTTCTTCCCTTAGAGTAAACCTCACTGAATTGGCAGATGTTCTCATAGGTCTTCCCTTCAGGTCCACAGATACTTTCCTGGAATATGCACACACATTGTGGTTCAGGGACTTCCCCAAACTTTGCCTCATCAGCATCCAACCTGCACTCCAAATTTTCTCCGCATTGCCCGTAGAAGTGATTGCCATAGTCCAAGTCACAGATCTGCCCTTCCACGTTCCCACATTCCAGACAGCAGCCACATTGATCTAATACAGTACCAGCTGGACAGTTTGTAGGCTTAGAGCAAAGTTCCAAATTGCATTTTCCACAACCATCTCCTTCCCTTAACAATCTCAACCAGCCTCTGTGGTGTAAATAGGGGAAACTCTGAGAAACCTGCACCACTGCTATCAGCGCTATTATAGCCACCAGGGGCTTCATCTTGAGAATGTAGAAGGTCCTTGGAGTAAAGCCAACATTAACAAGAGAGACAGAACGTCACATTCCTTTTCTAATCTACCAAAAACAGAGCCCTTTAAAGAGAAATTAACATCAGATTCCTAATCTGGAACTGATAAATACAAATGCATACAAACCTACAAGCTTTCCTCTAATGAAGTTTGGAATGTGGGTACTGCTTACATATAAAACAAACTTCCTTTCTGACAGCTCAGATAAGCTTTGTGAAAACTGTTTGCTCAGAGTGTCTCCTTGAGCCAAATTTGCAGACAGTATCTCTGTTGAACCAACATTATATTGTAGCTATTTTAGGAAGGGCAGAGAGGGTGAATTGGTGAAATAGCAAGGTAATATATGCTCATATACATCTTCATTTTCACTCTTCTTCATTATGGTCTTAGTGGTATAAGTCACAAAAAATAAAAATGGGTATAAATTGATATCTAATACCTCAAGTTGCTGACTCTTAGATTTTAGAGGTGGCTAGCCTGGTTAGTCTGAAGTCAAGCCAAGGGCAGAATGGCACCTTAGGCCCAATCCAGGTAGGCCTAAACCATACAAAACATGTATGTTTTTGGTGCTGCAAACCTCTTTGCAGTACCACAAATTGTATTTGTTGCCAGTGCCGTAGCAAGGGAGAGAGTGTAACAGGGGGCCTTCTCAGGGCCAGTTTGATGTTGGCCTGGCCACCTGTCTCTGGGCTAATCCCCCGCCTCTCTCTTCTGCCATGCCTTGAGGATACATGATTATGGTGTTAATTAGGCAGGAGGCTGCCCATTTTGCACCCCGATATTTAGGGGGATCTCTGCAGCTTCATTCCATGCATACACTGAATGCCAAGCCTTGCAGATGGCATCTCAGGCAGCTAAACTCAGTCATTCACCCATTAGCTGTGGTAACCTCTCTGGGATCTTCCACTCCCCCTTAGGCCCTGGCCCCATCTCAGGCCAGTTGGGACTAAGAGCCTTTTTGCTCTGTGGGCTTCCCTCACAGTGGGCCCAGAGGCCCTGACCCCAGCATGGACCAATCAGGTACCTTGGGTCAGGTCTAAGCTGCTTACCTGCTTTTACCCTCACAACTCCACTGGACCAACTGAGCCTCAGGACTTTTCCAGGTCTGGGCATTCTCCAGCTAGGGCTGTGTTGGGGCTGGAGATTATTAGGTGCCCCCCCAACCCACCTTTCACCAGGGAGGAAACTGGCCTGGCATTTCATCGGGCTGCTGTGCCACTGGCAGTCCCAACAGCCCTCCCTTCCCAGGCAGGGTGAAGTTTTAGGTCATGCCCGAGTCCTGAAGCCTCCTCCATCCCCATAGCTCCAGCCCATAGGCCTCCAAGCTGTTCCTGAGCCTCAGCTCCACAAGCTAATGTCTCTCTCACAGCTGCTAGCAGCAAACTGCTGCTTCCCTATTCATAGCCTTCTCTCTAAAATGGCTGCTGCAACCAAGCACCTGGTGGCTGCCTGCTCTGGCCCTTAAAGTGGCAGGCACCAACAGTGCCCTGCCACAGGGGGGCAAGTGGGGTGACTGTCCCAGGCACTGAAGCAAGGGGGTGCCAACAGACACTACCCAGCCAGTGTGGGGCAAAATTTGCTATTGGGATTTCCCAGTAGCAACCCTCCCCACCCCCACCTCCCTGAAAAAAGAAGCACAAAGCACACCAAAGTGGTTGCTCATCAGTACATACATGGAGATGGGGGGAGCAGGCAGCCCTGAGGACAATGTGCCCCGCTGCAAAGCACACAAGCACACAAAGTCCTACTGTTTGTTCAGCTGTAAACATATGCCCCTGCTTGTGTGGACATGGCCTAGAGGCTAACTGGTTCAGAACAGCAGATGTCTGGACAAAGTAGATTGTTTCCTCCAAAAACTTAAACCACTCTGAACCAGTGACACTAATTTGTCACCCTGCTGTACCTTCTGCTTGACTTCTAGGGTTAGGTTGAACTCAGGAAGTTTTGCTCAAGGTTTAGATCCAAATTTCTCCCAAGAACGTTTTACTGTCAGCACATATTAATACATGTAATTCCATTTTATTTCATTTTTAATAGACATGGCCCCAAGCTGTGATACCTGACACCTGTAAACTCTGGGACAGGATGGTAGATGCTTGGAACTATTGTCCTCCCTGTGTTTTTCTGCCTTTCATATCCAGCCTAGCACTACCATTTTGTGCCAAACCTGACTCACAAAAACATTACTTAAAAAAACTGAACGTATTGTTTACAATAAATGCCATTGCCGCTGAACTATTAAAGTTTTTTTGAAAGCCAGCTGGAGGTTTCTTTGATTCTCCCTGCATTCATTGAAGTTAGATGCTTCATACATTTTTTCTGTGCATGTCTGTGTTCTTATTTTAGAAAATATACTTGCACTGTAAATTAGTAACAAAGAGAAGACAGATGATGGTGATAGAACCCGCAGCACTTTCTGTCTGCATATCAATAAATTTCTACTGATCTATGGAAATTTGGAGTCATTTCTGGCCATGGCACATAGCTCAAGCGGTATTGTCTGTGGACCTCATTTAAAGCCCGCTGAAGTCAATGGGAGTCTTCCTACTGACTTAGTAGGATCAGGCTCTATCCCTGAATGTCTTCCTTCTTAAACAGTAGCTTAAATCAAGAAGGTTGTCCTGTCAGTTTTCCTTCCATTATAAGTTCATAATGTCTTTTTTTGTTTTTCAATGAGCTCTGTCTTTTTTCCAATCAAAAATGTGGGGTAAATATCAGGAAAGCAGGAGCACAATATTCTTTATTCTCAATATCTCAAGTGCAGCCTGATGGAATTCCTGTGGGTGGCAATGAAAATAGTCTGCCTTTTGAATATTTTTAGGAACAGGTTACAGATGAGCTAGTCTCCTTGGATTCTAGTGCATGGAGATTCCAACTCCCCCAAAAAGTTGGATGCTGAACTAGATTTTTCTCTTAGATACACTTGCAAACTGGGGTGATGCCCATGACATCAGTGTAAAACAGGTGCAAAGAAAAAGAGAAACAAGACTTCCAACCTACAAAACTCAGTATAATGCTTGAGTAATCTTATGCGCTAATGAGTTCTGCCTATTTTACTTTTCAACTGTCTAACTCTGGAATTCAACATAATGTTCAGGACCACTTTAATCAATATCAATGATGCCCTCGAGCAGGGTAGTGGGGCACTGTTCTGTGGACTCTCATGTAACTCCACCTTGAAGAAAATTTATAGCAGTATTGGGATGACTCCAAGAAAACCCAGTGTTGAAGTATCTTCATTCATCAAGTGAAAATCTAGAGAGAGGTCTTCACACTTAATTGTCATTGGATGCAGGTGAGAAGAAATAAAATATATCTGTGGAGACTCATGCAATTTCTAGGATAATCACATAGCTCAAAATCTGTCTTGAATAGAGTATGCTTGTGCAAAAGGTGTCTAAGTGCTGACTGCACTTCTGCCAAAGGCCAGCATGAGGCCCAGTACATCATGCCTGTTGTATGGAGTAGAACCGGACTGAGTGTCTCTTTATCCCTGTAAGGATCCCATCGGGAAGTGGCAGAATTCCAGACCTGATTATGATGAGTACCATCAAAAAGATGTAGAGGAAATTAGTACTGTTGTCTTCAGAACTGGGTTTGAATTGTGTACAGTGAAAAAAAACCCTGGAGGAATACATTACAAAATGAAGAGAAAATAAGATATTGACCAGCTGCTTACTGAGTGAGCATAGATTGAGACTTGGGTCCTTTGCAAACAAAAAAGCATCTGACTACACAAATTAAGGCCAAATTAAGGTCATATGGTAAAAGCCTTAATGACATTCTTTTTTTTCCCATGGGCTAGCATGAATGGGTGCCCAAACATCCTTCAATAACCATATACAGGTGTTACATTTAACCAGGGTTAGGTTGATCTAAATGCCCAATTGTGTAGTGTTGCAGGGCACTAAGGTGTGCCTAATCCTTTAAGGGCAGGAACTGCCTGGCTAGAGAGCCTGAGGAGCTAGACAGAGCTTCATAGCTGCACGTTGCCTGGGGAGCAGGCTAATGGGGGAATTAGCCTGCACCTGCACCCGGTCAGATAACTGGAAGGAGTCAGGGCCCTGGGCACATATAAGTCCCAGGGCTGAGGCCACCAGGGGTAAGTTCAAGCTGCGAGGTGAAGGAATTCCTGCAGGGAAGATCTACCTAGGAATGCTGTGGCTGCTAGATAGATTGTTTGCCTGGCTAATGAGACTCCAGGAGTCTACAAGGTACTCAGGGCTGGGAGGCACTCAGTACTCAAGGAGCAGTTTGGGGCTTTAAAGAGGCAGTGTGGCTTGCATTACTCATATTATGTTATAGCCCAGGGGCTCATATTTATGTTGCTGTTATTATACCAGTGGATTGGGCAGAGGCTACTGGGGAGGAGGAGACCTCATAGGGGGCACACTATAGTGTAGAGCCCCAGCACTGAAGAAAGTGCAGAGACAGGGGGTGCAGCGAGCCCAGTGCCGGACAGGTTGCAGAGACAGAGCCAAGGGCCCAGTGATGACAGGAAGCTGAGTTAGACTGAGGTCTCATCAAAATATGGACAATGTTTAAATACCACCAGTGAAGCATAGGGCATGGTAAAGGGGAGGTATTGGAGCCACGCCTCTAGCCCATAAAGCTTGTGGGTACCATAAGGCACCTCCTGAGTGTGGGACCCTGTAGGGTGTCCAACAACCCCCAGGGTTTAGAGGAGTCTGTTAGGACTGTGACCAAGCAGCAAGTCGAGGACAGCCTCCTGATTCACCATTTATACCAGCAAGACGTAGCAGACTAGATTAGTAGCCACCCGCAGGATGGAGCTGGCACAGTCACAGTGCCCTAGGGACATCATGGCCATCCCTGGGGAGGCCATATTGTGACATAGGTGTTCAGATGGTGTTTAGTTCTGCTAAAAATGGTGCTCCTGATTTTAGTGTACCTCAGGAGGTGCACAAACTTAAATCAATTAAAGGGCTAATCTAATCTAGGAGGGACTTACCTGATCTTGAGAATGCCTACACGCATTCACAGCTCACCTCTGGAACTGGGAAAGTTCAGCACTTGCCTAAGCACTAGGGCTGTGCTATTCCCATCCTTTCCCTCCCTCCTCTTCCCCCCCAACCCTGACCAGGCTATTTTTAACTCCGTACCTTCCCCCCACCCAGACCAATCAACCTCTCCACGCCACCCCGAGTTACTTGCTTTGGTCTCCCCATGCATGCCACTCCTAGCAGTGGTGAACAGCTGCATGCGCATGCATAGCCATGAACAGCTACATGGCTTAAAGTAAGTGGTTAAACCTACATCAGGTGTGATGAACAGTTGTTTGCACCTTAAGTGAGGTGGGACCACACTGAAAGCTTGCTTGGAAAGCCCCATAGTGAACTTTTTACTACTTATATAGTAGCTGGACTGATTCATATTTTGTATTCTGCACTGCCTGTAAAATGTGAGTTCTGACTATAAAATGGTAAATTAAGCATATAATTGATACTCTGAACTTCAAGAATCAGCAAAGGGTTGACTGGCAAATTTAATGGCAAATTGATTCTTATCCCACCTTCTCAATCCATTTATATGTTTTATTTCATGGTTCCTCATCAAAATCTAATTGTACTTTTAGTTTTGCATCATAGGTTTTAATCACCAAGGCTTGCTTCACTACTGTAGCTGCAAATACAGCAGATGAAAGTCTTAAACTTTGCATGGGGGAAGGCCTGTACATAAATAATGGGGCTGTGCAAAGCTTTGGTAGCCTATTAGATTCAGAGGAGACTTGGCCCAATTCAGGGACCGCATCTCTGAATTCAGTTGGGAGACCAGTTAAAAGCTCTGAATCAATTCAGAAAACTTTAAAAAAGATTCAGCTGCTTTGGAGATTTGGCCATAGACTAAACAGGCAGCCAACACAGCTGCCTCCAACTGATAAGTGTGTTGGGGTTGGTGGAGGGGGGAGGGAAGGGCTGTGGGGGAGAGAGGGGTTGGGGCTAGGACTGGGACAAGCTGCCTAGCTGTGGTGGTGGGGGGGTGCATTACTCAGGGAGGGGGGCAGGGGGAGCGTGGGATGTGGGCGCAGCAGCGCTAGGAACCGGGGCTCTGCCCTGCTGCCGCTTGCCCCGCTGAGGTGGGGGGGGCGGGATGTAGGTGTGGCTTGCCCCAAGTGGAAGCGGGAAAGCAGCAGCAGGACAGAGCCCCCACTCCCAGTGCTGCCACACCCTCATCCCGTGCCTTGCCATGCTGGCTCACAAGCAGTGGCAGAGCAGAGCCCCCACTCCCAGTGCTGATGCAGTTGTGATAGCACTGGGAGCAGGGGCTATGCCTTGCTGCTGCCTGGGCCTCTGGGGACTCATGGCAGAGCCTCCCCATGCAGCCCCTGGTTCCCAATCACCACCCCATCCAGCTCTGCCCCTGATGCCCCCCCCCCCCCCCAACCTGGCTACAGCCTCCTGGCACTTTAAAAAAAAAAACAAAAAAAACCAAAAACTCACTGGCTCTGACAGCAGGGATCAGGGCCCCTGAGGGATCATGGTAGAGTCCCCCTGCACAGTGCCAGGCAGTGGTGGTCACCACACCCATGTGGCAGCTGTCACATCGTGCAGGGGCAGAGTGCTGCATGCTGTCTGGGAGCTGGGGCTGTTTCAGTCAGAGCCTGGCACCACTCAGCTCCAGTGGCCCCAGCTCCCAGAAAGCACACAGCACCTTGCCAAGTTGTGCTGCATCTGTGCCATGGGGCAGCTGCTGCGCTGGTGCGTGGTTGGGGGGGTGATTCCTGCTGCTCCCCCACTGTGTGGGGGGGCTCAGTCATGAGCCCTCAGAGGCCCTGATTGCCACTGCTCCAGCTACTGAGTGTGGGGCTTTAAAAAAAAAAAAAAAAAAAAAAGGCAAGAGGCTGGGGCTGGGCAGGGGATGGGGCCAAGCAGGGGAGCCATGGGGGCTTCTCCCATGGCTTCCCCCACACAGGGAGAGGCAGGCATACCTGGAGGAGTCACAGGAGAACCTGCAGCTGCCCAGCTGTGCCTGCCTCACCCTGGCCAATCTGAATCAGTGCCAGATCTCTGATTCTGATTCAGCCGAATCGAATGGGGACAGTAATTCAAATCACTGAATCAAATCACTGTCCTCTGAATCAGCAAATCAAAATCAAACACTTACCTATTTGCACAGGCCTAACAGACAATTAATATGTTGTTGATAGGAGAGAAGTTTGTATTTCTATTTTTTTAGATAACACAATGTGTAAGAGGTAGAGAACTAAGAAACAAAGATATGCTAG
Organism: Crocodylus siamensis; assembly: GCF_052110815.1. Classification (NCBI taxonomy): domain Eukaryota; kingdom Metazoa; phylum Chordata; order Crocodylia; family Crocodylidae; genus Crocodylus; species Crocodylus siamensis. Next base: position 31,448,977 of record NC_143404.1, on the reverse strand, counting down.
GAAGGACTTCTTCCTGGGGTTCCCCAGGGGTCTGTCCTGGGTCTGGTATTGTCTCATATCTTTGATAGAGAGATCAATTGCATGCTTAGAATGTTTGCAGATCTCACTAAGTTGGGTGGAATTGTAGGCACTTTAGCGGGAAGGATCTAGAATGACCTGGAGAGACTGGAGAAATGATCCACAATCAATTGCATGAGATTCAGCAAAGATAAGTGTAAAGTCCTGCACCTGGGATGGAGTAACCACATGCATGAGTATAGACTGGGGAATGACTGTGTAGGCTGCAATACTGCACAGGAGGACTTGAGGGTTACAGAGGACTACAAGCTGAATATAAGCCAACAGTGTGCTCGCTCTCATTGTAAAAACAGCCAATAGCATCCTTGGTTGTTTTAACAGGAGTGTCACTTGCAAATCAAGGGAACTGATTTTTCTCTATTCAGCACTGTTGAGACCTCACTTGGAGTGCTGTATCCAATTTTGAGCCCCACACTTCAAGAATAATGAGGACAAAAGGACATGAAAGTGCACCACAGGGCAACAAATGATCAGGGGTCTGGGAGGCAAGACTTACGAAGAAAAGCTGAAAGAGCTAGGGTTGTTTAGCTTAGAAAAGAGAAGACTGAAGTGGGATTTAATAAACAGTCTTCAAGTACATGAAAGATGATTATAGAGAGGATGGAGATGGGCTTTTCTCTGTGGCTGTACGGGACATGACTAGGAGCAAAGGCCTAACACTGCAGCAGGGGAAATTTAGGCTGGAGACTAGGAGGAACTTTCTGACTATGAGGGTGATCAGGCACTGGAACTGTCTACCTAGAGAAGCTGTGGAATCTTCTTCCTTGGAAGTTTTCAAGAGCAGGTTGGACCGATTCCTAGCTGGAATGATTTAGTCAGGGATGCTGTTGCCTTGAGCAGGGGGCTGGACTAGATAACCTTAGGAGCTCTCTTTCAGCCCAATTTACCTATGATCCTATGTGTCTTTGTCCTTTTCAGTGGAGGGTTCCACTAAACAGCCTAGGTTAAATCAATATCCGCTAGGTCTCAATCTGCCACAGGCAAGAGCTGTCACATGATAGCTCATCCACAAACTTTGAGTTGCTTGGGAATGTATTCTCAGCCCTTGAAGGTTTAAGAAAATGGAATAATTAAGACTTGGGCCTGATTATGCTCTGACTTAAGCAGGTCCTTCTGAGCATAGATGTGCAGTTGGTTTGATTTCAGCATACCAGAATTTAAATTCAAAATATGAGAGAGTGCTACTCTTAATAATCAGCTACCACCACTTCCCAGTGCCACCAAATCCCATTCCTACTGGGATTGGAAATACTGAATTCAGGATCTCCTACCCCTGCAACTCTGACAGGGCCAAACCTTTGAACCAGCATCAACAACTGACTCCCATTCTCTCCTTGGCTCCTGCTTAAATCCCCATTCCAAGTGGTGCCTCAATCCTCTTCCCCTTTCCAAGTGCTGCTCCTGTTGCTGGCACCTCTTAAGTTGCTGCCCAGTTCATGTGGCAAACATACCACTTGTGGCATGCATGCCATGGACTAGCCATCACTGGGTTTCTGTATCCACGTATATATCAATTCATATACACACATATACCTCAGTAATTACTTGGTTGATATAACCCAGGAGTAACTCCACGGAAGTGGCTAGAGTTAAGTTGCACATAAGAGGTGTGTCTACACATGCTATTAATTCTCAGTAGGCTTACTGAGCAGTAAAATCCTGAGTAGTAAGCCTTTCCAGCTGCACGTCTACACATGCACCCTTCTGGGAGCAGATTCGCTCCAAATGGGCATGTCCATGTCGGGGTAACCAAATAAATTGGGCCCCAAGGTCACGGTGGGCCGGGGTGGCGATTGGAACATGAACAGGTGGGATTAGCGGCGATGGAGTCTGAGTGGCACTGAAGCGTATGGTTTCAAAATAAGATGGATTTTATTTACTCACCATTTGAAGCGGAGGCACAATTCTTTCTTCAGTTACCATAAAACACAAGTACAACAGAGGGGTCTGTTGGCCCACGGGGCTCCGGAGTGAGCCCTTGCGTTCTACCCTGCGAGGGATAGGGGCGGCTGCCCACTCCTTAAGTCCCAGGGCTGGTCAACAGCTCATGTAAAGAACAACAAACAAACAGAACTGTAACGTGTCAGAATGAAGAACGAAGTCGTGACGCCAGTCCAACAGGACAAACGAATGACCGGAGATGGAAGCCGAGGTCGGAAGCCAGGTAAGTGGAAGACAAAGCCGAGGTTGAGGTGAGTAGGGGTGATCTGAATCGTAGTCAGATGTCGGTGCCAATAGTCAGTCAAAAGCCAAAGATCAATATGAGAACGAACGGAATCGAGGAAGCAAATACGAAGTGTAGAGTTGTGAGGAGAAGAACCGGGGCCCCGATGACCCAATCTCTACCTGCCTCTCAGTCCCTGCTAATAGCAGCCTCTGCTTGCAGGTTGAGCAGCTTTCTCTCTCTCTCTCTCTCTCTCTCTCACAACACCAACAAAACACCCACTCTCCTAATGCCCACCCCAAGGTGGGGGCTCACAAGCCTTTTTATAAGAATTTTGTGGCCAATCAGGGCGCTTATTCGAAAGAACTTTCTAGTCAGATGAAGTCATGCTCTTGTTCCCTGAGCATGCGTCTAATTTTAGTCTGTGGTGTAACTGGGCATGCGCAGGGCTGAAAAGTAGGTCACCGGTGATTGACACCTCTTGAGGTCACCCAGGGGGCACGTGCTGGGTGAGCCCTAGAATCTTCCACTCACAGAATTTACTGTGCATGTCACTTTTGTGTTGGCAGCATATATACTTGATATTTTTCCATGACAGTCCACACATGCAAGCACATCTGCTTGCAGCAGCTCAAATAGAAGTGGTGCAAATTTGAGCCAGGGCTTTTTGCCTCAGTGCATGTGCTTGGACGTGCACTTTGCTGTGGAGCAAATTGTGCCAATTGGGGCAAAATAACCCTGCCTGGCTCTTCCTGGATCTGCAGCCAGGGAGAGCTAGAGCCTTGGGCCAGCACCTGTGCTGTCCCCAGCAGTATAAAAAGCTGCCGTGTACTGGCCGCATCAGTACAAAAACCTGCCCTGGCCAGCAATTCAGGGTTACTTGACCTCAGGAGCTTCTGGGGCCCAGCCAGTTGGTATCTGGGAACACTAGCCCCTTGTGTCAGCTATACTGCTGAGGCAGCATACCAAATTCACTTTTTAAAATAACCCCAAATCCACATTCTTCCATACTTAGAACAAAAGAGAAGAGAAAGGGGGATTGATCAGATGGGCAATGTTTTACTGTTATATTTACCATGTTAAAGAAATTTGGAAGCCTATCAGTGTCTCTAGCACAGGGGTGGGCAAAAATCTGGCCTGTGAGGCCATTCTATCTGGCCTGCTGGGCCCTAAAAATTTTAGAAAATTGGTATTTCTCTGCCCTTGGTTACAGTAAAAAATGACAGGAACCAAGGGCAGTAGGACCCAGGGAAACCCCAGCGGGCTCCCACAACAGTAGGGCCCACCCGGCCCCACCCCACCCCACCAGCCAGAAGCCCCTGGGAACCCTGCTGGCGGGGTGGGGCCGGGTGAGCCCTACTGTTTGGGAGCCCGCTGGGGCTTCCCCTGGGACCATACAGCTGCCCCACGCGGGAACCACAAGTAAGGGAGAAGGGGTGGGAGGAAGGCAGGGAAGACCCTGGGCAGGGAAGGAGCCCATGGAAATGTGGCCCGGGGAAAAGCTGAGTACAGAGGGGTGGGGAAAAGCAGCCCCTTGCCCATGCTCTGTGGCTGATGCAGCCCATGCTGCAGCCGCTTGCAGCCCACCTGGGGCTGCCTGTGACAGCTCCTGACATGGGCTGCACAGGTTGTGAGCAGCTGCAGCAGGGAGTGCCAGCCACAGGAGTTGCAGGAGGGGCCGCTTTTCCCTCCCCCCATGCTCAGACTTTGCCCCAGTGCTCCTTTCCTGCTCCTTCCAGCATGGAGGAAAGCAGCCCTTTCTTGCTACCCCGTGGCCGGTGATCCCTGCTGCAGTCTGCTCACAGCCTGTGCAGGGCTGTCTGGAGCAGGCACAGGCAGCCCCACAGGTGGGCTGCAAGCAGCTGCAGCACGTGGCACTGCCAGACATGGGGCAGGTGCCAGGGGCTGCTTTTCTCTGCCCTGTTGTACTCAGCACCACCTTGTAACCCGGCCCTACTGCCAGTCTAGCGCCCTGAGCTGGCTCCAGGCTTGCCTGTTGAGGCTGCACATGGCAACAGCAGCTGTGGCCCCCCTGCTTGTCATGCTGCCAGGCAGTATTTGCCATCACTGCCACCTGTGGGCTGCCCAGCACATGCTCTGGGTGGGCAGCAGCAGCCAACACTGCCCAGCGTGCAGCACAGTTGGGGGGGCTGCAGCTGTTGCTGCCATCACGCAGCCCTGACGGGCAAGCCCAGAGCCAGCTTGGGGCCCAGGTTGGCAGCAGGGGTGCGAGTTACAAGCTGGTGCTGAGCACAGGGAAAAGTGGCTCCTCACTTCGCCCCATGGCTGAGTGCCCTGCCCTGTAGCCACTTGCAGTCCATGTGGGGCTGCCTCGTGCCTGCTCCAGACAGCCCCGCGTGGGCTGTGAGTGCCTGCAGCAGGGAGTGCTGGCCACGGGGCAGGCAGGAGCCATTTTCCCCCACGTTTAGCACCAGCTTCTTCCTTGCCAGTGAACAGGGGGTCAGGTCTGTATGCTGCCCTCTGCCTGTACCCGCAGGGCTGGGGGGGCACTGGGAGTGAGCAGGTGTGGGAGCACAGGGCCCACACCAGGGTCCTGGGGCCTATGACGGCGGGGCCCAGAGCAGGGACCTTGGGGTCCCAGCTGGCAGGGGCTCTATGGAGCCAAGCCAGCATCCGCCTTTTCCTGCTGGTGCAGCCCAGCCTGCCTCCACAGACCCCTGCCAGCCTGTGCCCCACTTTGGGCCCCCCAGCAGTGCTGGCCCTGGGATATTGGTCCCAAGATAGTGACCAGGTGGTCAAGGGGGTACCTGTCAAGGGGTGGGGCTACCCATGCGGCTCTCAACAGCTTGCCAAAACTGGGTAAGTGGCCCTCCACACAAAATAATTGCCCACCCCTGCAATAGGGCTACATGATTGTCCAGCTAATTAGTGCCCATCTTGTTGGAAGAGTCTCCTAAATCAAAACAAAAGTACTTGTCTCATCTAGGTAAACTAAATTCACTTCCAATGCAAAGTGCCTCTTTATTTCATCCCACCAACATTATTCTTACTTTCCATGAACAATTCTGCACCTTTTTGCCCTTAGCTTTAAGCCACACACCCTCACTTCCTAATCATACTCAGTCTTCCCTTCCTTACTATCCATCATCCTTCATTCCAGATGCCATCACCAAAGAAAATTAACTTGTCTCATGAAAATGGTTCAGTGGGTAAATACTAGTTAGAAAGTCTAACTTACAAGCAAGTCTAGCTACTCTGAGGTTATTAAATGGAGCTCCTAGGAACTAATGCAATATAATCATGAACCAGAAACCCAATGGATGCACCCCCACATGCAGGGGTGTGTGGAAAAAATAATCCCCCTCTCTCTGTAGAAATCACCCCTCTCTCTCTGCACCTTTTTGCCCTTAGCTTTAAGCCACACACCCTCACTTCCTAATCATACTCAGTCTTCCCTTCCTTACTATCCATCATCCTTCATTCCAGATGCCATCACCAAAGAAAATTAACTTGTCTCATGAAAATGGTTCAGTGGGTAAATACTAGTTAGAAAGTCTAACTTACAAGCAAGTCTAGCTACTCTGAGGTTATTAAATGGAGCTCCTAGGAACTAATGCAATATAATCATGAACCAGAAACCCAATGGATGCACCCCCACATGCAGGGGTGTGTGGAAAAAATAATCCCCCTCTCTCTGTAGAAATCACCCCTCTCTCTCTGCACCTTTTTGCCCTTAGCTTTAAGCCACACACCCTCACTTCCTAATCATACTCAGTCTTCCCTTCCTTACTATCCATCATCCTTCATTCCAGATGCCATCACCAAAGAAAATTAACTTGTCTCATGAAAATGGTTCAGTGGGTAAATACTAGTTAGAAAGTCTAACTTACAAGCAAGTCTAGCTACTCTGAGGTTATTAAATGGAGCTCCTAGGAACTAATGCAATATAATCATGAACCAGAAACCCAATGGATGCACCCCCACATGCAGGGGTGTGTGGAAAAAATAATCCCCCTCTCTCTGTAGAAATCACCCCTCTCTCTCTGCTCTGCCTTGGGACACCCCACGCACCCCACCCCTCCCCTTTCACCTTTGTGCTGTTTAGTTTTAACCTGGTTACGTACATGATGGAGGAAGAGAAATTCCTGAGGGAGGGGGGAGCTTCCTCTTTTCTTTGTCCTGAGTTTCCTTATGAACAACCTGTATGACCCTGGCCACTACCTGAGGATGCTGATGATTTTTAAAAGGATTGGTTTGAATCACATAGTTCCTGTTTTTGGTTGGAACTTAGTGATGAGGCAAAAAAAATTATAGTAGGAGTCACTCCATCTTGTGGGAAATCAGTCAGTTTGGGACACTGAAACAAGCAAAAAGCCTCTGGATTTCCATCATTCTCTGGATGTATATGTGAGTAATTTACCTAAAATTTAATAAGTATATTAGGGTGATATATCTTTAACCATGTGTTAAAAGGGCCAACAAGACCATTCTGTTTTGCTCAAGATGTTTTTCTTCTAACATTCCTCTGTCCTGTACCCCTTCTAAAGTCTCTTCCTCATATTAATAAATGCTATCTGTTACAACATGCCTAGCTGTGTATCCTTGAGGGAAGGGACCAACCTTCTAGCTCCCTTTGCTTGACTAGCTAAAGTCAACTTGACTTTTGTTACTTTCTTCCATTGCAGGAGCTTACTTTTGAATGCTTTAGGCTATCAAGCACCCCAGAATTCCATGGTGGGATAAACACGCCCAAGGTCTGCAGGGTCTGTGTACTCTGGGCTGCACAGAGCCCTAACAGAGACCAGAGCCTGGGTGGTGGCAGTGATTACCCCAGGCTTGTGGGTGTGCTCCAGGAAGGGGGCTGGCCAGCTGTAGGTGCCTCAGGGGACATACCTAAAGTGTGGTTTTGGTTGGGCACAGTGAGGCAAGTGGCTTGCAAAGTAGCACCCCATACTGTCCTGCCACTGGGTGTGTTTGCTGTGGCAAAAATAATAGCAGCACAAATTTGTGCCACTATATTTTTCTAATGCACATATCCCTACATGTGTGTTTTGGAGCAGGGCAAAATGTCCAGTTCTTGGGAAAACTGCCCTTTTCTCCCCTTTTTCCAGGTCCCAGTGTGCTAAAGGAGCCATGGCAGAAGTGAAGGAGGGGAGACTCTCTGGCTGGGAGCCAGCACACCTCCCTAATGGACCAAGCCTATGTGTCTGCTGATGCACACTCCAGTGGCATGTGCTGTGCCACTGTTTTTCACGGCTAATTTTTTTTCTTTGCTGCCAGGATTTCCTGGTAGTAAGTTTTGCCCCTCCGTGTAAGTTTGCAGTACAGGGCCCATTTTAATGGGCCAGGGATGTGATCTTTGGTGCTGCAAAGAGGCTCGTGCCACAAACCACATGTCTGGATCGAGCGATGTATAGAAACAAAGTCTCTGCCACAAAGAGCTTACACAGACATAACCATGTGAAGAAGAAATAACCACTTTCTTGCCATTGTTCTGTGAATTGTGGGACTGCCTCAGAAGACAAACAGAAACCGAACTTGTGAGAAAAAGGCTTAAAATGTTATCCACAATACAACTAACCTGGAGAGCTCCAGAGTACACTCCAGTGGGATTCTAATGCAGATATTAAATACAAGAAAAAATGGATTTAAAATACTGTAGTATAAGTTACCATGCCAAATGTATTGCTTGGGCACTGAATACACCCTGAATACACTCAGAAGCTTGGGCACTGAATACACCCTGCTGCTACTGTCAGCCTTTAGGGCCAATATATAGCCCACATGTAACACTCAGGGGCCAGGCCATTTCTAGGAGGCATGAATTGGGGCGACTGCCCCAGGCCACACGCTTTGAGGGGCCCCATGGAGTCGGGTGGAGCAGTGCAGCGATGCCGCACTGCCGCCAGCTTCACGTCTGGCTGCTTGGCACGCTGCACCCCACTGCCAAATCCGCTGCTGAAATCAGCACATCCGGCCACTTGCTGCCCCCCACATCCCCGCTGACGAATCTGCTGCCAGCTTCCTTGCGTCTGGGGGCAGGACCCCACACAGGCTGATTTGCCCTGGGCCCGCACCCTGCTCAGATCATCTCTGCTCAGGAGATGCGTCTACACGTGCCCCTATGGCGCCATTGTTACTGTGCTGTACAGTACTAAATGATGGCTCAGTAACAGCCCATACTGTGCCATACCAGTGGCGCACAGTTATTTTTAGCCCCTACATTGCTATAGCAATGCGCTATGTTGAGGGATTGTGTTGTTATGGTGAAGTACCGGTGGCATCATGGTTTTTGCCCATGGATGCTATACCACAGTGAATTAAAAGACTCTGTGGACTTATTGTAGACTAACTGCTCCCTAGTAAGTGTTTGGATTTGGAGTAAAAGCTAACCTAAGATAGCTTAGCACTGTGCGGAAGAGCGTTAAGTCTTGTAAGAACATAAGAAGTGCCATACGGGGTCAGACCAACGCTTTATCTGGTTGCACCAGGATCAGGCTCTGTGACTGGCACTGTCCCCTCCCTGCCCTGCACATCAGGATTAGGCCCTAGAGCTTGGCACCACCCCCACACGTTGTGACTGAGTCCTGGGGGCATGGCACCTCCCCCCCACTGCTGCCTACTGTGATTTCCCCCCACCCCAAACACACACACCTGCCACTGTGTGCCACGATTGGGCACCAAACCAAAAATCCAATGCCTGAGAGGTAAGGGCAAAGACACCAACAGTGACACATACCAACTCATGTGCAGTAAATCTCAACCCCCGCTAACTTGCTGCGATTTGTTCGTCTCTACCCTGTGCCTCTTTTGCCTCTGCAGACAACTCACTTGATCCAAGCCATTTGGTACTGGGGAATTATTTTCGCACTTGCATGGGGCAGACTGCTGTTAGATTTGTCCAGAATGGGCAGTGCCTGAGTCCCAACCAATAAATCATTCTTGATAGTGGGGAAAGCCCCAACCTCATCCAGTTAAACACATTATATGCCAGTAGTAGCAATGCTTCTTTTGTCAGGATACTGGTAAAACCTTATTCCTCCACAAGAAGTTCCTTTCAGGAAATTGTTTAGGAAATTGCATTTTTATTCATTTCCTGACTTCTTGTAATGTCACAGTATTATGTTAAGCTGCTGAGTTCTACTGCATTATTCTACTTTATATGGAAATACAGCAAACATGGCTGATGCAACTAAAATTGCATCTTGAAAACCTTAACGCAATTTTTTTAAATAAAAGACTATAATCAGATGCTTTTGACTGTGCGCCAGATCTTTGGACTAGACGCTTTTTTTTTTTGTTTGGTTTTTTTTTTTTACTTAAGTCACTGGTAGTTTTGCTTGGGTAAAGATCTTAGAAAGATCTGTTTACAGAGATACAGTCATAGGTAGATCTCTGTTAAAAATACAGGGGCTGAATTCTCCCCTTGGATACACATGCTCAGCAGGTCCCACTGACTTCAATAATGGCACAAGACATATGGTTCCAAAGCTGAGCTTTAACCTTCCTTCCTTCTCCCACTATGCAGAACACTGGGGTTTGAATACCCTGTACAAATCTCCAATCTCCATTATTTTGCATTGGTTCTCTCTGAGGAACCTGCAAGAATAGTTGGGAAGTCTTTGATAATGGAAATCTAGCTTATATTGACGTTAAATCTATATTTATATTACACGAGACAACGACATTATGGTGGCAAAAACAGTATTCCAAAGTAAGGAAATACCAGAATTAAGGTTGCCTTGTTTAAGGTTAATGTGGCTCCCTTGTTCATATATGGTATAACCTAGTCTTTAATTACATTATTAATTCTATAATCAATTCATCTTGTATAGTATTGTTGTCAATGTGTTGTCCCAAATGTCTTCTGCTACATGCCACTCAAACCTGGATCTGAAAGTGGAGCAATTACTCTCAATTACCCACTTACTGTGGGTTTTTCCACATAAATCATCACTACAGTTTCATAGTTTCATAGTGCTTAGGGCAGGGGTGGGCAAAATACGGTCTGCAGGCTACATGCGGCCTGCGAGGCCATTCTATCCAGCCTGTGGGGCCCCTAAAACATTTAGAAAATTAATATTTCTCTGCCCTCAATTCCTGTAAAAAATGACAGGAACCAAGGGCAGTAGGATCCAGGGGAAGTTCCAGTGGGCTCCCACAACAGCAGGGTCTGCCCGGCCCAGCCCCGCCCCGCCCCGCCCCGCCCAGAAGCTCCAGCAGGGGCTTCTGCCCTGGGACCATGCAGATGCCCCACACCAGAACCACAGGTAAGGGAGAAGTGGGGGGAAGGGCAGGGAAGGAGACCAGGGAAAAGTGCCCTGGGGAAAAGCTGAGCGTGGGGGGGGAAGCAGTCCCTAACCTGCCCCGTGCCCAGCACCCCATGCTGCAGCCACTCGCAGCCCACCTCGGGCTGCCTGTGCCTGCTCTGGACAGCCCCGCGCAGGCTGCGAGCATCTGCAGCAGGGAGCACCAGCCACGGGGCACAGGAGGGGCCACTTTTCCCACCCCCACACTCAGCTTTTCTCCAGGCTCCTTCCCTGCTCCTGTTCATCTTGTGGTCAATCCTGACCCACAAGTCTCTTTTGGTCATGGTGCTATGAGTTTAGCACTGCTGAGCCTATACGCATGATGTAGGTTTTTTCTCCTGAGGTGGAGCACCTTGCATTTCTCTGTGTTGAATGTCTTCAGGGTTTGATCCACCCACCTTGCGAGCCTGTCCAGGTTGGCCTGAATTGCCTGCCTATCCTCTAGCATGACCATACTTCCTCATAATTTCAGCGTCATCTGTGAACTTATCCAGTCCAGTGCTGAAACCCGAATCCAGATCATTTATGAATATATTAAAGAGTGCTGGTCTGAGTACTGAGCCCTGGGGGATACCACTGGTAACCATGTGCAATGTTGACCCGGTTCCATTGACTATCGCTCTCTGGGTCTGACCATGCAGCCAGGTCTCCAGCCATCGGCCTGTAAGGTTGTTGAGGCTGCAGTTCTCCAATTTTACCATAAGGGGGCAGTAAAAGAAGATGTGAGAAACTTGTTTCCCCAACACGTTTTTGTGCCCATGGGCAGAGAACACCCACCCTCCCAGAGCCAAGTTCTACTCTCCATTACATCAGATTAACTCCCCTGAAATACGTGGAGTTTCACTAAGCCAAACCCAATATGAAATCACATCCAACCCCTCAGTCCTCATGCAGCTCAAGCAGAAGGACCACCAGAATCTATGTTGCAGGTACCAGATCTGAAATGTCTACATATAGTACTACTGAAACATCACCACAAACCTCACCGTGCTTTGGTATGATCACTAGCCTGGAGACTTAAGTGTAAGGATAAGGTTAAAATGAGGCTCATGCCCTTAGGCTTGATTATTTGGTTCAGCTGAACCCAATGAAGCAAACGGGGCCAGCTGAGCCCTAGCCCCTTCCCAGTGATTAGTTCTGGGTCTGCTTCTAAGGAATGTCTCCTGAGCCTTGCTGCATAACTTACAGGTTTCCCATTCTCAAGCAGCTTCTGTCCTGGTAACTTTTCTGGCTTCTGCCCCAGCATCTTTGATCACGCACTTAGCCCTTTGGACCTTGGTTTGACCTCAGGTTGGTTCCTAACCCTGATTCTGATTCGTCCCCTGGCTTGATATTTGGTTTCTGACTCTTGGCTTTTGACCTCCTACCCATTAAGCCAGACACCACAGCAGACAATAGCAGCCCTCCCCCAACACCTGCAATTCCCAGTTCCACTCCCAGCTCTATCCCCTAATCCAGATGCTTCAGTAGACAGCAGCAGGAAGGAGAAAAACCTTAGTACCAAAACCTAATAATTGTTCTAAAGCCAAAGGCAGTTAAAACTCAAAGAATTGTTAATTTCTGCATGAAACTGGGAAAAGAGGACTACTATGACAAGAACGTCCACCCATTGCCCCAGTGCAATAACTGTATTCCAACAGAACATGCCTAGAAAACTGTAGTAGCTACTTCCTCTAGACCAATGGCCAGCCCTGAGAGCTGAGCTTGCAGAAGGCATAGAAGACTTCTAAACAAATCTAGTTAAATACAGCTTTCCTAAGGACATTCTGAGTGCTGCTGACAGAGGCAATACATGCCGAACAAATCACCGCAAATGACAATATCAAGTCGGAAAATCTATCTCATCCGCTAAACTAGATGCAATTTTGCATTTAATAGTAACTGCCTATGTAAGGGCCGAGGGCCTGGTTCACAAACTAGATGGCATGTTGCACCATTTTATATAAGGTCTCCTGAATTCAGTTCTTTGTTCATGCAGCCTCCTCCATACCCCAGTTAATACATCCAATGTTTATAGTAGATAATCATGCTGACTACCTTTTGGATAGGGATATTGAACCAAGCATCTATAACACTTAAAAATAACAGCTACAATATGAAACCCATTCTCTACTACTTACTTGTCTGTTCCAAAATTGTTTGCAGTCTGAGCTCCTACTAAAGGAAGCACAGGTGCTATCACCTATTACTAGAGCTGCTTGAAGTCTTCCATTATTAAAAAGTCTCTTGTCAGTTGCTTATAACTTTGAAAGACTGTTTGGGCTGAACCATTGATCGGTTTTCCTTTGATTGTCAAGCTGTTCATGTTCCGCTCTGTCAGGTGGGCTGCAAGTGGCTGCAGCTCGGGGTGCCGTCCGGGGGGTGGGTAAGGGGCCACTTTTCCCACCCCCACACTCAGCACCACCTTGTAACCTATCCCCACTACCAGTGTGGGCCCCATGCAGCTCCAGGCTCGCCTGTTGGGGCTGCATGTGGTGGCAGCCGCTGCAGCCCCCTCACTTGCCACACTGGGCAGTGTTTTCCACTGCTGCCTGTGGGATGCCCAATGCGTGCTCCGGGCGGGCAGCAGCAGCCAACACTGCCCAGTGTGCCATGCAGTGTGCCATAGTTGCTGCCGCTGCTTGCAGCCCCAACGGGCAAGCCCTCAGCCGGCGCAGAGCCCAGGCTGGCTGCAGGGGCAGGCTTCCAGCTGGTGCTGAGCGCAGGGAAAAGCAACCCCTCGCTCACCCCGTGGCCAGTGCCCCACACTGTAGCTGCTTGCAGCCCATGTGGGCTGCCTCTGCCTGCTCAGGAGCATCTGCAGCAGGGAGCGCTGGTCATGGGGTGGGCGAGGGGCCACTTTTCCCCATGCCCAGCACCAGCTTCCCTGCCGGCGAGCAGGGGGTTGGCACTGTGCACTGCCACCTGCCTGTACTGCGGGGCTGGAGGCCACTGGGAGTGAGTGGGCAGGGAGCCAATGGGAGCATGCAGCCCGCACTGATGTCCCAAGGCCAGTGCCAGTGGGGCCCAGAGCAGGGTGGCAGGAGTGCGGGGTCCCAGCCATCAGGGGCTCTATGGAGCTGAGCCAGCTCCCCCCTCTCCCTGCTGGTGCAGCCCAGCCCAGTTCCACAGACCCCTGCTAGCCCCACTGGTGCTGGCCCTGGGACATGGGACCAATGTCCCAATGTCTTGGGACCAAAGACATTGGGATATTGATCCCAAGATGGTGACCAGGGGGTGGGGCACCTGTCAAGGGGCGGGGCTACCCCTCCAGCCCTCAACAGCCTGCCAAAACTGAGTAAGCGGCCCTCCGCCCAAAATAATTCCTGCCCCTGAGCTAGAGCTTAGACAGAGATTGTAGCTGCAAAACTTGAACAGGTCTTTACAGAGCATGCACAAGCTGAAATTTTTCAATAGTTTTTAACTGAGCCAAATTACTCAGTTTTGGCAGGCTGTTGAAGGGCTGGAGAGGTAGCCCCGCCCCTTGACAGGTGCCCCACCCCCTGGTCACCATCTTGGGATCAATATCCCAATGTCTTTGGTCCCAAGACATTGGGACATTGGTCCCATGTCCCAGGGCCAGCACCAGTGGGGCTAGCAGGGGTCTGTGGAACTGGGCTGGGCTGCACCAGCAGGGAGAGGGGGGAGCTGGCTCAGCTCCATAGAGCCCCTGATGGCTGGGACCCCGCACTCCTGCCACCCTGCTCTGGGCCCCACTGGCACTGGCCTTGGGACATCAGTGCGGGCTGCATGCTCCCATTGGCTCCCTGCCCACTCACTCCCAGTGGCCTCCAGCCCCGCAGTACAGGCAGGTGGCAGTGCACAGTGCCAACCCCCTGCTCGCCGGCAGGGAAGCTGGTGCTGGGCATGGGGAAAAGTGGCCCCTCGCCCACCCCATGACCAGCGCTCCCTGCTGCAGATGCTCCTGAGCAGGCAGAGGCAGCCCACATGGGCTGCAAGCAGCTACAGTGTGGGGCACTGGCCACGGGGTGAGCGAGGGGTTGCTTTTCCCTGCGCTCAGCACCAGCTGGAAGCCTGCCCCTGCAGCCAGCCTGGGCTCTGCGCCGGCTGAGGGCTTGCCCGTTGGGGCTGCAAGCAGCGGCAGCAACTATGGCACACTGCATGGCACACTGGGCAGTGTTGGCTGCTGCTGCCCGCCCGGAGCACGCATTGGGCATCCCACAGGCAGCAGTGGAAAACACTGCCCAGTGTGGCAAGTGAGGGGGCTGCAGCGGCTGCCACCACATGCAGCCCCAACAGGCGAGCCTGGAGCTGCATGGGGCCCACACTGGTAGTGGGGATAGGTTACAAGGTGGTGCTGAGTGTGGGGGTGGGAAAAGTGGCCCCTTACCCACCCCCCGGACGGCACCCCGAGCTGCAGCCACTTGCAGCCCACCTGACAGAGCGGAACATGAACAGCTTGACAATCAAAGGAAAACCGATCAATGGTTCAGCCCAAACAGTCTTTCAAAGTTATAAGCAACTGACAAGAGACTTTTTAATAATGGAAGACTTCAAGCAGCTCTAGTAATAGGTGATAGCACCTGTGCTTCCTTTAGTAGGAGCTCAGACTGCAAACAATTTTGGAACAGACAAGTAAGTAGTAGAGAATGGGTTTCATATTGTAGCTGTTATTTTTAAGTGTTATAGATGCTTGGTTCAATATCCCTATCCAAAAGGTAGTCAGCATGATTATCTACTATAAACATTGGATGTATTAACTGGGGTATGGAGGAGGCTGCATGAACAAAGAACTGAATTCAGGAGACCTTATATAAAATGGTGCAACATGCCATCTAGTTTGTGAACCAGGCCCTCGGCCCTTACATAGGCAGTTACTATTAAATGCAAAATTGCATCTAGTTTAGCGGATGAGATAGATTTTCCGACTTGATATTGTCATTTGCGGTGATTTGTTCGGCATGTATTGCCTCTGTCAGCAGCACTCAGAATGTCCTTAGGAAAGCTGTATTTAACTAGATTTGTTTAGAAGTCTTCTATGCCTTCTGCAAGCTCAGCTCTCAGGGCTGGCCATTGGTCTAGAGGAAGTAGCTACTACAGTTTTCTAGGCATGTTCTGTTGGAATACAGTTATTGCACTGGGGCAATGGGTGGACGTTCTTGTCATAGTAGTCCTCTTTTCCCAGTTTCATGCAGAAATTAACAATTCTTTGAGTTTTAACTGCCTTTGGCTTTAGAACAATTATTAGGTTTTGGTACTAAGGTTTTTCTCCTTCCTGCTGCTGTCTACTGAAGCATCTGGATTAGGGGATAGAGCTGGGAGTGGAACTGGGAATTGCAGGTGTTGGGGGAGGGCTGCCATTGTCTGCTGTGGTGTCTGGCTTAATGGGTAGGAGGTCAAAAGCCAAGAGTCAGAAACCAAATATCAAGCCAGGGGACGAATCAGAATCAGGGTTAGGAACCAACCTGAGGTCAAACCAAGGTCCAAAGGGCTAAGTGCGTGATCAAAGATGCTGGGGCAGAAGCCAGAAAAGTTACCAGGACAGAAGCTGCTTGAGAATGGGAAACCTGTAAGTTATGCAGCAAGGCTCAGGAGACATTCCTTAGAAGCAGACCCAGAACTAATCACTGGGAAGGGGCTAGGGCTCAGCTGGCCCCGTTTGCTTCATTGGGTTCAGCTGAACCAAATAATCAAGCCTAAGGGCATGAGCCTCATTTTAACCTTATCCTTACACTTAAGTCTCCAGGCTAGTGATCATACCAAAGCACGGTGAGGTTTGTGGTGATGTTTCAGTAGTACTATATGTAGACATTTCAGATCTGGTACCTGCAACATAG
Source organism: Crocodylus siamensis (assembly GCF_052110815.1). Lineage (NCBI taxonomy): Eukaryota > Metazoa > Chordata > Crocodylia > Crocodylidae > Crocodylus > Crocodylus siamensis. The sequence continues at coordinate 31,432,688 of NC_143404.1, read as the reverse complement.
ATTCTGGTGGTCCTTCTGCTTGAGCTGCATGAGGACTGAGGGGTTGGATGTGATTTCATATTGGGTTTGGCTTAGTGAAACTCCACGTATTTCAGGGGAGTTAATCTGATGTAATGGAGAGTAGAACTTGGCTCTGGGAGGGTGGGTGTTCTCTGCCCATGGGCACAAAAACGTGTTGGGGAAACAAGTTTCTCACATCTTCTTTTACTGCCCCCTTATGGTAAAATTGGAGAACTGCAGCCTCAACAACCTTACAGGCCGATGGCTGGAGACCTGGCTGCATGGTCAGACCCAGAGAGCGATAGTCAATGGAACCGGGTCAACATTGCACATGGTTACCAGTGGTATCCCCCAGGGCTCAGTACTCAGACCAGCACTCTTTAATATATTCATAAATGATCTGGATTCGGGTTTCAGCACTGGACTGGATAAGTTCACAGATGACGCTGAAATTATGAGGAAGTATGGTCATGCTAGAGGATAGGCAGGCAATTCAGGCCAACCTGGACAGGCTCGCAAGGTGGGTGGATCAAACCCTGAAGACATTCAACACAGAGAAATGCAAGGTGCTCCACCTCAGGAGAAAAAACCTACATCATGCGTATAGGCTCAGCAGTGCTAAACTCATAGCACCATGACCAAAAGAGACTTGTGGGTCAGGATTGACCACAAGATGAACAGGAGCAGGGAAGGAGCCTGGAGAAAAGCTGAGTGTGGGGGTGGGAAAAGTGGCCCCTCCTGTGCCCCGTGGCTGGTGCTCCCTGCTGCAGATGCTCGCAGCCTGCGCGGGGCTGTCCAGAGCAGGCACAGGCAGCCCGAGGTGGGCTGCGAGTGGCTGCAGCATGGGGTGCTGGGCACGGGGCAGGTTAGGGACTGCTTCCCCCCCCACGCTCAGCTTTTCCCCAGGGCACTTTTCCCTGGTCTCCTTCCCTGCCCTTCCCCCCACTTCTCCCTTACCTGTGGTTCTGGTGTGGGGCATCTGCATGGTCCCAGGGCAGAAGCCCCTGCTGGAGCTTCTGGGCGGGGCGGGGCGGGGCGGGGCTGGGCCGGGCAGACCCTGCTGTTGTGGGAGCCCACTGGAACTTCCCCTGGATCCTACTGCCCTTGGTTCCTGTCATTTTTTACAGGAATTGAGGGCAGAGAAATATTAATTTTCTAAATGTTTTAGGGGCCCCACAGGCTGGATAGAATGGCCTCGCAGGCCGCATGTAGCCTGCAGACCGTATTTTGCCCACCCCTGCCCTAAGCACTATGAAACTATGAAACTGTAGTGATGATTTATGTGGAAAAACCCACAGTAAGTGGGTAATTGAGAGTAATTGCTCCACTTTCAGATCCAGGTTTGAGTGGCATGTAGCAGAAGACATTTGGGACAACACATTGACAACAATACTATACAAGATGAATTGATTATAGAATTAATAATGTAATTAAAGACTAGGTTATACCATATATGAACAAGGGAGCCACATTAACCTTAAACAAGGCAACCTTAATTCTGGTATTTCCTTACTTTGGAATACTGTTTTTGCCACCATAATGTCGTTGTCTCGTGTAATATAAATATAGATTTAACGTCAATATAAGCTAGATTTCCATTATCAAAGACTTCCCAACTATTCTTGCAGGTTCCTCAGAGAGAACCAATGCAAAATAATGGAGATTGGAGATTTGTACAGGGTATTCAAACCCCAGTGTTCTGCATAGTGGGAGAAGGAAGGAAGGTTAAAGCTCAGCTTTGGAACCATATGTCTTGTGCCATTATTGAAGTCAGTGGGACCTGCTGAGCATGTGTATCCAAGGGGAGAATTCAGCCCCTGTATTTTTAACAGAGATCTACCTATGACTGTATCTCTGTAAACAGATCTTTCTAAGATCTTTACCCAAGCAAAACTACCAGTGACTTAAGTAAAAAAAAAAAACCAAACAAAAAAAAAAAGCGTCTAGTCCAAAGATCTGGCGCACAGTCAAAAGCATCTGATTATAGTCTTTTATTTAAAAAAATTGCGTTAAGGTTTTCAAGATGCAATTTTAGTTGCATCAGCCATGTTTGCTGTATTTCCATATAAAGTAGAATAATGCAGTAGAACTCAGCAGCTTAACATAATACTGTGACATTACAAGAAGTCAGGAAATGAATAAAAATGCAATTTCCTAAACAATTTCCTGAAAGGAACTTCTTGTGGAGGAATAAGGTTTTACCAGTATCCTGACAAAAGAAGCATTGCTACTACTGGCATATAATGTGTTTAACTGGATGAGGTTGGGGCTTTCCCCACTATCAAGAATGATTTATTGGTTGGGACTCAGGCACTGCCCATTCTGGACAAATCTAACAGCAGTCTGCCCCATGCAAGTGCGAAAATAATTCCCCAGTACCAAATGGCTTGGATCAAGTGAGTTGTCTGCAGAGGCAAAAGAGGCACAGGGTAGAGACGAACAAATCGCAGCAAGTTAGCGGGGGTTGAGATTTACTGCACATGAGTTGGTATGTGTCACTGTTGGTGTCTTTGCCCTTACCTCTCAGGCATTGGATTTTTGGTTTGGTGCCCAATCGTGGCACACAGTGGCAGGTGTGTGTGTTTGGGGTGGGGGGAAATCACAGTAGGCAGCAGTGGGGGGGAGGTGCCATGCCCCCAGGACTCAGTCACAACGTGTGGGGGTGGTGCCAAGCTCTAGGGCCTAATCCTGATGTGCAGGGCAGGGAGGGGACAGTGCCAGTCACAGAGCCTGATCCTGGTGCAACCAGATAAAGCGTTGGTCTGACCCCGTATGGCACTTCTTATGTTCTTACAAGACTTAACGCTCTTCCGCACAGTGCTAAGCTATCTTAGGTTAGCTTTTACTCCAAATCCAAACACTTACTAGGGAGCAGTTAGTCTACAATAAGTCCACAGAGTCTTTTAATTCACTGTGGTATAGCATCCATGGGCAAAAACCATGATGCCACCGGTACTTCACCATAACAACACAATCCCTCAACATAGCGCATTGCTATAGCAATGTAGGGGCTAAAAATAACTGTGCGCCACTGGTATGGCACAGTATGGGCTGTTACTGAGCCATCATTTAGTACTGTACAGCACAGTAACAATGGCGCCATAGGGGCACGTGTAGACGCATCTCCTGAGCAGAGATGATCTGAGCAGGGTGCGGGCCCAGGGCAAATCAGCCTGTGTGGGGTCCTGCCCCCAGACGCAAGGAAGCTGGCAGCAGATTCGTCAGCGGGGATGTGGGGGGCAGCAAGTGGCCGGATGTGCTGATTTCAGCAGCGGATTTGGCAGTGGGGTGCAGCGTGCCAAGCAGCCAGACGTGAAGCTGGCGGCAGTGCGGCATCGCTGCACTGCTCCACCCGACTCCATGGGGCCCCTCAAAGCGTGTGGCCTGGGGCAGTCGCCCCAATTCATGCCTCCTAGAAATGGCCTGGCCCCTGAGTGTTACATGTGGGCTATATATTGGCCCTAAAGGCTGACAGTAGCAGCAGGGTGTATTCAGTGCCCAAGCTTCTGAGTGTATTCAGGGTGTATTCAGTGCCCAAGCAATACATTTGGCATGGTAACTTATACTACAGTATTTTAAATCCATTTTTTCTTGTATTTAATATCTGCATTAGAATCCCACTGGAGTGTACTCTGGAGCTCTCCAGGTTAGTTGTATTGTGGATAACATTTTAAGCCTTTTTCTCACAAGTTCGGTTTCTGTTTGTCTTCTGAGGCAGTCCCACAATTCACAGAACAATGGCAAGAAAGTGGTTATTTCTTCTTCACATGGTTATGTCTGTGTAAGCTCTTTGTGGCAGAGACTTTGTTTCTATACATCGCTCGATCCAGACATGTGGTTTGTGGCACGAGCCTCTTTGCAGCACCAAAGATCACATCCCTGGCCCATTAAAATGGGCCCTGTACTGCAAACTTACACGGAGGGGCAAAACTTACTACCAGGAAATCCTGGCAGCAAAGAAAAAAAATTAGCCGTGAAAAACAGTGGCACAGCACATGCCACTGGAGTGTGCACCAGCAGACACATAGGCTTGGTCCATTAGGGAGGTGTGCTGGCTCCCAGCCAGAGAGTCTCCCCTCCTTCACTTCTGCCATGGCTCCTTTAGCACACTGGGACCTGGAAAAAGGGGAGAAAAGGAGAAAAAACCTACATCATGTGTATAGGCTTAGCAGTGCACCGTGCACTCATTAGCACCATGACCAAAAGAGACCCATGGGTCAGGACTGACTACAAGATGAACATGTGCCACCAAACAATGCTGCAGCCAGCAAAACAAATAAAACTGTGGCTTGCATCTATCGATGCATCTTGAGCAAGATCCAAGAAGTCATCCTCCTGCTTTACTCAGCCTTTGTGAGGCCACAGCTGGAGTACTGCATCCAATACCAGGCTCCACACTTCAGAACGAATGTGGAGAAGCTTGAGCATCCAGAGAAGAGTCATGCGCATGATTAGAGGGCAAGAGAACAGACCTCATGAGAAGAAGCTGAGTAGCATGGGACTCTTCAGCCTAGAGAAATGAAGGCTCAGGGGTGAGTTTATGGGAGGCTGTAAGTATGTAAGGAATATGCATCAGGAACTGGGAGAACATTTGTTCGCTAGGCCACCCCCAAGGGAAGGCAAAGTCTAACAGTCACAAACTGTTGGAAGACCATATTAGAATGGACATAAGGAAAAACTTCTTTACTGTCTGAGTCTCCAGAGTCTGGAATAGACTCCCCCAAGAAGTGGTACAAGCACCTACTCTGGATATCTTTAAGAAATGCTTGGATGCTTATCTTGCTGGGGTGATTCGACCGCAGCTGACTTCCTGCCCCTTGGGCAAGGGGCTGAACCCAATGATTTAGCGAGGTCCCTTCCAGCCCCAATGTCTATGAAATCTATTATCCAACCCTTAAACAGAAATTACCCTGCTATTCTAAAAAAATCAATGGAAAGGAGGGCAGGCTGGCAGGGAGGGTGGTGTGGAAGTGGATTAATGCTAAAAGAAGCAAAAGTGATTGGATTCCCATAAAAATGTTTTCCATGGAACTAGTGGCTGGGTGCCAATTCTAGCTTCTTTTGGTGCCAATCTTACTTTTAAGAAACAACTTTTATGAATCCCATCATTAGTGGTATATGCACAGTGAAGTATAAGTTAATTCTACAGTAACGTGATTATTAAATCCATTAGTCAAAGGCAGGGGATCCATAATTAACGTATTCTCCAGCATCAAGTAAATGATCCTACTGTGTGCTTTAAGAAAGCAATTGTTCACTAATATGGAAAATACAGTGGGGCTATTAGACTATAAAGCTATGTAATTTTATAATTAAATTATAAATTTTACATATTTTAATAATATAGCCTATATATTTTAATTGTTTTCTACATAGGATTAAAGGGGGTGCCATTCTTTTGCTCTTTTGCATTATATCTAACCTAGAGTAATACAGTACTTAAAAATAATTGATGGCTATCTTCTGAGAATGACAGCTGTCTGTCACTTAGCCAGGATTTTACCTTAGGTTTCTGATTGCTCCAGCTGGCCTGTTTTCTGGCAGTAGCTGCTGATGAAGGATTTTTTGCTCTTTTGGTATTCAATTTTTGCTTCTGATGACCATAACCCTTTAAACTTCTCACCTTGCACAGACAAAGGAAGAGTTTGCAGCAAGATTCTAGTGCTTAATGCTTGGGCTTGATTTGTACAAGTGCTCTGATGTCATTTCACGCACACAAATTGTGAAATGTCTTTACATAAGAAAATGGTCTGTTTCCAATGTCTGTATGTTGCAAAGGTTCTTTTCAATGCTATGTCACTTCTTCCCAGCTGAAAGCTCTGTACATTTCCTCAAAAACAGCGAGTCTTCTATCCCATATGATGAAACTGGTATTTAAAAGTTTTTGAGGCTCAGTGCCAAATATTAAGCTGTTTACCCAACAGTAGGCATTGAGGGGCTCGGGAATTTAGTGGGGGACCCTGTACCTATTGCATCAGAGCAGTGTTTTCCCATGTGCCAGTCTCATACTCCCCCCATTCCTTACAGCTACTTTTTATTGCTTTCTCTATTTATTTAGATGCCAGGTAACAATTCAGGGTGAGTTTAGTAGGTTCCATAGGCTGCCAAAGAAAGCAAATTTTCCATATGAAATTGTGGCGTAAATCACAAGCTGGGGATATGCACGCACAGTACTGGAACCTGAAACCCACGTGTGTCAGGGACTTGTGCTGAATTTTAGTGAGCAGCACTGGATTATTGCAAGACTGGTGGATTTCTCTGGCTCCTGGACTTTAGCAGACAGCTCCTTTTTCTGGATTGCTGACTGTAATTTCCTTGCATTATTTTTAAATAGGACAAACCTGCATCCATTATAGGTTTCTTATCAAAAGAATGGTTTAGTAGCAATGTCTAGGATCATGGATTAAAGTGAAAATCTTCTTATGTATTGTTTCTTTAATATTCATCTCTCTCTCTTCCCTTCATCATAGTGATCTCTGTGTTACCAGGGCTGACCTGTGCTCATCCAAAGAAAAGGCCATAACTCCATTACATTACATAACAACACATTCCTTGTATTCTTGGGGAAGCTCCAAAGAATCCTTTTCTACCTTTATTTTGAGCTCATAGGTTTAAGTTTCTGGGACCCAAAGGGCCTGTCCAACCAACCTGTCCTCTCTTTGCTACTAAAGAAGGGAGAGAGTTCTGTTGTCTTCTACTGTTACTTGTGCATCAGACAGGAAGGTTCTCTACTTCCTCAGTGTCCAAGACAGCTGTAGTCTTGTCAAACAAAATTTTTGAGTCATTTAGGTGTCTAAAAATGCAGATAGATGCCTAGTGACATTTTTAAATGCACCTGGGTGCCTGATTTGACTTGACTTTTTCTTGTTACCTTTAAAGTCTGTCAAAATACCTTTAAAAAAGGGCCTATGGCCCTTTCAACTTCCTTCTAATGAATAATGTAATGGTTCTTTTAAGCAGATGGATAGGAGCTGTAAGGTAGCCAAGCACATGGTGCTGTTTCACAGCAGTGTTTTAAGGAAATTTAGTCTAACAGAGCCAAAAGGCAGTGCTGGTCCCTAAAGGAGTATATTTGTCTTTTTTGGTGTTTCTGTCCACTGGTTCTCAATATAAGAGACATGAAGAAGAAACAGACCACTGCCTCAGAGGTGGTAACTGCACTGTGAGTACCATCCTCTGACTGCAAATATTAGGGAAGTTGCTAAAACATGCAAACCCAAGTGCTTCCCAGGATGACTTACTAGAGAGGAGCTCTGTCAATCTGCAGATTGTGAACATGGAGTCATTCTTTCTGGCAGCCCTGATATTGGCTGATAGGCTCTTTCGCCCTGTCCAGTTTATATAACAGCAGCTGATATAAAGTGACTTCATTGTTGGATATTTATGAGAGGTTTCATTTCAAATAATATAGTTTTAGCCTGTGGCAGTGTTAAGGTTTAGCCCTGTTATTACTGGGAACTAAATCTTTAGGATAGTCTAACTATAACTGCAGGGCCTGCCTGATCTACCCTGCAAAGCTAATATTTTCCAAAGCAATGAAAACTTTATTATAAAAAGTCTCATTAACAAAGGCTACCTGTCCCTAAAACATATGGGCAATCAGCAGGTCAGGCATTAAAAGACAGCCTTAAGGACTTAGCCTCATCTGGTTTCTATTATACAACAAGGTAATTAAAGAAAGCACTGCTTTCTATTACAGCTAAAGCACAAATAATGTCGCAGAGCTTCTATTCTAAAGCAACAGCTAGAAGCCAGGCCTCAGAAGCTCTCCCTGCTTATCAGTTTCTGCAAATAGCCACTAGTATAACGAGCGGTGGATGACTGGCACACCAGCCTTGGGCACCCATTTAGATTGTGTACAAATGATCTAGGAAAATTCTCCTGGGTTTGTTCTCTTTGTAGAAAAACTTACCTGGAGATGTCTGACTAGACATACTCAAGGAACTGGCGAGCATCATAGCCCAGCCCCTGGCACGGATCTTTGAAAACTCCTGGCGCTCTGGTGTAGTGCCCGAAGACTGGAAGAAGGCCAACGTGGTGCTGATCTTCAAGAAAGGGAGGAAACTGTATCTGACTAATTATAGGCCCATCAGCCTGACTTCTATCCCGGGGAAGATCTTAGAAAAGTTTATTAAAGAGGCCTTCCTTAATGGACTGGCCGACGCCAACATCCTAAAGGATAGTCAGCACGGGTTTGTTGCGGGTAGGTCTTGCTTGACCAATCTCATTTCCTTTTATGACCGGATGACCTATCACCTGGACAAGGGAGAAGAGATTGATGTCATATACCTTGACTTCAAATAGCCTTCAATCTGGTATCCCATGATCACCTCTTGGCAAAATTGGCCAGTTGTGGCCTTGGGTTCACCATGATCTGCTGGCTGGGAAATTGGCTCCATGGTCAGACCCAGAGGGTTGTAATTGATAGCAGTCACTCATCATGGTGTCCTGTGACCAGTGGGGTCCCCCAAGGCTCTGTCCTTGGACCCATATTGTTCAACATCTTCATTAATGATGTGGACATTGGAGTCAGGAGTGGACTGGCCAAGTTCGCTGATGACACCAAACTTTGGGGCAAAGCATCCACGCCAAAAGACAGGTGGGTGATCCAGGCTGACCTGGACATGCTCAGCAAATGGGCAAATGAGAACCTGATGGTGTTGAACGCCGAAAAATGCAAGGTTCTCCACCTTGGGAGGAAAAACCTGCAGCATGCTTATAGGCTCGTCAGTGCTATGCTGGCTAGCACTATGGACGAAAGGGACTTGGGGGTCATCATTGACCACAAGATGAACATGAGCCTCCAATGCGATGCTGCGGCTAGTAAAGTGACCAAAACGCTGGCTTGCATCCATAGATGCTTCTCAAGCAAATCCTGGGACGTCATTCTCCCTTGTACTCAGCCTTGGTGAGGCCACAGCTGGAGTACTGCTCCACAATTCAAAAAGGATGTGGAGAAGCCTGAGAGAGTCCAGAGAAGAGCCATGCGCATGATCAGAGGTCAGGAAAACAGACCTTACGATGACAGGCTGAGAAAAGCACAGGCTCAGGGGTGATCTGATGGCCACTTATAAGTTTATCAGGGATGACCACCAGGATCTTGGGGAATGTTTGTTCACCAAAGCACCCCAAAGGATGACGAGGTCAAAAGGTCATAACCTACTGTGAGACCATTTCAGGCTGGAGATAAAGAAGAATTTCTTTACTGTCCAAGCCCCCAAGGTCTGGAACAGCCTGGAATCGGAGGTGGTTCAAGCACCTACATTGAACACCTTCAGGAGCAAATTGGATGCTTATCTTGCTGGGATCCTATGACCCCACCTGACTTCTTGCCCTTTGGGCAGGGGACTGGACTTGATGATCTTCCAAGGTCCCTTCCAGCCCTATTGTCTATGAAATCTATGACATTTTAATGCTATCTCTGCATGCTCTGCAAGCTCCCTGGGTCTTCCTGGAGTTAGATGGCAGCATTGCACAGGGGAGCTTTTATTGAGTGATGCAGATAGTTCAGAGTCAGCTTGTGTCACCCTGTAGCATAGTGTGGGGACTGTAAAGGGGGTGTAGAGTCCAGCCTGAGTGACACACTGTCTCCCTGGGAGGGTGGAGGGGTCAGTAACAAAGCATCCTGCAATGCTGGAAGCCTGCGCTATAGTTTCTCCCAGAAGAGTATTTGTACAGATATTCATTATCCTCCCCCTACCCCTCTTCCCTGCAGCATTTTCTCCTGAAGTTGCCATTTTTGCTCTGGGAAAAAAATTGTGAACACCTGTACACTCCTGGTTTCTATTGGGAGAGCAGCAACTTTCTGTGGAGTAAACAAATGTTTTTACGTGGTTAGAGAGCACACAAGAAAGGCAGTCACTGAAGCTGCTAGCCCAGTTACCACAACTGACTCGCCCCTGCCACCCAGGATGCAGACCTGGCTCTTATGTATCTGCAAATAACTCTTTCATAGATGGTGTTCATGTTATGGGTGGAGATATCTCTTATCTCTGTGGGCCTAAATAGACAGGCCTGAACCTGGACATGCTTTGCTTTGAGATCTGTGGAATCAAAGGGTTAAGAAAAGTATATTTAGTCTTTACATTGAAGCTTCTAAGGACTCTACAGTACCAGGTTTTATCAGTGCAAATCTTTCCTGTTTAGAGACAAGTATAAGTAATACAAGTTTAGGCAGCAATATAATAGCAGGTCCTGCGATTAAGTTTCAGATTAATTGGGTGGCCAGCATAGAGGACAGTCTAGTTGTCCTCTGCCCTCTATTGATATGAAACCAGATGCCTTTATGTCCTCTATTTTTCTCTTCAAGAAGAAAAGTAGAGGACATAAAGGCATCTGGTTTCATATCAATAGAGGGCAGAGTAGAAGAAAACTGGAATGTCCTCTGTGATGGCCACCCTAGCTCTCACTCATTAGGAACAGGTACACCGGCTTCTTCCTTCAAATGGGAGTGGAGTTTACGTGCGATTGTTATTCAAGGCAATTGATTTCAAGTATGGTTGGACCCCACTGCAGATCTTGGTAACACCATTCTGTGCTTGGTTGTTGCAAGGAATATTAAACTGGTAACAGTGAAGGGCCCAGAGTGCTTCAGATAGGAACACTGAGGAGAAGCCAGCAGAATTTTACCTGTGATTAATCCTGTTATGGGTTGGGGTTAACTTTGAATTTAGGGAGCAATGAGCAGTAACCACTGTGTTTATTGAAGACAGCTGCAGCAATTACATTGCTTTAAGTAACCAGGTAGGAGAAACAATAGTGGTGCACAGGAACAGATCACTACCCAAAACAAAAGTGCACGTGAAGTGCATGCAGGCAGAGGAGTTTTGCGGGCTATTGTTTGCACATTTTTCAAAGGCACCCCGTAAAGACTAGAAAAGCTTGTAGGCAGCAGGGAAGCATCCAATACAGCCACAGAATCTTTGTGAGTGTGGCCCCAAGGGAAAAAAAATCTTTTGGGCTAAGTGCTGACTGGAAAAGGGACTTGGAACGCTGTCTCTGTCTCTCTGATTCCTGCTGTGTTCAAGGAAACAAGGCTTTGTATAATCTTTATAATCAAACAGTGATGCATCAAAGAAATCCATGCTTCCATCACCCATTTCTGGTTTTTAATGAGAAGAAACCATAAGAACTTAGATCGTTGGCTTCCTGCTTGGGTCAAAAAGGATAAATGTAATTGCCCTGACAAGATCATTCAGAGCATTTTTACACATGCTCTGAGGGTAGGAGATGGGGGGTGGGGAGGGGTGCTTTAATTAGAGTGGCTCCAAGAAGTGCTCTAATACATGAGATGCTGTGGGCACTTTTATCATCCTCCCTATGCTTCAAAATGGCGGCAGGGGAGCTTTAACTAAAGCTTGTTGAATGAGCTGATCCATGAGACACAGGTTGGCTGGAGTATTATAATTAGCACACTCCAGCAGGTTTGATTAATCAAGTCTGCTCTGACCCACTGTAATCCAGTGCATCTGAGCAGCCTCCCTGCATGTATACAGGAACCTTCACCATCTTCATTTATTTGTCCTCATACTTATAGTTAAAAATCATGAATACTGCCTTTTATCACATACAACATGACCCAAGTGTGCACCTTTATTTTGAATGGCAGAACGAAGAAAAAAAACTTTCCTTGAAAATCCCGATAAGTACAGTATTTGCCCAGGGAAACCACAGGCAGCTGCAATTGTGGAAAGGAAAACATTGTGGTTGCTCTGTTAACTCCCTAACTAAAGAATGCAATAGATGCTTCTGATAAGTCAAAGTACTCTTGAGTTGAGCTGACTAATGTGGCTAGCAGTGCCTGCCAGATCAGCCAAGAGCCTCTCCCTAGCCAGCAACATCCATGGAGTCAGCTGTGAGCCTCAGTTCTGGTTTAAAATAATGTGGAATTGAGCTCCTGGTGTGGCAGGAACCTGTGGTGGGGGAAAGAGAAAGGGCCCATAGCTAACAGCTAGGAAGCCTGCTCTGAAGCATATGCAGCATTACTTTCTTTTTCCCCAGCAGAAGCTCCTCAGTCACAAGCTGCTATTATTGTATTTCCTTGCTTAAAATATGCACCCCTATTGGCAGAAGCTGATTTTTTTTAAAAGTCTGATGTATGGAAGAAAATATGGTACTGTGGCCTAAATTATTCTCTTGGTGAAATAGAACTATCTGAGGATAGCGTGCGATAATCACAGCCTTAGAAGCAGCATTAGGAATACTCTATAATGCATGATGTCTCCAGGGTGTTGGAAGTTCCAGGAATAGCGAGACTTTCTACTCTGGCTGAAAGGTCTGACGGTGCTCTCTTGCTAGCACTGAGTAGCATGTGACTGGAAGGCAGGGACTGAAGTGGTGCGTGTGTAGTCTAAACAAAAGTGGTGACAATCTTTAATGCAATCCATCCAGACATGAGTCTTTCGGGCTGCATTTTATTCTGGGACAAAATGGAAGTATACAGATATTCATGTCCTTTATCTTGGGGATAAAGCTCAAAAAGTTTCCTGGATAAAAGGTAGTAAAAGTTTATTCCAGGATATAGTAAATTGCATCTGCACAGTTATCCTGGGATAGCATAATTGAATCAATAGCAGCGAAGAAGTACAGCATTCAGCTGCTCACTAGACCCTGATTAGAAAGGTGACATGTCCTATGATTGGTATGTACACATTTTTGTTCTGGGATAAACACAGGCACAACTTATCCAGGAATAAATTCAACCTCTGTTCTTAGCCTAACTGCAGGTGAAAGTAGGTGGCTTTCTGCTCTATACTTCTCATAAGAAGCACCCAATTTATGACCTATTTATAAATGCTCTAGAGCAAAGGCTTCCAAATTTTTTCTTATTGCATACCCCCTTCAAGATTTAGAAGCTGCCCATGTATCCCTTCCAGTATACAGTTTTTTATATTTTAACCCCTTAAATGTCATTTAGTATTATAATGAAAATTAAATCCACCATTACACAATTTCTCCCATGTAACCCCCAGGGATGACTTGCTTACCCCCAGGGGTATGCATACCACAGTTTGAGAATCTCTGCTCTAGATACAAGGTTGGCAGGTAAACTGGGTCCTCATGCACCCTTCTCCTTGTCCAAACTATATTCCCATGAAGAGCTGAGCTAATTTGGTCTAAAGACATTTTTTGGTCTTAAGAAACCAGTTGTTGTTATGAAGCATTATTTAGACACTTTTCAGAAAGTAAGAGAGAATGAAACCCAAGAACCACTGATTCCTGTGTTAGTAATGATGATTGACTAACTCTCAGGGTATGAAAAGGGGCCAAACAAAAGACTCCTTAGAGTCTAAACACAGGCCAATAGACAGCCTACCCTCCTCTCAGGCCCAAGAATAGAAGGGCAGTCTCCAACTGGGTGGAGCTTGATCTTGCCCCTCTGAGGCATGCCTCTCTTTCCTCCTTCATATAATAGCAGGTCCTGTGATTAAGTTTCAGATTAATTTACTTCAAACCTACACCCTTCCTGTCTGATTCTACAATTTTCAATGGCTCAGGTTGAGGTTTGATGCTTTGCTTTTCCAGGACAATCCCACTCCAAGATAGTAGAGATCTTCATTAACATTCCTACTCTGCTGGGCATGAGGCTGGGATTCTACCATATAAGCACTGTACAAGCATTTAAGAAATGGCAGTCTCTGCACTGTGGAGCTTATGTGGATAGAATCTACCATTAAGATCACATAATATAATGAGGGTCTTTTCTGCACAAATAATGATTATGGATGAGATGAGGTTTAGTTTAAGCCAAGTCATGCAGCTTTTCCTAGGTCATAATTCCAATATACATCTATTTTTGACCTACCGACTATTATACAGACAGTTTCACTAATATATATCCTCTGTCCCTGGTCATTCGTATGGTTACTGAAATGCAGGTCACTCTCACTGGGTGCATCTACACATGCTGATTTAAGGCTCATTAACAAATTTTAAGGTGCATTATGGGTATACGGGTCTACATGTTCATGCCCTTAGTGTGCCTTGAAAATGGTGATGTTGGGTTATTCATGCCTAAATTTGATACCTGCTCATTAGGCATATGTCCATTAAGGTTAGGCTTGTAGACATGCCCATTATGATTCCCCTGAAATATATATTTCATATATATGCCTAATAACAAGTTATAAAAGATGGAAAAGCTGGAATCTTAACTCTGGACAAAGGAATATGAATGAAAAATGTGTGAGAATTAAATACCCAGGTAAAACTCCCAGTGATTTCAATGGGTCCTAGAATTCACTCTCAATGTTTTTAGCTTAGCTAGTTTCCTGTTTAAATTGGCAGGGCAAAGGGCCTTTGTCCCTGTCCAGCAGGGCGTATTTCAGATTTATTTTTTTGTCAAGGCTGATGAAACATTGTAAAAACTTCCAGTCTGTTCCAAATGCAGCAAAAGCATAGATATGGCTCCACACCATTGTCTAAATAGTAAGAGCCAGAAGAGAAGATAACCAAAAACTACTACTAGAAATTTATGGGCTCTCACTCTAAAGCCTGGTCTGCACCCAGATTCTGTACTCATATAATCATACATGATCAGGAGTGATTTCTTTTTGACTGATAGACTTTAAAGCATAGATACACAGAGGTATTTGGGCACAACTCCCATTTTTCAAGACTAAACTGATTTACATCAGTTAAGGGTATGGTCCAAAAAGTTTAAATCTTGTGCCTTTTAACCCCATCCCTGAAAATACTATGAAAGATTTTCTATAAAAACTTATTCAAACATACAACTGAATCTGCTCTGTGTACATTTAAACTCCCCTTTCTGTTTATTTCAGAATTTTTCTCACAAATTGGTTTATTGGCAGACACATTCACAAAAGTATTAGATTTTAAACATGCGAAACATGAATATTTAATTTCCAGACATAGTATTTGCATTAATCCAATCAAGAAACTAACACATAGCACACAATTTGTATGCCCAGTCAATACAGCTGACATTTCAAATACTGACTCTTTTGATAAGCTGCTAGCAAGTAAGTTGCATACCAAGAATTATTCACGAAAATGATTTGCTAAAGATTAGCTAACATACATAGTCAGGAAAACTGAAGCTTACTTCAGACAACTCACAAAAAAAAGCAAAATAGATCAACTACATTATTTATGACAAAGGGAATACTGATTTGGAGTTAACATCCTGCCTTTTGGCTATTCTCAAGTTTGAAAAATGTATCAATCGTGCATTGAAGTGGTTACTGTTACTGATTTCCATCAGCAAGAAAAAAGTTATTTCATGTTATCTTTTAGGGAAAATGGTGAACTTTTTCTAGTTAAGAGTACAATGATAACCAAAGTGTGTTTACTTATTGAAGGAATAGCATTATAGCTCTCCACTTGCTGTCATATTTAATATAGCAAGGAACTGAGAGATTTCTGCTGCCATTTCAGTAACAGTGTAGTTGAATATAGGGTTCACCATGTAAAAATGCAAAATCTTTTTTGCAGATGGGAGTGTTTCCACATGCAAATACATTTTGTTTTCAAATAATATAAACCACATGAAAAGTAGTAAGAGGATTCTTGGTCTGATATTTCATCCTAGCGAAAAATGAAAATAGGTTATAAGAAGAGAAGAAAAAAATGAGTTAAAACACAGAAGGAAACATGACAAGTTGATTAAAAAGTTAGCAGACAATCTCTTGAGAGCAACTAAGGCTTGATTTTGTTCTGTGTTTGACCCAGTGCAGTCATTTCATTTGTAAAAGTGACCTCAATAACTAATTTTTTACTGCTTGTAGCCCTGACTCCTTTTGTTGGCTTATCCTCACATTCTTGTCTGCTTAATACAGTTTCTGTTGTTTCTGTCCACTCATGCTTTGTAAGAGAGCCCCTTGCACAGGCAGTAATACTACCAACCCCAAGCATTCCAAAAATCAGCAGTCAGGCCCCTAAAAATCACAAGACTAGCTTAATAATACGTACCCATTTTTCTTTATTGAAAACAATACATTTGGGGGTAACTCTTATTTTAGCCCTTGAGATTTGACAGTAGGGCTTACTGGGTGCATCTACACATGTAATTAGCATGTAGCAATGAACTCTGGTGCAGTCTGTGCTGCACCAGAGTTCATTGCTGGTGGTGTGGCTGTCACCCGGGGCCCCATGCTGCCAGCCCGAGTGGTCTGGAGCTGCCAGAAGGCACACAGCTCTGCGCAGCGCTGTACCAAGCTGGGCCTCACCCGCACGATGTGGCAGAGGCAGTGCCCGGTGGCAGGTGGCCAGTGCCGAGCCACGCTGCCCCATGCTGCATGGGGGTGGGGGGGCTGTGCCATGAGGCCCAAAGCACCCCAATGGCCACTGCTGGTAAGCTGTGGGCTGTGTGGGGAGGGGTAGGGGGCCGTGGGGCCGTGGGTCCTGTGGGGGGGAAGGGGCTTTAGCCACTGGGAGGGGGGGCTGTAGCCCCTGGGGTGGGTGGGCAGGGACCCACACCTCCTGAGCTGGCCCCCCAACCTCCTACATACCTGGGATGGAGCCCGGGTCCAGGTCCCTGCAGCCTGCCCGCAGTTTGCCCTGCATAGGCAGGCAGTGTGCTTCAGCACCAGGACAAGGGACAGCCATAGACATGTTCTGGTTGGCTACCAGAGCATCTCTGTGGAGGACCTGAGCCTCCGGTTGCCTCGAGGCACATTTGTGGACCATTCCCTGCTCCGCTTTTCCCCCCTCCCCCCACCCCCTGTGTTTTATTTTGGTACCTGGATTTCCAGGTACTAAATTTTGAACCTGCACTGCAAATATATGCGCCTTGCTGCATTTCAGTGTGTGCCTTGCTGCATCTCAAACTGCTTTGAGACATGGCAAGAGGCATGTGCAGTCTCGTCTGGATGTACCCACTGAGTTCCAGTTTCAGCCAGGCATATAAGTTCTGCTTCACTGGTGTTCCTTCCAAGTTCTACTTTTCATATGGGAGGACTGCATGATGGATTAGCCTCTCATGCCTGATTGGGCAGATGTTATAAATGTGGTTTGAAGTGGTTACAGGCCCAAAATATAACCTGGGCAGAACCAGAGTCTGGTCCTTTTCTGATTAGGCTTTATTGCTCAGAAGTGCTCTCCATGTATATTGAAGTTGAACTTTCATGACAAAGCACAGAGTGTTCTTTTTTGTTTTGTGTGCACTCTGTGTATGGTGTTTGGCTCCCAATGACAATATAGTTGGGGCATATAAGTCCTTGGTGAAAAACACATTTTTTTAGTCATCTCCTGGAAGACACTCAGGACTTGTTTTCTCTAAAAAATTAATTTAACAAGGAAATTTCTCATAACTCAACTCCTGTCTGAATACAAAACCTCCTCACCTGAGTGCAGTGCAATGGCAGCAGCTCAAGCTGGATGACCTGTCAGGGGAGATGGTCTAGGGCTTTAGTTTAACTTGCTAGCTGCCAACATAAGAACTCATGGTAATAAAACTCTCAGACTAGCTGTCTTCTAGTGCCTTCCCTATATGTGCCCAGAATAGACAGACAAAGTCTTCCAGGGGTCTATGAAAGAATTCATAGAGAGGCTCAGATCACATAGATCATAAAAAACTTATTGTCACAGAAGAATGAGTGTAGCACAAGGGTGGATACAGCAACCCAAGATATTTTTCATGTGGGCTTTCTCTTTATTGCTAGGGTCACTTGCGAGAATTAACTCAAGTACAGACAGCACAAATTATCTCCTTAGTGAGGCACATCCTCAGAGGTCTTTGGGCACTGGACAACTTAAAATGGATTTAATTATTTGTATTTCTTAAGACCCCTGATCCTTCAGATTTCTGTATCATACATAATCTCATGACAGTCAGCAGTGGTGGAAAAGACTCCAGCATCAATTTGCATGGAACTCAGAACAGAACTGGGGACTGATATGTAAATGGCCTTGTACGAGTGCAGTCTGTCCCTTAATGAGAGAAAAGTCAGCCCTATTGAGAGAGCCTAGCAGCAGAGCATTTGGGGCACATATACACATGCATCGAGGCTGCTCTGAAGTGCTGTAATTACACTGTGTCATAGCAGACTCGATTAATCAAGTCTGCTGGAACATGGAAATTGCTGGACTGCAGCAGAATACAGTGTCTCATGTATCAGCATCCCCATGCTGAAAAATGGTGGCAGGGGCACTTTAACTAAAGTACATTCAATGTGCTTTAGTTAAAGTGCCCCTGCTGCCGTTTTTCAGCATGGGGATGCTGATACATGAGACTCGCTGGGTGTTTTAATTAGATTGGCTCTTGGAGCCACTCTAAAGTGACCCCCACCCCATTCCCAGAGAACATGTATAAACACCCTTGGATGGGCAGGGGGTGTCATGCTAGGAGTTTTAAAAAGTTCACAAAAGATTAAGTAGGAGGGGAGGAAGTCAGCTGTGAGCACAAGAGCTTGCTACAAGGAAGAATCAAGCTGCTTTGCTGGGAGCCAGAGCTCCCCTTCTAGTGTTTGGGAAAAAGCAGAAGGATTTGGTGTTGTTTGCTTCTTTGTCACTTAAAGACTGTTTTTTGGGGAGAACTGGCTGAGGAGCTCCTCAGGGAGTAAAGCCCACCTGCAGAACCCAGCAAGCTAGGTAACCTGCTTACAGTCACTGATGAGTGGTTAAAAGCATTAAGATTTTGAACTCAAACACAAGAAATGAGATTCTTTGAGTTGGAGTCTGTCCAATTAAGGCTTGAAAAAGTGCCAGGAGTTCTAACAAAACAGCTCAAGCTTTGGACGGCAAGCTAGAAGTAAAAATGATTCAGAGGTATTCAGCAAATAATGAAGAATAGTAGAGAATACGACATGTTATTCACCTAATTCTAGAATTTACAAATAAGAGTTATTAAATCAGTATAAAAGCTGAATTGTCCACAGAAGATTATCTCTGCATGCACATTAACAACAAGATCTGAAGGACCTATGCTGGATTTAGTGTGCTTCTAAAGTACTTACCACATTTTTAAATGTGTTATTTTAGCATGCAAAGGATATACAGGCATACCTCGGAGATATTGCGGGTTTGGTTCCAGACCACCGCAATAAAGCGAATATCGCAATAAAGCGAGTCACACGAATTTTTTGGTTTCCCAGTGCATATAAAAGTTATGTTTACACTATACTGTAGTCTATTAAGTGTGCAATAGCATTATGTCTAAAAAACCAATGTACATACCTTAATTAAAAAATACTTTATTGCTAAAAAATGCTAACCATCATCTGAGCCTTCAGCGAGTTGTAATCTTTTTGCTGGTGGAGGGTCCTGCCTTGATGTTGATGGCTGCTGACTGATCAGGGTGGTGGTTGCTGAAGTTTGAAATATTGTGAGAATTACCAAAATGTGACACAGAGACATGAAGTGAGCAAATGCTGTTGGAGAAATGGCGCCGATAGACTTGCTCAACGCAGGGTTGCCACAAACCTTCAATTTGTAAAAAGCGCAATATCTGCAAAGTGCAATAAAGTGAAGCGCAAGTAAATGAGGTATGCCTGTATTACCTTTTAGCTCCATTAAATCAGTATAACTCTACTGATTTTAAACCAAATATCATTTGGTTTGGCACTGTCTGGTGCGGCTGTAATGGGGATGGACCTTAGGTGGGCTTATGCTCTTTCTTCCAAATCTTGGACCTTGCTATGCTTTGGCATGACTTCCATGAGACAGAACAGGCTCAAGGCTTCTTTAAATTGCACCTAGTTGAGGTCAGAGGTCAGGTTTTGTATGAGGAACTCGTGGTGTACTGTGTACATACTCAAAGCATTAAAAGTGCATGGGACTTTTATATAGAAGGGCAAAGTGTCCTGAGAGGGAAGGCAGAAATGTACAGGATCTGACATATGTTATAGAAGGATCCATTATTTGGATATTTCCTCACTTTTAAGAGTGTGTGTAAATAGGCACTCCCTGTTCCAGTTTTAGTGCTTTTCTTTTAATGATGTGTGTGTGTGAGAGAGAGACTTTACATATGCAGAACCTAAGAACAAATATTGTAGAATGGGTTGAGTTGCTGATGGGGGATAGGGATGTGAAAAAAGAAGAAAAAAACCCCCACAACATTTTCTTCTGTCAGAAGACATCCTTGAATAAGTTATGAGCAACTTAAAAAGAGAAAGTTATATCAGGAGTATTGTTTAACTACATTCTGTGCAAGCTTGCAAATTCGAAGTGGGGAACACATCTGTCCACCCTAGGCACTACAGCCTTAGCGCCATTGGCAATGCGTAGTGGGTGCACATGGGTGCTCGTACCCCCCCCGAGATTGGCAGTGCACCCCCTGAGAAAAGTGTCGCAAATGCTGTGAGTGGTGCCTGTGGGCAGTCACTGCTTGCCACCCTCCCCTTGCCATTGACACTACCAGCAGCATCTGTGGGTGGTTGCCGATCATGGGTCGGTACTCACCATCCCCCTACCACCGACACTGCCACGGCCACCTATGAGCAGTCACCATGGCCTGCCAGCCTCTGGGGGCATGCATCATTCATGCTGAGCACTTTGTTTCTCTGTGGCTGAATATACCTGCACCACCTGGGGACACTCAAATTACAGTAAATATATTGACACTGCCCTTAATGATACATGCAGAATTATAACAGGCTGCCTAAAACCCACCCATTTCCTGCCTATAAACACTGTCTGGCATAGCTTTCCCTTACATCAGGAGGAAAGTAACAGGTGGCACTGACCAGCAGGTACAAGAGTTAGACAACCACCACCCGCTATATGGACATCAACCAGTGCACCATTGTCTCTCACCAAGAAATACCTTTTGGACTTCTACCATACCATTAACCAAAATCAGAATCAGCCAGTATTACCCTCTGGCAGAAAGCATGGGAGAAACTGGGTGACAAAGCTGTTGAATGGAGCCAGCAAGGAATTATCCTCAGCGAGGAGTTGGCATCCAGCTCCAACTACAAATGGCACACACGGAATATTGAAAGTCAGTCTTGGCAGATGCAACTTTCTCATGAAATCATAGGGCCTGTACGCAACTAACCAATGTGTTTTGTCAGGAGAAACAAACCATGGGTCATCTCCTGAGATGCCCACAATGCTCCCCACAAGATTTGGCAACACCAACATCAGAAGCAGTGGCCTGTGCAGAATATTGGGAGCCGACCATATAGAAAGGGGGGACTGGAGACATTAAAGAAGGAAGAGGAAGAAGAGTTTAACCCTAACACAGCAGTTGCTACCACTTTCACTATACTGTTTGAAGGAATTCCGTTTGTTAAGCATGTATCCCTGCAGCCTTGTACAGAAAAGGTAACAGCATTTTAGTTGGGATTAAAGGAAAAAATTGAAACAAAATGAAAGTGGTGATTTTTTTTATAGATGATATCTCCAGGGGTTTGCTTTTATATTTCAAACATACATTTTATTACATTTTATGGAATAGAGTTTTAAATGCCACAATGTACAAGCCTACATTTCATTATTGGAATTTGTGCTTATTCACTTGCCACTGTCATTTCGTTCCCCTTTTTTCCTATGGTGCTGCACTTTATAAAATATATGATTTATGAATATGTGGTTTTGATCCCTCACCATGTAAAATGGTTCAATAAAAAGTTATTGAAGTAAGAAATCCATAAAGCTTCACATGCTTTGCCTAGCTTCTATAGCAAACTTTAGCAAGAGACTTAAGTCACTTCAGTCAGTCAAGAACTAAACAAACACTCATCTCTCCAAGGACTATGTGATACAATATCCACAGTGATAGGTTTAACTCAGCCCAGACATTGCTGTTGTTAGCAGTTTTCATAGTTTCATAGTTGGTAGGTTTGGAAGGGACCTGAGCAGATCATCAAGTCCAACCCCCTGCCATGGCAGGAAAGAGTACTGGGGTCAAATGACCCCGGGAAGGTGTTCATCCAGCCTCCTTTTAAAGACCCCCAGGGTAGGAACCAGCACCACTTCTCTTGGAAGTTGATTCCAGATTCTAAGCCGCCCTGACAGTGAAGTAGCACCTCCTGATGTCTAGTGCTCAGGGGAACAGGGACTCTCCAAATGCCTGCTGGTCCCCCTGACTAGTTTGTAAAAGGCCACTAGGTCCCCCCTCAGCCTTCTCTTGTGGAGGCTGAACAGGTTCAGGTCCCATAGCCTCTCCTCGTAGGGCCTGCCTTGCCCTTGATCATGCAGGTGGCCCTCCTCTGGACCCTCTGCATGTTGTCCACATCCCTCCTGAAGTGCGACACCCAGAACTGGACGCAGTACTCCAGCTGTGGCCTGACTAGTACCGCAGAGAGGGGGAGGATCACCTCTCTGGACCTGCTCGAGATGCATCTGTGGATGCATGACAAGGTGCGGTTGGCCTTCCTGACTGCCTCCCCACACTGCCGGTCCATGTTCATCTTGACATCAATGATGACTCCAAGATCCTTTTCTGCCTCTGCACTGATGAGAAGGGAGTTCCCCAACCTGTAGGTACGCTGCTGGTTCTTCCTCCCCAGGTGCATCACCTTGCACTTGTCAGTGTTGAAACCCATCCTGTTCTCATCTGCCCACCCCTGTAACCTGTCCAGGTCTGATTGCAGCCTATTCCTCCTTTTTACCGTGCCCACTTCTTCCCACATCTTAGTGTCATCTGCGAATTTAAACAAGGTGCTTTTTACCCCCTCGTCCAAGTCACTGATGAAGATGTTGAACAGTGCGGGCCCGAGGACCGAGCGCTGTGGAACCCCACTGCCCACATCCCTCCAGGACGAATAAGACCTGTCCACCACCACACTCTGGGTGCTGCCCTCCAGCCAGTTGGCGACCATTTGACTGGCACAGTCTCCTAGTTTTTTAATGAGAAACAGGTGAGAGACAGTGTCGAAGGCCTTCCTAAAGTCCAGAAAGACTACGTCCACTGCTACTCCTGCGTCTAAGGATTTTGTGACCTGGTCATAGAAGGCCACCAGGTTGGTCTGACAGGACCTGCCTCTAATGAACCTGTGTTGGTTGCCCCTAAGCATAATCTCCCCTGCTGGCCCCTCGTGGACATGTGCCAGAATAATTCTCTCAAAAAGCTTACCCAGGATTGAGGTAAGACTAACTGGCCTATAGTGTCCTGGGTCCTCCTTCCACCCTTTTTTGAAGATGGGAACCACAATGGCCCTTTTCCAGTCCTCTGGTACATCACCAGAGCACCATGAGTGCTTGTAAAGCCATGCCAGGCATCCAGCAATGACCTCAGTTAATTCCCTCAGCACTCTGGGGTGGAGATCGTCTGGACCAGCTGATTTAAATACATCCAGTCCCTCCAGAAGTTCCCTGACTAGGTCCTCTCTGACCCTAGGCCTGGGTGCACCTCCCCTGGGGCCTACGGGAGTCCCAGTGCGGGGATGACCCAGTCCCTGCTCAGAAAAATGGAGGCAAAGAAATTGTTAAACAGGTTAGCCTTGCTGTCTGGTGCGATGACCAGATTTCCTAGCATGTCCTGCAGATGCCCCACGTTACCCGGTACCTTCTTTTTACCCCCCGTGTATTTAAAAAAGGACATCTTTTTGTCCTTGATCTGGGTAGCTAGTCCCAGTTCCATCTCCGCCTTGGCCTTCCTGACTGCCCCCCTACAGTCCTGAACAACAGAGGTATAGTCCTCCCTGGTGATGTCCCCTCCCTTCCATTGGGTGTATGTCTGCTTTTTAGCTAGGAGACTTTCCCAGATGCTTTTGGTGCCCTCTTGCCCCCTTTGATCCGTGTTGGGATTACCTCCGTTTGGGCTTGGAGGACTGTCTCCTTAAGGAACGACCACTCTTCCTGGACACGTAACTCCCCTCCCCTCCAGAACCTCAGTGTCTCCCTGACTATTCTCCTTACCTCATTGAAATCCACCCTCCTGAAGTTCAGGGCTGCTGCCTTGCTGCAGGCCTTTGCCACCTTGTGCTGGATGGTGAATTGCAGCAGGCAATAATCGCTGTCGCCCAGGTGGTTGAGTACCCACAGACCCCTCACCAGGTCATTGCCCATGGCCAGGACCAGACCAACAAGGTGTCTCCCCTGGTGGGGCTGTGCACCTCCAGGGTTAGATGGAGGTCCTGTATCTCGGCTAGGAACCTACGTGAGCGGTCAGACCTGGCTGACTGCTCTTCCCAGCAGATGTCTGGAAAGTTTAGTTCACCCATGATGACCACATCCTTTGACCTAACTTTCTCCGTGAGCTGACTTAAGAATTCCCAGTCTAGCTCTTCCCCTTGGTAGTAGACCTCCACCGTTAAGTCCTTTTCCCCTCAAACTTCTTGTATTCTCACCCAGAGCACTTCAGTGTGCCCCTCATCATGCTACTCATCGAGGATGCGTATTTCTCCTTGATGTAGAGCGCCACACCCCCACCTTTCCTCCCTGTCCTATCCCTCCTGTACAGCCTGTAGCCTTTGATATTCACTGCCCAGTCGTGCGTTGGCTCCCACCACATTTCAGTGGGCCCCACTATGTCTGGGTTGGTGTTAGCTAGCAGGAGGATAAGTTCCTTCTGCTTGTTCCCCATACTATGAGCATTAGTATAGAGGCATTTGAGCCCTCCTGAAGATGCATGCACTGCCCCCCTAATCCCAGTACTACCCTGGCCCCTGTTGCTTACCTGGGTATTTGTTCTGCTTGTCATCGGTCTAGGCTGGGCTGTTCTTGTGGGTGATGCTTGGTTTAGTAGTCCAAGGCTTCCTCTGCTCTTGTCTTCCCTTTCCCCCGATAAGCCTAGTTTAAAGCCTGCCAGAGGAGATCAGCCAACCTAGAAGAGAACACATGCTTACTTTTGGGGGAAAGGTATTATTCAAATAAGAAAGGTTTTATCTGAATAAGAACCGCAAGACTTTGCCCTTATTAATGTAATGAAAATTGCACATACCAAGAAGAGAATAAAATTGATATATAAAAATCTGTTTTAGACTTGCTTCAAATCAGGAAATTAAACCATACCCTGTAGCCTAAAGATATACAGTACAAAACAGCATGTTGTTCCCAAACAGTAAGGGTTTAAAGCATATTGGGGCACATATTATAACTCATTTCTACAACAAAGCTCATCATGCTGCTTTTGGAGTAAGCATAATAAAGCAGAATAGTATAACTGGCTCTCAAGCCCTGCATTAAATGGAAATTTCTGGCAAAATGCAATACTGTTCTGCACTTCACTAGCAGCACACCGCTCTCTCCTTATTCTTTTCTTCCAGAAGCATCTAGTCTCTTAGGATATTGTACAGTTAAAGACCCTGAAGCATGTGTTGTTGCTGATAAAAGTAGCATTAATGGCAGCAATAACTGAGTTTCATTCCTGAATAGCTGACATGCAGTGTGTTACCGCTTGTCCTCTTCCCCCTTCCTCACAGCAGGA
The DNA here is from genome assembly GCF_052110815.1 of Crocodylus siamensis. Classification (NCBI taxonomy): domain Eukaryota; kingdom Metazoa; phylum Chordata; order Crocodylia; family Crocodylidae; genus Crocodylus; species Crocodylus siamensis. The sequence continues at coordinate 31,407,412 of NC_143404.1, read as the reverse complement.
GGGATGCAATGGCAATTTAGAACATTGCTTGCAGAGTTCTGTAAGTATCTAGGGCTCTGGCAAATGAAGTCTCTCACCATTTCACCTGTTCAGTAACACCAGAGTGCAGGATGCAAAAGACTGCCCAGTACAACATAGAACTCCCAGCATAAGACCTCACTTTTACATCACTCTACTTGACTGAAGCCCTGAGGAGTGGCCAAATGAGCATGCATGTGTTTCCCTGGGGACAAAAAGCAGTAAAATATGTGCCACTGCTACTTGTCCCTAGGGAACACTCATGCACATGTGGTCTGGTGGGTGGAAAGTTGCCCCAGGTCGGGTAGAAAAGCCTGATGCCAGCACTTGGCTTGGCCCCAGCAGCCGTAGCTAGGGTCCCGGGAGCCTCCTGGGGCTCCAGTGACAACGATCCAGCAGCAGGGAGCCTGGCCAGCAACCGGAGCATGGCTCTGGCCAGCCAGGCTCCAGTTTCAGCCCTACACACTGATGCCACTGTCCTGCTTTTTTCTAGTGTGGGTTTCTTTTTTTTTGACACTAGGAATCCCCAGTGACAAAAAAAGACGGCACCCACTGCAGATTAGAAGTGTGGGGAATGCCTGCATGTGTGGTATGTGGCACCACAGACAGGTCTACAGTGCTGCATATCACATATGTGTGCTTGCCCCTAGTGTCCTTCCTAGGAGAAGGCTACACATGAAGTAAATGGGTAAACACAGTTCAGTTCCTAGAGGATAGAGAACTACATCACAAAGCACATGACCTCCAAGGGACCATCATCTCAACAGACTCCCTTGTTGCTATCTCCATCTGCTTATTTCTATCCTAAACTCACTGATTTCTCTTTGGGTATTAAAGTGGAGGCAGCATGTAGGGCATTTCATACTGCTTCCACCTGAGGTATGTTTAGAAATAAAGGACTTCTTTCTGGAACTCTTTACCAGATTTTCAAAGTAATAGAAAGTAACTTAACTCCTCTGCTCACCCATCCTCCGTGCTATCTTTTATGGAACTTCTGACCATCCATGTTCTCTTATGTTTTGTCACAGGTAATCAGCTGCCCTCAGTTTGGGGCTTCTTTTGCCCCCACAATGGAGCAACCAAAGGCTCATTTTGTAGGTGAGCCTTTCAGGAGCCCTTCTTTCCAGATGAAATCAAAGAAGCTGGCACATTTTAAGAGCTATAGACATCACCCTTCAACATGTTTATAAAAACAGCTGCAGTCAAACTCGATGCAGTTTTACTATTCACAATTATTAGATGCGGAATTTTAAGAATTATTTTATTATAAGAAAGGATGGTGGCATGTCAAGCTCTCCAAAGTTAGGAAACATCATAATTAAAGTTGCCTGTGCAATCTTAATTCACTTTCCTATCTATTATGAAGGCGTTGTTACTGCTAATTACACAATCACATATTGTTTTCATCATGGGGCACCTGTTTCATTTTGTGACCAGCATGCTATTCTTTGGGGAAATAGGATGGTGTATTGAAATTAGTCTGTTGTCTGTAGGACTGTCCTCATTTTTAGCTGAAGGGGAAAGATGCATCATGAATGAGGCAGGAGAATGCAGGGAGAGAAAATGTAGTTTTGAGTTGAAAGCAGATGAATGCAGTCCTGGAAAGTGGATTCCATATAGCCTCTGGCAGTGTTCTTCAGTATCTTTATTCAAACTTTTCACAGCAGATCAGTTCATGTATTTGGTCCCTATTTTGAAACTCTTGGATCAGTTTTGCAGAACCGAGCACTCACAGCTGCCCTTGAAGTTAGCGTGAATTGTGCTTGAAAATATAAAGTGTTATAGAAAGCTAAGTACTCTGAAAAATCAAGTCCTACGTTTCTCAAAATTATTTGGCCTTTTTCGTCTCAGTTCCTCAGTTTCCCATTTATACCCACTCATCTCTTAGGGAAAACAGTTCTTTAGGCTTGAGAAGCACTCAGATCCTATTGTGGTGAGTGCTGTGGACAGTCTCAGGGAGAAGTTGGAGAACATAATTATTTTTTCTTCAGAGCAGAATATGAATAGTGCATGCCAAATTAAGCCTGACATCATCCAACAAGAGGGAGGAGAAAGCAAAATATTGACTACCTGTTCATTAAGCAAGCACTATCCATCCTGCCTGCTGAATGAAGCATAAATCCTGCAGACAAAATAGAATGTGATCATATTATTATAGACCGTATTATAATGCATACGCATAAAGGAGCTGACATGCCAGCAACTTTTAACTCTAGAATTTTCAGACTTCTGAAGACTTATCTGATCTTAATACTGTGATTTTAGCATGGGTATGTGCATGCACATGTACACTTCACAATGGATTTCAATACATCTTTACATATCACTGAGGATTGGGATGAAAATTTATTTGCTATTAGTCCTGTGGATGCCTAAATATGCAACCATAACAGAATAAAGAATAAAACTTTATTTTGAGAAAGCGTTTGTAATGTATAAAATGTGAGACAGAATACTTCCATAACAACATGCAGGATCACAGTACTTTTGTAGATAAAGCTGTAAATGGGATTATCTGGTTTTACATTCTGTATGAAAAATTCAGACTTAAATTAGGTGTCTGATCACTTCATCAAGAACTGGATTACAAGGAATGACTTAAATTACTTAATGGACAGTGGGCAAGACCACATAGTGAGGGAGGGCACAAGGTAACAGTGTACAGGAGAAGTCCCTGAGTTGCTCTGAACATAAAAATATTTTTTCCAGAAACACGTTATATGAGATGATAAACAGTGGGCCTTACCCTTTTTTGCTGGACCATGGAGCTAGTTGGAAATGGGCTGTGTTCCCAGGAGACATGGGCAAAGCATTCTCTGATGCTCTGGGAAGTGTTTTGTTTCCAGGAGAAGCTCCTATCCTTCAGAATTATTTTTAGGGGTTGTGCAGCCCTACAGCATTCCCAACACCCACCATTAGCCACCATTGAACCATGTATTTACAATGAAGTTTGACCTTGATTTCCTTCTTGAGTACTCTGCACGTAGAAGAAGCAGAATAAAACCGACGTTGTGAACTAGATCGCCAAGACTGTTTTATAATATCATCTGCAGAATGAATTTCTTGCTTCGGCTTTGCCAGGAGATCGACATCAGCATCAGGGCTTAACACTAGAAAGCCATGAAGCAGGGAGGCAAGAACAGGAAAAGTCAGGACAGAAGCATCCAATCTAGCGTTACAAATCAGGGGAACAGGTGCAAGGAGCCATTGTTTGGGAGGCAAGGGCAATGGATCAGGAAACATATGTATGTGTGTGTATAGCACAAGCTTTTCAGAACTGAACCTAACTTCATCAGATACTATGAAACAATGCACAGAAAACAGAGAAGTATAAGAAGGAGAGAGAAATTAGAATACAAAAGGCAGGGTGGGGGGCTGGGGGAGAAGGGAGAGAGTGGAGCAGGGGGACAGCACTGGAAGAAACAAGCCATGCCAGCTGGGGGTAATTAGGACACTGGCAGCTAGGCCCACTCCAGTAATCAGGACCAGCTGGTGGCCAAAGCCTGCTGTGCTGACTCCTGGCAATCTAAACTCCTAGAGCAGCACTCAGCCAGAATAACCATAGGTGCTATCTACATATGAAAGAGTTAAACAAGGAGATCTTTGCATTATCACAACCTGCTCTGTAGAGCAGTGTATTTACATATCTAGAGACAAAAGCATAAAAACCAGCACAGATCATTCCAAAAGTTGGGTCTCTATGCCTGGATCACACTTCCTGAGGCAAGACCAGAGGAGTGAACAAATCAGAAGCAGTCCCTAATGATCTTCTTGCTGAGCTCATTTCTGTCCTATCAGAAACATCTTGACTACCCTTAGATATTTCTATAAATCATACTATTACCTACAAAGTCCCAAGCTGCATATTGTTCATGAAGATCCTTAAAGGAGGTTCCTTATTGCAAAATAGCTCTGTAGGAAACATAATACAGCCTTTTCCAGGTGAATTCCACGGGGCTGCAGAGTGAGGTGCTTTCTTCTCAGAACTGCCCAATGCATGGTTGAACACTCAGTATAACAGGCCCCTGCTCCTGCCTCCAGACAGGTCCACACAATATACATAATCCTTGTGTGGTCACTGCAGTGGGATTGCTGCCCCAGAGCCCACCTGATCTCCTCCACAAAGACAGTACAATTTAGGTAGGGGAGTCCTGTCCTGTACTTGGGGAACATGATCTGGCCCATATTTAGGGATTGGCCAATGGGCACAAGTATGATTAGAATTAGGAAGCCGTTTAGGCCATCAAGTCCCTTCCCCTGTATTTTCAGTCAACCATTTACCTAAAGAATCCCTTAAATCTCACTTTAAGTCCCCATATATGAGTCACAAAACCTTGTAACTTGCTACAGATAAAAAGTCTAAATCCATTTCTCAATATCATCATCATAATCATCAGCACCAGGAGAAGATTAAAAATATACAGTTATTTAAAATAACAAAATCATACTCCTCACCACTTTTTCTTTTCACCTAAAACTGGAATGAATAGCAAGCACAAAAGTATTACCAAGATGGCTCTTCTCAAGGTATTTCCAACATGAACAATAGGCAGCTTGGGACATTGAAGGCAATGGTCTGATTTACAGAAATATCTAGCCCACTTTCCAAACCAAATTACCTGTGAAATATGTCTGGCTTCCAAAGTAAAATATTCAAGAGAGAGTTAGCTCAGCAATAATGCATGACTAACTTTCAGCAGTCAATCTGAGGTGATTTTACAGTACAAAGTTTTTATCTGCTGCTTTGTTTTATTTCAGTTTCCTGACTTTAAATGTTGTTGAGATGAAGGAATTATGAGTGGTTGTTAAGGATGGCACTTTAATTTGACTTCATGTTTCTCTATTATGAAACAGGGGTCCAAACGTTGTTCTTAAAGACAGCATTGTTAACCCGGGGTGCATCTACACAAGACGCTTCACTGAGGAAGTGACTAGTTAGCTCCCTAGTAAAACATCACTGTCTACATGTGCTCCCCTATTAGGTAAGAGTAAACTAATTAACTCTACTGTATGCCTTAATTACTCCATTGCAATGCATGTGTAGATGGTGACTGGGGCTGGTTGCCCAGCTGGCTGCCTCTGCAGCGTGTTGACCTGGGAGGGAGCAGCTCCAGGCTGGCAGCATTTACACATGCACCCAAGTATGAACTACACCAAAGTTTATTTCATTGCATTAATATCACATGTAGACATACCCCCAGATTTCTTCCACTGATTTGAATCAATTTATTCTAATTTTGTTGCTCAGTTACAAAAAAACTAAATTTCTCCCAATAATATTTATTTTAATCATGCCATTTAGGTTTTTCAGTCATTATAAAACCTATTAAGTAACGCAAGAAAAGATTCATAGATTGTTAGGGGCTGGAAGGGACCTTGCAGATCATCGGGTCCAACCCCCCCACTTTAGGCAGGAAGACAATGGGTCAGATGACACCAGTGAGGTGACTGTTTAGTCTCCTCTTGAAAACCTCCAGAGTAGGTGACTGCACCACCTCTGGAGGGAGTTTATTCCACAGTCATACTAACATTAAATATAAAAAAAAACTTTATTAACTGACTGTAGACTGCAGAAGCTAAACAAGAAAGGAAAAGACTGTTGTTCAGGTAATCAAACAAAGAATAGAAGCATCTGAGAGCTTATTCAATGTAATTCCAGGGAACAAGAAAACAGTTTTTTTTAAAGGCAGGAAGAAGTAATCCTTATTGTGTTTAAACATCTTTCTGATTTATTTATTGTGCTGTTTGGCCTTCTCTTCAAGGATAGAAATGGGATTGCCAGCCCACGAGTTCAAAAATATATATCAGATTCTCTCAAACATTTTAAATACATATTTTGGGTTATTTTGATTTACTCCTTGCTTTTTGAGCATTTATGCTTTAGGTTTAAGCTTTTCTTGGCAACTAGAAAGACTAGAAAATTGCAGTTTGCAAAGTGGACTGAACCTGGTATCTTTCTTTATTCCCCATCTTTTCAGTTTCTATGTGCAAGCAATTTGTCATGAAGAGCACTTTTAGTGCAGATGAGTGGTGTCAGCATACACAAACTGGCTCAGGTACAATCTTAGCTTGGTATGTACATCCAGGTTACAGGGGGCATGTACAAAATAGATTCACCCAAATAGACTGGTGCACACATACTGGGGGGAACAGGCTGTGCAGGGTCCAGTTTTAGGCTAGGTACAGATGTTCAAAAAGCCTAGGGCAGAAGTGATCTAAGTTTCGTGCTTTGCTCTAAATGCCCTAGGTTAGGTTGGAAGCAAACGCAACACACATATGCCCTTTGGGGGTGAGGCTGCCTGCACTGGTCAAGGCTGGCAGGTTAGGGGCACTTTTGCACACCTCCCAGCAGGCTGGCAGAGAAGGTCGAGCCCAGCTGAGCTGGTGGTCAGCAGCAGCAGGGCAGGAGAGTGCCTCCCCCACAGTTGTGCTGGCTTGGGTTTGGGGGCTCTGGGACTGGGGCCAGGACTGGGTTCAGTTTGTGGGGGCCTCTGCTTCCCTTCCCCCCTCCCCCCCGTTGCCCAGCTGCCACTGCCAGCTGTGCGGCTCGCAGGTGCACAGTCCTGCCTGTGCCTCTCAGTGGCTGCTGGGCAGCAAGGGGGGGGCGAATGTGGGAGTGGAAGCTCCTGCTGTGTGGGCCTGGCCCTGGCCCCCCCAGAGCTGAGTCGGCACAGCTGGGAGAAGGGATGAACTGGATGCCCTTGTATACAATTTGTAAGGCAGGGATTGTCTGGGGGCAGCAAAAGCTGAAGCAGGGCTGCTCTGTGGGATGAATAGGATTGTTTAGAGAGGAAAATCACTGACTCACACTTGACCACAGCAGACCTGTATTGAAATGAAACTCAAGAGGTGCATTTACATGTAACACTGTTGCTACAGCGACATGCTACCGTGACGTATCTTGTTGCTATGGCGACATAGTGTTGGCATCACAGTTTGGGCCTGCCAATGCTATGTTGCTGTATCAATGAGGTGCAGTAATAACTGTGCTGTAGGGGGCACATGTAGACATGCCCAAGGAGCAGGGCAAAAATGGTGGTTACAAAGCAAAGACATGCATTTGTTACATGGCATTCCTCATTTCTCAAGTGCTAAGGAACTGCATTGGTCTGTGACTTGTGAAATGCTTTGTTTTCCTTTAGGGATAAGACTGGGATTAATTAAAGGCAGCAAGAAATAAAGGTATGTTTGTCCCAACCTGCTGGAGCTCAGTGCTCTAGCGCGGCCTTGCACCCTTAAATAAGGAAAGCCAGTATGACAGACCTGCTTCTTTCTATAATCATCACACTAATGCTCCTTTACTTTTTGTTGCTTGAACAGAAAGAGCTATTGAGGCAGCAGTGACAGTTCCCCTATTACTTTTTTTTCTTGGAAACACAAAATAAAAATAAAATCTAAAATGCTCTTGAGGATCTAAACGAGGCTTTTCAATAAAGCTGATCTCAAATGTTTCCAGTAACCGTCATGGTTTGTCATCATCCTAATACTTCAGCTCTCTTGCTTAAGCTTCCACACAGATTAGAGCATCAGCACTGGGATGCACTGCATTGGAAAGTACATTTGTAGCACTGGTCCCCAGCACAGAGACTTGATAAAACTGTGGTGGGGAGACCAGAGTAGCAGCCACAAATGATGAAGTACTGATATTTCTGTACAGTAATGAATAGGAACCACACATGTTACCATGCTTCTTTTTAGCAACACGGGCAACACGACAAAACATTTTGTTTTGTGTTCACTCTAGTGAGGTTAATCTATAGGTACAGTGTAGCAATAACAGGATTCCTACATCTTTGCAGTGTCAGAACAAAAAATGACATTTTTTAAAAGTAAAGATAATAAGCCCAATAAAACACATTGACAAGCATGAAAAATAAAGGGAAGAACAATTTTGAGTAATGATCAACATTGCTGGGATTCTGAATAGTGAAATAGTTGATGATCCTGTGCATTTTGTTCCTCAGAGCAAACTTAATCTTCTCATGGGTCTTCATGGTTAGGTCACCATAGTTGACATTATCACTAGAGATCTCAACGCTAGTAAAACTTATGCTCCGCTTATAGCTGGAGTCAGAGCTGTTGAGGATGTCAATGATGTTAACGTCTTCAGTTTCTTTGCTATATTCCTTTGTAGATCCCTGGAAGATTACAGAATGCATTCAGTGTTAGAGGGTGGGATCTGGGTATACCCTGGCTCAGTGCATCTCCCCCCTTTGGTGGCTGCTCCCAACAGAATAAGGACTAGATTCACAAATGGATATAGGATTTAGGTGCCTAATTCCTCCTGGCTGGGTTTTGAAATAAATGACTGATTCCTCCTTCATGCTGACTTAGGTGCCTAACTTTAGAGAAACACTCCATGAAGCCCAGAGTTAGGTACATACGTTGTAGAGACCCCTGAGATTTATGACATTCCACTCCCCTCAGGGTCTCCTACTTGTTATTTTAGACAGGTCCCCACTAGGATTGCTGACTTTATGAATCCCATTCTCAGATGCTCAACATTCATTAACTCAAGGCTGATGATTTTGCTATAGTGGCCAGGTAACTAAAGTCCCTTTCTGAATTAGAGATTACCACTGCTGTTGACTAAGGGAAAAAGTGGCAGAAGCCTGTGCATTGTACCTCAAGGTTTTGTCCCTGTCAGTGCTCCAGGTTGATGCTGCTGTTACTCATGAAATCTAGACATTCAGCAAGTGCCATTCTTCTCAATCATGCCACACTGTCATGAAGCACCAAAACATTACTTGTAGGTCTTCTGTCCAAACACTAAGCTTGCCCAGCCCTACTTAATTTATGGAAGCTCCTGGGAAACAGTCTGCTTCACAGTTGCAGGATAAAAGGGAAACGGTGCTAATGAGGATTCATGTTATGTGACTGACAAACTGAGTTTTATGCCCACCATAGAAATACGTAATAAAAACAAAACAGCCATGCAGTTATTATTCTGTTACTGGATTGCCAGTTCTTGAGTACCAACTCTTGTTGATCAAGCATGACCTTACTCCTTGAGACAGCTCATACCTGTTGAGGCTGTTGGGTTGTACATTTTTGTGATGAACTGTAGTGAGCAACGGCGTATTCCACCAGGGCACCAAAAACAAAACTGAAGCAGATACCAAGGTAAACATCAATGGCCTTTATGAAACAGTTAGTTTTAGATAGTGAGGTCCGAGAGCCAATCATCAGAGTTGTCATCGACAGCACAGTTGTCACTCCTGTAAGGCAGGGAAATCAGTATTTTCATCTACCATGGGAAAGCATTTCATTGGCACCGCAGGAAACAAAGGACTTGATTCTTGTGCTCATTGTGGCGTTATTTGCACAGGGAGCTGAACACCTTACAGATCCAATTCTTTCACCTACTTATCCTGTTTTGGGAACTTTGCACAGACTGACACAGCAAAAAGTGCAGCCAGCAACCCTTGAGAAGGGCCCCAGTCACATACAGATTATGTGTTTGTATAAACCGCCAGACCCTTTGCACTGCTCTCACACTTTAGCATGGCTGCAATAGGAACTGGGCTCCTTTTGTCTTCTTATTTCCAGGTGTTGCAAAAATGCCCTTGCTGGGAGAAGTTGCATGTGCACTATCTAACCTAATGTAACTTCTTGTGATGATAACCCAGGTGTAGGAATCTTGGTAGGTAGAGACAAGCCAGATGTGGTGGGGCAGGATGTACCTGGTTTTCTGTATCAACATGGAACCCTGGCCCTTCAGAGCTCTGGTGAAAGGCAGGGAAAACTTTCAACAACAAAAACATACTCCTCCATGTGCCTTATGCTTGTTGTCTGGCTCTCTTCCATGTATCCAAACAGAAGCTTGATTAGGCCCTCTTTGCTTGTTGCTATTTATTTCCTGGCTAGTCTAAGGAAAGCTGTAATTTTGCTGAACATCAGAGGCCACCTGTCTGTCTGTGCCTGAAGTGCCCTTCTACAAACAGCAGCTCACCAATGCAGGTTCTTGCAGGAACTGAATCCAGGCTGATCCAAAAGGAAACCCAGGACAAGACGACAAGCAGAGTAGAAGGGACGTAGGTCTCCAGAATGAAGTAAAGGACATTTCTTCGCAGTTCAAAGTGCAGAATCAGTCTTGGGTAATTGCCTATTGGGAAAATGATGACAAATGCCAGGAAAGTAAGATGTCTATCCAGTCTGAGAAAGATTCAGACATAGCAGAGATCAAGCTCTCATCTGGTGATTTGCCCAACTTATCTTTTATTTATCAGTATATAGCCATTTCTTAAACAAGAACAACATATAATGTAAGTTAACGATACACCCCAGGAAAAAGTATTTAAGTTATCATGAAGCACGTTACAGGCTTTCAACCTGGAGCTGTTCTTTCTTAGTGCTCTTCCATAACCTAGAGAAGAGCTGATACTTCACAGGGATGTTGTCAGGTTAAAAGTCTGATTCGCTGCTCACTAAAGGGAACAGTGGACTTTCCATTGACATAGAAGGCCTATAGGTACTACTCTGCTATATTAAACCTACAGGATCATTCATGCTGCTTGGTAACTGCTTGATGGTGGCCAGTCTACTTTGTGTTTAGTCAGTTTGTCATGCAGCTAGCTGAGGGTGTAGTATCTGGGTTGGAAACACTGCAGGGGGTAAGTTTTTGGCATTTACACACCAGAATGTTAAAAAAGGAGGAAAAAGAAAGAAAAGTATAAACAGATAGACAGAGTCATTTTTCTAATGTTCTGGTGCTGTGGAGATTTTATTTCTCAGAAATGCTGCGTCTCAGGCTAATCATGATCTGACAGCAACCCTATAAATGAATATGGCCTCAATGACATGTTTATCTATGGACAAACTCTTCACATGGTGTAAATTGATATAGTTCCATGGCTTTCCATGATGCAATATAAATTTGCATTGGCTAAGGATCTGGTCAATAATGACTTTAAGGGTAGGTTAACATGCTTGGTCCAATAAATTACTACATTCAAAAGCAAGGATGGTGAGGGATGGCTCTTGTTTGAACTTATGAGGCTGGCAGGAAATGGAAGCATCATATGGTATAGTTCTAAAACCAGAGAAAACAGAAGTACTCTTTGATGTTACAGCTGGTCTGGAGACTGTGCTCAGGGACTCCAAGTTTTTGCTGTACCACAGAACTGCTGCAACACATGCCTCAAATGATAATGTAAAATGCATGTATTATTTAGTGTCTATAGGCATCTGTGTGTTGTATAGCATTCTAGACAGAACATTATTCCTGTTAAACACGGACCACCACCAGTGGAACACAAGCTGTGTAGCAGTTTGCATGGTTTTTTATAGTTGTACTCTTAAATACAAATCCCCTTTTAAAGAAAGACTGTGAGGCCATATCTTGGTAGGATCTGAATACAGAGTGTCAAAAACCTGGATGCAGAAAACATTTGATCCTTTCTTGTTCAACACTCAGGAACATGGTTCATTTTGAAAATCTAGTCACTTGAGGGTGGATTTTTTTCTCTTCATCATTGCATATATGATGTGACAATACAGACAGGCAGCCACCTGAGAGATAAAATGGACTACAAATAATGCAGCCTCATTTCATCAATATAGAAGCATCTTTTAGAAACCAAGGAATGTTTAATATGTTAGTTTTGATAGCAGTTATTGTGCATGTTATCTGGAATACCCAGTACAATAGTTATAGTTTGCAGACATGGAAGCAGGATCTATTGGGTTTGATACAATAAAGTGAAACTATATCAATTGGATTTCAGGAAGGTAACAAATCCCATATTTTCTACTTGTTACAGGCCATCTTGAATGAATTTGATTTTGCCACCTGACATCCCTTATTCTTGTTGAAGAGATGCTATTGTCTGTTCTCTAACAGAGCTAGGTCTGCTAAGAGTTCACTGCTTGGGTCTTCTCAGCTCAAATATGTTGCTGCATAGAAGGAAGAAAAAATGATAGATACTTATGACATACACATTCTTGAGGTTCCAGTTCTCTGCTTTACCTGTTTCCTGCTGGGACCTTGTGACTAGGGTATAATAATGTTCCACAGTGTACTGAGACAGACGGAGATTTTCCAGGCCTCGGACTGAATCATTCCCCCTCAGCCAAGTGAACACTACATCATTTCCATCATATCCCCCTGCAGAGATCATAAAAAATGTATTAATTACTGTCATGAACTAGCCAGTGCATTATTGTTATACTGCCCTCTGCTGGAGAGACTCAGAAATGTTTAGCTAAGGAGTTCTGGGTATGAGATGGACACAAATTGTGTCATGACTTTAAACAATTAGCTAAAATGGACAGGTTTGGAGTAATCATGCTTTTGCTCTAACAGATCAAATTTAGATTGAAATTTGCATAGGATAATGGCAAAGTTGCATGTGAGGCAGTGGAGTATCAGTTCCCATTTTGCTTTATTTGCATTCAGTGTTTTAAAAAAATATTTTAACATTTTTAAAAATGAGGAAACTTTTCTCAGCCCTAAATTGTTTGAAAGCATGTAGATAAGTATTTGAAATGATAATGTATACATTTACATTATATTTAAAATGTAAGGCATAATTACTTCCACCATATGGCATCACAGTGGATGAGCTGATAAAAACAAACAGTGAATCACTGGTGTACTTACCCATTCCCAGAGATCTGGAATCAAACTTGACTAAGCCTTTTTTGAACATTATCAAATTTCAGGATAGATTTTCTTTTCCTTTAGGATTTCGTATGAGATTGTAGATGAAATTGCTGAGCTGTTATAAATATAGCTACTCTCCTATGTTGTCATGCTATGTTCTCATAGCTGTCTACATAGTATAGGGAAATATCTGGCACAGACGCCCTGAGTCAGCTCTGAATATTTTATATCCAGAACCAGAAGTACAATATGTATGTTAGCACAATGTTGTCCCTGAAGAAATAAGCCCTGCTTTCCAAAAGTGCTAATTAGGCCAGGTTCCCTGCTGAACTGATGTGGCTACACTGTTTCCAGTTCCAGGGCTACTGTACATAAAGCTGGGTATCTGCATGGTGTTGCCTTTGGCTGTACCATATAGATATACCCTTTCCCACTGGTTCTGAGGCTGAGCTCCCTTCTGTGAAAACAGTGGGTCCAAGGGCTGGGTGTGTCTACATGTGCACCCCATGGAGCAGTTGCTACTGTGTTGTCATTTAGTACTTGCTTTAGGAAGTACCAAATGACAGAGCAGTAACAGCCGTTACTGCGCTGTCTTGGCGGTGCACAGTTATATTTAGTAGCTATGTTGCTGTAGTGGCACACCAGAGCGAGGTAGTTTGTTGCTATGGTGATGTAGCATTGGCATCACAGTTTGTGCTTGCTGATGCTACATCACCATAGTGCGCCACTTGGGTGACATAGTGTCACGTGTAGAAGTGCCCACTAAGTCTTAAGATGGTGCACATCAACATAGCTGCTCACGCTAGCTAAAATTCTGGCCCTGGGAATTTAAATAGCAATTAGCTAAATGTTTTAATTTAAATAGTCTAATAGTCACAATACAATAATTTAATAATTAAAGGAATTTTTAGAATAATTTAAATGGCCACAAATTGAAAAGAGCCATTTTTGCAATAACCTGAATTTGCTGCTTTGTAGCCATCCAGCTCAAACAAGTCACACTAATTTGGTAAACAGGCCCATTACTCTCATTAATTTGATTCTTTTAATTAATGTCAGGCTATGAAAAATGACTGGTGACTCTCATGCTGATAGCCGCCAGTTCATGCCTTTTAGGAAAAATAAACCTACTTTCAACTCTGTTGTTTGTCTAATTGTGTTTTCTATTAGACACAAATTACTGGTGCTTGCATCTGATGTGCTCTTCAATTATGTGCACAGGGCCTAATTCCCAGGGTACAAATCTTAGGCATGTGACTTTTCAAAGTTTCTGGCAGTTTTGTAATAATGACAATTGTGGTTACTGAGGGAAACTTTATAATAAATGATAGATGGCTGTTAATTCATCTGGCATATATTTAAATAGCATTAATTCCAGGCATTTATCCTAATGAAATCTCTAGTTGGCAATGTGCATGTAATTTCACTGGAATTATACAGCAACTGAGCATGACATAGGGCCCAATTACTTTTAAAAAAGGCTGAAATCAGCTACACTTGAAAAGAAGAGGCCAATCATTATTATTTCAGGTGCTATTCTTTGTAATAAAGTTAATCATGATGAACTAATATGATTTTAATGTGAAAATAATATGCGCTTCCATAGGAACACTGTTCTAGTAACTGGCAAGTCAAACCTGGTCTTTAAATAATGAGATTCCAGACAGTTCCTTTTGTGACATTAAATGGGAGATGGCTGATGCTTTTTTTCAGGGATTCAGAAGTATAGCAGCAAAAAGGACTGCCCGGTTAATGTCTGCCTTTTTGTGATGGGACTGGTGCCTTGTTCCTCTTGAAGTGCAGCTCAGAGATATTGTTTCAAATGCTGTATTTAAGTAACACTCAGGGAAGATGGATGAGAGATGCGCAGTTTGAGACAGGGAGCTGCGAATTATGAACAGAGCTTCCATTACAGGTTGGGTGGCAGCTCCCGCTGTTTTTGTTCTTGCATTATTTGGGCAAGTCCTTAACTGTATTGAGATATTCATGAGTTGTTGCATCTGAGCCATGTTCCCTGTTCCCTTTCTCAGTTATAGATATGTCCAAGTGCACAAGGACTGAGAAAAAGGCCTGTCTACACAAAGGATATTTGGCCTCTTGAGACTCCGAAGCAGAGATATTCCATCTTGAAAGCTATACTGTATTTGTGAAAACCTTTTGGTGCTCTAAGCTCTTCTGGAAACTATTATTTGATGACCTGTATATTTGTCTCTTGTTCAGTTTTGCAATATCTTGGCCACTGAGATTAAATAACCAAGAAACAGTCCTTCTCCAGAATTCCTGATCCAGAAGGGGTGTCCCTGGTATATTTTGACAGCCCTTGTTCATATAAGGGTTGCAGAATTGAGCCCCCACACTTGTCACCATTTATGTTACTGTGACAAAGGGCGCAGATGAGTAAGCTCATCCTGTTTCTTCCCGAGTTAGGCTAGGCTTTAGCTTCAGCAAGCAACAAACCTTTAATACATCACCTCCTACCTCTCTGGCACATGTGAAAGATGCTTGGCTGAGTGCATTGAAGACAAAAGTCCATTGTTTATTCCTGAGGCAGAATTAGAAGCAATGGTACAAGCAGTGCACTCAGTATTCCATTAAGGATATCAGCTAACTGTAGATGTGGGACTTTCTTAGTTATGTAGACACATGCCCCTTACAGGTCAGTGAAATTATTTGCAATGCATTTGCTTAATTCATCAGTAACTGACATAACTATTACTATGGAAAACAATCAAGTCAGTCATTATACTCTTAGAACCAAATTTTGCCTTAGCCATTCTCCTTTTTAATTTTCATAAGTGCACGTGTCTTCTTGTTCAAGGGCATGCTTTAACATGTACACTTAAGGCAGAGACAAGCTTGAGCACAAACACAAACGTGGCTTGCCTAGTGCAAATGGCATGTGGCATGGGTGGTAACTGAATGATCTTTTGAAAATTTGGGTCCTATTGTACACCTGCTGTACCAAAGCACAGTCCCTGAAGTAATATACTTAAACACTGGAGAAAGATGCTATACTTTAATACTTTAGGTGAAAGATTGAAATATCTGTTAGCCTTTCGGAGAAGATATTATTTACTGTCATCCCAATCGGTGTGGACTACACCTGGGGACCAGGGTGACAGGTACATTCTATGCCATGTAATAATGATCCTATTCATTTGAGGAACTGAGATGAGTTGTTTTCCTCTTGAACATTTCCATATTCGCAGGGACAAAAGTGCATTTTGAGAGGACTGCATTAGCTGAAGTCAAATATTTGAAATGGACACCTACATATGAATAAACAGGTTTAAAATGAGTCAGGGAAATATTTTCAGTCTTCTGTAGAATGTTATACTTACAGCTTTCCAGCTGCAGTTTACACATCTGAGTGTCCATGGGGTATTTTGACAGGTCCATGTTACATGCAACAGTAGTTGTGATTCTACAAAGGGAGAGAGTTTAGAAGGTTTTCAGTAAAAGCATGCTGTAGAATCTCTCTATTTTTATAACAGATAACAGATCACAGAGTTATGTCTTTTAGATAACTTTGACTTTGGAAGTGAATAGACTGATAGAACCAGAGAGGTACCACTAAAGTACAAATTCTGATCATGGCCTAATCGGGGTTGTTCAGGAGTTTTTTGGTGTAAATAAGGATCCTAGGTGTATGGGAAATTTAGCAACATAAGGCACAGGTGCCTTTAGTTAGCTAAAGGACCATGTGCCCTGATCCCTACAAATCAGACCTGCTGGGCACCAGTCAAGCAAGAAAGAAGCCAAGATTTGTAGACGTATGCTTAATTTATTTTTTGTTTTATTGTCTTCCCACTGGCTGCTTAGGTCTGATTGTTTTGTCCACCTGTTATATCATGTTTGTAAGCTCTCTGGTCAAGTACCGTATCAGATGCTGTTGGTCTGTACAATGACACAATAGGGGGCCCTGATCCTTAACTAGGATTCCCAGATATTATGACGAGACATATAACTGACAGTTGTAACTGCGGTGGCTGTGAGGGTGAGATAAAGTAACATAAAAATTGGAGGCCTTTTGATCCCAGAGCTCTTATTAACCATAAATCATACACCAGGCTACATACATTCTGGTCTCATGTCATTTAATAATCTATTGGTCCCCAACAGCACACTGACTTACCTTAAGGCATACAGGACAGTGCCATTAGAGA
This sequence comes from Crocodylus siamensis, assembly GCF_052110815.1. NCBI lineage: Eukaryota > Metazoa > Chordata > Crocodylia > Crocodylidae > Crocodylus > Crocodylus siamensis. Next base: position 31,390,624 of record NC_143404.1, on the reverse strand, counting down.
ATAATCTTATCAGGCGATTCCCCACTGTTACATCATGCAGGAAAGACCTTTTGGACTCCACTATATATGTGTCAGGTACCCAGAGGAATTCCACCAGACGGGCATCCAGAGTGAAGCTCTTGTTGCCATGAAAAACTAGGCGGGGATCTGTCCATCGCTGCCGCAGGTATATTGTAGCAGTGTAGTCCTAAAGAAGAAAGATAGACACAAGAAGATACTCAGTAACAGCAATGTGAAGGTGTTAATGTCCAGTTTCTAAGAAATAAACTCATTCATGTGGCTGAACCATAGTCTTCAAAATCTAGCCATATATTTTTCTTTGATACCAAAAGCACTGTCTCAGTCATAATCAGTACTAATTGTTGTCTTTCCCAAAGGTTATGGAAATAGTGCAAAAGATAGCTTATATATAATTTTAACAGCTAAAAACTCAGCTTAGAACATACAGGACAATGGTGGTAGATTTTATTTATAACCTTCATTAATTATGTTTGCATAACTTATTTCTCTTACTGATATCCCTGAGTGTTCTCTTTGAAAATAGTAGGTAATAACATACTACCATACTACTTAGATTGCTATTATGCTTTTCACCAAAACCTTAAACTGTTTAAGGAGTCAGTAAGTATCACAGCCCCATTTTGCAGCTGACAAAACAGAAAGGTTGATTGGATTACCCCAGGCCACACGTGAAATCAATTTCATATTAAAATTCAGCCATGATATTTCTTCCAAAATGGTGTAGGTACCATATAGATATATGATCATGAAACATACAGGTAGCCAAAATTAGGAAAAGCAGATAAGCAGCTGCAACTTCATTAGTCTTACATCAATACTTAAAGTTCAATAAACAATGTAGTCACCGGAATTTAAACTATTCACTCTACTGGAAGTCCCTCATTTGTTTATGACACTAAAGGGTATTGTGCAATATATACAAAATATAGAACGGGGACACAGGCAGAGTGTGTGTGTGGCACCTGGCAGATCGGTGAGGGGACAGACAATACAGTGGCAGATAGGGCAGGGAGCAAAAAGTAGGGCAGCAGATTAGATAGAGAGCACAGAGCAGGGGACAGAAAACAGAACAGTAGATTCTCCAGGTGAAGAGCATCGAATTGGTACTCATGGAGGGTGTGGGACTAATTTGTGGCAGCCTGCCAAAAAGATTACCTCCCAACTGCTATAGAGAGGGCCCAGTGGTGGTGAGTAGAATAATGCTGTTCTTTGGAAGGGTCACATAACTCAGTACTAATGGTAGTTTTAGTCTGATGAGCAAAGGTTTCAGTTTAGGTAAAAAATGTAGGTAGATGAAAAACTCCAAAGCCTTGCAAGAGAAGGAAATTTAATCACAGTTTCCAGTCATAGTTCATCTTGGCTTTGCTATCTAGCCTGTCTGAAAGTCCCCAGATGTTTTAGATTGGCTGAAATATTCTTATATTGCCCTCTGACAAAGCAAGAAGCTGTGCTCAGGTGTAAGGAATACAAAGTAAGTCTTTACTGAGCCTTCTGGACAGATAGGACCCTTAAGTAATCCCCAGTTAAATGCAGTTGGTGAGGTCTGGTATTTCTGTAAAGGTTGTCTCTACGTTCTGGTCTGGAGTTGGTAGTTATGGGCCAACAAAAACTGTTGTGTAGCAGTGCTGTGCAGCATTAAGCTGCTACCATGCTACAGACAAGATGTGGCTGCATTTCTGTGGTTGGGGAGCAGTTCCTTATGATTTAGTATAAAATTTGTAATGTGTTTTGGTGTAAACGGTGCCAAATAAATATCAGATATCATCATATTATCTTTACTCTTCAAATTTTATGCCCAAATTGTTAGGAGAAAAAAAGATGTCCTATTTCACCACTTAAGTGAATGAAATGCTGCACTTCTATGAGTTTCTGTGCACTGAATTATTAATACTGATGATGAAGGTGAAAACCTTGGGGTCATTTCAGTTATTTATCTAGCTATAGAGCATGCCTCTGTAATGATCTTCTTGACACCAGGGGAATGTGGGCAGGACGGTGAGGAGAAAACTACTGTAATATGGGGCTATTTTACAAGGGCCTTTAATTAGAGCTGTGTGAATAATTGATTTTTTTGGTTCAGTGGCCAAACTGAAAAACCAGAAAAAAGAATGTCCAATGATAAACTTTATTTATCATGGTGGTGGTGAAGGAGGAGTGGAAGGGGTGCAGGGGCATGAGTTGAAAACCTTATTAAAAATTAAAGGAACCCAAATTTCAAAACAGAAAGTCAAACTGCTTGTTTAAAAATCTCAGAAAGGAATAGTTTTGGTTGACCCTCAACTGTACTTTTCTGCAGATAAACTCATGGAAAAAATGTTTCTAAGCCTTTGATATAATAGGAATGGACCAGAAAAGTTTGCATAAGGAAAATTCCTCCTGGTTATTTTCCTTTTCTATTTTCCCTAGGGATGGCAGTCTTGCAAGCCCTCTGGTCTCCAGAGACTGCTCTGCTTTAACTCACTTTACTCCCCTATCATCTCCAAGCTGAAAAGAAGGATTGGAGTTGGCTTCTTCTAGAAGAATGTGCAATGCCATTTCTAAATGAGCTAGAGGGGATGCTTCAAGGCAAAGGGAAAGTGAGATTAAATGCTACAAAGTATGGGGGAGGAAGTGTCCAAAGCTTGGTGTCCAAAGGGGGTGTTGTCCAAAAATCGCAGTTTTGGGCGCCATCATTTTGGACAGCCAACCTGAGTCATCTTAAAGGGACTTGGGTTATAAAAATGGCTGAGCCTCAGTCAAACCCTTTTTGCCATCCCTGTTTAGCTTAGAAATGATTGGCTTTTATTACCTCACTCTCTGAGAATTTCATAGCTAATAATACATTTTGTTCTTACAGAGTGTGTCTACATGAGGGGGGATCAGCAGGCACTGGGGGAGTCACTGTTCCCCCGAGCACCGCCAGGAGTGACCAGGAATAATGGTCACAAGCTGGGAGAGGGTAGGTTTAGGTTAGATATCAGGAGGCGCTACTTCACGGTCAGGGCGGCTAGGGTCTGGAACCAGCTTCCAAGAGAAGTGGTGCTGGCCCCTACCCTGGGGCGTGTTTAAGAGGAGGTTAGATGAACACCTTGCTGGTGTCGTTTGACCCCAGTACTCTTTCCTGCCATAGCAGGGGGTCAGACTAGATGATCTGCTCAGGTCCCTTCTGACCCTAGAAACTATGAAACTATGATGAGCTAGGGTGATGTAGCTTATTGCTACAGTGACATAACTTTGCTCATTGCTACAGGCACTAACTGAAGTCACTACTGCTGCTCAGTAGCAATGAGCTACCGCACAGTAGCTCATTGGTATGGCACAGTAGGGTTGAAAAGGATCCGTGTGCTGCTGGGACTGTGCAGTACTAGCTAAAGCAAATACTAAATGACTGCACAGTCAGGGATATATGTAGACGTGCCCACAGTCTCCTTGAAGTTGATGAACTGAGACATGAAGGTAGTAGGGGGTATGTCTGAACTACAGTGATATGGAATTTAGAAATGTACTTCCCATAATCTCATGCACAAACACCCGCTCTAGTTGTTTAATTTTTTGCCAGTAAAGTTACTACAGCCCCTTAAGTTCCACTACTGCTCATTCCATCTTGACTGCTGACTATCCAGACATTGATCTCATGCTTAAGGCCTCTCAGTACCTGTTAACTAGGGATCCTCCCACTTGAGTCCCAGATCTGGTAGGTGTGCTCACCTAACACACACCAACAGTACTGAGTTGAACGATAAACACACCAGCCATGACGATTTTCATTCAGAAACAGGGTGGTAATGCTGCCACCACTCACCTTCTATGGGACAACTCAGTGGTCAGAACACTCATCAATGTAATGGGAGAACTGGGTCCAATGCCTTCCTCAGCTGGAGAGGCTTTAAACCCACATCTACTTTCCAGTATCCTAATTATCAGGCTATAGATTGGGTGTAGTATCTGTGTGTGTCTTTGAGAGAGACCCATTTTCCACCCATTCTTTAACGTTGGTCCCAAAGATATAATGCCTGTGAATCCTGGTCTCACAAAGAAACCTAGCTGAGAGTTAGGCACTTCTGTCTGAAAGTAATGGGGGATTTTTGACACATCATAGTCTTTGGCATTACCTGTTGGCTATCTTAAACACCTTCTGTCAGTGGTCTGGCTCTCATGAATCCTATTCCTAAGCACTTTACCTGAGTTTGTGAATTTCACTTGTAGAGACAGACACCTAAAGATTAGGTGTGGTAATGAGTGAGATAATGAGGTGAGCATCACTAGGTCACATTTCCTCTATGGATCTAGGCCCAAAAGACTCATCTGAAGTCTGTGGCTGAGTCATAATGAGCGCTCAAGAACAGACATACAAGATCTCTAATCACTTTTGAATATGTTGGCCCTGAACTCTGGTGCCTCAAGGTCAGATCCCCTTCAGGGCAGCAACATTCAGCTGACCTCATTCACCCCTATATTTAATTCAGATTATGTCACTTACCATGTCACTCTCTGAAATACTAGAAATACTTGCAATGTCTAGGCTCATTGCTATTTGAACAGGGTCTCCTGGAGAGGGAAAGAAAAGCTGAGATTAGAAAGAAGCAAAAAGTGAAAGCAATGGAAAGCTTTTGGGCATCCAATTAAAGTAATGGGCCCTCAGTCCTTCATGGAATTTCATTGGCCCCGTTCTAATTTTACATATGTGGTGATCCCTGGTTGCCACTGACCCAAAATCTAGACCAGAAATGAGCAAGAGATTTCAAAATCCAACCAAAAGTTTACATCTTGGCTGCAGATAGAAGTCTTTGGTAGCCTCAGCAGGGGAAATCTTAAGATGCACTAATGTTGGCTGTATGCATGAGCCACCACAGAATAATAGAAATGTAGGGCTTGAAGGGATCTCAGGAGGTCTTCTAGTCCAAGCCCTATATTAAGGCAGGTTCACCCCTATCTATCTACAGGGGTGAACCTGCTTCTCTACAACTCTGTTGTGAGAAGATCAGGTACATTGCCCTCAAATACCAACCCTCTAACCTGCCACAGGGAAACCAGGAGGATGAAGGCTCTGTTAATGTCCTGCTACCACTAGGACAGGAAATAGTCTCCTAAAAACACTTGAGAGATCCAAAGAAGAGGATCACACCCTGCCTACAGAGGAAGGCAAAACCCTCACTGTCCCTGCCAGTCTTGACCATGGGGTAAAGTTTCATCCTGATTTTAAATGTGGTTGTCTGACCCTGAGCAGAGGACCTTCCATGCAGGCAGTGGCTCTCTAGGAACGTGTTCGCACACATATAATGGTACGAATGCTTAGCTGCTTAATGGTACTTTTCATGGATAGATTTCAAAGCATTCTGCAGAAGTAGGTAAGAATGACCAGCTTCATCGAGTAAATGTCTCATGAAGGTGCACCCAGGGTGAGAAAGAACTAGAGGCAGCTAGCTATGAATAGCTATGAGGACCCCAATTCACACAGCCTGTCCTGAATGCAACACAGTGGAGGAGTCCTGGCTTTACTTCTCTCTGACTGCTGCACTGGACTCAGGAAGAGCTCTGCTGGTGCTTCCTTCTGTCCCCCAGTGCAGAAAGTTGGGACTTTGCCTCTTACAATTATTTGTATACCTGCATAAAACCTGATAATTTAGGGATTTGTAAGAGATTTGAGTATCTCACCCTTTGCAGCTCCAATCAACTGCTATTACTTTCAAGCAAACAATAGTATTAACTGAAAATGACTGCTAGGAGTTAGCATGAAGACCAGTGCTGGGGGCCCTTTCCTGCTTCTAGAGTGCCGATTTCCTCCACATTCGTTGCCAAATGCCAGCCAAGGAGGATCTAAGGAAACCTTTTACAGTGAACAAACACAGTGTTCCAGTGAGCTACTGTTTGCCAGCAGACGTAACGTTATGTTTTTTTTTTTAATAATGTGGTATTCAGGTTGTTCTTCCTTCTAACTGCACACATACAGAGGACAAAGGGAGACAAAGTTACAGGGAACTTTGCCAGGTCCCAGCCTTGGGAAGCTTCTCTCTCTGCCTTTCTCCTGGGACAAAACTGAGGTAAAATATTCCCTTTCATCCAGTCCGGTTATCTGTTACTCTCTCTCTCTCTCTGTCTTTCTCTCTCTCACACACACACACACACACACACACACACACACACACACACACACACACACACTTTTATATTAACATCAAGGTCACATATCTTGGAAGGGCAACTGATCTTTTCTAGAATTAAAACTAAAATTCACCACAAGAGGGCAGCTCTACCCTAGAAGATGACAGCTGGTCACTATGAAACAGCTCCCTCACTTTTTGTTTTATTTATTTTTAAATAAGAGGATTACTTTAAAATGATGCACTAATAGATCTGATTATTTTCTTCATAATATCATCATGAATGTGATCGTTATTTTATTCATCAGATCAGAAACATTCCTTAACATAGGGGTTACTTCTCATCCATTGGCTTTGCTGTAAGTTTTGTGAAGGCCTACAAAACTGGGCACAGCAGGATTTTTTTTATGCTCAGAGTCTTTCAGGACTAAGCACTCTACCCCTATCTATATATAACATGCCTATGTTTTCTCCCTCCAGGACTTGCTTGGTCTTAAATTCTTAGTTATCTACAATCTGTATCTCCAGTTGTTTAAAGAGACTTTATAAAATGTAAAACTTTCAAAAGGACTTAGGTGACCTAAAACCCATGTTCAACAGTTATTTAGGAAAAGTACCTCAAAGACATTCAGGGATTTTCTTCCTATTGAAATGAATGAGGTGTAGGCACCTAAGTATCACAGAGGATCTCCACTGTAGGTACTTAGGAACCTGAATCCTAAACATTTTACCCAATTTGTTATGGATTTGTTACCTACATGCTGACAGGCACAAATGCATTTAAAATTCTGTCTTGTAGCTGGTAGCCGTGTGCCCCATGTGACATATTTCAATGAAGAATTTGTCCTATTACTTGGTATCAGACATTGCAATCATTACTGCATGTTATTTCATTGTATCAGAGATTTATCACCAGAGATGGAAGAATAAAAGAAGGACAAGCTAAAAAATGTTAGCAAGCCTAATAATATTATGAGATACAAAAAGTTATAATAAGAGCTAGTTGTGATTTTTTGTTTCTAATTTTTTTCTCAAAATCTAAGGCATAATCTACAGACAGCTCATTAAAAATTAACCAATTCAGTTCCACAGTGAAAAAAAGTTCCCCAGAGACTGGGGTTAAACAGGAAAGAGTTTTGCAAAAAGAAAAATGCAACTGTTCAACTAGCCAAGGAAACTGGCTTAGTTCATTTGCACCCAGAATGATACTTCTAAAACTGATGCCAATTAAGAAAAACACACCACAGGGGCAAATTCTAAGCAAAGGGATGGCATGGTATTGACAGAGCAGAATTTAGCTCAGGATATCCCATTTGCCAGACCTTATGCTGAGGTACTGAAACTTCTGAGCTTCATGTTCTTTATGCCACAGTTTCTCTTGGAGTAATTTCCAGTTAAATACAAATAGAAAACAGAGTTGGATGGGTTTAAGTGAAGGCAGGCTAATGTAAATAGGTGAACTGGTAAAATTCAAACAGGTTCATGCTAAACAAAACCCATGCAACATTTATTCCTTCTACATAAACAATACTGACTATATACCTCCTTTTGTAGAATATTAGAAAATAGGGCTGAAAGGGACCTCAAGTTCCCTTCCCTAAAGCAGGATCAACTATAACTAAACCATTCATGACAGATATCTAACCTTCTTTTATAAACCATCAGTGAGGGAGATTCCACAACTTCCCTAGTAAATCTCTACCAGTTCTTAGATATTCTTACAGTTGTAATATTTTTTCCTGTGATAGCCAACCTAAATTCACTTTGTTGCAATTGAAGGCCACTACTTCTTGTCCTGTCCATAGCTGTCATGGAGAACAGTGTATATAACCTTTCCATTATTAGAGATTAAATGTTCATCTGACATACCACCAAAGTATGGCCTGAGATATTTGTTGTATCCCATTGTGAGGTTCTCAAAGCCAGGGAGGGATGTTGTGTCACTGCTGTGCAAGTCACCGTCAGTCTTTTGACCCACTGTGCACCTTCTAAAATACAAATAGGTCTTGTTACATGCGTCAGGACATGCCGGGCACATTTTCTGTGTAGCTGAAACCCTGTCATTTGCACATATATAAACAATCAAACAGGAACTCCAAAAAAACACAAATTTTGACATTGCTGAAGGCAGTCACACTTGATACTGCCGTTTAATTTGTGTGGAAGAGGTAGACTGGGGCGAATCAGCACATTAATGAAACAATTCCAAGTTTAACCATTTTGCCATGGTTTGGTGAAGAATAGTTGATGCTACTAAAGAAACCCTCATTATGAGCCAGTAACCAGTCACATATTAATAGCTACATTTTGCTCATGGCTTTTTAATGATGATTCAGGTTCTTAGACTAAAGGCCAAGACTATAGTATATGAGCATCTTTCTAAACTGTAATAAATTTCTCCAATATTTTACTGGTTTGCAGGTAGTAGCATATCAGTCAGAGACAAGGGTCCCTTGGTACTAGGTTCTGTACAAGAATAGAAAAATGGTCTCTGCCACAAAGAGCTTGTAACTTATAAAAAGAATCAACAGGTCCTTTTCACTTTGTGCCATGGTGACAAGAGCTGGGTGTCTTTCATGACCCAAATGTGAAAGGTTGTGTATAAGGTGCCAGACTTGTTGTAAGAGGCAAGAGTTTTTGTAGGCTATAGCTACTTTGTCAGGATAAATTGGGCACTTAAAGACTGCAGAGGATCTGACAAATCTGAGGCCTAAAAATATTTAATCATAATTTTGTTATGGATTTGTTATCCATATACTGATACAGGCCCAAATGTATTTAAAGGTCATGGCCATCTGTTATCATGTGACATATTTCAATGTAGGATCTATACTATTTCATGATACTAGATGTTGTGATCATTACTGTATGCTACTGATGCCATGCTTCTGATGAAGAAGCATGAAATACCTATATTTCATAGATACCTATGAAAGCTCATGTCTCTCTGAATGAGTTAGTTCATAAGGTGTTACCTTGCCCTGCCTTCTGTTTGACTTCAGGCTAACATGGATAACTACCTCTCTCTGAATGTGGAAGCGTATTTTAGCATGAAAAGGGCACTATTAGTTAGGGCTTCATTTAACTGTATCAGAGGGTGGCAGTGGCTGTTCTTTTCTTTTCTGGGGCAGATGGGAATTGGCTTGGTCCAACTGGGAAAATGTCTCCTAGCCATGTTATGGGAACCCATCCTGTTGACTTCTTATGCTCAGAGTTTTTCAGGACTAGGCACTTTACACCTATCTATATACAACATGCCTATGTTTTCTCCCTACAGGACTTGCTTGGTCTTAAATTCTTAGTTATCTATAGTTTCTTAATTCATGTGAAATATAGCTGTCATAGGAGACCATGGCTAGAGGGAGAGAGATGATCTCTTCAGTAGCCAGGGCCAACCAAGAAAGATCGAAGACAGAGATCTTGAACTGCACTTAATTTTCAATGGGAAAATTGCAGAAAAGGATGATGTCTTAAGGTAATGTTTTCACAATGACCTGTGCTCCTATGTATGAAGTAAAAACTCCTGTACTCTGCAGAGTGAAGGATCTCAGAGACATTCTACGGCTGTGAAAATATGAGCCAGACTAGGTAAAACTGTGGTGTCTCATTGCATTTCTATGCAGGAATAAGTATTAAATAAAAAAAGAATATTGAAGATTTGGGTGATCATCTGTTGGGGTTTTTTATATCGGTGACCTTTAGCTGGCAATAAGACCTACAATGACATCATAGGTCTGATCTGCTCCAGATCCTACCTTCAGTTCCTGAAAAGGAAGGGTTGCTTCACTCCTCATGAGGTTCATTAAGGACTTTGCTATATTGCTGTGAATGTTTCACAGAATGTGATATTACACTTGATCTGAGCCTTCAAGAGGCACACAGAGAAGGAGACCCAACTTCAGAAGGAAACCCAACTCACTTGTCCTGTGGGACACCAACGCTAAATACTAACTCTAGACAGAGCAGGGACTTTACCTTAGGTTACCTGCATCCCAGGTTAGTGTGCTAACCAGTTGGCCATTCTTGGGGAATAGATGGATAGCAGCATAAAAACGTAGGGCAGGTAGAAGTCAGAATGCTGAAGAGGACTCAAGCAATTCCTTTGTGTCATCTACAGGCCGGTTAAGTGCTAAGCTTCTCTATAGCTGTTCTGACATATTAGTGAGTTTACTAAGTGACTCAGGCTTTGTCAGCACCTGATGTCCTCTGCAGATCTCTTGCCCTCTAGCAAGCTTAAGTGAAGCTAGTTGTATTGCAGGTGTTTTATTGATAATGTGGCCTCCCCAGTCATTTGGAGCAGAGGGTTTGACATCTTAGCATTTAGGGTAATTTAGACATTTCTAGGAATGCCTGCTATAGAGCAAATGGAATGGCATGCTAGGCAGTGCCTTTTAACTTCAGCATCTAAAACTGCATCCTCCATTATGAAACACATACATTAATACACCTTTTTTTTCTTTCCACTGTCACTTTATGAGTATATTAAGCTGTGCTTCAAGCCATCAGATCCTTCTGTTTACTAATTTCCTAGAAATGTTTTTACTTTACTTGCTGGTAAACTTCCAGTGTCAGACAGAGTGTGCCTGCAACTGATATCAGCAGTAAAAAAGGAACATTACCTTAAGCCTCTGGAAAAATTGGTTTGGGAGGGGCAGATAGCAACCAATGCCAGGGCTTCTTAGCATTGAGCCAAGCAAGTAACACTGGCTAAGGCAAGCTGCTGCATTTCATCCTGTGGCTGTGTGATCAGAAATGGATCTGAGCTTCTATAGCCAGACAAGGGAATCGAGTCAAACTTCTTGGTTCAGAGGATTTCAGATGTAAAGTTTTGGTTCAGCTCTAGGGGTGCTGTTGGCGTCAAATTCAGCATTCTGTAGGAGGCAATAAATCTGACATGGGGGCTATGAAGATAAATCAATAGTGCATGCCAGGCACTCAGGTGAAAAGGGTCAGAAATATCGTCAACAGATAACCATTAGTGGTGTGTGAAGCAGGCAGTATTCGATTCAGATTTGGATTCAGCCCGATTTGGGGGACAGTGATTTGATTCACTGATTTGGATCACTGTTGTGATTTGATTCAGCTGAATCTGAAGATTGAATTCTGATTCAGAGAATCAGCAATTTGGCCATAGACACAGCTTTATTTTTTTTTCTCTACATACCTTGAGGTACCAGGTACGGCTTGTGGGGACAGAGGTGGCTGAGATGGTGAGGCAGATGGAGCATCCCATGGGGTGGGGGGGGGGGGTCCTCTGCTCAGTGGTGGACCCTGAAGTGGACCAGAAGTACTTTCGGTCCACTCTTGGGCCCGCTGGGGAGTGCGCACCCTTCCCCACCCCCGTGTCCCTCCAGCTCAGCAATTGGCCATGGGGGGACCTTGGGTGCCCCTCCAGACCCAGGAGGAACCAGTCTCTGAACCAGGGGGTGGGGGGGTCCACTGCTGAGAGTGTAGGGGACCCCCCCATGCTCCTGTGGGATACTTCATTTGCCCCATCATCTCAGCATTCACGAGCCATGCCTGGTACCTCAAGGTACATAGAAAAACCATATAAAACTGCGTCTATGGCCAAATTATTGAATCTCTCCGGATCGATTAGGAGGCTGCCGAATCAGGCCAAATCTCCTCTGTATTGAATCAGTGACCAAAGCTTTGCACAGTCCTAATAACTATCTATACCCAGCTAATCAGGCACAGCTAGGTCACATTCCACCGTGCTTCAATGTTTCAGTGTAAGTGGGTGGCCTTATATGTGTACAATTACACTTCTGCAACATGGAGGTGACAGGTTACCAACAGTATTTGTGAGCGGCTAATTCTGGTTTGATGGTGTTCTATATCCCATTACAAAGGTATAAATTGCAACATGCAAGGCATGAAAATACTCTCAGTGCCAAAGGACACCCAGGGGTAAGCAGCGTGAAGTGCAGCAGTTCGGTTCCTGAAGTTTCAGTGGAGCTTTATCTTCAGTTCTTATATGGATGAGTTTCATTCCCCCTGAAGCTTCCTATGGGTTTAAAATCTGAGAAGAACCCAAAGTCTCAAAGCAAATTTTATGTTATTATATATTATTGACCCTCCCTGGAAACTGAGCATAAGTTAAATTCACAGACCTTCCTAACTTTAAGTGATGGTTTCAGATTTCCTAGTGAAAGTTATATAAATCTGTAATCTATCTAGGGCTTGACCAGGTAAGGAAGAGCAGTGTCACCATGCCTAAGAGAACTGTGTTGGCTATACTATCCCTTGGGATGACCCAGCCTGTTCTCCTGAGATCTATGGAAGGGGAGCTGTAATCTGGACCATGACATGCTCACAGTTATCAATAATAACTCAGGCAATTGCATCATAAGAAAACTTACCTTTGAGTTGGAAGAAAAAGCCACATGCAGAACAAGCAAAAATATCTGGAGTACATTTCTCAAGGTTGTTTCTGTGCTGGCACCAATCCCTGTACTGATAATCTGTGAAACAGAAAAGGATGGGATGCAACTTAATAAAAATGATTTCTTAAATATATCAGATTTGGGGACTCGGGGGCAAGGAAGAGAAAGAAGAACAAGAAGTTTTAATTACTCCAACTCAAGCCTAAACTCCATGGCCGGATTCTGCAAACTGTTTAGCACTCCTCGCACACACTAATTCTCATCCCTTCTATCCATCTCGTTTTAGTTTTGAGGCCCAGTGCCAGTTTTCACATCTCCCACGTAAAATAGATTAGCAACAATCAGGTCACTGGCAGACTTCATGGCATCTCTGGATCTGGAGTATAGCTGGAGTTGTGAATAGCATTCTGTGAAGGTTTATCTTGGTTATGGTACAATAGCTTTATTACGTAATAAGGCTTTTCAGCACTTACTCAATTTAATCTGACTCTGGATTTATCTGATTGCTTTTTATCACAGGAGGGATTCAGTGCCTGTCTGGACTGGGCCCAAAGCTCTGCTATACAAGAGTACTATGGTTTCTGTGCTGTATTGGATGATGCCTGTGATTATTATATGATGGCCAGTAACTCAGCATTTGGTCCAGTGATGAAATCATTTAACTAAGAATTGGTTTCGTTGACTTTTCTGGGAGTGGAACGGAATACTGGCTTTCAGCCTTACAGTTACACAGGTCTGTGCTTGTCTGAAAATGAACCCTATGGTGATTGACTGGCTTTCTTCTGACTACAGGGTTCTCTGTAGACCATCTTATGCTCACTGAATAAAACAGTGGATCAATTAACCAGCTTTTCTAAAGCATAAAGATGGCTAAGTGCCACATTCAAAATAATTCTTTGTGATAAGACTCAACTACAAGAGTTAGATGATCTGCAGGACAACATACTGTTTACTAAGCCATTCTAATTACTTGGCCAAAAAAAAAAGAGCTGGAAACTCAGTATTGTACATCTACATCTTGTAACTATTCAGAAAAAAATGAGCAAGTGTGTCCAAGATGAAATCAAATGCAAGTGCGTCCAAGTGTGTCCAAGGTGCTACAAATTTTGCTTGTATATCTATGTTGGCTACATACCTATTTTGGGGTGTGAAAGGATCAACCTCCACTCACCCCTACCCTGCACACAGTTATGCTGACAGATGGCTTTGGTTGGCTTGGCCTCTGTCATTCAAGGAGATAGTGAAATGAAACCAGCAGAAACACGCCCCGCCCTGCCCTCCCGCCCCAGACTCTACCACCAAAGAACAAAATACAAGCATGGAGATTTTACTTCTTTCTCATGAAATGGACTGAGTGGTAGCCACTTGAAGATGGCGGGGTGTTACTAAAAAGAAGCACAGGAAAACTAGGGAAATATACAATTAAAAATACAGGCCTTATGCACTTTACTGTTGCTGATTTGAAGAGAAAAACAAAAGACGTGTTTGGATGGGAAATAAATGGCCCATAGCAATGGATAAGAGTATTCTTTTCACCTTCATAGGCCACTCAGCTCTTTACATAAAGTGCTCTTAAAGATGGATCTGAGTTCAGAATTTCTAAAATCAGTAAGCTAGATGCTGTACGTAGTGGATATAATTAGCATGTACTCAGCAAATGGGAGCCAAGGGAAATGGCTTGCTAGTCTTTTGTCATTCCTTTCTGTGGCTGCTTGAGGTAACCTGGTAAGTTCTTTAGCTTAGATACCAAAATATGAGGACAGTCTAGTGGGAAAATAAAAAGGATGTGAATGAAATGACTTAAAAATGAAATATGCTCTAATAACTCCAGTTCTCTGTGTAAAATATGATTTCCTGAATAAGTTGCTTCCTTTTTAGCAACCTGCATTGGACATGTCACTCAGGTGCTTGCCACAGTTACGTAGCAGCCCACCTCCAAAATATAACTACATAGGCCCAGGAAGGGCTGTTTAAGAGCTCACAGCAATGCTATACAGTAATTTAGGATGAGAAGTGAAGAAACTACATCCAGCTGAAATTAAAGATAAACTTTTAGGGAGGCAGATCACAGTTGTTCAAGTTGGCATTGGGCCAGGATACAAGATCAACAAACTTTTGTTGTGTAAAGTGCCAAGAAATTGTTCATGTCCTATTGCCAAGAATAATTTCTTATCTGATCTGAAAGATGTTATCTAGAGTTGAACATTGCTCATAAATGTCATGATGAGAGCATCACCCACTGCATCACCCCTATTTGTTTTTTGGTGACACAGATTTCCCATCCAAGTTTTGACCCCCTAGCTTTGCTTAGTTACAAAATCCAAAAAAGTCACTGCTTGTGATTGCTGACTGAAGGCTTACTCAAAGTCTAAAGGTTACTGTGGACATAAAAATATACTTGGCTCATTTTGTTCTTTGGATAAACCAGTTCTCAAAGAGCTTGTAGGATTACCACGGTTTGAAGTTGTGCTGGATTTGGACAATGAGCCTACCTTAACAGATTTGCAGAAAGCCATTAAATCTATTTTTGGGAACAAGGTATCTGGCAATGACTGACAGTAACTGTTTGCCTGCTGAAATCTACAGAGGTGTTAATGACTAATTACTTTGAAAGCTCCATGAAGCTGTAGTGCTCTATTGGAAAGAGGAAATGGCACCGTAACATTTCAGAGATGCTCAATTTGCACAATTATACAAAAAACAAAGGGGATAATAGAAGCAACTATGACAACTATAGATATATCTTCCTCTTGAACGTTGTTGTCACTTGCATTATGCTCCCTAGGATGAAATCTCTCCCTGACAAAATCTATCCCGAAAGTCAACACAGTTTTTGCTCAGGAAGCTCCGCCATTGATATAATATTTTTGGTCAAGCAACTGCAAGAGAAGTGTAGAGAAAATGGAGAAAAATGAATACCACTGTACATAGCTTTCACTGATCTGACAAAGACCTTTTATACAGCCAATACACAGGGACTTTTTACTATTTCAAAGAAACTGGTTTACTCCCAAACTATTTGAACATCACTGCACATTTAACAGTGTTAATATTGTGTGGCGCCCTGCATCACCCTTAAAAGAATCTGGTAGGACTCCAGGGTGCTGATTGAGCACCTTAATTGAGCACATTGATTGAAAATCACTACCCTGTTAATTAATTGCAACTCACTGTAGCTTGATCCTTCGACTATACCCTAGGATAGATAAATAGTCAAGATAATGACAGTACCACCTATGACTTTCTGCATGCTGGACAGTACCACCTAGGATTTTTTGGGTACTCAGAGAGTAGCCTCTGTGTTATTCTCAAATGACCAAGGAGTTAAACGTATAAAACAATAAAGCTTGTTTATTCAGAGAGCTTTCTTAGTCTACTGATCTGCTGTTCCCTCCTGCAATCCCCAGGCCAGTGTAACAACTTACACATAACACTTTTAAAGCTATCTGCACATCTTCCCCATTTACATGTAATGTATCCCCATGTAATACTAACACTGGAAGGTTAGTTCAGCCTATTTTTAGAGCACATTTTAACAGGTCTCTGTTCATTTTTGTGTTGGCTTTTTAGCTATAAGTGATCTTCTGAGTTTCTCTGCATTCTCAGTCCTTATTGGTTCAGTTCTTGTTTGGTTCCTTGTTCAGATATATCTACTTCTGTGCCATTTTCAACCTCCTCTGTTGTTTCTTGTTGCTCTGTTGTTAGCTCCGTTTCCTTTGGTGAATCTCATGATGCTGCTTTTTTTCTCCCTTTTATGAGCTGCAAGTCTGTTCCTTCTTAATACCTGTCCTTCCAGTGTGACTACTTGATAGGATCTGGGAGCTACTTTATGGGAAACTATTGTTTTTTGTCATCCATTTGAAATAAGCACCATATTTTTCTTGTGCAGTTGTGGTAATTCCCTGGAACCCCTGTCATAGTACCATTTTTATGTGAGTTTGTCACATTCTTTTAATGTTTTCACGTTTTGCTTTTCATTCTGATGAGCATCATCCACAAGATTTGGCAGCCTGTTTTTGAGTTTCCCATTAAAAAGCATTTGTGCTAGGGACAATCTGTGTTTCATGGGTGTTGCCCTGCAATTTAAGAGTGACAGGTAAACATTGGTGTGTAGATTTGTAGATTTTTTCCAAAATTTCTTTATTTTTTTATTCCATTTTCCACCAGGTCATTGGATTGTGAGTATTTAGGAACTGAAGTGTTGTGATGGAATCCATATTTGGTTTAAAACCCTTTAAAATCAAGACAGGTGAACTGAGGTCTTGTCTATTCTCACAATTTGTGGAATCCGATGTGTAGCAAAAATCGATTGGATGTGCATTATGATATAGTTTGCTGTTGTGCTTTCGAGCAATACAATTTCAGGGTAGTGAGAATAATAATCCAACACTAATACATAATTTTTCCCTGCATGCATGAATAAGTTAATGCTCATTTGATACCATGGAGCTACAGGTGCCTTCATGACCATCATGGGCTCTTTTCTTTGTGCAGATCCGTACTTTAGGTGTGTTTCATAGTTTCATAGTTGTTAGAAGCTGGAATTCTACAAGCCTTTACAGCATCTTTTATGTCATTATTTATGTTGGGCCAACATATAGAACACCCTTTGCTCTCCTTTTGCATTTTTCATGGTCTAGATGCCCCTCATGTATTCTGTTTAACATGGCCTTCTTTAGCATTGCTGGAACAAGAAGTCATGAGCCTTTGAACAAAATGCCATCCAGTACTGACAACTCTCCCTTGAACTGGGAGTAGGAGCTAGGTATATGTTTTTCAGGCCAACCAGCACAAATAGCTGTTATCACTTTTGCAATGTGGTATCCTGAGCAGTAGCTTCTTCAATTAGTGCCCACATTTTATCTACGACAGGAATCACTCTTTTAATTAGATTAACATATACTATGTCTGAATCTAGAATTCTATCATTTTCCATTGTGTCATATGCTCTGGATAATGTATCTGCAGTAAGTAGATGTTTTCTTGGTGTGTACTGCATGTCTAGATCATACATTTGAAGTTGCAAGAAAATTCTCTGTAATCTGGGTGGCATGTCTATATCCCCCTTTTTTTTCTATAGTTACCAAAGGTTTAAGATCAGTTCCAGCTATTACAGGCTTTCCATAGATGAACATATGAAATTTCTTACAGCCATATATCAGAGCTAAACTTTCTTTCTCAATTTGTGCATATCAACACACTGACTTAGAGAGTTCCCTAGATGCATATGCCACAGTCTTCCGCTATCCCCATGTTTTTGAAACAAAGCTGCTCCAATGCTTCTTTAGAAATATCTGTTGACAATTTAATGGGTCTTTTAGGGTCGTAGTATTTTAGTTCTGGAGCTTTCATTATTTTTTTCTTCAGGTTTTTTATTTCAGCTTTATGTTCATGATTCCGTATCCACTGAGCTTTCTTTTGTACAAGTATCTCAAGTGTTTGGTCTGGTCTGCTAAATTAGGTAGATATTTCCCAACAAAATTTATCATTCCTAGTAATCTCTGCACTCCTTCCTTATCTGTAGGGGGTGGCATGTTTGTAATGGCTTAACCCTTGCAGGATTGATTTGCACCCCTTTCTCAGAGAGCTTTTCTCGTAGATATATTATTTCTTTGACCCTGATTTTGCATTTTTGTTTGTTCAGTTTCAAACCTGCTCTGTGAGCTCTTTCAAGTGCCTTTCTTAGCCTCAAATCATATTCTTCCATACTATTTCCCCAAACTAATACTTCATCAGTATAAACCATAGTTCCATTAAGACCTTCAAAAATTTGTTGCACCTTTCTGTGAAATACTTCAGATGCAAAACAGAGTCCAAAAGGGAGCCTATGAAAGCAATACCTTCTGAAGGACATATTGAAGGCACATAATCTAGTGCTATTACCAGACAGACATACTATAATCTTGCAGGATAATGATATTCCCAATATGAATGACTTCACAGAGCAATCAGTCTAGAACTTTATACATGTTCACAACCAAATAATCGGCACTAGCTTTCCTGGGACTGTTACAAACTGAACTTTTATTATATTATCCGTATGTCTAGCATTCAGTGCAGAAACACCCTTGGTTGCAATCATGTTCCCATTATATGCTATAAATTTCATTTTCTTATTCTCATAGTAGTTTTAACTTTTTAGTTTAGTTTTAATTTTTTTAATAATGTATTATGATAGTACATTGACCTGTGCCCCTGTATCTAATTTAAAAATGACCATTAATCCATTGGTGTCCGGGGTGACTGTCTAATCCTCAGAAGAATTAATTTATTTTAGCATTGTGCCAGTGAGGAATATTTCCTCTTCTGTGTTGTATATAGCATTCACCTGCTGTTTCTTGTGTGGTGCATCCCGCTTCTTTCTACAAACTCTTGCAAAGTGATAGAATCTTTTGTATTTGTTGCAGTGCTTATCAAATGCATGAGCATTGCATGGATATGTGGCAACCCTCACAGCATCTGCGGTGGATCATTGTTTCTTCAAGCAGTTCTCTTTGGTCTCTGCTTGCCTGCTTCCTAGTGAGGGCCTCCTTTCTGTATTGCTTGTGTGTTGCCTTAGGTTTATGCATTTGTAATACTGTTTAGTTCAGCTTGTTCTGCTTTTTCCTCCAGCTTCTGCAGCCTGGCATTTCTCTCAGCCACTTGGCGCATTCTAACTGCCTTTTCCAAATCAAGCTCAGGATCATCTAGCAGACTTTTCCTGGGGCATGTATCCCTTATACCTAATACTATTTGGTAGGGGTATGTGAAGCGGGCCTTATTTAATTCAGATTTGGATTTGGCCCAAATCAGGGACAGTGATTTGATTTGTTGATTTGGATCGCTGTCCCTGATTCAATTCGGCCGTATCCAAATCTAAAGATTCAATGCTGATTCAGAGAATCAGCAATTTGGACATAGACACAGCTTTAAATGTTTTTTCTACATACCTTGAGGTACAGCGTGGCTTGTGAACACTGCGATGGTGGGGCAGATCGAGTCTCCCAGAAGTATGGGGGAGGGGAGGGGGGCCCTCCACATGCTTGGTGGTGAACCCGGAATTGGACCAGAAGTACTTCCGGTCCATTTCTGGGTCCACCAGGGAGCGTGTCCAGGGGTCCCCCTGTGCCCCCCCAGCTCAGCAGTCAGCCAAAGGGGGACCCCAGGTGCCACCCCAGACCCAGGAGACACCAGTTGCCAAGCTGGAAGGGCAGGGGCCCCAGTGTGCTCCTCGGCAAACTTGGAAGTGGATTAAAAGTGCTTCTGGTCTGCTGCCAAATGCACTGGAGAGCCCCCCACAATCCTGTGGGATGCTCCATGTGGTCTAGCATCACAGCATTCATAAGCTGCCTAGTACCTTGAGCTATGCAGAAAAAACATTTAAAGCTATGTCTATGTCTGAATCTCTGAATCCTTCCGAATCTCTCTGAATTGATTTGGAGGGTTCTGATTCAATTCAGAGAGATTAAAGCGTCCTCTGATTTGATTCAGACTTGGAGATTTGGCCATCAAATTGGGTCGAATCTCCGCTGAATCGAATCAGCGACCGAAGTGTCGCACAGCCCTACTATTTAGTCTCTGATCATGGATTCTTTTAGGTCTCCAAAGTTACGTGTCTGGCTCAGGAGTCTGAGATCTTTGACAAACTCCTATATTGTCTCACATTCTTTCTGCTGTCTCATGTGGAAATTATACCGTTCAAAAGTTTCATTTTGTTTGGGTATACAATATTCCTCAAACTTTTTTATTATTATGCCATAGCTTTTCTGTTCTGCTTCTGACAGTTGTAGGCAATTATGAAGAGACAGAGCTTCTAGGGCTGCTGTTTTAAAAAAATAGCTACCTTGAGTGGATATTCCTTCTCTGAAGCTCCACTGGCTGTCATATATATGGTGAAGCTCTGCTTAAATTTCTTCCAGTTTTCTGCTGCATTGCTGGACAGCTTTAACCCCTCTGGAATTCTGAGATGCTTCATTTTTCCGTCTTTCTTCACACCCTACTCCTGGTACCATGTGTTATTCTCAAAAGATCAAGGAGTTAAACTTATAAAATGATAACGCTTGTTTTTTCAGAAAGTCTTCTTCACCTACTGAGCTGCTGTTCCTTCCTGCAATCCCTGGGTCAGTGTAACAACTTATACATAACACTCTTAAAGGTAACCACACCACATCCCTGTCTCTGTTAAATGATTACTGTCATACTCCTAAATTATCCTGAAGCTAAAATAAACACAGGAAATTACAAATGAAGTATGTGATGAAAAGATGGAAAGGGGGAGAACAAAATCGTAAAATCAAATATTCTACACTTCACTAAGATGTGGGCCTACTTTTGATCTCAAACAAGTTTTACAATGGAGCTCCATATGTTTCAGTGGACTTAACTCTTGACTTATAACAGCACAATTAAAAATTGTCTAGTACTTAGTCTTGACCTCAAATATATGGAGAAAGGGGAATGCCAACACTATGTGATATTAGTTTAGACACAGGAGTTCCAGCAGATCAATACACACAATTGCCATTCTGTTTCTATATTCCAAGAGCTATAATTAAAGATTAAAAACTGAAACAGTAAAGTAGTGTGGGGAAATATGATGTTTAGGATTATATAATGTTTGTTTCTCTAACCAGTAAAAAATTGCAGTTGATTGCAAAAATAAATAAGTTCAACACTATTTATTTTGGATTTTTTTATAGTGTTGGTAAAAATACAGAAAATGCAGAACTACTACAATAGTTTCAATGGTGGAGAAATTATTTCTAACTCCAGAGTTATTCAGAACAATTTTATATTACTTAGACTTTCACAGTGATAATTAAGATATTTAAAGTTTAATAACTTGCCCTCCCTATGGATTGCTAAGTTATACAAATGGCATGTACTACAGAAATACATGCTGGGCCACAATACCAATTGTAGGATGAAATTAATGCCCATCTATGTTACTCTACTGTGATTAAAACGATACTGATTTACACCAGCTGAAGATCTGGCCAAATATGCATATACACTATAAATCATCCTCTGCTGCCTCAACTCTGACATATGTGTTTTTATCTTTGGAATTTTGAGAGGGTAACAAATGCAAAAGTAGGAAAATAATTGGTGCCATCACAATTTGGTTTATATGTAATACAACGTTAGTAACAAAAATACATATCATCGGCCCATGAGGCCTGATTCTTATTAACAAAAGGCTTCTTTATACAAGCATAAATAACCGACTCTCACTTTCAGGCCCCTTTAAACAGTACAAATGAGATTCATGTTCATTATTTTCTTTCTGACATAAAAATTGGTGGATAAGGTTATCCAATGAATATAGTAGGATAAGATTGCTCTGTGAAGTCATTCATATTGGGAATCTTATTATCCTACAAGATTATAGTATGTCTTAACTTTGGTAATATAAACTTGCAGTGTTAACACATCTACAACATACAGGAAGTCAATGAGAATAAGGGGGATTGTTAAATTGCCTTGTCATCACTATTTTTTTATTATGTGTTTGGCACCTTATGGTAGCTGATTCAAGGTAAGAACACACTTTTTGTCTCAGCATGGATGCATAAAAGTTGTGGATCTTGAGTGGCATGTGGGAAGGCAGGTTATAATCTCCAAAATAACAAACCATAAAGAACTTGGTAAATCACAGGTGAATGGGAAGAACAGTTCGGCTGGCAGTTGATGGGGGATGAATATTGCTGTTATGTAACATATCCAGAAAAGCACTGGACAATTTAGATTTCTTCCTTTTTCCAGCTGCCCCTTTTGGAGGGGAGTACACCAAATGCCTCCTCCAGCTCCCTCCTGCTGACAGCCGGAGTCCATCCTTCGTTTTCAGTCTCCTTTCCAAAAGGTCATACTCACTCTCTTTTACAAATACATGACTAAGGGAGCAAGGCCAGTGCTCTTCATCACATGCCACTTGCTCATGATGGGAGCAGGGTACAGTGTTTATGTTACAATTTACATGCTTTTTGAGGGAACTAGTAATCAATTGTCCTTTTCCTTCCAAATTTATTATATGAATTCCCCAGTTGGGAAGTTCAGGCCCTAAGGCTGTCCATTAGTCATATTATTTTGCCTAGAATAACAGGTCTGGGCAGACTTTTCTGTATTTTTTCCTCTTAAGACAAACCAAAGCTTATGATATTTAGGCATGACTTGATACACTTGATCATTCACTATTGCTTGTAAGTGTGCAGATGAAACTGACTTCCCAAATAATTAACACCGCAGTAAATTGGAAAGATGCAATGAAGACAGATATTATATATCATTTTTACAGTTCAGTGAAACCACAAGCAGTAAAAAGGACATAAACATGTTCTCTCTAGTTCGAGTAGGAAAGTGTGATGTATCTGACCAATTGTGCCAACATCAAAGATACATACACCGATAACATGCCATTTACTGTGCTTCACACAATGAATACTATGAAGCTATAAGGTCAGATTTTGTTATGGCTGCATTGGTGCAACCTCAAGGGCTTCAGTACGCTTGCTTGGATAGAACAGAACAAAATTTGGTTCAAGTGGGACAGAAAGAGCACCACAAGAGAGGTTCATTTTACAGCCAGCATTCACACATGTAAAATAAAGGCTGACATGTAAACAGGTAACATTTTATTTAAGATTTGTCTCTGACTTCTGCACAAAATGGAGACTTTTATTACTGGCTTAGGCACAGTCAGATCCATTCTGTGTCCTAGGCAAAGGCTCTGTAAGGTATTTCTACAGTCAGGTTTTAGTGTCAACATTTGCCCCTGTGAATGCTGCTGCTGAAGGCACAAATAGCCTTCGGCACAAATAGCACAAATGACTGCATGGCATTTGCATGTCAGGTGTCCTATGTAGACTTGGCAGCTCACAGAAACAATCTCTCACTGGAGTCCGGAGTCTTAGAAATAAATCTTATCCTGACCAAGACTAGGACTGCTGGAAATCATACAAAGAAGCCTATTTTTGTGATAACTCCACCTCACATGTGAAGAGCTTTATGTGGTTTGGATCAACCTCAAGTGCACTTCAGCTTTTGCAGTATGTATAGTCCTCAAGTGGTGATTGAGTTTGTAGTAATTTGTGACCTCTCTTCTGAAGAGGTTATCTGGGTGTCACTTCAGCCTCCTCAAATCAGGAGAGGCAAGAATTTTGGGGGGTGATATTTTTTGGACAAAATTGGGATAAAATATGACAAGCTTTCCAATGCAGGGCATTCTAAATTTATCCCAACTATGCAGGTGGTCCAATAAAAGCTATCACCCCAAAAAATCCTTATCCCTTTCATAATTCCTGGAACATCATGGCTATGTTACTTTAACACTACTGTGGTATTGACAGGAAAGTCTGTAGAGCCAGAGATTCAGTTCATTAGCAGATCTCCTCTAAAGATATGGTACTTGGAGCACCTCCTGTCCTACCCTAGAATTCCCGAGGGTCATGGACAATTGCATTGCCCTGTGCCAACTTCTGTGAAAATGGCTCTGTGGAATTACCATTGTCAACTCATGTCAGTATTTTTTCATTCAGAAGAGGAAGTTAAGTAATTCAAACCAGAGAGCCCATCCTTCTTTGCACAAAGCCTACATTTTAAATAGGTCCCTCTGAACATAAAAAAAAAACTACTTTGGAATGTGGGATCTGGGTAGGGAGGGGACATTTTTGTTAGCAGAGGCTTATGGAATGCATCGTCCTCTTCACAGCCAATTGGGAAAGAAGCCAGGTGTTGTAAGAATATATTTACTTTTAGAGCTGCCTGAATAACTGATTTTTAGTTCACTGATCAAACAGAACAACATTTACAAAAATCTTCTGGTTTTCTCACCAAAATAAATGGCAAGGGAAAAATCATTTTGTATCATTTATAGGCATTTCATTTTTTTAAAAGTAAAGTAGGTAAATTGCAGAAAGAAGCAACTTTGTAATACAAATTAAAACAATCATTTCTAAATATTTCAACAGTTCAATTTTTACACATCAGTTTAAGGTTTTTTGGCTGAAACACTTCTATCAATTCACTGTATTTTTCAGTTGACCTGAATACGTATTTTTCATCAAAGTTTTGCTCCAAAATATTTCACTCTGATTACTCAAGGGCATGCAGATCCAATTTGATATACTGGCTGTGTTGTGATAGCAGACATATAAAAGTTATGTTCAGCAAGACAGATTTGTGGAAAAAAAATTCTATAATATGATTATTATTGAAGTACAAGTACTCTAATTTTGCTGGCTAGTAATATATATCCTTCTCTTCCCTGATGAAAAAACAAAGTTTACATTTTGCAGAAATGGAGTTTTGAATTTTGGCGCCAGTTTTGTCCATCTGCCTATAAGTGTGGCCTGTAAAACCTAGCGGCTAATTCTTCCATAAATGAAGGCATAACTAGCCAGTATTGCAGTTTGGACAGCCCTCACCCTGTGTCTTACCTGTTCTGGCTCTTGTCTCTGGTTCTTGGTCCAGATCCAGGGAAGGCAGAGAAGTGATGGAGGTGTGGAAGATCAGCCAGAGGTTCACTACTGTATAGCGAGAAATGTCACTCCATTTTTTTAACTTTAAAAGGTGGCCAAAAAAAATGATGGCCAAAAATAGGGTGACACCTCCCCCAAGCAGAAGTGAACCTCTGGCCACTCTACCACCACACACAGTTGCTGCTTTTCTTCCCTCCACACAGCCACACTGCTGCTGCTGGAGCTGGAGCAAGGAAGGTGTAGGATGTGGGAGGCTAGGGGCTAGGAGGGTGAAACAGCCCCTCCCCCCCCCGCTCCATTCTGGAGCCCCTTTTTAGGCAATACCTGAGGCTCATGCTGTGCTCACCCACCCATCATTACATTACCATCCATAACTATCAATTTAGAATAACTTCAAGAAGGCAATGGGCTAGGGACAGACATTCAGAAAGCCCAAGCTTGAATTGATTCCATCTCTGCAGGTTAGTGTAACCTGGCTAGGCTAAATCAGTTTTGTAACCAGACAGACATCCTAGAAATTCAGGCACACGCCTGCAGTGGCTCAGGCTAGAAGCAGGGGGTGGGGGGGAGAGGGCTAGAGCAGTCCTCCCTTCCTTCCACAGTTTGGAGCTGAGGGAGGCATGGCCAGGCTCTGGTAGGACACTGGGATTAGGCCAGCAGGGAATTGATAACAGTGTTTATCACCCAATTAAGAAAACAACAGAAGGACAATACCAGCTACTTGTTGATTCTATCTGTTGCTTCAGCATGGACTGTAGACAGCATGTGGTCTGCTGCCTAATACACAGACATCTCCTCATTAAGGCAGAGGGGAGGGGGGAAACCCTGCTTAGCAGGGTGTGGTGAGGGGAAGGGGTGAAGCAGCCCACAGTATCTGGAGCCCCAGTCAGAGAGCAGAGGGGAGGGGCCAGCCCTGCTGTGGAGCAGAGAGCCCCACTCACCCCAGAGAGCATGCTGGGATGCTGGGGGTGTCTGGTTTATCTTAAACCAGCCAGGGGTCTGGGACAGACATTGCATAAATTGGTTTGAGCCAAATCAGTTAAGTATGATACTACATTCAGCCAGATTTATCTCACACCAGTTTCAGCCGTTCCCAAACTGGTTTATGTGCACTGAAAATTGGTTCTGTTACAGGTTTAAACCAGTTTCTGATCACTTAGACCGGCTTATGTATAAGGTCTGTTGTTAGCTCAGATGTCCATTGGCGTGATGCCTGCATGGAAAGAGACTTGTACAAATGAATGATTGCACTCAAGCTTATCTTTGTAAAGCTCTTCATTAGTTAACATTATATCTTTTTGTGGGGTTAGTTGTGTTGCTATGGACCAGAAAAGTCAAAAGCATCTGTCAGCTTGTCAACACATTAGAGCTGTTGTTTGACTGTACTCCTTCCCAATACTTGTAAGGGGAAGCCTAAAGTGCTTTAGGAGTGGGTGTAGGTCCTTGAGGAATGTGGTAGCATTTCTGGGAGCTGTGCTGTGACAGGTCTGGAGTGCAGCTGGGTAATTTTATTTCAATTCAAAGTAAATATGTCAAAATCAGGGATTTGGGGGCGGTATGTTTGAAATGCAAGTCAAATCTGGCAAATAATTTTGGCTGAGAAATGGAGGAAAAATCTTAAGAATCTTTGGAAAAAATAATTTTTACATTTTTAAGTGAAATATTTCATTTTGGAATGGCTGCAATATTTTGTTTCAAATGTATTTTTTAAATATAAATTTTCCTACATTTAAAGGAGGTGGGACAGAAAGAAAGCAACAGAAGTTAAATAATTTGAAAATGAAACATTCATTTAGGGTTCACCAAAATGACATTTTTATTTTATTTCCATTTTGCTGAAAAGCCAGAAAAAGTGCCACTTTGGATCAACTTGATCCTTTTTTTTAAACTCATATTATGATTTAGCCCCAAAGCCAAAAAACCATTATGTGAGCAGGTTGTATTAGAAGGAACAGACACTCCAGTCTGGAAGACAATGTCTTAATGTTCTGCTTGGGAGATGTACGCATAGCAGGTGCAGGATTTTGAAGCTTAAGGCAAGTGCCAGCTTTATGGCAGCAGGCACAAACTTTTTGTTATGCATTTTGTTTTCATTAAGCCTAACAAGTAGCTTATCTCAAAGCATGAACAATAAGTGAGAGACTCTCTGGCACTCCCAGGAGTCCTGTAAGAACTCAAGAAAACTTTTGTTCTTGCTAAAAATAGATTGTTTCAGTTGAAGCTGCTGTCATTACATCATATGAAAAATTACTTTTAAATTCCAAAAATAATTGGTGCAACTGAGGTACATAGAGAACTTCCAGAGCACATAGTCACACTAAGCTCTAGCCAAGTCTACCAAAGTCTTGACCTCAGAGCCCCATCCTATATTGTTTGCATAAACCAGACTCCCACTGTGTTCAGTGGCAGTATGGGATGAATGAGGTTTGTGTAACTGCTAAACAATAAATCCAAGGAATTCACCGCCCCTCTCAGACAGTTTTAAAAATGAAAAGAAAACCCCAGAAAACCAACAACCCCAAAATACCTCTCCACAGAGAATAACTTAATAATATAAGACATAATTTTGGTCATTACTAGTGTAGCGAGCAATAGATACTTATAAATCATTGTCTTCCATAGCTATTCCTAGTTTACCTCAGTGTAACAAGAAGGCGAATCAGGCCCATAATTTAAATATAACATTAACCTGCTTGATTAATTCTTCCCGTTACAAGAATAAAGTTCAGGAGTAACTCCACAGAAATGTAGTGATATTAGACTGATTT
Source organism: Crocodylus siamensis (assembly GCF_052110815.1). NCBI lineage: Eukaryota > Metazoa > Chordata > Crocodylia > Crocodylidae > Crocodylus > Crocodylus siamensis. The sequence goes on along the minus strand of NC_143404.1, from coordinate 31,362,914 downwards.
AAGACATGCATACATAAAATTAGAATTAGGCTTTCTATAGATATATGAAATTAATCTCCCAGTGAACTTACTTAAGATTCTAGAACATAAGCCTTGATACTTTAAGTTGTGTACTTAAGATGGGAACCTGTGTCTGCTGAGGCCTATAGTTTACAGGATCAGATGGTTAGATGCATGCAGAAAGACTTAAAATAGATTAAAATGAGGATTTCCAAGATTTACTTACATGCAATAATTTCTTCCTCCAAAATGCCAAGCTTTGCTTCTGGTCAGTCAGTTCACTTATGCTGCTTGAACAAAAATAATATGTTTGTATTGTATAAATAAGTGAGGGTATATATTTGCCACTCCAACCATCTATTTTCCCCGCTTTCCCTATACACTGGATTTCTTAACTCTTGTTCTAATATTACCCTGTTTGCAGTTTCAGTCTGTTGCAACCACAGGTCTAGCAAACTCACTGCTATCTGAGATCAGTCATGTTGTGCAAGTGTTACAGAGGAGGGATTTCATTCATTCAGTAAACCAGTCCCCCTCACCAGCCCACTGCATGTGGGGATCCAGGAGCAGGTACAGACAGCTCACCTTCCCTCCCGTTGCAGACGCACAGATAGCAGGTAAAGCACTGTGTCCTTTTCCAGCCTTTTACTTGTAACCCTATACTTATGGTCCCTCCCACCTCAGCAGTTCTCCCATCTGATTCCTCTCCATTGTTTACACACACGCATTTTGGTGGAACAGCATTATTTTTGCCCGTATCAGCTGAAATGCCTTCTCTGTCTTATTCAACATTTAACTTCCTTCTGGACATGAAATGAACAACCTCTAACACCATCTATATTATACAAAGAATGGGACAAAAACTTTGTAAAATGTTACAATACCTGTATGTAAATCAAAGGTACAGCCTTGCCTGGAATATTCTCTTTCAATTCTGACCATGCTGACATAAAACCAGAAAGGGCTCAGACATGGGAAATAAAAAGGGTTTAACCTGGAAAAATGTCCACATGGATAGAAACTGAAAAGTTTGGCATTATGTTACTTAGATAAGAAAGGACTCAGATGGGCATGGCATAAAACAGTCATATAAAGAAGGTAAGCCAGAAACTTATATTTCTCTTCTTGTGGTATAGAACAGAAGGACATTCAATACAATTTAAAGCAATTGCCAACAGGTACTTTTCTTGAAACCAATACATTCAAAAGTAAACTATAGAAATTGTTTTCACAAAATAGCATTGAGGCCAAAAGCTTCTCAGGAAAAAAAAGGGTGATGGATTTATGCAGGAAGTGTGAATATACATATTTACATTAAACATGAAGGGTTCTCCCCCAGCTAAAATGTAGAATCCCTGGTGGAATATAAACCCTCCTACTATTGGTTATCAAAGTCAGGGCTTCTGAGCTTTCTTGCTCTAGGACTTATAGCAAGACTCGCACCCTGCGCCAGGTACCACTCCTTGGCTTTACCTCTTGACCCTGGTTCCTGCCCCCGGTATGATTTCTCAATATTGGGCTGACATGCCCACCCAGACCAGGACTATCAGCTCTTCCTCAGACATGTCTGGCTCTCCCAGTGCTTTACCCCTGCACTGGGCTCACTCTCCCAGCTCTGCAGCCCTCTTGCCATATCCAGCAGCCGTTCCTTTTAAGCTCCTGACAGCATGCACCCTCTAAGCCAAAAGGAGCAAGAGATTATAAGTTGCTGCGTCGCTGCCTCCTGGAGTAGGCAGTGTACCTCCAGGTAAGTTTCTTGAGCACTCAGCATGTGCTGGAGGGAAATCTATGTAACCGTGGCTTCCTGCCATGGTTACAGCTCTGCGTGCTGGTGTTTCACTGCCATGGGCAACTGGTGCCTCCTGAGCCAGAGGGGCACATGCCCCCCCCAGTGGCCAGTCAATGACTGGGGTGGGGTCCCCCATGGCCAATTGCACTGACCGGGGGAGGGGTGCCCCCACAGCTGATCATGCCAACCTGGAAGCATAAGTGGGGCAGCCAGAAGTGCCAGCGGTGCTTCTCCTGGAGCCCCCACTCACTGACCAGTGCTTGCAGGGAGGGCACTGGTGCTCCCACCTGCCCCCCTGCCTGTCACCTAAGTAGGGAGTGCTGGCAATAAGGGGGTGCACCAGCACTCTCAGGAGGTGTAAGTGCACCCCTGTGCACCCTCTACATGTTGCCACTGCTTACCACCACATACCTCCTCCTTTAAGTTGCCTTGTGGAGTTGAAAAGCATGCCTCCTGGTCATCCTTGTCATCACAGCATCTGAAGAAGAAATCAGCTGTAATATTAACTTTTCCTGGTTTGTGTACTATTGAGGATTTCAAAGGCTGGACTGCTAATGCCCAGTGGCTCATGCACATCTTATCCACCTTGGCTTGCATGAGCCACTGAAATGGAGCATGATCTGTGACTAATTGGAACTCCCATCCTAATAAGTAGTATTGAAAGTACTCAACTGCCCAACAAATTGCCAAACATCCCCTTTCTATTGTGAAATCTGAAATCGGCACCTGGTTTCTGCTGGGTTCAACATATGGCTCACATAGGCCACTAGCCTCTCTTCTTCACCTTGCCGTTGTGTTCATATGGTTTCAATGACAGTGTTGGAAGCCTCTGTTTGGAAAATAAAAGGTTCTGAGAAATCTGGCTTGTGTATTAATACATCACTGTGTAAAGCCATTTTCAGTTGTTGGAAACTCCTCAACATGGCTGGATTCCATTTAATGACCCATTTAAGGGCATCCGTCAGCAGGGCCACTCATTCTGTGAAATACAGTATGAACCTGCAGTAATAGTTAACCCAGGGGTGAGGAGCTGCAAATTGCTGCACCACCTCTACTTTGTCAGCAATGGGTTAATGATACCTTGGCCTCCCATGAAGCATAAATACTTCAGCTCTCTGCCTGCCAGGACACATTTTTTTGGATTGGCTGTCATTCCCATGTTCTTCTGCTCTTGTAACATCGCAGTTAGGGCCTGTAAGTGTTGGTGCCAAGTCTTGGTAAAGATTACAATGTCATCTATGTATGCTGTGGCATAGGCTGTGTGTGGTGCCAAAAGAGTCTATCAGCCAACCTCTGAAAGGTAGTGGCTGCCCTATGCAATCCAAATGGTATACACAGGAATTCATAAAGTCCCTATGGCATTCTGAATGCCTTCTTGGCATGATTCTTAGGTGCTATAAGGATCTGACGGTATATTTTTGACATATCTAGTGTGGTAATTGGGCATTGGGCCACATGGGGCATAGGGAAAGCATCAAGGTCACTAGGACATTTAACTTTCTGAAGTCAAAACAGAATCGTAGAGATCCATTTGGCTTCATCACAGGTACAATTGGGCTTATCCATGGGCTATGTGAGGGCCTGATGACACCTTGTTTGAACATCTTTTCTAACTCCTGTTGTACAGCATGATGCAGATGATGGGGAACCGGATGTCAATATTGTTGTACTAGGGGCCCTTTCAGTGTATAAATCTCATGTATTGCCCCTCTGGCCCAACTGGGATCATCTCTAAAGACCTCCTGAAAGGCCAAGACCAGCTCCTTTATTTGTTTATACTGTCTGGGGTTAGGTTTTCCCCTATCTGTATATGTTACTATAACCTTGCCCCCTCTACTTCTGATAGGGTCATTGGCCCCAAATCTTCTTGTTCTTTAACTAGGGCAGCCAGCCATCCTGCAGGCTCTTCCCAATCCCTCAATAAATTTACATAGATGAGATGATTCATAGATGTTTAGGTTGGAAGGGACGTGAGCAGATCACCAAGTCCGACTCCCTGCCCTGGGCAGGAAAGAGCGCTGGGGTCAGATGACCCCAGCCAGGTGCATATATAGCCTCCTCTTATAGACCCCTAAGATAGGGGAGAACACTACCTCCCTTGGAAACCCATTCCAGGTTTTGACAACCCTTACCATAAAGAAGTTCTTCCTAATGTCTAACCTAAATCTGCTCTCTGTCAGTTTGTCGCCATTGTTCCTAGTTACTCCAAGGGGTACCCTGGTAAACAGGGCATCTCCTGTTTCTTGCTATCCCCCCCCGATGAATTTGTAGGTGGCTGCAAGATCACCTCTCAGCCTTCTCTTGTGGAGGCTGAAAAGATCCAGGGGTCTCAATCTCTCCTCGTAGGATTTTGCCTGAAGGCCCCTAACCATACAAGTGGCCCTCCTTTGAACCCTCTCGAGGTTGTTCACATCCCTCTTGAAGTGTGGCACCCAAAACTGGATGCGGTATTCCAACTGCAGCCTGACCAATGCTGCATAAAAGGGAAGTATCACCTCCTTGGACCTGTTTGTCTTGCACCTGCTAATGCATTATAACATGCAGTTAGCTTTACTGATCACTTCACCACATTGACAACTCATGTTCATCTTGGAGTCAACAGTGACTCCAAGATCCTTTTCCACTGCTGTGCTGCTGAGAAGTTCTTCCCCCAGCCTGTAAGCATGCTGGTGATTTGGTGTTTCTGGGTGCAGCACCTTGATTTGTCCTTATTGAACTGCATCCTATTCTGTTCTGCCCACTTTTTCAACTTGTCTGGATCCACCTGGATTTATGCCCTACCTTCTGGTGTGTTAACTCTACCCCATAATTTGGTATCATCTGTGAATTTGGACAGATTGCTTTCCACGCCCTCATCCAAGCCACTAATGAAGACATTGACAGCACCCATCCAAGGATCGAATCTTGTAGGACTCCACTGCCCACATCTTTCTAGGTCAATATCGACCCATCCACCACCACTCTCTGGGTGCGACCCCTAAGCCAATATGCCACCCATCTGACCATGTAATCATCTGTGTCATGGTCACTCAGTTTATCTATGAGACTATAATGAGATACAGTGTCAAAGGTCTTCTTAAAATCCAAGTGGATGCCATCTACCTTGATTCCTGCGTCTAAGCATTTTGTGACCTGTCATAAAAAGAAACAAGTTTAGTCATGCAGGACCTACCTACTATGAATCCATACTGGTTGCCCTTTAGCATTACTTTCCCGACTGGACTCCCACAAATATGATCGTTAAATTTTTTTCAAAGGTTTTCCCAAGGATACAGGTGAGACTAACAGGTCTATAGTTACTCAGATCCTCCTTCCTCCCCTTCTTGAAAATAGGGACCACATTGGCCCACCCTTTTCCAGTCCTCTGGGACCTGACCTGAGCACCAAGAGTGCTCAAACAGCTGTGCCAGTGGCTCTGTTATGAAACTGGCTGATTCCTTCAGTACCCTTGGATGAAGATCATTCAGGCCTGCTGACTTAAACACATCCAGCTCCTCCAAATGTCCCTTCACTAAGTCAGTGCTAACAGTTGGTGGGCTGATTTCCCTTTTATGCCTGTCTATGATTCAACTGAGAGAATTGTCCTGATCCAAGTTCAGGAATACAGAGACAAAAAACTCATTGAAGAGCTTAGTTTTACCCCCCCATCTGTCACTAATTGCCCTAGTTTGTCTTGTAGGGGGCCCATGCTACCCTGTACCTTCTTTTTGCTCCCTATATACCTGAAGAAGAACTTTTTGTGGTCTCTAATTTTTGTTGTCAACCTAAATTCCATTTCTGCTTTGGCCTTTCTGACTGCCTCCCTAAAAGGGTGGGCCACGTAGGTATACTCTGCCGTGGTAGCTACCCCCTGCTTCCACAGCTTAGATGCCTCTATTTTTTTGCCTCTAGGTTTTCCTGAACTACCCTGTTCAGCCTGGAGGACTTCTTGGCCCCTTTGTCCCTTGCCCTGGACATGGAATACTTGTTTCTCCCTCCAGTATGCAGGGTGGGAGACTTTATAATCTGTAGGTTCTACTTGAAGAATTTTGAATCGACCTTGCCACTGCCTAAGATGCTAGCTAGTTGAAGTTGGTAACAGAACCAGTACTCTGTTACCCACACTGAACTCCCACAATTTTGCTTTTGTATTGTATGCTGCCTTTTGTCTTTCTTTGGCTTCTCAGAGGTTCTTTCCCGTGATCCATTTGGTGGCCTGCAATTGTGTACAGAGTTCCTGATGATAGGTCTCCGTCCCCACTGGCAGCTCCTTGGGTCTTTCCCATTCTTCCCTGAAGATGTAAATCAATGTCCACGGGATATGGCCATATACCAACCCAAATGGTGAGAAGAGTGCTGATTCTTGTTGGGCATCATGAACCGCAAACAAGAGTGGTGTCAACAAGTCCTACTTCCAGGGTTTGCTTTGTGCGCTATGCTGAAGCTTTCATTTGGGTGTACCATTTAGTCATTTTACCAGTCTGTTAGTTTGTGGATGATACATGGATGTGTGGAGATAACTAATTCCCAGGGTACAGCACATGGCCTTTACTACCCCAGACATAAAATTCATCCCCATGTCATAAGCATTTCCCATGGGATGCCCACTCCCGCAATTGACTTGAGTAATTCCTCCATGATACTAGGGGCACTAACTGTCCTCAGGGGAACCGCTTCAGGGTACCATGTGGCCTAATCTATAATTACTAAAATATTCTGATACTCAGTGCTACTATGAGGTGAAGATCCCACAATATCGGGGCAATACATGAAAAGGGAACTTCTATCATCAGCATCACCTGGAAAGGGACCCTAGGTGGCCTATCTTCACAGGTGTGCTAGCACACTGGGCATACTACGCATCTCCAGGCTACAATACCATGTGAAAAGGTGCCTAGATGACCAGTTGGGTAGTCACCTCCCCCTCTCTTATCCCCCTTTTAACCTGATAAAGTAGCCCCTTTTTTTACCTCATAGTGGGGTTCACCCTCTGAGGAATTGCTAGCCACTTCTTCCTCAAAGATCTTCCTCAGGTTAGCATCATCCCTCAGTGCTTGTTGGGACTGAGTGCTGTTCACAATTCTTTCTATGTCAAGGTCTCCCTCTCACTCTTCTTCATTTGGAACTTCATCTTTTCCCTAGCGTGCTTCAAGAGATTGCAAGTGGTGATGCCCCACACAATGTCTCTTGTTCTTTTCAGGAGCAAGTTACAACCTGCAGACCCTGACTCACAGGCCAAGTACTGTTTCATTTATAAAGTGCCTAACTATAATCCTAATCTACTGTGCCTGAGTCTGTTTTGTCTATTATTTGTTGTATAGATTAGGCCCGTTGTATCAGTGACCTATCAGAAAACCTTTCAAAGATTATCCCAAGTCAAACTTTAGGGTATGGGCACACAAACAAGTTGCCCTTCTGGGAGAGTGGAGTAGGCTTTTTCTTTTGTGTCAACTTTTGCAAGCTGTCTTCATTCAGTCATAAGACTAGTCACAAAAAGCTGCAAAGAGATGGAGGATCCTTTTTGCACTACCATTTTTTGGAGACTTGAATCATGTAAAATAGGATTATGCTTAAGTGACTTAGGGCATTTTTACATGTGGTGTGGGATGCGATGCTGGGTGCTTTAATTAGCGAGCTGTGCTAATTAAAAGCCCTCACGTGTCATGTGTATCAATGTACCCATGCATTCCCACACTGAAAAAATAGTGGTGGGTTGCTTTGAAATAAAGCTCCTTGACAGTGCTTTATTTTGAAGTGCCCTGCTGCCATTTTTTCACTGAGGAGATGTGTGGGGATGCCAAAACACGTGACACAAAAGGCTACTGGAGCATGTCAATGTCTGTGCTCCAGCAGGCTCGATTAATTGAGTCTGCTTTGACATGCTGGATTTCCAGTGCGTTGGAGCAGGCTCTGTGCATGTGTATAGTAGGGCTGTACGAAACAGCACCATTCCACTTCAACTTCCATTTCGACGTTTTGACAGAACATTGTTCATTTCGAGTTTCATTTAGTTTTGAAAGCACTGTTCCGTTTCGTTTAGTTGAAACTGTTTTGCTGTTTCGACTCTGTTTCGCTATTTTGCCCATAGGCTATAGTGGGGAAGCACAAAACTGCCTATAGCTTTGTCATTTCTTGCCTGATTCAGCTGAATCTTTCAGGGATTGTAGCCCCTTCAAAGGGAATAAAGTCTGCCAAGTTTCAAGGAGATAGGTGCAGTAGTTTCTGGGAAGCTGCACCTCAAGTTAAAGTATTGACAAGCAAAACTCCGGTCACATGCTGGCAGTGACAGCTTCCTGTCATCCAGCAGGCAGATCGGGGGCCTGCCCACAGCCACAGGAGGGCTGTGGGGCTCTTTAGGACACCTCCCAGGGGTGCAGGTCCCTGATCTGTCTGCCAGATGATAGGAGGCTGCTGCTGCTGGCTGGGACCGGTGCTGGGTGCAGCTCACACCCAGCTCCAGGAAGATTGGTGCTGCTGTTGGCCTCAGCTGGCAGCACCAGCCTTCTGTCATCTGGCAGGCAGATTGGGGGCCCACCTGCACCCCTGGGAGGGCTTGGAGGGCTGTGCTGGACTTCTCGCAGGGGTGTGGGCCCCCAATTTGCTTGCCAGATGACAGGAGGTTGGTTCTGCTGCATGGGGCCAATGGCAGAACCAGTCTTCCCAGTGCTGGGTGCAGGCTGCACCCAGTGCTGGTCCCAGATAGCAGGAGCAGCCTCCTGTGATCCAGCAGGCAGATTGGGGGCCTGCACACCCAGGAGGAGTCAGGCAGAGCCCCACAGCCCTCTTGGGGGTGTGGGCAGGCCCCCAATCTGCCTACCAGATGACAGGAGGCTGCTGGGACCAGCACTGGGTGCAGTCCACACCTAGCACTGGGAAGATCGGTGCTGCCGCTGGCCCCAGCCGGCAGCAACAGCATGCTGTCATCTGGCAGACAGATCTGGGTGCCCACACCCCAGGAAGGGCTGGAGGATGTGCCAGAATCCTCCCAGGGGGTGCGGTCCCCACATTTGCACCAGATGACAGGAGGTTGCTGCTGCCAGCTGGGACCAGCACTGAAGCCACCTAAGCCCGGCTTCGAAACATGAAGTGCCCTTGTTTCGTTTCAAAGCTGTTTTGAAGGCTTTTGTTTCATTTTGCTTTTGCTGTTTTGAGTTCAAAATGCATTGAAAGAGCTTCAGAATGAAACACCCGGCAAAATTTTGCGCAACTCTAGTGTATAGGAGTCCTTAGAGGAGAAACAAGGTTTGGGCCTTCCATGCTTGTCAGCACCCCTTGGGTAGTTATTCACCACTACCTCAATCCCCTTCCTTTTCTAGGCCTGGCATACTGTAATAGCTAAGTATTCTTTGACTGAAGCGCAAATGGTTTAATATTCCCTAGGCTTAGCCATGGGAAGAATAAACCATTCCAGCCTAGATAAAGTCAGAAGTCTTCCTTATTGTTAGCTCAGCTTGTATTATTGTTGAAGCTATTTATTCCAGATCTTTTGTCTTTGCTAATATTTGGCTCCTGTGGGTTACCTTCTTACAGTCTCTTTTGACAAATGCAAGGTAAATCAACTTACTCCCAGAGGGGAAACTTATCTATGTGCCCAGGCCCTAAATAAAGTTTGATTTTGAAATAATCTTTGAATTTTCTTTTTCTGACAGGTCACTAACACAACCAACCTGATACAGCAATTAATACTTGTTTTATACTTCCATATTCTTTTCTTTTTGCGTCTTAAATCACCTGAAATATTGAGTAAACATTATTATGCTAGCTTGATGGATGGGAAAATTAAGGCATAGGAAAACTGATTTATCTGCCTCCCAAGTATAATTAATACAGGTCTGAACTTCTGTTAGGATTAATAAACCCTCTTTAGAGTATGTAGCCCTATCTATTTCTCAAGGGCTCATTGCTATATCTAAAACCTTTGGCAAATACAGATCTATAACAAGGTCATGCAATAAACCTTCAAGATATTCAGCAGATTCTGTTGAATGAAATTCTCACTTGCAACACTCCAATAATATCGCTCAGAGAAAAGCAGCTACTCTGGAAACGTACACCGTGCAAAGACTGTGTGTGTCATTTGTATCTCTTGTAAGTTTGAGAAACATCAAAGAAATATTTTTTTACCTTATGTCAAAATCATGATGGCAGATTTGAGGCTGTACAGCAGTAGTCTTATTTAAGATGATCTTTTATAAGACAGATCATGAATAACTGCTAACATACTCCCTGAAAGGTACAGATCAATTGACAGAATATTACAATCCCTTAAAATATTAATGTCTTATCAGAGAGAGGATTTCACTGAACCTAAAGTCTCTTCCATTATTAGAAATTATGCTCTGGTCTTAAATAAATTAACTCAATAAATGTCTTACCATAATACAAATTACTGTTCGGGCTTGCAACTAAAGTGACTTATATCTGATCTCTAAGGAAGATGAGATGCTTAAATTTGTAAAAAGGGGAAAACCTACCATATTCATTAGCTTTTTGTTTTAAATAAGCTCTTCTTTAATAAGAAAATCTTTTATTTAAAGAAAATCTAAGGTAGGAAAAATAGAGTGACTGTATTTTCTTAAATCGTGTAATATGTCCCAATTCCTCAAAGCATTTATGCACATGCTTAACTTTAAAGGAAGTCAACAAGGCACAAGCTTATGCTTAAGTTTCACTAAGTTAGAGGGACAGGTTAAGATGGCTCAGTGCAACTAGTATCTGCATGCAGAACTGCTTATCAGTAAGATACCAGTTCATACATCTGTTGGTAATGCCAAACTGCCATTTGATGGATTCTGCAGTGTGATTTGGTTGTATACAGAGCCTAGTGTAAAAGGATGGGGTTGCAGCCCAGCTGCAGGTGATAGGAAACTGATTGTAGGCCTTCCTTGGATACCTGGGTCAACTGATAAAGATAATTAGCTGGTTCAAAGGAAGATAAAAGCTCTGAGGAAAGGAAGCTGAGGGAAGACTATGCAGCTGGAGGCTGCAGTCCTAAGCCAGGGTACTCTTTCAGGGCCTGGGATGGACCACAGGGCTTGATTTAATCATTTATTGTTTATTTATGTGTTTGTTTTATGGTTTATGTTGTTTCCTGTGGGGACAAGTTGGCATCAGGGAAAATAAAACTGCTGTGAAAAGTGACAACCTGTTATAAACGAATAGTGCAAAGTAACTAGTCCTGCAAGTCAGCAATGGAAGATACCACCAGCCATTTAAGATGTTTCTTCTCAATGTTTAAAGCAAAGAGTGGAACAGCCAAAACAGAGACAACTCTACCCCAATGATCCTAGTTACAAGCTTGACTCCAAAATAGCTAACTTTTACCCTAAAAGTCCACAGAGTATAAACACTATATGGCCTGATCAATGGGAAGCCTTTTATTTTCCACATTGAGTGTTGGATCAGTCCCATCTGAACTCAAACCTTCCAGTAGGCGTCTTAGAACTTACACTTTACAGTTTAAAAAGTATAATTCACATGATGGTTGCTTCAACCTTTACATTTAATAACATTTCAGGCTTAGTAGGTGCTTGTAATTTCAACAAAACATAAAGCATCTGCCTACTCGTTAATCATTTCAAGCCTCCTGTCAAAGCAGTTGCCCTCATCATATTGATGAATTGACTTTAGCAATGTGAAAGCTAACACTGTCATGTTTCATTAGAGCTGTATTTCACACCAAGGGTGCGTGATATTTTCTCAAGTGCAGTTTTACCATTTTGTATCCTTTATGGACTACTAGTGCAAAACATGGGGCACAAATTAATATTGAACACCAGTAGGTTAGTACTGAGGCTTTTGCTTAGGCTACTGATTCTAATCACTTGATCTTTTGGTCTCCAATTTGCAGGAAGTCTTTTTACCCAGTACACTTTCTGAGTAACATCTTGTCTATGCATAGAGGTTTTAGTGATTTAGCTACATCACTTTAGAAACAAATTTACTTAAGTTGTCACAACTCTTCTAAAGGGACATTTTACCGCAGTTTTCAAACTGATTCTATGCAGATGAGACTTAACTGGGAACACCATTATGAATACATATCTTTGGTTTCACTCTTTTTCTGGATAATGAATGGATAAAATTTGGTTTGATAGACAAAGCACTTTTGTTTTTCTCCATTAAAGACGTATAAGACATCTGTATCAAGCAGTAATCACTTCTCAAGTATCAATATCAGACCCTAGAGGTGCTTTATATTTCATTTGCAATTTTTAAATTTTTATGCCAATATCAATGTTGTATTTACATCCAGTGAGGTGATCACATCAAGGTAGAACCATAACCACATTAGCCCATCTTTAAACATTAATGTTTAAAGGTAGTCCAGTGGTTCAACTCACTTATTTATTTTCAAATAGAAAAAGGTTCCATTCAAGAATGGCCCCAAGGCAGATGTTCATTAGGCGATTACAAGACAGATGTTCATTAAGAGTTTACTAAAGGTGTAAGAAGGCTTCCTTGGGATTATTTCACATGAATAGTAACACAAGTGCTCATTCATAGCACAGATATGTTCTGGGTACAAGGGAAAAGTAAAAGCAATGACAGGGAGATCTTACACCTCCACTAATCAGGGTGCTGTTGCCAAACAAATCCTACCCTTATACTTGTGTAGATAATAGTGATCATCACCATAGTGTCTGAATTCTTCCCTGACAGACTAAGGCTGAGCCCTCCCAGCGCTCCTGTAAGGATTGGAAGTATTGTTCCCCCAAATTTAGAGAATGGTTATCGGGCAGGGAAAACAGAAGTGACTTTCCTAAGAGCACACTGAAGGTCCGTAACAGAGTCAGCAAAGGAAAACCAATTATTCAAGGCCCAGTTTACCTTTTTGACAAGGTCAGAAGACTTTTCTACAGTGATCAGAAAGCTCTCCTGTATACCACACATCACTATATCCTTCAATCATTTTGCTTCTGTCCCTCTTTACTGTGTTGCAACTGGGGGCAATGAGCAGCTGGCAGTGATGATGGAACCCTGCTTGGGCAGGTCTGGCTTCCATGCTCCTCCCCTCCACATAGAAAACATCAGTGATGAAGAAAGAGCTATTCAGGAGCCAACAGTAAATGCTGGTGGAGAACCCTACAGGGAAGAAGTAAGCAGTCTGGCTTGACATCATGTTGACAGGAGGAGATGGTTAAAGAAGTAGCATATCTGCTAATAAATATCAAGTTCTTTTTAGGGTCAGGAAAGATTTCTACTAAGCTCCCTAATTATTATGGAATTGCTATATGTTTACATATTATAATAGCAAAAAAGTACTCAAAAAAAAAAAAGAATTCAGGAGATTACTCCATAATATGCATGCTAGGCTGGCTGATTCTGATTTCTCTGTTAGCAAAATATTTAGAAATGGAGGTATGTTATCAGTTCTCATCTTGCATTACAGCATATTTGTTGTTTATGTTCTGTCTCACAAAAGAAAAATTAATTGTTAGAGCAGAACATGCAGATAAATCAAGCAGCTCAGACCGCATTTACTTTCTGTAACTACACTTTCTGCCAGACAAGTTCTGCGCTCCCCGCAACTAGAAAATGGCAGCGACCCCTATTCTTTTTTTGTCATGACCAGGAGTGAAACTCAGTGTTGCCAAAATCCACCTACAAAAATCTTGTTTAATCATTTTGTTTAGACTGGGAGAATATACAGTTCTTCCCAGTGTAAATCCAGGTCAAGACAGCCAAACACCTCCAGTTGAGACTCGGAGATCATGTCTACATGAAACACTTAATTGCACAGTAGCCTAGTTTACTGAGCAGTAAGGACACATGTCTATAAATGCAGGTAGCAAATTTACTTGCTGGTAGTTACTATGCAGTTACGCATGTGTAGATGCAACCTGGGTGCTGCAGGATCAGAATACTACCCTGGCCTGGGCAATGCAGGCCACAGGTGATGACTGCTGGGTGCTGGTCTTGGCTCTGGCAGTCACTTTCATGCTGCCCACTGCCTGGCCCCAACCCTAGGTCTGCCTGTCCCCTGCCTACCACCCAGCAGCAGGGCCACCCATGGGCCTGGGAGGAGGTTCTGTGCTACCTCCAGCAGCAAGGAGCCCCTGGCCCACCCCAGGTGCCCCACCAACCAGCTGCCCCATCTGGGCAGGATTGCCACTCACCCCAACTGCATGTCGGCACAGAGCCAGAGCTACCTGCAGCAGGGCCAGGACCGCACACCAGCCTTGCTGGTCCTGGACATTGGCTGCCAGAGGGGGAGCCATCCATGCCAGGGGAGCACTGGTCACTATCGCCTCTGGGTAAGCCTCCCACCTGCCAGGCTTACCATGGCATCTGCACCCACAAACAGTGAAAGGTTGGGATGTTGGCTACCTGTCCCCCGGTTCTGCCCCCCTAGGTGCCTCCACCCCGTGCTCCTCCACCCCAGGAGAGCACACAAAGCACTTTGTAAATAGTCTGCACAGGGAGGAGGGTGCTTTATTGTTAATGGGTAGGGTGGGCTGTGGACGGGCTGGTTTTTTGGGTGGGAAGGGGGCTTTGTTTGTTGGGAAGGGAGGAGGGCGGGGAGCTCTGTTGGAGAGGGAGGGGGTTTCTGTTTGATGTGAGGGTATTAAAAACTTCTGTTCTTCTGAGACATATTTTCAGTGAGTCTGGTGCTGGGGGTGAGGGGGGTGGGACTGTGGGCAGCAGTCCAGATGGGATAGAGTGGGGAGTGAAGGAGGAGGTGGTTGGCAAGGGCCTCTTACACTCAGTGCCTTGGTCCCTGGTGTCAGGTGTGCAGCTTGCTTGGGGCCTTGGTGGGGGGATCCATCACTGTCACTGCTGCTGCAGGTGGTGCGCCTGCTGCCAAGTTGTCTTCATCTGCTGTGTCTCCTCTGCCCATGCCTAGCAAAAGAGTTCTCCCAAGGTCTCATGGATGCTATGCAGCATGCAGATTGTGATGATGACCCAGGGAAGGTTGTTTGTGGCAAACATGAGGCAGGTGGTGAGGGTGTGCCAGTGTCCCATCAGACAGCCAATGGTGTACTCCATGAGGGTGTGGCTACAGCCCAAGCAGCAATTAAAGTGGGCCTGGTGGGTGTCCAGGTGGCCAGTGTAGGGCTGCATGAGCCAGGGCAGGAGTGGGTAGGTGGGTCTCTGATAAGGAGGGCCAGGACCATGACAGCACCCAGCTGTGGGTCCAGCACTCCTAGTCCCCAGCTGCAGTCTGGCACCTCTGGCACCCACTCTCCACCAGGCCTGGCAGTGTGTCGGGTGTCAGTGGCCCTGCCTGCCCAGCCAGCACTCATGTACATGAAGGATACTCAGTGGCCCATAATGGCTTGGAGCATCATGGAGTGAAAGCCCCTCCAGCTGTAGTAGGGCTGGTCACTATGGTGTGGGCAGGTGATGGAGATGTGGGTCTCATCCAGGGTCCTGATGCATTGAGGGAAGCCATCACAGCCAGGGGTTCATATACACAGAGCATTGTGTGCCCCAGCACACCTCCAGAACAGCTCCACAGTGGTGGCCTTGCCCACCCCAAAGAGATGGTCCATACAGCAGAGGCTGAAAGGTGTGGCCAGCTTGAGCAGGGCAAGGGCCAGATGGCTGTCCTCAGGGAGGGGTGGCTGCAAGGCAGTGTCCTGTTGCTCCAGGTGTGGTTGGAGCTGCTCCAAAAGTTCCCAGAAAGTGGCCTAGGTCATCCAGAATGCCTCCATCTGCTGCTTATAATCCCAAGTGTGCTGGACTACATACCGTTACCAGCCCTAGCTGGCCTGGTGGGCCCAGAGGCAATGGGGATGGAGGCCCAGAGGCAATAGGTATGGAGGCCCAGGAGGGTGAGGGCAGTCTTGGTGGTGGCATCCAGGAGCCTGATATTGGCATTTCTGTTGGGGTCTGACCGGTCAGATGGGGTACAGGCAGCAGCTGCTTGGTGGTGGTGATCCTGGTGGCCAGGCAGGTGGTCACTGCATGTGGGGGAGCCAGGAGGGAAAAATGGCTATGGGTCAGCTGGCAGTTGGCACAGTGGACCAGGAGGGCCAAGCCAGTGGCCAGCAGTAATCTGGGGTACTGGCTGTCATTGCCAAGGGCAGGGGCTGGAGCAGCCATGGCACAGGGAATCAGTTGGTGAGGAGAGAGCTGCTGTGTGCTGCCCCTGTGCTGTATATGTTGCTCCTGGCCAGGGAGGTGGCTGAGAGCAGGGAGCAGAAGCAGGGCTGGCTTTTCAAGAGGGCTGCTGGCTGCTGACTAGTTCCTGCAGTCCCTGCTCCCTAGTCCCTGCATATGTTGATTCATAGATTCATAGATTGTAAGGCTGGAAGGGACCTCAGAAGATCATTGGGTCCAGCTCCCTGCACTAGGCAGGAAAGATAACTAGAGTCAGGTGACCCAAGCAAGGTGACCTTCCAGTCCCCTCTTGAAGATTTCCAGGGTAGGCGATTGCAGCATCTGTGGAGGAAGCTTATTGCACAGTCTGGACTCCCTAACAGTGAAGAAGATTTTCCTAATGTTAAGCCTGAAATGGTCTTCCAGGAGTTTGTGGCCATTACTCCTGGTTTTCCCCAAGGATGCCCTGGTGAACAGTTGTTCACCGAGCCCTTTGATGTACTCCACTGATAAAGTGGTAAGCTGCTACCAAGTCCCCTCTCAGCCTTCTCTTTTTTAGGCTGAAGAGTCCCAGGTCCCTTAGCCTTTCCTTGTATGGCTTGCTGCGCAAATCTCTGATCATACAGGTGGCTCTTCTCTGGACTCTGTCAAGCTTTACCACATCCTTGTTAAAGTGAGGTGCCCAAAACTGGATGCAGTACTCCAGCTGCGGTCTCACCAATTCCGAGTAAAGCAGAAGAATCACTTCTTGGTTTTGCTTGAGATGCATCGATTGATGCACTCCAGAGTATTATTTGCCCTACTGGCTACAGCATCACACTTCCGGCTCATTCATACTGTGGTCTATTATTACTCCTAGGTTCCTTTCATTCATGGTGCTGGTCAGTTTGGCTCTGCCATGCCATTATGTGTGTTGAGGATTTTTCCTCCCCAGGTGGAGACCTTACATTTCTCAATGTTGAACTTTATCTGGTTTTGATCTGCCCAACTTGCTAGCCTGTGTAGGTCTACCTGTATCTGCAGCCTATCTTCAAGCATGACCATGCATCCCCATGGTGGTGTCATCCACAAACATGGCCAGTAAGCTGTTCCCCCCACATCCAAATAATTGATAAAGACATTGAAAAGAACTGGACCAAGCACCGACCCGAGGGACACCACTGGCCACTTCTTGCCAGGATGACACAGATCCTTTCATTAGAACTCTCTGGGTCCTACCCTGCAGCCAGCTTCCTACTCACCAAACTGTTGCACAGTTAAGCCCACAATTCTCCAATTTTCTTGTGAGAACATTGTGGGATACAAGATCAAAGGCCATTTGGAAGTTAAGGTATACAATCAATTTCTTATCCAGGTGGCAAGTTACCTGGTGGTAGAAGGAGATGAGTTTGGTAAGACAAGACCTGCCCATGACAAAGCCATGTTTGCTGTCATTCAAAATCCTATCTTCTGCGATGATATCAGCCAGATCCTTCAGCACTCTTGGATGAAGTTCATCCAGTCCTACTGACTTATATATGTCTAATTTTTTTAATTGATCATGCACCAGTTCTACAGCAATAGAATGAAATTGGTCATTCCTACCATGGCCATTCTGTACCTTATATGGCATGATTTTCCCCTTATCCTGGTGAAATACCAAAACAGTCATTCAGGAGCCAAGTGCCTGTCTGTGAGGGAGCCCTGCCCCCTGCCCCCTGCTTCCCCACAGAGTCTAGTGTGGGGCTTCCCTGTGCAAGTGAAGAACTGCAGGCATAGTGCAGAACTGCAGGGATAGAACCAGCCAGGCAGGTTGTGTGTGGCTGCACTCCTCACCCCAGTGCAGCACTGGCTGCCTCTTATCGTAGCTCTGTGCTGTGCCTGCAGCTCTGCACTTGCATGGGGAAGCTCTGCACTGGACTCTACAGGGAAGCAGAGGAGGGCACTGCACAGCGGGAACTGGGGGAAGTGGCTGGCTCCAGTCTGGGGCTGGAGCTTCAGGCTCAGGCTCAGGAAGCAGAGCAACAGGGATAAGGCAGACTCCACTGTTCCCCTGCACAGCATTAGCTGGAGCCACACCTTTGCAAAGCACAAGCACCTTGGCTGCACCCCACCAAGGGTGGGGAGTGTGTGGAGGTCCCACTCCCTCTCACCCTCCCTCACACCCCACACACCCACACCCTCCCCAGCTGACCTCTGTGTTTCTGCTGCCTCTCTGGGGGAAAGAAGAAGGGGAAGAGTTCCCCCCACATTGGAACTGAGCCTCCCCCTACCCTGGTGGGGAGGAGTGGGGGCAAGAGTCCCCCTCTGGGGCTGGACAGCATCCTATATAGTCTCCCCTTCCTACCCGTCAGTGATGGGGCAGAAGTGTCCCCCTCTGGAGCCAGGCAGTCTCACAAAGCCTTCCTCTCCATCCCACCACAGGGAGTGCAGAAGGATGGAGAAGTGTCCCTCCAGCACTGAACAGAGCCCCCCCACTCCCCTGGCCCCACAGGAGTGGGGGAGAGGGAGGAGGGGGAAGAGTTCCCCTCTGGGGCCAGGCAGCTCTTGTAGCATGAACTGAACTAACGCAGCTGATGTTAACATAGAGTGTAATAATAGTGAAATGTAACCATGTTACTCTTGTCCTGTTAGCAACTTGAAAACTCCATTTTGCATCCTTCTGCTTGACATAAATGAATGAACCCTGCATGGTCTTTTTGAATGAGTGTATGTGAAAGGGTGAATGGTGAGAGAATGCATTAGAGATGGGAGAAGATTTAACTGTTTATGTAAGCAACAGGGTGCCAAATGTAAGTTACCAGTCAGTACACTAATTAATGGATGGCTGAAGAATCCCTTTGAGGCCTAAGGCACAAAGGAGATAATGAGGAGGAGGGAGGCACACATGCTGCCAGATGGGCAGCAAGGACACTCCAAGGCTGAGACACAAATTTTTATGACAAAACTGACTTTGGGCTGAGATAAGCTGAAGACGGAGAAGAACAACTGAACAAAGCACTGAAACAAAGGATGCCAACCCCTATAAAAGAAGACTTTGAAAATGCCAAGTCTTTATCAACTGCTGTTTCTTTGGAGCACAGACGCGTCTGTCCATCCTGCTCCAAGCTGCTATCTTTTCTCTCTCAATAAGTCCTGGGCTGGCCACCCGGAGCTATTATTGAGCAACTGATGGCGGTAACTATAATGTCTGAATGGAATGGTTGCTTTATGTTTGTGTGTGCCTGTGTGTAATGTTGTTATGAATGATCTGTGTGTGTCTATATGAGTGGTATGTCCGAACCTCTATGTCTAGTTCACCTAATCAATAAACATGGCATTTTGCCTTATCTCCCTTTATAAGGTCTTGCTCTTGATTTGGCAATTGGAATTTAAAGTAACACCCTGTGTGCCTGGATTGCTCCTGGCTGTCAGGGAGCCGCTGGGGTGGGCCTGCTGGGGCCTGGCCATGCCCTGCCTCCACAGCTCGGTTTCCCTGTGGAAGGGAGGGCTTGAGCCACTGCAGGCATGTGCTGAACATCTCTCCACTTGTGAACGAGTTCACTCTCTGTAGGTTAGATTAACCTGCAAAGATGGAATTAATTCAGGCTCAGGCTCAGGCTTTTTGAATATCTATCCATAGCCATAGACTTCAGAAACTCTCTTTGTCAAAATGATTTTAAATGATTTAAAAGTGATAGCCTGCATCCTTATGATTTATCCAGTATGTGTTCAAATATTAAGATGCATATATGAAATGGAGAAACTTTTTGGGATTTTCAAGAGTACTCAGGGTTGGCCTGACTCTTCCCCTGCTGACTTTAACAAAAACAGAGTTAGCATAATGCTGAGTGCTTTTGAAAATCCCGCCTGAGCCTGTAAATTATTTAGGCAAGGTCTGTGTCTGTTCCATTTGTCTGTAAAGCACATTGCATATTCTGGGTGCTCTATATTAAAAAAATCAATGATAAATATTCTCTGACCTAACCAGGACTAATGCTTTAACATTTTCAATGCTCAACTCTAGTCCTATGGGTTACATAAACATCATAAGTAGAAATAAAAATAGTTGATTAATACCAGGTGCAGCTTGACTACTTCACCTGAAACATCATTTATTCATTTCCCTAGTGGCAACAATTACAACCTGAAAGGATTATTTTATCTGTCCATATATCAGCACTGAATGTTCATGCCTAAATGCACATTTTTCCCTAATTACATATTTATTGATAAGAAAAATACATTTTTTAAAAGGTTGGTATAACTTACTGCTGGATGAAAAGATAACATGTGGAACAGACAATTATTTGGTCAGCCACTATTAGAGACATGGAACTCCATTACCTTTACAAATTGAAAAGCAACAGTTGTTCTATCCTAGTGCCAGTCTCAAATAGGATGATCTCCTTTCACTACAGTTCCTTGTTATTTGACCTATTTTGAGCCAGATCCTCAGCTGCATCAATGTAGCAACTGAAATCTTTACAAATCAGTTCATTTATGCTAGCTAGAGATCTGGCCCATTGTTTATTGGAAATCTTTACATGTTTGTATGCTTACTTGTGGAATCCACCTAGGTACAGAAGGCCAGTCCTTGACCTACAAACAGCATCAGTCTTAAGTTGAAGGTTGAAGAGAGATTTACCTGCTGCATATGTTTTTTACAGGCATTCTGCTGTGGGGAGAATTTTCTGCAGAACAAGAGGGGGCTATTTATATGGCACATTTTTGGGATCCATCAACCACAAGACATAAGATTCACTGGGGATGTTTAATAAAACTCTCTTTCTCTTTGCATCTTTAAAAAAAAGGGATTAGAGCTACTGATTTTTTTTATAAGGAAATTTCTGATTTTTTTTTAGCATAAATTCAAATTCCAAAATATTTAGATTAAAAAATGCCACCACGGGTTCTCTTGGGAGCTAAGATTCTGGTGGGACTACATCTCTCCTGATGCATTGTAGTCTCCATGTAAAGTGATGCAAGGTAATGCCTGATGGGGAAGTTGCATCCTGGGTGCTGTGGTTCTCCTGGGGACCCCAGCCTGCAAAGCAGAATGGAGACACAAGCCAACAGCTCTCATACAACACTGCAGCAGCATATTTAAATTAAAATATGTTGAAGATATTTTTTCATGCAATTGGAGGTTTTCTATGGAAAGCATACAATTTTTTGTGAAGAATTTTCTATAATCAAAATTTTCCCAAAGAACAATTTTGAAGAAAAATTCTTTATCAGCCATGGAAAGCCTACTGTCTGTCTTATCTGTATATTATCATGAATTTCCATTCCAGTACAATTTACCTTGTATTTTACAACAAATTATATTCCACTACACACTACTTTGTATGAACTTTGCAAGTTAAGACATCTTCTTTACTGAATAATATCTAGTAATAACTATATTTTTCCCTGAAGAGTGTACACCTAATCCAGATACTTTACTGGGTATAAAAAAGTTGAATAGCTCCTTCCCATTTAATATTTTGAACTATCAATTTCTTTGGTCGCACATGTCTAGTTCTGTTAGAGTTTTCTGGAACTTTCCATTATTCTCCCCCCAACGCATTAATCTAAATCATTTTGTGCCACCAGCAAATTTTTTATTGTCTCACTGAATTCTAACTATGTAATTAATAAAGGAAGTGTGAACTTTGTGCTATGCACTCTGCTTCTGAATGCACATTCAGCATGAGCAGGTGCCATTTTCTATCTGTTAGACAACGAATGAATCACTGCCTCTCTAATTCTTTCCAAAATATTTGGGACAGATTGCTTTTCTTAAGACAAAACAACAGTTATCTAGATCAAAAGTATATATTTTCCATGCATGGGAAACTTAATAATATCCTTATAGTTCAGAACTTATTGGATGAAATATTGTACTAAGTCCTGAGGACAATTGTGTGCGGGTGTGAAAAAAGTCCTTTGCAGCTGAAGTAAGAACAAGTTGTTGGTGTATTGATAAAATTTCAGTTTCCATAACTGATTACATTTCAAAGACATAAAAGGCTCCTATTTTGGTGGGATATTTGACTTCTTGCCTATTGTGCAGAATCGCTGCACACTAGCTGAGGTGTCTTGTTCCTGAGATGGCTCCATGTTGGTGGAAGGTAAGAATATCCCAGCAGATTATTTTTGGTATCAGTACTACATCATAAAAGGTGCAGTGGTACAGAAGAGCAATTAAGATATTTCCTATGCCTTTGAGACTGCTTTACAACTATGCAAGAGGCTGCCTTCAGCTGCAGATGAGTAGCTGGTCATTTGGGCTAGGGAATCCAAGGCAGCTGGAGATGATGCCAACTCCACCACCCACAGTGTGCACTTGGCTAAAGAAACTGATGAACTTTAACCATACTAGTTTGAAGGGTTGCTAGACTTGGGCAGACCATTGACTTTGTAAAACTTGAGTACTTTAATAGCAGTAGCTTTAAAATATCCATATTCATTTTACAGAAGAGTAAAGCAAGGTACCTAGATATTTAATCTCTTACACAGAACTGTCCACCATAAGGGTTCAGATCCCACAAGCACTTTTACCTGTAGGTAGTTCTATTGCAGTTAATGGAAATTGCCTTATGTAGAGAGAGGGTTGCTTAGATACATAATTGTTTTCAGGATGTGGCCTAATTCTATGTAGCTGCTGTCTAGAAAGCCTTGTATATTCTTTGAGAAGAATGGCTCAGCTGAAAACAGAAGCAGCTGCACTTGTGGAGTTTGGGATAGCAGAATTTAGGCATTGCCTCTCAATGAGTGCCTGAGGAGTGAGCTTGTCACACAAAAGGTTAGCGTAGCAACTTCTCTCTCAAACAGTTCCATGTAATTCTCATCCCAAGCATTTTTTCCCGTGAGAATAAGAAATTAAAGTGATTTCAACCTACAATATAGAACTTGTGTATGTATGTCAGATCAGGCACACCCATGCATTTTAAAAATGTAAGTTAGCCACACTGTTTTGGTGAGATTACATAGATGTTTTGCCAGGGGAATTTTACCCGATGCAGTTAGAATCCAAAAATCACCTTTTAAAGCCATCTCTGACCATGTAAGGAATAGTCTTCTCATTCAGAGCCTCGGGGGCAGCTCTGCCTTTGGTGTAAATGGGCATAACCCCATTGCCTTCAGTTGAAGCTATACTTTTTTCCTGAAGTGAGACTCTAAGACCAATGTCTACATGATAAATGTTTGATGAGTGACAGCTGTGCCCTCAAGCAGGTTCTGTTGCTCCACACTGTTTCCTAAACTGGAAGTTGTATAGCCATAACCACATAGTGCTTTAGGTAAACTAATTAACCCCCAAAGCTAATTAGCCTATCTAAAGTAGGTCATAGAAGTATAGGTGCACTGTTTTAAGTTTAGGGGCAGCCTGCTGAGAACAGTGCAGAGAGCTTAATGGCAACATTTCCAGGCATTGTAAGTTTGCCATGGTGCCTCCATCTGACCCTGTATGGTAGGTTTTCTTGGAATATTACAAATTCTATTTAAGTTTTGTCTACTAGGAAGCAAAGTATTCCTGGACTTTACTTTTGTCTCTGTTATGTAATCACTTTTTGACCTTGCATAGCATTATGATTAACTATGGTAGCAAATGCATTATTATCAATGTATTTCTCATGATTGAAAAAGCCTTAGGGAGTAGGTGTGGGGATCTGGCAAAAATGTGATTGTCAAGCATTTGAAAGAATGACTGAGATGAATTATATACATTTCCCATGAACAAACATTTTGCTTTATTTCCAGGAGAGAGAAAATTGGAGAGAAAATTGTGTTAAAGATCACATTAACTTTGTCATTGCGTTTATCTGTAGCTGTAGTAGGCACGTCATCCAAAAGATAACTACCTCATTAACTAGAAAAGGCGAGGTTCAGCAATCTTAAAAATGTCTTATCCATAAGACAGTGAATTGGAGAAATATGTTTTGTGTTTTAAAAATAATTCCAATGGGTGTTAGGTGTGATTAAGCAATGCATTCACTTTTAACAACTCAGCATAACAATATGGAGAATGTGCAGACAACAATTCTGTTGTTACAGTAAGAATGAGGAAATACTACTTTATTTCAGTTTCTACAGGCTGGGGTAAAGCATTATCTAGTTTTGAATGACTGCAAGATGTAAAATAATTTGACCAAAAGGTACGGTAAGTTTTAAGTGCGTGTAACCTTCAAAGGTCCTGAAAGTTGAGTTCAGATCCTGAAACTGCTACTTGACATGTATCATGACACTTTTATTTTATTTTTTTAAATTTTGCAAAAGCATTCATGGTATAGCCTACATTTAGAAAATGACTGCATGAAAATGTTGAATGCCACAATGAGGTATAATTTCCTCCTCCTGGAAGTAATAAGAAAGGAAGGGAGGAATACTGATAATGGGATTTCTCAGGGGCCCAAAGTTGGTTGAAGCTATTCCTAACAAACATTTTGGAAGGCATAAAAAACTTTCAGGTTTCAGGGTTAAAAATAATCTCCAAATTTTGGGGAATTAGGAGCAGACCTTCATGGGGTTTGAATTATCCCATGTCTGCATATGGAGGGATTTGTGCATTGTTCTCTAAAGCATCTGGCATTGGCCAGAGGCAGAAACATGACCATGGGTCTGATCCAGTCTGGTGCTCCTAAGATAAAGTACCTTTCATATTACCTTTTCTTCAGGGTTGCTCTTAAAGGCACATCCAAGCTTTTAGCACCTACTATTACTGCGTGAATGTCTGCTAGTGAACGTATATAATATAGTATTGACGGAAGACAATCACAAAGGTGTGTGTGGAAAACATTCACATGGATTCAACATTCTAGTTGGGATGTGCACAAATGACTTTTTTCTAAGATCTACATATAGCTCTATTCTTTACATTCCTGTTTTTATTGTTTAAATCTATGTAAGTTCAGTGTATGCAGAAGGCGGGGCAGGATGGTACCTTAGGGACTAACTGGTTCAGAGATGCAAGAGTTTTTGCAGGCAACAGCCTACTTCCTCAGATGCTATGAATGGACTTGAAGAAAACAACAATTCTAAATAGAAGGGAATTTCAGTACAAAGGATCAGAGAAGGGGGAATGATGAGAGAGGGAAAGATGGGTTGAATACGTCAATAGGAATAAATAAGGCAAATTAACTCACTGAGGGACATGGGAGTTATAAAAGATAGCCTGAGTAATGGGATAAGAATCCATAGTCTCGAAACTTGCTACAGAGCCAGATGCTAGCTGTGCTTTCTCATCCATACAAACCACATCATCACTAGACAAAACAATACAGATTATATTATTCAGGATTCATTCACTTGTTCCTCTATCAATATCACAGATGCCATCACCTGCTTATAAAGCCCCTTTGCTGTCTACATTGGACAGATGTGGCAATCCTTACATGAAAGAATGAGTGGACACCAATCTGACATCATTTCCAGAAAGACGCACAAGCCCATGGCAAAATAACTTCTCTGGACGTTTCGTCACTGCTCTCAGAGTAGCTGTTCTTAGATAATAAAACTTTAAGAGCTAAATTGAATGTAAACTTGCAGAACACAAAATCATCCACAGACTGGTTTGTGTTAAGTACAGTCTCGCAGGAGGCTGAATTCTTATCCCATCTCCTGGACTAGCTTTTATAATCCTTGTGCCCCTCAATGGATTAATTTATCCCTATTAACATATTCAACTATCTTTCCCCACCGTGCAGTGCTCTATTCCTCCTAGCTTTCATAGTTAAATGCCCTTCTATTCAGGACTCTTGCTTTCTGTATGCCCAGTCAAAGCATTGGATGAAGCAGGCTATTCCCTACAAAAGCTCATGCTTCTGTGAATCAGTCAGTTAATTTCTAAGATATGTTATCCTGCCCTGCCTTCTGCTTGACTTTAGACTAACTTGGCTAACTACCTCTCTCAAGTTCAGTTTATGTTGCAGAACAACAGCAACACAATTGTTATTTATGTAACTAAGGAGGTGGTGCTTATTTATATGATTCACAGAATAGAAATGTCTGGTTTCCTTAAAGGAACTATGGTCTTCTGTTGTTGGAGTCATGTTAGAGCATCACACAGGTACTGAAAGCCTGAAGGAAGTTATGCAGGATGTCTAAAAATAAAGTACTCAATAAGTACAGGAAAGCCATCAGCAATCAGAGTCCCAGACTGAGCACCTGCATAGAACACACAAGAAAGTTTTAAAGAAAACCTGATTATGAAAACATTGTGGATGTATTTTTATTGCTTTTTTGAACATCGTATGCTAAAGAAGAAGGGACAGTTGTCTCTATAACCATTGCTTTAACATCAGGTAAACACGAGAAATAATATTTGCACCCGTTTTCAAAATGTTGCTTTCTAGACTCCTGTCATTCAAACATTCAGGAATGTTCAAAACCAATTTGATCATATGTATGTATAAAAAATAAATCTTAGTTCCTCCAGGGATTTGTCAAAGTACTAAACGCTTACAAGGCTGTCATGAGACAAACTGAGTTTCCTTTAAATTATGCTGAACTGAATGATTATTTCTGTAGTCATAACAGGGTTTGATTGTTTTTCTTTTCATGAGATCTGAAGTGTCAAGTCAATACCTATGAACAATGCTAAAATTTTCAAATGTACCATCTTTCATTAAAGCAACACTTTTCAGTTCATAAAAGTAGTTTGGCTACTAATGCTGAGCTAATAGGTTTGTGGCTGAACCCAATAGTACAGCAAACCATGAAGCCAGTCTAACAACATTGAGGTCAATACTTTCATATCATAACATGAGTCTATTTGGATGATAGAGCATGGAAGGCAGGGGAAGATCACTGAGCCTATTCTGATGAAGAAACATGAATATTAGGAATGAACTAATGTCACAGAAAATCTGTCAGTTTTCTCCTGGGGAAAAATGGGAAGAACTTTTCTAGGGGTACAGTCAGGATATGACATGAAATCACAATGTCATATTGTTACTGAGGCTAGACACATTCTTCTATGGACTACTTCAATAAAGCAGAAGTAGTCTGCTTCACGTATTTTCTCCCCCTAAACCCAGCCATAACCTTCACCTAAGCCTGTTCATCCTTTCTTGACACAGAGGAAAAAGCCTACAGAGTGATCTATACAGTAAAACTTGCTGTGTGTTGCTGACCATGCAGACCTCCCAAATGACACTCCCCTCGTGTTTTGTGTGTTTGAAAAATGCATCACTGGGAGGGTCAGGAAGAGCTCTAGACCACTACTGGAACATGCAGGACAATATTAGTTGCATTAGGAACATTGTGTCACAAATGACTGCACTCAATGGCTTCACTAATTATATTTTAATAAGACTTTACTATTTCCATCTTAGTATGCGAAAATGCATCATTAAGAAACTACTGCTCATCACTAATAACTAACTAAATGGAGGAACATAGGACTGGATGGGATTCCTGGGTTATTGAGGCCAGTCATCTGCTCTAGCAGGCAACTTTATCATATAATCCCTTTCATAAAATGATCACACTCCAACATTACTAACAGAAATATACCTAAGCCTTTATAGCAGAGGCAAACCCTCAAATTCTGTTACTGTCTAGAATGCAAAATAACACCCAGATCTTAATTTTATAACCAACCTCTAACTAACCATAAGCCAAATAGAAACACCAAGTATAAAGTAGGGGACAGTAAATTTTAATATCATGCTTAAGTCCCTTACTAATTTGGGCGAGCAATAACCCTGCCATGTAAATAGGACTTAATATCTTATATGCTCAGCACAAAATGGAGGCACACAGAGGTGAAATGAATTGCTCAAGGCCACTGTGGTGCTGGAGGAAATATATCCCAATTTTTTTTTACTCTAAGCCCTGGTATTCTGCCATTCAGGTCCTGCCCTTTTTAAATGAGCAATGCACACAGAAGTGTATAATAGCAAATACCAGCACACACACATAATTAATTCTACACAACATGGCCTTTAGCCTTTGAGGCCATCAGAATTCAAATTTTAATTTAAATAATAATGTCTTTGAAGAAACTAGATCTTGGCCCTTCATGCAGGTTTTGTTGTTGTTCCTTTTTCTTTGTTTATGTTTTAACCAGGTCTTATACACATGCACAAAGAAAAACCAAAAAAGAAAAAAGAAAAAGATTAAGGCCAAACCCAGAAAAAAGCAAGGGCAAACAAATTGTAGGTGAGAGGTTTTTCAGAAATTGTCCTCCTTAACTTCTTATTCTCTTATCCTTCTTATTCTCGGGTATGGGAGTGCTCCACAGAAAACAGAATAAAAGGACTGTGAAATCCATTTCTTTAGTAGAATGCATGTCAGATCTCAGCTGGCGCCTCTGGGCTTTACTGTAATACAAATAGTAATAGATGCCTTTTCTTTTTTCCTAAAAATCTGGGTCAATATTTGATCTTCCCTTATTTTTTGTTGCTTGCCAGAAGGCCATTCCACGCAGACATAGTGGAACATGCAGAACAACTCACAGGCTCAAGACCTGTTCACTGCAAGTGAGAATTTTTTTTTTTTGTTTATGGGACTGGAAGGGGGAGAAATACCCAAGGAGATCTCTGCTTCCCATCCAGTTTGTCTGAGGGGACTGTGTGGATAACCTTGGTTCTTATGCTCCCAGCATGCAAGGCCCAAGGACACTTTAATTCTCACTTGGGTTGGAGAAACTCCAAAAAGGGCGGGGGCAAGGTTGAAGCAATGCCCTTTCCCCACTGTGGCCATGTACAGATATTCAAAAAACAGCTTGATTTATATCTGTAGTAAACAGTATACATGTTCACCCTTGTGGGGTGGTGGAGAGAGGCAGGGGTGCACAGGCAGCCTGTGTTGGCCAGGGCCTACAGGTAGGGAGTGTTCCTTCATGCTGCCCAGTGTGCTGAGCACCTGTCCAAATGCACATGCCTCCATGTCGTGGCCTGCTTGCACCCTGCTATGGTATCTTACCACCTGTGACCAAGCCCACAGAGCCGGGAGCGGAGGCATGCCCTGCTTGTTATCCTGCATAACTGTCAAAGGAGGCTGTGGGACATCATATGCAGCCATCTGGACATGATGCAGCACCTAGTCACCATGGGACATGACTTCCTGTCCGAGTCAGCAGCCAGCATTCTGCACAGAGACCCTACCTCACCCTGTGCCTGCCCAGCATCCTGGACTAGGCCAATGACTTCTAAGTGGCCAATGAGGACAAAGCCATCCATGATGCCATGGATGTTGGGGTGCTCTGGCACCATCTCCAGACTGTCAGGTGATGGTTCAGGGCCCATGCCACCAGCAGTGACTGGTGGCAATGGATTGTCCTGGACACCTGATGCAATGAACAGTGGCCCAGGCCTTCTGCATGAGCCAGGCCATGTTCATGGACATTGTTGCACAGGTAACTACCCATATCATGATCCAGGACATCAGGATGTGGCCACCTCTCACTCTGGAGAAGTGGGTGGCCATTGCCATCATGAAGCTGGCTATTCCCAGCAGTTTTCACTAGGTTGCCAACCAGTTTGGTGTGGGCAGGTCCATGGCTGGAGAGGCAATCTGGAAGGCATGCCTGGTCTTCCAGAATGCCCTGGCCAACTGCTTCATCTGTCCCCAACCCACAGGAGGTGTTTGCCAGATTTTGCCACATGGGCTTCTCCAACAGCATGGAGACTGTGGATGGCACCTACATTATCCTCTGACCACCTCAAGGTGTCTGGGTATTTATAAACCTTTGGCATGCTGCAAGGTATTGTCAGCCACCAGGGCCACCTCACCCATGCCTTTACTGGCTGGGCAGGCAGTGCCTATATTGCCTGTATCTTCCACAACTTCCCCTTTTCCCATCATTGGCCTCTGAGGACTGGGAACACTCCCTGGATGAGTAGATCAGGCACTGGATGCCTGGCACTGGGTGATGGATCTCTGGTCCCAAGATCCTCTGGCCCTGGAATCCTGGGCAGTGCCACCTACAACCCAGGCTATCTGGACACAATTTCCACCCCACCTCCCAACTGCCTTGAGGGCCACACACTGGGATGTGGTGGAGTGCAGTGTGAGGAAGTAATATGCCTCAGTTTACAATGTGGCAGTTACTGATTTTTTTCTTATTTTTAATAAAGAAAACCTGTTGAACATTGCCTGTGTTATAACTGGGCCCCTCTTCCCATTGATGCAAACCAGCAAATCTTTGGAGGTAGGTGGGGGCAGGAGCAGGGGTGGGGGAGGTTTGTTAAAGATGTGAAATAACCTGAAAGGTGGTTAAAATGGGGAATGGGTTGCGATCGGGAAGAATACTACAGGGACAGAACTCAACACAGAAACTTGGAGGAGAAGAACAGGGAAGGGGCTTTAGACCTGGCACATGAATTCCCAGATTCAGGAATGAAGTCCAGGGACTTTTCCATGTAGGAGCTGGACAGGTGGGTGATCCCAGACCCACTATCTGGTTCCAGGACAGGGGTAGAGAAGTGGCTGCAGGGCATGAGGCATTGCTACAGCAGGGGACTTCCATGCCCTAACCTCCTGCCCCTGGGGCTCAGCTTCCCTCCATGAGGACCCACAACCCCACCACTTTAGCCACACCTGGGGCCTACCTCATATGGCAAAACCAAGCCTGGGGGATGCCCTGCCATGGCTGGGGGCACTCCACTGCAGCACTGGGGGCACTCCAGGCCAGGATAGGGGTTGTAGGGAGTGGAAAAGTTTCCCTCCCTGGACTTCTGTCTGGCAGGTGGATGAGCTGGAGCAGGCAACCTCCCAATGCCAACCAGTGTTCCAGCAATGGCCTGGCAGGCTGGTGGGCTGCACTCTCCCCTGGTTCAGAGCCCCCTTGAGCCCTGCCAGGCCCATCTTGGAACTGCTTGGGAGGCCTAAGTACGCAGGGTGATCTCCAGGATTGGAGGGTGTGGACCAGCTCAGGAAGGAGGGTGGTGTCAGGCCCCAGGGACCCCAGTCCTGCTCCCTTCGCCCACTGCTGCCCACCAGAGCGGGCCCTGCCAGGGGCCTTTCTGCTTCCCTAGACCATGGGTCACCATGTCCCCCATGCTACTTTTTCTGTCTTGGGACCATCTCCCACTCTAGGTCCCAGTCAGGACCTGGTGGGGACCATTTCCTCCCTGCCCAACATCTAGGGGTTCCTTCCATGGGACCCCTGTTCCTATCACCTCTGG
The DNA here is from genome assembly GCF_052110815.1 of Crocodylus siamensis. Classification (NCBI taxonomy): domain Eukaryota; kingdom Metazoa; phylum Chordata; order Crocodylia; family Crocodylidae; genus Crocodylus; species Crocodylus siamensis. Next base: position 31,332,026 of record NC_143404.1, on the reverse strand, counting down.
GAAGACTGTCTGCCACCCCTAGCCCAGAGGGCTGTGGGTTGTCTTTTGGATGCAGTGCTGGCACAAATCAAGGGTGTCATAAGTGGCTGCAAAGTGGCCCAGAACCCTGTCCATAGTCTCTCTCTCCTGGCACTGGGACTCTGCCATCTCTGCAGTGGTGTAGGATTCCTTGTCAAAACAGTGGGTAGTCATCTTGAGCCTCTGGTTCCTGCATCATGGCAGCTTGGGTGTGGGCATGCTTCAGTCTGAGGATGTCCTCAACTCCATGTCTGGAGCCTCTCCTTGTGCTGTTTCCATAGCTCATGGTGCCAGGAGTCAGCTATGTGTGCTGGGAGCTCAGAGACAGTGACCAAGGCCTGTAAGTATCTCCTCCTTGCTTCTTTGATGCCTCCTATGGACATCCCTCATGCACTCTGCAGCTGTGCAGCCCCATGTCCTTGAGCTAGCATTGCATCCTCTGTACGCTGTCCTCCCTTGCCCAGTTGGTGTTTCTGCAGTTTGATAGGGGAGACACAAAGCATTTGTACGAAGCTGCAATTTTTGCTGGTAAAACTAAGTATTAGGGTAGTTGTTTTGGACCTTTCCAGCACTTGCCTGGGCATCCATGCAGAGCCACCAAGGTAGCTATTATAAATACTCCATCTTGGCCCTTTTCTGCCTCGCCCTCCACCCTGCCCCCCCAGGGCCAGGAGCCCCACCACTACTTTTTCTCCAGCACAACAGAGCTGGGGTCCTGGCTCTGCTGCAGGTGGAAAGTAGACCCTCCTGTGGTGCTGGGACAGGTTTCTGGGGAGGGAGGTAGGGAGGGACTATCCCTCTCCAGGATGTGCAGCAGGTATTTGTTCCACTCCCTCAGAGGATTTCGTGACTTGGGGTCCTGCCAGAACTTGGACAATCCCTGCAATGGGCAGAGACTGACCACCCTGAAGGATGCTGGGGGAGCTCTTACACTGCCCTCACCCCACTCCCTGTCCTTTCTTTACAGGAGAGACATTCAGTGCTGTGTCAGTGCAGGAACTGTGTTTCTCTCCCAACTTTTCCTTGGTAAAAGTCAGCTGGGCCTGAAGGGATGAGCTTTACCACTACTGTTAGGGAAACACTAGCCAATACACCCTGTTCTTGCTGCAGGACATGGTCCATCAGAAGATGTTCGACACCTGGAGTGGGGGCTGTCTGCTTTGCATGCAAGGGAGGCCTGGGTTGCTGTTCAACAAGATAGTCTGGCTTGTGTGCTACCTGCGGCTTTGCTAGGATAAACTCACACCTGTAGATAAGTTTGTCACAACTACTGACGTGATGCTGAACCCTTGACCTGTGAGAGAGGTTTCTCAGAACCTGGCTGCCTAAGAAGAGTTTTGTACTTCGCTTGGCTTTCCAGCACCATTCTTGTATTTTGAATACACCGAGAGGGGGGTGGGACTAGGGGGTTGCTTTACTTTTAGGAGCTGGCAGGAGGCCCTGTCTGGGACTGGGATGGGGGCCATGATTGTGGGATAAGAGGGATAGGTTGCCTGTGGGGTCAGTACAGTGATTGCCTGCACTGTGAGACTCAGAGTTGGTCGGCATCCACGGACTTTCATCAGGTACCAGATCAGATAGTGTGTGTGGGGGAGGATGAGAGTGCTGGAGTGCCATTTGTAAGCCTCTCTAGATGTACAACCTGGGATTCTCCCTGCCTGCAGGACCAGATCGGCTGAGATAACAGTTCCCATGCGGAACTCCTACCTTTCTTGGACTGGGAGGGAGGGAGAGGGGTTGTCTGTCAAAGGGGAATTTTTCTTGTTCCTGCTGTCCTGCAACTGTAGTGGTTCTCACAGATAGCTGAATGTTATCTCCTGTCCCTGACCTCAGTGCCCTCTCTGCCACTCAGCCCCATGGTACTGCCAACTGGGGGTGGGATAGTGTTCTGTGGAGGTCACAGGATTGCCTCTGTGACCTCCACTGCACAGTGCAATCTCAGTGTTCTGCACCTGACCACCCTGGCCCACCAGAGGCAAGTTGCCCGCACCAGTTCCTGCTCAGGTAGGGCAGGTGTCTATGCTGGTATCTGGGTCATAGGGTTCCTGGCTCTGGCCTCTGAGATGTGGCATGCAGGTACAAGGGTCAGGGTCCAGTGGGTTGTGCCTGAGCATGGGGATTCTCCTGGGCTCAGTGTTGGGGACTTCATGTATGTTGTGGGGTGGTTCATGACAGGGTGCTGGGAGTGTAGGGGTATAGTCTGGGGACTGGGGTGCCAAAGTCCCAGAGCTTCTATGGAGGGGGCAGACTCCTTGCTTCCTTCTGCTGCCTGCCCAACAGGTGGCTGGAAGCAGGAGGTAGGGCTTGCTTGGTGCTGGGACAGCCCAAGGTCAGGGCCTGCTGGGTGCTCAGCTGGAGCGCAGCAAAGCACAGGCTGAGTGCTAGAGCATCTTCCTGCAAGGAAGAGATAGGAGGAGACACAAAGCAGGCTGGAATGGGCAGTGATCTAGCTTAAATCAATAGGGGAAACAGGCCAGGACAATCTGGAGCTTAACTATATACAAATCTATTATTATTTATGTAGTGGGTATTAGATTAACATAAATATAAATATATGTACAGATATGTATGTATATAAGTATATATTTAGATACATAACTATAAATCTTATTCTCTATAATGGGTTACCACCACCAGGGTTTTAGGTAAGTGACAGGTAAATACAGGTAAGTACAGGTTAGTGTCAAGGAAGGGGTCCAGCAGAGCCCCAGCTAAGAGTCGTATACTACACACTCTATTAAACTACCAAGATACAATTATAAAAATACACAAAAGATAGGATGCAGCATTACAAATTATGAGGCACTTTCTCACAAAATATAAGGCATATAAACATTAAAAATAAACTTGACTCCTCAAATGTCCCTAAAGCCCAGGCTGTTCCTCAGGCCTTGGCTGCGCTCCAGTGACTAGTAGGAGGGGAAAACCCTAATGCCCTTGGGACTTCCACAAACCTCCAATAAGCCTATAAATCCAGAGGGGCCCTCTTCCGCTGGGACCTCCAGTCCAGGAGCCCCTTGCTAGCCAAAAGGAATTTTCCCTCCCTTGTGGGAATCCTTTTTCCCAGCAACTCATGACACCGGGGCTCTTGGCCCCTCAGACGCATTGCTTCTTGCTTGTTGTCTGCACTGGGTTGCTGGCTCTGTGCCAGGGGACCAGACCTGAGCTGCTGTGAGCGGCTCCCGAGGTCCCGATGCCTCCCGGACCACTCCGTGCTGCCCTGCCAGGACTGACTGTCTGGCCCTGAGCCAGGGCTTGCAGACCCAAGTCACCTCAAGAGGCTTCCAGGGTCCTGCTCCACGTACTGGCCTGTGCAGTCCATTCCTGGATGCATGCCAGAGGTTGTAGACCTGAGCTGCCTTGTGCAGTTCCCAGGGTTTGGCTCCATGCACCGAGCTGTGCACCGTTCACCGTGCTCCTCTACAGCAGGGCTCGTGATACAGCTGCTTGCCACTCCTGTTCAGTGAGGGAGGCTTTGGGACTCTTCAGGGCAATAGCTTCACCCTGCTGGCCAGCTCATACCAGCTTCTTCTTTCTCCATCCTCTTCTCTATCCCTCAATGCAGCCGTCACGTGCTGGGCATGCTGCTTCTTTTATACCTTTTGGAGGCCCTGCCCCCAACTGCAAATGGACCAATAGGGTTGAAGCAAAGTGAAGGCTTCAACCAGGTCTGGGGTTCTTCATCTCAGAGCAGGTAGGGGCAGGGCAAACTCCTCCCAGCAGTTACCTGATTGGTGGGCATGTTCCACCAATCACAATGAAGATTCTTCCAGCCTGGATGTGTTCAATAAGTCCACTGCAGTATGTTGGTCCACGGGTTTCTGGTATATGGTGGTTTGTATTTTACCATTCTGGATATTGATCATGGTGTCTAAAAAGGAAATGTTGGAGCTGGAGTATTTAAGAAATAGTCTGATGGAGGTGTGATGATTATTGAATTTGTGATGGAAGCCAATCAAAGATTGCAGGTTTTCAGTCCAAATAATGACAAATGTAATTTATATGTCTTGGATATAGCATGGGTTTGGTGGTGCAGTCCTTGAGGAATTTTTCTTCCAGGAGGCCCATGAAATGTTGGCATCTTGTGGGTCCATTTTGGTGCCCATAAATGTGCTCATGGTTTGCACAAAGTGGCAGTTATTGAAAATAAAGTTGTTGTGTGTGAGGATGAAGCTACGTTCTATCACCAGGTGCTAGAATATCACTGACATTCTATTTACACCCCTTCCCCCTCCCCCACCAACCTGTCTCATACCTATTGTCTCCCATGGCCTCTGATCCTCACTGCTGTGCGTTTGTATTTTTTAAGGCCTACATTTTGCATATTGGCTTCTATTCCATTCAGGAGAACACAAAACACAGTAGAGTCTCCCTATGGCTGAAGAAGGGTGTTTGTGCCCAAAAGCTTGCAAAGAACAATTTTTTAAATTATTTTGTTGGCCTAATAAAAAATATCACATTAACCCAAAGACCCGTGTCTGCCTATCTCTTTAAACCAACATGGCTACAGCCAGCACATGTGACTTATTAGCACTGCTCAGAAATGAGCAACAAATGGGAGGCACAATAAAAACCATCAGAAATTGTTTAACAACTTAACAAGTTTGGGTGCCTGAACACCTTGATTCAAAGGTCTTAGATTTCATGCTAGAGTGTGAAGGACAAGCTGACATTAGGATTGTCTCTGATCACTCATTTTAGCTGCCAACACACTTAAGGAGCCTGGCTTAGATAGATTTTTGCAAGCTTCATTTGATAATAGGCCTCCGGGTAAATTAGCACCTACTTTGGGAAAATTATGGATTGTATTGTATTATATTTTAGAAGACACACAATTCAGATGAACTTTGAGCTCCACATAGAAGCCAGGCCTAGCTCAATGAGGTTTTTTGGTGGGAGCCTCTAGGTTCCTATGCTCAGTTATTAGGATAACCCTGTGCTAGATACTACATATACACAGGATAAGAGTTTGGGATCTGTCCCAAGAAGCTAACAGTTTAAAGGAATAAGACAGACAAAATGTGGAAGAGAACAGAGAGGCTTCCCTAAATTTACAGAGTAGGCTAGTGGTTGAGCTTAGAAGACAATCCATATTTTTTGCATCTCAGTTCAGTGCCCTTCCTGCTAGGCTACAGTGCCTCTTAAATTATAAATAATAATAAATAAATAATAAATCCAGCAAAGTACACCTAGCACTAATGAAAATATAGTGTCTGATCATGGATCAGAACGTGTAAGCTGTGCAGATACCTTGCTCATCCGTAAAGTAATAAACTACATGAGGAGATAAAACTTATTTCATTAAAGTGATTTAAGATGTCATATGGTTTGGAGATATAAGCATGACAGTGAGGTTCCCATCCACAATCACTCCCATTCAGCTCAGTCACTTACCGGCTATGTATAACAATACTGAAAATGTCAGAGATTCTAGCCATAGATACTGGAAAGGAAGTGTATGGGGTGGTGTGGAAGAACAGTCTGACCAATAGCACAGTCAGGGAGTCACTGCATTCCCAGTATCCTGGTGTGTTCTTACCCAAGAGACCGAACATCAGAGTTCTAAAGAGAATGCCACATTTCAGAGAAACTCAGTTTGACTCTGCTCCAAGTTTCACAGGTGTGGGAGCATTGAAATAAATGGACCTGCACCAATGCAAAAGTTCAAAGAAATCAAAATTGGGCCTATTTATATTCCTCTAAGCAAAGGGTGATGAGGGTGAAATATTCTTCATCTCCACTAAGTCCGTCTACTTGTGCACAAACAAAGGAGTGGCTGAGGAGGAAAGCTTCCTGTCATAACATGATACTTGGGTAGATGGACTTTGGGTCTTATCCAGTATGGTAATTCTAGTGTCCCCAAGCATGCTTCTTATCATTTTGCAGTAAAAGGCATCAACACCTCCTCTTCAGGGTGCACTATTAATCCAGAGATCCTTCACCTTCACTCCAGTGCTCTGAGAATTCTTCTTATTTATTTATATTGCATTTGTGCCTAGGAGCCCCATCCATAAGCTGGGACCCCATTTTGTAGCATGCTGTACAATTCTAATGCTTTATTTTCTAACATGGCCCATGGCCTACTTCCTCTCATCTCCTGAAAAGACAACTCCTCCATCCTTATGTCTGCTAGGCTGAGGGAAGGGGGTTGTGGCATGTCAGAAAAAAAAGTTGTGGAGCATGGGACACAGAGAATGCACCTGCATTTTGAATAACCCCCTGGGTCACTCCACAACTTGCTCCCAAGGAGCTAATGATATCTGCTTTGTCTTCTTTGTGGGGGTGGGGGAAAGAAGAGACTCTTGTTTCTCTTGCCTATGTGCTAGGATCTGTAGTGATGCAGTGCTAGAGGTAGACCTCTTCAGATGGATGAACATAAAGCAGGGACAGACATTCAAAAAGCCTGAACCTGAACTGATTCAGTCTTTGCGGGTTAGTCTAACCTGGCTAGTCTAAATCAGTTTGTAACCAGACAGACATCCCAGACATGCAGGCACATGCCTGCAGTGGCTCAGGCTAAAAGCCGCCCTCCTTTCCTTTCCACAGAGCTGAGCTGAGGGGGGCCTTGGGCAGGCCCTGGCAGGACGCTGCATTCCCCCCGCTCCTGAGCAGCCCAGCAGGGAATGCTTATCCCCCTTAACTTAGTGTTTATCAACCCATTAAGGAAACAACAGAGGGACATTACCAGCTACCTGTTGATTCTGCTTTTGTCCTGTGTGCCACAGCTTGGAGGTAGCCAGCATGTGTTCTGCTAGCTAACGCTGTTCTGTTACAGGTTTAAACCAGTTCCTGATCACTTAAACCAGTTTATGTGAACTGTCTGTCCCTAGCCTAAGAAAGGTGGTTATATGAGCCTGGGATGTGGCAATGAATAGGTTTGGACATGTACTCACCAAATGGAGTGCCAAAAACCTTAAAAACCCACACAGACACCAAACGGTTAAAATATATCTGATTGTTGTATTAGTGCACTATGAGATGTGAGTATAGTTCATCAGACTATCAAATTCATAGCATAATTATGACAGGCTTTGGCTGTTCTGTGATGTACATACAAATGGCATATGGTCTGTCTAGTCCAAGATAACTGCCTGTGATGTTTGAATCTCTAACACTTAAAATATGTCCAGAACAAACTCTTGTGGAAGCACATTAATGATGTCTCTATTTAAAAGGGAAAAAATACAAGACCAAAATTTTACTACAAAACAGACTCTTGTAACCTGATTGACTGTCTTTTCTAGAACCACTTATGGTCATTATAAATGCCATGCTTCTTCTCACAAGTCTGTTAGGGACAGTGCTTAGTATTAATTCAGCTGCTTACAATTGCCCTGTAATTATTGCAATTACCTGCAATTACTGTGGTAGTTTCAATTGGTTAGCTTTTGCCTTCACCAGAGGGGGCTCTGTTCTAATAGCACATGGTATGAAAGGTATGACTAGGTCTTTCCAATGATTTTTATCAAACCTCTGAAACAATGAGAATGACAACTTGCTTCTTGGTAACAGTGCTGGTCTTTCTAATGCTTGGCAACTACCAAATTGAGCATAGCCTGCCAGACTAAGCAGAGAATTTAGGTAACAGAAGCACCACGTTCATCATTATCTTAGTTGTTATTTATAATGTCTATTCATAAACTCAGGATACATTTTTAAAATGTGTCATGGGGTATGTTGTAGCATTTGCTTTTATGCCTTGGACCCTTGTACGTCTCTTTAATGCTACTGTTTTTAACAGCCTAAAGTGAGTATTAACTAATTGAGTTTAATTGTACCTTTGAAGAACAGTCTGATATTGCACATGGTGCATGGATCCTCACTCAAGTAGAAGTTCAGAAAAACATTGCAAAAGAAGCTCCAGTGAAGATGTGCTTTCTTAATGGGTGTGCAGAGTCAGATCCCTGTGGCTGCTGGCCATATCCTCCTTCTCTTCATCTTGTCTGGAGAGGTTAATGCAGGCAATGGCACTGTGCAAAGTCTTGTACAGTCCTTGGGGTCAGGAAAGTTAAAAAATGACACTGTGCCAGGCCATTGTTCTGTGCTTTTTTACTCCTTTGTGTGCAGAGCCTATGCAGGGCCAAGGATAATTTCTCCCTGAAGAAGAAATAAGAAAGGTGTTAACCTCATTTGCAGACATGCCATCAACATTTGTCATCAATATGCCACCCATTGCTTACGGCTTCTTTCTGAAGTCTCTTCTGCAGAACAATAGCACAAGGAGAGAGTCACTGCCAAAATATTTTCCCTTTGCATTGGTTTTGTGCTAGTACTCACCTTACTAGCATTAACTACTAGATACTGGGAACTGTACAGCTGAGTCAGTTACAGTATTAATCATAGACTCAAGGAAATGTAGGGCTGGAAAGAGCATCCTCTTTAGTCAGCCCTAATACCATATTTTCTCAGATCAAAAATAAGTTTTTTCCCCCTTTTTGACATGGGGCAGTACAAGTGGAGGTGGGTAGGCGGCTGCTGTGACTGACTCTGGCCCTGACCTGGACTTAGTATTGGGAGTCAGAGCTGCAGCTGCTGTCCCCCCAACTGCCTCAACCGCCTCCCCACAACACCACCTCTGCTTTCCCCCTTCCTCTTCCCGCACCGCTGCTTACCCTTTGATTCTGGCACTGGCCCCACTCTGGCCAATGGAGCACATGGTTACTCTGGCCCCTGCCCAGCCAGATAGCAGCTGCAGCAGCAATGGTGGCAGGTCCACTCCAGCCCTGGGTCTGGCTCTGGAGCTGGGGACAGAGTTGCCACCACCACAACCACTGCTGCCAGGCCAGGAAGTGGCTAGAGCAACCCTGCACTCTGTACCCCAGGCCAGAGTGGGGCCAGAGGGTAAATGGTGGTAGGGAGATGGGGGGAGCAAAGGTGGCAGCAGGGGGGAGAAAGCAGAGGAAGTCATGCAGTGATAATGCAGAATTTGTTTATGGTGGGTGAAATACAGACTTTGATTAAGTCAATGACAAAACTCCCACTGACTTCAGTGAGGCCAGGATTTTGGCTTGCATGCCTTAATCAGCATAGAACATGCACTCACTATCAAGGATCAGAGCAGCAGGATGGGCCCACCTACCCACTCTCGTACCTTCTCCTGGATCAGTATGAAAGGCAAAATTGCTTCAGAGAACATATACTTCAAAATACACCTCCAAGCCATCATGGATCTCTGCCTGTTCCTCTGGAAAAATAGCTGCCTGCTTCCACTCAAGGACATCAAAGAAGAGGTGAGGGTTCAGCTGCCTCTGTCTGGCCAATTCAATGCAAGAAAAAAGAAATGAAGAGGTCTGTTTCTGGAGCTAGACAGGGGCATGGAAAGAAACTCTGTTTCTAAGAAAAAGATTTTGGCAAGAGGCAACCTTATCTGCTCCTTCCTGGGCGTTCTCAACACCACTGGACAGCAGGAATAGGGAGTGGGAATTGCCAGAACGTGTATTTCAAGTAAGTGGAGTCATTTCCCATTTAAAATAATAGAGGCAAGTGTCTAAGAAGCCTTTATGGTCCAGGTCCGAGGGTGCAGATACCACCACGATGGAGACAATATAAATACCTAGAGGGCAAGAACATAAAAGACAGGCCAGATCACATTTACTTGTGCTCCCCACACCTCCTTTTCCAAGCACTACAGAATCAAAGGAAAAACATCAATGGTGCTGGGAGCAGGTTTGACTAGCATGGTCATATTTTCCTTTTTTTTTTTTACAGTCTCCCTCTCCAAGGTTTTCTTCTGGTCTTTCTGGACTTTCCTTACCATGGGCCTGTTAACACTGTTGCTGAGCCAACACAGGGGAGAGGGCTCACATCTGGAGCAGTTGGCAGAGCTCAGCCTTCACCTGCTTCCTTTGCTCCAAGTAAAGCCTCATTCCACTGCAAAGTGCTGTCCAGTATTTAGTCATTTAAGCTTTACAGTCCCTGATCCCTGTGAGGTGTGCATTTGAGGAAGGATGGTCCAATCATTTTCTTAGGACTCTTGTGACCCAGATTCAACTTTCTGCTTTGCCAAAGATTTCCAGCACAGCTTATTCTGTCTGTGCCTCAGTTGAAAGGCAGGCTAGGTATGCAGTTTATGGATGTTATATATTAACCCGCCACCCCAAATGTTCATGAGTTGAAGCTCACTTTATCAGATGCTATGAAAGTATGTGCAGAAAGCAGAGCATAAGAAACAGAGAGAAACTTGAATGCAAAAGACAAGAGGTGGGTGGGAGGTGAATGAGCAAGCAATAAACCTATAACAGTTGCAAATGGGATAAGAATCCATAGCCCCTGTTTAAACTGTACTTAACACAGTCCAGTCTGTGGATGATTTCTTGTCCTGAAATTTCTTGTCAAATTGGTTTTTAAAAGTTTGCAGTTTAAGAACAGCCATGGTCAGGTCAGAATTAATTTATTCTGTTATGCTAACTATAATTTAAACAGGGACTATGGATTCTTATCCCATTACCCAGATTAGTTTTTGTGACTGCTTTGTTTGCCTCTCCCAGTACTGCTCCCCACTTCCTCCTCACTTCCCCTTGTCTTTTATATTCTAATTTCTCTCTCCTTCTTATACAGTCTATCACAAAGAAACAACTTTCTTGGCAACCCCCACCCATCCCAATTTTAATGAAAAATGTCCAACCCATTCTACTAGTTGTGAGTTACAGTATAGAGAATTAGTACCTAATTAGTGCAACTTAAATGTTCAAATCCACAAGACTTTTTCCTAACATCAAACTGTAACATAATGTTCAATGATCTCATGTGACAGCTTGTCTCTTGCAGAGGAAATTTGACATTCTTGAGCAGAATACAGTGTACTTGACATTTTGGAATGACTTTGCTCAGCTCTCTGAAGCTCTGTGCATGTAGATTAGGATATGTTGTGAGTGTCCAGAGACTCTGGACCTGTCACATGAATGAATGTGGAAAATTTCATACTCTAATTTCTCCTTGGCACCATTTTTTTCTGGAAAATATGAAAGTCTTGCAGTGACTTCCAGAAGGTCTTTCTCAGGTTCCCTTCAACCTGAGTGACTTTATTTGCTCTTTTTTTTTGTAACTGACATGCTTTTGCTCTGCTATTGTGTACAAGAAGATGCAACATGCAAGAATGTTGAACAAGAGACTAAACTCTGTGTCCTATGGCAGCCCCCATACACGGGCCATGGAAGTGCAATGTTAATACTAGCTTTATCAAAAACCGGGAATCAGTATGCAATAAGTTCAGTGGTTTGTGCTGTGGCCACACAACTAAAACAACTCTTGTAACTGGATTTGGTTGAAAATGGAATCTGTATCCTGAAAGAAATTCCAAGAGGATGAGGTTGGTTTTGGACCTGACTTGGAATGAAACGTTGCATAATAGGAATTATATCCAAAATCATATATTCTAATATACTTAATTACAGTAAATTGTTCTTACTGTTCTAAAATAAAAGTCAAACTGTATCAGTTTGTTATATTACATTACAAATAAGTAAGCAAGATAGTTGAAATATGTTTTTCAATCACTTCCCATCAAGTACTTTAATGGAATTAGTATAGTCCAGTGAAAAAATTTAACAAATCAGTATTTTTCAATGGAAAACCATACTGCCAGAAAATTTTGGACAAATTCTATTTTGAATCGACTCATTTTCATATAAAAATATGTACATGGTCTTTAGACTATTCATCTCCACCCTCTAATGCAAAAGTGGAGCCCAGCTGCTTGTTGCTTTCCATACTAGTTTATGGGTTTATACCAATTTCTTAGCTCTATTTACAAATAAAGACTGAAAACTAAAAGCAGACATTTTGGTTTATTGTTCTAGATGCCTCACCTCTGCCAGAGGAGCCCAGGTCTTGGCTTTGGACAGAAATAAACTTCTGGAGGGAGAAGGTGAATTTCTACATGGGTAAGGCAGACCGGGGAGGGGAGGAGGAAAGGTCAAAGGGTTTTGTGGTGTGGAGCTGGGCTGACTGGAATGACCTCATTCTCCCATTAGCTTTTAACCTGGATTCATAACCCTGAGGCTTGTCAATGTCTGCTCTGACTTTCTTTCGCAACAAAACTTGAAATCATGGCTGGTTTCCAAGTATGAAACTTTCCCTGTGATCTAATATGAAACCAGATGTGCTCCTGTAATTCCCTGAGGCTGGATGAGGGTGAGAATCCCACCTTCGGGGGGAATTCCTGTCCCAGTTGAAATTAACAGAACTTTGTCCTGATGGTCAGGATTTCACACTTAAGCTCTAAGGCCCAGATCTAAAAAAGCTGTATGTGTGTAACATTGAATGTTAACGTGCCATTTTTTAAAGGGGTCTGGCTACTGTAATGCAATCCAGAACCCTGAGTTAGGCACCTAGGCTGCCCTGCAGCATGTGAAGAGAGCTAGCCACAAAACAGGAGCTACAAAAGCTGGTGTGGTGATGGGGGAAGCCCTTAAACTAGTCAATACAGAAATGTTGAGGAAAGCATGTACTGTATGTTTGACCTCTCTTTGGGGTGTAGGTTTCTAAGGTTGTTTACACAATGCAAATTAGACCTTTGCTGAGACATATCATGCCCACTCCACATGTGCCAGCTTCAGAACTGCAAGTAGTGGTATACTACTGTGGTACACGCACACTGCTACCCTTATGTAGCTATCATACTTCTCTGCCTTGCACTGTTTACAGTCTCTTACTCAAAGGTGTAACTGGCCAGGTCTGTGCCTTGGGCAGTGGCCAGAAGTGGTGGTGGTGCACTGGGCAGGGGCAGCAGCCAGAAGTCTGCTACTACTGGGGGAGATGTTACTTCCTTTTTTGTCACCAAAGCCATTTAGACACAAATTTTTGGCAGAAAAATAATGAGGTGACATTTCTCCCAGCAGAAGCAAATGACTGGTTGCCACTCCTGTGCTGCTGCTCTGTCCTGCCAAAGGTATGGCTCTCACAGCTCCCGACCTGGAACTCTGTCTCCTGAAGGCAGGTATTGAAGACCTGTTTTCAAAAATGGAGCAGGGTTCTCTCACATCTTCCACAAAGAAAATGTGCTAGGTTGGTAGCTGACATGCTCACCTAGCATTGGGAGATGGAGGTTCCATTCAAAATGATAACCCCTGTCTCCCAAGAGAGTACCTAATCCCCCAAAACTATAGTCTGTTCTGGGGTAGAGGACTATGCTCTCACTCCCCACTGTTGAAGTTGAGCCACTTTGCTTTAAAGAATGCCAGATTCATTAGGTCAGAAAGAAGGAGCAAAAATGAACATGACACTCTCTCCTAATGGTTAGAGCACTTCAGTAGTGTAACTTGAAGCGGGAGGGGAATTACTTTGGGCTCTGATTCAGAGGGGTGCCAGGATGGGAGCCCCCAGGAAGCTGCATTGCTGCTGCCACCAAAGCAACAGACTATGTTCAAGGAGTTTGCACTGAGGCAGCAGCAGCTTTTATCACTGCTGCAATGGCAACAGGCCCTGTGCAAAAAGGTAACTGCTTGCTCTTCCTCCTCCACCCTCTACCTCCCGTTCCCCTGGGCCACCTTGGGTACCAGCATTTTAAGTTATGGCTCTGAGGCATTCGTGTGGTAGAAGTCCTTGGTTGCAGTGCCTGCTCCAAATTCTGTCTGTGCTTTATCCAATCACTGTTAAATATGTTAACAGATAGCAGTGGCTGCCCCTGCGTTTGATGCCGAGCTTGGCTAGTAGTTGTGCTCTGAGTATGCCTCCTGGGTCAAGCTCCTTTGGGCAGAAAAACATACACGTCCCTAGTCTGTGGATCCCATGGGGCTTAGATACATTATATAAAGCACTGAACTGTTCTGCCCTGTCAAGCCTGAAGTTCTTGTTGGCATGCACAAAGGCAGAACTGGGGAGCTTTAGTGTGGAAAACTGGGGTGTCTGTGGGATTTAGGCAACAGGATTAGAATGCAGCTGAACGGGAGTTTTAAAGATCATACTATTAGATGTAGGTGCCAAATTTGTCAGTCTTCTTTTTTTTAAAATATGGCCCAAATATATCAGAAACAAATGTGAAAAAAATCCCAATGCACCATAATATCCTCGTCAGTATAATGCTACTGAAACCAAAATGACCCCACAGAACAGCATGAGCTCTGTAGTTGGGTCATTCCAGGAACTGATGCTATTTGTATTCCTACTTTCCCCACAGATTCACTCACCTAAAGGGACTGAGCTTCAAACTGTAGAGTGCTAGAACTCTGCCCTAGCATGAAGCTGAAAGGACTTTCTCCACGCTACTGGATACATTGTGGATTTGCACTTGTTAAAAGATCCAGAACTGGCCATCTACTCAGATGCCATAGCTTGATTTAAGCTCATTGGTTTTAAAATTGTGTTTGCGAGGAAACTGAATCTCCAAGCAAAGCTACAGGACTCCGAGTATTTCCAAAGGCTGCAGACGGAACCTGCTCACCAGATTCAATACCTCTGTGCACTGATGCCTGTAGAGTCTGGTTTGCCTGATGCTAGAGGTGAAGGAAGGGTGCAATGCTGCTTAGGCTAAAACTGTATACAAAATTTAAAGAAAAAAAATCATGTCACATATTTTTCCATTCTTTGCACTTCACCTGCCCCTGTTTGGGATGTATGTGCATTTTAGACACATTCAATAATTAAATAATTAAAAAGCATATTAATGCACAATTATATGGGTAAATGCATTTTATAATTATTTCTCAATCTAGATGTGTCAAATTTGCTATTAACAATTTGACTTAGCTGTACATGACACTTGGTTTCACTTCCCCATCAAATCCATCACTGTAATCAGTTCAGTACAACATCCCTGTTTATCTGCATTGGTAGGGTTCCAGTGACATCTAGTGTTACAAATGAAAATTGTGCATTATTACTGAGTATGTAGTAAATGCAAGCTTGATGTATATATATAGATGATATTTTATGACACCATATTTACCAATATACATACTATTTTTCTTCTCGTACACAACCTTTGGTAAACAATTTTAGAGTTCTTTGGGTTTCCTAAATTAGTATGTAGTTTTATACTTTCCTCCTGTAAATTACCTTCAAGGGTGAACCATTTTGCAGAAACTAAACCTGTTTTTCAAGTATAAGGGCTGCTTATGTTTTAAAGAAGACTCTTTTAGAAGTAGAAGCTAATGTGGCAATGTTTAACAGTATTTAGATAGCAAGTAGGACCTGAGAGGTCCTATTCCCTCAGTATACTGCATTACTCAGACTATTATTAAAACCATTGTGTCCGGTCTTAGAGTCAACATTTCAAAAGGCATTGAAAAATTGAAGAACGCTCAAGAGCTGCAAGAACTATTTGACATCTGTAAAGCTTATTTCACAGTGAGAAACTACAGAAATACAATTTTAGGTCAAAGATGGCCTGATAATTCTAAATAAAATCTAGCCAAGACAGGAATCATGAAATCCAATGAGGAAGAAGCTGAACTTAGATGAAATTCAGAGTAGATATAAGGTACACATTTGTAAACAGTGATAGCAATCAGCTTTTTGAACCATTTAATTGTAGGTCAAATTTGCTATCAGTTGACATTTGTAAATCAACAGGTTCTAGCAAAAACATTTTGAGGCAGAAATTATTATGTTTCTTTAGCCTTTTATGCTGGTCAGACTACATTATTATAACAGTACTTTTGTTTTTGAAAGCAATAAACATAGTTACCCTGGCACTAGCATTCCCTCTAAGCTGTGCGGCGTGCATGGCTGTCCAGGTGCACCTGGCAGCCCGGCATGGGTGCTCCTGTGCAGCCATGAACACCACACAGGTTAGAGGGAACACTGCCTGGCACAATGGGGTGAATACTTCTGTCTCTGCTTCAGTTTTTTGCTGTTCCTTCCTAAGCAGATTAAAATACCCTCTTCTATAATGGGCATGCCCATTACTCTGGTGGTATGTAGATAGCAAAGGAAAGGTTAGGTAGGTTCTGCACCATCCATGTGTGAGAGATATAGTAAAACTATGAAAATATAGATCTAAGATAAATGTCTAATTATGTCCCTTTCAAATAAATAAAGTTCTTTAGTTTTACAGATGTGCTGCTGAGGCCTACACCAAATGCTGACACAATCTGGCATTCTGTGGCCATCTTAAAGTAGAGGTAGGTGCTAGGATAACTTCCTGAAAACTGAACTCTTGTTTTTCTATTTTTAATGCTTTGAAGAGGTTCTTTGCAACAAAAGGTGTTTTAAAGGAATCTTCAAGTGATATTTAGACCAGGGCTTATCCACTTCAGCCAAGGTTAGAACATACAAGGTGCATCTACACAAGACTCTTTACAGTGCAGTAGTGTAGCTTACTGCGCAGTAAGCATGCACATCTGGTACACAAACAGAAGGGGGGAACTGTCTTGCTTGTGGGGCAGCTCCCAGACAGCAGGCCTGTGCAAAGTAGCTAGTATTCACTTGGTTTTCAGATATGGCCAATTCAGGGGATGGCAATTCGACTCAGGGATTCAAATCACTGTCCCAAATTGATTCAGCCAAATCTGATTCAGAGATTTGGCTGCTGCTGAATCAGCCGAATCTCTGAATCACACAGGCCCCATCCCTTACCTGCTCTCAATAGTTTCTCTGCCCACCCCAGCTGCTGCCACTGCTACCACTGCCTTGTGGTCCCTGCCACCACCAGGGGACCTGAAGGCTCCAGCTGCAGCTACCAGCCATCTGAAAAAGGCAGCCTTGCTCCCTGCTCCCTGGCTAGCTGCTTTCCTGGCTTGGAGCAGCATGCAGAGTCCAGGGACAGCACATGGCAGCTCTCTCACTGAAGTCTCTCCTTCCCCACACCATGGCTGCTAGATCCCCTGCCCCTGGCAGTGATGCCCAATGCCCCAAGCTTCTGCTGAGGCCCTGGTTGAGCCATACAGCAGCCAGAGGAGGTCAGGGCACCAGGTGTGAAGGCCAGTGGCTGAACACCTCCTCCTGCACTCCCCACTGTGACCGACCCCCTTGGACAGCTGCCCACGCACCCCCACCCCACTGCCCACCCTCAACACCATGCTAATGGTGGACAGTTCTCTCAAAAACACTTTATTGCCCTCACAGAAACAGACCCCACCTCCTGTATCCCTCCCCAACAACAGAACCCCCCCCACAACAGTGCCCCTCCACCAGTCATGCCACCAACCACCAATAAAACACCCTCTATGCTATATATATTATATTGTGTGTGTGCCCTTCTGGGTTGGGGGCACCTGGGGGGGGAGCCCAGGAATAGGCAGCCAACACCCTGGCCTTCAGTCATTCCCCCATGTGTGTGCACACTACGGTGAGCCCAGTGGTGAGGAGATGTGCCCAGTATGCAGTCCTGGCCTCACTGCAGGCAGGTCCTGCCAGCAGGTCATATGGAGCCAGGGCGAGTGCTGAGGCTGGGCCCAGGCAGGTGGGCTGGGTGTCAGGGGAGTCGGCAGGGTAGGGGCAGGGACTCCTAACTCATGGAGGCAGTGCTAGACCTCCATCCAGGCCCATGATGGGGGCTTTCTGCTGGTCAGCAAGTGGCTATCAGGGAGCAGGCAGGGCTGCAGTTGGAGGCAGGGCAGTGGGCAGCACAAAGATGATTGGCAGAGCCAGGATGGTGTCCAGCACCTGGAATTCCTCCACTGTTGCCTTCTCTGTCTTGGCTATATGCACAGCCTGCTGCTGCAGAAACTTTATGTGCCACTCCTCCAGTGCCAGGAGCCATGCCCTGAACACCTGGTCTGCCCACTCCCACACCTCCTCCTGGGCCACACCCCCAACCCACCATGCCTCCTGCTGGATGATGTCCTCCATCCATCAGACCTGTGAATCTGCCAGCCGCTGCTCTAATGCCATCACTAGCTGCTTCAGGAGGAGGGTTCAGTCTTGGGTCCTCCTCTAGCAGAGCTAGCACAGTTGCAGGGCCCTGATGAGGGTGGTGGTGATCTTGAGCCATCACTCCAGTTGCCAACTTCAGCCTTTTCCTATGTGCAGCTGAAGGACCTATAGAACCACAAGAAAGAAGCTGCTTGTGAGAGTTTGCAACATTTCTCAAATAAGATGCTCTGTACCAGGGGGCCATGCATTGCCTGGTCTCAAATTGGGGCATTGTGTGTGCACAGGTGTCCACAGATCATAGTAAGTTGTCTGGGAAGGCCCAGGCCCAGGTGGCCACTGCCTGATCCCCCTGTCCCTGCTTGCTTCCCAGGGGCCAATGGCATGCTGGGTGCTGGCCACAGGCAGCCTGGCTCCCTCATCCCATTCCCAGGCCAGGACAAGCCTGGCTCCTGGCAGCAGTTGCTGCCATGGTTCCAGACCCACATTCCACTACCCTCTTCTCCTTTTGCAGGCCAGCATGTCTCTTGTGCTGCTGCCAAGCCCAAGGCACCTGAACTCAGGGGCATGGGCTCCCAGACAACTGGGATGCGGAGCTGCCTACGCCACTGTCTTCCCCATAGAGGACCTCTCTGGGGATGCCATGTGGCCAGTCTCCCACCCTGGGCTGGCTCTGTGGCCCAAGCCAGCCTCTGCTGTGAGAGTTCTGGGTGCAGCACAAGAAGCTTTTTCCGTGGACTGAGAGGTGTCCAACCCACTATACCCTGCTGCTGGTGCATGGTATCCCAGGCACACCTGCACACCTGGAACAGGGCACTGAACTTTGATGAAGTGGCAGGCAGCCTTGCAACCTCCACTGCCACCTGGAGGGTTACCTGTGGCTGCGCTACATGTCTCTGTCCCCTGCAGCCAAGGAGGACATCACCACCAGCATCAACACATACCTTGCCATGTGAAAGGCCTGTGCCTGACTAGCTGTGTGGAGGGGGAACCCAGGGGCCAGAGGAGCATGGGTGGGTGAGGTGGGAAGGAAGGGCTGGGGCCGGAGGCGGGGGACCCAGGGCTGGGGCAAGGCCTGGGCCAGGGCCAGGGGCAGGGGACAGGGTGGGGAGGGCCTTCCCCAAGTGCAGGGCTTATCACATGGGTGGGGATGGCATATCTAATGGCTTGGGTTGGACTCCACTGGTGGCAATGGCATGTGGCTTCTGTCAGTATCCTGGGTCAGAGAGGCATGGTGTGCATTGCCTGGGCAGGTGCCCTGTCTGGGGAGGAGCTGGTGCTGCTGGCAGCTGGTAGCTGGCAGCTGGTAGTGACATGGCTGGTTGGGTCTTGTGGCTGGGGCTGAGGCTGTGGACCTGGCAAGACAGGCACTGGCGCAGATTTCCAGAGCTGTTGGAGGATGCTGGGGATAAGGAGTTTGGTGGGACAGGTTTCTGGTAACCAGAGGGGCCATCCCCAAGTAATACTTCACTACAGGTGCCAGGCTGTAGTGGAGCCTCAGGCAGGCTGCCTGTGCTGCAGTACACAGCATGGCTGTGGCCTGGGTTCTAGGGCATGAGGATGGTTTCCAGTTGCCACATAATGGGCATGGACTTGCAGGCTGTCCCAGACTGATGGTTGTAGTGGTGACCCACTGTGCCCACAAGGCCTTGACCTTTATGAAGCACTGGCTCACCAACTGGTTGTGCCTGTGCTCCTGCATATGGCCTGACAGCCCCTCATAAATGTTCATGTTTGAGCACCTGCCCTATGCGAACTGCCTTAGCATGTCAGCCTCACCCCACAGCATCATGAGGTCTCCAGTTTCCTCCAGTGACCAGTTGGGACCCAAGAAGGTGGCATGTGGTATCAGTAAGGAGGCTAGTGTGGCTCCTGTGACAGCTGTCTGGGCCTCCATGTGGTTGTCCTGTTGCTATTGGGTCTGTCAGCTGCCTGCAGTGCCCAGCAGAAGGGCACAGAGTAGGATTGGCAGCTGTAAGGTGAGGTGGTGCCAGGCAGCAGCTGCAGGATCTGGGCAGGCTGCTAGAGGTTACCTGTGACCTGCAGAAACTGGCCCCAGTGGCCAAGAGCTGACTGCAGCTGGGCCTGGATGCTGGCAGGTGCTTGCTGCACCCTGCGGGGCTGGACGGTGCGGTTCTGGCAACAGTTCAGCAGTGTGGTGACAGGGAGCTGCACCAGGGTGTAGGTAGGCTGGCTGAACTGGCCTGCAGCCTGTTCAGGGAGACGTGTGTGACCATAGGCTGCCTGCATGTGCCCCAGGGCTCCACCGTGCCTGCAGGCTTTTAAGACCCTAGGGCTGGGGCTGCCATAGAGATGGCCCAGCCCTGGGCCAGGAGAGGCTCCCAGCCCCAGGGCTCTGTTTTTTGCATGGATGCACCTAGTGAGGTGCTTCAAGAAGGGGTGAACTGGAATGATCAGAGAGATGGAAATAAAGGCCGAAGGCCTGGCTACTTAGGTCATCATGACAGATACAGTAGATTGAAGTCCCAAGACCATGAGATTGATTGCCTCGAAATAAAGAAGTTATAAGGCTGGATACCAGCCTTGACCACTTGGTATCCTTGTAGCAGGAATGCCTGCTAGTGTGAAGCACTGTCAACAACCACCAACTGGTCTCTGACTGTAGTCTTTTCTTCTGTTACACATACCTCTGTAGACAATGGGAATTGAATAGTTCTAACTCTCTTTTTTTTATTATAAGTCACTTATTTTTCCTTGCTTCTATTTTTACCTTTTGTAGTTTAGTTTTTGTTAGCTTAGGGTATGAAAGTGTGATTGAGTATCTGTTTGTATGAATTAGCACATGCACAAACCCAATTGCCAAACAATTTCCTACATGTAAATCACTGTTACATCTCCAGAATAACTGAGTTGTGTATTGAAAGTGTTGCGAAATCATCCAAAGAAACCAACCTGCCCGCTATGAATGGTTAAATGACAGTTGTGACACTTCTGCTCCACCAAATATCTTAGAAAAGTCTGTATCTGGTTTTGCAGGACTGTAGGGAGAAGAAACACATTTATCACACTACAACAGTTAATTTAAGGAACTTGAACACCTCACTTGGCCTTGAGATTTGGATATAGACATATAACCAATTATTTGGTTCCAGTAGTATAATACTTAAATGACTACAAGTGGTGGTGTAATTAAGGCAGGTGAATGGGACAGGAGCCCCAGGCACCGAGTTTGGGGGCAGTGAAAAACAGTGGCTGCTTCTGACAGCTGTGTAATTGCAACTGTGACTGTGATGGCAAATGAAAGTCATCCTTGCCTCTGTGCCCCAGGTGCCTTGCTGTGTCCTTACACTGCTCACTTTCACAGCTAAGAATTCTCTAACTTCATAAGCAGCTGCCTCCTTGAACTGCCTGATGTAGGACTTACAAGGAATGGGTGGCTGTTATTCTAATTGGTAATTTTACTAGACTGATACCTTAAAGCTAATCTTGCTGCCAATTGGATTGTTTGATCTGATTTTGACATTCACTTGATCACTATTTAACTCTTAATTAATCTAATAGTTTTGCCTTAATGATGTCCTAATGATTTGAGTTTTTATTTTACTAACCTGTAGCAGAAAGATTCTGGGTGCATCTACATGTGTGCTTTACTGTAGAATTGCCTATTTAGCTCAGATGTAAAGCGTTATTGTCTATATGTGTACCCATATCAGGGCAAAGTAAATGAATTAACTCCACCTTAGGATAGTACTGTCTTGGACAAGTACTATCCTACAGTGGTGTAATTTATGTCACTGCAACACTCTACTCAACACTACTCTACTCTACTCTCAGGCCTTCACTCTTCAATGTATTTATAAGTGATCTGAACTCTGGTGTCAGAAGCGGACTAAGTTTGCTGATCGTAGCAGGGCACTAAGGTGCCTGCTACTTGAAGAGCAGGAATGGCCACCCAGGTGCCAGTAGCCAGGGCAACCAGGAAGAGTTAGGGGCCCTCACCTGTTGAGTCAGCTGACTGGAAGGAGCATACCTGACTCCTGTAAAGCACAGGCTGGAGGCCAAGAGAGGGGGTTCTTGGCTGGTGGTGAAGGAGAAGGAGTGCTGCCTAACTAAGTAAAGGGGAAAGGCCTGAACATGAGCAGTCCATTATGCTGGTGAAGGATGGAGCACCTGTGGAGTGTGACTCAAAGGAGGTTAGCCGAGCATTTTAGCTTTGTGTTATAGCCCAGGGGCTTGTGTTATTGTTTGTGCTGTTACACCGGAGGACCAGGAGAGGCTATAAGGGGATGGAGGAGGCCTCATAGAGGAACCACAACAGTGTGGGAGTCCCAGCCCCCGAGAGAGAGAGTGGGCGGCGTGCGAAGCCCCCGAGAGAGAGTGGGCAGCGCAAAGGTATCCAGTAAGACTGAAGAATGTCCAGTACATCCGCAAGGCTTGGGGTGTGGTACAGGGATGGTTGGAGCCATGCATAGCCCATAAGGCTGGGGTGCACCTGAGCCCCATTCCAGAAAACGGACCAATGTAGCACAGGAGAACCGTAGCCAAGAAGACTAAAGGTAGCCTCCTGTAGCAGGGCACTAAGGTGCCTGCTACTGACAAACAGTAATATGGGGTCAGCTGCCAGTCACCAGGGCAGCACAGGTGTGGGTTGCCGAGACAACTAGTTTGGTTAGCTGACCAGAAGGGGTCAGGGCCTGGCCTATATAAACAAGCCAGGCTGAGACCAGAGGTCAGTTCCCCTCGGGCAGTTGAGGAAGGTGGAGCTCTGCTGGAGCAAGCAGAGCAGAGAAGCCTGATGGTCTGAGCGGTTTCTGCATGAGGATACTGGGTGGAGGAAACCCTAGTATGGATATGAATGAAGGTTAGCCAGTCTGGCTTGGAATTTATGTTGTAGCATAGGAGTGTGAGTTTTTTGTTTTGTTGTTGTGTAATACCGGAGGACCGGGTGAGGCTGTAGGGGGTGGAGGAGGCCTCATAGGAGCTCCCCAGTAGTGTGGGGGTTCCTGGAATCAGAGAAGGAGCCGTGTTTTGGGGTGTATCGACCCCGGCCCCAGTGTGGGCGCAGGCAAGATGCCCCAGTGGGGCGCAAGACTCAGAAAGGGGGTCTGGAGGCCAGGCATGGCTATGGCCACCTAAACCTCGATTGTGGGAAGCCCCAGTGGGGCATAAGACCTGAGAAAGGGGTCTGGGGGGCCAGGCACGGCTACGGCCACCTGAGCCTTGATTGCGGGGAATTACGAGGCAAGGCCCCAGTGCGAGCGGGGAATTGCGAGGCAAGGCCCCAGTGTGGGCGGGGAATCACAGAGACAGGTCCCAGTGTGGGCAAGAGCATGGAAGACAGGTCCCAGTGTGGGCGAGAGCTGTGAGGGAAGCGAGGAGGCACCCGTGAGGGCACAGGCGGGCAATGGAGATGAGCCTGGGGACCCGTGAGGGCACGAGTGACTGTAGGACTCATGTGTAGCTCCAGAGGTCGGAGTGCACCAGGCAACTAGACAGAGCCAAGATACATCAAGGCACCGTGCCAAAGAGGGTAAAAAGGCAGCCTCCCTTTAACAATATTACCATCAAAGACATGGTGAGCGAGATAGTGAGGGTGCAACTGAAACCAATTTGGCACGGTAGGTAGGGGGCGCCAGGGGAGTTCATGGCACCCCTAGGTCCTGTCCTGCCACACCTCCCCATAATACACATAAGACCAAAGACGTGGCATGTGAGATTGCGAGGTACAGATAGGCAGCTTGGCATGGTAGAGAGGGTAACTAGGGGGGGAGCACGGTGACCCCAAGGTTCCTGTCCTGTCACACTGATGACACCAAACTATAGGAAAGTGCAGTTACCTTAGAGGATAGGCTGGCAATCCAGACCTACATTGACAGGCTTACAAGGTGGGCGGAGCAAAACCTGATGGCATTCAACACAGAGAAATGCAAGGTGCTCCACCTCAGGAGAAAAAAACCCCACACCACATTTATAGGCTTGGCAGTGCTACATTTGCTAGCACCACAACCAAAAGAGACTTGGGGGTCATGACTGACCACAAGATGAACATAAGCTGCCAATGTGATGCCACAGCCAGCAAAGCAAACAAAACTCTTGCTTGCATCTACTGATGTATCTCAAGCAAGACCCAGGAAGTCATCCTCCCACTTTACTTGGCCTTGGTGAGGCCACAGCTGGAATACTGTATCCAATTCTGGACTCTGCAGTTCAGAAAGGATTTGGAGAAGCTGGTATTTCAGCTGCGGTATTAACCAGGTGGAGAAGCTGGTATTCCTGGTTAAGAGATTCCTGGCCATGCAATACTGGATGTTGACTAGAGATGGAAGCCCATCAGCAATGAGATGCAGAATAGCTATCATATAGATGGAAAAGAGAGTATTGGTGCAATCACACATCTTTGTTTGATTCCAGTTCAAATAGTGAAGTCATCTATCTTTGAGCTGTTGCTGTCTGCAAAATTCAGGTCTGTGAAAATGTGAATACATGACAGTGAGGATTAGAGGCCATGGGAGACAATAGATGTGAGACAGGTAGATGGGTGGGGCAAATGGGGGAATGTCGACCTGGTCACAGAATGTAGCTGGTGAAATATAGAGAGGTTACCTGGGGTTATCAGATGGCAGGTAGGTTATAATGTGCTATAAATCCAATGTCTATAGTCCATGATTTTTTGTATCCAGTAGGTTGAAGTTCATGACTGGTGAAGTTCATAGACTGGTCTATGAAAGGTGTTTTGTAAATTCCCTTGAGCATTCAAACTGAGAGATAAGGGAGAGAGTGGTTGTCTTGTGAGAAGTGTGCACCCACAGATAATTGGGTACTTTTGTCTTTGATAGATTTTTGGTGTGTGTTCATTTTGGTATGCAGTTGTTGTTTGTAACTCTTACATATTTTCCATCAGGGCATTTAGTGCACTGGATGAGCTGTATTACATTTCTGGAGGTGCAAGTGTAAGATCCAGAAATGGCAATGGTTCTGTTATTGGGTGTAGTTATTGTGGGGATGGTGAAGATATGCTGACAGGTCTTATATTTCTTGTCCTGGCATGGTCTGGTGTGGTTTGGGCCTTAGGTTTGTTTCTAGTGATGAGATTGGTGAGCTTTGGTGTTTGTTTAAAGGCTAGAATGGGTTGTTCTGGAAAGATATCTTTAAGAACTAGGCCTTCTTCTAGTATGGGTTGCAATTTTTTGAGGATTTTCCAGGGAAGGATGGTATGTCATAGTGCAATTCATGGGGATTTTCTGTTTGTACAGCAATTCTTCATGTGGCATCTGGGTGGGTCTTTCAAAAGTGCAATCTATCTTTATGGAGGACTGTCCTTGTTACGTGAAAGCCCTTTTGAGATTTGTGAGGTGACAATCACGAGTTTTCTCCTCAGTGCAAATTCAGTGGTATCAGAGGGCTTGGCTGTATACTACAGCTTTCCTGGTGTGCTTAGGGTAAATGGTGATTCTGTGCAGAAAGGCATGTTGGTCTGTGGGTTTGTATGTGATGGTTTGTATTTTACCATTCTTAATATTGATCATGGTGTCTAAAAAGGAATGTTGGTACTGGAGTATGTAAGAACTAGTCTGATGGAGGGGTGATGATCATTAAATTTGTGATGGAAATCAATCAGAGATTGAAGGTTTTCATCCAAATGTTGAAGATGTCATCTATATATCTTAAGTATAGCATAAGGTTGGTAGTGCAGTTCTTGAGGAATTCTTCTTCCAAGTGGCCCATGAGGTTGGCATACCATGGGTCCATTTTGGTGCCCTAGCTGTGCCCATGCTCTGGAGGAAGTGTTAGTTGTTGAAAATGAAGTTGTTGTGTGTGAGGATGAAATATATGGCTAGGGACAGAAGTTACACATAAACCAGTTTAAATGATCAGAAACTGCTTTAAATCTGTAACACAACAGAATCTCTGTGCACATCAAACAGTTTCAAAATGGCTGAAGCTGTTTTAAGATAAACCTGGTTGAATGTAGTATCAGACTTAACTGCTGTGGGTCAAACCAGTTGATGAAACTTCCATCCCAGACCCCTTCCTGATCCAAGTTAAATTACAGTTCCCCAGGATCCCAGCATGCTTTCCAGCCCTGAGCTGGGCTGTGCTGCCTGCTCCAGAGGGCAGGGCTGGACTTACCCCTCTGCTCCCTAGCAGGAGGCATGAGGGCATGGTGGGGGGAGGGAGGGTGGCAAGCCCAGCTGGGGATGCAGCCCAATCTATGAGGGGGGAGGGGTGTGGACTGTCCCCTTCAGGCAAAGCCGGGGTCAGGTCTGGGACCAGGGAGTGGGGTTAAACATCCCTTCCCCACCTCAAACTTACTGCTGGCGGCAACTGTGGACTACAAATCCCAGAGGGACCTGGAAGGAGGAAGAGGAAGTGATGAGCAACTCTGCAGAGTCCTGTTGATGTAACTCTGGACTGAAAATCCCAGAGACTTCGGGGCAGTAGGAAGAGGAAGTGAACACACAGTCAGCAAGCCAGGCTCTAGCATCCCCCAGCTTCTGGCCTGAACCACTGCAAGCAGGTGGCTGCATTTCCTGAATCAAAGGTTCATTTCATTTCTGTTTCATAGATTTAATAGATTTCATAGATTTTTTTTTTTTTTAGGGTTGGAAGGGACCTACCTCAGTAGATCATTAAGTCCAACCCTCTGCCCTGGTCAGGAAAGAATGCTGCGGTCAGATGACCCCAGCCAGGTGTTTGTCCAGTCTTTTCTTAAAGACCTCTAACATAGGGAAGAGTACCACCTCTCTTGGGAGCTTATTCCAGATTCTGGTAAGCCTTACCATAAAGAAGTTATTCCTAATGTCTAGTCTAGTTCCAATTTAATCTGTGAAGCTTAGACTAACCTGCAAAGACTGAATTAATTCAGCCTTGGGCTTTTTGACTGTCTGTACCTAGCCTGTAAGTTCAGTGTTATCTTTAGCTCTGAACTCTGAGTTGTAGTCTTGCCCTTATAGATATGAAAGGTAGTCTTGGTTGCCATCCTGGTGTGGGATGTTGGTATATAAGCTGGTAATATCCATGGTGGCCAGGAGAGTATTGCTGGGAATGTGGTCTATGTTTTTAAGGTTTTGTGGAAAGTCTGTTGTGTCTTGGACAAAACTTGCTCTTTGGGTGACATAAGGTTTAAGGATGGGTTTGATGAAATTTGATATTTCCTTGATTAGGGTTCAATGGTTGGATAGTCTAGAGCTGCCTGGGTTCCTTTGTTTGTGGATTTTGGGGAGCATGTAAAAATGTGGGTAGCGGGGGGGGGATCAAATTCTGTAGTTTTTCTTGTATTCAAATGGAAATGATTTGATGGTGGCTTTGAGTTTTAAGATGAAAGGGGAGTTGGATCTTCTAGTTTTTCATAGTAGGGTTAGAGAGTTGTCTACTGGCTTCTTTTATGTAGTCTTCATGACTAGGGTAACTTTAACTCCTCCTTTATCTGCTGGTTTTATTACTAGTTGGTGATTGGAACTTAGAGATTCTGTGGCCCTTCTCTTTGAGAGGGAGAGGTTGTTTTGGTGGTGTTTGTTGTTAATTATTTCATTGTTCATTCTTTCCCTGAAGCAGCCAATATAGCAGTCGAGGTTTGGATTTCATCCACTGTGTGGTGTTCAATTTGATGTTTTCTTGGGGTCTTTTTTTTTTCCATTTTGGCTTCTATTCCATTCAGGAGAATACATAACACCAGCAGACTCTCTATATCCTGAAGAAGGGTATTTGTGCCCATAAGCTTGCAAAGAACATTTTTTCCAATGATTTAATTGGTTTAATAAAAGATACCACATTTACCCAAAGAACCTTGTCTGCCTATATCCTTAGACCTACATAGCTACAACTAACACCCCTGCAAATATTTTAGACATTTTTTTGGATTACAGATACAGTTCAGGACAAGGAATTGCATACAGAAAGTCCTCAGATGTGTGTCTTCAATTTTGATACTTTGCAATGTCATTAAGCAGCAGAATAGTATATTCAAGCTGGGCTATGATGGGCTGCAAAAACAATTTGAGCTATCTCATGTCTTATTAGAAGTTTGCAACCCTAATTTAATGTTATGGATACTTTTTGATTAAATTAGATTGACTAAGAAAAAACACACCTCCAAAACTGTATGGGGGACATGACTTTGCCATTATGTTCCTAGAGGCAAACTCGTGTAAAAAGTGACTTAAACACTGGTGGAAGATGCTGAATTGTCAGCCTGAAGAACTTTTTATCCGAAGAACACAGAAATAAGTCAGGCTGGCTGGGGGCTAGAATTTCCAGACTGAATGATCAATATACCTGACCTCTACTGATCACGGAAGACCATCAGTGCTGTGCTGGTCTTAATTTTGCCCCTCTCATATTTCCTGGATGATCATAGTTACAACATCACTTCAACATGGCCTGAAATTCTTTGCAAATACTTAGGGTGTTTTAGTTTCTTAACCAGGTCATCCACCTTCTAACTCTTTGCATAAAGCAAATGATTGGTGTTGTAATTCTTTACTGGGAATGTTTGACGGTTCAGAAATATCATGCAGAAACCTCATAACAGCGGTGGAGCTCTTCAAATAGTATAAAATCACTCTCAGAGTAACTCTATGAAAGTATTCAACACATAAATAGAAAATAATTGGCCTTACAGTTATTTTCTGAATTATTTAATGGGAATGTGTGTCCAAATCACTCTCTTTTTAATTTGTACTCCAACTTGTTTTGTTTTGGGCAAAATAACTTTGATTTCCAGCTTCTCAACTAGTTCTTTAGCATCAGTCAGGATGCTTGCAAATCCCTTATCAGAACAATAGGTGACAAGGAGATCATTTGAGGCTTTCAGACAATATATATTCTATACAATATCCGCTTGAGCTTCTTGGAATATTTTAATTGCAAAATTGACTTCATAAACTAGCACCAGTACACACAAATTTATAGTTGCAGATTTTATGAGGCAGCTATTTGGAATTTCTTGAAATACTGTTTTTTGCTGGAATTTTTAGGGTTGTATCACCCAAAACTGAAACTAAAGCATTACAGACTTTTGAAATGTGGTGCTGAAATGCATGTATCATATGAACTTGGTGTTCCCATCTTGAGTGTTTGGCAACATTACATCCCAGTACGGCTAGGCTACAAAAACAAAAACATAGTAAAAGCATTTTTAACCATTTTGAAAAATTAGTACAGTTTCAGTGCAACAACTTGCAGAATCCTTACACAGATGCTGAAGGAATGTGCATTGCATGGAACAAAACACTAATTATGGGTTCCAAATCCTCTTTTGAACTCCACTATATTTTGTCTGTCTTTCATCCTTGTTTCATTGTCTTAGATTTGACCTTTGAAATCGGTGAGTAAAATTCCCATTTCTTAATGGTTCAAAGTAAAGGGAGCAGGGGGGTGCAAAAGCCCCCATGGCTTACCAAAAGCATCCAGGAATGTCTTCTAACTAAAAGGGAGGTGTACACCCAATGGAAGGGAGGGGCCATCACTAGGGAGGATTATACTGTGGTTGCTCAGGGATGCAGGGGAGCAGTCAGGAAGGCCAAAGTGGAGATGGAACTGGGACTATCTTGCCTGATCAAGGACAATAGTAAAGCCTTTCTTAAATACATAGAGGGTAAAAAGAAGGTACCAGGTAACGTGGGGCCCCTGCAGAACACGCTTGGAAATTTGTCGTCGCACCAGATGACAAAGCTAACCTATTTAATGACTTCTTTGCCTCCATTTTCCTGAGCAGGGACCGGATTAGCCCCCCCACTGGGCTCCCCTCAGGCCCCAGGGGAGGCGCACCTAAGCCAAGGGTCAGTGAGGATTTAGTCAGGGAACTTCTGGAGGGACTGGATGTATTTAAATCAGTTGGTCCGAACGATCTCCACCCCAGAGTACTGACGGAATTAGCCGAGGTCATTGCGGGACCCCTGGCATGGCTTTATGAGCACTCGTGGTGCTCTGATGTGGTGCCAGAGGACTGGAAGAGGGCCAGTGTGGTTCCCATCTTCAAAAAAAGGAGGAAGGAGGACCTGGGGAACTATAGGCCACTTAGTCTTACCTCGATCCTGGGTAAGCTTTTTGAGAGAATTATTTTGGCACATGTCCATGAGGGGCCAGTAGGGGAGATTATGCTTAAGGGCAACCAACACGGGTTCATTAGAGGCAGGTCCTGTCAGACCAACCTGGTGGCCTTCTATGACCAAGTCACCAAATCCTAGGATGCAGGGGTAGCAGTGGACATAGTCTTTCTGGACTTTTGGAAGGCCTTCGACACTGTCTCTCACCCTGTTCTCATTAAAGAACTGGGGGACTGTGGTGTCGACACCTACACAGTCAAATGGGTCACCAACTGGCTGGAGGGCTGGACCCAGACAGTGGTAGTGGATGGGTCATTTTCGACCTGGAGGAATGTGGGCGGTGCAGTTCCGCAGGGCTCGGTCCTTGGGCCTGCACCGTTCAGCATCTTAATCAGTGACTTGGATGAGGGAGTAAAAAGCACCCTGTTCAAATTTGCTGATGACACTAAGATGTGGGGCATGTGGGCATGCTAGAAGGAACAGGCTACAATTGGACCTAGACAGGTTACAGGGGTGGGTGGAGGAGAATAGGATGGGATTCAACACTGACAACTGCAAGGTGATGCACCTGGGGAGGAAGAACCAGCAGCATACCTAAAGGCTGGGGAACTCCCTTCTCATCAGTGCAGAGGCAGAAAAGGATCTTGGAGTTATCACTGATGTCAAGACGAACATGGGCCGGCAGTGTGGGGAAGCAGTCAGGAAGGCCAACCGCACCTTGTCATGCATCCACAGATGCATCTCAAGCAGATCCAAGGAGGTGATCCTCCCCCTCTATGCAGCACTGGTCAGGCCGCAGCTGGAATACTCTATCCAGTTGTGGGTGCTGCACTTCAAGAGGGATGTGGACAACATGGAGAGGGTCCAGAGGAGGGCCACTCGCATGATCAGGGGGCAGCAGGGCAGGCCCTACAAGGAGAGGCTATGGGACCTGAACCTGTTTAGCCTCCAGAAGAGAAGGCTGAGGGGGGATCTAGTGGCCATTTACAAACTAGTCAGAGGGAACCAGAAGGTATTGGGGGAGTCTCTGTTCCCCCAAGCACTACCAGGAGTGACTAGAAATAACAGTCACAAGCTGGCAGAGGGTAAATTCAGATTAGACATCAGGAGGCGCTACTTCACTGTCAGGGTGTCTAGTGAAGTGGTGCTGACTCCTACCCTGGGGGTCTTTAAGACAAGGCTAGACAATCACCTTGCTGGGGTGTTTGACCCCAGTACTCTTTTCTGCCATGGCAGGGGGTCGGACTTGATGATCTGCTCAGGTCCCTTCTGACCCTACTATGAAACTAAACTTTTATCATCCCAGCACTGGTAGAATCTATCGTGTTCAAAAATCCAAAGAAATCTTCTTTTATCTTAATGCTGCTTTCTCACAACTTCATTCCTTCTTCTGCAGAAACGGATCTAACAAACTTCATTAGGTCTTGTTTATTAGTGTCTTTGCTGCAGCCAGATATAATAGAATAATACTTGGTAGTTTTCAAGACCAGAAAAAAATTCCTTCTTGATTATGTTTCTAAGAATTTGAATAATTTTATTTTGAATATTTTTACCCAGGTGATAATAATGAATTCCTTTTTGGGTAACTCATTAGGGATGTGCTTTCATCAAGGTCAATCAAGGTCAAATTTCTCACAAACTTAACATGTTCCTATTGGGATGAATAGAGCATGTGTATTGAACCCCATAGGGAAATGCTTTCTATTCAGTGCAGTGTACTCACATCAAAAGTGTTTCCAAAATCTTGCCAATCTTCTATCAAAGAATGAATTTGAAGTTGGTTTTCTTATCAATAATGAACAAAAATAATAATCTTTATGAATAGTGTGAGCTTGCTTTGGTCTAATTTCTAATCCTCCTTACATATGATGACTATATGATTTACTGATTTCTCTTCCTTCACTAGAATAATCAGTATGTTCATCCAGTGTTGAATACCACTCCTAGCTAAAGCAAAATCTCCAGAGTTAAACAACTTTCAGATATAAAGAACATCAGATGAAGTAGAATTAAGCTTTCTCTATTTCAATACTTTTTTTTTTTTAACCATTACTATCCAATGGAAAATTCTTCCAAATTGTATCTACTGGCCCAGAATTCACAAGCAAAAGACAAACACTGTCTTTGATTACTGGCCATGTTAGCAGGATTTTTCTAAGCACTAATGCTCACTTTCATCCTTTGTAGATTCCTCTGTATTACTTGAATACATGTATAATTGCATCATGATGATGTTAATCAGAGACAGATACACATTCACAGACGATGGTGTCTCATGGATGATAACATTTTCTTCTTCTTCGTTTCTTTCATACCTATTACAACTAGTATGAGAGACAAAAACCTTCTTCATTGAGATTATTTTAAGAAGTAAGAGCAGTGACTTTTTGGTTAGATGAACATCCATGACTGGTAGATTTCAATGTATTCAATGGAATTAAAATGGTTTATTTCAGAAATCTTAAACACACTTGATTGTTTTGCAGTATTGGATTCTATTTCAGCTTTCCTTTTGCAGTCCTTAGTTCCAGAAATAAGTTTTCATTTTCACAAAAGACTGTCCCCATCAGTTTCAGTTTTAGCCATGGTGATTGATTCTGTCACTGAAGATCATTAGCTAACTGTGGACACAGCTAATATAAGAACTTCTGAATAACCAAATACAACTGATTTATCCAGATAGAAAGCACTGTGTATTGCTTCCTGGCATCTGACAGCAGTTTTCACAACATTGCCAATTTTAACAGAAATATTTTATTACAAGCAAATAATAACTGTTTTTCATTTCTGAATATTCCTTTTTGCTGTCTATAACTTCTCCCTAAGGTAGGTTTGCCTACCTTGTAACCCAGTCTAACAGTTATGTCTGAGAATGCTTTATTCTCTGTTCCTATTCATTCCCTGCCTAATTAGCAAAGAATCGGTATGTTGCCAGTACGGTGCCAGTTACCATAACACAAACATTTAGTCAGTAGGAGCTAGAATGAGACCAATACCAAAATTCACACAGCTAATTTTTGACATATCTGGATGTATGCAAGATAACTCTTTTTTCCCATTGTACAAGTTTGTCTATATTTTACATCCTGAAGTATGTAACTTAGGAAATGTATAAACTTGTAAAAATTTATTTTCTCATCTAAATGTCAAACAGAATACAGCTGAAGGGATACTAGTAAATCTTTTTGGCCTTAAAGGCTAGGGACAGACACTCAAAAAGCCTAAGCCTCAATTGATTCAATCTTCAGTCTAACCTGCCTAGAGACTGAATCAGTTTGTAACCACACAGACATCCCCTCTGGACTGAAAACAATCCAGCACGTGCCTGCAGTGGCTCAGGCTAGAAGCCAGAGGGCATTAAAGCAGCCCCCCCCCCCTTCCCTTTCAAAGTGCTGAGCTTAGGTGGGGCATGGCCAGGCCCAGGCAGGATGCTCTGATTAGGGAGGGGTTCCCCGCCTTCTTGATAACAGAGCATTTATTAGTTCTATCATTAGCATTTAGCACCCCATCAGAAAACAAAGCCTCACTCATTAGTTCAAGCTCTTCTTAAACAGCTTTTTCCAAAGGAAGGAACACATGCACATTAGCAGCTGACCTGTTGATTAGCTCCAAAAATCCCTAACCTGACATTGTCCTGTCTGCTTTAGACAGACACCTCTCAGCATTAGCTAGCATACTACATGCTGGCTACAGTCCCTGTTGTGGGAGAGAGGAGGAAGGGATCCCTGCTTAAGCAGCGAGTGGGGAGTGGGGGGGGAGGGAGGCATGGGGAAGCCAGGCAGACCCTGTTGTGCCTACAAGTCTCTGCTGGAGCTCCAGCCAGGGAGCAGAGGGGAGGGGCCTGCTCAGCCCAGAAAGCATGCTGGGATAGTGGGGGAATCTGATTTAACTTAAACCAGGAAGGGGTCTAGGACAGATATTGCATATACCGGTTTGATCCAAATCAGTTAAGTCTGATACTACTATATATTCAACCAGGTTTATGTCAAACCAGCTTCAGCCATTTTCAAACTGGTTTATGTGCACTGAATGTCCATTCTGTTACAGATTTAAACCAGTTTCTAATCACTTAAATTGTCTTATGTGTTATGTCTGTCCCTAGCAAAAAGCATCTCTTGCTTAAACAAAGGTCATATAAAAATTTAACCATTAGCACAGACATGGCTAGTAGGGCTGTGCGAAATGCCTGCATTTTGTTTCAGTTTCAGATTCGGCATTTCAAATCATTGTTTCATTTTGTTTCGGCTGAAACTGTTTCAAGTTTCAATGCTGTTTCGACACGGTTTCGGTGTTTTGGCCATAGGCTATAATGGGGAATGACTAAAATACCTATAACATTGTCCTTCTTTGCCTGATTCTGATGAAAACTGCAGGAATGGTAGTCTCTTCTGAACGCATGAAGCCTGCCAACCTTCAAAGAAATAGGTGCAGGGGTTTCTGGGACACTTCACCTCAAGGTGCTGAGAGGAAAACTCGTGACTTGTGACTTTGTGTGTGAGTGTTAAGGCAGAGCAGGGTGAAAACTGCAGGCATGGTACCCCCGGCTGAGGCCATAAAGCCTGCCGAGTTTCAAGGAGATAGGTGCTGGTTTTACATTTTTTAGGTTTAGATAGGTTTTTAACTTGAGAGCACTGGGATTGG
The DNA here is from genome assembly GCF_052110815.1 of Crocodylus siamensis. Lineage (NCBI taxonomy): Eukaryota > Metazoa > Chordata > Crocodylia > Crocodylidae > Crocodylus > Crocodylus siamensis. The sequence continues at coordinate 31,297,608 of NC_143404.1, read as the reverse complement.
AAGGGACCTCAGGGACAGTTGGCAGACACTGGCCAGCTACAGATGTCAGTCTGTTCCCCCTTCTTCCCCCTCCCTCTCCTTACTGTCTCTTTACCTGTAAGTCCAGCTTTGAAATACCTTTGAAATGCCAAAACATCTTTGAAACGTTTTGACTTGTTTTGTTTCATTTTGAATATTTTGACATGTCTCCCATTTTATTGTCATTGGATAATAGCATTGTTGAAATGCTCAAAACACCACCAAAATGAAATGGCGGTCAAAATTTTGCACAGCCCTAATGGCTACCCATATTAGTCTGAAGTCAGACAGAACGCAGGGCAGGGTAACACATTACAGTCTAACTGTTTCAGAGGTTCATGAGCTTCCATAGGCAACAGCTTATGCTGTCATATTTTATATATGGGTCCATTTATAATATCAGATGAACTAGGTTGTTCATGACTCTCTGAAACAGTTAGTCGCTGGATGCCACTCTGCCCTACCCTGTGCCTAACATTTATCAGGTTTCTTGTATTTTTCTAAATGGAAACTGCAAAAATGTGAAGAGAAATCTTATTTCTCAAATATTAGTTTTACTATTCCAAAATATAACCAGTAATCCAGGTACAACTTTTATTAAAATATCTCAGAATGAGGCACCTGCCACTGCACCCACATGAATATTTCTAAATTAGATATATAAATGTCCTAAGTAACATTTAAATATTGTGTTCGCAGCACCCATTCAGCAGTTCACTGCCAAGATACACACACAGATGTGCATGTTCAGAACAGAATCTTGCATTTAAAAACCTGACTCAGAATTTTAAGCCTCAACGTATCTCTTAAAGAAATGATTAGCTCCTAGGCTACAAAAGAACACCCTTCAGTATATATTTAATTTTATTATTAAAACAAAAATCTTTAAAACCATTCAACAAAATATCATAAAAATTGCCATTAGATAATAGCATTGTAACAGTGAAACTATGCATTGCTGCTCTAGTAAAATGGCTTTACTTATCATGATTTATATTTTTTGCCCATATTTCCTTAAGATCCTTCCACAATGAAGAAATATTGTCATACTGCTTCCCCCAGGTCATAATTCACATGCTGACATACGTCACAATTCAGTGGTATCATTATTCTGTTTCTGTTATGATACCAAGGGGATCACATCTGGCATTATTCATGTTTACTCACAATACTGTAGTGCTTTCAAAGTAACAGGAAAACTAACATCAACATGGACAGACACATTACATTTTTTTTGCATCCTCAGTAATAGCAATCCTATTTTTAACAGATCTTTGCCAAAAATGCATGTTATAAATGTTCTGAAGAATTGCTGGCATGATTATGTGGTTTAACATTTATAACTAAACAAACAAGTCAGACAAATTGATAAGACATTTACATCTTTGAGAAAATCTGTACAACTGATAGCACTGATGGATATTCTAATCGTGACTTAGAAGTCAACATGGTAACCACTTTCCACATTCTGGCAGTATGATTTATGATGGGATGAGATCAGACTGGCACAGTATGTTTTTTATTTAATAAGCTGTAGTAGTATTTGCCATAAATATTGCAAGCCTCATTTATGAACCATGGAAGGGTTTGCAAGTTTACAAACTAACATTCACTGAGAACATAAAGAACAAAACCAAAGACATTTCCATGCAGAATACAATTCTCTTACAGTTACTGGATATCTTTCATCCATTAGTCAGAGTATATATGCTGTATACACAGCTCACAAAGTGGCCTACTGTGCATCAGCGCATACCAGCTTATGGATAGGTCTTTGCTAAATAAAGCATGGGATCACATACAAACACTAAAGCGTGGTTTCCTAGAGAAGGCTATTCTGTCACAGTTTGAATTTACAACTAGAGTGATTTAATAAAGGGGCAATGGCATCAATTACCCTGTAAAGCATACATGAAAATATAGCTGTCAGTTATGTCACTCTGCAAATCATCCTATCTCAACCATCAATAATATTAATTAGAACTGAGAGGTAGTAACCCAAGGTAAAACATTATCATACTCTCATGGGCCCCATTCCGGCATGGTCAAAATAAAAAGGAAATATCAGAGGTGTAATAAGCAATTTTTGTTCTTTGAGCAGCAGTAGTGGTGGCAACTGCCAGTCTTGAGCCCTCTTTAAGTCAGTGTTTAGGGCTGGTGCCTTGCTCGCCCACATCCACTTGTGCTACTAAGAATTATACAATTTGATTTCCATGGGAGCAGAATCAGGTCTTTGTATTTTGTAGTTACCCCACATGTGCAGAAACCACAGGCATTGCTAAGAGTTATAGAACAAGGAGCTTTTGGGACCCCCAAATAGAAGGAAAAGCAGCAGTGCCACTAACTGGCTCAAATTGATCAAAGCTCTTAGTCCACAAGTGAACCCAATGGAGTAAAGGGGACCAGCTGACTGCTTACACATCTTGCTGAATAGAGGCCATACTCAGCAGACAGCACTTACAAAGACCAGGACAGGAATAACATATTCCACCTAGTACAGCACAGTGATATTGGAAACGCATCAAAACAAAGAAATACATTACAGTTCTTTCTTCAGCTGACATGAAGGTGAAGCACTTCTGATAGTTAAATACCCAAAAGTGGCATTGAGCCAAATTCAGTATTGATGTAACTCTATAGAAGTCAGTGGAGTTACCCCAGAAATTAATTTGGCTGCAGTGACTGTGATGTATGTAAAAGAAAACTTTCATGAATTGTTTTTGTGTACTGCGCCTTTAAATTGCAAGGAGTCAGCAGGCTGTACCTACCATTTCATGAGGCATAGCTGATACAGCACATTACAGAAGAGGCATGCTGGGTTGTCACAAAACCCACTTTTTCCTATTTCATTTGGCTTTTTTTCCCTTTAGCTGAAATTAGTCAATCAGATTGACAATACATGGCTGATTGGTGTGTATGAAAAACAAACAAGCTAAGGCTTCTGTAATTTTAGGTGGAATTGCAAGAAAATTAAGAGGCAATAGGATAAATGCCCTGATTGATTTTGCTTTGGATTTACAGTATACTTTCACCAAGAGCCTCTTAGAACCTGACTAGCACAACTGGATGACTATACTGTACTTGCAACATATCACCACTCTGAAAGTCACAGACCATGATTGGGACTTGCTATATTCTATATCATTTATAAGAATAAATTAATTGGTGGTGTTCAGTGTAAGGGAGTAAAAAAAAGAGAGAGACTAAAGCCTCCATCTTGCAGGCATATAACTTTTCTCACTTGAACAGCAATGCAACTGCTCAGGAGAGACAAGTTAAGCAGACGTGTAAGCGTATGCAGGAGGGGAAAGTTCTTGGTTGAGATGCAAGCAGAGGATCACTCTTATATCAACTAGATCTATTTCTTTATCTGTAGGTTGATATATTTTATAAAATATAGGGCTCATTCCATATATTTAGTCTATTATAAAAAGCTTCCACTTATAATATTTAAAATATAGTTTCAGTACTGTCAATATCATTGTTATATAATATGTGATTTAATAAAAATACACTTTTTCTGTAGGGGAGCAATCATGGACTGTGTTGGGTGGCCCTCCTTTGTGTGTGGCTCAAGTAACTGAAGAGGTTGGTTGTTCTTGATTTCCCTTATTGGTTTTTCTACCTTTAGATGGCTGCCTGCCAGTGGTGATATGTAGGGGGTGCAAAGGGGTGCACGTGCACCCCCTGAAAGCACTGGTGCACCCCCTCCCAGTAGCATTCCCCACTTAGGCTGTGGGTGGGAGGGCAGGCGGGAGCAGGGGCACTAGAAGTACCGCTGGCACTTCCCTGGCCCTTCCAGGCATGCCGCTGGCACTTCCAGGCAGCGTTCCCTCTTGGAACCAGTTTTGAGGGAGTGCTGCTTCCAGGTCAGCACACTCAGCTGCAGGGGGGACCCCTCCCCCTGGTTGTTGGAGGGTCAGGAGGCACCAGTTGCCCATGCTGCCTGCCACAACTGCTCTGTGCAGTATCAGCCCATGTAATGCTCTCTGCAACTCAGGCTGTACAACACCCCTAGGCTCTCAAATTGTATTGTTTTGGCCTGCTCATCTATTGGGCAAAATCCATCTTTGGCTGGTGATAAAACCAATGATGTCTTTTGGCACTGACAATGTATGGGGTTGGGGGCGAGCCTTACAAAACAAATCTGTCACTGCCCCAGCCCTTGTCCCAGGGAACTTACAGTGTAGAAGTGGAAGTTACACAAGGGATGTAGTTAGTTCATCCTACCTGGGGCTTACCCCCAGCTCAGACCCTGATCCTGTAACTAGCTTAGAAAAGACTGTCCCCTGTTTAAATCAGCAGGACACAGTGTGGTTGCTGGGGTCTGTCTGTGGAAACAGTTATATGATCTGGATTTTATTTTGCACTGCTGAATAAAATCAAGGGGTCAAATAAATCCATACAGAGGAAAATACTTTGCTTTTAAATCCAATCTAAAGTGCAAATGTTTAAATAATGGACTAATGAAGCATATTCCAAACAGTATATAAAGGACTATGGCTTATGGCAGTGGTCCCAATGGGAAATACATACTACATACTAGAAAGCCACTTCATTGGTGGCAACACTGTAGCGGATAATTGGTAAAAGTTGTTCAGTTCCAGTTATTCAAAATTTATCTTATGCTATAGGAATGTAATACTACTCAGTGAGATTCAATATGCAGAAGAGACTTATATGGAAAAGTGCATTATCCTATCTAAAATCTATTGGTTTGAATCTCCTGTGGTTGGTCCACATTAGGAATGACTCCACCAAGTTCAGTGGAGTAGTAGTGCCAGTGAATGAGAGGGAAAGATCAGGAACATTAGAGTAAACTGATTTTATGAACTGGACCCTCCATTTAACAAAGGGCATTTGGTGTTAGTTTTCATAGCCTCACAAATCTGTTATGATAGATTAGTTTTCTGTTAAAACCAATAAGGAAGTTATTTGAACACCATTTTGGCCTATAACAGTATGGAGTGAGCTTCCACTTGCAATAGATGGTGGAGCAAGGTATTGACATTGTATTATCATATGTAATCAAGCTTTCTCTATTTAAAGCAGCAGAATTTGTGACTAGCAAACAGAATATTGTATATTATTCATTTAAAGTTCAAGCAGGAGGTCTCTCTCAAATTTTATTAAAATATTAGCATGCTTCCAAGATGAAGTAAGTTCCACTCCAATGTCTCTTGGGAAGGAGAGATGGAGTTGGTTGCATTCTGAGATACAGCTTGGTGGGGATGTCTTACAAAACCATTGCGCGTTCAACATGGTCGAGTTGTAAAAAGCTTTTGCCCAGAAAGGAGGTTTTCATTACGTACAAAGTCTCTGATTCCTGCACCATTCTCCAGATGCTGTTACATGACGTTCTCAAAGAGCTGTAAGGACCGCATGATATTGTCATCCTGGAAGCAACAAGAAAACAATAAAACAACCAAAGTCTTTAGACCTTCTGTGGCAGACAAAGCACTTCGCACCACAATTCATCTTTGGCACCTGTTTCTACACTATGTATCAGTTCCTTTTTTATAGCACCTTTCTTCATGGATGAGTCCACACTACTTCAGAAGCTCTTGTCCTGTTTCAAAAAGCATTTCTAATTTAACAAAGCACTTGGGTGTGTTGGCTTGAACCACATGTTTGAAATTAAGTAGGTGTTTAAATGCTTTAGATCATGAATAATTCCAGCATTTGCATTTCCACACAGGAGCAGTCTTGATGTCAGAAGCCTTAAACTGCCAGGTCCAGAGCTCCCTTAACTTACCTCTAAAATGAAGCTGCTTCTGGGCTCAAAAATGTTAATCTTCTACCCTTGGATTCCTACTCCCTGGGTGCGTCTACACATGATGCTTTAATGTGCCTTAGCCTAAGCTAATGTGCATTAAGGGTGCATGTCTACTCATGCATGCCCTTAATGCACATTAAAAATGGTGAATATCAATTTAAACTTGATATCTACAAATGTAGGTATCCAATTTAGGCATGAATAATTAAAGCGCATTAACGAACATGTAGATGCGTTAAATCGCATTAGCACTTTAGTCCCAAGTCAGTCCACATACACAGTGTTAATGCACTTTAATGCCTGTACTTGTAGACACCTGCCTAAGCCCACTTAATGCTCATTCAATGTAGGCATGCTTAAATACACATGTAGACATGACCCCTGAATCCAAATAAGAAAGCTGAGAATTACATATTGAGAAAACCTGATTAGCAAAGTTTCTTATGAGGCTAGCTGCATCTGCAGTTTTACTTTGTAGCAACATCCAAGGTGATCTGATAGGCTGTTACATTATCACAGTGACAATTTAGCATTTTTTTTCTTTGTGTGCTTGATGTACCTGAAGCTGGATAAAGTGACAGAACTCTGGATTTCTGCCTATTTCTTTCTTTATGCCCATGTCTCTGCCCTGATTTGTAAAATGCTTGGAACTAATTAGGGGGAAGGTGTGGGGTGAAGAAGGGTTGGAGTATTATGGAGTCTATGGGGCAAAATGGGTATAGGGGAGTGGGAGCAAGAAGGGTGGTTGAGGAGGACCCATGTGGTAAGAGATGCTGCAGTGAGAGAGGAATTCTCAGAGAGGCAAGGGAGGGTTTTGATTATAAATTGAAAAATATAGCCAGAGGCCACTAGCATATTTATAAGGTGTCTAGATTCTTTTTAAATTGGAGGAAAATTTGTTGTAGTAAGGGATGCTGCAGCACACCACCCACCCTGTTCAAAATCCTAGGTGTGCCCATGCTATCTTCACATTACATGTCTTTCTTTTTTTGTTAAAAAAGACTTCTTTTAAAAAAAATTAAAACAAAAAACAACCACCCCAAAAACATGTTCTGAATACTAATAAGGCACCTATTGCAAATGATGCTAAGTTTAATTAAATAATATGGTGCACTGCATGAAGAAAAGAATAGTGAAGAACCTTACATTTTCAGATTAGTTATCAAACACATCTAGAATGAGGACATACATAAACACTCCAGGCAAGCCAGCACCATCAATGAGGTATCTTTAAAAGTACCCAAAAATAAATAAATCACCCAGCAACAGATATAATACGTATGCACACACACCTGCAGGCAAACCAATTAAAAAACATGCACACACAAAGCAAAGAAACAGAAGAGGTTAAGAATAAAACATCTGCAAGAAAGAACTTCATATTAGGCATCTAATAATGGAGGATGAAGTTTCACATCCCTGAAGACCTCACCAAAGAAAGTTCTCCATATAACAAGGTCCTGACTGAACTAGAATAAAGAAAAAGGCCCATCCCACTCCTTAAAAGTGTTTGCAGGATTCATAGCAATCATTCAGATACTGAAAGCTTCACTCATTAGAGCATGGGAATGAATTTCTTGGGAAAGCTTGAAACTAAGAGCTCAGAATGCCGGATGAGTGATAATTACCACTATCTTAAACTGTCTGAAATGAGCAGGCTGTTACTGCATTGTTTAACCACTGGAAACATCCCTGACCAAATAGTCACACAATTAATTGGAAGCCACAAAAACAGATGTCAGGCTGATTGTTCATGCAGATGCTTAGTTTTGTGTAGGTGCTAAAAATAACAATAAACAATTATTGCAGCCAATTTAATTTATGGAATTTGCAAAAGGCACTCATTTTGGAAAAATCATTACTTTGATTGCAGTGCTGGCTTTTAATGTTTGACCTCACACATCAACCATTTTATATGTTGGTGTTGTAATTACAGGGTACCTAGACAGATTTTATGCCTCTGGACACCTCAGTCACTGTGAGTAACTATTAATGATATATGGAGAAAAGCAATTAGAGAGACATTGTCAACCACTTAAAAACAGAAAAACACTGAGGTAGGTGAAAGGCTTTGTGAGCTTCCTTTATAGTTATGTACTACGTCAAAGAATTGTCCATTATATTTCACTTGGGAAAATAATAGCCCGGGCCATCAGCATTGAAAATGAACAAACTGTATTCAGCGATCAGTGCAAACCCAGATTCATGTTTTAAGCATTCTCTGGTGTTTAGGGGAATTCACAAGTCAAAACCCATATGTATCAGGGCCGGTGCTTCGGGGGTGGCGGTTATACCCCTTGATGGTGACTTAGCTCATACTGTGCTCCAAGGTACCCTTCTTTTGCTCTCTCCTGCCACACCTTGGTCTTGTTAACAAGTTTAGAAAGGGAGGCTGCCCAAGGTTCTTAGTGAAAGCCTTTAGCCTGTCCTCATACCCACAGATCCCTCTTGGACCCCACTGCTCCCAATAGGCCTTTGGTCTAATCATGGCCCCAACCTCCCCTGTAGCTGTGCCTATGCCTCTGAGGAGTGACAATCAAACAATTTGGTGGGCCCTCAGCCTCAGTCTTGCATACAGACTTCTCTGACTTTTCAGTCCTCTGTCAATCTCTGCCTCTCCTGGGCTGGACTTTCTTTAGCTTTGTCTCTACCCCTTTTGGGGCAATGGGCTCTCACTAGCCCAATCTCTGCCCCTCAAAGGCAGGGGGCCCCTGGACCTTGTCTCTGCCCCTCCTAAGCTACTGCACTACTGCCTGCCTTGCCCCTGCAGTAGACTCAAGCCTTAAGTGCCTTGCTGGCATTACTGCACCTCCTGACCTTCCCTGCAGTCCCAAACCCAGTCATACAGTTAAAACCCAGAGCAAAACATCAGCACGCTGGCTATAACTTAATTCTCTAAGCACACTGACTCTCTTCTCGAATCCCCCTTCATACTGAGTCTAATCCCCTGCTAGCAGCCTCTCCTTACTGATGTCTCTCATCAGCAGGCATCTTACCGCAGAACCCCTTTCCCTGCAGAGCCAGACTGACTGCTCAGGCTCTGGTCTTGCTTTATAAGCCTCTAGATCCCTGCCCTCTTCCAGCCCTGCCTGCTTCCAGCGATTCCCTGGGCTGTCTGCAGGCACTCTCTAACAAGCTTTGCTTACTGGCCTTCAGAGTAGCCTAGCAGCAGTCTTGCCCTGTCTCCCACACAAGACTGGGTTTTATACCACTGCCAGGAATCTGCTAGTACTGCAGTATGTTTCTTACTGTTTTCTCAGGTTAATCTACTATTGTACTATTGCTGTGTCTCTCTAACAGGAGGCATAGCAGTCTCTGTTACATCAGGACTGAATCTGGCAGCTGGTTTTTACATGCAATAGAATGGAAGTTAGGACCCTGAGCCCCTTAAAACTTAGAAAGGACTGCCTTCTAAAGTGAATATGACCATTGTGGCACAAGCTCATCTTCTCTGCTTTCTTGGCAATGAGAAGGTTACTCTTACCTCCTGACACGATTCAATGAACTCATCTAAAGTTACAACGCCATCTTTGTTTTTATCCATTTTCTGCAAAATAAAAAACACAAAACTATATTTATTTTTTCTAAAACTGATGTTTCTTCAAAAAAGTATCACAATACTGTTCAGTGCTGCTTGCCTAACAGTATCTTGCAAACAGGCAGAGCTTGTCCTCCAGCCAGAGTTTGGAATGAGCTCCATTGTTCAGGCTTTGCCAGTAGCTAAGCATCAAAAGAAATGTTAGAAATCAGCTAAGTACCTGGAAGAAAACTTCTACATGCTGTCTTGGAGCATCTTCTTTGAGCACTGGATATGTGTACTTCCCCATCATATCATAAATTGCCTTTACTATATCCATCATTTCCTGGAGTGGTAACAAGAACAAATAAAACAGAAACTAATAAATGCAAGTACAACGTTTTCTTTTCCTGAATTAGGTCCAGTTCTACATTCTTTTCCTAATGTAAAAGAAAGCCATATTGCTGTGTGTCACTTCGCATTTCTAGTACCACTTCCAGATACCATATATTGCAGTTTTTTTATGCTCAAATGTTATTGTCTATACAGTATGCTGCAAAATCTAGTGAATCTTACTCTGTCATCTGTTGTCAATCATCTACAAAAGCTCCTGTGCAGTCGTTGCCATTACTTCATTTCTTTGCCTTTAGTTACTGCTGTGCAAGATTGTAGCGGATCCATCATTGGTACCCACAGCCAACTGACCCAGTCGGTGGAACTGTTGAAGCTAAAATGAATGTGTTCTTAGTTCTCAGTACTCTTTCAATGATAAAGGATGATTTCCCACAATTTCCATGGTTGATTCTCTTCCCCAAGGGAAGCAGATCTTTTTCCAGTCGCTAGGAAGGATTACCTAGTCAAGTAGACTGATACAAGTCAGCCTTAGGATAAACTTACCCTGTCTTTCACAAAGGTGTCTCTATTATTAGTATTGATACCACTTCTTAATAACAAGCATATTGTAGCACTCCAGACACACACAGTCTTACATTCTTTATAGATTTTTATAGTGTCAAGAAGATCTTACAGTTGATCACAGCCAAAACAGAGCAAGGTGCACAGAGTTCTTTCTTCAGCGTATAACCGAAAGTAAGAGTGCGTCGACATGTGACACTACATTGCTGTAGCAACGCACTAGATCGATGTAGCATCTGCAGGCAAAAACCGTGATGCCACAGCTACATTGCATCCCTCACTATAGCATGTCGCTATGGTGACACAGAGGCTAAAAATAACCATGCACAGTGTGCATGGTGCAGTACGAAAGGAAAGTACTAAATGACGGCATAGTAACAACGGTGCTGTACGGGCCTGTGGAGATGCATTGACATGTGAGGCTTAAGTGTGAAATATGCATTTTGCAGTCCAGTGTATTTATACCTGGATATAAGGAGAGCACAAGTAACTAGAGATACAAATGCAAGTGCAGAGTTAAACTAGGCCAGTATATAAACTGCATCTTGGTAGTCAGAAATGGGAAAACCTTAGGGGAAGCAACTGTTTGCTCCAGGGAGCTGAAGAAATGGCTAGTCATGAAGCCCAAAATGGGTGCTTGGTTTTGCTTTTTTCTCAGATGCCTCTTACATTTTTTCTTTATATTACAACCTGTGTGTGCCACGTCTGACAATAATGTATGCAGAGGAAGTTCTTTTGGTCTGAGGAAGGTTATTTGGGGCTTATTTTGTTGTCTATGAAGTACAAACCTTCTGTAGGAAAAATGTGATTGCAGGGAAAGTTCTAGCTGCTTAGAAGAAACGATCAGGATGAAACACAGCATAGTCTTGCTGAATTAGAAAGCTGGGGTGGGCAGTGGGGAAAGTAACTGAAAAGGGGGAAGGGCCGGTCAGTAAGTGAACTATAAATGATCCTAAATCAACTAAACACTCAGAAAGAAGCAAAATGGACAGTTGGAAGGATTCCTGTTTCTAACCCTTGTCAATCATTATAACACATGTTTGGAGCCCCTGTCACAGGAGCTTTCATGCTAACAGTGACAGTGTTGGAAAACTATTAAAACATCCTAGCCTCAATTTTGTACATATATGGCTGTCACCATAAACTGCATGCATGGGCTGGAGGGAAGAATTCAGCGTGGCTATTAAACTCACATTTCCAAGAAAATATTTTACTGCATAGCTAATCAATCACCAAACAAGTCAAGGCTGTCAGAAGAGGAAGCGCTGTCATTTAATAAAAAGGACAGTGGGCAAACACAGACTCATTCAAAACATCAAAGGTTTCTGAAAACATCTTGGTCACTCTAGGCATGCTTAGATACTCAACACATGCATTAGCATAATCATTCCCATATTAATTATACTGCCCCTACAATTATCTTCATGTATCCATAGTTTCTTTTACGGAGGTAGGATTTGTTTCTAGTAACATGGTTTCTTCAAGGGCAACATACCTCAGGAAAAAATACAAGCTCTACAATTATGCAAAACAAAATCATTGTGCACTTTGCCTTACATACCAATAAACAGTCGAGCACAGTGCTGATTTGAATTTAATTAACTGCATGAAAAATGAATTATGCTTTGTAATATCAGCCACTCAGTTCTTTCAGAAAAGAAACAGCTGTTCCTTCCATAAAGAGCCTTACCTCCTTGTTTATATATCCATCTTTATTTATGTCATACAGATTAAATGTCCACCTTAGCTTTTCATGAACTGTTCCTCGCAACAAAATTGATAGCGCCGTCACAAAATCCTGGTTCATGGCAAAAGAAATTAGCGAATTTTAATAAAGAATCTTTTCCAAACCTTTTTCTTAATAATACTATTCTTTTCTTTTCCACATGAAGGATATTGTTAATTAGAACAAAAATATTTAGACCCTTTTTCTTCCAAATGTTTGACTTTCATGACTGTCAACTCTGGGTGAACTTGGCAGATAAAACTTAGCCGTGAGCAGCACCTAAATGACATGCTACAATAGTTGTAATGTAGGAATTCTGAATACCAGAGAAATCCTAATTTATTTAAACCAAGGTCCACAGTCCACCCATGTTGGTGATTTAGATTGTATGCAAGCACAGGCTGCAGGGGAAATCAGGACTAAGCAGGTGCTGCATATCTGTTTCTCCAACTAGAGGACAGGGCATCTGTGAAGCCTCTGTACTGGATTTTGCTATTGACTGATGATTATTCTTCAGTCAGCCCAAGTGTCCTTGTATAGGGCTCAGGGCAAGAAGAAGAAAGGGGCTGCCTATAATTAATCTTCAAACAGGCTTAACACTGGCAATTAATCCAGCACAGATTACACAGAACCTTTACCCTTTAACCTTTACCCTATATGAGCAGCTACTGTTTCCATGCATTCATTACCCATATAACAGGTTCACTAGTCAACAAAATGTATTTGTTTACTTGTTTTTTAAATTTTGACCATTTTACAGACTCATGGCTTAAACCTGAGATAGTCTGTGGGAACCTGGGAATTAACCAGGAAACCTGACCAGGTCAGGGAGATGAACGTGTTTGTTGCTATCATGATTTAAATGGAAGAGTAGGGGGGATATTATCCGATTTTTGACAAGTCTTGGAAGGCTTGGTCTGTACCCTGCTATGCAGAACTGAGGCCTATTGGGTACTGTCAGGTAACAAAACGTAGTCAGCAACCATTCACATTTGTCATGTTCCAACCTCTGCAATCCAAAGGTGTGTGTTATCTCAGGTGGGACAAGCAATGTCATAATACAAACACAGTCCTTTCATAATAGATCAGGATGGTGCTCTGCTGTCCACCAGTGATGGCTGGGCCACCAACCAGTTGATAAGCCTGCTATAGCCTGGGCTGAACAGAGCTGGGTTTTTTGTTTTGCTTTGCTTTGTTTTGTTTTTTAGCTCAGGCAATAGACCTCATGCTTGAAGATCTAGAGGACTCTGAGTAGATCATCATTAGTGGGATCAAATCTGGATCTCCAGGACTAAGTGCTCATGCTTCAACTACTGATCTAAGAAGCGATCTCTATTCAGGTAGGATTTAAATGCAACTCTGTTGGCAAGATGAACCCAATAATCTATTGAAAATGAATAAGATTAAATACTTGATTGCTTTTAATTTTAGATGAACATTTAGCCCAGCAAGTACCAAGAGACTAGACTCTAGAATGAAGGCAGATTAAGAGAGAGATGAACAAAAGATGATGTAAGTTAATTACCTCAAACTTCACTGATCCATTCTGTGCAGTATCAAATGCATTAAAGAGATAATGGGCATACATACTAGCATCTGAAAAATGCAAAGAAGATACAGATTATCTTCATGCTTATTATTACCACATGCATATTCTAATGCTTATAAGAAATTTTCATAGTTTGATTTTGCTTTGAGGGGAAAAAAGTCTCTGCAACTTCAGAAATTCTTTCCATGGCCTGGTATAAATGAATGAAGAAGACTAAATAAGTACTTAGAAAGGCCTTGAAATAAAAAAAAAATGTATAAAGACAGCAGTGATCTAGAGTAGTGGATTGAGCTGTAGGTTTAGAAAATAAGCAAAGAAGAATCAATGGCTCTGGAGCAAATTGAAAATAAAATACACAAAGAAATTAAGACATGAAAGCAACAGAAAAATGATGTCTTCCCATATGTTTCCTTTATCCATCTTTCCAATTCAGTAGAGGATTTTAGGATTGCAAAACTTTAGAAGGCTGGCTGTTTGGTGGCAGTATCTTAGCTTTGGTATTTGGTTTGAGGGGACTTATGAAAACATGGATATCCTTGGGCTGATATCCCGAGCTCATAAACTTCATATATTCAACCTACCCCTAGGTTCTTTGTAAAGGCTTTGTTTGGCTGTTTGCCAAAACATTCAAACAAAACTATTAATGGAGAGCACTGAAAAAACAGTACAGTCAAGTGTAAGAACATCCAGACTCCAACCTTGTCCTATTTACTGAGTCCTTCAACATCAGTCACTTGGGGGTTTTTTAAAAAGTAATTAAGTCTAAAAAACTGAGCAGATTTTACTAAGAAGTCCTGAAGGACTGCAGTAGAACCAGAGCTCCAGGTATAAGGAAGAGTGAGATGGATATGATCTAATTTTCTTCTATACCTATATGAGAGTATTACAGAAGCACCAAGTGTATTTGTATCATAGACTCATCTGGTAGAGGTGAAATATTTTTAAATCCTCTTTAAAATTTAAAGTACTAAAGGCAGTTTTAGACATCTTTATGAAAGTAAGAATGGATTCTGGGACTAGGGAAAGGGCAACCTACAATCCAGAAAAATGTAACAATACGTGAAAAAAAATCAAAGAAATGTATCACATTAAGACCCTTCATTTGCATGCATTCTGCTTTGGAGGGGATTCATTCATTCATTGCTTCTGCAAATGTGGAATATATTGGGATTAAAATAACCTAATCATATCACTGCTTTTGTAGAGGACTTGTGCACGAGAATCAGCTTGGTCTCTTCTGATCCCTGCCTACACCCACTATAGCACCCTGAGGACTAAAACACTTTAAGATAACTGTAGTGGGTTCAGGGTTATTTCTGGGGGTCTACTGAACTCAAGGAGGTGCCCAGCCAATTTTGGGCAGATCCCAGGGCCAGCTGCCATTTTCGTGGGCTGGGCATGGTGGCTCCCCACAATTCCTCTGACTGACCAAGGGGGCCCCAGCAGTCCTGCCTCTCCCCACAGATTGCCATATGGTCTGAAACTGTGGCTTAATTACCCTGATTAAGCCCAAAGAAACCATTAATCCATGCATTATTAACCGTGGATTAATGGCTTCATGGGCTTAA
This sequence comes from Crocodylus siamensis, assembly GCF_052110815.1. NCBI lineage: Eukaryota > Metazoa > Chordata > Crocodylia > Crocodylidae > Crocodylus > Crocodylus siamensis. The sequence goes on along the minus strand of NC_143404.1, from coordinate 31,282,539 downwards.
CAGGGTAATTAAGATGTGGTTTCAGGCCATCCCTGAAGGCATGTAATAAATGCAGCTGTATCAAGGTCTGCGGAGCCCCAGCATGGCTTGTTGCTGGCAACAGGTGCACGTGAGGAATGAGCCATGCTGGCCCAGGATCATAGTACAGCTGCTTGTGTAGCCTCCTTGGCCCTGCTTCACCCCCCATCTCCTGGAAGGCCTTGAGCTGTTCTTCCTTCAAGGTGGACAGCTGTCTCTTTAGGTTGGGCTTCTCTGTCACCTCAGAGGCAAATCATGGTCACTTCCTCCTAGAGTGTCACAGCCTTTATTCCCGCTCATGCCTCTTTTCCAACTTTGCCACAATTATCTGTTCCATCTGCATCTTTTTCTCTGCATCTACAGTCAACAGGTATCTTGACTCCTTGTTCTTACTTTTTTTGCTTCCTACCATCAACTGGCACCTCAAGGCAGCTACTTTGGTTTCAGATTGCTCATATTCTTGGCTTTCAACTCCCACTGCAGACATTTTGCCTCCTTGGCCTTCTTGCCAGAGACTAGATGTGCCTTAAGCAGTTTGCCTTGTACTGCAACTAGGACTTTGAGGGTCAGCATAACAGGTCTGTGCAAAGCAGAAAGTATTTGCTTTGGATTCGGCAGGACAGTGATTCGATTCGGTGATTCGAATCATTGTCCCCATTCAATTCAGCTGAATCCAAATCTGCAGATATTTGGCACTGAATCTTATTCAGCCATAGACTATACAGCCAAGCAGTGCTGGCGGGAGCAGCTGGGGGAGTGGCTGGACAAGCCCTGGCTTGAGCTGGTAGCCCCAGAAGAAGCCGCAGCTCGTCCAGCTGCTCCCCCTGCTGCCCCCCACTGGGGTGAGGCAGGCAGTGCTGGCAGTCCTGGGAGAAGCTGAGGGGAATGATTGGGGAACTGGGAGACTGAACTGGGAACTAAACCTGGAACTGGGAATTGAACCGGGAGCTGGGGGGAAGACCCTGTTTGTTCCCCAAGCCCCATATCATTGCCCTCAGCTCCCCAATCATTCCCCCCAACCCCAAGGTACAGCTTGTCTGGCTGCTCCCTCAGCTACCCTTGCCACCAGGGCAAGGCAGGCAGTGTTGGCAGCCCTGGGAGAAGCCGCAGAGGGTGGAGGGAATGATCAGGGAGCTGGGGATTGAACCGGGAGCTGGGGGGAAGCCCCTGTTCATTCCCTCAGCTCCTGATCATTCCCTCCCCAGATCCCGGTTCGATTCCCTAGTTGCATCTCTCAGCTCCCAATCATTCCCCACAGTTCCCCGTCATTCCTCCCAGCCCCACGCCTTGTCCCAGGGCTGCGAGCACTGCCTGCCCCACACCAGCAGGCCGTGGGGGCAACTGGGGGAGCAGCCAGACAAGCCATGGCTTGAGCTGGCAGCCCTGGGAGAAGCCCCAAGGGCTGGGGGGAATGATTGGGTTCTGGGGAATGATTGGGAGCTGGGGAATCGAACTGGGAGCTGGGGGAAGCCCCTGTTCATTTCCCCAGCCCCCAATCATTCCCCTCAGCTCCCGGTTTGATTCTGCAACTCCCAATTGCTCCCCCAGCTCCCAGATCTCCCCCCCAGCCTCTGTGGGCTCTCCCAGGGCTGCCAGCACTGCCTGCCTCGCCCAGGCAGTGGGGCAGCTGGAGGAGTAGTTGAACGAGCCATGGCTTCTCCTAGGGCTGCTGGCTCAAGCTGGTCCGGCTGCTCCCTCGATGCTCCTGCCGGCACTGCCTAATGCCTGCCTATACAAACTATGGCTGAATCTCTTTGAATTGTTTTGGAGGCTTCTGATTTGATTCAGAGAAATTAATGGGTCTCCTGATTTGATTCGGAGATTTGACTACTGAATCTGGCCAAATGTCCTTCGAATCGAATCGGCTACCAAAACTTTGTATAGACCTACATACAGCATAACTCTCTGCTCTCCTCTTCATGCACCTTAGCTCCCAACATAGGACAGAGCACAATCTTGGTCTGCTAAGAGGGCTCAAGCCTCCATGCTGGCACTCACTTTAACTGCTGGCAGTTCATCTTAACTGCTGCACTGTACTTTACATGCTCCTGTATGCTTTCAAGTGCTAGAATCTGTTTAAAGTGCCACTGCTGGCCTCCTTAAACTGTCTGTCTGTATTCCTCACCCACCCCAAGCAGCAACCCTGAGACCAGGAGAGGGAACTTACATGAGAGAGAAGGAAGACTGCACTGTGGTGCTGAAGAAGCAGCACAAAGCCACAGGTACCTTCTCAGGTTCTGGGAAGAGACTCTGGGACTGTGCGTTGCCCTTTGTGTACTGTGTTTATGGACTATTTGTATGAAGTGAGAACCCTGAACCTGCTACACTAAGATCTTTGCCTTAATATATGAGCATTTAGGCAAACCTTAATGCCTTGTGATATACAGGAGGTCAGATTACAGGACTCTCTGGTTCCTTCTTGGCTTGAACATTATGCAACTATGAAAAATATGTTACACTGCTAAAGGGCACTCCATATTACTTGCATGGGTAAAACAGTCTGGAGTCCAAGAAATAATTGGATTACTGCATCTTCAAGTTAAGACTGCAGAAATAAGCCACTGTTATAGGAAGAAAATAAAAGTAACACACCCTTGGAAAAAGGCCTTGTTATACCATCTGAAGCAAAAAGGTTTTGTTTCTGTGTCATATAAAATATATCAAGAAATACTAAACCTCCAGTAAGACTTGATAGATGGTAGAACAGCAGAGCGGATGACTTGTAAAGGATAAAAGCTTTTAGTAATATGCATTGAATGGCCTGGGATAATAAAATTGCATAAATGAAAAATTGTAATTCATGGACATTTTATTACATCCAGTATGTATAATTTCATGTGTAAAGAGAGTCATAAATTGAGAAAAATATGAGAAATCTAAAATAGCATGCTTTATGGGATTGTGGGATTTTACAAACATTTTGGAAAGCAAGTGAGAAAAAAATAGGTACAATATCAAAACACAAGTTTAATCCCACTGCTAAATCATGGTTTATTACAAAGATATCATTGTTAGCCCAGGTATCTCTGACAGAGAACCACTGTCAAGGGAATGGATCACTGAATAGGACAGAAGGCCATCAACATGTTTCAAAGAGCCACCTACAAGACATCATTATGATAAACTTGTAATGTAACTGAATACATGGATGAGCTCTTCAGTGACTATCATCCACCTACCATGTAACTATGCAATGATATATCACTACTAAATTCAAGTATTTTGTAACTCTGAAAACCTAATGAATATATAGATATTATACCCATATATCTTAACCTACATAATACATATATAGACCTAATTTTGTGTCTTCACATTGAAACCTCAAATGCACACGCTTATATACACATTCTGTATAAGGTATGGAATTTCAAATTCGACTTTCAAACTTGAAAGACTATTTGCATCAAAACATACCAAGCTAGAATGCAGGAGCAGAATCCTGAGATTCCTGAAAAGGCTAAGGAGCATTACATTACATTTGTTGTTAAAAAGGTAATACATATTCTTGTCATATCTATGATATATAGTAAAGCTGTCTTATATAGTTTTCTGAAAAACAGGAAAATGGTTACTCCAGCTAGATTGGTCAAACTTCACTGCACTATGGACTTTGGGAAGGCTGTAACACCGGTCTCTAATATTATTTGTATTACACCACCGCGTAGGCTCAAACCAGGATTGGGAGCCAGGATGCTACACAGTATACAAACAATAGTTAGAGACCAGAGGCATAACAGGACAGTTTTGCTTCAGTTGCTTCACCATCAATTACAGTACTGTATGAGACAGTCCATGGTCAAAAAGAGTTCAAATTTTGCACAGGAAAAAAAGAAACAAAAGTGGGAGGGGAAGTAGAGGCACAAAGAACGTGAGAGGTGTTCAAGCCAACCCAGAAGGTCAGCAATATAGCAGGGAGGCCCCTCTTTTCCAGTACAATATTTTACCCATTGTACTATACTTCATTTAAAGAAAGGGAATTGATCATTGCTGGTGAACTTTAATCCAGATCAATTTATATTCCTATGCAATGACTATTTGGGAAGGAGGGGTATATATATTTTCTCCCTTTTAATAGTTTTTTTCCTCAATAATCCTGTAAAACTGAAAAATCAATTTGTGCATATAGCAGGCACTATCTGAAGTAGTTTTGCAAGCAGCTGGCAAGAGTGAATTTTAAGATATGCTTCAATAAGTCTGACAGATGCAACATATTCAACTCACCTCCGTGTGGAAAAAACTGTGCATAGATCTGTTTGAATGTCTCTTCATTAACAACCCCACTAGGACATTCCTGTTGGAAAACCAAAAAACCCTGTTAAGGTTCATTTGTAAAACATTACATGCCCAAAGAGAGTAATTATACAATTTAATTCCTGTTCCTGCAGCATGCTGTATGTACACGTTTTGCAGCTGAAGAAATAAAAAGATTAAGACTAGAGTTCTCTAGTACTTCATAGATCTGGCTCACTATTTTTTCCCAAATGTAACACAGTTTAATCGCTATTTTGCATATGGAAAGATGACGTGTCTTTTGTTACTGAAGGCCTTTATTTAATAATTCTAAATCATCTTAATATTAAGTAATACTTGACAATACCGCAAAACTTCAATGTTCTACAGATACATTAATTCATTAGTCACTGATGAAACATTGTGGATTGGAAAGTGATGTCAGGCACTCAACAGATGTACAAATATTTATCAGATACTTTTAAATAGCATGCATGTCTGGTCTGAGGAGGTTGAGTAAAAAAAATGTTGAGACATGAAAAAGTCTCCAGTTTTTGGTGTGATATAATTACAAATTGTTTCTTGTGTTTTTGTTTCAGTAGACAAACTGTGCCATTGGTTATTCATTTGGTCCTACTGACAATCGCTCAGTGGAAAGACTCTGGTGGAAAGACACTGAGCGATTGTCAGTAGGACAAAATGGCACAGTTTGTCTACTGAAAACCCCCCCACAAGAAATAATTTGTAATTACATCACACCAAAACCCAGACACTTTTTCATGTCTCAACATGTTTTACCTAAACAAATAATGGAAGTGAATGAGGATGCTAGTGAACTTCCTGCCCATGTCTGTCCTGTGACTAGGGCACTCACCCAAGTTCTGGGAGACATGGGTTCAGTTTTCTGTTCTGCCTGAGGGAACTTCAGTCCATATCTTTTACTTACTACAAAAGTGCCTCAAACACTAAACCAGAGTACTCTGTGCTGGGCGGTGCTCTCAGGGTCTGTATAAATACAAACATTCTTATCAAATCCTTGTATGAACACTCTCATTCAAAATGAAAATATTCTAACTCAGTTTGGCGTGATTTACTTTGGAAGTGAATTGAAATAAATAAATTTACAGTTACTTTAATTCTGTAGGAGAGTGTCTACATAGGGGTTTAATGCAGTTTAATTAATCCTCTTTACATGTACACTTCAGATAACTGGATTTATTTTGCTGTGTCTCTGTGGAGACAAGTCCATAGCTTCTTTTGTTGACCTCATTCCGCTTCGCATAAATACCTAAATATTCACTGAAGCAAGGGCTGGCACTTGGGTATCCTGCCTCCCCGGTTACCTTGATTACCAGGGCAGACTCATTCTTTGTGTCTGGTTCAAAGAGGGGCAACTTTAATTGGAGAGACTAAGGGCGCTTACACAAGTTACATTTTTTGTGCAATCTGGCTCCTGAAAGTGCTCCACAGGCATGACATAACACATGTTCATGGCTCAGACTGCTTTTAAAATGGCTGATCAAGTGAAAAATTTACCCTCAAATCAGCTATTAGCTGAATGTGCTCTAAAGCAGAGCACCTTAGGGAATTTCTGTCCAGGGTCCCTTCAAGGCTTAAGTGGGGGTGATTCTGCCTGTATCCCATGCACTGGGGAGCCCTAGCTCAGCACCACCCCACCCCACCACCAGGGCTGTCACAGCCAAGGGAAAGCTGGCCTGGGCCAATGGGGCAAGGGGGCTCTGTTCCCTACCTCCTCTGCCCCCAGCTCTTGCCACAGCAAAGCCCATCTGGCAGCTGCTTGCTGCAACTGTCAAGAGGCTCGGGTGGGGGGAAGGAGGTCCTCCCTGCCTCTTAGGGATTGAGGGGAGCTAGGCTCGACACATGAGGTGGGGGCACTCGCTTCCCCCACCTCCTGCCCAAGGCTATTGACAGGTGCAGCACACAGCTGCCAGAGGGGCTGGGGAGAGGGCTGATATGGTAGGCTCCTGGAAGGCTGCTGGAGTACCCCCATCTACTGGCTAGTGCCAGTGCAGGCTGGTTCAAGCCCTCGGGTGAACATCTGTCAGGTTCAGTGGCACTTTAACTCATGATAGCATACCCCAACAGGTTGCCTAAATGCCTGTAGGCACTCTACAAGTTACCCACCCCAGAATGCCCTTTATAGCATGCTGGTTAAGACATTCCCCTAGAAAGGAAGCTGAGTGGTTTCAAGTCCTCTCATACAAAGGAAAGATTTGAACTCAACTCTCATATCCTAGGTCAATGCCAGAGCTACTAGGCAATGGGATCAGCATCTCTGTTGTGAATCCAGCTATATTTTTAGAAACTTTTCTGCACATTTAGGTGAAACTCATTATTAATTTCAACTTAAATACTAACTATATGCCAGAAAATCCCACAAAACCAAAAAACAAACCAAGAAAACCCAGCCTAACTCTAATTACAAGATCCAGTATTAGAAGGCAGGTGGTTTTGATTTCTGATTCTGTATTCAGACTGTGCAGCCTCTGATTTCTGTGACTGCTGCTGGCGTTCTTTGGATTGGGTCATTGTGCTCTGAGAACTGAGCTAAATAAACACATCATGATATTTCTGCCACAGCTGGATTAAAAAAAGTATACTTTCTCACACTTGCGAAACAGACTCCAGTTAGGTCTTGACTATGCAGTTATTTCTCAACCACAGAGAATTAATTTGTTTGACCAATGTCTAATAAGACTTGCTGTTATTCTCCTGGATTGTATCCTTAACTAGGATTTGACCCATAACATTATGTTGGAAAATAAATACGCTTTGCCTGGCTAAGAACAAGGGGCATGTATGCGCAACACTTTAAAGTGGGCTAAATGCTTTTGTACTGCTTTAATGGCATCGGTGTTTGCACTTATTGGCAGTGTATTGCACATTAATTACAGCCGCTGTAGCAAATTAGGTGGCGTAACGTGCCTTAAATGACTTGAGGTGTAGCAAACTCAAACTCCTCCCTACAGCCATGGAGCGAAGCCCTGCAAGCAGCCTCTCAGCAGCCTGAGAAGGCAGGCTCTGCCCAAGGCAAGTGGCAAGCCTGATCTTTTTTTTGCGTCCCCCTGGAGCCTGCTTGATCTGCGTGGGGCCCGGTGCTTCCTTCCATGGCTGTGGTGCCTGCTGGGACTGCCTAAGCCAGGCGCCTGTGGGTGGGTGCCACCTTGGGGGGGGGGGCTGCCAGGGAGGGAAGCACAACCCCCACCACAGCCCAGGGACCGCTCCACCCACCAGCAGCTTGCCCTCCCCTCCCTGCTGATGGAGAGGCAGATAAGTCAGCACGGTGTGTATATGACATGGGGGTTTAAAGGGCCCTAAATTGAAGGTGATTTTAAAAACCCACCGCTTCAGTTTAGGGCCTCCATTTTGTCTACACACACCCCTGGTTACTCAAAGTTGATCCAAGCTGGACAAAAGCTTTGCAAACCTGGACTAGGTTTCAAGCTCAGGTGATTTATAGGCTGTCAATTTTCTGTTGCCATGAAAAAGAAAATGCATGTTTAAAAAATGAAAAGTTTCTAGCATTTTAGTTTGTCAAGAAATTTTCACTCTTAACTCATTCTCCCTTTAGTCAGTACAATGCTCTTCTCCCTCCTCTGCACAAAGACAAAATAAACTCCTTTCATCTTAATGGATCATGAACTTCAAAGCCTGTTTCTGGCCATAATCACTTGTTTTTTTCAAAAAAAGAAGTTTATTTAAAAATAAAAGCACAAGCATCTAGCTTGTGACCCATTAAAATGCTCTGGAATTCAACTATAAAACTCTTTATGTTGCTATCTAACAATACAGTTAATGGTACTTTGCATTGTGAAGTGAAATGTATTGTATATTTAAGCAGTTTAGTTACCATTTATCTGCTCTAGGAGTCTTTGCTGTTTTGCATCTGTGTGTGTAGGGATCCCAAATTCCAAACATTTAAACTGTTTTCTGTTCCATTTTCCTACCACAGTTTTTTCTGGCTAAACCAATTCTGAATTATTCCTTCTGAAAATATGGGATAACAATAATGCAATTCCCTCTGGGGATGACTATATTCTGCAAGGCACAGCACAACATTTTGAGGCAGAAAAACCAAAGCCATGTCTCAGCAACCTAGGACTGGAAGAAGCCTCCTTCGGGCTCATCAAGGTCCAGTCCACTGATGTTGCAGCAACTGTGCCATATGGAATCATAGAAAATTAGGGTGGGAAGGGACCTCAGGAGGTCATCTAGTCCAGCTACCCCCCTGCTCAAAGCAGAACTATTGCTGACTAGATCACTGCAGCCAGGGCTTCGTGAACTGGGCCTCAAGGATGAAATTCCACCACCTCTCTGGGTAAATCATTCCAGTGCTTCACCACCTTCCTCCCATGGGTATTGTTCGGACTGTGATGTCTAAATTCTACTTTCCAAAAAGAAAAAAGTGTGCTAAAACCTTCCTTCAGTGCTTGAAGGAAAAGGCAATCCTGTGCTTTCATTTAATTTTCTATTACTGAGGAAAGCTAGACTAGCTGTCATATCTGGAAAGGTTACCACTGAAAGGATATATCTGTGCTGCAAATCTGAGGTGTTACTTCATGGATTTCAGTTGAGTCTAGTCACTCAGATGCCTATTCATGGTCCTACACACGCTTGTAAAGACTGTGCTGAAACCTGTGTTGTCTCTCTTGCACTAGCTTGATGAAAATGTGCTTTAGTGGGTCTACCAAAGCTGTAAACACATCTGGTTGAAGAATAGAGGCACTCAAAGACAGACAGATTTTTTTTGGGTAGTGTTATGTAAGGTGGAAACATACACTGTCTGATGTCTTGTCTCTACTTATTTGTACCATATATGGTAGCACAAATACTGAGCAAACAGACATCACACCTGTTGTGCCACATGAAAGGAAAATTAGTGGTGCAACAAAAGCTAATAATAGACTGAGACTTTATTGCAGCAGACTTGCCACGCTGGGTAGGTACTCTGGAGGCTTGAGGGGCACTCAAACCCACAGAGCACTTGCCCACTTTCCCCCAGTTACAGGGGCATCCTAGGAAATCTCAGGGTACTTCCCCATAAGTAGGGAAAGCAGGGAGATTACATCAAGGGATGATATGTTTCACCCAGTGAAGCGGATCAGCTGTGCCATGACAAAACATCCACTTCATTTGGCAATATCTATTTCTAGACAAGGGTGGTTTACAGATGTAACCCCCCCAACAAAACAAAACAACACAAAACAACACAACACTTTAGGCTCAGTGTGTCCTCATGTCAAGCCCAGTGCATGCCCAGATGTAGCATCATGTTAGTTGGACCTGACTCACCCAATGTCTATATAGATTGGTCGCTTCAGTGGGGCTGTTTTGGTGCTTTTAGCTAATAGCTGATTGAATCAGCTATTAGATAAAAGTGACAAAATCCCTGCTGAACTGCATGATCTATACAGATGCTGTGGAGCCAGGTCAAACTAACATGCTGCCTCTTCCGGTAAAGTGCTAGGTTTTTTTCCCCACATCTGTCAGCAGTCATATTGTCTAATTACTTTTGGGTCATATTTGAGGCCTGGGATCAAGTAATTTTGAAATGGAACCACAGAGAGCTGAGACGCACATGCAAGCCCAGGATTCATTTATCTCCAGAGTGTTTTTAGATATCTATAAAAAAAACCCAGTACTTTGATATAGCAGCCTACTCTATGCAAAGTATACACATTTCCTGATATTACATGCTGACAAAGTGCCTGTGTAAACCAAAGAAAAAGGGGGCATTTGAACTAGTGGACTGAATCAATTAGATCAAATTATTTTGCTAGGGGCAAGACAGGAGCACCAAGTGTACCAAAAAAGGGGCCTAGGACAAAGATAATTATCTTCTGAATTAAGGCACAAGTTCAGAGTATCTTGTTTTCTCTCTCTTACCCAAAATAAATCTTAGTCTAGTTTGGCCAGTTTCTGAATGTAAGGATATAAGTAGTTTGGACAGGTTTCAATTAAACCAATACAGAAATAAAATGGCTTTGACAGACCCTGAAATTATTCTTTAGTTATGTCTGCTTGGCTTGACAGTTGTCTTCCTACTAATTCACCTCAAGTGTCACAAAATTCACACTCAAACTCAGCATTCAGAGGCCGTCTCATCCTCTGAAGTGGTAAGTGATGCCAATCCTTTCCAATAGAAATGCTCAGCACCTTGAAGATTAAGGCCTCTAGTAAAAGGAGAAATCTCCTTGCCTCTCACATAGTTTCACAGCTGGACTATCACAGCGACAGCATCACTCTTACGCTACCCATTAAAAAAAAAACAAAGCCAAACAACTTACCCAACTTTAATGGCATGAAAATCAAGCCCCTGTATTTTCCTTTCTGAAGCAATAATTGTTCAGCTTCTAAACACACCTACTATAGGACAGATTTCCTGGTTAGACCAGCATCTTCTAAATACTAAAAAAGTTATTTTTTTGTTTTGCTTTACAAAACAGCCACTTGGGAGTCCCCTTTAAAAAGAAATGGCTGCTGTTTGTGGCTCCTTTTCCTGTTGTTGTGCTATTTTAATATTTTTGAAGCCAGTTGGCATAATTTAAATATGTTGCTCTAGCACAGGATGCCTATACATGATCAAACTTGATTAATTGAGTCTGCTGGAGCATGTTAATTACTGTTTCATGTATCAGTGTCCTTGTAGTTCAAAATGTAGGTGGGGGTTCTCGTTCGATGAGCTTTAGATAAATTACCCCCGCCACCATTTTGAAGCTCAGGAAAGCTGATACACAAGATACTCCAGGTGCTCTAATTAGAGCATCTCTTGGAGAACTGGTTTAATTAGAGTGCCCCCCGCCTTTCCCAGAACATATGTATAAATGCCCCAAATGTCTAGCCTCCTCACCACGTTCTTTTCTGTATTACTAAAGATAGAGTGGCTTCAAGCCTATTATTAAATGCCTGAAGATAGGAAAAACTCAGGTCCAGGTTTCAGAATCAGTCTTGCTCTAGTGATTCAACAGAGAAGTTTTCCTGTGAGCAATTCAGTCAAGGTAAAATGTTCAAACATGGTATTTAAAATTGCACTTGCAACTTTATACACATATCTTTGGCACATTCCAGTCCCACCACCAAAACATTTTGTACACACATAGAAGCACTTGTTCACACATATCTTGATTTACTCATTTAACCAGTCTGCTCTGTTCCTGTCCCAGTCACTAGCTTTCTAGTGGCAGTATAGACAGGAGGGGCGGGGGCCGCTTGCTGCTTGGATTGTTCCCTTACTGTCCAGATTGGCTGATGTCACTCTATGCCACTGGGATCACTCCCTTGTTGCCAAGGTTGGCTTGTGCTACCCTGCACCACCACGATCACTGCCTCCTCTTCGCTGCCCATGCCGCTTGGATCGTTGGACCACTGCTTGTAGGATCGCAGGGGCTGATCTGAGGAGCATGGGTTGATCCAAACAGTGCAGGGTGGTGGGGGCTCCTACCTTCCTCCTTGCCTGCACTCCTTCTCCCTTTTCACGTCCCCTTTTCCCACTTCTCCTCCCATTCCCCGACATTTCCCCTCTCCTGCAGCTGCCCCCAGCTGTCAGTCTAGGGCAGTGGTAGGCAATTATTTGGGCCTTCAGGTCACATAGGGAGTTTTGGGGAGCTGTTACAGGTTGGATCAGCATCCCCACAGCAACAGCTCATTAAACCTCCCTATGTGAGATGTGGCTGTGGGCGGGTGGGGAGCTGGTGTGGGCAGGAAGCAGCTTCAGCAGGGCTACTACCAGTACTCCCTCTGTGCCGCCCTTCTACCGTGAGGAGGATATGGAGCTGCAGTCTGAATTCAGCAGCAGCCTGGGTACAGAGGTGGTGGTGGCAGCTGATCAGAAACTGCTGTTGGGGGTGGGAAAAATGTGGGACCTGGTGGTTGGTGTGGCTGCCTCCCCCTCACTGCTGTACAGCCCTTTTCACTGCTGCCACCCAGAGTCCATGCTGGGGCTGCCCTGTGGCTCCTCCCCACTGCCACCACTGCTCGACCAGGCGTGAGGACCTGGGGTACTCTGGAGGGGGCACTAATGGTGGTGGTGGTGACAGGAAGAAGCTACAGGGCAGTCCTGGCACAGGTTTCTCACAGATGGCAGCAGCGAGAAGATCCTGGCAGTAGTGAGGGGAGGCGGTTGCACCCACTGCTAGGTCCCGCTTTCTTCCCAGGCCCAGCGCTTCTGTCCAGCCACCACTACTGCCACTCATCATGACTGAGGTGGGCAGGTCCAGAGCAGGCACTGTAGGGACCCTCATCCCCTGTATGGGGTGGGCTGGGGCTGTGGTTGTGTGTTAACTGTGGGGCTAAAGTCCTGCTTGTGCAATTCCTAGGCAGTCTCCACGGGGCCAGGGCTGGCGGTGGCAGCAGTCAGGAGTTGCCATGGCCAGGGCTGCCAGGAAATGGAGTCCAGATGTGGAGTTACCCCAGCTCCGCTGTGTGCCTGAGCACAGTGGGATGCACCATGGGCCAGACAGCACCTGGGCCAGGTAGGACTGAGGACTCATTGCAGGATGAACAAAGTTCCAGTGTGGGCCAGATTCGGCCCACAGACTGTATTTTGCCCACCCCTGGTCTAGGGCATAAGGGTCTGGGAGGTTAGCTAGTCCACATAGGGAGGGCTGGGAGCAGTGCCTCCTGGGATACTGGAGGACCACAAATTGCTGTTATTAGCTTTATGGAGCAGACTGATGTTACTGCAGCATGAGCCACCTAATGCCAGTTGAAGATCATCTTTGTCTGAAGAGGATTAACTCTGAGATACTCAGAGGGTACTTAGTTCATGTTTTACTGTCTTAGCATATGGACGCTCCTGTCTTTAGAGCATTTAATGTGTTTGAAAGGTAATGTGCAACTAAGTTATGCACCCTTTCTTGTTTTCAACCACACTACAATGTCTTTTGCAACAATGGGCACATCTACATGAGACAGAATAATGCTCATTAACCTAATTTAAGGCACATAACGAGCTTGTGTCAACATGTGCATGCCCTTAGTGCACATTAAAAATGGTGAAATCAGGCTAGTTGCACCTAAATTTGATACCTGCAAATGCAGATATCAAATTCCGGTGCAATTAGTTAAAGTGCATTAACACACGTGTAGGTATGACCTGGCACAAACTTTAGTGCTGGGTCTGCCCAGCCACTAGGGGCACATGGCAAGGCTGCAGGGACCTGGAGCTAATTTTAGTGCTAAGTTGCTGCACATATAGACACTTGCCACAAATCGCTTAATGCACATTAGCTTAATGTGTATTAAATTTAGTTGCACTTAAATGCATATGTAGATGCACTCAATGAGTTTCAAAAGCTGAATATATTATGTAAAGATGGATTTCCTTTCACTTCATTTAAAAAAAAAATGTGTCTGCTGTCCATTTCGCTAAGTGGCACCCTACTTCAATAGGAAGAAAATTTTAGAATAATTAAAAAATGCAGACTGATCATTTTCACTGAACTTCTCACAACACTTAATGCTTTTATGAAGAATCTCCATTAAACTTTCCATGTTGTATAATCTTAGCTTGTCCAATTAGGACAAGTAACTGACTGTAATGCTGCTTTTAGAGACTTAGAAGATCAATCCAGAAAAATGCACCACTACATTGTGTGTCCTTGCTGTGTTGACTCTTCTGTAAGCTAGCTGCTCTTGATGTAACAGCAGTTCTGGACTGTATGCATGATTAAACTTTCTGAATTTCCACATGAGTATTTTGTCTTCTGATGCTCCATCTGGAAGATATGTGAGGCTTTGAATCCAGCCTTAAGGAGTGCTGCAGAAAGGCACTTCTGACATTGATCAACCCGTTTCAGCTTTCTGTAACTGGATTGGTTTCAGACACATATGCTGGTACCAATTCATTTGCACTTAATTGATCACAATTTTGTTTTATAAGTGCCAAATAGTGCTCAAGAGGCCTAATTAGTGCTACAGTTTGACTTAATATAGCTGGCTCAAAAGACATATCTCTTGTAATGCAAAGCAGATATGTCCAGTGTTCATTTTAAATTTCACAGAAAGCAGCAAAAGTTTATCTATGCAAATATATTTTTAAGCAGTTTAAATGCACTATCCTTTCCCAATGCTTTGAATAAGATTTGCCTTAAAGACAGTGGGAGTTAACATGAACTTCCATAGCACTGGCTTCACTTTTAGATAAATATTACTATCTAAAGAGAGGATCTTTCTTTATAGCAAAACAAGGTTTTGAATTAATGGGATATGGGGAAAGTGGGCATTGGGGGAAGGTGCTTATTTTTGTCTTTTCTTTACTATATTGACACAAAATCCACAACATGCTGAGCCTAGGACATGATTAATACAGGTCATCTACCTTTTCTTTAACATTATAGACCAAATCCATTAGCCACTACCACTACCACTATGACTGTGCTAACACATTAAGGTCCCACACAAAAGATAAACACATCTTGAGCAGAAGTTCTGTTTTTTGTGTTTTATGCAACTTTATGCAAAATTCTTTACAGTAAATAACTGTTTTCTCAAACTGCCCTGTTCACTTCAGAATCAGAGCAGTATTTACAGAAGCATTAGGCTTCTCAGGTTCATGTAATCAATTCCAAAGAAAGTAAGCACCTAGTAGCACGAGACACATGAATAGAAGAGGCATGGAGCCTAGTGCCGTTCTAATGAAGATGAAGATGTTACTATTATATACTATAATACTACTGATAAATATACCAAGCACTATCTTAGAAATGGCTGTTAGGGAATTTTTGCCTCCCCATGCAGTACTCATTATAAGGAGCCTGTTTCAGAACTAACTTCTCTTCTAATTTCCACCAAAATTAACTCATGAGGAATTTATATCTATTTGTACCAATGTTGCCTTTCAGTTTGTGCTTACATTGTTCTTTTTCCTTTATGCTGTATTTATAGACAACAAATATATCCCCTGTCATCTTTTATTTTGCTAGGCTAAGCAAGACAATATCTTTCTTTTTTTTTTTTTAGTTTGCATCTGAGGCCAAATTAGCCAAAACTAATTCCAAATCCAAGAGTCCAGAATCATAAGTGGCCCTACTACTGGCAAACATCCTCCACTCACACCTAGGGCTTCAGATGTTTCCAAATCCTTTGGTGGGTATCCTACTTGCATGCCCATGCCCAGGCTTGGGGTTTGGATGTCCCTGAGTTTTGCTTGCCCTTAGCCATAAGGCCCTCAGAGCAAGCAAGGAAGGAGCCAATATCTTTCAATTTCCTTTTGCAAAAAGGTTCTCCACTCCCCTGAATATCCTAGTATTCCCTTCTCTGCACCTGCCCCAGTTTGGCCTCATTCCTTTTCAATGTAGGTGACCAAAAGGTGGTTTCCCTTACTATGGGTCTTACCATTCTCTTTAATGTTGGTTACATGTTCCTTAATGGGGTGTATCAGTGGTCTACCAGAGACAGCAAATTTCTGTTGTTTCTAGTCCCAATTTAGTTGAAGACCCAGAGCTTTATGTAAAGTGTTTTCAACTATAATAACAAGGCATAACCATGTAAATTAAATAGTGGCTCCTCAGTTGATTAAGAGACTGTGATTGTACAAGCAAGATTGAGAAGAAAGACCATATTCCCTCTAGGGTTTTGAATCTCCAGATGGCACTGTAATACCATCCCAAAAAGCAGATGGCTCAATATTACAGAAGATACGGTAACAGCTGAATCAGTGTGCCTTCTGTGTATAATTACCAATCCCATTGCAATGATGATTTATAGGATGCAAAATTCCATGCATTCATTTTGATTTATATCTGAAATATTAAAATCTTAGCAGCAGAACAAAAACATAGCCTTAATATTGCTTTGTCCTAAAAATCCAACATAAAGCAAGATCTTGGCAGCACTGTGATTAATTGTAAGATCTTCAATGCAGATGAACTTAGAAAATGGCCTAGGTTGCAAGTTAAATGAACTTTGGTAGTCATTATTCCTGCCCTGACTGCTCATTTATTTATACTGAGAAGCAATAACACGATTAGGATAGCACAGGGGCCAGTGCCAGATGTATTGACAGAGCTGCCAACAGGAAATCTGCAATAACATGGACACATTACATTATATTCTTCTCAGAGAGAGAGAAGCATAAAATTCAGCCAAGATCTATATAAGGGATACACACAGATTTCACGCCAAGTATAAAAAAAATTTTCAGAGTCCCTTAGACATATAAAACAATTCCTGACCTGCTATGGCCAATATTGGATAAAATGTTTTATAATATATTTAGAATGAACCTAGAATATATATGTAATGAAATAAACTACACAGAAAAAAATGCTGGAAAAAGGAATTTGCCTGCTGAACCCCACAGGAAATTAAGATTTATTCATGTCTTTTGTCTAGTAAGAAGTATGTCCCTTGCTCTCTGATGCAGCTGTCTGCAAACAAGTGGGAGAGGGCCTGGTGAAGTTTGGCTACCTGTTGCCCAGATCTGTGGGGTAAGGGAAATAAGAGGTGCCTTTTTAAAGGTTGCAGTAAATTGTTTCTACACCTTTGAGAGCAAAACAGAAGAAACCGTGCCTTAAATAATTGTCTCTGAGATGCACTCTTCTCAGGGCTACTGCTTGGGTGAGGCGGCACTTCAAGGTTGTATCTGAAGGCACAGAGATCTATGAGAACCCAGTCCCATTTTGTTATTTTATGCCAGCACGCAGGCTTTGCAAATAATTTCCACAGGACATGAAGATTAAGAGACATTATTAAAACAGCCAAATTCTCTGCTGAACGAAGCTGGGATGGGCAGAGTCTAAGCCACATGGTCCACTGAATATACACTTTATATTACATTTTTGAAGGGTTATTTTTTTCTCGAAAACTCAATAAAAGATCTAATATTATAGTTCAGCAGGCTCCACAGAAATTCACTATTAATAATATTACACTTCAAATTAAACGAGAACTCAGACATAGTAGAAAGGGGGGAAAGGTGGATGAAGATGATAGCATATACTCAAAGCATATCACAAAATACAGCATTAAAATAGCATGAAAAAAGTTGAGACATTAATAAAAGTATCAGACTAATGCAGAGTAAAATTTGCTGGACTTGGTGGCTCAACTGTCTACTGGTGTGGTTTCCACTGACTCTGACTACATCCTCAATCCAAGGAGTATCAGTGTTTTGACGATACATATTTCAGAATTTCCTTGCCATGGTAAATGTAAACTTCTCACCCTGATTCAGGAGGAAAGCAAACTTCAAAATGTGGGCGTCTCCTAAGCAAGGGAAATTTAACAGATTTTGTATATGTAAATAAGACACTAGCTGCTTAATGCAAAGTTCTGACCAGAGGATCTCTATGAACTGTACCTCTGCTTCAGTTCTTAGAGCAGAGACTATCTCTTGCTGTGTGGTTATATCGTCCCTATCACAAAGGAGCCTTCATCCCATCTTGGGCTTCTTAGGTGTAATCTAACACAAATACTAACTTATCTTATGGTGCATCCACATCTTGAACACTGTGCAGTTATGCTCCCCATGTCTCAAGAAAGGATGTAGTAGAACAGGAAAAGGTACAGAGAAGGGGAACCACGGTGATTAGAACATGGAGCAGTTGCCATACCAGGGGAGACTAAGAAGCCTAAGACTCTTCAGTTTGGAAAGGAGAAGGCTGAGGGGGAATAAAATCATGAGGTCTATAAAATCATGAAGGGTATAGAGCAAGTGAGTAGGGAACTGCATTTCACCAACTCCTGGAAAACCAAAACCAAGGAGTACCTGCTGAAATTAGTGTGACAGGTTTAAAACTAACAGGAGAAAGTACTCTTGTATGCAATGCATTGTTAACGTGTGGAATTCATTGTCACAGGACGTGGTGGAGGCAGATGGCATTGCCCAGTTCAGAAAGGGACTAGATAAATTAATGGATAAATCTATTAATGGATATTGAACAGAATGGCTGGTGATGTTTTCTTTGGTATCTCTAAACCCATTGTAGTGGATGCCAGGGAGGATATTGAATAGGGGATGGATCACTCTAGATCTGTCTGGTTCAGTCCTGTACCTCTATAGTATCCGTCCTTGTCATTATTGGAGCAGGTCTATTTGTTGTGCCATAGAGTCATGAGCTAGGCCCATCATGAATTGCTATAAGCCACCCTTAATAAGGGAAGCCAATCAACTTATTATGTGGGATAAATAAAAATAAAACAGGAATAGGAGTGAATTCATACTTTAATAACAACAGAGCTGGAAGGGAACACTGAGCAGAGCGCACTAGCCAGCTCCCACTGCCCCACAAATGAGTTGAGAGAGCCTGTGGACACCGACGAGTGAAACTCTGCCTGGAGATGTGAGTGGAGGAGTCACAGGAAGACAGCCCCACCATTGCCTGGGTTCTTCCCAGCCAGAACCTCCTTCCTGGTCTTACAGAAGGCCAGCTTGGCCAGAGTCAGGAGGTGGTTGACCAGGAGATCATAGGGCTTGGTGAGGCTCAGCAGGACCTTTGGAGGAGGTGGAAGAAAGGTGCAACCTGATGCATGTGAAGTAGGTGTGTGCCAAGGTCTCCAGGGAAAGGGGCAGTGTTAGGGGTGTCCATAAAGTACACCAGATGCACATCTGTGGGGACACTGGACTAGACGGACCATTGCTTTGACTTACTATAGCAGTTCTTATTTTATTATCTTAATAGTAACAATTTAATGGTCTAGGCTCAGGTATTATGCTTGAACATACAATTGTTTGCTATTTTAATAGAAGAGGAAAAATTAAACTCTGCATGTGGTCCATACTTTATCAATATCTCATTTCACCTAGGAATGAAGCTTTGGGCTCAGATATTTATGGTTTCTTGTGACACATCTTTCAGATCATCAGAGCTATGTTTGCCCAGTGAAAACAAAACAAACATGGCAAGACTAATTATGACTAAGCCCACATTTGAATATCAATCAGTGACTGACTGTGATCAACCCAAAGGGTTAAAATAAATAAATAAATAATGAAAAATATCACCACATGATCTTGAATTAAAGGTACATTTGAGAAAAACACCATGTGCTTACTGACATTCGGTGAGCAAATTTGCTAAGTAAGTTATGTGCTGAGTATTCATTCAGCTCCAATTTTAAGATGATTAGAGAGCTGTGAAGGTATTTAGGGATTTAGAAGTTAAAATTCTCCACTGCAAAATCCTGCTGCAAAATCCTAAGGCCGTAAAGAAGAATCTCTGTTCATTATTACTAGTATGGCTATGCCACATGCTTGGGTAATTCTAGTCCCATGCAGCAGACAGTGGTAGTAACAAACACACTGGCCAAATCATTGCAACACCTTAGATCTTACATTTTTAAATCCTCTGTAAAGCACTTGAAGTTCTCTCTTTGTGAAATTGGTTTGTGCTTCAAGCTGTTCCAGTCCTTCAGGCCGGTGGCACACTGTTGTCATTTCTAATTCATCTTCAATTTTATCTGAAAGAAGAGACAAATATTTATTTGTGTTACCATCTTTGCTTTATTAAAATGATGGACAGGTCAAAGAATTGAAATACTGAGATCTTGAAAATAATAAAGGAAGGAAAAAAACACTAACACGGATCTGCTTTCTGCAACTGGTTTCAGTCCTTAAAAGCAAAATTAATACCTCAGAGTGCAATAATACCCTACATTTCTTACTAGGGGGAAATATTTATAATTCTGCTCCCAGGATAATGAGTAACAACAATGAGTAGAAAGGGCAAGCAGTAGACTTGCTGTTCCAAACAGCAGTAGTGTATGCTGCATGTATAAACATCTCAACAATACTCAGGAGTAGTTCTTTGAGGATGCTAGTCAAAGAAGAGCATGCGAACATCAGTGGGAAGTGACAGAGCAGACAGTTTTAAACATATTAGACAAAGACATTGCATTAGACTAAGTGAAAAGAGAAAAGGATGCTCCTTTCTCTTTTGTATGTCAACAAAAGAGCTTGTTACAGAGACATTTGAGATCATGTTCATCTCTGCTGAAGTCCAACAGAAGTATGTCAAGAGTGAAACTGGCCTCATGTCTACATGATTTTCTTAGCAGAAGTAGGGCACGCAGTGGTGTGCTAATGTATATTAAATACATTATATACAGGTTTTAAGAAAATTTAAGGACTTGGAAACGTATCATACTTAAAACTTTCCCCTTTTCTTATATATTTTATAGTTTAGAAACCTTGCTTCCTTAGTATTGCTGAAAATAACTATATATGTCAAATGCTTACTTATTTGCCAAAAGTTATAACAACAAACTAACAAAGGCCCAAAAAAACCCTTAGAGTCAAATGTGGCTATTTCTCTTGCAGCTACCCCAAAGCCCTAGTCTGTCTGTGAACTCCCTATGGATGCAGCCCTAGCACCTGTGGTTTAAAGGAAATTGAACACTGCCTAAGTTCCTTTTCAATAAATACAAATAATTATAAAATGTTAGACCTTCAGTGAATGTTGTCATACTTCTCAGTTAGTGTTCTGCAAAACTCTGTAACGTCATGGTGATGTTATAGTAATTAGCAGGGATCTTAGATTTCCCATGGGGGAAAAAAGTGGAAAATCTACATGTAAAAAAAACAAAAATCAGCATTTATTCATGACTTACCAAAAATGCGGCATTGTCCTGCAGTGAGCATTGGGACACTTCTGTGCTTTTGGTAGTTCATGGAAAAACACAGATCCCTCATTTTTCTGTGGTTTTCTGTGGTGAATGGAAAACTAGGATCCCTGGTAATTAGTGCTCATATGCCCAAGACTAAACTAAGGATTTGTTTACATATGAAGTTATTCTGGATTGAGTACATTTCTGTTCTGGAATAATAACCCATTTTAACAGTTCCTTTTTGTAATTAGCTTAATCATTTTGTATTTAAAGAAAATGACTTTCATGTGTAGACCTTTCATAATAATCAGATATGGGTTTGGGCAGAAATACTCCCCTTTCTATGTACTGAGGCAATGAATACAGCACATACCTGCAAATTCTCAGATGGCACCAATCTGGGGGGAGTAGTAGATACACTGGAGGGTAGGGCTAGGATTCAGAGAGACCTCAACAAATTGGAGGATTGAACGAAAAGAAATCTCATGAGGTTCAATAAGGACAAGACAAAGTCCTGCACTTAGGCCAGAACAATCCCATGCATCAGTACAGCCTGGGGACTGATTAGCTAAGCAGCATCTCTGCAGAAAAGGACCTAGGGGTTACAGCGGACAATAAAACGAATATGAGCCAATAGAGTGCCGTTGTTGTGAAGAAGGCTAACAGCATACTAGGCTGCATTGGTAGGAGCGTTGCCAGATTATTTCCTTCTATTCAGCACTGGTGAGGCCACATCTGGAGTACTGTGTCAAGTTTTTGGGGCCCCACTAAAGAAAGGTGTAGACAAATTGGAAAGAGTCCAGTGGAGTAAAACAAAAGTGGTTAAGGGGCTGGGGTACATGACTTCTGAGGAGAGGCTGAGGGAACTGGGCTTAGTTTGGAGAAGACAGACTGGAGGGGGATATAATAGCTACCTTCATCTACCTGAAAGGTGGTTTCAAAGAGGATGGAGCTAGATAATGGAACAAGGAGAACAAGAAGCAGTGATCTCAAGTTGCGGCAAGGGAAGTTTAGGTTATGTAGGAAGAACTTTCTCACTCAGAGGGTAGCGAAGCACTGGAATGTGTTACACAGAGAGGTGCTGGAATCTCCATCATTAGGGGTTTTTAAGACCTGGCTAGACAAAGCTTTGGGTGGGATTATGTAGTTGGGGACAGTCCTGCTTTGAGCAGGGGTTTGGATTAGGTTACTTCCTGATGTCCCTTCAAACTCTAATTTTCTATTATTCTAAATCAGCTTAATGCACATATTTCTTGTGTAAGATTCCTTGTGAATTTAGGTCAGAACCCAACCAGTGGGTTACCTTGGTATGTCAGCAACATTCAGAAATCAGATTTTACAGGTGTATAATTTTAAAACAATCAAAATCCAGGACCAAATTTGCAGTCTAAGATCATGTTCAGTCCAAACCATCACCTGGACTAAGCATGGCAAAGGCAGACTAGAGGGATTCAATGCTTTAACTACATATCTCTTGGCTTTTTCACCATAATAGTGTTTACTTGAACTTTTAATCGTTGGGGTAATTCTATATGTGGAACAATTAAAGGAAGCAAGCTTTGACTTATACAAGAATACAAGCTTTATTTTTTAAAAATTTGATTTCCTGTTGGAATATCCTTCCTGTTGGAGGATCTTAGTCCTTGTCAATAATGAGAGCGCAATAAGGAATAGACTTAAGGTATACAAGGGAAAATTAGCCTAAGCTTTATGAAACAGGTACAACTCTCCCACCAGTTAGCAACTGAATCAGTCTGCCAGGATTAAAGGAGATGAACTAGAATGAGTTTAGGACACTGTGAGGGGAAAAAAACCATTAACTGAGACAGTTAATGCATGTTTCTGAAAAAGTTGCACAGATTGCAAAAAGTACTTGTAAATGGGAGATTCTCAGCTGTGAGATCTTGTTCTGAGACAATTCTATTCACTAGCATTATAAATGGCAATATCACTGCAAGTAAAATCTATAGACGAGGATAGGTCAGTTATAGAAACGGACATGGCTTATTTGGTAAAGTAGTCATTTGAACAATATGTGTTTGAAGATAGCCAGATGCAGGGTCATATATCTAAGAAAAATATAACATTTTCTGGTGCATAAGATATACTTTCCTCCCCAGGGAAGAAGGTCTTAAAGTCCATGGCACTTTACACTCCAAGGATGTGAGCAAGGATTTGCTGCACTTGGTTTAGGTCTAAGTGGCGTCCTTTAAGGTGCCTAGACCTAGACTGGGAGCAGTGGTATGCTGTATACAGTGGAAAATATGGCAAACCAAACATACAAGATGGTGGGGACTGTGTCAGAAACCAGCAATTCTGGAAGTGACACAGGCTTTTCTGAAGGTAGGAAAATATGTGAGCATAAGGTCCCAGTGTGATGCTGTAGCTTAGAGGACAAATGCAATCTTTGAATGAATAGGTACGGTGATTTCAAGCAGGTCTATGGAGGTGAATTTATTTTAACTTGAAGAGAAAGAGCAGTACTGGAATTTTGTGTCTAGTTCTGGCATCCATAATTCAAAAAGTATGTTGAAAATTTGCAATGGGTATAGAAAGGAACTATGAGAATAATTCCAGGTCTGAAAAAGATGATAACAAAAGGACTTAAGGAGCTTAATCTATTAATCCAAGAGAAGTTTATAAATGTGTAAATGTTTACATGGCGAAAAAGGTTTCTGACTACAGGTGAAGCTTAATTAGTCTGAAAAGGCATAACAGGGTCCTGCACTGTATGCAATTAGACAAGAAACAAGGCAAACATTTTTAACAGTGAATCAGCCACTTGACTTAAAGACATGGAAGACCCTTTATTACTTACATCTTTATAGCAAAACATTTATTAAAGATATGTTATAGCTCACACAGAAGTTATGGGCTTGATGCAAAAATGACTATGTGAAATTCTTTGACCTTTATAAAGAAGTCAGACTGTATGATCTTAATGGTCCATTCTGCACTTAAAAACAATGAACAGATGATTGGGAGGTGGAGAGCAGAGCTGTAAGTGCAGGATATATAGTCAGTTGTCTTTAATTACCCTGGGGAGCTGAGGGGTGTGGTGGTAGGGGGGAGGGACTATATAGAGAAGAGGTATGAGATTATTTTAAGCATTGAATTATGGTTTGGAATTTTAAAAAAAATTGTAGTTCTGTGTTTTAAATAATATGAATTGCTAAAAGCTTAAGAGGCACCAGATGATAGCTGAAATCTTAAGAGGCACAAGACTCAATTTAATTCCTTAGTTAAGGACATGGTGGGCATGTTTACGTGTGCTATTAATTCAAAATAGGCTTTCTGGGTGCATCTATATGAGATGCTAACTCCGCAGTAGCCTAATAACACTGTGAAGTAGCGCATCACAGCATGGACAGCGCTAATATGATACTGTGCAGTATTATTAGGCTACTGTGCAGTAGCATCACTAAAAGGGGGGTTGCCAGCATGACTGCACAGTAACTCTGGTTACTGCACATTTATTTAGTACTTGCCTATACAACCACTAAATTAAATACACAGTAACCACTGTGCATTAATAAATGTGTAGATGTGTAAGCCTATCCAGGAGCATATCTACATGTGCTCCCTCTCGGGAGTGGATCTGCTCCCAGTAGGAGCAGCTTAGTACAGGGATGCTTCCACCCTGTTCTGCCCCACTACAGCAGTCAGAGGAAGCTCCAGGCTCCCCTGGGGTGCTAGCCTGGGGGATGACAGGGAGTTCAAGGCTGTTCCGCTTGTGCACAGGGCCAGGAGAGCTCTGCCAGCTGCACCAGCAGCTGTCTCCTGGCCCCATACACAGTGGGAAGGAACTTGATAGGCCTGTGGCCAGGAGACAGCTGCTGATGCAGAGATCTCCCACCCTGTGCACATGGGAACAAGCCGTGTGCCTAGTTCGTCTTCCCTGTGCAGCCCCGGGCTGGCCAGGAACTGTCCTGAACTGGGGCAGGCCCCAGCCAGGTCCAGGCTGTGCTGTGTACAGCCTGGAGCTGGCTGGAACCTGCCACAGAAACAGGTCTTTCCCAGAATGATCCAGGTACAGGGCTGGGAATGAGGTCCGGGGAAGGGGATGTTTTCCCAGTCCCTTGTCCCAATTCATCAGTAGGGCAGCTACAATATTTTGTATTCAGTAGATTTATGAAGTGAAATTAATAGGCTCATCTACCAAAGGTATTTTGTAAATTTAAATTTAGGTTTACAACTGAGAGATTGGGTGTATGTAGGGAAATAAGTAAGAGAAACCAAACAACAACTATGTACCAGAATGAATGCACACTTAAAATCTATCAAAGTCAAAAGTACCCAATTACCTGTTGGTGTACACTTCTCACAAGACAAGCATTCTTTCTCCAGTCTCTCAGTTCTAAACCTCGAAGGCAATTGACAAAATACCTTTCATAGACAAGCTTATGAACTTCACTTCATAAATCTACTGGATGCAAAAAATCATGGACTAAATATGGACATTGGATTTATAGCACATTATAACCTGTCTACCATCCAATAACTCCAAGTAACCTCTCTACATTTTACCAGCAACATTCTCTCAGCAGGTCAACATTCCCACCCCCACCTATCTGTCTCACTCCTAGTGTCTCCCATGGCTTCTGTTCCTCACTGCCGCACATTTGCATTTTCACAGACCTGCATTTTGCATACTGCCTTCTATTCCACCCAGGAGAACACAAAACAAGAGCAGGGTCTCCCTATGTCTGAAGAAAAAGCTTACAAAGAACACTTTTCCCAACTATTTAGTTATTTTAATAAAAGATATCACATTTACCCAAAGAATCTTGTCTGCCTATGTCCTTAGGTCAATATGGTTACAACCAACACTCCTGCAACACCTGAATACATTCCCTATGATCCTCACATAAACTTATCAATACAGTGCAATCAAGGAGTAATTGGCAAATCAATTTCTCTTTAACTGCTATTGCTTGGCCACAAAGGGCATTTACACACATGCAGGGAGCATGTGGAAATCCACCACATCAGAGGAGACTCAATTAATTGCATCTGCTGGAACATATAATTTGATGCACTCCAGCAACCTCACACATCACATTTATCAGTGGCGTAGCACTTCTCCATGCTGAGAAAATGACAGTGGTATGCTTTGAAATAAAACATGTTTGATGAGCTTTAGTTCAAAGTGCCCCGCTGCCATTTTCTCAGTGCAGGGATGCATTGTGCCACTGATACATGTGACACATAGGTGCTCTTAATTAGCACAGCTCACTAACTAAAAGTGCCCGGCGCCATGTTGGCAACACATGTAAAAGTGCCCCCAAAACACTGGCTCAGGTAAGTGTGAGCCTCGATGACACAAATAAAAACAGCAACTTAAATTGTTCAAAATAATACAAAGATATTAAAATTATGAAAATCTATTTTTCATTTATCTGATGAACCTTATAGCCTTCTTTTTTATGTCTTTAGCAGTTTAAAAGTCTCTAAAGAACTGTACCTAAATTACTTGAAACATAATGGGGGAAGATGCTCAATTAGTGTAATGACACTGGAATCAGCAGAATCATTCTGATGTCTACTAGATGACAGAAGTGCAATAAGTTTTTTCTGGTCACAAATGTGCAAATGATGGCAAGGTCAAAGCACTAAGGCAAATTACTCAGTCCATAAGAGACTATAGGTCAAAGTGTAGGAAGAAAGTTGAATTCAATGGCAGTTTCTCATTTTTTTCTGCCGGTGTGAGCTAAGGTTGCTTAGCTGATAGGCAACAGACTTCTCAATTCTCACCAGTTTAAATAAAATACAATATATACTCTTTGAATATTATTTGAAATTATACAAATCAGATGATAGCCATCCCATAGTATTAAACAATTCTAGTGATTCAATAACTGTACGACTGAATTGCTTAGTGTACCAGAAAATTCCAACTTAAGCAAGTGCCAATCTGCAAAAAAACCAAAACAAAAAAGGAGCAGCTCTCAGGCACTTCCCTTTATTTAGAAATCTAATTTTGATCCCTTGGAGAATAAAAGAACAAAGATTTAAAAAAAAACGCAAAAAAAATCAATATAATTTTAGAAATCACTGGAACCACTTACTTGACTAGCCAAGGACGTTAAACTCACTAGATTGGATTCATTACTGATTCCCACCTTGTGTTCCCATTTATACATCTGCAGAAGAAACACAACTTCTACAAAAGCAGTCTGGTAGCTTACTACATCCATTTTACAGAGGCAGAAAGGACCTCAACAGGTAGTAAAGCAGGCATATTGAAACCAATTATGAGGTTGATTCATATTTTCCTTTGGAAAGAACAATGCCATTTTTTAATTTAATAACTTGGGATATTGTTGTTCCACATTTGGGCAATCGGTTTTCTAAACAGCCTATTTAATGTTTGTGTTCTAAAACAAATTGATTAAAGGAAAAGACCTAGCAGATATTACTTGTGCAGAACTTTATTTGCAGCTTTATGTTAATAAATATGGTCTGAACAAATAGGGATTTATTGGCCTGTTTCTTTCAATAATGCACTATCTTTATATGAATGGAAGTATGAATATGAGGGTCCACATTTTTTTAATATACCCACATAAAAGAATGTTTAGTAAACTTTACAAATTAGTAATGATGTGCCACAGTTTGATAAATCTAGCCTCATTCAAAGAAAACAAGCTTCAGAAATTCAGACATACAAAGAAACTAGAACTCTTGGTCCCAAAATGATCAATAAAAGGTATCATTTTGGAACCAAGAGTTCTAGTTTTTTGTATGTCTTTTTGTCTCAGACCAACATGGTAAGTACACCTTAGAAATTCAGGGCATTTATACCTGTGCTTTCGGAGTGGGAGGGAGTGGAAGGGGGGAGGCTTTAATTAGAGTGGGTCCAAGAGCCGCTCTAATTAAAGTGCCCAGAGCATCTTGTGGATCAGCATACCCGCGCTAAAAAATGGTGGCATGACACTTTAAGTAAAGCTTGTTGAATGCATTAATTTTAATCCTTATTCAATAAAGATTAGTTAATTTGGACTGCAGCCAATTTTAATTTGGACTACAAACATCCAAGTGTATATAGTGATGGCTGTAGTCCAGATTAAACCAAGAGAAACGTAATATCTATAAACAGCCTCAGGGTGTAATTCATCTTCTTCAGCTCATTTTACACACAGAAATTCTTTGTGGTCAATTCAACACCTTTGGTTATAGAGGAAAAATGCTTTCATAATACAAATTAGCCATATTTTTGCTCTAAAGACTTTCTTCCATTTTCCAGGCTAAGAAAAGTTGCTGGGTTTCGGGGTTTTTTTTCTTCTTCTTAATCAGTTACTGGGTAAAGTTAAGAACAATAAAATGTCCCATAAAATGATGGGCTGCTTTTTTTGTCTTCTTTCTTCCTACATAAATCAATATGAATCCTTTAAGTGTCTGAAAAAGGTAGCAATGATTCTTTATGCCTCAAATCCTACATTCTCATCCTTTCCCTTTGGGGAATATTTAGGAACTCAACGAAAACTTCTGCAGCTTCAAATCTGGCCAAGGAGATGGGTAAAAGTCAAAAGAGCTCAACAATTTTCCAACACTTACATTCCAAAAACAGTGAAAAATAATTTCCTTAGTAAAACTGATCTAGAGTGTGTGCTTTAATATTGGCACTCTCATTTGGGGAGAATGCGGGTCAACTTGCTATTTGTCATTGTATCTTGTGCTAAAGGGATAACGTGGCTTTTCACAGACTGCACTGTAGACAGTGGAGATAGAAAAGACCTACTACTTCATTTAATCTAGCTTTGTCAGTTCAAGTCTGTGCCCTCCAAAACACTGTCCTTGCATGAAACTACTTCACTCTTTAATGGACTTCAGTGTTTTAGTCAGCCATTGCTTACATTTGAACTTTGCACAGTTGCTTCCTGCTTTTTTCACAGTTCCTGTCTAATTGGTGCCACTTTAAACTCCTCCTTCCCCTTCTAAAGTCAAGCTCTGTAGGGTACAATGTGTCCCCATGTACAGCAATAAAAGGGAATTTCATGCAAGTATCCAAAGATAGAATCTGGCCTTTGGTGTTGACATAATGCAAATTCTTATTAAGTGTTTAATAGCTTTTCTTAGTCACTACTTAGTTGCTTTCAGTCTTTTCTCATAATTCAGTACCTCCAGTGACCTTTTCTGAAATTTTCATATCCAGAACCAATCACAGTATTCTCAATGGTCTTCTAAGGAATCATCACATCCTTATTTGTGATGAGGCTTCTACATTTTAAAATATGTTTTAACTCATCTGATTTGCTGTCCATTATCCCATTTCAACATATTCATTTCCAGCTTCACAGCTTTTCAAGTATGACTTGTATGTAAATATTCAGAATATGTATTACTTGAATATATAAGGGTAAATTTTTGTTAGAGCAAATCTCACTTTACTATGATATCTGAACATAAAATGTTTGAGGGTTTCATTTCAATATTTATTTTAGAATTTACTGGAGAATAAAGTTAGGCAGTCTTAATAATAAATGGGAAGACTGTTTTTTTAAAGAAAGGTACAGAAATACAATTGCTTTTTTCCAGTCCTCTAGTCTGTCACTGGTTCTACAGGACTTTTAAATAAAGAATTGCAAGCTATTTAATAAATTCATTAGCTAATTTTATGTTGTTAGCCCATGCATATCAAAATCTTGCTGATTTACTCCAATTTTGACTTGCCAATTTATTCCAGTGTTTCCATCTATTACCATGCCTTCCTTTATAACTGCAGAAATACTGACATAGTTTTACTTTCTTCCTAATTGCCCCTATGCCTTTTTTATTTTTCTCATTAAAAGAAAGTTTTAATGAGCAGGTACTTCAACCATTTCAAGTGCATCATTGGCTTCATCCCACTCCTTATTATTAATGATCCTACTTTCTCTCAATATCATTGTAAAGACTTTTTTTCCCCCCTCCTTAATCCATTTGGTTAGCATTAACTCAGTGTACTTTCTAAAAAACAAAATGTTTTCTATTTAACTATTAATTGGCTCTCCATCAATTAACTGTCTGGTTCCTTCTAACTTCATCGTATTTCAGAACAGCTTCTTATGTCCTTACAACAGTTCAAGAAATTGCTCATGAAGCTAGAATAGCAACTTTTTGTTTTGTTTGTACTTTGCTGCAATTCAATTTTTGTATTTAACGTGCTCCAACAATCTTGCATATCCATGTCTACACTGATATTCAGAAAAAAAGAAATGAGAAGCAGAAGGGCTAGAAGTCAGGAACAAAGATTTGCAGGACTGCTAATAGCAATCTTCCTGTGCTCAGAGCCTTCATACCCAGATAGTTTTAAAACACCCTACATAAAGAAACAGGCTAGGAGGTGAGCAGGGGCAGAGCTCCCCTCAAACCTGGAGGTTTAGCAGAGTTCCCAAGCGTGGGCTGGACTGCTGCCAGGAGTCCAGTGCTTGATGTGTATGTTGTTGGCAACCTTAAGCTTCACTTTAACTATCACACTAGTAAATGAGTTAATTCATTCAATTAACTGCCTTTGAATGTTGTCTTGTTGTCTAAAATTGGCAGTATGAGCCAATTTTATGTCAAGCCAAAGCTCTTTCTCACATCTTTCCTGCCTAGTTTAAAGTCTGCCTAACATACCTTGACACACAGGTGATGAACAAAGAGGCATGGGGGAGCACATGCCCCCAAGACTGGCCATCACAGAAGCTGCTGCCGGCTTCTGTGGGGGTTGCCACTCGCACCCCTCCCCCTTGCTGCAGATGTGGCTGGCGGCATCTGTGGGCAGTCCCTGCTTGCTGCTCACTGCTGCCAACACTGATGCTGGCGGCTGTGGGTGGTCCCTGCCACTATGGTGACCCACAGTCTCGGGAGGCACCAGTTGTTCATGCCCTGACAGTTTTTATCTTGAAGACTGGTTCCTCTCTTGCCTAAGTGAAGATGCATGAAATTGGGTGAGCAATTCACAATTTAATGAAATCTTCCTTACAGCTAGTTTGCAAGTTGTCCCTCAACAGATAATCTTAAAGAGATATCTAAAATGGAGAAGTTCCAGTGACCAGGAGACTAGTCTAGAGAAAGCATGGGGAGCATTGCTCTGCTGCTCCCTCCATTCCCATAGACCCACAGACTGGAAGGAAAAGGAAGGGAAGAGAGGCAGCAGTTGGGCAGTGATCCCCAGACATCCTCCTCCCAGCCAGGGACATCCTGGTCTGGGGAAGGTACAGGGACCTTTCCTCACTGCTTTACTCCATCTGGGCACCAGGAAGAGTAGAGCAGCTCCTGCACCCCATGCCTTCCCCAGACCAGGATCACCCAGATCTGGGGAAGGCACATGGAACAAGGGCAGCTGCAGGCTGGATCACTTCTACTTCCTTTTCCCACCAAGATTTCTAGTGCTGGAAACAAATGCTTGTTCCTACTTCAAGAATGACTGTCCCACTTCTGCTTAGGAATTAATCATACCAGGTTTTTCTCTTGGATATATAACTTTCTGGATCCTGGCAACCTGAAAGGCCACATTTCTCCTCATCCTATGCTGTAGTAGGTAAAATTATTAAAGGTGCTCAAGCTACGAGCAACCTGGTTAAAAGAGAAGGGTCAAATTAGTTTTCCTTTTAATGTCAAGGAGCCAGAGATTGCTTATCTCTAGATCATGTTGCTGAGCTTATCAACTACATTTCTGAGAGTTCGGAATGGTTTGGAACATGTTGGGCAAGTTGGAGCTGGTGGATGAGGTTGGAGAGATTTTTTTTTACTTAATCTCAGCCCAGATGATAATTTTTATTACTTATTTTGTGAGAAAATATTCTGTCTCTGTGCTTAACACATCCAATAGAGGCATTTTGCAAATCAAAGAGTGACCTCACTTTATAGCAACCTTAAACTTTTTGCATGAACATGAGTGTTTTATGGATTACTACCAGAAAGAAAATACTGCATTCTATTGCTTTTGTTATTTGGAGCTACTGCATTCTCATTAAAGTAGCTCAATATTTCAACTAAACGCATATGCTATTCAACAGGGTTGGTTTTCTCTGAGATCATGTACAATTCCTTATATTTATTGTAATACTTTTGTTACTTTTGAGTACTTCTGTATCTCAAGTCCCTTGAAAATGAATCTCTGAAAGTGGGGTTCATTATTTTAAACTGCATCAAATGGGATTTTTGTGTCTGTGAACCTCCTCTAGCAGAGCAGAGCAATTTCATCTTTTGCATGTAAATGCCAAAGTAACTTCAAGTTGTCAGCCTCATGTACAGCTGTACACTGACAAAATACAGCAGTTCATCATTGCAGAAAAGAGAGAGTTTTCCAAGTGCTCATCAGTTTTACTATTTATACTTGAGACCTGCAAGAACAACCCAATCCTATTCCTACTGAAGTTAAGGGCAAAAATTCTATTAATTTAAAATATTTCATCTCCCCTGCCCTGTACCTGCAGTGCTTTCAGTTCCACTGGAATTTAGGGTTCATGTTAGCAAGGACACAATTCTTTGCTACCTTTTTTTTAAAGACATAATGCAGTATAATACACATCAGACACATGCTGCATATTCCCAGGCTAAACAACAGTTACCAGGATGTGCAGTATCTGGCACACAGAATTATTACATTCAGTAATTTACTACCACCATAACTAGGGGTGCAGGGAATATTTCAGCATGAAATAGGGTAATGGCTAGGATTAAAGACCTTCTGGGATTAAATATTTAAAGCCCCTCTGTTTATGTAATTGAAAACTAATAATAGATACTAAATTAATGCTCTGGATAAAAACATCCAGAACAGACAGACCTGTCAACTTCCTCCAGCCAAAAATCAATACACATGCAGCATATGCAGCAGAATTCAGACAAATCCCATATGCAATCCCAATAGTATATTTATGAAAAAATCTAATATTATTTATTTAAATACTTTTTCCTCAAATGTGAGATCTTGCAAATTACACACATTAGTCTCAAATAAATGTAACTGCCCACAACAGACAACACAAAGTGCTCCTGTTTTTCTTGCTATAAGCATCCAAATCAAATGACAGAGGTTGCCTCTGATCAAGCAAAACCTTCAACAAAGCTATTTTGTGCAAGCCAAGGTCACTAAACCTTTGCAAAGCCCCAGATGGATCTACCACTGCTGACAGCCTCTGCAAAAAGCTCATTTTCTGGTCTACAAAAAACACACATTTAGGGACCAACAGCAGAAGTGCTTCAGTGGTCATAATACAAAAACTAAGGGAAATCTCTCAAAGTTTCTTGGTTTTATGCTAGTTGGCCTTGCACATCAGTACAAGTACTGGGAAGTAAATGGGAGCCAGCACAATTAATGGAGCACAGATGCTGACACCTGTCCATTTCACTAAGAATGGAGGCCATTGCCTTCTGTAACAACTGAAGCTACAGAATACTTTTCAGCAGAAGACCCAGGGAGCCTGGTTTGTAGTAATGTAACATGGAAATGACAAAGGCCAGGCTGGCTGTAAACAAGCCTAAATTAGTAATACAAGGCCATGAATTCCTGGGAAACCACAGATAAAAAGCAGATTGAAATGTTGCTCCTGCACAGAAATCAAAGAGGTATTTAGGAGTCCAAAGGACTTTTAGAGGCATAGATTCATTCTGCTAAAAGGATTAGTTACAAGATGCATCAGTCTTCAAAGTGGTTTCATGGTAGAAATTTTAGCTGGCTTGATCTCTTCAAGTTGACTGAGGCTGGAGACTTGAGTTGTGGGGCTGAGTGTTAACTGAATACTGAAGGAACTGCAGTCCACTATATTTATGTCTTCTAGTGGTGTCATAAATATACAGTGACAGAAAGAATCTCTACAGAAGACCCTGCATTAAATCCTAAGAATATGAGCATTTGCCGCTTCCCCCATATGCTCCCTCTGAAAGCTATCTGAAAGGAACTTCAGTGAAAAAAGACTTTGAACTGGAAGTGTGATTATAGAAGCCACAGACCCAAAGCATGAGAGAGAGGGGAAGAGAATAAATATACATGGCTCCTTTGCTACCAGTAGGACATTATTTAAACAAAGACAAATTCACCCCTGGCATGACTCCCTGGACAAAATAACTAAATGCATCAAGTATCCATATAGCCATTTTGTGAGGGCACAGTATGGGACAGGCACAGAAAAGGGTTCTTACTAGGACACTGCACATGCTAACTAAATAACAAGCCTTTAATTCCAAAAGTGTCTTAACACTATACACAAATTTAAGTATTTAACCAATTGTTGATTCCTCATAGCAGGGATCTGGGTTTTCCATTTCCTGCATAAAAATGTGGATTTTCCCCTTTAAAGGAGAAAAATGTGGGAAAGTTTCCTCTTTGAAGTGGGAAACCATGGGTTTTCCCTTTTGCAAACAGCTCTCCACAGGCTGGCAGAGTTCTAGCCTACCATAAGCTGCTTGGAAAAAGGGCACAAAACCCTAAGCCCTGTCTGTGTCTGGAGAGAGGAGAAGGAGAGGGAGTGGGAGAAGGGGCAAGGGTAAGGCATGAGAATCTGAGACCAGACAGAGCTGGCTCAGACTCACTTTGACTCCTGACAGCTTTGGGGTAAGTAGGACCTGGAGGCTGGGGCAGGGGCAGCTGGTAGCTGCTTCTGGCAGAGCTGGGGGAGGGCAGGGGGCTGCAGGTTGGGAATGAGGGGTCCAACAATTTCATGGTCCCTGTGCAGCCCCTGGGTCTGATTTTGTGGGTTTTGGGGAAGGGATGGGATGAGAAGCCTGGTGACAAGCAGAGCAAGCAGGATAGAAAAGGGGAGGGAGGGGAAGAGGAGAAGGGGAAGTGGGAGGAGCTGTCAACTGCCTGCTGCCCCACATGAATCCCCAGCCTGCTGCTATCCTTGCTTTGCAACCCTTGTCCCACTGCTCCTGGGTACTCACCACCCAGATGGTTCCAAATGGTGGTGGTTGGTGCATCCAAGTGCTTGAGTGCATGGGCTGGAGGGCTCTGGGATCTGCAGTGGGCACAGGTGGTGGCAGGACCAGCCAGAGCCGTAATGCGGCCACAGGTGTTAGGGGCAGCCCCGCTCCACTGGCATGTGTTATGCTGTACCCACTGCCACCATCTGGAACCATTTGGCAGTAAGCACCCTGGAGCAGTGGAGCAAGGGTAGTGGGTGGGGTCTTTAGTGGGTCAGGGACCTGTGGGGGGACAGTGGGCAGATGGCAGTGGTCCCCACTCAGTGTAAGCTAAAAAGCAGCTGGGACAGACCTGACCTGGCCCCATGGGTGGCCCTTGCTGCATCCCCAGCCTGCCTCCCCTCTTCTCTCCCCTGGGAAGGTACACAGAGGACACTGTACGTAGTCTGCATTAAAGTAGAAGAGGGTGCTTTATTGGTGATGGGTATGGTGGTTGGTGGAGGGGCTCTGTGGTTCAGGAGAGAAGCAGGGAGGGAGTCTATTGCTGTGGAGGGAGGTGGGCATGGATTCTGTGTTTGTGGAGGGGAATAAAGCAATTTTGAGAAAACTGTCTGTAGTGAGTGTGGTGAGGGAGCGTATGGTGTGGCTGGGGTACATGGCCAGCCAGCCTAGGGGCCTACCATGGGGAGTGCAGGAGCAGGTGGCCTGCCAGTGCCTCTTGCATTGGGTGCTTTGGCCCCCACTGTTGTGTGTGTGGTGCGCTGGGGGCCTCCATTGGGGGAGAGGAGGAAGGGGAGGGGAAGTACTGCTGTTGCTGCCACTCCAGCTGGTGTTCCCAAAAGGCTTTCTCCACCCACTGAGCCTCCTCTGCCCATGCCTCATGGAATAGCTTCCCTAGGCCTCACAGATGTTATGCAGCATGCAGGCTGCAATTATGACCCAAGGGATGTTGGCCTCTGCAAACCTGAGATGCGTGGTGAGGGTGCACAATCATCCCTTCAGGTGGCCAAAGGCACACTCTACTAGCATCTGTTGAAATGTGCCTGGCAGGGGTCCAGCTGGCTGGTATAGGCCCACATGAGCCAGGAAAGTAGCAGGTAGGTGGAGTCCCTGATGATAAAGGGTGGTGGCCAGCTGGAGGTCAGGTAACCCTGTCATGAAGCGGCCACTCTCCACCAGGGGTGGAAGGGAAGAGTTCGAGAACACATAAGCATCATGGATGCTGCCCACCCAGCCAGCACTTATGTTGGTGAAGGCATTGCGGTGGTCAACAATGGCCTGCAACCTGATGGAGTGAATAGTAGTAGGTGGTTGCCATGGAGCAGGTAGTTGATGGGGATGTGGGTCCTGTCTAGGACTCTGATGCACTGGCGGAAACCCAGGGTGTGGAACCCTGCCACCACCTTCAGGGGCTTGTGCACACCCACAGCATGGTATGCCCCAGCATGTCCTGGAAGGCACTGCAGACCTTCAGGATGGCCTCCTCAGTTGTCACCTTGTCCACACTGTAGAGGTGGCAAACACAGCACAGGCTGGCAGGTGTGGCCATCTTGAGCAGGGTAATTGCCAGCCAGGTCTCCTCAGAGAAAGGCAGCTGCATGGTGGTGGCCTGCCACCCCAGGTGTGGGCACAGCTGATTGAAGAGCTCCTGGAAAGTGGTCTGGGCCATCTGAAGGAACTCCAGCCACTGCTCATCATCTGAGGTGCTCTGGACAACGTGCAGCCACCACACCTGGCTGACCAGGTGGACCTACAGGTGGTGGGGCTGGAGCTCCAGAAGCTTATGGACGACACCGGTGGCAGCATCCATGTGTGCATCACTGGCATCCCTGCTGGGGTTTGGGTGGCATCCTGAGAGCTGGTCGGAAGCAGGGCGGTAGCAGGGGGCCTTTGATACCACGATCTATCTGGCTACGTGGCTGCACAGCATGGGGGAGCAGGCAAGGCCAAGACTGACCTGGGCCAGGTTATGATCATTGTTGTGGTGAAGCACAGTGAGCAGAGTGGCAAGCAGGGTGGCAAGCGTGAGCCTGGGGCACAGCTCATTGCTCCTGGGTCCTGAGGGTAGAGCAGCCATCATGCAGTGGGCACAGGCTCTGGCGACAGTGTTACAGAGGGCTGTGTCAGCATGCTGTAAACTGATTTGAGCCAGAAACACAGGTAGGCAGGGAGCACCACTCAGGGGTGGCTTTCAAAGAGGGTCACTGGCCCCAGGCAGATGTGGCCAGAACCTCCAGCTCCCCTGGATGCTGCAGGGGTTGGCACAAGGGCCAGAGGAGGCTGGCAGCAGGCTAGTGACATAAGGAGAAAATCTGTTCCCAAGTGGCTACACATGTAAATACTTGCCCAGGGCAGGTTTACTGAGCAGTAAACCTATATGGCACTAATTGCACATGTAGACGCACCCAGAATAGGCTATATTTTTTTGAAACACTGGACCAGGGCTGGCTGAATGAATTTACTCTGAGAAAACTAAATTGTAATATGAGCGATTATTTTTTAAGGTTATGTTTGTAGCAAGTTTATAAAAGCTTAGTAGATATTATATTGTAGACATGATACAGATAGTGATAAGCTGATCAATAGATGTGATTAGACTAGTCTTTTGGACAGTATAATGATCAATTGGTCATTGCCCCATTTATTATCATCATATAGAACTATACATAAAGTAAGTCTCTTGATAATATTGAATATTATGGGTATATTTCCTGCAAGGTAGATGGATTTTATCCTTGAGGGGTGGGGAAAGAATGGAAGTCTTGAGCTTGGTAAGATTCTTATACCTTTTCATGACTGGGTTACAACAGAAGGCTTCCTCTTACTTACACAGTCTATGTTCCAAGGATAACAATTTCAGCACTAGACAAAGTAGCTTTGCAGTTGTTTACAATATTTATCTTATATAAAAAACATTTTTCTTGTAACAAAAATTAAAGCTATAAAATATAGCTACACTGCCCACCATTAATTGTAAACCTGACAAATATTAGATAGAAAGGATAACTTTATAACAACAGCAAAACAAAAGATTTTAAATTATAGGTGAGAATTACCAGAGTGCATCCTACTTTTATTAAAAAAGGTTTCGTTATAATTTGGGAAGAAAGACTTCAAGAAAAAAAATAACTCTAGTATATATCTGGCTTGAAATTAATACCAAGATAGGAATCTTGCTAGTATTTCTAGATCTGAATTCTATTTGGAAACAAAGATATATTTTATCTCTTGGAAAAAATCAGTTTATGCACGTTTCAAAGAAAATAATTTAGAACTTGAGCCTATTCATTGGGCAATGTGGTTCTGTCCATAAATTACTAGACAGGGAACCAGGCGTTTTATTTCCACCTTTACCAACCACCTGAGTATATAATCTTGGTCAGCTTATTTCAGTTTATTCCCCCTCCCACTTCCCAGTAAAATGAAGATAGTTATACCTTCCTCTGTAAAGAACCCTCAGATTAAGCGCCCCATATACTACCATTCATACTGGCCACCAAACTTTATTAATGCCTCATTGAAATTAAGGCTTTTAACAGAATCTTAACAGTAGTCAGCCCACTATTAAGTATCTGCAAAGGGAGAAGTTGGCATTAGGTTTTGAAAGATTTGATTCTTCAGACAGTTATAATTAAGTGTGCTTGAGGATTAGATCATGGCAACACTGTGGTTTTGCTCTCAGTAAAGTCAACAGACCACAGTATTTTCCAGGCTGAGAAGGTTTAAAGGCAAGTTGGAATGATATGTCCATGTATCTACACAGCCTAGAAAAATAAAGTTGAATTTCAACCTTGCAAACAATATTTTTAAAAAGTATACTGAGTACTTATTGAAATACCAAACTCTTAAACACATTTACTTAAAGCTGAACTGTATTTTAATACATAATAAATAAATTAATAGTATTATTGCCTGGTTGGCGAGATCAATTTTCATATCGCAGATACTATTTCTTTTTTATTTCTATGTTGGACATAACATCCTCCCATACCCATCCATTTTTCTAGAATCATTAAAGATCATTTTAGTTCTATTTCCCCACTAAATCAGAAATATTTTATTTAATTATACATAGAGTTTAGCTCAGCAAGGCTATGATGCCTGTAAGACCCTTGATTAAAACCAGCTGCAGGGAATGGGGGTGGGTCTACATTGTTGCTGTAGCGATGCACTATGGCAACATAACATCAGCGGGCACAAACCCTGACGTTGATGCAACATCACTGCACTGATGAGCTACCTTGTTAAAGTGTGTCACTGTGGGAACATAGCTGCTAAAAATAACTGTGCCACCAGGATGGCACAGTAATGGGCATGTCTACACATGATGCTACATTGCCATAGCAATGCACTACAGTGACATAGTACCCGCGGGTATCTACACATGACCAGCAGCTACTCTGCTGTAGTGGTGCACTCCTCCATTATAGCACAGTGAAGTAGCTGCTAAAAATACCCATGCGCCACATGTACAGCACAGTATGGGCAGTTACTGTGCCATGCTCTAGTAGTTCCAGAAAGAAGCACTAAAGCACAGAGCAGTAACACTGTTGCCATAGGGCAATGTGTAGATGCACTCAGTATGTATTAAAATATGCAGTGGCATCAATCATACAAATATGGACAGTTTTGGGATGGCTTGGCTAGGACCAGCAATGGTCCATGCAAATTCTTATTTTAATTTTAAATAATTACATTTTCTTTTTCTACATTTCACGTTTTATATGTAGGAGAATAATTCAAATATGTATTCTCAAGCCAGGTCAATGTGTGCGCTCCCGTTGACCCAGAATAGGCCTCGGATCAGGACTTTGGGCACTCCTCTGCCTTCCATATATATTCTTATCTCTCTGTTATATGAATTAAGTGGAACACAGGGTTATATTTTCCAAGATTTCTTTTTCTTTGTTTGAAATATAATATATGGAAAATTATTGCCTTTTGTGGTTGCTTTGCTGGCAAAGGGTTGCTGAATATGCTTTTCCAGATCAGGAGCAACCTTCTGATGTTTTCACAGAACACTCCAAACTGGAAATAAGGCTGGATAAAAGGAGTTAAAGAACTGATATACTCTGAACAAATCTGGAGGGTTTCCAGTCATACTAAACTAAACTTCATGCAGCAAGTAAATGAACTCATATACTCCAGCAAACTCTGCAGAGCCCATTTTTGTATTAAACCATTGCCTCCAGAAAGCATACAGAAAGACTGCAAAATTGGGACTACACACATTTCAAACAGGGCACTGCTAGCATAGACATATGATGCTCACTCCTTCTCCAATTTCAGAAATTACCCTGGGAGCTTGGTAATTTTCAACCACTTTTTGACTTATTGGCTACAAACATGGAAAAGGGATCAAAGCTAGTCAATTTGTACATTTCCTTGCTTAGGAAACCTCTTCCTTTTAAAGACAGGTGACTAAGACAGTCAAATTGGTTTAAATTTTACCTCTCTGATACAGGTAATACCATCGGGCGGTGTCTAGGAAAAAGTAAGAAAAAATGTAACAAAAGAAAATTAAAATCAGATATGCTTTTGTCTCAAATTTTTTTTTTTTAAAGTGAAGCTGCATGGGACCTGCAAAGTGATTAGGGCTCCCATTTACCAAGAGACGGTATGATGGTTTCCAGCAGTTGTTTAGATGCTGTGGTTTTTACTGCACTGCCTTTCTCTCTTACCCAGAAGGACAGTGAAGGAAGTCAGAGCTCCCTCTTTCCTATGTGATACAAGATGATAGTGAAACACAGGACACTGCAGGATGGAGAACATGCAGTCAGGCATGCAGCCATGCTCTATGGGAGAAATGAATGAGGGGTGGATGCATCATGACACTATGGAGCAGTGATTTCAGCAGCTCTGACACTGAGCACCCCT
Source organism: Crocodylus siamensis (assembly GCF_052110815.1). Taxonomy (NCBI): domain Eukaryota; kingdom Metazoa; phylum Chordata; order Crocodylia; family Crocodylidae; genus Crocodylus; species Crocodylus siamensis. The sequence goes on along the minus strand of NC_143404.1, from coordinate 31,242,012 downwards.
CAAGCGATTTTATAAGTTTGGACAGAGGGTCTCCTCCTTCCTGCAGTGGTGACCCTTCTTCTCTTTCCTTTTCCAGGTCAGAATACTTCTGTGTCTAGAAATGAAAAAATGATTAGTGGAGATGGAGTAAACCTCAGGCACCTGGAGACATCAAGTGTTGGGAAAGCTGATGCTTGCAATAGAGCAAGATGCTGCAGTTTCTGTGCATCTTGGGGAAAAAAAGAGTCATTAGTACATGAAGTTAAAGCAAACAGTATTAGGATTCTTGTTGTTGAGGTTTAAAAAACAAATAATAAAGCAGTTTGTTTCCTATTTTGAGCTGGATCCTATTCTACCTATTAAGTGCCGGACTTAGACGCCTAAGTGTGACACTGTTCCACCCTGCTCAAATTCTTGAAAAAAACGAATTAATACCAAAGGCAGGTGGGTACTCCTCCTCTTGCTTACTGCTATTTGTCATTTAGCTTAAGGCTGAGATGACAGCATGTTAGAAACATAGATGCATTAATGGATTTTCAGGGATCCAAGTAGAGGGGAATATAATCACATGTAGGCACTGAATAGGTGGACTAGGATCTGGCCCACTCTATCCACCTTTCTAACTTCAGACGTTTGAATGCTACAGTTTGATCTGCAATCATCTGTGAAGAGTTGTCTGGAACTCTAGAGCATTTGTCAGTATAACAGTGCCCACAAGTTTCCTGGCCTTCTCTCCAGACTGTTCAGCTCCTGTCTTTGCGTCAGTCCAGGTTCATCCGTTTTCCTAGTTTTTAACTTTATACTACAAAATACTCAAAATTGCATTAAAAAAACCTTTCAACATCCCACATCCTCTAGTACCTAACACCTGATCTCTTCCTTGCTGATGTCTGGAAACCACTAGGGAAATTACCTCTGCATTATTTATTCACATAAACAAGAGCAACTTGCTCAGCTGCTGCTGCTCCATTCATGGCATCATAAACTACATATCTGAAACAGACAGAGATACTTTTACTAGTCTGAGACACCAACCTATACTTTCATCTCTATAAAGCCAGGCCTGCAGATCAGTGTTACAGGAAACCCTCACTATTCATGGATTTGGCATTAGTGGTTTCGAATATTTGCAGTGCAGCATGATGACACTTTGTTATGGCGCCAGCAGAGCGTGTGGGATCTCCACACTTGCCAGTGCTGAGCTCCTGCCACTGCCGCCTGGATCCTGTTGCTGGGCTCCTGCTGCTGCCAGTGCAGCCATGCCCCCTCCAGCTATAGGGGGCATGCGCCATTTATGAACGCAGACAACGTTCATGAATGCAGTACAGCATTTTACACCTCTGGTGCTCGGGACTGCATGGAGGCTGTTAGGAAGGCCAAGGCAGAGGTGGAGCTAGGACTAGTGACCAGAATTAGGGATAATAAAAAGTCCTTTTTCAAATACATAGGAAGTAAGAAGATGGCACCGAGTAACATGGGGCCCCGACAGGATAGGCTTGGCAATCTCCTGATTGAGGCGAATAAAAAAGCTGACTTCTTTAATGAATTCTTTGCCTCCATATTTCTGAACAGGGATCAGGCCATCTCCCCCACTAGAACTGTGGATGGACCCAGTGGAGCAACTGCCTTGCCTAGGGTCAGGGATGACCTAGTTAGGGAACTTTTGGAGGGGCTGGACAAGTTTAAATCAGTAGGTCCAGATGCTCTTCACCCAAGGGTACTGAGGGAATTGGCGGGGGTCATAGCAGGGCCCCGGCACAGCTCTATGAGTGCTCATGGGGCACTGGTCAGGTACCAGAGGATTGGAAAAGGGCCAATGTGGTCCTCATTTACAAGAAGGGGGAAAGGAGGACCCCAGCAATTATAGGCCAGTCAGTCTTACCTCAGTCCTTGGGAAGGCCTTTGAGAAAATTATCAAGGAACACATCTGCAAGGGCCCAGCAGGGGATGTAATGCTCAGGGGCAACCAACATGGGTTCACTGAGGGCAGATCCTGCCTGACTAACCTGGTTTATTTTTATGATCAGGTCACAAAGTCCCTGGATGAGGGTGTTGGGGTGGATGTTATCTTCCTGGACTTTAAGAAGGCCTTTGACATGGTTTCCCACCACATTTTCTTACAAAAACTTGGTGACTGTGGCATTGATGCCTACACAGTCAGATGGGTGGCAAATTGGCTAGAATGTTGCACCCAAAGAACGATGGTGGAAGGGTTGTTTTTGACCTTCAGGGATGTGGGCAGTGGAGTCCCCCAGGGCTCGGTCCTGGGGCCTGTACTGTTCAACATCTTTATCAGTGATCTGGATGTGGGTGTGGAATGCATACTGTTCAAATTTGCTGACGACACCAAGTTGTGGGGTGAGGTGGGCACACTGGAGGGGAAGGACAGAATCTAGCTAGATCTAGACAAATTACAGGGGTGGGCGGATGAGAATAGGATGGAATTCAATACAGACAAGTGCAAGATGATGCATCTAGGGAGAAGGAACCAGGAACACACCTGTAGCCTGGGGAACACCCTTCTTGTCAACACAGTGGCAGAAAAGGATCTTGAAGTCAGGATGGACATGAGCCGCCAATGCGAGGAAGCGGTCAGTAAGGCTAACCGCACCTTGTTGTGCATCTACAGATGCATCACAAGCAGGTCCAGGGAGGTGATCCTCCCCCTCTATGTGACACTGGTCAGGCCACAGGGAGTACTGCATCCAGTTCTGGGGACCGTACTTCAAGAGGGATGTGGCTATCATTGAGAGGGTCCAGAGCAGGGCCACTCACATGGTCAAGGGGCAGGGGGGCAGGCCCTATGAAGAGAGGCTAAAGGGCCTGAATCTATTTAACCTCCACAAGAGAAGGCTGAGAGGGGATCTGGTGGCCGTTTACAAACTCACCAGGGGGGACCAGCAGGAATTGGGGGAGGCTCTGTTCCCCTGGGCACCACCCAGGTTTACTAGGAATAACGGCCACAAATTATTGGAGAGAAGGTTCAGGCTGGACATCAGGAGACATTACTTTACAGTTAGGGCTGCCAGGCTCTGGAATGGGCTCCCAAGTGAGGTAGTACTCTCTCCTACCTTGGGGGTCTTCAAGAGGAGACTGGACAGATATTTGACTAGGGTGATATGACCCCAGCACCCATTCTGGCCCGGGGGTCAGACCTAATGATCTGTTTAGGTCCCTTCTGACCCAAAGTACTATGATACTATGAGTATTTGTGGATTTCCCTATTCATGGGGATCTCTAGAATGTATCCCTCTGCGAAGGGCAAAAGTCTCCTGTATAGATAAAGAAATGTGGAAAGAAATATTCTTCTATATATGCTGTGCCTGTCTTCACTGTTTTTTGAATACCATATTTATCTGAATCTAAGACAACCCTGAATATAAGATGACCCTCCCAAAAAACTAAGTTCTATACAGTAAAATCCTTGTTATCCAGCATGCGTGGGGAATGGGGGGTGCCGGGTATCTAAAAATTCCCATTAATTGAGTCCAGCTATTTTCAGCTGGCTGCAGAGCAGTGGGGGGAGGGAAGTGGGGTGGCAGGCAGCCAGAGGTGTAGTAGCAGCAACACAGATGTTTTGGTCAGATGCGGAGTGGTGGCACTGTAGGGTGGTGGGTTTTGGCAGTGGGCGCCACACACGAGGTCTCCCCCTACCCCTCTCAAACCCCGCCCCCCCCAGCCAGCATGCCAGAAATTCCAGTTAATGAAGTATTCTGGTTAGTAAAATGTCAGATAATAGGGATTTTACTGTATATGGAACATTTGTAAATTTGTTATAATTTTCCAGATATAGAAGTTAAGTATTGGAGGGTTGTCTTGAATGTGTTTCCCTCCCACTGCTACAGTAGGGAAAATAGTGGCAGGAGGAAGAGTGGGGGTCAGGCAGTTCCCTTGCCCTCTGCCCCTCCTACTTTTGCCTTTGGAGTCTTCCTGCCCCCACTGTCTCTGCCTATTCCACCACTGTCTTATGGTCAGACACTGCTCAGGCTCTATTCCCTCCCCAAGCACATGTGAACTACATGCAATAGTAAGGGAGGAAAGAGGCAGTAGGGGAGGCAGAAGCTATAGAGAGCAAGCAGAGAGCGGGTAGAAGACTGCTATGGGTCTGACTCTGTCCATGACCCAGACCCACAGCAGCTTCCTGCTGTCCCCCACTCCACTTTTCACAATTTGAAACACAAGGAGTAAAAAAACTACTGACTCTGAAATAAACATGCTCAGAGTAATTTGCATATATGCAATTACTACAGACTTAGTTAATTCAGAATTGGTGCATTTTAACTTCTTGCATACTTCTGGGACACTCCAAAATTTACGTGCAGATGACGTGTGGGGCTGCCTGGTCTGGCTTCAACCCATGGAGGTAGAGCTACACTAATTACATGAGATGAGATGACAGAGAGGGTGACAAAGCCTCTCATTTATATAAAAGTTTGGTGCTGTTTGCCAAGAAACAGGAATCATTGGAAACAGGAAAAAAAGAAAGGCACCGCTGAACTGTGGGAATGAAGACAAAGTCAAAATATATTTGATGCAGTGGTTTACTACAACTTGAAAAAAAGAGTTGGCACTGAGGGGCACCGCAGAGTGGGTACAATGTTTTATTCAGGTTGTCTATACTAACCTGCCCTTGTGATAGACTACCAGCATTTTTGGGACTGGGGAGGGTGTCAGTGCTTGTTCTGGCCTCTCTCAGTGCTGGCCTGGTATTGGAGTATCTCCAGGACTTCATATTTGTTTTTTATGACTGAGCACATGCTGCTTCCAGCAGCAATTTTATTAAAGGCAATGAATTTAGTGGCCGGGTGGGGGGAGATATTTCTGGTATGTTAATGTAAGATGAGGGGCTGATTTCTAATATAAGATGAAGGGCTTTTCCCATGCTGATTGATGGGGGGGAAATCATCTTATATCTGAGTAAATATGGTATATAGAGGACATAATTATCTGAGACTAGGAAGCCTGCATCAAAGAGTATGAGAGGGCAGATCCTCACCTGGCATAAAAAGGCATAGTGCCACTGAAATCAATGCAGCTATAACGTGTTTAGCTATAACAACAACTGAAAACCTGTCCCTCAAATCTTAATGCCAGGATGAATTTCATGGAGAAATGGTGCTTATAATAGAATGTATTCCTTCCTGTAAAAAGCCAAGAAAGTAACCCTTGCCCCTTGCAAACAAATTCTAAGGATTTAGGATTGTGTACAATGTACTTGCATATTTATTCTTACAGTCTTGAAAACTGGATCTGATGCTGTGGCTGAGATACGTTATAAACTTTTGTACCCACTCTCCCTCTGAACCCAAGATGCCCAGTGGAGTTTCACAGGGTTTTGATCTGATATGCAGTCAGCAACATGGCAAAGTCTATGGAGTTACAACTGTGGTTGAAAGTTAAAATAGTGCTAAGATGAAAATATATTTAAATAGTCATGTCTGGACCAAAGCAACTAATAACAACAAGGTATTATTATGTTTATTATGTTTAATAGAGTCAGATATTTAATGCTAGTGTAAGGTAGCCGTTATTGATATCTACACCCCTCAAAAATAAAGTGAGACTTACTGTATAAAGAACAGTCAGAAACCAATTAAATCACACATGAGGAGGACATAGAAATATGATGTTAGCTGTGTATGTGAAGTCATCACCGAAATATTTCATTTTGTAGTAAATGTGAATCTCATTCTTGGGATAGATAATGACCTTTAACAAAGGCTGAGATAAATGGTAATGGTAGGGAGAATGGCTACATCAAATAACACCCCTAAAACCCATAGGGAGAAGAGAATTATCCAACAAATAAGGCTGCCCCACAAATGCAAAGAGCTAAACATGATGTATCAGAACCATGTTCTCAGTCCCTGTGGCTGATGGTATCAGCCTGTTTAATCAAGACCAGGATTGGGCCAAGCATCTTTACAAATTAGATCTAGTCAACACTTTTCCCAAAAAATAATTTCTTGTCAAACATGTAAGATTTAAAAGAAAAGCTCTTTTTCAGCTAGTCTTCAGAAAAATTAGAAACCATTTTTTGGACATTGCAAAGTGTTACTAAAACCAGACTATGGAAGAAAAAATGGTTTATAGTTTTCATTTAAATCTAAAACTGAATTTAAAGGAAATACAGGTACATTTTCAAACTGGATTCCTTCAATCACCTCAGTTGAAAACATCTTGAATTTTTATACATAAGCAATAAGGTCACTTGAACTTACTAAGAATGCTTAATATTAAAGTCCAGTGGCAACACAGGGAGCTGGGTTGGATGTGTGGGGTGGCAGCAAAATACAAGTTCACCCAGGGCTCCATTTTCCCTAAAACAGGCTCCGAGGAAGAGTTTATTGAAAAAATACCAACAGGCCATATCTACATAAGACATTGACTGCACAGTAGCCCGAGACTACTGTGCTATAGCATCACATGTTAGAAACCATGACATGATGCTACTACACAGTAGTTGTGGGCTACTACTCAGTCAGTGTCCCAAAAGCTGTTCGTTGGCACTACTGTGCAGTAACACAGTTTAATGCGCAGTCACTTAGTACTAGTTTATACAAGTACTAAATGCCTGCACAGTAATGACTGCTCAGTCAGCATCTCATGTAGATGTAGCCACAGAATCTGAACTGGTAGTGGTTGAGGATTATCGGTAGCATGCTGGCTATTTGTCTGCATATAATGAAAGAGATCCTAGTCAGGAACATTAAAAAGCACTCTGCTTTTATCAAGATCCTTGCTCTGTTAAGGACAGAAAGCAATAGTCAGGCTATTATAGAGTATATCCTCACATGTTTTCAGTCCACAAGGCCTTTCACTGTAACTCAGCTGAAAATGCTTTCTGGGCCATTGTAGCATAAAGGGAGACAGAGAAAAAACTTGCCAGGCATAGAAATGGTATGAGAGAGGCAGAGGTTTTTCTGTCTTTTTGTTTGTTTTTCAAGTTTTTGCAACCACATAATCCTATTTCAGCAAACTTATCCACAAAACAGATTCCCTCATAAAATTCACATTTGCAGCACTTTCTTCAAGTTCATGGCTATTCTTGTGATGAAGGCACAGGAACTGTTTCAATGACTATAATAGAAGTCTATGGTATACTGATGGGATACCATATGGCAAGCTGCTGATATTGTGCAGCTAAAGGTGAGTGGCTATTTCTGTTCCTATTGTGTAAGAGAACAATCTAACATACTCAGTATATATTATTCACAGAGGTGTAAGAACCAATTTGATTTTAGAAATAGGGCTAGAATGCCAGGGAGCAGTATTATAAATAATATATTAATTTGTCTGTCTTGTAAATTATAAACCATGATAGTATGGTTATAGACCGATTATAACAGTTCCTATGACTGTGGTCATAGTTCCTCCATACATTCATGAATACTCTACAGAATGTAGCCTTCATCTTTCATTTATTCTAGTTGTTTTTAAGGCTGGCCTTACTCATCAACTATATATCCTGGAAAATGAAAATTCTTATTGGGTATTCTTATTGCGTATTCTTATTTAGGCTACCTCTCAACTTAAAAGCAACAATGGGTGCATCTATGTGAGATGCTTAATTGCACAGTAGAGCAGTTTACCATGCAGTAAGCATGTGCTCCTACAAGTGCACATGCTTACTGCACAGTAAATTGTAATAATCATGAGTAAATTTCTTACTTGCAAATGCAAATAGCAAATTCACTTGTTATGAGTTACTGCACAGTAGCACTTGTATAAAAGCCTGACTGGGAGCAAATCTGCTCTCCATCAGCTGACCAGCAAGGGGCAAGAGATTGCTTCCTGTTCCTGGGAGTTGCTGGGGTGGGCTCTGCCACCAGAGCCTGGGCAGGGACTATGTCCCCCTGTCCCAGCAGCAGGGAGCTCCAAGTCCTCAGCTCCAAAATCATGCTTGGGGAGCAGGGGCTGCAAGATCCTAATTTTCTAGCCCCCACTTCACCATTGCAATCAGGAAGTGGGGCCCTGGAAGATCCTTCTCTCCCAGCCCAAGCCCCACAGCCACGGAGCTCAGGTTGGGAGAGAAGGACCTCCCAGCTCCCATTCTCCAATCATGGAGTGGGGACTGGGAGCTCTGTGCTGGTAGGGGCTGAGGAGGCATGGGAGGAAGAAAATGTACACAACATCCTGGCCAACAGTTGTGCTCCCCTGCTCGCCCCTGCAGAGGCACCATTTGTCATGTCTGTGGAAAAACTTGCAGAGCACAGACTGGACTCCTCAGCTACCTTAAAATTCACCAGTAATTCACACCTTGGCAGACATCATCCTTGTTTAGAGGAATAGCTGATGATGACACACATACTAAGACAACGTAAGATAAAGGCAACTAAACTAAGTCAACTTAAGCCACATCAGAGCATACAGCTTCTTGACATGGTGGCAGCCATTTCATGAACTAATATAATACACCTCAGAGATGTAGTATCTTGCGCTGCATTTAAGCCAACTCTGCTCCACATACGTGTGTACTCCCTGACAGCTAAATTGGGTTTAAAAAAGTTAAGCCAGTTTAGCTGTCAGAAAGTTAGTATGTGTGTACACAGTGCCAGCCTGCCCTACCTTCTTCCTGACTTCAGATAGCTAACCACCTCTAGAAAATCTCTAACAATCAGTGGTGCAGTTTTCAAGGCTGCCGAAAGATTGGTTTATCCCAAAAAAATCACATGGATTGGATTTCTAATCCCTTCAGTAGCTGTGAAAATCTCAGTGTGAAAGTGTCCATTGCAAAACAGTGAAACTGCCTAAATCATGTAGCAGAAAGCATGCACCTCCTATCTTGACAACTATAAACAAACACTAAGATCCTTTTTTTTACAGAATTAACCACAAAGTACTTATTAACTGGCCTGCACCAACCATCCACATAATTCATTTCTATATTTTAAAATTTCACCTACTTTATTGTCTCATAAAAATCCCAACTCCTGAAGTTCCAATCTGTGATACCACCTTGCAGCTAAGGAAGTTTATCCCATCTGTAACAAGGTGTGATTGAACAAATGGCTAACACATGTACTTCCTCTGTCTTCTCTGGGGACTGCCTCTACCCATCTGCTGAATAATTTTGAGGACTGCCAACTTATCTTTGCCCATTTTGCTTCTCAGCAGTTTGAGCATTTTTAGCTTGCAACACCAAAAAACCCAGAACCTTTCCAAAATATCTCTAAGCCACAGCTGGCCTGAAATCATTATGTTTTGTGGAAAAACTATAAATCAAGGTTTTGATGTTGTTTTTATTCTTATATGAAAAGAAAAGGACCTTTTGAATGTTTTTAAATGTGAAAAGAAAGAGAAATCTGCCACAGAAAAAGAAAGAGATTAGTTTCTTTACTGAAGATACATGTTCAGTGAAGACTATAGTTCTGCAGTTACAATGTTTAAGACACAAATCATCCCCACTATTATACTAGATAGGGCTCTCCCTTGTGCTTCCTTGGCTGAAGGCATCCTGCCGGGTAGGGCAAAATGGATTGGAAACCATGGTGTGGATATAACATTGCGCTGCTTCTCAGAACAGGAAAAATATATACACCCAGCATCTGCCTACCAGTGCTAGCTGTGTGATCAGCTCCGGGCTGTGCAGCCCATCCCCATCCCCAGGGCTCTTTGCATGAAGGAAAGGGGGAGAGGGGAGGGGGAATGAGCTGTGGCCTGGGGTTTGTCCAACTGGAGCTTGAGGGTCGGGTATGAATTGGAACCCCCCTAACTCTCAGCTCCCCCTCCCCACAACTCAGCTGGGCAAACCCTAGCCCTTGGCTTGCTTTCCCTTCCCTCCCTTCTTACAGACAGCACCAGACTGTTGGGGGGTGGGGTAGAGGCAGGGCTGGGGAGGAGGGGTGGCTTCTTCATCCCGACCCTCCCAATCCAACTAGCCAATGTCTGTTGGGTTAGGGGTGGAGCAGGGGGAGGCACTCTAACTCATGGCACTTTATGTAAAGCACCATGAGTTAGAGCAGCTTACTGGCAGTTGGACATGCCCCTCATTAGCACAATTCTTTTCCTATATACTGTCGGGATCTTCCCCTTGAATAAGTGAGGAAAACATTTCCTACATATTATTTTGCCTGTGGAACAAAAAGGGAGTGGGGAGCAGGTTAATTCAGACCTATGAAGGGGGGACTATTGGTGGGAGGTGTACACTTGCGTAAGGCCCTTTCCTTATGCAATGAAACTGACACTCCACAGACTATTTTGTGCTAGAAGGTTACCTATAGAGAAACTTTTCTACTTCCATTTGGTATTCAATGATTTTGAGAATAGTATAGAATCAAAATGTCCTGTTTCTCAGTGTTTCCCTTTATTGTCTAAATATGGTTGATTTCTTCTGCATAGTCACAACACTGTAATTTACAGCACAAATAACATTTCATTTTATACTACCAATGACAATAAGAGAAGTATGCTTTTTTGATTATATCCCTGCCTTTGAAATAGAGACATGGTACATCTTATATACAGAAGCACAATAACATAGGGACATTTGGGAACACACCAATTGCCAGACAAAATTAAATAAAAAAGAACAATATCTACGTAGTAACTTTTTATATAGTTGAATCATTTTTGCATGGTTTATTAAACAAATGTATTTCCTATAATATACACATTTCACAGACTGAAGAACCAAGCAGCACCTTATTTTTGATCTGTTACAATGAAGTTCTGAATGCATTCAGCATCACGTCTTCAATTCAATTTTATGCATCTCTGTGCACAAAGAATAGCTCAGACTGACATATGATAGCATTAAGGAAATAGTTAACTCTGTGCTTTGAGTTGAGATATAGGATATGATTTTTTTCTGCGGGGATGTTCTGCTTCTCTCCTCCACCCTCTTGCTGATAGCTGGAAGCAGGGTGTGGAGAGAAGTTGAGCTGGCCAGGCAGGCCAGGCAGTGAGGAAGGGGGAAAGCTCCTGCTATGCACCCTCCTAGCTGTTCTCGCTGGGTCTGGCGGGGTGGAGAGGGGATAGGTCCATTCAGTGGGGGCCTCCACTTTCCTCCTCTCTTCCATCAGCTGTGAAGTGCATCTGTGCTGGTCAGGTGGGCCAAGCAGCAAGTGTGGGGGAAAACCCCCACCATGTAGCCCCAGCTGGGGTGGTGGTGGCAGGGTAGAGGCTGGGGACTCTGCTCCCTCTACCACCCTGGCCCAGCTGACAGGTGCAGGCAGAATGCAGGACAAGGGAGCAGAGGCTTTTCTGCCTCAGCTCTGTGACAGCGTGGAGATAGGGCCAGCCTGGCACTCAGCTGGAGCAGACAAGCAAGAGGCTAAGCTAGCCTACCTGACCTGCAAGAGGGAAGTTAGTGGGGGACCCACAAAGTTGCCTGGGATGCCAGAAGACTGAGAACTAACTTGATTTGGGAGGGGATCTGGTACAGAAGTTTGATAGCCTGCCTGAAACTGATTCCATCTGATACTACTTCCACCCAGGTCTATCTTAAATTGTTTTTTGCCGTTTTTATAGCAGTCTACGTGCACTGATTTTCTGTTGTTACAGGTTTAGATTGGTTTCTGATCGCTTATACTAGTTGATATGTAATGTCTCTACCTAGCCTAAGTGGTGAGAAATCCAGCTACTCTGATGCACATATACATTGTGGTCAAGCACAACTGACCATGCTGGGAACATTGGTGCTGACTAATTCTGGATTTTTTGATCATGGTATTAAAAAATAGCTCCAGTGAATGATTCTGGTATTTTTTACCATGGAAAATCATCTACTGAAGCAAAAGGTTCATTTTTCTTTTCCCCCATACTCCTCTATCCTACCCTCTCAGTTTACTTTTGAAGCATTCCCTATAGCTCAAGATGTTGGCAGATGAACATATGAAGTGCTTTCAAATTATACCAGTTCGTAGCTGACTGCTACAAGTGCCTTAGAAGTCTCAGCATCAGCTGACATAAGCTTCTAAGAAATAAGCTGTTCCCCCCATTCTTTTAAAATGATTTAGGGTCATATCTTGTCCACAACCTCAGAAACACATTACACAAATGAAGCAAAGCTTAAACAAACTTCAAGAAGCAATGAGAGAGAAAGCCATTAAAATTTTGCTGCTGTTGCCCATTTGTACCAGCAGGCCAGTAAATCATTGCAGTTAACTGAAATGCAAAGTATAACTGGTTCCTTCTTTTAGGCCAAGAATATAATGCAATAAACACTGAACTCCGAATGGTTTAAAATGGAGCGCTTCAGGCTAAATGAAGAGACTGGCAAAAATTAGGATTTATAGATTCACAGATTCGTAGATTCATAGATGTTAGGGTCAGGAAGGACCACAATAGATCATTGAGTCCGACCATCTGCATAGGCAGGAAAGAGTGCTGGGTTCAGATGACCCCAGCCAGATGCCCATCCAACCTCCTCTTGAAGACCCCCAGGGTAGGGGAGAGCACTACCTCCCTTGGGAGCCTATTCCAGACCTTGGCCACTCTAACTGTGAAGAAGTTCCTCCTAATGTCCAGTCTGAATCTGCTAGCTAGCTTATGGCCATGTCTCTGCTCCAATTTATTAACATTCTGAAATGGTTTGCCCAACTCCCTTATGTCAGTGTGGTATACCTTGTCTCTCCTATACATTTTAAACAATCCATGAGTTGGGATGTTTTTTCCAGAGGTCTATACAAAGCTTACAATGAAGGTATCAGGTGTCAGGTCTTTGCCAGAAGATATCATAGGTGGACTCTCTGGAGAACAAACTCTATATTGGGTCAGTTGCTATGCTCCAGACCTAACGGATGTTAGACTTGAGTAGGCAGTGTGGGAGAAGGACCTTAATTGCTGTCCCAAGTTTTTATTCAGTTGCCAATACTTCTACCATTATTACTTTCTATGAGCTACCAGATCTTTTGCATGTAAGAGATGCATCCTTCAAAACCCATCACAGAATGGAGAAAATATCACACACGGGCCCTTATTAGTCCTCCACAAATCTTCCACTGGGTTTTACATGGATTGTCTCCTTTGAAATTATTCATCATTCTGCTTCCATGCAGCCTTGTTACCAGAGGCAAACATCTGCTTTTCTGCCTTCATTCCAGCTCCAGGAGTCCCACACCAAAGTGGACTTTATCTGCTTTGAAACTTTCTTTTTAAAGGTGAAACTGTGGGAATGATATTTTCAGAGTGCTTAATGCTTTCTGAGAAACAGAGTCCCTTAACAGCCTCTCAAGATGAGCACTCAAAACTAGGATTCATTTGTGAAGATCTTGACTCCAGCTGGATAATTTCTATGGGACTGGTGTGAGATCATATTCCTAATATGCTCAGTTTTCTCCCCAGTCCCAGAAAGGGAGTAGGGCAAGAGGGCTACAGAAAAATCATAAATTTTGTCCATGCAGGAGTGCCCACTTTCCAGTACCTGATGAGTAAACAATTACTTAATCAACTGGATTTGTTATTGTGAAGATGACTGCATTTCCAGTCATTGTTTTGCTGAATCAATTGTACTTTATTTGCATGGTTTACCAATGGGAGTTCTGTGTTTACAAATTGTCTTGCAGGTCTGAAATTTCTGTTTGGTTATTCTCCCCGAAAATGGAAGGGATAAAATGGGAGAAAGAGTGATTTACAGATTCGACCTCCAAACAAACCTAGCTAGGCATATCTCTTCTTTTTATCCGAGTTAAGCTTTATTTTATTTTGAATAAGTCCTGATACTGCTTCAGAATGATGTTCATGCCTCCACCTGCCTCTTATTTATTTATACTGAGGAGATGTATTTTTAGAAAGGAAAATCTAGCTCTATCCTACCTTAATAAAATCCTGGATCATCTATCTATCCTACAAAAAGCAATCTTGGGAAAATATATGAGCACTGAATTGAAGATGAACAATAACCCAATGAATAACCTTGACACATTGATCTTTATCAACATCATCTATTTCTTCTGGGAAAATCAGGGTACAATTGCTATATTATTTTTCTTGAGCCTATAAATGCATCAATGTGTCTTTTTAGTAACCATGTTTAGCCTTAAGTTTTCTATAAATCTTGTGTTACATACCTGAAGCTAAACAAATTATTTATGTAGTTCTAGGTTCTCTTCTGGATATACAATAGGTATTTATCAACTATGGTTTGTATTGGTGATGCTTAGTGCTTGGCTTTACTGGTGTGTGAATAATGATAAATGTTAGACATATTTTGAAAATAAAGATGCTTTCTGCAAAAGACTGGCTTTTACTTTGTATGACCTGTTCTAAGACACCAGTAATGAACTTCACCTCAGAGAAGTCTCAGTTGTACAACAGAAATCCAATTTAATTCCCCTGAAGGCCCAAAAAAGTCTCAGTCTGAAGTAGTAATCAAACTGCAGAAGCCCATAATCAAATCCTTTGAAAGAATGTGAGTGGCACTAAATAAGTTCTGGTTCCAATTTAATTAAAGGCAATTGGTAGAGGACAGTGCATAGAGAAAAGATTCATGAAAGATTAATGACAAGATTAGTCTAACTCTGTGCTTGCTTTTAGGTGCATCCTCCACTAGCAATCCAAAAGTCTGCAAGCTTGGTTAAAAAAACTCCTTGCAGCCCATTAAGGCTGTGTCCAGATGAGCACAGAGTTATGTGGCACCACACTCTGAACATGCAGGTGTTCCCTGACCTACTACCTTGCAGAGCAAGGGTTTTTTTTGACCCAGGAGATCCCAGGGCTTGCTAAATAACACTGATAACTTCTGCAAAACTCCTGGTTATAAGTACCAATATTTGTCATACATCATTGATAACAGGAACCCCTAAGACTAAGCAGAACTATTTCATGATCTCCAGTCTCATGCATCTTTTTTCAACGCTTGCTGCAAATAAATTGAACTGCAATAGGACATGAGCATGTCAGGAACTGATCAAGGAACATTTTTAAATCTTCACCAGTAACATGGCAAAATTGTTGATGTATTCTGAGACCCAACTCTTTACCAGCTTAATAAGATCCTCCAAATCCACTTGCTACATCCCTTAGAAGTCCTTTTTCACTTATCAGCACTCAAGGGTCAAATCCACAGCAGGGGTGTGTGGTTTGTGGTGCCACAAACCCTTTTTAGTGTCACAAACTGCATGTGGTGAACACTGAAGTGTGCAGGGACAACCAGGATTTCCCAGTAGCCAAAAAAACAGTGCTTGGAAAAAATGTGGTGCACACCAAGCAACAGGAGCATGCACCAGAAGAAACGGAGGCTTGGTCCTCCAGGGAGATACTCTGACTGCTAGCCAGAGCATTTCTGTTCCTTCAGCTGAGCCCCAGCTCCTCCAGCATGCTGGAAGCTGGGAGGAGCTGGGCAAGGGCAGTTTGCCTGAAGCAGGACAATTTGTGACTCAACAAAGTGCACGTGCAGGGGTATGCACTGAGGCAAAAAGATGCAGTACAAATTTGTGCCGCTACTATATGTGCCACTGCAAGTGCATGCCTCTTCACATCTGGATGCAGCCAATGGGTGCATCCAGGTGAGCATGCACATGCCTCTTGCAGTCTCTCCAAGCCCTTTGAGAGGCTGCACGCGGCACGTGCGGGAACAAAAAAACATTCCTTGCACTGCAAATTTCCAGTGTGGAGGCAAATTTAGACCCCTGGATATCCAGGGGTCAAAAATACCCCGGAAATAAAAAGAAGGCAGTAGTGACCTGGGTTGCTCTTGCATGATGGGGCAGTAGCAGTGTGGGTGCCAAGTGTCCAGGGCTGGGGCCGGTCCCTGCTCCCCCGCACTGCTCTGTGCTCTGTGTGTGTGTTGGTGGCTGACCAGTTGGGGCCAGGAGATGCTTTGATAGTTCAAAGCAGGCCACCACACTGGGAACATCTTCAGGCGATAGCTGCTCAGATGGCTGGACAGGGGCACACATGGCAATACTACCACACAGAGGCCAACTCTGCAGCCACAACCAGCTGGCAGCTGGCCAGGAAGGGCAGATGCCTCTATTGGCTGTGCAGTCCCCATCCAGGTCTGGCATGTGCGCAGCAGTTCACAGCCAGGCAGCAGCTCCCAGTGCCAGACTGCTCCAGTGGGTAGAGGGTGCAGGGAACTCTCAGGGCTGCTGCAGCAGTCCAGCTGGCACAAGGGGTAGTGTACCCAGGTACCAATTGGCCAGGCCCCAGAAGCTCCTGAGAGTGAGTAGCCCTGAGCTACTTGCCAGGGCAGCTTTTTGTACCAAAGTGGCCAGGGCAAGGCAACTTCTGACACTGCTGGGGACAGCACAGGTGCAGATCTGGGAGGAGTCAGGCAAGGTTATTTTGTCCCAAGTGGCCCCACACAGGTGTTATGGCCCGTCACATAGGGGCTATGGCCCCCCAACAGGGGCCAAATGACTCCCGCAGGGGCTACCCCTGCCCCACAAAGCCCACATGCCCTACCCCAGTCCCCCAATTGCTGCCCCACCTGGCCCCATCCCTTGCCAGCTGCTGCAGCCCCCCCCCCCCCCAAATGGCTGCTGCACTCAGCCCCACTCTGCACTTGCACCCTCAGGCCCCCATGGCTGTCCCCCCAACCCGAGGCACTGTCACTTTAAAAAGGAAAAAAAAAGCCTCTACTTGCCCCAAGAGCAGGGACTGGAGGGCTCCAGGGGGTCCTGGTAGTTGAGCAACTAATTAACAGTGGGGAAGCCAAGTATGGATTAGATCAAACTACACTAGTAATGGTGACCTAGTTTGTCAGAGCAGTAGAAGTTTTTCTGTATTTCGGAAACTTTGCATAGGAATCATGGTGCCCAGCCTGCTATTTTTCTTTGAAAGAGATTTCTTTTGATTCCAGTACATGAGATGCCATTTTATCATGTATCAATTCGCTTTGTATTTTGGTTTTCTGCATATTTTCCCATACAAAAAAAAATCCCTTTGCAACCAATTCAATTATTTTTCCCCACATTGTTTATTAGCATACTCAGGTTATTTGAATATTTTTCCTGTAAAAAAGCTATTAAAATAATCTGTATTAGGATGATACAAACTTTACATTAGACATGGTTATTTGGAAATATACCATCCTCTATTTCCATTTACACATCATAACAATATGCATCTTTTCATTTATCTAGATTAGTCTCAATCTTTTTGACTCAAGGCATCCCTTGTTAGACTCAAGGTACCTTCCAGAAATTGCCAACGTGTAGAAAAATAAGAGTGATTTTATTTTGCAAAGAATTCAGAAAGACCATAATGGGTCAGAATGTTTTTTAACACTATGAATTCCTATTTTAAATCTCTGGGTTTATCTTCTGAATCATGTCTGCACACCTAACAGTGCTGACATTGTACAGCACCCTTGAAAAGATCTCAAGGCACCCCAGATTACAGCAGCACGCTGGTTGAGAATCATTGATGTAGATGTTTATGATGTGCTCATCAGCCAAGTACGCACTTAGGCATACTGGACAACTGATGTTCAAACACGTATGAGCCCATCTGAAAAATAAATTATAATGCCCTTATGAATTACAAAACTCTCCTTTAAGCAAAAGCTATAAATGAGCCATTATGTAACACTCCATACTCCAGGAAGGGAAAGGCACACTATGGATCAGCTAACAGGGCTCCCAGCCCTGGGGCTGCATAGCTACTGGGAGCGCCAGTCTGGCCAAACATTTACTTAATGGCATGATAGGACTTTTTGTGTAATAATTTTGAGGCTTATTCTTTATTTTATCAAGCCATTAACTGATTGAACATTTGGCCAGGTAACAACTTAAGACGTGATTATTGTATGCCAGGGGCCTTAGGAAGTGCAGACTTGGAAGGCAGGGCTGAACAGATGCAACAAGTATACAGTATAGTTAGTATGTAAGCTTCAGTGTCAGCTCATGGCAAGTCTCACAAGTTTATAATGGAGACGGCTGCCATATTTCAGGATCCATCTGCTGGTAAGGAAATTGTACCTATACCACCATAGAATGATTCCTTACTGCATCTGGGCATTTTGGGAGCAGAATCCAGACTCCAATGCTGGGGAAGATCCAAGTTTGTATTTCAACACTTTTCCAGCAGCTACCCAAGATAAACAAGATAGTCACAAAGCAACAACCAAAGCCTTCCAAAAAGAACTGGGAGGGAACCTGTGTAGACTGTTGCTAAACCTCTTGAAGGATAACATCACTAGCAACTCATTGATGACTATCAGTGGTACTCTCCTGGGTAGAAATCAACCACAACACTCATCAGTAATAAAAGATACAAGACGAGAATTGAGGGGATCTCAATGACTACTCTGTGCACAGATCCAGTTCAATTTTGAGGCCTTCTTTTCTGCATGGCGGTTATAGAGGTGACTCCACAAATTCAAAACAAATCAAAGAGGGGTGGAGGTGGAGGTGTAATAATGAGTAAATACAATTCCCGTATTTTTGCTAGTAGAAGCTTACACTGTGTAAACCACTACAAGAGCAGGGTCTTATGGTGTCCAGGAGCATCAAAAAGATATCATAGGCCGTTCAAACAGGCTGTAGTTCTTGGCATTATAGAATCTGCATGGCTAGCCCTGAAAACAGCATTTACTGATGGTTTGGTTAGTGTTACTTTTTCCAGCCAACCCATTTATCTCTTGGGTCTATGCAGAATGCCTATGGCTTGGCTCCCTTTTCCATAGTCTAAACTTTAATTTAATAAAAAATATAGCCCTAGGTTCATGACATGGTGAAAAACACATCTTGGGTGTGTCCACACAAGCGGACACATGTGGTTTGCAGCACTGCAGATACTGTGTGCAGTGCCGCAAACTGCATGTGCCACACATGCAGGTATTTGCTGTGCTGATAATGTGTAGCACAGTGGGGTTTTTTGGCCCCAGGAGATCCCAGTATCAAAAAAACCTTCTCCAGAATAAAGTGAGGCAGTGCACATGGTGGTAGCATGCGCCACTTGAAAACCAGAGCCTGGCCAGGCTGAACAGGTCTTTGTGCCTGGATCATTGCCACTGGAGCCCTTGGAGGCCCCCAGGACTCCAGGTAAGGCTGTTGGGGCCTGCCCAGCTGCTGGTCCCAGCCTCTCTTACCTCACCTGTAGTATTTTACCTGTGCTAAATCCACGTGCATGGGTGTGCACTGGGGCAGAAAGCAGCAGCCCTTGCTTGTGGGGATGTGGCCCTTGAGACCATTGTTGCTCTGTTAACCCAACCTTGTGGAAAACCACCTCTAGCCAAGCAATGCCTGCAGCAAAGGTATAAAGACAACTGCAGTGAGCTGATGATCTCAAAGATAAACTGGCAATACTGAAAATACTGTTTCCCTTCACATCCAACTAGCTGTTGAAATCCTCTACTGAGTGTACACAGGCTCCTGCTTTCTCTAGACTCCTCACCACAATCAGCAACATAGGGGAACCCATATACTATCTCATACATTTACATAGGGGGATCTATGTATTGTCTCTTAGCACAAAGTGGAGTGTGGGTGAGGAATACTTGTCTGCAAACCCACACTGGGTTAGCACCCTTCAAAATCCATAAGCCATATAAGCATTCTGCATAGCCCCAAGAGATACCTTTTTTCCCCAAAAAATGGGTTGGTTGGAAAAAGTAACACTAACCAGCAACCTCCAGAAAACAGTGGGGTAGTAATTCAGACATGAATAGTATTCATGCCAGAGAAGTTGTTCAGTCCTAGTGACTGGTATTATCAGTACTATTAAAACCAAATACACAAGAAGGTGGGGAGAAAGAATACATCCCCTCATTTCCATGACACTTGCACCTTTGCTAGGAAGCTCCCCAACTAAGCTGGATTTTCAGGGGTTTTTTTGTCAAACAAGCTCCGCTCTGGGAGTCTCTAAGTCAACATCAAACTGGGCTTCTTAGCCAGCACACTAATGTAGCACATTTTAACCGCTATGTGACTTGAATTCCAGTTGTTCCTCTTGTTTTTTTATGTTTATCACAAAACTGATTCAGGAGTTAGTGTGTTATATAAATTTATATTTATGCAAGAGGCAAAGCATTTTGATGACAGGAGTTGGATTATATTAGCCAGCAGCCCATTGCTAGCTTGTGGATATCTTTTTCTATATGGAAAACAGGAAAGTAGAACACAACTAACACATGATGGATAGGAGTTCACATACCAGTACTATCCCAAGGGACCACCCTGCAAGGTGCTGAATACCTCTCTAAAGTTGCAATGGGCCCCCAACTCAGGCTGGCTACAAATTGCAAAGGAATCATCTATGGCATTACATGCATCTACATTACCTAATAGACATTAGGTCCTTAGGGTGAAGACTTGTGTGTAAAGCATCTTGCATACTTTAATGCCTTCCAGATAGAGAAATAGTAATAATGAACAATAACACTAACTAGGGAAGTGCTGGGATTGTATGGCAGGGAGAGAAATCAGTGCCTGAAACATTACAAGGTTGGGAAGGGCAGCATAGAAATTGAATGAATAAATGAATAAAGAATGAGGATAATTAGGAAGGTTATGGTACAAATGTTGTTTGCATTACAATAGAATTTACAAGCTATTACTAAAACCAGGGCTTCCCAGTACTAAGTGCTACACCTATGCATAGAACAGACCTGAACCAAGCACCTTGATTTTCTGACTATACACAAGGGGCGGGGAAGGAGAAGCATTTCCTCCATTTCACAAATTAAGGAAGCAAAGAAATTATATGGCCATTCCTATATTTCATAGATTTCATAGATATTAACGGCTGGAAGGGACCTCAAGAGATCATCGGGTCCAGCCCCACCACCATAGGCAGTAAGTTAGCTGGCAACAAGTGACCCCAGCAAGAAATAAATCCATCTGTTTTTTGAAGGAATCCAGAGTAGGTGCTTGTACCACCCATGGGAGGAGTTTGTTCCAGACCCTGGACACACACATCGTAAAGAACTTTTTTCTAATGCCCAGTCTAAATCGGCCTTCCTGGAGTTTATGGCCATTAGGCCTTGTTATCCCTTGGGGAGCTCTGGTGAACAGATGTTCTCCCACGCCCTGATGTACCCCTCTTATAGAGTTGTAGGCTTCCACCAAGTCCCCCCTGAGCCTTCTCTTCTCCAAACTGAAGAGTCCCAAGACCCACAGCCTCTCCTTATAGAGCCTTCTCTCCAGGCCTTGGATCATACAAGTGGCTCTCCTCTGGACTATCTCAAGCTTCTCCACATCCTTCCTGAAGTGGGGGGTCCAATACTGAACGCAGTACTCCAGCTGCAGTCTCACCAGGGCCAAGTAAAGCAGGAGGATGACTTCCCTGGTTTTGCTTGAGATGCACTGGTGGATGCATGCCAGAGTTTGGTTAGCTTTGCCCGCCACCACATCACATTAGTGGCTCATATTCATCTTGTGGTCAATCAAGACCCCCATGTCCCTTTCAGTTGTGGTGCTAGCAAGCATAGCACTGCCGAGCCTGTATGTATGCTGAGGGCTCTTCCCACTGAGGTGCAGCACCTTGCACCTTCTGTATTAAAGGCAATCCAGTTTTGGTCAGCCTACCTTAAGAGTGTGTCCAAGTCAGCCTGTAACCCCAGCCTGCCCTGTGGTGTGACGGCTCTCTCCCATAATTTGGTATCATACAACTTGGACAGTTCACATTTCACTCCCGAATCTAGATCATTGATGAAAATGTTAAAGAGTACTGGCTCAAGTACTGAGCACTGAGGGACTCCACCAGTAACACTGCACCATGTTGATTTGTTCCCTTCAACTAGTACTCTTTGGCTTCGACCCTGTAGCTAGTTGCCTAGCCATTGGACAGTATGATGATCTAGGCCCCAGCTTAACGATGAGGACGTCATTGGGAACTAGGTCAAAGGCCTTCTTGAAGTCCAGATAAATGATGTCCACATCATCTCCCTTGTCCAGGGCATGTTACCTGGTCATAGAAGGAGATGAGGTTGGTCAGGCAAGACCTGCCAGTCACAAAGCCATGTTGGCTGGCATTCAGAAGCTTGCCATAATATAATAATATATGGCTCTATTATAATGCCAGACACTGCCAGGGTTAGACATGTTATGTCCCCTCTGCATATCCTACCTCCTGAGTGAGAAGCAGTTCAGCTACCTTAGTGCAGTACTGTGTGCACACCAAGAAGCTCTCAGCAAAGCTGAAGTACAGGGTTAAGTTGCAAGGACGCCGGAGAGTCCCAGTGTTGTACCTCCTACAGCCTGCCTAGAAGGCTTTTGTCAATCTTGTTGTCTGCTACACCTACAGAGTTTAGGGTGACAACCTTTTTAAAATGTAAAGGTGGGACACATAGCTGCCTCCCCCACAACCCTCCCACCCATGGCACGGCCAGAGTATAGCAGAGTGGGTTGGGGGAGGATCCAGGAAGCCCAGTGTGAGCTTGGGACTTTACACCTTGCTGCCCTTCCCCCAGGAATCCCACGCCACCATAGTGAGGCAACCAGGGTAGCAGCAGTGTGAAGTTCTGCTGTCCACTGTTGCTGGGCAGGCAGGGGAACACAGCTAGCATAGGGCTCCCAGGGGACAGGCAGCAGGCAGGGAGACCCAAGCCCACAGCAGGCAGCCTGCATCCGCTACCTTGGGAGCCCTCCGGTGGCTGTGCACCCCCTACTAGCTTCTGTCTCAAAGTTTCAGCTGATGTCCCCTTTTATATTAAAATTATTTGGGGGGGGGGGGCAGCTGAGCACACAGGATGGGAGCAGATGCCACCTTGCAGAAAGTTGTGGGATGAATGAGGAGGTAGGGACGGACCACACCTGCATCTGCACCTGCACTGTACTGCTTTGCCCAGGTGAGCTCTGCTGCACGTGCCCCATGCCCTCCTTTCCTCCCCCAGCTTGCTTCTGGGACCTAGCATGCAAGCACCCCCCCACACACATCCACCCCTGCCACACACCCCTCACTTCCTAAACTCCACGTCTACCCCATGGATCCCCCCATATTCACTGCCAATACCTATACAGCCCTCTGGTGGCTGTGCACCCCCTACTAGCTTCTGTCTCAAAGTTTCAGCTGATGTCCCCTTTTATATTAAAATTATTTTGGGAAGGGGGCTGCATCTACCCCGTACCTACTGTTGGCACTGGCACCACCCTAGCCAGTGTGCACAGCTTCCCAGCAGGGCTATCTTCTACCCACTTGCCCACCCACAAGTGGTTGCTCATTGTGTTGGGTGGCCAAATGCATGGAAGGAGGCTGGCAGCTGGAGCTGAAGCCTCATGTGTTAGGGAAGGAGTTGCACAGCTGCAGCTTCTCCCCAAACAGGCTGGGCATCTGGTTTCCAGTATATGTCCCCACAGCTGTCACCACTTCCCCACCATAACTGTTACCTGGAACGATGCAGCAGGAGGAGGAGGAGCAGCCTCTGGAAGTGGTGGA
Organism: Crocodylus siamensis; assembly: GCF_052110815.1. Classification (NCBI taxonomy): domain Eukaryota; kingdom Metazoa; phylum Chordata; order Crocodylia; family Crocodylidae; genus Crocodylus; species Crocodylus siamensis. Next base: position 31,218,768 of record NC_143404.1, on the reverse strand, counting down.
AGCTGAGCAGCACTCAGGTGGCTGAAGCAGCAGCTGCAGCTGCCCATCTGGAAGCTGTGAATGCTGACTGAGGCCAGGGCCAGGGTCAGGGCAGTGCCATCAGGGGGTGTGGGGTGGATGTGGGTGGGAGCACAGCACACGCTGCCAAGGGCAGGAGTGGACAGAGCTCACCCCGATGCAGAGCACCATGGAGGCAGCCATGAGCTAGATACAATCAATTGGTGGGCCAGATCTGGCCTATATGCCAGATTTCGCCCACCCCTGATGTAAATAGTTCTTGGCACCAAGCCATCAACTTTAGTAGTTAGGATACTTAAGTTGGTTAAAAGGGCAGCTGGTGTATCTGGGGCTCCCCACTCCCCTCCTCTCATCTAGGGCCCCTCTTTTTCTTGGGCCATTGCTATTGTTTGTTTATTTCCCGCTGGGCTCTGGGCCTCATGTTTTGTGAACCCTCTTGTCCCCCGCAGCAGGTAAGTTTGTGGGGGATGGGAAAGGGCCACAGGGGGTGTGTGAAAGATCAAGGCCCCTATGGTGAGGGAGGGAGTGGGGCATAGACAGAGGCAGGGGCTGGGGTGAGTGGGGCTCTGGCTGGGCCAGATCATGGGACAATCAGAGCCTGGGAGGCTCATCCAGGGATGCAGGGGGGGCTCCCACTGCTGCATGCACCCCAGTGGAGGTCCTGAGAGCATGTGCTCCCCTGATCTGCATACAGGGCAGAGGTGGCTGCCACTGTGCTCTGGACTTTGTGTGCCACTGAGGCTGCTGCAGGAGTGGTTTGATGCCACGTGTCCTGCTGTTGGGTGGGTAGGGGGCACAGCACAGCCTGGCAGTGGCAAGCACATGGCATCTTACCACTCCTGGGGCAGCTGCAGTGGCGCACAAAGCCCAGCACGCAGCAGCAGCAGCTGCCTCCACCCCATGCATAAATGGGGCACATGTCACCTAGGTCTCCACTGGGGTGGAGCAGCAGCAGCAGGAGCTCCCCATACATCTTACAACTTTTTAAAATACCCCTAGGGGTTACGTGTACCACCCCCCAGTTGACAACCATTGCTTTAACTTGCTATGCACTGAGTCTACAAAATGAATCCTGTATCTCTTTCTTAACCTCAAGAAACAGGTGATTTTAAGGTAGAAGAAAGTTCAGAAAAAGGAAGTAATGAAAGCAGTTTTTCCTATTAAATGACATATGACACTTAATAAAAAGGTGGCCTGAGACCAGACATTTTGCTGGAAGCATTTTAGACTAGCTGATACAGTTTAAGCTGTAACTGCAAATAAAATAAGAAAATGCAATTTAGATTTTAAAATGCCAGAAGAAAATAAGAATAGAGAGAATATGTCAAGCTATCAAACTGTGCTCTTTTAAAAAAGTAAGACTGGGAACCTCTTCACAATGCACTCAATAAATGAAATTCTCTCAGATGGACTATGAATTATAAATGAAGTAATTCAGCCTTAATTGTTTTTTTTTCTTTCTTGGAAAGGTTATTCATCAAATACCTATGATGGGCCTAGACAATGCATTACAAATGGACTTACTCTTTCTCTGCAAAGCTGGGTAAGGATAATAGTTCTTACTCACTGAAAAGCAAATCAGACATTCTGAATTTCCTGATTTATTAATGCATTGATTTCTATAAATGTCAGTATGTTTTAACTTTCAGTCAGCAAGTGGGAGTGAGAGGGGGGATAGGGAAGGGGAGAACTATCAATGGATTGTAAATACAATGTAGGCTGAATCAACCAAATCAGAAGCAATAATTAAAGCACTGCCTAATTCAAGGACACGGTGCCCTTGGTTTATTGGTCCTCTTAGAATGGGAAAATATCATAACATGACATTTATGTGCTCAAAGAGGATTTAACTTGAGCTTAAAGACTGTCAATTTGTATCTCAGACCTCAGTGCTTTTGAACATTTCATTGCACTTTAACAGAGGCAGAAGAAAAACTGTTGGAGCCCAGCTCATCTCCTAGATAGTAAGTGCTTGTCTAAATAGGGACTCTGAAGAAAGTTAAGGCATGATTAAAGGTTAAGGAAAGTTAAGACTACAGGTATGAAATCACTGCATATACATTAAACCATGTAAATGGCAGGCCTGTTATTGTGTAGAGTGACTTTACATCACTGTTGTTGAGAGGTAACATCTGATGAAAGAAGCTGTTGTCTATGAAAGCTTATGCCTCTCTGAACCAGATAGTCTCTAATGTGTCACTCTACCATGCCTTCTGCCTGATGCTAAGAAGAATTAAGATACAGCTCATCAGTTGTGGATAACTCTTAGTAGGTGTGCAAAGAGTATTGGTGGAAGTGTCTTTGGGTCCCTTAGTTTCTAATGACAGCCAGATACAATTGCAGGACTATCATCTCTTTCCAGTGCTGCCACGGTCTCTCGAATTTTTGGAAGGGTCAAGAAACAAGATTCATGACCTTCCCTCCTAAATGTCTGGATGGGCAAACCATGACAATTTTTTGACTGAATTTTCAAGTACAGAAATTAGAACTGTTTGACTTGGATTTCTCCTTCATGGGAAATTTCACAATTTCAAAATTTGATTTTGTCATGAACTGGAACAGAATTAGCCATTTTTAAAACTTCCCACAAAATGAAAATTCAGAGATCCCCTGCCTTCTCCCCCTCCAAATCATTTGGGGCAATGAACATTAAATTTCCTGTCATGTAAAATGGCACACTTAACAAAAGCTACAATGCTGATCTAGAAAATATGAGTAACACATATTAGTCTTTTATTAGAATACAAAATAGTAGCTGGTTTTAATTTTATTCAGTATAATAATAAGATCAAAATGGGTGAGTTCAACTATATTATGTCATAATAACAATTTATATTACTACTGCCATGAAATGATCTAAAATTATAAAAAATGAAACAAACAACATTTTCAAGGAAAAAATTAATGTTGAAATAAAATTTCAAAATGCTTTCCAAAATGCAGCCCATTTTGGTTGGGGAAAGTTTACTTAATCAGTTCTGAAAGTTTTCTTACGTGACTTTGTGAAAAATAGTGGTTTCATTGAAACATCAAATTTCAAGAGAAAAATCCTTTTCTAAAATATTTAATTATACATGTATATGGGTAAGTTTCATGGGCAACTGTCCATACAGCAATGATTCTCAGTTAGGGTATCGGAGCATCCAGGGATACCACTAGTTCCTTTGAAGGGTGTCCTGAGATTCATAGGTTAATAGATGTAGGGTTGGAAGGGACCTAAGTAGATCATCATTCAAGATCCTAGTCACCCTGACTGTGAAATAATGTCTTCTAATGTCCAACATGAACCTACTCTCAAACAATTTATGCCATTATTCCTTGTTACTCTGGGAGGAGCATGGGTGAACAGGGTCTTTCCCATTCCCTGCTGGTCCCCCCTGGTAAGTTTGTAGATGACCACCAAGTCCCCTCTCAGCCTTCTCTTGTGAAGACTGAACAGGTTCAGGTCCTGTAGCCTTTCCTTATAGGGTCTGCCCTGCCACCCCTGGATCATGTGAGTGGCCCTCCTCTGGACCCTCTCGCCCCAGATCTTGGTGTCATCAGTGAATCTGAACAGGGTGCTTTTCATCCCCTTGTCCAAGTCAGTAATAAAGAGATTAAACAGTGCAGACGGAGTACTGCAGGCTCTGGGGCCCGGGAGCATGGCCACCTCCCCTTGCGGGGTCTGCTCCCTACTGGGGTCTCTGGCGTGCCAGCTGGAGGAGCTCCAGGCCACAGTCCAGAGACTGCGTGCCATCAGGGACTGCGAGCAGGAGACAGACTCCTACTGCCAGGCTTCTCCCCCGGGAGCTACAGGGGAGAGCACCGTCTCCCTCCACGACTAAGGAGGACTCTGGGACCTCCCGCTCTGCCCAGTCAGGGGCATGGACCAAGGTGGTCAAGGGCCCCAAGGCCGGGCGCACCAAGGCCCCTCCATCACTGGAGGTTAGCAACAGGTTTGCACCTCTTGCAGACCCAGCAGAGCCTGCTCAGTTGCCAGCTCCCGCAGGCAACCCAGGCTCAACCACAGCTACTGGCCCCGCTCTCCCCAAGTCAAAGCGAAAGGTGTTTGTTGTGGGAGACTCCATCCTGCGGGGCACTGAGGGGGCAATCTGCCGCCCTGACCCCTTAGCCCAGGAAGTCTGCTGCTTCCCGGGGCCCCGCATCCGAGACATTGCGGAGAGGATCCCACAGCTCCTCCGGCCCACAGACCACTACCCCATGCTCCTTATTCACATGGGCACCAATGACATGGCTCGGAGCACCCCCAGCCAGGTCATGAGGTGCTACAGGGAGTTGGGAGCGGGGCTTAGGGGTCTGGGAGCTCAGGTGGTGTTTTCGTCAATCCTCCCAGTCTCGGGCTACGGGCTGAGGAGGGAGAGGAGGATCCACACAGTGAACCAAAGACTGTGGAGCTGGTGTCATCGGAAAGGCTTTGGCTTCCATGACCACAGCCCGCTCTTTGGCGAGAGAGGCAGTGAGCTGCTGGGAAGAGATGGCCTCCACCTCTCTCCCCTGGGGAGGAGGCTCTTCTCAGCCAGGCTGGCTGACCTGCTCCACCGGCTGGGGGGATGGGGGGACTACTGCCACTGCTGGCCCGCTGAGCGACCCTTGCAAAGCCAGCAGACCAAGGCACTTAAGGCAGCCCACCCCTGCCCCAGCCCTGGCACAATCTGTGGGCAAGGCAAGAGCCCCCAAGGGCACACTTGCCTGCCTGTACACTAATGCCAGGAGCCTGGGCAACAAGCAGGAGGAGCTTGTCCTCCTGCTCAGTGCAAAGAATTATGACATCATTGGGATAACGAAGACCTGGTGGGACTCCACCCATGACTGGACCACGGGTATAGAGGACTATACCCTGTACAGGAGGGATCGTGTTGACAAAAGGGGCGGGGGTGTAGCTCTCTATGTGAAGGAAAGCTACATGTCCCTGCAAGCTGATGTTGGCGACCGGCATGGACAGCTAGAGACCCTCCGGGTAAAAATTCGTGGGAAAAATGGCACAGGGGGCACAACGGTGGGAGTCTACTACAGACCTCCCACTCAAAGTCCTGAGCTTGACAAAGAGTTCGCCCGGGAACTGACTGAGGCCGCTTGCTCCAGGACCTTGGTTGTCATGGGTGACTTCAATTACCCGGGCATCTCCTGGGAAGATCACTCAGCAAAATCCGAGCGGTCGCAAAGCTTTCTCTCGTGCATGGATGACCTCTACCTGACTCAAGAAGTCTATGGGCCAATGAGAGGCAAAGCGCTGCTCGACCTGGTACTGGCTACGGGGGACGACCTAATCGGCGACCTAGTGATCGATGGGAAGCTGGGTGACAGCGACCATGAGCTGATCACCTTCACCATCCACCATAAAGCTGGCAAGTCAGTCAGCAACACAGAAGTCCTTGACTTCAGAAAAGCCGACTTTGACAAGCTCAAGAGGCTTGTCGGTCAGGCCCTCAGGGACCGTGACCCCAGGGAGATGGGAGTTCAAGAAGAGTGGTTGCTTCTCAAGGAAGCGATCTTCAGTGCACAAGCTAAATCTATTCCAACACGGAGGAAAGGCAGCAAGAAGGCACAGCAGCCCTCCTGGCTCTCTAGGGACCTAGCGGACCTCCTGTGGCTAAAAAGGAAAGCCTACAAAGGATGGAGGACGGGATTCACCTCCAAGGAGGATTATTCTGCACTGGTCCGGTCCTGCAGGGAGCAAACCAGGAAAGCCAAGGCTGCAACTGAACTCCAACTAGCTTAAAGCATCAAGGACAACAAAAAGTCCTTTTTCAGATATGTGGGGAGCCGGAGGAAAAGCAAGGGCAATGTTGGACCCCTGCTAAACCAGATGGGGCAACTGACAACTGACGCCCAGGAAAAAGCCAATCTATTAAATAGGTACTTTGCGTCAGTCTTTCATCAGTCCCATGAGACGCCCATGCCTGCTATGGGACAGGGAGATCTGGGTGATGGGGATCCCCTACCCTCCATAAATGCTGACCTCATGAAGGAACACCTTGAGAAGCTGGATACCATCAAGTCAGCCGGCCCTGACAATCTGCACCCCAGGGTACTCAAGGAGCTGGCGAACGTCATAGCCCAGCCCCTGGCATGGATCTTTGAAAACTCCTGGCGCTCTGGTGTAGTGCCCGAAGACTGGAAGAAGGCCAATGTGGTGCCGATCTTCAAGAAAGGGAGGAGAGTGGATCCAGCTAACTACAGGCCCATTAGCCTGACTTCTATCCTGGGGAAGATCTTAGAAAAGTTTATTAAGGAGGCCATCCTTGAGGGACTGGCCCAGGCTAACATCCTAAGGGATAGCCAGCATGGGTTTGTTGCGGGTAGGTCTTGTTTGACCAATCTCATTTCCTTCTATGACCAGGTGACCTATCACCTGGACAAGGGAGAAGAGGTTGATGTCATATATCTTGACTTCAAAAAAGCCTTTGATCTGGTATCCCACGATCACCTCTTGGCCAAACTGGCCAGTTGTAGCCTTGGCTCCACCACGATCCGCTGGCTGGGAAACTGGCTCCGTGGTTGGACCCAGAGGGTTGTAATTGATGGCAGTCACTCATCGTGGTGCCCTGTGACCAGTGGGGTCCCTCAAGGCTCTGTCCTTGGACCCATCCTGTTCAACATCTTCATTAATGATGTGGACATTGAAGTCAGGAGTGGACTGGCCAAGTTCACCGATGACACCAAACTTTGGGGCAAAGCATCCACGCCAGAAGATAGGCGGGTGATCCAGGCTGACATGGACAAGCTCAGCAAATGGGCGGATGAGAACCTGATGGTGTTTAACACCAAAAAATGCAAGGTTCTCCACCTTAGGGAGGAAAAACCTGCAGCATCCTTATAGTCTCGGCAGTGCTACGCTGGATAGCACTACAGAAGAAAGAGACTTGGGGGTCATCATTGACCACAAGATGAACATGAGCCTCCAATGCGAGGCTGCAGCTAGTAAAGTGACCAAAACGCTGGCTTGCATCCATAGATGCTTCTTGAGCAAATCCCGGGATGTCATTCTCCCTTTGTAGTCGGCCTTGGTGAGGCCGCAGCTGGAGTACTGCATCCAGTTTTGGGCTCCACAGTTCAAAAAGGATGTGGAGAAGCTTGAGAGAGTCCAGAGGAGAGCCACGCGTATGATCAGAGGTCAGGAAAACAGATCTTACGATGACAGGCTGAGAGCCATGGGACTCTTTAGCCTGGAAAAGCGTAGGCTCAGGTTTGATCTGATGGCCACCTATAAGTTTATCAGGGGGGCCACCAGGATCTGGGGGAATGTTTGTTCACCAGAGCGCCCCAAGGGATGATGAGGTCGAACGGTCACAAACTCCTGCAAGACCGTTTCAGGCTGGACATAAGGCCGTTTCAGGCCGTTTCTTTACTGTCCGAGCCCCCAAGGTCTGGAACAGTCTGCCAGCGGAGGTGGTTCAAGCACCTACATTGAACACCTTCAAGAGTAAATTGGATGCTTATCTTGCTGGGATCCTATGACCCCAGCTGACTTCCTGCCCTTTGGGCAGGGGGCTGGACTCGATGATCTCCCGATGTCCCTTCCAGCCCTAATGTCTATGAAATCTATGAAATCTATGAAAGCACAAAGTCCTGGGGGACCCCACTGCCCACATCCCTCCAGGTCAAATATGACCCATCCACCACCACTCTCCGGGTGTGGTCCCTCAGCCAATTTGCAACCCATCTGACTGTGTAGGCATCAGTGCCACAGTTGTCTAGCTTTTTAATGAGAATGGGGTTGGAGACAGTGTCAAAGGCCTTCCTGAAGTCCAGAAAGACTAGATCCACCCCGACACCTACGTATAATGATTTTGTGACCTGATTGTAGAAGGCAATCAGGTTGGTCTGAGAGAACCCCTGCTGGTTGCCCCTGAGCCTCATCCCCCTTGCCGGTCCTTCCCAGATGTGCTCCTGGATAATCTTCTCAAAGAGCTTCCCCAGGACTGAAGTAAGACTAATGGGCCTATAGTTGCCCAGGTCCTCCCTCCTCCCTTTTTTGAAAATGGGGACCAGTAGAGTAGATCCACAGATAAATACAGGCTCAGGTTAGTCCCAGCCTGGCCACCACCATGACCCCATTGACTGGCCCTGCTACAAGGAGGTAAGCACTGTAATAAATAAGCTAGTTTCAGAAATGAGAGACATTCAATTCACAGACATTATGGAGGGGTCTACTGAAGGTTGTGTTGAGTCTATTGAGATGTGTCCTGAATCTAAAAAGTTTAAGAAGCACTGATATAGAGAAAGGATTTGTTCCTGTTACTACATTATGGAAACATGCAGTGAAGACAAATTTATAACAATCAGCTTTGGTCTAAGGATGTGAACAAAAAAAATCAGGCAATAAGGATTTATTTCCCAGAAAGATATAATCTTATGGAAACAAGCACCTGTAGCCAGGGTAGTACTCAATTATGTACTCTCCCTCCAGTTGAAGGGACTGTTAACAGGGTAGGTACGCTGTGGGGTGAAACTGCCTACTGCATTCAATTCCCTCCTTCCCCAAAGCATAAAGCTAAGACACACCTGAAGACTTAACCATATACAAATTTATTAATATATAAAATGGAACATTTATAATAAAGACATGGGAACTATGTGCAATATATATATATATACAACTCTATACAAATATTCTGGGCGCAGGTGAGGGATCCAGGAAACAAAGGGTCTCTGTAAACATCATGCAATCTTATACTCTAGTGAAATACTAATCAACACAGCATGAGGCACAAGTTCATGAAATATGAGGCACAGGGTTCACAAAACATGAGGCCCAGGGCCCAGCAGGAAATAAACAAACAATAGCAATGGCCCAGGAAAAAGAGGGGCCCTAGATGAGAGGAGGGGAGTGGGGAGCCCCAGATACACCAGCTGCCCTTTTAACCAACTTAAGTATCCTAACTACTAAAGTTGATGGCTTGGTGGCAAGAACTGTTTACGTCAGGGGTGGGCGAAATCTGGCATATAGGCCAGATCTGGCCCACCAATTGATTGTATCTAGCTCATGGCTGCCTCCATGGTGCTCTGCATCAGGGTGAGCTCTGTCCACTCCTGCCCTTGGCAGCGTGTGCTGTGCTCCCACCCACATCCACCCCACACTCTCTGATGGCACTGCCCTGACCCTGGCCTCAGTCAGCATTCACAGCTTCCAGATGGGCAGCTGCAGCTGTTGCTGCAGCCACCTGGGTGCTGCTCAGCTCCCACCACTTCCAGAGGCTGCTCCTCCTCCTCCTGCTGCATCGCTCCAGGTAGCAGTTACGGTGGGGAAGTGGTGACAGCTGTGGGGACATATACTGGAAACCAGATGCCCAGCCTGTTTGGGGAGAAGCTGCAGCTGTGCAACTCCTTCATGGGGCTTCAGCCTCCTTCCATGCATTTGGCCACCCAACACAATGAGCAACCACTTGTGGGCGGGCAAGTGGGTAGAAGATAGCCCTGCTGGGAAGCTGTGCACACTGGCTGGGGTGGTGCCAGTGCCAACAGTAGGTACGGGGTGAATGCAGGCAGTAGTGCAGCATAGGCTGCCCTGGATGGGAGCAGATGCCACCTTGCAGAAAGTTGTGGGATGAATGAGGAGGTGGGGGTGGACCATACCTGCATCTGCACCTGCACTGTACTGCTTTGCCCAGGTGAGCTCTGCTGCACATGCCCCATGCCCTCCTTTCCTACCCCAGCTTGCTTCTGGGACCTAGCATGCAAGCACCCCCCCACACACATCCACCCCTGCCACACACCCCTCACTTCCTAAACTCCACGTCTACCCCATGGATCCCCCCATATTCACTGCCAATACCTATACAAACAATATACAAGAGTAAGACTTTATTTTGAGCTGTTATGCAAGTGCCTCCATTCTCAACCCTCTCCCTACCCTCAGCAAATCATGACACAAATTATTGTTTTGAAATAAAATTAAAATATGTTATAGTAAATGTTTGTTGTTTAGTATATGATTTGTTTTTTAAGTATCATTTTAACATACTATATCTTCTGAAAGATTGTGTGTGTGTGTGTGTGGCTTTTGACAGGTCACCCAAACTGAAGTGGCTCATCAGATGAAAATTACCACCTCTGGCTTATGTAGAAACTAAAGTTTATCTTTAGAGGTTTAGGAAAGAAGATCTGAAAGAGCTTGATTTGTTGCTTTTGCTTAATGTTGGTGCGCTATGGAGAAAATTCTGTGGGAACAGGAACAAGAAGAAAACATACTGGCAAGGTGTGGTTTCACTTTTCTAGGATCTCTAGACATTAGTCCATTTGAAAAACATGGAGAGAACCCAGGACTGAAACAATATAGTTCAATAATTCACTGTAGATCATGTATAACTGAGAGAACCTCACTGAAAAGCTGATCTAATTCCATTAAACTAAGCTAGTATTTAAGTTACACAGATTGTTTGGAAGTGGGGAATAATCCCAGAAGTAGGGAATAATTAAGCACAACATAACTACGAGTTAAGCTCTATAGGTACAGAGAAAGTACTTTAAACCAATATGTAACTTGCATCTGGATTTTCATCAGGGATAGGATGAATTATTACTGAAAATAGCCATGTAATGATTCTGTGTGCTGTATGCACACAAACAGCAGTCAGCTTCAGATTCTCAGCACAGCCTCACTCAGCATTAGAGAACTGGCATGAGCTGGCTATAGTGTATTTACCAACCAGTAGATGGCAGTATTAAAACCTGGTCAACAGCAGCTCAGGAAGGGCTGTTGTGCCCTACTCCTGTCTCAGCAAAGCTTAAAGCAAAAGGAGATGTTCAGAATATTTTCACAATTCAGTTCTTAAATATTCATATCATTTACGACTCTTAACGTGTATTTCACAGTCTGCATTCATTCAGCAAATGAATCAGGTTAGAACCTGCATAAAGTTATATAAAAAGAGAGCTGTGAGGCATGTCAGGAGGTGATCAAGTCAAGGGATAACCCTAAGTAGAGGTGGATCTGGATGGGGTGCAGACACACCTCCTGTTTCTGACTACTTGGCAGGAAAAACAACTGGGGACTTTTTAAAGTCCCTAAAGAAGGTAAGAAGCTCCCATTTCCAATCCTTTCCTCTCCAGGCTCAGAGGCACATCCTCTCATCTCCTTCCTGCTCCCTCCATTACCCCTTCCCTGCCTGCTGTTGCCACTCTCCCTGTTGTCCTGGGGGTGAGTGGAGTTCCTGCCTTATTCCAGCCAGGCTGTGCAGGGACTGGGCTCAGCCTGAGACAGCAGTGGTGGCTCGCAGGTGGCTTCATCCTCCCTGACTGTTCCCTGTAGGAGTTCCCTGCCAGCCTCAAATCAGGCATGAGGAGGGGAAGGCTGATCCTGGCTGGAACAGCTCTGGAGCTCCCCTTACCCCCAGGACAGTGGGGACAGTGGCAGTGGCAGGTGAGAGGGGAACAGTGGGGATGTGCCTCTGGGCAGAGAGGGGAAGGGAATGGGAATTGGTAGGAGCTAGTGGTCTGGGGCTTAAAAATGCCCCTGACTGCTCCTTCTGTGGCATGTTCTGCACACTCTGGGTTACAGACATCCTTGCAATGCCAGTTGCTGCTCCTCCAGCCCCCTTAAAATAATCCTGGATCTGCTTCTGACTCAAAGGCAGGATTATCCCCATCTAACCTATCCAATGCAAGTGCTTAACCTACTCTTTAAAACTTCTAAGGGGATTCTACACCCTTTCCTGGTAATCTGTTCCAATGCTTAACCACCCTCAAAGTTAAAGTCTTTCCTAATATTCATGTATAACACATTATTACAGTGTTCAACTGATTTGGTCGAATTTTCCAGACTCAGGTGCCTAAAGTTAGGCATCCACACCTGTACTTGGGAACCCAAAGAGCTACATGCCCCCACTCTCAATGACACTTGACACTCAAGTTTGAAATTCCTGATCCACAAATACATCAAATTCTGTTCCTTTAGCTTTTTATTTTAAAAATGTTTGAAGTTTCCTTGTGCATTTTCAGATTCCAAACTGAAAGGAACAGCTCATTTCAGAAGACTTGCTGGGAATTTTATTTACTGTCCAATGAAGCATGCATGCCTTTTTGCCAGGGTTGTACTTTGCCCATTGTAACACTTCCAGAAATTACATATTTGAGGGCCTTGTTGCCCAATAATTTTAGGCAGCTCCTGGATCTCTTAATACCTGGATTGTCTTCACATTAACACCTGAAACTAGTTTTAAGCAGTCATTACGTCTCTCAAAGTTATGCCACTCCAGGACAGGATTCTCTCTTAGCCATGCCACCCAGTTTGTGTAATGCTAAAAAGTGTAGCCAGTCTAGGTTACACCTTAGTGTAAACACTCCACCTGCTCCTCACTCCTCCACTTGCCCACATTGGGCCCACTGCCCCTCTCCCCCACCCCCTGCCTCAGAACCCCACTGACTACCCTGTTCCCACAACTTACTTGTCACTGCCTGTGCTGTCTGGTCCAGAGGAGCAGGTATGGAAGGGTTAATTTGCCTGTCCAGCCACTGCTGCTGCTGTTCTCTGGGCCTGGCTAACCCTTCCCTGACTGCTCCCGTGGAACAGACAGTGCAGGCAGCTGCAAGTAGGTGGGCAGGGGGATGAGGGAAGCCCTGAATGGGAATTGGGGGAGATTCTTACTTTTCAGTCTTCCAGGACCCTGCTGGCCTGAAAATGCGACTGCTCTAAACTGGAGGTAGCACCAATACCGATCAACATTTGTGCAGTTCACAGTGTGATATGGAACAAGGCCTCCAAGTCACAGTTGTCTGCAGCTCACATTTCACAGTTCATAGCTATTCACTACTTTATCTAGCCAGCAAGCATAGTCAGAAGCAAAAATAAGTGGACATTTTAACCATAACAATGGAAGAGCAATTACACGGGGTAGAATAAGAGTAAGAATGTGTTGCCTCTAAACTCACAATCAGAGTAGGTACAGACTTGAGGGATATGTTCTCTTATGCTTGCACATGGGAACAAAAGTAAGATGCCTAATCAGTTCTCTACTGCTGTTTCATACAAAGAGGACAAACATTTAGACAAACAGAGTATACATATTTTCTCTGGAGTTTTGCTAATAAATAATAGATTGTTATGCAAAGTCCTAGAATTTGTGCTAGTAGACACAGACAAATATCCAGGAGACTTTTTAACATTTCACATGGAGACAAAATTAATGTCTCCAGAGAGTTTTCATCTACTTACAAGTTTTCTTCAGAGTGGTAAAAGATCACTAAGCAGTTGCTAAAGAATTAGGCTGGAGGTTAAACTATAGGGGACAAAAAAGTGATTTGTTTTGATTAAGAAGTAGTCTATAAAATGGCTTGACGAAGCTAACAGCTTCAAGATTAGCCTCTTTTTTTTCTCAACAGAATGAGGATTTCAGATCTCTGTCACTTGGGAGTGTTTTGTTTTGCAAGGCTGAATAACTCAGCCAAAACCCCAGAGTTACCTGTCATGTGGCTGAAAGCAGTAAGGAGATACAAACACCATGCACTTACAGAAATGCCCTTGGCCAAAATAGCAGCTTTTAAAAAAGAAAACAACACACACACAGAGCATCAAGAAGAATACAAGCTTTTTTGCAAGGGTTTCGATTTCCCAGTGAGACAGTTGGCACAACACAAAGGAATTATTAGAAAGATCTGAAAGCAAGAATGAGTCTGGTTTGAACCTGCTGAGAATCAGGTCTGAGGTCTGTTTTCTTTTTTCCATAAAGTGTTACCAGAGCTTTGCAAGCTACAGGAAGAATTTTGCTTTGGCTCACTTCTGCCCTAGAATTTACAGGACCAGGCACTCACATCAAGAGAGATCAGCTCCCAGTGCAGTAACAAAACCACTTGCCATACTGCTTAAAAAGCTTAATGTTTTCAGAATGGAGCTCCTGTGACAATCTGGACACAAGTTTTACAATGGAGGCTCCTAGAAACTAAGGCCATTTGAAGATCTTGCCTAATGTTGTGGAAGGTGGGGCCGAGTCTGTGAAAATCTGGTCCCAGGTATTGGTTTAATTACCTCAATTCTAATGATTGAGAGGAAGAGACACATGGTCAGCCCATAATTTGCTCCTCTTTGCCCAATTGTTTACTTTCCAGGCAACGACCAGAATTCTAGCATTATGAAAAGTTCTTTGTTGGCATAAACCATGGCAAGATGCACCTGTAATTAACTACCAGCTTGATGAATCACAGCGCAGTCTAAATGAATGGTTAAAACTTTAGTATGCTAAATTAAACTAGAATTAATTAATCTTATTATCATTGAATACATTGGAGGGATTTCAAATCTCTAAAACTGATTGATCTTGAAGTGAGTAGACAGGAATTATGTTGGTAGGGTTTCAGAGTGGCTGAATCAACTCTCAATGTGGAGCTAGACCCCTGATTTCAAAACTTTGTGATCGTAACCCTGTAAGAGTACCTTCTATTTGAGTTCTGGACTGTTTCTAAGATGGCTTACTGAAGATAAGGACAAAAGAGGATGTTCTCCTACTCAGAGATACCAAATTCAGCTACTATCACTGGATGTTCTCCTTGTCTTATGAACAGATTTCACGTGTAATGTCGACACAGATGCAGAGATCCGATACATGGATCCACTTGGAAAAAACGGTCAAACAATGACAAAGAGAAGAAGTTTTGTCAAAGGACTTTTATGGAAAAATGTCATTTTTCAGAGAAAAATTCTAAAATGTGAAATTAATTTTTTTCATTCTGGATTTTGAACATTTATATCTTTGGTTTCTATCTCCTTTACCCATTTTTGCCACTAGTGCTTTAGAATATTATTTATTATTTTCCCTCTTCCCCCCAAATTAGCTTCCCTCAATTTTGCATTACTTACTATAAAAAAAGTGAATGTTAAAAGTCTTCAAGCTTTTTTTCTACAAATCAAAGTGCTGAGGAAAGTTACAGAATAGGAAAAGCCAGATACTGATTTTATTGAATTAATAGCAAAAATGAAAATAACAACATTTTGAAGGTTCAAAATGTTGTCCAAAACATCTCACAAAAATTTTTAATACCTATTTCAACAGAAAACTTCAGAAATTTGTTCACAGTACATTTTCTCAAGTTCTCAAACAATTCCCATGTGTTATGTTCTAGGTGAAATTCACACACATCTCTAATAGTGGTGCTCAAGTTTTTCATCCAGTGAGTCAGATGGACAATGCCCAGCCCTTCTGCAGGCTGGATCTGGCTGCTGCACCTAATCTGGCACCTGGGACAGGTGCAGCAGGCCTCCATTCAGCTGTGTGGAGAGGGGTGGGGTATAGCCCAGCCCCAGCCCCAGCCCAGAAGCGTGGAAGAAAGGTGCTTGGCTCAGTCCCAACCTGGCCCAAGGAGTGGGGAGAGGGCATGAGCCAGCCCAAACCTGGCTGGGCAAGAGAAAAGTAGGTGTGGCCCAGCCCTGCAGAAAGAAGCAGGTGTGGCTCAGACCCAGCTTGGCTGGGTGGAGGGAAGGGGGCATGGCTCCACCCCAATCTGGCCATGTGGGAGGAAAGTTGTGACCCAGTTCTGATCTAGTGAGCATTGTTTGGGATTTTGGCAGCAGGAAGGGATGGCAGTATTAATTACCATTGTTCCCTGCTAACATTTCCTGACCCTTGGGGAGCCCAGTGGGTCAGATTCCAAGGTCCTGAAGGCTGCACTTTGCACTTGGACCAGATGTTGCATGCCCCGTTCTATTATGTTAGATTTATCAGTCTTTCTAAAGAGATTTTCACGGACCTGGGGGAGAAGATGGACTCTGCTTCTCCTCAAGCTTGGTGGCAGGCTTCAGATGTGTGGCTCAGTTTCTCTGAGAGAAATAGCAGCCAGTATCATTCTGCAGGCTCTCTGAAGTAGCTCCGAGATATTGATTGTGGGCAACCACCCCACAACACCCAGAAGTCCAACCCACCTGTAGTCTTTTTAGTGGCATTTTTAGGAAATGGAGACCTTGCCTGTAGCCCATTCTATCCCACTATGTGGTCAAGTGATACAGGGGGCCTCTTGCTCTGTACAAGTGTATTTAAGCCCATTTATTCCTGCGTTCTGGCATCTCTCAAACTCTTGCTTTTATTGTAAGAAATCCAGATGTTCACTGTTATGGCTGAAGTGGAAAATGAAAAGTCTTGAAAAAGTCACACTGTTTTGGGGGTGTGAAAAGCCTCTCTCAGCTAACTTGTCTTCATTTGTTGTCACCATTTCAATATCAGTTTGGAAAATGAACACGGACAAATATATTTCACTTTTGTTCCTAAATTACAATTCATGGATAGGCTGTTCATGGAGTGACTGTTATAATGATTGGCCATAAGCATCAGTTACAGAGTGAATATATATTAACCATCAATCAATTTGTTCTGGTTTTCAGAGCATACTTTATTAGCTAATCTAAACTCCCCTTACACCTCCTGAACAGCTGCTTCATGATTTTCTAAGGTATAATATGGTTTAAATTCAACCTGCAGATGACTTAACTGGAGGAGCAGCAAATGCATCCAAGGGAAAAAAGAAAAAATTAAACCACAGATTGACCTGTAGAGAATAGAGAAGTGAGAAAAGCAAACAAGGAGCAACTGAGTTCCAATAAAGGTCAGGTACTGCTGTGAAAGTGTCTGTTTATACTAGCTGAGGATTTGAGCTGATAGAAGAAATAAAAAAAGCACAAACGCATGGTAGGGTCATGACCAAAGAAGGATCCCAGCACACTGAACATAATTTGTTTTTATGCAGACCACCCCATAGTGGGTTGTCAGTTCATATAACACAGTCATTATTTCTCTGAGGTGAACTTACCTCATGGGACACAACATAAATCAACCAACATACAAATATATCAACAGCAAAGGGTTAACTCAAACCCTGTGATACACAGCAAAGAGGGTGCCCTGAGACAGCGTTCTAGTGCAGTGCTCCAGCTTCTGCCTCTGCCTTTTCTCTCTCTCCCTTTCCCCTTAATGAGCCAATTATCCTCATCAGCTGACCCAGTCCTCCTAGACAGGCATGCAATCTTTCCTTACTGCCTCCAGCTGGGCTGCTTGTATACTCAGGCTCAGCATTCTGGATATATTTAATCCTAAAAGCCTATGAAGTTAGTTTAGAACAGCCCTATGGCTTGGGCAGGATTGGAAAAAAGGAGATAAAGGTGGAATGAGGACTTGGAAGTGTTTATAAAGTGTGGCTACTCCATCCACAGTCAAAAGAAGATTTGGCATCACATCACCAGTACCAGTAGAAGCAGCTGGGCCCCAGCTTCCAAAATGAGAGAAAAGTTAAAGGCATTGAAAGATCTTCAAGAGGTGTATGGGAAGGCAGAGAACTATGCAGAGTAAGGGGACAGATGCTTCATCAGAAAGGTATTAATCACAAACGGAAGACAGTCTGAAAATTCTTCAGTTCTTTTATGCATTTTAATGCATGGAAATTCAGTCTACATGTCTTTATGATGAGAATGATTACTTATAAATGTAATTGTATGCAAACTAAAACACAAAGTAAAGGTTAAAATACGTCAGACTGTGAAAAGCCTCTGCAAAATGTTAATTCCTACCTTGTCTATTTCAGAACTGCTAACCACAGTTTGTGTTATTAAACTTTTATCAAAAGATCACTCTCTGACATAGAAACGAAAACTGCCAAACTTTATAGCTGACTAATTTGTGCAGCTGAGTTAAATTAATAATAAAATGGAAGAAATAACTTTGATATTTTAATCTCTTTCCTTTACTCTCTTCTTATGGGGTGTTTAGGGTTTATGACAGGTAAACTAAAAGAATGTGGATTTGGCTCCCATTGATAGATCTCAGCAAGCTCAGATCACCTAAGTAATAAACCCTATTTCTGGAACAGATGGGTTTGAAAAGGTCCCCATGAAATTGTATAGGGAGTAAGCCTACAACAGTTGTAGAATTAGACAATGGTTCTATGCCAAGTACTCTAAATGTGTTCAGAATTAGATAAAAAGTAGCTTTTCCATGATATAGATGTCTATAGTTGTCCATAAATACTATCAGATTATCCCATAATTATATTATTCTGGGGTACTAGTACTGTGATACTAAGTCACAGGTGGCTACATTTCAGAGGATGGAGAAATGTGTAGATTTTTGAATATATCAAGCAGGTAACTGTGTAAAAATATTTATTTGCATTATGATGCTATCAAGAGACATTATGTTGGAGACTCTACAAATAGAACAGAAGAAAGTACCTGCTCCAACAAACTTGCAATATAAATGGCAACTTCAATCACAGCAGCAGCTGCAACTCATGTATTGACAGAACCAGGAAAGGTCAGGGACAGGTAAAAGACTTGCTGGTACTTTAAAGTCTTGTGAATATCAAAGCCAAGGCAGTGGTGCAGAGAAGTTCTGGTAATTCAAGCTTTGATTGAATCAACAGAAAAAATAGCAGAAGACGACCTTCATAAGGTAAAGAAATAGAAGGCTATAAGGTCAGTTGGAATGCTAAGAGAGGCATGGAAAGTGGTGGGATGCAAAGGTGTATGCCTCCTCGCTGTGTTTTTTTTGTAAGATCATATTCTTCAAGAAAAAACTGGAGGCATGAAAAAAGAGATTTTATGGCACCTATTTTTAAGGGGAAAGGACACATAAAAGATTGTTGGTTACAGAGCCATAAAACTCATGAAT
Source organism: Crocodylus siamensis (assembly GCF_052110815.1). NCBI lineage: Eukaryota > Metazoa > Chordata > Crocodylia > Crocodylidae > Crocodylus > Crocodylus siamensis. The sequence continues at coordinate 31,200,166 of NC_143404.1, read as the reverse complement.
CATACCAAAAAACTATTGCAAAGAATCATTGAATATAAACTGAGAAAAGACAACATTCAATGCAATCATTTTAGTTCAACTCCTTACGGAAAAGTGCATGTGGTGATACATAATGGAACAACTGGTACCAGAAATCTACATGAGACTCATGCAAGACATGCGTGGGGGCTTCGCCAGAATAGGTGGAAGTGCATGCAAACAGATGAAGATTCCTAGTCAAGGTCTGACTTCATCAAGGGTCAATATAAACCTATTCACTGAGGCCATTCGGCACGATGCAGTATACTGCATGAAATTGTAGGTGCTATGGCTTTGATCACAGAAAGCAGAAAAAACCCCAGAGTGACATGGACAGTTGGAGGTACATCTTGGAAAGGCATGGTGTAAGTGTCAGCAGGTAGAAAACATCATGCATCTTTTCAGGTGATAGGAAGGCGGACACTGGCACGAGACGGCATGTAGATTCCACCTGTTCATGAGGTCAAGTATTGTGCCACTGCTACTTGTCCCCAGGGAATGCCTGTGCCTTGCACCCTCTGGCATGTGGCAGGTTACCCCAGATGGGGTAGGGGAGACTAGGGCTAGCACTAGGGCCCAGCCTTACTTGGGTTCCTCGGGGCTTCCTGGGGCTCCAGCAGTGGTGATCCTGCCGCTCAGAGCCTGGCCTGTGCTGCTCCCTTGTAGAGTGGAGAACAGCTGAATGTGTGGTATGTGGTGCCACAGATGTGTCTGCAGCGCCATGTACCGCACGACCCCACTCGTCTGGACACAGCCCTACTGGGTATGCTTCTAGTTGTTAGTACTTGGTATCTTCCATAAGCACAGTGCTCACTACTCTTAAGATGTATTCAAATAGATCAGGCTTTTGTTAACTTGTCCAGGGAGTGGGGTTTTTTTTGTATAAGGGACAAAACAGAAGAAAAAAGTATCATTAATAAGATGGGAGAGGTACAAGTAAGGTTAAAGTGTGGTGGGACCAGGTAAATGGAAAGAGTGAGAAACTTGTGTTTAAGGTGTGGAGCACAGGGGAAGAGTCTCAGGCACATGTGTGTAGGAAAGCAGGGTGAAAGACATGGTTAAGAGAACAGTCAGAAAAATGATTGCAGCAAAATTTGGAATATATTTGAGGAAGGTGAGGCAGTTCATTAGTAAAACAGAAATTTGTGATGACTTGGGTATGAGTTCTAGTGATGTGGAAAGAAAAAAATCCCACATAAGAAAATTTTCTGGCAAAGCTATTACAAGATTTGGATGTCATATCTTGGAGAGGGCATTGTCAAAGACAACACCCAGGTTTCAGGTCAAAGTGACAGAATATGAGTTTTCAATAATGATAGAGAATAAAGGGACTGGAGTGGCTTTGGAATAGCAACCACAGTTTAAGTTAATTATAGGATGCAACCAGAGAGATGGGCTAAGATTTTTTTATTATTTGTAAACTAACAGAACATTAGTTCCCCACAGTATTGCATAACTAATTTGCATATCATTTTTGCTTCTCCAAAATTCTATTATGCTGGACTCTGTAAGAGATAAGAACTTAGATTAGTGCCTTGCAGTTTGCATATAAAAGCAAAAACTCACTTGAGACCAACTGAATTTGAGAGCTTATGTCTGAAACATATTACAGATGGGCAAAATTCTCTGTTTTTCCTTAATTCAATAATATTTTTCTTGATTCTATACAATTATTGATATAAGGCCAAAAGACAGCCTGTAAGTATTATTTTGGGAAAAGAGAAAAAACCATTTACAAGTAAAATTATCAAACTCTGACAGCAATTACCTATGCATTAGTTATACTGTACATGAAAAGAAACCACTCTAATTTTGCCTCACAAACAGTATGTCCCATGTGTGGTTTAAAGCAAACAAAGGAGCTGTACTGCAAATAATAATACTTAGCTCTTATGTATAGGGTGATCAAAAGTTCCGGATTGGCTGGGACAGCCCCGGATTTCGGAGGCTGTTTCAGCATCCCAGCTGCTGGAGAAAAAATTGAAGAAAAATTCCTGGGTTGGTGTGAACCCACCCACACAAGCCCTCCTGGCTCAGAAGCTGGCACGTGTGGACGGGTTTGTGTTAAGTTGGAATTTTTGTTTCAATTTTCTCCAGAGCCCGGGCAATAGGTTTCTCCCTGGTCTGGCCTCCACTGGGCTGTTAGCGGAGTTGCTTGCATAGTGGAGTCGGGTAGTTGGGGTGGGGTGGAGGAGCCCCAGGGTCGTGTATGTGCGCGCGTGTGTGTATACATGTGGATGTGTGTGTATGTGTGCATGTGCTGTGATGTCCTTCCCAGCCCCACTCCTGGGAGCTGCAGGATGGAGGCCGTGGAGTTAAATAGTTTACTCCATCCTAATAGCATGTGTAGACACTGATACATTTACTGCAGGTTACATTTACTGAAGCTAATTAGGCAACTCCATCGTAAACATCTCATGTACATGCATCCATTTGGCATGTAAGTAGAGTTAGGTGCTTAAGTGTAATTCTATTCCACTCTCAAGTCCCTGAAAGACTTAATACAAATGGCGGGTTTGCCTCCCTCTTCCCCACTGTTCTTTGTGACTCATATGATTGTGTATTACAAAATTAAATTCATTAATAGATTTTCAGGGACTGGGAACAGGGTGGAATAGAATTACAGTTGACTTGGATGCCCAGTAAGTGGAACAGAATCTGGCCATTGGAGTGTTGGAACAGATATACATAGTTAGATATCATGTTATCAGCTCAAACAATCTATCATATCCCATCTTGCCCACATCCTGAGTAACTAAGGTTCACTTATGTTCAACAAAAGCCCTTATAGCAGATGAGCAATTACCCAATACTCTATTTTGGGACCTCCCAGAAGAAGGAATGGAGCCTCTCCATGTGACTTCAACTACACCTTTCCAATGTCTGTATGTATATCACATCACCAGGAACTCCTTTAAAGGAGAAAAACATGGGGAACTGTGGGTTTCCCTTTACAGGCTGGCAACATTCCAGCTTGCAAGGGCCTGCTTAGGGCTAGGGACTGTGGGAGGAAGGCCAGCATAAGCTGCGGGTGCCACGTGCATGGGCACAGATGCACATGGCAGCCAGGCAACCTGGTGGAGAGCAGCTTCCCAGCTCCCTGCAGATAAGTCTATTGGGGGAGGGGGACATTGGCAAGGTGTTGGGAGGGCCATTGGGGAGCACATGGCAGCTGTGGGTGTGTGGGGAAACTGGGCTCCACACGCCACTTCATCCACAGCAGCTGCCCCTTCCTGTTTGTGGCAGCCAGGGAGCAGGTAGGATGCAGCTGACAGGTCCCATAACTCTGGCAACTGGGGATCCCCTCTGGCAGGGCTGGGGAGAGGCATGGGGCTGCAGGTTGGGAGTGAGGTGCACCAGCAGGATCAGGGGGGTGTGGGTCAGGAATGGACTGCACCCCCATAGGTGGGGGCACTGTGGCTTGGGAGTGAGGGCCTCAGAGATATCAAGGCTGCTCAGCACCACGAAGTAGTAATGGACAGCTATAGTTGGACCCATATCCTGGTAAGCAAAGGGGGCAGGGGAGGTCTGACTTTCCATGGTAAGAAAAACCAAAATCAAATGCCAAAAATATATAGGTATTTAAAATGTGTTTTATTACATTGATTGAGTCACTGGTAAGCATCCAAATTGCTTTAAAATTGTAAAGATATCAATAAGAAAATGTGTTCAACTGATACCTATATAGATAATTCATTTACCCATCACAGAAAAACATGGATTTGGGGGTTTAAAATCAGAGAATTTTGTAGTTTTTAACAGAGAAAACCAGGACCCCAGCACATCACACAGTTAGAGCTTATCAGAGGTCCCTGACTGAGCTAAGAGGATCTGTGAGGACATTTGACTTTTTTTCCTATCATAGCTAGGCCTAAAACCAAACTGATAGGCATCACGACAGGCACCCTGTACTCACCTTGACTGTCAGCTACACACAAAACAGATCGGAGATAAGGTGACAGCTGGAGAGAGTCTCAGTGCTAAGGGATGGTTCCATGAACAAGGGTCAAATAATTACTTCCTTAAAAACAGCCTGACAGTTTGCCCTCTTACAGGCATTGACAAATGACGACAGTAAAAGCTCCTATGGATCTTTGCCCTCCATATGTCATTTACACTGTGACACTGACTCCAAACAGGGGTTTGTGCTACCACTATATAATAAAAATCAACAGTACCAACTGCAAATACTAATTCAGAAAACATTTAGTTAGGCTGTATTCAGCATATATCAAGTTCAAGCCTGAAATTTGCTGATTCATTTAAAGTAATTCAAAGGTGAAGATATGCCGCATAGAAAACTATAAAATCCCCAGATAAGGATGTCAATGAGAAGTACAGTGTTTTACCTGTGTTGTTACTGTGCAATTATGCTGCTCTAAACTATCTGAAACTTCCAGAAATAATAAAATTGCTTGAGATGCTTCAGTTTGAATTTACGATTTATTTTAACCTGGGGGAGAAGTTTTTGATGGAGTTGTTCAGACACCTTTCTTACTGTAACTCTCATTAAACTGATATACTGTATAGCATGAATCACTCAGTAGCCAATAGGATCCTTAACCAAAATACGCTGGGGTGAAAGTCTCAAAGGGGGACAGTAAATGGTAGGGAAAGAGAAGACTGCGCAATCAACAACGAATGATCTCCACTGGTTGATCACAACACAACATTTAGAGCATCCCACAAAGAGTCAAATCCTCAATTAAGTAGCACATAGGGAACCTTTAACTGATTCAACTAGCACTTTCATAGTTGATAAATGTAAACTGATTTTGGCAGCATTTCAGAAGTAACTTTGTACAAGGACAAACTTCTTTAACAACGTTGCCACTGTGCCCCAGGAGTATCCACATTTTTCTTGCCAAGATCAGATATGCTGTATTTTTTAGGAGACAGGAACTACCATTTATTGTATCTAGTAGGATTGGAAGTGACCTCAAGGAGCATCTAATCCAACACTGCACAAATGCAGCATGTGTTTTTCCAAAATTCTTCTAAAGATATCCTTATCCAGTCTCTTCTTAAAAGCTTTGAAAAAAGGAGATGCCACAACTTCCTTGGAGATCTTGTTCCATTATCTTACTGGTCTTAACAGTTAGGATTTTTTTTCCTGAGATTTTGTCTAAATCTGCTTCTCTGCAGTTTAAACTTGCTACTTCATGCTCTGGCCCCTGTGGCCAGGCTGTTTCCTGTCTTTTCTTATGGCAGCATTTCAGATGTTTGAAAACTGCTATCAAGTCCCTCCTTCCCTGCCCCGCCACCCAAAAAAAACCCAACCCTTCTTTGTTCTAAGCTAAACAAACCTAGTTCTCTCAACTACTCCTCATACAGCTTGCCTCCCACCCCTTTTGTCTCTTATATCTGGACCCTTTCCAGTTTCTCTCAATTCTTCTTAATTTGCAGGCCCCAGAACTGGGCACAAGACTCCACACTGAGCAGTGTGAAGAAACATAACTCATGAATCTTTCCCACTTGATGTTCCTCAACACTTACAGTATATTTAAGTTGGATAGGGTATTGTTTCCAGTGGATGCATCTACATCAGAAGCTATGCCTCCTTAGCAATGCACTCCCTCACTACAGCGCATCGCTACGGTGACTTAGTGGCTAAAAATAACTGTGTGCTGCTGATATAGTGCAGTAACAGATGTTAATGTGCCATTATTTAATCCTTGCTAAAAGAAGTAGTAAATGACGGTTCAGTAACAATGGTGCCGTAGGGGTGTGTGTAGATGCACCTAGTCTGTATTATCTGTGGTGAAGAGACTTATGATCATTTTTCTAAAGTCACAGGACTCTATTGTCCATGGAGGCTTGTGCCACTGAGAGACTGAGTTAATGGAGCATGCTACAGTTTGTGCTGTTCCCCATCTCTGTTATATTTTTCAGTTTCGGGATGGAGCAAATGGTCATTATTAGGCAACAACAGCAATGTCTTCTGGCAAAATGTTCTTACCTTGCTCAGTGAAAGGAGGAGGTATTCCCATTCCCCCCCCCCCGCCACCCATCCTTTGGCTACTTCAGTGTTGGAAAGATTGTAGCCAGGGTTGCAAAACCAAGAAACATTTTTATTGACAATCTGCAAACTTTTTACTGACAAACTTTTTTATTGACAAAAGTTTTACACAATATCAATATAACTCCAGACTTATTCAGATGTAGGTGTTTACCACCATTATAAAAAGTTTGGCTGTCAGTAAAAAAAAATCTTAAGTTGGTAATCATTGGTTCGGCAATTGGGGGGTGGTCTCAGGGTGCTGGGGGGAGTAGGGGACCCTTGTGGTGGGGAGCAGCATGTTGAACATGGTTGCAGGACAGAGGGCTATCGAAGTTCCATGTTTAAAAACAGACATTATGTACAGACATTTTCAGCCTTTTAAAAAAAAATATATATATATAACAGACTGTCTGTAAATTTATGGATATTTGGCAACCCTGTGCAAGATGTTAGAGATTCACAGATATTCACTCCTCTCTAGGGATAAGTTACAGGAGCTGACCCAAACTGAAGTTTCAATAAATGAAGTCATAGAGGAACCTGACAAAGTAAACAGTATCAAATCACCAGGACTTGATGGCATTCACCCTGGGATCCTAAAGGAGCTCGGATTGGAAATTGCCGAACTCCTAACTGTAGTATGCAACCTGTCACAGAAACAGCCTTGGTACCAAAGGTCTGCCAGTATGCCTCCCATATTTAAAATAGGCTCTAGAGGGGACTCACAGAACTATAGGCCAGTGAGCCTAACTTCTGTTCTTTGAAAACTGGTAGAAACAATAATAAGAATAATAAAAATGAATTGTTCAGCACATGGAAGAATATGACTTGCTGAGGAGGAATCAACTTGGCTTTGTCAAAGGGCAATCATACCTGAACCTGTAAGAGTTTTTTGAGGGTGTCAATAAGCAGGCAGACTGGGGTAATTCTGTTGACATAATATATTTGGACTTTGACAAGTTTCCCTCATCAGAGGCTCTTAACTAAGTTAGGTAGTCATGGGACTGCAAGGGACAACCAGTTGTTCATTAGAAATTGGCTCAAAGATAGAAAGCAAAGAGTGAGTATAAATGGCTGGTTTTCAGGATGGAAAGAAGTAAATAGTGGGGTCCTCCAGGGATCTGTGTTGGGACCACTGCTGTTTAACATATTCATAAATGATCTGGAAAAGGGTGTGAATAGTGAGGTAGCCAAATTTGTCACAAAATTATTCAAAGTGCTAACAATGAAGGCAGACTGTGAGGAACTACACGAGGATTTGGCACGATTAAGTAAATTGGCAACTAAATGACAGATGCAATTCAAGGTACGTAAGTAAAAGGCAATGCTCCTGTGCAAAAAATAACCCCAACTATACCTACACTACAATGGGCTCTATACTGGGTCTTATCACATAAGAAAGAGATCTGGGGGTCATTGTGGACAGCTCACTAAAAACCATCAGCTCAGAGCTGTCAAAAAGGCAAACAAAATGTTAGGGATTATTAAAAGAGAATTGTAAACAAAATGGAAAGTATCACCATGCCCTTTTATAAATCCATGGTGCATCTACACCTTGAATACTATGCCTAGAACTGGTTCCCACACCTCAGAAAGGATATAGAAGAGCTAAGGAAGGCCCCGAGTAGGGCAACAAGGGGGACTAGTGGTATGGAGGGGCTTCCGTACAAGGAGAGAATAGAGAAGCTAGGTCAAGTGTCAGCACATGTATCAGAAGGGGCATGCAAAGGCATTTTACTTGGGATGCAGGCCTCAGAGTGGACAGTAGGGAAAGGTCTGAGGCTGCACTGCCACAACAAGGATCAGGCCTTTTGCAGCTCCTCTGCCATCCATCCAGAGGTATGTGTGCAGCAAAGGATCTGGGCTCTGTGGTGGACAGCAGGGGCCTTCCCAGAGCCCAGGCTGGCTATGGCAGGCTGCTGAAAGGCTGCAAGCCACTGCACTGAGGTCTGTGGAACCTTGGCCAACTTGTTGCTGTCAATTAATGCACGTGCACATGGGGTGGATCACGGGGAAGCTGCACAGGACCCGATCCTTATTGTGGTAGTGAAGCCCCAGCCTTTTCCTGTTGCCTGCCATGGAGCCCAGCCTACTTGTATTAGGTGGTGAGGAGGATGAAAGCCTCTGCACCAGGATCTGTGGAGTCCCAATGTAGATTGTTGCTGGTGGGGGTAGGGGGCAGGAGTTGTGTTGGCACAAGGAATGGGCCCCTCGTGGCTCTTCCACCATCTGCCCCTGGCGTACCAACATTTTTTGGGGTGTTCTTGACTCTGTGCTCAAAAACATTGATGACACCTGGGCTAGGCCTATTCAGTTTAGAAAAGAGCTGCTTGAGGGGGTATATGATAAGGCATTACAAAATACTAAATGGCAGAGAAAGTAAATAGGGATTTATTATTACTTTCTCCCACAATACAAGAAGTAGGGGTAATAAAATCATAAAATGAAACTAGTAGGTAGTAAGTTTAAAATTAACAAAAGGAAATTCTTTTCTTTCCCCATGTAATTAGTATGGAACTCATTGTCACCAGGTGTTAAGGAGGCTGACAGTTTGGCTAAATTCAAAACGAGATCGGACAATTTCTTGGAGGAAAGGGGCATCAGTAGCCATAGTGTATGTGTAAGAGAGAGCCTGGGGCTCCTCGTTACTTCAAGATAAAAGCAACCCAGCCAGGGAGCTCTGCAGGCTAGGCAGGGGGCAGCAGCTTCTGGTTGCTGGGGCAACAGAGCTAATGAGGCAATTTGTACCGGCAGTTTAGGGTTGGGACTATAGAGGTGATAGGATATCCCATTAATGCCCAAAGGGCACATGATTACCTTGAGCCCTGCCAGGGGCAGGCTCAAGGCTTAAGCACTTATTGGGCCCACGGTACATAGAGAGTACATAGAGAGTGCAAGGCACAGCCACATAGGGGCCAGAGGCCCAGCGCTAGAGAAGGTGCAGCCACATAGGAGCAAGGGGCCCAGCAGACAGGGGTCTAGGGCCTGGTGATGGAAGGGATAAACAGAGCTAGAGCCTCAAAGCCAGATCTGATTCATTGGGCCAGGCTAGAAGGCCTAGCAAGATTAAAAGGGCGGAGGCTGAAACCCCACACAGGGAATAACATTGCAGTAACACCCATGAGGCATGGTAAAGGGAAGGATTTGGAGCCACTCAATTAGCCCTTAAGGCTTGAGGTGCCCTTCAGTGGCACAGTTGGAGTAGCCCTAAGGACCAGTGAAGTCCAGTGAGGGGCCCGGGTGTACACTAGCAGGGCCCAGTTGGACTGAAGCCATATGAAGGCCTCTGGGCAGGCTCCCTATTCATTTATATTCCCCTCAAGGCATGGCAGGAGAGACAGGAAGGCACACTAGGGGCAGAGCAAGGTACAATCATGGAGTTACTAGGGGGTGTCACAGCCACCCCAGGACTCTAATGTGTTACAGCATGGGAGTTAGGGATATAGCTTCTGAACTATAACTTCCTCAACCTTAAATGCTGGAGGCTGCAAGTGAAAGAGGAGCACTGGGGAGAAACCCTGATCATATCCAGTTCACTCTCTCTTTTTCAGCATCTACTGTCTGCCACTGCATGACACAGGATATTGGGTAAGATGGGACCTATGGTCTGACCTAGTAAAGTGCAATTCTTTTGTCCTTAACCTTGATTATAGCACTTCTAGTGGAGAATGCAGGTAAGAAGTAAACAACAATGACAGGATTACCTGATGGTCACTCCCCTGCTCTCTACCCACCACCACCCATTTGTGAGGAAGGGAGAGAATTGCTAAAGAACGGTAAGGTGGGAACAGGGGAGACAGGAGGGACAGGCATTCCTGAAAAAGGAAGGGGATTCTTTGATAATCCAATTCCTATCAAGTGTAGGTAGGCAGTCGCATCAGTCCCATGACCAAGCACTGGCTCCTTCCACTTCTGATGCTTTATTTCATAACATGAACAGTGCTTGCCCCTGGTGGCAGTAGCACAGCAGTGGCGGCAGGAGCATGGCAGTGGTGTCGGCGGCACCTTTTTGTAGGGGGTGCACCATGCTCAGGGGGTGTACATGCACCCGCATGCAGCCCCTATGCATCACCTGTTTCATAAGCTAGTGAAAGAGAAGGAAGAGTTGTGGCATAGATCTCCAAACTCCGAGGACAGAGTTGGGGTGGGGGGGAGGGCAAGAAGGAGACCAGGGAACTCCAGCATAGGAGCAGGGGACCTGTGCTCCTAAATGTTCACTTTTATTTTAATCACTGGAATGCTGTAGAACTGGAACTGGCAATTTTTGAAAGTGTGACTTTGTAATACTTAACTAGTGGACACATTAACTGAGGAGGTAACTCTTCTTTATTTGTCTTTCAGTTTTTACAAATTAAGCATTTGATGCAGTTACCTTTCCCAATTTGTGCTTCAAGAAGAGAATAGAAATCAACGGTTTGGCCAGGGCTTGGTTAGCTTACAAACTCTATCAGGTAAAGAGCTTTGGTTCCCTGCTGTGAGATTTATGGAGAAGGGATTTTGGCAATTTATAACTATGGATCCTAACTTCAAATATGGAAAGGAAAAGCTTCTTGTTTCTGTTTTCATTGTTATGTCTTATTTAAGAAACTTATAAAGTAACAACCATAACACTTCTAAGGTTTCAAGACTATTAAATATCTCTGAAGAAAGGCATTTGTACTGATGTGTTGAAACACTTGTGGCTGTTTTCTAACAAATTCTTGCAAAAGGCATTACAGAAGCACTTATTGCTCTCTGAATTTGCGACTAGGACCAAGGTTCATAAAATAGCTTTTCCTCTTTAAAATGGTTAATACTCAGCTATGGGGAGAGAATACTACTCAGTCTATATAAGAAAAATGCTATAATTTTTTTAAATAGATGTAGCAAATTTGTTTACAAAGTTCCATATCAACTTGATTTAGTTACGCAGCATGGGAGTCTGTCATTTTAGACTTCTAAGCAATACTCCCTCACATTAAACTTCACAGGCAGTGTTAGGCTTTAGCCCAGATCCACATCCTCAGTGTCACCATGCATAATATTTAAACACTCAGTGAATGGGCCAACACACTGAGCAGAGACAAAAGCCATCCAAATAGGAAATTAGAATGTGCTCTGAGTAAGCACATGATAAAGTTTATTATGATACCTCACATGTACAGCGATCAGGCATCTTGGCATGATGTGCTGGAGCACATTTTTCACATATTTCCAACAGCAGCTGAAAACAGCCAAACTGGAAACTGTGCATCCTGGGATCCTGGAGGACCACAAAATGCTTATATCTCTGTGGAGCAAGCAGCGGTAGCTGAACACCTGTTCCTTAAAATGATCTGGAGATAATTCTCAAGTGAAAAGTTGTAAGTTTGCCATATACGTGTTTTACTACTTTAATGTACAGCTACTCACATTAAGTTCATTTAACACATACTAAGTGTCCCATGCAACATAGCCCCAGGATTCATGGCCTGAAACTGCTCTTGGACATAGGTGTGTAAGCCATCCCTTTGAGAACAGATGTCGGCTCATTCCTTTCAGACCTGTGATATGTGGGGTGGCTGTCCTCATGTCTGCACTTCATACTATAGTAGCCAGAATATGAACTCAGGAAGTGGGAAACCTGGGTTCTAGTCCTGCCTCATCTTGAGGATGTTCAAACCCACATATGTCTTTCAGAGCCTAGCCTAGTATCTTAACCATCCTTAACCTCTAGTGCAAAAGCTGAGATGGGACAAACCTGTATTCCACTATAAAAGATCTGTCTTTTACTGCACAGAAAGAAGTATAGGATTCAAGTGGGCAGTGTGAGGGAGCCTCTCTGTAGAGCACAGTGATGAGGGTACACCCATGACAGACAAGAGAACTAGGTGTCCAGTCCCTGCTCCAGCAGCAGCTCATGTATTTGGCATTAAATATAATTGGATGAGAAGTGAAAAATGTTATGGCAAAGATACCAAGGCAGAGACCACCACTAATAATCGCTGCCTCATTTCCTCCAACTTCAGTGAATCTGGCTGCAGCTGCTGAGATCCGCTAGGGGATTTTTGTGTTGGGACATCCAGTCTGTGAATCCTATATAGTTACAGGTGGGAGACTGGTTGAGTTCAGCAGCTCAGTGCCTAGACAGCAGTGTCTGTGGACATGTTTAAGAGTAAAAGTTGGGTGTAAAAATAATTTTACAGCCAAAAATATAGGCACCTCTGGTCTTACGTGCCCAGGGGTTTTTATTGTTTTTACTTTAGGCACCTAAAATGCTACCAAAGTTTTACTTCAAGGGCCTATGTTTCTTTGGAATACTGCCCTTTGTGATTATCTTCGCAGCTGGAAAAGACATTGCGTCTTCTAACTTCTGTAGTCTGTTTAAAAATCCATATTTATATTTGTGATCATCCAATGTAAGCCTGTCCTTATTATGGTGGTGATGTTCCCCATATTCTGTTCCACCCATTACTCATGCAAGTGGACATAGGTGCCTACTTCACCCTGCTTGAGTCCCTGAAAGATTTTTAATACAGAATGTGGGCAGATCCTCTTCTTCTAACTGATTTTTTTTGTCATTCAATTTTAAGGATAAAAATTATAAGGAGAGGTTAAGGGACCTGAACCTGTTCAGCCTCCACAAGAGAAGGCTGAGGGGGGATCTAGTGGCCTGTTACAAACTAGTCAGAGGGGACCAGCAGGCACTGGGGGAGTCCCTGTTCCCCCGAGCACCGCCCGGAGTGACTAGAAATAACGGTCACAAGCTGGCAGAGGGTAGATTCAGACTAGACATCAGGAGGGCGCTACTTCACTGTCAGGGTGGCTAGGATCTGGACCCAACTTTCAAGATAAGTAGTGCTGGCTCCTACCTTGGGGGTCTTTAAGAGGAGGCTGGATGAACACCTCACCAGGGTCATTTGACCCCAGTACTCTTTCCTGCCACGGCAGGGGGTCAGACTTGATGATCTGCTCAGGTCCCTTCCAATCCTACTAACTATGAAACTATGTTGGTTGTTACAAAAGTGGATGCAGTAATGGATTTTCAGAGCCAAGTGGAATCAAATTGGATTTAGATATATAAGTCCACTTACACAGCTAATAGATAGAATAGAATTTGGCCCTAAGTGCGTATCAGTATTTGTGTCATGGTAGCCAGAACATTTCTGGTCTCAAAAGCTGGGCTGATGTTGCTCTGCTTGTCTACAGTACTTTGACATATTAACCTAAATTATCTGTGTACAAGGGGCACAACACCAGGGCAGCAAGAAGCTTCCCCACCTGACCGCTCTCTGCCTTACCATGCTGGGTCCTGCCCACCAGGCCACAGAAGTCCCAGGGGGAGGGCAGCAGGATGGGGAGCCCAAGCTTGCAGCAGGTGGCCTTCCCCTGCTCTTGCCCCACACACAGATCTGGGGGGGGGTGAATCCTCCCCCTGCCCTACCCTCCCAAGAGTGCATGCAGTGGTGGGGAATCTCCCCCGACCCCAGGCCTGCACTGGGCAGCCTACACCTGCCCCTCTGATGGGTTCCACTCTGCCCACAGAGGAGGGGGAGCCGGGCTCCCCTCCCTGCTCAGGCCACAGCAGCTTCCACCTCCCGCAAGTGCCAGCCAGGACTCAGGCACTGCTCTGGAGGGCAGGGGGCTGTGGACCTGGCTTCCTGGCCCCATAGCCCTGGCAGCTGGGGTCCCCCCTCTGGCAGGGCTGGGAGTGGGGAAAAGGGGCACCAGCAGGGCAGCGGGAGTGAGGGCCCTGGACCTGCATCCTGGTGAGTGAAGGGTGCAGGGAGAGCTCTGCTTTTCCATGATAAACACAAAATGAAATACCAAAATTTATAGGTATTCATAACTTATTTTATTATAATGATTGAGGCACTGGTAGGCTTTCAAACTGCTTTGAAATTGTAAATATATCAATAAAACATTGTGTCCAATTGATAGCTATATATATATATATATATACACACACACAAAAGTACCATATATATAAAAGTACCATGTACACACACACACACTGCTGTACTGTGCAGTAAAGCATCTCATGTAGACATGCCTTGTAAGAGACATAAATTAGATTGGTAGCAAACAGAACACAAGTTTTCCCTTTGGTGTGTGTGTGGGGGGGAGTTTGCAGAGGAGGAAGGACATGACATGCAGGCTGCCTGCACTGGTTGAGGTCTGCAGGTTGGGAATGCTCCTGCATAGTGTCCTTTGCAAGCTCCCTGGGCTGCTGGAGACTGCCAAGGACAGCTGAGTGTCTGGGCCACCCCTGATTGGCTGTGGGGCATGGGCAATCATTTCCCCAACACCCTGCCACATCCTCTCTGTTAACTGCAAAAAGGCAGTGGAAGTGGGGAAGGGAGCCATCCGTTTTCCCCTGGCACCTGAGCACCTGCATCCTTGGGCCATACTCCTGCACCACATCATGAAGCACCCTATGAGATACATACAGACCTGACAAAGGGCCCAGGAGAACTCCCATGCTCAAGTGCAGCCCCATGGAGCCTGACTGGCACATCTGAATGATGCCAAATATGAAGTGCTTCAGGATTCAGAGCATTTCAAATGCATGTCTATCCATGGCAAGAGGAGTATAGTTTATAAAGGCTACAAAGTTGACATCACTTACAAGCAGTAAGCTAACTTTTAAAGATCTTCTGATGGGCAGTAAACTCTGTTAGCCTCTGATCACACTCAAGGCTATAGGCTGTTAACTCTGAGGTCAGAGAATCAGAGACCAATAAGACTGTGCCACATCAAGGGCTACATATTGCCTTGATATTTGGTGGAACACAAGTTAGATTTGATGTCAGTGGCAGACACATGAATCAAAGGCAGTGTTTGGCCCACAGTGAATTCTGTCTCCAATACCAGGAACAACAGATAAAACTTGCACAGTTTCCCAGTATCATCTTCTAGCAATGGATTTATCAAAGCATTAGGAATCAAAGATAAGTTAAAAATATAGGATAAGAACATGGCACAAAACCAACCGATTAGGAGCACCAAGGTTACACATATAGGAACAACAAATACGAATCACAGCAGGGGTAGGAAAGGGATGTATTTGTATATTTTACTAATAAAAGGTATTCTGAAATCAAAAATATTAAGCTGCTGTGCGGTGCAGGTGACAAGATACCACTCAGAGGGCATGTCTACACGTTGCCCTATATCGCCATAGTGGCATGATACATCACTGTATTGCATGCTATGGTGATATAGCAATCACATGCATCTAGTGCACTCCCCCCGTTTTAGTGTGCCAGTACAGCGAAGTAATGGAGAAATCTAACCATGTGCCACACACACAGCACAGTGCAGACAGTTACCATGTCGTGCTTTAGAACTTCCAGAAGGAAGTACTACAGCATGGTGTCATAGCAATGTTGCCAGACAACTCTGTGTAGATGCACCCAGAGATTACAAGATAAAGAGCATGACCCTGAATACAGAGGAAGCAATATGGGGGGGGGGAGGGATGGAAAAAAAAAGATAGAAAAAAAATCAATGCAGTATGCACGCAAGTTAACTTCTATGTGAAAGAAAGTCGATATGTGTGAGGGAATCAGTATGCAGTTTAGCAAGTACCTATTTTGTATATTTATTTTGTGCTAGTCCTGCCAAGGAATAGAAATTCAAAACCCCAGGTGAGGAAGTTAGAGCTGTGCTAAGGGAAATGGGATAAAAGAAAAAGGAACTAGAAATCTGCCAGCAAGATTCTAAAAAGAAATGAAATCGCTTTGGGTAAGAGCTCCAATTTACATACTTTTGATAAAAAAATAAATATAAGATTGTGAACTGGTGCAAAGGATTAAAAGCCATGAGGCTATGTCACATTTCAAGAGGGCAGTACAAATCTAAATAGTTCTTGCCAATGTGCTGAGATGGAAATACCACCTTCTTAGCCAGGTGCTTGGCATTAAAAGAGCTACAGAACCCTGATGTTATTGGAAAGAAAAAATCCCAGCAGCAGCAGCAGATTTACAGGCTAGAATGGAAGCAAGATAGGAACTAGCTTCTTCTTTATGAAGAAGAAAACAATGAGGGACCTAAGTGGTGAATTTGAAGCCATAGGGGCAAGAGCATACTATATAGATTGTATCTTAATGGGCATTTGTCAAGCAACAAAAAGGTAATAGAGATAATGGTGCATATATACTTACAGTGAAATGTGGTTTAAAACACAAGAGATGGTAGACATAGGGTAACGGATTTATTTTAGCAACATGCTGTAAGTTAACAAGAATGTACTGTTTTAACAGCAAGGTTAACAGCAGCTTGATGACCTACCTCAACTACAATTATGAACTACCTCAAAACAGAATCAGTGCTTTAGCTCTACACGCTGCATTTTGTGAACAAGTAGGTACAGTTAACAGAATCATTTTAGGTTAGTGCTACATAGACTCCTAGGTTAAGTATAGTCATAGTTTCATAGTTTCATAGTAGCTAGAGTCGGAAGGGACCTAGGTAGATCATCTAGTCCGACCCCCTGCCTTAGCAGGAAAGAGCACCGGGGTCAGATGACCCTGGCAAGGTGCTCATCTAACTTCCTTTTAAAAATCCCCAGGCTAGGAGCTTGCACCACTTCCCCTGGAAGCTGGTTCCAGGCCCTAGCCGCCCTGACTGTCAAAAAGACCAAGGCTGAATCGATTCAATCTTTGCAGGCTAGTTAAGCTGCATAGATTGAACCAATAAGCAAATGAGAAGACATTCACTTTTGATTCTGGAAATGCAGCCTTCAGTGGCCCAAGCCAGAAGCCAGGGGCACCAGAGCATACTTCCCTGTTCAGCTGGAGCAGACAGCTTGGGCCAAAACTTGCCCATGGACCCTGAGAGAGGGGGGTTAGAAGGGGAGGTGCAAAGCATCCTGGGATGCTTCCCAGGGGACTGTGAGTTAATTTGAACCTGGAGGGGATCTGTGACAGAACTTCAATAAACTGATTTAACCTAAATCAGTTAAGTCTGAGACTTCATCTGAGACTACAGGAGACTACTGGTTTTGGTATTTTGGAAGTGGTTTATGTGCACTGAACTTCTGTTGCGTTACAGATTTGAGCCAGTTTCTGATCATTTATACTGGTTTATGTTTAATCTATGTCCTTAGCCCTATAGTAGGAGAGCTCCACACTTCTGAAACAAAATCCTTACAACCCAAATTGCTCGTCTGAGACAACGCTGAGTGCTTCCGTGTTAAAACAAAACAGAAAATAAATGCTATGAACAACTCAAATTAAGTTCCCAGAATGTGGTCTGCAATTCTGCAATTAATCCATACTGGCAAAGCTTCTCTATTTCCTTAGAATAGCTGAAGCCAGTAAATATCAGAAGCAACTGTCAAAAACTAATCTGGAGAGACTCCTTAAGCACTAACAAATGCCACCAGGACTGGGAAATCAGAAGTCTCTGTGCAACACACAAAATACTGTTCCTCTCACTGATCACCAGCCAGCAGCTATGGCTGGGTATAATCCAACCAATCTTTAGCAGATTCCACAGCAGACTATCTAATGACGTCTAATGAAGTCTAGCAGCCACATAAATATGACAGAGAAAGTGTTAAGAACATTGAAAGAAACCCAGTGCTTTCATTAAAGAAACCTGCAGTGATGAGTTATATTCTATTGAGCTATAAATTGTTCTAAGTTACAAGCGTGTATATACACACCTCCAGAGAGCCACAGAGGAAACTTTTGTAAAAGAGAATGTCAAGGTGACACAGACAAGCTAAAGGTCATAAAATTCCAAAGTTATGTTATCACACAACTCTACAGTTCCCTGTCCTCCCATGTGCAAACATTATGCTTACTTACCATAACTGTATACAATGTCATGTTAAAAAAAACCCTATCAAAATAAGGGGAAGATTCACATGCAGTTGAGGTTATACAGACAATATTCATTTTCACATTTTCTGACTCCTGAAAGTTTCATTTTTCTTGATGTAGTTTTTCTGTCTGGTCAGAGTATAAAGTGCTTGATTTGAAGCTGACTTCTTAAAAAAATAAAAAAATAAAAACACCCTTCCCAAGATGCACAGTTTTTTATAGCAACTTATCCCAGACATAAACACTGAGAAGTGAAGTACACAGTATGACATTTCCTGCACAATTATAGTCTTGTTTTTTTGGATGCCTGTCATGGACATGTCTCAATTAGAGCCACCATTTCATTGACATTTCTCAGGATGAAGTTCATGCTAATGATGAAACTAGAGACATAGAATCTGAATGTATGAGAAAGGAAAAATAGTTTTAAATGGAGAGAAACCTGCTGGGTAATTTAACATTAAATATTTAAATTCCTCACCCACTCTAGCATTTCATAGAAACACCAAGTTCCAATGGAAATATAATATTTACAAAAACACCTTTGGACTATAGTCTATTTGAGCTGGGTTGATATCCTCGCCTCCCAAACAGGGAATGTATTACACTCCAATAAATGTTACTATCAACAGAACAAACTTTTCAAGAAAGAACAAACCAATATCTCCATCAAGGATCTCAGCAAGCTTCCTTCCTGCAACAGTCTGCAATGAACAGAACAGAAAATGACCATCTACCACGGCAGACAGCAAAATCTTTAAAAGTATGGAGGCTCCAAAACAAGGATGTTTACATATCTATATATTCTCGGTGATTTTACTCTCAAGTAATTACTCTAAAGTAATGAGCTATTGTAAAATTATTTTGCAATGAAATCTTCATAATTTTACATGGAGGAAGCAAGTTTGACCACTTGAAACCTGAGCCCCTGCTCCTGCCTTTGTTCGAGGTAATTTGCATCATCACAGACCTCAGAGACACTTCACCTTATCACATAAGAAGTATCTGCCCAGAAGAGCATTCCATCCTTTTACTCCTCTGTGAAATATGAAACATTATAACCAGAAGGAACTATGACTACATCCTGCTTACCACCAAATAACGTTGAGGTAAACACACTATTCCAACTTTTCTCTGAGCCTAATCTGCATAAAATTAACTGTTCCAAATAGGAGCCACACCTTCAGCTCTCCTATGAAATATGAACTTTCATTTCTACCCAGAGTCACTGTCTCCTGTGCCTGAAGCAGCGTGCTTGTGCCCAAAAGCTTGCAATTAAAGATTTTTTTGGTAAAAATCTAGTTGGTCTATTAAAAGATATCACTTCTACCATTAGTTCTGATTCCTTTTGAAATGGAAATGTTTTTAATTCTTAAAATTTTTTTTTTACAATAAATCATTACTTTTTCCAGGGGGGGTGGGGGGGTGTCGAGGGAGAGAGCTCTCAATCTCAACACCAGATGTTATTTTTTCCCAAATGACTTTCCTTAATATTTTAAGCCCTCTCTCTTTCTTGTACAGCAAAATGCTGAGCTGCTTTCTGTGTGCCAAAGACTGCAGACCATTAAGCCATCATGATAGACATTTCTTAAACAAATGTGTTAAACATTTTTAAAAACATTTCTATTTATCTGTGCTCCTTTGTTTTCCATTGTAGAAATCAGACACAAATTTTCACTTTCAACCATAATGGTCCTTCATGTGATTAAGAAAGGTTGAGAAAAGTGAAGGTCAAGGTAGGAAAACACAGCAGTTGAACAAAATAATAATAATAAAAAACCCTAAGAAAATCCAAAGCAGGAAGATAACGTAATGAGATGCATTGTTTATGTAGTATAAAGTGAGAATAAACTTCAGCAAGCAGTGGAGGGAAGGAGAACCCATATAAAGGCACCCCACATAAACATAATTCTCTAGTAAAAGCAACTGAGAACCAGATTATGTGATGCATCACATCTGTGCAGCTGCTCTGAGAATTGTTACCCTCAACTTCTGAGAAGATTTACTGTAATAATAGATGGTACTTTTATAACGTTTCATTTTACATTCTCAAATGGTTTTACAAGCATTATGCATGTTTATCAACTTCCAGCCAAAGTATTATTGAGCCTACTTAACACATGGGGAAACTGATTCAATGGGAACAGAACCGGAGTCCAGCTGCCAACACTAGACTGTAGAGACAGTTTTTCCAAGGTTAAGATCACAGTATCTGAAACCAGGCTGATTACAGTGACCCACAGCTCAAAAAGTGGACAGTTCAAAGTTTTAGGACATTCAGGGAATGTGCCGATTTTGCATCAGACAGCTATTTTCAATGGGTCTGTATGGAGTCTAAAAATGTGGTTCCCCTCAAGTATCATCCCAAGAAGGCAGTAGTAGGAACTTCACTTGTACTGTTCAAGCAGAACCCTTCCCCCCACCCCAAAAAAACCCAACAACCCACCAACAACTGGGGAAGTGATCCTGCAGTGCAATTCACAGTCCAGCATTAGCAGAGTGTCAGAGTGTGTTAATATAGGATTTTTTAGGGGTCTATTACAATTGGTTCCACCCACATGTTGCAAGCTCTTACTGGGAAGGTGGAATGGTAGATAGAAAGAGATACTTCAATATATAATTTATTGAATCAAACCTCTCCTGTTTCCGTTTTGGCTTCTATAACTTTTTCAATCAGTGCATGCAGAAGCTGGAGTTGAGTTCAGACTTCAAGCTGCAGCTGAGAGGGAATTTTGTTTCCATTGTTTCATAGTTTCTAGGGTCGGAAGGGACCTGAGTAGATCATCTAGTCCAACCCCCTGCCATGGCAGGAAAGAGTACAGGGGTCAAATGACCCCAGCAAGGTGTACATCTATCCTCCTCTTGAAGACCCCCAGGGTAGGAGCCAGCACCACTTCTCTTGGAAGTTGGTTCCAGATCCTAGCCGCCCTAACTGTGAAGTAGCGCCTCCTGATATCCAGCCTAAATCTACCCTCTGCCAGCTTGTGACCGTTATTCCTGGTCACTCCTGGTAGTGCTCGGGGGAACAGGGACTCCCCCAGTGCCTGCTGGTCCCCCCTGACTAGTTTGTAATAGGCCACTAGATCCCCCTTCAGCCTTCTCTTCTGGAGGCTGAACAGGTTCAGGTCCCATAGCCTCTCCTCGTAGGGCCTGCCCTGCTGCCCCCAATCATGCAAATAGCCCTCCTCTGGACCCTCTCCATGTTGTCCACATCCCTCTTGAAGTGCGGCGCCCAGAACTGGACACAGTACTCCAGCTGCGGCCTGACCAATGCCGCATAGATAGGCAATATCACCTCCTTGGACCTGCTCGAGATGCATCTGTGGATGCATGACAAGGTACGGTTGGCCTTTCTGACTGCATCCTCACACTGCCTGCCCATGTTCATCTTGGAGTCAATGAAGACTCCATGATCCTTTTCCGCCTCTGTACTGACAAGAATGGAGTTCCCCAGCCTGTAGGTATGGTGCTGGTTGTTCCTTCCCAGGTGCATCACTTTGCACTTGTCGGTGTTGAACCCCATCCAATTCTCATCCGCCCACCCCTGTAACCTGTCTAGGTCTGATTGCAGCCTATTCCTCCCTTCTAGAGTGCCCACATCCCCCCACATCTTAGTGTCATCAGCAAATTTCCACAGGGTGCTTTTTACCCCCTCGTCCAAGTCACTGATTAAGATGTTGAACGGTGCAGGCCCAAGGACCGAGCCCTGTGGAACCCTACCTCCCACATCCCTCCAAGTCGAAAATTACCCATCCACTACCACTCTCTGGGTGCAGCCCTCCAGCCAGTTGGCGACCCAATTGATTGTGTGGGTGTCGACACCACAGTCCCCCAGTTTCTTAATGAGAACAGGATGAGAGGCAGTGTTGAAGGCCTTCCAGAAGTCCAGGAAGACTATGTCCACTGCTACCCCTGAATGTAATGATTTGGTGATCTGGTCGTAGAAGGCCACCAGGTTGGTCTGACAGGACCTGCCGCTAATGAACCCGTGTTGGTTGCCCCTAAGCATGATCTCCCCTGCTGACCCCTCGTAGATATGCGCCTATAGTTTCCTGGGTCCTCCTTCTTCCCCTTTTTGAAGAGGGGAACCGTGTTGGCCCTCTTCCAGTCCTCTGGCACCACATCAGAGCACCACGAGTGCTCGTAAAGCCATGCCAGGGGTCCTGCAATGACCTTAGCCAATTCCCTCAGTACTTGAGGGTGGAGATCGTCCAGACCAGCTGACTTGAATACATCCAGTCCCTCCAGAAGTTCCCTAACTAGTTCCTCACTAACCCTTGGCCTAGGTGTGTCTCCCATGTGACAACTTTCCAAAATTTTTTCTGTTCCACACTAGCCCTGAACCTGATATTTTTGTAGTGAAGAGTGGGAAAGCATGCTCCAACTCAAAACAACAAATTGCTATAGGAGTTAAGCACTTGTAAACTTTGAGTATCAGTCCTGGTGATCAGTTCTGGATTGATTCTTGCCCTTACAAATAATTAAGAGAGATTCATATCTTCTGTGTGAATTAAAGTTTTGGGTCCCAGATCTGTAAAGTCTGAAGAATTATTTTCTGTTTTGCAACATATGTGAAAAGATGTTTTGCATCTTTGGACATTATGAAATATGAGGGGGCAAAGCATGTCAAAGCACTGTGTGGGAGGAAGGGAAGCACATGTTATCACAGAGAAAAAAATCTGGGAACCTCCAATTCCAAATCACATTTTAGAATTGACTTTAAAGCTGCTACAATAAGGAACTTGTTAACCAAGTCATTTAAATTACTAGCCTGTCTTCGGCCATGGCTCACACAGAATGCTTTAAGCATTTCTTACGTCACAGCATTTCATAATGCAGCATAAGGCCTGAAACATAAAGTTGAAAGGTTGATAACAGAGCTTAGTGACTCCCTCCACTGTGGGCTGGTGAGTTAAATCCTGCATATACACTTGAAGATTCAGATTCTACAGACCTGACACATCCTCTGGTCACACCTTCTCAGGGCCCCTGTCCTACCTTCTGTTACTCCCTTTCACATCCAGGTGCTAGGACCCTGCCATGCCTTGCCACTGCTGCCCGTGGGACACAGGAAGTGGCTTGACATATCGCCCCTGATATGGCATAGGCTACCATTTTCTAGTACTTTTTGAAGATCCAATGCGTAGGATAAAGTAGGAGTAGTAACAGAAGCTATCATCATCTATTCTTTGATTCCAAAGACAGCAGAGATAATAGCAGCTAGAACCAGGGTGGGGTAAGGTTGATCATCTAATCTGGGGCTGTCCAGCTTCTAAGCAGCCCCGGGCTACATGTCACATAAGCCACAAGTTGTGGCCTGCAGATGGATCTGAGTGCTGACCTGAACATCTCTGGATTAGGGTAACGATAATTTGAATAGCCTGGGGCCAGATGGTTCCCCTGCTGACTGTGCCAGGAAAACATATCTAGGATCTAATTATTTTGGGAGACTACTAAAATATTTGCCACAATGTCATACAATAATACATTCCACATTGGCTGCCCATACATGTGCTCGGGGATGGGGGTGGAGTGTTTTAATTAGAGCGGTTCCCAAACAGCAGCTCCAATTAAAATGGCCCACCATCATGTAAATAAAACCCCTGCTCATTTTAAAATGGCTGCAGAGCACTTCATCTAAAGGTCATCTATGAGCTCTAGATAAAGTGCCCCTGCAGCCATTTTAAAATGCACAGGGAATTAATACAAGTGACGGTGAGGTGACAATGGAGTATTCTAATTAAAATGTAAATGAGCACATCTATAGGCACCCAATATTTACAGCTTACTGTAATACACAGAAAAGTGACAGTTGCTACTTTTAATAATGAGGGCTTGAAAGGGGAAACCCATTCACCTAACAAGAAATCTCTGATCATAATCTACAATTTTCTCTTGTGAAAAAAATTGATCACAGCTACCAGAGACAGCCAACCATGACACTAAAAAATTAAATCTCTGACTCACCATATTCATATAGTACATTTAAAAAGTACCTACTTTTCAGTATTTGACATCCTGGCAGTGGTATTATGCTGATAGCTCCCCAAAAGCACATATCATATTTGGTTTGGATCCCTCTAATTTAGAAAAAATAAGATTTATCAGCACTTCAAGGATAGCCAAATGATTGATGTGTGCTTCAGCAAAAGAAGCAGAGCTACAGCCAATCTCATAAACAGACCCATCCCAGCCCTTGATTTATGGGGAAGGTCCTTGATCCTTCTTTCTACAGACATAGATTCCCATAAAATTTCACAAAATGTTTTCTCGAACGCCTTTTAATGTGGATAATTAATTATGACTGTATCCCTATACCTCACTAAGAAGCAAATCATTGACTTTTACTCATTCTTTCTGGATTTGATTGTGGGCAGCCTTGATGAGCAGCAACATAAGAAGGTACGGAAACAATGGAGCAACACTGGGCTGTCAAAGTACACAAGGGGCCTAGTAACCAAAGAGTTCACGGATAACACAAAACAAATTGCAATTCATCTCACTATTACCCCACAAATTGCTTTACTTTTGCAGAAAATGTTGCTATAACAAATAATTGCATTGGCTTTTCACTAAGCAAAATGGATCTGTTTATAATTAAAACAAAATGAATACCTTTTTCAAGCAAGTGTGATTTTTCAGGGACTACTCACTATAGGAGAATCTAGGGAGATCAGGACCTGTAGATCTCCCATCCTTCCTATTCAGGTTGGAACACAGAACTCCAAAGCCAAACTCTGTATTCCCTTTGTTTAAGGTTTCATTAATGAAGTTTCATACAAGTGTAGGTATTGCTCAGTCTTTACACTAAAAACATATAATGAGCTAAGCCATTTTGGCTCCCTGCATCTGCACCAAAATTGCATTGACTTCAGTCAATCCTGGCATAGATGCATCTGCATGAGATCATTACATGGTCCAAAGCAGCACAAATAAGCAGCTTTTAAATAAGCATGTTTTACCTGCAGGAGATAGTATAATGCTAATTCTAAAAGTAACTAAGAGCACAACCAATTTCAGATAATTGAGAGCTACCCTAATTTGCTTAAACAGTGCAGTTTCTGATTGTAGCATTATACACAAGCAAGCAGCACATGGAAGAGCTAACTAACATCCTGTAAAAGAAGAACAGTGAACTTAAAGACAAATTAGAAATATTTTTGCTGCAATGTACATTCATATGCCTCTGCCATTGTTGCCACCAGCAGGTCAAAGAACAGGTGTAACCCTACCCTTAAAGATCTCTATGAGCTAGAAGTCTGCAACTTTAGTCACCTTACACATACGTTATAGCAGGAATAAGGAGCAAAAGGAGTCATGCAATTCCATAATGGTCTAATGCATTTTTTTGGCCTGGATTTTTTTTGTAGGAAAAAAAACAACAGTTGCAATTGATCAAAGTTGCAAAGAATTTAGTTTAGTTCATAATGCCCTTATATACTGTGAGGTGGTTTATTAGACTGTCAGGGTGTTATAACATTAAAATGATCACTGCAAAGTGAGACTACACTGCTCTATTCAGCACCCAAATGAGCTGAATGACCCTTGTTGCATGTTGGTTAAAAATCTGAATCTAGGTTTTGTTTTGTGAGAACAATTTACCAATGACTGTTTGATCATTAAAGTATCAATATTCAGGAAGAAAGAACATTGTTACTTATTTAAAAATCACTTTACTTTTGAATAAATAACTTTTGCATCTCTCCATTATTTGCCTTTGCTGGAGAAACATTGTGAAAGCTGTTCTGGGCAATCTGTAAGGAAGTTGGAATAACAGTAAGTAGCTCTGTAGAGCATGGGTAAAAATGTCTTTAAAGTTAAAGAAGTAGTGTTGCAGCTGCCTCAGCATTTGATTGTATATTTTTTGCATTGTGTTTTATTAGGTATGGGTATCCATGCTGATATGATTTTAAATGAACAGTTATTGGTAGGTATGTTTATTCATTAGAGTTGTCATTAGAATTTGGTTATATAATGATAAACTAAATGTATCCATTCTAATAGGAAAAATTAGCATTCATGTAGGTAATCAATATAAAAGATTAAATATTTGACCCTAATTTTCTGATTTTTTTCTATAAGCCAAATTTTTATATTGTACTGTTAATGAAGATTTTCTACTTATGTGGTTGCATTATAGGGCAGTAGGTTTGCACATATGAGTTTAAAATTGTTTTTCTTTGTTCCCAACACAATTCAGTAAATGATGAAACTTGGAGTTAAGTAAAATACTAATGAATGTATTACCTTTATTTTCCCTAAGTATTCTTTTTGCCAGTTTTATGTAACATATTTCAAATGTAACCTCTGTGTCAAGAAACTGCTGTCTTTCAACTGATTTTATTTCATGCTGTTCCTATGTTACCAGAACTTGGTACCTTTATGATCTACACAGGAATGAACTTCTAGACATCTTAAAATGACTACTTGTTTCTTAGTTTTTTCTTTAAAACATTGATGTGCTTGATACAGAAGTTGATTTTCTTAGTGAGCTTCACACGTGGACAAGTGTCACTGTTTGGGCAGAAAATACTGATAACCTAAGTCGACTTAATTAAAATGTGTTCACTCCCATTACATACAAAAAAAGAAATGAAAAAAAACTCCCAAGGAAACAGAGATCTTTATTGAATTTAAAAGATGGTGAGAGGCCAACTGCCCCAGAATAATTCTTCAAATCAGAACTATGTGCTGATTTGTTATGTTTACTCTGGTTTCTCTGAAGTATGTAGAATAAAAATACTTACAGAAAAGTTTCCTTTGTGTTAGACACAGTCAAAAGATTTATTTTCTTCAGGTCTTTAAACTGCAAGTGTCACAATAGTATTGTTTTTAGGGAATCATATGAAACCACTGATCTAATTATTAGCAGTGCTTCTATTATCCCAAGACAGACTTTTTGTTCCCAGGTAGGGACCGATTTATTTCATGCTGTGAAACAAAATTAATAATTAGCTAAAAGAAAAATAGCACAAATGGCAAAAATCATAACTTACAATTCCCATCAGCTGTGATAATAGTCCAAAAGCTAACAAAAAGCCTTCAAAACAAAGCACAGAGCATAACTCTAGCACTGCTCACTATATCACTTAAATATGAAGATGATGATGAGAAATCAGAGCATGGAAAAGATGACGCTTTACTTCCTTCAGCCTATCTGCTAGTATATTGACTTAAATAAAGGTAAATAGAAGGTAGAAAGTTTGGAGGTTCTCTTACCATCTGACAAATCAATTAGCCCAAGGTAGTGCAAAAGTTTCAGAGAGGAGCACACCACCACCACAATCCCCAAAGTCTGAAGCCCCTCCGACTCTCCTTCATTCCACATCCTTTAAGGCACCACACAGATACCACTGGCGTGCTAGGAAAACAACTGGCAGACATCTAAAGCTGGGAATTCATCTGTTTCAAGCTTTCCTTCCTGCTGCTCAGCTAAGTATTGCTCATTTTCTCTTTCTCTCCCTCCCTCTCTCCCTCCCTTTCCCTGTGAATGTGTGCATTTCTCACCCTCTCCCCCTATTTCTATTTCTCCTTTCTCCCTCCCTCTCTCTCTCTCTCTCTCTCCCCCTTCATGCAAACAGTTTCTGCATTTAACACTAATCTATGGTTTTTGTTTCTGCCTCTCCAGGGCAGTTCTCCCAAGAGTTTACTCTGATCACGAACAATTTAACACTGCGGAGGTAACCTCAGTGATAGCTCATGTAATTATTTTTTTCTGTGTAACCAACAGTGAATTTCTCCATTTGTGCCTGTCTGTCTGCCTTGTATCACTGTCAACACAGATGCATTTTGCAAATGCTTTCTCTGCACCACACACAAACTAAAAAGAAAGTTTCAGGGGGAGGACATGTAAAGAAAACTTACCTGTCTCTCCCACTTCCCTTCATTCTTAATGTTGCCTTAGGGCATCCTAAGTATCACATGAACAGTTTGGATTATATTTAATACATTTAAATATATTTAATGCTTGTTTAATACCAGTCTCATCATAAATTACCATAGAAATATGTCTCTTCAGAATAACTATCAATTAAACCAAAAGCACATGTCAATCTGTTGCTAGCATCAATATGTTCTGATGTGGAACTGGGGGTGGGGGAGAGGTGAAGGCAAGGCATAACAGTGGTACTAGTGAACTCCCCTTTGATTCCTGGTCCAGCCAAACTTTAAAACCAACTGTTGGGCAGTGGCAGCAGCATTTCTATTTAGGCAGCAGTGAGGGAGGGAATCAACTGAATTTATGGCTTATTACAATCTACCTGATTCCTTATTAACTCTTCATTCCTCAGTTAACAACCCTCTCCACTTTTTAAAGGTGTTATATTCCACTAATTTAGCTATGCTTTTCTTTCTTATGTAGTTCTGCTGTCTGTTAGCTGCACTTAGGCAAAAAGCTTGTATTTCACAGCCTTGCAGACCCCTTTTACCTCTAGCTAAAACTGTTAGCTCAGGTGTGCAACTTACTTCCAGTGAAGCATTGGATGCACTGCCAAGATGCTCAAGAAGATTTTATTTTATGAATATACATTTCATTCTAATGACTGCAGAACTAATAAAACAACATGTTGCCTAGTGTGTTTTTAAAAAATATGTAATGAATACATGTTCTAATGAAGTTATATTTGTTTTTCCTTTGATCTTAAACTGAATAATATAGCCCAGGCCCTGCAATATTAGTAAAGTTTTCTGTTTCTTTTTAACATGACAAAAATGTGCTGTGTTATATGTGATGACACAGCACACCATCTGGACCCCACTTTTAAAAATCCTAGATCCATCCATGTGTATATGGACCAAAGTACCAGATGGGTACACAATGTACTTACCCTAGGTGCAAAATACAACTAGATATCAGGGACCCAACCTCTGGCTTCAAGAGGGCAATTGTCTTTATCTTGTTTACAGGCCTAATATCACAGGATAACAATTCATTATTGCAGTGTTTCTCTGAGAATTTTTTTCCCCAAAAGCCAGTATCACTCCCCTTTTATTCAGTAGGAGGGTGGGTGAGTAAATTGTGCCTGGGCCATTACCACTGTCCCTGGTTGAACCAGGGGCTAGGGGCTCCAGAGCCACCCCTGCCCTGCTCCAGCTAGACTGGCTGTGGAGCCAGGGTGACCTATTGACACCAGTGGCAGCAGTTGGGTTCCCTTCCCTTGCACCGGATCCCAGGCCAGCAGGAAACACCAAGGGACTGGGCAGGAGCAGCTCTGGAGCTCCCCTCCTGCCCCTACCTCTGGGACAGCCAGAGACAGCAGCAGCAGGTAGGAGGGAGTGTGCAGCTGAACATGGAGGGGAAGGGCAGATTCTTGCTTGCTGTGGAGGCTTGAAAAGAGTCTACATCTGCTGTTTTTGAAGCATGGTCAACTGGGAGGGGTACATATTTGTGTCACTGTGCCCCACTTGGACCTGGCCCTGGATATACAGAGGGGCTTGACCCCTGCCCCTTGCCATCTGTCAACCCCCCACCACAAACCTCTCTCATGACTGTCCCTCCCCACCACTTCTTCCCCATGAACAACCTCTAGTCTCCCTTCTCTCCCTCCCCCCCTGCAGCCTCTGGCCCCCACCCCTCCTCTTCACTTACACTTGCTCCAGCTCTGGCAGGCTCCACCCCTACGTATGTGTTTACTTCTGTCCCATCCCAGCCCCATAACAACAGGAGCAGTGCCAGCTCTGGGGCCCGCTCAAACCTGCTACCACCATCACTACGGGGTGGGGCTGGGGCCGAAGCAAATACATGCTCCATTCCCCAGGCTGGAATGTGAATGGCGCCTGCCAGACCCAGAGTAAGGGTAAGCAGAAGGGGTTGGGGCCCGAGTATGTGTGGGACTAGTGGGCCCAACGCTGTAGGGGAGTTGCGGGGGGCAGCAAAGATAGTGGGAGGGCAGCTAGTAGCTGTGGCTCTGACCTTGACCCTGGGTTGGGGCTGGTGCCAGAGCTATAGCAGCCATCTACTGTCCTACTTTCTCATGCTCGATTTCAAGATAAGGGGCTCCTCACCCCATGTTAAATGGGGGAAAAAACTTCACCTTGGATTTAAGTAAAAATGGCATTTCAATTAAACATCCAAGTGAAAACAGAACAAAAACTGGTTTATCTTTAATCACTATACTTATTGACACAAATAAAACTTCTAACTTTCTTCCCCCACCTTCTTAAATTGCAGAGAAGAAGAAAAAGAGGTGGTCTTTCTTTTTTTTTTCTACTGGAAACACAGGCAGGCAGTTCAAGAATTAGTAGGTGTATTTGGAGCTCTAGGTCCTACTTTCAGCTCTGATAATGACTTTATTCTTGATCATGTAACTATCTGCATTAGTTTTCCGTTAGTATCAAGGGGATAAAAATAGTCACTACTGGCACCTTACTGAGTTGGGACTCTGAAGTAATTAATATGTTTAAAGCACTTCAAGTTTCTAAGAAAGAAGCCAGATTGGAAATGTGAAGTACTGTTAAGTATTGAAGCTACCCAAGCTATTAGTTATGAACAATATATTGACTGAATTTGATCTTGTTTCTCTATATAGATGGGTCATGAAACTACTGTGATTTCTGAAAATTAATGATCTATAACTGTTCAGTCTCTCTCTCCCTTTGTCTTCCTCCAGTGAATACAGAATGAGGCCCAATCTGATTTAAGAATATATTTAAACTAAAGGGTTTAATTCACTATTGGTAGCATCAGTCCCATTACGCGTTCAATATCTGGTTTGTGTTATTGGTTATTATATCCCATGTTATGAAGCTATTTCTTGAATAGATGACCTTGGCTTTTTTTAAACTTCTTAATTAAAGTTACTAAAACTTGCAGGTCTCAGACACAGACCTAGGAATTTCTACTGAATCAAAACATTTATCTTGTCCTGTATGGTTTTGTACAAAAAAATAATACTTTATTTGGCTACAAGTGGAGCACATTTTAAAATAGCAGGTTACTTTCTATTTGAGGAAGAGAGGAAGATGTTGGGTAGATTTATTACCTGTCTAGTGGACTTTGCACTCCCTTTTCTCTTGTCACATTCCCACCAGGTAATTGAGTGTTGTTTGGGTACAACAGTCAAGAATGTGAATGTGTTTACCTGCTCACAGATGCACTAGATTACACACAACTATAGTTATTCACATAAGTGACTTGCATTAGCACAAGGAAAGATGCATCTCACTCATATTCACAGAACTAATCTTCCAACTTTAACAGAAAAGTGAAGAGAAGATTATGAATAGTGCCAGTTTGAACTGTACTAGGTTTAGCTAACATGATCTTGAATCAATATGTTCTGTGCTGTGGTCATGAGAGCTCATATGCATTGGTGGAACTGAAACGTACATGATCTATAAAACCTATTTTAAAAAATAATCATTTTAATATGGTACATTTATAGTAAAAAGGTATTGAACAAAACTGACCAAGACTTTTTCCACAGAAAAGATAACTATTCCTATTAATAAATAAATGAAAATTCTAGCCTCTTCAAGGACAAAAGGGCCAAAAAAGGTATGGATTTTAGGGCCTTGATTCAGAGTTTATGAATTTTTGGGGTTTGCCAATCCTGGATTCCCTCAGAAAGTTTCCTCCAGGTAACACTGCTGGGGGTGGGGAGGGAGGAAGGAACATAATTTCCCCCTCTTCTCCCATAACCCCAGAGGTCTGGCTCATCTGGGGTCATGGGTGGATCCAGAATTTTGGAACTGGAGGTGCCAGATCAGCAACATGTGCTGTGGGGGTAGCTGCCCTGGCTCCCCCTGCCCTCCCGCTCCTCTTCACCCCCCAGACATGAGGGCAGGTAGATTGTCCCATAGGAGCAGCAGCAAAGAATTAAGTCCTTCAAGCAGATAAAAATCTTTCCTCCCTTATCCCTTCCCTTCCACACTCTATTGCATGTTACTTCCCCTCCTCTCCCATTCAGTCCCGCACTTGCCTGCTGCTGCTGCTGCTGCCCACAGATGACCTGTAAGCAAGTGTGGGGGGCTGCAGAGCTGTTTCTGTCCTGTGACAGCAGGTTGCACATAAAGCCAGGCCTGGCTAGCCACTGCCTCGGCAGTGGCAGTGGCAGTGGCAGTCACAGGTTCCCTTCCCCAGTCTGCTGCTGGGCTGTCAAGGAACATTGGTTGAACTAGGCAAGGAGGAGTGACCCACCAGCAAGGTTCTCTCTAAGGTGCGCATGTGTGTAGCCACGCACAGCTAAAAGTGTGGCTAGGAATGACAGGGGAGGGAATGTACTGAGCTTGGAGGGGAAAAGAGGGGAGAAATATTACATGCTTTGGGGACTTACAGTCCCTGGCTGCTGTTCCTGGTGTGGTGGACTGAAAGAGAGTGCACCCTTGCTACTGTACCCCACTTGGATCCACCCATCTGGAGGGCGCTCATCCTCTGGACAATCTAAATTTGAGACCCCTATCTGTTTCAGTGCATTAGCTCCATGTTCCTCCTACCATCCTTGATTGTATTTCTCCACACTGTCATTCTGCTTAAGATTCACACGCTTACCACTGCCCTGAAACCCCCAAAGTAAGGTTTCACAGTGCTGAGGGACTCAGCACAATTTAGTGTTATCCCAAGATGAGTTCGCTTTTTATTGGATTCACAGCTGATTGTCAGGTGAGATTCACATCTCCAGGTATACTTGATCAAGCAGTTGGCTTCAGTTCTTACTGTAATGTCAAAAACTCATGAGATACATTCATTGTGGGATTTAAACAAGATGAAGTGATGCTCAGGTAGGTTCTTTAGAAAAAAGTTGCATGGAAATAGGTTAGCTCAAATTCCAAGAAGCTGCAAAAATATTGATCAGGAATGTATAACTCACTTACAAATATGGATTGTATTTGTTACTCAGGGGGAAAAAACCCTCCAAACTTTGAGAAAGTTGCATTTCAAATTTTTAGGGCTCTCTGGCATATTATGTAAACGCTGTCTTTTTTTGCAATGTTACAGGCACTTTGAGTTGCAGAAAATGTCAATATTTCACAATCTTGAATAAGCAGGCCAGTCAGGCTTCCTTATTTTTGAATAATTAACATAAGCAAAAGGATTTGTAAGCTATTTATCCAAAGCCAAATAAGTTAAATAAGGAAATAAGTATGATGGCAGAGCAGAGATCAGAATATAAAATAAGTTCCAGTCTTGTGTTTAAACCACCAGCCAATTCTTCCTATAGAATGCCATTCAAAAATATAAAGTTATTTTTAATCATATACAAGAGTTTTAAACTTCCTGATGAACAAATAGAAAAAATTGTACATTTGTTAACAGTTGTAACTACAAGACAAAGCAAAGGAAACCTTCTCACAAAATACTAGATCTCTTGACAAACTTTTGCATGCTGGTGCCTTCTATACAATACTTCTTGTAGGCAGCAAACATTCAGAATGTTACAATTAGTTATAATAAAGGTTTACATTGTGTGCATGCCATGTATACCTTTTGCAAACATTCAATATGTACATATAAAGCTCAATCAAAATGATAAATAACAAAAAAGGACTTTGTGGGAACAAAGGAACTGCTATCAGGGATCATGGGTATGGTCTGCTTAGTTCTGAGTCCTTTCTGGGGTATCCACCACATTGTGCTTTTAAGACCACGGTGTTTGGGCACTTGACAGCAAAATGAGGGATATCCTCAGAACAGCTTCACAATTCCCTTTTTGTGTTTTCTGCATGTCAGTGGGAGCGGGTAGGAAGGCAAAGCTAGGACTATTTCTCCCTGGATGCACTGGGGGCATGGTGTAGTCATACCTTATGTCTAACCATTAAGTAATGAGGCACTTGCTCCAATATAAGGTAGACCCACAAAAATCCTTACCTATAAGAACTATCAATTGATTTACAATCTAAAGAATGGTGCTTATGTTTTTTTTTTATATCTTTTGGCAATGGGTTTCTCAGGGTAATCATTAGCTGTGGAAAAAAGAATTTCTGTTATCAGCTTGATTGAGTGTTCCTTAATTCTTGAATTATAACACAAGATAAATAGGGGCATCTGATTCATGTTTTGTGTAGAATTCATTATCTCATATAAAGACATGTCCCCCTTTACTACTTTCTGTTCCAAACTGAAAGTGCAAATTATTTCAGTTTCTTCATATGGAAATTTTGTTAGCACACTAATCATTTTCATTAGCCAGTGCTGAAGCCTCCCTGTTCCAGCTGTATTTTTTTGAGAGGAGGTAATGAGATTATTCACAAAATAACTAGTAAGCATAAAACCTCAGTTTATTTAACACTAAAAATATTAAAATATTATCTTCCATGCATTTTTATCCATCATAATTTTTCATTTTCTATTCTTGCTGTGCCCAAAGCAGAGGTTTTCACTAAGCTGGCCAAAATGATATCCAAGTCTTTTTCATGAGTGATTTGGCTAATCTAAAAACCATATATTAATAATTTAAATTTTTCCTTTAATATGTATTATCTTCCATTTGCCAAGAATGTATTCCATTTGCCTTCTTTCTGTCCATTCATCAAGGTCTGTTAGGTCCCTTTGGGTTTTCGCAGTCCTCTCTTATCCTCAGCTATCAGAAATAATCTTAATCAAGATCCCAGGGGTGTGGGATCTGCATGTCGGATGACAGCTGGCTGCCATTGCTGCCCAAGGCCTGCAGCAGCAGCAATCTTCCCGGCGCTGGGTGAGGGCTGCACCAGCCCCAGGCGGCAGCGGAAGCCTCCTCTCATCTGGTGTGCAGATCCAGGGGCCTGCACCCCTGGGATGAGTCTGGCACAGCCCTGAAGCCCTCCTGGGGTTGCGGGCCCCCAGATTTGTGTGCCAGATGAGAGAAGGCTGCCACTGCCTGCAAGTGTCTCGATCTTTACTTTGAACATTTTGAGGCACAGTTTCCCAGAAACCCCTGCATCTATCTCTTTGAAATACAGCAGGATTCATGCTCTCAGAAGGGGCTACCATCTCTGCAATTTTCATCCAAATCAGGCAAGAAATGACAAAGTTCTAGGGATTTTAATGATTCCCCATTATAGCCTATGACTAAAACATTGAAATGCGTTGAACCAGTGAAACAGTTTCAAGAAAATGAAATGGAACAGTGCTTTGAAACAAAATGAAATGAAACGATGAAATGAAACACAGTCCCTTTGAAACGGCAAAATGGAAGTTGAAATGAAATGGTGCTGTTTCACACAGCCCTAGTAGTCAAGGCTCTGCACTTGCTTAGATTGGAAATAGACCACACTACCATTAACAGTCCTGAGTTGAGTTATGAACAACTATGCAGGGAAAGCAAGAGAATTTACTTCTTGTCTCGCCTGCAAGGCTTCTCTGAGGATAGCTATAATCAGACTGTTAGCCTTTCTGTACCCCTTCAACTGTAAAATGCGACTATTAATACTTAGCTGACCTTGGGGGAAAAGTCCTGGAAGTTCAAAATACCATTATTGACCTGCCCAAGGCTACATTTCTAGTTAGAATGAGTCTGGAATAAAAGTCTCAGTAAAACTCCTTGAAGCACTAAGTAAGGCTGAATTTGAGTTTCAGTGGGCGCATCTACACAAGATGCTTTACTGTGCAGTAGACTAACCTATTGCATAGTAATGCATCACCGTCTACATGTCTGTGGCATTTACTATGCAGTAAACTAGTCTGCTGTGCAGTTAGCTAGTATCCATAAATACAGGTACTAAATTGAGTTGCAGTAGTTACTGCACGGTAGCACTCATGTAGATGCAGCCACACCAGCACAGGTCAGCAGTTCTCCGCCCCCACCCGATGCTGTGTAGCTCCCGACAAGAGTCAGGAGCCAAGCAGCACTGGGACTGGGGACCTGTCTGCTTCCCCATTCAGCTGGGGGCTTACCAGCAGCTGTCCCACTTCTGGGACAGCTTCTAGACAGCCCCCAGCTGGGCAGTGACTTCCCTGAATAGCTGGGGGCTGGCTGGGACCTGTCCCACTCCTGGGGCAGCTACTAGCATGCCTCCAACTGGACAGAGATTCCTCACCCAGCCAGGGGCTTGCTGGCAGCTGCCCCAGGAGTGGGAGAGCACCTGGTGAGCCCCCTACTGGGAAGGGAAGGCTTGCTGGGCACAGGGCTCACTGGCAGCAGTGTGTCCTGGTGTGCATGAGGCTAGGAGAGTTCTGCTGGCTGTGGCAGCAGCTATCTCCCTGCCCATGCACATCAGGACCCCTCTTGATGTGCACAGGGTCACAAGATAGCTGCTGCTGCAGCTAGCAGAGCTCTCCTGGCTCTGTGTGCATTGGGACCACTCCATGTGCCCCCCTGCCAGCCCCTGAGCTAGCACCCCAAGGGAGCCTGGAGCTCCCCCCAGCTGCTGCAAGGGGGCAGAGAAGGGTAGAAGAAGCCCTATACCAGGGTGCTTCTGTTAGGAGCAGATTTACTGCCAACAGGGTGCATGTATAGACATACTCTTGGGGAAGGCTTGTAAGTCTATATTGCATTAATGGTATGGGTAGAAGAAGCCAGTAGGCCTGTGCGACTAGGGAAGTATTTCATTTGGATTTGGCTGATTCAAAGGACAGTGATTTGATTCAGTGATTTGAATCACTGTCCCCATTCGATATGGCCAAATCAGAGATTAGGCACTGATTTGGTGCAGATTTGAAGATTCAGATGGGCCAGGGAGGGGCAGGCACAGCCTGGCAGCTGCAGGTTCTCCTGTGGCTCCTCTGGCTGTGCCTGCCTCTCCTTAGGTGGGGGGAGTTGCGGGAGAAGCCCCTATGGCTGCCCTGCCCAGCACCATCCCCCATCTAGGCCCAGCCTCCCGGCACTTTAAAAAAAATAAAAGTCCTGCACTCACCGGCTTCAGCAGCAGGGATCAGGGCCTCTAGGAGCTCATACAGTGTGGGGCAGTGCAGGGTAGTGGGGATCACCCCACCTGCCTGGCACCCATGCTGCAGTTGCTCCATGGCATGGGTGCAGTGCAATTTGGCAGGGAGCTGCATGCTGTCTGGGAGCTGGAGCTACATGCTGCCAGGTCCCAACTGACTGCTGGAGTTTCCCTAGCTCCCAAATAGCATGCAGCACCCTGATGAGCCAAGCTGCACCCATGTGATGTGACAGCTGCCACGTGCGTGCTAAGTGGGTGGGCTATCCTTGTTGCCCCCCACTGCCCCACACTGCATGGGGGGGCTCTGCCACAAGCCCCCAGAAGCCCTGATCATCACTGTCAGAGCCGGTGAGTGTAGGGCTTTTTTTTTTAAAAGTGGGAGAGCCATGGGAGAAGCTCCCATCGCTTCCCTGTCCAGCCACATCCCTCACCCAGCCCACCCAGTGTGGGGGGTGAGATGGAGGAGTGGCTCACTCTGGGCAGCAGCAGAGCATAGCCCCTGCTCCCAGTGCTGCAGCACCCACAACAGCGCTGGGAGTGGGAGCTCTATCCTGGCATTGCTTGCCAGCTGGAGGGGTGTGGGATGTAGGCACGGGAGTGCTGGGAGTGGGGGCTATGCCCTGCTGTGGCTTGCCTCCTTTTACCCAGAGTGAGGCATACCTGCATCCCACCCCTCCTGCCTCAGCTGGGCAAGCAGCAGCAGGGCAGAGTCCCCATTCCCAGAACTGCCACGCCCGCATCCCACACCCCTCCACCCACCTCCCTGAGTAATGCGCTCCCCAGCCTGGCTGGGCAGCTTGTCCCAGCCCCAATCCCCCCCTCCCAACCCCAACAGACTGTGTCAGCTGCCCATTTAGTCTATGGCCGAATCTCTGAAGTGGCTGAATCTTTTCCAAATCGATTCAGATGCTTTGAATTGATTCAGAGCTTTTAACTGGTCTCCCAATTCAATTCAGATACAGGGATTTGGTACCCAAATTGGGCCAAATCTCCTCCAAATCGAATCGGTTACCGAAGCTTTGCACAGCTCTAACACCCAGTATACATCAGGGCTGCTTATAGCATTTCAGTGGCAATATCTCTTAGATATTGTTTAAGGAACTGCCATATTTTCTTACATACCATATGCACTTTCTCCCCCAAAATTAACCCCTCTCAACTCAGGGCATGTGTCTTAAGCAAGGATGCTGGCTTTTGACTGGAATAGAAGCACTATACATTGATTCCTGCAGCAGCATTTGTTTTACTAGTCAGGGTAGCCAACTGATGGAGTCAACTGCCTTAATAGAGCATTGTTCTTTGTTCTACAGGTATCAGAATTGTTTCTCTTTTTTTAATGGTCTTGATGTGCCACTACTCAAGGTAACTTTTCCTAGGGTATTTTTTCTGTATACTAGCTGCTCCTCATCTCTCTGGGCATTTTTACATGTGCTCTAGGGGCTGGGGGCCTTTAATTAGAGCTTTAGTTAAAGTGCCCCCACTGCCATTTGAAGCATGGGGACACTGATACATGAGACATGGAGCCTACTTAGGTTAGATATCAGGAGGCGCTACTTCACGGTCAGGGCGGCTAGGGTCTGGAACCAACTTCCAAGTGAAGTGGTGCTGGCTCCTACCCTGGGGGGTTTTAAGAGGAGGTTAGATGAACACCTTGCTGGGGTCGTTTGACCCCAGTACTCTTTCCTGCCATGCCAGGGGGTCGGACTAGATGATCTGCTCAGGTCCCTTCCAACCCTAGAAACTATGAAACTATGCTAATTAGCAAGCTCCAGCAGACTCAATTAATCAAGTCTGCTCCAAAGCACTGGAATTATGTCTCCCTCCATGTCTACAGGCACACTCTTCTTCTGTTTCACAACACTGGAGATTCTTGGCTTTTTTCAAAATCCATAGCTCCACCCATGAAGACTAATTTTCAACAGCAGCTAGGGTTTCAGATTAAAGTTAAGAAAAGGGAGGGTGAAAAAATTTGATATTCACTTCTCTGAGGACATTTTACTGTGTGTAAATGCAGGATAGGAGAGTGTAAAGTGTTGAGTCCAAAGTGAAGCAAAACACTGATACTGTAAGGTGGACAAAATGACTAAATGTTAACCCAAACTCTTGCCCCACAATTTTCCAGGCTCATGCTACTTGAAAATACCAAGCTTCCTTTCATTTTTCTCCTCTCTTATCTCTTTTTTCCCCTTTATTCACTTCCAGTTCCTAATCCACAGACTGTCTGTATTTTTGTTGATATTTTCTGTAACAAACCCTCTTATTACAACAGCTCAGTTGCAATAACATTTCATTTCAGTTGCTGTCCCATTACCATAAGTTCCTTAATTTCTCTGAAAATTAAACATGGGGCACCTCACTACACTATATTCACTCCTTTGGCACAGACACAGGAAAAAGAAGTAACATGCTTATTAATCAGCTCCCTGGAAAGTGACATATCTAACAGTTCACTGAAGACATCGTTAACACTTAAAGGACTGATGTGATGACGCGATTCACCTTTGAGAAAGCCATGTACACCATATCAGTTGTGAGGCACTATGTTAGAGTATTCCAAGGCCATAGAAAGCATTCATATCTCTTGAGGCTACATCAAAGGCAATACATAGAATTTAAGATATGTCATTGAAATAATGTATTTCAAATTCTAGGTTACATGCTAATAATAAAATGCAACTAAGCTTCCTTAGACCCTTCCCAATACTCATTAGTTTCATTGGTGTCTCTTGATCTAGAAAGCATAGTTTGAGGAAACAGTACAGCTGTTACTCAACATGTGGTATATTAACTATCAAGGCACATCAGCTTTCACTTGCTGGCAGCAAACCTTTTCGCATCTTTTAAAAAGTGGTGCAAATGCGTAATGATTAATAGTCTTCTGAAAAGTCTCATGTTCATTATCACCATCATGAGCATAATTCAATAAATTTTGAAGCTATGAAAACATAACTCAGTAAAAAGAGGTCTTAGAGCAGGTGATGCACTGCTGAGCATGACTTATAAAGTGCAAATGGAAATGGTGACATCACTGAGTTTTACCCTCAGGCAAAATGCACAATATGAGAAAAATACTCTAGGGATGAGATAACAGTAGCAACTTGACTTGCAGGTTGAGGTACTTAGCCTTCACCAATCATCTGAAATATCTCATGAGACAGCTACAGAGAAGACAGCTGGTGCCACAAGAAATGGGAGGTCATATCTCCTTTCACTTAAGGAACAGCAAACACAATCCATCTCTATCCTCTGGTGGGTTCAGCTTTGCAGTGACTTCTTTAAGTTGCTGTCTACTGCTTCCATTTGTGCTTATCGGAACATCATGATCAAATGATTGTTCTTCCCTGGTGGAAATTCCAATAAGAAATGTTCAGCTGGTTCCTGTGATAGTTACGGTTTAGAGTCATGCCGATGCTCCAGCAGATGGAATACTGAAGGAGGGTACATTTTCCCCATGTGTGGGATGAATGTATATCTCCACCTATGAACAAAGCTTTTTCAAGCCCAAGTCACTCCCCACACACCTGTTCGTCCTACATTTTTTCTCCTTCTTTCTCCATGCTCTTTAATCCCTTCCTTCACATTTTGTACCACTTTCTCTCCATCATTTGCTCTCTTTTCAACTTTTCCATTCCCTCTCTCCTACTTTCTATCCCCATCTCATCCATTCTTTCCAAGTTTAATTGTTAAGTGTTCAAAAGTAGGGGCAGAGAGTAAATACAATCTGACAGTCATCCCAGAAGCAATGCAAGCTGTGCTCTTTGGAAGAGTAATCTTTGCTGCATGAATTCTGCTTCATGATGGTTGTCTGAAATTCTTTACTTATGTACAAAGGGGGCAGCTCAAAGAACACCAGGGCCAGGTTCTCCTCTGCTGCCTTACCAAAGGAGCAGCTCCCTTTTGTTCAGCCTCCTGATGGGACTGGGTCTGAAATTATCCACCATCTTCCATAGGCTTAAAATTTCAGAAGGACAAAATGTTATACACAAAAGCAAATTTTAGGAAATTGAAAATATTATCCTACTGCTTTGAGATGCACACATTAGGAAAGCCATAGTAAAATTCTGTTTGTAGTTTTCAAGATACCAGAAATTTAGAAGTATGCAATTCTGAGATATTCAATAGGGCCTAAGGGAAGCTCGTAGTCAAATACTATTGGATTTCCTTGAGCTGGACCCATAACTCATTTAAACTCTTGAAAATCCAAGCTTCTGTGCAATAGACTCTAATGTAATGTAATATAGTAACACAATCTTCCATCTCCCTTCCAGATACCTAAATGTCTACAAAGTATCCCCTTTAAAGTGTTCAGAAGCATGTGCTTTTAAGAACTGATGCTTAAGACAGTAGTTTTTATCTGATAGCAGAACTCTGTAGTCCACAAGAAAGAGAATTTCTTTTCTTTCACCAGGAACACGGCAGCTTGCTGATTCTGGGCAAACCTAGCATTAAAATAATTGGAACTAGGACCGCACAGTTTGGAAGTGTTTCACGTGCTATAGTTCTTAGGTCAATAGGAGTCAATAGGAGTTTTATTACTGAATTCAACGGGAGTGGCTGCCAGGCAATAGTGAGGAGAGGGTTAGTAGAGCTAAACTCCTGATTCCTCAAATTCATAACCTCACCATAGAAAATCTCACACACTTAGAAGCAAGACCTTTCTTCCCAAATCCACAGGCTGTTCATGTCCCTTGCGAGAGACTGTAGAGTGTGGAATTTTATCTTGAGAACTGCTGTAAGTTACAGCTTGTTAAATGACTGATGAGTCTCAGGAGGATTTTTGAGGTTTAACGTTGCCTTGTTCATCATTATTGTTAACCGAAAATCATGCAGCTGTTTAGAAATATACATGAGACAAATCCATTGGGTTAATCAATGACATTCGATTTCTACATTACATTTAAATTTAAGCTGAGTTGTTGTCATCAAGAGAGAATTAGCCTCACACCAGGACACTGTCTTTGGCACGCCCCAATGTTGGCCCATTTTGATTTACTTTTAAAGTGTGAATTACAATGAAAGCTCTCAATACTACTCAGCATTCCTGTTTAAAGTTACTTTCCCCCAGACTTATAGTGGAATACAAGAAGTTTGGGAAACACTAAACATTATTCTTGTTCAATACAAAATACTCTTCTTATGTGTACATAATTACCACTACAGATAGGAA
The DNA here is from genome assembly GCF_052110815.1 of Crocodylus siamensis. Taxonomy (NCBI): domain Eukaryota; kingdom Metazoa; phylum Chordata; order Crocodylia; family Crocodylidae; genus Crocodylus; species Crocodylus siamensis. Next base: position 31,158,393 of record NC_143404.1, on the reverse strand, counting down.
TTATAAAAAATTATTTCATGTTAGAGATACCGCTTTGCATATTTTTCTTTAGTAACAAGCTACCTATATTATAGTTAGGCATTCAAAACAATATAATATATATACCATATTTACTTAAGTAGAAGATGAATTTTTCTTCCCATTTAATCAGGAGACTGCTGCGGCTGTGGGGGCTGCTGGAACCAGAGCCAGAGCTGCAGCTGTCTCCTACCTCTCCCCTCCCCACCACTGCCTCTGCATACCCTGCCACCCATCTCTTACAGCCCCTTACCCCCCTGCACCACTTCTTCCTCTCTTTCTTGCTGTGTCAGACTCCTCCTTACCTTTGTCCAGCTCTGGCAGGCTGTGTCCTCACTGCAGCCTGGAGCACAGAGAACATGGTACAGCCCAGCCCCATAGCAGCAGTGCTGGCTCTGCAACAGGATTGGGCTGGAACCATGCTCTGTGTCCCAAGTTGCTGCAGGGATGGAGCCTATTGGCATTGAGCAAAGGTAAGGGACACAATGGAGGGGCAGACTGGGGTGGGGACATGGGAGGAAGGTAAGGCAGCGACCCAATGTTGTGGGTAGCAGAAGCCGATCACCAAGCCAAGGGCGTGTGTGGGGGTGCACTCCCTGGCAGACCTAGAAGTACTTCCAGTCCACTTTCAGGTTTGCTGCCGAGCATGTGGGACCCCCCCGTGCTCCTGTGGGACACTTCATCCACCCCACCATCATAGCAATCACGAGCCATGCCTGCAACCTCAAGGTATGTAGAAAAAGCTTTTAAAGCTGTGTCTATGTCCGAATCCCCCTTCAGATCTAGATTTGGCCAAATCAAATCAGGGACACTGATCTGAATCAACGAATTGAATCACTGTCCCTGATTCGGGCCAAATTTGAAGCCAAATTGAATAGGTCCTGTTTCTCACGTGCCTAATATGTGTGTGTGTGTGTGTGTGTGTGTGTGTGTGTGTGTGTAGGTATACAACTTCATTTTATTAATTAATAAACCTGTATATTAAATGTATATTAATTTTATTAATTAATAATCTGCATATAAATAATCACTTATTCAATGGTACAAGACTATATCATAGATTTAACTTGTAACTCCTATAGAGCTTCAACCCACACAGGTAAGTAATGGATCTGGAACAGATAAGTATAGGTAATCACAGGTAAATACAGCATATCAACAGAGATGAACACAATTAACTATCTACAGTCCATGAAAGAACATGTATGCAATGGAAATCAAAGATAAGAATACACTTGTACTCATATAATAGTGAAACCTCAAATGACAGGGGTAGCAGTGGACATAGTCTTCCTGGACTTTTGGAAGGCCTTCGACACCATCTCTCACCCTGTTCTCATTAAGAAACTGGGGGACTGTGGTGTTGACACCCACACAGTCAATTGGGTCACCAACTGGCTGGAGGGCCGCACCCAGAGAGTGGTAGTGGATGAATGAGATAGATGACTTAAATAATTTTTAGCAGTCTTGTTTTTTATTTGAAGAAATAGGAGGGAGGAAGAGAAAGATCCTCTTCCTTTGAAGAGGAAAAAGATGTCTCCATTAGTGAAAAATTTTAAATACTGAACTAATGACTCCTTTCTAACAACTTACAGCCTGTCCTATACTCCCTGGCAATATATATATAATTTGCACATGGAATAAGGGTCAAAATGGCTTCATTTTATGTATTTTTTATCATCTACTATGCATTATTTAAACTGATAGACTATATTATCTCATTGTATGTAATTACTGCATGTAATTATTGTATTTTACATAATTTATTGTTTATTTTGTGGTACTGCTTTAGCAAAAGCTGTAAATTACTATTACTAAAAAAGGCAGTTTTCAAAATTGCTACATTCAGCCTCTGAGAGGGGGAGAGAGAGTAAAATGAAAAAAAGAAGCTAAAAACAAAATGCAGGTCAGTTTCCACATGACAGAAAGGTGACAGCATGGTCCTCTTGAAAAAGAAGAAAGAGGCACACAAACAATGGACGCTTGGGACAGTTCCTGAGGAGGACTATATAACAATGGCCTACACTTGTAGGGAGCAGATTAAAAAGGCTAAGGCAGTGATTGAATTTAAACTAGCAACAGAAATCAAGGACAATAAGAAGTCCTTCTTTAGATATGTAGGGAACAGGACGAAAACAAATGGAAATGTGGGGCCACTGCTTAACAACTTAGGACAGCTGGTTACTGACACTCAGGAGAAAACTGAACTCCTAAATGACTGTTTTGCTTTGGCATTTCACCAGACTAAGGGGAAAATCATACTAGATAAGGCTCAGAAGGGGCATGGTGGGAATGACTGCCTTCCTGCTGTTGACATTGAGCTGGTGCATGATCAGTTAGAAAAGTTAGACATTTATAAGTCAGCAGGGCTGGATGAACTTCATCTGAGAGTGCTGAAGGAGCTGGCCAAAGTCATCACAGGACCTCTGGAGAAACTCTTCCAAAACTCATGGTACTCAGCGGAGGTCCCTGAAGACTGGAAGAGGGCCATTGTTGTGGCCATCTTCAGGAAGGGGAGGAGAGAGGAGTTGGGCAACTATAGGCCAATTAGTCTAACTTCTATCCCAGGGAAAATCATGGAAAATTTTATCAAGGAGTCTATGTGCAATACGCTTGCAGAAGGTAGGATTCTGAATGACGGCTGGGATGGTTTCATCACGGGCAGGTCTTGTCTTACCAATCTCATCTCCTTCTATGAGCAGATAACTCGCCACCTGGATAAGAGAGAGGAGGTTGACACTGCATACCTAAACTTCCAAAAGGCCTTTGATCTGGTATTCCATGATGTTCTCACAGGAAAACTGGAGGTTTGTGGGCTTAACTGCTCGACAATTAGGTGGGGAGGAAGCTGGCTGCAGGGTAGGACCCGGAGAGTTGTAATGAACAGATCTGTGTTGTTCTCACGAGAAGTGGCCAGTGGTGTCCCTCAGGGGTATGTGCTTGGTCCAATGTTTTTCAACATCTTTATCAATGATTTGGATGCTGGGGGTGAGAGCTTACTGGTCAAGTTTCTGGATGACGCCAAGTTATGGGGGAGTGTGGTCATGCTTGAAAATAGGCTGCAGGTACAGGTGGACCTGGACAGGCTGGGAAGTTGGGCGGATCAAAACCAGATGAAGTTGAACACTGAGAAATGTAAAGTGCTCCACCTGGGGACAAACAATCCCCAACATACTTACAGGCTTGAGGAGCTAAACTGACTAGCAACACAAATGAAAGGGACCTAGGGGTAATAATAGACCATAGTATGAACATAAGCTGTCAGTGCAATGCTGTAGGCAGCAGAGCAAACAATACTCTGGCATGCATCAACTGATGCATCTCAAGCAAAACCAAGGAAGTGATTCTCCTGCTTTACCCTGCATTGGTGAGACTGCAGCTGGACTACAGTGTCCAATTCTGGGTGCCGCACTTCAACGAAGATGTGGAAAAGCTTGAGAGAATCCAGAGAAGATCCACCTGTCCTGTATGATCAGAGATTTGCACAGCAAGCCATACGAGAAAAGGCTGAGGGACTTGGTAGTAGCTTACTGCTAAGTCTCTTCTGCCTAAAAAAGAGAAAGTTGAGAGGGTAGTAGCTTACTGCTATATCAGAAGAATACATCAAGGGCTTGGTGAACAACTGTGTACCACAGCACCCTTGGGAGAAACCAGAAGTAATGGCCACAAACTCCTGGAAGACCATTTTGGGCTTAACACTAGGAAAAACTTCTTCACAGTTGGAGTGTCCAGACCGTGGAAGAAACTCCCTCTAGAAGTGGTGCAATCACCTACCCTGGAAATCTTCAAGAGAAGATTGGATGGTCACTTCACTGGGGTCATCTGACCTCAGTTGTCTTTCCTGCCTAGTGCAGGGGGGCTGGACCCAATGATCTTGAGAGGGCCCTTCCAGCCCCTTGCAATCTATGAACCTATGACAGAAAGGAAAGAATGTGTTTGCACGAACCTCTGCATAGTGAAATGGTTTTGGTCCTTTCATCTAGGCTTTACCCACAGTCACAGGGTATGGTAATATTTTCACATACCTTATGCTAGGAGACAGGAAAAAGACTTGAAAGTTTAGCCAGCTCCACCTTGTAGCTTTTTCATGAACTGAAGGAATCCCTCACTATTCCTTTAGTATCAGAGATACTTACATTTAGTTTCCAATCACTACCATACAACCTCACTGACATCCATGGTAGTGCTAGGAGTTGGCTGATGACAGGATAAAGGAAGATAATTAAACAGAGATATTAGAGAGGCTGCAGAAAGAATCAGGGCATAGGGAGGAACTCAACATTACTGAAAGCTCATTTGAGTACATGTAGGGGATATACATATATAGTAAGGACAAGCTATAAGAACCAGGGTATTTTGACAAGAAGATTTTAAAACAATAGATAAGCCAAAGCTTGTAGGACAAAGGCAAAGTAAAGTGGATTTCCAAACATTTTGAAAGGGTGTGGAGTCACAGGTAAAAAGCCCACCTGTATACAATAGCATGTCCACCTAGTTGTATATGCTTAAACAAATTCAGGGGTGAGAGTGCATCAGAGCTACACATCTGCTGCTGTATTTGGAATTTTCCTCCTGATGCTTACAATATATTTATTTCCTACACTGAACTACTACACGTATTGTTCCTTTAGCAGCTCATAATACTATAGCCATAGAGTGGGTCAACAGGGAAAGAAAACAGATGTTTTTCTCAATCTAAATCCTTGATAAGCACAAATTAAATAAAATCTCTTTTTTCCCCAAGAAAGTGCACAATGCTCCAAATGGCAGTTCTTGAGAAAGCAAATATTCATCTACAGTGTAGAATCTGCACTGCCCTCAACAATGCTGCACCTGTTTTCTGAATCAACAAAGGATTTGGTCTCCAGAGCTATTTGCAGCATCTGCTCAAGTGAGGAAGAAATTTCCTCCAATACTGCAGTACTGCACAGCTGAACTTATTGCAGGGGATACTCTGTCTGTTCCAATATGGAAATTCTTACCTCTATAAAACACATCCCAGCACAGCAGAACTAATATCATAAAAAAGTGTTTGACCATTACTATAAAATACTGCACTACCATTTATTAAGATCACATTCATTTTCTACTTTTCACTAACTGTATTTTCATTTTAAGGAAAAACAGAGAGAAAATAGTCTGGCTTGCAAAATGGATCTGTACTTTCTCACAAGTATTTTTGGATTTAGGGTTTGTTTTAAGCTAACCTCAAGCATTGTCACAACATTGTTCTGAGCCTGATTTCTCATGGGTAGTAATCAGGAGTTACTCTACTGAAGTCAGAGGAGTGATACCTACATCAAACACTTTTAATAGCAGAATCAACTCTGCCTGCCCCAAACTCCTGATTTATGGAATTGTGTAAGATCAGTGAGAATGGCGAACCAAGACTACTACCTAGAAAGTATGGCACATAAACACAAGCAAAGATTGATTTGTTGTCTAAAGGCCTAATGGTCTAAATTGGGTATTAGTGTATTGCTTAGTATAGTGAACAGTTCCACTGATATAGTTTGCAGGATCATGACCTGATGTTATTTCAGAATTTATGATTGTTTCCTATCTGTATATTAGACAGTTATCAATAACATTCTGTTATGTTGTTTGACTAGCTTAATGTAAAACAAACACAAACTTTTCAGATCTAGCTAAATTCTATTCTGAGTTAGATATAAATTCAGAGCTAATCAAATGCTAGTTTAAATATTGCTCAGCTATGTATAACTGACACTTTGTAAACAGGAATGTTAATGAAGAGAGCCATAATGATTGTATCTTAAACGTCTTCCTTGAGAAAGCCACTATATAATTCCACATCTGACAATGGATGTAATTGACTTGTAACTATAGTTGATTCCAGAAATCTCTCTGGCTCTCTTTCTACAGCTTTCTGAAAATTTGGTGGTAGAAAATGTAGAAAATACTCTGTATTAAAAGAAAACACTACAATAAAGAACAGCATTGTTTTTTTCTCCATTTGATAAAACTACAGGCCATTAATTGCAAAGCATGTTCTTGTGAAAGAAGAAGGGTGCTTAATTTCCATTATTAGACTAAAACTGGTTTGGAAAACCAGCGGATGCTTCATTACGGTACAAATGTATCACAGTTCAGGCCTGGAGGGAATGTGTTTTGATTAAATGAAAAGCTATTTCAGTTGTCAATACTTATTCAGTTCTGAGCGCTGCAAAACAAAGAAAAAAAACCCAGTTGACGGTTCTAAATTACGTCTGGTGCTATTGGAGATGATTGTTTAGTCCATTTAAAATACAAAAGGTTCTTCAGATGCATAAAAAAGTTCTTGGCTAGGGCTTTCCTTAAGCACTTTATAGTCACTGTGAGTAGCTAATTATGATTATAGCCTTTGTTAATCATTGATAGTGTGTGCTACAGTGAACTCATTTAATACAAGATTTATCCTTCAGTCCGTGCTTTGAAAATTAAATGAAAAAGCTCATTTGAATTCTAGAAACCATTTCCTTTTTTCTCAGCTTCCAGAGACATGAAATTGTAGCACCTTCCTTATTCACTTCCCATTTCAACTGTAAACTGCTTAATATGATTTAATTAAACATCATTTTTCTAGTGAATACAGTACTGGTAAAAGGTACTAGAGACAAACCTAGCCCTGCAAAATAATATTTCATATTTTCGTTGCAGAACAGCAGCCTTCTTTGGATTCTCTATCAATTTACAGCTGCATAACAAATTCCCAGTGCCAGATTGTGAGGTTTGCTAAGGCCACTTAGCATGACATAAATGTCTTTTACCAGTCATCGCCTTTCCTGTTGTCAGAAGATGAAGGAAGAGAATATGCTAGGGGCATTCTATTGATAGGCAATGGGAAGGAAAGTCATCATTGGACAGAACTACACCATATTTTCCAATAACCTTGACATAACGTACCTTACAGGTGTTGGCTAGATCCAGCAAAGGATTTAGGTGGGTAAAATGGGATTTGAGTAGAATTTAGCTATCTACATCTAGATTTGCTGTCCTGACAACCTCAACTCAGATATTATATTACTCTGGAGCTGCCTAAATTCCACAGACAATTTATTTTGACTCAACCATTACCTACGTATCTAGAACTGCAAGTCTGTGTGAGTGTACACCTGCCCCAAATGTATCAGCTCAGTGCCTAGTTCCTGCCTAAGTCCAACTGAGATTCAGAAATGCGATTACATTCCCTCAGATGTCTGACCCAATATGAACTTCCAAAGCTTAACATACCAGACTGGAGTTGTGGTCACTGCTTGCGTTTACATAATAATCTAGAGGATTAAGGCATTTACCCAACATTTGTGAGACCTGGGCTCAACATCTTCTTCCCCCTCATGGAGTTCAAACTCATGTTTCCTCCCACAGGAAAGTGCCCTAACCATCATGCTTTGACTATCTGGGTTTGGACTATTTCCTTCCCTCCTACTGAAGCTGTTCCACTGCGGAATTAAAGGTTCATTTGTCTGCAGAGAGACGGAGACAACAGGAGAACAACAGAACTGCCATTCTGGATCAAACCTAAAGTCCATCTGGCCTTTTTGCCTTGCCTCTGACAGCAGCAAGTAACAGATGCATTAGAGGAAGAGTATAAGAAAGAGCACGTGTGTAGAGTGATCTGTCTTCTGTCTTTGAGTCATCAACAGTTGGTTGCATCCCTAACTGCTTAGTTTTATAGTCCACAATGGACCTGTCCTTCATATATTTGTCTAATTCCCTTTTTGAGCCTGTTAATACTATTGCCTTCCCCATAGAATCATAGAATCAATGAGTCGGAGGGGACCTAGACAGATCATCGAGTCCGACCCCCTGCTATGGGCAGGAAGGAGCACTGGGGGTGGGAGGGTTCATAAGACCCCAGCCAGGTGCTTATCCAGTCTCCTCTTGAAGATCTCCAGGGAAGGTGAGAGCACCACCTCCCTGGGAAGCCCATTCCAGGCTCTGGCCACCCTTACAGTGAAGTACTTCTTCCTACTATCTAACCTAAACCTATCCTCCCTCAGCCTTGTGGCCATTGTTCCTGGTGACTCCAAGGGGGGCCCTGGTGAACAGACTTCCCCCAAGTCCCAGCTGCTGGCCCCTGATAAGGTTGCAGGCAGCCACAAGTTCCCCCCTCAGTCTCCTCTTGTGGAGACTGAAGAGATTCAGGTCCCTCAGCCTCTCCTCATAGGGCTGGCCACGGAGGCCCCCAACTGTATGAGTGGCCTCCTCTGGACCCTCTCCAGGTTTCCCACATCCTTCTTGAAGTGCAGCACCCAGACCTGGACACAGTACTCCAGCTGCGGCCTGACCAGTGCCACATAGAGGGGGAGCGAGATGTCTCTGGACCTGTTAGTGATGCTCCTGTTGATGCATGACAGGTTGCAGTTGGCTCTGCCTATTGCTTCATCGCATTGGTGACTCATATTCATCCTAGAGTCAATCATGACTCCAAGATCCCTCTCTGCCTCTGTGCTGCCGAGGGGGTCAGCCCCTAACCTATAACCATAATGCTGGTTCCCTCTCCCCAGGTGCAGCACTCTGCACTTGTCCTTGTTGAACCGCATCCTGTTCAGATCCGCCCACTTCTCTAACCTATCCAGGTCTGCCTGGATGCGGTCCCTGCCTGCTGGTGTATTCACTTTACCCCTCAGCTTGGTGTCATCAGCGAACATCATCCTATGGCAATGAGTTCCACATGGTAATTATGTACTGCATGAAAAAATACTACTTGTTTTAAACCTGTTTCCTGATCATGTCACTGGATGTCCTCCTATTCTTGTATAATGAGACACAGTTAGCAATAGTTCCTTTTTCACTTTTTCCATAACATTCATGATTTCATAGACCTCTAGCATATCCCCACTAAGTCCACTGTCTTCTCTTTCCAAACTGAAGAGACCCAGAATTTAGGTTTCTCCTCATATGGATGAATCCTTGATGCCCTTTCTCTGTACTGTTTCTAGTTCAGGTATATTCTTTTTGAGATGGGTTGACTAGAGCTTCATGTAAAATAGAGGTGTACCATAAATGTATATAATGGCATATTGATGTTTCCAATTCCTTTTCTATCGGTTCCTACCACATTTTTTAACCTTCTCTGAACATGGAGATGATGTTTTAGAGACCTCTACATGACATTTCCAAGACCATTGCACTGAGGGGTAACAGCTAAATCAGAGCCCATCATTGACGGAGCATGAACTTATAGCATAATAGTTAGGGAACTCAGATAAGCAAGGAGAGCCCTGAGTCCTGACTGTCTGTGTTTCAAGGATTGTTTTTGTATTTTTTTAAATTAAATCATAATTGGATAGTACAGAAAAAGTCCCTGGAAGCAGAAGCAGATCCCCAAACTCCCCAATTCCAGGGTAATGCCCTAACACTGCGGCTACCAAATCATGATCTCTTTAAAAAGTTTCATGAACCCCAAATAATTTGAGATATTTGTGAAACAAATTCAACGAAGTGCACTAATCTCTATTCAACTTCCAGTTTCAATATCATTAAACAAGGAATGGTGGAAACTCATTGGAGTCTTCACAAAAGCACAAAGGAAATTGGCATGAATTCTACTAAATAATTGATCTAAAGAAGAAGCAAATTTTTAAGTTCCTAGTTTTTTGCCCAGATTCCAAAGCTACAATCTTTGATGCAAATACTCTCAGAAATATTTTTCTTTCATGCCTCCCTTGAATGCCAAATAGACAGACTATAGCTGTTTGGATATGAACATATGCACATCTAGCCACTAATATTCAGTTTTCAGACCTGGGCATAAACTTTAGCAGAAGTCTCTCTGCTTCAGAGCAACAGAATACTTCCTGAAGTGCTAGTTATGAGAAAAATAGGATCCATGCAGTACATCATTTTGGCTCCACTAAGAACTACCAACTCAATAACACTAGAAATACATGCAAAGAGGAAGTTTGCATCTTTATTCAATACTATGAGTTTGGTTTATGCAATAATTGTGTCCCCAGCGGGTATTAGCTGGCTTATGAATTTGGTATTCAACACCACAACCTTTCACTTTTACTGTTGATGGTGGAATGTTATTATTATTTGTTTACAGTAATGGTAACTGCAAGGACCATCTATTGATTTTAATGGTGGTATGTTAGCTTATGCTAGCTGAGGACTATCTTTGATTTTGTCACTGTTAACATTCAGAAGCATGAAAATAGCGGAGGGCAGAATATTAACAAACTACAGTCATACAACATATGCATCTTAGCCAATGGATTTAATTGTGACTACACTCAGGTGAAAGATATGAGTCTGAATTGAACTGAATTTTGGAAGCTGAACCAGAACCATCATGCCAGCAGTTTCTTTATATACCTATCACTGCACACAAGGAAAAGCAGAGGATGAATACTGGGGTTTGTTTGTTTGTTTTCTTCATTATAGTGCATCTGTGCAACAAGAGCACAGGATGCAAGCCTAACTCACAGGAACCAACCAATTCACCCATCAGCATATAGCAGGCCAGTTTGGGAGAACATATCTAGACTGGTGTTGCAGCAAATCTCAGGAATGGAGACTGGTGTTTTTGAATAAATAAGGTGTCTTTCTGTGGCAGCTATTTATTGTATCCAATAGGCAAGGATAATTTTTGGACCATCAGGGCTACAACATCACTCTTACACTGTTGTTGTATTCAGTAGTCATTCTTCACCTGTATAAATAGCTTTATTTATAGTACAATGTCATATATCTGTTCTCTCACCCTCAGATATTTCTAAGGTACAATTACTACGGTATCAAAAAGGACTTTTCCTCATCTTTATAGAAGCTACTCCCTTAGTTGACTAAAACTACCCCCTCAGTTGATGGCTGGAAAACAGTACTTAGAGATCTGCTTTTAGGAATTGGCTTGTAGATAAAGTAGATATTGCATTAGAAAATTGGTCCAGGGCAACAGCAAGGGTTAACTGTTTTCTAAAAGTCTGTTTGTGACAAAGTTTCCTTCAAGGCCCAAGTGTCTGAAGCCAGCAGGCTGGGAAACCAAAGACATATGCCACACTATTCCATAACATGAGATAAGGTGGTGTTAGTTAGTGCCCAATTACAGAGCCCATGGGATTTTCAGTTTTGGTAGAGAGACCAAATGAAGACACCTGTAAATAACCAAATTAAGATGTGTGCACATGTTGTTTGGGAAACAAAGGAATATGCTGACAGGACAGAATGTGGACAGTATGATGATCATAGGGAAACAATCAATGATGCCCAGGAATGAAGAGTCATCAGAGGGGAGAAAGAATACAAAAGGAGGGATTTCAGAGCAGCAAAGGGTCCCCAAGGGGAGAACCTGAGGCCACCATGGACAGAGGGCACACCACCATCCCATCTCACCCACCCCACTGAGGGGAGGTGTGCCTCAGCCCTCGACTTCCAGACTACTGACATCTGACATTTAAGAAAGAACCACAGGGTGAAGATCACATACTAGCCAGACTTACCTTTTCCTCTGTGACAGCTCTAGGACTGCTAGATAAAGAATTGGAGGGATTATCTTGTTTGCCTTGCCTGCATTATTCTTAGCTGCTATCATTGTGTATCAATAAAATTTGCCTATTATTGAATGGAGAAGTTGTGGTCTGTCTAAGGGTTTGAGTCTGCCTGGAACTAGGTATCTAGGTCATAAATCCAGTGTGAACATTAATCACTGCCATTTATGTTTCCCCTTGTCTACTTGCAGTGTCTTCCACATTTACACATTTCAGCTAAGCCAGAAGTCGTAAGTGTCCAGTCAACCTGCTTCTTGTATTCAAACACTAAATGCACAGTTCTTTTCAGACAAAAAGGAACCACAGTTGGTCACAAGAAGAGAGAATACCTGAAGTAACTGTCAGTGTTGTGCCTGGGGTTTTTGCCTTAGAGTGCTGGTGTTACCTTGAACAAGTCACCTAGGTTCAGAATCTCAAGGTATTCAGGTGCTAATTCCTAATTCAATGAGAATCAGGCACCTAAATACCTTTGAAAATATGGGCCTTAGTGTTTCTGTGCTTCAGTCTGTATCTGTAAAATTGCGATAACAGCACTTAGACATTACTGGAATGAAAATGAGAGCAAGATATCTAAGGTACATTGGTTTTGAATACGGCTACCACAATATCACATGAATTGATGAAAAGCCAAAGCAGAACAGAAATGTTTGTGAAAGGATCATTCCATGCACACTGCTCTACCCATGACCCATGGATTGAAGTGAGCCACTGTGAGGATATGAAACACCACTTTACAAAATGCATTTAAACCTCTTGGAGCTTGTAGGATTACTTGTCAGTCAACTCCTTTGCTAGCAGGCAATGAGGCCTGGCTTTCCATAGGGTAGTGAACTGGGCTAAATGTCCTCAGTTGAACTCTAAACAAAATTTCTTGAGAAATGTTTTTAACTCTTTGCAACCAAGAGTTCTTTACAATTCTTCCACTGGGATCTAATTATGTTTTCAGATTCAACTCTACCCCCAATGTCAGATGCTATCTGAACTGGGCCCAGATAATTTAACATCACATTGCTAAATAAAACATCAGTCTTCTGGGCTGCTGTCACATGAGTTTTTGTGATTTTTGCTGAGGAATCTGCAAAAATTTCCATTTAAATAAAGCTATCAGTTGTGAAAGACACTATCGGGGGAAGACAGTATCAGTAATAACAAATTAACAAGAGCTACTATAATGAGCCAATTAATTATCTTGCAACTAATTCATTAGGAAATGGTAAATTCTTGTTTCATTTAATTTTTCTTCCTTCTGGCTACTTCAGTTGCAGTATAATTAGCTATCTAATTACCTGCATGGGTACAACCAGGGTCTCAAGGTGTTGGGAAGAAAAAGGTGACACAGTCAGAACTGCCTGTCTTCCCTGATACTGGGCTTGATTCTAAGGTCATCAAAGTAGAACATTTACAGTTCTACTTCACAGAAGCTGATGACTCTCAGCATCTCGCAGGTTTCACCTCTATTATAAGATATCCTGATGAAATTAAAAAGCATTTTCCTATTTTGCTGTATATATTCTACAAAGAACCTGTGTCAGAAACAAATGTTACTGATTGTGGTTTCATCTGAGCTGTTCATAGAACAGGATAGATCATAATTTCTATTGATTCTTTTTTCTTGATGGAAAATACTTTTTGGTCAAAATCATACAAGTATATTAAAAGATTCTATACCTTTCCAAATGGCAAATAACACAATTTGGGGAAATAAAAAGATAAAACCCAAAACATACTGAAAACATTTTAGGAAAAAAAGGTTATTATCATTGGTATTTTTTAAATGAGGAACATTTATAATCAGATTTAGCACAGGATTTAACCACTGAGAGAATGAGAAGCATCAATTCTTTTAGTCATTTTAAAATGCAAACCCATTGACTCCTAGCAGTGATTTGATAAGCAAACACTGTGGCATTTGGTGGTAATTCTACGTAACTGTCCTATGGATGGCAGTTTTTTTTTACATTTGGGTTGTGCATTCAGGTTGTCATGAACTCCAGCTGACATGCAGATATTAATATTTAAATTTACATTCCTCCTGGGTTTTTTCCATTACACAGATTGACCGAGGAATATGTGTGGTCATTTTAGGACCTAAGTGTGAAGGACTGCTTAAAAAGGATGAAGCCCATGCTGTTCAAAGTGTTTCTTAATGATTTGGATGCTGCCAGAGAAAGCTTCTTGAGCAATTTTGCAGGTGATAGAAAACTGGGAAGGACTGTGAACATGTTAGAGGATGCAAGTGCAATTCAGAAGGATCTAAACAGTTTGAAAAGCTGGGCTGGAACCAGCAGAATGAAGTTCAATGCAGACAAATGCAAGGGGCTGCACCTCAGGCAGAATAATAAAAACCAAAAATATACAATGGGGTACACCTTGCTGTATGGCAGCTCTATGGAAAAGGACTTTGGAGTCTTGGTAGGCCACAGGATTGATATGACTGCAGTGTGATGCAGCCGCACAAAAGGTGAATGTGGTTTTGGGATGCATCAACAGAAGCATTAGGTGCAAGACACAGGAAATGATAGTATCTGCTCAGCACTGGTTGGGTATGATTTGGGGTACTGTGTGTAGGTCAGGGCTCCACATCTGAAAAAGGACTTGGAAGGCAAATCAGATGAGGAGAGGCTGAAAGACCTAACCATGTTCAGCTTGTGGAAAAGTTGCTTAAGAGGGAACATGACAGAAGGCTGCCATAAAGAAGAGGGAAAGCACCTTTGCTTTATTGCTACAGAGAGGAGGAGGACATGGACCAATGGCTTGAAGTTGCAGTAAAGTTTAGATTAGCTATTCAGAAAAACCTCTTCACTGTTAGAACAGTAAGGCAGTAGAACAGACTGTCTAGTGAAGTTATAGACTCTCCACCACTGGCGATGTTCAAGAAGAGATTGGGCAATCACTGGTTGGGGATGATCTAGGCACAGCTATGCCTATGCTCTACTATGGGCATTTCCCATGCATCTGCACCTTGCTGGTTGTCCCCTTCCCTCCCTTTCTGTTATATGTGTCAGGATGTTTTTAATCAGAGGTACTGGGTGTTGGCTACAGCCAAGGCTGGGGAATTTGACTGGGGTATGCCAATGCTCCCCAAAGCCAGAGTTTCCTAGGTAGGAGGTCTTGCCCTTTGTGAGAGAAGTCCATCCCAGCCCCCTCTTTTGATTGGTTGTTTTCCTCTTTTTCATTTCTCTCTCTCTTTCTTTGCCCATGTGTTTATCAACTTGGTTGGCTAGGTGATCCCCTAAGGAGGAGGGAATTCCCTCTTCCTGTTTCCAGGTCCTTTGTGTGACCTTCCAGCCATTTACCTAGAGGGGCGGTCCCAGGGCAATGGTCACTCTTCTAGGTGAGGGCTGGCATTTTTCAAACTGAATGGTCAGCATCATTGGTACTCAGAAAATACCTGATCCAGGTGATGAGGTCAGAGAGGTTATTTAAAGGGTCCCTCCATCTTAGGAGAGAGAGACTCCTTCTGGTCACTGAATCAAGCTGTGGGCTTCCAGAATTATCTGGATGTAGATGTGAATAACTTACCTGAAATCTAGCTAGGAACTTAGATTTAGGTGTCTTCATTGCATATCAAAAGGCAACAAGCCTATGCTGTTTCGTTCAAAGTTGGTTTTCTTTCTATATTCTGTTGTTTTTTATTCTTTACTCTCCCTATCCCTCTTCAATCAATAAAGCTATCTGTTATAGCATGCCTCACAGTGTGTTCATTAGAGGGAAGGCACTAGCCTTTTTTTTTTGGCTCACTTACTTTGCTGGCTAAGGTGGGCCAGGCTTTTTGCACTCTCCCTGTACAGGAGGCAGCTTTGTATGCTTCAAGCTATGGGACAGGGAGATCTGGGTGATGGGGATCCCCTACCCTCCATAAATGCTGACCTCGTTAAGGAACACCTTGAGAAGCTGGATACCTTCAAGTCAGCCAGCCCTGACAATCTGCATCCCAGGGTACTCAAGGAGCTGGCGAGCATCATAGCCCAGCCCCTGGCACGGATCTTTGAAAACTCCTGGTGCTCTGGTGTAGTGCCCGAAGACTGGAAGAAGGCCAATGTGGTGCCAATCTTCAAGAAAGGGAGGAGAGTGGATCTGGCTAACTACAGGCCCATTAGCCTGACTTCTATCCCAGGGAAGATCTTAGAAAAGTTTATTAAGGAGGCCATCCTTGAGGGACTGGCCCAGGCTAACATTCTAAGGGATAGCCAGCACAGGTTTGTTGTGGGTAGGTCTTGTTTGACCAATCTCATTTCCTTCTATGACCAGGTGACCTATCACCTGGACAAGGGAGAAGAGATTGATGTCATACATCTTGACTTCAAAAAAGCTTTTGATCTGGTATCCCATGATCACCTCTTGGCCAAACTGCCCAGTTGTGGCCTTGGCTCCACCACGATATGCTGGCTGGGAAACTGGCTCCGTGGTCGGACCCAGAGGGTTGTAATTGATGGCAGTCACTCATCGTGGTGCCCTGTGACCAGTGAGGTCCCTTAAGGCTCTGTCCTGGGACCCATACTGTTCAACATCTTCATTAACGATGTGGACATTGAAGTCAGGAGTGGACTGGCCAAGTTCGCCGATGACACCAAACTTTGGGGCAAAGCATCCACGCCAGAAGATAGGCAGGTGATCCAGGCTGACCTGGACAAGCTCAGCAAATGGGCAGACGAGAACCTCATGGTGTTTAACACTGAAAAATGCAAGGTTCTCCACCTTGGGAGGAAAAACCTGTAGCACCCTTATAGGCTCAGCAGTGCTACGTTGGATAGCACTACAGAAGAAAGAGACTTGGGGGTCATCATTGACCACAAGATGAACATGAGCCTCCAATGCGATGCTGCGGCTAGTAAAGCGACCAAAACGCTGGCTTGCATCCATAGATACTTCTCGAGCAAATCCCGGGACGTCATTCTCCCCTTGTACTTGGCCTTGGTGAGGCTGCAGCTGGAGTACTGCATCCAGTTTTGGGCTCCACAAGTCAAAAAGGATGTGGAGAAGCTTGAGAGAGTCCAGAGGAGAGCCACGTGCATGATCAGAGGTCAGGAAAGCAGATCTTACGATGACAGGCTGAGAGCCATGGGACTCTTTAGCCTGGAAAAGCGTAGGCTCAGGGGTGATCTGATGGCCACCTATAAGTTTATCAAGGGTGACCACCAGGATCTGGGGGAAAGTTTGTTCACCAGAGCGCCCCAAGGGATGACGAGGTCGAATGGTCACAAACTCCTGCAAGGCCGTTTCAGGCTGGACATAAGGAAGAATTTCTTTACTGTCCGAGCCCCCAAGGTCTGGAACAGTCTGCCAGCGGAGGTAATTCAAGCACCTACATTGAACACCTTCAAGAGTAAATTGGATGCTTATCTTGCTGGGATCCTATGACCCCAGCTGACTTCCTGCCCTTTGGGCAGGGGGCTGGACTCGATGATCTCCCGAGGTCCCTTCCAGCCCTAATGTCTATGAAATCTATGAAATAAAAAAGATAAAAGAATCACACCAGAACCCCACGGGGGGGTTAAGCACCCTCAAGGTCTACAAAGACCAGACCCTGGGTGGTGGCAGCAATTACCCCAGGCTTGCGGGTGTTCTTCAGGAAGGGGGTAGAGTGTACTTTGTGTTGGCTGGACACATGAGAGAGGCACTCAAAGCTTGGTTTTTGTTTGGGCACAGTTCGGTGGGTGGCTCAGCACAGGAGCACCCCCTGCTGGTCCTCCATAACTCTCTGCTGAGGGTCGAACTGATTACCATATTTAGGGTAAAGAAGGAATTTTACTCTAGGGTCATGCTGGTATAGACTGTGGTGTGCCTTCCTCTGTAGCACGGGGGCATGGCCCTCTATGCAGGATCTCTTGAGCATACATTGACATTTCATAGATGCAAGCCATTGGATGCCACAGTTCCCCTGATTTACCTGTGGCAGGTTAGGATGTTAGGTCTGTGTCATGTCAGGGATGATGATAGATGATGGTTTTTATGGGATGTTTTGGATAGGGATGATCCTGCCTCAGGCAGGGGGTTAAGCTATATGTCTTCTAGAGGTCCCTTCCAGCCTTACTTCTCTTGCCCCAGGAATTTTCAGTACTAGCAGGAATGTAAAACTTCTCATAACACAATGCCCTACCACCAAACCCTATCAGACACTGAACACCCTCAAGATCTGTCAGAGAACTGGGTTAGTGCAGGAGGTTATGATTCAGACCTTTCTGCCCCAGCTTCACTGAATCTGGGTCCAGATGTCAAAGTCTGCAGTTTCAAAGAAACCAGACTGAGCTTCTTATTTACTTTCAATGGAAGGCGAGTACCTAACTTCCTTTATATATGCTCACTTTGTGCTTTGTCTTTTCAGTTTTCTGCCCCCCTTTTTGTTTTCTCTCTGAAATACATTAGCTGTTATTACTTCAGTCTCTCTGCTTGTAAATCACCCTAGGAAAATCTATCTTAACCCTGCCTATTAACTGGGGAAGACATTCAATGGATTTATTCCAAACAGGCATCATAATAATGTCTTCTAGTTTTAGGATTATTTTTGAGAGGTGACGCCAACACAAAGCTCTCCACTTCCTGGTTACAATGGAATCCTAAAAACTTCCCCCCCTCATGATAAACTGCTGGATTTATTTTCCTGAGATATGATTCACAGAAAATACTGCATAAATGGCTTTAATTTTATAGTGTGCCATAAAACTTATCGTACCATTAAGAAATGGGAGAAAACTCTCTTAACATGACAGCTAGAGAAGTAGTTGATGTTTTAAGATATTTTATGCTACAAAGAGGAAAACTCTTTGAGTAAAATTCCTCCCTGTTCAAAGGCTGTGCATAAAACTAATACTAATTTCTATGCAACTAATGGCTCTAATGGAATTTTCATTTAGAAATTTCAAAATGATGTTCAAAGGAGGTCCAGTTTATTTATCCTCATCTTCCTGATAGTGAAACTCCATCATAGGGAGGTGGAGTAACTTGTCTGGGGTAATCTGCTAAATCAGTAATAAAGACAGGAACAGGGCCCATGTTTTTTGGGTTCCCATTTAGTGTTCTCTCCATTAGACTACAGCAACCCCACAGTGTATCACTTAAGTTTCTTCTGCTACCTCTCTGCATAGGAGTAAGTCTCACCCATTGTGCCAGGATCCTGAACCTTCAAATGAAAGTTAGCAGCCTGACATTTCTAGCTTGATCCATCACTTACTATGTTCAGTCTCTAAAATCAGCTATTTTTATTTTACTTTGCATGTTTCATGATTGACTTACATTCATAAGAGGCCATTTCTCCCTCATTTCTGAACCTCTTTAAAATTTTAGGAGTGTAAGCATTTTACTATATTTTGAAAGCTTTTGGATTTGCTTCTCCTTTGGAAAGACTTAACGCAACACAGAGTAGAGAAATAATCCAATGGAAAAATGGAAGACAAAACGAAATGAGGAAGAACAGATAAAATCTGAACATAGAACTCAGATAATGAGAAAAATAGGAATAAAACTAGTTGCTGATGCTATATGCACCAGCCAAACTTATTTTAATCATTATTCCAACCTTAAATACACAGGCTCTCTTTCATCTAGAAGAAACATAAGCTTATCTGAACTAATCTCAAGAAAAATAATGAGTGTTTAGAAGTCATAAGGGAAAATGTTTAACATTAGGAAAAAAATGAAATTGCTTGTTCCTGCTTCAAAGATTCAGAATCAAATCAGCACAGTGACTATAGTTGTTAAAGCTTTTATCCACATACAAGCACATCTCTGCTGAGGAAGGTGATAGTGGCGATAGGGAGTAGCAGATACTGATCTCACTTTCTACCACTGAAATCCAAAGTTAGCCTACTGATATAAAAACTCTGGAGAATATACTAGTACTACTTGTGTTTCAGGATTAAGGGCTTTGTTTGCTAAGGAAATGCAATGCATATAATTCTTCTCCACCCAGCAAAAAGGCTGTTAACTGTGTTTGGAAGCAACTAGTTTGACTGGAAAATAAATTATATTTGCAAATTCAATGTTCTTTTCAAAGACCTTTTGGAGTTAACACCAGTATATGACAGGTATAATAGGTTTTATTATAGTATTTGTTATAAATGTATTCATACTGTAATAATGTTGCATGCCTCAAGTTTCACTAAATTGCAGAGAGGGAAAGAAGAGATTAAGAGAGGGAAGCCTGAGTCTGGCTGACATGACACAAGACACATCTGCCTACAGGGCCTTGAATACCATTGTTGACATGCAGGGCCATGTCCAGATATGCAGGGGTGTGCGATTGTAGCAGAAAAAATTGCTGCAGCTCAGCCCCTGCACGCACACTTTGTTGCAGAACAAATTGTCCTGGAATGGGCAAACTTCCCTCTCCTAGCTCCTCCCAGCTCTTCAGCCAGGGAGAACTGGAGGCTGGGGCCAGCACCAGTGCTGGCCCCAGCAGTCTTACTTGGTGGCCTGGAGCAGCAGGGTCACAGGTCAGGCTGGCCGACAGCCAGAGTGTTGCTCTGGATGGCCTGGCCTCTGAGTGTGCTGGTACACACTTGCTATATGTGCGTTGGACTGCTTTTTTTTTCCTACTGGGGAATCTCAGTTGCAAATTTTGACCCCATGTTACAAATTTACAGTGTGGGACACATTTTAACATTCACCACATGTGGTTTGTGACACCACAAACTGCTTGCCCCTGAATGTCTGGAAGTGACCCAGGAGGCCTCCAAGGCAGCTAAGGGAGATACACATCAGAATGGAGGAAGCAACCAAGAATGGAGGATGATAGCTGTGAATGGTGGGGTCTGAAGAGAGCAAACAGCCAAGCAACTTTGGGACTCAGGGTCATGTGGATTGAAGAGAGAATAGCTGAGCTTACTTTGGTTTGCTCAGGGCGGTGTGGGCTGGACTGGGAACAAAAGAACTGCTTAACCCTTTGGGGAGGGGCAAAGAACTCTGGCTGGGTGGCCTTTGCCTTACTCTCTTCTTTATTGCAGGGGAGCTGTCTGTTCTGTGGCTTGGAACTTTGTAGTGCACTACGTCTCGGTATCCAAAAGGAAAGTCCCTCCCTCAGGAGCTGAACTGGAAGGAAGCTAGCTCTCTGAGGCAGACAGGGACAGAAAGGCTGGGGTCTCAGAGCTGAAAGAAGCTGGGGCTTCCCCCCCCCCACTCTTGAAATCATGGCTGGGCTGGCTTCAGGAAATGCTCCGAGAGAGTAGACAAAGCCAAACGTCCTAAGCAAGTGCTCCATGACAACGGGAAAAATCATAAAATAATTGGGTTAGCAGAAAAACAATAACTTAGTAATAAAGACAACAAATATTGATTGCCTTTAAAGAATTGTACCGCCATGCAAATACCCATAGAGAGCAGAGATTGTCAGCCAATAGCCTGTTCATCAGGAGATGTGGGCCAGGTTTTAAATGAGCTTTGTTGGATATAAAATCTATATTATTTATCTTTTTTCTCCTATACAACGGCATCAAAATGCATCAATAACTATAGTGAAAAAAATATCTGAGATAGAACATGCTTCAAGAGTTAACAGTCCCTTCTGATATTCCTACTTTAATTTTGGATTGGGTTAGCTAAAGAGGTCAACAAATGCCAGTGATCACTATGGGAAATGAAAGACTGAGACATGAGATCTTGGGCCAGGTTGTCAGCTGCTGTAAATCAACACATCTCCATTGATTCATTTGGAGGTTTGTCCCTTGGTTTCCATTTTTGAGGGAGAAAGGCAAATACAATCCAGTATTTCAGTGTGTCAAAGCACTAAGAGGCCCTCTCATAACACCAGGATAAATCTCAAATGCTTCATCTCCTTCTGAATGTAGAAGTGGATCTGGTGGTCATATCAAGTCTACTTGCACCAGTGAAATGGTAGGTGCACAGTTTCCCAGATGAGGAGAGGACTCTGTAGAAATATCACCATAGCAATAGAAGTATCACCATAGCATATCACCATAGCAATAAATGTTGGACAAAATAAAACTTTTTTCCTCCTCAAACGTGTTTCATTCACCAATTTTTATACATACATTTTGCAGTCATCTCTATTAACACCGAAGGCCTGTATTTATCAGTGAGGCTAAAAGAACTGTGTTTGGGAGAAATGACTTGGATAGGAACCTACACACAAAGCCATTTCTGAAAGTCTAAGACTTAGTATTTAAATATCAATATTCTTGACTTAAGCCAGGGATTTTCAGCCTCTTTTGAGTCAGTGTACCTCCAGCGGCTAGTCAAGAAGGAAAGAGTCCCCCAGCAGCCAGCCAATGAGCGGGGGGAGAGGAAGGAGTCCCCCAGTGATCAGCAAGCATGCCAGCGGACTGCTGGCGGTGGAAGTGCTGGTGGTGATGGTAGTGTCAGCGGTGGAAGTGCCAGCGGCATGGCAACAGCAGAAGTATCAGTGGCAGAAGTGCCAACAACATGGTGGCAGCAGAAATGGTGGTGGCGGCTGTCGTGCCTGTGCTAAGTATCCCCTGAGACCTTCCCAAGTATGCCCAGGGGTATGCATACCCCCGGTTGAAAACCCCTGACTTAAGCTATAGGCAGGCATCTAAATAAATGACTTCACTTGAAACAGGGCAGAGGATCATAGGCGGCAGAAGGCCGGGGATAACAGGGCTTAGGCCATCGAAATGAGGGCAGCCTTGGCACAGGCTCCAGGCAGCTGCAGTGGGGGGTGGGGAGCGGGGGAGTAAGGGCAAAGGCATGTACAGACAAAGACAAGCAGCTAGACCTGCAGGCAGCCGAGAACTCAGCCTGGCCTGGCTGTCTGTGGAGCAGCACCCAGCAAGTAAATGTGTGGAGGGGAAGATGTGTGGGGGAGGGAAGGGGGGGCAGATCGAACCCCCACAGGAAGTGGTTGAATGGGGCTCTGGGGTGGGTCATGGGATGCTCGCTGCCCAGGTGGCTCATCAAGGGTGCGAGGGTTCCCACCACTGCCCGCACCCCTGGGGCAGGCATAGGGGATATGTACCTCCTAAATTGTGCTGTATGCAAGGCAGAGGCAGGCTGCTGCTGCAGGCTGCACTGTGCACCCTGCTGCTGGTGCCCTGGGAGCCGTGCAACACCACATACCTCCCACAGCCAAGCAGGAAGCACAGCCAGCAAGCAGGAGGCACATGGCATCATGCCACTCCTGGGACACTGGAAGCAGGGTGCAAACCCCAGCCCAGAGTGGTAGCCCACCTCTACCTCATGCACAGCACAGATCAGGGGGCATATGCCCCCTATGCCTGCCCTAGGGGTGTGTACAGTGGTGGGAGCCCCCTGCCTGGGCTCCAAGCATCCCACGACCCACCCTGGCCCCAGGGCCCCATTTACCCCAGCCCCTGCCCCTGCCTCTGCCTCTGCCCCACTCCCTCCCTCTGCATGGGGGCCTTGATCTGTCCCCCACACCTCTTCCCCATGACAGACTTACTTGCTGCAGGGGGGGTTGTGCACGTGCACTTACACACACACACTCAGTCCCCCCAAACCATATTTTCTTCCTCTGCCTATGCAGAGGAGCCACCAACATCCACTGAGAACTGCTGGACAGGAATTACTGGTGTCAAATAGAGCTGGTCATGTATTTTCTGTAGGATTTTCAGGAAGTGTGGCATCCTAGGAGCCAGTCTGAGAGAGACAACAGGCAACAGAAACTTTCTGGGTGGCAGGAAGGTCCTGGGATGCCACACTTCCTGGACACTCCATGTTCCTAGCATGACTTTATGTTACACCAGATTATGCTCCAGACCCTTGTAAGGGCAATAGCAAGACTATTAGTTTTTTACTGTAGGTATTTCTTTATACAAGAACCTGTAAATACAGTGTTGTTTCCACATCATAAGCCTCTTCAAGATACTACCAGCAGCTCACATGCTGCTTCAGGCTTAAGCTGCAGTGCTCAGTAAATAGCTACCGCTGTGAGGAAGTTAACGTTGGACTCCATCCCATCAGCTTTCTGACCCAGATAGGTGGCAGCTATCTCAGCATCTGCATGGCATGCAGTGTCTTCAGGCATGCTTTCTTTCCAATGAAGAAAACAGCTACCCTTGTTAATACATGCACATTTTGGGTGGAGGAAGGGCATATTTTGAGGAGAAAGGTAAGTTATGTGTGAGAAAATATGGGTACTGTATTTATCCTTACAGCTTTCCTGTACAAAAATACAGTAGCTCTCATTTTACAGATGAGGCTCAGAGAAACTAAGAAATGAATCCTCAGCAATCCGGTTTTAGGATATCTGGGACCCAGAACATTAACAACAGGTCTGAGCTAGATCTGACCCAGACCTGATCTGCATTAGCCACCCTTTCTCCTGGATCTATGACATTGCGGGTGTGTTCTAGCCATTAACCATATCTCCTGTGCCACCTCCTCCAGTTATGGTGGAAAGAAGTGTTCACTGTTGTAGTTTGTATGGCACCTGATCCTACAAGGTGCTTTAGGCATGCTCTGATGATATCTATTAAGACAAATTGACAGAGGTTATCTAGTTCAAGCATCTAGGGAATTATACTGGTGAAAACATACATACCAGGGGGCTCAGGGATCATTCCTTTGAACTTAGGTGCTTAAATTCTTCCTAAGTCTCATTTTAATTGCCTAAGTCCCTTTGTGGATCTAAGCCCTACATGATTCAGTCAGGGTCAAGCAGAACCTCTATGATAGAAAAGGGAAGTGAACTCAGTTTACACCTCCAAAGCTTGATGCTAGCAATCTATCATTAAACTGTCACAAAGTCATTCATTATTGAACTGAGACTCTCATTTTTGAGTATCTTGGTGCTGAGCACTGACAGCTCTCAATGACCAGAGCTAACTTTGCTCATTTTTCTTGCTCAGGCTTGTAAATTTTTGCCATAGTGTACTGGATGCATCCACCTGCTGGCTGATCTTTTGTATGTTTAGAACAGGCTTGACTTCTAGATCAGGAAGAAAAAACCCAAACTTTGGGTTCAGTGACAGGTTTGCAGAGGATACCTGCTAGCAGTGCCAAGAAGTGCATGTGTGTGTTTGTGTGTAACAAAGAAACCATCAGAACCACAAGTTAGAACTTAAATGTTAAATTTACAGGTAAGAACAATCTAAATAGATGTTCAGTTCTGCTCTACTTTGTTACTGAGAAGCTGTTTGCTTCATTTGTGTTGCTTCAGAGTTCCTGGCTCACCACCTATCAATAGAGCCAGGGACTGAATAATTATTTTCACTCTGACATTGATTGTATTCATTCAATGCAAAAAGTTCAATAAGGCAATCCAGACATAATTACTTTCACTTAGGACAATAGACTGTCATGCTTCAATGCACAACATTGTAGGCGTCTATCAGTAATATCTACAAGTGAGTTCAGAGAATGATTTAAACAGAACCATGGTTTTAAAAAGAGACTTGTGTTCTTTGGCACTCAACTTAAAAGCTGTAGGAGAAGACTGATTTGTTAAAGTACTACAGGCCTACCCTCTAAAAATGAAGTCCTTTTTAAGCCTTTTGGGCCGTGTCCAGAAGAGTGCGGCTATGCGATATATGGTGCCACAGACGCAACTAAAGTGCCACATAACACATGTTCAGTTGTCCTCTGCAAGGGAGCAACGTGGAGGGTTTTTTTTACCCTTGGATATCCCCAGAGAAAAAAAAATGGAGCCTTTCACTCATGAGCAGTGAGCCCCGCTCAAAAAGTGGAGCTGAGCTGCCCAGAGCCATGCTGCAGTAATTTGCCTCATGCCGGAGTATGCATGAACAAGCATTCCCTGGAAACAACTAGTGGCAGTGCAAGGTGTGCTGCTGCTAGTTGTCCCCAGGAAACAAATGACAGCCATGTGTGGATGTGGCCTTTAAGTCTTAAGTTTGGTGACCAGAAAAAGGCATAACCCAAACTCACTGGTAATTTTAGGAAATGTTGTTCACTGGCCCATAATTTTATTACTTTAGGAATCCAGGTATTCCTAAAATATCTTGAACCAGGAGCCTTAAAGACTGGGCAGTAAAATTAGAAGTGGGAGGAAGAGGACAGGGGAAGGTATGATATGATTCGCCACCTGAACTAAAAAAAAATGAACATAAAACGATAGGAAGAGCTAGCGATCTAACACTACGCTGTGACAGAGAACAGTACAGTCTTACAATACGCTGTGTATCTCTGATAATTGGTGAAACTTTTTGGCACTATGTCAACCCATTTTCCATTAAGACCAGAATAAAGTCCTTGAAAATGTATTTGTGATATGATTTACTGGTAGTGCCAATACACAAATTCTTAGGCATTTTGACATCAGGACCTATTAATCACTACGTAACACAAAGTCTTTCTCTGCTCTAAATGCAGTTTAGAATTCATTATTGTGCCTTCGGCCACATCAGATCAGTTAGGACTCAACTGGTGAAGACAAGGTGTTTTGTTTTTCTTTCGGATGGTCGTTCTTACATGGATCAGCAGCAACCCCCAAAACTAATGAGAATTGTGCAGGCAGCATTGCCAGTTCATGATTGTATTGCAAGTCACATGATAATCTTTTTCTTAAATTTGCAGTGACTGGAATCAAGACCTCACAGAAGAATTTCAAAATCAAGAGCCATCTGCAGGCTCAAAAACTAGAAAACAATCAACATTTACTACTGGCTCATAAAACTAACAGGATTTCTAAAAGTCTTAAGATTTTATTCAAAATAAATGGGCACAATTTAAATTTATTTGAATCCATAATTACTTGGGGCAAAATCTGGCTTCAAAACAGCCTGGGCTAAATTCTAAGCTGCTTTGCAAATCAGCATAATGCAGTTACATGAGTTTAAACTAGCTCAGAAACTATGTCAGACCTCTGAGTAACAACAAAGGGGAACATGAAAGAACAGATTACCAGTAGACAAAAAGGCTAATAGATCTGAAGTGACAAGCCACTAGCAAGCAGTTTAAAATAATTAATTTCTGATCCTGCTGAAGAAAATGATGATTTGAAATTGACACTGAGGCAGACAATCTGTAACAATAAACAGCATTTACATTCAATGGCCTATCCAGAAAACCATTTGAGGGCAAGTGCTTTATAGGCAAATTTAATGAATAATGTCCAACATCAACATAAACGGACAATTAATTAACATGTATTTGGAAAGCAATTCTCTCTCTGCTGCAGTGGGAATTTTTCAAGTTCTCCTATGCTTGAAATAGCTGTAACTTGGAAAGCCCAGTATGGCAGATTTAATAACTTTCACTCAGGCACATTATAAAACTATTAAATGTCTGCCATTCAGGTAATTATTGGAGGTTTGCCATATCTTTTACTGTCTCCAGGCCAAGACATGAAGAAAGCAGGGGGAAAAAAATCTTAATGAATCCAGCCAGAGAGCTTTTCTTCAGTAATTATGTCTGATTGGAAAATTGCCTGCTTCAAAGAACAGAAACCTGAAGCATTATCAGTAATGAGAGATCTCAAGTTTCTAATTAACTGAAAACAAAAGTGCTGTACATTTCATATCATATATTCCTGTCACATAGTATCCCCTTTTTTAGCAATATTCTCAGAAGAACTAATTTGCCTGTGTCATATAAAAGGGAAAAACTCTTAAAACACACATACATGTGCACCCCCTCCCCTTCAAATGCTCTAGTGAACAGACAAATAAATTGGGACTGTGTGTTATGTAGGAGGCTAGTTCACTTATTCTTATCAGATCATTAGGGGTGTGCAAAACAGGCCATATTTGACTCATATTCAGCCCAAAGTGGAGACAGTGATTTGATTAATTGATTTGGATCACTGTCCCTGATTCGATTTGGCTAAACCCATATCTGAATATTCAATGATTTGGAGAATCAATGATTCGGCCATAGACACAGCTTTAAATGTTTTTTTCTATATACTTTGAGGTACCAGGCGTGGCTCATGAATGCTGTGATGCTGGGGCGGATGGAGCGTCCCACAGGAGTGTGGGGGCCCTGGAAGTGGACCAGAAGTACTCTGGGGAGTATGGTGCCTCCCCCATCCCCCTCTGCAGGGGGAAGGTATGTGGGGACCCAGGAGACAGCAGTCACCAAGCTGGGGAGGCATGGGGACCCCCCTGAATGCTCACTGGCAGAGCCTGGAAAAGGACCAGAAGTGCTTCTGGTCCACTTCCAGGTCTGCTGCCAAATGCGCTGGGGAGCCTCCCTTGCTCCTGTGGGACACTCCATCCGCCCCACCATCTCAGCATTCACGACCCGCCTGGTACCTTGAAGTATGTAGAAAAAACATTTAAAGCTGTGTCTATATATGAATCACCAAATCTGTCTGAATCTCTCTGATTCAGAGGGTTCCGATTCAATTTGGAGAGATTAAAGGGTCTCCTGATTCAGATTTGGATACTCAGCCACTGAATCAGGCTGAATCTCTGCCAAATTGAATCAAACACTGAAGCTTTGCACAGCCCTACTAATCATCACAGTCCAGCATGAACTTGAGTGAAGACAGATGCTAGCTTTTCTACCTATCTTCCTTTGGGTGAAAGAAAATAACTTAAGCTTGTTCACAACACACTGGTTGCTTTATTTTGTGAATAAAAAATTGAGAAACCATTAACACTTGTTAAGATGTTAAGTGAGTGGTTCTCAAACTTTTTAGACACGAGGCACCCCTTGAAAGACTTGAGGTGCCCCCCAGAAAATGCCAACCCTTAATCTTCACTGTTTTTTTTTTACTACAGAAAAACAGAACAATTCTGTTTCAAAGAACTCAGCTATACCACCACAGGTCAGCATGGTTTTGACATTATGGATTCCTATTTGAAATCTCTCAGTTTATCTTGTGAATCATGTTTGCACACCCAACAGTGACAACATTGCATGGCACCCTATGGCACCTTTGAAAAGTTTGCAAAGGACCCTGGTTGTGAATCACTGCATTCCTCTACACACATTAATAGTGCCATACCTCTAAGTAAATCTGTGTAATAAACAGGAATTGCACAAAACGCAGAACTGTGTTTCTGCTTGCACTGGTTGACAATGGACTGCTCAGTGCAGAGTTGACTTCCCTGCAGGTTCCTTTAACATTAACCTAACTTTTCCATTTGAAAAATGCTAATGAGTAGCAACTTTAAGGATGAAATGATGTTCTTACATTTTCCTTACTGATACCAAACACCATTACACAACAAAATTACAAAATAACATTAAGGCCCCCTATACATGCGCAGGCAAAAGTGCAATAGGATCTAATGCATGATTCACAAAATTGTGCCTCCTGCCAGGCCACCTGTACCAGCAAGAAGCAAGCTCTTGCAGCTGGGAGCCTTTCAGCTGAGGGTCTCCCAGCCATGGGGGTATCCCATGCACTCCCTGTGGCTAGATCGCCACAGAGGTGATCCCTCTTGCCCCAGGAGTTTCACACAACTCTGGGACTGGGAGATCATAGCTGCATCATATTGCTGCTGGGACAAAGCTGGGTCCCAGCACTGAAAGGCATGTTGCAGGGACTCAGCATCTACAGCTGTGGGACTCTGGGGTCCTGGGAGCTGTGAGATGCTTCCAGGACCCAAAGTCCACAGCTGCTGGGGCTGGGAGTCCACAGGCGACAGGGCTCACAGACTCGGCTGGATAAGGTTCACACCCGTGGCTGGGAGTCTACAGGTGACAGGGCTCCTAGTTACAAGGGAGACCCTGCTATATGTGCAAATTAAAGCTCAACAGCAACCAGCTATAAAGTGAGTACACATTTTCAAAGTCTAATTTTATAGCTGGTTGCAGCTTTTTATTTTGTGATAAGTACCAGTGTAGCTGGTTTCAAGGTAATTTTGCAATTAATCTGTTAATTGCAATACCTGTAACATGTAGAAGGGGCCTATAAGTCTCCAGTAAAGATCAGGGATCTACTTGCCAAGCCCTGTATGAATTAAACAGGCTTTCCCCATAAAAAGCTTCCTTTCTAAGTCTCACATTGTGTGGAGATGTATCTATGTGCTTAACTATGTGCTTAATTGTGAACTACCTCAATAGTGTGAGACATTTAGTTTTGCAGAACTGGTGTCTCAGAAGGGTGTTTGCAAACAATGAAGATTGGATAATGATGGTCTCCCAGCCATAGGCCTGGTTCTGAACCCTTAATTTTTAAGAAAGTTGGAGCAATATTTTAATCTTACAGACTGAAGGCAATTTATCTTTGCTTTAGCTCAAACCAGTTTTTTAGAACAGTAGGACTCACTGAAAATTTGATTTGGAATATTTAGACTTTTTTTTAGGTTTGAGTTCACAAACCCTGAAGTTCCAAAAGTTTTATCACTGAAAAAAACCCAATTCCCTCTTGGTTGAATCTCATTATTTAACCTTTTCAAGTATGACAGGTTCATGCCCATTCACACAGTTTGTTGAAACTCAAACTTAGTCATAGGTTTCAGCTACAATACAATGATGAAACACCTGGATCTCACATTTTCCCATGTGAAATTGTAAAAAAATAAAAATAAAAATGTATAATTATATGTGGGGAAGGTAATAAACTCAGCTGGGACATAAGGATTTCCAAATTAGAGAAGACCAGTAGTTCTACTACAGTATGTTCACTCTCCATTATCAAATACTTCAGAGGAAAATATAAGGGTCTCTGTAATTGGTAATTCTATAATAATTTGTCTTGATAAAAAGGCTTTTACTCTGAAATATAGGTGTTGAAATCCCTTATACATTTTTAAATCTGCCTTGAACGTAAATGGGTATACTACTTGTATATAATCCTGCAAGACCTCTTGCCCATTAATGATTTTTGGCAATGAGTTCCATAGGTTAATTGCACTGGTCAGTCTAATTTCCTCTGATGGCATCTTCTTTTCTGAGAATGGATAAATTGCAGCTTCTGATTTATCTTATTATGCTATTCATTATTTCCTACATCTACGTTACTTCCCTTTGAACTAAGCTGTTCTCAACTTTTCTCATCCCTCTTACACAGAACTCTCTCAATGCCTCTGATCTTTTTGGTCCTACCCCTTCCCTGCCCAACCTGCCATCCATCACCTCTCTATTTTCATTGCACTGTTTTTAAGATGAGGTGTTAAGAACTAAACTCTCAAGCTGGTTGGAAGACAGTATTTTTCCTTCTGCAGAAAATTCCAAGCAAAATTGACTTTAAGATTGAAAATGGACCAAATGAAAGCATACTGAAAGGTTTGTTGATTTCCCACAAAAATATGGAAGTTTCTGAGGAATACAGATAATTTCTGTACAGATTTCCATTTCCGTGACAACATGTCTGCCATGAAAAAAGAGTGTATGGGGGGTGGGGGGATTCTCACTATTTTTAGATACAGCAAACATTTTCAGAAGCTTAAAGAATGGTTGGTATAAACAAACAAACTTTGAGCAAACAGATATTAGTTCAAACCCCAAACCAGACAGATTTCAGGACAGATGGCTCTGCTCATTTTACTGAAGATTAAAGTGTCTTTTAAAACAATCACAAAATAAGAACGGAAGAAAATTTATTCTAATTCTGCATTTTTTATTAGGTTGCATCTGTCATAAATTTTTTTAAAAAAAAACAAGACTTGCTTGCACACACCCCAAAGGCAAGGAACATGACCAGTTATGCACAGTCAATTAAGGGGAAAAGAAACTGGACTGTGCTGAAAGTGTTTCATTATGTAATGTATCACTAAGAATTCAGAAAAGGATGAATTGAGAGGGTGAAGTAAACAGCTGTGAAGGACTAGGTTTAAAAAAAATGAAAAACCATACTTCTGGAAAAAGAAAGTACACATACGATCTTGTTTTTTTAACTTAATATATTTTTATATCATCTCTATGTTAATATTTTTCTGACACTGAAACTAAGTAGCAGGAAATAAGAGCTACCATACTCCACTTTAGTTTTCCTTTGGATTGTGTGTGCGCATGTGTGTGTAAACAGCATTTTTACATCCTTTTGAAGCCAGAAAAAGGCATTTATGCTCTGCTAGTGTTTTCTGAAATTAAGTTGTAGACTATTACAATCACTGGTAAGAAGCCCTGAAAAGAACCTCCAGCCACATCGACACAAGCGCGGATATTTGTTTCCCCAGAGACAACTAGCAGCAGGACACCTTGTGCTGCTACTAGTTGTCCCATGGGAACACTCGTGCTACATGCCCTCTGGTGCACAGGTTACCCTGGGTGGGGTAGGGGAGGCTGGAGCCAGCACTGGTCTGGCCCCAGCAGTCTTAGCTAGGGTGCTGGGAGCCTCCTGGGGATGTAGCAGTGGCAATCCTGCTGCTTGGAGCCTGGCCTGCAGCTGGAGTACAGCTCTGGCTGGCCAGTGGCCAGGCTCCAATTCTGAGTGGCACATACTACTTCCATGTATGTTGCTCCAGTTTTTTTTTTGCACAGGGCTTTTTGACCCCTGGATATCCATGGGCCAGCTCCCACCCCCCACTGCTCCCTTGCAGTGTGGAGAACAACGGAGAAACTGGGAGGTAGAGGAAATATTTTGTCTGTCTAGAGCAGTGGTCTCCAAAGTTTTTTGGATCACGCACCCCTAACAGTAAAAAAATTTTTGAGCATGCACCCACAGTATATGTGGAACTCCCACTCTTCCCTCAGGATATCCCGCGTTCTGTATGTGACACGTGACCATCTGACATACGGACCGAGTGAGGGCGCCAGTGTCAATCCATATATTAAATATTACTAAAGCTTAATTTCTTTCTTATTTTTTTAGATAAAAAATAAATACAAAAAGAAGTTCTAATATTTTCTTCCCGCACCCCAATGGATCATCTTGCGCACACCCCACTTTGGAGACCACTGCTCTAGAGAGCCAGTACCAACAAAACAAGCAGGGCAAATCTAGAATATAGCTATGCATATAAACAGAATACAAATGTTAATTAAGCTAGAGTTGGGATAAAAAAGGCCCACAAGAAAGACATAAGCCAAAATTGTTGTTCTTTGGTATTGGGCATCTGAATAGGTTTTCCTCAATGTACTGGTTTGGATTTCCATATTAAACACTGATGCAGTGGTGTGTAGAACAAGGTCAGTGGATTTTTAACAGGTGCTGAGACAGTCCAATGCATTCCCTTAGAAATGGCTAAAAAATCCTGCAACAAAATAACAATAACTAAGACTGACTAACCTAATGCAGAGCACCCAGAGTCTCTGCAAAAACTGTAATGTCTACCTTGTAAGGTGTCAGAGTGCTGGCATGCCAGAAGAACAAAACTGGGATGGGGGTAGACACACCACATATTAATATAGTTCATAATCATAAATGTTGCTTTTTTTACAGTAAATACCAGAATTTTCTAAAAATTCCAAACCTGGTGACAGTAAACAAAACTTCATATACTACTTTTGTTGTTGTGTCTTCTTTTTTGTTAAGCATGTTGTGATGAAAGAGAGAAAAAGAAAGAGAAAGAGAGAAAGAAGAGAAAAGGGAGAAATAGAAAAAAGAGAGGTAGAAAGAGGGAAAGAGAAGAGAAAAAGAAAAATGGGAAAAGATGAGAGAGAAAAAGAAAAAAGAAGGGAGAGAAGACAAGAAAAAGAGAAAAAAGAAAGAGAGGAAAAAGAGAGACAGAGAAAGAAAAGAGAGAAAAAAGAAAAAGGGGGGAAGCGAAAGAGGAGGAGGAAACTATGAGGACCACTCCCCCCACCAACAATGCAGGCACACAGGTGCATGGTGTGGGCATTGGGCTGATGAGGTGGTGGTGGGCACCACTGCTGCTGGTTTCTCTTCCCCTCCTGCCTGCACCAGCAATGCAAGCAGGTGGGTGGGGACAGAGGCAGTGCTGGAGGCAGTGCTGGGGTAGGTTTGCTGTGTGGCATGGTGGCTGGGCTCAGGATACTTACCACGGCCCCAACCCCAGATCCAGACCTGGGCAACAGCACAGCGCAAGCCGCTTGGGCCCCTGCCACTGGCCTGAGTGAAATCAGGAGAGGGGCACATGCCCCCCCCCCCATATCCCCTATATGGGTCACTCAAGAAACCTTGCCAAGTTCAAAGTTAGCTCTGGGTGTTGTTTCAGTGACATTTCTTCTCCCACATCTGAAGCAGCTTCTTTAAAGCTCCCAGCACCATGGCAGGCACAAGGGATGGTGGTCTGGAGAACACAGACAGGGACACAGTCTGCACTTTGTGGATCCAGCCTTGGTGGCTGTGTTTGTGATGCTTTGTGAAACTCCCAGCGCTACCACAGACATGGCGGCAGGGTCAGCAAAAGGAAGACAGTGTCCCTGAGTCCTTGCCTGTGAGCTCCTCACCCCACCCCCAGCGCCTGCTGTGGTGTGGGGAGCTGTTGCTACCCTGGAGAGCCTGGAGCAGCAACTTAAAAAAACAATTTTTTTTAAACAATTTCCTCAGAACACCTTCTGGTGTGCCCAGGAAAATGTCTATTACTCATAGGATTTCTTTACCAGGAACAATCAGGATTGACATAGCAACTCATCTCATTCTGGTACCAAGAACTTTATTAGACAAAGACAAAACAAACCACTTTAAGTACAAGACATCATCCATACAGGCATCAGGCTATCAAGTGGTTCAAAGCTTTACAGCGAGGATCCAGGATTGGTACTGGATCCTGAATTTCCTGCTGGGCGCTGAGTGCAGAGGTCTGTGGTCATGATCTCAGGTGTTGACACTCCACAGGGTGATCAAAGAGGTGTGCCTAGAATCACTAGTCATCAGTCTTTTATACAACTTTCTTTCTTCTTCTTGAACCCTTTCATCCAATCTATGCTCTAAGCTAAACATATTCCCTTATTTGGAGAAAATATTTTAATTAAATATTATAATTAAGCCAAGCCCGTAGGTTGTTGTCAGGATAGCTAGTACCCTTTGACCCAGACAAGAGATAGGAAAAACAGTATCTGTGGGTTTTTTAAAATCTCTGTATGCACTTGTTTCCTGCTTTCCTTGCTGTTTAACAGAACCTTTACTAGAGAGGTCAATCCAGCTTGTTTTTACATTTGAAAACCCCAGTATGTCTGATTCCTGGTCTCTGCCTCAGTGCTTCAATGCCTCATGCTAATTCTCTTAGAATAACTTAAAATATCGTGCTACACTCTCCATGTCACTAATTAGCATGCACATTGGGGGTTGCCTATCCTTGGGTTAGGAAGTTGAGGTGGTCTTACAATTCCTCCCTGAGGGCTGACAAACCCAGGCTGTTAACATTTAAGAGGCAAATCAGTTCCAGAAGTGTGGAGCCTGGAAAAAATGCTTTGTTAATCACACAACCTTTTTTTAAGCCATAAAACTTCAGTTCTTGAGCCTTTATTGATTGCTGCTGTGGTTGTATATCAAAAGGAGAGAGTCAATTTCTTGGGAAGATCTGAAGTCACTTAGGACTTTATAAGCCAAACTTAATATCATTTAGTCACTCCAGAAATCAACAGGGAGCCAGTACAGGTCATACAGCACTAATATGATATGCTCACAGAAACAAAATGTAGCTTAGAAGGCACACACTGGGACATCAACTGCATGTAAATCTATCTGTCTGTCCGTAATGCTCTTGGAGCACTCTGATTGTTAGTAAAACAACAAACCAGAGCGTGGAGCACCACCATGATGGTGGGGACAGAAGGGGGGTCCCCCACGCAGTGTGAGGCAGTGGGGATCACCCTTTCCCCGACCCCTGCCTGGCAGGATCAAGTGAGTGCAGGGCTTTTTTTTTTTTTTTTAAAGTGCCGGGACACTGGGGCTGGGCAGGGCAGCCATTTATGGGTTTGGGAGAGTAGACAGGGGTTAGGGGGCACTCAGGGGGACTGGGAGAGCAGGCAGAGGATGGGGCCTGGTGGGGGCCCCCCATAGTCCCTTCCACTCTCCTCCAGCCCCCCTCCCCCCACTTACTGGCATAAAGTCTGGGTCCAGCTCCCTGAGGCAACGAGTGGGGACTACCCAAATCCCCAAATCTCCAAATCTTTTTCCAAATCAATTTGGAGGCTTTGGATTGTTTTGGACCTTTTTATTGGTTTCCTGATTCACTTTGAATTCAGAGAGTTGGCTGCCGAATTGGGCCAGATCTCCTCCAAATTGAATCAGCAACCAAAGCTTCACACAGCCCTACTGATGCTACAAAATGTCAGTTTCTCAGAGAAATTGCAAGGTCTAGGGAAAAATATTTGGTTCCATGTTTCCAAACTAAATTTTTTCTGATTTTCTAGTTTGCCAGACTTTTAAAAAAATGTTCAGTTTTGATTCAGCTCAGATCAAAATCAAATTTTAATCACATAGTTCCTCCAGACAAGAAGTTTTGCTTTGCAGCCAAGGCCACTATGCTCTTGTCTAGATGATTATTCCCAATTCCTTGAGCCAGCCTTACCAAAGACTAGACTAGGTGACTACACATCCAGTTTACCTAGTAAGTAGTACCTGACAATGGGTTACTTCTTGGGGGGAAGGGGGCTGTAAGTTTAAGCAGTTTGCAGTGAAGCACATGTACAGACATGCACCTGCTAGTCCCAGGTATCCCCAACTTAATAGCTCAGTAGAAAGCAGTGCCAAAATTATAACATACTTACTAGAAAAGGCTGAGAAGTCTAACTCTGGCTTGAATTCAGCACCATTAAATTACAAAATGGATCACTGAAGCATGGGATGTTACCTGCTGACATTCTGTTCAACAGAAAACTGAAAATAAGACTATTGCAGTATTAAAAATGTGATGTTAGAATCACTGGGGGCTCACAGATATATAAAAATACAGATTTAGTAAAACAGAAAACAATACCCCAAGACACCTCAAAGCTATGAGTGATAGCTCAAAACACCTCAAAGACTAACTAAGAATTTTATTACAACTGAGGGTTGTTTATATCTATTTGAAATTTAGCGTTATGTTAATGTGGGGTTTAGGGGCAGAGCAGTTAAGGTATCCTTCTACTGTTCCAATGTCATGATCTCAACCTGTGCTCCAAATGCATTCTGAAGGCTACTCTTAGGTGACCCTGCTGTAAATGAGTAGCTGGTCATTTGTGCAGGGGAGTGAAAAAAGACCAATGTGATGTTAGTCACTCCCTTGGGTGCCATTGGTTATAGAACATGTCATGTCTAAACCATGGTGGGCAGTAGATTATTTGGCTTAGGCAGTTCTTTGACCTTTTCTGATTATGTTATTACTGCTAATTGTCATTGTTGCTGTATTTGACAAAAGAACAATGTGAAAAGCTGTGTCTATGGGTTCTCAGGAAAGCTAATTGCAACTAGAAGTTATGTCGTGCAGAGGGACACATTATACAAAGCTCACAGACCCTAAATGAAGGAGTCTTCTGCTAGACTCCTTGGCTCAGAGTGATCTCTGAATGACACAATTGTTCTTATTTCCCTGACAAGCAACTGTTAGAAGATTGATTTCCTGTCCTACCATCAACCTGCCACACTAGAATCACAAGACATCCTTCCTATCTTGGTAGAAAAGTTGTCTGAGGCAATTTAACCCTTAAATCACACTTGAACTTCAGCTTCATCTCAAATTCTATTAGATGCATTACAATGAACACAAGTCTTTCATGGTATTATTTTATATCACACCATTCTAGATCACATGTGGAGCAACAAATAGGTATTGCTGGGTGTGTCTACATGTGCGCTTTAATGCACAGTAGCCTATTTGACTGCGTACTAAAGAGGTGCATAAAAATACGTACTATTATGCTAACTCACAGTAAAATAGGCTATTGTGTATTAAGTGTCACCTAAAAAGCACACACTTGTGCTACCGTGCACCAGGGCAGGCTAATGCTCATTAATTTAGTACCTCACATTGGAGGGTGCCCATACACAAGTGTGGAGACTGCTCTGAGGTAGTGGAATTCCAGCGCATCAGAGCAGACTTGATTGAGTCGGTCAGAGTGTGGCAATTCCTCCTGCATCTTGTGTATCAACATTTCCATGCTTAAAAATGGCAGTGGAGGTGCCTGAACTAAAGCTTGTTGAATGAGCGGCTCTCAGACCCACTCTAATTAAAGCACTGCCTCCCGCAACCTGGGAGCATGTGTAAAAGTGGCCAGAGGTACTAAATTTAATGCGCATTAGGAAAAGCTCATTTTTGCATATGTAGATACACCCAATGACAGTTAATATGTGACCTACAATAAAATGCTCAGTATTAAAATCAGAGTATTTATCTATCAGTTTTATGTATATGGTAAGGACCACAAAATGGAGTGGAGTGGAGTGGAATGGGAAAGGCAACCTTTTTTAAAAATTATTTGTAACACTATCCAAAAGAATTCTGTAAATTCTCCCTTCCTGATTAGCAGAATGCTTATATAATACTTTTTTTTTGTCTCAGACCAACATGGCTACCAAGTACATCCCTGAAATATGGAAGATGCTGAATTTTAGCCAATTTTGGATTTTAAGCTTCATTACAGAACAAGGAAGTATTTTTACCTCTCTGCCTGCCATCTGACACCTTCAGGGAAGGAATTCTACCTGATCAACACATCAAAGAGCTACTCAACACAGCTCTCACACGCTTATGGACCCAGAGGGACAGCCTTCCATCTTTAGCTCCCTCTGTGCAAAAAAGAAGTTCATTCCTACCTATGAGGATTTTTTACCATCTTGTACAATCTACACATTTCTCAGAACCTGATGAAGGGACTTTGATCCTGAAAGCTTGCAGAAAAGGACAACTTTCTTGCCATTTTCCACTTGGTCTAATAAAAGGTATCATTTTGGAACCAAGAGTTCTGGTTTTTTGTACATACAATACTTACACTTTCATGGGGATACGATAAACAAGGAGGATTAATTCATTCTTCAGTGAATATGACATTTACTTTAAAGAGCCCAAGTTATTTTCTTCCCTCTATTAAATATTTCATTTTGCAATGATTCATCTCCTCATTCTTCTAGCATGAGATTCTGATACATTAACTACCATTTGTTTTTTTACTTGCATACAGCATTCTCTTAGGAAGAAGCACCCCCTTAGAATTCTAAGTTGGCATTATATGAAACTTTTTAAGAGTAAAAAAAAGACACCATGAGGAATAGGTTAATTAGTATTCAGTTTAATTGCTTTTACTGTAATCTGCTGAACAAATTTTAATAACTTATTTTATTGAATATTTAAAGAGAATGTTTTTTAGATAAATGAGTTAAAATCTGTATCTTTTCTTAAAGGCCATGTCCGAAGATACACTTGCAACTCAGGTACACCCAAGGGTGTGCCCTATTCTCAACTGAATGGGATGGGTAGGCAGGAGGAGATGCCAGAATTTCAAGCAGAACCCTCTTTCCTCTATAGAGTTAGCCTAAGTTCTTAACTATATACAATTTATTAAGTTATAATATACATAAACATAAAACTAAATGTCATATACATATATGAGTAACTGAAGTGTAATAAATTGAGCAAACTGTTGCTACTGTTGACTAGACAGTTTGCCCAGCCCCTTCTCTGGGTTTGCCTGCCCCAAATGTCTTTCTCCTGTGGGACCCAAGAGCCCAACGACTCACACTTCCTCAGGTGGCAGTGGTTCGGGCACAACTCAGTTGGGTCTCCTCTCCTGGAGAGCATCTCCAGGCCTCTCCTGCACTGCTAGTTTCCTCCCCACCCTGTGCCCCGCTCTTGGCATTGAGGGCTCAACTCCTCTCAGATGCTGCCCCACTTCTCCTGGCTCCTGGGTGCTGGGCCTCATGCTGCAGCACTACCATTTCCCTGTGCCCCAGCTTGGCACCGAGGGCTCTCTTAGCACAGGTTGGGCCCTTCAGGCTCCAGCCAGGCGTCCTCATGCCGGGTGGCTAACCCAAGCAGCCTCCGCTGCTCCCTGGCTCCCAAGGCTCGGGCCCATAAGCTGCCCTGCACATCATGGGACCTGGCTGCTTGCCAAGAGATGGGGCCTGAGCTGCCTCGCTGCAGCCCCAAGGCCTTTTCCCCATGTGCTGCCCCACACACTGTGTGGCCTGCTGGCAAGGGAAAGGGGCATGACTTTATTTCTCCTGCTGCCTCCTGATTGATGGATGGACTCCACCAATCAAAACAGCAGGATCTGAAGCCTGGGACTCAACCCAATCTCTGAAAAGTGAGCCTGCTACACACTAGTCAAGAAATATGCACTCTACCTTATTTATGTACGTTAATTTGTAGTCCTTTTATGATTAGACACCAATAAACTTAAGCAAAGGAAGGGCTTGGCTTCCCTGCAACAGTTTGCTCAATTTATTACCCTTGAGTTACTCCACTCTTGCAACCCTACCTTGACTGACAGCAACAAAATTACATGGATTTGATGTTTCTTTTGGCCCAATGATTGGATTAGTGTTGCTACATTATTGTAACTCAAGGGTGAATCCTGACTGCATTACCAAGTTGCCTTGGAGCATCCTTAACTTCCACAACTGGTATCACGTAAGACATGTTACAGATTTTTTGTGTATGTACAGGAATTTGGTAGCAGCAAAAATTGAGTTATAACTTGAATGAAGAGTGCTGTGAAGAAAAGCTCAAATGTGATTGTGTATTGTAGCTTAGGGACTCTGGAAGCTCTTATTATTTATACAAAGACTTAGCTTGGGTAATTCATGTTTATGGATTGTCCAAACTAGAATGTGGAGGCATGTTAGTTGCTTAATTCAATTGCAAATCTGTTGACTTAAAATGGAACCAAACACTTCAGTTTAGCCGTATCAATGGCATTGTCTCTGCTTCACTGAAAAAAGGATTTCCCTAAGTTAGCTTACTGTAACCCGCCTCCCCCCTTACCTTCTCTTTGCCACTGTTTAATCACTGAAGGTAGACAGACATAACAACTGAACTGTACCCATTCACTTTGGGTGGGTGATGTTTTTTAGTTGTTTAACTTGCATGGTTGGGAGAATATTAGACACGGTTTTGGGTACCACAGTGGTCTCTGGGCTATTGGGAATTGGTTCACTAATTGTTTGAAGTGCTGGGATTCTGACACCAGGGGTTGGGAGTGAAGACCCAGTGCAGCATGTCTTTCAGTGGGTGATTGGGGTACGGGGGAAGGTTTCACTTGCATCTATGCTTTGGGGGTCCCAAGGGGTGGATGACCTGTGGCTGTGTGGGAGGGTGATGGTGGGGAGGTTCACTTTCCTGCTTCCCATTCTTCCTTAAACAAGAATTCAATAAACTTCAATAGCCTGAAGTCCGCAGAATGCTTCCCTCACTTGCGGGGGGGGGGGGGGGAGGGGTTGGGAGTGAGCACCCAGTTCACTCCCAATGGGAAATGGGGGGAAAAGTGCTTGCCCCCACATTTTTTGGTTTCCAGGGCTTGGAGGGGCACAATGAGGGGACGTAGTCAAGTAGGGAGTGAGGACACAGCTGCTTGTTAGAAAGATGGCATTTTTGAATAACCAGTGCAACCAGTTCATTGATAAGTGCCAACCCAGGAAAACAAAAAAAAAATGGAGGAAGTAGAACTCTGGCTGTGTACAAGAGTGTCCAGTTGTAGCAGTTGGGTGGGGGTTGAGGAGTAATACAGTGTGAGATGCCTGAAGGACCAACCAGGTTATTACTATGGAATGCTTGGTATCCACACAGAACACTGAACTAGCTCACAGTAAACAGGTTCAAAATAGTACTTGAATTTCCAGGTATGTTTTTGAACTGTTCCAGGCAGCTTTAAAACAATTTCCAGCCATGCATATATATCTGCTTCAGGTTTAAATCTATGGCCTTAGAGCAGGGTGTGGAGCTGCTCCAGAGCTTGGCTGGGATCTTGCAGTGGTGACAGCATGGTCCAGAGCCAGGGCACAGCCATGACCTGCAGCCTGCATGTCCTATGCAGGGATGTGCAGGAAGTGGATTGTGGCTCTGCCCTGGCTTCTTGCAGTGATAACAGTGCGGCCTGTAGCCAGGGCGAAGCTGAGATCAGCTGCTTGCATGCCTCTTCCTGGAGAATGCAGGCTACAGATCGTGGCTCTTCTCTGTCTCTGGACTATGCTGTTACCACCGTAAGATCCCAGCCTGGCCCCAGAACAGCTTCCCACCCTGCTGTGTGTCCTGCCAGCAGGGGCACTGCTGGGGGGGGAGGGGAAGCTGAGGGGGCTATAGCCACCCAAAATTCCCTGTAGCCCCACATATCCATGTGTCCCAGTGGTGCCATTGTCACTGCTGCCTACCCTGCACAGGCAGCTGAGTCCTCCCCACTCCTGCCCACAGCACAGCTCCCCCTCAGCCCTCCAACCAGGAAGAGGCTGGCACTGCGGCTGCCTGCAAGTACTGCTGGGACCAATTTCCACAGAAAACCTGACACCCTGATATCACAGCATGGCTGCTGATGGGGTCTCCATGGAAACTGGCCCCAGCCACACGGTCAGGGGCTGCTGGGAAATGGAGTCCACTGATGACCAGATCTGGCTCGAGGGCTGGAATCTGCCTGACACTGCTTTAGTGAGAACTTGATAGGAACATTTTCCAGTGTGTAGACCATGCCTAAACAACTGACCAAGGCATATAACAGTGTGATTATCAATGTGAGGAAAAAATATGCCATACTTTATTTAATGGGCAATGAAAAAATACTCACTTAGACCCTAAAATAACCAAGTGATGCCTTATTGTACAGTGTGCCTTTAAGGGCTAAACTTCCTAAAGAGTGTCAATTCTTGTAATTGTTATGCACAGCTAGTTGAAGCTGATTGCATAAAAACTTCTGGAAAGCACCTTAACCAATGACTAATCATTCAATGCATATAGTAACAGAAGTCTGAAAAAAAAATGGAAAAGGAAAATTAGGAAGATACTGAATGGAAGAACAGTTCAGTTAAGACCCCTGAAGCTGAAACTCTCTGGAAATATCAAAAGTTACTGGAGAACAAACCATCAATATGCATCTGCAACTAATAAAGAGCTTTATTGCTCACCAGAGCTGGTCCTACAATACAGGATGTATTTACTAACTTTTGGTTAACACAGGCAAAGCAGGCTAGATGCAAAACACAAATAGGGGGAAATAGTGTATCCACATGAATTCACACACTTCTTATAATCACCTAGGGCAGAAGGAAGATAACTGACTTAAGGCTGAAAAGTCAACATTGTAATATTGGGAGTTTAACTGAGTCTTTGACAAGACAGTCAGCTGTGATAGGAATCTGTAAACAAAACAAAACAATCAATTCCCAAAAGAGGAATTTGGGCCAGAGTCAAAGGAGGAGTCGGCACCTCTGAGTTACAAATAGTAGCACTCAATTTTTAGGTGCCTGGAGTGGAATCCAAAGTCCAGGTTTAGGTTCCTAATAAGCAGGGACCTACCAAAATTGTGATTTCACATTTTTTTGTGGAAACCATGATTTTGGGCAGGATCTTAGAAAGGGCGTGGGCTCCACAAAAAAGGATAGGCACCACACTTTTGGCAGGCTCCCTGAAAAAAAATCAAAAAACTTAATCAAAATAAAATGCTGACTCCCTCTGGGGAGCCAGCAGTCCTCATGGCTGCTATGGCCTGGCCACACAGCCCATGGAGTAGGGGAAGGAAGAAGGGGGGCTGCCAGCATAGCAAGATGGCTGCTGTCCCTGCCTTTCATCTCTGATTGGCTGTGAGGGCTGTCATATGACCCTACCCCTCATCGCTAATCAGCAGCAATGGGTGGGGACCCATGATGGGCAGCCCTTGCAACCAATCAGTGGTCAGGGGTAGGGCCACTGGTGGCGCATGTGGGGAATGCTGTGCTCCACCTGCAAAAATGGCTGCCAGCAAAATTGACTGGCACCTACCTTGAGTTTTGTAGCACCCTATTAATAAGCGTTCATGGGAAGAGTTCAGTGCCTTAGAACAGTGATCAAGAACACACTGGTCATCTTAAGCAAACTGAGCAAAGAGTCCTCAGGGGTCATCAATGGGAAATACTAAGCACAACATGCCAGAACCCATGATTTCTCATTCACGGATGAGTGGCTGAACCACATAGCTGGCCTCTCTGTTACTCCTTCTTTTTTGAGCCCACAGATCTTGCATTCCTTTCTGCTTAGTAGTATGCTTTCAACAGGAGTTGATGGGTTTTCCCAGTCAGGGAAGGTCTGAACTCTCTTCTAGGATATGGGAGGTGTGGGTTTGAGTCCCCTCAGGACCCACATCAGTGAGAGACTCAATTCCCTTTTTTTTCCCCACAGAATGTGCCCACATCTCCCATGGTTTCATAGTTTCTAGGGTTGGAAGGGACCTGAACAGATCAAGTTCAACCCCCTGCCCTGAGCAGGAACAAGTGCTGGGATCATAATACCCCAGCCAGATATCTATCCAACCTCCTCTTGAAAACCCCTAAGGTAGGGGAGAGCACCACCTCCCTTGAGAACCCATTCCAGAGCCTGGCAGCCCTAACCGTAAAGTGATGCTTCCTGATATCAAGCCTGAACCTGCTCTCAATC
Organism: Crocodylus siamensis; assembly: GCF_052110815.1. Classification (NCBI taxonomy): domain Eukaryota; kingdom Metazoa; phylum Chordata; order Crocodylia; family Crocodylidae; genus Crocodylus; species Crocodylus siamensis. The sequence goes on along the minus strand of NC_143404.1, from coordinate 31,114,652 downwards.
AATTTGTGGCTGTTATTCCTTGTTATCCCAGGTGGTGCCCAGGGGAACAGAGCCTCACCTATTTTCCTCTGCCCCCCCCGGTGAGTTTATAGACAACCACCAGATCTGCTCTCAGTCTTCTCTTGTGGACGCTGAATAGATTCAGGCCCTTTAGTCTATCTTCGTAGGGCCTGGCCTGCTGCCCCTGATCATGTGAGTGGCCCTCCTCTGGACCCACTCAAGGTTAGCCACATCCCTCTTGAAGTGCAGTGCCCAGAACTAGATGCAGTACTCAACTGCGGCCTGACCAGCGCTGCATAGAGGAGAAAGATCGCCTCCCTGTACCTGCTTGTGATGCATCTGTAGATGCACGACAAGGTGCAGTTAACCTTACTGACTGCTTCCTTACATTGGCGGCTCATGTCCATCCTGGAGTCAACAATGACTCCAAGATCCCTTTCAGCCACTGTGTTGAGAAGGATGTTCTTCAGACTATAGGTAAGCTGCAGGTTCTTTCTCCCTAGATGCAGCATCTTGCACCTGACTGCATTGAATTCCATTCTATTCTCATCCACCCACTTCTGTAATCTATGTAGATCTACTTGTATTCTGTCCCTCCCCACATCTTTGTATCATCAGCTAATTTGGACAACATGCTTTCCATGCCTACCTCAGAGTTGCTGATAAAGTTGTTGAATAGCACAGGCCCAGGGACCGAGCCCTGGGGTACTCCACTGCCCACATCCCTCCAGGTCTGAAAGGACCCATCCACCACCACTCTCAATTTAATCCTCACAATTAAAAACACACCATTTCAATTTTGAGAACTAAGCCCCCGTCATGAGTACAAGCAGCCAGAAAGGCAATAACCATACCAGGTTGGTATAATTGAGTCCCAGCATATGGAACAGCCTGAACAAATAGACTTGCTGCCTCATGATAGCAATACTACTGATATTCCAGGGAGTCCTGCATTTAAAAGAGTCAGAACAGGGCACCTTAGAGACTACCTAATGATTGTTAGAGGGTTTGATTAGTAGGCTGGTTCTACTTGTGCATTATACTACTGTTTAAGCATTACTATTATTACTTTTTGGCTTTGAAAGGAAGATGTGACATTGGAGACTGAACAAGTTGAATTTACAAGTTGAATTTCCTAGATGGAGATTCCGGGCCGGATGCAAAAATCTCTTTCTGTTGTTATCTATAACAAGTTTGATTGGACCCAGTGTAAACTAGATCTCTTGCAAGAAGCTTAAGCACTTACAGTGATCATTGAACAAATATATTCTGGGAAGCTGGATTGGGATGCATTTCTTGAAACTTCCAGTGAGGTCAGGTTAGGTATTTCTAAATTATGTGTTGAAAAGAAACATGAATACCTGCAGTATGTATGTGAGTTCATGGAGTTTTATTTTGATGAATACTAGAGGCCAAACAAGATTCTAAAGATGATTTATGAAGAAACAAGTCACACAAAAATTTTAAGACTGGGTTTGCTGAGGGCATAAAAGTATGGACTGGCTTTGCATCTGGGAGTTTTCAACACATTGCAATCAAATGCTTTGCCAACAAAGCACAAGAGTAACTCTCTTGATCATACAGAAACAGGATAAACTGGGTTGTGATGATGGCTCTGAATTCATTATTATATTCACCCAGACTCAGGGTGTCAGGGTTCCCAAGAGCATCATCCCTAGTGGGTAGAGCTGGGAGTGAGGACTGATGGGGTCACAGGGATGAACTGTGGGTGGGGAGGAAATGACGGCAACCCGAGTTCCAACCAAGGAGTGGGAGCTGAAGTGAAGAGTCCAAAAACTGAACAGGAGGACTAACCAGGGGATCAGGGTCAGGAAGCAAGCTGAGGTCAACCCGAAGTCTGAACACTAAGCCAAAGAGTTAACCAGAAATCAGGGAATCAAGAAACCAGATGAGTTATAGGGACAGGACCTGTGCAAGGACTGAAACCAGTAACTTGTGCAGAATGGCTCAGGTGCTAAAACAATTTGTGAAAAGCAGAACAAAACAGGGAAGGGGGCTGGAGCTCAGCCCTTACTGTATTAACTGTGGCTGACCTAGTTATACAGGCTGTAATACAGGAGCCTTACATGCAGGCTGCAGGGCAGAAGCCTTGAACAAGGGAGGATCCAGAAGGGGTGGTATAGCCTAATCTCACCCCCTTCTGGATCATGCCTTGGGAACAGCAACTGGAAATCTTACGTCCCTGAAGAAGGTAAGAATGTCTCCTTTTTCCCTTCCATGCTCAGTGGTACATGTCCTCCCCTCCTTCCACCAGCTGCTTTTCCCAGTTTCCCCAGATGACCTGGGGGTGTGGAGGGAGGGAGCTCCAGAGCCACTCTTGACCTGCTTCAACCAGGTTGTGCAGGGACCTGGGCTCAGCTGAGGACAGTGGGGGTGGCTGCATTAAGTAGGATCCTTCTCGCTGTCTGATTCCTCTTGGTGTTCTCTGCCAGCCTGGGAGTAGGCACAGGGAAGGGGAAACCTGCCCACATCCACTTCCACCAGTGAAACCCAGCTTCTTGGGCAGCCTGGCTGGAGTAAGGCAGAAGTATCTCTGGAGCTCCTCCCACCCCTGGGTCAGCTAGAGACAGCAGCAGTAGTGGGTCAGGGAAGAGAGAAACTGGAAGGGTAGGAGAAGGGATGTGTTTCTGAGTATAGAAGGGAAGGGAAAGGAAGGGAAAGGGTGCTGAAAGTGGGGTTCAGAGAGATTCTTACCTGGTTCAGGGACTTTGAAAAGTCCCAACTGCTGCTCCCATAACACCGTCTGCCCACCCTGGGATAGGTTCAGGGGAGAGGCTAGGAGCACGGTGCAGCCACCCTTGCAGTACAGGTCGCTGCTACCACAGCCCCCTTTACAAAATCCTTGATCTGCACATGCCCAGACTTGTGCTTTTGCCTCTGCTTTATGTCTCAGTTTTTATTTGCCTTTATGTAACTGTACAGCTATTTACATAAGTCAGTGTCTCTGTTTAATATATCATGAAAGGAGGAGGTTAACAAGGGGTATGACAAGAGCTGTGTGACAATATTCTATGGCCTTTTTTCAAAGCCCAAGAAAGTTGATTGGAGGCCTTCTCATGACTTCAATACACATTGAATCAAGTATCATCTTTCTCTCCCCACTCATACTTACAAATACTCTGGAAAGGACTCACACATCCTACTTGAAGTTAATTCAGCTTGGTCTTTGGCTTGGAAGGAAACAGGTAGGTATTTCTGAGGAAGTTTGGCTAAGTGGCACATATCTGAAATATTTATTGTAAGCACAAAGTGGCTTCACAGTGGATTGCTGGTTGAAATGTGCTTATTTATCAGTTCTCCAAATTCCATTCAATGATCGAATAACAATGTAAATCCCTAAGTGCACTCTATTAATCTCTGGTTAAGAATGAGGATCTCATTTTCTCTCTTGTGCTCAATTCATCTATTTGCCTGTGCTTTTAGGACACACAAAGGTTTCAAATAAAATGCCTAAAGTTGTACATATTTCTTCTTTGAAATAACAGTAACATGAAGAGATTTCATTTTCTAGGGGTTTTAGCTACCAGACTCCAATTGTGCTCAGTAAAAAGAATAGATTAGCAGAAGGGTCACTTATACAATTATATAATGCAAAAGCCAATGACATTGGTAAATTGAAACAATGTCATTTCAACTAACGCTTTAAAAACCTATACACATTTTTCATTAGTTAAAATAGAAGCCTGAAAAGAGTGTTGACAATAACAAGCAATCACGTCACAAAAAGGGGAGATAAAAATATTTTTTAAATTACAAAAAAGCAAAAAATCAATGACTAAGAGCTGACTCCCTATATTTAGGAAATTAATCCACAAAGGCAAGGATTTTTTAATTAAGAGTGGCCTATTTTTTCAATTGAGCTCAGTTCTCAACAATCAATGCACTGGCCATATTAAGCACATAAATTTGACAATTTTGGCTATGGTCCATGAGGTTTTAAATAGAAAGGGAAAGAGGATTTCTCTAGAGAATGGAAATGGCATTAAGACACTTTCCTATGCTGACAAATTTGAATCAAGCTTAGATAAATGGTAGCCATAATATTTCCAGCTGATAGCTCTGATAACTTGTATGTTTAGTTTGAAATAATCTGTTCTTTGGCAGGTATTCTATACTTAAGCTAAGTACAGACAGTCAAAAGCCCTAGGCCGAATCAATTCAATATTCACAAGTTAGTCTATGCTGTGTAGACTGAACCAATAAGCAAGTGAACAGGCATTCACTTTTGATTCTGGAAATTCAGTCACATGCCTGCAGTGGCCCAAGTCAGAAGCATCCTCCCTGCTTGGCTGGAGAAGACAGCTTGGGTCAAGGCTAGCCTGCCCACCCTGTGATGGGAGTCTGAGGGGAAGATGCAAAGCATCCTGGAAGTCTGGGGGATGGTGAGTTAACTTGAATTTGGAGGGGACCTGGGACAGAAGTACAATAAACTGATTAAATTTAAATCAGTTAAGTCTCATATTATATCCATCCAGATTTATCTTAAACTGTTTTTGGCCACTTTGAAAGTAGTTTATGTGAACTGAACTTATCTTGTGTTACAGATTTGAACTGGTTTCTGACCACTTATACCAGTTAATGTGCAGGGAGTTTTGTCCCTGGTTTTGAAGTGAGGGATATTTAGTAAGGTCTCCAAATATGGAAAAAAAAATGGAAGTGATATTAAAGGAGTAGTCTCAGAGTGTTCCCTATTAGAAAATATCTGCGTCACAAGGTTGGCTCCGTTGTTGATAGATTCAACTAAACCAACCGATAGGCACTAATATTAACTACCTATTGTTTCCTTAGTGGTCATTTACGGAGCACAAAATTCACAGATGTAGAAGAAGTTTGCACTGCCATTATTTTGCGCCCTGGTTTTTTTCTGCAATGAACTTACATATGAGCCTAAGAAGAGGACTTTCTCTACATCTCTGTTCAAGAATGATACAATCACTCAACTCTAATTTAAAGCAGTCAACAAAAAGATAGAAAAGGGAAAAGTGGAGATGAACAATCACAATGACATCCTTACATCTCATCAAGTGGAAAACTACAGCATGAATGCAAATTTTAATCAGTAAACTAAGAAATAAAATAACATGTAAAGTCCCAACAGGGTATTTATATAGTTTCTTATGATTTGCTTTTCCTGCTGCATAAGCTTAACACTTTATAACATTATTTTCTTAATTACAAACAAAATGGAAATAGCATTTAATACATTGCTGATATGTTAATTAAAAGCAGAATGCTTTGTAGCCAATATGCAACCAAAGCCAACATGTTTACACCGAACCAGTAAATCCACAAGGCAGAGAAGCAGCTGTGCTTGGAGTCTTTCAGCATATTCTGTTATCACAGTTTGTCAACTTATTTCTTTACATAAGACAAACTCAGAGATTATGATGATTACAGAAGAGAACAATAAGCCTGTCTACATGGTGGTTTAGCAGGATTGAGCTCCAGTGGTAGTGGCTGTGATGTCCCCTGGTGGCTGCAAGGTTCCTGCTTTGTTCTGGCTCTCCAAGTACCACCCTGCTTTTGCCCTCTCACCTGCCACACCTTGTGAAATTATTTGATTGGGAAAAAGGGTCCCAGAGTGACCCAGAGTGAGTCCTTGCCTATTATCAGTCAGTGAGTCCTTCATGACCCCACTGACACTTGTCCTGCCCTCAAACACTAGGTGGTTCCTCCTGGCCTATCCAGCCCCCAGGGCACTAATCATTTTAAGGGCTAATTTCATGGCCTCCAGCCCCGCCCTCCAGCCATGCCCATGCCTTGCAGATGTTATGGATCTTCATCACTTGGATGAGGCACTTTGCCCTCAAGCACCACCTAAGGCCTTAACGCCCTTTGTGGGGCCTCGATCTTCTCAGCTTCCACTCATCTGCTCTTATTAGCATCTTTGCCTGTGCCTGCTGCACCAGACCTTAGCTTATGGCCTCTAGCCGTGGTTCTGCCCTTCTCAGGTACTGGCTGCAGTCTCTTTCTAGGCTTCACCTTCTGCTGGCTTTAGCCTGTTCTGTGTCCTGAGTCCCAGTCCCTGGCAGGGGGCCAAAACAGTCCTGTGCCCCTCTAGCACTACTGGGGCTCCATCTCCTGTGTTAGTCCCAATCCAGTTCACTGGTTTAATTTAAATGAAAATGGTAAGAACTTGCTTAACAACAAAACCTTACCTTCTGGGCAAACATCATGAAAAGAAAAAAGTGCACTACCACTTTAAAAGAAACCTCTGTCCAGAGGTAGACAAACATATATCAGAGCAGCCCTCACACCTGGGCTCTCACTGCTCCCTCCCATTCCACTCTGAGTCGGTGGCGCTTGGGTTTTGTTGTGTTGCATCACGTCCCATCCCGTCTCCTGGGAGCTCTTAACTACAGGAAGTCAAGCTCCAAGTCATATTCCTATTCTCTCCACTGACCTAGAGGCATGTATTTAGGCTTAGTATTCAAAAGCAGGTTAACTTCCAGAAGTGAAGAGGCAACTCTAGCATTTGTCTGCCATTAGGTCATAATGCAAGTCACTGCATTTTAACCAAGATTTTCTCTATATCCAGGGGAAAAATATTTTTCTGCAATCACCTCTACACATGGCCACACAAAGAATATCTTACCCCAAATACAGATTCCAGTTACCAGAACAGAAAGTGTGAACAGCTCCAAGATGTCTATGAGGCAACAGGATCCGTACTTCTAACTTATGCTGCTGGGTTAAGCACCACTACAAAATTATAAAGGCGTAAGTCTATGAGATCCTTCAAGCCGCTGCACATTTATGAAATCTTGTTATGACAAAAGTCTTTGGCCCTTTTTTGACAGGTTATTTATTTTTAATTTTTTCTGATATAAAAATATCCCAGGTATATCATCAAATGGTACTTTTAAGGGGCAGACTGGCCACAGGAGGCAGAGCCCCAGGGAGGAGTCAGTCTGGACTGCCTGGGGAGACAGGACTCTGTCGCACAGATGAGCAGAAGAAACGCTGCACTGTGAGCAACATAAGATAAGTGCCTCAAGCTTTGTTTTGGGGCTACAGCTGGATGAGATTAGCCCCAACAGGGGAGCTGTTGTGTGAGCTTTATGTTTAGGGAGTGGATGCTTGTGCTTTTGATTTATGTTTAAACTGGAAGACCAGGTGCTGCTGTAGGAGAAGGATTGCAGGCCACCAGGTACTATAGAAGCACCCAGCACAGAGCATCCCTCGGCCTGAAGCTCAGTGGACTGTGTAGAGAAGAAACACAAGCATTTTGGAGGGACGACTGTGGCATACCAGAAGACTAAATAGCTGGCAACAGTCTGAGAGGGTGCAAGCTCAGAGACTGTGAGGGGTGTGGCTAGGAGGCCGAGAGGCCCATAGCCTAAGGCAGGGGTCATCAACCAGGGGTACATGCACCCCCGGGGTACTTGGAAAGGGTCTAGGGGGTATGCACAAGTGGGGATGGAGTGCCAACACCCACAACTCTGTGCTGCTGCCTCCCAGGAGCAGGGCCGGGGGGGGCGAGGGCAGAGGCTGCCCTCTGCATGCCGGACGCAGGGGGGGACTTGTACACGGCAGCTGCTGCCACCATCCACCACCCCACGCCTCTGTAGCATGCAAGCTCCCAACCCCCACTCTGGGTCTGGCTGCCACCCCCCTACACACACACTTCACACCATGGGCAGGGTACAGTTGTTTACTCTGCATTTTGCAGGACTTCACAACATTACAGTCACATATTAATATTGTATTGCACTATTATTATGCTGGTTTACAAATGTCTACTGTTTGGTTTCCAAACAACATTTCCAAAGTGAACTATTTCCAAATAAAGCCCTTCACTGCTTTTTTCACATAAGTTTGCAACTCCTTATTAGAGTATTTGGTGCTTCAGTCAAAATTTGCTTTGTCAAGGGCTAGAAATATGTTAGTGTATATATAATAATTTATTGTATAGTGTATATAGAGATAATACATATAGAGAGAGATGTGTGTGTGTGTGTGTGTGTGTGTGTGTGTGTGGATTGAAGGAGAAAAAGTAGTTTTGGTTGGGATTAAATTTATTATAATAAATTAACTGCTTGTAGTTCTTTCCCTGTCATTATAATGGATGGATTGAAGAACATCAGTAGCCTCTCCTCTAAGCTTCTGATTGAATATCCTTGGGAATATTATAACCAAAGTTGCTTAGAAGCATATGGCTACTGTTCATGGGCCCAGCTAAATGCAGAAAGGTGCTTGACCATAAGCTTATTTCTGTTGTTCTTTTAACAGTCTGACCCAAGGAAAATGTTGTTGTTCTCTCAGCTACATTTTAACCACCCATCTCTGCTCTAGGGCTTTAGATAAACACTGAAGAAAAATGACCCTGGAGACATTCTGTCCATACCTCAAGCTGTCTTTTCTTGAGACAACATTTTCTTACCTTTCTCTCTTTCTTTAGTTTTTATCACTCTCACAAAAGAACTAAAAGGGCTAGAAGATCTCACAGGTCATGTTCAGTCTTTGATGGGAATGCTTATGCACGTATGCCTTTTATGCATTGCTGTAAAATATCTGTAGAACTACTGGTTTTAATATATTAACCTCACACTGTGAAGACGAAAGATTGATGCTATACATATAAAAGGGAACCTTACGTACCAAATCTTATTTGTACAAAATGCCTTGAAAACCAGTCTGAAGTATAAAATAAGATGATCTCACAGCTTTATAAAATTGTTCTGTTCAAATGTAGAATAATTTTCAGTCATCTCTTTGTCCTAGCAAAAAAGCTGTGGTTTTCCTATGCTGCAGCATTAAGTTACATGTATGTGTATCATCTGGAAATTGAACTCAAAGCCTCTGGCTGTGGGATGGCACCAAGTAATTGGGCCACATTTGAACATAAAATTTGTAAAAAAGGCCCAGTGTTCCATAATTAGGCTACTGTGCTATCTCTTCCCACTAAATGAAAATAAATATCCTTATTCCATGGACAGGCTAATTGTGTATTAAAGATTTGACGAATCAGAATGTACTGCAAGTGCAGTGATAATTGAGAAGATGCACAATAAAACAGAAACCATGTTTTATTACAGGACTAATTGTATTTTTGATTGCTTTGAGGTCTATGAATAGTATGAATATAATATCTACTAACATTGAAAACTAAACAATTTAATAACATCTTTTCAATTACTGATTTTTTTAATAGCCCAATATGATAACAGTGAAACTGTACTTTCCATTTTAGACCTGTTCCTGTAAATAAAACAGATCAGTTATCACCTAGGGACTTATACCAAGAAGAATTGTATTTCACCTAGTTGACAACCAACACAGTTTGTGTCTGACTCTGAGTTACTAAAGTGTAGGAGGCTCTTCTGTAATATTAATTAAAGCTATTACATATAGCTATTGGAGAAATTAATATTATAGTATATTAATAAAATATCAACTAGATCACAGAAATATCTCACTTTTCACTGTGCAGAATAACAACAGCTTACCCAAAAACAAGGGGTCCTTCCTCCATTTTACAATGTCATACATTGCAAGCCATGATAGCTCTTTTCTCTCGCATATTGTAGCTCTGCACACTGAAGGTGCTTCTTCTCCATCATTATATCACAGATTCTTTTCTACTATAAATCAATCTGAAACAAGCATTTCAAATAGGCTACTGAACAGTCAAATGCTAGTACTTGGTAACTTGTGAATCTGGCCTTGTGTGTCCATCGCAATCTTTTTCAAGCAAAGTTTTTGCCAAATACCTGATCTATAAAAATACATAAGCCAACATTAACTATGTTCCCAGACCTGAAGCTTTAGCAGTTCCCAGTAAATAATTCTATAATTCTAAGTTACTTTTCTTCTCAATGTGTCATTTTTCTCACCTGTAAAATGGGGAGGATTCTGATTTCCTTTGTAACACACTTTAAGATCTTTGTAATGCAATTTGAGATCTTTAAGAGACGTGTTACATATAAGAAATAGATATTATCTTTTACAATATGCTAACTATTGCTTAGCTGTCAGTCCAGTCTTAAATATGCTCTATATTCCTCAAGATGTAAAAATGCAGTCACTGGGTTCATTTGCACACACATAATTAATGCACAGCAATAAACTCTGGAGTAGTTTGAGCTTGAGGAAACTACTCCTGGGTGCAGCAGCTACACATGCTCCCTGGACAGCAGCAATTTGAGCTTGGGTAGAGCAGGCTCAGGTTGGCAGGAAGGGCAGGGTTGTCGGCCCCAGGCTCCAGAAGGTGGCATAGGGCAGCAGAGGAGCTGGCTGGGGATGAGGGTGTTGAAAGTGGGGCTACATGGCAGACAGGAGTCTGGCCCTTAGCTGGCTGGGCTGACCAGGTGCAATTTATGCCCATGGTCAGCATTTAGAGGTGCATTTAATCACAGTACATTACCCTGCCATGATAATACTATCTTATACTGGTGTAAATTAATATCCTGTGGTATTAGTTCAGTACTATTTACAATTACTATGTAATGGAGCCCCTGGCCCAATACTGAGAAGGGGGAGGGAGCCCAGGACGCACTTGACTAACCCAACCCCTTTGAACAGACTTAATGGTAAAAGGCATCTAAATAAGAGGTATATCTACACATTCATTAATGTGCCATAGTTACTGCACATTAAGTTTAGTATTTGGTTAACCAAGTACCAAATCAAAGCACTGCAACTGGCAGTAGTGCATAGTGCTAGTGCATGGGTTTTTAGTGACAGTTAGTGTGCAGTAGCCTAATACTTCTGTGCAGTATCATATTAGCATGGTTTTTGCCTAGCATGCTACTACACAGTGTTATTGGGCTACTGCACAGTTAGCATCTCATGTAGACATGCCCAAGATGGCCAATTGCCACAGGTGTAGGAAGTGTTTGGCAGGGTGGGGTGAAAGTAGAGGGTCAGGTGACTGAGGGAGAGCCTCAAAACCCCAGGGTTTAGCACAGAAGAGGCAGTTAGGCCATAGGAGCCACCAGAGGCACAGCTCTAGGGGAGAGCTGGTCCAGATGGCCTGGAGGCAAGGACTGCGTATAACAGAAGGGTGGAAGAGGCTCTATGTTACAAGTGACATGAGACAAGTACTTTGTACTTTTTGCATTTATGCTTGAGTTTGGCAAGCGTTGTGTCTGAGAGGAGATGTTCATACTTTGATTTACATTTGAACTGAAGGACCAGAATATCTGTAAGAGATAGACTGGAGATGATTAGGAGCAGCAGAGACACTCAGTTTATAGCACTCCTATCTGGGCAGAGCTCTGGGGTGTTGCTTGTGGGCAGCAGCTCAAATACATTGCAACAGGGAGAACTGTGGTGTGTCAGAGGACTGGGTATCTGGCCACATGACCCAGGGAGGGAAATGGGGAGTGTAAACCCTGGGCTGAGTGGCCCAGACCCTGCAGAGGGCTGGGCTGGAGCTGGGGCTCAAGTTCAGACAGAGACCCACCCGAAACCCTGCATCTGCCTCTTGGGGCAGCCTCCCTACAAACCTATAACATCAAATCTTGGCAGGTAAGATAACCGTGAGGGGGCAGGACTCAGACAGCCCAGAAAGTGAGGGTGAGGAGATTGGAGCCCAGTGGCAAGTGGACTGGGAACCTTATAGTGTCAACTTGGAATAGTTCATGTCTAATCTGTACCTTATTTTCTTCTTAGGAACTTTGTTGTTTGTATGGAAAAGTTTAATTTAAAAAGGTTGCAACAGACAACGATGGTATCACATATCATTGCATAGGAGGGATTACAACTTCTGGTCAATACACAATGAGGACTGTCTCTGCATGTTCTGGTAACTGAAATAAAGAGGAAGAAATCACTGCATAGTTTAATTTGTCCTGTGAACACTTCAGTGTTCTGGAGAAAAATGGTCTCTGAGCCAGGTTGTGTGGGAAAACTGGAAAGTAGACTATATTATTTCTACCTGCTGAGAAGAAGCATCTCATTGTTCCTACTTACAGTAAAACTTCCACTGAAGTTAACTGGAGCTTTGTCAGTATAAGGAGGGCAGTACTCAAAACAACGTTTTCAGCATTAAGAATGATAGTTTCTTCCCCTCCCGTCTGATGACTCCTGCCTGACACATGCAGGAGTTCAAATGGTAGATAAAGGGCTTATGACAGAATTAAGCTTACAGACAGATCACAATTACCTGTCCAAGATCCTTTACTTCTAATACTGTAGGCTTAGTTTCCTCCTCTTTCGCCATATGACAGATCCTGCTCTCTACTTTTCCATCTTTTCATAGGATGTGAGCGAGCACATACTACTAAGAACTATGAGAAGCTTATCCTCTTTATGTTATTATTATAATACCAAAAAATTAACCCATTTGAGGTTGGTCACACCAGTTAGGTAAAAAACATCACATTCTATTCTGGAGCTGTGAAGCAGCATAACTGGAAGGGCATGAGAAGGTGCAGAGACTGCAACAATGTGTTACAAGAGAAAAGGTAAGCTTTGGAGTCCTGGGGAGATTCATTCTACTTCACCTTTTTCCCTTGGTCCCCAGTCATGGTAAACATTTTTCCCAGCTACTCATCTGACAGGTCAAAATCCTCCTATCTGACATTACAATTCATTTCCCCAGTTGACTGTGGCTACCTGGCACTGAGATTCCATAGTAAGACTCATTGTTTCTACTTCCAGTAAACCGTTTTATACTAGAGAGAAACGTCTCTGTTGACTGATGAGCTTGTTTCCTTAAATGTTTTTTGGGTTTTCTTTGTGAACACCCTAGGCAGTTTTCCCTTCCCAGAATTGCTCTTCTTTTTATCTTCTCCCCCAACTTTCATCCTCTCATTACATGGAAAAATAATTATTTTCAATTAAATCTCTCTGCTCAAAGAACTTGAAGAGCAACTCATCACTGCACTCCACTAATAGACTTTATTAGTCTTTCAGGCTCTTACAATCCCCAGGGAAGCCACTAACTTTTTAATTCTTTGTTTCACTGCTGTGTTTCATACAGTCCTTTCCCTTTAAACACAGAGTTGCAAATATTAGTCATCTTATTCCAAGCTGAACTGCTCCCCTGTGGAGAGCTGTGCTGTATGCAGTGCAAGTGCCACACAGAGAGACAGCGTGGTGAAATTTATGAATTGGCCTATGCTGTAATGTGCGACACACACAGCCCCTGCCTCGCAGGCATTTTAGATGCACATTCACATAGGGAGAATGTTACATTTAAACCTAGATCCCTTTTACATTGGGCTTAATTTAGGCCCACATTTTCATGTGCTTCTCTGGCCGGATATAACCCAAGAGATTCTTGCCTAACACAATACAAAGAGCTAACATAATAAGTTAGAGTAGTCTGACACTCCTCCATCTCAAACTTACAGGCCAGGGCTGGTGCAAACACCATATGCGTCAGGAAAGTATATTTTTTCCCCGAATCCTATCTCTTAACTTCCTGCTGCTGGCACCTGGGCCTGTGGCTTTAAGCTGCTGATTGCTAGGGACCTACCCAAATCATAGCAGAAATGCACTGCACAGCGACTCCTTTAATTTTGCCTTTATGCCCCCCCCCACACACACTTCTCTCCCTTCCACCCCCATTGCTTGCTGCTGATCAGCCAGGAAACAAAAACTATGGCATATTTAAAACTGCGGTTTTAAATCAGGAGCAAGCAGCAGGGCCACTGGAGCCTGTCTGCCAATCAGGGGTGAGGGCAGGTGGGGAGAGAGCATGGCAAAAAGAGCAAGATGAAAGAAGCCACTGTGCAGCACACTGCCATGATTTTGGTAGGTCTCCATTAACTGCATTTGGTAGGACCCCACTGATTGCACTGCATGCTGGGCAACTGGACTGGGAAATAAGGTCTGAGGAAGGAATAACCTTAAACCATCAGATTACTTCAGACTTGGATGAACCAGATAATTCATCTCTGGCTAATCCAGAGCTGGAACTTGTTGTCACCAGATGTTGTGGAAGCTGACAATTTATCCAGACTCAAAAAGGGACTGGGCAAATTCTTGGAGGAAAGGGGCTTCAAGTAGCTATTGAGCATAGGAACAAGGGATACAGCCTCCGTATTAGAACTTCCTAGACCTTAAATACTGGAGGCTGCAAGTGACATAGGAACCATGGTGTGTGTGTGTGGAGGCGGGGGGAAACCTGGTCATACCCCGTTCACTCTCCCTTTCAGCACTGCTCTCTGTCATTGTGTGACACAGGATACCGGGCAAGATGATCCGATGGTCCAATCCAGTTAATGGCAATTCTTGTGTTCTTATGTTATTTTGGCAGTAGTAAAAATTGTACTCAGGAAGCCCAAAGACCGTGACAGTCTCTGAAACCTATACAGTTGCAAAAAGTGTAATGAGGTAACCAATTTTGTATAATCTGCTTTGCTTTATACATGCATTCAGAAGCAAAGTGACCCATAAAAGGCTACTCTTTTCCAAGAGTTTCTGAAAATCCACATGGAATTCAGCAACTCTGTAGTTTATTTCATCAGACTGACATCATGATTTAATAAGCAGATGTGTTTGTTTGAAATTTCTATCCCTTCTTTTTAAAAGGAAGTTAGTACTTGTTAAAGGCATTAGATTCAAACTAAAGGAAGCAGTCAAAATCCAGTCCTTAATGGCTACAATTTCTACCCAAGAACTGGAAACAAGATTATCGTGGCAATGAGATTCAATGACGTGGAATTTGTTTATGCCATGTCTGAATTTGAACAAATACCTTGAATGAAAATTGTTCTCTATTCTTGCTGGAACAGCTAGCTTTCAGGAACTCATGCATGTGTCTAACCAGCAGGGAGCTGTCTAGCTACGTGAGTGCTCACTTAGTTTACAGCCTTAGTAATAAACAAGGCAATTCCAATTCAAAGTTCATCCTTCTGGATGATTATGGGGATATGTCAAAGTCCCTGAGCAACTCCAGATCCTCTCAACTGAAAAACAGTTTACTTAAGGATAATAATGCCCTGATGTTCAACATGTTGTCTAAGCACAACTTTAATTATTTTATTCAGACCAACGGTTCAAATGCCAAAGTCTCTGCTGATGTAATTCCAGCAAGGGATAATGCCTCAAAATTTCAAATGGTAAGAAACTGTAGATCAGGGAGGGGGAAAAAAACCTAAGGAAAAAAGTAATTTGCTTTTATTGCCAGCTGTCATTAAAAACTTCTTTACGAACTTGGTTCAGCCCAGTAATCTGAAAATTCAAAAGATAAGAAGCACTTCTCTGTAGGAACACACAGCAATATATTTGAAAGGGAAGTTTGAGGGGGTTTGATGTAAATTCTCATCAAAAGCTTCATTCTCAAATACATTTCATGGTTCATTCATGCTGAGAAGCACTTCTTATCTTTTGAACCACTAGACTGCTTGGCTGAACACAATGTGTACATTTTGTTTTTAACTGTTTCAGAGCATCTTACAGGAGACAAAACAACACAATGACTAACTCCTTACACTGATAAGAGATGCATCACATAGCAGAGAGAGTATGTCTCTAAAGGCATATCTAAACTGCAAAATGCAGGTGTGTTCTTAACAAGGATTAAAGTAGCAGTGAAGACAAAAGGGTCAGATCCTTTTGCACCTAAGTGTGATCCTAGTCCACCAAACTCAGTTCCCTTAAAAAAAAAAGTTCATATGCCTATTTTTTTAACCTTAATCTTTAAACTAACAGTATGTACAGAAGTTCTATCTCTCTGGAGAAACGCTTCTGGGAGTGATTTAACCTTGGTTGTGTCCAGGTTATTTTCCTCTTTGAGCTTCCATTTGAAGAGAAAAATCCTGAACATCTGCACATCCATGGTTTCTTCTGTGAGAAGAGCAACTCTATCCAGAGGAATTAAATGTCTGTACAAAGCCTAAGTCACAAAATGGCAGCAAGAGGGAGTCCAATCTGCTTTTCATGTTAACCTTTTCCAGGGACTCAGGAAGGGTGGAGCAGGAACCCATTTTAGCACCTAAGACCAAGTCCAGATGAGCACAGACATGCAGTATGTAGTGTCGCAGACGCACCTGTGGCACCACACACTGCACATGCAGGCATTCCCTATGCTCCCACCTTAAAGTGCAGGGGGTTTTGACTCTGGGAGATCCTAGGGTAAAAAAAACCCACGCCAAAAAAACCAGGGTGGTGTATGTGGTGTAGCATGCGATGCCCAAAACCAGACTGGCTAGCTGGAGCCATGCTCCAGCTGCTGGCCAGGCTTCTTGCCATGGCTGCAACCCTAGGAAGCTCCCAGGACCCCAGGTAAGGCTGCCTGGGCCAGCAAAGTTGCTGGCCCCAGCCTTCCCTACCCCACCCAGAGTAACTGGAGGAACTCACCCTCCTGCTGGCTGACACCAGCCCGGACATAGTGGGGATTACGGAAACGTGGTGGGATGAAATGCATGATTGGGCAGTCAATGTCAAGGGCTATAGGCTGTACAGGAGGGACAGGATAGGAAAGAGGGGTGGGGGTGTGGCACTCTATATTAAGGAGGAATACACATCCTCATTAATTAGCAAGGAGCCAGGGGAGGGGCACTCTGAAGTGCTTTGGGTTAGAGTACAAGGCAGTCGAGGGGAAAGGGACTTAATGGTGGGAGTCTATTACAGACCTCCCAACCAGGGAGAAGAGCTTGACCAGGAATTCTTGGGTCAGCTCACAGAGGTAGTGAAGGCTAAGGATGTGGTTGTCATGGGGGACCTGAATTTCCCAGACATCTGCTGGGAAGAGCAGTCAGCCAGGTCTGACCACTCACGTAGGTTCTTGGCCAGAGTGCAGGACCTCCATCTAACCCAGGAGGTGCACAGCCCCACCGGGGGGATGCCTTGTTGGACCTAGTGCTGGCCACAGGTGATGACCTGGTGAGGGGGCTGCGGGTGCTCAACCACCTGGGCGACAGCGATCATCACCTGCTAGAATTCACCATCCAGCGCAAGGTGGCAAAGGCATGCAGTAAGGCAGCGGCCCTAGATTTTAGGAGGGCAGACTTCAACGAGCTAAGGAGGATAGTTGGAGAAGCGCTGAGGTCCCGGAGGGGAGGGGAGGCAGGTGTCCAAGGAGAGTGGTCGCTCCTTAAGGAGACGATCCTCCAAGCCCAAAGGAAGGTAATCCCAACGAGAATCAAAGGGAGCAGGAGAGCACACAAGCCTCTGTGGCTCACCAAAAGAATCTGGGAATGTCTCCTTGCTACAAAGGAGGCTTATACCCAGTGGAAAGAAGGGGTCATCACCAGGGAGAGCTATTCTGTAGTCGCTTGGGGATGTAGGGGGGCAGTTAGGAAGGCCAAGGCAGAGATGGAACTGGGACTAGCTGCCCAGATTAAGGACAATAAGAAGTCTTTTTTAAATACGTAGGGGGTAAAAAGAAGGTCCCGGGTAATGTGGGGCCCTTGCAGGACGACATGGGTAACTTGGTCGTCACACCAGATGGCAAAGCTAACATGTTTAACGATTTCTTTGCCTCTGTCTTCCTAAGTAGGGACCAGAACAGCCACCTCCCTGCTGGGCCCCCCTCGGGCCCCAGGGGAGGCACACCTGGGCCACGGGTTAGCGAGGATTTAGTTAGGGAGCTTCTGGAGGGGTTGGACATATTCAAGTCAGCCAGCCCGGATGATCTCCACCCTAGAGTTCTAAAGGAACTGGCCGAGGTCATTGCAAGTCCCCTGGCACAACTTTATGAGCACTCGTGGTGCTCTGGTGAGGTACTGGAGGACTGGAAGAGGGCCAACGTGGTCCCCATCTTCAAAAAAGGCAGGAAGGAGGACCCGGGAAACTATAGGCCAGTTAGTCTTACCTCGATCCTAGGCAAGCTGTCTGAGAAAATTATGCTGGCACACATCCAGGAGGGGCCAGCAGGAGACTGCATGCTTAGGGGCAACCAACACGGGTTCATCAGTGGCAGGTCCTGTCAGACCAACCTGGTGGCCTTTTACAATCAGATCACCAGATCATTAGACGCAGGGGTAGCAGTGGATATAATCTTCCTGGACTTCCGGACGGCTTTTGACACTGTCTCTCACCCTGTTCTCATTAAGAAACTGGGGGGCTGTGGTGTAGACACCCATACAGTCAAATGGGTCGCCAACTGGCTGGAGGGCCGCACCCAGAGGGTGGTAGTGGATGGGTCCTTCTCAGCCTGGAAGGACGTGGGCAGTGGGTTCCGCAGGGCTCGGTCCTCGGGCCCCCACTGTTCAACATCTTCATCAGCGATTTGGATGAGGGGGTAAAAAGCACCCTGTTCAAATTTGCTGATGACACTAAGATGTGGGGGGACGTGGGCACGGTAAAAAGGAGGAATAGGATGCAATCAGACCTAGACAGGTTACAGGGGTGGGCAGATGAGAACAGGATGGGTTTCAACACAGACAAGTGCAAGGTGATGCACCTCGGGAGGAACAACCGGCACCATACCTACAGGTTGGGGAACTCCCCTCTTGTCAGCATGGAGGTGGAAAGGGATCTGGGGGTCAACATTGACTCCAAGATGAACATGGGCCAGCAGTGTGGGGAGGCAGTCAGGAAGGCCAACCGCACCTTGGCGTGCATCCACAGATGCATCTCGAGCAGGTCCAAGGAGGTGATCCTTCCCATCTGTGCGGCACTGGCCAGGCCGCAGCTGGAGTATTGCATCCAATTCTGGGCGCTGCACTTCAAGAGGGATGTCGACAGCATGGAGAGGGTCCAGAGGAGGGCCACTCGTATGATCAGGGGACAACAGGGCAGGCCCTATGAGGACAGGCTGCGGGACCTGAACCTGTTCAGCCTCCACAAGAGAAGGCTGAGGGGGGATCTTGTGGCCTGTTATAAACTAGTCAGGGGGGATCAGCAGGCATTGGGGAAGTCACTGTTTCTCCGAGCACCACCAGGAGTGACCAGGAATAACGGTCCCAAGCTGGCAGAGGGTAGGTTTAGGTTAGATATCAGGAGGCGCTACTTCACAGTCAGGGCAGCTAGGATCTGGAACCAGCTTCCAAGAGAAGTGGTGCAGGCTCATACCCTGGGGGTGTTTAAGAGGAGGTTAGATGAACATCTTGCTGGGATCATTTGACCCCAGTACTCTTTCCTGCCATGGCACCAGGTCGGACTAGATGATCTGCTTACGTCCCTTCTGACCCTACAAACTATGAAACTATGAAACTTGTTGTGCACCAGGGTGCATGCACTGGTGTTTCCCAGAGACAAGCAACAGTGGCAGATAACATCTGTGCTCACCTGGACACATTGTTAAAGCTTGGGCTGGGCAATTAAATAATAAAGTAATTAAATCAACCTTTGCACAGATAAAAGGATATTTAACGGTGGCAGGCTCCTCTCAACAGGGTCTTCACCTGCAGCCCAATGCTACCCCACCACTAAAGTAACTAACTGGTAAATCAAGGACACTACAACAATAGAGAGAGAATTAATATATTATCAACAACAGAAAAATGTCAACAATAGCAACTCAATGCAACAACAATCTCAATGATACTAAGCAGTACACAATAAGCAAGCTCAATGAATACCAATATAAGAACCACCTTACCCCAGTCAGAGTCCTAGAGAGCAATGTTTCTCTCTCACTCTGAGAGCCTGTCAGCTGCACCACACACTCAGGCATGGAGAGAATATTGGCCACTCTGGCCTTCACGCAATCATGCAACAAACAACTGCAGGCTCTGGTGCAGACTCTTGTACACTTGCAGGTGCAGTCCCAGACACATCCTCACCACCCAGTCTTTCACTCAGACTCTCCTTGGAATCACTCTCCACTCAAAGCTGGCTTTTGGCTGGCTCAGCCCTCAGGCATAATGCACTACAGCCTCCACGCTGGCCCTCTTTGGCCACTCACACCTCACCGTCCTTGGTCAGGGGCCACCTGCACACACACTTCTTATGGAGAGACACACCATACAGCCAGCCCCTGAGCAGCAGAGACCCAGATCCTTTGGACCTGTCTCCTTTTGTAGGCTCACTCACTGGTCATCTATCAGTTGTTCCAAGTACTAATCACTCATCGGTACACACAGCACTCTATACTTCACACAGCCCTCTTGGCTACTGCACATGACACCTGGCTGTTCTCTCAAAAGTATAAACTTATTTAATTCACAGAGCTTTCCCACTCTTCTGAGGCTCAGTTACACAAGGTTGGAAGACAGCCAATATGGTGTCTATCTTCAAGAAAGGAAGGAAGGAAGATCCAGGGAACTACAGGCCAGTCAGTTTGACCTCAATTTCTGGAAAGAACTTGGAAAAAATTGTCAAAGAAACCATCAACAACAGGCTAATGGAAGGCAACATTCTGAGAGATAGCCAGCATGGTTTGTTGTGGGTAGGTCTTTTCCCAACCAAACTTATTTCCTTCTATGACCAGGTGATGCATCACCTGGACAAAGGAGAAGAGGTGATGTCATATATTTAGAGTTCAAAAAACCTTTTGACGTCTCCCATGATGTCCTCATGGTAAAACTGGGGAACTGCAGCCTCGTCAACTTTACCGTCTGATAGCTGGGGAACTGGCTCCGTGGTTGAACCCAGAGCGTGACAGTCGATGGAACCGAGTCAACATAGTGCATGATGACCAGTGGAATCCCTCAGGGCTCAGTACTCGGACCAGCACTCTTTAATATATTCACAAATGATCTCGATTTGGGTGTCAGAAGCAGACTGGTTAAGTTCGCAAATGACACCAAATTTGGGGGAAGTGCAGTCATGCTGGCAATTTAGGCCAACCTGGAAAAGCTCGCAAAGTGGGTGGATAAAAATCTAATTACATTCAACACGGAGAAATGCAAGGTGCTCCACCTCGGGGGGAAACCCCCCCCACATCATTCTTACAGGCTTAGCAGTGCTACACTCACTAGCACCATGACCAAAAGAGACTTGGGGTTCATGATTGACCACAAGATGAACGTCAGCCACCAATGCAAAACTGCAGCCAGAAAAACAAATAAAACTCTGGCTTGCATCTACCAATGCATCTCAAGCAAGACCCAAAAAGTCCTGCTTTACTTGGCCTTGGTGAGGCTGCAGCTGTAGTACTGCATCCAATTCTGGGCTCCACACTTCAGAAAGGATGTGGAGAAGCTTGAGAGAGTCCAGAGGAGAGCCACGTGCATGATTACAGATCAAGAGAACAGGCCTTATGAGAAGAGGCTGAGAGGCATGGGACTCTTCAGCCTGGAGAAGCGTAGGCTCAGGGGTGACTTGGAGCCAGCCTGTAAGTATATAAGGGGTGTGCATCAGGACCTGGGAGAACATCTGTTCACCAGGGCACCCCAGGGAAAGACAAGGTCTAACAGTTACAAACTGCTGGAAGACTGTTTTAGACTGGATATAAGGAAAAGCTTCTTTACCATCCAAGTCTTCAGAGTATGGAATAGACTCCCCCCAGAGTGGTGCAAACACCTACTCTGGATACCTTTAAGAAATGGTAAAATGGATGTTTATCTTGCTGGAGTGATCTGAGCCCAGCAGACTTCCTGCTCCTTGGGCAGGGGGCTGGATCCGATGATCTTGCAAGGTCCCATCCAGCCCTAATGTCTATGAAATCTATGTCCCTGAATTCAAAAGTAGGTCAACTCTCATTAAAGATGAAGTGTTCACCTGACCTGGAATTTTCCAGCCTTTGCCAGGGGACACTGACTTGAGCACCATCAGCTCCCTAAAAGGTGGACTGAATTTTAGCTGAACATGACTTGGGTTTTAATGTCATCTGCTGAAGTAAAATCTGAGAGGGTGTCCTACATTTAAAGTAAAGAGGCAAACCTTTTTGATATATTGAAATAATACTGCATAGTTGCCCAAAGTTTTTATTTTTGACAAAAGAACAGGATGCAAGAACCAGATGCTAAGGCGAGGGTATTTCTTTTGCTTTCTTTGATAGAACTCATGGTGACTACAACTGTGAGTACTGAAGTTTCAGCCAAAATACAGATGTAAAAAAAAACACCTGCATTCATACTACTGTAATATGTGAATTTATTATTCAGTGTCACACGAATTCATAGGTATAGTGCTTCATAAAGCCCCTTCAGAAAAATTACAGTATTGCTCTCCAAACCCACTGCTCAATTTTGTTGCTCACCATATGAAGCTTTTAAAAAGTGTATATAATTCTGAAGTATATAATTTGGTGTATGTAAATCTGAGTCTTATCCCCTGTACAAGTTCTAGGTTCTCAAACAGATAAAATTCTTGTCTTGGATAATTATGGACATAGCATGCCCAAAGGAGAAATTTTCTGTTAATTTTCAGCAATTATTTTGTGCCTTGATATATGAATGGTCATCTCTACCTTTTTTAAAAATAATCCTAACCATGTCTTTTTTTTATTTCCATGTAAATATGTTTTGAAATCTGCTATCTTCCTTAATAGAATGCTACTAACAATTATGTGAAGTCTAAGAAAATAGCTATCACCTTTCCTCAGTTTTAAATTTGTTGCCCATTGGTTTCATTAAATGTTCCTTTGTTTCAAGGACAACTAGAAGTGACTGGATGACTTTTTATATACCATAATAATATCTTTATTTAAGAAATTTGATGAGCTGCTCAGAAAATTTTTTATGACATATTTAGGAATCAAAACTGACTAGCTTCTTCTCCTGTGGTACTGGTACGTTCAAAGATTCACATTATAGGCATACACAGATGATCCCAGGATAAGATGCATGGCTTACTGTAGGCTGTGTGATTATAAATCAGCTGCTGCTTGTTTAGATGTTCGCTGGTACCAGGAGCCACACAATGAATGCAATCTACATAAGTCAGGTTGGGAGGAGGGGTGGGCACAATCATGATGGGGCACAAGTGGGTCTGTGGGGAGAGGGAGGTGGAGAGGCTGAAAAGAGTCCAGTCAGAGTGAGGGACAGGAAGAAAAAACACAACACCATAGCTGGAGCAAGCATCTGGGCTTTCCCCACCCCAGGTCATGCAATGAAAACGTGTGCAGACATTCAGTAGAGTGGGCTAAACTATTTTTTTCCCCCGCTGTTTTTTTGCACCGGTCTGGAAGCACTGTAATACAAGGTCAATGCATGGAGTGGATGGAGCAAGCTCCGGTTCCACCACGCAACACCGAAAAGAATCTGCTCAATATAGACCTCTGATGGAGGACATATCAGAGACAATCACCTGCCCTGGGGAGCCCGCCTACATGGTCAGGGTGCTTTCCCTGCCAAGGAAAACCACCTGATTGATCATGGTGTCTCCCCTGCCAGGTAAGTACATGGTGCTTCCGTCATACTAGTCTGACGCTAAAAGGCTCCTGACTAAACTATGCCTATGGGCTAACTATGCCTGATCTAACATCATGCACCTCCTCAGGTGAACTAAGTTAGATCAGGCCAGCCATTTTTGCCCAATCTAACCTCCCTGAACATATATAAAGATTGGCCCTTAAGTTCAACTAAACTCTAGTAGGCCAGTTTCTGTAGTTATGCCAATAGAGTATATACATGTCACTGTACAATGAAGTTGGTACAGCACTGTGCTTTAGTATTTCCTTTTGGAAGTACTAGAGCACAGTGTAGTACAGGTGGTTACTGGGCTGTGCGCATGGTGCACGGGTAGACTTCACTGCTATGTTGCTGTAGCAGCATGCTATACTGGGGGAGCGTGCTGCTATGACAATGTAGCTTGCAATTACATGTAGACCCATATGATTGCTACGTCATGGTAACATGCCATATGATGATGTAGCACATGGGTGAAGTATAGATGTGCCCTATGTTTCTCAACTTTCTAGAAAAATAGTTCTGTACAGAGAGCTGACTAACAGAAACACTGGCTCCTCATCAATTAGACAACCATTCATTATTTTTAATACTTTTATCATGTACCCTTTTAATTCTTCTCCTTTCTAAGATAAGCAGTGCTTAATTTTTCAATTACTCTTGATTCAGAAACCTCTCCAAGCTACTAAAATTTTATTGCTTTTCTCCAGGCCACTTCTATTCCTTTATGGATGAGGTGACCAGAACTGAATATAATTGTCAAGGGGAGAGTGTCATTGATTTATATAATGTTATTAAAGTATATTCAATCATTCTAATCACCCCTACTGTAACTTAAAAAAAAAAATTATGCTAAATTGAGGAGTTTTCATTCAGCTTTCCACTGTGACCTAACTTCTTAGTTTTTGGCTGAGTAGTTACTGGTAATTAAGAAATAATGAATATAGACAACAGTAATTCAAGTAGATCTTTTCAGTATACATTACCCTGTGTTTGAAAGCAAGTGAAATTTAGTCTAGACCAGTTTGAGAGATCCTTCTAGGGGTCAGTGGGAAGATTCCAGGAATTAGTTAAAGTTCATAAAGCACAAGTAATGCTCTTTTCTGACTGGGTTCTAGGTGCTCAAGTACTTTCGTGAATGAGTAAAATTGCCAGTTTCTAACTTTAAAAAGGTCAACAGAATCCAGTTCAGGATCACAGTGTAACAATCCTTTAAAGCAATCACATATACACAAAATGTAAAAAATAGAAAAATCTTAATCTTTGCCTTTGGGTAGATGCAGAAGCATACAAATAGAGCATTTCTGTTCAATATGCCCGCATCTTCTAAACCATTTCATTTTGTGTATCAGCAACCTGTGCTTCAAAATGGCAGTGGGAATGCTTTAAAACTTGTTTGACTGGCTTTAGAAAAACCTCCCCCACTGCTCTTTTGAAGCATGGGGACATCAATACATGAAACACGAAGGGCACTTTAATTAGAGCAGCTTTCAGCACCACTCCAATTAAAGTGCCTCTCCTCCCCTCCAGGCATGGCTGGGCAACTCAGACTGGTGGGGTGGTTGGAGCAGCACATGGGAGCGGGGCAGTGGGGGGTGGAGGGGGTTTGCAGGCAGCCAGTAGCAGAGTGAGGTTTGCAGCCAGCCGGGAGCCGGGGGGGGGGGGGGGGTTGCAGCCTTCCCACTCCCGGCCAAAGTACCTGGCTTACTGCAACCCCCCACATGCCCATCGGCTGCAAACCTCACCCTGATCCCGTCTGGCTGCAAACCTGCTCCCCACAATGTAACACTCCACCTGCCCCACCAGTGTGAGTTCACCAGCCGCACCTGCTCCTCTCCCCGCTCCTCCCCCCCACCTCCTCCTGGGGCACATGTAAAAATGCCCTAAGGATCCACATGCATGGGTCTGGACAGAGACATTTGTCCTGTTGAGAAGCCTGCCAAGTACTGAAATGGCTGGTGGTTATAAACAGGAGACATTCCCATGCAGACAATTGAGGCCAGCAGGGGATAGTTAGGAAACAAGCAGCCAGCCCATTCAAGCAATCAAGGCCAGTTGAAATCTGGTCAGTCTGTATGCTTCTCTGACTCCTAACAGAAGCAAAACTCTAGAAGCTTAATGTGATCAAGTTAATGGCCCAGATAATTTCTGCCCCAGAATTTGACATACCTGGCATCTGCAATTACAAGTCCAGTAACATGCATTTAATAACTGAGTCAAAAAGGGGTAACATATGATTTAAAAAACAGTATGTGCAATACCTATATTTAAGAAAGGGTAAAAGTAGTCTGGGTAAATACAGGCCTGTGTATCTGGTCCCAATAGTATGCAAGGCTTTAAAGCGTTTCTTGTTAGAAAGGGTAGTTAAAGATAGAGGTACACAGAAAATAGAATAAAATATAACACATGTTAACTAAAGGTAGATTGTATCAGACTGTCCTTGTAACTTTCCTTATAAGGTAACAGTGTCTAGAAAAAAAAAGAAAGGGGGTGAATCTTCTTTGTTAGGATTTCAGTAACACATTATATACAGTTCCAATGGAGAAACGATTAGTTAAGCTTCCTAAAATGGAGATTAATATATGAAGTGTGAACCAAGACTTTACAGAGGGGGCACAATAATAGAGTGGAGACTAGTCTCAGGATCAGTCTGCAATGGTATTATTTATTTTCATTAAACAACTCTGGCACATAAAATAAGCAAATGTATCATCAGTAAATAAATTTTGTTGATGATCAAAGCTAACTGGCTTTGTCAGTATAGAAAAAGATAAGGATATCATACTGGAAGAACTGTTGACTTTGAGGATTGGAATAATAAAGTAGGATGAAATGCAACAGTATAAAATACAAGGTCATACACTTGGGAACTAACAACAAACTTTTGCAACAACTGGGAGAACATCCATTGGAAGTAACAGAGATTAAGAAGAACACAAGTGTATTTGCTGATCATGAAATGCTTTTGGGCCACCAGTGAGATGCAGCTATGAAAAAATAAAGCTCTGATCCTAGGATGCATCAGGAAAGGCATTTCCAGTAGAGATAGGAATGTACTAATGCCATTGGGTAAGGCCACGAGTGATATCTCATTTGAAAATTTGTACACAATATTCATCTTGAGAAATGTAAAGTGCTCCGCCTCCGGACAAGCAACCCTCAACACAGCTACAGGCTTGGCAGCACCAAACCAAGTAGCACCGTGAATGAAAAGTGTTAGGGTAACAATATAGATTGGGGGTATTGGGGTAACGAGCTAGATTTTGGGGAGTGCTGGGTATGCAGTTAAATAAAAGTTTTTTCTGTGTCTCAGCAAAAGCTGCTGGTCACAAGGCTGGATGATATATTAAAAGCAACTAACTTGGCTAATGCTTAAGCAAGCGGATTCTTAACAAAAGGATAGGGTGCAAAGTGCATGATGTGTTGACTTAAAATAGGATACAGACCAATGGTTATTGTTAGGGGACAAAAGCAGAAATATGGCCTTGGAAATGGTGCTGAAGTCATCCAAAAAACCAGAAAGAACCAGCGAGAAACCACAAGTGACCAAAAGAAGATGGGGGGTTAAAGTCTTATGCATGTGCTCTTAGCAGAGAAGCATGTAAATGAATGAAATGCATAGGCAATACCATGATAAGGAAGCAAACAGTAAACAGAGGTGGAGCTTGAGATGGGAGGAGAAATGGGTGGAACCCAAGGAGGGACATAGGTGGAGTGAATGTTAATATATATGAACCAAGGTGTATAAAATGTGAAAAGAACTAATGTTCAGGGCTGCTCCCCTGGTTGCATGGGCTGTGTGTCTGTGAGGGAGCTTGCCTGAAACTGTCTCCATGCTGAATAAAGTTGTTGTGAGCAATGTGTGCTGGTTTTTGCTCCCTGCTTGCTCTGCCTAATGAGTACCAGGATCCATGAACAATTGGACCGTTGTCTCCCTAGTCGTTGGGTGCCGCATGGAGTCAGGGTCTAACAAAGAGGACCTGGGGGTAATAACAGACCACAATACAACTATCAGCCAGCAGTGTGTTGCTGTAGCCAACAGGGTAAATAATACTCTGACATGCATCAGTCGATGCATCTGCAGCAAAACCAAGGAGGTGATTCTTCCACTCTACTCAGCACCGGTGAGACCACAGCTGGAGTACTGCATCCAGTTCTGGACAACACACTTTAACAAGGATGTGGACAAGTTTGAGAGAGTCCAAAGAAGAGCCACTCATATGATCAGAGTCTTACATGGCAAGCCATATGAGGAAAGGCTGAGGGACCTGGGACTCTTCAGCCTAAGGAAAAGAAGGCTGAGAGGCGTCCTGGTAGCAGCTTACTACTACACTAGGGGAGTACATCAAGGGCTCAGCGAGCAACTGTTCACCAGGGCACCCGAGGGGAAAACCAGAAGTAATGGCCACAAACGCCTAGAAGATCGATTCAGGATCAATATTAGGAAAAACGTCTTCACATTCAGGGTGTCCAGACTGTGGAATAAGCTCCCTCCAGAGGTGGTGCAGTCAACTACCCTGGAAATCTTCAAGAAGAGACTAGACAGCTACCTTGCTGAGGTCCCCTGACTCCCAGTTATCTTCCTGCTTGGTGCAGGGGGCTGGAACTGATGATCTTCCAAGGTCCCTTCCAGCATTACACTCTATCCATCTACATCCCATGTTCAAGGAAGAGTATTTCAAATTGGAATAGGTGCAAAGAAGAGTAACTAGGATTATCTGGGGAAAGGAAATCCCACCCTTCAAGAGGAAGAGAAATTAGCTTAGCTTGTTTAGCCTATAAAAAAAAATCAAGGCTGAGAAAGGATGGGATTGTTCTTCTGTCAAAATTGTCCTGGAGTTTACCCTGATCTTTTTTTTTTATATAGAGCAAATTCATCATGAATAAAATTAAGCAGGAAATTAGAAAAATGTCTCTAACTATGAGAGTCTAACAATCGGATTCTGGAGCAGTTTTCCAATCACAGCAGTAAAGAAAAAAGATACATAACTGCTACAAAGATGAAGCTCAAAAAGTTTATGAAAAGGAGTACATGATGTAAGACCTATGATAGCAGAGGACTAGACTTGATGGCAGGGGGTTCTTGCAGCCCTGTGTTCCTGTGGGTGGTCAGTCTGGATCATATAGCACATGGCTGGAGTTGCCTGCCTGCTGTTGGTATACAGTATATTGTTGGTATAAAGTTACTGTTGGTATACAGTAAAGACTAATTCAGAAAAAACATAACAGATGGTGATAGCCTTGCAATCATGCTGTGATGCTGAAAAGGCTGAACTGCAGAATATAAACACTCCTACAGGTAAAAAAGAAAGAACATTTTTGAAGGATGAAGAGGCACCAGTATTAGGAATCTTGATGAGAGGCATTTGCAGATTTTGCCACTCATAACAAACTGTGAGATAAAATTCAGGATAATTTTGAAAGCTGTTGAGGTATATGAAGATCCTTGCTTTTGTCTATTAAAAATAAGAAATAGAACATTTGTTTACAAGTAGTCCTGAATCAATAAGTGCAAACTGGGTACAAGATAAAGGCAATAAACATTATGTAACTGTTTTCATATTGTTCTGAAACAACACATTTGTACTCTCCAGCTTGTATATAGTACTTTATGAAAATGTGGTAAGAAATTACGAGACAAGCAAAAGTGTTATTTCCTCAATGCGATAGTTCTACTTCAATATTTCTTCATCTGTCTAAATAATACAGTTTCCTGTGTCCTCAGTGGAAAAAGGCACTGCTTCCTTTTGTTTCCTAATTGTTCCTCAGGAATAATAGCGCCTCCCTTTCCATCCTCCTTAGCTCATTGAATTTTATTCATAGATGTTTAGGATTGTGAATCCAAAAAGATGACAAAGCCAGTATGGAAATACAAATTGCCTTAGCGAGGGACTAACGTTAGAGGGATGGGGGTGAGGAGGGGAACACAACTAGGTTACAGAGAATATAATGTTAGCCAACTGAGTACTAAATATAATGACAGATCAACAACTGAGTAGTCCTGTGTTGTATGAAAGGCTTTAGATGCTAATAATAAAAGATTTAGCCAGTGTACAGAGGAAGATTATGCATAGCTAACTCATGTGCTTGAGAGTCCTTGAACACTTATCATCCACTTTGTTGGAGAGCAATGATTCACACATTTTTTTTCTGAAGAAACCCTTAAGTAGAACTCCTCAGTATGCTGCAGTCTAAATGACACACCCAAAGACTACTGTGACAAGAAAATGTGCAACCTTTAAATGTATGAAAGATGGGGAAAAAAGGCTATTAATCATCACCACCAGAACTTAGGTCTTCATCTTCAGACGACTGTCAAAATAATTTCTGAAAAAACCTATTAGCCTTTAATTCTTACAAATATGGTCATTTTATTACCATATCATAGTTTCATATTTGTTAGGGGCTGGAAGGGACCTTATAGATCATTGGGTCCAGCTGCCCTGAATGTGGGCAGGAAAGATTGCTGGATTCAAATAATTCCAGCACAATGGGGGTTAAGACATTTTTTGAAGATCGCCAGGGTGGATGACTGTACCCCTCCTGGGGGGAGCCTGTCCCAAACCTTTGGCACTTGGCTTATAAAGATATTTTTCCTTATGTCTAGCCTGAAGCGATCTTCAATCAGTTTGTGCCCTTTATCTCTTGTCCTTCCCTAGGGGGCATTAGTGACTAGCTGCTCCCCCAAACCCTGATGTACACCCCTGATATACTTGTAGGCTGCAACCAAGTCCCCACTGAGTCTTCTCTTCTCCAGGCTGAACAATCTCAAGTCCCTCAGACTCTCTTCATATGTCTTGGTCTCCAGGCCTCTAATCATGCACGTGGCCCTCCTCTGGACTCTCTTAAGCTTCTCCACATCCTTCTTAAAGTGTGGTGCCCAGAACTGGATGCAGTACTCCAACTGCTGTCTCGCCAAGGCCAAGTAATGCATGAGGATGACATCCTTTACCTTGCTTGAGATGCCTCAGTGAATGCATGCCAGTGTTTGGTTAGCTCTGTCAGCTATGGCATCATACTGATGGCTCATGTTCATTTTGTTGTCAATCATGACACCCCAGTCTCATTCAGTTGTGGCGCTGGCAAGCAGAGCACTGCTGAGCCTGTAGTGTGTTGTGGATTATTTATCCTCAGCTGGAACACTTTACATTTCACTGTATTAAATGACATCAAGTTGAGGTCTTCCCACTTCATGAGCCTGTCCAGATCGGCCTGTATTGCCAGCCTGTCTTCAAGCATGACAATTGTCTTTGATAGCTTGGTGTCATCAGTGAACTTCGCCAGATTGCTTGAAATACCTGAATCCAAACCATTAATGAACATGTTGATTAGCACTGGTCCAAGTACTGACCCTTGAAGGATGCCACTGGTCACCCTCCACCATGACAACTCAGTTCCATCAATCGGTATCCTTTGAATCCTACCACAGAGCCAGTTAACTAGCCACTGGACCGTGAAGTAGTTGAGGCCACATTTTCCCAATTTGGCCATGAGGACATTGTCAAAGGCCTTTTTGAAGTCCAAGTATATGACATCAACCTCATTTCCTCTATCCAGGTGGCAAGTAACCTGATCGTAGAAGGAAATGAGGTTGGTCTGGCGTGGCCTGCCCATGATGAAGCCATGTTGGCTACCCTTCAGAATACTGCCTTCAGTTAGCTTGTGTGTGATGGTTTATTTGATCATTTTCTCCAGGATTTTACCTGGGATTGAGGTCAAACTGACTGGCCTGTAGTTTCCTTGGTCCTCCCTTCTCCAAGAGCCTCTGCAAACAGGCAGCTCTACATAGGATATACAAGCTCATACCTAACCTTCCTCACCACAAACTGTAATAAAAGAACATTAAAGGTTGCTAAGTCAAGCACTCAGAATGCAAGGATTAAAGATTCTCTGCTCACCAGTAGTCCTCCTTGCAAGCTGAACAATTCTGATTTGGTTCTCTGGAACTAGACTTTTTTCAAAAATTTTAATCTGAGGGGAAAAAATAGGTTTTGGGGTGTCTATATTCATCTGGGACATTTTTTCATAACCTTGCATTTTTTTTCATGCCACCTAAAGATCAAAAGCAGATTCCATTTATGAATGCTGCACCTAATACAATCTGTAAGGTTTGTATACAGAGGAAGAATATAAGTTTACATGTTTGCCCTCGAGGGACTGTTCCATTTGGGGTTTATGAATCTGACAGATGTGCCAGTCAGTAGATGTGTACTGCCTGAACTAGCTGCACAGATAATCAGAAAAACCTTTCAGCGACTCAGTTCAACCACTTAAGCAGCATATGTACATTATTCTTAATAATGAAGGTCCAGGTTTAAAATCCATTTTTGACTAATTACATAGAGTAATTCCTTTCTTGTTTGCTTGGATAGCTTTCCCTACAGCTGCTTGGTTTTTCTAGGTAATCCTTTCAATAGCATTTTGGTGGGACTTTATCCTACAGTCACCAGAAAATAGGAGTGGTCATGCTTGATAGCAAATTGATACCATGGTTTACAGAAGGCAGGAGCCAGAAGTATGCACAGATTCCTTT
The DNA here is from genome assembly GCF_052110815.1 of Crocodylus siamensis. Classification (NCBI taxonomy): domain Eukaryota; kingdom Metazoa; phylum Chordata; order Crocodylia; family Crocodylidae; genus Crocodylus; species Crocodylus siamensis. Next base: position 31,082,963 of record NC_143404.1, on the reverse strand, counting down.
CTACTTTTAGCAAAAAGGAAAGTTCTCTTTCTTTCTCCTATTGCTGATTTGGGTAACAATTGCATTTTCTTCTTAACAGGTGAATTGGGAGCTCCTTTCTCCTTTCAGTCTATTTTAACTATAATCAATACTGCATTTACCAGGCTAAAATATTCAGTTAATGTTCATCTCTAGGACCAAATATTTTTCTGTTGTCTTTCATGGATCCAATGGAGGCTTTATATAATAGGCAAACATTACAAAAGGGACTGAGTCAGAAGTGACAGACATTTCATAGCTTATGTATCATTAAAATTCAATAGTATTTTTCGCTAAAGGATACAGGATTCAAATTAATTGGGTGCTTCTCAAAGATTTACCCATTTCTACACATATTTTTTCAACACTGAAGAATTGATTCTGGGAATGATATTACAATTAGGAATGCTCAAATGGCACACCAGTTAGTATAAACCAGACAGCTAAGCAAATCTCATCTAATTGCTAAAGAAGTAAAAATATTGCTATTAAGTAAATTTGTGCTTAGCAATTTCGTGGTATCTATTGTACTAAAAGTAATTATTTCATTTAGTTGAGAGAACCTATCCAAAAATTGCTCTGCATTTCATATATTCACATCTGCTGGCTTGAGTCTCCAGCAAAGAATTTCATACTTAGAAAATTCCACTGCATTCATTAGTTTGCAAATGTCTTTTCACTTCATATTTCATTCATGGGGAGAGCACTTCTACACAGATCTTCTACCATGTTTGTTGAAATTCTGTGATAACAACTGGTAAATTTCAAAAGGTTTAGAGTTATGGTTTATTTCTCTTAAATAAAGTCTAGATGCTTATGTGAGGCCCGAGTTTGTAAATCTAGTTGGGAATCATTCAACTGTGTTTTTCCCCAAATTTTAAATAAAGTTGTAGGTATCCTGTTTATTCTGGACATCACACCATCAGGTTGCTTGAGGCTGAAATCCAGGGTTGTTATGATCAATGTCTTACCCCACAGATACATTCTGTACCGCACATAAACATGGCCATGAAATCTTTCTGGTGATACCAAAGCTAGCATCCTCCAAAATCAGAGGCCCATCACTTTTCAAGATTTTTTTGGTTTGACCTTTTTTTAAAATAATTTTCCCCCCAGCATTCTGTCTGTCTTAAAGAATGCATATTCTTTTAAGTCTCTCCTATTTCTGGGCCAATTTCACTAATATACAACTTCAGTAGAATAACTGTGCAGACTTTCCACAAGCAATCAAATCTGCCCCCCTGGGCCATGTCCAGATAAACAGGAACATGCGTTTCCATGGGGACAAGCAGCAGCAGCACACCTTGTGCCACTGCCATTTGTCCCTGGGGAATGTCTGTGCTATGTGTGCTCCAGCATGTAGCAGGTTACCCCAAGTGGGGTGGGGGCGGCTGGGGCCAGCAACTGTTCTGGCCCCAGAAGCCTTACCTGAGGTCCTAGGGGCCTCACAAAGCTGCAGCCACGGCGCTCCTGCAACAGAAAGTCTGACTAGCAGCTGGAATGTGGCTCTGGTCAGCTAGGCTGGAGCATGCTGCAAAGTAGTAGTGCAGGAAACACCTGCATGTGCAGCGTGTGGCGCCACAGACGGGTCTGTGGTGCCACGTAGTGCACATCTGTGCTTGTCTGAACGTGGTCCTGGGGTTCAGAGTAGTACTCAGTCCATCTTCTTGTAAACCTGCTTAGCAAAGTTTTGTCTCCCTACCTGTTCCCAAGATTCCTACTTTATAGTGCACAATGACCGTCAGTGGGTCTATCTTTTAGAGCATTTGAGGATTTTCTCCCCAAATCCTATGTAAGATGGAAGAAATGGCCAGGCTGCATCCTTAAATAGAACAAGTAACTGATCAAAACAATAGAATATGTACAGGATTCTAAATTTAGAGGAGCATAGTATACATTTCAGAAGTTTTTCTTTAATAGCTTATGCTCACAAGCTCGGTACCATCTGGCAAAACCAATCAGATGCATCTGTATGCATTTCCCATGTATAAAATTATAACTGTAGGGCTCTCACAGTTGTCTCCTGGAATATGCTTTTTTGGTAAGACAATTCTGAACTGCAGAGGACTTCAGTAGTGTACTTCCACTGCCCACTCACCTTCACCATAGCCAAGAGAGAAAAAGAACACATGATATAAGTATTAAAAGTAATTATCGAATTTTTACAAACCCCAACTATGCTGATCATTACTTTTTTTTTTAGTATGCACTGCAGTGCAATAATGAATCCATGCAGTATTCATGAGGGTAGCAGATGAGATGCTTGCATTCTCTGACTGAGAAGCTCATAAATGTCAAGCTTCACTTCCTATAAGGATAGGTTAGCTTCCTGACTTTACAGCTAAACAAGAAAGCATTCTGTATACAGTCTTTCTTTCTCTCTCTCTCTCACACGCACACAAATATACACTTTATACATTCGGTTGCATACATATAGCCCAAAGACAACAATGCCTCAGAGACCAATATGAAGTCCTGGAGCTTTAGAATTCATTCTGACCTGGAACATCTTCACTAAGCTTCAAATTTTATTCAGTAGAAGTTTCTCTGATGAGCAGAAAATTCCCTGAAGGCTAACTTGGATTCCAGGACTCCCAGGCTGTATATGCTAACTAAACAACCTGCTTATTTATGCAGATGTGAAATACTGCTCCCAAATGTCCCTGTACCAACATGACACTGTTTTTTCCCTCTCTGTAGATTAAGTGTAACCTTTCCTTCTTGAGGTTCAAGAAAGTTTATCTAAGGATCCTCTCAATTCCTCTTCCTTTGAAGTGTCAGAAGAACATCAAGGGCATTTTTAGTTTCATGAGTGGGAGGAGCTTTAATTAAAGAGGCTCCAAGAGCTGCTCTAATTAAAGTGCCTGGAGCATCTTGTGTATCAGCATCCCCACGCTTCAAAATCAGTGTCCCTGTGCTTCAGCGCTCCCAGTGTCCCCCAAAGTTCCTATATCAACAGGGCATTTCTAACTTTACATAGACACTTGAAACAGTGTATTCACTAACAGCACGTGGAACCTTTCACAGTGCACAGCAACACAACATCACAGTTTAAGGCTGGAAGGCAAAAATGATGCATCTAATTTGAAAAATGCATAGGAAGCCAGTGACAGGAAAAAGGTAGCAATGTAATTTGATGATACCAGTGCTACCACTATTTTTGCCAAATATGTTTAGTAAACAGATTGGTGAGGTCCTCTAGTTCATGTGTTTTCCAGAGGACCAAATTTCAAGTAGTAAAGTGCCCAGTAATATTAAGCAGAAACACTGTACCCTGTCAGTACAGAACCACGTACATTAAGGCCGCTCTAATGCACTGTAATTACAATGCTTCAGAGTGTGGTAATTATCGCTTTCAGCAGACTCCAGCATCACGTGTATCAGTGTCCCCACATTGAAAAATGAAGGCAGGGGTGATTTAACTAATGCTCGTTTAATGTGCTTTAGTTAAGTGCCCCGTCACCATTTTTCAGAGTGGGGACACTGAAGCTCCAGGCACTTCAATGAGAGCAGCTTTTGGAGCCGCTCTCATTAAAGCGCCACCCGCATCCCAGAGCATGTGTATAAATGCCTTTTCTCTTTTTATTTTGTACTCTTCCACCCCACATAACAAATAAAAGCTAAACAAAAACTACAGGCTGAAATACTGGGATACATTGATTCACAGAAGTTTCCAGTTCTACAATACTGCCACAGAGAGAAGTAGATGCATTACCCAGCTCTGAATTTAAGCTAGCATCTCATCTGTCAAAATGGAAGAGAGAAACTGTATAATGAAAGTTTAGAGTATATTTTCTTCTCAATAAGCTATTAGTGCTAACGGGAAATGCACTTAGAGAGAAGAGAATATACCCTCTATGTATTTAATGATGAAGTGCCCAGGTCAGCACTAAATCTTGCACATTTTCTATGCTCCTCAGTGTCACATTTTCACACACTAATTTAAAAAGTGGTAAATTATATTGCTGACCTTAGTTAATTGCTGTCAGTGAAACAGTGTAATAGCCAGAAGGGGACTGCATCATAACATACTTTACTTGAACTGCCATTTTCTAAAAGCTGAAATTACAGAATATTCTAGAAACTTTAAAAAATGCAGTAAGATACCTCACATATTGCTTTTTGAATGCAGCTAATTATTGGTCAGAAGGTTCACACACCCTTGCTTCAGTGACCATTTGTTTTCTACCAACTGGTTAAAACTCTGACTTTACCACTTTGATTTGGTATTCCATGAACAGAAATCAGCTCTCAGAGGATATGTCCACATTAAGAAAAGGAAACATGCAGTGTATCTAATTACACTGAGTGCATCTACACATGATAGTAATGAAACACAATACACTCTGGTGCCGTTCATGCTGGATTTTATTGCTTCCAGGTGCAGCATTTACACGTGCATCTGGGACCACACAGCACCCTGAGCCGGGGAGGCAAAGCCCTGGTTGGCAAGAGGTCCAGGAGGTCACCCTGCCAGCCTGGAGCTGCTCCCCCCCTCCCCTCCCAGCCCACCCTTGCTCGATGTGCCACAGAGGGGCTGGCTGGGGCATGAGGCTGCTACAGTGTGAGACTCACCAGCAGGCAGCCTCCGCGTTGTAGCACTCTCATGCCCCAGCCAGCCCCAGTTACTGTGTACACGCGCATTGTGGCAGAGTAAAAAACTCTGCTGGAGAGTAGCACTTGTGTTGGGTGGTACTATTCTATGGCAGAGTTAATTAGTTTACTCTGGCCTAATAGCTCAGTGCATGTAGCCAGTGACACTTCACCACAGAGCTAATTAGTCAACTCCATGGTAAATCATCTCACGCAGAGGGACCCACTGTTACTAACCTGCTCCCTGCCATGATGTTATGGGTCAGCAGGGAAGACATAGCCATCTACATCGGGTACAAACTGCTCCCAGCAAGCAAGCACGAAATGTGGATATGGAAGGGAATTTGCAAAACACTACACTGACTCCCCCTATTGGTTACAAAATGAACTGAGGTCCAAATCCTGCACCAAATGTGAAAGTATAGGGCCCAGCTTTGGAATGGAAAGTTTTCTCTATTAGGCATCTTCACACGCTTAGGAGCCTTTACCCATGCTCCTCCACTAGCTCCTCCATACTTCAGAGACAGTTTCTACTGTAAAAAGAGGAGCTGGTGAAATGCTGGAGGGGTTCTAGGAAGGAGAACTAGCTTTCTGGTGTAGTGTCATAAACAACTCGCCACCTTGCCATCACAGAGTATACTCCAATGAAATGAGGTGAAGCCTTCACTGGTCATTATAATTTCCTCATGGTTATTAATAAATTTAGGGCAAAAAAATTGTGACAGGAATGACCCTTCCATCTATCTCAATTCACTACTAAGCCTGGGAAAAAGGTGAGGGGCAGTGAATCATGACAGGATAGACTGCCCAATTTATCAGAAATTGCTGCCCCCAGCACTAGGGAAGGAGAGCAAGGTGTTGAGCAGCAAAACAGTGACAGAAATCACTCCTTAATATCATAATTTGCTATCTCTGAACAAGTGAAGGTAAAAAGTAAGGGGCAGCAGATGAATACAAGCCAGCAAATGTAGCAGCTTGATGTCAAGTTTTGCTACTTGTGGCAAACTGTGATAAGGAGCAGTCTGTTCCTTCCTCTCTCTTATAACCCATTGGTGTCGGCTGCATTCGCTGGGGGAGTAAACTGGACAATCCGGAGCTCTGGAGGCGAGGCAGGGGCCAAGTTTGATTCCACCTACTAGCCACAAAGACTTTCATCATAAGGGCATCAGCACCCACTTGTGGTTCTGCTCCACTTTGCTCAAATCCCTGAACAACTGTCAAGTACAGAACGGGGTGATCTTCCTTTTCATAGCTTTTTGGGACTGGATCTTATGGGCAAGATGATGGTGTACTGCAAAGGAGACGTCAAAGTGGATATTCAGGACTTGTACAGGGTGGAATAGAAGCCGTATTTAAATTCACAGAGAGGCCTAATAGGTGGGCCCGGGTACAAAGCCCTCCTGAGAGCTCAGAGACATATCGCGCTCCCTATCACCATAGCACAGCAACATCCCTGTTATCTGATATGCCACAAGCTGGATGCTCTATTAAGTGGAATTTCTGGTAGATCGGTCGGATGGACATGGTGAGGGGGCTGGGGTGGGAAAGTTCATATGCAATGGTTGCTGCTGCCACCACCCACCACCCTGCACTGTTGCTGCTCCATGTGAAGCCCTGCCCACCCCCACCCCCTGCTGCTCTACGTGCAGTCACTGCCGCTGCCATCCCCTCCATCCTCCCGCATCCCCCTCCCCCCCCACTCAGTGTTATCTGCCTCAGATAACTGGAATTTTTACCTAACCGGCACCTGGTGCTCCCCACTCATGCTGGATAACAGGGATTTTACTATATTTCAAAAACATAACCTGGACCTGTGGCACAAAAACACTTACTTCCTCTGTGACAAAATTATGCCAACAAAATTACTTTTTTTTTTTTAATAAACCAACCAATGAGCGTGCCAAAAAACCTTTCCAAGAGACCTCCTGGCTCTTATAGTTATTACACAAGGTATGGCTTTGTACCTTAGTATTTAATATATGCATGGAACTGCAACTCTGGCAAACTCCACAGTTGTAGGCCATTAATCAATGGTCCAAGGTAATGCCTCACAGAGTATCAACTCCTGATTTACTAGTGAATCAGGCTTTTTCAAAGACCTGTCTAATTTTCCACATTAGAAAATGAGTTCTATCTAATTTGGTGGGGTTACTATTAATCTGTATACCTATAGGAAAGTACCTACCTAAATCGTGGAGGAAGTTCACAGTGCAGTGACTCCTTTAATTTCGCTCTTTCCACTGTATGCCCCTCTTCCCCTCCATCCCTCCCCCCAGCCACTGAGTGGCAGAAAGGCAAAAACTGTGGCACTGATTGCCTCTCAGCCGCTCAGAGGCAGGGGGAGGGGGACGGGCATACAGCAGGAGAAGTATAAGATTAAATGCATCAATGTGCCTTGAACATCAGCCATGATTTAAGTAGGTCCCTAGCCACAGGCCTCCAGAGGGAGAACCAGAGGAAGCTGAAGAATCAAACTAAAAAACATACTAAGGCTGTGTATGAAGGATAAATGTCAAGTGAAATAAGTAATGCAGATTTCAACAGTGCCTAAAAATATAAATACAAATGTTGGACTAATAAGAAATAGAACCTTTGCACACAAAACCCTAAAGAGTGCTCAAGTATTATCCCCCATGTGATAGTTTTTAAAAGCTGCAAGTTGGAGAAATAAATGGAATATTAAAATATGCAATTTTTCCAGGAAAAAAAAAGAAATATTCCTCAAATAATCCTATACCTTCTGAGTCCTCTTATCGTATACTAAACTAGTTTTGCATACTCACTCAGTGCCAGAACATGATTTGTTTCATGAACATTAACTCAATATTCTGCCTATTCTCCACAGATATTGTGCTGGGGTAGGATTGCTGTGATGGTGTTTTGCTACTTATGACATAGATATAAATATGACATCACTTCACCAACTGAATTTGGCTCCCAAAGTAGTTCTATGCAAACAAAATTGTAATTTGCACATGCAGTAACTACCTGAGGATAAGAGAAGTGCACAAACACTAGGAGCCACAGACTAAGTTTAGTTTCACTCAGACCCTCGTTCTACAGAGCAATAATGTGAAGCAGCTGAAGAGAGTAAACTAGCAGAGCAGAGTTATTTGTTAACTCTTGGCCTATCAAGTGCTGCCTCCCCAAAATAAATCAAGACTGCTTGATTTCACTTCCCTCATTGATACATGTATAAAATGTTTTCATTTTAGTGGGAATTTATATTGGTCTACCGCAGGCCAAAATTGGTTTCTTGGAGGCTAAAGCTTTCTGGTTGCCTGGCTCACTTGCCAAGTTTCTGTTTTCATGCAAGCTTTAAAAAAAATCAACAGTTGCCAGCTGGTGTCACACATTTACATTGATTTCTCTTATTTTAAAACCAGGGAAAAGTTCCAGCTACCATCACAAAGTAATTGTTACAAAACGTAATAGCTATAAAGATTATTTAATATCAAGCTGGCCCTCAAAAAACATCATTTACTAGCTAGCAGCAGCTGAAGCTGGTGGCCAAAGTTTATTTGAAAAAGAAGCATCACAGATTTATCCCAAGACTAAGCTACTTTTGGGGATTCATGGTGTGGCATGTATAGATGTTCTCCTAAACTACGTTTATTCATGTGGTGTTTCGTCTCTAATGGTAGCTAGTGCAAAGCTGTTTTGAGTGTTATTGTTCTCATAATCAGATGTGTTACAGTATTTGATATAAATCTGGTTCTGATGCATCTTTATAGTTCAGCCAAGTTGCTTAGTAAGGCACTGATTGGGTATGTACAAGTGTTGCATGTAGATTGGTTAGCGCAATCTAAATTGCCGGTTGTGCAAGCATTCACATAGCTTAGGTCACCTTTAAAATGGTGCATCAAGTCTAAAGTTAGTTCTTGTCAGACTTAAGCTAATTTTTAGATCAGCATGGGATCAAAATGATCCAGCAAGGGTAACTCAGCCAAGTGAATGCTTGCATGCATTCACAGCACAGCCGTGGGAAAGTCCAGTTACTCTCCAGCCCCAACCCTACAGACCTGCCAGCCCTTGCTTCCCCCAACTTACCTACCTGTGTCTTCTCCTGGCAAGCAGCAAATGCTTGCCTGCAGGAATCCCAGCTCAGATTCAGTCAGTTTAAATTCAAACTTAACTTTAAGCCACCTGAGCCTGGTCCCACAAACACTTGTTTCTACCCAGAGAAGAGATAGTGACTGAAAATTAACATTTGTCTTGGTTTATTTACTAGTTATCCTTACAGACATGCTAAGAGGCATGGGGGAAACCTGGGTCTGGCCAGCCAATGATAAATTTACATTGTAAAAGATGCCTGACACCTAGCTGGTCAAAGTAGCAATACATCAGATTAACTAACCTATACATCTAATAAGGATGCAAATTTGTAGTCTGGTAAACAAGTATCTTCAGGGGGCAGGAAGTTACTGGCATAGTGTGAGTCCTCCTAGAAATGAAAGGGTGGCCTATGTTAAGGACCAGACTGGAAAAGATACTTAAAGCCTACCTCAAAAGCATGACTTTGTCTCCAGTCTTTCCAAGGAAAAGGGAGGAAGCTGGGAAAAACAAACTGACAGCAAGATGTAGGAAGACCTGAAGGGAAGGACCAGAGGCAAGAGCTGCAATTAGACCCTGAGGCTGGCTAGAGACTGTATGCTAGGAATTAAGGTAGAAGGTAGAAACAGGTCAATGTTCCGGTATTTTTTGTTTGTTTACTCTTATATGTCTGTATCTCAATAAATGGTTACTGATTTCTTATGCGTATTCTTGCTTTGTAATAAAACCTTTTGTTGCCCATCTCCTTGCTGGTTGCCTGTGGAAGGGGTGACTTCTGGACCAGTGATATTCTAGACTGACCCTCTCTATGGAGAGGAGGATCTATAATTTCTTTCCTAACCCAAAAGTGGGGCCACTTGGAGCTGGCAGAGATCCCTCAGTGCAACTGCAGAGTCCAATGTAAGGGCAGAGGTGCTGAAGTGTGGGGATAGGGAGTTGTTCTTTGAGTCAAGTGACAGCATAGCAGGGAGAAACTCAGGACTCCGGGAATCTCCTGTGGACAGGTTTGTGACAAAGAGATTTAACATTAGGGTTTACTTGCGTTATTTGATTTTCAGTTGTATTGAATTCATTTTTTTCCTGAATAGGCCGATAAGAGCTGTAGTACATTCATTTTTGAAATCCATAAATGTAAAATAATAACTCCAAAAGCATTAGCAAACCTGTGATGGAAAGTGCCATGGCATTTCCCTGCATCCATCCAATTCAATATAATGCTGAATACCTCATTTTCATAAGCAATAAAACAACTCCAGATTGAAAAAGGAAAATAGGTAAAGATGTAACAATTTTAATCAGTATGTGCATGTGCATGCATGTGTGTGTGCGTGCATGTGTGCATACATACACGTACATCCCTTGATATGGGATAAAGGTTCACTTTTGCCTATTTTTGAATATTCAGTATTCTATCCTGTGAATCAGTGATGAATAAATAGTCTCAAAGTGGAACAGAATCCTACTTATAAAATTGTAGGCAAAGCTCTGAATAATCCTGATGGAAAAGAGACAAAAGAAGAGAGTAAATGTTCAAGAAACATAAATCACATTCTTCTGATTATTTTTTAAAATCTAAATAATTACAAAATACTAACAAGCCAGAGGCTACATGTTTGTAATGGGTTCTTGAAATCAATGCTTGAATTTCCTGTTTAATTGCCATTTGCAAAACAGCTTCCAACAACTGCTGTTACAGTGGGGGTTGAAATGAAAAGGTGAGTGGATGCATGATGGTGTTAAAGGCATCCAGGTTGTAGCTGTATTGGTTTAGAGGCACAAGGAATCAGACCATTTTTTTTGCAAAACTCTAGTTGGTTTATTAAAATATATCACCTCTACCATGAGTTCTGATTCCTGATGGTGTTAAAAGCTGCTAAGAAAACTTGAACTTCTACTTTAAGACTATAAATGTTGATATTTACACCATATTTTCAATGATCACACAGACAAATATTTACTCTCATAATGGACATTTCTCCTCAGATGAATGGCAAAATGTGTATCGAAGCAGCAGGTTACAAGTTAATTGCTATTGTCGTTTCTAGTCAATTACTGCCTACACTGAACCTGTCATGCATTAGAGGCAAAAGATAGAGGAATACTAGCATTAATGGTGAATTTCCTGGCTTTTATCAGTGTGTCAAAACAGTAATGTTCTGTAATCACAGGCTTTCATATTGAACAATTGAAGTAGCTGCAAAACCCAATGTAAACACATTTTTAAAATATCAGCCAACTATAGTTTTTTAGACATGGAGGGCTACATTCACATGGGAGAGTTAGAAGCTGCAGCATTCAGCACTACATCTTCTCAAAAGTAGGCACTATCACCTAGTGGAAGTTGTACAATTGTATTAGATGCTTACTCTCTTTTGCAATGCCCAAGAAGAAAAGCAGTAGTGTTACTAAGGAGAGTCAAGCAGGGCACCAGCCTGGGTGCTGACTAGGAAGACTGGCAGCAGCATCCTGCAGTTCTCTGCACCCCGCCTCCATCACGTCTCTGCCCAGACAGCTGAAATTGGTAGGTATGCCTCTGAAATTAAACACTTAAGAATGAGGGTCAGGGAAACCAGCAGGCAGATCAGGAAGCTGTCTAAGGTACTCAACAGGAAATGCTAACAAGAGGGATCTTAAATTCAAGAATATAGGCACCTAGCTGTGATTAGTATTCACAGCTATGAATCCTTTCCTAGAGTTAAATGAATAGGACATTTATTCAAAGATGAGAGGTCATTTGAGAGCAAGGTAAGCACCAGCCTTTTACCAAATGTCAATCACCTGTGATGCGGGAGACCGAGGCTGAAACCCCATTTCCATGTGAGTACATTCAAGCCCAGATCAACCATCTCTGCAGTATGGATTGAAAGCCCTGCATTTGGAGTAACTGCATGCACAAATACAGACTAGAGGGTGATTTGCAAGGCTGCAGTACTTCAGAGATAGACCTGGGAGTTACACTTCAAGAAGTATGTGGTCAGATTGGAAAGAGTCCGGCACACAGCAACAAAAATGATTAGGGGCTTGGGATGCAAGACTTATGAGGAAAGACTGAAAGAATTATAGTAATTTAGCCTGGAGAAGAGAATACGGAAGAGAGATTCCATTACAGTCTTCAAATACCTGAAGGATGATTACAGAGAGGATAGATATGGGCCTTCTTTGTAGCCATAAGCCGCATCCAGATGAATGCACCTGTGCAGTACGTGGGACTTCAGACACATCAGTGGCACCACACACTGCACATTCACCTGTTCTCTGCGCTGAAATGGAGCCATGCAAGGGTTTGTTTGTTTTTAACCCCTGGATGTCTAGGGGTCAAAAAACCTGCACAAAAAAAGGTGGAATGGTACACACAGGAACAGCGTATGTGGCTCAAAACCCGAGCCTGGCCAGCCAGTTGCTAGTCAGGTCAGAGCAGCAGGATCGCCACTGCTGCAGCCCCAGAAGCACCCCTAGGACCCTAGGTAAGGCTGCTGGGTCCAGCCCAGTGCTGGCCCAAGCCTCTCCTATGCCACCCAGGGTAACCTGCCATGTGCCAGAGGGCATGCAGCACAGGTGTTCCCTGGGGACAGCTGGCAGCAGCACAAGGTGTCCCCACTGCTAGTTGTCCCCGGGGAACCAAACATCCACACTCGTGCAGACACAGCCATAGGGAACAGGACTAGGAGCAACAGCCTCAAGCTATAGGAGTGGATATTTAGGCTGGAGACTAGGAGGGACTTTCTGACTATGAGGGTGGTCAAGCATTGGAACATGCTATTTAGAGAAATTATGAAATTCCCATTACTGGAAATTTTCAAGAGCAGGTTGGACAGACACTTGACTGAGTGGTTTAGTCAGGTTGAGCAGGGGGCTAGACTAGATAACCTCATGAAGTCCCTTCTAGATCTACTTCCTTATGATCCTGTTCTGAGGTGGGTCCTTAATCCCTCCTGTCAAAGCTTTGCACTGAATACCAAGATAGGCATGAAACCTGAATGCCTGGGATCAATGTACACAGTTAGGGTGTAACTCCCATGGATGGACAACAAACACTGTACAAGCCTTCCCAGCATCATGTTTTTAGATGTAACAGGCAGTTTAAGGGGCACGTACCTTCCAAGTGTCCTACATTGGGCTCTGCCTGAACGCTTGAGGGAGACTGTGTCAACTGGACGCCATACTTGTGGTTTAGTATTCTCCCCAACAGGGGGATGCCAGATCACCACAACAGGAACGTCAAACCTGTAGTTTAGCATTATTCCCAGCAAGGGGATGTAAGATTCAAAAAGCAGTTAGGGAGCCCAGGAAAATGCCAGCCCAGGGATTGGCTGAGTGGCTCCCCTTAAAACCAGAGTGTCTTCCCTCCCACTGCACACTGCATGAAAAGGGCTGGGAAGAGCCCGCAGGGTGGTCCCACCCCACAGGTGGACAGGCCAGAGGTCAGCAGAGCACCTAAAGGATCAAGTAAGAGAGAGCAGACCTCTAGGATGAGCACGAGGGGTTTGTGAGTGAGCTGAACAAGTTCCTTAGGGTGCAGACACAGCCCTGGGAAGCCCCCAAGGAGCAGGAAGGTGATTCCCTGTTGGGTTTGGAGATGTAGGGGGTCGGTAAGAGTGTGATAACCCCCATCCCATGTGACTGGTCAGGGGGTGGACTGTGGTGGGACTGAATCAGCTGAGTGGAAAGACATACCTGCTAGGGAAAGGTCCCCAGACCTGGGCTAAGACCAAGGGAAGCACGACCTGAGGGAAAGCCTCAGTGTGCCTGAGTGCCTAGAGGGGGAAGTGAGCCCAGAGGTGCTGCCTGGTTTGCAGTGGCGGTTTGCCTTCCCTCTGTGGCTCTGTGTGTAATAGCTCTGTGGGCTTGGAGAGGCCGCGCACAGGCAGAGAACAGTGCACGGAGGTGCATGGGGAAGAATTTGTGTTTTGCAGGGGTCTGGAGTGGAAAAAGCCCCTGCAGACTGCGAGACACCTTGACCTGCATGGGATAGCCTGAGGCAGCTGGAGCCTGCAAGTACGTGATGAGAGGAGTGGGTGACTGCCTCACCCTCCATCCATACAGCAATAGTCAGAGTGCCTGGCAATTAGCTGTATATAATTAATTAGGAGATTAATACAATGCATATTTAACTCAGTGCAGAAGTTATTGGCTTTGTATTTGTTATGTTGACCACCCCTAAAGTTTAAATAGTTATCAATTTTTTTTTATATAGTTTTGTTATACTTGTGTATTGCAAGTAGAGTACTGCAAACTTTTGACAGTATTTAATATTTGCTTCCAAGGCAAGGAAGGACCTAGCAGTACATTAAACACCAAAAGAAAGATGGCAGTTTTTAAAAGGGTGGCATCAAGGTATCTGTCAAGCAAGATGTTGAAATATGTTTCCTACTGGTTATATTTTTACAATCTTTGCATTCTCCTATGCCTGAGAAAGGGTGTGCGCACCCAAAAGCTTGCAAATAAAGAATATTTTTGGCAAATATCTAGCTGGTCTAATAAAAGAAATCACCTCTGCCATGAGTTCTGATTCCTTTTGCCTGTAGACCAATATGGCTACAACCTGTATCCCTGAAAGAATGAGCTCAGAGAGCTCACTAGTATGTCAGTGCCTGCTGGAACTTCACATGTGCCATGAACTCCAAATGTATCTGCTGATCAGCACAGGCTCTGGCCAGACTGGAGGCAGCATTAACTTGCTGGGCTCTGGGGCTGCATGAAAGCAGGGGCTCTAGTCACAGCCTTATCCACTCAGCTGGTAGGCTCAGAACTTGCAGCACATGTGGAGCTCTGCCAAGAGCTGTGCTGACATGCTGGTGAGCTCACCATGTATATGTCGGGCATACAACCACACTGATGCACCCCAGGGGATCCACCCCTGCCACAGCATAAATGATTCAGGACAGCAGATATCTAACAAGGCAACAGCCTGCTCTTGCCACTATCCAAATATAGGTTTAAGTTAAGCCTAGTTGTAACTCTCAGTAAGAAGAGAGTCAGCACAGCTTTCCAACGTTGATACTTAATAGGGCATATAAAGATACCATATGTGGATGATCTCATTAGATTTTTTTTTTTTATATTTAATAGTGTCAGGCAAATAATTGTGTTTCACCATATTTGTACCCTTCTGCGCTCTCCCTGCCACCTTGTATTTCTTGCTGAACACTTTCTTTCCCTGCCATCCTGCACCTGGCCCCTGCAGTGCTCTCCCTCACATTTCCCTTAAAGAAAGGGTTGTTTTTTGAGCAGTGGAATTTCTCTTTAGCATGTTTGGGTTGCTCAGCTACTCTTCCCTTGAAGTCCCTGAAATGTGCTCTCCTCACAGGAAATGGAGCATGAAAGTGCTAGTAACCATTCACAGCTTGATGACTGCATTTCCTTAGGTGTTTCAGCCAAATTACTTGGAATGTTGTGAATACACAGAAAGCTCATTTACAAATTAGGTTGTTAGGAAGCTTGGATCTAAAAAGAGGCATCTGTGCTCTATTACAAATACTCATGTTGTGCTGCCTGAAAACTATTCTTCTCTTTGAATACTGGAGTGATATTAATGTGCCATGAGGTTTTTCATTCCCATTAACTGAAAAGAAAAAAGCACAGCTATTTACATGTAATGGTTTGCTTTATTCTTGAATAGTGCAATGAATGTCATTGGGCTAAATCCTGGAACCCTTATCATACTCTTGGTTGGTTATTATTCAAACTCACTAGTACAACAACAATAAAGTCATTTTAAGGGGTCAAATCCTGAACGTATATTAAACTTAAAATTTGATCATCTCCCCCAATCTATACAGACATGTAATACAGGCTTAGTTGCAATCAGACACACCCCACTGCTACTGTGAGGGGCACAGGGGCAGGATACTCTGTGCTATAGCACAGAAAAAAAGTGAAACCTAAACAAATGACGAAAGCCCTACAATAAATCCACTTTACTCCTAAACCTTTGATACAATTTACTTCCACTTACAGACACTTCTGTTCATTCCTTAGGGGGCTGTACAAACACTGGCCAAGACTCTCAAAGTCAACTACAGGATTTAGTCGCCACCAACTCGTTAAAATCAATGGAAAAGATGTGGATAAATCCTCTTGACTATTTTAGAAATCTCAGCTAGGTACCTCTCTGTCATGTCTCAAAAAACATTCTGTAACATAAAATTTTTTCTGCTTTACACACTTACTGTCAATCTCATGTATATTTTGTATTGTGAAAAGAGGATAACAGAAATCAATTTTTTGAAAGTGTCAAGTGCAAGTGGGTATTGTACTTGCAATAATTTCTGGAGCAATTTACATTTCCAAAGCTATGTTACCAACATGACGGACACAAGCTGCAAGAACTAGATCTCTAAAAACAGCTATTAAATAAAGACGTTTCACATGAATAACATGAGACAATTTAAGTCCAGCACCTACTTTCTTTTAAAGCTCTGATTCAACACTTAAAGACAAAGAAGCATATCAGTATCTATTGAATAAGAGACAGCATGTACTACCCATACTGCATGCAGTTTTTGAAAAAGCAAAACATAATATAGGATGTTGCCTTTGGTTAGCTTATGCTTTGTTACATAGTGGGCGTGTCTACACATGCATTTAGGTGTGCCTAAATTTAATCCGATTCACCTTATGTGCGTTAAGGCACTTTAGGCTCATGTCTACACATGCACATGTTAAAGAGCACTAACACCATGTGCATAGACTGATGTGAGACAAAAGTTAGTCCTAAGTCAGTCCATACAAAACATTAATGCACCTTAATGCGTCTACAGGTGCGCTTTAGGTATTTGTGCCTAAATTTAATACCTGTGTATAGCAAAAGTGGAAGGCTTTTGCAGGTAGCAAATTTAGATGCAAATAGACTAAAATCACCATTTTTAAAGTGCATAAAGGGCATGCATGTATAGATGTGCACCCTTAATGTGACTTAAATCAGGCTAAAGCTCCTTAAATTGGTATGTGTAAACACGCCCAGTAAGACATTTTAATTTGATTGACTAATCAGAGAAAAAAATGGCAAGTAGGTAGTTGCTGAAGCAATAGGCTGGAGTTTTCGGTTTATTTGTTTATTTGTTTTTTCCTTTTAAAACAAATCTTTGGCAGTTTCCAAATAAACCTGGTCCCATTTTTTGGGTATAATGTTAAGCATGCTTATGATATTCTTTCTATTTAGCAGCTCTGCTTCCTGCAGTCCATTCACAGGATCTGATGAACTACATCTGCTGCTTATGAAAGCTACATTAGACATGTAGCTACATATCTCTGATTGGGTAGAAACAGATATGGATGGATCTAGAATTTTTAAAAGAGGAGTACAGATGATGTGGTATATTATCATATATGAAACAACATATTTTTCTCAAGTTAAAAATAACTAGAAGCCTTACTAAAAATGCTAAAAGGCCTAAGGCTGTATTATTCCACTTAAAATTGCAGCAAAAATAGGCATACCTTCAGTGGAATACATTTAAAACTCTGTAGGGCTGTGAAATTGAAGCTTTAGAAGCAGATAACAGACAAAGGAATTGCAGAACAAAAGATAGCTTGCTTGGTATAACATCAAGGTCATTCAAAAGAAGAGAACGTCATTAACATATGTGGAATGAAGACTTTAGAAGGGTTCAGGTAGATGATAATGAGCCATGAAGTCAATTGACTTCCTCAGCACTGCCTGACTAGAAGTGATACTGCCACTGCCAGGCAGTTGGTTTTAAACTTTGGGTAGGGCAGGAAGCAAAGTGGTGGGGGGCAACTATACCAGTTGCCCCCCACCTCATAGAACCACCCCCAGAAACAGATATCACCTTTCTTTGCCTTTGGTAACCAGGGTGTAGCTATAGGGGTCTAGAGGCAAAAGGAATCAGTTCTCATGGTAGAGGTGATATCTTTTATTAGACCAACTAGATGCTTTTTTAAAAAAAAATTATATTTGCAAGATTTCAGGCACAGGCACCCTTCTTCAGGCAAAGAAGAAAAGATTGTAAATGTTCTCCTAATTAGAAATGAAAGTTCATATTTCATAAGAGAGTTGAAGGGGTGGTAAAATCTCCTGTTTGGAACAGTTCATTTTATGCAGATTAGGTTCAGAAAAAAGTTGGGCTAGTCTGTTTACTTCAAAGTTGTTTGGTGGCAAGCAGGATGTAGAGCCATATTTCCTTCTGGTTATGATATTTCACATTTCACAGAAAAGTAAAAAGATGGAATGCTCTTCTGGGCAGGAATTTCGTATGTGGAGAGGTATCTCTGGGCTCTGTGATGATGCAAATTATCTTGAACAAAGGCAGGGGCAGGAACTCAGGTTTCAGGTGGAAAACTCACTTCCTCCTTGTAAAATTATGAAGATTTCATTTTTAAAATCAGCTAAAATTCAATGTCTTCCATATGTCAAGTATCCAGGTTGTAGCTGTATTGGTCTAAAAGTACAAGGAATCAGAACTGTTCCAAACAGGAGATTTTCCCACATCTTCAACTCTTTTATGCAATATAAACTATCATTTCTATCTAGGAGAACTTTTACAATCTTTTCTCCTATGCTTGAAGAATGGTGCCTGTGCCTGAAAGCTTGAAAATAAAGACTTTGTTTGCCAACATCTAGTTGGTCTAATAAAAGATATCACCTCTTCTTTGCCTTTGTGCTATCATGAAAATTTTAGCAGACCCCCAAATAACTGGTAGGTTTTGGAACTAAGTGAATGGCAAGGGCAACGAACAGGATCAGAACAATCCGTTTCATGCTACTAGAGCAGAGACAGGTAGTTATCCATGTGAGTCAATAAGGTGCATCTCTACTCTGCCTTCTGCCTGACCTTACACTAACTCAAAGAGAGATGCATAAACTTCATTAGCATCTGAAGAAGTCAGTGTGGGTCCATGAAAGCTTATGCATCTCTGATTTAGTTATACCATTCACAGGACAGAGAGAGAAGAAAACAGCCTGTTTTTCATTCTTATTCATTTCTGTCATTAAACAAAGATTGAAAATTCACTGCTTAGGCCAAGGATAGTAGGTTGTTGCTGACAATAATACACTATCCTCCTTTAACCTTTTAAATATTCTGTCTTTAATTACTTGGTTCATCTCTTGCACATGGCTGGCCAGGATCATAAAACAGGGAGAACAGAAAATGCCATCCAATCAAATTAAAGAACATTGAAAAGGTCAAGGTAGTCTCTGCTGGTACCTTAAATAGACTAAAAGAAGGATTTGCAAGCTATACTTCTACAGCAAAGCCTGTGGCAAAAGCAGAGAATGTCATTTCACAGTTTTTATGACAATTATTGTTACAATAAATAGAAATGTTCTTCTCTGAAGAAAAACTGTGTGGGCTTCTATTGAGATTTCTTCCTGCCATGCCTCAAATCAGTTGGCAGTGGTTAGCAGTTGATGCTGTAACTGCAGTTTTTAAAGCATTGCAATTTGGAGTTGATATTCAATTTAACATCAAATGTTGGTAATCATTTTCATCTTGGTTCTGAAGGAGGCAGCTAGCACTGATGCAATATAAGCAAAGGAAAGGCTCCCAGAGACAAATTCCACTCAAACATGAATGGTTTCCAGGACTAACAGTAGTTGATTGCAAAGAATATCTCCTATAATATTAAACAAAAAAAATGGCATAACAAGGAAAACAGAGTGCCTATTCAAAATGCTTTGACCTTCACTTTTTAGATACAGATATATTCGTTTATTTACAGTGACTGTGGCTGCTTTATAAAGCCAAATGATGTGAAAAAAAATCCTTCTTACAAGACTAAACACCAAAGAGCATTTCATGAAGCATTTCATATTTCTGTAGTATAGCATCCCTAAAATATCCTTTAGACTAGTAGTTTTTAACTGGGGTACTATGACACCCTTCCAAGGGGTTGCAGCAGGAATGGTTGCACTTGCCTGCATTATGTTTATCTATTAAAACAGGGAAGCTGAGATGGTACAGCAGCAGTTCTCAACTGGGATGATGCTAAATTCAGAAATTTATGAAGGTGTGCTTTGAGTCTAACACGATTGAGAACCTTATATCTTGTATCTAAAAGGTATGCATGTTCCCACCTAAATTCAAAGTCTACAGTGAAAGAGAGTTCTACCTCTAGAGCTGTAACCTGGCCAGGTCGATGAGACTCGCATCCTGCACTTGCTAGAGAGCTACAGAATCATTACTTACTATAAATCAGATGAGTTTGGGATTTACTTGTCAGTTGAGTATTACATTTTAACACTTAAGTTCTATGTGCCATGAATAAGCTAGAACACTAGATATCCATCGTGAATGGTCTAAACCAGAGGTGCCATAACTGACACCAGCTCAATCCTGGACCACAGGGGCTCCTCACAGTCCAGATTTCTGAGGCAGTGGCAAACATAGTGGGTCTGGGACTGGGCATCAGCATGGAGCTGCATTCAGGCAGCAGCACTTGTCCAGAGGCATGTGGCAACGTGGAGTCATATTCAGGCAGCAATGCATATCTGGGGACATGAGGTGATGAGAAGCCATGTTCAGATGGCATCAGGGACCTGAAATTTTGGGCAGGACATGCCACCAACTTCTAGTTGTCTGCCAGACTATCAGTGAGTCGGATGGAACAATTCTACAGGCCACATCTTGGACACCCCTGACTGAAATGTAGGCTTGTGTGAGTAATTACCAAGGTGTTCAGAAAAACTAAACTACAGAAAAAAATTAAAGCACACCAGAAATCCCATTACATGGAGCTACTGTTTAAACTTCTGCTGTGTGGGCTACCATAGTAATTGACTAAAATTGTACTTCTCATGTGGATTGGTTGCTACAGAAGAATGACACATTTTTCTAGACCTTTTCATAGCTATTTGCTGACAGTTCATAAATATACGGCCAAGACTCAGGACTCCTGGATTTTGTTTCAGGTTCTGAGATGGAGTGTAAGTTAGCAGTAACTGACTTCTCTCCCACCCTCCAACCCTGATTTTATCTGCCCCGATGCATCCAATCTGTCCTTCTCCAAGTCTCTCCCTAGTCCACCCAATTCACACCAACACCACACAACTGCTTAATTTGTTCCTGCCATTCCACATTGCAGTCACATCACCCAGGGTCAAAAGCTTTCTCCTCATAAAAGCTTGGATCCCTATGGTCTGCATTCCAAAAAAACAGTGTGACCCCCACCCCCTCTTGCCATCAGCCTGAGACAGAGACCTGCCATAGAAAATTTCATCCCAAATGTGTAAAGTTTGCCAAAGGTTAGCAAAGATATAAGCAACTGTGTGGGATCAGGTAATCTGAACTGCAACAATAGCTAGCATTCCTGCCTACATTACAATACACTCTGGCTAATTAGGGTAACATAACGCCCACTATTAAATTAAGCACAGAATACTTATTTCACAGAGGCTTAGACATGTCATTAATACATAATTAAATAGCTAATTAATTGGATAAAGAACATTAAGTTAAACAGCACCTTACGTACAGATCTCTTGAAAGATCTGGCAACAGGAAACAGGAAAGTCCTGCCAATGCTTAAATCATCTGTTACCAGACTTAATTAAGTCACTTTAAGAGATGTGAGCTTAATTTTAAAGATATTATGCTTGCTAAACATATACAAGGATTTAGACTTTCCCCCCTCTCCTTATTGTTATTCCTGACATCCTGTTTTCATGGCACTTCAGAATCAGGTTAATACCTTGATCGAGTCTTATTTGAGTATTTAGGGATATTTGTTGAAGTTGATTCTTTCTATATTCTGGCAATACCTGAAAAAGTCTCCAACACTGATTTTTTTGTTA
This sequence comes from Crocodylus siamensis, assembly GCF_052110815.1. Lineage (NCBI taxonomy): Eukaryota > Metazoa > Chordata > Crocodylia > Crocodylidae > Crocodylus > Crocodylus siamensis. The sequence goes on along the minus strand of NC_143404.1, from coordinate 31,061,545 downwards.
CATCACTGACATGGTTATAAATTAGGTACTCTCACAAAATTAAAGTGTTATGTTTCCACCCAAAGAGAAAAATCATATTTAACTCAAATTTTTCCTAAATAACATTAAAAAATGTAAAGAGAGGAAAAAAGCTAAGGGAAAAAAATCCACCAAGATTTGTAAACTGTATAATTGAGATTCACTGTCAATTTATAAGTAAATTTTTCAACTGAGAATTGTCTATAGTTAGTAGAAGAATTTTCAACCAAAGTTATTCATAGCTATTCTTAAGATTGTTGTTATGGGAAAAAATGGTGTTTGGAAGCCTGGCAATAGAACTTGGTGAAAATTGAAACATTTTGACAGCTGGACTCCAGACAGATCAAGCACAGGTGGGTTAGAGAAAGAGAAGCTGGGACAGTAAGCTAGTGGGACAAAGAGGGGGCTGGTAGGGCTATGCAAAATGGCAGTGTTCCATTTTGACCAGTGTTTCAACAGAACAGCGTTTCATTTCGAATTTTGATTCGATTCAAAACAGCTGTTCTGTTCCATCCCATTGAAACAGGGTCAAAATGGCAAAAGTATTTCGACATTTTGCCCACAGGATATAACAGGAAAGGTTGAAACAGCTATAACTTTGTCATTTGCAGCCTGATTTGGATGAAACTTGCAGGAATGGGAGCCCATTCTGAGAGCAGGAAGTTTGACAAGTTTCAAGGAGATAGGTGCAGGGGTTTGGGGGAAACTGCACTTCAAGCTGCAGACAAGCAAAACTCATGCCATTGGTGACACTGTGTGTGTTAAGGTGCAGCAGGGTGAAAGCTCCAGGTCTGCTAGCCCTTGCTGAGGCCATGAAGCCTGCCAGCTGTTAAGGCAATAGGTTTAGGGGTGTTCTGGGGCCCTGCACCACTAGCTGCTGACAGGCAAAACTTGTGACATGGGTGCTTGTGCAACTGACTGTGTCCACCTTGGGGCAGAAGCAGTTCCCAGCTCTGTATTGATTCTTTCCTCTTAGTCTGTGGTTTTGAAGGTGTTAATCCTTGCTCATTAACTTGCTATTCTTTTTAAATTAGGCACTCAACATTTGCACTTTGGGTTTTCATCTGTAATATGGGGAAAACAATACCCCACAGTCTTGTTGAGGAGATTGGTAGGAGAGGCACTGGGGTCCTGGAGGAGTGGGGAACTGGGCGTCCAAGATGAGTGGTCATTCCTTAAGGCGACAATCCTCTGAGCCCAAGGAGTAACAGTCCCAACAAGAATAAAAGGGGGCAAGAGTGCTCAAAAGCCCCCCTGGCTCACCAAAGGCATTCAGGAATGCCTGAAAGCCAGAAAACGGACTACACCCAGTGGAAGGGAGGGGCTATCACCAAAGAGGAGTATACCTCCATCGCTCGGGCTTGTAGGGGAACTGTTAGGAAAGCTAAGGCAGATACAGAACTAGGGCTAGCACCAAGGATCAAGGACAACAAAAAGTTCTTTTTTAAATACATAAAAGAAGCCTGAGAAGGGACCTGGTGGCTGTCTACAAACTTACTAGGGGGGACTAGCGGGGAATGGGAGAGACCCTTTTCACCCGAGCACCTCCCAGAGTAACAAGGAATAACGGCCATAAGTTGTTTAAGAGTAGGCTCAGGCTGGACATTAGAAGACATTATTTCACAGTCGGGGGATCTGGAACCAACTTTCAAAGGAAGTGGTGCTGGCTCCTTCCTTGGGGGTCTTTAAGAGGAGGCTTGACAATTACCTAGCTGGGGTCATATGAGTCCAGTATTCTCTCCTGCCCATGGCAGAGGGTCAGACTTAATGACCTACTTAGGTCCCTTCCGACCCTACATCTATGAATCTATGAATCTTGTATGCTGCAAAAATCAATTTGTTAATCTTTGTGAAATATTCACATATAACGAATTAAGATCAATTTCACCTAGAGCTCACAGTTTGCATAGTGCACATGACTAAGGCAATGCACTGAACAATGAGAAGACACACTATTCATTCTGTGTAATGGATGAGGTGGGGAGTACTTATTATTGTATTATAGTATGAATTGTGCATACAAATACACAAGGGAGCTACATTAGAGGTTTCACAGGTAAACAATCATGTATTACCTAACTTTTGAATCACTGAGTTTGGAACTTTAGGCCTCATCCAGACAAGTGCAGCTGTGTGGTATGTGGCACTGCAGACATGCCTGCAATGCTACATACTACAAGATCAGTAGTTCTCCATGCTGCAAGGGAGCAGCACAAGAGGTTTTTGTTTGATCTCATGGATATCCAGGGATAAAAAAAACCTGTACAAAAAAAAAAAGCAGAGCAATACACGTGGGGCCAGTGTGCACCCCCAAAAATGGAGATGGGCTGGCCAGAACCGCACTCCAGCTGCCAGCCAGGCTCCACATGGCAACATTGCTGCTGCTGCAGCCCAGGAAGGCCCGCAGCACCCCAGGTAAGGCTGCTAGGACCAGCTTGGTGCTGGCCCCAGCCTCCCCTACCCCAGCCAGGGAAACTTGCTGCATGATAGAGAACGTGTGGCACAGGTGTTCCCCGGGGACAACTAGCAGCAGCACAAGGTGTCCCACCACTAATTATTCCCAGGGAACCAAACATCCACACATATGTGGATGCGACCTTAGTGTCTTTCTAATACGTGTACATAAGTACAGAGTCCGTGTATATATAAAGCTTGCAAAACAGCATTAAAAACCATTAGTTCTTAAGATTCCAAAATCAAGTATTCAGAAATTATGTAATATGCCAGTATTACAATTGTCTGTAGTCTCATATCTTCCCTTTTGTTCCTATGCATGCTAACTTTCCATTACTTAATCGCAAGCAATTTTTCCTAGAGACCCCTTCCTTACTCTCTGCTTCCTCATTATGATCCTTTCCTCCCCACCTCCAACACTATCTAGACCCCTCCAGCACTCTTGGTCCTAGCTTACATCCCATTTTGTATTAGCAAAATCTTTTCCCATTTGTCCATCACAGTAAACTTCCTTTTCTTCATCTATCAAAGCCATCTTAACTACAGAAAGAATATGAATTAACTTTCCACAAGTAGCCACTGATTCTTGCAGTAAAGTTTCTACAAGTATGTAGCAACAAGAGGAGGATCAGGGAAAGTGTGGGACCTTTACTAAATGGGGGAGGCAACCTAGTGACAGAGGATCAGAAAAGGCTGAAGTACTCAATGCCTTTTTTACTTCAGTCTCACAGGCAAGATCAGCTCCCAGACTACTGCACATGGCAGCACACTTTGGGGAGGAGTTGAGCAGCCAACAGTGGCAAAAGAACAGGTTAGGGCCTTTTTAGAAAAGCTGATATGTACAAATCCATGGGACAGGATGGGGTGCACCCAGCAGTACTAAGGGAATTGGCTGATGTGACTGCAGAGCCACTAGCCATCATCTGAAAGTGATGAAGGAGGATCCAGGGAATACAGACCAGTCAGCCTCACCTTGGTCCCTGGAAATATCATGGAACCGGTCCTCAAGGACTCTCCTTTTAAGCACTTGGAGGATAAGAAGGTGATTAGGACAAGTCAGCATGGATTCACCAAGGGGAAATCAAACCTGACCAACCTGATTGCCTTCTATGATGCAATGACTGGCTCTGTAGATGTGGGGAGACCAGTGGATATGATATACCTTGACTTTAGCAATACACAAAGCTCTCGGGTCAGAGGCGGTATCTTTTATGAGATCAGCTAAATAGTAGCAAAACAATTCCTTTCTTTGCAGGCTTTCAGGCACATACATACTTCTTCAGGCTGAGGAGAATTCAAAGATTGTAAAAGTCCTCCTAGGTAGGAATAAAACCTCCATTTTGCACAGTGGAGATAGAGGGTGGAAGTTTCTTCCCCTGGGTATCTGAGAGTCCTTTTATGAGAATTTTGCTCTGTGATGTGCAGATTACGCTGCCTTCTTCTGTGGATGTGTCCAATGTCAGAGGCAGACAGGGAAGTGAAAATATCCTTCTTTATTGGTTAGCAATGAAGTTTACTTTTCCAAACAGCCTAATCTGCACATGGGGAGTCCTCAGTCTCTAAGAAAAGCAGGCCTTAAGTATTCAAGTGCCCAAAAATGAAGCGTCTAGAGTCAACTGGATACTTCTGAAAACATGGTTGAAAAAGTACAAGGGAGTATGCAGTATAAGGACTTCAAACATTTCGTGCCACCTGACTTCATTTCTAATTTCCTACCCCAAGGCATCCCATTATTTGTGAGTGAAAATGAATGATTGGTTTTAAAAAGAATGCTAATTCTGAAATTCTGCATTTTCCTGTGGTTAGAACAAGGTAATTACCCTTTGATATAGTTGTGAGAACAAATGATCCCGAAGCAGAAATCGTATTTTCAATTTGCAATGTAAACAAAAACCCACAAGAATGATGGAAATAACACAGAGATCTAAATCATGCAAGATGTTGTTTCTGCTTATATTTATTTTGCTGGGTTCCCTAATAGGAAATAGATTAAATATGAAGTGCTGTCACAAATTGATCTACAACCTGCATCTCATCCTCCCTAGTACGTTACTAAGACTGCAACAGCCTTAGGTATTGCAACCTGCTGAAACAATTAAAAAAAAAAATAGCAGTTATTAATGTTGCTTCTTTTGGGTGAAGCATCAATCAATTTTGGGGCTATTACAGATTATTGCTGTTCAGAAGAGACATTAATGATGGAGTCAGGTATATCCTTAATGCAATCTTGTTTATTTACTAAGAATGCAAGACTTCTGAAGAACTGCATGGATTGTATAGTCCAGCCATTATCCAGCTCTGCTGGAGGTCTAGTTCCTGAGTGGTGATTTTTCATTGTTTTAGTTTCTACTAAACAAACTGTTCCTCATTTGGCCTGAACAGAAAGTGGCTGGGAAGTCCAGCATCTTCAAAAAGGTGGCGTGACTCTCAGCCCTGGCAAATGAACACTTAGCTTTTATATTGGGCATCTTTTTAGTAAATCCCCAAGTGTGCTATAAATTATGTTAGGATCATTACCTCCATTTAACAAATGAACAAAGTCAGTGAGACTGAAGAGAAGGGACTTATCCAACATCATACAATAGACCAGAGGCAGAACTGGGAACAGAACCTAGATCACCTAGGCCGCACACCTGTACTCTATTTACTAGGCGATGCTGCCTCTTCAGAGCAGCAACAATTTTGCTTTGCCTTTTCTTCTAAAGCAAGAAGGTAATGTACTTTATAGTGTGAGAGTTCAGTGAAAAATAATTGTTTTAAACCAGTAGGTAATTAACTCATGGCCAGTTACACAGACACCATTGCCATCAGCTGGAATCATCCCCATGACTTTCAGTATCAAGAGTCCCTACTAGTGGTAAAGTAAATACCAGACTTACTGAAACCAGTCAGCAGAGGGGAAAAACATTCATTTATATCAAGCCAATATTGTGGATATCATGCTATGTAACATGTTCTTAATAAATGAAGCTTTGCACAGGCATGCCAAGTCATTAGGGACAGATTCTGCAAGGTGCTCTCAAATGTCATTCTCATCACTGGGGGAGTAATAGGTGAGTGACCACATAGTCCTGTCGCCACCAAAATAGGTTGCGCAGCTGTCTGCTCAGCAAAGTGCTATCGACTTTTTGTTGGCTTTGCAACTGGGCCAAGTGCTTTTCAATATCACAGGTAAAGAACATTTAACAGCACACGTTTTCTGTCCATATCTTGTTCAAAATGGTGTGGAGGCTTGGTTTACCCCAACTGCTGTAATAGAGCCTTACCTAATGCAACATCAGGGAGTTCAACTTCTTCCCTAGCCTAAATCCCTACAATTGGTGCTTTTGCATCCGCTCCTAACTTTTGAGTGTTCTCATTACAATGGTTTTTTTCAATTCAAAGCCCAAATCATCTTGCTCTCTTCTATTTCTTTCTTCAGTCCTTCCTGGAGCTCAGAGTTCAGTCCTTACTACAGCTTCCCAGGCCTACATAGTTCTTTCCCAAGTAAGACCACTTCCCCTGTCTGGTCCCTTCCTACCTATATCTTATAGATTTCATAGACAGTAGGGCTGGAAGGGACCTCGGGAGATCATTGAGTCCAGCCCCCTGCCCAAAGGGCAGGAAGTCAGCTGGGATCATAGGATCCCAGCAAGATAAGCATCCAATTTACTCTCGAAGGTGTTCAATGTAGGTGCTTGAACCACCTCCGCTGGCAGACTGTTCCAGACCTTGGGGGCTCGGACAGTAAAGAAATTCTTCCTTATGTCCAGCCTAAAACGGTCTTGCAAGAGTTTGTGACCGTTCGACCTTGTCATCCTTTGGGGCGCTCTGGTGAACAAACATTCCCCCAGATCCTGGTGGTCACCCCGATAAACTTATAGGTGGCCATCAGATCACCCCTGAGCTACGCTGTTCCAGGCTAAAGAGTCCCATGGCTCTCAGCCTGTCATCGTAAGATTTGTTTTCCTGACCTCTGATCATGCGCGTGGCTCTCCTCTGGACTCTCTCAAGCTTCTCCACATCCTTTTTGAACTGTGGAGCCCAAAACTGGATGCAGTACTCCAGCTGCGGCCTCACCAAGGCCGAGTACAAGGGGAGAATGATGTCCCGGGATTTGCTCGAGAAGCATCTATGGATGCAAGCCAGCATTGTGGTCGCTTTACTAGCCGCAGCATTGCATTGCAGGCTCATGTTCATCTTGTGGTCAATGATGACCCCCAAGTCTCTTACTTCTGCAGTGCTAACCAATGTAGCACTGCCGAGCCTATAAGGGTGCTGCAGGTTTTTCCTCACAAGGTGGAGGACCTTCCATTTTTCAGTGTCAAACACCATCAGGTTCTCGTCTGCCCATTTGCTGAGCTTGTCCAGGTCAGCCTGGATCACCCGCCTATCTTCTGGCGTGGATGCTTTGCCCCAAAGTTTGGTGTCATCGGCGAACTTGGCCAGTCCACTCCTGACTTCAATGTCCACATCGTTAATGAAGATGTTGAACAGGATGGGTCCCAGGACAGAGCCTTGAGGGACCCCACTGGTCACAGGGCACCACGATGAGTGACTGCCATCAATCACAACCCTCTGGGTCCAACCACGGAGCCAATTTCCCAGCCAGTGGATCATGGTGGAGCCAAGGCCACAACTGGGCAGTTTGGCCAAGAGGTGATCATGGGATACCAGATCAAAAGCTTTTTTGAAGTCAAGATATATGACATCAATCTCTTCTCCCTTATCCAGATGATAGGTCACCTGGTCATAGAAGGAAATGAGATTGGTCAAACAAGACCTACCCGCAACACACCCGTGCTGGCTATCCCTTAGGATGTTAGCCTGGGCCAGTCCATCAAGGATGGCCTCCTTAATAAACTTTTCTAAGATCTTCCCCAGGATAGAAGTCAGGCTAATGGGCCTGTAGTTAGCTGGATCCACTCTCCTCCCTTTCTTGAAGATCTGCACAACATTGGCCTTTTTCCAGTCTTCAGGCACTACACCAGAGCGTCAGGAGTTTTCAAAGATCCGTGCCAGGGGCTGGGCTATGATGCTTGCCAGCTCCTTGAGTACCCTGGGGTGCAGATTGTCACGGCCAGCTGACTTGAAGGTATCCAGCTTCTCAAGGTGTTCCTTCACGAGGTCAGCATTTATGGAGGGTAGGGGATCCCCATCACCCGGATCTCCCTGTCCCATAGCAGGCATGGGCATCCCATGTGACTGATGAAAGACTGATGCAAAGTACCTGTTTAATAGGTTGGCTTTTTCCTGGGTGTCAGTTGCCACTTGCCCCATCTGGTTTAGCAGCTGTCCAACATTGCCCTTGCTTTTCCTCCGGCTCCCCACATATCTGAAAAAGGACTTTTTGTTGTCCTTGATGCTTGAAGCTAGTTGGAGTTCAGTTGCAGCTTTGGCTTTCCTGGTTTGCTCCCTGCAGGACTGGACCAGCGCAGAATAATCCTCCTTGGAGGTGAATCCCATCCTCCATCCTTTGTAGGCTTTCCTTTTTAGCTGCAGGAGGTCCGCTAGGTCCCTGGAGAGCCAGGGGGGCTGCTGTGCCTTCTTGCTGCCTTTCCTCGGTGTTGGAATAGATTTAGCTTGTGCATTGAGGATCGCTTTCTTGAGGAGCAACCACTCTTCTTGAACTCCCATCACCCTGGGGTCATGGTCCCTGAGGGCCTGACCTACTAGCCTCTTGAGATTGTCAAAGTTGGCTTTTCTGAAGTCAAGGACTTCTGTGTTGCTGACTGACTTGCCAGCTTTACGGAGGATGGTGAAGGTGATCAGCTTGTGGTCGCTGTCACCCAGCTTCCCATCAATCACTAGGTCGCCGATTAGGTCGTCCCCCGTAGCCAGTACCAGGTCGATCAGCGCTTTGCCTCTCGTTGGCCCATAGACTTCTTGAGTCAGGTAGAGGTCATCCACGCACGAGAGAAAGCTTTGCGTCCGCTCAGATTTTGCTGAGTGATCTTCCCACGAGATGTCGGGGTAACTGAAGTCACCCATGACAACCAAGGTCCTGGAGCAAACGGCCTCAGTCAGTTCCCGGGCGAACTCCTGGTCAAGCTCAGGACTTTGAGTGGGAGGTCTGTAGTAGACTCCCACCATTGTGAGGTGAGGCTTCTCCCCCAATCCCTATTAGGCTTCTTTTCTTAGGCCTTCTCCGTTGGAACTGTGAATGGTCTGTCTTGATCTCTGATTTTAGTCCCTCCCAAAGTCAAAGACTAGTTTGTCTGATTTTTCTAACTAGAGATACTATTTTTGCTCCAAACTTTTGTCCATTCCAAAACAAAACACGTGTTTCCAGTGCCATTCATACATTATAAAGCCTCATAATGCTTTATTCTTCTAATTAGGCGTGTCAGCCCTTTTCAGGATTAATAATCTGAAGAAATCAATTAGTAATTATCTTTACAATTAGTTCAGCATAAATTTTAGAGCAAAAAAAAGGTTTCGCTAGAAACAACTCTTCAATTAGAAAGGCTGATTTAGTTACAGTACTCCCTAATGGTGAACAGTTAAGATACTGGCTGTTAAAATATTAAAAGTACTTCATATTTTATTTCAAAACAAATTTTAAAAGACAGCATACCAATGAAATCATGATGATTTGTTTTGGATAATTATAGTTACTTTTACTTTAAATCAAAGAGTATCATTACAATGATGTGATGCGCACATAGCTTTCAATGTCTGTGAAAGCCGGGACTGCACAGTGGTCATGTTATATAATGGAGTCTGTTTATCTACATATACTCACTCTCTTAGTATTCTTTCCTTATTTACCCAACCAAACAGTAGTCAATAATCTGCACTTCTGTAATATTTACAAATAGTGTGGGAGGCTTTCAAAAAGCTTTATGAACGTTGTTTCATTAATCCTCAACACGTCCTTGAAGCAAGGAATATTCTCTTCCCTGCTTATACAGATGGATAAAATGATGTATGAAGCGAGATAAAGGGTCAGAATTTTAAAGTCAGAAGCTAACCCCCAGTGGGATTTAAAAACCTGGCCCAAACTGATTTTAGTCAGTTCACAAAGGGGACTAAAATAGTCCAAGTAGGAGCAGTGAAAATTTTAAGCAGCATGATCTGAGGAAAGACTGAATGATATCAATTGAAAATTGAATAAATTATGTCTATTTAGCTTAAAGAGGACATGAATGAGACGTGGCAGGATAAGGAGGCAGGTAAGCAAATTTCAGTTTTCAGTTCTGATTTACCTTTTTTCTTAAGATGGATAGTCATTGGAATTATAAAGCAAGCAAAGCTTTACACAAAGCATGTTCAGCCCACAGAAACTTATGCCACTGGCTGAAGTGAAAATTTTAGGATTAGAGATATGCAGGGAGGATGAGGATATATTTAATTGCACAAGACAATAAAAGACAATGCCTTGCTTGAGAATATAAAAAAAAACCCCAGTTAATTCACTGAAGTTAGGAAACAACTTCCCTAATAAGAATATTATTGCATAATTGTCTATGGGGATTTTAAAACATGCTTTGACATATGTGTATATGAGTATAAGGAAGAGGGAAGAGAAGAACAGTAAAGGGATTTCACCTCCTACACCTTCCAGTTTCACTCTGAACTAGAATAGCCAAGCTCCACCAGCAAAAAGGCTGCTGCAACAGATCAATATTTTGGGGTGGTAGAAAAGAAATAGGATGGAAGCCTGAGGCCATGAGCTTTTGCCGGCCTCCAAACTGGAGAGAGAAAAGTCTAACAGGCTGAGGAATACCAGTGGCCATAGAAAAGTATAGCTTTAGTCCCCAGGTATGTGACCGTCTACTGAAGGGTTGCAAATAGCAGTATTACTGTTAGACAAACCCTAACAAAGGAAGAAAATCAACTGAAGAACTCTCCTTAGGTTTATCCTTCTCAGTGCTATGTGCAGAAGATCCGGTGGAAATCATTAAACAGTGACCAAAGTTAAACAGGCTTTTAGGCTGAGTGGGGATCTGAGAATCTATCTGTCAGCCAAAGAAATAAAACATAATATTCCTTTGGCTTTTTCTACCTATAGTAATAGCAATATCTCAAATTTCAATCCCTCAGAGAAACAAGCCAACTACTTTTAATTGGGTGGGTTGCCAGAGGGTTTGTGTCTTGCTTATCTCAGTTTTTGTGGCCATATAAATTGCACAGTGAGTTCTAGGGCTAGGCTGTGTTCAGTGACACAGCATTTTTGGTCTTGTTTTTGAAACTTTTGAATTTATTTTTAAGGAAAATTCTGGTAATACAGAAAATAATGGTTTTTGTTCCTTTCTATTTATTGCTATCCATGGAAGGATTTTTTTAGGCCAATCATTCCAGTAGCAGTTACCTTCACGGTCAACAAACAGTTTCCCTTCTTTGCATTAATCCATGAAAAGATGGCAACAATCTTAACGCATGTTACATTCCACTATCACAATATGTTAAGATATCCTATTATAGCACAGACTAATTCACTGTGGTTCTCTGTGCCCTGCTAGTGGTTGGAGCAACTTAAGATATTTAAACCTCTGCTAGACTTCCAATGGAGCTGGTTATTTAGCTTGGATATTTGGATACATATTCAGACCACTGGCAGACATTCAGTTAAAATCACCATGGAATCTAAGGGCATGTCTACATGTGCATTAACACGCTTTAGTTAGTGCACATTAAATATAGTACCGCCATAGTGAAGTACTAGGAAAATGCTCATTAGCCTGGCTTAATGCTCAGAAACTAAAGAGCAGGGTTTTTTAGTGACACTTAATGCACATTAAGCTATTTTAATGTGCATCAACTAAATTGCACAGCATTTTTGGGTGATGCTTTAATGCTCATTAAAATAGGCTAATGCTCATTAAAGTGAGTATGTAGACACACTCTCAATGCACAATCCCAACAATCTACATGAGCATGGCATGACTGTTGGATTAGGGATCAGCTGCCCATCACTCTATATTGCCAGCGCAGGGGACACCTGAAATCACGATCCTAGGATCCCCATGGACCTTCAAGTAAGAAGCAAGTCAGCTTCAGGTGTACAATAGTCAAAGGCTCTGATATGCCCCCAAGCCTGGGAGTGTGGATCAGCTATCACTCCCAGATTCTGGGGTGCAGAAGACTCAGTGGCTCCACTGCGTCCTGGAGACACGAAGCCCTGATCAGAAACTACTCTCAACCTTGGGGGACACATCAGAGCCCTTGATTCTGGTGTACTGCCAAAGCTGGGAGCCTCCCAGCTAGGATCCTTAATCAGCTGATCACAGCCACATGTGCAATTTAAGGTACCATGGAAACCAGCCACCAAGTTATTATACATACTTTGCAAAATATTTTATTCCTTGTTTTGTCATGCTACTAATTCCCTTAATATGTGGTTGGGTTACTAAAGAAGTGATTAACTGGTTAATCATGTCTTAAAGGCAATGTCTGCCAGAAGCCTCAGTCTCTATACCCAGACCAGTCTCTATACCCAGCATTCTCCTGTGACTATCTTTACTGATGAGTGAGAGAGACCAGCCTCTTTTCCCTGTAGTTCCTTTGCAACTGAGCACAAATCAACTAAAACAATTCTAAGAGCAGTTCACTTCAAAGGGAAATAAAAGAGTAAGGCAGGTTCACATCCCTATACCTGATAAAAAAGGCTGCCATAACCAGGAACTGGACACACTTTTTCAGAGGGAGTTGTGCTGGCCTGTGCTTTCCAGGATACTGAACCTATGCCACGGGTGCATCTGGGGCTACAATTGTGATGGCACCTCCACATCAACCCAACCACAAGGTTGTAGCTTAATATACATATTCTTGTTTCTTATCAGTTGTGTGATCAGAAGGAATTTGGTAAACAGAGTTAGAACATACAGGCAAAAGAAAAAGTGAAATATATGTGAAGAGTGGGTCATAAACACACTTGCATTAAAAATAACCTCAGAGCCTTTCTTGGTTTTCATCATTACACATCTCGTTCTAGCCTTGGATACAGAAGTCCTTCTCACTTGCATGGTAGCAGTTATCTACAGTGTGTAACTTGAAGGCAGAATCATGCTCTACATTCCCAAGAATAGGGATTCCCAAGAAGAGGCCTGACCCTCCCCCTGCCCCCCACCCATACCCTTTGTATTTCAATAATTCCTACCCTCTCAGTCTCTCAAAACACAGATTTCAAACTACTGTAATACTTACATTGTCTCATCCTTCTCTTACAGCTGAAGAACATGAAGCAAGAAACAACCAAGGTCAGTGGTAGAGCAAGGAAATATAATCCATTTTGTATGACCCTGATATCCTTGCTTTATCTACCTGACCATTCTCCCTCAAATCTTTTAAGTAATGCAGTACAGTATTCAATAACCTCTCTCAATAAAGCATAAAGTAGAAATTCAAGACCATTTCTCCTTGGCCACTTGGATAATTACTGATATCTTTTTCCATGCATAAATTCAAAACTAATTTATTTTGTGAACAGCAAGTTGTTATTGTAGCTTCAGTAGCTGTTAGGGTTGAATTAGTGGCTATTTTTTCACCTCTGCTACTATTTTCAATGCCCTGGTTTGCAGTGGAAAGTTGTTGTTAGATTAATTCACTTTACCCATATTTGTTTATAATTTGCATGCACATATTTGCGTAACAGTTCAAAGACATTTTCCTCCTTTCAAAGAAAACTCTTTCCCTGTAAGTTGTCCTACATCTGATATGCAGTGGACTGGTATTTTTGTTCTTGATTGAGCACTGCTGCATGCTGTTCCTTTTAAAGCTCCAGCTATTTTGGGAGAGGTGTATAATTTAATATGTTCAATAGATTTTTTGTCAGGCATTCGTGTATGACTACCTTCATCTCTCACTCAGCTGTTTGATTTTCTACAGTAATTGGTTTTGCTGCTTTTGTGTTTATTTTTATGACCTGTGGTAAATGTCTGCTTTTCTACCTGGGATTACTTAAGCCTTTGCCGATCCCTAATGTGTCAGCATTTAAGCAACTGAAAGTCCTATTTTTTGGAATATGGTTTCAAGATGCTAATTAATATAACAGTAATATACACTTCTGTATATATTAGAGTGAGATTGCAAAGAATAGTGGCATGTATGCAATTTACCTTCATTAAGATGCTATATGGTTATATGAAAAATGATATAGAAAGCTTATTTTTGGGCCAGACCTTGAGAATTGGATCAAAGGCCAAATAAGAAATCTTGGCTCAGAAGAAAACACTCTGAAGCCTAGCAAGGTTAAGGGACCAGCATGTGCTTCAGAGGTAAAAGGTATAATTGCATTACAGATCAAAGAATGAAAATGCCTTTGTCCTGCAACCATGTTAAAAGCAGCTTTGATACGCTACTAAAAGAGCTAAAACCACACACAAATCCTCTCTGCAGTTATGGTACCACTGGTATCACCCCCCACTGTGCTAGTCTATGGCTGCTTATTGCAGACTCTGTGAAGCAGCAGCTGATCTAGTTCACTGCTCCTCTCAAGTTGAATTTGACACATGCTAAGGGCAAGTTCAGTGGCAGATTCAACCTCTTTTCCACAGAACACAACTTCTTTCATGGTGCACAAACAACAGTCGAGTCCCTTCGAATTAGTTCCCTGCTGCTTAGCCCAACAACAAAATAGTGCAGGGAAGTAGTTAGTCTGAAGTCAGGCAGACAGCACAGCAGAGAGGCACCTTATATAGACTAACTAATTCAGAGGGGCATAAGCTTTCATAAGCAACTACTTACTTCATCAGATGCTATGAATAGGCCTACAGGGGTTCTGAACAGAAAACAGTAATTTAAATACAAAGGATATGGAAAGGAGACAAGCATGTCCTAGCTTACAGACAGCCCCCCCAACCTCAAATGACAAGTCTTCAGCAACAGATGGCCCAACTCCTATTCTCATGAGGGCAACATAGCTTGCAAGAAACCAAGATGCCAGCTGTGCCCCCTCGTCAGTAATGACCACATCATCACTGAATCGAATAACAGTTTCCAATATGCTGGGTTCATTTACCTGCTGCTCTACCAGTGTCGTAGATATGCCATCACCTGCTTACAGTGCCCATCTGTTGTCTACATCAGACAGACAGGACAATCTCTACACAAAGAATTAATGGACATTGTTCTGACATCAATTCCAGAAATACACACAAGCCCATGGCAGAACACATGAACCTGCCTAAACACACTATTACTGACCTCAGAGTAGTGGTTCTTAAACAACAAAACTTAAAAAAAATGAACAAAAATAAACTAATAATCCATGGGCTGGATTGAGTTAAGTATGGTCTAGACAGAAATGATAAGATTCTTATCTCATTACCCAGAATAGGCTTTTATAAGCCGTATGCCTCTATGGTTTTACTGCTTTGTTTACTACCTTTTTTCCCCCTCCAAATAGTGCTCCCTCTCCTCTCTTCTCCTCTCCCTATCCTTGACATTTAAATTATTGCTTTCTACTTAGAACCTTTGCTCCCTGCAGGTCAGTTCCTAGCATCTGACAAATTAAGGTGCTGCTTACAAAAGCTTGGCTCTGAATTAGTTAGATGAAGGTGCCACTCTGCCCTGCCTTCAACGAAGTATGATGCTTTTGGTCCAAATGCTTACAGATACCAAAATAGGTCAGTACCATATTTCTAAAATGACAGTATTTCTCCTGACTACCTTTTTCTAAGGCCTGTAATGGCCTATTTACACCAAGGAACCACTCTAGAGAGCACCAGAATGGAATGCAAGTTACACCCCAATATAGATGTAATGCAGGTGCCTTAGAAAAGCACTGGACAGGTCTGATCTTAAGCAAGTCATTTCAATTTTTAAAATGAGGATAATGATACATGTTCCTTATTTACTCACTTTGACATCTACTGACATCTACTTTGAGCTCTAAGAACTCAAAGATGCTATTATTGGGTCACACTGATACACGAGTAAACAGCTTAATTTCACTATCTTTACTAAAGGCAAGTAGTAACTTGAACAGGAAGAAGACCATCCTCTCCTGGTTATGAATAGAAGAAATCAAATGCATAAGACTGAAGTGAGGGAAGAAGATGACACAGAAAAAAATAAGTATTTTAAAATAACTATTTATATATGCAACTCTGTGAAGAAATCCACAATGTCTATGTACATTCAATTTTCCCCTCCTAACTGCCTTATCTAACCATAAGTGTCTGATGACCATGAACTCCTCATTTGTTTCCTCCCCCTCACTGCCTCAATATATGCATTATTTGTAGGGCTGCTGGCAGCACTCAGTGCTTGTAGTAGCAGCTTTCAACCTATCCTTTTGTATTTGAAGAGCTAAATTGGGCGTTTTAAACAGCTGAGCTCAAAATAAAGCCTTTAAAATGAAGAAGTATAAGTGCAAACATCTGCAGGGAGCACTACTGAAACAGTTGGAAAACAGGACAAAGTATAATGTTCAAATACAAGCTGCTGAATCCCACCAAATGGTTTACTCATATGAGATTGCAAAATTGCCAACAATGGTCAGTTTTTGTATTGTAATCCAGAATATTCTGTTCTGAATAAATGTGACTGAAGAAACTGGCTTCAATTCACTTCCACATCCTCTAGACAGACTGCTGATAGGAATGCTAGGGGTTTCAGATCCTTCCTTTACAGCCAGTTTCTCTTCCCTTGGTTCTTCCTTCCTTAATGCACAGAAAAACCCCTCATCTCGCAATTTAGGTCCCAACTTCATTTCCTCTCAGGGGGATGAGTAGTGAGAGAATGTAGGGTTTAAAAGCCTGATGAGGGTGCATGGCAGTTTGTAAAAAACTGAAGGTTGACAGTGATGTATTTGTCCAAAAAGTTCAAGAAACACTATGATAGTTTGTAAAGAAAGATGAAGGGATAGCAAGGATAAAACAGCTTCTTTGGATCAAAATCATTTTGAAGAATCATAGTAAAAGTTTTACTAAGCTAGTACAAAGGAGGCAAGCATAGAACTAAGTTGGATCTGGATCAAGAACATATCTGGAATATAATTATGGAGATAAATGGTACTGGGAAGTGTGCCATTATGGGAGATTGACTTTGCAGATTTAATCTGAAGAACAAGTACTACTAATGGTGGTAGGGGCCAAGTATCTTTGGATGTAATGACTATTTTATGCTTGTTTTTTCATGCTGTGAAGATATATATATCATTACAGAAAAGCTACTTGTAGCAAATAACATTGGCTAGAGTTGATTTTGTTTAAATTAAGTGGAAGGATAAACAAGCTATAACAAAGGCTTTCAATTTCAGAAGGGTAAGCTTTGAGAATTCAAGGGAATTTGTTAATTTGGGAAGTCAATTGGATCAGAGAGCTCAGGGACTTGACTGCATAAAAGGCTAGGGATTTCTCTAACTCAACGGTGCAAAAACCATGTGAAATGTGCAGCACAAGGAAGGGAAAAAAATTGAAAGGAAGGGCACTAGACCTAATTGGATGAATAACCACCACTGAAAAAAAGAAAAGAAAGGAGCAGTAAGAAAGCCTATGGGAAAAGAGACAAAACAGTGGCAAAGAAAGATGAGTATAAACTAAGAATCCAAAATTCAAGCTGAGTTAGACCTTGAAAGGGAAATTAAAACAAATAGTAAAACATTTGTTGAGCCATAATAAGGAACAAGAATGAGTTTGGGAGGCTGAGCAGCGAAGATGCTACACTTGCCCCACAAAAATAAGCAATTCATTTCCCAAGTTTTCAATAATGATAGTGTTGAAAGAAAAAGCAAAAAGGGAATGAGCATGCAAAAGCAGAAGTCCCCACTACTACAAGAGACAACTTGCTTAATGTCCCCAAAGTAAACCAGAGTTATTTCAGGAAACAAGATAAGCTATCACAGAATACTGAATAACTATTTGATAACAAAGGTCTCTAGTGAATCTACCAAATCAGGAGTAGAAACAGGACTTAAGAACACCAACTATATTACCTATGTTTAAGAGAAGGGGGAAATAATCTGGGCAAGTAGAGATGCTTTACTCAGACACCAACAGTAGGTAAAGCTCTACAACAAATTTTGAAGGAAAGAATTGTTAAGGATACCGAGTTAAATAAAAAAAAGGAACAAAATGCAACAGTCTGGTAAGAATGACTGTTGGTGAGGCAACCCACTATCTTTTCTTCATAACCATTTTCAAATCAGGAAAATGCTGTCAATCTGATCCATAGAAAACATTTGATACAATGTCACATGGAAAATTATTAATGACTTGGAAAAGACAGGGATTAACAGAAAACCTCTAAGGTGGGTAGGCAAAATGAAGACAAAAACAGGATACTCTGAATGGGAAATATTGGACTTAAAGGAAATAGTATAGTTCCCCCAGAATCAGTTTTGGCACTAAGTATTTCCATTAAAATCTTTAATAGAAAAATTAGGAATATGCTGAAGAAAGTTGCTGACAATACAAATGTAGACATTAACAATACAAAGTGGGTACTGGACTATCATGCATGAAGAACTAGAAGGTTTTGAGGACCAAAATAAATAAGTATGAGTAAAATGTAAATGTCCAAAAGTCTTTGGAAGTAATGAGGACTTTTGCTATTAGCTGGGGATTCAAAAGGAACCAACACAGGAGAAAAATTTTTGTGTATTCATTGACCTCAGCTAGGAGAGAACTTCAGCTGTGAAAATACTTCCAGCAGAGATAGGGAAGTATTAATACCATTATACAAAGCAGTAGCAAGACTTTCCCTAAAGTATTGAGTGATTGGAACAGCATACATGTTCAAAAATATACATTAACACTTAAATAGTGCAGGAAAGAACTACTAGAATTATATGGGGAATAAAGAGCTTATGTTATGTCTAGGAAATTGGTTCGTTTAAGCTAACAAAATGAAGAGTTACAATAAAGATGAATAGACTTCTCGAACAACCTTGGAATTAATGGATAAAATTATTAGATTTTTAAAAACGGAGTTTCTATGAATGCTGTTATGACATGGTTATGATAACAGGGAACTGGACTCTATGATTTAGGATGCTTCTTCCAGTTATAGAATCCTTTGGGGTTAGAAGGTAAGAAAGGACTATGCTGGGGCTACATTTCAGAGTAGTTAAAAAACAAGATGTCTAATTAAACCAATTTTAACACATCATGGTTTTCATGACCATTTATAGTGACTTTAACGTGGAGTACTAAAAACAAAAACCAAAACCAAAATAAAAAACCCCTCCCCTGCCCCCGACCCATGCAACGGTTTCCCCCCCCCTTTCTTTTATTTACAGAAGAAAAAAAATGAATGACAGGTTAAAAAAGCTGCCCACGTTCAGACAGGAAGACTGGCAGACCTGGCACCTGAAATCAGACCTCTCTAGTTTCAATATTCAATACTGTGTTGACCACAAGGGCTTTTGAGAGCTGCACTTTTTATCAGCGAAAATGTTTAAGATGTGTAAACTGACAGACTCACCTGACTTCTTTACTCGGATCCTGCTTGACTTCTGATGTACAAAATTTGTTAACCACAGAATTAACAGCATGCAAATAAAGTAAAATGCATGTGCCAGCCAACTTTTGGCCACAAGTGCATATATACAACTCTTGGGGAACACGGCCAGACACAGCAAAACAGAAAAGATGGAACAAATAATATATTTTTTCCAGTATTTGTAAATAGCTACATTTTGCAGGAGGGAAAATTACGATCAGGATGATTTTGAAATTTTAATATAAAATATTTTAGAAACTTTTCTAGAAATACAATTAAATGATCCAAGTGCCTTTTGAGATATCAGTCCGTCCTACCCAGGCAGAATTTTGAGGCCGTACCTATGGTAGGCAGATATGGATGGAAATTGGTGCTTATTTTTCTCACTGAGTTAAGCGTTGCAAGATCTGCTTCATCCTCTTAGACTGGAGCTCTAAACTGGCACCTACTGTAGCCCTTTACTGAGGATTCATCTCTTTGGTCAACTAATCCTCAAGATTTTCTGGTAGCTCTCCTTTTCAGAGTTTCTACCATGGCATCTTTTCTTTATCTTCCTTTCTTTTTTCAAGATGAGAAGTTATTTTCCTAGGCTGGACCCCTGAAGCCTTTCTCTCTCCTCTTATGCTCAGAGAGCTGTTTCTGCGCCTTCTTTGGCTCACATAAGGAAATTGTGTCCTTCCTCTTCCTGTAAAACTGGAAAGGAGCTCAGTTCTTCCACTATCCTCTGAGCAATCCTAAACACAAAGCAGCTTTTCCCTGTCCTAGAAAGACAACACTGGCTCTCATAAGGCCCAGGAAACTACCAGTAACTGTCTGTAGAAAATGGCTTCTCAGAACTTTCCACAACAGGGTTGGGGAGGAGTGGCAGAGGGGAGGGGGATGCAAAGGAGAATATCCTGGCTATGTTGATTATTGATTAAATAAGAGACTGTCACTATGTGAATACTCTTCAGGAAAAGTGTATTCTGTAAAGCATAATTTTCTTGAGATACCAAAGTAAATTAAAACTGGGTGTGCCTGCACGAAATGCTTTACTGTGCAGTAGTGCAGTTTACTGCACAGTAAGCATGCATGTATACATGTGCACAAGCTTATCATGCAGTAAAACTTCATTACTCGCAAGTAAATTTGCTACATGCAAATGCAAGTAGCAAATTTACTCACAGGTCTGGCACAGTAACACATATGTAAATGCCAACCTGAACCACATTTGCTTCCAGTCAGCTCTGCCAGCCTCAGCTCAGCCCCAGGGCTGGGAGCCTCTCCTTCCCCATGGTGGGCCTACCTCTATGGCAGCCCCTGCCCCAGGCCCTTTAAACTGTCCACAGGGAACATGGTGCTGGGGAGGGGGCCCTTGGTAGGCTATAGTAGGGAATGAAGGAGGAGGTGGTTGGCCAACACCTTTTGCATCTGGTGCCCTGGACCCTGGTGGCAGGTATTCAGGTTGCTCATGGCCTCAGTGGAGGGGGGCTGCTGTTGCTACTGCTCCTGCTGCCACGCATGTGTGCATCTCCATCACCCAGGCCTCAAAGAGCTCCCCCTAGTCTTCACAGATGTTATACAGCATGCAGACTACAATGATAACCCAGGGAATGTTGTCCTTGGCAAAATCAAGGCAGAAGGTGAGGGTGTACCAGCGTCCCTTGAAGCAACCAATGGTCCACTCCAACAGCACATGGGTCCAGCCCAGGCACTGGTTGAAGTGGGTCTGGCAAAGGTCCAACTGGCTGGTGTAGGGCTGCATGAGCCAGGGCAGGAACAGATAGGTGAGGTCCCCAATAAGGAGGGATAGGACCACCACAATGCCCAGCTAGAGGTCCGACACCCCTAGCATGAAGCACCTTGACTAGAAATGCAACTGGCCAGGGAGCGGGGCTACCTTTTAAAGATGGCCTCCAGATGCAGAAAGCTGTAGACAGAGCCTCCAGTTCCCTCTGGTCATGGCAGGGTCCTGTTGCAGGGCCCCAGGAAATGGGAGCAGTTTGCTGCTAGGAGCAGTGAATCTGCTCCCATGTCCTTGAACATGTAGATACCTGCCCGAGAACATTTACTACGAGTAGTTTATTTACAAGTAAACTGGTCCTGCATCAAATGCATGTGTAGACAAACCCACTATCATGCAACACAACCCTCTTGGAATGTCTGTTCCTCTTCCATTTTTTAAAATTTGTATATTGCACAATCTTGCTGCGTGGCTTCAAAACTTTAAAATGATACAAGCGCGATTAGAGAAAACCTTCTGAATAATTAAAATAAGGTCAAAATCATAGATAGATTCTGTTGAGATGTTTGTTGACTGCATTTCTTTCCACTTTACCAAATGACACAGCAGAAGAAATTCATCAAAAATAGTAACAACTGATAAGTCAGAACAAAAATGGAAAAGGGGATGACAAGTGGAAAAATCCTGTGCACCCAGATAACTGAGCTGCAAAGCAAATTGAAGTGCAGCAGTATCAAGTTTAGACAAAAATGGGTCAGGTGTTTAATAGAAAAGCATACACTGAAGCAAAAAATTTTTTTTCCACTTCATAGAAGAGCAAACCTAAGTTAAATAACAAGGCCAATGTCAAGTATTTCTAGAGATCAAAAAGAGATTGATATTCTGTCAACATGAAGAACTCAGCTACAGTTAGAAAGAAATGTTTTCAGCAGCTCTCCTTCACCTTAGTGATGTTCAGTACAAAAAGACTGCTGTTCTTTTAATATGAGCTATGGACCATATTTATCCCTTAAAGACAATGGAGTTTCATCAGTGATGATTCTAGCCCTATGCTTATAGGATGAAGAATGAGGTCAGGCAAATTAAATCTACCCATTCTTAAATAACCAGACTGAAGATACTTATATATAGAAAACAATCTTTATAGTGTCTCAATGCATTTTGTACACTTTAATGGTACTTGAGTAAGATTTTTTCCTGTAGTGGACAAGTGTTGTTTATCAGTGGAAGTGAATTGCACCATAACTTTGAAATGTAATGGCTGGAAAAAGATTTGGGGGTGAAAATAAAAAGGTAAAATTAGAATTCTTTACAGTTGACCCCTCCAAGCTCACCAGCTCTTTTCTAATATTTTAAAACTTCCCTGGTTACACACCTATAGGAAAAAATTCTGATTCCCAAGAGAGGATTCTCTCTTAATTCTCTGAAGACAAATCTGGACAATTTGTCTAAAATCACCCTGTTTGATTCCCAGCTTATTAAGACTTTCTTCACTTCCCTTTGAGTTTTAATCCTTTGTGTCTAGAATTTTCTGGGGCATGAATCTTCATTGCAGTTCTCCATATCCTCGAACTTCCAAAAGTTTTATGATATTTGGGACCAATTATTGTTTCTACCAGAACAGTATTCAATACACAGCTGAGGGTTTGTGTGTATCCTCACCTTTGGATTAGCAAATATTATTCATGTGGCTCAAGGAGACCAATGAAGCAGTTAAGACTAGGTAAAGTGAAACAAAACTCCAGCTATGCTCCCATCTCCCTGGATATGCCAGGGATTTAGAGAGCAATGAAGTATTGATATGGATCAGCATTTTCTAAGGAATCTCCAGAGTCTGGTTTTATGATTACTATGTAACCAAAATAGCAAAGTCTGTTGGGGTAAAAACAATTTCTTATCCCCTAATTTACAACTGTAGGGCAGCATAGCTTAGTGCTCCCAACTGGGTGCTACCCTAGGTACCGGCTGCTTTTAAATCCTCTTCCTTAATACGTGCTGCTTCTTTCAGTCCCTACTTGTACAAAAAATGATCTCACTCAAGTATGCTAAAGTTAATTCTGCAAAACAAAGATAAAGGCTAAAAAGGCTAATAGCCATTACATTTTTTCACCAAAAAAACAACATAAATTGAAAGCTCTCTTTACAACAACTGAACTACAAAATCTAAGACATATTTACAAAAAGCTGTTTTTTCCCCCATCACGAAAGTTTTGATGGAATTTTGACCAGTCATAATACTAAGATAAGAGTTCCAGATTATAAATATAACCAAGCTCTCACAACAAGTATATATTTTAGGAGCCCAAAGCAAAACCACTCTTCAGCACTATCTAGTGACAATGGGAAATACACTTTAAAAGCAAGGTTCTGGGATTTGTACCAGAACTGCTTTATTGTCTTCACAAAAATGTTGTATTGGATAGTTAGAACACCTATAACAATGTACCATTTTTCAACTAATACTTCTGTTGGCCACCTGCAAGTGAGCCAACATGAAGCCAAGATGCAGTAAATTATTCAAACTAGTTCATTATCCCATGAGGTAAGAAGATAGCGAGCAGCTTAATCATTCTTAAATTAAGTACTTTCTTGTATTTTGTTAGATAAATTATTTAAATTAATTTTTGTATGGTTAAATAACCCACCAATGAGTTCAGCAATTATTAAACTGCTCTCTGAGTCCACCTCAGAGACTATTCCTGCCTTTGTCCTTTAACAAAATACAGCCATAGTTATGAAACCATCCCAAACACTGCTCCCTTCCCTTTTTATACATATGGTCAAAGCTAAGTAGACTGTGCACACATGTTCTCTGAGAGCTGTATCAAGGGAATATTGAACGTAAAATAAGGCCATAGTAAAACATTCTTGCTGCCAGGAAGGAATAAAGCTTCAGATGACACGGGAAAGTGTGCCTGTGGAGAATGTAAGAGAATTCTGCATTATTTTTATGAACATTGTATGACTCACGTTTATCAATCTACTTTTGTAGGGAAGCCTGTAAGAAATCAAAGGAGTTAACTCCTTCCAGCTAAGTACAGACAGTCAAAAAAGTCTAAGGCTGAATCAATTCAATCTTCACAATTTAGTTTAAGCTGTCTAGACTGAACCAATAAGTAAGTGAACAGACATTCACTTTTGACGCTGGAAACGCTCACAATGGCCCAGGTCAGAAGCCAGGGAGCACTAGAGCACACCTCTCTGTTCTGCTGTGGCAGACAGCTTGGGCCAAGGCTAGACTGCCCACCCTGTGAGAGGGGGTTGTGTGGAGGTGCAAAGCATCATGGGATGCTGGGGACCATGAGTTAATTTGAATCTGGAGGGGACTCTGGGACAGAAGTTCAATAAACCAATTTATTCTAAATCAGTTAAGTCTGATACTACATCCATCCAGGTTTATCTTAAAACAGTTTCAGTCATTTTGAAAGTGGTTTATGTGCACTGGACTTCTGTTGGGTTGCAGATTTAAACCAGTTTCTGATCACTTATACTCGTTTATGTGTAATTTCTGTCTGTAGCCTCCAAGACTTCTCTATCTGGAGACTGGGAACTGATAAAAAAATATTTGATTTAACTCAGTCCTCCAACACATTACCCTTCATATATGTGACAAAATAAGGTAGTGTCTCTAGGTCCAGCCACAGCTATCCTTCACTTTGGATAAAGGAGGTAGAGCATTGTAGCAGGAAAGCTGAAACAAATAGATTTTGTTCTGTTATAAAGGCAGGCTTGATAAACTGGAAGGACGAAGAACTAATCCAGTACACACACAGGCTTGGTTTCACAACTCACGGCTTCCTGAGGTAGTCTACTTAACGAGGAGCATCTGGACAGGTAGCTAAAGCATCACAGTTATAGTCCTGCTTGGTTTTGTTAGCCTGTCTCTAACTACTGTGCTCTTGTTTTTCTTTTTAAAGGACTGAGCTGTGCTGCTGCATGCATTTCCTGGATATAAAGGTCTCAAGTGAGAAAACGCCTGCAGAGAACTAAGTCAAATTGTCCTGATTCAGGACAAGGCAAGACAAGTTTTCAAGCTCGGAGAGACAGGCTGAGCATAGCAGAATCATATAAGCCAAGTGGAGGCCCAGTGCTTATCACTAAAAAGGAGACTGAAGAGTGGGAGAAAGCATGCAATGTTGCATGGTCCCTGTTTATCAGGTGCACATGCAAAAACAGTTTCTTAGGCAGGCAGATTAGACTAAAAACACTGTTTATATAGCTGAAATCTTAAGATGACTATATGTAAGAAATCTGTTTGGTTATGTGATTAAAGAACAGTACTGTCCTCAAAAAACAAAACAAACAAAACCAAAGACTGGCTTTGATTACTGACTTGGTACAGGCTGTCTCCATGACTTTGGTTATATTATTTAATCACTGTTCCCACCCACAAGACTAGGCTAATAGCATTTCATTTCCCCAGTTCACTTGTCTATTTCAATAGGATTCTTGGAGAAGAGATGTCTCTTTGTATATATGTGCAACAACTAGCACAGTGGGGCACTACTGTTGTTGTGGACCAGCCAGATAAGTTATTAGCCAAGTGCTGAAAGAAAAATACCAATAGTTTGACAAGATGCCGCTTTCTAAAAGTCAGCACCTTGGAAACCAGAGGCTGGATAATTTAACACAGAGGTCTGCATGACAGACATTATGGCAACCACAGTACAAATAGGTTTTCAAACTAAATGCAGTGTTTGCTACTGTCACTCTCTTTTTGAAATGATGTCCCTTCTTGCTGCTTTATATATCATTTTCTACTGCCAAGGTGTCTCCCATTAATACAATTAACCTTGTATTTAAATATACTTAGCCCTAGATTGTCCATGTATGTGAACCAGTTCAGCTCCATTCACATCTTTTCTCCTAGACTGTGAGCTGTCACTTTGTAAGAAGAATATGTCCCAATGCTGTGTAACAAGCAAGTCTGTTTCTCTCATTAAAAGTCAAGAAGTCCATCACATTCCTATTAAATTTATCTTCTCCACTAGTTCTCCTTGCTGATGTCCTATGCCTAAGATGCTTATGTTTATATCAGCTGCTATTTCAATTTAACAGGCTGCCTGCCAAAGTAAAAATTACCTTCCTGATTGAATTGAAGGAAGAACCAAATGACAGCACAGTTGTAATGAGGAAAATCAACTCCATTCAGTCCATGTGGTACAGAAAGATATTGAAGAATCCATTTCAAAAGAAATATCACAGAATTTATCTATTTATTTCAAAATGTAGTCTCAGTTATGTCATAGTGGGAGTCAAGGACTGACAAAAAAGGATACAACTATACAGTGGAAGAGAAGTGATAAGCTTTGCATGGCATGGGCTGTAGACAGTGCAGGCTAAAGATAACTTGATTATTTAGCCTTTACTTGTATGATATATTTGTACTAGTTGCTCCTCAAATGAGTTCTAAAAAAACCAGCAATATATTCATCATCCACATCCAATTTCTCTCTCTCACCACCCACTTGGGGAGGCAGCATCTATTATTTATCAACTTCACATCAAAAGGAAAAAGACCATGCCTCCTGAGTTTACACTAGATGGAGATGTAATCCTGTCTCTCAGTATTTACTTGTACAGCACCAAGCACTCTGAGAGGAGCCCTTGCTGGAAAACTAATTGACATGTAGCTCATTTTCATCTTAAAGATTATGATTCAGGTCTAATATAAATTCAGTAGGAAGTAGACAAGAAGGTAGAGCTCTTGTCTGGAGTATCTGGCTGGTTATTTCATGACAACAATATACCTAATCATTATAATGTGAAAAAATAAGGCAAAACACATACATTTTCTGTCACTTGAATAGGAAGATTTGCATTATTATAATACAATTAAATATACTGTTACCAAGTATTATAGACTTCAACACTTTTACAGATTTTGATATCTAAGAGTACTTACCAAAACTTATGAATTAAACCTTGTTGCATACTTGAGACAGAAAAGTACTTTTATTCCCATTTTACATATGAATAAACTGGGGCTTAGGGATTTCATACACGTAAGGGCTGGAAGGGACCTTGGAGATCATCAAGTCCAGCCCCCTACCCCAGGGGCAGGAAGTCAGCTAGGGTCAAAGGATCCCAGCAAGATAAGCATCCAAGTGTTACTTGAATGAGTCCAGAGTAGGTGCCTGCCTCACTTCTGGAGGGAGTCTATTTCAGGTCTTGGGGGCTCGGACAGTACAGACATTTTTCTTATGTCCAGCCTAAAACAGTCTTGGAGGAGTTTATGACTGTTGGTCCTTGTTTTTCCTTGGGACGCTCTGGTGAACAGATGTTCTCCCAGGTCCTGACACACACCCCTTATGTACTTCATAGATTTCATAGACATTAGGGCTGTAAGGGACCTCTGAAGACCATAGAGTCCAGTCCCCCACCCAAAGGGCAGGAAGTCAGCTGGGGTCATAGGATCCCAGCAAGATAAGCATTCCATTTGCTCTTGAAGGTGTTCAATGTCGGTGCTTGAACCATCTCCAATGGCAGGCTCTTCCAGACCTTGGGGGCTCAGACAGTAAAGAAATTCTTCCTTATGTCCAGCCTGAGGTCTTGTAGTATTTTATGACCATTCGACCTCATCATCCCTTGGGGCGCTCTGGTGAACAAACGTTCCCCCAAATACTGGTGGTCACCCCTGATAAACTTATAGGTGGCCATCAGATCACCCCTGAGCCTATGCTTTTCCAGGCTAAAGAGCCCCATGGCTCTTTACCTGTCGTCATAAGGTCTGTTTTCCTGACCTGTGATCATGCGCGTGGCTCTTCTCTGGACTCTCTCAAGCTTCTCCACATCCTTTTTGAATTGTGGAGCCAAAAACTGGACACAATATTCCAGCTGTGGCCTCACCAAGGCTGAATACAGGGGGAGAAGGACATCCTGGGATTTGCTTGAGAAGCATCTATGGACGCAAGCCAGTGTTTTGCTCGCTTTACTAGCTGCAGCATCACATTGCAGGCTCATGTTCATCTTGTGGTCAATGATGACCCCCAAGTTTCTTTCTTCCATAGTGCTAGCCAGCGTAGCACTGTCGAGCCCATAAGGATGCTGCAGGTTTTTCTTCTCAAGGTGGAGAACCTTGCATTTTTCGGTGTTAAACACCATCAGGTTCTCATCCGCCCATTTGCTGAGCTTGTCCAGGTCAGCCTGGATCACCCGCCTATCTTCTGATGTGGATGCTTTGCCCCAAAGTTTGGTGTCATCGGCGAACTTGGCCAGTCCGCTCCTGTTTCCAATGTCCACTTCATTAATGAAGATGTTGAACAATACAGGTCCAAGGAAAGAGCCTTGGGGGACCCCACTAGTCACTGGACATCATGATGATTGATTTCCATCAATTACTACCCTCTGGGTGTGACCACAGAGCCAATTTCCCAGCCAGTGGATCATGGTGGACTCAAGGCCACAATTGGCCAGTTTGGCCAAGAGGTGATCATGGGATACCAGATCAAAGACTTTTTTGAAGTCAAGATATATGACATCAATCTCTTCTCCCTTGTCCAGGTGATAGGTCACCTGGTTGTAGAAGGAAATGAGATTGGTCAAGGAAGACCTACCCACAATAAACCCGTGCTGGCTATCCCTTAGGATGTTGGCGTCGGACAGTCCATTTAGGATGGCCTCTTTAATAAACTTTTCTAAGATCTTCCCCAGGATAGAAGTCAGGCTGATGGGCCTATAGTTAGCCTGATCCACTTTCCTCCCTTTTGTGAAGATAGGCACCATATTGGCCTTCTTCCAGTCTTTGGGCACTACACCAGAGTGCCAGGAGTTTTCAGAGATCCGTGCCAGGGGCTGGGCTATGATGCTCGCCAGCTTCTTGAGTACCCTGGGGTGTAGATTGTCAGGGCCGGCTGACTTGAAGGTATCCAGCTTCTCAAGATGTTCCTTCACGAGGTCAACATTAATGGAGGGCAGGGGATTTCCCTCACCCAGACCTCCTTGTCTCATAGTGGACATGGGTGTCCCATGGGACTGGTGAAAGACCGATGCAAAGTACACATTTAGTAGGTTGGTTTTTTCCTGGGCATCAGTTGTCAGTTGCCCCATTTGGTTCAGCAGAGGTCCAATGTTGCTCTTGCTTTTCCTCTGGCTCCCCACATATCTGAAAAAGGACTTTTTATTGTCCTTGATGCTCAAAGCTAGTTGGAGTTCAGTTGCAGCCTTGGCTTTCCTGGTTTGCTCCCTGCAGGACCGGACCAATGCAGAATATTCATCCTTGGAGGTGAATCCTGTCCTCCATCCTTTATAGGCCTTTCTTTTTAGCCTCAGGAGGTCTGCTAGATCCCTGGAGAGCCGGGGGGCTGCTGTGCCCTCTTGCTGCCTTTCCTCCAGGATGGAATAGACTTAGCTCATGCATTGAGGGTCACTCCCTTGAGGAGCAACCACTCTTCTTCGACTCCCCTCTCCCTGGGATCATGGTGACAAGCCTCCTGAGCTTGTCAAAGTTGGCTTTCCTGAAGTTAAGGACTTCCGTGTTTCTGACTGACTTGTCAGCTTTATGGCAGATGGTGAAGTTGATCAGCTCATGGTTGCTGTCACCCAGCTTCCCATCAATCACTAGGTTGCCGATTAGGTAATCCCCAGTAGCCAGTACCAGGTCGAGCAGTGCTTTGCCTCTTGTTGGCCCATAGACTTCTTGAGTCAGGTAGAGGTCATCCACGCCAAAGAGGAAGCTTTGCAACTGCTCAGATTTTGCTGAGTGATCTTCCCATGAGATGTCTGGGTAATTGAAGTCACCCATGATAACCACGGTCCTGGAGCATGCGGCCTCAGCCAGCTCCCATGCGAACTCCTGGTCAAGCTCAGGACTCTGGGTGGGAGGTCTGTAGTAGACTCCCACCGTTGTGTCCCCGTGCCATGTTCCCCATGGATTTTAACCCAGAGGGTCTCCAGTCATCCACCCTGATCACCAATATCAGCTTGCAGGGACATGTAGCTTTCCTTAACATAGAGAGCGACACCTCTGCCCCTTTTATCTACATGATCCTTCCTGTACAGGGTATAGCCATCTATACCCAAGGTCCAGTCATGGGTGGAGTCCCACCAGGTCTCTGTTATCCCTATGACGTCATAGTTATTTGCAACTTATAAGCAACCACCAGGTCCCCCCGAGCCTGTGCTTTTCCAGGCCGAAGCGTCCTGTGGCTCTCAGCCTCTCTTCATAA
The DNA here is from genome assembly GCF_052110815.1 of Crocodylus siamensis. NCBI lineage: Eukaryota > Metazoa > Chordata > Crocodylia > Crocodylidae > Crocodylus > Crocodylus siamensis. The sequence goes on along the minus strand of NC_143404.1, from coordinate 31,031,815 downwards.
GGCCTATTCTTTTGCTCTCTGAGCATGTGTGTGGCTCTCCTCTGGACTCTTTCAAGCTCTCAACATCCTTCCTGAATTGTGGAGCCCAGAATTGGATGCAGTACTCCAGCTGAAGCCTCACCAAGGCCGAATACAGCAGGAGGATGACATCTTGAGATTTACTTGAGAAGCATTTATGAATGCAAGCCAGAGGTTTTTTTGCTTTGCCAGCTGTGACATCGCATTGGTGGGTCATGTTCATCTTGTGGTCAATCATGATCCCCAAGTCTCTTTCAGCAGTGGTGCTAGCAAGTGTAGCACTGCTGAGCATATAAGTATGGTGTGGTATTTTTTTTCTCTAAGGTGGAGTACCTTACATTTATCAGTATTGAACATCATCAGGTTTGTATCCGCCCACTTACTAAGTTTATCTAAGTCAGCCTGGATCACTAGCCTGTCTTCAGATGTGGACGCTATGCCCCAAAGTTTAGTGTAATCTGTGAACTTAGCCAGTGCACTTCTGACACCGATGTCCACATCATTGATAAAGATGTTAAGAGAACCGGTCCAAGGACAGACCCTTTGGGGATGCCATTGGTCATGGAGCACCATAATGATTTGCTACCATCGACCTTGGACCCAATTTCCCAGCCATCGGACTGTGGTGTAGCTGAGGCCACAGTTGGCTAATTTTTCCATGAGGTGGTCATGGAACACCAGATCAAAGGCTTTTTTCAAGTCCAGATATATGACATCAATTTCTTCTCCCTTGTCCAGGTGATAGGTCATCTGGTCATAGAAGGAGATGAGAGTGGTCAGGCAAGACCTGCCTGATGAAAAGACAGTTTGAAGGTTGCATACGGTATCATGACAAAACTGAAGAGGAGAAAACAGGATCTCTGACTCTTAGTTCTTTGTATCAACAAAGGACTGTAAGGATCTTGTTACATGGTAATTTTGGGTGGCTCCTGGAGTTTTTAACCCCTGGATTGTCCACACATTAATACCTGAAACTACTTTTAAACACTCATGATGCTGCTCAAACTTATACCATGCCAAAGCAGGATTCTCTCTCATCCATACTCCCCAGCTCCCCACTCACTACCTCTGCCCCACCCCCACTTACTTGTGTCTGCTAGGGGCATGCAAAGTGGGCCCTATTAAATTTGGATTTGGCCCAAATCAGGAACAGTGATTCTATTTGTTGATTCAGATCACTGTCCCTGATTCAATTCAGCTGAATCCTAATCTGAAGATTCAATGCTGATTCAGAGAATCAATGATTTGGACACAGACACAGCTTTAAAAGTTTTTTCTACATACCTTGAAGTATCAGGTGTGGCTTGTGATCACTGTGATGCTGGGGCATATGGAGCATCCCACAGGAATGTGGGGGGCCCTCCACGTGCTTGGCGGCAAACCCGGAAGTGGACCAGAACTACTTCTGGTCCACTTCTGGGTCTGCCGGGGAGCACACTGGGGGGACACCTGTGCCTCCCTGGCTCGGCAATTGGCTGCAGAGGGACCTTGGGTGCCCCTCCCAGACCCAGAGGTACCAGTCACCAAGCTGGGAGGGTGGGGGGTCCCCCTATTCACTCCCCAGTGGACCCAAAAGTGGAAAGAAAGTGCTCTTGCCCACTTCTAGGTCTGCTGCCGAGCATGTTGGGGAGTGCCTCGCGCTTCTGTTGGACACTCCATGCACCCCAGGATTTCAGTGTTCACGAGACACCTGCTACCTAGAAGTATTAGAAAAAACTTTTAAAGCTGTGTCTATGTCTCTCTGAACCTTTCTGAATCTCTCTGAATTGATTCAGAGGGTTCTGATTCAATTCAAACAGATTAAAGGGTCCTCTGATTCAGTTCTGCCACCATATCAGGCCAAATCTCCACTGAACTGAATCAAGGACTGAAGCTTCACAGAGCCCCAGTGGCTGCCCATGCTGTCTTGGCTGCAGAAGCAGGGAGGGAAGGGTTAAGCTGGCTGCCAGAGCTGCCACTGATACTGTTCTCTGAGTAGGCTTAGGTGGAGAAGAGCAGCAGCCCAGCAGAGTTAGCCAGGCAGACCCTTCCCTGCTTGCTCCCCTGGGACAGAGAGCATAGGCAGCCACAAGTAAATGGGGGTGGGGAGGGGAAATGGGAGAGGTATTGGGTGGGGTTAATGGGAGAGCCTCAGAGAAGCCCTGGGGTGGGTTAGGGGTGAAGCTTGCAATGGGATGGGGGGAGGATTCTTTAAGTTCTTCAGGCCCCTACTGACCTGAACATGTGACTGCTCCAAACTCAAGCTAGCACGGACATCATTTGTTCAGCTTACAGTATAAGGTGTAACAAGGCCATAACTTGCAAGACCTTCTAATTCACAAGATGTTCACTGTAAGATGTGGAACTTGTTAAGTAGCATAAAACCTTGTTAGGAAACAGTGTAATAAATTAATCCCTTGCTTTCTATTTGAGGCATTCATTTTCTTTTTGTTAGTGTTGAACACCAGTATAACTTCTCTTTAGTTTGTATAGGTATTGCACAAATAACTGGTTAATTGTGCAGTTACCTAGAGACTAGCTAGTAGTCTCACATGCAAAGTAGTTATCACACAATAAAAAGCTCCAATCAGCTATAAAGTTAGACCTAAAAAATGTGTACTAACCTTATAGCTGGCTGATATTGAACTTCAATTTGGACATGTAGCATGGTATTCCATGCCCAACTAAGGAGACTCTCAGCCCCAGACTCTGGTTCCCAACAACACTCCATAGCTCCCAGGATCCAAAGTCCTGCAGCTGCAGATGCTAGGTCCCTGAAGTGCACCTCCCGGTACCAGGACCCAGCTGGATCCCAGCAGTCGCAGAGCACAGCGGTGATTTCCCAGCCTCGGGGGTGAGTGAAGCCTCCACGGCTGGAGGACCACAGCTGCTGAAATCTCTCAGCTCTGGGTGTTTTATGCACCCCCAAGGCTAGGAAATCATGGCAGCCACGCTTCATGCATTCCTGAGACTGGGAGATTGCATCAGCTGTCTCCTAGCCCTGTGGCACTGTCTCCCCCTGCACCAGCAATAAGTTGTGATGGGATCTAATGTGCCATCGCACGATCACACCTCGTGCCATGCACAAGGAGGAGTGATTGTGTGGATTGTGCATTAGATCCCACCATGCCTTTCCCTGCATATGTATAGAGACCCATAGATGCACAGGAGTGAGTTCCAGAATACATCTCAATTCATTATAGGTATTTTATGGGTATTATAGGTAGCCATCCTTTATAAAGGTCATCCAATTAAGATGCAAACTGTTTCATACCATGGACTGAACAATCAGTGTTGAAATAGCAAACTCACTGAGTACTTGCTTGCTACCTTTAGTTTTTAAATGCAAAAATATATATTCTTATGCCTACCCATTAAGCTATTTGTATTAATTTGTATTAGATGAATAGTCTCTACTTCCTAATAAATTGTTTTCAATAAATAATTCAACCATCTCTGTTTAAGACTATATTCAGTTGCCTAACAGCTGGCAGGCTTCCTTTAAGGCAGTTTCTGCAAGTAAAGAGACAGTTTGTTTATCTCCCATGTACCAAATACCAAGGAGGAGCATAAACAAACTGTTACCGTTCTGATAACGATTTACTTTCACAGAAATAGCATGATGAAATGGGAAAAATCTATATTATGAGTTATGCAAATAGTACATCTCTGTATTTATAATGGGTTATTTGATAAGGAATTATATCCAAAGGGCTGTTAAAGGCAATATGAAAGTAAAAAGACACACAGGAAAGCAGGGCTGGAAGGGACCTCAGGAAGTCATCTAGTCCAGACCTCTGCTCAAAGCAGGATCATCCATGTCTAAACAATTCTAGACAAGTCTTTGTCTAACTTATTCCTAAAAAGTCTGGCAACAACGCTCATGTACAATACCAGTTATAGTGCCTGAAGCATGACACACCCTTTAATTTGACACAGTTAAAACATGGGGATGAAAGTATTATCAATGACCTGGTACTGTAAGTACAGAAAATAGTTTGTTAAAAAACACATTCAGGAGATCCAAGGAAGAGAACCATGCCCCACTCTACAAAGAAAGGCAAAAAAATGCCACAGCCCATGTCCGTCTCCCCATGGGGTAAAATTCCTTCCTAATCCCAAATGCAATGATCAGTCTGACCCTGTACAGGGGAGTAAGACTGCCTCTACCTAGGAACCTGCCTTGAGCAGGCGGTTGGACTACATGACCTCCTGAAATCCCAAATAAGACTGTGTCCTCTTTTTATTTTTCCTGTTTGGTTCCTTTAACAACCTTTTAAGATCATTTTTTAAATACAATAACCCATTTTTAACTCTCAGGAGGAACATCGGGTGGAATCAATGGAAAGAATCAATGATGATGCTGTTTATTGGGGAATATCTTGACATGGTTCCAAGTTAGCTGAAAACAGTTTACTTTTCCCAGGGATAAACCTAGGATCAAAAGGGAAAAATGAAATATTAGAGGATCCCAGGCCAAGAAAAGGCAGTACTACCTTTTTAAGTAGTAAAACCAGACTTTACCCTGCATATAGTAATGATGTCATTTGTACCTCCGAATCAAGAACTTGTGGTTAACTCCATTGTGATCATCACTGGAGGGGGGGAAGCAAACACACCCAAAACACATAAACAGATGGGCCTAAACTACAGAGATTAGACTGGTGTTTCACATCCAAATCGGAACTTTTATGACTTTCTGGGTGGGCTCAGGCCTACAGTTCCATTTCAGAAACTGAAAGATACGTGTTCCAAAGACCTTTTCTTTCAACGTGTTCCGAAATGACAAGATTTTCCCATGTATTGCTAAAGTTGCCCTCATTTTCAAAACAGCTATTGACTGAGTAAGCAAAGGTAGCAGAAGCTTCTTTTAAATTTAAGGAAGAAGGAGGAAGAATCCAGTCAAAGTTTTCAAAGAAAAAATAAGATAGAGCATTTCAAGCACTTCTGCACCTTCAGGTGCCAAACAATTTGAGAAGACAGTGTGGCCAGCCCAGAGCCAGCTCAGCTAGGAGGAAACCAAGGACATCCTTTATGAATCCTACAGAAGTAAATTAACAGAATTTAGCAGCAAAGCAAGCCTTGCACATTCATATGGAGATATGAACTCTAGGAATTTAAGACATCAAGCAGAGCACATCATCAATCTTTACTTCCCCAGGAGCCCTCAGTGACTCTCTCCTATGCACTGTTCCCCTTGGAAAATGCTTGGGGTTCCAAGGGAGACAGCTCCCCTGGGAGGAGTCCTTTTTCTACTGGAGCAGCTTGTGCCCTGCTTGTAAAACTTGGAAGCAATAGCTCAGGTTACAGGAGACAGCAGTTTGGAATGGGCACAAGGAAGCTAGTCTGTGTTCACATGGGTCAACTGGTATATATTTAGCTGTAACATCTCTGTGAGCAGATCGCTATTTAACAGAGAGCTATTTTAGAAATATGGAGTCTTTTGATGTTGTCTAGCATACAGTACACTAAGTACCCTGGAGAACATAGCTTTGCTTTCCATTTAAGTCTGCACGTTTAATATTGTGTAAATGCTGGTATCTTAGTGTGCAGTAGGTTGTGGGAGCATGTCATTTTGGGCCTGCTCACTTGACCTACTTCCCCATGACATAATACAGATTTTCATACTTGTAGCCAAGTGACCAGTTGAAAAGAAGTGGTAGAATACAGTCTATTTCCATAGCACCATTCTGCTTTATAGTAATATAGCCTCACACGGGAAAGCAAATAGCTATAAAAACCACACTGCACAGTAACAAGTATATATTTAATATCGTATTACACCCTGCAGGGAGGAGTTTGCAAGATATTCAGCCTCTAGCAACCAAGTTCCTTTAAGCTCATCAAGCTACTGCTGTTGATCTATTAGATCTTGTCTGACTGAGAGGCAGCTGCTGCTCACCACTGTGTGTTCTCAGGGCTGGGCATGCGACTGGCTCCATGATGAACCAGCCCTTGAAATGAGCATGAAGGGATGGCTGTCAACTAGGCAGAAACCCTGCAAGGGGCTAAGATCTTACACATGAAATAATTATGAGAACTGACATGCAAATGGTGATAATCACGAAGGAGGCGGCCAAGGGCAAATGAAGAGAGAACAGTGTTTATTTTAAAGGAACTACTACTTCATGCTTTGCTGCATTTTGGAATGCACTATTGATGTTTCAGGGTGCGCCAACTTGAGTTTTACTTTGTTTTTGAACAGGTTGGTTGAATGGTTTGAGCATTTATTAAGTATTGTGAGAGCTAGATATTGCACACATCTCACCAGAATTACTATGATTCCATTACACCAAGAGCAGCTCAATGTACAAGAAATGTACAGGGCTTCTTAATACTGTCGTTTTCAGGAAGCTGAAATCCATGCTAGCTCAGAATATGAATCAAGGGATGAAGATGCTCCATAAGAATGCAGATTCCATAGGATATAACTATACCAACAGAGTAGTAGTCACAAAGAAACTAGAAAGGTGCCCCCAGTGGTGCAGTCTATTTCCTCCATCTCTGAAATAGGTCTGGAACACAGAAGACACCTACTGGCTGGATGTAGAAGCAGGTAGTTTTCATCCAGAGGTAGTTTTCAGAGATCTCTGTTCTAGAGGAACATTCATTTGTTTAGTGAGATGGTGATAGAAGTTCTCTCCAATGCTCTTTACTAGGCATGAATGGTCTGGAAGAAGTTTTTGGCGTTTATTCCCTGTGTTTTCTGGTTTTAGGGACAGATTTTAAAACATAATTTTTAAACTATGCTTCTTTTTTTCATATTTAAATCTAATTAATCCAGGGGAGTTTCTGTGAGCAACGATCTGTTCTTGGTCCTCTTCTAGCAGAAGGCCTGAAGTCAAACATCATGAGGTTACAGACAGCATGGTCAGACGGAGCAAGCATGGGACCAGGAACTAGAAAATCTCACATTCCAATCCCAATTTTGCCAATGACACACTAAGGAAGCATAAGCAGGTGCCTCAGGCTAATATTTTCAGGAGCAGTTTCTGGCTTTGAATGTTCCATTTGACGTTGCTAGGGATGCAATTTCTTAAAAGCATAGGGAACCCACTGCTCTCCTCAGCCTCACTTGCCATTGTGGACACCCAGCATATTTGCAAGTCAGCTGGGCATTCACAAACTCCAGAATTAGTGGTTACTTATGGACCTTCTGAAGCCCAAACTCATTCCTGAGATAAATCAGTGCACAGTACAATGAAGCTCTTCTTGTCAGATAACAAATTGGTACCACTCCATTTCAGATGCAGTGACTTCAGTTCAATTGTCATTATTATATTGACACTTGCCTTTTTTCAACTCAATTGTCATTATTATACTGATGCTTGTTTGTTGTTTTTCACTCCACATCAAATATTTAATGTTAAATATGTTGTACTATTTTCTTTAAAAATAAACAAAAATAACAGCTCAGGTGAAGAATGGGTACTTCAGCTTGTTGTAAATATAATTCCTCTTGTATCAGCCCAGTGTGCCAGTTTGGAGAGCTAATGAATTATGACAGAAATTTCAAAAGCCTCTTTCATACAGCATAAAAATTACACAGCAGTAATTCCTTCCAGTGTTCATAGGGCTTGCCTCTATTCTCAGTTGTGAGTTCTAGGAGGTATGGGACCTAGCAAGCCTCTGACCACCCACATCCCTGATGCACTCCAGAGCCAGAAGTCTGCCAGCAAGATTGTTTGGGCTGAATCCTTGCAACCACTCTTGAGCCTTCAGTCTTCAGCAGGTGGGCAAGGTATTCTCAGTCACGTCTTCCCTAGTACCTGCCACGAACATAGCATAGACCAGCCCTTGGGTTCCCCAAAGCAAACATCACTAACATACACCATAACAAACCCACAGAAGGGTATACATATTATGCTGATATGTACTTGCATACCTATCTTGTCTTAGCAATTGTTGTTCCTCTGGATTATGGTGTACATACAAGAGGTCCAGGTGAGTATCACACCAAAACCTTCAGCATGTATACCTAGGGAAGAATATGGAGGAGTGGAGGCTCCCCTAGACCTACCATTCCTCCTTTAGACCACTGAGACAGAATCCAAAAGTCACACTGAGTCCTGATGTTCAGTGCCCTGACAGTTGTATCTTCTGCCAGTGAGCAATAAATTAGAGCTGCTGGTGACTCCTTAATGCCTCAGTAAGGGTGCATTTCTGTTAGGATGATGTCCCTTAGCTTTTCTCCAACGAAACAGTACCCACAAGGCAATGGGAGCTAGAGTTTTGAGGTGCCCTATATTCACTCTACTCTGGAAGTGGCAACACTGTGGCATTTTATAGGAGCTACCCCACCACGAGTGGCCTCACCACACCACGAGTGGCCTCGCCAAGACCTCCAGTCGGATGCAGTTTACGGTCATCCTCACAACCATACTTACATACGTGGTTCCTGGAAATATACATGGTCACTGTGCATCTATCTTACCACAGCTATTTGTTACAGAAAATTATGATAAAATACTGACTCCAGTTCAAAGAAGTGCATGTTAAATTATACCAAGCTCTAAACTCTCCCTGCACAATTTACCGTGTGCTTTTTTCATAACATGCATAAAGTAACTCAGACCTACTATGAAGTATCTTGAGATAACCTTCTTCAGAAAACAACAGTATCCACTTATGTTTCCCTCTATATAATTCAAATTTTACGTAACCCCAAAAAGTCCACAGCATCTTCTTTTTAAACTTTTCTGCAATTCTATTTCTAACCAACATGCTAAATGGGATCTTCTCTTTAAATGTATTAAGACAACAAATGGATTCCAAAAAAGCAGGTGATCAAATAGAGCAATTTATATTGGACATTGTTGAAGCTGAGGGCAGAGAATTAACCATAAATCAGGTAGATACATAAGAGTATCCTATGATAGGAGTGCACAGGCTTCTGAAAGCTGATGAAAGCCAGAATAAATATGTTCCTCTGTAATCACTGTCTCATTTGTAGAATCCTATCACTTAAAAAAAGGCACTGCAAAGCCAAAGCCATTAATAAAGCAACCGCTAAAAAACATATATAGTACTAGCATAACTTCTAAATGTTCTTTCCACTTACTTTTTCTAAGTACCCAGAAGATTAGGGAGAAATCATTCAAGATGCAGCAAAAATGAGAACTATGTACTCATGGACTCTAATACAAAAGTGTAGTAGAAGTAGCAAGTACATTATACAATCAACGAATCAAAGTTTTATAACTTTTTTCCTCCAATAAAGTATTTGTTGTTTCCTTCTTTGAACCTTGTGCTAGCTCTGTCAAATAATTAATATAGGGCTAGCAACATTACTTTTTACAGGTTGTCATGAGCTTTGAAGCAGAAAAGAATAATTGTTCAGTATCAGTGGGTAGCTAAAGGTTATTTTAGCACCCGTGTACTTGTAGCTTACCATGAAAAATGACTCTAAAGTTTCCCTAAACAGCAGCTGCTCCAATGTATATCAAACTTAGGGACATTGTAAATCCACTTCTATTAAACAGCACAGCCATGTTTTGATTTAAGGGAATCACTGTATTAAATTCAGCTATTTGCCTTTATTGAGTTGATGTTCCCATTGTCTGCATGAATGACATTGTTTGTAAGATTGATAGACACAGAACATCTTTAACAGTCAATTGCTTGCAAGTATCTTCAACAACTGATATTTACATTTCAATCAGCTAAGTGGTATTTTCCTGAAACATTCATATGACTAGGTATCCAGACTGAGCAGAGAAGTTAATGATAAATATTCTGGAAAAAAGGTTAAGATGTGAAAACCCAGTCAATTAAGGTAGAAAAATGTATCCAAATAATCTTTAAAATGTTTTTATTTTATTTTAATCATGTGTATTTATGCATGCCTTCCCTAATAACTACCAATAAGGTATGATCCTTCCAGCAATTAACACAAAATGAGAAGTTACAACTACAGACTTGCTAAAATGTAAACCTTTATCTCGATCACCAGTATGCAAGTTACAGTTTACCAACACACACATATCTGTATTGAAGTCCCTGAAACAAGCTTAATTATAGAGAAATAATTTACTAGAATTACCTTTGTCACAGTTATTTACTTTATAATCACAGCTAAAATTCTGTACTGAGACATAAAATGCAGTTCATTTTTTCTAAATCAAGCATCTTAAAGTTATATGAGCTACAGTTCAGTTCCTCTGTTACTCAAACACTGCACACATACACACAGATTAAAGTATAATGCTCGGCAGCAAAATGTTTTCTGAATTAAATATGTTCTATTTCTTAATGTCCTACCTTCATAATTGCCTTCTAGAAGACCCAGATGCTCAAGTGCTTTCACAAATGCAACAATTATCACCAGTACCACAATCATTTCAAGACCCTCCAAGTTCATCTTGAAATATTATTCATATGAAAGCATCTTTTCTTAGGGAGCGTCCTGACTTCAGAGTTAGACTTTAATTAGAAAGCCCTCCTAGTCAAAAACATGATACACACCACCAGATAAACACATTGCAAAAGAACTCCAGCATATAGCCACCATAAAACATTTCTATTGACAGCAAGATGAACACAGGAATGTAAGGAAGTCAAATCTTACCATGTCTGCATCACTTGCCTGCATGGATACAGATGTTTCAGTCTCTAAGGCAACAGAATATACAGTCGCCACTTGGTTTAGCATTTCCCCTCAGCCTCAGCCAAAATTCACCAACCCAGTTTGATATCTGTTTAAATCTGCTGCTGGTTTTCTACATTAAGTTATAGGGACACTCTAATTCCACTCTGTAGTACCCAGAACAATCCCCACACAATTAGCTTGATCCTGAAATGAAATTTAGGGAACTTAAAGCGAGAATGATTAATTCAGTAAACACCATAATCTATCATTATATTGTTTCTACAAAAGCAAAAAACTTGTCCACACGGTTATCAGTATGTTTAATCACCTTGTTTTCCCACCTGTAGACATATTTTGTGTTTACAAAAAAGTTCCATATTAGAGATGGGGAAAAGTGACAGCACAAATAAAAACACAACTGTCAAGTTTAAGTATTGACATACTAAAATCGCATACTTGATCACATATATTGGATTTTTTATGTGTAGGTGATGGGACAAAGGACTTTAGTTTTGTTCAATTCTTATTTAATGGTAGTTTCCAGGTAAGGAAGGACCAGCAATTGGGTCAAGCAGGATGCAACTTAAATGACTGGGACATGTGCAATCAACAGTTCACAACACAAGAGAGATGCTCAGCATTCACAAGTGAGAGTGTATTCTCAAAAGGGCTCCCTCTCTTATTTAAACAATGAGCAGGGGCCATATTTTCCCACTGTCATAGTTTCAGGCATTCATAGCACCCAACCCACACTCTAGGGATGCAAAGTATTTCTGAAAGTAGTGCAATTTGAAGTGGACAAGCCATGCACTAGCCCCAGGTGCCACCTGATAAGAGGTTCTGGAAGGATGGCTCACCAGGCATTTTTTTGCTGGAGCAGTAGCAGACCCTCACTGCATAGCAGCAGCTAGGAATGGGACACCACCTCAACAACAGCCAGGGGTGGGTAGATAGCAATGTGGAAGTAGAAGCTGAGGTCTTTTGAGTCCCCAGGGAGGTAAGGCTGACCATCCTCCACCCTCCAGGACTTGGCACCCCTCCCCTGTACTCTGGATGGGAGTACAGGGGCTTTGCCCAGGGCACATGTTAGCTATGCCTCTGTCTGAAGATCTGGCAGTTGTTTTGACAACCAACTGGGTGTCATCATCTTCTGTAAATGTTGTCCATGAAGGCTGCTGCATTTGCCTACAAGGTTACTTACTGCCTTTCTCATCAGTTTAACCCACTTTGGAGTAATGACTTTAAAGAAGAACTATAAAAAATCCCAAGCTCTAGTCCATATTTAGCCTACTACTGTATAGTACTCTGAATGATTGAAATCTGACTCATTTTTTTCAGGCTGTAATTGTATGCTAATTGTTTGTGTGCTTATCTTTTCTTACTGATTTTTTATATTACTGTCTCCCAAGACACTCTTCTAACAAGATACATTAACAGTTTAAACAGTTCTCCCAGGGCTTGAGCGGGCTGTCTGTAAGAGGGCAAATTTCTTGGGGTTAAATAAGGGCTTAATTTTGCTCCAAGTTTACTTAGCCACTTCCCAGTGGCTTGGATGGGAGCAGAATCAGGGCCAGAGATCCATTAGAAAATTCCTCATACTTAGTTCCCACTGTGTTTTTGTTATTTTGGTAAGGGGGGGGTGATTCGTGACTCTTTTTATTAGTATCAATGAAGTCATGTCTCCAAAGTGGTTATTCTGATGCATTATACAATCGGTTATATTTCAGAGAGATTCGCTTCCTATAACAAGATACTTAATATGATAACTTTTCTCTTCTAGCAAGCAGCAACTTATCAGCTTTCCAAATTAATGCTAACACTTCAATATTGAATTTCTTTTGAAAAATTTAAAGCTCTCAGCCAGCATCCATAATGAGCCTCAACACCCCTGTGAGCTGAATCATTTAGCTACCATGGGAATGAAATCATTCCTGGGGCAGCAGTACATAGGTGTTTAATAATGGTCAGCAGTGATGTATATCGTAATAGCTTAAAGAACAAAGAATGCTACAACTGATGAGAGAGATTAAGTTGTCAAAAGACAATGACCCAAATTAAAATATGGTCAGGATGCCAAAGTTAAACCCTCTTTTCATCCACAAAAACCAAACAAACAAAACCCCATGGGAACAATAAAAACCACAGGTGGTCAGAACCCTAGTTTGTCTGTCTGCTCCTTTTCCAATAAGAGACAAACATTAAAACAAAAGCAATACAATGTTCCTGTGCAAGGGTACTGGCTCCTTACTGACTCCGAGGAAAACTGGAGGTCTACTGAGCTACAAATAGTGCTGGTAAAAAAAAATGTTTAAATGGATTTTTTTTAAAATCTGAAATCATATGTCATTTAACTGACATGAAAATGCCCCAGAGAAATGTGTTGGCTTTGACAAAACTTGAACTGCAAAGATTTTAAGGTCCCTACCCCATAACAGCTTGAGTTTTAGGTCCTCACTTTGGATGCGCAACACAGATTCAAATTCTGCACTTTGAACACAGATTCAGATTCTAGCAGGGAGCTAGGTACCTCAGTGCAGGTGAGCACCCTTACCACTGGGCTACCACGGGACAAGTCTCTTCTTTCTCTCGGATCAAAATGTATATTATTTATGAGACATGGAATGGCTCTAACAGATGAGAGGTTATGGGCAAATGTTTTAGTTGCCACAAGGGCAAAAGGGGACAGAGATTTACCACCGGGGCAGTACTCAGACTCACCCATTGCAGTAAATGAAACTAACCTATGGTCATTTTTTCATCTGTGAAAGAAGGCAAGACTACTACAGCTTAAGCTCATTTCCCACTGGAAGGGGGCTATTTTGCAGGTGGGCAGTTAGCATGGACCATCTGATGGACAGTAAAACCTGCCCATCTTACCTCACAGTGACTGTGCATCTACAGATTCATTTATGAGATGTAGTTACGGCACATTAAGTTTAATACTTGTATAACCAAGTACTAAATCAATGCACAGTAACTGGTGCTACTGCACAGTAGCACTGGTGCATGGCTTGTTACTGATGCTAACTGTGCAGTAGCTTAATACTACTGCACAGTAGCATATTCGCTATGGAGTCTTAGTATTAGGTTACTGAACAGTTAGTGTCTCGTGTAGACGTGCCCAGTAACAAGTTCATGATTCTGTAGCCTGAGTTAAACAAAAAGGGATTTGAATTTTAGTCTTCCCATGAGTATCCTAACCTTTGCATTATCTATATAAAGAGCAGGAGTTTGTTGTCTTTTCTTACTTCCTCTACAAAATAATTTTAAAAGGTCTCATTTTATGCTGCATCAGAATAAAAACAAATTTGTCAGCTTCCGAGTCATTCCTAACACTGACCTGTTTTTGAGCCAGCCCTAACACCAATACCATGGTGTGAAAATTATCTTTCCTTAGAGATCTAGCAACAGACAGCAGAATATGACCCCATTTAGCTTGTAAGATCTAATAGAACAAAACTGCAGGCTATGCATTTTTATACCAGCTGTTTCCTTATAGTAATATCTATCACATTTGTATGAAATTGCCAATGTGTTCCAGGAGTAAAGTATCTTGTTTCCTCAGATTCCAAAGCCTGACTGACCATTTTGGCTTACCATATTCAGTACAAAAATGAAGGGATGCAGCACAGCTAACTTTGTTCCCTTGAGGAAGCAGAGGGCTCTTCTGGATGCTATTATAAGTAAAAGCCATTATGCAGGAACCTGAATTTACACCCATTTTTAGACCACAGCATAGTACAAAGGAGCCATACAGCAATAAGGAATCAACTTCTGTGTTTACCATCAAAATACGTACATGGATAGTTCAGCACTCCTAGGTAGTCAGTATGCACAGACATTAGCTCTAAATTACTGCTTAATTAGCACAGAGTGCTATCACCTTGGCAGACTGTTTTCATAGGACACAGGAAAAAAAATGCTGAAGTGCATAGCAGGGGACAAAATGTTTGATTGGGGAGAAGACAGACACTGGAAAAGGCAGAACCTCTTCCACTCTCCTGAGTCCGACTTCTTGATCACTTACTTGTACAGAGTATACTAATGTAGAAGGGATTATAGATTGATATAAACACTGAGGAGTCAGAAAACTAACCGCTGAATGTCGTAAGGCAATACAGAAAGGATGGGGGTGTCAGTGGGTGGTTGCTGGCTGGAACCTAGGTTTGAAGATAGGCTGATATGGCCAGCTAGAACTGTTCTGCTTAGTGCTAACTGTAATAGCAGATTTCAGGATGTGATGTGGGGTAGGAAGGAGTGGTCCGTCATTAATTTGGAAGTGAAATTAAATCACCCAGATAATTTCTGACAAACAATATAAACATAGAAAGAAATAAGAGAACCAATCTACTCTATGATTTCTTATTTCTGCACTAAGAGACCTCAAATGAGTGGGGCACTGTTGTGTTACGTGCTGTACAAATTAATTGTGAAGAACTATCTTTGTCACACAGATTTTGCAGTCCAGTTAGAGATGGATATCATATTAGAAAATGATAATGATATCAGATGATGCTATTTTATGGGTAGGCAACTGAGGTAGCACCAAAAGGAAGCGACTGCCCAAGGTCACAATGGCAGACAAGGTTCTTTGGGTGAATCTGATATCTTTTATAAAAAGCCCACTTTTATAAAAAGATATCAGATTCATCCAAAGAACCTTGTCTGCCATTATCTTTTATAAAAGATATCAGATTCACCCAAAGAACCTTGTCTTCCTATGTCCTTAGACCGACACGGCTACAACCTACACCCCTGTAACAAGGTCACAATGGAACTGTAACTGAGTGAGGAACTTGAACACAAACCTTCAAAGTCCCAACCCAGTGCTTAATTACAATCCAAATTTCCTTGGCAACCTTTCAAATTATATTATTCTATATTATGCATAACAGACCAACATGTCAGTAATCGGTGGAGATCCAACCAAGGGATCTGCAGCAACAGAACAGGACTGCTTTACTCTCTGACCTTTTAAAGCCCTTAGTCTAGTTAGTGGAGAGGGAAAGCACTTGGAGGAGAAGAAGGTGAATAGGAACAGTCAGAATGGATTAACCAAAGTCAAGTCATACCTGGCTAACCCAATTGCCTTCTACAATGAGATGACTAGCTCTGTGGATGCAGGGAGACTGGTGGATGTGGTATATCTTGACTTTAGCAAGGCTTTTGATACAAGTGTCACAGAACATTGTTGCAGGCAAGCTAAGAATGTACAAGTCGGATGAATGGTCTGTAAGATGGATAGAAAACTGTGTAGACCCTCAGGTGGCATATCCCTGGTCTACAGTTAAGTCAGTGGTTAAGCAATTTGCATGAGTCCTCACATGCTCACAATGACTAAAAGCCAGAAGATTCTGGAGAAAGAGAACTTTTGCCTCCAATGATGTCAGTGACCTAGCTTCATGCAAAGAGCATGCACAGTTGATCGTGTCATGTAACTGAAGGCTGAAACACAAAAGTTACAATTTTAGAGAGGTGCATAACATGTTCACCTGAGATACGGAGAGGTGTGATTGGTGCACCTGATTGATGGATGATTGATACCCTGAGAGGCTGATTGGATGGACAAATGATTGACGGGGTGATTGGAACCTTAAAAGGGTTGTGCCTCTTGTCTCCTGTGTCTCTCATCCTGTCTCCTGCCTCGAGTAAGCATCCAGTGTGAGCAAGGGCCCAGAGCAGCCAAACTCCTCTGGTCATCTCCTCATTGTGTATGTGGCTCTGTACCTGCACTCAGTGTAGTGGAATGGGTCCAAGCAGAGGTTCAGTAAGGATAAGTGTGAAGTCCTGCACTTAGGACAGAACAATCCCATGTGCTGGGACAGGCTGGGGGCAACTGGCTGGGCAGCAGTTCGCAGAAAAGGACCTGGGGGTTACAGTGGACAAAAAGCTGAATATGAGCCAGCAGTGTGCCCTGGTTGCTAAGAAGGCTAACAGCATACTAAGCTTCATGGGTAGGAGTTTTGCCAGCAGATCAAGGGAAGTGATTTATTTCCTCTATTCAGCACTGGTGAGGCCACATCTGAAGTACTGTGTTCAGTTTTGGGCCCTCCACTACAGAAAGGATGTGGACAAATTGGAGGGCAACAAAATGGCAAGGGTCCTGGGGCACATGACTTCTGAGGAGAGGCTGAGGGAACTGGGCTTATTTAGTCTGCAGAAGAAAAGACTAAGGAGGGATTTAATAGCAGCCTTTAACTATCTGAAAGGTGGTTCCAAAGAAGGTGGTGCTCGACTGTTCTCATTGGTGATAGATGACAGAACAAGGAGCAATGGTCTCAAGTTGTAGCAAGGGGAGTTTAGGTCAGATATTAGGAAGGATTTTCTCACTAGGAGGGTAGTAAAACACTGGCACAGGTTATCCAGAGAGGTTTCAGAATCTCTGCCTCTGGAGGTTTTTAAGAGAGAGCTAGACAGAGCTTTGGCTGGGATGATCTGGTGGGGGATAATTCTGCTCTGAGCAGGGAGTTGGACTAGATGACTTCCTGAGGTCCCTTCCAACCCTAATTGTCTATGATTCTATGAAAGTCATTAACAAAGCCAGTGACAAACAGGTGGCTAATTCAGGACAAGGATTTTGAAACCAGACCAGAGCTCCTCTTTTTCAGTTCTAGATGTGACACTTCTGAATGACTCGATGTGAATTTAATTTCTTTAGGCAGCACTTGGTCTTTCAGCTGGGTCTTATTACAGTAGAAGTTGGCTAGTCTATCATTTTATTAATAGTATGATTATAGTATAAATATTTGATTTTGCAGTATGTGTGGAAGGCTTCATTATGCCTCTGTATTTTTGCATGCATATCTTTTTTTAATAGTTTTGTCAAACTTAGCATGGCAGGTCCCCCTTTTTCAATATTTCCTTTAATACTTCTAATATTTTCCTAAATGCTAATAAGTGTTAAATTCAAAGACAATTTATTCAGTGAATAAAATCCACACCCAGTAATACCATTTCTTTTACATTACAGTGGGACAATACGATGCAGTGAGAATTTAATGCAAATGTGAATTAAGCCTCTGGAAGATGAGGATAGTTGTCATTTTCATATTCTCTATAGTGTATAATGAAAGGATCCTGGGATAATGGTTAACCATTCAGGGGAACATTATTACTGTTCAGAGTTTCACAGTTCAACATTACTTCTTTTCTGGCTGCATTACACTATACTTTGATAAATATATCATCTGTAATGTTAAATGCACCCGACATAAAATACCACACGACTGCTATATTTCTAATTGCCAGTTCAGGCCAGAAACAACTACTGCAACTAATGTTCCAGCTTACAGCCATCCTTGTCGGCAAAACAGTTCAGAGTTGGTGAATTCACACACCAAGTAGAAGGCCTACTCTAATATCACTGGAGCTGTCTTGGTTTAAATAAAGATAAACATTAATTAAAAACACACATATAAAGATTTTGCTTCCTTATCAGACAATAATGAACTATGAGAACGGGCTCTAGAGTGTACGGGTTAAATCCTCGGCTCTTCATCTAAGCTCCAAATATCCCTGGTAGACTGCTAAGCACTTATAAGTTTCACAGAATTATACCTATAATAGTCAAATAATCATCAGTACCTAAGCAGTGTTGCTTTCCAGTTAGTGCCTGGTTCAAGAAAATCTTTTAGAGAGGTGTTTTGAGAGGTAGTATGTGTTTTTTTTGGTCTCTAAATTAAAAATAAACAGCAAGCTCTCCTGTGCCTTCCTGCTGAATGCTTTAATGGAATATTTTGGTGGTGCAATTTTACCTGTAAATAGACTTGCAATGTGGGGCTGTGCAGCACTGGCATTTATTGGCCAAATTATTGGCCCCATCAGGCCAATAGATGATACAGCATATTTTCTTTATATTGGTACCAATCTGATATTGGGCCAATGTATCGGTGCACCTCTAAAAAATACAAAAACAAAAACACCTATGCTCTCAGAACTTAAGTGAAACCTGAAGGGAATATTATTGATCTTTATTCCAAAGAACAAGCCTCACTGGTGGAACCAACTAGAAGGGAAAATATTGAATACTGTAAACCAAGAAGGTGGAAGAAAGGCGAGATTTGTCACAGTTCCTAAATGAAACATCACGTGACTAATTGTGCACTGCAATGTCTTCAGTGAAGAAACTGTCTGCTGTAGGCAAGACTACAGCTAATACTAGTATTAGCTGTAGAGATGGACCAGTTATTATTATTATTTCATTTTGTAATGTAGCATACAATGGTGAAGAAAGCAGCTTAAAATCCATTTGTGACCAGCACTGAGAAAGCAAGGGAAGAGACAATTTTTTCTTGGAAACATCAGGCTAGTTTATACCTTTTTGTTTTTAAAGGCCAAATACATTAGGAAGTACAACCACCTTGAATATACTAAAACAACGAGTTAGGGCCATGGCCTTTATACCAAAAGTTGCAGAGAACACCACAGGAGCATAATACATTAACATGAGATTCTGAAGACAATGTACGTCATCGGTACACAGTCCAGTAGAAAGAAAATATTTTCCTCAATCATTTGTCGGTTCTAGCAAAGAATATTTTGGGGGAAAAAACAGAAATATCCTGAAACTACAATGTTTCCAGTTTCAAACTGGATTTGCAGAAAAAAAATCATTTTCAGCATTTAATTATGTCCAACATTTGAGATGTATTTTCAAACCTTTTCTGGAAGCTCCCACCTGCCTTGTCTCCAATAGAAAATCAGTGATACAGCTGTTAAAATCTGGTAGCTTGAGGACACTTAAATATGAAACAGGACTGATATCCACAAGTTACTTCAAGGCAGAACTACAGTTAGCTACTTCACCAAAGGCTACAGTTCTTAGTTTACCTAAAAAGCCAGATGAGATCAACAGCCCTACTACCTTCACTTTCTGACCTTTAACTAAAACAGGTGGGAGGAGTGGGGAAATCCTCATATTGAAAACTAAGACCTCTATCCTGTCAGAAATGTCCCTGTTGCCATACCCAATGGAGGGGATTGCAATAAAAGGCATTACAACAAAAGGCATTACAATCATAGTGCTGGAAAAGCTTTTTGCCTTGATACAGAATTACTCATTATGACATATTGTCAGAGTGACATAAGAATTGTGAAAGACATGGAAATTCATGTGTATAATTCTCAGATACCTGTGGAGATGCTTAACTCCACTGGTCATATATCTTCACTCCTTACATATAACTTTGAAAGCATTACAGATAAGGACACACATTTAATAAAACTATTCTAACTCACAATTCACAAATTGCTCTTAGATACCTCATACGCAAAGGAATAAAACCTATAAAAATGTCAACATTAAAGGTGGCCTATTGCTCAAGTAATGATATCATCAAGGGTTCTGCAGTTGTCCAATCAACTGTTCCTAATGACATTACAATTCAGCAAATCTGTCATTTGAAGGCACTCATTTAAATCTTCCTTTCATACTACAAGAAACTGGCTCATGAACTAAAGTAGCACATGGTAAATGTACAATCTAGTGGCCTTAATTTCAAGAGTGCTCTCACAAGCTGATGAGAGCCTGCAGGTCCCAAAGTGAAAATGGTTCTCATCCTTACTCATGAACTGTAAATGTGGTTATTTAAATTGTATATTCTCTATTTCAAACAACCAGGGCATGGACTCAATTTTAACTAAAAAGAAAAGAGAGAAATAGAGAACATTCAAAAGTGTCTACAAGTAGAATTGATGGGGAATTTTTTCCTTGAGCTTGAAATATTGTATTTGAAACATCTCCAGTTTCTTGGACTTTAGCCAAATCCATGTCTGTGTTCTAAGGGAAGCCAGAAGCTGTTAGGTCCCCCAGACCTGGCAAACATGCCTGGGAACTTGGAAAGCTCTCTCAGTGAAAGTGTTAGCAGTGAAACCAACCAGAAGGTCAATTTCACTTAGCAGCCGCAGTGT
The DNA here is from genome assembly GCF_052110815.1 of Crocodylus siamensis. NCBI lineage: Eukaryota > Metazoa > Chordata > Crocodylia > Crocodylidae > Crocodylus > Crocodylus siamensis. The sequence continues at coordinate 31,011,321 of NC_143404.1, read as the reverse complement.
CAGGGAAGTTTTCAGCTCACAGGAAATTTCAGAAACACTGATGATTCTGGTGCTTTTGGGACTGAAACCAACGTGTTTTTTTTAAAGCTTCCTATGAACTGGAAAACCTGCTGTCAGCAGGCTCTGCCAACATATGCCGGCTGTTTAGCTTTATCACACTTTTAAAAAGGAGTTGCTCTTAGATGGCAAATTCAGGCATTGCTCTTTAAAGTAACAAGCTTAATGGAAGTCACATCAGGCAAGGTTAACTAATGCTGCTCTAGCTGCTCTCTTAATGAAGAAGCTCCTCTGTTACTGAGAAAAGCAACAGATCTCTTTCTTTTTGAATTTCCCATCCAAGGGAATCACATTTCAAAACTATCTGTAACTGGCTGTATTGGGAGAAATATTCCCTTCATCATAGCTCAAATACCAGCATTTGACCAATGATTGAAGATAAACTAGACTGCCTTGCATGCTAAGGCTGAAAAGAGGTGAATAGCCCATCTTACATACTTAAAAGCTATTTTAAAGAAAATTCAAACAACCATGCCCCCTCCCAGCTCATCAGGCCATGAATATTCATGTATCAGACTCACAATCTATCCTATAATTACATCACCATGATGTTGCACGATTTCAAATTGCTCTATGTCAGAACACGCTGAGTCGCTGATCCTGTACATTAACAGTCATGATAAGGCTGCATCCAGAAATGCTGGAGGAAATGACTTGTATGGAAAGATTAAAGGGAATAAATATTTATAGCTCAGCTAAGGAAAAGGAGATGACTGTCTGCACATATCTGAAGGTTATAAACATCAAGGTGGTAAAGGAATTGTTTTGGAAGATTTAAAGGATATATCTAGAAGTAATAGGATGGGATAGTGCCAAAGGAAAATTTGGGGCCTGATCCTGATGGTCTTACTCAGGCAAGACTCACATCAAAACACATTATTTTCAAGAAAGAGTTCTTTAGCTGACTGAATGGACACTTCATGATGCAGGCAAACTCTGCATTCATTAATGAACTAGGAATATTGTTGGTCATCTGTGAAGAACTAAATGAACTCCTTAAGTCCTGTCCTAGCAGGTACTGTTCTGAGTGATAATAATTATATGATAGATATTGATACAGATATCTAGATAAAATCATACATTCCATCCATATAATGTTATCTGTATTGCGGGTTTGATCTCTGTTAATAAAAACTAATAATTAAATATGGATAATAAATGAAGCCCTAATACATATACATATATACATATAAAATATGTGTGTATATGTGTGTGTACATACACACACACACATACACACGCGCGCACACCCCCCCCCCACATATATATTCTGCCAGCATCAAATACATCTTTAAATTGGGCTGTAAATAGTTTCATGTGTGATTTCTAATTTTGCACAGGTACAGAGTTGAGGAAACAAAGTTTAATGTTAAAATAGCTGTACAAACAAAATTAAGTAATGTAGAAACAGGAGCTGTCACAAAGGAGAGCTACAACCTTAATTCCAGTTTACTTGGTTACATCTGGTTTCATGGAACTAGCCATGAGCAAATTTTAAGACACACACATTTGATTTGGAGAAGCACCAGCACATGCATTTATTTACAATACCATCACTATGGCTGTGTTTAAAGAACAGGACTCAAGTGTCAAGCTATGCTTTTTCCTGATATTTTTTCTACTTCTTACTTGCCATTAGGTAAGAAATATACAGATGTTCCTCCTTTCAACTAATAACTGGAAACTACAAATGCCAACACATACAAAACAGAATGTAAAATAAAATAAATACCTCTGTATATTTAATTTTATATGAAATAGAGGGATCGGAACATAGTTTTGGATGGAGTTCTCAATCTCCTGATATTAAGATGAAGGAAAAAATGTGGTAAATTTCTATCCTAGAAGTTATGTAGTTGCTGTCACTTTTAAGGTCTGAAAAATAGTAACAGAATTTGTTACATCTAGTAATAACTTTTTTATATTACTTTTCTATTCATTAGTTTCTAGGCCAAGACTAACATTTGTACTTGTCTGGTAAGCACAAGGACTGCATGTAGGCTTATGAGGCTTCACTGAGATATATATTATAAAAAAGTCAAGATAAAAGACAAAGAATTGGGTAGCATGCATTGCTGAAAAGTATCAGTAGAAATGATGACGAACCTATATATGGGTGTGTTTGGCTATAATAGGTGGGGGGATACACACCCTCATGCACCCAAAAGGCAAGATTAAAAATAGAGAAAAGACCATAGCATGACAATAAAGCACCAGGTAGATACTCCTGGTGGGGGAAAAAAAATTGCTAATTAGATAGCGCACCTTTAAAATTAAACAGAACAGTATCATCTACTGTTAGGTCCTGAATAAACAAAAAGAAACCATCAGACCTTCATCTGGGAAGGGAATTTATTTAAAAAATGCATCAAAGTCAGGATTGAAGTCAGGTGGAGTGAGATGGGATTAGAAAGCATTGTCTTAAAATTCTACAAGGTTGAATTTGAAAATTAGCCAACTGCCAAAAGCCCCACAAAGAGGTTGCTTTCTGGCACCACTTCTGATCCCAGGGATCTAGTTTCTCTCTCTCATATGATGTGAGACATAGACCTACTAACTAGCCAACCCTTTTTAACAGCAGAACACTGCACTGATTAACAAGCTGTTGGCAATCCAGACACTCAGAACATGAATGGCATGAGTAATTCTGCTTCTCTTCTTAACATTTTCCATTTTGTTGCAAACAGCATTACAATTGAACTCAAAAGCAGATGGATACTTTTAGATAGTATCAAACACTACTAAGTACCTGCTGTTTGTAAGCATGATGCCATTATTTTGATGTATGGGAGACAGGCAAACAAAAACTCCACCTGTGTTCCCACACCCACTCCTTGCCCCCCTCTAATGGTGGTGGTAATTTTACACAATTATCAGGCACAAAAATGTGAATGGAAGAGACACATTGAAAAGGGTCTGAAATTCAGAGACTTACATTACAATGCACAGGTGTGGCAGGATTAGAGTCGAAGGAGGACCAGGGAGTTACTTGGGATCATATTTGAATGTGAGTAAATAGTTTCATATAAACAACCCCTTTTCGGTGCCAAAATACTATATTTCCATCACAAAGGTATGATGCAACACAAAATGTCTGGCTATGTTTGCATTCCTACTGTATCTCTATCATTATGTATGTGCAATGTGACTAGAACGTAAAATGCTAGTTTCCATCTCTTTATAAGTTTAGAAGTGGAATCTCTGAAGCTTCACATGGCATTTATATTTCTCTAATTTGTGAGCATTTTTGGTCTTTAGACGCTTTGATAATACTGTGTCTTTACGAACTGAACTGTAAAGTCATTGAAAAAAAAGAACACAAGCTGTAATAGCTACACATTTCTCAAACAGTCAGCATATATTTTTCTTACCAAGTATACATTTTGAGGCTATAGAATGTTTAAATAAAAAAAAAAATTCTCAAAATGAACTGCCTTAAGTAGTGCTTGAATTTGGTTTTGAAATTAGAATCACGTTCAGGGTAGGTTTCAGGATGTAAGTGGCTTTTAAAAAAAAAATCATCCAGAATTGCAGGGAGTTTTATTGGTTTCTTGACATGGAGAGTATTAATAATCCTTATCTCTTTATTCAAATGATGCATTACATTCATTTTGGTATTATGGAAATTAATTATTGACTCAAAGAAAGATAACGGTGAGAGCCTCATTTTAAAGGCTGTAGTCAGAAAAGCAATTTAGGGAAAACCTCATTGCAAGACTCCTCAATTATTTGCTTTCCATTTCATCCAGTTAAGCATGCAGAGTTTACAAGTCAAAGGAACATGGTTTTTTTTATTATTTTATATTTAAACTGTTTATTCAATTTTGAATTAGCTAACATTGCATAATAAAGCAATGGAGAAAGGAAAATTTCCCATATCCAAAGAATAAAAAGATAAAAAGAAACTAGAATAAATCTCTATACTTCATATTAATCCTGCTGCAGTGTAATCATGTTACTTTGTGTCGACTTCGTGATTCAGCAATATACCTATTAAGCATTTAACTTTAACCCATGCTGTATGCAAGCCTATTCTTTTCCAAACATGTAAAATATATACTTAATATTTTAAGAACAAGCTTTGCTGAGGTGGGATCTTTGAACCTAACTGGCAATGTTACTAGGGTACCAGGAATTCAAGATAGAAACTAACTTTTCCTTAGCTCTATCATCTTGAAGGGCTGGCTACCCATGATTAAAATTTGTGTTACTCATTCAAGTATGCAGACCGTAGTGAGAAAAGATATAATTTAGAGATGCCCCCTAATTTAGAGGAGTTGGGAATTGAGTGATGGTTCCTCAGTTAGGTAGAAGCTGTTAGTGAGAGACAGACTAAGGGTCTGCAGAGGTTGCCTAATGCTACACAGTAAAAGTGTATTGTTTAGTTTTTCTTATTCACATGTGCCCGCGTTTCCTGAATCCAGTGTTCACTCTCCTCAGCCTGATAAAGGGTGTTTGGACTGGATACCTTGCAAAGAAAGAAATGTTTTTCTACTATTTATATGGTCTAATAAAAGATGTCGCCTCTAGCCCAAGAGTTATGTTTGTCTCTATTTCTTAGACCAACACGGATACAACAGATATCCCTGAAACATGGAAAATAATATATTTAGCCATTTGGAAATGTAAACTTCATTCCTAACCAAGAAAAAAGAAGTTTTCACATCTCTGCCTGATATCTGACACCTCCAGGGAAGAAGCCTGCCTAATCTACATATCACAGAGCAACTCTGTTGCAAAAGGATGCTGAGGAGCTCAGAGAAAAAAAACTTCCACCTTATACCTCCCCTGTACAAAATGAAGTTTCTTTTCGACCTGACTGAACATTTACATCCTTTTAATTCTCCTTAGCCTGACAAAGGGTGCTTGGACCTGAAAGCTAGCAAAGAAAGATTTTTGTTGTTGTTACTATTTATTTGGTTTAATAAAAGATAGCATCTCTAGCTCAAGAGTTGTGTTTGTCTCTGTTTCTTAGACCAACATAGCTATAACATATACCCCTGTGTTCACTCCACAAACTCAGCTAAGGGAGTGTGATTTCATATCACCACAGGTTTTACAGTTTCAGCTAAACACTGATATTGCACTTAAAAATTAAAGCTTGCATGCTTTAGATGAGTGAAAAACTGAAAGCCAGTCAATTGGAGAAGATGAAAAAATAAGGGGTAGAAATTTAGTAGGCAGACCAACAGTATGTCAAGTAAGCTCTTGTTACCTTTGTGCTAGATAGCTACAAAGTGCCCTAATTGTGTTTACCATGAAGGAGACTAAGCTTCAGACTCATGCAGAATGCAACAGCTTGTCTCCTAGGTAAGCTGTGGCACTATAAAGAGAGGCATCTGTGCTCTGATACACAGGTATAATTTTGCCTATTAGTGAGGCAAACATATATCTTTTCCCTTTTCCATAAATCTCCCCTGCCTGCCCTCACATTGAATTAAGTTACCATATTTACTTGAATATAAGATGAGGTTTTTTCCCCCTAATTGGCAAAGGGGAAAAGCCCCTTGTCTTATGATTGCATACAAGGAAACTTCACTAAAAACTCTGCCTATCATTAAACTGCTTCCAAAAGCAGCATGTGCTTAGCAATGGAAACCAACTGTGAAGCTGATTAAATGCAGCTACTGCTGAGCATGACTATAAAACATATGGCCCATATTGGGCAAATATGCTGTTGTGACTCTTTTGTATGTGTGTGTTTGTGGCCCTTAAAAAAATGTGTGGGTATTCCTTCCACATGGGAACTGGTATGAGGCCTAAGAGTACTGATACAAGAAATGCAACACACAATCCTCTGACTACTACACGCAACTCCAAATATACTTCAACTATGCAGGAAAACTTCAGAAAAACTTAGAAATCATCTTCTTCACCTAACCTACTCCAAAAGAGATCAACTCAAGAAGCAAATCAGCACATGCTGCAACAACTTTAAGAGAAAAATCCAGAAATCTTCACAAAAATTGTACAACATACACAAACAGCCTATGAAAGATTTTCTACAACGTCCATCCACCATAAAAAGAAGAAACGAAACTAATTACTCCAGGAACAATTTTCCCAACTACAAAACAACCATTAGAGAAACAACACCAATACCATACAACATTCCAGCCTCATACTTGATGAAACTGAAAGAAGAGATCAAATATTATCGTCTCTCCATGCACACTCTTACCAAGGCTGAAACATCTGTCCTCTCTAAAGGCCTGGATTTCCTTCTGGAAAAATACCCTAATAAAATATTACAATGTGGAAAACTAAAAGAATTCTTCCAATGCCTCCGCCTCAAGGAATATTTCCACAACCAAAATGAATCCATTTCCAACAACACATCATCCTTTGACAACATCAAGGAAAAGATCAACTCCCCTCCCCCCACCAAAAAAAAAAAATCAATTTGGACACCTCACAGTGGACAAAATTCTATCCTTGTCTGCTATATTGACTGTTTCAGTGAAAGAATGAACAATGAAATAATCAACAACACATGCCACCCTAACAACATCTCCCTCTAAGATCCAACCACCAAATAATAATAAAACCAGCATGTCGCAGGGGCACTGAAGTGCCTGCTTCTATAGAAGGACAGGTGTTGGTTGCTGGGGCAACCCCAGGGGTCAGCTGACCAGGAGGGGGCAGGGCCTGGAATATATAAACAGCTGAGGCTGAAGCCTAGCAGACAGTTCCCCTCTGGCAGCCGAGGAAGAAGGAGCTCTGTGGGAGTGAGCAGAGTAGGGAAGCCTGCTGGCATGAGCAGCTTCTGGTCAAGGACACCAGGTGGAGGAAGCCCTGGTAGGGAGTTGAATGAGAGTTAGCCAGGTCGCTTAGAGTTTATGTTGTAGCCCAGGGGTTTGAGTTTTCTGTTTGTAGTTTTATAACTCTGGAGGACCAGGTGAGGCTAACAGGGGTTGGAGGAGACCTCAGTAGGGCTCCACAGCGGTGTCGGGACCCCGGTGCCAGGGATGACATGGTACTGAGGGGCATTGACCCCAGCCCTGCGAAAGGGGCACGGTGGATTTAGGGGCCAGGCATGGCTATGGCCACTTGAGCCCCAATTGTGAGGAGCACCAGAGTGGGCACCGACAAGAAGCCCAGAGGGTGTTTGCATTAAGCCCTAGGGAGGGCGTATAGGAATAGAAGCCCCAGGGAGGGCACACAGGAAGAGAAGCCCAATTGCAAGGCGAAGCCCCAGGGAGGGTGTCTGTGGGAGAAGCCCCAGTGTAGGTGGAGCCCCAGAAGGGGGTGCATAGGCGAGAAGCCCAGAGACGGCACGATATTCAGGGGGCATTGGCCCCAACTCGGGGGGGCGCCAGCGAGTGGGCGCCGGCTGCGTGACAAGCCCGGGGGGGGCGCCAGCGAGTGGGCGCCGGCTGCGTGACAAGCCCGGGGGGGGCGCCAGCGAGTGGGCGCCGGCTGCGTGACAAGCCCGGGGGGGGGCGCCAGCGAGTGGGCGCCGGCTGCGTGACAAGCCCAGGGGGGGCGCCAGCGAGTGGGCGCCGGCTGCGTGACAAGCCCGGGGGGGGCGCCAGCGAGTGGGCGCCGGCTGCGTGACAAGCCCGGGGGGGGCGCCAGCGAGTGGGCGCCGGCTGCGTGACAAGCCCGGGGGGGGGCGCCAGCGAGTGGGCGCCGGCTGCGTGACAAGCCCAGGGGGGGCGCCAGCGAGTGGGCGCCAGCTGCGTGACAAGCCCGGGGGGGGGGTGCCAGTGTGGGCGTGGAAAGGAAAACCGACCCGATAATGTCTGGGACATCTGTGAGGCTTGGGGCATGGTACAGGGGAGGTTGGAGCCACACATAGCCCATAAGGCTGGGGTGCACCAAGTCAGTCCATACAGAACAGGGCCCAGGATAAACAAGCGCACCGTGTCCAAGGGGACAAAAGGCAGCCTCCATTATAAACTTATATAACATCACAGATGTGGTGTGTGAGAACGAGGGTGCTGGATTGCCCACTTGGCATGGTAGGGGGCGCTAGAGAGATCACGGCCGCTCACAGGGCCCCGCACCATGATACAGCAGAAAAAGGAGGAGCTACAGTTATTCTTAACTGTAAAGACTACATAAAAGAAGCTAACAGACAACTCTCTGATACCACCTATTACAAAAACCTAGAAGAAAATTCTACTCCCCTTTTCACTTAAAAATATGGGGTTTGAAATATGGGGGATTTGGGGGGGGGGGCTGATCCCTCCACAAGAAATGAAAGCCCCTGGCCCACTTTGCACCTTTCTAAGCAGCTCATGTAGTGTGGTGGTGGTGGTGCTGGTGGTGGCAGCTTCTTCCGGCTTCCATCTGCCACCACTGCAGACCTCCCCACCCAAGAGTCAGAGTGTAATTTGAACCCTGCAGAAGTTGATCAATCCAGGGACTTTTTACATGGTCCCTAAAATCCACAAACAAAGGAACTCAAGAAGACCTATCCTATCCAAGTATGGAACCCTGAGGAAATTTAAGGTTTCATTGAATCCATCCTAAAACATCTTGTGACCCAAAGAGTGAGTTTTATCTAAGACACAACAGACTTTCTATGAAAACTAAAAAACAAACCATCTTCCCAGCAACACCCCCCAGCCACCAGGGATGTTAACCAACACTTCCTCCAAACCATGGGTATAGCTATGGGCACCAAAATGGCCTCACAATATGCCAAACTTTTTATGAGACACCTGGAAGAAGAATTCCTCAAGAACTACGCCATCAAACCTCTGCTATATTTAAGATGCATCAATGACATTATCAGCTGGACTGAAAATCTGCAATCTCTAATTGATTTCCATCAAAAATTCAATCATCATCACCCCTCCACCAGACTATCTCTTGAATACGCCAGCACCAACATCTCCTTTTGAGACACTACGATCACTATCCAGAATAGGAAAATACAAAGCACCATACGCAAGATACCCACAGACCAATATACATACCTAGACAGAACCAGCAATCACCCTAAACACACTAAGAAAGCTGTAATATATAGCTAAATTCTCCAATACCACTGAATTTGCACTGAGAACATTCACAATTGTCACCCCACAAATCTCAAAAAGGCTTTAACTTAGCAAGCACACTCCTCCAGAGAACTAGATTGCATTTTTGAAAGAGCCACCCAGATACCCCATGAAGAATTGCTGCAGTACAAAAATAAAATCCCCACGAATCACAAATCATTAGTGACCTACCATCCCTCCCTGGAATCTGTACAGAAAAACCTCAAATTATTGCAACCCATACTAGAAGAAGACCCAGTTCTTCAAGAGATCTTCCCAGGACCACCCATCCTACCCTTTAAACAGGCACCGAATCTCACCAACCTTATCACAAGAAGCAAACTTCCTATGGCCCAAAACACACCAAATAGAACCAGTAGGAAAACCACCTTACTGGTCATGGTATTCCCCCTCCCAGCCGAGATCTACTTTTAAAATTTTTTTTATCCAAGGCCAAATTAGTCAAAACTAATTCTAACACCAAGTCCAGAACCATAAGTGGCCTTTTTATTAGCAAACATCCCCCACCCACACCCATGGCTTCACATATTTCCAGTTTTTTTGGCAGACATCCTACTTGCAGGCCCAAACCCAGAGACTTAGGGCTCAAATAGCCCCAAGTTTTGCTTGCCTTTAGTCATAAGACCCTCAAAGGAAACAAGGAAGAAGACTCCCACATCTGCCACATGGATAAATTAATACATCTTACCTGAATAATGTGGGTAATGCCTATTAAGTGCAGTTCCCCTCAGTGCCAACTCATTTTTAGGTTAGGGTGATCTGCTACAATAAATCCATTTTGACTTCCTCTTCACTTTCACAGCTGAAGTGGAATCCTTTCCCATTTTCAAGGATTCCTGTTTCTTCACCAGCCTTAAATACCTGGCACACATCATGAAATTGGACCCCAAACAGTTCACCCAGAATCCTTCTATCACCCCCTCTCTCAGTCTGGTGCATACGATTAGTGTGATCCCACCATCCATGAGATAAAGCTGAGCCAGGCTGCCTATATCTCATTTTCATATAATTTTTTAGAGCATCCCAGGACTTGTGACAAGAACACCTGGTTCCAGTCATGAGTGGAGGCTAATTAGCATATGGATCCTTTGTGGGAGGTATCTGGGTTACATAAACACTACTGAGCCTTTCTGAACTATGGGGACACCATAGCTTGAACTATTGGTGTAAGAGAAGCAGGCCCCTGTGAGCATGCACCAGCTGACTGGGGGAGCCATTATCTTGGAAAAAATTCTGCAAACTGGCAGACCAGTTGAGTTTGAGCATGAAAGATAACCTCAGAAAGGTTAAAAAAGTAGAATGAAAAGGCTACAAGGCCATCCCTCCTATCACAGCTTTACTTATGGGGATTCTCATAGCCTCTGTAAACGTAAGAAACCTTCTTAAGAAGGACAAATGGGAGATAATTGAACAGGCCCTCGGGCAATTGCAAACAGACATCCTTTGTCTTCAGGAATGTGACTTGCCCAGTTCTAGGGGCTATGTTTTGTTCAGGAAATGCTGCCAGCACAGACTCTCATTCTTGTCTGGAGCCAGTTCCAGTCCTCCTGAGAGAAGACAAAGTTTGTCCCTTTCAGCAGGGACCGGACAGATCTTCCAGGTTGTTGAAGCAGCTGATCTGCAAATGTAGCCTGATGGACATGAACAAAGAAGCCAAACAACTAAAGAAAAGTTCACCTGAGTTGATCTCTTGGGTCAATCAAAATCATGCACAGACTTTGTCCTCCTCCCAAAAGGGTGGATGGTAACTAAAGCGGAATCCATGCTTGTGTGCTCCTGAGACCACTGCCTTCTGATAATGAAAGCAGAAATGCAGGGCGGGAGGAGGGGGAGACGGGGGTAGTCTGAAAGAGGCAGAGGCATATGAAAACTGAATGTGAGCCTTCTGGATGATGAAAAAATACAATGGGAGTTCAAATAGCACTACACAGCACTACAAAGGGTGGAAAACCCTCAAACCCAGAGCTACATGGAGCGGTGGGCCAGTGTGAAAGACAAAATGAGAGACGGCTGGAAGGCAGCAAGCCTGGGCCCAGAGGAAGCAACACGAATGTCTAAACCTCAAGTTCATAGATTCATAGGCAGTATGGCTGGAAGGGGCCTCAGAAGATCATCAAATCCAGCCCCCTGCCCTAGGGGCAGGAATTCAGCAGGGATTATAGGATCCCAGCAAGATAAGCATCCAAATGTCTCTTGAAGGCATTCAAAGTAAGTGCTTGAACCACCTCCGGTGGCAGACTATTCCAGACCTTGGGGGCTCGGACAGTAAAGAAATTCTTCCTTATGTCCAGCCTGAAACAGTCATGGAGGTGTTTGTGACCATTCGACCTTGTCATCCCTTGGGGCGCTCTGGTGAACAAACGTTCCCCCAGATCCTGGTGAACACCTCTGATAAACTTATAGGCAACCATCAGATCACCCCTGAGCCTGCACTTTTCCAGGCTGAAGAGTCCCATAGCTCTCAGCCTCTCATCATAAAGTTTATTTTCCTGACCTGTGATCATGCATGTGGCTTTCCTCTGCACCCTCTCAAGCTTCACCACATCCTTTTTGAATTGCATAGCCCAAAACTGGACCCAGTACTCCAGCTGCGGTCTCACCAAGGCTGAGTACAACAGGAGAATGACATCCTGGGATTTGCTTGAGAAGCATCTATGGATGTAAGCCAGCATTTTGCTCGCTTTACTAGCTGTAGCATCACATTGAAGGCTCATGTTCATCTTGTGGTCAGTCATGACCCCCAAGTCCTTTTTGTCTGTAGTGAAACCCATCAGTTTCTTTTTGAGGCACTGAAGAAAATTGGGGTTCCCCACAACCTTTGTCACCTAAAGATGCTGTACACTAATGTGATCAGTAAGGTACTGATAAATGGGTTCCTGACAGCCCTGATTGCCATCAAGTTGGGCATCCAGTAGGGCTGCACACTCTCCATGATCCTGTTTATCTGCATGATGGAACATGCAGCTTAGGCAGGACCCCAGGATTAACAAAGTAGAGATTGCTGGGGGTAACCAGGAGGAAACAAGGGTGTCCTGGCCTACATGGAGGACCTCAACATCATATGAAGGGACAAGTTGCAAGAGTGTTACAATATGCTTAGGTATATGGAGCAGCAGCAGAAGCCAAGCTCTGCATAACCAAAAGTCTAGTACTGGGCAAACTCAGGGACCTGTTGGCCCTGGGAATCTAAGTCTCTCATGAGGGGGTAAAGATCCTCATGGTAGAGTTCAGTCCGGAGCTGACTAGACAGAAGGTCTAGGAAAACACTGAGGCCAATGCTTGACAGAGACTCGTTCTATGGAAATCAATATGCATGTGGCACACATGAGGGGGGTGTTATTACCAATGCTTCTGTATACCATACTAGTCTTCCCCTCCCCTCTCCCCAGAGCAAGTCATCCACAGAATCCAAAGAACCATATGCATCTTCTTCTGGGACTCCAGATGGGAGAAGGTGGTGAGGACCACACTGTACAAAACTAAATGGTTTGGAAGCAGAGGAATGCCAGACTTCCTTTTGTGCCTATGGGCCAAGTACATAAGCCAGATCTGAAAACTGGTGACGGGGCAGAATACAAAATGGCCAACTATGTAAAGTATTCTGCAGGGTAACTACTGTGACAGTGGTGGGTATACACAATGACCAATGCAAGCCTGTGGACCACAGAGTCTCCATGGTTCTATGAGGTCCTGAAATGCTTCCAGAACAAATATCAGCTGCACAGTGAGGCCTCGGCAACCCTGAGAAACCACTATAAGATACAGGAGGTGGTTAAGAGCAAGAGACATCATGTCGCCAGTGGACCAACTACCCAGCAACAGTTGCCAGGACATGTGGGAGCAAATTTTCCACAAGGACCAGCAGAAGAAGCACAGAGACTTGAACTGGCAGATAACCCACCAGACACACCCTGTGCCAGCATGGAAAAACAGTGAGGGGAAGAGGCCCAACAAACTCCCCCAAGCAAACCTGCCAGTGGAAGGTGGAAACAATCAATCACTTTCTCTGGTACTGCCCATTCTCCAGCAGGGTGTGGAGGAGAAGATGCATATGCCTCTTGATTGTGGCAGAGTTCACACCCCTGACCAGAGAGGCAGTTCTGTACAGGCCCTTGATCAAGCAGTAAGGGCCCACTTGACAGCCCACTTTGACCAGCTCCTCTCCTGCTTTAGGAATGCCCTGTGGAAGACCTGGGGCGTGCTCATGAACAGACGCAAAAACCTCCCAGTCGAGGGCCGCATCAAAATGGAACTCACTGAGATGCTACACCACTACAGGAAGACGGTAGAAGATGATGGACATCATATGAAAGAGAGGGGACTGGCTTAGACTGTTCTGAGGTAGATCCCCCAAAGAGAGCAATGATGATGATGACAAGGGTGACAGAAATGACAACAAATACAATGATGAGTGAAAGCACTGTGGAAATAGGAGGCGGAGTTGGGAGGGGGTTAAAGGGAGGGGCAGGGGGAAAGCCACTGAAGTGGTCCTTTGCGTAATTGTGATGTTTAAAGGTGATGGTGATTGGCAAGAGAACACATGGGTATGCAAGAACACAGATGCATGATGTGGTTTTGTAACAGGAATGAAAATGGTCTAATAATAAAGGTGTGTTCTTGTACTTTCAAGTGAACCATAACAGTCACAACACAGGTTGGTAGAAGTATGGGGGGTGGGGGTGCGTGCGTGTGTGTGTGTGTGTTTGCATTGAAAAAAAAGGCTGTAGTACATCTAAGTAGGTCCTGACGTGCTGCTTGCAAGTGCATTTATGGAGTACCTGTGGTAAAACTTGCAGCATGTTAAAAAAAAAGCTAACATGCATCAATGCTGGATGAACTAAGTATATGGGTACTATATGCAAATTGCTACAGCCATGTTTAATTTGAAGGTTATTGGTCACAAATTTGCTCCTACCTTCCATGTGCTCAGGGAGAGCAGAGTCTGACAGTAAAGAGAGGGGGAAGGGGCTACCTGACCTTCCTAGATTTATTTTCCCTGCTGTAGCAGTGGGAAGGAGATAAATTCAAGGCAAACCTCCAAAAACTAAATTCTATAACTGGAAAATTATAAGAAATGTGTACATTTTCCATATGCAGTATCTAATTATCGGGGGGCCATCTTATAATCAGGGTCATCTATCTGAGTAATACAGTGTTTGAGAAACCTAATTTTATCTATTCTTGATCTACCAGTTAGCTACTTGGCTCAAACAACTTGAAGAAAAAATGACAACAAATTAAAAACTTTAGAACTTGCTGTGCCTGACCCACTTTCCTCCTCCTCCTCCTTTTTCCTATTTGGAAAGAAAAAATCCTATTCTTATCTGGGTGACAGGGGAGACTTGAAAGGCAGGATTACTTTTACTCATGCTGCCACAGAGTACAATTTGGAAAATAAACTAGAGCCTTGACCTACCTGGAGTACAACTCATCCATTTCTCAGATTGTTATTTATCATCTTTGAGGGGTGCTGGATTTCTAACTACTTTGAAAGAAACTCAAAACAGTGAAGTCAGCGGCTGGGGTTTTCAAAACAGCCTAAGGGAATCAGGCACCTAATGTCTACTGAAAGTTAAAGGAAATTGGGAACCTAATTTTCATTCGTGCCTTTGAAAGCCTCAACCAGTAACCCTGCTCTGGGAATTCAGGCAAGACCTGCTATGAAAGGATGTATGAAAAGCAAAAGTTTAATATAACATTAAGGACATTTAAAACATACGGAATACAGAGATCCTCATCTGAGAAGAGCACTGTATTATTACTGTAGTAATTTCTATTAGAGAGAGGTTTTTGTCAGTGTTTCTTCTACTACTATCTGAATCCATCACTAGAAGCAAATTGCACATTTCTGAGTCAGATTCCTTTGTAGTATAAACTGATTGTTGGCTTTACTCGATTTATACCTTCTCTCTTTCTCATTATCTTTAGATTTCTTCCACAGCCTAAAGGACTTTGAGACACTATTTCTTCTCATTTCTGCCCAGCTTATAATAGCTATGAATGGTCTTATTTTGAGTTCTCCCACATGTAACAGACTGTGTAGTACAGAACAAAGATAAACAAATTTCAATTACTGTATTTGAATAATGAAAATTTTAGCTGGATATAGTTGTATGGTTTTTGTACTTTTTCTGTCACATTTAACATCCTACACTTTGTTAACAAAGTGGCAAATTTCTGTAGTCAGTGGGCATATTCCACAACAGCAGTTGCAAAAATGTCAGCACTTGAGGTTAGAAGTTGCATTTTCAATATATGTTTTAAAAAAGGTCACTGGATATTAAACTGATACCATCAAATAACTTCTCCATAAGCCTTTACACATGAAGTGATAATTTCATTTTTGCTAATCTGTCCTTAACCTTGAATTTAAAGATAAAAATTATTAGTTAAATCCTCAAACCTCCCACATATGTCTTTTTAGCTGCTAGCCACTAAACATGCATGATATTTCATATTTCTCATAATTTGGCACAGTCCAAAAACTTAAGTCCAAAAAATCGAGGACTCAAGATGAACTTGAATTCTAGATCAGTATTTTATGGTAAGGGGCCATCCATAAACATGGGAAAACCCAGCAGAGACTCCTTAGTACTGTGTGATCCATATGAAACACAATGAAGTATTAATTCAGATATCCAAGCAGAATATCTAAGAGCTTTTTGGAAACTGTAAACAACAGGCCTGGATTTACTGAGCACCCACGTCTACACACGATGCTGACAGCGCAGTTGTTACTGCGCACTCATTTAGCATTTGCATACATGAATCCTAAAATGATTGCTGTAGTGTTGCCGAATGCCTTTTAGGTGATGCTGACTGCAGAGTAGCTTATTACTACTGCGTAGTAGCATTGTGTCACATTTCCTGCTATGCAACACTACTGCATAGTAGGATGTGTGAAGCAGGTCCGATTAAATTTGGATTCAGGCTGCATCAGGGACAGTAATTTGATTTGTAGATTCAGATCACTGTCCCTGATTCAATTCGACCAATCCGAATCTGAAGATTCAATGCTGATTCAGAGAATCAGCGATTTGGACACAGAAACAGCTTTAAATGTTTTTTCTACATACCTCGAGGTACCAGCGCAGCTGGTGAATGCTGCAATGCTGGGGTGGATGGAGCTTCCCACAGGTAGCCATCCATAAACATGGATCCTCTAGGTAGCAGATCCTCTCAGTCCTCATCCTCAAAGGAAACTTACAAAACACTTCCCAGAGATGTGCCTATTAACTCCACTTCATCAACCTCCTGGATACTAAAAATCACGGACTAAATATAGACATTGGATTTATGACACATTATAACCTGCCTGACATCTGACTCCCTAGGTATCTCTCCACTTTTCATCCCCCTTCTCTCTTCCCCCCCAGCTCTCACTCATTGACTCCTCAATCTACATTTTCACTGACTATCTGTCTTGTATGCAGCCCAGCCCAGCCTCTGGCTTCTTTACTTTCCATCCAGGAAGAGCACACACCAAGTGCAGAAACTTCCTTACCCTGATGAAGGGCTTTTGAACCTGGAAGCTTGCTTAATAATTGTTTTCCAACTGTTCAAGTTGGTCTAATAAAAGATATCAGATTCACGCAAAGAACCTTGTCTGCTTATGTCCTTAGACCAACACGGCTACAACCTACACCCCTGTAACTTCTCATGAAACATTCTCTTTCCTGTTGTGTCCATGGTCTCCTCCTCCAACTCTTTTATTTGTACAGTTCTTCCCTCTCCTCTCACACCTAGTCAGTTCTTCCCATCACAAGCCTTAACTCCCAATTCCTCTGATACTGTGATCCTGTGTGTTTCATTTGGCTTTTCTTCCTTGCTAGGAACTTGAACCCACAACCTTTAAAAGGTAACTTCTCTCCTTACTTAAAATCCTCCTTTTCCTCTCCATTGCTATTTGCCTTTACCATCATCATCGTCTTCAAGGGCAAATCTGATAGTCCAGCCACAAATCTCCTCTGTTATCTCCCTCTGCCACTCCTCTCTATTACCATGTTTATCAGACTTTCCCTCTCATGGTACCCCAGCTCAGGTACTTCTTCAACTGATCTGTGTTCAGCTTTTGAGCTTCCTGTTCATTCCATCACTCATTCATTTCCTTATGTTTATTCTCTGCCTCGTGACTCCTCATGTAGCCTTCAGTCATCCACCATCCTAACTAATCACTTATCACCCAACTCTAACATCTTTTTCTCTGCGTGCTCCCTCCATGCTCCAGCTTCATGTGCTACTTGGACAGTTGTCTTCAGTCCTGCTTCTTAATCTCTAAGCTGTTCTAATTACCAAGAAGCACAGCCAATTCAATTTTCTTTATCTGCCTGCTGCTTATGCTACTCTCTTCCTCCCTTAAACTCTCCTTCTTGGGCTTTTCCAATTTTGTGCCCTTTTACTCTGCTCTTCATCAGTGTTTCACTTAGGACAGGGGTGCCAAACTCATCTGGTCAGGGGCATGTGGCTGGTTTGTGGGCTGTGCACTGCATATGGCATGCTGCTCTGTGATGCACAGACAACACTGCAGGTCAGATAATAGGGCTCTGTGGGCCAGATCTGGCTAGCAGGCCACATCTTTGATACCCATGACTTAGGGAAACTTCTACAGTTGTATATATCAGTGCCTCCATCAATTTGCCCTGAATCCATTTCCCCCCTCTAAATTCTATAATTTACTTCTTCTTCTCATATGACTTCAACCACCATTTCTATGGTCAGTATGTTCTTCTGCCCTAAATACAGCACACACTCAGATCTACACATTTTTCAAATCTTGTCCTAAAAAACGTCCTCAAACTCAGTAAGATAAGAACAGAAAATACTTTTTTCTTTAGTGTTCTCCAATGTTTTCTTTTTCATCACTCTATACAACTCTGCCATCTTCTCTACTTACATTGGAGTCTTCTCCCCTTGCGAGAACTACCTAGATTCAAACTGCTTCCACAAACCTCCATGTTACTTTCACAATAGCCTTAAATATTTTCTACCTCAACTGCTAGATTTCTAGCTCATATCTTAGCCCTTTGACTTAACTACTATAAACCTGGTCTTCATATTTCTACCTTGTTTCACCCCAGCACAAAATGCAACTAAAAAAAAATCAGATTAGGTCCTGATCCATGGTCCACTGAAGTCAATAAATTCCTTCTTTTCAGTGCAGCAAGTCAGTGCCCAAAATTTTAAAAGAAACTTCTCTTTATGTCATAATTATGAAAGACAATGGACAATGAGTGTGTTTACACATGCATATTAATGTGGTGCAATAAACACTGGTGCTTATCACACTGGAGATTATTGATCCCAGGTGCACATTTGCCCAGGATCACATCATGTTGAGCCAGGTTGGAGTAACCCCAGCTGCTCCTGGTGGGGTTTGGCCTGCCAGACCAGGGCTACTCCCCCACAAGCTCAATGTACTGCACAAGGGCTAGCTTAGGCATAAGGATGCTACTGGGGCATGGAGCTACTTGGCAGGCAGCCCCTGCACTGAAGCACACTCATACCCCAGCTAGCCAGGGCACTGTCTACACATGTGCTGCTGTGGAGTTTTTTCGGATGGGAAATTCCCATGGGTAACAAATGCTTGAAACAACTTGGAATATCAGACTCCTATTGAGACATATATGGAAATAGTGAAGTCCCAAGTGAAAACACAACCTGTAATGTCTCTAAACATATTTTATAATACCTCATGGGGCTTATAAATTGATATTTAAACCTTAAAATTACAGCAGAGTAGGATCATCATTTGCAAACATCCTGATGTATGTGTCATTTTTCATTGCCAATAAATTATAGAAAGGAAAAAAAGAAAAAATGCTTTCACTTAAAGCTCTTAATCTGACATAAGGGAGACACTGTATGAGCCCTGCAGGAACTAAACATGAGGGTCTTCAATAATATTCTTTAGCGGGGGTTATTAGCAGTGATTTCTTTGTATTTTAAGATGGGAAATGTCTAAGAATAGTGTGTGCACTAAAGTCTTCTGCTGTTGCACTCCCACACATGCAATCCATCATTGGTAGTATCAGACGGCCACATATCATGCGGAAAGACATCATGGAGGACATTAGCATCTTGGGGCACGTGTAGATGAAATGGGCGCCCTAAATTGAAGCGGCGCATTTTAAAAAACACCGTTTCAATTTAGGGCCGATTAAACCCCTGTGCTGTACACACACCCCGCTGAATTAACTGCTTCTCTGGCAGGGAGGGGAGGGTGAGCTGCTGGTGGACAGAGCAGTCCCTGGGCTGCAAGGGGGGTGGGTAGGCTGGTGCTTTCCTCAGTGGCAGTGGTGCCCCCGCAAGAGGCACCCTCCTGCAGGCACCTGGCTTGGGTGGTCCTGGGGGCTTAGGCAGGCGCATCTTAGGCAGGCAGGCAGGTAGGCTCCGGGGGGAGGGGGTTGGAAAAAATAAAATCAGGCTTGCCACTTTTCTGGGGTGGAGCCTGCTCTGCCAGGCTGCCTGCAGGGCTTCCTCCAGAGCCACAGAGCTGCACGGAGCCTGGTGCTTTGCTCTGCGGGTATAGGGGTAGCAAACTAAAACTCCTAGGAGGGGTTTTAGTTTTCTGTGCCCCAAGACATTTAAGCTGCATTACACCGCCAAATTTCCTACAGCGGCTGAAATCAATGCACAATACGCTGCCGAGGCATACTAACACAGACACATTAAAGCAGTGCAAAAGTGTTTAGCCCACTTTAAAGTGTCATTCATACACGCCCTTCATTTCGTCTACACATGGCCTTAAAGCCTAAGCCAGCTTGTACCAGCCTTTATGCCATGACTCTTTATAATTGTCAGAAGTTTTAGTGTTTCCAGGATACCTAAGCCTGTGGAAGCAGTGGTGAGAAAGTTTAGCCAAATAATCCTGATGTATATAAGACAGACAATGCAGATAAGTAACACAGAAGTCAGAATTAACCCCAACCAGAACGAGAGCAACTGGAAATATATGTAATGTGTACATAGAGAAATGCAAGCACTGCATCACTGACACAAAGAAAAGAGGATGTCACAGAAACAAAATAAAAGCACTGAGCTTTCACTTGCAAACAGAGCTATTGCTAAGCTGTCATTTCTTTTGCCCTCCAGAGGGTGGATAATGAAAATAACACACCTAGATCTGGTAATATAAAAATGATAATTTTCTGAAATACTAAAAAATTAAAATTTAAAAATATTAAACCAGATCAGGAGTAGCTTTTTGCAAGAACTTTAAGACCTTTTTTTTCTTTCTCCGAGTTTTAGCATTTTAATAATGTCAACCTGTACTACAAATTGCAACAATAGTCTTTCAATATGGGGTACCTCTTGATGACATACCATGCAAGATCTAAAGAACGTTTGCTCTGCCACATTAAATGCTGAAATGAGAGACTGGAGCACAATATAAAATCTACCTCTGTGCTCACTGCTACAGTCAAAACAAAGCCCATATACAATGAGGGTTTTTTCCAACCTATTACAGCTTTCCATTTTAGTAACATCCTTTGCTCCCTTGCCCTAATACTGCATAGCTCATTAACCAAGCCAAACTACTTTTACAATTAAACATAGTATATACTGCTTGGTTAGTGAGCTATAAATATTATAAATAATTGTTTTATTGTCTATATTAGTTTAATTTGATACATTGGATCTGTTTGTAATTACATCCCTCCACTTTAAGCTGCTTCATTGTTTTCCCTTAGGGCACATCAATATCCTAAGCAACACTCCATGATTTGCAAAATGAGTCCAACTTTCTTGTGCTCTATGCCTATGCTCAACCTATTCAAAAAAGGCCAGATGCAAATGAGGATTAGGTTATTCACCTACAAGGTAGCTACACACCCAACATGTCTATCCCAAAAACCTACTGACTACAGGGGTGCAATTAAAGTTGGGGTTGATGCTTCACAGATATAAGGTTCCTGAAAGAGGTTATGTCATTCAAGCATTAGCAGGCGATTTGCATATTTTGTAGTGCAGTTTTACCTTTAAATCAGGATTCTTCATGCCTCCCAACTTGCCAAGGTTTAAGAAGTGGAATGAAGTAATATAAAGAACATGAACAAGTTACTAGTCCAGGAAACTTGAAATCATTTGGGATCCCTGCCCTAGTGAAAACCTTTTCTATGAACAGAATTGATTTTTTGAGAAAGTGAACAGAAGTGCCTGTGGGTATGGGCACATGCTTGTGCACACACACGTGCACACATGTGAAATGAGATGAGAAAGAAAAAATTATGTTTGTTAGTGAAGAAAAAAATTATTAACTCGAATTTAAAATATCAATTAGATTTCACTGTAAACACAAACACCAATAGAAATACAACCAATCCACACATAGCACGAGCCACAGACTAAGATGGCTTGAGCTACTTTTTCTAGTTGAAGGTGAAGATTTAATTCTTCTGGGGAAGCATCCAGTCATTTTACTCTTTGAAGGGAGCATATGCAGTTGATACGAATACACATTTTAGCAGTGCAGCTTAGTGTATATTGGGGAAATAACTTTTGGTGGACAAAAGAAAACAGAATAGCAAAAGTTGAATCATTATAGGTACCTCCTTCCACAAAAAAGTGTTGCAGCTGCTACTATTTCTACTATGCACTCAGTTGACTTTTCACTGGAATCTCCGAGTCATTCAAAACACATGGTTGTAACATATGTACCTGAAGTACCATGAAGTCCCTAGACTCGTCACCACCTGAAATCTAAGCTGCTCTCCAAAAGTGACCCAGTCATTCATACAGCAGAGGATTCCCCGTTATGTCATCTTCAAAACAGAATTGGTGATATAGCTGTAGAAACATCTAGCCCCTTTCTCCAGTTGGTAAGAAATACCAACAGAAGCTGAAAGGAAACCAAAGCCAAAGAAAGAAAGAAAGGAAGGCCAGGAAGAAAAGAAATTGCTTAGTTTTCAACTGGAATTCTATTAGCTGATCTGAATACTGACTGAGACAAACAGAGCAAATCTAGAACAATATGAATCTAATCCACACTTGATTGACACTTCTGTAGTTGTATCTGTCAGTGCCTCCCTCAATTTGCCCTGAGTCTAAACATACCAAATACAGACACAACTGTTGAAGAGTCAATGAAGTGTGGATTAGATTCATATTGTTCTAGATTTGGTATGTTTGCCCTGAGAAACTGTCTAGGTAAACTAAGAAGCTAATTTATTTTTGAAAGTGACCAATCCAAACTCCACAGATGATTGCAGGATAATCTTACAAAACTTTATCTTAATTGAACATCATTAATTGTCAAAATAATTGGTTCTAAAATGACACTGATCAGGGAAAATGCTGAGATGTTTCTGTATGCTAACCCTGTACAAAGATTTGGCGGGGTTCGTTTCTGTACTGAGATAAAAAAAATCATTAAGAGGTCAGGTAAGCAGAAATATTCCTAAACAACACCTGACTTCTCAAAAAGGTGTCATCTAATTTGATTAGTGGTTCTTACACACACATGCAGCAAGAAGAGTTTGATTTTTCCAGTATGCAAGGAGCCGGGAGGGAGAAGAAAACACTGAAATAGAATAATTTTAGACCACTGAAGCAGCAAACATGACACTTATCTCAATTACTAGAACAGGCTGATTCTGATGTAATCAAGCTTGCAAAAGCATGTTGACTTTCTTATGGCTAGGAGGAATGGACTCCAAGCAGCAATGGCTGTGTAGGAAGGGAAAACATGCCAGTTTTGGAGCAGTATTTTAATGGTTTATAGGGATGCCCTTTTGCCAGATGATTAGTTAAAGGTAATCTGTTTCAAATGATCCACAAAGTAAGCTTTTCAGTGTATGACCTGTTAATCTGCCATTACTCAAGCAGAGGGACTGAAATATTTAGACCATGGCAAATTACCCAAATTAGAAAAACCTGTAGATTAGATTAGGCTCATCGAAAAGGTTTGTGGAAATGTTATTCCTTTCACCATACAGGTAGCAAAATGCATTTTCATATTATCTCCAGTTACTGCAGAATTAATAGTTTAAGTGAAAACTGGAGAAACAAGCATTTTTAAATACTACTTAATACTATGGGAAATATTTGCTGTGTCATTTCTGACCTAGCAGATAAACAACACTGAATGTGCATAGATAGCTACCACCAGTTTGAGAGTATGCTATTTCAGTAACTACATTTTTAAAGGGACTAGGGTAGATCAAACATTAAGACAGCAGCCTGACCTTTTTAACAGGTTGAGACAGCTTGAAGAAGGCTTACTTTGGTCGCTTACATCCGCAAATTTCATGAAATAGATCAATCCTGACTTACCTGCAAGAAGAGAAAATGTAAGTTTGGATTCTAGATCAAACTTAATACAAATATGTCAGAGCAATCAGAAAATAAATAACATATTCCTAAGAAATTTCACAGCTGTTAGAGTTAAAATAACTTTCAATACTATGATGAATTATTTGACTCTGCTTCTCCCCCAGCCCCCGACTTTAAATAACTGAAATAGCCTCTTTCATTTTGATAATTTAATTATAGAAGGTTGTTCTGCCAAAGGACAAAATATAACGTCTGTTGCCTTTTTTCAGATTTCTCCTATTCTGAGGCATAGGTCTCTCTCTGATTTTTTTTTGTTAGGTAAACGGAGTGTACTTAACGTTGTCCAAAACTGTGACTTAGTGCAGAGACAAATATATCACAACACACAGAGACATGATTGCAAGGAACCTTTTTGTTCACTCTTAATTGATTTGTCTAGGGGAAGAAAGGTAATGATTCATCTGCCACCTGGTGAACTTATGTTCTTAAAATGGAACCAAATGTTTTGATCATGCAGTATTAATTCATCAAGACGAGTCAGTTGGGCTTTTGTAGTAACATCCTTATATCAGTTTTCTAGCAGTTTTAAGGATAGAAAATATGACAGATACATTTTCTGCTTTTGTAGGAGCACAGTAAATTAATTGATGGTAGTTTAATAAGCACAAATGCCTTGAACATTTACAGCATGCAGTTTAAACATCATTTGTATGTTAACCTCTCATAAGTATCTTAATGATGCCATTTGGAAGAGAAAGTGTATCTCACACTGATCACTGGAATGACTGGCAGAGCTAGATATGCTGGTTATTAATATAAATTTGGTTATCTAACTCCTTTATGCCACTTCAAAAATCCTAGCCATAATTACTAGATAAAACAGACAGTTCCAGTATTGCTCTTAAAAATCATGAGATTGATATGTAAATCATGAGATGCTAGTTTTGAACTCTGTGTGTGGGGGGGGGGAGGAGGGGGTTGGAGCCTGGGGGGGGAGGGTCCCTGCACACCCTAGCAGGATGCAGGGCAGGAGTGAGGCAGCAACAGGGCTGGGGGTGGGTTGTGGCTTGGGAGTGAGGAGAAGACACACACACACACACACACACACACACACACACACACCCAGAGACAGCACTCAGCTGGTAAGTGGAGGAGACTGGGCAGGGGGAGAGGGAAGGGGCAAGGAGGCAGGTTGAGGCCCCCACAGTGAGGGAGGTAGTGGGGCAGGAGCAGAGGCTGGAGTGAATGGGGACCTGGAGCCGGGGCCGGTCACCCAGAGGCATGGGGGGAGGGTAGGAGGGGCACAGCTCCCCACAGCTGTGAGCACCCCTGGGGAGGCATGGGGAACATGTGTCCTCATGTGGAGCAGGGGCAGGATGCCCGGTGCGGCCTTGGGGCTCTGCACTCTGCTGGGTGCTGAGAGGTCAGCTGTGTAACACCAATGCTTCCTGCTGCTGGGCAGGCAGGGGATGTGATGCACAGCCATCATGTCCTGTGTCACCTGCCCACCCAGCGGGTGGCAATCATGGCATTACATGGCTGAGCTCCTGGGGCAAAGGCAGCAGGGTACAGGGTCCTAAGCCCTCAGTGGGCAGCCCGTCTCTGCCCCATGGGGGTCACATGCCCTCCATGCCTTCCCTCCCCAGGGGTGCGTACTATGGCACAGAGCCTCACCCCATCCACCACACTCTAATCAAGCTGCTCACCACATGAACTGCCCCAGCCCCAGGGCCCCATTCACCCCAGCCCCTGGCTCACTCCCTCCCTCACTGTGAGGGCCTCCATCTGCTCCCAGCCCTTTCCCCTCCACAGACTTACCAGCTGGGCACTCTCTACACGCATTAGAAGGAAAATCCTGAGATTTGAGGATTTTATTCTGAGAGCATGAGTTAGGGTTAATTTGATTTAGAAATCGGGAGTCTCATGACTGTTTTGTGAGAGTTGGCATTACTGCAACTAGCCTCATACGAACAGTAGTTAAAAATAAAAAGTCTTCACTTCCAAAAGACAGGTCACTAACACTTGACCTAAAGAACTCTTGCTTGTAGCAGACTTTTATACTTTTTTTTTTGGACCAGCTAAGAAACCAAAATCTCCGTATGAGCTGTTTGACTCTATATAGACCAATTTAAAATGGCAAATCCACTGAATTAAAAAATAAAAATGTTTATATGCTTAGACTTAAATACAAGCTTGGTCGGGTATACAACCCCCAAATTATCATATATTTAATGTTATTTGATGTACTTAAAGTTCTGAAATCAGATACTTACAGGAGAATATCAGTTTTCTTGAACCACAATATAAAACATCAACCCTCTCTATTCGCCTTCCACCCCATATACACTTCATGGTTGGAAAGAAGAACAAGAAAAACCTGATTAAACTATAGTTTTCAGTCTCAGAAAAATAGTCTCAATAACAAGAAGCCAAAATATTTTTTTTAAATCTTGTAATTCATGGCAATTTGTTATTTGGAGGTCTGAATCATGCTTTTTGAGTGGTTAGATTTAGGAATATTGCAAAAGCTAATTTACATAACTTTTATACATGCAAGTAAAACCACTATTTCATTGTTGCTATTTCATGGCATTAAGGCTATAAGCAAAGGCATTTGTCTTGCAGACATCAACAAAATGGAATTTGAGCTGTGCAAGTTGATGTTTGTCAGTGGCCAGCTCACCATAGAGTAGTTCCATGGGGATTTGGCCATCACTCGTACAATTTACATGTCTTAACCAGTGGAGACGTCTCTGGCTCAGGAGCACAAACATACTGTGTATTTTGGCCCATTCCAGGACAGTAAAGTTGGAGATTTTGTTACACCATGTTATGCCTAGAATACAGCGGAGACATCAAAGATGGAAACTGTTCAGTTTTCTTTCTTGCTCGGAGTAAGGAGTCCACATTTCATTGCTGTATAATAAAGAGCTAAATACGCAAGTGCTGTAGATAGACATCTTTGTCGATAAAACAAGTGCTCTGTATTTCCAAACTCTCTTTTGAAATTTAGCCATGGCATTGCTTTTCCAATGCAAGTGTTAATTTCAGCTTCCAAGCCAAGATTTTGCAAGATGGTGGAGCCCAAATTAATTTTTCAACCACTTCCAGACTTTCATCATTTATTCCAACTTCAGGAGGACCATCAGCTTGTTGATCCATGACTACTGTCTTCTTTAGGATAATGGTTAAACTAAAGTAACCACAATAACATCTCAGTGTTTATAATTACATGGTGGCCAACATTTTAAACTTTCCCAAAATGTCCTTCACACTCATAATATGCCTACATAAAGTACCAACAAGAGAGGCTCATCATCTAAGAAACTTAATTTTAACTCAGGATAGTTAGACTTTCAAACCGTCATAGCCTTTTGTATTTTCCCCTCTCTGTTTCTCTCCACACGTAACTATATAAACACACATATGTAGGATCCTAGAATGAGTCTCTAGTTACGTGGCATTTAAAGTGCCAAATTGTTTTACTTTGTTTTGTCGGGAGTGGGAAGATGTAACACTTAGAATGTTTAACCTACACTTCAAATCCCAACAATGTTACACACCACCTAAAAATAGTTTAAACTTCCAGGAACATTTTAAAAGCAAACCAGGAAAATCAAGTACTGTATTTACCTGTATCCAAGACAACATTGTATTCAGTACAACTTGGGATAGGTACAACTTGTACCTATCTTAAGGTTATTTTGTTGGATGTGGTTCATAACGTGAGATTTCTCCGGAGTAAGCGCACACTGATTAGAGGTGGGAAGGTTCTAGAATAACTGAACTTTCCACCTTGATGATGTCAGTGACCCACTTACATCTGAGGAACCTGTGCAGTAGCTTGCGTGGTCAGTACAGCGTCGTAAGCACAGTAGTAGGGTGTTGTGTGCACGAGTATGACTGGAGAGGAGCTGGGCTGTGGTTTCCTGTAAACTTTGGGTGCAGAGCATGGTGGAGGCACCAGAGTCGGCACAGGACACCTAACTGGAGGTAGGTTACCACTCAGCTGTGCGGGGGCCAATCTGCTCAGCTCCTCACTGCACCAGAATTCCCACAGGGAGAGAAAGCAGCATGGGGCAGGCAGTGGCTCCTCCCCGAGGCAAGACAGGGGCTGGGGTAGATTCAACCTGAGGTAGACAGAAAGCAATTGCCTGCCTTGGCATTCATCCAGAGGCAGAGTTGATTTGCAAAGGAGGGGAGGAGATATATATATATTGGCATGGGATCTTTGACCCCCAAGCATTCAGGAGGCTTTGGCCTGCACAGTTCAGCCAAGAGCACACTCCCTCAACTCACCTGAGCAACTCCGATGTGGCAGAATTGCTCAGAGTCACTCATGCATTTTTGAGTCATGGCAAGAGTGACCTCAGCATATATGCACCTTCCAAAGGAGCTTTCCTCCAAGCGTGGAGGGGGGGAGGGGGGATGGCCTCTGCTGGAAAAACTGGTGCCTGGGGGCAGGGTGCATTCCCAGGTTGGCCCCATCAGCCTGTACACTCTTTGGAAATCCAGAAATCCAGGTCAGGGATTTTCCTGCTGCTTGGCCTTCCTGTTTTAATCTGCAGTCAGCCTTCAGAATAGCACTGGCCCTTTGCTCAAAGTCATCTCAGAGAAAAGCTGACTATAAGCTAAGCCTATGTGGCAGGCTCCTTTTTCAGACCCAGTAGGAACTTCACAACAGGCAGTGCGCTCACAGACCAAAGTGGCACACTCACAGATCACTACACCTTAGAGAGAACATTGAGTTCTGTGTATATCCTTGACACCAAAATCCACTCCTAACAGACATAATGCATGAAAGGCAGCTCCCTCCAGGTAAGTTTATGGGGGTGAAGGATAGATGGGGGAAGGAGTGCAGGCTATGTGGCGGGGGGGCATGTGCCCCCTAAGGTTTCTACATCCACAGCAAGGCATGGGGCTGCAGCTGGGTTGGACCAGCTCCACGTAAGAGCTGTCTCCATGGCCATGGCTTCTAAGGTGAGGTGCCCCCTGCCCACCCAGCAGCTGTGGGGGGAACAACTCCATGCCACCACCCTTGCCACTACTTCACCTCACCATGGTGGTACAGTGCTCCTTCCAGGGCTAGGTCCCACTCACTGGGTCAAAGAGGCAGTTCTTGCTTGGAGATGGGGCAGCCTGGTTGCAGTCCCATCCTCCCCTGTGAGCACAGAAATCTCAGGTGGCATGTCCCCCATCACATCACTTGTGCCCCCCCCACCTTCTCCACATACCCACTCCCTTCCTCACACACTGGGGAGCTGGGGACAAGGGGCAGCAGGTTGGGAGTGAGGGGCACTGACAGGGCTAGGGGGATGTGGCTTGGGAGTGTGGGGCAATAGTATGGGCAGGGGGAGGGTACTGGCATATCAGGGCTGCTCGGTGCAACAAAGGAGCAGGGAGGATGGCCACAGTTGGACCCATGTCCTGGCAAGTGAAGGGGTTGAGGGGCTGCAGAACCCCTTTTATCATGGAAAATCAGATTTTCCATGATAGAAAACCCAAAATCAAACACCAAAATGTATAGGTATGTAGAATTTATTTTATTACTGAGATTGAGGTCCTGGCAAGCTTCCAAATTGCTTTAAAATTGTATATATATACTAATATACCAATAAAACATTGTTATTAACTGATAACTAGAAAGAGAGAGAAAGAGAGAAAGACAGTGATGTTTCATTTTACCCATGGAAAAACATGGATTTTGTTTTTTTAATGAGAGAATTTGCGATTTTTAAACAGAGAAAACGAGGATCTATAGTAATTACTATGCTCTAGCAGACTTGTGTATTGGCAGCTATAAGGACTTTTGATTTCCTGGCACACAGGGGTACTTCAAAAGTAAATACATCAAGGGCTGGGAGCCCTGTAGGGTGTGGACTCACTAGCATTTGGAGCCCTTAAAAAGAGGAATGTTTCACAAAGGGAGTAGCTGCCACTTCTAACTGTCATGTGTGAACAAGCTGAGAATGATTCAAATGCAGCCAACCCACTCCAACTTAAACCTTGGATGAAGGAGGGTTAAAGTTGGAGTGGGTTGGCTGTTTTTGAATAGTTCTAAGCTCATTTACACATAACAATTAGACTTTACCACCTTACCAGCTGCTGCCCTTTTGAAAGGTTTCCCTTTTGAAAGCATTCCAAGCTTGTCTGTGTCCACAGATGTTAAAGTGATAAGTTTTTAAAAATGGTGGTCCTTTGCCATGGCATATCCATGAAACAGACACACTTACAGAAAGCATTATTTCAATGAGTGAACACCTGACCAGTATCTGTGAAAATCTGAGACAATCACATATCCATTGTTTTTACTGCAGTTTCCACAAACCATTATAGAATGCAGCAAACAGCCCAAGCAAGGGCAAAACTCAAGCCTATCAACTGATCACCTTGCTTAGAGGTACATATTATTTAAAAAGCAGTAGTTAATAACTCTTTAGGTGCTCCTGATCTTTAAAGTTCATTGTTCACTGAACATTAATAATAGTGGGTCACATTATTCATATATGTATTTTAGCTGATACATTTTACTGTTCTCAGCTGTGCAGGACTGGCAAGTTACAACATACTGGTGAGAGAATGCAGCTCCTGAGGAACCTGTGATTGGCTGTTAATAGCAGCAGAAAAATATTCATGGACCAAAATATAGGAAACTTCCGGAGGGACCTAGCGGACTTCTTGTGGCTAAAAAGGAAAGCCTACAAAGGATGGAGGATGGGATTCACCTCCAAGGAGGATTATTCTGCACTGGTCCGGTCCTGCAGGGAGCAAACCAGGAAAGCCAAGGCTGCAACTGAACTCCAACTAGCTTCAAGTATCAAGGACAACAAAAAGTCCTTTTTCAGATATGTGGGGAGCCGGAGCAAAAGCAAGGGCAACGTTGGACAGCTGCTAAACCAGATGGGGCAACTGACAACTGATGCCCAGGAAAAAGCCAACCTATTAAGTAGGTACTTTGCGTCAGTCTTTCATCAGTCCCATGGGACGCCCATGCCTGCTATGGGACAGGGAGATCCGGGTGATGGGGTTCCCCTACCCTCCATAAATGCTGACCTCGTGAAGGAACACCTTGAGAAGCTGGATACCTTCAAGTCAGCCGGCCCTGACAATCTGCACCCCAGGGTACTCAAGGAGCTGGCAAGCGTCATAGCCCAGCCCCTGGCGCAGATCTTTGAAAACTTCTGGCGCTCTGGTGTAGTGCCCGAAGACTGGAAGAAGGCCAATGTGGTACCGATCTTCAAGAAAGGGAGGAGAGTGGATCCGGCTAACTACAGGCCCATTAGCCTGACTTCTATCCTGGGGAAGATCTTAGAAAAGTTTATTAAGGAGGCCATCCTTGATGGACTGGACCAGGCTAACATTCTAAGGGATAGCCAGCACAGGTTTGTTGTGGGTAGGTCTTGTTTGACCAATCTCATTTCCTTCTATGACCAGGTGACCTATCACCTGGACAAGGGAGAAGAGATTGATGTCATATATCTTGACTTCAAAAAAGCTTTTGATCTGGTATCCCATGATCACCTCTTGGCCAAACTGGCCAGTTGTGGCCTTGGCTCCACCACGATCTGCTGGCTGGGAAATTGGCTTCGTGGTCGGACCCAGAGGGTTGTAATCGATGGCAGTCACTCATCGTGGTGCCCTGTGACCAGTGCGGTCCCTCAAGGCTCTGTCCTGGGACCCATCCTGTTCAACATCTTCATTAATGATGTGGACATTGGAGTCAGGAGTGGACTGGCCAAGTTTGCCGATGACACCAAACTTTGGGGCAAAGCATCCACGCCAGAAGATAGGTGGGTGATCCAGGCTGACCTGGACAAGCTCAGCAAATGGGCAGACAAGAACCTGATGGTGTTTAACACCGAAAAATGGAAGGTTCTCCACCTTAGGGAGGAAAAACCTGCAGCATCCTTAAAGTCTCGGCAGTGCTACGTTGGATAGCACTACAGAAGAAAGAGACTTGGGGGTCATCATTGACCACAAGATGAACATGAGCAATGCGATGCTGCGGCTAGTAAAGCAACCAAAATGCTGGCTTGCATTCATAGATGCTTCTCGAGCAAATCCTGGGACGTCATTCTCCCCTTGTACTCGGCCTTGGTGAGGCCGCAGCTGGAGTACTGCGTCCAGTTTTGGGCTCCACAATTCAAAAAGGATGTGGAGAAGCTTGAGAGAGTCCAGAGGAGAGCCACGCGCATGATCAGAGGTCAGGAAAACAAATCTTACAATGACAGGCTGAGAGCCATGGGACTCTTTAGCCTGGAAAAGCGTAGGCTCAGGGGTGATCTGATAGCTACCTATAAGTTTATCAAGGGTTACCACCAGGATCTGGGGGAACGTTTGTTCACCAGAGCGCCCCAAGGGATGACGAGGTCTAACGGTCACAAACTCCTGCAAGACCGTTTCAGGCTGGACATAAGGAAGAATTTCTTTACTGTCCAAGCCCCCAAGGTCTGGAATAGTCTGCCAGCGGAGGTGGTTCAAGCACCTACATTGAACACCTTCAAGAGTAAATTGGATGCTTATCTTGCTGGGATCCTATGACCCCAGCTGACTTCCTGCCCTTTGGGCAGAGGGCTGGACTCGATGATCTCCCGAGGTCCCTTCCAGCCCTAATGTCTATGAAATCTATGAAATCTCACTTAGAGAACCACAGAATATTCGGGTTGGAAGGGACCTCAGGAGGTCATATAGTCTAACCCCTGCTCAAAGCAGGACCATACTCAACTAGATCATCCCAGCCAAGACTTTGTCTAGCAAGGTCTTAAAAACCTCTAGGAATGGTGATTCTACCATGTCTGTATGTCACCTGTTCTAGTGCTTTACTACCCTTCTTGTAAGAAAGCCTTTTCTAATATCTAACCTAAGCTTCCCTTGCTGCAGCTTGAGACCATTGCTCCTTGTTTTTTCATCTGCCACCACTGAGAACAGTCTAGCTCAGAGGTGGACAATTATTCTGACTGGAGGTCCATTTAATGAGCTTTGGTGAGCTGTCAAGGGCTGGAAGGACAGCCCCACCCCTTGACAGGTCCCCGCCTCCCTGGTTGCTATCTTGAGAATGGAAGTCCTGCCCCTAACCCCTGACCCTTCACCACTGGAAGTCCCTCCCCTTGCCCCTGGAAGAACTCCTTTGTGGAGGTGAGGGGAGTGATTGCCATCTTGGAACTGGAAAAAAATACCAAATCATATACTAAAAGTCAAACATCTAATATAAAATATTTTAATTTTATTAAAAATATTTTAATCCTGATTTATATGTATTTGCATAGTGCACATAGAGATGGTTGCATAATAACTCAAAATAAAGTCTTACTCTTGTATATTGTGTGTGATGGATATATGGCGTGTGTGGCATGTAGCTGGGGAGTGGATGTGTATATGGTAGAGTGTGGGGTGTATGTGTGAATGTGTGTGGAGGGTTTTGGGGGAACAGATCAAATTAGGTGGAGAACCAGTAAAGCCCAAATTAGGATGTGAGCATGTGATGGGTTTGTGAAACAAAGGAATATGCTGACAAGACAGAATGTGGACAGTATGATGACTACAGAAAGACCAATCAGCGACGGCCAGAAATGAAGAGTCATCACAGAAGGAAAAAGAATACAAAAGCAACAATTTCAGAGCAGCAAATGGTCCTTGAGATAGGAACCCAATGCCACCATGGACAAAGGGCACAACACCAGCTTGTCTCACCCACCCCACGGGGGGGGGCGGGAGGGGAGGGCCTAGGCCTCCAACCTCCAGGACCTCAGAGTGAAGCTCTCATACTGGCCAGATGTACCTGGGCTCTGATGACAACCCTAGGACTGGTAGGATAGAACTTTTCCATTATTCTTATCTGCTACCACTGTGTATCAATAAAATTGACCTATTATCAAATGGAGAAGTTGCAGTTGGTTTGAGGGTTTGGATCCACCTGGAAGAAGGTATTTGGGTCATAAATCCACTGCCAGGGCCCTGAGTTCCTGCCACCCCACCGGCCACAGGCCCTAGGATCCATACTTCTGACAGCCCCAACCCCCATACTCCATGCTATGTGCTACAGCCCAGCTGCAGCTTCCCTGCACCTGCCACCATTTCCCTACCTACTGCTTGGAGCAAGCACTGCAGCTTGGACAACAGAAGGAGCCACTGGAGGCTGGGGAAACCAAGTAGGTCCTCTGGTGGCTGCAGCAGTGGCAGCAGTAGCCCCTTCCACAATATGTGCATGCTGGCCAGGGCTGGGGCTCTCCTGTGCATGAGGATGGAGTGAAGTGCACAGGCTGGGTAAGGTACAATTAATTGGTGGATATCCATGGGCAGGATGAAATCACTTGGCAGGCCAGATCCAGCCTGTGGCCCATATTTTTCCCACACCCCACTCTAGCTTCCTCCTCTTTGCAACCCCTCTTCACTTATTAAATCCCTCTTCACTTTTCTCTTCTCCAGACTAAATAAGTCCAGTTCTCTCAGCCTCTCCTCAGAAGTCATGTGCCCCAGGCCCCTTGCCATTTTGTTGCCCTCCACTGGACTCTCTCCAACTTGTCCACATCCTTTCTGTAGAGGTTGCAGGGGGAGGGAACTGGACACAGTACTCCAGATATGGGCCTCTTAAGTACCAAATAGAGAGGAAGTATAAGTTCCCTCGATCTACTGGCAACACTCCTACTAATGCCATCTAGTAGGCTGTTAGCCTTCCTCACAATAAGGACATACTGTTGGGTCATCTTCAGCTTATTGTCCACTGTAACCCCTGGGTCTTTTTCTGCAGAGCTGCTGCTTAGCCAGTCACTCCCCAGGCTGTACCACTGTTCTAACCTAAATGCAGGATTTTGCGCTTGTCCTTTTTGAAACTCATGAGATTTCTTTTGGTCCAATCCTCCAATTTGTCTAGGTCTCTCTGAATCCTACCCCTACCCTCCAGTATATCTACTACTCCCTCCAACTTGGTGTCATCTGCAAACTTGCTGAGAGTGCCCTCTATGCCATCTTCCAGATTGTTGGTAAAGATGTTGAATAAAACGAGCCCCAGGACCAGCCCTGATTCCACCTGATTCCAGCTGCCAAGTAGACATTAAGTTTTTGATTAGTACCCTTTGAGCCTCAGTCTAGCCAGTTTTCTATCCATCTTACTAGAACAGCAGTCGTTAGAACACACACTAGAAAAAACAGCAGTTAGACATACTTTCCATTGGAAAAAAGACAAAAGCAAGATTGTTAATGATGGATTATTTCATTCTAGATTTCCTCCATATTTTTGGATTGACTTCCGGATATACAAAGACTACCCAAGCTGGCATATGTTAATATTCCCTGTGCAGCAAATATCAGCCTATATTTTAGTTGGCACCAGCCATGGAGTTCTCACTTTTGCCGCTCCACTATTTTTATAATATTAATAACAGCAGGATTTGTATGTGTACCTATGCTGACTACTCACAGAAGTGTGAGCTTAGTGAAGCTGTTGGTATTAACACACCCACAGTGTGAAACACAGGACAAAAGGAGGCAGGGCACAGCTGACTGAGTGCCTTGGTAAGATCTCTGCAAAGCATAAAGTGAGTAAATATGCTATCTACTCCCCTTCTCTCTGGTCCTTTCCCAGAGAGTGACATGTACACACCTAACATATATTGTGAACAAGAATTATTTCCATTTTAAACAATTGATCAGTGTTTGCTGTGTCCATACAGCACCTGGCACAATGGTCTGACCTTGTTGGCCTGCAGGCCTTACACCAATAGAATTATAATAGTACTATCAGCAGCTAAGACAAGAAATAGGAAAAGGTTTTTTGAACCAACTATTACAGGATTCTAAATCAGGAATCTTACATTGAAAAGAGCACATGAAAAAGTACAGAGCAGCCCAGGAAACACCCATCAAGCAAATTTGGAAGGATATTTCTTGGTGCATGATATTTGTGGATGACATAGCCTTTACTTCAGAATAGGGCTGTGTGAAACAGCACATTTAGTTTTGACTTTTGTTTCAACGTTTCAACAGGACAGTGTTTTGTTTCAAGTTTCGTTTCATTTGGAAACCACTGTTCCGTTTCGTTTCATCAAAACTGTTTCGCTGTTTCGACACTGTTTTGCTGTTTCACCCATAGGCTATAATGAGGAACCATGAAACTGCCTATAACTTTGTCAGTTCTTGTCTGATTTGGATGGAACTTGCAGGGATGGTAGCTCCTTCTGAGGCCACAAAGCTTGCCAACTTTCAAGAATAGATTGGGGGGGGATCTGAGAAACTGCACCTCAAATTCTTGAAACCAAAACATGTCACTTATGTGTGTTAAGGCACAGCATGGTGAAAACTGCAGGGATGGTAGCCACTGCTGAGACCACAAAACCTGCCAAATTTCAAGGAGGCAGGTCCAGTGGTTTCTGGGAAACTGCACCTCAAGCTGCTGGAAAGCAAAACTCATGTCACGTGCGAGTGTGAAGGTACAGCAGGGTGAAAACTGCAGGCATAGTAGCCCCTGCTGAGGCCATGAAGCCTGCAAGCTTTCAAGGAGAGAGATGCAAGGGTTTCTGGGAAACTGCACCTCAAGCTGCTGACAAGCAAAACTCGTGACATGGGTGACAGAAAGCAGGGCAGTTCAAACAATGCTGCCTTTTATGCTGTTTTTTCATCCCTCCCCCAGAGCACTGGGATTGGAAGGGACCTCAGGGAAGGACCACTGCCCAGCTACACAGTCAATATGAGAGCAGCGCTTCCTCCCTTTTCCCCCTCCCTCTCCTTACTTTCTGTTTCCCTGCAGACAAGTCCTGCTTGAGTTTTGAAACTCGAAACATTTTGAAAGTTTCAAAATGTTTCGACTGCCCTCATTTTGTTTCAAGGCTGTTTCAAAGCCCTTCGTTTTATTTCAATTTCGCTGTTTCGAGCTTGAAACAGCATCAAAACGAAACACCCGGTGAAATTTCTCACAACCCTACTTCAGAACACAGAGAACAGGCAGAGTATAATTTGAATAGTACATGCATCAGCTGGGAAAGGGCAAACTACATATCATGCACATTTTTAGATGATAGTGAGAGCAGAGCAGCATACATGTCGCACTATATAGCCAGCACATTTCATCTGTACATGAGGTGAAGTATCTGAAGTCCACTATGGAAGACAATGCAGAGACAGCTGAGGAAGGTAGGAACAAAGTAAATACGACATGGACAAAATGAAGGGAAGTGAGCAGAGTTGCTTGCTGGAAAGTAACAATAGGTGCATCCACATGTGTGCTTTACTGATGAGTTGACTAATTAGCTATGTAGTAAAGCATCAATGTACACATGTGCCAGTATTAGGGTGCAGTAAATTAATTAACTCCGCTGTAACAGTGGTTACTATCTTATGGTGGAGTCATTTACTGTGCCATACTGCATGTATAGATGGTGATAGGGGCTGGCTGAGGCACAAGGGTGCTAAAGTGTGGGGGCTGCCTGCCACATGGCTCCATACTTCACCATTCTCATGCCTTAGTCAGCCCCGGTGCTGCCTAATGCCACCACCTGGAGCTCAGGGCTAACCCCCCTGAGCCTGCTGTGATGAAGTTTATCATGTCACTTTAATAGATAGATGCACCCAATGGCTGCGCCCAGATGAGCGTGGACATGTCATCAGAAGGCCTGTAGAATAGGCATGAAAAAGTTCAGAGCATGAAAGTCAGAGAGGTAGGAGAAAGAGCAGAAGACCTAAGAAGATGTGGCAAAGTGTATAAAACAAGACCTGAGAACTTGTGGTGGTTCAGAAGAGAAGGAAAATCATGCGGAAAACAAAGTGCTCAAAAGCAGAGTTCCACCTAGTGGGAAACCAGCTTGGAATTAATAGTATAAAGCATCTAGATGCTGCTCTAGAAAAAACTTAGGTACTTCACCATCGCTTTACATGGATTTCTTTAGCTAGAGATGTACAATAAAACCACAACTTGCCAAGGCTTTCATTAAGTGCAACATGTCACATTTTAAATAATGAAAAAATCAAGAGGATGAAAATCCACATTACCAGGAATAAAAGCCCTCTTATGTACCAGAGAACTTCTGAAATAAAACATTGGTGTAAATCTACCTTTAAAAAGGAAACTTATGGTCATCCTCAAGCCAGACAAGAAAGCAGGGTGGAACCTTGGAGCTACAGAGGAAATGTATCAGTTCGGGGAGTCCTCAGTCAGTAAGGATTCAGATCCCCCAAGATTTCAGGGACTAAAGTGGCATAGAAAATACTCAGATGTGAATGTTGGGTAAGTTTCAGACCTTGTAAATGCCATTCA
The DNA here is from genome assembly GCF_052110815.1 of Crocodylus siamensis. Lineage (NCBI taxonomy): Eukaryota > Metazoa > Chordata > Crocodylia > Crocodylidae > Crocodylus > Crocodylus siamensis. Next base: position 30,973,737 of record NC_143404.1, on the reverse strand, counting down.
GTTCTCTGAGGCTGGAAGAAGGATCATACAGTGCGTAGGACATTAACCTGAGCTATAGGAGGCCTGTGTGATATGGGCAAATACATGACGGTCTGTGCCTTAAAATGGGGAAAATAGCTCTTTCCTACCTCACAGGGATGCTGCAAAATGCTCAAATGGTATTGGGAAACAAATGTGATAGAGACAGAAGAACATGTACCTTTTGGAGATAAAAGCCAAGTAGCTTTAAAGATTCCCCTCAGACCAATACAAATGCAAACAGTGTATTTAAATACTGTTAGGGGATCTGAAAGGAAAATAAAACTGTTAACAGGTGGAAAGATATAAAACTAAAGACTTAACTTGTCACAAAATGGTGGCTCTAGCATTGTTTTCCATTAAGAAGAGATAAAGCCCAACTGTCAACCTTAATTTTGAATTACTATTCATCCCAAACAGCTTTAGTGCTCTTGAAATGTAGGCTGTGAGAGGCAGATAGGGCTTTGGATGTTTAAGCATTACAACTCCTCTACCTCAAGTTTACTGAAGCATTTATAGCATCACAGCAAAATTTATACAACCCCTATTAGTTAAATTTCTGTCTACTCACCACATTCAAGCTTTTAAACCAGGATAATCTAGCTGTATTCATGGATCAGATTTAAACTGCGGGCAAGATAAGGATACTGCTGCCCTCTGCTGTCACTGTTTCACATAAACATAAAGTCAATAGTTTTCCATTCACATTTTCCAATTTTTCAGAAATGAATGATGGCTGCTGATGACTTGGTTTCAACCCCCTAAGAATTCTGCTGTTTTCCTGGGGAGTAAGTTATGGCACTTCACTTGTCTATATTTTTCGGACTTCACATATTAAGGTCCTCACTTTTTAAGGGATTCTATTTGGGTGATCTGGCAATATCCACATTTACTAAGAGATATGTCATCCTGAATCTTCACTTAAAAATTGGTACATACAGGCTTCTGAATGTCTACCCTACAGTGCTTTGTATTCATGGCATAGAGACCAACCTGGGATTTGGTTCAATGATTATATACAGTACAGTAAGCTATCATGTACGGTAACAAGCAAGTAGTGATGTAAAATCAATATATTGTGTGTGCTAAAACTAAATGCAGCTTGTGCTTCATTAGCATGTATGTGTAGAAATGTGTGGAAACGTTTGGGTAACAGCATACCCCCAAAAATTCTGCATGTCCTGTCCCCCTCATCTCCACAAAATACAGCGTCCATTGAGCATACTCAGAGACAGCTGTGTAGTCTATGCCCAGCTGCAGGGAACAGAGGACTGAACATGGCAAGCAGGGAATAGGAAGCAAAGTTAGAGGCTTGGGAAGAACAGCTGAGGAACAATACATATAAGCAGTAGCCAAACCTGCTCTCTTCCCCCAAAGCATTCCTTTAGCCAGAGTCCACTGACCTAGACAAAGCATTTGTTAGATAATAGCAGAAAGCAGCCATCATCTTGCCTAGCCCAAGAGAATGAGTTGCCAGTCCTGGAGATTAATAATGTAGTTATAGCCCTCCACCCAATGAAGGGTAAATGAAGCTAAGGTAGATTTACAAGGAATGTTATTACCTGGATTTTGACCCTGAGAGATGCCAGAGGCAGACAGCAGCATCTTACATTCCTAAATATTACTCCATGCTGTAGCCTTGTCAGATTTAAAACATCCTCAGGACATCACCTGACAAAGTGAGGGAAGAGCATCTTCCCATACAAACTTGTAAACCTAACAAAGAGGGCTTTAAACTAGGTTTGCCAGGGGATAGAGACCGAAGCCCTGAGGTAAGTGTGACAGTGGGTGACCTGGAATAAGCACAAGTAGGAAAGGGCAACAGGGGAAGCCTTCTTATTCTTCCTGAGAAATCAGTGCAAGTGGCTAGTTACCGCAGTTGTCTGTACATAAATGCACAGAGCCTGGGAAACAAGTAGCTAGAACTGGAAGTCATCACAGTCACAGAACTATGATGTAACCGGAATAACAGACTTGGTGAGACAGCTCGCATGACTGGAGCACTGTCATGCATTGGTATAAACCGTTCAGGAAGGACAAGCAGGGGAGAAGAAAAGTGGTTGCTTTTTATGTAAAAGTGTTGTATGATCACTCAGAACTCCACTACAGAAATGGAGCTAGGTCTGTTGAAAGTCTCTAGATTAGGGTCAGAGGGGAGAGCAGCAAGGGTGATGTCATGGTGGGTGTTTCATTTAGCTCACCAGACCAGGAGGATGAAATGGATGAAGCTTTCTTCAAACAGCTAGCAGATTTCCAAATCATAGGCTATGGTTCTCATGGGGGACTTCAGTCACTCAAGACATCTGTTGGGGACAATTTCCTGGTGCAAGTGCGGAAGAGGACAGTGAGGGGCTGCTGCTCACAAACACAGAAGAATTGGTGGGAAATGTAGTAGTGGATGGCAACTTGGTGACCATGAAATGATTGAGTTCAGGATCCTGAGGAAAGGAAAGAGACCAGCAGAGTAAGGATCCTGGACTTCAGAAAAACAGACTTCAGCTTACTCGGGGAACCGATGGATAGGATCTGCTGGCAGGCCAGTCTAAAGGGGAAAGAAGTCCAGGGCGGCTGGTTGTACCTTAAAGAAACCTTACTGAGGATACAGGAGCAAACCATCCTGATGAGCAGGAAGATTAGAAAGTATGGCAGAAGGCCAGCTTGGCTTAGCAGTGAGCTAAAAAAGAAAAAAAAAGGAAGCTCACAGGAAGTGGAACCTTGGACAAATGACTAGGGAGACATATAAAAGTGCTGCTCAGGCATGCAGGGATGAGATCTGGAAGGCCAATACACAATGGCAATTGCAGGTAGCAAGGGACGTGAAAGGTAAAAAGAAGTGTTTCTATAAGTATGTTAGCAACAAGAGGAAGATCAGGGACAATGTGTGTCCCTCACTGAATGGAGGAGGCAACCTAATGACAAATGATCTAGAAACAGACTGAAGTACTCAATCCCTTTTATACTTCAGCCTTCATAGGAAAGGTCAGCTCCCAGACTAGTACACCTGGCCGCACAGTTTGGGGAGGAGGGGAGCAGCACACAGTAGCAAAAGAACAGGTTAGGGACAGGTTAGAAAAGCTGGGTGTGTACATAAGACCAGATACAATCCACCCAAGGGTGCTCAGCATATTGGTTGACATGACTGCAGAGCTGCTAGCCATTATCTTTGAAAACTTCTGGTGACTGGGAGAGGTCTCAGATTACTGGAGTAGGACAATACTATAGTGCCCATCTTTAAGAAAGGGAAGAAGGAGGATCCAGGGAGCTACAGAGCAGTCAGCCTCTCCACAGTCCCTGGAAAAATCATGGAGTAGGTCCTCATTTCTAAGCACATTCAAGAGAAAAACTTCACTAGAAACAGTTGGAAAGGAGGTCCAGTGCCATTCCTGCCCCACTTCAGCCAGGCTGCACTGGTGGTGGACAGGTTTCCACTCCATGGATATTTCATGTCAGCCCAGGAGCATGTGCAGGGAAAGCGAACTTGCCTACTGCTGCCACTGGCACAGCTGAGCCCAACTCCCCATGTAGCTCCTTGCAGACCAAGTACAGTGGGGCAGGAGTGGCCAGAACAGTTGTGGCAGTGACCAGGTCTCCTCCACCTTTCTGGACAGAGGGAAAGGGAGCCACTACTGAGCAAAGATGGGAAGAGATAGGGTGCAGACGGTGGGGAGATGCCTACCTGATTTGAGGATTTTAAAAAGTCCATGTCTAAGTGTTCTGCCTAACTGGGGTGGGGAGGTTGGGATGCAGTCACACTTCAGCATCAGTCACTGTTCCTGCACTTGCCTTTACAAAATCCTGGACCCACTTATGGGTGTCATGGATAAAGAACATGATACTGGAGGAAACTGTTATGGTCCTAAACCTTCTCTCACCTGCTCAAAGAATAGTAGGATCTGTCCCTAAAAAAGGAAAGAAACACAAAAAAAAGACCTTTAACAGTAATAGAATAGAGTGAAAAGAAGAGAAGAGAGAAAAGAAGGAAAAAGAGAAATGAAAACCAGATAGATATGAAAATGAGATAGAAGGGCTAAAAGTACACCATGTTAAAAGACTTTTGCAAGAACAGCTTTACAGTCCTTAATCACAAAGATGCTTCATAGACTCCTCTCTTCACTTCTGCTTGCCTGTGGTAGCATTTGAAAAGTTTCTTGAATGACACTCAGGACAGATCTATCTGAAATGTTCATTAGCTCCTTCTTAATAACAGTGTTAAATAGTGCTGAAGCCATTATTATTCCTTGTGGGATAATAAAGATAATGTGAAGTAAGAGGAAGACAAGGTCCTTGAATACAACAATTACCTGTAGACTGACTGTTGGAGCAGAAAATAGATCATTTAACTTGAAGCGGATGGATGGTATCATAGTGTGCTCTGGCTGCAACCAGCAAGAACAGCAGATGTCTTGATCTAGGCTTCTTAAGGAAGTGCAAGGCATATACTTAGAGTCAATGGGTATTCTCTAATAACTACCCAAAATTATAGATTATTCATTGCTTAAAACCACCATTTTGTAAAATTGCACCCTTAATGCTGAAAGATCCCCTTCCTCCACACACGGTTTTATAAAAATGTTCAAAAAAGTAACTCAAAACTAAAGGCTTATTATCCTGCCTTGATCATCCACTGAACATGCTGGGCTTAGCTCCTTTGCGGTGTGAACGGATGCAGAGCCTACATACCTCAGGGTCAGAATTTTGCACTTGGGATCTCGCTAGACATTCAGGTAAACGTGTGATAGGATATGATGTGCGATCCACACAATCACGCTTCCTGCCATACTATCCTGGGCTCCCCCCTGCACTGGCAAGTAGCAAGGTCTCACAGCTGCGAGTCCCAACTGCGGTAGCATGCCCAACATGTTGCTGAGGTTGCAAGTCGCTGCTGCAGCTGAGAGTCTCATCAGCTTTGGGACTCCTAGCCATGGCAGCATATGATGCACCCCCACATCTTGGAGCCCCATCAGCTGACAGGGCTTCCAGCAGCAAGGGTATATTTACCTTACTACACTTACAAATTAAAGCTAGATAGAAGGCAGCTATAAAGTTATTACACATTTCCTAGCTCTAACTTTATAGCTGAATGGACCTCTTATGGTATGATAGTTAATTTGCACTTGTAGGCAATCTAAATTAATTGTGCAATTAACCAGTTAATTGAATAATACATGTTACATGTATGTGCGATGGCTCTGACGCATATGCAGGTCTTTATTTTGCCTTAACAAGGAAAACAGGAAAGTCAGGAGTGTCTTATTACAAAGGTAACTTACAATATAAACTATTAATGCATCTTTCATGTGGAATTTCAAGACATACATTTCCTAACTACTTTCTCAGATTTTTGCATAACATGGATCACATTTTAATAGGCATTTTCCAAACAAGTCCTCTCCCATTCATGATCAAATGATATCTCCATGGCAGACAGCATTTCATATATGATACATGTACAAACATACAAATGCATATGGATACATTCTGTTATACTGGACATATTTGCAGACCCTTTCCACTGCCTTTGAAGCATGAGCCTTCACTTTTGCATTGCCCTAAGAATCAGTAACAAGGATCCACAGGAAACAAATCCTGTATGAAGACACCTATTAACCAAGTCTCTCTCTTCTCAAGCCACCTGACTCCTCTGGAGTCATATTGCAGAGTCTCAGGGGTCTGTAATATTATTCCAGTGGAAGAGAGGGAGAAGATGAGTCATAACTGGAAAATTATATTATAAAGTTAGTTACTATTCAGCCCTCTGTAACCCCAGTGAGAGATGCATGAGATATTCTGAATTTCTCCTTTTGAAGGAAAGCGTTCTCATGGTCACCTCCCTTTCAGGGATCTACCTGGAGAACAGCTAGTTGGATCTGTACAGAGAGTTTGGAAATGGAATGATGAGGTTGCGAGGAGGGATTTTAGATCCTTATTCCAACATGCACTTCATTCTAGCTTTAACCAGTTAGGAAGCAAACTTTCCCCACCCATTCTTCTTGCCTCAGATACATAATCAAGCCGGGTTTGCACAGGAGTCTACTTTTGCCGGGGACTCAAAAATAGCTACTGTCAGTTTTGTCCACCCTGCCTATCATGCACTGGCTGCTGCTGCTGCAAGAGAAACACCATGGAGCTGCTTTTGCTTCCAGGGTGTAGATTCTGTTGGGCTGGGAGGGCAATTTTAGTGCCCTTCCTAAGTCAGTGCGTGAGGCTGGTGTCTGGCCTGTCCACCCTTAGTTATGCTACAGCTACCTCTACTTTTTCAAGTAGAGGTATAGATAAGCTATATGCAACTCCAAGGAAATCCAACTGCAGAACTTCACATCTCACCTCTTCATATTGTGCATACAGAACTTTGATGTTTGCGGGCATTTCATGTAGAGCAGAAGCGCAGAATACATAAATGATCTGCAGTGCAGAGACAAGAGTTGTCTTCCAATATATAAATACTGCTTAATTTAAATAATGCAAACAGAATCTCATGAAAATGCAGTTCTTGTTAGCACTATGTATAGTTCATTGCACACAAATAGTGGCAATGGGTGCTTAGGTCAGCACTTAAGCCCGTGAACAATTTACACTCAGCAAAAAACTCCAGCACACACTGAATTTTAGAGTTAAGGAAGTACTTGAGTACTTTTTGGAAATGAAAGAGGCCATGGCTTTAGTAGCTATAGGAAAAAAAGAAACGCTAAAGAGTTAACAACATTCTTCTGAACAGCCTGGTGTTAAATTAAATTATTAGGGCCATGTTGCATGGGATACTGAGCATGTGCTAAATGTACTTAAAATGCCAGTGTCAGGCATTCAATCTGGATAACATATCATATTTTACCATGCCAAAGTTATGCGTTTTCAAGCAAAGAGTCTCTCTACATCATAAGCAGGGATCCTGGTTTTCTCTGTTTAAAAATCTGAAATTCTCTGACAAATAAAATAGTTCCCAAATTCTCTGATTAAAAAATCGAAAATCCATGTTTTTCTGTAATTAAAATGAAACAACACTATATGTGTGTGTGTGTGTGTGTGTGTGTATACTTTAATATTATAAAATCCTTAGTGTATCGGTCTCTGTCTGTCTGTCTGTCCATAACACTTTATTTGTGCTCCTATTGGCTCTCTCGGTAGCCAATCAGAGTGCTCTAGATAAACAGGACAGATGGTGAAGCACTGCTATGACAGTGGGGACTGAGGGGCCAGAGGGGGAGCAGGGCAGGCCTGTGCCCCCCCAGGTCCTTGGAGGCAGAGGGGGATGGTGAGGACTGGAGACCCACCATAACAGAGGGGGGCAAGGGCAGAAGTGCTGGTTTTGCCCCCCCATCTGCTCCTTGGAGCCAGGGGCTGGAGCACCTCCCTTGCCCCCCAACAAGAGCTGGCAGGGAGGGGAGGCGGGGGAAGGGGAGGGGAGGGGGTAATTACAGGTAGCCACAGCCACCACCCTGCTGCTGTGTCCATGCCTGCACCCATGACATTGGGCCCTCGGCCACAGCCGAGTCCATGTCCACCACCACTGCGGCCGGGCTGTGCCTGCTGCAGGGCCCGTGGTCACCGCCAACACACTGTTTTAGTGATATATTTACAATTTAAAGCAATTTGGAAGCCTAACAGTGCCTCAATCATTATAATAAAATAAATTCTAAATATGTATATATTTTGGTGTTTGATTTTGTTTTTTTAATCATGGAAAAATCAGAGTTCCTCCTACCTCCTTTGCTCACCAGGAAGTGGGTCCAGTTGCAGCTGTCCCCCCTGCTACTTTGTGGCACTGAGCAAGACTGATATGCCAGTGTCCTGCCCCTGCCCATGCCACTGCCTCTGACTCCCAACCCACAGTCCTCTGGCCATGCCAGTGCCCTTTACACCTAAACTACAGTCCTCTACTACCCCAGCCCTGCAGTATCCTTCACTCCTAACCCACACCCCCCTGGTCCTGGTCCATCACTCCTGACCTGCAGCACCCTGCCCCACCAGCCCTGCTTTTAGGGGGCCACCAGCTGCCCCCGCCCTGCTTTGACTCACAGGATGGAGGTCTATGGGGACACAGTGAGGACTGCCTCCAGCATAAGGTGCATGCAGCACACCTCATGTGGAAGCACAGGCAGTGGTTGTGTAGAAATTTTCTAACAAGATCATAGATAATACTGTAGAAATTAACTATAAAACAAGACTCAGCATTTCATGAACACAGCCTGATAAGACTCTGGAATGACTAAACCTTAGTCGTCTTAAAGTCTGAAACAATCAAGGATTAGTTAGCGTTTCAAAAACAAGCACATAGCCAAAAACCAGTTTGAACCAATTAAGGGTCTCTCAAACTGACCTGATATCTTGTTTTCTTTCACAGTGGAAAATTCCCACCTGTGCGCGCATCTTGTCTGTAAACTATAAAATGCCTCTAACAGTTTTATTCGGGGCCTCTGAGTTTGCTCAGGGTGCCCAGCATGCTGAATAAATTTGAGACAGACAGCGACTCTGTGTCTTTGGGAATAGCCCCGCAAGGGGTCACGAACTCCTCAACAGTTGGGGCACAAAATAATGCCCTGAGCCACCAAGCTGGGACTGGAACTAGAGCTGGGCCTGAAGCACAGTGGGGAGGATCAGCACCATGCATCACAGCAGCAGTGTTAAGCTGAGTATGGCTCTGGCCCTGGCCAGACTACAGGCAGCAGGAGGAAGGTGAAGGGCTCCAGGTGCTCTCTGTCCTGACCAGGCTGGAGCTCAGTGCCTGTGGCTTATGTGGGCAGCAGAGGAGTGAGTTTGGCCCTGGTGCAGGCTGGAGGGAGCCCGCAGGTGTCACAATGCCTGTGATACCTCCTGCCTTGGGCTAGGGTTCCTACGCTGTCCCAAGTGGCCTGGCCACTGACTCCCCTGCACCTCTGGCAGTGTCTCCTGGATGCCCCTTTCCTAACTCTGCCCCTGAGAGCACAGGCCCTGGGCCCCAGCACCAATGGCTTAGACACGCAGGATTCCTACCACCCCTGCAGGATTCTCTCCACCCTCTTCCCCTGCTGGGACTGGGGATTACTGGGAATGACAATCCTCAATCATAGTAAGCGTTAGTGCACAACCACTCAGAACATATCCTAACTTTTAATGCAGCAGGTAGTGCTTTCTACTACCTCAGCTAAAACATGTAGTATGTGTACCATAAAACACGGCCCTTAGATAAATCTCCTGCAATCTATCAGATCAAACTTTCAGTAATATATCTCTTCCTATAAATTAACACATTCTGAATTAAGAAATGCACCTCAAGATTTTATTGCATTAAAGACTCTCCTTAACACATTTGTCTTTGTGCATAAGCTATTCCAGCCCAAGAGGCAATGCTTTTCATTGTTAGCCTGTATGTTTACTTATTGTCAGAAAGGATTCAAGCAACTGCGTCCCTGCTTGAAGATGACAGCTTCGGAAGGGGATCGTTGTTTCTATGGCATCTTCACTCCCTTCCCTTAACGTCATAAGCACTCCTTCCACTTTTTGCCATTGAATGTAAGACCCACAGGCTGAACAGAGGCAAGGAAAGAGGGAGTGGCTCAGGAGATTCCCCTTGATCCTAAAATCCAGTGGAGAATATCCATCAAATCTAGCAGAGTCTGAGACATCATTCCCATTGATCGCTAACACTATTTTGTAAAAACTGTATTAGGTGTTTCTAGAGACACCAGGTGGAGAAAGAACTTGGTGCTGTGGCTGTATCAGAGCAGAAAACAGACTGGGAACAAAGCTTAGCTAGAATAATACTCACTTTCCCCCACAGTGCAGAGAGCCTCAGAACATGATACAGGTCACTTGTTCTTAGCCCACAAGAGGCTGAGAAGCGATACCATAACAAAAACAAAATTCAAAGTAGTCCATTTTACTTAATCACTCTGCATTTCTGCCAATGCTCTTCTGAGATTGTTTCCATCATGGAAGACAGAGATGAGAACTAGTTCATTGATATTCCTCATGTTGCTTTTGAAAATCTAGGTGAAAGAGGGAATCTTTAAAATTATTTTTCATTACCCAGTCATCAGGCACATTTTGTAATCAGAGTGGCACAGAAGGCAACATATTTGCAGAGCACAGCTAGAAGCTTGCACTTCTGATAGATTTGGAAATTCTCTGTTGAGTATAGATTGCTCACTTGATTTTTGCGGAAGTGCTGAAGAAGAGCTTGTAAACAGCCAGCAATTCCATACTGAGATTTTTCAGTTTCTTGTGTCATCGCAGGCAACTGGCATAGCAACCAATAATCTGAAGAGATCAAGAGAAACATTTTATGAGGCAGCTCGTGGGAGCCAACTTATCTCCAGGGAATTCATTTACACTTTCAGTTTTCTATAATCTCAAAGGCCATCCTCATTTCACATGCCTGTGCAGTTCAGAGGATGTGAAAACTGCTCTGTTGCAAAAGCATCTAAACAAGAAAAAATATTAAGCCTCTTCTCTAACATGAAGAAACTTAAAGGTAAGGAGTTTGGAATAAGTATGCAATTTTAAAAATATCCCTGAAAACAAAGCTATAATGTTTTTTCCTTTTACTAGTGGTTTGTCATAGTCTAGTATTCAGTATAAGTATATAAAATGCATAGTTGCTGTATGGGTAGGTGGAAGAGCTCAATGCACACAAGTTTTCCTGTGATTCATTGTTCATAAAATTGTAAGGAAACTTGTCTTTGCTCCAATAAAAAATAAAAACAAACAAAAAAACACTTTACAGTCTTTAAAAATCAGGAAGAATATGTTAAAGAAAGCAAAGTTAGTGTAATAATGGATACAATTATATCTTTTACACTAACAGTAGAGTTGAAAAAAATTACTTATTAGTTTATGAGCCAAGCCAGCTTCTGTGTGCATATAAAAAGCAGTCTGTAAGCTACATTTATTTCCTGTGCTAGAAAGGCAACCAGGGCACATCTACAGGTGCATATTAATGCACACCAATGCACTCCAGTGCATAAACTGTTTAGATCTGTGCCCAGGACGGCAGCACATTGAGGTGAGTCGGAGCAGCCCTGGGGAGTAGGCTTGCCAGACCAGAGCTGCTCCAACTTGGCTCAACATGCTGCAGAGGTGCTAGCTGGGGCACAAGGGTGCTTCAGTGCACAGGTAGCCAGCAAGAAGCCCCCACACATAAGCACCCTCATGCTCTAACCAGGTGGGTCAGCATCAACACGTGTATTGTTGTGCACAAAAAACTTTGCAGCAGGATAGTACTTGCATTTATAAGTACTAACCTGCTACAGAATTTACTAGTTTTCTGTGGCCTGATAAAGCCGCATATGTAGATGGCATGGTTTATTGCAAGGCTAATTATGAAACTGCAGTAAACACCTGTGTATATGCACCCACAATAAACCAACTGAATAGATGGGAATATATTCAGAAAACTATATATAGAAAATTAGTTATAGGAGGGACTTCAAATGGGTTGAAAACTGCCTCAACCAATTAATCAGATAGAAATCTCCCACAAGCAATATCCCCACTTCACTCCTCTATTCCTTGGATGGAGGCAAGTCGAGCCCTGGTTCTTGGTTGTAAAGTGTCTTGCAGTATGCACTCATGAATACCTTGTGACAATGGGTGCAAAACTATCAAACTTACTGGCCTGTAAAAGCACAAGAACAGGAGCAGGTAAACACTTAGGATCACTTCAAACTGCTCAGGTCGCCCAACTGCCAGGCTTGAGGGTATATGAATCTGACCAAGTGGGCGGGACTTATTTTCTTAGTTGAATGCTTTTAGTCAGAGAGGGATTGTAGACATGGTCAAAGGTTGCAAGATGAAGCACTCAAAAGTTAAGTAGTGCCAAATTTAAACTTACTTGTGCAATAATTTTGTCCTTTTTCTGTATACGATTTTTGGTGCAGTTCATTACATGAATACTACTTCCCCCAACAGGAATCCAGAGCTAATCTAGAGCTCTGGACTTCAGGATGAATCAGGGTCATTTAGTGACTGAGACTTCTGGCTCTAGGACACCCACCTCAATTGATATGGAACTGAGGTGTAAAGTTAAAGAGGACAGCAGGAAGACAAAGCATGGCCTTGTGGGGCAGCAAGTTGATTGCAATCTTGAAAAAATGGATTCCCTCCCAGTCTCCACCACTTGAGGGAGACTGAGACATTATATATAAACACATTAGAATGGTTCAGGATGGGTGGCAGGGATTGATTTCTAAAAGCCTGGGTCTCATACATGGTTTTCTCAGCCTTCAGAAGCAGACAGGCTGTCTAACACAGCAAGGCCAATGGATAGACCATACAGCCTGGGAAACTGAGGGCATGTACTACGCTGTTCCATAACATAAAATAAGGTGGCACCAGCTCACAAGGCCAAAGAGGGGGGCCTAAAATTCCTGTTTTGGGAAGGGTGTGCATGTGATGAGCTTGGAATGTACTGAAGAAACAGGAAGTGGCCAGTATGACGACCACAGAGAAAGAGGAACCAGCAACAGCCATGGATGAAGAGTCATCAGGAGGGAAGGATAATACAAAAGCAGAGACTTGAGAGTCACAAAGGGTCCTCCTGCTCCATCTCCATCCTCTTCCTCCTCCTTGAGAGGGGTCCCCATCCCCTTGGAGAGGTCCTTGAGGCCACCATGGACAGAGGGCACGCCACTAGCCTGTCTCATCCATCCCACTGTGGGGGAAGGGGTGGGCCTCAGCATCCCACCTCCAGGCTGCTGACATATTGACATCTGACACCTAAGGGAGACCCTTCATCTGCATCCTGGCCAGATATTTCTTGATTCTGATAACAGCCCTAGGATTAATAGATATACAGAATAGCTTGATTGCTTGTACTGTTTCTTTTCTGTTATCCCTGTGTATCAACAAATGTGCCTGTTACTGAATGAAACGTTATGGTTGGTCTGAGGATTGGGTCCCCCACAGAACAAGGCATTTTGGTTCTAAATCCAGAGCCAACAGGGCACATTAATGCATGTGTGGATGTGCTCCTCCATCATCTCCCTGTACATTAGGTCTCCAAAGCTGCTTGCCTCAAGGTAAAACCCACTCCTCTCCCAGAGTAAAATAAATACAGATTTTTATCCACTTTGTATTTGATGGGTTTCCTCCTCTACATTCTATACTGAGGAGCAGTATGCATGGAAAGTGTCACTGAAAACACAGGAGAGAGAAGCTCCCTGCTCTCGGTTCTGGGCACAGTTGGATCCCCATCCTGGGACCACAATTTCAAGGCAAATCTGACTTGCCCTCTGCAGATAAGAGTTGGAGGAACTTGCTAAATCTGTCTTTAGGAAGGGTGTATGCATGGTCTAATCAGGTAAACACTAATACCTGTGAAAGACTGGAACACACTTAGTGAGGACAGAATCGCTGGAGATTTTAACTGTTAAGATCTTATAGGCATCAAAATGATCTTGTAAGAACTGTGATTTCCAAAGGTTTGCAATTTGGCTGAGTGTGGGTGGATTTTCCCAAGCCATATCTCTAGTACAATCCCTGTCATATTTTTAGGGGTCTGCTCCAAAGGACAGGAGCACTGGAACTTTCCAAAAAAAAAAAAAGACTATCCGATTTTTTTTAAATGATGAAAATATAGTTTTTCCCTAATTTGATCTTAAAGAAGGCTTGAATGTTAATAATAAGGCCCCAAGATAGATTTCAGTTCAAAATGGTTAAAATGAGATAAACACATCAGAGAAATATCTTAAACACATCATAAATATGTATCTTAAAGTGAGATAACACAAAACCATAGATAAACACAATCAGAAACCAAAACCAGAGTCTATCTACCTCACCTTCAATTGTTAAATAACTTTATACATGTCCAAAAATCTTGCAACCTAGGGTTAACAGTTAAGTTATGCCATTAATGTAAATATTTCTCAACTCCTTTCTTCCTTTCTCTCTCCCCGCAACTAATCTGTTTGGGATTCAACTATTACTACTGTACAGGTTTGGGGGGGTTTGGAACTGTTCAGGAGTCTTGCCCCAGTGAGAGAAGAGGACCCTGAAGTAACAACATGACTTTGCTCATTCATATTTTCATAACTTCTCTGGATAGGTTTAAATTCTGTCTGAACACTAGGTGGCAACCCAAACTTTGAGACTGGATGCTTTACATTTAAGTCTACTATTTTCTTTATGCACAGCTAATGTTAAAGTGAGGGTTAACACAAGACCATAGCAAGACATTGGGCAAAAAGCTGCCCTCAAAATGAAATGAAAAAGGATGAGAAATGGCCTGTGAACTCTCTCATCAAAGAGCAAGACAACTGTGGAATGTGGGAATTGAAAATATGCTCTGGGGCACATTTCCCTGCTACACCAATGAACAATGATTGAATTCTATCTCTGCAAGCTATCTAGGGATGTGGCATATTTGTTCTGTTGTAGCAGCAGGTGACTACACCTATATATAAGAAAAAGGGTGCCCTGATGAGAGCATAACAACATACTCCAGGGTATGATTATCTCTTGATCTGGGAAACCCAGCTCCTATTCCATTAAGGTGTGGCCACTCCCCGGAGATGTGCCCCTCAAGTTGAAGATGTGACTGCAAGCTAGCACTAAGCTGATCAATATTTATGCAGCTCACAGTGTTACATGTAACAAGGCCCTAAATGTAGCTGTTTCCAGGCTAATTAGTTTTGAGAGTGTACCATGCAGACATGCTACAGAATAAGAGAAGGCAGCTTGAAATAGCTGACAAATAATAAGGACGCAACACAAAGGAGTCTGGAACTTTGGGACATTTTGTACTGAAGCATTCTGGGGAACTGGGAATGTCTTGAAGATGCCAAATGGTGTGTCTGTGTGGATGACAGACATATAAGTACATGTTTTATGGAGAAAGAAATCCAAACTGGACCAGGGACATGGAAAATAAACTCTTCTTACATTAAGGGAGACATAATAGCATTGCTCTGGCACTAACAAGCAAAACCAAAAGCTAGCCTTTGATAAGAAGATGGAGAAGGTAATAAGCAGAGGACTGCGATAGATGGTATCACACAGTAGCACAGGTACAAGTAAATGGAAAAAAAGGCCAAAGTTAAAAACACCAAAAACTGAAGTAGATAAAAAGGCACAGATTAGCCATGTTTCCTGATAAAGAGAAAAAAGGGTGAGTGCTACTTAAGCTGTATATAGATGGGCAGATGTTGTGTGCAACCAACTGGAAAAGCATATGGATAGAAAGAGTAGCATGATAGCGTAGGCTTGGAGCTCCTGCTATTTTAAGAGCAGGCAGGCTGTGACTGAGGCAGGCTACAGGTGCAGCAGGAAGGTAACTAAGGACTACGCCTCAGAAGAAGCTTGCAGGTGTGGCCAGGGCCAATTGTGGAGTCATCTGACCCAGGAGAAGGGCTGAGCCCTGAGTTGAACAAGCAGTAAGATCCTGGAGGATGCTGAGGGAACATCTAAGCACGATGGCTGTAGTGTAGCTCCTAAATGCCAGCATAGAGAGAAAAGCCTGCAGCAGCCTGGATGTTTCGGAAGGGACTATAGGAAGGAGGAGGAGGTCTCTGGAGGCCCAGTAAGGGAGTCCAGGAACCCCAAGAGGGGTTTAGGGTAGGACCAAAAGGGTTCACAAGCCCAGAAATGGCTGATGGTGGGATCAGGGGTCCAGGAGCCTGGAGAGAGGCTGAGTGAGAGACAACAAAGGCTGAGTGCCCAGACAGGGGCTGAGTGAGAGACCAGGGTTTCCAAAACCCCAAGGGGCCTGCATGTGAGACCTGACGGTTTGATAGCAGAGAGAGAATATCACAGAGAGTAATGACACCTGTGAGGCATGGGGCATGGTGTAGGGGCAGATGGAGCCACACAATCAGTCCTTAAGGCAATGATCACAGACACCTGATAGTCATTAGAATGGCACGGGGCTAGGAAGCCCTGAGGTGCCTTCCCATTTTCTAGAGATTAATTCCAACATGGCACGGCAGGTGAGAAAAGAGGCGATTGCCCAATGGCAGCAGAGTAGGTGAAGGCTGACAGGACTCCAGCGGCCTCATGGCCACCCCTGGAGACCACCCTGTTACAGATACAAGTTTCAGGACAGGCATATACAGAGGTATTCAGAAAACCATTCATTTGCCACCACTCAGGGAGGAGATGGGAAGATGGAAAAGAAACAGAGCTATGATGCCAATTTCAGAATAACATCTGGAATTTGTAGTGAGAGTAATTTAAAAGGGGCTAAAACTGAAGTCAAAAGGATTTCATTAAAGCAAAAAGGTACAGAGCAGCTGATCCCACCAATGATTTCAGTGACTTAAGAGTAGGATTTGGAGTTAACAAGAAAAATGCATAAAGAAAATGACTCCACTCTTGACATCAGAAAGATACTGATACGATCTGCAGAACTGAGGTTTAGAAAGTTCATGAGGCTTTCTAATGTTTTTGGCTGCACTGATAAAAGAACTCCAGAGAAAAAAGGCAGAAAGAGTGGGCAGTGAACATTGTAAAAATGTTACTAAGGAACTTTCCTCAGGAGTTGGAGAGAGGAAGGAAAGGGAAATTATTATGTTTTTTCATGAATACCAGTAAGTCACATTAGATGAGTACCAAATAATTTGATATGGAACTATGTGCACCTCCGCTACCCTCACTTTTCCTGTATCTAGCACATATGTCAAGCTTGGCATGTGTATGACATTTGTCATCTCTACATACAGAATGTCGACATCAGCTGTGAAATGCTAATTTCACCACTCTGACTGTCAATATAGAGGTGGAAACTGTATAACACTTTTGTAGGGTCTTCAGATGACTGTACTAAGAGTGTGTGTACATACTGTATATAGCCATAGTGCTGCTGTGCAGTGTAGTAGGATTCTAAATAAACACACAGCTATTGGAATATAGTCAATTATGTATTTTCCTTGCATTTTCCTTGAATATTATAAATATTACACCTTTGGCATTCATGAATTATCATAGAAAATCTGTGGTGCAGAACCCTAAAATACTCCTGGCAACTCATCAGGAAGCATACACAAATGCTTTTAAACCACTGAGCACTCAGACTTCCTCTGAACTGCCTTGGGATAACAAGCTGGCACAACTTAAAACAGCATGACAGTTGCTTCCAAGAGCATTGCTTGCCCATGGTTTCAAAGGATTGAAATGTGTCAGCAGCCATGGATTGCTCTGTCCTTGTTTCCCATGGCCACAGTCTAATGCTGTATCATCTCAATACTTACCCCTCCACTTTGTAAGTAGCCAGGTATATAGTGAAGTCTGGGTGAGTGATGTTGCTTCATTTGGGGGAATCAATGAGTCTGGCAAATATCTCCCCAAGGGACACAAAAGATGCTTGAGTATGCTTGAGAATTTCCCATTTTTGACCTCTTATTTAATGATGCTGCTGGTATCTGTCTAATCTCATCATACTAATTCATCCTAGAATCTATTAAAGCTTTTTTCTGTTGTTATTAAACTGTTAGGTAATTGCTTTGAAAAAACAAAAATTAGCACAAACCAGAATGCTCTGGAAAACCAAAAAGAAATCCAGATTTCCCAAACCTTCACTTCCCTATATACATTTTAAGCTCTTTCGTGTATGGACTGTCTCTTATGCTCTGAACTAAGCTAATGAGTGCCTTTATATCAGGAGATGTTTCAAGGTGCTGCTGTAATTCTAGATAAATGAGATGCTATTAGACTAATTTCATTTTGTGTCTTCACCAGATGTAAAGGAGGATTATATAAAGGCATTGAATTGATACTGAAAGAATGCCATGAGACTGGAGACGTACAGACTACCTCTGCTGCTTCTCCCCTGGCAATCTCGTCACATCTAATATCAGGAAGATTCCTCCATATATAAAATGTGCAGTTGACAGAGAGCTCATGCTTATCTGTATATGGTTTTTATCTAGAGCTCTAGAAAACATGGGGACCATGTTAAAAACCTTAAACAGTTCTGAGTATTTAGTTCAGGAAAAAAAAATTATTACCTTACATGTTGCATCAGAATGAAATAGACAAATGACACCTACAAATGTTTTCCCTATGCTCACTAGGGTCTAAATCATTGTCCCTTTTCCAGAAAACCATGTGAATTATTGCTGTGAAATACATTATATAACAATGAATATCCAAGATACAAGGTCCACCTTTGTTTTTAAGACAGCTTATGACATATTGAACTTTAAAAAGATAATCTAGAAAGAAGAAACATATGGCATGCATTGTTTATCTCAAATGGATTTTTCAGTTGAGTGGACAAAATTAAAAATGTTTTAGGCTGACCCAGCTGAAAATGTTTCAATTCCCTATTTGCTCAAAATAATCACCCAGCTTTGTTTACAACTAATGGTACAACCAACTGCCAGCTGGTGAGTTGGCTTGATTTAGTTTGCAAATCACTCACCTGTATTCATATTCTAAAATAGCAAACTGGCTGTGCCTCGGACCTGTTTGTTTAGGTCTCTGAGTTACAGAAAATAGGCTCTAGTCAAATTCTACTCTGTTGCATAATAAAGCTGAAAAAATACCATTAACTTAGGGGGTACTTTGATTTTCCAGACCCTAGCCTATAAACTCATACCTGCAGCTCCCCATGAGCCAAGGAAACACAGAGACTCCCTACACAGTCCACCCTGCAGAGAGTTATGCCTGTACTTAAATCCTTACATGTAAGAAGTCCAATTTGTATGCTGAAGCATTAGATTGAGAATGCATGTTTTTGCAGAAGAGGAACCCCAAATATAATTGATAACATTTATCATTTGGTAGGTCAGTCTCCAGCAGGTTTCATAGAAGGACATATAAACAAGTTTGCCTGCAGCATAAAATTCCAAGTAGTGACAATTAGAGAATTTGTTTCTTTCTGAAACATCACTAAAAGCTGTTTAATAAAAGGTGCTTACTGGAGAATAAAGAGCAATGGATGATAAGGAATAAGGTTTTGTTGAATAGGTATACAGTAGTCAGATCCCGTTCAGCATTCACTTCTAACTGATGGCTACTGAAACAGCTGAATGATCAGGGCCAATACTGCACGTGTTCTGATAAATGGTTTATTTTGTTGTCACTAAACCATTTTCCTTCATTCTTTATAAGGAGATTGCAAGAATTGCTCTGGGACTTCGATAACAGCAAGTGCCAAGTTTTTCAACTAAAAAATTGTGTAAATCAGTGACAGTCAAAGGAATCATCTGATTGCTTTACCACAGCTATGGAAAAGTATGCAAGTTGGTGGTCTTTGCCAGCAAGATTGAGATTTTCAAAAGAGCAAACTTAACTCCTGCTGAGATTCAGCTGCAGCATTAAATGCATCCTTTCTACAGAAAAATGGCTGTCAAACTTCCAAGCTTCTCTAAAAACCTCATGCACAAATATTCACATCACATATTCAATCAAACTGTCACTAATCAGCCTCCATTCTTTCTTCAGACTTGCCCTTCTTTTATGTTGTTCTTGAGAGTAAGTAGTGATCTGCAGAGATTTCTAGCCTGCAACTGCTTTTCATGGAAGAGCAATGTTGTATTTCCAGCTGTGCCCAGTGCAAGGCCTTGAAATCAAGTCCTTGATGGGTATTCAAAAGGATCACATCTGGATGAAGTGGTAATATCATGCGCTATACAACAGCTAGTACCTAGAATAACTGGATCTCAAGTCAAGTGCCATTTAGTTAATGTAAATGAATTAATCAATTAAAAAGCAAATAATGTACATGAAGGGATGTGCACAGAGCTCTTTAAAAGGACAGATATAATGAGCAAGCAAAGTTAACAAATCTTACCTGTAACTCTTCCAGTGGTCCCATTCCTCCTGCTAAGATGCTAAGATGGATGCTTAACTAAGCATCTTAGCTTAAACTCCATTTGGATTAGAATCCCACAACATCATGGTACCATGCTGGTATGTGTATGGACATACCTTTATGAAACACATTTTAAATATATGTAACGATTTTGCCAGGCATTGGTCAGCAGCGACAAAGACCAGGTTCAATGTTGGGGATTTAAATATATTTTACTTTGGTTCAAGGCCACACCCAGACCACCTGGGGAACACTAAATAAATTACTAGGGTGTCCCCCATAAACAAAACTCCCTCCTCATAAGCCATGTAAACACAGAGGATAAATTTATTACAGAAAGAAAGGCAAAGAAAACACTAAACACAATTTAAAATGCTACCAAGTACAAGGCATAGTTCATAGATTGCACCCTCTTGGGGAGGCTTCACCCATGCCCCAGCAGTCTGGGACTTGGGGCTTACTCAAAAAGGCAGTTGCAGAGGCTTGCACCCTTATACCTGCCCTTCGGCAATGGGCTGGAGGGAGAGGCTTCACTGGAGAGTCCTTTGAGCTGCTCCTTGGGTTTGCTGGTCCACAGGAAGCTGCTAGAGAGTGTGGGTCCTTTTGTATTGCAAAGGCCCCTCATTTCTCCCTGTGATACTGTAGGGCAATTCTCACTTCCATTTGGTGGCCTTGAAGGGTTAACTGTGGCCCCAGACAGCATGCCGCACCCCTACAGTCCTAGTGCCAAACCCAGCTCTGCTGGGCAGAAACTGCAAAAAGAAAACTTCGAAGGGGAGGTCAGGCCTAATTCACTGGGCCTGAACTGGGCAGTAAAAGATGACCAGGCCTATACTGCACTGAGGTCTGAATACAGAGCTGGGGTTCAGCCATGCAGCTAGGCTGAAACCTTAAGCAGTAGAAACAACCAAAAAAAGGCCCAGGTTTATGGCTGCGTCCTGGACATCCAGTCTCCACTATACCCCATGCTGAGATGATACAATTACAAAGCAGAGGGGTCCTGGGTCCTGTGGCTAGTAACTGCTAGGACCCATTCCTGGGGCAGCTTGCTTCAGTGATTAACACCCCCATGGTGTTAATCCAACTTAAAGCCAGTATAGCCTCTGCCAGGACTCATTCCTGGAAAGTTTGCTTCAGGGATTAATACCCACATGGCATTAACCAATTTAAGAAAAGAATAAAAGGAAGAGAGAGGAAATAGGAGTCTCAAACTCCAAAACAGACACTCTCTCCCTCTACCTGAGGCTTTCTCTTCAAACCATATTTGCTTGTATCCCCAGCAAACGGGGGTGGGGGGAGTGGGCAGCTCTCAGCAGCCCCAGGAGAAAAAGTGAGAGACTCTTAGTGAGTCTTCTTATATATCTGTTGTGACATCACACAAGTCTTGTCCAATCAAGGAGGGCCACATTTCAGTCTTTCTCCCAGCCAATCTGTGCAGAGAACTGCCTGCTTCCTCTGGCCAATGAGGCCAGAGGGTTTTACCCCAGATACAGGCCCCAGCTTGCTGTGTGCTGAACACATGGCCAGAACAACAGGGGCCATCTTGCCCGTGTCAAAACACACACACACACACACAAAACAAAATACAACCCAGTGTGTATGAGGATGTTACATATAGGAAAATGTATTTTAGTCAAAAACATAAAACAAATAAAAAGAGAGGCAAAAAAAAATCAGAGATATGGGAAAGGAGCAACACAGCATTATAGCTCTGCTAACGCCAGGCAATGGATGGGTGTTGACAAGTCAACAAAGTATCAGCAAATATGATTGCATTGACCTGAGAAGTCCCCCATCCCAAGACAGTCAGTCAGTTTAATGCCTGGCATGTAATTTTTCTCTTTTGAATCCAGGTCTCCTTCATTCTTCAGTCAAACAGTAAATTTAGGCTGATCTTTAGCATCAAACTTCAGGTCTTCCTCAACCACCGAAACCCCTTGAGCTGCCTCCCCCATTTCAGTGGCACATCTTGGGCCTGTATTAAAATCATCTACATGGGTATTCTTCTTTCTTAAGCATAGCATTAAAATGTATTTTAGGTTCTCTTATACCATGTGAAGCAGAGCCTTTTAGGATTCTGTCTATGGAAGAGACGCAATACAGTAAAAAGCAACTCTGCGATTTCCGCTGGCCTACTTCCTGCATCAGAGTCTTGAAGTGTTTTAGACCTGACCCACACATATTGCAAAACGTGATGGAGTGAACTTCATGCGCAGAATTCACCAGAACTTTCAGGATAGGGGTGAACTGCTGCCAGGGATTGGCATTTTCAGTCCAGATGGTCAGTGGGCATGGGCTTGAATACCTCATGCCTCACCCTGACTATTGATATAGATATAGCCTAAATATTTAAAGAAGCAGAAGCAAACCTATGGTACTATTTGTGCATTTTACAAAAGGTGGGCATTTCTTAAGGTAAAGAACCATTTGCTCTGATTACTTTACTTGCTAGAACAAGGCTGCTTTCAACTTTTCCTCATGCTACTTTTAAGCCTTCTAAGACACAAAGAAAGAACTATTATGATTGTCATTGCAAAGAATTTATTCAGCTTGCATACCTGGTTCTATTTTTTCTTTTTTTTTTTGCAAGAAAGCAGTTGTTAGAGTAAAATGATATTACACTTTCAGTATCCTATACTCCCTGAAGCAAATCACATGCTGAGAGAGCTTATTTATCTATCCTCAAAGTTACAAGAAACAGTCATATTTCCAAATGGAAAAAGCTTCTGGTTACCAGAAGATTTTGATCTTTTTTTCACATGAAAAAGCCAAGATCAATAATGTCTTTGAAATCAGTACATGTAGTACAAATATTCAATAATGATTTAGTATTAAAATGTACACTCCTTGTTAATTTTATGCTTAGTTGAAAGAACATTTTCCCCGGTTGCTTGTTGCAGGTTAAGGTAATACCAGTAGTCATCCAAACCATGCCACCATAAGGTTGGACTTTAAGCAAGGATCTCACCCATGCAACACCTTCCATGTTAGGCTGCTTTTCAGTGAAGGTTATCACACTTCAGCATATATACCATTCACTCACAGCTTTCATGATCGTTTAACAACAGTGTAATTAGGATGCTACCCTATGAAATGCTTTTCCTATGAACGTTTATTTAGCTGTTTTGTGTGGACTCAAATAATGACACTAGGTTTAGGACAATGAAGAATCAGAATCTTCACTGAATAGCAGCAGGCAAAGGTCTTAGATATCTGCTCTTACACCCAAAAGTACAAGGTTAAAAAGAGGTGATGTGTCTGAGGATATGTGGGAGTATATATGATCAATGGTATGTTAACCAGTAGCTATAAGTCCTTCATAACCCTTTGGCCATGCTGCTGCTGCAACATGGTGGCATGCTGCCTTAATACAATATGTGGTTCGCACATATGATCTACCCATCATCTTTCATCCTGCCCTTTTAGTCTTAACATTTTGAGAGGCACAAAGTAATAGTTAAGCTAACTGGGAAGGATTAGGTATTTTTAATTTTGATTTTGTTACCATAAGACCAAAAAGGGGCTTTACACAAAGGGAAGTCCTTGGCTATGAAGTCTAGTCCCCTCCATTCACAGACAACTGTTTATCCAGAGTTCAAAAGAACATCCAATTCTGCCTCTGACACATTACTGCCACAATGTGCCCTATGAAACCAAAACCAAAATATATCCTATGATGTATCACAGGTAAAAATCAGGAGAAACAAAGGCACTGCTTACTTTTCCACCAATGGAGTGGCAAGACACCATTAAAGTTAACATATATGCTCAGATGATCTCAAGAGCAATATAGAGGAAGTAAAAAACAAACAAAAAAACCAAACAAAACTACAATCATTGACATTCTGACCTAGACATTTGTTATTTTACAACTGCTTCCCCCATCTTTATGAATACATGTTGAGCCTGGATAGAGAACAAGTTACACACAAGCATTGCAGATAGTTTATATAACACCATGTTAATGCATCACTGAATATACTCTTTCTATACTTTATGCAAATAAAGAATGAGAAATAGCAGTGTGACAGAATACTATAGATCCCACACTTTACTTTTAATTGCTTTGCGGTTGTTAGAGAATAGCTCAGTAGGCTAACCTTTATTCCAAACAACAGCATTCCTTTAAGTCTTCAAATCCAGAGCACCAATTTTCAGTCTCCCAAAGTGGATGTCAAATACCATACAGCTTATGTTTAGGGGGCCTTTTGGATGACCCCCTAAAAATGAAGCCAGTGACTCCTCCACCTACAGCCTCTACCTAAGGATAAAACTTTGCCACAGTTTGCTTGGCCTGTTTTCCATCCTTTGTGTCTTGTGTTGTGTCATCTATTGGCTGATGCTCTCCAAACCAGAGGTGTGTGCCTTTTGCTAGCATCTTACACAATATAGGGTTTTCCAAGCACTTTCTGATCCTTGATGAAAAAGATACATACATGTGAATGATTTTCTATTGGAATTTCATAAACATTGCTATGAAGATGACACTCTTATCTAGAAGAAAGAGAAAGAGGTTTTAGATGGCACACAAAGTTTCCTCTGAGTGTAAGAAGTTAAGAAATCTACATACAGTTTATAAATTTAGTTCAAGATTGAGATTTCTCTAGGTCTGTCAGCTTGTAAGCACCATTTTGAACACGGGACTTCACTGCTTTTTTGGTTGCCTTTTACTTTCATGTAGGACTGAAATTTCTATAGGCAACAAGAAAGACATTACACCTTAGTGATCCTTTTTCACATAGAAGCTCCTTTGGTTACAACGTTGGCTGCCATCACAGGAAAAGAGTTTTTCAAATCCAAACATCAGGGGGCAATCACTAAGTGAAGGATCACCTTTGGCAAAAGGGACAGGGAGGCAGGGAATTATGATTTTGGTTACAGGATAAGGCTGGTCACATATTAGGCAGCAAAAAAGGCAGGCAGGAAACTAACTGCAGAGATCCTCTGTGATTTAGAAGAAAAACCAACTTCAGGGAAAATATTGTAATCTAAACCCAAAGAATGTTCCAGGCTGATAAGTGAATTGAGACAAGGAAAAGAATGCAGGTGATTTATTATTAACTAAATCTGTATTGTTCTTGCACTAGGTAACGAGCAGATGTTTCATTTCTGGAATCAATAGATTCTCTGAATCCATCTCCTTTACTACCATGTCTTCCTGATAAACTCAGCTGTAAACTCACACTACCAACATAGATTGTGCTCTGGTGAAGAAAGGGCATTTCAGTCACTGGGAAGTCTTGGGAATCAATAAGGCCATTTGGGGGATCAGGTACTTGGGACACAAGTTTTACAGTTCCTTGAAAGGAGCAACAGTCATGTCCAGAAACAGGTCAGACAAAGCAAAGAAAAGGTACTGGAGCAGAGCAGCTAGAAGAGCTTACACAGGGTTGTGGGATAGTAAACAATTATTGCAGGAAATTCAGCTTCACTGTGTGGTTGTATGCATGCACGTTCGCACATACGCACACCCCTACCAACTTGGGGTGTGTAAAGCTTTAGTCCCTGATTCGATTCGGCGGAGATTCAGCCTGATTTGGTGGCTGAGTTTTTTAATCTGAACTGAATCAGAGGACCCTTTCATCTCTCTGAATTGAATCAGAACCCTCTGAATCAATTCAGAGAGATTCAGAAAGATTCAGCGATTTCGGACATAGAGACAGCTTTAAATGTTTTCTCTACATACCTCTAGGTAGCAGGCAGCTCGTGAGTGCTGTGATTCAGCTCGTGAGTGTCCCACAGAAGTGCAAGGGGCTCCCCAGCACACACAGCAGCAGACCCAGAAGAGGACCAGAAGCACCTCCAGTCAACTTCCAGGTCCACTGGGGAGCATGCTGGGTGCCCCCCCCCGGCTTGGTGACTGGTGCCTCCTGGGTCTAGGGGAGCACCCAGGGTCCACCACAGCTGATCGCTGAGCCGGGGGAGAATGGGGCCCCCACCCATGTGCTTCCCAGCAGACCCAGAAGTGGACCAGAAGTACTTCCCGTCCACTTCTGGGTTCACCGCCAAGCACGTGGAGGTCCCTCTCGCACTCCTGTGGGATGCTCCATGTGCCCCAGCATCGCAATATTCAGAAACCACGCTGGTACCTCAAGGTCTGTAGAAAAAGTATTTAAAGCTGTACCTATGTCCAAATTGCTGATTCTCCAAATCAGCATCAACTCTACAGATTCAGATTTGGCTGAATCAAATCAGTGACAGTGATCCATATCAATGAATCGAATCACTGTCCCTGATTCAGGCCAAAACCAAATTGAATAGGGCCCACTTCACACACCCCTACTACCAACCCAACCCACTAACACTTATGTTTAAACCAACTTAAGTCCCTCCCTAAAATAACTTTTATTAGCCCAAATGCTATCAATCATTATCTGTGCTTTGATTCTGATATTGACAAGATCGTTGACAGAAGACAATAAGAAGCCTAATCCATGTGGGTACTAATGATGTGGCCAAGAGAAGCCCTGATCACCTGATGGCAGACTACCACACTCTGGGGGGCATGCTGAAGGAGATAGGTGCACAGGTGGTATTCACTTCTGTCCTATCAGTGAGCAGACGTGGAAGATGGCATGAGACATGCATCGCAGAGACCAACTGGCGGCTTCGGGAATGGCGTCTTGAGGTGGGCTTTGGCTTCCTTGACAATGACCCGCACATCACGACAAGAGACATGCTTGGATGGGATGGGCTCCACCTTTCCCCTAAAGGTAAGCATGTGTTCTCTTCTAGGTTGGCAGATCTCCTCCGGTGGTCTTTAAACTAGGCTCGTCAGGGGAAGGGGAAGACAAGGGAGGAGGAAGCCTTGGACCGCTAAACCAAGCAGCACTCATAAGTACAGTCCAGCCTAGATGGACAAGCGGAACATATACACAGGTAAGCAATAGGGGCCAAGGCAATGCTGAGATTAGGGGGCCAGTGAACACATCCACAGGGGGCCTCAAATGCCTCTACACAAATGGTCATAGTATGGGAAACAAGCAGGAGGAACTTAGTCTCCTGCTAGCTGACACCAACCCAGACATAGTGGGGCTCACTAAAATGTGGTGGGACCCAACACTTAACTGGGTGGTGAATATCAAGGGCTATACGCTGTACAGGAGGGACAGGACAGGGAGGAAAGGTGGGGATGTGACGTTCTATGTCAAGGAGAATTACGCATCCTTATCAATTAGCAAAGAGTCAGGAGAGGGGCACACTGAAGTGCTCTGGGTTAGAATACAAGGCAGTTGAGGGTGAAAGAGACTTAACGGTGGGGGTCTACTACAGACCACCCAACCAAGGGGAAGAGCTAGACCAGGAATTCTCAAGTCAGCTCAGAGAGGTGGTTAGGTCATAGGATGTGGTCATCATGGGTGATCTGAACTTTCCATACATCTGCTGGGAAAAGAAGTCAACCAAGTCTGACCACTCACATAGGCTCCTCAGTAAAATACAGGACCTCCATCTAACCCAGGAGGTGCACAGCCCCACCAGTCAGGAAGGCCAACGTGGAGATGGAATAGAGAACAGCTACCCGGATCAAGGATAACAAGAAGTCCTTTTTTAAATACATAGGGGGAAAAAAGAAGGTAGCGGGTAACATGGGGCCCCTGCGAGACATTCTAGGAAATTTGGTCATCACACCAGATGACAAAGCTAACCTATTTAATGACTTCTTTGCCTCCATTTTCCTAAGCAGGGACCAGACCGCCCCCCCACTGGGCCTCCCTCAGGTCCCACGGGAGGCGCATCTAGGCTAAGGGTCAGTGAGGATCTAGTCAGGGAACTTCTGGAGGGACTGGATGCATTTAAATCAGCTGATCCAGGCGATCTCCACCCCAGAGTGCTGAGGGAATTAGCTGAGCTCATTGCAGGATCCTGCCACAGCGTTATGAGCACTTGTGGTGTTCTGATGTGGTGCCAGAGGACTGGAAGAGGGCCAATGTGGTTTCCACCTTCAAAAAAGGGAGGAAGGAGGACCTGGGGAACTATAGGCCAGTTAGTCTTACCTCGATCCTGGGTAAGCTTTTTGAGAGAATTATTCTGGCACATGTCGATGAGGGGCCAGCAGGGAAAATTATGCTTAGGGGCAACCAACACGGGTTCATTAGAGACAGGTCCAGTCAGACCAACCTGGTGGCCTTCTACAACCAGGTCACCAAATCCTTAGATGCAGGGGTAGCAGCAGACATAGTCTTTCTAGACTTTCGGAAGGCCTTCGACACTGTCTCTCACCCCATTCTCATTAAAGAACTGGGGGACTGTGGTGTCGACACCCACACAGTCAAATGGGTTGCCAACTGGCTGGAGGGCCGCACCCAGAGTGTGGTAGTGGATGGGTCATTTTCGACCTGGAGGGATGTGGGCGGTGGGGCTCCACAGGGCTCGGTCCTCGGGCCCGCACTGTTCAACATTTCATCAGTGATTTGGATGAAGGGGTAAAAAGCACCCTGTTCAAATTTGCTGATGACACTAAGATGTGGGGGGATGTGGGCATGCTAGAAGGAATAGGTTACAATCGGACCTAGACAGGTTGCAGGGGTGGGCGGAGGAGAATAGGATGGGATTTAACACTGACAAGTGCAAGGTGATGCACCTGGGAAGGAAGAACCAGCACCATACCTACAGGCTGGGGAACTCCCTTCTTGTCAGTGCAGAGGCAGAAAACGATCTTGGAGTCATCATTGATGCCAAAATGAACATGGACTGGCAGTGTGGGGATGCAGTCAGGAAGGCCAACCGCACCTTGTCATGCATCCACAGATGCATCTCAAGCAGATCCAAGGAGGTGATCCTCCCCCTCTATGCAGCACTGGTCAGGCCGCAGCTGGAGTACTACATCGAGTTCTGGGCGCCACACTTCAAGAGGGATGTGGACAACATGGAGAGGGTCCAGAGGAGGGCCACTCACATGTTGGGGGCAGCAGGGCAGGCCCTACAAGGAGAGACTACGGGACCTGAACCTGTTCAGCCTCCACAAGAGAAGGCTGAGGGGGGATCTAGTGGCCTGTTACAAACTAGTCTGAGGAGACCAGCAGGCATTGGGGGAGTCCCTGTTCCCCCAAGTACTACCAGGAGTAACAAGAAGTAACGGTCACAAGCTGGCAGAGGGTAAATTCAGGTTAGACATCAGGAGGTGCTTCTTCACTGTCAAGGCGGCTAGGATCTGGAACTAACTTCCAAGCGAAGTGGTGCTGGCTCCTACCCTGGGGGTCTTTAAGACAAGTCTAGATGAACACCTTGCTGGGGTTGTTTGACCCCAGTACTCTTTCCTGCCATGGCAGGGGGTCGGACTTGATGATCTGCTCAGGTCCCTTGTGACCCTGCTAACTATGAAACTATGGAGCCAACCAGAGGCACAGCATAACTGAACACATAGTAGGTGTCCTAGTGCCAACTGGGTGCCTTAGTTGTCCTGCCTTGTTACACTACTGAAGCTAATGAATATCCAAGTTCTGAGTATATCAGATCCCTCATTTCATGAAGAGCAAGACCCTGCCTGTACATATCCCAGATCATCCAGGGGAGCCTTTCCACACACATCCCTGCATTTTGTAGAATAACTTATTGCACTTTATAATTCTCAATGGACATTATCATACAATATCTGGTACCTGCTGTACCTTACATTATCTTATAATTACAGATTAGGAGGCTGTAAGCATGCAATGCACACTGTGTGTTGTTGCTTCCATGCTAAATTCATTCTGTTCTCTTGAATCATTGCTGAATTAGAGCCAGAGGCTGCTATGAGACTTGACCCTATGTATTCCAAGTTGCACTTAGCTGATTTCAGCTCTGAATTGCACTTGGCTCGTTTCTTCCCACCAAAGAGGAAGCATGTAAGTTGTGATGGTAATACACAAGTCTAAAATGTTTAAACGGAAATGCTAAAACAAGACGCCAAGCATACAGGTCATTCTAGTGTATGTAAATCACACTTAATTGAGGAATAAGTACAGCTCTTAGTCAGCATGAAATAGACGAGTCCAGGAATAAACTGATGAAGTTCCTTTTCAAGATCCCAGGTACAGGCTTGAGAATTAAGACAAGGGGATGAACAAACAAACCGACACTAAAATCATCTGTTATTTAACATTCCCTGACATTGTGTCAGGACTATACTGGCTCATAGATAGCTAAAAAAGAAAATCTAATTTGCTCAAATGTAACATCTTCCTTGCAAAAATTTCTCTGCTGCAATTTGATCCATGTTCAACTTGTAAGCATTCGATATGATACCTATAAAGGGAATGGACAGATGCCAGAAAGTTCTGAAGGGGTCTGTACTTAACTACTTCTAATCTAGGTTTTACCAATAATCAACCAACCTCTGGCTAGTAATTGATGCTGTCTGCCTGAATTCCTCCCCTAAAACTGCACATAAAAATAATGCCTTCTTGATTCTGTAGCCATAGCTTTGCAAAGACTGATTAATGTTTTTTTCACTGCTAAGTAATTTAACTTAAAAAATTAATGTTAATGTGGAATATAATTCTGCACATTAAGATATTCAGCTTCTGCCACAGATCTCTTTGGAAGATTCTGAAGTTTTACTTTAAGGAAAGATGTAAAAGCAAAAGATCTTCATGTAATTCTATTGAACTCAAAATGGCTCAGAGGTGAGTAGAGTGCACAGCTCTACACCTCCTATTACCTAGTCAAGTATATACCTCCTATAAC
The DNA here is from genome assembly GCF_052110815.1 of Crocodylus siamensis. Lineage (NCBI taxonomy): Eukaryota > Metazoa > Chordata > Crocodylia > Crocodylidae > Crocodylus > Crocodylus siamensis. The sequence goes on along the minus strand of NC_143404.1, from coordinate 30,943,325 downwards.
TTAGGCAACCTATGACATTTCCGAGGGCCAAGAAAACTGGAAAAAGCACCAGTTCCTGAAAAGCAAATCAGACTAATGGGAGGACACCAAATTCTGTGCAGGAAATATTTTAGCTTGCTTTGCTTGTTCATTGAAGCATTGTAGTTAGCCCCATTGCCTTACTACACACTCTCAAGCTGAATAGCTCTTTTTGGCTATTGCTCCAGAATATATTTATTTGTATTTCTGGTCCCTAGACTCAGGCATAGGCATGAGTTTGGATTATTTCATTGTAGTAGAACAGTGATGCTCAACTTTTCCCCCTGAAGGCCTGATGGTTGGTGTCCAGTCCACCCGCAAGTCAGATCTGGCTGATGGTCCCAATCTGGTGCCCAGGGCAGATGTGGCAGGGCCCTGCCAGCCACGCAGAGAGGGACAGGGGCAGCCTGGTCCCCACCCAGCCCTACAGTGGTGGGGAAAGGGGACTTGACCCAGCCCCAAAGGGGAGAAGGGGGGCACGGGGATGCAGCCCAGCTCCAACTGACAGGGGTCGGGTATTTGTCAGTGTGGGGAGTGTGGCAGTATTACTCGCCACTGCTTCCCTGCTGCCAAATTTCTATACCTATGGAGAGCCCTGTGGGCCAGATTTCTATACCTATGGAGAGCACTGTGGGCCAGATGTCACATTTGGCCTGCAGAGTGGATAGGAACTAGAAACCTGTTAATTTGACCAAAGTGAATCCCTTGGATGAATCCCACAATGAACCCTTTAGCTCCCTGAGCTGAGTCAATGTTTGGACAGCAAACACAGTTAGTGCCCAATTAATAAAAGTTGCAGAAAAAAAAATGCATATTGGCACTTGGACTGACAAAAGAACTATTCTCTATGTGCAGTGAATCTATTTCCACTGTTGCTAGTGAAAGAAGTCAGATTGTTAGGCTATCAGAACCATAACTCCAGTGAGAGATCAATACCCTTGTCAGGAGGAGAGAACAGATGTAGCTTTTTGTAGGAGAACTCAGGGACATCAAACAAAAATGATGATAAAGTTATTTTGCAATATTGAGCCAGAACATTTAGCATGATTTGATTAATAGGCAGTATCAGCAGGGTTATGCATCAGAGAATGATAGAATAGGCACCTCTTTGTATAGAAGGAGCGGAGGAAACTTGAGATGCATAACAGCTTCTGTCTACAGGTGTATGCTTCCAGCACAGTAGACAAAGGAATCCTAAACATTAAAAAAATTATACGAACCTTGACAGACCATAGTGGAAAAAAGCCCTCTGTCTGTAAGATATAAAGGTGTTTTCCTCTAGTTGAGCACACTGATTTAACTCTTTTAGAAGTAGGAATCCTGGGCTTCTCCTACTTCTGTTTCCTAGTATTAACGTGTGAGTGACTGGAAACAAATCTGTTCTTTCAACACAACTGGTTTACATACCACTGCAGATGACTAAAGGCTTTGTTACATGTTAATTTTGGGCAGCTCCTGGAGCTCTTAAACCCTGGGTTGTCTGCACATTAACACCTTTAAGTGGTTTAAAGCACTCATCATGCATCTCAAATTTATGCCACTCCTGGGCAGGATTATCTCTTGATCTGCACAACCCAGCTCCTGTTCCATTAAGGGTTTGAATTACACTTTGACTCTTGGGGGGAGGGTCTGCAAAAAAAACTGGGTTTCCCATCACGATACCCTAATAAAATTGGAGACCCCCCAGGTTATGATTTTCAAATCTTAGAGGGAAGCTCTTGTTTCTTTCTGGGGCAGTGGGGGGTGGTGCTCAGCCTCCCCAAGCTTCCCTGTAATTTGAATCCTGGCCATTCCCCACAGGTATGCCACTCAAGATGAAGTTGGGACTGCACGCTAGTAGTAAACTGATCAACATTTGTGTGGCTCACAGTGTAACATGTAACAAGGCCCTAAATATTATGCTGTTAAGAGGTCTTTCATTTAAGTTCTAAGTTTTTCTCCCTGTTTGTATTATTATAACTCATAACAGGTAAGAAATACAATTCTTAAAGTAACTTTTTCTGTAATAAAAGGAATAGTGCTATGACATGCTCAGAAAATACTGCTGTAACACACTCACCAAACTCACTCTGGAGAAAAGACTATCATGGTGCTCAGTGTATGAGCTAAGCATCATGACAGTCAAGCTGTGTAGTGCCATTTGCTTGCTTTTTCAAAGAGAACTCGGTGTCTCGTATTTCCAGAGGTACTGGGTGAAATTTTCTTTAGAAATATAGTTTACTAAAGTAGGAATACAAACTATTTTTGCAAATAGCTCTGGTCAAAGTTGAAACATTTCAAAATGAAAAAGGTAGAATATCAAAGAAAAAATCAAAAACATTGACAATTTTTGTTTGGATGGTTTTGATTTTTCATTTTGAGATAGTTCAAGACCAAATTTGCTTTAAAAAATATTTTTTTTCAGGCTGAAAGAAATCGTTTATATTTCTCCCCCAAAAAATGAAAAAAAATCCTCATTATGGGTGAAAAACATTTTTTTTGGATCAACAAGTGAAACATGAACTTAATCTTGTACTACTTTCCCAAAAAAAACACATGAGGCCCTCACAAAATACTGTTTTTCATAGATCTACCAGCATAAATTCATTAATATAAAAGCTATGATGATACACAAGGTGGCAAGGTTTAACGGCAGCATTTTGCTGTGGCTCAACATATTTGATGGAGAACCCTCACAAGATTCAAATCTAGAGACAGAGGTCCTTTGTTCAGTATTTATATTCTAAGGACCTGATCCTACTATAGACCTGCATTTGCCTGCCTGGCTTCTTCCATGCTCTTACAGTTATACTGCAGTGATAGGAATGAGTTTAATGAGTCCGTTAACAACAGTGACTGAACGTTTGGAACAGCCGAAGGGAAGGAAGGCTTTCACAGTAGCAGGCCTATTATTTCATAACATGTATATTATTATTTAAGGAAAATCATTCTTCTAGGTAAGAAAACAAGATGTTCAGTCTTCTCTCTATGTTATATTTAAGATAACTTTATTTTCTATTTGGAACTGTGTTTTCAAAAAGGAAAGATGTTAGGATGCCTATTATTCCACCAGATTTATGACATGTTAAGTCTTCTTGAACATTAATGGCCAACGAAAAGAAGAAAAATAAAAATCATATTATTATTCATTTAAGAATTATTCATTGTCCAGGTTAAGGTGCAGTGGTAAATTAGATCTTCTGCAGGGCATTAATCCAGATTGGAGTGAATGCCTCTGAGAGATTAATTCAATGAATGTCTAGCATTTCTGTTGATGAATGACTTAGTTATGTAGTTTGAGGTCTCTGTGTGTGTCTGAGCATAGGACCTCTTGTCAGTGTTTTTCTCTCTGAATAATCCATTATGAAAGTTAAACATTTAAAAATGTGAACTCTTGATTTGATTGGATGTATAATTAACATGATATTCATACCCTCTGATTAGAAAATGTACATCCTCCACAGGATTCATTCATCCATCTTAGGACTCCCTAATTAGAAAACTTTTTTATATCCAACAGAATAGAACAGAGTCATGGTTTGTATACCACACTGCCATCTTTCCTCCACTGCCCTGCCCCCGCCCCAAACAACAAATAGGCAAGACTATTAAGAATATTCTGCTTTCAAAATCACAAATTCTGCTTCAGAATTTGTGAGAAATTATCTTTTTCCAACACTGGAAAAAATAAAAGAATCTCTCTCACTTGAAATATTTCTCTGAAAAAGAATAATTGCACCAGAGCACCTGCAGTTACAGCACTTAGCGCTAATAGCCAACCTCTAGAGCAAGATTAGGTAATTTTAATAATGTGAACTTCTCTGCTGTAAGAAAGAGCATTAGTGACCTACCAGGTAGCATTCATTTATGGTATAGTATACTGAATAATCATCCCAAATTCATGTTTCAAGCAACACTCTTTTTCCTGGAGTATCTTATTTTGGATAGGATCTAAAACAGAGATCAATCCCTTGTGACAAGAAACAGATGTCTCTCTCCAAGAATACTTGGACTTCTCTTATCACACACTGTTATGCTCATCAACTGATGCTTCCCTGTCAGCGGCAGCTACAACTAAATCGTTCCTCAACTCACACCACAAATTGCTTTTCAGCACTTTCTAATCCTTTGAAATTATAAGAAACTAACACTTGCAGTAGTGGCCTCTCCAGAATGCATTCAAAGATCCCTGAAAAATATCTCAAGAATTGAGTAAGATGTCAAAAACTACTTCAAACCAACCCCAAAGATAGGAGGCAAAATATTAGGGGGGAATGTGCATCTCCAGGAATACTTAGTATCAAGCATATAAAATTACACCTTTTATTAGTAACCCATGCCTAAGTACATATAGCTGGGATGGGTAAAGGGACTCAGAAGATCTCTTTCCCAAGACAGAATTCATTCAAATGAGCACATTTGTTCCTGGTTAGCCCCAACACCAGGAACTCCTCCCGCCCTGGCACTACTCAGCTGGTGCTCCCAGGAACTGGGACACGATAGCTCTCTGCCACCTCCCCCACCCTCACCTCCTACCCACTTTCCTGGCACTGCTCAGCTCCTGCCTCTCCACAGGAACTGGGAGCCGAGAAGTGCCAGGTCTCAGAAGCTCCCTGCTTCCTTACACAGCCTAGGGCTGGTCGGGAACTGTTGCAGTGAGGATAGACCCAGGCTAGGCAATTCATTGCATTAATTGCACATAGAGATGAACTCAATTTTACCTGGAATGTATTTATATCCCTCTGCCTGCAAAGTTGGGCTGGCTGCCTTAATTATTATGCTGAGGTTTCCAAGTAACAAACATAATAATATTTTTGAACAAATATATAATAGAAGGGTTGGGAATTATAAGTTCAGCATCACTGAAGTAAGGAAGGCTCAGTGTAAATGTGGTCAAGCCCTCTAAACCTAATATTTCACCCCTCCATAAAGGTAAGATGACTGTCTCTACTGGTAATCAATCACAACTGCTGGGAGAGACACTTTAACACTGATATTCAAAAGCACACAGTGCTGCCTAAACTCCACTTCCTCTGCAATTATTAAGCATTTTCAATGGAGGCAGTGTTGGCCCAACACTAACCCTGTGGGAGTAATTTTAAATATTTAAAACTAATCAATGTTTGGGCTGCAAGAGAAAAGTGTGAAAAACAAAGCAGCTGTCTGAAAATCATTTTTTAAGCATTAGACATACCTCAAGATAGATTAGACTATACTGTGGAGGACAGGTGGAAAAGATGAAAGTGAGACTCGTCTCATCCCTATCTAGGTTACTACATAGTGTTCTCATCCTCATTTTGGTTAGTACACAGATATAAGCGTTTGACTATTTGACCATGTCTGTGAGTTTGTAGCTTTCTCAGCTTATGGTCAGCATGGACAGTCAGGGACAGTGAACAACTCCACTCTTGTTAGAGTTTTGTTGCTTTTTTAAGTTAATACAAAATACAAGCATCCTCCAAGGTTCAGAGTTCTGCACCATCCTTTAGACTAGTGAAGCATATGGGACTGAACTAATAGAAACAGCCCATACTGGAGTTGCAAACAGTAACTCAAGCAGGGGTCGATCCTGGGAAATGTCACGAGAGTCCTACTAACTGAATAGATACACCAAGAAAGTACTGCTTGCTCTCACTATTGTACTGCATGACACATTTTGATCCTAAAGTGTTATTTAGTGGGGTATGTAAAAGCCTCTGCTTAGCATTTACCTAAGCCTCTATTATCTCTCCATTGCTATCCACCCCTTGTGAGCCAGAATCCTCATTAGCCAGACTTCAAGGAAGAGGTTATATAAATTCAAAATCTTCAGCTGGTGGGGTTACAGGCTCTAGACTCACTAGATATATTGTTTGGGTAGATTCATCCTCAATTTAACTTTTAATAATGTGAACTTTTCTGCTGGCTCGTATTTGACCTGGCGGGATGTGACTAGTGGGGTCCCCCAGGGCTCGGTTCTGTGGCCTACACTGTTCAACATCTTCATCAGTGACTTGGACGAGGGGGTGGAAAACACGTTGTCCAAGTTTGCCAGTGACACCAAGATGTGGGGAGAGGTAGGCATGCTCAAAGGGAGAGAGAGGCTGCAATTAGATTTAGACAGAAGTAGGCAGATAGTAACAGGATGGGGTTCAATATAGATAAATGCAGGGTGCTGCACCTGGGGAGAAGGAAGCCACAGCACTCCCCCCCTTGTGAGCACAGAGGCAGAAAGGGATCTTGGAGTCATTACTGACTCCAAGATGAACATGAGCTGCCAATGCCAGACTGCAGCCAGCAAAGCCAACCTCACCTTGTCGTGCATCCAAAGATGCATCTCAAGCCAGTCCAGAGAGGTGATACTTCCCCTCTATGCAACATTGGTCAGGCCACAATTGGAGTACTGCATCCAGTTCTTTAGGTAGGCACCGCACTTCAAGAAGGATGTGGCCTGCCCTGAGAGGGTTCAGAGGAGGGCCAGCCGCTTGGTTGGAGGGCACCAGGGCAGGCCCTATGAGGAAAGACTGAGGGACCTGAACCTGTTCAGCCTCAGCAAGAGGAGACTGAGGGGGATTTGGTGGCTGCCTACAAACTCGTTAGGGGAGATCAGCAGCAAATAGGAAGGGTCCTGTTTCCCCCAGTAGCACCTGGGGTGACGAGGAACGATGGCCAGAAGCTGCTGGAGAATAAGTTCAGGTTAGACTAGAAGGCACTGTTTCACTGTTAGGGAGGCTAGGATCTGGAACCAACTTTCCAGGGAAGTGGTCCTCACTCCTACCTTGGGTAAATTAAAAAAGAGGTTGGACAAACACCTGTCTGGGGTTGTGTGATCCCAGCGTGTGCTCTGGCCAGTGGCAGTGGGTCAGACTAAATGATCTGTTCAGGTCCCTTCTGACCCCAAACTACCATGAAACTGTGAAACTCCACTCAAGTTGATTAATATTAGTTATTGGATTAGAATCAGCTTGTTTGCTGAATAAGTATTGTTATTCAGTAAATTAGCTGGTGAGCCACTTGGGCCAGAAATTCTTTTCCCAAACGGTCCCCTCTAAATGTGGTCATTCATTTGTATGCAGGGGTTCTGCACCAGCAAACTAGTAACCATGACCAAAGGACTTCATCAACTCAGTAAATAACTTATAACAGGATAAAAAAAAGCAGAGCTTATCAGTCCATGAGTCACACTGTTTGACTATAGCCACTGGGGGTAAGATGAAGAAACAGCTCAGCCACACTGATGTCAGAAGATCTGACAAAGCAGGCAGTCACCTACAAAAGCCTATGTTTCTCTGAATCAGTTAGTCTCTAAGCACATGTCCCTATGAGTGGGAACATGCACTTCCCCAGGGACAAACAGCAGCAGCACATGTGCCACTGCTGCTTGTCCCTGGGAAATACCTGAGCATGCATGCTTTGGTTCTTGGCAAGTTGCCCCAGGTGGGGTAGGGGAGGCTGGGGCCAGCATCTTGTCTGGCCCCAGCAGCCTCATCTGGGGTCTTGAGGGCCTCTGGGGGCTGCAGCCATGGCAATCCGGCAGCACAGGGCCTGGTTGGCAGCCAGAGTGTGGCTCTGGCTGGCCAGGCTCCAGTTTCTGGTGGTGCATGCTACTGCTCTCTCCTGCTTCTTTAAGGCATGAGGTTTTTTGACACTGGGATCTCCCGAGGTAGAAAAAAATACCCCCTGTGCTACAAATTAGTACTGCGGGGGATGCCTGCATGTGTGGCATATGCAGCACTGCAGACGGGTCTGCGGTGCCCCATACTGCGCATCCACACTCATCTGGACATGCCTTAAGGCCTGCCCTACAAAAATGTTGCTTCTGGGATATGCCTGACTTTGAGGTGCAATATAAGACAGTAAAGGTGCAGGGGTTCTGTGATCAACACAAGTTGTGAACATATAGCTCAAACTGTCTCTTCTATTACTATAGTTAAACAGTAAGGCTCAGGATCTGGCAAGCTCCGATTTTTCTGTAGCATCATGCCTGTCTATATTGTTGTACACGTTGGAATGGAAACGACAAAAAGGATAGGGAAATAATTATCAGCTTTAGAAACCTGAGCATTTTCAGGGTCAGTGTCATCTTAGTCAGCCTATATCTCCTGATCTAAAATAAAGAGTTTTGATCCAACTGAGAGAAAGTATGTAGCTGTTGGAATATAACACATTGGCAATGTAAACATCTATCTTGAATAATATGCAGTTGGGATCTCTAGAGTTGCAGGCTTACTTAGGGAAAACATGAATAAATTAATAAATGGCTTGCTTTCACAAACACCACCATGACCTTCACATTAACTTCAAATCTAGAGAGCAATTAAAAAATGTTGCTTCTGGGATATGCCTGACTTTGAGGTGCAATATAAGGCAGTAAAGGTGCAGGGGTTCTGTGATCAACACAGCTCAAACTGTCTCTTCTATTACTATAGTTAAACAGTAAGGCTCAGGATCTGGCAAGCTCCGATTTTTAAACATCCTGTTCTAGGAAAGCTATTAAGTCACTGAAAGTCTCAGAATAAGCAAATTAGAAAACCATGATCAACTTCCACACTGATGAAAAACAGCACTACACACAAACAGAACTGACCTTATGTGAAACTGAATTCCTGGTGAAAGTAGCACTGACTTAGCTACAAACTTTAGATTTGGAGAGTTGAAAGAAGCTGTTAATATTTTGATGGAGTTTTTGGTCATGTTCAACAGCGAGGTTGTGTGATAAATTTAGTGACCAGCTGGAGCCCCTGGCTTGTCAACATTGGGAAAAAAATGGAGCGGTGTTTACTATATATGCATACAATATCACAAGCTAGGTCTGAGCTGTTTGTTTGGAAAAGTATTTACTTCCCAAAACCGAGACATAGTTTCCCAGCCTTCTAACGTAAGAGCACCTTGCTTAGGAGACCCAAATGGAATGTGAGAAACCTATGTTCAAATCTATCTTTTTCCCTGAACCAGGACAGGTTATTCAAACCAAGAAGTCCTATCAGGAGAGCCCCTAACTACCAGGTTTTAGGAAATTCTGTCATAACAATTTTCAATCTCTCTTGTTAATGCTTTTGTATTTTGCAAAAAACCTAAACATTAACTGAGCTACAGAGAATGATTTTATATCCTCATGCCTGAATGAAAGGCAATTTTTTGGCAATATAACCTGTGTTTTTACCATTCTGTTTTGAATCAAAAGTTGGGCCATCAAACCAAAATGTTATCTGCACAATCCAAGTGCAAACTTCACTATACTCTATTTGTTCTATAGCTCCACTGGGGACTGCGGTGACTTATTAGGGAGAAAAGGAGTAATTTCTTTTCCATGTCCCTTCAGTCTTTAGACATTGTCATGACATGGCTGCAATGAGGACAAAGAAAGGATTTATAAGGCTGCATCCATTGATAGCGGCTCCACAAAGCCATTCTCAGATATAAGGTGGAGTCTGACTGGCTCTGTAAAAAGGATCAAGGTCATATTTAAGAACAGGCATCTAACATGAGGCTTTGTTGTTCTCTTTGGATTTTAGAATGGTCTGTATCCAGTCCCCTTCATTGCTGAAAATGGCTGAAAATAACAAGCTCTCTATTTTAAAATGTAATTAAACTTAGCATTTCTTCCAACTTCGTATTCACTGTAACTCTTGGAAAAATTATTTAGACCGAGGGAGGAGTGTGAAGCTTCAGTTGCATCCTAAAGCTACTGGCATGACAAGTTTCTTAAGTGTGAAGAAGTGGTATACCCCATCCCTTCTATTGGCACTGAGAAGAGAAAGCTTTGAAAAGGTCTATAGCTCTATGGTTATATGCTGATGAAAAGAGGGGCAACAAAGGTGTAGAAGTACAGCTGAAAGTAAGATCAAATTAGAGATAAAATCTGGGGGGTGGGGAAGTCTACTTAAGTACTTGCAAATATTTGTCTTGTACTGTGGCTTTTTTATACTGTTTACACAATTTTCAATTGCTGCAGCTCTCTGATATGGTCACTAATAAGCTAATTGCTCCATACAATCCTTTTAACCTGGAATATTGTTGCTAAGAAGGTACAGCTGGGATAGTGATATACAATGTTTAAAAATACTCCAAGGCCATCCCCAGAATATGTCACTTCATGAAAAATGTTCAGGCACTCTTATACCCCAGAGTGGTAAAAACACCAACAAGTGATTTCTGCGACACTTTTACATTAGTACCATGCCATAAAATACATGCAAGTCACCTAATATTAGTACGGCATAACATGATGCAACATTATTTCAGTTTTGTTTTTGCAATCATTAAGGCCAATATTTATGCAACAACTTATTCCTTTTCAGTTCCAGGTTGCAAAATAATATTAAAAAAAAGACGTAGAAAAACATTCAAAAGTCCAAGCAAATCTGTTTACATAACAAGAAGTTAATTTTGAAATTTGTGGGACATTTTTCAGGAATCAACTTGATCTCATCAAAAAAAATCTAAGTTCCATCAGTATGTCTCTCCTGTCAGAAATTTTGATGAAACCTTTGGCCACCTCTACTATGCACCATGACTATTATTAGCTCATTGTAACAACCCTAGGAATGTTTTATCCAGATGCAAATAAGCATCAATTTTAATGGAAAAATGCAAAGGACTGCCTTAAAATATCACTCTAGTTTAGATAACACCAGGACTGTGGTGAATCATGCATTAGATCTCATTGGGTGCATCTACAGGAGGCACTTTACTACACAGTAGAATAGTTTCCTGAACAGCAAGCATGTGATTCTACATGTGCACATGGTTACTACACAGTAAACCTCATTAAATCGCAAGTAAATTTGCTACCTGCAAATGCAAGTAGCAAAATTTCTCACGATTAGTACTGGCACAGCAGCATTTGTGCAAACACCTAACTGGTAGCAAACCTGCTGCCACTTTGCTGGCCATCAGGGAGTGGGAGATTACTCTGTGCCCCCAGGACCTGTTTGCTGCTGGGGTGGGCTCTGCCACTGGAGCATGGGCAGGGGCTATGTCCCCCTTCCCCAGCAAGCCTCCCCACTCCAAAATCATGATCAGAGAGTGCGGGCTGGGAGATCCTTATCTCCCAGCACCAAGTCCATGGTTGTGGGGCTCAGATTGGGCTTATATCCTAGACCAAGCTCCATAGTTATGGGGCTCAGGCTAGGAGTTAAGGGTCTCCCAGTGCTGGCCCCATGATTGTGGAGCTTAAGGGAGATAAGGGTCTCCTATCCCCAGCCCTTTGACTGTGGAGCTGGTACTGGGAGCTCCCTGCTGGTGGTGGTGGGGAGCTCCCAGTGCCTGTTCCCCACTATTGGGGAGCTTGTTCCCTGCTCCATGAGAGCAGAGCTGAGCAGGGAAGAGGATCCCCAACCTGTTCCCCACCCAGCTCCATGCTCATGGAGCCCAGCAGGGAACAGGCACCCCATCCTCCACCCCGCAATCACAGAACAGGGGCTGGGAACTGTCCTGGTCAGGGGCAGGTCCCAGGCCCATGCACCAATTGGGTGACCAAGGCACGGGGCTTGGAAAGAGCTGCAGGAGTGGGGTGGGTCCCAGCCCTCTGCACCCATCTGCCACTGGGGCAAGCTAGCAGTGAGCTAGCTGTCCCACTAGTGGATTGGGGCAGGGGCTGGGACCTGCCTCTCCCCTGCAGCTCTTTCCAAGTCCCCTGCCCCTGATCAGGGAGGTGGAACCAAGAGCTCCCTGCTGCTGGGGCAGGGAGACATTGTCCACACCCCAGCAGCAGGCAGCCCAATGGGGCAGAGTGTAATGTCCCAGCCCAGCCCAGTGCTCCCTGCCAGCTCCTGACCTAGAGTTCACTCTGGTGGCAGCAGGGGCCCATTGCAGGGCCCCAGGAAGTGGGAGCTGCCATTAGCAGCAAAACCACTTCTGCTTCCCTGCATGTGTAGACACCTGCCTGGGAGCATTTACTCATGAATTATTTATTCACAAGTAAACTGATCCCACATGAAATGCAGGTGTAAATGTGCCCTTTGTGTCTTTACCTATACATGTAAAGGTAAAAAGGACACAGTTCTTGAGGAAAATAAATTTACAGTCAACTTCAACCAGTTGGTATAACTAAAATAAACAATTTAATAGCACTCTAAATATATAACATGCTTTAAAAATGCTAAGAAATAGTCCAAATACACACATTTTTAGATTTTTTCCTCTTTTACAGTCAGTAAAGTACCATCAAGAATAAGAACAAACAAAATTTGGCAATGCCTTGCACTGCACAAATTGTCATTTTTTTTGATGTAGTAAAGAAAAATGTAAAAGTTATTTCCACTCGATCAGGGACCTGATTCCCAGGGGGGAATGTAATTTTAGGTAAAACAAAATTACTTGTATAATTGATCCCTGTCTCCATCCTCTCCCACCCCTCAAGAAAAAGAAAAAGAAAAGGAGCATTATGTTAGGTATCCTCCTCTACTTGAGAGATAATGGTATTCCTTCAGGACACTGAAGACCTAGTTTAAAAGGCAATTGCTACTAATGCAAAACAGAGACTTGCACCAAGGTCTCTTTCTCATGTACCCCAGTGGCTTCTCATGTATACTCATACTCATTAGAGCTAGGACTGGAACCCAGGTCCTCTACCCCCTGGGGCAGGGGAAGCCTCCTAATAACTGTGACTGGGATGGACTAGATAGTCTCTTTCACTCTCCGGACTGAATGACTATTTAACATATTCATTCATTCATTCAAAGTGCAACATCTTTAATAATATATAGGGAACTTGACGGTTCACTATTTACGGTACTCTCTTGGGAACCAGGAGACTATATAATAAATGGACACTTGCCTGATTAAAAGAGGGGAAGGGATAGCCTTCTTCCTTCCAATTTTGTGGCTATGCCCCAAATTCTTTTTCACCAAAACATTTTTTCCTGAAATTCACAAATATTATGTGTCACTGAATCTGTTTTTTGTTAGTGTATAGACTTTCAAGCCTCAGCAAAGAAATTGCTTCTTAACTAAAGAACCCAAGGTGTCAGGGAGGCAGTCTTCCCTTGTCTTCTTAGTCAGACTAGATGATGTTACAATTACAGTATGCTCCAGCATACAGCAGATGGTCTTTCCTTTGGATCTTCTGAGCACGCACAGAGGATTTGCCTACTGCTACACACCTTCAAAAGGGGCAATGCAATCCTCAGCATGCCAGGCAACATGCATTACTTAGGTCACAAGCAAGCAGAGCTTGCGTCATGTCTGTGTAAATATAGAAACCAACAATTTGGAGGCCCAGTGATAAGCTGGTACACAGGCATGACTATTGCCTAAGCGCACTAAAGTTGTAGGAGGCGAAAGAGGTGGCAATTCAATCCGATAGGAAGAATAAGACCCAGGAACACAAGGGAATCTTCTGGATCTGAAGGACTGGATGCTTTTTGGCAGATGGGCTGTTTAGGTTTTGGAATTGGGTCCTTCGAGAGACTTCCAAATAACCAAGATGAGCATTCACTGGGTGAATCTGAGCCAGAACCAGGATCTGAAACCCTGTGGCACAGCTGTACAAACACTCCCAGGCCCCTAGACCTAATGTTTATTTGAAAAAAAATACTAAGTGTTACAGTAAATTAAGTACGTCTTTCACGTGATGCAATTCAAACTGGGAGAGATGTAACTGGCTGCTTAACACCTTAAAAAAAAGACAAAAAAATTTCCATTTTCTGGTATGGATTAAAATCTTACTGTCATCTGGGCTCACCCGAGATGAAAGCTCTAACTAAAGCAGCAGCTTGTACACAGGTGTTTCTTAAACTCGCACAATAGAAGATAAAGGAAACACAGGCTGTTGCTGTACAGACAAGCTGAAATCTTATCATAAAATCTGTCTCAGCTGTGCATGTCTCCAAAGGTGCCACAGCATTTGCTAGCAGCAATTTTAAAGGAAACAGCTTGAAAGATGTAGATTCCCATTAGGCTGAGAAAATATGCAGGCCTGCTGCATTAATCTTCCTGATTTTTTTAATCATCAAAGGGGCAACCCTGTGGGAGACAATTAGCTTCTGTAAATGTGCATATTTAACTCTCTACATTGTAAATGTGTATAATGTGCCAGATGGGGACGTCACAAAATAAAAACTGACCACTGGAGAAAGACATGTTGCTATCCTATTAATTTCTCCAAGCCCTACTTGAAGAAAACAAACAATGGATATTCCCAGACAAAAACTGGAGGTATTTGGTACAAACCATGTCTGAGAAGTGATTCATGCTGTAGAGACCATGAAATAAATTCTAAGTTACAAGACTATAGGTTTCAGATATAAAGAGAAACTTAGACTGTTCACACTCCACGCATCAAGCTAGCAATCAAATCCAGAAGTGAACTGCTGAAGTTCAAACAAAGCAAAAGGGTAGTTTGAAAGGTCACTGTTAATTGTTCATCATCGGCTGATCTTATAAATTTGCCAACTAATTTGGCACTGCATGAACTGGGAGGTCTCATTCATGACAATCTTGCTCTCCTTAGTTTCCTTGAGGGTACTGACAGACACACAGGCCTCTGCTCTAACTGTGCTTTACATAAAGGGCCCCCCTAGGGGCTGTACAGCAGGTCAAGGGGGCTGCCATTTGCCTGTTGGGTCGGGGGTAGGGAGACTGAGCTCCACTTTGGAGTTGGTTAAGTGGAGAAGCCTATCAGCAGCCTCTCTCCCCTGGCGCCTCCCCCCTGCTCCCAACTCTGGTGCTATCTGCAGGAATGGAGGGAGGGGGATTGTGGGGAAGCTCACAAAGTGGGGGGCTCAAATCCACCTGCCCCACGCAGCCACCCATCGTCCTACGCTGCTGCCGCACCCTGCTTTCCCATGGCACACGTGGCTCCACGGGCTGCTGATGGGCTGTGTGCCTGGCCAATCGCATGCTACCTGTCAGCAGCCTGCAAAGCCAATGGCTGGGCAGTGCCTGTGTGGCCTGCAGAGGGGCACTGCTGCCCTCGCCCCCCAGCCCCAGCCCTGCTCCTGGGAGGTGGTGGGTGGTGGCAGCAGCCACCGCGTGCAAGCCTCCCTGCCCCACATCCATCCATAAAGGGGCGCTGCTGCCATTGCCCCACCTGCCCTGCTCTGTCCCCGCCTGCCTGCACGTACCCCCTATCACTTTTCCAAGTACCCCTAGGGAGTATGCATAACCCCTGCTCTATTACATCTCAGGAACCTTTAAAAAAAATAAATATTGAGAGGGCTTCACCCAAAATGCCCCATGTTACATTGATTTGCAGTTACCATAGTCCTTCTGCACAAGTACCTGCCCTCTTCCATTATCAGTACATTTTAAAACTTAAGAACAGACCCATGCTATGCACTAGTCTATTCTAGTAAAGGAGCTAGTTGACATTCCTTCAAAAATTTGGTGTTTCAAAACTGAAACAGTGTACAGAAAATTTCCATTTCAAAAGATACCACTCAAGCTTCTCTTGAATCCAGAGAGAGGTGCACTGACCTGGGATGCAGAAGACTGAAGTTTGGCTCTTCCTTCTGCTGAATGAACTGCAGTAAACAGACAAACAAAAACCCCACCACACTGTATTTGGTTAAACAGAACATGAAAATGAATCTGGGACCCTTCAGAAGAAAACATTAGTCAGTGGCTTAGCTACCTTGTATGACTGTTCCCCATATGGACACTGCAACGCAAACTTCCTGAAGAGATTTTCATTCCAGTGAAAAACAAAACCCAAATTTTACAACCTTGAAAGCTGCCACAAAGCAGAACTGTCCTTTCTTCTATCAGTATCAACAGCGAACCCTTTCTTGTTGCAAGCCAATGTTAGAAACACTATATTGGATGAAAGCTTTAATAGTTCTACTAATAATTTCTGACATGAACTCTTCTGCTACCTTTGGGAAGACACAAATGTAATGCTTGAAACATTTCCAAGTGTAACAGGCTTGGAAACATTTTAAAATAGTAACATTATGAGCCTCCAAACACACATAGATCCCCTGTCCGGGTCCCACACTACTTTTCAACAGGGCAGTGTTAGAAGGGGCTGCACTAATCTGCAATTCCAGTCTCACATCGCCCTGCTTCCCAAAAAGTTGGGGGGAGCAAGTGGACTGTAAATGTCATCTTGCAGGTGCCTTCTCTCAGGGCTGCAGCTCCTCTCCCCCACCCCTCATGGAAGTGGAGCCAACATCAGCCTATGCTCTCATGCCACTCAACTCTGCTCTCCCCCAGTACTTTCCCCCTGCTATGACCAGAGAGGTACGTGAAGCCTGGGGCTGGGGCACTAGAAAGCTGGCTCCAGTAGTGGCGCCCAAGGAGCACCCTGAATGCCAGGAGTGGCATTGGTCAGGGGTGGGAAGAGACCTATCAGGCTCTTATAACAGCCCTGGCAGTATCAGCAGGGTATCACCTGGCTCCAGCTGCAGTAGACTGGAGGGTGGAAGGAGTGTCTACCCAGCTCCAAGCAGGAGAGTGCCCAGTCTGCTACGCTCTCCCTCTCTCTCCCTGTGTGTATGAAGGGGAAGAGGACCCACTGTGGGAGGCTAGAGGACCCCAGGTGGTCTGTCACGTTCCCTACACTGTACACAAGTATGGAGCAGAGAAGCACTTCAGAACAGTACCTCATTCAGATAGAAACTATTTTAGAGCGCTTTGGAGGGTGAGCTATACCAATTTACAAAAGTGGCTGAAGTGCTTTAATGAAGCCTGAAGTGCTACAGAGCTGAGTTTTTGAAAACTCCATGCACTAAATAAGTCTACTTGGAGGCTTTTTGAATACACGTATCAAATAGTTTAAATATAAGAAAAAATCATAATGGACTAATAATTCATTTTATTGGTTTCCTCAAACCTAACACAAATCAGTACTTTGGAGCGGACAAATTATCCCACCTGTCCCTGCCTCCTCCTTTCCCACTTCCCCCCACCCTAAAAAAAGTCCCAATATTTTTTTTCCTCACACTGAGTTATCAAGATAAAGATGTTTCTTGAAAGATGCATTAAGTCAGGTCTAGGCTATTCACCTTGTTAAAGAAGGATTGACAGAAAGGGAAAATTACCTGTCCGTTCACACAATGCCTGTCTAGTAAGTACAAAAGTAGCAATTTTGTGCTGCTAGACACTTGGTTTGCAGTGCTGATACAAAAGAATTACTAACATCTTGATCTTTAATTCTACCAAAAAACTCGGACTTTCTGCTTTAGTGTAGAAAGATAGTTTTCACAATGGATTTATATAAGCTTCCCATACTGTAGCTCCATGTTAAGATGGCTTGTTACTTGATTTAAATTAAAAAAACATTTCCCAATCTCTATTAATATTAGAATGTTACTTTTTTTTGGATGTAATGAGATAAAATTCCTCCTGCATCTTGTATGAATTATTTGAAAGGCATATCTGATTCAAATATATATTATGGTATCTTATTTAAGTTGGCTATCCTTGCTTATCGATTAGTTATTTCATATTAATGTTCCAGCTGTGTACCTTGCCAAGATATGCGATTAAGCTTTAATCTTAGATCAATAGTTATCTAAAATATTAACCCATTTTCACAAGAGAATAATCCATTTCATATGTATGGGTGGGGGGAGGCAATAGGCTGAAATTAAGGTACAGTGAATATGCTAACTTTCATGTGCCACCACTAGTCTGTTTCATCATTTTGATTTGTGAATTTGATATGTGCATTGAAATTGGGAAGACCATACCAGTTTGCTGGGTTGGAAGATGGCTTCATAACTAACCAGTACTGCAGGATGTTTTTGGCCAAACAGCGACTCAGAGACAGTGACAGAAGTTTAAATGCTAGAAGACTGAATCAGGCTGCAGCGATGAGACAGAAGAGGAGAAGAGATTTTATTTTATGGAATAATTACTTGAACTTCCTGATTCTGCCCAGATTCAAGCTATTAACCAGATAAATTGCCTACAACTCTATACTAACCTCTGCTTTATTTTCTAAAGAACATTTATCATTAGCATCTAATAGTAGAGTAATCAGCCCAGGCCATTCCTTGATCTTTTCTAAACTAGGATTTTTCCCAGTAGTAATGATCAGTTATTTAGGACCAAATCTTCTCGTATTAGCAGCATTATAAATTGTAATATAGAGAAGCTACTCGCCAACTCTGCTAATATGCTATCTAACACTGTTCAGAGCAGGAATAAATGATAGTGTTAATCAGTGCAACACTTTCAAAATGTCCCTCATCTAAGAAGCTCAAAGTTCTTGTCAAACAGTAATGTTCATACGGCTGCAGTGTGAACATTACATAAATGCTATCACTATTTTACATTTATAGCAGCTAGGTACAGAGGCTGAGTACATTGTGCCAGTCACATACGAACCAGTAGAAGTCACAATTTTCAAATTTCTAATCTAATTAGACAGTCATTAACTAATATGATGGACTTAAGTCTCTTCCATGAGATCCATCTGCAGACAAATCAATTAGATCCAAGATCTCATAATTGACTAACTTTCTGCAATTTTTGGGAACCTAATAAAGTGGTTCATTGCAAACTTTTCAAATTCAGAAACTGAGCTGGTTGAGACATTCTTACAACTTTCTTCGGTATGAAAAGCATTTTACTGTGTGACATTAATGGCCATAAACTGGCAAAATACTGTTGCCAAACATAGGAGGCAAGAATATATTAACAACATTGAGTGACCTTTCTCCCCATGTCTTATCTACTGCAATGCATTATTAGATCTACAAATCATGTGAGTGGCTTATGGGCTATATTACATACAATATTTTTAGGCATTTAAAATATCACAGGGAAAGTAAAGTATCTGTTTAGGTAAAATTTCTCATTTTTACTCCAATTCCAGTGATTAAAACTAGGCCATACAATTAAACAGAGAATTACACTTAGCTATTAAATACTACCACTAGATCTAAAGATCCCATAAAAAATTATAATTCTTGAACCCAGTAGGACTTTTAAAGGTTATGTACTAAATATCTACACTCACATTCTCTCATTCACCAGCTTCAATCTATGGTGAAGAGTTTGCAGCAATATTAATCAGACTGAAATAACAAGGCTGCTGGCAGCAGCATGTAATTTCTTTATCTTAATTATAATTTAAAATGTTAATGTTAGGAATTTGACAAGTGTCTGAGCTAAAAGATTCATTTTTGTAATGGTAATAACAGTCACACAGAAAAATGCTTCCCATACTAAAGAAAAGCAATGAATTCATCCTGTATGTGCTATGCTAATTACCCATGCTGATAGGTGTTTATGGAAGTAGAGAAGGGCTGGATTCAAATGTCTGCAGAACCACTCTGAATATCTGACCAACACAAAAACCTAGAAAAACTAAACAACCACCTGGAGATTCTCAAATGCTTGCTATAACTCCCCATTGCAAGCACTGAGTACAAGAAAATATTGGAGGGAGGCAAATTAAAGGTACACTTCTTCCCTCCATCCCCACAGCATGCACCACATCTCTGGAAACTAGTGTTAGTTGCCTTAAATTTCACCCTTCTCTCACAGCAAGTCTCCAACAAGGCAATGCATTCTTGTATTCAGGAGGCATATCCCAGCTCTGCTGCATTCCTTGCTTACTTTCTCGAGGCCTTAAGCAAGTTGCTGCCAGATGAAGTCTAATGGCTATGCTTTACTTGTTGGGGTGGGAGTATCACAGGAGATCTTCTGCAGTGCTGTCACCTGGACAAGGGAGAAGAGATTGATGTCATATATCTTGACTTCAAAAAAGCCTTTGATCTGGTATCCCATGATCACCTCTTGGCCAAACTGGCCAGTTGTGGCCTTGGCTCCACCACGATCCACTGGCTGGGAAATTGGCTCCGTGGTCGGACCCAGAGGGTTGTGATTGATAGCAATCACTCATCGTGGTGCCCTGTGACCAGTGGAGTCCCTCAAGGCTCTGTCCTGGGACCCATACTGTTCAACATCTTCATTAACAATGTGGACCCTGGAGTCAGGAGTGGACTGGCCAAGTTCGCCGATGACACCAAACTTTGGGGCAAAGCATCCACGCCAGAAGATAGGCCGGTGATCCAGGCTGACCTGGACAAGCTCAGCAAATGGGCAGACGAGAACCTCATGGTGTTTAACACCGAAAAATGCAAGGTTCTCCACCTTGGGAGGAAAAACCTGCAGCTTCCTTATAGGCTCGGCAGTGCTATGTTGGATAGCACTACAGAAGAAAGAGACTTGGGGGTCATCATTGACCACAAGATGAACATGAGCCTGCAATGCGATGCTGCGGCTAGTAAAGCGACCAAAACGCTGGCTTGCATCCATAGATGCTTCTCGAGCAAATCCCGGGACGTCATTCTCCCCTTGTATTCGGCCTTGGTGAGGCCGCAGCTGGAGTACTGCGTCCAGTTTTGGGCTCCACAATTCAAAAAGGATGTGGAGAAGCTTGAGAGAGTCCAGAGGAGAGCCACGCGCATGATCAGAGGTCAGGAAAACAGATCTTACGATGACAGGCTGAGAGCCATGGGACTCTTTAGCCTGGAACAGCGTAGGCTCAGGGGTGATCTGATGGCCACCTATAAGTTTATCAGGGGTGACCACCAGGATCTGGGGGAACGTTTGTTCACCAGAGCGCCCCAAGGGATGACTAGGTCGAAAGGTCACAAACTCCTGCAAGACCATTTCAGGCTGGACATAAGGAAGAATTTCTTTACTGTCCGAGCCCCCAAGGTCTGGAACAGTCTGCCAGCGGAGGTGGTTCAAGCACCTACATTGAACACCTTCAAGAGTAAATTGGATGCTTATCTTGCTGGGATCCTATGACCCCAGCTGACTTCCTGCCCTTTGGGCAGGGGGCTGGACTCGATGATCTCCCGAGGTCCCTTCCAGCCCTAATGTGTATGAAATCTATGAAATCTACTACTGCCCTCTGCATGTTCTACAAAAGGTGTCTCGCTGCCACTTCTATGCCACTTTCAATCTCAAAGCTACTTCCATGAATCTGACATTCACTGAGCTCTCTCTCATAAGAGAATGCTGTGTATATCATGGGCTTTGTTAAGAAGCAGTAGAGATACTGCTGAGTGCTTGCAACTGGGGTGCGTTTCCAGTAGAAGGTAGACACTCTTACTCTTGGGAGTTACATACAGGCTTCAATACCCAGCCACACCACAGACACATTTGATGCAGCTTCCTTGTCCTTTCATTATCCACCAGCAACAATGTTTACTACTTCCAACTTAAGATATAACTGAAATTTTACATCCCAGAAATACAGAGGGGGCTTGGCCAATGCAGTTTTTGCCTCATACTTAGCAGCAGGTGCTGACAGAAGGCTGCCTTTCTGACAGGCTTCCATCTATCTGGACCTCCTAAGCAGCTGTGGTAGCTCCCCTTCCTGCTTGACAACACACATCAATACTGGACTACCTCTTACCTACGACTCTTCATCAACTCTTTAAAAAGAATCTTCAGTGTTAGTGGGAAGCAAACCTCTGCATTCCAGTAAAGCTATTATTTGTACTCATGTAACTGTAGAGTTTCATGTGTCTCATTGCAGAAAAGTAGTGGAAATGGTACGAGGAATGGGGACAATGCCTTGGAATACAGGCAACAACTAAACTCTGATACTACATTACATGATGTGTTCATTTGTACATATGCCTAACATCCCACAGTGATGTAGTTTCTAAATCTTAAGCATGGCGCCATTTTTAGTCATTACATTTTATCACTGAAATTAGCTGGAAATTCTGTTCCCAGTTACAATAATATACATATGAGTATTGTAATAGTCTTATGTATATTGCACGTAGTAATATAAGCTAGGGACATACATTACACATAAACCATATAAGTGATTGGAAACCGGTTCACATCTGTAACACAACAGAAGTTCAGTGCACATAAATCACTTTCAGACTAGTGTCCAGTAACTTGCGATTTGCTCTTGTATATGCTCTTCTCAATCCTTTTCACTCTTGTGTACACCTAGAAGTTAGGAGATCTTATAAATGGAACTAGCCATAAAGTATTGGGTGGGGTCTCAGACTCATGCAAATCTCTTCCAATTTTTGTTAATGTAAAATGGCCATAATTTTATATCCAGCTTTATTGGATAATGACAGTGCAAGATACACAACTGTACAGTACCTAATGCCTCATACTCTAGCCTTTATAGGCCACCTATAACCTGTACTGTATTTTCAAATGCCAAATAAATTGTACTCATAATAGGCAGAATTTATTCTGATAAAGATATGAAAGCAGCTTTAAATTTCTAGCTTAAAACTCATTGGGGTAAATCATGAATTTGTATGTAGGATAGCTCAGCCCCCTGCCTCCCATTTACTTCCTTAATTTTTTTGCAAGGAGGCAGTAGCTGTCATGGATTAATGAGAAAGATGTACTGATAATTCATTCATTGTTTTTTATTACATTATGCATGGGCCTCATGTCTGTTATCTCTAGACAGAAGGCTAACACACCAGTTTCTTCTGCGTGTGCCCCGGATACTTTCTAGTTCTTGGTATTTTCAGAAGACATCTGCAGCGTATGTATAACAGTACATCTTGCATTCATGGAACTTTCCACAATGACCTTAGCACTAATGAGAACCCACTATGAGAGGACAGGGTCATGTTAACTGTATCCTTAATACATGGCCCACCTAATTGGTCATAAAACTATGAAGGTGGTCCCTGTGACAGATGAAGAGCGAAGCAACTCCCATAAAATCAAGGGCATTAAGAGAGATGACAATAACCTCTAAAACAGAGAGACCCTCTGTTCCTTGGACAGGCCATTCAAAGAAAAAAGAGGTGAAAGATCCCAGTCGTTGACCATGCCAGCCTGACCAGGCTGCCAGAGTTCCAGCCGCATATTATTCCATTACTTGGTGCCAATAACAATTACACCAATCAAAGATTCTTAGTTAACCTAGTCAGGTTATAGCAGGTTAGTCATGGGTTTATTCTTGTCAGTACACAAAACCTATTTATTCTTTTGACTGGAGCAAATTATCCCAAGAGCAAAAGTAGTTTAAACAGAATATTTGACAGCCACATGGTTCAGTTTCTACCAGTTTTCCTTATACTATTGATTATTTGCTAGAACTTGTAGATTTTAGCAACATCTTACCAGATACAGTAAAAAAAATCACTGCACTATATATACTGTATGAGGAAAATTAGTTATTCCGAAAACAGTTAAACATTAAATAGATAAAGTTAGGAAGGTATTTGTATAATGGATATCGTATAGTAGTTATCTGTATTTTATTTGCCAGTTTAACAGCTTCTTCCATGCTAATTTCTAGAAAGTCTACAGTCAAAGTCTTCATTAAAATCTTGATTGTGTATCTAGTTTCAGGTGCCAGCATCTTTGGGCCCTATGTGCCATTCCACGATAGCCATTTTTACTCTCTTGTGCAAGGGATGTAAAGCTGGTTGACCTGGCTTAAGATTCTCTTACAGCCCTTGGAAAGTAGTCCTGGACTACAGGTATGGTAGATAATCTTTATTTTCCAGGTATTAATGACTGCTAGACTGACTCCCTTAATGCGATAGGTATCTCCATATTTGGCATCTAAAACTAATTCTCAAGAACCTACTGACCAGGCCCATTGTACTTTTTTTTATTGTTTTAAAACAAGGCTGGTCATTCTTTCTACAATGATTTATCTAAGTATGAGTTATCAAGAGGGTATCACTATTACTGAAGCATCTAAAAGCCATAGTTGTGGACCACTAGACTCTATTATGCCAGGCACCAGAAAATCAGAGGTTAACAAGACAATCCTCTCTCACTAGAAGCACAGAGAGACTGAAAAAAGGCACAAGCAGAAAACACAATTCAGGGAAGCAGTGAGCCCGTATGGCAGCTGGTAGATGGGATCTCAGCACACCAAAAGCCTAACCTATTGCCAAGTTTTTTGTAGGCTTCATGAGAAAAGGAGGAGAAGAAGGGAGAGAAAGTTTTTCAGGTTTTTACTTGAAGCTTTTCCTAAGCATAATGGCCTATTTAGGAGAAAGCAGAGAACGGTTTGTTTAAAGATTTAACAACTGAGCACTAGATGCTGACACCGCTAGAGCTGACTTTGAGACAGGCATTACTGAGAGTATCTGTATCTGGCTCCCCAGTAGGCTTAAATGTCATAAAGGTCTCCCTGAACAAGAGCTGCAGGCAATAAGTGTAACATCTACACCACTGTAGCAGCCTGCCACTGTAGCAGCCAGCCTGAGTCCCTTTTCAAACTTACATTATTGACAAAACAACCCTGTGCACACCTTGCCCACCTGCTCCAAGCCTGGAAAAGTCTTGCTGAGACTGCTCTGAGGTCATCTATAGTGGTTTCTCTCAAGCACACTGCAGAAATAGGTCTTGAACTCCAGAGCTGCTAGAGAACTAAGCTGCAGAGGAGTTACTAGTGCATTTCCAGATTTGGAGCCTGTGGGGAATGTTTGGAACATCTCAGCCAAAACTTGCAGCTGAAGTGGCATGGCCATACCCACAGAGCTTTGCACAGGTCCCTTAAACTGTGTGCTTTTTATGTGTACAAAATAGGCTTCAAGTCCTATTTGAAACTTTAAGTAGAACCAGGCAAGACAAATTATAAAAACGTTAAGTGCAGAAATGATAAAAATAGGTTCCATAACCTGCTTTTTCACATCCATTCCCTTTCTGCCACATTAGATTCAAGCAGGCAGTCTGTTACAGGCCTAATTTCCAAGCAGTCATGCTTCCCTTGCAGCAGATCCCTCTATATATCCTTGCTAAGAGACAGTCACTGGGTAGACTGGCTTATTGTAACAAAAGCTCTCCTGAGAAAGGAGCAGACCAGATTTTCAGTTATAAGGTAGTTACAGATTCAACCAGACAGAGAAGGAGGTCCAGGCTTTTCTTTACCCATAAATGCAGAAGGCAACTATTTTTGTCTAGCTGCATACAAAACATCACCAAGGCACAGACATATCTAGTGCCCAAAACACCAAATAGTAGTCACCAGGCAAGGTGAATGCAAATACTGAGAAAGCTGTAGACCTGAGGCAAACTGCGGGCTAACTCACTGACCTGCACATCCAATGAACTTTCTTCAGCCACAGGATTCCAATCTGTTTTCTTCAGAGCTTCAGTTGTGTTTCTTCAACATAAAACAATATAAATGCAGGTTCAACCTTTTAGTCGCATCCCTTCTGCCTGGTATGAAATCTTCCTCAAGAGCCTGTCTTTACTCCATTTCTAAACTATTTCATCACGCAGAGGACAAACTAAGACAAACTAAGTCTCCCTAGGATCAGCTTAGCTACTCACTGGTTTCGGAGGAAAAGGTACTCCTCATTCAGTCACCTGATTTTAGCCTCACAGCCTGAATTGGGAGCAACTGAGTAGTCACAGCTTAAGTTAGACCAAACTCTCTGTATATGGCCAGTAATTCTATGATAGTTGTCTTGCAACAAGACAAGGTTGTAGCAGAAAAGTAAGAGAATAGGTAGCCTACTTACCTGCCATCTCTAGTAGCCTATTCTTAGCATGTTGCAATGTCTAAGTATTATGTAACATAACAAGAACTTCTACTTTGACTATGATCTTAAATGGAACAGCTGTAGGAATGTATACAGCCTGCATGTCTTTGTATGGTGGTACGACCTTGGAACCCAGAAGACCCTTATACTGACAAAAGAAAAGGTTGGAAATGCAGGCCAGGTAATTTTTAAAGAATGAGAACTGCTAGAAGGATCCAGTGTCAGGCAGGGTTCGAATTACAGGGAGTTCAGGGGAGGCTGAGTTCCTCATAAGAGACAAGAGCCCCCCTATAAGATTTGAAAATCATAACCTGGGGTGGTCTGTGATTTTATTACGGCATTGTGATGGGCAGCCCCATTTTTTGCAGATCCGCAAAAGTCAAAGTGTAATTCAAACTTGTGCCAGGCAGGACCACATGGGAACCTCAGATAGGTGTAGGCTTGAAGCAGGCCCCTCAAATCTTCTATTTTTTCACTGATTTGACAACAGCGTTCTGTGACATTAAGCCAAAGGTAACAGTTGATAGGAACTGGCATCTCTCTTATGCTCCTGAGCCACAGGACTGCAACACTGCCAGTACAGTGGCCACATTTGGAAGACATGGGCTCCTCCATGCAAATATCTTAGAAGGTTTCAAACAAACAAGTCATATGGAGCCAAGTTTTTCTATGCAAAACAGAAAAAATGAAATTTTCTTTGATATAAGGTCCTCTTTCGATCTTTCCCAATATGAATTTTCTATATAGAAAGATTAATGATCTACGCATAAGTGGTGTGGCATTATCCCTTGATAACGGTAAAGGAGCTGACTGTCACAATTACTGGAACAATTTGTATAAGTGGATTTTTTTTTTTAAGAATGGAGCCCCTAATAACAATCTCTGTTGGAAATTAATTTGAATATGAAAGCTAGTAGAGAAGTTGCTTCACTCAAACTTTTCTGATTGTTCACACAAATCAAACATGTATACACATTCATTTATGATGCCTTAAATTTACTGTGCAGTTAATTACTGTGCAGTAAACAGGAATAGTCTGGCATGTGCAGGTATTAAAGCACATCAGTCCACTGTGTGTGGACTGACTTGGGACTAAGTCAGTAACACAGTTCACAGACAAAGTGTTACTGCACAGTAAGGCGTGTACACATGTGTTATTGTGCAGTACCTAACTGGGCATAAATGTGATACCTGCATAATGCAGGTATCAAATTTACACTCAAGTTGGCACAAGTCACCATATTTACTGGTCAGTATAGGCATGCATGTGTAGATGTGTGCCCATACTGCACAGTAATTTTGGCTGCTGCACAGTAACTTCACACATTATGTGATTGTGCAACCTGCATTATCAGGCTACCCCTTCCAGTAATGGAAAGCATAACTTCTTTTACAGCTATTAGCAAGAGGCAGAGCACTTCTGGTGCCAAATTGCTAAAGAAATATGGATGAGGTAAACTGGGTTTTTGTGAATTAGGAATTAGAGACCTAAAATTCCCTTTACAAAAGTCCCAGAAGCCCTCAAAAAACTTGTTCACAGCCATCAGGGTAAATACAGTACAGTATTATCTTTGTGTTTTATTATTAGATTACAGTGGTGCAGCCACCATGTACAGACCAAGGCAGCACTAGACCTGAAGTTATAGTAGGCATAAAACTGGTTGTCAACTATAAAAGTAGAGGAGGGGAGATCCCTTCTTGGACCTTGAGCTGGCCACGGGTGATGACCTGGTGAGGGGGCTGTGGGTGCTCGACCATCTGGGCAACAGTGATCATCACCTGCTGGAATTCACCATCTAGCGCAAGGTGGAAAAGGCCTGCAGCAAGGCAGCAGCCCCAGACTTCAGGAGGTTGAACTTCAATGAGGAAAGGAGAATAGTTGGGGAGGCACTGAGGTCCTGGAGGGGAGGGGAGTCATGTGTCTAAGAAGAGTGGTCATTCCTTAAGAAGACGATCCTCCAAGTCCAAAGGGAGGTAATCCCAACACAGATCAAATGGGGCAAGAGAGTGCAAAAGCCCCCATGGCTTACCAAAAGCATATGGGAATGTCTCCTAGCTAAAAGGGATGCATACACCCAATGAAATGGAGGGGCCATCACCAGGGAGGACTATACCTTGGTTGCTCAGGGCTGCAGGGGGGCAGTCAGAAGACCAAGGTGGAGATGGAACTGGGACTACCTACCCAGAACAAGGAGAAGAAGTCCTTTTTTAAATACACAGGGGGCAAAAAGGTACACGGTAACGTGGGGCCTCTGCAAGACACACTAGAAAATCTGGTTGTCACACCAGATGACAAAGCTAACCTATTTAACAACTACTTTGCCTCCATTTTCCTGAGCAGGGACCAGATCAGTGCCTCCACCGGGACCCCCGCAGACGCCAGAGGAAGTGCACCCAGGCCTAGGGTCAGTGAGGATCTAGTCAGGGAACTTCTAGAGGGACTGAACATTTTTAAATCAGCCGGTCCTGATGATCTCCACCCCAGAGTGCTGAGGGAATTAGCTGAGGTCATTGCGGGATCTTTGGCATGGCTTTACGAGCACTCATGGTGCACTAGTGTGGTGCCAGAGGACTGGAAAAGGGCCAATGTGGTTCCCATTTTCAAAAAAGGGAGAAAGGAGGACCCAGGAAACTATAAGCTAGTTAGTCTTACCTTGATCCTGGGTAAGCTTTCTGAGAGATTTATCCTGGCGCATGTCCACAAGGGGCCAGCAGGGGAGGTTATGCTTAGGGGCAACCAACACGGGTTCATTAGAGGCAGGTCCTGTCACAAAATCCTTAGACGCAGGGGTATAAGTGGACATAGTCTTTCTGGACTTTTGGAAGGCCTTTGACACTGTTTCTTACCCCATTCTCGTTAAAAAAGTAGGGGACTGTGGCGTCGACACCTACACAGTCAAATGGGTTGCTAACCGGCTGGAGGGCCACACCCAGAGAGTGGTAGTGGATGGGTCATTTTCGACCTGGAGGGCAGTGGGGTCCCCCAGGGCTCAGTTCTCAGGCCCACACTATTCAGCGTCTTCATCAGCGACTTGGATGAGGGGGTAAAAAGCACCCTGTTCAAATTCGCAGAGGACACTACAATGTGGGGGAAGTGGGCATGCTAAAAGGAGAAATAGGCTGCAATCGGACCTAGACAGGTTACAGGGGTGGGCAGATGAGAACAGGATGGGTTTCAACACTGACAAGTGCAAGGTGATGCACCTGGGGAGGAAGACCCAGTAGCATACCTATAGGCTGGGGAACTCCCTTCTCGTCAGTGCAGAAGCAGAAAAGGATCTTGGAATCATTATTGATGCCAAAATGAACATGGGCCAACAGTGTGGGGACACGGTCAGGAAGGCCAACCATACCTTGTCATCCATCCACAGATGCAACTTGAGCAGGTCCAAGGATATGATCTTCCCCCTCTGTGTGACACTGGTCAGGTTGCAGTTGGAGTATTGCATCCAGTCTGGACGCCACACTTCAAGAGGGATGTGGACAACATGGAGAGGGTCCAGAGGAGGGCCACTCGTATGATCAGGGGGCAGCAGGGCAGGCCCTACAAGGAGTGGCTACAGGACCTGAACCTGTTCAGCCTCAGGAAGAGAAGGCTGAGGGGGGATCTAGTGGCCTGTTACAAACTAGTCAGAGGGGACCAACAGGCATTGGAGGAGTCCCTGTTCCCCCGAGCACCACCAGAAGTGACTAGGAATAACGGTCACAAGCTGGCAGAGGGTAGATTCAGACTAGACATCAGGAAGCGCTACTTCACTGTCAGGGTGGCTAGGATCTGGAACCAACTTCCAAGGGAAGTGGTGCTGGCCCCTACCCTGGAGGTCTTTAAGAGGAGGCTGGATGACCACCTTGCCGGGGTCATTTGACCTCAGTACTTTTTCCTGCCATGGCAGGGGGTCGGACTTGATCTGCTCAGGTCCCTTCCGACCCTACCAACTATGAAACTATAAGTAGATCACCAAACTTTCTATTTCCTCCTAGGGTTCTGAGTTGTGGTATTTGTATCTATTAAGACACAGAAGATAGAGATATAATGGCTGTGTCCCTTTTCAAACTTACGGACTTAGAATTGTTGTAACATAGCTTTGCCATTTGTTACATAGGTCTATGTGGCTGTTGACATTAAGATGTAAAGTAGGCTCAAGAAATTTTCCAGCATATCAGAGCAGACTCAATTAACTGACATGCTGCAGCAGCCTTCCACACCATGTGTATCAATAACCCCACACTGAAAAAATGGCAGCAGTGTACTTTGAAATAAAACACATTTGATGAGCTTTAGTTCAAAGCCCCTGCTGCCATTTTTTCAGCACGGGGTGTACAGGAAGACTGATACACGTGATGCTCAGGCACTTTTAACTAGTGCAGCTTGCTACTTAAAGCTGCCAGTGCCACACCCAAGTATAGCAAAACCCCCAGTTTTTCTTTTTTTTTTTTTTAATTTATTTTAAAATGCATTCTCCTCCCCTTCCCAACCATTTCTGACTTTTTCTCTCCCACTCTATTCCCTATAGGTAAGTATAAATGAGTTCAGACTTAGGATAAGCTTTAAACATTTTTTATTTTGGTAGCAAGTTTTTGGTTTTGGATATCCACTGTTTTATGTTATATTATTATTAGGTTTGTATTGATTCTCACTGTTGTATATTGTATTATTAACTTTTTTTGTATTGATTTTTATTGTTTCATATGGATATGGTATGGTTTAGGCCTGTGTTTGTAAGTGAACCAAAGTCATGTCAAGTTTCCATTTTATATGTCAAGTCTCCATCTTGTGTCCTCTGCCTGGGCATCCCCTGTGTCACAACTGTATGAGTCACGTATCCCTCCCATGTAAATTGGTTTCCCAATGAAGGACTGTGATTAGGAATGATTGAAATACAATGGTAGCAGGCCTCTACTGAATGACCTTTAATGACTGGGCCATCACCTTGCATTGATTTATCCAGGAACCACGGACCTCACGCAGGAACAGAGACAAGAACCCAGCATTTAAAGACAAAAGACCCTGCAGAACCAGCAACTCTACCATTGTACCCCACCATTACAGACATCCAAAACTGCACATCCCTGCATGGAGCACACATGCTCAGTATGCCAGGGGCTGACCCTTGCCTGGGCTTGCCTCCTGTCACTAGGGTCATACAAGGTCTGCCCCTATAAAAAGGGGCAGTGAAGACAGACCCAGTGGGATGCTCTCTCCATCTGGACCAGCGCCATACCACTTATCCATCCAGAGGCCCTGCCGGTGACCCCCCTCAGGACAACGCCTACTGAACAAGGGCCCTTTCCACCATGGATAGGCAGATATTACCTGCACACCTCCTCCTACAATTTGGACTTTCTCTCTGTCTCGCTCTCTCTCCTCCTGGACTTCAGCCCCTGCACTAAGCCTCTCTAACCCCTGCTATCATTGTGTGGGGGGGGGGAGGAGCAGGTGCAAGGGAACCAATAAGACATTGTGTCACCATCTCCCCTGTTCAATAAAACCACTGTCATTTGCAACCAGTCCCTTCCCTATCTTAAATTCCAGCCTCATTTTCTCTCTCTCTCAGCTTCAGCCCCCCACCACTAGTTTCCTGATCTCCTCCCAATTCCATCTCCCCTTTTCTGCCACCTCTCAGCCTCTCCTTGCTTTCATGCGGTCTCTGCTGCCTTTCAGCCTCCTGTGCCATTTACTACCTTTTCCCTATGACTTTCAGCTGCCTTTCTCTGCTTTCCCACTGCCCTGCCATCTTTCAGACTCTCTTGCTGCCTTTCCTGTGATTTTGCTGTGTCTCTCTGTTCTCAGGCTTCCCCCACACCTTCTGTAGTCATCCCCCCTTTTTCTCCCCCGCAGCTTCCCAGCTCCTCGTGGCTGTCCTGCAGTTTTCTCCAGCAGCTGGAGCCTTTCTCCAGCTCCCAGCACCTCATGCCACTCTCTTCAACTTCTCTAGCTTCCCCAGAGCCATCCTCTGGCTCCCCACACCCAGAGCCCTTCTTTAACACCCACACTTTCCCTTAGTCCCATTTTCCCTCTCCCCACCTACCTTTTCAGCTCCTCCGTAGCTCTGGCTCCAGTCCCAGCCTCTCTGTCGGCATCGATTCCCTGTTCTGCAGGTTTTGGGTATTGTCTTTTAATTAATTAAGATCAATTAACCTAAAGTTACCCCTGAACCTCTGTTCTTCAGCCCAGGCCCCTATAGTCTACTGGTTCTAATCCCGGTCCTGGTAACTTTAACGCCCTACACTTCTATTTTCGTACCTTAACCTTTCCCCAGGTATCCCAAGTATCCCAAGCACATACATATATACACGTCACAACACCCAACTTAGGAACTCACCTGTGTGTATGTGTAGGTGGGTGGTATGTATGTAAATTAGTGAATACACATATATATACATACATAGATATCATTGTGAGTGTGTGTGGTATATAAATTAGTAATCCACATATGTGTATTGAATGTGCAGGTGTTGGTAACTGATTCTGTCTAATTTGGTGTGTGTAGCATGTATGGGCTTAAACTGGTGATAGGTGTGCATGAACCTAGACTAGTTATTTTGAACGTGTGTGTATCTGAGTTGCTAGTGTGTGTATATCTATATCTATATACACAATGCCATATATAGATCTAGATCTAGATCTATATATGGCATTGTGTACATGATATACAAATTAGTGATCTGTGTCTAACTTTTGGGGTGTTTAGTATGTGCTTGAATTGGTAATAGGTCTGCATGTGCCTAGGCTGGTTTGAATGTGCATGTGCCTGAGCTGGTAGTATGTGTGTGTATACACCTAACTGATTTGTGTGTTTGTATATGTGCAATTGTACACCACGCCCTCCTAACAGCGCAATATTGAGATCCTGAGCATTGGCCTGATCTCTCAGGGCAACATGAGAGCACATGTAAAAGTGCCCAATGATTCAATTGTTGCTGCTTCTTCCAAGACCAGTGTATACGTGCAAAAACAGTGTGATATAGTTGGGACACTTTTTGACTAATGACTTCCAATTTTAGGTGTTGCAAAAAAATGTACTTCAACCTTAACTCAAAATCACAGGGCTTCCCTGTTGATTGTGATGTGTATGCCGAATATATAAACACTTCAGAAATGTAAAACATAAAATAGTTGCATTTCACAATGTGAGATTCACAACATATCAAATAGATAACAAAAACAGAGAGGGTGAAATGAAATGTATTTCAGGAGTGATTAAATTTCCTGACTCTTCAAGCCTCAGATTAAAACCTTGACACAGCCAAGCACACTGCTCGAGCTCCAGTAATAATTTGTTGTTAAATTACTTTCTTTAGGAGCCACATTAATTAAAGCTCAAACTACCTCCAAGCAAAAAGCAAATCCTAAGATCCTCAGTCATCAGCAGTAGTGGGTAGTAGATAGTAGTCAAAATGGCCATAATACTGACACCATCTAGAGGAACTAGACGGTAGATTCTGGTATAGTCCTGAAGCAGGAGGCATTTCTAGTGGTGGTGAATGTGTATATGTGGTAATGAAGAACTAGTCTTTCCTGGGACAGTCTGAAGAGTGGTATAACCACAGCAATTTTGTCAGCAATGTCATATGGGGTTTTGAGACTCAAATGTCTTGGGTGGTAGGACATTAATTAGCTAAGCTACAGAAGTTAGGATCTGAGATAATGCAGAGTACAAGTGTTGATAAGAACTCAGCCTACAATCATTGTACTCAGGTTATGTTAAACCAATTTGTCTATTGCAAAGACAGACAAGAGGCATACTGCAAAGCTATAGTAGGTATATCTGTTGAGAATATATCATATGAATATATATCATATCAGATTTCTTTGAAATCTTCAGTCTTGTAAATGCTAAAGGGAAGATTTATTTGCTTAGAGGCACAAGTTCACCTTCCAAATGCAAAACTAGGAATTACATTAAAAATTCAGAAAAATCTTTAGACTATTTGAGGCTAATTATCTACACAAAATAAAAGGGGCTTTTAGATTAATGACTCTAAATGACTTATACCTTACATAAAGCTTGGCTACTGAAGAAGTGCAGCCTGAAATCTGATATGAACAGAAAAGAAACAAAAGTGAAACTACACAAATATTGTACATTTTACTGCCCAGCAAGTCTACAGATATGGATATGTATTTCCCAAAGGCTTTTAGAGATCAAAGGCTTCTCACTTCCAGAAAGCATTATCCTGATGGTGACAAAATGTACTGACATTCTGACTCATTGCTCTTTAAACAATTAATCTAAAAAATGCAACACTTCAATTGTTGCTTAGATGAGGAACTTGAAGCTTAATCAGCCAACTTTTCACAGCTGGGTACAAGTGCTGCTACAAAAAATCTGTATACCCTTCATGCTTAGGAACAACTATTATTTGCCCTAAAAATAAAACTGATTATGTGTGCAGGGGGGACGGTCTCTGGATCCATGATAATTTAGTCTATGTGCAAATCCAGTGTATCATAGGAATAGCAGGTGCAGTCATACTTTCATAAGCAGAATCCATTATTCAGAGCATTCAAAATTTGGCTAGAACATTTTTAAATGGACTAATACAATAGAATAATATTTTGTGCATTCTTCTTTTGTGTGTGCATGTGTGTGATAAATAAATATATTTAATCCACCCACCCGATAATTTTTGTGAAATTCAAAGAAATTTGATAAATTGCCACGCAGATTTCATTGGACCAACTCAAAGTACATCACATACATAGCAATCAGCTCAAATTTACTGAAGATGTCTTCAGCAAATGTTTTTTAAACAGAAAGCATTTAAACTGTTTCTTTGTGATTCTTACTGATGTTGGTATTGTCTCTAATGAGACAAAGTGGCTTGTTACTTCCTGGCAAGGGCATTTATGTAAATGAGATTTTGATATAAAAGGTCCATCTTGGGAAGATTATCTTTAAGGAAGATAATTAAATAAAAAACATTTTCTCAATCTAAAAACCACTGGCAGCACACATGCTGCAGACTACATTTTAAGTGCTTCCCTTAGCTACACATAAAACACATCTACAGTGCCTTTGCCATACATAAGTACTAACACCTGTGTGAAGGGAGTGTGTAAAACACCAGTAAACCAGAATGATAATGTCTTACACTGACTTTGTATTGGAGTAAGTATCTATACAAGGAGAGAGGAAGGGTTAATTAATTCCACATATTGTTGTGACATTTACACCACTGTATTCTACTATTTTCAATTAATTTAGCATCTAAGTCTAGTGGAGAATATTTGGTAATTCACACATTGACTCCAGTGAGTCAAAGTAATGCTACTCAGGTACTCATGGGCTAGGGACAGACATTCCAAAAGCCTGAGCCTAAATTGATTCAATCTTTTCAAGTTAGTCTACCCTGGCTAGGCTGGAACCAGTTTGTAACTGGACATCCATTCGCTCTGGATTCAGGAAATTCATTTACATGCCTGCAGTGCCTCAGGCTAGAAGTTGGGGGCACTAGAGCAGCCCTTCCTTCCCTTCCACAGAGCTGAGCTGAGGGGGTGTGGCCAGGCCGTGGTAGGACATTGGGATTAGGGAGGTTCCCCCCCACCCCACCCCCCTGGTTAGCCCATCAGGGAATGTTAATCACCCCTAACTCACTGTTTATCACTCCATTAAGAAAACAGAGGGACATTACCAGATATCTGTTGATTCTGCCTTTGCCCCGTGTGCCACAAGGTAGCCACAAACTCATGGGGGCCTGGGGAGGCAGCAAGAAATAGGGGAAACAACATTTACCAGGGTGCCTGTTGGTGTAACTAGGAAAAATGGCCACAAACTGGAGAGAGCATATTTCATAGATTTCATAGACATTAGGGCTGGAAGGGACCTCGGGAGATCATCGAGTCCAGCCCCCTGCCCAAAGGGCAGGAAGTCAGCTGGGGTCATAGGATCCCAGCAAGATAAGCATCCAATTTACTCTTGAAGGTGTTCAATGTAGGTGCTTGAACCACCTCCACTGGCAGACTGTTCCAGACCTTGGGGGCTCGGACAGTAAAGAAATTCTTCCTTATGTCCAGCCTGAAACGGTCTTGCAGGACTTTGTGACCGTTCGACCTCGTCATCCCTTGGGGCGCTCTGGTGAACAAACGTTCCCCCAGATCCTGGTGGTCACCCCTGATAAACTTATAGGTGGCCATCAGATCACCCCTGAGCCTACGCTTTTCCAGGCTAAAGAGTCCCATGGCTCTCAGCCTGTCATTGTAAGATCTGTTTTCCTGACCACTGATCATGCGCGTGGCTCTCCTCTGGACTCTCTCAAGCTTCTCCACATCCTTTTTGAATTGTGGAGCCCAAAACTGGACACAGTACTCCAGCTGCGGCCTCACCAAGGCCGAATACAAGGGGAGAATGACGTCCCGGGATTTGCTCGAGAAGCATCTATGGATGCAAGCCAGCGTTTTGGTCACTTTACTAGCCGCAGCATCGCATTGGAGGCTCATGTTCATCTTGTGGTCAATGATGACCCCCAAGTCTCTTTCTT
Source organism: Crocodylus siamensis (assembly GCF_052110815.1). Lineage (NCBI taxonomy): Eukaryota > Metazoa > Chordata > Crocodylia > Crocodylidae > Crocodylus > Crocodylus siamensis. The sequence continues at coordinate 30,907,455 of NC_143404.1, read as the reverse complement.
CTGTAGTGCTATCCAATGTAGCACTGCCGAGCCTATAAGGAAGCTGCAGGTTTTTCCTCCCAAGGTTGAGAAACTTGCATTTTTCGGTGTTAAACACCATGAGGTTCTCGTCTGCCCATTTGCTGAGCATGTCCATGTCAGCCTGGATCACCCGCCTATCTTCTGGCGTGGATGCTTTGCCCCAAAGTTTGGTGTCATCAGCGAACTTGGCCAGTCCACTCCTGACTCCAATGTCCACATTGTTAATGAAGATGTTAAACAGGATGGGTCCCAGGACAGAGATTTGAGGGACCCCACTGGTCACAGGGCACCACGATGAGTGACTGCCATCGATTACAACCCTCTGGGTCCGACCACGGAGCCAGTTTCCCAGCCAGCGGATCGTGGTGGAGCCAAGGCCACAACCGGCCAGTTTGGCCAAGAGGTGATCATGGGATACCAGATCAAAAGCTTTTTTGAAGTCAAGATATATGACATCAATCTCTTCTCCCTCGTCCAGGTGATAGGTCACCTGGTCATAGAAGGAAATGAGATTGGTCAAACAAGACCTACCCGCAACAAACCCATGCTGGCTATCCCTTAGGATGTTAGCCTGGGCCAGTCCATCAAGGATGGCCTCCTTAATAAACTTTTCTAAGATCTTCCCCAGGATAGAAGTCAGGCTAATGGGCCTGTAGTTAGCCGGATCCACTCTCCTCCCTTTCTTGAAGATCGGCACCACATTGGCCTTCTTCCAGTCTTCAGGCACTACGCCAGAGCGCCAGGAGTTTTCAAAGATCTGTGCCAGGGGCTGGGCTATGACGCTGGAGCAAGCGTCCTCAGTTAGTTCCCGGGCGAACTCCTGGTCAAGGTCAGGACTTTGAGTCGGAGGTCTGTAGTAGACTCCCACCGTTGTGTCCCCTGTGCCGTATTCCCCACAATTTTTTACCCAGAGGGTCTCTAGCTGTCGATGCTGGTCGCCAACATCAGCTTGCAGGGACATGTAGCTTTCCTTCACATAGAGAGCTACACCCCCGCCCCTTTTGTCAACACGATCCATCCTGTACAGGGTATAGCCCTCTATACCCATGGTCCAGTGATGGGTGGAGTCCCACCAGGTCTCCGTTATCCCAATGACGTCATAGTTCTTTGCACTGAGCAGGAGGACAAGCTCCTCCTGCTTGTTACCCAGGCTCCTGGCATTAGTGTACAGGCAGGCAAGTGTCCCCTTGGGGGCTCTTGCCTTGCCCACAGATTGTGCCAGGGGTGGGGCAGGGGTGGGCTGCCTTAAGTGCCTTGGTCTGCTGGCTTTGCAAGGGTCACTCAGCAGGCCAGCAGTAGCAGTTGTCTCCCCATCCCCCAGCGGGCTTAGTTTAAAGCCTGGTGGAGCAGGTCAGCCAGCCTGGCTGAGAAGAGCCTCCTCCCCAGGGGAGAGAGGTGGAGGCCATCTCTTCCCAGCAGCTCACTGCCTCTCTCGCCAAAGAGCAGGCTGTGGTCATGGAAGCCAAAGTCTTCCCGATGACACCAGCTCAGCAGTCTTTGGTTCACTGCATGGATCCTCCTCTCCCTCCTCAGCCCATAGTCCGAGACTGGGAGGATTGATGAAAACACCACCTGAGCTCCCAGACCCCTAAGCCCCGCTCCCAACTCCCTGTAGCGCCTCATGACCTGGCTGGGGGTGCTCGGAGCCATGTCATTGGTGCCCACGTGAATAAGGAGCATGGGGTAGTGGTCTGTGGGCCGGAGGAGCTGTGGGATCCTCTCCGCAATGTCTCGGATGCGGGCCCCCGGGAAGCAGCAGACTTCCCGGGCTAAGGGGTCGGGGCGGCAGATTGCCCCGTCAGTGCCCCGGAGGATGGAGTCTCCCACAACAAACACCTTTCGCTTTGACTTGGGGAGAGTGGGGGCAGTAGCTGTGGTTGAGCCTGGGTTGCCTGCGGGAGCTGGCAACTGAGCAGGCTCTGCTGGGGCTGCAAGAGGTGCGAACCTGTTGCTAAGCTCCAGCGAGGGAGGGGCCTTGGTGTGGCAGGCCTTAGGGCCCTTGACCACCTTGGTCCATGCCCCTGACTGGGCAGAGTGGGAGGTCCCAGAGTCCTCCTTAGTTGTGGAGGGAGACGGTGCTCTACCCTGCAGCTCCCGGGAGAGAAGGGCCTGGCAGTAGGAGTCTATCTCTGAACCATAGCAAAAGGTTGAGTCTAGGGAGCCAGATAGTGCTTGAGCTACTGAACCAGCAGACAGGGCCGAGCCAGAAGCTCCAGAAGTCCTACATAGAGGAGCCCTGTTCCAGTGGACAGCCCCACCCCCCCACGAAGCCCACTGCAGGCGAGAGAGCAGCTTGGTGCAGAGGACGAGGGCCACCTTCCAGGCCTTGGAGCCGTGAGTTGGAGGGAAAAGAGGATTCCCACAGGGGAGGGGGAGTCCCCCACCCTAGTTAGTTAAGGGCTTCTGAAAGGGCAGGTCCCACTGAGAGGCCCCCCTAAAGCTACCAGCTTCTTTGTAGGGCTTGGAAAAGACAAAGGCATTGGGGTTTCCCCTTGGGATTAAGTTTATCTTTGGGGCTTTTGCGCCGTAAGTGGTGTGATGTCATGCCTTACATTTTGTGAACTCTCATGTTTCTAAATTAGTAGATAAGTAGAGTTCTAGAGCTCTGCTGGGACCCCCTGTTTCTATTATTTCACCTGTTGTTTACTTGTATTTATTTGTGGCTTATTTATTGTTCACCCCTACTTATCTATAATTTATCTGTTGGCTATCTATGTTTATTCTGGGGTTTATCTGTTTCAGATCAGATACTTACCTGTGACTTACCTGTATCTGGAGCACTGGTATAATGTTTTATGTCATTTATGTTACTGGTTTTGATATCTTATAAATATATATATTGTACATATGTTTATATCCATGTTCCTTTCCCTTGTTTTAAGTTAATGTAAATAAACTTGTATATAGTTAAGTCCCCTGGCTGTCCTGGCCTGGTTGTATAGGGATGGAGGGAAGCTGAGTGGTCTGCAGTCCCCCTCTTCCCGCCCCCCCCCCAGCACACCTGCCAGCTAACAATCCCTTTAGAGACTGGAGAAGCAGAGTATATACCCAAGTTACCTGGGCTATACTGCTACAGTAATAGCATAAAATGTGATAAAAGAATTAACAGTGTGTGCTGTACGTTGGATAGCTGTTAAATACCTGGTAATTTGCATAGTTTTATAGAGGTTAGGGTCAGAAGGGACCTATTAGATTATCAAGTCTGACCCCCTGCCCTAGGCAGGAATGAGTGCTGGGGTCAGATGACCCCAGCCAGGTGTCTGTCCAATCTCCTTTTAAATACCTCCAAGGAAGGGGACAGCATCACCTCCCTTGGAAGTGTATTCCATATTTTGGGAACCTTCACAGTAAAGAATCCTGATATCCAGACCTGAGTGTTGCAGTCTTCAGTCAGGTCCAGGGATGGGGGGGAACTCCTCTCCCCATCTCCTCAGGATAGGGGTATGACTTCACTCCTGTTGCTGCCTCCTGATTGGTGGATAGGCTCCACCAATCAAAAGAACAAGATTTCAAGCCTGGGACTCAACTCAAGCTCCAAAAGGCAAGCCTGCTACATGTGTGTAACATTTAAAGCTTTAACTCACTCCAGGTCTGAGAGTTAAATATACCAGTAAGTAAGTATAGAATCTATACTTTCCTGTTTTTCAGTTACTGGAACAGCATAGAATGATCACACTTAAGCACCAAAGTCTCCTTAGGTGCTTACTAGGCATCATAGGATTGGGTCCTACATGCATAAACAACTTTTAAAGAGAGACTTTAGAAGCCTAAGTCATGCATGTCGTTTCAAAATGTTATCCGGATTTTGAAATCTTGGCAGTGGAGTATTAATTTAGAACACAGCCCATTTCAATAAAAAAGCTAGTGTTCATTCTTAGCAGCAAAGAATTACATTTGATGTTTTCTGACTTACCAGGCAAGTCCTTCTCTTCATTGATAAGTGTTGCCCAAACAATGTGATATTAGGGAATCTTGGCACCCATGAAAAGAGTTCTTCCACTACTGTATGTTGTTTGCTGCATTCATTTCCACATTACATTGATTTCACTTCACAGTCCAAATGCTCTTTGTGTCCACATGATCTTTGTACATTCCTCAGAAACTCATTCCTTTATAATTCTTTAAAGAAACAGATTTTTTACTTCTACTTGTGACTCATGTCTGTAATACAAGGTACATTTTATGTGCATTTACATTGCACAAAGCTACAGATTTAACCTTGTTAGAGGCAACGAGCTGCTTCTGAAGGATGAACTTTTCTGCTGGGGAATCTTTATTTATACAAAATTACATGGAAAATGTTAATAAACATATGCCTGAAAGAATATTGTTATCAAGTACAGAATACCAAAATGCTATTTTTACTGGGAGGCCTAATCATGAGAATTTTGTTTTTTAAACATCAGTTGGAGAATTAAACATTAAAATACAGATCTGAGTATCAAAAACCAATGGGAGACTAGAACAAATTATCATCAGGACTTGGATTAGAGTAATTGATGTGTTCTGAAATGTATTTGTTGTTTACATGTGGACAGTATGCCCAGTGCTGTACTAAAAACAAAGGTACAGTTCCTGTTTCTAAGTTATAGGATAAGAGTAAAAAGTTATATAAAACACTCACACAGTGGGGATTCTAGAAGTTTATTTCTCCTTTCTTGTAAACTGAAAGAGTAATAAAATAATATGTGTAGCTTAATACTTATAAGCCTCATAAAAGAATTGCATTTTCAGAAGGGATTTGAACAGAGTATGAAAAACTGGGAAACAGGATAGCATTTCAAAAGTAGTTCTTTAATATTTTTAAAGGAAAACACTCTCTTATGAATCAGTACTTTGTAATTAATCACAAACAAAATCAATGAAAATAATTTTAAAAACACTGCTCTTTCTTATTTCTTAAAAATAAGAGGCTGAGAAAGCCCCTTTTGGGCTTTTCTATACTACAGCAGTAGTTGAACTTGCTGCTTTTGAGTAGGGTAGTGGACTTGGATGCATGGGGCATGCTCAAGCCTGTCCTTCCTGAGATCCACTGCTGACATGGTTTAGTCAAGTCTTAGGGTCAGTGTTTTTAAAGGCTCATTCTCAAAACACATAGTTGTTGTCATTTAAAAGTATTGTCATTTAAAAGCATTAACTCACTCCAGCTCTGTGGTGATTCACCACTCAATGGTGAAGCAGATAATGGATGCAGTAAAGGCTAGGGAATGATTAGCTAGGCAGAGAAAGGTTACAGTGGACAATAAGCTGACTATGGGCCAACAGTGTGCTCCTGTTGCAAAAATAATAATAATAATAAAAAAAATCTAACAATATAGTGGACTGTATTAACAGGGGTTTCACTTGCAAATCAAGGGAAGCAATTCTTCCATTGTAGTCAGCACTGGTAGGGCCTCACCTAGGGCACTGTCCAGTAGAGCTGTATAAAATGTCACCAGGTGTTTCATTCTGATGCTTTTTCAACTCATTTTGAGCTTGAAACAGTGAAATTGAAATGAAATGAAGAGCTTTGAAACAGCCTCAAAACGAAATGAGGGGAGTCAAAATGTTTTGAAACAAGTTTTGAACATGAAGCTGGGCTTGACCGCATGGAAACAAAAAGTAAGAAGAGGGTAGGGGAGAGGGGGGAAGGACACAGTGAGGGCATGCTTTAACACATGCTGGAGAAGAAGGTCCTGCAGGAGAAAAAAGAAAGACTGTTTGACTGCCTGAGATGCTGCAGATGCTACTGTGCTTCTCACTAAGTTATTATTTACCTGTTGTTATTTAAAGTGGTGGATGGGCTGTGGCTGTAGGGGAGAGGGAGACCTTATTGGGGCACACTAACGTGTCATGTAGAGGCCCCAGAACCAGTGAAGCGCCTTAAGACACACACTCAGTCACACATCATGTGTATTGCTTGTCAGCAGCTTGAGGTGCAGTTTCCCAGAAACTCATGTACCTATCTCCTTGAAAGCTGGCAGGCTTCATGGCCTCAGCAGAGGCTACCATACCTGCAGTTTTCACCTTGCTGCACCTTAATGCAGAAACCACTGAATCTATCTCCTTGAAACCTGGCAGGCTTCATGCCCTGAGAAAGGGCTACCATCCCTAATGTTTCCATTTAAATCTGCCAAAAAATAACAAAGTTATAGGCAGTTTTGTTCTTCCCCGTGATAGACTATGGGCAAAATGTTGAAACGACTTCAATGAAACAAAACGGAATTGTGGTTTTAAAATGAAACTCAAAATTAAACACTTCCATCAAAATGGCAAAACAGAAGTCAAAACAAAACGGTGCTGTTTCACACAGTCCTAATGTCCAGTTTGGGCCCCACACATCAAGAAGGAAGTGGACAGATTGGAACAGAGCAAAGCCAAGAAGCAAGTAGTCTTGGGTCAGGTTATCCAGACACTTCCTATTCCAGGTCAGAGTTTTGTATGTGGGAAGTGGATGGTCAGCTGGCTATAATTATGGAGCTATAGCCAAACTCCCTACACATCTCTTATCTAGATCTCACCAGGTAACTAGCTCTTACTAAGTAACTAGCTGTTCTCGCACTGAGGGACCATCTCAAGTCTCAACACTCTCCATCTCCTGTTAGGAAGTATCTCTAAATCATAACTTCTATCATTATAATACCCACAGTCCAAGAAAAAAAACCTCTTTGTACTGAAGTGACCCAGTATATAGGTCAGGATCTTCCATTACCACAAAGGGACTAAAGATGTTGCTTCAGGCAGTAAAAAGAAAATTTTATATATCTGAGGGAATTATTCAACAGCAAGCTGAAGCCTACATCCCATTAACTGCTAATTCCCCAGTGCAAGTGACCCTTTTAAGTATCAATCATTAAGACCAGGTACAGACATTCAAAAAACCTGAAGTGGAATTGATCTAAGTTACGTGGTTTTCTGTAAGCAGCATAGCTTAGATTAGGGTTGCCAACCTTCCAGGACTATCCTGGAGTCTCCAAGAATTACATATAAATCTCCAGGAGACTGCTGAGAGTCACCTGGGAGATAAATGATAGGGCATTCATTAAAATAAATATTAAATGTTGAATCCAATTTATACAGTAGTCCAGTGGGTTTTTAAAATGTAATAGTAATGTGCATTTGCCTTCCTTACATAATGACTCATTAATGTCATGTGATGAAACCTCCTGGAATAGATTCAGAGTTGGCTATGCTAGTTTAGATTGGTAGCAAACAGAGCACACATTCTCCCTTTGGTAGTGGGGAGGGATGGTGCAAATCTGAGACTGGGTTTCACCATTTTTAAACAAGTCTATGTGTGCTGGGTTGTATTATCACATGATAACACCCAGAATCTGATCTCCCATATTTCACCCAGTCATCTTAGGGCAGAAACAGAAGTGCAGCTCCTTGCTATAACTAAGAATGCTTTGCAGGAAGTGTTCTAAATTATAATAACCCCCCAGACCAAACAGAAGTTCACTGTTGGTTCCGGGTGGGGATGGGGTGGAATCTAGCTGCTGACTATGAGCCTCCAGCTACTTTCCCTTAACAATGGCCCCTCCTTCCTGCAAGCCAGTGCTGTTTTCAGAATGGGAGGGGGGAAAGGAAGCAGAGGGATCTCATTCTACAGGTTCCCTAACGAATCCTAGAGGGCAGCATGTGTGAATTGGAGCCCTCCCCACCTCAGGGAGGCTCCAGTACAACCATTCCACCCTCCAGTGGGGGTTTGAAAAACCCCAGACCAAAATCCGTCCACTCCCTTTCCCCACTCCCATTTGGAAAACAGCAACTGGCTGGGAGGCAGCACAGACACGAGTTACAAAAGACACTATGTTTTGAAATGTCTTCATCTGAACCCTCATTGGACGAGGGTGCAGATTTTGACCCAATTTTCCATTTTTGAAGTGGTCTACAGCTGTGTACTGGTGTTTGGTCATGGCTATAGACTACTTTCTGTGGTCAGATTGGGCAAAACTCGTCACTTCTGTCTGCACACTTACTGTTATGTTTAAATCCCTAGGGTCAAATTCATTATGACAACCATAGCTTTGTGAAGGGCCATGCAATACCAGACACTCTATGAGTAAAAGGAATTCAAGAGGCAGATTCAGGCAAAATTCTGAAGTCCCTCAATCTCTAAGATCTCAGTCACTAAGATCAAACCACCAAATAGTAATAAAATTAGCAGACATAGGAGGACCTATATTTATCTTTAACCATGACGACTACATAAAAGAAGCCAATAGACAACTCTCTGACACTATCTACTATAAAAAGATCCCACTCCCCTTTTCTCCTCAAAACTCAAAACCACCATCACATCATTTCCATCAGAAATACAAGAAAAACTTCAGACCCTGATCCCTCCCCTACCCAATACAGGGACTATTTACCTGATCCCTAAAATCCAAAAACAAGGAAACCCCAGCATACCTATCATTTCAAACCATGGAACCCTAATGGAAGAAACACCAGGTTTCATTGAATCCATCTTAAAACCACTCATCACCGAAAGACTGGGTTTCATTCAAGACACAACTGACTTCCTGCAAAAACTCAAAAACATAGACCGTCTTCCCAGAAATACCCTCCTAACCACCATGGATGTCACTAGCTTATACACCAACATCCCATACCAGGATGGCATCCAAGCCTGACTCACATATCTACAAGAATGAGATTACAACTCAGAATATAAACCTAAGGATATCACTGAACTCATATACTTCATCCTCACACAAAACAACCACCACTTTCTCCAGACCCTGGGGACAGCTATGGGCACCAAAATGCCCCCAAAATAAGCCAAACTTTTTATAGCCCACCTAGAGGAAGGCTTCCTTTAAAAATGCACCATCTAACCTTTACCATACCTGAGATACACAGATGAAGTTTTCATCATTTGGACCCAAACCCTGCAGTCTCTGATTGATTTCCACCAAAAATTCAGCAATTATCACCTCTCTATAAGACTATCACTTGAATACTCTAACACCAGCATTTCCTTTTTGGAAACCATGATCAATATGCAAGATGGTAAAATTCAAACCACCATATATAAGAAAACCATGGACCAAAATACACATCTACATAGAACCAGCAATCACCCTAAACACACCAAGAAAGCTATAATTTACAGCCAAGCTCTCCGATACCACTGAATTTGCAGCAAGGAGAATACCCGTGATCGCCACCTCACAAATCCCAAAATGGCCTTCAGCCAACAAGGACACTCCTCCAGAAAGATAGATTGATCACACTTTTGAAAGAGCCACCTGGATACCATGTGAAGATCTGCTGCAGTACAAAAAGAAAACCCCAACAAATTGCACACTATTAGTTATAACATATCACTCTTCCCTGGAACCTACAAGGAAAATCTTCAAACAACTGCAACCCATACTAGAAGAAGATCCCATTCTTAAAGAGATATTTCCAGAATCACCCATCCTAGCCTTTAAACAAGCAGTGAACCTCTCTAACCTCATCACCAAAAGCGAATTCCCTATGACCCAAACCACACCCAATGGATCCAGACCATGCCAGGACAAGAAAAACAAAACTTGCAAACACATCTTCACCACCTCCACAATAACTACACCCCACCATCATCACTATTCCTGGATCTGACACCTATACCTCCAGAAACATTATATATCTCATCCAGGGCACCAAATGCTCTGATGGAAAATATGTAGGAAAAGCCAAACACCAAATGCACACCAGAATGAACACACACCAAAATTCTATCAAAGACAATACCCAACTACCCGTGTGGACACACTTCTCACAGGACAATCAATCCCTCTCCAACCTCTCAGCTGTAATCCTCAAAGAGAACTTACAAAACACCTTTTGTAGACAAGCCTATGAACTTCACTTCATAAATCTACTGGATACAAAAAATCATAGACTCAATATAGACACTGGATTTATGACACATTACAACCGGCCTGAAATCTGATTCACCATGTACCTGCCTGACCTGATCTCTTACATTCTTCTTTCCCCCACCTTTTCTCTCCTCCCCTACTTTTCTGTCCTTTGTTTTCCTGATTTCCAACTATTTCCTTTTTCACTGAGAGCTTCTTTTTTACCGTGTATTATTATCACTGTAATGTTTCCCTTTGGCCTTCCCCCTCTGCTTTCTTCCCCCTCCCCTCCCTGTTTTACCTTTTGTTTTTCTAATTTCTACATATTAATATTTTCACTGACATCCTGCCACACTTTTACTTTCTCTCATTCCTTGGAATTTCAGACCATCAGAGACTCTCTATGCCTGAAGAAGGGTGACTGTGCCCAAAAGCTTACCTAGAACTTTCTTCCAGCTACTCAGTTGGTCTAATAAAAGATATCACATCTACTGAAGTCCCTCAAGAAACTTTATCATCCAGGGAGGGGGTGATATGTATACTTACCTCTATATCTGGCCAAATGCAAGATGCACAAGCACTGCATTATTTTGCCAGTTTGTTTTGGATTTTTCTCTGAAGGGAAATAGAAGACTATTTGTCCTCTTCTTCAATTTTCATGTCTTCTCAAGTGGTCAAGCCCTGGACTCTAAAGACTCGAAGAGGATGATCTCATTTTTAAATACAATGTTGTGAATTGCTCTTTTAACACTATTTCCTCACAGGGCTCTTTTAGCAGAAGAACCCTAGGAAAGTGAAACAATCTGCAATGTGGATGATGTTCCTGAAGCAAGAAGTTGAAATGAAAAAAAGCCAATATAGTATGACTGAAAGGTACTGGAGTGACAGCCCCAGCACACAGAGATGTCCTCTGGCTTTTTTCTAAAGACAACCAAGCACACAGCAAGTGATACAGTCTCCCCCACATTACCCTCTAATATAGCTGAACTCAGCCATCACAAAGGAGAAGAGAACAGTTCAGGCTCCTGTCTTTGACTTCTCTACTGACCATGCCAATAAGACTGCTAAATGCAGTGTGAAAATCCTCTTTCTACATGAAACTGAATTGAAATGACATTTTTTATAAAGTAGTTAATCAGAAAGAAGATGGAAATTCTCTGGAATATATTTATACTATCTACTTAGTAGGGAAAGTCTCCAAAACTTAAATTTGATTCCTTTGGAATGAAAATATGCTAACTTTCTCTCAAGATAAGAAAAACTCAACAGGTGATAAAGCACACTATATTGACTCACAACTATAAGCAACTCAAGTATGATGGTAGCCAGTAGGAACTCTGCCACTCAAGTGAGTTGAAAATCTAGAGATGAAAACTGAGCTATCTGAATTATTTATAAAAATCTCTTTCTTTTTCAGTGAGCTATGACACTCAAAGGACTAAGTAAAAATGCATTCTAACAGCAAGATTATTACGTGTCTGCAGCACATGTATTTTCCACTGAAGGATCATTCCAAATTCACATCCAATGCACAATAATTATTAGGAGTCAGCATGCTCACCAGATTAATTGTAATAGCCAGAGGGGAAAGAATGACTCACTGCTGGTTCATAAAATCATCATTGTTGACAAAATATGAAAGCCTTCAGTCAAATACAAGTGAATCTCTTGAAATAGGTTACTGCTCTGAACATCATTTCCAACCATGTCCTTTTGAGGGCAAATGTCATTCTCTCTCCCTCAAGTAGGTAAATCCCGCTGCTCCCCCCATCCTATAATAAAAGAGGAATTAGACCCAATGTACAACCACAAATCCAAATCCAAATGGGGCTCTTAAATAATTCAATATCAGAGTCAGATGCACTAAAAATATTTACCATGAGTACACCCACCCATAGCATGCCTTGCTAGCTAACAAGTAATAGAACGTGTTTTCAGTCCTGCTGTACAATGAAAAAGGACATGATCCTTTTAAGAGAGTACATTTCTAGGCATGTGCATATAAGATGCACACATCTTTAAAATAAGTCTAAAAAATAAGGGTTAAATGCTGCTCTTGTTCCCTGGGTTTAAGCTTTATATTCGCTTTGATCAATGGCACTTTCCTTTTCTGATTTCTTTTATCACAATTAAATTATTATAAATGCCAGAAAGAAATGTTATGTAGCCAGTGTTTCCCATGATTATCTTCAGAAAGTGTCTCACTTACAATGAGCATGATGCCCAGGGAGCCACAACGCTCAAGTTAGGTGCTCTGGGCTTTTGCATTGCTTTGGAATATAGGTTAAGATATTTTGCAACTGATAGCACAACTTCAGGGAAGAGTATTTTCAGGAATAACACACAACTTCAGCTCTCAAAGGTGTATAAATTAGGCCAGTTCTAGAAACACACATTACCCTTGCCTTCACTGAGCATTTTTTCTGCTAATGAATCTCCACAAGAACTCAGTATAAGTATTAAAAGTTGATGGCGGGCTATTAGAAAAAAGGTTGAATATGTCTATACTCTGAGGCCACTAGACCTTGCATCTGGAATGTCTAAAGGTGTTCTCTTATGTGAGTGGAAATTAAGATTTTTGCTGAAGAAATTGAGACCCTTGTGATTTTTATTCACGGCATGTCTTAGAACTTGTACATTTAAATTGCTTACCATTGAAGACTTGACTGTCAGCATAATAACGAACATTATTTTGTATTCACTGGAGACTATAGACCGACTCACTGGTTAACAGTAGCAGATCAGGTCATAAATAGGTAACTCAACACAGAATATTCTGAGCAAAAGCTTATTTAAAGAGAAGGGACTAATTTCAAAATGAATTACTTAAAGAATTTGTGCTGGCAAACAACACATTTCCTCTAAGTAGTAAGTTTCACACCCTTGTATTTTTACATTTGACATATATTGTGTCAACCCAAGTTTAGAGAGGAATCATAGCTGGCAGCTTTTCAATGTTTTAGGCAGGTGGTGTCCCAGTTCATGGGCTGAATCAGGAGCAGAGGGTCAGCCCAGATCTGACCATGGCAGATCTGGAGTGTGAAGCTGCACTGTCTGGCCGATGGAGCTGGAATTAATGAATAATTAATTTCTGGGCCTGTCAGAGTTTTATAAATTGCTGCTCCTCCCCCTGCCAGATGTCTGGGCCTACGGGCTGCCCTGGGGACCAGATGACACATCTCCATACTCAGGATCCAGCCTGTAAGGCTCCTCACAAGTCCAGAACTTTGGCAGCCGCATTAATACCATTAGCTAGCTTATCTCAATTACCTGTAATTTGAAGGAACTGATCAATCATACTCTATTGAAAAAGGGGCTAAGCTATGGGTTTTAAAAAGCCAAAGCAACAGGGGAGCTTAAATAGTCTCATTTTAGAGAATTCAAGCTGGGAATAAAATTAATGAGGGGTTTGGATTTAAAGAAGAGATTGTTCAAGTCCTGAGAAAACTAAGATGGTTAGTAGATAAAATAGGAAAAGTACAGTGAAAAGTAATGTTCTAAATACCAATACAACTCCTGGGAGAAATTATGCCTAGTGGTCACCAGTGAAATACCCTCACTATTAGAATCTAACTACTGTTACTATGGGGGGGGGGATGCAGTGCTGAGAAAGTAAGTCTATTGCTATAAAATAATTTAAATTAACAACGATTTACTTCATTCAAAAACACTGTTTCAGTTGCACAGTGATTCATCCAGAATTTTAAAAGGAATGTTACTATGAGGACTTCCAAAAATGAAGGATGCATAACATAAAAAGAATATATTCAATGTTCATTCAAGGCACCCAGATACATGTAGAGGAGCATGAATGGGCCTTGTATCTTTCACTTCTAGCACCAGGCCACCATTGCAATGCAATCAAGGCAGGTAGTAACAAACTTTTTTTAAACGATCTTCTACTGACCAACGTGAAATGATACGGTGGTCTCATTTCCGTTTGTTGTGGACAAGTGTCCCCCATATGAATGCAGCAGTTGATAGAGGCCCTAACAGGCAGCCCAACACTTCTTTTCTGTGGCTCTGAGCAGTAGTTCTACCCCAGCTTATAAACTAGCTGGCTGCTGTTAATGGCCTCCTGACTGGCTGCTGGGGAAGAGATCCACCTGTGGCAGCTGACTGCAAGCTAGCCAACAGTTCTTCCACAATTCTGTGGTAAGCCTCTCTGAATCCTGTATTTCTGGTTCTCTAACTTCTGACCCTGCTCAGCTTTTTTCCCTTGGCTTTCTGGATATTCCTTTTGGATCCTGTAACTTGGTCTTGGATTCTTAGTTCAGTCAAAGACTTGCATTGCGTCCCCCTGATGTACCTGACCTCCAGCTCATCCTAACTTTGGCACCAGCTTCTGATTCTCAGACCTTGTCTTAGCTTGTCTTGGACTCTGCCCTTGGATTTCCCTTTGGGTCTGGTAATTTGGTCTCTGATTCCTGACTCCTGATTCAGCCTGTGGTTTGGTTCCTGTCCTCCCTGGTGGCTTAACCACTAGGCAAGACTGCTCATGACCTACTTCTTACACTCAGCAGAAAAGAAAAACTCAAAAGTGTATCATGGAATGCATGTCCCATCCAAAGAAGATGGAACAGTTCCTTTTTCATTCTGCTGAGGTGTATTAGTGTGAAACAAGTTGGAATAACCACTGTCCAAGCTTCAAATCTGTGTGTGTAACAGAGGGCCAACTCAGGGCTGGGTCTCAACCTCAGCCCACCCACCTGTGTCTGGGGCAGTCTGCCCATTCTCTCCTACCACAATTTACTGGTCTAATGAACTGATGTTAAATGAGGGATGCTGCCCATTTTAATGCCCCAATGCCAGGGGGTGCTGTATGTGGCTCTGTATCACCCTTACACCTTGTCCCACGCCTCACAGATGGCATTATAAGTTCTTAACCACTCTAGCCCACACTGGGCCCCATAACATTGTAGTCTAGACTCCAACTAGATTCCTCCTAATCAGGTGGTCTACTCTGCCCATATTCTGGGCTGTCAAGCTCCCTAAACCCTTCTCCCTCTCAGCACTGGCCCCCTCTCTGGGACCTTTGGCCACACAGGCCCTGGCCCTGCCTTTAGGCCAGTCAGAACCCCTGGCCTCGTCTCGCACTGTATCATACAAATAATACTGATTTTCCAGAAACAAAGTTTCTCTGACAATATCCTTTACCAGAAGAATCTCTTCTTCTTTTGTATGGCTGACTCGGACCAACAATTATAATAAAACTAGCAATTTATGTGTTAAAAATGACAGTGGCGGGGGGGAAGAGCCCAGCGTTCAGTTCCTGCACCCCTGTCCCCACCCAAGCTAGTCCTTCAGGCCTGACCCTGTCCCCTCCATGGGTTTGCCGCTTCCCCCCCTTTCCTCTCCTAAGCTGCAGGTTCAGCTCTGTTGGCCCTCCTGCAGCAGAGGCCCTGCCCCACTTTGTGTCCCCCCACACTCACCCCCACTGCTTTGGGGAGGCAGTTCCCTCCACCCCCCGCTGTTTCCCCCAGCTCTGTGGCCAGGCCTGCACCCGCCCCCACACCTGCTGCTTTGGACCTGGGTCTGTTCCCTGCCCACCCCCCACAGCTTTGGGTTCATGCCCGTGCCACCACTGCCATGGGCCCAGCACTGGTGGTGGGTGCAGGCCTGGCAGTGGTGGCAGTGGGCCCAGTGCC
Organism: Crocodylus siamensis; assembly: GCF_052110815.1. Classification (NCBI taxonomy): domain Eukaryota; kingdom Metazoa; phylum Chordata; order Crocodylia; family Crocodylidae; genus Crocodylus; species Crocodylus siamensis. The sequence continues at coordinate 30,891,953 of NC_143404.1, read as the reverse complement.
AGGCCTAGTAGCAGGTGCAGGCTCAGTGCCAGCCATGGGCATAGGCCCAGCAGGCTGGCTGTGGGCGTGGGCCTGGTGGAACAGCTGTGGGCATTGGGTGGCAGCTGTGAGGTAGTGTCTATGGCTACCAGTAACCACCTCCTCCCCTCCCCCCCATCTCCAGTCCCCGCCATCCCCCTTTGCCTCCAAGGAGTAGGGAGAGGAGCCAGGCCAGCCTTAGTCCCCACTGTCATGTCAGTGCTTGGCTGTCTGTCCTGTCCATTTAGACCACCTTGGCAGCCAATCAGAGCACAAATAAAGCATTATGGACAGACAGACAGACAGACTATGGCTTTTACAATATTAGAATGAATAGACTGAGAACATAAATACACCCACTTCCTTCCTAGTATGAAAGATTAATGAATTTTATTGTATATTGCAGAACTTGTTCACCATTTTTTATGTGTATGGGGCCCTTATTACACAATATAGTATATTACCACGCTGGGGATATCTCCTGCTTTAACATTTGATATCACAGAAATAGGAGACCAAATGTATCCCTGTGTAGCTCTACTTGAGCCTACAGAGTTACATAATTTATCTCCAAGGGGATTTTAGGAAATCTTCAACTGTCTTCAATACCCGGTTGGGCCAATCTGATATGAAATTCTTCCTTTTATTATTAGTCTTATTATTAGAGTTGAAGGCTGATGCCAGCTGTAACAACAACTTCACAGAGCTATTTCACAGGATTTTTAAACAGAATAAAGTGTGAAAAATTGCATGCAATAGAGATGGTTGCTTAATTCCTTGTGAAAAATTGATCAGTTTTTTGTTATTTGTGTATAAATGACAACTGTACTGAGTCAATCCTTATGCAGGGACTGCAGAGAAATCTTTATAAATATTTTTGTGCAGTGTCTTCATGAGGCATATATTTAACTAGTATCAAGAGGAATTATACACAAGCTTAACTCCAATGTTGTCTGAGATCTCAGTACGAAAAAGGTTCAGTACTTTCATCTGGTTTTAAGATAGACATAGCAGTGAGCTTGGCAGTTACTTACATGCTTCAGCCCTGATTTTGCAGCTCTTGCTCAATCGAGTTTGCAGATAGGTGTAAGTATATTTGTTGGAACAGGTCTTTGGGGCTTTAATCTCCCTCTTTTAAATGGTAAGGTATGGGAGGTAAAATACAAATACTAGGTACAGCAGGCTCTGAGGCACAGAAAAAAGGGGAGCCCAAAGCATGAATATGTCCTCTTCAAGAGGCCTAAAGAAATATGTATGGAGGAAGAGTAGGTGTTTGCTTTTGTTTTTTAAATGTGCTCATTATTTATCTATCTAGCAGATGTGATGTTGGCGGTAGAACTCCCCTTGCATTTAATGAGAGCAGAGATAACACCCACCAGGTAATGGAGGTCTGTAGGTTAAACAGCATTTGGTTGGATGTGGGAGTAGACTGCCATACCATATAGCATCTACACCACCAAAGGCTAAAAACTGCCTTCACTTCATGCACCCTACTGCTTCTGAATCAGAAGGGATAAGTAGGCCCAAATAGAAGTGGAGTCAAAGTAAATAAAGAGCTTGGCTATGCTAATGTACAAACCTGGAAGATACATTGGATTTCCATTAGCTCTGTTGAGTACAGCAGAAACAAACATCGCCTTTGAGACTGCATTATTGTTAACTGATTATGAGAAATACTCCAGTATTTTATCCCAGATGTATAAGTTCAACTAATAAAGTAGATAATGAAATTGACTGTGCATCAATTTATCTGAAGCCTACAAAGACACTATTGGAAGAGATGTACCAATGTTCCAGTCTGGCTTGGCATACATTGTAGCTATTAAATGAAAGTTAAATGCTTTCAAAATGAATATTCGCTGTCTCATCTTATTATATCATTGAAAGCACAATGGCCCATCACTTGCAGCATGGCTCTTAATGGCTAATCAGTATAAGGGAAATACACAAATTAAACTTTTGCCTGGCATGTCCACATTACTGGCAGAAGGTTGTATTACCTACACCTCTTTTTTAACCTGACTACCTTTTGTCTCATGATAAGGACAACTCTCAAGCTATTTCTTTGGCACTTACATGGCAGACATTTCTGGTCTTCTCAGAATACTTATACAATTCTCTTCAAATTATCAAATTGAGTATTTGGAAAATCACAGAAGTTCTGTTCAGTTTGGTTAAACATTTCAGTGCCTCTCTGGCCTCCAAGTGAATGATCAAATAAATGGAACAGGGCTCCGCTGTTCGTTTACAGAAATTAGGTATACCAGATGTCTGTTGTGCACTTAGCTGAAAATAGTCAAAGATTATTTGATCATTGCTGAAGTCTGGTTACTGAAATACCTCGGTAAATTACTAAAAGATGAATCGACAGAAACAAAGGAACTTATTGAAAAAAATAAACCTTAATATCCCAATTCAGGGTGAAAATGAGATTTGTGGTCCTGTTATAAAAAGAGGTTTTCCCTTAAATTATGGGGAACTACAATACGCTTTTTCCTAGATACCATCTTACAAATAATACATGCTCTTTTTGGGGGGTGGGAGGGTTCCAAAAAGAAAAAGTTTCTTCGAACAACTGATAAGGCTGTTCAACTGAACAACTGAAGGGATTGACAAAAGAAAGACTTAAAGATCCAGGTTGCAATTTTCAAAAGAGTTTAGGGGAGGTACATGTTTAATTTAATCTGAGAAGAATATGGGCATCTAACTCCCTTTGAAAATTTCAGCTATAATTATTGTATATACTGGAGATTCACCTGCCTTCAAATACAGTGTTTGAAGTTCCAAAAATGAAGGAGTGGGAAGAATTATTCAGCATGGCAGAAAGGTTATGACTAAGAATAACAAAATGCAATTAAAAGTAGAAACATGTATTAGGAATAGTTTATAATGAGATCTTTGAGCAGTGTGGACTCCAAAAAGAACAGGGGGTATAGCTGCAGGGCAGGGTGGGGGGAGGCATGCACCATGAAGGAGGGGGACGGGTGGCAAGGGGCAAGATGCATGGGGAGGGTAAAGGTTGGGGGTCAGGTTGCTTGACTCCCATGCTGCATGTCCCCACTACTGCTGCTTTCCCCTTTGCAGATGCAGGAGAGAGTAATGTAAGATAACCCCTCCATAATTAGAGTCTATACATGGTAAATTATAACAAATTTATAAATTTTCACGAGTAGTCTCTAACTATTGTGGGATTGTCTTGGATTCTGGTAAATAAGTTAATTAAAACTGTCCTTATTCAGAGGCTTACATTATGCAGTATTTGAATACTGTGTTGAATATTTCAGAGAATATTCATGAATCAAAAGCTTCACAGTTTTGCACAAATTAATATTCATCCAAACTTCACACAGAAGAGTGTATTATTGATCATTTGAGTCTAAAATTTCAGCAATCCCAGGACTGAATAGAAACAATAATATAATGATGCAATCACATACACCAAGTAGTCAAAGTAAGCATCTTTAGGCTGAGACTATCTGTTCAGTGAACACTTTTGTTTATCAGATGAATTTGTGGGAAACAGGATTGGTTCATAATCTATTAGTGAACTGAAGAAAGTGGATACATTTGTAATAAAATACTTGAAGCCTCTCAATTTTGATACATCATTTGAGAAGTTCTTGTATTGTATTTCTCTGTAACAGAGAGCCTGGAACTCTCTGTTACTTTACGAGACCAAGAGCCCAGGGAGAGCCCCAGGTCGGGGAAGACTGTGAGGGAGAAAGCTGCAGGACAAATGGCCCAGGGAAGCAGGGACTATGAGTACTTATTGAAGAGCATCTAGCTCTGCAGTAAGCACTCATAGTCCCTGCTCCCCTGGGCCAGCTGTCCTGCAGCTAGCACTGCAGTACCACAATACAACAATGCCTGCATGAACAGTAGGAAGTAGGGTTGTGTGAATCTTTGGTCACTGATTTGATTTGGTGGAAATTTGGCCCAATTCAGTGGCTGAATCTCCAAATCCAAATTTAATCTCTCCCAATCGAATTGGAAACCTCCAAATTGATTCGGAAAGATTCGGAAACAGGGGTGATGCGTAGGGGGTACATGGGGGTGCACATGCAGCCCCTGAGAATGCCAGTTCACCCCATGTCAGGCCACGCTCCCAGTTTAGCCAGCAGGCAGGGGGACAGGCAGAAGCACAAGTACCACCCCCATGAGTGCCTGCCGGGGAGCAGGGCCTCCAGCAAAAGTGGCTGTGCCACTTCCGGAAATGGCCGTAGGAATTCCATGTTTATGGTGAGATCAGCCACCAGGGGGCTTTTTCCCTGCCCCCCAGGTCAGTGGGATCAGCCGCCGGGGGACCCCTGACTCAAGAGGCACCAGACACCCATGTTCAGAAAGATTCAACAATTTGGCCATAGACACAGCTTTATATGTTTTTTCTACATACCTCAATGTAACAGGCAGCTCGTGAATGTTGAGATGCTGGCACAGGTGGAGTGTCCCACAGGAGCGGGGCTGGGGTGGTTCCCAGCATGCTCAGCAGCAGACCCAGAAGTGCATCATCCAGTCCACTTCAGGGTTTGCTGGGAAGCACACAGGGGACCACCTTGTGCCCCCCAGCTTGGCAACTAGTGCCTCCTGGGTTGGGGGCAACTGGGGTCCCCCCACAGCCAATCGCTGAGCCAGGGGGCCATGGGGGCCTCCCAGCACACTTGGCGGTGGACCCAGAAGTAGGCCAGAAGTACTTCCAGTCCACTTCCGGGTTCACCGCCAAGCACACACTTCCACCCCCCCAGTAGGAAGCTAGAAGAACTGAAGCTTGCTCTGGGACCCTTAGGCAGCTTCCCATCCTATAAGACAATTACATCTAAGGTGTGGGGAGAGCATCTTAGAGCTGGAGCTAGGCAGGGGTTGCGTGGCCACCAGGGGCCACCCTTGGAACATGAACCTGCTACACTCACCAAATACTTGGCCTATTTATTTAATTCAGAATGAAATATTTTAATTTTCACAGCCTAGGTGTGAATAGACAAGCTTTTTTTTTTAAAGACACAGAAGCTAAAATGAAATGTATTCAGAGAAAGACAAAGGAGAAAATGCAGAACTGTTTTGAGAGGCTGTCTTCATTTTGAAAATCTTTTCTCTTTCATGGGAACAAAATGCTATTTATTCACTATTCAAGCAACTGTGGTGTTTGTATAGCCATACAAAGGGTGACAGGTTTCCTGGAATATAGACATTTTGTACTTACTAAATAGAACAAGACCATGAACCTAGTGCAACTTGTTCAAGTCTATACTGGGGATTAAAATTGTGTCAAGCAAGGAAGTGAAACTGTAAGGCTGTGCATAAAAAGGGAGGCATTACTTGCCAGGAAAACAAAATCATCTAACAATTTTTCTCTGCTTAGGGGATTTGTTCATGCCTGTACCATGCCTGCAAATAAACATGCAGAAACAAAGATACTTATTGCAAAGGATGCACCATGGACTGACCGGTCATGGATGTTAGTGTCTAGGCTCATTTGTAGACAGTAAACTTGTTCAAACTTTTTGTCACTAAGAACTAAAGCCTGTGGTCTCTTTCTTGTAACAGTGTGGTCAGTGGGGGCATACATAGCATCACATTCAGCATCCTGACAGTATGACAGATCATCCAAACTGATGTGACTGGTAACATCTAACGCCCAAACAATGCTAATAGAATCAAATAACAATACTGATGTAGTCCTCCCTGAGAACACTGGTGACTCGCTAGGGTTCAGAGTATTTCACAGTGCAGAAGGACTGGACTCATTGAATTTGCAATGACTTGCTCAGGCCTTCTGAGGACTCATCCTCTAAGTGTAATACATGACAGACTTCACTCAAATACTGTAAGATATTTGGGATAATGAAGATGTAGTGGAAGACAAGGTTAGAGAAACACATGGCAAAGAGGAGATGGTTATGTAAATGACCATATTTGAGGTGAAAGCAAAAGTAAGACTGCTTACCATCCCAAAAAACAGGAGGCCCAGGTAATCTCCACCCCAAAGGAAAAAAAATTACGTATGAACAAGCAACTCCTTTAGAACCAATTTTCATTGAATTGTCAACTCAGGGCTAGTAGCTTATGACTGGATGATAGCAAATGTACAGTCTGTTTCTAAAAAGGGTGGTGGCAATGACTGAGGCTATTATAGACCTATTAGCTTGATTTCAGTAAGATGGAAAGTTTTAAACAGATATTGAGGGAAAGAACAGTTAAAATATAGAACAAAACAGGAGAAACCTAATAAGGTAAGTAAGATTATGTCACATTAATTTCATATCCTTCTATGACAAGATAACTGGTTTATCAGATAAGGGCAGTACAGTGGATTTAATTTATCTAATTTTAAACACAGCTTCTGATACTATGCCTCATGGGAAAACATCAGCCAAATGGGAGAGGAAAGGGGTCAATACTACAATCAAGAGATAGATAAGGAGTTGGCTTATAGGGATAATTGAAGTAGGTTATGTTGGAGAATGAATTATCTGACTAGATACTGAAGAATGAGTCCTTGTGCTTCAAGGCTTCTGTTGGCTGCCTTTAGGGCCTAAGAATTTCCCTCCTTCGCAAATATGAGTGGTTTCTGGGTTTTTGGAAGTTTATACCTTCCAGAACTTAGAAAGGTTTTTGGTTAGGGGGTCTTGCTCTTCTGCTCAGCATCATAATAAATACCAAATTGGGGGTCTGTCTGGAAAATTCTCTCTACAGGTCAGACTGAAAAGGATTGGAGCAGTTTTTGCTTCCCTCTGTAGCATTAAGCATGGTAATCTTCTGTGGACCCTCTCAGTATATATCAGCCCATTAATTCCCTCCCACAGAAGAAGCAGAACACTGGCAGCCACTCCTTGTGCCTCTGACAACCTCTGACACTGCTGATGAAACCGAGGAGAAATTCTATGCCAGCCTTGACCAAGTCCTTTTTGGGTTTCTGGAGGGACACAGCATTATTCTTCTCTGAATTTTCAATGCCAGAGTTGGAAGAGACTCGAATCTCTGAAACAAAATCATTAGCAAGAAGGAGTAGGAAAGGTCAACTCCAACAGCTCCCTTCTCTTGACCAAATGCAGAACATGGACTCAGTATTACCAACAACCTGTTCTGCCAGCAACACAGGCACAAGACATCATGGCAACACTCGTGATTTAACCATTAGCACCTGATTGACTACATCATTGTTTGTGCCTTGGATGAAAGGATGTCCACATCACCCAAACTTTGCTAGGAGCTGACAACTGCTGGACCAATCACTGATTTATCCAATCCGTTATGTAACTCAAACTGTCTACTAAACAATGGCTTCAGCAGAAGCAATACTGAAGGAAGATCAACATCAAAGGACTCAAGGGCCCAAGCAAGCAAGACTTCTTCAAGTCCACCATCATCAATGCCTGTAAGGAGACACTTGGATTCTTTACCATGAAACATCAAGCCTGAGTTGATGAGAATGAGCAGGAAATCCAAGAGTTATCAGCTGCCAAGCACAAAAGGCCTTGTGCTTGCAGAATGACATCAAGTCCACGGAAAAGAAACTGAATCTCTAACAAGACAAGGCACAGGTCCAAAGGGGGCCCCATGATATGAAGAACAGATGATGGGAAGGCAAAGCAAAGAAGATTCAATATCTTGCTGATGTCAACAATATGTGCTGTTTTTTAAACAGCAGCAAGGCCATCTACAATCCAAACACTCAGGGACCAACCCCCTTGAGACCTAAAGATGGAGGAAACCTGATCAAGGAAAAGTGAGCCATCAACCCCAACTGGAAAGAGCATTTTGAAGACATTCTCAATTGAGACTCTGTTGTTGACAAGAATGTTCTCAATTCCATCCTTCAACATCCAGCAGAGACGATCTTGGAATCCCTCCAACCCTTGACAAAATGATGAAAGCCATCAAGCAGATGAAAAATGACAAGGCATCTGGAACAGATGGAATACCTGCCAAAATCTTCAAGCAGAGGGAAGAGGAGCTCACATCACAGTTCCATCTCCTCATTTTAAGGATCTGGAATGATGAGGAAATCCCAGATGACCTCAAGGACACCATGATCATGACAAATTTCAAAAAAGAAGACAAGTCCAACTGTGGAAACTGCAGAGGGATCACCTTGATGTCTACTACAGGAAAGATCATTGTGAGAACTTTCCTGAATCATCTTCTTCCACTTGCCAAAAAGCTCCTCCTGGAATCTCAGTGTCAGTTTAGGGCATAAAGAGGCACAACTGACATGATCTTCACAGCTCACCAGCTGCAGGAAAAATGATGGAAATAAACTGTTCTACATGGCCTTCTTTGACCTCATGAAAGCCTTGAACTCTGTCAGCTGTGGAGGATCCTTCTGAAATATGGATTCATCACCATTCATTGCCCAGTCCATGGTATGAGAGTGGTGATTCTCACTAATGGATCTATCACAGTTCCCTTTGAGGTTAAGATGGGAGTTAAGGCTGCATCATCACTCCAACACTCTTCTTGATATTTCTTACTGCAGTGCTACATATGACCACTCCAAGCTTTCAGCTGTAGTGGAACTAACGTATTTAATGTATGGTAAGCTGTTTAGTTTCAGCTGACTCTAAGCCAAAACCAAGACCACTCCAACCTCAACCATCAAGCTCCAGTCAGCTGATGATATTATAGTTTCTACTACTACTTTGAAGCAGATCTGCAGGCAATCATTGACGTCCTTTACCAAGGCATACAAGAAAATAGGACTGACACTTAACATTCAGAACACTAAAGTCCTCCATCAACAAGCTCTTAATGAGCAGCCCCAGCTCTGGTAATTCAGTGAGACTGGAGAACGTTGAGTATTTCATGTAAATGAAAAGCCGCCTCTCACAGAAGGTTGGTATCAATGAAGAAATCCATTGTTTCAAATGTACAAGTGCAGCCTTCAGATGTGTGAGGAAATAGGAGTTTGAAGATTGCAACATCAGATCCAAAATTAAGTTCATGATGATCGCCACCTTACTGCATGGAGCTGAGACATGGACAGTGTAGAGGAGATACCATAAATCACTAAAGTACCATAAATGTTGTCTGCGGAAGATCCTTTGAATCCAATGGGAAGATACATGCACCAACATTAGTATCCTCTTGTAAGTAAACACCATGAGCTTCAAGACTGTTCATCCAACATCAACTTTGCTGGGCTGGCCAAATCATCCAGATATCTGACTACAGACCCACAAAGTAAGTTTTATTTTCCCAGCTCAGTCAAGGTGTAAGCTGAAGAGGAGGGCATAGAAAGCCCATCAAAGACATCCTCAAGACCAACTTGAAAAAATGTAACATAGACATCAACTCATGGGAGACTATTGCCCAGGACCACCCTAAATGGAGGAAGAGTCTGTTGCAAGGATCTCAATACTTTGAAACCTTACAGTAACAACAGAAAATGGAGAGGTGGCAGCAGCAGAATTAGCATGTTGTAGACCAAATCAAAAATCCGGAGCCACCCACATGGAAACATATGTCTGAGTTGTAACAGAGTCTGCTAATTCCAGATCAGCCTCATCAGCCATCTTCAGACTCACAAATAAGACATTCATGGAAGACAATCATCCTTGACTGTGAGGGATTGCCAAAGAAATGCCTTAGATGTTTCTGGTGTTGGCCTTGGCATCATGCTTGTGGGCTTGAAATAGTAATTTTGGGTTACTTGTATATATAGTTGCCTATAAATGCAAAGGAATTGACTTGATGGCTCAGGAGATGACATCCTTCTTCTGTGTTCCTATGATTCTGATGCATTTGCCTTTTGCATAGTACAGTGAGCTGGTATTCTATATGGTTTGTTCTGGGTTAACTGAAGAACGACAAAATTTAATAGAACACTAGCTCTTTGGAACCCTTTCCATTACTATATCATTATAAGAAATATTTTCCCCAGAGAATACTAAAGATGAAATGCTAACATGGATTCTAGATCACATGTGACAGTAGCCATATAAAAGACACTAGATTGATAGAAAATTTTTAAATGTTCATTGCAAAACAAACAGAGGAACTAAATCATTTTATCTGGAAAACTTAACAAATAAATGGAATATAGTTGGAAGTTAAAATGGCATGTCACCTCTATTAAAATTGCTAAAATACAGCATCTGTGCTATATTTATTTTGCAGTGTATAGTGGGTTTTTGTAATATATATATTTGTCCCAAACACTTTACACCTGGGAACTATAGAAATAAAATGCAACCAATTACTTTCTGCATGGGGGGTAAAATACTACATGAGATACAAAGCAAGAATGAAACCCCTAAGTGGTGAAGTATCACAAATATTACAACAATGTAGGGCTTTTGGATTATCAGTAACTATAAAATTGCCAGGTGTTTGAAAAACACCACCAGTTTCCTAAATAAACTAATCTGCATTGACAAGCTTCCAGCATCCACCATATTAGCTACCATGGATGTCACATGGAAGTACATGAATATCCACCATGATGTTGAGCTGTGGTTCATGAAAGCTTATTTAGCTCTGATTCAGTTAGCCTTTAAGGTACATCTACCCTGATTTCTTCCTTCAAGCTAACACGACTGACTACCTCTCTTCATTGTCCCTGTGGTCACATGAAACATGTAATTATGCTCAGGGCTGCAGATACTAGTCTGGTGTAGCTTGTGGGCTATGGGTTGCAAACCCCTGAGTTGAAGAACTAAATCTTGGAGATGTCACAGACCTATACAATCTGTATAGGATTACGTGTAAAAGGAACATGAAAAATATACTGAACAGTCACTTTAAGTAGTATTTATAAGGCTCTTTAATGAGACAAAAGAGGTCTGGACTTCCTGAAGTAATAACATTTCCAGAATACTTTAACCAAGAATCGGTGTGTTAAACTCTGTGGCAGAGTTAAATTGAAATGTAGAGCACATTCTGTCAACTTAAATTTCCCATGCATTTTCAATTGTCTATACAGTTCTGCTTTGCCTTTCCTAAACTGTTGCCTTAGTGGCCTATTGTGCTGGTAAACAACTGGCAGGCTTCAACTTAGTGACTGCTGCATTCTAGGAAGTATAGCTAGAATTTCAATGGCAGTTTTGCATGGAGGTGCTCGCAGAAGAAGCTTTTGACTAGCGTTTCCAAGTGCTTCTGTATGTACAGTGCTATCCAAGAGATCACTCACCCTGAACTGTGTTAAGTTAGCTGTTATTAGAAAGTCTCATCATAATATTCTGTGTCCTTGTTGCTTTCATTGTATCTCCAGTTCACCTATACTGAAGCTTATCTCAAAGATTGTTCTGCACTTGTTATCTGAGAATAGTTAGAAGGCAGGCTATTTACAATGTTGCATACTTAAGCAATGAACCTTCACAGAGTATTGAATGGAGAGACATCTGCACCTGCAGAAAGCCCTATGAAGTCAGCAGAATTTTTCATGGTTACATAAATACATAGATCATTGGGATATTAAACTGGAAACTGGTCAGTAATGAGGCAACATGTTCAGTACAGTACACGGTACTGCCATCAGTACACTGGAACAATCACATTCAATGCACCCTGTGCCTCTGATCAATCAAGACTTTCAAAAGTATATGTATATTATATATATCTATACCAGAAAATGGGCAAGCCCAACAATGGCTATATGGGAGTGTTCACTTTCTTTAACAGTTCTTTTTGAAGTCTATCCTTTATAAAACAGGAGAGATTGATGTGATAATATAATTTGTTCTCCAGTATGACACAAATTATACATCTTCCTTGAATAAATCCACAATTTATTCTTAGAGAAGATACAGTCCTCTGGAATCTTCCCATTGTGCTAACACAACATGAAAATCAGCATTAACTACTCAAAGGATTCCTTGGCCAGCTCTTGTGTGTGAATTATTCCTAGCCAAGTATTTTGCCTAAAAATGTTTAAGTTCCTCTTATTTAACATCCTCCTCAGTTATTCTTGGAATGCAAAGTATTTTATCACCATCACTTTATCTACGATTTTGCCTACATATAGACCAGAAGGATTTATTGAGAGCCAGCTGAAACCCACAAAACATTTCCGATTAAATTTTTATTGCAAAAGTATTTCTTTAAATACAGAATTTTTAATTATATTTTGACCGAATACTTTAACGAAATCAAAGCTTCTCACTCACAAAAAGGTTAGATACAGCTGTCCAGGTGTAAATACAGGCCGAGGAATATAAAGACATATTTTGTCAAAAGTCTGACCTTGTGACTTGTTCATAGTCATAGAGTAAAAGGGCCCTTGTACATGTGACTAAGGGCCCTTGTATATGTGAAGAAACCCTTTCAGTGGTTTAATTGACCTTTTTAGCAATTTCATTGTGTAATAGCATACACGCTCAGTGGTGAACTTTGATTTAAATGACTTTTTTATGTAGCAAACTAAAATACATTCCATGTATTTTAGTTTGCTACATAACAAATTACAGCGATATCCTCCATGGCTCTATCTAGAGAAGGCAGTGGGGATGGTACATGGGGTACTGGAAGCTTGCATGTGCTTAGGTACAGTGCAGGCTTAGCAGACTTCCAATGCCCTGCGCCACCTTCTCTGGCTGCCAGGACACCCAGCCACCCTTGTGCTGCCTTTCAGGGCAGCAAGCCCATTCCCAGGTGCTCTCAGGCTGCAGGAAGGATGCTGGGAGCCTGCCAAGCCTGAGCTTCCCCAAGCAGAGCCAGGCTTCGAGCACCCCATGCACTGCTGGATTTGGTGGATGATGTCTGTAAGCTGGAGCTGCACACACGCAGCTAGCACCCTGGCCATACAGCCCCAGGGGGCACCGCCACCACGGGGGGAAGCACTGAGCCCTCCTGCAGTTCAGGGACTATGCAACATGGCAGCAGCTTGTGCAGACAGGCTGCACTGAGGGGAAAAAAAAAAGTAGTGAAGGGCCTGATCATTTTTTTTTTCCCTCTTGGAGCCTGCCTGCATCTCCCACAGCCAGGAAGCAAGCTGCCAGTGGGTCATGAAGCCCCTAAGCTGCAGGGGACCTTAGTGTTTCCCTCCCTGGCAGCAGCACCCCCAGGCATTACCCAGCTGCTGGCAACCTGCCTGGGTGGTCCTCTGGGGTGCCACCACTGTGGAGGAAAGCACTGGGGCCCCCAGCAACTCAGGGCCCACCAGCTGATTGCCCCCCAGCTGTGGGAGAGGTGGGCAGGCTCTGGGGGGAAAAAATGGATCAGGCCCCTCATCACTTTTTTTTTTCTTTCCTGTCTGTCCAGAGCACTTTGTTCGTTTCAGTAAGCATTGTGATCCGCTGCTCAGACAACCAGAGTGCTCAGAATAAGTCAGAGTAAGCCCATTATTATATGTCTTTTCTGCATTCTTGTTCACAGTTCTACTAATACCTAGTAATAAGGCATGCCATATTGTAGATTTTTTTCCCTAAATTGATGTATTTGAAAACTGATCTTTACTGTCTTTAACTTTGCTAAGCATATATTTCTCCTTGTGTCTTTTTCATAGATTTCATAGACATTAGGGCTGGAAGGGACCTCGGGAGATCATCGAGTCCAGCCCCCTGCCCAAAGGGCAGGAAGTCAGCTGGGGTCATAGGATCCCAGCAAGATAAGCATCCAATTTGCTCTTGAAGGTGTTCAATGTAGGTGCTTGAACCACCTCCACTGGCAGACTGTTCCAAACCTTGGGGGCTCAGACAGTAAAGAAATTCTTCCTTATGTCCAGCCTGAAACGGTCTTGCAGGAGTTTGTGACCGTTCGACCTCGTCATCCCTTGGGGCGCTCTGGTGAACAGACGTTCCCCCAGATCCTGGTGGTCACCCCTGATAAGCTTATAGGTGGCCATCAGATCACCCCTGAGCCTACGCTTTTTCAGGCTAAAGAGTCCCATGGCTCTCAGCCTGTCATCGTAAGATCTGTTTTCCTGACCTCTGATCATGCGCGTGGCTCTCCTCTGGACTCTCTCAAGCTTCTCCACATCCTTTTTGAATTGTGGAGCCCAAAACTGGGCGCAGTACTCCAGCTGCGGCCTCACCAAGGCTGAGTACAAGGGGAGAATGATGTCCCGGGATTTGCTCGAGAAGCATCTATGGATGCACGCCAGCATTTTGGTCGCTTTACTAGCCGCAGCATCGCATTGCAGGATCATGTTCATCTTGTGGTCAATGATGACCCCCAAGTCTTTTTCTTCTGTAGTGCTAACGAACGTAGCACTGCCGAGCCTATAAGGATGCTGCAGGTTTTTCCTCCCAAGGTTTCTTATTGATATTAACTGCTAGGGATGTGCAAAATGGGCCATATTCAATTCAGATTCAGCCTGAATCAGGGACAGTGATTTGATTCATTGATTTGGATCACTGTCCTGATTTGAGCTGGCCAAATCCAAATCTGAAGATTCAATGCTGAGTCAGAGAATCAGTGATTCGGACATAGACACAGGTTTAAATGCTTTTTCTACATAGCTTGAGGTACCAGGTGCAGCCCATGAACGCTGTGATGGTGGGGTGATTGGAGCATCCCACAGGAATGTGGGGGGGCCCCCCACATGCTTGGCAGTGGACCCGGAAGTGGGCCGGAAGTGATTCTGGTGCACTTCTGGGTCCGCTGCTGAGCACATTGGGAACCCCCCCAGGCTCCCATGGGACACTCCATCCACCCCAGCATCTCAGCAATCACAAGCCAGCTGGTACCTTGAGGTATGTAGAAAAAGCATTTAAAGATGTGTCTATGTCTGAATCATCAAAACTTTCTGAATCTCTCTGAACTGATTTGGAGGGTTCCAATTTAATTCAGAGAGATTAAAGGGTCTCCTGATTTGATTCATATTCAGAGATTCAGCCGCCGAATCGGGTCAAACCTCCAAAAAATCGAATCAGGGACTGAAGCTTCCCACAGCCCTATTAACTGCTGCTGTTTTATACTCCCCTCTATTACATGCATTATAAAATTTATTATTTTTCATTTCTTCTTTTATGTACCCTCTAAAGCATAATATTTTCTTAATCTATATGTGCTTCTTGACTGTCGGGTTGTGATTTTTGATTTTTAGTAAAATGATTTAAATTTTTGTATTTAGTAGTGCTGACATGATGTGATCTTGTTACCATGATGATCCATAAAATGTGCAAGAGGCAAGAATTCTTGCTGGTGATATCTTTTACTTGACCAGCTGCATGGTTGGGAAAAGTTTAGGCAAGTTTCCTTCCTCAGATGTCAGTGAAAGCTTGTCTATGTCTATCCCCATCACGCAGTTAGTTCAATAAAAGATATCACCTACAAGAGTTTTTGCCCTTCTCAATTATTATGTATGTTTTTTCTGCTTGAAGTATTTATCCCATTTGTTTTGTTTTGTATCAGGTTTTTAAAGCACCATAAATATTACTGGTTTCAATATTAATTTTGTTTAAAGATGATAAATGTAAATCAGGTAAAATTATTTACAACTAAGTTACTACAAATTTTTAGTTCTATGATCAATTCTGTATTATCTGTCTAATCTAACGTCTAAACATGAACACAAAACACATCCCATCAGATGTGCATCTGTTCTTTTGATTTCTTAAAATATTCTTTACAAGGGTCAACCAGTGCAGTTTTTCTTGAAAGATCAAGGCTTATTACAGACAGATTAGCTCAGAGTTGAATAATCATATATACCAAATTTCTTTGAAATTAATAAAAGTTCTAGCAATGACCATTCCATCTGATGGATGCAGAATACCAAATTTATTATGGAAGTTTTAGGAACAGTATTGAATATAGGCCAAACCCAAAGATTTCGTATAAAAGAAGAACACTACCCAAAGGCAATCAAGGAAAATGTCCCCATGGCTTGTAGTTTACAGATGGAATTCACACTTATGCAGAGGGCTGCAGTGGCTCTGCAACACTTTAGCCCTATTTAAGAAGTTAATAGGTTTGTTTTGATTCGAATTCATGTGTGAGCAGAATTCTTACTGTGTAACCTATATCAACAGTGACAGTGGTAATGTTTTAATGGTGGTACATACAAATTCATTAAGCACGTTTATATTCTAATGTATTTTCAGACTTCTGTATATATAGTTAATTTTACTAGGAATATCTATCTTTGCCTACTGCTAGATTGCATTATGGGTTTTTCTTTTCTTTATTCATATTTATTTTAATGGCTTCTTTTCCTTAAATGATCAAGGTTTGTTGAATTATTCAGTGCCACATGTGGATCATGTAGCCCAAAGTAAAATTAGAAAAGTGTCCTAAAGGACACATCCAATTGCCTTAAATGATAATACTTTATTTTTTGCCTGATTCAAATACTGGATAAACTTATCTATGGATATTCTAGTCATGATTTCTATTATGGCCACATTTCCCTACTCAATCACTAGATTTTGCTTCACTTTGATTAAGTATCTAGGGACCTTTGGCAGCTGACTATTGTTCTAAGCCAGTGGCTGAGTAATTAGCTTCAAATGTTATTTTCATGAAGCCATATTCTTTGTGATGTAGCCTAAAGTCCCAAGCTATTTTCTACATTTGGCCTATTACCTTAATGCCGGGGAACCTTAATATTAAAATGACAACAATATTAAAACAGACTGCCACCTGAACTTTAATAAAACTGAAAAATGAAAAATTTGGATGCTCTTCATGTAGAGACAAAATCTGCTGTCTACTTCTTGTGGCTAAGGACCATAATTCTGCCTGCCATAACGGGGCAAACATAGGAGAGATTTGAGAAAATTTAAGTAAAATGGAAACACAAATTCCAAAAAGGACTAAAGCACTGAGGAGGGAATGAGTGGTTTGGTAAGCCGGCTGCTTTGCAGACTGGCTTTGCTCCCTTGGGAGCTTCTTTAAATATGAACACAGCTCTTGAACCAACCAAATAAATTAAAAAAACATTTTAACCCTTCTAAGAGTGGTCAGAGAAGCCCTTTACCTCTTGTCCAGTAACTAGCATAAGCCCTTCCTAGTAGGGATCTTATTTGGTTTCTAGTCCACCTCCTGCCCACAAACCATTCTATCTTGCATTTCCGAGCTCATCACTCTCCCTTCTGGGTTTTTAACTGCTAGTGGGACACTCCCTCATTAGACCACAGCTGGGCTTCTACAACAGGTCTCCCTCTTAACTGGCAAGATGGCCCAGTTGCAGAACATTATATCCTCCGCATGATCATTAAAACTTCTTGAGTGGAAGCAATTTGAAGGCCCCATATTTGTACAATTGCCCTCCAATTTTCTACAAAGGTCAACATAGTTTTCTAAAAAGGTCATCATATGATTAAGTACTTGACCATGTTCCAAGTGCATTTGAGTATGCATTTTTGATTGATCTGGGCCACATTTGGCCGGGGAAACAATTTGACCCAGTGAAAGAACTCAAGAATAAAACCAGGGCATTTGTCTTCTGTGCTTTGCTTGCTCTATGTATAAGATGGGGATAAAAAGACATACTGATCAGGAATAAATTAAAGCATGCTCACTAAAGGTGTGTGCCCTGGGCCCCAGCTCTCGCAGTTGTGTGAATACAGCTCAATCAAATTTTAAGTAAGTCTCTGCCACTTATCATTGCAGAGAAATACTAAAAAAAAAGAACAAGAGACTAAACAATAATACAATGTCTTCCTAGGTCTATAGAGACAGGTCATTAGATAAGGAAATTGTCCCATGCACTTGACAGGGTTGTTAACACCAAGACCCTACTGCCTGTGGGACACTTCTGCTGATACCATCCCAGTAGGGGACTTTGTGTGAAAGGGAACAAAGGGTACAGTGCCAAACCTGCCCTCTTAGCCAAGCAGGGGGCAAGTACTGGTAAATATAAGGGTGTGACATGGAGTCAAAAGCCACTGTCACTTTAAGTAGATAATGCAGCAGGCCAAGCTTGCTGCATGGGGCTGTAGCAGAGGGTCCTTGAATAAATGGCCATCTGTTCCAGGTGCGGAAGTAGTGGGTCAGGTGGCACAGAGAGAGACATACAAGTCCAGAGCCTGAGGCAAGTCCTGGTTCTGTAGGCTGCAAGAAGTAGAGCTCCAGGGTAGAGTGGGGCCTGACCAGACAGGCTACAGGGAAGCTGCAGGAAGCCCCTGCACCACCAGGAAGGCAAACATAAGTATTTTGGAGCCTTGCATGGTAGTTGTACCATGGTGTGGTGTTAACCCAGGATGGGGAACCTTTTTTTGAGAGAGAAAACACTCATATCTTTTCACTTGTGTTTCAAAGTTCTGTGTGCCCCACTTCAGGAGGGATGTGGACAACATTGAGAGGGTCCAGAGGAGGGCCACCCACCTGATCCAGGGACAACAGGGCAGACCCTACAATGAGAGACTGTGGGACCTGAACCTGTTCAGCCTTCACAAGAGAAGGCTGAGGGGGGACCTGGTGACCGTCTATAAACTCACTAGGGGGGACCAGAAGGGTTTGGGAGAGACCTTGTTTCCCCTAGTGCCCCCTGGCATAACAAGGAATAACGGCCACAAGTTGTTGGAGAGTAGGTTTAGAGTAGACGTCCATAAGAACTACTTCACAGTTAGGGCAGCTAGGATCTGGAATCAACTTCCAGGGGAAGTGGTGCTGGCTCCTACCCTGAGGGTCTTTAAGAAGAGGCTTGATGCCGACCTGGCTGGACTCATTTGAGCCCAGTTTTTCTTCTGCCCATGCAGGGGGTCGGACTTGAAGATCTACAAGGTCCTTTCTGAACCTTCTTCTATGATTCTATGAATACTGGAGCCTTGGGGTGGAAGCCAACAAGAAGGTCCCAAGGGCACCCCATTCCTAAACTTTTTGAAGGCTCTAGTGCTGCTCTTAGTAGAAGGACTGTCATGTCAGACAGCAAGGCCAGTGCCAAGGGGCTGGGAGCCCACAAGGGTGAGACAGGGGGTCCTGGGGGTCCAGGAAGCACAGAAGGGTAAGACCAGGAGTCAAGAGGCTCAGGAGTCTATAGTCCTGAGACAGTGGACCTCAGGCAGCCTCAGCTCAGCCAGTGGCCTAACACGCAACCCCCTATGTCCTCTACAGGCAGCCTCCTTGTTCAATCATAACATTAAGGTGTGGCAGATGAGACAACAGGCTGGGACCATGAGAGGCCCAAGATCCCAAGCAAGATGGGGTTCAGGCAGATGCCAGGGGTGCAACTTTGCTATCCCAGTGCCAGACCCACTATAAAGTGGGGACTACAACAATTCTTTTATCTCTAGGTGGGGAAAGAGGACCTCTGTTACACCTGAGGAGGAAGGAGCATCCATCATGAAAGGAGCAGCCCTTCTGGAGGAGAAGAGGCTCTCCTTGGTATTAATACTGGAAAGATTCATGCCATAACAGTATCAGATATTAATTGATTTATTTAAAAACATAATTTACACCTAAATATTGATCCAATCCAGATATAGACTCACCCTGCAGCAATGAGATCTAAGTAAGAAAAGTTACTTATTATCATTATTCTATTACAAATCCATCTGTGAATCCTACCACTTGCTATTCAGCACTGTTAAGCACTGGGTATCTTCAGGCTTGTGGACAAGACCTCTGAAAATGGCACAATTCTAGATTCCACAAACATTTGATCTAAAGGGAGGTCATGTAGGAATCCAGAAAGTTATACATGTGACTCTTAGGTTGCTGGCAGACATGCAAGTATAGGCAAAATAGGATCTGATGTGGGTTCCCCACAATTACACTTTCTGTCAAGCCACACATGCATAACAGGAGATGTGATTCTGGAATCCTCCCATGCCTTATTAGGTGCAGATGTAACCTCAATCAGCTGACAAGGCTCCTAGCCATGAGACTGCATGGTGTGCCCCAATGGCTGGGAGTACCCATCAGTTGATGTAGCCTTGAGGGTGCACTCCATGGCTGAGAGCCCCAGCTTTGCCACATATTCTGTTAACGCTGTAATAAAAACCAGCCATAAAGTTATTACACATTTTTTGTATAACAACTTTGTGGCTTATTCCTTATCATGTAATTTAATTGTGTTAATGTATGGCCAGATAACAACTTAAGCTGGAATTAACTGCTTAATCATGTTTCAAGTCTAACATCCCAGGGGCCTTCAAAATTGTACTTTGTTTAAAAGAATTACTGTCCCCATTTCCATTAGCAATATGGATTGAAAGTACTACACCACATATGCTCTGTAATGTAATCTGTAAAAATGTGATTTCACTCTACTGAGCCAGGAAAAAAGTACAAAAAAAGAGCTGTAGTAACTATACTATTTGTTAGGATGTTATGAGTTTCATTTGGGTTTAATCTTTTCTATTTCAAAGGACTCAGTGATCAAAGTGGATGAGTGGTTCCATTCTATATCAGGAAGAATCCTAAAAGGCCTTGAGGGTGATTGCTGATCAAGAACAAGTGCACTGAGCCACAAAAAATATAATACCCTCTCTGCTTCTACTGTGTACGGCATCTCTCTCAGTCTAAGTTGACTGTTCTCCTCAGCATTTGGCTTTTGCCTGAAGTCACTGTAAAGCTGTTAGATTTCTTTTATTTGTAAAACTGCTGATAAGATATTAATGCTAATGCAGTTTTATTATGGAGCAATTCTGGCAAACACAGTCCAGTTAATTCCTTCTGTACTTAATTTATTAGGTCTTAAATGTTTCCCCTCATTTTCTTTACAACCTGAGAAGTCAGATCTGTATTAAAACACTGCACCTTAAATAAATAAGCAAAATTGCCTGGAGAATAATAGTGTTTGGCTATTCAAATAGAGAATGTTGATCTTTGTCCCCACACAGCGCTTCACAGAAAAGTTTGCATTAGGGATATTCCCTGTGATGACTGTAATTGAAAGTATAAATTTATAGAAACGTTGTTGACATAGTTACTATAATGAGCTGGATTGTATGCCTCCACCATTCCTTTCACTGGGTGGAACTGGCAATTGAAAACTGCCACAGATCTAAACTAGGGAATGGAAAGCTTTGTCCTTTACCTGAAGGAGTGTAAATGAAAGGAGAAGACAGATTTTGTTTTTATCACTACTATTGTCACAAAACTCCCTGTTTTTCTTTTCTTATATGTAAAAATACATTCCCTCCCCTTCCCCTAACCATTTCGGACTTTCTGTCTGCCCTCTCTATCCCTTATAGGTGATTACAAGTAGTACTAGGTAAGATAAGTTTTTATACTCCCATATAGTATTAAGCCCCTTTTTATATTGTAAATAGTGTTCTATTATATTTGTATTGATTTTTACTGTTTTAGATTGTATTATATAATGTTCCTATTATTTTTGTATTAATGTTTACTGTTTTATATTGAATTTATATGATTTAGGTCTATGTCTGTAAAGTGGTGTCAAGTAATGTCAAGTTTCCATTTTGTATGTCAAGCTTCCATCTTGTGTCCCCTGCCCTATACAATATGTTGCAACTGTGACTCATACCTACCCCTATGTAAATTTGTTCCTGAATGAATGGGGATGGATAAGGGTGCTTGAAAGACAATGGCAGTAGGTCTAAAAATAGCTCCTTCTGAATGACCAAATCATCAACTCGACAACCCAACCATCACCCTGCATTGACCCTCCCTGTCTCAAGATTTGGAAGACAAAGACTGCTGAAGAAACCAGCAAACTCATCAGTACAGACACCTGAAACTGCATGTCCTAGCCTGGAATTCACATGCTCAGTACACCGGGAGCTGACTCTTGCCTGAGCATACCCCTACCACTAGGGTCATGTCAAAGAAAAATCTTTGATTTCAGATGCCGATGGCAAAAAGGTCAAAAGGTTAACATAACATATTTTGTCATTGTAGTTCTGTATTCAGCCCTCCCCCAGCTTAAATGTAAAATACATGCGCAGTCAATCTTGCATGAAACCTGAGCAGAAGTAAGAACACGCAAAGTCTGCTCGCAGTCATAATTGGCAGCCCTGTAATTATTCAAACCTGGTGTGTTGTGATTGGCCACCTGAAAACCTTTAATTTTGGAAAGATTTCCGCCTTCTGCGGAGACCTCCACGCACACCCAGGAGACTTAGTCAGCGGCCTGGCCAGTTGCTGACCCCTCCCCAGCTGCGGCCTAAAATTACAGGTGTTGTATTCAAATTTTTGTCGACTCGTCCGTTCTCCAAGAGCTCATGAATGTCTTTGAACCAAAGTTACCTGTACACTTTGCTGAAAACCTGCACCAAGCAGTTTATGATCTGTGCAAAGAAGAAGCATCTGTAAGCTGAACTGAACTTCTCCTTTCTCACTGTGTAACCACAACTTCCTTCCTATGCTGCAACTCTTCTGTGGTGTAAGTAACAATAAATCTTTAACCAAAATGCATTTAAACTCCCTGACTCCTCTCGCTTTTCCACCTGTACGACCACCGTATCGTACCCGCGTCCAGCCGGTCGTGCCAACCCAGGCTCACAGGTCAAGGGTGCACCGGTCCTCAGACGCAACAGGTCATAGAAGGTCTGCCCCTATAAAAGCGGGCAGTGAAGATAGACCCAGTGGGATGCCCTTTCCATCTGGACCAGCACCATGCTACACCACCTATTCACCCAGAGGCCCTGCCAGCGACCCCACTCTGGACAACGTCTTGATGGAGAAGACCCCAACTAACCATCAAGGATCAACTCACAGCCTGGGATAGGTAGCTATCATACACTTTCCTTCTCCAAGCAAAGGACCTGGACTCTGTCCCTATACACCTTGACTTCAATCCCTCCACCAAGCCTTTCCTCTCCTGCTACCATTGTGTGGTTGTGTATGTGAGTGCTTGTGTGTGTGTGTAAGAACCAATAACTTTGTGGGGCTGTGTAGTGTGTTGTCTGTTTAATAAACCTGTTATTTTGAAACCCTGAGTTGGGTTTTTGTCTTATTGACCTCCCAACCCTCAATCTCCCAGCTTTCTGCCTCAGTTTCCAGCCCCAATCTCCCAGCCTTATGCCTCTCTCTGTCCTGGCCATCTCCTCCTTGCCACCAGGCTTTTTCCCTTGCTTCCACTCCAGCACCAGTGACCTTGAGTAATTGTGGGGCCACTTGACCTTAAGTAAGCCTCAGTTCCTCAGCCCAGTGTCTCTCTAGTCTAGTGATTCTAATCCTGATCCCGGCAACTGTCACTCCCTACACTTTCACTCTCTCACCTTAACCTTCCCCCAAGCACACACATATGCATGATATATGAATTAGTGATCTGTGTATGTGTATTGGGTGTTCATAACTGATTTTGCCTAATTTTTGGTGTGTGTAGTGTGTATGTGCTTGAATTGGTGATAAATATGCATGTGCCTAGTGTGTGCCTGAGTTGGTAGTATGGGTATATGTGCCTGGTAGGAGCTTATGCACCTAATTGATTTTTGTGTGTGTATATGTGCAATTGTGTCACACCTTCCCATCTAACAGCCTAATTTGAGATCCTGAGAAGATCCTGGGGCCAGGCCAACACTATAGTTAAAATGTTCTGAGCATCCATGGTATCAGTAGCATCAACCATGAAGTCCTAATTGGCCAGGGATTTATTGCATTTAACACAATATATTAACTGCTGGGACCTTCAGAATCATGAAGACAAACTTAGTCAAAACAGGGATGCTCATTCTCCAGAAAGTTTTCATTAAGCATGATCTGCAGCACAGTGACAATCATGAACTCTTAGACAGCCACAGATTAGTTATCTTTTTTGCAGTCTGAAACATCCTGTGGCCTGATTGTCCTTTTTCTTGCATTATTAATACCTGATAATTTCTACTGACTTTAGTGGAGTAACTTCTGACATGCCCTAGTATAGATGAAGGAACTCAGATAAAGGAAGATGTCTCAGTGATTGCTGAAATATATCTATTGGACCACCAGCAAAAAAAATCCTTTTCTAATACATTGGACAATAATTCATATGGCTTTACTGATACCTACTTCATTTTCTTTTGGGAAATGTGAAGCCTTGTAAAAGAAATTTTTCAGTTATATCTCTTTCTAAATAACTCGCTAAATCTAACAAAATAGATGAAAAACTACCCTAACACAAATTTCCACAAAACTAAATAGAAAATGTATTCCCATTTGTCATATCTTTATTTCTGCATGCTGACCTCAACTACCTAGTGCAGCTCATCCAATCCCTTGTGGAGAACAGATGTTTTTATGTAGGACTCTGCAAGCAATGGAGCTGCTGGAGATGACAACAAAACAGCCTCCCATAGGGTAGTCTGCTAGCACTGATCCTTTGTAACATATATACCAATGACCAACTTAAACAGAGTAATATGAGGAGCATCATGTATGCTGAAGATCTGTGCATCATCTCTCAAGAGGAGGACTTTGCCACTATCAAGAAAGGTTGACATGCACACTGAGCAACCTCTTAGATTACTACAATAAGAAACAGCCAACCCAACCAAGATGCAGGTCACAAATTTTCACCTATGCCATAGAGAAGCCAAGCAGAAATTAAGCATAATCTGGGATGGAATCCCACTGACTGGGTTACACTGGACCAAAAACTTACCTGCAAAGCACATGTAGAGAAGACTAAAGAGAAGGTCAGCACCAGCAATGACATACTTCAACATACCTCAAAGTGGGGAACAAACCCAACTAAATTACCAATCACTGCTTTTGCCTGGTGTTATTCCACTGCAGAGTATGTGTGTCCAGTATAGGATCGATCAGTTCATGTCAAGAAATAGATTTACTTCTAAATGGCAGCTGTTCTGAAATAACAGGGGTTGCTGACAGACATAGGGAAAAAATATATATGCATTACTGGAAAAGGTAGCATTTTAGTTTGACCTGGCTCTGCGGTGTCTGTATAGATCAGGTGCTTCAGCAAGGCTTTTTGCTTCTTTTATCTAATAGCTGATTCAATCATCTATTAGATAAAAGCATCAAAAATGCCCCACTAAAGTGCTTGATTTATACAGATGCTGGGTGAGCCAGGTCCAACTAATGTAATGCCTCTTCTGGGCATGCACTGGGTTCAGTGCAGGAGCACAAAGAGTTTAAAGTGCTGGGGGTTTTTTGTTTTGTTTTCTTAACATCTGTAAGCATCCAGTATGTCTAAAGCCAACACCAAAGGATAGCCCATACTTATTGGCTGGCATTGTACCACCTGACTTCAGAAGAAAGATAGCAAGCCAAAAGGAAAAATCATAGCAGACCAGGCATCTACTCTATGGTCACACAGAAGTAACTAAATGGCTTAAAACATGAAAGAGTTTTGTGATTAGTGTTGTGCCAAGGGACATAATGGCTGATAGGACATGACTGAGGTTATGGAAGGAAAGAATATGTATAATCAGGTGCTCTTCAATGGACATGGAATCCCATGAGGACCTACTAAGATGAGCAGATCTAGATTGGCAAACATGGTGATGTCTGAATCACCTGCTCACGCAAACTGGAAAATCAAAACAAACATGAACAAATGGGGATACTCTAATGACACAAGTGCAAGTGCAGTGAAATGCAGAAATGGAGCACGTGCTCATTTGCTGACTCTTGGTGAGACCTGTAGGAAGGAGGGCCTCACTGCAGCAACAGAAAGAGCCATCGCTTGTACATGATTCTGGAAAAAACATCTGATTTATGAGAAGGACAGGAGAAGAAGACAGTTAAACATGCTCACAGTTGTGATGGATGCACACTCTGAGCTAGCAGCTTAATATCTCCAGTCTCTTCATTGTTATTCATAAGGGTTTGTTTTACTTTGTCTACAGGCCCCTTAAGAAATTCAACATAAATGGAAGGTTGTACTGGAGCTGCTATGGGGAGAAGAAGAAGGTTTAAGCAAGGAATAGCTTTACTTGTACTGTTAAATGTTTATTTACTAGCAAATTTCTAAATGGCTAAATATTAATATTTAGTTGTATATTAAATATTAATACACAATGTGTCAAACACATTAACACAGGTCTTCTCTTTGCTTTAAACAAAAAAAGAACAAGTATATTCATTATAGGGTAGAAGAATAAGCTGGTTCAATAGGGTTAATGTAATTAACTTGTAGTTTACTAGTTAAATTGTATCTCCAGTCCAAAAGTCAAAAGCTACCTCATGGTTTTAAGCTCCCATTAAATTGTCACGTTCAGTATTGTTCTTGACAGCTAGGTGCCCACAGTTCAAAGAACCATCTTAGGAGAAATGCCAAAAATTGGATATGGAGCCTGAACTAACTTTTCACTTTTGGACATAGCCCCTAGATATCAGAAATGAAAGCCATTCACATAGGCTGTCTATACTCCGTCCACTTGGGGAGAGCATTTTTGTCTGACCTGGAAGATGCAGTGCAGTACTTTTTAGTATCCGCATCCAGAACTGGGAAAACATCTGTTCACCGGGGCACCCCCAGGGAACACAATGTCCAGTGGTCACAAACCCTTGGAAGACCATGTTAGGCTGGACATAAGGAAAAACTTCTTTACTGTCCGAGTCCCCAGGGCCTGGAATAGACTCCCCCGCAGAAGAATGCAAGCACCTATTCTGGACACTTTCAAAAACCACTGGGATACCTATCTTGATGGGATCATTTGATCCCAGCTGACTTCCTGCCCCTTGGGCAGAGGGCTAGACCCAATGATTTTGTGAGATCCCTTCCAGCCCTAATGTCTATGAAATCTATGTAGTACTGAATGAAGAGAACGATGTGTATATAGTGTATCTAGACTTCAGCAAGGTTTTTGGCATGCTCCCACATGACGTTCACATAAACAAACTGGCGAAACGTGGACTGGACAAAACTACTATAAAGGTGGATAGATTTCATAGATTTCATAGATATTAGGGCTGGAAGGGACCTCGGGAGATCATCGAGTCCAGCCCCCTGCCCAAAGGGCAGGAAGTCAGCTGGGGTCATAAGATCCCAGCAAGATAAGCATCCAATTTACTCTTGAAGGTGTTCAATGTAGGTGCTTGAACCACCTCCACTGGCAGACTGTTCCAGACCTTGGGGGCTCAGACAGTAAAGAAATTCTTCCTTATGTCCAGCCTGAAACGGTCTTGCAGGAGTTTGTGACCGTTCGACCTCGTCATCCCATGGGGCGCTCTGGTGAACAGATGTTCCCCCAGATCCTGGTGGTCACCCCTGATAACCTTATAGGTGGCCATCAGATCACCCCTGAGCCTACGCTTTTCCAGGCTAAAGAGTCCCATGGCTCTAAGCCTGTCATCGTAAGATCTGTTTTCCTGACCTCTGATCATGTGCGTGGCTCTCCTCTGGACTCTCTCAAGATTCTCCACATCCTTTTTGAATTGTGGAGCCCAAAACTGGACGCAGTACTCCAGCTGTGGCCTCAGGCTCAGTAGCCACAAAAAAGGGTAAGTATTAACAGGTTCATGACAGAATGGCATGAAGTTTTGAGTGGAGTCCCCAGGGGTCTGTCTTGGGCCCAATGCTATTAAACACATTTATTAATGATTTGGATGCTGGCATAGAAACTTCTCAAGCAAGTCTATGGATGACAAAAAACTGGGAAGGATTGTGAACTTGGAGGATGGGAGTGCAATTCAGAAATATCTCAACAGATTGGAAATCTGGACTGGAGCTAGCAGGATGAAGTTCAATACTGACAAATGGAAGGTGCTACACCTTGGGAAGAATATTCATAAATACAAATATGAAATGGGTGACACCTGGCTGTATGGCACCACTACAGAGAAGGATCCAAGAGTCTTGGTAGATCACAGGCTCAATATATGTCTTCAGTTTGATTTAGCCACACACAAAGAAATGCCATTTTGGGATGTAGCAATAGAATCAATAGGTGCAAGGCACGGAATATAACAGTGTCTCTCTACTTGCACTGGTCAGGCTGCATCTGGAGTACTGTGTGCAGTTCCAGGCTCCACATTTTAAAAAGGACATGGAGAAGTTGGAGAGAGTCCAGAAGTGGGCAACAAAAATGATAAAGAACAACACCCGACTGAGCTGATGTTCAGAACATCCTTGGTGGTAAAGGAGCTATGGGGATGGCAGGAGGCTCCTGGTCCTGGGTCATGACCAAAAACTACACCCTGCTGGAGAAGTATGGCCTGGTGGGACTACTCATGGTGGAGTAGTTCCCCAGGAATGCCAAACCAGTTGCCTCCCCAGTGAAAGATGGATAGGGGTGCCTTATAACCCCAGATCCCACATCCTGGTGGGTTACCCTGATGTACTGACAGGCATGGGGGCCAGACTCATCTCCCGGCACCTGACCCCCATGGGGTGTAAGACCCCAGAGGCTCAGAGTGGGGGCAGAGAGTTAAAGCAGCCCCAATAAAGGGTCAGTAGTGTGTGGTGGCCTGAACAGAGAGGGTACACCATTGCAGCCTGAAGGACTGTGCATTGGGAGTGTAGAGTAGGGGTGCAAAGACGACCTGAAAGGCTGCACCGGAGGAGGGAGGGAGTGTTGAGTAGGGCTGCAGAGATGGCCTGAAGGACAACAATGAGCCAAACCCCACATAAAAATGTGAACTTGTAAACTGGCCCAAAGAGGGGCTAGTGGCTGAGTTCAGCCCAGTGTGAGGCACAAGGCTGGCAGACACATAGAGTAGGGTCTGTCTGAGGGCAGCCTGAAGGGCTGCATGTGGTCTGGCCAGAGAGTGAATAGGAAAGTCTGAAGAGTCACATAGAGTTGTGGAGTAGGGTGGGTTGAGAGTGGCCCAGTGAGGGGCAGTATGAAAGAGGCTCTCTGAGAGGGGGCATAGATAGAGGTGCTATAAAAAACTCATGATGCCATCTATTAGGCATAGGACACAGTATAAGAAAGGTTGGAGCCATGTGTAATGCCCTATGAATTGGGGCATTAAATGGGTAGCCTTCTGCATTTTACACCAGTTTACACCAGTCACAATCCTTTTGGGAACAAAGCTAGAAGTTCCTGGTTAAAGGGTCTTACCTTTCTGCTTGGGGGTCAACCTGTTTGCCACATTTCGGGTCATTAAAGAATCCTACCCCATGGTCAGATTGGTACAGAGTGTGGGGGTTTTTATTTTCATCTGTAGTGGAGGAGATGGCCTTCTACTTGGGATCTCTTAAGCATATATTGATAATCTTTTATTGAGGCAGGACATTGGCTGTCATGGTTTCCCTACATTAGCTGTGGCAGGTTAGGGTGTTATGTCTGTCTTGCGTCAGGGTTGATGTTAGCTTTATGTAGAGTTTAGATCAGGGATGGGCAAAATACAGCCCATAGGATGGATCCAGTCCACTAGGCCATTTTATCAGGCCCCCGGGACCTCTATAAAATTTAGAAAATATTTATCTGCTCCTGGCTGCTTGTCAAAGATGACAGGAGCCAAGTGGCAGTAGGACCCAGGGGAAGGTGACAGCAGAAGACAGGAGCCAAGCCCTACCCCCCCCAGCCATTTCCCAGCTTCCTGCCACGCCCTGCTTCAGCCCCATGTGGCTTCCAACTGTATGGCTGGGCCGGGGAGGATGGGCCACAACAGTACTGGGGTGTGTGCACATGTGCAGGCAGGGGCAGAACGTGTGCATAAGTGTGTGTGTAGGGAGGGGCAGTGTGTGTGTGTGTGTGTAGGCAGGGCAGTGTGTGTGTGGGCAGAGGAAGTGTGTGTGTGGGCAGGGAACATGTGTGTATGTGTGTGTGGGCAGGGGTAGTGTGTGTGTGTGTGTGTATGTAGGCGGGGCAGTGTGTGTGCGTGTGTAGGCATGGACAGTGTGTGTGGGTGTGGGTGGGGGTAAGGCAAGGGCTGTGTGTTGGGAGGTGTGTGTGTGTGTGTGTGCATGTGTAGGCAGGGGCAGAGTTCATAGGGCGAGTCCCATCCACAAACCTCACCATACACATGCACCCACCCTCACCTCACACTGCCATATGTGCAGATCCCCACACCCACACCCCCTCATCCACACCCCACACCCCAGCCACCCACCCACCACACAGAACCCCCCACAAACCTTATACCCACCAGCACCCCAAATATCTACATGCCCCCACATGCTCCCTTACCCCACATACCCACACACTTACAGCTCCCCACAAACCTATACCCACCCCCCCACAATATAAAAGCATAAGACTTCATTTTAAGCTATTGTGCAATCATCTCTATGTACACTACACAAACATATGTAAATCAGGACAAAAATATTTTTGAAATCAAATTAATGAATGTTTTAGATGTTTGCTTTTTAGAATATAATTTGGGATTTTTGTGGATCTGAGATGGCAAAACCCCTTGCTGAAAGGAGTACTTCTGGAGGGAAAGAGAGGGACTTCTGGTGGCAAAGATCAGGGGTTAGGGGGTGGGACTTGTTGCAACTGGGGTTGCAACCAGGGGGCGGGGCACCTGTCAAAGGGTGGGGCTAGCAATTTGGCCCTCAACAGCTTGCCAAAACTCATCAAATGGCCCTCCGCCTTCATTATACAATTCATAATTGTCCACCCCTGGTTTAGATTATGAATGGTATCGGATGGTTTAACTCACAAACAATGCATGCCTTCTCAGGCTGGGGGGGCATAGGCGGCAGTGGAAGGGCATGGCAGTGGCAAGCAGGGACCGTGTGCAGATGGAGGTGGCTACAGTGATGCTGGCAGCAAGGGTAGGCCAAGCAGGGACTGCCCACATGCAGCCACAGCAGTGTCGGTAGCAGGGGAGGGGTGGGGGGGAACAGCAGATGGCAAGTGAGGACTGCCCGCAGCCACTGTACACGCTGTTGGCAGTAGAGAGTGGGGACTACCCACAGCCATTGGCAGCCATGTTGACAGCGAAGAGGGGGTGGGCAAACTCAGGGTGGCGGGCATATGCCCCCCTATGCCTCCCCTATGCTTTGCCTATGGTTTAGCTATGGATGATGTTGCTTCAGGCAGGAGGTTGTACTAAATGATCTGTATAGTTCTATGATTAATGGTGGTGGTCTTGAAGCTGTGGAGTTCTCAACCAAAGGAAGACACAGATGACATTATTCAACTGGAGGAATGGGACCTAAATCAAACCATCCTCCCATACCATTGTATCTTGCGTACAATTTGGGATTCCTATGGTTTTTGCTGCAGCTAGGTGCTTTGACAGGTGTAATGACCAGAATGGCTCTCATCTCATTAGGAGATCGTGTTTGTACTACTGTCAGTCATGGCTTTTATTTCAAAATTGGGTTACTCCAATGTGCTGAGCACTTGGTTATCTTCCAAGTGATAAAGTCTTCAATCTGCAAGCTACAAGAATGGTGCCAGTACTCTAGAAGCAAAGTAGGATAATGAGGAAGGGAGGGGAGGCACAATGAGAATAATTTGCTTAGGGTGTTTGGGAAAACTAAGGGGGGACATTCATACTTGTTCACTAGCCATTTGTTTTGTGATGAGTAAAAGTTCCCACCTTACCTCCTGCTCTCCCAAAAATAATACAGAGGATATTTTGAGAAGACTGAAAGTGAATAAAACAATGTTTAATTTTTTCATGATGTTTATAACCTTGGAAATCTAGGACTCCACTTCCCTTTCTGCTTTGAGACTGTAATAAAATGGCACTTCTTTACATCTTCATTGTCATTCTTTTCATGTTCCCTCTGGTTACTAGGTTTTTCCCCCCGAAGTTGTGAAAGAATTGAAAAGTTACAGAAGAGAGCAAAAGAAAAACAGGAATAAAGAGAACAAATAAAGCCCAGAAAGTCATTCATTTTAGGAAGGCGGCAACTCCCTTTGACTTAAATTTGACTCGATCTAGACAGACAATCAGCTAACACTTTCAGTCTACGCTTAACTGACAGCCCTTCATTTTTCTCCTTTTTTCTAGCAGATGCACTTTGAGCTGCCTGAAATCAATCTGAGGGATGGTGAAGAATATACTTTGCTTCAGCACTTGGAACACCATGTGCAGTGACTATGTTTCACAACCCATTTGTATTAATTCAGATTGTCCAAACTGTATTCAGCTCATGGCACAGTTACAGGTACATGATTAATGCCCCATCCTTTAACACAATTGAGATGGCATCTGACAGTGGTGGCAGTAGAAAACAGCATGGTGTTTTTTAATGGCTTGCATTCTGCCACTGTATTTAGATTTTTCTCCCATACAGCAGCACTGGAAAGTCTCTCTCTGATAAGAACTGCCTAGTAGTAGCTGGTTTATTTGTCAATCAACCTTCAATAAAATTTCAAGGACCAAGAAAAATAAAAAAACAGTAATTATGGAATTATATATGTATTACATACAGACAAATATGGAATAATCCAGCAAGACACTTCATTACACCTACTCAACCTGGTCCACTCCTACTGCATTTAATACCTGATAAATTCATATATGCATTAAATACTAGGATGGCATCACCATCTATTACTAATGTACCCTAGGACTTTCTAAGGCCCTGTTTTTCATGGGCTGATAACTTCACCAAACTTTAAGTGTTTGGGCTAAAAATGTACATGCCTGGTATCTGTCTCTGTCTGAATTTTTAAGGCGTTTTGAGCCAAATTGTTTCAGCTCATTTCAAAACATGAGTCAAGGGAAAACTACATTGTTACCCTTGTTAAGAAATTCAGCTAGCCTTTTTGTTCCAGGGAACTCTATGGCACCACAAGTTTTTGGAGCAGGGGTTTTAAATTTGGTAGAGGTGTGGCCTCTGTCAGGGACATACCTTATGTTGTTGTAAAAACCTACCCGAATTTTGCTACACATTTGAAAAATCATGATTTCTATTACTTATTATAGGCTTTCTGGAGGTCTTCCCCAATGTTTGAATGTGTTTTACATACAGTTCAGTCTGGAGTTGAGCTGGAATTTTATTAGACATTGCACTGGAACTGAGAGCAAGGAACCTTTCTGTCCTGTGCCCTGAGTGATCCCAGGTGTGAAGTTATATACATGGCTCCCTTGCATGTCACTGGCAATAGCAACTAGTGTGCCTTAATATCCAAGCTCTATGAGCCTTTAGGCTCAGGAGTTCCTGTGACACACGCATACACACACACATGCATGCACGCACACTAATTTCATGCTTATCCGAGGAGACCAAAATCAAACTTCATGATTCCCCTGACCACCCATAACTAAAGCCCTGCTCAGTTTGCAAAGGCAAGTCAGCATGCTTGACAGAGGAAAGGGAAAGCAAAGCCAAGGGCTTCTGAGTCAACTTTTTAGCTGTATCTCAGTCATTACAAAGATTAGTGGTACAAAGGGCTAGTCTGATCCATACTGAATACTAGATATCTCATATCTGCTTATGATCACATCAGAAATAACATAATTTTGGGGGGGGGGGGGGCGGGGAGGAGGGAACCTGGAGAAAGGTATAGGAAATTACAATTTATTTGATGATGTTCTCTAAGCCAGGAACGAAATTGGGTTTTTTTGGCTTGTTGCAAAATATTCACTTGCTTCTACTCATGTCCAGTTTTGCATTGTTTTAAAGCCCAGGCACTAACGCTTACCATTCAACATAATTTCTTCTATGAGACTCTTTGAATTCACAACAAAAAAATCATGTCTGGCTTCTACTCATATTGCCAGTAATAGCAGCTTAGTACGATAAGGAGGGTGGAGAATTCATTCTTCCTTCTATTTGTGAAGTATTTTGAATGATGTGACTACCTTACTGTTTCGTCAAAAGCTTTTCACTAAACTTAGAGCAAGAAGTTTGATCGGAGGTTTCAATACAACCTCTTTTCCTCAATGTGTGGGTTTGTGCAGATGGCTCTATGCTTGACAGAACAGAAGTGATACAATTGAGATACTGTGCCCAGAGCTTGATGGACAACTCAAGATCTACTGATCTAGTATAGCAAATCCATCTCATACTAATTCTGACATAGCCATTGATTTTCTTTGTGTTCTTGGTCAAGCAATTTAAGTAAAAATTCTCTGGTGTGGGTGCCTAAAATAACTTATATGTATTTCTGAAAAATGAGGCAATTTACATAGGCACCAGACTCTGCACACCCAAACAGGAAACATGTCTTTAACTACTTGGCCTATGTTTCACTATCTGAAAAATAGGGAAAAATATATATTACAACTTCTGTATCTTATAGGTGCTCACTCAGATCAAATTGTTGTTTAAAATCCACTAAAATGCATTATGCTAAGCACTTAGTACCACCAAATTAATCTCAAAACTATTTATAAAACAGTGCCATATTGTACCCAAGTAACAATTTTAAAGTTAATATTTACTAATACTCATTCCCTTATTGGATCTGAAATAGCACAATTACTCTGTAATAATAGATATAGGAATTAACTGAAGTAAATATTCATAAGTATCACTTATCCCTATTACTTAAAAAAATTGCTAAAATAAAAACTACAACTCCTTCACCAACAATTCAGAGCCCAATGTATATTAATCTTTTTTTTTTAATGATAAAGGAATAGTGGGAGCATATGAACATTTTCCTTTCCCATTCTTTGAGACATTTCATGGAATAAAACAAGTAAAATTGTGATTAAGTGTACATATGGAGAAAAGCTCATACCACCTAGTCAAAGCATTTAGTTAGTGAAAACAGTAGGAAGAAATGAAATTTATGTTATGCTGATTTCTCACTTATAAACAGATTACAGGATAATTGCATATAAATCCTATCTGTCTTTGTTACTTAAATTCTTATTCTGCCTTAAATTAACTCAACAGCATAACAATTATTATGGAAAAGGCTATTGATTATTTATCAAACATTACCCTATAATTATATAGAAAAATGAGTTTGTCGGCAAGAGACAGAAAGAGTTTAAAACTTCAGCAACAACCTCTCCAGCTAATCCAACACAGCTGAATGGATTCATTATATCCATTCATTACTTAATTGGAAAAGTATTAAGATACCTAGAAGCCTTTTCTATAAAAGTTAAAGATAGGTGGCATCCTGAAACCCTATCAGAATAATAATAAGTCCTTGTGCTGAATGTTTACCTTCTCAATTTTATTTCTTTTAATATGAAGAGTTGTAGCTACAAGTTCAAGAACGGTGGGCATTTACACATATCCTCTGTGGGCAGGGCAGTGGGTGCTTTAATTAGAGCGGTTCTGAAGGTAAGCCGTTCTCGGAGCCTCTCTAATTAAAGTGCTGCTCCAAGAGTAAGCTGCTCTTGGAGCTACTCAAAATGCTGCAGGTTCTCATGTATTGGCATCCCCACACTTCAAAATGGTGGCCGGAGTGCATTTAATGAGCTTTAGTTCAAGCACCTCCACCTCCATTTTGAAGCATGGGGACACTAATACACGAAATGTGGAGGCTGACTGGAGCATGGATATTTCTATGTTCCAGCAGACTTGATTAACTGAGTCTGCTCCAACACCCTGTAATTACAGCATGTTGGAGCGGCACCATGGCACATCTACAGGCATCCCATATGTTCACGAATACCCCAAGTCTCCTTCTTCTTGTCTGATCCGAACAAAATCTTCACTAAGCTTAGGATCAAGCATTACTAGAGCCACTGGCTCTGCCCCACAAGTTGTATCTAATGCTTGTCCTTAAAACACAGGGAGTTTTTTTAGCACCCACAGTTACTGAAGCATTGAGGTGTCAATAGCATGAGTCTGTTTGCTTAAAACACCAGAGATTCCCTTTTTTGTGTGAAACCAAGAAGCCTGGCTTTTTAGGAAGGCTGACATATTAATTTACACATTTTTTTAGTGTTAAGATCAAGCATATTGATTTTTTAGAATACCAGGTTTAAAATCCAAATACTTGAAAATAAATAAAGGATGGATCAAACCTTATGTATCTAAATTTTAAAAAGCTAGCCTTCCCAACTCAAACTAATTTTAAACTCATTCCCTGTTGACTGTGAAGTTTTGTTTCATAAAGTCTGCCTGGACTAACAGGGTGTCCAGGAAGTGTTTTAGTGCCATGGGACTCTGGCTCTCCCACAGCCCTGGTGAATGCTGGAAATGCCTGGAAAAAATTCAAGGAACTATTTGAGCTGCATATGAAAGCCATATTGAGGGGGGGAAGATAAGTTAGAGGAAGAGTGAAAGATTACGCTGCTCTTAGCAAGTGCAGACAATGAAGCACTAACTTGCAATACAAGTTAATTCATAGTCCTCCAGCATCCCAGGATACTGTGCAGCCTTGGGCTGTGCTCTCTGCTCCAGAGGAGTAGGTCTGGCTCTTCCCCCAGCTTTCAGTGGGATTTCTTCCATCCCCTACAGCCAGAAACCAGGCTGATTTCCCTGGCCCCACCCGCTCCTCAGCCGGGTGTTTGGCTCAGCTCTGGGCTCGGGGGTGGGGAGTAAAGCCCCCATTGCAGGTGTACCCCCTCTGCTGGGCACAGCTTGTCTGGGGGTCCAGAGCCAGGCAGGCGGGTCAGTCCCCCCCACTCCCACTCCCACATCCAGTCGGAGGCTGAATTAGGGGCGTGGCTAGAAGGAATCACAATCTCTAGGCTCCCAGCTCTCTGCCATGACCTGCAGGCTGGGATGTGTGCTCTAGCACCCCCAGGCTACTGATATGGGGCACTGCAGGGGTCCAGCTGCCTTTCTGATTTGAAAAGTGAATGTGAGTTCACTTGTTTATCAGTTCAATCCAGGCAGTTTAGAGAAACCTGCAAAGACTGAATGGATTCACCCTCAGGATTTATGACTGTCTGTAGTTAGCTCAAATGTGTTTAATGCCTACCATACAGAAGGGGACAAAGAAAGCCTGGCAGAAATAAATGAAATGAAAATGCTTGAAGATTATTGTGTTCTTAGAAAAAATACCACTTATGAGAGAGATCTGTTCAGGATGACAACACAAAAGGAAGAGGAAACTGTGGAAGAATTTGTCACAGACCAAAAACTAAGAAGTCAGTCCTGTGAACATGGAATACTCACATGTTCTCTCATAAAAGACTAGACAGTCCTGGGATGTTTTAATAAAAAAGTCCATAAGCAATTACTACAAAAAAGGAACCTGACATTAAAAAGGCAATATGTCTATGCCACACTGCAGAACAAGCAGAAATGCAAGTAAAAATCCTAGAGAAAGACAAGGAAGAAATGACTGTATCACCAATCCATCAAAAGAAAAGTCCACCAAAATTAATTTGGGCATGCACAGTCACATCAGAAGTTAAAAAATGCCAGTATTCTGGTAACCAGCTTGAATATAGAAGGTGCCCAGCATTCAGACAAACATGTTGCGGAGGACCGGGTTAGAGAGCTTCTGGAGGGGCTGGACGTGTTCAAGTCAGTGGGTCCAGATGCTCACCCCCCCAGGGTGTTGAGGGAGCTAGCTGGGGTTACTGCATGGCCCTTGGCACGGCTTTATGAGCGTTCATGGTGCTCAGGCCAGGTGCCAGATGACTGGAAGATAGCTAACTTGGTCCCCATCTTCAAAAAAGGGAAGAGAGAGGCCCTGGGCAACTATAGGCCCATCAGTCTTACCTCAATCCTAGGGAAATCCTTTGAGAAGATCATCAAGTAGCACATCTGTGATGGGCCGGCTTCAGGGATGATGCTCAAGGGCAACCAGCACAGTTTCATTAGGGGCAGGTCATGTCAGACCAACCTGATTGCCTTTTATGATCAGGTCACAAAGGCAATGGATGCAAGTGTTGTCGTGGATGTAGTCTTTCTAGACTTCAGCAAGGCCTTCGACGCTGTCTCCCACCCCATCCTCATTAAAAAACTAGGCGAATGCAGCATTGATGCCTACACAATCAGATGGATTGCAGATTGGCTCAAGGGTCGTACTCAGAGAGTGGTGGTGGACGGGTCATATTCGACCTGGGGGGAAGTGGGCAGCGGAGTCCCCCAGGGCTGAGTCGTGGGGCCCGCGCTGTTCAATTTCTTCATAAGCGATCTGGACAATGGGGTGAAAAGCAACCTGTTTAAATTCGCTGATAATACCAAAATTTGGGGTGAGGTGAGCACGCTAGTAGGGAAGGAAAGATTGCAGCAAGATCTGGATAGGTTACAGGAGTGGGCTAACATAAACAGGATGCGTTTCAATACTGACAAGTGCAGGGTGCTGCACTTGGGCAACAGTAACCAGCAGCACACTTACAGAATGGGAAACTCCCTTCTTGAGAGCATGGAGGCCGAAAGGAATCTTGGAGTCATTACTGACTCCAAGATGAACATGGGCCGACAATGCGAGGTCATGGCTGGCAGGGCTAACTGGACCTTGTCGTGCATCCACAGGTGCATCTCAGGTAGAGCCAGGGAGGTGATCCACCCACTCTGTGCGACACTGGTCAGGCCACAGCTGGAGTACTGCATCCAGTTCTGTGCGCCCCATTTCAGGAGGGATGTGGACAACATTGAAAGGGTCCAGAGGAGGGCCACCCACATGATCCGGAGACTACAGGGCAGACCCTACATTGAAAGACTGCAGGGCCTAAACCTGTTCAGCATTCACAAGAGAAGGCTGAGGGGGGACCTGGTGACTGTCTATAAACTCACTAGGGGGGACCAGAAGGGTTTGGGGGAGACACTGTTTCCCCTCGCGCCCCCTGTCATAACAAGGAACAATGGACACAAATTATTGGAGAGTAGGTTTAAATTAGACATCTGCAAGAACTACTTCACAGTTAGGGCGGCTAGGAGCTGGAACCAACTTCCAAGGGAAGTGGTGCTGGCTCCTACCCTGGGGGTCTTTAAGAAGAGGCTTGATGCCTACCTGGCTGGACTCATTTGAGTCCAGTTTTTCTCCCGCCCAGGCGGGGGGTCAGACTTGAAGATCTACAAGGTCCCTTCTGACCCTACTTCTATGATTCTGTGATTACGATTCTATGTAGAAGCTGTAATAAACTGAAACATTATGCAGAAAAAGTAAGAATGCATATACAATAAGCACAGACACACACTTAAGTGAGGAGGAAGAGCTGTTCCTATGCTGTTCCCAAAACTCAGAACATAGATACTGGGGAACAAGTAAATGGAGTCACACATAGAGAGGTGCAAGGGACTCATTAAAGTGAGAGAATCTAAAGCAGTGGTTCTCAACCTTTTTGGACTCAAGGCACCCCTCAATAATTTTTGTGAACTGATTGGTGCCCAATTTCAAAAACTAATTTATTATAGTAATTACCTCCTTGCAGAGGGGCCAGAAAGTGGGGAAGGGGATATTAATCAGGAAGTGACAAGCCTGAGCCCATGCTTATCTTCTAAATCCTCATACTTTGCAGCACCAATCAAAAGATCTAGTGGCACCCCAGGATGCCCAAGCACTCTGGTTGTGAATCAATGATTTAAAGTGTAGGTGAAAGACAGAAGGACCATTCCCATGTTGGGAGGGTGCATACTTGCACTAAGATAGAAAGCTAAAAGAAAAGAACAAGACTTTGTGGTGCTACACAGAGGAAAGCAACCAGTTTTGGACTGGTACATACATAAATTGATCTTATTAAGAGGATGTATAACATAGCGAGGGTGAAAGTGAGCACTGAACCAAAAATTGAAGGCAGTGATAGGATCATTTGAAGATGTATTCACAGGTAGCGGGTGCCTCCCAATGACATATTAAATATGGTTAAGGGAAGATTCAGAAACAGTGTTATATGCCACATGAAAAGTCCCCACATATCTTAAGAAAAAGACCAAAAGAAGGGATACAAAGCAGAGCAATAAACGGTAACATTAGGAGAACAGAAGAACCAACAGACTGAGTCCATTCCCTGGTAACTGGAGAGAAGAATGACGGGGAACTATGACTGTGTATAGACAGACCCAAAAGAGTTGAACAAAAACATAAAAAGAGAACACTTTAACTTATCCAGAAGAAATGAGCTATTTATTGCAAGAGATGGCAGGAGCCAAATTCTTCAGCAAATCCTGAAATGACAGGATTTTGCCAGTTCCCTTTGGACACTGAGAGCTCCAAGATCTGCATTTTCAACATCCATTTGGAAGATATTGCTTATTAAGACTACCTTTTGGGATATGTTCAGCTCCAAAAGCATTTCAGTGCACAATGAGACACATGCTAGAGGGGCTAGCAGGTGGGAAGGCTTATATTGATGACATAATACAATGGGGTAGTAGGGCAAATGAACATCAAGAATGACTGGGAAAAGAACTGGACTTTGCAAAAGCTAATAATTTTAAATTGAATCAGGACAAATATCAGTTTCAGACAACAGAGGGTCCAGAGGAGGGCCACTTGTATGATCAGGGGACAACAGGGCAGGCCCTATGAGGACAGGCTGCGGGACCTGAACCTGTTCAGCCTCCACAAGAGAAGGCTGAGGGGGGGTCTTGTGGCCTGTTATAAACTAGTCAGGGGGGATCAGCAGACATTGGGGAAGTCACTGTTCCCCCGAGCACCGCCAGGAGTGACCAGGAATAACGGTCACAAGCTGGCAGAGGGTAGGTTTAGGTTAGATATCAGGAGGCGCTACTTCACAGTCAGGGCGGCTAGGGTCTGGAACCAGCTTCCAAGAGAAGTGGTGCTGGCTCCTACTCTGGAGGTGTTTAAGAGGAAGTTAGATGAACATCTTGCTGGGGTCATTTGACCCCAGTATTCTTTCCTGCCATGGCAGGGGGTCGGACTAGATGATCTGCTCAGGTCCCTTCCGACCCTAGAAACTATGAAACTATATTTGGGTGAGCAACTGACTTCAAAGTGGCTATTAGCGGAAAACTCAGACCAAGTTTATTTCCGAATATACAGCCTGCACAACTCATTTAATGTACAGTCTCCACAATGGCATGAAAGGGAAGGTGCACCACAGTGCAGGCATACAGTGCCTACTTTTGAAATTGAAGAAATATGATATGATTCTGGATTTCCAATGTTAATGCCATGGCAGATGATGTGGAGGAAACTGTAACCATACATGTGAACATGATTAAAACATCATGCAATGCATCCCTAGGCATCTGGAATCAACTGGTGATGGAGACAGCTAAAGATGAAACATTGCAAGTGGTGATACAAGCAATAAGTGAAGTAGGAAAAACATCACATTTCCCACCTGCATATTCTCAATATAAAAATGAACTTTCAGTGATCTCCGATGTACTGATGAAGGGTACACAGGCTGTGACTCCTGCAGTGATTAAATAAAATTTTGAAATAAATACAGAGCCAGAGGTGTTGTCTTTTGTCCATGAATGAATAGTGACATTGAAGACATGGTGAGAGAGTGTGAAACATGTCAGAAGTACAGGAAGCCCAGCAAAAAGAACCAGTGACATCCCATAAGAAATGTGCTATTCCTCAGGACAAGGTAGGAATTAACCTATTCAGTCTGGGAAGATGATGACTACTAATTTGCCAGAACCAGTGATGCTTGAAGATACCTCAGTGATAGTAGTTGCTAGACATATTAAATCTATATTTTTACACCACAGCATTCCAAGAACTGTAATTAATGACAATGGACCACAGTTCAAGAATAGGAAATATTGAGACTTCAATCAATAGTATGACTCCTGTCATGAGACACCATGTCCCAAATACCGTCAAGGCAGAATGTGGAATAAGCATTTTGAAGAACCTGCTAAAAAAAGCAAATGAAGAAGAAGATCCCTACTTCGCAGTATGCATCTTCAAAGCAATACCACTACAGTATGGTAAGTCACCTGCAGAACTACTCTACAACAGGCACATAAAACTCAACTTCCTGATGTAGGCCAGAAATTACAAAGGAGTCTGAGATAGTGTGGAAAATACTGGGAATGTACAATCAGATACAGAATTACAAGACAAAAGTAAAACCACTTTCACAGTTAAAAAAACCCCAAAGATTCCATTGGAATTTGGGAAGATCGACATCAGCCAGTTAAAGCTAGAGTAATCATCAAAAAGTCACTTCATTCATACATGATGATAACAGATTAAGGACAAATTTTAGAAAGAAATTCAAGATATTGTCCCAAAATGCCTAACAATGAGTGATACAGGAACAGAGATACCAGCTGAAACTAATTTACAACTTGACCTGAAATGTGACAAGGCAACTGAACAGTCAGTTGCAGATAAGAACATGTGGTACAGTAGGGCTAGAAGACTGCTGAAATTGCCAGAAATTTATTGAGACATGTAAGTTGGAGTTTGTAACAGTTGTTACCTTCATATTATTGTATTATTAGTAGGGACATACTTAAATCATGGTTTCTTTAATTAGTGCAAAAAATGGCATTTTGCATGATTTTGTGCAAAATCGCCTGGAAAGAAATAAAACTTACCAGAACACAAAGAAAGAAAGGCAAACCCTGCAGCCACAGAGCATGTGGTTTAAGAGGGAGCTACTGGAATAGCGATGTAGACTCAGTGAAGGTGCCTGTCAGGAAAGCAAAAGGGTTTTGGCACCATCTTTTAAGAAGTCAGACGCAATCCTGCAGCAATGCTGCAGTCTGAAGATGAGTGATTGGTCTCTCAGCCAATAAGAAGTGAGGGATGGGGCTGCCAGGGCCCCTCAGCTAATCACTGGTAAGGTGGGTGGGGAGGGCTCACCATGAAAAGACTGTGAAATCAGCTCCACGTGCTGCCAACAGCCTGCAAAAATCCCTTTGTCTTGCCATGATTTCAGTAGGTCACTAATTATTAGTCTAGTTATAAGAAGGGCAGATGTGACAAACTTCTCCTGGACACCAAGTATCCAGGAAGCATGTAACCATGACACTCTGGATGAGGTCTCCAGGAGTTTCTGCGTCACATAACACAGACAATCAGTCACAAGTCAGGAGCAAAACTGTTACTCCTTACTCTAAATAGCTGTATACAAATTCTGTATGTAACGAAGAGCTGTTTCAAAAGCACAAGCTTCCAGATACTACAGTTCCTTTTCAGTGCTGAGTCTGGGGTTTTAATACCTAAATGTGGGTATCCTACATTTGGTTTAGAGCCTCATAACTAGGTACTTGATCATATTTTTGTTCTATCAAAACTGCTGGTAATGTTCCCTCCATTGTCTGAGTCACATGCATTGATTTTCTGCAAGCGGTCAAGCAATAGGGGGTCAGTTCTGTTTGATCATAGTAAACTTCAGTTAATGCCCCAGATACTGGTTCTTATAACAGCTCTGTAACTGAAAGAGCAGAACATGGTAACTTTTCTGAATCCCCTTTCTTTCTTTTTTTCTTTTAACTTATCCTCCCTGATCCTTCAAAGGCCTGCCAGAGCAGCTTTCCAATTTCTTTTTGCCTGTCAAACATCCGTGCTGCTCAGAATATAGGTATCCATGCACCGCATGAAGAAAGTGTACATTAGGTCAAGCAGAACTTCTCATTGGCATATTTAATAAATGGCATATCTAAATCCTGCCCTGTGATTAACAATGAGATTGAAATGACATATTTGAATTGTTCTGCTAGACCAGATAAATGTTCCCTCTCAACTACAGTCTTGGCAGTACCCTTGGTTCTTACCTGATGCTTCCTAATACACCTGGCTAACTATGCCATACCATACAGGCTGGAAAAGCCTTCTGAACTCTTATACAGGTGGCAGGTTACTCAAAGAGGTCTGAGAATTGCAATTGGTTTTATTGTTTATGGTCATATAGCTACAGTAAACTTCACTAACTCGTGGCCAGTAATTCTACCAATTGAATGGAAGTTGTACAAAGTAACCTCCCCCAACAAAAAATCCAAATAGAGAACTGCCATGAAATTGTTTCCAAATGTAGCTTAAATTTACTGCCATATAATCTCCTTTTTCCACATAATCCTGATTTAACTGCTGTTAGTATAGATTTTAAAGACAAGAAGGACTACTACGATTATTTGGTTTGACCTCAGTATATGATAGGCAATGTACATGATTATCCAGTATTTATTCCAATACAATGTGGTTGAACCAAAGCATTTTAATACATGTATATAACATCTGAAGCCACTTTTAAGTATCTCAAAATATACAGCATTTAACATTATTAATTAAAGACAAGAACAGTCCTTAGCAGTATCATAATTTGATTATATTAAAGGAAATGAGTGCAGGAATACTTGATAGACCCCTGAATTAATTATGTTTCCAGCCTTTTCTCCTTTGGGGCCGACCAAGATCACTGTGCAACTTCCAAATGGCTCTTCTGTTTAATGCTCACATCTATAATATTTGTGTATCGATTATTCCTATTACAAAACTTATCATTTAGAGAAGTGATGGAAACTTCAACATCCATTACTATGTAAATGTGAAGTAAAAATAAAATGAAATAAATTAATATTTTATTGACTAGTTATGGTACATAGAAAATTAAGCTGTCAGCAAAGACTAGATGACATCATTATGTGTGGTGTTACAGTGATGGTGCAGGTCTTGTTCACACAGTACTTTTAATCTGAGATTTTCAAACAAGCCATTTACACCCATAATTAGTTTCACAAGCCCCTAAAGTGAGGTGCATTCTGCACATTTTGCAGATGGGGAAATTTAGGCACAGAGAGACTACGTGGCTTGTCTGAAGTCTCTCAGTAAGAGTGGGCCAGCCAATAAAAGAACTTAGCTGTTGAGTGGATTAGAAAATGGACATTTCTTCCTACAAAAAATCCCATATTATTTTAACTAGTCATCCTGGATCAAGATGAACAAACAAACAAACAGATGTCTACCCAGGAATGGGTTCCCAGAAAAATTCCAGTTCAAGAAAACTGCAGTGGAATATTTTAGTTTGTTC
Organism: Crocodylus siamensis; assembly: GCF_052110815.1. Taxonomy (NCBI): domain Eukaryota; kingdom Metazoa; phylum Chordata; order Crocodylia; family Crocodylidae; genus Crocodylus; species Crocodylus siamensis. The sequence goes on along the minus strand of NC_143404.1, from coordinate 30,847,577 downwards.
TTGGTGGCCTGGGTGGTTCTTGCCAGTGTCATTTCTGCTGTCAGTAGAAATGAGAAAGGAGGCAGGAAAGAAGCCATTCTTTCAATTTTCCCATGGAAAATTTCTGTTCACAGAAGAGGTAACTTACAGAGTGACCAGTTCCATTATGTGGAAGTGGCTGACTCAATGCTGTACAGTTCCTCTGGGGAGGCCAAATAAATGGGACTTGATCATAGGAAAGGGAATGATAGAAGACAAGGGCTCAGATAGCCCTTCCTCACTACAACTGGGCAAGGGGTAGTGTTGACTATGGTGGAGTTATCAGAAATAGGTTACCCTAGCAGGTTAAGGAGGAGGCTGGAAGAAAAGAGTAAACCAAGGGGTTTGAGGGCTCTCTTTTGCTCTGTAAGGGTTTGCCAGGAGTCAGAAGTGTTGAGAGATGGCTGATGCTTGATAAGACAGTCCCTGTAATAGCAGTCCTGAGGGGCAGAGTATGAGATACAAAGCTAGAATGGACTCACACTTAAGCTACTAGGGCTTGACTTGCATTATTTGAGTTACTTTTATTATGAGTGGGAGGAGGTTAGTAATGTTAGTCTGAAGTCAGGGAGAAGCGGGGGGGGTGGCACCTTAGAGAGAAAATTCTATTTCACAGAGAAAAAAATTACAGAGGAATCTTCTATTTTGGAAAGGAAATGTTTTATGCTTCTCTGAATGGATTAGTCTCTAAGGTGCCACCCTACCCTACCGTCTTTTGTTTTGTGGGAAAGAATGAAATCCCTAGCAAAGAAGTGTCAAAGTCACAACAGGGGATTGGGCTGGGTTAGGCTTAGACTTCAAAAGGGGTAAAATTGTACTTCACCTAGGCAGAGGGCCAAGTTTTCAGAAGAACCAGAACAATGCAGGGCCTGTAGGGACATCTCAGAGAGCTGATCAGGAGAAAAATTTTGCCACCCTTCGCATAGCCGTTTTCCATTGGAAAATCATTCTGATGGAAAACTCCTGACCACTTTTACTTAGAAACTTTTTCTTCCAGTCACAAACTTTCACCAGCAGGGGTCAAGAATTAATGTGCTATGGCACACTGCAGCCTGTGCTGGCTGTATTCTCACCTGAAGGAAATGAGATCATAATACATGAAGTTGAAATAGAAGAATACGTGGGAAAAGTAAATGAGATCCAGATGTGTGTATCTAAGGATATACTGTATACAAACCTTACCTTTCCCCAAAAACCAGCTGCTGAAAACTGGAGCATGCAATATACAAGAAAAATACACTACGAGCTTATCAGCAGAAACCAAAAGTAAAATATGCAGCAATCCACAGGGAGAAGAACAATAACCAGGCTCAGCTCCTCAGTTGCTGTTACTCACTACAAGGAAAAGATTTTTTTTTTCATTCTGCTTTTCAAATATAAGGTGCTTGTTACATTCCAGGTCATATTGTAAGCAAGAAAACAAACACAGTAGTTCATCTTGTCCAGAAGGCCACTGTACATCTCTTTCTGTATCATTTATGCCTTTAAAAGGGACCTCAAGAGAAACTTTAGTGGAATATAAGCTTTGTGCAAAGTCTCTGCATAAGTGAGAATTCCATCCCTATATATAAGTTTTTGGACTCTTAAGAAGATATTTACATTTTAAATCCCTACATATCCTCAAGTGAGACTGGGAAGCCCAACCAAGGTCCATGGAGCCATCCCAGGACATGAGGTACATGAGGTAAATTCAGCCTTGAAAGTCCTGCCCCCCCTGTACCAGATCAGGCATAATATGGCCAACCCCTCATCCTGATAAGAATTCTGCAAACCTCTTGCTTCTTCCACATTGCATGCAATTTATATTCAATAGTATCTGGATTGTAAAAGAAGCAGAAAGACATTCTGGAGTACCTGATTCCATATGCTATACTGTATCCCTTCTATACAGTGAGGTCTTTGTTAAATTGTATGTCCCATGTACCTCTTATTTCCCACTTGTTCCCTAGCTAAAATTTACATGCTGCCAATAAAATTGAGTGAAAGCTACAAAAAAAGAGATGTTTCTGCATTTAATTGTCAAAATTAACTTGCTTCTCTACTATGAAATAATCATGTTACGTTGACTTTGCTTTTATGCTACAGGAGAGAAAAGGAGAACAATTTTTCTGGAGACTTTCTTAGTACACAGCACATTATGTCAAAGCTATGGATGAGGTTAGTAAATTATAATTCTTTTCAACATGAGCTATTAATTCCTAAGAAAGTTTTAGATAGAAAGAAAAGAGCTTTAGGAGTATTAAAGTGACTTGTTCATTTCCTTTACCTCTTGCTTCTAGAATCAGTATTTAGATAGCTCTCACAATTATTTTTTCTATTATATATAGTATTCACACTAGAGACTTTATAGGCCAGACATGAACATGAAGGTCATCACAATGATTTAGCACTCCTTTTATGGCATGAAGAAAACGGATTTTGCCAATGCAATTTCAGAATTTAAGCAATGTGCTTTTTATCACTCTATATCATGAGACATGGTGAAAATAGTGTACATTAGGCCTAAGGGTAATTTTGATCATGAATGTATTTTGTTCTAATTTACTGCATTCAGTTTGCCTACCGTTACTTGCTCAGGCTCTAAATACCATTGGGCTTGATTATGCTCTGGATAAGAACTGCAAAAGTGAAGCCAGAGGTGGAGAGAATGGGTGTTGGGGAATTTTGTAATAAAATGAAACATGTTCAGTTCGAAACTTCCAGGGAAAAATGCAGTTCTTGAAGTTTGAATTTCATAAATCACCAGCTCTTCAGTAGTAGTGGGAGTTGGGAACAGCACAACTAAATTGTAGAAGAAGAATTGGAAAACTGCAAAGCAACACAACTCAAACAGAAATGATTATGGAAGAGAAGGATCCCTGGAATTGTCCTAATCACTAGGTTACTGGGCAAAAGCAGCACCATCACCATGACATACATACATCTATGGTATGTTATGTTGATGGTGCTGCTTTTGCCTAGTGCTTTGGGACACTGACTGTAAGTGCCTCCAAGGTCACCTCTACATGGGCAAGTAAGGGTTTAGTGGGATCTAATGCACGATTCATAAAATTGTGCCTCTTGCCATGCCACATGTGATCCCATCACACCTTATTGCATTAGATCCCATCACACCTTATTGCCAGTGGAAGTGAAACCCAATTTCAGGCTCCCTCTGAACTGGCAAGAAGCCAGCTTCCATGGCTGGAAGCCCCACATACCCTCAGGGCTTGAGGATCACTGCTGCGGTGATCTCCCCACCCCGGGAGTATACTGCTAGAGTGATCCCTGTACCCTGGGGTTGCAGTGGTGAACTCCAGGGATTGGGGGGGCATGAAAGCCCCAGACCCTGGGGATCATGGCTGCCACAATCCCTATGCCTTGGGGGTTTTCTACTGGGCATGGTGCACCCCTCTGGCTGGGAGACCATTCAGCTGACAAGGCTTCCAGTCCCAGGGAAGACCCTGGTACACATACACATTAAAGCTTGATAATAACCAGCTATAAAGTTAGTACACATTTTGAAGGTCTAACTTTATAGCTGGTTGGAGCTTTTTATTTTGTGATAGCTACTTTGCACATGCAGCTGGTCTCCAGGTAATTGTTCAACTGACCAGTTAATTGCAGAGTACCTCTAATGAATAGAGGGGGGCCAAATTAAATGTTAATTAAATACAAAAAATAACCACTTCAACATTTTTAGGATGATTTGTCACCAAACTGGTGAAGAATTTTAACTAATCCGCAACTACATTTTTTGCAGAATGACTGTCCTGCAAATTTTCTCCCAAATTATTCACACTCACTCTCCCATTTCTTTGCCCCTTTCTCAATAGTTATTTCATAAGCATAGCTTTTTCATTACTTTTTATATTATGACCCCCTAATAATTGTTAGGGCCTTCAAGTCAATGATGCTGTTTCCACTTATACCACCTAACTATTTAATTCTGGGATCCAAATAATACATCTATACTATGTACCAATTTTGCCCTGTGTATTTTAAACAAATAAAATTCAAACCTCTGGGGTGTACATTACAACTAAGACACAGTATGTGATGACTCCTGACAGGAACAATTTTAAGTCTTCTGGTTTGCAAAGCTTACGAGTTTCAAAGCAAACAACAGAACCAGTTCCTCATACATAGAAGAATGATGCAGGTATATCATATTACAGTGCTGCTGCATAAAGTGAATGTTAGCATTAAATTATCTGTTCCCAGGTAATTTAACAGATGAACCATCACAAAAGATTATGAAATAATATTGTGTCCTTTTTTTTTTTGTGGAAGATATACATAATACTCGAGACATAACAGGCTCTAATTCAGCAGGATTTGATTTGTACTAGGCTATTGTTTTTAGCACAGTTCCTAAAAGGGCAGAGAAGCATAATGGCAATATTATATTTATCAGTGGGTACTTCTACATGTGCTTTTAAGGCAAAACAATAAATTCCAGCATTTACTGTGCTATGGTTTATTGCTCCCAGGCACCACTTTTACACAGGTACCTGGGACTGCAGCAGGTTGAGCCAGGTCACAGCAGTGTTGGCTGGCAGGGGACCTTGCCAGCCATGGAGGGGTTGGCTGGGGTGGTTGGGGATGTGCTGTGGAGGGGCTGGCTGGGGTGTGAGGGTGCTCCATTGTGGGGCCAGACAGCAGGAATCCCCCACACTGAAGCACCCTTGTTCCCCAACCAGCCACATTGGCATCTACACATGTGCTGCTGCAGAGTAAAAAACTCTGCAGAAGGATAGTACTGAATTTACAAGTGCTACGCTATTTCAGAGTTAATTAGTTTCCTGTAGCCTAATAGAGCTGCACATATAGATGTGATAAATTTACTGTGGAGCTAATTAATCTATTCTACAGTAAACGCCTTATGTAGACATGCTCAGAGCATGTCTATTACTGAAGAATGTTACTGCAGAATTCATTTGTTTACTGCAGAATGTCAGCTATGGATTCACCATGACCACAGGGTTCTTTTAGGCACTGAGTCATTAGGGATTTCATGTCAGTAGTGATATGCCATTTTGGGTTAAGTTGGGCTAGAGGAAAGGGGTTTTTTTCCTTAAGACTTTGTGGCTTGTCATCCATTAGATAAAGCACATAACTTGATCCAAATAATGATAGATATTCAGCTATTGTTTTACAACACAAATTTTCAGCGAAAAAAAATATATTTTTGACCTTTCAAGACAACAATCCTAATGTTACTGAGGACATTCAGAGCTTTACTAAGCCACACTTTTACTGATGCTCAGTCCGTCAGCCTGTGAACCCTCCATAGCTCAGCAATGTCTCTTATTTCTGAAGCACTTCAAGACATACCTTCAATGCTAGGCTCAAAGCAGCTCCATGATTAATAGGAATCCCTTAACAATAAACGTAGTGTCATAACCTGTAATCCACTGGCCACATTATAGATGTGACATTATTAGTGAACCTAGCCCCTTTAATTACTAATGGCTAAATAGAAGACTCAGAACACAATGAAATAAAAAATATTTAAGATAATAGCCATAAATAAGTAGTGCCTGTTGCATAAAAACAGAATATTATTTGAAAACTGTAAGACTGAAAAGGATGTGATTTTCCTGAAAAGGTGGTTCTATGTAATTAACAGTATCTGATGACATGAGATCAGGGTCACAAAAGCTCATGCTATACATCTCTGATTTAGTTAGTTTGTAAGGTGCAAATCTATCCTCCGCTCTGCATGAGGCAAAGATTTCTTTGGGTGATATACATTTGGTCCAATAAAATATTTTACCCTAAAAAATCATTGCCTCTGGACCATCGTGACTACAACATCACTTTTATAGCATCTTCTCCTCATCAACCAGGCATCCCAGTACATCTTAATGAAGTAAAATGAGAAGATGAATGAAACCCGAAGTATTGCTGAAGGGCTGCAGTCCTTTGACAGCCACCTTTTTTCTCTCCAATTGTATCTCAGTCTTTTAGTGAATAAAGCTTTCATTGAATTCACCAAACCTACCCAGGTCTTTAATTTTCACTCCCAACTGCACTGTCTAGCTACCCCATCTAGGTAGTTACCTCACTTAATGGATGTCATAAAGGAATTAATAAACCAGTTCTTAATGTCAAAATAAAACACATTTATGAATAAACTGAGGAGGGTAACTGTTGTGATGTAAATCTTTTGTCTTTCCTGAACAGAAACTTGAAGTTGTAATCTCATAGCTGTATTCTGAATCTTTCCCTTGATGAGTACAGTGTGACGTATCAATAGCTTTGTCAGAAAAAGAGACAGAGACAGGGGGAAAAAATCACTGTTGCAGGTGCACAGACTTTAAGGACCTTGATTTATTTTCTTAATGAGGTTGCACCACTTAAAAGTTTGTTACAAAATTGCTATGTACACTGTTTACTGTAGAAACTGGTGAAACCACTGTCTGCAACAGAGAAAGGTGATAAGCACATGCCTTATAACCAGGGATCCAGGTTTTCCGTTCACCATGGAAAAAGGCAGTAAAATTGGATGTTCTCATTTTAAGGGGAAAACCTGGATTTTCTCCTTTAAAGGAGAAAAATGCAGTTTCCTCCTTGCAGGATGGCAAAGTTCCAGCCTGCAAGGAGCTAGGGGTAGCAGGAGGAGGACAATCAGCAATAGGTGCCATGTGCATGTGCATGCTCACACATGCACATGGCCACCAGGCAGCCTGGAGAGCAGTTCCTGCAGGTAAGTCTGGCAGCAGGAGGTGGGAGAAAATGAGGAAGGGAGGGGAGTTGGGCAGGGGCTGGGGCTGCTGCTTAGCTGGGGTGGTGCATGGGGCTTGGGATTGAATACATGGCTGCAGGGCCTGGGTGGGGACTGGGATGGGGCCATGGGAGGCTGTCCAGGGGGCAGTGAGGTGGTTGGCTTCCCACCACTGTGTGCACTCCCAAGGAGGAATAGGGGGCATATGCCCCCCAGATTTGTGCACAGGGTGTAGGCAGGTGTGGGCTGCCTACTCCAGGCTTGGGCTCCCTACTCTGCTGTCCTCCCCTGGGGTCACCACAGCCCAGTGGGCAAAACCCAGCATGGCAGGGCAGAACGGGGCAGGAAAGCTTGGTGCTGCCTTTGTGAGCCCCACATTATCATGGCGAGGTGCCTTCTGCCCACCCAGCAGCAGCTGGGGTGGCAGTCTGGAGCTGTGCTTCCTGCTGCTGCTGGGTGGGCGGTGGGCTCCTTGCCATGGCAGTGCAGAGCTCCCAGAGGCTTCCCCGCCCAGTCCCACTCTACCTTGCCATGCCAGGTCCCTCCCTCTAGGCTGCGGAGGCCCTGGGAGGAGGGCAGCAGGGCAGAGAGCCAAAGCCAACAGTGGGCAACCCACATCCACCCCACTGATGGGCTCTGTTCTAACCATGCCACCCGCGGGGGAAGGGAAGCCAGGCTTCACACACTATTCCACCACAGCAGCTGCTGCCTCCCACAGGTGGAAGCCAGGGCTTGGGTGCTGCTATGGGGGGGGCAGGGGACTGCAGACCTATGTCCCTGGCCCCATAGTTGTGGTATCTTGGGGACCCTCCAGCAGGGCTGGGGGAGTGGGGGGCTATGGTATGAAATGAGGGAGACCAGCAGGGCCAGGGGGCTGTGGGTTAGGAGAAAGGAGCACCAGCAGGGCTGGGGGGACTGTGGTTGCGGAGTGAGGAGCACCAGAAGGGCTATAGGCTGTGGGTCAGCAGTGAGGGGCAATAGCATGGGCAGGGCACCAGCATATCAGGGCTGTTCAGCACCACAAAGAAGTTGGGGAGGACAGGCACAGCTGGACCCATGTCCTTGTGAATGAAGGGGCCAAGAGGAGCTCTGATTTTCCATTATAAACAACCCAAAGTCAAATGCCAAAATTTGTAGGTATTTAGAATTTATTTTATTACAGTGATTGAGGCACTGGTAGGCTTTGAAACTGCTTTAACATTGTAAATATAACAGTAAAATATTATGTTCAAATGATATATATATATAGCGGTGTTTCATTTTAATCTTGGAAAATTGCAGATTTGGGAATTTTTAATGAGAGAATTGGTGATTTTTATCAGAGATTTTGTGATTTTTAAACAGAAAACCAGGAGCCCTGCTTATAACCAAACTATTGTTCTTTAATGAATTTATGCAATTGATTGTATTATCAAAATACTTAAAGCTATTGTATTTTTTATTTTTAGAAATTCTATGAATTAGATCATTCTAAAGTAGACTTCTTACTTCTTTGTATTACAAGTGAAATCTTGTACACTTCATATCATTATGTTCTATGCCAGTGGTACTCAACCTTCTGGAGCCTCAAAACACCCTTAGAAAAGGGTCAGCTCTTAGTTTTCACTGGGTTTTTGACTACAGAAAAATAATAGATAAATTCTCCTGTTGCAAAGAATGTGGAAAGTTCACAACAGGTCAGACTATTTTAACAGTCTAGATTCCTAGTTGAGACCCCTGGGTTTATCCTATGAATCATGTTTGCACGCCTAACAGTGCTAACCTTCCATGGCACTCCATAGCACCCTAGAAAAGATATCCAGGTACCCTAGGCTCCCACAGCACACTGGTTGAAGAAGCACTGTTCTATGCACAATTTACAGAAGCATTGAATAGGCAGATGCTACAATGAAACCACTTCCTAAAACAGTGGGCATTTTGGCAGCCATTGGAGTAACCCACATGGAATTTGGAGGGAGAGGCATAGGCAGAGGGAGGGCAGTCTGGAGGAAGCATGTGGATGTCAGTCTGTGCACATGACTACAAAGGTGCCTGCACTTGCAGCATCTCTATAAATCATTCTCTTAATAAAGAGCCTGTTTAGCTTTACAAGCATGGAATTTTCTCGTATTATTAAACAGCACACAGTGCATGAAACAACTATAGTATTTTTCCTTAGAGATTCACAACTCTCATATATGTACTAGTCACTCTAATTGCCTTTTGTATTTCAATATAGGTAGTATGCCTGTAGATATACCACTTCTTTCTAAGGTACTGTAAAACGGGGTTGAGTTTATTTTGATGAAAGGTCTCCAAAATAAATGCAGGCAGCTCTTGGAAGCAGAGTCAGAGCTCTCCAACAGGGAGATTTAGATTGATTAATAGCTCTTTTTCTGTGCTCCATCATAATATGAGCAGCTAGCTGATCATAGAATCATAGAAAGTTAGGGTTGAAAGGGACCTCAGGAGGTCTTCTAGTACAACACCCTACTCAAAGCAGGACCATTCACAAGAAGATCATCCCAGCCAAAGCTTTGAAAACTTCCAAGGATGGAGCTTTCACCACCTCCCTGAGTAACCTGTTCCAGTGTTTTACTACCTCCTAGTGAGAAAATTCTTCCTACTATCTAACCTAAACTTCCCTTGCTGCAACTTGAGACCGTTGCTCCTTGTTCTATCATCTGTCACCACTGAGAACAGTCCAGCTCCACCTTCTTTTGAACCCCAATTCTGGTAGTTGAAGGCTGCTATTAAATCCCCCCTCAGTCTTCTTTTCTTTAAACTACATAAGCACAGTTCCCTCAGTCATTCCTCATAAGTCATGTCCCCCAGCCCTGTCACAATTTTTGTTGCCCTCTGCTGGACTTTCTCCAATTTGTCCACATCCTTTCTGTAGTGGGGGGCCCAAAACTGACCACAGCACTCCAGATGTGGCATCAGCAGTGCTGAATAGAGGGGAATAATTACTTCCCTTGACTTACTGCCAACACACCTACCAATGCAGCCTAGTATGCTGTTAGCCTTCTTGGCAACAAGGGCTCACTGCTGGCTTATATTCGTTTTATTTTCGTCCACTGTAAACCCCAGGTCCTTTTTTGCACAGCTGCTGCCCAGCCAGTCAGCCCACAGCCTGTACTGGTGCATGGGTTTGTTTCAGCCTAAGTTTATGACTTTGCACTTGTCTTTGTTGAGCCTCATAAGATTTCTTTTGGCCCAATCCTCCAATTTGCCTAAGTCACTTTGAATCCTAGCTCTACTCTCCAGTACATCTACTCCCCACAACTTGGTGTCATATGCAAACTTGCTGAGGGTGCACTTCATCACATCTTCCAGGTCGTTGATGAAGACATTGAACAAAACCAGCCCCATGACCAACCCCTGAGGCACTCCACTTGATACTGGCTGTCAACTAGGCATCAAGCCATTGATTACTATTCTCTGAGCCCTATGCTCCAGCCAGTTTTCTATCAACTTTACAGTCCATTCATCTAGCCCATACTTCTTTAGCTTGCCTGAGACAATGCTGTGGGAGACTATCAAAAGCCTTACTAAAATCAAGGTATACCACATCCATAGGGTGTGTGGGTGACATAATCTCTAGATGATAAAATAAATATCTGAATACACAGCCCTCAAACATACTGTACTTTCAAAAAGATGTTCGTTTCAAACATTAACCAACCGTCATTTCAGATGCTAAAGAATGTCACCAAAATATATTTTCAGACTGTGCTTACAACAAATTAGCAAAATGTTACAACTGCAATATGACAACCCCATTGCCACTCCCATTGCATAGGGTGCAGTCATGATGAGTACTTGCCCATTCCTAAAATGAACAAGTCCAACAAAATGGAGCTGTGCACTTGAAATTTGCCCTTGCCTGAACACATACTTTTAGTTACAAGTTACCCACCTACCACATAGACAACAGTAATTTAAGTATTCCCAGGGAAAAAAACTCAGCAAGTGATCCCCTTTCAAATAAGAGCGCTTGATTAGGACAAGGGCTTCTTGGAAAACAAAAATTCCAGTTTTTACAATATTTCAAAGTCTTGAAAATTATTTTCAATGCACATGGGAACAAGGTCTTGAAAATTATTTTCAGTGCACATGGGAACAATGCACATGGGAACAAAAGACAAAAAAAGAAAAACCTTTTGAATTTTTTTTATAAGAAATCATGAGAGATAGGTTCATGTCTGGCACTCATATAGCATATTGGAGAACCAGGTTCAAAACCCAACTGACAAAGAAGCAATTTGGACCCGAGCCTCACATCCCCAATGCCAACCAGAGCCATTGGGCTATTGGGTAGCCTAGAGTAATTCTCTTAGATCTAGATTATCTACATCTACACTAGGTCTCCCTCTTGTTTGAACAGAATTTCCATTGTGGACCTGGGGGGAGACGGGATCTATTAACATTTAATAAAAAACAAGATGTTTTGATTGCGACTGCCACTTTCTAAAGAAAAAGAGTGAATTATCCTTGACTATCTCTAACTGTGACAATCAAGCACTATAATTTTGATCTGAGTGTTTAAACCAGCACTTCAATAATGATCTGGATATTCATATTGTTCAATTTTGGTATCCCTTTGTTTTCAGAAATACACGTATACATATGTATATTGATACTTCATTAGCATCCATTTAAAAGTTAGCATCCACCAACAGGTAACTGAGAATCAGGCCTAAATTGCTGATGTGTCACTGTCAACAAACACTGGCTATTTACTGTTGACCAGTGCATAGCAATTATTAAAAATAAGGATGATACTGACCTATTTTATAAAGCTCTTAGAAAAATGCTATATGATGTAGGTATTAACATATAGTATTTAAATTGAAGACTGAGATTTTAAAGGGTCACCCACTTAAGTGCACATGTAATAGTGATTGTTAGAAGTATTGAGTAACCAATCTTCAGTAGTTAGGACCCTTTAATGTGCTGGTGTCAGATACCAGAGTTATAAGTCACCTTTGAAATTCTTAACCTAAATATTTTGTTATAACACAGCATAGATCATATGGAGAATTTTTGAATGGAAATCCAGAGTTCTGATTATGTGGATCATAGGGCTGTATAGCCTGACCTACTAAGTTCTTGGTAAATTGCTATGTGGTACTGAATTGTGTAATTTCATTACACTGTAGCTGCCTGTGCCATCTGGATATAGCTCATGTATTCAAGTTTCTGTGGAATTATAAATTGATTATAGCCTTGTCAGACTGCCAAGTTAACCATCATTATCATTCAAGATTTCATTTAGCACATAGTCCACATGGCAGTCAATTGCTTGCATTATAATCACCTCATAAAACTGTGACTTCAGAGATATAATACCCTTGTGAGACCTGTTATATTAAACTTACAGATATTTAAAATGTCAGATAATTTTTCATTCAAACTGCAGTACTATCTAATGTCAATCAGCCAGTCCATGTAAAGGGATTTTCCAGTTTTCAAAAAGGAGGGGATAGGCCCACATTTATTTTGCCTTTTGTTGTAAATATCTTGTTTTACTAAAATGTGAGTACTTATGTTGCTGTGAGTACTTGTGTTGCTGTATGTATCTTATAGCTGCTATTCCTTTGTGTACTGCACCTTTACATTCCAAAAAATTTCATCTGAAGCCACAGAAGCCACCTTCTACTTGACTTTGTTACAGCTTGGACATATATGCACAAAGCTCTCTCACATACAGTATCGCTACATTTTTGTTGTTTTCCACACAAATCTAAAAATTAATATTACATTAAAAATATAAATTTACTCTGGGGTTAAAAAAATAACACTAGTGCTTTCCTGATTTTTATCTAGATTAAAGGATTGTTTAGATTAAAAATTTTAGATGCACGATTGTAACACACGATTATGTCCATACCTGCCAATCAATCCAGGCACAAATAGCAAAAACCTGAAGAAAGATTTCAAATGTGCCCCTCAGTTCTTTTCTTGTGGCTAGCAAGGTATTCAACAAAATTTCTGTGACATAACACTATGGAAGCCACCTGAAAAGCTATAGCAATAATGAAATGCCTGCAGAAAAAGGTAATGAAGAATATTAGTGACAAGAAGAGATACTCATTTAGAAGGATGAAAAAAAATAGATTAGGGCTATATGGAGGAGATGAATGAATAGCAATGAGGAAAATTAAATAAACCAAGGTACAGAGATGATAAACCAATTGTTCCCATTTACCTTTGCTTATATTGCAAGATCAAGACAACCAGAAAGTAAGCAAATTTAAAACCGATCAAAAGACAATACTAGAATGAATATTTAATACATTGAAATCATTGCCACAAAATATTGATGCCAGAAAGTTTACAGGATACAAAATTGGTGAGGCATTTACGTAGACACATAGCAACATCTGCCACTACTGCCCCCTCCCCGCCACCCAGCAAAACATTTACACTGCTAACAGATATTAATACCTATCCAAGTGTTTCAAGGTTTAATCCTCACGGCCCTACCTGGGGTTAGGAAGAAACTTCTCTATAAAGGCACATTTGCACATTGAGATTGTGGCATTATCTGTTGCAGTGTTTCACATCCAGGATACTGCAGTGGGGGGATCCAATCCATGCACCCCCTCCAGTTCAGGTTGGGCAAACCCCAGCCCAGAGCTCCCTTCCCTCTTTTCCCCTTCTCCTGTCCTGCAGATAGCACCAGAGCTGGGAGGGATGTGGTGGGGCTAGGGGAGGGAGGCTGCAGACAGGCAGCTCCTCCTGGATTGGCTCCAAAGTGGAGCTCAATACCACCTCCCCTGCCCCCGCACCCAACAGCAAATGTCTGGGGGTCACTGTAACTCCTGGGCTAGAGCAGACATTACACATAAACTGGTTTAAGTGATCAGAAACTAGTTTAAACCTGTAACAGAACAGTTCAGTGCACAGAAACCAGTTTGAAAATGGCTGAAACTGATTTAAGATAGGCCTGCTTAAATGTAGACTCAGACTTAAGTGATTTGCATCAAACCAGTTTATGCAATGTCTGTTCCAGACCCCTTGCTGGTTTAAGATAAACTAGAGTCCCCCAGCATCCTGGCATGCTCTTGGGCTGGATAGGGCTTTCCGCCCCACAGCAGGGCTGGCCCCTCCCCACTGCAGTGTCCTGGCTTCTCCATGCTAAGCAGAGAGAGATTATTCCCCCTGCCTCTCTGCTTTATGCAGACACCTCAGCATTAGCTAACAGACCACATGATAGCTACAAGCCGTGCTGTGGGAGAGACAAAGCCAGACAGGCTTTTTAGAGCTAATCAACAAATGGCTTAATGTTCTTCCTTGGAGATGCTGTTTGCAAAGAGTTGTTTGCTCCCCTCCATCCCCCTTACCACTCTCTGCTAAGCACAAATTCCCCCCAGCCTTCTGCTGTGCTGAGAGGTGCCTGTGTATTAGCCAGCAGACCACATGTTGGTTCTGTGCTGAATCAAGAGCTAGCTAGTCTCTCTGTCTCCTTTTTTTCTTAATGGGACAACAAACACCGAGATGAGGGTGATAAACACTGTTATCAGTCCTCTTCTCCCCCTGGCTTGCTTGCCTGTCAGTTTGCTACAGACAGTATACAGAAGCAGGGAGGGAGAGTAAAAAGCTCTGCATCATCAACAGGTGCATGCACTGCACTCTCCCCACCCGCCTTGCCTCAGAGTGCTAGACCGGGTCTGCAGGCTGGCAACACTCGTGCCCCTTGAGCAGCAAGTGGGGAAAAGCCTGGTACTGCAGGCAGGGTTGGGATTCACACCTCTCCATAATCAGAGCCCTGCTGGGGCCTGGCCACACCCGCCTCAGTTAAGCTCTGTGGAAGGGCACGCAGGGCTGCTCTAGTGCCCCCTGGCTTCCAACCTGAGCCACTGCAGGCATGTGCCTGAGTCTCCTCAGTACAGAGGGACTGTCTGTATGGTTGGAAACCAGTTCAGTCTAGCCAGGTTAGACTAATCTGCAAAGGTTTAATCAATTCAGTCTCAGGCTTTTTGAATGTCCATCCCTAGCCAGGGTGTTTTCTGTGAAGTGCCATGAGTTAGAGTGGGGAGCTTCACATCTGCCAGTGCCTACTGTTTACTGTTGTCCAGATTTCATTCACAATCTTCCATGATACCTGAAATGCTTATTCAAGATAGATAACCCTTCACTAAGACAGCTCAAACGTCAGTAAAGTGAATCTCAGTCCTCCTCACATCCATGAAAACAGGTTGTATTAATCTCACAGTTATTACAGCAATATGAGTGTTGCATGCACATTCATCTTGACTTAGGCTGTAATATGAACAGTCTAGAGTAGGACAAGAAAATGAACTCAAGTTTCATGTTTCAGTTAAAGGCAAGGATTTTTTTTCCTGCAGGATGACAGTGCAAAATACTTTGTGAAATCATGTAAAAGTACAGCATAGAAGTTGAAATAGAATATGGAAAACGCCCGTCTGCTAAATAAGATTCTGAACCTGCATCCACAGCATTAATAAAAGTTTTTTTAATGTTCTACATTTTTATTTAACTTCTTGTTTTATCACAGCTTGCTGTTCTTGCCTTGTACATTCAAGACACCTGATCGTATGTAACACTGTTTTCATGGTGAAATGGAAGAAATGGAAATCTTATATGAAAGTCTGTTCTTAAAACATTTCCACCGTTCAATTTTCCAGACTTAAGAAGTTCAAATAGTTTGGATGAGCACCTAAAATGTGCTTATCAGAACTGAGCCTGCAGTCCCACTGTCATTGCTTCAAAAAAATGCCAGTTTTCCAGTCTGACTGATCCAGAAATGCTTTGTTAGACACGACTGAAATGTACTAGATGTAGCAAATGAGGCAATGAAATAAAATGATCCTAACACACCAGTATAAAGGAAAAAGCAAAAGAGAACCTTTTCCAGCAGAATTAGATATGCGCTGAGCAGGTTGAATTCTAGGAAAGATGACCTAACATTTGTATATGTTTTAAGTTTCAGACAACCTAGAACGTGTTTCTTTTTGTCTTTTTCCCTTTCCTTCCCTTCCCATCCCTGTAATTAATTTTTGAACAGTAGTGTGGTAAATACTGTAGCCATTCACATAGTAGACTCTATCACCTCAGAGGATCAATACTTATTTCTTTGTTATGAGAAGCAAGCATAACAGGATCTTTCAGTGCACCAGAATGTAAAAATGCAATAGCATGACAGTCTGCTACTCTGCTTTCCTTTCCAATAGTATTGAACCATTATTAAAAAACCTACACAATCCGTCCATTCCAAATTACTTTCAGGAACAACAGCCAGGAAAGGAGAGTACTATTACACACAATCTCTCTAAATTTTGTAATTTTCTACACGTGATAGAAAGATTATTATTCAAATTTTCACCAGTTGCATTTTCTCACCTATGACAGTACCTAAAAAGTAAAACTGGCTTTCTACATCTCTAATTACATGTAAATGGCAGAGATAGTTTTTAATGACACAAACAATTTCCAAATAATGAAATATCCAAGATTATTTTTAAAAAATTATTCTGGTTTATTGTGTTCAACTTGAAGCGTGTTCAGTGTGATTTTCAGATGGGCTGAGCATTCACAAGCAAAGGTCCATCCATGGGTACTGGACATGGGAGGCAGGGATGAGGCTTATGAATGACTCAGAACTTCCTAAACTTCTGACTACTGAAATCTGCAATGGGCAGAGGATGGAAAATTCTAGACATGGCCTGTTCAACCTTTCCTCAACATGCACACTTTGCCACTGTGAGATACATGATACTGAGCAAGATACTAGCATTTCTCATGTTCCTATGCATTTCAATATAAAGATAAGTTTTTACAATTAAAATGCTATTTAGATTAGAAATGAATTTATAAAGAAAAGAAAACTTAAAATCAAGTTTCCATTTTTGCTCTGTAATATTTATCAAATCCAAAAACTGTCTAGTTTAACCATCCCAGGAACTATTTGTCCATAGCATGGAGATGCAATAGAAAATGGACTTACATGTTTCTTCTGCATTGCTGTCTGCCAATCAGCTTTTGCAGAGAGTTAATCTCTGAAGCTGAGAGTTCAGGATCAGGTTTTAAAAGTGTCCAACATTTCTGAAAATCTGGCCACTTAGTTTGGTCTCTGTATTGAAGCTGAGCTATTTTGTAAGTCTAGCACAGTTTATAAACACTTTCAGTTACTGGCTTCTTTGATACAATTATATCATTTTTTTAAAATTGGGTGACAGATTTTGTAGCTGGACATGTGGGTCCTACCAACAAAGATGAAATCATGTATTTCCTGTTAGTCATCAGGAGCTGTCCAGTGGTGAAGATTTTTGGTAAGTGCTGACCAGACCAAGGCTAGATACAGAGCTGTAACCCAGAAAAAGTCTCTAAAAACACAATTAGAAGCCCTTTAAGTGATCTAGTTTGGTTCTATTTCCTTTCTTTTGTTCAGATATAATCCTCTTTAAAATGTATTGCTTCATCCAATCTTGATTCTGTACATAAAACTCCTAATGATTTT
The DNA here is from genome assembly GCF_052110815.1 of Crocodylus siamensis. Taxonomy (NCBI): domain Eukaryota; kingdom Metazoa; phylum Chordata; order Crocodylia; family Crocodylidae; genus Crocodylus; species Crocodylus siamensis. Next base: position 30,830,385 of record NC_143404.1, on the reverse strand, counting down.
AGTGGGACTTTATACATAAATCAAACTAAGAATATGTCTTGAGGTAAATAGAAACAAATCTCTTGTTTAGGTCCCATTTATGAAACTGTCTTTCAAAGTGGTAACTGGATGTATAGCTTGCTGGGCTGATGAGAAAGCTGACTCCAAAAGCTTACTGACTCTAGAAGCTCTAGCTTGTTAAATGATTTCAAGTCACTGAATGCATTGCTAAGAGTTGAATGATTACACTAAACCATTTCATATCTGGTTTCCCATTATCCATATTCAAACCTCCCAGTAACATGAGAGGGGCTGAGGCTGTGGATCAAAAGAGGATGCACTCCCAGGACTCAGAGCAGATTAAAATGGAATTCAGCTCTTTTCCTAGAAAGCTCTTGACACCCCATCTTAATAAAAACTAGCACATTTTTAGAGGTTATGAAATAAAATGGTAACATGGAGCCATTTTAAAAATAACTATAGAAGTTTTGAGTGGTAAATACCATATTCTTTATCCAACTGGTTTTAGCCAATTAATTACATCAACCTTTAGTCACATCAACAAAAAGGAGTAATCAATAACTTGCTCTGACATGAATTAAGTTTCTAAATTCTACTGTTATATTTTCTCTTAATTATGATGGTCTCACAAAGCTATCTTGTAATAGGTGTTTTCATTAGAGCAGTACCCATCAATATTCTTTGTTTATTAATCCCTTTATCAAATGATAAAACAGATATTGTAACTATATTACCAACAAATATGTCTTCAAACTGTGCAGTGGCTAAGTTAAATAAATTTTAAAAACATTGGTGTTTATCCCATATTAGGAGCTGCTAGATTTTGGCATTGAGAAAGCCCTTTCAGCTTAATTTTATATTCAGAAATCTCATAGTCCTATCAGAAGCACAACAAAATAGATTGTTTCACTTCATAAGTTCACTACAACAGAGTGGTAAAATTTCTCTCATGCAGAAGAAACCTGGCTGACCATTTGCACTGCTAAAGAAACTAATATCTTAAAAAAATGAAAGGAACAAAAACTAATATAAAAAAAATACTTTAATGTGGTCAGCTTACACTTCATAAGAGAATTATGTCCTTCAGAGAGATTTTTAAATGAAATTTTAAAGTCAGTCTTTTGAATTATGTCTTCCTTTTGGCAAGGTACCTACAGTGTTAGTAAAAATACACGTGATAGCAAATAGGATTCCCTTATCCCCAGTTATCAGTCACACTAAGGGCCTTGTTGCACCTTAAACTAATTTGCACAAATGCTGATCATCAGTATTAGTGCTAGCTTGAGTTTGAAGTAGTCACACGTTCAGGCCAACAGGGGCCTAGAGAACTCAGAGGTAAAAATACCCCACCCTCCTATTCCAGGATTCCGCTCTGCCCCACACCTGGGCTTCCCCCACCATATCATGGGTCCCCCCGCCTACTTGTGGCTGCCTGCACTGTCTGTCCCAGGGGAGTTGGAAGAGTTAACCTGCCTACCTTGCTGCCACTAATGGGCTGATGCTCTTTTCCAAGAGAGCAGCAGTGGTGGCAGTGGAGGCTGAGAAGGCAGGTTAACACTTCTTTGGTTGGGACAGATAGTTTGGGCACACATAAGCAAGTCGGTGGTGGTGGCGGCAGTCCCTCGAAGTCTAGGATGACGTGTGTCAGGCTTGATGGGTCCTCAGGTGACTAAGGAGCCTGATTCTGGATGCACATGTTCTTCAGCAATGGGAGCATGTTGTTGAATGGGTGAGTGGGATTCACAGCCCCAGGTTGGTCTCCTTCTCCTTCCTCTGAGTTGTTGAGCCTTGAAGTGGCATGTGCCTTGGTGGACCAGGTGGCACCACATTGAATGGTCAGCAGTTTGATCCTCTCAGCCATTGGTGTCAATGCCTCCATGCTTGAGGGCAACCTTGAGCATGTCTTTGTACCATTTCTTTTGGATGCCCTTTCAGCGTTGGCCAGTGGAGAGCTGGAAGACGAGAATCTGTCAAGGGAAGCAGTTCTTTGACATCTGGACACAGTGGCCCATCCATCAGAATTGATTTCTCAAGAGCAAGGCTTTGATGCTGGTGGACACTCTTCATGGAGGACACTCATAGTGGTCTGGCAGTCCTCCCATTTGATCCCCAAGATTTGGTGCAAGTACCACTGGCAAAAGCTCTTGAGGGTTTTACTGTGTCATTGGTAGATGGTCCAGGTTTCACTGCAGGAGAGGAGGGCGGTCAGCACAGCAGCCCTATAAACCAGGACCTTCATTGACTTCTGAAGATCTCTACTTTTGAAGACACATCACAGCTTGAAGGAGGCAGCACTGGCGCAGCTGACCCAGTGCTGGACTTCTTCATCAATGGTAGCCCACTGAAAAAGGTGGCTGCGAAGGTATGGAAAGTGCTGCACCTTAGTGTAACATGACCTTAGTAATATGGAGCAGAGATAATCCTGCCCTGGAGTAGCATAGCTTTAAGGCACCTAATGAATGTTTAAAATTAATTTTAGGTGTTAGTGTACGGATGATCCAGGTGTTAACAGCACCAGGAGCTGCCCAAAAGTTGCTACGTAACAAGGCCCTAACAGACAGAAAGCTACTACTTACTAGATACTTATTTTATGCTTCCAGGTTTAAGGAATACATATTTATTTCAGTATTCATGTTAGCTAATTTTTGCATATAGAATTCAAAAATATATTTTGCACATAAAATAGACATCAGGGCCAAATCAGTATATTTTAGTCAATTCAATTTAGCAAACTGCATAGGAGAGAATTTCAAAGACATGGAATACATTTCTATACCCAAACCCAAATACTGAAAGTCTCCTATGACATGAGTGTTCAAGCTGAATTGAGATAAGGATGGATTAATACATTATAATTAGTGTCACAGTTACAAAATAAGGATAACATTACCCTGAATTTGTGTTAAAGTGTAACATTGTCATATATATCCATCCCCCAACCCTCTCATATTTAGCAAAAAGTATCATCAATAAATACCCTTTTTTTTTTGGATCAGGGACTAATCTCACTGCTTGGCTGGTGCTTAGTTTATCCTAAGATTTGAGAGTTGAAATTCATATATGTTCTTCAGCACTCTATTCTAGTGGTGAGGTGGGAATGCTGGTATTCAAGAGTATAGTGGGCACTGCACTGTGGTCTGCAATGATTTAAGCTTGAATGAATTTTATACTCTACTGATAGGACACTGGAGTCATGGCCATCATCTGTAAATGCTTTGTTCCTGTGACAGGGCACTTAGCATACCTATCACTTCAAGAGTGGAAGAGACCACAATGAGGGCTCAAGTGGAAATCAGGGGAGTCACCTGAATACCAAGGGTCTGGGCTTAAAGAGGATATAAGCCCAGGGACTGAGCTGGAGTATGGAGTCTTATCTTGGTAGCTGCCAGGGAAGGCACTCCTGAGCAGGTTGCCGAAGGTATGACTTTGGTCCACACCGAATATGCCTGTAGGTATGCAGCCTGAGGTCTGGGAGCTCAGCCGTAGGGCTGGGGAAGTCTGGTAGTAGGTGGAAGAAAGTAAGGGGAGGTAAGGAGGTCTCAGCTAGCCCAGGGAAAGAAAAGGACCAGAGGGCCCAGAGAGAAAGCAGGAGCTAGAGGGCTCAGAAAGAGAGCAGAGGGCCTGGGGAGCAGGTAGGGCCAGGGGCCCTGTAGGATCACTGGCCTAGGAGTGAAGCCAAGGCTCAGGAAGGTCCAAAGACCAAGAAAGGCTAGAGACTGGCTAGGCTGGAGAGCCCATGGGCCTCAACTGGCCAAGGAGCAGAGCCAGGATCTAAGCAGAAGGACCAAAGGTCAGAAGGGCCACAGCTCACAGCCACAGCCAGAGACCAAGGGGGGCAGAGTACATATAGCCCAGAAAGGGGCTGGTGTAAGGACAAATGAAGCCTAAAGCCTGTAGGGGAAGTTATGATTGGTTAGCATGTGCATCTGCAAGGTATGGGCATGGGTACCGGGGAGGAGAGAGTCCATAAAAATGCCCTTAAGGCAATAAGCAATTACAACCTAGCTTATGAGCAGATGAGATCTGACTCAGGGATCTCTGGGGCAGCCTCAGGTTCCTAAATACATGTTAACATCAAGGCATGGCCGGAAACCAGAAGGGGAAGATGCTTAAAAGTCAGGGTAAAACAGGGGCTGAGTAGCCACCAGGACATCGAAGTGAGCACCCCTGGGGCCGGCCTTTATTACAGTCCCCTTCTCCGTTTCTCAGTTAAGCATACCTATCATAGATGGAGATACAGTCTGTCCAGTATACAAGCTCTAGCTTATCAAGGTATGATGCTTACTTATTATCAAAATCCCTGGTAAAACACTTCATTTAATTTGTAGTTTTTCCAGAGGATCTAAGCATAGACTGATGCCATTCGTCTATTTAGATTGCAGGGTTTTTTTGTTCCTGTACATTGTTAAACAAAGAAGTGCAACAGTGGTGAACTGTCCTTGATACCTGTCCATACCTGCATCAGAGAAGCCTTTAATAATTAGTAAGATCCACTATCCATGAAGGAAGAGTCTCTTTTATCCAGAATGTTTCTGTCTTTCTGTACCCTTTAGCATATGCCACAGACTTTTTGTCTGGCATTTTCAACTGGTACATTTCCTCTTAATGTGTGTCCCTAATGGAAAGCTCTTATAGATTTTAAGGGGAATGTAATCAGTAGAGATGAAGTTGAATTGAGGATGGTGTCACTGAGGCCCATATTTTTCCCAGAAAGGGGACATGAAATTGGTTTAACTAGGTACTGCAGGATTCCCCCAATGTGTACAGCCATCATAGCAATGTGTTGAACATAACCTCCTAGAGCTACTGCTGTAGGGAATGTAGCTGAAGCACTGCTGATCCATGTCTGACACAGTTAGGATCTCCTGGGGGCTGTTATAAACTGAATCAATTTAGAGCAGTACTGAACCTGCTGTAAATTTCACTGGTGCTAGGACTGAAAACATAAAAGTGATATAAAATTACTTTCAAGACCCCCAACCTACCCCTTAATCCTTGGGCTAAACAGAAATCAGCTATACCCTTCAGGTTTCCAATTCATCCTGTGAACTGTACACTAGAGGTAACATTTTCTGTTGTAGTCTACTCTATGTAAAATACCTGTAGAAAGGTTATAATCTACAGGCCTTGTTCCATAAGCCTTTTGTAGCATCTAATATGGTTTACATGGGGCTCAGAACAGTAACATGGTGAACACAGGGACACTAGTCCAGCAGAATGCTTACTGTCACACAAATCCAAGCCCTCCAAACCATCCTCAAACAACAGTGTACAACAAATACATCCCTGTCAATCAGAGTTTACCAAGAAACATTTGCCAAAGGAAAAGGCTGAACTTGTCAGATCATTTGTTTGTAATGACCTAAAAATCCCATGATCTATTTGTAATAATCTACATATCATCAAATGTAATGACTCATTCTTACTGTTTTGTAATCCCTCCAAAAAAATGACTGACTATTGGTTGCAATCTGCCAGCCTTTGAAAATATGTGGGAAAGATTGTTGTTTTCATACTTTGCTGAGTCAAATTCAGAAAAGAATGCAATGCCAAATTTTCTATGTTTGCATATTTTAACCCAAGACACATGAGGAAAATAGAAAGATTTGTCCAAATTCACCACTGGGGAAAGGTTGTACTGGTCTACTGATGTCAACCAAGTTGTGCTTATTATTGGAAACTGAATTTGGCTTATTAAATTCAGGATCTTTCTGTTCTCTGGGGGAAAAAAAAAACATCTGTTCACACTGGGTGTGTCCACATGAGTGTGCACGTGCCTCTTGCCCCTCCTCAAACCCCCTTGAGGCAGGGCAACAGGCACGTATGGGAACAAAAAATGTTCCCCATGCTGTAAACTTGCAGCACAGGTAGAAAATTAGATCCAGGGGTCTAAAAAAAATTGACACTTAAAAAAGCAGAGCAGGGCACAGTCCGTGACCATGGCCTGAGGCAACTGGAGCCTGGGTCCTCCATGGGGGCTGCCAGACCATCTCTATGGTTGGCCCTCACCCTGGTGCTGAAACACATGGCTGGCCGGGTGAGTAAGGAGTTGGGGAGGCTGGAGGAGGGGGGAGGGGCTATACCCCTTGTGTGGGGGTTGAACCCCCTGTTGGGGGGCCACACCCCTTGTGAAAGGGCCAAAACCCATGTTGGGAGGAGCCAAACCCCGTGTGTGGAGGCCATCACTCTGTGGGATTGCAGCAAAACATGCATTCATGAAAAATGTATTTAGAGTTCACTTTACTATTATGATAAGAGACTTACTTTAACATCATAAGATATATCAATAAAATATTGTAGAACTGATCACTGTCTCTGTCTTGCCCTCTGTCTTTATAGTGGTCTTTTGTTTTACTTGTGGAGGAACATGGATTTGGGGGCATTTTACAGAGTGACTTGGGGATTTTTTTTATCAGGGATTTTTCAGTTTTTCCAATAAAAAACACCAGAATTCCTGCTAGGGAGGCCAGCGGCAGGACCCTGTTTGCTCAGAGCTGGCACCTTGGACCCATCTGGCTTTGGCTGGCATCCTGGACAAATGGGCCGGGAGGACATGCTTTGACAGTTCAAAGCAGGCCACCACACCCAGAACATCTTCCAGGTGATAGCTGCCCAAATGGCCGGGCAGGGGGCACAAATGGCAGTAGTGCTGCACAAAGGCCAGCAACCGCAGTCCACTGGCAGCTGGCTCAGAGGGGCAGATGCCTCTACTGACTCTGCAGTCCCCAGCAGGTCTGGCAGATGCACAGCAGGTCACAGCCAGGCAGCAGCTCCCACTACCAGACTGCTGCAGTGGGTAGAGGGTGCAGAGAACTCTCAGGGATGCTTCGGCAGTCTAGCTGGCACAAGGGGCAGTGTCCCCAGGTTCCAATTGGCTAGGCCCCAGAAGCTCCTGAGAGTGAGTAGCCCTGAGCTACTTGCCAGGGTGGCTTTTTATACTGCTGGGGCCAGGACAGGGCGGCTTTTTATACTGCTGGGGACAGCACAGGTGCTGGCCCCAGGCTCTAGCTCCCCCTGGCTGAAGATCTTGGAGGGGCCACACAGGGTTATTTTTCCCTAAGTGGCACAATTTGCTCCACAACAAAGTGCATGTCTGAGCATGTGCACTGAAGCAAAAAGTCCCAGCTCAAATTTGCGCTGCTTCTATTTGAGCTGCTGCAAGCGCACATGCTTGCATGTGTGGATGCACCCACTGGATCTCATATAACAACCTTAGTATGCACAATATAATTTAATTAACTGTCCAGTTGCCTAATGTTATATAAAATCCACTGCAGCATTATAGAGGTAGGGAAGCCATGGAGTAAAATCAGGACCTGCACTGCAACTGCTTCACTCAAGAGAAGAGAATGGCTCAAACTGTGGCAGAGACTTTTACCTTTAGCAGATGGGTGGAACAAGACAGATACTGGGTGTATATACACATACAACTAAGGCAATGTGATAAACTCTGGAGCTGTTTGAAAACCAGAGTCAACTGCTCTCAGGCACAGCATCTACACATGAGCCTGGGACAGCAGCAGTTTGAGCCAGGGTGGAGCAGTCCTGGGCTGGTAGGAGGTCCAGGGGATCAGGCCCAGGCTCTGGATGATGGCACTGGGTGGTGGAGGGCCTGGTTGGGGCACTAGAGTGCTGAACATATGGAACCATGTGGCTAGGTGGCAGGCAGACTCCTCACTTTAGCACCTTAGTGCCCCAGCCAGCTCTTGTCACCATCTACATGTGTATTTCAGAGCAGTAAATGACTGCTGTAAGATAGTAGATCTTACAGCAGTTAATTAATTTGCTGTACTGTACTATTGGCACATGTGTAGACAGTGACGCTTTACTGTGGAGCTTATTAATTAACTGCAGGAAAGCGCTAATGTAGATGCACACACTGGCTGCATCTACACAAGATGTTTACTGTACAGTTGACTAGTTAGCTATGCAGTAACCATCTTGGCATCTACACGTGTGCCTCTATTAGGCTTCAGAAAACTAATTTATTCCACAACAGGATAGTACTTGTATTTCTTTATATGTATTTACAACTACTACATTGCTGCGGAGTAAAAACTTCCACAGCACTGCATGTGTAGATGATACCCAGCTGACTGGAGCATGAGGGTGCTTCAGTGCAGGGTTTGCCTGCTGGCTAGCCCAACAATGAAGTTCCCTCGTGCCCCAGCCAGCCTCTTCACAGCACATTGAGCCAGGGTGGAGTATTTCTGGGCTGGCAGGCTGACCCCCAGAGCCCACTGCCAGCCATGGCTGCTTTGCCTGGGCTCCACAAGCTGCACCTGAATAAACTGTGGAGCGTATTTCTCTGGAGTTAATTGCTCCAAGGCACATGTTTAAACAGCATACAGGGGAGAAAGGGGTGGGGAGGGGATTAACTCCAGAGCAATAAGCGCCACAGTTTATTCAAGCACTGTAATTGCATGTGTAGATGTGCCCACTAAGTTGCAATCTGGTTCCTGATCTGTTACTGGCACATTCACCTTACTTAGGAGACGCAGTAATGACACAGATGAGTTCCAGAATGTTTAGTGAACTGTACAGTTCTAATTTAATAACTGAATTAGACTCCAGCTCCTGGGACAAGGTAATAAGTGGCAAATAATCAAGATGAGGTTGGTGTTATTCTGCTTTCTATACAGTCACTGAAACATCTTAAGGAAATATTTAAAAAGAAAAGTAGTACACCGATTTTTTCTTTATTTCATTTTTCTACTATCAGTTTTGAAAGAGTATTTGTGATATATACAATAATATTTAATGCATTAAGGATTTGTCTGAACTAGTTAGACCAATGACTGCTGATAAGACTATTTGTGTCATGCACGGCTTCATACCTGACAATCAATTGATTTTTAACACCATCTAGAATAATAGAAAATTAGGGCAAAAAGGGACCTCAGGAGGTCATCTAGTCCAATCCCCTGCTCAAAGCAGGACTATCCCCAATTAGATCATTCCAACCAGGTCTTTGTCAAGCTGGGCCTTAAGAACCGCCAAGGATGGAGATTCCACCACCTCTCTATGTAACCCATTCCAGTGCCTCCTAGTGAGAAAGTTTTTCCTAATATCCAACCTAAACCTCCCTTGTGGCAACTTAAGACTGTTGTTCCTTGTTCTGTCATCTGTCACCACTGAGAACGGTAATGTAGATAGAGTATTTCAATCAAGAACTTTATTTTCAAAGGCACTAGAGAGCTTAAAGATGGGAGAAGAGACTTCAAAAGAGAGCATGTAGGCTATGAACAGATATTGTAATCATCACAGGATAAACCATTTTATCCTGAGACTAAGAGAAATCATTCAGATAGACAATGGCTATTAGCCATGTCCACTGTCCTGGCACAAATCCTATAAAGGTTCATGGAATAAGAAGTGTTAAGTTTATTTTGGGACATTACAAAGTGAGTCTGAATGGTTGTCACAGGATTACTACATTGAATGAATTGCAGAAAAGTGGCAGTGCATTCTGCTGCTCAATTGGAAGGACAATGTGTGTACACATTGATCCCAGAACTTTTCTTTTGTGTGACAAACCATAGGCACAACCAGTCCAGGACAAATGCAACTTCTGTCCTTAGCCTAAAGAAGTAGCAAATGCTATCTATTAAGCATCTGATTGGATGGCCTAATACAAAAGGGTTTCTTGGCTTTAGCCAATTCTGTTTAAATGAGGCATCTGCAAATGCCCGTCATCTTGAATGTCAAGATTAAAAGTTGAGACATTGTCCTTGAAGAACAAAGTTAGAATGAAGACAAACAAGTGAAAGGAGCCCTGACATTCACCATCAGCATACAAATAAATGGATTTTTCTCATCTGATCCAACTTTTAACTGAATGTATCCAGGCAACAGAAGTCTTTGAATTCAATAACAGATGTTCACACCATAGCATAGCAATATCCATGGAAAAGCAGAAGAGACTAACACAGCAAAATAGGCATTGCTTGCTTTACATGGCATTTTTGTTCTTTTGTACACATACCAAAAATCACATTGATTCACTTGGCTTCTGTGGAATTTGGCATGTTTAGTTTCATTCATCATTAAAATCTGTTCCATGTTTACAACTTCCTGCACATAATACAGTCTTATATTATACTAATAGTCCGCTACCTTGTCAGCATAACTTTCTGAGATACTTGAGAACAGCATCATCATTTTATATGCTGAAGGTGCCTGAAAGAGGACTCAGAGCTCAGTCCTATTAGTTGCCCATATGCAAGTCTTACCAACTTTGCAAGGCCTTAGTACTGAACATTGTGTTCTGTTACCCCTGACCCCTCTATCCATGCAGAGTCCTGGTTACTGCAACCATATAGGGATCCATGGTAGCAGATTCCAATTTACCAGAATGTCCTAATAGTGGCTGATTCATAAACTATTCCTTTTTATGTGTGACACTAGCAAATAGAGTACTGTTTTCTTTGATTAGTTCAAATCACGTGTTATACTTGTGCCACAATAGAAACACGTACACATATAAAAATGCACCTACACACCCTGCTCCTAATTAAGGAATATATTTTCATGTTCAGATCACAGCTAGCAGGAAAAACACAGCAGTTTCAGGATTTTGTGGAGGATATTTTCCCGTATGCTCACATTTCCCTTTAGAGTCAAACACAGTTCATGATTCCTAAAGCATCTCTATAATAAGACAAGCTGATTGGAAAGAAATGAGCCATACTAAAACGGAAAGTTTCCCATAGAAAGCAATCAGCAAGAATAAATGCAAAATTATTATTGTTTTAGATTAGTAACTAGTGGGTCTAAACTTAGACTGTGACAGCTCGACTAATGTTACAACAAACACTGGCAAGATAGCCTCATTTTTAAATAACAGAAAGAAAGTTCAGGCCATAGCAACTGAGGGCAGGAGAAAGAGGGGCATAGTGCAAGTGTATAAAGTGAGAGCTAAGCACAGAAGAGATAGTAGTTTAGAGAAATGTCTGGAAAATGTGGACTCAGAAAGCAGATGCCATGTGGTGTGAATACACTTGGAAGAAGAATGGAACACTTATGAGAAGGGACACTGATTTTCTCTTTTAAAAATCCATAATATCTTTGATATTTGATTAAAAAATCTAAAATTATCAAATTAAAAAACCCATAATTCTATTTTTTTCTGCAATTACAATGAAATGCCACTCTATATAAGTATCAGTTGAACACAATGTTTTATTGATGTATTTACAAGTTTAAAGCAGTCTGGAAGCCTACCAGTGTGTCAATGATTATAATAAATGAATTCTAAACTCCTATATATTTTGGCATTTTGTTTTAGTATTTTTATCATGGAAAATCAGAGCTCTCCCTGCACCCTTTGCTCACCAAGACATGGGTCCAACTGCAGCTGCCCCCCACTTCTGCTTTGTGGTGCTGAGCAGCCCTAATATGCTGGTTCCCCTCACTCCCAAGCCACAGCCTACCTACCTATCAGTGCTCCTCATTCCCAACCCACAGCTTCCCTCCCCGCTGGCCTTGCTGATGCCCCTCACTCCCAAACTGCTTCCCCCACACCTCCAGGCCCTATCCCCACAGTCTGTGGGATGAGGGGGCTGTAGGGTGGTGAGGGTGCCTGACCATAGGTGATGCCATAGGCGATGCATCTGGGGAGGAAATGTGGGGGGAGACACATGCCCTCCCCCAATTTGTGTACCCGCAGCAAGGCATGGGGCTGCATCCTGGGTGGACCAGCACCAGGAAGAAGCAGTCTCTTCAGCTCAGTGGGCAGGACCTGGCATGGGAGGGTGGAGTGAGCCACTAGTGCTGCTGCCATCATGAAGGGACTGAACAGGGAGGAAATATGGAAGTGTAGCTCTCTATGTGAGGAAGCAATACACCTCATTGGAGGCTGACATTGGCCCCAAAGAAAAGCAACTCAAAACCCTTTGGGTCAACCTATGGGGGACAGGGGTGTGCACATGGTGAGAGAGACCTAACTATAGGTGTATACTAGACCACCAAACTAGGGGGAGATGCTTGATCTGGAGTTTTCTCAAAAACTGGCAGAGACTCTGCATGCACAGGACATGGTCATCATGGGTGACTTCAATTACCCAAACATCTCTTGGGAGAAACACTTGGCTAAGTCAGACCAGTCGTGTTGCTTCCTGACCTGTACCAAACAGCTCTACCTGACTCAGGAAGTGCACAGGCCAACCAGAGGTAATGCTCTCCTAGACTTAGTCTTGGCCAAAGAAGACGATCTGGTGAGTGACTTGAACACAGGGGGTGGCCTGGGCAACAGCAACCATGAAACGATCATGTTCACTGTCCAGTGCAAGGCAAGCAAATCAGATAGCAGGGTTGAAATTTTGGACTTCAAAAAAGTGAATTTCAACAGGCTCAGGGCAATAGTAGGAGAAGCGCTGTGGGACTAGGGACTGAAGGTGAAAGGGGTGCATGAAGCATAGGCAATATGTAGGGAGGCACATGCCCCCCCAAGAGCAAACGCTCAAGTGCTCATGCCCCCTCTGAAATTGGCTCTGCTGGCAGGACCCCCCTGCCCCTCAGTTGCCAGCTGGCCACTGGGGGACTCCCCTCACCCTTGGCTCAATGGTTGGCTGCTGGGACCCGCCCCCATCACCATCTGGCCACTGGGGGACCCCCCTGATCATCCCCCACTGGTTCTCCCCCAAACTCAGGAGGCACCAGTCACCCATGGCATGAATAGTGGTCATTCCTCAAGGACTCAATCCCCAAAGCACAAAAGAAGTCCATCCCCATGTGGAGGAAAGGTAGCAGAAGGGTTGGTAAGCCATTTTGGCTTAATAGGGATATTATGATCCTCTTGAAAAAGAAGAAAGAGGCATACAAACAATGGAATTTTGGGACAGTCCCCAAGGAGTATTATACAATAATGCCCCACACTTGTAGGGAGCAGATTATAAAGGCTAAGGCGGCAACTGAATTTAAACTAGCAACAGAAATAAAGGACAATAAGAAGTCATTCTTTAGGTATGTAGGGAACTGGAGGAAAACAAATGGAAGTGTGAGGCCACTGCTTAACAACTCAGAACAGCTGGTTACCGACACTCAGGAGAAAACTGAACTCCTGAATGACTACTTTGCTTTGGTATTTCACCAGACTAAGGGGAAAATCATAATAGATAAGGTTCAGAATGAGCATGGTGGGAATGGCCACCTTTCTACTGTTGACATTGAGCTGGTGTATGATCAGTTAGAAAAGTTAGACATTTATAAGTCAGCAGGGCTGGATGAACTTCATCCAAGAGTGCTGAAGGAGCTGGCTGAAGTCATCATGGGACTTCTGACAAAACTCTTCCAAGACTCATGGCACTTGGGGAAGGTCTCTGAAGACTGGAAAAGGGCCAATGTTGCGCCCATCTTCAAGAAGGGGAGGAGAGAGGACCTGGGCAACTATAGGACAATTAACCTAACTTCTATCCCAGGGAAAATCCTGGAAAAATTCATCAAGTTTATGTGTGATACATTTGCAGAAGGTAGGATTCTGAATGACAGCCAGCATGGCTTTGTCATGGGCAGGTCTTGTCTTACCAGTCTCATCTCCATCTATGACCAGGTAACTTGCCATCTGGATAATAGAGAGGAGGTCAACATTGTACACACAGACTTACAAAAGGCATTTGATCTGGTATTCCATTATGTTCTCACGCGAAAATTGGGGGATTGTGAGCTTAACTGCTCAACAGTTAGGTGGGTAGGAAGCTGGCTGCAGGGTAGGACACAGGGAGTTCTAATAAATGACTCTGTGTTGTTGTCATTGCAAGAAGTAGCCAGTGGTGTCCCTCACGGGTCCATGCTTGGTCCTGTGCTTTTCAACATCTTTACCGATGATTTGGATGTGGGGATGAAAAGCTCACTGGCTGAGTTCACGGATGACACCAAGTTATGAGGAAGCATGGTCACAGTTGAAGATAGGCTGCAGATACAGGTAGACCTGGACAGGCTGGCAAATTGGGAGGATTAGAACCAGATGAAATTGAACATTGAGAACTGTAAAGTGCTCCACCTGGGGATAAACAATCCCCATCGTACTTACAGGTTCGGTGGCGCCAGACTAACTAGCATGACTGAAAGGGACCTAGGGTTAATAATAGATCATAGTATGAATATGAGCTATCAGTGCGATGCTGTAGCCAGTAGGGTACACAATACTCTGGCATGCATCAACCAATGCATCTCAATCAGAACCAAAGAAGTGATTCTTCTGCTTTACTCAGCATTGGTGAGACTGCAGCTGGACTACTATGTCAAGATCTGGGCGCTGCACTTCAACAAGGACGTGGGAAAGCTTGAGACAGTCCAGAGAAGAGCCACCCGTATGATTAGAGACTTGCAAGGCAAGCCATACAAGGAAAGGCTGAGGGACTTGGGACTTTTCAGGCTAAAAAAAGAGGAGGCTGAAAGGGGACTTGGTAGCAGCTTACTACTATCTAAAGAGAATACATCAAGGACTCAGTAAACAACTGTTCACCAGGGCACCCTCAGAGAAAACTAGGAGTAATAGTCACAAACTCCTGGAAGACTGTTTCATACTTAACACTAGGAAAAACTTCTTCACAGTCAGGGTGTCTGACTGCAATAAGCTCCCTTCAGAGGTAGTGTAATCACCTACCCTGGAAATCTTCAAGAGGAGACTGGATGGTCACCTTGCTGGGGTCACCTTCCCCAGTTATCTTTCCTGCCTAGTGCAGGGGAGCTGGACCCAATAATCGTGCGAGGCCCCTTCCAGCCTCTTAGAATCTATGACTCTGTTTATGAATCTATATGAGCCCCATGCCAGCTGCAGTGCCATGGCATCCAAGATAAGGTGCCCCTTGTCCATTGCTGTAGTGGGGGCTGTCTGTTCCCCCTCACTGCAGTGGCAGGCACAGGGTGCCTCACCATAGTAGTCCACCTGGTGTGGGACTTGTGGCAGTGGTGGCAGCAACAAGTCTCAATGTCTTGCTCTGTCCTCCCATACCAGGACCCTTCTGCCCAGTGCCCATCTGGCCAGGCTGCAGTCCTGTGCCCAACTGTGGGTGCAGAAATCTGGAGCACAATCCCGATATGCCCCTCTGATTCATTGCCTCTGGCACTCGTCCCTTCCCTGGGAGTGTACACAGTAGGAGGGAGCCACCGCCGCTCCCTCCCCCCTCTCCCCATGAGACACCTGTGGCTCCATCCTGCTCCCTGGCCAGGCCCCATGGCCATGCATTCCCATCCCAGATCCAGGCCCCAGGCCACTGTGAACTGCCCCAGCTGACAACCCTGCCCCACTCCCTCCCTCACTATGAGGGTTTGGCATGAGCTCCCATTTCAATCTCCCCACAAGTTGCAACATCTCATCTCCCCACATATCACCTATGTCCCCCCTCAATAGACTTACTTGCAGGGAGCTGCAGGAGCTGCTCTCTGCTATGCTGCCTGGGGTTGTATTGCCAGCCACGTGGACGTGTGCACACCTACACATGCACATGGCACCCCCTGCCTCTGATTACCTTCCTCCCATTCTCTGTACCCCCAGGCAGCCCCTTGTGGGCTGGAACTCTGCCCACCTGCAGCTCTCTGCATTTTTCTGCTTTAAAGGGGAACATCCATGATTTTTCTTTTAAAGGAAAAAAATTCATGTTTTTTTGCAGCAAATGGAAAACCCAGATCCTTGCTAATGAGACAATATAAATAGTAATGACAATTTAGGGAAACCCTGGGACTAAAGTAGTTTAGCGTAGATAAGAGCTATCCAACTGACAGCCTTTTGCTGCATGTGGCCCATGAGGGTTTAACCCATGGCCCCCCAGGCTTAAGTTTTGAGCACTGCTTCCCTCCATCATTCTCCTGCTGCTGCTGGGGTCTCCAGGCTTTTCCTCCATCCTCCAGCTTCTGTTTCTTGTCCCCACCTCTGGGGCAGGGCAGGGCAGAATGGTTTACGGGGCCTGGGGAGCCTGTGAAAGGTGGTACTATGCAGCAGGGAAATCTGGGGCAGGAAAGGGTCTGTGCCATACAGTGTGTAGTCCCCAGGTGCTCAGAAATTGGACAGCTCAGATATAGACCATATATTCTAATACCAAATTTGTGTAATTAAAGGAATGCATAGTACTATATATAAGAATACTGTCTTGTTAATATGTTGGAATTAGAGTAGATCAAGCAATTGAAAATGAAGAATTTTTCATCAAAAAGTGGGTTTTTCTCAAAAATAAAATATTCCCAATAAATGTTTTTTCTTCTTTTTCTGTTTTTTCTCAGCCCCCACTCCTCAGTTGATTTTTTAAAATTTTAAATAAGCTGTTTTTCTTGGCTCTTCCTCTCCCTTGCCTTTTCCATTTTTCTCCATTTCCAGTGACAAAGTAAGAAAAGAAAGGGACATATTTTAAAAAATTGTCCTGAGGAAAGTGTGTGTGGTATTTAGAAAGGCACAAGGAACCTGTGTGCACTGAATAAGGCAAGTAACAATTAATATCTGATCATAAAATTACAAATTGAACTACAATATCTACAAATATGGAGGAGAATGCATGGAAAACTTGCATGGAAACATTTGATTCCAGCTTTTTACTTATTTTAAACACTTTTGTTTATTACCTGATTCTTCTAACTTCCCTTTTGGAATGAAGTAACAATAACGTCTGTAGAGAGCTACAGTGAAAACTAGTTAATTAATTAGTCGTGTAGCTTGCCACTATGGTCTTATTAGTCAGCGTACTGACTCCCTGCAAGATTCTTCTTGAATTGTACACAAAAACACTGGCTGATTCATCAGCTGTTAAAACGTAACTGGTCATTTAAAAATGTATATATATATTAAACCAAAATAGAAGTTGCTACTGATAATCAGTCACCCTAAAAAGTATTGGCCCATACTCTCCATAACACCTGTCCGACCAGCTGATTTTCACAACTTATTTGATATTTTTCAGCTTTCCTTGATTTAACAAGCCAGATGGTTGCAAAATTTCTGTTATTTTGGTAACCAGCGCATGCAAGAATGAAAACCAAAATTCTTTAATTATTTTACCCCATCATAACATTATAATTCTTAGGTTAGTAAGCACTCAGAAGTTTCATAGTAAGAAATTGCACAGTGGTCACTTATCCATATAATCATATACTTCTCATGTAAAAAGCCAGTATTCATACTCTGGCATGTTTATAATACATTTTTCTTTGCTATAAATGTCAAAAAATCTTTATTGCATCTCAATATGGCATCCAAAATCTAGCTCATAAAAAGTTGAAAATATCTGACTGCTGATAATTATACATATATGAATAATTAACCACCATTACCATAGTCTCCAGACTATATGGTATACCAGATGTAGTAAATTAAACACCGGCTTTAATCTTTCCATCATAATCAATGAAAACACCTTATTTCCCAGTGCCTTTCCTAAAGGCCACTCTGAGTTCTGTATAATGATCAAGCTTACCATGGGAAACTTGCAATAGCTATCAACCTCTTATCTGAGCACTGAAACAGATGGAACATTGGGAGAGAAAGGTGATATCACTCACTGTCTAAAATTCTTTGCTTTAAAAAATGTTAACAGGAGGGATGGAAGACCTGTATACTGTTTAGAAGAAACAGGATAGGCAAGTCAAAGTATCAGCAGTGCACAAAGTAAAATATCAACCACCAAACATCTAAGAATATTTCTGGAGGGAGGCTGACATCAATGGAAACTCCTCCTCTGAAGGCTGCGTGCAGCTGGGCCACAATATTTTAAGCCCACATACCCAGGGTTGGATTGGTCCCTTTGCAGTGCAACCTAAATAATGTCCACTGTGTACCTCTCATGTTCTAGGTACACAACAGGAACCAGTTACTATTATACTAGTCATCGTTACTATGCTTCATCCCTGCACTTTGGGGCAGAAGAAAAAATTGAATTGCACCAGATCTTTGGTTGGAATTTTTTACTTCCATCTCCAAGGTGAGTTATTTGCACTGGTCAGCTCCTGACATATTTTGCTGGAAATACGACTCAAAATTTCTCTGGGCTGGTGTTCTCCAAACCTGCTCCCACCCCACTGAGAAACTAGAAAGCAGAATCTATTAATTGATCCTGGGATATGACCTCAGTCACACCTTTTTTCTCAATTTGTGTAGCCTCTGGATCTATATTTCAATCCCTATGAATAATACTGAATAGCTTGTTGTGGAAACAGTGACAATTATTGATGATAATGCTAGAGTAATTTTATCTACACAAGCTGGAGACAGCATACAGTTTATTAGGTGCCACTGAAATTGAACATTTTAGTTACAAATAGCATGTTCAGCATTACAAAGTTGGAAGCAACGTTCTGAATTGATCCATCATGATAATAACAATGCTTTCTCCTTCATGTTTTCCCTCTCAGACATGATTCATTTAATGGAAATAGAGTTCCACGAGCAGAAATCAAGAAAATTTCTTGGCATTAAGTGGAATTCTGAAAGCATTGTTGAAAAGCAGTCTGAAGCTAGAAACCTAGCTTGGTTTCCTTTTAAGAGAGAGAAAGAAAGTACATCTTGTACCACAGCTACAATGCCAAGATAAATACTAATAATAAAAATTTAAAGCATCTGAAGAGAACTCCCACCTTGGCCACAGGAGGGAAAATGGACTTAAGTTGCATTCTGTAAACCAATGCAATCAGTCTGACAGAAAGATCAGAGATAGCAAATCATAAGCTAGAGTGTGGGGGTGAATTTGATACAGCAGAATCCACAGTAAAATAAGCAAAACACATTGGGACCTGAAATTCAATATTTTTTACAAGCTGAAATGAATTAACTTTGTTTTCCTTGGGGATTGTAGATAGCTTTCATTTCAACTTTTTCTTTCCCCTGAAAGAGAATTTTTCACTGAACAATACTGCTAGTAACCCAGAGCTAACAAGCAGGGCAACAGTTATAACAGAATCCAAAGTATTGCTCCGAGCAAGAGGCTGAAGAAAATGCTGCTAGCATGGTTAGGGAGACCTGTTTCATAGTTTTAATATTCAATTCATTTAATTGAAGATGGAGATGTAAAGAGGAGCACCTAACACAGCATTTTCAATACAAAAGCAGAAACATTGTTGTACTACAGAAGATATTTGGACAGCTCCCTGAATCAAATCCACCCACCATCTTTTGACTGAGAGGAAAGCATGCAACTGTGATATTAGTTTTATATTAAGCATCTGGAATCAGAACTGAACAAATTTTAAAATATTCTGTCCTATGGGAAATTTTAATATTCCTCTATTAGTTTGTTTTTAAAATGGAAAGAAAAGTTGGCCTATCAAAATGTTTCACACAAAGGTCTCCCTTGCTTTTAATTGGAAAAGTCATAGTGGAAACTGCAGTTATATTTGGCTTACTCATTTCTCATACATTTAGTGTAATTGGGGGGTGGGGGGCAAGTAGGCCCCCCAACCCAAGTGCTGGCACCAGAAAGCTGCCCAAGACTATTTACAACAAGTACAGCTCAGCCATAGAAGCTGGGCAGCCCACTATTGTATGAAGGGAAGGAGTCAAGAAGAATGGCAGCCTCTACCAGGATTCTTGCAATGGTGAGGACCCAGTAGCATACTCGAAAAGTGTGTGTGGGGAAAAGTGGGGGAAGGGAAGACAGGGAAGGAGTACCAAACTTGCTCCAGTAGGGGCAATTCCTAGGGAGATCACACCGCATGATTGTTGGCAGTAGCTCTGTGGTACAGGTTTCCCGGGGGAAGCCCTTATGCATTACTGATGTCCTCTCCCCACCTGCCTGCACCCACCAAGGTATGCTACTGGGCAAGCAGCTGTGCCTCTCATGGCAAAAATCCTAGGGGGAGGCACCATTTCTTCAATACATAATTTACTCACTACCTAAAAAAAAAAAAAGAGTCTTACTTATTAAGAGAATAGTAAATGTTGCAATAAAATAATAAAAATAATAAAAATTTGAGAAAGTATTTTACTGTGTTTCTTTAAAATACCTTCAGGATGATGTGTTATGTTTCTGTTCTGCATAAGCAGTACCTGAGTGAAAGTCCTGTTTTTACAGGGTTTATTCTAAAACCATTGATAAGAAAAGGACAATGTACATTATCTACTCTGTAGTAATTACAAGTGAAGTGAAGATAAGTCATTTTCAGTGAGTTCTAAAATGAACAGTGGCGTATTTTAAGTTGATTGTACAAGTGGAATTAGGCTTCAAGGAATGGACTAAAGTAGAAGTTTCCATCAACTTAAATGGACTTTGGATCATACTAATGGCTTGAGATTGGAACTATGTACATAACTTATATTTTGATAAATCTATGCAAAAATTAAACCGCCTATAACACAAAATAAAAAATAAAACTGAAGTTCATTTTTTTCTGAATAGAAGGGATTCTGCTACATCTGTCCTGTTATAATCCCTACTCAGCAGAAAAGACTGGAAAACTGGTTATAGTTGTTTCAGCCTTCCATTGGGAAACAGCATCACAGAACGTGATAAAAATTTAAGATACATTTCAAGGAAATGGCAACAGTAGAACGAAAAGGCATTTGTACTTTTACAAACATAGCTTTTCACATATGAAATGCTGCAGTGAACTTGTGTAAACTAAGGACAAAAACAAAAACTCTTGATATTAGGAAATCTGTGGGTGCATCTACATGTGCACTTTACTGCAGAGTAGACTAATTAGCGCCACAATAAAGTGTCAGTCTACACATGTGCCAAATGCTGCACCCGAGAGCAGCTAACACAGGTGCAAACTGCACTGGAGCTTACTGCATTGCACTAAGAGCACATGTAGATGAACCCTCAATGCACACACAGACTATAAGTAAAAAAACATATCTGCTTTAAGTTCCTGAGACACAAATGAAATAAAATGCACAATCATTTTCATACTGTACATAGCTTGAAAATAGCACAAAAACTACTAATTGGCACAGCTGACAAAAAATCGCACTAACTGTTGCATCCTGTGCTATTATCTCATTACAATGAGAGCTCAGTGGAGGCTATTTTAAGAGCTCAAGAACCCTGATTTTTTAAAGTCTGAAAGAACATATACTAGCTATGGGGTATTTTTGGTGGGTAACTAGATGAATTACTTTCTTTTCACATTACAAGTGGACTAAAGGATCTGATCCAATGAAGTTATGGAAGACCTCCAAGGACTGCATAATTGTAATGGGAATGATTCTGAATAAAAAGACCAACAACATCATATCAATTGAGTACTATACAACATTAGACAAATAATTGTGTTAAATAGAACATCATGTAAATTGTAACACTAATCTTGTAACAGTTAGGAAATGCCATGATTAATCTAGCCTGTGCAACCTTATTTTGGTTTCCTTGTGCATATGCATTAGAATACAGTCTTGATTACACAGTTAATTAGGATGCATACAAATGTTCGATGCACCCAGTCTATGATCGCATAGCTTACTTTAAGCTGTGTGATCATAAATTGGAAATGGCATGTACAGACTTTTCCTGGTGTCAGGAAATGTGCTAGGTACATCAGGGAGCTAAAAACAGTCTGGTTAAAGTTGGGGGGACAGGGGAAGGATAAGGAAGAGTGCAGCCCAGCATCTGAGGCAAGCAACAGGGCTTTCCCAGCCCTAAAAGTGTGCAGTCTTTTCCTGGATTGGGTTAATCCATTTCTGATCTAAGTTAGGTGAACTAACTTAGATCAAGCCAAGCAGCTTTGGGCTAGTGGAAGCTAGGGAGGGTCCTCAAGGAGGACTATAAAACTTGTAGGGAAATGATCAGGAAAGCCAAAGCGGTGACAGAGTTTAGGTTAGCTACAGGAGACGAGAACAATAAGAAGTCCTTCTTTAGGCAGTAAGAGGAAAAGAGGTGTGGAACCCCTGCTTAACACCTCAGGACAGATGGTAACCATCATTCAGGAAAAAACTGAACTCCTGAATACTCACTTTGCTTCGGTATTTCACCAAACCAAGGGGAAAGTGAAGTGAAATAAGGATCATAGGGGACATGCCGGGACTGACAGCCTTGCCACTGTGGATGCTGAGTGGGTGCAATGCCAATTAGAAAACCTAGAAATTTATAAGTCAACAGGACCAGATGAACTGAATCCGAGAGCGGTGAAGATGCTGGCTGAGGTCATTGCAGAATCCCTGGCAACGCTCTTTCAGAATTTGTAGCACACAGGGGAAATCCCTGAGGATTGGAAGAGATCCAACATTGTGACCATCTTCAAAAAGGGGAAGAGGGAGGACCTGGGCAACTATAGGCCAATCAGCCTAACCTCTGTCCCAGGGAAATTCCTGGAAAAGCTTATTAAAGAATCTATGTGCAATACACTCGTGCAAGGTAAGATTCTGAATGAAAACCAGCATGGCTTTTTCATGGGTAGGTCCTATCTTACCAATCTCATCTCCTTCTACACCCAGGTCTCTCACCACTTGGACATGGGACACATGGTAGACGTTATATATCTAGATTTCCAAAAGGCTTTTGATCTAGTACCCCACAATATCCTTGTGGGAAAACTGGAAGATTGTGGGTTCAGCTGCTTGACAGTTCAGTGGGTGGGAAACTGGCTACAGGGTAGGACTCAGAGAGTTCTCATCAATGGATCTGTGTCATCCTGGCACAACATGGCCAGTGGTGTCCCTCAGGGGTCCATACTTGGATTGGTTCTTTTCAACATCTTTATCAGTGATTTGGATGTGGGAGTGAAAAGCTCACTGGCCAAGTTGATAGATGACACCAAGTTATGGGGCAGTGTGGTCACGCCAGATGATAGGCTGCAGATACAGGCAGACCTGGACAGGCTTGAGAGTTGGGCAGACTGGACCCAGATGAAGTTTAACACTTCCAAGTGTAAGGTGCTCCATCTGGGGGCAAACAATTTTCAACATACATACAGGCTCAGCGGTGACAGCGTGACTTGCACCATGGCCGAAAAGGACCTAGGGGTAATGATTGACCATCATACAAATATGAGCCATCAGTGCAAGGTGGTGGTCAACAAGCTGGCATGCATCAACCCATGCGTCTCATGTAAAACTAAGAAAGTGATACTCCCACTGTATTCAACACTGGTAAGACCACAGCTGGAGCACTGCATCCAGTTCTGGGTGCCGCATTTCAATAAGGAGATGGAAAAACTTGAGAGGGTCCAGAAAAGAGCCATCCATATGATCTGGGACTTGCAAGGCAAGCCATAGGAGGAAAGTCTGTGGGACCTGGGCCTCTTTAGCTTAAAAAAGAGAAGGTTGAGAGGAGACTTGATAGTGGCTTATTGCTATATCAGAGGAGTGCACCAGAGGCTTGGTGAATAACTGTTCACTAGGGCACCCCCGGGGAAGACCAGGACTAATGGATACAACTCCTGGAAGGCCACTTCAGACTTAATACCAGTCCAGGGTGTCCAGACTGTGGAATAAACTCCCTCCAGAGGTGGTGCAGTCACCTACCCTGGAGGTTTTCAAGAGGAAGCTAGACAGACACCTCACTAGGGTCACCTAACCCCAATTGTCTTCCTGCCTAGAGTGGGGGGGGGGGGGAGGGGACCCGTTGATCTGCAAGGTCCCTTCCAGCCCCTAACAGTTTATGAATCTATGAATAATTTACCCCTCACCATCTCCAGAGATTGGCATTTAGGTTGATCTTAAGTAATATCTGCATGTATCCTAAGTGAGCATAATCTATTCCAGGGCCATTTAACTTCCATGCAGGCCTCTGACTACACACTGCATCAGCAGCGTGTTGTAGGGGTGGCCCCCTGTCTCCCAGACCATGCCAGTAGTGAACAGCCACCCCTCCAATTCCCCTTCCTGGGCAGCACTGGCAGCATGGGCAGAGCCAGCAGTAAATAGTTTTCACACTGCCCGCTTTGTGAGGGACTGGATCACTGCTGCACAGGTGCTGCACAGCAGCTTCCAGAGTCCATGGGCTGCAGGCTGACCCCTTGTGGGCCACCATTTGGAAAACTATCTACTCTGTTCACTGAGATTAAGTACAGCAATTCAAAACTCCCAAAGCAGAAGTGGTCTAACAAAGTGCTCTTGATTAGTGCAGGAGTGAACATAACAGACGCTCGCCCTTGGGGTGTGGGTAAGGAAGTGTTCTACACTGGCCGAGGCTAGCAGGCAGGGGCACTCCTGCATGCCTCTCAGGAGGCTGCCAGAGTGGTTTCTATCCTCACCCTTTCCCCCCACACCAGCTGGTGGCTATGGCTGGGGTAGGGGGTGGGTGAACAACCCCCACTGCTGTGAGGGCACCCCCACAGTTTGTTGGCTCAGGAGGGATGGGCGGCTGGGCCTGGTCCACACAGTGTGGAGAGCTCCATTAACCCACAGCTGCAGTTCTGGTGCCTCTAAAAGCCAGGCCAGGCAGCCCCATGCTGCAGCTGTCAGGAGGCTGGGGTAGGGCAGGGTGGGGTGGGTGAAGGGAAATGCATTGCCGCAAGGGCCCCCCACTGCAGCTTGCTGGCTTGTGGGGGGGCATGTGGCAGGCTGCGTGGCGGGTCCATGTAGCTGGGGGTGGATTCCATTCATCCCTGTCCCAGCCTCCTGGCAACTGCAGCCAGAAGCTGCAGCATAGGGATGCACATCTGGCTTTCTGCTTCACCAGGAACTGTGGGCAGGCAAGTAAGTGGACCTCGCTATCACACAGACCTGGACCAGCTCCCCAAACCCCTGATCCAGCAAGCTGTAGAGGGGCACTCATTGTGTGTGTATGTGTTTGGGGGGGGGGCTGGCTCCATTCACCCCCAGCTGCAGTTTTGGCATGGCAAAAAGTTAAACCAGGTAGCCCCATGTTGCATCTTCCTGCTGCTGTTAAGAGGCTGCAGGAGAGGAGGGGGAAGAGAGCTCCCCACTTCAAGGCCCCCCCCCCTTGCAGCTTGCTGATTGAGATCTCAGGGGGGCCAGGCCAGGTCTGTGCAGCAGGTTGGCTCCTTTCCCCTCCCTGCCCCAGCGCCTTGCCAGCTGCAGCCACAAGCTGTAGCAAACATTGCCCAGCTTGGCTTTTTGCCATTCTGGGAACTGCCACTGGGAGGTAAGGGAGCCCCTCTTCCATGTGGACCAGGTAAACTGTGGGAGGCTTCAAGGCAGGGGGGCTTCTTTCCCCCTATTCCCCACTTGGCTACACAGAGAGGAGACAGAGTATTTTCTATCTCCTCTGTATGACACCCTCGGGGTAAGGCTAGGCCAGTGTTCACCCAGAACAGATGAGTTGCCAAGCAAGGGGCCCCTGGGATGCTGGGAGAATGCAACCTACCTTAACTCAGGACTGGATATGGTACAAATGTTTGTTAAATTGTTCTAACTTAAAGCACGTAAAGCACATCCATCCAGGGTTAACTTAGAACTTACTCTATTTGTAAAGCACTTTACATGCTGTGAATGTCTGTTCTGTTACAGTTTTAAAGGGCTTGTTTTGTGGTTAATACATGTTTTGTATAATGTCTGTTCCTAGCCTGAATGTCTTAGGCAAAAAAGTGAGTGCATAAGCAAAACCAATATCATAAAGCAACTGTGAACACAGACTCTGTTGTCTGTCCCTGAACTGGGATAGTTTCATGGATTCATAGACATTATGAATGGAAGGGACCTCAAAAGATCATTAGGTCCAGCCCCCTGTCCAAGGGGCAGGAAGTCTGCTGGGGTCAAATGATGCTAGGAAGATAAGCATCCAAGTGTGTTTTAAAGGTGTCCAGAGTGGGTGCTTGTACCACTTCTGGGGGGAGTGTATTTCAGACTTGGGGGACTTGGATGGTAAAGAATGTTTTTTTTTATGTCCAGCCTAAAATGGTCTTCCCAGAATTTGTGACAATTAGACCTCATCTTCCCTTGGGGTGTCCTGGTGAACAGATGTTTTTGCAGTTCCTGGTGTGTACCCCTAATATATTTATAGGCTGCTACCAAGTCTCCCCTGAGCTTTTGCTTTTCCAGGCTGAAGAGACCCATGTCTCTCAGCCTTTCCTCGTAAGACTTGTTCTTTTGCCCTCTGATCATGCATGTGGCTCTCCTCTGGACTCTCTCAAGCTTCTCCATACCCTTCCTAAAGCACAGAGCCCAGAACTGGATGCACCATTCCAGCTGCAGCCTCACCAAGGCCAAGTATAGTGAGAAGGTGACTTCCTGGGTCTTGCTTGATATGCATTGATAGATACAAGCCAGGATTGCATTTGCTTTCCTGGCTGCAGCATCACACTGGTGCCTGATGTTCATCTTGTGGTCAATCATGACCCCCAAGTCCCTTTCAGTCATGGTGCTAGTGAGTGTAGCACAGCCAATAAGTATGATGTGCATTCCCCTGCCCCCAAGGAGGAGCACCTTGCATTTGTCAGTGTTAAATGCCATCAGGTTTTGATCCACCTACCTTGCAAGCCTGTCCAGGTTGGCCTGAATCTCCAGCCTATCCTGTAGTGTGACCACACTTCCCCATAGTTTGGTGTCAGAAGCAAATTTAGCCAGTCCGCTTCTGATACTTGAATCCAAATCTTTTATAAATGTTAAAAAGTACTGGTCCAAATACAGAACCCTGGGGGATGCCACTGGTCACCATGCACCACGTTGACACGGTTCCCTCAACTATCACTCTCTGGGTCCAACCACAGAGCCAGTTCCCAAGCCATTGGACCATGAGGTTGGAAGGTTGAGGAGTGAAGACTGGTATTTCTGATGAGATAAATGGGACCAGAGCATGCAGTTTTGAGGGGAAGGGACAGAAGAGGTCAAACTTGAAACTGAATATTTCCAATGGTCTCCAACAGTGAAATCTTATGTAGTAGAATTTTTTTACTGCAGGTGTATAATACTTAATTATCTTCAACCCCACTGTTTTCTTCTTTAGATTTTCTTTAGAAACTTCATATTTAGGGATTTTAAAACAGTCTTTGTTTCTTTCTACTACAAATATGAATAGGCATTTAGGACGTTTGTTCAGGCATTACTGAAATATTTATTCAGGCATTACTGAAATATTTATTCCCTTTTTCTTTCCCTTATATAATTATCTACTCATTATTTTATAACCAGGTACAGATTTCTTGTCATCCCTAAACATATTCAGAAAGCCCTGTAGGGTAAACATAAATCCTAGTGTATTTTAAAGGCCTGTTTTAATTCTTCTCAACAGGAATTTAAGGCATGATACTAGTTTGGATTTATATAAAGGCATATTTAAATAATAAGGAAACTTTTTTCTGACTCGTTCTTTAAGTAGCTATCTTAGTGGACAAATGTCAGCAAAGAAACAAACCTTGGAAACATGCTTTCACCATGTGAATTCACTCATATTGGACTCTTTTTAGCTGAGTGGCCTATTGAGAACTTCAGGATTTTATTTTATGCTGCATAATTGGTTTGCTGCATAAACGTTGCCAGGTCTTGAAAATCTACAACCAACATGTAATTAAAATGATGTGCCAGCAAGGCTATAGGGGTACAAAAAATAGAAATACAGCGTTAGTCTAAGCCTGTGTTTAGTATAAAAGTGGATAGAATGTTAGGTTTTTCATGACAAGTTATTATGCTCCTAAAACAACTTGGTGGATTCATTATCTTGGCTTTGATTCCCTCAGTCTGAGTTCTACTTCAATACATAGCTTTATGTTCAAGGAACATCCAGTGATATGCTCATTATTACTATTCTCAGTAGTGTTACCCACAACCGCTCTTCTAAGGAAAAGGAACCCAGGTCATCTTCATATAAATCAGCTCTGATAGGCATGATTAGCGACTCCATAGTTACATTTACTTTTTTTCTTTTAAAACATGATTTTATTTACTTAAGAAATGAGCAAAGTCACTGCTAGTGTACAGATTAATGTTTTAGGGATTTAACAAAGCAAGTAGCTAATCTATATAAAGGATTTCAAAACACTTCAAACTGCTTCTTTCTAAAATGTTAACACCACACCTAACTCTTCCCCCTGCATCAGAAAATAATATCACGTGTCCCCTCTAAACTTTCATGCAACATAGTATATTTAGTAGTCTCATGAATAGGGTAATTTGTAATCATGAAAAATTTAACAGAGAGCTGCTGAACATAAAACTAGAAGGGTGACTCTTGCTCCTGGCTTTACTGGTACCCAGCTTCCCTCCTGCAAAAAAGAGATGGTTTGGTGCAACTGCACAGGAAGAACAGGATTAGGAGAGCTAAGCAAAGGATGCTTAGTTTTTACATAGTAGAGTAGCGTTAAGGTACCTCCTAATGGCTAGCATTTAAGGAGAAATTGGGAGCAAGGAATGGGTCACAGCAGGAGTGTTCAATCCCTGGCCTGTGGGCCAGTTCCAGCCTATGCAACTGTATCATTTCTCCCTGCAGATCTGAAAATTTAGTAGCAGAAGAGCAGTGACAGCATTAATTGTTGCTCCCCTGCTGTCAATTTTTTTACATTTGTGGGGACCTGATGGGCCAGATAGCATGGCCCTGCACACTATATAGAGCATGCAGATATGACTGGAGGCAGTACACAGCCGAATCTGGGCATGTGGGCCTGAGCAGGAGAAAAGGAGGCAGCACAGGGGCCAATCCAGGTGCTCAGGGCTGATCTAGGCTCATAAAGGCCAACTGAGGCAGGGTGGGGCCTGATCCAGACACGTGGAGTTGGCCAGAAGCAGTGTGGGGCATAGTATGCTAGCATGGGGCTGAGTGGAGGCATGTGGGGGCACAGTTCAGCAGCATGGGGCCAAGGCAGAGTGGGGCCCAATTCAGACCATAGCCTGGACCTGTGCTACTCATCCAACCTGCAGGACAAAAAGGTTGAGTACCACTGGGTCAGAGGTTTATGAAAAATAGGTTGCTCATTCATTAGAGCTGTGATGGAACTCTATAACCTCTGAGCTAGAATGGCAGACTCACATTGCTCCATGGCTTCCAGAACAGATTTCCCTCCTCTTGAACCTCCATAGTGGCCAGACCCACTAGGAATAAACCTACAACCTATTTATAGAGGTAAAAAAGAGCTACCAATGTAAGATGCTATTTCTATGTGTACACACATACTAAGTTAAATTAAAATACGGAAACTTACCTAAGTTGACTTAAGTAGACTTAAATTAAGCCACATCAGAGTGGATACATGTACAGCTCCTTGACATGGTGGCAGCCATCTTGTGAACTAAGTCAACTTAACTAATGCGACTCAAGATAATACACCCTGGAGATGTATTATCTTGTGCTGCATTTAAGTCAACTCTGATCCACATATGTGTATATGCTCTGACAGTTAAGTTAACTTTAAAAAGTTAAGTTGGCTTAACTGTCAGAAAGTTACTACATGTGTATGCACCCCAGGACATCTACAAACAAATATCATCCATGCAATATAGCCAAACCACATGCCAACTAACTACAGGTTATGACAATCAGATCTATAAGATATTCAATAGCAATCTCAGTTTAAAAAAAAAAATTTCATCATTGAAAGAGGTGATAAATTGTGGAACACAACTGTGGTAATAACTTGAAATTACAACTCATTTTTAAGCCATTCTAATAATACAGCATTTTAAACCATTTTAATAATAAAAATGGTGTGTTCCTGTAGGGATTACTACCAGCTCTAACAAACACTTTTAACTGACATTTAAATGTCAAGCTATTATGTTAAATATTATAGGTGTTTCATTTTTTTAGCTCAGGAGAAATATAAACATATGACACTCTCCTAATAACCAGCCACTTTAATTGTTGATGGGCTTCAATATCTGGGGAAAAAAAACTACAAAGGAAACATTTCAACAGGGCTGCCTGATGACTTTGCAATACAATAGCAGAGATGCACAGTGAGAGCCAGGCCTGTAAGGCCACAAGTTAATCTAACTAACAACTTACTGATGTAATTCACTTATACATGTCAAATTAAAAAAGATTCCCCGGATATGCACAACAATGAAACCCCAAACCACTAGCTATTATTCAATAAGATTATATGTTGAGTTTCTCATTTATCTTTTTTTCTCCAGATCTTACTTACCAGCTGTCTGCCTGTAATTTATCCCCACCAGTCACACAACAGCAATGATGTTCAGAAGACTGACCTGGAATAGTCAGTGTTTTCATCTTCTGGGAGTAAGGTGGTCTGTATTAAATTAATCTCACACTTAAGCTATATATAAACTTTTTTTCAACACCACTAGGACAATATGAATGTACATAAATAAACCTAAATCAAATTTGCCAGTAATTCTTAGAGTTCCTTTTATAATGGGCAGATCCAGGATGGGTACAATGGTGCAGTCATACCCCACTTTGATTCCTGGTCTACCTAAAGTCCAATACCAACTACCTGGTAATGGTAGCAGCATCTCAAGTCAGACAGCAGCAAGGGAGTAAATTCACTTCATGGCTCATTATAATCCATCTGACTCCTTTTAAAATGTTAATTCCACAGGTGTTAACAATCCTTACTCCTTTTTGTCTTGATGTTCCACTAATCAAGCTACCTTTACTTCTGCAATGCTGCTGTTTGTTAGCTGCTCCTGAAAACATGGGTCCTATTTCACAGCAGATTGTTTTTAACTCTAGGTGAAAACATATCTCAAGTGTGGATATAATTTTCAGTGAAGCATCAGATTCACTGCTAAGATGCTCAAGGAGGCTAGAATGAATCTGAAAAAGAGATGTACATTTAATCCTAATGACTAAAATACTAATGAAACAACATCTTTTGATTATGTTTTTGCCTACATCATTGTGGTTTTTTATACATGAGATATGATATATCAAACTAATTCACATTCCAATAAAGATATACTTGTTTTGATTGTACTCTGAATAATATAGCCCTAGGAAGCTAGCATGTTAGTAAAAGCCCTAGTTTCTTTTTAACTGGAAAAAAATATGTGCTGTGTTATATGTGATGATGTACCACCCCATCTGCACCCCACTTTGCAAAATCCTAGATCTGTTCATGCCCCTTACCCTTTTTATTTCTGTTCTTTAAACAGAAGTTTTAAGAGGATTGCTTCTGCTGATTCCAGATATCAAAGTTGTGTCATGTTTCCCAGGTAGCTGCCTCTTCCCAAACTCTATTTAGTTCTTCTACCCTTTGTAAATGGGTACCCTTCCCTCTATCCTTCCCTCAGGTTGGGGTGGTTCCCAGTGACCTAATCACTTTTTGACTGTGTTTCTGATTTACACAACTCCATGCCCCCATTTTCCAATCATGAGAACTTTCAGGACCAAAGACCTTTCCCACAGTAGACAGTGGTAGTATTTAGGAACTCATAAGTAGAGGTACCTTCTTCAAAGCAAATTATATTATTTTTTTGTCAAAAATCATATCAAATCAGCAGGTACCCAGAGAAACAGATTTAAAGCAAGGTACCTACATGTGTGCTGTTTAAATAACTATGCTTAGCATTTCCCGCAAGCCCTTTGGTCTGCTTGGTATGCAGTTTTTAACAGTCAATCTGTGCCCACCTGCAACAGCTGATAACAAATCCTAAACCCTTTCTGGAGGCTAGCATCTACCAATATCCCCTTTGATTAGGTATGGCTTGGGGACAGCACACTTGCTAGCCTGAGCACAGCCAAGCAGAGGTACCTCCCTAGTTAACATTTCCCAAAATTTGCCATGGTTCACTTTAGGATGATACCCCTATCTCTGCTCTTGTTCTGCCTATTAATTTAACAGAAAAAAAAAAATCAGGCTTAGATTCTGATCTTATCATGACTTTGAGATCCAAGATGCTTGCTAAATTATTTCACCAGATAGCAAATAATCCATCATGAACAAGCACACACAAGTAGACAGAATAATCTTTTAAAAAAATCACATATTTTTATTCATCATAGTAGCAATAAATATAAACATTTCAATTGAATTTGTGCCAACAGTAACATTAGCCTAACTTTGCTGTTCCTAAAGTCAAAGGCAGATTTTTCATAGACACAACACTGAACACCCCACACCCTGAAGGTGGAAGATGTGGGTTTTGTACGTATGTAACCTGCCCTATATGCCACAGGCTTTGCCAAATCATTTACAACTTGTATTTAACAAGGAAGTATTGCCTAGTGTGAGTATAGTTTAGAGCAGATGTTTGCAATCACCACTTTTAACTAAATGAGCAAACTACAATCTCACAAATACTTAAAATGATCAAAACAGGAACAAGTAAGACATTGGCAAGCCCAAAGATACTACTTTAAAGCTGCCAAATCAAATTCAATGAGACAAAAATAAAATAGGATGCAAACAAATCAACATCTGACTAGCCAGGTTAATGCTCTTGAATCCCCTCCATGAAGCATTAGTGATATCTACTGCAATGTTTTCCAAACTTCTGATACGTGGGTCTTGCTATTTTTCTAGATTAAAATGGCAGCATGCTTTACTCTTACATCCAAAAAATTATATTTTTATATATTTATAAAATTTATATATATATAAATTTATTTTTATATATATAATTTATATATATAGATATAGATTTTTTTGGATGTAAGAGTGAAGTGTGCTGCCAATTTTAATCTAGAAAAATCAGTTAAATATGATAAACAAATTGTTCATCATCAATTTTTAGGGAGTTCATACTTATAATAGGGAGTTAAAATTGAAGGCAACATACATGTACTTTCCTAACCTTCAGCTGAAGTTAAATTCTGTCCTTTTGACATACCTCTTGCAGTGGGATATGCAGATATTCAGAATAAAATCATTTGTGTTCCGGTAGACTTCCTGTCAGAGGATTTTGAACAAGTCTTTGAAGAGACACGGATTAAGGCATGAACATTTAGCAAGCAGGTTGGATCTCAAAGTCATGATGACATCAGACTCTAAGTTTGCATTTAGCCCTCATATTTTTTGCTTCTAAAAAGAAAAAATGAAAGAAAGCAAAACAACCTTAAAAGATGAACCAAGCAGTAATAAAACTGCTGGAGACATCAGAGAGACAAAATCAATAGCTCACAGAGGCTTGAACATTTGAAGGTAATTTTAATTCAAATGTCCAGTGATACCAATTAAGTATTAATATGTTTAATTTCACATCTCATTGAAACACATGAGAAAGAAAAGACACAATCATAACATGAAGATTGCATAATTGTTTTGACTTCTCACTTTGGCATTGTTTCTGGCTGGCACTTAAGAAATATTATCATTTGTCTCCTTTCCCTCACAGCTTGACTTGTTAAGACAAAGGGGGAAAAAGCATATGTTGAATTTCTCCTGTGGCAAAGCTTTTTATCCTAGCATCCTATAGATGTACAGCCCATTGTCCCACTTTAAATACCTTTGAAGCATTCTAGATAATACTTTTTCTGGGACAGTCATAGCCATTCATGCCAGGGACAGTCTGTAAGTGAAAAAACATATTCTACTCACAGATCGGAACCACCTCTAATTAAATATCTGTTTTTAGCCAAAGAGCCAGAGCAAAAGAACCGAGCTTTACAGCCCATCCAAACAAATCAGCCTCCCCAGGTAATCTGGACACTGGTAGAGCTTCATTTAGAGATGACCTATTAAGGGATGTGAGACTAAATGGCTACCTCAGCTGAGAGACTGTTGCTCCTAATACTGCTGAGGCTGTTCACAAATGGGGGTAGACACCACTCCACTAGTCACACTCAGTTCAAGTAGACAAGATTTCACCACGTAAGGGCTCCACTTGAAAAAATGGAAAGTGACTCTGAAGAACAGGCCAGAACCTTAAGGAAAGCAAACAAACAACCCCTTCCCCCACTTCCCCCCCCCCAAATATGGGTCCTCATGCCCTTCCATTAAATCTTAATAATCATAGAAAAATAAAATACAAGTAAGGCATCTATATGTAAATATAACTCCCCTCAAGTTAAGACTTATATGTATGGTGTGTGGGTCTATATTATTATAAAACAAACAAATCACAATATAGAAAGTGTTAAACTAATATTATTTTCTAAAAAATACTGTTAATAGAAATGCCTTAATAGCAAGTACTTAACTATTTTCTAGGGGTGTCTATACATGTGCTCTGGGATGGGGAAGAGGCATTTTAATGAGAGTGGCTCCCAGACAGCCACTCTCATTAAAATGCTACATCATGTGTATGCAGCATCCTATCTCTCAAAATGGCCTCAGGAGGTTTTAACTAAAGCTCATTCAATGAGTTTTAGTTAAAGCGCCTCTGCTGCCATTTTGAAATGGGGGCCACATGACAGTGAGGCATGCTGGAACATCTGCTCTGACGCATTCTACTTAGAACACATTGGAGCATGTGTATAGGCACCCTAGTACACCATGTTTGTGTTAAAAATGGCAGAGATAGTGAACCTAAAACCTGACTAGAATGCTGTCACTGATATGACCATATCATGTTGTGTCATGACTCACATTTCTTGGGCAATATCAGCTCAGTATATTTTATGTTCCTTTTAGGAAATGAAAGGCTCATATAGGATCAAAAAACTATGGAATAGCCTTTATGGTAGAAAAAGCTGCTTGGTAACAGAGATCTGCTGTACATGACTTTTGAAACATACTTTTATTATACCACAACTCTGTCATACACTTAGTCCAAGCCTGGGAAATCAGCCAGTTTCTGTTGTAAGACAGGTAGTTTGTTTTGTCATCTTCTTGGTAATGTTAATACTGATATTTGATAGTGGCACAGACTTATACTACCACAGTGATCTAAGTCAACAGACATGGTGGTAAGTTAAATATTTATTTCCTACATCCATATGGGTAATAATTATCTTCAACTTCAGCTGGCATTGCTGCAATAAATGCCAAAGAAAAGACTTAAAGGGTTAGATGACACCTGTGTATGCACTGCTGGCCATCTGTGACTTATGAGAATATAGTATGGCCTAACCAGCATTTCAAGTACTGGCCTCGGCATTACTAGGTCATTCCTATAATTACCAGATTAATTTGTGTTGAATTTTTCAAGGATAAACTGTGTCCTTGAGCTGGAGAACTGAGGGAAGAAACCTTCCTCCTCTTTTCTCTGTCTGTCTGGATCTTAGATCCAGGTCCAGTGATAATTAATCCTCTCTTCCCCAGGAGGAAGCACGTGGGGGCAGAAAATGAAGCACACTGAGCTTTGGGTTTGCTTTGCCCCAGCTTGTTTGTTAGAGTAGCTGCTCAGTGGTGAGTTAGGAAAACAGGTGGCAGCTACATCCTTTCAAGGTCTACAGCATAAACTTTTTCTCCCAGAACAAGAAGGCAACAGAGAAGGAAACCTGAGTTAGAGCCTGACCAATCCAGTACTTCAGGTTACGCTGTTAGGCCTTTCAGCTTAGTCTGTGTAGGACAGAATTTCACTGTTCTTATTCATGCAGAATGACACCCGACTCTGCAAGTTCCTGTTGTAACCATGGGAGTAAGGGTGGTAGATTATGACCACTGAGGACATCTAAATATTAATGGAAATCTGTTTCTGCATAGGTATATGGGTTGGCTCAAAGTGGTGTTTAACACCTTAACACTAGGCCTACTATTTATTCATTTTCTTACATATTTTGATTTTTACTGGCTTGCCATTAAAATTAGTGGAATATCAGGACTCTACATTATAAGCCCATGTTTAGTTTGTTCTAGTGACACTTGTTCTTGTGCCCTTGTCATAAATTAGATGTTTTTTTCCCAGAGTTTGAGATTGTGATCACAAGGTATTTAGCAGAATTGAGCAGAGTAACTGGAATCTAACAGGGCTGTGATGTGAATGCTTCTGCAATGGCTGTTATGGCATTTGGATGGGGACTGGGGAGAAGGGATGTGTTGAAGGCAGGATGGGGAATGGTGACACTGATACAGTGGGAGATAAGGATCCTTCCACAATTGCATTATGCCCTAGTCTGTGTGATAACTTCTGATTCTACCTGTAACATCTCAGTGGGTATAATTATTTAAAAGCAGATTATGGCTATACATATGTGCTGCAGCTGCACTGAGACTTAAGGAGTGATGTATATCTATTAGTTTATTGTACATGGTTTATGAAGACAGAAAGTATATAGGATCCATTTCTTTGTTCATGCACTTGACAAGCTGAACAATGCGGAAAGAGTTTATTTGCCAGATTTTGTGGATAGATTCAGCAGCAGCAAACATTCCAAAAACATTTCCTTTAATTAGTATTCTTTTCCGTCTCTGCTCATCATCAGATTTCTTTTCCCCCACTAACTTTTCTAATGTTGCTTAACTTTCTTGCATCCTTTCCCAGCGGATGGCTTGATTTTGAATGGCATGTTGAAACTCAAGTCTCATAAGACTATCTTCTGACATGTATGGGTTAATGAGTTACATAGGGACAGCCTTTATGATGCAGAAAATGAAATTATACTACAGAGACCATTTGTTGCCACTTTACCATTTTTTACATATGCACTGCAACTCATTCACACTTTGGAGTCTTGAAATCCCAATAGTTACTTAAGTCATATATTGCCTTGAAGAAATAATTCTTTGAATAATATTATATTCTTGTAGAAAAAGGAAAAATGTTTCCTTTCTTGTACAGAAGGAATTTTTTTTGGTTTTAGAACTAACTGACATATCTGCTGCACTACTTTTATCCCCTTCAGTTTTGAATTTTTAGAATCCTATATATTAACTGCACTTTCTTAACATTAAGCACATATGCAAAATATTTAAGGTTTAATTATACTGATGGCTGTGAATAAATTACTTATATTCCAAAAAGATGTAATTACATAAAATCTGAGGGTAACCAGAAGTACACTCAGGTCTCTCTTTATGAGAGGGTTGTGTTCCAAAAAAACCTTGCATAAAGCGAATCCATCATTACATGTAATCTGGATACATACCAGCCTCACTATACTGCCCCCCCAAACCATGACAAATTCAAACAGTGATCTCACAATACAATAACTGCTGCGGGGAAAGGCTGCAAGCTCTATGCTGCAAGCAGCGGCACGCGCAGCTGGTGCATCACTGAGGGAGCGTGGGGAGAGCACCTTCTCCACGCGGCCCTGCTGTTCCCGGCTTCCCAGCCTCCAAGCCTCCATAGCCTGGTGGGCATGATCTGGTGCACCAGGGAGCTCCTAGCTTTTTCATGCAGCTGGGCTGGAGCAGCTCCTGGGTTGTGCCCACTGGGCCGGAGAGGCACCTGGGGCAGGGAAGCAGGGTGGCAGGGAATGGCAGCTGCTTGTCCTGCAATGCCTTGGGGATGCACCTCCTGTTCCTGCTGGTCTCTGAGGGGTGCAGCCCCACACCACAGGAGGAGCATGGCCAGGGCAGTGTGGTGTGGTGCATTGGGACCATGCAGGGAAAGGAGCTGAGCCAGGTCCAGGATCAGGGCCAGGGCCCACTGCGCCTGTGCATCTGCCCCTTCCCCTTGGAAGTATGCACAGCAGTGGGGAGCCGGTCCTCCCCTGACGAGCTACCAGAGGCTCCATCCTGCTCCCTGCTGGGGCCCTGCAGATGCACACTGCAGCCCCGGGCCCCAAGCACCCATTGAGTGGACAGCAGCCCCAGCCTAGCCCGGCTCCCTCCCTACAGGGCCTCAATCCCCCTTTTCTACTCTAGTTACCTGCCAGAGCTGCCCTCGAGGCTACTTGGGACCACATGCATGCACTGTACGTGCACGTGGCACCCCCATCTCACCATCTTCCTTCCGCTTCCTCCCAGCTCCCTGCAGGCACAAACTCTACCAGCCTGCAGGGAGCTCATTGCTGGCCAGCTTCGCATATGATTGGATTTTTCTTGCACAAAGCAAATTTCTGGTGTAAATAAGGTCGTCATAAGCGAATTCACACAAAACAAATTTGCATAAAATGAGCCGAGTGTACCTTTGTTATGTAATTAGCTTTCTAATAACTGTATTGACTATGTGTTGCAGAATATAGCTTTAAATATAACATTACAAAGAGCTGACATAGATCTAAGCTGATGATACCTCTATATTATCATGAAGTTAGGCTTTTACTTATTCGAATGGCAAGAGGAGCTATCAAAAAAATCCATACCCGTCCCTTAGTTACAATAATTGTGGTGTAGCTACAGTGTAATTACAGAGATACTATTATAAATAATATGGGAACTTCACTAGTCCTTTGATCTTCACTAAATATTTTATTTCCACTGAGGACAGTGACAGCAAGTGGTGCCCAATACTTTAAAAAATATGACTCTGAAGAGCTTATATCCAGTCATTCCACATTTTCATCTTTGTGTCTTTGTAAAGTATTATCATTTCCTTACCAAAAAGTTCTTTTTAAATGTATTTTTAAATTAACATATTCTTTATTCTCTTCAGATTCTGATGCCATCTCTCTTGACTTACCTTATATCATCCCTCTATAAGTAGACACATAATACCTTAACTTACTGAATGTGTGCGGGATGCAGAGTTGTTAGTACTGTATCA
The DNA here is from genome assembly GCF_052110815.1 of Crocodylus siamensis. Classification (NCBI taxonomy): domain Eukaryota; kingdom Metazoa; phylum Chordata; order Crocodylia; family Crocodylidae; genus Crocodylus; species Crocodylus siamensis. The sequence goes on along the minus strand of NC_143404.1, from coordinate 30,792,137 downwards.
AATATATGCTGATTTTTTTCAGTCTTGTTTAACTACTGCTCTAACAGGAAGATGAGAATCTTACAGTTTTTGAGAGGAGCAAATGAAAAAATGTTAACCTAAGGTTGGTATTTACCATTAGTCACATAAACAGTTTTTTCTTTGGACGAAAAAGGTGACAGGAGATGTTAAAAGGGAAACAAGGCAATTAATTGTCCTTTGAGCCACAAAAATCTATCCTCTCTTGGATACATAGGGGACATCAGATATAGACATAAGATATGGCAAGTGAATTAGCCACGCTGAAAATAGAGGTATCTTGGTAGGTTAAATGTTCTCTTCAGCACTGAAGCTGAACTTGGACTGCTGCTGCCTTGCCCCTTTAGTGCTATTTTATTAAGTCCATTGTAATGGATAATGTTAACATAGAATCTACAGTGTGTGTATATATATGTGTACACACACACACACACACTCTCTCTCTCACTTTATGTGCTTCTGAGGGAGGTGGTGCTCTCCCCTACCTTGGGAGACTTCAAGAGGAGATTGGACAAGAACCTTGCTGGGGTCATATGACCCCAGTGCTCTTTCCTGCCCAAGGCAGGGGGTCAGACTATATACTGAGCTCCCTTCTGACCCTAACAACTATGAAACTATATATTATTTCTAATACAGAAGAAAAGAAACACATACAAAAATGGGCAGAGGATACCATTAGTGGGGTGGCATCAGTGGGCCAGCTGAGAAATCAGCCCAACTACAAATATGTATTTGTATGCTTCAGAAAAGTTAAATCTGCAGCTGCTGAGCCTGATTTTGCATCCTTCCTGAGCTCGACTAGACCAAAACGGAAGTAAGAAATGGAGAGATGACAAAGGTAGCCTTAGCTCACCATTCACCTCCACATACTGTGGGTCTCTTCAGCAATGAATTAGAGCATCCTCTGTGCTACAGCAGCTCTCTGCAGGCTATGATGGGAGACAAGCATAGTCAGATTTCAGTGCTGCTCTCTAACAAAACTGAGGTGGAGAAAGAGTGATAGGGCCAACTATACTAGGGAAGCCTCTATCCAGGGGTGTCCAACCTTTTGGAATGTGGGGCCAGATCATGAACTTTCTATCACCCAGTGGGCTGGCAAGCCATATTCAAAGACCTCACAGGAAGCGGTATCACATCACCGCCCCGCCCCCCCAAATGAAAGTACAGTGTTTACTTGTTTACTTTCATTTCCTATCGCAGCACCTTGGGCCTCAGAAAATAGCTTGGAGGGCCGCATGTTGGACAAGCCTGCTCTATGCTAAAGATATCCTTTGGTTGGGAGATGTGCTATTTTATAAGCCTCCTTCTGCTGTAATGTAGTTGCAGTGAAAAAAAGGAAAACCCCTTATTTAGATAGAACTTAAAAGAGATAGCAGACATATTTATACAAACATATTATTGAGAGCATGGATATATTATTTAATTTAGAGTGATAATTGGTAGTGCAAAAATCTATTTTGTCAGAAGCAGTGTTGGGTTCTGGGGGAAAATGTTAGCTCTTGAACTAAACCACTGTTTACTGCAGAGACCTTTACAGATATCCATAGGAGGTGGGGCAAGAAAAGAGATGTTCAGAAAAAAAGCATTCCTGTGGCAGTAGCTCTACACAGGAAGCAATTATGGAGAGTACTACAGGAAAGTAAAAATCAAATGTACATTTTTTTTGGTTTTCAGTCAGTCCCATTTACATTTCTAAAGTGCCTCAGGCACAGTGCAGAGTTAACGTATTCAGCACATAACAATACATCAGTGAAAAGGTAGAATCAAAACACACATTTATGTGACAGCCTGATCAAAGATAATCACGTTACACTGTAGCTAGAGACTTTGGCTTATGAAGACCTCCCAGTGACTTTAATAAGAAGTTTTCTTAGAAAGGGGCTGCAGAATGAAGACCTTTATAGATAAAACAGGTTACTTCAACAGCCTGGGAATTAATGGTGCTCATATGACAGGAAGTCACATGGACTCATAAAAACAATACAGAACATGGAAAGTGAATTAGTAAGTGAACAAATAAAAATAATGAATCCCAGTTTACAGCTATATTGGAAAACAGAGGTGTTTTAATAATATTGATTTACTTTGGTTTCTTAAAAGGTATTGAACAATATTGTCCTTTAATGCCCATATTCCACTGGACTCTCCAGACTGTTGCTGCTAGCAACTAATAAATCTCAATACAAATGATACAAGGCCAGCAGTAGCAGTGTTGCAAAATGTAATCATAGCTCTGTGAACCAGCTAGCAGGTGAGCTTCACATTTTTCTACCCTCCCTGAACACAGGGTCAGAGCAGACTCAAACCTTCTTTGCTTCTGCCTTACCTGACCACAATGTACCATATTTACTCAAATCCAAGAGGAGATTTTTTTTCCCATTCAACATGGGGGGGAAAGGCCCCTGTTCTTGGATTTGAGACCAAGCAGGGGTGCAGTGGCTACAGATGGGAGGGACAGATGCCGGGGAGCACAAGCAGGGGAGGGGGTGCAGATGGGTAGGGGGCAAGTGGTCAGGGGGTGGGGAGCAGGCAGCAGCGGGGGCAAGTTACAGGCATGTAGATACCATGAGGGGGCAGGCAGCAAGTGGTGGGTGAAACAGGGGCAGGGGGAGGGGCCTGAATCCCCACTGCCTGCCCCCCTGCTACTGCTTTTCCCAGTGGAGCAGCAAGAAAAGTAAATTTAAAGGCAACCCTCTAATAATTAGATTCTATATATGCTATACATATGGAAAGTTATAACAACTTTATAAATTTTACATGTTCAGAATCTCATGTGGGATATCTTAAATTTGAAGTATTCTTGGATTCAAGTAAATATGGTAAGTAAATACAGTAGCTTTACACACACAGAGCTCGTAACAAAAATGTACTGCTGTTATCAGTATCTTTTAATGCTTAACGAATATTAAAAATTCAGAGCTTGTAATCCCCATATCCATAGTTTCATAGTTTATAGGGTCGGAAGGGACCTGAGCAGATCATACAATTATAGAAGTAGGGTCAGAAGGGACCTTATAGATCTTCAAGTCCGACCCCCTGCCGGGGCAGGAGAAAAAACGGCTCAAATGATCCCAGCTAGGTAGGCATCAAGTCTCCTCTTAAAGACCCCCAGGGTAGGAGCCAGCATCACTTCCCTTGGAAGTTGGTTCCAGATCCTAGCCGCCCTAACTGTGAAGTAGTTCTTAGGGATATCTAATCTAAACCTACTCTCCAACAACTTGTGGCCGTTATTACTTGTTATGCCAGGGGGCGCTAGGGGAAACAAGGTCTCCCCCAAACCCTTCTGGTCCCCCCTAGTGAGTTTATAGATTGTCACCAGGTCCCCCCTCAGTCTTCTCTTGTGAAGGCTGAACAGGTTCAGGTCTCTCATTGTAGGGACTGCATTGAGTCCACCCCCCTGCCATGGCAGGAAAGAGTACTGGGGTCAAAACCCCCCAGCAAAGTGATTGTCTAGCCTTGTCTTAAAGACTCCCAGGGTAGGAGCCAGCACCCCTTCTCTTGGAAGTTGGTTACCGATCCTAGCCGCCCTGACTGTGAAGTAGCGCCTCCTGATATCTAGCCTAAATCTACCCTCTGCCAGCTTGTGACCATTATTCCTGGTCACTCCTGGCAGTGCCTGGGGGAACAGGGACTCCCCCAGTGCCTGCTGGTCCCCCCGATCAGTTCATAAATGGCCACCAGATCCCCCCTCAGCCTTCTCTTGTGGAGGCTGAACAGGTTCAGGTCCCGTAGCCTCTCCTCATAGGGCCTGCCCTGCTGCCCCCAACATGTGAGTGGCCCTCCTCTGGACCCTCTCCATGTTGTCCACATCCCTCTTGAAGTGCAGCGCCCAAAACTGGACGCAGTACTCCAGCTGTGGCCTGACCAGTGCTGCATAGAGGGGGAGGATCACCTCCTTGGACCTGTCTGAGATGCATCTGTGGATGCATGACAAGGTGCGGTTGGCCTTCCTGATTGCATCCCCACACTGCCTGCCCATGTTCATCTTGGCATCAATGATGACTCCAAGATCCTTTTCTGCCTCTGCACTGACGAGAAGGGAGTTCCCCAGCCTGTAAGTACGGTGCTGATTGTTCCTCCCCAGGTGCATCACCTTGCACTTGTTGGTGTTGAATCCCATCCTATTCTTATCCGCCCACCCCTGTAACCTGTCTAGGTCTGATTGCAACCTGTTCCTCCCTTCTAGCATGCCCACATCCCCCAACATCTTAGTGTCATCAGCAATTTTGAAGAGGGTGCTATTTACCCGCTCTTCCAAGTCACTGATGAAGATGTAGGAGGGCAAACTTCAACAAGCTAAGGAGGATAGTTGGAGAAGCGCTGAGGTCCCGGAGGGGAGGGGAGCCAGGTCTCCAAGGAGAGTGGTCGCTCCTTAAGGAGACGATCCTCCAAGCCCAAAGGAAGGTAATCCCAACGAGGATCAAAGGGAGCAGGAGAGCACGCAAGCCTCCACAGCTCACCAAAAGCATCTGGGAATGTTTCCTTTCTCAAAAGGAGGAGTATACCCAATGGAAAGAAGGGGTCATCACCAGGGATGACTATTGTGCTTGGGGATGTAGGGGGGCAGTTTGGAAGTCCAAGGCAGAGATGGAATTAGGACTAGCTTCTCAGTTTAAGGACAATAAGAAGTCCTTTTTTAAATACATAAGGGGTAAAAAGAAGGTCCCGGGTAATGTGGGGCCCTTGCAGAACGTGTTGGGAAATGTGGTCGTCACACCAGACGGCAAGGCTAACATGTTTAATGATTTCTTTGCCTCCGTCTTCCTAAGTAGGGACCAGAACAGCCACCTCCTTGCTGGGCCCCCCTCAGGCCCTGGGGGAGGCACACCTGGGCCATGGGTTAGCGAGGATTTAGTTAGGGAGCTTCTGGAGGGGTTGGACGTATTCAAGTCAGGCGGCCCAGATGATCTCCACCCTAGAGTTCTAAAGGAACTGGCCGAGGTCATTGCAAGTCCCCTGGCATGGCTTTACGAGCTCTCGTGGTGCTCTGGTGAAGTACCGGAGGACTGGAAGAAGGCCAACATGGTTCCCATCTTCAAAAAAGACAGGAAGGAGGACCCAGGAAACTATAGGCTGGTTAGTCTTACCTCGATCCTAGGCAAGTTGTTTGAGAAAATTATGCTGGCACACATCCAGGAGGGGCCAGCAGGGGACTGCATGCTTAGGGGCAACCAACACGGGTTCATCAGTGGCAGGTCCTGTCAGACCAACCTGGTGGCCTTTTATGATCAGATCACCAGATCATTAGATACAGGGGTAGCAGTGGATATAGTCTTCCTGGACTTCCGGAAGGCTTTTGACACTGTCTCTCACTCTGTTCTCATTAAGAAACTGGGGGGCTGTGGTGTAGACACCCACACAGTCAAATGGGTCGCCAACTGGCTGGAGGGCTGCACCCAAAGGGTGGTAGTGGATGGGTCCTTCTCAACCTGGAAGGACATGGGCAGTGGGGTTCTGCAGGGCTCGGTCCTTGGGCCCACGCTGTTCAACATCTTCATCAGTGATTTGGACGAGGGGGAAAAAGCACCCTGTTTAAATTTGCTGATGACACTAAGATGTGGGGGGGACATGGGCACACTGCAAGGATGCAACAGGCTACAATCAGATTTAGACAGGTTACAAGGGTGGGCGGATGAGAATAGGATGGGTTTCAACACAGACAAGTGCAAGGTGATGCACCTCGGGAGGAAGAACCGGCACCATACCTACAGGCTGGGGAACTCCCTTCTTGTCAGCACGGAGGCAGAAAAGAATCTTGGAGTCATCATTGACTCCAAGATGAACATGGGCCGGCAGTGTGGGGAAGCAGTTAGGAAGGCCAACCACACCTTGTCGTGCATCCACAGATGCATCTCGAGCAGGTCCAAGGAGGTGATCCTTCCCCTCTGTGCGGCACTGGTCAGGCCGCAGTTGGAGTACTGTGTCCAGTTCTGGGCACCACACTTCAAGAGGGATGTGGACAACATGGAGAGGGTCCAGAGGAGGACCACTCGCATGATCGGGGACAGCAGGGCAGACCCTATGAGGAGAGGCTATGGGACCTGAACCTGTTCAGCCTCCAAAAGAGAAGGCTGAGGGGGGATCTTGTGACCTGTTATAAACTAGTCAGGGGGGATCAGCAGGCATTGGGGGAGTCACTGTTCCCCCGAGCACCGCCAGGAGTGACCAGGAATAACGGTCACAAGCTGGCAGAGGGTAGGTTTAGGTTAGATATCAGGAGGCGCTACTTCACGGTCAGGGCAGTTAGGGTCTGGAACCAGCTTCCAAGAGAAATGGCGCAGGCTCCTACCCTGGGGGTGTTTAAGAGGAGGTTAGATGAACATCTTGCTGGGGTCGTTTGACCCCAGTACTCTTTCCTGCCATGGCAGGGGGTCGGACTAGATGTTCTGCTCAGGTCCCTTCCAACCCTAGAAACTATGAAACTATGAAACTATGTTGAACAGTGCGGGTCCGAGGACCGAGCCCTGCGGAACCCTACCGCCCATATCCCTCCAAGAAGAAAATGACCCATCTACCACCACTCTCTGGGTGCGGCCCTCCAGCCAGTTGGTGACCCATTTGACTGTGTGGGTGTCAATACCACAGTCCCCCAGTTTCTTAATGAGAGTGGGGTGAGAGACAGTGTCGAAAGCTTTACGAAAGTCCAGGAAGACTATGTCCACTGCTACCCCTGTATCTAAGGATTTGGTGATCTGGTCGTAGAAGGCCACCAGGTTGGTCTGACAGGACCTGCTGCTAATGAACCTGTGTTGGTTGGCCCTAAGCATTATCTTCCCTGCTGGCCCCTCATGGACATGTGCCAGAATAATTCTCTCAAAAAGCTTACCCACAATCGAGGTAAGACTAACTGGCCTATAGTTTCCCAGGTCCTCCTTCCTCCCCTTTTTGAAGATGGGAACTACATTGGCCCTCTTCCCATCCTCTGGCACCACACCAGAGCACCACAAGTGCTCATAAAGCCATGCCAGGGGTCCCGCAATGACTTCAGCCAATTCCCTCAGTACTCGAGGGTGGAGATCGTCCGGACCAGCTGACTTGAATACATCCAGTCCCTCCAGAAGTTCCCTAACTAGTTCCTCACTAACCCTTGGCCTAAGTGCGCCTCCCTTGGGGTTTAAGGGGGCCCCAAAGGGGGGGTGGCTGTTTCAGTCCCTGCTCAGGAAAATGGAGGCAAAGAAATTGTTAAATATGTTAGCTTTGTCATCTACTGTGACGACCAAATTTCCTAGCTTGTCCTGCCAGGGCCCCACATTACCCGGAACCTTCTTTTTGCCCCCTATGTATTTAAAAAAGGACTTCTTGTTGTCCTTGATCTGGGTAGCTAGTCCCAGTTCCATCTCCACCTTGGCCTTCCTGACTGCCTCCCTGCATCCCCAAGCAACCGCAGTATAATCCTCCCTGGTGATGGCCCCTCCCTTCCATTGGGTGTGCATCTCCCTTTTAGCTAGGAGACATTCCCAGATGCTTTTGGTGAGCCATGGGGGCTTTTGTGCCCTCCTGCCCACTTTGATCAGTGTTGGGGTTACCTCCCTTTGGGCTTGGTGGATCGTCTCCTTAATGAGCAACCACTCTTCTTGGACACCTGGCTCCCCTCCCCTCCTCTCCCCTCCAGGACCTCAGTGCTTCCCCAACTATTTTTCTTAGCTCACTGAAGTCCACCTTCCTGAAATTTAGGGCTGCTGCCTTGCTGTAGGCCTTTGCCACCTTGCTCTGAATGGTGAATTGCAGCAGGTGATGATCACTGTCGCCCAGGTGGTTGAGCACCATCAGCCCCCTCACCAGCTCATCACCAGTGGCTAGCACCAGGTCCAACACGGCATCTCCCCTGGTGCAGCTGTGCACCTCCTGGGTTAGATGGAGGTCTTGCATTTTGGCTAGGAACCTATGTGAGCGGTCAGACCCATTTACAATAGATTATAATATCCTCAGTGTAGAGAATCCTAGGGGTAGATTCTTAGCTAGTGCAACTTGTTATAACATATGACGTCCAGAAACATTGTGAGAGCTGTAATAATCTATACCAGCTGTAGGTCCATCTTTTTTTCTCCCATAACAACAACTGCCACAGACAGGGAATTAAAATGCCCATGGTCTTAAATTTGCTGGCAAGGCTATTTAACAGCAAATGGAAAGAGATGATAAATATAGAGATGTTTCCTCAGAATATATCTAAAGCTCTAATTCAGTAAAAAGCAGAGGTGTGTAGCAACATGCTGCATTAAGCAGCATCTAAACCATGTTAGAAAGCTTTCTGTTTTGTTTCACTCTTAGTTTAAAAATACAAGCCTTTCAGTGGGCAGATCTGGCAGTTAAGTCCCTGAACACAGGTTATGCCTCCTTACATGCTTTGGCTTCCAGTAACTCTGCTGTAAATATCAGCTCCAAGGTTTATGTGCCACAGCCAGATCTGAAAAATGCTTTAATGATCTTTTCAGCAGCGAGGATCTAGATATGAGATATTTGGTGCAAAAGGCTTTAAAAAACAAACAAACAAGAAATTAGTGAACTTCAGACCAGATTAAGACTACATGTTTTTTTCTCATTTCAGACCAGGTTTAAGAGTACATTTTTTTTTCTCATTTAATCTGGCTTTTTGCTCTATCTGATATCTATGTAAGGAATAACACTAAGGGAATAAGTTATGACAACTGCCAACATTGGGCCAGATGTTGCTCTCTTCTGCATGCTAGAGAGCCAGGTTGAATGCCAGGATATATGTAAAGGGCCAGAAATCCAGAATAGTGGCTTCAAAACATTCATCTTCCTGCCTCCTATTCCATGGAAGCTCCCTTGGCAAACATCATGTAAACTGGTCTCCCCTATGTATGGAAATGGAACTACTGAGCAGGAACTTTATATGCACACTCATACACACACTCTCTCCCCCTGTTAACTTAACGGCACACATCCACAATGGAATCAGATGCTACTCTGGTGCTGGAGTACAGCAGACAGCATGACCATTTGTGTTAATGGCATAATATAATTAAAAACCTGACCAAGCAAGATGGCAGCCAACAAAGTGAGGCAAATCTATTTAAAAAAAAAAACCGTATATAGGAGGCTTACTTCTAGTTTTGAATTCAGAACTAATCAGGCTCTTATGCATGCATATGTATGCAATTAAATATGTATTATTTCCAGCTGTTACCACATGGTGATCTCTCATATTTCCCATAATATAGTGGGATAGATCCAAGATAAGTGAGCCATATTTTTTGGCCTGTGATTTTTTTAATTCTTCAAATTTACATTGGTATAACAGATCAGAATTCAGACCTTCCCTCTGAGAGTATGATAGATATATTTATTTTTAGCAAACATTATGAAAAATAATCATTTTCATCCTGGTATCTTGATAATTGCTTAAGGAGGTTCAGAAATAAAAAAAACAGATTTAAAAGACAAGACCCCAATATTTTGGTAGATGGCCTTCAAAATACGGAGAGAGAAATATTCCTGCTATAGAGCATGCCTTTCTCTTTCAGCATGTGTATAATTATAGATAAGCACTTTGAACATCCAATGCATCTCCCATAAAATGAGACATTCACATATTGTGGCTTAATGAAAAAAACCGAAAGAGATGTACCAAATTGTTGGTTAACAGGCAGCTGCTTCATAAATGCCTTCCCCCATCTGTTTTCTGCTTCCTTTCCATCATCTCATTGAATCTAATGTCTATAAAATGCTGAGATGAATGTTTCAAGGCTTCCCTAAATCTCTGTAAGTGTTCAGTCCATAGCTGCATGTAAAACTTCAATCATGGAATCCTGCTTTCAATAAATTTGTACTGCTGACAATAAGCTACACACACACCCTGCCCCCCCATCATACAGATATTTATTTAGAAGGGGTTCAGATAATGCCAAGAGCACTACTGAAAAAGAATCCTCTGTGTTACTATAGATCCCAATTTTGATGGAAATGAAACTAAAAGGCCCATCATATTAATCTTGCTTTTAAGAATCTTACTGATTTCAATGGAGCTATTAAGTTATTAGAAAGAACAGAATTAAGTAATGCTAGTAAGAATACTATACTGGGAGAAAGTAATTTGATTTAATAAATTGCTTTGTAGCCTTAGAACGTACAAACATTTCTCACAGGGCTCTTAAAAGCATTTCACAATGCAATAGATGTGGCAGGACTGGATAGTTTTTCCTTTTCATGTAAAACATCAGGTAATGGCTACTGTCAGAAAACTGATGCTAGACTACTAGAATTGTCAGTGTGGCAAATTCATCTGTGGCCTTATGAGCCGCACAAACTATGACAGGCAATGGATACTGAGTACCTAGCACACCAACTGGGCTGAGGGACCTGCCATGGAAATCCTAAATAAGAACAGCTTTTTGGTGGGAAGATGTGATGTTAGCTATGATGAGGATCTCACATAAATGAGCCATTCCCTTGCCAGCTCCACTCAATTCCAAATCTCAGTCTCTTGCCTAAGACACAAAATCAGGTAACCTACTTTAAAGGTACAAGTAACTTCCCTGTTTAGCTTCACATGGGTATACAGCTAGGCATGGTTTAAGGAAACTACTTTTGGGCTGAACATATATGTCTCTCTCATATGGATAACTTTTTTCATTTCAGTGAGAATTCTGAAAATCGCTTCTGGTGAGAAACCAAAGTGTGTTGCCTTAGATGGTGAGTTATATTTAACCCAGGCTCACTGCAACTTTATCATGCAGGGATACATTGTCTCCAGCTGATCCTGCTTAATCCAACATAACACAAGACAATACAAATTAAAAACCCACACACTATTTCCTAATCAGCATATGAGAAGCAGGTGTTTCCAAAATAACTGCAAATGGTGAGTGACTGTGATTATCCGCCTCACACACTAATGCTGTGAAGCACATCTATAGTAATCTGGATAATATCTACACTAATTCTCTGAGGATTTGAGCTACTGACACTGCGAAAGAAAACATGATTATTTCTTTATTTTTTTTCCCTGGTGAACAAAGTGAATATATTTTTATTTTAAGTCCATGTTGCTGTTACAAGATACTCGGTCCAAGCTACTTAGCTCCACATTATAATTACCTGTCAAACACTGCTATAAATCTGATCCTACCATCAACAAAAAAACTAATCCTTTGGGAACCTCTTTTTAATTAAACATCTAATGCAGAAATAAACATTGAAATGCATCAATGCATTAATGCATCAAATAAACATTGAAAATATGCACTGCTCCTGTATTAAGAATTTAGCTTGATTTTTGAAGTGTGCCTAATCTAATTCAAATGTAATATTTACTTTGGCGGCAAATCTTCAGGTCTTAATACTTGAGGCAAGGTTGCTGGAGCTTTTCTACTATGTGAGAATTGAAGAGTAACAAATATAATAAGAACAAATATAAAAAACTTTAGTTTGCCTGCTTACCCAAGGCCTTGTTTCACGGAGGCTCAATTTTCACTATTTCCACTGAATGGATAGGTGACATTGCACAAGTCATTTCAGCATTTTGCTTCTGTTCATTGTGCACACTATCTGCATCATTTATATTTAGATAATGAGCATTCCTGTAGGCACTTTGTGTGTGCACATGTGTGCATGTGCACATAATACAGCACCAAACACAACAGGACTTGGTCTTCACAGGGTTTCCATGATACTACACATAATACAAATAGGTATCAATTGAACTTCTGAATCTGGAGCACATATATTTTCTTCCCTTCAAACTAGACCATGAAGTCTCTCCATATCCCCAGGCAATAAAACCCTCCTTTCCACTCAAACTTCAATGCCATCACAGTCTGTTTGTGTACCATGCCCAATAACCAATTAATTTGTGCTGTGTCTTTCTTACAAGCATGGGCTACTGGATGTTCACCTATGTATACCAAAGATTATTTATAAAATCTAAAGTGTCAGGGATTTTATTAGCAGGTTTGTTGAAAAACAATTCCTTTGTGGCTCTGTCCACTCTACCAACAAGTGGAAAAGAAGAATAGAACAAAGAAAAATGTACATAACATTTGTCCAACTGAAGACATTAATACCTGTATGGAAAGAAAGTGTAGTCAGCTGGGATCATTTGCAAGACTCTTCATCTACAAATCATATTTTGGATTGAACTTCTTGGACCAGTTGAAAATTGTGCATTATTTATCATTTAAACAGATCTAATTTACAGCAGCAAGGATTAAAATGAATCCTGGCACAAATCCCCAGGATTTTGAAGAAGATACACTCCTATAGATTTTAAGTCTTTTTTGAAGGAAGAGGAGGCACAATCTAGTTGTGCTCATCTGTGTTTCTCAGAAGCAAACTCAAAGTACAACTGTGTATGTATTAATGTTAACCCTAAGGCTCTGGGATAGATCAGGTCATTGGGAAATAGGGAAGAACTGGTGGAAAAAATAAAGGTGATGGGCAATTTGGGAGAAAGTGATCATAACATGATAACATTCCAAAACTTGGGATGGGAAAAGCACAGACACTAGATTTAAAAAAGTTGGATTGCAACAGACTCAAGGAGTTAATAGGCATGGTGCCATGAGAACACAGACTGAAGGATAAAAGCACCCAGGAGGACTGGTAGCATCTAAAAGGCATAGATGCCCAACAAGAAACTGTTCCAACATGGTGGAAGCTAAGAAGAATAGCAAGAAACCAATGTGGTTGTATAAGAAACTTCTAGAATGCCTCAAATGCAAAGAAAAGCATACAGGCAGTGGAAAAAAAATGAGTAGATTATCAAGGAAGCTTATAAGGAAATAGCAAAAACCAGCAAAGACAAAATCAAGAAGTCAAAGGTAAAAACTGAGTTGCCCCTGGAGAAAAAAATTAAAGACAACAGACAACGTTCTATAAATATGTTGGCCAGAAAAAAAAGACCAAGGTAGCTGTGGGTCCACCATTAAATAGCCAGGGAAAATGCTTAACAGCAGATATAAAGAAGGCAGAGTTATTCAACATCTACTTTGCCTCAGTCTTCACAAAAAAAGCTGCAGCCAATCACCTATGAAGGATTATTTGGATAAGGAAGGTGTAGCAGAGCACTAAGTTTCCTGCTACTTGTAGAGCCAGGATAACTACCCAGGTGCCGGTTGCTAGGGCAACTAGAGGAAACTAGTGACCCACACCTGCCAGTGGTCAGCTGACCAGAAGGGGCAGGGCCTGGCTCCCATTTAAACCCCAGGGTTGAGGCCAGGTAGGTAGGTTCCTGTTGGTAGCTAAGGGGGAAGGAGCTCAGTCTGCATGAGTAAAGGGAAGAGGCCTGAATGCATGTGCAGCTTGATATGTGTGGGAGATGGAACACCCTTGGGGTGGCTCAAATGATGTTTTAGCCAAGCAGCATGAATTTATGTTATAGCCTAGGGGTTTGTGTTTTGTTTGCTGTTTGACCGGTGGCTTGGGTGAAGTTATAAGGGGATGGAGGAGGCCTCATAGGGGGCCTCATGGTAGTGTGGGGATCCTGGCCCCAGAGAGGAGGCAGTCAGATGGGGCTGCAGAGAGCCCGAGTGCCAGTGAGGACACAGCCTTTGGAGGCACAGACCCCAGCACCAGTGAGGGTGCAGCTTTTGGGGGAGACAATCCCTGATCAGTTGTATTTGATTTTGTTTTTTTCTTGATTGGACTGACAGAGGTGGGTTTGGGGTTGCACCCTGGTTTGGAATCTGTGACCCTCTTGTTGTGGGTCCAGGTCCTGTGCCTCTGGGCCAGGGAGAGTCATGCTCCAGAAGGGAGCAGAAAAGGGGGCCATGAGCCTCCAGACACTGGAAGGAAAAGCTAGAGCCCCAGAGTCAAACCCTGTTTCCTGGGTTTGGACAGGGAGGCCTAGCTAGAGAAAAAAGGGGTCTGGCCCTTCTAGGAGGGACTCCAACATACCCAACATACTAGGCAGTATCCTGCTCACATAATAATTTCCATCAAGATGTGGCAGGAGAGATTAGGGCAGGACAGAAAAAATCCAAGGAGGACTTCAAGGGGGCCCCACATAAAGTGCGGATGACCAAGAAGATGGTGCTGGGGAGGGCGACTTGTTACAGAAGGGTACGAGCTGAAGGATGAGATAACGAGAGAGAGAGTTTTTGATGAGTTTGAATGAATTTAAATCAGCAAGGCCTGATTAATTTCATCCCAGGATATTGAAGGAACAGGCTGAGATCTCGGAGCCCTTATATTATATTCATGGAGTCATGGGAACTGGGCAAGGTACCGGAGGACTCTAAAACGGCTGACATTGTTCCCCTCTCTAAAAAAGGGAACAAAGAGGACTCAAGGAACTACAGACCAGTTAGCCTGACCTCAGTATTCGGAAGTTACTGGAACATATCCAAAAGAAAGCCATTTGCAAGCATCTGGAGAAGAGGCTGATCACAAACACCCATCATGGATTTATGAAGAACAAATCATGTCAAACAAACTTGATCTGATTCTTTAACAGAGTAAGTACCTGAGTAGATGTAGAGAATGCTGTGGACATAGCATATCTGGACTTCAGAAACACTTTTGATGAGGTCCAACATGACTTTCTCATAAACAACCTGGGGAAATGTGGCCTGGACAAAATTACTATAAGATGGATAGACAACTACATTGATACCAGCAAGCAAAGTTAGCTACAGATAGATCCACGTCAGAATGGCAGGAGATTTTAAGTAGAGTCCTTCAGGCATCTGTCCTGGGCCCAATACTGTTCAATGTGTTTATTAATGATTTGGAAGCTACAATTGAGAGATTCTTTAAAAAGTCTGCAGATGACAAAACTGGTAAGGATCTTGGCAGGTTGCAGAGTTGGAAAGTGATGCCAGAAAATGATATATAGAGATTTTCTTTTAGGAATTGGCTCGCAGGTAGAGTAGATATTGCATTAGAACAATGGTCCAGGGGAATGGCAAGGGTTAATTGACTTCTAAAAGTCTGTTTGTGACAAAGTTTCATGTTCTCTGCCTTTGAGGCAGAAACTGTGCTCAAAGCTAGCAGGCAAACAGGCCTGGAAAATTTAAAAGTGTGTACTATGAGACCTGTAGAATTGGCATTGGGTCACAGTGACCAGCTGCAAAGCCCTGGGATTTATGATTTTGGTGGATTTGCCAAATTAAGACACTGGTAAATGACCAAATTAAGGTGTATGCATGTAATGGGTTTGTGGGAACAAAGGGATATGCTGATAGGACAGAATGTGGGCAGTATGATGCCCACAGGGAAACCAATCAATGGTACCTGGAAATAGTCATCAGGAGGAAAAGGATACAAAAGGAGGGATTTTCAGAGCAACAGGGTGAATCTTGAGGCCACCATAGGCAGAAAGTATGCCAGCAACCCGTCTCGCCCACTCTGTCAGGAGGGGTGGGTCTTGGCCCTCAACCTCCAAGACTTCTGATGTTAGACAATGGATTTGTATTATATGGTCTTTATGGGGAAGATCCTGCATCAGATAGGGAGTTGGCCTGGATGACCCCTTGAGGTCCTTTCCGTCTTTACTTCTCTGTAATATGATTCTGTGGCTCGTAGGCAGAAAGAGGTGATAATGCTGACCAATTTTAGAAATTGTGTTCTCATTATACTTCGGGGAAATATTAGCAACTGACCTTTGCACGCTCCTGAAGAATGAGGGAAAGGTAAGTAAACGAAGATGGGAAAGTCTTCAGGCCCCAATCCTGCAAACAACCGACAAAAATTAAAGCTTTATGAAGTTAGTGTAACTCCGCATAGGAGTAAAATTGTCAGCATGCAGAGATTTACAGGATTGGAAGCTATTAGATGCATCATTCTGGGTAGGATGTATAGCAATAATGTTCAGCATGCTGATGTAACACAAAATTACTTCTCCAGAGGGAGGAAGGAGCTGCAGAAACAAAAGCAGTCAAAGAATAAAGACTTTCTTCTTCATTCCAGAGATTAAGCCCCAAAGTCCTGATTCAACGCTCAGATGCACACATTCAATCGCAACTGAAGTCAATGTGCTTATGTTTCTACTTTAGTGTGGAATTTTACGTTAACTGAAACAATTTTTAAAGGGATTCCAATAAAATGGGAGCAAAGATTTCTGCAATGATTGTAGTATGCTTTTCCCTATCCACATGGAGTGGGAGAAATATGTTCAACCAATTTAGCATGGCATTTTTTAAAAATAACTAGCTCACCTAACATGTTGCAAGCTAAAGTCATTCCGTTGGCTGGGGGAAAGCTTAGTAAGAATATTACATATCTTTTATGTTGAATTGATTTTATCTCAAGTAAGAAAGAGGCAAGTTGACTTGCAAACTAAAAAGTAGAGTGCCTGAGCTATCCTCAAAGCCCATTCAGAGATGCTAAATGTCAGAACAGAATGGCAGATGAGGATAGACCACATCAGGTGATTCGTGATTTTTAAATTGCGGCACTTTTAATAATATTCAGTGGGGAAGGACAGAAGGAAATGAGTGGGCATGATTGGAAATCCCATTTTGAGCACTTACTGGGCACATCTACACATGCGATTTAATGTGCACAAATAAACTCCTGGGCTTATTACTCTGGAGTTCATTTGTGCGTGGTACATGGAACAGGGTCAGAGATATGGGGGCTCAGTCTACCAGTCTAGGGCTGGTCCAATGGGGCTCCATGTGCTATGGAGGAGTTAGCTAAGACATGAAGGTGCTTCATTGCAGAGCTAGCTGGCAGACAGCCCCTGTGCGGAAGCATCCTTATACCCCAGCCAGCCACTCCACAGCACATGGAGCCCCATCATAACAGCCCTGGCTTTGCTGATTTGATGGGCCTCCATGTGCTGTGGAGCAGCTGGCTGGGGGATGAGGGTGCTTTAGAGCAGGGGCTGCCTGCTGGCTACCCCTGCACTGAAGCACCCTGTGCCCCAGCCTGCCATTGCAGCATCTAAAAATGCCATGCTATGCATGAAAAAACTCCACAGAAGGTTAGGACTTTTAAATGCGAGTCCTAACCTGCTGCAAAGTTTATTAGTTTTGTAGATCCTATTAGGGGAGCATGTGTAGACACTAAGGCATTTACTGCACAATTAATCAGCTGTATAGTAATCATCTCATGTAGATGTGCCCACAGAGAACTTCAGACAGACAGGAAACCATCCCACCACAATACAGAAGCCAATGCATCCATTGGACTCATCACATTCTCTGATTCAGAGCAGCATTGCCATCAGCAACATTAGTAGCAGCAGTGGTAGTACTCGGGCCAGCATGATCCTGCATCTCTAGGGCAGATGCTTGGCAATGCCAATCTGACCAGTACTGTGAATGAAAGAGACCTGGGACAAATAATACTCTGATGTGCATCAATCAATGCATCTCCAGCAAAACCAAGGAAGTGATTCTTCTGCTCTACATGGCATCGGTGAGACCACAGATGGAGTGGTGTGTCCAGTTCTGGGCAACACGCTTCCATAAGGATGTGGAAAAGCCTGAGAGAGTCCAGAGAAGACCCACATGTATGATCAGAGACTTGCACAGCAAGCCATATAAGGTAAGGCTGAGGGACCCAAGATTCTTCAGCCTGAAGTAGGCTGAAAGGGGACTTGGTAGCAACTCACCACTACATCAAGGGCTTGGTGGATAACTGTTCAACACGGCACGCTTAGGGAAAACCAGGAGTAATGGTCACAACCTCCTTAAAGACTGTTTCAGGCTCAACATTAGGAAAAACTTCTTCACAGCTAGGGGGTCCAGACTGTGGAACAGGCTCCCTCTAGAGGTGTTGCAATTGCCTACCCTGGAGATATTCAAGAGACTAAATGGTCACCTTGCTGGGGTTCCCTAACCCCACCTGTCTTTCCTGCTTGGTGCAGGGGGGCTGGACCAAGGGCTGGACCTGATGATTATCTGAGGTCTCTTCCAGTCTAAAATCTGTGACTGTTTAATCTAATAGTAGCCTTTGTTAGACCTGTGTTGCTTTGCTTAACATGCACAGCAGCAGGGGACAATTGCCATTATATTCTACTATGTTGGTACACAAGAGGGGAATTATAGGTGTCATTGAATGAAAGAGCTTAAATGTGACCACAAGCGGGGTGGGGGGGAGAATGACCTGGTGTCTCCACCATAAGGGGGAAAAAATGACCTGGTGTGTCCCACACACACACTCTCCTGCTAACCCCTTACTGTCAACTGTGGATGCATCAGATCTGATATTTTTAAGAACATCCAAAATGTCAAGCCTTTTTTTTTTTTTCCCCCTAAATGTGATTCTGAAAGGGCCTCATCCTAAGGGCTGAGATCTGTCCCAGAATTTCCTACAAGATGCATAAGTGCTGAAACTTTAACAAATAATCTTTCCTTCCATTTGTTTATGTGGTGAGTAATTTTTAGTCAAATACTGAGCCTGTACAGAGGTACAAACCTTGAAGCAATATGGCTGAGGTCCTCCAGAAGTCCAAACCCAGTTCAATCACTGCTACTTCTCCCATCCCCTTTCTGAGGCTAGTAGGACATGCCTTTTCTGCACATATATCTTCTGTAAAGGCAGATGCCATTTATGGATAATACAAGAGGAAAAAGGCTGTTCATCATATGTAGGGGTTTTGGTCCAGGTTTAGAAATACATCAAGATAATTTAAAGCAGCCATTGCACTCCTTTCCACAGCAGTGTTTATTTCATGGCTGCAACCAAGAATCTGAGGAGAATTAAAAAAGAAATCCTACCTCTCTTAAGTATCACATTATTTACATGGTACCTAAATTGCCTTAATCCTATTAGTTCCTCACAGAGCCTTGCAGGAAAAATGCAGATGAGACCTGATTATCTGATGCAAAAGACCTACAATTCTTTATTAAATACCATATGATGCCTCAAGCCCTGGCTGAGATTGTGTACATAAAATAATGTGACCTCTTGACTGCATTTGAAAGATAAAATGTGATTATAGTCATTAACCCATAGAAAGAATTGAGGAAACTAGCATCTACTCTGTATGTAGAAGCAGTGGATGTGACTTCCAGCACCTGCATTTGCATATGAAAATTAGGCATCATGAATGGAGTTACCAATTTTGCACACAAAACTGGGCATCTTTACTGCTGCACATACTGCCCCGTCTTTTGAAAAGACAATTCACATTATTGCATTTTGATTTTGGGATGCAAGTGTCTAACATATCGGTTCTTTGGTGAGGTACCTAGTGAAAATTATGTTGAATTGTGTACTGGGCTAAGGGACTACTTTCCACTCTTACTCATCTTTTATTCATTGTTTTCCTAAAATGGAAAACCAAGTTTCTTCCTTTAAAGTCAATTCATAGATTCATCGATTGTAAGGCTGGAAGGGACCTCAGAAGATCATCAGGTCCAGCCAATGGTTCAATAAGGACAAGTGCAAAATCCTGCACTTAGGACAGAACAATTCCATGCAGCAGTACAGAAAAACATGTATGAGTGAATACATTATTCAACACAATAAGGAAAATGTACAGAATAAACTAGCCACAAAAGTAATTTAGTCAGCTTCCCTAATACTGAACCATCTTTTAATGTATTTGGACACCCTGTGAAATGAGTAAGTGTATTACATGCAACTTTTAGTTATCAGCCCAATGATAACTAAGCAAAAAAAAGTATCCACATTTGTCATGACATAGTAACTATCATCCTCGATTAGGGCACCCAATTTGTACCAGAATATCAACTGTTAACAGTCGACTTTTCCAGTTTCATACTGCTGCCATTACTGTCAATTTGAAGCAATTTGTGACAACCTGGTATTTGCTGAAGTTGAAGATAAAATCCTTCAGAAAATTTAAAGGCAGGGGGGTTCTAGTAATATTCAATTTTATACATGTATCTTTAGGGCTCCAAGTCTGAATGTAAGGCTGTTTTCAAAAGCTTGTGTAGAAGAGTCTTTCATCTACATTTCTCTGCATTTTGTCCATAAATGATAAGCCAAATGAAAAGTGGGTATCTGTACAGAAAGGCATAGTATAGCATAGACAGTATAGTTATAAATAATGTACCAGAAGTAAAATTCCTTGGTCTGGCCTAAGATCACAGGTCTTGAGCTTGTAGTTAAATAGCACTCACTTCTCTACATTCATAGACGGATCAATTATTTATGTTTCTCATCTAAAGCTTCAGTAAAAAGAAAATGTTCACTTACCAACAGTAAACTTTTTCCTGCCTTCAGTAAAGAAGTAGTACATCAATGACAGTAGTTATGCTCCCTACATCCTTCCCTTCTCTTTTATCTAATGCAAAAGTTTCCTTATTTCTAAGCAAGCTACTTGTATATTACACACAGTGGTTTAAAGAGACAACTCTCGGCCATATCATACCATCAGATTTAAATAAGGAATCTTCATAAAACGAATAGGGACATTTTAGAAATTGTAGCATATGTCATATGTGGCATATGTTCTCCTTTAGTCTGACCAGTCCCATTCTAGAAATGATCACTGAAATCCTCTTAGCAAAAAAGGTCTGATATCATTGGGAGTATCCCATGCCAATCTGTCCTTAGGCCTGGATGTGGGAATGACCACTCCAAAAAAACACTTAAACATGTGTTTAAATCCCACTGACTTCAATAGGATCCAAGCAAATGCCTAAGCATTTTGCTGAATCAGAATCTATATTTAGTAGGGCTGTGCAAAACAGCACTGTTCTGTATCAACTTCCATTTCACCATTTCAAAGGGACAATGTTTTCTTTTGTCGCTTTGTTTCGTTTTGAAGCACTGTTCCATATCATTTCATCAAAATTGTTTCGCTGTTTTGACACAGTTTGACGTTTCACCCATAGGCTATAATGGGGAATCATGAAAATGCCTATACATTTTGTCATTTCTTGCCTGATTTGGATGAACATTGCAGGGATGGTAGCCCCTTCTCTGGGCACGGAGCCTGCCAAGCTTCAAGGAAATAGGTGCAGGTTTTTGTGAAACTGCACCTCAAACAGTTGAAAGCAAAACTCGTATCACTTGCCAGCAGCGGCAGCCTGCTGTCATCCTGTGTGCAGATCTGGGGGGCCCAAGCCCCCAGGAGGGCTGTGGAGTTGTGCCAGACTCCATCTGAGGGTGTGGGCCCCTGGATCTTCGTGCGGGATGACAGGAAGCTGCTGCTGCTTGGGACCAGTGCTAGGCAGAAAAGGAAAGACTGCTGTTGGCCCCAGGCAGCAGCAGCAGCAACTTCCTGTCATCCCACAAGCAGATCTGGGGACTCCTGCCCGGTGACAGTGCTGGGAGGGCAGGTAGGGCCAGGGCATTCAGGAAATGGTGCAGCCTAGCAACTTCAGGCAAGCAGCATCTGCCACTTCCAGGGCTGCAGCAGGGACAGCACTGGACTTTTCCCAGTGCTTGGTGGCAACACTGGGAGGGCAGATTGAGCTCCATGGGGCTGGTGGAGCCACTCAGAGCACAGCCCTGGCTCTCCCTGCCTCCTCCTGCCAGGCAGCACTCAGAATGGCTCCACCAGCCCCATGGAGCTGAGCCTGGCAGTGGGAGGTGGGAGAGACCCACTGGCCAGGATTGTGCTCAGAGCCAGGGCTGTACTGGCTCTCCACCACCTCCCCACTGCCAGATTCAGCTCCATGGGGCTGTGGAGCCTCTAGCCTCCAGGCTGTGCTCACCAGGGCTACACTTAGAGCCCGGGCTGCACTCCAAGGGGCTCCACGAGCCCCATGGAGCTCAGCCAGGTGATGGGTGGTGGCAGGAGAGCCAGTGGCAAAGCCACTCAGGGTACATCCCTGATGAGCACAGCCCAGCAGCAGGAGGCTCCACAGCCCCACAGAGTTGAGCCTGGTGGTGTGAGGCAGTGGAGAGCCACTAGCCAGGGCTGTGCTTGGAGTGGCTCCACTACTGGCTCTCCACCACCTCCGACTTCCAGGTTCAGCTCCATAGGGCTGTGGAGCCTCCCACCACTAGGCTGTGCTTGCCAGGGCTGCACTCAGAGCCAGGGCTGTGCTCAGAGCAGCTTCACCACTGGTTCTCCTGCTGTCTCCTGCCACTGGGCTGAGCTCTGTGGGGCTGGTGGAGCCACTTGGAGTGCAGCCCTGGCTCTCCCTCATCTCCTGCCACCGGGCTATTCTCTGAGTGGCTCCACCAGCCTCACAGAGCTGAACCTGGTGGCAGGAGGTGGGGGAGAGCCACTTGCCAGGGCTGTGCTATGAGCAGCTCTGTCACTGGCTCTCCCACTGCTTAGCTAAGCTCCGTAGGGAAGACCCCAGCACAGCCCTCCTGTTGCAGTTGGTGCTGGTGGCCCCCATGGGAAGAGCTGGGGGAAATATTGGGAATCTGGGGATTCAAACCAGGAACTGGGGCAATGTTCAGGGACCTGAACATTGCCCCAGCTTCCAGTTTGATTCCCCAGCTCTCTGATCACTTTCCCTAGCTCTTCCTGAGGGCTGTGGGCCCCTGGATCTGTGTACTGGGTTTTAGCAGGCTGCCACTGCAGTTTCAGCGACAGTCTGCTGAAACCCCACGCACAGATCAGGGGCCCACTCCCCCCAGGAAGAGCTGGGGAAATGATCAGAGAGCTGGGAAATCAAACAGGGAGCTAGCTGTCAACATGAATGATGCATGCCCCCTGTGACTGGGGGCATGGCAGTGGCAGGAGCAGTAAGCGGGGGAGCTCCTGTAGATGCCGCCAACATCAGTGGTGGGGGACGGGGATAGCAAGCAGTGACCAAGAGTCAGCGACCACCCGCAGGGTGGTTGGTTTTGTAGGGGGTGCACGTGCACCCACGTGTACCCCCTACACATCGTGCCTGGATGTCAATATCAGACAGCAGTCCTTCCCCACCTTTCTTCTTCCCCCTCCATAGTTTCTGTTTAGCTGCAGCACCCTGACTTTCAAACTTGAAACATTTTAAAACTTTTGAAATGTTTCAAGTGCCCTCATTTTGTTTCAAAATCTTTTGTTTCATTTTTAGTTTGTTTCAAGCTCGAAATGCGTTGAAACAGCTTCAAACCAAAACACCCATTAAAATTCCACACAGTCCTCATATTTAGATCCTCTCTGGATGTTTCAGTGCTAGAGAAAATCACAGTTTTGGTTAGGTAAAGGTCTGTGCTAGTTCCTACTTTATCTGAATAGATTTGCCCTTTATTAAATCTTCTGGAAACATACTGCATCTTTAAAACCTTCAAGTGGATGAGAACCTTCTGGAAAGGATGGACTAGTTCCTCTAATTAGTGTGCCATTATGTTTTTGGAAACTAAAATATAAGAGGAGGCTTAAGATTAGCATTATAGTTTATCTCATCAGCCAATCCAGAGAAGCAGAGAGGGGGCATCTATATATAGTTATCCATACTGGCATCTACCTATAGATATTGCATTTTTTTCAGAGTATGTTTTTCTCACAATTTCCCTGTCCCTCTCTGATTCTCTTTCCATGATGTCCTTTACATGACTCAAGATGATAATTACATTTCAAACCAAATTTTCAAATGTCAAGTGATCCAAGTGAGTTTGAATTTAAGCAAACTTGCTTGCCTTTTCTTACCAGCTATTATAGGCTCATTATAGCTTGGCATTGACTGATGGAATAAACTTTAACCCTAATCCTAGGCCTCCTACTGTATTTTTATGTTCCAAAAACACCCACAGTCAAATGGGTCGCCAACTGGCTGGAGGGCTGCACCCAGAGGGTGGTAGTGGATGGGTCCTTCCCTTCTCAACCTGGAAGGACGTGGGCAGTGGGGTTCAGCAGGGCTCAGTCCTCGGGCCCGCACTGTTCAACATCTTCATCAGTGACTGGAATGAGGGGGTAAAAAGCACCCTGTCCAAATCTTCTGATGACACTAAGATGTGGGGGGATGTGGGCATGCTAGAAGGAAGTAACAGGCTACAATCGGACCTAGACAGGTTACAGGGGTGGGCAGATGAGAATAGGATAGGATTCAACACAGACAAGTGCAAAGTGATGAACCTGGGGAGGAACAACCGGCACCATACCTACAGGTTGGGGAACTCCCCTTTTGTCAGCACAGAGGCAGAAAAGGATCTTGGAGTCATCATTGACTCCAAGATAAACATGGTCAATCCCTTCCAGAACGTTCTCATCCACTTGAAGTTTTTGAAGATGCAGTAAGTTTCCAGAAGATTTAATAAAGGGCAAATCTATTCAGAAAAAGTAGGAACTGGCACAGACCTTCACCTAACCAGAACTGTGCTTTTTTCTAGCACTAAAACATCCAGAGAAGGACTAAATAAAGGATGGATGGATAGATAGATAGATAGATACCAAAGGGGCCATTGTGATCATATCTACTGAATTCCTGTACAGCGCAACTGAAGTATTTCCCTCAGTTACTCCCGCATCTATCTTGTAGCTTGTATTGAGCTAGGGCATGGTTTAGAAAGACCTTATCTTAAAATTAGTTTGTTAAAGTGACAGTTATATACTTCTTCTCTCAGCCTAGCATCTAGGACAGGAAATCTTCAGTAGTATATGCACCCCTATAGAAAACATCTTAAATTGAATCTACCATGAAAAATAAAAGACATGTCTACAATGGCTCCATATTCACTTCGGACAGTTCTCAGAAAAGCACTTTATTACCCTCCACAAAAGCAGATCCTCTCACCCATCCCTCCCCCACATCAGACCCCATCCCCCACTTCTTCCCTTCCTACCTTCAGAGTCCCTCCCCACACAGCACCTCCACCACCCATCCCACCCACCACCAATGAAGCACCCTCTTCCCCATGCAGACTAGGTCCAGTGGTGTGTGCCCTCTTGGGGGAGGGGGAAAGGGGAGGGGGTACCTAGGGGCAGAGCCTGGGAACAGGCACCCAGAACCCCAGCCTCTGGCTACATCCCCATGGGTGTGCATGCTGTAGTGAGGTAAGCAGGCAGGGGCTTGCCTGAGGGTGATGATGGGCGCTGCTCTGCTGGCATGGGCAGCTCCCTGTCCTGTGGCCAGTGGGCTGGGACAGCATTGTCCATGCATGGGCCTGGCCCCACTGCAGACAGCTCCTGCTTTGGAGCTACACAGAACCAGGGTGAGCGGGTGGGCTGGGCCTAGGTGGAGGAGCTGGGTGGCAGGGGCCCCAGGGCAGGAACTGGGGCAGGGGCACTTGACTGGTGGAGGCAGTGCTGTACCTCAGTCTAGGTCCACCGGGAAGCTACTGCTGGGTGGTGGGTAGCTGCTAGGGATCAGGCTGGGCTAGGACCAGGGGCAGGGTAGCAGGTGGAATGAAGGCAACCACCAGAGACAGGACAGTTTCCAGCACCTGGTGGTCCTTCTCCATGACCTCCACAGCCCTGGCAGCAGGACAGCCTGCTGATTCTAAGCCTCCAGGTACCTCTCCTCCAGGGCCAGGAGTCTGTCCCTGAATTTCTGGTCCACCTGGTCCCTCACTACCTTGCAGGCATCCCCTGCCACCTCATGGGTGCGCTAGGCCCACAGTTCTGCCAGCCGCTCTTTGGCCACCATGACTAGGTGATCCAGCAGCTGTGTTGGATCCTGGATCCTGTGCTGCTGCAGCTGGTGCCTACACAGAGCCTCAGCCAAGACTGAAGGTAACCCTGAAGGTGCATCCCAGCTGCCAACTGGTGGCTCTCCCTGGTATGCAGCTGCAGAGGTTGGAGAAAGAGGTTGTTTATGCAAGTTTGCAACATTTCTGACATAAGATGCTCAATACAAGGGGGCTGTGTGTGCCTAGCCTTAAATCGGGGATCATGTGTGCATGGGTGCCCACGGACCATGGTAAGTCAGGTGGGCAGGCCATGGCACAGGCTGCCACTAGTCGAGCCCCCTGTCCCCATTTGCTTCATAGGGGCCTGTGGGGCAGTGGGTGCTGACTGCAGGGAGCCTTGCTCCTCTGCTCCCTTCCCAGGCTGGGACAGGCCTGGCTTCTAGCAACACCTGCTGCCATGGTTCCAGAGGCCCAACCCCCCAACTTCTCCTCCTGAAGACCAACCCGTCTTCTGTGCTGCTGCCAAGCCCATGGTGCCTGGGCTTGGGGATCCTGCCTGTCTAGGATGCAGAGCTGGTTGCACCACCCCCCTCCCTGGAGGGAGCCTCTCCAGAGAGGTACCCTGGGGCCAGCCCCCCCCCCACACTGGCTTTGTGCCTTGAACTTCTCCTTGCTGAGAGTGTCCTGGGTGCACCACAAGGAGCTGTTTTTGCAGACTGAAGAGTGTCTGACCTACTATGTCCTGCTGCTGCTGATAGCCATGGTGCCCCAGGTGCACCTGCGAAGCTGGTGTGGGACTCTTGGACTCTAAGCTTTGATGGTGCAGAGGGAAAGCCTGCAGGGGCACAGGCTGCTCAATAAAGTTTTGCACTCCCTCCTGTCTCCTTGTGTGTTGAGGAGGGGAGAGGGAAACCCAGAACCATGGGAGCCTGGCTGGGCTAGGTGGGAAGTGGAGCCATGGCAAGGGGCAGAGGACAGGGCAGAAAGGGCCTTCCCTCGAGGTGGAGCTTACCATGTGTATGTGGCAGCCATGCCCAGTGGCCTGAGTTGGTCCCCAGTGGACCAAAGGACGTGCAATTCCTTGATGTGTCCTGAAATGCAGGGGCTTGGTGGCTGGCTGCCCAGTTAGATGTCCCCTCCAAGAAGAAGCTGGAGCTGCTGTTGCCATGGCTAGCCTGGCCTCCTGAGTAGGGCTATGCCAATGGAGCTGGTGGGGCAGGAGCTGGCCCAGACTTCCAGAGCTGATGAATGAGGCCAATGGCAGGGAGCACAGTGAAATGGGCTGCTGATGGACCCATCCTTCAGTGATGCATTATCATGGGTGCCAGGCTGCAATGTAGGCTCAGGCAGGCTCCCTATACTGTAGTACATGGCATAGCTCTGGCCATGGCCCCAGGGCATGAGGATGTCATTCAGTTGCCACATAAAGGACATGGATTTGCAGGCAGCCCCCAGCCAGCAGTTGTGTTCAGTGACAGTGACCAACCATGCCCTCAAGGCCTTGCTTTTTATGCAGTGCTGGTGCGCTAATCGGTCATACTCCCACATGCAGCTTGACAAGTCTTCATAGATGTGTGCATTGGAGTGTCCACTCTGTGCAAACTGGCTGAGGATCTCAGCCTAGTCTCACAGCACCACGAGGTCCGTGGTCTCCTCCTGGGACCAGTTGTAGCTCTAAGACAGGCATGTGGCATTGGGAAGGACACTAGCATGGCTCCCTTCTTGTGAGAATCCTGATGCTGGCAGGCCTGGGCAGATGTGTGCTGTGCCCACCACAGGTGCACAGTGCAAGACAGGCAGGTGCATGGAGATGCTGTGCTAGGCACCAGCAGCAGGGTCCAGGCAGGCTGCTGCAGCTGGCCTGGGACCACCTAGAGTGCAGCCTGCAGCACCCAGCACAGAACAACAGCATTAGCCTGGCAGGTGCATGGCAATGCGGTGCTAGGGACCAAGTGCCAAGGTGCAGGCAGGCTTGTGTGGCTGGCCTGGGGCCTTTGTTGCAGGACATATAGTGTCCAGAGGCTGGCTGCAGCTGACCCAGGGCCCCAGTGTCCCCATAGCCTTTTAAGGACCAAGGGCGGGGGCAGGCAAAGAGCCACCCCAGCCCTGGGCTGGAGAAGCTCCCAGCCCCATGGCCCTGGGGCTCGGCTGAGGGTTGCCCCCTGGTGGTGGGGCTGACCTGGAGCAAATTTGCTCCCAGTCAGTATCGACATGTGCATTAATATGTGGTAACTACTCAGGAGTTAACTTGCTACTTCTATTTGCAGGTAGCAAATTAACTCCTGAATAGAACACATTACTGTGCAGTAAGCATCTGTATGTGCAGACTTTAATGCTTACTACTCAGTAAAGTGTCTTGTGTAGACACACCCAGTATAAAATCTGTCAATTCTTCCCAAACCTAACATTAGACAGTCAGAAGAGCTGAAATACCATTGGTCTCAAATGCCTAATTTTTCAGCTGCTCAGAGAAGGTTAAAAATATTAAGAACTGTAAAAATTTTAAGTACCTCTTCAATCAAGTGAAATGCTAAAAGCCAAAACTAATTCAGTGGTAGGTAGTAAGCATTGGGGGATCCTGTCCTATCTAATTTGCTGTCATTTGCAGTAATCTCTGCTATTAATATTACTATGAAGAACATGCCAAAAGATTAAATTCATCACATCAGACTGGACACTCAAAAATGTGCACAGGCTGGAATTATTACTTTTCTTCTTTTTTCAGTATCTGTCCTGAATATTGAAACCCCAACTGCAGTGCAGTATCTGACATAAAAAACATCCACACAAATGGTAGCACTGGACATGTCCACAGGAGATGCAGTAGCTCTTTACTACTTACTAACTATGCAGTAGCTCCTTACTACTGTGCAGCAGCATCGCTGAGCACAAATTGTGAGACGATGCTACTGTGCAGTAGTAATGAGCTACTGTGCGGTAACACTGGTTACTGCAGTTATTTAGTACTTGGTTATGCAAGTGTCTTGTGTAGACATGGCCACTGAGAGCAACAAAGAAATCTTGGGTGTAATATTTATTTGCAGAGAAGATTTCCAACAAAAACTTGAGAAGCTTGTGGAATACACAGTGTCTGAGGGTCCCTTGTTTGACAGGTAATTGTCATTCAAATGGAATAGACAATGTGACCCAAAATTGCTCCAATGGCACAGAATGAGGGAATTAATAGCTCCAATGGCACAGAATGAGGGAATTAATTCTCATCCTGTTTTCCTGTTTCTCTTATTTCTGTGGTCAATACAAGCCAAAAAGGAGAGAAACTGATATACAAGTTTTTGCAAAATTGCACAGAACTGGCTGCTTCATTAATGCTCCCTCCTCCAGGTGGGTCAGCTGCAGTGCTATAAATCACTCAGGGTTGTGGAGAGAGCTTGGCAGGAGCAGCTCAGGTCTGTAGCCTAGGTCATCAGAGCAGACATGCTGGGAGTTAAATAGCCGGTTCTAGCAGACATCTTCCTTGCTGGGTGTGCAGACATGCATAACCTCAGCTTTTAAAGTCTCATTTAAGTCCTTCACCTACTCGCACACACATACAGTAAACTTACTAGTAGTTCAGAGAGATGAAGGTGTAAATCAAAGCCACTGGCCAATGGACATTTGTTTGCAGGGTATACCTTCACCCCAAGTGAAAGTGTTCAGCCCAGGTAATGAAAGTAGTGAATATGTGGTGGCAGAGACTTCAGTATGGGTAATATAAGGCTGATGTGGAGCCTGGGCATGTCTAGTGCACTAGAACCCACACTACTCCATCTTTACCACTACAGTTAGTTACTCCACCCTGATTAAAGTTGTGGTATGCCTGTGCGATGATCACATAAATCATGTCTACACAGCCAATTAAATCTTTCAAAACAGAGGCTTGCACCATTCAGCCATTCCTCATTGCCAAAGATTAAACAGTCACACAAACTGAAATAGATATGAAAGCAGTTGCATATGTTTGGACCTGCAGCATATTTAAACCTTCCCTCTTCTACAAGGAAATTCTGCATTTTCAAACAAATGTAAACATCTGCTTTGTCTATTCTAATCTATCACTGACAATATGATTTTCCAGTTCCATCAGAGTACAGCCCTTTATATCATGGCAAAACAAATGCAAAAAAGCACTGAACTGAGCTATTTAATATGATACTATGCTAACCAAAAATGAGACAGGGGGAAATGTTTCAAAGAAAAAAGGAAGCATTTCTTTAAAGCTATCTCCTGGAATGGCTGCATATATTGTAAAAAAAAAAAAAAAAAAAAAGCCTGTACAGTTTAAGACTGCATCTTATAGAAACCAGTGAACCTGAGGAAAAATCTTTATGGCCCAATTTCCAAGCAGAAATATACGCTACCAACTTGGATAACTCCAATGACAGATTATTTGAAATTTACCGCTCAAATACTAATGTAGCATTCATTGTTAGGAAAGGGTCTGAAAGCAAGGGACAGGAAATCCAGTTTGGCATTAGCCAGATGTTTTTGGATTGAATCCAGGCAAAACCGCCCATTATTTATCTCAGGGAGACACCATAGTACTGTTCATTAACCCTAGTACAAATCAGGCATATTTTTTCCCAGCGTGCCTAGATAAGGAAAGAAAAAATGACAGAATCCTAGCTACAATTAATTGTCAGATCAGTAGTGGCATTCACAAATAGCACTTGAGGCTCATTGTCCATTTAATGTTTTTTTTTCTTGTTATTAGCTATGGTCACTGATCTGTTGCCTTACTGATCTGTGCTATTAAATAGCTACAACAATACTTGGCCTATGTCCAATTCTGGAAACTACCTAAGAAGCCACAGCTGTATTCTGGGGAAAGGAAGAAGTATGCTGCTGAGCTGGAGATAGCCTGAGGCTGGAGGCAGTAAAAATGCTCTCTGAGTAGCAGAAGTTAACCCTGGAATGCATGTATATCTTCAGTGAACCTGCTAAGTTTCCTCTAGCTGAACACAAATACCCAAGTCCTACACGGTTTCATCATGAAGCCACAAATACTGTTGGCTTGCAGCCATAGGACTTATGTTTGTCTGCGGAATACCAAACCTTGGTAAGACTGTCAGTGAGTTCAAACTCAGTTGCTAGGGGAATCCATTTTTTCTAGTGGGCTTTATTAAAAAATGTAACAGTTATGTAAAACTACAACTCCGGAAGTGTGAACTCATACTCTGTGCATGGTAATTACAGGCAAACATTGACTTTTAAATAACACCTTCTGTAAATTCACAGCTTCTGTAGTTCTGAATGTTCCATTACAGAAATTAAACAGCAAAGTTAGTGTTATATGAAGTAAATTTATGTTCATTTTTTGTGCTGCAGTAAGATTTCCCTTCACTTGAGATCTCCATTCTGCCTTGGCTTTCAGCTTACTACCACACAGGTACTTTTTAAATATTAGCAAAATACACAGGAGATATTGCAGGTGATTCCTATTCTCGGGCCCCTGTTACACAGTAATTTTGAGCAGCTCCAGGAGCTCTTAACCTCTGAATTATCTGCATATTAATACTTTTAACTAATTTTAAGCACTTATGTGGCTCAAAGTTCTGCCACTCCAGCAGAGGATTATCTCTGATCTGTGTTACTGAGCTTACACTACACTAAGATATAGCCACTCTTGGCCACACATTTAATTACACTGCATGTGGGGTATTTACATTTACAGGCAACCCCCATTAACGCTTTTAATTGGTTCCAGAAAAACTGAGCACTAAGTGAAACAGCATTAAGCAATTAGTGTTTCCATTTCTCCATAGGATTTAATGTAAATAAATATAATTGATTCTGCACAACCTGCTGCCCCGCCTGGGATTGGGCAACCTGCACAATCTGCCACTCCTGGATTGCTGCAGGTTGAGGACAGTGTCCATGCCCCGCAGGTGAGTGCATGACTGGAACAGGGCACAGGCTGCAGTCTTGGGGCAGGAAGGTTCAGCCTGGGAGCAGGGGGAGCTCTACAGACTTGGCCCCACTGTGGCCTGGGGCAGGGGACAATGCACCCATGTCCTGCCACCCCAGGCCCTGCCTTCCCGCTTCCCCACCACTCTGGGCCAAACGCTCATGCCCCCTGCCCACCTGACCCTTCTTGCTGCCACTCTTCCCCACCTGCCCACCAGCTGTGGGCTCCTGCTGTGCACCTGCTGCCCTGCCCTGGGTCCTGCCCCTGGGCACCAGCCCGAGCTCCACTGTCACGCATATCCCCTCCCTCCCTTCTCACCACCACCACTCCTCCCCGCCGATTCCAGCACCACATGCAGGAGCAAACCCCACTATCCTGCTGCCCCACCCTGCACCCCTGGTAGCTGTCACTCACCTCTTCACTCGCTGCTGCCGCCATCACTACTTTTCCCCAGCCCCACGCTGAGCATTATAACAAAATGCTTTGAGCACTAAGTGAAACCAGGTACATATTTTAAATGAGCACTGTAATGAAACTGTGGTAAGCAAAACTGCCTTAAGAAGGGGTTGCCTGTAGTGTAAATACCCACCTTCCCCCCTCCCCTGCTGGATGGATCAGGCCTACTGCCTACCCCCAGGTCCCCACTCACTGCCCACTGCCCCCACTCACTTGTGGCTGTTCACACTCTCTCTCCTGGGGGAGCAGCCTGGGAAGGGTTAACCTGCATGCCCTGTTGCTGTTGCTGCTCTCTAGGTAGGCTCAGCTTAGAGAAGAGCAGCAGTCAGACAGTGGCAGTGTCTCCAGACAGGCAAGTTAACTCATCCCTGCATGCTCTCCTGGAACAGACAGAAGGCTGTAAGCAGGGAGAGGTGGGGGGAGGGGGGGAAACCCTGAGGGGCAAGGGGCAAGCCTCAGGGGTGGGGAGAACCAGGGGATCTCTGGGCAAAAGGGGTGAAGCCTGGAATGAGAGACGGGGAGGATTCTTACCTTTCAGTCCTCCAGCCCCTGACCTGAATATGTGACTGCTCCAAACACAATTTAGCACTAACACTAATCAACGTGTCTGGTTCATAGAGGCAGTATCTACATGAGATGCTGGCTGTGTGGTAGCTCGTTACTACTGTGCAGTAGTGTCGCGTGGCAGAAAGTGTGACGCAATGCTATGGCACAGTAGTAATGAGCTACTGCACAGTCAGCGTCACCAAGAAGCTGTGCAGGGATGCTACTGCACAGTAACACCAGTTATTGCACAGTCATTTACTACTTGGGTATGAAAGTACTAAATGGCTGCACAGTAACAGCTGCACAGTCAGCATCTCATGTAGATGAGGCCAGTATAAGAGGTAACACCCTTACACGTTAATTGTAGGTGGCTTCTGGAGCTCTAAACCACTCATTAACACCTGAGACTAGTTTTAAGTACACTTCAGGTAGCATCAAGTTATGCCACTCCAGGCCAGGTTTATCTCTGATCTGTGTTACTCAGCTTGGGTTTCATTCATTGGGAAACTCCTCACACAAACTGCCCACATCACAATCCTCTAGCATCCCAGGATGCAGTGACCCCTCCTCCACCTTCCTGTTCTGTCTGAACAAGCTTTCTACCCCCTGAACTCTACTGTCCAGGAGGCAATTCTGGCACTAAGCCAACACCTCCTCCCACTCCCAGAGGGTGCAACCATCCCATATCCAGGAGTACAATCCTGTTCAAACAGCTTGCATAGCACATGCCAGCCAGCCAGGTCACATGGCATGGCCAGGTCTAGCAGTAAATCTAGGGGGCAGTGGAGGGAACAAGGTAGGGGGCCTAGTCAGGTCCTCATGGGCTAGGGTTTTCTTCCCAGGGCAGGGGCAGTAGCTCCCCCAGAAGCACTTTCTGTCACTGTTGCTACCTCCCAGCCACCCCAGGAAGCATGACCAGCAGTCCCCACACCCCAATTTTAAATCCTCATTTATTAAAACATGTGGTCTTCTTTAATTTACTTCCTCTTTATTTCTTTTTAAATTATTTTTTCTACTTCTTTTTATTTTATTCTTCAGTGGCTGATTTCTTTCATTTTACTACCCTTCCCCCACCCCCATTTCCTTTTCACCTTCCATTTCTTTACCCATCTCCATCCCATTAACTCTACCTCCCAGCTTCATGTTCCCACCCCTAGCACATCTCTCTCTCACACACACATCGCTCCACCTAGAGCAGGGATAGGAGCCTGTCCTAGCTCACCAGCCTTGTACTGGTAACTCACAGCTGTAGCCCCTAGTCAGGCCCCTCCTCACACTCACTCTAGTGGCAAGCCACAGGTGGGGGACAGTCACAGAAGGTTTTTAGCTTTAAGGGGTGGTTGCTCCAAACTCAAGCTAAAACTAACACTTATCAACACTTGAGCAGCTGAAAGTGCAAGATGTAACAAGGCCCTCAGGCCCAAGGCACTCTACATTTCAGCACGTATACTCATCTGAAGGGGAGTGAGGACACAGGGAGGGGGTATTCAGTGTGATTACAGCTAAATCAGTACAATCCCAAGTGAGTTTCTTTAAGGTTGTCAAACACTTTGTTAATAACCAGGGTGAATTAGAATCGAATGTTCCATTGCAGAAATTAATAAAAAAGTTAGTGTTATATGAAGTAAATTTAAAACTTGCAGGAGCCACAGATATATAGATTATCAACAATATCTTTACTACAAAGCCTTATAATGTGATTCTTTTTTTTTTTTTTGATGTACACTCATAGCTTCAATAGGCTAGCATGATAAAGGCAGTTTTTGAAGTTGCGCTATTTTATAATATTATACACACACATGCACACACTGTATTTTCTTGACAGCATAGACTCTGATAAAATAAATTGATACAGATCAAGATTATCAATATAAGAGGGACCTTTCCATCCAGAATCTGAAATCCTAGGCTTAAATCCTGCCCTTGCGGCCAGGAAGCCAGCAGCACAACCCATGCAGGACATAACCCCTAGGATGTAAGTGAGGAAAAAGGCTTCTGACCTTTCCTTGGGCAGCTGGTGTCATGTTCTAGACAAGAGAAGTGTTCTGCTTCATAGAATCTGTTTTTTTGGTGTATTTCCCACAAGAAAAGGGAAGATGACCTATTGGTATTCATGTTCAGCTGAGGTCAAAAGGAGTCGCGTACATAAACAGTGGATGCCAAACTGAAGTTGGGTGGGAGAAACAGCAATAACATAGCATCTGTCATCACATTTCATTCCAATATTAAAACACAGAACGGAATTAGTTTTGTTGTCAAAAAAAATCCCCCAAAGCCTCAACCTGAGAAACCTCAGGAAGGACAGAAATCTAATTAGAAGGCTGATTAGTGTTCAGGGCCTGGATGGCATCCCTGTTGACATACTCCTCAGCTATTTCCCTGGTCACATATGGACCATTTTGTAACTCCCAGTTCTGTCCCAATAGGACGGAAAAAGGTGAAGGCATGAATGGAAAGCTAAAAACAACTAACTGGAAAGGGTTAATTTAATTTTTTTTATATTTTTTTTTAAATCTGTACCTTCACATTTAAAGTCTTTCTTCGTTTTTTCTACCCTACTTTTCACCTCTGAAATACAGAGCCCCAGTCTCTCCAAAGGAAATTTCACTGCCCATTAAGGGGGCTGGTCAGAAAGCATACTGTGATAATAGTGTAGTAATCACAATCAGCTCACTATTACTTGTGCTCCCCCGTGTCTCATAAGGATTGTAATGACTTTGGGGCAGGGACTCTCCCTTTATTATGTTTTTATAGTGATTTATAAAGTGGGACTCCAATCCTTGAGCCTGTAGGTACTAGCTCAATACAAACATAAAATAATATTTATATACACATCCCCGTACCTATCCTTGTGGAGTAACCAGTTAATTTCCATGAGCTATGTTAGGGAAAACATTGCCTCTAATTTTCAATATGTCAGCACTGGCAATGCTAAAAGTTCTACTTCCAAGTTCATTAATGAATACTTTTGTCCATGGAAAAGTGACTACCTCTAATCATACCTCTCTATGTAAAATGACTAACAAAAAGCAAAACTAGTTTTTTCCCCTCCCAATATGTGCATCACAAAACCCCAAAACAAAAACCAAGCACAAATTATTTTAAAAAACCAAAACTGAAATACAGTTTGCAGAAATGAAAGGACAGACAACTTCATGCAAAATGTGTAAGCTTCTTATTTTCATTTCATATTTTGCAGCTTTCTCAGCTTTTCATTACTATTCACATTGCAAATAATTCATTCTTACTACTGAAATGCCAATAGAGTAAACTTTTAGCTGACAAAGGAGTTTAATACTCTCGTCAGGGTATTTATTATGCACATTAAATAATTTAAATGTTTTCCACTCACTTTTTAGTGTTTGGCTATATGGTTTAATAAAACAATTTGTTTATAGATAGCAACACATTTGGTATTTTTTAATATTTTCACAGTGAATCAATTTAATCACAGCTTTCATCTATATAGATTAGGTTTTGAGGTAGTTTTCATTATGGCTTCTGTGCATACTGAACATATGAGGTAGTGAGTGTGGCTTAGCTTCAGTGTTACCAAACTATGACTTTAACTGGGAAAAGGTCAGACAAGAGGGAACTTCATTTCAGACGTGCAGAATGTACTAAGGATACCAGTGAGAAGAAAGAGTGAGAGGATAAAATGGCTGCTTGCTAATGTCCTCTAACTAACCTAATGTGGAGTCCAAGGACCCTGTACCAACTGGTTCCTTGGGCTTTCTGTAAGCATGGGGAAATTGCTGAAGAGAAGAATATAGTTTAGAAAAGACTTTGAAAGGAAGATAACCCAGGAACCTGAAATAATTTAACTGCCTCTGGATTAATTACATTACATAATTGTTCAGGCTTGGAAGAGAAATATTCTATTGGTGGTTGAAACAAAGTATCTCCTGATTTCCTGTCCCTTTAAAGAATTGGTATATTCTTTTATCTCACTTTTTCTGTGATGGGCAACATATCCCAACTTGTTATTGTGATTAATAACCCAGTGCTATAATCTGTATTAAACTTCATAGGATTCTGTCACAAACATATGAGTTGTGTAAATGAAGTGATAGTAGGATATGGCTTGTTGAGTTCAGGAAGTGTTGCACATATACATCAGAGGGCAGGATTTGACCCTTACAGAATTACTTTATGTTCTCTTGTATGGAAAATATCAAAGAGCAATTCACTGAAGGAGGTAAAATAATTTTTCAAATACCACACAAAAAGAAATACCATTCCAGCCTGCACTAGATTATGTGGGACAGTGTGTAATACATTTCCCACCACGTTATGACATTGATTCATTCCTTGTATTGAATTTGTTCACTGTAATGAAAGTATTATTTCTTCCCTCAAGGCCCAAAGCCTTTTTTTCTCACCTTTATTGATCAATGGTTTGTATTTTACTAACTTTGAAATTATTCTGAAAAAAGCAATTAATATTTCAAACCTTCTGTGCTCAATAACAGTGTAAGCAATTAGGACGCATAGAGCACTCCTTTATATAGTCAGAAATAAATCTGCCAAAGTAGTGCAACATTACACTTGCTGATACTTCAGTAGAAAAGTAACAAAAGTTTGTATTAAAGCTGATCTGAAACAGATTTTTGTTGCTAAAAAACACAACATAAAATATGCTGGAAGGGACCAGCTGGGGGAAAAGGGAGAATTACTAACAACTTCTACTATATCTCTTTGTGATGCCCAGAAAAAGAGACATGAAAACAAGTGAGAATGTCTAATATCTTAATCAAGGGTAATGAGATTATTCATGGCTCCAGTACTGCAGCCTAAGAATCAGTTATAAGAAAAGAGATGTTTAGAGTGGAGAGAGTAGAAGATGATCTATGTAGATCTCTAAAGTTTGGCATGTTATTTAGCCATGTAAGCAAACATTAACTGAGTAAAGGTAAAACAATGTGCCCCTTAAATCTAAGTACAATTATCTGAAATTATTTGATCAGATTACAAAATAAAATAGAATGCTCAAAACACCAGTGTCCATCCATTCAGAAAAGATTGCCAGGAGAGTCATATCCCCTTGGGATGTATAGTTCAAGCAGTTCTCTGTGTTGGGGACAATGTTTGTGTCCAAAGGTGGAGGAAATTGTTAGATATTTTAGCCTCTATTCTAACTAACAGGAAGGAATCAGCTGACAATTTTAAAATGGGAGGTAATTTGGGTAGAAGTGATCATGAAAGATAGAGTTCATGGTTCCAAATAAAAGAAGGGGTGAGAGCAGTAACATAAGGACAGTGGACAACAAAAATAAAAGTAGACTTAAAAAAACTCATGTAAGTTTCTCTGAAGAAAATATTCTAAGGAAAGGGAATTGCTGAAGAGCTGGCAGTTAATAAAAGAGATTTTGTAAGGCACAATGGCAAACAAAGTATGACAATGTGGAGGAAAGAAGAAAAGCATAATAGACCACTAGGGCTGTATCAGGAGCTCTTTAATGACCCACAAATCAGAAGGAAATTTTATAAAAAGAGAAAAAGAATATATGAATAAAGATAAGCATAAAGTAATAGCAAGACAAGCATGGAAGGATAAAAGTAGAAAGGCTGAAGCACAAAAACTATTTTAAAAAGTTAAAAATACAGGACATAAAAAAGCAAGAAGAAAGGGCTCAATAAGCGTATCAGAAATAAGATGACAACTAAAGAAAGTATAGATCCAACACTTAGTGAGAAAAAACAGAAAATAATGGGCAGTGCTGAAAAGGCTAGAACAGAAGTTGACAACTTATGACCTGCAACAAATTGACCTTAGTGGTGGGCAATGTAAGTGACTGCCTAGGGCACCATGATCAGGGGATGCCAAACACAAACATATACGTGTGGCAAG
Source organism: Crocodylus siamensis (assembly GCF_052110815.1). Taxonomy (NCBI): domain Eukaryota; kingdom Metazoa; phylum Chordata; order Crocodylia; family Crocodylidae; genus Crocodylus; species Crocodylus siamensis. Next base: position 30,754,023 of record NC_143404.1, on the reverse strand, counting down.
CTTGTGCTCACAGCAGCACTCTCCCAAGACTCTATCCTGCCCCAGCTGATCCCCACCCCAAGTAGGAGGAATGGTGTCTAGCCCAGCTCACCTCCTCCCCACCCTGGGCTTCTGCTCAGCAGGAGCTGGTCTGGAAACATGGGCAGGGTGGCACCTGCTCCAGTCTGCTTGCCTTGTTCCTGCACAGCAGCAGTAATGCCTGCCTGCTTGCTTGCCTGGTGCAATCCAGGCTCCCCACTGAACTGAACCCTGCACCCCTGCCAACCTGCCTCTGCCCGCAGCACCATTGCTGAGTTGGGGGAGAGGGGCACCAAAATATAAGGTTACTCAGGACGCCATATTCTTTAAGGCCAGCTCTGGCCTGTGGACCTACTGGATTTTGCTCATAGAGCAGGAAGTCTTTACCTCTGTCCACACCTATGCTAGAGCTGGGCAGGGAGCTGAACTGGGGCTGGACAGCTGGAAGCTGTCCCTGTACTGCTGCTGCTTCTCCCCACCCACTGCTCCCTGGCTACAGCACTTGGTAAGGAACTGAGCTTGGGCTAGCTAGCTTCTAGCTGGACCTGCACTACAGACATGGAGAGGTGGGGTGGTGAGAAGCAGGGACTACATCCGGGCAGCTCCCAGCTACCCGGCCGAAGCACACCTTCCCTCTATCTGCAAGCTGTGTTCATGCCCCAGCTAAGGAGGGCAGGGGGCAGGGACAAGTGGTGGTGATATGGGTGCAGCTTCCCAATGCTTGGCCCCACCGCAGGTGCAGGCAAATCTCCTCCCCTTCCCCCCCCTCCACATACACACAGAGTGCTGACACCTTGCCAAAGCCATCAAGTCCAGGCAGCCCAAGGTTTATAAAAGTTGCCAGCTTATGGGCTAGAATATGCATGCTTGGCTTTAGTCTTCACACAATAGGTTGATTATGATTAGATACTTAATGCAATTCTAGCAAGAGGACAGGAGTAGGGAAGGAGGAGTATAGGTGGCCGAGTGGGTAGAAGACAGCTGAGAGCTGAAGCCAAGGCCACGTGCACTGGGGCAGGAGCCGCTGGCTGAAGATTCCTCCCAGACTGGAGCAGTGCAGCAGGAGCAGGAGGAGCAGCTGCTGGAGGTGGGGGAAGCTGAGCAGCACCTGAACGGCTGCAGCCACACCAGGAGCAGTTCCACCAGTAAGCTGCGTGCGCTGGCTGGCAGGCACAGGCCGGAGTGCAGTGTGGGCTGCCGGCAGGGCTCAGCCCCATGCAGAATGCCACAGGGGCAGCGATGGATCGAATGTAGTCAGTTGGAAGTTGCCCCTGTGGGCTGGATCCAAACAGTTGGCAGGCCAGATCCAGCCCACGGGCCATATTTCCTACCCTTGTCTTAAAACCTATAGCTCAGGTGTTAGACCCCCCCCCGAAGATATTGGGAGCCTGAATCCAAATCCCTTCTCTGCCTGATTCAGAGGAGGACAACCCACAATGTAGGCAATGTTTGACAGCCCATGATGTCATTCTTGTTCGGTCTCTCAGCCAATACGTATTTATGTCATGCAAAGAGGAACAGCTTCAGAAAAAAAGTTTGATAAAAACCCACCCCCAAATATTCTATAGCATGATGGTTAGGGTACATTGTTCAACACTTTGTCATAGAAAGCCATAGAAAATTGGAGCTGGAAGGGGCCTCAGGAGGTCATCTGGTCCAACCCCTAGAAAAAAAAGGACCATCCCCAACTAGATCATACCCAGGTAGACAAAGCTTTGACTGGACTTAAAAACCTTCAGGGATGGAGATTTCACAACATCTCTGGGTAACCTGTTCCAGTGGTTTACAACCCTCCTAGTGAGAAAGTTGTTCCTCATATCTAACCTAAACTTCCCTTGCAACTTGAAACCATTGCTCCTTCTGTTATCTGTCATCACTGGGAACAGTCTAGCTACATTATCTACCCTTCAGATAGTTGAAGGCTGCTATTAAATCCACCCCACCCCCAGTCTTCTCTTCTCCAAACTAAATAAACCCAGTTCCCTCAGCCTCTCCTAAGTTATGTGCCCCAGCCCCCTAACCATTTTTCTTGCCCACTGCTGGACTCTTTCTGATTTGACCACATCCTTTATAAGGGGGTGGGAAGCAAAACTGGACACAGTACTCTAGATGTGGCCTCATTGCTCAGTGCTGAAAGAGGGGCAGAAACACTTCCCTTGATCTGCTGGCAACGCTCATACTAATGGAGTCCAGTATGCCCTTATCCTTCTTTACACCAATAGCACACTACTGGCTCATTCAGATGCAAGTTATTGTCTGCTGTAACCCCCAAGTCCTTTTCTGCTGAGCTCCCACTTAACCAGTCTATACTGGTGTATCCCCAGCCTATACTGGTGTATGGGACTGTTCCCTCCTGTTTACAGGACTTTGCACTTCTTGTCGTAAGGCAAGGATTCAAAGCTGGGTCTTCGGTATGCCAGATGAGCACCCTACACTTAGTGATACATGATATATGGAGGGCCACCTACTCCTATTCAGTGGTTTTGTGGATCTTGTCTTAAAAAAATAGAAATGAATTATTTTGACATACCCAAACATTTTTATTTTGTCAAAATTATTTATTGAATTCATGTATTGTTTGGGGACAATCAAACCCACATTTTTTGAAAATAAGCTATTTGATTTTTTTTTTAAATCACCTAATCTTAAATATAATCTACATAGCTATAGTACTAACAGAGGAATAACCAAGGATCACTGATGGTTTTGCAGGTTGTTTGTTGTTTTTTTTTCCATTAACGCTATTTAGTCTCTGAAGAAATGCTGAACTGTTTTTTCTGCAATGAAGTTTTACTTACAGAGGAGTTGTGGCAAGGAATAACAGAATTTTCACTCTGCCTTAATCTCTCTGTCTAGAGTAAAAACTGATAGAGAGAAGGTATTTTTTGAGAATCATATGTTGTCATGTTAGCTGTGGTTTTTAAAGAGGGATTGTCCTGCATACTATGCATAAGAATACTTTTCAAAGACTGGTGTATATTATTTAAATAAAATCATTTATACTGATAAAATACCTGAACCTTTTGTCACTGAGCTCTCCTTCAAGAAATGATCTACAAAACCTCTAAATTTACTACCTCTTTCTAGAGAGGCAACAATACATTGTCCTTAATTTTATAAGTGCAGTGGGTATAGTGACAAAAATGTTAAGGTGAATTCCCTTATCTCCCTCACAGTAAATCCATTAAATACTGCAGCTTGACAACCTCTGATTTCTGCTATGTAGTTTAAAAGTAAACTTTAAAAGAGTAGCAGTAAATCAGACCCCATTGTGTAATGAGGTTGTTTTAACATGATAATTATTTCTTCCTTGCTGATTACAGGTTAGGAAGTAGCCTAGCTAATCTTTGATTAATTACAAAGAATATCTGCTGTAATTGGGACTGCAAAAGAAAAATGTTACTTTGTAAAAAGGGTTATGATTTTTAAAATCAATTTCTCCCAAATATCTGCAGATCAAAACATTTCTTCCCCTATGTACGACACCATTACAAAATGCACAGACTGACTAGAAGTGCAGTAAATAGCTGGTTGTACAATCAAGAGATCCAAGTTTAAATTACAACACTGAATTCTTGGGCAACTGGTGCCACCTTAGTCAGGGGGGCACATGCCCCCCAGCGACCAGTCAGCAACCGGGGGGGAGGGGGGGGGAGTCCCCTGTGACAAAACTCACAAACCAGAAAGTGGCCATGGTGCTTCCAGAAGTGGCCGCAGTGCTACATCTGGTGCTCCCACTGCCCAGCTGGCACTTGCAGGGGGGGCACCAGTGCTCCCGCCTGCCCCCCACCCATCGCAACAGCGCTCTCAGGAGGTGCATGTGCACCCCCGTGCACCCCCTGTGTATCACCACTGACTGAATTCCTGGATTACCTAGGATAACCTAACTTCCTGCATAACCTAACTTCAAAAGTTTGTGCAGTTTACCAGAAGTAAAAGTGAGAGCAATAGTGTTGATCTAAATAATAAATGTGACGCATTAAACATAGGTGACAAGTATTAAGGTCACCAGAAGTAGGAATCAAACTTGGATTTCTTGGCTCCTGCATATAATCCATTGATTATATACTTTTGAAGTTTTCCACCATATTTTCTTCATAGAAACACAGGATTAGAAAGGACCTCAGGCAAAAGGAGGGGAGAGGGAAGATTCTTTCCTGCTGGTGGAACTTAAAAAAAAAAAGGCTCTATTGCTGGTCCTGCTGCGAGGCCTCCCTGCCCTAGTTCCTGGGGGAGGCTGGGAACTGGGGCATAGCCACCCCTGCAGCTGCTCAGAAATCCCCACCTTTCTGAAATCTTTGATCCACCCATGATTTTAAATATGTTAACTCGGACACAGACATGGATCTGCTTTATATCCTCGATTGCCTGCCCCCTTTCAGCATGGCTAACAATGTGAGAAATGCTAATATCAAACCAGCTAGCGCTTAAGTGAACACACTGATTGTGTTTTCCTTAGTCCCCGAGTGGTAGTTCTAAGTGAAATAAGAGAAGGCAGAAAAAGAGCCCCAGATTAACAGCACTGGAATGGAGCAGTCTCATGAAAAGCTGCTAGAGGTCCTCTGGTCCAAAAAGCACTACTCTACTTACATAGCTGGAATTAATAACTTACTTATTTATGCAAGAGGTAGCTACTATATATTCAGCTACTCTGGGATAAACAAGTATCTGTCCATTTTTGATAATAGTGAAATTTTCTCCAGCTTGCAAAAGCAATGTAAATTTCTGCGTCTCTGAGTAGCCTTTCCCCCTCTATCTACCCAGCGAGTCTGAATCCATTGTCCAGTTTTAAACATCTCTATATATGTGTATTATACTCACATTTCTCTTCATTTTGTTTGTTTTCACTGCATGACTGCCCCTTAATAAATGAAAACTGAAACCACCTTAAAACTTTATATTTGCCAAAGGAGATGACATTTAGTAAGCCTTCACATAGTTTCTCCTCTGATAAACTTGTATTGGGCTCTGGTTAAAAAAGAAGAAATCAATCTATTGCCTTTAGGGAAAATATTGTGTGTGTGTATATGTTATTATTTGTGTGTGTGTGTGTGTGTGTGTGTGTGTGTGTGTGTGTATTGAAGACCATGAAGCAATATATCTCAGGGATGGGCAATTATTTTGGGTGGAGGGCCGCTTAATGAGTTTTGGAAAGCCAGTGAGGGTCACATGACAGACAGCCGGGGGCAGATAACTATTAATTTTCTAAATTTTTTAAGGGCCCTGCAAGCCAGATAGAATGAGTTGGTGGGCCGCTTCTGCCCAGAGGGCCACATTTTGCCCACCCCTGATATATATATATATAATTTTCTTTGATCAGTGATTTTATAGTATCTTCAGCAGTAGACCACAACTATATATATAACTATATATCTATATCTACATCTATATATAGTTGTGGTCCACTGCTGGAGATAGTATAAAATAACTGATCAAAGAAAATAATACAAGACATTGCTGAAAAGACCTGGATTCTCTTTTGTTAATGTATTTCAATTAAAAATTTAAAGCATGTGTAATTGCAATGACTATTTCTCTCTCTACTATATTCATAAGGTTCAAGTACCAGATATCCATGGCACATATTTTTGATGTAGTCCATTGAGTTTAACATAAAAGTTAAATAATGGGAGAAAAAGCATTTTAATGGAAACACTGGACACATCTACATGAGATGCTTAACTGCGCAATAGTATAGTTTACTGAGAAGTAAGAATGTGCGTCTACATGTGTGTCCGGACCAAATTTTGAATGTATGCTGGCAACACAAGAGTTAAGTTTGATCATGTGCAGACAAGCAGCAAGGCCATGCTCAGTTTGGCTAAGAGCATGACTTCATAGAACTAGAAAATTCTTCAGAGCAAGCAAACTGACTGGCCACTTGGTTGCTATAAAGGGCTTGCGAGCCCCCACCTTTGGGGGTTTTGGTTCTTTCTCTCTGTCAGTGTGGTGGTGGGTGTGTGAAGGGAGACTGTGCTCAACCTGTAAGCAGAGGCTGCCTTGGCAGGGACTGTGAGACAGGGAGAGATTGATCCAGAGAGCAGAGGCTGTGGCTGCAGGGACTGCTCTTCTGAAGGACTTCAGGCCCACCGGTCTCCTCCTCATTGCGAATTGGCTATTCGATTCCCCTTCATTCTTGTACTGATCTCCTGGCTACCGGACTGATTTTGGCACCGATCCTGACCACAATTCTGATCAACCCGACTCACCTCGACTATGACTTCGTTTCACCATACCCGGCACTGACCTCGGCATCGTTCTTCATCGACCACGGCACCGATCATCCATTTGTCCATCTTGGACTGGCGTCACACTGTTCATTGAGTTACAGTTCTGTTGTTCGTATCCCATTAATGAGCTGATGACCAGCCCTGGGACTAACAAGTGGGCAGCCGCACCTATCCTTCAGGGTAGAAAGCAAGGGCTCACTCAGAAACCCCGTGGGCCAACAGACCCCTTCGTTGTTCGTTTGTTTTGTAACTGTAACCGAAGCAAGCGTCTCTGCCTACGCTCCAAAGCATAAGTCAACAAATCTAATCTACTTTGAAACCGAACGAATACACGTACCGCTCAGACTCCTAGCCGCTAATCCCGCCTGTTCATATCCGATACCACCCTCGGCCCACCGTAACCTTGGGGCCTTTACTCCCTGACAATGTGCACATGCTTACTACGCAGTAAACTTTTCTAATCATGGGTAAGTTTACTACCTGCAAATGCAAGTAGCAAATTTACTTTGATTAGTAACAGCGCAGTAACATTCATGTAGACCACTGACCAGGAGCATATCTGCTCTGGGCCAGCTGCCCACCAGGGGGCAGGAGTTTTCTCCCTGCCCCCCAGAGCTGTTTATTGCCAGGGCAGACTCCATCACCAGAGCCTGGGCAAGGACTATGCCCCCAGCCCTAGCAGCAAGGAGCTCCAAGGCCCCTGCTTCAAGATTGTGATTGGGGAGCAGGGGCTATGAGATCCTTATCTCCCAGCTCCAGGGTCACAGGGTGGGCGCTGGGAGATCCTTACAAAACTACTCTCTGTGCTGTCCCCATGGTCACAGAGCTGGTGCTGGGAGATGAGGATCTCTCAGCACCAGCCCCATGACCACAACACTGGCTTGGGAGATAAGGGTCAACCCAGCACTGGACCCATGCTGCAGAGCCAACACTGGGAGATCCCTGGTGGCAGAGACTGGGGAACATGTTGGAGATCTTGTTTCTCCCATCAGCTCCATGAGCACAGAGCTGGGTGGGGAACAGGCTCCCCAGCCTTTTTCCCACCCAACTCAGCACTCATGGAGCTAAGCTGGGAACAAGCTCCCCATCATCTTCCCCACCATTTTGTGCTCACAGAGCTTAGCAGCAAACAAGCTCCGTGGTTGCAGAGCTGAGCAGGGAACAGACTTCTCAGCCTCTACCCCACATGCAGGGCAGGGTCTGGGAACTGTCTTGGAGGACAGCTGTTGGCTAGGACCGCTAGCAGCAAGTTTGCCATGCCCCCCTCCCCCCCCCCCCCCCGCTATTTCCAAGTCCCCTGTCTCTGATCAGGGAGACAGGGTCAAGATCTTCCTGCTGCCAGGGCAGGGGGACATTGTCCCCACTCCAGCAGCCTGCAGCCCCTGGGGGCAGGGTGTAATTTCCCAGCCCTAACCAAGAGACCAAGGTCCAGTGCTCCCTGCCAGTCCCTCCCAGGCTAGCACCCAGGGGAGCCTAGTCCTTCCCCTGGTGGTGGCAGGGGCCCATTGCAGGGCCCCAGGATGTGGAAGCAGTCTTCTCCTGCTTCCCTGCATGTGTAGATCCCTGCCTGGGTGCATTTACCTATGTGTAGTTCTCTCATGAGTAAACTGATCCCAGATCAAATGATTGTGTAGACATGTCCACTGAGTACTTCTGTACTTCATAAAAACTTTGATACTTTGGGTTACTGCCCAGTGGAAAGCTTAATTCTGTGTTCTCATGTATTTGTTAATGCAACATATTTTGCGTCTGGGGAATTAACAATGATTTGCTGGTTATGGATTGCTTGGTTAGAAAATAACATTTTTATTGCTGAAGTGAAAATCTTCATTCAGAGCTCTATTAACTCTTACTGACTGCACCAGTTTTTCAGGTCCAAAAGTTACTATGGTAAGGAAGGAACACTTGCTATCAAACAGTGGCTTGGTGTTTTAATTTTAGTGGCGATATATCTCAGCACAGAGCTGAGGGGGGACCATGTGTCTGAAAAAAAAGATGAATTTGTTGATACAGACAACATACACCCATTTGGGGTGAAGTTCACTGAAAGGGAGAACATCTACAGAAGAACCCAAATACTGCCTCCTATCAGTACCACTGAGAATTTAGCATTGTGATGAAGACCATGAAGCAATGCAGTTTAACTTATGTTTAGGCTTAGATTTTTAAAGGCAATTAGAGATTTGGCTAATTCTAAATAAATGGGGATTTAGTATTGAAAACCCCTGGTTAGTTTTGAAAATATCAGCACCAGCGCTCAGTCAGCAACATTTTTTTGAAATACTGAAATTCCCTTTATGAGTAACTTTTAGCAAAATAGGGTGCAGTATCCTCTGAAGGACTCCCCTGCTGCCATAACTTTGCATCAAGAGGACTCCCTTCTGCAGAATAATGAACCTATTTCACAGAGCACTGTGATTAAAGTGGGGACTAATTACTTTCAGTAAAAAGGAATGGACAGTTTCTCTAACAGTTCTTATATGCCCAAAACAGCTTATTTAATTACACCGGTTTTCAAAATTCACCCAGTGCTTCTAATGAAACTACTAGTAGACAGCAGCTCAGAAATGCTTTTGGCTTCTTTACACTGGCTCCCTTTTCAGAAACTCCAATTTGTCACTTTTTTCAGCTGAATAAACAACTGCTTCCAGACCTGATTGAATAAATTTATCCCCATTATGAAATTACAGGACATATGCCCAAAACACTTTTGCATGCTGTCTGCTTACATTGCCATAAAGATTTCAAATCATCCATTGTGTCCAGTTTGCTTATTAGTGAGTTCCTTAAATAGATCTAATATGCAACTGATTTGTCCTTCCTTATTGCTTCCTAATATGATGTTTGATATATTTCCTCGTGATATGAACTGATATATACTACTGCTGATGAATAACTACCACTAACTCATACATCTTTATATTCTAAATATAATTTTAGCTTAAACTACTGAAGTAGAGGAGTGAAAATATGGAATGTAAGTACAATGAATTATGAGGCTGTAGAATACCTTTTTCAAATGTAGTTTATCCTTTACTCATGCACAATGAAATCTTAATGTATGCCATCACAAGGTGACTTGTGTAGCTTCAGCCAGCTCTGAGTAACTGATACTGGATCTATTTGGTACTTATTTCTCTGTCTCTGTAGGAAAAGAGCTGGGCAAATTATTTGTTAACTTGATTAAGTTGCTTTTCTTTTCTCTTGACGATTTATCTACAAAGAAACTTGGATATTAATTTTATTAAATATTAAACTTGGAAATTGTTCAAAAACGTGAACACATTTCACTCAGTGAATTGTGCAGGGATTTGATGGGTCACTAGGCAATGTTCATGGTGTGATTATTCAGAAGTCAATGCAAATTTATTTTGTTACAGTTTCCATAAAAAAGACAAACAAACTGTATATCAGTATGATTTAAATGACCCAGTTACAGTGAAATGTGTATACAGAATAATGAATAGAAAAACAGCAAAAAGATAAGAGGTAAAAAATAGACTTGAAATGAGTTGCATAGCTTATGAGGCATGAGGGTATAAAGGAGTTTGGTGGTCCACATGTTCACTAAAGGAGTTTTGTGGTCCATATGTCATTCTTTGGTGGCAACAACAGACAGATTGTAGATGGCAATAGGGAAGGCTGATGCTACATGAAGGGATACAGATAAGAGGATACATAAGCCTGGAGGATTTCAGAAAAAAAAGACTGCCAGGTTTGGACCTCATTGTGAAATGAACGTGCTGAGACTGGAAGTGCTTAAACTAAAAGGAAATGTCTTCACAAAGAGAGAGAGGCGACATTTCACATGTGCTAAGCTCTGGAGAACTGGGATATTGAGTGCAGGGAGGAAGATGTTACAGCCAAGGTGAAAGGAGAAGAAAGCATAAATAAAGATTACTGCAGAGGTGGAGTTCAACACCAAGGATAATAAGGTTACAGATCCCTGAGACAAATGGAAGATCTGACATGAAAACATTAATGTGCTACAGAATTACTTTCTGCCCAAAGGAAGCATTTGTTTCTACTTTCTTTGTCTGAAACTCCCATTTATAAAACTAACTGCAATATTCAGATAGTCTGCACAGGCATTTGCTAATAGACCTGCAATGCTGTAGTATAAGATACAAATCATACAGGCTTCTTCTCACATAAGACATTGACTGGAAGTCTCACACAGGTTTTTTTTTCCACACACCGGGAAGAATGGGGCAAACATTTCATTGGATTTTCCAAATATGACTGGTGTTTGGGCAGGATATATTTTGCATACTTCCCACTAAGTACTTATTGGATCTTTGTAAAAACTGCATCTTTTCAGCTGAACCTGACCATTTTGAAAATTCTAAATTAAAAAGTAAAACTTCATTTATAGGATTGGGAAATTCATCTCTCTTAACACAAACTGCAAGAGAAGTGTATTCTCTTTCTCCTACACTTCATATATATAAAAACCTCTGATATTAGAAGTAGCTGTGTCTTAGGTACTTTAACATTCCTTTCAGCTTTATCAAAACAGCAATGAATGAAAAATGTAATTATACGCATGAGGAATTCTCTATATAAACAGATACACAACAATCTAAGCAGACCACTCCACCAATTGAAAACTAAAGAGAACCAACCTGATTAAGTAATCACTGAAGGGTCCACACTGGAATCATCATCCAATGGTAAAAAAAAAATGTAGATCATCTTGAGTAAGCAGCTAATTTTGATAAATCTCTTCAACTGATACTCATGTTTCAACTGACAGTCAAGTTTCATTGAAGTCTTTATTCCAAAGTGTTTCAAATATAGTTTTTATATTAGCAGAAAACCTAGTTTAATTTGAATTACCTTGAAAATACATTGCATCTGCTGAGTTATATTTTGAATAGTGTACTATTTAGAATTAAATCATATACCTGATAAACAGTACACAGCCTAAACCAGTGGTTTCAACCTTTTTAGATTCAAGGCTCTCCATTGGACTTAAGGCACCGCTCAAAATATGTCAGCTTTTAACTTTTACTTGTTTTTTAATTTAAAAAAAATAATTCTTCTGATGCAAAAAACTTAGAAAATTACAACAGGTCAGAATACTTTAGATACTGCGGCTAAGTACAGACAGTCAAAAAGCCTGAGGCTGCATCAATTCAATCTTTGCAGGTTAGTCTAAGCTGTATAGATTGAACTAATAAGCAAGTGAACAGACATTCACCTTGGATTCAAGAAATACAACCACATGCTAGGAGTGGCTCAGGCCAGAAGCTAGGGAGCACTAGATCAGATCACACCACGCTGCTTGGCTGGAGCAGACAACTTAGGCCAAAGCTAACCCATTCACCCTGCAAGGTGGATTTGCAGAGGAGGTACAAAGTATCCTGGGATGCTGGAGGACTGTAAGTTAACTTGAATCTGGAGGGAATCGGGGATAAAAATTCAATAAAATGATTTAATCTAAATCAATTAAGTCTGATACTACACCCATTCAGGTTTATCTTAAACCAGTTTCAGCTATTTTGAAAGTGGTTTATGTGCACTGAACTTCTGTCGTGTTACATATTTAAACTGGTTTCCAAACACTTATACTGTTTTGTGTATAATTTTTATCCCTAGCCAATGGATTCCTATTTGAAATCTGTGGGTTTATCTTGTGAATCTGTGTAGGCATTTGTATACCTAATAGTGCTAAGATTGTGCATCACTCTGTCGCAGGGGCACTCTAGTGCCCTGCTCCTATGAAGAGATACAGGTGCCGGTTGCCGGGGCAACTGCAGTTGGTCAGCTGACCAGAAGGGGGCAGGGCCTGACCTAGATAAAGGTGATCCAGGCTGAGGCCAGGGAAGCAGTTCCCCTTTGGCAGCAGAGGAAGAAGGAGCTCTGCAGGAGCAAGCAGAGTAGGGAAGCCTGATGGCCTGAGCAGCTTCTGGTCAGGATACCAGGTAGAAGAAGCCCTGGTAGGGAGTCGAATGAGGGTTAGCCAGGTTGCTTAGAGTTTATGTTGTAGCCCAGGGGTTTGAGTTTTCTGTTTGTAGTTTTATAAAACCGGAGGACTGGGTGAGGCTAATAGGGGTTGGAGGAGGCCTTAGAGGGGCTCCACAGTGACGGGGACCCTGGTGCCAGTGAGGGCACTGCATGTAGGGGTGCACTGCCCCAGACTTGAGGAGGGGCACAGTGCATTGGGGGGGGCAGGCATGGCTACGGCCACCTGAGCCCCAAGTGTGGAGAAAGGCCCTAGTGCAGGCTGAGCCCCAAGGAGGGGCACACAAGCAAGAAGCCCAGAGAGGGCACAATGTTCAGGGGGTACTGACCCCAACCCTGAGAAGGGGCACAGAGGACTGGGGCCAGGTAAGGATGAGGCTGCCTGAGTCCCACAGGAACTGTTGACCCATTGGAGGGAATTAGGGGCCAGGCACGGCTATGGCCACCTGAGCCCCAATGGTGAGAGACCTCAGAGAGGACACTCACTTTAAGACCTGAGGAGGGGATTTGGGGGCCAGGCATGGCTACGGCCACCTGAACCCCAATTGTGAGGGATGCCAGCAAGTGGGCACCGGCTGCGTGACAAGCCCGGGGGCACCAGCAAGTGGGTGCGGAAATGAAAACTGATCAGATAATGTCCAGGACATCTGCGAGGGTTGGGGTGTGGTACAGGGTAGGTTGGAGCCACGCATAGCCCATAAGGCTGGGGTGCACCAAGTCAATCCATACAGAACAGGGGCCAAGATAAACAAAAGCACTGTGTCCAAGGGGACAAAAGGCAGCCTCCATTATAAAATTAGATGACATCAAAGATATGGCGGGCGAGAACGAGGGTGCTTGATCACCAACTTGGCATGGTAGGGGGTATTGCAGAGATCACGGTCGCTCCTAGGGCCCTGCGCCATGACACATCCTTAAAAGGATCTCATGGTATCCCGGCGCCACTGGAACCTGGCTGAGAATCACTGAGTTAAAACAATGTTTACAGTATTCTTTTTAGACATTCTGCTGGTCCAAGACTTAGTCCTTGGTACCTCAGATCTGTGGAGCTGGAACTGCCTCCATACTTTGAAGTTCTGGGCACATCACTGGGATTTTGCTGGCTCTGGCCAGAATTGCCAAACCTATGTGCTTTAAGATGTACTTATTATAATTCCATTTAGATGCTGTTTGATTTCAAAGCATGATGATAAACAACTACTACTGTTAACCTGAATGAAAACAGCTACTGCTTAGCATTTCTGAAAACTGCATTTTATTTGGGTCACTAAATAAGAATTTAAAAGCTTTATTTTAGGCACCAAGTTTTGAAAATGGATATATAAATACACAATATACAGTTCAATTTTGCAATGCAAGATTGACTGTGAATTAGTAATAATACCTCATCAATAATGTGTTAGAAATTCGCAAATACTGCTTTTTTAGCAGTACATACATAATGCTAAAACAAACAGGAGATGACAAATATCCTTGATCCGTTGGATTTGTTTGTAATAGGAATGCCTTTCAGAATTCATGTACACAGGGCAGGAAAGAAGAGAAACAAATGGCCTCATCTTACTATCTGTAACAGTTGGTGACCATCATGGTACTCCTGCACATGTATATCTTTTACTGTATGTAAATGATACTTACTGCAGTAGCAAATCATTGGCAGTGCTCTTATCTCCTCTGCTTTTTTGGATGGCATGTTTTAAGAGCAGCATCCTCAACCTGTGGACCATGACCCAAAAGTAGGTCACAAGAATATATGAAAGGGTTGCAAACAAATTTTAAAATGGATCATATTTTGCATACATTAAAAAAAAATAGATTCTGCTTGTGTTTCACCATAAGTTAATGCTGTGCATACTAACGGGGATCTGAGTTTTCCACTTGCCATGGAAAAGTGTGGAAAAACATAGATTTTCTCCTTTAAAGGAGAAAAGAGCAGAGTGGGGCGGTTAGACTCATTGCTGCGGCCACCGAGCCCCAGCTGCGCTGGCAGCAGTGCAAAGAGTAATAATGGATGGGAGGAGGGTGCACTGCCTTCACCTCCTCCCACCAACAGCTGCTCACCCACCGAGGCACAGCTCTACCCCACCACCATGGCCCAACTACCATCAGTCCCTTCAGGCTGTGATTCTACCCTGGAGGGAAGGTGGGGTGGCCTGAGGTGAATGGCAGTGGTAGCAGCTGAGGCCATGGTGGTGGGATAGAGTTGGGGCCCAGTCCACAAGCAGCTGGTGGCAGAAGGAGGTGACAGCAGCATGGCCCCCCTTTCTATTACTCTTCATGCTGGTGGTGGTACAGCTGATGTGTTTGTCCTGGCAGCAGTGGCACCCATGAGTTTCATTGCTCTGCTCCATCCTCCCACACCCAGTCCCTCCCTCTGGGCTATGGAGGCAGCTGCTGCCCATGCCAGTTCAGCCAGGCTGAAGTTCCATATTCACTGTGGGTGCATAAATCTGGGGAAACATATGCTCCCCACATTCCCCACACAGCCCCCTCTGCCCCACATACCCAACCTCTGCTCCATACACAGTGGGACTGGGCCCTGGAGCCTGGGGCAGGAGGCAGTAGGTCTGGAGTGAGGGGTACCAGCAGGGCTGTGGGGTGGGGGGCTGTGGGTTGGGAGTGAGGGACCCTGGCAGGTCCAAGGAGTTGTTTTCTACATAAACTATTTACTGGGGTGGGACTGGCCATCAATGTTTACAAATGGGTCCTGGTACAAAAAAGCTTGAGAACCACTATTTTAGAGTGTTCTTGTTTTCTCCCTTAAAATGGTATGAGAGGGTTTGAAGTGCCTATTGTGAGGAATCCTCAGGTAAATGGTTGTCTGTGAATGCAGGGATGGAACAAAATGGGTCAGAAGGGACATTCCTATTCTATGATCCTACTATACCTACCCAAATCCAAGATAACCCTAAATATAGATGATTTGCCTCCCCCCCCACCTCTGTGTTCCCGCAGCTATGGGCTCCTGTCATCTCTACCACAATCCCTGCTACAGAAGGAATAACTAGCTTCTATTCATGGAAAATTTATAAATTTGAGGCAGTGAAGGCAAGGGGAGATGGGGGCCTGAGGATGTGGGTGCAGCAGAAGCAGTGGCTCCAGCCCCAACCCCAGGTCAGGGCCAATGCCAGATCCTCAGCCATAGCTGCAGCCACACAGCTGCTGCCTACCCCTGCACCACCTCATGTCTGAATTAAGTAAATATGGTATGTTTGAAATTAGTGACTGCTTTTCAAATGGATATCTGTAGGAATAACTACCTGCCAGTTGCTATATACAGAATACATTCATGATACAAAGATGATATTGCCCTTATCGTATTAAACAATGCCTTAAGATATTCATGGTAAAAAGATCATTCCTATTTTAAGGCATTGTTTAATAGGATAAGGGCAATATGTTAATATCTGTGCATGGAAAGGGTAGAGAACAAAGAATGCAGTCAGAAGCATCAGATTGTCCCCAACATGTACTCTTAATTATGCCTGAGGTTGAGATCTTGAGAGTGGCCACAGAGAGGCACCTGAAAGTGCCTTTGCTAATGTACATCTGGTTTTGGAACATGCCCACCAAGGCATGTACTCAAGAACAGCTGGGGTGGTACACACCCCCATCGCACTGTAAATAAGCCCTAGGAGGCCTGTGCCAACTGTGAGCACACTCATCACAAAATGACTCAAGATACATAAAAACTGCAAAGAGTATTGACAGAGAATGTTATAAAAGGGAGACAAACTAGATTAATACAAACAAAAGGAGCTAATGATATAATCCAATCACTATTGCATGCTGTTCCATGTAAACCAGAAGAGTCAAAATACTAGAGGAGAAACCAAACAGACCAGACCTGATTTATCCTTAGAATCATATGATATTTTTTCTTTCAATTCCAGATCCAAAGCTCTTTAAGCCAATGGGAACCTTCTCCTTGATTCTAAGGGACTTTTGGATGACAGCCCTTAATGATTCAGATTTAAATTCAATATTTGATTATTCCTAATTGGGATTTTTTTCATTCAAACAACAAAATGTATACTACGGATATGATGATATACCACTGAATTCTCCCCTGAATGTGCCAGATTGAGTACAAGATACTATACCTTTTAGATATATACTATCAAATTGTCTGTCAAGAATGACAGGGACAGGGCCGGGGAAGGGGGGGGAGGGAGGGGGACAAAGCACCACCACCCACCACCCTGTGCCACTGCTGCCTCCCAGGAGCAGGGGACGGGGAGATTTCTCTACCATCCCCTCCATCTTCCTCCACCAGCACTGCCTCCAAACAGCAGGGCTGGGCAGTGGGGAGTTTCTCCATGCTCCATCCCCTCTGTCCCTGCCATCATGGCAGTGCTCCGCACAGCACTCTGTGAGGAGCACTCGTATTGGTTGTTTCAGTATGCATTGTGATTGACTGCCAAGACAACCAATGAGAATGATCCAAGAGCATTAGGGACAGACAGACAGACACACAGACAAACGGACTAAGCCCTTTATATATATAGAATATATCTGGAGCTACAGGTATTTAACAAGAGCTTTGTTTTATGGACTGTCCTGCAGCAGATCACCCCTAACCCTGAGTTATTAAAATAACAAGTTCTTTCCATCATTCCCAAGGTACTATATGAACTGGTAACATAAAAATATGGGGCATTCAAAACTAACTTCATTCTTCTTGTTGACATAAAAATCCCAAAACATTAGCTCTTTATCACTACCTGACCTTCTTTTCACCCTGATACTCTAACAGAGGAAGATGACAATCAGAAGAGAATACCCCGATATTAGAAGACAAAAAAGAAAGTAAGAAGACAGCAGAGTTTAACTACTGCTTATTGCCAAAACACAATGAACACCAGTCGTTGAGAGAAAAGAGACAAGGAACAAGTCAAGGCCATATTATGTCATCCTCACTCACACTGGGATAGTTCAATTCTGAGTAACCCCCTTGGTTACTCTGGTCTGAACTTACTGTATTTACTCAAATCCAATATGAGGGTTTTTCCCCCTATTTAACAAGGGGAAAAACCCCTCATCTTGTATTTAAGTACAAGGCATCGGATGGGGGTGCTGGGGCAGGATGCTGCTGTGGCTCCAGCTCTGGCCTTGTCCCAAGGATGTAGTTAGGGTAAAAGACTCAGCTCCTGCCTGCTTCTGTGCTGCTTCCACACCCCACCCCACCCACCCCGACTCTCTTTTCTGCCCTGCTTACCCTTCCTATAGCACAATTCCAGTCCTGCTCCAGCCTGGGGCACAGAGTATGTTTACCCCAACCTCTGCCTGGCCTGGTAACAGCTGATGTGGTGGCAGTAGCTCTGCTGGGCCCTGAGCTGCTGACACCACTCACTATTACCAAGTCAGGCTGACGCTTGAACAAACATGTGCTCCATGTCCTAGGCTGGAGTGGGGCCAGAGTCATGCCAGAGTAAGCGGGGGGGTGTGGGGGAGAGGCAGGCCAAAGGAAGAGTCTGGGGGGACAAACAGGAGGCAGCAGTAGTGACGGCAGAGGGGCAGAGGCTGCCAGGGCAGGAAGTCAGGGGGCAGGCACAGGGAAGCACAGGTTCCAGGGGTGGAGGTATTGGGGGCAGGGCAAGAGGGGAAGAGGATGGACAGCAGGTGGTAAGATGTGAAGGACTAAAGGGAAGGGGAACAAGCTACTTAACTCCCCCACTGCCTGCTCCCCTGCCACTACCACAGGATTCTCTACATGGAAAACTGTAGCACATTTATAAATTTTCCATATATAGAATCTAATTACTGGGCGGTCATCTTAAATTCAGAGTTGTCTTATATCTGGGTACAGTACTTTTTTCTGATTAATGTTAATGTTAGTTATACTGTTCTAACTGGTTATTTGCATAAATGAACCTTTACTTGCAGAAAGCTCAATAGATAACTAAAATGTATGTGAAGCTTTTTTTCTTAGAAACTGTATATACAGTCCCTTTATTTCAGCAATTTGTGGGAAATTCCCTTAAAAATCCTGACCATTAGATCTTTGTAAGCAGTGGGTTGTGAGTATTCAGCATAAAGTATTTAAACTGTTTCCATTACAAGTATGAAACACAACACACTTTTTTTCTTGATGTGTCACACATGTACTAGAATGACGTTTTTAGTAGATACTTGCATTTATGAATTTATTAATTTAAACTGCCCTTCTATGTTTGTTCTGTGCTATTTTTCAATACTTGCTTTACTGAACATTTCATTTACATTACATTTGGACATAGTAATTTAAAAAGTGGTTTGCAGTTACTATGCTTTAAAATTTACACAAGAAAACAATATGTAACAATTATCATATTTTGTCTTGAATGTATAGTCTGAACACCTTTTTGGCTACTATTCATCATTCCTGGTGCTACATTCATAATTTCCATGTGATATTCTTAACCATCTGTGTTTTCTTGGTACAGGTCAACATTCTTTTTAACCTTGCCTACACTGGGCATCATAGTATCAATTTGGAGCTGTTGCTCCAGTCAGTAGTGGTACCACTCAGAAGCTGTATTTCTACAAAATGAAAACTTGCTCTGAATGGGTGCACACTGCTGTAGGGCTTCTCTATGTGGGAACACTCAGAAAAGTTAAGGCAAGTAAAATCATGCAAATGTTTTCCTGAGTAAGAATATCTCTCTGAGGGTTTAGTATGGTTTCACTTCTGCAAATCGATTTTACTCTTTCAATTGATTTACCTTAACTCCCCAAAATGTCCTTGTGCAGACATAAGACACTGCTATGCAAGCCCCAGATAGCTTGCTTTTTGGATGCCTCAAATCTTCAGCCCATAACCTGAGTGGTATTCCAGTTTGCTGTCTCTCTCATGTGTACCATCTGCTTAGATGGCAGTATGCGTGATCATAAATACTTTGGAACTTTGCCTTACAGAACACTGTTGAAGTGGAAAGGGCCAATTAATGTACAAAAGGCAACTGGCAACATATATAATTAGTACCACCACTTTCACTGTGTTTTTTCTGCTTCTTGCTTCAGTGCTGCCATGATACTTTATCAAACCTACAGAAAAAAGCTAACAGAAAAAATGGAAATCATTATGTCCAGCTTTCTAGCAATGGTGTCCAAGAGTGTAAGTACTATTGTAGAAAGGGGTAGAAGTATTTTGAGATCCATGGACTGTGTAGGCCTGTAAACTGCCTTAACATAACTGATGCTATGAGTATGTAGACAACATAAACAACTGTTGTAGGCAAAAAATATATAGTATGTAGACAGCTGTAGAATGCAGAAAAAAAGAATAGAATATAAAAACTAGACAAGCCCAAGGACAGCTCAGTGCATGATAAGAAAGTTGAAAAAAAATAGAATGTGGGTGATTATGAGGAAATAACTGTGGTAAAAGGTAATTAGTGAAAATCTATAGCATGACCACATACGAGACATACAGAAGAGAGCTGTAAAAAAGTATAAAAGGCTAAGGAAAAAACTTAAGTTTGGGAAGCTGTCACTAAGCAAGAGGAGACTGTGCCAGTCAGAACCACAACCCCTGGTGCCATGATGATACCTGGCTAGTTGGGTCATTATGCGTCATTTGGAAGGACTGTAAATATTCTACAGTCAATTAAAAACATTTTTTAAAGGCTTCCCAGTGACCACAGCCATAGTTACAGTTCTAACCAGGGTAAAAGAAAACTCAGTTAGACTGAACCACAGAAGAGACACTGGGAACTATACCAGTCATGAGAAGAGGCATAACTCAGGGAGCTCTTAGGCATTGACTTCTAGAATCAGGAGCAATAGTTGAAAAAAGTCGTAGCATGGTGTGTACACAGATCAGAAATCGAATACTACACTGAATTTTACACACTCTGGGCTTCAGGAGTAATGAGGTATAAACCATAAAAATCTGGTTCTGAAACTAAGTCTGAAGGTCAGTTGAATTATAATGCCAAATGCTCAATAAAACTGAAGTCCCTCTGAAGTATACTTTTAGTAGGTATTAAATATATTTAGCTACATACAAGCAATTTACCACAGGATGGAAGGGGGGATGATTTTACCTTTTGTTAGCTGTTCTACGGTATGTCCCACATGCACAATGCTATCCCACAGCAAGCAGAAACTGAACTGTAATACACCCATTAATGAAACGAGGTTAAGTCGCCACAGCATTTATCGTGGTGCAAGACCACGGACACAAGCAGTTACTGCAAAGCAACTGCTGCATGGTAGAACCCTGTTCCCTTTTACTCTACAGAAAATTGTTCATATATCCACACCTCTAGAAACAGAGATATGAGGTAACCAACAGTCACTTCTGATGTATGACACAAACTCTGAACCGTGAGGTTTCTTACAAGTGAAGGTGCTAAATTCATTCAATGCCCTATCCAGCGTTTTCCCCAAGGAGCTCCACTCATCTAGTAAGTTAACAGTTATTATTCCTTCTTAGGGTCAGAGGAATATATATTTTGTTGCTGGCATCAGAAAAAAAATCCCATTTGCAAGTGTACTGAGACTCTGACAGTTTCTCCCAGACAAGCTCTAATGGGAAGCCCCATTAACTGAATCATTCAAAATGAGCCTGAACAGAGCAGTCACAAATATAGGCGATAATTCTGCTCTCACGGGCTTGTGGGAAGCCTAGCTGGCCTAATAGGAATATTCCAGCTTTAGTTTCTACAAATCTCTGCAGCCTGATTCTACTACACTGGACTAAAATTATACCGTATGTAACGTTACGCACTAAGAGAACAACATTGACAACAGGAACTTTGTCCCACATTAAGACAGCAAACAATACTGCACTTGTTTAACATAGGTCGTTCACATGTTCTTTTGTAAGAAATTACAGTAGTGCTGTTTATAGCAAGTTACCCAAGTGTTTCATTGAATATTGTGGTAGCAATGGAAGCTACTTTTCACGGTGTATGCCTTCAAAATGCGGCCTAATGCTAAGAAGTGCTGATCAAAGTGTTATGCACCCAAAGTTGTATATGACTTTAGTGAGAACAGGTGGCAATCAGCCTCCTCTGGGAACTGGAGCATTACATTTGGTCATCCATGTGGCATGCACCACTATTATAAATGCTTGTTCCTTTATTTTCATTGCCATCAGTTTGCAGCTCATTTTCACGACTTTATCCATGATGATTTTCTCCCCTCTTTCTTAGTCAATAAATACAGTTGTTCTTCAAGGTCAGAGTTTTATTTTGCGGCACTGCAGGTTAAAATACTTTAAAATTATATATAGCTTTGTTTCTTTGGTTATGCTTCACTTTAATGGTTCCAGGCTATTCCTGAGTGACTACAGATTGCTTCTGCAATCAAAAGATTTATTAATATGGCTTGTAGCTAGCAGAATTTGAGTAATTTTATTTCACCTTTCCTTTTCCATTAAGACAATATCAGTGCCAACAGTGTTACACAAAATAAAAAAGTCTAGTAAATCTCTTCCCTTCTCAGTTTGAAAAAGAATCTGCATATTCTCTTGAAACAGGTGTACGTAGGTGTGTATGTGTGATGGAGTACTTAAATAGCTTCCAAATGTAAGTGGCAAAGGTTTTTTCCAAAGAAATTTTAGGTTAGTTTCCTCCAGAGTGCCACCATATGAAAGATCCCTAGATATTAGAATTGTCATTCTCTAGGTTGCTATTCTGTGAACCAGTGTGTTTCCTATATTGCTTTCATTTTCTTGACATTAGTTTAGCATGGTATGCAGATCTACTTGGAAATACATTCATCTTTCCCAACTTTCCAACATTCCAACCCTTATAGATAGTTATTTTATCTCCCCAAATCTGAGACGATCCAATTGAAAGCAATACTGGTGTAATAAACTGAGAGTTAGATGAGGTTAGAGTCAGTACCCATTGAAACCAATGGAAAGTTGTCTTTTGGTTTCATTGAGTAATAGTAGGGTATTTTTTTATATTCTAAGTTCTTAGAATATCTTCATCACATTAGGCACATCTACATGAGAAGCTTAATGCACAAAAGACTAATTCTACTGCACATTAACATGGTCATCAAAACCCGTGCTAATATGTAGTAAATTTAGTCTACTGCACATTAACTTCACTAAAAAAGCATTCATTTGTGCTAATACATGGTAGCACTGATTACAGTGCATTAAGTTAGTATCTGCCATTACAGCTACTAAATTAATGTGCCATAATTAAGGCACATTAATGAACATGGAGATGCATCCTGATATCTGAGCTTACAATTATAAATGGATTTTATCCTTATAGTGCTCCTGTAAGGTATTATTCTCAATACCCTGTTTTTCTGATGAAGAACTGAATAAGAGTAAACCTAGATTTAGATTTTCAAATATGTTTTGATGCCTAAAGGTGCCAATAGGTAAGATTTTTAGAAATGCTTTAATAACAGATTTGGCACTTTATTCTGCAAGACTTTTTGGGTGCATCCACACAAGCAAGCATGTGCGCTTGCAGTAGCTCAAATAAAAGTTGTGCAAATTTGAACTGGGGCTTTTTACCTCAGCACACCTGCTCGGACATGCACTTTGTTGAGGAGCAAATTGTGTCACTTGGGGCAAAATAACCCTGCCTGGCTCCTCCCAGATCTGGAGCCAATGAGAACTAGAGCCTGGGGCCAGCACCTGTGCTGTCCTCAGCAATATAAAAAGCTGTCCTGTCCTAGCCCCAGCAGTACAAAACGCTGCCTGGCAAGTAGCTCAGGGCTACTCGCTCTCAGGAGCTTCTGGGGCCTGGCCAATTGGAACCTGGGTACACTGCCCCTTGTGCCAGCTGGACTGCTGAAGCAGCCCTGAGAGTTCCCTGCACCCTCTACCCACTGCAGCAGTCTGGTAGTGGGAGCTGCTGCCTGGCTGTGACCTGCTGTGCATCTGCCAGACCTGCTGGAGACTGCAGAGTCAGTAGAGGCATCTGCCCCTCTGGGCCAGCTGCCAGTGGACTGCGGTTGCAGGGCTGGCCTTTGTGTGGCACTACTGCCATTTGTGCCCCCTGCCCGGCCATCTGGGCAGCTATCACCTGGAGGATGTTCTGGGTGTGGTGGCCTGCTTTGAACTGTCAAAGCATGTCCTTCTGGCCCATTTGTCCAGGAGGTCAGCCAAAGCCAGATGTGTCCAAGGTGCCAGCTCTGAGCAAGCAGGGTCCTGCCACTGGCCTCCCTAGCAGGAATTCTGGTGTTCCCTATTGGAAAACTGAAAAATCCCTGATAAAAAAATTCCAAAGTCACTCTGTAAAATACCCCCAAAGCCATGTTCCTTCACAAGTAAAACAAAAGACCACTATAAACACAGAGAGCAAGACAGTGACAGTGATCAGTTGGACAATGTTTTATTGACATATCTTACAGTGTTAAACCATGTCTCTTATCATAATAATAAAATGAACTCTAAATACATTTTTCATGAATTCATGAATGCATGTTTTGCTGCACTCCCACAGGGCAATCGCCCCGACACAAGAGGTTTGCCCCCTCCCACATTGGTTTCGGCCTTCTCACAAGGGGTGTGGCCCCCCCAACAGGGGGTTCAACCCCCACACAAGGGGTATGCCTCCCCTATGGTCCTCTCCTCCCTCCTCCAACCAGACAGAAAGACAACGATCAGTTGGGCAATGTTTTACTGATATATCTACAGTGTTAAAGCACTGACTGTTAAGTGGCTATGGCCACACAAGGGTTGTGGCCCCCACACTGGGATTACAGCCCCTCAACGGGGGCCAAATGGCCCTTGCGGGGATTATCAAGGGATCTAATTTTCTCCCCACACTGCAAACTTGCAGTGCAAGGAACATTTTTTCATTCCCACACATGCCTCTTGCCCCGTCTCACAGGGGTTTGAGATGGGGCAAGAGGCACATGCACACTCGTCTGTATGCACCCTTTGGGTCCAAAAAGAAAGCCAGCCAGGTGCTCCAGAGGAGAGTTGAGCTGTGTTCTTCTTGAGAAATATGTAGATGAGAAGAAAAAAGAATTTTCAGGTAAAGACTATTGTTGTATAATTAGCAAAAATCAGGCACACAAACAGAACCTGAGACAGAGCTACAAGAAATTGTTAGATGTAAGAATAGGGAGATGATGATCAGTCATCTCCAACATAGACCGTTCCCTTTTTCTTTCAAAGTCCAGCCCCAGAAGATGTATAGCAGACTTCACCAAAACATTCTAACAAAGGTGCCTTTTTATGACATCCTGTTCTATTGTACTGACATCATAATCACTCGCAGTTGTTATAGCTAGATTAGCTTGTTGTATGTCAAGCATCTGATAATAAGCCAGCTGCACTCATTTCTCTTGAACGCTGCCCTATTGAGAGACATTTATTTTCCAAAAGGTGGCCCTCTATGTTTTGTCCACGTAATTGCACTCAAGTCAAATCTTGCCTATGCATGTAGGAACAGGACTTGCATATACTAATTAGCAACAAATACCATTTCTGTTTTTATCAGATTTTAGTTTGGAGTTGCACCTTGGGCACCAAGCTTTGAAAATAAAGCCCTTAAACTTTAGTTCTCAATTCTGCCCAAATAAGAAAACTACTTAATAACATGAACCTTTAACTCCAGCCTTTGATCTGGGGCTTTGTTAATCTTCTTTACAAGACCAAGCCACCCTGGGGAAAGGAAATGAGAATATTTGTTTAGCACAATTGACTGGGACCCTTGCAGACCATAATGCCACCTAGAAATATTGAGACAGAGCTGAGAAACATTCCTTCCTATAACTCTAGCCTGTAATCTTCTCTTCCACTGAATATTTCAGGATATGGAAGTAAGAGGGTCACCTTAGAGACTAGCTGGTTCAGAGAGACATGAGCTTTTGTAGGCAACAACCAGCTGCATCAGATACTTTGAGCAGACTGACAGAAAGAAAAATTTGTATACAGAAGGGAAAGGGAAAGAGACAGGAACAAAGGAAACTGCTAAGAGAAGTTAACAAGGGAGTTGATCAGATCATTTGAGATGAACAGGGCAGTTAACACTTGGAGGGATATTAGAGTAAACAGCTAGTTAGTTTCTACGGAGACTGTGGTTAATATAATCTAGTCTGTGATGATTTCTTATTCTGCAATTCTGCATTCTAGTCGGGATTTTTTCCTTGTTTGTTTAAAGACAGCTATTCTGAGGTCAATGATGGAACATCTGGAGAGATTAAAGTGTTCTGCCATCAACTTTTGTGTTTCTGGAAATGATGCTGAATCAGTGCTGAGTATGCAAGGATTGCCCCATCTGGTCAATTTACACAGCAGAGGGGCTCTGTGAACAGGTGTTGTTGTATAAGCTGTTGGTGGAGAAGCTGTGAATGAACTCTATATGTTAGAATTTGTGTTGTGCAGTGCAGTGAAGTAGACAGTATTGACGAGGAGGCACAACTGACATTTGAGTCTGTAGCAAAACCTGGTGCCTTGAAAAGACAGTATTGAAATTGGGGGCCTGCCTATAAGCAGGGAGAGGCTCATCTCCTAAGGCTAAAATGAGATGGTTGTCATTTTTCAGGAGGGATTGGAAGCTATGAATGATGCTTCTAAATAACTGATCCTCAATGATTTTAGTTTCAAGGCACCCCTCGGAAAATGCCAGCAAGTTTTTACTTGTTTCTTGACTACAGGAAAATGAGTAGACCAATTCTTCTATCACAAAGAACTCAGGAAGACCAGAACACATGAGAATGTTTTTGACACTATGGGCATTTTATACCTGTGCTCTGGGAGGTGGGGCGGGGGGAAGCACTTTAATTAGAGACCCCAGGGCATAACATTTATCAGGTCCCCATGCTGAAAAATTGTTGTAGGGGCACTCATAGAACACACCAGCAGACTTGATTAATTGAGTCTACACTGACATGTTGTAATTACAGTGTTTTGGAGCAGCCTCAATATACATGTATAAGTGCCCTATGGGTTTTTCTCTGTGTTTATCTTTTGAATCATGCGTAAGTATTTGGACACCTAACAGTGCTAATATTGTGCAGGTTGGCATTGTAGCAAGTTGGGGCAAGGTCTGAGTCTGGATCTGTTGATCTGAGATTGTTGTGAAAGTGTAGGAAACCCTGTTGTAAATCCCTGAGGTGTACATTCCAAATATGGAGTGGAATATGGTCTGGACCACACTTCCTAATGTACATGTTCTTGTGTGGCCCAGCACTGAGAACCAAATTTCATCTCCCCTGGCACATATTTGCTAATAGAAGGTAATAGCTTCTTTTTGTCCTCCTCCCTTCACTAGTGCACCTTATAAGAAGAGGTGTAATTGGCACTTTGAAGAGATGTAAATGGCATATTAGAAAGATTGTACCCCTACTTTTAATGAAGGACAATGAAACATTTCTCAGGCTGCAAGGAAGAGGTAATTGTTTCTTAAGAGAGGGAATGCTATTTTGAAAGAAAATTCTAAAATGAAGTCTGCATTTTTCACCCAAAGATGATCCAAGTATAGTTGCCTCTTATTCCAGGTGAGAAATCCTATAGTGCAGGAGAAGATGGGCACAGAGGATTTTCCATATTGAGTCAGATCATCTGTCCGGTGCATCTGCTTTCTTTCCTATTAGACATTTCTTCTCCTGAAAACTTGTGCTCACCACAACAAATGTAGCCTGTTCTGAATATATATGAATTCTCATTCTTAATCTTGAGCAGACCAAAACAGCAAGTGCTATGAGCAAGAAGTTTTGTAGAGCATTAAATTGACAATGGGATCATCAGAGAGCATGGGAGCCAAAAGGATTACCAAATGGGTGGTATGACAGGTGAACAGAGAAAGCTATGTAGATACAGAGCAAAGTGAGTGAATGAAAATGAAGGAACTTTGTGACTCAGAATTAAGATGCATTAAATTTTACTTGTATATGCAATAGATGTAGTGACAATAAACTGTACAATGAATTAAACTCTTTTGTCCCAATTTCCTTTGCTTAGTAATTTATATGGAGGTTTTGGAAGATACTTTCAATTGCAATTCAAAAGTTCATCTGATGTTTATAGGATCTCCACAATATGGGGCTGAAATCTTATGAGTTCTCATTAACATCAGATCCAAACTCTAGTCCTCATTTAGTCTTAAACCCAAAGCTCACATTGTAGCTCACATTTTAGAAATCAATATATATTTTAATGCCCCTATCCCACATTTAATAAAGATTACAAATCATAATCATGATTTGAATCTCACTTAAGGCAGAGTAAGTCTACAATAACTCAAAATGAAGTTAATGGGTATAAATGAGGTTCAGTACTTACATTTCTTCCACAAAAAATGAGTTGCTTAAATGTTTCAGTTAACTACAAAGTATTTGGAGATGAAGGAAAAAGATAAATAAGTGTTGAAAACAGTGACTGATTTGGCAATGAGAATAAAAGAATGAAAATGTGGTAATAATCCAAATCCCAAAATGATTAGATCTCAATAGCTTTGAAACACTAGGTAGGTGCTTTGGTGTTAGCAAAAGCCTTTGTAGCAGAGAGGATAAAAGAGCTGCCTTGCAGTTCCAAAATACTGAGCACAGATCCTGGGCACTGTAGTATTGCTTAAAAATTATGAGTACCTTTTATTCAGCATGTCAAATCATTACATTCTATATTTTCTTATCCAAGTATAAGTTTTGTGGGTTTATACTTGTAAGAGTTCACAGTATTAAAACATTTCACAAGCTAGAGTAAAAAGTTAAGTCATATAAATTAGTGAAGATTAATAACAGCCCTATTAGAAATAACTAGCTATGTAAATCGGTAGGATAAACAACAAAATAAAATTGAACCCTTCCTGGGTTTAAAAAACCTTTACTAAACAACTCCACTTTGTTTATGGAGGGGCCCAAGTCTGGCTTCACTTGGTCATACAGAGTCCTGCTTGCTTGCACCACAGACTAGCAATTACTCAGAGAAGGCAGCTTGGTGTGACCACACAGACCCAAATGCCCACTTCAGCAATGCTCTCAGGCTCACTCAAGATGGAGTCCATGATAACTGCCCTGGGACATGCATACAGGACTTCTAGGTGCCATATTTTCTGAATAATCAAAGTCCCTGGTGTGATAGAATATAAGGACATGGATGGTGCTTATTTTGTCAACAAGGGACCCCAATCAGGAAGGAGACTATGTAGACATGCCCTAGGATGACTAATCTTCCAGCATGGTAAGTAAATACAGGAAATTACAGTAGTGAAAATACAGCATAGCCTCTTGTTGAGTATGTTACACATTTCACTTTATGCCTGATCACCAGAGGATTCACTTCCCACTATTCTAAGCCATAAGGCATTGCTCTTCATGCAGGAGGAGCGTAGGCTCCTAACCTGGGTATTATACATTTCACGAGGTAGATAAGTGCCTAAAAACTGGACACTGCAAATTGAAATGGATCCTTTTGGGGTCTAGCCATCAATCTCTCCGTGCCTCGGATCCCAGTCTATAATATGACAATAATAGCACTTACCTCACAGGGGTGCAGAGAAGACAAATGCATAGAACAGTCCAAAACACTTGGTTGCTATGGTAATGAAAGTCATCTCAGTACTTTAGGGCCCCAATTGAATGCTCTTTGTGGTATACCGGCAGATCTGAATTCCATGCAAAGGATTGCTATGGCTTCCTCTGTACAGGAAACCTTGATCAGGTCCACAAATCTTGACTCATGTTGGGCCCGTTCCTATGTTCTATGAAAAACTCCCGCTGAAAGCAATTAAAAGAGAACTGCACCACTGAATAGAATAACAGCAATTCTAGCAAATCCCCTCACACAGTAGTAATTATAATTGCTGCAGTGGTAGCACTAAGTGGAGCACCCAAAATCTCCAAACACAACAGAAGTTGAAATGTGTAGTTTTATGTATAAATGACACCTGGCAGAGCACATTTGCACTGTAGGTGGAAATGTATTTTTAGAAGATGCTGTATGGACAGCTGTCTATATTTTGATTAATAAACAATGCTGCACACTGGCTACGATCTGAATAGCCTGAGCTTACTCGTTAGTACTTAATTGTATTGAATCCTTATTCTAAAACATACCTGCTAAACTGATAGAATTAGAATATCTCCAGAATCCAGCTATGTTATTTTTGAAAGTCCATAAATACAGTGGGAAGGAGAAGGACAGGTAATAGGTAGACAAGTGTAGGAAATAACTATATGCACATCCAGGCAAGTGCACACGTGAGGCTTGCAGCACCAAAGACATGTCTGCAGCAACGCAAACTGCACATGCTGCACATGCACGTATTCACTGTGCTGCTAAATGGCAGCACAGTGGATTTTTTTTTGACACTGGGAGATCCTGGTGTCAAAACAACCCACACCAAAAAAAAAACAAGGGGGCAGATGTGGCAGCAGCGTGCAGTGCCTGAAACCGGAGCTTGGCCAGCTGGAGCTAAGCTCTGACTGCCAACTGAGTATTGTGTGCCCGTATGACCACTGCTGAAGCCACAGGAGGCCCCCAGGTAAGTCTGCTAGGGCCAGCCTCCAGCATCCCTATTCTACCCAGGGGTAGAATATTCTTATAGTTATTCTTGCCACGTGCCAGAGTACACGCACATGGGTGTTCCGCAGGGACAAGTAGCAATGGCACAACTATGTGCCGTTGCTATTTGTCTCTGAGGAAATTCATGTGCATGCTCATCTGGACATGCCCCATATGATTAAAAGAGCTGAGTTCACAGAAGGATGAGGCACTTCCTCTGTACTGTTTTTGAACCATTTTCCAGAACTGGGATTAGGGATCAGAGAAACAAATGTGGTGCATACTTGTGTTTCTCTCTATAAAGGGCATATAGTTATATACTTAGCACTGTGGTAATGGTGAGATTTGTCCACACCAGGAAATGCTACACAACATGGCTGGCATTCTTGGAAGCAAGCCTAAATGACCAGATTTTCACAGGGTCAAACTGGAAGAACAGTGGCTCTTCCTATGAAAAGATGTAGTGTCTGTGAAGATCTCTGATTTAAGAGTTAAGAGAAAAGAACAATAAAACAAATAAGATGATTGAAGTTCCACTCATCTTATAATGAAACTACAATTTTTTTTTACACAATTCTAGCATGAAGGCACCAACTAAAATACATGATAAGTAATATTCATTGCCAGAGGCTTGTTCCGCCCCATTGTCCTGAAGAAAATGTCTTACATTAAAATATGCCCAAAAGAAATCATCAGCAGAAAAGTCTGAAACTCTGGTCTTAAATGTACCCAATCAGAAGTACCCCACCATGGACTGAAATTAGCAGTCTGTCTGCCTTGGCAGAGGGACATCTGCCAGGAACCAAACAAATGGAAAACTGAAATGTAAAGTGACACCTCTACTGACATTCTACTCATTTCCCCTCTTCTTTCAGGATGAGTTAATTTTGGCAAGAGAAGCTATCCTATACCACTGAACTTTCTCCTTTTCTTTTAACTCTTCCCTCCATTTGCCATTTTCTGCTGACATTTCATGAATCAGTGGAATGTAGAATAAGCTTGCAACATGTATCCATTAGGTACTATGCACCTGTTGTGGTCTTGAATACAAGGACATCTGGAACATCCAACATGAAAATATATAAAGTGTCAATGGACACATTCGATATCCATGTTGAATAACAGATCCAGTGTACAAATGGTCCACCTATTCTATGTTTTTAAATTTCTCTGAGTGCACAAAGTGTCTACTTCCTTATTCCAGGAATACCCGCCAAGAACACTTACGTGATTGTATTCAGAAATTCAGCGATCATCAACAGCTTCCCATTGGGACAGACTGGTACTTTCAGCAGCACAACATATACTTTCTACAGATCACAGAAACTTAGTGACCAATTCTACCTGCTTGAAGTCTGTATGTTAGCAGCAAAACAAGCATGTCCTACTTGTTTATACTTCACAAATGGGAACATAGTGAGTTTATAACTGAAACGTTGAGAATAAAAGGTAGAGTACCATATTTACTTGATTCTAAGACAAGGTATACTGTCCCCCCCCACACTTAATGGGAGGGGGAAAGCCCTCCCATTAATGTAAGACATTAATTAATGTAAGACATCTTATAATCAAGTACAATGGCGGGGGGTGGCTCCCTACCCAGGCATGGGGCAATAGCCATAGCTGCTGCCTGCCCTCTTTCCCTCCCTCACTGCCTCTGTAACCCCACATCTCCCCCCCACACACACACAGCCTCTGCTCCCCTACCTTCCCCTCTCCCCATTTCCCTTGCTCTGCAACAGCAGACTCCATGCATTTAGTAGTCTTGTCCACTGAGCACAGCCCCACCTCGTGTGGAGTAAGGGTAAGGGGAGAGAGTGAGGAGCAGAGGCTGGGGAGGAGAGAGGGGAGGGAGAAGCAGAGGCAGAAGGGGAGCACCTAGGCTGTGGGAGGGGAGGCTGGTGGCAGAGGTGGCAGGCACAAGCAGGGGGCAAGCTTCTTGACCTCTCTATAACACCTGTCCCCCCTGCCACTGCCTGGCTCCTGCAGTAGTGGGGGGGTGGGGAGGGAGTGCAAATTTAAGATGACCCTCTAATAATTACATTCTATACATGGAAAATTATTTTAATTACAATTTTTATGTATACAATCTAATTATTGGGGTCATCTTAAATTCAGGTTTATCTTAGATTTGAGTAAATATACTAGTCAAAGGGGTAAGTAAAGAACTGGGTAAAAATGGTAAAGCACATTAGCACTTGCTATCCCAATTTCTCTCATTACTATGAAGTGCTACTAGTAGGTTGACACTTCCTGCCCTCGTGCTGTCTCACTCCAGTCCCCACATGACATTTCTCACCCTTACAATGTCGTTCTACCTCCTTTCAACTACAATGTCCATCAGGACATAAAAACGGGGTCTAACTAATTCAATTTATTACTGTTTCCTGCTAAGTTATTTTTCCTCATTCTGGAATCCACTGCAAATATTATGGACTCTCATATTTGTAAGATTGGTAAATGTTAGAGATTAAATAAAACCAAATAAATTAAAGATAAAATGTATGCCTGGCAAATTTCTAAATATCTCTTTGGTCTATTTATAATCCCATGAAGAAACTATCAACTCAAATCATGTAGTGCCCATGCTAATTATATTATTTCATAGCCCTGAGTACTTGAATGTAAGTAAAATTTGGCTTTAAGTTGTGGCCAGTGTAAAACTCATTTCTGCATTAGAGATGTATTCGTTTGGATGAAGCACAAGAAATTACTGAATACAATGAAAAATATTAACTAAACTAGGAGTGGCAATTTACAGAATGAGCTTTACAAGTGGAATCAGCAACCTCTACCTGTGTCACATGGCAGATCAGGGAGGGGAACAGACAGCACAGTAGCAGATAGAGCAGGAAATAGAAAGCAAAGCAGGAGACCAGATGGGGAGCAAAGGGCCAGAAGCAGAAAACAGGGCAGCATATCAGGCAGAGGAAGATGAATGGCAATCTGGGATGGTACAGAACTAAGTTCTGACACACCTGCCAAACAAGTTAGCCCCCACTGAACTAAACAATAAAAAGGATTTTTCTCCTTATTTCTGGAACCCATTATTTATCAGTTTAAATGAATCCCTGGATCTCAAAAATACATGTAACATTTCTGTATTTAAATGATATATGAAATCTTTGTTCTTCAAACGTTCCAGGGTATTTTAAATACTCATTTAATTAATTTAATTGACAGGTTGCAAAATAATTATACTCAATTTCACAACAGGGCTCACTGTGGACATCAGCTGAATTTTTAACTCAATATAATGTAATGATTGGGCATGTCTATATGTGAATTTATGTGCACCTAAACATAATGCACTTAACCTAAGGCGTATTAAGGTGATATAGGTGCACATCTACATGTGCACACCTTAAGGCGCCTTAACGCAGCCTGCTGGGCAAACATGTCTGCAGCCTGCACTGGGCAGCACCCTAGACAGCACCCACCCACCCCAACCTGGGCAGCACCCTGGACAGCCAGTTGAAGCCAGAGGCAGCACAGCTGGGCAGTGCAGCTCAGCGTCCGCCAACGGGATGGGAGCTGCCAGTCTCCCTAGATGTGATTGGCCCCCTCCCCCCCATGACTCCCTGCAGGGGGAGGGGAAAAGGAAAGGGGGTAATACAGTGCAGTGCAGGCAGGGCCTTTCCTAGCAGCTCCCCGGTGCCTCTCCTTTGGGTCAGGTTTGCTGGCCAGGCAATCCAGCCCTGCAGGGGCAGGACAATCTCACTGCCTCCCTGGGATTCAGGCACCCTTAGAAGCCTGCACTGGGGCTCTCATCAGGGACAGCAGGCAGGTTGGGACTGCATCTGGTATGGCTTTCCCTTCTCCACCCACCTCTGTCCTAAGCAAGTGCTTGATCTCCCTGCCAGGCACTGCCTATGGGAGAGGCCCTGTGAGCTCCTGGGGGCTCTCAATGACTTGGCCTGGGACTGAGGTGGATGGAGCATGGACAGCCATAGAAGGCACTGAGGACAGATGCAGTCCCAGCCCACCAGCTGTCCTGGGAGGGAGCCCCAACACAGGCTTTTAAGGGCCCCTGAACCCTGGGAGGGCAGTGAGGCATCCCACCCTCACAGGGCTACATTGCCAGCCAGCAAACCTGCCCCTAGGGAGAGGTGCTGAGGAGCCATTAGCAAAGGCCTTGCCCATGCTGCACTGCCCCCTTCCGCTGCGAGAGTCACAGGGGGCCTTTCCTTTTTGCTTTGACAGGAGCCCTCACGCCTCCTGCCCCCTCTGCTGACTTAGTCCCAAGTTGTTTGGCACACCAACAAATACCACTGCTGCTGGAATTGCTGCTCCAGCTCCAGCATCTGCACCTTCGAAAACAGGACCCACATGTGTGGCAACTCTGTTTAGCAATGATAGAATTTGCAGACTCAAATTAAAAATACACAGTAGGGTGAAGCAGGATTATTAGAATATAAATACAATGAGACACATTTGTCAAACAAGACTATCAGAATGTTTCTTAATGTAAGAACGGAAGGGACTTACTGCATTTTTGTTATGAAGATGATTACTCTGGTTGTTTAGTTTTAAGTAACAGCTGACTTCCAATTAATATTGGTCTTCTACTTAATTTCAAAGGTTTTCTGGACTCTAGTCAGGTTGTAAAATTTCCCCAAATTGGGTCAAATGTGTGATTATTACAATCACCACAATGCTTCTGAATTAAGTTATTATGATTCTGACAAATCAGACGGTGGATCACATAAGAAAAAAACCCCATAAAACAACAAAAGGGTTAATTTTTTCTTTGCTCCAGGCAAACTTCAAAGGAATCTGTATTATTGTACTAGATATAAATGAATGTAAACAGATCAATCTTAAACTATTATAGGTTTCCAGTGACACGTTGCATCTTTACAGATAGTAATGCATATGAACATAATTAAGGACTTGGAAAGTGTTTGTAGCTACATTTATAGACATCTTAAAAAGTAAGGTCAAAGTAATAACAGCTAAATTTTGTATTGTACTGTAGCTCGGTACCTCTTGGATGGTGGCTATTTTATAGGTTTTCAGCATCTGGAATGGGCCAAATGGGAGTGGGTAAAGCATGTTTTCATAGCAGCAACCACTCACAAGGTTAGAGGTAGTGTAGACTTTTCCTTGAAGCCCTCTTTAATAGAAGCCCTTTTAAATTCACTGGAAAAATTAATAGCTAAATGCACAGTTCTCTGTTAACTTAGCCAGTTTCATGTGTCCACTTTCTATATCAAGATATTTTAGGATTTTAATTAACTTGCTTGGCTACATCCCTGGTCAGTTATATAAGACTTATCAATAAGGACTGCAGTTGGCCTTTGGCTGGAACAAAAAAGTTCCACTTTTCCCTGTTCAACTACTTCTGTCTTGGCACCAAGGTGGCATTTATTCTGTCAGAACTTGACCTTGCTAGCTAATGACAATCCTTGGCATCCAAAGACTTTATAGTACAAGTTAAATCTATGGCTTATAAGGTGCTGAGAGCTTCTGCAGGGAACCTGTGTTTCTTATACTCCTGTTGAACACAGTGTAGAGCAAGCAGGGTAGAGAAGGAAGCTATCTGACTCAAATGCAGATGTAACAAAAGCTGGACTCAAGAGAGAAAAACAGGCCTGAAGAGCCAGAGTGCCAGGGGAGTTTCCAACAAGAAAGGAAGGAGGAGGGAGATGATATAGGCAGCTGATGCAGGGGTGGGGATGAGTGTGGGAAGGGGGAAGGGGGGCCTGGAGATGACTGAAGAATATGGTCAAGGAACAAGGCTGGGAGCACAAAGTGGATGAGAAGTACTAAAACTTGGGCTGAGTTCTTGAGGGGGACAACAGGTCTGGCTGGGTAAATGGGCAAGAACAAGGATATGAGTGAGAGAGACGAGCCAGTGCAAAGGGAAAAAGGCAGGAACAGATGGGAAGACAGGAAGAGACAGACTTGAAGAAAATAAGTAGAAGAGTTGGAGCCCAGTATAGAACACTCCTATCTAGAGCCTGGGGTGGAGGCTAAAACTTCTGAGTATCTATCCCTCACTAGTGCTGGGCCACAGAGGAAATCACAATGGGTATTAGTTATTCCTTTCATCAACTGGCAAAGGCTTCATCAGGAAAGCTAAAGGTTCCCAGCCTGCTGATGACTCATGCAGGTGCCACATAACAGAATCAATGTTTTGATCTTCAAATTATTTCAAGTCTTTGTATTTTAGTGCATTTTTTTATTTTGAAACAAAACCTTTTCTTGGAACTAAAAAAAATGAAACTACTCAATTTAAAAATACCAAAACATACTATTTTGAATTTTTTTCTAAATGAACAATTTGAATAAAACAATACAAGTTGTTTCCATGATGCTGAATGTGCATGTTTTCCATAGAAAAAGTTGTGTGCAAAAACTTCACAGCACTTTACTTAGGCTGCAGAAACATAAAGCTGAATTAAAGATGCATGCGCAACATTAATTTTGGCACTTCCTGATTTGGATTTCTTGGTTTTGCAACTTTAATGTCCCTTTAATACAGTGTTTTGTGTATAACGCATAGTAATGTGAAACATCCAGTACTGAATGAAGATAAAATACTACAAATCCCTCTAAGAGATGGGAACAATTCTGTCCAGAAAGGGCCATTTTATCTGCTTCACAGTAAGTTCACTGAAAGCCTTATCCAGCTGTCTGAAAGTTAAGTAATGAATATTTTATTTCAGTATGTGGGATTTCTTGTGCACTTGAGGTGTAATATGCAGAGCTGTCACCCTGTGGGAGAGCAGGGGATGTCCCGGCAGCAAGAACAGCCCTATGGCTTACCCATGCTGGGAACTCCAGAACAGTCCCTGGCTGCCGCTGCTGCCATGTGCTTTTGCTCCTCCCAACTGTTGCTCTTAAAGCAGCAGCAGCAGCTGCTTCAGCAGCCACCGCTGAGGTCTCTTTTGGAGTTCCCAGCATGGATAAGCTTTGAAGGGTGGGGGTCTCTTCAGGGGTGGGTGGGGGTGATTCCAGTGCCCAGACCAGGAGCCCCTTTTATCCACCCTAGTTACACTACTGTTAATAAACCAACAAGTTCTTGTTACACCTGTTAAATACCAACACTTTAAAACAGAACGAGTGTTCCATTATAATGGGAGCTGTGTGGCAAGCCAGATGAAAATGCACTAAAAGTACCCTAACCAGGAACTTTCAAGACTACAGCAAATTCTGTCCCATGATACAATGCTGTGAATCCAAAGCAAATTAACTGACTTGAATATCTCAGTTCAGATAGTTAAAAAGGAACACAGAATGTGACTCTATTAAATCAAATGAAGATGTACAGCTAAGCTTACTATGTAAGTTTCTCAATCATTGTCACATTAGAGGTGACCTGCAAAAAGGGGATACAGTTTGAATACTTTTTTTCCCTTATTTTCTTTTCAAATCTCTTTATGATGCATGAAGAGCAAATGGTTATTTGAGTACAAGGCAATATTTCACATTAGGCTGAGGATTTATTCATACCTTGCAAACTCTGACTTTTCAATTTATAATTTAATGATCAAGATTGCTATAATAGATTTTCTTTGTTGTTGTAGAGAACAGCTTTATAAGACTCCCTGAAAAATGACAACAGTAAATACTATGAGACAAGTTTATATGTCAGCTGGGGCCATAAGTGTGTCCTCATAGACTTATGGAAGGAGACAAAGCACCGAAGCAGGACCTGACAGTCTCACAAAGATCTTTGCCCTGCCAGTGACTAAGAACAGGTTGACGTGTGTCCACACCACAGAACTATCACACTAAGATCTGTACATGTACCTTTTAATAATAGATTCAAATGAGGTTTTAGCTACTGTTGTAACTTTCAGATAAAGAGTGGTTTCCTGGTAATGGAGTGAATGTTTGACAAAAAGCATCTGCCATTTTATGCTCAGCAGTAGTTTTAACTCTAGAAAGCCCACCTCTATCACCATTTGCTGGATAGAGTTCAAATAAGAGACATTCAGCAAACATGTGGGTGCCTCAAGAAGTTATTGATAAGTTAATTCAGTAAGTAGCACTCTCGTTACAGACAGGGTAAGTACTAATGCTCAGAGTTCATAGATTTCATAGATTTCATAGACATT
This sequence comes from Crocodylus siamensis, assembly GCF_052110815.1. Lineage (NCBI taxonomy): Eukaryota > Metazoa > Chordata > Crocodylia > Crocodylidae > Crocodylus > Crocodylus siamensis. The sequence continues at coordinate 30,716,326 of NC_143404.1, read as the reverse complement.
AGGGCTGGAAGGGACCTCAGGAGATCATCGAGTCCAGCCCCCTGCCCAAAGGGCAGGAAGTCACCTGGGGTCATAGGATCCCAACAAGATAAGCATCCAATTTACTCTTGAAGGTGTTCAATGTAGGTGCTTGAACCACCTCCGCTGGCAGACTGTTCCAGACCTTGGGGGCTCGGACAGTAAAGAAATTCTTCCTTATGTCCAGCCTGAAACGGTCTTGCAGGAGTTTGTGACCGTTCGACCTCGTCATCCCTTGGGGCGCTCTGGTGAACAAGCGTTCCCCCAGATCCTGGTGGTCACCCCTGATAAACTTATAGGTGGCCATCAGATCACCCCTGAGCCTACGCTTTTTCAGGCTAAAGAGTCCCATGGCTCTCAGCCTATCATCGTAAGATCTGTTTTCCTGACCTCTGATCATGCTCTCCTCTGGACTTTCTCAAGCTTCTCCACATCCTTTTTGAATTGTGGAGCCCAAAACTGGACGCAGTACTCCAGCTGCGGCCTCACCAAGGCCGAGTACAAGGGGAGAATGACGTCCCGGGATTTGCTCGAGAAGCATCTATGGATGCAAGCCAGCATTTTGGTCGCTTTACTAGCCGCAGCATCGCATTGGAAGCTCATGTTCATCTTGTGGTCAATGATGACCCCCAAGTCTCTTTCTTCTGTAGTGCCATCCAACATAGCACTGCCGAGCCTATAAAGATGCTGCAGGTTTTTCCTCCCAAGGTGGAGAACCTTGCATTTTTCGGTGTTAAACACCATGAGGTTCTCGTCCGCCCATTTGCTGAGCTTGTCCAGGTCAGCCTGGATCACCAGCCTATCTTCTGGCGTGGATGCTTTGCCCCAAAGTTTGGTGTCATCAGCGAACTTGGCCAGTCCACTCCTGACTCCAATGTCCACATCGTTAATGAAGATGTTGAACAGGATGGGTCCAAGGACAGAGCCTTGAGGGACCCCACTGGTCACAGGGCACCATGATGAGTGACTGCCATCAATTACAACCCTCTGGGTCCAACCACGGAGCCAGTTTCCCAGCCAGCGGATCATGGTGGAGCCAAGGCCACAACCGGCCAGTTTGGCCAAGAGGTGATCGTGGGATACCAGATCAAAGGCTTTTTTGAAGTCAAGATATATGACATCAATCTCTTCTCCCTTGTCCAGGTGATAGGTCACCTGGTCATAGAAGGAAATGAGATTGGTCAAACAAGACCTACCCGCAACAAACCCATGCTGGCTATCCCTTAGAATGTTAGCCTGGGCCAGTCCCTCAAGGATGGCCTCCTTAATAAACTTTTCTAAGATCTTCCCCAGGATAGAAGTCAGGCTAATGGGCCTGTAGTTAGCCGGATCCACTCTCCTCCCTTCCTTGAAGATCGGCACCACATTGGCCTTCTTCCAGTCTTCGGGCACTACACCAAAGCGCCAGGAGTTTTCAAAGATCCGTGCCAGGGGCTGGGCAATGATGCTCGCCAGCTCCTTGAGTACCCTGGGGTGCAGATTGTCAGGGCCGGCTGACGTGAAGGTGTCCAGCTTCTCAAGGTGTTCCTTCATGAGGTCAGCATTTATAGAGGGTAGGGGATCCCCAACACCCAGATCTCCCTGTCCCATAGCAGGCATGGGCGTCCCACGGGACTGATGAAAGACTGATGCAAAGTACCTATTTAATAGGTTGGCTTTTTCCTGGGCATCAGTTGTCAGTTGCCCCATCTGGTTTAGCAGGGGTCCAACATTGCCCTTGCTTTTCCTCTAGCTCCCCACATATCTGAAAAAGGACTTTTTGTTGTCCTTGATGCTTGAAGCTAGTTAAGGCTGTCTGAATTTTTTCCATTAGAGCATGTTTTCAGTCATTTATAAAGTGTCAACTCTTCAACAGTTTGGGGTGAAATTTTCCATGCTGAGCAAAATTCCAGCAAAAACTGTGCAGCTTTGTCTCAGTTCAAGATGAAGGAAACGGTTATTAAAAATGTCTTGCAACATTTTAGTTGAAATATTTTGGAAGTGAGCTTGAAATTTGACAGGAGTGTCAGTCTGAGCACTGACAGACATGCAGCTCCCTGATCTAATCTCATGGCACTTCAAAGAAAGTGCCATAAGATAGATTGACCCTCCTGACCCCACAGACATTCATTGTTGGGTCAGGAGAGTGGGGGAGCTGAGGAGCTGTAGAAAAGCAGCTTTTCTCCCTTCGTCCTGCCACTTCCCTCCCAGTTCTGATGCTGTCTGAACAATGGGAAGGGGGTAGAAGGGAAGTGGGGATCTTGGGCTGGGCTTTGCCCAGCCTTTGCTGGAGAGGGGGCAGGTGGATTGGAGCATAATAGAACGCTTTCAAGGGGCCATTCATGTGACAAATATAACTTCAGTATGTGCCCTCTAGTGCAGTAGTTTCCAACTTTTTTAGGACACCCAGGCACAAGCTCTGCCAGGCAGAGCCTTTTTGTCTCTAGCACCCTGTGGCTCAGGGCTGGAGCAGGTCAGGCCAGGCGAGGGTGGGGCTTGGTTTCTGAGCAACCAGAGCTACACCTCCTGTATGGAGGCATAGGCTTGAGGAGGGGCAGTCCAGGGTCAGGGCTTACAGAGCACTAATGGAGGGCCCTGTGGGCCAGATGACATTGTCTGGCAGGCTGGATCTGGCCCATGGGCCAGATGTTGCTCATCCCTGCTCTAGTGTGTATCCAATATGACAAAAAAATTCATAAACACTAGACCTAAGATTCAATCATGCATACAATTATAAAAGATTCAGAGGAAATTATATAACAGAGGAACTAGACTAAAAAAAATTGTCCATGTTTTTAATACTTAATGAGCTTTTGGTATATTGACAGAACTGCCTAATATGACTAATATGTTATTGTGATGATTTGGAAATGATGTGAAGACTTGGTAGAACTTTCAGATCAGATAACTACATTTATGGCTGTAACAATTGGTTTATGAAATCTAATATTCACTTTATTGCATATAGTTTCATAGTTTCATAGTTGCTAGGCGCTGGAAGGGACCTTACAGATCATCAGGTCCAGCCCCCTTATACATAAACAGGAAAGACTGCTGGGATCAAATGATCCCAGCAAGACAGATGTCACGACATTTTCTGAAAGTTGCCAGAGTGGATGACTGTACCCAGAGACGATACAAGCAGGGTGTGGGGCCCAGGGCAAATCAACCTGTGCAGGGCCCTGTCCCCAGATGCAAGGAAGCTGACGGCAGACTCAGCAGTTGGGGGGAGGAGAGGGGTGCCGAGTGGCCGGACAAGAAGCTGGAGTCACCACGGCCGCTCTGCTCAGCTCTGCAGGATCCCCCAAAGCGCGGGGCCCAGGGCAGTCACCCTGATTTGTCCCCCTCCCCCACTCCTGCTCCAGGGGTGGTCCTTACTGTACCACTTCTGGGGGGGCCTGTTCCAAACCCTTGGCACTCAGCTTGTAAAAGGGTTTTTATGATACAGCTTATGATAAGGCATAAGCTACTGTCAGTAAATAATTAAGCATGGATACCTATCGTAGAATTAGCTTGAATTATTTCTTATTCTCATTTCTTTTTATGTTTGCTTAACATCAGTTCTAGAAGCATTTTGTTCTATGACGGGTATTTGAAAACCAATTAAAAGATCCAGTAGAAGGAAATATGCTTGTATAAGGCAGTCAGCTGTGCATAAGCAATTCCAGCATATGATTAACCAGATTGCACAGGGGTGTGGATGGGTGAGGGCATCTGATGGAATCAGGAAGTACATGATTATTCACTGTGATATCCATCTACTTTAGGATGTGGCCCCAAAATGCTCAGCACCCTCAACTTCATTTCATTTTTCACGGGAGTTAAATTAACTTGGTATCTTTCAAGGCTGAACTGCTTAGGATAGAGATCCTGTCTCAAAGCATTGTGCACAGTATCAATGTTCCCAAGTGGAATATAGCCAAATTACTGAAGCATAAGAAAATAAGTACCATACTCTGGCTGGTGCATTGATTTTATTTCCAGGTGGTCAAAATAAACCCATCACTATAAAGCCATACCACCTTGATGGGATGCCAGTCTCCTCCTCTGTGCTTTACATGTAGAATACTAAATACTAAGCAGAGTTTAAAATATAATACATGACTTTAGATGGGACAAATGAAGTGTAACCTATCACTAGATCAGATTAAGAGATAACCAAAATATTGGAGTTAGATTAAACAACTAAAAACAAACCTTCGCTAAGGATCCACTTAGTAGTCATACTAATCATTTACTTTCCAGCAGACTAAGTGCATCTCACTGCTGGGAGGATATTTGTACACACAGAGGATTTTATGTAAAGTATTTTTATGTGAAAAGGTGCAAAATGTATGTTGTTCAAAAGTACAACATGTGAGGCAGGGACTGTGTGCCTGCTTAGTCATAAATATGTCATACAATATTTTGCAGTAATATTTATTACATTATACAGAACTGTGTTCTCGCACCTCCTTGCAAGCCTGGGTTATGTGGAAAATCTATCTAGATTTTTACAACACAGTATCTGAGGGACAATACATTTTTCAGCAGTGTTTTTTTAGTGGTTGGCTGCAGATCCAAATCAGTTAATCTTTTCTTTCACTTTTAGTAAAGTTTGCCTAAGAGAGCAAGGCAGAAACTTACAGATAAGGAGGGAACCTTAGTTCTATGGGGGGCAGGAGAGGTGGATATTCTCTCTCTTTGAATCACAGAAGGGAAAAGAAAGCTAGTCTTCCTCTCCTCCCCCCTATAGTATCAACATTCCCGCTGTATTTCTCAGTGTCCCCACATTGTTCTTTTACTTAAAGCAAAAAACAAAGTAAACAGGGTTAATTGTAATAGGGTCATTGTCACCAGTTTAGGAAAGCACATTTTTCATGTCTTCTGTATAAGATGTGATAGTTATTGTTATAAAGGCTTTGGTAATGTAAACAGATGGATTAAAAAGCAATTCACATCTAGTTTAGCATGCCTATAGAGTTGCATCTGCTACAGGGCAAAAATACTTTTGTTTCTTTTAGTCTAGGTAGGGCTAACTTTACATAAATGGATATTGATATTGATCCTTTGTTACAGAGAGAAATGATCTCCACCCTTTTACAGTGGAAGAATTACATTGGCAATATTAAGCAACTGGTCTGAATTTGAAAGCAACATTAGCATGTATTCCTAGAGCTCAGCTGGTTGGAAAACTTTAACCAGAAAATACCAGCTTGGCAAAACAAAAACTTTTCAAGTTCAATGAAACTTTTGTCAGGACATGTTTTTTCAGGTCCAGGATACAATTTCATGTCAAAACAAAAGAAATATCTACCCAGCCAGAATAGCCTGAGATACAGAAAGATCCAGGTTCAGATCCTTATTTCACCTGATTCATACCAAAGCCATGGCTACCTATTTGCTGGCTAGTCTTGCTCTCTCCATTTTTTGGCAAATAAAAGCTGACAGGGTTTGTTCTTATCCAGATGGGGAATGGAAAACACCTTGAAATTTCCAAAAATATTCTTGATTAGGAAAATAATTGTCTACCTACTTATTTTTATGTCTAGATCTGTAGGGAGTAGATTATTCTAATATAGAGACTATGGGACTGGGAGTAAGCCAGAGAAAAGGAATAAAATGCCAACTGGACTCCATTTGAGAATGGTCTACCAGATGGTTTGTGCAGCTGTGCTGACCACCCAGTGTCCTGAAGTCCACCCACTAGCAGAGAGCTATTCATTAGATGCTGCAGCCTCTCTTTCTCCAGAGTAATTCTTGGCGAGAGTGTATCACAGAAAGGCATGCTCTTACAGGAAGCAGAAATAAATTGGTAATATAATAGCAGGGATGCAGTGTATAGATCATGTTAAAAATGCATTTTATACATTTCACATTTTCCGAAAAACAAAGTAAGCAACGTAAAGCAGTAAGTGCCCTCCTCCAAAAAAAGACTGACATCATGTCCCTTTTTAAAAGAATTGGAGTATGAGATAACCTGGCATGCTGGCTACATTAAGCCTGCATTTTCTGCTCAGTAAACAGGCATCTGTATTGCATTTTATCGATGTCTGGAGAGTAAAGCCACTGGCACAAATGTCACGATGAAAATACAAGAGGACTGAGGAGCAGGGATTGACTGAACCAAACAGAGGCCTTGAAATACACCGCAGATTAAACAGCTCAAGGGACACCATGGGTGAAGATATATCTGGCACCTACTTCCAGTTACTCCTAACACACACTTCCAAGTTCTCTTCACTGGCTGAAGCAAGAGCCTCACAGCAGAGACCAGTGCCAGAGGATGGAAGAAATCCAGGTACGTGCTTCTATTTGTCACTCCCCTCCTTAACTCTGAATCTCCTGCATTCCTGCCATTCCTCCCTTCTCGTAATTTCCTTCATTCTCTCTCCCTCTTCTTTTCATTATTCTTCCATGCCCTTTTTATGTACTTATTGGTTTAAAATATTATAGTAACCTTCATCTCAGCATTGCCAGTGTTTCACCAATACTAATGAAGATTTAATAAAGTAAGGGGAATCTGCAGGACAGAATTTGAATTTTACTATCACTTTGCAACAGTGGGGCATGAGCCAGGATCTGTCTCCTCATGAATCTCTTCACAAAGCTAGTCAACACAAAATTTAAATAAGGGGAATATTTAACATGAATAAAAATCTCCCTTAGATTCTTCAGGGAGCTGATGTTCAGGAAGGATTGTGTTTTGAAAGATTATGTGAAACTGAAGTGCTGTCTAGCTTGTCATAGGGTCCCTCATAAATGTCATTCTTACAAAAGAAAAGAGTTTAAACTCAGTGGCCTGACCAGACTAACTCCAGTGACAGCAACATACGTCCTAATTTTTTTCTATATTACTTGGTTAATTTACTGTTTTCTTATTGTATGCTGGTGAACCACTGGGATAGTGGGTTTATCAGATTTCAGTAGTTTAGTGCTTATTCACAAAGCTTTCAAGATGACAGTGCATCAGAAAGGTGGTGATAAGGTAAAGCAGCGGTGGCTTGATCCTAGTATCCGCCCATTTTCAGCCTGAGCTGGGTCATTCCAGCCCACTGCTGGAAAACATTTCCATCCCCTGGAGTAGGGGACAGAAAACTGCAGAAGGCCTGGCGCCCCTACCAATGCTTTTGGAAAGAATATAGAAAATAAAAGCAATAAAGGAAATCCAAATAGACAGTCAGTAAGTAGCAAGAATTAGAGGAGACATTTGTGTTCACAGAATTCTACAACCTAGCCCAGATCCAAAGCTCAGTGAAATCAATGAGTTTCTGTCAGGCATAAAAGAGATTATAGCTGTTGCCTAGTTATCTAAAACAAGTTTTATTATTATCCTTGTAACTGATGCACTTTAGAAACTTTTATGGGTCCTGCTTGTCAAGGTTTCCCTCTGTGATATATTCCCAGGATGCTTTCACCAATGCAAGAACTTTTATTACTAAGTCAAAAAACTATAAGGAAAGAGTGCCTGAAAAATATGATTGTAAAGGAATCAGAGCATTTCAACTTTATTGTCAATATATTGATTATTATAAAACATTTTTGAAGTATTCTACTTCTTTCTGAGTCCTGATTTGCAGCTAATAATGTCCATAAACTCTGGCTTCCATGTGACTGCCTTGCAGTTAAACTAGCATAGACTTATTTTCACTTTCTAACAGTAATCTTTAATTTGATTATTAAGATAGTAATTACAATTATTTTATAAAAGTCACTTCCAAAAATGCTGTTAGATCACATATTTTTCAGGGGTGATTCACACAGGCAGGAAGAGATACTGATGCCACCACGTGAAAGGAACAGAACAAATAAAAAATGACCTTTGAAAATTCCTGTGGGCTTGAGGAATGCAGCCAAGACCCTCTTCCATTGCTGATGGCTGTACACTTTATCAATATCAGGTTCTCCACATTATCAAATTCTCAGTGTAGAGAGGAATTTAAATACTTTGCAAGGCTTCTCCCAGCTCTAGGGTGAACATACACCAGACTGGCCAGGACAATCCTGGATTTCGGAGGCTATCTCAGTGTCTCAGCTGTTGGAGAAAACTGAAGCAAAAGTCCTGGACTGGGGCAAACCAGCTCACACGTGCTCAACTGCTGACTGACTCTACTGTTCAAGTGACTCCTGGCTTGTAGCCTGGTGGAGTCCAGACCAGGGAGCAGCCACCGCCGCATGGAGCCCAGATGAGGACAAGGCTTCCCCTGGAGGGAGCTTGGGGGAAGACAACTTGGACCCCTGCCCCCAGGGGAGTGGGACTCCCTCCCCACCTTCCCATTTGGCTGTGTTGGGGTTGGGGCGGGGAAGGGGAGGGGCAGCTCTGGGCTCTACTCATGATTCAATTGTGTATCTAACAGATGACCTTAGTCTCATGTGCATCTCTGTTGGTAATTGTTAGGATGACCCATGCCTCTACAATGGCTTTTTGTATAGACCATGATCTTCCAGAAACATACCGTACCAAGTTGTACATTGCCACATGTAACAGGGCACTGGAGTGTGCCTGTTCCTTTAAGAAAGCAAGCAGCTAGAAAGGCAGCTTGCGGGTGGTGAAGGGAGTTAATTAGGGACTCCACCAGTAGCAGGCCAGGCTGGAGATATATCAGCCCGGCCTGAGTCAGGAAGTTCAGTCTTGAGAGCCATGAAGCGCAGAGCACCTGGCAGCAGAGTTCCTGAACTCACTGTGGAACAGAGCAACTCTGCATGCCTGGGAACAAACGAAGGTACTGGAGTCAGAGCGGGCCTTGTTATATGAGCAGGTGGCCTTGGTTTTATACTACAACTCAGAGCAGGTTTGAGTGCCTGCCAGGGGGTGCAAGTGTTTGTTTTTAAGTTGCACCAGTGGTTTAGCTTTGAGCCCTGCAAGGGAAGGCCCACAAGGCCTACTCAGAGTGCTGGTAGCCCAAGAGTGCTTGAGAGTAGGGTCCAGTAGGGAGTGCATGAGCTCAGAAGGTTGGGATCAGAAGATCCATGAGACCAGGACCCAGAGAGGGGCTGGGATGTGATCAGAGGATCCAGGAGTACAAAGCAGGGCTGAGAGAGAGTGAGAGTGAGACTGAAGAAGGTCTAAAGAGAGGGAGTGTCTGAGCATGGGACCAAGAGGTCCAGGAACCAGGGATTGACTGAAAGTTGGACTAGAGGGTCCATGAGCTCAGAGAAGGGATGGGAATCAGACTAGAGGGTCCATGAACCCAGAGAGAGGGGACTGCATGTAGGCCAGAGGTCCAAGAATCCAGAGAGCAGCTTTGTGTGGGACCAGAGGTTCTGAGGGCCCCGGCAGGGGAAGGAACGTGAGACCAGAGAACCTGAGAGCCCAGAAAGTGGCTGCATGTAGGGCCTGAGGGGCATGGAGCCTGGAGAGGGGCTAAGTATAACAAACATCAGGTGACATCACTGAACAATAACACTTGTGAGGCATGGGATGTGGTGCAGATCAGAATGGAGGCCTTAAGGCTACAAGTGTCTTGCAGAGGCATAAATGGCCCAAGAGGACATATTTAGCTGGAGGGCAGAGCGATGACTAAGGGGGTCCAAGAGTAGCTCAGTGGTGGTTTGTATGGACTTAGGCTCACTCTAAAGCCCACGGGCAGCTTCTCTTATATTAACTTTCTAATAAGAAGAAGGCATAGCAGACAAGTGATTAATGGGGCACTACACTGGAGCCTGAGCCAGGCAGGGGCTGCATGGATACCACTGTGGCCTGAACCTGCTGCGCCACATTTGTGCCTAAACCTGGGAAGACATCTGTACTCAAATACACAGCAGTGTGCATGAGGTTTCATTTTGCCATGATATATGTACGCTTGAAAAAACAGCTGAAGTTTCTCAGTAACAGCAATAAGATGTGCAGTGTACTGTAGCTCTCATCCACTGTCACTCATTAGCATTTGCATGTCAGCTGAATTTGACACACTGCTCAGAATGGTTCTCAGATTAAGTATCATCTTTGAACATCACAAATCCATTTGATAAGAGAAGTCAGAAAGTCTAATCAGGTCTTCAGAATACTGTAAAATTAAAGAGCAAATTACCTGGAAGGGAAATATCAGTGCCAAATAGTGGTTATACTAGTTGTATTGAGAACTAAATAGCATGTTTAGTGCTGGACAAAAAGGAACATGCAGGTCTGTCCTAAGGTGCTTAGAGGATAAGACTATGTGTAGATGTTCACGGGAGTTAGGGGAAGGTTAGTTTGCATTAACAATGGCCCCCCAGTCTAACTTAGTTCACCCAGATGCAGATCTTACACTTAGACCTGGTCTCAGTGCTTGGAAATCGATCTAAACTGATAACAGTACAGAAGTTCCATGCAGATAGACCAGACTAGAAGTGGCAGAACCTAGTCTAAGAGACCTGGATCAATGTACACTCAAACTTAATCTAAGTTAGAGGGATAAATCAAGCTTCAGTACAGTTACTTGCAGTCCCAGGGCTGGGAAAGCACAGCTACTGGCCCGTCCCAAGGCTGTAATTTTCCTGTCCAACCACCTGGGCTATTTTTAGTGCCCCCTAGAGCGCCACATCCTGTAAGCAGCTGTGGATGCCGGTTTTATCAAGAGTCAAGGAAGTAATGGGGTGTAGGGTCAGTGGGGAGGAGGTTTGGGGGGGCTAAAAATAGCCCCTTGTCTCCCCCAAGCTTCAGCACTCAACCCTAAATGATGAAGTTATGGTAAAAATCCAAGCAGCGGTACAGACACCACTTCTAAAGGTTTGGGGGTTTTGTTTTGTTGTGTTTTGTTTTGTTTTTAAAGGACAAATCTCTTCCTTTGATGTGTGGCCACACAGGGGTTTTTTTCTCACCCTGACAGCAGTTCCAGTATGGCCACACCTCCCTCATTTTACAAGTACACTTCAAAAATCATGAATTATACCAGTGAAGACACCCTGTGATCTTTCTCAGTGGCCTCCCTGAAGCATGTCAGAAATGAAGGGCCTGAAAGAGGCTGCAGGGGGATGACCCAGAGCAGCCTCACTGATGTATACCCAGGCTTGAAGCACATGTGTAAGTTCAAATAGGCAGTACATGTTTGGTGCCAGCCCAGCTGGAACATGCCATTGCAGCAGTGTGGACATACCTATAGAGGTTTTGCGGAAGAAATTGGTTTCAGTGAAAGAGTTGTGTTTAGTGCTTGAACTCCAAGTAGAAAACAGTGTTCCTGCAGCAAAGAGAGGATACAAACCTATATGCTACTGTTAAAGTGATTTATTATCTGTATTAACACAGGACTAAGTAGTGCCCAATCTCATGAATTTATACCTCACTATTCAAGGTACTGTCCAAACACAGAACAAAACAAATGCTTTTTACCATCAAGAACTTCTAATTTAAGTCTAAGGTGAGAGACAGCACATGGATACAGACCATTCGGGGAGCAAATGCTGCACAAGAAAGAGGATACTGTTCAAAGCATCAGAGGCAGCACAGGAGAAAACATAAATATGAATAGGGAGAAGAATGCAAAGGGAAGTTGAGCTGTGAGACACTGGCAGTGCTAAAGGAATGGGAGGGAAGGGAAGGGATGGAAAGGAAAGCAGAGATGTAGACAGGACCAGAGCTTCACAGTCTTATAAAATGGATGTGGAAGGCAAGTGATAATTATGCTTGATATTTATAAAGCATTTGACAGATTCAAAGTGCTTTAAGAATACTAGCTACTGAATATTAGTTCATGGAGGAATTTGAAAGAGCAAAGATGCTGCCAGAAGAACACTTTTTCAAGAACATTTTGGATGGGCTGCTGTGAAGGATGAAGCAATTAAGCAGAAGGCTAACGTTAAAAGATTTTGTTTTTCCAGTGTTTAACGTGATCCCTGGAAAAATCTCTGCCATTCAAATTGATTCCAAGAAGTCACAGCAGCTGGAAGAGAGTGTATTGCGCAAAAAAAGGGGGAATAGATAGAGAGAAGGTGGAAACAGAAACAGGCAAAATAGTGATGGAGAACGAGAAAAAATGATTTAGGCAGGGAAGGACAATGAAATGTAGGGGCAACCAAAAGGAGTGATGCCAAAATATCTGCAGGCCAGCACAGGAACTTGGCAGCAGAAAGATGCACTGACATATGGGAGAGTCTGGACTGGGGTAACCACTTCATTGTCTCTTTCACTGGCCAGAGCACAGCAGCTCTGGACGTGGCCCATAACGCAGCTGCTTTTAGCTCTTCATTACCATCCTCCTGAATTTTATTGAGCATATACAAAGTTATTAGCCCTGCAGTATTTTCTCCCGAATAAAAATCTACCTTTCGTGAGGTATAGTCCTGGACTTTCACCACACTAGGCCTCAAATCACTTGTGGGGCTGGTTTAGTTGGCCAAAAAACCTTGCTTACTGTGCTCTGCCTTTTTGCCTTCAGGCACAGCATGACTCTATCTCCTTCTTCAATCTCCACAGATTATTTTTATTGTTGCAAGGAAATATGGGCTTTACTGACTCCAGTATAGCTCAGGCTCAAGCAGTTGGGAAGCTTCTTAGGAGAACTGCTTGCTTCTGGAAGGGGAGAGGGAGTGAAACCAAAGGTGGATGCATACACTGGGTGTACCAATGTTTCAGAGCACACAAATTAAAACCAAAGTTTTTCAAAATACAAAGTGCCATACAATGAGTGCTTGGCATATGACAGCCATATTTTCAGCCCAGTAAAAAGAAATAAGCTAAAGGAACTGACAAGTGTCAGAGCTCTTGTGTTGTCCCAGCCAATTAGTAGGTTTTGGCATCCTACAAGGAGATAACAATTCTTAGGGCATATCTACACTGCCTCTAGGCCAAGTTAGGGAACCCCAGAGTAAAGCAGACTATAACCTGCTCCATCTTCACTAACCCTCAAAATGGATAGCTGCTTCAGGATGGTGCTGGGCACTCACCAACACCCCGCCCAAGACAGAGAGCTTATTGGTGCAAACTGCAAACCCAGCAGTGCTGCAAGACCACTACAATATTTCCATTTCAGGGTTTGGCACATGCAGACATAGCATGTTATGCTTGATTGTAGCAGTCCTTAGCACAGTTCAGACATGTACCAACTCAGTCTGGCCGGTGCAGCCCACTGACTCTAACCTGCATGTAGGGGAGGGACTTGCTCTTTGAGAAGTGAGATACAGAACAGTGGTCTCTGCAGGAAAACCCAAGGAACATCTAAATATGAAGGAAAACTTAGGTTAAGTTTTGCATTTCTGTGTTACCAGGAAAACCATATGACATCTACAGTTCTGTTCCTCTGACTTACACTGACTAAAAGCAAAATGGCAAGCATAAGTCATTTCAGGACACCCCGTCAGACAGATATTCACACTAAAGTCAGCCTTTTTCCACCCATGATGACACCTGTTTTTCTGGAAGCAAAATGTCCATTATAATGAGAGGAACAAACACTTCTAAGGCAACTGATTGCTGAAATCAGAAACTTTTACAAGTAGCAGCTTACTTCAGAAATCAGAAACACCAGCCACGGAATATCACTGACATGCACCCAAATAATCTCATTAGGACTATATCCTAGCTTGGGGATGGGCTAAATAACCTAATTTAACATGTAGGTTTTTTTGTACATCTGTACTTGTTACACTTAATTAAGCTATTGAAAATGCTTTAAGTTATAGCTAAAGGGAAGACCTCTGCTATAGACAGTGATCTCTGTTACATGGGAATAAGATCCTACTCTACCTCTGAGACTGCGCTAATTGGCTTCTAGGTTATCCAAATTAGTAAACACAATTCTGGTTTACCTTTGGAAGTAGCCACAACAAAACTAAGATGTGTAGATCCACCTCTATTTTGGCCTTAAATATCCAGTATGATTACATTTGCTCTACTGTGAATGCCCAGAAGCAATTTGGGATGGCCACCTAGAATGTGTGCTCCCATCTAAGCTCTGTGCAATCCAGTTCCATCTGGGAACTGCATGACATCTCCTCAGATGGAGAAAAACTATGCAAAGCAACTGTTTGACACTCCTTGGAAGAGGATAAGGTGCTAACCACCATTTGTGAAATAGTGTACTCATTGGGACGCTTGTTATGAAAAGCTTATTTAAAGCAAACTGCATAAAAAATACTGAAAACAGCTCAGAACACAGTGCTTCAAGGAGTGTCAGACTCCCTCTTGTATTCTGTTTATCTTGCATCTGTCTCTACCCAGTGTCCCAGACAGAGGATCTCCTATAATCTTGAGAAGCCCAAGATCGGATGGTCAGGCACTTTGCTAAGAAGTAGGAAATGTGGGTTCAGATCTGCCTAATTTCTACAGGGTGGACTTTTCACAAGTTAATAATGCAATAGGTAACTTGACTGAATATTTACTCCAAATGGATTTCATGACTTTGTTCCTCTACCTGGCTTTCAGTTGTATACTATATCCTTGTCACTTGCCAAACCAGCTTCCTCTGTCTATTCTGCAGCAAAAATGCAAAATGTTAGATCTGACAATGGAGTTATTAAATATTTTCAGCAATTAATTTAAAATGATAAGATTAGTGTTTCTTTTCAGTATGGCTATATTAAACCTCAGCCTCCAAAAGAAACTGTAACAGTAGACACAAAACTCCTTTGAGGGTGTTTCTATAGTTATTTCAGTGTTTCTGTAAAGTAAATTCATTCTGGGTTCAGGAACTCTAGAAATTACTTTAGGTTATGATTATGCCTAAAACTGTAGAAAACTGATACTTGAGTTTTTAACTATATTCTCCCCCCCTATGCTATCTTGATGTCATAGCTGATGTCAGATGATCGACTGCCAAACACACTTCCTGAGTCTGTTATATAAGACAATGCAGTATGTTCAACAGGACTGGTAGAAACTTTCATCAGTTTTATGGATGAAAAATGGCTTTCTGAACAATGCAGTAAATTTGATGAACAAAATCGCCACCCACACACACACCTCTTTTTCTTTAATTTCTGCAAAATTCTCTTATTACCTTTTAATAGTTAGAATGCCTAAGTATAATTGTGACAGTCATGCTCACACAATGAGGCCCCTGGAAGATGTTCATATAATCAAATGATTTGGACCACAGATATTTTATGTCTGATCCCAAAAAATGAACATACTATGATACTGTGTCTGATTTTTGAGATCGGGCATAAAATTCTTGTGATCTGAGTTGTGCTGGCCCAGGGAGCCTGGAGGCCTGTGCAAACAGGGAAGTATTCAATTCAGATTCAGATTCAGATTTGGCTGATTCAAAGGACAGTGATTCTATTTCAAGGTTTGGATCGCTGTCCT
The DNA here is from genome assembly GCF_052110815.1 of Crocodylus siamensis. Taxonomy (NCBI): domain Eukaryota; kingdom Metazoa; phylum Chordata; order Crocodylia; family Crocodylidae; genus Crocodylus; species Crocodylus siamensis. The sequence goes on along the minus strand of NC_143404.1, from coordinate 30,701,130 downwards.
GAACTGATTCAGCTGAATCAACTTTGGAAGATTTGGTGCTGATTTGGAGAGATTTGGTAATTCAGATTGGCCAGGGAGAGGCAGGCATAGCTGGGTGACTGCAGGTTCTCTTGTGGTTCCTTCATCTGTGCCTGCCTCTCCCCACGTGAGGGGAGCCATGGGAGAAGACTCCATGGCTGCCCTTCCCGGCCCCATCCCCCGCCTGGCCCCAACCTAACTCTGGCACTTAAAAAAAAAAAAGTCCTGCACTCACAGATTGGGACCCCTGGATGCTCATGGTAGAGCCCCCCCCATGCAGAAGGGGCAGTGGGGGACAGCAGGGATTTCCCCCCACACCTGGCACCCACGTGGCAGCTGCCCTATGGCTAGGTTGCAGTGCGGCTTAGGAGGGCACTGAGCAGTGTCTGAGAGCTGGGGCCTCTGGGGCTGAGTGATGCCAGGCTCCGGCAACATTGAGCTGCCCCAGCTGCCAGGCAGTGTGTGGTGCCCTGCCAACATGTGCTGCACCCGTGCCATGGGACAGCTGTCATGCAGGCGCCGGGGGGTGGGGGGGCGATCCCCACTGCTCCCCACTGTGTCTGGGGGGGGTGCTCTGCCATAAGCCCTCATTAGCTTCAATTCCTGCTGCCAGAGCTGGTGAGTGCAGGGCTTTTTTTTAAAAGAGACTGGCACCAAGCAGGGGATGGGGCCGGGCAGGACAGCCATGAGGGCTTCTCCTGCAGCTCCTCTGGCTGTGCCTGCCTCTGCCCCGGCAGGAAGAGCCATGGAGGCAATGCCCTGCTGCCACTTGCTCCAATCCTCCTGGAGTGAGCTGTGCCTGCTTCCTGCCTCCCCCCGCTCCAGCTGGGCAAGTGGCAGCAGGGCAGAGCCCTGGCTCCCAGTGCTGCCGCGCCCATATCCCATGCCCCACTCCCCACATGCTGCCCTTCCCAAGTAACGCGCCCCCTGCCCTGGCTGGGCAGCTTGTCCCAGCCCCAATCCCTGCCTCCCCCATGTCCCTTCCTTCCCCCCCTCCCCCACCTCCAACAGACTTACCAGCTGGCAGCACCTCTCAGCTGCCTGTTTAGTCTATGACTGAATCTCCAAATCAGCCAACTGTTTTCCAAAGAATTTCTGAATTAATTTGGATGCTTCAAATAGATTTCAACATTTTACTTGGTCTCCTGATTCGATTCGGATTCAGTTCCCGAATTGAGCCGAATCTCCTCTGAATTGAATCACCTACTGAAGCTTCACACAGCCCTACTTGGCATCAGGGCTCAGTCCCCAGTGAAGGACTCCCTGCTTCCCAGCAACTTGAAAGACAAGCCATATAACCCAGTATGGGTGAACCATTTGGCATCTGCAAAAAAGGCTTTTAAAATCTCCCAGGGTGCCATGAGTCTGACATTGGAGAATCTCTCTCCAGTGCTGGGCTCATGTCACCCCAGGACCATAACAAAGTAGCCATGAAGCATCTTAAATATCTTCCACGTGTGGCTGTTTGGCATTTATTGTGCAATTAACACTTTAATGAAAAAATGCATTTAAAAGTATGCTAGGGCTTAAGGATCATATTCTTATTTTTAAAGGCAACTCTTGTGCTCATGAAGTCAGTTTGAATTTCTGCACCTTAGAAATTCAAACCCATATTTCCTGCCTATACGGAGTGTTGTAGGGCAAGATGCTCTCAATTTCTCCTGATGATGTTTCAATTTTTATTGACTGCCTGAATATTCATGGGTTAAAGAACTGGAGCTCACAGGTCCCACCTTATAGGTCAGTGGCCCCAAACACTAGACTATAAAGTAATTCATTTTCTGTGTCTCACTCAATGAATAACTACTTTATATATAACAAAAACAAGAGAGACAGGACTGCTCAGCTCAGAATATCCTGTAACTTGGCTATAAATTCAAGGTCAGTTCTCTGCCTGACTCAGAGATGAACCAAAATTAGGGATTCTCTCAGGTTTTCATAGAGTTCATTCACAGTATCTGATGAAGACAGCTATATCCTACAAAAGTTAAAACCTCTCTGAATGAGTTAGTCTATAAGGTACCACCTTGCCCTGCCTTCTGCTTAACTTCAGAATAACCTCTCTCAATCACAGTGAACTGGAGACATTTGTGTGGCTAGTTTGAGCTGAAGTCCATGCTACAATATAATTACAGTACTGCTATTGTTATTTCATTGATTTCATAGATATTAGGGCTCAAAGGGGCCTCAGAAGATCATCGAGTCCAGCCACTCACCCGAAGGGCAGGAAGTCAGCTGGGGTCATAGGATCCCGGCAAGATAAGCATCCAATTTATTTTTGAAGGTGTTCAATGTGGGTGCTTGAACCACCTCCGATGGCAGGCTGTTCCAGACCTTGGGGGCTCGGACAGTAAAGAAATTCTTCTTTATGTCCAGCCTGAAACGGTCTTGCAGTAGTTTATAACCATTCGACCTTGTCATCCCTTGGGGTGCTCTGGTGAACAACCGTTCCCCCAGAAACTGGTGGTCACCCCTGATAAACTTATAGGTGGCCATCAAATCACCCCTGAGCCTGCGCTCTTCCAGGCTAAAGAGCCCCATGGCTCTCAGCCTGTCATCGTAAGGTCTGTTATCTGAGACAGCTAGATAAAAGTTATCTCAGGAATGCATACAGATGCTGTCATCACACCTCAGGCTGATCTTTAAGTAACTCCATTCTTCCTATCTCCAGCAAAGTATTAGAAGGAAATTACAGGAGTAGAGACTAGGGTTGGCAAGCCGGTCAATTGACTGCATATTTTGTGACTGATCAAAGTTTATAACAATGTTACAAAAAAACCCTACTTTTTGGTAGTATTCTTGTCAGAAAAATGACTTTTTATTGTTTTTTGACATATTTCTTAATGGAAAATCTGTCTTTTCTGTATATTATTTGAAGCCATTGGCTTTTTCTTTTTCTTTCCAATTTTTGACGATATTTGAAGGGTTAGTTGACTGAGTTTTATTTACCCAGTCAAATACCTAACCCTATTGGAAACTAAATTAGTACTGGCCACCTAGAGAAGCAAAAGCCCTTAAATTATTCAATTCAGCTGTACTTTAATTTTCTCTATGACTGCAACATCACAGCATAAAATTATTAGACTAAACAGAATTGCTAGAAAGTCAACAGAGAGAACTGCTCCCGCAATACTGCTATCCTAAGCTTCAAAAATCATGACTCAGGCCTTGTCAATTTTGAGATATTCTCAAATTATTAAAGTTCCTGCTTGCAAAATTTTCTCACTAAACGGGATGGGTAGGAAATTATTTTTTCAGATACGAAACAGCTATTTTCATGCATATATGTACGGCTGAAGTTTTTATATATATATATATAAAAGAAAGTTGGTGCTTACAGAATAAACCAAGTATTGCCAGATTGTGAGAGAATTTCAAGTGGACAGTATTAAATACATTCACATTACAAAGCAAGAAAATACCTTGGACTAGATTTTCAATTACTATGCTTGCTAAGTATTGAATTTGGACCGTAAACTGAAATTTTGCAAAAGTAAAGGAACAGATTAGTTTTAACGTACAAGGTAAGCACCAGATGCAATTAAAAATACTGAAGTCCTGTTTCTTTGTATGAATAGCTATACCAAAATATTATTGCATTCACTTTCCACAGGCAACTATATGCTTGTATTTATAGCTCTCTTCACTGCAGCATCTGGGTAGGATTTGCATTCAAAATTATGCATAGATGCTTCTCCACTTCTAATATGTGTCCATTGAACATTATGTTATTCTGGGCATAACTGACAGAATCAGTAGATTTTTTTTAAGGCAGACACAAATAGCCAGTTAGTTAAATAGTGACTTTTGAGCAATCATGTTAATTATACATGGTCAACACTGCAAATCAGACCTTTGCCCAGTATGCCAGAAAAAACACCATACGGAGAGCAGAATCCATGGAATGAAGATACCTACAAAACTTTCTCGGAGCAAAGGAATATGAGAGCGTACTCCCAGAATAAGTCCCAAAGCTGAATCACACCAAAGGACCTTTTAGCAGAAGTATCTGAAAGCAAATAACCAGAATGGCAGCTCTGTTAGCTACCCCTCTTCTTGTCCTCACTATGAGGAACTGGATTGTATTTTTGCAAAGGACACCACCACTGAAGCCAGGAATGATGTGGTACATAGATATCTATGAAGCAGCCCTTACAACAAAGCAAGCAGCCAAAGGAGCATAGCCAGCACCTATATGCTCACTACCAGCTTTCTTAGCACCCCCCCACCTCCTTCCCCACATGTGCCTGGGAGTCTGACCAAGAGACTTGTGAAGGAACTCAAGAAGTGAAAGAACTTGGAAGATTTGGAGAAACCACATCCTAGAGCTGCTGTGGTGGAGAAGCTCCACTAGTCACCAGCCTGAAAATGCTGTGTGGCAGGAAGTTGCACTGATACTATGCATTATACTATGATACAACTTCAAAGATGGAGTTAAACAATTTTTTTTCCTGGTACCAATTCTTTACTGTTATGGTTGTCAGACCTAGAAGCTCCTCTTCTGCTGGAGCCTTCCATTGGGCTCAAAATATCATCGATGATAGAAACTTAAAGTGTTAAATTGTATTTGCCTGAAGTCTCAGTACCAAAACCATCAGTCAAACGTAAAAGACTACTGTATTCTCCAATCTGATATGCATTCTCTTCACTTTCCCTCCCCTTAGTCTACCTATCAGTGTCCTTTCAGCCTTCCCCATTCAAGATGTTAACAGCATGAGGGTTAAACATTGAATATATTGCAGAATCGGCATTTACTGTAGCAACAGATATGGAAAGAAAAATCAATATTAGCTCAAAGTTTCATTTAGCTTTACTCATAAATTTGTGATTTCCTCAGGTATATTCTCTGAACGAGGCTATAGAGACATTCATAAAAGCATTAAGATTCTAAAGCATTATAAGTATTTGATTTTAGAAGGCTAACTGCAGAATTCCATTAATTTTGCAGTGTACTTTATGATCTGTGTCATAAAGGAAGACTTAAGACAAAGATGACGTCCTGTTTTAGCATATCCAGAGCACTACACCTTTTTTACCATGTAGCTAATGTTTCCCTTCCACTTCCACATATTAATTCTTAATAGGAGCAAACAGAAACAAATTTCCTTTTACAAAATACTCTCATTACCCACAGCTACCCCATTGGCTGTTTCCTTGGGCACCTGAAGTATTTTGCAGAGGCATCCCATAATATTCAGAAAGTGTCTCAACCTCCTTCTGTGACCCATTTCAAAAGGAAATGCGACCTGCCTTTTCTGTCTTCCAAAGGCTGTCTCTACTGATTTTTCCCCCCAGCTAGAAGTTGAAAGTTAAATCACATTCTTCTCTTGTCTGAGAATCCAGCAAAAAATTCCATAAACCAGGGAGCAGAGAGTGAGCTGGGACTTTCAAAATGCCAATAAGAATCTGTCTTTCCACACTGGCCCAGGTTATAAATATTGCCTTGCTGATTTTATTAAGCAGGCCTGAGAAGACTGGCAAGGCCCATGATCTCATACCAGCACCAGTGAAACTTCTAAATAACCTACTAGGATTTTCATCTCCATAGAGAATTTTTGCAGGTAAACTGCACAACTCAGAAGACTGGATTAAGTGGCCCAAATGGCTTCTTCCAGTACTATGTTCCTATGTGTGCTTCTAAGAACCCTGGCAGATGTTATATTTAAGACACCATTAATCAGGTAATCACATCTTAAACAGTAACTCTGGAAAAGATCCATCATGGTCCCAATCTTCAAGACAGGAAGGAAGTAAGATCCAGGGAATTACAGGCCAGATCCTGGAGAAAATCATCAAAGGTTCCATCAGCAATAGTATAATGGAAGACAACTTTCTGAGTTACAGCCAACATGGCTTTGTTGCTGGACCGTCTTACTTGTCCAATCTCACCTCTTTCTATGACCAGGTGTCGCACTGCCTGGACAAGGGAGATGAGGTTGATGTCATATATCTGTATTTCAAGAAAGCCTTTGACTTGGTCTCCCATGATGTCCTCATGGTTAAGCTGGGGAACTGTGGCCTTGACCATCCCATGGTCCGAAGGCTGGGGAACTGGCTCCGGGATTGGACCCAAAGAGTATTAGTGGATGGAAGCACATCAACATGGTGCAAGGTGACTAGTGGTGTCCCTCAGGACTCAGTACTCAGACCAGTACTCCTCAATATCTCCATTAATGATCTGGATTCGGGCATCGTATACGAACTGGTAAAGTTCGCAGACAACACTGAACTGTGAGGAGAGGCAGTCACACTGGAGGATAGGCTGGGGATACAGGCCGACCTGGGCATGCTCACAAGGTGGGCAGACCAAAACCTGACGGCATTCAATATAGAGAACTCCAGGGTGCTCCATCTTGGGAGGAAAAAGCAGCATCATACTTATAGGTTTGGCAGTGCTATGCTCACTAGCAGTACAACTGAAAGACTTGGGGGTCCTGATTGACCATAAGATGAATATGAACCATCAGTGGGATGCCATAGCTGGCAAAACAAACCATACCCTGGCATGCATCCACCAATGCATTTCAAGCAAAACCAGGTACATCATCCTCCCACTTCACTCGGCCTCAGTGAGGCCACAGCTGGAATACTGTGTCCAGTTCTGCCCGCCCTGCTTCAAGAGGAAGGTGGATAAGCTTGACCAAGTCCAAAGGAGAACCACGCACATGATCAAAGGCTAAGAAAGCAAGCCTTATGAGGAGAGGCTAATGGACATGGGACTTTTCAGCCTGGAGAAGAGAAGGCTCACAGGGCAACTTGGTGGCAGCCTATAAGTATGTAAGGGGAGTGCACCAAGATCTGGGAATACAGTTGTTCCCCAGGGCTTCCCAAGAGATAACTAGGTCTAACAGCCACAAACATCTGGAAGGACAATTTAGACTGAACATAGGAAAAACTTCTTTACAGTCCGAGTGTCAAGGATCTGGAACAGAGTCCCCCCCAGAGGCAGTACAAGCACCTACTATGGACTCTTTCAAAAAACATTTGGAAGATTATCTTGCTGGGAACATTTGACCCCAACAGACTTCCTGCCTAAGGCAGGGGGGCTGGACTCTATGATCTCACGAGGCTTCTTCCAGCCCTGAATGTCTATGAATCTATGAAACTCAGACACATGTACATGTAGTTAAGGTGTGATAAAATGAGGACTATGCCACAAGGTTATTACACAAAATGTCTTAGGAAGGTTCTCAGCACACCTTAAATTAAATTTGTGGCTCACGCCCGTCAGCTGATTGGCACTCCCAGGCTTGGGAGTGCATTGGAGTTTTGAAGGGGTCCCAGGCACTTCCAGGGCTGGTAGCGCCTGTCAGCTGATAGGTGTTCACAGCCACAGTAGTGCAACAGAGCCCTTCATTCCAGCGTGTTTCTGTGGCTGGCAGCACCAGTCAGCTGATCAGGTGCTGGCCATATGTTCAGTTTAAGACACGATGGGAACCAAGCCCTGGAGTGCATCGGAGCCCTTTGCACAGGTACGTTTCTAAAGCTGGGAGTACCAATCAAATGACTCACACTCTAAGCTGGGCAGAATGGGCATCTGGCTTGCTAACTGCAATACAGAGCAGTGTGTAGTATGGTAGAAGGCACGACTGTGGAACTGGGGATCAGATCCCATTGTGCTTTTAACTGTATGTCTGCCAGGGACCTAAGTCTTCTGTCAGTTGTAGTTAGGGGGGCAAAGAATAGGAAAGTGAGTTCTTCTTCCAGTAGTCCCAATGCAATATGGGAATCCCATCTATAAAAAACCATTAATGACCACCAGTATCTGGGGGAACATTTGTTCACCAGAGCGCCCCAAGGGATGACGAGGTCGAACGGTCATAAACTACTACAAGACCATTTCAGGCTGGATATAAGGAAGAATTTCTTTACTGTCCGAGCCCCCAAGGTCTGGAACAGCCTGCCATTGGAGGTGGTTCAAGCACCTACATTGAACACCTTCAAAAGCAAAATGGATGCTTATATTGCTGGGATCCTATGACCCCAGCTGACTTCCTGCCCTTCAGGCGGGGGGGCTGGACTCGATGATCTTCCAAGGTCCCTCCCAGCCCTAATGTCTACGAAATCTATGAAATTAATAACCTCTTCTACATGACTAAGCTTTATGCTGTGTGTCACTGAAGCACATTACTCATGACATTGTAAACCTGTATGACAACAGCCCCAGTACTTGTTCAATCAGCAGCAAACTCACTAGCTACTAATGAAAGCGACAAGCCCAAAGACCACAATGTCAGTGAAACACCTACCAATTATTGAAGCAATCACCCAGACTGATGTTCTGGTCCTGCAACTCCAGGATAAACTATGCCTTGATCGCTACGAATTTGTTATCCTGAATTTCTATTGCCATCACTGATCTTCCTAGTTCTGTATTACCATCCTGTCCCACAAGTGACATTAGTAGACTGAGCCCAAATCAGCATTCTATTGAGTAAAGCTGTTCCATTCTTGGGGACTAATTGCTTCATTTATCTTCCTCCTTCATTAGCTATGGCCCTATGATATGACAGCCAAATCCATCTACCCATACTACCACCATGTGCATTACTCTTTCTGTAATGATAACAGACATGATCATGGTGGTTAGCAGTACACCCTTCATGCTGCTTGGCAACAGTTTGAAAATGGCACTAGCAAAACTAAAGGCAGCTAGAAAAGGAATAATAGAAGTTTGCCAGTTTGATGTACCATCCCAGAATTTTTGTAATTTCAAACAGGTATCTTAGAATGCACAATAAAATAAAATAAACCAGAGCATAGATCTAAGCAGCAGAATGATACCCAGTCAGAATATAGCATATGTAATTGACCAAGTGCAGAGCTGTGTGTACACAAATCACTAGCTAGGAAAATGGTGCAAAGATGCACTTTAGTTTGATATAGCAAACAAGCAAGTTCAATGGAACATCCCTGTACAGACACAACATAAGTGACTTGCCTAAGTCTGTTATTAGGTATTGAGCCCAGCTCTTCGGAAACTTGGTTTGGTGCTTTAGACACATACTTGTCTCTCTTCAAGAATCTGGTTCATAGGGAAACGGAACACTTTTCAAAAATATTGCTTTGCGTTCACTCTTAATAGTATGGAAATGCACCCATTCACCAAATTAATACAATTTGTGCATTTTCTTCACAGAAGTACTTCTACATTTAAATATAGGACCATGATCAAAGGCTTGTTATTGGCTCATGGTTTATTCATCCTTTCCTTTAGGAATTAAATTATATTTAAATGTACAGTTCTTTATAGGAAATATTCTCAGATACATAAGGGTATGTACCTGCACTTACATTTTTACACATACATCTTAGGCTAATTAATAACATGTCTAGGGCTGATTATAAGCTGTGCTGAGCATTCCAGGGCATCAAGACCGCTGCTTCCCCGAATTACCTTAGTGTGTACTCAGCTACGTTAAAGTTGTAGGTTCAGATCACATCACCAAAATAAAAACTATTTTATTTTGATCCAGATGGTGTTGGGCAGGAAAATAAGTCTTGTAGATAAATCTTCATCTCTAATAGTTTACACACCAAAATGCTGTTTTGCTGAAAACTAGAACAGTACTCAAACCCAAAATGCAGCTGGGCCCTAAGTTCAGAACCATGTTTGAGCACTCCCAACATTTCTATAGTGTCCTGTATCGGTGTTTTGGTATGGTACTTTGCCTGGAACAAGCATACTCAATCTCACTGAAATCTGCAGCAGAAAGCAGTTTTATATTTGCTGAAAAATTGAAGCTAACAGTTTTGCACAGGTTTCAGAATAAGAAACCAAATTTTTAGAAAATTATAGAACAGAAATTTCTTTAAGAAAACTGCAGCATTTCCATTTAGTAAAAAAAAAAAAATACTGCAGAAGTGTGGGCTGTTCAATTAGACCTAAATAATATAATGCATGGTATTTAAATCCAGCCCTGCCATGTTTTTTCCTTGCCTGTTTCTGAATAATAGAAATAATAATAAAAAGCAATCCAGGAAACAAATTAACTCTATGCCTAGAGGACTTCCTACAGCATATGAACTTTTGAACTGCAGATATTTTAAATTCATCAACAATCAGCACAGACTTAGTAGAAAAGGCAGCCTCAGATTAAAAAGATGCAAATAAAGTAGTGCTAAGTATTATAGGAAACAGCACATCCCCAGAACCTGTCTGATCAGAAAATTTCCCTTTGCCAGATTTCTTTCTTAGAAGGCCATTGTAACCCCATGTACAATCTAGTGATCCATGGTAGAGGTGATTAGAAATGATAGAATAGTTCAGCTGTAATTTCCTCAGTCATGCCAAGTAAATGATTTTGAGTACATTAACCCAATGCTGGAAATAACCGCCTCTGATGTCTTAAACCTTTGGAGATGAATAGTTTGTGAGGATAGTTTCTGGCTGGCTTCTCATCAGGCCATGGAACTACTGTGCATACCAGTTAGATCACTTGCAATTCAAACAGGAATTGAACATTTAGACGCTGATTTTTTTTCTTTTCTTTTTTTAAAGCAGGCACAAATAGCCAGTTAGTTAACTGGTGACTTACAAGCAATCATGTTAATTACACATGGTCAACACTGAAAATCAACCCCCCTGTCAATACACTAGTGAAAACACCATATGGAGAGGGACCCAGTGTTAAAAAGCCAATATCCACATGTGAATATACCTCATGTCCCAGGGGCTCTGGTACCACTGTTTAGGTCAGGTCTAATCCAGTAAACATGAAATTATTACCTCACCTCACAAATGTTGCTGCTATGAAAATTAGTGCAAGAATTCAATTTGAGTAGTTTCATAGTTGGTAGGATCTGAAGGGACCTGAGCAGATCATCAAGTCTGACCCCCTGCCATGGGCAGGAAAGGATGCTGGGGTCAAATGACCCCAGCAAGGTGTCTATCTAGCCTCCTTTTGAAGACCCCCAGAGTAGGAGCAAGCACCACTTCCCTTGGAAGTTGGTTCCAGATCCTAGCCGCTGGGACTGTGAAGTAGCGCCTCCTGATGTCTAGCCTGAACCTACTCTCTGTCAACTTATGGCCATTATGCCTTGTTACACCCAGTAGTGCTCGGGGGAACAGGGACTCTCCCATTGCCTGCTGGTCTCCCTTGGCCAGTTTATATATGGCCATTGGATCCCTTCTTGGCCTTCTCTTGCGGAGGCTGAACAGGTTCAGGTCTCGTGGCCTCTCCTCGTAGGGCCTGCCCTGCTGCCCCCTGAGTAGTAGGACCAGAAAAGAGATTCCTTTCTGCATTGACACCAGTTTCTTGCATCCCTTTTTCTTTTTCGCGTGCTGCTTTTAATTCAGAACATAATACCTGAGTTTCTTGAACTAAAAAGATTAAGATTATATATAGAAGTGCCAGTGCCCTCTACTCAACTATGAAGCTCACCTGCCCAGACAGGAGAAGTTGTAGCTACCCTAAGGGAAAGCTGCCATTTCCCTCAACTACCACACATTGGTTCGCTACATTTTTCAGTGAACAAGCTAACAGTGTAGCCCTAAGACCACTCTGTGCATATCATAAAGATAGGGACCTACCTAATTTGTAGGGGCTGTGCCCTGATTTTGTGGGCATAACATGGGCTGGGCAACCATTTTGTAGGTAAAATGCAACAGGCCCAGCAAACAGCTGATTTGCTGAGGGCCCCCATTGACCCCATCCCTCACTGCTGATTGACTGTGAGGGCTGTCAGTCATTCAGGCCTGCTCCCTGCTGTTGATTGGTGGAGAGGGGCAGGGCCACTTAGCCAGCTGTTGCAGCCAGTCAGTGGTGAGGGGCAGAGATGGCAACTATGGAATGGACAGCTTTCCCTTCTCCCCCCTTCCCCACCCCAATAAGCTGCTGCAGCACTGGATAAATTCCCACCTCCCCCATGGATTTCACAAATTCTGCAAAGCTGCAATTTCGGTAGGTCCTTACATGGAAAGCATAATTTTCTGTACAATAACTGCATGATATAAGTCAGGGTTCTGCCTAGGGTTCCAGGTAATCATCCAAATCTCAAAGGGACAAAGGGTTTATCAATGAACACTTTTTCTAGAACTGGGGGGGGGGGGGACAGTCTGAAAACAGCCTTTGAAATTATGAGTCTAAGTTCAACTCTGAATTGTGGATATCTGATATCCTAGTTGCAACCAAAGCAAGCTGCAAATGCATATGGCTGAAGGCAGCATGTGGTTTACAGTTGGCACATCTACACGTTTATTAATGTGCAGTAGTTACTGTGCATTTAGTGTGGTACTTGCTTAATAAAGTACTAACTGAATATGCAGTAACTACAGATCCTGCACAGTAGCACCGGCACGTTTTTTTGTGATTCTTAGTGTGCAGTAACATAATAACACTGTGCAGTAGCGTATTAGCCAGTTTTTGAGCAGCACACTACTACAGTGTTATTAGGCTGCCATGCAGTGTCTTGTATAGATGTGCCCAGTGTGTAGGCTAAATTTTTCAAAAGCTTCAGTCTGGTTCCTGAAGTTGTGGGTACAAACCTAAATGTCCACATTTTGAGCATACGGTTTCTTACACCCATATTTTTGTGACTGTAAAGTTGACAGGCATGAACATTTATCGCTAAAAGCAATTGACATCTTTTTCTGTATTTTTTTCTCTTAGGAAAGATGACATTATCTTTGTTTCCACTAAGCACCTTTCAGTAGAATTATCCAGGCATTTTTCAGGTTTCCTGGTATAAATGTATCATTACAATCATCTCCTCCATTAGCTGTTTCAATCATAGAAAAAAATGTCCTGTGGCTACATTTTGGCCTTTATGGAGTATAGTTCCATCTGTTTTTTCATGCGTCTATCTGCAGAAACTCAATTTCCAATTAGTTTTTGGGATATGAACTTTTATTGAATGAAAATTGGAGGGGGGGAAGAATAGATAAAAATAAAAGTTTTGATGAGCGTAAGTGTGGGAAAGCTAGGAGAATTTCAGCTGTTACATAAAGTACTGAGGAGCTGAATTTGGTAGATCATGAAAATTCCTGGTAGATATAACAGGTGTTTGTAGGATATGGCTTATTAATGTCTGTTAACAAAGGTCGTCCCTGGGGTGGCCTGGAGTGCCTTTTTGTATTAGAGTTGTTCCTGCTTCACTTTTACTTGCAATAAGTCCCCCTGCCTGTGAGGCAACAGAGCGCAGTTAACATTTCTCAGCAGGGAAAAGTTCACAGAACAACACTGACAGTCTATGATGCTAAGGAACCTGGACATTTGTCCACTATCACATGACCTCTCTCCACTCAGCCATTCATACAAATTTAATAGTGCTTTCTTCAGTTTTACATATATGCAAAACTCCTGTGTTTCCCTTTGACCTTCCTCCTTGCCATCTTTCCCCTGCAATTTTCCTTTGTAAATGTTCATTTCCTTTTGCCAATTTTATTTTCACTGATATGTTCATAACAACTCTAAGAGACACTGATTTTTTTAACTTTTGTCATGATTTATAACTGGGAAAATGTATTGATGATTTTATTATTGACAAATATGCTATTTCAATGAACCCACTAACATAAGACAAGATACAAAACTCCTCAGCAAGGGCAACAGAATAGCAATGTTTGGACATCTTAGCCTAGGCCACTGTTATATGTTAGCTCATCTAAAATGTTTCTTATAGCGAAGAGAAAACCTGGACTTTGGTGTGGAGTATCTTCCTCTACACCACAGCAGGCACATCTACATGTGAAATTAATGCTCTTTAGGCCTACTGCACAGTAAATTACTGTGCAATAAATCAGCCTTGGGAACACATCTACATATGCACCCTGTTGGGAGCAGATTTGCTCCTTGTAAGATTAAGCAGATTCAGCGTTGATCCTGCTCTGCTCTGACCTCCTGAAGGAGCCATAGGGAGCTGTAGCATTCAATTGCAGCTGCCTAGATGAGGGGTGGGCAAAATGCAGCCCGGGGGCTGGATGCGGCCTGCCAGGCCATTCTATCCAGACCACAGGGCCCCTAAAAATTTAGAAAATTAATATTTATCTGGCGTGGGCTGCCTGTTATGAGGGCCTCAATGGTTTGCCAAAACGCAATAAGCGGCCCTCTGCCCAAAATAATTGCCCGCCCCTGGCCTAGGTGCTTTGGGCAGATTCAATCTGGCAAGGGATGCTGTCCCAGGAGCCTGTGGCATTTGCACAATGGATGCTTCCCACTGTCTCCCCTGCAGCAGTGGTGGAGAGGGCACCATGTCTTCACGGCATCCATGGACAACATCCCTCCCCACCCCCTGCAGTAGGGCACCTGGGATGCTGCCTGTGAACCTCAGGCCCACAGCGCACCATAAGTCCACACATGCACTAGACAGTTTCCAATCAAGAATCTTTATTTCCCTCCAACACAACACACTTCCTCCCACCCCACCACCCACCAACAACATGCCCCCCAAGCCCCAATGTCCACCACCAATAAAATACCATCTTCTCTATACAACTGCTTACAAAACTGTGGTTGATGCAGTGTCGGGGGGAACCGGTGGGCTGGTGGTGCCCATGGTGTGCAGCCTGGGGAGAGGTAGCTGGCACCCTGGCCACTATGGGTGCAAACAGCACAGCAAAGCTGGCAGCCTGAAGGCTCAGCCAGGGTCTCAGGTGGACACTGTCCAGCCTGCTTACCCTCCTCCTCCTCTATGGGGCCAGACTTAGAGGGGATCATCTTCCACTCAGGGGTCACATGGCAGGCAGGTGAATGGGGAGTGGCAGCCCAGGTGGGCAGGGCAGGGGGCCCGGGCTGCTGCAGCTGCCACTGGACCTCTTCCCAGGTTCACTGAGGAGCTTGGCATGGGGCTGCAGGTGGCAAGCAGGGCTGAAGCTGGGGTGGGGACAGAGGTAGGGCCAGAGCTGAGCCCAGGGCCAGTGGGCAGGTGCCTTTAGGTGGCAGCTAGGGCTGGGGCTGGCAGGTGGGTGGTGGGCAGCTCCCAGGCAGTAGGTGGTGGGCAGCTCTCTGGCAGTAGGTGGGGCTGGGGGTGAAAGCTGGATGGCAGACATGGGTGACTAGTGCCTCCTGAGTCTGGGGGGGACCAGATCACTGACAGGGAGGAGGGTCTCCCAGCGGCCGATCACTGACCAGAAGTGGGGCTTCTCAGTGGCCAATCACAGAGCCATTGGCAAAACTGGAAGTGCAGCTCTGCCACCACTTCCATCTTTGCACCTGGCACTTACAGGGGGTGCATGGCTGATCTCAGGGGCTGCATGGGCATCTGAATGCACCCCCTATGCATCACCAATGGTGGCAGGCAGGATAAAGGAGACTGCCAGGCTGTTGTTGAGCACCAGCAGTCTTCCTACATGGCCCCCACTGCCTGAGCCACCATGCCAGCCTGCCACTCCCGGCATCCACCATTCTTTTTAGGAGGGCAATGTAAATCTCATCAAAGTTCAGGAGCCTGCACCAGAATGTACACTCCTGGCAGCTCCTTTTCCACTTGCACATGACATCCTCAATGCACCAGGCACATCAGCCCACTAGCTGCTCCTCCACCATGGTGACCAGGCAGTCAGGAGTGTCCAATCCTGTCTGCTCTGTTGGTGGAGGCAACATATGTGAGGTGCACCAGCTGAGGGTGGGGGGGGGCATCAGTAGCAGTCTTAGGGGAGGGCAGACCAGGTGATGACCTGGGGCCTCACACTTTATAAAAATAAAAATTAATTACACTGAATATTTGTATTATCAATATTATATTAAGATACTTTCACTGCAGTTTAATGGATAGGGTAAAGTGAAAATGAAATCGAAAATGTCCAACTTGCTTATAGGTCAAAATTAAGCCTCTGTGGGGCCACAAATGATTCTCTTGCCCAGGGCCCCAACAATCCTAAGGCCACAACTGGGGTCATGAATGTACAGGTGCCGAGGGGCCATGGTAAGTTGGTTAGGCAGCCCCTGCCACAGGTGGTTACCACCCAAGCCCTCCATCCCCACCCCCTTTGCAGGGGCAGGAGGCCTGCTTGGTGCTTGCTACAGGCAGCCTAACCCTCCTGCTCTTCTTCCAAAGTTGGGCTGCTGCCATGGCTGCTTTGGGCAAACTCCCCCGCCTCCCCTCTTGCTCGCCAGGCAATTTGGTCCTGTAGTGCCAGGCTCATGCTGGCTGTGGTCAGGAGGCAAGGGGCTCCCACCTGGATGGGATGTAGAACTGATGATGCTCCTGCCTTCCCCCCAGTGGGCCTCTCCAGAATGGCCTGTGCCCCAAGCATGCCCCTGCTGAGAGTCCCCCGGGGCACTATGATGAGCTTTTTGAGTACACCAAGAGGTGTACAACCCACTATGTGCTGCTGCTGCTGATCATGGTGCCCCATGCACAACTGAGAACATGGTGCAGGGACCTGAACTTTGATGGTGCCCCAGGCAAGTCCGTGCTTCCCCACAATGTGTGCCACGGCCTGGAGGGGTACTTCTAGCTACACTACAAGTCCCTGACCCCTAAGCTAAGGAAGATATCACCACTGTCCATAGGTGGAGTGCAGAAGAAAAATTGGGGAGGGGGGGCTGAGTGTGTGCACATAGGTGCATGCACCCCTCCCCCCCAGGTAGAAGAGTCTGCGGGAGAAGGGAAGGGGGAAGGGAAAGAGCCAGGGGCGCAGGTCTGCAGCAGTGAGGCATGGACACAGGGAGCAGAGGCTGAGTCCAGCTGCGGCCTGCTCATGCCCCATGCAAAGATTGGGGGCCCACATGCCCCCCCATCCCTTGGCCCCCGTCACCATACCAGTTCTAGAGAAGCCTCTGGGCTGTACCGGGCTCGGAATTGGAGCCTGCTGCACTCGTGAGGCCACCCCTTCCCCTGCGTTTTGAGTATTAGGAATTTTCAGGCAAGAAGTATCTCGAGATACCATAAAGAAATGTGTGTTATACTATCATGAGACTGCTCCACAGAGATAATACCAGCAGTTCTCCGCTCCTGTGCAGTGCTGGGGCTAGGACTAGCAAATAGATGCTTGTCTGCAAGGAAACTGGTTCAAGACTCCAGTGCTGTAGGGAGGACAGGGACTGTTTTAGTCAATCACACAAACAGCTCCAGGCTGTCCAAGGAGTTCACACTGTATTATTACTATGCAGCTACTCAGGAAACTTTCTAACTCATAGTAATGCTTATCACGATTTAAATAAAACACGATCTAAGTGTAATGTGTGACAAGGCCCTTAGCTGAAAGATAGTGTTCTCTATTTAATGTGATTGCTCCTTGAGCAGATGATCTATTGTTTGACTATATGATGTGTTTCTAGCTAGCATGGACTACTGCACAGCTTATTGTATTTGTTTGGCGATAACTCAAACTAACATACCACTGAACTATCTAGACAGGCTTTTAAAATATTGGGAGCAATTATTAAGCTGTCACCCTACAAGCATGGCAGATGTACAAATTCTGAAAATGTATCCAAACTCACTAAGTAGTATTTTCAAGTAGACACACTGAATGCTGGTCTGAGTTGAGGCATTTCCAGTACTACAGTAAATAACAGTTCCTAGAAACTAGACCTGCATCAATAACAGATTTTATTTCAGTTTGCTTACTAAGCCAAATATAATACTGAAAAGAAAATAATAATATAACAATGAAAATTACCAAATAAAAAAAAAAGACCATCCCCGCCCCCCCCCGCAAACCCATTAGTAAATCAAAAAGTCAAAAAGATTGATTTTGGTTTGGGTGAAGCCCAGTGTTATATCCCAGAGAAGAGTGTTTTATTTAATATGTGAGGGTCTATTCATTTTTAATAAAAACGGAAAGTTACAAATAAAGTTATGTTTATTTTTTAATGCTAAAACATTTCCTATATATAAAACTTTTTTATGGTGTTTTTTCCCCCAATTGAAACCATTTACTTAAATCAGCCTGAGTTCCTCAAGTGTTTTATTGAGCTGTATCAACCAAACCCACAGAAAATGAAACAGTGACAAAGATGAGGCAACCTGGGGTAAACAGTCCCAAAGGAGACTTGCTTGACAGAAGGGCAGAACCTCTGCAAACTTCCATACTCAAGCTGCGACGTAGGTGGACTGGTCCAGACCTGCAGGCTCTGGACCTCCAACTGCCTGTCAAGCAACCTACACAGGTACTATCAGAGCACCACTAAAACTGAACAGTCTCTAGCAAAGCGCTGACTCTGACAAGCAGGCAAAATTTAAACGGCAAAATATTTTTCCACCCTATTTCTGAGCTACACGACCTAAATCATAGGGTGAAATACTATTCATGCAATTTCCCTGGTATTTTTGTTAAAAAGACCACAAATTCCAGTGTGCAGCCACACCTGCCTCTATTATGTACTATCAGAATGGGTACCCTGAGCCTTCAGTACACTAGGGCATACAGCTGCCACTTGAGATACAACAGTGGGTGACAACAGAAAAGACTAGAGAGTAAAATAGGCTGCTGGTATGTTTTATTGGTTCCAAAGAACTGGCCTTCATTCCAGTAACTAAGAGAGCTTCCTGCAATATCGCTCCTGCAGTATCCCTACTGTTTAGGCTGGGATTCTGTGTTGGGTTCCAGGGAGTAAAGAACTTTCTCCGCCGCACCTTCCAGCTTCAAGTAAAATTGCCATTCCCATTGCAGCATGTGTGTTGCCCAAGGCCAAGTCTTTAGCATGCTTGTGTTCACCTACTATTCCGGCAGGCTATCAAGACTTCCTTGAGGAAACAGTTTCTTTCGCTGGCAAACCTGAACAGAATTTCAAGCGACAAAGACCTGTCTTTAGCCCCAGGGTCGAAGAATTTCAAAGGTCTGTTGCAAACAGGAGAGATGCTACAGATTCTCAAAAAATCTCCAAAGTCTTATATAATGGAAAGTATTAGGCAACACAAACAATGAGCCAGCTCCCCTTTAGTACCTTTACAAATGTAGAATTTCCTTCAGAAAGCTCCTTAAGCTTGGGAAACCCAAAGATTGAATGTTGTCCACTGACTGGTTTAAAGTCTGGTATCTGAAGGCGTCGGTGCATGACACTCCAAAGTGTGCTAAATGCTTTACTGGTGTCGGTGTTGGCACGCCTTGGTGGCATACTGCGCATTAATTCCAGCTGCTGCAGAAAATTTGGTGGCCTAACGCGCCTTAAATGACTTGGGGCACAGCAAATTAAAACTCGTTCAAAGTGGAGCAAAGCACCAGACTCCATACAGCTCTGCTGCTCTGCAGGCAGCCTAGCAGCAGCCTGGGACAGCAACTCCACCCAAGAAAAGCTGCAAGCCTGATCTTTTATTCCTCCCCCAACCCCCCTGAAGCCTGCCTGAGCTGCGTGGGGGCCTGGTGCTTCCATCTGCAGCTGTGGTGCCCCCTGGGACAGCCCGAGTCAGTTGCCTGTGTTCAGGTGCCGCCAGGGGAGGGAGGTCACCGCTGCCGCAGTGAGAAACACCAGCCCCCACCGCAGCCCAGGGACCACTCTGTCTGCCGGCAGCTCATCCTCCCCTCCCCACTGGAAAGGCAGGTAGGTCACTGGGGTATGTGCACAACACGGGGGTTTAATCACCTCTGAATTGAAGAGGTATTTTTTAAAACCCACTGCTTTAATTTAGGGGCCCTGTTTCATCTACACATGCCCCAAGGCACCATAGATCCAGAAAAAGGATCTTTCCCCCCGACATTTGAAGAGGTAGAATCAGCACTTTCCAGTGCTGGAAACAGAGAATTCACATCCAGCCCCAGAAAAAAAAAAAAATCAGAATAAATGATTAATTTCAAAGTCATGATATTTTTATGAAGAGAAGCAATTCAAGCAATTTTTAGTTTTTTATGGCTTCCTCCCTGCTTTTTACAGATGGTCTCACAGCAAATACTGTACCCAAATGCATAGTTAGAGGCACAGAAGGGTCAACCAACAAATATGACCTTTTAAAACATTTCTAAGTCCTGTAACTTTCCTGTAATACGTGTGGAAACTATCAAATTATTTGCTGTAAAGGCTCCATACTGCAGTCAACTGAGATAGCATATATAAGTATTTCCAAGCTTAAAACTATTATGAGCAACAGAACCAACTCATGATAGCAAGATATAATATTTGGAAAAAACAGTGAATGTAAATAACAAATTTTGTGTAAGTTAGTAGTGTAAAATTCTCAAATACATGTTCCTTTTACAAAACAAACAAAAGCAACACTATTCATTTAAATTGAGTTGCTTTGTAATAGCAGAAACAAAATTTAGCATTGGGGCCAATAATTTTGGCTAACACCAACAATTCAGGGCCTGAGAAAGGAAAAACTGCTTAGAATATGTGAGTCTGTACTTTATTTATGCACCAGTGTGAAAACACCAGGAGGGGGAAATTCAGCAGACTGTTAGACTAAGAGCTCCCGACCAATCTTTCTGTTATACTGTATCTGACTTTGCTACAGATGGAAGTGTCAACACTCCTAGTGCATGCTACACAATGAGTGATTGCTAAAATTTCATGTGGCACTTAGGAGAAAAGTAGTCAAAATGAAAAATCCACCCCATTTTAACAACCTGTTAGGCTGACTAATAATGTAACAAGAATGAAAAGTGTTGATTCCAGCCACAAACTTCGGCATGATTTGCTGGATAGTAAAAGCACGAAGAATCTTAGTAAGCAAGTGTGCTATGCTCTGCTAATTGTTAAAAACTGATGGAGATTGAGTGCCTCAAACTCCATTTTTAAACTAGGTTATAAATTATATTTTATGCTTACTTAGAATTTGATATTAAACTACACAATCAGCCTGACAGGCTAGGTTCAGGAAGGTGACTAACTGAAATATATCTATTTTCTTTCTTTGCATTTACTTACTAAGTGGACTTTAGGCTATAGTTTCAAAAGATCTTAGCATTTCCAGACTAGCTCCTACCCATCAGGTGCACTGCAGATGTTTTACCAATAACTACATCTCAGCTGATACTGAAGAGCCAGCAGGCAAGCAGGTCTCCAGAAGTAGGGCAATGACACTAATTCAGAGGCATGAGCTTTCATAAGCAATAACCTGCTTGGAATAAACTAGAAGAAAACAGTGGTTCTAAATATAAGGAAATTTAAATACAACAGATGGGAGAGGGGAGATGAGAGAAGGGAAGGTGGGTTGAACAGGTCAATAGGAATTAACAAAACAATTAACCCATTAAGGGAATAAGGGCTATAACAGCTAGTCTAGGTATAATGTGAGATAAGAATCTGTAGTCTCTGCTGAGACGATACTTAACACAATCTGGTTCGTAGATGATTTCTTGTTCCACAGTTTTGCAACAAGTTGTTTTTTGAAGTTTTTTTCTTTGTTTGAGAAGATACTCTGAGGCCAGTGATGGGCTGTCCAAGGAGAATAATGTTCTGTCACAGGCTTTTGTATATTTTTGGAACTGATGTTGATTTGTATCTATTCTCTCATGTAGGTGCTATCCTGCCCTGCCTCCTGACTGATTTTAGGCTAACAGGTAGCTATCTCATGCTTACAGAAGAGAGGGAAAGTAGAGGACAGCTGCTAGTACTGTTCTATGACCTTTCCATTCACCCAAAATTCTAGTGCAGGAAAACCCTTCAGTCCTTATGATTCTTTAATATACAGTCGAATGGCCTTTGACATCTACTTTATCAAAAACTGGGGGTTTTTTTTATTTTATTCAGGGAATTAAAAAAAGGTAAAACTACCCATTTAACAGATCACTTTGTTTGCTTCCAAACAACAGAATCTGCACAATGTAGAGCACACTGCCTCAAGGTGCTGTTGAGGAAAATGGTATAAGTTTAACAGACCAATTCCAGACAAATATGTGAACAGGAAAGGCTTCTACAGATACAAGAATAAAAATCAAAGATCTATTGACTATTATGTTCAGGACACCAGTTGATTATCTGCTTAGGTGAAATATCTGAGTATATTTTATTAAGGCTGTTGTGTTTGGGTTAGGAGGAGAGTAGAAAGAATCATACGAACTTCTTAAACAAGCAACACTGGTTACTCTTGGAGTAAAGGTACCATGGTTGATGGGGCACTGGTGTCTACTTAATACAGTTCCTTTTCTAATACTTATTTTTATTGATTCAGACTCTCCATTTTCATTAAAGCACTGAATTAAATCTGTTTCTTGTAAACACTGTTATGAACATTGTTACTGACTGCAACTGGAAAAGCCCAGCTAATACACAGATAATTTCATCTGTCTACACAGTGAACTATACTAATGTATGTGGTGCTGCAGAGTCTCAATAGGATGAATTGGGTATTAATACTAAGTGAGATTTACTCCTACTGTGGGGTCAAAATCAGGGATCAATTTAATCCAGGTTGCCAAAATAACTATAGATTTACTGATGATAAGAATCTTTAAGTAAGACCTTTAGCACAGTTTATCTGTTTTTTTTAAATATTGTCTATGAATCATTATAACAAAAAATTCATTTAGGCAAGACACATATCTTCATTTCTGCAATAGAAAAGGTTATTTAGTGGTCTCCAGACTACTTTAAAAGGATACAAGGCGGCAGAGATCATGTTCTTGCAGGTATTTAAATACAAAATTGCAACCATCATTATGGCTGTTTCTTATAGTTCTAAAAGGCAGTATGGAAAGCCCAAGATGTATAACCTTCTCCCTGCTCCTGCCTCAAACAGCTCTGGATCAAGCCAGACCATTTACTGGAACAAATCCTCCATTTTACTGTAGCTCTCCTGAGACTAGTAGAGATAAGAATTTGGCCCACAGACTTGGAGGCAGTTAGGAATGTGTACAAAACTGGTACATGCATCTTCTCATTGTGAAAAGCTGAAGAGTCTCCTAGTTTGTGGTCAGCCTAAAGCACACCAGGTGGCACAAAAGTGAGACTTGTAAACATCCCTGTATCATTTCAACTTCTTGTATTCCCCAGTGAGCTAGGGAAGCCTTTGGCTGCAGGTTTGGTAGTATTTTTGAATGGACTGTCCAGTAGGTTGTGCTCAGAATTGATTGCTCGTCTGCAATGTTCTTTACCTGAAGCTGAGTGACGCCCAGAAAGGTGTGAAATTCTATGCAGCCTTTGAAAATGTCAAAGAAAAATCAAAGGAATTATTTCCAGCCTGTTCCTTACAACCGAGTGCCCTGCTAACCAGCAACAGTTAAAGGAGAACATGTTGGTGCCAACAGGAGATAGCTCTGAGAAAGGAAGTTTTGATGCATATAGATGAATGATAACTGCCAGCAAGCATCAATAAAATTGAATTCTGCTGTAAATGTTCAAATATGTAAGCAAGCACTGGGTGTTTATTGGTGGTAAATTCAAACAATAAACAATTACTAGCCATCCACTAGAGGAAAGCTAATCACAAGCCAGTGTGGTATGGAACACATAAATCCAATCACAAATGATGTATATTTAGATGCAAATGGAGTGCAGCTTTCAGAATCCTGCCAAGTGGCTTAGATTTTCTTTGGTGTTGTAAAGGTTGGCATGGCCAGCATCCTTTTGGGTACATCTGTACCTTGTAATGTCTAAACACATGGGCTCCAAAGGCTTAACATGAGATTCATTGCGTAGATACTATATATATTATGGGTACGTTACAAATGACAAAGAAACATTAAATACAACCCATATAATAAAAGTGAAGTTTGACCTGGTCTAAGCAACCATTTAGCTAGACTGTATCATTTTTTTTTTCAAATTGTATATTTGTTTGCAAACTTAACGTGATCCATTACCCTGTATCAGCCCCTGTAGAATGATAGCTTGAAAACACCAGCTTGATTTGTTCTGATGTGGTAATTTAGTTTTTAAAAATTGTCCATGATCAAAGCTGGAAAATGCTATGTTAATTTTCAAATACACATGCTTCAAATCTAGTGGGGCAGAGATGGACTTTTAACTGCAAGTGGCTCTAAAAGGAAAGTTTTGGAGTTTTTAAATAATATACATGATATATTTGGCAGTCCTGCCCCCAAATACCTTCAACTTTGTACTAAGCAGTACTGTGGAATTTTTTAGTTAACCCCATTTAAAAAAAATGGAGCACAGGTTGAACAAATAAGAGACCCTATCAACACTACAGACTTCCTAAAAATAAACCAAACAACCCCCCCTCCCGCCCCCCCTGGAAATAAACCACCAAAATAGAAAAAAAATCACCATGGTAAATCAAAGACTCATGTATCGGAGGATGAAAAATCCCTCTTTCCTGCTTTGAGCCTCTCGCTCTTTTCTTCCTCATGAAAAATCATTTGTTCTCTGGATAATTACCCTAAAGCATACTATGGCAGGATTTCATAGGAGCTGTTAGATGATTAAGAATACTACATTTCTCTCTGACAATACTTCCTTTTTTTTTTAAAGGAGCCACAAGGCAGCTACAAGAATTTGCCATATGTGTACATTTTACTCTCTCCCCAGTAGATTTACAAAGCATGCAATCTGGGAGTAAACAGGGCTCTCCTGCAAGTGCTGTGCATGTGAAACTGCTGAGTTCTCCTCTCTACACATGTTTGTGTGAAGGATTACAACACTTCAGAAGATATTTCAACCCCCCAAATCCTAGGAACAAATCTCATGCCCATAAAACCTCTCCAACACACACACTGTTCTCCCCTCTCCTATAAATTATACCTCACAGTAATACTGATGGGTTAGTTGTAAGTGACACGTCTGCCCCCCTATCCAACTCCCCCAAATCCTATCTAAGCAAATACACAGAAGAGGCAGAAAAAAAAGCAAAGAGGAAATTCTTACCTTTCGAAGGTCTTCTTTGTTTGGTTTGTAGAGAAGAGAATGTACCCATTACTGCACCCATTTCAAAAGCTACTTGTGAGTTTTGGGGGGTTTTGTTTGGGTTCCTCCCCCCACCCCTCAATGAACCAAAATCTATTTGGAATATCTACTAGAAAAAGGAGGAGGGAAAAAGCAAAGCACTGCAGCTCAGCATTCAGCAAGCGTTAAGCTTTGAGATTTTTTTCAGTCAACACACATGCACTGACTCACAGCCGGCTGCACTGTTATTATTCAAAACAGCTCCCCATCAAAATTTAAATGCTAGGTAGATTCCCTCAGACCAGAGCTGGCAGCAGATGCATCAAAATATTTACTGGAGCACAGCCACATAAACACACAAGCTAATTCTTCCTCTCGTTCCCTTATGGCTCCAACCAGCAGCCTGTAGGTCTACAGAGAAAGCATCAATGCATCTCTTCTAGTGCATACTAAACTACAGTTCTGTAGGCATGGTGAGGGTCTCCGGGGAATGCTAGGGACTTGGGCTGAGTACCAATCATGAATGAATGAAAATCTGCTCAGTGGAAAATTATAGTGAACTAGCCATCAAAGTCGCTGCTGTGTGGAATACATGTTCCTGTCGATTAATAGTGTCTTACTAAAAAAGAAAAATAGCACTCTCTCAAACTCTTCTCAGGCACAGGATCCAGGGGAAAGAAACAAGCACAAGGTGGGGGGAAAGCTGATAGTAGATTTCATCATGCTGCTCTCCTTACACTTTCTCACATTCCAGATGCATGGAAAATGAAATCACTGATAACCTAATTTCACACAACTAGTTTGTATGTGGGGGTGGGAGTGAGAGAGAGGTTAAGACACGGGAAAGAGACTCATACAGTTGGCATATAAGAAACCCACAATATTGAAAATAATAAACTGAAGTATTATTTGTTTCACCTACTGGAAAAACCTGCCAGTAGTTGATATTGTACTTGATAGTTTGTTAAGTCTCTTGCTACATTTGCACTGACCATGGGGAAATGGAGTGGTTAGGTAAATAAAGATAGGTGTCAAAACCAGAATTAATTTGCTACTTGCACAAGGTGACTTAAAGTAAAACCAGGTAAATGCAAATACTGAATTTCTACAAAGAAGTGCATTCTAACACTGGAGACTAAAGTATTCTGTCCCAACAGGTTTCCCTGTAAGTTTTGAATGCAGATTTCAAATTCAAACCTCAGTGCACCAGGAAAAATCACAGCTACTATCAAATCATTTATGCTGGAGATAAAGCACCTGGAGAGCTAACATTCATGCATTGCCTATTCTGCATTTCTTCCATGCCCATTAATATTCATGTGTATATTGGTGAACAGCTCACATTTAAATCCCAAATGAAAGTGCATAAGTCACAAATGGTGAATATAGATTTTTCATTATTTATAATTCAAGTGTCCTATTTGAAATAGGACCGTTTGAGCTTTTTTTGATGAACATAGTTTTAGAGCTTAGATGATGCTTAGAAACTGTGATGCTGACTAAAAGCATTTCCCCATTTTCAAGGGGCCAGAAGTGTCTGTGTTTGGGATATGCAGATGTTAACTTGAAAAGAACCTAATATCAGTTAGAACTGGGCTCCGTTCTGGCAAGTTGTCTCCCAGTTGAAATACTGGAATGGAGAGCACATGTCATCTAGTAGACTAACACTGAACTTCTGGACTACTCCTGAGGAATATATTACTCTGGAAAGGGCAGAGACCATTTTCAGCTGCCCTCCTAAGGTATGGAGAACTTTCATTCAATTATTACACTGGTGTTATTTAAATATTAAATGTTACCTATTTTCATGTTATTTAAATGGATATAAAATGCCTATTTATATGGGAAAAATCCAAGACATATATAGTCACATGTTCATAATCTCTGTCTGCTATGGAGGGTGATAGTGATCTTCTGCAGCTACTGTATGCAGCACTCTCTGAGGTAAAAAAGATCTCAATCCAATAAAAGTTATATGCATACCAGAACTAGTAATTTTTATATAGGAAGTCATGGTGTACTGCGTTTGAATAGACTTTTCTTCTACCAGAGGTGCTCTACAAACCTTGGTGGCAGTCCTCATCAGAAACATGCTTTCACATACACTACAGGAGGAGTAATACATACAGAAACAGGTAGAGAATAGAAATTTCCCTGTATCCTAATAGGCACTGTACTTCATTGACTGAAGAGCATGTGGCAACAGTGCCTGGGGAGCGCTCATGGTGCTGGCTTTCACTTCATTCCCAGCTGCTTCTCCAGGTCTCAAGAATCTTTATAGGAAATGAGGAGGGGGCCAGATTAACTGCCTGTATTGCAAGTTATTTCAACTCAAGAAAAGGTAACTGGAGCTTTTTTGGAGAGAAGCCAAGGTGAGTGTTCTTAGGAAGAGAAGAGAGAATGACACAAATTCAGCTGAAAAGAGGGCCCACCAGTAAATAATCAGGTAGGTACACAGGGGAAATTCATCAGAGAAGAGGGAGGCAAATTGAAGGGGAAAAAGTTTGTGATTAAAAGATTATGTTTAGGAGATTGTGTTATTCAAAGAAGTACAAATATTTACAAGATTCAAGACAATTAGCAATAAATCAATAATTTACTGATATCATAAGCAGCTGCTGCTGTTGCTACAGACTTCTTTGCATTCCCTCCCCTACCTCAGTCACAGTGTTATCAAGGTGTGGTTTACACAATGAAAAAGTGAGAGGCTGTTAAGTTGTGGCTACTGAAAAGCAGTGGGCAACTGCTCCTCTCATCTTCCACACATGAAACTACCCATCAGTCCACACAATGACTCATCCATTATGAAAGATGTTACAAATTTAAGTGCTCTAAAGTGAATAGATTGAACTAATTATGAAGAGATGCCACACTGAAAACCAACTGGAAATTAACTTCTTCAGAATTCTTCCTGACACTTACTGGATTTGGTCCAGAAGGAAAGATCAGACAGACAGCCTGGTCTGTCTCTCTCTCTGTGGGGAAAGTTTACAGAAGGGGGTCTTGGGAGATAATATGCCAATTCCTGTAAATGTACCATTGAAAGAAGGTAGTGGGAAGCATAAGGGAGACAGACCTCCCATGTTCTTCTTTCTTTGACTCAAGAAAATAAGAACTTTCTCTTTGGAAGTTAAGAAATTGATATTTATGAATTTTTACGAAACTGTGACAACAAACCCACAGAGCAGGGGGAGCCAGGTAATGTACGCACCTGGTGCATGCGTTCCCCAGTTACATGATACACTCTGTAAGAACTGTGGCAAGATACAGTCCTACTTCTATAGGAATAGGCATTTTAGAACAAGTTCCCAGCTCAGTTAATAAGGAACAATATAATTCACAAGAATCTAAAATCAGGATCTCAGGAACACATGGACAAAACAGTAATGAACTGGCAGGCATGTTTGCTTAGATGAATATCCTAATTTACCAATCCAAAAGAGAATTATTTACTCGAGAATTATTTACTCAAGATTTACAATGCTGATGTTCACATCAACAGCCTATACAGGTGTAGTGGTAGCATACATTCTAAGGATGTCCAGTGAAGAGAAGTTTGAAACCCTAACTGGTAATGAACTTGAAAAATTTAATTAAAATGGTTTCTAAGCTACCATCCTATAGGGGATATGCAATCAAAAGATCAAAAATACTTCAGGGAAAGTGGATGATGTATTTCAGTGAACCTGGCTGCAGCCAACTGGGATATGCTTATTTGCATACATACTGTGCTTTAATTGATAGGCATTGTTCCAGTCCTTAGGAACGATTGCTTCCTCAGTGTATGTTCCAAGCCTGTGCACTTCTTTACTAGACTCTGTTACTGTTTCCATATACAATTCTGCAGCACATATTTAGTCTTTAAATCCATGGTTGCTTTCTAGCTGGATGTTTGGGAAAAGGCCAACCTTTGCTTTAGCTTGAGCTGGAACCCTTTACTACGCAGCAAGCAGTCATGCAAGAAAACTTGACTACTGATAGTCCAAGTTCCTCTTCTCAGCTCCCTCAAATGGCCAGACAAGTTCTCTCATTACTGACCAAGAAGAAATCCTTGACTACTTCAGGACAAAGAACAGTGCAATATGCCTCTAGATATGTGTACAAAAACACAGAAATCTGAATATAGCTTTGCTGTGGGCATGGCCTTAACTCAGGCTAAGCTAAATGGAGCACTGGGACCAGAGTTTCAGTCATGGAGGCCAGATGTGTTTTCAAGATACTCCTCTCCCCAGAGGTCAGTACTAGCTCATTAAATACTAGCCTACAAGTTAATAAAGCATCAAAATGGTACTATACAATAATAACATTTGACTTAATTTCACCAAAGGTATTGAGTATTTGCATAGAAGAGCACAAACAGAACCTACAATAACTACCTCATCTATAGAGATCCCTTGTAAAGCAGACCAAAATTGTTAAACTTGGTTGATGACAGTGATGTATTCTACTTTTTGGTGTGTTGATATACATTTAGGTGGGCAAACCTATTTTGTTGTCTACTGTGTATTTTCAGCATCAGAGCTGAGAAGCACAGACTGCTGGTGGGTTTTGCTTCTCCTCACATACTACAGTGTTTGGAAGGAATCCTCCTTCCAACTGTGACTCCATTTCAGGATGGTATTCTGTGAGTAGTTCACTCTCCAAACTTCCAAATGTAGGTCCTCACATAAAGGGTGAATGATGATGTCTTCCAGGCATCCTGTTGCTGCTGCTCTTCTCTATGTATATATGGTGGTACAGCTCACTGATGGTAAGTTAGAAACCTGGTAAGAAATAGGCAATGAACCAAACTGACATAATTAGCATCAATATAGAAATGCCAGTGGCACTGACTTCAGTTGCATCCCCTGAACTGCATCTTCATCGGTTGCTGAGAAACAGAAAGCATCAACGATGGTACAACTACCACTCTGCTCTGTGGTACAAGCCCCTAGCTAAGAACTGCCTCCAGTCACTGTGACAATCTGGGCCTCCCTATCAGCACAGCTGTAGCTGCTTCAAGTATACTTCAGGCATGAAAGATGTAGGGAAAGAGACATAAATTCTGCATCCACTGGCAGAGAGACTAGCAGACTGTGCCTGAGGTGACAGTCCCTTTGGCAGATGCTGCCAATGATTCACTGCGACTGCCCCTAGGCCTTTGCCCTCTCTTTTCTTCCCCTTTGATTTAAAAAAAAAAATTTCAGACATGGAAAGAAGTGAATGCCTTGAAAAATAAAAAACAGGGAGAGGAAAATTGGCTCTCTTTTAAGCACAAGAGGTTTTGTTGCTTAGCAAATTTTTAACAAATTGTTTTCTTAGACTCTGCACCAGTTAATTTTTCTCTTAAGGCCATGAATGAATGAGTCAGGGATGTGAAAATGGATGCTTTGGGAAACGGGAACTATGTAGCTTCAGAATTCACTGCTTGTTTTAGTGAGGAGTTGTGCATAAAGCATCAGTGACATGATATGACCCTCAGTCTGAAGTCTGTGTGTTTTATTTCATCAGACAGACCTACCACAGAATTGTTTTTCAACTCTATCCTGGAGGAGCCCATTCCTAGAGAGTAAGTGGCTAGAGAAAGAAAACTACAGGCCAAAGCAGTTGGCCAAGAATAGACCTCACTTTAGAGTCAGATCCCCAAGGAGTGGAAAGGAGGTAATCAGCTTTAGCTCTCTGCTACGAAATGTAGTCTTCACTCACAATGAGGCTATTGTAGGGTAGCCAGAATCCATTTTACATTTGGTATTTCCAATTCTGAAAAAATAGCTCCTAAGTTTATTCACAATAAACATGCAGCTGATAACAAGGGTAAGGTTGAGCTGCAGTCAAGCAAGTGCTATTCCAGGAGCTCCCCCCCTCCACCATGACTGGCAGTAGAAAGCAGAACACATTTATCTAAAAAATATCATCGATCTATTGTAAAAAGGAGCTGCAAAACTTCACACCCCAAAGTTGTCTCCACCCAGCTTTCTTTTGCATTTACTGAAACTGACAAAAAAGGCGGAACGTAGTTTTCTGCCCAATTAAAGTTTTTCACACAACCACATTTCCATCTATTGGCGTTTCACTATGTCTGGGAGGCTGTCCCACTCAAAGGTAACCATACATCTTCAAAAGGTAACCTTTTCCTTATCTCTGTTCTTTTAATGACCTCCACCCTGAATATTTAGTTTGCTGCTGCCCTTCCGTGTCTCAGATGTTTGAAATATGTAAATACAAATGGAAGATCTTTATGCTAGCCTGGAAAATTATAAATAATAATAATTAAATAAAACCATGTGCACAAATCTATGTCGTGGGTAGTACTGAAGGCCCAGGATGCCTTGCCTTGTCACCAGGAAAACTACTAAATGGAAGAAGCGCATATTTGTTGAACAGTTCTGCTTTGTACTGTTCTGTATACTATTTGGGGGTTTTTTTAAATAAGTTTTTGGTACTTACCTGAAGATGAACCTTTCCATGGAGCTGAAAAACTACAAAGAGCCTCAACTGTTTCAGATGCCTAGTTGAAAGTGAAATTAAATGGATGTCATCATTATTTCTCGCAATCCCTTTCTAGCTCCCCTGTCTTGTAGTAGGTTCTGCTGCTCTATTATTGTGAAGACTCAGTGAGGATCCCTGCTTTCCTGTGCTACATGCTGCACAGTCTGTGATCCTCCAGTTATGCCCAGGCAGACTGCTGTGCTTGTGTGGAGCCCTGCTAATCTCTGTGAGATTCTACCCAGCTGCAGCTGTTAGCGGGTATTTCATCAAGCATAGGTTCAGAGCCATAGAGACAAATATACACACTGTGCTGATGATCTTATATGCTAAGTATGACATAGCATTATTGCTCTAGGATACCAAAAGGCTGACGTTTAATCACTTAAAAATCCCAAGCTTTTTAGGTTCTTCAGTTACGCCCAACACCCATTTTTCTGGTAGTTTACAGTTTCACCTCTAGCAAAGTAGGTAGGAAAATGTCAAATACTCCAGGCACAAGAAGGTATCCTCAGATAATCTCAGAATGTGTGGCATGTATTAAGGGTATATGTTGTAGCCATATTGGTCTAAGAGCACAGACAGACAAGGCTCTTTGGGTAAATCTGATATCTTTTATTAGATCAACTCAAATACTTAGGAAAATTCTTTTTTGCAAACTTTTGGGTACAAAGACCTTTCATCAGGCTGAGGAAGCATCTGATGATGGTCTGTGCTCTTTGAGTTGGGCTAATAAAAGATACTGGATTTACCCAAAAAACCTTGTCTGGAATGTATTAATTTACATTAACTTGATTGGAGTGGCAGGGCCAGAATCTGCTCTCATTTATGAAGTAAAAATCTGGAGTCCCTCTACTGACTTCTGTGATGCAATCATGGCTGGAATTCAGCATGTATATTGTTCACTGAGCAGCACACAGCAGATGATGGTCTTCCACCTATTGTAAGAAATATTTCTTTTGGAAAATATGCTTTCAAAATATTAACGTACAATCCTGCCTTCCTCTCTGACCCCCAAACATCTGGAGTGGTACACCCCAGTATAAGCAGATCCATGGAAATCAGTGGGGCTTTTTGTAATGAAACTTGCTCTTTACTGTCATGGTAGAACTGTCCATTAAGTCATTCATGATGATTGCATTTACACAGGCTCAGTTTAAAGTCTCACTCCAGTTAGCTTTGCCAGATCTAGGAAGCCATCCATCCTCCCCTTTTTTGCTAATATTGATAATATGTGTTTCAGGACTATGAAGCCAGTGAATAATAATGCTGAAAATTAGATTATTTAGATGGGACCCAGAGCCTGGGGATCATTCAGCATTGCATGTAAATAAGGAACTGACAATATTATTCAATGTATTAGAATTCCACTTGCTTGATTCAGTTTGTAGTAAATAAATCTAGTAAAAAACAAACAAAACAATTGCATTAATTTAATACCACCCAATGGGGCATGGAAAAAACATGGATATCTTCAGTTTTCATCAAATTAAAGGCTTTTCTATTCATTAACATTCCAAAAAAGGAGAAGTAATGAATAGTGCTGGCATAGTGTTACCTCATATTATTAACGGAAACTTAAATATTTGAACGCTGGAACCACAAATCCAAATCTCACCATTCAGCTCTGGCACTCAGTCTTTTAAGCTACATAAACTGAACTTTATGTACGTGTCTGTATGGAAGTGGAGACCTCTAGGTCTGTTTGCTTGACGGAGCGCAGGTGTGAGCTTAAACAAGTTATCTGCTGTATTTTACTAGTAAAAGAACTGATTACAATAGACCTAGCCTCTGCTTGAGACAATTTCAGAAGTAATATCTCAGATTCTAGTGATTAAAAAAAAAAACCTAAATGTGGGCCAGATATTCTTTTTCTCTGTCGTTTTGGTCGATATTGGTTTTTTACAGAAGGAATGCTTTTTCAGGACAAATTTGAAACAGAAGTAGGAGGATGGTGAAGTAGAGGGAAAGAGCTCCAAAAGCAAGGGTAATATGGAAAGCCACATGAAGATGAGAGTGGGAAGAGGGTACATAAGAGGCATTCAGAAGAGTGGTATCAGTGATTCTTCAACAGCAAGAGTAGGAGGAAACAGAAGCAGACAGATGGGCAGCAGTGAAGCTATGCAGAACCTTTCAGAGGTGAAGACAAGAAGTTTCAACTTGATGTAGAAAGTGTGAGAGCACCATACGTGAGGGACACAATTTGAGTGCCAGAAGGGAGGAAAAAAAGAGAAGCTGATTTTAATAGCAGTATATTGCATGTGATAAGGGGCATGAAGGGGTTGCAAATGCCAGAGAAGAAAGGACCGTAGTCAACAGCATGAGAAAAGGCTTCAATCAGGAGAACTGGTAGGAAAAGATGGACTGCTAATAAAGAAAAAGCTGATAATGGCTCAGGAATCTACCTGGATGAGGGAAGGGGAGAAGAACGAGACAAAGGAGTGAATTAGCCACTACCTTACTTTATTTACTCAAATCCAAGACAAGTTGTTTTTTTTTTCCTGCCATTTAACATGGAGAAAAAACCCCATTGTCCTAGATTCAAGTACAGGGAAGCAGGGTGCACAGGGGCAGGAGGCTGCTGTGGCTCTGATTCTGGCCCTGACTTAGCTCTCCAGGACTTCTCCCCCTCAGACTGGCTTCCAGGGGATCCTGCCCATGAGTTCCTTCAGCAAGTTAGTTTGCTTTTCTGAAGTCCAAGGTCCGTACTCTGCTGCTCTCCTTCCTTCCTTTCCTCAGGATCACGAACTCAGTCATGTCATGGTCACCGCTGCCCAAGTTGCCATCCACTACTACATTCTCCACCAATTATTCCCTGTTTGTGAGCAGCAGGTCAAGAAAAGCACGGCCCCTAGCTGGCCACTCCAGCACTTGCAGCAGGAAGTTGTCCCCAACACTCTCCTAAAACTTGCTGGATTGCCTGCACACTGCTGTATTGCCCTCCTGGCAGATGTCAGGGTGATTGAAGTCCCCCATGAAAACCAGGCCTTGCAACTGGGAAACTTCAGCTGGCTGTCTGAAGAAGCCTCATCCACAATGTTAACTTCTAACAATTCTAAATGTAATGGGTTGGATTGATATTGTTGGCAGAGGGAAGAGGAGTACTTAAAAAAACTCTTCATTCTTCTCTAGCAAGTATTCCAGCTTTAATGCACTTAGAAGAGACATGCCAAAATAACTGTATGTAATTCAGGTCAATGAGCAGATGTGGATGCCAGTTGAGAAGCGCTGTAGATTGTAAACTACTGCAGCGATTTTTTGCTTATTTTATTTCTTACTGCAGGGTCTTATTAAAGAGAACAGGAGCAGCCATTTTGTACCCTTAAGTAGCTTCACCTTGTGTCAGGTTAAATCACATCAAATGAAAAAACACTAACCCCCAAAAAGTCTTTGTTTGTATATTTGCCCTAGTCTGCAGTGCATTTGTTCAGGATACATGAAAGACAGACTTAAAACATATGCCCAGGGAGCTTCTGCTACAAGATGTCTCAGTAAGGTCACACTTTCTACTGTTCTAATGGCTAATTTAACTCTCTTTTATCTTAAATGGATTGTAACTTCATTCTGGAGTTGTTAATGAAGATTCCATATGAAATCTATTCCCAATGTCTTAATTTTCCCCATTAGGAAAATTCCAGTAAGAGAACTGAACCAGAAATGGGCTAAGAGTGGTGATAAGGCTGGATGGAACAATCCATTAACACCAAGATCAACTTTGCAAGTTACATTTAAAATCAGTTTCAATAGGTTCATTTTAAGAACTGTATATCCACCACACAAAACAGCTAATGAGAAATCCTTGCAAATACCTCTATCCACAGAAGATGTACTTTAGGGCTATACTCTGATAGTCTATTTGGAATAAATAATTTGACTTCATTATATAGATGACTTCTGCCTAAATTTGTATAGGTAGAATACTTTGATTGACCATTAACATGGATGGGGCCATCCTCTGGTTTGGGTTCCTTCTTCTCCTTCTTCTGATATTATCATAAACTAGATATTTTTCCAGAATTATGCACAAACAGTAGTTCTTTCCCTTTTCAATGCTGCAGTAAGGTCCTCTTTCGTGCAGGTCTTACCAAATCATTGACAAATGGGCACATGTTCCATAGTCTGCACTTCACAGCACTCGCATATATTCATGTCATTCAAGTAGCCCCTTTGATAATGTTTACTTTTGATCTTCTACTTTGGGTTTGCAGGGAATTCAGCCATTGCCATGTTTACCAGTCTAGATCCACACCTCTTGGGAGGTATTCCTGGGGTTCCAGGTCCATTTTAGAGCACCTGATTGTACATAATCTTCCCTTCCAAAACTTCAGTCATGTCCTGTCAGGCATAGTGTCCAATGGCACAACACTGATCACAAAACTCTTTCACGTTTTAAGCCATTTAGTTAGTTCTGTGTGACAACAGAGTGGATGCCTGGGATCTTCTGTCTGCCATGATCTTTCTTTTTGGCTTGCTACTTTTCTTCTGATATCAGGTGGTGCAATGCCAACCAGTAAGTATAGGCTATCCTTTCATGTTGGCTTTAGACATCTTGTTATTTCACAACAGCTGTCATTTAAAACTGAGTCTCTTTTCTTGGCATGAATTAATCATTCCCATACTGGACATGCATACTATGCAGTGGAATAACACAAGGCATTAACAGTGGTTTGTAATGTAGCTGGGTTCGCTCCCTACTTTGAGGTGGCCAACTTTTGATGTTGTTGCAGGTACTAACTTTCCCTTTTGTCTTCTCTATATGTGATTTGAGAGTAAGTGTTCAGTCCAATGTAACCCCCAAGTATGCAGGATTTGAGTGATTAGTCAGTGGGATTCCATCCCAGATGATGTTTAATTTCCAGTTAGCTTCTTTATGGCGTAGGTGAAAAGCTGTGACCTGTGTCTTGGCTGGGTTGCTGTGAAGATGGTTCTTACTGTAGTAATCTGAGAGGATGCTCAGTGTGTATGTCAGTTAGGTCTCAACAGTGACAAAGTCCTTCTCTTGAGAAGTGATGCATAGTTCATCAGTATACATGAAGTTCCTCATATTACTCTGTATGGTTTGATCACTGGTATACCTGTTAAAACAATTGGTGCAAGGATGCTACCCTATGGGAGGCCAGTTGTATAGTTATATGTAAAAGCATCTGTTCTCCAAAAGAGATTGGCTGCACTAAGTGGTAGTCATGTGTCATATTGTACGGCAAGCAGGTTTCAGTGGCTCACTGTGTCATATGCTGATAGGTCTACAAACACAGGACCTGTTACCAAGCCTTTTGCAAGTCTATCTTCTATATGCTGGGTGATGCTGCACTGACCACATACTTTAAATCCAGCTTGTTCTGATATTAGATGTGAAATGTGACAGCGTATAAGGCATTCATAATGGTTATAAACATGGCACAGAAGTGACACTGGCCTAATGTTCTCTGGGCCAGAGACATCCTTTCCTGGCTTTAATAGAGCTATTACGTGGGCCTGTTCCCATAATTTACATACTCTAAGGGTTGATGAGCAAGTGTTAAAAAGGCATAATACCCATAACTTGACCAAAGTGTTTGATGTACTCTGTTGATCAACGTGTTGAATCCAGCTGCTTTGCCATTCAAGTGACTTATTCTGGCATAAAGTTCATGCATTGCATATGGCACGCTAAAATGTTTTTAGCAGAGGGTCCAGAGGAGGGCCACTTGTATGATCAGGGGACAACAGGGCAGACCCTATGAGGAGAGGCTATGGGACCTGAACCTGTTCAGCCTCCAAAAGAGAAGGCTGAGGGGGGATCTTGTGGCCTGTTATAAACTAGTAAGGGGGGACCAGCAGGCATTGGGGGAGTCACTGTTCCCCCGAGCACCGCCAGGAGTGACCAGGAATAAGGGTCACAAGCTGGCAGAGGGTAGGTTTAGGTTAGATATCAGGAGGCGCTACTTCACGATCAGGGTGGCTAGGGTCTGGAACCAGCTTCCAAGAGAAGTGGTGCAGGCTCCTACCCTAGGGGGTTTTAAGAGGAGATTAGATGAACGTCTTGCTGGGGTCGTTTGACCCCAGTATTCTTTCCTGCCAGGGCAGAGGGTCGGACTAGATGATCTGCTCAGGTCCCTTCCAACCCTAGAAGCTATGAAACTAGTTTGCCATCTTATCTGTATTTCAGGATGTTTGTTCAAAGCTTTACCAGTGAGCAGAAGCTGGTGAGCCACCTAGTTGGCTGTGATGTTGTGGTGTTGCTGTACTTTCTTGAGGTTGTTACTCAGCTTGCAAATGGTCAACCACACTTTCCTGCTGTTGTGGGTCATATCCATTTCTTCAGTCAATTCTTTCTATTCCATCACCTTTCCTTTTGAAGCCTGTTAGTTAGGGCTGTCCCTGCCAAAATACTGTTTTCTGAGAAAGGATCTCCAAAACACTTGCTGGCATTTTTTGTATTCAGCTGCTAGTATGGGTTTAAACCCTGGTATATACTAGTACTCAGTTCTGCATCCTTGAGGTATATAACTCTTGGAGGTTTTGTGCAATGCATTCATGAAGCAGTCATAGTTATCCAAGACTGGTTCCATGTGTATCACTTTTTTGTCAAGGTCTTCAAAAAAGCCTCTCCAGTCTGTTTTCTTAAAATTGAAGCATCTACATATTGGTACTATATTTGGAGTTATGGCTGCTATTGTACTGATAGAGAGTGGTCTGTGCTGTGTGGAGAATGAGTTTCAACATGTCTTTTTTGTACCTATCCTATATTGTTATCAGCAAAAGCAAGGTCTGGATTATAACTTTGTCTCCATTGGGAGCTAGTCAAAGATCCAGGTAGCTTTGAGTCATGGATCTGGCTTAGGTGGTATTCCTCGGCCCACATCTTGATCAAGTTGCCATTCTCATTGTTTTCACTACAACCCTATGTGTCGCTGTGGCTACTAAAGTCACTGATGATCACACATGCTTTTTTGTGGTCTAGGTTTCCTAGGCTCACAACAGCAAAATACTTCCCTGGAGGCTTATAAACAGATGTTACTGAGATGTTGTCTATATCAATGGTCAAGATTTCAATGTCACTTTGTTCTGCCATTGATGCTGATAACAAGCTCTGGTTTTAAAAAGATAGTGCTCATATATTTCTCGTGATGTCTTTCAATGGCTAATCTCATCATGGAAAAAAAATCACCAAAAAGTTGGCATATGCCAGTGGTATCAAATTTATCTGGCCCCTTGGGCTAGATGGGGTATGGGGGGCTAGTCTGAGGGGCACACTGGGCCCACAGACTGGCCCTAAACATTGGAGCCAAAATGCCGGGCCAGACTGGCACATATGCTGCATATAACACCAACCCTGGACTGGCCCCAGGCCATCTGCAGCCCTGGACACAGCATGCATCATGCATCAGCCCGAACCCTGCATGCTGAATCTGGGGTGTAGGGATGGTCTGGAGTGTGCACTGCACGTGGTGCCCACAGCAGCAACATCCCACATGCTGTATACAAAGCATGCTGTGAACCAGCCCTACATGCTGTGTGCAGCAGACTGGCTCTACATGCTTCATACAGTGCTTGGGGATGGGCTGGTGCATGCATCATGTGGGGCTAATCTGAGGCCAGGCCAGATTATAGGGCCCTGCAGGCCAGATCTTTGATACTTCATCGTAAGTTACATGTGAAGAAAGTTTTGTAGAGTAAATCTCATTTTTTGCCTCTACATTATACCTGAAAAGTTTCTTCAGTAGCATCTGAAAAAAAAGAAAAGTTCATCAGAACGTTTTCTCAGTTAAGCATCTGAGAATTGGAGCTAGGTATCACAGAAGCCGGCCACCATCATTTGCCATTAATTTCCTCTTCTGTACTTGATGATGGGATAGGGTTACAATATATCAGTTGGGGGCAGCTTGGCTTCAGTCCAGTTGGGTGCGGGGAGAGAGAATCCATTTTGACAGCTGGTAGGCTTGGAACTACATCCCAGGAGGCCTCTTCAAGGTGGAATCTGAAGGATTATT
Source organism: Crocodylus siamensis (assembly GCF_052110815.1). Lineage (NCBI taxonomy): Eukaryota > Metazoa > Chordata > Crocodylia > Crocodylidae > Crocodylus > Crocodylus siamensis. The sequence continues at coordinate 30,662,009 of NC_143404.1, read as the reverse complement.
CTATATGGATGGATTTCTCTTCCTGAGAAGGCTCAAGGGCAGTCATCCTTCCCAAGATATGGCAAGGATCTTGGGCTAGTTCCTCAGCTAGTGTACATGGTCATAGTGCAACTGCAGTCCAAGGTGCTATATGGGTGCTACAAATGCTGAGGATCCATCACTAAGACCAGGTATAGACATTACCCTTTTACTAGTACAGGCAACTCTCATTAATCACGGGCTTGGTATTTGCGGTTTTAAATATTCGTAAATGCTGAACCTGCATCTTAAATGCACTTAAAAGGAGCTCCTCAGAAGCTCTGCACTAGCCACAGCCAGGCTCCCGCTGCCACCACCGGGCTCCTGCTGCTGCCGGAACAGCCATTCTCCCTACACCCCACCTGCTGGGGGCACTGGGTTCATGAACATAGACAGCATTCACGAACTCAGTGCCTTATTCGCAGATTTTGCCATTTGCGGGAGATACAAGAACGTATCCCCTGCAAATGGCAAGGGTTACCTGTATAAGTGGTTGGAAACTGGTCTACACGTATAACAGAATAGTAGTTCGACACATAAAACCAGTCTATACCCACAACAGAACAGAATTCAGCACATATACAGACTGTTTTAAAAATGGCAGAACCCAGTTTAAGATTTGCAACCCCTCCCCACCAAAGGGAAAATGTGTGTTCTGTTCACTACTGATCTAAATTACACCTCTTTCAGAAAATTGTGCAACTTAGATTGATTGTGCCTCAAGTTTTTTGAATGTCTGCACCTAGCCTAAAAGTTATCAGACCTGATTCTTATCCACTAGAGAGCGTTTTCAGTTAAAGATTAAGGATTTATTGACTTGAAAGTGTCTCCTTTTCTGGAACTTCCATGATTATTTCTGAGACACTAAAATTCCCAGTGCAGATGCTTCTCTTGTAGTCCCAAAACTTGCTGTGGGGCAGTTTTCAATATGACCATATAAAAATACATTGTCATTTTTGGGTTTAGATCCCATAATGTCCAGACTGTCTTGGTTGCTTTCCAAACATCAGATGCCTGAGAGGTAGAGTCATAATATATATTGTAACTGTGTAAACTGAAATGTTGTTGTTTGTGCAGTTGCCCGTTTTTATCTGTATGAGCATATGCTGATTGTTCACATACCAGGAGCAGGTAAAAAACAAAAAGGAAAAGATGGAATGGGGTGGAGGTGGAAGGGCACACGCATCAGTCATGGAATCACTTGGAGTTTTTTGGGGAAGGGAGGAAAGAAACTCAAAGCTTTGGTCAGAATCTGAAGTTCATATTAGGAAGCCTAGCCCTATTTGTCTTCTCTTTGACATACGCGATCTCCTGAATAACTAACTGTCAGGTAGAAATAGTAACTGGCATGCATAGATCACAAAACTCCAGAAAGTTCTTTGTTTTCCTTTTGTTTGTCTCAGAATGACTTATGCAAACACACATTTATTATTTCATACTTACTTCTTGTCAAAGAAATAAAAGCAAAACTCTCAAATCTTCAAACCACAGCAGGCAACTCTTCAGTAATAACTCATGTTCCCTCTTGAACCATGAATGTGTCTGGGAGTATGCATTAACCTAGCAGACAGGGCCTGGATATCAAATATAAATCACAAATAAACAAATGCAGCCTTTGAATTCAAAATGCTTACAAAATTGCACATAGCCCTATGCATAACACATACAATTAGAGCTAAAGGGCACCGACATCTAAAGATAATTTCTTGCATTGCTTCTGTGCTTCTTTTGTGCTTCTCAAATATAAGCAAACCCAGGTATCTCTCAGGGAACCATGTGGTCCTGCATTTGGAACATATGGTCCTCCTGCAACATTTATTTTTTATTTTAATTAGAACTAGTCACTGGCTTTTTGGATTGGTAGCTATTTTGTGGTTGATGTGGAATCCAGCTCTGTCTGTTGATAGTGGTGATTGGGATAAAAATCACCAAATAGTAACTTACTGCAAAAGCAGGCCTAGAGAAATGAATAAGTCTCCTTCCACAGCAAGATGCACAGTTTGAATAAAGTGCATACAAGAGTTTATATGAGGCATGAGAGAGAGAGAAACAGATGCTGGCCTTTATTAAATAAGCAGATCTCATCTCTGAACAAACACAAGGAAAATGTTGTTACATGTAAAGATGCCATTCTCCCATGGTTTTCAGAGCAAAAAATGTGATTTCAAGATCAATATGGCCTCTCTACTGAAAGAATCTCAGCTACCTAATGTGCCCTCTCCTTTTAGCTGAAAAGACCAAGCGATTTCTGGATGCTGCAAGAAATTTGGAAAGCAATATAAAGAAAGCTTCTGGATATAGCGTTTCAGAACTTACATCTCAAAGGGGTTACCTCAGTTGCTGAAATAGCAAGGGAAGAGTCCAAGAAAGTAATTCGTTTTCCCTCCTCTGGGCATCAGTGCACACTGAGAATATAAATCTGAGACTCACCTGAGTGTTTACAATAAAACAGCTAGCATGATGCACTGACCTTTCCCATTCATCTATGATGGATGCTGACAACATGAACAGAGAAGTGCCATGTTCTAACTTGAGTCTATTTCCAATGACATGAGAAAAGATGGCTTATGGATTAGAGAAAACCAGATAGTATCAGGATTGCTCTGTTACAATGGCAGACTTATAGTCCCCATTCTATATTACAGGGATGATCATATCATAAGTCATGGAAATTAGGAAAAGAATTATGGCATAGCCAGATGTACTCTGTAATAACTAACCTATAGTGGCTGTGTGACACCAAGCCTTGTTTTTTATCTAAATGTATTTTAGGGCTCCTGAGTAAGCAGGTGGTTTTTATTGTTATTGGTAAGATGGTAGAGCCTAAAAGCCCCATCCAAGATCAGGGCCACAGTGGATTAGGAATCATGTTGCAGGCCCCAAATAATAGGAAGCCTGCAGGATTAATGCCACAGGAGCCGGACAGTACTCTGACTCTGGCTGAGACTAAAATCCTGTCTACCCCACCTCTGTGATGAGGCTGGAAACACTATTTGGAAGCTTTCCCACCCACTCACTCATTCTCACTCTGCATCCACCAAATCCTGGAAATGAGTCAACATCGCCACCTTAGAGCAACCCTGACTGTACATACCTGAACCACTTTCAGGCTATCCATCTTGGGTGTGTTTATTTGTATGTGATAAGGTCTGCTCTAAGCAGCTACAATGCTTCTTTTGCAGGATTTGGTACATGCAAAATGGGAACAAGTAGGGTGTGCTTCACAGCCTCACTCCTAGTTTGGATGGAGATGGTGCAGACAAAGCCCGAGTCATATTCTGGTTTTTGCTTTGCCCCCTTGCTTGAGGTGGGGGCAAAGCAAGAAACCTGTGCCTGCCAGCTCTTGTCTGGTACAGATTACTTTCCTGTAACTGCTGTTCAAATAGCTGTCTGCCCATCTAAAAATTCATTCATAAGCTGTGGGCATCTTCATCTTTTAAAATAAGAAGTGCACTGGGGTATGTGTCATGCATATCCACTATATTTGTGTTCTCATCCTTTGGCTATCGGTATCTTCTTATCTTTGTTAGCAGCCTTGAAATATTATACTACTCCTATGCTTGTAGCAAAACCCCCAGGTGTTTTTTTTTGTTTGTTTGTTTGTTTTTTAAATGCATTCCCTCCCCTTCCCCAACCATTTCTGACCTTTACTCTCCCTCTCTATTCCCTATAGATAAGTATAAGTAAGCTAAGATGTAGGATAAGCTTTAACATTTTATTTTAGGTAGTAAGTTTTATTTTTCTCTCCCCTCTTTGCAGATAAGTTCTCTGCTATTTTGATATTGATACCCACTGTTTTATAAGTGATAATTATTGTGTTAGTACTGCTTTTATATTGTGTGATTATTGTTTTAGGCCTATATATGTAAGTTAGTGTAAGTCATGTCAAGTTTCCATTTTGTATGTCAAACCTCCATCTTGTGTCCTCTGCCTGAGCATTCCATGTTGCAACTGTATGATTCACATACCCCTCCCATGTAAATTGGTTCCCAGATGAATGAGAGTGATTGGGAATGATTGAAATATAATGGTAGCAAGCCTCTACTGAATGGCCTGTAACAACTGGGCCATCACCTTGCATTGATTCATCCAGGAACCATGGACCTCACCCAGGAACAGAGACAAGAACCCAGCATTTGAAAGATAAAAGACCCTGCAGAACCAGCAACTCTACCATTGTAGCCCACCATTACAGACACCCAAAACTGCACATCCCTGCATGGAACACACATGCTCAGTAACACCAGGGGCTGACCCTTGCCTGGGCTTGCCTCCTGTCACTATGGTCACACAAGGTCTGCCCCTATAAAAAGGGGCAGTGAAGACAGACCTGGTGAGATACCCTCTCCATCTGGACCAGCACCATGCCACACCACCTATCCACCCACAGGCCCTGCTGGCGACCCCCTCTGGACAACACCTACTGGACAAAGACCCCTTTCTAGCCTGGATAGGTAGCCATCACCCACCTTCCCCCTTCAACCAAGGACTTGGACTCTGCTTCTCTTCCCTACCTGGACTCCAACCCTTCCACTGAGTCTCTTTCTTCTGCTGCTGTGTGCGTGCGTGAACCAAAAACTTCATGGGGGCTGCGTAGTGTGTCATCTGTGTAATAAAACTGTTATTTGGATCCCTAAGTTGGGTTTTCCTTTACTATGGTTTAGCCTTGCTCCAATCTCTGCTCCTCGCCCCTCTAACTTCTGTCTCATTTCTCCCTCTCCTGCTTCTGGCTCACTGCCACCTCCAACACCTGTCCTGAGCTCCTCTCTGCCTCCAACCCCCCTGTTTCTTTGCCATCGTCTTATCCCCACTACTTTTTCCGTTTTCCCTGAGCAACCAGGGTTCTGCCTCAGTTTCTTTCCTGGCTGTCTCCTCCTTGCCACCACTTATCTGTCCCCCCAAAAACTCTCAGCTGTCTGCCTCAGTTTCCAGCCCTAGTCTACCTTAAGTAAACCCAAGTCTCAGTTCCTCAGTCAGCTTCTCTGTAGTCCACTGGTTGTAATCCCAGTTCTGGCAACTTTCACTCCCTACACTTTAACTCTGTCTCTCTCTCACCTGAACCTTCTCCCAGGTACCCCAAGTGCACACATGCACACTGTACCATCCAGGTTAGGAACTTACCTGTGTAGATGGGTTGTATGTGTGTGAACTGGTGAGTGTGTGTCATTCATATATGTCATTGTGTGCGTGATATATGAGTTAGTGATCCATGTCTAACTTCTGGGGTGTATAGTGTATGTGCTTGAATTGGTGATAGGTATGCATGTGCCTAGGCTGGTTTGGATGTGTGTGCGCATGCCTAATTGATTTGTGTGTTTGTATATGTGCAACTGTATCACACCCTCCTGTCTAACAGCGCAATATTGAGATCCTCAGAGCTGGCCTGATCCCACAGGGCAACATGCTAACTTGAGCTTCATTTCTCTACTTGTTTTTTTTTATCTGGTTCTTTGCCCTATACAGTGCAGAACAGAAAACCTGGGCTGCTGCAGTTGTCCCCTGCTGGCAACTGCCCCAAAGGAATCTGTCAGCTGAGGGGGACAGGAATTCATTTGATTTTGGCTGTGCCCCAATAAGAGTATGTTCACTTGGAATGTTCCTGTAACTTATATAGCTTTTTGTTCTGCAAGAATCCATATGGGCTTTTAAACTGATTTGGCTCCTTGTAGCTTCATAATCCTATGTTTCTATGTGAGCACTACATTTGAATGAATCTTAAGGCTCATTCAATATTCTTGGTTTCATGTTGAAGACACAAGTTCCAAATGGCTACAATGGGGCCAGAGTGGTTTGGGCACTATGTAATCTTTTGGAGAATTTTCATTGACCCATGGAAACAAATATGAAAAGGAGCATGCCCTCCTGCTTACACCACTGCTGAACATGTCTCTTCGCTGAGACTGTGAGTATGAAATGAGAAGCAAAACCAGTTGGGTGTCACCATAGAAAAATTATTCTTCACTCTAGTTTGTATGTCAGCTGAATAGGATACCAAGTATAACAACAAGCATTTACACACTTTTATGGCAAAAAAGGGAGCATATTGAAAACAATGTACCATAATTTTATATCCTTTGACATTAGTAAACCCACAAGCATTCACTGCTGGGAAGTCACAGTTTCTTGGGAAATGGCATATAGTAGGGCTGAAACATAGGACTTGTGCTTGGATCATGATGCCATTCAGAAGTAATTTTAGTGTTGTGCCTTGATTACTCTTATTTGTCAAAACTGTTTTCCATTTTTGGCACCTCCTTGTGATAAGCAAAAAAAAAAAAAAAAAAAAAAAGGAATCAAGAACCTAGGCTTTGGCATTCACCACTCTCGTTTATGTTAATTGATATTCAAAAATATTGATGAAACTTACATTTGCATAAAGTATTAAGTATTCACACATGCACAATGATTGCTCTAGAAACAAGATGCAAAACAGATCAACATCAGCAAAAGCATCTGAAACGATCCCCTTGGTATATAACCTGCCTGACATAACTACCGCTTAGAAAGGCATGTCAGATGCAAAGCGTGCTGAAACCTACACTGTTAACAGTACTCATCGCTATGGAGGTATGAGGCACTGTATCAGGTCACTGAAGATTCATGGACAAGAAAGTGTACTGCCTACACCGGTGACATGATTAGTCTATTTTGCTGAGAAAAGCTGCATTCTAAGCTGCTTCACAGGAGAAAAATTAAATATCTTCTGCCCTGCAACATGTTCAGAAGAACAGCTGGGAGAAGAATGGGTCTGGTCCACATACAGGCTGTGGCAGGGTAGCAACTTAATGAACATTTGCAAACTGCAAATCTCAAGAGGTTCTGGATACATTCTGCTCAAAATAGATACCTCTGACTTTTCCCCTCCTCTTTAAAACCACTCAGCTTCCACCCAAATCAGCACCTTATCTAACAACTAGCTGTTAATTTTTATCCCTTTTTTGACTATAGAAAAATAATAGAGTAACTCATCTGTTGCAAAGAACTCAGGAAGACACAACAGGTCAGCAATTTTCCTGATGGAGTGGATTTCTGTTTGAAATTTTTGGGAGTGTTTCCATGCGTAGTAGTGTGCGTTTGCTGTGGCACATATTTGTGCTGCTGCGCAAATCCTTGCATGTGGGATTTGCTGCAGGGCAAAATGCCCCCCTTTAGGGAAGCTACCATTCCCTACGCCTCCTGGCATGCTGGGGGGGGGGGGGGGGAGGGGGGGGAGGGGAGACGCACCTAAAGCAGTGGAGATACTCTGGCCAGCAGCCAGTGTGTCTCCCTGTAGGACCCAGCCTCCATTTACTCCAGTGCATGTTCCTGGAGTGTGCGCTCTGCTGCCTTTTTTTTTTTTTTTTTTTTTATTAATACTGGGAGTTCCCAGTATCAAATTTTGGCACCATGCTGCAAATTTACAGTGTGTTGAATAGTTGCACATGCACTGTACGCAATTTCCAGCACCTCAGTTTTGAAGTACCACAAACCACATGTGAGTACTAGTCTGGATGTACCCTCTAGGTTTATCTGATAAATCACGTGCAAGTTTATACACTGAACAGTTCTAACATGGTGCAGCACCTTTAAAAGATCATATGGCACCCCAGGGTGACATGGCACACTGGCTGAGAATCACTGGCTTAACTGAATGTTTTTCAACCAAACACAGCAGGTAGCAGCAATATGAAATAGCCTCACTGACTGGAGAGGGTATATAACAGGTACACATAATGCATAGAAGGCAGGGTAGCAATGCACCTTATAGATCAGAGGTAGGCAGTTATTTTTGCTGGAGGCCCACTTAACAAGTTTTGGGGAGCTGTCAAGGGCCACACACATACAATCTTTAGAAAATATAAATTTTAACAAATTATAGTGCAACAGGGGGCCTGCTCTGGGCCAATCTCTGCACCCACCTGTTCTTGGGCTAACCACCTGCTTTCTCACTCACCACGCCTTGATCTTAATAATTAATTAACAGATGTAATTTAAGCAGGAGGCTGCCCATTTTCTGCCCCGCTGCTAGGGGGTGCTATCTGCAGCTCCATTCCTCCCCTACACTGCAGCCCAAGTCTTGTAGATGACATCATGATGTTATCTGATGCAGTAGTCCCACACAATGGGGGAATCCCACTGTAGGTGGGGACCTGGGCTCCTCCCTTCAGGCAGACTCTGAGCCATATATCTCCCTGCCACCAGTTCCCCTTTGGGTGTGGTCCCCCCACTGGGACCTTCGGCTCCCACTAGCCCTGGCCCATCCTCGGGCCAGTTGGGGCCCGAACCCCTGGCTCTTAAGTGTCCCTCTCGGTGGGCCTCCTTGCCCTTCTGACCCTCCTGGTTCTGGCCCCCGCCTGGGCCAGTCAGGGGAAGCTCTGGAAGGGGTCCCCCTCTCTGGGTCCTCCTTCACAGATATGGGGAGCTGGAGTACCTCACACCATGACTGGTGCCTCAGCGTCTCACAGGGGACTGTCACTCCCCCTGGGCAGCAGGTCATGGTGCTACTACAGGTGTTATTTTTGACCCACACTCTGCCTCCCAACTGTGAAGGACCTATCAGGGTCAGGGCTCAGCTCTCTTGCTGAGCCATCATTTTTCCTTCACTGAGCTCTGCATCTCTGCCTTTCACACTGGGGGCTTCCCAGCACTGCCCCCTCACACTGGGGGCTTTCCACTGTTCATCATGTCCTGTTTACTCAGGGTCTTGGGGCTTCCCTCCTCTGGGGGGCTCAGGTGGCCAGAGCTGTGCTTGGCCCCAACTCTACCTCCTCAGGGTCTCAAAACCCCCTCAAACTCTCCTCCTTGGGACTTGCACCACCACAACTACCTCTAGTGGAACACAACCCACCCAAAGGTGAGGGCTAGGTGTTACAGTGCCCCAACCCACCTTTCACTAGGGTGATCACCGGTCTGGCACTTCCTGGGGGCTCCCATGCTACTGGGAGCTCCACCAGACCACCCACTCCCAGCAGGGTATAGTCTTAGGTTGTACCCAGGACCAGGAGCCTCCTACCATCCCCTAAAACTCCTCTCTTACCTCCACATAAAACTCAGCAGACCTCTGACCAAGCAATATTGTTACCTGCCTCCAGCAGCCAAACTGCCTTGTTTATATGGGCAGCCCTGAACTTAAAATGGCTGCCCTCATTAGGCACCTGGAGGCTGCCAGCTCCAGGGCCTTAAAGTGGCAGGCACACAGAGTGCCCTGCCACATATAGGTTAAACAAAACCTTTTTTGTATACTAAAAAAACCCTACTGTAACATATTTTAATTTTATGTAAGAAATATATTTTTGTCCTGATTTTCTTGAGTAGTGTGTATAGAGGTAATTGCATAATAGCTCAAAATAAAGTCTTACTCTTGTATATTGGGTATGGGGGATGAGTGGGGGGAGGGAAAGTTGATGGGTAGGTGGGTGTGGGGGAATGGATGCATGGGGTGGATGAACATGTGTGTGTGGGGGAACTACCTAGGGATTTGGTTCTGGGAGCCTGCCAGGTATAGGGAAACGGAAGAGCAGAGGCAAGGGGCACATGCAGCAGAGCTTGCCTGGGTGGTGCAATGCAGGTGTGGTCCACAGTTGCCTCTGCACTGCTCCTATATAGGGCAGCCCATGCCATGTTCCCAGCCACACCTACCATCTCCAGCCCTGGCCAGTGCTCACAGCTTCCTGGAGGGGCTGTTCCCGGTGCAGCTGCAGCCTCCCAGCTACCCGGCTCCTCCTGCTTCCAGTAGTTTCTCCTCCTCCTCTGCTCTTGCTTGTCACTCAGATGCCTGTTACTCAGCTGTTAATTACACCAGGTGGCCAGGAGCTGGAGCTAGATCCCCACCCACTTGGGCAGGAGCAGCCTGGCTGCACCTTCCTCCAACCCTGAGCAGCTCATCAGGGGCAGGAGGAGGATCTGCTGCAGCAGGGAGGAGCTGAGCAGCACCCAGGTGGCTGCAGCCACACCAGGAGCAGCACTGCTGGGAAATTCTGTACACGGGTTGGGGTTGGGGATAGCAGTAGTGGGTGGGAGCTCAGAGCAGGGTGGGGCTTGGACCCATGCGGAGTACCACGGGGGCTGCTGTGGGTAGGATCCAATCAATTGATGGGCCAGATCCAGCCTGAGTGCAGTATTTTGCCCACCCCTGTTATAGACTAGCTGTATCAGAGATGCATCAGTTTTCATGAGCAAAAGCACATTTCATCAGATGCTATGAAACAGCATCCACAGGGCAGGCTATCAAATAGAGACAGTGGTTTGAATACAAAGACAGGGAAGGGAGGGAGAAAGAAAAGAGGCGGAAGGGAGGAAGGGATAGCGCTGTTAGAGACAAACAGGTAATACCCCTATAGGGACAAAGGGGTTAGACCATACTTAATAGGGCTATGTGAAATTTTGCCAGCAGTTTCATTTTGATACTGTGTCAACGCATTTTGAGCTCGAAACATGGAAATTGAAAAAAAAAGAGTTTTGAAACAGCCTCAAAACAAAATGAGGCAAGTTGAAACGTTTCAAAATTGTTGAAACGTTTCAAGTTTTGAAGCTCAAGCTGGGCTTGCCTGCAGGGAAACAGGAACTAAAGTAAGGAGAGGGAGGGGGAAGAGGAGATAAGCAGGTGGGGGAAGGCGTGCTTTCATTATTGACTGTGTAGCTGACCAGTGACTGTCATCCTTTTCTGAGGTCCCTTCCAATCCCAGTGCTCTGGGAGATGTATGGAAAAACTGCATAAAAGGGAGCACTGTTTGAACTGTGCTTTCTGCCTTGGTGTCAGCTGAGTGAGGGCGCACCTTAACGCACACACACTGTCGCCCACCCATGTCATGAATTTTGCCTGTCAGCAGCTAGAGGTGCAGGGCTCCAAACCCAGACTCCCCCTGCATCTATCTCCTTGACGGCTAGCAGGCTTCATGGCCTCAGCAGGGGCCAGCAGGCCTGCAGTTTTGACCCCGCTGTGGCATAACTCATACAAGTGACATGAGTTCTTTGCTTTCAAGACTTTGAGGTGAAATTTCCCTGAACCCCTGCACCCATCTATTTGAAAGTTGGCAGACTTCATGCCCTCAGAAGGGGCTACCATTCCGGCAAGTTTCATCCCAATCAGGCTAGAAATGACAAAGTTATAGGGTGTTTCACGCTACCCCATTATAGCTTATGGGCAAAACATCAAAACAACATTGAAACTGCAAGACTGTTTCAACGAAACGAAATGGAACAGCAGTTTCAACCAAAACGAAATTCGAAATGAAACGCTGTTCTGTTGAAACGCAAGTCGAAACAGAATGGTGCTGTTTAGTGCAGCCCTAATACTTAACACCATCCAGTCTGTGGATAATTTCTTGCTCCATATTTTCACACACAGATCAGCTTTTAAAGCTTAGTTGTTTAAGAACAACTACTCTGAGGTCAGCAATGAAAAGTCCAGAAAGTTTAAAGTATTCTGGCATGGGTGTTTATATATAAAAAATATATATACTATATTTATACTATACATACACATAACAAGCATCCTATAGAGGCCACAGATATACTGTATGCCTAAGGGAGGGTTTTTGGGCACACACTGTGACAGGGACTGGGCAACAGACAGGAGAAAACAGGGCTGAGTTGCATGTGCCCATTCTGTCATAGTTCTGTTACAGATCTATTACAGCCGGATGCTCCTTTAACCCACCTTCCACAATATCGGTTGGCACATCAGTTTGCAAGCCAGGAAAAGAAGCTTACATAAATTAAAACAGGTGGAATCTTATTCATGTCAACTGCTAAAAATGTGGTTTAACTAAGCATCTAGGGAGAAAGAGAGAAAGGGAAAGGAAAGAAGAATGGAATTAAAAAACATATTTTCTTCAAAATGATCTGAAGGCTCAGTGTCGGATAAACAACAGTTCAAAGAAGGGAAGAGTTGCTCTGCATTCACATTTAATCCTAAGAGTGTCTCCCTGGAATTTTGTCAGGCTTCAGACAGTCTCATTTGTTTTAGGCTGATACTGGGGAATCTTGATTTCCTTTAACATTTCTTCTTCTCATGGGAATTTCCTATCTGTTTTTTGGCATCTGTCCTCCATCTTACTGGGTGAGCAGTGAGGTTGAGAATTCATCAAATTCTGTTTAGGACTGTCTGCTTCTTTTGTCAATAAATTGCTTCTTGAAGCCCTGCTGAATCTTTCACTGACCTCTTGTTCTGTTTGTACTTGAAAAATTTCTAGTTATTTATCTAAACCTCTTGTGCAATCTCTTTTCATATACCAACTTTGCTTTGCAGTTTTGTTTTCAACAAGCTCAACATTGTCTTTAATCTTTCTAGTCTTATTGTGTAATTACATCTGATGTCTCCACTCACCTAGACCTCACTAAGCCTGAATTTATTGTATGAATTTTCTTGATGCTTTCTAAAAAATAATCCTAGTGCACTGCTGTTATCTAGCTCATAAGCATAAGGTATAAATTCTCATGAAACAGTTGAAACTTCCTGGGTCCATTAGCTTTATCCTATTCATGCTTTATTATGTTTACATAAAACTAGTACTTTACATGTCAAAGGCCACAGAACAAGATACAGTAGAGGCAGCAGTTGCAAATATTTCCATAACTGCTAATACAACATGGGCACATTAAAAATCCAAGGGGAAAAATAATCAGATTTTGCCAAATGAGAAAGCATATATGCAGAAGACAGAAAATTTAAATTTTGGCTTCTAAGGGCTTATTACAAAAAAATGGAATGCTTAGGGAAAATAGTCTTTCTTGTCTGTGTTGAATTGCTGAAGATACTTGTATTAGAAATAATTGTGTTCACATTCAATCTGGTCTATCTAAAATGTGCAGGGTTCTGGAGCACACAGAGTTGATTTGAGTAAGGAATCATTTGAAATACTTAGCTGAAGAGAGAGGAATGACACTGTAATCTAAATAGCACCACAGTTTTTTCTGACTTCCATTTATATTTATTTCCATTTCCAGTTATAAAAGGATTCATGAAAGCAAAGGGACTGGATGTCATCAAGCAACAACCAGTGAGAAATAAAATGGCATTGCTTGCAGGAGAGCATCCTTATATTGTCATATTAACATTAATGGATAGCAGCAACCTCAGTCTGTTTAAGAAATCATTGATTTATTAAGTTATTACATAAAGTTACTGTAAAGTCAAGGTTTATGTACCATTTTGCATGTCTATTGGAGATAGGAAAATTGGAGATAAGGACTTCAAGTCCTATGAGGCAGTTGTAGGGTGGGTGTCAGGAAATGCTTTCTAATTACCGGGATATTAAAGCCCTGGAATAATTAGTCACAGAGGTTGTGGAATCTACATTACTGCAGGTTGTTAAGAGCAACTGAGGAATGGTTTAAAGCTGACCCTGCCTTTGGGGGAGGAACTGGCTAGATGAAAATTTAAGGTCATTTCCATCTCTGCTGTTCAGAACCCAAGGGTATTTTTTGTATAATGTTAAGTACAGTGCACACTCTGTCCTGGAGCAGAAGAGGATATCAACAACTCCCACTGGACATTACAAAAACTTCCTTTACTATACTCATGTTAAAAGTTTGTTTGTTTAATTAAAACGGGAAAGAAATATCCCAACCGTTTCTGTCCCTCTTAATTTAGCACATCGAGTAAAACCAAATCAGAACAATAACTTTATGGTGGATAGAACTGAAAAAGTTTTCATTCCCTACCTTCCAAAATAAATCTCATTGTTTTTTAAACAAAGAATATGTATTATGGATGATACAGGTATTAAAAAAAACTCCAAATCTGTGCACTGTTGAAAACTCAAATGTATTTGTGGCAGGGGGTGGGTGTGGATCCTCCGGGCATCTCTGTGCATCCATTAGCAATGCACAGAAATGCAACTGAGCCTTCGGCAGCCTATTCTTTTGACTGTTAAGACCAAGCTGCCTGAGGGGTGGGATTCTTTTTAGCCCACAGCTAACTCAAGTGTAGTCTCTAATGCAAATCCTGTTCACACACAAAGCCCTTTGAGCATGGTGGGTGTCCTTAACCTTGATTCGTTGGCTCACCAGGTCATACAGTTTACAGCTTGAGTTAACACTAGTCATTACAGGAATCCTGGTTTTCTGTGTTAAGATTGCAAATTCTCTGATAAAAAAAATCACAAATTCTCTGATTAGAAAGCCCCAAATCCAGAATTAAAATGAAATGTCCCTATATAGATAGGTATTAGCTGAACAATGTTTTATTGATATATTTACAATTTAAAGCAGTTTGGAAGCCTACCACCGCCTTGATCACTATAATAAAATAAATTCTAAATACCTATATGTTTTTCTGTTTGATTTTGAGTTTTTATGATGGAAAATCAGAGCTCTCCCTGCCCCCTTTGCTCACCAGGATGCGGGTCCAGCTGTGGCTGTCCCCCATCACTGCTTTGTGGCACTGAGCAGTCCTGACATGCTGGTGCCCTGCCCACGCCATTGCCCCTCACTCCCAAGTCACAGTCCCTAGCCATGCTGGTGCCCCTCACTCCCCAACCACAGCCCCCCTAACTCCCCCAGCCCTGCCAGAGGGGCCCCCAGCTGCCAGGGCTATGGGGCCAGAGACTCAGGTCCACAGCCCTCTGCCCCCTGCAGCAACACCAGACCCCCGGCTGCCACCTGTGGAAGGCAACAGCTGCTCTGGCAAAGTGAAGTGCAGAGCTGGTTCCTCCTCCCCCATAGGCAGCATGGCTGGAGCAGAGCCCATGGTGGGGGCAGGTGCAGGCAGCCCTCTGCAGGCTCAGGTTCCTCACCTTGCTGCCCTCCCCACAGGGCCTCTGCAGCCCAGTAGAGCGGGGCGGGGTGGGAAGGCTCATGATACTGCTGGTAGCTCCACGCTGCCATGGCAAGGTGCCCTCTGTCTACCCAGCAGCATTGGGGTCACAGCTCTGTGCTGACACTCCCACTGCTGCCAGGGACACTTTGCTGTGGTGGTACAAGCCTCCCTGTCCTGCTCTGCTGTTCCCTGCCATGCTGGGTCCCACTGCCTGGGCTACAGAGGCCCCAGGTGGAGGGCAGCAGGGTGGGGAACCTGAGCCTGCTATGGGCAGCCTGCATCCACCTTCACCCTGCACACAAATCTGGGATGCATATGTCCCCCACTCCCCTCTGGAAGTGCAGCCCCCATCTCTCCTGGACGAGCTGCTTATAGCTCCATCCCACTTCCTACATGAGCCTTGCAGCCACACACAACCCCAGGTGCCAAGACCCATGCCCCACACCAGCTGGGCAGCAGCCCCAGCTGCAACCCTGTCCAACTTCTTCTCTCACTATGGGGGCATCAATCCCCCTCCTGCCAGACCTACCTGCAGGGAGCTGTGACAGCTGCTCTCCAGGTGGCCTCGTGGCCATGTGCATCTGTATGTGTGCACATGCCCATGGCACCCCTGCTGGGATTTTCACCTTAAAAATGAGAAATGTTGTGTTTACTATGTTTTTCTGTGGTGAACAGAAAACCTCGTTCCCTGATCATTAGTTGCTAATACACTCATTCTACACTAATACTATCACTGCACAGATTGGGTGCGTCCACACATGCAAGCACGTGTGCTTGCAGCAGCTCAAAGAGAAGCGGTGCAAATTTGAGCCGCAGCTTTTTGCTTCAGCACACGTGCTTGAACATGCACTTTGGTGTGGAGCAAATTGTGCCACTTGGGGCAAAATAACCCTGCCTGGCTCCTCCCGGATCTGCAGCCAATTGCTACCTGGGGACACTACTCCTTGTGCCAGCTGGACTGCTGAAGCAGACCTGAGAGTTCCCTGCACCCTCTACCCACTGCAGTAGTCTGGCAGTGGGGACTGCTGCCTGGTTGTGACCTGCTGTGCACCTGCCAGACCCAGATGGGGACTGCATAGCCAGTAGAGGAATCTCCCCTCTGGGCCAGCTGCCAGTGGACTGTGGTTGCAGGGTTGGCCTTTGTATGACACTACTGCAATGTGTGCCCCCTGCCTGGCCATTTGGGCAGCTGTTGTCTGGAAGATGTTCTGGGTGTGGTGGCCTGCTTTGAACTGTCAAAGCATGTCCTCCTGGCCCCATTTGGCCAAGAGGTCAGCCACAGCCAGATTGGTCCAAGGTGCCAGCTCTGAGCAAGTGGGGTCCTGCCACTGGGCTCCCTAGCAGGAATTCTGATGTTCCCTATTGGAAAACTAAAAAATCCCTGATAAAAAAAAAATTCCAAAGTCACTCCATAAAATACCCCCAAAGCCATGTTCCTCCACAAGTAAAACAAAAGACAGCTATAAAGAGACAGACAGACAGACAGCGATCAGTTGGACAATGTTTTATTGATATATCTTACAGTGTTAAAGCAAGTCTCTTATCATAAGAATACATTGGTTTTCATGAATTCATGGATACATATTTTGCTGCCTTCCCACAGGGGCAATAGCTCCCACACAGAGATTTCAGCCCCCCCAACATGGGGTTCAGCTCCCCAATAGGGCGTCAGCCCCCACACAAGGGGTATGGCTCCCCAATAGGGGGTTTGGCCCCCACACAAGTGGTACAGCCCCCACACAATGGGTTCAGCCCCCCAACAGGGGTTCAGTTCCCACACAATGGGTTTGGCCACCCAGTAGGGGGTGGAGCCCCCAACAAAAGTGGTTTGGCCCACAAGGGGTTCAGCCTCCCAACAGGGGGCCAGCCAGGGTGGGGGAGGGGGCCTTGGGGGGCTGGCAGGGGGAGGGGCCCACGAGGGCAGGGGTCAGGGGAGTTGGGGGAGTGGGCAGGGCCATCAGGGTCCCCTCCATGGTCCCCTTCCTCCTCCTCCAGCTGCTGCAACTCCTTACGCACCAGCACTGGAGCTCTGGTGCTGAAACATGCAGCCTAGCCAGCTGCATGTTTCAGCACTAGGGCAAGGGGCCAACCATAGAGATGATCTGGCAGCCACAGCATCTCTGTGGAGGACCCAGCCCCTGGTTGCCTGCCCTGCTTTTTTAAACTTTGGTTTTGTTAGACCCCTGGATATCCAGGGGTCTAATTTTCTCCACACACTGCAAGTTTGCAGCACAGGGAACATTTTTTCATTCCCACATGTGCCTGTTACCCTGCCTCAAAGGGGTTTGAGGCGGGGCAAGAGGCACGTGCACGTTTATCTGGACATGCCCTTTGAGTGTTAGTTTCCAGTGTAGTAGCTCTCACTGCAGCAAGCCTAATGCCATAGAAGTTATCTTAAGTGTGGATGGCATGAATATATTCTACAGTGAAGACAGTTTAAAGGAGGAAGCAAATTACTCATAATTGTGCCACCAGAAGTAAAATGTCCAAAACTATGCTGCCTGGAATGGAATGCAGACCTTGGTACAAAAACTCAAAGTGCAGAAAAGGCAAAGTTAGGAGGTGAGGATGAGGGGAAACTCAAGGTTGCATCTGGTCTGTCTTCTAGAATAGGGAAATACATTCAGCTGTAGCAAAAAGGGAACTGCATTAATAAGTAGCTCTCCTGCTTTCTGGGACTATGCCTGTACTTATCAATAATTGGTTCCTAAGATTGTTTGATGTAACCAACCCCAACCTGGCTTATGCAAAACTGAATAGGAAAATTAACACAAAAGTAAATAGCTATTTGTACTGCATATACCAATAATAACTCTTTCATATGCCTACCTTAGCAGGCACACTGGTCACATCCCTGCTGGAAAGCTTAGTTTATATGAGTAAGCCTGTAGGGGAAATGGGACTGCACTGCTTCAAATATGTCCATGCTGCCATTTATCTTGACAAAGCTCTCCTCTGAGTATGTCAGCTAGCTGACTAAGGGAATGTAGTCAAGATGGGGATTTTAATTTCTGTAGTATACTATTTTTGCCACAATTAATGTTGTACCTAGCCATATTTCCTTTTGATTGCTTATAACATCAAATATTTAATAGCATTTTTCATTTAATGATGGTTACTCTAAAGAATTAAAGAGTTACTTTCATTACATTTTTCTAATTGTTTCCCCTGAGAGGCTGTAATATAACTACGTATAGAACTACAGGTGCACTGCTACTCAATGGCAGATAAAATGCAATTTCAAATGAATCTCAATTATTCCCTGAAATTAATATTTCACTTTTATTTTTTGGTGTTAACTTCATTTTATTGCAGTCAACCTAAGAACTGCAGAATGGGGGACTTAAGTGCCCCATTCTGTAGTCATTCTAAGACTGAAGAAGGACTAGACAAACCTGTGAAATGTAGCATCATCGCTGTCTATTAAAACTTTTTCCAGACTTCACTATAGAGTCTCTGGCTATGTTGATCCTGAGTTATAAAGGTATTTCTGAATCAAGAAATGCTTAAACACTGAGTCACCCTTATTACTGTAAGATAATAAAGAACACTTACTTTGTCCATTTACTTTTCAGAGCATAAGGATTCCAAGCATTTTTGTCCATCTTATCTTTCTGTAAAAGTGATACACCATAGAATAATTCCTTTGAATGTAATCAGACTAGAAGCAAGCCTGAAAGACTGAAGAAATGATATTATCATTACTATTACCCGGATATCTCATGGGAGGACCACTCAGCAAATTCCTAGCGGTTGCAAAGCTTCCTCTTGCATGTGGATGATCTCTACCTGACTCAAGAAGTCTATGGGCCAACATGAGGCAAAGTGTTGCTCAACCTGGTACTAGCTACAGGGGATGACCTAATCAGCGACCTAGTGATAGATGGGAAGCTGGGTGACAGCGATCACGAGCTGATCACCTTCACCATATGCCGTAAAGTTGGCAAGTCAGTCAGCAACACAGAAGTCCTTGACTTCAGAAAAGCTGACTTTGACAAGCTCAGAAGGCTTGTCAGTCAGGCCCTAAGGGACCATGACCCCAGGGAGAGGGGAGTTCAAGAAGGGTGGTTGCTCCTCAAGGGAGCAATCCTCAATGCACAAGCTAAGTCTATTCCATCTCGAAGGAAAGGCAGCAAGAAGACACAGCAGCCCCTCTGGCTCTCCAGGGACCTAGCAGACCTTCTGAGGCTAAAAAGAAAAGCCTACAAAGGATGGAGGACAGGATTCATCTCCAAGGAGGATTATTCTGCACTGGTCCGGTGCTGCAGGGAGCAAACCAGGAAAGCCAAAGACGCAACTGAACTCCAACTAGCTTCAAGCATCAAGGACAATAAAAAGTCCTTTTTCAGATATGTGGGGAGCCGGAGGAAAAGCAAGGGCACCACTGGAACTCTGCTGAACCAGATGGGGCAACTGACAACTGACACCCTGGAAAAAGTCAACCTATTAAATGGGTACTTTGCGTTGGTCTTTCATCAGTCCCATGAGACGCCCATGCCTGCTACGGGACAGGGAGATCTGGGTGAGGGACATCCCCTGCCCTCCATTAATGCTGACCTTATGAAGGAACACCTTGAGAGGCTGGATACCTTCAAGTCAGCCAGCCCTGACAATCTACACCCCAGGGTACTCAAGGAGCTGGCGAGCATCATAGCCCAGACCCTGGCACGGATCTTTGAAAACTCCTGGTGCTCTGGTGTAGTTCCTGAAGACTGGAAGAAGGCCAATGTGGTGCCTATCTTCAAGAAGGGGAGGAAAGTGGATCCAGCTAACTATAGGCCCATCAGCCTGATTTCTATCCTGGGGAATATCTTAGAAAAGTTTATTAAAGAGACCATCCTTAATGGACTGGCTGACGCCAACATCCTAAGGGATAGCCAGTATGGGTTTGTTGTGGGTAGGTCTTGCTTGACCAATCTCATTTCCTTCTATGACCAGGTGACCCATCACCTGGACAAGGGAGAAGAGATTGATGTTATATATCTTGACTTAAAAAATGCCTTTGATCTGGTATCCCATGATTACCTCTTGGCGAAATTGGCCAATTGTGGCTTTGGGTCCACCATGTTCCACTGGCTGGGAAATTGGCTCCATGGTCAGACCCAGAGGGTTGTAATTGATGGCAGTCACTCATCATGGTGTCCTGTGACCAGTGGGGTCCCCCAAGGCTCTGTCCTTAGACCTATATTGTTCAACATCTTCATTAATGATGTGGACATTGGAATCAGGAGCAGACTGGCCAAGTTTGCCGATGACACCAAACTTTGGGGCAAACCATCCACACCAGAAGACAGGCGGGTGATGCAGGCTGACCTGGACAGGCTCAGCAAATAAGCAGATGAGAACCTGATGGTGTTTAACACCGAAAAATGCAAGGTTCTCCACCTTGGGAGGAAAAACCTGCAGCATCCTTATAGGCTCGGCAGTGCTACGCTGGCTAGCGCTACAGAAGAAAGAGACTTGGGGGTCATCATTGACCACAAGATGAACATGAGCCTGCAATGCGATGCTGCGGCTAATAAAGCGACCAAAACGCTGGCTTGCATCCATAGATGCTTCTTGAGCAAATCCCGGGACGTCATTCTCCCCTTGTTTTCGGCCTTGGTGGGGCTGCAGCTGGAGTACTGCGTCCAGTTTTGGGCTCCACAATTCAAAAAGGATGTGGAGAAGCTTGCGAGAGTCCAGAGAAGAGCCACGCGCATGATTAGAGGTCAGGAAAACAGATCTTATGACAACTGGCTGAGAGCCATGGGGCTCTTTAGCCTGGAAAAGTGCAGGCTTAGGGGTGATCTGATGGCCACCTATAAGTTTATCGGGGTGACCACCAGTATCTGGGGGAATGTTTGTTCACCAGAGCGCCCCAAGGGATGACTAGGTCAAACGGTCACAAACTCCTGCAAGACCGTTTCAGGCTGGACATAAGGAAGAATTTCTTTACTGTCCGAGCCCCCAAGGTCTGGAACAGTCTGCCATCGGGGGTGGTTCAAGCACCTACATTGAACACCTCCCTGGTCCCAGACCCAAGATGGGACCAGGGAGGGGGTTAAACTTTCCTTCCCCTGAGTACAGAGTTTCTCTGCCCTGCTAAAATCTCACTGCTGGCTGCTATTGTGGACTTCAAATCCCAGAGGCACCTAGAAGCAGGAAGAGGAAGCGATGAGTGACCCTGCAGAGTCCTACTGTTGTGATTCTGGACTGCAATTCCCAGAGACCTCGGGGACAGCAAGAAGAGTAGTAAACACACAGCCCATGCTAGCTATGTGCCAGAGAGCCATACTCTAACACTCCCCAGCTTCTGGCCTGAGCCACTGCAGGCATGTGGCTGCATTTCCTGAATCAAAAATTGAATGTCTGTCCAGTTGTTTCTCAGTTTAATTTCTGCAGTTTAGACTAACCTGCAAAGACTGAATTAATTCAGCCTCAGGCTTTTTGACTGTCTGTACTTAGCCCTAAAGAATGACAGGTGTGATACATACATATATCCATACCCTAATTCAGACCATTGCTTCTCCAGAATGCTCATGAACCCAGATTTGCAGAATATGAAATAAGTGAGCAAACAAGCAAACAAACCGAACTAAGGACTGAAGAGAACAAGCAAATATGAAAGACACTTTTAGTTGTATGAGTTTTACAGAATATCTCTACTTAACATCAGACAGCAGTTATTTTGTTGGTGTCACCTCAAAGGCAGGCTTTAAGGAAAGACTGAAGAGAATAAAGATAATGGCTTTGCTTATTAAGCTGGACTTTTCTTCTATCTTTGGCAAGCAGCTCCTTTGTCCAAATAAAATCTACTTTTCAACAGGATGGCATTGGTCCCTTAAGCAACATTAAAGAAAATAGCTATAGAGCTCTGCTAAGGGTTTCCCAACACAGGTGCAGGTACCTCATGGGTAAGGGTGAATGGAACATTAGACAAATAACATGATCAGCAACACTTCCCTAGCGAAATCAGGCCTTTGAACCCTTTAATTTTCTTTAACTCTGAAATACCTGTTCATGGATCTGCTTGTACTTTCTTCATATCTGATCCCCTATGGAATGAGTTCTGGAAGACTTATCAAAGAATAATTATAAGACAATTTCAGACATAATGAAGATTGCTTGTAACATGCCTGTGTTCTTCTTTTTTCTCAGACTAATGGAAAAATGTCACTCTCTAGATCTGACACTTATAGAATTTTCATGAGTACTACATGTACTTTATCAAAGGGAAAAATTTAATAGAAAAAAGCTGCTATATGCAATGAACAGAGAAAGAAATATTGTTCTATTAATGCGATGTTGGAATGCAAACACTAATTTTAAGAACGCACTGGCTAGCTGCTCTGGGCTTTATTGGATAAGACTGACATCTTATTATGTTTTATTAGATAGCTGCCTGGACCTGCATTTTTGCAGTGATATGGTATAATGTTGTCATTAACCAGGTGGAAACTTAGTTTTTAAATTAAATTGAGAATTATTTTAAAAGAAAGTCTGAAGATATTTCCTTCTATAGCAAAATTGTGGCACTCTTCCTACAAATATTTATTAGGGACTGGGCTGCAGCTGAAAATTAAGCAAGCCAAACACTGCCGAAATATTACATTGGCATTTTACCAGGCTCAAAAATGAGCTTTGCTGTGTGTACGCCCACACCATGTCAATGTTATCCCTTAATTAAACAATCAGACCTACAGCACAGCTCTCTTGTACAACTACAGCAGTAATGAGAGGTACTTAGGGGTTGTGGAGTAGAAATTGGGAGCAAACTGCCCAATGCCAACAAGGCATAAGTACCACTGAGAAAATGCCATTTGAAATGAAGAGAGAGTTCATATTTCATAGCAAATAGTATCCAGGGTACTTCCAAACATGGAGACCTTCGCAGACCACCAGCAAGCACTTAGGAAGCACTAAGCACAGGGTTGTGTCTGAACTCGTGCATCTATTTACAGGTTAAGCACTGGAGACAGGGCTTCAAGGGAGGCAATTCCATCCATTTTGGATGCTCAATCTGAAACCCATTAGATTATTATATGAAGACAGACACCACTGCTGTCACATTTTGCCATGGTGGGTACTATGCCCAGTGCTGCACTGTGTATTACCTATGCTTTGAGCAGTCTTCCAAATTTGGTCCCTTCAGGGAACTTAGGAACCAAGTAGCCTAGGTAGAAGCTAGACTCTTAGCTTCTCAGGCTGAGATAGTTCTGGTCATGAAGAGAAGGTAGGACTGGAAGTGCTCGAGGAACTTTCAGATGAGAAGGAAAGTGCCTAAAATCACTGACTGGCTTCAAAACTTGGGAAGTTACTGGAATGAAAAAGTTGTCTTATCAAGTCAGTGTCCCACAAGGGGGAAAGAGAAAAGATACTTACTTCAAAATCTGACGGAAGTTCTTGGAAATTACTGAAAATAAATCTCTTGTCAACAAACCAAAGTTTGAAGAACTTTAAGTATTGAAGGAGACGCAGGTTCTACAAGCTAACAGTTAAGAACAAATTTGGAACTGATTCAAAATTTGAAAGCAGAGATGGGCAAAAGACAGCGAGTTTTGTATTACGTAGATTGCTGAGGAAAAAGTGGGGTGAATCATTAAGCAGGTCACATATAACAGATGAAGAAGCGTGAAAGCTTGAAATAGACTATGAAAGGTAAAAGGAGCTATAGGACACTGAAAAATGACCTCATGAGGGCTTTTCCAGCCCTACTTTCCTGTGATCCTATGTAAAGAAAGGAACACCAAACTCATCTGTGGACACTGACTTGAGTTAAAGAAGCATTGTTGATGGAAGTATGTTGATATGATTGGATATACCTTTAAATGTTAAATTTGTTATTTGAAAAGCTGGATTTACTAATAAAGTTTATGTAAAAAGAAAGAAAGTAAGACATCTATTGAGAGTGAGTTTAAGCACCTCCAAGGTTAGGTAGCCCATCAGTAAAAGGCAGAACCATCATAACATGGTCATTAAAATCATCAGATCTGAAGACATTGAAGATAAGCAGAACTCACGAGTAAAAAGTTTCCAATTTTACATAGCTACTTGCAAGAGCTTCCACATGAGAGGTTGTATTTTCAGAAAGTAGCTGCAGTAGCAGAAACCACAAAACTTGTAGTTGCTAGCACACTTGAGCCTTTGTGAAAGTGAATTTGCTATACAAGTTTTGGTATGTAATTACTGATTTGCCTGTAGAGTACTCACTTTGCATGTGAAAATTTCAGTCTGTGACAGCAGATTTAATTCTCCTTTAGAAAGACTACCCAACATGAAAATTGATGAAATACTATAGTGTGGTGGGCATTTTCGTATAAAATACCATTTGTTGGAACATCTTACTATGTCATCAAGCAAGTAAAATGAACCTGTGGATAGGATTATTTACAGCAATGAGGTGATTCAGTGAGCAAATCCATATTGATTATCATGTATATAGATTATTGTAGAAGGCAACATGAAAATTTGGGAACATCAGGAGAAAAATAAGACAATAATAAAGAAGAATTTAATGGAGGAGACCAGCCTATTGAACAAATTAACAATCCTTTGCTGGCCATTAGAAAAAATAGCACTTCAGGTGTATATTAAAGTATTGGAGACCAGCACAGCTCTCTTTTATGAAATGACAGGAGTGATCCAAACCTGTCAGGATGTGTCTATGTTACTGAATAAATATGTAATCATACAGTTATTACCCTCAGCTTCATTGCTTTCCAGTGACTGGGCTTTCTCTATACTATGACTCAGTCTAGCTATGTATGTATCATGGCAATCAGCATTCTGCCAGCATTGCGTGGTGTGACAGGTAGGATCACACCTTGTATCTCCTTGTGACTTTCACATGTTGTATCATATTGGACTTATAATAAAAGATCCATGCTCTCTTTTTTTTTTTTTGGTGAAGTTGCCAGAGCATTTAATGCCCTTAAAAATAAATCCCAGCAGTAGCATTTGAAGAGGGACTGTCAAATTACAACATGCTCATAGGCTCCATTGCACAGATGGTTTTCTGTAAAAGATATTAACTCTGCCCTTTCAATTTTGTTTTTTCACACAAAATAATTCTCTCGTATTTGTCCATGACAGTCACCGGGTCCTTTCATAACTATATCCAGTACAAAAGATCCAAATTATGGGTACTGTATAATGATAGCTAGGTGCTTCATTAAAACATTGACATTGCTTTAATGTAGTTCCTTGTATATAATTATAAAAATGTCAGCTAAACTTTGCATGACAGAATTTCAATTCATTTTCAGTTCTATGGAAGATGATTGTACTTTGTTAAAAGTTTACATAATATGAAAATAGCCTAGAAAGAGAAAATTTAATTAAAATCTTCTATAGATACTGTAGTTTATTAAAAGTTTAATCACTAGAGTCAGTACAGGAAACAGCAAATATGATCTACAATTGCCATTAAGAAAACAACAAAATAGCTCCTAGCACATATTATACATTTTTTATTTGATCTTGTTTTTATTTTTCAGGCTTTCATAAGTGCGATCAGTAGTGGAATATACCACCCATTTAACAGTTCAATACTGGATACTAGAAATTTATTTGGTAGTACATTTTTAAATCTTGAGGCCTATTTCAGGATAATACACATTTGTAATACACATCTAATGCAAAATGTCAAAACTGGGCATAGTACCCACAGCTACTTTCATTCAAAAACATCAAGATGGTGGGTTCTGCTTTTTATATAATAATTTTCTATATTCTAAGTGTCTGTAGTAAAGTTAAGATGGTTCAAGGCCTTCCTGTTTTCAGTGATATTTTAAATGTGAACTAGGGCACAGATAGAAGTAAGAATGTTGACCCAATCTGGTGACAGAATGCAGTTTATAGCTTCAAAAGACTGCTTCAAAAATGGTCAATAGGGTGAAAATCTGAACACTCATTGCTTGAGGATTCAGATGAAGAAATTCCAAAACATAGAGTCTTCTGTAACTTCTGTCTGTGCTGTATCCCAGCCTGTCATTATTTTCAGAATAGGCGGGGAAAGGGAGAGGAGGGAGTTCAGTTTGGGAATATTTCACCTCCTGCTGGAGAGTGAGACAGGTATATTGGAGACCTCTGCTGAGGTGGGTGGGGCTACAACCCACCCACTCCACCCTCCAGCACTAGCTAGAGAACCCTCAGAATGAGCTCCCTCTGCTCCCTTTCCCCCCTCCCATTGTGATAACAGGGGCAGGCTGGGAGGGAGGAGGGGCCCTTGCTAGGAAAAAACGCTGCAGTCTGCCACCGATCTGCTAGGTTCCACTCCCTTCTAGAACCAACAGTTAACTTCTGTTTGTTCCAGGGGATCATTATAACTCAGAACACTTCCAGCAAAGTGTTCTGAGTTGCAGCAGGGAGCTGCACTTCTGTCTGTGCCCTAAATGACTCAGTTTCCACCAGACTGAAATAAATGCACTTTTTATAGGAATCCTCTTTTTCTATATAGATGTAAAAAGTTAATAATTTTCCCAGGGTGGGTTTCAAGAATATACATCATTATTCTAGAATTATGTCAAACCAAGAATAAAGTGCATATATAGTGAGGAAAAATGTAGATTTATGTCATATTTTATAATCTAATGCTTACATACATATTTCAGTGTTTTTACTCATGACTGAGATTGCTTTAAGTGAATAAGCACTAACTAAATGGGCTGTGCGAAGCTTCGGTAGCCAATTCAATTCAGAGGAGTTTTGGCCTGATTTGGCAGCCAAATTTCCAAATCCAAATCAAATCAGGAGACCCATTAAAAGGTCCAAATCGGTTCAGAAGCCTCCAAATCAATTTGGAGAGATTCAGCGCTGGGACAAGCTGCCTAGGTGTGTGGGGGGGCATGAAACTCAGGGTGGGGGCTCCCGCCACTGTGCACCACCGTGCACTGCTAGTCCAGGAAGGCATGGGAGCAGGTGTGTGCACCTGGATCTGCGTGGAGCAGGCTGGGCCAGGCTGCACTCTGGGAGGCTAGACCTAGCCACCTGCTGCTGGGCTGTGCTCTGTGGGGTGGGTAGAACCAGGGCTGTGTTCCAGGGAGCTAGCCCTAGCTGCAGCCTGGAGCACAGCCCTGGCTCGGCCTGCCCCACAGAGCACAGTGGATTGGGGGCTATGGGACTGCTGTAGCCACCCTAAAATTCCTCATAGCCCCTGCCACCAGCCCCTTCCCAATTTGGGTGCACGCACCTGCCCCCATGCCCTGCTGCTGCTTGCCCAGCTGGGGCATGGTGGGGTGAAGCTGTGGCTTGTCTGGGAGGTGCAAGGAGGCTGGAACACCTTCCATCACTTCATACCACTTGTCTGAGACAGCACAGCAGCACCATTCCATGCCTCCCTGCCCCGGCTGGGCAAGTGGTGGGAGGGCATAGCCCCTGCTCCCAGTGCTTCCACCACCCATCCAGAGCACAGTCCAGCCCAGCCTGCACCACACAGATCTGAAGGCACATGCCTGCTCCCATGCCCTCCTGGACTAGCAGTGCATGGTGGTGCACAGTGGCGGGAGCCCCCACCCTGAGTTTCATGCCCCCCCCCACACACCTAGGCAGCTTGTCCCAGCGTTGAGTCTTTCCAAATTGATTTGGAGCTGCCGGAGGATCCACCAGAAGAGCAGCTCCTGGACCAGCGGTGTGCACCCCCTCCCCCACACCACCTGGGCAGCTTGTTCCAACCCCAGCCACAATCTCTCCCTTGCTGTGGGGGCATTGATCTGCCCCCACCACACCCCTTCTCTCCCCACTCCGCGAACCACAACTGACTTTCCAGTTGGAGGCAGCTGTTTCCACCATTGTTGAGGACTGCTTCCTGTTTAGTCTATGGCTGAATCGCAAAGTTGTTGCTGAATCTATGAATCTGAATTGGCCAAATTGAATTGGGACAGTGATTTGAATCACCAAATTGAATCATTGTCCCTCTGAGTCAGCCAAATCTGAATCTGAAGAAAAATACTTGCTGTTTTGCACAGGCCTACTAAGTAGTAATCTTTAATGGGCACTCAGACTAAGTCACTGGCCTATTAGGTTTCTATGGCTGTGTCTACATGAGATGCTGACTGCACAGTTGTTACAGGAGTAACTACACAATGTTGTCCCCAAATGATTTTTAGGTGACACTGACTGTGCAGTAGCTTGTAACTACTGTGCAGTAGTGTTGTATTATGCTTCATGCTACGTGACACTACTGCACAATAGCAATGAGCTACTGTGCAGTCAATGTCTTTTGTAGCTGTGGCCTATATGCCTAAGTATTTGAATAAATTATATTTAAAAAGCAACAATTTTGAATGAAACTACATCTACCAGCATATTAATAAAAATAAGGCCTGTGGGTCTTATTACTTTCATTACTGGCATGTTTGATTTATTAAAGGTCTACCAAGTCCTGTGGCCCTCCATACCACCACCCCTCCCCAACTAATTTAGTTATGCTTTGGAAGGTTTCAGGGGTGGATAAAGAGGGGGTGCAGTGGTGCAGTCATACTCCCCTTTCAGACCATGGAATGGGAACAGCAGCCAGGGACTATTTTTAAACTCCCCAAATTAGATAAGAGCCCCTCCCCCCCATGCTTCAAGTATTGTATCTAGGGCAAGGCAACCAGGGCAGCAGATCTAGGCACCAACTTTGGTAAAACATCTGCTGCTGCTGCCATGTAATCATGCTAGCAGCATGGAGGCAGCTGGAAGTTAGTGTTGCCCCATGTGTCCTACTGCCCCAGGAGCCCCAGCCTTCTTCTCCTTCCCATACCCTTTCCCCTCCATGCTCATTTTTCCTCCCCTCCCTCCCATTTCCATTTCCATTTCCGACCTCCACTGCTCACCACTGCCATTGCCCCTGGATGCCTGGGGGAAGGGGTTGGTGGAGCTCTAGATCTGCTCTGCCCTGCTCCAGCTGAGCTATGTGTGGAACCAAGGACAGTGGCAGCAGTGGAAGTGAACAGATTCTCCCTTCTTGCCCAGTTCCCCTGGTGTTCCCCGCTAACTCAGGAGTGGGCTCAGGAAGTGGGAGCCTACTTGGGTGGGACAGGATTAGCTCTAAAGCTCTTGGGACATCCAGAGATAGCAGCACTGATGGTGGTGAAGAGGGGTTAGGAATGAAAGAGGGGACATGTCACTGAGCATAGTGGGGAAGGGAGTGGGTGCCAAGAGTTTGGGGGAGGGGGAATTCCCTACCTGATTTGGGGACTTAAAAATATCCCTGGCTGCTGCTCCCATGGTTTGGTCCACCCAACACAGAGGAAGGAGAGTGGGGGACTGGAGTTAAGGAGGCACCCACCCCTACTGCACCATTCATTGCCCCTGCACCACTTTAGAAACTCATGGATTCACTCATGAAGGGCACTATCTAAATAAGTTTATTAACCCTCATCCGCTCTCATGAAACTGTAACCATTGTTGGTATCATGAGGTAACTTGTTAACCCACCTGAATGAACAAAATGGAACCAGTGACAACAATATAAATGTACCAAAAACTATTTATTAAACATACAGATTGTTTGAAAGAGAATTTATGATATTTGAACCCAAAATATTATTTAACTAGAACGATGAACAAAGTTTAAACTTTTTTTAGATTTTCAAAATGTGATTGAACAATTTGCTAAGTGTGCAGTTCACACAGTTTTCAATCACTTCCAAAACAATTACTTCCAAAAACAGTTCCTAACAGTTTGAACTAAATATTGCATTCCTCACAAAGTAGCATAGATGTACTATGGTGCACACAAGCAAATCACTTCCAAACTTCACATCATGTCCGGGTTTTGTGGTCATGTGCTCTTGGACAAAAGGCACAATGTCCACTAATGCTTGCAAAAGGTTCTATGTGGGGGTGTGTTGTGGCAATTTGTAATTTAGGGCAGTCATACCAGACTTGATGGACTTAGACATATAATGTGTATCCATCATTCTTTGTTTTATTTGTCCATTGATCATCTGTTCTCCAAGCTCCTGCAAAAAAAAGTGCCAGCTTCTTAAATGTGATGTTTGTGAATTTGTGTTGTGGCCTAGCCAAACGATAAGGCTGGCAATAGCAGCCACATCCAGCATACTGAAAAGTAGTGTCATTGGCCACCTGTTGATTTTCCATCTGCAGGTGGTCATACAAACTAAGTGGTCAAGGTTATCCACCCCACCCTTGTTTTTACTGTAGTCATGGATTATGTCCGGTTTTCTTTGCTCTCCACCCACTGACAGGTCAGGGTGCATGCTTGACAGCAACAGCACAACTTTGGACTTCTTTGTAACACAGAAAACTAGGGTGAATTCCCCATCAAAAGCAAAAGCGAGTGGAGGACAGCCATCCATTAGTTACCATGGATACCTGAAGTGGACATGAATGAGGTGTGATTGAATGCTGACCTTTCAGATGCATCCACCCAAAGTGGCCAAACAGGTCTAGGCCTGTCATTTAGTCAAAATTGCATTGGGGTAACAAGTTACCCCAATGCATTAAAATGAGCTTAGGGTATCGAATCAGAGGACCCTTTAATCTCTCCAAATCTAATCAGAACCCTCTGAATTGATTCAGGGAGATCTGGACACAGAGACAGCTTTAAATGTTTTTTCTTCATACCTCTAGGTAGCAGGGCTCAAGAATACTGCAATGCTAGGGTGCATGGAGTGTCCTACAGAAGCATGGGGGGCTCCCCAGTGTGCCTGGCAGCAGACCTGGAAGTGGACAAAAAGCACTTCTGGTCCACTTCCAGGTCTGCTGGGGAGTGTGCAGGGGGATCCCCACGCCCCCCCCCCCCCCGGCTTGATGACTAGTTCCTTCTGGGACTGGGCTCCCTCTGTGGCTGATCACTGAGCCAGAGAGGTATGGAGGGCTCCCAGTAAGCTCCCTGGCAGACCTGGAAGTGGACCAGAAGTTTGCCACCAAGCACATGGAGGATGCTCCATGTGCCCCAGCATCGCAGCAATCATGAGCCATGCCTGCTTGCCTCAAGGTATGTAGAAAAAACTTTTAAAGCTGTGTCTATGTCCAAATCACTGATTCTCCGAATCAGCATCGAATCTTCAGATTCGGACTCTGCCATATTGAATCTGGGACAGTGATCTGAATCAATGAAACAAATTGCCAAATCCAAATCTGAATTGAATAGGGCCTGCTTCGCACACCTGTACTTACAAGATAAAGAGCCCAACATGCCATCACAGTAAAAGCCTGACAATTTCTATAACCAGTGCCACATAATGGCCACATCATATGGTTACTATCATGTCTATCCAACTTTCACTTATTGGTCTAAATAATCAGCTATCCATTTACAACTGGTCATCTGTGGTCAAATCTGGAGCAGGGCGTGTTCTCATATGTATAAAGTCACAAAGATGACTCTGTGACATCTTCGTGACAGACAAAGGGTCAGGACATGAAGGGGATAATCCAGGCCATGATCCAGCCCACCGATTACTACCCCATGGTCTTAATCCATGTGAGTACTAATGATGCGGCCAGGAGAAGCCCTGATCACCTGATGGAGGACTACCACACTCTGGGGGGGGAGGGGGTGCTGAAGGAGGTAGGTGCACAGGTGGTTTTCTCTTCTGTCCTACCAGTGAGTGGATGTGGAAGACGGCATGCGATGTGCATTGCAGAGACCAACTGGTGGCTTTGGGAATGGTGTCTCAAGGTGGACTTTGGCTTCCTCGACAATGACCCGCACAACACGACAAGAGACATGCTCGGATGGGAAGGGCTCCACCTTTCCACTAAAGGTAAGCGTTTGTTTTCTTCTAGGTTGGTGGATCTCCTCCAGTGGGCTTTAAACTAGGCTCACTGGGGGAAGGGGAAGATAAGGGCAGAGGAAGCCTTGGACTGCCAAACCAAGCAACACCCACAAGTACAGCCCAGCCTAGACCGACGAGAGGGACATTTGCACAGGTAAGCAACAGGGGCCAGGGCAATGCTGAAAGTAGGGGGCCAGTGCACACATCCACAGGAGGCCTCAAATGCCTCTACACAAATGCTCACAGTATGGGAAACAAGCAAGAGGAACTTACCCTCATGCTAGCTGACACCAACACAGACATAGTGGGGCACACTGAAACATGGTGGGACCCAATGCATGACTGGATGGTGAATATGAAGGGCTATAGGCAGTACAGGAGGGATAGGAAAGGGAGAAAAGGTGGGGGCATGGCGCTCTACATTAAGGAGGAATACACATCCTCATCAATTAGCAAACAGTCAGAGGAGGGGCACTCTGAAGTGCTCTGGGTTAGAATACCAGGCAGTCGAGGGGAAAGAGATTTAATGGTGGGGGTCTACTACAGACCACCCAACCAAGAGGAAGAGCTAGACCAGGAATTCTTAAGTCAGCTCACAGAGGTAGTTAGGTCAAAGGATGTAGTCATCATGGGTGACCTGAACTTTCCAGACATCTGCTGGGAAGAGCAGTCAGCCATGTCTGACCGTTCACATAGGTTCCTAGCCAGAACGCACTACCTCCATCTAACCCAGGAGGTGCACAGCCCCACCAGGGGAGATGCCTTGTTGGACCTGGTGCTGGCCACCGGCGATGACCTGGTGAGGGGGCTGCGGGTGCTCGACCACCTGGGCGACAGTGATCATCGCCTGCTGGAATTCACCATTCAGTGCAAGGTGGCAGAGGCCTACAGCAGGCAGCAGCCCTAGATTTCAAGAGGGCAGACTTCAATGAGCTAAGGAGAATAGTCAGGGAAGCACTGAGGTCCCGGAGGGGAGGGGAGCCAGGTGTCCAAGAAGAGTGGTCGCTCCTTAAGGAGACGATCCTCCAAGCCCAAAGGGAAGTAATCCCAACATGGATCAAAGGGAGCAGGAGGGCACAAGAAACCCCATGGCTCACCAAAAGCATCTGAGAATGTCTCCTAGCTAAAAGGGAGATGCACACTCAATGGAAGGGAGGGGCCATCACCAGGGAGGACTATACTGCAGTTGCTTGGGGATGCAGGGGACCAGTCAGGAAGGCCAAGCTGGAGATGGAACTGGGACTAGCTTACCAGATCAAGGACAACAAGAAGTCCTTTTTTAAATACATAGGGGGCAAAAAGAAGGTTCCGGGTAATGTGGGGTCCCTGCAGGACATGCTAGGAAATTTGGTCATCACACCAGATGACAAAGCTAACCTATTTAATGACTTCTTTGCTTCCATTTCCCTGAGCAGGGACCAGATCATCCCCCCAGTGGGACCCTGTTAGGCCCCAGGGGAGGTGCACCTAGGCCAAGGGTCAGTGAGGATCTAGTCAGGGAACTTCTGGAGGGACTGGATGTATTCAAATCAGCTGGTCCGATGATCTCCAACCTTGAGTACTGAGGGAATTGGCTGAGGTCATTGTGGGACCCCTGGCATGGCTTTATGAGAATTTGTGGTGCTCTGGTGTGGTGCCAGAGGACTGGAAGAGGGAGAATGTGGTTCCCATCTTCAAAAAGGGGAGGAAAGAGGTCCCAGGAAACTATAGGCCAGTTAGTCTTACCTCAATCCTGGGTAAGCTTTTTGAGAGAATTATTCTGGCACATATCCACGAGGGGCTAGCAGGGGAGATTCTGCTTAGGGGCAACTGACACAGATTCATTAGAGGCAGGTCCTGTCAGACCAACCTGGTGGCCTTCTACAACCAGGTCAGCAAATCCTTAGATGCAGGGGTAGCAGTGGACATAGTCTTCCTGGACTTTAGGAAGGTCTTCGACACTGTCTCTTACCCTGTTCTCATTAAGAAACTGGGGGACTGTGATGTAGACACCGACGCAGTCAAATTGGTTGCCAACTGGCTGGAGGGCCGCACCCAGAGAGTGGTAGTGAATGGGTCATTTTTGACCTGGAGGGATGTGGGCAGTGGGGTGTCCCAGGGCTCGGTCCTAGGGCCTGCACATTTCAACATCTTCATCAGTGACTTGGACGAGGGGGTAAAAAGCACACTGTTCAAATTTGCTGATGACACTAAGATGTGGGGGGATGTGGGCATGCTAGAAGGAAGGAATAGGCTACAATCAGACCTAGACAGGTTACAGGGGTGGGCGGATGAGAATAGGATGGGATTCAACACTGACAAGTGCAAGGTGATGCACCTGGGGAGGAAGAACCAGCACCATACCTACAGGTTGGGGAACTCCCTTCTTGTCAGTACAGAGGCAAAAAACAATCTTGCAGTCATCACTGACTCCAAGATGAACATGGGCCACCAGTGTGGGGATGCAATCAGGAAGGCCAACTGTACGTTGTCATGCATCCACAGATGCATCTCAAGCAGGTCCAAAGAGGTGATCCTCCCCGCCTATGCAGCACTGGTCAGGCCACAGCTGGAGTACTTTGTCCAGTTCTGGGAGCCGCACTTCAAGAGGGATGTGGACAACATGGAGAGGGTCCGGAGGAGGGCCACTCGCATGATGAAGAGACAGCAGGGCAGGCCCTACGAGGAGAGGCTACGGGACCTAAACCTGTTCAGGCTCCACAAGAGAAGGCTGAGGGAGGATCTAGTGGCCTGTTACAAACTAGTCAGAGGGGACCAGCAGGCATTAGGGGAGTCCCTGTTCCCCCAAGCACCATCAGGAGTGACTAGGAATAACAGTCACAAGCTGGCAGAGTGTAGATTTAGGCTAGATATCGGGAGGCACTACTTCACCATTGGGGTCTGGAACCAGCTTCCAAGAGAAGTGGTGCAGGCTCCTACCCTGGGGGTCTTTAAGAGGAGGCTGGATGATCACCTTGCTGGGGTCTTTTGACCCCAGTACTCTTTCCTGCCATGGCAGGTGGTTGGACTCAATGATCTGCTCAGGCCCCTTCCAACCCTACTAACTAGGAAACTAGGAAACAAACAGAAGTCTTCACCACTCTGATGCCAAGGCCTTTGCTTGTTATCTTATACTAATGTATTTTCATCAGTAATTCTCAGTTTACAAAGGTAAGGCAAGAGAAGCAGAATCTTGTCTAGTAGCCAAAAGGTTGCATTTAAGTAAACTAAGTTGATGTTGATTAGCAAATTAATGCTAGAGAATGGATCTCAAATTCACTTTTTAAATTTGCCATCTGACTTAGGGCTGGATTTTGACTGACATCAATAGCAGTTAAAAATAGTTATTATCTAACAGGATTAAAATGGTGTGAAATATTGTTCTGCTGTTAATTTCATTTTAATACAATGCTGCTTAATCAAAACCCTAATAAACCTAGTGGCTGTGTAATGATCCCTGGTTCATTGCAATAAAACCTGTTATGACGCTGACTCCTATTAAAATGAATTGAATTTGTCACTGCTAAGAAAAAAGGACTAGAAATATAAACATTGCTCTCTAAAGATTTCAGCTGCTTTTCTGACCATTCTCAGCATAACCCTTCCTGCTAGAAGCATTATTGGAAACAACTGAAAAGCAATCTTGAAGCATTAGCTTGCTTTCCTAGTTTTATTGTGTTTATGCTTGCATCTGAAAAAGAATTAAATATGAATTTCCCTTTGCCTTTGGAGATGAAGGATAGCCTTATTTAAAGTTGCTAGAAGAAGAATAAGAAAATAACAAATAATTTCTTAATGAAGGAATTGCCCATACATGAAAAACACTCTTTATAATGAATTTTCCAGACAATTCTTGCTCTGTGATTAAATCATTAGACCAGGAGTCAGCAAAATCAGATTCTATTACTAGCCATACTAGATATTTTGTGTGTAGCCTTGAACTGATTTAAATAGCATTTAATCCATTTTTACATGAACAAGTCAAGTCACTGAGGATAGTGAGGAAGGGAGTGTGTGTGAATAATTGCATCCATTGAATATTTTCTTCCATCGCCTTGCACCCATCAAATATTTGTATCTATTGAATATTTATCTTATCATGCCACTAATCAATGGTACTTGTTCTACACATATTTCTTCTATTCTCACTTAAGTTGAGCCCTCTAGCGCTTGACCTTTTCTGTTTTTGTTCTCCCCCTGACTCAGTCCAGGTTGCTTATTACTTTTGGTCATATATAGCCCAGGATGAGTTGTGTCAGGGATAATTATATAAAAACCATATTGGAGTACCTTCCTGTTCTGTAAAATAAATGGTTTAGCATATGGATTCCAGAAGACTGGAGCTCTTTTCACAATCATAATATACTGAAAAAACAAGTCTAATCTGTTTTCTGATATCCTCTCTCAATACCTCTCAAAATTTGTTTCCAAATTTTCTCCTTCCACTGAGTCTTCCTGTCCTCAGAATTAATTTACATATTTTAAATGAATGTCTTTTTGTTTTATTCTACTTATCCCTCCAATAATTGCAGAGCTCTCTCCTAAGGTGTAGGTCATTTGCTCTCCACTCACTGGATGCGCCTACATGTGAAATTAACAGGAAACAATAACTTCCGGAGCAGTTTGAGCTGGAATCAGCTGTTCCTGGCTGCAGCCTCTATATGTGTGCCCAGGACAGCAGCAGTCTGAGCCAGGGTGGCGCAGACCCAGCTGGGTGGCAGCATCAAGCAATGAAGAGGCTGGCTGGGGCATGAGAATGCTAAAGTACAAAGCTGTGTGGCAGGCAGCCTCCAAACTGTATCACCCTCATGCCCCATTCAGCCCCTGTCACCATCTACATGTGCATTTCATCACATTTAGTTACTCCTCTGTAAGAACAGATTGACTTTTTATTAGTAAATGTTTAGGATTGGGAATCCAGAAAAAAGCTGATAAAGCTGATAAGGAAATACAGATTGCCCGAGCAGGGGACTAACAATAGAGGGATGGGAGTGAGGAGGGGAACGCAACTAGGTTACAGGAGACACAATGTTACCCAACTAAGGCCAGGGGTGGGGAATGGGGGGAAGGGGAGGGAGGGGGTTCGTGATGCTGAGAGAGAAAGGAGATAGATACACACAAACCCATTACAATGGTCTGCAATGGTGGAGGAAGTGGTTTGAAGAAAGTGCCTCAGTCCATATACAGTCTCATCACGGGGGTCCTCTTCGGGTGGAGCGGGGTCGTCCATGGTCGAAGAATCCTTTCGAAGTGAAGTGAAGGTTCATCTGGCACGGGGGGGGGGGAGGTTCAGGCGGTCCCCTCTGGGTCCGGTCCGGTGGCAGCTCATCTGGTGGGGTCGCAGTACTGGCGGTGGCCCATGGTGTGTTCCATATAGCTGTCGCAGGACCAATGGATGGTGTCAGACACCATGAGGCAGCGCATCAGCTTGGCGTAGCGGCGGGAGATGCAGCAGGCACTCAGGACGCTCTCGTTGTTGCTGGGGTCCCAGGCTCTGAGCATTCCCACAATGAGCACGTCAACCATCATGTTGTAGCCGTGGCCCCTCAGGGTGTCAGCCAGCGGGGCGTACTTCTCCCACTTGAGAGCCTGGGTGTCGGTGAAGTCTTGGCGGCTGGTTCTCGAAGGGGAGGTGACATCCACGATCACGACCTTGTTGGCCTCTTCGTTGGGGATGATTATGTCGGGTCGCATCTGGCTCTCACAGCCCGGAATGGTGCGGTTCACGGAGATCTCCCCTGCCACGGCTGGGATGGCCCTCACCAGGTGGTCCTGGACAGCAGTGTGGTGGAGCTGCCAGGCTCTGGCATGTACTACTATCCCCAACAGTACTATCTTAGGGTTGAGTTAGTTAATTTACTGCACCCTAATACCAGTACAAGTGTAGGCAGTAACTCTTTACTGAGGAACTAATTAGTCAATTCCACAGTAAAGCACATATGTAGATGTGTCCACTGGTATTTGCAAATCTTTTCAATGTAGCATCATCTGCACCTTTCATTAATGCCCAGTTTATCACTTCCTCCTAATCTTCAGTGAAGTTGAATAAAAGACAGAGAATTGATTCTGGCAGTACTCCATTAGAAGCATCCACTCAGTTTAGTGCATAGCTACATGCCTTTTGTTTGTAATCTTTTAGCCAGCTGTCAATCCACATGGCGGTGACCCTATTCAAACCAATTGGGATTATTTTTTTTAGATAAATCTGAGTGAGACAATAAATGCATTACTAAATTACAAATATATTACATCAGGTGTAGTTCCTTCATCCACTGGAACCATTTAAAAATAATTAAGTGAAAATAAATTAGCCAAGACAGAGTAGAGATAAAAAAATGGAAGACTGGGGAGCACCTGAGGTATTTAAAATGTGCAACTGAATTCAGCTCCAATCACATCCTCTCACCCTAGGTGTGCATTAATTACAGTCCATGTACTTTGCATATAAAATATCTATCCACATGTTGCCAAGTTGGGAATTTTGTGTAAACACCAACTGTTGCTACTGAAGTTAATGTGTGAATATGGAGGCACCTGAAGATGGGAAAGACTGTTCAGGGTCAACCAGTTTGAAAGCCAGTAGCAAGGTATCTAGCAATACCTGGTCCCAAGAGAAGTGGTTAGATGAGTGTGGAAAACAACAAAAAACACTGTGAAGAATGAAAGCAAGCGCACCAAATTAATGAAAAGTTCCATGAAAAAATGTTGTTTATTCTCTGGTATCCCAAAGCTGCCTCATAGCACTGCATCAGTAAAAAGCATACTCACAAGGTGAAAACAACCACCTAAAACCTCCTTAGCTCCTAGAGAAAATGAAGTAGCACAAAGATTCTGCCACTGCTATATTACTCTTCACCCTCTGCAAAATAGAGTTGATTGGAAGAAATATATGCACCCGGGCCATTTGTATGCCCTTACTCATCTCTAGTACTGTAATGCCCTTTGGGAATGATTTACTTTTTGGTATAAAAAGGATCATTGCATAAGAGCGAATTCACACATACAGAACCTTCATAAAGCAAGGGAAACCTGTACACAGCACAGCAAGCACCCCTCTGCTTCAATATGCCATTGTACCATGCAGTCTACCTGCCTCAGCACTGTCTTGTTCCTTCCCTATGCTGCACCATAAGATTAATAACCTCTCCCTTGCCTCCCACAGCTTCCATGCTGTACAGAGTTCCAAGGGTCTCCCCAAGCCCTCGGCTGCAAGCTCCATCATCCTGTGGGCCACCCCACCCCATACCCAGGGACAGAGGCAGGAAGCGGAAACTAGAGGAGGGAGAGAGAGCCCAGAGACTTTGGCAGCACAGTAGGAGAGTGATGGAGGCAGCAGCTCCTGGACTGGAAACTTGGGGGCTGCAGATTAACCCCTGCACGCAACCTGTGAGCCACCAACTGGACACTAGGGCTCACTAACACTTCAATTTGCCGTCCGTTTCGAGTCGAAGCAAGTGCACCATAAGTAACTCAAAGTCTCGCTGCCACATATGGTGCCCATCATCCTTGGGTCACAGATGGTGGCCAGCATATGCACTGTGTTGGACCCTAAGGGTTCAAGCCTTTTCCTAAGGCCCTCCTTCAGCCGCCTCACCAGTGCCTGCACATCTGGTGACAGTGGCCTGCCCCAGCCAGGAACACTGGCCCCCAGGAAGCTCGCCGTTTGGCTGCGGAGCTCTTTCACTATGGGGACCACCTGGCTAAGGAAGGCATCAGCAGCACTGAGGGTCTCAGTGGCCTTGAGGAAGGGCTTGAGGACCAGCAAGATCTGGGAGATGGCATCCCACTCAGCTTTGGTCAGGGGGCCGCTGATCCCAATCTCCCCAAGCAAGGCCTGCTCACGGATGGCCTTCTTTTGCTCCACCAACCTCTGGAGCATCAGGTATGTGGAGCTCCACCAAGTCGCCACATCCTGGATGATTCTGTGCTGTGGGACATTTAGCTCGGCTTGTTTGTCCCGCAGAATCTTGCCCCCCTTGATGCTCCGATGGAAGTAGCCTGCCACCTTCCTGCATCTGGAAACGAGCCTGCTGGTGTTGCTGGCGCCATCACCAGCAGCCCTGTCCCCCTGCAAGGCATCCCTCACAATCAGATGTAAATTGTGTGCCACACAGTGAATACCAGCAAAGTTGGCATCACGGACTGCCTTGACCATATTGGCCCCATTGTTGGTGACCATGAAGCCGCGGATGAGCTCAGCCTGCCCAGCGCCCGGCCACCCCTGCACCATGCGGTTCATGGCCCCCCCTTATCTCTGCTGCTGTGTGGGACTCATCCATCACCTTGGCATGAAGGAGAGCCCACCGACAGCCTGACTGGCCACACCAGTGCCCTGTGAGGGAGAGGTACACATGATCTCCACCCCGGCTGCTCCAGATGTCCAAGGTGAAGTGTACAGTCACCTGCAGATCTGCCTTGTGCAGCTCCTCCCTCAAGTGCTCCCTGCATGCTTTGTATAGGGAGGGGACCACCATCCTGCTGAAGGTGGTGTGTGCGGGCACCTGGTAGGATGGAGCCAGCAGTCCCAGGAGCCGCCTGAACCCTGGCTGCTCAACAAAGGTGAAGGGCTGGCCATCCAGAGCAAGCATCTCCCCAGTGGTCTGGGTGACCTTGCTCGCATTTGCAACTGGTCCCTTTTGCCCCCCATGTTGCAGGGTGCCCTGCCTCTGCTGTGGGGGGACGGGGGCTGTGGAGTGAGTGGGGGCCGTTCATGTGGCAAAGGGATGGTACCTGCAGAGATGATTCAGCATCCCTGAGGTGGTCATGTGCTTTGTTCCCTTGCCCCGGCTGATTTTGGCTCGGCTGTGCACGCAGATAGCAAACGCGGGATCATCTGCCACCTCATAATGATCCCAGACCATGCTAGTACTCAGCCTTTCCCTCTGGCATGCGGGTGCATCTGTGGATGCTGCTGAACTCTCCCCCTCTTCAGCAGTCAGAGGCACAGCAAGAGGAAGAGCAGACTCAGCTGAGCCACTTGCCTTCACCTGTACAGAGGCACCTTCTGGAGTGCCTTCTGGGAAAGACCTCATGGCTTGAAAGGAAAAAAACTGAGGGGTGTTGAGCACAAACTCGACTGATTCCCCCTCCTTCCCCAGAACTTCCCTTGCCAAGGCACTGAGATCCAGATCCAGCACCAGCTCTTCCTCTGGTGCTGAAGGCTCAGCATAGGCAGTGACATGGGGTGGAGCGCGCTGCTGTCCTGGTTGCAGTTATGGTGGGAGAGGTTGTGGCTGCTGTGTCTGGACATGAGACAGTCTCAGGCACAGGCAGTGGCTCTGGTGGCACTGCTGCTCCCCTCTCTTTACTGCTTGTAGCAGCCTCATCCCTTGTGGTGGGAGGAAAGAGGCTGTGTCTGAGTTTGGTGGGGGGAGAAGCTGCAGCTCTCCTGTTTGCAAACCCCCTTGCTCCCCTTCGTGCAGGCTGGCCAGTGTGGCCACCTGCCTTTCCACCCCGCTTCATAATGTGTTCCTTCATATGTAAACTGGAACCTCTAGGTGTGCTGTGCGCCGCGGATTAGATTTCTGGATGTTGTGTAAATGTGTTTGTGTGTGAAGATAATATACTGAGAAGCGTTGGTGTGGTGGAAAGAATGAATGATGTATAAATATATATATATAAACTAAATTCCTATATGTAGACTAGATCCTAGGCTACTACTAACCCTATCCAATATAAGCGTAAACTAATATGAAAAGTAGTTATAAAATAAAAGCACCAAGTTCTCAGAAATCCCTGTTGCTAGCATTGCAAGCAGGGAATCTGTTGAAGATCAGGGCTTCCAGCCGTCATGGTCTGATGCAGAGGTGCTGGAGAACACCAGCTGCTCAGAAACTGACCCCAAGGCAGAAAGCAGGGAGCTGAAAAACTGCTGCCTTTTATGCAATTTCTCTGGCCCTCCCCCAGACCACTGGGATTGGAAGGGACCTCAGAGAATGCTGACAGGTCACTGGCCAGCCACACATGTCAGTCATGAAAGCACTCCTACCCCCTCTCCCCCTTCCTCCCCTTAGTTTACGTTTTTTTCCTCCCCAACAGGGAATCTAGTATAGGCAAGTTGAATATTCAACCCTTGTCGAATATTTGACCCACACTGTTAATATTCAACTTGCACTGTTAATATTTGACTTCCGGTATTTGATTTGACAGCTATTCGACCAGCTGCTATTCGACTTGACTTTCACTTTTCAAGGTTGAATATGTTGAATATTTGTCAAATCGAATATTAAGTTGAAGCTTTGCGCAGCCCTACTGGACACCCCTGCATTACACCAAGGGACTGGAAGATGCCTCATCAGAAGGGGAGATCAAAGGTGACTTAAAATCTTCAGAGCTATGCATCATGTCCCAGAAAGCTAAAACCCAAGATGACAGTTTGTAGGTACAGAGAAATATCTCACAGACACAAAACATTCCTGAAGTGTCTCTGCAACCAGCACTCATAAGATCTGGTGAAAAATAAGAGGATGCAAAGCACAAAACAACGGGGGTGGAGGTGGGGAAGATGCTATATGAGAGCAGAAAACTATGTTCAGCAGTGCACAGAGGGCAAGGGAAGGTAGGAAATCTAGGGACATGATGTGGCCAAAGCCAGAGCAGGCTAATAGGCTTCAACAGGGAAGGTTCTATTTCTCTGCTCAAAGAGTTAGAGATGGGTACGGGAGGCAGGACATCTCTTGAGTTTTGCATGCATCACTCCAGCAGGACACCATTTTATCTTTAGTATCTCATTTAATGTCTCAGGACCTCAATTTACCCATCTGTAAAATGAGATGTGGCAGCGCCATTGCACAAGGGTTAATAACTATTTGGAAACTATACAAATGAAAGACACCGCAGAGGCCAAAATATGCTGATGATGTTCAAAACGTTGTTTTTTGAGGCAGGAACCTAATACCCCATAAAGTTCTGCATATTGCCTATTATATGGTGGGCACTTAAAAACATTATCTTGTACCTCGGCACATATCCTTCACTGTTTTACAATTCCCCACCAGAGCAAACGTTCTGAGAAAACAAGAGAAGTCTTCAATGCTATCCATGAAACAACACTCGTCTCAAAACCAGATTCATTCCCAAAGAGG
Source organism: Crocodylus siamensis (assembly GCF_052110815.1). NCBI lineage: Eukaryota > Metazoa > Chordata > Crocodylia > Crocodylidae > Crocodylus > Crocodylus siamensis. Next base: position 30,619,476 of record NC_143404.1, on the reverse strand, counting down.
TGTAACTGATGGTTCTGACTGGCAAGGCATGCTACCTAAACTACTGCCTTGGTATTGTCTACATCAGAGATGACCCAAGCATCTAGCAAATGCATAATACTCTAATGCAAGATACATGTTTATACAGAGAATCTTTAGGGTATCACAACTGAGGAGACTTGCAGAAAATCTCTTGAATTAATCAGCTAAGGACCTGATTTGGGGGCAATCCAAGTTTTCATTATTTACTACTGACATATGCTGACTTTAAATTTTTCTAATGCTTGATTAATACAGACTCTAATAGGGATATTAAAAATGAGCTATTAAATTTATTTTGACTTGACAAGGCTGTCTTAATTAAGAATTCTATTTAGATTACTTACTACTAGGACATTTCTTGACACATCCTGCCTTGTAGCACTGAAAAGATTATGTGAAATGAGTATGTGAAAGGTTTCTATTTGAAGTACAGTGCTTGGGCACAGGAGATTTTTAGCAATGCCCATTAGTGAAACATTGCATCCTCCTGGTCAGATACATATTAAAAAACACAAGTTTTGGTGATGAAAAGAGGTGAGAGTTGGAGTGTGCAGAAACATAACATTTTAATTGGGGTAGACCTCTGCCAAAGGGCATCTAAGATGACCAGCGCCTTTTCCTTTTGTTCCTCAAGCATACTCCTTTGAGATTTCATTCAGATGAGCAAACTTGGGTGGTCTCTCCTTATGCCTTGATGGGAATAATCAACAACTGATGAGCCATGCAAGGATTCCAAAGAGTTCTATTAATTTGAGAAGCTTAATGTGTATAGGTCCATTCCATCACAGGCATCTCTGCCCTTTATACAAAATACTCCTTGGCACATTTGAAATAACACATTTGTACAGAAACCTCACTTTTCCCAATAATTAATACATCACAACCCAGCAGTTACAACCTCTTTACTATCTGCCCCTGGAGCAATCCCTACATCTCACAGCTTGCCAAAACAAATAGGCTTTGATGGGTATATACCCTTATGGTTAATAAATTAGGACTCATTGAGAGCAGGGAGACAGCAAGTTTCAAAAGTAGCAGATGTCTACTGAGAAAGTGGTGCCAGATGCTCCATCTCTGATAGTGGGACCCCTGCTCAGCTTTCCCCAGGGGTCCCAACTGTGGCAATGTGGCACTCATGTCGACAGGTGCACAGACAATCATGCAAAAGCATGGAGGCTCCAAACCACTATGGAGACTGGAACACTAGGTGGAGATGGCTATGGTTCCAATCCCACATTCACGCATAGATTGTTTCCATTTTCTATATTGTAAAAGATTGTAAAATATTTCAAATCAACATAGCAAAACTTTCATTTGCCCCCTAGTATTTTCTGAGAATGCCTTTTGGGTGATATTCACCCCAGTGACAAAGGGGGACTGACCAAACTCTGAGCTGTTTCAATCATTGTTCCAGGGCATAAATGGTGCAAAGGCCCTTCTGTGGTCCCCTGTCAATGGAGAAACTTGTTCCTCATGGTGAATACCCAATGCAAGATACCTATTCATGTAAAGAATCTTAAGGGCATCAGAACTGAGGAGACAAAGAAAATCTCTTGTATTAATCAGTTATGGACCTGAGGTCTGCATCAGTAAGCCTGTACTCCATCTATAAAGCTGAAACCATCTTCTACCTCATCCCTAAACCTTCCCTAAAAATCAACGTGGATCTGGGTTTTTTGGAACTATGGAACTGTAGAAAATACACTGATCTTTGCACGTGACTCAGCTATTTTAGAGGAGGAATGGGTGCCACACGGAATGAAAAGGGGATGCATTTGTGTACATACATGCACACATTAGGAAATTGGTACCACTGGTGCAAATGAAGAAAATCAAAGTAGCTTGTTCCTTTCTCTAGCCCCCTTCCAGCTATGACATGAGTTCCCCAGCTCACTTCATCCTGCAGAATCCACTTTCTCTTGATCTATAAAAATCACAATTTTTTTTCCTTCAGGCCCAGTTTTTTTTTCTCTCTTTGCCTACCATTTCTTCTTCCTTGCCTTGCAGCCTGTTTTCCCCTGAAGTCCTTTTAGGTGGTAGTGGGTGCAGCTACACACGCATTAACGCATTTCACTTAATACACATTAAATCTAATACCTCCATTGTAAGGTACTAAGAAAATACACATTAGCCTGTCTTAATGGGCATCTATGCGCTTGCTCTGAGGTGGAGAAGGGTGTGCTTTAATTAGAGCAGCTCCAAGAGCTACTCTAATTAAAGTGCCTGTAACAACATGTACATTCAGTATCCTGCACTTTAAAATGGTGGCAGAGGCACTTGAACTAAAGCTCATTCAACAAGCTTTAAAGAACCCCGGCCACCATTTTGAAGTGCAGGTTCATCCCAAGTAACCTATATTTCATAGATTTCATAGATTTCATAGACATTAGGGCTGGAAGGGACATCGGGAGATCATCGAGTCCAGCCCCCTGCCCAAAGGGCAGGAAGTCAGCTGGGGTCATAGGATCCCAGCAAGATAAGCATCCAATTTACTCTTGAAGGTGTTCAATGTAGCCACTTGAACCACCTCTGCTGGCAGACTGTTCCAGACCTTGAGGGCTCGGACAGTAAAGAAATTCTTCCTTATGTCCAGCCTGAAACAGTCTTGCAGGAGTTTGTGACCGTTCGACCTCGTCATCCCTTGGGGCGCTCTGGTGAACAGATATTCCCCCAGATCCTGGTGGTCACCCCTGATAAACTTATAGGTGGCCATCAGATAACCCCTGAGCCTACGCTTTTTCAGGCTAAAGAGTCCCGTGGCTCTCAGCCTGTCATCGTAAGATCTGTTTTCCTGACCTCTGATCATGCGCGTGGCTCTCCTCTGGACTCTCTCAAGCTTCTCCACATCCTTTTTGAATTGTGGAGCCCAAAACTGGACGCACTACTCCAGTTGCGGCCTCACTAAGGCCGAGTACAAGGGGAGAATGACGTCCCGGGATTTGCTCGAGAAGCATCTATGGATGCATGCCAGCATTTTGGTCGCTTTACTAGCCGCAGCATCGCATTGGAGGCTCATGTTCATCTTGTGGTCAATGATGACACCAAGTCTTTTTCTTCTGTAGTGCTAACCAACGTAGCACTGCCGAGCCTATAAGGGTGCTGCAGGTTTTTCCTCCCAAGATGGAGAACCTTGCATTTTTCGGTGTTAAACACCATCAGGTTCTTGTCTGCCCATTTGCTGAGCTTGTCCAGGTCAGCCTGGATCACCCGCCTATCTTCTGGCGTGGATGCTTTGCCCCAAAGTTTGGTGTCATTGGCGAACTTGGCCAGTCCACTCCTGACTCCAATGTCCACATCGTTAATGAAGATGTTGAACAGTATGGGTCCCAGGACAGAGCCTTGAGGGACCCCACTGGTCACAGGGCACCACGATGAGTGACTGCCATCAATCACAACCCTCTGGGTCCGACCACGAAGCCAATTTCACAGCCAGCGGATCATGGTGGAGCCAAAGCCACAACTGGGCAGTTTGGCCAAGAGGTGATCATGGGATACCAGATCAAAAGCTTTTTTGAAGTCAAGATATATGACATCAATCTCTTCTCCCTTGTCCAGGTGATAGGTCACCTGGTCATAGAAGGAAATGAGATTGGTCAAACAAGACCTACCCGCAACAAACCCATGCTGGCTGTCCCTTAGAATGTTAGCCTGGGCCAGTCCCTCAAGGATGGCCTCCTTAAAAAACTTTTCTAAGATCTTCCCCAGGATAGAAGTCAGGCTAATGGGCCTGTAGTTAGCCGGATCCACTCTCCTCCCTTCCTTGAAGATCGGCACCACATTGGCCTTCTTCCAGTCTTCGGGCACTACACCAGAGCGTCAGGAGTTTTCAAAGATCCGTGTCAGGGGCTGGGCTATGACGCTCGCCAGCTCCTTGAGTACCCTGGGGTGCAGGTTGTCAGGGCCAGCTGACTTGAAGGTATCCAGCTTCTCAAGGTGTTCCTTCACGAGGTCAGCATTGATGGAGGGTAGGGGATCCCCCTCACCCAGATTTCCCTGTCCCATAGCAGGCATGGGCATCCCGCGTGACTGATGAAAGACTGACGCAAAGTACCTGTTTAATAGGTTGGCTTTTTCCTGGGCGTCAGTTGTCAGTTGCCCCATCTGGTTTAGCAGGGGTCCAACATTGCCCTTGCTTTTCCTCCGGCTCCCCACATATCTGAAAAAGGACTTTTTGTTGTCCTTGATGCCTGAAGCTAGTTGGAGTTCAGTTGCAGCCTTGGCTTTCCTGTTTTGCTCCCTGCAGGACCGGACCAGCGCGGAGTAATCCTCCTTGGAGGTGAATCCCATCCTCCATCCTTTGTAGGCTTTCCTTTTTATATGCCCCATCCCTGTATACATATTTCTTCTAAACATCTCTTTTCTACCCCTGACCCTGACCCTGCTTCACCATGTACTCTATGAATTCATGTTGCATCCATCCTGATGGTATACAAGACTCTTCTGACATCATTTCCCAATATTTCCTGCATTCTCCTCATCTTCCTTTCCATGTATTTCTCCCCCTGCAAGTTCTTTCTTTGTTCCTCAACACTGCAGGCTCCGATAGCTCCCTCCTCCATAGTTCTTCTAGTCAACTGAAGCATCTCTGGCTTTCACATACACTATGTAGAGAGGTTCAAAAAGCCTGAGGTGGAATTGATTCAATTTGTGCAGGCTTTTCTAGACTGTGTAGTTTGAACCAATAATGAACTAAACTGACATTCAGTGTTCTGGTGGCCAAAGCAAGCAGAAGCCTGCACTTACCAGGCCAGGAGCCTGGGGGAACTCACGCACACCTCCCCTCATGTTGGACAATACCCGAAGGCTGCTGAACCCAGCTGATGGCACCCCACACCTTATTAGCTGCTAGACACATGCCCCTCACCCCCTGCTGTCAGCTGTAAGGAGAGGGAGAGCAGACAATCTCTCCCCATCCCCACACCCTGCCAGCCACCTGCCTCTCTGAGATGTAGGGGTGGGGAAGCGGGGGGTGGGGGGGGAGAGGGGAATGCACTCCAGCCTGGTGCTGGGTCTCCCAGCAGGGGTCTGCACAGGAGCCCCTGTTGGAGAGATTTTCTCCCACCACAGCCCAGTGAGTCAGGCTGGGAAAGCCCCAGACCCACAGAGGTTCCCCGATGCAGACCCTTGGTGGGGGGGGCAGTGCTAGGCTGGGGGTCTGTTCCCGACCTGCGCCTGCCTCTCCAAAAGGCCATGGGCCAGTGAGGGGGTGGAACTGGGGCTTTCCCAGCCTGGTTCACTGGGCTGTGGTTGGAGGAAAAGCTCATAAGGGGTTGGCCCCTTAGATATCACCCAGAAATTCAAAAATAACTTTAGAATTAACAGGAACTACTCCAAAAAAATCACCATGAAGGTCACTTTTTTTTACCAAGTCTCAGGATTAAACTACATCTGTAAATCCAACAGATGTACCAAAGCACCATAGTCTGGTTATCACTGTGCATGTTTTCTGGAAGCAACAGTGACAGGTGCAAAAGCATGAATGAGATTTATGTGACTATCTGGTCCTGATTCCAAGACTGTTGTGGTTCATCATCTTTTTCTTCTGGACAGGAGATCACACAAGTCAAATATGCTAATTAAATGCTTATTTAACCTCTCAGAAGCCTGTCTTGTAGGGCTGAATTAAAAAGTAAAGCCAGAATTAAACACTCTCATTACATTTATAGATAAAATTTATCAACCAATCAGTGCAGCCAATTACAGATTTTAAAAAAAGAATCAAAATTACTTGACATTACACTATATTGGAAAAAGACCAGCAGCAAATAACTGACTTGGTAGAGATCTAAATTATGGTGCTGGTGTAGGTAATAAACTGATAATTCATACAATTTTGGAGACATTACAGTAACAGTATCTGTTAGCATTAATTAGACATCCCGCTCCTTTGGCTAGACTCTTCTAATATTAACCTTTATATTCCCTTACCAACTTCTTGCCCTTATATTCAATTATGAAGTGTGATGTTTGGTGGCATAATGTAAACCAATAAAGTAAAGCCCAGTGGCAACTTTTCAGCTTTTTCTGAAACTCTGCAGTACAGCTGTTACATGTCCCCAACTACTTAATGAACACTAAACTACACACGTAATTCAACCTCCTGGAACATAACAATTAAATGCACGTAGACATACTTCATACTCTATTCAAATATTTATACCATGCTTATCACCATAATGTCTTTCCCACCGCACATTCAGTGAGACTACTTGCACCTGTGATAAGAATAAGAAATTATACTTTTAATTAAATCCTGAGCAATCAAGGGTGATTCATAGTGCTTAGAACATCAAATTATCCACTAAGTTATAGGGACACAGACAATGTCACTGAATGTGAAGATGCATCTCTAGAACCAATTAGGGTTAGTTAACTGGAAAATATCTTTTTCTGTAATGTTAAAGTCAAATGTTAATTGAACATTATTTTCACCACAGACTATGGGGTATGTGTGCGTGTCTGTGTGTGATCATCAACACTTTACTATTTAGCTCTTAATCCTAAAACAGAAGCAGATAGGAATTGCTAGTTCTTTCAGTTTTCTTTTCTTCCCACAGCATTAGGAATAAAGGCATTGGAGCCAAAGCCCACTTGAATTTAAAGACAGCATACAGTGTTCCTCAACTCTATATACTTCTCAACATGCATTTAAAAAATGCACCATGGATGCTTCAGGTAGTGGCAGGAAGTTTTAATGCACAGAATATGGATAGCATTTTTTCTTTCACTAGGCAGTCATTGTTCTCATGAAGATGTTTACAAGAAAGAGACTTTGGAAAACTGCCAGCATCACTGTCCTGCAGCTCAACATGTAAATTGACAATACTGGAAAATTCTGTTACCCTAGCCAAGCTGCAGAGAATCACTTGCCTCATGGTTTGCATCCTCAGGCCCTGATGGGTAGAACTAGTTAAAATCTTCTGCCAAATCACTGCTGAGCTAGCTTCCTATGCTACCGAAAGGCTAGCTAAGCTATGCCATGCTGCAGTTTGCAATACAGACATACCCTCAGTATGCGAAGTCTTACTGATCAGCATTGCATAACATAATTCTGTACAACAGAAACAAAGAAGATTCCCTCACTCATGCTGGAGACTCTTAGGCCACATCTAGACTGCAACTTATTGTAAACAGCAATGGCACCCTCAAATGCACTGTGTGGCTTAGCATCTGTAAACTCCCATGACTGCAAGCTGTTGGGCTGACTGTGCAGTAACAAGGGCACCTAGCAGACCAGTGATTCTCAGCTAGGGTACCAGGGCAGCTGGGGTATCTTGAGGTATGAAGAAATAACCAAGTAAGAGCAAGCTCAAGCTCAGTCCCTACCTGGTCATTCCCCTGACCCCACTGCCAGGCCCCTCCATGAGGATGCAAACCCTAATAAATGTTTGATTTTGAAATGAGGTGCTGCTCAATTCGCAAAAAAATATGGAGAAGTACCTTGAGGCTATTGAGGGAATGCCTGGAGTTTAAAAAGGTTCACTGTAACAGAAAAAGACTAAGTGCTGACATTCAGGGGATGGAAGGGTTAGAGGGTGGTTAGATTGTATGAAAGATGGCCACTCAGGGCGATGAGTAGGCGGTGCACGCGGGTGCATGTGCACCCCCTGAGCATGGTGGTGCAGCCCCTACAAAAAGGCACCAGTGACAGTGTTGGCGGCACCTTTGGGCAGTTGCCACTTGCCACCCCACTGTCGATACCACCATCGGCGTCTGTGGGTGGTCCGTGATTGCCACTATTGCTGCCACCACTGCTGGTGGCACTGGCAGGCAGTTGCCAATGCCTCCTCCCTGCCACCAACAGTGCTGGTGGCATCTGCAGGAGCTTGCCTACTCACTCTACTCCTGCCACCACCAGCACAGCCATGCCCCTGCAGCCACCAGGGGCATGTGCCATTCATGCGTCCACTCAATCTAACTTAGTTTGTCCTCAGTGATCAGAAATCATTCTAAACCCAAAACAGTACAGAAGTTCTGCACAGATAGACCAGTCTAAAATGGTGGAACACAGTCTAAGATAGACCTGGATTGATGTACATTCAAGCTTAATTAATATAGGTTAGATCTGTGCCTGCAACTGCAGTACACTTACCTGCAGAACTCTGGGAAAGCCTAGCCATTGGCCCCAATCCCAGGCCTGCACTTTTCTTATAAGCCCTCCCTGGAAACAGACAATTTTTATCCCCTTGGTCCTTCACTGTCCCACCCTAGAGACCAGCCAGCTCTACATCGCCCCCAACCCTACATCCTGGAAGTCCCTCTAGGTGCTGGATTTATCAGCATTTGCTGCTCCTGAGAGCCAGGGAAGTAAGTCCCAGTGGAGGGGTGGGGGAGAGAGATTGGGGTGTAGGTTTCTGGGGGGAGGATCGAGAGGATAAAAATAGCCCCTTGTTCCCCCCAAGCCCTGTTGCAGACCCCATGAACCCCCTTGTTCCCCCCAATTACTTCTGTGGATCCCACTTGCCTCCTGATCCTTCCTGCAGATCCTGCCTGCCCCCTAATTCCCCCACAGATGATGCCTTCCCCCATCCCCCTCATTGCTCCAACAGATCCTGCTGGCCTCCCATCCCTCCCATGGACCCTCAATTCACCCCTAAGCCTGCTTTCCCCCCATTCCCCCAACCTCCTCCACTAGCCCCTCCCTCCTATCCTGACTTCCCTTAGATCAGGTGGCCATTTTTAATGTGATCTTACCTTCCTGAATGTCTGCACTGAACCAAAATTGAATTGCCCCTGGTCAGGTGGGAGAGCCACACAAAATCTTTGAAGGTGGGCTTGGAAAATTTTCACTTGACATGGCCTTAGAGGTATAGTTCCACGCATGGTCTGACAAAAGTATGCCAGATTTCAAAGCCAAAGATTGAGCAAGAAAGATTTTTAGTTCCTTCTTCTTCCTCTCCATGATTTGCTCAGTGAACTTAGAGAAATTGTTTAATCTAAACAGTCCTTTGTCCTTTTGTAATACTTACAAGAGCTGGTCAAATAATGGAAACTTCCTTTAATAGCTTCTAATTCTGGATTTTTTTTTAGTTACTAACATTTGCTCTACCTACCTCATAAGGGAAGAAAAGTACTTTTTTTGTAAGTTTCATGGCTTGTGGTTGAGGTGCCCTGATTTCTGTGCATGGCTCAAGCACTTGGAAGCTCTGCCCTTCTGCAGAAACAGCAGCTACTTTTCTCTGACTGCAGCTTATTACAGATGAAGCAAGTATGCAGTTATGTCATGCTTAGTGTTTGGTATCAGTAAGGAAAAGGGCAAAAAAAAGTGAGAGAGAGGAAATTTAAAGGATTTAGAAGCAGGCAGTGGGGAGAAGAGGATTGTAAAGAACATACATAAGATAATAGCCTTACCACAAGGCAATCATGGTTTGCATTAAGACAAAATGATTGTTCATATTCATCTGATTTTGCATTCTTTGGAACCAAAACTCACCCTGACAGGATGGGACCAGCAAATGTGTTATTTTCATTAACTTACTTTCCTTCACTATTGATAGATTTCTTTCTAGTGTGAAAACATGCATTTATGGGCAAAAAAGAAACAACCAATAAACATTGTAGGCAAGTACCTGCAATGTAAAAGACAGTTACTTATTTCTAAAAAGAAAATGGGGGGGGGTGAATAAAAGTAGTAGACAAGTGTCTAGAATCATGATTCCTCTCATTCTAAAGGGCACTTCCATAACATTTTGTGAAGACAAAGCAAACATCCCTACAAAGCAGAAAAGGATGAAGTACTCAATATCTTTTTTCACCTCAGACTTCATAGGCAAGTTCAGCTGCCAGACTACTACACCTGGTAGCACAGTTTGGGGAGGAGTTGAGCAGCCAACAGTGGTGAAAGAACAGGTTAGAGCTGTTTAGAAAAGCTGGATATATACAAGTCGATGGGGCCAGATGGGATGCAGTCAAGGGTGCTGATGAAGTTGGCTGATGTGATTGCAGAGGCACTGGACATCATCTTTGAAAACTCATGGTGATTGGGAGAGGTCCCAGATGACTGGAAAAGGGCAATATAGTCCCCATCTTTAAGAAACAGAAGAAGGAGGATCCAGGGAACTACAAAATGGTCAGCCTTAGCTCAGTTCCTAGAAAAAACATGTAGCAGATCCTCAAGGAATCTATTTCTAAGCACTTAGAGGAGAAAAAGGTGATTAGGAACAGTCAGCATGGATCCACCAAAGGCAAATCATGCCTGACCAGCCTGATTGCCTTCTATGATAAGATGATTGGCCTTGTGGATGCAGGGAGACCAGTGGATGACCAAAGGACTTTAGCAAGGCTTTTGATACACAATGTTCTCACAAGCAAGCTCAGGAAGTATGGATTGGATGAATGGACTGTAAGGTGGACAGAAAGATGGGTGGATCATTGGGCTCAGAGGGTAGTAGTCAATGGCAAGTAAGCAGGTATCAAGTGGAGTGCCCCAGGGGCTGGTCCTGAGGCTTGTTTTGTTCAATATCTTCATCAATGACCTGGAAAATGGGATAAATTACATGTTCAGCAACTTCACAGATGACACCAAGCTGGGGGAAGTAGTAGATATGGTGGAGAGTAGGGCTAGGATTCAGAGAGACCAGGACAAATAGAAGGATTTGACTGAAAGAAATCATGTGAAGTTCAGTGAGGACAGGTGCAAAGTCCTGCACTTAGGATTGAACAATCCCATACACAACTACAGGCTGAAGACTGACTGGCTCAGCAGCAGCTCTACAGAAAAGGACCTGGGAGGTTACAGGGGACACTAAGCTGAATATGATACAACAGTGTGTCCTTGTTGTGAAGAAGGCTAATGGCATACTGGGCTGCATTAGTAGGAATGTTGCTAACAGATCAAGGGAAGTAATACTTCCCCTCTATTCGGAGCTGGTGAGTCTCCATCTGGAGCACTGTTTGTCTGTGGGTGACTCTAGTGTACCCTTGCCAGCATCGCCTCAACACTGGACAGACAGTTTCTACTCACTCACTTATTCTTTCCTGCCATGACTTGATGTTCTGAGATAGGACGCTGCACTTGATTTCTATGTGTCTGTGATCAGATTTATATTGTGGGTTTGTTGCTGCCTGGGTTCTTCTGGAGGGCTCCCACTCTTCCCTACACCCTGCTCCATTGCCTCATGTTGGTAAACTGCTGTTGTCTTTTCAGGTTGGCTTCAGTAAGGAAATGGAAAATAAGTATGTACAAAAAAAGGAAACGAGAAAAACAAGATATCCATCCTTAAAAGGGTCGTAGTGCCTCTCCTTTCAAATAACCCCGTTGCTTAAAGGGTATACACAGCTTCAGTGATTGCCTCCCCAGTCTGAGTGTTTGGTGTTCTGTGTCTGGGATTTTCCTCAGCCCTCAGAGTCCACCTAGTTGAATGCTCTGGGCCCTCACATTTTAGGCACCCCTGGCCGAGTTAAAGACAAATACAAAATAAGTTTATCTGCTTAGTAATTTGGACAGAAACAAAACTGGTCCTGCCTCTCTCAGTTGTGATGCACTCTGAGGTTCACTCCCTTGTTAATTCTGTGGGGCCAGGTTTGAACCTAGCTTCACTCCAAATGAGAAACAGGTTGCCCATCTCTTTTTGTCCTACACACTTAGCCCCTGGGTGTGCTCTCACAGCTGCCACCTGGCAGTACTCATGGTTAGCTGACATCTCAGAGCTTCTCCAACCTTTCCAGGTAATTTCAATCTCTGTGCTTCAGCTGTCCCCTGCATCCCTCAGGTAGTTTTCCTCTGAGCCTCCACTTTGAGGGCAACTCAGACTTCCCTTTTCTCCCTCTTCCTTTCTGCAGCATTCTGTCTTCTGGCTTGTTTATGGCATTGGCTCTTCCTGGGCCACTTAGCTTCCCCATTGCTGGGGCAACAGCTTCTGGCAGCTGGAACTCATCAAATGAGTTTTAGCACACCTGTGAAGCTACTGGCATGTTTCCAGAATTATTTTCCCTCATGGCCAGGGAAGCTGAGCTCTCCACTTATTCTCTGGGGTCCTCCTAGGTGAGTTGCTAATGTTTCTATAATTCCAATTACATTTTGTTCAGTTTTGGACTTCCCACTACAGAAAGGGTATGGACAGATTATTGGATAGAGTCCAGTGAAGGGCAACGAAAATAGTTAGGGAGTGGGGGCACATGACTTCTAAGGATTGCTGAGGGAACTGGACTTATTTAGTCTGCAGAACAGAATAATGGGGGGGGGGGGCGCGGGATTTAATAACAGCCTTCAACTACCTGATGGGGGATTCCAAAGAAGATGGAACCAGACTGCTCCCAGTGGTGAAAGATGATAGAACAAGGAGAAATGGTCTGAAGTTGCAGCATGAAAAGTTTAGGTTAGATATTATGAAAAACTCTCTCACTAGGAGAGTAGTAAAACACTGGAACAGGTTACCAAGAGAGGTTGTGGACTCTCCATCCCTGAAGGTTTTTAAGATCCAGGTAGACAAAACCTTGACTGGGATGATCTAGTTGGGGATAGCCCTGCTTTGCTCCTGGAGTCCCTTTCAACCCTTATTTTCTATGATTCAATGATCCCCTGCTTTGGGACAAAGTTGAGGTGAGCTACAATACCAGAACTACATGATGATTTCAGGGTACCTATGACAAACTATCAGATGGATTTGCTCAGGTCATACAGTGTAATCACAAGCTAGATTCCTCTGGGAGATATTGTGGCCACATGGTCAAATAAAAGCTATCCAAGGTGCAAACAAAATGCACCTCTGAAACCAAATTCAATATATTTAGCCAGATGTATGTTTGAGAAAGGAATTCCAAGCCAGTAATATTCTAACCTACAGGGCTTCTGGGGTGAAATACCAACAGAACTCTGACTCCTACAAGGCCAGGATTTCCACAGTTAAAGATCTTTCTTGCCTGAAACAGTGTATTGCTATATATGTTATCTAGAAGTGACCAAAACTGTTGCAGTTCATAATTCCAATCAATATCACTACTCATGAATACGAATAGAATCCACAGAACAGTGAAACATGTAACAAAACCTTGAACTTCCCACACAAAGAGAAAAAGCAAAAAGCAGCCTGGTGAGGGCCCAGGACATGGCACAGGCTTGGAGCTGCAGTTTGCCATCAAGCCTGCCCAGTCACCCAGACCGGTCATGACATCAGAGTGCGTGTTGAAGACGGCTGTCTTCCACATGGCACAGTACCCCCTCAAGGGCCCAGTGTGCCTCAAAAGCATGTTGAAATTCCACTGAGTGGTGGACCACATTGCTCTCTGCACCATGAGGATGAAAAGCCACAGGGCATCGTCCAGGCAAGCCAGCTGTAGCAGCTCTTGAGGATGGCCATCTTGGCCTGACCCAGCAGAAAGTGGGCCAGGCAGATGGCGCCCTGCTCAGCCACCCAGTATGGGTAGGAACAGACATAGGTGGTCCCCAAGAGGCTCCTGTCCAGCACCCTCAGTGGCAGCTTGAGGGTAACAAAGATCAGGGACAGCTGAGGAAGGTGTGAAAGAGGTTCTCCTCAATGTCCCCGGGGCAGAAGGGCAGGCCATTGAGGTGGCTAGGTCAAAGTGGGATGCAAACGTGCCAGTGGCTAGGATGCTGTATAGCAATTGCCACTGCAGGTCACCGGTCTTCTTGGTGGTTGGCAGTTTATACAATGTGCGGCAAATCGGATGGACTGGTGGGGAATCTGGTGGCCCCAGGCACCATTGCCACGGTGTATCAAGGCGGCCTGCTAGGACCTGGGCATGGTGGACATGAATCACCCAGGCATACAGGCTTCTACACAGCAGGGAAGCAAAGGGACCACCCATGTCACTGTTGGGAGGCATAGCAACCATCACCAGAGTGCCACACCAGCCAGCACCAGGGTGACCAGCTCACCGGCCACAGCCAGGGTGACCAGCAGTGGGAGGAAGGCCTCATTCAGGGCATGGATGGCAAGGGGGACCTGAGATTGTCATCCAGGGTGGCTACTGAGTGAGTTAAGAAAAACAATGATCCCAGTCTGAGGCATCCAAAGCTGAAGGAAGGAAGCAAGGAAGGAGCACCTTAGATTTCTTATTTGAATCCTCCACTGAACACAAATAGGACCAATCGTAATAGACATTACCATATACACTTATATGACTACACAGCCTAAATCAAAGGGATATATCTGCTCCATGTTCCTAAGCTATTGCCACTCACATGAATGGAATTCGCATGTGTAAGGGGAAAAGCGAATATATCTGTACTTTTTCTGTTTTTCTCTTTTGCTAGTTAGAAAAGTTTATGTTTTGTTGATCATGCTACATGGTACCCACACATCCATACTGACAGATAAGATAGAAAGAGTGTCTCAAACAAAACTTGACATACAGTAGGTGTCTATTTTCTAGAAACCTGGAAAAATCGAGCCTCTCAGGGATATACAATCACCCTCCTCTCTATTTTTCTGCTGTCTTCCTGCGTGACTCATCCTAAGCATTTCTGAATTATGGAAAAACACATTCACCTGTAACAATATTCCCCATGCAATTGCAGCTTTTTCCTCTAACCTCATATCTACTTTGTCTGAGGGCAGAGTAAGTTCTCTAAACAAAGCTTCCCCAAAGTGAACACATATGATACCCGTTTAAGTTAATAGCAGAACTATGTGAAGCCCTAACCAGAATATACTCCCTAGCAAGAAAGTATGGAAGCTTTATAGGACCTGCCCTGCCCCCAAATTTGTGCACAGGAGGAGTTCTGTAACCATCTGCTTTTCCCTACTACGAAGAGCCAAGGGTGCAGGTGCCCCTCCTTCCCAATCTGTTCCCACACAAATCTTTGCAACAAGTCCATGAGATTTCTTCTCCTTCAGACTCTCACATGGGTTGTTCCACAGTAAGAAACAATGGGCCCAACAGTGAAAACCAACCTTTGTGTTATATGAAACTGAAGGAGAGTTCTTTGGGGGACAAAAAATGGGAAGGAAGGCTTCCCCACAGGAAGAGCAGCTGGAATGTACTACTGGCCCTGTCATACAGTCTAAACTGTTAGTGAACCGGTAATGTGGCATAAGGAACCTTGTAGAATGGGCAGGGAAAATACCTGGTTTTTCCTTGTCACCATGAAGAATTGCTGTGTTTGCTGTCCAAACAGATTTCTGTGCAGTGGGTGGTTTACAAAATCCTGATAATTCTGTAAATCAGTTCTTCTCTTAGTCCTGAAATCAGATTGGGGAACATTTACAAACTGGCACAACACTAATGACTTAAACTCTGCTGTGGCAAAGATAGCTGGGTGTAGGGTATGGTCCTTTCAGTCCCTTGATAATATTAAGTGATATGTTTATTAACAGAAAGTGATCTTTGTGACTGCTTACAGCCAAGGACCACAGAGTATTTCATAAATACAAGTGCATTAAGCCTTGCAGTGGGCACATTTACATAAGATATTTACTATGGTGCTGCTAATTAGGTCTTCAGTAAAATGTCACCTTCTACATGTGTGGTGTTATTAGAATGGAGTAAACTAATTAACTCTGCTGCAGGATAGTACTCATAAGTACAAGTACTATCCTGTAGTGGAGTTCTTTACTCTGCAGCAATACACATGTAGATGCTGATGGGGCTGGCTGGGGCATGAGGGTGCTTCAGTACAGGGGGCCACCTCGCAGCTAACTCTACACTGGAGCACTCTTAACCCTACACTGGAGCACAGCATGTCAAGCTGGGGAAAAACAGCCCTGGACTGGCAGGCTGAGCCCATGAGCCCTTTGCCAGCCAGGGCTGCTCCAACTTGGTTCAACATGCTGTGGTGCCAGGTGCACATATATATGTGGTGCCCAGGAGCAATAAACTCCAATGTGCTAAGCGCTGGAGTTTATTGTGTCACATTAATTGCATGTGTAGACATGCCCAGTGAGAGGGAGACCTATGAGAGGGAGAAAAGGAGACAAATGTTTAGAAATCAGAACCTTTATAGATCAGAAAAGGAGATAAATGTTAAGTATCTTGCTCAAAAAGAACTACTGTAGGCTGTGATCAAGCCCTGCCTTGTATAATAGAGCACAAATGCCTTTTCAGACAATTCCATCCCCATTCTACCCTCCTTAATCCTAGTGTAGAACAATTTGAGAGCAGACATACCTCAATAAATCCGCTCGAATTTGGGGGGGGGAGGAAGAAGTGTAAAATGACTTCCTTCAGGTTATATTAAAGAATCACAAACAAACAGGTTAAGTCTGTTTGCCTCCTGCTTTGTGTTATTACAGTGGTGCAAGAAAGATGGACTGGGATGTTGACAACTAAGCCCTGAATCTGCTGTAGAATGAAGCTGGTTTGTGTTTTAAACACAAGGAGATGCCCCACATTTAGTTTTTTTGTGAAACTTGTGAATGAATCATTGAAGTTTTATTTTTTTGGTCTAATCAGGGCTTTGACTACAGATGACCTTAAATTGTTGCTAGTGTACTTGACAGATATTAGGGCATTCTATTTCCCAAAGAAGAAATCTAATGCTTTATTAATGACTGGTAAGAGCTTACCACCCACTGAAAAACAGAGCTTGAAGACACTGATTACTTTTTTCATTGATGACAGACAAGGGAGGTCCTGGCTTTAATGAAATTACAAGAAAAATACCAAAGAGTTTTGCTTTATTAGCCAAATCCATACATTTCAGGGGCTCTGATGGGCAAGTACAGATGAGATATTTTAAACAGAAGATAAATGAATTTGCACTCCCAATTTGCAGCCCACATGAAAGACAGCTGATAGATGAGGTGGGCAGACATGTACAGACTGGTAGTTAATGTAGTTAGGGACTTACCT
The DNA here is from genome assembly GCF_052110815.1 of Crocodylus siamensis. NCBI lineage: Eukaryota > Metazoa > Chordata > Crocodylia > Crocodylidae > Crocodylus > Crocodylus siamensis. Next base: position 30,602,703 of record NC_143404.1, on the reverse strand, counting down.
CAGATATGGGACAATTAGATGCAAGTCTTATTCCATATCAGGCAAACCAAGGACAATCAGGTGTGGCCCTTGGGGCTCTTACATCCCAGATGTGCACACTAACCAGTATGTTATGGGGTATATTAGAATCTCTATCTCATTTTTGTGACTGGGAAACCAATGATGAGTTGATTTGGGTGCCTAGTTCCAGAGAAAGATGATGTTAAAAGATCTCCAGTGCCCATCACTGGTCAGGTCAGGCACCCAACCACCTCTTGACTCTGCATTTCACTCCTGACTAGGTTAGGTGACTTCCCAGTTCAACTGTTTTATGTGGATCCTTTCTATGAGGAGCTTGGGAACCAAACTTGAGGCTGAAGATTGTGGTAGGTGATTGAGTGCCCAGGAGACAGTCATTGCAGTGCTGTGCAAAACATCACTGTAGTGCCTCTGAAGATCTACCCCCAACTGTCCCTATTATGATCAATAAGCAACATGAGAAACAGCAGGTGTGAGCAGGCCAGGAAAGGACTATTTTCTCAATCCTCAAATGGCCCCATCAGGTCAAGTCAGAGATTCTGGGGTGTGGGGAATTTCAATCCTAGTCACCACTGAGAAGTAGAGAAAAAACATGTAGCAAATTGGAAAAAATGATTTGAGAGAAAAAATTTAAAACATAGCAGGATTCTTTCTAGGTCTACTTTTTTATATATCCTGGTAGGAGATACTCTTTGAAAACATCCTCTTTTCTCTGTGAAGTCAGAGCTGGGAGGCAGAATGTTCTCTGCAACAGCTTCTGACTTTTGTGGAGGCGCATACTTAGGGAGCTACTTCCAGAGTGCATTTCCTTTGATTAGTGTGCCAAATCCAGACTGCACAAATGAGATTAATAAGCCCATCAAAGTCTTGCCAATTTTCTTGATTAACCCTTTCTTCAAAGGACAGAACAACAGTAGCTGCCTTGTGTTTTTATTTTCTAAGCAGAAATATGGCATTGCAGATTTGTTAATATTAAGAATGAATCTAAATATTTAAAATAACCAGGCCCATGCTATCAAGCACAGTATCATACAGGTGATCTGTATAGCTGCCATAACTATAAACGATATCACAACTGGATTGGAGGAATAACTAACAGGGAATTGTGTTTCTGATTGTAGACATTTGTAGAAGGCAGAAAAAGGAAACAAGCTTACCCATCCTAAAGAGGGACTAATGGTAATGAGCCAAGTACACTGATTGCAGAAGCATTTTCCTCAGGTCACTGTGCTCTTTGTACACAACCATTACCCTTCTGCACAGCTCTTTCCATCACTGTGACAAGGCATTAAAATAGCTTTACAAGACATTTTGCTGAAGTAACTTCTAGCAATGAAAATCCAAATAAGTTACCTCTCATTAGATTGCTAGCAATACTTTCTAATTAGTTTCTAGACATGTGAGATTTTACATCAGAGTAGTAACTAGAATAAGCCTGTTCTACTGCAAACAACATATCCATTGGAGGTTTTTTCCTATTTCCAAACTGTCTGAAGAAATAGAAAAATGTTAGTCAGATTTATTGACTATATCAGAAAAACACTGGCTTGCTCTTTCTCCTATTATCTTCCTGACTTCTAACAAACTTACACATGGATTCTCTGTTTACATTTGCACACTCAGGCACACTACAGCACCCAGAAGCCAATGAAAAAAGTAATAACTTTAAATGCAGTGCAGAGTTTAAATGCAGGTAAGGACTTCTGCATTCATCACATGAAAAGAAGAGAAAGAAATATCAAATAGCTGCTGTCTCAGTCCCTGAGCACTGAACAGAGCCCCCTGGAAAAAATAGCGTGTAGTCAAGTAACTGAAGACTGTGGCAGAATGCACACTTGCAAGGGGACCGAAATAAACATTACACAAACAACAATATGAATTCTAAACCTACAGCACTTTTATCTGCTTTGCTCTGCCATCTCAACAGCATTCTGTTCATATTTATTGTCTGCTATTTCTTGTACTACCTCAAAACATGAAAATTAGGTTTGATAAACTTCATAGTTATCAGGGTTTGAATCTTAATCTCATAGCACTTCAGTAAATATCCAGAGTATTTGTCCAGAATGTATCTACAAGCATGGGGTGGCATAAAACACAGGCTGTTATCCTCTGTACATCAGCCAGTAGGAGGAGGATAACAGTGGGTTAAATATAGCTGAATGGCCCCATTTTACATACAGTATAGTGGTTATAACTGAGAAAATTATGGAAGCCATATCAAAGAGCTAGGTTATAATTCTCAGATTCTGTAGGCATGCTCTAGTCAGTGTATGCTGAAATCTTTGAACTGCATATAAGTACTACTCCTTAGATAAGCATAATCCCCAGTTTAAGAACAACTATATACAGCCACATAAATCTGGAACCAATAGTAAAACAAATAATTTTTACTAGGATTTGATTAGTTTCTTCCTCACCATAAAAGGGAGATAAAGTTTTCACAGGCCTTACAAATAGGAGACTATAGAAACATTGAAAGGCAGACAGTGAGTGACTAGCAACAGAATTTCCATGGGACTTCTGCTAGAGGAAAGTGCTACTCTTGTACAATAGCAGGGATGAAATTCCATTTACACTTGGATCATACTTAGGGCACTTAAAAATCCGTATGTTAAAGCATGTTTACTTATGCCAAGTGCCTTTGAAATGTCTCAAAGTTAGGCAACTTGAGGCAAAGGCTGTGCTACCTAGCTCATGCTAAGGTAACTTTAGTCTACTCAATGAAGATAAAACGAGCAATTCCCAAACTTCCAGCATCCCAGGATGCAATGCTCCCTGTCCCCCCACCTCCCACCCTACACATGTGGTAGTTTAAGATACACCCTGAGGCAGTATCTTTTGGTCTCTTGTAATTGATTTTAAAAGTTCAGCATCGATCTTTGTTCCAGGTGTGTGATCTTGATTTACTGTTAGGGCATAGTGAGTCTGTCAATAAGGGAATGGGGCTGACTAGCATCCATTAAGGTAAAAACCCAATTAACAATGAATATCTGAGCAAAAAGCAGGTGCTAACCAATATATAAGTTTCTATGGGGGTTTGGGGCTTTGCTTTTATATAGAAACCATTTCACCTTACTAACAAAAACAGAGTTTTCAGAACCTGCAGCAGAAAGTCCGTATTTTACTTTTTTAAACTGAGAGGAAAAAAGGGCCCAATGAGCAAGGTTCCTGGAACAGGGTTATGGAAGATATCTTACATACCTAGGTCAAGTGCCACAACAGATCCCTCAGAGGCAAAAATGGACACCCCCTCCTCCCCCCCGAAAAAAAAATAAAAGAAGGCTATTTTGTTACTTTCCAGGAGCCAAGACAAGGAGCCACTTGAATAAACAGGGATTGATGTTGGCAGGACAAACTCCTTTGATAAGAATCCATACTATATATATTGACCAATTTCCAAAATATCAAGCAGCTGTTGACCTAACTGAATGGAAAGTACTAACTGGGCATGTATACAAGTTCATTTACTGCACAGGAAGTAGTTTGTAGGGTGGTGTCTATACATGCAGCTTTTGAAGTGCAATAACATTGCATGTGGACTGTCTTGGGACTAAAATAGTCTCAAGTCAGTCTATACACACAGTGTTACTATGCAGTAAGGTGACTACATGTGCTCTACTGTGCAGTAACTAAACAGGGTTAAATGTTTAAATTGCCATAGTTTCTATAAAGTATAGGCATGCACATGTACATGAGTACCCATACTAGACAGTAATTTTCAGTTAGTGTACAGTTACCCAAATTACTGTGCAGTAAATGTGCACATGTAGATGTGCCCACAGTGACTGGGAATTGTTCATGGATAGCCAACTGGATTTCCCAAAGCCAGGATTCCACAGACATCTGTGTGCACACACATACACAGAAAGAAAAAATATTTAGGTTACAAGATATGGAAGTGGTGATAAAATAAAATAAAATAAAATAAAGTTTAGGGAAATAAATGGTAATGAATAGAAATTAAAAAAATATCGGTATCTGACAGCAGAAGCCAAACATTGTAATGGAATTTCAACAACCAATAGGGTTAAAGATAAGGGATTTTTAAATATATTGGGAATATGAAATATTTTAGGATTAAAGGTCTGGTTGAAAATGCAGTTATGACACCATGTACATAGGTAAAAACTGGGTCACTGACAGTTCTCAAAATGTAGTTCTTGGGAGGTATCAGCAAGGGGGAATGTTTCTAGCAGGGTCCTCCAAGGATCAGTTCTTGGTCCACCAATAGTTAATATGATATGTTAACTGTAGTTAACATGACCCAGATAGCTACCACAGAATTCCATCATCAATTTAATCAAATTAAAGACCTGAACCTGGAAGTTACCAAGCACTTCATGAACACTCCTGAGAGTGTTCAACTGCAGTGTCATTTTTGCATTGTCATTTTAGACAGAAAATGCACTTTAAGTCAGGGGAAGATTATTTTTTCCTTGGGCCTGGGGAGTATTAATTTCTTCTTACACAGCATCCTGGCAAACAGAAAAACTCAAAGGAAAGAAGCAGTCATGTACAGCTGAAAATTTCATATGCATCATCGAAGTAATAAGGGAAGAATTAAGGGAGATTTTCTTGTACTTTGCAAAGCTGCAGAGCCCAAGTCTTGTTTAAAGCCTCTTGTCAGCTTTAGTTGTCAAAAATTGCTAGAAGCTAGTATCTGCAAAAAGGAAATTGCAGAAAGGTTACATTTTTTTTTTAATTATTTCACATCACAACTAAGCGTAGGTTTAGCCTTCCAGCTATTTGTTTAGTATTAATGATATTCTCAGAATAAATGGACATGGTAGCATTATATTCTGGTCACGTGTGGCCATTTAATCAAGATTTTTTTCATTAATATTTTTTCCCTTTTATTCAAAGTCCAACATGATTTTCCAGCAATGGCTTTTTGAGACAGGTGATAAAATACTGTCAAATCAAAGAAAAAAAAACCACAACGCTATGTACAGATATCTCTACTAGGATCAGTGAACCTCAAGAGTCAGGATGCCTGTTGCTACTTGATTTGAGGCAAGGAGCAAACCTCATTATGTTACTCTGGCTTCTCAGTATGTTAGTAGGAGTTACATTCTTAGAGCTCTGCCTTCCTTAATTTACAGCTAATAAAACAATAACTAGGAAATAGGAGGCATTTCTGATAGACCACTGGATCAGTCCTAGAAAGTCTATTGTACACACGGGAACCCTCTTACAGAACACATTTTTATGCCTACATGCACTATGTTTAGGGACAGAAATTACATGCATACTGGTATAAGTGATCAGAAACCAGTTCAAATATATAATACAACATACATTCAGTGCACATGAACCACTTTCAAAATGGCTGAAACAGGTTTACGATAAACCTGGATGGATGTAGTATCAGATTTGACTGATTTAGGCTAAATCAGTTTATTGAACTTCTGTCCCAGAACCCCTCCAGATTCCAGTTAACTAATAGTCCCCCAGAATGCTAGGATGCTTTGCACCTCTCCTGCAAACCCCAGCTCCTCCACAGGGTGGACAGGCTGGTCTTGCCCCAAGCTATCTGTTCCAGCCAAGCAGGGAGGTGTGCTTTAGTGCCCCACAGGCATGTGGCTGCATTTATGGAATCGAAAGAAATATCTGTTCATTTATTTGTTCAATCTATGTAGCTTGGATTAATGTGTGAGGATTTAATTGATTCAGCCTCGTGCTTTTTGACTGTCTGTACTTAGCCCAAAAGTTCAGAATATTTGTATTTAAAATATGTAATCTACATGGTGTCAATTTTAGCAGCTATTGACGTGACAAGTCAACAGGGTTATATGTAGAATGCTAATTGCTGAATGTACATACACAATATGCACCATACATTGTTTGGGGCTCTGCAGAAGATATATGTATTCATTAGATTTCTACGCTACTCTCCTCAGAAAAGGCTCAAGGCAGTTTACAATAAAAGCAAGGTTAATTATAAAAACAGATAAAATATTAAATTAGAAGAGTATGAGTAAACACCAAACAAGAAATTTCACAAACGGTGCTGCAAAACTTAACCCCTCCAATGAAAGCCTGCCCAAATTAAAAGGTCTCAAAATGTTTCCTGATGATTCCCTGGCTCAGATCCTGACAGACAATCTTCTAAGTTTCTGGTATCATCAATTTAATTAATTTTTGTTATGGTAAAGATATCATGCTTCATGTTTTGTTTCCAAAAAAAAAAAGTGAAATGGAACAGCTTAGACCAACTGTGAATTTTTGCTATAGCCAGGTTTATCATTACAGGACTATAAAATACCCAGTGGGTGTGTACACACATGCAGGCACTTGAGCCTGCAGCAGCTCAAATAGGAGAGGCACAAATTTGTGCCAGAGATTTTGGCTGAGTGCACGTGCCCAGATATGCACTTTGGTGAGGGGCAAGTTATGCCATCTGGGGCAAAATGACCCTATCCAGCTCCCCCCAAATCTGCAGACGGGGGAGCTAGAGCCTGGGGCCAGCACCTGTGCTGGCCCCAGCTGTATAAAAACCTATCCTGTGCTAGCCCCAGCAGTATAGAAAGCTGCTGCCAAGAAGGTCAGGGCTACTTGTTCTCAGGAGCCTCTGGGGCTCCCTGCTCCATCACCTGAGCTAGCTGGAGGACACCAAACCGGTTTGCTTCTCCACCATCCATTGCCACCTATGCACTCATGCACCATGTGATTCACCATGCCGCCCTTGCATCCCACCCAGACACCAAGTGGCAGGGCCTGCTCAGTGAAGGCATAGCTGGGGCGCCCCAGTGGCTGAGCTTGTACTCAATCCTCATCCCATGAGCCACTATGGACCTCAGCTGGTGGTTCCTCCATGGAACCATTGCCATGGGTATGTATGTGAAAAGCTTTACTGATACTCCAGTTTCCTGCCCCTTCTGTGGGAAGAGGGAAACCCTGGCAAACATGATACTCAGGTGTACCAGGCTGCAGGCCCTTCACCTCCACCACTGGAACCTCCTCCTAAGGTTCTGGATGAACTTTACCCCCTGCTTTTTATTTTGGGAAACCCCCATCCATGGCCCCACCAAGTCCCAGGACCTCTTGGTCATCCTCCTCCTGGTCCTGGCCAAGTAGGTCTTGGTACATGACCAGGAAGGAGACTCTGATTAGGAAGGTGCCCAGGGATTACAGGGCTGCTTTCGTCTCACTGGCCCACACACACCTCTGAGGAAATCACCACTGGGTGGCCTTTGAGGATTGGTGGGTATGACCTAGGGGGCTCTCCTTGGTATCTCCCTCAGGAGCACTCATTCTCACATATTGACCCTTTGACCCTTGTATCACTCCTGTTCTGTTTGTTCCTTTTGTCATCCCAAGAATTCTGTTGTATCTTCTACCCATTGGCCCCACACAGTAAGGGCTATTATTTAGATGGGTGGGCCTTAGGGCCCACGGTACTTGAAGGATACAAATAAACAAGAGCTTCTGGGACCCAGCCAATTGGTATCTGGAGACACTAGCCCCTTGTGCCAGCTGGAGTGCTGAAGCAGCCCTAACGAGAGTCCCCTGCACCTTAACCCACTGCAGCAGCCTGGCAGTGGGGGCTGTTGCCTGGCTATGACCTGCTGCCACCTGTGACAGAATGTGGCCCCAGGGCTGCATGCCTGCCAGACCTAGATGGGGACTGCACAGCCACAGTAGAGGCATCTGCATCTCTGGGACAGCTGCCAGTGGCTGCACAATTTGCTTTTGTGCAGCACTACCGCCATGTGTGCTACTGCCCTGCCATCTGGGCAGCTATAGCCTGGACAATGTGGTAACCTGCTTTGAACTGTCAAAGCATGTCCTCCTGGACCCAAGCAACCAGGAGATTAGCCACCTCCAGCTGGATCCCAGGTGCCAGCCCTGAGCAGGCTCCTCTGCCTGGGTCCTGACACTTGCCTCACTAGCAGGAATTCTGGTGTTCCCCATTTAAAAACTACAAAATCTCTGATAAAAAAATCCTAAATATATATATATATATATATATATATGAGAAAGAGAGAAATATCAGTTGTGCAATGTTTATTGATATATTTGCAAGTTTAAAGCAATTTGGAAGCCTACCAGTGTCTGTATCATCATAATAAAATAAATTGTAAGTATCTACATGTTTTGATGTTTGCTTTTGGTTTTCTTATCATAGAAAAATTAGAGCTCTCCCTGACCCCTTCACTAACGAAGATGTCAGGGCAGCTGCCCCTACAGCCACAGCTCCTTTTAGCATGCCTCATCCTGTCTGGCAGCTGGTGTATGATGGGGGATCTGGGGTATGCAGAAGTGGGGTGGGAAGGGGTGGGGGGGACGTGGGTGGGTATGTTGGGATGTGGGAGGGCATGGGGGGCATGGGGGACTGTGGGTGTGAGGAGACTATATATGGGGGGGTGCTCAGGTGCCCCATCACAGGGCACAGCACCCCCCCACACAGCACATGGACTGTGCCCCAACAGGGACCCAGATCCCCCCACAGGGCCATAGGCCCCCCCACAGAGCCCACAGATCACCCCTTCAGCAGCAGTGACCATCAAGCATTCAGGCCCCACTGCTGTTGGAGGTTCCCCATGGGGCAGTGAGGAACTAGCTGTCTCAGAGGTGGCACTGCCTGTATGACTTGTTGCTCATGCAGCCCAGCTTGGTGCAGCACCGTGTGGTGCTGTGCACCTTTCTGCCACTCAGGGCTGCTCGGGCTGTCACCCAAGGGCTAGCACCACTCAAAGGGACTGTGTGTCATGCCAGGCCAGGTCCTGCCTCCCTGGAACCAGTCTGGCTTGATGGTGCATGGGACCTGTCAAGGCAGAATCTGGACCAGCATGACATGCAGTCCCTGTGAGTGGCACCTGCCCCTGAGTGAGAGCCCGAGTGGCCCAGAGCTGTACAAAGGTGCACGGCCTCATGCCATGCTATGCCACATCGAGATGGGCCAGGGCCCATGATAAGCACCACACTGGGGGGGCAGGCTCTGACAGCAGCGGGCTTTGAGTGCCTGACAGCCACTGCTGCCATGGGGGGGGGCTGTGCACCCTGCAGGGGACCAATGCCCAAACCACCCCTGACCACCCCCACAGAACGTCCCCCCACAGTATCCCCACACATGCACAGCCTCCCCAATGCACAATTCCCCCCAGTACCTACTTACCCATGACAATGCCTGGATCCTGTTTGAACCGGATCCTTGCCCCACCTCTACTTATTCCAGCATGGTAAGGGTGCATGCCCTGCATGTTGGGGCAGCAGAAGTCTATAGAGATGCCTTGGCCAGAAACTAGAGCATCTCTCCAGAGGATCGGCCTCCAGGTTACCTTAGGGCATGATTCAGGACCATGCCCTGCCTGCTTTTTTCCCCTGTGTTTTTTTTATACTTGGATTTCCAGGTGTCAAATTTTGAGACCTCACTGCAAATATGCAGTGCGAGGAACATTTTTTCATACACAGCATGCATCTTGCAGTGTCTCAAACTGGTTTGGGACGCTACAAGAGACACTTGTGTGCTTGACTGGATGCACCCAGTGGGTGCACCTTTAATGTACTTTAATGCACAGTAGACTTGTTACTGAGGATTAAAGCATCACAGAAAAAAACATGACATTATGCTAATACACAGTAAAACAGTCTACTGTACATTGTGTCACTAAAAAGTGTGCAAATGCATATTCATTTCTACACGTGCTCTGGGAGTGGGGGTGGGGTTTACTTTAATTAGAGCAGCTACAAGAATTGCTGTAATTAAAACCTCCAGAGCAGCTCATGTATCACCATTCCCGTGCTTCAAAATGGCAGCAGAGGTGCTTTATCTAAAGCTCATCAAATGAGCTTTAGATAAAGCACCTCTGCTGCCATTTTGAAGCATGGGGACACTGATACACAAGATGCGGGAGGCTGCTGGACAGCAGTAATTGTCATGCTCCAGCAGACCCGATTAATTGAGTCTGCTCCAAAGTGCTGGAATTACAATACACCAGAGCAGCATCCCTGCTTATATATAGGCACCCTGACACTGGAGGTACTAATCTTAATGCACATTAGAAAAGTCACATTAATGCCCATGTAGATGCACCTAATATTTGGTAACAGAACTCTTCAGGCCTAACTCTCCTCTGTTAACTCAGGGTTTATACTTCTTGAACTCCATTGATATTAGCTGATATCAATAGAGTTACTCACAGTTTCTGTGGAGGAGACTGAGAAAGGAGGAAGAAAGAGAGTCAACTGAAGTATTAGTCAAACAAAAATGAAGACTATGATAAACATTTAGGGATCTAAAATGTGTACATTGAATGAGAAATTAGATTGCAACTGAGTACACTTTGTGGCATTAGAACAAGTCCAGTCCCATGAGTTTTGTACTGCCTTACAAAAATCTTTGCAGATTCCACAGTGGTTAGAAAGTGCTATATAAGAAAGATGTTATTGTAAGTATTACATATTTTCTGAGATACAAATTATTAAATCATTCTTTACTGGTAGAGACCCCCAAAATAGGAATTTAGTGCTTTATGTTTTTACACTGTGTAAAGGTAGAGGGCACAAAACTGGGTGAATCTACATGTGCAATTAATGCACCTGAATTTTCTGCACAGAAAATTAAGACACATTAAATTGTGCCCCCACTAAAAGTGCATCTGCTGGGAGCAAATTTGCTCCTGATGGGAGCAGTTTAGTCTAGGGCTGCTCCTGCCCTGCTCTGCCCCCCTGCAACAGCCATGGGGAGCTCTAGACTCCCCCAGGTGCCAGCCCCAGGCTGGCAGGGGTCACCGTGGCTGGTGCTGATCTCCACAGAGCAGGGAGAGCTGTCTCGGCTGCCAGGTACTGCCTCTCTGCCTCATGGAGATTACCACCCATCTAATGCACAGTAAGGCATCTTGTGTAGATGCACTCACTGAGCTCTGCATAAAAAAGGCACTTAACTTTCCAGAACAGCTTTGCAGTGTCCTCAGGAGCCTAAGCTATATGCCTTGAACAGAGAACAAGAAAGACCAACGTACAGGTGACCCCTGCTTAACATTGTTTCGCTTAGTGTTGTATCGCTATAGAACTCATTTTACATTGATACCCAACCAATTAAGAGCATTAAGTGGGGGTTGCCTGTACCACCAATATCAGAGGCTTTGACATGGCTTTTTATGCCATGCTAAGAAATTTATTTGGTGAAAAATGGTGAAAGATGGTGAAACCCCTTAAGATTCACAAGAGTCTTATCTGGAAGAAAATACCAGTTCTGGTAATCACCTGAACTTCGGCATTTAAATAAAAGATGCTAGCCAGGTACCTAAAACCAAAGTCACTTTATACCATTTCAGAATATTTGCCCCATCCATCTCCAACTGCAGTCAATTTCTGCTTCTGCAGAGGAAGATTCTTTCTCTGCACTTGATCCCTGCAGATGACTGGCTGATGTTCCAAAGTTTGAGATTGATTATAGTCATTTCTTAATGCAGAGCTTCAAGTATTATGACTACAGTGAGGGCAATGCACAGAATCCTATTCCCTTCAAAAAGAGAGGGAATGAGCACAGATATTCAGAACCTCATATTCCAAGAGCAATTACTCATGCTCATTCATGCCATAGAATTTCTCCGAGAAGCTAGATTCAGGCATATCTTTTTGAAAGAATGGTGTGTCCACTAGCTCCTCCACTAAGTCACCATGTAGTTACACTCAGTTACAGAATTGTTTATTTCAAGATGACTCTCATTATACCTCTCTCATTAAAGCTGAGAAGCTCCACACTTTCAGATAGCTCTTCCATAAGTAAATACATGCACACAGTAATCAAGTCTTCCTTCTCATTGATAACCTGATAAATCAGATTCCAAAGCTTGCTTTCCAGTCTCTGAATCATTTTCATGTACCTCCCTTGAACTATCAGAGTTATCTTCTCAATTTGCCTGAAATTTGGACACTGGGTATGGACATTGTATATTCCAATCTTATCCATGCTACAGAAAGACATCATCACTTTTCTACTTCTACTGGATATTTTGTGTCTTATACATCAAAGGATCGCATTAGTTCATTTTGCCAATAGCTGTTCAGATGATTATCTGTAATAATCCTTAGTCTTTCTCTTGAGTTACAGATTTCTAAGAGAGTGTCTCCCATCCTGCAGGTATAAGCCGTATTCTTGATTCCTTGCATTTGGCTGTATTAAAACACATTTTGTTGGAATGTGATCATTTAATCAGGAGATATAAACTATGCTATGGTAGCAACCTTTCTCCTTATTTCCTACATGCTCTGTCAGCTGCAAATTTTACCAGCCAAGATTTCATATTATTATTATTTGAATAATCTATTCACACATTTCTCCCTTGTCAAATATAAAGAATCCAGGAAACAAGTATCAACAAATAAAAATACTAAATGGAAACAAAAGAGACCTTCAAACCTTGTCATCTTAACCACTGAAAACAATTGAACAGAAATATGGCAGAGAGGAGTAGATAGGCAAAGGTAACAAAGATGCACAGGTAGTAGAGGACAAAGTTTGTTTCCCCAAATAGTCGTATTTATATCAGTTTTATCACATTTCACAGATACACTATAATACCTATTAGCAAACAGAGAATCTAAACCATTCAATTCTTTTGTCCTGGAATGGTACTTTCTTTTTGTTCCCATTCTCCCAATCCACAAAGACGATAAATGAACAAAGACCACATAAATATTATTCTACCGCTCCTCCCATGCCTCTTTCAGACGCGCTCTCTCTCTCTCTCTCTCTCTAACAAGCATTCCAAAGGAGAGTTGAGAGGAATTATTATTTTTGTTTCAAACCATGTTGCACAACAATATAAACTATAGCTACATACATTTAAAATGAAAATATGAGCTACTCAGAACCAATAAGAAACAAAAGTAAGATAAAATACACAAAAATAGATTCGGTTACAAAAAGCCTTCTATTGGGATGTTGTTTCAATGCAAACATATACACATCAGGTCATCTACAGGCACATACAAGCATGTATCTTCTCCTGTCCCTAAGGTTGTCTGAGTGCATATTAAAAGAGTGAATTAATCTTGGCTCACCTAGCGTTCATAAACCTGTTTTTCTCATAGAAGGTGATGATGAAAAATCATGTAATGTATCCTCCCTGTCAGGAACACCAACTGGTTTATTAGAGAGTGTAGCTAGGGAGAAGCTGGGACCCTGACATGAGCACAGTCTCAGTTTTTATCAGAGCGTCACCTTCCCCCAACCTAACTAGCATTCTGAGAATTAAAAAAAAGTATGACACATAAAAGAATCCTACCAGAATCTTTCTTGTGGAGGAAAACTGTTCAAGTCTGCCCAAAAGGCATGAGGCTCTCCCTAAAATGGTAGCCATAAAAGGCACAGTTAATCACCAAACTACAAAGGCTTAAGATAAAAACATTGCACAGCTCATCTCCAGATGGATGTTGGCCATTTAATGCATTTCCCAGCATACTATTAATCAAATATATGGCTGCATCTGACCTCAATTACTACTTTCTCTTACAAGCTATTTTTGAAAAAGACTATTCTACAATTTTGCTGAAGTTCTGCACAAAGGATTGTAATAATTGGAACTCAGATTTATATAATCCAGAAGATACCAAAGTGACTTTCCTGACAAAGTAAGTTTTAGAACTCTGAACATACAAGTGCTCACACAAATGATCATCTTACAAATGGTTTCTCAGCACAATCATCATTTTCTATACATGCATAGTACTAGCAAATGCAAATTGACATATATGGTATAACTATAATTACTAATTAGGTATGTAAATGGACACATATTACTGTGAAAAAGCTGAACCTGTGTTTATGTGTACGTGTAGACGTAAGTATAATCTTCCCAAATAGGTAAATGCTATGTAAAAGAAGGTAAATGAGAAATTGGACAGAATTTACCCATCACTGAAAAAACAGGTAAGAAAGAAAAGAAAGCCACAGAAAGACTCTAATTGTTTATTTGGCCTTATCATCACAGTTATGAAGAGACGCCCATCCAAAAGTTATGGATGTCCTGCCATTATATACATGTGTATATATTGATGCGCATACACAGACAAACATGTGGACAGTTTCAGCCTTCTACACACTTAGGCCATGTGTAGACAAAATGAGGTGCATATGTGCATGACACTTTAAAGTGGGTTAAATGCTTTTGCACAGCTTTAATGATGTTGGTGTTTGCATGCAACAGCAGCATGCAGAGTAATTCTGGGCGGTGTAGCAAATTCAGCAGCGTAATGTGCCTTAAATGACTTGGGGCGCAGCAAACAAAAACTCCTCTGAGGAGTTTTCGTTTGCTGCCCTACAGCTGTGGAGTGAAGCACTGGGCTCCATGCAGCTCAGGGGCTCTGCCAGGAAGCCCTGCAGGCAGCCTGGCAGCAGCACAGGAAGGCAGGCAAACTCCACCTCCCTCCCCCACCCCCCACTGGAACCTGCCTGCCTGAGCTACGGAGAGGCCCGGTGCTTCCCTCCATGGCTGCGGTGCCCCCTGGGACCGCCCAAGCCAGGTGCCTGCTGGCAGGTGCTGCCTGAGGGGGTGGGGGGCACCACTGACTTGGAGGGAAGCACCAGCCCCCTGCAGCTCAGGGACCACTCCACCTACACCTTCCCCTCCCCGCTGCTAGAGAGGCTGATAAGTGCATGGGTGTGTGCATGACACGGGGGGTTACTTGGCCCTACATTAAAGGGTGTTTTTAAAAACCCACTGCTTCAATTTAGGGCAGTTGTTTAGTTTACACACACCCTTAAACTACAATACAACTGTTGTGGCAAATATAGTATTTTCTGCCCTATAGCCTATATTTTCTCCCCCCATTCTCCAGTAATTTCCAAGAAAAAAATTAGATGGGACAATTTTAACATGCTTAGTTGAGTCTAGCACAGGGATCACATTCCTACACATGCCAGAGTATTAGTTTTGCTTCTCATTCAAAATAAGCAATGAGGGAAGGGGCTAGATGGTTTTCACACCCTAATGGACATGTCAGCAATGGCAGGGCAGCAGATTACTTGTCAGTCCCAGCACAATGATGAATAATCCATCCTGCCAGATTCAGAGTGCTTATCAGCATGGCATGTCCAAGGAGCACCATGCTGGCCAAACATTCTCAGAGGTGCCTCACGACTGTCAGCTTGTTGTAAGGGTCAGGCAATTTGGCCTTCACAGATCAGTGAAACCTTACTGGCAGGTTGTTGTACAAGTGACATCAGCAATTAACACAGGCTTTTACCTCCAAGTGTCTCGGTCCTAAGTTAGTTGTCAGTCAGCATTTGCATGCCACAGTAGCCACTCGCATCACTATTCCTTTTGCACAAAGCTTACAAATGTTTGCAAATTTGATAGGTTTATGAATGGGATTGTTTGACTGGATTGCTGCTTTAGATATGGACTGAATGTGATGCCCCATGAGATCCCTTTCAGACTTATGATCTATGTAAAGTATTTCTTGCATTACTACTGAAAAGAAATAATGTAGACATAATGCAGCCCATTAATGCACATTCTTCTCTTTAAGCCACAGGCTAGAAAAGAAAATCAAGTGAAAAATCTAATATCAGAAAGCTTGCAGCGGAAGTGCTATATTGTCTCTGGGAAGACTGCTTTCATATGTTTGTCCTGATCAAAAATATCTCCTAAAAAACATAGTCTCATGAGATTTGCTGCCCAAAAAAAATGGTACTGCTCAAGTCATTTGCTGTGAGTATTGTTCACTGTGAATATCTTCTGTTTCTGAGCCCAACCTAATTTCTGCTAATGTGCTTATCATTCACAAGTTATTTGCTAAATATCTTGGGTGAATAATATTCAGCTAATGGACTGCTGGCAGACTACTGCGTTCGATTATTTGTCATTAGTAGCACATGTAAGCCATTTTGATACTATGAGTTAGTCACATAGTCTTTTCCCAGTTCCTAAACCAAATGACAAACTTTTGAAACTAGACCACAGTAAAAGAGGAAGTGGCAGTAACAACTACCACACAAACAGTGGATTTTTCTAATAAAAATGTTCAGAGGGATTCATGAAACGACATGTTGTGAACCATTAAATAAGTACTTGGGAATTCCCTGAATACTCAGCATTATCAAAAATTTTAAAACACTGCACTGAGGTAAACGCTTACGTTCATACATCTGGCCTTTAAAATTCAGCCATCTGTAGGTGCGAACAAGCATTTGAAATGCATTCCACCCAGAATTGTCTTTCTGATGTGGGCCCATTTTTTAAAGAAATTATACCTAAAATACCTATACACCTAATACATATTATGAATCAAATAGTTTTTCCCCTGGTGAAAGGAGGCCTCTGACTGGAAATGTTGTGAGAAAACCCAAAGCTATGTGAGAGATTTCACTGCAGGCTGAAAGATTCAGACAGCCACTGGCAGAACAACAGACCAGGGTTCACAAACCAAGTCAAAGCTATGAGCAGCCTGGGACCAGATCTGCTATTGTATCTGTTTTTGTAGCTGTACATAATCAGTTTAAAGTTAGCCATTTCAGCTGAGCTCTCTCTTGAGGTATCAGTTCATTCAAAAACAAACACTCGGGAGCCAAAAACCCAAGTCAAAACCAAGTAACATTTGGGCAGTTCCTATGCCAATGAAAGCTGCTGGGATTGGCATAGAGCCAAGGACTTGTGTTTGCTAACTGATAGATACTATTGCATCCTAGTTTGTAAACATGTTTTGACACTCATTTGTGACACCCATTATCTTCCTCCTCATTGTATCACTAAGGTTTTGTGCATAAGCTACTTTGTGTAGTACATCACAGAAGAGACTGGCTGATAGGGATAGTGACCTTAAGGGGACAAGGAAATTGTTTCTCTTCTCCATTGCATTTCTGATGGATAATGTCCTGATGGACTGGAAATTGCTGCACCTGCCTGGTGCGAAACAAGGACAGACAGAGGAGACAGGGGGAGAAAGAGAAGAGAAGAACACCAGACAGACTAAAGAGCTTTGAGCATCAGCAGAAAAGGGACATGTTAACAAACAGATCTACTGCACAGAGCTAAAAGCTACAATAGAGAAATTGCACCTCATTTTTTACATGAGGATTTAAACAGGTTCTACATGTGGTCACCTTCTAATGACAACTCTTTGTAACACCTTTCCTTCCCTAGGGATCTCTAAGTTTGAGTATAATAATATTTTTTGTTCAGAAATGTGACTTTTTTAACTTGAATGTTGGGCAGGTTATAGAAAACCTGACTTACACAATAACCAAAAATATCTCTTGTCTGGGTAAACGTGATTTAAGCCAATATAGATTATTCTGGTACCCACTGGGCACATCTACATGAGACACTAAGTGCTCAGTAGACTAATTCTACTGTGTATTAGTGCTTCACAGCAAAAGCTGTGTAATTGCGTGAATGCACAATAGAATTAGTCTACTGCACATCGGCATCATTTAAATGGTGTGCACTGGCGCTATTGTGCAGTAGTGCTAGTTACTGCACATTTAGTTAGCACCTGTTATTACAGTAAAGCATGTATAGATGTGCCAATACAGAATGGTTATGTTGACATATGGTCATAATGCCAGCACCTTATATCAATATGTCTGATCATTTTACTGATGTGAGTCTGGCACTATGGTCAAAGTTATTAATTTCTGATGTGTAAACCAGGCGTAGGTTTTACAGTCCCAGGACTGAATTCATACATGTTGTTGCCATGTGGGCTGTAAAAGCCCAATACTCAGACCAGCTCTACCTGCTGCCAAAGGTCTGATGAAGTCAACTTGGGTGCACAAAAGCTTCTGCTCTCTCTATATACATCTTATTTAGTCAGTCTGTAAAGGTAGATATCTATGCTGCCTTCCAACTGATTTCAGATTAACATGGCTAACTACCTGTCCCTGATCAAAGGTCTGTTGGTCAGGGGAATTATGAGATGAAGTTTGTGACCAACGCAGCCGTGACAACTGAAGATACCATTTAGATAAACATTTACCAACAAAGTTGTGCTTTTACCAGAATGGCTTGCTTCCTTTTGTTAGACTGATTTTACAGTTCATACGCAACTTTTCCAGAGGACATGTGCCCACAACACAGGCACTTGACCAATACAACATACTGGTTTTCAAGTGCCAGTTCAAGAACTCCATGGCCTCATTCCAGAGCTCCAGAAATGTAGCGCTCTTTGTGATATATTCTGTAAGAGCTAGTTGCTTTTTACCTCAAGATAACATGACTGCAAAACTAGCACAGTTAAGCCTAAAGTCTAAATTTTCCAGTATAGTCCTGTTAGTTAGATCTGGAATTTTTAAGATCTAACTTAAAAGATGTACCAAAAAATGCACAAGTGTAGACACAGCTTAAATTGGTACAAAAGTAGTTTTGTTGGAGTTTTTTGGGGTTTTTTTTTGTTAACCTAAATAACCTCTAAGAGAAAACATAGCCTTTTGCCCGTACATGCTACATCTATACTACAAGGGTTTTCCAGGGGTAGATTAAGACATACACATCACAAATGTTTGTTTGTGGGGCCAATTTTCATTCCTGGTCATGAGTTTATCTTAGGGTGAAACCAAGACCAGGAACAAATGTTTGTGAATGTCTACATTAGTATATTCAAAGAACAGTAAGCATTCACATTACAATTATTAAACGTTTTTGTTAACTTGAAATTGATCTCGAATGGAGACGAGCTCTTGGAGCTCAGCAGCATCTTAACGTATATGATGGTCCTCTGGGGCTCACCTCACTCCTCACCTTACTGGCTTTCACACACCAGTGTTGTGGCTGGTCATATCCACTTTTAGGAAACTAATACACATACACTCTACAGGAATAGGAATACCTTAGCTTGAAGTGTAACATCTGGAGTGGAAGTCTCTTAACAGCATATACAAATACAACTTTGTGCACAGAATTTTTGGAGCATGGATTGAAGAACATTATACCTATCTGTACCTGTAAGAAGGACTTTAGAGGCAGAGTTGAGCCTCCAGCACTTCATTTTTTATCTTCAGGAAGTATACCACTTCAGGTGCAGCTAGTTACTCTGAAATTGCTGACAAAAGTTCACAGCACAATACAAGAAGGCTAACATGATGTAGCTTCTAGAAAAACTAGAAATACATTTCATCCACTTCGCTACTTCTGGTGTGCTGAAAGCAGCAGCTAAGGGCCTACTCATAAGACTTACTCATAAGACTGGACAAAGTTAAAATTAGTCTCTTTGGGTATGATATTCTTCTCCCTGAAGTTTTAGAGTCATATATACCTTTGCAAAATGGATGGAATAGGGCTTGTCTGATCAGGTAACATTTGATACAGAGGGTAGTATAAATCCGACTTTGCTGATTGTAAGTACAGCTACATGCTTCCATTTCATTCCCTTCTGCAATAATTGTATACACTCCCTTCAAACTACATTTTTCTGCATTGAGCCCATTTCCTCTGTAGCAAGCGTGAAATGAATTTTACAGGTACCTCCCTACCCTGTCCCTCCCTTCCCGAAACATTGCTACTATCCAGGTAAAGTATTACAATAGCAGGTCTATGTGTTTTCCTTTTCTCTTCAGTGTTGTGCTGAGTAAATTCAAAGGGATATTGATGACATTTCTGACTCATCAGTACGGTCCTACCTAAATCATGGTTTTGCAGATTTTGTGGAAACTGCAAAAAACAGCGTCGTCCGTGATTGCCAGGAAATTCTGTATTAGCAGCAATTTCCTGTGAAATCAACTAAAAAAAAAGCGATAATGATAGACTGAGTGAAGACACCCTCTGCCAATCAGCAGCAAGGGTCAGGACTGCTGTGAAATGGCCACAAAATTGGCTCTGCATACCATGAGGGGGCTGCAAAAAACTCATTATCTTGCTATGACTTAGGTAAGTTCCTACTGATCAGTGCAGACTTCTGAGTAAGATTTTTGCCAGCAAACTTAGTTTGATCTTTAGCTGCTACTGTGCATTCATTGCCTCTGGGTGCTTGTCCACATAGTGCTTTTCCTATATCCACGTGACAAAAATTGCCATTTCTCTAGCTTAACCACATCTGAAGACATGCATTTTGACCTTATTTTATCGTGTTAGTAATTTTTTATCATGGTAAATCAAACCACCTCTAACATGTTTTATTTTTAGCATGGGAATTTGTGCCAACAGGATTATTTTTATCACATTTTTTCAATGTGTATCTAACATACGGGCGAAAATGGACTTTTCCCTGCTCTACAATGATTTCTCCACCAGGTGCCACTTGGGTTCACTCAGAAATCTATGGAATTTCTGTTGCGATACAGTAACAAGGCATAAGGTGCGCTCTTGAAAATCCTTAGGCAGTTCAAGGTTCAGGTTAATAAAAAAATACTATTTTTTTTTACTAAAAAAAAATTGTTCCCGGTGTTTACATACACTTCGAAAAAGCCGCGTCCAGTACTCCAGAATCAATCAATGAATAAAATAATAAAATAAAAGGGTATAGAATGAAAGCAAAAAGTACTGAAGAATCCCACTTGCTAGGCTAGCAAGTAGGAAATCAATGGTAGTAGCCTTTGTTGTCTAACGGTAATGAGCTTCTGGAAGATAGCTCAGTAACTGACCTCAAGGCAGAAAGCAGGCCAGTTCAAACAATGCTGCCTTTTATGCTGTTTTCTCATCCCTCCGCCAGAGCACTGGGATTGGAAGGGACCTCAGGGAAGGATCACAGTCACTGGCCAGCTACACAGTCAATATCAGAGCAGTCCTTCTTCCCTCTTCTACCTCCCTGTCTTTACTTTCTGTTTCCCTGCAGGCAAGCCCAGCTTCAGCTTTGAAACTTGAAGCATTTCAAAAGTTTTGAAATGTTTCAACAGCCCTTGTTTTGTTTCAGGGCTGTTTCAAAGCCCATCATTTCACTTCAATTTCACTGTTTTGAGCTTGAAACAGGTCCAAGTGGCATTAAAAAGGAACAGACAGTGAAATTTCACACAGCCCTACTGTATAGTGCATAACAGTAATTGGAGTATTGTGCATAATTGACAGATTTTTGGATTGCTAAATCACAACAAATTTAAATGTTATTGATATGACCATTGAAATAAAGATGCCCACAATAAGTGAAGCTCAGTAGTAGGCTTTTGTTGCGCCCCTAATGCCGGTGCACCCTTGACCTGCGAGCCTGGATCAGCACGACTGGCTTGGCGTGAGGAGGGGGATTTATGACCGGGCAGGTGAGTGATAACGGTGAGCAGGAGTCAGTTGAATTTAAACACAGCGTATGGTTATACAAAAGGTTTATTTTACTTACGCTACTGATGTGCTGCAGCGTAGGCAGAGGAGTTGATTTATTCAGTTACAGCATGCAGATATCATGTTACCCAGCATTTACAGGGTGGGTAAGAGAGTTGCTTGTTACATATTTCGAGTGATTTACATAAGCCGTTGCAGTCTGCAGATTACCGAGAGCTCTTGATAAGAAAGATTACGACAGAGATAGAGAGATAAACGGGGATACACCAGAAAGATACGTAGGCGGATAGATAACACTCATGCACGATCTGTTCTTCTTGAGTGTATACACAGTTCTCTGCCTTGGGCGGAAGTTCTTTCAAAGTTATATTTGGTGAAAGTGACCAATTACTATACGCCATCCATAAATAATTAATGAGTTGGCACTTGTGCTTTCTTTGTTTGCTTAGGTTTCAGAAAAAAAAAGGGGGGGTATTTTTACTTGGGTGGTACTGGTCCTGTTTGGTCACAGGATGGCGCGCATAGTATATTTAATTTTACAACTTTACTAAAGTCAGCTAATCTCGTTACTATAGGTACTTTATCTTTCGTGCTGGGCTGTCAAGGTCAGTTTCTCTCTCTCGTATGAGAAGCTCAAGCGATTTGAAATGAGGCACAGATAGGGGTGTGTGTATGCAACACTGTTAATACAGAGGGATAAATTACAATTACAGAGTTTGTTGTGTTAGCTTCTGACCTTTTGCCATCTGACCTTTTGCCATCGGCATCTGAAATCAAAGACTTTGAACTTTGACAGCTTTGTGGCCAGCACCAATTCCAATACTACAAGCTTAAGCCTTCAATAATGCTTCAATAAAGCCTTAATAATAGTGTAATAATAGGGTGGCTTTGCAAAGTGGGTGGGAGATGCAATGCTTGTGGTACCCTGATGCCAATAGCCAGGGATGCTAGCAAGTCAGATTTGTGAGGGGGAGGCAGACAGCCTCTTGTGTAACTTTGCACAAAAAGATTTCCCTCCCCAGCTCCCAGCACCCTGTGCAGCAGGCACCCAGAAAAAATGGGAGGCAGAACTGCAGGAACAGACTTGGCCAGGGTGGCAGCCCCGCTGGCTGGCCTGCAGTACCGACCCCCAATTCTGAGCTTTGTGAGGGGAAGGCAGGCATCCTCTTGTGAATTTGGCAGGGGACTTTGCAGGGGAGGTGGGCAGCACCGCTTATTGAACTCAAAACCTTCCAAAAATGCATGTCTCTCAAGCAAAGCCAACAACAATGCCCTCAATGATAGCAACCTGACATGGCCCAAGAATCAAATCCTATCTTAAAATGCCTTCTGGTATAAATTAGTACTGGAAGGTCAGGAGGGTAAAATTGTTATAACCTACCCCCTAGCATTTTGTACTCGTAATAGCAAAGTAACTCATAATGTCTAAATAATGTACGTTACATCGTTAGTCGTGGTTTATTGTGACAGTGAAAAAAGCCCAGGACCATCTTTAGCCAGCAAAAGCTGATGCGGTGGAAAAGTGCCCTCTCTCACTACATTTATGTCTTGTCTATCCATTCTCAGATGTCACTAAGCTACACATGTACGCACAAGCTATTTTCAGTCTTTAAATCTACCCAGTGGACTCATCTACAGAGAACAGGTACAAGAGAGAGTATGCAAGATTCCCAATAATTATTTTATTGATCTAAAATGTTATGACTGTCCTTTCTAAAGATCTAATAGCATACAAGAACAAACTAAGCAACCATATTCTAGTCAACCACATGGTCCAATCAATAGCATGATGCCACAAGTTGTTTCTGAAGTGCAATTTCTTTCTTTCTCTTAAAGTTCTGTGAAAGGTTTTGTTTCTTTTTGATTAGGAAATCTTTTGCTATTTATGAGAGCTTTAACCCCTCCCTCCCCGCTTTTCTAAGTTTCCTTATATGTTAAGAAAGTACTCTAAAATGTGTACCCTTTTTTGTTAATATTCTATTTTCATTCGTGTTTTGGAAGTTTACTGATTGGCTGTATGTTTTCATAACTGCATGTGTGCCTGGTCTCAATTAGTTCAGTTGTTTGGCCTTCTGCTGTATTAGAACAGATATGTAGGTTAGTAAATGACCCACTGCAGCTGCACAAGAGAGTGCCAGACATGCCAAGTAATGCCTGCCTCAGTAAGGGAGCACAGATAAACTGATTTCACTTGAGGCTCTGCAAGAGAGAGATTGTCCCTTCAGGATTTCGAAGACATTAACTACTGAAAGAGAGTCTAGGCACTGTCCAAAGCAAGCTGAGCCAAATCTAGGGACCAAAACTTTGGGGAAAGAAGATGTAGATCCAGAGTAACCAGAATGCATTATGAATTTGTTTAATCAGATCTGTGAAGAAACACATTTGAAAATAATCTAAATGTTTCATTTTCATCTATTTGAACAGCAGATGACATTCAAAATTATGTTTTTTTGTTTTGAAACTTTTTTAAATGCCATGTTAGCAAAGTTTAAAAAATGATAGAAATTGAAACAAACATTTTGGATGCAACAGAACTGGTTTTAGTTTGTTAAAATGTGAACTTCAGGATTTTTTCAAAACTGCTAAGGACTGGAAAAACAGTCCTAATCCAGAGAAAACTGCTGCCAAGAAAGACAACAGTAGTTTCATATGCTTATCTTGGGAGCCCTCAGAGGATCAAAGAATGCAAGCTAAGAAATTATGTTTGCAGAACACATCACCAGTTTAGCTTGAACGAAGATCAGCTCTCTATGAACGAATACTTGTTTCATATTTTAAATTTCTGTGTATAACATATAGAGTAGGTTCAAAAGTAGCTTCAACAAAGGTTCAAGATTTAACATTAGGAAAGAAACAAGGGAAATGATCCATTTTGCACTATTTCACATCAGTTAAATCCTCTCAGTTGCTCTAAACTGGCATAAATACATTGGTTTCAATAGTGATTTTACTTCTAGCTGAGAATCTGTCCCTACGATTTACAAATCTATGAATTCATGCCAGCTACTAAATTATGTTACTACTACATATATGTGCATGGAAAATGGAAATATTTAAACCAAAAACAGAATAGAACTATTTTGCTGATCACAGTTACCCTACTTTTTCCATTTATCATATTTCCAGTTCCTTGAAGTACTAAAATGTAGTAACAGCCTTATAGAATTTGGAGTTCTATTTGTACCCAAACGATCTACCATACTTTGCAATGGCTCCCATACTGTCCTTCTACCTTGATCTGTACAGACCACATCTAAGCATGAGAATGAGGTATGGTTTTCACAGACCTATTAGTCTTTGACCAACAGGCCAAGCCTGACCAACAATGAAGATGGTGATTTTTGTTATGCTTGCAAATGTCCACTGGAAAATGCATGAGGCTATTCCATGGACTTCTGGGCATGGACTCCCATTTGGGTCCTTAAGAGCCACTTCTGTTCCAGTTTGGTTTTAAAGGGATCATAGAGGCCTACTTGCAAATAAGAATTGTGAAATAATTATTTACCCTACCACATTCTAGTTAGTTTATGATGCTAAAGCTATTTCTACAACCGGGGCATCAAACATATGGCCCACAGGTTGCAACCATTCCACTAAGTTTCTGATTGGCTGGATGACCCAACTCTGGCAGCTGGGCAGGTGGCAGTAATGTTATCCTTCTCAGTGTGAACCATGCTGATGCAGCAGGTCTGGTATCTTCAGGGCTTAATGCTACTATTACTTGCCCCAACACTGAATTTCTGGCCCTGCAAGTTAGATGACCTGTCTCCATGGTCCAAATCTGGTTTGACACTCCTGCTCTATAAGATCACCATTATTAACACTGTTAATAGGTACCATGAAGATTATTCCTGTTACATTCTTTTGATTCTTCTTAAGTCTTTTAAACCTTTGAATTAAAATGTATGGCATAATTTACAGTATAATTTTCCTTTCTGAGTATCCACTATATTTAATATAATAAGAATACTCTTGTTTTCATATCCTCTTTGGTTAACTATTAGAACGGAAATGAGACTAGATGTCAAACAATTATATAACTGTAGAAACTTAACTGAGTTACAAGTTCTCAGAAAAAAAACAATCACCATTAAAAAAGAAACCCAGTAGGGTGGTATTTCAGTGTGCTAGACAATTCCACTTCATTGCTGAGATAGCTTACTGATTTCACTACCAAAGTTTGTTTTAATCTATTAACCTTAGTGTTTAAAAGCATTATATATTTCATTACAAGGTCTTGTGAGTTAAATACTGCATACTCAATAACTTTACTTCAACTTGTATAACTATGTTAGTAGTTATAATGAGTTTTAATTAAATGTCATGCTTCAAGGCATATACTTAAGGATCAGGCCTGTGGGGGTTAATTCCTTCCAACAGTTTAGCAAAGCTGGAAGGGTTTTTCCTCTTCTCTCTCAAAGATATTGGGTATAGACCCCTATGTGATGTGGATAGTAACTCCTGATGGGCCAATAGTCTGACCCAGTAGTGCAAGTCCTGTTTTCCTGCATACAACCCTCTGTAGCACTGAATCCCATTAGGTTTAAAAGACAACACACAAGAAGGACAACAGATCCCTACTTGGTGATGAGCTCTTTTCTTAAAGCAAATGCTGAATTACAGGATTTATATACAACGCATATTAGTTTTTGTCAGACAGCTGCTGTAAGTCAATCCACCAAGTGCCAAGCACTACTTCATGTTTTTTTTCTCCCAGCCTTCTTAATGTACACAGCTAAATCTTTGGAGCTCTCTTGTTCTTTATTGTACTATAATTATGGCTCTGATTATTCTGCCACTCTTCAAAATAATGATTCAATTGTTCACTCTGGGGCAAAATATAATCAAATATTAATTATGCTGTCATAGTGCGGCGTTCTCAAAATTCTACCTCATCTCCAAGCTGCATTAGTGTTCTCATTACACTGCTTCCTGCAGACAGAGTTAAAATTATATCCACAACAACACTCTTTGATAATAAGGTTCTCTATACAATACTGTTAATAGCCTCAAACCTAGAAAATGTCCCATCTCCCTACCTCTACAGACCTACAGTTGTATAAATTAGCTTCATTCTATAGCCTCAACTTCAAAGCTTAATTTGAAGTCCATGGACCTTCCACCACTTGAGGTGCTGGTCCCCATATATTTTTAATCAGGACCTTCAACCTGTTGTACAAAACATAATAACATAAGGTGACAAGCTTCCATGCAACCTCCTAATCTCCATTTACTCTGCATCAGTACAGATCACTATATCCAAGGTAATAAGTGGCCTATAACAGTTGCTTTTAAAGGACTGAGATTTGACCTAGGTCCCCCTCAGGACTGAACAGAACACTAACCAGTAGGCAACTAAGCTATTTCCACTGTAGTCTTTTTCTTGACTAAAACTGTTAACTCCAAATGACAGCAAAATGTTAAAAAAAATTAAATCTATATTGTTTTAAAATAATTTCATAATTAAAATATGTTAAATGAATTAGAAAAATTCAAAGCAGAGTTTCTAAGGTGAAGTCTGCTAACCATCTGCCTCTCCTAGATTGGGTTCTTGAGCCGTAACATCTCTAGACCGCAAATAATTTAGGTCATGGACATATCTTTGTAAGTATGCTTAAAGCACCATACACACTGTTGATAATAGGAATAAGACTAAAATAAAAAACTTTTTCTCAAAGAATGTGTTAGCAGCTTCCTGTTCATGAATTTATTATATTGCTTTATTATTAAGTATTAATCACCATAAATTATTGTATTTAATTATTATTATGTTATATTATAAGATCATTATCATATATACAGGAATGATTGTCAATCACTGCACCTAGATTCATCCTGGCTAGACCAGCTAATGAAAGACCTGCCTGACTACTGACTTCTTGAAATTTCCTCAGGCCCTGCAGACAGCTGGCTAAATCTGAAGACTTTTGGAAGCATCACAGAATATGGGTTATAAAGAGTTTCCATGAAAAAAAAATGAATTCTGAAAAGGAAAACATGTTCAGTTACTGGGCATATTCTTTTTTTCTTCCTTGTCCCTACTTTACCTTTTTTCCGTTAAGAAAGTAAACAAAGTAAACAAATAAGGAGAAACGGTGGGGCGGGGGGAGAGAAGGAACTGGAAAACGAAACCCAAAATAATAAAAAAAAATTTTGTATTTCATTTAACAAATAGAAGAGACTAGATATAACCTTTTTAGCACTTTCATTTTTATGGGTTTTTTAAGGTCAATTTCTGACAAAAGAATTGGTTAATAAACACTGATGAAGCACAGAACTAGTTCCCTGATTTTGCAGAGTTGTTGTTCATGTGGTCCCAAAGAAGAGACCTGTTTTCAAAACTGTCAAGCTAGAACTGTTCACCAGTTTAATTTAATATACACATGAATTTTAAAAAGGGGATCATTTAATGGAATGCTTTGGATACACTTAATTTTCCTCAGTTTTGAATGAAAAGATGGACCCATCTTGCAGACAGTTAGCAAAACAGGCCATAGTAATGCACTGAAATAAACTGAATCTAGCTAAACTCAAGTTGCAGCAAGGGAGGTTTAACTTGATATTAGGAAAAACTTTCTTACTAGGAGAGGGTGAAGCACTGGAATGGGTTATCTAGTGAATAGGCTGAATCTCCATCCTTGAAGATTTTTAAGGCCCAGCTGAACAA
The DNA here is from genome assembly GCF_052110815.1 of Crocodylus siamensis. Taxonomy (NCBI): domain Eukaryota; kingdom Metazoa; phylum Chordata; order Crocodylia; family Crocodylidae; genus Crocodylus; species Crocodylus siamensis. Next base: position 30,574,860 of record NC_143404.1, on the reverse strand, counting down.
ACCTCTGACTGGGATGATCTAGTTGGGGATGGTTTGGCTTTGAGCAGGGGCTTTGACTGGATTGCCTCCTGAGGTCTCTTCCAACCGTAATTTTCTATGCTGCTACAAATCCTATTATAAATTGACTGATTTAGTATTATCAAAAATTAATTTGCCCCATAGGAGGTATTATCATTTGCATGGGATCAGCAGAAATTTACACACAGAGTAATTTTTTCCATATTCTTTATTTTCTCTCATCTGCTTTAGCCTTGAATCAGCATCTTTTCTGCTTTCTGATGTGTTTTCCAGTGGTACAGAGTGGAGGTTTTCTTACCTGGTAAGGAGAATAACTTAGCTTATAGTTAGATATACTGTCAGTAATAACTTTGAAAACAATCCTTACAAATTAGCCAAAGGAGGCTATTAGGGCTCAGTGGAACCCTGAACTGAACATATTCCAGTACTCTAAGGAGTGCTTATGTGTACATGATGGACATTTAAAATACCCTGGTTACCACTACTCTGAAGTCATTCAAATATATGACACAAAGGATATTATATATAAACTTAACTATAGCAGGTGATGCACTAGCCAGCTGCTTTCCTCCTTCATCCAGTCAGCATTTTCATAGAGCAGAATAATTTCACCATCTGAATATATTGTCCAATACTCACTTTGCCTTGAAGAAGATCAGTGTTATTTCAAAGAAAGGTGCAAAGTTTGAACTTTCCTCCCCAATGGCATGAGGGTGTTTTCAGATAATTTTTAAAACAAAGACAAATTGCAGTGCAACCACAGGACACTTGTCTGCTTTACTCATTTTACCGCAACCTTCCCTATAAAGTTCCAGATTCACCAGCCTCCAGCATCACCCATCTGCTGAATCATACTACATATCTTACTTTAACTAAAATACTTACAGACACTCCCATCAGCCTAACTTCCATCCTAGGAAAAATCCTAGAAACATTCATCAAGGAGTCTATCTGTGATAAGCTTGCAGAAGGTCAGCTTCTGAATGACAGCCAGCATGGCTTCATCGCAAGCAGGTCTTACCTTACCAACCTCATCTCCTTCTATGACCAGGTAACTCGCCACCTGGACACAAGATAGCAGGTTGACACTGTATACCTTGACTTCCAAAAGGCCTTTGATCTAGTATCCCATGATGTCCTCATGAGAAAATTGGAGGACTGTGGGCTTAACTCCAAGACAGTCAGGTGGGTGAGAAACTGGTTGCAGGATAGGACCCAGAGTCATAGTGAACAGATCTGCGTCATATTGGTGAGAAGTGGTCGGCAGTGTCCCACAGGGGCTGGTGCTCGGTCTGGTACTTCTCAACATCTTTATTAATGATTTGGATGTAGGGGTGAAGAACTCACTGGCCAAGTTTGCAGATGACACCAAGTTAAGGGGGAGCATGATCATACTTGAAGATAGGCTACAGATACAGGCAGACCCAGACAGGCTAGCAGGTTGGATGGATTTGAACCTGATTAAGTTCAACACTGAGAAATGTAAAGTGCTCCACCTTGAGACAAGCAACCCCCAACATACCTACAGACTTGGCGGCACCAAATTGACTAGCGGCATGAATGAAAGGTACCTGGGGGTAATAATAGACAACAGTATGAATATGAGCTGGCAGTGCGATGCTGTAGCCAGCGGGGCAAATAATACTCTGGCATGCATCAATCGATGCAATTCCAGCAAAACCAAGGAGGTGATTCTTCCACTGTACTTAGCACTGGTGAGACCGCAGCTGGAGTACTGCATCCAGTTCTGGACAACTCACTTTAACAAGGATGTGGACAAGCTTGAGAGAGTCGACCTGTAGGATCAGAGTCTTAAAAGGCAAGCCATATGGGGAAAGGTTGAGGGACCTGGGACTCTTCAGCCTGAGGAAAGAAGGCTGAGGGGGGACCTGGTAGAAGCTTAGTGCTACACTAGGGGAGTACATCAAGGGCTCGGTGAGCAATTGTTCACCAGGGCACCTGAGGGGAAAACCAGGAGTAATGGCCACAAACTCCTGGGAGACTGATTCAGGTTCAACATCAGGAAAAACTTATTCACATTCAGGGTATCCAGACTGTGGAATAAGCTCTCACCAGAGGTGGCACAATCACATACCCTGGAAATCTTCAAGAAGAGATTAGACACCTGATCCCAGTTATCTTCCTGCTTGGTACAGCGGGCCAGACCTGATGATCTTCTGAGGTCCCTTCTGGCATTATAATTTATGAATCAATGAAGCATTCACCACACACACAATACAACATAATAATAGTAATACAGCCCCTCCATTCTATGCCTCGATTTGCCTACCTATAAAATTAAGATAACCCTGTTCTACCTACAATAGCCCGAAGACCATGTTACATGTTGCACTTTGATATGCTCAAATGTTGATCAGTCTTAGTGTTAGCTCAAGTTTGAAACTGTCACACCTCAAGGCTAAAAACCTTCTCTGACTGTCCCCAACCTGCACAGCTGTGACTTGCCACTGGAGACTTGATTAGGAGCTACAGCTGTGAGTTGCCACTACAGGGCAGGTGAGCCAGGACAGGTTCTAGCCCTGCTGGGGGTGGGGGGGGTGAGAACTGGGTTGGGGAGGAGGTGGGAACATGAAGCTGAGAGGTGGAGAGTTATTGGGACAGATGTTGGTAATGAAATGGATGGTGGAAAAGAAATGGGGGTGGGGGAAGGATGGTGAAATGAAGGAAGTCTGCCAATGAAGGAAAAAATAAAAAGAAGTAAAAAAGAACAAGAATTTTTTAAACAAAGTAAAGAGGATGTATATTAAAGAAGGTTTTAATGAACTGGGATTTGGGATTGAGTTGTGGGTAATACTGCTCATGCTTCCTGGGATGGCTGGGAGGTGGGAGCAGTGAAGGAAGGTGCTTTTGGGGAAGCTACTACCCTGGTCTTGGGAAGGAAACCTCTGCACATGGGGACCAAATCTGAACCCCTATCTTGTTCCTCCCACCCCACCTAGATCCTCACTCCTGGACTCATTCATGCCCTGCCACCAGTGTAGCTAGCATGTGCTATGCAGGCTTTTTGCATCGATTACACCCTGGAAAGTGGGAAGGTCACACCCTTGAGAATATGGGAGTGGGGGAGTTTGGTTTGGTGCCAGAACTGCCCTCTGGGCAGTTCAGTTCAGGGGCTGGAAGTCCACCCACACAGAAGAGGACTTCCTGGGATGCTGGAGGACTGAAACTTGGGTGGCTCGTTTATGGGGAGTGGCCACACATTAAAAGAACATGAGCTGGGTAACATGGATCCTGGATAAACCTGCCCTGAAGTAAACTGAAGACACCTAAAGTATGCTAACACCAGTTTCAGGTGTTAACGTGTGGACAATCCAGGGGTTAAGAGCTCCAGCAGCCATCTAAAATGAATGTGTTACAAAGCCCTAAAACTAAAGGCTTTATTACAAGGTAATTTTGGGTAGCTCCTGGAGCTATTAACTCCTGGGTTGTCCACAGATTAACACCTTAAAGGGGCTTGAAGCAGCTCAAAGTTATGTCACTCCAGGACAGGATTATCTCTTGATCCACAGAACCCAACTCCTGTTCCATTGACGTGTAGCCACTCCCCACAGATATGCCGCTCAAATTGAAGATGTGACTTCTCCAAACTACAAGCTAGGGCTAGGCCAATCAACATTTGTGTGGCTTATAGTATAAGGTGTATCAAGGCCCTCATTCTTTCTTTTGTAAAGGAACGTAGCTGGTTCCTGCCTCAGGGGCTTTTCAACCAGGCTTTTGATGTTTACCCAAGTGTCCCTCAGCAAGCCTCAGTAATATACAGCCTTTTAACCTAGTGGTCTTTGCTGCCTGGTGCATCTCTCAGCATGCCCAAGAGTATATAGTCCTTCATCAAATTAAAACAAGTAAACAAAAAAATCTTATTTTCCTGGACCCTGGGAGGGGTCAGCTGTGGCTTCAGCCCCCTATCCCAACCTTGTTCTCCTAGCTCAGAAGTCACCTGTCTCTGGTACTTCTCCTCTGTTCTACTCCTGGTTCTGCCTGCTGGGGTTTTTGATACCCAGTGAGCCATGCCCTCATTTGCCTTTCCAGAGCTGCATCCCTTTATCCAGGTTAGCTGCCTTCTCTTAAGAGGACTGCACACCCTGTTACAAGGAACTTTTACATTTTTATAATTGACTATAAAATACTGAAATCATCTTGCAGTCAGCAGCATGTTGTCTCCCATATTAAACCCCTTTAACGTAAAGCTCTGTCAAATTTTACAATGTTTCAGCAATATTCTTTAATAAAGATAATTTTTATCTTTTTTATATTTAATACTCATTTTTAAACCTTATCATTAAAAGCCAATGCCTGATTTAAAAAAAAAATGCCAACTTGGAGGTTCAAAGGGAATATGATAAGAGTGAAATAATGAAGATATTGGTACCAAAAATAATTTAGCCTGCATGGCCGTATAATTTAAACCGTCAGAGTTTGGGATGTTAATATGGAATCATCAGTCAGTAATAATTGTGTCCCTCAAGAAATGTTATAATTTCTTTTATTGCCTTTTTATTTTCTGTCCCCTTTCATTTTGTGAAATATAATCATAGTTCATTGACTCCATACAGCAATGAAGTCTTTGTTGTAATGATCCACAGTGAATAAATCACAATTCCTTAATCACTTTATTCCCTCTTTTGTTACCTCATTTGAATTCATGGTTTCCAAAAAATTCAATTATATTTGCAATTTCATCACAAAATGACTCAGATAAATAACTGGCAGTATAATAGCCCCCTTTTATTTTCTGAAAATAAAGAAAAAAATGAAGGGATAACACATTTCAAAGTATAGGACGTGTCTTTGGAAAATGAAGTTCTTCAGAGCCTGTGAGGAGAAACAGATGAGAAAAAACTAACGGGTTATCTGCTTGTTTATAACATGTGATAGCAGCACCAGAAATCAAATCCTTCATGCCTGGATAGTACCCAAGAAGTCATCGCAAGAATGACTGCCAGATGGTACTGAAATTACACAATGTTTTTATTCTTGTTCAGGATTTAGCAAAAATACTGTAAAATATGGGAAATTAGGAAAAAAATGGAACTATAATGAAAATAAAAAATGGAGAAGCTGGAAGTTTATTGAGCTCTAGGTCTGAAGAGTCAATTTGAAAGTAATTTCTCAGTATCAGTATTAAACAGTCAGTATTTACACCTGAAGAAAGATTCATATGGAGGCATTTTTATTCTCATTTTTTATTCATATTCTATTGTTTTTGTCACTAGAATGAGATACAGTAATGGCATTCTGTTGCCATAAACCCCTGATGCTGTATGTTCTTTCCAAGAGACAGTCTGTGGTAGTTCTAACATTTTCTTCTGCTCATTCAGTTTATGATGCATCATATTCCTTGTTTACTTCTGCTCTATCAACACAAAAAAACCCATATCACAGACAGCAAGCCCAATGGCTGAAGTCTGGGAGGTGCTCCTGAGTATTTCTTGTAAGTGTAACAGTCGTAATGCAAGTCTTGTGCATTCATCACCACAGTAACTTCAATGAGTGTCACAGCTGATTGCTACCTTTCAGTATTAGATCCCAAATGTATTGTTACCAGGAAAGAAACAAAACAGCACATTAGTATCTCCCCCAAACATGTGACTGTGAAAATCTATTCTGAAGGCAAAGAATGTGCGCCAAATAAGAAAGTCTGACTTGCTTGATGTTTAAACCATTATGAGACTGAAATACAGTTTATACTCATAATTGTGAAGCCAGATTTTAAGAAAGCAATCTCTAATTTCCAGGAGCATCCCAATATTCATATTGGGCAGCCATACTGAATCAATTTAACTTTCCCCTAACACCATGAAATGTCTTTTCTTAGCCTAGAGCTTTATTCTTTCAGGAAATATTTACATCAATATTTAATTTAGTGGGACTTAAGTACATAAGAACATGCTTTCCTGAATTAGGCCCATTTCTAAATCTTGATTCTCATATTTATGGCCTAAATTGACCCCATTTTAGGTATCTAGGTAAAATTCAAAATCAGAGAGAGTTCTTAGCCATATTAGTCTCAAGTCAGACAAAAGGCAAAGTAGAGATGCTATAGAGTCAATACACTAACCAAATCATAGATGCATATACTTTGTGAACCTGATCTTACTTTGTCAGATGACAATTTTGGTCTAGTGATACTGATGAAGTGAGCTTGGGGTTATGAAAGCTTATATATCTCTGATTTTGTTCATCTGTAAAATACATCTCTACCCTGCCTCTGCCTAAAATTCAGAAGTCAAATGCTTCTCTCACTTATGTGTACGTAAATACAGAATAGATGTCAACTGAATTAATCCAAATTTTCATTAGTACAATTTAACTGTTGAATACAGCCCACAGACCTGGGGACTTCCCCGCTACCAGAAGACTGAGACCACCCACTCTGATATAGCAGATTGGGGACAGAATCATTTGTGATCTGAACTGGGGTCAAGCAAGGAAGCATCAACACCCCAGGTCTGTTCTCCAGTTATTTGGTAGTCATCCTGGTTCTCATTAAGGACCATACAGCAGGACCAAGGCCCTAGGAGTGGCCATGACACCCCCAGGTAGCCAAGTGCCTCCGGCCTCACTCCAGCTCCTTGTGGAACCCGTCTCTTTGACCTTGCCTGCCACATTTTGATCTAACTTATAATACTCAGGGAGGCTGCCCCAGAGCCCAAAAGGGAGCCTCAGTCCCTTGGCTATCTATTGTCTCACAGGATGCCGAGCACTGTCTGGGAGCTGGGGCAGCTTCACGGGCCAGCCAGAGGCTGGCAGTGCTCAACCCTGGCCGCCCCAGCTCCCAGACAGCGTACGACACCCTGCCAAGCTACGCTGCACCTGCGCCATGGGGCAGCTGCCATACAGGTGCCAGGTGAGGGAGACAATCCCTGCTGCCCCCGCACTGGCCCATGCTGTGTAGGGGGGCTCTGCTATGAGCTCCCAATCCCTCCTGCCAGAGCTGGTAAGTGTGGGTTTTGGGGGGAAGGGAGGTTAAGTGCTGGAGGTTGGGGCTGGGAAGGGGATCAGGCCAGGCAGGACAATGGGGATTCCTCCCCCGGCTGTGCCTGCCTCTGCCCTGCTGCTGCTTGCCCAGCCAGTGTGGGGGTGGGGGAGGGGGGACTACAATGCAGGCTTGACTCACTCCAGATGGCAGCAGGGCATAGCTCCCACTCCCAGCACTGCCATGCCTGCATCCCCCTCCCCCCCCCCCGGAGTAGCACGCCCCCCTGCCCTGGCTGGGCAGCTTGTCGCAGCCCCAATCCCTCCCTCCCCCAAACCCCTTCCTCCCCCCTTCCTCCAACCCCAACAGACTTACCAGCTGGAAGCAGCTGTCAGCTGCCTGTTTAGTCTATGGCTGAGTATCCAAAACGATCAAATCTTTTCTGAAGCTTTTCCAAATCAATTTGGATGCTTTGAATCAATTTAGAGCTTTTATTTGGTCTCCCAATTTGATCTGGATTTAGATATTCAGTCCCTGAATCAGGCCAAATCTTCTTCAGATTGAATCAACTACCAAAGCTTTGCACACTCCTAGTTCAAATGCATTCTGAAAGGCCAAAACAAAATGAGTACTGTCAACTTTGACCTCGTAAATAATTTTATTTTAAAAAAACAACCCATGAATAACATGTTCTCCAGCTTTAAATAACCCTAAATATGGATTCTGTACTAACATCTCTAAGTAGATAAGCTCTGCTAAGTTTTGTGGAACTTTACACAGCTAAAATCTCCAGTGAAAACAATTGTGAATGAAAATGAATGGCTGATGATATACCTAGCTCTGGATACACTATCCTGAGAACAGAAAGTAGCATAGTTCACAGGAGAACAGCAAATGGTTTGGACAATGAGATTTACTAAGAACATTTAGACTAAGGAAAACAAGAGATAAATAACACTATGCAGTATACATAGGTGATGTTACAAAGGAGTTATGTAGCCATCAAAGATACATTCTCATTATTTAGGGTTGAACATAAATAACCTGCTGCTGATCATTTATAGAGAATGTTCTCTCCAGAGCAAGCAGAGGAAAATGAGATATATTCCTTGTATTTTTCAGATGTTCTTTTTTACCTTTTTTATTCTCTGTATTTAGTTTTCTCAGCACATGGATACACTTAAAGTATGCCACAGGCCAGGGACAGAAATTACACATAAACTGGTATAAACGATGGGAAACCAGTTCAAATCTGTAACACAGCAGAAGTTCAGTGAACATTAAACTGGTTTCAAAATGGACAAAACAGGTTTAAAATAAACCTGGATGGATGTAGTATCAGACTTTACTGACTTAGGTTAAATTGGTTTATTGAACTTCTGTCCCAGATCCCCATGCCCATTTAACTGCCAGAGGGTAAATAAGTACGCAAAATAACCTCAAGTGCTTGTAATAGACTCTAAGGGTCTCCTTTGTACATGCCTAAGTGTCAATATGGGCATCCATGTGATTGATAAGGCATAACCTATAAAGATGATCACATTAAAAAATGAGACCCTGTGTATATGAGGACAAAATAAAACCATCCAAGACTAACCATTCATTAATACCTTAGTCTGAAACATCACAAGATGTGTTTAACATGCATGTTAGATTTCAATCCCCAATTAATTATTTAAAAAATAACAGAAAAGAGGTACCACTCTCCTCCCTTCAGTATATTTCTTTTACAAAATAAATGCATACGTTTATTCTATGCTCAGTTATACCACTTACAGCGACTCGTTTCCAGACTAGAGACTACATTTGTGCACAAACAGCTTGTCCAAATGTGGTTCCTGCACATGCAGATGCTACACGCTACCAACTACTTTTCAAGATATGATTGCACTAAAAACGTAGGTTTAACCAGTGAATTCCAGGTTCCAAATATCCTGAGTTCCTCTGCATTGTACCACAGCCAGATATGAAACCTTACTATGAAACATTTTTATTATAAAAATAATTCTGTAATAAAAGGAAACTATTTTAAGTGACTTTACTGCATACACTGAATTGTACAGTATAGTCAAGACAATTTCCCTTGATTTCTATATTTCCACCTAGACTTCAAAGAGTTATTTAAATTTCAAGTTTATCATACAAGCTCTAAATATGGTTAATAGTAGTTTATATATTAAATTGCTATAACAAATCTCACTCCCACACAATGAATGTCACAGCACAGAGCTGGAACATTAGGGTATTCTTCCCAACAAAAACGTTTAGGCTGGGCCTGTGCTGAAAGAAAGAGGAGAATAGTCAATCACTTGTGGGTGGTATAACTGTTCTTTCAAAGGCAGCCTGTATTGTGATTGGTTTATTGTGTGGCAGTATAGAGAATTAATCTAATTCTTTCAGTTCTTGCTTAATGGAAATAAATTGCATACTTCTCTTTTTCGTTAGCTGATTGTTCATTGTTAATGCAGAAATCCTGAAGAAATCAGTGTCCCCAAAATTCTCAGGGGATTGTGTAAATATAACTCTTCAGTACCCCATAGCATGAGTCATTCATTCTTGACCATTACTACACCAACTTTTCACCTTTCATATAGCACTGTTTTAAGGAGGCAAATGCTCTCAAATTAAATTAAAAAAACATTGTAATGGGGAGGAGGCAATACTAACTTACACCCAAAATGGAGGATCCATGGTTAAGGGGAACAAGACTGAAGAAGAAATCTGAGCTAAGTGTGTAATTTCCCAATACAGTCTACATGAGATGCTTTACCATGCAGTAGACTAATTGACTACACAGGAAAGTATCACTGTCTACAGGTGCAGATGCTTACTGCACAGTCAATTAGTCTACTGCATGGCTAATTTGCTACCTGCAAATGCTACCTGGGGGAGGGCCCACTCTGCCCCTGTCCCTACCCCTGTTCCCCCTCCATGTTCCATCTGGCTGAGCTCCCCTTGGCCCCCAGAGTCCCCCCCCACAGCACACAGGGAGGTGAGAGGCAGTGCAGCTAGGCAGGCACGGACCTTTCACATGCAGACAAACACATTGATGCCAGTGGCAATGTCATCCTCAGCTGCAGGGAGCAGGAACATGTAGCATAGTCAAAGGTATGCCTCCAGGTAGTGGTGAATATTGTGGAGAAGCACGGGCTTGCCTACTGCAGTGTCAAAGCTCAGGGTCCCACACCAGATTCTCAGATGCTCCTGGGGCACTATGGCAATCATCACAGCAGGACATAGTGGGTCAGGCACACCTCAGTCCATGCAGAGAGCTGCTCATGGTGCACCTTGGGCATGCATGGGGCACAGGGCTCGCACAGGGGTGGGCCAGCCTGGGGTGCCTCTATGGAGAGGCCCCCTGGGGGAGGGTGGGGACACCACCGGCTCTGCATCCCAGACAGCTGGCAACCTCTTGCCCACCCAGCCTGGGAGCTGTGGACCTGGTGGCAACAAAGGAACAGAAGGGGGGAGGGGGAGGAGTGGAGTGCCTGGCCTGCAGGAGGAGAAATGCAGGGAGTGGATCTGGAGCCAGAACAGTTGGTGCTGGAGCCATGGCAGCAGGTGCTGTCAGAAGTCAGGCCTAGCTTGGCCCAGGAAGGGGTAGGAAAGGCAGGCTGCCTGCAGCAAGCACTCAGCAGCCCACCTGCCCCTGTGGAGTGAGCGGACATGGGGGGGCTCAGCTGGCATCCACCTGTGCCAGGGCCTGCCTGCCTGCCTGACTTACCATCAGCTGACTTACCAGGTCCCTGGGCACCCGTGTGCACACAACCCCCGATATGAGGCTGGGCAGCGCATAGCCCCTAGTATAGTGCACACTATTTCAGAAATGTTGAAAAGTCTCACAAACATCCTCTTTCTTCCAACGCTGTAGGTCCACGAGGTGTATGCAATGGAGGCAAAAGCTGTATGCGGAGATGCGCTGTTGTAAGTCACCGCCAGTCTTGGCCGGGGCTCTCCATATGTGCCGGCTCCAGTAGTGGCAGACCCAGGACCAGACCCAGCTGCTGAACCAGCTGATTACCAGGGTAGAGGAGCAGCTCATGGATTTGTGGTCCTGGCACACAGAGGACATAGTGCGTGAGGGACCAGGAGAGGGAATGGGCAGACCAAGCATTGCAGGATAGGCTCGTAGCCCTCAAGCAGAGGTACCTTGCCTGCCTTGAGAGGATAGTGGAGGCTCAGGAATGGCAGGTCACTGTGCTGGCCTGGGTAGTGGAGGTCATGGAGGAGGACCACTGGGTGCTGGACACCATCCTGGCCCTGGCAGTCACCTTTCTGCCACCCACTGCCCTGACCTCGGCCCTAGCCCTTCCTGCCCCTTGGCAGCCACCCAGTGCCCAGCCACAAGCCCCACAGTGGGTTTGGACTGAGGTGCAGTGCTGTAGTGGCCAGGTCCCCATGTCCCAGCACCCACTTCAGGGCTCCCACAAACCAGTCCCCACTACCTGGGCCAAGCCCTATCACTGGCCTTAACTCCATGTGCCCCAAGGGTAGGAACTGCCCACAGCAGAGACAGCAGTTTGTGCAGACCCTGCTCACTGTGGCTACTGGCTGCAGGAGGGGGAGCCAGCCATGCTGGCAGAGCAGAAGCTGCTCTCACCCCCAGGCAAGCATTCCACGTGGTGTACTTGCTGCGGCATGCATACCCACAGTGGTGCGGCCAGGGTGCTGGGCATCTGTCCCCAGGCTCTACCTCCAAGGCACCCCTACCCTAATGCCTCCACCCCAGGAGAGCACACAGAGTCTGTATGGGGAAGAGGTGCTTTACTGGTGGTGAGTGAAGTAGTTGGTGGGGGGGGGTCTATGGGTTTGGTGGGGAGGGGCTCTGTTGAGGAGGAGGGGAGACAGGGACTGTTGTGGGGGCTGGAGTGGGGAGGGTTCTGATGTTGAGGAGGGGAATAAAGTTATTTTCAGAAAACTGTCCATAGTAAGCATGGTGGTGGGGGTCCATGGCCAGTGGTCCAAGTGGCCTACAGCAGGGAGGGCAGGAGAAGGTGATCCAACAGCAACTCTTGCATCCACTGTCCTGGCCCCTACTGCTGGGTGTGCGGCTTACCTGGGGCCTCAGTTAAGGTTTCCTCTAAGCTGCGCATGTGCGCAGCCACGCACGCTTTAAAACAATGCCGTGCATGAACTCATTAATGCCACATACCCACCGCTGAGGAGCTGGGTTGCAGCTTCGAGAGGCAACAAGCTGAGCATGGCAGAAGCACCGACACCGGCATGGGAAAACTTACCGGTAAGCTCAGGCAGGCTGCCAGAAGCAAGGCAAGGCGAGGTGGGGACAGAGGCTGGCGGCAGGGGCTGGGAAACTGCTCCCCTTCCCAGCCCCAGCGCCATGTGCCTGCTCATTCCTAGAGGCATGCCAAGGTGGGGTCTGGGGCTGGCGTGGGCTCTAGCAGTGCTGGAAAACTGCTCCGCTCCCCAGCCACAATGCCACGTGCCTCCTTGCTACCGGAGGTGAGGCGAATCAAAGTGGGGGCTGGGGCTGGGAAACTGCTCTGGTCCCAGCGGCGATGCGGGGGCTGGGGCCAGGACTGGGGCCAGCAAAACTGCTCTGGTCCTGGTGGTGATGTGGGGGCTAGGGCTGGGACTTTGACCGGTGGCAATGCGGGGGCTGGGGCCAAGACTGGGGACCGGGAAGCTGCTCCAGTCCTGGCGGCAACGCAGGGGCTGGGGCCGGGACTGGCAGCAATGTGGGGGTTGGGGCTGGGGCCGGAAAACTGCTCCAGCAGCTATGAGGGGGCTGGGGCCGGGACTGGGAAAACTGCTCCCCAACCCCAATGCTCTGCTCCGAGAGGCAATCTGGGGACAGGGGCTGAGGTTCCTGGCTTTGAGGGGCCTTCACTAAAGTATTCTTTTGCATGTAACATAAGTGGATTTGTTAATTAAACTGGAATTTCCAAACTGCAAACTAAATGACAAAGCAATGTGCTAAGAACTGTAGAGGGAAAATTTAATTTATTGTGAAGTATTTTTTATTTTTTGAATATTTGTAATTATGAAAGGGTTATAATTCTAGTAATGGCAAAACATGAACTAATATATTTAAAGAACTGGGTGGGTAGGTTGGTCTGCACTCCCAGGGGCTAGGACTGGTGTTAGCTGCTTTTTCTATCATACTAGGAAGGCCAGTATCTTCCCTGCAGCAAGGATCATCTTTATATTCATTTTACAGTGTCTAAGTGTAAGTGTGAAGAGGGTGAATGCAGTGGACCAGTTAAGAAGAAGAGCTACACAAGATTCAAAGAAGACCGGTTGAAGGAGATGTTCAAAACTGACATGCCACATGCATCTAGTTGGCAGCATATAAGTCTTGGAGATATTTTCCAGTATCGTGAAAGCGATGATGTCCTGCATACCATCTGTGTGCATGTAGGTGCCAATAGCGAATGGACAACTGGAAAAAAATGGGCTGACTGGAAATTAGACTATTTGAAACACCATTTGACAAACAAGATTCACACAGATTCTGGGATGAAAGTATGCAACCAAAGCAGAGCAATCCTGAAAAGTTATTTTTCTGAAACACATGAGACACGGGAAAATAGGATGGAGCTGTTTGAAAGGAAGTGATCAGATGCTGATGAAGTCAAAATCTTAATTGATAATGTTCTCCGCACAGTGAAGTTAAATTTTTCGATGCTATCAGTGCAGGAAATCCAGAGTCACGTTGGCAAATAAGTTAAAATTCCTAAATTTATTGACTGCATAAATTTTGTAATTCATCAGGACATACTGAATGAAACGCATACTTCGCCATTCCACGCTTTGATAGTTGACGAGAACACAGATATCTCTGTTAGCAAAATGTTAATAGTGTATGTAACATTCTGAAGTATGGATGATTTCAGTCATCTGACCAGATTTGCTGGAATTTTAAAGCTGACACAGCTTGTGATAGCTCTGCTATTGTAGCAGCAATTCGGCAATTTTATGCTGACAGCAACTTAGATATGCAAAAGATAATAATGTTTACCACCGATGGTGCTTCAGTAATGCTTGGAAAGTGCAATGGTGTGGCTGCAGTACTTCTCCAGTCTTTCCACATCTGCTCAAGCAGCACTATGTGGCACACTGAGAAGACTTGGGGATTGATGATGCTTCACAGCTCAAAACCCTCTCTTGTACCTAGCCACTTCAACCAGTTCTTTGGGTTCAAACAACTGGCTCATTCTTTTCTTTAAACTCTCATTTTGCCAGTGCCTGCCTTTTATTCCTGGGTCCCAGCACCTCCGTCAGCCTGATACGGTTGTAAACAACACCCCAGGCTTGCAGAACTCCTTTGCTAAGAGATTCTAGGATGAAGGTACTGTTCACTTCTTCTGTGGAACTGCTGTGGCTGTTCAGCCAAAACTGTAGAAGTTACTGAACCAGAGAGAGAGGAAGCAAGAGGTAATATGATTTTGTTGGCTTGGTGATGAGAACACTCAGTTCTGGGTCTCTTCAGTCTTGGGTTCCAGTCCCTGCTATAGGGACGCCTTATGCATTTTGCAGTAAAGTGTCACTGGATAAAATGTGTAAATGGTGTTATTTTGTCTCTGGCCCTATAAATCTTACACTCCCTTCTACATAGTGGCAGAAACTAAGAAACCCATTTTAGCAACTACACTGATTTCCTGTCCTAGGTGCAGTAACTGTTGGCAGAAACTAGAATTCAAGTATGGAAAGAGGAGAATTGAAAAGAGCCACTGAAATGAAAAAGAATACACATGACATCTCCTCTGTACATGGGTCAAGGGGAAAACCACAGTTGGGTGTAAACACAAACATTTGAATGACCAGTCCTAGCATTTATCCTTTGTGTACTAGTTCTAGCACAGCAGCTGAACATCTTCCCTTTATTTTGTATCCACTTAACATGAAGACAAGAGCTGTTGTGATACATCTCTGTGGACTTACAAAACGCAAAGGCCATGTTCACATGGGCATGGACATTTGGTTCCCCAAGGATAACTAGCAGTGCAACACCTTGTGCCACTGCTACTTGTCCCTGGCGAACACCTATGCCACGTGCCCTCTTACATATGGCAGATTACCCTAGGTGGGGTAGGGGAAGCTGGAGCCAGCACTGGGCTGGCCCTGGCAGCCTTACCTGGGGTCCTGGGGCTGCAGCAGCAACAATCCTGCTGTTCAGAGCCTGACTGACAGCTGCAGTGTGGCTCTGGCTGGCAAGGCTTCAGTTTTGAGCGGTGTGCACTATCCCTGCGTCTGCCACTCCACATTTTTCATGGGGTTTTTTGACCCCTGGTTATCCACGGGTCAATTCCCTACCACCTATTCTGTTACTTTGCAGTGGAGAGAAGAGCTGAATGTCCGGTATGTGTGGCCATGCACATACTGCATGGCTGCGCTCGTCTGGATGTGGCCAAAAGGGGATGAGACTTACCTCCTGATCAACATAACTGTGCTTATTGATGCTCCTATTGCAGGAAAACTGCATTTTTTGTAAGTATGGTTTATTTTAAAGGGACTGCCTGGAATACATTATAGCAGCAAAACCACACGTCTACATGCACATGAACAGTGCTCTGATGGCTATGCCGACAAATCATTCCTAGTGCCTCCATTTTCAAACCTCATATTTAAACACAACAGGCGGCCTTGTCTGCAATATGCAAAGTCAGTCTTCAGATGTATTTTTGTGGATTTCCTTTCCCAGTTCAAATAGAGGACAAATAATGTTCTTTGATTGTTATGCCCTTGATATCTTCTTTACTTTGGTAAACCTCTGCAATGACTAAGCTCCCTCTCCTTAAACACACTTTTCCATTTAGAGAATTCTACAATAAGACTATGAAAAATGTCCCAATGGGAAGCCCTTAAGCTTTCATGTAGCTGGAAAGGACATTACTTGTGATTCCCACATAGTTTATTCCTTGCATCATAGGGAAAGATAGTTGGAAAAACAAAATGGAAGCTTTAAATGTCTGCTTGGATCATTTCCTACTTTAAGGAATGCAGCATGACAAAGTACTGTGTAATAAAGGTGAAACACAATACAGCCCAGAGAACTATTTCCTCAACCAGGTGCAGACCTCTCAGAAGGAGCTGGATTAATATGAGGATCAGGCAGAGAGAACAGAAGCATGGTTGATAAAATTTGGATGTTTCTGAAATGTCGCTGCAATTGGAGCAAAAAAGTCTCCCATAACTGCAATACAGCCAGATCAGGAAAGAATACTCTTAGGAAAGGTATTTTGTTAACAGCTCTACACAGGGCTGCCTTGAGTTTTAAAATGGGAGTCATAATTAGGACATTTTAGGAATGATGCAGGAGATACCATCCCAGACTCCAGACCTGTGAGGTAGCTGGGAGTTATGGGCTGCAAAGCCAAGACCTAACTCAGAGACACACCTCTGTAAATAGTTGGTCCAACGTAAACATTTGGAAGGGGAGGATCAAGATGAGAATCATGTGACTGTGGGTGCATCATGTATTATCTAGTAAGCGACTCTAGCTTAGAAAGGAGAATAATGTCCTTAAACTCCAGGAACCACAAGTCCCATAAAACTATGTTCCATAATAATGTAATGCCAAGCTTCCTTAAAATGAAACATTTCACATTTGGGAATTATCAAAACCACAGAAAGTTAGGGTTGGAAGGAACCTTGGAAGGGCATCCAGTTCAACCCTCTGCTTGAGGCAGGACCATCCCCAACTAGATCATCCCAGCCAAAGCTCTGTCTAGCTGGGTCTTAAAAACCTCCAAGGATGGCAATTCCACCACCTCTCTGGGTAAGCTGTTCCAGTGTGTTACAAGCCTCCTAGTAAGAAAATTCTTCCTAACTTAAACTTCCCTTGGTACAACTTGAGAACAAGGCTCCTGGTTCTGTCATCTGCCACCATAGAGAACAGTCTAGCTCCTTCCTCTTTCAAACCCCACTCACGCAGTTGAAGGCTGCTATTAAATCCCCTGTTTCCTCTTTCCTAGACTAAATAAGTTAAGTTCCCTTTGTCTTTCCTCATAAGTTATGTCCCCAAAACACTTAACAATTTTGTTGCCCTGTGCTGGACTCTCTCCAATTTGCCCACATCCTTTCTGTAGCGGGGGCCCAAAACTGAAAACAGTACTCCAGATGTGGCCTCATCAGTGCTGAAAAGAGGGGAATAATCACTTCTCTTGTAGCTTGAAAGGACATTCTCTCAGTATGCCAATAGCCTTCTTTGCAACAAGGGTGCACCATAGGCTCGTATTGAGTCCACTGTAACCCCAGGTCCTTTTCTACAGAGCTGCTCCCCAGCCAGTCAGTCCCAGGCTTGACCCAGTGCATGGGACTGTTCCATCCTAACTGAAGGACTTTGCATTTGCCCTTGTTGTACCTCATAAGATTTCTTTTGCCCAGTCCTACAATTTGTCTACATCACTCTGAATCCTAGTCCTACCCGTCAGTGTATCTACTCCCCCCCCCCAGCTTTGTGTCATCTGTAAACTTGCTGAGAATGCGCTCTGTGCCATCTTCCAGGCTGCTGATGAAGACATGGAACAAGACAGTCCCAGAATTAGTCTTTCTGCACTTTGTGATGGTTTTTCCAGTATTCTCAGTAAGGTTTCTTTAAAGTATAGCCAGCTCTTCTGGACTCTTCTCTTCCTCAGTCTGGGTTCCCAGAGGATCCTGCCCATTAGGTCCCTGAGCAAGTCAAAATCCGCTTTTCTGAAGTCCAGGGTCCTTACTCTGCTGCTCTCCTCCCTTCCTTTCCTCAGGTCCTGAACTCAAACAACTCACAGTCACTGCTTCCCAAGTTGCCATCCACTACTACATTCCCCAACAATTCTTCCTTGTTCATGAGCAGCAGGTCAAGAAGAGCATGAGTCCTAGTTGGCCACTCCAGCATTTGCACCAGGAGGTTGATCTCAACACTCTCCAAAAACTTTGTGGATTGTCTGTGCACTGCTGTATTGCCCTCCCAGCAGGTGTCAGGGTGATTGAAGTCCCCCATGAAAATCAGAGCCTGTGATCAGGAAACTTCCACTAGCTGTTTGAAGAAAGCCTCATCCACCACTTCCCTCCTGGCCTGGTGGTCTATAGCAGACCCCCACCACCACATCCCCCTCATTGCTCTTCCCTCTAAACTTAACCCAGAGACTTTCAACAGGCCTTTCTCCAGTTTCACACTGGAGCTCTGAGCAATCATACAGCTCTTTTGCATAAAGCTCTTTTACATCAAGTACAACTCATCCTCCTCTTCTTCTCCCCTGGCTGTCCTTCCTGAACAGTTGATACCCGTCCATGACAGTGCTGCAACCATGCAGCTCCCACCAAGTCTCTGTAATTCCAATCACATCATAGTTCCATGACTGTGAAAGGACTTCTAGGTCTTCCTGATTGTTTCCCGGGCTCCGTGTATTTGTGTGCAGGCATCTGAGGTAACTAGTCGATTGACCTTTCTCAGGAACAATGAGAACACCTTCTCTGTTGCCCTGTCCAGGTCTCCTGATCCCCCACTTACTTCAGGGCTTTTGGTCTCCATCCCCTGGTAAACCTAGTTTAAAGCCATCCTCACCAGGTTAGCATGCCTGTCTGTGCAGATGCTCTTCCCTCTCTTCATCAGGCGGATCCCACCTCTTACCAGCAATCCTTCTTGGAACAACATCCCATGATCAAAGAAGCCAAATCCCTGCTGGTGACACCACCTGTGCAGCCAGGTATTGATCTGCAGGACGCACCTGTTCCTACCTGGGCCCTTTCCCTTAACCAGAAGAATCAGAGAGAACATGGCTCCATATCTGTTCTCCTAATGAACTGCTGCAGGTGGAGGCAAAAAATTCTGTTTGCTGCCACAGGCCACAAACTTCCACGCTCCTGGGAGTCCACGTCCTCTCTCTTTTCTAGTGCTGCCTCCAGCAGTTCTTCCTTCACAGTCCTGGAGGTCTCCTCCAGCATCAAGGTGATGAACTCCTCATTGTGGAGGATGCTTTGCAGGCTCACCACCTCCCGCTGTAGCTCCCTTTCCTGTTCCATGAGAGACCCCACCAGGAAGCACCACTCACACCACAGGCCCCCTACAACCTGGCCATCACTTGAAGGAACCTGCGAGCTGCAGTCCCCACAGCCAAACCTGGGTTGAAGACTCCATGGTGAGCAGTCCTGCCTGGATGGACATGTCACACGTGCAAGCAGAGGCCGTGGCAGTGGCTGTGGCATTCCAACATCCTTTGGTCGTTTCTCTGGGTCTCTTAATCCACCTCTTCTATCTTACCACCCTTCTTCCAAGCAGACCTCCCCTAACGGACTCACCCAGAAGCTGGCTTGTTTACTGCTCATTGATCCCAAAGGTTCCATTTTTCCTACTTCCTCATACCAAACTGAAAGTGTTTACCCTCAAAAGCAGGGAGTGGGGGGAAACTGACCTGCAAAATGCTTACCTTGTTGGCAGCCCCTGTTCACTGGCTCCCTGGTCACTTGGGAAGTCTTCTATTTATACACTGCTGGGCCTGGACTGGCTCTATTTCCCCGTTAGAGCTTCTGTCAGGCCCAGGCAACAATCAGGAGTCACTCAGCCAGCAACCCTGCCAGCTTCTCAGAGCACATGCCCCAAACACACACAGCCCACCAAAGAAACACTCAGCAAACCAAATGCACAAGCAGCTCTGGATCACTCCCTGCGCAGGATCTGGTGCCTGGTGCCTAGCTTCTCTTCCCCTTCCTCCTCTTGCTCCCAGCAAATTGCCTGCAAACTGCTTATCCTGTCCACTGGCTGCTTGGTCTCTGGCTCTGTTTATTTTGTTTTAACCAGAAACATCAAACCAGAATATTTTGCTGTTTCCAGATCAATGTTTTTTAAAACTTCTTTAGGTATTTCATCATTATGTTCCAATACAGAATAACCAGAAATATTGAAATAATGACATTTTTCGCATACCAATTCTGATTTTCATTCAGCTCTACCAGCATTTTAACAAACTATGGCCATATTATAATAAGGATTCGTCAGAAAACAATACCTTCAATTTTTTCCAGCCAACTATTCTTGGGGAAAAAAATCGCATGGAAATTTTGGACATCATAATTGAACATACAGCTATTTTTCAACATGGTCTCCTTCTCCATCAATGATCTTTTTCCACTGGTGAACAAAGGCATATATCCCAACACTGTAAACATCTTTGCTTCTGCTGTGCAGCCTCTGCCGCACATCCTCTGGACTGTACAGAGGATCTGGCAGTGCAGTCTTTCAGAAAGAGGGGATTGCCTCTGTTATACCCAAATGTGAGAGTTGTGAAGAAGCAGCACCTCAAACATATCTCTGTTTGCATGGGATCTCTGAATGCAATATTTCAGTATTTCATGGTCTTGATTTAAACCTCTAAGTGGCTCCTTTGGGCAAGAAGTCAAAAGAAGAACACCCTCCATATCCATGGCTTTCTTAGGATATAAAAAGCAGAAGGTGCTGAGTCTGAGGTGCTGCTTCTGCAAGAAAATGCTCACCCACATTCACTAAAAATTGAATTTGGAGCTTTAGCTCTGTCCATCATAAAAGTATGAAGCATTAAATCTTGATCCAAACTTGGCTGAGCGTTTTTACTCCAACCCACCTATAAACTTGATTGTACCTGTCTATTGGGTCCTATATTGTGAACACTTACACGTATGAGTAACTCCATAATTTTCTGTGGGAAACTCAGAAGTGTTTTCAGAGTCTGAAAGTGACGATGTGGACAGATCAACTGACTAGTAGTAAGTTTTCTGTCTCTTGCTTTCTCTCTGTCTAAATCACTACCCACTTTGCATGATAATGCATATTTTACTATGAGGTAAACCAATAGAAGCTACTAGGCTTTATCACCAGACACCTAGAAAAAAGCTGTAGACTCAAGCTAGATAAAGCTTTGTTTCAGAAACTGGCTATTGGCTGTAGATTGCACACTATAATACAACGATGCCTCAAAAAGTGTTTACTCAGGCATATTCCAATATTTACTCTGTGCCAGGAACAATTCAGACTTTATTGTCCTGAGCATACAAACAAATTCATTTGCCAGCATGAAACCTCACATCATAGTTTATAGAAGAAAGATAGGAGATCACTGTGAGCAACACGAATATGAGAGAGACAGATGAGTCCAGCTGGAGATCTTCCCAGGAATAAAGCATTCTACTTCCCTACCAGTAGGAGAATATTTATCTACATATCCTCCACCAGCATAGGTAAGTTTTCTTTTAAATTATGTCAATATTCATCATTAATCTCTCTAGCCACTGGGAAAAAAAAAAGCTGGGTTTGCTGCTTCAACCAGGTTTGTGGCTTTCATTTAAAATGTGTTCAGATGTAATGTAATTAAAAGCTGAAGAAGGCTGTGATCCTTCTGTATCAACACCATGACTCAAAATGTCAGTCCCTCAAGACTTTTTCTTGTGTCCTCCAACTCCCTTTGAGCTAAAGACAGAAATTACATAAACTGACATAAGTGATTGGAATCTGGTTGAAATCTGTAACACAGCAGAAGTTCAGTACACGTAAACCACTTTCACAATGGCCAGAATTGCCTGATGTTAACACCACTATAAACACAACACTAACAGAATTTCCTGAAAAAAATACAGCCAAATTTTAGCTTGAGTGAAAAATGAGTTTTATAAAATGGAAGATGAATAAAAGTGTTTCCTTTATGCTTATAATTCCAATTACACGGGAAATTTATTTTCAAGAAAGATTTCCCTGCAGTTCACAGAAGCCAAACACTGGCATATCATCTTGTGACTTCAGTGGGAGTGACTAATCTTTTGTCAAGTGAGAGAAACCAAAAACTTCTTGAAAAAATAAATACAGAAATGTTAAGTGGATTATTAAAATCCTTTCACTTTTAATTGAATAAATCACAGTTAAGGAGAATTTTGGCATCCTCTTTTACTAGAGCTTTTGCTTAAGGACTGAATAATCCATTTCTTATTCTAGTAAATACCTCTTCAAGACACTTCTCCTTCAATAAACACATAGCAACCTAAGTGGAAGAAGGATTTTAGGAGTCTCAACAGTGCAGAAGCACCAGTATTTATATATTTGGCATGACACTGACTTTATGACCTATCACCTGGACAAGGGAGAAGAGATTGATGTCATATATCTTGACTTCAAAAAAGCTTTTGATCTGGTATCCCATGATCACCTCTTGGCCAAACTGCCCAGTTGTGGCCTTGGCTCCACCACGATCTGCTGGCTGGGAAATTGGCTTTGTGGTCGGACCCAGAGGGTTGTGATTGATGGCAGTCACTCATCGTGGTGCCCTGTGACCAGTGGGGTCCCTCAAGGCTCTGTCCTGGGACCCATACTGTTCAACATCTTCATTAACGATGTGGACATTGGAGTCAGGAGTGGACTGGCCAAGTTTGCCGATGACACCAAACTTTGGGGCAAAGCATCCACGCCAGAAGATAGGCGGGTGATCCAGGCTGACCTGGACAAGCTCAGCAAATGGGCGGACGAGAACCTCATGGTGTTTAACTCTGAAAAATGCAAGGTTCTCCACCTTGGGAGGAAAAACCTGCAGCACCCTTATAGGCTCGGCAGTGCTACGTTGGTTAGCACTACAAAAGAAAAAGACTTGGGGGTCATCATTGACCACAAGATGAGCATGAGCCTCCAATGCGATGCTGCAGCTAGTAAAGCGACCAAAATGCTGGCGTGCATCCATAGATGCTTCTCGAGCAAATCCCGGGACGTCATTCTCCCCTTGTACTCGGCCTTGGTGAGGCTGCAGCTGGAGTACTGCGTCCAGTTTTGCGCTCCACAATTCAAAAAGGATGTGGAGAAGCTTGAGAGAGTCCAGAGGAGAGCCACGCACATGATCAGAGGTCAGGAAAACAGATCTTACGATGACAGGCTGAGAGCCATGGGACTCTTTAGCCCAGAAGAGCGCAGGCTCAGGGGTGATCTGATGGCCACCTATAAGTTTATCAGGGGTGACCACCAGGATCTGGGGGAACGTTTGTTCACCAGAGTGCCCCAAGGGATGACGAGGTCGAACGGTCACAAACTCCTGCAAGACCGTTTCAGGCTGGACAGAAGGAAGAATTTCTTTACTGTCCGAGCCCCCAAGGTCTGGAACAGTCTGCCAGCGGAGGTGGTTCAAGCACCTACATTGAACACCTTCAAGAGTAAATTGGATGCTTATCTTGCTGGGATCCTATGACCCCAGCTGACTTCCTGCCCTTTGGGCAGGGGGCTGGACTCGATGATCTCCCGAGGTCCCTTCCAGCCCTAATGTCTATGAAATCTATGAAACAAATTATTACTAATTTTATCCTAGCATATATAGCTACATAATGGGTATTACAGTGTGCACGTTGTGTGATATTCCTGCACATAATTGATATGGCATGAAGCAAAGACAAAAGGTAAATGAAAATGCCATGTCTTGCAAGGAAGACAATGAGGTGGGACTGGTTCCAGATGAAGGCAATTTTGATCTCCATGTGCACTGAAGTCTAGATGAGTCAGTGTATTGACATTAGGTTCATTTGAAAAATTCACAGCCTTGAGTTTGAAACAACTTAAAGATACATTTATACCTTTTTCTTTTACCGGACAAATGTCCTTACGTTGCAAATATCTATTATTGTATCATCCAAGATGAGGATTTTCTTCCACAAAAAATGTAGTAGCGTAAGGGAAGCCTTGTCTTAGATTCAAGTACTGGTTTGGGGCAGGCAGCAGCTCAACTCCAGCTTTGGCTTTGGGTCCCTAGGCCAGGGTGGCTTGTGGAGAGAGGGAGGGGACATGCAGGCAGGGGAGTGTCAGGGTGACCACGTCAGGGAGGGAGGAGGAACACAGGCAAGACCTGCCTGTGTGGCTTGGAGGGAGACTGCACAGCCTGCCTCCCACCCTGTGTCTGTCCTAACCTCACCCTCAACCTCACCCTATTCTGCCTTGCCTCACCCTCATTTATTTTCTGCTCCAGCTCTGGCCCCTGCAGCCCCAATCCAGAGGGGCCTTAATCTGATACTGCTCTTTTTCCCCAGCTAGGTAAGGCCAGACTAGGGTCACTGCCACTGTCTGCCCCAGAGCAAAGCAGAGCAACAGAAGGTAAACAGTGGAGGAAATGGATGGAGGAAGTGGGGGAGAGCCGACATGGGGGTTACAGGAGGCAGGGGAAAGCAGGGGTGGGGGACAGAGAATGAGGGGCAAGCACAGGCACAGGGAGCAAGGGGTGGGGGGCAGGTGACAGGGAGAAAAGTGGTTGGGGGGTAGGGAGTGGAGGGCAGGTACAGGCATGGGGCAGTCAAGGGTGCATGTGGTAGGGAGCACACACAGGCACAGGGGGCCAGGGGACTGGCAGCAGGGAAATGTGGCAGTGGGCAAGCAGCAGGTGGAGCAGGCACAGTTACAGGCATGGGAGGCAGAAGGGGCAAGGGGAGCAGGGAGGGTGGGGAGGGGTAGGTCGAAGGGTCTGGCCCATCTCCCACTGCTGCTTCAGCTTTGTAGGGGAGAAATTGTAGACAACCGGCTACTAATTAAATTCTATACATGGAAAGTTATAATGAATTTATAATATTTCATGGGTAGAATCTATTTATTGGGCGGGGGTCATGTTAAATTCTAAACTGTCTTGGATCATTAAATATGGTAAATAATTTGTGGTCCATTCATTCCCATTTTAAACATATGTAGGTATATATATCAAATTGCCTGGTACTTCCCATCTTTAAATCTTGGGGCCCTGCTCTATATTTATTATAACTTTGCTAAACTTAAAATGTTTACAAGAGGCACCCTCTTCAAACTGAATATTTTTAGAAAAATTGTAGTCAAAATTGTTTTGAGAGAGACAAGTGATAGATGCACTTAAGTGCAATAAAATGCATGACTTACAGGTTCATGCCTCTATAGCAATTTTGTGTGTACTTAATATACTTAATTACAAAACAGTAGTATAATTCAAATTCAAATCAGGCACATTCTTGCATTATTCATGCCCATGTTGGAAATATCACACAAAGCAAGGTTAAAAGTCACATTCTAAAAGGATGTCTAATAAAGGCAAATACAAAGTCATACCTATGCAGTATACTCAAAGGTTAAATACAGTAGAAAATGGAACTGTCAAAAGCAGTTTACTAGATATAATTTCCCTGCACCATACTCAAATATCTTTCAAAGAATAGTAAAGCTATTTATGCAAATACCTGCTGAAAGTAGCATGGACTTAATATGTAAACTGAGATTTAGTGAGACAAGGTTATCCATTTTGCAGGTTTCCACTGTACCTCTACCTCAGGTCTTTTCTTTTCTTTTTAAGTTCAGATGATCCACTTGTTTCAAATTTTCTGAGACATAGTTATGGTTTGAAGGGGGCTGAAGTTGAGCTAGTAAATGATCTTTCAGGATTTCTGCATATCAGAATCAGGGTGAGGATGCTCTGAAATTTTCTAGATTTAAAGTCTGGTGCAATTTGCATGAAATGAGTGCGACCCTTGTCCATTAAGTTGAGTAGAAGTTGGATCACGGTCCTATAGAACATCCTTGTGCAGATTAAGCTATGTCAGGCACTATCTGTATTATGAATAAGGTGCTGTTGGGGAGGGGCAGATCCAGAGGATGTGCATTGGTATACCTGCTCCCCCATTTGGTATCTGCTTCACCGAAACCCAAAATTTAAAATCCAGTGGCAACAGCATTTCTATAAGGGTGGGCAACATGGGTGGGCAAATCCAGGGTGTGTGGGCAGCAGATTGCAGCTCTGCCTTGGGTCCATTCCATGCTGTCACTGCCACAAGATCCCAGACCCAAGCCTGGAGCAGCTCCCTGTCCAGCCATGCACTCTGCCATTGCTGTTTGGCCCAGTCTCCATGGAAACCCTGGCCCTATGTTATCACAGCCCTGCCATTCCTGGGGTCTCCATGGAAACTAGCTGCAGCAACATGAGCTAGGGTTGCTTGGAAATGGAATCTGCCTAAGGCCCAATCCAGCCCATGAGGCAGACTTTGCCCACCCCTGATTCTAGTCAGTCAGTTGGCTTCACAGATCTTGATCATCTATCTGATCTCTTCTAAACTCTTCAACCTAAGGGTCTTAATGACCCTCTCTTTTTAATGGCCTTGACATTCCACCAATCAAGTTGTCCTTAGTTCAGCTACCTTGCTCCTGGTAATGAAGCTCCCATTTCACTGCCCTGATTATTTTAATATATTTCATAGTTTCCATAGACAAGGACTGGAAGGGACCTCATAAGATCATCAGGTCCAACCACCTGCTCAAGGGACAGGTAGTCATCTAGGGCAAAGGATCAGAGCAAGATAAGCATCCAAATGTTTCTTAAAAGTGTCCAGAGTAAGTGCTCGTACCATCTCTGAAGGGAGTCTGTTCCAGGTCTTGGGGGCTTGGACAGTAAAGAAGTTTTTCCTTATGTCCAGCCTAAAACGGTCTTGCAGGAGTTTGTGAGCATTGGACTTTGTCATCCCTTGGGGTGCTCTGGTGAACAGGCATTCCCCCAGATCCTGATGCACACCCCTTACGTACTTATAGGCCACACCAAATCACTCCTGAGCCTGCACTTCTCCAGGAAGAGTTCATAGCCTCTCTTCATAAGGTCCATTCTCCTGTCTTCTGACCATGCCCATACAGGAAATATTCAACATTACCAGAGTGGCACCAGGGATCTGGATTACCTGAGCTGGGGTTGCTCATTAGGAACTTGTTGGTGGAGGACCTTAGTCTTCTGAACGTTAAGCATCAGTCCTGCTTTCTCATATGCCTCATTAAAGACGTTGATGAGTGTGCTGGTTAAATGATTAGCATAAATTATCCAGCATAGGCATAGGGGATTTTGAAATTAATTCATGTTTATGTGCAGGATGAGACATTGCCATATGGGGCTTGATAGGTGTCTCCTCCTGATTTACTTTTGCTTTGCCTCAGTGGTTCCCTTGAACTTCCAAGGACAACTCTTCAGAAACTTTGTGTTTTTCCCAGTTGTCAATCAATTTCCTGATATATTCCAACTCAGTAGAAACTGATAACCTCCTGTTACTGAGGAAGGTAATTCATTCAAAATTATGACTTTCTGATCATCAATAATGAACGGTTTGATTAGCAGGATTTTCCTCTTAGATATTGGTTGGGATTCTGTCTTGATTTATACAACTACAAGAATACTTTGAAGATGCTGAGCTGAGGGTATAAAGGAGAAACTAATCAGCTAACAGAGCACACTTCAAAAGGGAGAAATCACTCAACACAAGAATTGCTAGGTTAGGGATAGAAGTTACGCATAAACCAATTTACGTGATCAGAAACTGGTTTAAACCTGTAACAGAACACATGCTCAGTGCACATAAACCAGTTGCCAAAGGCTGGAACTGGTTTAAGATAAACCTGGTTGCATCTAGTATCAGACTTAACTGATTTAAGTCAAACTGGTTTATGAAAATTCTGCCCCAGACTCCTTCCTGTTTCAAGTTAAATCAGAGTCCCCCAGCATCCCAGTTTTCAGCCCGGGGCTGGGATGTGCTGACTGCTCCAGAAAGCACACTGGCCCTGCCCCTCTGCTCCCTAGCCAGGTGGCTAGGACTCACTTCCCTCCCACCCAGGCAAACCGCAGTTGGGGTCTGGGGCCAGAGAGGCGGGGTTAAACTCACCTTCCCCCAAGTACAGAGCTAAAACTTAGTGCTAGCTGCAACTGTGGACTAGAAATCCCAGAGGCACCTGCAAGCAGGAAGAGAAAGTGATGAGCAACCCTGAGACTCCTACTGGTGGGCTGCACATGCGCGATGCAGCAGTGCGGGTGCCAGGCTGCCGGGGCTGAGCCCTGCTGCCCACCTGAATTCCATGAAGGCATGCCCAAAACTCAGCCCTGCAGGAGCAGCAAGCATGGGGCACTCAGGTCCTGCTGCTGCCAGCCCCCACTGTGGCACAGCACAGCCTGACTGCCTCCGAACTGGCGCCGCTTGTGCTGCTCGCTGTGGGACTGCTCTGGCTGGGGATCCACACACTGTGCCCCACCCAGCCCCAGCCCTCCTACATGACCATCATGAGGTGGTAAGCTGGGCCGGTCCTGCGGCAAGCAGCAAAAGCAGTGCTGGCTCTGAACCGATTGGGCTGTTCTGTGCCGGGAGGGGCTGGTAGCAGCAGGCCCTGAACACCCCACACCCACTGCTGCTGCCGGGCCCTTCTGGGCCCTGCATGGGGGGCTGGGACCCTGCGGGGAGGGTCTGTGGGCCCTGTGGTGGACCCACACACCCCAACCAGCTCCTGCACCCCCACACAGGAACCCTCCCTGCACAATTCCCCCAAACTCCCAGTCTCCACTTACTGGGGACAGCTCCAGGGTCAGCCTTGCACTGCTCCTGCTTGGCCTGGCACATACACACAGAGTGTTAGGGCAGCAGGGGCACCAGAGAGATGCTCTGGCTGGATCCCAGAGCATCTCTGGTGGTCCAAACCCCGGCTTGCTTCAGGGCACGGGTCAGGGCAAAGAATACGTGGGCATAGTTCCACTAACCATATAGTCATGCCTCACCCTCCACACGATCATTGTAAAAAGAGCTCCAATGAACCTGAAGGTCCTACACAGAATGACCTTCTGTACATTTGTCTTAGGTTCCAATCTATGAGATTTACCAAGCTTAAACCTCAGAAGTTCCCAGTAGGCAAAAAAATATTATCTGCCATCAGGAAGAGCAATTTCTTTTATGTAAACTGCTGATCAGTGCTGTGAATAATATGACTATTTCTAGTGGGGAAAAATTCACACCAACAACAGAGCTAACAAGAATTAAAGCTATAGTAGAACCTGGTCTCACCTAAGGTGTGAAAACAAGTTATTCTCTCTTATTGGGATTGACGGTGTCTGATGATGCTCTCTGTCCTCAGTTACTCAAGGTCACAGGATATTGTATGATTTGTTTGGCTCTAAAATGAACTCTATTGGTATAATATTGAAACCAGGAGTTCAATGCCTTTTGTAAAATAAAGGTTCTTGATGTAGGTAAGCATTTGATTTTAAAAAAAGGTTTAAAATGTTAGCAAGACAGAGACATTACCTGAAAAAATGTAGACCATAAAGTTGGGCTTCTATCCAAATTTCAATAGCAAGACAAAGTTAGTATTTTCTATAACTCTGTGAGTTGGATGGCTGAATTAAATCTCAAACACTGCCTTAGTCTCACTCCATGCTTGATTACACGTTCTCTCCAACTTAATGGCAATGCTGCTCTTAGCACTTGTGCAAACTTCTGTAATCAAACTTTTATATTTCATATAACAGGGAAGCTCCCTGAAGTTTCAGCCTCTGGCCAAGGCCTGTAGCAGTAACATAATTATGAGTAGGCAACTGGATCACAAGCGTTGTTGTCAGTTGTCAGGTAGCAACTGCAGCCATTGCTGCTCTTTGCCACCGTGGCTGCCCAGGGAATGGAGCCTTCTTGTTAGGCCTCCAGCCCGTAGGGTTTTCAGGGAACCAGAGGGAGCTTAGAGGCAGATCTCAGATTTTGACCCAAACAAGTTTGTCTTGGTTGTCAGTTTTACCTCACCAAGAAGGAGTAGGATTTTGCTCTAAGATGAAATCAGGTAAGCCTTCAATGGAGCTTGCAATTAAATGGAATGCAGCTAAGCGCAAAAGGAGGATGTCAGAGCTGGCTGTCAGTATGAGGCTTTTGGGTGCCTGGCTGTTGTAAGCCTGCCCACCTGAAACAAAACCATACAAAACCTACTTGGCTTTGTTTAATCAGCAGTCACCTGAGAAAAATGTGTGGGGTAGGAAAGTGGTTTTCTAACATTAGCAATGAGGATAGACAAGGCAAGCAAGAATTATGCAGTCAGTAAAGTATCAGAGAGTTTCTAGGGCTGTGCAGAAGTACCTGGCACTTCAGTTAGTGGGCATTTCTGTGGAAAAATATGACAGTTTACTTTTCCAGAACATATAAATACAACTTGAGGAAAACACCTGCATTTCACCTTCTTTGTCGTTGTTGGGTTTTTTTGTTTGTTTTCAGCTTCCTAATTTATCCAATTCTGGTGGTGACAAGGTTTTATGTACACAACTCCAACCAGCATATATCAGTTGGAAATCCCTATTGCAAGGAACAACCCATCTACTAAATGAACTCCAAGAGGTGCAATCACTTCTATTCTGTTTTGGACTGGGATCATAGTAACTTTTTTTTCCCCCTGCCAGTCTTTGTGCAGCATCTCAAAAATCATTTTCAGCTGTATGACAGGTGCAAATTACATTCCAGTATTGGGAGCTCACCCAACTACCCAATAAAATTGGTGTTGAAATGATACCTTCCAATTCTTTTTTTTTTTGTATTCCTTTCATATTTCAGAGGAGCTCTGTTTAAGTAGCTAGCTTTTGCACAGCAGAGATGCCCACGTTTTCAAGGTCCTGATTAACGAATATGAAGCTCTTGGGGCATAAGGAGTTAGGGACACTTAAGCATCCCCAACTTGTAAGCCTGATGATCACTAACTATAGCCATTTAAAGGGAAGCGAACAGCTTGCACAAAATCTACATACATTCACACATATGCATATGATCATGCTTTAGCACAGTCTTTAAGCAGTTGTACCCATAGAACCCCACACACCATTTCAGTTTCATGTGTGAAATTGCAGTCTCTTAATTCTATTTTGGGTTGCGATAAATGTATTGAAACTGTAGTGTGTAATTGCCCTCCTTTATTTAGAATTAATTTAAAAAACAAAAACAAAATCATTCAAGCCCTTTTTAGAACCAAGGAGCTGAAACAACAGGCAGTGTCACTTCCCACAGCAGGTGATTCATCATAGTCAACCAGAAGCAAAACTACCTGCTCATCCATAAAACATGATGCTAAATTGAACTAAGAAAAGCAAAATATTCCTTTTGGCAACTTAGGCAAAGTCTGATGGATAAAAGCGACAGAGCATGGAGCTTCAGAAGAAGTTCTTCCTACCCCCTGTTCAGAAATTTGGGCTAGAATCTTACATGCTCAGGCTTGCATATGGGGTATTGGCTTTAGTTAGCTATATAACCCAAACTCTGATGAGGAGGTGCTATCATATTTTTGCCGACAACATTGTGTCAGTAGAACCACATGCTTTACATTCATTTTAAAGAAAAAAACCAGGCTGGTTAGGGGCACATGCAACATAAGCAAGCAAAAATTAAAAAGGCTTGTGTTTAAAATATTCTGAAGTTTGGTGCAAAGATTCAGGTCAGTGAAAACTTTTAGTCAGGGCACCTAAGTACATCCCATGGTTTACTTTTAAGCAGAACAAACTTCATGAAGCTCTTTGGCAGAGATTCTTTCAGCTAAAAAAGGCCTTATTCCCAAGCTGGAAAACTCCCATCACAATTTTGCACTTATCTTGTCTTGCAAACAATTTTTTATGCCCTAGAAACATGTAGGAAAATGTTATTTGTGTTCCTTCTCTCTGAAACTCTATCTAAATTTGGCTTCCGTTTACATGATTTCATGCTGCCTTTCATTTTTAACAACAAGTATTGATTACCAGGGGACTGGAAGGTTATGCGGAGCAAATTTAGCTGTAGGGTTAAGCACCAAAATGCAATGTCCTTTCCAGTACTGCATTCAGAAAAATAACCTTATACCTACACATAGGTATATGACAGATACAGACATAATATTTCCACTTTCATGTACATACTGTATGGTTCAGAAAGAAGGCTGCTTCAAGTCTAAATGTGATCCTGGCTGAGTGAGTCTCAAAGAGCTACACTTAACAAAGCAGGAAAAATCTCAACTTCTTTTTTTTTTAAAGTTTCCTATCCTCCTGATCACAGAATAAAATCTTGGAAATGTGATCTAGCACTCTGTGTAGGCAAAGCTTTGAAACATTTTAAGGAAAATATCATGATTTTGAAGAAATTCATTTTAGAGAGTGCTGCAGAATCAATACTTCGGAATAACAGCACAGAAGGCAAACCCAAGCAGCGGACGCAGCGCACTTCGTTTCCACCCCAGCAGTGGTGACTCCAAGTGGCAGTGGCAAACCCTGAATGGTAGTGATCCCGAGAGGTGTCAGGCAGCCAGTGACAAGATCTCCAGCCAGCAACCTGAAAGGACATTCACAGATTCGCCCCTTGGACTAGGCTAGTAGCAACTCCCAGGCTGAGGAGTTTTCAGATATAGAGACCCAGGGAGTACTGTTTGGGATTTGGGGCTGAAGTTTGATACAGCTTAGTTATTTTCATTTCCTAAACTGTTATATTCTGTTTGTTTCAAAACTGCTTGCTTGTGGGGAAGTTATTCTTTCAGGATTCCCAGGTGCGTCTACACAAGACACTACTGCATAGTTGTTACTGCACATTTATTTAGTATTTGCATTAGCAATAATGCAAGTAACCAAAGTAACAACTGTGCACTAGCAAGTACTAAATAAATATACAGTAAGCAGAGTTACTGTGCAGTAGCACTGGCAAATGCCTTTTAGGTGATGCTACTGCACAGTAATCTAATAATACTGAACAGTGGCATATTAGTACTGTCTGCTGTGACATGCTGCTGCACAGTATTTTCCAGCTACTGCACAGTCAGTGTCTCATGTAGATGCGCCCACAGTAAGGTGATTTTTCCCCAGGTTTGAACCCTCTGTACTGACAGAAGGGTTATAGGTATAAAATGTAATAAGTCACCTACACTTCACACTCTTAGGGGTTTCTTTGAAGACACCTTAATGAAACTCCTGGGTAACCTAGTCTGCTTAATATGATATTTACTAGTCTGTCACCTGCATTCATTAGTCCTCTCTTTTCTGTTATCCACAACCCCTTAGACAATTTTGTTACTGTAGTCATAGAAAAATAATATATTTAATTTTTTTTTTAATGGGAGGAAGAAATGTGATCTGGCTTTGCCTTAATGTATGAGAAGATCTGTTTGATTAACCACACATTTACATGCCATATGCAAATGAAACTGATAAAAACACAAGTCCAATAAAAATGTAAATTAGAAAAGAAGATTCCATATAAGTCTCAGCCCTGAAGCACTTATAGCACTCAAAGTTTAATTAAAATAGGAAGAACAAAAGTGGTCCTGAATCACAACTTTGGATCTAAATATCTCCATGCTTTGAAAGTGCAGGGGCAAGGAGGGCATGACAGAGAGAGCGAGAGAGAGAGAGAACACATGCATGTTCAAGAGAAAGGTTAGTTCAAAATCTAAACTCTACTTTAAAATCTTGATCTGGAGTCAAGTTTATGGCTTAAGTTTATCTTCAATGTGTCAGGTAAGGTCATGCGACTGGGATGACTAATCTACGCCTCGGGTAGGTAGAAAAAAATCAATGTTTGTTTTTGTGTCTCAAGTGAAGGGGGGCAATATGTTCAAAAGCCCTGATGCAATGTGATCTGACATGACTTTACTATTTGTAAAAAGAATACATTTTAAACAACAGCTTTCAAAACAGGACATCAGATTGGCATTCAACAAACCCAGATACAAGGTCAACTCTCACATGCCTCGCTCCCAGTTAGCAAGCAATGATGATTCAGGCACTCTGTATTCAATTTCTTATTTTGTAATTTTTATATATTTTGCCCTACCCCTCCTTCTCCACATTGTTATTCTCATATAAAAGAGCACCACCACACAAGCATAATACTCACAGAAATGATTCCTATGGCATTATGTGCCTAGACCCTGACCTTGAGAGCTGTACAAACTCAGCAACTCATGAAATCAAGCCCTTGATCCTGCATTTGCACTCTGATAAAACTCCTGCTGCCTGATAAAACTAAGCTGAAGTTTTGAATAATGACAACAAGCGGCTTTAATTGTCAGGTCAAAGCAGTGCTACAACCAGATGTAGCTCATCCTAGCAACATACCCTCCCTTTCTTTCAGAATTACAGCATGCCTTCCATGATGAAGCTTCTTTCAGCTACTAAGAGAAATACTTTATCTTTAAAAAAATCGTTACAGAAAATATTATATGTGAACATCTAGGTGATATTTCTTGCACTATGTTGTTAGGGTATATCCTTGTGTGTGTGCATGCACATGATGGGGAATAGATAAAGCTGTCTTCCCTGACTGGGAATCAAACCCATTCCAGAGCAGTGAGAGCACCAAATCCTAACCGTTATACCATGTAATATAAAAACAGAGCTGTCCTAGTAATCAACCTCAAAATAGTAAAGGCATTTTGAAGGGATGAACATGTAAGGATGGGGGCATAAGCAGTATTGTAGTGTGTGGGATTAGGCAAGTATCTGAGCCTTCAGGGAATCTAGATCCATGGTGTAGGCTTTGTGGGAGGGGGGGTGGTCAAAAACAGTCACACTTCTAATCCAAAATAATGCCCACATTCACAGTCCTGGTCAGACTGAAGGTTGGGGGCTGGCGAGTCCAGGCACATTACAGGATAGGCAGGAGCGAGGTACTGGTGTCCATGGCTGAAGCAGGGCTGAGCAGCCAAAGCCAAAGACACTAGGTTTATACACTTAAGCCCCCTCTCTGCCTTACACTTAAGGCATGATTAACCAGTTAATTGCGCCTTGTTGTAACCCAGCTACACCTTCAACCAGTCAATGGCATGATAAAATAAGCGATAAAGTTATTCCACCAAAAACCTGTAATAGCTTTGTAGCTTGTTCTAGTCATACCCTTAATTGAATGTGTGCCAAGTGCTCCTTTGTGGCTCCAAGCCTCATCAATGGAGGGGCTCCCAGCCACAGGGGTGCACCACCTGTTGCCAGTCTCACAGCTCACAAGGCTCATAGTGATGCCAGTGTGGCCTCACTATGAGTGTCATCAGCTGTGGGGCTCACAACTGTTAAGGTATTCTCCCTGGCGCTCCTGCTGTGAGCCCCTACCTCCTGAAGCTCACAGCAGTGGCAGCATTCTCCCCACAGCCCCAGCTGCAAGCCCTGCAGCTGACAAGGCTCATAGCAGAAGCAGTGTTCCTGGTGCTGCTCCACTACAAGCCCCATCACTTGCAGGGGTTGCAGTCACAGGAGCCAGTGCAAAATTGTGGGCTCCCTCAGCACTGGTAATAAGGTGCAATGGGATCTAATGCATGGTCCCACAATGGAGCCTCCTATCATGCACATGTGATATGGCAGGAAATGTGATTGTGTGGATCACACGTTAGATCCCATTGCACCTTTACCTGCATGTGCAGAAGGTCCCTTGGCTGGCTCCTCAGCCAATCAGTTGGGTGCTTGCTGATGGTGCTCTGGGGCCAAATGGCCCTATCCTCTCACAGAATACTGGAGTGCAAGTCAAATCTAATCCCAGTCATCTCTCCCAGCTTGCCAGCTGTTAAATGCTAGAAGCTCACTTAGGAAGAGGTAAATGTGTTTCTTATGGCAACGCTAAATAAAACATGTCCAAGCAGCATTAGTTTAACATGCTGAAAAGACTATAAAAGCGGTGGGAAATCCTGCTCGTGCAAACACAAATGCAGTTCCAGCAGGGTAAATAGGAAAGATCGTGGCACGTACAAACACCCTAAGTAACTAAGATTCTATGCCAATGGTCAAGAGAAGCATGTAGTTAGTAGAGGGGAATGCTGAAGATGCAGGGACAAGTTCAAAATCTTAATATTTCTCCAGATATAGCTGATTTATATTAGCAGTCTCCAGATAAAAGACAAAAAACCCCCATGAATTTTCAGTATAATCTTTTTTTTCCTCTTATATAACCTGCAAACAGTCAAAAGTGCCCTTTGAGAGCTCTGTTCAATGGCTTGACAAAGAAATTCCCTGATTGTCTGACTCACAAGCATAACAATTGATTTTATGTTCCCACAGAGCATACATTCTTTCGCCTCCACTACAGACCTTTTAGCACTGTTGGTAACCTTTAATCTGTCACAAATTAAACAAAAAAAATACTGGATTTTTCTTTTAAAAGCAAATAACATATTTCTTAGATAAAGAACTCAAAGATGGTGAGCTAAGTTTATGCCAATAAAAATTCTCAGTTTTGGGGAATAGATGTTTCATAGGGAAAAAAAAGTGTTGCTATAAAATATCAATTGTATATTATATCCTTTTTTTCTGAGCTTTTTGGAGCCATTTCTACTGATTAAAATGTCAAGGATTCTGTAGGAAATACATTATATCCTCTGATAACATACCATATATATTTTTTAAATCCCCTGTTTCCAGTGCCTTCAGTATCAAACAAATCAGTCTTCTCAGATCTCCACTATTTCTTAACTTTGAAAGTACATGCTTAGGGCTATGCTCCTAGCATAGTTTTCTTGAAGCTAAGAAGTAGGGCTGTCAGTTAATCACAGTTAACGTATGCGTTTAACATAAAACAAATCAATGTGTTAATTTTTGTAACAAGCATTAATCGCACACATCCATTTTGACCAGTGGTGGGCAAAATATGGGCCATTGTATGCCCCCTCTGGACTTGGCCTGGCAGAGCAGACCAGCTCTGGGCCAGCCAGAACCTGCACACAACAGCCCCTGCCCAAGCCCACCCCATGCCTGTTCTGAACAGGCTGGGCAGTGGAAGCAGTAGCAGTAGCTGGGCAGAAGCTGCTGCTCCACACAAGGGAAAATGGTCCCTTTCCTTCACCACTGCCAGGCCCTTCTTGCTGCAGCCACCCAGATCCCACACCCAGGCCGCCCTGGAGCTCCTCTTCACCATCGTCACTGGCACCCAGCGGGGCAGTGCAGAGGAGCCACAGGACAGCCCAGGTGTGGGGTCGGGGCAGCTGCAGCAAGAAGTAAGGGGAAGGGGCCTCTTTTCCCCCGCACTGAGCAGTAGCTTGTGCCCGGCCACTTCCACTGCTTAGCATGAGTGGGTGAGTCTGGAGCAGGCACAGGGTGGGCCAAGGTCGGGGCCATTCACATGGATTCTAGCTGGTCTGCTCCAGCTGATGCGAGTCTGGACCGGGTGCAGGGCAGGCCAGGCTGGGCCAGGCCAAGTTCAGGCTGTATGCTGTTGGCGGTGGTGGGGGAGGAGTTGCAGGGCACATGGGCTCTGAGCTATTGAGTGGGGAGATGCTAACTACTGTTTAACTGTGCGATCAAAATTGTGATTAACTGTAACTGTTTTTAATCTCACAATTAATTACATTACTTTTTTTAATTGTTTGTCAGCCCTACTAAAAAGTACTTCCCAAGTCCAGTCCCCTGGGTTGTTAGGTCCTATGTCCTCAGCTCCTCACCAAACTTGCTTATAAACTTGACACAACCAACAGGTCAAGCTATTTCTTCTGACAGGTGAAGAAAAGATTCATGATTTGAACTCATTAAGTTCTGGGATTCTTGACTGAGATGGGCAAGATAACATGCTTAATGTCAATGGTTCTGATGTTTTTTGCAGGCCTTTGCATAGTAAGAATCAACTCATCTTTAAAGGCCCATAATCTATCATGGTCAAGTTAAGTCACCACTAGGTCCAAAGTATGAAAAAATCTTTAGTTAGCTGTTTGTAATATTTGCCATTCAGCATTTAACAACACTTTAAAAGGGGGGGAAATGTGGTACTGAGCTACTGCACCTATGGCATATCCCAAGTTCAGAGAGAAACCAGGATATCTCAGAGCATTGAAACAAACACTCTAAATTACTGTTTTTTCAAAAGCAGATTGTACTTTTCAGCAATGCTTTTCTGACCCAAATTAATCCAGTCACCCAAAAGTTTGCCATTATAACTTTTACCCTTCACCTGCACACTGAAGTAACTATCATTGTCTTCCATGCTATTCACAAAAGTTTAATATATCTCCAATTTTTTGATAGTCTAAGGTAGTACAACGACATTACAGGATGTAAAGAAATAAAGTACACAGTTTCATTAACAATACTTATGGTCAGAGTATTTTCATAAGCGTATCCTTCAATGTCAATTTGCAATAATTCCGTTAAGTTTCAAACTTGATTTACTGGCTGTATGGCAGATGAATTTGTTGCATCAAAACCCATCTTTTTAATCTTCTGTGACATACGCTATGAAATACAGAATCTTTCTTGTAATACAAAATTTATGACAGTACTTACAGATGAATTCAGATTAGGGATTTTTGTCAGGAAGGAAATTTATATTCAGAACTACGGTATTAGTAATTCACCAATAAGTTAGACCTACTTGTTATCAGAACTATACACAAAACAGTATACTGTTGATTTTATATTGACAGTGCCTTCACGTACCTATGAACATACTAAAATCATATATATATATGACTTACACACACATAGATACATGTAGTTTACTGTGCAAATTGCTACACCAACCTTTGCTCAGCTATAGAGCAAATTGTTCCACAGTAAAAAAGGAAGCAAAATCATGATAACTTCTTTGATAAGAAAGTGCTAATTCTGGGTGCATCAACATGAGATGCTTTACTGAGGAGCTCACTAATTAGCTTCACAGTAAAGTGTCACCATCTACACGTGGACCCCTATTAGGATGGAGTAAACTAATTATCTCCATTGTAGGATAGTACTGCCTGACACAAGTACTATCCTATGGCAGAGTTATTTACTTCACCACAAGCATGTGTAGATGTTGAGGGCTCTGGAGGGCTAGGCTGGGGCACAAGGGTGCTACAGTGAGGGGGATAGAGCCACAGAAAGATCCATGCTTTCTAGTCCCTCTTCTCAGAAAGTTGTATCTTTTTACGTTAGACAATCATTAGTTTAAAAATAAATGGGCTTAGCAGTAGGGACCAGAACCTAGATCTTACCTTTTGCCAAAGGAGTGCTATTATCATAGACGTATGGAACCATCCTCCTCCTTCCTTGGTCTCTCTTCCCCTGCTCCCCTCCCCCCTATCCCTCTTCTCTGGTCTCATGAATTACATTCTTGACTATGCACTGGCCTGGTAGTAAGTGCCCCTCCAGACAGGTAGACAAAGCCCCTGATCTAAACTACTGTATAACCTAACAATTAAGGCTCTCTCCTGCAAAACAGTCACTGTAAACTTGAATCCAGGGTGCCCGCTTCCTCTCACATTTCATCACCTTCTTCCTTATTTGATCCCTCAATATCACTAAGCTACAGCATTATAACACAACCCAGAATTCATTGATTTTTTTTTTTCTATACGCTAACAATATAATTTCTATAGAACATTGGCAGCTTTGAAGATTAGGCAAGAATCAGCCACAAAGGGATAGTTTGAAAGGTTTGGATAAAATAAGAATCAAGCCAGATCACTGCCAAACACTGGATAGCCCCACACTGTACCACGCATGAACCCTACACAAGTTCATCTAACCTGTTCCAGGCAGCAATGGCATAACTGAGTGCGAAGGGGGAAGAAGGTGATGGGGGCAACTACCCTAGGCACTGACTTGGGGTGAGGTGAAAAAAAGTAGCTGCTGCTGGCAGCCATGTGTTCGTGATTGTGAACTGAAAGTCACCACTTCTGGTTTGTACTGATTGCATCCATACACTGCTTCTAGGCAGTAACCAGGGGCCAATGATTCAGAAGCAAGGGTTATAAAAAGGAATGTTTTAAAAAAAGGTTAAAGAGCTAAATGGCAAAAGCTTTGGGGATTTATTTATTTATTTTAAATCTATACAACTATTCTACAGCTGGTAGATTGGGTGGAAAATTTCCCTCAT
Source organism: Crocodylus siamensis (assembly GCF_052110815.1). NCBI lineage: Eukaryota > Metazoa > Chordata > Crocodylia > Crocodylidae > Crocodylus > Crocodylus siamensis. The sequence goes on along the minus strand of NC_143404.1, from coordinate 30,535,421 downwards.
CATTTCTGACAGAAGGTGACCAGAGGAGGCCACTATACTAGGCTCATACCAACAGAATTTGAGAAGAGGAACTGGAAAGGAAATAGATACTACACACTTTGTTTACAGTGAATCTTAAATATATTTGAGATTCACCATTTAACTACTTAAAATCCAGCAGGTTTCAAAAAATCTGACGCTTGAGCAAAGCATTAGTAAGTATTCAGTTTTTACATGAACTGAAAATAGTGGTCCCCTTTTAGTAATACTATTCCCCTACCACTTGAGAAACCTTCTTCAAGAACTAAGAATTTGAGCCCAGCTCTGAAAGCGAAGGTGCACATCTCTCAGAACACAGCAAGAAATGCCCACACACATCTGCCACAGAATTCAACTCTCTAAATTATTACCAGCTCTCCAAAAGTTGACTTCCAACATGCAACCTTTTGCTTGTTAAAAAAAAGACGTCTGAAGATATAAGGACATCAGTATGTCAGTGTATTCTTTGGTGTATATTTTTTCCCGAGCTCCTGCAGGGGATTAGAAGCTGCCCTGAATTCACTAAGGTAGGACACTGAAATCTCTTGGTACACATGAAACTCTGCTGCACTCTGCTGTATGCCTGTGGTATTGTTAAAAATCATTGATCACCAGAAAAAGGCTACACCATTGAAGACTTTAATTACTTGGCAGAGTTTAATTAGGTTTTGCTGTGGGTCCTGCATGTTTTATCTTATCTAAGAGACTGTTCTTCACAAGAGACACTCTTCATTCAAGGTTTTTGAAAAGTGAAATGTTACCAAGGGTAAAACAATAAGTAACAAAGCAAAATGTTATTATACTGAAACATAATTTTATTAATGGTGCTACAGGGATTCTATCAGTGAATCTATAGTCTGAAAACACATTGCATGATTTACATCTGTACTCAGGTATGGAGTTAAAGTGATAACAGTCTAAATCTGTTTCATGGTCAAACAATCTTCAGGAAAATAGGCAAAGGTATGTGCTTTCCTGCTGCAAGTGTTACAAAGTGCTCCAATCCTGCTCTTCATTTATGCAGTGCTAAGGGGTGTAACTGCCATTCAATAAGATGAAACCTAATTTTAGTGACAGGGAGAATCTGCTGCACAGGAGAGAAGTAGAAAAAATATTTAGGCTATTTAAATGACCTTTTCATTCCCTTCACAGCCTTCCACTCTCCTTGCAGTTAGCTGGTGGAGGCTGGTACATAAATGACATAAGTGGTGAGGGGGGCACAACTCTGTGCTGCTGTCCCTGCAGCTACTGGGCCCTGGCACCAGCTGGGCTGAAGCCTTGTACCCTCTACACTGCTGCTGGTGCAGAAATCGGGGCAAGGCACATGTCTGTCCATGCCCCCTCTCCCCTCATTGCCTATGGGCTGCTGCAACCCTAAAATGCTACAGTGCAGATCCAGGCTCATCAGTGGTGCTCAGGAAGTTCAAAGCATCTCACGGGATTGTTAACACCCCAGGAAGGAATATACTTTTCTAACTGGTAGCTTGGACAGATGTTCAGTTTCTCCAGGGAGAAATCACAAGTGTACAGAAGTTCATAATTTTTCTCCCAGAGTAAAAGTGGTCACTCTGGAAGAAAAATAACTCAGGAGCAACCCGAGTGAAATGGCTCCCAGGAGAATGTCTCTCAGGAGACAGAACTTCTGTATAAGCAGCCAGTATGCTTTTCTGCTTCTCCTTCCCCCTCCCACAGGGAGACGGAGAGCATGAGTCAGTCCTAGCCAGGCAGCGAGCAGAACACACCCCTGAAAGCTTTGGGCTGGAAAGCCCAGTGCCGAAGCACTTAGGCAGTGTGTTCTGCTTCAGGCTTGCTCCCTACCTAAATCACGCTGCAATACTTGGGTACCAGGGAACATACAAGCATACTCCCCGCCCAGCTACAGCTGGGCTGGAACTCCACATGGAGGGGAGGAAGGCTGGAGGACAGTGTACACAGACCCTACCTCCCTTTCCCTCATATTGACCATCCTTGCCTACATTCATATAAAAAAATGACTGCAAAGCTCTCTGGGCTGTGTACTCCAGGGATCCCTGGCAACCTATGGTCCATATGGCAGACTCTTTGCTTCTCTGTCTGAACTTCTGTACAGGTCAGTTTTTCTCTCAGGAAAACGAACCTGGGAGGGTTGCCCTGGCCTAGGAAGAGGTGATATATGCCAAAGGGAAATAAGGGTTTTCTTCTAAGTTTAGTCAAGATTATTCTTACAATAGCTAGGTGGTTTCAAATATCTTCTGCAAAATCCCACACACATTTATTTTGTACTGTCCTGTCTTGGAGGTGGAATTTGTCAACTAAAAATAAACGGGGGGGGGGAGGCTAGCATATACCTCCAAATTGGACTGATCACTACAAGACAAGAGCCATCTATTGAGGCTCTGTACCTCAGTAGGAATCCTAGCCATAGTATGGGTTTTGTTGGAGGCATGCTACTACAGCTTACCCTGAGGCCTAGCTGCTGTGTACATCCAGAGAGGGGACGGGAAAAGGAGAGAAGTAAGGGAAAGGACAATGTAGAAAAAAATCCCCTCATATTAAAGCTTCTGCAATCAGCTTCCACCGAACTACCTGGGGATGATAAGTATTCTCAGCCTTGCCTGTGTTCCACCAACTCTTCTTTCTTGGTCATGCAGTTTCAACTCTACCACCCTACCAAAGATTTCAGGTGATGGAATTAAGTCTCTGAAGGGTCCAAAGTGAGAGAAAGGATGGTGCTGTGGGAGTGCATGAATGTGCTGTCACACACAGGTAGATGGAAATTCTAGTGAGCAAGAATTATAGTTTTAATTTTGCATTGAAATAATTCATTCTCAGTTTTCTGGAAGTAACTAGCTTGCTTGTTTTTCTTCTGTTTATTCTGTAGTTTGGAGGAGCCATGTTTAAAAATTATGGGGAAAAAACCCTTTAGGAATTGACTTTTTATTGAGCCAAGGGTATAAAAGGGCAGCATCTCTAGCAGAACATACTATCACATTATAACATATTAGAGGTTACCTAGACCACTGTTCTCAACTTTTCAAGTAGCAAGTACCCCCTAACTTCTGAAAATTCTAATAAGTACCCCAACACTCAATTTTCCAGGGGATTTTATATTTACAGACTAATGTGTGCCATATGTTGGAAGAAGGCCTGGGTATATAACACCATGATATGTCAGATGTCTGATCTTGTGTGGGTAGGGTTGCTGTCTTTTACAACAGGGGCGCACAACTCAAGTATGTACTTGGGCTAGAGGTGATGTTGGCCAAAGCTAGGAGGGCTGAATGCCAAATTATTACTGGGGTATTCAAAGCGCTGCACAATGAGCGGTGCACCAAATCTCTTGCCATAGTTTTGAGAGGAGGAAGGGGTGAGAGAGAGAGGAAAAGAGAGTGAGAGAGTGTTGGGGTACTCGTGTACCCCCTGCCCATGTCTCACATACCCCCAGGGGTACATATTGAGAAACTATGACCTAGACAGTGTACTATAGTTTAAAGTTCTTCACACATACTAACTCACCCTTCAGGCTCAATAACACCATGCATGTTTTAGGACAAATAACTATTATATCTGTAAGTGATATGCCATAGATGAGACCACTCTTACCATATTAGTAAAATAAGGGATGGTCTGATAGTCATTTGTAACATATTAGTCATCAGATAAAGTTTGGAAAAGCTTTTGCAGTGAATGGGCTATTTTGCAGATGTGATGAACATAACCAGAGGCATCCAGAGCTGAAAGCAGTCTCTGAAACTTGAACTAAAAACTCTGCCTCTTCAAGTTGTGGCTTTAATGCACTCATATCCTCCATAGTTTGGTGACAGCATATGAACATATTTACTAGCTGGTTACAGATATATACTTTAATACTCTCTACTGCTCTGATGATTGAGCTTTTGGCCCCATTGGCCAACTAACTGGTGTGTGGGCCAGATTGGGTCCCACATGCCAGGATTGAATCCTGGCTTCCCCCGCCCACCCCCATGTACCAGGATTGAATCCTGGCTTCCAACACCACCCTTGTGCACAGAGATCAGGCCTGTGCCACCCTTGCCCAACCCTAGGATTAAGCCCTGAGCATGGGGATCAGGCCCTAGGGCTCAGCACTGCCCCCATGCCAGGAATAGTCTCTGCATTGTCTTGTGTGCCCAGTCTATCTCACAGACTGTAAAATTTGTCAGCAGGGGAACCGTCTATATTTACCTTTCCTCCTTGTCTTCAATACAGCTACAGTGGGTAACAGAATAACCACAATACTGAGACAGCTAGGAATCTGTCATATAGCTGCTTATTTTGTTGAAACTTGGATTCTGCATAGTGCTTTTATTTGTCTTTAAAACACTAATATTTTCCTGTTATTGTAATAATCCAGAGTTGTTTCTTACATGTAACTGATTAAATATTTTAAATGTTTTCTTTAAAGCACCATAACAACTATTTCACTTCACCTGTACATTTATTTTCCTTTTGTTCATTTTCCCCATTTCACATTCTCCTGTACAATTAAGAAAATGATCTGGCCCTGGTGCCTATTTCTCATAAGACTTTGAAAGAAAAAGTAGTGTTGTTGTTTGACCAAGTAAAATTTTGAAAGCTTGGAGCCCAAGATTTGCCCCAACAGAACAATGAGCGATATCTGCCAAAATGCATTCAATGACCTTCATTTTCAAAAATGCCCATTAATTTGGATGCCTCAATTTTTACAAACATCTCTTCTACTCACCTGCAGAGATCACTCTGTGTTAGAAATTTGTCATAACCCTACAGTGCAATGTCTGGACAGCAGAGTGCAGTGTTATCTGGTTTATAAATATATATTTTTTACAATTCACAAATCTCAAACTGAATGTAATGAGAACTGACCAAAATTACTGTCATTTCCTCTGAAGACCAGAATCTGGTTTGCTCTGTCGAGAATATGCACAAGAGAGGGGCAAGAGTAGACATCAAGCATAAGGTGACCTTCCTCTTTTGCCCATCTGCACAGGTAGCAGACCTGATGCAGGTCCTAACACCATTTGCAAGGTTCAGAGTGTTCTTAGTGCTGTCCTTAGTTTCAGACCCATGAATGAGGTGAGGCGTGGGACAGAGCCACTGCAGCTGGTACAAAGGAGCTAGACCTTCAAAACAGAGATATGGAAGCTGCTTTGGGATGTTCTCTTCAGGCACTGCTCACCTCAGAGACACTGGGGTTTTGCACTCATTCAATAGCCATGCTCTCTCCTTGCACAGCTAAACTTGGAAAAAACTATACACAGAGATGAACAGGCCTTAAATTGAAAGGTTTCAGCTTGGAGATGGGTCAAATGATTCCATACAAAAATTCAGCTCCTGCACTGACGCTCTTCTGGGCTATCTATATCTTCTGAATGAGCCAGGAAGAGCTAGAAAACCCAGGGGTGGGGAAGAACTTTTTTGGGAGAGCACTGATACTTCTGTTTTCAGTCCATTCTTGGCAAACTGCAAGAACAGGTTTCCACGTGGGAGTGCAGCAGTTGTGTTTGTGATTCTGACCATAAAACAGAGGTGGAAAAATGCAGAAAAAAACTAGGTTCCAGTTTAATTATACCAAAAACAAAGTCTTAGGGAAGGTTATTCCTAGAGCCCCATAGCTTTAATTTTAATTTTACCAACAAATAGAAATAGCAATACCACATGAAATATCTATTAAAAGAAATCTCCTGATCCTTCTACCGATAGAGAACACAACACTGACACCCTGCACTGCATTCTGAACTGAGGAGTATGTATTCTCTTCTTGGCTTAGTCTGATAGAAATGCTAAAAACAATTCACTAGTGAGCTCTTCCTCTGTTAGGCTGGTGTGTACTAATGTGTAAAACAAAAAATCATTGCAAATGGGAACTCTCCTAGACTAGGCACAGGCATTCAAGGCACCCAAGGCAAAAGTGCTCTAACTTTCCAACTTTACTCCAAGCGCTGCCATTTAGGCTGGGAGGAAACAGAATTCACATTAGCCCTTGGGGATGGAGACCTCAGGGGGTCAGAGACTCCCTGCCCAGCCTAAGCACAACAGTGGAGCAAGGTTCTTGCATGCCTCCCAGAGTGCGCCATGGGCTCCCCAGGCTCCTGAAAACTTCTGGGTGAAGCCAAATGGCCAAGCCACCCCTAATTTGCTGGCAGGGACATCACAGCCACCCACCTGGACCTGATGAGTGTGTGTCCCAGACACCTGGGTTCTGTGCTTGTGTGCCCCACACAAGACACACACACAGACCCAAGCATTCAGCTCAGGCACACATGTGCACACACATGCCCGTGCACACACTGCCCCATCCCTCCCCAGTGTCTCGGGCATGACTGAGCCACTGACTTTCACCTGGCCAATGAGGATGATGTTTGCCTCTTGTGTAACTCCCCATTTAGCAGGGTGATGGAGAGCAGGCACTGTGCTCCCAGGGTACACGATTTTGTCATTGACAACATTGTTGCATCTCCAACCCTCATTGTGGGGCTTGGCTTACCCCCTCCTGCCCTGGCTCATGAGGTGCTATAGGGAGAAGCTGGATCACCAGAAGGAGCACTGCAACTACAGACTAGGGTTGGCACTGCAAGTAGACATGGAGCAGGGATGGGGGAGAGGGCAAGTCCCCTGCCAATGGGTGTGACCCTGGCCCTGCTCCATGGGATGCTGTCCAGATTAATGAAGCCCAGACCTCACTGCTGCCTCACTCACAAGGATCAGGAGGTCATCCTGGATGAGTAGGGCCAAAGAGCTTTGAGTGCCCACAGCCTGGCACTGGGCCATGGGTCTTCCGCCACAGGCTTCTCTGGCCCCATGTCACAGGCAGCACTGCACACAATCCAAGCTGCTCAGGCAGTGTCCCCTTTCTTTCCCCTCTTCCTCCCCAACCTCCTCCAGGGGCATACACTGGAGTGTGGGGGAAGGCAGTGCAAGAAAGAGACATGCCTCAGTTTAAAATGTTGCAGTTTCCAAACTTTTCTTGGTATTTAATAAAGAAAATCTGTTGAACCTTGCCTGTGTCTCTACTTGGTCCCTCCACTCAATTAACACAAAACAGCAAGTGTGGAGAGAGGTAGCAGCAGGCTGTAGAGGGGTAGAGAAGTGGGTTACAGTCCCTGGAAGGAAGTTTGGGATCGGGGAAACACTAAAGACCATGAAATCAAGAAACATGAAACCCTGGAGGGGAGGCATAGGGTAGGGCTCTTTTGACCTGGCACCCTACTTTATGGGGTCTGGAGTCAAGATCAGGGACTAATCCATTTAGGAGTTGGACAGCTGCATGATCCTGGACTCAATATTTGTCTGAGGACTGTGAGGTGGTGAAGACTGCTGGCCCTCCCAAACATACCCTTGCCCCCTGAGACTGTCTCCCCCTTCAAGGACCAAGGACCCATGTCCCTCACTGATACTGCAGTGTATCCATGGCTGCCTATCCCTGCCAAGATTGCGCTGCTCTGCCAAAGTGGGATCTGGGTCACAAGTGGGGCCACAGGGAGCAAAAGTACTCTCCCTCAGACCTCCCAGTTGGGGGTAGAGGAGCTGGGGACACCAGGCTCTGCTGCCAGAAGTTCCCCCAGGGTCTGCCTGGCCCAGTGGGCTGCTGGGCCACTCTTTCCCCCCATTCTGAGTGCTCCTGTGCCTCTTTGGGTCTTGTCTGGAACTGCTTGTGGGGCCTGAGCCTATGGAGTGATTGGTAATGATCCAGGACCATGTACATTAACTCCTTATCCTGGTGCTGCAACTATCTCAGCTCCAGTGTTTCACAGGGTGTCTCCTTCAAACAGCAGGTGGCCATCTGGAACCCCAGTCATACAACTTGGCAGCCCAGGTGTAAGTACCCCCTGGCCTGTCTATGTCTCCCATAAATGTCCTGATTCATTCCTCCTGCTGGTCTCACAGCCCCTGGTGACAGGAGTCTGTGGGGCATTGCCTGAACTCAGAGGCTGTGACTGGAGCTTGTTATGTCTCTTCTTCATTTTACTGGTGACTTGTACACACCTTTCATATGCTCAGCAGGTGTTCAGCTCTCCGTCCTGGACCCACCATGCCTTCCACCATGAGCTGGCCTTCCACACAAAGATGTGGAGCCTGCAGACAAGGGAAAGGAGCTGCTTAGCTTGCAGAAGTGGGGGGGAGGGGAGGAGCAATTCTGGGGCCAAGATGAGCCATTGATTGGGGCAGAGGGTTGAAGGTTGCCCTAAGGGTTTGATACAGTGAGTGTCTGAGCCATGAGAACTGAAATCAGCTGGTACCCAATGGACTTCACCCATGGATCAGATCTGAGGGGAGAGAAAAAAGAAATATTGGGTCTCTTGCCAGCCTGTCTAGATGCAGAACCCAGGAGTCACCCTGGCAGTGACAGCCAAGTGGCTGAGATAGCAGTTCCCATGCAGGGATCCTTCCATCACATGTTCCTTTCCTGGGCTGCAAGAGAGGGAGGGACGTCCGAGGGTTTTTTGATGAGGGGGATTTTTTTTCTCATTCCTGCAGTGGTTATCAGACATAGCTGCATGGTATGCCCAGTCCCTGACCTGGGGGTGAAAGAAATAGTAAACTTCTATTTAGCCTTTTGCCTGCTGAGCCCAATAAATACTATTGGTGCCTTTCCATGAGTGCTTTGGGAGGAGGGGGTGCTGATTATATGCAAGTGCTTGGGGTATTTATGTTTAGAGTCCAATCTCCCATGGTGCACATCATGGCCCCAAGAGAAATGACAAGAATGTAACAATTATGCAGATAGGTTGCACAGCATTCTTGTGCGTGGCCTGACTCATCAGGAGAAGTGTTGGGAGAACTGGTTGTGGATGCTGTGGGTCATGTTAGTACAGTGGCTGCTGTGCTGCTACTGGGGGGGATGATACAGACTCCATGCCTCTAGGAAGGGTACAAAGATATGTGATAGGGCTTGGTCCAGAATAGCCATGGCCCCTGTGTGGGGAATGGTATAGTGAGGCCTTCCTCTGCTTCCTCCTTCTCCACTGGAGTCTCTGTAGGTGACTCCTCCAGAACACACCTGGTCCCATGGGCATGGGAGGTTTCTGCCCTGTTCTTGGTGAGGAAGTGGGGCAAGTCCTTGTAGAATGGCATGGTCCCTGGCCCACAGACCACTTTTGAGCATCAAGCACATGGTAATAATGTCTCCTCATCAACATGGTTGTGGCAAGACACTGCTCCCAGACTGTATTGTGACCCCTCATCTGCATCTCCTGGGCAAATATGCTTGAAGACATCTCTGATTCAATACTTGATCTGGAGCTGACACTGGATGCGTTTCTCACCCCAGATGCTGACACCTGTGTCTCCATGTTTGGTTGTTGTGGGGCTGGGTTTGTCAATGGTCTGCAGTGGTACCCACTTGGGTCTCAATGTCCGTGGGTGGGTAAGGGTCTGGCTGCAAAGGTGTGGGTGGAAGGCTGGAAGGACAGATGGATGGAAACATCAGCAAGGGTGTAGTTACCAGCAAGTAGTTCTCAGTCTCACTTCAGAGGGTTGGGGCCGCTGCTCCCACACCCCCTGGGCTCAGCTGCTCAGGTCACCTCCAGGATCTCAAAAGCCCCATATCCATGGGCTTTCAGCTGATGCCCCTTGATTTTGATGATGCCACACTTCCCACCCAGGCAGTAGAATTCAAGGGTTCATGGCTCATGCCCTGCCTTAGGTTCACAGAGTTTCTCTCTACTTCCCCCTCCAACCATTTCCCCCTACACACTGACTGATCATCTATTAGCTATCTGATGAGCGAGGAAGAAGAGAGGGAGTCAAGATTCAATAAATGAGAATGAAGGACATGGCAGGAGCCTTCCCTTCAAAAAAAATAAAAGAGATGGCAAATATTTAGAGCCCAATACTCAGCTGCCCTTACCTTATACCCTTATAATATAGAGGACTTTGGTGTTGTGGATTCTATTATTTGTGTGTTATGAATTTCAACCCCAAATAGTGCTTGCCAAATTTTATTACATTTCATTTTTTCATTTACTATTTCTTTCCCCATTCCTTAACTGATAGTATATAAAGTCCCTGTTTTTTTAGATTTCAATATAAATATAGACCACAGAATCATATAAAATTAGGGTTGGATGGGACTTCAGGAGATCATGTAGTCCAACCCCCTGCTCAAAGCAAGACCATCGTCACATAGATCATCCCAACCAAGGCTTTATCTAGCTAGGCCTTAATAACCTCCAAGGAAGGAGAGTTCAGCACCTCTCTGGGTAACCTGTTCCAGTGTTTTACTACCCTTCTAGTGAGAAAATTCTTCCTAAAATCTAACCTAAACTTCCCTTGCTGCAACTTGAGACCATTGCTCCTTGTTCTGTCATTTGCCACCACTGGGAACAGTCTAGCTCCTTCCTCTTTCAATTCTCCATTCAGGTAGTTGAAGGCTGCTATTAAATCTCCTCTTAGTCTTCTCTTCTCCAGACTAAATAAGCCCAATTCCCTCAGCCTCTTCTCATAAGTCATGTGCCTCAGCCCTCTCACCTTTTTCATTGTCCTCCACTGGACTCTCTCCAATTTGTCCACATCCTTTCTGTAGTGGGGAACCCAAAACTGAACACAGTATTCCAGATGTAGCCTTGCCAGTTCTGAATAGAGGGGTATACAATCACTTCCCTTGACCTACTGGCAACACACCTATCAATGCAGCCCAGTATACCGTTAGCCTTCTTGGCAACAAGGGCACACTGTTGGCTTATATTCAGCTTATTGTTCACTGTAACCACCAGCTCTTTTTCTACAGAGCTGCTCCCAGTCTGTACTGGTTCATGTGATTGTTCCATCCTAAGTGCAGTATTTTGCACTTGTCTTTGTTGAACCTCATGAGATTTATTTTGGCCCAATCCTCCAATTTATCTAGGTCACTCTGAATCCTAGCCCCATACTCCAGTGTATTTACTACTCCCCCCTGACGGTACCACCTGCAAACTTGCTGAGAGTGCAATCTATCCCTCTCTTACAGGTCATTGATGAAGATACTGAATATTCCAGGATCAGCCCCTGGGGCACTCCACTTGATACCGGCTGCCAACTAGACATCAAGCCATTGATACTAGGCTCCAGCCAGTTTTCAATACATCTTCCAGTCCATTCATCCAACCTGTACTTACTTAGCTTGCCTATAAGAATGCTATGGGAGGCTGTATCAAAAGCCTTGCCAAAATCAGGGAATACCACGTCCACTGGTCTCCCCACATCCACGGAGCCAGTCATCTCATCAGGATGCAATCAGGTTGCTCAGGCATAACTTGCCCTTGGTGAATCCATGCTAACTGTTCTTAATCGCTGCCTTCTCCTCCAAGTGGTTAGAAACGGACTTCTTGAGGATGCGTTCCGTGATTTTTCCAGGGACTGACTGGTCTGCAATTTGCTGGATCCTCCTTTTACCCTTCCTTAAATACAGGTACTATATTTGCCCTTTTCCAATCAACCAGGCCTCTCCCAATTGCCACGAGTTTTCAAAGATGATGGCCAATAGCTCTGCAGTCTCATCAGCCAACTTCCACAGTACCTTCGGGTGCATTGCATCCACCCATAGACTTGTATTTGTCCAGCTTTTCTAAATAGTCCCTAAGCTGTTCTCTTGCCATTCTTGGCTGATCACCTCCACCCCAAACTCTGCTGCCTGGAGCAGTAGCCTGGAAGCTGCCTTTGCCTGTGAAGACTGAGGCAGAATGCATTGAGCACATCAGCCTTTTCTGCATCCTCTGTCACAAAGTTGCCTCCCCCATTCAGTAAGGGACCAACACTTTCCCTGATCCTCCTTTTGTGACCAACATACTTGTAGAAACCTCTCCTTGTTACTCTTCATGTACCTTGCTAGCTGCAACTCCAGTTATGCTTTGGTCTTCCTGACGTCATCCCTGCATGCCCGAGCAATGCTCTTGTACTCGTTTCTCCAAGTTTTCACTTATAAGCTTCCTTTTTCTGGTTTAGTTTACTGAAGAGTTCCCTACTAAGCCAAGCTGGTCTTCAGCCACACTGACTAGTCTTCCTGCACATCCGAATGGTTTGTTCCTGCACTCTCAGTAAGGCTCTTTAAAGTACAGCTAGCCCTCTGGACTCCTCTTCCCCCTCAGACTGGCTTCCCAGGGGATCCTGCCCATGAATTCCTTGAGACAGTCAAAGTCTGCTTTTCAGAAGTCCAGGGCCCATACTCTGCTGCTCTCCATCCCTCCTTTCTTCAGGATCCTGAACTCAATTATCTCGTGGTCTCTGCTGCTCAAATTGCCATTTACTACTATATTGCCTTCCTGTTCTTCCCTGTTTGTGAGCAGATCAAAAAGAGCATGGCGCCTAGATGGCTGCTCCAGCACTTGCACCAGGAAGTTCATAGACTCATAGAAGTAGGGTCGGAAGGGACCTTGTAGATCTTCAAGTTGACCCCCAGCCTGGGCAGGAGAAAAACGGCTTAAATGACTCCAGCCAGGTAGGCATCAAGCCTCTTCTTAAAGATCCCCAGGTTAGGAGCCAGCACCACGTCCCTTGGAAGCTGTTCCCAGATCCTAGCTGCCCTAACTGTGAAGTAGTTCTTACGGATGTCTAATCTAAACCTACATTCCAACAACTTGTGGCCGTTATTCCTTGTTATGAGTTATAGCTCCACTGCGTGCCCTGCAAACACACAACACCTCTGATTGGCTGGTAATGTTAGGGTGCCAGCCAATTAGGCAATTTAAAAAGAAATGATGGAATATGAACAAGGTACCAAATACCTGCTTATCCTAAGTCCCCTTTCTGGGGCACGAGCTGGCAAATAGGATAACCTGGCTACCTCCAGTCACCATCCAGCCCTAGACTTCAGGAGGGTGGAGTTCAATGAGGTAAGGAGACTAGTCAGGGGGCACTAAGGTCCTAGAGGGGCGGGGAGTTGGGAGTCCAGGAAGAGTGGTCGTTCCTTAAGGAGACGATCCTCCAAGCCCAAAGGGTGACAATCGCCACACGGCTCAAAGGGGGCAGGAGTACTCAAAAGCCTCCATGGCTCACCAGAAGCATCCACAAATGTCTCAAAGCTAAAAAGCAGGCATATACCCAATGGAAGGGAGGGGCCATCACCAAGGAGGATTATACCTCCATTGCTCAAGACTGTAGGGGGACTGTACGGGGTCTAAGGTGGAGATGGAACTGGGACTAGCGACCCAGATCAAGGATAACAAGAAGTCCTTTTTTAAATACACAGGGAGTAAAAAGAAGGTACCCGGTAACGTAGGGGCTCTGCAGGATACACTAGGAAAGCTGGTGGTCATACCAGATGACAAAACTAACCTCTTTAACAATTTCTTTGCCTCCATCTTTTTGAGCAGGACTGGGGTATCCTCCCCACTGGGATCCCCAGTGGACCCAGGAAAGGTGCTGCCAGGCCCAGGGTCAGTGAGGACATAGTCAGGGAACTTACGGTGGGTCTAGACATTTTCAAATCAGCAGATCCTGATGATCTCCAACTCAGAGTGCTGAGGGAATTAGCAGAGGTCATTGCAGGACCCCTGGCATGGCTTTACAAGCACTTGTGGTGCTCTGGTGAGGTGCCAGAGGCCTGGAAAAGGGCCAATGTGGTCCCCCTTTTCAAGAAAGGGAGGAAGGAGGACCCAGGAAACTACAGGCCCATTAGTCTTACCGCGATCCTGAGGAAGCTCTTTGAGAGAATTATCCAGGAGCAGATCTGCAAGGGGGCAGGAGGAGAGATCATGCTTAGGGGCAACCAACATGGGCTCATTCAAGGCAGGTCCTGTCAGACCAACCTGGTGGCCTTCTATGACCAGGTCACAAAATCCTTGGATGCAGGAGTTGCAGTGGAAATAGTCTTTCTGGACTTTAGGAAGGCCTTCGTCTCTGTCTCTCACACCATTTTCATTAAGAAATTAGGCAACTGTGGCTTCGATGCCTACACGGTCAGATGGGTCTCAAATTGGCTGGAGGGCCGCACCCAGAGAGTGGTGGTGGATCGGTCTTTTTCATCCTGGAGGGTTGCGGGCAGTGGGGTCCCCCAGGGAGCGGTCCTTGGGCCTGCACTGATCAATATCTTCATCAGTGACTTGGATGAGGGGGTGAAAAGCACCTTGTTCAAATTTGCGGATGACACTAAGATGTGGGGAGAAGTGGGCACGCTGGAGGAGAGGGACAGGCTGCAACTAGATCTAGACAGGTTACAGGGGTGGGCGGATGAGAACAGGATGGGATTCAATACTGACAAGTGCAAAGTACTGCAGCTAGGGAGGAAGAACCAGCAGCATACCTACAGGCTGGGGAACTCCCTTCTAGTCAGCACAGAGGCAGAAAAGGATCTTGGTGTCATTATTGATTCCAAAATGAACATGGGCCACCAATGTGAGGATGCAGTCAGGAAGGCTAACTGCACCTTGTCATGCATCAACAGATGCATCTCGAGCAGGTCCAATGAAGTGATCCTCCCCCTCTATGCGACACTGGTCAGGCCACAGTTGGAGTACTGCATCCAGTTCTGGGCACTGCACTTCAGGAGGGATGTGAACAGCATCAAGGGTCCAGAGGGGGGTCACTCACATGACCAGGGGCAGCAAGGCAGGCCCTGTGAGCAGAGGCTATGGGACCTGAACCTGTTCAGCCTCCACAAGAGAATGCTGAGAGGGGATCTGGTGGCTGTCTACAAACTGACCAAGGGGAACTATGGGGCTATGGGGGAGTCCTTATTCCCCCGAGCACTACCAGGAGTAATGAGGAACTATGGCCATAAGTTGACCGAGAGTAGATTCAGGCTAGATATCAGGAGGTAGTACCTTACACTCAGGGCGGCTAGGATATGGAACCAACTTCCAAGGGAAGTGGTACTCGCTTCTACCCTGGGGGTCTTCAAAAAGAGGCTAGACAATCACCTAGCCAGGGTCATTTGACCCCAGCGTTCTTTCTTGCCCATGGCAGGGGGTCAAACTTGATGATCTGCTCAGGTCCCTTCCAACCCTACCTACTATGAAACTATGAAACCATGGCTTCAGGAAGTTTTCCTCAGACAAATTGGAAAGTAGTGATGCTACACATTAGTATGCACAGGTGTGCTAATGTCCATTCTGAGTGTGTTCAAGTACATATTTACTTCCATTAGGGAACTTGCCCATTGCCAGAAGTCAGTACAGATGAATCAGTTCTTAAATCAGGTTAACTGAGTAGAGGCAAAATAGCAGCAGACACACATTTGGCACTTGCTCACCTGCACCCATGATGATATGCAATAAGAGAAATTCAGCAATTAGCAGTTTTCTTTCTGTGGATGGATCTATGCTAACTGGAGGGAGGATACAGGCCTGGAGACAGAGGCTTCACTGACTCTTGTCAGGGACAGCCTGGGGGGTGGGGCTGGCCCAACACTATGACAGAGAAGACAAACTCTGGCTGAGGCTAGATCACCACTTCGTGGGGAGGGGGGAGGGAAGTGAGTGGGTTGTCACAATGCTCCGTAGGATGATAATGGAATGCGACCTACTGCGATTCGTGATGGGATCTTGTACACATGTTCTTTATGGCGTTCTAATCTACAGCACTGAAATCTGATACTACATCCATCCATGGTTATCTTAGAGTAGGATCCACCATTTTTACAGTGCTCTGTGTATCCTGATTAGCTGTTCAATTATAGCGGTGGAGCACTTTGTGCATGCTACCATGCAATAAGTGTAACCTGAATACATTCAGGCATTCAGTACATTGAAAAATCTAACAGAGTAAATTGTTTGCAATCTGCAGTTCTGCATGGGACCAGTGCAACATCTGAAACTGAGCTTCATTCTGAGCTTCTGGGGAAGCAGAGAATTGAATCCACATATGTATGGAGCCTAAAGGGAATATCAGCTCAACCTTCCTTCTTTTTTGGCTTCCTTTAGTCTGCAAGAGACTGGATATTGCAGCCTATGACGTAGATGGTTTGCAGTGTCTCATGTGATTGAATAGTCCAGTCTAAGATTTGCATGATCTGTGGCAGTGGTTGCAAGTTTATGTGTAACAGTTGGTTGGCTTGGGAGTTGTTTGCTTCCTATGGACACTTTTCTCTTCAAGCTGTTGGACCCAATTCCTGTCATGGGTTTGATCCTTTGGTGGAGATGATGATACCACTTGTTCCGATTGCTTGCCAAGATTTCCCATTGGTCAGGATCAATTCCAAATGACTCCACAACTCACTTGCATGTGTCTTTGTAGTGAAACTTGGGACATCCTGTTGTTCTTGTTCCCTCCGATAGTTCCCCATATAGCATGTCCTTGGGTATAAGTCCATCTTCCATTCTGCTCAGATGGCCTAGACAGTGAAGTCTTCTCTGTTTGAGTAGGGCTGTCACACTTGGTAAACTTGCCCTTTGAAGAACTTCTGCATCGGTGACTGTATCTTGCCATTTGATATTGAGTATGTAGCACAAACAGTGCTGGTGGAAGCTATTTAACCTTTTCTCTGGATGTGCATAAGTTGTTCATCATTTGCCACCATACATGAGAGTGCTGAGCACACAAGCTTAGTACACTAGCATTTTGGTCTTGATGGTAAGCCTTGAGTTGTTCCATGCTCTTTTAGTTAGTCTGGTGAAGGTGGTCGCAGCCATTCCAATGAGAACATTAAGTTTATCATCCAGCGAGAGGTTGGTGGTCAATGTGGAGCCTGGGTAGTTTAACTTTTGGACTACTACTAGCTGGTTCTCATTCAGGGTGAAGAAAACTGGGCTCTCAAACCTTTCCTTATTAATTACAGAGCAGGCAAAAAGAGACATTAGCCAAAGTACAGACCTGGCCCCGGATCACATACATATTCCACAGTGACAAGATCTATTAGATTTAGGAAACCCTATTACATGCAACATCTAAAACTGAGCTGGCCAAATCATAAATTTTAGAAAGCAATGGTGTTGTAAAAGGAGGTTTTTCAAAGGGGGTTTTACATTTAATTCACAGAAAGTCCCTTTGAAAATCTCAGGCTTCTGATTTGTCTAAATTGGGATGCTCAGGAATTTTAAATTAATTCACTTGGAAATTAATTAAGATAAATCAAAGTAAGGTAACTTCAACTCTGAATCAACACACCCAGTAAAAAGGGTTTAATTCAGTTTAGCAAATTCACTTTAAATTTATATTTTTAATTCATTTTATTAACTTGCCTGACTGTCCCTGTGTAGACAAGCTTTTAATGTAGACCAGACTTTTTAAAGCCTCTAGTGTTAATTGGTTCTGCCACCCCTGGGAATTCTCATGGGAGCTGTTGTCATGGTTCGTTAGATGACACTCTTATCTGATCTCTTCTCAGGAGACTTGTGTTGACAATAAGTTAAGTTTATGGAAAGTATTTCAAAATATTTTCAGGCCACTCTCAAAAACATATGACACTTCCAATAGAGAAACAAACCTTGTGTTACCAGAAGTGAAGAAAGCTCTATCTTTTTACTCAGTCCAATACATGGCAACTCCTGATTGAGGCCTTTAGGTGCTACTGTCTTAATAAATACCAATCATAAGCCATGAGTTACCATCTAATCATCGGTCTACTCCCAATATCCCAATACTCCCAATGGTCTGGATACTAGAATAGGGCTTCAGTACCTGGGTTCCACTCTCTTGTGCCACAGCATTCATGCATGATTTTAGGTAAGTGACTTAGATCCTCTGTGTTTTGGCCCACCTTCCAAAGTATAGATATAATAGTATTCACAGGGATTTTGTGATGATAAATATATTAAAACTTATGAGGTACTCTCATACCTGGGTAATGAAAGCTAATAAATACTTCAGGTAAACAGATTTATTGAACTTCAAAGAGAAATTGGGACTTTTTAAAGCTTGCTGTAGCCTATGTAATATTTTAAACCCAAAGCTTTGAAGAATGATCTTCCATTTACCAACTCAGCCAGGACTTGCTCAAATGGTCTGAGGTTTTCTCTGAGTTTTTGGTCCAGTGAATCAATACACCCCCAAAAGCAAATTTCTGTGTAGATAAGAGAGTACAGAAAACCCCCAGGAGGTGTGCTTGTTTCTGTGTACTGGGGAGAAAGGGAGTTGTGCTTGTTTAAGTATTCTTGGCCCACCTGTAAAATGGAGAGGGAATGAAAAACAAGGAAATAATGCAGTACAAGCTATTTATTCTCATTTGTTTTCTAAGCAACATGAAAACTTCATCACTAAGCACAGTATAGACTTCTATACTCACTTACAGTTTAATTTGCTGCCTGTAAAAATATGGAAAAATCGAGAAGGTCACACAATTTTCTACCACCTCAACTCACAGGAAACAAATCTGAGCTTTCCATTTAGGAGTCTGGTAATGAACTTAAAGACACAGCACAACACAAGTGCTGTTGCCACTCGTTTGCTCATGTGATGGGTGTAAATAATTAATAATACCCTTGAATGACTGTCATGCCTAACTGTAGGAATGCTTTTTAATTATATTACTTTTCTTTCAAGCTTCATTATTTTGGGGAGGTGGTTAGCGAGGAAAAGATAATACACAAAACCTAGGCAGATGAACAAACACCCATGCTCACTTGTTCTATCGCTACTGGCAAATTAGATTACCAGAAGGCAGGCAGAGTTTCCAAAGCAATTCATTCAAATCCAGAATTCCAGCTCTTAAAATATGACTTCTCTGTATCATTTTACTGTAACCCAACCATGCTTATCATGGTGCTCTCTTGCCCTCTTGCAGTGGCTGAGAATGGAAAATGATGAATTTTCTATAGCCCAGGCTATGAGGTACCTGACATATTATTAAAGCAGTAGACTGGTCTGTTTGCTACAGGTCCATGAAACAAAGCAATATACTGCTTCTTGGAGAACTAATTCTGCTACTGGCCTGCTATGTGACCTTGTTCTTTTCTATAAATCTTTCCTATAAAATGGGAACATTACACAAATGAAAAGTGCAGCCTAAGAGCTTTGCAATACTGTTATTTTTATTATGTTTCAGTATTATTGCTGTTATTTTACTATGCTGAAAAAGGCAGGGAAAGATATCCTAAAAAAGAACTTCCAACCATACACATACACATGGTTCAGTTACCTGCGCTGGTCCCACTATTCTGTAATTAGGTGAAAGAGTATTTGTCAACTGGTGCTTCTCACAATCCTTAATCTTCATTTCTAGTAAGATTTAAGAAATATTGAACTGTTATGGTCTATATAGTGAACTGTAGCCCTTTCAGCTAAAGCAAGATACTCTTGTGAAGCTGGCTTCAGATGTTACATAATTAGGTAGTGACTGACAAGCTTTGACATTATTAAAACAATCTAGTCATGTTGCTTAGTGACTAAAGACAACATTGCAGAGAAAATAATTCTGTGAAACGAGAAGCAATTATCATTTTTGGTTATCTTGCTTAAGCAGCTTCATAAAAATATTTAAAAAATTATTAGGGATTGCAGATTATCTGAAATAATGGGAAAAATCTTAAAAATGCTATTAAGAACAGCCTGTAACAATTAATAGTTCTGGTGTACTGTGTCCAACACACCTAATGATTTTTCACAAAATTAATAACATTAAGTTTATTATTTTATAACAAGTGAGGTGGATCTGTACTACATACAGTTACTGTCTGTTTTTACAATTTTAAGTCTTCCTTACTGAAATAAATGTTTTGCACAAGTGATAGCAGGGCTTTTCATACTTGTAAGTTGTGATGCCTGAAAAATGAGACATTTGGCATCATTCAATGATCTTAGTTTCTTTTGTCTAAGATGAATACAGTGACCTGAAATGTCCTTGGCACTGCAGACATAAGGCACCAAAGCAAGGGGAAAAATGCACAAATGAAAATTTTCAAAAGTGCTTTATATCTTGGTCTATTGGAGTTTTACCACTTGCTTCAGAAGAATAGAATTAAGTGAGGACTAAGCAGTTGTGAAAATCCTACCTCAGAAATCTTAACTTACTAGAACTCAAATTCCTTTTCCTGTAGTCAAAGATATTCTTGTAATGCTACTGAGCTGTTCAGAGCAGCAAGGTGAACACCCAAAGATAATGTACCTTTCTTGAATACTGAATAGATCATGGCACACAACTAATGGAAAGGTGGAATGGAAACCAATGAATCTGCTACTAGAAGACTCCAACCAACCAGTGCCCTCATGCTAAGAATTGTTTAAGCAGCACACAAAGGTTCTACTCTTTCACTTTCTACCTCCTTTTAAGACACCTTATTTCCTGGGTTTCATACTGGACCAAGATTTTTGTAATTATTAAATCAATTAAACCCCTAACAGCCAAGAGATGAGGCAAACTTACTAGCAAAGCTCAGTGAGGCTCCCTCAATTGTATCCTTAAAGAAGGGTGTGATTTGTGAGCCTAAAGACTGGACATAAGATATGGTTTTTCAATCATTTGGATCCTTCATACTGACAGAGAATGTTTTTGGCCCTGACCCTAAAATACTCGTGCACATGCTCAACCTCACTAATACGAGTACACCCAACATGCATGGAAAGGTTTCAGGACTGAGGCCATTACCCAATCTAAGTCATCCATACTGAAAAGTAAACATATACCAGGCACAATTTGTGAAAACTAAAACATCTTTATTTACTAAGAAACAGAAAAAAATATAGCAAAAACTTTTCATGGAAGTTTTTCCAACTTGCGTCAAAAAAAGGCATTTTTTTACCAGTTCTACCAAGCTCACCCATCTTACCTAGCATTTTCTGTTTATCAATCTCAAAGCACTTCCAAGAGAAAGCAAGCTTCATTGTTCCCATTTTAGAGATGTGCAAACAAAGGAATGGAAAAATGAAGTTACCGATTCAATATAAAAAAAGCAAGCCTGGGGCACAACTCACAATAGAACTTAAGCCTCCCAATGCACACTGCAGTGTGCAAATATATATTAGACAATGCTGCTTGTCTATGGCACAAAAGCCAGTGCTACCATATCAAAGTAGGCTAAGCAAGGCATAGATTCCTAGAGGAAGGGGAAAGGTAGTATATCCTGCTTAAATTTACAGCAACCAGTGTTTGCACAGCTTTTCAGTCCATATCAATGTTGTATACTATACTTTTATCACTGCTTTATAAATTCCTTGTTTAAGCTGATTTTTATTGTAGTTTTTTAAGGGATTTATTTTTTTTTGTAGACCACTACAGTGTCAGTAGAAACCATGCAGTTTCCTTTGATGTGGACTGGTGGTTGAAGTGTAAAAACCCCTGCTTTCTAATTAACTTCAATCCCCTCATTAAAGCAAATTGCAATCCAGGAGCAAAACCAAAAATAAATAAATAAAAGAGAGAGAGAGAGAGAGAGAAAGAGAAGGAGAGGGGGAGCGAGGGAGAGAGATGGAAGGTTCACAGGGACAATTCTTTCCACAATGATCCATAAAATATTTACAAGTTGCCCACACATCTCTAAATACAATATAATCACAAACAAATTTGTATTGCTGCACATTTCCCATTTCACACTTGGCCTGGAGCTCTTTTCTGAACGTATTTTTGGTGAAACAGATTACTTTCAGAAAAATTTTCATAATAAAAATGCAGGAAGAAATTGCATGCTGATCACCATAAATGCTATAAATTATTTATTTCCTGTGTAATGGTTACAGAGGCAGCTGTTACATTTTAAAAGCATCATGCCGACAACATGAAACATTTATTTACGTGGCTGCACACTATAGGGATCTTGATTTAATCGGACTTTATTTCTCTCCTCATTAGAATGAAAACCAGCACTTTGGTAGTCAGCACTTTCCTAGAAGCTGAAGCACATTCAAAGTCACTGAAAGCTAATATTTTTACTATGACAATTAAAAATTTATACCACATGATACATCCATTGGCATGTGGTTCTGACGAAAGAAATATTTAAGTCACAGAGTAAAACGCATCGTCTATAACCCCTGGACAGAATAAAGTATGAAGAGCAAAACAGGTAACAAAGGGAGAGAGAACAGGAAAAAATAGCATGCCACAAGCAGGCCGTGATACCCATCAGTTTGTTGTTCTAAATTTGCCTCTCACAAGAGAGTACAAAATATATATTGTTCACTGTTTTCTATCCACCTATTCCTATTGGCTGAAGCTGAACATGTAGATTATTTGTAGGGAACTAGGTTTTCTGTTTCCAGTAGAAAAATGCTTATTTTCTCTCTCAAATGACAAAAATGCAGATTTTTTTCCGTTAAAGGATAAAAACACAGGAACCCACAGGTTTCTGTTTCCAGGCTGCAAGAGTTCCAGCCTACAATGGGCTGCTTGTGTTGCCCTGTGGGGTCAGGCCAACTCTCACAATTTCAATATTGCACTGTTAGACAGGAGGATGTGACACAATTGCACATATACAAACACACAAATCAATTAGGCGCATACGCACACACACACTACCAGCTCAGGCACATGCACATCCAAACCAGCCTAAGCACATGCATACCTATCACCAATTCAAGCACATACACTATACACCCCAAAAGTTAGACCCAGAGCACTAATTCGTATATCATTCACAAAATGACATTATATATATACACACACACAGTCTCTCACCAGTTCATACACATACAACCCACCTACACATACACACAGGTAAGTTCCTAACTTGGATGGTACAGTGTGTATGTATGTGCCTGGGGTACCTGGTATACTTAGGGGAAAGTTAAGGTGAGAGAGAGAGAGAGTTACAGTGTAAGGAATGAAAGTTGCCAGAATCGGGATTAGAACCAGTAGACTGCAGAGAAGCTATCTGAGGAATTAAGGCTTGGGTTTACTTAAGGTAGACTGGGGCTGGAAACTGAGGCAGACTGGGGAGGTGGGGCAGATAAATAGTGGCAAGGAGGAGACAGCCAGGAAAGAAACTGCGGCAGAAACCTGGTTGCTCAGGGGGAAAGGAAAAGGCAGTGGGGATAAGAACAAAGTGGCAAATAAACAGGGGGTTTGGAGGCAGAGAGGAGCTCAGGACAGGTGTTGGAGGTGGCAGTGAGCCAGAAGCAGGACAGGGAGAAATGAGACAGAAGTTAGAGGGGCGAGGAGCAGAGATTGGAGAAGGGCCAAACCATAGTTAAGCAAAACCCAACTTAGGGGTCCAAATAAGTTTTATTACACAGACAACATACTACACAGCCCCATGGAGTTATTGGTTCTCTCTCTCTCTCACACACACACACACACAAAAGCACGCACAATGACAGCAGGAGAAAGAGACTCAGTGGAAAGGTTGGAGTCCAAGTAGGGAAGAGAAGCAGAGTCCAAGGCCTTGGTTGAAGAGGGGGTGGGGGGTGATAGCTACCTATCCAGGCTGGAAAGGGGTCTTCGCCCAGTAGGTGTCGTCCAGAGGGAGGCCGGCAGGGCCTGTGGGTGGATAGGTGGTGTGGCATGGTGCTGGTCCAGATGGAGAGGGTATCTCACCAAGTCTGTCTTCACTGCCCCTTTTTATAGGGGCAGACCTTGTGTGACCATAGTGACAGGAGGCATGCTCAGGCAAGGATCAGCCCCTGGTATACTGAGCATGTGTGCTCCATGCAGGGATGTGCAGTTTCGGGTGTCTGTAATGGTGGGGTACAATAGTAGAGATGCTGGTTCTGCAGGGTCTTTTGTCTTTCAAATGCTGGGTTCTTGTCTCTGTTCCTGGGTGAGGTCCCTGGTTCCTGGATGAATCAATGGGAGGTGATGGCCTAGTCTTTACAAGCCATTCAGTAGAGGCCTGCTACCATTGTATTTTAATCATTCCCAATCACTCTCATTCATCCGGAAACCGATTTATACGGGAGGGGTACATGAATTATATAGTTGCAACACAGGGCATGCCTGGGCACAGGACACAAAATGGAGGCTTGACATAAACTTGATATGAATTACACTAACTTACATATATAGGCCTAAAACAGTAATCACACAATATAAAAGCAGTACAAGCATAATAATTATCTCTGATAAAACAGTGGGTATCAATATTAAAATAGCAGGGAACTTATTTGCAAAGAGGGGAGAGAAAAATAAAACTTACTACCTAAAATAAAATGTTAAAGTTTATCCTACATCTTAGCTTACCGATACTTATCTATAAGGAATAGAGAGGGAGAGAAAAGGTCACAAATGGTTGGGGAAGGGGAGGGAATGCATTTTAAAATAAATAAAAAAAGAAAAACTGGAGGTTTTGCTACACTTGGGGCTGGGGGAATGGGACATGCAGCAGGCTAGACCAGCTCCAGGTAGGAGCCACCTCCATGGCCCAACAAGTGGGGCCTGGCATGCGAGGGAGTGATGAGCCCCCATGGCTGCCAAGGTGAGGTGCAGCAGCCGTGGCACAGCAATCCCTCCCACACTGGGTCCTGCCTTCTGGGCCATGGAGGTGGTTCCTGCGCAGAGCTGCTCTGGCCCTACTGCAGCCCCACATCCCACTGTGCATGCAGAAATCTGGTGGGGGGGCAGATGCCTCCCTACTGCCAATGTACTGTTTGTGTCCCCTTGCCCTCCCACATGTCGCCTGTGCCCACACACCCCTTTCCCATACACTGGAGAGCTGGGGTATGTGGGACAGCAGGTTGGGAGTCAGGGGTGCCAGCAGGGCTAGGGGTGGGGGCTGTGCATTGGGAGTTAGGGGCACCAGAAGGGCCAGGGGGCTGTGAGTCAGAAGTGAGGGGCACTGGAAGGGCTAGGGGGATCATGGCTTAGGAGTGAGGGGACACATCAGGGACAGGGCACTGGGATATCAGGGCTGCTCAGCACCACAAAACAATGAGGGAACATCCATAGCTGGACCTGCATCCTGATAAGCAAAGGGGGCAGGGGGTGGAGGGCTCAAATTTTCCATGATAAAAAAAACAAAATCAAATGCCAAAATATTCTATACAAAATTCTCTATTTAGAATTTATTTTATTATAATGATTGAAACACTGGTAGGCTTCCAAATTGCTTTAAAATTGTGACTAGATGAATAAAACAGTTGATATGTATATTAAATTAAATGAAGCACCACTATGTATATATATGGTGTTTCATTGTAATCATGCACAAATGTGGATATGGGGAGTTTAATCAGAGAATCTGGGATTTTTAAGCAGAGAAAACCAGGATCCCTGGTTACTTGGGAGTCGACCACTGTTGTATATTCGATAGTCAGCAGTTTATTATGTCAGTGTAAAGGGTACTTGAGTTTTTCTGAGTAATCTAAACCTCCCTCTATTTATTTATTTGAGAGACAGAGAGAGAGGGGAGGATATCATGCTGTTGGAAAGTGATGGACTTACAACTCTGCAGACAAAATGCGTCCTTTCGCTTTCTACTGACAGGGCAAGTACTGTAGAGCAAGGACATATTTTCCACGTGTATAGACCTCAGCCCCAGCATGGAGAGTTGGTAAAGACAATTTTGCTTTAAAAACCCTAATCTTAGGCCTTTCTACTGAGACTACCAGGAAGGGAGTCATAAAAACAAAATATGCCAACAAACCTCCTCTTAAAGCACTATCTCTGCTTTCTCAGGAAGAGAAAACTTCCTATCGTCTCCACTGTTGTATATTAGTAATGCCATTAAATTAGATTACTGAATAGTTATATAGGCCTCTAATTGGCCAATACCAGAGGCAAATTTCTTTGTACATAATTAATCACTGAGCTTACCTTCACATATTCATAATGTTTCAAGCAATCTATAGCACTGACATAGCCTCCTTAAGTAAGGCAACTGCATGCCTCACAATTTTTTGTATTTATTCTTACAACACCCCTTAAACATAAACAATTATTTGCAATTTATAGATGCTGAATTGTGGTGTGGAATGAGTGACTGATCCATAAACAGAGGAAGCAAAGAAACCAACCTTTGTGTCACAGCTGCAGGCTAAAGGCCTAACCACTTGAGATTATTACTTTTGGAGGTCCTACCATAAAAATGTAGAATATTCATCAAAAGACATTAAAACTACGAAGACAAAATGAGACTATGTGGACAAAACCTGTGCTCAGGAATAGCAGTCTGTAACTAGACCTACATCATTTTACTTCACTGAAATTATTCTGCATTTACACTAGCATAGCAGAATATAGAATTTGCCTACATTATTTTGATACCAGTGGTGAGCAAAAACTTATAGAGCAACTGTCATTTCTGAGGAGCCACTGGAGTTATTCAAAACCTTCTGTTCAGAAATACATCTCTTGCATATTGCATAGTGCAATGAACACATCCAAAAGAAAAACATAATATTAAGCTACATCTGCACTAGCTTTTTTCTTCCTAATGCATTCAGTGATTACCAACCCCGATGGCACTCCAGCTGTAGCAATACAAGGTTACACAGGGTCAGGGTGCTTTCAGAGCTTTTAAGTACCATGCTTTTTAATCTGCAACTCCTGCCTGCTGAGGGCTGTCTTCATCAGACTTCCATCCTTGATATATCCAGGGAATGACACAAGCAGTAACTATGTTTGGGCACATTCAAGTAAGAAATGGCAGCCTGTACCCCACCCACAAAACTGCGTATACGTTGCACTAATGCGAGGCACTTATACTGTTTCATATCTAAGTCCACGGTAGCCTACAGGATTAGGGGAAGAAGTAGCCTTTTCAGCCCCTTATATGACCAAAGACTGCTTTTGTCTTCAGCTTAACTGTTTTCTATAACACACAGGGATGGTATATCATATGATTATTTACTACCTGCCAAGAATAACTACAGGACAATGTACTGAAGCAACCTTTTGTTCCGTCCCCAAACATGCCTGCACCCTCCCAAAGCAATAGCCTTTACATGGGGTACACAAGGCAAAACTACCCTTAAGGCAGCTTTACAGCTCCTTCCCTAGTCTCAGCTTACAGTCACTAATTCCCCATATCCCACCTGGCTAGTATCCACTTGGATCATCCTCCCCACCTGGCAGCTATAATTAAAATCTCGTTCTTCCAGCATAGCAAATGAACTACACCAGAGATCCTGGCTTTTCCTGCCACTGGAGTCTTGGCTCCTCCTTGAGGTAGACAAGCTGTCACAAAACTTCTCTCTGGGAAGAAAGAGACCAGAGCTCTCTACCCTCCCCATCTCTATTTCACTTGTGAAAAATCTGACCATTTTAAGGTGCACTATTTTCTACAAGGTTCATATATACATTTTAAGAGATGGATATGAACATCTTCATTAACGTGACTCTGGGCTTTCTCCTGCTTAATTAATTGCCATTTCTCTTAATATAATTTATACTCAATTGGCTGTTTTCATACAGGTCAGCAAAATTCTCTAAGACATGGCAACCTGGAAAGAGATCATGCTTCTGTCCTCTATTGCTGCCAAAAGCATTCAGCTGAATTTTTATTTACTATGTGCAAAATAAACATTTTAGCACATTTCCAGCCCAAAGAGCAAACTCATGATTTAGAGTTCATATTAATTTATTATAATCAATGACATTGCAAGCTGCCAGAAAAGAGTGGGGGATATTTTCTAAATTATTTTTTACCATGACTGATGTTAGTATTGCAAATTAATCTAATCACTTTTTAATTTATCTTCTATTTATCAAGCATATTCAAGCAGAGTAAACTCTTAATAAATAGCAACGCTGATCTCAACTGCCACTAGGAGTGGAACTATGCTTGCACTAAGATTGCTAAAAAGCTCACTACGAATTCAGATGCATCAGGTGCCTGGCTGGCCTGAACTGGTTGGCAGTTCACAACATTGGGGAAATGGAAGTGTTAAAATTATTCTTAGAACTGTTCAGAGGAGTGAAGGCCAACATACTAGAGATGGTGGTAGACGCATGGATAAAAATGTCAACTGTTAATTGCATTCTGCATTCAGGAAAACAGTCACACTTGTACTTTAATATATGTTCATGTCCCATTGACTTCAATGGGGCTTCAGCACACTAATCCCAATATAGGCAAACTCACCCATACTAGAGTAAATGTATTGGCTTATGTGCCAGCTAATGAAATGATCTGAAGGCTGATGGTACTTCATAAATGCGTATTACGCTAGCTGTGGTTTGGGAAGGTAAGCAACTCACATCTTAAAATCCATGAAAGGTGCATTAATTATTAGAACTAGATGCCGATCTTTGATTTGCACTAATGTGCTGGAATCTGTTATGATTCAGTTTTTTCACAATAATGTAATTGGAATTTAAAATGATTTTGCCACTGCACTTAGCAGCATTAGGTTGCATGTTATTACAGAGTACACTTCTTACTGACAGGCTGAAGAAGTCTGCACAGAATTGAGTCAATTATTAAAACAAGACTGTAACAACCCTACAGCCACTACAGAGGAACAGAAATTTTAAGGCTACAGTGATCAAGTAAATTTCTTCTGGTCTGAATGGGCTTTCAGCAGAGCATCTTCA
The DNA here is from genome assembly GCF_052110815.1 of Crocodylus siamensis. Lineage (NCBI taxonomy): Eukaryota > Metazoa > Chordata > Crocodylia > Crocodylidae > Crocodylus > Crocodylus siamensis. Next base: position 30,507,175 of record NC_143404.1, on the reverse strand, counting down.
ACTGCTGTTTTAAAATCTGTTCTATGTGAAGGGACAGATGGCACCAGGATCAGCTAACAAATGAGGTAGTTCTTTTACTTGCAGGTTGCCAATTTGATTCCCATCATATCAGTCACAAGCAATTCGCCTGCCTGATGAAATGGGTTTGAGAGTAGGTGGCATACATTCATGGACCAACAGTTATTAAGTGACAATGTTCATATGCCACGGCCAGGTACAGACATTACACGTTTACCAGTATGAGTGATTGGAAACCTTTCTATACTTGTAACAGAACAGGCGTTTGGCACACACTGACTAGTTTAACGTAGTGAAACCCAGTCTAAGGTTTGCACCCTCTCCCCCACCAAAGGGTGACTGTGTGTTCTGTTCACTACCTATCTAAACTACACCACTTACAGAAAAACTGTGCAACTTAAATTGATTCCAGCTCAGGCTTTATGAATGTTTGTACCTAGCTACGTCATCCAAGAAACTGATGAGAAAGGAAATAGAGACTCTCCTTGCACCAAGAGGCAGTTGCTCCTGGAAACACAGGAGATATATGAACTGAAGACCACGAGCTGAACATGAGCAAATACTGTGCTCTTGTTGCAAGGAAAGCCAACAGCACCCTAAGTTTTAGTACTAGGAGTGTCACTTGCAAATCAAGGGAAATGAGTCTTTCAGTATATTCAGCACTGGTAAGGCCTCACCTGGCCAGTTTTGGGTCCCACATTTCAATCAGGATGTGGACAGCTTGGAAATAATCCAGTGCAGACAAAAAATGATTCAGGGCATTAGAGGCAAGTCCTATGAGGAATGGCTGAAAGAATTGGCACTATTTGGTTTAAAGAGAAGATGGAAGGGGGATTCGATAACAGTCTTCAAATGTCTGAAGGGTGATAACAGGGAGGATGGAGATGAGCTTTTCTCTGTGACTGTAGCAGAGAGGACTAGGAACAATGGCCTCAAGCATCAGAAGAGGAAAAAAGGTTGGAGATAAGGAGGAACTTTCTGACTGTGAAGATGGTCAGGCGTTGGAACTGTCTACCTAGAGAAACTGTAGCATCTCCATCCGTGGAAGTTCTCACGAGCAGATTATTCCAGCCAAGTGTCTGTCCAGCTTAGTCAGGGATGTTCCTGTCTTGAGCAGGGGGCTGGGACCAGATGACTTCATGAAGTTTTTTCCAGCCCTACTTTCCTATGAAATATATATATGGTAAAATCCAGAGGCAAATTTGTAAAAGTTTTATCAGAATGAAACCAAGGTAGAAAAACTCAGGATTTGGCTTTAAAATAGAATCTGAATTTTTGGTGGTTTCCCATGACTCTTTCCTCACAATGCTTAAAGTGCTAGTTAAGTTTGATTTGTAACTGGCTGTTAATTAATTTCTGGAATCAAAATATTTAAACCCAGAGTCTGGTGAAACCAGTTCCTGAAAGTGTGTTTTCCCTCTCCCAGCTATAGGGGAAAAAAGTTGTATTCTGAATGTAGGCTGTAGCTTTATGCAAGGTTTTTTAGTCAAATGCAAATGCAATTTAAAATGAATGAGATGTTCAAGTTTGCAAATTTGGAATTTTAGACCTGCAAGCTTCACCCTAAAAGAAACTGAAAGCATATGCCATCGATATGTGAAAAGCTCTTGCTTGCTTCATCTCCTTCTGTCTAATTGTGATGCTTCCATTTGCATAATTAGATAACTCCATTTGGTGCAGTGCAGAGATTCACTAACATGCAATGAGAGTAAATCATGGCCCTGGATTACTTCCTGCACATTTAATTAGAAAGGACCATGCATTGAATTATGGCAGGATTCAGGGAATGGTATTTTCAGTCAATTTGATAAACTAAATTAATTATTTGTGGTGGGGGGTTTAAAAGAAGGACATGTCTATTCATCCTCAGTGAAACAACTTATGGTACTCAACCTATGTTTATAAACATTTGTTCAATACCAGAATTATGATGGTCATGAAATATGTATTCTGGGTCTTGAGAAAGTCCATGAATTAATAGGATTTCCAAGACCTCTAGAAGCTGGTGCCCAATTCTCAGCTAATTCATCCATGCACTGGAGGCAGGAAAGGGGGAAGGAAGAAGCAGATTGGTAGCACCTTTAAGCTTTCTGTATTCTGAAGTGCCCACTGCTTTGCTACACTTTCAGTGCAAGTTGAGAGCAGCGCTGGGGCTCCTGTAACTATACTCTGTTTAAGAAAGCTCCCTGAGGTCTCTCTGCCAGGGTTGTGAGCAAAGCCAGCCTAGAACATTAAAGACATGGATCACAGAGAATTAATAAACAGGACATTTTAAAACCAGAATGTTTCCATACCTCTTTATGCAACAGGGGAGTTATAAACAAGGATCATGCTGAATGTGGACAGCGTAGGCTATATAGGTAACTTCATGTGTATAGTGTAGGCCTATAATAATATCTTAATTCTATCCACTCTAAATTTATTCCTTTCTGTCCTAATGTCTGTCTTCTTCATCCTCCTCTCATTCTCTCCCCAAAGTTTATTTTCCCCCTCATTTCTCCACGTAACGCTACCTGCCTATGGTCCTTAGACGTCTCAAACACAGAATATTAACAACCAAGTCCTCTGCTCGGCCGTCTTGTGATAGTCAAAATTCCCCTTCAGTTGGCTTTGTCAGCCATTCACCCTATCCCTTCCCACTGACTTCATTCTCTCTTTCTTCCCTTCAAAAACTACTCAGAGTGTCTACCAAGGAGTTCTCTCTCTTCTGCTCTGAGCCAGCAGGGGGTAATATCCCCATGGCCTCTCCCTGCCCACTGCCTCCAGTTCTCCATCTTAAAAAGAAGCCTTTTTATGGGAGAAGCCTTCATTCTGATCCAAAGCTTTCTGCTATGTCCAGCTCTCTAGCTTAGGAGAAGGTACCCTACTTCTCTTCTACCCGTAACGTTCTCTAGATTTCCAGTTCTTGCTTCTCAGCATACGGAGACTCAGCAGGTCAGTTCCTTTGCTGCTTTCTTTCACTTCAGCCTTCTCCAACTCAGGGTAGTCCATAGTCAAGATCTGCTGCTGTTCTCAACTTTTCCAGGCAACTTTTTCATCTTTCCCATAAAGTCCCAGATATCTGCTCCCTTTGGGGAACTCCTGTTTTTGTTGTGTACCTACTAGTCTCAGATGACAGAAATAGGCAGACAGCTCTGAAGTCCCTGCCTCTCTGACTCCTCTTCCTACCCCTGTCCTATACTCTTTGGAGTATTGATTACTAGGCTGTTACACCACTTCACTTCCCTAGCAATGCCTCAAAATTCCTGGCCCACAAGCATGTGTGTAAAGCATTGCAGTTTGGAGACTTTACCCCTCACTCTGCTCAAACACTTCGAACAGAAAAGAGCACCAAGAATGACTAAGATTGTGTAGGAGCTGCTATTTCCTGCCTGTTATGCAGAGCATTTTAGTACTCTCTACATCATACTCAGAACGGTGAAAAGTGAGAGATGGAGAATAGGATCAATTTACAAGAGCTGATTTAAGTTTAAAGGAGAATTCAGACCTACCTCATGTTCACAACATGTTGTAGGGCAGGCAAGAAAGGCTCCCTATGGCTTTTGAGATCTCAAGATCTGAAAGATGCAGTGTCAAAACAGAAGAGCTGTTTTAGAAACACATATTTTAGGAAACATTGTTTCCAGTGAGAACAATCAGACATCAGGAAAGTCCATCCAGAAGTCTGAAGGTCTAAAGTTGATCTAAAGTTATCTAAACCCCCATGTCCAAAAGTTAGGCAGAGCATGACTTTCAGATCCAGTTCTTTATCACAAATGCCCAATCCTCCCTCATTTAAGTCTGGCCAGGAATATCAGGAGATCCATATGTGTTGTTTCATCACTTCCATTCTACTGGTTAGACTGTAGAACACAGTGAGAATGAAAGCGAAAGTATGCTGCTAAATACACTTTTTTGAACTTAAAAGCATATGTTATTCTTTGATAATTTTGAAACACAATTTGTTTCAGGAACTGCATCTATTCCTTCCAGCACTTCAGAAATTACACTATTCAAAAAATTCAAACCAGCAGCACAGACCAGAACACTGTGCAGCTCATTTCTGCTATGATTTGATTCCTGTGTGCTGTATATCTAAATGGAACCCTCCCTGCTGCAAAGTTGGTACCTGTTTTGAGTTCAGATGTAGCCTGCTGCATCAAAGGGGTGCATAAAGTTTTCTCTTGGGAAATTTTCTTTCATTCTTTCTGAGTTTGTTGATATGTTGCTTTATGATAAATTAAGAAAATATTTGGTTACTGTTTATCTGTTAACAGAAAAAAAAACCAAACCCTAATCGCCCCAGCTCTTAATGGATGTTGGAACTGAAGCTGCACTTCAGGAACCTATAGGAATTTACTATCACAAGTTCAAAACAACCAAGAACATATCAATAAAGGTTGAGATTCACACGGTGTGTGGCTGTGCAAGGGTTAGCATGCCAGAAGGAGATACCCCATCCCTCTACGTGCAGTGCATTTTAGAGGGTTACCATATTTCCACATCCAAGTAAGACAACACCTGTGGTGTGGAGGTAGGGGGAATATGATGGAGGGGGCAGTGACATGCGGTGCCCTGCCCCTGCCCATTCTGTTGCCCCTCACTGACAAGCCACCCCCCAGCCCTGCTAGTGCCCCTCACTCCCAAACAGCAGTACCCTGCCCTCCACCCTTTGCTGGTGCCCGTTGCTGGTGACTCACAGCCCCCTGGCACTGCCAGTGCCCTGGGCACCCGGCCCACAGCCCCCTGCCTTGTCCCCCCAGCCCTGCTGGTGCCCCTCACTCCTGACCATAGACCCCTGCCCCGCAGCCCTGCTGCCCAAGCAGCTCCCACATTGTGCAGGTGCCTGCCCTCTCTTACACATGTATACACACACTCTCTCTCTCTCCCTCCAGAGCCTGCAGAGGGAGCATGTGTCCCCCAACAGCCAATCCCCAAGCAGCCAGCCCAGGAGAGCAAAGGAACAGCAAAAAACCTGGACATTTAGCTCTTATTTTAAAAACCCGCCCAGACACAGCACAGGGGTCCAAAAAAGAGGACATGTCTGGGAAAACCCAGACGTATGGTAACCCTAATTCAGAGGTGACTGGTGCCTCCTGAGTCTGGGCGGGCACAATTTGTAGGTGGGCCCAGGGGCGGGCCAAAAGCCCCATATCCACTCCTATACTTCTGTGCCATGGCTTAGTGCCCCGCCTCTCAACATGCTGCCAGCCCACACAGCAAAAAACTGCCCTGTGCTGAGTCAGGGGCCAATCTCAGGGGGGACATGTGCCCCCCATTCCTCCTGTACCAGTCACCTGTGCCCTAATTTTACATACATCAATGACGATTTTCTTCCCCTTAGAAGTAATATGTCAGCTTCATGCAATGTTTTAACTTGTATGATATTGAACTTCAGGAAGCAAATGAAGTCTTGGATTATTCTTAGTTGGAATGATTCATGCAAACAGATGTTACAGATGATAGTAACCATTTATAAAAAAAAAAGAAAAAAATTAATACCAATACATTCCTACAGACAGAATTAGCAATAACATCAGAAACGGCACCATTTTGAGACTCACACCAACAGGAATCCTCCTTAGAGCAAAGTGGTCTTTTTCACTTCCTATGATTTTTAAGTATCCCAGAAACGTTCATTCAGAATGAAGATGACCTACGATCTGCCTCTGAGGAATTCAGTGTTTCAAAAGTTGGGAGCAAGCAGACATCACTGTTGGGCCACAAGAATAATATTTATGGAAGCACAAGTTGCAAGACAACAGATGTACCAACACAATATCATGCTTTAAGTGCCCCAAAATATTTCTGCAACCAAAGTTGGTCCTGGTTTGTACTGCCTTAAATGGGAGGATGTCTGCTTCTTGTGCACCATGAGAATTCCCCTCCAGGGGAATTCCTGGGACACACTTGCAGATGCATGTTATCAGGCTCCTATCCCTTCATTCCCCGCAACTCAGGGCACACTTTTCCAGCAAGGAAACAAGTGCTGTGAGAAGCTCCCATGAAGGGAATGCCCATGGCATATCTCACTGCTGCTCCCCAACTGATGAGGATTCCCCCATTTGTAGACACATGCCCCAAGTACAGGCACAGCACCCAGGGGCTGTTGTCAGGCAGGATCCGGCCTCTGAAGCCTTGGAAGTGGCTGGAGCCTGACAAGGGCACCAGCAACATCTGTAGACACCAATGCAGAGGATCAGCTGTGCCAGGACACACCCCCTCTAAAGACATTGTCTATTTATAGACACTGTGACTGTTTGTCATAGACCAAACCAAATGGGAGACACAAACATGAAAGCAGGAAAATAAACTGGGCTTCAAATGTAGCAGCTCAACTTTGGTTTAAAATGAATTAAATGAAAAGGGGGACCAATCTCAGCCAACACTGCCTCTTTTGAATTAACAATGCAGTTGGACAAAAAGGAACAGAAACATCTGCAACCACAACTAAAACAAACAGCTGAGATGTACATTCATTCCAAGTAGCACTGGAAAGCAAAATGGGTGCAAAGCTAAAACTCTTATTCAAGTAAATTAATTTTTCAGGCAAACAAGTAGATCAAAATCTATGTAAGGCAGGAAAATAACTGCTACAGAAAATAAAAAGAAAGAGGACCAAAAAGAGTTCTTTATACAAAGGCTAGTGGGGATTTGTGTACTGTACATATGAATAACTGTACCCGTGCTCCACTGGAGTGTGCTGTTTGTTTGCAATATGAATATTGACTGGCTAACGGTTCACCAGAATTGCAGGTGGTGTTCTTAATGATCATCTTTTCATTCATTCATGAAGTGTACAGTGCAGTTAGATCCATAGCAACCTCTGTTCTTGGTATACAAATGCTGTTATGAGCAAATCATTGGCTGAAGTAGCCTGTGTGTGCCAGCAAATCGGCTTCTCCATCCAGAATCTCTGACTCAGAGCAAAATTGCCCCTGAGGCCAGTTATAGTAAAGTGCATGCAATATTAACATAACCTTGAAGCAGAGGAAGCCAGTAACTGCTGTGGTGCCACTGCAAAGTGCAGAGCAAAAGAGGAAAGTTTGTTTTTTGCTTGCTTGGTCAAAGCTGCTGTTAGTTAGCTGGCACATAAGTTAATTAAAATACGGCACAGAAAATGCAAAGTAACAGTCTATTTACTTTGACTGCAATTTTTTTTAAAGGTCTCAATTTTACTTTAAAAAAAAGATCAATGCTGTTTGCCAATGCTGACTTAAGCACTTTAACAACGTATGTTTCACAGCAAACATCCAGGATCTGGTCTGGTCTTCACGTGGTGCAAATACGTTCAATTCAATTAATTCAATGCTGATTTGAACTAGCTAAGGATTTTTGCTCTTAGGACCAAAATTTAGAGATGCTGCTCAGGTATAACAGTGCTTCAAGCCACTGGGGAAGTCAATTCCCCAGTGCAGGGAATAAATTGTCTTCCTTAAGGATTTCTTATCTTCTCATAACACTTGCTAATGGCAATTGCTCTCTCTAGCCTTCATCCAGCAGAGTACTTGAGCATCTCCCTAGTTTTAAGTAACCACATTGATATGGGATTACTTATCCAGTTAAAGTTAGCTGTGTGCTCATTTGCTGGGAAAAATACATATCAAGGTGCTTTTTTGTAATGACATTTATCACTGTTTCTCAGGTTTCACAGAAAGGAGAGAGAGAGAGATCGATCTATATCAGGATTTAGGTTTTTTTCTAAGTTCCTCTCTTTTCCTTGCTTCCCAAGCAATAGAAATAAGCCCTATTCATTCCAAGAGGAGGCCCATCCCATATCACTGAGTGAAATGATGCTGCTAAAATACTGCTCAGTTGATGCATCTACACAAGATGCTTTACTAAGCAGAAGAGCTAATTACTACATAGTAAGCATCATCATCTACATGTGCTGACCCTTACTGTGCAGTACTTTCCTCTACTCAGCAATTAATTTACTACCTGTAAATGCAAGTAGCAAATTAACTGTTATGTAATTACTTTGCAGTATGGCACATGTAGACAGCTGACCAGGAGCAAGTTTGCTCCCGGTCAGCTGGGCAGCAAGTGGTGGGAAATTGCTCCCTGCCCCTGGGAGCTGTCTGCTGCCAGGGTTGGCTCTACAACTTGAACCCAGGCAGATACAATGTCCCCTTGCTCTGGCAGCAGGGAGCTCCCAGACCCCACTCCATGATAGTGGAGCAGAGGCTGGGAGCTTGTTCCCTTGCTCTACCACCTTAGAGCAGGGACTGGGAGCTCCCTGCATGGGAAGAGTTCCCCACCCAGCCTGGAGGTGTCCTGTTTCAGGCAGTCCCCAGATAGCTCTGGGCTGCAGATGCAGAAATCCCTGCATAGCCTGGGTATAGCCAGGAACTGTTCAGGTCAGGGGCAGGTCCCAGCCCTGCAGAATTTTCCCAGCACTGTGCCCCGATTCGGCAATTGAGGTACAGGACTTGGAAAGAGCTGCAGGTGAGAAAGTTCTTGGAAAGAACTACCCAAAATAGGACAGTTCCCAGACATTTCCAGGCTGGGTGGGAAACTCTCTCCATGCAGGGACCTCCCAGCCCCCCCACTCTGCAATGGTGGAGTAGGGGCTGGGAACAAGTTTCTAGCCTCTGCTCTGCTATTGTAGCACAGGTGCTGCGAGCTCCCTGTTGCCAGGGCAGGGAAACATTGTCCCTGCCTTGGCTCCAGTGGTGGAACCCACCCAGGCAGCAGGCAGCTTCCAGGGGCAGGGAAAAATCTCCCACCCATTGCTGTCCAGATGACTGGGAGCAAATTTGCTCCCGGTCAGCCATCTACACGTGCCGAGTAGACACAGCTGAAGGTGTCAAATTAACTGCCGAGTATAGGAATTTACTGCCCTGTAAAGGTCAGCATGTGTAGACTGGATTCCACACCCAGCTGGAGGCTTGCTGCTAATTGCCCCACATGGCAGATCGGGCCCCTATTGCCCTGTCCAAGCCTCCTGCCCTTGATCAGTGAGCTGGAGCTAGGAGCTCCCTACTGCCAGGGCAGGGGGACACTGACCCCACCTGGGGTCCAGCACCAGAGCCTACTCCAACAACAGGGAGCAATCTCCCAGCCCCTGCCAGGAAACAGGTCTCCTGACCCTGTGCTTCCTGCCAGCCCCTGGATTAGCACCCAGGAGATCCTACAGCTCTCCCTGGCTGCTGCAGGAGATGAGAGCAGGACCAGAAGGGGCAGGAGCAGACTGCTGCCAGGAGCTGCAAATCTGCTCCTGAATACCCGCACATGTACATGCCTGCTCCAGCATTTGCACATGTAGAAGTGCCCAGTAATACATTAAAAACCATTAATATATATTGCTGTTCTGAAGGCTTTTCCAATTGCAAATGGAAAAGTTTAAATATTCCCAGTTGAGAGTTTAGTATATGCAGGGACTGGTTTTTTTTAATTCAGTCCACCTAGCACTGAAGTTCACGGAGTGGGGCTCTTCCCAGTTTGTATTCCCAGAGCAAATATGGTCAGACTCTATAGTTCAAAAGTCACGACTGGAGTTCAGCCTTGTGCCGTCAAACCTTGGACTACTGGATCTGATTTAGCCTTTAAATCATTGTTTTAAGCTATGGGCAATTCCCTAAAGCCTTTGTGGGCTTTACAGGAACTAAGGAATGGGGGGAGAGGAGGGCAGCATATTCACACTGTCCCTTCTATTTACATACCCCAAAGTGCCTCCAGAGAGAGGAGACTCTCTGCACAGCAATACTCTCTTGTGGGAAGAGGAAAAATATACCTGTGGATCTCACCACTTTGCTTTAGCGAATGTGGCAGATCCATAGCAGTCACCAAGGAACTATAACTTGAGTTCTATACAAATGAGTGCAAAAGCAAGGAGTGGATACAATGCATTCTACCCCGTGTGATCTTCTGGAACCTGAACTGCCTCCTATTTCCCCATAATGAAACTCTCTCTCTCTATTCTGGGAAAGTAACTGGGAAGGAGAGGCTCTCTGAGCAATTAAGACTTGTAAGGGCTGGAAATACCAACACCAAGAGCATTTTTTTCAGATTCACACAGCAATTTGCTATCACACAGTGCTTTAATCTTCACAAAGAGTTTCCAAGCCCCATGGGATAAGTGCAGAAGGTAACAGTGGGGCAGACTCACCAAGAGGCAGCCTGCTCAGGGAGCTAATAGGGGATGGCATAAACCCAATTGCTGAACTAGGTTATTTACAGCTCTGATTTTCAACATAACCTGGTGGACCTCATGAACCACTTCAAAACTCATCATATTAATTATAATGAGAATTAGCTCCTGAGATTTTCAAACACAGTTAAGTCACAAGTCCCATTAAAAATCAACAGGAGATTTACAAAGGCTCAAAGCACGTGAGCACATTATTGTCATGGACTCTTAGAGAGTTAGGCATTTAAACTGGTATTTGTGCCTTTGAAAATTTCATTCTGGGATTGATGCCCTAAATTATGTAGATGCTTTTGGAAATCAACCAAGTGTCCAAAACCCAACAAAAGGTCTGCTCAGGACTAGCATCCCATTGGGGATGTGGTTAAGGCACCCACATTTTTGTAGGTCAATGGTACACAAGGGAGTGATATGGCTAATAATGTGGGTGTGTTCCCCATGAGTGGAAGCATGAATTTCCCCAGGGATAAAGGACCAGATAAGGATCTTGCTAAGGAATTTCACACCATGAACGTGCACTGTGCACTTAGCCATGTGGCAAATTGCCCTGGATGGGGTAGGGAATGCTGGGGGCTGGAATCTGGGCTGAGCCCGGTAGTCTTATCTGGGCTGCAACAGTGATGAACCAGGTGCACAGAGCCTGGCCAGAAGGGATTCTAGACTGCAAAGCAGCCATTTCTTGCAGGGAAGGTTATTTGAGCCCCAGCAGCAACCCACATGTGGGTTATGGAATAAAACGTTTGTCTCCCTTCCCGTGAACTACACCATCCACACTGGTCTCTCCAGATGTATTGCCTGGTGTCTGATCTTGTTTATGTAATCCTCTGCCCATCCCAAATGCTGCAAATGCCACTGCAGCTGATGGAAAGGAAGTGGAATAGGCCTCTTGCTCTGGAGCCCAACTCTTGCATAATATTAGGGTTTCAAATGGTTTGGGGCTTAAATTCACTATTAATTTGAGATTAACATTTTGCAGAACATAATCATTCCTAACTAACCTATTGATTTTCCTTTAGAATACAGAGACCATCATTAGTGTGTTCATCCATCTCTTATTTATGGCAGAAGACCCTTTGAGAAGCAAGTGATATAATTAAAAGGCAATATACCAAACTGATGATGTGGCAGAACAGTAATTTTAAACTGCTAGACTGTCTAGATGTTAAAGTCAGTTCAGCCTTATGTAGAACCTACACTAACTTGAAGTTAAAACATGACTGCAAAGGTTTGCTATCTGTCAGCAAAATGTAACTGCAGTTTAGTAAAACAGTCTTTATTTCACTGATAGCATAACTGAAGCTTGTAAACAGCAACTGCAAATGCATCCATTTCCCCAACCCCAACCAGTATTAATTGCACTCTTTTTTTCAAGCAAGAGACTTATTAAACACACATTATCTTGGAAGGCAAAATGAAATCCACTGGTCCCTTCTAGATTTTTCTAGGAACTGTTTCCAGAAGAATCAGAAATATGTATTAGTTAGAAAAAATAGAATAACATATAGACATTGCTGCTGTAGCATATGCAGGGTTTTCTGTATAATCCAGGATTGGGAAAAGTGAGTGCCACTTAGGAATTTCAAACTAGCTCTGGCTTCCCTGCCAAGTCTGCCATGTGAGGTTAAAAGCCTGTGCATTTAGGGTATGCCTTGTACCCTGTGAAGAGGTGCACTGTGCAATATGGGGAACGTTGTCCAACAGGATTTGGTAGACATGAGATGTGTGGCTCCTCATCTGGTAGAGTGTGGACTTTTTTCTTCAGACTGTCAGACTATTTTAATAAGAGGCCTCCACAGATTCTATTCTGTTATCCTGCAGTACATTTAATTCCCAAAAGTGTGGAGCTGGGGAAATTGAACATTTAAACCAAGCAGGTTCACAGTTCAAAGGAGGAGTCGGGACAATTTTCCACGCATTTTTGAAAAATATTAAACCTGTACTAAGAGCAGTGAGGTAGTTCACCATTGAGTTGATTGGAGTCTGGGAATGGTGTACTGAAGACCTACCCTGAGCTACAGACACACCTTTTTTTGAAAATGGGTGCTGTTCAGTTCAGATGCTTCCAAGGCAAAAAGCAAACATATTGGATGAGTGATATGATTTTCAAAAGTGTGTAAGGGATTTAAAAGCATAAATCCCATTTTTAAAGGGGACTTAGGCAGTTTGGAATGGACACCTCATTGAAAGCTAAGTCACTTAGGAGCTTTTGGAAATTTTGTACTCCATGCCCAGCTGACATAAATGGGCATGTGCTTTTTTGACCTAGTGAAATTATATTGGTTTACTTTGGGTCAGAATCTGGCTCATGGTAATAGGGTTGTGCGAACCAGCACCATTTTGTTTCTACTTCTGTTTTGCCATTTTGAAGGGACAGTGTTTTGTTTCACTGTTTTGAAGCACTGATCTGTATCATTTCGTCGAAACTGTTTCGCTGTTCCAGTGCTGTTTCACTGTTTCACTCATAGGCTATAATGGGGAATCACAAAAATGCCTATAACTTTGTCATGTCTTGTATGATTCAGATGACAATTGCCAGGATGTTAGATCCTTCTTAGGGCACAAAGCCTGCCAAGGTTCAAGGAGCTAGCTGCAGGGGTTTCTGAGAAACTGCACCTCAAACTTTTCAAAGCAAAACCTGTATCTCTTGCTGGCAGCGGCAGCCTGCTGTCATCCCGTATGCAGATCTGGGGGCCCATGCCCCCTGGGAGGAGTCTGGCACAGCCCCACAGCTCTCCTGGGGGGCATGGGCCCCCGGATCTCCACATGAGGCTTCATCTGGCTGTTGCCGCCAGCTGGGGAAATAGCCCAGAGGCGCTGCCATCCTGAGCTGGCAGCGGCAACTGCTGTCATCCTGCACCATCCGGGGACCCACACCCTCCAGAAAGAGCTTGGGGAAGCAATCAGAGAGCTGGGGGAAAGATCCGGGAGCTGGGGAATCCAACCGGGAATTGTGGGAATGTTCAGGGCAGGTTCACCTGAACGTTCCCTCAGCTCCTGGTTCAGTTCCCCAGCCCCTTATTCAATTCCCCAGCTCTTTCCATGCGCCGCTGGGGAAAAAAATCAGAGAGCTGAGGAACCAAACCGGGAGATGGAAGTCAATATCAGAGCAGTCTATACCCCCTCTCCCTCCTCCCTCTCCTTAGTTTGCATTAGCTGCAAGCTAGCCGGGCTTGGAAACTCGAAACATTTTGAGCATGGGTAGCTTAGTAAAATCTAGAACAGGGTAAATTCTTCCAGAAGGAAAGCTACCCCAGTTACACTAGGCTTTTCCCATGTGGCAATGAATAGTTAACAAGATGATACTGGCGATACTAAGAAAACTGCTCCTTTAATGCTTAGACTAGGAAGACTTCAAGCCCCATGAAGGTCAAAATCTGATCGAATAACTGGTCAACAGCTGCAGGAGAGGGTCACATATTCCACAACTAACTTTGAAGAATGAGCAAAGCCTGCTCTGGGTTTTGAGGCTGCTGAGTAGAATATCACAAAAAGGAGTCTTAAGAAAAGCTCACAGTACTTAAGGAGTGATGAGAGATCCCTAACTCAATACTTACCATGAGCACCACAGTGAACCATTCTCTCTTGCAATCTATTATCAGAAGAATATTCTTTAATGACTAGTGGAAGTAGATTTTATATCTAAATGCAACCTTGGGGACTTTCTCCTTTTCTTTTGTATTTTCCAAAGCTTACAATATATTGAATAATATATCAGGGCAGAGAGAGGGTCTGGATGATTATTAACCTATTAGAATAACAAATCCCTTTAGCCTCACTGGGGAGTATAATATTCATTTTTAAATATTTGTTTTGGAAAAACTGAAAAAGTGCTGAGGTAGCAACATTCTGTTCGGGCTGAATAAGCTTCTGACTACACATTTTCCTCACCTTACACTGAGGGAAAGTAACAGATCTCTAGAAATGAGCAATCAGAATAAATACACAGTGGATGTATTTTCTCTTACTGCTATTTTTTTTAAATTAACGTGCATGAAGGCTAATCAGCAGAATGGAATGGAACTAGCTGGCAAAAAATTAACATCACTTTTTTTTCCATCTGGGTTGTCTGTAATGTTATCTATATTTGATGTTAGTACCTGCCTGGAGATAGCCTTCTGTGAAAAGATTCAGCTTGACATCAATTTTAGTGACACAGAGTTATGGATGAGAAACCAGTACCTTCCACCTAGCTTCTCATTGCTAGAAACTCCTTCACACATACACTGTGCTTTTTTGCTTTAATATTTTGCTTTACCAAGTAACCACTGAACCACAACCTATTTAGGCTGAGATTTTAGGATCCAATGAAGGGATTTGGAGGGATACAGAAATAGATTAATTATGAGGTCTTGCTATGACTTTCATTATATTCATAGATGTTAGAAGCTGGAATGGACCTTACGAGATCATCAGGTCCAGGCCCCCTGCACTTAGGCAGGAAAGACTGCTGGAGTCAGATAACCCCAGCAAGGTGCACATTAAGTCATTTTTTTGAAGATCTCCAGGGCAGGTGATTGTATCACCTCTGGGGAGAGTCTGTTCCAGAACTTAGGCCAGGAGCAAGCAATATACAGCCTGCCAGGCCAGTCTATCTCACCTGCAGGGCCCTTAAAAACATTAGAAAATGAATATTTATCTGCTCCTGGCTGCCTGTCAAAGATGGCAAGAGCCAGGGGCAGTAGAACCAAGGGGGAGACAGCAGCAAGACTGAGCAGCCCAGCCCCATCCCACCCCCAGCCATTTTCCTGCTTTCTTGCATGCTCACTGCTCCAGCACCACGTGCTTCCAGACTGCGGGAGCACAGGGCCCGGACCAGTACCCTGGGGCCAGGAGGTGTGTGCATTGGTAAGGTGAGTGCCACACACACATCCCACCATACACACACACCCTCCCTCACATTGGCATACAAGCAGACCCCCACACCCCCTCACACACCCGATACCTCCTCCCCCACAAACCCAATACCCACCCACACACCGCACACACACGCTCCCACATTCCACACCCATCCACAGATGCATCCACACCCTCCCCCACCACCCACAAACCTACAGATCCCCAGAAAACTATACCCCCCCATGACCCCAACCCCTGCACAATATACAAGCGCAAGACTTCATTTTAAGCTATTGTGCAATCACCTCTATGTACACTACACAAACACATGTAAGTCAGGACAAAATACTATTTAAAATCAAATTAATGAATGTTGTAGTTGTTTGATTTTTAGACTATAATTTGGTATTTTTCTAGTTCTGCTATGGCAAAACCCCTTGTATAAAGGAATACTTCTGGGGGCAAAGGGAGGGACTTCCGGTGGCAAAGGACAGGGGCTGGGGGAAAGACTTCTGGTCACAAGATGGCAACCTGGGGGTGGGGCACCTGTCAAGGGGTAGGGCTACCCATGCAGCCCTCGTCAGTTTGCCAAAACTTGGTAAGTGGCCTTCCACCCAAAATAATTGCCCACCCCTCCTATATATTAATGGAACGGCACAAAAATCCAGCCTCACAATTGTTTCTTGGGGTTTACCTTTGGAAAAAATTTTCAGTACATTTTGCCTACTCTGCTTTTCTAATAGAGGTGGTGGCAGTGTTCATTATAATATCAAAGAAAAATCTGGAACTCAAGTGACCTCTTTCTCAGTGAGAGGCCTCATTGAGCTCAATGGATAATAATTCTGCTTAATTTGTTTAAAGTTTTGTTAATTTCTAGATGACCTACCACTGTGCACCACACTGCTAATAATAGCATCATTATTATGTATTAATTATGGTGAATGGTCTCAAGTTTAGTGTTTAAGTTATGATAGAATTAAGCAGGAAACCATAAACTTTCCCTATGTTTTAAAAATTATAACAGTGCTGAGGGGTGCTTAAATTAGAGCAGGTCCAAGAGCCGTTTTAATTAAAATGCCTGCCGTTTCACACGAATTCAGCCTCCCACACTTCAAAACGGCGGTAGAGGCCTTTTAACTAAAGCTCATTTTTGCTGGAGACAGAGCTTGTCCAAACCCACATGCAACATGTAAATAACTAAATCGTAACAACAGTGTCTTTTGCACAAGAATGCAAGCTCGTGATTGGGACCAACCAAAAATACAGTATAATTAATCTCATCTCCTGCTTTTGTTATCGATTACACCTACACACCATGTCTAACTACCCTAGATCAATTATGATTAGGTTCTCTTTTCAAAGTGATTGCCTCTCCCTTATTACTACATTCCTCACCAATCTAGGTGCCTATGCTGGTTGGCAAATATTTTGGGATATGCCCTGCTGTAACAGTGATTTATACAGTTCCTCACAATTCATGGTCTAAGGGGCTCAATTTGATTAATCAAGTCCTATTACAATTAAGTAGATGGTAAACCTCCAGTTTAGGGTGTACACTCACACACACACATACACAATCACACATATGTGTATCTTTGTGTATATGTATGTGTGTAAAATCTAGTTTCACAGCTATAACCACAGCACCCCAAAAGACATGAGAAGATTCTATGTGATTGTAACAGGTACCCTGGCCCTGTGACTAGACAGGGGAGAAAGAGAGGCAGATGGATAGAGGCTGTGGGGGCTAAAAGGTGCATATACATGAGATGCTTAATGCGCATTGGACTAATTCTATTGCGCATTAGCGTGGCTGGCAAAAACTATACTAATAAACTAATGAGCAGTATCTTTAGTCTAATGCACATTGTGTCACACACAAACCATTCATCTGCGCTAATGTGCAGTAGTGCAATTATGGTACATTGAGTACCTGTTATTACAGGTACTAAACCATGTGCTGTAATTATGGGGAGATGCGATATCGTTTAGTAAACCAACTGAGCAGTTGGGGAAAAGCTGTTTGCAAGCTTTCAAGCACAATTACCCTTCTTCAGGCACGGGGAATCTGCTGTTCTGAGATCTCCAGTAAAAGATATCACATTTACCCAAAGAAAATGGCCTGCCTATGTCCTAGACCAACACAACTACAACCAAAAAACCTCTAATTATGGTGCACCAAAGAACATGTAGACATGCCAAAAGAGAAGGAAAGAACAGAAAGGAACTGTGTGTGGGAATATAGTGGACTGGTATTCTCACAGAGAAAACAGCTGGTGGTGTTAGGATAGCTTGTTATATTTATGCTTAAGATTGTATCTGCCTGAGTGGTGAATCGAGTAGCTCCAGCAGATCATGGGTTTGAACCCTTTTCTGTTATGACAGGCAGACAGATGCAACTGCTACAGAAGTGGTGGATCAATACGGACTTATGTGACGACTTAGTCCCTCAGGGCATAAAATGGGTATAGGCTTTAATGGAACACATTAAAGATATGCATGTCAGGGTGGCTCGAGAATTGGCCTAAATGTCAAAAGAATGGATAAGAGATTTGGCCCTAACAAACATCTCACAAAATGGAACATAGGAGACCAGGTAATGTATCAAAAATGGTAAGATAAAGAGCATGGATTAGATGTCAAATGGAAGGGAACTGCATATGAGATGGACAAGGCAAGTCCAACTGTTTACCTAGTTGAGTTACCAGGAAAAATGAAGGGAAATACCCTTCAGAAAAAATGGTTTTACATATCACAGTCAAAACCATGGAAAGGAAAATAACTTTGTTTTTGAAGTGAGATGCAGAAAAGCATAGAAAACTTAAAAGTTAGACTACACGGGTGGACTATACCAGAGTTAATAGATGGGGCACAAGCACTGGTACAGCATCTGAACTATCTGTTGATTTATGCAAAGCCAGACAACACCTTGAGTTTGTTTTCATCATTGAATAGCAGGTTATTATGGACATACAATTAAAACTCCAGTCACATTTAAATCAAAGTATGATATTAAGAGAGTTGAAAACTGTGCCAGAAAAAGTGAAGGAAGGCACTGCTATTGTAAAAGTGTAAACCAACTTTGTCATAACATTGTCATTTGGGACTTTTACAAAAAGTTTTGTCTCACCTTGATTTACACACTGTACTCCAATCTATTAAGAAATACAGCCAAGGAACTATGTTTCAGGTCAAACATAACAAAAAAGAAGTACTGAGAGTATTAGAAAAGGTACAGAATGCTGGATAGTATTCTTGGTGTGAAACTTTACTTGGGCGTAGCTCAACTGTTATGGGATTTCTTAATCTAACACTACATCCCATTGTTGTTTTAATTTTGTGCAAATAACACTGCTTGTGTTCATGATTTTAGTTGGCTGGAAAATGAAACATTTCCAGAGTAGAACATTACGTTGGAGCCAAAATAGTTCTAAGTCCGCAGTGTCACCACCTAGCTTCTATATGGCCTCATACACATGTGTGTCTTAAGTAGGTCAGAAGTTGAACCTTCTGCGATCTCTAGAGTAAGAGGTTCCGCATGCAAGTCACTGAAAAATAATACCCAATGCATACCTCAGGGCCATGTGCACCGCCCATATAAAGGTTTTGGGTTTTTTCCTGACAGATAAAAGAGAGTGAGAGTGGGTGAGTGAGTGTGGGAATGTGTGTATGTGTGCAGTAGTGATGTATTAGGAGTGTGAAGGAGAGAGAGGAATAGTGGTTACTTGAGGGTAGAAGGAAAAGAGGTATAGTTTGTGCATGAAACTGGTGAAGTAATTCTGTGGACAACTGGTGCAGTGGTGTGCCTTGTGATCATCTGGTGTTGCTGTTTGGCCTATGGTGTGCAATGCAGGACCTGACCAGCAATAGAGAGCATCTCAGTGGAAGCTGTCGAACTGGACAATCTAGTGCAGGTCCACACCAGTATTTAACTCCAGTATAACTCCACTCTCTACCTCTGGTCATCTGTAGCTGAGGGTTGTTGAGTCCACTCCCCAGAATTCTTTTCCTGGGTGTGCCTTGCACAACACTCCTGTGCCAATATTACCCCTCTCCTCAGGGTGGGAAGGGATAGGGAACCGGGTTCCTTTAGTGCCAGGTGAAATTCAAATAGGTCACTCCTTCCATTACATTTGTGTATTCGTTAGGATTGTTAAGGTCGTTATTAGGAATTTGTTGTTGTTAGGAAGTACATAAGGCTGTTAGGATTCAGTAGGTTAAGATCTATTTGCTTGTATTACCTTCTTCTCCCCTGTCATTGCTGTTGAAAGTTACCTGTGTTTTAATAAACCATTTATTCATTTCAGTTTATTTTCCCATGTTTGTAAGTTTGATTATTTAGGCCTAGTGTAGGCCAAGTCAGTAGGCAAGTAAGGCAGTGACAGATATGTCTAGCTAGTTGGCCAAACATGGGAGGGGCTAAAAATAATCCCCATTGGACCAGGCTATTAGGTCACCCATTGATTGATCCATTTTATTCAGATACTAATCAAGTCCAGCTCCAACAACTATCAAGCTTTGCAGCTACAAGCCCTGTACTATTTCATATATTTCATAGACATCAGGGCTGGAAGGGACCTCGGGAGATCATCAAGACCAGCCCCCTGCCCAAAGGGCAGGAAGTCAGCTGGGGTCATAGGATCCCAGCAAGATAAGCATCCAATTTACTCTTGAAGGTGTTCAATGTAGGTGCTTGAACCACCTCCGCTGGCACACTGTTCCAGACCTTGGGGGCTCGGACAGTAAAGAAATTCTCCCTTATGTCCAGCCTGAAACGGTCTTGCAGGAGTTTGTGACTGTTCGACCTCGTCATCCCTTGGGGCGCTCTGGTGAACAAACGTTCCCCCAGATCCTGGTGGTCACCCCTGATAAACTTATAGGCGGCCATCAGATCACCCCTGAGCCTGCGCTTTTCCAGGCTAAAGAGTCCCATTTCTCTCAGCCTATCATCATAATATCTGTTTTCCTGACGTCTGATCATGCGCGTGGCTCTCCTCTGAACTCTCTCAAGCTTCTCCACATCCTTTTTGAATTGTGGAGCCCAAAACTGGATGCAGTACTCCAGCTGCGGCCTCACCAAGGCCGAGTACAAGGGGAGAATGACGTCCCGGGATATGCTCGAGAAGCATCTATGGATGCAAGCCAGCGTTTTGGTCGCTTTACTAGCCGCAGCATCGCATTGCAGGCCCATGTTCATCTTGTGGTCAATGATGACCCCCAAGTCTCTTTCTTCTGTAGTGCCATCCAACGTAGCACTGCCTAGCCTATAAGGATGCTGCAGGTTTTTCCTCCCAAGGTGGAGAACCTTGCATTTTTCGGTGTTAAACACCATCATGTTCTCGTCTGCCCATTTGCTGAGCTTGTCCAGGTCAGCCTGAATTACCCGCCTATCTTCTGGCGTGGATGCTTTGCTCCAAAGTTTGGTGTCATCGGCGAACTTGGCCAGTCCACTCCGGACTCCAATGTCCACATCATTAATGAAAATGTTGAACAGTATGGGTCCCAGGACAGAGCCTTGAGGGACCCCACTGGTCACAGGGCACCACGATGAGTGACTGCCATCAATTACAACCCTCTGGGTTCGACCACAAAGCCAATTTCCCAGCCAGCGGATCGTGGTGGAGCCAAGGCCACAACTGGGCAGTTTGGCCAAGAGGTGATCATGGGATACCAGATCAAAAGCTTTTTTGAATTCAAGATATATGACATCAATCTCTTCTCCCTCGTCCAGGTGATAGGTCACCTGGTCATAGAAGGAAATGAGATTGGTCAAACAAGACCTACCCGCAACAAACCCATGCTGGCTACCCCTTAGGATGTTAGCCTGGGCCAGTCCCTCAAGGATGGCCTCCTTAATAAACTTTTCTAAGATCTTCCCCAGGCTAGAAGTCAGGCTAATGGGCCTGTAGTTAGCCGGATCCACTCTCCTCCCTTTCTTGAAGATCGGCACCACATTGGCCTTCTTCCAGTCTTCGGGCACTACACCTGAGCGCCAGGAGTTTTCAAAGATCCGTGCCAGGGGCTGGGCTATGACGCTCGCCAGCTCCTTGAGTACCTTGGGGTGCAGATTGTCAGGGCAGAATAATTCTCCTTGGAGGTGAATCCTGTCCTCCATCCTTTGTAGGCTTTCCTTTTTAGCCACAGGAGGTACGCTAGGTCCCTGGAGAGCCAGGAGGACTGCTGTGCCTTCTTGCTGCCTTTCCTCCGTGCTGGAATAGATTTAGCTTGTGCACTGAGGATCGCTTCCTTGAGAAGCAACCATTCTTCTTGAACTCGCCTCTCCCTGGGGTCATGGTCCCTTAGGGCCTGACCAACAAGCCTCTTGAGCATGTCAAAGTTGGCTTTTCTAAAGTCAAGGACTTCTGTGTTGCTGACTGACTTGCCAGCTTTATGGCGGATGGTGAAGGTGATCAGCTTGTGGTCGCTGTCACCCAGCTTCGCATCAATTACTAGGTTGCCGATTAGGTCGTCCCCCGTAGCAAGTACCAGGTCGAGCAGCGCTTTGCCTCTTGTTGGCCCATAGACTTCTTGAGTCAGGTAGAGGTCATCCACGCACGAGAGAAAGCTTTGCGACCGCTTGGATTTTGCTGAGTGATCTTCCCATGAGATGTCCTGGTAATTGAAGTCCCCCATGACAACCAAGTTCCTGGAGCAAGCGGCCTCAGTCAGTTTCTGGGCGAACTCCTGGTCAAGCTCAGGACTTTGAGTGGGAGGTCTGTAGTAGACTCCCACCGTTGTGTCCCCTGTGCCGTATTCCCCACAAATTTTTACCCAGAGGGTCTCTAGCTGTCCATGCTGGTCGCCAACATCAGCCTGCAGGGACATGTAGCTTTCCTTCACATAGAGAGCTACACCTCCACCCCTTTTGTCAACACAATCCCTCCTGTAGAGGGTATAGCCCTCTATACCCGTGGTCCAGTCATGGGTGGAGTCCCACCAGGTCTCCGTTATCCCAATGACGTCATAATTCTTTGCACTGAGCAGGAGGATGAGCTCCTCCTGCTTGTTGCCCAGGCTCCTGGCATTACTGTACAGGCAGGCAAGTGCCCCTTGGGGGCTCTTGCCTTGCCCACAGATTGTGCCAGGGCTGGGACAGGGGTGGGCTCCCTCAAGTGCCTTGGTCTGCTGGCTTTGCAAGGGTTGCTCCACGGGCCAACAGTGGCAGTAGTCCCCCCATCCCCCAGCGGGCTTAGTTTAATGCCCGGTGGAGCAGGTCAGCCAGCCTGGCTGAGAAGAGCCTCCTCCCCAGGGGGGAGAGGTGGAGGCCATCTCTTCCCAGCAGCTCGCTGGGGCTGGGGCTCCATCTGCGTGGAGCCCGGAACCATGGGCTCTGTCTGGATGGCCGTCTCTGAGGTGCCCAATGGGGGGGCCACAGAGCCCTCGGGGACCCTCGGGGTGTGGCGCGTGCCCATCCGTGTCATGCCTCTGGTAGGCTGGCTACGTACGGCTGGGGCTGACTACTTTGGGGGGGTCACAGGCAAGGTCTCGTGCCCTCCCACGCTCTCTCCTGCGCGAACTCCACGTTAACTCGAGTGCCTGTGTACGCAGCCTGTTCGCGTGGCTCCCTGGGGGGCTGGGCCAAGTAGGGGCCTGGGCGGGGGCTTGACCTGGCCTGGCTCCACGCAGCCGCCTCCTCCCAGGGAGTGAGGAGTTAACCCCTTCCCACCACAAGCCCACTTACCTCCAGCTGTGCTGGGGGTCAGCAGGGGGCTCTGCGGCTGCTGAGGGGGATTCTGGGGGGCTTTGGGGGAGTGGGGGCGCAGCGGGCTTCACCCACACATCTCTCACCACTCCAGAGCCTAACTGACAAGCTCCTTCAATAAACAGGATGTCAGGCAAGCCTGGAGTGAAATGATCACTAGCTGCTTGAAGGGCTTGGCTGATGGCTGCAACCCATACAGGCCTTGAACAGCAGGAGCAGAATTTCATTACCAGACTGCCTTCCATGCAGTGATGGCATAGGTGAACCTATCCATCAAGGAGGGGATTGTTAGCACTTAAGAAATTTATAAATTGACACCCTGTTTTGACCTTCAAACATGGGTTTCAACTTTACAGCTCTGGATACAGCTGCATCCAGCTGGTAAGTCTGGTGGGGTGGAAGGGGACGGGGAAGGGAAGAGGGTGGGGGCGCAGATCAAGCCCCCCCTCAGTGAGGGAGGGGTGGGGGCAAGTTGGTCATGTGGCAGGTCATTTGGCAGCTCCTGCCACTCACCCGGGAGGTAATGGGGGTGTCATGTCCCCCTGGATTGGGGCAGCATGGGCGGGGCCAGGACTGTGCCCCAGGTGGATGGTGTGGCCTATGGGAGAGCTATGGCCTGCCATAGTCTTTGCTCCACTCTGTGCCTCCGTCACAATCTAGCACATGGGGAGTCAGGCCATCTAGACTGACTCTGTGCCCCCACAGCGTGATCTAGCATGGGAAATGATAAGTCAGCCCAGGTGGGCTGAATTTCCTGAGCTTGATCATGGGGCTGGTGTTGGGAATTCAGCCCAGCTGGGCTTAGTTTCTTTCCCCAACCCAATGGTTGGGCAAAATGTTAAAACAGCTTTAAAACAGCCTCACTGTTTCAACAAAGCGAAACACTGAGGGTGTTTTGACTTGAAATGAAATTGGGTATAAAACACTGTTCTGTCCAGACCTCGAAACTGAACTTGGAACAGAACAGTGCCATTTCACACAGCCCTAGTAATTATGTCTTTCAAATATATATCAAAAGGGTGCAGTAAAGCCCACTCATATCTGTGTGTTCTCGCACTACCAAATAATTATTTAATGGTTTTCCACATCACAATTAGATAAACATACAGATGTACAAAGACAGTCAGGGGAGTTATAGCACTTTAGATCACAGATTGTCAACAAGGCTGCCATGGCAATGGGGTGCCATGGGATCCTTTTAAGGCTGAACAATAGGCTGAACAATATTAGAACTATTAGGTGCTTCAAACACTTAAGATAAACCCAGAGATTTGAAACAGAAATCCACTAAACAGGAAAACATTCCAAGCTGTTGTGCGCATCTCAGTTCTTTGCAACAAAAGATTTTTTCTTTTATTTTTCTATAGTCCAAAAAAGTGAAAGCTAACAGCTGGCATTTTCCAAAGAGTAGTTTGAGTCTAATGAAAGGATTCTTTGAGTCTAAATAGGTTATGAACCACTGCCTTAGACCAAAGAGAAGCCTCAACAAAATCCCTAGGATAAGTCTGTCTGTGGATTAACTATTAAAAACAGTTTATGCTTCCAGTAAAGTTAGTGATAACATTCGCAAGACTTGAGGGTGTGTAGAGTCCTTTTTCTGCAAAAATACAGAATCATTTTTATACTACACATTTGGTTCCTTACATAGCTTGACTTTTGGGCCATATACAGACATTCTACATAAACCAGTATAAGTGTTGAGAAACGAGTCTACAACCACAACAAACCAGGAGTTCAGTGCATATAGACTGGTTTAAAAATGGTGGAATCTGCTTTAAGATATACCTAGACTGATGTGGTATCAAACTCAATCAACTTAGGTTAGATTGTAGAACTGTGAGACGCTTCAGTAGCTGATTCGATTCAGACGAGATTCGGCTTGATTCGGCAGCCAAATCTCCAAATCCAAATCTGGAGACCCATTAAACGGTCCAAATCAAATAAGAAGCCTGCAAATCAATTTGGAGTAATTTGGAGATTCCGAAGGCTTGCAGGAAACAGAAACTGAGAAGAGGGAGGGGAATGGGGTCATCTTCCATATATGGAAAAGGCTGAGAGGGTGGAAAGACTGCTCTGATATTGACGTCTGTAGCTGGCCAGTGACTGTGATCTTTCTCTGAGTTCCCTTCCAATCACAGTGCTCTGGAGGAGGGACATAGGAACATACCAAGCTGTGTCTGAAGTGATCTGCACCTTTGTGAGTGGTATTGCTCTTGGAACAGCAGCATCTGAAAGGCTCTAGCTTGCTATCTAGTCTCTCTTCTTGTAAGTTGGTTGGCTGGTCTTGTATGGCAGGCTTTAAACTAGCTTTGCCGGGGGAAGGGGCCGCTCCAAGTGGAGAGGATGTTTCACCAGCATGCAGGGTGACAAGAGAAAGGGATGCCCAGGTAAGCAACAACATCTTGGGAGTAAGGGGCCACAACTGTCCTGTGAGTGTGAGGGAGGGGCATACATGCTCAGGAGGCCTCAAGTGCCTCTACACTAATGCTTGTAGTATGGGGAAAAAGCAGGAGGAACTGTGCCTCTTGATTACGAGTAAGATCCAGACTTAGTAGAGCTCACACAAACCTGGTGAGACCCCACCCAGAGCTGGGCGGTGGGTATTCGGGGATACACCCTATATAGAAGTGACAGGACAGAAAGAAAAGGTGGGGGGGGGTCACGCTCTATGTCAAAGAGCACCTCACAACACAACATGAAGGATTAGTTTCAGGTTAGAGGAGGGTCGGGCGGAGACACTGTGGGTCAAACTACAAGGGGGGCATGGTGAAAGGGACCTTACAGTGGGTGTCTACTACAGACCACCCAACTAGGGGGAAGAACTAGACTAGGACTTCTCCAGTCAGCTTATGGAGGCGGTTAGGTCAAGGGATGTTATAGTCATGGGTGACATAAACTACCCAGACATTTGTTGGGAGGAGCAGACAGCCAGGTCTAACCACTCGCATAGGTTCCTGGCCGTATTACAGGACCTTCACCTTATCCAAGAGGTGCACAGCCCCACTAGGGGTAATGCCTTGCTGGACCTGGTCCTGGCCACTGGGGATGACCTGGTGAGGGGACTGCAGGTCCTTGACCACCTGAGCAATAGTGATCATCACCTGCTGGAATTCATTATCCAGCGCTGGGTGTCAAGGGCTTCCAGCAAGACTAAAGCCCTTGACTTCAGAAGGGCCAGCTTCAATAAGCTTCGGAGATTAGTAGGGGAGGCACTGAGGGCCCAATAGGTAGAGGAGATGGGAGGCCATAAGGGATGGGTGTACCTTAAGGGGATGATCCTCCAGGCCCAAAGGGTAACAATCCCTGAGAGAAGCAAGGGGGGGTAAGAGTGCTCAGAAAACCCCTTGGCTCAGCAAAGGCATTCAGGAATGCCTGAGAACTAAAAGGGAGGCATACAACCAGTGGAAGGGAGGAGCTATCACCAAGGAGGAGTACTCCTCCTCTGCCCGGGAATATAGGAGGACTATTAGGAAGGCCAAAACAGAGATGGAACTCTGGCTAGAATCCAGGATTAAGGACAACAAAAAGTCCTTTTTCAAGTACACTGCGAGCAAGAAGAGGGTACCAGGCAATGTAGGGCACCTACAAGATGCAAATGGTAATCTTGTGGCTATGCCAGACAAGAAAGCTGATATTTTTTAAAGTTTCTTTGCCTCTGCTTTCTTGAACAGGAACCGGGACATCCCTCCTACCAGAGGTAGGGACAATCTTGGGGATAGGTCTGTCAGGCCTTTGGTCAGCGCAGATGTAGTCAGGGATCTTCTGGAAGGGCTGCACATTTTTAAATCTGCAGGTCCAGATGCCCTCCACCCAAGGGTGTTGCGGGAGCTGACAGGGGTCATCATGGAGCCCTTGGCCTGGCTGTATGAGCATTCATGGTCATCTGGCCAGGTCCTGAAGGATTGGAAACTAGCTAATGTGGTCCCAATTTTTAAGAAAAAGAGGAAGGAGGACCTAAGTAACGATAGGCCTGTAAGCCTCACCTCGGTACTCAGGAAGATCTTGGAATCATCAAGGAGCACATCTGTGGGGGGCCAGCAGGGGAGATCATGCTCAGGGGCAATCAGCATGGGTTCATCAAAGGTAGGTCCTGTCTGACCAACCTGATTGCCTTTTATGACCAAGTAACTAAATCCTTGGAGGATGATGTTGCTGTGGATGTAGTCTTTCTGGACTTTAAGAAGGCCTTTGACACTGTCTCTCACCCCACTCTCATCAATAAATTAGGTGATTGTGGCATTGATGCCTACACAGTTGGATGGGTAAAAAATTGGCTGATGGGGTGCACCCAGAGAGTAGTGGTCGACACTTCGTACTCAACCTGATGAGATGTGAGCAGTGGGGTCCCCCAGGGCCCACACTGTTTAATATCCTCATCAGAGACTTCATAGTTTCATAGTTTCATAGTAGCTAGAGTCGGAAGGGACCTAGGTAGATCATCCAGTCCGACCCCCTGCCTTAGCAGGAAAGAGCACCGGAGTCAGATGACCCCGGCAAGGTGCTCATCTAACTTCCTTTTAAAAATCCCCAGGCTAGGAGCCTGCACCACTTCCCCTGGAAGCTGGTTCCAGGCCCTAGCCGCCCTGACTGTGAAGTAGCGCCTCCTAATATCTAATCTAAACTTACCCTCCGCCAGTTTGTGACCGTTATTCCTGGTCACTCCTGGCAGCGCACGGGGGAACAGGGACTCCCCCAATACCTGCTGATCCCCCCTGACCAGTTTGTAGCAGGCCACAAGGTGCCCCCTTAACCTTCTCTTGTGGAGGCTAAACAGGTTCAGGTCCCGTAGCCTCTCCTCATAAGGCCTGCCCTGCTGACCCCTGATCATACGAGTGGCCCTCCTCTGAACTCTTTCCATATTGTCCACGTCCCTCTTGAAGTGTGGCGCCCAGAACTGGACGCAGTACTCCAGCTGCGGCCTGACCAGTGCCGCATAGAGGGGGAGGATCACCTCCCTGGACCTGCTCGAGATGCATCTGTGGATGCATGACAGGGTACGATTGGCCTTCTTGACTGCCTCCCCACACTGCCGGCCCATGTTCATCGTGGAGTCAATGACGACTCCAAGATCCTTTTCCGTCTCCGTGCTGGCAAGGGGGGAGTTCCCCAACCTGTAAGTGTGGTGCCGGTTCTTCCTCCCCATGTGCAACACCTTGCACTTATCAGTGTTAAACCCCATCCTATTCTCATCCGCCCACCGTTGCAACCTGTCAAGGTCAGCTTGTAGCCTATTGCACCCTTCTAGTGCGCCCACATCCCCCCACATCTTAGTGTCATCAGCAAACTTGAACAGGGTGCTTTCTACCCCCTCATCCAAGTCACTGATGAAGATGTTGAACAGTGCGGGCCCGAGGACCGAGCCCTGCGGAACCCCACTGCCCACATCCTTCCAGGTCGAGAAGAACCCATCCACTACCACCCTCTGGGTGCGGCCCTCCAACCAGTTGGCGACCCATTTGACCGTGTGGGCATCGACACCACAGTCTCCCAGCTTTTTGATGAGGACAGGGTGAGAGACAGTGTCGAAAGCCTTCCGGAAGTCCAAAAAGACTACATCCACAGCAACCCCTGCGTCTAATGATTTGGTGACCTGATCGTAAAAGGCCACCAGGTTGGTCTGACAAGACCTGCCACTGATGAACCCATGTTGGTTGCCCCTGAGCATGCATTCCCCCGCAAGGCCCTCCTGGATGTGTGCCAGGATAATTTTTTCAAAGAGCTTACCCGGGATTGAGGTCAGACTAACTGGCCTGTAATTTCCCGGGTCCTCTTTTTTTCCCTTTTTGAAGATAGGGACCACATTGGCCCTCTTCCAGTCCTCCGGCACCTCGCCAGAGCACCACGAGTGCTCATAGAGCCGCGCCAGGGGTCCCGCAATGACCTCGGCCAGTTCCTGTAGAACCCTAGGGTGAAGATCGTCTGGACCAGCGGACTTGAACATGTCCAGCCTCTCCAGAAGTACCCTAACTAACTCCTCGCTAACCCCTGGCCCAGGCGTGTCTCTCTCGGGGCCCGAGGGGGGCCCAGCAGGGAGGTGGCTGAACTGGTCCCTACTTAGGAAGACAGAGGCAAAGAAATCGTTAAATATGTTAGCTTTGTCATCTGGCGTGATGACTAAGTTGCCCATCGTGTCCTGCAGGGGCCCCACATTACCCGGGACCCTCTTTTTACCCCCTATGTATTTGAAGAAGGACTTCTTATTGTCCTTAATCCGGGAAGCTAGTCCTATCTCCATCTCTGCCTTGGCCCTCCTGACTGCCCCCCTACATCCTTGGGCGACTGTAACATAGTCCTTCTTGGCAATGACCCCATCTCTCCATTGGGTATATGCCTCCCTTTTAGCAAGGAGACATTCCCGGATGCTCTTAGTGAGCCATGGGGGTTTATGTGCCCTCCTGCTCCCTTTGACCCTTGTTGGGATTACCTCCCTTTGGGCATGGAGGATCGTCTCCTTAAGGAGCAACCACTCACCTTTGACATCCGATTCCCTTCCCCTCTGGGTCCTCAGCGCTTCCTCAACGATCCTCCTTAGCTTGGTGAAGTCAGCCCTCCTAAAGTCTAGGGCTGTTGCCTTGCTGCAGCCCTTTGCCACCTTACGCTGGATGGTGAATTCCAGCAAGCGATGATCGCTGTCTCCCAGGTGGCCCATCACCCGCAGCCCCCTCACCAGGTCATCACCCGTGGCCAGCACCAGGTCCAACAAGGCGTCTCCCCTGGTGGGACTGTGCACCTCCTGGGTTAGATGGAGGTCCTGCACTCTGGCTAAGAACCGACGTGAGCGATCAGACTTGGCTGACTGCTCCTCCCAGCAGATGTCTGGGAAGTTCAGGTCCCCCATGATGACCACATCCTTAGCCCTCACTGCCTCTGTAAGCTGACCTAAGAATTCCTGGTCGAGCTCTTCTCCCTGGTTGGGGGGTCTATAGTAGACTCCCACCGTTAAGTCTCTCTCCCCTGGACTGCCTTTTACTCTAACCCAGAGCACCTCAGAGTGCCCCCCCTCTACCCCCTTGCTAATTAACGAGGAAGTATATTGGACAAGGGGGTTGAAAGCACGTTGTCCACGTTTGCTGATGACACTAAGATGTGGGGTGAGGTGGACACACTTGAAGGGAGAGAGAGACTACAACTAGATTTAGACAGACTAGAATAGGATGGGGTTCAACATAGACAAATGCAGGGTGCTGCACCTTGGGAGAAGGAATCCACAGCATACATACAGGCTGGGGAGTTCCCCTCTTGAAAGCACAAGAGGCAGAAAGGGATCTTGGAGTCATTATTGGCTTCAAGATGAACATGAGCCGCCAATGCCAGACTGCAGCCAGCAAGGCCAGCCATACCTTGTCATGTATCCAAAGATGCATATCAAGCTGGTCCAGAGAGGTGATACTCCCCCTCTATGCGACATTGGTTAGGCTGCAATTGGAGTACTGCATCCAGTACTGGGCGCTGAACTTTAAAAAGGATGTGGCCAGCCTGGAGAGAGTTCAGAGGACAGCCACCGTTTGGTGACAGGGGAGCAGGCCAGGCCCTATGAGTAGAGACTGAGGGACCTGAACTATTCAGCCTCGGCAAGAGGAGACTGAGGGGGGACCTGGTGGCTGCCTACCATCTCATCAGGGGAGATCATCAGCAAATAAGAAGAGCCCTATTCTCCCCAGCACTACCTGTGGTGATGAGGAACAATGGTAATAAGCTGATGGAGAATAAGTTTAGGTTAGAGATCAGGAGACAATATTTTACAGTTAAGATGGACAGAATCTGGAATGAACTTCCTAGGGAAGTGGTCCTTGCCCCTACCTTGGGCAAATTCAAGAGGAGGTTGGATGATCACCTGTCTGGGGTCTTGTGAACCCAGCATTCATTCCTGCCTGTGGCAGGGGGTCAGGCTAGATGATCTGATCAGCTCCCTCCTGACCCTAGCTACTATGAAGTTGTATCCAAATCCTTTCCTACTTACCCTCGCCTACAATCTCTATTGTTATCCCTATCTATTCCTTTCAACTTTCTCTTCCCTCAAAATTCCTTTACTTATTCTTGTTAGTTTGTCTTGATTCTGTCCCACCAAAAAAAGAAATCTGTGTTTTCCCTGACAGTGTGTCATCACTGTGCAGAAAGGCACAACATATACTATACATGCATACACACACATTTCACAGCACACCAAACATTATGAAGCATGCTGGAAAGGCAGGTGCCAGATCTTGTGGCAGGGGAGGAAGAGGGGGTAAAGGTAGAGCTGCAAGGTCCCCCTGCCCCAAACACAGACGCACCCTCTTTACTGGCAGCGATGCTGCTAGTGGGAGCAAGGATGTGACAGCAGTGTCTTTACCTGCATCACCAACACTAACACCACTAACCAGCAACAACATGACATTCTCCACCCCTATTTCAGTTCCCAGCATAAGCCTTCCAGTGCCAGAGAAGGAGCTGGATCTGGAAGCAGAAGAGCTGAGGGCCATAGCGAAGGAAATTCTGGGGAAGGAGGGGGATCTGAGTTTGTGCTCCACACCTCTAAAAGTTCCCCTAGAGGCAGGTCTCCTTCTCTGGAAGGCACTTTGGATGAGGTTGTGGGGTCAGGTGGCTCAGCTCCTCCTGTTGTTGTGCCCTCAACCCAGAAGTGAGTAGGTACTGTAATGTGGGATCATTTTGAGGTGGCAGATGAACCCACGTATGCTACCTGTCAACTCTGCTGAAGGCAGATCATCTGGGGCAAGGATGTGAAACACTTTTCCACTACAGCAATGCTGCTGCATCTCAGGAGGCAGCACCCCTTTGCTCTTGCTCCTTCTCCACCTGGCACCAGTGGCAGCATGCCCCAAAAGAAGTCCTGCTCTTGCTCCAAAGCTCCCATCCCCAAGAAGCAGAGGAAGGCCACACTGGACTAGTGGGGGAAAGGCAGAGACAGAGTGGGGCTTGTTCCCAAGGTGAGCGAGGTCAACCAGAGCATTTGGGAGAGGCTTGCTCTGGATGGTCAGCCCTTCTCCTTTGTTGAGCATCCAGGGTTCAGGTGGCTCCATCATACCAAGTGCCTGCATCCACCACCTTTAGCAGGACAGTGGTGCCATCCCTGTATGAGACATGCAAGGAGTACTTGAGGGAGGAGCTGCACAAAGAAGATCTGCAGGTAGCCTTGCACTTCACCTCAGACATCTAGAGCAGCTGGGCTGGAGATCATGCCTACCTCTTCCTCACAGGGCACTGGTGTGATAAGTCAGGACACTGGTGGGCTCTCCTTCAAGTGGAGGCAATGGATGGGTCCCATATGGCAAAGGAGATCATGGTGACCATGAGCTGCATGGTGCAGGGATGGCTTGATGGGCAGGGCAAGCTCACCTGCAGGTTCATGGCCACAGACAATGGGACTAATATGGTCAAGGCGGTGCATGATGACAACTTTGTTGGCATCCACTGTGTGGCACACAAGTTCCACTTCGTAGTCAGGGACACCTTGGAGGGGGACAGGGCTCCCAGTGACAATGCTGTCACTACCAGCCAGCTCATTTTGAAACGAAGGAAGATGGTGGGCTACTTCCACCAGAGCATCAAGGGGAGCAAGATGCTGCAGGACAAACAGGCAGAGCTGAGTACCCCACAGAACAAAATCACGCAGAATGTGGAGCCTCAGTGGAACTCCACATGCCTGATTCAGCAAAGGCTGGTCGAGCAACAAAAGGCTATCCATGAAATGGCCTTGGTCAAAGAGATTGGGATCAGGTCAAAGAGACTGGGATCCCCTTAACAAAACCGAGTGGGATAACATCTCCCAGAACTTGGTGGTCCTCAAGCCATTCCATGAGGTTACCGAGAGCCAGAGTGCTGGTAATGCCCTCCTTAGCCAGGTAATCCCTGTAGTGAAGGAGCTTGAGAAAGAAATGAAGAAGTTCCAGGGGACTGATGTATCTGGCTGAAGCAAACCGCTTTCACCTGAGGTGCAGGGACTGGTGAAGCAGCTGAAGGAGGGCATAAAAATATGGCCGGGTCCATTGCAGTCCAGTACGGTCCATCCACATGTTGGAAGGCATGTGCGACTCAAGGGTAAAGGGGAACATCTGCAGCAGCAAAACCCTCTATCACTGGACGGAGGTGCTGGTGAACAGAGTCAGGGAGTCAGAAGGGCAGAGGCAGGGGTACATGGAAGAGTGGGATCCACTGTCCTGTGCCAGCACTCCAACCATGAGCCAATCTCCTCCACCACAGCTGCTGCCAATGTGGGCCAAGGGCATAGCTTCAATGTTGGGATCCAGAGGCACCTGACCCTGATGGTGATCAGGCAGGTAGCATGGAGGCCTTGGTGGCTACCTACCTCACTGAGGATGTGGAGCTGCTGAACTGCAACCCCTTGACCTGTTGTGCAACCTGCATCCAAGTGTGGCAGGATCTGGCCACAGTTGCCCTGGAACACCTGTCCTGTCCACCAACCAGTGTTCCAAGCGAGGTGTTCAGAATTGATGGGGATGTTATGACACCCCACTGCACCTCCTTGGATCCTGGTTTGGTGGAGCAGCTGGTGTTCCTGAAGGTGAACCTCCTGGTGCTGGGGTTCCCCAAGCTCCACATGCAGATGGAGTGAGTGCCACTCTCCTCACTCCATACCTATTCGCTTTTTAAATTTTCTTTTGGAACCTTGAGTTGCACCTTTACAGAAACCCCTGCACCCATCTCCTTGAAACTTGGCAAGCCTCATGCCCTCAGAGGGGGCTAGCACCCCTGCTGTTTTCATCTGAATCTGCAAAACAATTACAAAGTTATAGGTATTTTAGTGATTCCCATTGTAGTCTATGGCTGAATCTGTGCCAAATCTTCAAATCCGAATTGGCCGAATCAAATCAGGGCAGTGATTTAAATCACTAAATTGAATCACTGTCCCTCTGAATCAGCTGAATCCAAATCCAAATTGAATACCTGCTGCCTCGCACAGGCCTATTAGATTGGTCTATCAAAATTTTGTACTATATCTCCTACCAACTCAAGTTAGGTCACAGTCCCCCAGCATCACAGGCCACTTTGTGGGCCCCACTAAGCCCCCATCACAGGGCAGCACAGTAGCCTCAGCCCATACTCATCTGCTTCAGCCAAGCATCTCTCACAGAACCAGCCAGATGCAGGAGGCAAGGCTGGAGGCCATGACAGTGGGGGGCAGCAGCCAGACAGTGAGGTGATGGAAAGCCAGACCCAGCCCTGGCCTGAGCCAGCACAGCTGAGGGGTGAATAGACTGCATGGTAACTGCCTCCATGTTGCCCATCTAATCTGCCGCTGGAAGAAGTAGGGCTAGGGGCCATGTTGTCTGTCAGCTGGGCCGGGAAGCAGAGGGGGAGCAGAGGCCCCTACCATACAGACTACCTCCCCTCCCCACCCCCCAGCTGTGCTGGCTTGGGTCTGGAGGGGTCAGGGCCAGGGTGGAGGTCTCTGTTCCCCCCACCTCCCCACCAGTACTGACAGATGGCCACAGGCAGGGGTGTGGGGCTGAAGAGAGGGGGTGCGCTGGCCAATCAGAGGTAGCCGACTGCCTGGCTGGGTTTGGCATTCTCCAGCAGCCTGCTGGGAGGTGTGAAGTGCCCCCAAGCTGCTGGCCTCAGCTAGTACAGGCAGCCTGAGTGCCCTCCCCACCAGCAGGGCAAATGTCTGTTCTGTTCACTCTTGACCTAACCCAGAGCAGTTAGAATAAAGACAAAATTTAGATTGCTTCTGCCTCAGGCGTTTTGAATATCTGTACATAGCCTTGGTCTATGATATTTCAGTTTACTGCTTTGAGAATTTCCTAGTATAATAGTATTTGGAAAAGAACGATTAATTAGTTACAATGATAGCAGAATTTGATTTCAGCAAGCTTGTTTTTTTGTGAACTGTGGAAACAATTGAGCTAAATAACAAGAGAATCTGCAATTAGTAGCAAAATATCCTTTGGTCTAGAGTCACTGTTAATGTCTAATGCAAGATTAATGTTAATTTCCCATTCTAAATGTTGACTGCAATGCAGAACATAGGAGCAGTAAGGAACAATATTATCTGTAGCATCTCTAAGGACTATGTTGCAAAGAGTAAGCCTGAAGTACAACTAAGTTGATAATTAAAAAAAGGTTCTCTTACCTCCTGAGCCATTTGCTCCTTATCAGCCAGAAAAACTCCAGCAAATAAGTTAGTGAATCTGAAACTAGCCAGAAAAGATTTCTGTCAATCTTAATTTCACCCTACAAAAGTGAGCATATAGCCATTCAAGCTACATGGAACACTACAAAAGAGGACAAAAATGCTACAAAATAGTATCTTTTCCAAACAGAAATGTACTGGTTTTGTAGTAGTACATGTAAGCCAGTACAGGTACAGGTAGCAAGCACTACAGGGGTCTCTAGAATCCTCAGCATCCCAATATTCTGCTCTCCCACAGGGGAGGGGGGGAGAGCAGCTGACTTCTTGATAGCCTGCTTAGTAGTAAGCTGTCAGGAAGCCCTACTATTACTGTGTCACAAATACCAGCTTTCTGCTACAGTGGCAAATCACACAGAGGAAGCTCTTTCTGCTTGCTTGGCTCTGCTGACCAGCTTTATGAGCTCAGATTTAAACCCCTATGAGCAGTTTGTCATTCCATCTCCCTCTTCAAATTTCCACTTTATTCATTAACTGCTCTTCTTCACTATTAATTCACTGTCCTCCTTCAATAATTCCATACAACTGACTTGTTACGACCTTCTTCCACTTTCTAATGACTCTCTTCTTCACTGATGCTGTCCAAACACCCTTTCTCATTTATGCACTCGAGAGCTGGAAGAAGCAGAGACTTGGTATACATAAATGCATTCAAAGGCAAGGTCTTTGGTAGATGTGATATCTTTTATTAGACCAACTGAGTAGTTGAATCAAAGCTCTAACTGAAGAACCTTGCCTGTCTATGTCCTTAAACCAACACGGTTACAACCAAAAACCCTATAGGCATTCACCACACTCAGTCCATCTTCAAAGGGCTTACACACCAGGAAAATTGAGTAAGTAACTCATGGCGGGGGAAGTGGTGGGTGAGACTGCAAAGGGCTAGTAGGTCTGGGGGGGGCAGGGCGGGGGAGGCAGGTAACAGGTATGAGGGCATGGTGAGATCAGGGAAGGGGCTGGCAGATCTATGGGAGAGATGTCCATTCAAGGATAGATGGTCCAGGGGGTTAAAAATATCCTGATAAAGGTCAGGGGGTAGGAAGAGCACAATCCCAGGGCTGGGGCAAGCAACTGGGTTTTTCCAGCCTCAAGGCTTCCCTCTGAATGCATATAGGTGCTCATTAGATTGGGTTAACCTGTTCCCAATCTAAGTTAGTTGACTTCGTCAGGTGAACTAACTTAGATAAGGCCCACCATTTTTTGCCCAGTTTAACCACCTTGATGCCTGCGCAGATGAACATTTAGACAGAACTGAGCCTAGTTAACTTGATCTAAATGTAATGTCTGTGCACACCTTCTGCAACTTCTTCTGCTTCTCAGAGCTAAATGTGGACAATAGAAAACAGAAGGCATCTTCCTCTGTGCCACAGGCACTTAAGTTGTTCCAAGTGCTGACTGGCAGGATGCTTGAACTGCTCTGAATCTACAGACTAGAGCAGGGGTGGGCAAAATGTGGCCATTCTATCTGGCCCACAGGGCCCCTAAAACATTTAGAAAATTAATATTTAGATGCCCTGGGCTGCCTGTAGTGCAGCCCTTGATGGCTTGCCAAAACTCAGTAAGTGGCCCTCTGCCCAAAATAATTGCCTACCCTGAACTAGAGAGAGTTGTGGCAGTGTCTCACATGGAGAGAGAAGCGAGAGAGAAAATGAAAGACCAGGTTAAGAAGAGTAAGAAGAGAAAGCAGGAGTTGCAAATGCATGAGGTAAAAATGGATAAAGGGATAGGAATCAGACTGGTGGGAAATAGCTAGAGAGGTTGAGGAGCATGAGGAGACAGCAAAGCAGGGGACAGCAAGGAAATCTTTGAGAAAGTAAGAATATAAGATTATCAAGTAGAAAGTGAAATATATAGCAGGAGCACATCAAGTATGCTCTAGAAATTTGGAGATACAAAAGAAAAAGTGATCCTGCTTCTTTGGAGAAACACAAGACAAAGGAAAGATGTTAATGGAGGAGCAGGAAGATCTAGGCAGAGAAAAAAATCTATGAGAAGAGAAACTGGTAACAAAGAACAGTTTAAGAAATTGAAGGGCAGCAAAAAGAAAGTGCAATGCCAATCCTGGATTTGTCACTTTCAGTTAATTTTCTTGTTATGCTTACACTTACTGCATTTTCTTGACACCAGCTGACCAGTGCTGTTATTATGAGAAATGTTCCCAGTAAAAGATTCCTATATACCCTCTTATAAAAGCAAATTGTAACTGAATAGTGTTCAGTGTTTCCTCTTTTGGGCAGCCACAATTAAGTAATGCCCCGGAAGAGGGAGGCAGGAGATACGGGGTTCCCCCCACCGCCAATGGGATTCTTATCTTTCAGCCCTTGAGGCTGAACATGCGACTGCTCCAAAGCCAAGCTAAACATGAATACTGATCAACACGTGTGAGGCTCACAGTGTAACATGTAACAAAGCCCTAACACAACTACACACTCAACTCAATTCAGTTCTTTGACCTTTGTAACCCAATTAGCCTTATGTAGCTTTGTATAGGTGTCAGAACGGACATAACATAAAAAACAGTAGACAATACCAAATCAAAGTTTCAATCTGAAGTCATGGAATTGAACAGGAATCTCTGAAGGGAAGATATTCTTACTGGTGAGGCCTTCAAAATACTAAAAAAACTCCAGCTTGATTCATAAATTTGAGCCTCAGTTATTACGGGTGGGTGAAGATGACAATATTTTAACAGGAAAGAAGTGTGGAATCATAAATATTATAGCCCAGAGAAAGTTTGTCAAAGTTATTTTACACAAATAAAAATAAAAGCAAAAACATGCTATTAGAAAAGGCACCTATATATGTAAAATGTTCACATTTTATACCAACAGCTTAACACTGTGATTCTAGATTTAGTACAATCACATAATATTCCCCATTTTATTGGACTCCAAAGGCACTAACACACTTGTGGGAAGCCTGCTCTGATGCACTAGGAATCCAGCACGTCGGGGCAGACTCAATTAATTGAGTCTTGCACCACCATGTAAATTGACGTGATCTGGCAGCCTTGCATGTCATGTGTATCAGCAATGCAACACGCCTCCACGCTGAGAAAGTGGCGGTTGTGGTCTTTGAACTAAAACATGTACAGTGTGCTTTAGTTCAAAGTGCACCACTGTCATTTTTGCAGTACCTCTGTGCATTTGATACACGTGATGTGCAGGCACTTTTAATTAGTACAGCTTGCTAATTAAAAACACCCAGCACCACATGAGAAACGTGTAAAAATGCCCTAAGGTTCAACCTAACATTTGATTGTAGGTTCCAACTTGGGAAATGCCATCTTTCCTATCAGCTCGCCACATGGAGAAATGACAGGACTGAACTGGATGGCCAGGAAAGAGGTGCACACTCTGCTTCTTTCCTCAAAAGACCTATGTTCTGCTCATTTACAAGATTATTATATTATCTTATACTTTGAACTAAACTAGGTTCAACATGGGACGGGGATGCAGATGACAGAGAGAACCTAGGACCAACAAACCATGAGCCATTTGCTGGAACAGCCCACATAAGTACTAAGGGGCCCAGTGGGCATCAGGACAGGGGGGCACCAAGGGCACGCACTGGGGGAATTAAGTGTCCCTATACTAATGCTAGGAGTATGTGGAACTCACACTCCTGCTTGCAAAGAAGAACATTGCCTTAGCTGGGCTAACTGAAACTTGGTGGGACCCTACCTATGATTGGGCAGTAAGCATTGAGGGTTATAGGCTGTACAGATGCAATACAGTAGGGAGAAAAGGGGGGAGAAAAGGGGCGAGGTATTGCTCTCTCTGTTAAGGAGCAATATACATCTTCCATAATCAAGATGGAACCAGAGAAGGGACAAATTGAGGTACTGTGGGTCAGAATGCAAGGGGGTCCAGGGGAAAGGGAACTGGTAGTGGGGGTCTACTACAGGCCACCACATCAGGAGGATGAGTTGGACCTGAAATTCTCTAGACAGCTCATAGACGCCATACAGTCAAGGGACATGGTTGTCATGGGGGACCTAAACTACCCTGACATCTGCTGGGAGAAGCAGTCAGCTAGATCCAATCGTTCACATAGTTTCTTAACCTGCATACAGGATCTTCAC
This sequence comes from Crocodylus siamensis, assembly GCF_052110815.1. Lineage (NCBI taxonomy): Eukaryota > Metazoa > Chordata > Crocodylia > Crocodylidae > Crocodylus > Crocodylus siamensis. The sequence goes on along the minus strand of NC_143404.1, from coordinate 30,468,258 downwards.
CTAACGTAAGAGGTATATGGTCCCACTAGGGGAAACGCCTTACTGGACTTAATTCTGGCTACAAGGGATGACTTGGTGGGAGATCTACTAACCAGTGGCAATCCGTAGGGGGTGCACGAGAGTGAACATGCACCCCCTGATAGTGAGTGCTCTCGGCATAGGTGATGGGCATGGGGGCCACCTGGAATTTCTGAGTTTTGCCTCCAGCCACAGGGGAACTCCCCCCTGCTGCTGACACTGCCGCAGCCGCCTGTGGACGGTCCCTGCTCAGCCCACCCCCATCAGTGATGCCCATGTCACTGCCTGTGGGCAATTGCCATGCCCCCCCAGTCCCAGAGACATACATTGCCTATGCTACTGACACAAGGTAACCTAGGGGACAGTGACCATCACTTGATTGGATTCACTATCTGAAGTAGGGTGGGAAAGATAACCAGTAGGTTATCTAGAGTGCTAGACTTTAGAAAGGCTAAGTGCTAGATTTCAGAAAGGCTAACATGGGGTAACTAGGAACAGTGACTGCAAACTGACATACAGCAGATTTAGGTTAGACAGATTGAGATTAGCTCAGGAGACTGGTTAGTGAGGCACTGAAGAACAGGAGAAGTGGTGAGATGGGAGTCCAGGAAGGGCAGTTGTTCTTAAGGGGAGTGATCCTACAGGCGCAGAGACAATCCCATTGCACAGGAAAGGGGGAAAAAGGGTCAAGAAACCCTCCTGGCTGAACAGGGAAATCCAGGAAAACCTAGGGGCAAAAAAAGAGGCATATAGGCTGCGGAAGCAGGAGGTAGGTACCAAGGCAGAGTATACCTACATCACCTGCACTTGCAGGGAGGGAGTCAGAAAGGCCAAAGCAAAAAGGGAACTTAGGCTGGCAACAAAAATTCAAGAAAACAAAAAGTCCTTCTTCAGGTATATAGGGAGTAAAAAGGCGGCACAGGGTAGCATAGGACCCCTGCAGGACAAACTAGGGCAATTAGTAACAGATAGGGGAAACAAGCTGAGCTCTTCAATGAGTTTTTTGCCTCTGTATTCCTGAACATGGATCAGAACAAATCTCCCAGCTGGATCGTAGACAGGCACAAAACAGAAACCAGCCCACCAACTGTTAGCATCGACTTAGTGAAGGGACAGTTGGAGGGGCTGAACGCATTTAAATCAACAGGCCCAGATGGTCTTCATCCAAGGGTACTGAAGGAATTGACTAGTGCCATAGCAGAGCCACTGGCATGGCTGTTTGAGCACTCTTGGTGCTCAAGTTAGGTCCCAGCGGACTGGAAAAGGGCTGGCCAGTCCAGAAGAGGAGGAAGGAGGAACTGGGTAACTAGAGACCAGTTAGTCTCACCTCTATCCTCGGGAAAACCTTTGAAAAAATTATTAAGGATCACATTTGTGGGAGTCCAGCAGGGAAAACAATGCTGAAGGGCAACCAGCACAGATTCATAGCAGGTGGATCCTGCCTGACTAACCTTGTTTTTTTTTAGAACCAGGTCACAAAATGCTTAGACACAGGAATCGAGGTAGATGTCACCTACTTGGATTTTAAGAAAGCCTTCAATACAGTATCTCATTCTATTCTCAGAGACAAACTGAGTGACTGTGATGGATGATTACGTGGTCAGGTGCATGGCAAATTGGCTTAGGGGTCACAGTCAGAGAGTGGTGGTGGATGGGTCAGTATCAACCTGGAACTATGTGGGCAGTAAAATCCCACTAGGCTTGATCCTTGGACCGGTGCTGTTCAATGTCTTCATCAATGACTTGAATGAGGGCAAATTTGCAGATGATACCAAATTACAGGGTAAAGTTAACACACTAGAGGGTAGGGGATGAATCCAAGCAGATCTGGACAGGTTGGAAATGTAGGCAGAACAGAACAGGATGCAGTTCAACAAGGACAAATGCAAGGTACTGCACCTAGGGAGAGGGAATCACCGGCATGCTTACAGGCTGGGGGAGGACTTTCTCATCAGCACAGCAAAAGAAAGGGATGTTGGAGTCATTGTTGATAACAAAATGAACATATGTCATCAATGTGACAAAGCAATCAGTAAAGCTAACCACACCTTATCATGCATTAGCAGGTGCATGACAAACAGGTCCAGGGAGGTGATACTTCCCCTTTATGCAGCATTGGTCAGGCCACAGTTGGAGTACTGCATCCAGTTTTGGGCACACTTCAAGAGGGATGTGCACAACCTTGACAGGGTTCAGAGGAGGGCCACTCGTATGGTTAGGGGCCTGGAGGCAAAGCCCTATGAGAAGAGATTGAGGGCCCTGGATCTCTGCAGCCTCTGCAAGAGAAGGCTGAGAGCTGATCTTGTGGCCACCTACAAATTCACTGGGGGGACGGGACAGCAAGGAATAGGAGATGCTCTGTTTACCAGGGCACCCCTTGGGGTCACTAGGAACAATGACTGCAAACTGACATACAGCAGATTTAGGTTAGACATCAGGAAGAACTTCTTTACGATAAGGGTTGCCAGAATCTGGAATGGGCTTCCAAGGGAGGTACTGCTGTCCCCCACCTTGGGGGTCTTTAAGAGGAGGCTAGACATGCACCTGGCTGGGGTCATCTGACCCAAACATCTATGAATCTATTGCAGCAAGTACCTGATGAAAATAACCATCATGAAACAGCAACTTCAGTGAAGCTCATTGTTGAGAAACCATTAGGCATTTCTTTGAGAATACAGTGGAAAGTTTTAGGATTTATTCCTACTACTAAGACTTCACAGGCACAGTATCAATGCTGTAATAAACCAAGTCTGTCTAACCTGATTGTAGTGAGGGGCTACATCTGGTGCCAGCATGAGACCCTTCCCCCCCGCAATCACATACCATGCTGGCCATACACTGTTGGGCATGCCCCTGGGATGCCCCTCCTCCCTCCCTCTGACACTGTGTGGGTAGTGCTAGTGGCATACAGCTCCCTGGGATCCGCCCCTGCTGTGTGGGCATTCCCAGCAAAATGCAGCATCCCCACCATGTGGGTTCCATGAGCAGGGAGTAATCCCCTCTCTGATAAGCTGCACAGACGGTGTGAATGGCGAGCAGTCCCCTCCCGCTGAGAAGCAGAGAGAGGCAGCTGCAGGAGCTTACCGGTTGGACAACTCTGTAGTAAACCATAAATCAAAACTCACAGGGAGCATCTCCATGAGATGCTGACTGCACAGTAGCTTGATACTACTGTACAGGAGACATAGGTAGAGGAAGAAGAGGTGCCGGGCTCTGCCCGTTAGGGTGGTAGGGCCATGCTGCACTTGGGGTGGGCAGCGTCAGCGCTAGGAGGGGAGGTTGGGGGGGGTAAGACAAATGTTGTGGTGGCTGCAGCCCCCCACCCATAGTTCCCTCCCAGCACCACCACCCACCCCAAGTGCAGCCCAGCCCAGCCCAGCCGGGAAGAGCCCGGTGCTGCCCTGGCCCCAGCCTGCAGCTGCAGCCCACTCTGCCCCACACAGATGCAGGGGCACACACCCCCCATGTCTCCCAGCGTGCATGCAACAGGAGCCATGCCCCCTGGATGAGTCGCTTGTGGCTCAGTCCTGTGCCCCGCCCCAGCTGTGCAGTGCCTGCCCCTCCCCCAGCCTCATCCCCACTACTTTCCCACCCCTGCTGCAGCTGCCGCAAATCTGAGGCTGAGCTGCCTTGCAGCCCTACTCCTGCTCCGTGTTTGTGGGGGCTAATCCCTGTTAGTACTCCCCTCCACTGCCTATGACAGTAGCACAACATGGCAAAAACCATGCCAAGATGCTACTGTGCAATTCTATTAAGCTACTGCATGGTAGTATCACTTAAAAGGCGCTAGCCAGTGCTACTGCACAGTAATTCCAATCACTGTGCATGGGTACAGTAACCAAAGAACAGTACCATCTCATGCAGACATGCCCACAGTGTTTCAATAAGCTCTCAGTAGAGGTAGCACTGAACACTGCACCAGGACTTTCATGATGTTGCCGTGTAAGAATGTAAGATGTACATAAAAAAAGATGAGAACAGAAAAAAGTAGAGGAAAGTTTCTACACTTCCTGGTGACAATGCAAAATTGTTTAACTTTCATACATTCCCATGGGGTAATTTCCTACCCCAGACGTATATTTTGTGCAGTATCTTAAAGTTAGTTAATTCTAAAAAAAATTCTTTTTAGGCCATTGTCACTGGCACTGCAGTGCACAATATCCCCAAAGAACAGCCAGCTTACATGAATGGTTTGCTCTCTATAGATGAAAAGCTGCCCAGGGTAACATTCACACCTGGGGTAACTTGTGTTTTTCCATATGAGGTAACAACTTATCCCAAGTCCGTGTTAATGCAATGTTACCCCAATGCAATTTTGTATAAATGACAGGCCTAGACCCATTTGGCCACTTTGGGTGGATGCATCTGAAAGGTCAGAATTCATTAGACCTCATTTACGTCCACTTCAAGTATCAATAGTAACTAATGGATGGCCATCCTCCACTCTGCTTTTGCTTTTGACTGGGAATTCACCCTAGTTTCCTGTGTTCCAAAGATGTCCAAAGTTGTGCTGTTGCTGTGAAGCATGCACCCTGACCTGTCAGTGGGTGGAGAGCAAAGAAAGCTGGATATCATCCATGACTACAATAAAAACAAGGGTGGGGTGGATAACCTTCACCACCTAGTCTGTATGACCACCTGCAGACAGAAAAATCAACAGATGGCCAATGACACTATTTTTCAATATGCTGGATGTGGCTGCCATTGCTAGCCTCAACATTTAGCTAGGCCACAATGCAAACTGGAAGCAAAGATCACATTTAAGAAGATGGTACTTTTTTTTTTGCAGGAGCTTGGAGAACAGTTGATCAATGGAAAATAAAACAAAAAATGATGGATGCACATAATTTGTCTAAGTCCATCACGTATGGTACGACTGCCCTAAATTAGAAATTGCCACAATGCATCCCACTGGAATCTTCTGCAAGCATGAGTGGATATTGTGCTTTTTGTCCAAGGACAGATGACCTCAAAACCTGGAAGCGATTTGAAGATTGAAAGCGATTTGCTGGAGTACACAACAGTACATCACTGCTGCTTTGTGAGGAATGTAATATTTAGTTAAAACAGGAAATGTTTTTGGAAGTGATTGTTAGTTTGAAAACAGTGTGAACTGCAGGCTTAGCAAGTTGTTCGCTCATGTTTTGAAACTCTAAAAAATGTTTAAATTTTGTTCATAGTTCTAGTTAAATAATATTTTGGGTTCAAATCATCATAAATACTCTTTCAAACAATCTGTATATTTAATAAATAATTTTTGGTAGTTATACTGTTGTCACTGGTTCCATTTTGTTCATGTGGGTGGGGTAGCAAGTTCCATGAGACCAACAACGGTTATTGTTTCATAAGAACGGATGTGGGTTAAATTGGAATAAACTGCACTGACTTCAGTGGAACTGTGCTACCCTATTTCAGCTACAATTCTTGCACAGCAGGTATAAGAGTAGAACTACACCCTATGATCTCAAAAGGATCTTATCTTCGAGACCTGATTTATACAATGAAATATGGCACAGCTTAACATCTCTCCACCAGTTTTTTTGCAGACATATTCAGCTACTCCAGGACTGTAGGAAGACACTGGATAGAGCCTTGTTACTTCCTAACCCTCAACCTCACAGCCTGTAAAAAAAGGAATAAGATCAGATTCCAACTGTTTTCCAATGTACTTTGCTCTATTGATGTTTTGTGTATTTAATGTTTATATCAGATTTCATACAAGTCCATAACACCTAAATATACCTAACCAGATAACTTTATATAGTCTCATTACAATTGATTTTTTTTTAAATCTTTCAAACACGAGTGATTTAACGATACTAATATAGGCTGCCATTTCATTCATTAACATCTTTGAGCATAACCATGCTGCGCTTTCTGTAGGGGTAAATTACTTTCATTTTTAAAAAGGACAGCATGTAGTGGTAGTATTCAAGTAGCAGTAACATTGTGTTTACTGCACCGAGGGATTTGTCTGAGCCACAGTATTTGTGGTATTCTGTAACCTCAGGGAATGTTGCTGCACCACAGGCAATTTAATTTCTTCATGAAGTAAATATTAAGAGCTTAAATGCTTCCTGTTGAATTACAATGGCCTTAACTAACCCAAATATTGAAACCAAAATAGAACTAGAAACAAACCCAACATTTTACAAAACATAAGAAAGGTGCACAGTGTTCACATGTGCACAGTGAAATAAAATAATGATATGCATCAGAGATTCGGTAAAAAAAAAAGTGCCGCATGAATCAAACAGCTTATAAACAGTTTAGGAATAACATTCCTGCATTCATTCGGTGTTGAACTAGATGATGTTCTCTCTCCCTATCTTAGATTCTATTAATCTAGTACATAAGAAGCATTTACTTCTGGAATATGAGTGAAGAAATCTTTTATTTAGTTCTAGCCTATAAAGGAAGTACAGGAACAAATGGTAATAGGAAATCTGAACTGTCTAGCCACACATGGGAAAAGAAATCAATGTTCGGCTATCCTGTCAACATAGGCTAGGAGGTTTTAAACTAATGTTTCAAAACTATTATACTCGGACCACAACTCCTGAACCACACAATGACTCCCCAACTTACCACCTGTGGGGTTTTTTTTACACAAAATGTTATAACAATTTGTGGGATTTTGCAGTTGGTGTTTGACTGATTTTCTTTGCTTTTTATTTTACCTCAATTTTTTCCAGCAATTCTGAAGAATGAAGCAACATGTGTTGTCCATCTCTGTCCGAATTCCATTGCATGATGTTTTGTCCCTGTGCTGTTCTAGCTTCTTGCTTAACACTGGCTGGTCACATGACCTTTCAGCCAGTCAAAACAGAGTACTCCTGCTTTAAACAACATGGGGAGAAGGTTATATTCTTACCACTGAATCACAAGTAATTGCAATATGCTGGTACTCCTGTAGCAAAACCCCCAGTTGAAAAAAAAGAATACATTCCCTCCCCTTCCCCTAACCATTTCTGACTTTCTCTTTGTCCTCTCTATCCCTATAAGTGATTACAAGCAGTACTAGGTAAGCTAAGCTAAGTTCTTGTATGCTACTATTGTAATAAGTTCCTTTTTTATATTGTAAATAGTACTCTATTATGTTTGTATTGATTTTTACTGTTTTATATTATATTATATTATATTGTATTCATATAATTCATGCATTGATTTTTATTGCTTCATATTAACATTGTATGATTTAGGCCTGCAATGGGGGTTGGCAGGAGTGATGTCAAGTATCCATTTTGTGTCAGGTTCCCATCTTGTTCCCATCTTGTCCCCATGCCCTCTTGTGCAAGTATGTTGTAACCTATGACTCATACCTACCCCTCCTATGTAACTTGGTTCCTGAATGAATGGGGATGAATGAGGGTGCTTCAGAGGCAATGGCAGCAGGTCTAAAAATAGCTCCCTCTGAATGACCGAATCATTGACTCAACCACCCAACCATTGCCCTGCATTTGACCCTCCCTGGCTCAAGATTTGGAAGACAAAGACTGCTGCAGAAATCAGACAATGCACCATCACAGACACCTGAAACTGCATGTCCTTACCTAGGAGTGCACATGCTCAGTACACCAGGGGCTGACTCTTTTGCCTGGGCACGCCCCTGTCACTAGAGTCACAGGTAGTCTGCCCCATAAAAAGGGGTAGTGAAAACAGACTCAGTGGGACGCTCTCTCCATCTGGACCAGTGCCATGCCACACCACCTATCCACCCAGAGGCCCCGCCGGCCTCCCTCTGGACAACACCTACTCGACAAGGACCCTTTCCAGCATGGATGGGTAGTTATCACCCCCCCCACCCCTCTTCAACCAAGGACTTGGACTCTGTTTCTCTTCCCTACCTGGGCTCCAACCCTTCCACTGAGTCTCTTTCTCCTGCTGTCATTGTGAGTGCTTGTATGTGCGTGTGTGTAGGAACCAATAACTTCATGGGGCTGTGTAGTGTGTTGGTTAATAAACCTGTTACTTTGAAACCCCAAGTTGGGTTTTTGTCTGTTTCCTAACTGTTTCCTCCTTGCCACCACTCATCTGCCCTAAGCTCCCAGGTTTCTGCCTCTCTCTCTTTTCTGGCTGTGTCCTCCTTGCCACTGGGCTTTTCCCCTTGCACCAGTGACCTCAAGTAACCCTGGGGCCACTTGACCTTAAGTAGCCCCAGCTCCCCTCCAGTCTATCAGTTCTAATCCTGGCCCCAGCAACTTTCACTCCTGGCACTTTCACTGTCTCATTTTAACCACCATCCATCTCCCTCCTTCTGGAGATCTTTGACCCTTGATTCCGCTTCCCATAGTCACCGAGCACCCTAGGTATCCCAAGTGTCCTAAGCACACACATACACCCCACACCACCCAAGTTAGGAACTTACCTGTATGTATGTGTAGGTGGGTGATTTGTGTATGAATTGGTGAATATATATATATATTTTGAATATATATATATATATTCACCAATTCATACACAAATCACCCACCTACACATACATACATACATATATCTATATACATTTCATTGTGTGCATGATATATGAATGAGTGATCCCTGTATCTGTATTGGATGTGTACGTGCCTAGTGGGGGGTATATGCATCTAGTGTGGGTGTACACACCTAGAGTGTGTGTACATGTCTAATTGATTTTTGTGCAATTGTACACCACGCCCTCCTGTCATATTGAGATCCTGAGCATTAGCCAGCCCCCACAGGGCACCACTCTCAGCGTTGCCAATAATGCATCTCTATCCATGCTTATACAAAATACTTCCAGGTGATTTAGATCAATTCAAAAGAGGGATGTCACACTCAAACAAGTTGGTGGACTGGATACAGACCATGGGACTTCTTGTGGATGTCATATTGAATGTAATAGTTTGAATTCTTGTAATAACTGCCCATTAGCCAGTTTAGACAAAAAGGCAAGGTTCATCTTTTTATCTAAGCCATTGCTTGCTTTGCCTGGCCCTGCAACAAGTCTGTTTAAAAGTCTTAGGTTCTCAATCTTATCTTTAGAGGCCTTTAACAAGTTAACATAAGAACAAGAAAAATGACCCTTAAGCAAACACTCCAAGAGATCAAACCCTAGAAGCTTTTGAAAGGGGTCTGGAAAAGATAGGTCACTGCAGTGGTGTGGACAGTCTCAAAAATTTAAGATAAACTGAATAGTTGGTGGACAAATTCCACCGCAGAAGACAAACTGACCACCCAGCAAAAAATATGTTGAGTAAGATCCGAGCCCAATTTTGGAATAGTGACAGGTTTGGGTAGGAGGGGCCCAAGACGGCAAGTCACCCAGTATATAACCTGTAACCTACAGTCCCAATTTGGAGGTAACCTCACTTGCAGAACACTGAAAGATGAATCGCAAGTGTAGGCCAGATCAGACTGATCACCTGAACCACCCTCTCCATGAACAAGAACTCGCGTTCACGCTGAAGCTGTGGAGCGCCTGAGTGGGACCGAAGGAAGGGGACTTGTTCCTATCATGGCTGAGACCAACCCTAAAACCATAACTAAAGAATGAGAGTATATCTGGAGATTTGGTTTCTCGGAATTCTAGGATTGTAAGTATACCATGAGAAATAATAGTAGTGATTCAAATTTGACCTTTAGCTGTACTTCTAGCTGTTTTTGTAATATTAATTCTTATAGCATTGTTTGGGAAAGAAGTGTGTTTGAAGCATTGTTTCTAATATATGTAGTTATCATGTTTTAATGTTTGTGGTATTTCTTAAAGCTAAGCAGTATTATATCCATAAGGAGTTTTAATAAACATATTAAAGGAATAAAAATCGTAATCATTGTGAAAACGAACAGAGCTCAACCTCACCCCACCAGCATACTGATTTGAACCAATATATGGTGTGGGACTTCTCTCTATCCTGTAAACCCATAAGAGACAGTGGACTGAATGACCCAGCCTTAGGTGGACCCCATGGGGCATCCCATTCTGGCTGCTAGAGCTAGTGTCCGCACCAGCAGCCAATGAGTTTCCACTGCCAACACTCAGTCCCTATCACCTCTATGCAATCTCCGTCACAGCCACTGCTGAAGTCACTGAGTTGGTGCAGCCAGTAGTCAGAGAAATTAACAATGCCACTGTTCAATCCATGTCACCTGCAATCTTTGTGCTTGGTACCCCTGATTCAAAGAATAGGCTCAGAAATGAACTTGGAAATATCCTAAATGCCACTGGAGAATATTGACTGAGATTTTTGAAAGGGCATGTAGAAGCAAAGCAACCAAATTTCAATGGTAGTTGAATGGCTAAGTTCTTTTGACCCTTTATGAAATACTTTCACTTGTGTGTAGTGCAATTGACTTTAGTCTAATCTCATTCCATGCAGTCCAGTTTGTACACATAAGTGCAGCAATATATTCACTGACTTTGAATTATTTGACATTAAAAGGAGAACTGCTTTTTAGAACTTTCAATCTAAAAATTAACCCTGAAGAGGGGGGGAAAAAGATTACTTAAAGATCAGTCATTAAGACAGAAGTTAAATGTAAAAGCAATAAGAGAAAAACTAGACACTGTTGGTGATTTTCAACATAAAATATTAATTTTAGAAGGACAGAGGTTGCATTCAGCTACTGTAAATCACTGAGAAAAATTCTGCAAGAGGACCGCTTTTTTATAACTTATTTTTTTAAATGCAGAGAGAAAAAATATGAATGTTTTATGCCCTCTGAAAGCTTTTTGATGTTAATGGGTACAGGTCAGCCCCCACCCTCCAAAAATACACACTGATCAAGAATTCTACTGTGCAACCCCTACATTTACAATGGGTTTGGCATTGTTTTTCATACACTGGCAATAGAGTCTAAGGAGGTTCCAATGATTTAAGGAATTAGAACACTGAAGATAAATTCTACGGAAAAGCATTAGTGCATGAAATTAAACTCCACGTAGAGTTGTTCCACTTGAAATACTTTGAAGTCTGGCTTATTTTATTCTACTTGTGATACTGCAAATTAGAAGAAGCTACATTAACAAAAATATTGGACAAAGAAAACTGATGTAAATAACTGACACAGTTTACGGATGCAGAACAAAGCTCTGCATTCAAAAACCTACAAATTTCATTGTGCTCCTAATGTGTTTCTGAGTACTGCAGCACTGGCCAGTCTCCAACTGAAATATTTTTTGATACCAACTGCTTACAAATTTTTGCCCCAATATTTGGTCTAAATAAATTTAGCTGCAGTGAAATCATTGATGTCAAGAGTTACCACAATTTATATCAGCTAAGCATAAAAGGGTTTGAATTCTTTTCATTGTTACACAGTTTGCATCAAGATTAAAATGAGCCTTATAAAACCTTTGTTATTAAATCTGTGAATTTAAGGCTATTAGAGGCAGGGGAAGGATTGCGGGGGAGAGGAGGAATGCTACTTTGTCTTAACTCTGTTTTACAGATTAGCAATCTTGTTTTAGAATATTCCACTTCCTTTCCCCTCCCCTCCTTCATTTTTCTCCATGTAGACATACTCTGTGTGAAAATAAATTTAGACATTTTTGCACATGTAAACTGCCCAAACTGTGGATCCAATTATATGACAACTCTATTCTGACTACTGTATGAAAAAGTAGGCACCACCTTTCCTATTTTTTAAGGACTGGCCATCATAGAAACATAGGGTTATATCTCATGGGCAATTCAGGTCCTGTTCCTCGTTTTGGAGAGATGTTTATACAGCCTGTTCTTGAAAATCTCCAATGAAGGAAATTCCTTAATTTCCATAAGCAATTTAAAGTTTTTAAAATCAAAATCTGCTTTGCTGCATTTAAATCCATTGACTCTTCCCTACTGTGTAGCAAAGAAGAATATTTTTCCTATCTATTTTTTTCTCCAACTTCAGTCCCAAAACAGAATAAAAATCACTGGGGTCCAATTCTGTGAGATACTAGGCATATCTACACATGCAAATGCTCTAGGGTGGGTTTACTCTAGAGTAATCCATCCCAAGCAGGCATCTACATGTGTGAGGAAGTGGGAGAAGATTTGCTGCTCATGGCAAAAGTCTGCTTCTGCCCCTGCCAGGCCCTGGCAGCAGCTAGGGAGACCTGTAGGATCCCTCTGAGTGCTAGCCCAGGGTCTGGCAGGAAGCATGGGGCCAGGAGACTATCTCCTGGTGGGGGCTCGGAGATTGCTCCCTAACCCCAGGAGCTGCCTGCTACCAGGGCAGCTATGCTACCAGAGGCCAGGAGGGGACAATGTCTCCCTGCCCCAGCAGCATGGAGCTCCCAGCCCTACTCTTTGATTATGGAGCAGGGGCTGGGAGCTCCCTGCTGCCAGGGCAGGGGGCATTGTCCCCACCCAGGCTCCAGCAGACAGCTCTTAGGGGCAGGGAGCAATCTCCTGCCCCTTGCTGCCCAGCTGAACAGGAGCATATTTGCTCTTGGCTGGCCATCTACATGTGCTGTACTGCACAGTAATTATCCCTGAGTGAGTCTGCTAGTTGTATTTACAGATAGCAAATTTACATATGATTAGAGCAAATTACTGCACAATAAGCACCTGTACTTGTAGACAGTGACACTTACTGTGCATTACTTTGCTCTAATTGTAGAGGCAAAGGTGAGACCTGTGTCATGGTCTGTATAGAGATGCTGCAAAGTGGGTCATGCTTTGACCTTTGCAAGACCTGTTTTTCAGAGGATTATGTCACAACCTGAGACCCTGGCCATAAAAGAGTGTTGTATGCAGAAATGATGCCCTGTGCTAAACTTGAATGTGGCCATGAGCACCAGAACTATAAGGGCAGGGACTGACAGCTTGAGGATGTGTTTTAGTGTGCCTGTGTCTAGTGGGTCGTGTGTGTGGGGGGGAGGGGGGCGGTGTTCTGAGGTGTGGGTTGTATGTGTGATGTCCAGTGAGAAGGTTAAGGTTTTTGGATGGTTTTAGTCAATGAATTGTTGTTGTGAGCTGAGAGAGAAAGCAGACGCAAGCATCTGTTAGTGTTTGGTCCTCAGTCGAACCGAGTGCCAGGAGCGTTGAGTCCAGCCCTGTGGCCATGGCCTGAGGAGACGTCCTCCACCACAGGACTACTCTCGGGACAGGAAGAGGTCGGCTCCCCAGTATTCCCCACTTGGTGTGCGGTGCACAGGTGTAGCGGCCTCCCTGTCCTATTACTGTATTATCCCATCCTCTCTCTCCCTCTCACAGTTCTTTGAGGTTTTTGGTTGTTCCTTACACTGGATCTACACCAGATGTTTTGTTCCTTTAAGAAGTAGCCTTTGGGCTCTGTTCTGTTGGCTGTTGAAATAAAACTCCCCGTTCCATTGCTAATCCCCCTTTCCCTTGGTGTTACTGGTTCTCATAAGTGTTTTAACATCTGTGATATCTGTGTAAGGTTATTCTAAATAAACCATCTTATTTGTCAACTATAACACCTGTGGTTCTGTGGAGTGATTAGTTAATTAGTCAATTTATTCCTCAATTAATTCTCTGGTCCAATTTACCAGTAATTAGGTATGGGAGGTTGGGTTGTAAGTGGTTTAAGGGGCGGAGTTCCACCCTTTTGTTGACCGGACCCTGTAGCTGCTATTTCATCATATCGCTAATTAGACTCCTAATTAGTCTAGGCTTAACATAATCACGGGGAAAGCATCTCATTTGGATGCACCCACTGACTCCCAAATTTTAACAGAGAGACAGTACACAGCACCATGCTCTATTGGAATAATCAGGTATGCAGTAACTTCTCATTTGGTTTATAATATACCACACTGCACAGAGCAGAGACACTGGTTTGCATGCAAGCTTTGTACGTTAAGACAATTGCTAGCTTCATGAAAAACTTTTGTGCCACTGCATTTTCACCAGCTTAAGCCATTTTAAGTATTTGCTGCATTGCAAAGTTCTGTTAACATTCACTCAAATGCAGAATTCTACAATTGAAAGATTAAAATCCATGGCTATAAACACTAATGTCAAACTAACTGTATTTATCTTCAAGTGGCTCAAAATACCACAAACAACTAATTATAAAGCAAGGACAGATGTTCATCAAAACTGATGTGCTCACAAAAAAAACCCCTCCCATGGGGGGAGGAGTGTTATTATTTTCACGTCATTTCTATCTTAACCAGTAGCTATAGGCAGCCTTATACATTTCCTTGACCCCTTTATTACCTCTGATTATGATATCCACAATTAAAAGGACTGTAAAAGGACTAAATGGCTAGTACAAACATTACTGTGGGAGGATACAACAGCATTGCAGAAGTACAGTAAAAGCTCCGTTATCCGGCATCCCTCGGAATGGGGGATGCCAGTTAATCAAATATGCTGGTTAATCAAATATGCCACGTCCAGTTCACCAGGGCTTTAACTCCCTGGCATCAATGTGCCAGGGGGCAGGGAGGGGGCCCCGCAAAGGCTGATTTCACCCAGGCCATGGTCCAGAAGGAAGAAGAGAAGAGGAAGAACTTGGATCATGGCGGCAAAACCGGATGTGAAACTTCCAGTTTCGCTTTTGCTGTGTCCCTTGAAAAGAAGATTTGTGTTGACAGATGCCAGTTAGTGGAGCTTTCCAGTTGCTAAACTGCCAAATAACATGACTGTTGCTGAACCAACTGCTCCCACTTGCCAAGGAAATCCTTCCCGACTCTCAATGAGGCTCGAGACCACCAAGAGACACCACAAACATTATTTTTTCAGCCCAGCGTATCCAGGAAAAATGCTGATAACACCACCAGTAATTGTATATGGCCTTTATTGATCTGACCAAGGCCTTCAACTCTGTTAACTATGAGTTTCTATGGAAGATGTTATTGAAGTCTGATTGCACAGTGAAATTTATCACCTTCCTAAGACTCTTTCATGACCAGATGACTGCCTCCATACTAGGCTGTGGCTCTGCTACAGAGCCCTTTGCCATTCAAACAGGTATCAAGCAGGACTGGGTGATTACACCAATTCTGGACCCAATCTTTCTTGCGATCATCAAGCTGCTAATCTGTGACTGTCTGACATATGGCATCAGTACCAAGTACAGGATGGATGGGAACCTTTTCAATCCCTCCAGACTCCTTGCCAAAGCCAAAGTGACTTCAGCCTCGATTGTGGAACTCCAGTATGCCAATTGTGCTGTTGTTGCACATACTGAGGAGGACCTACAAATGGCCCTTAACTGCTTCTGTCATACATACCAGTGCCTGGAACTGACCCTTAACATTGGAAAAACAAAAGTGATTCACCATCCTGCTCCAGGTGAATCAATGTCCTCCTCCCCTGCCCCAAGCCCCAGGAAAGACCTTTGTTGATGGACAGGAGCTAGGGAATGTTTGAACAATTTGCATATCCAAGCAACCATCTCTTAAAGAAGGCCAACCTTGACAAGAAGATCCAATACAGGATCCAGTGTGCCAGCTCTGCTTTTGGAAGAATGAATTGTAGTATATTCAATGATCATGACATCAAGACTTAAACAAAGTTCCTACTATATAAGGCCATGGTAATCCCAACTTTTCTCTATGGCTGTGAAGCTTGGGTGACCTACAGGGACCACCAGAAAAGTCTGGATTGCCATCATTAGTGCTACCTCCAGAAGATCCTTGCCATAAAGTGGGAAGATTGTCACACAAATTGCAGGGTCCTCACTGATGCTAAGACCACCACCATGGAAGTGCTGATTGTTCAATGTCAGCTGCAGTGGACAGGACACTGTGCACATGCCTGATGGATATTTACCAAAACAATAGCAGGCAACAGGGAGCCTTGAACTAGCAACCTTATAGTCTCAAATTCACAACCCAGGACCTTCATCCACACAGAAAACCCTACACTCCCAACTCAGCCAAGAATAAAGGACGCACAGAGCCAGAACAAAATACTTCAAGGATACCCTGGAAGTCAACATTAAGAAGTGTGGCACTAACACCAAAGATTGGGAAAAACTAGCCCAGGACAGGGCTACATGGAGATGGCTTGAGAGAGAGTAAAAGGTCCATTTTACTTTGAAGAAAACTGTCTCCCTTAGAGGCAGAAAAACAACAGAAATGGAAGGAAAGGAAAGAAGACTGAGAAATCCATGGTCCAAACCCTGCTTAACCACCATCTGTGGTGTTTGCCAGTGAGTCTGTGGCTCTACGCTTGGCCTTCCTAGCCATCAGCAGACTCATCTACAACCCTTTACCTAACCTGTGGAAATGATCATCCTCAACCATGAAAGATTGCTGCCACTGCCAATTTTTGTTCAAAAGATTTCCATCTTCCTGCTCTTTAAAAAAATGTTATTTTTGTCAAAGTTTTGATCAAGCCACATTTTCATTTTATTTGCTTTTTGGACAAAAGAATTGTTGATCCAGATCCCGCCCCTCCCCCCCCCCCAAAAAAAAGGACTTTCCCCCAAACTGATTTTCATCTTTCTCTAATCTTGTCTTCAGACAGGTCAAAAATAACCCTATACATATAAGCTTTTGACTTTTACAGAAGGTAACATGTCTACACATTTTAACATCACAAAATGAACTAGACACAGTTGTGTTGGTTCTGTGAACACATTTTGAACTGACACCTAAGGAATATATAACAAAGCATGTAGTATTTCAACAAGAATGAATGTAGGTAGTGAAAAGCAGAGCAAAAAGGAGAGCAGAAGACTTGGGACATAAGGTCAGACTTCTTGTGTGAGCTTAGACAAATCATGCATTCTTCTGAGCTTCAGCTCTTCTGTGATAAAGTGGGAATGACAACACTTCCATTCTTCCATTTGTTGCTTGTTCTTCAAAACATGAAGAATCCTGTTGTCTTCTGTCTATGTATTGTGCAGAGAACAATGGGGGGCTACTGTAATAGAAATAAGTACTGGTGGTGTGTCTGTGTGTATATATGGGACATGTCTGCAGTGCCACTGAGAAGCCTGCAAGGAGCTTCACTGTGCTATGGCTTTGCGATTTCCAGTATTTGAGTTATTTTATGTACATTTAGCCCAGATATTACTATACTACCACACAGTCTGCAATGTAGACATGTCCTACAAAGAAACTTGTACCACTTTATCAGGTAACTTACTAAAGATTCAAGCGATTATTATGCTGTACATTTGCCTGGTGAGTAGTTTGTATACAGGTTTACACTTGGAACTGTGGTAGATTCATATATGCAAATGGGCATAATTATATTTAAGCTTCTTGCACAGCAATTACAAGTGTCCATTTCTAGAAATGGACTTTGAGGTATGAACAACACAAAGTGACATTTTCAAAAACCCATTCCTTGCACCCACTGAAAATTACAACAGGACTTCACCACTGATTTCAGTGAGAACACATTTTGCCAAAGCAGAGTGCTTTTGGAAATCATATTCTGAAGTTTCTTTGTGTTTTAAGAAAAATAGAAAAAACAACTATTTTCTATTAATAAATCTTAAAATTATACTATAATATCAATGAACTAGGCTCATGAAGGATATCTGCCCCATCATTAAAACCACACGCTGAATCCCACATCAAATGACTATTCAGCAAATCAAATGCTTCATTAATATGGAATGATTTTCCACTACAAAGTGGAGTGCAAATATCTATATAATCTATACTGTTTCCTAATCGAAAAGTATCAAGGACAATATATTTATTCAAAGCTTAATATTACTGTTCATTATAGAGATGTCAAGAAATTGACTATTTTTCCTAAGGGAAAACTGGAAACAAATTAACTGAACATCCTGGTCTATACAGCAAAAACAGTATTATTCAGAAGTAGAGCATTAATATTAGTATACTCTGGTAGGTATACAATTTTGCAAAGTTATGGAGTCCTTGGAAATAGGCTGTATCTTAAGGCACTTGTGATAACAATGGGAGAAAAAGGGTAATACCTCGTCTCTATGCCTTCTGTCCTCATTTTAGCAATAAGGACACAAGGTAGTCGTTTGAGTCCAGGAATAGGTAGCAGGGGTTTTAATTCCAGCTCTGCCTCTGAGTCACTGGTAGCCTTGAAAAAAACACCAAATATCAGTGGTACAGTTTATCCTTCTTTATGAGGCACTGCGAAAAGTAATCCAGAGTCTGTGAGGTTCAGATGTGTTTGGCTAGTATTATATTGGCCTTCTGTTAGCTTGAAAACAGTAACCTAGAGGTTCTCTCTTCCCAAATCTGAAGTTAAAATCAGGCTTTTTGTTCTCAATGGTAGAATATGCTCACTCTTCTTCTTAAGTCTCCATGGCTCCCAGAGACCAGTAGCTACTAAGACAAACTCCAGTTTTGATCAAAATGAGTACATTCTCTAAAGATTTCATACACATTAGGGCTGGAAGGGACCTTGCCAGATCATTGGGTCCAGCCCCCTGCTCAAGGGTAGGTGTTCAGGTCATGGAAGATGATATTCAAGTGAACACTTCATGTCCCCTACACAGAAAAATGCAAGAAAAGCTCTTCGAGGACTCTGCTAATTCTTCAGATACAAACAGAGGGTCCTGGTCTCATTTCCACCAGATGTTCACCTTACTCACAACTTTACTTAAATACAACCACCTAACTTCCATAAGATTATAATCAGCAGCACCCACATGGATCCCATCTCATACCTCTACAGAACCATTAGAGGAACAAGTTTAGAACGGTTCCAATGACATTAATACAGTTCTAGAAACTGCACAGCTCTTCACTTGAACTTTGCAACCAAGGGTTATATGCAGCCAAAGGTTTACTCGATCTGGTGCAAAGATATTCCAAATGCTTTAGAGCTGCAGCAAAACAATACCAGGAAAGGATCATAAAAACTAACTGACTTCACTCAATAAATAATTTTGTGGCAATTTTGCAAGTCCACGCTTGCTGCCTAGCTTTGTACATTTGTGAGCTAGGCAGGAAAACCAACTGGAAAGCCTCCATTTCTAAAAACCATTCTCAGACTCTATGATAACCAAGGATGAGAAAGAGGGTGCAATCCTATGTTTTCAGTCATTTCCCATAATCAACATTCAGTCACAATATCTAAGAACAGAATTTAAATCTAAATATAATGAACTGGGGAATCTTGGAACTCCAGAATCTTGAAATCATGCAGATACTGTTTAATTACAGAAAATTCTTTATGCTCTAATGCAGCTCTTACTGCAGATTATATTCCCAATGACTGTAAGAAACACTGCACAGGTCAGAACCTTGCTGGATTCTCTGACAAGTCTGCTATAGTCAGGGAATTTATTTCTTCTTAGCCCGACAGCAAATGGCTCAGTAAACTGCTCTGCGAAAAATCAATAAAGTCATACCGGGTGCAATGGGCTGAGGTTTGCTGTTTTTGTTAATAGTACATGTTGTTGCTTTTGGTCTTTTGTCCCTACAGCAGTACAAATCCGGTTCCTGAGATACAATACACTATTGATTGTGTTTAAGTCTGAGATGGAAAAGGGGAATAGGAAAAATAAATTGCTCTATCTTCCCCAACCTAAACCAGCAGGACAACCTGACAAAGATTTTGCTAAGTCATGATAATTTAGATATCCAGTAGAAGTGAGCCTTGAGATATTGTAGTGTAAATTTTCATGTTATGAATAACGTAATCAGTTCAAATATGTCGCCTTGCTAGCTTCTCCTCCAGCACATTGAATGTACTCTGCATTTTTCTAGTAACTTAGTCACCATGTACCATATAAGAACAACGATAAAACTGCATCACCTTTTTATTGTTGCCTTTCAAGAATAAGTGACATATTACAATAGAACAAAAGGAAGCACATTTAGTTGAGATACTTTAAGTATCACATTAAATTTGAATCTTGATGTATCCGTAGGCACATTGCAACCAGGAAGCACTGACACAATACATTTTAACAGGCCATTTCCGCAAGTACGATTGTCACTCATCCAGATGTAAGTTATGCATTAGTTAATTAAGTGATTTTTGTTACTACTTTTTCCAGGAATGGATTTCAGTCTGAGCAAAACTCACTCCTACACAAAGCTTGAATAAATGGGCTTTGTCTGAGCATACTATATAGGGACAAAAATCAAGCTTCATTCATGAATTTGCAAGTAGAGATAACTCTGCAGTGGGCTACTCTACCCTCCTTGCTTGACAGGGATTTATGGTCACTGGATATATATATATGGTCACTGGATATATATAAAATCAGGGAAGCAGAATGGTTTAGTGGTTACAGAAGTGGGCCGGGATTCTCGAGGTTTAGTCCTAACTCTACATCCTCCTGTGCCTTTGTCCCTCTGTAGCAGAACCAGTGCTACATGGGTGGCCATGATGCTCCCTTATGGTCAGGAAGCTCCTGCCCTGCTCTGGCTCTAGGATATCCTCCCTTTTCTCCCACCTGCCATAACTTGGTGCTCTTAGTTAGTTATTTGAAAGGAAGCTGCCCGAGTTTCTTAGAGCTAGACTTAGTCTGTCTTCCACCAATGGATCCTTCGCAGACCCCACGGATCGCAACCTAGCCCACACATTACAGATCTTCTCTATAGTCATGCCCATGCCTCACAGGTATTACCGTTCCATCACTCCCTTGTTGGGGCCTCACATTGCTCAGCCTGTGCCCCTTTTTCTTTTAATGGGCCCTCCAGCTCAGGTCTCCTGTGCTGAACCAGGCTTCTGGGCTCCAGCCTCTGCCTCACCCTCTTAGGATCTTATCTCTGCCCCTCCTGAGCTGTGGACCCCTGGTCCTAGTCTCTGCCCCTCTCTGAGCTCTTTAGCATTGTTTCTGCCCTTGCTCAGGCTGTGGGCCTCCAACCCTTGGTTGGCCTCACCCCAGTGCTGGGCCCTTGGCCCTGTCACCTTCTCTCTCTCTCTGTAAGACTGGGCCCCCAGCCTGGCGTCTCTCTCTCTCAGGCTACACAGCAGCTCCCACCCTGTTCCAGCAAGTTCCAGCCTCATTGCTAATTACTCCAGCCTAATTACTCAAAACCCACCAACCTCACCAATGCTTCTACATCAGCCTGTTCAAGCCTCCTCCCCAACATACTGGACTATAGAACCAAAACCAGTGACAACTCCTGTAAGTAACTGGAGCTTCTTTGCCTATCTTCTCCACAGCCTCCCTCAGCCCTCAGGGTGGAGCCACAGCAACCCTAAGGCCCTGGCATTCATGGCAGAATCTACCTAAACAAAATCAGTGAGTCAAAAAAGATATCTCGTAAGACAGAGTGCAGCCATCTCTCTCTCTCTCTCTCTACATATACTTGTATCTTATATAGTTAGTCTATAAAAGGGCATATCTGCCCTGTTTTCTGAGTGACTTCAGGCTAACATGTATAACTCCCACACAAAGCCCTGTGTCACAGTGAATGGGGAGTACGGTTACATCAATATCCCACAGGAAGGGGTTGTTGGCTTTCCCTTCCTTATCCTGGTATCTTGCCTACTGCTGATACTACCAGGAAGGACTCTGACTTACTCTCCCCTCCAAACATTTTGAGAGTGGATAATATAGCAAAATATTAGTAGGAAGCATTCCCCAAGCAAAGACTGTTAACACTATCTGGAGCTGACCCTTGCACTGTTTCTCCAGCATCTTAAAGTGTGTACACAAGGACCAATCACAGTCTTTTGTGGGTTGTTTGGTTGGTGTGTTTTGGCCAGCTCCACTGGAATTCTGCCAACAGTCAGGAATTTTAGAGACTTGCAGGGAATTAATTTCCTAATCTTCACATCTTTGGGCTTGCTTGGTGATGCAGAGAAAGATCCATGGAGAACACTGTACTTGTCTGGAAACAGTTCTGGGTGTTCTGGCAATGTCAAGAGAGCAAAATTACCATGCCTCACAGAGGTGTCCTCAAACACAGTGTTGCACTGCACACTATCACTTCCTCCAAATGTAAGCAGCATGATGCATGTTCGTGCAGCATCAGGGATGGGAAAACTGGTGCTGTTTCTTAGCAGTGCCTATTAGTTTGTCCTTCTAACTACAAGGACATAGCTAAATTGCACGTAGGCAGGGATTAGTGTGCGTGGAACATCCCAAGAAGTTTGACCTCTAGACATGGCCTTTTGCATAACAATGGACCACGTACCACTCATTCACTTGTAGATGACATGTTCTGCTTTGAGGCCTTGTTACACCTTATGCTGAAAGCCACACAAATGTTAATCATTTTAGTGTTGTTCAGCTTAGCAGAGCAGCCGCACCTTAAGGCAAAAAAACCATCTCTGACTACGTTTCACCTGCACAGCTCTGAGTTGCCACTAGAGGCTTGGTGAGCAGAGGCAGGATTAGCAGCTAGGAGCAGGACCAGCCCACTGCACCTGCCAGGCAGAGTGAGCGCTACAGTCCTGGACTGCCTGGCAGCCGCAGTGGCACCCACCACCACCCAGACTACTGCTTGCTTTGCCTGGTGGAAACAGCAAGGCAGTCCAGGCAGTGGTGGAAGGCACTGTAGCCACCAGGCACTCCAGGGCTGTGGCAAGCAGTGGGGCATAGGCAACATGCCCAGCCCCACTACACCCTGGCATCCTCACTCACCCTCACTCAGGAGGAATCACTGCATCCTGGGATACTGAAAGACTTCAACCTGAGGGAACAGCTGTGTGGGGTGGCCACACCTTAACTGAACAGGAGCAAGGCTATCCATATTAGAAATAATCCTGCCCTGGAGTGCTGTAATGTTTAGCTGAGTAACAGTTGCTTTAAGTCACTTAAAGGTATTCATATGCAGCCAACCCAGGGGTGAAGAGCTAAGAAGCTGCTTAAAATTAATATGTGATAAGGCCCTTAGATGAGGTTAGATGAACATCTTGCTGGGGTCATTTGACCCCAGTACTCTTTCCTGCCATGGCAGGGGGTCAGACTAGATGATCTGCTCAGGTCCCTTCCGACCCTACAAACTATGAAACTATGTTTCAGTGTATAAAGGGCATATTTACATGAGATGCTTTACTGTGCAGTATACTAATCTACTGTGCAGCTGAGCATCATCATCTATACATGCACACCATTTACTGTACAGTAAATTAGTCTACTGTGCAGTTAGTTTATTACTTGTATTTCCAGGTAGTAGCTAACTGCACAGTACATACTTCTCAGTAGTGCACATGTAGACACTGACCAGAAGCAAATTTGCTCCTGGTCAGCCCCAACAGCAGGGGGCCACAGAGGGTAGGTAACTCCTCCAGTCCTCCTGCTACTTAGCTCCCAGCTTCATCTAGGAGCTGGAAGCTGAGCAATGCTGGGACGGGGTAGGTCTCTGCCCCCTCCCCACCACCCTAGTGCTACTCAGCTCCTTGCTCCCCACAGAAGCCAGCAGCCAAGCAACATCAGGACTCGGGAGTTCTCTGCTTCCCTTAAAAAAATGGGGGGAGGGAAAGGTTAAACTTGCAAAGAACATCATGTTTCATGGAATTAACGTATATTTGAGCATTATTTTAGCTTCCTATTTAGTAAATCAAATATCACCTTCAAAATTATTTACTTTGAAATTTAGTATTTTAATTTTTCTGCATGGGTTAATACACATTAAAACTCAAAGCTGATGGATCCCTCTTCATCAATACTGTAACTAGGGGTGTGCGACTACGGGACTAGCTCCTGGTGACAATGTAGAAGAAGTGTTCATGCCAATTGGGGGCTGCTGTAGTTGGTGTAGTGGCTTTCAAAACCTGATATCAATGAAGACAGTTTAAAAGCAGCTACTATATCTGCTCTTGAAGTTTTCTACACAACATTTTTCACACACATGAGTTGTGCACCTGCATGTGGTCTTGACTTTTATATGCAAATTAACTAGATGCATGGATAACAAGGGGCGGGAAATCAGTTTAGCACTTGTGCAGTAGGTGAGAAAAACTATGCACAAAAAGTCTGTACATAAGACACTGCAGAAACAGCTCTAGAGTCTGACTGCTGATGTGAGCAAACATTATGCAAAATATTACACTTTGAATGAAGCTGACTGTTTTTTTTAGAATTTTTATTTAGACTGGTTCTGAGATAAAGGACTATGTTACACTGCTAAACAGCTCACAGTCCTTATTCTTGATGGTAAGTTAAACTGTAAACTTACAAATCATTTTTAAAATGTGCTTTTCACCAGTTGTCATTTGTACTTTTCCTAGCCTATATAGCAAAATTATATGACTATGTTTATTCAATTTCTCTTTCCAGGTATATTCAGATGATCTTTGTGGTTGCCATAAATAGAGCAATGCCATATTTGGGTTTCCAGCATAAAAATATTAATCTAAAGCATAATTTTTTTTAGTACAAGATTTCATATAATCTAATTAACTTTTTGGATTGGCTGGCCTTTGCCAAAAGTCATCTGTTTATGCTTATAAAACTTGAGGTATTAAAAAGGAACATGCAGGACACTTATGTCTTTTAAAATCCTGATCACAAAAACAGTAAGTCTGGAACCCAATTTTGGTTACACCGCTGTAGAGGGACTGCTATAAAATTGGTAAATGCTTCCTTTTAAGTAAGTCAATACATTTCATTTTTAAAAGAGGAAACTAATATGAGTAAATGTGAACTTGAACCACTTATCATAAAAAAGTTAAAATTAAGGTATAATGGACAAGTCTAAACATTCATTACTGCACTGTAATTACGGAGCATTAAGTTTAGTACTTGGTTAACCAAGTACTAAATCAATTTACAATAACTCACACTACTACACAATAGTGCCGGTGCACAGCTTTTTAGTGATGCTTACTGTGCAGTAGCGTATTAGCACGGTTTTTGTCCAGTACACTGCTCTCCAACACAGTTCTAGAGTTTTGCTTTGCTGAAAGAGTATGGCATTTCAGGATCTTCATTTGCAAAAAGCTTTGCCCAGCTGTATCCATTTCATTGGCCTTTCCTCCTTCTGTCTCATTCAGACAGACTGCATGTGAGACTTTTCACACCTTGGTGAAAGAGCAAAGCAGCAGGTAGAAGAGTCCAGCTGTGTTCTCCCCTGTGATCTGCTGCTGCTGTATGGGCTCTGGGGTTGGGAGGGTGGGACTCTGCTGCTTCTTTGGCTATAACTCCAGGCACAGTGAAGCCTAACTTCAGTGACCTAAACTGTAACTGGTGAAACAATCAATCCAGTCAGAAAACAGTTCCTAATTAATTCTCTACCCCACCAGTTAAGGATGCTTGTGTAGGAACTAATTGATCTGAAAATTGAATTGGGAGAATCTATATAGCTGGAGCTGTTTTTCCTGCCCAGGAAGTCACACAGAAAACAGTTAATGATTACCTTAATGCAATTAGCAAACAACCAAATCTTCTTATGCAAGCTACTTAGGATGAGCACATTGATGGTGGATGCAAAGTCCTAACACTAAGGAGTTTGAGAGCTAGAGAACTTTTTCTGTGAGTCGGACTCTGCTTAACTGTTTTCCTTAAGACCAGGTGGAAATTCCACCCTGAAGAGTGTGATACTGAATAAATATGAGCCTATGAACTTCACTTCATAAATCTACCAGATACAAAAAACCATGGACTAGATATAGACATTGGATTTATGGCACGTTATAACCCGCCTGCCATCGAATAACCCCAGGTATGCTTTCTACATTTTACCAACTACATTCTATCACTAGATCAACATTCCCCAATTCCCTTTGCCCCCCCACCTACCCATCTCACACCTATGGTCTCCCAGGGCCTCTGATCCTCACTGCCACATATTTACATTTTCATAGACCTGCATTTTGCATATTGGCTTCTATTCCAAACAGGAGAACACAAAACAAAAGCAGACTCTCCCTATGTCTGAAGAATGGTGTTTGCATCCAAAAGGTTGCAAAGAACAATTTGTCCAACAATTTAGTTGGTCTAATAAAAGATATCACATTTACCCAAAGACCCTTGTCTATATACTGTACACTTAGGCACATGGAGCTTTTGGGTCCTCAAAGAAATCACTCCGTTATCATTACATTGTAAGCAAGGAACTATCCATTTGTCATGAGTTTATATAGCACCTAGCACAAAAGGGCTCTGATCTGTGACTAGAGCCCTAAGGTACCAATGTTTCACTTCACCTTAATCCTGCAATTGCTTGCCCAGAGAAATCAAGATTCAGTGGTGGCTCCTGGCTGCTTTGCATCAATCAACCAATAAAGAACAACACTAAAAATGGCTTTGCCATACAATTAAGCCAAACTGCTTTCTTTCAGTGGCCAGACTATTTTGATGAAATTGGTCTTGCAGAAGCCGTGAAGTATCAAGTCTAACTGGGTACTGATGAACTTGGTTCAGGGATTATTTCTCAAATTAAGGCAGTCACTCTGCCAACCCCACCCCATTCCAATTGGTCTCTTTTATTTAGTAGTGGTTAGAAATCTTAGACATGGATTTGAAGATTAGGTTAATACAAATGCACTGGAATGAAGAGACAGTGATTTTACAATTAATTGACATTGATGCATCTGGTTTTTTGCATAAAAACTATATATGTTGGAGGGAAGTATGAGTGATGCAGCTAGGAAGATTGCAAAGTTTTATGGCATTAATACAATACGTTCCACTAGTTCTATGATGGGACAAGATCAAAGATGATCAGATGCCATACAACTGGAAGAGGGCCAATGTGGTCCCCATTTTCAAAAAAGGGAGGAGGGAGGACCAGGGCAACAATAGGCCAGTTAGTCTTACTTTGATCCTGGGGAAGCTCTTTGAGAAGATTATCCAGGAGCACATCTGGGAAGGACCGGCAGGGGGGACAATGCTCTGGGGCAACCAGCATGGGTTCATTATGTGCAGGTCCTGTCAGACCAACTTGATTGCCTTCTGCGATCAGGTGACAAAATCATTGGACGCAGGTGTTGCGGTGGATCTAGTCTTTCGGGACTTCAGGAAAGCCTTTGACACTGTCTCCCACCTCATTCTCATTAAAAAGCTAAGCGACTGTGACATTGATGCTTACACAGTCAGATGGGTCACAAATTGGCTGAGGGACCGCACCCAGAGAGTGGTGGTGGATGGGTCATTTTCAGCATGGAGGGATGTGGGCAGTGGGGTCCCCCAGGGCTTGGTCCTTGGGCCCGCACCATTTAATCTCTTTATTAGTGACTTGGACAAGGAGATAAAAAGCACCCTGTTCAAATTTGCTGACGACACCAAGATCTGGGGTGAGGTGGGCACGCTAGAAGGGAGGGACAGGATACAACTGGACCTGGAAAGGTTACAGGGGTAGGCGAATGAGAATAAGTTGGGATTCAATACTGACAAGTGCAGGGTGCTGCACTTAGGCAGTAGGAACCAGCAGCATACCTATAGGCTGGGGAACTCCCTTCTTGAAAGCACAGTGGCAGAAAGAGATCTTGGAGTCATTATCAATTCCAAAATGAACATGGGCCGCCAATGTGAGGACCCAGTCAGTAAGGCTAATTGTACCTTGTCATGCATCCACAGATGCATCACAAGCAGGTCAAAAGAGGTGATCCTCCCCCTCTATGCAACACTGGTCAGGCCACAGCTGGAGTACTGCATCCAGTTCTGGGCGCCACACTTCAAGAGGGATGTGGACAACATGGAGAGGGTCCAGAGGAGGGCCACTCACATGATTAGGGGGCAGCAGGGCAGGCCCTACGAGGAGAAGCTAAGGGACCTGAACCTGTTCAGCCTCCACAAGAGAAAGCTGACAGGGGACTTGGTGCTGGTCTACAAACTTACCGGGGGGACCAGTGGGGAATGGGAGAGACCCTGTTCACCCGTGCACCTCCTGGAGTAACAAGGAATAACGGCCATAAGTTGTTTGAGAGTAGGTTCAGGCTGGACATTAGAAGACTCTATTTCACGATCAGGGCAGCTAGGATCTGGAATCAACTTCCAAGGGAAGTGATGCTGGCTCCTACTTTGGTGGTCTTTAAGAAGAGACTTGACAATTATCTAGGTGTGGTCATTTGATCCCAGTATTCTCTCCTGCCCAGGGCAGGGGGTCAGACTTGATGATCTACTTAGGACCCTTCCGACCCTACTTCCATGAATCTATGAAACATGGTCAAGGTAAAAAGTAAGGGATATTTTTTCAATGTTTTTCAGTGATTTTTTCTCTTTGTTTATGGTTTAGATTTTTATATCAATTTAAAAGAAGTGAAGAGAAGAACAAACTGAGTCTACTTTTACTGTGTTGACTGACCCAGTGCACTTTGATTTTGTCCATAGTAGAAATTTTATGGCAGCTGCTAATTGTGTGTGAATATTTTATATTGCATTTTATAACAATATCTGGAAACAGGAAGCTAAATATAAAATACATTGACTCTGCTTACAGAACTCAATGCCAAAATTATCATTTATTAAAATCTTGAGTTTGTTTTAAAATCTTACACTGTAAAAGTTCATTGTGCGTATATGTGTGTGCCCCCTCAAGTCAGACAGACAGCACAGTTGCCCATTTCCAGGGGCAAACAATCATTGTCAGGCCTTGCATCCAGTTCCAGGGTATGTAATTGAGGGTGTACTTTATAGGAGAGTATTCATGAGATAAACACATACTCAGTGGGCATGTGTGCACAAGATGCTAACTGTGCAGTAGCCTAATAACACTGCACAGTAGTGTGCTGGACATTTGAGTTGGTTTAATAAAAAATGTCATATTTACCCAAAGAACCCTGTTTGCCGGTTACATTTTTTTTTGTGATTTTTTAGTTGGTCTAATAAAAGGGATCATCTCTGAACCAAGAGTTCTAGAGTTTTGCATTTATTTTTGTCTCAGACCAACATGGATACCAAATACATCCCTGAAACATGGAAGATGCTGAATTTTAGCTGATTTTGGATTTAAACTTCAACAACAAAGATTTCTACACCCCCCCTGCCCGTCTGCCATCTGACACCACCAGGGAAGGAATCCTGCCTTATTTGCACATCAAAGAGCAACTCACAAAGACACTCTCAAGGACCCAAAGGAACAGGCTTCCACCTTCAGCTTCCTCTGTGGAAAAATGACATTTATTTTCTACCTATGGGGCTACTTTTTATCATTTTTAATTTTCCCTGAGAAAGGGCATGTGTGTCGAAAAGCTTTCAGGAAAAGATTTTTGCCCCAATTTTTCATTGGTTTAAAAAAGGTGTAATCTCTGAACCAAGAGCTCTAAAGTTTTGTATTTCTTTTTGTCTCAGACCAACATAAATACCAAATACATCCTTGATACCCTTTCAGCAACTCATTTAATTTTTTTGCCGAATTCTTGAAACATTTTGAATTTTCAATTCAAATTTATATGCATCATATTTATTTGTTCAGGCTGAGATTGTTCAAAATCAAAACAAAACATTTTATTTCAGGGAAAGAAAACCCCAGACCTTTTCTTCAACCCACAATGAATACTGATGTCCAACCTCCTGCCAAAATCAGGCAACACTGTTAGTTACCACACAACATTTAACCTCAATGTAAAGCGAATAACTGATCTTACCCTGGCTTAGGGAAAGGTGGGGATGGCAAGCAGGAGACTGTGGCACTGAAGAACTTCACTCAAGAGTTGAGGATACCGAGGTACCAGGATTATAGTGCAGAGGGTTTAAAAGGAAAAGCGGGGAGCCCCATCAGCCTTTGGTACCACAGCATCAAAGCTTTAGCACTTATATTTGTCCATCATTTTTAGTTTAGTTTTCTACTGTAAACTCCTGCAAACCCTCCCTGAACCCCTCGGTTCTAGGGGTTTTGTTTCTCAAGTCAAAAAGAGAAGGAAAGTATGAGTACTGCCCACTAGTAGTACACACTAACTAGTTCCCCTTATGCCCATCTCAAAAAAAGTTATGCCTCTGTTTCCAAACCAATACACTTTATATTCTGGATCTGAGTGTGTAAATACAGATGAAACAGTGGATAAAGCCAGATAGCATCTCTCTTCTGTTATGGCCACACTGTTGTAAAGGTTCACTGGCACAATAAAGCACAACAGCTCTACATGACCACCCATGGTGCCAAGATTGTGGCAATGGGTGTGTGGTCAGACATCCTTTGGCTGTGCAGTGCACGTGCAGTGAAGAGCGATTACTGGTTATGTGCCACACAGCTGAAGGGGGTGTGGCTGCAATTCCTCTCTGTGATCCTGTATGCCGGTGAGTTCTCAGAGCTCCTGAGCATTTCAGTAATGCTCCACAGGTGCTTTGAACTCTGAGCAAACTGGCTGCTTGGTATGGGGTCTGCCTGGAGGGCCTTCTTTCAAGCAACTCTGGAACACAAGGCTGAGCACTAGGGATGTTGCTCTTCCCTTCCCACTCTCCTCCCCACAAAATTCAGCAGTAGGAGAAAGGAGGGGAGAAGTGCCTCCTTTCATGCAACTCCAGAGCCCAGGGGCTGCAGACCCTCCTTTCTCCTACTGCTGCTGAATTTAGAGGAATTTAGGGAAAGATGGGAAAAGTGAATAGCAGCGGTCCATCCCCCCCTCACCCCCCGCACTCCAAGCAGATGCCGTGCCAACCAGCCATTGAACTCATATTGCTCACAGCACATGAGGAGCTCCACTGACACACTGGTCAGCTGTAAGAGCTCATTGCACATGTGGTGGACAGCCAATGGGGATGTCACTATGCCACAGCACCCCCTCTGGATCCGGCCATGGGCTTCTGGCAGCTGCAGCACGGGTGGGGAGGGGGCACACAGCTGTGGGGGAGGGAGTGGGGCGGAGGCAGGCGCTGCACAGCCGGGGTGGGGCACAGAACTGAGCCGCAAGCAGCTTGTCAGGGGGCTGCAATTCCTGCTGTTAAGCGTACCCCAGGAGGCACGGGGGACGTGCCCCGGATCTGTGCTGGGTGAGGGCAGACTGCCACTGTGGTCTGGGGTCAGGGCTGTGCTTGGGGCAGGCAATGGCAGCACTGGGGGGAGGTTCTAGGTGGGGGCTGCAGTCACCCCAACATTTGCTGTACCCCCCTTCCCAGTGCCACCACCACCCTCCCCAAGCTCAGCCTGGCCCAGCACCCCAGCAGGAAAAGCCCAGCCCCAGCCCACAGCCTACCCTTACCCCAGATCCCGGGCATATGCCCCCATGCCTTCCTGGGGTGTGTGCAGTGATGAGAGCCGCCATCCCCTCCCCATGCTGGGCACCGCCCCACCAAACAAGCTATTCATGGCTCCCACACCCTGCCCCAGCTGTGCAGGGCCTGCCTCAGCCCCACTCCCTCCCTTACTGCCATGGGGGGGTGCAGATCGAGGCCCCAGCAGGCAGGGAGGGAGCAGGGCACAGGGAGGCCCCACTCACTCCAGCCCCTGCTCCTGCCTGTGCCCTGCTCCCTCCCTCACTGCTGGGGCCTCAATCTGCTGCCCCCCTCAACTTACCTGCCGGGGGGGTATACATGCACGCTCATCCCCCCAAAATAATTTGTTCTCCCTCGGCCTATGGGAGGCTGCTCTTAGAGGCTAATAAACCTCTCTGTCTCTCAGTCTTACTTGTCGTAAGGGCTAAATTCATGCCCTCCTTCCACCCCTAGAGCCATTTCCATGCCACACCATTCTGTCCCCTGCAGAGGCCTCAGCCCTCTGGGGACAGCTTCTCTGTCCTCTAGATGCAGACCTCCAGCCCAGGACCACTGATATGGGCCAAGCTTTCTCAGGCTCCGCCCTGTCTGGGCCCTGCATCCTTCACTCTGGGCCCCTCTGGTCTTTGCCCCTAAGCCAGGCTGCTTGTCTCTCCAGCTCTTAGCCTTCCGATGCTAGGCTACCTAATGCCAAGTCCCCTATCAGGCACCCCTCCATGGCCTCTAGGCCTCCCCCACAGCCACATCCTGGTCCTCCAGTCTGAAGCTTAATGCACAGCATAAACAAAAGCCCCTGCTTCCCAACAAAAGACTCTACCCAGCTCTGGGTCATTACCTCACTGCAGGACCATCAGCTCCCTTTAGTTCTCCCTGGCTGCATCTACGTGAGACTCTGACTGCACAGTTGTTACTGTACTTGTTCTAAGCAAGTACTAAATGACTGTGCAGTAACCCAAATTACTGCGCAGTAATGCCAATGAATGGCGTTTGTGATGCTGACTGCGCTATAGGCCGAGATGACTGTGCAGTAGCATTATGTCATGGCTGTTTCCATGCAACACTACTGCGCACTAGTGTCAGGCTACTGTTTAGTCAGCATCTCATGTAGATGTGGCCTCTGGGCAGCTCCAGGGAGCAACTCAGGCACCTGCCAGTCTATTTGCTTCAGGCATCTCCTTCAGCAGCTCCTTACCTTTCAGCAGGCAGGGCCAGATTGCCTGATCTGCTCAGGACCTGGGTTTATAAGCCTGAAAGCCATGCCCTCTTTTGGTCACGTGCTTTCCCCAGTTCTGCCCAGGGTTTTCCTTGTCAATCAAGAGCCAGCCTTCCCTCCTGCAGCTGTGGCCCCACACAGCCAGCTTAACCCGCTGCACATTCTTAAAGGGACAGGAGCCTCCTGGCTCCCTGCCAAAGTTCCCTTTCCTCCCCTCACACCCAAGTAACAGGTTATGGGTCCCCTGTTACACAGCCCCTGAAGCTAGAAAAGGGAATTGTATCAGCTCTACCTTTGGTAGATTTTTGAGATAGACCATGTTGCTTGCAGTGTCTTCTGTTTTTAAAGGTGCTTTAGATTTCTAATGGAAACATTCTGCACCTAAGGGCATAGGATGAATTTACCCTGGTAGCTGGTGGTAACCAGCAGACTGGAAGTTGAGCTAAGAATAGAAAACAAGTTTCATGATTCACTTCCAATCAGTGGGTTCACTAATTTGTAGTCACCAGATTTTGCCCTGTGGTAGACTGGGTACATGATTCCTCCTAGAATATTTTTTGAAGTAGCCTAGAATAGTGGTCTCCAACTTTAAGGGTGAAGATCACTTTTTGAAGTAACGGGCAATACAAGATCCACCACGGTCCTCCCCCTGCCTTGCCTCCCCCCACACCCAGCATATCAGTCTTTGGTAGGGGGGAGAGGAAGGGGAGATCGAGGCCCCTGCAGTGAGGGAGGGAGTGGGGCAGGGGTGAGTGGGGCCCCAGCTGGGCCAGGGGAGGGTTGGAGCCTGGGTGGTTCATCCAGGCTCATGGGGGGGCTCCTGCTGCTGCATGTGCTCCAGTGGAGGCCTAGGGGGCACATGCCCCCCCAATCTATGCACAGGGTGAGCACTGGGCTTTGCACCCCAAGTCCTGAACTGCAGGGGGGCTTGCGGAACAAACCCTAGCTCGCAGCGGCAGCTACCTTGCCCCTCACACAGATTGGGGTAACCACTGGTTTAGAATGACTTTGGGTCTGATCTAATATGGTAGCCATCTCTTTTTACTGAACTCTGAAGCTATCATTATGAAGAAACTAAGGTATCATTTCAGACCCTGGGTAAGTGGATAATTGCTCCCCAGACTAAGTTCCTGAAGGAAAGCTGGACTTCCCCACAAAAAACCCAAAAAACCAGATTCTAGCTTATTAAGCAGAATGGTGCATCAAAGCAGAAATAGCTTTTTCTCTTGCACTGCACTGACAGGGTACTAAATGGTTTCCGGACCTGTTTATTATAAACGGTGCCTTTCATCTATCCATTCAGGAAGAAGCCTGAATCCAGCTTAATGTTCCATTTTGTGGAAATATATTCTTAACCAACTTAACCAGAGTGGCATATGATCTGCCACCATCAATTTGGACTTACGGCAGCAATAACTGAAATTCACCATTCAGCTGGCAAAGTCTGGTGACCACATAAAATGAATTCACAGTTTCAGACCATCTCCTTGTGGGCTGGCCTTGGCATCACCAAAACTGATTCTCTCAGCAAAGGCTCACCAGAGGGGGCCTTTCAAAAACACAGTTAAAGCTTTGGTGAAGTGGGAGATTGTGGACCACATGCTTAGGACATTAATTCCAAATCTAAAGTAGAAAATCCAGTTACTAGTACTGCTAGCTGCAACTTAGAGAGTTGGGGGAATTTTAAAACTCTTTGCACATGTTTAACGCCCTAAAGCAGTAGATTTCAAGCACCAACTGAAGAAGATTAATAAAACCTGGGTAAGAGTCTCAGATCATTAACATGATTTTGTGCTGTTTATTCAAAAAATAAATCACTTAGCTGCCTCATGCCTTTATGCCCCATGCCTTTCACTGAACAGATAACCAGAACCCATAATAGCCCCTTTCTTACAAATCTGCCTGACTGCATTGAAGAAGAATTACTTCTTCAATAGAGCACTTTGCATCAGTAGATTTCAAAGTATTTGGGAAAGAGGACACTATCACAAGCTCCATTTTAGCAATGGGGAAAAACAAAGCACTAAGAGGTGAAGTGCAGGGTAGATCACTGGTAGAGCCAGAAATCAAATCCAGATCTCCTGAGTCCTGGGTCAGTGTTGTGTGATCAGGAAACACAATCATAATTGTTATAAAAGTTGTTATACATGTATATGTAAAGGAAGAGAAGTCAACTGGGACAAAACTGTATTTTCAGACTGAACTGAAAAGTACAACAGTGTAACAGGAGGGGGGAAATTATATCCATTCCCAGTAGATTTGGAATTTTAGATCAGGATGAGGAGACTGTTATCCAGAAGGCAACATATAGTGCAGCAGTCTATGAATCCAAATGGACCATTTTCCTTCCTCTGCCGCTGACTTGCTGTATGACCTTGGGCAGGCCTTCTCTCATCTAGGTCCTCTCCTACTTTCCAAATGCATTCAGGGACACTGTTTAAAACCAACCAGTGAGCAGCAGGCATGTTATACTCAGTTAATTTGCTGCCTTTGCTATGCAATATAGAGCTAAGACGCAGCAACCAAAAAGTAATGTTATAAGAGCTATAGCTCCTTTCTCATGCTGCAATGCAGGTGTACAGCACCCTGGTGGGTTTAAATTGCACAGCGCAAAAGTGGCTTCAGAGAAGTCTAATTTAAACCTTCCCTGTCTAATTTTATTATAAGGAAGTCTCTTTCAGCCTTCAGAATATTGGTTCATTATTCTTGTCCCGGTGACAGAGACTATCTGAAATGACTTTCACTTGAAAGTAAATACAGGTTTGCATAGATTACTCCTGTATATTCCTCTGTTCCCTGTTGATTTAAGTTAAAACCAGATATTGGTGAACTACTAACTCTCACAGTCTTATGAGAAGACAGTACTTTTGTCTCAGGAATAAGCCCATAAAGTGAGATTGATGATCATTATGACAAGAAACTTGCTAAGGC
The DNA here is from genome assembly GCF_052110815.1 of Crocodylus siamensis. Lineage (NCBI taxonomy): Eukaryota > Metazoa > Chordata > Crocodylia > Crocodylidae > Crocodylus > Crocodylus siamensis. The sequence goes on along the minus strand of NC_143404.1, from coordinate 30,433,232 downwards.
TTTGTATACATTTTACCACTCAAGAAAGCTACTAGACTGTGTTCAAGTCACAGGTTGTAGTGTATGTTACAGTGGGGCCCAGAACCCTTCTCTGTAGCCATGATCTGTTTGCAAATAGATCTAACCACTCAACTGTACAAGCCTCCAAGCCAACCAGGTCTGGATGGCCTTGCTTTGTTTCTAAATTTTAGGACTACCAAGCACACTCCCGGACTCGGACTTTGCCCAAGACCCTTCTATGAAAAGTAGGGTCACCACTGTCTTGATGCTAGAGGTTTTGAAATAAGTGCCTGAATACCCAAGGCCCCACAATCTAAAATGTCTCCTTAGAACTTGCACACCACAGCTTTCTAGTTTTGTCTCAGAAACAACCAAACAGAAAATAATGAACTCATTTTCACTTTGCAAGAACTTCTCTCAAGCTGAGATTCTTTGTCTCTGGGAAGCATAACAAACTCAGATTGTGTCAAAAAAATCCTCATATGCAGAAATATTTTTGAATACCAAATAGCTGCCTTAATATAATTTGGATGACACAACTGTAGCCTGCTTCCAGCGATATATTAAAATTTGTTTAACTAAAACAGTTTATTGATCGTAGAATTTTCTTTGACATATTCAATCTGAATTTGTTATGCTGCCCAGAGAACAAAGCATCTCAGCTTGGAGAGAAGTACTTGCAAAGTGATAATGAGCCTATGACAGCTATTTAGTATTAAAAAATATATTTCTTCAAATGAGGAGGATAGCAAATACAAAGAAAAACAAGGAAGGAAGAAAAGCAGAAAGAGGGAAAGAAAAAAGTGTTACTTAAAATATTGAATGGACCTTTCTAGTTGCACATCAAAAAGTCAAGTGAAACAGTCAAAGATGCTTCCAGGGATCAGTTTCCACATATTTGAGACTTGTGAAAGTAGTTGGATACTGAATTCACACTCTTCTCATTAAGCACTTTTTAAATATCTAACCGCAGCACACGTTTTAATATTTATTAAGAGAGCTAAATTTTGCAATGTGGTTATCATTGGTTCAGCTCAACACATGTGAACAAGGAAACTAATCAATACCATGCAGAGAGCATATCTGGATACAGATAGTCTTACTAAATTATCAAAACAGCAACTAAATAAAGCCTCTTTTTATATCAGCTCATGAAGTGCAATCCTTATTTAAAATGATCTTGTAGTACTCTTAAAATAACCTTGCAAACTTATCATTATTATTTCCTTTTGAGAGAGAGAAAAAAGGGAGAGAAAAGGAGGGAGAGATCACTACATAGATACCCTGTCATTTTCCTCTTTAACTGCTTTCAGCATTGAGAGCTTTCTTAAAAGCATCAGCATATTACGTCAGACTCTTCTAATCGATTACTGGATTTATAAAACAGTATTTAGTTGACTTCTTAACAAAAGCATATAGCATTCTCTAATGATACTTGGTATAGTTAGCACACAACACTCCCATTAATTATAAAAATCAGAATTGTGAGATCTTATGTTACAATTATACAGCGACAGCCTCTATCTTTAAGAATAGCACTACATCTGAAAACAAGTGAAATAATCATCTTACTTGCATATAAAAGGTTAGCATTTGTTCATGTGATAAAAGAATAGTTAGAAAATATGAACACTTATTAATAATCTTAAATGTAATTTAGCAGCCTGATGCAGAGATATGCGTCACCATATGGCCTGCCAGCTGCCTGTAGGTCATCAGTAAGTACTCTATAAATCAGAGTGGAAACTCACATTTTTAAAGAGTCAAGGATCCAATTCATTATGAATAATACATCATAGTTGATTATTCCCTTACCCCCCATTTTGCTTGACCTGTTACCATAATTAATTTCCACCCCTGCATTTATGTCCTTGCATGTTACAACTTGATAGACAATTTTTTCCACTTGCTTGATGACAACAATATATCCTGGAAGGGCTAATGTAGATTTGTCAGAATCCAATGGGCCTCATTCCTGTTCTTTTGCTTCCTTTTTCTCCTTAACAATTGAAAATAAATAGTCCTAGAAGCAAGGAGGCTCTAATTATATCCTGAAACTCTAAAAATGTCTGGCTAATATCTCTTTGAATAGTCTCTCTCAAATATCTATAGAGATTACCAAAAACAAACAGCAATAATCAATGTAAGGCTGCAGTGTGTTTTAAATAAGTAGCAGGACGTCCTGACTTTTAGAGAAGCTTCCAAACATGTATTAGGAGTGTGAGAAATGAGCTGTAGTTGATTCAGATTCAGCCCGAATCAGGGACAGTGATTTGATCTGTTGATTCGGATCACTGTCCCAATTCTAGTCGGCCAAATCTGAATCTGAAGATTTGATGCTGATTCGGAGAATCAGTGATTCACCCATAGGCACAGCTTTAAATGCTTTTTCTACATACCTCGAGGTTCCAGGCACAGCTCGTGAACTCTGCAATGGTGGGGTAGATGAAGCATCCTGCAGGGGGGCAGCAGACTTGGAAGTGGACAGGAAGTACTTTCGGCCAACTTCAGGATCCACCACCAAGCACTCATGGGATCCCCCCGTGGCCCCCCCAGCTTAGTGATCAGCAGTGGGGGGACCCCCAGGTGCCCCCCCAGAACCAGGAGGCACCCCACAAGCTGGGGGGGGGCCCTGTGTGTTCCCCAGCGGACCTGGAAGTGGACCAGAAGTACTGCCAAGTGCACTGGGGATGCACCCGCACTCCAATGGGACGCTTAATCCACCCCAGTATCTCAGCATTCACAAGCTGCCTGGTACCTTGAGGTATGTAGAACAGACATTTAAAGCTGTCTCTTATGTCTGAATTGTCAAATCTCTCCAAATCTTTCTGAATCAATTCAGAGGTTCCAATTTGATTTGGAGAGATTAAAAGGTCTCTTAATGTGATTCAGATTCAGAGATTCAGCCACCGAAGCAGATCAAATCTCCGCCAAATTGAATCAGCGACCGAAGCTTTGCACAGCCCTAATATTTAATATTATCATTTATCTAATTTCAGTAGTTTTTGTATTCTTCTCAGAAACCTGAAGACCTGAGGGGAGGGAGATAAGGTTTATCATCAGCTTTAAGCTTCATATTTAGCCAGATCACTGTCATTATGAATGTGGCATGATGGTTAGTGAGCCTGTCAATAAGAGGCAGCTTCCAGGTGGCATGGGGGGCTGATTAGAGACTCACCTGATTGTAAGAGGGAGGTCTTGGGCCATATAAGCCCAGAGCCTGAACTAGTCATGCAGTCTACCCCTGAGAGCCACAAGAAGGGGAGCTCTGGGCACAAGAGCTTCTGAAAGACCCTGGAATTAGGGTAAGCCACTCTGCAGACCTGGGAACAAGGGAGTATTACCAGAGGCAGAGAGGGAATGGCTTTATGCAGGCAACTAGCCTTTATTTTATTTTGGTACTCTTGTTTGAGTTGCAAGCTTTGAACCCTGTTGGAGGCTTACTCAGCCAGCCAGTAGCTCAGAGCACTGCTGAGAGAGAGGCACTGCCTGGGGAGACCAGAGGCTCTAGGAACCCAAAGAAAGGGACTAGAGAGTCCAAGAGCCCAGAGAGGGGCTGAGTGGGCAACCTATTGGTGCGAGAGCCCAGAGATGGCTGAGCATACTGAGAGGGAGATTGGGGTGTCAGAGAGCCCAGAGAGAGGTGCTGAGGGTCCAGGAGCCTGGGGTGGGGAGGGTATTGGAGTGAACATCAGGTGAACACCTGGGAGTGATAACATCTGCAAGGCTTGGGGCATGATGTAGGGGCAGATGGAGCCACAAAATTGACCCTTAAGGCTACAGTGCCACAGAGGGCCACAGACAGGCCAGGTGGGCCAATTTTTCTTCAGTACAAAATAGAGACTAGTCAGGTCTGCAAGTGACCCACTGACAACTCAAACAGACTAAGGTTCACTCTAAGGCCCATGGGCAGCCTTCCTGACCTAATCTTTATTAAGAACAAGGTATGGAGGGCAAGTAATCAAGGGTGGGCTAGCTTATAGCTCAAGCCAGGCAGGAATCATACAGCCACCTGTGGGTTTCATGGCCACCCTTGGGGCTGGTCCTGCTACAACAATGACAAATGTTTACTATGCAAATCTTCCTATTTTGCTTTACAACTGTAAAATCTGCAAATTGTACAAACAACAACCCTAGCATTTGCAGAAGGTTCATGAGCATATCTTGCATTTTCTCCTGAGGGTCAGGCAGTTTGACTGCACATCAAATACCAAGCAACTACAATGTGCTGACTGTTCCAGCACAGAAAAACTGATCATAAAGGCACCCATTGGGGTGCCATATCATGCATGTGGTGGGAAGTGAGTGTATAACTAAACAGCTAATTTATGCAGCACTAAAATATAGTTAAGCTAGCAAAAATGCATCCAGTTGTAAGGCATTTTGGTGACCTAATGGGTCAGAGAAGAATACCAGCTACCAGATGACTACAGATAGATCAGGGATGGGCAATTATTTTGGGCAGAGGGCCGCTTACCAAGTTCTGGAGTGTTGTCGAGGGCCGCATGGGTTGCCCTCCCCCTCCCCCCACCATATTGGAAGCAGAAGTCCTGCCCCCAACCCCTGACCTTTGACACCAAAAGTCCCTCCCCTGACCCTGAAAGAGTGCTACAATCTTGAAACTACAAAAAAAAACCCAAATCATATACAAAAAATAAAACATCTACTATAACTTATTTTAATTTTATTTAAAAATATTTTTGTACTGATTTATGCATTTACAAAGTGTATCTAGAGGTGACTGTATAAGAGCTCAAAATACAGTCCTACTGTATATTGTGTGCAAGTGATAAGGGGGTGTATACGGCAGAGTGAGGTTGGGGAGTGTGTGTGTGTGTAGTGGGATGTGGGTATGGTGGGTGGGATGGGAGAGACAGAGAGTGGGCCTGGCTGCCGGCTTCTTTGCATGAGATTCTTGCAGACTGCATGTAAGCCTCACACAATGCAGCTAGGCAGACTCCACACCGAGGCTACATTCTCCTGCTGCCCCACCTTGGGTCACAGCTGGTCCCACGGCACCTGAATGGGCTCCATACCCACTGGCCACAGCCACTTTCCTGCTTTCCCTCGCAGGCACTTGCTCTCCACTTCCCCTGCCGTAGCCACCCCCTGCTGTTCCCTGCATCCCCCGCTGCTGCCACAGCCTCCACTGCTCCCCATGGCCCCTGCCACTCCCCCTGCTGCTGCTACAGCCCCCACTGCTCCCCGCTCTTCTCCTCATGGGCTCTGCTGCTCCCTGAGCTGCTGCCGCAGCCCTCACTGCTTCCAATGGCTCCTGCCGCTCCCACCACTGCTGTCACAGCCTCCAACACTCGCAATTGCCCCTGCCACTCCCCCAGCCTCTGCTGCCCCCCAGAGTCTCCACCACAGCCTCCACCACTCCCTGTGGCTCCTGCCAAACCCCGCACTGCTGCCGCTGCCGTGGCTTCTGCAGCTCCCCACATTACTGCCAAGGTCCCCGCTGCTCCCTGCAGCCTCAGCCACTTGCCACTCCCATCTGCCGTGGGCCCCGCCATTTCCTATGCCATTACCTGTGGCCCTGTCACTCCTCCCACCACTCCCTGCATCTCCGACTACTCCCTGTGCTGCAGCCGCAAAGCTGATCCAGATACCTGTGCTACATTGGAGGTTCCCCTGCCTCGGGCAAGGTCCCCTGAGCCATGCCACCAGTACAAGGGGGAATTACCTCTTCTCATCCCACTGTCACCATCACATTGTAACCAAAATAATCTCACTCTTCATGGGAAGGAGCTTTCATAATAAGATTGTTTGCACTGATGCTATAATCTTGAGCACAGCAGATGGCCTGCGTAGCTTGGAATAGGCAATGCAGGATGATGGGGAAAATTCCTCTGGAAGAATATTAGATCCGTTTCCACAGAGTCCCACTTCCAGGCCACCCAGCAGGGCAGCAGTGACAGGAGAAAGGAGCCACAGGGCAACCCAGGCATGGACTCCAGCTGCGCACAGGAAAAGGGCCCAGCAGCAGTGAAGGGTCTATCCACCACTGCTGCCACTTCTCGGTGTGGATGGACCGATCTGTAGCAGGCAGGGAGCGGGCTGGGTTGGGGGCTCTGCACGCGGGTCCCAGCTGGTCCAAAGCTAATTTGCTCCAGCCAGGGTATGTCCAGAGTACGTGCGAGGTGGGCCACAGTTGGGGCTGTGCACTCAACTGCTTGGTGCTGGCAGGGAGCCACAGGGTATGTGGGCTATGGGCTGTTGCAGGGGGCAGGAAGGGGGGCTGACTAGCCTGTGATGGTTCTCCAGAACTGCCTGTGTAGCCCATGGGTCCAAATAATTGCTCACCCCTGCCTTAACAGGACCCTCTGCTGAAATGCTCATAGTGTACCAAGGCACTAGGAATTTTTCACATCTCTTTTTAGGTTTCATGGTTCATATCTAGATTTCACAGGAGCGCGGGGGGGGGGCGGGGAGCATGTTCTGCAGTGAACTTGGAAGTGGACAGGAAGTACTTCCAATCCACTTCTGGGTCCACTGCTAAGCAAGTGGGGGACCCCCCCGCACTCTCCCAGCTCAGCGATCGGCTGCAGGGAGACCTCGGGTGTCCCCCGCCCAGATCCAGGAGGCACTCCATTAGCCGAGGGGTGTAGGGGTCCCCCACACACTCTTTGGCGGAGCCAGAAGCAGACCAGAAGTGCTGCTGAGTACACTGGGGACCCTCCCTATGCTTCTGTGGGATGCCCCAGCATCTCAGCAATCACGACCTGCCTGGTATTGTAAGGTTTCTAGAAAAAACGTTTAAAGCTGTGCCTATGTCCGAACCACTGAATTTCTCCAAATCTCTCTGAATTGATTTGGAGGTTTCCAAATCAATTTGGAGAAATTAAACAGGTTTGATATAGGGACCCTCACAAAATCGTTGAATTCAGGACCTGCCCAAGGGTAGGTGTTCAACTCACAGAAAATGATATCCAAGTCAACATTTCATGTCCCCTATACAGAAAAATGCAAGAGGTGGTCTTCCAGGACTCTGCTGATTCTTCAGATACAAACAGAGGGTCCTGGTCTCATTTCCACCAGATGTTCACCTTACTCACACTTTACTTAAATATAACTACTTGACTTCCACAAGATTATAAATTGGCAGCACCCATGTGGATCCCATCTCACACCTTTACAGAACCATTAGAGGAACAAATTTAGAACGGTTCCAATGACATTAATACATTTCTAGAAACTGCACAGCTCTTCATTTGAACTTTGCAGCCAAGGGCTTGCTTGATCTAGTGCAAAGATATTCCATATGCCTTGGATCTGCAGCAAAACAATACTAGGAAATGATCATAAAAACTAGCTAACTTCATTCAATAAATAATTTTGTGGAAATTTTGCAAGTCTCTGCTTGCTGCCTAGCTTTGTGCCTTTGTGAGCTGGGCAGAAAAAACAACTGGAAAGCCTCCATTTCTAAAAACGATTCTCAGACTCCATGATAACTGATGATCAGAAAGAGGGTACAATCCTGTGATACAAGCTTCCTACAATCCCAGCTTTTAGTCATTTCCCATAATCAACATTCCATCACAATATTAATCACTAGTTGGATAGCTACAAACGGCCTAAACTACTGAGACCTGGAAGGGACACTAAAAATTAAAAAATGGGGGACACTGTGCAATCTTACTCTCAGACTCTTCCCATCTTCTCTACCCTCTCAGGTTCTTCCATCATTTCTGTTTGCTCATCTTATTCATTGCTCCCTCTACTTCACTCTCATCTTTGGCTTCTCATGTCTTCAGAGCAATAGGAACATCAGGGGAAACTGGTTACATTTCAGCATGATTCTGCAGCTTATTTCTGATGTCCAGGTTTGCCTTGCTAGCAGTCCCACCCACTGTACTACTCCACCATGAATGAGGTTGGTGGAACTAGTCCTTAAATCAGGAAGGGAAAGTTGTTATTAGCCTGTTGCCATAGATGATAGATGTAAGGCATGCTACACCAGAGGAATGGCATGGCCGTTTCTGTTACTCAAAATCAGCCTGATGTGACTTCCTTGTGCTTTCTAAGTACGTTTTTGTTGGCAAACAGTATCATATAGCATTCAGTCATACTGCCAGTGTTCTACTGATGTTTTACCCCAGTAACATGCAACTTAATTCTGACCTACAAAGGATTAATGCTACTTCCTCCCATCAGATTACTTCAGGCTTCAGGAACAGACCTTTTTGCCAAATTAATTTTGTGTTAAATATAATAGTTTCTCCCATGATGTTTATACCTCTTGACTAGAAATTGAATGGAGACCAGGATGTTACTTTGTAATAACGGCAACAACTTTTAATTAGGCTCATAACTATTCCCAACTGGATTCAAAAGATAAAGAAAAAAAAAAGTTATCTTTGTATCATTGCCAACCACAGTTTTGTTTTGTTTTTATTTGTATAAGGAAAAGAATCTTCACTTTTTCATTATTTTAAAGCATTTTATATAGTTTCATAGTTGGTACAGTCAGAAGGGACCTGAGCAGATCATCAAGTCCGACCCCCTGCCATGCAAGGAATGAGTACTGGGGTCAAACGACCCCGGTGAGGTGTTCATCCAGCCTCCTCTCAAAGACCCCCAGGGTAGGAGCCAGCACCACTTCTCTTGGAAGTTGGTTCCAGATCCTAGCTGCCCTCACAATGAAGTAGCGCCTCCTAATATCTAACCTGAATCTACCTCTGCCAGCTTGTGACTGTTATTACTTGTCACTCCTAGTAGTGCTTGGGTGAACAGGGACCCCAACCAGTCCCCTTTGACTAGTTTGTAAATGGACACTAGATCCCTCCTCAGCCTTCTCTTGTGGAGACTGAACAGGTTCAGGTCTCATAGCCTCTCCTCATAGGGCCTGCTCTGCTTCCCCCTGATCATGCGAGTGGCCCTCCTCTGGACCCTCTCCATGTTGTCCGCATCCCTCCTGAAGTCCGGCACCCAGAACTGGATGCAGTACTCCAACTGTGGCCTGACCAGTGCCTCATAGAGGGGGAGGTGACCTGCTTGAGATGCATCTGTGGATCCATGACAAGGTACAGTTGGCCTCCCTGACTGCTTCCCCATACTGTTGGCCCACGTTCATTTTGGCATCAATAATGACTCCAAGATCCTTTTCTGCCTCTGCACTGACGAGACCCCAGCCTGTAGGTATGCTGCTGGTTCTTCCAGTACCTTGCACTTGTCAGTGTTGAAACCCATCCTGTTCTCATCTACCCACCCCTGTAACCTGTCTAGGTCCAATTGCATCCTATTCCTCCCTTCTAGTGTGCTCACTTTCCCCCACATCTTAGTGTCATCTTCAAATTTGAACAGGGGGCTTTTTACACCCCTGTCCAAGTCACTAATGAAGATGTTAATTTTTTTATATACCCTCCCTATATACACATGTGTATACATGCATTTCTGAACTTTTGCTATGGTGACAAAAATAAGCCAAATGCTGCAGTTCTTCTCTTCCCTAAGTGAAACAGAAAAGTTGCCTGGCTTCTGTTTCTTGTAAAATATCACATTATTGGCTAATTGAAAACAACAGAAACAAATTTATAAGGAAATGGTGAAATGGGGGTATTGGTTCTTTCCTGAAGAGTGAACCTAAAAAATGTCAAGCATAGTTGGCTGGAGGGCCGCACCCACATAGTGGTGATGGACGGGTCATTTTCAACCTAGAGGGATGTGGGCAGCTTGGCAATGCTACACTCACTAGCACCACAGCCAAGACAGACTTGAGGTTCATGACTAACCGAGAGATGAACATGAACCACCAATGCAATACCAGAGCTAGCAAAGCGAACAAAACTCTGGCTTGCATCAAGCAATACCCATGATGTCACCCTTCCACTGTACTTGGCCTTGGTGAGGCTGCAGCTGAAGTACTGTGTCCAATTCTGGGCTCCACAATTCAGGAAGGACATGGTGAAGCTTGATAGAGTCCAGAGGCAAGGAGATTAGATAAAATCATGATCAGAGGGCAAAAGAACAGGCCTTATGAAGAGAGGTTGCAAGCTACGGGACTCTTCAGCCTAGAAAAATGCAGGCTCAGGGATGACTTGGTGGCAGCCTATAAGGGTGTGCATCAGGATCTGGGCTAACGCCTGTTCACCAGAGCACCCCAAAGGATGACCACGTCCAATGGTCACAAACTCCTGAAAGACCATTTTAGGCTGGACATAAGGGAAAATGTCTTTACTATTCAAGCCCCCAAGGCCTGGAATAGACTCTTTACCCCCCACCCCGAGAGGTGGTGCAAGCAACTACTCTGGACACTTTTAAGAAACATTTGGACGGTTATCTGGCTAGGGTCCTTGCACCCTAGCTGACTTCCTGCCCCTTGGGGACTGAACCTGATGATCTTACAAGGTCCCTTCCAGCCCTAATGTCTATGAAATCTGTGAAATCACACACACACACACACACACACACACACAACTATATCTATATCACTTCCCTTGCTCTGCTGGCAATTTTTTCCCTCGACCTGATGGCAAGGCTCTTTTTAGTTGAGGGAAGAGAAAAAGTCACCGTATCTCACGAATGCCACAGCCTCCATATGCACCTGATATCACCCCCTGAGACCCTCAACTAAAGAAAACCTTGAAAGGAAGAAGATTTTGTGATGTGGAAACCATAAAACAAAACATGACTGAATAGCTTTACCAATTCCACAAATTGCTTATCAGAGGTGCTTCCAACAATGGCAGAAACGTTGGGAGAAGTGTGTGGCTGCAGAAGGACCATACTTCAAAGGAGATTAAGCTTAAACCCCTGTAAATAAAATATTTTGTTTCCTTCAGCATCAGTCTTGATACTTTTTGAACAGACCTCATGCGTATGTATGTGTGTGTATATGTTAATATATATATTAAAAATACAAAAAAAAAAATCAGCAATATTTTATAAAATTCCCATGGAATAATTTTGTTCACAATTTTTAAGCTCTCTCAAACAGTTCTGCACTAGCATGGCTTTTGTTCATTTCTTAAATACAGGAAAGTCAGGGCAATTTTTAATTTTGACTGGGTCTGTTTATCAGCACACAGTAACTGAAAATAGGGAAACTCTCTCAATATTAATTAAGTAATAAGTTATTTGCAGTATTTTCTCCTGTTAATGGATTGATATTACACTTGTTTAACACCATGCAAGTTAAGTGAGAAAAGAATTTCATAATTTATATTGGCTTTATGGGGCACAAATCATGGAATTTAGATCCTTTTTATCTAATCTCTTCATCTTGCACCCTGCACCTGTGATGGAGCAATTGCATGCAAAAATATAAATTGGGGAGTGATTGACTAGGCTGTTGTACTGCAGAAAACAAACTGGGGTTATAGTGGACCTTAAACTGAAGATAAACTAATGGTATGCTCCATTTGCAAACAAAAAAAAAGAAAAAATGAAAAATGAAGCATACTGAGCTTTATTAATAAAAGCATCATTTTCAAAATCAACAGAAGTTATTCTTCTGCTCTATTCAGCACTGGTGAGACTTTACCTGCAGTACTGTGTTCAGTCTGGAGCACTACACTTCAGGAAAGACATGGTAAAATTGGGGAGAGTCCAGTGAAGAGCAATGAAAATGACTGTGTCCTATGAAGAAAAGCTGAAAGAACTGGAATGCTTTAGTCTGGAGGAGAGAAGACAAGACAAAAAGGGGAAGTGGGGAAAGGGAAATAATAATACCTTCATACAGACATGGTTATACAGAAGATGGGCTTAGAATATTTATTCTTTGTGGCAACAGGGTACACAAATACTAGGAGGAACTTTTTTAGCATGAGGATAATTAAACATTGGAGCAGGCTTCTAAGGGAGATTATGGAAACTCCATCCTCAGAACTTTTTAAGAGAAGGTGAGATATTTGACTGGGATGGTTTAGAAAAGGATGACCTTTCTAGAGAAGGTATTTAGACTTAAATGACAGCCTAAGATGCCTCCTAGCCATATCTCTGTATGATTCTATGGCAAATAACTACATGGAGTAGCAGTTTGCTCACTAATAGTTAGAAAAAAGAGAATAATTTATCTAGCATAAAAGGAAAAATTGTGGACATTAACAAACACTTCTGGTTTGAAGTACCTGCTGAGGGAATACAATATGGTGACAGCATCCTTGATGCGAGTAGAGCATAAGGAAACTGGAAGTGGTCAAACCCCATACAGTTGTAGCATAATGCCAACAAATAAGGCAATATGTTAAAACAGCTGGATGTGATATTGTAACATCAAGCCATGTCAGCATATATGGTGCCAAATACAGTTCAAGTTCCTCATGCTATCCAGGTTTTCCAGTATTAGTTCCAAAAGCTGACAAGTTGAATCCAGATATATTTTGAAGAAGTTGATATTTTTCCTAGTTAAGCTGTGAAAAGAAGCCTCAGACATTGTGACAGAATTCAGGTGTGTCCCATTTTCTTATTGAAATACAGAAATGTAATATAGGACAAACTGAAGGTATAGCTATTCCCTGTACACTCAGGCTTTTGTGCCCAGCTAATTGCAAAGTCATAATAAGCCATATGTGAAGCCATCATCATCATCTCTCAAAGCCCACTTAACTTTACAGAAGCTCAGTCTGCTGTAGTAGGACAGGAGAGGGGAGGGGAGGGAAGGGGTGTGGGGAGCAGATCAAGGCCTCCCACAGTGAGGGAGGAAGAAGGACTGGGGATGGGACAGGGGCTGGGGAAGCGCTGCCCAGACAGGGTGGGTTGGGCGTGAGACAGAGCCATGGCTCATCCATGGGGGTTTGGTTCCTGCTGCTGCGCACTGCTCATCTGGCCTCATCTGGCAGCTCCCACCACTGCTCCCACCACTTGTCTGGGAGAAAATGGGGGGGAGGTGTACCCCCAGAGCTGCATGGGGTGGGGGGGGCCTTGATCTGCCCCCCACACCTCTCCCCTCCCCTCTCCCTTCCACCACAACAGAATTACCAGTTGCATATAGCTGTATCAAGCACAGTAAAGGAACTAATCTCCCATTTATAATCTTCTTCCTATGGGGAAATTGGTTCTGAGTTACAATGTTTCAACTTAAGACATGGTTTTCAGGAACCAATTGTCTCGTAAGTCCGAGGACTGCCTGCATGCCAAACTGTACAAATTTGAATGGGGACTTGCTAGTGTGTTTGCAGTTATTTTCTATTACATTGCTTTGTGACATAACAGTTAATGCAGCTGCCACAGGACTGGAGGCATGAGTTTGAGCCTCCATCTGGACTTCTGCCCTATATTACCTCCAGCTGGCATACCTGTAAAAAAGTAACTGCTCATTGCATTTAAAACCAGTCAGCTATAAATGAAAGCCCTGTTACCCATTTTGTGCCACTGGTTGTAGAAAAATGGTTTGCTGTAATCACGATAGTCCAACAAACCATATAATCTTAGGCAAATCTTTGATGGTCTTTATGACACTGTACAGAACAAACTATGGTGAGATTCCCATAGGCACTGTTATTATCATCATCACTCCATAATCGTCCTTGCTAGAAAGCGATCATGTGAATATGAATGAAAATGTTCTCATACAAACAGTAAACCATCATATAAAGTGTTCTTGGCAGTACAGTATACTCCACAAGCAAATACAAAATTACACATAGATTTACGGAGACAATACTCCTTGTACATACTATCTTAAAACTAGAAGGCTTGTAAAATGTGTGGGGTCCCTCTGGATGAAAGGGGTATCATAAAAACATCACTGAGTCAAGTCCAACTAGCAAGACACCACCAAACTTCAACAAATCACACGAGGAATGTATTTGACCCATTAGTTTCAAATGAAGTAGATGATAACTGTTGGGGCTTTTCTGTCATGCACGGTATTTGGTCATATTTTCAGGTGTTTTAATTAGAGCTGGCTGAACACCATGGTTTCCACTACACTGAGTATTGCATTTTTGAGTGTCAGTGTCACAGAGCAGTTGTAGGATCCTTTGAGCTCTGGGGTAGCCCCGCTGTGCTGACTCCTCCAAAGTCACAGACCCAGGAGACCTTTCAGGCTCCAAGTCCTAGCTCTGCAACCGGAAGCCGGCAAGCTCAAAGAGGCCTAGTTCCATCCTAGGGTTTTCAGGGCTTCCAGGCTCCTACTGTTGAGAAACTGAGAATTCAGACTGCTTAGGCCCCAGCAGCCCAGGGTCCCAAGAAGCAGGGATGTCAGGCTCCCAGTACTGTGGACGCCAAGGGTTCCAGCATTTTACCCAACAGGCCTAGTTTGGGGCAGACAACTAGGGCTTCCAGCATTTCCCTGCTCCCTAGGGCAGAGTTAGTAGAAGCTCATCAAGACCAAGATGTTTTGAACAAATTTGGACACAATGAGCAGGTATGTGCTAAAAAAGCTTGGCTTTGGTCAGAAAATTTCTAACAGGTTCTAACATGCAATCAGATACAAGTGAACTACAAAGCTCCACATTTTGTTACAATTCCACAAAGAGAGGGACTATACTGTCATTGAGATTCTCTCATGTTTGTAAAAAGGCAAGTGTCAATGCTTCCCCCTACCCCCACCTCCACCCCTCATCAGGACCCGTTGTATTCAAATTAATGAAAAGAAGAAAGCATGCAGCACACAAAAGGACTATGAATTCTTCTTGAAACGCTACCCTGGAAACAGAGGACCCAGCATCAAGAACTATTTACAAAAATATTGCAAATTCGTATTCAACATGCTCAGATTCCTAGCACTTGTTCAAACTCTTGCTTTCCTAAGTTCTATGAAGGCAGCTACACCATGTCTCCTGCACCTCCGCTATGAGCTATCCTGTTTGAAAGAATAACAATTTCATATGAATTTAAAAACAATCTACACAGATACTGCCATTTAACTAAATCAATCCTGTTAAATAGGTGCAAGATCTGCTAGTTGATTTATGTAAAGAATAAATATTAAAGGAGGCAGCTGGTTAATCTTTAGAAACCACTGTGGTAAACTGTTCATAAAATTTGTTATTAAATATATGGCCTCACTTATTTCATGTTCATTGCTATGAATATTTTCAGCATCGCTGAAAGGAGATAGCAGAATAATCACATGGCGTAATGGACTTTCAGATCAGGTTGGCCCCATTATTACTAGAGGAAAGATAACTTGTGTATGGATGTGGTAGATTCTCTGTCATTTAAAGACTTGAAGTGACAGTCCCAGAGATTTTCTGGCTCAGCTGGAAGTTATGAGTTTGATAAAGGAATCAATAGAAATGTTATAGTCAGTGATACACATGAATCATCATGATATACCTGGATTATTATAATGGTCCTGTCTTGCCTTAAAATCTATGAAGCTACAAATTGAAAAGAGATCATGATTCAAACTCAGGAAAAGGCACCTTCAAGTAGACTTGCCTGCGATACTGATAGCAAATGCACGAATCTTGTTAAAAGCATGCGCTCAGGACATAGGTTTTCATCTCCAGAGGGCATTATATCTCAAAGGTTACATCTCCAAAGTATACCCATAGAGAAGAGAAGGAATATGATGCCAATCTCAGTTTTTAGAAATGTTTAAAATTGATTAAGTAATATTGAGAAACTAATGCCTTACATTATGCATCACTTCCTATTCTGTTTTCCATTATAAGACAGTGAGAGGTGGGCCCAATTTTCTGACTTGTGACAAATTTATGGTCATTTTCTCTGCCAAAAAGAGGAGAAAGCAAGAACTGTTTATTCATCCAAGTTGAAATCACTTCCCTCTAATTCATTCTATTCTTTTACAGAGGTGCCCTGCATCTTGGCAGCCTCACTGTTATCTCTGGATTTTGATGAACAGTATAATTTTATTACAACCTGAAAAATTCTTTACAACACAGATTTCTTTTGGGAGGAAAAATTAACATTACACATTTTCAGCAAACAGTTACAGTCTACTCTCCCAGCATTTGGCCACTATTTCTAATTTTGCCATAAATTATTTACTTCCTGTCAGACAGAGAAAAGCTATGATAACTGACCTGTTTTATGACTTTGTACCGTAGGTTCTTGAATTTTTCATTCAATTTTACTGTTCAATGCAGAAACTGCTATGTGTAATATACTTACAGATACCCCTTTTATGCCCAGTCCTCTTTCCTTTTGTTCATATTATGTATAGCGGCATCATGGACTTTAATGGGACTGATCATGGTAGTAATGTACACAGGCTAAGCGGTCCAGATCTTGTTACTATTGAAATCAATGGCAAAAATTCCAATTTGGAGAATTAGAGCAAAACTACAGCCTTTTATGTGTAATTTCACCCATCCCCTGGAAACACCCTGTAGCAGATTGTTGCTTTGGTTTTTATTCTCCTGAGGCAAACTTGCCCACACAAGAAACCAAGCATTCACAGCAAAACAAATGCAAATACAAATAATACAGGGTTAACACAAAGAAGTATGGGCTGGATGAATGGACTGTAAGGTGGATAGAAAAGTGGCTGGAGCATCAGGCTCAGAGAGTAGTAATCCATGGCTCGATGTCTAGTTGGCAGCCAGTATCGAGTGCACTGCCCCAGGGGTCAGTCCTGGGGCCGGTTTTGTTCAATATCTTCATTAGTGACCTGGAAGAAGGCATAGAGTGCACCCTCAGCAAGTCTGCAGAGAACATTAAGCTGGGGGGAGTAGTAGACATGCTGGAGGGTAGATCTAGGATTCAGAGTGACCTAGACAAATTGGAGGACTGGGCCAAAATATATCTCATGAAGTTCAACAAGGACAAGTGCAAAGTCCTGGACTTAGGACAGAAAAATCCCATGCACTAGTACAGGCTAGGGGCTGACTGGCTGGGCAGTAGCTCTGCAGAAAAGGACCTGGGGGTTACAGTGGCCAATATGCTAAATATGAGCCAGCAACGTGCCCTCGTTTTCAAGAAGGCTAACAGCATATTGGGTTGCATTGGTAGGTGTGCTGCCAGCAGGTCAAGGGAAGTGATTATTCCCATCTATTCAGCACTGGTGAGGCCACATCTGGAGTACTGTGTTTAGTTTTGGGACCCCACAACAGAAAGAATGTGGACAAATTGGAGAGAAACCAGTGGAGGGCAACAAAAATGGTTAGGTGGTTGGGCCACATGACTTATGAGGAGAGGCTAAGGGAACTTGGCTTATTTAGTTTGGAGAAGAGAAGACTGAGAGGGGATTTAATAGCTGCCTTTAATTACCTGAATGGAGGTTGAAAAGAGGATAGAGCTAAACTGTTCTCACTGGTAGAGATGACAGAACAAGGATCAATGGTCTCAAGTTGCAGCATGGGAAGTTTAGCTTCAATAATAGGGAGAATTTTCTCACTAGGAGGTTAGTAAACACTGGAGATTGGGTAGAATCTCCATCCTTGGAGGTTTTCAAGACCTGGCTAGACAAAGCTTTGGCTGGGATGATCTAGTTAACCACCTGAGGTCCCTTCCAAACCTAATTTCTATGACTATGAAAACCTGCAATCCTTCTTCAGATATGGAGAGGGTACTCTGGAACTGTGCTGCCTCCTTGATCATGTAGCCTTCCCTCTCTCCACCAGTTCCCATCCCCGGGAGATTTTAGCTCCTCGGACCAGTAATCATCCCTCTCAGCTGCCCCTGTCCCCTGGGCAGGCTGGCTGTTACTCAATAACCTCTTGCAGTTGGGTCCTGCTCCAGAGTCATGTACCTTGTTACACCACTAAAAAATCAAATTGGCACACAATAGCCCAGCTTATTGCAGACTACACATATTTCACAAGCCTAACAGAACACTGAAATTCATCACAATTAATCCTATATATTTTATTCAAAAATTTTAGAGAGCATTTCTCAGCCTTTGCTATATTCTTTCCTTCAGTCTGAAAACAGTTTTTTCAGTGAAGACACTAAACAAAAAAGAAGCAGACTGAAAGAACCTGAGAGAGATAAAGTAAAGTTGCTGAGAATATAAAGAATTCCAGGGGGAGTACAGAACTGCTGAACAAGTA
Source organism: Crocodylus siamensis (assembly GCF_052110815.1). Taxonomy (NCBI): domain Eukaryota; kingdom Metazoa; phylum Chordata; order Crocodylia; family Crocodylidae; genus Crocodylus; species Crocodylus siamensis. Next base: position 30,415,326 of record NC_143404.1, on the reverse strand, counting down.
CAAAGAGAAATCACAAAGATTAAATGGTTTTCTTTCCACTGTTTATGCCTTAACATAGTGAGCCATGGCATTTCATCAGAAGACTTCTAAACCATATAAAACATCTTACAAGCTTCTGGTAAACTCCATAAGCACCTTTAATAAAACTTACTAATGAGGGATTGGATTTTATAAGCTCACTTTGGATAAAACCTGCTCTAGGACTGCTAAAAATGCTGCAATTAATTTTTTCACATGCTCACTACAAAATGAGTATATTTTTTATGAACATGCAGAACATGAAAATAATTGCTTTGATTTTCCAGGTCAGTCTAGTAGCTCAACAGAAACAAAATCACTACAGATAGATCCAAAACCAATTCCTTCTGAGCCAAATGATTGGGGAGCACCAGGGGGCAATGATGGTCTGGATACAATCAGTTGGTGAGCCACATCTAGCCTACAGGCCATTTCTTGCCTACTTCTCCTACAGAGCTTAGAGAAAATATATCAAGGCTGCTAAGAAACAAAACCTAAAAGTTGTCTAGGTAAGTAGCATTCCTGATGGTGATTGCTATTATTTCATTGGGGAATCTGAAGAAACTTAGATATTTTCCTCTTTGAGCACCAAAAATAAATACTACTATTGGCGGTTTTTATTCCCATAATTAGAGATTTACTGGGCATGTCTACACATGCACATTTCCTGCACAGTAACTAAAATTACTGTGCAGTACAGGCATGTGTCTGTATGTGCACACCCATGCTGCTCAGTAAATATGGTTACTTACGCCAGCTTGAGCATAAACTTCATACCTGATTAAGTACTGTGCAGTAATGCACATGTAGACGTGTTACTGCACAATAACCCAGGGGGCCTCCCTAGGGGGTGTTCCCAGTCACTAGGGGTTAGCCTGAGCCCAGCCTCAGGGCTCCTGGCTGCCTCCCTCTCCTGCCTTCAATTTGGGATTAAAGTTAGTACCAAGGGCTGGCAGCCATGTGGTTGGAGGCTGGAGCTCGCCCTGGTGGCCACAGGGGCACATGGCAGCCTGCTCTGACCTGAGACTAAATATAGGCAGGAGACTGAGGGGGCAATCTGCCGCCCCGACCCCTTAGCCCTGGAAGTCTGCTGCTTCCCAGGGGCCCACATCCGAGACATTGCGGAGAGGATCCCAGAGCTCCTCCGGCCCACAGACCACTACCCCATGCTCCTTTTTCACGTGGGCACCAATGACATGGCTCGGAGCACCCCTAGCCAGGTCATGAGGCGCTATAGGGATTTCAGAGTGGGGATTAGGGGTCTGGGAGCTCAGGTGGTGTTTTCGTCGATCCTCCCAGTCTCGGGCTATGGGCTTCCACCGTCTTCCATGACCACAGCCCACTCTTTGGCGAAAGAGGCAGCGAGCTGCTGGGAAGAGATGGCCTCCACCTCTCCCCCCCTGGGGAGGAGGCGCTTCACAGCCAGGCTGGCTGACCTGCTCCACCAGGCTTTAAACTAAACCCGCTGGGGGATGGGAGGACTACTGCCACTGCTGGCCCTCTGAGCAACCCTTGCGAAGCCAGAAGACCAAGGCACTTAAGGGAGCCCACCCCTGCCCCAGCCCTGGCACAATCTGTGGGCAAGGCAAGAACCCGCAAGGGCACACTTGCCTGCCTGTACACTAATGCCAGGAGCCTGGGCAACAAGCAGGACGAGCTCGTCCTCCTGCTTAGTACAAAGAATTATGATCTCATTGGGATAACGGAGACCTGGTGGGACTCCACCCATGACTCAACCATGGGTATAGTGGGCTATACCCTGTACAGGAGGGATCGAGTTGACAAAAGGGGAAGGGGTGTAGCTCTCTATGTGAAGGAAAGCTACATGTCCCTGCAAGCTGATGTTGGCGACGCGCATGGACAGCTAGAGACCCTCTGGGTAAAAATTCATGGGGAATACGGCACAGGGGACACAACGGTGGGAGTCTACTACAGACCTCCCACTCAAAGTCCTGAGCTTGACCAGGAGTTCGCCCGGGAACTGACTGAGGCCGCTTGCTCCAGGACCTTGGTTGTCATGGCTGACTTCAATTACCTGGGCTCCTTATTCATGTAGGCACCAATGACACGGCTCAGAGCACCCCCAGCGGTGAGAGATGCACGAGTGAAGCCTGCTGCACCCCCCACTCCCCCGAAGCCCCCCAGACACCCCCTCAGCAGCCGCAGAGACCCCTGCCGAACCCCAGCACAGCCGAAGGTAAGCAGGCTTCTGGTGGGAAGGGGTTAACTCCTCGCTACCTGGGAGGAGGCGGCTGCCTGGAGCTGGGCCGGGTCAAGCCCCGGGCCAGGCCCCTATTTGGCCCAGTCCCCCAGGGAGCCACACGACCAGAGCCGTGCGAACAGGCTGTGTAAACAGGCGCTCGAGTTAGCATGGAGTTCGCGTGGGAGAGGGCGTGGGAGGGGATGAGACCCTGCCTGCGATACCCCCAGAGTAGTCAGCCGCAGCCGTAGCCAGCCTACCAGAGGCATGACACGTATGGGCACGCGCCGCACGCCGAGGGTCCCCTCGGGCTCTGCGGACCCCCATCAGGCACCTCAGAGACAGCCACCCAGACGGAGCCCATGGTTCCGGGCTCCATGCAGACAGAGTCCCGGCTCTTGTCTGCGGGGGCTCCCTGTCCCTTTTTCAGGTTCTGGGGCCTGGGAGCATGGCCACCTCCCCTTGCGGGGTCTGTTCCCTACTGGGGTCTCTGGCGCGCCAGCTGGAGGAGCTCTAGGCCACAGTACACAGACTGCGTGCCATCAGGGACTGAGAGCAGGAGATAGACTCCTACTGCCAGGCCCTTCTCCCCCGGGAGCCGCAGGGTAGAGCACCATCTCCCTCCGTCTCGTGGGAAGATCACTCAGCAAAATCCGAGCGGTCAAAAAGCTCTCTCTCGTGCGTGGATAACCTCTCCCTGACTCAAGAAGTCTATGGGCCAATGAGAGGCAAAGCGCTGCTCGACCTGGTACTGGCTACAGGGGACGACCTAATCGGCGACCTAGTGATCGATGGGAAGCTGGGTGACAGTGACCACGAGCTGATCACCTTCACCATCCGCCGTAAAGCTGGCAAGTCAGTCAGCAACACAGAAGTCCTTGACTTCAGAAAAGCCGACTTTGACAAGCTCAAGAGGCTTCTCGGTCAGGCTCTTAGGGACCATGACCCCAGGGAGATGGGAGTTCAAGAAGAGTGGTTGCTTCTCAAGGAAGCAATCCTCAATGCACAAGCTAAATCTATTCCAACACGGAGGAAAGGCAGCAAGAAGGCACAGCAGCCCCCCTGGCTCTCCAGGGACCTAGCGGACCTCCTGCTGCTAAAAAGGAAAGCCTACAAAGGATGGAGGACGGGATTCACCTCCAAGGAGAATTATTCTGCGCTGGTCCAGTCCTGCAGGGACCAAACCAGGAAAGCCAAGGCTGCAACTGAACTCCAACTAGCTTAAAGCATCAAGGACAACAAAAAGTCCTTTTTCAGATATGTGGGGAGCCAGACGGAAAGCAAGGGCAATGTTGGACCCCTGCTAAACCAGATGGGGCAACTGACAACTGACGCCCAGGAAAAAGCCAACCTATTAAATAGGTACTTTGCGTCAGTCTTTCATCAGTCCCATGGGATGCCCATGCCTCCTATGGGACAGGGAGATCTGGGTGATGGGGATCCCCTACCCTCCATAAATGCTGACCTTGTGAAGGAACACCTTGAGAAGCTGGATACCTTCAAGTCAGCTGGCCCTGACAATCTGCACTCCAGGGTACTCACGCAGCTGGCGAGCGTCATAGCCCAGCCCCTGGCATGGATCTTTGAAAACTCCTGGCGCTCTGGTGTAGTGCCCGAAGACTGGAAGAAGGCCAATGTGGTGCCGATCTTCAAGAAAGGGAGGAGAGTGGATCCGGCTAACTACAGGCCCATTAGCCTGACTTCTAGCCTGGGGAAGATCTTAGAAAAATTTATGAAGGAGGCCATCCTTGAGGGACTGGCTCAGGCTAACATTCTAAGGGATAGCCAGCACAGGTTTGTTGCGGGTAGGTCTTGTTTGACCAATCTCATTTCCTTCTATGACCAGGTGACCTATCACCTGGACAAGGGAGAAGAGATTGATGTCATATATCTTGACTTCAAAAAAGCTTTTGATCTGGTATCCCATGATCACCTCTTGGCCAGACTGGCCAGTTGTGGCCTTGGCTCCACCACGATCCGCTGGCTGGGATATTGCCTCCGTGGTCGGACCCAGAGGGTTGTAATTGATGGCAGTCACTCATCGTGGTGCCCTGTGACCAGTGGGGTCCCTCAAGGCTCTGTCCTGGGACCCATACTGTTCAACATCTTCATTAATGATGTGGACATTGGAGTCAGGAGTGGACTGGCCAAATTCGCCGATGACACCAAACTTTGGGACAAAGCATCTACGCCAGAAGATAGGCGGGTGATCCAGGCTGACCTGGACAAGCTCACCAAATGGGCAGACGAGAACCTCATGGTGTTTAACACCGAAAAATGCAAGGTTCTCCACCTTGGGAGGAAAAACCTGCAGCATCCTTATAGGCTCAGCAGTGCTACGTTCGATAGCACTACAGAAGAAAGAGACTTGGGGGTCATCATTGACCACAAGATGAACATGAGCCTGTAATGCGATCCTGCGGCTAGTAAAGCGACCAAAACGCTGGCTTGCATCTATAGATGCTTCTCAAGGAAATCCCGGGACGTCATTCTCCCCTTGTACTCGGCCTTGGTGAGGCCGCAGCTGGAGTACTGCGTCCAGTTTTGGGCTCCACGATTCAAAAAGGATGTGGAGAAGCTTGAGAGAGTTCAGAGGAGAGCCACGCGCATGATCAGAGGTCAGGAAAACAGATCTTACGATGACAGGCTGAGAGCCATGGGACTCTTTAGCTTGGAAAAGCGCAGGCTCAGGGGTGATCTGATGGCCACCTATAAGTTTATCAGGGGTGACCACCAGGATCTGGGGGAACGTCTGTTCACCAGAGCGCCCCAAGGGATGACGAGGTCGAACGATCACAAACTCCTGCAAGACCGTTTCAGGCTGGACATAAGGAAGAATTTCTTTACTGTCTGAGCCCCCAAGGTCTGGAACAGTCTGCCAGCAGAGGTGGTTCAAGCATCTACATTGAACACCTTCAAGAGTAAATTGGATGCTTATCTTGCTGGGATCCTATGACCCCAGCTGACTTCCTGCCCTTTGGGCAGGGGGCTGGACTCGATGATCTCCCGAGGTCCTTTCCAGCCCTGATGTCTATGATGTCTATGAAATAAATGCATATGTAGACACAACCATTTACATGGTGAGATTGGTGGGCGTCTTGAAAAATAAGGACAAAATATTAATTTTGCTTAACTGAGAAAAGCAGAAATTAGGCAGATTAAAGTGGGATTTTTGTCTGTATGTCTGGGATAACTGCCATCCTACAGTTTCAAAACATGGTCTCTCAAGACAGGCACATTCAGCACTGTCCTTTGTAACCTGAAACAAGGCCATAGCCCTCACCATGCTGAGAAGTCATGGCTTACTGTTAGTCTTCTTGCACCAGCAGCTTCAAACCACAGTACATTCAGCCTTAGTTAGCTGTATACACAAGACTGAACTTAATCACTTTGATTCCTGTTAGTTGTTTGAGTCCTTCTGTGAACTTCAAAACACATCTGCAGATAACTTTTTGGGCAATTTTATCTTTGTAATGGATGAAAATTTCCAGGGGTGAAAGCACAGCTCAAAGTAATCTAGTTAACTTTGTGAAAAGCGTATAGTAAAGCAAATAAAAAGCCTGTATAATGGGGCTTCATATTGAAAGTAAATTTATTGCTCCAGGGAAGGCACGATCAATGTTATTATTTATGGATGGCAATCATAAATTTTCATTAACTTATGTTGCAAAAGGATATTTGCTTTAAAAGAAAAAGGATTTCCTTTTAATTTCTTACATCAGAGTGTTGATGAAAAGGAAGAAATAAAAATGTAGCCTTTTAACTACTGAACAGGTGGATTGAAATGTAGCCATGATCATATTTCTGTCAACATTTTGAAACCTGTCTTGGAAGAAATCAATACTAGAATGGGAAAAATGTCACCCCAAAGACATTTAACATAAGATTTTACAAAAACAGCAAATGGTTCTCACAAACTGTAACACACATAGCGTATTTTAAAGTTGTTACAACAAAGCAACTTGTATTTAACTAAATAAGCATAAAATATTTATAAAATTATCTAATCCTTTCAGTTACATAGAACACGGGAAATTTATTCCACTGCCCAATTATATTAATATAGTCCCCATGTAGCTAAATTTATATGCAATCACCTCTGTGAGCCATGATTTCTGAAAGCATCCACTTGTGTCTTTTGTTTCCTGCCTGCATTTTTGCAAAAACATTTTACAGAACTTGCTTAAGTTCCTGATATATGGAAGAAAGTCATTATTCATTTATTGGCTATCTGGCAGTAATCACCATGGTACCCAAGTGCATTACATTAACAGATTACATTTTATTTCTAGGTTTGTCATCTTACTTGCTCTCTGAGAAGGAGCATATTTCTATCTCCATTTTACAAATGAGGAACTGAGGCACCTCAGTTTATGTGCTGTACCAACACAGAGGAAAAGATGGTATAAAATGGAGTTATTTCTTTACAAAATAATAAAAACTGAAAAAATTCCTTCACTCACCAATGTAACAGAGGCATTGGGTGCATTTAAACATATTATTAGCATGGGGGAGGGGACCATGGGGGGACTCCTGCCAGCCCCAACCCCCCCTCTCCCTCAGCCCCCTGACTCCTACCCACTCCCCCAGCCCCCTCATGGCTACCCTGCCCACCCCAGCTCACAGTATTTAAAAAAAAAAATCTCTTGTGCTCACCAAGTGCTGCTGGGCAGGAGTGAGCCCTACTGCCCCCCACTGCAAACACTGCATGGGTGGCTCTGCATGAGCCCCCCACCCCCCCATCCCCCGCAGGCTTGGGGCTTTGGGGGACTCAAGTAGAGCCCCCCACATGGCATGGGGCAGTGGGAGGCAATGGGGACTGCACTCCCCACCAGCAGGAGCAGTGAATCTTGGGGCTATCCTTGTTTTTTTTTTTTCCTTAAAGCGTTGGATCTGGTCCAGACATGGCACCTGTGGGGGGGCTGGGGAAGCAAGAGGGGGTCAGGGGGGCTCATGCAGAGCCTCCCATGCAGTGTGGGGGCAGTGAGGATGGCTGGGGGGGCCTCCCACCCAGCAGTACCCAGTGATCCGGAACTTTTTTCCCCCAAACAGCATTGTAGGGCTGCACAAAAAACAAACTAAAAGACACAGAGCAAATGTTTTTCTCATAGCAATTGTTATGTTCTTAATTGTGATCATGTAATACTTGTCTAATATTTTAAAGTACCACAGTACATTTCGTAACTACTGGATTAATGAAAAAAGGTGACCTCAAAATGTTTTATTTTGTATTCAACATATTATTCAAACAGTTCCATATATGAAAAGCTGAAGTGACAAGAATGCTCTAGTTCTTGGTAGCCTTTTGCTTATCCGGAGCCACATACTGCCCTTAGTCTTTGCACAGAACTCCCACTAGCATCAACAGAAGTTCAGTATGTGGCCTTCAGCTTGGTTGTCAGCTGCACTTTGATGTATTCTGATGTATTTAAATGAAATATGCATGTTATGTGTCTGAGACACACTGATACTTTCAAACCAAAACAAAACTATATTTATTTATGACTTTGTTTTAAGAATTTATTATACAGTCTGTCCCTGTTCCTGTCAAGTGCAGCATGGACTATTAGCATAAAAAGGACATGAAATCCATCACTTAGGATGCATCTACACATGCACTTTAATGCGCATTAGCCTATTTTAATGTGCATTAAAGCATCATTAAAAAACGGTGCTTTTTAGTTAATGCACATAATTATAGGCTAATGTGCATTAAGTATCACTTAATTAATGCACATTAAGACAAACTAATGCACATTTTTCTAGTACCTCACAATGGAGGGCACTTTTACATATGCTAGGGGAGCAGGAGGTGGTGCTTTAATTACAGTGGTTCTGAGAACCACTCTAATTAAAGCACCACCAGAGCAGCTCTGAGAGCCACTCTAATTAAAGCATCACCGTGTCTTGTGTATCAGCATTCCTGTGCTTAAAAATGGCAGCAGGGGCACTTGAACTAAAGCTTATTCAATAAGCTTTAGATCAAGTGCCCCTGCTGCCATTTTTAAGTGTGGGGAAGCCAATACACAAGGTGCTGGAGGCTGCATGACTCAATTAATCAAGTCTTCTCCAACGTGCTGAAGTTCCAGCACATTGGAGCAGCCTTCACACCCAGGTATAGGTGACCAGAGGTACTAGATTTAATATATATTAACTAAAGCACATTAACGCATGTGTAGATGAGCCCTTGGGGATTTAAGAGTATATAATGAGCCAGGATGTAATGATACTCTTGTCAAACTAGGTATCTTCATGACTTGCAAAAAAACTAACCCAGAAAAAAATCCAAAATGCTGAAAAGCAGAGTCAGTTCTCCACACATTCCCTGATTTTAAATAGATGGAGAACTAAATAGGGACATGGGATACTAGCATAGTTCCCAGGTTTTTCAGTGGTTTGGTGAGTGACCTTGAACAAGTCACTTAACCACTTTATGCCTCAGTTTTTTGATCTGGGAAACATAGATAATGATACTTATAAAATGCTTTCAAATCTGTACCTGAAAAGGCCACATAAAAGCTAAATAATGTCATTACTAGGCATGGGTCCTCATTCTCCTCTAACTCATGCCAGAAGTGCACTGAAGTAAGTGCGCTGTGCCCAATAACACTGGTGTAAAAGCAAAGAGAAGAGTCAGACTTCTAGTCCATAAACTATCATTCATTCATTGGGGATATATGCACTCACAACTGCTGTAATCCTGTGCTGAACACCTTCAGCAGTTTCAGTTTCAGCTGCCTTGGTATCTGGAGGCCATGCCTAGGCCTTTCACTTATTGGACCAGGCAGCATCCTGCTGAAATGGTACATGCAGAGCAGCACAGCTCACTTTCCAAATGAGAAGCAGCATAGGTATGTTCATATGGTGCTGTGCCTGGGCCAGTTAACTTTGCTGAAAGGCAGAATCAATTAACCCACCTGCAGTACCATACTAAGGCAGCTACACTGCTTTCAGCTCAGAAAGTAAGGTCATAGGAAAGTAGGAGTAGAAGGGACTTCATGGGCACATCCCACATGCAGGGGTGTGTGTTTGCAGTGGCAAAAATACTTTGTGGCGCTACTTTTTGCCATAGTGCCTACCCCTGTACATGCACTTTGGTGTGGGGCAAACTGCTCTTTCCCCACTCCTCACAGCTCCAGAGCACAACTAAAGGAATGAAGCCAGAGCATCTCTCTAGAGGACCAGGCCTCCATGTCTACCAGAACATGCTCCTGTTGCATACACCCACACCGCTTTATTTATCACCAGGTTTTTTTCCTACCAGGATTTCCCAGTAGTAAAGTTTGCCCCCACACTTCAAATTTGCAGTGCAGAGCATGTTTTAACACTCCCCACATTCAGTTTGTGCTGCCACAAAGAGGTTTGAGCCACCACAACTGCACGTGCCTGCACATCTGGATGTAGTCTATGAGGTCATCTCATCTAGCCCCCTGCTCAAGGCAGGATCACCCCTGACTAAACTGTCACAGTCAAGTGTCTCCATAACCATTTCTTGAAAAATTCCAGGAACCAAGTGTCTATAACCTCCCTAGGTGCCAGTGCTTGTCCACCCCCATATTCAGAAAGTTCTTCCTAATCTCCAACTGAAATTTCTTTTGCTGCAGTTTGAGGTCTTTGCTTTTAGTCCTGCTCCTACGGCAATAGAGAAAAGGCTACTCCATCTGGTGAAGGCAGCACTGACAGGGCAGCAAGGCAGGTTTCAGCAGGAAACTATCTGGACTGGGGAGTGCTACAAACATGCCCAGAGAGTTTTTAAAAAGCAGAAAGCTGGTTATTCAGCAGCTCTGAAAAGCAAGTCTTTGAAGTAAGTGCTTAAACATGAATCAGCCAAGTTCCAAATGTTGGCCTACATTTAATTCAGATATGCCAGTGCTTAAAGCAGTTCTCCCCACCTCCCACCCACAATCTATGCAATCATTTCCAAACTGTTTGAGAATGGTCCTTGATCAATAGCCAGGGTGGTTCTTTCTCTCTGTCATATAAATTAAAAGGCCAATTTACTTTACTATTAATATGTTTCAATCAGGAGGGGAAAAGCTAGTAACTTTACAGTGCATATATGCATGATGTCAACAACTCTTCTTGTTTCACAGCTCACTGACTTTTTAGAGGCATTAGAAAAATTCCTGAAAATAAAACCGCAATTCTTATTAAATAGGCTTTGCCTCACAAACATTAGATCTCCCTATTGCTTGGTACAAAACTAATCCTTTCTGGGCGTGCCTACAAGTCACCCCATGGTGATGTTATGACACCATGCTTTAGTACTTCCTTTTGACACAGTAACCACCCACAGCGCACAGTTAGTTTTCACTGCTACTTTGCCTCTGTGTTGTGCTGCTAAGGTGAAGTAGCTCCCTATCACGTGTAGACTCACATGAGCACTACGGTAACATAGTGCAATGTGCAGACGCACCCAAAGAGGAGCAGCTTGGAAGAATGGGCTTTTCTGAGCACGGTGAACCATTTCCTTATTGCTGAGTACATTTCCCATTGATGGTGCATAACATGCAACTTCCCATAGGTTATAAGTTATGGAACATTCTGGTCCTGTACTATATTTACAACTGCCTTTTGACACTAGTTTGTGGAGTTTGACAAGGGCTGGTAACCAGAACTGAAGATTAATTTATGATAATTTGTAGTGGACCAGGTTACCTGGTCAGGCCCAGCACAAAGTATCATGTGAAAACATCTTACTACAATGTCCCACTAAGGTTCAACGCACCAAGTTTTACTATAACTCATACAAGAAACACTACCATTTAGACAAGGTAAATCAAGCAACTCAGCATTTTCCATAGTGCTTTGTTTTAATTCCGTATTTTAGGCTTTGGCCTTCATTATTTCCTTCAAGAAAAGAAACTAATCTGTATTACGTTCATTACATATGTAGGAATAAGCTTCGAGGTGACCTACATGGTGTGAATGTGTATATTTTTATATGAGGTACCAAAAGAACTACAGAGTGGTCAGTGATATGCTAAAACTATTCAATGCAGTCCGACCAATGTGTGTACATGCATGTAACAAAATAAGTTGCCAGGTTTGGTTTGTGATGAGTCACAGAGTCATAAATATTTGATCCTATTAAAATACTTATGGATCATTAAAAGTAGGAGGATTTTTTTTCCATCCAGAAAGTCACACTAGAAAGTTCATTATTTGCCTGCTTAAAAAGTTTCAGTCACTCGGGGGAAATCATGAACTCCACCATTAGATATCAGTGATAGTATGCCACAGCTAATTAAACTTATTTGCAGGCTGAAAATTAGTTCCTACAACAACTCCACATATACAAGTAAAGTGAATGAGAAATGAATATTAGCTTAAGAAATATTTTTTCACTGTGTTGACACAGGACCTGCATTCCTAATATGAACTATGCAAGAAGAAAAGATCAAACCACTTATGTAGATGCTGATAGGTCATAAAAAAACTACAAAAAAGTCTAAGTTAAAAACCCCATACCTATAAATTCACATCTTCTTGATTCATAAATAACACCAGTCTAGACTGTTTCCTTACAGGGCCATGAACAGAGATGGCATTATACATTTGCACATACTACTTCCTGCTTTATTCTCTATTCATTGTGTACCTCTCTTCTTCACCTAATTTCTCAAGGAAATGCTTGGTTAATTTATACTGGACTCATGTCTCATGGTTTTATTTGTTTTAAACCCAAGATAAAGAATTTCCTTTCTTAGGTCTGCTTGCTTTATTGTTGTAAGGGGGACTGTTGGTTATTGGATCAATCCAGGAATGGGCCCAATACATGGGCCAAAAACTTCCAAATTTTCAGGCTCTTTCCTGGTATTTCTGAAGGGAGCCTGAAATATGAGTTTGGTGACTGGGGGGTCAGCCTGCTAACCCAGAGCTGCTCCCCCCCAGCTCAATGTGCTGCAGGGGGGCTGGCTAGGGCAAGAAGGTGCTACAGTGTGGGGTTAGCCAGCACGCAGCTCCTGCGCTGTAGCACCCTTGTGCCCCAGCCAGCCCTATCACTGTCTACATGTGCATTTCACTGCATGTAACTACTCCACTGTAGGACAGTACTTGTGCCAGGCAGTACTGCCTTACAATAGAGTTAATTAGTTTACTGTGGCCTAGCAGTACTGCACATGAAGACAGTGACACTTTACTACAAATCTGACTAGTCAGCTTCATAGTAAAGCATCTTGTGTAGATGCACCCATTGTATCACATATACACAGGGATCCTGGTTTTCTCTGATAAAAAAAATATTATCCCTAATTTTCAAGTAAACCCCCCCCCCAAAATCCACATATTTCTGTAATTAAAATGAAATATATCTGTATATAGTGATGTAAAAATGGGATTTTGGGTTAGTTTTTTAAATCCAAAAATTGGGGATTTTTTTTTTAATCAGAGAAAACCAGGATCCCCCACATATAACAGTAGTCCTTTGACAACTGAAGACACCAGGCTCTCTGCAGTGTCAGGTCCCATAGTCCTTTTTGCAGTTTACTGGTTCACAGTACCATTAACAGTCACAAATAATTGTCACCAGTAACAACTGGAGACTAAGGTTTGCTTCAAAGGCAGAACAGAAAAATCATCTGGCCATATTCCATCAGTGAACACACTGTTTCAAAAGAAGTTTTCAGCATTGCAAACTATCTTCCCTGCTTTTGCAAGGTAATGTTTATAGTTCAATCAACTATTTATATTACACAGCTGTAATCCCTGTATGCTAATGTTTATATACTACTCTCTTTTTCACATTCTGATCCAGACACCCACAGCTTCTCTCTTCAAATCACTTTTGATTTAAACAATATTTAAGCTTCCAAAAAATGCCAATGTGGAGAAAAAATTCCCAACACAATCTACTTGAATTCACTTTTACTCAATAGTTTACTACTTAGGGCTCTGGAGCTTGTTATTTCCAAATGTAGTCCTCAACAAGCTTAAGCATTTATCATTTTTTTGTACTCCAGTTGGAGTCATCAATCACCTTTTCAGAAAGATCCACAACCTGATTTTTCCTGTTTTCAGTCCCAGCTAGAAAGTATGAAATCAGCACTGAGCTAGAGGTTATAAAGGAGCTTGATCTAAACCCAAGAAGAACTAGAAAAAGACATTTGGAAAGTCTGAGCAACTCTTTCCCACTATTTGTTTATTTATGCTGCCTCTCAATTTCCAATAAACAGGAAGGGTCTTGTGCAGTATTTCTACACTGATCAGAACTAAGTAGTTAGAAAAATCTCAGGAGATTTCCAACCCAATTATAAAGACTCCAAAAGTTCAGAGCAGATCTGATTAAAGGCCTGATTTGGCTGCTTCCTGGAGCACTAATGAAATCATGTGGTCTCCACAGAGACACAGCAGTGAGCTTACACATTCAGTCCACTGCAGGATTATGGCCATAGCTTGTAGAAACACTGCAGCCCTGAAATATTTGTTTCAGCTCAGCTATACTGTCTTGCTTGCTTTTTGGTTTTTGCTCCAGCAATGAGTTTCCAGTAGCTACTTGTGCTTAGATACTGCAGAGGTTGGAAAATTCATGAGAGAGGAAGGTTGGGGTTGAAAAATTCATGAGAGAGAGAGACAGCATGAGAAAGAAGGTCAGCAAGAAAGAACAGGAAACATTTACAACACAATTGGGCCATGAACATGGTTCAACTCTTCAAATATGACTAAAACTTCTAGCTGTTATGTGGTCAAAAAGGGCAAACAAATCTTCCCAGCTATGCTTCATGAATCTTGATTTTCCCATTCAGACATTATGATGCATGATGCTTCAGCTACAACTATGTGTGTGCATTTGTGCACAAAACTGGGAGGAGCAGCAAGAACAGCAGAAATGGAAACTTCATAGATTCCAGGGGCCAGGACTCTCATTTACTGCATAACTCAGGGTCCTGCCACATGTTACATATATTATGCAATTAACTGGTTAACCTCATAATAAATTTAGACCAGCCACATGTGCAAAGTAATTATCAAGCCATAAAAACATCCATCCAGCTATAAAAAGAGCCAACCAGTTAAAAGTTAGTGCCTGAAAATGTGTAACAACGTTATAGGCGGTTTCTACCCAGCTTTACTTTGAATGTGTAGCGGAGCCTTCAGGCTGACATTCACCCAGTTTATTCTGCACCTAGCCACTGACCTCTGGTTTAGCTATAATCTCTCTCTCAAGCAGAAGGCTAGGATTGATTTAAAAACATCAAGCGATAGCAAATCCACTACTTCTCTAGACAAGTCTCCTCAAAGGTTCAAAATTACCCTTAAATAAAAAAATTGTACTTTTTTAGGCCAAGTTTACATAACTTCAGCTTTCATTCACTGGATCTTATTATACCCTTTTCTTGTATATTCTATTAGAAATCTTTTCCCACATAGACATTTTTAGACCAGGATCAAGTTATTGCTTACCTTTCTTCAAAATAAAAGTATATAGTTGCATTTAAAAGAGCCACTTCCCAGACCTGAAATCATTCTTTTAAGATGTTTTCTGACACGTCCAAGTTTTCAACCCCTTCTTTCAAGTGGAGACACCTACTACTACTTGATCTTCTTTTTATAGCTGTGAGAATAGGATTCACCCTTTTAGCTTGTTCAGTCATACTGGAAGTCAGGTAAAAGCATTAATACAATATATTAGATTTTGATTTACACAGCTGCAACTCCACTCTCCTTTAGCTCAAAGCAGTGGAAGCAACACATCATTAGCATCTGGTGGCTGTTCGGAAGCCTGTGTGAACAGAATTGCTATTCTGTGTTTAGTACCTACTGGACAAGTGTTCATATTAAAAAGAAAACCTACAACACTATTACCACTAATGCATCCTTTCTGAAAATTTTATAGGCATTACTATCATTCCAGATGAAGGCGCTGGAGTGTTTGGAAACCATGAGGAGGAGCCTGCTTTTATCTTACCTGCCCTTTGACATGCATTGTTCTCTGCAGAATCGGCAATCTCTATATCAGTCTTCTCTAAAGTGCCCAATTTGCAAGGGTGTATCAGCTCTAGCAGCTGACAAGCCCCCTAGGTTGCAATTTACCACTTGCAGGCTGCATGTGCCACCAGTTGGACAGCCCTGGTTTATGCTATAGTGCAGCCACAGCAGTCACCTAACTGCAGGACAGTGGGTGCATCTACACATACAATTAGACTGCAGTGATAAACTCAACACAGTTCATGCTGGAGAAAACTGTTCCTGGGTGCAATGTTTACAAATGCACCCAAGACTGCAGCAATTTGAGCTTGGGCAGAGCAGCACTGGGGTGGCAAGAGTCCTTGGGGGTCAGCCCTGGGCTATGGGAGGCAGTTTCAGGTGGCAGAGGGGGTGGCTGGGACATGAGAGTCCTACAGTGCAGGGTCAGGCAGCAGGCAGCCCCACTGTAGCACCCTCATGCCCCAGCCAGCCCCAGTAACAATCTACATGTATGTTGCAGCACATGTAACTCCTCTGCTGTAGGACAGCACTGTCACAATGGAGTTAATTAATGTTCTGTGCCCCAATACCAGAGCATGTATAGCAGGGGTGGGCAATTATTTTGGCCAGAGAGCTACTTAACAAGTTTTGGTGAGCTGTCAAACAAACATCCATAATAATTTGTTTTAAAAATATTTTTGTCCTGATTTAAGTGCATTTGTGCTCTATACAGAGAAGTGATTGTATAATAGCTCAGAATGAAGTCTTACTCTTGTATATTGTGGAGAGTGTGGAGGGGTGTGGGGGCTGTGGGTGTTTGTGTGAAGATGTGTATGTATATGGGGTGTGAGGGAGGATGTGGGGGTATGTGTAGATGTAGGTGGGTGAATATAGGGTTTTGGGGATGTGTGGATGTGTGTGGGGGGGATATGGGGTTTGTGGAAGGGAAGGATGGCTGGGGGTGTGTACAGCACTGAGGCAGGCTCCCCGCAGAGGCATGCAAGCAGGTTCCGGGTTTGTGGGGTATGCGAATGTGTGTGGTGAGAGTGTGGTTGTCGGGCTTGGGAGGGAGAGTATGTGGGGTATGTACGGAAGCTCCTACATCCACCCCTCTGATCTGGACAGCCCCCACTCCACAACAGCTCAGAGCCCATGTGTCCTGTGGCACTTCCCCTGCCACCACCAACAGCACACAGCCCCAGTGTGGCCCACATATGCCCCACTCTGCCCAGCCTGGAGCGTCCTGCCACCCCTGGGCATACAACGGGGCTAAGGCAGCCCCTTCTGGCTGCCAATGCCACTGGCCCCAGCTCTGCAGGACCACTGGGCACACACCCTGAGCCCACGAGCCCTGCACTGGACAGGCTTACCTGTCTGGGCTGAGCAGTGGCGACAGCAATCACCTGTCTGGACTGAGCAGTAGCAGACGCTACTGCTCATAGTTTCATAGGTAGTAGGGTAAGAAGGGACCTGAGCAGATCATCAAGTCCAACTCCCTGCCCTGGGCAGGAAAGACTGCTGGCATTAAACAACCCCAGCAAGGTGATTATCTAGCCTCCTTCTCAAGATCCCCAGGGTAGGAGCAAGCACCACTTCCCTTGGAAGTTTGTTCCAGATCCCAGCCACCTTGACTGTGAAGCGGCGCTTCCCTGCTCGGCAGGGGGGAAAGAGGCCCCTCCCCCTGAGCGCTGCTGAGCTGTTTTTGGTGCAGCCTCCCAGAGTGCACATTGCACCTGGCTGCCATGTGGCTCTGTCACCACTGCCTCTGGGCTGCTTTGTGGCTACTCACCACTGCCATGCAGGACAACCCAGGGGTGGTGACGGAGCTGCATGGCAGCCGTACCAAAAACTGCCTGGCAGCGGGAGGAGGAGGGACTACTTTCCCCCATGCCGAACAACAGTTTCTGCCTGGCTATGGCTGCTGTTGCTGCACCCAGAAGGGCAAGCCTGAAGCTGGCACTAGGGCCCAGGCTGAGCAGCAACCATGTGGAAGAGAAACTGTTGCTCAGTGCGGGGAAAAGCAGCCCCTACCCCTTCTGCTGCCGGTGCTTCCTGCTTCAGCTGCTCAGAGGTCACACAGGGCTGCCCTACATTTGTTCTGTGCTGCCACCACTGCCCCACAGGGTAGCCCAGAGGCAGCAGTGATGTGGCAGAGATGCAGGGCAGCCTCGCTTGGGTGGTAGCTGCAGCCAGAAAGAGCTGCCGGTGCCTGGGCTGCCTGGAAAGGCAGCCCAGCTGCGGCGCCACCCCAGCCCCGCTGCATGCCCAGGGAGTGGCAGGATGCGCCGCAGCCTGGCAGCACCTCAGCCAGGTGGGACCAAGGAACCTGCCAAGGGCCGGACAAAGCCCCTTTCTGTGCCAGATCTGGCCCATGGGATCTGGCCATATTTTGTCCATCCCTGACGTAAAAACTGTGACGCTTAACTGCGGAACTAATTAGTCAAATCTGCAGTAAAGCACACGTATAGATGCACCCAGTACATAGCAGTCCAGCTGTGGTATAATATACAAGATTCCAGCTTTCCTTTATTTATGAAAAGGGAACTTCAACAGGCCTGCCAGGGCACAATAAAGAGGTCTTAATGTAAAACAGAACCACCTCTTTAGTTGGTTCTACCAATGTAGCTTCCTGCTTTTCAGCAATTAATCTTAATAGGACTGCACTCTTTCATACCTTACCATTTATGGTAACAGAAATCTTCATAATAGGGAAACTGAAGTTAAGGGTTCATACACAGCAAAACAAACCGCGAGGGATCCTGGAAAGGAACGTTCTAAATCTAAGTTTAGCTGTCTCATCACTGACATGGGAAGGTTTTTCACCTATCAAGATTAGTCAAATGACAGCAACTATTTTCTGCACTGAAGACTACAAAAAAGCAAAGCCTGTAAGTACCATTCAGGAAAAGTTTTTTTGTTTAAATTGAGGAATGTGTCTTGTGAGAAAAATCATACTTCTAGAAGCAACAGCCTTTCTAACTATACAACTAACTTTGAACTTGAGAAGTTAAATGCTTTTCCTCTCTCTAACACCAATCATAAAGTAACTGAATAATTCAGTTGAATTATTCAGACATGTGTGATGTTAACAGCTTGTGAATAACAGAATAAGGACTCTGTAGTTCTGTCAAGGGCAGTAAATATTAATATTAGCAAGTGTTCTTAGCTTTAGATGCCAAGTGGCTAAAATTTTCAAAGAGCCTGAGGGAGGGTGTTAACTGCACATCTCCCATTAAACTTGCATAGGAGTGGGGCATCTAACTCTAACTTTCTTTGAAAATCCACTCTTAAAAGCTGTGTTTTGTGTTACAAAGAGTTGAAAAGAAGTACTCTATAAAGATATCAGAACCAATACATGCAGCAGATTCATCTTTAATCTATTAAAGATTAGAAAGAAACCATTATTCTTAGACATCTCACTCCACTCCCACCTTGCTGTCTTTGGCAAACAAAAACGCAAAAAATCCAACCCCCATGTTTTCTATCATATGAACAGGGTTTAATCCCATGTTCAAATCAATAGGATGACTATAACTTCTCTGAGGTCACTTATCAGAACACTTTATCCTACAAGACTGGTGAAAGCGGCACTTTTTTCTAAGACTGACCACAACAGTATTTTTCAAGGGTAATAAAATAGGATGGCTGATAAAATGTTAATAGTGTATGTAATAAACAGCTATTTTATATAGAATATAGATTATAATCAGTAACCCCTAAAATGCCTTCTGGCATAAACTCAAGGTCACAGATTGCTTGGTAAATCAGAGGCAGCAAAGGCTAATGAATTGGGATCCATTTTCAATGCTATAGTCAAAGTTGATCCGAATGATCATCAGAATGCTGTGGTATATTGTGACATGGAAAATGCTGCTGTTGCTGCTCATCCAAAAGTCAGGAGCCAAATGTTTGCATAAAGTTCAACCACTGAAAGTTAAGCTTCCTCTATTAATGATTATGTCACTGTTAATATTTACTCTCAGGCTAAACTCAAGATGGTAAGCTTGGCTCAGACTCCTCTTTTCTGCTCAGAGAGTGGGAACAGAGCTAGAGAGTGCTGTGAACTCTTACCATTTGTGATTCCTGTATTGAAGCTAGCACTATGGAATAACCATGAAGGATGTCTCATTGTGAGCTATAGAAGGTTACAACATCAAAAAGGATGTTGGGGTTGGGTGGAAGGGGGGCCAGGTAAGGTGGAGAGATGAGAAAGACCTCCCATGGAGTATGAAATGCATCTACTAATCAAAACTGGGTATTCAGTTCTAAACCTTAGCAGATGGCATCCCCAGGACGATCACCAGCCACTGTCAATGCAGTGATTATACACTGACATTAAACAGCTAATGTACTGTATAATTTAACTAGACTGAATAGAAAGATGGGAAAGATGTGAATATTACAAAAAGATGAAGATTATAATTTGCTAATAATTATGAAGGCATCCTAGGAATTTCAGAGCTAAGGATACATTGTGATTTGTGCTTAAAGCAGAACTAACTTTCCTATGTTCGTGTCTTCAAAATCGAATACAGGCTATCCTCACACTTACAGCGCCTTTTTCAGGAACATAACACGCTGTAAGTTGAAATGATGCAAGTCAAATCTGATTTTCCCATAGAAACAGTGTTATAATAGGGGGTTACATTCCTGACCAAGGACCTGATGCCCAACTTTTTATAGAAATGACCACAAACACCATATTTAACACCATATTTAAATCAACTATTTAATTTTATTTAATCAGCTATTCAATTTTACTGTAGATCATGTTGATTCTGACAGTATGAATACTTACTCACATTAAGATGAAAGGCCAAGAGACAGCAACTGCCAGAGCCCCCCATAACCCTGTGTTGGCAGGAGTGGTGAGCAAGCAAAGGAGAGCAGCTAGGGCAGGATGTCAGTGGGGATGGAGCCAGTGTAGGAACCAGCATAGCTCCAGCACAATGGAGGTGTAGCAGGGCAGCTGGGGCCAGGGCAGTATATGGGGCAGTGTTGGCTGGAGCACCCAGCTGCCAGCTGCAGCAACAGCTATTTCTGGGCCTCTCCCCACATGAGGCACCTGCCCCCTGACTTACACTGCTGAGCAGAAGGGAGGAAGCCTTTCTCTGTTGCACTCAGAGCTCTGCCTGGGAGCCCCGCACACAGCTGCCCTGCCAGGAGGCAAGGCACCAACCTTACTCTCCCCCACCCCAGGGCCACCCAGGCCCTGAGACAGGCTGGTGCTCTTGCCCCTTTCTGAGGTTGTGGGAGCACCATGTGTCTCCAGCCAGACGGTGGCATCCTGCTGCAGTGCCCCACCCATCTGGTGAGCAGCACAAAGGGCAGGAAATTTGGAGGCACTCACCACCACCACTGCGCCCAGCCACGGCTTGACCCCAGCCCCGGTGGCTTTGCAGTCACATGGTCCTGGGCCCCTCCGCGGCTGGGCACGGATCCCAGGGCAGGCGGAGGTGACCTTGGCAGCGACCGCCCAACCCCCGGTGCAGGGCTCACCCAGGTATCGCAGCCACAAGTCCCGGAGTGGGTCATGGGCTGGATGACGTGGTGCTGGATCCTTGCACGTATGGCATGCCCTAAGTGCAAGGATCCAGCACCGCAAGTAATGACATGGGTGTAAATAGCGGCACACCACAAGTGCAGATCGCCGCAAGTCGGAACGACGCAAGTGGAGAACTGCCTGTACATATTATGCCCTCCTGAACCAATTGCATTTTCCACAATATTTAATTTGATATTTTTTTTACGAATGTTGGCACAGGAGAAACATACTGAAGGGGGGTTTTTTGTTTTGTTTTTTTAATACTACCCCGATGTAAGACACCAACATAAAATTAGGAACAGAAGAAGATGAATCAGAGTTTACAAGCTGTAAAACTTGAGATAGTTATCTCATGCCCAAATTATAAACATGTTTCTCCACACACACACAGCATTCATCTGCATTCCAACTTAGAAAATGTAGGGATTTCAGTGTTAACAAGTGGTAAAACATCTGACTGATTACTTGTAAATGGAAGGGGTTAGAAAAGTGCAATGGATCAATTTCAGCAATCTGTCCCAACTTTTCTTCATCTTTAACTTTTCTGTCCCATTTTACATTCCCAGCTCCTCTCAAGGATTCCCTGCATACAAACTAAATACAGCTTTATTGTTTTTACCACACAACTTGATCTACTCACTCAGTTTACAAGGAGTGGAAAATAAAAAATTCATTTTGTGATTTATTTTGAAATTTCATTTCAGCTGCTGTAGACTGGCACAGCAACTCAACTGTCAGTGCAGTAACACTGACTTATAGCGCCAGAGGATTTGGCTCAGTATGTTGCATTTATATCTTTTCTGTTAACAAATCTAGCATTGTATATATGGGTGTATTTTGTGGCAGAGCAGCAGTTTGAAATGCACAAGGAATTTTAAGTGGCAGGATCATTCAAAAAGTTAGCAAGGTGCAAACAGCCATTCTATTTCCTGTTTGTATCACCTCACTAGGTAACTTTGGGCAAATCACTTACTTTTTTGGTACCTCAATTGGATATAGTGAAAGCTTAAAGCAGCAAGCAAGCTGAGCTGTGAGATGCAAGATCCAACAGACATGCAAATTTACTGATGTAGAAAATATCCAAACTGACTGAGTTGAGGATTACAGTTCTTATAACATTCTTTATTGTGTTAATGATCCAACAGTTTTTGGTTTCAGTGTCATGATACACAGGATAAATGGAATATTTGACCATATTTACTTGCCAACTGGGAGTCCACTAGTACATACAGATGGAAACATTATGGTTGGGAAAAACATTTTCTTCTGGTGCTGGTGGGTCCACTAGGTGCTGTATCACTCTCCTGGAGCACTGAAGTATAATCATTTGCTGTGAGCACAATGGCAAATTCCATACAAATTCACAGAGATTGTTGAAAATTTCCCACCAACATATTTTAATGAAAACAGTAGTTCTTTTGGGTTATTTTTTTCCTGGTGGAAACCTAAGAAATCTGACAAAATTAAAGGCAGAAACTATGTTAAGATTTGTTGGACCCAAATTAAAATAGTTTGCTTTGTTGAAGTAAACAAACTGCCTTATCTTATGTTACAGTGCCTCATAGAAGTGCTTGGGTGTCCTATGTCCTTGCTCTACCTTATGGACTGTTCTTCCACATTGCACTGTAGTCTCCTCTCAGATCAAATTGCATGATAGGAAACACATAACTGCAGCTGTGGTTAAATATCAAATTGATTCAAACAAAAAAAAGCCTATTTTGTTTTGGGAATGTTGGAATCTTTTATTTTGGCATTCTTGGTAGAATTGTTTGGAATTTTTGTTCCATGGAAAAAAATGTTTTTCAATTTGTTGTCCCAATTTAGACAACAAATATTTTAATATTTGAATTGTGTATATATAGAACAGAAATTCTTGTTTTCACTCATCTTTAACAGCCGCCTTACAACGAAGCATATGGGAAGAATTAGCACTGACCTTGGTCAGCTCTAGATAGTCTGTGTATTTGCTCCCAAAGGTCAAGAGAACACAAGTCTTGGACACTATTCCCAAGGACTAGACTCCACATGGCTTCATGGAGTTCTGTCTCTACATCACAAGGCAATAACCAGGTATTGCTTATTTTGTATCAATCATCAACTTTAAGAATATGTGTTTAGTTTAGAAATGTAACACAATGTACTTGAACTTCATTGTACTCCACAGTTGTGAGCTGCTACTCTTCGTTATAGACTGTTTCTAGCACACCTCTAGGTTCAGATCCTAGTTAGAAAAGCACATGTGCACCTTTAGGTACATGTTTATGACCTATTGACTTTAACTTGATGTTTACCTTAGCGGGACATAAGGATCTGCCTATCCACTTGGCTAAACAGCTCAGATTAAGTATGAAGTAACTGCTTTGCTGAACTGAGGACCCTGTAACTGTTTTAGGCCAGGTACAGCAGACATTGCACTTTTACTGGTATAAGCAATCAGAAACTGGTCTATACCTATAACAGAACAGAAGTTTGGCAGACACAGACTGGTAAATGGCAGAACCCCGTCTAAGATTTACCTCTCCACTGAAAGGGCAACTATGTGTTAAGTTTTCTATCAATCTAAAGTATACCACTTAAAGAAAACTGCATAAAACTTAGCTCAATTCCACCTTCATTTTTTTGAATGTCTGTATATAGGCTCAAGCACCTTTTGAGGTCCACTCTGTATGGTTGTATACAATCAATAGTTGTTGCCCTTTATGCTCAGCCAGGAAAAGAACAGTACACTCTGATGTTACAGTTGATGCCATGTGAACAGACCCTTACATCTGCTGACAGAGTGAAACTGCTCAATTGCAAGGATTCATTCGTGTTCTAATAAGGCACAATTCAGCACATTTCCCCTCTTTCCTACCTACCATGAAACCATTTGGAGACTTTCAGTCTGCCAAGAGTATGTCTGCAAATAGTGTATACAATTTTACATTAACAATTTAGAATGGCAAAGACCAACTACAGCAGGGTGGCCAAGATTTTGCTGATGGGACTCCTCATGGGTCTGGAAAGTTGGCAGTAGGGTAACAATGGCAGTGTTAACTGCTACAGCTCCCAGAGCCACGACAATTAATGCTGCTGCCACTTCTTCATCTGCCAAATTTCCTCACCTAAGGGGAACCCTGCAAGCCCGCCGATTTCACATGAACCACTGAATTGTAGATACTGAGTGTATCTACACAATACGCTTATTGTGGAGTTGCCTAATTAGCTCTGCAGTAAAACACCATCATCTACACAAGCAGTGGTATTATGTCAGAATAAACTAATTAACTCCACCATAGGATAGTACTACACAAAACAAGTACTATTCTATGCTGGAGTTATTTACTCCATCACAATGTATGTGCAGATGCTTACTGGGACTGGCTGGGGCACGAGGACATTACAGTGTGGGGCTCCCTGCCAGCTAGCCCCACACTGAAGCCCCATCATGCCCCTGCCAGCCCCTTCACAGCACATTGAGCTGGGCAGGAGCAGCTCCAAGCTGGCAGGCTGACACCCCGAGATCCCCCGCTAGTTGGGGCTTCACTGCCCTGGCTCAGTGTGCTGCAGTCCCGGGCACACATGTAAACACTGAGCCCAGGAGCAATCAACTCTGGTGCAAACTTATTGTGTCAAATTCATTTCACATGTAGACATGCCCACTGTGAATGGGCTGAATCACAAAAATAGTGTTCTTTCTCATTTGCATCATAACATTACAGATCAATCATACTGATCTGACAGATACAGTGTCTTTTAAAAGTAGTCATTTTCAGAACTTATTTATTTTCATTATTTATTACACCTTATTTATTACACCTCTAGAGAAATCAACATCAATTTCAGCAAAGTTATTATTTAGACTCTTACCTAACAATAGGGCATACAGAACATCCCAAAACCCTAAGTTCAGTCCTCCTTCTGTTCTCAGTATTTCGCTTGATATTTCCCACTATTGGACTACTGCTAGTAGTAGCTGTAAGAGGAGGAAAGGTCATGAGATTAACAGGGTTTTAACCATTGTTTTCATACCATGACCACATTGGGTTTAGATGACATAGGAAGTTTATACATCAGGAGGGCACAAGAAGACTCTCTCTGTAGTTCTGTCATTCCCACAACTGGTTATTATACATCAGCGAGTTATTTTAAGAAACAGCTAAATAGAGAAAAGGAATGAATATGGATACAGCAAAACTTTGTGTCAAAGCAAAAATGTGTGTCCCCAAAAGTTTCAACCCACTGTAATAAGCAAACTGCATTTCTGTTCTAGTCACTCTATTTCTAATGAGGAAAATGTGCAAAGAAAAATCTGGTTTAGTGTAAAAGTGTTCTATTATGGAACATTTTATTCATATTTTGATAATATGCTATACATAGTAATATATTAATTGTTATATATCCCTTACTAAAAGATATTTTACAAAATACTATATAGCATACAAAAAGCAGCATAAATTGATTTATATATGGGCTAGATATGGATATAGGTTATTCTTTAACAAAATTTCAGGAAAAGAGATAATTTTGTTCTAACCTACTAGCCCAATTTTTTTCCTCCAACAAAATGGAAGCCTTGACAACAAACACTGAGAAGTTTTAAAAACTGTACAATTCAGAGCAAAAGTGATTTTTGTCATAATAAAAATTTATAAAGTTTTGACAACAGGTTTGCTTCAAAATGGGAACATTTTTTTCCCCAATGGAATACATGATATTTCTTCAACTAGTAAGAAAACTGTACCTATTTCTGCAACCATATTTACCCATATTTTTATTTCTCTCCAGAACCTGAAACTGCAGAATCCATAAAACTAAATCATGTTGGCCAAAAAGTTGGTGACTGCACAGAAGCGAGGGGAAACCAGAGCATTATGCCTGGGACTGGGAATGGTTGCCTGCTCAATGGTGATGTACTTTTTTATTGGGATCACAATTGTGCCATTGTACACAAACAGGTAATTATAGTCCTCTTTTATAAGTGCTATAAAGGTTATGTCTTTTTATAAAGCCTATGTCTTTCCACTGTCAGCATGGGCATTGCTTTAAATAATGACCATATTCCAAATGTATTAGGTATGTTATAGAACAAAAAAAGATACCATCTTAAAGAGGTTTTCAAGCTAATTTTACATCATGAGAGAACTGAGAAGAGTGAAGGTAATGGGTAATCCTGAAGAGTTCATGAAGTTCTAGTATTTACACAGAAACAGGAAGTCATCCTCTCAGGATTAGCATATGAGCGGTTTAGAGAGACATTCTCATTTTCTGTTAAAAATGCAAAAATATTTTGTTCAATATTTTTGTAGATTTCTTAATTTCACATTTTTCATTGAGAAACAAAAAACAGTTTTGTTAAATGGAAGTTTTAAGCTTTGAGTTTTGTTTTTAAAAAAAAGACATTACATTCAAAAATATTTAATTAAACAAAAATCAAATTGCTCTAACACAAAACCAAGACCATTGACAGCAAAAATTCTAGTCCACAGTGCTGAATTTTTCCTCTCAAGAATTCTATAATGAACTACTTCAACCTACTTGGGTAAAACGGCCCATTAAAAAAATCCAAGAATTAAAAACAGTACTACAAGATATGGATGCCACACAACTGCATTAGGCAATGTATTGAAGCTTTCACTAATGTATGAAAACTATATGGGTGTAGGCTGTAGCCGTGTTGGTCTAAGGACATAGGCAGACAAGGTTCTTTGTGTGAATCTTGCATGCATACCAGCCCAGCCTCTGGCTTCTTTACGTTTCATTCCATCCAGGAAGAGCACACACCAACTGCAGAAACTTCCTTAGCCTGATGAAGGGTTTTTGAACCCAAAAGCATGCTTAATAATTGTTTTCCAACTATTTAAGTTGGTCTAATAAAAGATATCAGATTCACCCAAAGAACCTTGTCTGCCTATGAAAACTATATGTGCACCTCATACTTTAAAAGAAATATCTACAACATTATTAACCACACAAAATCCTATTTTTCCAGTGTTGTTTCAGGGAAGCTAACTTCAAATATTTCTGTGCATGTGGTTATAAATTTTCCCTCAACCCACAGAGGACATAGTTAATGGATAAACACAAAACCCAGTCAATCCTGCACTGCTAATAAATCTTTTCCAACCTGCTTCAACTCACCAGTTTTCTACCCTAGCACTCTCCATGCCCCCACCTACAACCCTGTTCACATTGCTGATTATTTAACAACACACAAAGCAACAACATGGCAATCTGGAAAAATTGACTATAGCACTTGCTGGAATCAGATGAAAGAGCAGAGAAGCTGTAGACAAGGATTTCAAAGCAATGCTATTTGTTTTGTAGTGTTTGGACAAAAGAAACTAACTGCAACGTGCTGAAAACAAACATCAAGGAGAAAGTCGATTGTTCATGCTGTGAAGGAGCAAATGACAATTATCCTTGTCTGGAAGTCTGGGTCAACTTGAACTTCTCAGGACAAGAGGTTATGCTATATCATACAGAAGACACACGGAGAAGAAATCCCAAGGTACTTTGAAATTAACAGGGGGGGAGACTCTGATGGATAAATGTGATATTTATTACCTTTAATTAATCAATTGTTTCTTTTCTTTTCTTAAAAAAAAAAAAATCAAACAAAGCAGTTGGGAACTAAGAGAAAGTAGAACACAGAGTTGTTAGACTGTCTTCATACCAGTGCTTGCTCTTAGCCCACAGGAAATGTTAAAATATTCAGAATGAATACATATTTGGTATTTATTATAAATGTCATATCAGACATTAAGATATTTGCTAAGCAATGACATGAACTAAAATGAACATTAAATATTTATAAGATTTTAAAATATATATAAGTCTCGACAAGTTGAAACACAACACAGAGCAATAATTCAACATCTGTTTGCTGGAGCGTTTGTTGAATAGCCATGTGAAAGCCTGAGGTTAAATATAGCCCTCATGAAGAACAGGGGCCCCATTTCACTCCCAGTTCAGGGGCATGGGAAATAAGACAGGGGATGGAAGGAAGAAAAGTGGATTCATAGTGCTGGAGGGGGCAGATGAACAAGAAACACCAAACCTACTAGTGTATTTGAGGTGAAAGGTTGAATGGAATAATTAAATTGAGGCTGGCATGCAAGGGCATCAAATTGAGCCACTGGGTTTATTTTTTGGCTCAGGTGCAACTGGCTTCTGAGAGAAGCAACAGCCCAGTGCTCCAGCATCCCAGGGTGCTTTGCTTATCCCCCACTCCCCTTCCCCTTTCAGAATGTAACTCACTGGACCCTCCTGCTCCAACTGAGCAAGGAGCAAAACATGCCACCTTCAGAGTCTTACACTATTCAGAGTCAGCCTGTGTCTCCCTAACGCACAGTCTGGGGCAGCCCATAGGACTGCCATCTATCTCCAGACAGACTGAGGGAGCCTAAAGTGCATGCTGAAATGTGTGCATAGCGGTCCCTGGCTGTGCAGTACCAGCACTACAATCACTCTGCTCTTCAAGAGCTCAGCACTTAACTGTCTGTTTAGGTATCTCCACATAAGTTTTTCTACTAGGAAAAGAAACCTGGGAAAATTCTCCCAGATCATTTGCATGTGTGTACACAGCCTAAGTCCAGCCAATATCACAGTGAAGTCATGGTCTTGGCAACACCTTTGGACATGGCAGCAGTGTTGCTGAAGCAATACTCTGATTCTGTACAGGAGGCTGCCTGGCGTTATGGTTCATCTTTCTGAGCCAAGTATATAGCAGGATCACAGTAACTCGAAACTCAGAGTTAATTAAAACGAACTCTCACTTCTCAAGGCAAAGCCATTAACTAGAACACCCAGATGCAAATATTCTATCCAAACTAGAGCTTAGAAAGTTGTTACTTCTACTGCTCCTCCATAAATAATGGGCAGTTTAATGACAATGGGCAATTTCTGTGAAAAAATATCACATCTATTTGACACAAAACCGTGTACAAGAGCACATACATTACATTTGCATCTTCTGGCAGAAGACTGTTTTCATTTAGGAACAAAACTGTATTCAACACTTGAACAGCAAGATTTCACACTGCATTTAATTTCTGAATATGCACGGAACTGTTGCATGCATACCAGGTGAACACTGGTGGTCTCACTCAGCAAATTTGATCTTATTAAGATAAAGTATTCCCTCTGAGGAAGCAAGCAAAAAAGTATGGCGTGTGAATGTCAGCATCTTGCAATACAAGAGATGAATGGTGTGCCATTCTTGTATAATGACTCACATCTGATCTTTACTTGAGATGGAAGAATAAGTATACCCCTGTAGTAACAGCGTCTTGAATCAGTTATGGAGCTCTGTAGTCACTTTGATAAGAAACCATCTATTAGAATGGGTTACAGGTGGAGAGGGGATTAACAAAACAGTTTGGTTAACTTTTCCCTGAAAATGCAGCCCTTCAGTTTTTATATTATATATAAAATAGCTACTATATTTAACATTTATATAAAAGCTTCTTACTAGACCAATAATTATGTTTTTTTCCCTACATTTGGGATAGCTTTAGGAGTTCAAGAGTAAAAGCACAAAGTAAACACATAAAACCTCCAAATTTAGGAAAAATCTTCCTCACTAATAAACAGGCCTCACAAAAATCACAACTCAGATTTGTGCAAGCAGCTTTTATTTTAACCAATCCACTTTGATAGTTCCTAACAAAAGATGCATAATAAGCATTTTGGACCTGAAAAGAAATGCATCGATCTAGACAAATTTAGCTTGCAAGCACAGTTTGTTTCAAACTTTCCTCCAAGAGCAATGGATACATTTTACACTTTTAAAAAATACACTGTTACACACTACTTAACCAAAAGGAAAGTTTGATATGGTTACTGATCACTGCTCTCTCTCTTTGCACATTAACCTGCAGGAGCAAGAAGAGCTTTCGGATTTTTCTGAGTCAAGACCATG
Source organism: Crocodylus siamensis (assembly GCF_052110815.1). Taxonomy (NCBI): domain Eukaryota; kingdom Metazoa; phylum Chordata; order Crocodylia; family Crocodylidae; genus Crocodylus; species Crocodylus siamensis. Next base: position 30,385,755 of record NC_143404.1, on the reverse strand, counting down.
GTTCTTGCTCTGCCACTGTGCTTGTTTGGGTTGGGTGTGCAACTTTATCTGTATGGCACTCCATTTCCCTTCCCAATTATTATCTGCATCTGATTGCAAGCCCTTTATTGCCATGCCTGCACATATGTTCAGTGCCTAACATACAGAGACTCTAATCTCAGTTTGGGCTATGTACTATGATCACGGAAGTAGGCTTGGCTGGATCCAATTTTTATCGATAAACATAATTTCACCTGTCAGTCACACACCACCAGAAAAATATTTCCTCCTGTAATAACAGAAATTTACAGAAAAGAGATGTAAAATAAAAAGCATCTGGGATGGGGGTAAGGAAATCCAGGGCAGAGGGTGCCGTGCATACACACACTCTCTTACACACACATGCACACACAAGACACAGAGTGGCCACGCAGCCTAGGGTGGGAAGCAGCTCCCCAGTTCTTGTGACCCCTGAGGGCCCCAGTCCCACCTGGCAGGCACTGGTGGAGGGGCAGCATGGCCCTTTGATGGCCATGGCCTCCTGCCCCTCCAGGCAGCATGGGGGCATCAGGTATGCCTTGGGGGCACCTCTGTGTACCCTGTCCTGATCACACTGCCATTCCCTGTGTTCCTAGAGCTCCTAACTGGCCTTGCCCCTGCATGCTCAGGGCAGGGCACATGGGAGTGCCTCTGGAGCCCAGCCATTGCCACTATGCTGCCCAGAGGGGTGAGAGGCCCTTAAAGGGCCAGGCTGCCCCTCTGTTGAGGCCCACTAGGCAGGGCTTGCCCCCTAAGGAGCTGCAGGAAGCAGGGAGCTGCTTTCCGTCCTGGGCTGGGGGCAGCTGCCTCCTGAGTTGTAAGCGCTCTGGAGTGCTGCTGTTCTTTTCTTCTGGTCCCTGCCCACCCAGCTTTTTCCTGATGAACGAACAGAATGATTTAAAGCAGGTGTGCTTTATTGATTTATGGATATTTACTTTTATATGGTTTAACATGATTTCATAAAGCCTTTAACAGTATACTGTCATTACGAAAGTGTCTTCTCCCCACACTCCTCATTTTGTGCAATCCTGAAAATAAATCTATAAACAGCAAGAAAATATAAAGAAATGCTTAAAATAAACATCAATTTTAGCCATCAACATTGTATAAAAAAATAATAATCAAATTCTGCAAGTCTACACATAAGCAAAATAATACTTGGTACTTTCCTACAAGAAAGCTACCAAATTTGTGTATACACTACCTCCCTGAAAAATAGGTAAATTGACTTTTTACATATTGACATCCACTGTGGACAGCAGTGGGAACACCTGATAATTTGGGCCAGCTGCCCGTAATGTATTAACCTTTTCTTCACTAATTACAGCTAGGAACTCACATTGCAGGAACTCAAAATGGCAGTATGCTCTTCGTCGATTTGGATTCTGCCTACTTCAACACTTAAGGTACATGCTACAGTATAGCAACAACAGACTACACTTTGTCTCTGAATGCAATCTCAGCAGTGATGTCCTTTTTTTACTGGTCAACACTGGTCACACATATGTAAGTCTTTGCAGGATAAGGGCCTAGTATATCAAGGGATAACCAGTGAATATGGCAATTCAAGTATTGTTACCTTATGTATCCCCTAAGACAATATTTAGAAATCCTCTCAAGTCTACACAGGTTTTTGTCTATAGTAGAAAATTACATTTTAAGAAAGATCTTGCTTCACGGCATGAACAACTGTTGTAACAAATGTTTTGCTTTCTCATTGCAGTGCTCATACATCCCCCCAAAGTTGGAGAATGCCACAGAAGTTAAACAATTAATAGAGACCGTTGCAGAAAATTTCAGAAAGTATCAGACTAAGACTTTTCTTTGTTATTGGGACCCAGAAGGAAAACAGACAAACGTCATTTTAAGAAGACTATATCAACCAAAGGACCTATATTTCCCTTTCATCTGGCCTAGTCTCATGTTAAGTGGTGGAATTCTGATTATTGTCACGGTGAAAGTCAATCAATACATGTCTGCATTTTCTGCCTGGAAGTACAAAACAAACATATAACGTTCACAAATTCAAGCTAGAAAGTGCCTTTATCCCACCCACTTCAGTCTATATTTTGTTTTTTTAAAAACGCTCCATCAAGTTAGCTACTGTGACTCACTATAATATATATACACATACACTTACACCATGGGTTATCCGGAATTATATATAAAGTAGAATAGGTATCTGAGATGAAATCCCATGAAATATATAGGGACCTCTCTAAAAGAACAAAAATGATTTTATTTTGCTTGAGCTGATTTTTTTTGTGAGTTTGAAACATCATTGTTTTATAGAAATTAGAATTAAAATTATGTATGCCAGTTTGCTGGTTACAAATTTGGTGTCAGATTTTCAGAAAGCAGAGGCTAGGAATCTAAGGGCCTGTCTATATGTGCATTTAAGTGCAACTAAATTTAATGCGCATTCAGCTAATGTGCATTAAGCAATTTTTGGCAGGTGGCTACATGTGCAGAGCCTTGGCATTAAAGTTAGTGCCAAGTCCCTGCAACCCTGCCATGTGCTTCTAGTAGCTGGGCAGACCTGGCAATAAAGTTTGTGTTGGGTCTTGTCTACATATATGTTAATATGCTTTAACTAATCATGCCTAAATTTGATACCTGCATTTGCAGATGTCTCTTTCCATCTGTAACTCACATATTACGTAGAATGATACTGTGGCAGGGCACTTTAAGTGCTGAGCCATACAGCCAACAGGTGCTTGATTACAGCAGCCATTTTAGAACTTTGGCCACCTATATAAACATAGCAGTTTATATTGTTGCAGAAACATCATCTGGCTGCAAGACTGTATGCAACATCTTGGAGGTAAGGGCAGGAGCTTAGGCCCCAGGCATGACCTAAAACTGCACCCTGCTGGGGATGGGTAGCCTGGTAGGGCTCCTCGTGGTGCGGGAGTCCCCTGAAAATGCCAGGCAATGGACCACCCCGGTGAAAGGTGGGTCGGGGTGCTTTAACCCCAGCTCCCACAACCGGGTGGGCTACCCCATAGTAGAGCCAAGAAGGTGGACACATATTAGAGAGTGGGCTAGAGGCTCAGAATCCTGACTTCAAACACCCTTGACTGGTCAATGCTGGGACCAGGACCAGAAGAGTCAAAAGGGCAAGAGGCCCACTGAGAGGGATGCCCAGAGCTAAGGGCCTGGGGTTCCGACTGGCCTTGGCAGTAAGGCCAGGGCCTGTGTGGCCAAAGGTCCTGTTGTGGCCAGGCTCAAAAGAGGGAAGAGTTCAGGGAGGTAGGTAGCCCAGAATGAGGGCAGAGTTGACCGCCTGATTGGAGGGATCTGGACTGGAGGATTATGGGACCCAGGGTGGGGCCAGTGACATTAAGAACTGCAGATGCCATGTACGAGGCTTGGGCTGCGGTGTAAGGGAGAAATGGAGCTGCAGATAGCACCCCGTGGCATCAGGGCAAGAATGGGCAGCCTCCCACCTAATTAACAACATAATTAGTATCATCAAGGCATGGCAGGCAAGGAGATGGGTGGTTGGCCCAGAAACAGGTGGGTAGGTCAATGACAGACCAGCCCCAAGAAAGTCCCCTGTTACAGATACCTTTTCATCTGTATCCAACATATTATATAAAAAAGTGAAGGAGACAAAAATGTAAAAAGCATTGTGAAAACACTAGGAGTATTCACACATGCAGGCATATAGAAGCAGTGCAAATTTGAGCCAGGACTTTTTGCCTCAGCACATGTGCCCAGACATGCACTTTTGTGTGGTGCAAGTTGTGCCACCTGGGGCAAAATAACCCTGCCCAGCTCCTCCCGGATCTACAGCCAGGGAAATCTAGAGCTGCTGGCCCCAGCACTAGAAAAAGCTCCCCTGTCCTCATCCCATCAGTACAAAAAGCAACCTTTGCAAGTAGCTCAGAGCTACTTGCTCTCAGGAGCTTTTGGGGCCTGGCCAACTGGTACCTGGTGTCACTACCCTTTGTGCCAGCTGGACTGCTGCAGCAGCCCTGAGAGTTCCCTGCACCCTCTACCCACTGCAGCAGTCTGGCAGTGGGGGCTGCTGCTTGGCTATGACCTGCTGCCACCTGCGATAGCATGTGGCCCCAAGGCTGTGCACTTGCCAGACCTGGATGGGGACTGCACAGCTGCAGCAGAGGCATCTGCACCTCTGGGCCAGCTGCTAGTGGGCTCTGACTGCACGGTTGGCCTTTGTGTGCCACCACCTTACCATCTGGGCAGCTATTGCTCAGAAGATGTTCTCAGTGTGGTGGCCTGCTATGAACTGTCAAGGCATGTCCTTCTGGCCCCAACTGGCCAGGAGGTTAGCCACCTCCAGCTGTGAGCTGGCATCTCTGCCTGGGTCCTGCCACTTGCCTCTCTAACAGAAATTCTGGTGTTCCCTATTTGAAAACTGAAAAATCCCTGTTAAAAAAAACTATAAGTCACTCTGTAAAATACTTCCAAATCCCTGTTCCTCCACAATTAAAACAAAGGACCACTATATACAGAGAGAGAAAGGAATCAGGTGGGCAATGTTCTTTGATATATCTACAATGTTAAACAATTTGGAAATCTACCAGTACCTCTATCATGATAATGAAATTAATTTTAAGTATCTTTATGTTTTGTATTTACCTTTGGTTCTCTCATCATAGAGCAGTTAGAGCTCCCCCTGACTCCTTCACTAATCAGGATGTGAGGACAGCTTCTTCTGCAGCCACAGCTCCTGCCAGCAGGTCTCATCCTGTCCGGCAGCTGGGCATGCAGGGTGTGTGCTGGGGGGCATGTGGTGTTTGCAGGAGGGAGGTGGGAAGGGGGTTGGGGGATGGAGGTGCCTGTGGAGGGATGTGCAGGGCCATGGGGTGTCTGGGTAGTTTTGAGTGGATCGGGGAGACTGTGGAGAGGCTGCTCAGGAGGAGTGGGTCCCCTGGCCCCCACAGGTAACAGCACCCCCTGCACAGCTCACAGACTGTCCCCCAAACAAGGGCTACAGCCTCCCCAAACAACAGCTACAGCCCCCCCCAACAGGGGCCACATACCCCCTGCAGGGGCTACTACCCCCCCTGCAGAGCCCATGTGCCCCCCCATCTGGCCCCACCCCCTGCTTGCTTCCCCAGTCCCCTAGATCATTGCCGCACCTGACCCCGCTCCCGCCCACTCCCCCAGTCCCCTGATGGCTGTTCTGCCTGGCCCCATCCTCCACCCACTTCCCCAGCCCTGCATCACTGTCCTGCCCAGCCCCATCTCCCGCCAGCCCCCAGTGGCTGTCCAGCCTGGCTCTAGGGTCCTGGCACTCCAGAGGCCCCAACCGCCATTCCTACAGCTGGCAATTGCAAGGGGTTTTTTTTGGTTTTTTTGGTTTCTTTTTATGTGCTGGGAGGCTAGGGCCAGGTGGGCAGCCATTGAGGGGACTGGGGGAGCAGGTGGAGAATGGCACCAGGTGGGGCAGCAATCTAGGCAGCTGGGGGAGTGGGTGGGGGATGGAGCTGGCAGGAGTCCCGCCCTGGTCTCCTCCCCACACCTCCTCCTACTGACCTGAGCCTCTGTTTTCTCAAGACACATTCAGGAACTGTTCCCTGCCCCACTTTTTTTTGCCCGGGGTATTTTTTGACCCCTGGATATCCCAGGGTATAATTTGCAATGCACATAACTTTTTTTTTGTTCCTGCATGTGTTTCTTGCAGCATGTCAAAGGGTTCTGAGATGCTGCAAGAGGCATGTGCATGCTCATCTGGACGCACACATTAAGTCTGTTGTTTGATCCATGATGCTACAGGAAAGGAGCACAGTACGTTTATGCCAGCAGAAGACCTCAGGAGAGAACATGACTTGCATACAATTTAGTAGCAAAGAAAGTTCTGAGTAGTGTGAATACTTCTGGGATTTCTCTGAGCTTCAGAAACATTGACTGTCCTCTGAAAGTGCCTTTGTTTTTCTCAGTTCAGTTTCAAATCCACTACAGGGTCAACTGGAAATACAGAGACATTTCACATGCATTGTATTTGACCGTCATTTGGGACATGAACACCACATGCCCTTTCATCATATAGGTTGAGAACAGACTTCTCAGCAGCTATCATTTATGAGGAAAAGTTTCAGAGCTGTACTACAGATTTAAATCTATTCTAGCCCCCCCCAGGAAACAAGTCTGTTCTCAGATGTATAAAAAGCTCTACTGTTTTCTGACAGACAGACAAGATGAATTGCAAAAATAATGGAGATAAATTCTCCAAACCTTATAATCTGTTAAATGTATTTTCTGTTCTCAGTGGAGGAGTGACAAGCCAACATACATTGGAAAGAAGCAACAGAAAACTTCATGCATGCCTAGGATACTAGTGGGAAACCAGAGCAAGTGACTATCAAGTATGGATCATTAGGATCAGTAGATCTTTGCTCAACATAACCCGAATGACATGAATTTCTCCTAAAAGCTGGGGGCTAATAAGTTGGGAGTGACAAAAAGGGAAAGAACTAAGTATATCAGTCAATAACAGAATGCTTTTGAGCCACCTGCTCAGGGTGCATCCTGATGAGCATGCACGTGCTGTTTGTGGTGCCTCAAAGCAGTTTGCACACATGCACCCATTCACCAAAATGCTAATTTGCAGCATGACCGGGGGAGGGGGAGGGGGAGGGTTTAACACTGGGAGGTCCCAGTATAAACAAACAAAACAAAAAACTGAGACTGAAAAAAGTGTTGTGCTGCACATGGCAGCAGCATGCACTACCAGAAATGGAGCCTGGTCGGCTAAAGCCAAGTTCTGGCTGCTGGCCAGACTCCGAGCAACCAGCGCCCCAGGTAAGGCTTCTTGGGCTAGCACAGGTGCTGGCCCCAGCCTTCCCTACCTCACCCAGGTCACTTTGCTGTAAAAATGGTGGATCACCCTCTAAGTTAACCCTCAGTAGATGTACTATCAGACTAAAGTGCTTTAGGTTAGAGTGCTTTTTTGAACACCTGTGCTACATCCACCACATGTTAAGCTAAGCTGTATTTGCCAGCATCCCAGAAGCCCCCTGCAGGGTGCCATGTTGGCCTTGGACAGAGCTTGTGGAGTGGGAAAAGGGGTTTCTGTCCCCACAGTCAGCCCAGCCCAGCCAGGAGGGCTCCTTTCCCCCAGCTGCAGCCATCAGTGGCAGCACAAGTTCCCTGTGCCACTTTTCACTGCTCTGGGAACTCTGGCAGGGGTGCATGGAGAAAGAGCCTTCTGCCAGGTAGGCCCCACGCACCCAGCTTTCCAGGTCAGATTTTGCCAGGGACTGCTCCCCACCTTCCTCCCCTCAGCAAGGGGGCCTCCTTTTCTACCCACCCACCAGAATTCCTAGTGCAATGAAAAGTGGTGCAGGGAACTTGTGCTGCCACTGCTGGCTACAGCTGGGGGAAAGGAGCCCCCCTGCCATGACAGTCCCCCTATAGCTTGCTGGCTAGGGGCTGGGCTGGGTCTGTACAGCAGGGGAGCCTCCATTCCCCCAGCCACTCCCCTGTTTTCCCCAGAAGCCACAGCTGACAGTTGCCAGCTGGTGGGGGGGGGCACTCCAGTAGCCTCCTGGGAGGTGTGCAGGAGCACCCCCTTCCTGCTGGCATTGACCAGTGCAGGCAAGCTCCGAGCCCAAACCCTCCCCTGCACCAAACAGCACATATCGGTTCGGTTGAAACATGCTCTAACTCATAGCACTTTACTTCAAGTGGAATGGAGCAATTTATGCCAGGGGCTTAGCCAATGTGTCTGAGAGAAAGACAAATGCAACTCAACAGGTATCAGGTGATATGTTTCTAGTAAAGACAAGGAAGTATTGATACTATTATAAAATGACCCTAACATGACCTCATCTGGAATACTGTGTAATTCATGTGCAGAAATGACACATTTTTGCTGAAACAAGTACAGAAGAGGCCTACGAGGATGAACAGAAAAATCATAAAATCATAGAAGTAGGGTTGGAAGGGACCTTGTAGATCTTCAAGTCTGACCCCCCGGCCTGGGTGGGAGAAAAAACTGGACTCAAATGAGTCCAGCCAGGAAGGCATCAAGCCTCTTCTTAAAGATCCCCAAGGTAGCAGCCAGCACCACTTCCCTAGGAAGTTGGTTCCAGCTCCTAGCCGCCCTAACTGTGAAGTAGTTCTTGCAGATGTCTAATCTAAATCTAGTCTCTAATAATTTGTGTCCATTGCTCCTTGTTATGCCAGGGGGCACTAGGGGAAACAGTGTCTCCCCTAAACCCTTCTGGTCCCCCCTACTGAGTTTATAGACAGTCACCAGGTCCCCCCTCAGCCTTCTCTTGTCAAGGCTGAACAGGTTTAGGTCCTGCAGTCTCTCATTGTAGGGTCTGCCCTGTAGTCTCCGGATCATGCAGGTGGCCCTCCTCTGGACCCTCTCAATGTTGTCCATATCCCTCCTGAAATGGGGCGCACAGAACTGGACACAGTACTCCAGCTGTGGCCTGACCAGCGTCGCATAGAGGGGAAGGATCACCTCCCTGGCTCTACTTGAGATGCACCTGTGGATGCACGACAAGGTGCGGTTAGCCCTGCCAACCGTGACCTCGCATTGTCGGCCCATGTTCATCTTGGAGTCAGTAATGACTCCAAGATCCCTTTCTGCCTCCGTGCTCTCAAGAAGCGAGTTTCCCATTCTGTAAGTGTGCTGCTGGTTACTACTGCCCAAGTGCAGCACCCTGCACTTGTCAGTATTGAAACGCATCCTGTTTATGTCAGCCCACTCCTTTAACCTATCCAGGTCTTGTTGCAGTCTTTCCCTCCCTACTACCGTGCTCACCTCACCCCACATTTTTCATATAATCAGCGAATTTAAACAGGTTGCATTTCACCCCGTCGTCCAAACTGCTGATGAAGAAATTGAACAGCACAGGCCCAAGGACCGAGCCCTGGGGGACTCCGCTGCCCACTTCTCCCCAGGTCGAATATGACCCGTCCACCACCACCCTCTGAGTACGACCCTTGAGCCACCACCTTGAGATGGCCTCCACCTCTCTCCCCTGGGGAGGAGGCTCTTCTCAGCCAGGCTGGCTGACCTGCTCCACCGGGCTTTAAACTAAGCCCGCTGGGGGATGGGTGGACTACTGCCCCTGCTGGCCCGCTGAACGGCCCTTGCAAAGCCAGTGGACCAAGGCACTTAAGGGGGCACTTAAGGGAGCTCACCCTTGCCCCAGCCCTGGCACAATCTGTGGGCAAGGCAAGAGCCCCCAAGGGCACACTTGCCTGCCTGTACGCTAATGCCAGGAGCCTGGGCAACAAGCAAGACGAGCTCATCCTCCTGCTCAGTGCAAAGAAATATGATGTCATTGGGATAACGGAGACCTGGTGGGACTCCACCCATGAGTGGACCACAGGGATAGAGGGCTATATACCCTCTACAGGAGGGATCGTGTTGACAAAAGGGGCGGGGGTGTAGCTCTCTATGTGAAGGAAAGCTACATGTCCCTGCAAGCTGATGTTGGCGACCGGCATGGACAGCTAGAGACCCTCTGGGTAAAAATTCATGGGGAATTCGGCACAGGGGACACAACGGTGGGAGTCTACTACAGACCTCCCACTCAAAGTCCCGAGCTTGACCAGGAGTTTGCTGGGGAACTGACTGAGGCCGCTTGCTCAAGGACCTTGGTTGTCATGGGTGACTTCAATTACCCGGACATCTCGTGGGAAGATCACTCAGCTAAATCTGAGCAGGCGCAACGCTTTCTCTCATGCGTGGATGACCTCTACCTGACCCAAGAGGTCTATGGGCCAACGAGAGGCAAAGCGCTGCTTGACCTGGTACTGGCTACGGGTGATAACCTAATCGGCGACCTAGTGATTGATGGGAAGTTGGGTGACAGCGACCACGAGCTGATCACCTTCACCATCTGCCGTAAAGCTGGCAAGTCAGTCAGCAACACAGAAGTCCTTGACTTCAGAAAAGCCGACTTTGACAAGCTCAAGAGGCTAGTTGGTCAGGCCCTCAGGGATTATGACCCCAGGGAGATGGGAGTTCAAGAAGAGTGGTTGCTTCTCGAGGAAGCGATCCTCAGTGCACAAGCTAAATCTATTCCAACACGGAGGAAAGGCAGCAAGAAGGCACAGCAGCCCCCCTGGCTCTCCAGAGACCTAGCGGACCTACTGTGGCTAAAAAGGAAAGCCTACAAAGGATGGAGGATGGGATTCACCTCCAAGGAGGATTACTCCGCGCTGGTCCGGTCCTGCAGGGACCAAACCAGGAAAGCCAAGGCTGCAACTGAACTCCAACTAGCTTCAGGCATCAAGGACAACAAAAAGTCCTTTTTCAGGTATGTGGGGAGCCAGAGGAAAAGCAAGGGCAATGTTGGACCCCTGCTAAACCAGATGGGGCAACTGACAACTGACGCCCAGGAAAAAGCCAACCTATTAAATAGGTACTTTGCGTCAGTCTTTCATCAGTCACATGGGATGCCCATGCCTGCTATGGGACAGGGAAATCTGGGTGAGGGGGATCCCCTACCCTCCATCAATGCTGACCTCGTGAAGGAACACCTTGAGAAGCTGGATACCTTCAAGTCAGCTGGCCCTGACAACCTGCACCCCAGGGTACTCAAGGAGCTGGCGAGCGTCATAGCCCAGCCCCTGGCACGGATCTTTGAAAACTCCTGGCGCTCTGGTGTAGTGCCCGAAGACTGGAAGAAGGCCAATGTGGTGCCGATCTTCAAGAAAGGGAGGAGAGTGGATCCGGCTAACTACAGGCCCATTAGCCTGACTTCTAGCCTGGGGAAGATCTTAGAAAAGTTTATTAAGGAGGCCATCCTTGAGGGACTGCCTCAGGCTAACATTCTAAGGGACAGCCAGCACGGGTTTGTTGCGGGTAGGTCTTGTTTGACCAATCTCATTTCCTTCTATGACCAGGTGACCTATCACCTGGACAAGGGAGAAGAGATTGATGTCATATATCTTGACTTCAAAAAAGCTTTTGATCTGGTATCCCATGATCACCTCTTGGCCAAACTGCCCAGTTGTGGCCTTGGCTCCACCACGATCCGCTGGCTGTGAAATTGGCTTCGTGGTCGGACCCAGAGGGTTGTGATTGATGGCAGTCACTCATCATGGTGCCCTGTGACCAGTGGGGTCCCTCAAGGCTCTGTCCTGGGACCCATACTGTTCAACATCTTCATTAATGATGTGGACCTTGGAGTTAGGAGTGGACTGGCCAAGTTCGCCGATGACACCAAACTTTGGGGCAAAGCATCCACGCCAGAAGATAGGAGGGTGATCCAGGCTGACCTGGACAAGCTCAGCAAATGGGCGGACGAGAACCTCATGGTGTTTAACACCGAAAAATGCAAGGTTCTCCACCTTGGGAGGAAAAACCTGCAGCACCCTTATAGGCTCGGTAGTGCTACGTTGGTTAGCACTACAGAAGAAAGAGACTTGGGGGTCATCATTGACCACAAGATGAACATGAGCCGCCAATGCGATGCTGCGGCTAGTGAAGCGACCAAAATGCTGGCGTGCATCCATAGATGCTTCTCGAGCAAATCCTGGGACGTCATTCTCCCCTTGTACTCGGCCTTGGTGAGGCCGCAGCTGGAGTACTGCGTCCAGTTTTGGGCTCCACAATTCAAAAAGGATGTGGAGAAGCTTGAGAGAGTCCAGAGGAGAGCCACGCGCATGATCAGAGGTCAGGAAAACAGATCTTACGATGACAGGCTGAGAGCCACGGGACTCTTTAGCCTGAAAAAGCGCAGGCCCAGGGGTGATCTGATGGCCACCTATAAGTTTATCAGGGGTGACCACCAGGATCTGGGGGAACATCTGTTCACCAGAGCGCCCCAAGGGATGACGAGGTCGAACGGTCACAAAGTCCTGCAAGACCGTTTCAGGCTGGACATAAGGAAGAATTTCTTTACTGTCCGAGCCCCCAAGGTCTGGAACAGTGTGCCAGCGGAGGTGGTTCAAGCACCTACATTGAACACCTTCAAGAGTAAACTGGATGCTTATCTTGCTGGGATCCTATGACCCCAGCTGACTTCCTGCCGTTTGGGCAGGGGGCTGAACTCGATGATCTCCCGAGGTCCCTTCCAGCCCTAATGTCTATGAAATCTATGAAATCTGCAATCCATCTGACTGTGTAGGCATCAATGCCACAGTCGCCTAGTTTTTTAATGAGGATGGGGTGGGAGAGGGTGTCAAAGGCCTTGCTGAAGTCTAGAAAGACTACATCCACGGCAACACCTGCATCCATTGCCTTTGTGACCTGATCGTAAAAGGCAATCAGGTTGGTCTGACATGACCCACATGACATGCATGTGACATGACTTGCCTCTAACAGAAATTCTGGCGTTCCCTATTTGAAAACTGAAAAATGGAGAACCGCTTTTATGAGAAGAATAAACTAAACGGGTTTTGCTTGTTTAGACTAGAAAAACAAATGCCCATAAAAGATAGATTGCTTTCTGCAAATACATAATGGGAATCAATCCCAAGGGAGAACTATTTAAGAAGGGCTATTTAAGCCAAAGATGGCAAATACTGATCCAGTAACAGGTTCCATTTAGTTTTGTGTTCCTCTGAATTTAAGCCTCTGTGGACAAGTGTATACACTAGAAACTGTCTTGTTGCTGTGCTCAGAGGGAGAAGTTAAGCATAACTGTGCCAGACTCCTCCTGGCAGTGTGGGCCCCCGGATCTACACCAAGGATGACAGGAGGCGGTGGCTGCTGCTGCTGCTTGGGACCAGCACTGGATGCAGCCCTGTACCAAGTGCCAGGAAGACTGGTGCTGCTTCTGGCCCCAGGCAGCAGCAGCAGCCTCCTGTCATCCCACATGCAGATCTGGGGGCCCACACCCCTGGGAGGAGTCCAGCAGCCCTGGGAGGGCAGTTTAAGCTCCGTGGGGTTGGCAGAGTCACTTGGAGCGCAGCCCTGGTTCTCCCACCGGCCCTCGCTGCCAGGCTGAGGTCTGTGGGGCTGGCAGAGCCACTCGGAGCACAGCCCAGTGGTGGTAGGCAGGGGAGAGCCAGGGCTGTGCTCCGACTGGCTCTGCTAGCCCCACAGACCTCAGCCCAGCAGCGAGAGGCAGGGGAAAGTCAGGGCTGCACTCTGCCTCCTGCCACAGGGCTGAGCTCTGTGGGGCTGGTGGAGCTGCTCAGAGTATAGCACTGGCTCTCCCCCACCTCCTGGTACTGGGCTGCTTAGAAACTTGAAACGTTTCAAGTGCCCTCATTTCATTTTTGAAACTGTTTCAAAGTCTTTTGTTTCATTTCGATTTCACTGTTTCAAGCTCGAAATACAGCAAAACAGCTTCAAAACAAAACACTCAAAACATTCTGCCCTAGTGAACACCTAGTTTGTTTCAAATCTATATGAATGATCCTACTCCATTCATCCTTGCTAAAATTAGGGAAGAATACTAGAAACGGCCTTTATCCAAGTTCAGCCTCATGCTCTGTCCTCCCCACCCAGGTGGGCTTCTGCTTTCTATAAATGTAAAAGAACCCAGCATCCTATTATAAATACCAATTTATAACATCATGTCTTATTTTTAAATAACTGTGGTAAAAGTACAGTACGTTGGTTATGTCTCTAAGGTTGCATTTAATGAGGAGGTTTCGATGGTCAAAATCCTGTGTTCTCACCTTCGTGAGACCAAGGACCTTAAACAATATCTTGCTGTTAAAATCCTCCAGCTATACCAATAACGATAAGCAATCCCAGTTCTGGCTCTGCTGCCAGACCTTTTCAACACAGAGAGATTATAAAAGCAGTAGAAATTTCAATGAAGTTCTCCATAGGAGCCTACAAAAGCTAGATTTCTTCCTGCTGGAAAGCACAACAGCACCGCTACTGGCAAAGAAATATCTGAAGCAAGATAGCCCTCCTGATGTCAAGATGGAATTCATGATTAGTTCAAAAGTTAGACCAACTAGGTGTGTTTTGAGCTGCACCACTGTGCCTTCTATATGGTTTAGGACTATTGTCAGGGGGAGCCAGTGCAACCTGTAAACCAGCATGAATCTTATTCTGTTTTACATATTCAAAAATTCTTAATACTTGTAGAGAGAAAACAGGATTTAAAAGATGAAGCAAAGGTGGAAACAAATCAAGAGACTAAAAAAGCAAAAAGGAGCTATATGCAATAAGTAAAAAGGAAAGAGAAGGAAAAACTTGGGATGGGCATAATTTCATCTTCATGAAATGGGAATCACTAATGCAGAAGTAATGTCATCTTCCAGTGGGACGGAAACAGATGGTATACATTCTCTATCATGAGAATGCTGAACTTACATAAATTTCTCTCCTTTCCACTGTCAAATAATATATTTTTGACAAACCTTCATATGAAAACAGCAGAAACATAGTAGGCAGTATGTCAGAAGTATAGCAGATTACATTGTGCACATGAAAGCAACTTCATAATGAAACCTAACTTCAATTGCAATCCATCTGATTTAGGTTTATGCAATAAACTCAGGTTATACTTGACAACTTCATAAGCCTTAGTTGAGTTTGTAAAACTCCACTGTTTTGTGTGTTTTGAGTGACTGCACATTTAGTTTAGGGGTTCTCACAAACACACGTGAAGCAAAACTAGATAAACCAAAAATCAAAGTATACAACTGCTTTAAGAACTACCACACCAGGTTTTATTCACATTTGATGGTGAGTTTGTTCTATTTTAATCTACAGACAGAATTTTACTTCCTAATACAGTCTCAATTCCTGTCAAATCAATGACTTGTTTTTGTTTTTCCAGAGGGCCGCAAACCCAGCAAACTTGGGTAGATTCTCCTGTTGGTTAAGGAATCCATTAAGGCAATGAACTAGACACTCAAAAAATAAGGATCTATTTAATAAGGATCCGTTTTTGCTGACAGTCCTCTCTAAGCCCTGCCTAAAGGATACAACCCTTGAAAATGGACGCATCTGGGATACCCCTACATACATCTCTAATTAACAATTATAGTGGCAACCAATCACAAACTAAAATGAAAAAGTTTTTATATCTTCCCTAGCCCTGTGCTATTCAGCAAATGAACTGCAGTCAGCTTTCAGGAACAGGTTCACTTTATTAATACATAAACTAAAAGGAGCGGGATAACTGGAAGACTATTCTATTATGACCCCACTTGGAGCTCTGTTCCTGACCAACTACTCCCAGCCACTTCTGTAAAACTAAGATGTTTACATTCAATAAGCCTCTTAAATAGCCAGTACCTTACAAGACTTACTAAAACGCTAGTGAAACTTTTCCTTTGCCCATGACTCAGTGTTTTTTTAGTCCCCATTCCCAGAACATATCCTCTTCACAAGCTTTGACCTGCAAAACTTGTGCCCTTCTTCTGCCTGAAGAATCGTGCTATCTGAAGTAACAGAGCTTGATTTGCTGCCTGGTAGAAGGGTTCTTCTCCAACATGACAAACCCTGTTCAAGGGACTGATTTTTTAAATTAACAAAAATACATCAAAGAGGAGAAGCAAAAATAAATAGCTGAAATTGCTTAATTCAAATGCCTATTCATTTCCCCTAGACTTTATCAGGCTTCACCTCAATTAAAAATAAACTTCTAACAAGATCAATATTATTCCTTACAAGCATTATCAACAGGCTGTCAATGCTTCCGATTTATGAGTCTAGGGAAAATCTATTCAGAGAACAAGTGGGCTGCTTTTTAAGTGAGCTGCAGCTTTTATAGAAATTCCAGCTTCAATTACAGCGCACACACTAATCTATTGCTCATCTGGCTCCTTGACAGCACATAAAAAATTCCTTTGGGTGGCCTTCTTGAATGGAATTTGCTCCTTGCTCATTACTGCCTGTTGTGCATACAGAGGACAACCTTTCCTTTTTAAGTTCATATCAACAGGTATCACTTTGCATTACTATTTACATGATTAGCATTCGGAAAGGACATGAGTTTCTCCTGACTTGTTACAGCTCCCACAGACAAAGGGGCTTTAAAATAGAAAAGCAGCTGTTCATAATTGGAGCCCCAGTGCTTCTGCAGCAAAATATTTCCCAGCATTCCTCTTACAAGTCCCTGGTGTGCAGAAGAAAGTTGCACTGCACTCAAACAAGTCATTCTACAGTTGTGGAGTGTCAGCTGCCACCTAGCCTGCAAGATGCCTCCCATCCAGTAACAAGAGTTGCCATAAAGAAGGACGATTTTAGATATGCTCGTCTCATTCTTTGTAATAAAATGGCCACTGGCTTCCATGCAATTACAACTATCAAAGCAAAGGCAGTATTCAGAGACATATCTTTTGGTTTACACATCTCACTACTTGCTACATAAAGACTACTTAGGAATGTTCTCTCAGTATCACTTAGATCAATGGTTCTTAACCATAGACTCAAAGCACCCTTCAGAAAATGTCAGCTTTTAATTTTCACTAAGGTTTTGACTACAGACATAGAAAAGAACAATTCTTCTGTTACAAAGATCTCAGGAAGACCACAAGAAGTCAGAGTGTTTTTAACATTACAGATTCGTATTTGAAATCCCTGGGCACATCCCCACGAGTGGGAATGTGCATTTCCTCAGGGACAAGCAGCGGTGCGTGCTTGATAATGGAGATAATCTTTTCATAAATGTCATTCCACTTCGAAGAGCCATACTAAAAAGGAGAAAGACAACTTAGAAATCCAAAGAGAGCAGTCAAATAGGGATGGGGGAGTTCAGGCTGAATGTCCAACAGGATAAAGATAGACATGGGGGGCATGGAGGGGCACATTACAGTAAAAACAGTAAGAAAATAGCTGAACACTGTATTTTTCTACTTCTGGCATCTACCTAATGCAGCTCACTTATTTTTGGTCTTTTTTCTGAAAGCCAGATTGAGAGCCTTTTGTTCACATTGGTGAGCCACCATTCCAATGAGATTTTTTGCATGGATTAAAAAAAAAAAAAAAAGAAACAAAAAACAGGAACCCAAGTGGTCTGCACTGACTCCTTGGTTTGGCTCTTCAGCAAGAACTGACCAAAGCCATGACCTTGTAGGACATGAGTTCAAGGGATAAGTTTAGCAGTTCAAACCAGTAACAACTTGGAGTCTTCTGTGAATCAGACACAGTAAAGAAACAAACATGTGGTTAGTTTGATAGAACAATAAACATTTGCCATGACATGGTATTCATTTCTAATGAAAAATACAGAAAACTCCAGGAAAATGAAAAATGCACTATTTAAGCCAGCTGTTAACTAAATGATAATTGTTGATCCAGTTATTCATTGAAATCAGAGCATAAATCAAAACTTACCTTCGCTGAAGCTAATTAGCAATAGTGACTAATGGAATAATAGGACAACAGTTGTTCAACAGGAATCATGAGTTATTTTAAAACACTGGATTTGTTGTACCTGCTAATCTAATTTTAATGGGAAAAAATTAAAAATCCCTATGAACTGTATATCATTTCTCCATACATGTTGTTCCATTTCAAAGAGCCATACCAAAAAAGAGAGAGAGAAATTAGCTGAAGACAACAGTCAAGTTGGGATGCACTGAGTGGTCAAGGAGACTGACTACTTTTCCTCCCTCTTCCTTTAGAGAGACTAGACCAGATTCCTGGAAATTTAAAATAGTATAACGCTGCTTAAATCAAAAATACTTGTTTGAATATAAGAGGGTCTAAGTGAGGAGAAGGCGTCTACCATTGTTAAAAAAGGAGGCCTTTCTCTGAGCAGATGCAAGGCATTTGTCACCACACATTTAATGGAATATTGACGAAAAAGCACCGGGGACTTTGCACAAGGCTAACATCAGTTAGACCACCCCTTATGAGCAAGCACCTACCAGCTGTTACCACAGTACAGAACCTGATACCACCATCTACAACATAAAAATTGTAGCAGCTGCAGCACCTCAGATACTGCATTGCAATACAAGTATACTTTGTAAAATATTACTGATTAATGATTTCCACTACCTAGATTAGACTTTATGTGGGGATGGGAAAGAGGATACAGCAAAAAGGCAGTGGCCTGAACCGTGTAGAGAAGAAAAGGATACTGCACATAAGAACAAATTTAAGATGACAAAAGGATAAGCATTAGAGTGAGAACAATTCCCTGAATAAATTTATGATGTATGATAGCCAAATAGGCATAGCATTTAAGTAAAGCTTCAGTTACTTTTGCTGATCCACTGATGAGCTACAAGGATAAGCTTAAGTTATTCAGTAGAACTGGGACAAACAGTAAATTCTTCAACAAACAGTATATACTTCTGGAAAATTGGAAATAATTTATTAAATAATTTATTAAATATTAAAGTCACGTCAAATTCAGAAGTGTCCTGTTCAAAAGTGTTTTTATGGTTTAGCCAAACTGAAGATTCCATTATTCACCCAGTCTTATTCTCCATTGCTTCAGTCAGAAGCATGTATTTCCTTAACCTCAAACATACATACTGTTATGTACTGTTATGTGCCAGCAAGCGGTGGAATGCCATACTGTGTTTATCTTCTGTTACTGCCTGCTATTTTGCTTGAAAAGCATTGAGTTAAGCCCCTTTGTACAACAAAGACATTGGCCCTGTTGTTCCCAACGGCCAGGGACAGAAATTACACATAAATCAGTATAAGTAATCAGAAACTTGTTCCAATCTGTAACACAACAGAAGTTTAGTGCACACAAACTACTTTCAAAATGGCCAAAACAAGTTTCAGAAAAACCTGGATGCATGTAATATCAGATTTAACTGATTTAAGTTAAATCCGTTCATTGAGCTTCTGTCCCAGATTCCCTCCAGATTAAAGCTATTTGCTCCAGCCGAGCAGGGAGGCATACTTTAGCACCCTGGCTTCTGGCCTGGGCCACTACAGGCGTGTGGCTGAACTTCTGGAATCAAAAGTGAAAGTCTGTTCACTTGCTTATTGGTTCAATCTATGCAGCTTACACTAACCTGTGAAGATGGACCTGATTCAGCATCAGACTTTTGACTGACTGCATCAGCCACTAATGCAAACAAACCTCTGTAATATACACAATATCATGATGATCCTGCATTATTTATGCAGGCAAAACTACTGCCTAGCATCAACAGAACCTTTGCCTGAATAAATATAAAGGAATTAGGTCTTTTGCATTTATAAATCTACATCCTGCATAGTTATGGGGACTGTGGCCCTAATCCAGCAATGAATTTAAGCATTCGAGTAGTCCTGTTGAAGTCAGGCTGACTACTCTGATGGTTAAAATTAAGGACATGTTTTGCTGAATCAGATAACACTTCCTTATCTACTGGAGATTTCCTCGTTTAGTCCTTGATTCTACTTCTCTTCACATAGAAAGAATATCCATAAGCATTCCTGATGTCAGAGTACTAGTATCCACAAAAGATTGTGAAGGGACAGTTCCAGAACTTGTGGAAGTGATGAAAGCATCAGTCAAGGAAGGAAGTCACCCTAAGGTGCTGTTATAAAGCTTTCAAGCTACCAAGCAGTACAGACTGTACATGGACACAATTATTTTGTTGCAGAGTAGCACAGATGTGTTATAGGGAAAAAGAATACAATAAAATAGCAGGAGTGAATTAACAGAAGTTGCCCTACTGTTCAAGATGCACTTCAAGGCAGGATTTTAGGATTGTAAGTACTAATGCAGGATTTTAAAGCCCGCTCTTGGTCAAACCCCATAACACCGTGACAATATGCAGTTGCATATATGGATCTTTATTTTTCCCCAGATGTACAGTCCACAGCCACCAGCATAGATGGATCTTTGAATGCAAATTCAGCATCTCATCATATCAGTTCATACATCTGCCCATCAGTAAAATTACTGTAAGGAAACAAATTAAAATCTCGGTTTCCATGATTTTGATTATTTTCCTGAAATCAACAGCCAAAAGCCAAAGAAAACAGGAATTCTTTAAGTAAATTATGCTCATTGGTGAACTAACTGCATGGTAACAAATCTGCTATGCATTTTAAATGTAGCTGGCATTACAATGAAAACATGCATTTTCCTTTGTCTCTCAGGAAGTGAGCATTGTAACAGATGAAAAATACAGGCAGTTAAGAGAGAGACAAGTCATGCTCTAATGGTCTGGAGGAGATTTAAGCAAGCTGAACATTATGCGCCAGGTAGAAATCTGTCTGCTTAAAACAGTATAACACAGTAGAATTCGTCATTTACTCATCCATTCCCTGCTGCTAAAGCAGAGTTAGAATTAAGACAATTCAGCCTGGTGGAAGAACTTGACAGGAGCTAATGAATCCCAATTATAGACACACCTTCATGACACACTCATGAGCATTGCACCTGTGCAAGGATACTGCTGAAAAACCTCCACTTCCATGCAGAGGACATGACTGTTCATGCATTAATGGAATTGCTCCAAAGAGGCTGTCCATGACACAGATTGTGATAGTTATCAAGAACTGCAATAAACCATGCCTGTAGGAACTATAAGAGTAGAAAGGTATACTTGTATCAGGGATGTGATGACCAAAAGGCTTCTTATAAATCAACCATTATACACTGAAAACCCTGAACGACAGCACACGATCATTAGTCAGCATACCATATCTTCAAGAAGCAACCTATTAGAGAAACTGCTGTCTGTTCCCGCATAAGCGCGTGCCTCCAATAAACAGCACAGTATGTGAAAAGTAGTCACTAAGGGGGTGTGTAGACAAAACAGGGGCCCTAAATTGAAGCGGTGGGCTTTTAAAAACACTGCTTCAACTTAGGGGCAAGTAAACGACTGTGCTGTGCACACGCCCGTGCACTTACCTGCCTTTCTGGCGGCAGAGGGGAGGGCAAGCTGCCAGCAGGTGGAGCTCTCCCTGGGCTGCAGGGGGTGCTGGTGCTTCCCTTTGCACCACCGGAGGCCCCCCACCCAGGTGGCAGCTGCCCGCAGGATCGGGTGATCCCGGGGAGCACTGCGGCCAGGGAGGGAAGTACCAGCCCCCCATGCAGCTCAGGCAGGTAGGCAGACTCAAGGGGAAAAAAATGAAAAAAAGATCAGGC
This sequence comes from Crocodylus siamensis, assembly GCF_052110815.1. Lineage (NCBI taxonomy): Eukaryota > Metazoa > Chordata > Crocodylia > Crocodylidae > Crocodylus > Crocodylus siamensis. The sequence goes on along the minus strand of NC_143404.1, from coordinate 30,364,825 downwards.
CAGCTGATTTTCTTTTTCCTTGGGCCTTGCCTTCCTGGGCTGCTGCCAGGCTTCCTGCACAGGCTTCCTGCAGAGCCCCTGAGCTGCACAGAGCCCGGCGATTCGTTCCATGGCTGTAGGGCAGCAAACTAAAAACTCCTCAGGGAAATTTTAGTTTGCTGCACCCCAAATCATTTAAGGTGCATTATGCCACTGAATTTGCTACAGCAGCTGGAATTACTGCACAATATAATCGCCAACACATGCAAACACCAACACCATTAAAGTGGTGCAAAAGCACTTAACCCACTTTAAAGTGTCGTGCACACATGCCCCTCATTTCTTTTGTCGATATATGGCCTGTGTCATGACAAATGTGGAAACATTTTTGCTTAGTTATCATTGGACTGATAACTAAAAGGTGATTGTAATACACTTACTCATTTCACAGGGTGCCCAAATACTTTAAAAAGATGGTTCAGGATCAGGGAAGATGACTAAATTATCCTTGTGGATAGTTTATTCTGTACTTTCTTCCTATTATGTTGAATAATGTATTCACTCATACATTTTTTCTGTTCCACTGCATAGGATTGTTCTGTCCTAAGCGCAGGATTTTGCACTTGTCCTGATTGAACCTTGTGAGATTCCTTTTGGCTCCAATTTGTCTAAGTCACTGTGAAACCTAGCCCTACCCTCCAGCATATCTACTACTTCCCCCCTCCCTCCCCAGCTTGCTGTCATCTGCAAACTTGCTGAGGACGCACTCTATGCCATCTTCCAGTTCGTTGATGAAGACATTGAACAAAAACAGCCCTAGAATCAATCCCTGGGGCGCTCCACTTGATATCGGCTGCCAACTAGACACTGAGGCATTGATTATTACTATCCGAGCCTGATGCTCCAGCCAGTTTTCTATGAAGTGTTGATAACAGTTGTATCTTCCAACACAGAAGACTCCATCTATCTATGGGGTTATCTAAGCATGGCTTTTGCACTAATCAGAGGACAGTGGTAGAAAAATGGGCTGGTGCTTTCAGTAAACTGTACCAATTATGCTATGGTGATATGCATTAACATCGTTATTTTACTCATCAATCGCTTTTACATAAAAAATATAATTTAGCTTAATTTGACTGCAATGTTGATTATTCTGTAAGAAAGAAAACAGAAATGGCAGAACTATTGAAACATGTAACAAAATGCTTCTGAAATAGTAAATTTGGCCCATTTTCTTCCGAGGTACAGAACCATGGAGTAGTTTGCACTGGGAACGTATTTTGCAACTTGTCTGGTACCTTTCCCAGCATCATACAAGCTGGTGGGGGGGGCAGAGAAGGGGCTTGAGTATATCAGCTAGCCAAGCTGAGCATACAGCTGGGGGAACAGCTTCTGCCTAAGCAGCCCTTTCTATGCGCTGGAGAGCTGTGCCCAAGTCGGCCCTGGCCCACACAGCAATGCACACGGTGCAAGCTTGCCCCCTCAGCCCCAGCTCTATTACCTGCAGCCTCTGGGCTGGGCACACACTGCTGGCTCTTGCCCTACCTGGGGAAGTGCTGCACAGCCCTTTGTACCAGGTGGCAGACATGGGGGTCTACCCCTATGGCTTCCCCACCACTGCCACTGCCATCACAGGGGCTCACCCTGGAAATACTAGTAGACAACACCTGGGCTGCCAAGTGGCGGTCAGCTGCCTGGCAAGCAGATGATAGTGGCAGTGGTGAAGCTGGAGGTATAGCATAGCCCCATGTACAAGGCGTAAGGCACTACACTTACAGCTTCCCTGCCACTGCTACCACCTGCTCGGCAGCTGAATGCAGTTCCACAGCCCAGGTGGCACCTACTAGTATGGCAAAGGCAGGCCCCATGACAATGGTGGTGGTGGCAGGGAAGCAGTAAGGGTAGTGCCCCATGCCTAGTACATGGGGCCATGCTACACATACGGCTTCCCTGTTGCCACCACCTGAGGCATGGCCAGATGCTGACCTGGCATGGCTTCCTGAGGCAAAGGAAGCAGAGAGGGGGTTTATTACCCCCTCCATCCCCCCTCCCACCAGGGAACACAGCTGGGGTCTGCCAGCCCTGGCCGCTGCCTCCACTGCTTGCACCCAGCTAGGCAGAAGCCCGCACCATGGATGCTGCTGTGGGGGCTGGGGCTATCCCAGATGCGAGTCTCCAGCATGTAGAAGAGGCCACTGGGCAAGACCTTTCCTTTATGGAACTTTGCTCCTGGGCCTCTCCCTCCTCCCAATCAGGCCTTTGCTCCTGGGTCGCAAGCAAAACCTGGACTCCAGGGACTGGGAAGGTGCAGCAGGATCACCACAGGCTGGGAGGGGGTCTCTGGGTGTCCCAGGCCATACTGAGTCACGAGCAGGAGGGAAAAACTGGGCAAACCCCAGCTGGGGTCCCTGCCGGCTAGGGTGGGAGTTTAAATCCCTCCCCAGTCATACTCAGCCTGCCAGGACCTGGACATGCCCCCGCTTATTCCAGCTTTCTTCCAGCCTGAAGGGAAGGGAGAGCTTGCTTTAGTGCCCCCGGCTTATCAGGCATGTGCCTGCATTTCTGGAATCAAAAGTGAATGTCTGTTCACTTGCCTGCTGGTTCAATCTACACAGGTTAGACTAACCTGCAAAGATTGAATCAATTCAGGCTTGGGCTTTGTGAATGTCTATCCCTAGCCAATTTATATATGCCACTATATAGCAGGAGACAACACAGGCAAGGAAATTTGAGCTAACAAATCTTGTGTAGTCATTTTCTATAAAGAGACAGGCCTCTATTTTATGACAAGAAACAGATTTGTTAGCACTACCCTGCTAATAGTGGTAGTGGTAGATCAAGCACTGAATTAAGACATAGTAAATCACTATTTTCCATGTGTCCTCCTTGTAATGGCACTTCTCCGGGTTGAAGATGGTGAAAAAGACATGGTTTAACTGGGAAAATGAACTGAAAGGGGGAAACACCAATCAGGCTTAGCAATACCCCAGAAAGGTAATGATAGCAATTGGAACAATCAACTAATCTACTTAATTCAGATCCACTGTAAGAAGAAAAATTCTAAAAAAGCCTGATTAATCTTGGGGCAACAGAGAGCACTACTTTATTTTGTATGAATGTGACAAATGCCTCAGTTTAACAACTTTATTCTGGTACGATGGAGGTTGGGGGAAGTGTGCGATTGGGGACAGATAATCAGTGGACATGTCTACATATGCACATAACTGCTCAGGTGTTACTGTGCAGTCTTTTAGTTCTTGCTAAATAGTAAAGCAAGTACTAAACGACTGTGCAGTAACTGCCGGTACTGCACAGTCCTGGCACCGCATGGGTTGTTTCCAACCCTACTGTGCAGTAGCAGCAGTGTCACAGTTCATGCCCACCACCGTTACATCGCTGTAGCTTGTCACTACAGAAATGTAGCATCTTGTGTAGATGTGCCCAGTGATACCTACGCTAATCTGGCTTCATGTGGTTAAAAAAATTACTTTCCCAAGGCCAGAATTTAGAAAACAGAGATAAACTACGTAAAAGGCATGCCTAGAGAGGAAGGTAGAAGGGCTGTATATTGCAGAACCTTGTACCCTTTTCTGTGGCTGCAGTGTAGACATAAGCACTGTGTGAAAGCAGCCACGCAGTCTGTTCATCAGCTCAAGCGAGTCTTGTGATACGAGTAAAATGGATAAGGTTTAGTTAAGTTCCAGATGAACAGATGATCTGCTATTCACCAGTTTCCATGCTTGTGAAAGCCTATAAGACATAGGTTTGCTGTCCTAAAATTGTTTTTAGTCACTTTTGTGACCAGCACCTGGTCACAGTCTTTGGAGAGAAATTTTCTTACCGGTGCCAATTATGCCTAGATCTGTTGTATTACAAGGGTGAAAAACAGGAGGCTTCATCCCAGAATTAATTTTCAGAGTGGTTGGACTTTAGGACGTACCCTTGAAAGAGGTGAAGGACTTCAAGCCCCTTGTTTGAGCAATAGACTTGAGAGGGAATGCCATGGCACTGGAAATGCAGCATCCCTGTAACTAGGACAAATGTTTCTTGGATAAAACTGATCTAGCATTCTGCTTCGTTCTACAACAGAGGAAAGACACTAGTCCTGGCGGCTAATGGGAACCTTGGGGATATTTAGCTGACAAAAAGCCATGCATAAAATGCCTAGCCCATTCATGTGGTAGATGAATATCAGGTACCTTCTGGGCATCTCTGATCAAAGTTTGACTTAAAAGGCCTGCCACCATGCACTATTTAACTGCTTGCTACTCAGATTAGCCACAGGACATCTCAGCTAAGTAGAGATGTTCACAAAGCCCCTAATGGAAGTGCTCTAACTACAGTTCTTTCAGTCCAAGCAGGAGTGAACAGACCAGACATTTGCCATCCAGTGCAGCAGGCTCAGTGCTTACCTGCAGCAGCCAAAACCAGAGAGCAGGAGATATTCCCACATGCCTCCCAAGAGGCTGCAAGAACAGCCCCTCTCCAGCCCCACCAGCTGGTGACTATCAGCAGCGGCTTGTGGGGGAGGGGGAAGGAACTCCCAATACCATGAGGACCCCCCCAAATCTAGCTGTTCAGCTCAGCTTTTCACTGGGCCCGGGATTGGGGTTGGGGGGTATGGGGGGGAGAGGGAACCCCCTGCCACCCCCCCCTTCCCTGATGTCAGCTAGTAAGCTGTGGAGGGGGGGGGCCTCATGGCAGGGGGGCTCCTTCCCCCCCACCCCAGTTCCCAAAGTGGTGAAAAGCCGGGCCAGGCAGCCCCATGCTGCAGCTTCCAGCTCCTGCTGTCAGGAGGCTCAAGCAGGGCTCCATGCTCTCACTGTGCATACTATCCCAGGGGCTCTGCTCCCACCGGAGGGAAACGGGCAGGCTCATGGCTACACTCCTGCTCACTATGCCCTCTAGTGGCAAGTCACAATTGTGCAGGTCAGAGAAAACATTACATTTTAACCTGTGACTTCTCTACAATCGTTGAACTTTAGCACTGCCTAACAGATACACAGAGTCAGAATGGTTTAATGGTAGCCTGTAACAGCACCCATAGAAACCAGGCTATGCAAATACGGACATCAACCCATTGTCAAGCAAAGCACAAATACAGCTCTTTCTTTTTCTCATTATTTATATTTTTCTGCAGAAACTTTATTTATATATTTTTAATCTGGTAAATAAGTTCATCAACAGACCTGACAATATATTGGTAGACCCACGGATCTGCAACAAACGAACAAGACATTCTTTTTGGATCTCACTACTTTCCATTGCCATCTCAGTAATCAGAACCATACCATGGATGGTGTGAGTGGTGCACAAACAAGTGAATTAACTTTGCAGAAAATTCTTCTACTGGTAGCTCCATCATAGTGAAAACTAACATTCACATTTTCTAGTGCTCAACAGCAACAGTCAAGGCCAGATTTTCAAAAGGGCTCAGCATGTTGGATTCTTCACTATTTTGAAATATGTCCCCAATATTCCCAGCTTCTGAACACTTAAAACTGACCCTGTAGCACCTCAATTTTGGAGGAAAAAACAGAAAAATACAAAATGAACTGCACAACAGCTTAAGAAAAGAATTTTTTTGATTGTAAACCATCCTACCTTACACATAGTAATAATATCATATAGAGAAGTAACAACAGAACAGAGAGAGAGAAAGACTTGGAATGAAATAACCAGCACTACTGAGTGCAATCAAATTGATGAGAATTATTATGTAGCAGCTTCGAGTGTGATGATTAGTTGTTAAATAAATCGCTTTATACATGTCCTTTAGAAATCTAATGAAAGTAAACAATGCACTAAAGGGATGTCTCAGAAGCATGAAAATAAATGTTTAGAAAGAAACAGATGTTTGATGGGAATACTGTCTTATGTTTTGCAAAACCATCACATTGTTGTTATTCATTCCTCTGTTGAAGCAATTTCTGTAGATGTAGGTCAAACATGAATTTATGTCTGTAACATTTTGCTTTACATTTGGAATCCACTCTTGATATCACTTTAAATGCCAAAGGATTATGGGAATTGCCAGTCTCAGAAGGCTCACAAGGGGAAGGTTAATTTTACTGGTTCAAAAATGGCTTATATTAGGAGTGACTGAAAATGGTTATGAACAACTGACTGAATTAAGTGAATCTATAGCCTTAGTGGCCTGATGTCCCCAGTGATAATCATTGTTGGGGATAGGTGTTATATGGCCATGGCCCTCATATATCTGGCATCCTACTTGAGTAAGCTGTTGGAGCACCAGACCATATCGCTACCACCAACTTCTGATGTCCTCTTCTCGCCTGCGACATCTTGATGTACTATTAACTACTGGCAGCTAGATGTTGGGTTCCTTTGGAGGATTTTCTTCATGGGACTCTGCCTTCCCTCACACCCCACCCTTACCACTTCCAGAATGCTTGACATTGGGGCCCAAGTCATGTATCACCCTGTGATCACTGACAGTTCAGCACTGGAGGGCCCAATGGATGCTCCACAGTGGAACCCCTTTTCTTGGACCACCTAAAGTCAGTTCTCTCAAAGTCCCTCACCCCTTTTGGTCCAGTTATGTGCCAACATTCAGATCAGTCCAGCACAATTCTGCCAGGCCAACAGTCTTAAATCAGGTTTTCCAGGATTCCCGGTATAAATCAGGCCATCGTTGTTTAGGAGGGCTTACATATGTGTTCCTTGATTGCTGATTGCACAGAGTAAGAATATATTAAACAAATGACCTGTCCTCCTGAAGCTGCACCCAAACATTAACATGGCACATTGAGGCCTTCTGCTTCATTTTTTAATATTCTGGAACCTTGTTTTGAGATGCCCTTCTATCATTTACTCATGGAGAAACTTGTCTTCCACTGGGCTCAAAGTAAACCACAGAGGAAGCAGAACATGGATGGACTGCAACCAAGGGATGCCACGCTGATAAAATCTAAACAGGGGGTGGGGGAAGTTTGGGAAGAATTTAGATCACTCCTGTAAACTCATTTTTGGCATATGGGACAGCCATAAACCAGCAGGACCACATGGTCACTTTAACAGCATTTGCAGAGTTTATGAAGCCTATTCTTTCCTCTCCTAACCTATGCTTACCTCTGTCATGTTGCACAAACCCAGTTACCTGGATTGGCATCAAGGAGGGGAATTAACCATTTAAAGGAGAGTAAGTAAAGGAGAATTCCCTAATTTAGCTTTTAACATTCTACTGATGTAGGTCTACCAGATTGTAACGATTCTGTTGAAACTGGTATAGGAAAATTTGTATTAAGGGAGTTGTTAAAAGTACAGTGTTAATCCAGCTGTAAAACAATTCATGTTGGAGAGGATTTTTGAACAGGTGTAGTACAAGAATTGCCAAGATTATCACAATTTTAAAAACACCAGCAGGGCCAAGTACATTATTATGTAGACTATTAGCCACAAAAGGGTAATTTTGCAGAAAGAAGCTGATTTTGAGTAATATACCTAAAATCACATAAAACATCCATTAACCAAAATTAATTATTTTTAGAGCTCTGAAATGAGAATTAGCCCTAAATGAGTTTATTTTGTTCTTTTCCTTTACTTAAAAATAATAGAGCTTCTGTGAATTTGCTCATAAAATTACAGCACAGAAGAAATTACGAGGCCATTATAAATTGCTCAACTCTGGTGTATATAGCGGACTAGTTGTCAGATTCTGAACTATAGCACTGGATGCGAAGCTGTAATATACTCAGTCTCTATTATATAGTCACTTTCTAGATGTCTCCCCTGTGAATTTTTCTTCTCTTGCAATTCCTTTGCTGACAATCATTGTGCCTTAACTCTTTTTCTAGTGAATCACCATCTGCTAAAACTGCTGTAGTTGAAATTTTGAGTCTTTCTTCATCCCCATTTCAAGCTTATTGTGATACATTTGTAGACTTTCACTAGCAAGAAATACAAATGCCGTTCGACTATCAAAGAACTGCTGAACAAATTAATGAAAATATGCCAGATCTTCTGTAATTTCTCACAGGACAAAAGAGGGTGGTGGTTACCGCTTTAATAAAATCAAATATGTTTTATCTGAAAATAAATAAAAGACAATAAGCAGATAATTAATCAGTTAAAGGTGAGAGACATACTCCCGCACAGAAAATACAAGTCTGTGGCTAAAGGAAATAGGTAAGGGAGCCCCAGGGTCTGCATACAAAGAAAAGATACTGGTCACAAAGATTTCAATTTCAAATCTAAACTAATCCATCTTCTCAGTGTGACCTCAGCTCAAGCACTTAATGTCCTTCCTGGTTTAACTTAAATCAGAGACCACCAGCATCCTGGCATGCTCTCTGGGCTGGGCTCTGCTCCAGAGAGTTGGGCTGGCTCCTCCCCTCTGCTCTCTAGGGGAGCTCAGGTGAGGCATGGCCAGATGCTGGCCTGCCATGGCCCCTGAAGAAAATTCTTCCTGTCGCCTCTCCCCGCCCCCCTCCCCGCCACCCTGCTGGCAAACCCTGCAGACCACAGCTGGGGTTTGCCAGCCCCAGTCGCATGTCCACAGCTTTCCCTGCAGCCAGGCAGAGACAGAGTTAATTCCTCCCTCTAGCCTGCCTGCCAACAGGAGGGAATTAACTCCACAGCAGTCCCAGAATAGGGGAGAGGGGCAAGCTAGTCCCCTGTGTGCAGATCCAAGGCCTGCACCTGTCAGCCCAGAGCTAAAACCTGCAGGACCAGACTGAGAGGTGGGAAGTGTTGGCACAGACCTGACAATCATCACACATATATGCCAGAGATGGAGTTAAGGGAAGTTGTAGACAGCTTCTTCCTGGAAGTTGCAGACCAAAGAATGCAGAGAACTACATTTACATTATAAAGCACAACCTGTAAAACCTAAACAAAGCCTTTCTGAATGCCTGGCTGTAAGGAGACACTCTGCCTTAGGATTAGTAAGATTTATGCATGGCTTTCTCCCCACTCCTCAGTCTGGCAGCAGCTCCCCCTCCACCCCAAGGCTGGTGGCTGGCATCCTGTGTGTCCTGCTAGCCCCGGCTGGTGCCTGGCCATGCCCCTTCCACTCTAGCAGGGAAGGGTGAGAGCCTTGGAGGGCATCTCTCTTCCCTCCCCTTTGGCAGTGGCTAGCAGGTGTGCTCTAGCGCCCCCCTGCTTCTGACTCGAGCCACCGCAGGCCCATGCCTGCATATCCTGCTTTAACAGAGAATGTCTATCCAATTATTAATCAGTTTAAGCTGCACAGCTTAAACTAACCAGCAAAGACTGAATCAATTCAGGCTCAGGCTTTTTGAATGTCTATACCTAGCCCTGCTGAGAGGCACTCAACCAAGCTGAAACTTGCATAAAAGACAAGAGCTAAGCTTTCACAAATTAGTAATTGATAATCCTTTGCTCACAGGGCTTAAAACCCACCAAACTAGCCAGTCTAAACCCACTCCAGCTCAAGCAAAGGGCTCACTAGTGCTATAGTTGCAAAGATTGGGCCCAGGTGATAGGGCATTTGCCTGTAGGCTGGGTTCTGTTTTCTGACCAGCTGTGTGACCTTGAACAAAGTCACCTTCTTTCACTCTGTGCACCTGTTTTCTGCCCCACCCTACAGGTGCTTTGCTTAATTAGGCCCCCAGGCAAGCAAACAGCACAGACATCCACTAGTCTCAGAACAACTGAACAAACCCTGGCCAGGTTTTGAATTCACACAAAGGTCTGAGACAGACATTGCATAAACCAGTTTGAGCCAAATCAGTTAAGTCTGATACTACATTCAATCAAGTTTATCTCAAACCAACTTTGGCCATTTGAAACTGGTTTATGTGCACTGATAGTCTGTTCTGTTACAGGTTTAAACCAGTTTCTGATCACTTAAACCAGTTTGAGTGTAATGTTTGTCCCTAGCCAAAACTTGCAAAGACACTAACCAGGTTGCATTCAGTGAAATTTCTCATGAGAACTTGAGAAAGTAGTCTCACATGCCTGCACATGTTAATCTATAAACATATTATAACTGCCCAATATACTATACTGGCTCCTGGTAGGGTCCTGTAATAGCTCTGCACCCCAGAGTTTTTCCCAGTGCAATGGAATATGCTGCCAATAAGCTCAATGTGATTTTAGGAGCTGATTTATAGATGACTGTTTTGCAGTCATAATATTGCCATCCCAAGGGGTATTTGTGCATTTATTGCATAAATATAGTTCGGTTAAGTGTATCCTATGGCCTGCACTTTAAGTATAGGACCTATTCTCTTGAGTCCTGATGTAGAAAAATCTATTAGGAGAATGGAGATGAGGGGAAATGAAGCTTTTAGTTCTGAAGTAAACCACATATAAAACTATGTTGCCATCACAATCTGTAACACATGGAAGTTATCTACCCAGAGAGTGGAAATTATCCTATTTTTTCAGTGGGGTATTAACCCTGAAACCTGGTGACAAAAACAAAAAAAACAAAAAACAAAAAGTAGCATTGTTAACCATTTCTCTACAGAAAATGTCAGCAGAAACATCAAGTATCTCATTGCATATACTTATCTTTGTTAAATGTTGAGGCAGATTGAGGGGAACAATATGCCAACTTATGCCTCTCCCCCCTAGTGAGGTGGGGGGAAGAAACAAGGAATGAAGCCACCCATATCACCATTTGAATCCACTACTTCATCTGCCTACCCAGATGCACCAAAAGTAGGGTGACCACATGTCCCTGGCAGACAGAGACAGTTCCAGGTTCCCAAGCCCAGTCCCAGCCAGTTGGTCAAAGGTTGAAGGTTGGAGTCCAGCAGGGATGTGGAGTGTCATGGGGTGCCAAGCAGGTGGTTGGGCAGACACCACTGTTGCTGTGCAGAAGCAAGGCATGTAGAACTGAAGCAGGACCAGACTATGGAAGCCAGAACTGTCCCAGTTTGCCTGGGACGTATGGTCACACTGACCAAAAATGACACATGCCTCATCGGCACACACCATAGGCAACGTGAGGGTATGGGGGGGGGGGGCATGTGCCCCCCCCAAGACTGGCACCCGCCAAAGCTGCTGCCGGTTTCTGTGGGCAGTTGCCACTTATCACTTCCCCCCAATGCTGATGCAGCTCCCCACTCACTGCTTGTCACCCCCATCACCACTGTCACTGATACCTTCACTGGCATCTGTGGATGGTCCCAGCTTGCCGCCCCCGACATCACCACTGGTGTCTATGGGCAGTCCCCACTTTCCAATCACTGCCAGCACCTGCTGGCAGTCCCCGCGCACCGTTGCTGGAGCACCGCCAACTTCTGTGGGCAATTGCCCTGCCCTCCCCCTGCCATTGCTACTAACATGGCTGCCGGTGGTTGTGGATGGTCCCAGATCTGTGCTCACCACCGACAGTGTCTGTGGGTGGTCCCCACTGCCGCCTACAAATGGTGCCCCCCACTCTTGGGAGGCACCATTCATTCATGGGAGGCACACACAACTACTTTCTATGCACCCCTAGGCTGTATCCACAAGAGCAAGGGCGTGCATTTGCAACAGCACAAAAAGTAGAGAAATAAATCTGTGCCCTACCTTGTACTTTAGTGCACACCCCTGCTTGTGTCATTTGTAGCAGGACACATTGTCCCATTGCTCCATGTATTGCAGGGGCATAAGGTGCCTCAGCACGGGGGATTTGCTCTGTGTAGAGATGAGCTGCCTGCTCTTCCGTCCCTGTGTTTGTCCTGTCACACAGCACTTTGGTGTGCTTTGTGCTGCTTTTTTTCAGAGTTTTATTTTTGCTACTGGGATTTCCCAGTAGCAAATTTTGCCCCAGTACTGCAAACTAGCAGCACCACGCTCAGTTTAATGTGCAACATAGGCACTTTGTAGTGCCACAAACCACACATCTGGATCTGGCTTTAAGGTCTAAAACTCTTATTTGTGCTCCAAGTTCCAAAATGCACGACATGGGTATAAATACAACAATCTGCAGTACAAAGGATGTGGATACATAAGGAGACAGCATGGATTGTACTGAATGGCAATGGAGAAAACAATGCATGGGACTGAGTTATAGGAGGAGTTGTGAGGCAATGCAGATAATACTGCAGTTCTTTCTTTATGATGCAGGTCTAATGAGACACCTAGGAGATGGTGCTTGCCAACAGATACTAATAGTAATCTGGTAATGGACCTCAGCACATTATGCAATAAGAATCCATTCTGCCTTTGGGTCTGGCAGCAACAGTACCATATTTGCAGGCAGAGTTAACTGAAAGTTTTCAGAAAAAATAATTAATTCAGTAAAAATGTAGTTTGGGGCTGCCCAAAGCTACTTCCAAAAATGTACTAAATGTGACAGTTTTCACCAAAACAATCAAAAGGGTTGAAATGTTTTCACTTTTTGTTTCAAAATTTGAGACCAAATTTGCCTATATTTAATTGAAAAGCTATTTATTTAAATGCCAAAAGACACAAGGAAATCCAAAACACTGCATTTCAAAATAAACAAAGCAGTTGGTTGGTTCGATTTGACCTGCTGAAGAATTATTTGTTTCCATTTTAAATTTCGGCAAGAAAACCAAAAACTTTTGTTTGTTTGTTTGTGGTCAACGTGAGCCACTGATTTTTTTTTTTTTTTAAATATACATTATTTGCACATGCTCTTCTTGCAAGCAATACAATGACTGGGTTAACCACATTATTCCATCAAAAATCTCTGGGTCAAAATGTCCTGAAAATATTTCAGGGTAGTAAAAGGAGGGAGACTGACAGGAAGAGATGACACAAATGCCACGGAAAGTTCTCAGTAAAAGAAGTCCTCCAATTTGTCAAATTTAAAATTACTGAAGTTAATAGGCATGTTCCAAGTTAAAAAAAGCAAAACATATTTTTTTCTGCAAAGAGTGAGATAAGTTCTAAACATTTAGAGAAAACCATAATAGCATAACTTTCAGTGGGAAGTACTATGCACATCAAGAAAAGGGAATTTAGGTGGAAAGTTAATTTCTTTAGAGAAGGTAAAGCAAATTCTTGGTTTCAGAACATACATCAGAAGAGGCATCTTCCCAAAAGGTTCTGTCATCCTGTTGGAGATGTCATTAGAAAAAAAGACAAGATTGATCTGATTTGTTCCCCTGGAGTTTATGCATATCCTCCCCTTGTCCACATCAGAGATGAGACAACATTGCTGGTAAGCAGAAAGACCTACCACTTACATGCTACACTTAGTTTCCACTGTGGAGCACTTCTGAACAATTCAGGGCAGGCACTGGGACATTTCTTGGTACACGGACTGTATCTACTAAACTACATACTATCATAATACAACATAACAGCAGCAGTGGCCACTTCTGTAATAATAACCAAATAAAGTTTAATCCAGTATCACAAACAGGGTCTAACTGCTGCCTCGGAGGAAACAAGACTGTCTTATATTTTTAGCAAATACTAAAATTTATAGAATCATAAAAAGTAAGGCTGATAGGGACCTTTAGAGGTCATCTAAGCCAACCTCTTGCTTGAAGCAGAATCATCTCTATACAAACTATTCCATGAAAGTCCTTGGCAGTACAGGCATTCAAAAATTCCAAGGCAGAATTGATCCAAACTATGCAGGTTTCTCTGAAATGTGCAGACTGGATTGGGAGTCAAGGGGACAGCAGAGAAGAAATCTTTGCCGTCTGATAGGGGGAAGCAGGAAAATGCCTTCAGTGGTCAAGGCCAGAAGGTCTGGGGCACTCCTGCACACCCCGCAGTACGCCAGAGATTGCCGAGTGCAGCTGAGCACAGCCAAGTGGGGGCCATCCTTGACTGGCTGCTGGCACATACCCCTAAGCCCTGCTGTCATCCACAGGGAGTGGGGGGAGTTAGCAAACAATCTTTCACCTCGCCAGTGGTGATGCAGGGGGGAGACAAAATGAATGCTGCTGCATGGACCCAGCCCCCCGACACCCAGCCAGAACAGCTGGAGTGGGGGTTACATAGCAGGGGGTTTCATTCCCCCACCACCCCACTCATCCACCTGACAGCTAGCTGCAAGGCAGGAGCCATGGCTCGGAGCTGCATGCCTGTCTGCCATGCTGGGAACTAGGGGCAAAGGGTGGAAGAATGTATCCCCCTACCATACAGGCACCCTGCACCTTACTGGCTCAGGTCTGGGGGTGATGGGCTGGGTTCAGAGGGCAGGAGCTCCACTCCTCACCCTTGCCCAGGATCAAACAAGTGCAGGCTGCAGCTAGTCCACTCACCCTGTGAGGGGGGCGTTTATCAGGGAAGCCACAAAAGATACAGGGATGCTGGGGGATGGAGACCTAATTTGAGTCAGGAGGGGATCTTGGACAGAAGTTCGATAGACTGAATTAACCTAAACTGATTAAATTGGATACTACCTCTATCCAGGTGTATCTTAGGGTGCACACGGAAGTGACAATTTTCTCCTGATCTGGCCACAAAAAGCTGTTCATGACTGACCAAACACAAGTGCATGGCTGCAGACATCTTAAAAAATGGTCAACTGGGGGAAGATCTGACTTGTCATTGCATGAGGTATCAGATAAAGACATTTCAAAATGTAACATCTTTTATAACTTGTATCTGCGGAGCTCCCAGCCTATTTTCAAAATGGGAGAAGGGAAAGGGAGCAAAGGGGGTTCAGCTCCACTGGAGGGTGCGGCGGGTGTACTGGAGCCTTCCTGAGGTGAGGGAGGGCTCCAATTCCCACCCTTCAGCACCAGCTAGGGATGAGCTCCCTCCACTGCCTTCCCCTCTCCCATTCTGAAAACAGCAGGCAGTGGCAAAGAGGCCTGGCATTTGCTATGGGAATCTGGCTGTAGGCTCCCAACCAGCAGCTAGATTCCCCTCCACCCTGGAACCAACACTGAACTTCTGTTTGGTCTGGGATAACTGTAACTCAGAACACTTTGCAAAAATCATTCTGAGTTACACCTAGGAGTTGCACTTCTGTCTGCACCCTTAGACTGGGTTCTGCCATTTTTAAACCAGTCTACGTGTGCTGAACTTCTGTTCTGTTATGGAGAAAGTATAATGTCTACACCTGGCCAACCACCTAAACTGGAGAAAGTGCAGTGTCTCCACCTAGCCCTTGTCTAACCTATTCCCAAAACTGCTGCCCAGTCAACACTGTCACACAAGTTCAAGACATAGAGCGCTTGTCCACATTATACCACTTCTGTTATCACATTATACTTTTCCTGTATCCACATGACAAACATGGTAATTAAACTAGCTAAATAGCGTCTGCATATCCATAATGTCAGCTGATTTTATTGTTTAAGATTTTTTTTTATCGTGGTAATTTGAAACACCTCCAGCATATTTTATTTTTAGCTCCTGAATTTCCTCCATGAGGGTTTTTTTATCGTTTTACGTTTTCAATGTGGATGTGACTTACGCCCAAAAATGTGATTTTCCCTACTTTGCAACTATTATACTACCAGGTGCCACTTAGGTTCACTCAGTAATCTATGAAAATCCACTGAATCTGTATTGTAATACTTCAGCAAGACTCCAGGGGCTAATCCTGCAAATTTTTACTGGTGATTTAGCCAGTACAGATTAATCAAGGTACAGATTAATGAAAAATACAACTTTTATGGATTCCAACAAAAATTGTTCCCTGTGTTCACTCACATGTACTTCATGGCAAAAATCAAATTGTGTGTGTCAGGCAGTTCAAGACACAAGCTAATTAAAATTACTTTTTGTTGGATTGGGTTTGTGGTTTGGCAGGGCGGGGGGGGCAGGGCAGAAGTGAGCAGGACTGGCAAGACTGGGAGGCTGGGGGTAACTCGGGTGATACTCAGATGAGGTACCCTCTCTCCAGTGGAAGGGATTTAGCAGGTGTTAGTGCTCTATGGGGTGGCTTATGGGGGAGCAGCTCTCCTCCTATCCCCTATAGAGTAGGGCCGAGACCAGTTGGAACGTAACCATATACAGATTTAATCAGGAAAGCACAGGGTGGAATATAACACATATGCGGGGGACAAGGGGAGCCTGAGAGATAATGGTACCCGCCACCGGGAACCCAGGATGAGGGGGGAACCAGGGGAGCAGAGGGGAGTCAAAGGGATTTTAAGTGAACATACACATATAACAGACAAATCAACAACAGACTTGAGACGCAGGGCTCACAACATATAAGATTCAGGACTTCCCAAAATATGAGGCACAGATCCCACAACATTTGAGGCATAGGCACCCCAGTGGGGTGGGGTAGAAGAGGTGAAGGTAACCCACTCCCCAGTGGGGATTCCCTTTTTCAAGCAACTCAACCCTCTGGCACTGAACCCAGGTCTCCCACATAGCAAGTAGAAGCTGTACAACTAAGCTAACAATGTGTAGGCTGCTCACTGCAGCTCCAGGCTCTAGTGCCTCTGGGATCCTCCATGTGCCATCTGCACACGTAGTTGCCACACTTCATGCCAGATGGGGGTCAGAAAGCACCTGAGCTGCCACCTGCAGCTTGGGGCTTTGATCCCTCCAGGACCCACTACCCACCACTTGTAGGAGGGTAGGGGGCTGCAGATCAGGAGTGAAGGGCACTGGCAGTGTATGGTGTGTGCTGTGCTAAAGTGTTATATGTGGCCATTGCACCCAGCTCTGGGTTGTATCTCAGCCCTCCCCATATGCTTATATGCAGCTGTTACACTGCAGAGCTGGGCGCATATATGCCATTTCCATGCACTGTTATATGTAGCTATTACACCCCCGAGCTAGGACTACCCCAGCCATGACTCTATGGCACTGGGGGACTCTCCAGGACACCCCTAACCACATGGGCTGGACCAGGAAGAATTTCCAGCTGTAATCCCAGCCCAAAACACAGCCCAGTTCCAGGAAAACCAGAAAACTAGAAACAAAAGAGAGGCATGGCATGGGGTGGCCCAAGAAAGATTTCCACCTCTAATCCCAGCCCAAAATAAATTCCTTATCTGAGCCTGTATAGTTAGTACAGTGGGCATGGGGAGACTGTCAGTTGGAAGCCTGGCACCCACAAACTGTGCTTTGAGCTGGGCAAGACTCTGGCCAGAGATGTCTAGGCAAGTCCCCTGGTGGCACACAGGCATGGTGTCAGATGGCCCAGAAAGGATTTCAATCTGTGATCTCAACGCAAAAGCCAGTTCCTTATTCAAGCCCATATACGTACTACAGCAGGCATGGGGAAGCTGTCAGTTGGCAGCCTTGCATGAACAAATCGGACTTTGTGCCAGGCAAGTGTCTGACATCTGGTCAGAGATGTCCAGGAGAGTCATCCAGTGCCACAGAGGCATAGTGTGGGGTGGCCCAGGAAGGATTTCCAGCCATAATCCCAGCCCTCTTATTCGAGCCCATATACCTAGTACAGTGGACATGGGGAAGGGGGCTGTCAGCTGGCATGCACAAACAGAGCTTTGGGCTGGGCAAGAGTGTGGTCAGGTTCTTTGGGACAGTCCCCCAATGGCATGGACAGGAAGTTGGGGTTACACCCTGCCCTGGCTGGCCACCAAACCATTGCCAAGCCTGGTCGTTTTCCAGTCTTCCTTGCCTCCCTCTCCAGCCTCCCACTTTTTGACAGCACCTATTCTAAAGCCCCAAAACAGGGCTCTGTTTGAGCTAGGCACTCTTGCCTGTTGCACCACATAACCGGCGTAGCCCTTGACCTGCGAGCCTGGGTCGGCACGGCCGGCTTGGCGCAGAAGGGATCGATAACCAGACAGGTGGGGATTAGCGGCGAGGAGGAGTCAGGTCACTTAAGCGTATTAGTTATAACAAAGGTTTATTGTACTTACACTACAGATGGTCGTAGCATAGGCAGGATAGCTGGCTTTGTTCAGTTACAGTGCATGAATAAAAAACAAACTAGAGAGGTCTGTTGGTCAACAGGGGAATGCACTTCGATCAACCTTCCGAGAGCTCTTTGACAAAACGATCAGACAAACCAATGAACGAGATACACCAAATGAAGAATGGCTGGCGGGGAGAAGGTGTCTGCAGGTGGCCAATCTGCTGACGATCTCTCCAAGATGTCTGCATGGAGTTCTCTGCTTAATGGCAGGAATCTGCTCTTATATATAGTCAGCAATGACCAATCACCTCATGCCAGTTGTGAATAATTATTGATTGCCAATTACATTTTTACACCAGCAACCTAGATACCTATTCATTTGACCCAGAGACGTGATTCATCTGGCTGCCCTCAGTGGGTTCAAAAGGTCAACCTTGCGACTGGCACCTGCAATACTTATCATTGCAGAGAACAAGCTTCTAAGTGTGGAGAACAACTTTTAACAAACTCCAATTGTAATGCTAAGCAAAGAAATAAAGGCCACCAATACTGAGGGATCTTTATGGTCTGCAACCCTACCAAATTATAATGGTCTTTTGGTTTGCTGGCATCGGCACTCTAACTTGACAGATAAAATTCAGACACGACATTGCTTTTGGGGATTTACTTAGGCACTCAAAGTCTGTAAGGATTAATTGAGTTGCCAACATTTCTAGGTGACAGGGAAGCTGCCCATATCAGCACTGTCCCCGCACCCTTTGGCACCATGAAGCCCATCAGGCTTTCCAATGGGGGTAAACACCAGGGGTTTCACACCTCATGTGTCAGCCTTGCTGGGGTGCTGGTTTTAGGGTGACTCCACTGGTCACCCAGGCAGTTCTCTCATTGCCAGGACAGCTCCCCCTGACACCAACCACAGTAGCAGACCATGGTACAGTCTCCCCATCTCTCTGGACCCAGGACTGACCCAGGTGTGCCCAGCTCCAGAGTATACGGCCACTTATAGTTAGCTAGTTTAATATAACAGAGTATGGTGAGAGCTGTGATGAACTGTTATATGTGGCAATTACACCCCAGAGCTGGGTGCATCTCAGCCCTCCTCATACACTGTTATATGTGGTGGTTACACCCCAAAGCTAGGGCCACCCCATGCTATTTCTCAGGAACTGGAGACTCTCCTGTACACCCCTGACTATGTGGGCTGGCCCAGGAAGGATTTCCAGTGGTCATCCCAGCCCAAAAAACAGTTCCTTATTCAAGCCCATATACTTAGTATAGTGTACATGGCGGGGCTGTGAGTTGGCAGCCTGGTATGAGCAAACAGCACTATGAACCAGGCAAGCCTCTAGTCAGAGATGTCTGGGAGAGGACCCCAGTGGCAAATAGTCATGGTATGGGGGGGCCTAGGAAGGATTGTGATCTCCAATCCCAGCCCAAAATAAATTCCTTATTTGAGCCCATATACTTATTACAGTGTGCACAGGGCTGTCAATCAGGCCACGCTTTAGGCTGTGCAAGACTGGTTAGAAGTATCCAGGAGTTCCTTTGTGGTACTCGGACATGGTGAATGCAGGATATTAATTTACATATTATTTGGTACATATGAATAACTAATAAAATTATCTCTTTAGAATGTGTAATTCATTAATAAGAAGCTTTTATTGGGTATAGATTAGCTTTGAAAAAGGAACTGGGAACCAGGAATAAGGACCTGGGAATTAAACGAACAAATGGCAGCCTCATGGACCATAGCATGTAGCCATGGCATTAGCTGCCCCAAAACAGCAGATGGTGAGAAGGCCAGTCACTGCCAGCCAGAGGTCCCTGTCCCACACCACCAGGGACGGGGGGGAGGGGAGGAGGAGGGCACTGTGTGGTGCAAATGTTCCTTGACCTTCAGTAGAGGCCAGCAGCATGAAATTCGGGGAGCAACCCCTAGCATGTGGCCTGGGGCACCGCAAAACTGTGGCTGGTGAGATCACAGCTAAGCAGGTTTTTGCCAATTCTGGGAGAGAACCCTACATGCAGCATTGGGTGCACGTGGTACGGGTTGGGCAGCTCTGGGTAATTAATAATGGAATAGGCCTTGGGCATACCAGAAGGTAATGCACAAATGGGGATCTGTCTCTGGACTGCTCGCTAGGGCATGTCTTCCTTTATTCCTAACAGGGTAAGCAACAAGAAAACAATAATATGTATAGCCCTAGAACAGTCACATCACAGAAGTCAGCTTCTAGAACAGGAAACTATATGGTTTATTGAACTGAGCTGGTATCTGTTCAAACTCCTGGAAAGCCAGATTCAGAGGTCTCCCTCAAGGCACAGAGTGATGAGAACTGTAACCTGAGCTGTGGAGGAACCGGAACTGACACGCAAATAGGGTTACTGTGAAATGCTGTTACGACAATTCACTATCAGATTTCAAGTCTCCCCCCAAAAAGCAGACCCAGGGTCCTTGGACTCTGCAGCATAACATGAGAAAACCATGTCTGACTGTATGAAAATGAAAAAAATAAAAATAAAATTGCTCAATCCAAAAGGGTGTGGTCACTGACTTGTCACACTCTGGGGTGCCTCTCACTTCCAACCCGCAGCCCCTGCCCCCCCCAACGCTGCCACTCCCCTTCACTCCCAACCCACAGCCCTTGCCCCGTAGCCCTGCTGGTGTCCTCATCCAGGGCCCCAGACAAAAAACAACTTCATTGGAGCACTGTTAATGCAGACAAAACAATTCAAAGAGGGTCTGGGTTTTTGGTGGTAGCCGTGTTGGTCTAAGGGCATATGCAGGCAAAGTTCTTTGAGTAGATGTGATAGCTTTTATTAAACCAACCAAGTTGTTGGAAAAAAAATTCTTGGCAAGCTTTTGGGCATAATCACCCTTCTTCAGGCATGGGGAGTCTCTGCTGTTTTGAGACTCCAAGAAATGAAACAAGCTAAAAGATTGGCAGGGTGTCAGTGAAAATGTAAATAGGATCAGCACTCCAGGATTTGGCCAGAGTCACTCAACTGGTTTTACAGGTTCTGTTGAAGAATCTTAAGGTAACGGTTGAGGTAGGGTGGGGGGGTCGGAAATGGTCCTCTCCAGTCCTACAGGAGGCACAATATGCACCCAGCCCTGGGGTGTAATGGCCACATATAACAGTTTAGCACAGCCCGCACCATACAATGTTATACATTAAAAACCCAGAGCTGGGTGCATCATGGGACCCAAGACTCTCCAAGAGTGCATGACTCTCCCTTCCAGCCTCTTCCCACTCCCCAACCCTGCGAGTGCACCTCACTCCCTACCTGCAGCCCCCTGCCCCTTCGGCACAACTGGTGCCCCTCACCCCTGACCCGCAGCACCCTGCAACCCGAGCTCAGCTGGTTCCCCTCACTCCTGACCTGCAGCCCCCTGCACTCCCAGAAAGAGGCAGCAGTATGACTGTCAAGCAAAGCAATGGTGAGCAGAGGTTAGTCAAAGGAGGACAGGGACATGCTGTTGGGGACAAAAATAGGCTTAGAAGGAACAGGAGTACCAGAGAAGAGGAGCAAGCTTGGTGAGTAGAGGACAAGAGGTGGAACAAGTATTGAAGGGATCTGGTTGTAGGCTGGGGGGATATGACTGCAGGCAATGAAGATCTGCCAATGCAGCAGTTAAAAGACTGAGACGCAAATAGACTAAGCGATAAGAAAATTCCTCTCATTGAGCCTGGGCTGTTTCTTTCTTCACTGCAACCACACCGTTTCCCTGCTGTGCAGAGGCAGAGGTGTTAGCTCATGCTGGCCTGTGTGGCAATTGTGGGGGAAAGGGGAGTTGGAGTAGGCTGATCGCAGCCCCCTCAACCCCACTTTGGGGGAAGTTGTCCTGGATATGGGGATACCCAAGGAATCTTAAATCAACCTCGATAACCCCAGGCCACCCCCACAGTGGTTCTCAGCTTTGGAAAAAAAAACAACAGGAGACACAGGATTCTTTCTGTTTTACATAAAAATTCCTGTATTAATATTTCCATTCAGGCTTTACCCTGGGTACATGATACCCAGACGCCAACACACAAGGAGGCTGGGGGGTGGAAATGGACAACAGCCAGACCCTTTGTGTACCCTAATGTAGCCCTGAGTACCCCACGCCCAGTACCCGGTGCAACAAGTGTGCAGAAAAAGCAGGGGGCAGAACTGCTTTGGGACTCGGTTTAGGTAGGGAGGCAGTCCCTTTGGGAGGCCTGTGGTACAGTCCCCCAATGCCAATCCAGACTTGTGAGGGGGAGGCAGACAGGCTCACTCTTGCAGACATTTGCATGAAAAGATTTTCCTCCCCACCCAGCAGCACCCCATGCAACGAGCACCCAGAAAAAGCAGGAAGCTTTGCAGGGGAGGCAAGCAACATTGCTTATTGAACTCAACGCCCCCCCCCCCCAAATAAAGTATGCATCTCTCAAGCAAAACTGCCAACGATTCCCCCCCAGAAAGCAACCAGGCACGACCCAAAAAAATAAATCAACCAATATATCAAATCTTGTCCTGAAACGCCACCTGGTAGTAAAGCAGTGCTGAAAGGGCAGGAGGGTAAAATTGTTCTGACGTGCCCTCTAGCATTTTAATAGTTATAGCATAATAAGCCATTGCATGGTAAATCATGTGCACATTACTTAATAAGTCATCATAAACCAAGTAAGAAAAATTAAACCGGGAGCATTTTTAGCGGGTAAATGCCAAGTACGTGTACAAGCGCTGATATTGCCCAGAGATACCAACTGAACTTTAACCTGCTACAGATAAAGCAGGTGACAAGACCTCCCAGGGTCCTGCCACTGCAAAGCTTGGCAGAATTCAAGGAAGACAGCCATGCCTTCACATTACAGAGCAAGGCAAAATCCCTCACAGTCCATATGAGTCTGACCATGGGGTAAATTCTTTCCCGATTCCAAATGTGTTAATAGAAAGGTCAAGACCCTCAAACCAGGAATCTCAGTTTTAGTCCCAGCAGAAGCACATCCCAGTCAAAATTCCCAACCTTGGCTGCAGCCAACACCAAAACGCTTCTGAGAAAGCCAAGAAAAATGTAGCAACAGATGGGGAGGAAAAACTCCTATCTGGCCCAATATAAGCAACCAGCAAAGCTTAGAAGCATAAGAAAAAACAAACACCCTCCATTCTGGTCTATAACCTGGGGACAAGAGCATAATCCATGTATCACACCCTGTAACTGGAGAACCAGGACTCCTTTTTCTGCATTCCTTCCATAAACTTATCCCAGATGATTTGATCTCCTTTCCTTAGTAGAGATGGTTGTGGAGCTCAGCAGCGTCATCCTGCTCCTGAACATCGTCCTCTAATATCAAGCTGTCCTGGACTGTAGAGATCTTTTCATCATTTCTGAGCAATCACTGGGGGCAGGCTAGGCTTCCAAATCTAGGCTACCAGAGACAGGTATTCCAAGATCATCCTTCACCAATGCTTACCGAGCTTCTAGTAAAATGTGAATGACATAGCACAACCTCTCTATGCAGTATGTTTCAATGATTCATTCTTATAAGAGTGAAGTTTCACTTGATACCCAATCTAAATATACTTTTCTGCAGCTTCAAACTATACCATAACATAAGCCCTTTTATGTGATGTGTAAACTTGGTCCTCAGCCAAACACAACTGAAATTATTATCCATTCCAAAAACAAACAACTCAAAAGACACGGACAAAATACCACAATCCAATCAGGGAAATCAGAAAAGGTATAACTGGCTAAATCAACCTCACATGGTATTGACATAACTCACAGGCAGCTTCAGCATGAGGAGGACAGGAAATTATGGGTGTACCTAACTTGATATATAGGGTCCACCTGAATCAGCCTGAACCACACAAACTAGCTCTTCCTATCTATATCTTCTCTTTCAATCTGTATCAAAATCATTTATAGTGTGTATACTATGCGCATTATGCATTCTCTCTTTAAATCTATGATTGAATCATAGAAAGTTAGGGCTGGAAGGAACATCAGGTCACCTAGTCCAACTCCTTGCTCAAAGCAGGACCATCCCCAACTAGATCATTCCAGCCAGGGCTTTGTTGAGCCGGGCCTTAAAAACCTCCAAGGATAAAGATTCCCATCCTCTAGGTAACCTGTTTCAGTGCTTCACCACCCTCCAACTGAGAAAGTTTTCCCCAATATCCAACCTGAACTCCCGTTGCTAAAACTTGAGACCATTGCTCCTTGTTCTATCATCTGCCACCACTGAGAACAGTGGGCTCCATCCTCTTTGGAAACATCCCTCAGGTAGTTAAAGGCTGTTATCAAATCTTCCCTCTGCCTTCTGTTCTTCAGACTAAGTTCTCTCAGCCTCTCCTCACAAGTCATATGCCTCAGCCCTCTAACCATTTTTATTTCCCTCTAAAGAACTCTGTCCAACTTGTCCACATCTTTCTGCTGTGGGGACCCCAAAACTGGACACGGTATTCCAGATGTGGCCTCACCAGTGCAGAAAGAAATAATTACTACCTTGGGTCTGCGGGCAATGCTACTAGGGCAGCCCAGTATGCTCTAAGCTTTCTTGGCAACAAGAGCACACTACCGACTCAAATCCATCTTACTGGCCACTGTAACCCCCAGGTCCTTTTCTGCAGGGCTGCTGCCCAACCACTCAGCCCCTGGCCCATACTGGTACATGGGATTGTTCTGTAGCAAGTGCAGGATTTTGCACTTGACTTTGTTGAACCTCATGAGATTTCTTTTGGTCCAATCCTCCAATTCCTCTAGGTCTCTCCGAGTCTTACCCCTACCCTCCAGAATATTTATTACTCCCAACTTGGTGTCATCTGCAAACTTGTTGAGGGTGCACTCCATCCCATCTTCCATCTCATTAATGGAGATACTGAACAAAACCAGCCCCAGGACCGACTCCTGGGGCTCTCTACTTGATAGTGACTTCCAGCTAGACCTTGAAGATCCTTACCCATTGAGTCCAATGATCTATGCAGTCCTCTATCTGACTTACAATCCATTCATCGGACCCATACTTCATCAGCTTGACTGCAAAAATACTGTGGGAGACTGTTACAGGGGACAGTCCTGAGGCTGATCACTATATCAGCCTGCCCTCCTGTCTAGAGCAGTCTGTCCATCTGTCTCTCCTCCGCCACACCTTTGATACAATAAAGTTGATTCTAGGTGGGAGGCTTCCCTTTTATGCCCCAATACCAAGGGTGTAATACAGGACTCCAACCTCCCCTTTATTGTGTCCCAAACCTTGCAAGTGTTATACTACTTTTTGTAACTTCTGCACCCCTCTAGCACTTTGACTGTATGCACCCCCGTAGCTGCGCCCCTCTGGCACTAGGGCTCTCTCTGGGCCTGACACTGGGCTCTACCCCAAGTCATGTGCCCCTTTCTCCAGGCACTGAGGTCTCCAGACCTCCTCTTATAGCCTCATCCTGGTCCTCCGGTACAAACCGTAATCAAAGCATAAGCCCCTGGGCTATAACTTAAACACTAGTAATGCCAACAGTGTTCTGCCCCTTTAAGGAGACAAACTTCCACCCACAAGGCAACATGCCCCTATCCTAGGTACCTGGGAGACTCCCTGGAGTCTTACAGCACTATGATAGTAAAGCAGGCAGTGTCAGGTCTGAGGTAGCTTACTCATTCATGAGCTCCTTCCCTGGCAGTTGCCAGAAAGAGAGTGTGTCCCTGCTAGTTTCAGCCCTGGCTTATGTGTCCCCCCAAACCCTGCCTCCTTCTGGTCATGTGATGCCTGCAGGTGCTGCCCAATTACCCCCTTAGGCTGTTACCCAGGCAACCTGCAGCTGGGGAGCCCTGCTTAGCCTATAGAGCTACCTGGCCAGGCTGCTTTAGCCTTAAAGGAGGAGGCACATCTTAGTGCCCTGCTACAGAGAAAGAATCAAAAGCATTGCTAAAATCAAGGTCTATCACATCCACTGCTTTCCCTGCATCCACAGAGCCAGTCATCTCGTCATAGAAGCCAATCAGGTTAGTCAGGTATGACTTGCCCTTGGTGAATCCATGCTGACTGTTCCTGATCACTTTTTTCTCCTTTAAGTGCTTAAAAATGGATTTCTTGAGGACCTGTTCTATGATTTTTCCAAGGACTGAAGTTATCATTTTGATGGATACGGTGGATGTTTATTTTTACATATTTTGACTTTTACCAATTTAAATTTTCAAGATTGTACAAAATCACAGATGTAGGGACACACACAGACAGACATGCATGCACACAGACATGCATGCACGCACATACGTGCCCACTTTCTCCTCCAACTCCGCATATAGCAGGCATGGGGAAAGTTGCTGTGCTCCCAGGCTGTCAGCCTACTGCCTGGCCCCTGTGCACAGTACTACCAAGCTCGGTGCCCACTTACCTTTATCCTGCAGTAGATGTTGCCCCCAACCCCTCCCACTCCCTGGAAAAGAAACCTGTGGCTGCTACAATGTCATCTGCCCCCTGCAGCTAGCAGTTCACTCCACCCACCAGCTCCTGCCCAAGTCTGTAAGGGAGGACCTGGCTGGCTACCACCCTGCAAGCACTGAGCTGGGAAGGTGGGGGTGGGGACAGACAGACAGACACTGCCCAGCCCACCCTGCTTCCAGCACTGCTGAGCAGGAGCCCACCCAAGCACTAAGGAAGCAGCCTACTCTTGCATCCCCTTTCTATAAATTTCGATTGTTAACCACAGAAATATTTTGTCAGTCTGAGCATGAAGTGAAAAATCGACCTTTACTGACCTTTACCAATAAAAGTCAAATTCTGCCAAACCTACTTATGTAGAATACTCCTCTTATTAATACACTCTAGAATGACATGGGTGGAAAAAAGCCACATCAACGCATGGTCAGTTCATAATTCAGCATAAACCTGAGTTCCTTTTCTGCACTATTCTACACTCTGGGGCTGAGCCAATTATTTCACATTTTACATTTGTGTATTTTTATTTCTCCTTCCATAGCATAGTTGTACTGGTCTTTACTGAATTTTGTATTATTGATTTTAAACCAGCTACAATTAACAAGGTTATTTTGAATTCTAACGTTGTGTCCAAAGTTCAATCCCTTCCAGCCTATCATCAGTAGCAAGTTTTCTTTTTTATGTAATAAATTCCATCACACAGGACACTGATAAAAATAATGAGTACCAGCAGCTACCTTAAAGATCCCTATGACACCCAAATGAGGAATCCTTCTAATGGGCCACTTAACTACTCTTGGAACAGTTTTTCAAATCACTTATATATACACCTTATGGTGATAACATCAAGAGCAGGGGTTCCCAAACTGTGGTATGGGTACCCATGGGGTACATAAGATATCTCGGGGTGGGGGAAGGGTACACAGGAAAAACCGTAATGGCAAATTTAATTTTCATTATAATTGGCATTGAAAGGATTCAAATATAAGAAGTACGCTGGTAAGGTTACAGGGGCAGCTAGTAAATCTGAAAGAGGGTACATAATAAGAAAGTTTGGGAACCTCTGACCTAGAACAGAGGTGGGCAAAATATAGCCTGCAGGCCGAATCCAGCCCACAGAGGGACTTTGTTCAGCCTGCAGCAAGTCCCTTGGTCCCACCTGCCCCAAGCTCCATGTAGCCCATGGTACATCCTGCCACCCCCTGGACATGCAGTGGGATTGGGACAGCTCTGCAGCTCAACTGCCATTTTAGGCAGTCCAGGTGTCAGTGGATCCTTCTGGCTATTGCCAGTGCTGGCCCCAGCAGCGTGGTACTAGCAGGGACTAGCACACAGCCCCGATCCTGGCCCATGCTGAGCCCACTGTGGACTTGACCCAGCATAGCAGACCAGCTCCAGACCACATGCACAAAGGCTTGCACCACACCTGCTCTGAACTCACCCACCCACACTGAGCAGTGGCAGCAGCGGCAATCGCTGGGCAGAAGCTGCTGCTCAGCATGGGGGAAAAGCAGTCCCTCCCCTTTGAAAGTGCCAGGCCCTTCTTGCTGCAGCCACCTGGAACTCATGCCCAGTCTGCCCTGAGGCTCCTCCGCACTGCCAGCCAGCATACTGGACCAGCTTGGTGACGGCAGTGGAGGAGCCGCAGGAAAGCCTGGGCACAGGCTCTGGGCAGTTGCAGCAAGAAGGGCCCAGCAGCAGCAAAGCGGGGGGGGTGCTTTTCGCCCAGCCCCATCAGCAGCTGCCCAGCTGCTGCTCAGCATGGCCAGGTGGTTTGGAGCAGGTGCAGGGCAGGCCAGGTTCAGGGCTGTGCATACAGGTTCTGGTAGTCTGGAGTTGGTCCAGTCCATCAGGCCAAGTCCAGAGCGACTGTGGGGTGGGTTAGGGTTGGGGCTGTGCACACAGGTCCTTGCCAGTACCATGGGGTCAGTGGCAGTGGGAGCCAGGAGCTACCACCATTGCATGGGCTGCCTAGAAAGGTGGGGCAAGCTGAGATCAGGGCTGGGGCTGTGTGCTGTTGGTGGTGTGGGGAAGAGCCATAGGGCACATGAGCTTCAAGCTATTGCTGGGTCGGGGGTGCTGACAGGCTGGCAGCAGCTCCCAAAAACTGCCTATGTGGCCCATGGGCCCAAATAATTGCTCACCCTGATCTAGACCATATTTCCCCAGTTTCCTTAACAGAGGTTATATAGCTGGGACAGCATCCAAAAGAATAAAGTAAATCTATATTACATCTCAAGTAGCCCTGTCAAAGGAGAAAATTAAATTGGATTGGTATGATTTGTTCTTGACAAATGCATGTTGGTGGTTTCTTATTTTTATTAACCTCTAGAGTTCTTATTAATTCAGGGTTTCATAATTTGTTGAAGCATCTTTCTGGGTTTTGGTGTTAGGCTGCCTGATCTATAATATCTGAGGTCATTCTTTTTCAAGACAGATATATGTTTGCCCTTTTGCAGTCCTTCAGCACATCTTTCAGCTGCAGTGGGCACATCTATACCACAGCAGCAGCTGTGACAGACACAAACACAGGGGTGGGTAAAATGTGGCCCAGGGGATGGATATGGCCGGCAAGGCCATTCTATCTGGCCAGCGAGGCCCCTAAAAAATTTAGAAAATTAATATTTACCTGCCCCTGGCTGCCTATCATGCAGCCCTCGATGGGCTGCCAAAACACAGTAAGCAGCCCTCCACCCAAAATAATCACCCGCCCCTGCAGCCAAACATATGTACCCAAGCATATGCTGCCCATCCTCTTACATAGGCATGCTCCAAGCCCAGACGTGCAACACTGAGGCTGACTCGGGGCATCCCTCTGTAGCCATTCTTAAGATCTCTGTCCTCCTCACTTGAACAGAGGCTGCTAGGGATGACCCAAGAGTGGTCTCACTGGCATATTTTTGGAGTACATGTGGAGGTGGGTAAGGCATATTTGGAAGCATGTTTACTCGCTAGGACATGCTGTCACTGCAGATGTACTCAATGCACTGTGAAAGATAATTGCTAATGGTTGAAGACTGCTTTGGCTGCTAAGTCCCAGGTCCTGCCAACCAGAATACATCAATAGTCTTTAGTCTTTTCTTTTTTCTATTCTGTCTTGTGATTCTGTCCACTTAGAATTAACTGCATTAATTGCATTAAGTATCAGGTCACACATGCCCTTCTTTGTGAAGACTAAAACAAGGAAGACAATGATTACTTCACACTTCTCTGCATCGTATTATTTCTTCCTCTTTCTGGTTAGGTACTGGGCCTATACTTTCCTTCACCTTCCCCTTAATTCTACTGTATTTATAGATTTTTTTTTTATTGGTTCTTAAGTCCTTTGCCAATTTTTACTCATGCTGTGCTTACCCTTCTGATTTTATCCCTACATGCTTCTGCTATTCCTTTACACTAATCTGTATTAGTTTCTTTTTTGTCCTCTCCTATACATTTTTTCCATTTTCAGGTCATTGAAGAACTCCTGATATAGACATACTGGACTCTTATTATGCTTCCTCTCCTTCTCTCTTCATCAGGTTTGCCCTGGTGTTTGTAATATAGTCTCTTTTAGGAGCTGCCAGCTTTCCTGCACTCCTTTATCCCTTAGATGATCTTCCCAAGGGATCCCTGAGTTGTTGAAGTCTGCTTTTTTGCAGTCCATTATCCTTATCTGCTTCTTTTACACCTTCCTTTCCTTAGAATCATGAACTTGGCTGCTCTCCTATTTGCTTCCTATAACTTTTGAAACAAAATGTTCATCCCATGAAACTGCAAGAACTTGCTGGAACTGCATTGCTCCTTCTCCAGAACAGATATCTGGGAAATTAAAATAAATTGCCATACAGTCCTGACTTCTGCATGCCTTTGTTAACTGTTCAACCAATATATACAGATGTACATGGACTAATATCTCCTTTCCTTGATTTCCATGCTCTTGTTATCATTGCCCAATTAGGTAAATCAAATGGTTTTACAATGTTCAAGGAAATTTGGTTACACAAATTCTGAAGCACCGCCTCCCTTGCCCCTTGTCCCCTCCCACAACATGGCAATACAAGGTGTTTGTAATGAACGCAAGAACTTTCACTTATTTGTAGAAAATGGAAATAACATCCAGAATATCCAAGTATCTAATGCATAGTCCATTTGAGTAAGACCCATAAATAGCATGTAATACTTCTAAGAACAAGCTATGACTTTGCTCCATTTGCTGCAGCCTCATGGAAAAGATATAAACAAGACACATGGCTTAAAAGAAAAGAGAATTTAATGGTAACAGTTGAAAAGTTCCATGGATGCTGCAACCTATCAAAATAAAAATTGAGATGCATTCTTAGTTTTCTTCCCTGTTAAGTAAGTTACACTACATTTCATCCAAAGAAAGAACATGCAGTAATTCATTCTTTGAATGAGATATATAAAAAGGACACACACGTGCACACTCTAGTTACTGATCTATCAAGTCCATAAGAGCTTTACAGTTCACTTACAACTCAGTTATCATTTTTTTAAAACACAATATTAACTACTGGCATAACTAACGTGGGGCAACTGAGGTAAATGCCCCAGGTGCTGACTTGATGGATGGGGGGGGACAGGCAGCAATAACAGAAGGAGGGAGGAGCAAGCCAACACCAGAGCCGGTGGCCTCACCCCCCACCACAGCATATCAATCCCCACCCCCTGCGTCACCGCCACTGTCACCTGCAAGGAGGGGCGAGGCCAGCTCCAGTGGCCTTGTCTCCCCCTCCACTCCATTGTTGCCACCTGCAGGGAGCAGGGCAGAGGAGCCAAGGCCTCCCCATTCCATCCACTCCTTTGCTCCCACCTCCAGGGAGCGGGGGGGGCTCACCCCCCCATCCATCCCATGTCCCCACCATCATGGCAGCGCTCCACTGCTTAAGTCCTGTTCGGACACTTGTTCACACTTGGACTGGCTGGCTGTCAGCCAGTCAGGGTGAGAATAAAGCATTACAGATAGACACACAGGCTTAGGCTTTTATAGTATTAGAATCCTAGCAAGAACTCCACGATAACAGTTAGCTAGCAACCAACAAAGACAGATAGCTTTTTAAACATTTTTCATAGAGAGTGGTTCACACACCAGCACTTAAACAGAAGATGCAGCAAAACTGAAAATTGAAAACATGTTGTTAGAATGTGTTCAAAAGATACTCTAAGCCAATGTTTTTGTCTGAATGGTAATCTTTTCCTTAAATGAATGATCAGAAGATGCCATTTTTAGTCCAAGTCACATCCATAGTCAAGGAGCATCACTTGAGCTAGGGACAGAAATTACAGATAAAGTTGTACAAGTACGAAACTGGTTCAGATCTGTAACACATCAGAAATTCAGTGCACACAGACTGCTTTCAAAATGATCAGAACTGATTTAAGATAAATCTGGATGGATGTAATATCAGACTCAACTGATTTCGGCTAAATAGGTTTCTTGAACTTCTTTCCCAGATTCTCCTCCAGATTCAAGTTAACTCACGGCCCTCTAGCATCCCAAGATACTTTGCACCTCCCCAGCAAACCCTGCCTCACACAGTGGGCAAGCTAGCCTTAGCCCAAGCTGTCTGTTCCAGCAGAGCAGGGAGGTTTGCTCTAGTATCTGAATAATTTAAGTAAATGTGCTACCTAGTGTCATCATGGCATGGTGTTAGAAATAAACAGAAATAAGATTCTCATTCCAAATACAAATTACGCCTGTTGATAAACCCTTAATGTTAAAACTGCCTAGGTTGTTTTGTCAGTTAAATACAAGTGAGACACGCAGGATTCTAGCTTCTTCCATAATAAAGGTGCTGCCACCACGTTCTTCTGTACCTGCTACTGATCTTTCCCCACATTCCACCCAGTTTGGTATTTGCCTTTCATACCTTTTTTGTTCTTCATGGGTTTTTATTGTTTTTTGTTTGGGGTTTTTTTTGTGTTTTTTTTGGGGGGGGGTGCATTTTCTACATGAGACAATATTGTGGCCCAATGAGGGCTCTTCCTCCCCTACAGCCTCAGTCCAGTCCACCACCTTAAATAACAACAGGTAAAATAATAACAGTGAGGAGCAGCACAGCAGCACCAGCAGTATCTCAGGCAGCCAAACTGTGACAGAGCCTTTCTTTCCTCTCCTGCAGGAGCTTCTTCTCCAGCCTGTGTATTAAGGTGTGCGCTCACATTGTACTTCCTTTGTTCCCTGCAGGCAAGCCTGGCTTCAGCTTTGAAACTCAAAATGTTTCAAAACTTTCAAAACATTGTGACTGACCTCGTTTCATTTCAAGGCTGTTTCGAAGCCCTTCATTTAATTTTGATTTTGCTGTTTTGAGCTTGAAATGAATCAGATGTCGAGAGTGACGCTTTACTGCAGAGCTAATTAGTTAACAACATACCCACTGGGTGCATGTACACATGCACTTTACTGTGGAGTTGAGTTGTTTAAGGTTTTATTTCCTTAGACTGAGGAGCATGCATCAGGAAAGTTTGTCTTAAGCAGGCAGTGTGTTATTAGACAAGTACGGGTTTACAAGTTATTTCACACTAATAAAAATATTCAATTTTAAAATC
Organism: Crocodylus siamensis; assembly: GCF_052110815.1. Taxonomy (NCBI): domain Eukaryota; kingdom Metazoa; phylum Chordata; order Crocodylia; family Crocodylidae; genus Crocodylus; species Crocodylus siamensis. The sequence continues at coordinate 30,332,191 of NC_143404.1, read as the reverse complement.
AAATCTGACATACCAGAATCACTCATCAGGGAAAGAGTTTTGCCTTATGGGGAACACACTGGGTATATTCAATGCCAATCAGATTTAGGGGCATCATGGGCAGGCTGTTTAAAAAATACATAGAAATCTGCTTGTCATACCAAATCTAGCAAGAATTCACCTACCTGCTTGCTTGCCTAGACAAAATATATATTCTAGGACAAATTAGTCAACCATAGAAATGAGGACTGCTGTGGCCAAAATTTAGCCAAATTCTGAAGACTTCTCATTGCCAATTTATTAAAAAACAAACATAAAAAGCCTACACAGTACATCCAAAGGGTAGACAAATTAACACCCTTATATCCTTTAGCTACTTATTTTTATTAAGAGGGAAAGCCAAGACATGCACCCTCTTCAAGCACACTTTAGGATGCAAAACTGGGGAATCATTACCACGCAATGCCATGAGTCCTGGATTCACTCTGTAGCCAAGATATGTCACAAAAATTACAAGTCATCATGTGACTCCTGCCATGTAACAGTATTAGCCATTTGTAAATTCAGCAAATCTCCTTCCTTCCCCAAAGCACATAACTACTGCCACCTGCTCACTATATAAATAAGGTTCATAAAACCATCCAGTTAAAAAACACATTTTAATGAAACAAGCATAGGTGCTTATCATCAATCAGGACTATTTCCATGATAAATTTCTGCTTTCAGTCCTAATATTATTTTACTCTGCTGTTCAAAATAATGTCACACAAATTGTGTGTCTGAATTTAAACAGTTAATGAAAAATCTCCCTAAATATGTACACACACTTTTTACCCAAACATCACTGAACCATTTTGCTCAAAAACCCCCCCAAAGACATAAAACATCGATGTACTTTACGTAGAGATGCATTATGGAAAGTCTCAGCCTAAAACTCTGAAAAGCCTAACAAGGCTAAACAGAAAGTTTATAATTTTAGGGATGAGGGGCTATTATGATTCTCTTCTCTGACCTGCTGCGTAATAACAACAAGCTATAAAAGTTCACAAAAAGATTCTTAAAACAAGCCCTTACCCTAGGGGGCTCAGTGTCACATGTGCAATAGTAAAGTGTTTTTTACAGATCATAGATCACATTTACCATGCACTGAAACCAAGATTGTATAAAGTTGGCTGTTAGGGTTGGCACTTTGCAAGGAACTGGGAAACCTTGGTAAAAATTCACTCTCATCACTTCTGCCATGAGCTCTGATTCCTCTCCTTTCTGACACTCTCTCACTCCCCTGGAGAATGCCGTAACAACCAGGCTAGAGAACCTGGCTTTCAATAAATATACGTGTAGTCCTTGCAAAGTAGTAAAGCATCAACAGGATAGAATCAGAGCAACCTATCCCAGAACAGCATTTGGTATTATGGGTAGGACACTTTCCTGAAAGGTGAAAAATGTGGGCCAAATTCCCTCAGGTATTTATCACCTGCTAGGTAAATGTCATGACCACTCGTCTTTGGGTCTAATAATAATAATAATAATCATCATCATCATCACTGCCTCCTCCAATTCTCTGACTTATGATCAACATTTCTGAAGGAGAAACGTTTCAGAAATACTGAAACAGCTGTACTTCAGCTCTCCAAACATTTCAGAAATATTGCAACAGTTGTACTTCAGCTGTCCTAAATCTGCGTTTTTTTGCAAATAAGTTATCTGCTGAAAAAAAAAAATGTAAGCACACAGTTGACTTTAAACACCTTAGTCAAAAGGACTACTTAAGTGGTGAACGACTAGGTCCCTTAACAGGTATCCGTTTCCAGCTGGTACATATTTGCAAGGGCTGTCTACAGGTTTATCCCAGATGTAAACACTTGAATATTTGTTTTACCTGTCATAGATTTAATAGATTTCTAGGGTTGGAAGGGACCTATTAGATCTTCAAGTTCAACCCCCTGCTATGGGCAGGAAAGAGCGCTGGGGTCAAGTAATTCCAGCCAGTTTCTCTTTTCAAATGCCTCTAAGGTAGGGGAAAGCACCACCTCCCTTGGAAGCCCTTTCCATATTTTGGCAACCCTCACTGTAAAGAATGTCTTCCTTATGTCCAATCTAAATCTGCTCTCCTTCAGTTTATGGCCATTATTTCTAGTAACCCCAAGGGATGCCCTGGTAAATAGAGTATCCCCTGTTCCCTGCTGACCCCCCTGATGACCTTGTAGACAGCCAGAAGATCACTTCTCACCCTTCTCTTGTGGAAGCTGAAGAGATTCAGGTCCCTCAATCCGTCTTCATAAGCGCTTACCTGCTGTCTGTTGCAAGTGCAACCAGGTTCTAATCACAGCGATAGCTATTTTGCATTCAGAGAAGGGATTTCAACTCTCTTCCTAAAGCAGCCTAATTAGAAAAGTTACGGGCCTGCAAATATCTCCATTCACATACACACATTGCCAAAAAGACAATTAGTTCACATTGGCAAAATGCTTTATTTATTATTAATCAAATAATCAGTTCCTCATAAAGCTTTCATTCAGACATTAGTTGCTCCCCCTCCAACAAAAGCTTCATTGAAATATCACTTCTATCAGATAAACACATTGATTCTTTACAAAGCCATACAGCCAAACAATAAAAAGGGAGCCATTAGCCTTTAATCCTCTAGACAGTTCTTTCTGGCTGACATCTTGTACAATTTACTTCTTAATTTATTTGGAAAGGTGGCATGTAATGAGCTTTACTGACAGTTATTTGTGACGTGCTCTGCACTGCCCAGGTACCACTGAGCTTCACTTAGATGCCTACTCCCTGTCAATACTTTCAAGGCTCACGCTGTGAATACCTGAAACATCTTCAGTTGTGAAACTGTTGAAGCACTACAATGGATATGAAAATGTTATGTTCTAATCCAGGCTCGGTTTGAAATAGGGGACAAGGTGACCAGAGGCAGGAGTTGATTTTAAAATATAATTTAAAAATTAAAGACTTTTCACAATATTACCCATGTAATTTTTTCTTTAAACCCAACAATTTAACAGATATCTATGTACAGAGCAAGCAGTGTACAAAGTATACATGAAGATTAAGACGCTTTTTGTATTCATAGAATAATCTATGGCAACGAGAACATGCAAACAGTTCCAGCTGCAACCTATCTATGAATATGCTTCCACATTACACTTAGCATGTGTTACATTTAGATTCTTGTAAGTATTAATGTGACTTAGAAGGTTTTTCTGAGCAATTGCAGATCAAATGCTTACTATGATAGGTCATAGGACTACACTGAAGTCTTGAACTAGCATGGATCAGATCCCAGGGATGAAACCAAAAACTAACTGATTTTTGGGCTTTTTAGTCTTTGTCCTGGGACTGCACTGGAACTTACTCAAAGCTTTGGTGCAGTGTGGGGGCTGGGAACAATATTGGCACAGCACCGGAGCCAGTCCAGCGCACGCAACATAACAGACCATTAAATTGACTCCTCTGCCATGCAGGGGCTGGAACCAGGTCTCATGCCAGTGTCACTCCCAGCCACCACACAGCACAAGAGCCTTCCGGGTTCAAGGCTCGGGTGCAGCAAGGAGACTGGGAGCCCAACAAATGCTTCTGAAAGACCTCTGTTTTTCTGAATACAGTTAGCTATTCAATGCAGTTATTAATCTGTATTGTTGCAGCACCTATGAGCAGGTAAGTACAAACAGAACCAAAGAGAAAAAAAAGAAAAACAGAGTCCCAGGCCCAAAAAGCTCCCAATATTAGTAAAAGACAATATCGTGTATTTTGGTAGTTAATATTTTCCACAATTATCTTTATCATAGCAGGTTTTCAAAGCCTAAAGCTGGGTCTACATGTAATCTGGATTTACATCAGCATTAAAGAAGGTGGTACTGTCCACTGAGAAACATACAAAACCGTTTTCTTGTGAAAACCTTGAAAAAACATAAATTGCCCCACATGCAGTAAATAGGCCTCATTTGCAGTGTGGCACTGATTTTCTGATACAACACCCTAGATGATAATTAGGCCCCACTGAGGTAAAATCTGATAATCATACTGAAAATTCAAGTCCTGTGTATGTTACAACTAGTTCCAAATGATGATTGTAGCTACCTCCAGAATGACAGGCTAAATCCCAACACAGTTATCTGCATTCTGCTCTTTAAACCTGTCATGTATCCTATATATTACTTTGAGTATAATCCATTTTACACCCTTGATGGAATAAATATAACAGTTAGGCTGCCTCAGATGTATAGCCAACACACACACACACACACACACACACACACACACACACACACACACGTGTGAACTGCCTGTCAAGAATGACCAGGGCAGGAAGAGGGGCAGGCGGGGGAAGAGCACCGCCACCCACCACACCACGCCACCACCACCTCCCAGGAGCGAGGTGCAGGGAAGCTTGCCCCTCTGTCCCCCTCTGCTAGCACCCTGCACCACTGCCGCCTCCAGCGCTGCTGACCTCCCACCTCCCCATCCCCTGCCCTACTCCTCGGAGGCAGCGGAGTACTGCCATGATGGCAGGGACAGAGCAGTGGGGAGAGGCCAGCACTGCTGCCCTCGCCCCTGCTCCGTCCCCTCCGTCCTGGTGGTGCTCCACACTCTGGCTGTTTCACTAACAAATAAGGGTGCTTCAAGCACATTACGGACAGACAGACAGATGGACTAAGCCCTTTATTATATAAGAAAATACACACACACATATATAAAAAGAGTGAGAGAAAGTGGACTCATCTGTCTCTTCAGTATTACATGTATACATATACACACACTATTATTTTATTTTTTTAAAAAGATGCATCTTTCAGCTACCTCAAAGCTCAAAATGCAAAATCTAGCACTCAGGCACTTTTTTGGATCTGTGACATTCCCTGAAGGACTCGGGATCCATAAACCAATTTTTGGATTATAATGGAGGCAAACATGGCATTTTCATCTGTTGCAGATAAATTCACTCCAATATTTCTCAAATACTTTAAAGAAGCAAACCAAATTTTTTATCAGTCCAACAGTCGGCAGTTCAAAAGGCAAGAAATACTACTCAGCCTGAGCCAACTGTGAAAGACATTCAAAGACAAAACTTGACGAGAAAAAAATATATAAAGTCTGATGACAGCATTATTTTTCTTCCCTGTCATTATGAATTTTACCTTCATATACAGCTTACACAGTATGTTTTTGCTAGGAAGAGCTTCCTCTTGTTTGAACCATCAGTGAGAGTGGCTGAAGAAGCTTTATGTTAACACATTCAGAGAATACAATGGAAGGATACATTTTTGATGTAAAATACTCAGAGAGGAAGCACAATGTTTTACAGGACAAACATGCTCCTGAATGAAGATCAGGATGCTACAACTGTAAAAAACTGTTAAAGGCAGAGTAGCATAGTGCATCCCATAAAATATCACAATCCCAGAAGCAATACAATATAGAGAACCACATTATACCATGGGGGTACATATTCTCACAACAGCAGTCAGGAATCCCAGAAAATAAACTGGGATAATGTTCCAACTTTATTTGTTTTTACTTGGTATTAAGGTTATCCAAAAGAATGAGACAAAATTACATTGTCAAAAACTCCAAATGCAGCCAGAACCCTAATGCTGCAGTGTCTTCCCTCTGGAGCAGGGGTTGGCAATGGGCCAGATCCAGCCCATGACACCATTTGATCCAGCCTATGGGGTTTTGCCAAATGGGGTTTTGGCAACTTCTGGTAGCCAAACATTAAAAAAAAAAAAATCATGATTTATTTATGATAGCAGTCACTCTCCCTGCTGCCACAGGGAAAGGTGGCAATAGGAGCTGAGTCCCAGTGCCTGCTCATCTCTGACATAAACCAAGTCATTCCAGGCCAGAGCCTTAATGATTGCCGATCTCTGCTCTAGAGCTGGTGGCAGGCAGCAGCACCCACCACCACAAAGCTCTGTTTCAGTCCTTATACTTTCAGTTTATTACTAGCCATAGTCACTGAAGCCCAACTCTTAGGGAGAGGTATCCTTCTTTCAACATTGTGCCTGTAGTAAGTGGCATGATCAAGCAGATAAATGGGCATATTATTTATATATATGTAGTGCCCAGCAGACCCGGCTCTGGCCCCTGCCGGTGGGATAGAGATGGGGGGAATTAAATCCCTCCCTGGCCAGTTCAGCCTGGAGTGGCCACACACCCCCATCACAGCTTCCCTGCAGCCAAGGGTGCACTTCAGCACCCCCTAGCCTCTAGCCCCAGCAACTGCAGGCATGTGCTCACAGTTCTTAAGTCCAGAGAGAATTTTTGTCCTGTTACAAATTAGTTCAACCTAGCCAGATTAGACTAACCTGCAAATATTGAATCAATTCAGGCTCCGGCTTGTTGAATGTCTGTCCCTAGCCTAGATAGTCGGGGGTCAGAAACATGGAGCTTTCCAAATAACGTAAAGGGAATTGAGAGACAGGTTACAGACAGGCAGGGGAATGTGTTGGTTCTAAAACCTGTACACAGGGAAGAAGGGAACGGACTGGATCACCTGAACTTTAGTATTGCACATCTAAAACCTATATTCCTCTATAAGGCTTGTGTTTCTCATCAAATTCTAAAGCCTAGAAAAGTGTTGATCTGGTACATTTGATAAGAAATGGAATGGGAAGCCTGACACAGTTACACAAGTCATTCTTAATGCAGATCAGGCAGAAGGGCACGTACAGGGTCTTCAAATGGAGCCGGCTCTGTAGACAGACAAATCTGCTCTGTGCAGAGGACTAGCATACAACCTCTGCATGATGTCAATTTCAGATCAGGCCCCCAGATAGGTCATCTACCCCAAAACAAATTTCACCCAAATGGAGTCATTTAAAAATTCAAGAAATTCATTTTCCCCTTTCCTTTTAGGGGTGAGATTTTGCCCTCAAAGGTACATTCCTTTTTGTAGGTTTTCAGGACCTGGCTTGCTTCCAAGCTCTTTCCCTTCATTCTCCGCTCAATTCCAACAATATGCACGTGGCTCTAGAAACGATGCACCTGTGACATCAAGTTTTGTATTATGTCTGCACACCTGTGTGTATTAGATGCACAATCCCTGTGGTTGCATCTACATGCATAATTAATGCAAAGTGGTAAACTCCAGTGCAGTTTGTGCTGGAGAAAATGATTCCCAGGTGTAACGTCTGCAGAGGCATCTGAGAAAACAGCACTTTGTGCTGGGGCAGACCAGCCCCAGGTTGGCAGCAGGCTCAGGGGGCCAGCCCTAGGCAACAGCAGCAAGTGGTGGAGTGGGGACTGGAGCTCAAGGGTGCTAACATGCTGGGCTAGGCAGAAGGCAGCCCCCTGCACTTTAGCACCCTCATGCGCCAACCAGCCCGTCACCATCTGTGTGTGTGTTTTGATTGAGTTAGTGAATTTAATGCACCCTAAAACCCGCGCACATGTGGTCAGTGATGCTTTACTGCAGAGCTATTTAGTCAACTCCACAGTAAAGCAAACATGTAGATGTACCCACTAAGTAGTAACATAAGTACAGTTGGGTTAGTGGGGTACCAGTCCCAGAAATGGATTATGCTACCTACTTTACTTCTTGCAAACAGAAGACAAAGTTGAAATTTTGAAGAATAGAAATTCCAAAATATATCAATTTAGAAATCTATCACATCAGCACATTCTAGTGAAATGCTCCAGTTTCAGAAAGTACATTTTCTAATAGAAATCAGTTTTATCTGTTTCCACCCAGTTCTTATTTTAAGCCTATGTAGGCCAGGATGTTTTCTACTAGTTTATCAAGCATAACAGCATAAGGATATTGTAAATGGAGGGGTCAGTTGTTTATGTAGATCAGGCACTGGGTACCATTTAGCTGAATGCTCCCATCCTTGAGAGAGTTTCTTTGCACTGAATACAAATGATCCATTATTGCTTTCTTTCTTGAAAGCACATCTGTTGGGTACATGAACGTAAACTAATGCTGTGTGTTATGTATTTTTATGGGAGGGAAAAATCCATGTTTTAGGGCTATATTAAATGTTGATACATCTCTTACAAGGGCCAGTGTGTTCATTGCTCTCAAGCACAGTTCCTTCCATGACCTAGACTTACAGAGATCATGAATAGTGTCCCTCAATGAACAGCCCATTTATTTAGTTTGGAAGCTAGACAGGGAGAAAAAAAAAGATATAGTCCATGTTCTATACCCTCAAAAATACTGACTTTATATAAAAATACTACAGTTGAGCCCTATGCCTTCTTGGCCACAGGCAATGCTATAGATTTCCCTCTAGTATCTTCTCACTGGAGAATTCTGTGCAGGACACTGGTGACACCACCGCTAAAACTTACTGGAACAAGTGCCTCCAGCAAGTATATTTTCCCCTCTCAAGCTTTTTACTGAAAACTCAATGTGAAAGAAGGACAAAAATTCAAGAACAAACCGATGAATTTAGGAAGAAAATGTGCAAATAGGCTGATATGAGCCTTTAGTTTCCGATAACAGATGAGGTTTTGCCATTTCATACCCTGGGAGCGAGACTAATGAGAAAGTGAAATTACTATGCCTGCCTTTACCTAGGATGAAAAAACAGCTAGCAAGACATAATTTTGAATAAAAGGGATTTGAAACTTAAATAAACTGAGGGACGCATTTTGGTTATATCAATTTTTTCCTCGTTAAAATTTAGACAGTGCCATTAGACTGCTTAATCCCTCCCAACTCTTCAGTGACTTTAAATTAAAGCCTCTATTCAATGATTTTACCAACACGAATACATCTCATGACATTGTAACATGTTAATACTGTAAATGACTACACTTAATTATATACCATGCAAGGCTGAAAGTCTGCATCATATGTTAGCATTGTTTCAGTTTAACTCAATGCAGTGAACAATGATTGTACCCAATGCATTTATTTGTGCCTACTCTAGAAATCAGAATACTCTGTGTGTGTGTAAGCAAACCCATTTCCTTTTGAGACTTCATCCTCAAACAGTTTCAAAGGGCTACTGCTACTCCCGTTAGAAAGGCGACACCTTGAATTTCTGCACAGAAAATGAGAAAAGGCACACAAAAGAGGAACTCTGCAGTAATAGTGCTTCCATGCAGAAAGGAAAATCAATTTAATCACTCAAGGCATTGAAAAATACTTTACCCAAATACTCAGGAAGAAAAAAAGGGAGAATAATAAAGGCAAATTACCTTAACAGTTGTATAGCTCATTAGGGCGCAAATTCAGCTGGAAGAAGCTTTCATGGCCACTGACCCACAGAAACTACGCTGGTCTCCTAAGATTGGGAACAAGAAAAATTCTTCTCTACCCAGTAGCTGCTTCCCCACCAATGACCAAAATTATCCGAATACATCCAACACCAGAGAATACAAAGAGTGCCAATACCTATGCTCAATTAGTTCGTACTAATGTGCATCTGGAGTAGTGCATGCTCACCATACCATAGCCATTGTTTGTTGAACTAACTCACCAGCTCCTCTGCATGCTCATATTCTTCGTCTGCATCCCACGTTTCCTGCTAACTTTCCTAACCCACATCACCACCACATGAACTCTCTGCTGTCTAGACCAGGGGCGAGCAAAATATGGCCATGGGGCAGATCTGGCCTGTGGAGCGATTTGGACTGACCTGTTTCAGGTCCCTGAGCCCCCACCCCCAGCCCCGCTGGCTTGGTGTGAATTGTAGCAGTGTAGAGTGGAGAACTGCGAGGGCGATAGTGGTGGTGAGAGCCCTGGTGAGGGCACTATGTCTGGGGCCAGGGCCAAGTGCAGGACAAGGCTGGGGCTGGTCTCCATGGAGACTGCATGTGGCTGGATAGGGAACTGTGTCTGGCTGGGGCTCTGGCCCTGGAGGCAGCGCCCTCACCGGGGCTCCCACTGCTGCCACTGCCCCCCCACTACACTACTTCACACCGCTATGCCTGATGCCAAGCCAGTAGAGCTGGGGCTGTTGTTGCTTTTATTTAATCTATTTGAAAGTTCTTTATCAAAGACCTTTTCCATTTTTATAGCACCACACAGCCTTATGGTGATATCAGCAAATATGAAAATACAATGGTACATGGAATTTTGGGGAACTTTATTCTATTAAGCTGTGTCATATTTCAGGCAGAACTCACCCAAACTAGAGTTATAGCTGTTTGTGAAGCTCTATAATCTGTGACAGATTAGATAGAATGATAACTATTAGTACTCCAGAAGTACAGGAATCTTTATGTCTATGATATTTGTCCATGTGGCTGTTATCAAGCTTTTTAAAAAGAAAAATAATGCATATATACTTCATTTTTATAGTAGTAGCTTCTTTTAGAGATAGAGGCAAATGGACTAGGGATAATTAAGAAACCTGAATTTCTCCATTTAACACAAAGCGAAAGTGGAGCCAACGCCCCAGCACTCCAATATTATCAAAAAGAAACATTAATAGGAATATGATGTGCCATATCCATGGACCTACCAAAATTGGCCAGAAACATAGGGGGGCTTGTTGCACCCTGCATGCAAAATGGCTGCCGGGCCCCATTTTTCTACCCATATAATCAGGCAATAGCCACCCCAAATTCGGTAGGTCCTTACCCATATGCATAAATGTATGAAAGAAAGGGAATCCTAAATTCCAGAAACAGATGTAAACCATCAACCTACCTCTAGCCACAGTCTCTTACTAAGCCCCTGAGATTTCCTGAGACCAGAATTCAATAGCTGCAGGTCAATTCGATGAACATTAGTATGTTCAAGGAGAGTGCAAAACACTGAGCTTCAAAACAGACCTCTATCAATAGAGTGGAAGAGTAACAGTAAATCTTTCATTATCTCTATGAGCTTGAGTTTTCAAATGGTTTTAGATCCCATCTGGGAGAGAGATGAGACAAGCAGACAGATTTCAGACAGATCGTTGTAATAAGGTATGGAGCTTTTCTGATAATTAGATGCTGCAGGATAAGACGACCACACATCTACTCAGCATATAGCACATGTTGCCCAATTATACAAAATTCAGAGTGTCTGAGGTTCGTAGTGAACGGTGTGAAATTATACCGTTTGAAATACTGCACAAAATAAAGTGCTGTGTGTTCTAGACAAAGATTCATTTTATCTGAGCAAGGATTTCTTAATGATGATTTTAGGGGATGACATGGCTTGGTTTATCCAGAGGTTCTAGTGTGAGAGTGTGGTTTCTTACTCTACTAGTTTATAGTGAACTATGGAAACATATGCAGTGAAAAGATGCTGAATAAGTAATAATAGTACCTGCAGGGAGAACATACTGCACATCTGATTTGGATTTCCAGTCTCAAATATAGGTCTTTTTTCTAGGTGCTTTTAAAAAAAGTTTCACTCAACTTCCTCTTGGGTTAAACTCACACATCTTGGCCTTGACCCAAAAGGATATGTTAGCTGAATGGACATGGATGTTCAAGTTACACAAGTGGGAAAAATTCATCTCTCATGATACATTTCAGTTTTATATGCTTGCATTTTAGATGACAGGCAAGATGGAAACTAGACCTACATTACACATCTACAAGTCCATTTAATCCAGCTGAGAAATGAGATGGAGTAAAGTTAAATGCACTAACATTGTGCACCTGAACACTGTGGAAGGAACCATTGTGGCCTAAGGAAATACAGCTACAGTTTCAAAAAGGCACGTTCTCCATGAAGGGGAAGAAAGTGCTCCATGAAGCACACTCATGAACGGGTTAGTCAGTAAGCAAGGGATAAGGCCTTAATCTCCACCAAATGATATACACTGAAGAAAAAAAAAACAATAGTTGACTGCCCCAGCTTCATTCTCAAAGAGCTCAAGTGTTCAAATAAGGATGCCTATACCTGGATGCTGGGCTGTCCCATACAATCTTCATTCGCATCCCCTCTCCACAGCCATATAGGTAACCACATCTACCAGGGGCTACTGATTTCCAATTGACTGTAGAACTGCCACCTTTCCAATTCTGCCACTCAGCCCAGTTTGTCCATAAGGCAGGCCATTCCTGCATGTATGAGAGGCCATAAATCTACTACAGCCAATGTATTTGTAAAACTCCATGCCACTCCCATTTCTCAATGCAAAAGGAATTATTTGAGAGAAAGTATATTTACTGTCCCTGAATCAACTATTCTTTAATAAAGGAAGCACTCATAAGCCTTGGGGCCAGAAGGCATGAGGGGTGGGATTCTTTCTAGTTCAATGTAAATAATTATTTTTGAATGAGAGAAGAAAGATTTGATATAAGATCTTGCCCAACATGAACATCACTCACTGCACCCTATTTTGCAGGTTCTCACTGTGTTTGTGAGCTGGATTATTTTCAGTTTATTTTAATTTGGAATATTTGAGCAGATTCAAGTGGCCATGAACTTAATAGGACAACCAGGTTAGCGATATCATTTTGAAGAACTCATCAGTTTACCTTGGGAGTCAGAAAACTCTAGATAGCAGCATAGAAAATAGATCTACAGAATACATAAATGTACTACAAGAAAAGAAAACTTCTGTTTACTTCAGTGAATACTGTCTTTGAATCCCCAGATTATTTTATGTGTTATTACAGGCACTAATAATGTTCACAGAGCATACAAAATGCACTTACCTGCCTCATGGTAGCTCTGTACACCGAAGTAAATAATAATACAAAAAATAGTTATGATTAAATAGTCAGTTAATCCACTTCAGGTTGTTTTGAAAGGTAAAAATTTGGAAGAGCTGGTGCTCTACCACAGTCTGCCAGGAGATCCTCTAGCACAGGGGTAGGCAATTATTTTGGCTGGAAATCCACTTTAGGAATTTTGGTAGGCTGTTGCAGGCTGGGCACGGGAGAGGGGGGATGCTGATTTGGCATGGCACAGTGGAAGGTGGGAGCTATTCATCCTATCTAGGGGCGCTGGATGGGGCAGATGGGCAGGGTACTCGTGGAGACCATCCAGGACCCCCATGCACAGGGCACACTCAGCTGGGTGGATGAGATGGGGCTATGGGCAGGAAGGGAGCAGTGTTTAGGAGCAAGATGGGAGAGTGGGGGCAAGGCTGGGGCCAGGATCACAGGGGGTGACAGCACAAGGCCGGGGCCTAGCACAGAGCTTCAATCCGCTCCCCACTACTTTCACGTGACTGACAAAGCCAAGGCCATCCTAGACACCACTGTCTCCACCACTGACACCTCCAAACCATCAAGCAGCAGCTCAGGACTTGCAGGACCAGTAGTGATATCTTCCTGCACACCTGGGACAATGAGCAGTGGTTGCAGAGGTGCACAACTATCATGGTCAAGGGGATGAGCATAGCTTGCCAGCCCCTGCTCCTGCACCTCAGCAGACCAGGTATAGGCATCCTTCAGCCTCATGTTATACCTCCTCCATATCTGCAGTCACTCCTCATGCCAGTGCTGCAGCTCACAGTGCCAAGAGTCTACAGTGCATGTCTAGTGCTCAAAGGCAGGTAGGTACCAAGGGTTCTACGAACTCCTTGCTTCATCACCTCCCCCAGACACCTCTCGTGTGCTTTGCAGCTGTGCAGTGGCCCAACCTTGAGACACTGCAGCATGCTCAGTAGGCTCTGCTCCCATGTGCAGGTGTTTTCCCTAAGAACAGAGACAAGAAACACTGTGGCTTTGTTGAACATAGCAAACTTTTCCCGTAACACAGGATGTAACTGCAGAAGTTTTGGCCCTTGCTGTATCTGGGCTTGGCACATTTCCAGAGAAAAGATCTGGACATGTTAAGTCCCCTGTCCAGTCCATCTCCTGTTAGTTCTAGGAGCCATACCATGCTCTCCCACCCAGCCCATCAGGGATTGGTTCCCTGTGGACCAGAGGACAGGGTGAGGGTTGTGCTCTGAGTAGGTGACACATTGTACTGTCATGCTGAGAGGGCTGCCCAGCAGGTTGGCACCCTCCCAAGAAACTCTCTACTCCCCAAGGACATGGGGACTGCCTGGTCACAAGACACAGACACAGCACTCCAACTTCTTCCCCTCCCCACCCAAGGGTGGCCTTGAGGGATACTCAGAGTGGTGTGTCTAAGGCAGTTTTATTTTCAGAGTTTTTGACTGATAAGGTGCAAAACATCCAAAGACATGAACTGGGCTCCCCAGAGAAAATAGGGGGAGCAGTAGTGTGATCTGGCCAGTGTTGAGTGAACAGTCAACATTTAGCTCCGTGGGCTATAAGCTTTGTTCAGACAGGGTGGAAGCAAAATACCCACAATCCCCAATGCACCAGGCCAGTCCTTTTGGGGACTGCACCATGATGGGCTGGTCAGGGATTCTGGCCATGAGGATGCTCAGTAGCGGTCACTTGTCAAAACAGGAAGGGGGGAGGGAGGGGCTCCACAAGCACCTTCAGGTAACTCTTGGACAACAGGCTACAGACTGTAAGGCCCCAATGCCCTGCGACTACCCTGCCCTCCTATCTGTGGGTATGGACCACACACAGTCACTGCCCCAAGGGGCATGGAGATTGTTCTGCATTTGGGTCCCCATCAAGTTCACTCAGTGCAGTGTTGACCCCTCTGTTCCTATTCAGTGAACCCTGCCTTGGCACCATCAGGATCAACACTGGAATTGGGAGGAGGCTGAGCACTGTTCAGGTCCCTGCACTGGGACCAGGGTCAGAACTGCACAATCTTCTGCCTCCCATGCTGGAATCAGTAAGAGGGTTGGGTGCTCCTTGGTTCCCCATATTGGGACCAGGGGGACGAGAGATCAGTGTGTGCATCAGTGGCAGGCCTCAGAGGAGATGTTGGAAGAAAAGGACCAGAACACCCTTGGACCTGACACAGTTTACAGCATCTCTAGACGTGTGGCTTCCCCCAGATTCAGAGGGCTGAGGATCCGTCAGGGACTGGGTACTCTCATCCCAGGGCTGCCTGTGATGTGGGCAATACAGCATAAGGGTCTATATCCTGCATTTCAATCACTGTGCTATCAGACCTGCCCCTCAGGTCCTTCCCCTCAGTGTCCACGGCCCTGCTGCCCAGGAAGAGGTTGAGGGAGCTGAGCTCTAGTTGCAACACAACTCCTAGTTCCCCCCCATGTCCCCTGGAAGTGATCCTGCACACCCAGTCCCCCCGCCCCCATCTTCTCAGGACCCTTCTGCACTGCCTACTGCACAGGGCCTCCTGCCACCAGCTGCAGCTCCTTCCCTGTAGTGGCATAATTGTATGGGATGGCAACAGCCCAATCCCTCATGAGTAGCAGGGACAGCTCCTCACAGAACAGCAGGCTGTGCCTTGAGCCTCCAGAAATCTGGCTGGCACCGCAAGTCCATTTGCAGTTGGTCCTCATGCTTTACCCCTCCACTGTGACCAGTCCCAGTCATGACCCTATGCTCTCATCTGCAGCAATTTGCTCCTACACCTCTTTATTATGGTGTACACTGCAGAGCTGGGTCTCCTCCTCACCTCAGATGGCAATTAGATCGCTTATCTCATCAATCATCTAGTTCAGTTTCCAACAGTAGATAGTGGAGGAAGATGGTGTTTGATGGCACCCCTGAGGTCTGGGTGTCCACATGCTACTATGGGCATGATGATATGGCCAAGACAGCATAGGTCAGGGCAGGAGGGTGTGGTTCTTGGCTTTTAGCTTCCTCTCACCCCAACTGGGTCTGGGTCTGGTCAGGTGTATTCCACACTCCAGAGTGGGCAGAGCATAACTGGCCATGCCTGCCCAAGCCCCAAACTTTCCAGAGGCATCCACCCGCCAGACCCAGCTTGATTGGCTATGCTCTCACAAGGTCCAAACTTTCTAGGGACATCTATTTACTGGCAACAACAGTGTCAGCAATGCCCACCCATGCCTGAGCTAACACAGTTCAGGTATTTACCCGTGTAGCTGGGCCAGCCACACACACCCAAGCCCTCATTTCAGCAGGGTACCCTCTCTGTCAGCCTGTTTCCATCCATCTGCCCCCTGCCTGAAACCCAAAATGCCCAAACTGGTTTCCCTACACTGAGGGTAGGGCTATGACAGGGTCTGGGTCATGGAGTCCTGGATGCTCAATGCTGAGGTCTGAGTCTGAGTGTTGAGGGTCATGGATCTTTGGGTCTGTGCCCATGTTCTGGGAGGGTCTTTTGGTCTGTATACTTAGGTTCACATGTGGGTCTTGGACTGCTTTGGGAGAAGGTATTTGGGTGCATGGGTTTGGTCTGGGACTTGGGTGTGCAAAGATCTGGGCTGTATATAGGGGACATCTGCCTTGGCCTTCCATGTCTTCATGCAGCCCAGAGTGCAAGGCAAGGCTGGGCTTTCTTCATCCTGAGACATCTGGGGGATGGTCTTCCACATTTAGCCTGAGCAACAGAGTGTGGCTCAAGTGCCAGAGCATTTTCCAGGGAGAGGGCTGTGACCACGAGGATGGCTTGTAGTGGCCACTGCCCCCACATGGGCCAGGGAGAGAGGAATGGGGAAGGCGAGTGGGTTTGATGTGGTGATTATCTTCTAGAGACAGGTTTACACAGAGGACTTTGGGCTGGCAGGGCATCTTCAGGCCACTACCTCCCTGCCTTGTTGTCTGTGGGCATAGGCTGCTCACTCCCATTTCCCCAGGGGTTTCACATTTTCCCTGGTGCCTGGATCCCCTCCATGGCCACATGGAGCAGGGTAGAGCTGTACCATCCCAGGCAGCAGGGCATCCTTGTTAAATGCCAGTCTTCACAAGAACTAGGGGGAGGGCTGGGCATAGGCTCTGTGGATGGTGCTGCAGAAGTGGCTGATGCACTGGAAGTCAGGGGCTGGGGGAACATTTTGCACATCTTGTATGGGGGCAGCAACATGTTAGGGGGGAACAACTGTGGCTACTGCACCAGAAACAGTGTCCCAAGGGCCACATGGTCAACCAGTCTGCAGGAGGAGGTCAAGGACCAGAGGGGCCTCCCCCAAGGTGGAGGACACAGTGTCTGGGTCCAGGTCCTGGGTTACAACAATCATGGCATTCGAGCTTTTCTCCCTCGTCCTGACCACAATAGTCCATGCCCAAGATGTCAAGGGATCTCAGGTCCAGTTGCAGGTGCACCTCCACTCCTAGATCCTGCAATGTTCCAGGGACTAGAGTCCTGGAAATGCCACCAGCAGTAGACCTTGTGTCTATAGCCCCCAGGGACGTAATCCTGGGCACCTGGTTGTCCTGTCATTCTGGGGTATTCTCACACCTCCTACTGTGGTAGGGTCCCTGCTGGCAACTCCTTCTTCCCCCTTATGGTGCTGTACATGTGCAGGGTATCGATGGCCCCATCAATGGCGAGAAAGTGGGACAGTTTCTCATAGAAGGGCATGCTGTGCCTCCTGCTCTTGGACTTTATTAGCACCAGGCATGCCTTGTACTAGATCTTCATCCATTTCACCTTGGCCCAGAATCACACCCAGACCCTGTTGTGGTCCCACACTTGCATCTCTTGGGCACTGTTCTGTGGTGGTGCCCTTTGTGGAGCTGGCCCTGGGTCTCCTGCTTTCCCAGATGTCAATCAGATCCCTTATCTCCCAATGACCCCAGCTGAGTCACCACTGTTGGGTACTGAAGGAGGAAGAAGTCTTCCATTGTCCACAGAGGTGCCATGGATGCCATCTTGGCATCCATGGGTGGGTGAAGATTCAGCTGAGAGGAGTAGGTGAATGGATGGAAGGAATGGTGGGTGTGCATAGGTGCCTAGAAATTTTCATTAACTTCTACCTGAAAAACAGATGCAGTTGGCTATGCCCCATCTCCTCCTGAAGTTTCCAGGGCATCCACCTGCTTGATCCAGCTTGAATGCTGTGTTGACCCTGTAGCTACAAGCCAAAAAACCTTGGCAGCATCCCAGCTGCACATGGCTTATATACCTGGTGGCAGTGGCCAAGCCACAATGGTTATAGAGTCACCTTCATGCAGGCCTAGTTTCAATGTTTCTTCCCTGCCACCACGACTCACCAGCGGTGAGCTGCTTGCACTGGCTCTTGACTGGGAGGGAGGGAGGGAGCAGGTTTATGCTGGTGACCTGGGTGCAGGGTGCCTGGCTCTGGCCTCTGAGATGTGGTATGCAGGTGTCAGGATCAGGATCTGTTTGGCTGTGGTGTGGGGGACCAAGGTCAGGCTCCGTGGTGCTGTGCCCAAGGGCAGGGGCATAGGGGTTCCTGGCTGGGTGTGAAAGTGTCAGGGTTGGGGGCCATGGGACTATGCTCATGCATGGGGGGGGGGGTGTCTCCTGGGCTTAGTTTTGGGGTCTGCATATACATTGGATTCTGTGCGATAGGGTATTGAGGGTGCAGGGGCACAGCTCAAGGATCAGGTTCCCAAATCCTTAGGCCTTGCAGGGGACGCAGATGCCTTGTTTCATGCCTGTCTGCAGCTGACAGATAACTGGAGATGAGGCCAGGAGATGGACTGTAGTTGCTCAGTGCTGGGAGCAACTACAGGAATGGGGTGGGGCCTGCTGAATACTCAGCAGCTGAAGACAGGCCGAATGCTAGAGCGCCTCCCTGAGAGGAAATGGTAGGAGGGCTGCAAAGTGGGCTGGGATGCCAAAGGACAGCAGTCTAACTTGAAGCAATAGGAGAACACTACTCAAGTTCAATACATCAGTCTAACCTGCATCTCTCTCAACTGAGTGTACCTCAGGAGAAGTCTATTTTTGGTTGCTTACACCATTTTTAGACCGGTATATGTGCACCAAACTTCTGTACATTTTTGGGTTTAGATTGATTTAGTTTCACTTAGACTGGTCTAAATGTAATCTCTATAAGTGCCCTTAGTGTCTAAGTCTGTAAATAAATGATACTAAAAATGTGAAACATGTCAAGATGCAAAGTACTGGGAACCAGGAGATACTAGAAGACAGCTTCCTGGAAGAAAAACAAAATTTCATCTTACGGAATGTTTGTTTCTTGCTGGTTTTGTGTATATATGGAGGCAGGTCTCATTTGCTTTTATTCTTAACTTAAAGGAGCAAGTGCACTCTCCCTCTGTACTGGAAAAGACTGCAGCACAGAAAAAAAAATCTTAATTTTTCTTCTATTTTCAATACAAGGCAAAGGATTTATCCCCCAATGTGTAAAATTCAATAGGATTTAATAAAGTCACTGTCAAAACAAACAAACAGCTTCTGAAATGAATGTCCTAAAATACTCAGCACAGCTGTGTACATGCAGGGGGAGTTTCAAAAACTGACTAGGTCAAATACACACATAAATGAGGACACAGACCAATTACACATGTGCTCGCAAGAGGGGGTGCATTTTAATTAGAGCAGAGAGCCACTCTAATTAAAATGCTGCAGCATCAGATGTATTAAACCCCTATGCATTTAAAAGTGCCTGTGGGACACTTTAAATGTCATTCAACAAGCTTTAGTTAAGTACCCCAGTGGCGATTTTTAAACCCATGGGGGTTTATACACATGATGCTTCAGCGATGCTAAATATTCTAATTAGAATGGGGAGAGACTGCCATTCTTACTGCAGTTCTTAATGGAGACACTCCAGACTTGATTAATCGAGTCTATTCCAACGCATTCTAATTAGACTATGTTGGAGCATGTGTATAGCTACCCACAGTGGGTAATTCAGTTTCTGATGTCACACTGTAAATGCTCACATTTTAAACAGAGCTCACTGCAGCCTTCCTATAGTTGAAGCTACTAGACCAGATTGCTTCATGAAAGTTGCATCTTTGCAAGGCTACCATGTGGATATTTTTAATGTCTTAGTGAAAGATAAAGAAATGCAAAACCCAAGGATTTTCACATGAAAAGGCACTGTAATCCTTCCGTTCTTCATCCCCAAGTCCTATGCCACCACTTGTACAGACATAGCTGGCATTTCCTCTAGTCACAGGCTGAGTGAGCAGCAGATAAAGGACAGTCTGAAGAGAGAGACTACACCTCAGTGGCAGTTATCATCTAACTCTGCATTAACACTGAAGCAGCTAGAAAAGTACATCACACAGTTCTCCAGGGAACTCAGGTCCAAAATAAAGTGTAAAAGGAAAAAAAAAAAAAAAAAACTAGTTTTTTTTCAAATGAAAACCTGGCCAAAAGCATCAACACAAGAACTGCCAAGTGCTGCACTCCTTCAAAAAATTTGACCCAAAAGTTATGTGCAAGTCACAATTGATGTCTAATTCTAGAATTTTTGACGTTCACAAAGTGGTCATGAATTACTGGGGCTTAGCTTGAGTAAACTGATGACGCGTTTCTCAGAAGGCAATTTAGTAATATACCCTTGTAATGACTCTACCCAGGCTCCTACTGTTTGCAACCCCTTTCTTAACTTGAAAAACTAGTTATGCAGAAGAGCTTCCATGAGATTCCTGGGATTTGTGGCACCTTATCAATTTCACCCCTTTTAAATCTGGCTGCCTCTATGCTACCACTCATAGCCATTTGTCAAGCCAATAGAACACTATGATTAATGTTATTTCATTTGGTGTGATACCCCTAGTCTGCACAGACCAGCTCATGTACAATTGGATTGTGTTTTCTGGCTGTAAAGGAAATAATAGCAATTTTAAAATAACCTTAAAAACTCTTCTATTATTCTTGGAGAGGGGTGGTGTAACAGGGACTGGGGCCAAACCCCTGCTATGCTCCCGCAGAGCTGGCAAAACCAGCATGGAACTTATTGGGATGGGTCTGGGCACACAGTGTGTTCCCGGTGTGCCAGGGAGGAGGGTCCAGGGAAAACCTGGGAAACAGGCAGGCTCTGGGGCCATGAAAACATGAGCCCCAGGAAACCTGCACCAGTTGGCCTGGAGAGGGAACCAGGCAGTTTAAAAGGAGACGCCAAAGAAAGGCTTGGTGTTTGGCATTCCCTGAAGCAGAAACAACCTAGCAAAACTGGGGGCTGTGAAAACCTAAGAAGAGATCCCAGCCAGACAACTCCTCATGAATAATTAGGACCTGTATGAGCCACGAATGAGGATTCCACCCATCTTCCTTGACAGATAAGTAAAACTGGACACTATGATAGTGTGGGTCATTCCAGCAAATCCCTACAGTCAGGACCAGGTGGGAAATATCCCTGTGGGATGGCTGGCTGGCAAAGGCCAGCCAGGAAGAGGAAGAGTACAGACCCAATGAGAGAGCAGGGTCTGGAGGGAAACTAAGGTGGCCAGAGTAAAGGAGGGATTTGCACAGGATGCCTGGAAAAAGAAAAGCAGGGCATGAGCTTGATGGTGACAGTGTAATTGAACCATCAAAACAGGGAAGACAAGGATTGTGTGTGTGTGTGTGTGTGTGTGTGTGTGTGTGTGTGTGTGTGTGTGTGTAGGAATTGGAGGCCAGGAATACGAAATTCCCCATGATAAACTTTCCCTGTGTAAATTATGGACAGCTGGGGAGAAGAATCCAAGAAGGGCTGATTTATGGTTAAGCAGGGACCTATATCCTGCACTTGGGGCTTTCAAAGAGATTAAGTCTGTAAGGCCTTAAGTAAGACCAAGAAAAAGACAGGAAAGAATTAAATTAGTTGATCCAGGGACTAGTTACAGAAATCTGAGTTCCACAAAGGAAGACACAGAAACAATGACAAAAATAGAGAGTGGAAAGAAGGCATGCAGGGGGATAACCTGATGATATAAAACCAGGGGGAGATATGGCCAGAGGAGAAAGAGGCCAGGGAACCACAGACTAAAGAACTCAGCAGAACCCAGGAAGGGACTTTACTAGGAATTCCCCACTCCAGATCTACAGGGATTATCTACCATCAGTCTGAGAGGAAAGGGGAAGGGTGTAGGGAAGGTGGAGCCCTGCAGACCAACGAACCTGCCAGACTAACTTTTGCTCAAAGAGCTGTCCATCCTCACAAATATAATTTTACCATCAAGGTGTGATGGGAGAGTGGGAGGATGAGATAAAGGTCAGTGGAATTCCAACACGGCAGTACAGCAGAAGTACACACATGCTAATAGGTAGTTTAAAAGGAATTGTGTCCTCTCTCTGTGCTGCTCTCTCCATTTTTAATGCTCTGACATTTGTGCACAAACCTCTGTTTGATACTACTAATCAGCCATTTTTATCCTCATTTGAAGTCATACATACTGCCCTGTGACCTCAGTTACCTCTATAACAAACAATTCTGTTCTACAGTGAATCTGATCTCCCTAAATTTGAAGGCACAAGCAGAGATTGTGACCTCATATTATCCTGCTGCTGCTTCTTCCACAGAGTGCCAAATCTATTGCAATCATGGGCTGGAGTTTTTGCAGACAGTACTTGTTTCGCAACTATTTTTAGTATTAAAAATAAACCGGGGAAAACTCTAGGAAATTCACAACAAGCAGACTAAACTGCTCCTGTCAGGCTCAATTTGCTCCCAACCTGGCACAGATATAGACACTTGCCTGGGAGTAGTTTACTGTACATGGATTTACTGTAAATTCATGTGTATTAACTGCATGTCTAGACACACCCAGTGGGTGCATCTGCACACGTGCTTTACTGCAGAGTAGATTAATTAACTCTCAAGTAAAGTGCCCCTGTCTACACATGTACTGGTATTAAGGTACAGCGAACTAATTAATTCCTCCATAAGACAGTATTGTCAGGGACAGTAATATCTTATGGCAGAGTGCTTTACTGTACTGAAACATGTGTAGATGCTGACCATGGACATAAATTGCACATGATTAGCCCAGCCAGCTGGGGGCCTTCTCTGCCCTGGCTCAAATTGTGGCTGTCCTGGCTGCATGTGTAGATGCTATGCCATTTGTTCTGGCTCAAACTGTTTCAGAGTTTATTGCATAGAATTAATTGCATGGGTAGAAGCAAATCGTGTCTCTAACTCAAATTCACCAAACAAATATATTGATGCCAAGTAGCACTTCTGCCCTAGCCTCTGAAGGGCTAATTAAAATCTTTGATTTCATGAGCTGGGCCTTACAAAAAAATGGAAAATACATTAGCTATCTTAGTTCAACATATTACTGATAATCAGTGCAGTGTCCTGAATTACCGCATCTGTACCATGGATTATATTCCAATATTATAAAAGCCTTAGTCTGTCTATCTGCCCATATTTGCACTCTGATTGGTTGTCTCAGCAGCCAATCACAATGCTTACTGAAACAACCAATCAGTGCTCTACATAGACAGAAGTGCCTCTATGACAGCAAGGACTGAGGGGCTGGAGTAGGGCGGGATGAGACCAGCAGCACTGGCCTCACCACCCCCCACCTCGATCCTTGGAGCCAGAGGGGATGGCACCAGCATGACAATGGGGACTGAGGGGCCAGAGCAGGGGGGTGAAGACAGTGGCACTGGCCTTTCCCCCCTCTCCCTGGCCCCTCAGCCCTTGCTGTCATGGCGGTGCTGTCCCTGCCATCCCCCAGCAAGGCCAGACCAGGGGAGCAAGGACAGTGGTTCATCCCCCTCCCCAACCCTGCTCCTTGGGAGGCAGAGGAAGACAGTAAGGGGAGAAGGGGAAATGAGCCCAGACCAGACACGGGGAGAAGGGAAAGGGGGATTGGGAGAGAATGGGGCTGGATGAGAAGCAGAAGCAGGGCTGGACATGGGGCTCTGTCCCTGCCCCCCACCCCATGATGACAGGGACTGAGAGGCTGAGAGGCTGCTGGCCTCGCCTACCCACTCTGGCACACGAAGCCAGATGTGGAGGGTGGGGGAGGGTGCACGGGCCCAGAGGCAGATTCAGCCTTGCTCCCACATCCAACAAATGCAAAAGGAAAATAAACACAAGCAGAAGAAAAGTCAACATTGACCTTGCCTACCCCCACCCCCTGGACTTGCTCCTTGGAGACAGAGAGGGATGGCACTACCATGACAGTGGGGACTGAGGGGCTGGTGTGGGAGGGTGAGGCCAGCAATGTGCTCCAGCCACTCAGTCCCTGCTGTCACCCTCCCGCTCTGGCCCCTCTGGCCCTGCTGTCATGGCAGTACCATCCCCACCATCCCCTCTTGGAGGCAGAGGGGGATAATGCTGCCATGTCAGCGAGGACTGAGCCCCACTCCTCCTTGGAGATGGCCGCATGGGGTGCTGGCAGGGCAGCACATGTCTCACTGCTGCATTCAAGGGGTGCCCACCCAGATGGGGGCGAGCCCAAATGATCTGAAGCAGGAGACCCCCGTAATGATTTTTTCCAAATGGCATTCACCTATTGACTGCATGGGCCAAGCAGGCAGGGATGGGCCCACTTGAGTTAAAATGATAGCCCTTCTGCTGAGACTGCCATCTCCTCAACACTCCAATCTGGCAGCTCCCTCCACCCCTTTCTCATCCACTTAAAGTAAATCAATTACCCTTCATAATTAATTAGTTTGTGTAGCCAGCTGAGGAAAAGCATCAGCCCCTCTAGGGGTGGGGGCAATGGGTGGCACAGGACCAGAGGCAGAATTGCAGCAGCTCAGAGCACTGGGTGGCACCACTCCATCACCACCCACCCCTGTCATTCTTGATGGGCAATTGGCTAGTGTTTACATAATGCTTTTATGCATGCATCAAGGTTCTTCACAAACTCAACACATAAAATGCCCATATAGTATTCACACTAAGATATAATTCCACAATTAGAAAGAGATGATTCAAACCTTTTCAACTTCATTTTCAAAGCCCAGATGCTAAGTTCTCTGCCATATATCAGAGGTTCCACAAGAAGTAGACAATGGAGAACAGAAAAAAAGGATGACAAATCATTCATGCTTCAACTAATGCATCATATAGTACAGAACAGCAAAACTCGTAAAACAGTAACAAGAAATATTTAACAGCATCATGTAAATTGTTCCCCCTTGTCTTGTATGTTATGATCCTCCTTCTACTTTTGTTGGTATTAGCTCCTCATTACAAGCTAAATCCAGATGGTATTCATTCAAGCTCAATTACCATCAACTTGAACAGGAGTTTTAATAAGCAAGAACTGTTGGATTTACTCCATATAGTATTAGATTTAAGCACCTCAAATCAGGAAGATGTGCCTTGCTTTACTCCTACAAAGTGTCATTCACAACTCTTGCCCTGTATAAATAATAATTCATAAAGAAAAGAGAAAAATTTTAATTCAGTAATTTGAGTGGAAGCCAAAGCAGCTTTTGGAACACTGTAGGTGCAAGAGCAGGAAATAACCTGCATTAACTAAGCCAAATGATGAGCAAAACAGTTTCATGGATAGCCACCAGGGCCAAATCCACACATGGTGTGGACATTTGGTTCCCTGGGGACAAGAAGTGGCAGTGCACCTTGTGCCACCGGTACTTGTCCCCAGGGAATGCCTGTGCAACAAGCACTTTGGCGCATGGCAAGTTACCCCGGGTGTGCTAGGAAACACCCACGGTAGGCTGGAGCCAGCACTGGGCTAGCCGCAGAGCTTTACCTGGGGCCCTGGGTGCCTCCTGGGGCTGCAGGAGCAGCAATTCTGCCATGCAGAACCTGGCTGGCAGCCACAGCACAGCTCTGGGCGACCCGGCTCCACTTCCGAGTGGTGTATGCTGCCCATGTTTGAGCTATTCTGCTTTATTTTTCTGTGGGTTTTTTGTTTTTGTTTTTTTTTTTACCTCTGGATACCCAGAGGTCAAAAAACCCCACAGAAAAAAAGTAGAGCAGCACACACATGGGTATCGCTCCCTTGCAATGTGGAAAGCATCTGAATGTGCAGTACAGGCAACCCCCACCTAACACTGTTTCGCTTAGTGCTATTTCACTATAATGTTCATTTAAAATTGATACTTGATTTCACTCAGTGCTCAGTAAATTTCTTTATAATGCTCACAGCACCATCTTGGGTCATTAAAAACACTCGTGGTCGCCATCTTGGAATGTGAAATACTTTCAGTTTCACTTAACGCTCCATTTAATTAACATTTGGTTTTTCAGGAGCCAATTAAGAGTGCTAAGTGGGGGTTGCCTGTGTGTGGTACCGCAGACATGTTTGCAGTGCCACATACCACATGGCCACACTGGTATCTGCATGATGCCCAAGGGTGCATCCGGATAAGCGCATATGCGTTTCCTTGGGGACAAATGGCAGTAGCACAATACGCCCCACTGTAGCTTGTCCCCAAGAAACACCTGTGCACATGCACTCTGGCATGTGGCAGTTACCCCAGATAGGGTATAAGAGGCTGACGCCAGCACCTAGGCTGACCCGAGCAGCCTTACTCAGGGCCCTGGGCACCTCCCACAGTTCCAGCAGTGCTAATCCAGCAGCAGGGAGCCTAGCTGGCAGCCAGAGAGCAACTGTGGCTGGCCAGGCTCTGGTTTCAGGTGGTGCATGCTGCCACCACATGCACTGCCCCACTCTTTTCTAGCATGGGTTTTTTGGCACTGGGATCTCCCAGTGTCAAACTCCCCCACTTCCTCTCCCCGCATTGCAAATTAGCAGCACAGGGAATGCCTGCATGTGCAGCACCACATACCACACATGCACACTTGCTTGGACAAACTCCAGGAGTTTTGAATGAAAAGGATGTATTGGTTAGTGTTCAGTAAAATATAGAAGGATGGCCTATATTGAAGGTCTTATTTTTCACAAGAAGCTAGGTGAACTGGGGATTTAGGATGCATACAGCTAATCACCACACCCAGTCTATGTTCATGCTAGTGCCAGGAGTTGCATAGGAAACTTGATGAAAGTAACTCACGGAGCAGGGGGTCAGCAGGTTGGTGGAAGAGCACAACCCTGGGGCAGGGGCAAATTATTAGACTTCCCTAGCCCCAGAGCTCTGTTCGAAATCCATACAGGAGTTTGCTTATCTGAGTTAACCCATTCCAGATTTAAATCGATTCACCTGCTCAGGTGAATTTAGATTGGGCCTGCTGTTTTTTGCCCATTTTAATCCCTATGAATGTCTTCATAAATGGGAATTTGGATTGACGTAACCCTAGCTAGGTTAATCTAAATGTAATGGCCATACATGCCCTTAGTGTCTAGGCCTGGGTGAGGAACTGATGTTATGACTCACTAACCAGACTGAACAAGAGGAATAAATAAATGAATAAATGAATTTAATCCAGAATAAAGTATTTTCAATTTTGTTCTCCAAATGTACCCCACAAAGAATGTTAGGTATTTTGCTACTTTAAATATATATCATTTGAAACAAAATATTTAAGTGAAGAACCCAAAACATTTTGTTTTGAAAACTTTTGAATGAAATGTTCGAACTTTATAAAAGTTTTCCTTATCATTCTAGCCAAAACTATTCTACAAATTCAAAACAAATTCATGAGTAGTTTCATTTGCCCTAAACAGCCATGAATAAAATAGCAAATCGCAAATTTTCAGCTACCTCTCAATGTACCTTCTGTGGGATAATACCTGGAATTAAAAGGGTTTATTGCCTAATTAGAGATGAGTCCAAGAGTTGTACCAAGGTATCAGAGTGGATATCCATCATGGAATTAACAACTTTAGGACT
This sequence comes from Crocodylus siamensis, assembly GCF_052110815.1. NCBI lineage: Eukaryota > Metazoa > Chordata > Crocodylia > Crocodylidae > Crocodylus > Crocodylus siamensis. Next base: position 30,304,899 of record NC_143404.1, on the reverse strand, counting down.
ACAAACTGCCCTCAATCCTCAAGTTTCACTGACATCAATGATGATTGTATGCACAGATCAGGAATAGACAGCAGCTTTCACAACAGGCATAGGAATACAGAATTCATGTAACAGAGACAGCCTCCAACAACTGCCATTACACTCCAACCACATACAGACTACATGAAAAGTTTAAGAAAACCTTTAAAAAGAAGAAAAAAAGAAAGTCCTGTGGCAGCCCAAGTGCCTAAAAAAATTATGGTTGTAACAAGCTACACATCTATTTTTAGTTTGGATCTTGGATTTGGGGCTAATTTAAACTGTTGTACTTTAACTGCCAACCACACGATTATATGGAATCCATTGTAATAGGGTTTGTTTTATAAGGACAAATTCCTTATAAATGATATCCAAAAAAACAAAAGATCACATTTACAAGAACACTGTGGTCACCAATGGTATCCATTTCTTCCAACAGATCAAACAATAATATCTGCATGAGCACCAGAGCCGATTACAAAAATACAGAAGTTAGGGTTTTTAGGAAAAGCAGCCCTCCCAGAGCAAACTCTCTAATTCCAAGCAAAACTATTTCAGCAAAAGACAAAAAATCATGGCATCTGCAGCTATAGCAGAGGACCATTTTCAAGGCAATTACTAAACTACTTGGAGCTAATTCCACCAACAGAGTCAGGCGTTATAATGAGGGATTCTGATTCTCTTTCTTTAAAAAAAAAAAAAAAAAATCACAAAATTCTCTGGGAGAAAAAAAGACTGCAAATTCTCCAAAGTTAAAATACCTAAACCCATGTTTTAGGCATGTGTACATACACCTGGCACCCCCTGCCTGATTGCCCTCCTTCTGCTCCCCCCAGCGCCTTGCCAGCCTGCATGAGAAAACCTACCATTTCCCATGTTTTCTCATTTAAAGCAAAAAGTCCACATTTTCCTCTGTTGAATGGAAAACCTGGATCCCTGGCTATCAGGCATATTCCCAACCAGTGGAATTAGGGAACCAGAATCCCAACAATACATAAGAAGAGCTAGGCACCTAAGAATGAGATTTAAGCTAGGCAGAAAGCCGAGTGATGAGCTACCTAAACTAACCATTAGGAAAGTGTGAAGGCACCCAGCAGCTCAGTGGCTACAGTGTCTAGATCAGGAATGAGCAAAATATGGCCAACAGGTCAGATCTGGTCTCCGGAGGCACTCACCTGTAATGGATCCCTTGGTCCTGTTTGGCCCAAGTTCTGTCCAGCCTGTAGCACATCCTACTTCCCCTAGGCATGCACTGGGGCTAGGGCAGCTCCATGGCTGAACTTCATTTCCTTGCAGCCACAGTGGTGGCGGCAGCTCCTTCTGGCTGCCACCAGACTGGCCCCATGCAGACCAGCCACCACCCATCCCAGGCCCTGGCCCACTCCATGCAGGGGGGTCAGGATCCCTTTAGCACCTGCTCCCAACCTGTCCACCCTGGCCACGGTGGCATGAGCAGCAGCCCTGGTATGGGCTCTGGGCTCCATGTTTTCCCACTACCACTCATCATGGCCAGGGTGGGCAGGTCCAGAGCAGGTGCTACAGGGACTCCAACCCCCACTTCAGGGTAGGCTGGGTAGGGGCTATGTGCTCATCCTGGGGCTCAAGTCCTGCCCAAGCCAGTCTCCCCAGGCCAGGGCCAGCAGCTGAATGGAGCTGCCACCACTGCCTCTGTACCCAGGTTACTGCCATTGCAGCTGCAGCTGGGCATCAGATCCAGCCCCAGACTCTAAAAATCTCAAGGCACCTGCAAAATTATACAGCTGCTTAATAAATATTCTGAAGATCTCAACGACGCCTAAGTGGACTTAGTCCTTTGTCTTTAGTAATGTCTTTTGTAAGAAGAAACTGTCAGTGAGAAATAACTACTAATACAAGTCATATATATTATGCTCTCCCAAAGAAATCTTTCTTCTTTGCTTGGTTTCATTATTAACATTTAAAACAAGTCTGATAGGAATATATAGACTAAAGTGAATTAATTTTATTATGAATTCAGTAACACAAGTGTGGCAGAGCACAGTTTGGGTGCTTGCCACTTAGTGTGGACTGAGGCAGGTTGGAGAAGTGCCTGCAAGGACAGGAACCAGGAGAACCCCCCCTCCCCCCGAGTCATTTTAAGGGAGAGGGGGGCAGACTACCATTTTAAGGGGAAGGTAGGTGGCAGAGCACCTTTGGTGTCTGCTACTTTAAGATCTGATAGCAGGAAGCTGACAGGTGTAGGCCAGTCCCAATGAAGCGGCCATTTTCAATCTAGGCTCTCAGGGTTGAGCCACCAGTTTGCTACTGACAGCCAATGGAATAACAACACCCAGCTCAGCTGCTGCTCACAGAACATCCTTGGAGGTAAGGGCAGGAACTATGGGAATGACAGGAGGCTCCTCACCCTGGGTACAACTTGAAACTGCACCCTGTCAGGGAAGGGTGTCTGGCAGGGCTGTCCATGGCAAGACAGTCCCTAGGGAATGTCAGGCCAGTTACCTCCCCAGTGAAAGGCAGGTAGGGATGCCTTAAAACCCCATCCCCCCCATCTGGTGGGTCACTGTGGGAACAGGGGGGCCAAATATGCCTGCTGAGAGGCACCTGAGCCCATAGGGGTTTAAAACAAGGAATTGGGGCCAGGCACACTTACAGAGAAGCACCTAAGCCCAAGTGGATGAAAGACCCCAGGACCTAGTGAGAGGGTGGAGTTGGGGGCCAGGCATGCCTAGAGAGAGGCACCTGAGCCCCAGGGGTGTAAGACCCTGGGGCTCCAGCATAGGGGGTGGAGTGTTGGCATCACATCCCCAAAGAAGGGATGAGAGTGATGCGTCATCCAGTGAGGGGCTATGGGCAAAGTTATCCCAGTGTTTGGCAAGCTGCCTGGCCACCGTGCAGATGAGGGTCATGGGAGAGGTCCAAAAGGCTGTGACACGAGTGCAGAGACAAAGAGCAGGGTGAATGAGGTCCAGTAAAGGGAATGCGTGCAAGAGGCCCAGTGAGAGAGAGTGGACTGGTAGAGGCCCCAGTTGGGGGGGGGGAGGGGTGCGTAGTATGTGTGAGGCTCAAAACAGGGCAGCATGAGTAAGGCCTAACAGTGCACTGAGTTTGGCCCTACCTCAACCTAGAGCATAGTACAACTCAAGGGAGACATCTATAAGGCATGGGACATGATAAGGGAAGGGCGGAGTTGTGTGTGTACCGTCCTTTGGCATCAGGGCACATGAAGGGCAGCCTCCTGTCTAATTAACATCTTAATGATTTTACAGGGCACGACAGGTGAATAAGGTGGGCGGCTTGCCCAAAGACAGGTGGGCAACCAACACTGTGACTGGTCCAGGGAAGGCTCATGTGTCACAAGAAGTATGAGTGAAATATGCGAAAGGTAACTGGAGGACAACATTAGAAAATGCAAAACCACTTTTCTGCATTGGCAAAGTAAGTTTAAACTGCAGCCGAGACATAACAAGAATTAAAAAAAATAAACAAAAAAACCCCACTCTACACGTATACCACTACACCCAGGTAAGTGTTAAATTCTTTGCTACATTTTAAAATGCTAGACAATTTTAAGAACACAGTAGATTGAAAGTGTATTAACTTGTAGATGCAATTACTGGTATGTAAATTACATAACAAGGTTTTATTTTTTATGCTCCTGAATCTCTATTTTGGCTTTACAAGATTAGCACCTCATCAAGAGTGTTGTAGCACTTTCTCTCTCTCTCTCACTCTGTAACATAAGGCTATTGTACCATGTGTCCCATTTATAAAACCCCATTAATCACTCTTATTTTAAACCTCCAATTACTTAACTCCTAGTTGCATTAAATGTAGTCCACCTACATGCTCTGAAAGGGAAATGTTGTGAAACTGTCATTACGAAGAACAAAATTAGAAGTTAAAGTCAACTGCAGACTGAAAGTCAAATTATATACGCATGCTATTGGTTTTTATTAAAGCTGTGCAAATGTGGAAATGTTATATGAATATTAATTTCAAGTAGATCATGAGTTTGGATTCATAATTATTTATATTCTTTCTGTTCCCACTTTTCCTTAGAGTTCTTGGGCTTTGCCAGCACAAGTACATAAAACAAATTTTAAGCTAAAATATGAGCCAAAAGTGAATTTCAATTGCATCTCTGACCTTAAGATTTACAAACATGCGATGTTGGTTATTCTGTTAAGAACCCAATCAGAAATGCTGTTTTTTGGTTATGTAATTAACATCAGCAGCCAAGTATCTACAAACTATTTGCAGAACAGGAATTTAAAAAAAAAAAGCAGTTTCAAACAAACAAACAAGCATTAAAATATATTTTTTTGTTTAGCTTGTAAATAGAAAAAAGGCTGACATTCATTTTCTCCTGTCCTTTCACCTGTGCAACTTGTCAATAATTCATTATAGTTTGAGGCTCCCACTTGTGCAGTCACATTGTCCCATATAGGTCTTCTGCCAGAATGTTACCCAGGGATGGATCCCTGCTACCTTTAGCTATTGGAAAGGTAGCTTTCCTTAATTTACAATAAAATCTCGAAAGTAAATCACACTAAATACAGTGTTCCAATCCACAAACAGGTCTTCCTATTCTAGTCTAAACTGCAAATTGAATGTTTTTGATGGATTTATTAGCTGTTTTTAAATGTTTGCTATATTAGTCAATTAATGCAAATGATTTCTAAATAGTCACTTACTTGCACCTAAAGCCAATCAGGCAAAGTAGTTCTTCAAAAAATTCAACAATAGTTTAACAAAAAAATCAAGTTAAACCAGACTTAATTTGTTTTAGCTAAAAAAAAAAAAACCACACAGTTAAATCAGACTTGGTTTATGCAACAGCAACTACTGAAAGTAAGTAACTGCTGGAGAAACTATAGATCTACTGCAAAATCTAACCAGATTGACCTGATCTGTTAAACTGTTTTTATAAACATTTCTTTTATGTTGCAGTCTTAATTTACAAACAGAATCTTTGGTTATAGGTTGCATGTCAATATTCAGAAGTAAGGAAGTAAAATTGTACATAGTATACAAAGTTGAAAAGTTGCAAGGAGAGAACTGGTACTGATTGCTGGGATAGAACTTACTTTCTGGGGAACTGCAGATCAGGAGTGACACACAGTTGCTACAGCTATTGGAAGGAAGTGCTGCATTCTATACTATTTTGCAATGAAAATGATGGCCAAAGCCAAATATTCTCTCACCAGATGGACAGGGGGTTTTTTCATTTTGATTGGCGCCCTATGGGATCTTGGATCAGTAGCACATACTTTACTTGTTCAGAATATACCATTTTCTCCTGAGCGGAGTAGAAGCCATTTGCACTCCTCCTCTCACAATCTTGTTTTCTTGCTCCCTCAGTCAAAGACATAAATCTGGACTAGGAACTTAAACTGGTTACTTTCTGCTCTGTGTTGTGCGCTAAAAGGTATCTACCTCCAGCCAGCCACTCCAGAATTTGAAGGGTCTTGCTTAGTAGAGACTCACAGAATGGTAGGTGAGAGCAGTCACCTTGCAGAAAGTAATGACTGTAGGATGTGATGGATGATGTCAAAGGGTTGCCTAGAGAGAAGACAGTATGGCTAGCAAGAACTCAGCACATACTCAGCTGATCAGTACCCAGAAAGTTGCACATTGTTATAATCTATGTGTATTTTTTCTGTGGTGGGACTGGCTGATGCCTGAATGCAATTGTGGCCCTAAACCCATCATAAGATCAGAACTTTATCCTAATGCCCTGCTAGTTTTCTAAACAGACTCAGATGAAATAACTTGCTAATACATATTTGTAATTACAAATATGTAAAAATGCCATTGTCTGAGACAGAGCTCATTTCTCCTTTTGCTTACATCAATTTAATCTAGTATAAGTGACATAACTGTTCTAGACCTGACTATATTGGGTGTTTGGGCCACACAACTGACATACCCTACAAGCACACATATGGAGGGTAAGAACAATTTAAAAGTTGAGCTGCTTTAAAAGTGAGGAAGGAGAACCTGCTGCTCAGAAGGCAGCCTTCACTTTTAGGTGCTGCCAAGTCTGCATGAGCCTAGAGGAATAGAAGTTGCAGAACGGTCCTATCTTTGACCCAGAATGAAGCAAAGTTAAAATTGGAGATGTTTTACTACACTTGCATTATTACAGAATCACACAGATGTAATCATTGCCATTGCAAGAGCTAGTGTCAATATCCTCTGATATTGAATCATCACTTCTGTCTGTACCCAACGTTTTTTTCCACTGGTTTGAACGAGAATGACATTCCTGAATTTCCTCCTTACTTAAATCCAAGACGAGTTTTCTTCCCCTCTTTTGACACAGGGAAAAAACAAGCCTCATCTTGGATGCGAGTACCAGTGCTCCAACTGTCCCAGGGCTGCTGCTGCTGTTGCTGCTTGAAGCAGTCAAAGTCAGCAGCAGGGTGGTGAGTGCCAGTCAGGGACCAGGGATGGAGTCTGGACTCAGGTAGCGGATGGGCAGCACTGAGTCAGGGACTGTGCACAGAAAACTGGGAAACAGCATAGGTCAAGGGATGCAACAGCAGCATGTATGGGGCACCGGGTAGCAGCTCCCATCAGTGGATGAGGGAAGCAGCACATGCTACTGATCCCCTGCCCAATGAAAAGCATACCCTGCTGCCCCATCCCCCAACATGCTACCGCTCCATCCCAACCCACACTTCTGATTGGGCATGAGTCAGAGGATGGGGTAGCAGTGCAGAGGGGGGAGGGAAAAAAAAATTGGGCAGCAGCATAGGTTGGGGATCATGAGGGGAGGAATTAGCTGGGGGCAAGGTGGGGATGGGAGACAGCCTAAGCCACAACTTGTTCCCCTGCCACCTATCTTCCCCCTCCCACTCACAATTAGGGACAAATCTAAGACCATTTTGAACTTAATATGTCCCTCCAGTAATTAGATCCTATACATGAAAAAAATATAATAAATTTATAAAACATTTCCACGTACAGAATCCAATTACTAAGGGGTCATCTTAAATTAAAATGGGTCTTGGATTTGAGTAAAAAAGGTGCATACATATCTTCAGGGTAAAGACCTACTAGATCTATTTTAAATACTGAAACTTTTGTAGAATATGTACATTCCTTTGGAGTACATTTTTGCACAGATAAATCTGTTATTTCTGCTGTGAAAGAGCCTGCTACAGCCAAGGTAGCAGTACTGTTATTATAGTTTATAGTTTACAAGCATGGGGAATGCTAAAGAATAAGGCAAGTTTATAACACTCCACAGAATATTTTTATAAACAGATTCTGCTTGTATTTGGAGTCTAGCAAATGCAGAGACAATATGTACTAACAGCTGATACATTCATCAGCCTCTAGATCCCCTTTCCTTCTTTAAAGAAGAAGATTTACAAAACTAGAAGTATAGAAAAATGGGAGAGCCGACACAAGAGTACCTTGCATATTGGTCTCTGAAGCACAGGTTGTTCCAAGTTTAGTGTCTATGAGACTAGATCCTGTAAATAAAGCTTCTCCCAAAAATACCTCTCTCCAATGTCAGACTATTTTTTTTTATTGATCTTTCTCCTGAACTCCTTGCACTTGCATTTTGAACCACAGTATTCATATTCCCAACAGAACAGCAACACTGAGTAGTACAATTTCCACTGTGCCCATCACAAAATGTCAACCAACAGTTAATGGAATAATATCCTCACTCTAGATGTGCAATTAAAATAAAAAAGGCTGAAAAAAGCAAGTTTATTTCCTTAGAACTCCACAGATAAGCCAGTATTGAAGCCTTCAGATTTTAAATAAGTTTAGATGTTTTGTGGAAGTCATACATATTTAAAATGGGGTCATTTTAATTAAAGGGCCAAATTGGAGCTTTAAGGCAATGAATGAATTGAAAGAGATAAAAAGGAGGAGCTGGACCAGAGTTCTGGTGAGGAATGCAGTGTTCCTGCTGGAGTTCAGATACTCCTTGGACAGGAGCTGTTAGTGGTCTTCAGCCTCTACAGCACATGGCAACATCTATGCAGCCCTCCCGTTTTCAGAGACTGATACCACCGCGCCTAATCTAACATGGCATCTATACACTCAACTATGCCCAGAGCCCAGCTTCTTGGGAAAGAAGGAACAATGAGTCTGTACATACATGAATGTATATGGCTTTGGGCCAGATCCTATTCCACCTATTAGACACTTAAATCAATTTATGCACTTAATTGTGATCCCGTTCACTGCTCAAGTCCCTGAGAAACAACTGACATGAAAGGTGATGGGGTCCCCCTCCACTTGCTGCTCCTGGTTACTTAAAAGGCTACAATGATGAAGTGTTAACATTTTTCAGGAACTTCAGCAGGATAGAACAGGATTATACTTAGGTGACTAACAGGTGGAGCAAGAGCTGGCCCATTGCAATCTCATACCCTCCTCAGGAAGAAAAGATGTAATTTGGGTGCAAAAATAAGAACTAAACAGTCCACATTATAAAATGAGCTTGCATGCATATGCTGCACTTCTGAATTTCCCAAAATGCATTCACTTGTTCAAGGGAGGCTGCAGTGAGAGCAAGATGTTTGAAGACTTTATCATTGCACTGAAGCAGATAATTAGGCAATTAAAACTAAGAAAAAGTGGACAAATTACCAGTTCCAGATGAATTACATTTCAGAATCAAGATGGGAGAAGCAAACAAATAGAACTGAAAGCCTTTAGCAAGGATTTTTAACAACATAACTCAAATGGGACAGCCAGGGAGTGAAGGGTAAAGGGTAATTAATGTGCAGTGTTTTATTTGCTTTTGCAAAGGAAACTCTTAGATGTTTTAGACCTTAAACCAATCCCACAGGACTGAAAGGCTACACAGTGCAATCTCATGCAATTGCAGGCCAATATGCATTTGTCCATGACTCCACAAGAACATCCACTCTGGCTCCTCCTGCAGAGTACAGCCACAAAGCATCAGCAACCCCCTTCAAATCTTCAGTACCAAAAAAAAGTAAGCAAAACCCTACAACGTGCCACAGGAAGACAGCAGGACAGACTAGGGCACCACCAATTTCTTGAAGCCTGGCCATAGTAAGAATTAGTTAGATAAAAGGCTTATCTTACGTCACTAATCAGAATCCTTCAGTAGAAACCCAGAAAGTGCTATTTCAGCTTGTTTCACTCAAACTACCCACAGATGACTGAGCCACATATCAGTGAGGACTTTACACACATCCAGAAGAGTAAAAGCAAAGCAGGACACTTGTGGCCCAAGTAGGAAGCTCTGCATGAATCCTGTCCTGGCATTCAGCAAATCCCCTAAAGTTAGAGGGCCAGTACTCCCACAGAGCATTAGTGGGCAGTAACATGAAAATCTTAAACTAAAGCTGGGTCTTTTATAAAGAGAACTAGTTACCGAGGCCCTGCAGCTATAGCTAATATTCCAATCAAGTGCAGACAGACCGGCTTCCTGCAACCTGTGTTACTCTTTCAAATTCCATATACTGAGGTTTGCTACATGGTCAAGATGGGGAAGGACAGGGATTTTCAGAAGACAAGAGTGGAATATAACCAAATATTCCTTCTTGCTTTAGGTATACATGGATCCCTCTGCACCAAAGGACCTACTGCCCTTTCTCTTCTGACAAGTATTTACAATATTGGGAATTAACCATATACAGAGATTGGATTGGAGATAAGACAGAGAAGTGCTCAGGAGCTTTTAAGCTGGGTGCAGTGACAGGCCTAAATCAGAATATGTGACTAACCATCTCTGAACTCCACATTAACATAAAAGAAAGCAAACAGCTTGTTGCCTCTATACAACAGTAGGCAATGCTACAATCCCATCATTCCATGTTGTAGGGGAAGGGTTACAGAACTGTGTTTCATGCAGCATTTCTCAACAGAAACACCCACATTGTACTATCAAGAACTGCATTGTCAAAATCAACCACAGAAGTTACAGTAAAAAAAAAAAAAGGATTACATGTGGCTGACACCTGAGAGGGCAGCGAAGGGATGAGAAATGAATGATTATCCAGTGTCTTTTTCTAAGGCAGTTTAGAACAGAGGATGGAATATTAAAACAAAAATAACGGTGTAGGGAGAGCCCATGAGAATGCAGGTTACACTTCTTGAATATTTATAGGTAAAAATCAGTTACCTGAAAATAGGCTATATATTGGAATTACAGGTTCCATTTCCAAGAATAACAGCTGTGTTACTAGAAACGCTGTGTTTTTTCAGCAAAGATTTAATATTTCTTTTCAATCCTGAAAATAACTTTATCAAAACTTCTGACTTGGCTTCATCATCATTTTCTCTCTAGTCAGATTTATGGCTTCTAATATGTAGCTTTAATTATACTACATCTTTGATATCCATGTTAAGTAACTTATTCTGACTGTTTATTCTGTCCTGGGGCTGCAGCTTCCACTCAGAACCTCATGCAGCAAAATTAAAGAAAATACATGATAAAGGCTTTAAAATTCTTTAAACCTTGGAGACCATTTATATCTAGTCTGAGCAGCTTGAAATGAGACACTGCCATAGGAAAAAAGTGGGTAAAACAGTTCATGCATTATTATAATTCTACAATAGAGAAAAGCACAGTGATTGCAGAGGTGCTGTCCCTGAAATGAAAAATATCACAAGCTTTGCTTTCTATAAGGATTTGTACTGCTCTAGTATTTGGGGGCAGTAGCACTGTTTCTCTGAAAGTCAGTAGTGTCAATTTGTCCATTGGTCAAAGCATGGACTGCTACAGATGTTCCCATTAGATAACCTGAACCAAATGAACCACTAAAAAATGGAATCGGAGCAAAGATTCCTTTGTATCCATTCTGCACCCCTGCTGTCCTGAAGAAAGTCAACTCAAGTGAAGGACAAACTCTGGTGACTGCAAATGGCAAGTGGGAAGGTGTCATGAATGCAAGGTTTTGTAATACATACAGTAACTGCCTCCCCCCCATGAAAGCACAGGTTAGAAAATTGCTTGACCTCACTGGGGGAAAGCTCACTCACATACTGTAGCACTGCTATACTCTCAGGTCTAGAAATGTTAACAAGCACCTGCCAGGACTATAACCCCTCTTCTACAAACTTGTCCATAGTGTTTTATAAAACAAGTCACCTTGACAATAATCAAGAGTTAGAGAGACACCTAACAGCTATTTGTGACAGACTTTTACATGTTTTTAAATCTCTTCTCTGCCTCCGAGATGTGCTGTTTGACAGTCTTTAGACCCAGAAGAGTAGGCAAACAGCAAAAGAACCATAATAAAAAAAAAGAGAAAAAGTACATTTAAACAGACTGTAATTTTGTTTGTACAGACTGGTTTTTTAAACCCAGTTGTTTAATCTGTGTTATTTATATATCTGTTTATAATAGACAAAAGGGAACAGAATGAATAAATTAAATTCCCCAGTCCCTACTAAACAGAGCTCTACTAATATTAATTCTTGCCGTTTGATGCACATTGTTTTTTGTTAAAAAAAAACAAACAAAACACAGCATCTCATAGTATGTATCTTCCAAGAAAAAAAAAACAACCAGAAACATAAAAATTCATGCCCAAGCATATTTCCCAAACAATCAACAAGCCCATACAACACTTCTGAGGTTTCTAAATTTATCTGAGAACTAAATGAGTGTTGTGATGATGCCCATCTTGGCAAAATAAGGGCTCAACAAACCTTTAGATATGCACACAGAAACAAGACAGAACAGTAGAATATTCTTAATACTAGAATCATCATCACATGAAAATCAGAATAAAGAACGCTTTTCCCCCTTGAGAAACAGGTCTGTACTTATCACCGCAATCTCAAGGAGCTTTGAAGAAATCCCTTTTTCCACCAGAACTGTACTAAGGCCCATGACCTAAGTTTCTGACTAGTAAACAACCAATGGAAACAACCTTTGAAACTTTAGCACAGATAACAAACAATGACCCTGCAGATTACCTACTAGTGTAAGGGTAGTTGTAGGTAAAAAATCACAGTATTTAAATAAATGAAGATGGAGAAGAAATATCCCTGTAAGGGAATAATCAAAAACACATCCCGGGCTATTAAATCATCATGACAGAAGGTACAAGGGTTAAAACAAAGGGGAGTCTGTTTTGGGGGGGAGCGGGTTATAAAATCTATATTAACTTTATTTCTATTCCACCTACTCAGGACAAAGTGTGTAAACTGTAGCTAAGAAGGCTGAAAAGCGTTCAAACAACCACCTACATTTTGAATCACCCAACTTACAAAAATGCTGGTAAGAGAAGTCTATCACAAACGCCCAGGCAGGGAACTGTCTGAAGCACTGATCACTCGTTAGTTCTGCATTACTTCCAGACACAGCCCAACATTAACTTCCTCACCCAGCACCAGCTGCTTTCGGAGGGACCCGCTGGCAGCACACTAGCATGCAGCAGTCTGCAGACAGCCCGATCAGACGCACATTACAAACTACATGTCAAAAGTTGGAAACAATTACATAAGGCTACACAGCATCAGTGCATCCTTCGCGGCACACAGGAGCCATTCGCTTCCTTAAAAGCAACCGCTGTTCAGACCCCGAGCAGAACAGCCCTGAAGAGACCTGCAAATCTCACCAGCAAACCTCCTCATCTGCCCCCGCAGTTACTCGGCACAGCTGACAGCGAAACAAAACGAATGAACAGCAGTGACTTACCTTTGCTGAGGGTGCCTGTGATGAGCTTAAAGATGGTCTGGGCAAATTTAACAATCCCGTGCTTGCATCTCTTTGAACAGCCGCTCATGATTCAAATGCAAAGGCAGGATCGTGTTCCTTGTGCTCTTTACAACTTCGATGGCACTTTGTGCAATGCACAAAACTCTGGCTCAGGGAGAGACCCACAGCCTCTGCACCGAGACCTCCTCCAATAAAAGCTTCCAGGAACAGCGGCGGAGGTATGGTATTGTGCTTGCTGAAGATGAGGCTCTTCCCCTTCAGCTTCTTCCCGGCACCTGCAGACACATTAAGGGATGCTCTGTGGCTGTGGCTGCCCCGATGGAACTTGATAAGCAGAGGCACAGGGTGAGCAAGGAAGAGGAGGAGGAGTTTCCTTTCCCAAGCTTTGCTGACTGCTTTACAGGGTAGTGATCATGCAGCAATTAATAGTGGAGTCATAAGGGTGGTGACTGCTGCACAGAAAAGCTGTTGTTTTCGTGCATCTTGGTGTCCCTTTCTCAGCTCATCCCATTTACTCTGCTTGCAGCGACTTACAAGGGTTGTAGAGGTTTTCTTATTGAGCCTGCTATAAATAATAAAGCAACAGTGCACCCAGAAGTTTTTAATCCAGCTTCCCCCCCCTTTCTTTACTTACCTAAATGTTTCTGAACTACCCAACTGTTCAAAATTCAGAGTTGCACCAGTCTGCACCCTGGAGATTAAACTGCTCTAGCATATAACCCTGCACAGCATGCTGGTGTTTTAGGCTAGGGACAGAAATTACACACAAACCTCAGAAATCAGTTCAAAGCTGTAACACAACAGAAGTTCAGTGCACATAAACCACTTTCAAGATTACCAAAATTGGTTTAATTTAAATTTGTTTGGAGATAGTATCAAGCTTAGGTTACCTCCGTTAACTTGGTTTACTGAACTTCTGCCCAGGTTCCCTCCGTTCAAATGCTCTCTCAGTCCACCAGCATCCCAGAATGCTTTACTCCTCCCCTCTCCCACCCAATGGGCAGGCTAGCCTTTGCCCTATGTTATCTGCTCCAGCAGAACAGGGAGATGTCTCTAGCACCACCAGCTTCTGGCTTGGGCTGCTGCCTGCATTTCCAGAATCAAAATGAGTGTCTGTTCACTTGCTTCTTGATTCAATCTACACAGCTAAAACTAACCTGTGAAAATTGAGTCGATTCAGCTTCAGACTTTTTGGCTGTCTGTACTTAGCCACAGAGCTTTGCTTATGTGCAATGCATTATCTTTAGTGTAAAATTTGCCCCACATTAGCAAGTTTCCCAACTGTAAATATATCCCCGAGCAACAGCCAGCTCCTTCATTTCTCCCAAGTCAGCCAATTGTTTTTGATGTTCCTGAAATATTCAGATAAACAAGCCTTACATTAGACTTGTCCAGCAATAAACAGTTCAGTTGGCTGAGTGTTACAAAACTTATCCGGGCACTAAGTAGTCTCAGTTGTCCTGGGGGTTTATGTCATGCTTAAGTTTTCCCACTGATTTAAAAAACAAGAGCACCTTCTTATGCCAGGTTATATAGTACAGTTCCTTTGCCACCTGCTCACACCATCTCCCTCAATTTAGATAATTTAATTCAATCTTTCACAGAATCAACCTGAAACAAACCTTTTGCCTCCAAATGTTAAACAACTTAACCCTACATCCTCATCAGGAAATAAATATAAAGATAGCTACTGGCATCAGGGAATTCAGATAATCCCTTTTACTCCACAGACACTGAATTGCTGTCTAGCACATCTTAAATTTTCTTTCAGGCAGAATTCAGAGATTTAGCCATTTACTGGTCACCCATTGGGGGGGGTGTATTTTCCATATTATAAACACCTCTCTTTCCTTTCTGCCCCTTAACAAGCTCCAGCTGGATGACTCTCCTTCTCTAGAGTTAGCAACTATCTTCTTTGTTCCCTTGTACTAACTCCTACCTTGAATGGCTAGGTTTGGGTCAGGAGAATGAAGTGTCATATTCAAAGGCATAAGAAGTAATGATTGTGCAAGCAAACTGTCCTTGGGCTTGGAGATTTGGTGATTTGTGCAAGGCTTAGTAGTCAGCATTAGTTCTAAATCAGTGCTTCCCAAGCTTTTCCTCAGCATGACCCCATTTAGGGCCCCACTTCCTCAACACAGCCCCTGACTCCCAACCCACAGCCCTTCCCCCCCATGACCCCATTCGCTGATGTTGTGACCCCGTTTGGGATTGCAACCCACAGTTTGGGAAATGCTGTTCTAAATTATTAGCTCCAAGCCAGTCCTGAGTGCTAGAGATCACAACTGTTTACTGTTTGACACCTATGCACTGATTAATCTTAATTAAGTTAATTTTAAAATTATCTTTAAAAATAATGCTCTGTATACCTTTGGATGTAATTACTGGACTGTACCAAAAACTGCTTCAAATTGTTTCCATTTATTTTGTGAATTTATGGAGATTATGAAAACTTCCATTACGGCACCAAACAATCTTTGTATCATAAGTAGCAACCTACTGAAATCACAATTTCACATTTTATGCAGAAAACACAAAATCAGCTATTTTCTGTGAGAAGCAGTGGACTTTGCAATTTTGGCAGGGTCACTGCAGAAAAAAATAAAACTTACCAGCAAGCAGAGAAAAGGGCAGAAAGCACCTCAGTCTTGAAACATGGGGTGAAGGAGAGGTGTGGGGAGAAGGAGCAAATGAGCGGCTGAGCCCATGACAGTACGGTGCCAGTCCAGGGCCAGTCAGGGAAGTGACAGGGTTTCGGTGTCATCTTTTAAAAAGCCAGAGGCATGCTGCTGAAGCATGCTACAACCTAAGGAGGATTGAGCAGGGGTGAACACTGAGAAGAAATCCTCCAAGAGGTCCAAATACATTTCAGTTCTGGACTGCATAAGGCAATATCCTGCAGGGACCTTGCACACAGATGGAAGCAGACTGTTCTGTACCACCTGAAATGTGTCCCTGCATTTGTCGAAGAAAACAATAGACCAATAATTAGGGCACATCCAGATGAGCATGGCCATGCAGTATGTGGTGCCGCAGAAAAGTTTGTAATGCCCCATACAACACAGCACAGTCCTCTGCGCTGCAAGGGCACACTGGCCGGGCATGCGCTGCTCTGCTTCTTTTTCCCGCAGGTTTTTCTGACCCCTGGGTATGCAGAGGCCAAAAAACCCAAGGAAATGAAAAGCAGAGCAGCACATGCCTGGGCAGCGTGCACCTCTGAAAAACAGAGCCGGGCCAACCACAGCCATGCTGCAGCTGCCAGCCAGGCTCCACCTAGCAGGATCACCACTGCTTCAGCCTTGGGAGGTCTCCAGGACCCCTGGTAAATCTCCTGGGGCCAGCACAATGCTGACCTCAGCCTCCCCTGCTGACCCCAAAGTAACTTGCCATGCGCCAAAGCATACATGGCACAGGTGTTCCCCAGGGACAAGCTGTGCTGCTGCTCCTCTGCCCCGGGGACTACACATTCACGCTCATCTGGACGCGACCTTAGCGTTCGAGGTGCATGTGAAATGAAAAGCTGCTACAGAGCCTGAAAATCAGAGCAAGAAACAAGTGACCATGTCCTTGCTTTTTAAAGGACCAGAGAAAGCAGCTTGGCAAGGTGAGCGGCAGCATTTCCCCTCGTGGAGACTTTTGTAGTGACGGACATCCCACTGGAGAAACTTGATCACCCAAAGTTAAGGGGCTACCTAAACCAACACATGCAAAATGTTGGCAGTTTTCTGTGTGAATGTAGATGATCTCTCTGTGCCACAAAAACAAATTGCAGTTCCTCTCTCTGGACTAGATAGTCCTCTTCAAGTTCACCCACCACACCTTAGCTGGAAAGGAAAGAACCAAAAAGAAGGTACAGTCTTGGGAGGTAAATCTGATGTTAAATTCTGCAGCCTAGCAGCCCTGTGTCCTCGTCACAGGGCTCCACCATCCCCATACCCTGTCCTTATCACTCCAGATGTTTCGGTGTAGATCAACTGCACAAGCTCTCCTCTGGGAATCATAAATCAATATGCTGCCTTACTTTATGTCCAGGCAACAGGTCCTCTGCCATGGGCTTCCTATCAAGGTCTCCATCCCACAAGTCCCAAATATAAAGTCTCACAATTCCCTGCTTCTCCTTCAGGAAAGGAATATCATGGGCTAGAGCCTGACGTCTCTAACTCTCTCAACCCATCTTCTTCTCTTTCTTTTTCCTTTCAGGTACTGGGAACGAAGACCCCACACTCCCCAGACTCAAACCCGTTGGGTCGGGTTCAGCAATTGCTTTTTGTCACCGTTCTCAGGTAAGTCCGTTTGCAGAACAGTGTTCTGCCGGTTTCCGGTCAGTCATGCACCACCGCACCTCCGTGCACTTCCAGGAGCTTCTACTCGTGCTGCTTCCCTCACCAAGGAACAAATTACTCGACTATCCTGGGTTTTAACTTCCGGGATGATCAGCTGGATGTCCAGTCATAGCTCCCTATTCACTGCCTCACTGTCTCCTGTAGTTGATTGTTTTAATTATCATTCAGGGTTTCCCTCTGTCCAGTCTCACCACCATGGTAAGTTTCTCTTTCCCCACTGTTCTTTTGGCTTTTTGTGTCAGGGTATATTTACTTCCCTGTCACAGTGAACAAGCTTCACCAAAACTACCTGCAGTGATTGTTTCACATGTACAGTCCACAAAGTTTGCATTGGCAGAGTATAAATCCTTCTCCATTGTGACCAGTGAAACCACTGACCCTCAAGATAACTATGTGCTGATTTTCTTTGTAACCTGGCAGCTGGTCAGATTAGGACCCTGCCTGTTTTTCAAACAGAACTGGTCCACCTCACATCAATTTTCTACTGTGGATAAGGCTGGAGTGAAGGCAATTGTCAACTATGGCTTAGTATTTAACAGGATCTCAGCATTTCCATCCGATAGTGTACATGTGCAAGACTTTCTCTGACCTGCTGCAAGGAATGCTGGCCAACACAGTTCATGTCAACTGCGATGTGCACATTCTGTCTTTAGTGACATGTCGTGCACGCAGTTCCCCAGCATGGAGAGCCTGGTTGTCCTCCTTCAATAAAGCCGTGAACCACTGTCCAGGCCATAAGCTCCAATACAGGGAGTACCTTACCAGTCAAAGTGGAGACACACCTTCAAATGTGTTGCTGTCACTAGAGCCTGTGTTCACAAGGTGGAATTCATGGTTCAGTGAGGTCCATTACCACACCAAGCATATGCAATGCTACCAGCAGTTGGTAAGCAAGGACCTGGGATTCACACCTGCCACACAGTGCATGTTTAAGCTTCGCAGTCTCCTAGAACAGGGAGATGTTCATTCCCATGCATCATTGATTGGATTCCCTGTCATCGTCATGCACTCTGTCCAGTCAGATATTCCTTTGATCCAACAGCCCCATCACGTGCACACATCTTAATTTGGTTAATCCATCAAAACTGAAAATCCCAAGGGGTCTGCAGCTGGTCACTGTGATCTGGCCAATGCAGCAGAGTTTCATGTTATGGAACACTATGCATGTTTTTAATTTCCCAGACTGTTCATGCCCACTTGTCCCTTGGCCTCAGATATGGTGTCTATCTTGAAGGAAACTTTGTCACAGACAGGCTTTTTTAAACCTATTAACCCTTGCCATTGTCCTGGACCATATAATATCTACTTTACCTACAAGGTAAAAGCATACTGTTTTCTAGCCATCAATCATAAGCACTTTCTCCTGCAACAGACACCAACTCACCAACCTATACCTTCCCAAGGAGCCAGGGAAAAAGAAGTTGGTTTCTAAATTTGATGGTCGCAGTGAGCCATGGAAGCTCAGTCTACTGGGACCAAATATAGCTATTGGTATCCAGCTGCAAAGAAGCCCTTTCAGGAACAGAATCCTACCTAGCTGTGAAAGCAGACTAGCCAAGGACTGTGCAAGACTGCCAGCTAACTGGTTCTTTCAGAGCTGGTGTTTCTGCTACACTTGTTTCATAGACTTCAGTCCTGAGCCCTGCCACACTGGCTACTTTTACATATAGTTGATATATTTTAAAGAAAAGCAGGAGACTGAAGTAGAGTTTAAAAAAGAAATCTAATAACAAAGTATGCTTTTTTTTTCAGTAGTGGAGCTAATGCTATAGAAATGCATGTTCTTCAGTTATTGTCCAAATGTTCACTTTATATTCTATTTCCTGTGGATTGGGTGTTTTTTTCTAACAACGATGTACTTTCAGGTCCACCTCACTTGTTTCGATATTACTTCAGTTCTTTAAAATTTGTTGCCAAGTATGCTACAAATAATAAAACAAATCTGTGCTTACAAGACTCTGTTGAATGCACTTATGCTCTAATGCAACATTTCAGACAGGTCTCCAAGATTCCATCAAAATATCTACTCTATCCTCCATTGCACAACAGAAATGAAGGCAGCAAAGTTATGCGTCTCTCATGTAAAAATATCTCCCTTCAACACAGATATTTTGCAAAAGAAAAAGGTGAAACATTAATGTATCTGGAAAATAGAATACAGGAGGGATCGTGTTGACAAAAGGGGTGGGGGTGTAGCTCTCTATGTCAAGGAAAGCTACATGTCCCTGCAAGCTGATGTTGGCGACTGGCATGGACAGCTACAGACCCTCTGGGTAAAAATTCGTGGGGAATTCGGCACAGGGGACACAATGGTGGGAGTCTATTACAGACCTCCCACTCAAAGTCCTGAGCTTGACCAGGAGTTCGCCCGGGAACTGACTGAGGCCGCTTGCTCCAGGACCTTGGTTGTCATGGGTGACTTCAATTACCCGGACATCTCGTGGGAAGATCACTCAGCTAAATCTGAGCGGGCGCAAAGCTTTCTCTCGTGCGTGGATGACCTCTACCTGACTCAAGAAGTCTATGGGCCAACAAGAGGCAAAGCGCTGCTTGACCTGGTACTGGCTATGGGGGACGACCTAATCCGCGACCTAGTGATTGATGGGAAGTTGGGTGACAGCGACCACGAGCTGATCACCTTCACCATCCGCCATAAAGCTGGCAAGTCAGTCAGCATCACAGAAGTCCCTGACTTCAGAAAAGCCGACTTTGACAAGCTCAAGAGGCTAGTCGGTCAGGCCCTCAGGGACCATGACCCCAGGGAGATGGGAGTTCAAGAAGAGTGGTTGCTTCTCAAGGAAGCGATCCTCAGTGCACAAGCTAAATCTATTCCAACATGGAGGAAAGGCAGCAAGAAGGCACAGCAGCCCCCCTGGCTCTCCAGAGACCTAGCGGACCTCCTGTGGCTAAAAAGGAAAGCCTACAAAGGATGGAGGACGGGATTCACCTCCAAGGAGGATTACTCCACGCTGGTCCGGTCCTGCAGGGAGCAAACCAGGAAAGCCAAGGCTGCAACTGAACTCCAACTAGCTTCAGGCATCAAGGACAACAAAAAGTCCTTTTTCAGATATGTGGGGAGCCGGAGGAAAAGCAAGGGCAATGTTGGACCCCTGCTAAACCAGATGGGGCAACTGACAACTGACGCCCAGGAAAAAGCCAACCTATTAAATAGGTACTTTGCGTCAGTCTTTCATCAGTCACACGGGATGCCCATGCCTGCTATGGGACAGGGAAATCTGGGTGAGGGGGATCCCCTACCCTCCGTCAATGCTGACCTCATGAAGGAACACCTTGAGAAGCTGGATACCTTCAAGTCAGCCGGCCCTGACAACCTGCACCCCAGGGTACTCACGGAGCTGGCGAGCATCATAGCCCAGCCCCTGGCACGGATCTTTGAAAACTCCTGGCGCTCTGGTGTAGTGCCCGAAGACTGGAAGAAGGCCAATGTGGTGCCGATCTTCAAGAAAGGGAGGAGAGTGGATCCGGCTAACTACAGGCCCATTAGCCTGACTTCTAGCCTGGGGAAGATCTTAGAAAAGTTTATTAAGGAGGCCATCCTTGAGGGACTGGCCCAGGCTAACATTCTAAGGGACAGCCAGCATGGGTTTGTTGCGGGTAGGTCTTGTTTGACCAATCTCATTTCCTTCTATGACCAGGTGACCTATCACCTGGACAAGGGAGAAGAGATTGATGTCATATATCTTGACTTCAAAAAAGCTTTTGATCTGGTATCCCATGATCACCTCTTGGCCAAACTGCCCAGTTGTGGCCTTGGCTCCACCACGATCTGCTGGCTGGGAAATTGGCTTTGTGGTCGGACCCAGAGGGTTGTGATTGATGGCAGTCACTCATCGTGGTGCCCTGTGACCAGTGGGGTCCCTCAAGGCTCTGTCCTGGGACCCATACTGTTCAACATCTTCATTAACGATGTGGACATTGGAGTCAGGAGTGGACTGGCCAAGTTTGCCGATGACACCAAACTTTGGGGCAAAGCATCCACGCCAGAAGATAGGCGGGTGATCCAGGCTGACCTGGACAAGCTCAGCAAATGGGCGGACGAGAACCTCATGGTGTTTAACTCTGAAAAATGCAAGGTTCTCCACCTTGGGAGGAAAAACCTGCAGCACCCTTATAGGCTCGGCAGTGCTACGTTGGTTAGCACTACAAAAGAAAAAGACTTGGGGGTCATCATTGACCACAAGATGAGCATGAGCCTCCAATGCGATGCTGCAGCTAGTAAAGCGACCAAAATGCTGGCGTGCATCCATAGATGCTTCTCGAGCAAATCCCGGGACGTCATTCTCCCCTTGTACTCGGCCTTGGTGAGGCCGCAGCTGGAGTACTGCGTCCAGTTTTGCGCTCCACAATTCAAAAAGGATGTGGAGAAGCTTGAGAGAGTCCAGAGGAGAGCCACGCACATGATCAGAGGTCAGGAAAACAGATCTTACGATGACAGGCTGAGAGCCATGGGACTCTTTAGCCTGGAAAAGCACAGGCTCAGGGGTGATCTGATGGCCACCTATAAGTTTATCAGGGGTGACCACCAGGATCTGGGGGAACGTCTGTTCACCAGAGCGCCCCAAGGGATGACTAGGTCGAACGGTCACAAACTCCTGCAACACCTTTTCAGGCTGGACATAAGGAAGAATTTCTTTACTGTCCGAGCCCCCAAGGTCTGGAACAGTCTGCCAGCGGAGGTGGTGCAAGCACCTACATTGAACACCTTCAAGAATAAATTGGATGCTTATCTTGCTGGGATCCTATGACCCCAGCTGACTTCCTGCCCTTTGGGCAGGGGGCTGAGCTCCCGAGGTCCCTTCCAGCCCTAATGTCTATGAAATAAGATTTGCTCCTGGAAAAAAATAATACTGACATTTATATAACCCCTTTAATTCAAAATCCTGATGGTCAGCTAGGTCCTATATATTGCCAGGCCTATAAGGGTTGGAAGAACTGAAGTTAGCTCTCCCACAGCACCACTGTTGTTCGATTGGTCCTAAGGAATGCAGGCTGCAGCAATTACCTGATTCCACAGGTTTCTGATTCCACTGGCTTCAATTGGTAGTGTAAGGTGATATGAAACATGCAGAAACTATAGTGCAAGCCAGCCCCATGTACACAAAAAGGATTATTGCTCTTTGAAAGAATAGTGTCCTAGGAATGGGCAGTGTGCATGTGCTGTAACTCAGTAAATCCAATGAACAGTGCATTCCCAGAGTAATCTGGATATATACCACCTACATATATGAGGTGGTATATATGTTACTCTGGAGTTGCACTGTTCATTGGACTCCACTGAGTTACAGCATGTCCACACTGTCATTATGTATCTATATATATGTTTGTGTATGGTACGTACACACACACCCCATCTCAACTGATAAGGTTTGCTGGCAGTAGTAGCCAGATTTCACTCTTTAGGCCTGTGCCCACCTGGTCACAAGGATATTCTCGCGAGCTGCCTTAGCATGTGTCCAGGTGTCGGCTGCTGCGTGGATTCCAGCGACCTCTGAATGAGCCCACGGTCACACTAGGGAAAGCCCAGAGACTTGACTGCCATGACTTTGATGATAGCTTCAGTGGTGGGCTCCCCTTCAGGGGGCTTGCTCAGATTGGCTGCAGCCCCCAGCGGGTATCTGTGGGGCTCTGCCTCCCCTACACCCCATCCATGCACCAGCCTATAGGACAGCCCTCAATGTTCATGTGGCTTCCCTCCAATGTCACCTCTGTCTTCCCCCTCACAGAATAGTATATGATGCTTTGTCTCAATCCCTGTGTTCCCAGGATATCCGGGACTGCCCCAGGCTTCCCTATGGGGCTCTGGCTAGGCCTGGTTATTGGCCACAATCCTCTGGCTACTCCTATCTTAGGAGTGCCACTTATGCCCCTTCCCTTACCTCACGGCCTTTTGGGGCTGATCCCCATCAAAGGGGGGTGGTACAATCGATCAAAAGAAAAGCAGGGAAAAAGGAAAGAAAAGGACTTTGCCCATAATCTGGGGTAGGGTCGTAGTCTGTTCCCCATCCCACTCATGGCCTCTGTACTTTATGGTTTTCATCTTCTGTTGATGACATGTGGGGTCCTCCCCTCCACTGGGGACCCCCTCTGGTGCTCTGGTCCCAACTCCCATGCTACACGCCAGCATTGAGAATGTTTGGTATGGGAAGCACCCATGGCATGCGCCTGCTGCAGTGCCTCCCCGGCATCTCCCTCGGTGCCAGCTTTTATCCTGGCTAGGCAGCATTCAGGGATGATGTCACCCCCACCCCATGCTGACCCAAGCTGGAAGTAGAAACCAAGCAGCTGTTTGGTGCCCACCTGGTGTGGCCACCTCTTTTCCTCCTGTAAGAAGTAAGTTTGCACTAATTTCAGGGCTTTTCAGGTACCGGTGAGCTGTCTTGTTCTCTGTCCCACTAGGGGGGTGGGGGTCTCCCATCTCCTGGTGACTGTCCTCCCGGGACATAACCCCCGCTTCAAGATGCTTGGGGTGTCTTAATCCTCAGTTCTGTTTCCTACCTCATATTCCCTTTGTCTTTAAGATCTGATGTCTCATGCCACTGGGCCCGTTCTCATCCCAGCACCTGGAGAAAAAATCCGCTATGACGTTATGTTTTCCTGGCTGGTGTGATATATAAAATTTGAATGGTTGCAGGCCCATGGCCCACCTAGTAATATGGGAATTATCCATCTTGGCTGTACTCAACCATTCTAGGGGTGTGTGCTCTGTTGAGTTCAAATTCCCTCCCCATTAAGTAGTACTGGAAATGCTTGACTGCCCATTGAATTGCCAGACACTCCCTTTCTATATTAGTGTACCATGTTTCTGCCAGTAACAATTTCCAGCTTGCATAGGCAACGGGTCTTTCTAGTGTGCCGTTCTCTTGAGTCAGGACTGCTCCAATGGCAAATTCTGTTGTGTCCATCAGTAAGATAAAAGTTTTAGGAAAGTCACATGTATGTAGTACTACGTCCTCGCATAAGTCTTTCTTTAGATGCTTAAAGTTATGTGTCATCTCAGGGGTCCATTTTATGGCTTCCATTCATCACCCTTTCAAGGCTTTTGTGAGAGGTGCCATTAACTCAGAGAAGTAGGGAACAAACCATCAGTAATAACTAGCCAACCCCAAGAATGACCAGAGTTGTTTGCTGTTCTAAGGTGTTAGAAATTTATGGATTATATCTACTTTGCCAGCCAGTGGTCTGATGGTTCCCTGCCTAACCAGAAGGCCCAGGTACTTGGTCTGTCTTTGGGCCAGCGCGCACTTCCATGGGCTTGCCATCATCCCCACCCTTCGTAGTTTGCCAATATGGCCTGGAGGGCCCTCTTGTGTTGCACCCAAGTCTGAGTAATTATGATGATATCGTCTATGTAGGCTGCCACATATTCTGCATGAAGAGCCAGGATCTGATCCATCAACCACTGGAATGTAGCCACTGCCCCATGGAGTCCAAACAGCATGCATATAAACTCATAAAGGCCCAGGGTGTTCCAAATGCTGTCTTAGCCCGGTCCCTCTTAGTTACCAAGATCTTCTAATACCCTTTTGCTAGGTCCAGCATCATAATATACTGGCCTTTCCCTATGCACTCCACTAATCCAGCCACGTGGGACATGGGGAATGCATCAAAGACCACCAGTGCATTCAGGTGGCGGTAATGGATGCACAGTCTCAGGGACCCATCTGGCTTGGGGGCTGGGACTAATGGGCTCTGCCATGGGCTCTTGGATGGATGAATTACACCCTGTTCAAACATCTTTTGGATCTCCTTGTGAATTTCCCCAAGAAGGTGATGAGGTATTGGGCGCCATTTCTCCTGTACTATCACTCCAGGAGGCATTACTATCATGTGGCAGGCATCTCATACCCACCCTGGCTCTTCATGGAAAACTTCCTTGAATTATCACACCATTGTCCGCATTTCGTATCTTTGGAGCACCAATAGTTCTTCTTGTACCCAAACGAAGTCTTCCGCCTTTGATTTTGGCTACTCCTGTGTCATATCCTGAGGGCCGAGGTCCTCTGGGTCATCTTCTGTGAACGTGGCCCGCTACTCAGGATTGTGCCATTCCCTTAGGAGGTGCATATGGTAGATCTGTTTTTCCCATAGGTGGCCTGGTTTGTAAACCTCATAGTAAACCACGTCCACCTGATGAAATATTTCAAAGAGGTCTTACCACTGTGTCAGCAGTTTGTTCGTGGATGTGGGTAGGACCACAAGGACTCTTTGGCTGGGCTTGAATTCCCTCTCTGGTACAGATGTCATATTTTGCCTTTTGCCAGCACTGCACTTCATGCATGTTATCCCTGGCGATGTCCTGGGTTACCTGGATCCTTTGCTGAAATTCTTGTTGATAGGTGGTTGGGTTCTGTGCACTTTAAGTATCCTGCTCCCAATCCTCCTGCAGTGTTTGCAGCAGACTCCTAGGGCAGTGGCCCAGTATAAGGTCAAATGATGAATGCTTCATTGCTTCTTGTGGGGTGTCCTGAATTACAAATAATACCAACAGGAGCAGGAAATCCCATTTCCATGGATTGCCCTGTATACACCATTGGAGCATTCATTTTATAGTACCATTAAGATGCTTGACCAGGCCGTTGGTCTGGGGATGGTATACAGAGGTCCAGAGTTGCCTAATTTGGAGGATGCAGTACACGACTCATAATACCCCCAACATAAAGTTCCGTCCTTAGTTGGTGAAGATGTCTTACAGTATCCTCATCCTTGCAATCCATTTGATAAGCTCCACCACTACCTGGGGCACTGTCACTGCCTGGTGTGGTATCGGCTCGGGGTGGTGCGTGCTGTAACTGATGAACACCAGTATGTACTGGTGTCCCACACTGCTATGAGGGCCTGACTACATCCATTGCTATCCTGGAGAATGGTGTATCTATGACGAGTAGGGGTTGGAGTGGAGCCTGTGCTGGGTGGTCCTCTCTTGCCTTCTGACATTCAGGGCATGCTGCACACTGGCGGGCAACCTGCTCCCCTAACCCTGGCCAGAAGAACCACCTGGTCACCCTGGCAATAGTCTTATCATGCCCATAGGTGTCCCTCCATAGGGTTCTCATGGGCGAGCCTCCATATTCCTTGGCGGAACTGGGTAAGAACTACTAGTTGCATTCCCTCCTGGTCTGCTGTACTCCCTTTCTGAATCCAATACAGAAGATGGTTTCTTACCTCAAAATAAGATTTCCCAACCAGTGTCCCTCTCTGGCTATCCCTGGTATTGAGGGCTTGCATCCTAAGTGCCTGGATATCCTGGTCTTCCTCCCATGCTTCTCTGAACTGTGGATTACTGGCCACATCATGCAGGTCAACTTCATCGGCATTGCCTGTCAATCCTTTGTCCCCATCAAGTTCTTCAATCCATCCCTCATGGTCCTTGATTCTTTTATGTTCTGTTTCAGTGTCCTGGATCCATGCTAGGGTGTTATAAATAGGTGTCCAATCTCATCTGAGCAACATGTTGCACGTTAGTCAGGGCACCATGACCACTAATAGCTCCCCCTGGTATTCCATTACCCGGACCCAGATGCATTGACACATGATTTGCTCAGCTTCTCCATGCAGACATGCTACCCTTACAGGGCTTGCCTTGCAGTTCCTCCAGAGTGTGATGATGTCAGCCCATACTAACAATTGCACATAGCTGGAGTCCAACGTGGCTTGGACAGGGTGATTTTCTACCCATGCATCTGTGTAGCAAGGCACTAAAGTGCCTGGTACTTGAAGAGCAGGAATGGCCACCAGGTGCCGGTTGCCAGGGCAACCAGGAGGAGCTAGGGGCCCACACCTGTTGAGTCAGCTGACCGAAAGGGGCAGGGCTGACTTCTATAAAGCTCAGGCTGAAGGCTGAGAGGGGAGTCTCATCTGGCAGCCAAGGAGAAGCAGTGGTGCCTGATTAAAAAAAGGAGTAAGGCCTGAACATGAGCAGTCGGTTATGCTAGTGAGGGATGGAGCACCCGCAGAAGGCGACTCAAAGGAGGTTAGCTGAGTGTTTTAGCTTTATGTTATAGCCCAGGGACTTGTGTTATTGTTTTGTTGTTATTGTAAGACCGGAGGACCGAGTGAGGCTATTAGGGGATGGAGGAGACCTCACAGGGTCTCCACGGTAGCATGGGGACCCCAGCGCCAGAACGGGCGCAGCATTCGGGGGTACTGACCCCAGCCCTGAAAAGGAGAGTGGAGTATCAGGAGCCAGGTAAGGCTGAGACCACCTGAGCCCTGAAGTGGGGTTTGGGACCCCGAGGAGATTTGGGGCCAGGCACGGCTATGGCCACCTGAGCCCCAAGGCGGTGGTAGCCCCAGAGAGTGGGCCATGTGAGAAGCCCCAGAGAGTGGGCCATATGAGAAGCCCCAAAAAGGTTGTAGCATGAGAAGCCCCCAAAAAAGGGCTAGGTGGCACAGTGGCGAGACAAGCCCAAGTGCCAGTGAGATGCAGGTTGCGAGACAAAGCCCAAGCGCAGGTGAGACGCAGGTTGCAAGACAATCCTGAGCACCAGTGAGATGTCGGTTGCAAGGCAAGCCAGAAGTGCCAGTGAGACGCAGGTTGTGAGGAAAGCCAGCGTGCCGGTGGGGCTCAGGAGAGTGAAACAGACCCAAACAACATCTGGTACATCTGCAAGGCTTGGGGCATGGTACAGGGGTGGTTGGAGCCACACATAGCCCATAAGGCTGGAGTTCCCGGAACCCCATTATAGAACCAAGACGCAGGGTAGCAGCAGAACTGTAGCCAAGGGAACGAAGGGCAGCCTCCCTACAATAAATACCTAACATCAAAGACATGGTGGGCGAGATTCTGAGGGTGCTCAGAGAACATTTGGCACAGTATGGAGACCCTAGGGTTCCATCCTACTACAATCTACAACCAGCCATTCCCAGGTGCTGTTATCTGCTCCTGAGATAACTACAATCCATCGGCTCACTTGCATCTGTCTCTTTCCATGTTTCAGTTTGTCCCCTTGAGGAATCGTCTGGGTGCCATCGCATGCCGAGACCACCTAGGCATTCTCGGGAGATGTGACCTGTCCTGCCACATCGGAAACAAACCGTGTCCTTCAGGTTGCCCCTGTTAAAGGGTCGCCTTCATTCTACCTCTCTAGAGGGTGGAACTACCTGGGTAGTGGTTCACTTTGCCCAGCTGTACACTGCCTCCAATGCAATAAAGGGTTTGGCCAGCTTCAGAGCCTCTTCGCAGCTGCGAGGAGAGTGGTGATGGACCCAGCCCTGAGTTCATTCTTCCAGATCATTCTGGAACTGCTCCAGCAGTATTTGGTCCACCAAGGTGTCCCAGTCATACACTGCAGGGCTCAGCCACTTATTCAAGAGATCCTGCAAAAGCTGGAACAGAATCCTAGGTCATCTCTCATCTGGTCCTTTCTTAGCCCAGAACAGCTTCTGATAATGGTCTGGATTAATCTCAAGCTGATATAGGATGGCTGCCTTGACTTGATGATAGCCCTGGGGTCCATCCCAAGAAAGGGCCCGGTAGGCTGCTTGGGCTTTGCCAACAACTAGCACACCAATTGGCTAGCCCAGTACCTTTTGTCCAGTCATGTCATAATTGTATGGCACTCAAAGTATGCCTACAAGTTATCCTCCTAAATCATCTTTGGTATTTTAAATGTGACCAGACTATGGCATAGCCAGTCCTGCTAGTGGTCCCATCTTTTGCTGCTGTGCATCCAAAATCTGGGTGAGGGCTTGCAGTTTTTGGCTGAGTATGTCTGGAGGGGGTACTGCTGCTGGCTGCACTGTGTGGTATTCTATATCTACCAGGTCTTCTTGGTGTTTCCCAGCCAATGCGTCACTTTGCGCCTGCCTGGTCTCAAGGATATACTCATGAGCCACCTTAGCACGTGTGCCAGGTGTTGGCCACTGTGTGGATTCCAGTGACCTCTGAATAAGCACACAGCCACCCCGGGGAAAGCCCAGTGACTTTCCTGCCATGACTTTGATGATATCTTCAGAGGTAGGCTCCCCTTCAGTGGGCTCGCTTAGATTGGCTGCAATCCTCAGTGGGTATCCATGGGGCTCCGCCTTCCTTACACCCCATCCATGAGCCAGCCTATAAAACAGCCCTTGGTGTTCATGCAGCTCACCCTCCAATTTTGCCTCTGTCTGTCCCTCTCATAGAGTGGTATACGATGCTTCATCTCTATCCCTGTGTTCCCGGGATGTCCTGGACTTCCCCAGGCTCCTCTATGGGGTTCTGGCTAGGCCAGGTTATTGGCCATGATCCTCCGGCTACTCCTATCTTTGGAGTGTCGCTTCTGCCCTGCCTTACCTCAGGGCCTCTTGGGGCTGATCTCCATCAAGCTGGGGGGCGGGGGAGGGGTGTTACAATCAATGAAAAGAAAAGGGGGAAAAAGAAAAGAAAGGGACTTTGCCTGTAATCTAGGGTAGGGTTATGGTCTGTTCCCCTTCCTACTCATGGCTTCTGTGCTTTATGATTTTCATCATCCCTCAATGACATCCTGGGTCCCCCCGCCTCCGCTGGGGAAACCCTATGGTGCTCTGGTCCTGACTACCATGCTGCACACTGATGTTGAGAATGCTTGGCATGGGAAGCACCTGTGGTGTGCACCTCCTGCATTGCCTCCCCAGCATCTCCCTCGGTGCCTGCTTTTATCCTGGCTGGGCAGCGTCCAGGGATGACGACACTCGCCCATGCCAGCCCAAGCTGGAAGCAGGCATGGCTCACAAACCACATGGCTGTTTCGTGCCAGTGCAGTGCATCCACCTCTTCTCCTCCTGTAAGAGATAAGTTTGCCTTAGTTTCGGGGTTTTTCAGATACCGGTGGGCTGTCCCATTCTCTGTTCCCCTGCAGGGAAGTGGGGGCATCTCCCAGTGACTGTCCTCCTGGAACAGGGCCTTTTCACATCAGTGAAGGAAGATAAACCCTAGGGGGAGAAGAAGCTGCTTATAAGCCATGAAAATAAGGTTCTAATCATCTGTGTATCTAGCTAAGGTACCTGTGCCCCCCACATTACCATAGCCCTTCAGCATGTTCATATATATGTTAGCCTCATCTTACAGATGGAAAATTGAGGCATGCAGTAGTCAAGCAACTTCTAAAAATTACATAGACTAAATATTCAGAGCTGCCTGCCTTGAAAAAATGGAGGTATTACAAACAAGTGGAAACTTGAAAATGTAGGCTTAAGTGGCTTTGTCAAGGAACCATAGAGAATCCTTGGCACAATCAGGAAGAAAAGTCAGCTCTCCTGACCCTCATAGCTCTAACTCAAAGATTGTTTATTGCAGCAATTACTGAAAGAGCTGGAGAGTGGAAATATGAATTGTCAAAATAAAACAATACAAAAGAAAAACTGTAATAAAGCAATAAAATGGCAACAGGGAAATCAAGGAATCAGCAGGTCGTTAATTACACTATTTGTGTATCACAGATGTGTAGTGTGTTTAATTGCATTTCTCTAGATTGCAATATAATTTCAGTTTCTTATATTAAAAGAGAAGGTTCTCTATTATTGATACCAGAACTGGCATCCTAGCCAAAGCCAGCCTGACTAGAGGTGTTGGAAGATTAGATATTCAGGCGCTGGAAGATTAGCTATTCACCTACCTCCAGGGACATTATCTTATTGAACTTGGTGATGGATCCCACAGGTCATTGTAGTTTCATAGTAGCTAGGGTCAGGAGGGATCTAGCCTGACCCCCTGCCACAGGCAGGAATGAATGCTGGGTTCACAAGACCCCAGACAGGCGATCATCTAACCTCCGTTTGAATTTACCCAAGGTAGGGGCGGGGACCACTTCCCTAGGAAGTTGGTTCCAGATTCTGGCCACCCTAACTGTAAAATATTGCCTCCTGATCTCTAAACTAAACTTATTCTCCAGCAGCTTATTACCATTTTTCCTTGTCAACCCAGGTGGTGCTGGGGAGAAAAGGGCTCTCTGCCTATTTGCTGTTGATCTCCCCTGATGAGTTCGTAGGCAGCCACCTGGTCTCCCTTCAGCCTTCTCTTGTCGAGGCTGAACTTTGTAGTTTTGCAACAGCAAAAAAAAAGGGTGTCATTGTGCCAAAGTTGACATTGTGCCAAAGGGTGTCAAAGTTTATTTCAAGGCTGAGTCAGGCAAATTAGGGCCCTTCAAAAATGTATTCAATTGAACATCCACCATAGTAAAAGGCAAAATAATCAAAATGCAATTCTCTAATACTCTTCCTAACACTGGGTGGTTACTGGACAATGGAAAGGATCGTGGAACATTAGTTACACCAAACCATGTGTAGAACATGGGCGGGCAAAATATGGCCCTTGGGGTGAATCTGTCATGCCAGGTGATTCCATCCAGCCCACAGGCCCTCTCCAAAAGAAAATTATCACCGGCCTTGGACCTTGACTGCCTTTCTGAAAGCCAGCACCAGCACCAGCACCAACACCAGCACCACCACACTTGCCCACTGCAGCAGCAGCTCCATCTCTGGTTGCTAAGCAATCAATCCCACCCCCCAGACTGGCCTGACCCACCCCACCTTCAGCCCCAAGGTAGAGGTTGCCGGAGACAAGAAGCTTTGGCCTGGCAGAGGTTTTAGCTGGCAACCCTGTGATTATTTCCCAGCCCTTCCTCCCTGTAAGAGTGGAAATTTAGGTAAGGGCCCCACTGGGCCAGGGACCAGGAACTGCCATTGTGGGAAAAGGGGATGGGAGCCATGCATTATGGGTCTGGGGTGTGCTGGCCCAAACACTGCTGCCATGTGCAGCTGGCAACTCAGGTGGTAATACTATGGGCTAGGTGGGCCTGGCCTTACACTCTGCTTCCACATGGGGCTGGGGACTCAGTGGAATGCAGAAGCTGTATACTTTGGAGCTAGAGCAGAGCTGGCCCCACATGTTGCCACCGTGTGGGGCTGGGGGCTTGGGCAGGAAAGTGAGACCTGCATGCTTTGGGGCTAGGTGGGGATGGTCTGCATGCTGCCAACACGTACGGCTGGGGTCAAAAATATTTTTTGAAATATAATTAAAATATATTATAGTAGAAGTTTGATTTTTAGTATATGATTTGGGGTTGTTTTGGTTTTTTTCCAGTTTCACGATGGCAGCTTCTCCCCCTTCCCAAAAGGAGTACTTCTAGAATAAGGGGAGGGACTTTTGGTGGCAAAGGTCAGGAGCTGGAGTGGGACTCGTGGTTCCAAAATAGTGACTGGGGGAAGGGCACCTGTCAACGGGTGGTGCTACCCTTGCAGTCCTTGACAGCACACCAAAACTCATTCAGTGGCCCTCCAGCCAAAATAATTGCCCATCTCTGTGTTAGAAAATGAGATTTACTGCTAAACAGGGGAAAAGATGAACCTATATTATAACCCAAATCAGAATTATGGCTAGGGACCGATGATCATTTTAAAAGGGATAGGGACTTACTATCTGTGAGTATATGTCATAGCATGTGAGGCTGCAGTGAAGAGATGGGATCCAGTTGACAAAAATGGGGAAGAACATTTTGGGCATCGTGTTTGGCCAACCTGGTAAGGAGGGCTTTAAACTAGGTTCCATGGGGGACCAAAAGTCTCCAGCAACAGAGCAGGAAGTCCAGAGGGGAAAGGACTCAAAGAAGTAACTCAACTCTGGGAAAGGGCTAGAGAGCTGCAACAAGTGGCACAAAAGGGAAGTGAGGATGTCAAATGCAGAATACATCTAAGGGGGAGTAACAAAAGAGACAGTTAAAGAGCTTTTGTTAGGAGAATGAGTTCAAGTCCACAGGACCAGATAAGCTTCGTCTCAGGGTCCTGAAGGAACTTGCAGAGATCTTGGAGCATTTGGCAATGATCTTCATGAAGTTGTGGGAGACAAGCCAGGTACCAGAGGACTGGAAAAGGCCCAACATACTGCCCCTCTTTAAAAAAGGCAAGAAGGAGGACCCAGGGAACTACAGACTGGTTAGCCTCACCTCAGTGATTAGGAAGTTACTAGAGCATATCCTAATGCAGGCCATCTGCAAGCATTTGAAAGAAGAAGGGATGATTGCAAGTAGCCACCACGGATTTTGAAAAACAGGTTGTGTCAAACAAATCTGATCTCCTTATTTGACAAAGTAATTACTTGGGTGGATGAAAGGAATGCTGTGGATATCGTGTATTTGGACTTCAGAAAAGCTTTTGACAAGGTCCCACATGACCTTCTTATAAACAAATTGGATAAATGTGGGCTGGATGAAACTACTACAAGATTGATAAATAACCAGCTCATTGCCTCAAGCAAAAGCTACTTATTAACTAGTCCATATCAGAATGGCAGGAGGTTTTGAGTGGAGTCCCAGAGGGGCCTGTCCTCAAGATAGTGCTGGTCAATCTATTTATTAACAATTTGGATGCTGCCATAGGAAGCTTCTTGAGCAATTTGCTGATGATTTGAAAGTAGGAAGGATTGTGAAAATGTTGGAGGATGTAAGCACAATTGAGGAGGATCTCAACAGGCTGAAAAGCTGGGCTACAGCTGACAGGATGAAGTTCAATGCAGACATATGCAAGCTGATACACCTTCAGAGGAATAATAAAAAACCCAAATAAAAAGGGGGTGGAGGTTATCTGGCTGGATGGCAGCTCTGTGGAAAAGGACTTGGGAGTCTGGGTAGATCCTAGACTCAATATGAGTCTGCAGTGTGATGCAGCTGCACAAAAGGCAAATGTGGTTTTGGGCAGCATCAATAAAAACATTAGGTGCAAGATATGGGAGGTGATAGTGCCTCTGTGCTTGCACTGGTTAGGTCTTATCTGCAGTACTGTGTGTAATTTTGGGCTCCACATTTTTAAAAAAATATGAGAAAGAGAGCATCAAAAGGTTGGCAATAAAGGTATTTAAGGTCTTGGAAGGCAGGTCATATGAGGAGAAGCTGAAGGAGCCAGGCATGCAGAAAAGGTGCTTAAGAGGGGACATGATAGGAGTCTTCAAATACTTCAAGGACTGTCATAAAAAGAGAGAAAACACCTTTTTTTTCTTGCTGCAGAGAGAAGGACACAACCAATGGCTTGAAGTTGCAACAAAGTACTTTTTTTTGGATACCTGGAGAAAACTTCTTCACTGTTAGAACAGTGAGGCAGTGAAATGGACTGCCCAGGGAAGCATGTTCAAGAAGAGGTTGGACAGCCAGTGGTCAGGGATGATCTAGGCATAGCTATGCCTGTCTTCTACTAGAGGCATTTTCCCTGTGCTTCGGGTTTTGCCGGTTGCTCCTGCCTCCACCCCCACATTTTTCTGCTGTGTGTGTCAGGGTATTTTTAAGCCTCTCCAGAGTCATTGGGTATTGGCCACAGCTAAGGGCTGGGGACTTCAATTGGCGTGTGCCAATTCTCCTGCTAGGAACAAAGCTAGAGGTTCCTGGATGGAGGGTCTTGCGCCTTTGCTCAGGGTCAGACTGATCACTATATTTGGGGTCAGGAAGGAATTTTTTACCATGGTCAGATTGGCACAGGCTGTAAGGGTTTTTGCCTTCCTCTGGAGGGAGGAGGGAATGAGGGGAAACATCCTGCTTGGCTGTAGAAGCCAGGCACAGGACACAACAGGCTGTGTCCCAAGGACTGCTGCTGGGTTGCAGGATACTTCCCATCTCCCATCTCCCTCACCCAGACCCAGAGTCTGGATGGAACCCAGGCATCCTGGCTCCTATCCATGCCTCTGCTTACCACCCTTCTAGCAGCAAGTCAAAGATGGCCAGGGCAGAGATGGTAGTAAGTGGTACCAAGCGACTGCTAAATTTTATGTTGTACAACATTCCACAGATTTAGTATGGTCTAACGGTAACATGTAAGAACACCCTCAGAGTCATGACTGCACAAAGCAACTCACATTACAGAGAGGAAAGCATAAAGAGTAAATTGCAAACTGACAAGTGGAAGATCACCACATCTGAAACACTGCTGGGATGGCAACAGTTACACTTGGCTCAGAGGCCAAAGAGGAAGGAAGGGGTAGGAAGAAATAAGGTCAAATTTGTCAAATTTATTCCATAGTTCTGGGCACATCTTGGGGTTAAACAAGCTTATAGCACAAGGGAGTGCAATTGAGGACTTCCCTAAATAATGCCCCAAGCTATACTCAAACCATAGAGATGTTCCTTCAGCCAGGCCCCTTTTTTGTCTCAGCCATGTTCTCTATATGTGGACCAGGAGACATGTGGCACAGAGCTGCTCTCTTCCATCCAGGAGTTCTCTACTCTCAAGGGAATTTATTATTTGTAATGCTGTAGCATCTACAAGTTCCAGCTGTGGCAAGGACCCAGCTACCGTAGAAACATAAAACAGGAAGAGTTCACAATTTATGCACAAAACAAGGGATGACATGGATACAGACACAGTCGCACAAGGAAATGACATGTTATTGGTCAGCCTGACAGACACTAGTCTCAGCAGCTCAACAGCCTAACTCTTGACAATTTTTTTTGCTAGACACAAAGGAGTTTTAAGGAGGTGTTGGAGGGAGGCTAATGAGTAGCTCTGTAGATTTTTATGGCAGCATGGGTGTTTGAAAATCTAATAAAGTGAGAGAGAAAGGCACTGCTCTGTCAGAAGCAGAAATCAATATCTTGTTGGGGAATGAGATGATTACAACAGGGAGGAT
Organism: Crocodylus siamensis; assembly: GCF_052110815.1. Taxonomy (NCBI): domain Eukaryota; kingdom Metazoa; phylum Chordata; order Crocodylia; family Crocodylidae; genus Crocodylus; species Crocodylus siamensis. Next base: position 30,269,303 of record NC_143404.1, on the reverse strand, counting down.
ACGCTATGATGGTCCTTAAATTCCCTATTGGACAGCTCCACTAGTATTATTGGTGAAATTTCACGAACAGTATGGCACAGTAGAGAATTGCATACAATACTCCTAACACAGCCAAGGCTCTACAAAGATTAGCTAATAGCACCTCTGAGAAACTAAGGCGTTATTTCTGGCTGGAGTGTTTACATGAATCAGGTTCTGTGGATAACCTGAATATAGATACTGTATATTTTCTTACTTGATTGACGGCTTAAGGATGCCAGCTAGAGATGAAAGAACAAAGTTCTATTGTAAAAAAAAAAGACATTTCCCCATAATGGCTTTGATACAACAACTTTCAAGAAAAAAAACAATACATCTTTCAACTTCTTTTCAACAGGTCTAATAAAGGATAAGAATGCATGAACACAGCATTCTTGAATTACTATTTTACACACAATCATGCTTCATTTAATTTTTCCCGTGTAACATTTGAAAGCCCAATATAAAATGTTAATTGTCATTTCAAGGTGACATAAAAACAAGTGCACTGTAGGAAGCATTTCCTTCTTTATCTGCCTTTAGGGGTCACAGTGTAGCTGGGGGAAGTGGGGGAAGGGTCCTGCTTTTACACAAGACCTAGAGAATATAGACTAAATTTGACCTTGGCACCAATAGACTGAACTAACTAGACTGTCATCTTGAATGGCTTCCTTTTCTATAATCCCCTCCCAGATGGAAGAATATCTCCCACTTTAGGTTGGCTCTTGGGCCATGCACCATTCGGGAAAGCCTTGTTAGTGTAACTTCACTATAACCATGCTACCAAGGATCAGCAGTGGGGAATGCATGCCAGTCGCATGGAATCAAGTCTTGCTTTATTTAGGAAGGCAGGGTGAAGTCGTATCTTTTTCCACCATGAGAGGGCAAATCCCAACTTCATATACATGGAGAATGATTTGGGGACAGGTCCACTGGGGGTTTCTTCAAAAGGTTTTTACCCCTCAATCCCCTTCCAGCAGGATTTTCCAAGGAGCGTATAATCTGGATCTTAATTATATGTCTGTATGACTCTTGCACTCCCAATAAGAGGGCAACAGAGGGTCTTCTGCTGCATTGGGAACTTTTATTAAAAACTACCACAGAGTCCTAAAAAAATAGCTAGAGCTGAACTCCATGGAGCTTAAGGACAAGCTCAATACCTTAGTACTGAGTAATTTTTCAGTTCAGGCCCATCCCTATTAAGAAAGAAAATCTTATAACTGAAAATGTTACTAAGTCCAATATTTTTCAGCAAAGTGCTCATGTGCATGTCTGATTATTTTACCCACGCTGTTCACATGCTGAACATCTAGCATATACATTAGCATTTACTGAATAGGGGCTTGTATGGCCCCTACATGTGGCAATTGTACTTTTCTTTGGCTGCACATTATCTAACAGATCTATGGTGCTCTCCTCAATATAACTGTTTCAAAATAAGCCCTTTTTGGCAGAAAGTCAGATTCTGATAACTTGTTTAGAATTGACTCTACAAAGGATTGGAACTTGTCCCCACCAGCTATGTCACAATCATTGGGAATCAGGGACTAATTAGCCACAATATAAAACTTACAGTTTGATTTTGAAAAAGGAATGAGCACGTGCAGTTTTCATTGACTCAGTCAGTGCTCTATCACAGTGGAGGTGGGTTCTGAGTAGCGCTAACCATCAGTCCCCTTGTGTTAAAATGAAGAACTGACAACTTTACAGAAATCTAGTCTCAGCAACAGGATATCAACTGTGGCTAAACATTTCAAGAAAATTCTATTACTAATAATTAGAGGTGCACCAATACATTGGTCTGATACTGGATCAGCACTGATATAAAGAAAATTGATTTTATTGGAAATCAGCCTAATGGGCTGATAATTTGGCTGATAAATGCCTGTGTGTGTACACAGCCACAGTGCAGCATGCAGGCAGCAAGGAGCAGCAGCTTTGAGAGCTACATGCACCTGGTAAGTGTATTGTGGACAGAGAGGGGGGAGGAAAGGGGCGTAGAGGGGCAGATCAATGCACCACATGGTGAGGGAGGGAGTGGGGCAGGGGCTGGGGCAGGGGCTGCCCAGCCAGAGTGGAGCAGCGAAGGGTGTGAGACGGTTCATCTGGGGGGAATGAGGGGAGCGGCTCCAACTGCTGCACGCACCCTGGGAGGGTATGGGGGGTGTGCCCCTGGATCTGCACTGGGGGGGTGGGCTGGAGCTGTGGGCAGGGGCTGGGGCCCACACTGGGCTCTTGTGGGGGAGGGGCAGGGCTGGGTCATGCATTTTGGGCAGGCAGCAGTGGTGCTGGTGATGCACAAATGCAGTTCGTTTCCTTGGAGGCGCGCAGAGATCACAGACACACAAACATCAGCCGGCACAAAAGGATGTATTTGTTTGCAAACAAGGTCAGAGTGGGGCATTGATGCCCAAATCAGCTTCTGACAGACTAATTGTGTTTGCAAGTGGAATTTATCTTCTCTCTCCTGAGCACGTGTGCAGACACCAGAACTCTTACAGCTACTTCCGTTTCATACAAGCATACATGTAGTTACATCATTACATACATCGCATGTATAGTATAATTAGCTACTTAAGTATGCGGGGCGGAGAGGTGAATATGCAACAGTTCATTAAGCATACTCAAAACCACAACAGTTCACTAACAGTTCATACCCCAAGGCCACAGGCAGTTGAATTCCAGCTTCTGTAATCAGCATGAGAAAGGCTAAGGCGGGTGAGGGGGAGAAAGGAGCCTTGGGCAGTATTTCTTTCTTATCAGGTGCAAGATGCAAACTGTGCATTTCTAACAATATTCCATTTCTAACACTGGGAAAGGAAGTGGGGGTGCTATTGTGAAATTTGGGGTGGCTACAGCCCCCCCATAGGCCCCTCCTAGCATTGCCACTGCCCACCCCAAGTGCAGCCCAGCCCAGCCCCTTCCTGCTGGGAAGAGCCTGGCATGGCCTCCGCCCCAGCCCGCAGCAGGTCTGGGGGTGCATGCCCCGCCACATGCCCTCCTGGAGTGCCTCCTCACACCCTCCAGACAAGCCGCAGCTCTGTCCTGGGCCCCACCCCACCCCACCCCACCCCACCCCTGCTGGACAGTACCTGCCCCAGTCCCTGCCCCACTCCCTCCCTCACTTCACGGGGCATTGATCTGCCCCCCCATCTCCCTTCCCTCTCCTTCCACCTCAAAAGATTTACCACCTGGACACAGCTGTATCAGAAATTGGATCAGTATTGGCTGATATGCCTCCTTACAAATCAAGTATCAGTATCTGCCCCCAAATTTTCCATCAGTGCACCCCTACTACTAATATCTGTATCTAGATAGATAGATATTTTTTCACCCAAAGGGTTGCCAAGGGTGATCAGCTTCCTTTCCTCCCCTTTTACTTTAGTTGATTAAGGCACAGAGAAGTGAATAACTTCTTAATCCTGATAATACTTTTCCTATTATTCTCTAACACTGCTGCAAGCAGCCCAGGCGAGTAACTAGATAATGAATGTGCTGCATATTCCTTCACAAATTTCCAGTCAGCATTATCAGTCAGATTTACTGGAACATTGTGAAGAGACTTCTTTGTCACTATAAAACTTTTTTTTTATGGAACAGAAAGTATCTTTGCTCTCTGACAGTGTCTCTCAGCTAAGAGGAGTGCACAGATAACTATCTGTTTTGTATTTTCTCTAAACTGTGTGCAGTGAGTGGATGTTCTTTTTATTTGATATCCCACCTGTCATGTGCAACCATAGCAGTTTGCACAGAAATCTAGAAAGATAAAGAGCATACACAAGTAGCACTTCCTGGAAAATGATTTATATTAACAGATAAAATGGAAATTTAGACTAGAGATAAGAAATCTGGGAGTAGGATGCAACGCATTTAACTCTAAAACACAAACAGACATACAATGCAAAAAAAAAAAAATTCTATAGAACCTGTCTGATGTCTTGATCCTGGAAGCCATTCCAAACAAGTGATTATGGTTGTGGACAACTCCATTAACTTACAGGGGCTGAACTTGGATGAAGGGAATAGCCCATATAGAGCAGAATGGAAGATCAGCATTTAGACTGCTCTTTCTGAGCTTGGCTTAGAGAATTCAAGTACTTTCCATGCAAGCTTCCCACATACGGTTTGGCCAAAGCTCAAACCTTCTGATATGCCAGTTCTAGGTTTCCCCTGAGTAAAGCCTATCATTCCTGCTGAACTATATCAGTAACTGTATAGTTCAGAGACTAATTCTGACTTGCAAATGGATTTTAAATATACTCAAGCTGCAAGAGGAAAGGTGAGTATTCTGCACCCTGGAAAACTTACACAGGTCTGCCCTCAGCCAGAAACCCCCCCTACGTAAATACTAATTAAAAAACAGCCTTGGTGTTACAGTTCTTACTTGCATGAATCTTTGAAATTCTCTAGTGGCATGTTTCAGCTTCCATTATATCCATACCAATCACATGTTTGTCAGTGGAAGATCAAAAGCAGGAAGACAAGATAAGCAGTGCACAAGCTCTGCAGAAATATTCAGGAGGGGACAAAATATATTCAGTAGATAAATACTCAAAAGCTCTCTGCATGAAATGCACCTGGCTGACACATTTGCAGCATTAAGGTACTGCCAATATTTAAGTCTGACACATTCCTCCTTAGCCCTAGGGTTTAAAGCCAGGGTGTGCTACAGAATCTATTTCTTTGCTTTCCCATTTAAAAAAATGCATTGCTCATAACCACAATCAAAGACACAGGCAGCATTGGGCAAACATAGTACATGCAGCTGTTCACACTGGAAGTGTTGATACTCTCTTTGGCTGTGTCCAGATGTGCAGGGGCATATGCTTGCAGCGGCACAAATTGGAAATTGGAAACCCAGAATGTAGGGGAATGAACTTGCCTTGGCACAAGGGTTAGATGGAAGCATGGGAATCTTCCCAGAAAGACATCTGCTTTTTGATACAAGCTGGTCTACTCTGAAGGTTCTTCATATTTGTACTACCCCTTCCCCCTGCCATCAAGAGAAGCAAGTCCAGCAGAGGTGAGTTAAACAGCGTCTAAAGATGTTATAACTGCAGAGGCAGGGAAATCATCCCAATCCTTTGGTGGCACTATTTTGAGAAGAGGGTTTGCAGGAGTGCAGGTTGTAAAAGTTTTTTCTAGTGCATCCAAGGAACCTATACCTACAACTCTGTTTATGTGCTCCCTACTCCTCTCCTCTTTGCTCTAAGCAACCATGAAGTGCAGCTGATTTAATTATTCACAAAAACACTACAATAAAAGAATGTTGGTACAGTTTTAAAGTCAAACTTTTGCAATTAGGAAATACCATTGTAACTTCATTCAGGCCCCTTTTATTACAAAACGGTCTTTAGTTACATACAAGCAACAGGCTGATTTTCCCCATTCAGCTTTCTCACCATGCTGTGCATAAACAGGACGTACTCTGGAATAAATCAAGTCTACATGGTAGAGAAGAATGATAACAATGGGCTTCATGCCTCAGTTATTGGAGACAGTAGAAGGCATGTGTTGAGAGTGAGACAGGACGCTACAAGATTGGGAAGATTTTAGGCCATTGAATGCTACTCTGGAAAACTCTGTTTGTTTGTTTCACAGATTTCCTGTATGATGCTGGGCAAATAACTTAAGCCAAACACATCATTTGTGGTTCTTATTTTCTTAATATATAACTTAAGACCCTGAAATCTTTTTTTGCAGGACATCAAGTATTCACCACTGCAAACACAGTGAACAGTAGCTGTGCTTTGAAAATACAATGCATACTAATATATAGAAAAATATATACTGCTATTCACAAAATACAACAAACTAAGCAAAAGTGTTATCTAAAATAGGGAATTAAATGTGCTGAGGAAAGGGTTGTACCATCAATCTGACACCTTCCCAAAATTTAGGACTTGTCCTTTCTTGAAATTCACAACCTTGTACCCTGTCCTAGAATTATGCGTCAGCATACGGGTGAGTGGGGCATCAACCCAGGTATCTCAGATGGGGCACCGGAATCTCATCCCCTTGACCAAGGAATCATTGACATGGCAGGAATAGCCCCATGCTGCCTGGCCATAGGGGCTGGGCAGGTACAGCCCCTTACGGGCTGTATCTACACAAGACACTGATGGTGCAGTTGTTGTTGCACAGGCATTTAGTACTTTTATACACAAGTACTAAATCACTGCACAGTAACTGGAGTTCCTACCCAGTAGCATTCCCGAACAGCTTTCAGGTGACACTGACTGTACAGTAGCTTGTTACTACTGTGCAGTAGCCTCGCATCATGCTTTGTGACATGTTACACTACTATGCAGTAGTAATAAGCTACTGTGTAGTCAGTGTCTCGTGTATATGCAACCACTGAGTAGTATATCTGGGGGAACATGGGAGTGAGTGGAACAGCACCCCCTTTCAGGGAGTTGTGCCATGGCAGGAGCAGCCCTGCATCCATCCAGTTGAGGATCTAGGCAGGAAGGAAGAGTAAATGGGACACCTGTGGTGGCTCCCAGGGACCCTGTGCTGTGGGGCTGATGCAGCTAGTATGCAGCAAGCCTGTTCTCCAGTAGCATGAACCTAAACCCACACTGCTAGAGCAGAAGTGACAGCATCAGCAGGTGCTGCTTGAGTACAGAGGGCAGGGACAGGCTAGACTCTGTGACCCGTTTCCTTTCCCTCCTACTGTCCAACCCCCCCCACCTCCCCCCACTGGCTTTCCAGTGGTCAGCATAATTTTTTCCCCATCCCTCACCTGCCCTGAGCACTGAGGGAGCCTGATTGATCTCTGGAATCATTCATCTAAGCTATTACAAAAACAGAGTAGAAGTCAATGTTTTATTTTAAGTAGGAAGAGTTAATGTTCCCTGTTAAAGAATGGTATTGTTAGAGGGCTCATTCAGTAGGTCAGATATGCAGGTTTAATTCCCTCATGGAACTGCCCCCAGGAACTGGGGTAGGGTTCTGGCACACCACTTCCAACCAGACACTCCCGTGACCCTGAGTTTGTTACCAGGCTTGAACAGAATTCTCTCTGGGCTAACTTTTACTCCGGTCATCAAGTGGTGTTGTTTTGGGCAGGGACCCCTATATTAAAAGCTCAATAGTTTAAGTTAGTAGCAGTGGTGATATGCCATTGATACAAGGATGACAGTTTTCCATTAAATAGGGAAGTCAATGGTGAGTCCAGAGATGACTGAGGAAGATGATCCAAGATCTGAGAATAATTGCTAATGACATGTATCCTGAATAAAAATAATCAGTTACACACACCAGCCATCTTGAGGTTTAATAGACATATACAGATATGCAAGAATATAAACATATGTATTATATTTATAGAAAATGCCAATGGCTTATGCATAATTTCTTTGACTTCAGTTAATGAAGCAAGGAGAGAATGAATAATATAGTTGCTGAGCTTCAATAGCTCAGTACTGGATCTGGTCAGAAATTACAGTGATATAGACAAGAATGTCAATTTCACAGAGTTAATGCAACGTTGTGGAAAACATATTTCCTCTCAGAAACAGAGTGCACTAGTGTGTCCAAAATGAATTTCTCGAAGTTCCCTGTTTAGAGATAATTCCAAAAACATATTTTTCTCAGTCTGATTCATAACAAAACTAAGTTTTAAAAAATGAAATTTCCTGCAAATCAGAAAAAGTTATTTTTAGCCACCGCTACTCCATGTAAGAACTGATGATGTGAAAACTTGATCAATATCTTGCTCAAAATATTTTCTTTTTAAACTACCATAATTAGCAACAAACAGATTATCCATTTCTTTATCAAAATGAAACTGACCTACAAAATGTATGTTGATAATGTATAGTTCAAATATTTTTGTTTTCCTTGGTGTGATTTTTTTGTGTACACTTTTTTCCAAAACTTATTTTGACATCTCATGAAGTTATTTATCTCCATAAAATAGGATATATGTGGTTCATGACTTGTCTATGGCAAGTTGCTTTCAAATTAGTATTAGGCACTGTGATAAACTGAGATGATGTATCTGAAAGGCCTGAAAGCTTTGGGATTTTATGATCAGCAATGCCTTTGGAAAAATCTCCTTATCAACTGGAAAGATGCAAGAATGAATGCTAGTGTTCTTGCTCAAGCAAACACCACCAGCATTGAAACTATGTGTTTGTACAGCACCAATTGTGTTAGGCAGGAAAAGTCTTAAGGATGCCTGAAAACAAGCTTCTATAACAGGTCCTATATTCACTGATTGTCACCACAGTAGAGATGGGCAAAAGAAGAGATCCAAGGACACCTTGAAGGCACATCTGAAGAAATGTAATGTTAATATCAATGCCTTAACTCAAGCACTGAATTATCCTCAGTGCCACCATGATACATGACAAGGCATTGGTCAGTTTGAGCAAACTCACCTTGCTATGGAGGCACACACTTGAGGCACACAAAAAGAAAAGATCTGTGACTCTACAGAGCCAGGATCTACTCCTTTCTCTTGGAATTCTTTGCTATATCCACTTCCACTCCTCCATACTTTTGCCTAGGCATATGCGCTGAACATCTTGATGTCATCTATACTGGCCAAAATGATCAAGTGACTTGCATGCTGAAATGTTTGGATTCTGACCCTACATTTGATTCAGACTCTGATTTCCAGAAAACAGCACTTGTAAACTTTGAATTGGTTAGACTCAGAACTGACATTGCTGCATTATCAGAAACTCAGCTCTCAAAGAAAGGTTCAGTCCAAAAGAATGATTACACCATATTCTGGCATGGGAAAACAGCAGAGAAAGGAGAGTGCAGGGAATAAGGCTTGCTATTAGGAACAGCTTACTATCTTTCTGTGAAAGTCCCATTGCTGTATCTATTCAATTTATGATGCTCAGAGTGCATACACAGAATGGCCTCATCACACTCTTTAATGGCTATGAATTTACCCTTCAAGCTAGTGACAAAGAGAAGAGCATTTTCTACTAACAACTTGAAGAAGAGACTGAGAAAAGTCACATAAACAAGACCATTATAGTACAAGGAGACTTCAATGCAAGAGTTGTATGCAATTTTAAGAATTATATTGGTATTCTGAACAAACACGGAATTAATAATAGGAATGAAAATGGCCAGTGAGTGTTAGAACTTAGTGCAAGTCAAAATTTATGTGTTACCAATACCTACTTCACTGGAAAAATCACAAGAAAGCCACTGTGGGAACATCCAAGATCCAGATACTAGCACCAATAAAATCTAGTACTGGCAAGGCATAAGTAGCTGAAAGAATCCTGCATACAAGGTCTTATCACAATGTTGACTGTGACACTAACCATGCCTTAGCCTGCTGCAAAGTCAAAACCAATGTCAGAAAGATCCACCATAACAAAACTACCAATTGTCCTCAGATAGACATCAGCTAAACTGAAGACATAGAAACATGTAGACCAGTGGATCCCAGAGCCTCTTGAAGATCATCCTGGGCAGTGGGGGCTGAGTACCACCGCCTCCCCCCAGCCCAGCATGTCACTCAGAGAGGGAGGGAAGGGTCAGAGGCCCAGGGGGCACGTTCAGCAGGGCTTAGGGTGCAAAGCCCACGCTGCAGCTGCAGTCAGGGTGGTGTGGGGCAGGGAAGGGGACAGAGCCAGAAGTGGCTCGTCTGGCAGGTACGGGGACAAAGGGGGCATTTTAAATTGGTTCCTTTTAAATTCCAAAAGTGATCTCTGACTTAAAAAGTTTGGAGGCCACCGATGTAGACTATTCAATGAAGAAGCTGTGAAAGCAAGTTTACCTAACAACTCATTCACCAAAGCTTGGGAAAGCTTAAAAACTAACAGGTACAATGTTTGGCGAAAAAAGCAGATTGGTTTGATGAGCACCCTGAAATCTTTATACTACTGGTTAAGAACAAAAGGGCAGTGCTTACCAACTATAAGAAATCTCCGAATGCCTTAACCCTGAAAAACCTGAGAAAGGCTCTAAGAGAAATGCAAAAGGAGGCTAGGATTTTTGGCTGAAACTTTGTGATGATATTTAGAAAGTACCTGATGCAGCTAATAACTGTGGAATGTACTCAGGGATTGAATGAGCAATTCATCCAGTCAGGAAGAAAACAGCTCTGCTGAAAGACTTCGAACATAAATGTCATTACTGATAAAAACAACTTGAGCATTTGGATTGAACACTATAGAATTATATACTCCAGTGAGACTGAAATCAAACACAAAGAGCTTGAAGGATTACCACAGTTCAAAGTTATGGTGGATATGGACAACAAGCCTACATTAGAAGATTTAGAAAAAAACATTAAATCGATTCCTGGGAACAAGGCATCTGGGAACAACTGTTTGCCTGCTGAAATCTACAAATGTGTCAACGATGAATTACTTTTAAAACTTCATGATATCATACTGCTCTGTTGGAAAGAGAAAGTGGTACCACAAGATTTCAAAGATGCTCAGTTTCTACAACTACACAAAAACAAAGGGGATAGAAGTGACTACGATAACTATAGAGGTATCCCTCTGTTGAACATTGTCAGAAAAATTGTTACTCATATCATGCTCCTTAGGCTACAATCTCTAGGTGAAAAAAATCTATCCTGAAAGTCAGTGAGGTTTTTGCACAGGACACTTCACCATGGATACAATATTTTCCGTCAAGGGACTGCATGAGAAGTGTAGAATAAAAGGAATACTACTGTACAAACCCTTCATCAATCTGATGAAGGTCTTCAATACAGTCAGCAGACATGGCCTTTTAACTGTTCTAAGAAAATTGGGTTGTCCCTCTCAAACTATTGAGCCCCGTTCACTCATTACATCAAGGTATGAATGCAACTGTAGTGTATGAAAACAAAAATTAAATGCCTTTGACATCAACACCAGGGTGAAACAGGGGGGTGGCTTAGTTTCCATGCTTTTTAACATCTGCTTTTCATTCCTGCTTCTTCATACATTCAAGGACAGCAATGATGGCATTTATCTTTGAACCAGACTAGATGGAGGCTTGTTCAACACTACCAGGTTTAGAGTGAAAACCAAAATGAAAGAACTTATTCTGAGAGTCTTCCTGTTTACAGATAACATGGCCTTGTAGCCCACAGTGAATCTTCCCTGCAAAGTCTCTTGGGCAGATTTTATGAGTCACACAAGAATTTTGGGATGGCAATTAGTCTCAAGAAGACTGCGATCATGTACCAAGGGATGGAAGACCCAATACCTGATATCACTCTGGTAGATAAATATATTGGTGTCATTGACACTTTTTGCTACTTAGGTTCTACAATTGGCAGGAATCTTGACCTTTGGACTCGACTGATTAACAGAATCCTAAAAGCAACTAAGAATTTTGATTTTGGGCTATTACAGAAACGTGCATGAAATAACAGGAAACTATCAGCTGAGATGAAGATGCAAATCTATGAGACTACGAGTGTGCTGTCATCCCTGTTTTATGATTCAGAAATGTATACTACATATGCTAGTCACACCAAGAAACTAAGCAGTTTCCACATGAGATGTCTGAGTAATATCCTGAAAATAAAGTGGGAAAACAGAATAGGAAACACTGAGGTATTGGAGCACACAGGACTGACACACTTAGAAACCACTATCAGAAAGAGGATGTTGTGATGGTTTGCCCTTGTCAGGAGAATGGGAGGGGACTACATCCCCAAGAAATATTTTGTATAGTAAGATTCAAGACAGCTCTAAAAAGCAGAGTTGCCCTCTACGGCAGTACCACAATGTGTGCAAAAATTATATGAAGTCATTCAATAATAGGAAGCTGGGAGCAGTGAGTAGAATTCCATCTAATCTGGAATGAACATCTGGTAGTGGGCTCAGCTCAACATAAAGTGGCTTTGACCCAGAGGATGGAAGCAAAATGAGAAAGAAGAAATCAATGTGCTGTAAACTTGGACTTGAATTCACACAATGTATACATCTGTGAAACTTGTAACAAGCTATGCCACTCGGGTTGGGCTTGTCAGTGACAAATGGTTTCGTTGGGCATTTGAACAGGCCTCTTACATGTACACCATGATCCAGAGGATCGACAGTTGCCTACACATTTGCCACATCTGCTATCGAACATGCAGATATCTGATCGACCTCCTCTATAGACTCACCAGTGTATTCTCTATTTATTGGGAGACTTCCATCCTCTTATTGAGGGACTTCCAATGATGATGACAGTGAGCTGCTTTCAGATTAGTCACATGCATTATGATGAACTTAGTCACCTCCATCTCTCTCTCTTCTCTCAGTCAGACATCCACAAATCTTAGCTCATTTCCTTTTGCATCTCATCCATTTTGGAGGATGGTAGTGACTTAATTTACACAGCAAGGATGGCATTCCTCAGAAAGCAGAGAGAAATTAATCTTCCTCATCATAATGGCCTATGATTACTTGCTCGTTTAGTTCTGAAAATACATTTTTGTGAATATAGTAGGACTTGTATGAGTGTGGTAGGACAGGAATTTGCAGAGCTGTACTCTTCCCTGATTCTTTACTTTTTGGGAGCAGGGGTCTGTGTGGAGAGGTCGGCCTTCATTACTTATTTTTGCGAGTCACAAGATAACTTTTAAAAATACTCAACAGTCAGAAGGGTAGTTTCTGACCATACTATGATTAGTTATTTGGTGAATGAGGCAGGGGGATAATATGCACTCAACAACTATCATAGTTTTAAGGCTACTTTTTTTTTTTGTACTGTCCATGTAATACCTAAAGCTGTACAAATAACCATTTATTTGATTTGCTAGTCAAACTGAGAATTTGGAAAGGGGGAAAATTCAGATCAACCCAAAATAATTACTCGTTCCTTCTGGAGAAAAAGAGAACCCAAATAAATCATTTTGGGTGGAATGAAATTCACAGATTCGTAGACATTAGGGCTGGAAGGGACCTCATAAGATCATCGGATCCAGGCCCCTGCCCAAGGGGCAAGAAGTCAGCTAGGGTCAAAGGATCCCAGCAATATTTATTTTTGGTCAAACAAAATATTCTATTTAAGTCAAAGCAAAGTGTCTAATTTTTTTTAATAGTCTGAGCTTTAGTTTTTAGCTACTTTTAATTTAATTTTAGTTTTTAATGGATGTATCTACTCTGTTACAGCACTGTGAGGATATGTGTAGATGCACTTAGTACTGACTAAAACCTCTGGCAGTTTAGATATTCTTTTGAAAATCATGAATGTGTTTTGGTGAACTTTAGTTTAATGCATGGTGTCACAAATTGTAACAAGTCTATTGAAGTTGATCAGTAAAGAAAAATGCTCTGATTGATATGATACAGTACAGTATTAAATATTTCTGAGAATTTAGCCAATGTTTGGATATTTATACAAATTCTATTAATCTCAAATTTGAACAAATTGACATAAAATGATGCCTCAAAAACTCATAACAAATTAGGTTTAATTTATTATCCATTCCTCTATTTAAAGTTTGTCAGTCATCTGGACAGGGAATAGAAATAACCACAAATGTATGACAAACAGAAAATAATCAATGCAAACAGTCTGTAAATACAATCCCTCTCCCCTGATAAAAGTTATTCATGATAAAAGCTATTTCTCCCCTGATAAAAGCTATTCATCCAGACTACTGAACAAATACTTGCAAATATCAAGTACCATGAAGAAGAAGATCCAGTCTCAAATCAATGACTAATTAATTAAAGAGGCAAGTTCATAATGGATTTTCTTCAAACAGCTTCACCTACTATTTTTTCAGGGTCTATGTCTGTTTTCTTGACTATCGCATAGAAACAAACAACAGACATCTGATGTAAAATCCTATTTTCACTAAAACTATGTTTTAAATAGTGTTTTGTGATTAGGGATCTGTGTAAGGGGGTGCTGGTTCTGCTTCCCTGGGTGGCTGAGAGGTGGAAACAATGAAGAAAGGCACTTCTGGGGGAGCTACTGCTCCTGCCTGGGCAGGAAGCCCTAGCTCATGTGGACCTGACCTGGCCCCCTACCTACACCTGAGTCTTGGATCTGTCCATGCCCTGTGACCTGGCTAATAATAAGTGTTATTTTGCTAAAAAGGTGTCCAAGATGGTAATGTCCCTTTGTCCTTATGTCCTATCATTGATATATCAAGTGGGAATTCTGAGAAGCAGTAATGAACAACTGTATTAATTAAAAAAGGGTGGTTTGGAGACAAGACCATGCTCTAGTATGGAATGCAGGCAAGGCAATCACTTTCCAACCATCACAGTAAGAAACTACTGCCAACAGCTCATTTTATTTATATCTATGCTGACTGTGAAATTTTTAATTCAACAACTTTTTCATCACATATTAAGAAGGAAAATTTTGATTTACTCACCATTTTCTGCTTCACAAGACTCAGACTTAAACGTTGTTTGTTTGTTTTTCATGTTGTATTTATTGGTTATGAGGTGTTGGTTTTGCAGTGTCAGTTGTGGTTGGCTATCTTATTCCTGTGAATGGATATTCAAATAACAAAATGGTAATTTGAAAAGTAAAAACAGTTTTGATTATAAATTTCCCAGGGAAACTAAAATATTGTTTCATGTTGAAAGGGACATGCTGTCATCTTTCAACTAGCATAGCCATGACCACATCCCCAATATGTCCCAACAGAGATACTGCCAAGCAGCCCTTCCCATTTACTTTCATTTGCAGGCATCAGCCCCAGAAAAACAACACCAAAGTTGATGCAAGGGCCTTTGAGGTCTTGAGAGGAGCAATGGAGGGATACCCTATGAGTGGCATCACCACATTTCTAGACTTGGCCCATCAGAGAAGGAGCAGAAAAGAAGGGCATACTCAGGTGTGTTCCTGCTAAGATGCTCTGGGCATACAGTGTAGATCTATCCTAAGAGTCTATATGAAAATGTATTGCAGTCAGTCCTTGTCTACAGCTTTTGCATTATTGGGAAATTTGTGTGCAGACCCAATCTCAGAGCAGTATATTTTCTTCATATCAAAGTGACAGCTCAGTAGCGCAGTGGCATTTCTTTTTTTGGCACAACCTTTAATTCAAGAGCACCTCATTATTTGACAATGTAGCTCAGCATGACATTGATGATCAATCCCATATGCACAACAGCCCCAAACAAATATAACCTTCACTACATTTGATCAGAAGTAATTACTTATATTTCTATGCATTTCATGTATTATTTTGATCAGTTTTACTATTAATGCTGTACAGTTTAGTTGGGGTTCCTTGGAGTTAGGTCCACAGAAACTGTGAACTAGCCATAATCAGGTTACTAAAGATTACTTTCCCCTTACATAGAGTGCAGTAATCTGGTACAGGGCCTAGGTCATAGCTTTATGCACTAGTTTTTGGTACTGTTGATTGGTACTGATTTGTTTCACACATGCATTTTAAAGATACCCTACCTCATGTTTTGATGGTGAGGATTTCAAGGGTGTCTCAGGCAAACACTCAAAGAAAGATGCTCAGATAAAGAAAGGGAGAACTCGCTTGCCTTTCTCTGTCACTAGCAGCCATATAGGAGATCATTGTGCTCTGCACTCCTAGTTAATGCACAGACTCTCCAAAAGGCAAAAGCTGTGATTTCTTTTGGTGCTCCTGCACACTAGAGCTGCAAAAGGCCAGCAGCAAAGGAACTTGTGATAGTGCCACTCTTACACATCAAAATGTATCCCAAATAAGAATGAGGTTAGCACAGTGCAAAGCTTTACTCCCCACTCTAAACAAGGCTCCATTAAAGAAACATATCACAAAAAAATAGAACAAACGAAGCTAAGATAACCTTTTATCTTTAGAATCCTTTGAATCAGTGAAGCATAGTGCAGAAAAACTGAGTGTAAAAAACTGCAGTTCTCTGCCCTGATTTTGTTATTGTTTCTGCAATAATCAAATGAAGTCCATTTGAAATGGATTAGAAATGTAGTATGGTACGGGGGCTTATCAGCTTTGTCATGAATTACACTGGTCAGAAAAAAATGTAACCAGACAGGGGAAGAGACTTGGAGCCGTGAATAACAACACAGTTTAGTGCTTCCTCCAAGTGCTCACTACTGATTTATTTAAGCTATACCTAAGCTTATGAAAATTTGGAGTATGAAACAGGGAAAACATGCCCCAAAGGCAAGTGTCTCCAGCTGCTTTACAGTCCCCAGAAGGTCATTCAAAAAACCAAAGAAACAGGGTTGAAAACTGTTTACATCTACTAATTGATGGAAAATACATTTTGTTAATACTCAGTTATTCATCCATCTCGACAAAAGATATATTATTATTTAGTAATCATTAAAAGTCCTAGGTAAGATTGACATTTGATCATGCTATATATTATAATGAAGCAAAAACAGGGTCTGAATGAGGTTGAGAGAAGAGACAGAGGCATTGAGAATGAAGTGCTTTGCCTAAGGTCACACAGCAAGAGCAGAAGAGCTAGCCCCCCTACTGCCTAATCCAACAATCTATTTTGTAATCCACATACCTCATGACCAAACATGTCTTTTCCAAGTCTGTATCAGGTTTATTCCAAAAGGTTTCCATGTCTGGTCAGTTAGATTTAAGATGTAATGATTCTTCAGTTCATTTCAATTAATGAACAGCTGGGAAGATGTGAACTCCAAAGTTACTTTATAACATACTCAAGCCAGCTATTAGTGGAGCAATAAAACACCCCCCGCCCACCCCTTGTGTGTTAATGGTCTATCAATAGCCACTGCAACCAACCTATACAATTAGAAAGTGACACAAATAATCTGTTTCATCTCTTCTGCGTTATTTTCCCAGCTGGACAAGCTTGATCTTTCATGGTATGTTCAACTAGTTGCTTGTATTTTATGCTGTCCCCGCAGTCTTTACTCCCATCAATACTGATACCCAATAGTACCATTCTTCATTATACATGTACTAAGTGGTGTGTACTATAAAACAATCCATGAAGATGCCCATCTGTCAGCAGCTTTACTTCTGCTAAGTTCAAAGGCTTCTTACAGTCAAAAAGTGAATTCTACTGAAATTTCACTTTTTAACATTAAATAACAGGCATTAAAGACAAAAGCATTGAGTCCAGTTCTCACTTATTCTGAATGTATTTTATTTTAATAACATGCCAGTTTGGAAGCTCTTTTCACTTGCCATAAATTCCCCAGAGAACATTTTTCCTTTCTAATATCTCCTTCTAGTACTTGTGTTTATCGAAGTATGTGGTGGGCCTGCAAAACACATGCCTTGACCTGGCAACATCCCATTTGGACCCCCTAGATCACAAACACCATTCTAACCTTCATTAGAATAATTAATAATTGGGGCTTTAAGGGAAATTCAGAGGTCACCTAGTTCAACTTCCTGTTCAGTGCACAGTCAAACCTGTCTAAACCGTCCTAGACAAGTGTTTGCCTAACCTGCTTTTAAAAACATTCAAGAATGTAGAATATTTTTTCTAACATCCAAACTAAATTTTCCTTAATTAATTATAAAACCATTGCTGCTTGTCCCAACCCTGGTGGTTACAAATACTAGTTTGATCTCCATCTCCATATATCATCCTTTAGCTGTTTTAAGACTGAAATCAAATCTCCCCTTAGTCTCTCTCCACAAGAAATTGTTCCAGTTTTTTCAGTCTTTTCTGAGAATCATGTTTCCTAGACCTCTAATTACTCTTGTAGCTCTCTGCTGGACTCTTTCTAAACTGTCTACATCCTTCTTGAATTGTGTGGCCCAAAATTGGACACAGTACTGCAGATGGGGGCTTCCCAGTACTGAATAAAGTGATTTGCAAGTGATGCTCTGTAACAGGGAACCCAGATCCTGTTTCTCATACATAATGGAGCAGGAGGAAAGAGAAACCTGCCGTTACTGGCAGCCAGGCTGTGGGGACTGCTTATGAAAATTTGGAGTATGAAACAGGGAAAACTTGGCTCAAAGGCAAGCGTCTCCAGCTGCTTTATAGTCCCCAGAAGGTCATTCAAAAAACTAAAGAAACAGGCTTGAAAATTAGTAAGGCTGGAAGGGGGAGGAAAACCCAACCAGCACATCCAGAACATGTACAAAAGTGGTCCACATGAAGGTGGGAGAGGGGCAGATGGTATTAAGAGAGAAAAAACTGTGACAGACATCTGGGATGGAGCCAGAGATTGAAGCAGCTGGTCAAGACAGAGGGAATCTGTAAAAGGGAGCCAGAGCACTCCTGTCACTTTAAGAGTGTGCAACCACTTAAGCCAGCGGTGCTGGGCTGCAGCAGCAGGAGTGTAGGGTAGACCTTAAGTAAGGGGTAAAACCCCTGTGTGTGGCTATGGGGAGCCACACTACAGAAAAGGGGGGCAGGGCTTTGAGGCATATAAGCCCAGGGTCTGAGCCAAAGCAGGAAGTCTGCCCTGCAAGCAGCAGGAAGAGGAGCTCCTGAGAAGGATAGTTGCAGAGAGGGACTGACCACAACCCAGGCTGTGCTCTGAGGGATGCAAGCAGAAGACTAAGGGGGACTTAAAGCATTGGCCCAGCAGGGTGAGAGTGTTTTGTTATAAAATCAGTGGTCTTGCATTTTGTTTTAGTTTATACCAGAGGACTGGGAGTGGCTATAGGGGTGGAGGAGGCCATCAGCAGGGTATCTAGCTTCTAACAGACACCCATTTCCTGCTCTAAGCCAAGGCCTGAAGTGTTACCTGTCCGCTCCATGTTTTTGGGGAACCCTGACACAGGACACAGACTGTCTGACTCACAAAGACTCGCCCCCCCCCCACCTAAACAGAAACTGATTAAGATGCAGTGAGAGACTCACCTAAAACTCTCCAGATAAGGGTGACAAAAGTGCAACAAGTGCCCTAGGTCTCATTTGCATCTGAGATGGGAACAGATGACCATTCATTTACATGAGAGATGGAGAACAGAAAACCTGAAGCAGAGACTGCAGTGAATTGTGGGATCAGAGGAGCAGGGGAGCACTGCATGATGGGGAAGCTGTACTCCAAATGCTAATCAACCCACACACCCAGCTCAGCATTTATCAGACCAGTTGTAATCTGGATTTACAAAGGACTTTTCCTTCCCCCACCCCCACACACACACACACCTCTGAGCAAAAGTAAGTTTACTAGGCATCTCGGGCCGTACATTCCCCGGTCTCACTATGGGAGGCCTATGTAAACTTAATTGGCTACAACTTGGTTGCTGGGTTAGGGAATGCTGAGGCAATAGATTGAGTCAGAGGGGGTATGGGCAACATTTGAACAATGGTACAGGGTTCATCACCGCGTCCAGCCCGTTGGAGCCCTGACCACAAGTGTTGTCATACTTTTCCTGAGACGACTGGTGGAAGTCCTCTCCACAACAGGTTATGAACACTCCAATAATTGCCTTAAGTCTGTTAAAAGACTGTAGTAAGATCTGGAAAAGTCATGCTAAGCTGAGGCTTGTTCACAGCAAGTAAAAATCCAAAAACCCTGATGCTGCAATCTATTGTTTCTGAAGACACCAAGAGAGATCCCATCAAGTATATAATGTCAAGCTGGCTCTCAAGTAGATGTTTCCTGAGTATCAATCAAGTTCCTGAGATGTTCCACCCAGATAACCCCTTGTCAATAGAAAAGACAATTTGATTTACAATATTGAGAATGCATGAAAGAAGCTGAACTGGGGGTATAAAAATCTGTAAAAGAAGCAGCAGTGTGTGTGCTGACACCACCCACTTTCTTCTGGAGAGGCTGCAGGAGGAAGATCATCCCCTTTCAAGGATCGTGCTGCAAACTTTGACCTGTCAGCTTTGCAACCCGAATGCCTTGGACTGGTGAGATCCCAGCTCTCTCTCTTTTCTCTTCTCTCTCTAAGCATAGATTTCTGAACGTGAACTGTATTAGTTAAGCTTGAGCTAAGTTTCCCCAAATACTTAGTGAAACCAGGGTATACTGTGACTGTTTTTGTTTGTTTTTTCTTTGCAAGTCTATCACTACTAGTGTCAATATATATTTCATCTACTTAGTAATAAATAACTTTTATAGTCAAACTGGTGGAAACTGGGTATATTTTGCCTTCTTTACTTCTCTTTTCCCACTTGCTCTGTAGCAACGCCCCTCTTACCTAAGCTAAAGATCCCTGTGCAGCCCAGAAATACTGTGGGGTCTGCTCATCAAGAGACTAAACGATTGGGACGTGCTGAGTTCGAAACACATAAGGGGATCAGCTTGTACAGGCTGATTGACCCAGTTTGGCTCCGATGTCCCCTAATGAACTGAATGCTGGCCCATGAGGGTGTCATCTGGACGCCTGGCCAGATTCAGAGGTGTTCTGTTTAACTGGGTGCTTGTGTCTGACTGTAGTTTATTGTTGCTCTGATGAACTAATTCTTGGCATATGGGGGTGTCAGCCTGTCCATGCTGATCAACCCGGCCAGGTCAGGCGTGTCACGTTAATCTGTGTGTGTTTGTGTGTATGACTGATTTGGTGACTGGAGGAACCCAGCCCCACTGAACTGAGTCCTGCAAGATAGCTCCACTGGGGGTGAGGGCTTGCAGAAGGGAGAGATACAGCTCCATAATAGAAACACAAGTAACACAAGCAGCACATTGATAGAATTACCAAGACCCTAGTCCTAATAAATGAGCACACCCCAAAGTAGGGGGCAAATCTGGTAACAGAAGAGCCAGGGCCCTAGCCAGCGGATCTGAGCCGAGGGGGCTCAGCTGGACGAAAAAGAGGATGAGAACAACTAGGCTGAAGCCCAGACAATGGTCAGGATCCAAAGAGCCCAGTGTTAGTCTGGGCAGAAAAAGAGAGAGAGAGAGACTTAGACTGTCAAGGTCTAAGCCTCTAGTTAGATGGGGTCAAGCCTGTGGAGTGGCAAAGGACTAGGAAAAGCACCTAAGGTTCACTAGCCTCTAAGGGCAGCCTCTCCTCTTCATTAACATCATCAAAGCATGGCAGGCGAGACATCAGGGGAAGACCCTGAGAGGTAGGAGCAAAGGTAGGACAGGACTAAGGCAACCCTCAAGGGGATGCTGTGACAACCCTATGGCACATCCCATTACATGCTCCTGTTAATATAGTCTGTTATGCCAGTGGTCTTTTTTGCAACAAGAGCATTCTGTTGGCTCATTTGCAGCTTATGGGCCACTGTAACTCCCAGGCAATGCAGTACTACAGCCTAGCTAGTCATTCCATAGTATTGTTCCCTCCTAAGTGCAGGACTTTCCAATTGCCCTTATGGGACACCCAGATGTGCATGGTCATGTGGTATATGGTGCTGCAAACAGATTTGCAATGCCACATACCGCACAGTCCAATGTTCTCTGCACTGCGAGGGCATGCTGCCTGAGGGTGCACTGCTCCATTTTTTTTCCTGTGTGTTTTTTTTTTTTTTTTTTTTACCCCTGGATATCTAGGGGTTAAAAAAAAAAATTGCAGGAAAAAACCCAAAGCTCTGCATGCTTTGCAGCATGCACAACTAAAAAGTGGAGCCAGGCTGCTTGGATCCCCACTGCGGCTACTGGCCAGGCTCCACCTGGAAGCATTGCCATGGCTGTACCCCCCAGGAGGCCCCCAGGACCCCAGGTAAGGCTGCTGTGGCTAACATAGTGCTGGCTGCAGCTTCCCCTACTGCCCCCAGGGCAACTTGCCTTGCACCAAAGTGCACATGGCATGGGCATACCCCAGGAACAAGTAGCTTCAGGGCAAGGTGCACTGCTGCTACTTGTCCCCAGGGAACCAAACATCCACACACATCTGGACATGCCTATGAAATTTAATTTCCATTTATTCTATGGCAGAACCTCAGTAAATGCAACTGAAACTTTATGAACCTGACTTTTTTCTCAGTCATTACATTTCTTTGAATGAAGTCCTTCCTTATTTAAAGGACCTGTTGCTGTTTAATTGGAAACTGACTGGTGAAGGGATGTCAATGATCTTCAAAGGTAATAAAAGCCCTCCTGTTTGTGTGTACAAGCGAGCCGCTAATGGTATAGCACATTCCTCTTAAGCACCTGGAATTGTCCTCTATTAGATGTATTATTGGCTCAGATAAGCCACTGAACTGATCCATTATGGTAGCCCCTATGATCCTCTTTTCATCCTCACATAAATATGAAGTCCCTGAGACATATTTAATTCCTCTAAGGGGGGAAAAAAACCCACATTCATGCTTGGAGAGGATTAGGGAGAAAATGGAGGTCCAGTAGTATGACTTTTCCTCCTGGGAATAGCTGTATTCACTGTAAATGCTCACCTGAACTTTAATGCCAAAAAGGACAGTTGTGATAATTTAATCTGATTTTCTTTAGAATGCAAAGCATAGAGTATCACTCACTAATTCCTCTCCTGAGTTCAATACAATGACATCCCCATCTTGATTTAATATTTTTAAGTGATGGGAAAATCCTTGGTAAATTGTTAGGTTTATTAAAACAGGATTCAAGTCACAGAAACTCTTCTGTGTCTTGTTGTAATAAGCATTGTGGCTGGCTGCTCTAAGTAAAAGTCAGTGATTAATGCCATACAGAGAAATACTGGGTGCTGTGTTTTTGTTTGTATCCTAATTTTGCAACTTCTATTATTAAGATCAGATAAAGCTGTTGAGATGCATCAGAGAGGCAATGAAATAATATAGATTGTTATCAGCCAACAAGATAATTGACATCACATCTACCAATTTCCATAGGATGCTGCAGATAAGGGAAAGTTTCACCTTGTGTTAGTTTTACGCTAGCTGAATTAGCGTAAGATTTTAGCGGGATTAAGAAAATATTAGATACATGCAGAGAAGAAGAAACAGGACCAAGAAGAAAAGAGGGAAGGGGAAGAACCAATGTTCTCAGTTACCATGTGTTCTAAAGTGGCTTGGCAAACTTAAAGAGCTTCAGTTCTCTTGGCTTGTTCATTAAGTTGTAGTATTCTTTTCCCAATTTGCTTATTTTTTAAGTTTTCCTGTGCTGGTTTTCCTTGTCCTTCATGAGTGTCCTGTTGTGGTTTTTAGTGCTTTCTAATTCTACTTGGAAGCCCTGCAGTTTGTCAGTCAGCTGTTTAACGGAATCAGTCATTTTCTCAATTTTATCTTCTAATGATTTCAAATGAAGAGCATCTGAGTTGTTCTTCTCTTCCAGCTTTTTCTGCCTTCTAAAATTGTATCCACAGCTGGCCCTAAGGCCAGTGTTTTTCAGTGCTGGCAGTTGTTTCAGAATGTTAAGGATGCAATTTCAGCCGTGCAGGGAGGCAGAAGTAACCAAGTCAATACTTTGACTGCTTTCTTTTCTTCTGTTATGAAAATTAAACAGGAAATAGCTTTTTTAAATTAGACCATCCCTGGGCATCTCAGCTGCTATGCCCAAGCCATCAGATCAAGGAAAGGAAAAAAAAAATCCTTTTGCTCTAAATCCACAAGCCATAAAATCAGGTTAATAGGTCATGTTGGGCTGGTAGAGTACCAAATCCAAAAAAGAAAAAAAAAATCAAAACCAAGCACAAACAGACCTCTGGCTTTCTTCCTCTTTGGTACATGCCAGCCTTGAAATGATGTTTCTTTTATTGCAAAAATGAGATTTTCTTACCATCTGAAAACACTGAGTCTAGAAGGAAAAATTCCCCAACCTTAACACAATGTGCAAGACCCATCATAGTGCAATTATTCTACAGTATTCATTGAATGCATTGTTTCAGTGGATGTTCCTTCCTCATATGGTTTAATATTCAGAGGAAAGAAAGGAATTTAAGAATTCAAATGTTTGAGAATATTTTACAAGATTTACACATAGAATTCAGAATCCTACCCTTACACTGTTGGGTACATATTAGACTGGAGGGTGTACTATTTGCTAACATTCCTTTCCATGAATGCATTATCTTTCCAGCTAGCAATTGAAAATGAACTGTCTGGCTAGCACTAGAACATTCACCTTATACTTCTCTATCAGGCTCATATTTCACATTTTTCAATAGCGTTCCTTGCTAACAGAAGGACTTAACCTGGGGACATGGACAGAGGCTGTTACCTGGCAGCTCTGTGTTCCTGGGGAGCCCTGGCACAGTAAACAGCCTTTCAGACTCATGTAAGACCCCCACCCCCATCTCTGCCTAAACCAGAACTGATCAGAAGAAGGACTTACAAAAAGTAATGAAGATGCAGTGAGAGATGCACCTAAACCCCTCTGGATGAGGGTGACAGGATTAAGGCAACTCCTCTAGTCTCATTTGCATCAAAGATGGGTCAGGAAGGCACCTCCATTAGCATTCATAGTGGAGAATAGAGATTTTAAGGGAAGGACTGCACTGAACTCTGGGACCAGAGAAGCAGGGGAGCATCTGCTCCAGATGTTAATCAACCCATGCCTGCACACACCCAGCCCAGCATTTATCAGATCAATTCTAGTGATGAATCCTTCACTGGTACCCAACATACTGAATCTGCCTGATTGCATTGTGAGCTCCCTTGGAGTAACACTGCCCATAGCCAGGAATGATCAGCTCCCATTGTTCAGCATAAACAAAACAACTCTGGTATACTCCCTTGAGCCATCCTTTACCCATAAACAAATCCAGTGTTCTCCCTTGAACCATTGTTGTCTCCCTACAAAAGCCCCTACCCAAGCTCAAGTTTCTGCTCTGGCGCTTGGATCCAAAAGCTGCACCAGTTCTACTGGGACTTCACCTTCTCCTTTTTCTGCCTGTTTGTGTGTACAAGCCAGCCGCTAATGGTATAGCACATTCCTCTTAAGCACCTAGAATTGTCTTGTATTAGACGTATTATTGGCTCAGATAAACCACTGAACTGATCCATTATGGTAGCCCCTATGATCCTCTTTTCATCCTCACATAAATATGAAGTCCCTAAGACATATTTAATTCCCCTAAGGGGGGAAAAAACCCCCCACATTCATGCTTGGAGAGGATTAGGGAGAAAATGGAGGTCCAGTAGTATGACTTTTTCTCCTGGGAATAGCTGTATTCACTATAAATGCTCACCTGAACTTTAATGCCAAAAAGGACAGTTGTGATAATTTAATCTGATTTTCTTTAGAATGCCAAGCACAGAGTATCACTCACTAATTCCTCTCCTTTTCTTCACTGATAGTGCCTCCTTTTTCTTCACTGATAGTGCTGGGGGCTCTGCCTGTCTCAAGCACTCTGGATCCTAAGCTGAGCAACTTGTCTACAAGCTCTAACAAACACCTGGGAACCTCAACCAGTTTAAGTTTCACTGAGTGATGAGACTCCAACTCCCTCTCTGCTTAAGTCCACTTTCTAAACTTCAGACTTGATTTAATCTTTCTCTCTCTCTCTCTTACTCCAGGCATAGCTTTCTAACCTGACTTTTGTTGATGATATTTGAGCTATATTTGTCAAATACCTAATTGAAACCGTGTAATATTGTCACTGTTGCATTTCTCTCTCCTTGTATGGCTGTTACTACTAGTAAGATTGTAAGTCTCACATAGATGGCAATAAAATAACTTTTAAGGTCAAGTTGGTTGCCATACTCTCTCTCCAAGTCTCATTTACTCTTTGTTTTCCTTGACTTCTCCATTTGCTCTGCAGCAATGCTCTTCTTACCTAAGCCAAAGATTACTGTAACACTTGAAAATCCTGTGGGGTCTGCTCATCAAGGGTGTTACTACCAGGACAACTGTGGCAAGAGATTGGATGTGGGGGAGGAAGTGCTGAGGCTGTGGCATATGAGAGTGTCAGCTGGAAGTGTTGTTTGACTGTACCCGCACAAACATGCTCTGTTAGTGTGTGTGTTTGACTAATTTTGCAGCTGGAGGGACCCAGCCCTGTTGAAACTAAGCCCTGCAGAGGTGCTACATTGGGGGTGGGGACTTGCAGAAGAGAGAGATTGAGCTCCGTATAGAAACACAAGTGACACAAGCAGTACATTAAAAGAATTACAGAGGCCCCCAAAATGTAACTGTAATAAATGAGCACATTCCAAAATGATGAGCAAGTCTGGTAACAAAGCAGTGGATGGAGTTGTAAATAGAGGTCCCTTATAAGACATATCACCAGCTAAAGCCTGCACTCCAATATGCCTCAAGATACCTTGGATTTTGTAGTCTGTATTCAGTGACTGACTAAAGGCCTTTTAATGAAGGTCCTCTGCAAGGAGTTACAGAAATCTAGCTCATTGTTTTAACTATATATTTTCAAGCTTGTAGTAAAGCAATTGTTAGAATTTAAAAAATGTTCTTTAAAACAAAGGTGACTTTGCTGCCTTTCGTCTTCCTTTGTGTATGCCAAGCTGAGTTCCCAAGAGCACAGTGTGCATCTGAAAGCCTGTTAATAAAAATCTAGTTTCATTTACCTCTCTAGGTCTCTATTTGTGTGACTAATCTGAACTAAGATATTTAATGATTTTAATGCTTTCATTTATGTCTCGGATGGAAAAAAATATTGTTGAGAATTCTCTGATTTAGGGTGGCAACTTGAATTTGTCTTTTTATTTTATTCCTAATGTGCTGTTTGCAACTGTCTGTAATCCATAACTCCAAATAAATGTACTAATTTAATATACTATCATCTATATTATACTACTTTTATTTTAAAAATTATTCTAAAAACAATATAAACATAGAAAAAATGCTTATTTTAAATCATGTATTTCAGTAGCACCTAGTGGTCCTGTTCTTCTTCTTCTCTGAAAGAGATTGGCTTTAACTACCAATTTTTACAACCTAGAGCTTCACTCTGGCATGGGGAAGGTGGAACTCCTGAACTCATTAAATGTCCCTGGAACCTAAACACAGGCAACCTACAGAAGGATTATTTAACAGATGGGAACCCAAAGCACAAACACATTAAGAGTAAAATCCTGCCTCCATATATAAAAAAAAAAATCAATAGCTAATTCAAATTGACATCAAAGGAGCAAGAACTGCACCCTTAAGAGCTTGTCTGCAGTTGAAGTGTTTTAATTAGCCCAGCATAGTGAAAGCAGTACAACCTGCTTAAGATGCACAAGACTATAAAAATATGTTGTATACTGGAATAGTTGTCTCTGTATGGAAAACTCAGAATACATAACTGCCACGGTATAAATTACACTTTGAGGGTGCATCTACATGTTCAAACAAACACATATTTAATGCACATAAAAAAAATTTTGGCTGGTGTCTGCACTACATGTTAGTGCATGTGGCACTAAATTTAGTCCCAAGTCTCTTCATCCCTGCCATGTGTCCCTGTAGCCCCTGGGGGAAGTTTCAGCCTCCAGCCAAATGGCTGCTAGCACTTCAAGCCAGAGCCAGCTGCCAGCACTTGGCAGCTATCTTGGAAGCTCTGTTCCCTAGCCATACCCTTCCCTGCCCAGGAGCCATGTTCCCAGCACAAGGGCAGCATGCGGCAGTTTCCTCCCTGCCCACCCTGCCTCCTCACACCAAGGCCCTTGCCCCTGTCCCTGTCCCTGCCCCTGGCCTTGTCAGTGGTGCCCAGTGCCCCGCTACTCCAGCCTGGACTCTGCCAGCAATGACCACTGGCCATGGTGCTGCACTGCCACTGAAGTGCCACTGGCCATGGTGCTGACCCTGTTGGTCACAGCAGTATCCCCTACCTCCTTCCTCCCAGAACCCAGGACAGTTACACGTCCATCAGCAGGGGCCAGGACACTGGCTGCTGGAGGCCCTGGCTGACCTTGTAGCAAGAAACCCTTTTGTCTTCCCCACTCTCAAATGTGAATCTCCTCCATACGGCAAAAGCCCCTTTTAGAATTTGCCCCCTTTTGGGGATGCTTTCTTTTTTCTACCTTTTCTTCCTTCCTTTCTCTTTTTATTTTATCATATCATTATTATTTTTATATAAGTTGTATTTCTAGTGAAAATAGAGCTTGTAGATGCTTTTACAAATGTACTTTAAGTTTAAAAGTAAGTTGTACCATGTAACAATGTTAGCAAGAGCAGGAATCTCTGTATGGAGCAGGTCCCTGAATGAATCATGGTTGATTGTGTAACACAGTAGTTAGTCTGGTTAAGTATGTTAATGCGTGGCAATTAACACCTACAAAAATCAGAGACCAAGGAGAAGAAAGAATCAATAAAGAGCCAGGAATTTCCGGAAACTTCATTGTTAAAGGTATGGAAGCCCCCGTTTGAACTAATCAACACTGGAAACAGACTCTTGGGGCTGAAATACCCCCGATCAACCACTTCCAGAGCTCTATCATCATGGGAATGAATCAATCAAAATAATCAATGGACTCCTGAGACTGCACGTATGTGCGGACATGACCCCTGGGGCTGACAGTTGCCATCCAGCGGCTACCAAGAGGGACGTCCCTTGAGGTCAATGAGCCCTGGATTGGGTAAGCCCGAGAATTGGGGAGTCACCAAAGTCTGCCAGAGAGAGACAAAAGGTAGTGAAGAATGACCCCTGATGGCACCCTCTTTGACCTGATCAGCACCCTGCCTGTCCAGCCAGAAGCACCAGCTGCCAACTTCCATCTGCAGCAACACTGCACTGGAAGAAGCCTTGACTGGCCATCAATGGTGGACTCCAGTGCTTGGGGACAAGTATATCTTGACACCAGTACTTAGTGTTCAGAACTAGCTACTGTGAGTGTGTGTGTGTGCACTTGAATGTGTGTCTGTTTGAGGGGATCAGCACCAAGATTTGTGGTCTGACTTCTGCATCTGTCCAATAAACTAGCGTTTTATGATGATCCTGTGAGTTAGTGCTTTGTAGCCAACAACCCCATCCTCCTGCACTCTGAGCTCCAGTCCACTTGGCTTACTGCCCACATGCCCTACTGCCTTCCCACACCCAGCACCACTCTCAGGACACACACGGGTGAAAAAAAAAAAACAAGCCTTTATTGCCTTCACAACCTCCATCCCCATCCTTCCCCCATCAAAAAACAGTGCCCCTCCACCATCCTCCCCACCCAGCAACAATAAAAAACCCACTTAGAAAAGGCAAACTATATACAGGAGACTACCTATATACATATTGGAAATGATTTACAATATTTTGACTGTTCAGTTCCAGACTGGGGGAGTGGGAAGGGCCTAGAGACAGAGCCCTGGGGCAGGTGCTCAGTATCCTAGCTCCTGGATGTACCCCCATGCACCTCGGAACCATGGCAATGCCAGCACATGGTGGCCTCATGTGAGGCTGGGTCTTCAGCCATGTGGTGAAGTGGTGGGGCCAGGCCCAGGTTGGGGGAAGCAGGTCCAGGGTTGGGGCTAGGCCAGGGGGTCTGGCAGGCAGGAGAGACCCCAGGTCTTCCTCCCAGGGCCATGGAGGGACTTGCTGTGGGGCAGTGGGTGGAATCCAGGGGCTCTGTTGGGCCATAGGCAGTGGCCAGACAGCAGGGGACATATACATGGCCACCAAGGCCAGGAGAGTCTCCATGGCCTGGCAATCAGTAAGCCCCTGTTGCTGGAGCTGCTCCAGGCACTCCCACTCCAGGGCCTCCATGTGGACTCAGTGGTCCTACGCCTCTGCCTGGATGACATCCTCTGCCACCAGGCCTACTCCTATGCCTCCCACACCTGCTCCTGCACCCCCCACTCCTCTGACTCCACCACCAGCTGCTAGGCCAGCAGGGTCCGGTACCTGGTACACTGCTGGCACAGTTGGCATATCTAGATGGCAGCAACTCTGAGGCAGAATCTCTGCTGGGACTGTTGGGCTCTCCCCTATGTCCACATGTTCGTCCTGCAGAGGCAAGAGGCAGGAGCCTGTTGTGAGAGTTTGCAGTATTTCAGAGATAAGATGCTCTGCATCAGGGGCTATGTGCTGCCCAACCTGATTGGGGACTGGCCATGCACAGGTGCCCAGGGACCATGGTAAGTTGGTTGGGCAGGCCTGGGCCCTGGCAGTTGCCAGCTCAGCCCCCATCCCCTCTTGGTCCCCTGGGGCCAGCAGCCCACTGGGTGCTGGCTGCAGGAAACCTTCCTCCCCAACCCCCTTCCCAGGGCAGGCCAAACCTGCTGCCATGGATCCAGACCCTGTTCTCCCCCAACCCCCTCATCCCTGAAGGCCAATCACTCTGCTGCACTGCCTCCTAGCCCACGGTGCATGGGTTTGGGGCATGAAGGTCTCCTGAGCAATTCTTCCCCTCCCCACAGGGGGCCTTTTTGGGGAAACACTTCAGGGCTGGCCCCCCACCACATTGCCACTTTGTCATGAGCATGCCCCTGATGCATGTGTCCTAGGCAGTGCACTATGAGCTGTTTGTGCAGGCTGAGGGGTGCCTGAGTGTGACAGAGGGCTGTCACATGGCTGGTCTAATCATTGGCCCACCTGCCTCAGCTGCCATGCCTTTGATGCAACTTTGATATAACTGATCATGCGCGAGAGTCCAGACAAGAGCCACACGCATGATCAGAGGTCAGGAAAGCAGACCTTACTATGACAGGCTGAGAGCCATGGGGCTCTTTAGCTTGGAAAAGCGCAGACTCAGGAGTGATCTGATGGCCACCTACAAGTTTATCGGGGTGACCACCAGTACCTGGGGGAACGTTTGTTTACCAGAGCACCCCAAGGGATGATGAGGTCAAACGGTCATAAACTATTACAAGACTGTTTCAGGCTGGACATAAGGAAGAATTTCCTTACTGTCAGAGCCCCCAAGGTCTGGAACAGCCTGCCATCAGAGGTGATTCAAGCACCTACTTTGAACACCTTCAAGAGCAAATTGGATGCTTATCTTGCTGGGATCCTATGACCCCAGCTGACTTCCTGCCCTTTGGGTGGAGGGCTGGACTTGATGATTTTTCGAGGTCCCTTCCAGCCTGAATGTCTATGAAATCTATGAAATAGTAGTTGTTTATAAGGCGGGAGGCTACCTATTTACTGCCCGATGCCAAGGGCATAATACATGACTCCAATACTTCCCTTATATTGTGTCCCATGCCTCACAGATGGCATCACTGTGTGGCTTTGGCCCCACAATGGACCTCACTCTATGCTCACCTGAATTTGGACCACACCTGTATCCCTTCTCCATAGGTGGTCTACTTTGCCCTCATTCTGGGATGCAAAATTCCATAAGCCCTTTTTCCTTCCAGTGAGGCCCCCTCTAGGACCTTTGGCCTCACTGGCCATAACCTCAGATAGAGGGCAGTCAGGACTCCTAGCCTCTAGTCTTTGGTCATCCATCACAGTGGGAGCTCTGGCCCTTCAACTGGTCTGGTCCTGGCCCAAGCCAAGTTGAGATTACTCTGGGTAGGTATTGAGTTGCTTGCCTTCACACTGCCATATGGGTCTGCCTTCTCAGGCCCCTCCTAACACATTTCACTGTTTACTCAGGCCGGGCTATGTGCAGTCCTTCAAGCCTGCCCATGTGGACCCTCCTCTACAAGACCACATGCAGATATTCAGGCCCACCATATGGACCCTACTCTACACAGCCCAATCAATCACTCATACATGTCCCTTCACTGGGCCCAATACTCCATCCACTCACTGGGACTACTACACCACCCCCTCACTGGGGCTCTTGGGCCTTACAACCCTTGAGTCTCAGGTCTGATTATGTGCCTGGATCTCTCACCTGTCTCCTTTATGGGGTAACCCACCAGGTCATGGTGGACTGAGGCTATCTAGCACAAAAGACTCACCTCTCACTAGAGAGGCACTGGTGTGGCATTTCCTGGGAGCCACCCTGCCACAGACAGCCCCACGACACCATCCGACCATACAAAGTGTAATTTTAGGTCCTTCCCTAGGTCCAAGAACCTCCTCCACCCCCATAGTTCCTACCCTTAACATCCAGGTGTTCTGGGAACAGCAGCTCTGGCTGGCAGTGTTATCCCTCTGGCTCCCTGCAGCAACTGCCTGCTCAGCATTGAGGTCCTGGGTTTATATTGAGCCAGTTCAGCCCCATCCTCCAATCCAGGTTCCCTCTTGAGGTCATATGACAGCCTTATTAGGCCACATTGCACCTGCTGGCTGTTCCACAGCCTGCTCAAACCTCTTGAAGTGGCACACACCAAAGGTGCTCTGCCACACTGAGCCACTATGCCCTGCTGCTGCTGAATTCCTGGTGCCCTGGGCCCACCTGCACTACTGGTTCAGGACCCTAAACTACAACAGCATGAGGGGCAAACCTAGGCTCCACCACTACCTGGAGGGCTACCTGTGGCAGCGATACATGTCCCCGTCCTCTACTGCTGTGGAGGACATTGCTGCCTTTCTCAGTGTGTGAGAGGTCCATGCCTGCCCAGCTGCAGGGATATGGGCTGCTCAGTAAAGTTCTGAACTGTGTCCTGCCTGTCTGCATGCTGTGCGGGGGGGTGGGAAACCTGGGGCCAGGAGACTGCAGGTGGGTCAGGCAGGGAGTGGGGGAAGGGGCAGGGACTGGGAGGGTCCTCACACAGTGCAGGACTTACCATGCATCTGGGGCTGATGAGGCTGGTGGCTCAGTGTGGGCCTCCCCATTGGCAACAGTAACTGGCTGTGGTGTCCATGGCCCATGGTAGACAGTGGGCTGGCACCCAGCCGGGGGCCTCCCTGGAGAGGGGCTGATGCTGCTGGTGGCCTGTGGTAGCGTGGCTAGGTACTTCTCATGCTGGGGTGTGGGGCTGTGCTGAGGGTGAGGCAGCTGCTGGGCAGGGCTCCCTGAGCTGCCAGTGGATGCAGCAATTGGGGAGAAAGTTAGGGCATGGCACTGAAGGCCCAAGGTCCCCTCCTCTTGTGATGTGTGGCCCAGGGCATCAGCATGCGGCAGGGGCTGAAGCAGGCAGCCCCTGCTGGTGGCACTTTCAGAACTGTAGCCTGGCCTCCAGGGTGCCATAAAGCAGGGCAGATGTCGCATAAAGGGCATGGACTATTGGGCATGACTGGACCAATTACTGAAGTTGATCACAGTCATCCACTGTGTCCACAAGAACTTGACCTTTATGCGGCACTTCCATGCTTACCAAGAGTGCCCTCACTCCTGCATCCCAACCAACAGGGTCTCGTAAATGTGGGCATTCTAGTGCCGACTCTGTGAACTGCCTCTGCACATTGGCATGGCCCAGGAATGCTACAAGGTCATGCACCTCCTCCCAGTTTGAGTTGGGGGCCCTGGTGGTTGGCACATGTAGACAGGGCTGGGGCTTGAGAGGGAGGAGGATGATGACATAGTCATCCTGCACCATCCTGGAGATGCAGAGATACAGGAGGACACTTTGACATCAAGTCAGGTGATGCAAGCAGGAACAACTCAGGTAAGTGACAAGGGCCCAGGCAAGCTTGGGAACAAGAGGGCAGCATGAACAACCATAGGAGGTCTCAACTGCCTCTACTCAAATGCTAGAAGTATGGGGAATAAGCAGGAGACAGTCGCCCTCCTGCTAGCTAGCAAAAACCAAGACCTGGTTGGGTGTACAGAAACCTGGTGGGATTCTACCCGTGACTGGGCAATAGACATCGAGGGGTATAGGTTGTATAGACAAGATAGAGTAGGGAGAATAGGGGAGCGTGTAGTGCTCTATGTTAATGAGCAGTACACATCCTCAATGATCAGGGTGGGTTCAGAAGAGGGGCAAACTGAGATGCTCTGGGTTAGAATGCAGAGTCGTGGGGAAAGGGACTTGATAATGGCATCTACTACAGACTGCCTCATGAGGGGGATGAGCTGGACCTGGATTTTTCAGGTCAGCTCACAGAGGCTGTAAGGGCAAGGGATGTGGTTATCATGGGTGACCTAAACTACCCAGACATTTGCTGGGAGGATCAGTCAGCCAGGTCTGAATGCTCACGTAAGTTTTTAGCCTGCATACAGGACCTCCCCCTAACTTAGGAGGTACATAATCCCACCAGAGGAAATGCCTTGATGGACTTGGTCCTTGCCACAGGCAATGACCTGGTGAGGGATCTGCGGGTGCTCAACTACCTAGGTGTTAGTGACCATTGTCTGCTGGAATTTACTATCCGGCACAGGGTGGTGAAAGCAAGCAGTAAGGCAAATGTCCTTGACTTCAGGAGGGCCGACTACAATAAGCTGAGGAGATTAGTAAGGGAGACATTGGGGACTCAGAGATTCAATGAGATGGGAGTCCAGAATGTGTGGTTGTTCCTTAAGGAGACAATCCTCCGAGCTCAGAGGGAGTCAGTCCCAATGCAAACCAAAGGGGGCAAGAATGCTAAAATGCCCCTGTGGCTCAGTAAAGTATCCAAGAGGGCTTGAGTGCAAAAAAAGTGGCATACAATCAGTGGAAGGAAGGGGCAATCACCAAGGAGGATTACACCTCCGTTGCTCATGATTGCAGGGCAGCGGTTAGGAAGGCCAAGCCAGAGACAGAACTAGAACTGGCAACCAGAATTAAGAATAACAATGAGTCCTTTTTTAAATACATAGGGAGTAAAAAGAAGGCACCAGGTAATGTGGGGCCCCTCCAGGACAGGCTTGGCAATCTGGTTATTGCAGCAAAGGAAAAAGCTGATCTTTTCATTGAGTTCTTTGTCTCCATATTTCTGAGCAGGGACTGGGACAACTCCCCAACTAAGATTATAGACAGGTTCAGGGGACACAATGCTATGCTAGGGTCAGGGACAATCTAGCTAGGAAACTCCTGAAGGGGCTGGATGTGTATAAATCAGCAGGTCCTGATGCTCTTCATCTGAGGGTACTGATGGAATTGGCGGAGGTCATAGCAGGGCCCCTGGCAGGGCTGTATGAGCATTCATGGTGCTCTGGCCAGGTCCCAGAGGACTGGAAAAGGGCCAATGTGGTCCCCATTTAAAAGAAGGGGAGAAAGGAGGACCAGGGTAACAATAGGCCAGTTAGTCTCACCTTGGTCCTTGAGAAAACCTTTGAGAAAATTATCAAGGAGCACATCTGCAGGGGCCCAGCGTGGAAGGTAATGCTCAAGGGCAACTGACATGGATTCATTGTGGGAAGATCCTGCCTGACTAACCTTGTTTCCTTTTACAACCAGGTCACAAAGCCCTCGAATGTCGGTGTTGAGGTGGATGTTGTCTGCCTGGACTTCAAGAAGGCCTTTGACACTGTTTCTTACCCCATTCTCATAAAAAAACTAGGTGACTGTGGCATTGATGCCTACACAGTCAGATGGGTGGCAAATTTCCTTGATGGTTATACCCAGAGAGTGGTGGTGGATGGGTTGTTTTTGACCTGGAGGGATGTGGGCAGTGGAGTTCCTCAAGTCTTTGGGCCTGTGCTATTCAACATCTTTATCAGCAACTTGGAGGTAGGTGTGGAAAGCATACTGTCCAAATTTGCTGATGACACAAAGATGTGGGGAGATGACACAAAGATGTGGGGAGATGTGGGCACAGTGGAGGGGAGGGACAAAATCCAACTAGATCTAGATAGGTTGCAGAGGTGGGTGGATGAGAATGGAATGGAATTCAATGCAGACAAGTGCAAGGTGCTGTATCTAGGGAGAAGGAACCTGCAGCATACCTATAGGCTGGGGAATACCCTTCTTCTCAACAACACAGTGGCTGAAAGGGATCTTGGAGACATTGTTGACTCTAGGATAGACATAAGCCGCCAATGCGAGGAAGTGGTTAGTAAAGCTAACCGTACCTTGTTGTGCATCTACACATGCATCACAAGCAGGTCCAGGGAGGTGATCCTTCCCCTCTATGCAGTGCTGGTCAGGCTGCAGTTGGAGTACTGCTTCCAGTTCTGGGGACTGCACTTCAAGAGGGATGTGGCTAACCTTGAGAGGTCCAGAGGAGGGCCACTCACATAGTCAGGTGGCAGCAGGCTAGGCCCTATGAAGATAAACTAAAGGGCCTGAATCTATTCAGCTTCCACAAGAGACGACTGAGAGGGGATCTGGTGGCCATTTATAAACTAACCAGGGGGACCAGCGGAAAATAGGTGAAGCTCTGTTCCCCTAGGCACTACCTGGGATAACAAGGAATAATGGCTTCAAATTGATTGAGAGCAGGTCCAGACTTGATATCAGGAGGCATCACTTGTGGTTAGGGCTGCCAGGCTCTGGAATAGGCTCCCAAGGGTGGTGGTGCTCTCCCTTACCTTGGGGTTCTTCAAGAGGAGGTTGGATAGATATCTGGCTGGGCTATTATGATCCCAGTACTTGTTCCTGCCCAGGGCAGAGGGTTGGACTTGATGATCTGTTTTGGTCCCTTCTGACCCTAGAAACTATGAAACCCAGTACTAAAGTTAGTACAAGTTCATGTCTGCACCTGCATTCATACACTGTAACTAATCATGCCTAAATTTGATACCTGCATTTGCACGATTAGCCTGAGGGGCATGATTAGTCTAAATTTGCCATTTTTACTACACATTAAGGGTGTGCATGTGTAGATGTGCATCTTTTAATATGCATTAAATCAGGCTACTGAACATTAACATCTCATGTAGATGTGCCCAGAGTGGCACAACTGTGTCCACACTGGGGGTGTCTACCACACATTTACTGTGCAGTGGGCTAATTAGCTTCACAGTAAACATCTTGGCATCTATAAGTGCTATCCTGCTGCAGAATTAAAAAAAATTTGCAGCAGTGAATGTGTAGATGCTACTTGGCTGACTGGGGCATGAGGGTGCTTTAGTACGGGGCTGCTACTAAAGCTTCCTTGCAGCCACCCCTCTGCAGCATGTTGAGTCAGGGGGAACATCCCCAGACTGGAAGACTGGCCCCTGTGGCCCACTACCAGCTGGGGCTGCTCTGCCCCCAGCTTCACATGCTGGACCTAAATAAACTGTGGAGCTTATTGCTCCAAAGTTAATTGCTCCTAGGCACACCATTTGAACGTGCACCCAGGAGCAATTAACTCCAGAGCAATAAGCTCCTCAGTTTATTCAGGCTCATAATTGCGCATGTAGATGTCTTCTAGGACTTTTCTGGTTCATCTATTGTAAAAATGTACACCTTAAACCAAAAAAATAATATCAGTAAAATTTAAGATCAGACCTTTGTATCTTGTCTACAGTCACCTATGTCAGCAGCAGAGCCAGGAAGTTAATCCAGTTCTCGTGCGTGTCAGCTTGGGGCAGAAACTACAAGACATCATTCTGTAGCTTTCCAAATGTTCCTAAGAGAATTTTCAGGTCCACTACACTTGGAATTGGCAAATTACAGTTCTGATACAATGTCTTGAGCACAACAGGTATATTAGCTAGTGAGGCACTTTGCAGTCCCTCTGGATCAGTGTTGCTCCTTAAAAATATTAATTGCATTTGACAAACTTTTAAGGATACAAACATTCTTCATACCTGAAAAGGGTTTAGAAAATCTGCAGTCTACAGGGCTGAATATACAGCATGTTCGTGTCCTATCACTCCTATCAATAATTCACTTCTTTCTGTCCTGAATTTTACTGTTTCAGTAGCTGAACTATTTTCATGGCCCAGATCTCAGAAGCATTCAGTTCCAATGAAACAAATGATTGGTTGAATTTAGTGACTTGTAGCAATGAATCTCTATTATTGAGAGTAACATTAACTCATAAGATTTCAAAAGGCCACACAAGCCATACAATAACACAAGGAACAAAACCTATTTTAACTCTAACCCTTTCTGATGCTTTAGGTTATTGGTTGTAGCTGTGTTGGTCTAAGGACATAGGCAGACAAGGTTCTCTGGGTAAATGTGGTATCTTTTATTAGACCAACTAAATAGTCGGAAAACCTGTTCTTTGCAAGTTTTTGGGCACAAACACCTTTATGCCTGAAGAAGGGTGTTTGTGCCTAAAAGCTTGCCAAGAACATGTTTTCCAACTATTTAGCTGGTCTGATAAAAGATATCAAATCTACCAGAAGAACCGTGTCTTCCTTTCTGGTGCTTGGAATTTAAAAGCAATCATTCTGAGCAGTTTAAGAAAGAAATCCATTTGAACTCTACTTTGTGGCTGGCAGAAAAGATTGGTTTCTGTAACCTCTTCACCAAACCAGAGCATATAGGTGTCATATCCTTATCTGGATGTTATAGAAGTGTATATATATTCTGGAAATGCAGGTAGTTGTCAGTAATACAAAGTATTGAGTTTCTCTTGATGAGACTTTACAAGGCAGTGAGAAGCCACGTGATCCCATACGAAATCTTTATAATTATAAATACAGTAAAACCTCAATATTATTCCATCTAGTGAATAGGAGAGTTATATTTTTGAAATATTAGATGCACATTTAAGGCAGGGAAAAGCTGACATATAGGGTTATTTTCACTGATAATCATGACTGTCACTGGTTGGGATTTGTGAGGGGAAGAGAGGGGAGCCAGAGGAAAGCTGGGAAGGACAGGTGCAGGAAGCGCTTACTTCCTGCATGGGAAGAGGCCAACCAGGTGAAGAAGACAAGCCACTGAGGTTTTGAAGTACGTGCTCTTTCTGGATTGGCAGACCAAGACTGGTATTTCTGGCCTCAGAGAGGAGCTGTGGGAAACATAGTTTACTGGAGCTGGGAGCTTCTGCAGAGGTCCTTCCCATCCTGAGGACTACCGAGAGACTACTGGACTCCTGGATCAGGGAACCAGAAGAGCACCAGCTGTATTTAAGGAACCCCACACTGCGAGTGGAGTGAAACTGTTGGGCTGGTGAAGCAGAAACCAGAGAAGGCAAGGCAGTGAGAGTGAACGACTGGAAACAACCAATGCCCAGGACTGTGAGTTTTAAAGGGACCCTGTCCCTTTATAGAGTTATTTTTTTTCCTTTTTTCAACTGTACCTGCTTTGCTGTTTTCCTGGCTTCTTGGGTCAACAGACAAGTGGGGGGCTCTCACCTGATCCAGTGGGGAGGAAGCAGGAATAAAGGCTTTCCTCATGACACTGCACTGACTCTGACCCAGAAGGCTAAACCCAAGGTCATCACTGCAGGGCAGAAGCTGTAAACTAATTGTCAAAGATTAAAGTCTTTGATTTCAGATGCCGGTGGCAAAAAGTCAGATAGCAAAAGGTCAGATGACAAAAGGTCAGAAGCTAACACAACAAACTCTGTGGTTGTAATTTATGCCTCTGTATTAACAGTGTTGCATATACACACCCCTATCTGTGCCTCATTTCAAATTACTTAAGTTCTCATAAGAGAGAGAATCTGACCTTGATGGCCCAGCACATAGTATCTATAGTAACGAGTTTAACTGACTTTAGTAAAGTTATAGAATTAAATATGCTACACACGCCATCCTGTGACCAAACAGAACCAGTACCACCCAAGTAAAAATAACCCCCCTTTTTTATGAAACCTGAGCAAACAAAGAGAGCACAAGTGCCAACTCATTAATTATTTATAATTGGCGTGTAGTAATTGGTCACCTGTGTCAGATAAAACTTTGAAGGAACTTCCGTCCAAAACAGAGAACAGAGAACTGTGCATACACTCAAGAAGAACAGATCGTGCACGAATACTTAGATCGTGCACGAATACTTCTCTCCGTCTACGTTATCTTTTTGGCGTACCCCCGTTTATCTCTCTATCTCTGACGTTATCTTTCTTATCAAGAGCTCCCGTTAATCTGCAGACTGCAACGGCTTATATGAATCGCTCAGAAGCAACTGTCTTACCCACCCTGTAAATGCTGGGTAACATGATATCTACATGCTGTAACTGAATGAATAAATCAACCCCACTGCCTGTGCTCTAGCCATCAGAAGCATAAGTAAAATAAATCTTCTGTGAAAACATCACGCTGTGTTTAAATCATCCTGACTCCTGTTCACCGTTATCACCCACCTGCCCGGTCATAAATCCCCCTCCTCGTGCCAAGCCGGTTGTGCCGACCCAGGCTTGCAGGTCAAGGGCGCACCAGCGTATGGGGCGCGACACTAATAATCCAAGAGCTTGTGAAAGAAAGGATATGAACTGATTAATATGCCTGTCTAAAACCTTTGAAGGCAAATGAATGGCAATTTAGACTTGAAATCTTCTTTTAAAATTCTTCTTCTTTTACAAGTATGTATGGCCTTGTCTACATGGAAAAATTAATTCACAGATCGAGTGAAATGAAAGCATGATGGTTAACTATTATGAAATTACTTCCTAGATAGACAAGCTGCAAGAGGGAGAGTAACATCACTGATGAAACACATCTGTTCAGTTATTTTCTAAAACCAACACTTCAAACTAGTTAACATGAATCACATTATTAAAAGATCTAACACTGGATCCCCAAAGGTATGTACATGCCTAGATTTTATTTAGGTTGTAAGGGCCTACATGATGCACTTTGAGGTGCTCAAATGTTGGTTGGTGTTAGTTTGAGTTTGGAGCAGTCACACCTTAAGGCTAAAAACCTCTGATTGTCCCCTCACCTGCACAGCTGTGACTTGCCAGAGACGGCTGGTGAGCAGGGGCTACAGTAGCAGCTCCTCACAGCTGTGAGTTGTCACTACAGGGCTGGTGTCTATCTCTGATCTAGGTGGTGGGGTGTGAGAGATGGGGTGGGGTGGGGTAGGAACATGAAGCTGGAAGGCAGAGAGTTAATGGGGTAATGAAATGGGAGGTGAAAAGAAAATGTCAGTGAGGGGAAGGCTGGTGAAATGAAGGAAATCAGTCACTGAAGGATAAATTAAAAAAAAGATAAAACATTAAAAAGAAATAAAGAGGAAGTAAATTAAAGAAGGTCTCATGTTTTAATATGTTGGGATTTGGGATTGTGGATTGGGGTGTGGGGGGTTGTTCTTCCCAGGATCGTTGAGAGATGGGAGCAGTGGGGGGAGTTGCTTTTGGAGGAGCTACTTTCCCTGCCCTGGGAAAGAAGCCCCAGCTCATGGGAACCTAATTTGGACACCCTACTCTGTTCCTCCCAACCCCACTGGACCCCACTCCTGGACCCATCTGTGCTCTGTGACTTAGCTAGCTGACATGTGCTCAGCAAGCCATTTGTACAGGATTGCACCCCTGGGTGTGGGAAGGTCATACCCCTGGGAGTGGCACTATAGCAGGGAAAACTGGCCATGTTACCAGACAGGAGAAAGAGAGATGGAGGGACAGGAGCCATGAATGTTAAAGAGACGAGAAGAACAGAAGGGAACTGCAGGAGAGTTACCTGGCTACTTCAACCCCTGCTGGAGAACCCAAAGGAGAGGGGTGAGAGTTTTCAAGCTCGACTGGATTTAGTGTCCAGGGAAGAAGCTGTGAGAGCAGTGTGAATGAGTTCCTGATGCCAGAGTGGGATGACTCAGCTGCAGAAGATTCAGAAGAGACATAAAAAAGTTTGAAGCAGCCTACTGGGGGACTTTGAATGAAGAGATAGAGACTAATTAGACAGGATACAATGTAGTGGATCTTTTTCCTTTCTTTTTTTTTTTTCTTTTGGAGGCACAAGATTGTTTTTGTTGCTAAGCAGGCACTTATATCCTTTTTTTTTTGTTTGGATATTTTTGGTTTGTGGTGGGATTGTGAGGGGAGAAAGGAGGTGCCAGAAGAGCCTGGACAAGGCAGAGGTGGGGACAATGAACCTGATTGCCTGTGAGGGGTGGTAAAAGGGGCTGAGGACCCAGATTATGGGATAGGAGCTTGTGGATTTAAAGCAGCAGCTCCATCCTGAGAATAAAGTGCTGTATGTATAGAGGAGAACTCCCTGGCCAGGTTCAGCTCCTGCAGAAAAGGCTAGCTGCTGAGGGGAGAAAAGGAAGAGTAACAAAGTATGATGCCCATCCCAGGACTAAGGTGGAGGAGGCTGAGAGAGAAAACCCAGTGAACATCAAATCCAGCCAGGGCAACCCCTGACACTCTCACCTACCTCCCAAACCTAAAGAAAAGACCAAGGCATGTCAGGTGAGAAAGGAGATGAAGCCAGGGGAAAAGGGGTTTTATGACAGCAGGCTACATGCCCCAGGTAGCTTGGGAAGAACAAGCTACCTGGGGCATTATCAGTGAAGCTGTGACAGTCACCAAGAAGTTAACATTTAAAATCCAAGAGCTATGGCTGAGAATACTAAGTTTTATAATGTGCTCAGCATCTGCGGTACAGTCAAAATGCACTGAAGGAAAAGATCTGGCAATGTTGAGAGGCCTCCTGTTTTCTACTATTTGGTAATTATATATTTAATATTAAAATTACTGCCTTTTATTATCTAGCAAGTCAGAATATAACATTTAAGAGTGATTTTGAATGTAAACATTTTGAGCTTTTCCTAAATGAAACATTTCTATTCACGGTAAATGATTTTTCCTATATTTTTTCTTTGGAGAATTTCAAAATTTCTGGATGCTCTTTCAGGAAAAAAAATATAACAACAAATTCCAAAACCTTGAGATCCTTTGTGAAATGGAATTTCCATCCTCCATGCAGTTCTAATTAGAATGTTGCTAACAACGTCCTATTATATTGTTTTGGGCCAAGCTAAGCCTTTTTTTAAGTCAATGGGAGTTTTGCTATTGACTTCAGTGTGATTGGAAACAAACTCCTAGCCAGAAACTATTATAATATTTGTATGCTGGTATGGGGCTATTCCATGCACCAAAAAAGAGTGTGACGTGTCATATTTTTT
This sequence comes from Crocodylus siamensis, assembly GCF_052110815.1. Lineage (NCBI taxonomy): Eukaryota > Metazoa > Chordata > Crocodylia > Crocodylidae > Crocodylus > Crocodylus siamensis. Next base: position 30,227,018 of record NC_143404.1, on the reverse strand, counting down.
TATATTATCTGTAATGGCTAGCATGAATTTAGATGTGAAATTTTAATTTGCATGGAAACGACCTGCAGTTAGCTGTCTCTACAAATAGCAGCACTTTTTATATATCTTTGCTCAAACAAAAGCATGCATCTGTATAAACGTCATAATTTGAAGAAGCTTCCCTGAAATTCTTAAGTACAAAATTAATAGGATTTAATTTGGGTTTTTTTGTGGGGTTTTAGAACTATTTATGTAGCTTTAGTTGTAAAAGAAGAATAAAGTTATATTTTCAACTCTGAAATCTTTAGATTTTTTCTATTGACTTTTATAGGAGATAGTAGAGGCCCAGAAGTAGCATTATACAATATCTGAAATCATACATCAGAAGATACAGCCTTATATTCCATATTTTCAATTTTAAATTGTATAAAGATGAATGGAACTTTCATAACAAGTATTCATAAAAAATGCAACAAAGCAAAAACATAATTGCTAAGTGATGTCATTGATACTATGACAACACATATGAAAGCTAGCCAGTGAAGCAGAGCATAACAGCAGTTAAAAGAGTTCAGTTCTAAAACACAATCCAGTTCCTACTTACAATTATAGCTGTTTTTTTCTTTTTTCTTCTATGCATGGTGGATCAGGCCTTAGATGTAGCTCATGGAAGGAAGCTGGAAGGAAGTGCACACTTGAAAGATGGAAAATTATACGTGCAACTAAGATTTTGGATGCATTGATAAAGATTTGTGACCCAATGGGTCCTTCATTGTAAACTTCCTAATCAAAATTAAGAGAAAGTTTTCAATTTAAAATAGATGTAAATAACAAAATGTAATGAGCTTAAATGCCAGAGACTAAACCATATCTATGCCAAGATGACTGTATGAGGATACATGAGGACGGCGACTAACATTGGGCAAAACTAGATAGACCACACTGAGTGATGTTCAGTTAATGTAATTGATATTCTGAAGAAGTGCTTACCAGTTTTGGTTTTTTGTGGCACAAATATTGCATTAGAAATGGAAATGTTTAATTAATTTATTTTCCATTTTCTTATTACCTTTCCCAGAACTATGGGCTAGTAATTTTGATTATCCTGAAAATACCTGCTGAGTCTAACTTGTTATTCTCGTGCTGGGATTATAATTAAGCAACAGTAAATTTGTCGAGGAAAGTCATTAGTATTTATCCCATTTCATTTAAGTTTGCAATTTGCACATGCCAGCTTCTCCCTGCGTTATTTTGCTTTTGTGACATGCTAACAGAGAGCTCAGCATTCTAACATTTTAAATGGAATCTTTTTTTCTCTTAAGAAAACCATAGCTATACCCTTCAAACATTCATTTATAATAAGACAGATAAGCCTTATACCTTCTACTTCAAAACTAAGGTTTCTACCAGTACAGTTAAATGATAATCTCCTTTAGTTGCTAATAGTAGGAGAACATGTATTACCAGCATCCTTTTAGGCCAACCTTTAGACGGGATACACTTTGAGAAGGCCTGCTTCCAGACAGTAGAAGGCAGTGATAAATATGCAGTGCTAGAAAGAAGTTACAAATAAATTGGTTTAAGTGACTGTTTAAACCTGTAACAGAACAGAAGTTCAGTGCACATAAACCACGTTCAAAATGGCTGAAACTGGCTTAAGCTAAACCTGGTTGGTATCAGAGGTTGGTTGTACATGCAACAAAACTGGCCTTTAAAGTGGCTTAATTGCCCTTTTGCACCATTTTAATGGCATTGCTGTTTACACATTCAGCGGCATATTCTGCTTTAATTTTGTGATGATGTACATGTTCAGTGTATTTCACTTTAAATTACTTTGTTACATAGCAAGGTAAACCTGGTGAGCAGAGTGTCCAGACTGCCCCACATTGGCTGCACCTACCACATGATCTCAAATGCCTATACTGCTACCATGCAACATCACCCCTACCTGAGGTTGTTCTCCGACATGGCTGAGAAGGGCATGAAGACCATGACAGCTGCAGCTATGACCAAAGCCCAGCCCCTCCTCACCAAGCTGCATCCTCAGTGTCACTAGTGAGAAGTGGGGAGCAGGGGTGGACATCTCTGCATCTCACATCTGGGGTCAGTGGTATCTGGGGAAGCAGAGTTGGGTGTCACTCCTGCACAGAGGTGTCTTTGGTTGGAGCAGGTGTGAGAGGCAGGTGCTTGAATCAACCCCAGGTCTTGACCTTCATAGCAAGGGCCCTCTTCCCAAAGCAGTCAGGGCTCTATCAGCTCATCATGCTGTTTTCTATCCCCTGATACATTCCTCTACTGCTAGTATTGGAGGTCCAAGGTAGTAGGGATCCCTACACTTTCAAGAGCAAATTGTTACACCTTCAAGAGCAAATTGGATGCTTATCTTGCTGGGATCCTATGACCCCAGGTGACTTCCTGCCCTCTGGGCAGGGGGCTGGACTCGATGATCTTCCAAGGTCCCTTCCAGCCCTGATGTCTATGAAATCTATGACATTTATCCAAGGTATGCTAGTTTGCTATGTAACAAAGTGCAACAGTGCATGGAGCGCTGGAAGCACAGGCATGCTTGGGGAAACTCAGGTTTGGTGGGCTTCCAGCACCCTGTGCACCATATCCACTGCCTTATCCTGCTGCCAGCACACCCAGCCACCCTCCTGCTGCCTTGTCTCTCTGCCCCAGGGGCAAGCCAACCCATTCCTGGGCAGTCCCAGCTGGCAGGAAGATGGTGGGAATAGTTCCTTTGGGTGCTGGAGGCTACCTGCCTCTCCCATGGCCCGGGGGTGAACCTCCAGTGGGCCAAGTATTCCCAGACCTTCCCCCCCACAGTGGCAGCACCCCCCAGGTGGCATCTGCCTGATAGTACCCAGCCCAGGCGTTGCCAGGGGGCGCTGCCACCATAGAGGGGAGCACAGGGCCTTGCGCAGCTCAGCGATTTGTGACCCAGTGGTAGCTCATGCAGGCTGGATCGACTGAGGGCAAAAAAGAAAAAAAAGAAAAGTGGTGAGGAGCCTGATCCTTTTTAACATAGCTCCTCCTGGAGCTTCCCTGCCTGTCTGAGTTACATGGGGCCCAGTGTTTCCCTCCACAGTGGTGGCTCCTCCTGGGATCATCTGGGCCAGGAGCTAGCAGGCAGGTGCCAATGGGGGGTGTTGCTGCCATGGAGGGAAGGCCTGGGGTCCCCTGCAGCTCAGGGACCATTCAGCCTGACAGCAGCTTGCCCTGTCCCCACTGCGGGAGAGGCAGGTAGGCCCCATGCGGGGAAAAAAGGATCAGACCTGTCACCCCTTTTTTTTCTGGTGGAGCCTGCAGCGGGGCAGGGAGGGAGCCGTGATGCACTGTGATGTCACATGACATCACGGAAGTCCCTAAATTGAAATGGTGGGTTTTTAATTGGTAGGTTTTTAATTGTGTCATTTAAAAACCTACTGTTTCAATTTAGGGAGAACTAAACCCCTGCTATGTGTAGAACCATCTACTGATTTAGGTTAAATCGGTTTATGAAACTTCTGTCCCAGATCCCTTCCTAATTCAAATTAACTCACAATCCCCCAGCATCCCAGGATGCTGTCTGCTCCAGTGAAGCAAGACTAGCCTTGCCCCCAGTTGTCACAGACCTGAAGTACTGAAGTCTCAGCTCCTCAGCCTGCTTCCTGCCTCAGCCTGTCAGGTCAGTAGGACAAGGGGCAGAGGAATGGACCCCCAGGCTTCCCTAGTCCCAGGCTGTACAGCAAGAGGAGGAAAAGCCCTTGTGATGGGGGCTTTTTGCTCCCTCCCTTGTAGCTCAGTGAGCCAGTCTGGGAACAGGTCAGCCTCACCATCTCCCCAGCCTCCACCTCCTAGAGTGGGGGAAAGTACTCCTTCCTGCTCCCACCCAGCACTTGCTTCCCCAGCCTGGGTCTGGTGGGGGGGAAGGGGAAGTCCTCAAGCTCCTAGCAAGAGCTTTTTGCCTGCTACGTGCAGCTCTAAGCCAGGCTGGGATTGTCTCAGACCCATCCCCTCCGCAGCCATCTGCCTAGGAGAGGGGGGAAGGCAGAGTGAGAACACCCCCCACCCCAGCCCAGGTCTGCCCAGTGTGGGGGAAAAATCACTTATGAATGGTGGCATTTCAACCCTCAGAGCTCAAGCCAGGCTATTGCCCTAGCCCTGCCCCCACCTCATCTGTCACCTCTGAGATAGGTGGGGTGGTAGGAATGCACCCTTCCCTGAGAACTTTTTGAATCTCCACAACTCGGAGCCACGCTGGGATAGTCTCAGCCCCATCCCCTCCTTGGCTACCTGCTGGCTGGGGAGGAGCATGACTTGGAGCTGGGGGGTGAGAAGACCTCCAGTGGGTGCTTCCCCCCAACACCCCACAGACCTCAGCTGCCAATCAGACCTGGGCTGCTGTTGAGCTGGGTTCAGCAGCCTTCAGCAGCCTAGCCATGAGAGCTGAAGCACACAAGCAACCCCAGGCTCCCAGCCTGGGCCACTGCAGGCTTCTGTCTGTCTTGGCCATGCAAACACTGAGCATCAGTTCAGTTTGTTACCAGTTCAATCTAGGCAGCTAAGAAAAAAAAATGTGATGACTGAATCAATTTTGCCTTGGGTTTTTTAAACTTTTGTACTTAGTCTGAGTGCCATTAAAGACTCTACATACAGTGCTCCAAATACCTTCAATAACTTGATTTAAATTAGCTAAAATCTAGCTGAATGTGAGTTATTTTTCTTATGGACTAAAACAGAATCTCAAGGTTTTGAGTGTTGCCTAAGAAGTGGAAGCACTTGAAGATATCTTTCACATCTGATGACCTAAAGTCACTGTTCAAGTTTGCAGATGACAAGTTATAGGGGAGTGTGGCCACACTTGAAGATAGGCTACAGATAAAGGCAGACCTAGACAGGCTAGCAAGTTGGGCAGATCGGAACGTGACGAAGTTCAACACTGAGAAATGTAAAGTGCTCCACCTTGGGATGAGCAACCCCCAGCACACCTACAGGCTTGGTGGCACCAAACTGACTAGCACCACGAATGAAAAGGACCTGGGGGTAATAATAGATCACAGTCTGAATATGAGCTGGTAGTGCGATGCTGTAGCCAGTAGGGCAAATAATACTCTGGCATGCATCAATCGATACATCTCCAGCAAAACCAAGGAGGCGATTCTTCCGCTCTGCTTAGCACTGGTGAAACCGCTGCTGGAGTACTGCATCCAGTTCTGGACACCTTTAACAAGGACATGGACCAGCTTGAGAGAATCCAAAGAAGAGCCACCCATATGATCAGAGTCTTAAAAGGCAAGCCATATGAGGAAAGGCTGAGGGACCTGGGACTCTTCAGCCTGAGGAAAGAAGGCTGAGAGGGGACCTGGTAGCAGCTTACTGCTACACTAGGGGAGTACATCAAGGGCTCGGTGAGCAACTGTTCACCAGGGCACCCGAGGGAAAACCAGGAGTAATGTCTACAAACTCCTGGTAGATCCATTTCGGCTCAACATTAGGAAAAACTTCTTCACAGTCGGGGTGTCCAGACTGGAATAAGCTCCTTCCAGAGGTGGTGCAATTGCCTATCCTGGAAATCTTCAAGAGGAGACTAGATGGTCACCTTGCTGGGGTCACCTGATCCCCAGTTATCTTTCCTGCTTGGTGCAGGGGGCTGGACCCAATGATCTTCTGAGGTCCCTTCCAGCATCACAATCTCTGAATCTCTGAATCTAAGGAATATTATTAAGAGCCTTGGCTCCTAGAAAGATCAGTCCTCATGACTCCAATATCTCAATTGTGCAGGTATTATTGTACCTATTTTACAGATGTCTAAATCAAAAAATCCTAAATAACTTGCCTAAAGTCACAATGAATCAGATACAGACTGCACTAGGGCTTCTGCTGTTCTCATCACCAGGCATGAGTGAGAGACAGAGGTGAGAAATGTGCAATCAGCTGGAAAATGACACTTTGAAGTACGTATTTCAAAAAAGCGGAATGCTCTGGGAAATAAAAAGGGCAAAAAAGAAATTTAGCTTTAAAACCACACTCAAGTGTGTGTGCGCTTTGGCTTTTTTTTTTTAAACAGTAATAAAATAACAGCTGTGACTGCAGGAGGAAGTGAGGGCAGAGGGTAGTAAGGCATGAGACCAGCATGAAACCAACTCAGTCAGGAGCTTTGTTGCTCACAGCAATAGAATTATTAAGAAGCGGAGATAAAAGAGGTGGGGTTGTGGACCAAATACAAAGTATAGAAAGTAACACCGTGTTCCCTTTAGCTTTGTTATAAAACCTTGAAGAAAATAGACAAGGATCATAGAGTGAGCAAAATAATACTAGCAGTACAAACTTCCATGCTACGATATTTGGCTTTTGAAGAGCAATATTATCTGGGGCCAGATGATGGCCGGCTGTTATGAAGCACAGCTGATTTCTAGTACCTAGCAGTTAGAGCTACAGGATTTGTGGATCCTTTATTCAGTCTACTGCTTAACTGTCACCATTTGAACACTACTGCATAGGCCACTGACATGGCAGGTTACCACGTTAAGAGGAAAACAAGCCCTATGGAGTCTCTACTCAGTCACTGCAAAGTTAGGGAGGGTGGGCTGAGACAATAATGGTACAAGCAGCACAGTTAAAACAGCGCAAAGAGAAGACGACTTCACTTGTAAAGGACTGACATAGGTTATTTTCTCATAGACTAAGAGAGATCAGGCTACGTGCAACTGGGTGCATCTATATGAGACATTTACTACAGAGCAGCCTAATGGTCTCTGCAGTAAAGTATCAATGTCTACATGCATGGTCCTATTAGGCTGCAAGAAACTAATTAACTGTTCTGTAGGTTAGTACTTGTAAATATAAGTACTATCCTGCGGCACAGTTTTTTTGTGTTCAGCAACTCGTGTAGATGTTAATGTGGCTGGCTGGAGCACAAAGGTTCTTCAGGGGGTGGCTGCCTCATGGCTGCCCCTCACTGGAGCACCCTCATGCCCCAGCCCGACCCTCTGCAACACATTGAGCCAGGGCAGAGCAGCCCTGGGCTGTCAGGCCAACTCCCTGGGTCCCCTGCTAACTGGGGCTACTCCATCCTGGCATAACGTGCTGTAGTCCTGGGCACAAGTGAAGATGTGGCACTTGAGAGCAATAAACCCTGGCATGGTATGTGCTGGAATTTATTGCTCCATGCTAATAGCACATATAGATGCACCCACTGAGTCACAAACAATCCCGAATCTGCTCTTGAAGCAGCACAGCTATGTGCTCCTCTGTAAAGAGAGTTGATAGCCAAATCATAATCTGTCTTTGATTATGCAATCTGCCTGTTTAGCTAGAACCAAAACAGTTAAAGCTAGATGCCTACTGATAGGCAATGACTAGCAACAACCTGCTATTTAGAGGAGTGGAGCGCCCACAGCACCACCTGACTACTGATGTTGGGACTCCTGACTAAGTACTGAGGCATGGCCTCAAAATTGACAGTATGGGATTATATCTCCCTCTGGCTAAATACAGTAAGTCAAAAAGCCCAAGGATAAATTGATTCAGTCTTTGCAGGGTAATCTAAGCTGCAGATGTTGAACTGATAACCAAATGAACACACATTCACTTTTGATTCAGGAAACATAGCCACAGGAAGGTAGTGGCATTGAATTTATAAAAGCTTGAACAAGAATGGTTCTTTCTCTGAGCAACTATAAACTCAGCCTGGGCTGTAAGTTCACTTACTCTTCCCACTGCCCCCAAGGTTTCTGGATTTGCAGTCCACAATAACAGCAACAGGACTCTCAAGGTTGCTCATCACTTCCTCTTCCTGCTTCCAGGTACCTCTGGGATTTGTAATCCACAGTCGCAGCTGGCATTGTTTTAGCAGGGCAGGGCAGCTCTGTACTTGGGGGAAGGTGAGTTTAACCCGCTTCCCTGGCTCCAGACCCTAGCTGTGGTTTGCCTGTGGGAGGGAGGGCCAGTGAGCCAGCCATCACTGCTCTAGGAAGGGAGTGGAGGGGCGGGGCCAGCCCTGCCCTCTGGAGCAGACAGCACAGCAGAACACAGCCCAGGGCTGAAAAGCATGCTGGGGTTTGCTGATTTAACTTAAAACTAGGAAGGGATCTGGGACGGAAGTTTCATACGCTGGTTTGAACTAAATCAGTTGAGTCTGATACTACATTCAGCCAGGTTTATCTTAAACCAGTTTCAGCCATTCTGAAACTAGCTTACATGCACTGAACTTCTGTTCTGTTACAGGTTTAAACCAGTTTCGGATCACTGTAACTTCTGTCCCTAGCATCTGTCTCAATATTTCCTTGTGTAAAATGAAATGTAGAATTCCTTTTCTTCTTTCGGGGGGGAGGGCGGAAGGGTCAGATGCTTAGTTGACTATATAAGAACTTGGAGATTCCCCAGCCAAAATGTACTAAATGCAAAGCATTAGTACTGCTTTTTATTTTTGAAGAGTCAGATATAACATTCATAGCTTCAAATGAGATTTCAGTTATCCGTTGACCTCAAGCCAGACCTCTGCACAGGGCAAATTTCACCCTAAAGTGAACCGAATAACTGGCTTATTTAACTATGGATTTAACCTTTACATAGAAAAACTGGTTGGTGAATGGCATTATTATGCATGTTGTAGAACTGACCATGTGTTATGTTAATAAGAAAAATGTTTGGCTGCATGAAAATAACCTCCCCTGTGAGATTATTTCATTAAAGTTTAATGTTTGCTCTATGCTTTCTTTTGAATACAGATCATTTGATCACAACACCAACAGTCTCACAAAATCATTTGTTTTTCCCTCTTTAATGTCAAAGCCTCGCTAACATCATACTCTATCCTCATTATCAGGCTTCCTTCATTAGGTGGTTGTTCATAAGCTTTCAGTAGTAGGAAAGCTAATTCAATTTCTTACCATATTTTCTTTTCTGTATTGTTCATCTATGAAGGTGAAAGTTAAATTCAGATTAATTATAACGGCATCTGAACTCCTTTTGAACCTCACACATCTGAAGCTACTTATGCACAGTGCCAAAGTATGTAAGAATGATGTCTCTTTTCTTCATTCAGTTTAACAAGGACTTTTATTCATTCAAAGATACACTGAATATGTGTCCACTCAGCATAGATTTGAATTTTTTTTTTTAAAAAAAGAGATCCACAGTCAAAAGAGCAGGCTAGACCCAAGTAAGGAAAAGGAGAAGAACTTGGCTGACCAAGGATGGCAGAAGTATAGAAAATTTACCTTAAGACACTCTCCCAGCCCATACACTACTTTTGCCTGCCCCTCCCCTCACACAAATCAGCACAACTTGAGAACTGGCTTAACTTCTTTTGATCTATTATTGACAATTGCTAGTCATCATGACTTATATCCACCTGTGCATGGGTGATTATTTCTTCCTGAGTCTGGGGTGGCAGCAGCAGGGCATGACCTGGGGAGTCCCTGCAGCATTAAGCCAGTGACCATGGGGGGATTCTTTTACTGGTGACCCAGGGGGGTGGGGTGGTCCCCCAGACACCGATTTCCAAGTACGCCAGCAGCATGGTGGCAGTGCAGCTGGTGGAGCCAATTTCAGGGGGGGCACTAGTGCTCTCTGTGCCTCACTATCAGCCTTAGTGCTCACTGTCAGGGGGAACCAGTGCTCTCAGGGGGGGGCATGTGCCCTCCCTATGCGTTGCCTATGCACCTATGCCCTTTCTATACCTATGGCTGGGTAAACTGTCTCTAAAGCAGGTATGCACTAGTAAGCTGCTCAAAGTTGCCCTATTCTAGGAGAAAAAATACAGCTGTAGAGCTACACAAAATCGTACTATATTATGGGCTACATTTTTCATTGGGTGAAAATCAAATGGCATTACACTGATTTGCGCAAGCTGAGGATAATTTGGCCTATGCATTTAAGAAAATGAAATAAAAATGTTGCAGAACAAGTTAATCCAAATATTTTATCACTGGCAAAACATATTTGATAAACTGTAGCATTTGGCATCTGTTTCATAAAGAATTAATTGTAGTAGGAGGTAGGAAGAATGTGAAAAGGACCTAAAATGAAATAACAATGTAAAATAAAGTGTGAGAACCAGTGAAGTCTGCATTGATATTCTTAGAGGCCTGCTATTTCTCTGTAGCCGCCGGGTCTCGACCTGTCACTCACGTGCAGCTCTCTCTCAGGCAATTGATGTTATACGCCTCGCAATCTCATGCCTCCGCCCGAGCTGATGTCTTCCACCTGAGTCTTCAACCCCGTGTTCTCCTGCCACGACTTGTTGGACCTCAGTGTCCGGGGCCATTCATTGGGCATGCTCCTAGACCTGCGGTTCGTCCCAGCAGTTACTCACAGGGCTTTGCCACCCCTACACCCTGGCCTCACGCTTCCAGTGGAGCGATGTCCAAAATGGTCGATGCCTTACTCCTTGGGGCCCTTAAGCGAGGGCTACCACAGGGCGCCAACACTATCTACCTCCCCACAGGCCTGCTTCTTTCAAATTCCCCCTGGAGCTCGGGGAACAAATCAAAGAAGAAACTAAAGAAAAATGCTCTGGCACATCTGGGCTCCCTGTCCCCTTAGCTTCCCTTCTACCCCTCCCGGGGCTCAAAGGGGACACTACCTGCCTTATCCCTTAGGCAGTCAGGTTCCCTGCCTACTCCAGGGTACCTCCGGGTCCAGCAGTGATATTCACCTTGACAACAACCCTTCCAGGGCTTCCCCGTGGTCCTTCTCTCCCGGGGTGGACTTTTTCCAGGGTCCCACCATCTCTGCACTCCCACCTGCAGTCCTGCTCCGTCTTCCCAGAACGTCCCACCACCGCCTTCAAAAGGTGTTCCTGGTGTCCCTCCGTTGATCCATCTGCAGCGCTGTCAAAATGATCCTTCTCTTCCTCCTTGCCTTTGTCGCAGCCGCTCCTGCTCTCCTGGTCCCGTGGTCCGGATCGCCTCAGCTGTGGGGTTACACGCGGCTCTGTTCCCTGACTCCTCACCAGCTCCGCAGCGTGCACCACCATTTTTAACTGTGCTGGCCGGCGTTTGGTGCTGACGTCACCGGCTGGCCGCAGCTGGATAAACAGGCAGCTGACGAGCTGTGCAGGCTCTGCCTTCCACCCCTCGTGTGCTGCGTTCCGAGCTGCTGGTGAGTATTCATTCTTACAGCATGTCCTGGGACATTCTCCATCAGTGTTGACACAAAGGACACAGCTATTTGAGCATTGATGCTTGTTTCCCCAGGGACAAGAAGCAGCAACACACCTTGTGCTGCTGCTAGTTGTCCCTGGGGAATACCTGTGCCACGCACCCTCTGGTGTGTGGCAGATTTAATAGATTTCATAGATTTTATAGATAGTAGGGCTGGCAGGGACCTTGGAAGATCATCGAGTCCAGCTCCCTGCCCCAGGGGCAGGAAGTCAGCTGGGGTCATAGGATCCCAGCAGGATAAGCATCCAAGTTTTTCTTGAAGGTGTTCAATGTAGATGCATGAACCACCTCCAGTGGCAATCTATTCCAGACTTTGGGGGCTTGGACAGTGAAGAAATTCTTCCTTATGTCCAGCCTGAAACAGTCTTGTTGGAGTTTATAACTGTTCAACTTTGTTATCCCGTGCGATGCTCTGGTGAACAATCGTACCCCCAGATCTTGGTGAACACCCCTGATAAACAAATAGGTGGCCATCAGATCACCCCGAGCCTATGCTTTTCCAGGCTAAAGAGTCTCATAGCTTTCAGCCTGTCATTATATGGTTTGTTTTCCTGACCTTTAATCATGTGCGTGGCTCTTCTCTGGACTCCCTCAAGCTTCTTCACATCCTTTTTGAATTGCAGAGCACAAAACTGGATGCAGTACTCCAGCTGCGGCCTCACTAAGACTGAGTACAATGGGAGAAAGACATCCTGGGATTTTCTGAGAAGCATCTATGGATGCAAGCCTGCATTTGGCTTGCTTTACTGGCCACAGCTTCACATTGAAGGCTCATATGCATCTTGTGGTCAATCATGACCCCCAAGTCCCTTTCATCCGTAGTGCTATCCAACGTAGCACTGCCAAGCCTATAAGGATGCTGCAGGTTTTTCCTTCCAAGGTAGGGAAACTTGCATTTTTTGGTGTTAAATACCATGAGGTTCTCATCCGCCCAATTCTTGAGCCTGTCAAGGTCAGCCTGGATCTCCCTCTTGTCCTCAGCTGTGGATGCTTTACTCCAGAGTTTGGTCTCATCGGTGAACTTGGCCAGTCTGCTTCTGACTCTAATGTGCACACCATTAATGAAGATGTTGAACAATATAGGTCCAAGGAAAGAGCCTTGGATTCCCAAGGGCAGGGAATCTCCTTCACCCAGGCCTCCCTCACCCTGGCCCTCCTGGCCCGTAGTGGGCAGATAAACCCAGGTGGGGTAGGGGAGGATGGTACCAGCACTGGGATGGCCCCACCAGCCTTACCTGGAGTTCTCAGGGACTCTTGGGGATGCAGGTGTGGCAATCCTGGCAGCTAGAGTGTTGCTCTGGCCAGCCAGACTCTAGTTTTGGGTGGTGAGTGCTGCCTCTGCATGAGCTACTCTTTTTTTTTTTTTGCACATTTTTTTTACCCCAGGATCTTCCAGAGTTAACCCTCCTCTCCCCCCATGCTGCTCCCTTGCAGCATGAATAACAGCTAAATGTGACACTGTAGATGTGTCTGAGATGCCACTTGCCACACAGCCACTCTCATCTTGACACAGCCAGAAAGGCTATTTGAAAGCCAGAGCCCTGTAGATGTGTAATAACATCTCAGGTTTTGGTTTGGGGTCTATTTCTTAAGTAAAGATTGAGTCCTCTCCCATCTCCCTAACTTCATCTGAACCCTCATAAAATCAGGCACGAAGAAATAAGGCGTGGACACACAAGACATTAATACTGGTGTAATCTCTCTCTTTATACTAGCATAAAATTGGAAGAGATATCACATATAGATCTACATAGGCTTACATCATTCCATGTAAAGATAAAGAGACCTATGAGAAAGTCAGGAATAGCTATACACTTGTGGAAGTTACACCACTGTACAGGTTGTGCCTGCAGTTCTAAGATGTCTTCTTCTTCGGCAATCCCTCACTGTCAAGGATGATTTTCTTCCATGAAAGTCTTATCTGTGTATCCAAAGATGACTACAAAGCCAAACTGGGATTGACATTCTATTGCAAATTGGGCACATCTTTCCTTCCAGGGTGGATGGCTATGGATTCTTGATTTGGTCTGCAATACACTGTTTCTGCTGCTCTCGCTTTTCTGTCTTGTGTTATTGTGGTAAAGTTTCAAACTACCAGGCAGAGACAGAAGTTACATTTCTTGCATGATCAGCTGCCTGAAAGTGCTTTACAGCTATGCTGTGACACAAGTGCACAGTTGAAGATGAAGAGACCTTTAAAAGTGGCCAATTGTGTGACAAATTAACCCTCACCAAATGAGGGATCAGATGAAGGTGCTCCACTTTGGAGCACTATAGGGAACTTCTGTTTCCTAGGATCAATCTACCATATGATTGAGGCTGGGCTTATGCAACCCAACCCTGCTCCCATTGCTTTCTACCGGAAAGGAGGGGGAGGAGGAGTGAGCTATGGACTGGGGTTTTCCTGGCCTGATCTGGAGTGGGGGGCAGGTGGTTTGGAGCCCGCTGACTTGTCAGCCCCCCCGACTCCCACCATCCAGCTCAGTCTAGGCAAACCCCAGCACACAGATCACTCCCCTTCACTTCTTCCCCTCCCTTCCTGCAGACAGCACCAGAGCTGGAAAGTAGCTGACAGGCTGCTTGGACTTGAATAGCTCCAAAATTGAGTTTGATCTGCCCACCCCACTCCCAACCCCTACCCAACAGGTAACTGCCTGTTGTGATCTTTGAACACCTGCTTCTTCAAGCGTCCAGAGGCTGCACTTGTATATTTGAGGCAATGTTGGATTTCTTCATCAATGTCATCCTTCTGTGAAAGATGACTTGCAAGGTATGAGAAATATTCCATGTTCTCCAGAGTCTCACCATGAATCTGAATTACCAGAGCTGGGGACTGCTCCTTAAGAACTTGTTGGTGGAGGACCTTAGTCTTCTGAATGTCAAGTGTCAGTCCCATTTTCTCATATGCCTTAGTAAAGGAATAATCTCTGTTCCCCTGAGCACTACGAGTAACTAGGAATAACAGCCACAAGTTGACTAAGAGTAGATTCAGGCGGGACATCAGGAGGCACTTCTTCACAGTCAAGGTGCCTGAAACCAACTTCCAAGGGAAGTGGTGCTCGCTCCTACCCTGGGGGTCTTGAGAAAGAGGTTAGATGATCACCTAGCTGAGGTCATTTGACCCCAGCATTCTTTCCTGCCCATGGCAGGGGGTTGGCCTTGATGATCTGCTCAGGTCACTTCCGACTGTACCAACTATGAAACTATGAAGACACCAATGATTGCTTGAAGTTCTGATTCTGAGTAAGCACAGATTACAGCATCATCAGCAAACTGAGCCTGATGATTGAGGTTGGGGTAGTCTTGCTTGTGATGCTGCATCTGACCACCAATAAGCTTCCAGTTGGAGTAGAGATACATTCATGAATAGATGATAAGCCTTTTAACCCCGGCCAACTCCAAGCCAAAACCAAGATTAGGGTATGTAGAATCATTTCAGTTAAATTGACCAGGCTTTTGTTGAATAATGTAATCAACTTTAATTGAAAGCACTGGAATACCCCAGGTAATAGGGGTCAACTATTGACAACTGGCAACAAAACTGTTTTTTTTTTGAATATACTGAAACTGGAGCAAATGCCTAACATAACCAAGACAACCAAGGAAGCCACAGAAAATTAGGGAAATCCCAATTCACCTGGGCATAGAAGCACCTCTGTATTAAAAGAGAGAAAGCTAATCTTCTGATTAGTTAGTCGAAAATTAGTTAACAAAGATAGCTGTTGATCTTATGTTTACTGTCATATGCTCCTAAGACTGGATTCTGAAAACAGCAAATGAATATTTTTTATTTTACTACTAAGATTACTGAGCCTTGATATATCTCATATTTTAACTTTCCCCCATTACATCTCTCTACCTTCTCAGGATTTCCAATTGTTTTAATATATTTTATTATTTTTCCCTCTAGTATATGTGGCTAAAGCAAATTTGATTCAGGACCTGTCCTTTCTTCTAAAATGAAGATCATGTCTTTTAATACCATGATACCCTCATTCCAACTGGTCTGATTTCACACTCTCAATTGATTAAGAAAATTAACTTCTGAATGAGGAACAAAATCAGAAAAGCAGTTCTTCATCTTCTTTCTTCTCCCAGATCAGTGCTATCAACCAACAGGTGCCGACATAGGAGAATCACTCTCTTAAGGAGCAGGAAAGATAGCACATAAAGTCTATTCCTCTAGAGAGATTCCTAAGGAGAAAGGGTTGTCTTCCAATTAATCCACTGGATTAGGACTCAGGAGAACTGAGTTAGGTTCCCTTATCTGCTACAAGCTTCTTGTATGATCTTGGACAAATTATATTATACCTTCCAAGAAATGTAACAGAAATCTTTCACATGCATGTTACCTACTGCTTTCTCCAGAGGCAGAAGTCTGTGCAGTGTAATATACTCATGCTTTATTTAAGATTGGAATGTTCAGTAAAAGAAAACACCAAAAAACCCTACCTTCTTCCACTTTTCTTTGGATTGATATCCTTTCCAGGCACTGAGCTCAGAGGGATAAGGGAATGTCATGAAGAAGATTGGTTATGTTCACTGGACTCTGAATTGCACACTTCAGCCTCCATGCAGAATTCCATGCTGCCTGACTTTTGACCAACAATATGTTCAGTAAATGAGCTGTCTCTATGACTAGGACCCTCAGAGAATAAGTGATTTACTGCTTTTCAGACCTTCTCACTTTAGAACTAAATAATTCAGTGACATTATGTTATGCAGGCCTGGTTCTCAATGGCTTGCTTTTTGCAACTGTGTTGTGTGCAATACATGTGAGGGGTATAAGTTGTAGTCATGTTGGTTTAGGGACATAGGCAGACAAGGTTCTTTGAATATATCTAATATCTTTTATTAAACCAACCCAAATAGTTGGAAAAAATTCTTCTTTGTAAGATTTTGGGCACAAATACTTTGCCAGGCTGAGAAAGCATCTGCAGTTGGTCTGTGCTCTTCAGGGGTTGAATGAATAGTAAAGAAGGCAGAGGCTGGTATGCATGCAAGAAATCCAGTCAGTGAAGACATACATTGTGGAGTCAGTAGGTGAGAGACAGGCTGCGGGGTGGGGGGAGGGGAATGGATTTATGAGGTAAATAGTGGAGAGGTACCTGGGAAGTCAGATGTTAGGCAGGTTATAATCTGTCATAAATCCAATGTCTGTATTTAGTTCATGATTTTTTATATCTAGTAGGTTGATGAAGTGAAGTTTGTAGGCTCATCTGTGAAAGGTGTTTTGTAAATTCCCTATGAGAATTAGAACTGAGAGACTGGAAAAAAGAGTGGTTTTATTGTGAGCAATGTGCCTGCAGGTAATTAGATATTCTTGTCTTTGTTAGATTTTCAATGTGCTTTCATTCTGGTGCGCAGTTATAGTTTGGTATCTCCTACATACATACATACATACATACATACATGTGAGGGGCATTAGGTATATTTATACACAGCTAGATCAGTATTCAGAATTGTTTTAATTCATGTACAACATTAGCATAATGAACACAACTTTAAAAATGAGAGAGAAATACTGTAGCTTAAATATTCTCTCAGATTTTCTTTGCTTATAAAATAGACAATGTACCATAAGGTAATTAAGTGGATAATGTTACTTAGTTCTTGTATCACATTTTATATCTTCACAGTACTTTATGAATATTAATTTCTGGCATTGAACGAACAATGAAGAGTCAGAAAGCAGATGGAAATAAATATCTACTTTATTTCTACCCTCTTGCTTGAAGTATGTTTTACTCCCAATCACAAATCTTTAGCTTGTTTATTATCTTTTCATAAATGTAAGTGTTTCTAGCTTGAAACTTACTGTAGTCAGGATGAAATTGCTCCCATATGATAAGTGTCCAGGATTAAGAGCTGCCTGTTGAACTTCCTAGCTAATATTATGGCACTACCTGACACATAATGGTATTCTCAGTCACTTGGTGTCTTTATGATTTAAAACACCATTTAAACTTTCTCATTTCTCCTTAGGAAAAGCCTGCAGTAAAATTGAAACCCATAATATTAGGTTCCCCTTATCCTACAATCAGCCTTCTTTCTCTCTGTACATTCCTACAATAGCTCTAAGCAAGTGTCAGCATCACAAGGTAACCTCAAAGATATTCTTTCTTTCACCACCCTGCTCAGATTTTTAATATGCCTCCTAAATCCAAGTGTGAAAGACACCCTCCTGTTCTATGCTTCCTCCAATTGAATGATAGCAGCAGCTTCCCACAAACACCCCTCCACCATACCCAGGCGGTAGAGGGAATTCAGGGTGTAACAGTAACAATTAGAGTCATGAAAACTAAGGAACGTGTGTTTCTTCTGCCAGGCCACTCAGAACTTTTACTCATTTTAAAATAAAGGAAACATATTGTTATGAGTCTCTCCATCCCGTGAATGGAGTCTCTCCATCCTTCTTTGACTTGTACATGACAGGTCAACAATCAACAGAGTAAGGGAGATTTATAATGCCAAGAATAGTAAAGGCCTAATATAAATTATTGGGGTTGATAGGAAGGTAAAAGGTCAGAAGGACCAGAGTAGCACAGTAGTCTTATGGTAGGCTGTGGGGGGGTAGGAAAGACAAGCAGACTGATACGCAGTACTATAACCTATTGGTATTTCAAAGGCCTGAAAGCTACAGTGCCACCTAAAGTGATCTTTATGAGCAGAGAAAAGCTTGAGTAAACCTAATTTTCTAAATAAAGTTATATTTCTAATACCTTTCCTTAGGGAATGTTCTTGACAGACTATGTTTCCCTGGAGTTCTCCCAAACCCTCTTTGCATATCACTTCAGTCTGGATCATCTCTTCACAAAATAGAGCCTACAATAGCTGTTAAGGAAGGAAAATGTCTGCAATCCTCTCCTTCCCTTTGCAGGGAGCCTTTCCTAAACTTGTAGTTAGGGGCTACAGAGAAGGTTGTCTGCAAAAACAGCAGAAGATCAGGAAGTGCTGGGAGACAATCTCATGTCTCTACAACAGTGGTCTGCAGCTTGCCTCATAATTCAAACCACAGTTTTACTGTAGTTATTGTTCCTCATTTTCCCTCTAGCCCTAGCTGCTCCTAGGAACATCATGGGGCCTCAAGGTTTTTTATTTACACTCCATAACCTTGGGCAAGCAGGAAATGCATTCCCTCTGTCCCCCCACCAGTCTATCCTTATCTCATGTACCGCACATCTGACTGAAAGGACATTTATTTGTGCTCTAGTATCCAGTCCTGAGTATCTGAGCCAAAAAAATAAAGCCCAGTTTGGATAAAATCAACAAAATAAACCATACTCTGTTGCTTTTCTTTTTTACTGACTTCCTGTTCTTGGAGGAAACTGCTCTGATATAAAATGTTAGTAAAAATCTGTAGCCTGAAGTCTGAAATACCCAAAGAAGAATGAGATCTTCATTGTTGTAGTGTATAATTAATGTACTCACTTATGGAGGATAAATGTGGTCAAGTATTCAGTTTTATGGAGATTGATGTTGCATTGATGTAACACTCCCTGGCATTGTGAGTAAATGGGAACCTGAGCTCATTTGAGCAAATGGATTCTTCCATTAAACCATGTGCTAAAGAAGACAGCACAACTATGTTCTGTAATTGCGGTGCCAATTAGAGAAGTGTTACTTTATACGAAAGCAATCTGAGTTGATAGTGGTGTATTAGCCCGGGTAGAACAAGGACGTATTTCAGTCAGTTGTTTACTCAAGATATGTGCTGCTTATCCAGGATTCCCAAGTCAAAATCTAATCAGCCAGGTATCATCAGCTTTAGCATCAGCATTTGTGTTCCAGATATGTACCCAAATAGTATGTCTATGCAGTTAAATGGTTCATAACCTAAACTGAAGCTAAGGGAATTCAGGATGGAGAATACATTTTGCTTCCTGTCATACCCATATCCTAATTACACAGTAACAACCTGCAATAGAAAAAGGAAGTGGGAAGAGGGAAGGGTCAAGTAAGTCAGCCCTCAGCAGAGACCAAACCGTGGGAACACACCATTCTTGTGAACCCTCACACTGATCAACAGCAATGTGGTCTCAGCTGCATCAGGGCAGAACAAGACATCCAGAAATCAAATACCTGTCTAACAGTCAGACTGGTGCATTGCATCCATACATGAATATACAGAGCACAGAAGCAAGTTATTGGCCTGAAATCATGCAGAATTGAATGGAAATAATTTCAATATATTACTAAGGACCAAAGAAACTGCAGATGTCATTCTCCTTTGAATTACATACACATGCAGTCTTTTATGTACAGGTGTATATGACAATAGCACTTATCTTATAAATCACATGATTTATCTTATATCTGTGGAGCTTTATTTATAAAATAAAAAGTAAAGCACATGAGCATGTTCCCTTTCCTCTAGACTAGACAATGATCTTTTAAAAAATTATCTCCCATATTCCAAGAATTGTACTTCATCTGGCTTTGACCTAAAAACCTTAACCCATTCTGAGTTGGTCACTGAGAGAAAGTCTACCCAAGTGTACAGAAGACTGACTCAAGAGAACTCCAATAACCCTTGTAGGAAGACCCTTCCCAAGGTGTCAGCTGTAATACAAAGCAGAGGGTAGCAAATACAAACAAAACAGAGGAGGAAGAGTGGCCTTCCCAATGAGTGACATCCCAGTAGAAAACCCAAACAGTGTAAACAGGTAACACAATGCATATCTATCATTAACCTGAAAATTGGCCTTCAGCAATTCCCAAGAGGCACTATTGTTCTATGGATTTGAACAGACCTTAATAAAATTTGATTCCAATCCTGACTGGAGCAACTGGGCACTCTCTTAACAGCCCAGTCTGCTGAACACCAGCCTAAGAACACCACCCTCCTGCTGAACAATGCCATCTAGTCTGGACACTAATTTACAGCCCACATAACTCATACAGATCTTGCAGTGTTGCCCCAAACAGGGCATGGAGAACTTGGTGGAAGTTCTAGAGATCGAAGGCAGCTGTAAAAGAATGGGAGCAGACTCAACTGCAAGAAAGCATGTAAGAGGCAAAATATGTTTGCTAACATCGTTTATTGGACTAATTGTCTACTTGGGAAGAGATTTTTTGGTGCTTGAAAGTTTGTCTAACTTCTCTTCCAACTATTCATCCAAGAAGAGAGATTATCAAGTAAATTTCCTTCTTGCATACTCTCTTGATGGCTATAACAAAATTACAACACTACTACAACAGGGAAAAGCCAAAAGAAAGTGACAGTGGCTGGAGCCTACCAAGACTAGAGAAGTGTATACACAGGCCAACTTACAAGCCCCAAGCAGCAGTCTGGTGAGTCTGTAGCAAAGGGAGCTATACTTGAGCTATCATCCAGACTATAACACAGCTCCAACAGATGGAAAAGAGGGCAGGTAGCCCAGAGGCTATATATGTGTATTAATTTGTAGTGATGGAGAAAACCACAAGTGTTCAAATATTTGCTTAAAGGACCATTTTCTAAAAGTCATAGAAGCTATATGAAACTACATTTCATGCTCTCCTTTACATAATACATAGTACAGTAACAATCACAAACAGAATATTCCAACTTTCTCTTTGAGGAATCCTGGAAATTATTAATTTGATAAAGAAATACATACAATAAATCATTGGTCCAGACCCTCGTTTGGGAAAAATCAATGTAGCATCATAGAGCAGGGACTGGAATCCAACATTCCCCATCAAAGTGAGTCTCATATTAATTTGAGCAGTTGGGCTTAATTACCTTCCATCTTTCTAATGCATCTTTCAATATTCCATACAAAATGGAACAGTCTAAATGGGAGGGATAGAGAGTGTACCAGCCCCACACCTAGTCTCAAAAGAGAGGGGTGAGAAATGTGGCTTTGAACTCCCTCAGGTTGCTATTGAAACTGAATCCAGATCTAGATATAAAAGCATGGGGAATTTGTATGAGTGCTCCAGGAATGTGTGTGTGTGTGTGTGTGTGTGTGTGTGTGTGTGTGTGTGTGTGTGTGTGTGTGTGTGTGTGTGTGTGTGTGTGTGTGTGTGTGTGTGTGGGTCTTTAATTAGGCTAGCTCTGAAAGCCGCTTTAATTGAAGTGCCTCATGCATCAGTGTCCCGGTGCTTAAAAATAGCGGCAAGCACATTTTATCTAAAGCTTATTGAACAAGCTTTACATAAAGTGCCCCCATCACCTATTTTAAGCACAGGGGTGCTGATACATGAGATGCTGGAGGCTGCTGAAGCATGGTAATTACCATGCTCCAGCAGACTCAATTAATTGAGTTTGTCCCAACACGCTGTAATTACAGCATGTTAGAAGCAGCCTCACTGCTCATGTATAAACATGTCTTTTTCTGCCTGTCCTTAAAATACAAGATTAACCCCTCTTTGAATTAGGAACGAAAGACTGGGCATCTACATTCAGGAATAAAATTCTCAGAGGTGGTAAACTCTTCCCGATAGCCCTGACAAAGATGCCAAAGTGACAGAAGTGAACCAACACACCCATTTCATTGGTGTTTCCTATTGGCAAATGGAGGCGGATATTCATTTTGCATACTTATTTTAACCAGCATCCTACTTAAGGTTGATTCTTTTCATGTCTTGCATAGGAAGTCTAGATGCCTACCTCAAGGGCTGTGTGGAAGTGTGGCCATGCCTCAGGGTAGGCTAACGATCCAGGTGGACCTAGACAGATTATTTAGATAGGTGGACCAGAACCAGATACTGTTCAACGCTGAGAAGCAATCATTGGTGATGAAAAATCTGCAACAAACATACAGGTTCAGTGGTACTACAGTAGCTAGCACCACGTCAGAAAGGGACCTGGGGGTCATAATTGACCATAAAATGAATGTGAGCCACCAGTGTGATGCTACAGTTAGCAAAGAAAACAATATGCTGGCATGCATCAACCATTGCATCTCCAGCAAAACTAAGGAAGTTATTCTCCCTCTTTACTCAGCATTGGTGAGGCCACAGCTGGAGAACTGCATCCAGTTCTGGGAACCACACTTCAAGAAGGATTTGGAGAAGCTTGAGAGAGTCCAGAGAAGAGCCACTTACATGATTAAAGGCCTGAAGAGAAAACCATACAAGGAAAGGTTGACAGATATGGGACTGTTCAGCCTAGAAAGGAGAAGACTTTGGGGGATTTGGTGGCAGCTTACAAATATACCAGGGGAGAGCATAAGGGACTAGGAAAAAAAATATTCACCAAAGTGCTCCAGAGGAAAACCAGGAGCAATGGTCATAAATTGTAGAAGAAGGTTTCAGACTCCATATAAGGGAAAACTTCTTCACATTTCGTGTGCCTGAACTCTGGAATAGATTCCCAGAAGGGGTGGTACAGGCCAAGGTGGTACCTTGGAGATCTTCAAAAGGAGACTGGACACGCACTGTGCTGGGGTTATTTGACCCCAGAAGTCTTTCCTGCCCAGAGCGGGGCGGGGGGGCTGGTTCTGATGATCTCACAAGGCCCCTTCTAGCCCTAAACTTCTGTGAATCTGTGATAGAAAATTCATGACAGTTTATTTGCCAGTTTAAGTATATGTATGACTCCTTCACCCACACCATTTTTGACCAAGCCAGTCTTCTTATACTACAGTTCTTCCAGCAAACTGGGAACACTTGAATAATACCCAAACTTGAAGTTTCTCTATGCTGGCAGAATCCTCCTTTCTGGCAGCAGAATTAAACCATCTCTGCCAAGCTGATTAAGACCTTTGTTGTTCTCCAGTGGCTGTCATGAAGCATATACAGACACTTGCATTCCTTCTGCCAAGCTGACGTAGTCATTTCAACAACTGCTGCCTTCTCTGAGGGCTAAAGTAGGTAAGTATAGAGAAGGCTTTATCATTCTTTTCTTACCAGAACAATCATGAGAAGAGCTCCTGACCACTTGGACCTACCCTTTGCTGGAAGGAACAGCAGATCCTGGCCAAATATTGTAATCTTCAGGTTTTTTGTATTCAGTGCTACAGATACTTTTTATAACATAGTGGGAGCACCTACATGTGCTATTAGTGCTCAGCAATAAACTCCGGTGCATATCATGACAGAGTTTATTTTTTTCAGGAGCTGGATTTACATGTGTGTCCGAGACCACAGTACATTGAGCCATTTCAGAGCAGCCCCAGCTGACAAGAGGCCCAGTGGTTCAGGCTGCCAGCCTGGGGCTTGTCCAGCCTGACTCAGCATTCTGTGGAGCAGCTGATTGGAGCACAAGGGTGTTCCAATGCAAGGCTAGCATGGAACTGTTCGACCCACATGTTGGCAAATATCACTACATCATCCAGATAGGTGGCTGTATATGCCCAGTGTGGGTGCAATATTTTGTCCATTAGACACTGGAAAGCCACAGGGGCCCCGTAGAAACAAAAGCTAGAGTTTGAAAATGGCAGACTCCCCAGGGTGTTGCAAAGGCTGTGATTTCTTAGGACATTGGGTCCAGAGATATTTGCTTACAGCCTTTGGTTCAATCCAGAGCGGTTATATACTATTCCTTCCATCAGCAATCTGGATGTCAGTGTGGAATGCATGTTGTCCAAATTCATGGACGATGCCAAGTTTTGGGGTGAGGTGGGCATGCTGGGGGCGGGGGGAGGGACAGAATCCAGCTAGATTTAGACAAATTACAGAGATGGTGGGATAAAAATAGGATGGAATTCAATGCAGACAAGTTCAAGGTCCTGCAACTAGGGAGAAGGAACCAGGAACACACCTATAGGTTGGGGAACACCCTTCTTGTCAACACGGTGGCAGTAAGGGATCTTGGATTCATTGTTGACTCCAGGATGAACATGAGCCAGCTAATGCGAGGAAGTGGTCAGTAAGACTAACTGCACCTTGTTGTGCATCTACAGATGCATCACAAGCAGGTCCAGGGAGGTGATCCTTTCCCTTTATGCGGCATTGGTCAGGCCACAGTTGGAGTATTGCGTCCAGTTCTGGGAACCGCACTTCAAGAAGGGTATGGCTAGCATTGAGAGGGTCCAGAGGAGGCCACTTGCATGGTCAAGGGGCAGTGGGGCAGACCCTACGAAGAGAGGCTAAAGGGTCTGAACCTATTCAGCCTCCACAAGAGAAGGCTGAGAGGGGATCTGGTTGCCATTTACAAACTAACCGGGGGGACCAGCAGAAATTGGGGGAGGCACTGTTCCCCTAGGCACCACCGGGTGTTACTAGGAATAATGGCCACAAATTGTTAGAGAGAAGGTTCAGGCTAGACATCAGGAGACATTTATTTAAAGTTAGGGTTGCCAGATTCTGGAATGGACTCTCAAGAGAGGTGGTACTCTCTCCTACCTTGAGGGTCTTCAAGAGGAGGCTGGACGGATAGTTGGCTGGGGTGATAGAACCCTGGCACCTGTTCCTGTCCAGGGCAGGGGGTCAGACGTGATGGTCTGTTTAGATCCCTTCTGACCCTAAGCACTATGATACTATGATGATACTATGATCATTTCATCTGTTTTGGGTATAGGATATGCATTAGCATCTACACAGGTGGTGCTGTGGAGTAAACAACTCCACAGCAGGATAGTGCCTGTATTTGCAAGTGCTACCCCACTGCAGAGTTAGTTTCTTGCAGTCTCATAGGGCCACACATGTAAATGTAGAAACATTTATTGTGGAGCTAATTAGGCATCTGCAGTAAACCTCTTGCACAGACACATCCTATGGGTATCTGATGGGGTATAGAAAGAGGAGTTAATGAGATATCTTAAAGAAAAACACTCATTTTGTAGCTATGGGACATTGTTAGGATGTGAAAATTTACCAAAAAAGGAACCAAACAACCAAGAGGAACATGTGAGCCACTTCTTCTCTTAAGACCCTGCCAATTCCTGAAAAATCACATGGAAACATAGAGAGCTTTGAAGCCTTCAGTGAAACAAAGAATAAAAATCTGATGATGAAAGACAGCATACTGATTGTCATACTGACTCAGCAAACATGACAAAGATTGATAGTTACATTTAATTGAGGAACGTGGTGTTGAAACACAACTGCTGTGGTGAGCAGAGATGCCCAATGAAATGACATAAAGTCATTAATATTTATTTCCTGTAGTATCCCACCATACACTTGGAGCTTTCCAAACAAAATTGCTCCTTAGCCCAAATAGAAATAGCAATAGAAGACTACCCCATACCTGTGCCAAGTATGAAAGTGGCATAGGTAATAATATCCAGACCACTTTTCCATCTTAATTTTGTCAGTCAGCAAGTTTCCTCACCAGCAGCTGAAAAGATGGTCTGTTGTTGAACTTGAATAGGGAAAGGGCTTCGGACTTTTGGATAAGCTCAGGTATTTTTGCAGCAAAACCCCCAGGTTGTTCCTTTTTTTTACTTAGAAATATGACATCCCCTTTCCTGCATCATTTCTGCCTTTTTCTCTCCCCTCCTCTATTCCCTATGGGTATATATATATATAAGTAGTTATAAATTAAGTTGAAACCCTGTGTACATAAGTCCCCTTTTATAGTAACCATGAGCTATTGTAATAGCGCTTTGCTGTGTGTGTTGGATTGCTGTAATGTATTACACCGTACCGTTATTGTGTCTTAAGTGTCTCTGTGTTAATATTGTATGATTTAGGCCTGCAATGTGAGTTGGCATAAGTGATATCAGGTATCCATTTTGTGTGTTAGGTTCCCATCTTGTTCCCATCTTGTCTCCATGCCCTCTTGTATAAGTATGTTGCAATTATGACTCAAGTTTAAGTCTGTAACCTTTCCCATGTAACTTGGTTTTCCTTGCATGCCTGAAACAAAAGAGTGAATGGATGAATGAAACACAATGATAAAAGGGCCCCCAACTAAATCACCCCACCATCAAGACCAATACCTGGACCAACGACCCAGCCATTGGAACCACCCTCAGCATTCAAGAAACAAAAGATGAGGCAACCCAGCACTGTGCCAAGGCTGCACATACTCAGTAAGAACATCTGGAACCCTCTGGAACAGGGCTGACCTCACCCGGACATGCCCTCCCCATAGGACATCCTAGGTCGTCTGCCCCATAAAAAGGGGTAGTGACCCATCTTCACCTGGACCAGACTTGTTCCATTTCATGCTGTCTATCAACCCAGAGGCCCTGCTGGTGACCCCGCTCCGGACAACTCCTGCTGGAGAAAGACCCTGATTGGCCATCGAGGACCCCCTCCCAGCCTGGATAGGTAGCTATCATCCCCATCCTGTCTTCAACCAAGGATTTGGACTCTGTGACACCAACCTTTCCACTGAGTCTCTCTCTCTCCTACTACCATTGTGTGTGTGTGTGTGTGTGTGTGTGTGTGTGTGTGTGTGTGTGTGTGTGTGAGAACCAAGCTGTACAGTACAGTGTTCATTTAATAAAACTGTTATTTGGACCCCTGAGTTGGGTTTTGCTTTACTACAGTTCTGGTCCTGCTCCAATCTCTGCTCCTCGCCCCTCTAATTTCTGTCTCATCTCTCCCTCTGCTGCTTCTGGCTCACTGTCACCTCCAACACCTGTCCCATGCTCCTGTAGCTCCAGCCATCCTGAGCTCCTCTTTGCCTGCAAACCGTTGTTTCTTTGCTATTGCCTCATCTCCTTTTCCCCTGATCTCTGCGACTGCTGTTGCCTCACCCCCACTGCCTTTTCTCAACCTCTGCCTCTGCTGTTGCCTCATCCCCACTGACTTTTCCCCTGATCTCTGCCACTTGCTCTTTAGTTACCAAGCACCCCAAGCATAGGTACCACAGGCACCAACACATGTGCACACTGTCACCTGAGTCAGTGTTTAACCTGTATGTATATGTGTATGTATTTGTGTATCATGTATGATTTCATGTCATTACCATTAGGGTGTGTATGTGCTTGAATTGGTGATATGTGTGTATGTGCATTGTACACCATACCCCCCTGTCTAACAGTGCGATATTGAGATCCTAAGCATTGGCCTGACCCCACAGGGCAACATTTTTCCCCAGCAAAAGCTGTACACTGGAGTAGGTGCTTCTAGTGGGTTGTTACTTCTTTCCCCAATTTAGTGTCCCAAGGACTATCTCACACTTGGGTAAACATTGGATCCTTTGAGGCACTCCCTTCCTCAGCGTGTCAGTTAGTGGGACTATAATGGCAGTAAATGGTGGGATGAATTGCCAATAGTAGCTTGCTAGCAATAAAAATTTTCTTCACTTCCTATGTCATTGCTGAGACTGGAGTTTCCACCAGTGGAATTCCACCATTACTTTGTTTCACCCGGGGCTTGATCTTGCCATTGCCCAGTATATATCCTAGATATTTAGTCTCCATGCATCCCAGGTGACATTTAGCAGGGTTGGGATGGAGGACAGCTTCTTGCATTGATTGCAGCAAATCTCTTACTTCCTGGAAGTGTTCTACCCATATGTTGGCAAATAACCCAGGTAGGTGGCTACATATGCCCAGTGTAGGTGGAATATTTTGTGCATTAGACACTTGAAGGTCACAGGAGCCCTGTGGAACCCAAAAGATAGAGTTTGAAAATGGTAGAGTCCCCAGGGTGTTGCAAAGGCTGTGATTTCTTGGGTCGTTGGGTCCCGAGGTATTTGCCTATACACTTTGGTTAAATCCAGGGTAGTTATATACATTGTATTGCCTATCCCTTCCACCATTTCATCGATTCTGGGAATAGGATATGCATCACACTTTGAAATGATGTTGACTTTACAGATATCAAGACAAAATCAGGTGTGATCAGTGTGATCAGGCTTTTGCACCAAAACAATTGGGCTACTCCACTCATTGGCAGATTCCTCTATCACCCCTAGGTTCCACCTCTTCTTAAGCTCTTTTTTACCATTTCCCTCAGACATGTTGGAATTCCTGAGCATCTCTTTTGACTTGCATAGTCCAGCTTGAGGATAATCCAATCAGCATCATTCTTTCCAGATTAACTGTAAACGCCTCTTTAAATTCCTTCAGTAGACTTTTTACTTCAGCCCATTGAGTTGGGTTCAAAGCCACTCCTAGTGTGAGGCCAGCCATAGGATCTGGTAGGGGATCTGAAATCGGCACCCAGAAAACATGTCAAGACTATACAGGCTCTCCTGCAAACCCTGTCATTTCCCTACTAGGCAAACTTCATAATTTACCTCGCCTATCCTCCGCAGGACCTCAGAAGGGCCTTGCTACTTAGCCAATGACTTATTCTTGGAGAATGGGAAAATAATAACTCTAGCCCTTGGCTGATAAACCTAGAGGCAAGTAACCCTGAGGTTTTTTTGTTTTTGTTTTGCAAGGGTACCCACAGGCCTAATCTGTCCCATAGCTTCAGGACTTTTTGGACTACATTCTGTGTTATTTTCCTCTGGACCTGGATTCTTGTAAGAGATCTAACATGGTTCCCATATGTTGCCGGCACAAGGTGCCCGAGGAAGGCAACAATTGGGTTCGTTGCCTGGTGTGCATCACACCAAATAAACACACTGGGGGAGAAGCAGACAGAGTTTATTTGAGCTCAAGTAAAAGGCACAGGGAGACTATATGGTCTCAAATCCTGCACACCTAACCCTGCAACAGCGAGATCTTTATACCCCGATCAGTTTCACTGTCAGTGATTTCCCAGCAGCTGGCCCCCCTCTTTCTCCCCTTTCCCTCCTCCTCTCTCTCTCCGAGCGGTGCCCTTGCATTCCACAGATAACAGTTTTAACTCGCCTGCTTTCCAGAAGGACAGGAGATTGCAGGCGCCAAAGAAAGGGTTACAAAGGTTGGGCAAGGGGGGGTTTTGGCTCGTCTGAGCCTGGAGCAGAAGGACTTCCTCGACACTAGTGGTCTTCCATCCCTCCAAGTTACCCAGGGTTATGCCCAGTGACACCAACACATACAATAATTAGAAAGGCGAAAAAGCCATGGAGGATGGTGGAGGCTTACTCACCTCTTGCATGGCAAACAATATGTACAGTAATAGCTAGTTCCAGTTCTGAGGCTCTTCTGAGACAAGTTATCTAAGTGTCAGATTTCATTTTTCAACTAATCCATAAAGACTTTACAGAATGGACCTTCAATAAGGCTCACATTTCTTGCAGTAACTGAGACATAGAGATCATGCCCTGATGCATCAAAACCACTCTGGGAATATCCACCCAGGAGAATATCTGTAAAAACTCAGAGGCCAGAGTTTGTGCTAAAGCCAAGTGAATCAGTACAGACTGAGGGTAGCAAGTGGCATAGTCTAAAAGGCCCAGGATGAACCTGGACCTTATTGAGCTGAGCTTCAGTGGTCCTATCAAGTCTACTCTGACTTAGAATCACAGAACCACAGAATCAGAGAAAATTAGGGTTGAAAAGGTCCTCAGGAGGTTATCTAGTCTAACCACCTGCTCAAAGCAGAAACAACCCTAACTTGCTCATCCCAGCCAAGGCTTTGTCTATCTGGGTCTTTAAAAACCTCCAAGCAGGGGCGATGCATAGGGGGTGCACGTGGTGCATCTGCACCCCCTGAGAGTGCCAGCGTAACCCCTGCAGGGTTGCACTCCCTGCTTAGCCAGCAGGCAGCAGGGTAGGTGGGAGCACCAGTGCCCCTGCTGTGAATGCTGGCTGGGGAGCAGGGCCACTAGCAAAAGCGGCCACACCACTTCCGGAAGTGGCTACAGGATTTCTGGAAGCAGCGTGGCTGCTTACATGGTGAGTGAGATTGGCCACTGGGGGACCCCTCAAGAGGCACCAAACCCCCATGCCTCCAAGGATAGAGAGTCCACAGTCTCAGGTAACCTGTTCCAGTGTTTTATTTACTACCTTCCCAGTAAGAAAGTTTTTCCGAATACCTAACCTAAACTTCCCTTCCTGCAACTTGAAACTATTGTTCCTTTATCTGTCATCTGCTACCACTGAGTACGCTCTAGATCCATCCTCTTTGGAACCACTCTTCAGGTACTTGAAGGCTACTATTAAATCTCTCCTCAGTATTCTCTTCTCCAGACTAAATAAGCCCAGTTCCCTCAACCTCTCTGCAAAAGTCATGCACCCCATCCCCCTAACCATTTTTGTTGCTTTCTACTGGACTTGGTCTAATTTGGCTACATCCTTTCTGTAGTGGGAGAGCCCAAAACTGGACACAGAACTCCAGCTGTGGCATCACCAGTGGCAGAGGAAAAGAATCACTTCCCTTGATCTGCTGGCAACACTCCTACTAATGTAGCCCAGTATGCTATTAACCTTCTTTGCAACAAGGGCACACTGTTGGTTCACATTCAGCTTACTGTTCCCAAGTCCTTTTCTGCAGAGCTGCTGCTTAACCAGTCAGTCTCCAGCTTGTATGAGTGCTATTGTTTGTTTGTTAATTGCTATGATTGTTCTGTCCTATGTGCAGGACTTTGCATTTGTCCTTATTGAATCTCAGACTGCTTTTGGTCCAATCATCCAATTTGTCAAGGTCTCTCAGAATCCTAGCTCCAGCATATCTACTGCTCCCCCAGGCTTGGTGTCACACCTGCATACTTTCTGAGGGTGCACTCTCTCCCATCTTCCAGGTCATTGATGAAGATATTGAACAAAACTGGCCCCAGGACTGACCCCTGGGGCACTTCACTTGATACTAGCTGCCAACTAGACATTGAGCCAGTGACTACTACCTTCTGATCCTAATTATCCAGACAGTTTTCTAGTGAGTTTACAGTCCATTCATTCAACCCATACTTCCTTATCTTGGTCGTGAAAATGTTGTGGGAGACCATATCAAAAGCCTTGCTAAAATAAAGGTACATCGCATCCACTGTTCTCCCTGCATCCACCGAGCCAGTTATCTCATCATAGAAGGCTATCAGGTTGGTGAGGCATGATTTACTCTTGGTTAATCCATGCTGACTCTTCCTGATCACCTTCTCCTCCATGTGCTTAGAAATAGATTCCTTCAGGACCTGCTTCATTATTTTTTCAGGAACTGAGGTGAGGCTGACCAGTATGTAGTTTCCTGGATCCTCCTACTTTCCTTTCTTAAAGATGGGCACTATATTTGCCCTTTTTCCATAGTCTGGGACCTCTCCCAATCATGAGTTTTCAGTGATGATGGACGATGTTTCTGCAGTCACACTGGCCAACACCCTGAGCACCCTCAGGTGCATCGTCTCCAGTGCCATGGACCTGTATATATCCAGCTTTTCTAAACAGTCCCTAAGATGTACTTTTGCTACTGTTGGATGATCACTTCCTCCCCAAACTGTGCTGCCAGGTGCAGTAGTCATGGAGCTAACTTTGCCTGTGAAGGCTGAGGTGAAAAAGGCATTGAGAACTTCAGCCTTTTCTGCCTCCTCTGTCACTGGATTGCTTACCCCATTTAGTAAAGGACCCACATTTTCCCTGACCCTCCTCTTGTTGCTGACATACTATTAGAAACCCTTCTTCTTACCCTTCATCTACCTTGATAGCTGCAACTCCAGTTGCACTTTGGTCATCCTGATTTCATCCCTGCATGCCCAGACAATACTCTTATACTCCTCCCTAGATCTTTGTCCAAGTTTCCACTTCTTGTAAGCGTCCTTTTTGTGTTTTAGATCACTGAAGAGTTCCCTGCTAAGCCAACCTGGTCTTTTGCCATACTTGTTAGTCTTCTTCTGCATTGGGATAGTTCATTCCTGTGCCCTTAGTAAGGTGTCTTTAAAGTACAACCATCTCTTCTGGAATCCTTTTCCCCCTCAGACTGGCCTTCCAGGGGATCCTGCACGAGTTTCCTGAGTGAGTCTATGTTTGCTTTTATGAAGTCCAGAGTCCATAATCTGCTACTCTCCTTCCTTCCTTTCCTCAGGATCCTGAACTCAATCATTTTGTGGCCATTGTTGCCCAAACTGCCATCTGCTACTACATTCCCCACCAATTGTTTCCTGTTTGTGAGCAGGTCAAGAAGAGCATGGCCCACACTAGAAAGTTTTCCCCAACACTATCCAAAAACTTTGTGGATTTCCTGTGCACTGTGCATTCTGCTGCTCCCACTTTTCCATCTCCAGTTTTCATCTTAAGGTTTCAAACCACTGAAATCATTGCAGCAGACTTGTTCTCCATTTGAAGCAATCCTGGGCAATAGTCTCCCATGAGTTGATGTCAATGTTGTAGTTTTTAAGTTGGCCTTGAGGATGTCCTTATAGTTTCACAGTAGCTAGGGTCAGGAGGGACCTGAACAGATCATCTAGCCTGACCCCCTGCCACAGGCAGGAATGAATGCTGGGTTCACAAGACCCAGACAGGTGATCATCCAACCTCTTCTTGAATTTGCCCAAGGTAGGGGCAAGGACCACTTCTCTGGGAAGTTGGTTCCAGATTTTGGCCACCCTAACTGTAAAATATTGCCTTCTGATCTCTAACCTAAACCTATTCTCTATCATCTTATTACCATTGTTTCTTGTCACACCAGGTGGTGCTGGGGAGAAAAGGGTTCTGCCTATTTGCTGTTGATCTCCCCTGATGAGTTTGTAGGCAGCCACCAGGTCCCCCCTCAGCCTCCCCTTGCTGAAGCTGAACAGGTTCAGGTCCCTCAGTCTCTCCTCATAGGGCCTGTCCTGCTGCCATCTCACCAAATGGGTGGCCCTCCTCTGAGCCCTCTCCAGGCTGGCCACATCCCTTTTGAAGTGCAGCACCCAGTACTGGATGCAGTACTCCAACTGCGGCCTGACCAGTGTCGCATAGAGGGGGAGTATCACCTCTCCGGACCGGCTTAAGATGCACCTTTGGATGCATGACAAGGTATAGCTGGCCTTGCTGGCTGTGGTCTGGCATTGGCGGCTCATGAATGACTCCAATATCCCTTTCCACCTCTGTACTTTCAAGGAGGGAACTCCCCAGCTTGTATGTGTGCTGTGGATTCCTTCTCCCAAGGTGAAGCACCCTGCATTTGTCTATGTTGAACCCCATCCTATTCTCATCTGCCCACTTTTGTCATCTGTACCCCTTGAAGCACTTTCTCTTCCCTCTGCCTAAATAAATGCCATGACTGAGTAGGAGAATAAAACTTACTTTGGAAATCTGGAGCCAGACATCCAGATGCTGTGGCTGGCTGTAACAGAAAGCCTGAAGCTCTCTTACTTTAAGAAAGAAAGAACCCTGGGAGAGCCCCCAGTCAAGGAAGACTGCAAGGGAGAAGCTAAAGGAAAGTAGGGATTATGAGTTCCTACTGCAGAGCTAGTTGCTGTGCAGTAGAACAATAGGGCAATGTCTGCATAAGGCAGCCTGCAATAGCTGCTCTTTGGAGATTAGTTAGTAAGCCTAATTAGAGGGCACCTGTGGTCAGGGCAACATATAGGGGGTGCATATGAGTGCACATGCACCCCCTGAGTGTGGTGGTTTACCCCCTACAAAAAGGAGGCACACCACCGTTCTCCCTGCTCATTGCTGACCTGGTCATTACTCACCACCCCATCCCCTGCCACCAACAGTGCCGGTAGTGTCTGTGGGAGCTTCTGCTTACTGCCACCGCACTCCTGCTGCAGCGATGCCACCCCCTCCAGCTCCTAGGGGCATCTATCATTCATGCCTCTGGCTAGTGCTGTGGAGTCACCTGAATAGAAAGGGGCAGGGCCTGGGAGAGATGTAAGCCAGGGCCAGAGCCAGAACAGCAGTCTGACTCTGAAAGAGGGAAGAGCTCTGCAGTGAGATGCCTGTTGTTTGGAAATGGTCTGCAAGTATGCTATTCCTGGAGACAATAAGTGACGGGCTGAGGACTAGCAGCAGACTAAGGCCCAACGTAGGACTTTTGATATATTGCCAATAGGCTATAGGTTTAGTTATATCTGAGAGGCTTATGATTTTGTTTTTAATTTTAATTGGTGGTTTGGGTTTGGTACTGTCATAGGGAAGGCAGAGGTCCCAATAGTGTCTGACAGCATGGGAGTGTCTTGAACCCTACCAGGGGCTAGGGGCACAAGACATGAGGCAGACTTAGCCAGAGGATTAAAGTTTGGAGAAAGTGATAGAAACCTAGCAAGGGCAAAAGCCAGACTGGGGCAGGGGGCCCAGGCTCAGAAGAGCGGAACCAGGGCCAGGGCCCATAGCCTAGAGAGGTGAGAACTGGGGCTGGGGGCTCAGCAGGCCAGGAGGTACAGAGACAAAGGCCAGGGGCCCAGCATCCAAAGAAGAGCAAGATCAGGGGATAGGGCCTAGTGCAAGAGACACAGAGGTCAGAGGCCCAGGAATACTAATGACTAACAGGGCTGAAGCTGAGATAGCCACACCACAATCCATGGTTCAGAGCTGGAGGCTTGCAGCTAGAGACAAGGGGTAGAAGCTGAGAAGGCTGAGACCCCAACAAGGGAGTGATCAGATTGTAACATCTGCAAGACATGGGCATGGCTATAGGGGAAGTTGGAGACTGTGAATAGCCCCACAGTGCCCTGTGGGGGTGCAGACAAGTCAGGAGCACCCACTTAGCCTGAGAGGGGAAGAACTTAAACCAGTGGGGTCCAGGAGTAACTTGCTAGTGGCTAGAAGAACTGGGGTCACTCTAGGACCCTTAGGCAGCTTCCCTTTTGAGTAAATATACACATCAAGGCATGGAAGGTGAATGACAATGGGAGCGCACCCTAGAACTGGAATGGGACAAGTGTTGCATGGTCACCAGGGGGCATCATGGCTGCCCCTGAAACTCAAACATTGCTACATCAGCCCAGCAAAGTTGAGGTTGGATGATCACCTCACTAGTGTTTCCTTACAAGAGGATGCTAACATTGCTACATCTGTTTTCCCACTGGATTTGAAGGATCTTCCACAGAAAGCATTGATGGTACTTCTCCAGCAGCTTGACATGTCTCCTGTACATTGTCCACATCTCAGCTATGTACAGTAAAGTGGAGGTCATGACTGATTGATAAACCTTGAACTTGGTTTCAAATCTGATGTTGCAATCTTTAAACACTTATTTTCTCAGACTCTTTTTCTTTTTAAATCGTGTTCTAGTATTCTGAGTTCTACTCCTTTAAAAACGCAAAGAGAATAAAAAGAGGAGACAATGACTTTCATTTTCCCTGGATACCACAAACAACCTCCACTAAAAGGGGTTTCAGTGCAAAAATGCAGACCCAAATCTCCCAAGAAGCATATTTTCTTATGGTGTTACTTGTGCCATGATGCACAGATTTCAGGAAACAACAAGCAGGCTGGGTAAAGAACTTGGCAAAAAAACTGTACTGCTATTTTCTACATACTGCACAACTCTGCTTAATAAAAGTGAAGCTAACTAAAGCTATAGATGAATAATAGGTGAAGAACATCTTCCTTCTTTCCTTTATTTACTGTATTTACCCAACACCAAGGTGACCTTCAAACTTGACATGACCCCTCCACAATTACATTCTATACATTGAAAATTATAATTTTGTTATAATTTACCATACATATATAGAACTTAATTAGTGGAAGATCACCTTAATCCCCTTCACTGTTGCGGAGAGGAAAGCAGCAGCAGGGGGAGGGTCCAGACTTCCACCCCATGCTCCTCTGTCTTTTGCCTTCCTTGTCTGCCCCCCTACCCCTTGCCCCCTCTGTGCCTGTGCCTCCCCCCCACAATGCTTGTCCCCCATGTCTGTGCCTTCCCCCTGCCTCCTGCTCCCCGCTGCAGCCTTCCTCCTAGTGCCCCTAACCATGTACCCAGCCCTTTGGACTTAGACTTTGGATTCAGGTTTGACTTCAGCTTGCTTCCTGAACCCTGATTCTGGTTAGTCCTCTGGCTTGGGACTTCTCTTCTGATTTCTGGCTTCTGCCCCCCTGCCTTGTAAGTTGGATCTGCCCTCTGTTGCTCTGCAAGCTCAAGTTCACTCCTGGCTCTACCCACTTTGCCTGATACCCCTGTGGACCCACTTTCCTGGAAGTTCAACTCTGACCAGAGCTATTTGTCAAGCACAGAGCAAAAACAACATCTAACTTTTAAACAGTGCATTTCCTCTCTAGATCACAAAGCACCTTACAAAAGAGATCAATATCATCATCTCTCATTTTCAGATATGGAAACAATCTTTATCTGCTGTCAATGACCAGGCCAGTGGCAGAATTGAGACTTGGATCTACATCTCCCCAAGCCTGATGGTAAATATACTTTGCCACACTGGAGAAAAAGAGAGCTGTGATAAGGACTGTATCTGTCTTTGCATTGTCTCTAGTATTATCCCTAAGGTACTGAAATATCATTCTTTTCAAACTGGTTTTGCAAGTACTACATTTTCTGCTCCAATAAGCAAATGAGCTAGATGGCTTAGCCAAGGCCAATTCACTTGTGGATTCCTTCAGAATGGTGACACGGGTTTTCCATAAGACTCCAGACTGTAGAACTATCAGATACAAAAAAAATGCATTAGAATAAAAGTTTGAGGGTGGGTTTTTTTTGCAGCCCTGCAAAATCATTAATGGGTTTGCATTGCTCAGTGAACTGCTTAAATATTTAGAGTTGAAACTACAGTAGGAAAAAACCCATGTTTTTTGGATTAGTGCAGGGAGAAGATATTTTACTTTTGCAGCACTCGATGAACTGCTGAAGTGACTTCAGATTCGTCTGCAGTGAAATGTGTTTTTTTCTTATTATGTTCAGCTCCAAATCCAGGGGGAGAAAGTGATTATTATAAATTTCTTTATTGCCCAATGTGGAATGTTCGAAGTTTGATATCAGAAAACAACTGTGATGAGCTGAAAGGCTACGCTGACCTTACATAGTAGCATAATATAATGGAAGGCTCTGCTTAGGTTAAGAAAATAATCTTTTTCCTGTCTATTGGTATTAAACAAAAATATCTCTACTAATCTGATAACTAGAATTGATCAGTTGGTTTTTGGTGTACATATTATTCTTAGCACATGTTGATACTTTTCATTGTTATTTATTAGCAAATATTTTTGGCTTCCTTCATCTTTATGGATTCAGCTGGATAATATTAAATGTAGTTTAATAAATATTTTGAATGTAATCAAAATCAAATATTTTTTCTCATTATACAAAACTGAATATCTGAAGTCTTTGCAGATTTCTGTGTCTTAATGTACTCACATCAGGAAACACACACTGTGGTTAGTGTCCCACTAGATTTAACAGACGTTAGCTCCCTCTAATGGTCTCAGAGGTATCACAGCCTTCTACTTGTTATAAATAATAGCAAATACCACAAAAGTACCTTTGCAATAGTTCATACAAAATGTTGTTTTGCTTCACTGCCTATTTGTTTGAATTTGCAACCCCACCATTTCTTTTAAGTTATGTTGTCTAACTAAGACTCACTGCAAAACATGTAAAGGCATCTGTACTTTTATTTTTTTTTTGCATTGGTGAAACTGTGTTTGAGTTCACAACTAACTCTAAAACCAGGAGTGTTTCAATATGACTCATTCTCTTGCAAACATGCCATATATCTCCAGGGTGTGAAAGTTTGTCTGGTTCCACAGGGTGGAACTCCATGCAGTCATAAGTCTACATCAATGGGTCCACATTTTGAAGTTCTATACCTCCAAAACACAAATACAATCCATTCATACATAATTAATTTTTTTAGAGGAAAAAGATCACATTTGTGGTATCTGCTTTACCTAGAACCCCTGGAATTATGGATTTATTATGTAAAACTGTGGATGCACTGTTCTTTTGCGCTCTTCCATTCTCCCATGCTAATGAAAAAAAGAAGTTTGATTGTAATGTGGCCATTCTGGCTGATGGTTAGAAGATGATATTCAGAGGTTTGCTTTTGGGAATTGGCTTGTAGGTAAAACAGATATGCATTAGAACAATGGTCCAGGGCAAAGGCAAGTCTTAATTGATTTCTAAAAGCCTGTTTGTGACAAAGTTTCCTTCAAGACCCTCTGTGTCTGACATGAGCAAGCAGCAAGCAGACACACAGGTTGGGAAATTGAAGACATGTATCACAGTGTTCCATAACAGAGATAAGGGGACTCTGCAGCATTAGCACCAGGTCACAATGCCAGCTGCACAGCTCCTGGGATTTCCAGTTTTGGTGAACGTACCAAATCAAGAAACAAGTAAAATAATCAAATTTGGATGTGTGTATCTGATGGGGTTGTGAAGCGAAGCAATATGCTGGCAGAACAGAATGTGGACAGTATAATGACCACAGGAAGACCAATAAATGATGTGTAGAGATGAAGAGCCAGAGGAGGAAAAGTATGTAAAATGAAGGATTTCAGAGCGGAAAAGGCTCCCTGCAGGGGGAACTGAAGGCCACTAGGGGACAGAGGGCATGCCACCAACCTATCTCACCCCGCCTCCCCCCTACTGGGGGTGGGTGGGACTCAGACTTTGACCTGGAGGCTGCTGACATCTGACATTCAAGAGAGAACCTTAGGGTGAAGCTTGTGTATTATTTAATGGAGAGGTCGTGGTTGGTCTCAGGTTAGTGTCTGCCCAGAACTAGGTATCTGGGTCTTAAATCCAGTGTTAACATTGGCCATTAAGCCAGACTCTGATCAACGTAACACTGGGATAAGTGAATGGATTCAGACAGGGGTAGCTGAAATCATAATCTGTTCTCTTATTTAAATTACCTTTTACATACTGTTTTGTCTAGGCACTTAGGCAAATGAAAAAAATCCAGGAGCTCTGAAAAACCCTCAGTGCTTGTTCCTGGGACCCATAATGGCTAAATTCCAAGTGATAACAATACCAACCACTTTCTAAATTATTTGCAGCAACCTGTAATAAATCATGCACAATGGAAACTATCAGCTCCTATTTGTTTTTAAAATATATTCAAATGGAACCTTAAATGTTGCTTAGTCAGAACGGCTAATCACTAATAATAATTTGAAATTCTATGTCATCATTCCCATAAATAATTTTCCTGATGTCACCTATTAACTAGCTCTAAATTAGAATTGTATTGTACCTCTACATGGAAAAAGTCCTATGCCTTGGTCACAGATGGTATTAATTTATCTATCTTATAGTTAATCTTGCTCACTAAGTGAGAAGAAATAATTCACTTTGGGCCCACTTCTGGGGCCCACCTGAGTTCTGCTCAGTATAAGGTGTGGTAATTAAGGGGAAAGTGGCCCCAGGGTTGTAATTTATGGCAATTACCCATGAGGCAATGAAACCAGCTGGGAGATCACTGAAGTATAGTGTGTTCCCAAGCAGTTCCAGTACTTCATTGGTATGTTCCCAACATGACCCCTATGTTAAGACAATGGGGGAGGAGGTAAAGGACACTTTTCTGTGAGGAAACTTTCAAGTATCGATCTATTATGAGGGACATTAGCTATGTAGAATTGTGATGGGATCCCTACCCCTTTACTGAGAAGGGGAAGCAAACCCCAAGGCTTGCCAGCCAGACAAGCCTCCAAGTACAGGCTTAAGAGTAGAAAAGACTTGAGCAAACACTTACTACAGAGCCATCAGCAACAGCAACATCAGGAGTCACTGGGCTTGCATAGAAACCACACAGGTTCCTGCAGCAAGCGGCCTCCCTAAGACTACTTCAAGAAACCAAATCAGAAACCATCTATGGCAGCTCCAGGAGGCAGGTGGCCATCTGGGAGCAGGGGCTTGGGAGCCATATAAATATAAGCTCTGAGGTAGAGGGAGGCAGGCTGACCCTGCAAGCTGAAAAGGAAGGAGCTCCTGGTTAGGAAAGCTGGAAGGGGGTGCCTGGTGGACTGCTGAGCTGCCTTGGAACTATCAGAAAGACCCTGGGGCTGTGTCCAGATGTGTGTGGAGGTTTGGTTCCCCGGGGATAACTAGTGGTGGTTCATGTTGTGCGTCCACTAGTTGTCCCCAGGGAATGCCTGTGCCACACGTGCTCTGGCACCCAGCAGGTTATCCTGGGTGGTGTTGGAGAGGCTGGGGAAAACACTGGACTGATCCCAGCAGCAGTGGCAATGCATAGGGGGTACATGTTGTTTTCAAGCAAATCCCAGGACATCATTCTCCCATTGTACTCAGCTTTGGTGAGGCCTCAGCTTGAGTACTGCATCCAGTTTTGGGCTCCACAATTCAAAAACGATGTGGAGAAGCTTGAGAGGGTGCAGAGGAGAGCCACACACATGATCAGAGGTCAGGAAAGCAGACCTTATGAAGAGAGGCTGAGAGCCATGGGACTCTTCATCCTGGAAAAGCACAGGCTCAGTGGTGATCTGATGGCCACCTATACGTTTATCAGGGGTGCTTACCAGGATCTGGGGGAATGTCTGTTCACCAGAGTGCCCCAAGGGATGACAAGGTCAAATGGTCACAAACTCCTCCATGACTATTTGAGGCTGGACATAAGGAAGAACTTCTTTATTGTCCGAGCCCCCAAGATGTGGAATAGACTGCTGCCAGAGGTGGTTCAAGCACCTATTCTGAATGCCTTCAAAATACATCTGGATGTTTATCTTGCTGGGATCCTATGATCCCTGCTGACTTCCTGCCCCTGGGGCAGGGGGCTGGACTTAATGATCTTCCAAGGTCCCTTCCAGCTCTAATGTCTATGTGGACCCCCTGAGACAGCTGGTGCACCCCCTGACCAGCCATGCCCACCCTGCAAGCACTGGCTGAAGAGTGTCACCCTGGTCAGCAAGATTGGCTGTGGGGGACCCCCCAGTCAGTGAGATAGGCCATGGGGAGATCCCCCTAGATACTGACTGGTAGCTGCAGGGCACATGCCCCCCACAACTAAGGTGGCACCAGTCACCCATGCCCAGCAGCCTTACCTGGGGACCTCCCAGAGCTGCAGCAGTGGAGATCCTGCTGTGCGTAGCCTGGCCAGGAGTTGAATGTGGCTCCAGCCAGCCAGGCTCTGGCTTTGGGTGGTACATGCTGCCATCTTATGCACCAGTTCACTTTTTTTCCACAGGTTTTTGTGACTCCTGGATATCCAGGGGTCAGAAAAACCCTCCACACTGCCCCCTTGCATTGTGGAGAACAAATGAACTTGTAGTATGTGGTACCACAGACATGTCTGTGGTGCCACATACCATATAGCCACACTTTTCTAGATGTGGCCTGAGAGTCTACTGGAGGATATAACCCAGAGCTGGAGGTTATGTTGGTACCCGGGGGGGGGGGGTGCCTTTGGTATTTGCTTACCTACTGTGGTGGGGGTGGAAGTATTCCTTTTCTAAAGTGATAGCATACTGTTTTCCTTTTGTTGATATTTGTTTGCTCAGAGGGAAGGTGTGTGTTAGGTGGTTGCCTGCTGCATCTTATCTTATACTGGTGTTTGTGGAAAGGACTGTAAGGGGTGATATTTGGAGGTTCCAATAGTGCCCCAGGGGCACATGATTATCATGGAAAATTAGAGTTGGAAGGGACCTTAGGACTAGATGGCTATCTAGTCCAATCCCCTGCTCAAAGCAGGACCATCCTGTGGGCAGAGCACAGGTTGTGCCTGCCACTTTAAGGGGTCTGAGCTGGGGGCGAGCAGCCTGCAGGTGGGAGCAGACCAAATCAGGCGGTCACATGTTAGGTGGGAGGCTGCCTGATTGGTGGAATGGCTGAGAGCCTGAGTATAAGGCTAGGTCCTGAGAGCAGAGCTGGCAGTTGCTGCACCCAGCTGGAGATCTGTTGCTCCCAGAACAGCTTGGAGGTTCAGGCTAGAAACAATAGGGATGGAAGTGGTTCCTGGTCCTGGGGCATGACCTAAAACTATACCCTGCTGGCATTGGATGGTGTGGTGGGGCTGCCTGTGGCAAGACAATCTCCAGGAAATGCCAAACCTTTGCCTTCCCAGTTAAAGGCAAGTGTGGTGTGCTGGAAAGCATCAGCCCTGGCTGCCTTGTGAGTGACCCCATGGAGTGGAAAGGCTAGGGCAACACACCCCAACAAAAAAGAACAGGGCCAAGGCCCACTGAGTGGGGCCTGAGGTAGGGTCCAGGCTAATTTGAAGGTAGCCTGAGACAGGGCCCAGGCCCACTGAGTGAGACCTGAGATCCAAGGGACATGATGACCACCAGCAGGGTGGAAGCCCAGTGAGGGAGCTGGGTGTTGAGGCCCTAGTGAAGGGCATGGGAAGAAGTCCCAGTGTGGGGGCATGGGAAGAAGCCCCAATGAGAGGAGGCATGAGGCTCAAGTAGGTCTGAGGGCACCTGAAGCCAAGTTTGGGCCAGGAGAGCCAAAGTGCAGCTCAGCTAAGGAGCTGGGAGAGTATTAGTGGATGTGGCGGATACCATCTGTGAGACATGGGACATG
Organism: Crocodylus siamensis; assembly: GCF_052110815.1. NCBI lineage: Eukaryota > Metazoa > Chordata > Crocodylia > Crocodylidae > Crocodylus > Crocodylus siamensis. Next base: position 30,184,833 of record NC_143404.1, on the reverse strand, counting down.
GTATAAGGGAGGGTTTGGAGCCGTGTATTCTGCCTTTGGCATCAGGTAAATTAAATGGGCCATCTCCCACCTAGAAACAACTTTAGTTACAACAAAGGCATGGCAGGAAACGCAGATGGGCAGAATACCCTAGACAGGTTGGTGGGCCAACATTTGGACCAACCCCAGGATGGCACATTTGTTACACATCCCTAACTAGATCATTCCAGCCAGGACTTTGTTGATCTGAGCCTTAAAAACTTCAAAGGATGGTGATTCTACCCATTCCAGGGCATCACCACACTCCGAGCAAGAACAATTTTCCATATATGTAGCCTAAACAGCCCTTGCTGCAACTTGAGACCATTGAGACCATTGTTCCTTGTTCTGTTATCTGCCACCACTAAGAACAATCCAGCTCCATCCTCTTTGGGACTCCTCTTCAGGTAGTTGAAGGCTGCTATCAGTCTTCTCTTCTGCAGACTAAATAAGCCTAGTTCTTCAGACTTTCCTCAGAAGCCATGTTCCACAGCCCCCTGTCATTGTCATTGTCCTCTGCTGAACTCTCTCCAATTTGTCCACATCCCTTCTGTAGTGAGGGGCCCAAAACTGGACACAGTACTCTAGATGTGACCTCATCATTGCCAAATAGTGGGGAATAATTACTTCCCTTGATCTGCTGGCAATGCTTCCATTAATGTAGCTCGGTATACAGTTAGTCTTCTTTGCAATAGGGGCACACTGTTGGCTCATCTTCAGCTTACTGTCTACTATAACCCCCAGGTCCTTTTCTGCAGAGCTGCTCCTTAGCCAGTCAGTCCTCAACCTGTACTCGTGCATGGGTTCATTCCATCCTAAGTGCAGGACTTTGCACTTGTCATTATTGAAACTCATGAGATTTCTTTTGGTCCAATCTTCCAATTTCTCTAGGTCTCTCAGAATTCTAATCCTATCCTCCAGGATATCTACTGCCCGCTCTAGCTTGGTGTCACATCTGCAGAGTTGTTTAGGGTGCAATCCATCCCACCTTCCAGATCATTAATGAAGATATTGAACAAAACCTGGCCCTGGACCAACCCCTGTGGCACTCTACTATACTGGCTGCCACCTAGACCTCAAGCCATTGATCACTGTTGATTAAGCCCAATGATTCAGCCAGCTTTCTATCCACCTTACAGTCCATTCATCCAACCCAGACTTCCTCTGCACTCTTGCAAGAATGCTGTGGGAGACCATATCAAAAGCGTTGCTAAAGTCAAGGGGTATCACATCCATTGCTTTTCTCATATCCACAAAGCCAGCCATCTCATCATAGAAGGTAATCAGGTTGGTTAGGCATGATGTGCCCTTGGTGAATCCATGCTGACTGCTGCTGATAACTTTCTTCTCCAAGCACTTAGAAACGGTTTTCTTGAGGACCTGCTCATGACTTTTTCTGGGGACTGAGGTGAGGCTGACTGATTTGTAATTCCCCAGATCCTCCTTCCCTTTCTTAAGGGTGGGAACTATATTTGCCCTTTTCAAATCGTCCAGACCTCCCCCCATTGCCACAAGTTTTCAAAGATAATCCCTTGACAGGGCAGGCTCAAGGCATTCCAATAGAGTCCATAGCCCAGATCAGGACAAATTGTGGGTCCTGAAGAGCCTGGAGCAGGGCAAATTGTGAGAGCTGGCAAGCTTGGATTCCAGAAACAAGGCAGAGACAAGGCCCAAGGAGAGCATGGACAAGGCTGGGACCCAGAAGCCAGGTGCAGTGCAAGGGACATAGACCATGGGAACCAACTAATGGAAAGAGAAGGCTGAGGGTGGGGAGGCCAAATCCCAAAAAGGGACCCTGAGACATGTAATTAGCCTGTGATTCTATTAAAACAGGCTCAGAGTGGGCCAAGGAAGTGACAAAAATAGCAGGCTCAAAGTGTGCTCATTTTCTAAGCGGCCTTCTTGTCATGGAAGAGATTTTGGAAAGCCTGGAATGGAACTGATGGTAATAGCAATTCTTGGTGCCCTTGACAGAAATGCTTTATTCAGAAAAAAGCAGAATAATGATCAGAGGCTATAAGCACTGATTTATAGGATAGATCAAAAGAGTTAACTACCTACAAGAGAGCTCATCTAGATTCTGCTGCAGTGTCTCAGCCGAGGGATCTGTAGCCAAAATAACTGAGAGACTTTGAAAGACAGTGAGCAAGTTGTGACAGATGCAATTAAGGAAAATGCTAATATTCTAAATGGGTTGATTACCTGCTTAGGGGGATGCCATTCATTTGCTTCAGAATCTTTTCTCTCTGACTCACTGCTTTTTTTTTCTTCCTCCTCGAAGGGGAAGATTTGCCATTTTAAGAGAATCACTCAATCAATGCTGATCCTTTTAAGCGTGCATTTGGTTTTCCTTTGTTTTTTTTAGAGCTGTACTTTGGACTTCAGGCTTCTTCCCACCTAAAATTAAACTTTTTAAGGTTGATGCTCATAAATGTTTCATGGAAACTGCCTGTCCCAGTAGGATACATGACTTGTATATGCATAGAATCACCCAGTGTGCTCTTTCTGTACCAAGCCAGATATAGGACTGAAATGTCAACAAGGCAAGGAAATTGGAATGCCTTATCCCATCAGATCATCCCTCATTGTTTCTAAGTCATTAGGTTCAAGATTTAAGCAACACACATTTTGTTGGTACCACAGATTGCACTCCAACCCATCTTCCCGGCTGTTGATTGAGATACTGAACAAAACCAGCCCCAGGACCCACCCCTGGAGCACTGTACTTGATACCAGCTGCCAGTCCATTTCTGTATCTGCATCTGCACAACCAGTCATCTCATCATTGAAAGCAATCAATTTAGTCAGGCATAAGCTGGTTCTAAGTGCATTCTTTAGCTTTTGGAAACTCTCCACCTTGCAGGATTCTTCTGCTCTACCTTTCTTTTCTGTAGGAGTAGGCTTTTATCAATAGAGAGCCTTGAATATAAGATTTATACCCACCAACACTGTGTGTGCAAGTGTGTGTATATTTGCCAGAATTTTAGTGAGTTTCACTAGACAGAACATGTTTTCTCCACTGCTGTGGTACACATTTTCAAAACTCTCTCTCTTACCTGACCCCTGAAGTTTAGCTTCTGAAATTCAGAATATGCACCAAATAAGGTGAGAAGAATACCAAAGGATATAGCTCTAGATAGATTTATCCAGGCTAAATCTTCAGTTGATGTAAACCTGAAGGACTGTCCTGTACTCATGGGAGCTATACTGACATCAGCCGAGGATGTGCCTCACAGGATTTACTCATGATAAATGTTAGGCCTGCTTTTAATGTGGAAAGGTAGACCTAGTATGAAAATAGATTCATAGAGAATTGGGGCTGTGTAACAGGGAGGCAAAGGTTACTTAAAAATGGAAAACACAGCAAGCTAGCCTGGCTTTGCAAGTAGGCAGGCAGCTGGGATAAGGCTAGCTGCACAGTGATAAGCTGGAGAGTAGTACAGATTTCCAGGCATCCAAAAGATAAAAGCTGCAAGCAGAGAGGGGAAGGCTATCCATTAGATAGAAAATTGTGCATAATTAGTCACCTGACCAAAAGGGGCAAGACTTTGGGGTATATAAGCCCAGTGCCTGGAAGAATGTGGTGCATCAGGCTTGGTATGTTGCAGGGAAACGAGTTTGCAGGAGTGAGGGACAGCAGAAGACATGCTGGCAGGCACCAAAACACCCTGAAACCTCCAAGGGAAAAAGGGCTGGCAAAATGTTTTTTACCCAGGGGGTGGTAGGTTTTGTTTGCAAGTGGTTGCTTGTACCTTTTTCTTCTTAGTATTTTATAATTGCGCTTACTACTGGAGGACTGGATTGTGTCTACAGGGGAGATATGGAGCCACAGGGATGTCTGAGTAACACTTAGTTTAGAACCTCATCTGGGGCAGGGGCTCTAGGGGGCCATAGCTGAGACTGAGAGCAGCCTTACTTGCATCAGAGGCCAGAGCTAAGACAGGGCAAGACCCAGGCCAGAGGCCCTCTAAAGTGATACCATATACTGTGATACATGAGCAAGGATAGGAGGGTGGACGGAGACCACCATCACAATTCAAAAGTTGTCTGGTGTCCTAGGACAGCGTTTCTCAAGTGGGTTGTGACCCAAAAATGAATCTCAAAAATATATGAAAGGGTCTCAAACAATCATGGAAAAATGTGGAAAATCAGGGATTTTCTCCTTTAAAGGAGAAAGATGTAGGAAACCATGGGTTTCTCCTTGCAGGCTTGACACAAACCAAGCTATTATCTGGGCAAATGGGCATTTGTGCTCATAGTTTCTTGATTTGTACTCATAATTATAGTACTTGTGCAAGAAAAAAAAATATGTATACTTCAGAAAGCACATAAAGAGGGGGTTTCTATTTGTAAAACAAGCTCAAATTATATTTCCTCATCTTGTGAATTAAGTACCATAGTCTGCTACCACTCCTCAAATTGAACTTGATGGAGACAATGAGAATTTTGCAAGAAAGGCAAGGTATTCTTTTATCCTAAATGCATGCAAAGTGAATTGCTTACAAAGAGAAGAATGTGGCAAGTGCCATGACATTAGGATAGAAAAAAAAATTGGGATTATTCACTCTCTGTTACCATTTTTAGTTTTTCTTTCCCCTAGTCCTAATACGCTTGTGTATCTAAAAAAAAGTCAATTGGAATACATTTTTTTTTCAGTTTAAACACTGAGCAGCTTTATTTTCACTGATAAAATATCTACAAATTTCAGTAGCTATTTCTTTCTCTAACTCTGCTGAATAGTGTTCAGCTGCCCTCTTGTGGTTCTTAATGTGTGTGTGTGTGTATATATGTGTATAAATATATATGTATATGTGTATATGTATATGTATGTATATGTGTGTGTATATATGTATATATGTGTGTATGTATGTATATTTATGTATATATGTATATGTATATGTGTATATATATGTGTATATGTATGTATATGTATATGTGTATATATATGTGTATATATATGTATATGTGTATTTCATATATTTCATAGACATTAGGGCTGGAAGGAACCTCAGAAGATCATCGAGTCCAGCCCCCTGCCCAAAGGGCAGGAAGTCAGCTGGGGTCATAGGATCCCAGCAAGATAAGCATCCAATTTACTCTTGAAGGTGTTTAGTGTAGGTGCTTGAACCACCTCCAATGGCAGGCTGTTCCAGACCTTGAGGGCTCAGACAGTAAAGAAATTCTTCCTTCTGTCCAGCCTGAATTGGTCTTGTAGTAGTTTATGACCATTCAACCTTGTCATCCCTTGGGGCACTCTGGTGAACAAACGTTCCCCCAGATCCTGGTGGTCACCCCTGATAAACTTATAGGTGGCCATCAGATCACCCCTGAGCCTGCGCTTTTCCAGACTAAAGAGTACCATGGCTCTCAGCCTGTCGTTGTAAGGTCTGTTTTCCTGACCTCTGATCATGCGCATGGTTCTTCTCTGGACTCTCTCAAGTTTCTCCACATTGTTTTTGAATTGTGGAGCCCAAAACTGGACGCAGTACTCCAGCTGCGGCCACACCAAGCCTGGTACAATGGGAGAATGACGTCCTGGGATGTGCTTGAGAAGCATCTATGGATATAAGCCAGCGTTTTGGTTGCTTTAGTAGCTGCAGCATCGCATTGCAGGCTCATGTTCATCCTGTGGTCAATGATGACCCCCAAGTCTCTTTCTTCCATAGTGCTAGCCAGCATAGCACTGCTGAGCCTATAAGGATGCTGCAGGTTTTTCTTCCAAAGGTGGAGAACCTTGCATTTTTTGGTGTTAAACACCATCAGGTTCTCATCCGCCCATTTGCTGAGCCTGTCCAGGTCAGCCTGGATCACCCGCCTATCTTCTGGTGTGAATGCTTTGCCCCAAAGTTTGGTGTCATCGGCAAACTTGGCCAGTCCATTCTGACTCCAATGTCCACATCATTAATGAAGATGTTGAACAATATGGGTCCAAGGAGAGAGCCTTGGGGGACCCCACTAGTCACAGGACACCATGATGAGTGACTTCCATCTATTACTACCCTCTGGGTTTGACCATGGAGCCAATTCTCCAGCCAGGGGATAGTGGTGGACCCAAGGCCACAGTTGGCCAGTTTGGCCAAGAGGTGATCATGGGATACCAGATTGAAGGCTTTTTTGAAGTCAAGATATATGACATCAATCTCTTCTCCCTTGTCCAGGTGATAGGTCACCTGGTCATAGAAGGAAATGAGATTGGTCAAGCAAGACCTACCCGCAAGAAACCCGTGCTGGCTATCCCTTAGGATGTTGGCATCGGCCAGTCCATTAAGGATGGTCTCTTTAATAAACTTTTCTAAGATCTTCCCCAGGATAGAAGTCAGGCTGATAGGCCTATAGTTAGCTCGATCCACTTTCCTCCCTTTCTTGAAGATTGGCACCATGTTGGCCTTCTTCCAATCCTCAGGCACTACACCAGACCACCAGGAGTTTTCAAAGATCTGTGCCAGAGGCTGGGCTATGATGCTCGCCAGCTTCTTGAGTACCCTGGGGTATAGATTGTCAGGGCTGGCTGACTTGAAGGTATCCAGTTTCACGAGGTCAGCATTAATGGAGGGCAGGGGATCCCCCTCACCCGGACCTCCCTGTCCTGTAGCAGACATGGGCATCCCATGGGACTGATGAAAGACTGACGCAAAGTACTCGTTTAATAGGTTGGCTTTTTTAAAAATATATATGTATATGTGTATATGTATATATATATGTATGTATATATATGTATATGTGTATATGTATATGTATGTGTGTGTGTGTGTGTGTATTTCTGTTTTGGAGTGCTGCTTGACCTCCATTCACTTCCTACCATTCAAATTCCTGAATTTACACTTTTGAAAGAGTCACCCAGACACCCAGATACCATGTGAAGAATTGCTGCAGTATAGAAGATAAACCTCCCTCCCTGGAACCTATATGGAAATCCTCAAACAATTGCAACTCATACTAGAAGGAGACCCAATTGTCAAAAAGATCTTCCCAGAGCCACCCATCCTATGCTTTAAACAAACATCGAACCTTGCCTACCTCATCACTAAGAGCAAACTTCCTACAACTCAAAACACACTGAATGGATCTAGATCATGCCAGGACAAGAAATGCAAACCTGCCAACACATCTCCACCACTCCCATAGTAACTACACCCCACAACAGAATTATCACTATTCCTGGATCTTACATCTGTACCTCCAGAAATGTAATGCATCTCATCCAGTGCACCAAATGCCCTGATGGAAAATATATAGGAGAAACCAAACAACAACTATACACCAGACTGAAAGCACACTGAAAATCTATCAATGACAAGAATATCCAATTACTTTTGGGGGCACACTTCTCACAAGAAGACCACTGTATCTGCAATCTCTCAGTTCTAATCCTGAAAGGAAATTTACAAATACCTTTCACTGATGAGCCTATGAACTTCAATTTATCAGTCTACTGGATACAAAAAATCATGCATTAAATATTAGGGCTGTGTGAAGCTTTGGTTGCTGATTCAGTTCGGAGGAGATTTGGCCTGATTTGGTGTCTGAATCTCCAAATATGAATTGAATGAGGAGACCAATAAAAAGGTCTGAATCAATTTGGAGAAAATTTAAAGATTCAGGCAGTTCCCGATTGCCACCTGAAGGAGCTGGACCTGGGCTCCATGCTGGTAAGTAGGGGCTGGGGTGAGGTGGGGCTGGAGCAGAGGGGAGGGGACTGTGGGGGGACCCCTGCCAGGCTCCATCCCCTGCCTTCTCCCCCTCAGCACCCTTGACCCTCGCCTGCTCTCCCAGCCCCGTGAATGGCTGCCCCACCTGGCCCCAACATCCTGGCACTTAAAACAAACAAACAAACAAGCAAAAAAGCCCTGCACTCACTGGCTGCTGCAGAGGCTGTCAGGGTCTCTAGGGGCTCATGGCAGAGCTCCTTCATGCAGCACAGCACAGTATGGGGCAGCATGGGGCAGAGGGAATCACCCTCTCCCACCCCGTGCCTGGCAGGACCCATTGAGTATGGGGCTTTTTTTCTAAGTGCCAGGATGCTGGAGTTGGGTAGGGCAGTGTTTAACGGGGCTGGGAGAGTGGGCAGGGAATGGTGCCTATTCGATTTGGAGATTGGTTTGATTCAGCAGCGGCCGAATCTCTGAATCATATTCAGCCATATCGATTCCCCCAAATCAGCCAAATCCAAATCTGAAGCAAATACTAGCTGCTTTGCACAGGCCTACTGAATATAGATATTGGATTTATAACACATTATAACTTGCTTAACATCTCACTCCCCAGGTAAATTCTGCACTTTTTACCAGCTATTCTCATTCCCTTCCTACACACACTCCTGTCTCTCATCCTTTGACTACAGCTACATTCATTCCCCCTTCATCTCCCCCACGCCTCTCTCTCACCTACTGACCACCCCAATTTACATTTTAACTGATTCACTTTCTTGAATATGCACTGGCCTCTGGCTGCTTTACCACTCCATCCGAGAAGAGCACTGATCATCTGCAGATGCTTCCTTAGCCTGATAAAAGGTGTTTGTGCCTGAAAGCTTGCTAAGATGATTTTTTCCAGCTATTTGAGTTGGCCTAATAAAAGATAATTGGATTTACCCAAAGAACTGTGTCTGAATTTATACTATCCTGTCTTATATATAAGCAGAAGCAGAAACTTTGATCATGTTGGGTGGCCTCTGTCACAAGTTAAACCTCAACTTTCAATTTAGATGTCGATAGAGTAGTTGCAGATATCATTTCTCACACCAATCCAACAACAACATTAATATTACTATAGTATCTCCCATTGCTCTTCACAAGAAGCCATCCTATTGACAGAAGATCCTTCATGGATAAGATACCATGTAGAAGCTAATTCATATATCATGTCTGAGGACAGGAAGTGAATTTATTAATCCAAGAATTGCAATTTTTTGGGGACAGACTTCAGTACAATAAATAGTTTCAACATCCACCGTGCATATATTTCCATTGCCACATTATGAAGACCCATATCTTTCAACTATATAATCTGAAAGTTTTGTTTGCTGGTTTTCATCTGTTCATTAAGCACCTATTGCAAGTCAATGTCTCTGGTTTTTCACCTCTTTAACTACTCCTTTAACTACTGTTTAGCTACTTTTCACTAGCAAGAAAAAAGAAAAAATCTCATTTTACAAATGTTGTTGTTGGCCTTTGAATTTTAGCCCAAAACAATTTCCAGAATTATTTCCAAAGCAGGATGTGTAATCAATACCTAAAATACCAAATGGATTTTACCTGTTAGATGTAGTATAGATCATGATTTTCTACTGCTTATCTCTTAACTATGTACCTTTGAAGATGCCAGAAACATGCCTTACACTTTGTAAGCAAGTTGGTGCACTGGCCCCCGTGCAGGCAGACTTTTTTCCTTTAAAAGTCCTTCCAAATGTCTGTAAGCAATAGTGTCTGCAGCTTTGCTGTCTGAATTTTCTCCCTGGGCAGCCCCCACCTATCATAATATTAAACAATAACCCATCAGCCAAACAAACAAGTAAATGAATAAATATAACCTTTACCTTTTACACACATGGCAGGAGAGGGCCCTTAAGCTTTAGCCCTCCCTAGATGCAAGTTCCTCTAGGTTTCAGCCTGCTTAGAGCCAGCAAACTAGTCTTTTCCCAGGTCAGGCTGTTTGATATTTCTCCCCTTGAGTTTTCAGCTGCCTACTAATCACTTATAGTTGGGTTCCTACTCCAGGCCAATCTGCCTCCCTAAATGGGCCACACCACCCTGTCATACACACATGGAAACCTGTACATAAAATTTAATGAATCAACCCTATACATAGGTCTTAGTAGCATGTTATGACCTAATTTAAGCACTAGATGGCATGTAAGTCCCCTATTTGGTACTCTGTGAAACTTACAATTTAACTTATCAGGGCCCTGCAAGATAATTTGGAATCAAAAATTGGAACGTGCTTTATTTGTGATTTAACTTAAATGTCTATTTTACCAATAAAACCCTATGGAAGAAGATTATTTTTTCACACTTTTGATGCTAAAATTAATGCAGAAGTTAAAATGAGCAGGAATGATCCAGAGGTGGTATTTTTCACTTGGTACCTAAAGTAATCATGTTCCAAGGTATTTGATCATACCTTGGGCAATTTACATCTCTCAAGTTACTTATTTTCAGTTCCCAACTGTAAAACGGGAAGTGACCCTGTATTTCATTTATAAATAGCATGTGCAATTCTTGTTGGCTAAGACGTTCGTAAAGAAATAAAGAGATAGTTAAGAATATAAACAATGCCTCTACACCACAGAAATTCTGTCCCAATATCGAGTTCTAACAGCAAATCCGAAATAGAAAAATGGCCATTATAGTCATACTAAGAGGGTTTGTCAGTCTCTTGTGATTAAAAATGCTTTACACTGATCTTAATAACAAAACTGAAAACAGGACCAAGACCCTCAAATAGGTGTCTGTCGCTCAACTGTTTAACTTTGTAGATAAGACCTATCTTCTCTTGTACGTAAGTGCTGATTTTCAAAGTAATTGATTTTTTTATCTTGACTCTTGCAGTCAAACACTATTTTTGAATCGTTACCTTTTATGGGGTATTATGTGTTGTTTCTAAATTCATAAATACCAGAAATAAAAATCTAGGTCAATGCACACATGCAAGAATCAATACTCAGAATGAACACACACCTCAACCAAATCCAGCTAAGCTTGGCAGAAGCCTGTCTAGTTTCTGTCCAGATACAAGAACTGACTGCATTTCTCAGGGTTTTTTTTAAATATTTCAAAGTATTGCAAAACTGTATATAAATACTTTGCATAGATTTAATTAAATTTGTATCCAGATAAACCAATGCTTGATCTATGGTACTGACTATGCCTTGTCTTTATCCTATACTTCAGCTCTGAAACTTTTTGGCTCTGTTTAGATAGTTAAACACAGTATCCACAGTTAACCTAACACTGTGTATACTTTGGGTCTTCAAGTTGCTGAAGCCACATAAGCCCTAAGCAAAAAAACATAGAAAAATATAAAGCCACCATTCATAGCTAATATTGCTGGAAGCCAGACACAGATTGGTTCCCATCTATAGTATGGACAAGGTCACACATGGAACCCAATTAACTTGTCACTGTATTCATACAACTTCTACTGTACTCACTAGCAACTGTACAAACTAATTATTCCATCAATCATACTCCCTGACTTTTCGTATTCAGTTTTGGGCTTCAGATTAGCAGAAAGGTATTGCAAAAGAGAAGTTGCGGCGTCCAGTTGTGGGTGCTGCACTTCAAGAGGGATGTAGCTAGCATTGAGAGGGTTCAGAGGAGGGCCACTTGTATGGTCAAGGGGCAGCGGGTCAGACCCTATGAAGAGAGGCTAAAGGGCCTGAATCTATGCAGGCTCCACAAGAGAAGGCTGAGAGGGGATCTGGTGGCCATTTGTAAACTCACCAGGGGGGACCAGTGGAAATTGGGTGAGGCTCTGTTCCCCTGGGCACCACTGGGGGTTACTAGGAATAACGCTGACAAATTGTCCGAGAGCAGGTTCAGGCTGGATAGCAGGAGACATTACTTCATGGTTAGGGCTGCCAGACTCTGGAATGGACTCCCAAGGGAGGTGGTGCTCTCTCCTCCCCTGCGGGTCTTCAAGAGGAGGCTAGACAGAGATTTGACTGGGGTGTTATGACCCTGGTACTCATTCCTGCCCAGGGCAGGGGGTTGGACCTGATGATCTGTTAGGTCCCTTCCGACCCTAAGCACTATGATACTATGAAACTAAGGGCAAACAAGCAATTACTAGACAGTGGAAAGAAACTGATGGATGAGAAAAGTTACAGGCAGTCATAGTAGCTGAGTTCAAGATAGTGATTATGAAGGGATAACTAGAAATATGTAACATTGTAAAGATATCCAATTGGTATAAAAAACAAGGATTCTTTAGTGTGTGTAATATTAATGTTTGTATCATAGAATAAAGGGGATTACATTAAGAAAGGGAAAATTATGACAAATTCAAAAAACCCTTCAAGTCAGATGCAACTGAGGATGGAACAGTCCCTTAGGAAAAGTGGAGGAAGATCTGTTAGTTGGAATGTATTAAAATTAAATTGGTCAAAAGACAAAAATAAATAAATAAATAAATAAAAAGCCAAAATGGACAACTCCGCAGGATTGTGGAGTTTTACTTCATGTTAGTTTAAAGATTTATGAGCTTCATGTGTGCAATAAGACAGCTCTGGAAAAATGAAAATGTAAACCAAGGTGTTGTGGAAAAAGTCATTATGAAAGTAGTTAGACATGAGTTCCATCTTCCAGTAAGGTCCATCCACAATGTCATCTTCTGCCTTCCTCAGAGAGGAAAGAGAGGGTGGAAAGTGTTAATGCTTTTTTAACCCTGAAGAGCGTGGGCAGTATGGGCTTTCTTTTTGAACTGTCAGCTCCAAAACACTAAGAATCTCAAGTACTATTCAACCCAGTGTAGCTATAACTAAAGGGCAATTTCATTGTTAGCCTATATTTGTAAGTACTTGAAAAGTTACCCTCTAAAGTGAAATTTGTTATCAGTGAAGGTTTTTCAAATAAAAAGCTATAAAATTATCTCAGTCTGGTATCTAGTACTAGTTACTATGAGCGAATTGGTTAATTTCCCACTCCAAGCAGAATATTACTACTGGTGAAATATCCAGTAGTAACCAATTAACACAGTGGTGATGGATTATCAGGAGCTGATAATAGGGACAGGAGGGAGGGGTAGGGGTGGGGGTGGGAGACAAGGTTTCTGGCAGGGAACTGAAACAATGCCAAATTAAACCGTAGTGGTGAATTATCCCACAGGCTAATTAACTAGAGTTTACTGTATTTCTCAGTGTAACACTTTTAGGGGACTGCAGGTCTTCACAAAAGGCTGACATTCTGAGGCACAAAATTCATGCAACATAGCGTGCTGTGAAAGGGATGTTATCTTGTATTTTCCTCTCATGGAGACTTCACAGGCCTTTTGTCTTCTTTTTTGAAGGTTCTCCACTTCTCTTTGCTTGTGGACATACAAAATTTAGGTGGGTTTGGAGATGTGACTGATCAACTCTATTTCCCCTTTTACTGCTCGCTACTTGCCCCATCTCATTCATCCACCCACGACTGTTTCCACAGCTACCACTCTGTCTACCTCCCTCAAGGATCAGTCTATGCTCCTTCCTAACAGTTAAGCCCTCCAAGCTGCCTTAGCCACCAACCCCTCTGGGCCTGCTTAGATCCTCCAACCTTTCCTTCTTTTCCCAGTACTTAAATCCACTCTTCAAATCTCCTCTTCAATCCTTATTTTGGTTACAATATCCTGCCATCATGGAACTCAACCTGGTCTACTCACCTTTTTCACTAAGAAGGCCCAAAGATAAAGAAGAGTCAGATAGGTGAGGTGAAAGGGGAAGAATCATTATTGTGAGGAACAACAGTGACTACAGAGAAATAGGGAGAGAAAACAACGAAGTAGCTATGGAAATGGTGAGAGGGCAGAAATTATGAGTAATTAACTGAAATCTAAAGCTGGAAATAAAGGAAAAAATATATCATTTATTTCAGTTACCATGTTACTAAATACCCTGTCCTACATTATAATGGTGGGCAGTTCACACACACACAGACACACACACAGACACACAGACACACACACACACACTGTTCTCACTGGGCAACCTATTTATCTGAGCAAGTGACCAACATTTTCCACGGATAAAATACAACAGGAAATTGCATGACAAACAATTACATTAATGCGAAAATACGGATGAAAATTTCAACAGGAAATTAAATATTATGTTTCCCTAGCAGCCTGAATTTGTCTATGAATGTAGTATGCATTTATCCAAATGAACAAACCACTATTCAAAGAAAAAAACCCAAACATCTTTACACAGATCAGGTGTAACATTTTTTCAGAATGTGTGAAGTATGCAGGTATACATGACAGAGCTATAGTGTACAGAAAACACTATTCCTACTCAGGTCCATAAATTACCAGACCTCATCCCTGTCACTAAACCATGACTGGATGATACTTATGCAGCACCTTCTATCAGCATGACTTTGGGAGGAAATTCTGTTTTGGGGCAAGGAAGAATAAAGTCAAATTTCTCAAGGTATCTTTTTAATGGAATGTGTTTAAAGCTCTTAGGAAGTTTGGATTAGCAGTCTCAGTCAGGAAGCTGAAAGGGGGAAGTGTAGATGAGTTAAAGGAACATGGTAGGATTAATTTATCATAACTCTGGGGTCTGTCACATGACCCCTATTATATCATGCAGAGGTATAATGGGGCAGTTTTGTGCCCTTGGTAGCAGTAGTAGACAAGGCAGAAGCTACAACTGAGCTGCTAGCAATATAGCAACCTAGAGAGCAGCAGCAATGCCTGCTATTTTTGCACCCTCCTGAAGTCAATACTTCAGGTTGGTTTGCTGGTTGCCTGCCTTTAATTAGGCTACCAATCTCAGGATTCAATACTTTATTGCTCAGGCTCAGGGTGGTTACCACTAGGCCTGCATATAAAATGCAGGAGAAATCATTATAATTTAATTTTAAAAATTCATTTAAACCTGGAACTTCTAAATATTTCCTCCGGTTCTAATTATGACCTTATATCACTGAGGTACTGTTTATGTATTGACTCCATAACTATATCTGAGCATCTATCCTCATGCACAAATGTAACACTAACTTGGTACTGTACCTTCATGTATATAAAATACCATACACTCAGACTATGTACATATGACTGTAGAAAATACAGGGAACAATTTCAGAGACTACTGCTAAGAGCTTGCATAACTGCATGAGTCAGAGGAATTTGTTTTATGTGTTATTTTACATGTTATTATTTTTACATGTTAGAAAGGTAAGGGAGTATTTACTAATATAAGTAGTTAATTTGTAATCTGGGGTGACAAGATATGCAAAAGAAAGTTCCTTTATGTAGGTATTTCCTCATTTTTTCAGGTATCGCATGGCTACATTTGCACTTAAGCAAATTTAACTCAAAAGCAACAGTCTTTTTCAGGAATCTTCACGTATATACATGCACACAACACAGAGTCTAGGTGCCAGTATATTTATATGAGTACCTCATGTAAATACACAAACACCCTTCCCACCTAAATTCAAATGAAAAGGATTCATACAGATTTCACTTACACGCAGCAGGCAGAATATTTTAAACATGTTACTGCGCTTCCTTGTTTACTTATTTAGATTCACATATAAAGGAAGTGGTAAGACTGACTAGCTGACAAGTTTTCTGAGAAGAGACCATTTTGTACTGAGAGGAAGCAGGGGCTCTCTTGAATGCTCTTACACCATAATTCAGAAATAAGAAGTCAGTATTTAACAAAAGAAGATCTGGGCATGTATTAGGCAAGGAGATCATTAAACTCGCTGGAAGTGGTCTCAGACAAGAAGTCTATGCTGTTTCATCAATACTCTTGGCATGAAAATTCTGTAACCTCCTAGGAAATTAAAGCTAAAATGGATTTGCGAAACATTCCTTATCGCTCAGAAGTGGCTGCTTGGAACCCAGATAACCTAGCAGAGTACTTTAAAACAGTAAGTTTCATTATGTTTTGCCCTTGAATAGTTGAAAAACAAATGACTGTAACATATCTTAAGCATGTGTGTGAGTGTGTGTGTGTGTGTGTGTGTGTGTGCGCGCGTACACACACATATATACAGTATGCATATATATATATAGATATAGAACCCTGGGGAATCCCCCTTGATACCTCCTCTCAATTAGACATAACATGTAATACATCTATCTATAGATATAGATATATATGTATTACATATTATGTCTAGTTGAGAGGAGGTATCAAGGGGGATTCCCCAGGGTTCTATCCTGGGTCTGGTATTGTTCAATATCTTCATTAATGGTTTGGATGACGGGACTGAGTGTGTGCTTAGCAAATTTATGGATAACACCAAGTTTTGGGTGGAATTTCAGACACCCTGGAGGGCAAGGCTAGAATCCAGGATGACCTGGACAGACTGGAGAAATGATACACAATCAGTCAGATGAAACTGAACAGGGACAAGTGTAATGTCCTACACTTGGGACAGAATAACTGCATGCATAAAACCAGACTTCATTATTGCAGGCTTCAGTAGTGCGGAGGCTTCAGTACTGCAGAGAAAGACCCGTGGATTACAGTAGACCATAAGCTGAATATAAAGCAACAATGCGCTCTCCTTGCAAAAAAATCCAACAGAGTCCTGGGTTGTATAAACTGGAGTATCACTTGGAAATCAAGGGAAGGGATTCTTCCACTCTATTCAGCACTAGTGAGAGGATTTACATGAAGTATGGGTCCCACACTTCAAAAAGGGCATGGACAGTTTGGAAAGAGTCCCACACAGGGCAACAAAGTTGATCGAGGCCCTAAGACTTATGAGAAAAGATTGAAAAAAATAGGGTTACTTAGCCTGAAGAAGAGGAGCCTGGGGTGGGATGGGGTGGGAGTGAAATTTGATCACAGTCATGAAATATCTGAAGGGTGATTATAGAGAGGATGTAAATGGGCTTTTCTCTGGGGCTGTACAGGACAGGGCTTGGAGCAATGACCTCAAATTGCAGCAGGGGAAATTTAGGTTGGAAATTAGGAGGAACTTCTTGAGTACGGGGGTGGTCAGGCTTTGGAACAGGCTACCTAGAGAAGTATGGAATCTCCATCCTTGGAAACATCAAAAGAGACACTTGGCAGAGATAGTTTAGTCAGAGATGATCCTATTTTGTGCAGGAGTCTGGCCTAGATGGCCTTATGAGTTCCTTTCCAGCTCTACTTTCCTATGAGCCTACTCAGATGCACAAATGCACATTATTTAAAACAAGCGCAGAATCTGTGGCACAAATAATTTCAAATGATCTTTTAAGAAATCAAAACATGCCTCATAAAAAAGGCCATTGTATTCTATGTTGGTCTCACAAAGGCTTTTTTAAATTCTGAAAATATATATGCTAAATTAATAGCAAAGAAACTAATAGCTTCTAAAGGAAGCAAGAAAAAAATGCTTTGTAAGGATGTCTCATTTAGTTTGGTGCTGTAAAAATTATATACTTAACATAGTAACTCTAGTTTTAAAGGTAGGAAAGTGTTAAATGTTGGTCATTTATGGTGTCTCCAGTAAGCTAATTCCTGTATCTAAATATCTTCCGTTTCAGGACCCACTATGAACTTGAGTGCATTATAAAACTGTGTTATAGCCTAGAGCTCAATTTAAAGCTAAAGTACCTTGTGTTTGCTGGACTATAGGGAAAATCTGACAGGAACCCTGACACAAAGTGTTTCAGTATTTGTACTGCGACTTTCGGAAGTCTACAGAGTGTTAGATTCTTAAATTCATTAAGGATTTGCTACTCAGATCACTTATGCTCCTTTAAAAAGCCAGTCTGGAAATCCACATACCTAGCCTTTTAATGACCATAAAATGAAGCCTGCTTCTTTGTCAGGCAGCACTCACAATTAATTCCATAAACTTCCTAGGGACTTCCCTTATGAATAAGTACTGCTCTGTCTAAGCAAGGGAGGCAGACTATTTGCCCTAGAGATTTATTCCAGTGCTTTCAGTAGATTTTAATTCCCAAAGACAAACGCATTTTGCTGTCTCACAACAGAATGATTCATAACTATATTTCCGCTGCTTTTTTATCTAAAAATGGAAGAAAAATTCTTGGAAGTTTTGATTCAAATAAAAAGGAGGGCAACTTCAGGATCCAAGTGGACCTGTTTCTCACCCCAGTTCCCCCCACGAATCATGTTCTCAACACTATTTCTTTAAGAGAGAGGGCCTCCCTCAGAATTCCTAGACAGAATTTTTTAGCTACAGTAGCGTTTTCTGTAATGCACTAGGGAGTGAAAGCCTCAAACCTCTCATTGCTTATGACCTCTTTCAGCTTAGCACTCTACAAAAAAATTTATAGCAAAATGGGCCAAATTCACTGCTGCTTTACATTCTGTGGAATCTTCCTGGTACTGGTGAGTTTGAACAGGGGTCATATGAGTAGGGAATTTGGTACATTCATGTTGGAACTGATGTCTTTTCTCTTCCACATATTTCTTTCTCTATAGCTCTATAACGTTCCCTAATTTTTAATGCTCAGCATAAATATCTACCTGTCACATTTACAACAACAACAACAACAAAAACAAAAATCCAGAAACTTCCATCTTAAATTATAAACCAGATTGACCTAAATGTTTCTAAGGATTTTCAAACCATATCAGCATACCTGGTCCAGTTTCAAGTGGACACGGAACTAAGCTTGAAGAAATCTGTGCCAGCTTAAGGTTGGTATCATGCAAAATTCATGGTTTCAATAGCTTTCATAGGTTGTCATTTGGGAAATTGGGGCAAGTTAGAAACTAAAATGCAAAACAAGCTTCAAGTGTAGTAGCCAAGAAACACAGATGAAAATTGAAGTAAATGTTTACAGGCCCTCCGCAGAAGTGAAACTGCTAACTTGTTGCAAATCTTTAGTTTCAAGTGTAGTTTTCTTCTGCTTGGCTGCATGAAAAAATGTAACCAAGATCTTGAGATATTTTATATGTAATTCTTACCAAGAACTAGATTTAAATTTAGGTTCAACAGATTAATAAGGCCCCTGTACACATGCAGGTAAAGGCTCAATGGTCTCTAAGGCATGATTCATGCAATCGTGCCTCCTGTCATACCACACATGCATGGCAGGAAGCACAGTTGTGGGCTCTTATTGAGCCTTATCGCTAGTGCAGGAGGAGCCTGAACTGGGCTCCCCCGGCACTGTCAAGAAGCAAGCCCCTGTGGTTGGGAGCTCCAGTGTAAAGATTTATTTGATATCAATGCTAATTATTTGGCCAATATTACCATAGCATCTCAACATCTCACAATCTTTAATGCATTTATCTATAAAACACCCCTGGAGGAATGTGAATTATAATATTGCCAGGCCCCACTACAAAAGGAAGTAGTAAATGAGATATTTACTACTTGTTTGACTCTTCTTGCGGAAAAAAGAGAAACATTCATGTTTGTAAATTTTAAATGTAGTATTTAACAAGGAAATGGATTATTTCCTTAAAGGAAATACCTTTAGGAATATAAGTTTAAGTTCCAAGCCTACACATACTTCCTACCATTTGCACTACACATTTAAAACCTTGAGCAGTATTACTGTAGCCAGTGTCATGCTAGTAAACACAATGCCAAGGAGTAATTATTTGAGGAACTGAGTCCTTAAATTCGACAGAGTTTATATAATAGCATGCACTTCAAAGTGCTTTATAAGATCAGGGTACAACTTCTGCAAGCCCTTACATATATGAGTAACTGGAAATCACTCAAAGAGGTAAAAACTCTTGCATGGGTAAGTATTTTGAGTATTAGCTCTTGTAAAGGTGGTGTTACAGGCTACCTTTAAACCATGCCATGCTAAAGGCACTTAAAATGGGAACATCCATGTATTAAAGGGTGTAAAGCTGTGCTAAGTACCTTCTAAGCATTTTAAGGTCACATGACTTTGTGTTATCTTTGAAATGTTCTATCTAGCTGGAGCTAGGGTATGGTTATTCTGCTCCAGTGAGATAAAGGCCATTTGCAGATGTGTTCAACATTTTCTAAATTGTGTTAACTGATTTGCATCACACAGTTTGAATCAAATTAAGGGTTAATGACTGAACATTGACCATCACATCAGGAAACACTGGCCATACACAGTCTAAACACTTAACAGTCTGTTAACAGAGGTTGGAAATAATTAGGAGGTGATAATTAGCCTGCTACATTACTGAAATTATGTGCTGTTCCAGAAGCTGTAATTGACCTGATACTTAGGTGGGTGAGGTATTGTTGGCATATTTGACTTTATAAAGGTGTTACTTTGTGTCTGATAGTCAGGGACCCGGGTATTTTTTTGCCATGGAAAAATGTGGTAAAACATAGATTTTCTCATTTTAAGAAGAAAAACCTGAAGAAGAACATGGGAAAAGGTGGGTTTTCCAATTTGCAGGCTGGCAGAGGTTTCAAGCCTGCAAGCAGCTGGGGATAGTGAGAGGAGGGTGGTCAGGCAGGGGATGGCATGCGCATGTGCACATCCACATATGCATATGGCCACTGGGCAAACTGGAGAGCAGGTCCCTGCAGGTAAGTCTGGTGGCGGCAGGGGGCGGGGAAGATTGAGGCCCCCATTGTGAGGGAGGGAGGGAGTTGGGCAGAGCAGGTCAGAACTAGGGATAGGGCTCTATGCAGGGACGTGGGGCCCAGGCCATGTGTAGCTGCAGGGCTCATGTGGGGAGCAGGATTGGGTCATGGGTGGCTCCTCCAGGGGGTGGGAAGGGCTGGCTCCCCACCACTGTGCACACTCCCAGGGGAGTCTTGGGGGGGGCATGTACCCCACAGATATGTACACAGTGCAGGGACAGGTACAGACTAGCCACTGTGGGCTTGGGGCTCCCTGTCTCTATGGTCCAGTGGGCAGGACCCAGCGTGGCAGGGCAGAGTAAAGTGAGGAAGTTCAGTGCTGCTGCCATGAGTCCTGTGTTGCCATGGTGAGGCACCCCTTTGCCCACAGCAGTGGAGCTGGCAACATGGAGTTGTGCTCCTTGTTGCTGCTGGGTGGTCAGGGGGCACCTCGCAATGGTATTATAGAGATCCCAGCAGCGGCACAGAGCTTCCCCGTCTGGCCCCACTCTGCCCTGCCATGCCAGGTCCCGCCTGCTGGGCCACAGAAGCCCTGTGACGGGCAGCAGGGTGGAGAGCTCAAGTGTGCAGCAGGCAGGCCACACTCATCTCCCACCCTTCACAGACTCCGCTCTAGGCATGTTGTCCATGGGGGAGGGCGAGGGGGAGGGGGAGCCACGCTCCACACTCCACTCCATTCTGCTGTAGCAGTTGCTGCCTCCTCCAGGAGGCAGCCAGGGCTTAGGTGCTGCTGCAGGGGCCAGGGGGCTGTGGACCTGGGTTCCTGTCCCTGTAGCTCTGTCAGCTGGGGGGCCCCTGCTGCATGGCTGGGGGGCTGTGGGTAGAGAGTGAGGGGCACCAGCAGGGCCAGGGGATTGTGGCTTGGAAGTGAGGGGCTGGGACCTGTGTCCTCATGAGTGAAGGGGGCAGGGAGAGCTTTGAGTTCCTTGATAAAAACCCCCAAATCAAATGCCAAAATTTATAGGTATTTACAATTAATTTTATTATAGTGATTGAAGCACTGGTAAGCTTCCAAATGGCTTTACAATTGTAAATATATCAATAAAACCTTGTGTTCAACTGGTAACTATATATATTAGACTAATCTAATGTACAGTAAAGTGTCACCATCTACAGGTGCACTGGACTTACTGCATATTAAATTAGTCTAATATGCCTTTTGCTTATACCAACACATAAAAGTACTAGATAAATGGTGCATTAGGTAATGCACAGTAGTGTACAGGTAGGTAATGATGAGAAACAAAATTGTTCCTGGTCAGTGAACAGGATGCCACTGCTGCCTGGCTAAGTCCTGATGTGGGGGTACCTGTGCTGGCTGCAGGAGCAGTTGTCTTCAGACCGCATGCACATTGGGACCCATCCTGGTGTGCACGGGGCTAGGAGAGCTGTGCTGGCTGTAGGGGCCTCCCAGCTCTGTGCTCATCAGGACCCACCTGATGTTCACGAGGCTAGAAGACAGCTGCCCCTGCAGCTGGCAAAGCTCTCCTGGCCCTGTGTACATAGGGACTGGCCCCCATTCACCCTGCCAGCTCCTGGGCTGGCACCTGAGGGAGCCTGGACCCCCTACCCTGGCTACTTCAGAGGGGCACAGAAGAGCAGGGGCAGCCCTGGACAAGGCTACACCCCTTGGGTGCAAATCTGTGCCTGACAGGGTATATGTGTAGATGTGGTCCTAGCCACATCTTACTGGACCTTGTTTTACTGCATAGTAACCTTATTGAGCATTAATTGCATGTGTAGACACACCAATTGCGTATGACCCTAGCCCACGTAGCACCATACTGCTGGCTCAAAGGACCCCAGAAGGCCCAATCCAGTTTCCTGAACTGGGGGTCAGGCACGTGCTCCTTCCCTCAAAGGGCTAATCCTCTGCTCCAAATCCAGACAGCTGTCCCCCAGCCAGGGGAGTATGGTGGTGGTAGTGGGTGCAGAGAGAAGAGTGGCTTTCCTCCCTAGTTTCCTCCTGTATTCTTGCGTGGGAAGAAGGAAAAGGGCTCCTACTGCTGAACATGGTGAGAGCATAGAGCCCAGGGAGGCATGCTTCCACAGGTTCCACATGGACAGCGTCCATGCTGTCACCACTTAATCACCAGCAGCAGAGCCAGCGGCAGTGAGAGTAATGGCATTCTTCCCTGGACTCCGTGCTCTTGCTGTGCTTCACCCCCAGAGCTCGACTCCTAAAAGAGGGATAGAGTCCTGGCTTCTGGCCACACTTTTGCTCACTAGGGCTGTGCAAAACAGCACCACTCTATTTTGACTTGCATTTCAACATTTCAACAGAACAGGATTTCATTTCAAATTTCATTTTGATTTGAAACCGCTGTTCCTTTTTGTTTCATCAAAACTGTGATGCTCTTTCACCCATAGGCTATAATAGGGAGGCTCGAAACAGCTTCTCTCATCTGGCAGGCTGATCAGGGGCCCGGGAGGGCTGTGGGGACTGTGCCAGTCCTCCCAGGGTTGGGGGTCCCTGATCTGCCTGCCAGATGAGGGAGGGAAGCCAGGTGCTGCTGCCTGAGACTGGCGCCAGCATGTTGCTGGTCCCAGGCAGCAGCGCATGCCTTCTCTCATCTGGCAGGCAGATCTGGGGCCACAACCCCAGGAGGGCTGTGGGTGCTGTGCGAATGGGCTCGGTTCCCTTCCCCAGACCGATGGATTGCAGTGCTGGGGAGGGAAACTGAGAGATCAGGCTGAGTTCCCTTCCCCGGGCTAATCCTAGTGCTGTGGAGAAGAACTCAGCCAGGTTGCATTGAAACTTGAAATGTTTTGAGACTTTCAAAACATTTTGACTGCTCTTGTTTTGCTTTGAGGTTGTTTCGAAGCCCTTTGTTTCATTTTGATTTCACTGTTTCGAGTCTGAAATGAGTCTAAATGTATCAAAATGAAACAGCAGGCAAAATTTCACACAGCCCCACTGCTCACTAGGCCCTCTAGTGGAATGTCACAGTTGTGCAGGTCACAGATGACATTAAACCATAACCTGTGACTGCTCTGAAACTATTTTAACACAGCCCATGGGTGACTGGTGCCTCCTGAGTCTATGAGGGCACCAGATCGCCGATGGAGGGAAGATCCCACAGAGGCCAATTGCCAACCAGAGGGAGGTCCCCCAGGGGCCGATTGCTCTCTTGTGGGGGGAGGGAGTTCCCTAACGGCCAATTGCCAAGTCAGCAGTGAAACCAGCAAAACAGGAAGTGCAATTCTGGTTTCACAGCTAGCTTCCAGGGGGTGCACAGCTGATATCCAGGGTGCACATGTACCTGCGTTAACCCCCTATGTCAACAGTGACACAGCCTAACACACCACAGATTTAGAGTGGTTTAAAGGTAACATGTCACAGCACCTTAGCAATATATTGGTATATGGTTTAACTATATTTTTTACAATGGATCCACATTAAAAATGCCTTCTAGGAACTTAGTAGCTGGCTTATCCCAGCCACACAGGACAAAATAGGTGGTTCAGATAGGAAAGCTCCCTGTCTGTTAAAACGAGAACTGTATTTAACCATATAAAGTGCTTCTCTCTCACAATGTGACAGTTCTGTTCAAATATAATGTTTTGGGCACCATCGATAAATATACGCAGTCACTACATTATCCTCCTTCTCATCTCATCTCAAACGCTTCTTTGTCATCATGCCTACAAAATGTTCAACACTGGGTAGACAGCTGGTACACACAGGTGCTGCTTTGATCACAATGATTCTTTGTTACCTTGTATTTCCTGCCCCACCTGACTTTTGTACTCTCATGGATTCTCTCACTTTCTGCTTAAACTGTAAACTGTTTTGCATAGAAACTACCACAGCAGAGCCTAGAACCATGCCCCAAACATGACCATGAAAGATATCATAATGAAGAAGAAATTCAGGATGTTTAAAAATAATTTACTTCTTCTATTTCAGCTGTCACTGTATTCATACAACTTCTACTGTGTTCAGTTGAAACTGAAGAAGGTTTTGTTATAAGGGTGCTGAATGTTTATGGCAGCTATCAGAATATACTTTTTCCACAGTTTTGAGGGTTTCAGCATACTTCCCTGCACTGGCCTAAGAGAAACAGTTTTCTCAGAGCATCAAGGTTTTGTCAGACAAAATTATTGGTAGTAGTGTAATGAGAGCATGGCAACCAGGGCAGCTGCTCCAGATGCTGACTTAGGGGAAGGGGCATACAAATATCAGCACCACCACCCTAGTTATATGATTATACTGCAAGCACCACAGCAGCCAAGAGTCACTTCTGCCCCCTGTGTCCAACAGCTTCAGGTACTATGGCTGCTTTATTATGCCTCTGTTATTGGAGACTCTTTAAGTGGGCATGGAAAGTAGTTGCTCCTGTTTTAAAATCTGTAAACACATTCAGTCTAGGTAGCCTTTTCTTACACACCTATATGCATGTCTGAGTATACTATTTAAGCACAGACCATGATAGGTGCAGCACAAATCTTCACTGTTCAAACTGGGAGCAGAAGAACCCATTGTCTACCATTCTGCCTGTCCTTTAGTGGTTTGTCTTGGGTTTCTTTCCAATTTACACTTCTAACCAAAATCTTTATTATAGACAAAGCAATGTACACTGCTGCATGTGCTGAAGAACTTCACCAAATACAAAGGAAACAAAACATTTCCTTAAACATGTGTACAACCATTAGTGCTTTGTTGTATTTGTGCTTTAAACCATTCTCAGATTAATTCTCAGACATTTTTTTTTTCATTCATAGTTGAAGTACAAGGACTGTGAGAAAGTTGTCAGAAAGTACAACATAAATGGACAAAGATTTTTGGTAAGTAAGACTATACAGTATCATGAGAAAAATGTTACATGGTTTTTCTTGGGATTTGTATTGGGAGTGCTTTTCGTTGGGAGGCTCTTTGCACCAGGTCTTGCCCATGTCCCATGAGGATGGGCCCCAGAAGTAACTCATCACATGGCCATATATCTACTATGCTCAGCTGCTTTCTGGCAGCGAAACTGCTGATTAAAATGCACCAAAGATTCTTCTTTGAAAACAGAACATTGAGTATCAGGAACCCAATACCAGAACATAAGTGCTTTTCATATATTGGCAATAATAATCTGCAGTTTATCAGATTTCCAGTAGCTACCATTATACAGAATAGGTGGCAGTGGACTGCACAAGTTAGCATTCTGTTGTATACATATATGCCAAGGGCTTATACTTATGTCATGATAGTTAAAAAAATGTATTATTTTCCCAAAACAGTATGCATACTCAATGCTTTGTTAAAATCATAAAAACTAACAGATACGATCCAAATCAGTATGGCTGAATAGGCATTAATGATTTTTACCTCCTAAGGGCCTAGCTTAATTTTTTTTTTAAAAATGGCAAACCATTTTTCTCATTTGTACACCTATCATTGCCTAGTCTGAGTTCAAACTCACTTGCTGATATGTAGCTTAGCATTTTTATTTTAATGAAAACTCTCTATGGTGCAGATTAGAAACCAAAATCCCCTTGAACCCCTGTCTCCCTGGGAGGGGAAAAAAAAGACAGAAGAATTTCCAAGCCAAAACTGATTCTACTCTTCTGTAAATGCCCACATAAAAAAGACAGTAATATAGAAAGAAAGCTAGTCTGCCTATTGATCAAACAACCTACAGAATCTAAACTCCCATTACTTTTGAATATCTGTTACTACCATACACATAGGGATTATTTAATTAGGAAATCTACAATCTCTAGAAATTGTGGGGATATTCTTATTTCAGAGAGAGAGAAACACAATAGAGATTTGACAGCAGGATCTAACTGTCATTGACAATCTTCTAGAGAAAAGTTTATACTCGAGATATCATACATTTCTAAACAAATCATTGGCAGCCTTTACTTCAGGGGCAGGCAATTATGTTGGCTGGAGGGCCACATAATGAGTTTTGGTGAGCTGTTGAGCCCCACCCTTGGCAGTTGCCCTGTCTCCTGGTTGCCACCTTGGGACCAAAAGTCCCACCCCTAACCCCTGACCTTTGTCATCAGAAGTCCCTCCCCTTGCTCCCCAGAAGTACTCCTTTTGGGAGGGGAGGGTTGCCATCTTGGAACCAGGAATAAACCAGATCATGCACTAAAAGTCAAACACCTACTATAACATATTTTTAATTTTATTACAAAAAATATTTGCCATAATTTGTATTTGTATAGTGCATATACAGATGATTGCATAATAGTTCAAAAAATAGTCTTACTTTTCTACATTGTGTGTGAGAGGTGTGGAGGTTGGGGGGTGTATGGTGGTGTGTAGGGGGTGTGAGGGGTAAATAAGGTATGTTGGGGGTATATATGTGGGAGGGTTGTGGGGGCAGGGTGTGGGTGTGTGAGCTTTGTGGGATGTGAGGGAGGGTGGGGGGCTGTGGGGACCCCCCTCAGCCCTTCCATGGCACACAGCCCCCATTGCCAGCAGCAGCAGCAGGTGTGGACACTCAAGGCTCCAGCCAGCACTGCACATGGGGGTGAGGAGGGCAGCCCAGCTGGCCACCTCTATCACAGGGGTTCCCTGCATGCATGTGCAGCTCTCTGCTGTGCAGGTCCCAGGACTGCAGGGAAGCAGGGGATGGGGCTTCCCTCCATTTCCACCAGAGCCCTAGGACCTCCACAGTGGTGGGAGGGAGGGGTGGGGAAAGGCAGCCAGCTCCTGTGCGGAGCTTCTCTCGGAGCTTCCTGTGAGTGCAGAAGCTGAGCATGCATGTGGGGAACCCCCACGATAGAAGCAGTCCTGCCAGGCTGTGCTTCTCGCCAAAATGTGCAGCACTGGTCAAAGCTGTGCACTGCTGGGTGCCATCACCTGCATGGGGTATGAGCACCCTGAGCACCCATTGCCTGCCGCTGGTGCTGGGAGTGGGGCATGCCTGCCATGGAGGGAGTGTGTGGGGGGGTCCCTACACCCCCCTTGCACTTACACCCTGCTGAGCTGAGCTCCACACTCCCGCCAGACCCTTGGGTGGAACCCCTGGCTAGTCTGCACCTGTCCCTGCACTATGCACATATCTGAAGGACACATCCTTCCCCCCATATTTCCCCTGGGAGTGTGCACCGTGGTGGGGAGCCAGCCCTCCCCACCCCCTGGAGGAGCCACCCATGACCCAATCCTGCTCCCCACATGAGCCCTGCAGCTACACATGGCCTGGGCCCCACGTCCATGCATAGAGCCCTATCCCTAGTCCTGACCTGCTCTGCCCAACTCCCTCCCTCCCTCACAATGGGGGCCTCAATCTTCCCCACCCCCCGCCACCACCAGACTTACCTGCAGGGACCTGCTCTCCAGGCTGCTGGGTGGCCATGTGGATGTGCACATGCGCATGCCATCCCCAGCCTGACCACCCTCCTCTCACTATCCCGAGCCGTTTGCAGGTTTGAAACCTCTGCCAGCCTGCAAATTGGGAAACACACCATTTCCCATGTTCTGGGACCCTCTGTGCTGCCACCAGCCCCAGGCCCATTCTTCCTTCCCCCACTTTGATTCCATTAAAGTATTCGGTCAAAGGATAACTAAAAATCCTGTATTTAAAGAAATACTTTTGCAATAACTTAATCACAAATGTTTTGTTGGTTTCAGCTAGTATTACATAAATCTCCCTGGTTTCAGGATTTGTTGCAAGCATACAACTCCTATCTCTAGGACAAAAAGGAGCCTTTTTAAGGGTTTCACACTGAAACTGTGCAAACTACATATTTTCACATGAGTTTGCTATGTAACTACAAGAAACTTCATATTAATTTAGCTTGGAGCTTTAAAATTTGTTCAAATTCCAGATTCATAGCAAAACTAAATGGTGTGAGCCCATGTGAAGCAAATTGGGGTGAACCCCTGAGGACCTAAACTACCAAGTGTGTTACACCTCTACCTCCCAAAACCAAGCATGGCTGTTTAGCACACTGATTTTTGCTAGTGAAATGTGTGACTGATTTAAAAAGTGTTAAAAAGGCATTTCTTATTCTTCAGCATTCTTTGGAAGAAGCAGAAAGTTCATATATTGCCAGAAGGAATGCCACAGACCTTCATTTGCTATGTGAATTCAGCCCACAAAGATGGGGATACCATTGAAAACAGGGGCAGGCAATTATTTCAGCTGGCAGCCCACTTAATGAATTTTGATGAGCTGTTGAGGGCCACATGCATAACTTTTTTTTATAAGAGATCATTTAAACAAATTATAGCTAAAAACCAAATCATATACTAAAAATCAAACATCTACTATTAACATATTTTACAGAAAATATTTTTCCTGATTTATGTTTTTTTGAGTACTATATATAGAGGTGAATGCATAATACCTCAATATAGTCTTACTTTTGTATATTGTGTGTGAGGGGTGTGTGATGGTGGATATATGTGTGTTTGTGTTGGGGGTTGTGTGGTGTGTCAGTGTGTTTGGGGGAGGGAGGGTGGTGGGGTGTGCATGTGTGGGGGCAGCTACCCACATGCTAGGTCCTGGGAGCTGGCCAGGGTGGAGGTAGAGAGGAAAGGACAGGGGTCTAGGGGGTACATGCAGCAGAGCTCATCTGGGCAGTGCAGGTGCAAATGTGATCCACCTTCCCCCATCTGGCTTATGACTGCCTCCGCGGTACTCTGCATGGGGCCAAGCCCCACCTGCTCCTGCCCAAGGTATCCCATAGTGAGCTTCTGCTCACACCCAGCCCCAGCCCAGGTCAGTCCACACAGCTTCTCAGCAGAGCTGGTTTCAGTGTAGCCTTTCAGGTACTGCTCAACTTCCTGCACCTCAAGTGGCTCCTCCTCCTGCCTCTGCCCCTACTGCACCACTCCAGGCAGTGGGTAATAATAGGAAATGGCAGTGATGGCCATGGGGATACATGCTGGGAACCACATGCCCGGCCAGGCAGTGGGGAGGAGGGGAAACTTCAGTCAGGCAGCTCCTGCCACAGTGCATGGGGCTCCCACTCTAGCTCCTGGCTGCCTTCCACCCACAAGTGCCTGCTCATTGTGCCTGGTGGGCAGAATGGGTGGAAAGCAACCAGAAGCCAGAGCTAGAGTCCTGTATGCTGGGGGAGGAGCTGTCAAGTTGCACCTTCTTCCTGCACCCCACATGGCCGCTGCTGCTTCCCATCATTACCTCTTGTCCAGTGCAGCATGGGCAGGAGGAGGAGCTGCTGGGGGCAGGGGAGCTGAGCTGTATCTGGGAAGTTGCAGCCTCACTGGGAACAGTTCCACTGGGAAGCTATGCACACTGGCCAGGGGCTGGGGCTAGGACTGAGGCCAGCAGGGGCCACAGGCATGAGCACAGCATGGGTTGCCCCTGGGTGGATACAATCAGTTGTGGGCATTTGCCTGTGGGCCAGATCCAATCAGTTGGTGGGCTGCATTTGGCCTGTGGGCAGTATTTTGCCCATCCCTGATCTAAAATGGTATTTAGCTTTTTATATTTTAATATTAAGTACACTGGAGATTAATGAAACCAGCACACTGCCCAGGTATATCACTGACTGAGAACCAACCTCCAGCAAACGAGACAAGAAGGGAGAGGAAAAGAAAAAATAAACATGATTTAGTATTAAAATGCTCATTTTTGTTTTAATTTGAGTTGCCTATATAAGCCCGGGGGTAATTTGGAAGCAGTTTCCAGTATGTTTGTAATTTTTTTTCTTTGGCGTATGTTAGCTTTGCACTGTTAAGAGATGGTTTTTATTTCATATTCTTAGGTTCATCAGGCTCAGCTGTGGGGTGAGGCACAATTTTAAATCGCAAACAAAGTAACAACAGATAGTCTGGCACAATAATTTTGGCACAATAGTAAAAGTTTGGCACAATAATATTCTTAAATTTAGTTTCTAAGCACTGAATAGAAACTTAAATACATATCTGTTCTGTATTAGTTTCTTGCTTACAGAACAAACTATTAACTATAACTTATTTAAAGCTTCCATAATTTATAAGCTGTTTCACAGACAATTTTGTAAAAAACTGTTGTTTCTTTTTCAGAATATGTCTGAAAATGATATTCAGAAATTTCCCAAACTGCGAGTGCCGTAAGTAAAAATCAAAACAGTTACCCTCTTTCAAAACATATACTAAACTGAAAGGATTGGAGATATACCATAATTTATTCTGAACAATATGCCCCCAAATAAAACATTCACTTTGCTTTCAGAAGGCAGAATGTAGAAAGAAAGATTTTCTTTCAGAGTCACAGCCGACTGCATAACAGAGTACCCTGTTCCTATACACATAGCGTGTCCAGGAAGTGTGGCATCCCAGGACACAACCTTAGGCCCCAGATCCTTGCAAGAGTAATAGCTAGATTATTACTTCTCTGCTGTTTCTGGTTCTTAAATAATTCCTGTAAATAAGGTGTTGTTTCCAAAGTGCAAGCCTCATCAAGATATTACCAACAGTGCACTTGCTCTTCAGGCACAGCCGACAGTGCTCAGTCACTAGCTATGACTGTTAGCAGGTTAATGCAGGACTCCACCCCTTCAGCTTTCTGAGCCAGCACAAGTGGCACCCATCTTGGTATCTGCATGGCAAAAACAGTGTCTCCAGGCTTGCTTCTTTCCCCCTGCTCGTGGCAGGGGGTCGGACTCAATGATCTGTTCAGGTCCCTTCCAACCCAACCAACTATGAAACAGTTCCCCCCCTTAATACGTGCATGCCTGTTTTGTGTGGCTGATTAGGGTGTAAAATTGCATATGCATGCAAGAAAATATGGTAACTCATAGATAAGCATGAGGTTTTAAAATTATATTTTTATTAGAAAAAAGGTATCAATGAATTCTGCTGTTTGTAGAATTTAACTGTGAAAAATAAATGGTTCTATTGTGAAAAATAAATGATTCTATTGAGACTGTTATGTAAGATACCTACTTTTTTTAGTTTGATAAAATAGTTTTGTTATTTGATCAATTTTTTTCCTCTCTCACTGTTTTGGTCACTTCAGCCTGCCTTCTTTTTGTTTTTCTTATTTTACTTCTTTACTGAGGATGTTTGCAAAGGGGTTATTCTTTTCAAATTCAATATCACAACACTATGCAGTAAGACACAGTTTAAAAAAACACTCAGTGTAGGCAAAGATATATGACTGTCTTATGTGAATAACGTATAATCCAGTAGTTCTGAGAAGGTAAATTATGTCGGTTGTGTTTTCTTTGCCCATTTTTCTCATTGTGTTTAGTGTGGCTACTTTCTGCTGCTCACAAAGGTATTAAGAACTTGCAACCCTTCAAAAGAACTCTAAATCTCTGTATACAGCTTGGAAAATTGAACAAAGATGATGATGATGATGAAAAAATCAAAATAAATCTAACAGAAAACAAATGCATGTTTAAATACATCATTCTACACGGCACATTCTAATTCAACCCTTCACTCATACATCTTTTTTTTCTCCATTTAGATCACAAATCTGTCATGGCCTTGCCTACTTACCTAACTGTTCATTGTATAATAAAATATAGAAATAATCAGATATTAGAATAATAATCCCAAAGTGCTCTTTTAACAAATGCACAGAGAAAAGCTAAAGGAGCCAAATAAGTTCTAGCCATATTAATGCTAAAGCAAGTCTGTTAGGTCATTAGCAGTTCTGATTGTCCATCAAACAAGCTATAAAGTTTCTTTTCTGGGTTCAGTAACATATCAAAAAGGGACAGGAATCATTTCCTACATTTTAAGTCACGAAAAAAAATAAAAAAGACGACTGAGTTATCTAGCTATGTCAACTCCATTTTCGTTATAAATATGCTCCCTGAACCTGACATAGCATGCAAGTGTTTAATGGTTTTCAACATACTTGTTTTCAAGTGCAATCAACCACTGATGCACAGAGAGCTGTATACTATGCTAAGCATCTCAAAGGAATCATGAGGTAGATGAGGGAATCGAAACTGGGTCTCAGAACATTGATTTAAGTATTAGACTATCCTTTCTCCAAGCCTACCTATTTTTTGTTGTTGTTTTTTTTTTAAACGAAATGCCCCCAGGGTCAGTGCAAGCCAGAGATAAATTGTTTCCCTTAATTCTTTGGAGACTTCCAAACTCAGTATAATCATGAGTACCATTGTTCAAATATAAGCACAGCACTCAGAAGACAGGTAGAAGTTAATCCCATGCAAAGAATCCTCTTGGATGTTAATTTTTTTTCCACACACCAATTTCAGGCAGTCATTGGTCAGTTCAAAAGGATTCTTCATTTCTTCAATATGTGTTTCAAAAAGCATAAGAACATACAATCCAGTATTGCTAGTAAGCCCCTGAAACTGATCTTAACGAATGCTATTGAATTGAGAGAGATGATTCAGGGGCTTCAGCTGTGTAGGTCACCTCAGAAAGAAAGAAGAGTGTTATATACAGTTTATAGACTCATGGACTCATAGAGAATTAAGGTTAGAAGAGATCTCAGGAGGTCATCTAGTATTCTAGTCCAATCCCCTACTCAAAGCAGGACCATTCCCAACTAGATCATCCCAGCCAAGGCTTTCTATAGCCAGGTCTTAAAAACCTCTAGGGATGGAGTGTCCACAACCTCACTGGGTAACTAGTTCCAGTGTTTTACTAACTTTCTTGTGAGAGAGAGTTTTTCTTAATATCTAACCTAAACTTCCCTTGCTGCAGCTTGAGACCATTGCTCCTTGTTCTGTTGTCTGCCACCATTGAAAACAGTCCAGCTCCATCCTCTTTAGAACCATTCATTAGGTACAGTTGAAGCCTGCTATTAACTTCCCACTCAGTCTTCTCTTCTCCAGAATAAATATGCCCAGTTCCCTCACCTTGCCTTATAAGTCATGTGCCCAAACCCCTTAACCAATTTTGTTGCTACCCATTGAATTCTCTCCAATTTGTCCACATCCTTTCTGTAGGGAGGTGGTGGTGGGGTGCTAGATACAGTACTCCTGATGTGGTCTCAACCAGTGCAGAATAGAGAGAAATAATCACTTCTTCAGTCTGCTGGCAATGCTCCTACTAATAAAGCCCAGTATGCTGTTAGCGTTCTTTACAACAATGGCATGCTGTTGGCTCATATTCAGCTTAATGTCCATTGTAACCCTAAATAGTTCTCAGCAGAGCTGCTGCTTAGCCAGTCGGTCCTCTGCCTGTAGTGGTGCATGGGATTTTTCCGTTTTATGTGTAGGACTTTGCCCTTGTCCTTATTGAACCACATGAGATCTTTTTTGGTTCAATCCTCCACTTTCTCTAGGTCTTTCTGAATCCTAACCCTATCCTTTGGTATATCTACTACTCCCCCCTAGTTTAGTGTCATCTGCAACTTGCTGAGGGTGCACTCTATCCCATCGTTTCTATAATTCTATGATCTTGCAAGGTCACTAATGAAAATATTGAACAAACCAAGCTCCAGGACTGA
Organism: Crocodylus siamensis; assembly: GCF_052110815.1. NCBI lineage: Eukaryota > Metazoa > Chordata > Crocodylia > Crocodylidae > Crocodylus > Crocodylus siamensis. The sequence goes on along the minus strand of NC_143404.1, from coordinate 30,151,277 downwards.
CCCCTGCAGCACTCCACTTGATACCAGCTGACAATTAGACAATGAGCCATCAACTATTGCCCTCTGAGCCCAAAGATCCAGCCAGTTTTCTAGCCAGTTTAAGTCAATTCATCCAACCCATACTTCCTTAGCTTGCTTGTGAGAATGCTTTTGGAGACCATATCAAAAGCCTTGTAAAATTAAGGTATACCATGTCTAGTGCTCTCCCTGCATCCACAGAGCCAATCATGATATCACAGAAGGCAATCAAGTTGGCCAGGCATGACTTGCCCTTGGTGAATCTATGCTGACTTTTCCTAATGACTTTCTTCTCCTTCAAGTGCTAAAACGCAGATTTCTTGAGGACCTGCTAAATAATTGGTATACAAGAGCCAGACTGCACTGACATATAAATGAATGTTTACATGTTAAACTAAAAATTGCGTAATGAAGGTAGCCAAGGTACTCAGTCTTGTATATAAAGCAGTTTGATTCCAAAAATATTACATTTAGTTAATTCTTCCAAGTTAAACAAGCTTACCTCTCATACTGCGAATTCCGTTAGTGTGGTTTTCCCAAGACAGAAAGCTATATCACACTGTGCTGTGCTTATATTTGAACAATGGTACTCATGATTATACTGAGTTTGGAAGTCTCCAAAGAATTAAGGGAAACAATATAAAACTAGATAATGGTGCTTACTGGAAGGACAAGGCTAGTTCTCAACATTGTAATGAAGCTTATGAGTTGTTTGTTTTTATATTAATATTAATTGGATTTAATTGTTCAAAACCCCTCTGTTCTGAGTAAAAGGAATGGGAATTTTGTTAACATTTCACAGAAGTAGAATCAAACCCTAATAATTCAGATCACAATTAAAATCCAACTCTCATTAAAATTACTTCTTTTTCTGCAGGCAGAACTTTTTATTAGCATCCTAAAATTAGGTGCCAATTTGCCTCATGACTTTGTTAACCTTGCATTTTTTTGCTACCCTACAGACTTGTAGGCTAACTGCTAGAAGTGAGCTAATTTCTCTTGTAGTATATACTGAGGTGGCTCTTGTAACATTAAGGTGAGGTTGCTTTGCACCAGCTAGAAACATGGCCTAGCATTTTGAACCATACTAAGTTTATGAACCACAGGCCACATCCATGAGTTGATCTTGTGGTTTTTTCTAAATATACTTGTGTGAAGGAACATGTGTGATCAAGGTTTACAAATAATGAAGACATTACTTTTGGATATTTCTCTAATTTTTTGCAGAAACTACTGAAGTGATTAATTCGATCATGGAGATCTTTTTCTGAGTATGATGCACATTTTCTTAAACTAGTTATAAAAATCATTCTATTATTTCAAAGAAAGACTTCTACCAGTTGTGCCAAAAGCACATATTCATGTGCCTTATTGTCTGTCTTCAAATGTAAAAATGAATCTTATTAATGTAATTATGAAAGTTTAACTATTTAGTAAATATATACATGAATTTGTATGAAAACTATTGCAACGTACTGGTAGTATGTTTGAAAACTACCTTTGAATACTACCTTTTGATAGAGTTAAATTACTCACCTGTATATCATCGCCTCTATTTTGTTAATAGAAACTCTGCTTTAAAGTTGTAGTGGTCTATGGGGTCTGAAGTACAGCCACCAGTCTTTCCTCAGTCATTTTACATTCCCAGTGTTCACTGTAATGAGAACAATATACCACACTTTCTTGTGAACAGCATGCCCCAGAATATAAAACATACTTTGGTTTTGAAAGGCAAAATGAAGAAAAACAGATTTTCCCACAGTTATGGTTGCATAGAGCAGGGAGAGGACCTAAACTTCACCCTCCCTCTTCTGCTTAACTAAAACTGAAACCCTAGATGCTACTGAAGATGCTCTCCTTCCATCTATGATTTTGAAGATCGCTAAAGAATCTCCAGGAAACCAGGGGCAGCTATGTGACAGCAAAATTGCCCTAAGGGCACAAAATTCCTTTAGTGGAACATCAAGACTATTCAAAAGGAGAAATGATTGTTATGACCCCTGGAGTGAAGAACAATGAGATGTTAAATCAACTGACTCCCTTAGCTGCCTGAATAGTCATGTAACAACTGCTGCACAGTGGAGCAGGAATCAAAGCAGGGTGCTTCTATTCCAGTAAGTAAACCTGCTTCCCCTCTTAATTCATGCGCCCCAATTTTGGGGGAACTGTTTCAGGGGGAAAGATGCAGGTTGTATGCAAGAAAATATGGTACCTTAGCTGGCAAAGGCTTTGTTAGACTATTCAGCTGCAATATTCTGATATTATACAGCAGACTGATAAGGGAGGTACCACTTTTGTTATGGACACAACAATGTACATGCAGGAAGCTGAGAGAACTCCACACAGAGTTTTACAAATTCCTGGCAGAGAATGCTAAGGAGGAACTAGATAAACTCTTAAACAATATACCTGGGGAAACACAGGAGAAGATTACTGCTTCTACCTCCCAGGAGTTCAGGCCATCAACTTTGGCTTATTATCCCAAATCCACAAACCTGGCCCCCCATGACACCCCATTATTTCTGGCACTGGAACCATCATGGAGGGCTTTCTGGCTATACAGGCTCTATCCTGTTGCCGTATACCAGTGGTTCTCAACCTTTTTTGTACCAGGACCCATTTGTAAACATTGATGGGTAGTCCTGACCCAGTAAATAATTTAATTAGAAAACAGTCCCCTGGCCCTGTTAGTGCTCCTCACTCCAAACTGGCTGACCCCATGCCTCCAGGCCCCAACTTCTCAGTGTGTGGGGCACGAGGTGGAAGTGTAGGGCAGGGTGGATGTGTGTGGGGTAGGGGGGCACCAGCCAGTCCCAGCCAGCTGCTTGCAGGCTGAAACTCTGCCAGCCTGCAAGGAAAAAACCACAATTTCCCAAGTTTTTCTCCTTTAAAGGAGAATCCATTTTTAAAGTTTGTTTGCAACTCTTTCATATATTTTAAAGTTTGTTTGCAATTCTTCCATATATTTTGGGTTGCAACTCACTGGTTGAGAAATGCTGCCATATGCCATTGGAGCTGCCAGCTATTTGAAAGACAAGGCAGCTTTCTTAAAAGTAACTGGCCTCTGTTAACAAGCTTCTACCTAACAGCATATTAGTATACATGGATGTCAGTATATACACCAGTATCTCCCATGAGACTGGATTGCAAGCCATAAAGAACATTTATCCCAGGTGAGGAAACTCCTTCCATTTCCATCGTATTCTCCCACTTTCTTTTCTCACACAACTATTTCAAGTTTGGGGTCTCCTTGTATCTAGAAACAAATGGCACTGCCACAGGCACACATATGGACTCCCAATATGCCAGTATATTTATGACAAACCTTAAAGTCCATTACGTCTGCAGCTGCTCTCTCAGCTTCCTAATACATCAGTATATATCAGTCACATCTTCATTGTATAGTCACATGGGAAGGAATCTCTAAAGAAATTTCATCAGGACTATAATAACTTCCACCTCTACATTCACCGAACCAGAATACTCCACCCAGCAAATTCATTTCCTAGGCACTACAGCAGGGGTGGGCAAAATGGCAGATCCAGATTCCATTTCCCAGGAGCCCATGCCTGCATGGCTGGAACCAGTCTCCATGGAGACCCCGGCTGTAGCTGCATTGTGATAGTGCAAGGCTGGGGTTGCCATGGCAACCAGGCCCAGCCACGCTGGCAGGGTGCACAGCAAGGCAGGGCGGGAAGCTGCTCTAAAGCCACTGGGATCTCACAGTGGGGGGCAGTTTGGTCAGGGCCAGGACAAAGCCATGATCTGCAGCCTGTATGCTTTAGGCAGGGGCACACAGGCAGCAGATCATGGCTCTGCCCCAGCTTAGGACCAGGCTGTCACTGCTGCAAGGAGCTAGGGCAGAGCCGCAATCTGCAACCTGCACGTCCCTGCCCAGAGCGTGCAGGCTGCAGATTGCAGCTGTGCCTTGGTCCCTGACCAAGCTGCCCCCACCACAAGATTCCCATGGCTCTGGAGCAACCCCCTGCCCTGCTGGTCACCCTGCCAGGGCAGCTGGGGCTGGTCTCCATTGCAACCCCAGCCTTGCACTATCACAGCGCAGCTACATCCAGGATCTCCAGGGAGACCGGCCCCAGCTATGCAGGCAGGGTCAGCTGGAAATGGAGTCCACTGCTGGCTGGATCCAGCCCACAGGCCAGACTTTGCCCACCCCTGCACTACAGGGAAGGTTTGCAATGGCCACATTGCCATCACATTGTATCAGAAAACAAATGACCACCCACAGCTACCTTCATGCCACCAGCTTTCATCCAAGCACACCACTAGATCTGTTGTCTACAGAAAACTCCACATTACAGCCATATCTGCTGTGATCACACTAACTGGGATGTACACCTTTAGGGCCCGAAGGAGGGATTTCTAAAATTATAATAAAATCCCAAACCTGTAGTCACTTAAATCAGCAAAGTCAGATACAGACCTTATTTCTACATACTACAATACCAACCCCAAGACAAGGACAGAGTCTCTCTGATTACTTTACCACCTACAGCCCCCATTGAAAACCTTAGACCATTAATGTCTTCCAACCCCTCCTGGGAAAGAATGACCATCTCATGGTAGTCACAGAGGGCAAACCTGTCTTAGCTCATAGGCAACCCTCCAACTTCAACTGCTATCTTTTAAGCAACAGGCTACCTAGCTCCCAGTCTCCTCAGGGTTACAATGAACCCAGATGCTTGTTGCGCCCCTCATCAATATAGACCACATCATCATCGCTGAGCTAAGTAACATGGAATATAACTTCCAAGGTTAATTCACCTGCAACTCTAGCAATATCATATACACTTTCACCTGCCATTAGACAGGAAAATAATGATGTGTGCTAATTAATGAACACCAATCTGAAATCAGGTCCAGGAAGTCATAAAGTCCTGTAGCAGTACACTTTAACCTCTGGGGCATTCCATCACTAACCTCAGAATAGCTATTCTTAGGCAGAAAACCTTTAAAAAATAACTTGAACAGGAAGATGAGGAACAAGAAATCATCCATGGATTTGATTTAGGTACAGCTTAAATGGGGCCTCTGGGTTCTTATTTCATCACCTGGATTAACTTTTGTGATCCCTTTAGCCGTATGGGTTCTTTGCATGTTTGCCTCTCCCAACACTGCCTCCCACACCCTCCTACCTTCTGCCTTTTGGATTCAGATCACTCTCTTCATTCTATACACTAATCCATGCTTGTCCTTCTGCAGTATCTGATGAAGTTAGCCTCACTTTAAGACAGTTTATGTTAATTTAGTTAGTCTATAAGGTGCAAATCTACCCTGCCTTCTAGTAAAATACAGGACATCTTGCCAGTCTTGTCTTATCTCTGGCTGGTGTATTGGAGACAAACCTCCAATTCTACACCTGGAAAATTTTATCAAAGATGAGGAATGGCATAATGGGACTGTACATCGGCAACACGTAGGGGATGCATATGGGTGCACGTGCACCCTCTGAGATTGGCGGTGCACCCCCTGAGAGAAGCACTGCCAATGCTGCCGGCAGTCACCTGTGGTTGCTGCAGCTGCCTGCAGGAGCTCCCCGCTAGCTGTTGCCACACCACTGCCTGCAGCCTCCGGGGGCATGTGTCATTCATGGGACTGTAAATGGATTAGCTAGCCTTCTGGTTTCTGTAGGTAGATTTTACTCCCTGTGAAGATCCTCAGCCAGTCCTCTCAAACCAAAGGCAGGCAAAATTTGGCCTGTGGGCCACATCCAGCCCACCAAGCATTTTCATCCCACCTGCAGCACCCACCAACAAATTGTGCCCTGCCCAGCCCTTCCACCTACAAGGGGCGGAACAAAGCACCTGTGTACACAGAGCCCCAAACAAACCCTATTGCCTCACTCCCACCCTCGGGCCAGCACACAGCTTCCATGTGGGGCTGCTATTGCTGCTGCTACAGCTCCTGGGGACCTGCTCCTCTTCCCCAGCAGGTAGGGAAGCAGCAGGGGCAAGGCTGCAGCTGGGCAGGAATGAGGAGTGTGGAGTGTGGGCATAGCAGCAGCACAGAGTCCACACCCAGGGGGGTGGTGGCAGCATAGAGCTTGGGTGGGCAGTGTATGGGTGTGAGGAAGGGTGGGGGGTATGACCCTCCTCTTACACTCCCCCCATAGTGTGCAGCCCCAGCAGACAGTGGCAGCAGTGGCAGCAGCAGCAGCAGGCGGGGCACTCAGGGCGCAGGGGGCTGTTGGTGCACAGCTCTGACCAGCACTGCATATCACAGAGAAGGGCACATCCTCCACCAGGTGGTCTGTATTGCTGGTACTCCCCACCACTCACATAAAGCCCCAGTGTTCCCTGGGCATAGGAGGGAAGACTTGCATGCTGGAGATGGCTGCCTTCCCCACCTCCCAGGGAAGGGGCCTGGGGCTTCCCTCCTGCACTGTGCAGCCCCAGCAGGGAAGGCAGCTGGCTCCAGCATGCTGGGCTTCCTTCCCGTGCTGCATGAGTGTGGGGGCTATACGTTGAGTGACGGGAAGCGCTGGTGATACAGATTGCCCAGTGGAGGCTGAGCTCCTTGCTGTGATCTTCAGTGCTGGTCAGAGCCACGCCCCACTGGGCACCTGAACCCTGAGTTTCCCATCTGCTGCTGCACCCTGGGGGAAGTATGTGGGGTCCCTGCACCCTGCTACCCTCCCTCACCTCACCCATATAACCCCCACATATACACAACTCCCAAAATACCCTATGCCCCCCACACACAGCCACACCTCCTCAAATCCCTCACACACCATAACACCCAACCACACACACACACTCACACCCCCTGCACCCTGCCATACACACCCACAGTACAAATGCAATACACACACACACACCAACCCCCCTACCACACACACCCATAACCCACCACACCCACACCCCATCCCATACTCCTCCACACACACCCCCACAACCCACCATACACACCCCCACAATATACAAGACTAAAAATTAATTTTGAGTTATTATGCAATCACCTCTATATATAGTATGCAAACACAAATCATGACAAAAATATTTATTTAACAAAATTAAAATATGTTACAGTAGGTGTTTGAATTTTAGTGTTTGATTTGGATTTTTCTGGTTCTGAGATGGGAACCCCCCTCCCAAAAGGCTTATGGGGGGGTGCAATTTGTGGAACTTCTGGTGGCAAAGGTCAGGGATTAGGGCTGGGACTTCCAGTCCCAAGAGGGCAACTGCCAAGGGGCAGGGCTACCCATGTGGCCCTCAATAGCTCACCAAAACTCTTTAAGCGGCCCTCCAACCAAAATAATTGCCTGCCCATCCCAAACAAAACACTACCTTTATGTAACAAACAAGCATAATAGACAATAAACAAACAAAACCACACCATGCTGCCTTATTCCAGGTACTAGGAGGGGAGCCCTTTGGCTCTGACCCGTGAACAGTAACTTCTTAACAGGGCTGACTGTTCCCTCTTAAATGTACAGACCACCCTTTTACAGGGAACCTTTAGTGACAAGTCTGAGCAGCAATATATGTCATAAAATGAAAGACTTATATTCTATTCAGTATTTTCATTAACACCTTGAATGACAGATTAGAAAATCTATTTATTAAATCTGCTGATAAACACCAAGTTGCAAGGGTCTGCAAAATCTTCAGAGGACAGGCTCAGAATTCAAAATGATCTTGACCAAATTAAAAGGTGAAATACAATTAAAACAAGTGCAAATACTACACAGAGAAAAGAGAAAATGTACAGATACAAAACAGGGATTATAGGTAGCAATATGGCAGAAGATCTGGGTAGTATAATAGATTACAAATTAACTGTTGATTAACTAAGTCAACAGTGTGATACTGTTGCAAAAAGAGTAAATGTCATTTTAGGATGTTGTAGTAGATGTGCTGTATGTTAGAAATGGCTAGGTAATATTTTTTCTCTTTTCAGTACCATTGAAGCCTCAGCTGAAATAGTGTTTAGTTGGGGCACTTCATTCTTAAACTAGGTGTAGACAAATTGGAGATATGTAAGGAACACAAGAAGAATGATATGATGATTAGAAAACAGAGACCTATAAGGTACAGAGAATTTGTTTTTTTTTTTCTAAAAGGAGAAATTGAAGGGCATATTACTAGTCTTCTACTCCATAACAGGTTGTCACAAAATGGGTATTGATCAGGTTTTATTTCTGAAAGAAAAGCAAAGGCCAACAACTAATAAGAACAGATGACACACACCCTTTTTCTCTCTTATTATAAAGTTGTTACAAGGAGCAGTAGAGAGCAGTAGAGGGAGAGTGGCAATTTATTGGTTGGATTACCTCTTATGTCACACTGGTGTCACTTAAGACTTCATATGGCAATGGCTATAGCCTATATAACCCTAAGAGTTAGCTAAACAATCATTAACAATTTAGCTGAGTTGTAACCTATTTTTTTTTTAAAATATGTGATTTTAAGTAAAATGTGCAATTTCAATATTCCATTATGAGTTAAATGTTAAATTTCTTAGGAGACCCATTTTAAATAATTAAAAGTAAAATATATTAGATACTAAATAAAATATATTTAAATATTTTAAACAAAACTTTTTTATTTTGTAAATTCTCAGAAAATTGCATTTTGTGTTCAAAGCAAGTTTTGTAAATGTGTGAGCATGTGGGGAGGGAAAATATTCTCCATTTCATGGAGAATGCTACAAGATACTGCATTTCTGGTTCAGTGTAAAATGGAGCTCAACTTTAGTCATGCTTCTATAAATTCAGTAGAGCAAGTACAGAATCTATTCACAGCATAAATCAACAATCACAAAAGCAGCACCACCAATTTTTATGCTAATTTGTTTTATTTTTGCTAATCTGTATCTCTGCACTGATACATTATAATCCATGCTGTTTCTTCAGCAAATGTAAATGCACCCATCATAATAGTTTCCAGCACTTTCAGAAAACTTGGTTAGATAATGTGGTCAGAATATAAACAGCAATCTCAACAGCTACATACTGCTAAATCTGTCTAGCAGAATCTGTTTCCCAGGGCTGGAGTGCAATATAGGCAAAAACAGACTACAGTCTCTACACCATTAAAAGGTTGTGTCACTTGAGGGAAGGATCTTTCATCAGTATCCCTTATTCATCGTCTCTCTCTGCCTCCATTTCTATCAGGACTTTCCTTGTGCCTTTAACATTTGAAGTTAAACAAACAAAGCCAGTGTGAGAATATCTTTTTTAAACTTGTTGACAGTTTGCCAGTTTTCAAATGTAGAGCTGGTAGAAGAAGCAGAGAAAGAGATGTCTATGAGTAACATTTTCTGCAAATGTCTTATCCTGTCCTATCACTCACTCCTCCATCTCACAAGGCGATGTGGTTTAGATACTTCCTTCCTTCCTTACCTAGTTTAAGACTATGTTATCTCAGTGAACAAATATTCGGTAAAACATTTATTGCTAAAGGCACATACTTCTAAGCAAGATTGCATTCTTTTTTTAATATCACACCCTCAAACTCTTGGCCTCAAGCATTTTAAACACTGATTAAGCAAAGGTGGTTTGTGGATATTATATGTAGGGAAATACTTTTCTTTTGAGAAGAATAATATAGCTGTAAGTGTCTGAGGCAACAAATGGTTAATTTATTCCAATATGATCAAATGAGCAAATTTACTTTCAGTCCCTCACAGACTGTCCTGCAGTCCTGGCTTAATGAAAGATTGCATGGTTGCCAGTGCAGATTCTGCCTTGCAAGACTCCATTTATATAATTCTTGCTAACATCCCAATTCATGGGATTGTTAAAACTAGAAGGTGTACAGTGAATTTTGCTACTTAAACCAATTTAAGACCCTTCCTATATCCTTACCCTGTTCCCACTTGAATTTGTCCATGGATATATTTCCTAACCCTGCTTCTCCCTCAAGTATAACATATATGTGCCCAGTTTTGATGGTTTAACTAAGCTTCTGCATAGGGAAAGGCATGTGCTGGGTGCAGTGTATTTCCTTATCAGCTGCAGCAGAAGGAAGTGTTTTGTGAGGATGAAGACTTTGTTGTTACTGGTGCTGACAGACTATATGATCTAGAAGAGTTAAGAAGCGTCCTATAATTTGGTGTTCCTATGCTTTCTAGAATTTGTTCTCAGAAAGATGTCAGCCTCAACCAACCCAAATCTCTTAAATAAATTTGTATTACCAAATTTTTTAAGGGGCAAATGTGTTGAAATTGCACAAAATCAGAGAATTCTACATTGCTGGTGGTAGAAAAGAAAGTTGAAAAACTATTAAACTCTTTTCTCCATCTTTCTTCTTTGGAGCATACTTGTTGCAAAGACAAGGGTGTCCCTGACTTCAAATTACTCAGCTTCATAATTTTCAGACTGCAAAGTCATTGTTATTGCAAATTATTGTTATTTTTTTTTACATTTGCTGCATACTGTGTTTCCATAGAACTTTGTACAGCAAATAAATGCCATCCTGCCCCTGAATAATTAGTAATTTAATTTAAATGTAAGACAAGAAAATATTAGGAGAGATAACAAGGAATACAGAAAATGATATTAAGGTTCTTTGGGTGGTACAGGATACAACATATTAGTTCCTTTTTAATACTAAAGTGTTCCAGCTTTGCACTTATCTTTGTTAAGCCCCAATGTACTAAAATACTTAAAAATAACTGCATGTAAAATGATGTATGTGTTAAAATCTTTTCAGATCCAGGTTATAAGAGAAATAAACAGTTATTTCCCCAGAGTTCACATGACTGGTGTTGTTTCTTAAATTTGGAAGCAATTACAGGATACTTGTCTAATGAACTATAGAAAAGGAAGAAGAACATGAAAAAATAGTCAATTATTAAATCTTACTAGCTGGTGTAATCTATGACTGTAATACGGATACACTCCAAAGCCTGAGTGCCTTGTTTAAGTTTTATGGTGCAACTACACAGCAATAAATAATGCTAGCATACTAGAAAATTCATAAAGTTTAATACTGTTGTCAAGCCCAGATGAATAGGATCTTTAGTTTCTTGATATTTCCAGTAATACGTTTATTTGCACCTGCTTCTTAGTGAGGTCTGAAGTTATATGTTTAAAAGTTTTTTAGCATTCATCAGACTTTTCTAATGGGACTTTCCTTGGGTTATTTCCTGACAAATGCATAATATGAATTAAGAATCAGACCTTGACTCATCACAGATCTGGGGTGCTGGGGAGAGTGGGTAGGGAGAAGAGGGCCCAATCTGGGCCAGCAGGGGAGGAGCGGGATGAGGTGTTTACACTAACATGTAGCCTAGAGTGTGGCCTAAACATTACTGTAACACAAGCTGGGTAACACGGACCAGAGATAGTCCAGCCCTGGAGAGACATAACTTTGAGCTGTTTAAACACTGCTTAAAACTAGTTTCAGACCTGGTGAAAGTTTCTCCACAGGTCTGCCATAAACAGCCATCCAACTGGCCACAAATTCAAATCTCTGCATTCAACAAATATATTTACCATAAGGGGGCCTCAAAGGGGTTAAATAGGTTGAAAAAAATCACTGAAATAAAAGTATAAGAGGAGATAAATGTTTAAAGGTGGTTAAATCTGTTTTTAATAGCCATTTTTGTTTTAACAGAATTATAAGCAAATTAAGTCAGGAAATAAACAGGAACGAAGGCAAAATTAGTTTCTTTCCAAAACGGTAAGTAAATATTTTAGTCCTCTTTAATTTAGTCCAACCTTTACAAACTAGGCTTTTGCAACTTATAGCCCTGTTGGGATGTTTGCAAGCACACCTTGACAACCCATTCCCCCACACACACTCCGATCTCATAACTACATCAGTAAACATGCTCCAAGGTCATACCCAGTTGTTGCTCTCAATCGTGTTGGAATTGGAGATGTGAAGGATGGCTGTGAAGAATTACTCCAGAACAACTTCCTTGGGGGCTTCTAGATTTCGAGGATGTGTGTGGGAGTCAATGAAGAAGGGAATATTGGGAACGATCTAGATCAGTGGTGCTCAACCTTCAGCCATGCGTGGAAGCAAAAATCTCTGGAGCAACAAGCTCCAGCGTTTTTTCATCTGCATTAATCACATGTGTAGATGTGCCCCCTGAGCACTAGATCACATCAGTGTGTGGCTGGATCAATGCACAGCCAGATTTGCGCACACAGGGTTGGGCCACATGCTGCGTTGGTCTGTGGCTGCAATCTAGTGTTCTGGCCCAAATGTACATGTGGCCCAGCCTTGCATGCCTGGATCTGGTTGTGCACTGGTCTGATTAAGTACAATCTACTGCATAGGGCCCATAGGACTCCCCAAAGACCAGGGCATCCAGTCCACAGACCAACCCCATGCCACTCATCTGGCCCATGGGGCCAGAAGGTTGGACACCATTAGTGCAGCTGAAATATACTGTTGTCATGGTGTAAATAAAAGACTCCAGATATTGGCAAGATCCATACTGTATTTTGGCAAAGGGAATCCAATTTCAATTATTACTACTATTAATAGACCAACATAGGTGTGCTTTATAGGCATGCTAATCTAATGTGTAAAATTTCATATTTATAATACTTAATATGATGGTAAATGTACTGAAAATATAGTATATATTTTGTGTATTTTATATAGTATATTTTTGTGTAATCTTTACAATAATGTAAGATTTTTCTATTGGATGTTGCTATGAACTCTGTGCAAAGGAATGTCTACATTACACATGTTTACTTTGAAGATTTGAGTGAGATTTGAAAGTGTGATTTTACTTTCAAATAGCTATTCCCATGATTCAAGGCAGTACATTTTTTGTGTTGAACCAAATTATAATTAAAAACCATCAGAATGTACTTCAATCCTCCAAAAACAAAACAAAAATACACACTTGACAACTTCAGTAAGCAGCACCCTCCTCCCCCATTTCAATGGAATTACTTCCTAAGTGTGTGGTAGTGTTGAGGATTTTGAAGGCCGAGGATCAAAAAATAATTAAGTGTTTGAATGAGAATGATGTCATATAGTGAAAGGCAAGCTTCACTTTGAAATATTGAACAATGCCAAATGTTGCATTAAACTTTACTTAATTTTTAAGAAATAATATTTGAAGGAATTTACTTTTTTGTTATCTTGTTACAGTCCTCCAACACAGAAATTTGCTGAGCAGATGGGTAAATATGTGCTTGCTCTTATAAATTTATGGTGTTTAAAAAGATAAACTACTTTATTTCATGTTTAAACTTTATTTGATAACCACATGGTTTAACTCAGTAAGAAAAATATGTTATTTCAGTTTATTGATCTAAGTTTTCTTATTTACCTTGAGTTCAGCTTTACAAAATATAAAAGCTGTAACTCAGCTTGTATAACCAATCTATCCAGAACTTCCATGATTAAACAGCAACAAAATTATCTAAGCTAGTGTTGATTTTCAGATATGAGCATGAACCAAACCTCATTCCCCAGTTAGAAATGCCCTCACCTGTGTTACCAGCCAAGCATGTTATGCTAGTCAATACTTACATTTTATAAGGTTCTTATTTCAGAATTATTATTAAAAGAAGGTTTCATGAACAAGCAGTTGAATCAGAAGATACTTGGCATGGAGAATCTCCAGAGGGTCCCATGCATTCCACCTGTGAGACTAGAAGAACATTCATGTTGGCCTCACTGTGTTAATGGTGTTTCTTGAACACGTATATGAGAAGATCATAAATAACAATGGGGGGAAGACAGAGAAGAGTGTGTGTGTGAAAGAAGTCGGCAAGAGAAAATGTGAAAAGCAGGAGGAGAAAGTGGAAAGGGACTGAAAGAAGAGTAGCACATGAAGGGCAAGAAGAAGCAATAGGCCATGAATGAGTTGGGAAAGACAAGAAGTGAAAATTGCAAAAAGTAATAGAGTGGATGAAAGGAAAGACAAAAGGCAAAGAAGTAAAAAAAATGGGTTTTAAGAGTAAAAATATGTGTGGGGAAGGAAAAGGAAGTAGGGAGATAGTGACATGAATGCTTCCCCATTGCACCTATGTCCTGCTCCTTGCAACAGTCACTCATTATTGGCTAGACAGTCTCTCACTCAGATTTTATTTCAAGTATTTTATTAAATGGGCCAAGAGCACCTGTGTTTCCACAGAGCCACCTGTCCTTCCCTCTCATAGCTGAGTCAGTTTTGAAAACACTTCAGCTAGCATTTAAATCCAGAAGAGCAGGGCACATTTTAGGTAATAGCATGTGTCATGTTACATAAAGGTTGCTAAACCAACTACTATCTTTGAGAACATCCCTGCTAAATTGTGTACAAAATGCCTGTTGGCATCTATGGGAACTATGTGCATGCTTTCTTTTGGATAACATGGCCTGTTATTGCGGCATAATAATGGTAGCTCAGCTGCTGTGTGGATCTCTTTTTATCAGATGAAACTTTAATACTTTAAAGTCAACATGATGTGCTAATGAAGGACCACCTATATGTTTCCTTACACAGGATACAGTCAAGAAGAGGATGGGGGCTGGTCTTCATTTGTAAGTATTATTGTTTTCATACACTTAACCCCCAAAAGCAGATCCTGTGGTCTAAATTTTATCATAAATTCTATCATTTCCTGCCTCTTCCTCCCCTCCTTTCCAGCAGAAGTAGAAGAAAAGGAAAATTCTGAGGTTGTTTGGGGACAGGGAGGGAAGAACAGAAGGCAGAGAGGACTGGAGCTCTCTTATGCCTAATACTCTGACATCAGCAATGAAAAACACAAAAAAACCAAACAAAAACTTTGTGATTGTCCTGATTCTTGGTTCAGTTTGGATCAAGAGATCACAGCCTGCGCTCTGCTCAGATGGATTTATAACCATATTTCATAGTTATGTTACACTCCTTTGGAAACAATGATTAGTAAAGGAAGTGTGGCTCTGTAGCTTCAAAGAAAAAAGTATGTTGCCATTCTGGCCACTATGATCTGCATCTTTAGAAGCTGAAGGAAACATTTTCCAGCTGAAAACATTGCCACCATTACATGCTTCCTTTCATGTACCAAAGTGAGTCACTGTCTCGATCATAAATCATTTGTATCTGTTCCCTCCATTTTTTGTTCCCCATCATGGAAAAAACAATCTAGACTGAAAGTATGCATTTAACCTTCTTTTTGTATGGAAAATGTAGTAGGAAGATAACAGGAAGAAACCTCAGCTGGTTGGCTGAATACAAACAAATTGAGAAACAAACACTCTTACTTTGTGCAATACTGACTAGCCCTGCAGCCAGCGCCAGTGTTTTGAAACCTTATTATACAGCTTTAAAAATGTTCAGTGCTGATGCAATTCCCTCCCTTGAAACAAGTGGCCATTTTACCACTGCCTTCAGGAGAATCAAAGGCTGGTCAATACTGAGCATTTTTGCAACTCCCACTCTAGAAGCTTGTCATGGCCTTTTTATATCAGTAACAAGTTACACTGGCTCGATATAGCTACAGTCATGTCACCTTGGGCTGAAATTCTGTTATGTTACAGAATATACAAATTAGACTGGGTTAATACAGTGCTATAAAACTCCAAACAAAATCCTAGTTGCTTTAGGAAATTATATTAAAAAGATGAACAGCTTACTGATCATGCCACCACTGAATGAATGCCTCAACTTGCTCCCAAGACATACTATTACTTGCAAATACCACCATTTGGATGAGATGTAAAAGTGAGGTCCTGTACCTGTACCTTTTTCTGCCATTCTTTCTAAGAATTAAAATATTAATCTATGTGATTCCAATGCTAAGGTGGTGGAAATTGTATGAGAACATAGATAGGAAAGAAAAAATTCAAAAGGGTAACTTTTCCATCTCAAACTCCAGCTAATGATGCTATTGTGAAAAGATACCACAGTTTAAGACAAAAAGCATTATATGCTTTTTGTAAATAACTACCACTGGCTAATTCCACCAGTGCATCCCACCACCGCATTTCAGTAAAGAATCAAATTGTTCCTGTGTGATTTCGTGTCTTCTACGGCAGTGGTTCCCAACCTTTTTTATATTGCAGCCTGGCATGGGAACGGGACAGGCTGCACGGAGCCGACTGTCTCCCACCCAGGGCTGCACTGCTGCCCAACTTTAACTCTGTGACTGTTGGCAGCAGAAGCTGCTTGCTCAGGTGGAAAGATGGGTGTCTGAGCGGGGGTGGGGGTGGGGGCCCATGCCATGACTCAGCAGCCAACCCTTCACAGCCTGGTACCATGCTGCAGCCCGGTGTTTGGGGACTTCTGTTCTATGGTGAAGGGCAACACCTTACAGAGATTTTTACTAAGCCATGCAGTACCCAGTGGTTACATCAGGTTTTCACTCACATATGACAGGACGAAGAAGATGACTATGAGAGCCCAGATAATGAAAATGAACAGGATGATGGAGCTGACTATGAGTCTCCAAGTGAAGAACCGGATGAAGCAGGACCTGATAGTGATGATTATGAACCTCCTCCATCCAATGATGCAGCACACCATAATGTCATATTTCCTGCCAAATCAATTCCAAGCAACACTGACTATATAGGTAAGTAAGTGAAGGTGGGATTATGCAAGTGACTTATGGGGTTGATAATGGGATTTAAAGGGTATCAGCTCACAAGCAACAATACAACTCATGCCAACATTTGTGACAATACTGATTTACTAGAACTTGATGGTTGTCTGGCCTAATGGGCTGCTTACAGATATTAAAAAAAAACAAACCAAATGGAGCTTTATTTGAAACTGTGTGTGCCCCATGCTGAGTCCAGCGCATGCCCAGAACAGGCATCATGTTAGTTGAACCCACCTCACCCAATGACTGTATAGATCAGGCACTCTAGTGGGGGGTTTTGGTGCTTTTATCTACTGACTGAATCAGCTTTAGATAAAAGCACCAAAAAGCCCTGCTGAAGTGCTTGATCTATAAAGATGTTGCAGAGCCAGGTCAAACTAATGCTCTGCTTCTTCCAGTAAAGCACTTTATTTTAATGTCTGTAAGCAGCCAATGTCCATGCATGTAATTGGGAAAGTTAACAAATACTGTGCACGTCACAAAACTCACCATGCTTCCAGCTGGTAGTCATAGAAGACAGACCAAAGAGTGACCAAGGATTAAAAATGAAACATCCTGTTATTCCTGATCTCAATGGTGTGCTATATGGGTATCATGTTCAGCAGTGTCCACCTATGCACATAAGTACTTTCACTGAATATGCAGACACAGTAAAATGTCAGCTAAGTAACGTGTAACAATTAGTTTGGAACCTGCATAGAATTAAACACACTTACTTTCTTTACTTGTTTTGGTATTTAACTACTGGATAGTCAGTTCTAACAAAAGAGTTGTAAGCATCCACTGAAAACAGGTCTAAGTGGGATCACTTTTCTGCAGTTATAATTTCTTGGAGCTGATTCTCCATTGACCCACAAGTGTGTGGGTCACAGTTGTGACTCACAATTTATTTATATCCCTGCAAAACACACTTCTGTTTGCACTGAGTACTACGTGTGCATGACAGAAAATTGGGCTGAACATTTTTATTGATCAGGACTGAAGAGGACTTGGTAAATAAAGCAACCATATATTTAGTTTACAGTACATTAAGAGAAAGCATGAGATTTTATATAAGGCCTCTTTTTTCATAAGACCTAGTAGGAGATACATGAAATAACCCTTTTGTGTAGTTGTTAAGTTTATATATTTTTCTTTTCAGATAGACCTACGACTGCTAGATCACCTCTCCAGCCTCCTATTCCACCACAACGCCCTGGTTCATCTCCCACACCATCACCCTATGGCGGGAGAGGCCTTTCTGTATGTTTCTTTTCCTTTTATTAGCTCCCTTACTTAGCACCTTATATAAGGTCCAGGTATATCATCATATCCAACATGAAAGCTTATGCACTTAATTTCTATAAAAATTATGATTTTTGTGGGAAAAATCAGAACTGGTTGCCAGTACGGCTTTGCCATTTACTTTGTGAGAATTTTGTCAGTTCTCAAGAAAACTTCAGCCTTGAATAGATTCTTCTGGATTATCTCAGTAGCAGATTTGCAGGCCCAACCCTATATACTTTTAGTCAAATCTCAGGGAATTCCATGGGACTATACAGAGGTATAAGCATTTCTAAGATCTGGTCCTTAATGATATTCAAGAAGTGAGAATTGAATTGATCTGCAAAGAAGCAGGCAAAGATAACAAAAATGTTAGTGGTAACAGTCCCTTCATTGCTTTTCCTCTGCTGAAGACTGGACAATTTTCTCATATTGTTCAAATCCACTAACAGCCATTGTGGTAACAGAACTTTTGACACCATTTTTTCTGCATAAATCTGGCTGTGCAGTATCTCTGTATTCTAGCCCAAGTCTAGATGTAAGCTACAGTGGACACAAGTTAATTACTAAACATGGTAGCTCCTAACAAATGGTATGAATTATCAAGCCTTCTGTTCTATACCTCTGCTGTATTACTTGAAATCCATATAAAACTGGGGCACAGAATAGGTGTCTGAAGATACCCAGGCTTAATTGCAAGCATTTTCATTCTTTTTGAAGAAAGTGGAAACACACCTTTATCTTTGGTCTCAGTCCTCCCAATAAGAAGGAATAACTTGGTAGATCGACTTCCACAGCAGCTCTCTCAATGTCCTATAGATTCCTTTGCCCCCTCTAGGCTGCTTAGTAGGAGTGTGCAAAACAGGCTGTCTTCAATCCAGATTTGGATTCAACCCGAATTGGGGGCAGTGATTCGATTAATTGATTCAGATCACTGTCCCCCATATGATTTGGCTGCATCTGAAGATTCGGACATAGACATACCTTTAAATGTTTTCTCTACATACCTCGAGGTACCAGGTATGGCTTGTGAACGCTGTGATGGTGGGGCGGATGGAGCGTGGAGGGAGAGAGGGGGCAGCGTGCTTGGTGGCAGACCCAGAAGTGGACCGGAAGTGCTTCAGGTCTGCTGCCAAGCATACTGGGGATCCTCCCATGCTCCTGTGGGACACCACCTGCCCCAGAATCTAAGCATTCACAAGCCACCTGGTACCTTGAGGTATGTATAAAAAACATTGTGTCTATGTCCAAATCGTTGAATCTTTCAGATCTCTCTGAATCATGGCAGAGGTTTCTGATTTGATTTGGAGAGATTAAAGGGTCTTCTGACTCGATTCAGATTCAGAAATTTGGCCACTGAATCAGGCTGAATCTCCTCGGAATCAAATCAGTGACGGAAGCTTCACACAGCCCTACTGCTTAGCCCTCCTGGCCCTGCATTTCTCTCCTCAAAAGTCTATTATCAGAAATACAAAGTGTACTGTCTATCATATACCCCTGCTGCATTAAGGCAAAATTGCAAGATGTAAGACTGTTATCTCTGTTCTTCCCTACTGCCCTTAGCTTGCTCACACCTATCCTTGAAGGTACCTTGGACTGTGTTTTCTGCATCCAGCACATAGATAAATGTACAGCTGCCAAAAAGGGATTCCACCAGAAAACCTTCTGCAGCAGAGCACAAAGGGCCTTTAGGTCATAAAGGACACAAAGGTTGACAGCTGTGATGTGATGGGTTTGAGAATGACTTATACATAGAATTGGAATGCTGAGACTAACTTTAACCATTTATAAAACAATTTATTTTAGCTGCCATCTTTCCCTCCTTCATCAAACAATAACGATGTGACTAGAGATAGAAGCACCAAACCTTTAAAACGTAAGTGCAAACTTGTCTCAGGTTAAGCTATGGCTTAGCACACATTTAAACTGTCTCCAGCTATAGCAATATTAGTAGTTCTTTCTACCTGCTAATCTGCCATGGATTGCATAGCTCATTCTAAAAAATATACAGTTTAATCTCTGCCTGCCTCCTGGTTATTCCTTCCAGTTTTTATGAACTACATTATTGTATTGTTCAATTTGAAGAAGGGAAATCAGTTCACAATAGATATGGTATACACTTTATTCTGTATGGCATTTATGCATTAGTTTTACACAATATTTTTATTTAGCCCCAGCCCCTTCTATAGACAGAAGCACAAAACCCCCACTGGATCGTCCTGGGCCACCATATGAAAGAGAGAGCCCAGTACCAGGTCAGTATTTTATTACCATCATATCAACTGCTGATGTTTGTTGCTCAGTTTTGTCAATTTAAGTTTTATTAGTAGTAGGGTTTTTTTTTCCAAGAAACATGTTTTAATATGCCATATTTGCATACCACACTCACTATTTTCCCTAAAAATTAGCCTTCCAAAATCCAAGACAGTTCATGTCTTAAGAAAGAAACTGATTTTTCTGCTCTGATTCAAAGCACCCCTCAAAAAATCTTAGCACTTGTTTTTTGACTATGGAAAAACAGAGCAATTCTTCTGTTGCAAAAAACTCAGGGAGACCTTAACAGGTCAGAATGCTTTTGACAATATGGATTCCTATTTGAAATCTCTGGGTTTAATCTTGTGAATACACCTTAAAAGGATCTTGTGGCACCCTGATTGAGACTCATTGTTATAAGAGAAGAGAAAAGATAATACAGCATTGTTACTACTACTTCTGTGATGTGGTATACTATATCTGGGTTTGCTGTCTGTATTTAAAAGCATGTTGAGAAATTTAAGCGGATTCAGAAGGGAGTTATAAAACTTACTTGGGGACAGGAAAATAAATGACGATTGTAGACATGAAATGTGATGCCATTACATTTTTAAAAAGAAGGCTAATATTAATGGCTCCTTAATCTATCAATTAATGGCATGAAAGAGCCAATAACAACGCTGAAGATAAAAGAAAATAATTTGGAAATGGGATGCAACTTTATATACCAGGTGAGAAATTATTCATTGTAATAACTTCATAAGACTGTCATGATTCAGAGCCCAAGTATCTTTTCCTGCACTTACACCTCTGGGGACTTGGGTCTTTGAGTTTGGGTCCATTAAATTCACTGTGCAAACAAGGTAGTCAAAGACTGACCTCATGAGCCTCCACTGTTTTAGAAAACTTTATATTGATTACCTTAAGTTTGTTTTAAGAAAAAAAATGTTTATTCTTTTCAGGAAAGAGGCCACCATTTCCTGAAAAGGTAAGAGGATTTTTGTTTGGCATTTATTAGTACATTTCAATCCCCATTGAAACATACTCATGTGTTCTTTTAACTTTTCCTTACTGTTTTACAGTCTCTGACACCAAATCTAAGGTAAGAATTTACACTACAGGTTACATACATAAATGCACTATCAGGGTTACCAAATGATACTACATTAAACAATGCCTGATCTCACAACATACCTCTCATATTATAGATCTCTGGGGGAGCAGTTAGCAAAGATACAAAAACCTCCTATACCACCAGCTGAGAGATATGAAAGAGGTCACTCAACCCCTGGAAGGAAGTTACCACCCATAAGGTAAGAATAATATTTTTTATGTTAAATTCAAATATGAACAACAACAACAACAAATGAAAATGCTACATAAATTAATGTAATTAATCTCTTCAGAAATACCAATACCTGTAAATGTTGCAGGAGTGTTCTCAGCAGTGCTTATGAGCTGTGTTCTTTATTGTAAAAGAAAAAAAAAAGCCCTGAACTTTCAGGGCCCACTACAACAAATCTCTCAGCCAAACATGAAAGCGAAGGGCAATGTATCACAGAGAAAGAGGAAAATTCTCCATGATTCTTCCAGCAGCCTTCTTGGCTTCTTGTTAGAAACCTGTCTCATGATCCACATTGCCACACTCAAGCCCACATTCCTTTTATAGCATACAGGAGAGAGAAAGGTTTAAACCATTCCCCAGCTCTTCAGTTCTGCTACCCTACAAGTTCCTACATTCATGGCCAGCTTCTAAATAGGGTCTTATGTTTTATTAAGAAAAAATGTGTTCTATTAACTGACTAGCATAATCTAAATACTAGAAATGAAACCATGTTTCCTTATACAAGACTGTCAAGCACTACACCACTCTGGATAAAAGTTCCAAGGGAACAATATTTTTTTCATTGCTCAGATAAATTTAAAGGCCAGATCATGTTTCCAGCTCCACTTCTGGAAGTCAAAGATTGCAGATGCAGTCACCAATGTAGAGCTGCTAGACTATGCCTTAGTCCTATAATAAGCACATCAGAAATGGCCTACTGCATCTATATAGAGCTCATTACAGGATCAGGGCCTTATACCACCTTTGGTTATGATTTCAGATCAAAAACTCAGGTGTCTATCTAAGCAAAATAAGAAACTAGATTAGAAGTTACACCTGCGTAATTTTGTGCTTGAAAGAATTGATATAATCAGAGGTCTCTGCTAAAATTATGGCCATGTGTATAAATAGAGAGAAAGTAAATGACTGATTTTTCCATCCATCTACATTTTTTTTCTCCTCTTATTTCAATTAAGGCAGGGTTGGGCACCAGAAAAGAAACCTGATGTAAGTATATTTCAAAGTAAATATTTTAATTTAATTATAATATACTTAAATGGCATAAACTCTGTTTAAGATGGGCTATCACCCGTATATATTAAAAGCCCCCAGACACTAATAATTCTTTCTTAACATAGGCCTTCATTTTTAGTTAGTTCTTCCAGACAAAGTTCAATGTATTCACTGGATACACTATCTTAGAAATTAGAGAAGCAAAAATTAAGGCCAATATTAATTTGAAGTCACTACTGACTTTGCATACTCCTGTTTTGGCTTCTCTAACTTAAGCTGTCTTTTCAAAGAATGCTAATTCACTGCTTCTGCTCTAGGAACAATGACAGCTTCTGCCTGCTGAATATCTTCTCCCTGCACCCTACCCTTTTGAGGGCATCTTCTGTTGAGCACCTTACAGCTTATGCATTTCAAAAAAATCTTGACCTCTGATTTCTTTTCCTCACAATTACAACTTCTAAAATAATATGGCATTTCAGAGAGAAATGTTGGTGTAATGGGTAAAACAGTCAGCTACTTTTGGTTTTCTTAAATACTGAAAATGTCACTGACTTCTAATTTTTAGTTTTATTAATGGGCAGTACAGTTGTGATCTTATGAACTTCTAAACATTTTTCTCTTTCTACAGGAAGAAGAAGAGAGTAAGTATCTAAAAATATATACTTAATATATCAAGGAATTCTTTGTATTTTGTTTTTAAAATCTCAAATGAATTAACAGATATGTGCATGCTTATAAAATATGTTATATCTTGACCGATAACTCAGAAAAAAAAATCACACACATTTAATCAGCAGAAGCACAAAACATGAAATTAAGGCAAAAGTTCTTTCAGTTAGCCAATTATAACACTTGTTTCTTATCCTCATTACAACTGAATAACAATTAATTTAATATATTTTCTTTATAAAAATGTACAGTTTGAATATACAACCATTTTTTATTTCTTTAAATATTGGGCCAAACCCTGCTTGCATTAGTCACACATAGTATTGCTGGCAGAGGGCTCCAGGGTGAGCCCTGCCCTGGAGGCAGCCTCCTGCATCACTATCTACACATGCATTTAATCTCACTAATTTATTGTGCCGTCAGATTGTACTTGTATTTGATGGGACTATCCAATGGTGCAGTAAATTGGTCTACACTGGTCTAATTTCTGCGCATGTGTAAAAGATGACACTTTACTATGCAGTTAATTAGTCTACTGTATAGTAAAGTACACATGTAGATGCGTCCTCTGTGACTGAAGGTAGTGCCAAAAGAGATGTTTAATCCTTCTGTTGAAGCTTACAAAGAAGACGGTGTCAGAAAATAAACATGACGCTCAAGAATGAAGCTTCAAATCCAATGGTCAACAGTGGCATAACAGAAAGAACTGCTTATAGTGCTTTATCTTTGATCTGCATACAATATACTTTAGCCAAAGGACTTCTAGAGTTGGACTATCATTTTTCTAGAGTAGAGCTTCCAAAACTATAATAAAAAAACCTTAACATAATTTCCTATTTTATACTGAATTTTGAATTCTAATTTAATTCCACAGAAATAATCATAGACCATTATCATATCATATCAAGATTAGTATATCCCTATTAAGGGCATTTTAATAAAACATTTGCTCCATTAATTGTACCTAATTAAACAGTCAACTGAAGTTAGGCAGTATTAGTTCACTAACACTGTCTTTACAAGTTACTGTAAGAGTGTTATATTTAACTTCATGTTAGGTAGTTTTAACTAGTTTTATTTTTCCTTTCCACAGCAGTACCACAGAGGTCAGTGCCACAACTATCTTTACCTCCCTACAGTTCCAACACTTTCCCTTCGAGATCTGCCAAACCACCACCTAAATCTATTCCATCAGGATCCAACAGTATGCCTGGTGCATATGGAGAAAGGTTTGTTTTAATAGTTCATCTCATTCATTTTGACCTGCTCACCATTTATTGGGCAACAGCAGTATGTTGGTGCTGTAAAAGACTCAGAAAGACACATCAATGAGTTTATTATTAAAGTTAGATTTTTATATCTGCTCCCTTGACTTGTAATCTTTCCCAGTAGTGCATCAGCCCCAGACTTCTACTTAGAGGGCACACAAGAATGGCAGCTGCTACTGCTGCCAGCTCAGCCACCGCAGCTGGTCTGTCCTCCTCTGTTGCCACTGCAACCCAGGGCACAAACTCTGCAAATTCTACTATTACACAGAAACTCCCAGCATTTTCAGGGTCCCAAATATCCATGCATTTCACTAAAGCAGATAGACAGCTCATGGGATCATTCAGTGTTTAAAAAAAAAGTGGCTCTTACTTTAGTTTGAATTTGTTAGCTTTCTGGTTATAGAATCATAGAAAATTAGGGTTGGAACAGACCTCAGGAGGTCATCTAGTCCAACCTCCTGCTCAAAGGAGGACCATTGCCAACTAGATCATCCTTGTCGAGACCTAGTCTAGCTGGGTCTTAAAAACCTCCAAGGATAGAGTCCACAACCTCTCTGAATAACCTGTTCCAGTGTTCTACTACCCTCCTAGTGAGAAAGATTTTCCTAATATCTAACATAAAGATCTCTTACTGCAACTTGAAATCATTACTCCTTGTTCTATTATCTGCTACCACTGAGAACAGTCTAGTTCCATCCTTTTTAGAGCCACCCTTCAGGTAGGTGAAGGCTGCTATTATTAAATCCCCCTCGGTCTTCTTTTCTTCAAACTAAATAAGCCCAGTTCCCTCAGCCTCTCCTCAGAAGTCATGCCCCAGGCCCCTAACCATTTTTGTTGCCCTGCACTGGGCTCTCTCAAATTTTTCCAGATCCTTTCTGTAGTGGGGGACCCAAAACTGGACACAGTACTCCTGATGTGGCCTCCCCAGTGCCAACTAGAGGGGAAGAATCTCTTTCTTTGATTTGCTGGCAGTGATCCTACTAATGCAGCCCAGTATGCCACTAGCCTTCTTCACAACACTGTTGGGCACACTGTTGGCTCCTATTTGGCTTACTCTCCACTCTAACCCTTAGGTTCTTTCCGGCAGAGCTGCTGCTTAGCTAGTTGGTCCCCTGTCTGTAGTGGTGCATGGGATTGTTCTGTCCTATGTGCAGGCCTTTGCACTTGTCCTTATTGAACTTCATGAGATTTCTTTTGGTCCAATCCTCCTACTCCCCTAGCTTGGTGTCATCTGTAAACTTGCTGAGGGTGCATACTCTATCCCATCTTCCAGGTCATTGATGAAAATATTAAATAAAACTGGCCTTAGGACTGACTCTATAGAGAAGAGTATTTTAGGATCTAATTGGCATGGGCTTCAATTAGGCACTTATTTTAGGATACTTTAGTTTGTAATGGCCTGATTTTAGGCATGTATTTTTCTACACTTCATCTGCCATGCCTGTTTAAATTGTAAACTTTTGGGGAAGGGGCCTGGCCCATATTGTCAGTATACCACCTAGCTCAATGATGTTTGGTCTTAGAAGGGCTTCTAAGATCTCAAAGGGGCTTCTAGACACTACAGTGGAATTTTCAGCCCTCTTAGGCTCACAATTAGAGACAAGTTAGAGCCTCCAAAGGCCAAAAAAAGAAGGAAAAAAAAGAATGAAAGAAAAAAAAGTGCAGTATTACCACATATGCAGTAGGGCTGTGTGAAGCTTTGGTCACTGATTTGATTCAGCAGCCAAATCTCTGAATCCAAATTGAATCAGGAGACTCTTTAGTCTCTCCAAATTGAATCAGAAGCCTCTGAATCAATTTAGAGAGATTCAATGATTCAGACAGAGACAACTTTAAATGTTTTTTCTGTGTACCTCAAGGTACCAGGTGGCTTGTGAATGCTGAGATTCTGGGGTGGATGGAGCGTCCCTTGGGAGCATGAGGCAGCAGACCCCTAAATGGACCAGAAACACTTCCACTCCACTTCCTGGTCCGCCCGCCAGGGAGTGCGCGGGGGACAAACTTAGTGACTGGTGCCTCCTGGGTGTGGGGAGCACCCAGGGTCCCCTCACAGCTGATCGCTAAGCCAGAGGGGTGCAGGGAGCGGGGGTGGCCCTGTGCACTCAGCAGTGCACTGTACTTCCAGTCTACTTCCAGGTCCACCTCTCTGCATGTGGGGGACCTCCTGGGCTTCTGTGAGATGCTTCATCTGCCCCACCATCTCAGTGTCCATGAGCCATGCCTGGTACTTTGAGGCATGTAAAAAACACATTTAAAGATGTGTCTATGGCTGAATCGCTGATTCTCTGAATCAGCACCAAATCTTCAGATTTGGATTTGGCCAAATCAAATTGGGACAGTGATCCGAATCAGCTACTCAAATCACTGTCCCTGATTTGGGTCAAATCCAAATTGAATACAGCCTGTTTTACACACCTCTAATATGCACCTCAGATATATATAGTTGGACCCCCCAAATTTAAGCTTTTGAAAAATGAAAGGAGCCTAAGCTATGGTAGTAAGTATTTAAATTCATAGAGTAAGATAGAAAGGGGCCCTTGTGATCACCAAGCTTTACCTCCTATATAACACGGGACAGAAGGCCACAGGACTCCCATCAATTAATTCATTTCCAAACTAGGGATTGGCTTTTGAAAAGCATCCAAAGATAATTTAAAATTTTCTAGTGATGGAGAATCCATTCTGATACTTGACAAGTTCTCCCAAGGGTTAGTATCATTCATTGTTAAAAAAAGCAGATCTTACTTTAGTTTGAATTTGTTAGCTTCAGGATATGGGATTTTTTGCACTTTGGTCTGCTGGACTGAGAGTCCTGCTGTTGAATTTCTTTTCCACATATAGAGTGCAAACAAGTCAATCCTTAATCTATTTCTGATAAACTAGACAGATTGCACTTCAAGAGCCTTTCAGCTTAATCCAGGTTTTCCAATCCTATCATGAATTTTATAGCTCTTGTCTACTCCCTCTCCAATTTATCAGCATTGATCTGGAAGTATAGACATCAAAACTGGACTCAGTAGTCCAGTGGTAGTTGCAACACTGTCAAATACAGAGATAATATTACCTACCTATCCATACTCAATCTTCTTACAGACCTAGTACCAATGGATAAGGAATAAGGGAAAGTGAACAGCAACTATTATACAACTCCTATTTCAGGACCACTAGAGTCAAAACCCAGGTTCCCTGCCATGCTGATGTCTTTGCTGTGTCTTTAGGCTATGCCTTCTATCACATCTGAATTACTAATCCCTAGGGGAGAAACAGGGGGCATAATTACCCTGCTGATTTTCCCAGGGGGAAGAGCAGGCCATCCTCATCTTTCATGGGTCCTTAAAGAGAAAAAAAGGATTGAAGATTTTGGAGATATGCCCTACATCTGAGACTGTGTCCATACAGCATGGAGCATAAAAATGCCAGTTCAAATAACTCCTTTTGACAGGTGTCATAAGTTGTGTTTCTGTGTTATACTATTTATGCTGATCTTCATTTTTTTCCCTCTCCAGTACTAACAGCCTGTCTTCAGGTGGCTCATTACCATCCCGCTTTCAATTAGGTTTGTATAATTACACTCCTACATTTTAACTCCTAATATAATATTTTATGATTTCAATGCAGTAAATATGAGTGTCTATATCACAGATACAAAATTCTACATGCTTTATTAATAGAAACATTTTGTTTGGTATCGCCTTTAATGTGCTTACCCTGTGTTTAAGGTTTATTTTTCCTGTTAATTTTGGTTTATTGTCTATTAAGCAATTATAAAAGAACTTCAAGTATCCATTTCATTTCAGCTATTACTTAAAACCACTTGTCTCTGAATACTGTGTAAGTGGGTCATTTATCATACTAGCTTCTGCAGAATTCATTCCTTTATCAACTCCTCAGACATCTCTCTAAGGAAAAATTCAGTAAACACGTATACAAAACGAAATCTTATATGCTCTTCCAGACACTAGGGGCTCCTACAGGCATGCAGAAATACAGCATGTCAGAGCAGACTCAATTCTCCCGGAGCACAGAAATGAACCCACTCTAGCATGGACAAGAGCTGCCAACGCGAGGAAGAAGTCAGTAAGGCTAACCGCACCTTGTTGTGCATCTACAGATGCATCACAAGCAGGTCCAGGGAGGTGATTCTTCCCCTCTATGCAGCACTGGTTAGACCGCAGTTGGAGTACTGCATCAGTTCTGGGCACCACTCTTCAAGAGGGATGTGGCTAACCTTGAGAGGGTCCAGAGGAGGGCCACTGACATGGTTGGGGAGCAGCAGGCCAGGCCCCATGAAGATAGACTAAAGGGACTAAATTTATTCAGCCTCCACAAGAGAAGACTGAGAGGGCATCTGGTGGCCATCTATAAACTCACCAGGGGGACCAGCGGAAAATAGGTGAGGCTCTGTTCCCCTGGGCACCACCTGGGATAACCAGGAATAAAAGCCACAAATTGATTGAGAGCAGGTTCAGGTTTGATATCTGGAGGCATTACTTTATGGTTAGAGCTGCCAGGCTCTAGAATGGGCCCCCAAGGGAGGTGGTGCTCTCCCCTGCCTTGGGGGGTCTTCAAGAGGAGGTTGGATAGATATCTGGCTGGGGTATTATGATCCCAGCACTCGTTCCTGCCCAGGGCAGGGGGTCAGACTTGAAGATCCCTTCTGACCCTAGAAACCTAGGGAGAAACTATAACAGCCTTCCGCATTACATGTATCAGTGTCCTCGTGCATCTCCATGCTGAAAAAAATGGTGGCCGGGCACTTTGAAATAAAACATGTTAAATGAACTTTAGTTCAAAGCACACCTCTGTCATTTTTTCAATGTGGGGGCACATGGGAACACTGATAGACCTGATGTACAGGAGCTTTTAATTAGTGCGGCTTGCTAATTAAAGTGCCCAGAGCTGCGTCCCAGAGCACATGTAAAAATGCCCTAAAAGAAAAGCCCCTTTCTGCTCTGGCTGCTGCTTGCAACAAGCTGTTTCCTTTGCAGTTTGTATCCTTCCCTTCTCTTCTGGGAGCTCCTAAAGCTTCCAGTAGGACACTCCCTTAATCAAATGCCCCACAGCTAAGTTCTCTTGACAAGTCTGCCTGTTCCTCCTTAAAGGAACAGCCCACCGTGTTGTAGCTCCCTATTTCACATTTGTTCTGAAGACCCCATAGGATTATATTACATTTTGTTAAGAACAATATTGGATGTTTCCGATACTGTACTAATATATTTGTTGGGACAGGAGGAAGAAAATTTTCCAAGGAGAAACATTTTCCTCAGTTAAAATTAAAATTGTACAGTAGAAAACTCTAAATTTATTCTTGGCATATGCAGACTTATTATTGTTGCTGCTACTGTATTCTTTATGTCTGATGTCAGGGAGGGTATGACAGGGCATAGATTACACTAGACATAGTCTCTCCTTCTAAGGCATCTATTACTTGCCAATACCAAAGATAGGATACTAAGTTAGATGGACTGGTCTATCCCAGTATGGCATTTCTTATGTTCTTACGTTTTTAATAACATGGTTGTTTTTTAAAACAGTGCAAGTTAAAAATAAAGTAAAGCTGAAAATTAAAAATGTCTTGCTTAATAAGGCAGCAAAAAAGTGCAAATCCCAAATCATAAAGTCATTTTATAAACTGTGAAAGTGCAATACTGTGGTTTGTAAATATTAAAATTATCTGTAACTTGAGATACTCTAATGGTTAAACGATGGCTGTACATACCCTAAAGAACCATAATTTCTAGTCTGGCAATAATTTTTGAGATACTGGAGTCCCACTGAGGTCTGGGAGAGTGGCAGCCATGCTGAGCAAGAACAATTTGTTACTTTAAAGATACCTATACCAGATTCTCAAACACTAAGCAAGATTATAAATTTTGCCCCTTTTCAGGCTCCTTTACATTTCAAAGTGGTGTAGACAATTACTCTGTGTTCTAGTATCTACTTCATAAATCTTTGTTTCTTTTTAAAGATTTCTTGTAATCTATTATGGATTTTTAAAGGTCATATCAACAGATCTCCTTCACGAGGCACAGCAGATAGCAGACCCCCATTACCTGTTCCCAACAGACAGATGGCCCGGTCCCAGAACACAGAGGAAAATGAGGTATAGAATGTCATAAATATTAATCCTAATTGTTTTGCACAGCAAAAGAACTAATTTTGTAAGACACCCTTTTTTCTAAAATGGTTTTCAGAAATAATTTGATGGTATACACCATAGAATTTACTTTCAGTTTCTCTTACAATGTCAAAACGTTTTTGCTTTCTTAATGCGTAGAAAAGAACAGGAAAATATACAGAGATAGATTGCTTCCTGTTTTGCAAAGTGCCCTAAGTATTCTTAAATCCTTTGGACTCAGTTCTCCTTTAACAAAAAAGGAATGTAAAGCCAAGAGAAGAATAATCATTCTCTCTGAGCATAATTATGCTCTACAGTTCTTTGAAAATTACCTGCCTTTAGCAATCAATTTTTTATTATTTTTGACAGCTCACTTAGAATAAGTCTGTGTGACTACCTTTAGGATAGGAGATTCACATTAAGTTACAACTCTAGTTTAAACTGCTGGTAGACAATGGAAAAACTTTTGCCTGGTTGGCATATAGACAACAAATGTTACAGAAATATAGTATTCAACAAAAGACATTTTAGAGCTCATTGTATTTCCCTAGTTTCCATGCCAGCAATGTGTCAAGGTATGCAAACACCTTGTGGAGTGTGGGTATTGAAGTGATCAGTGAGTTTAAAACCCAAGAATGTTGCAATATTATGATCCTTGTATCTTAAACATTCAGATATTCAATACATCCAGAATTTTTCTTTATTCTATGAATGTTCTTGTTTGCTTATTTGTAAAAATTTGTGACCTCACATAAATTAATTCACTGATGAGCAACTTTTTGTACTCTGTTGTATTCCCCTGCATCTCCAAAATATTTAGGACTTGCTGGATGAAGAATGGTATGTTGCTTACATCAGCCGAGCAGAAGCAGAAGGAGCTCTTCGAAGGATAAACAAGGTATCCATAAACAAAAATGGACACACTTTAACACTTGTTTAAAGGGCAAAGCTTTATGTCCCTGAATGCTAGGGGATCATACCCCAGATTTTCTTCAGACTACTATTAGTATATATGAAAACTGCATAAATGAATATGTCGTCACAACACCCTGTCCTTTGATCCTCTATTTTTACATTTAGACAAAAGGGCAGATTTGCAGCAGGAAAAGAAAATAATGTGAGTGTAATGTATTAGTACATTATCTACCCATTAAGATGCTGATTAACATCACCTACATGCTGGGATGATATTTTTGGTACATTGTAACAAATCTTGAGCTCCTGTCCTTTTCAGATAATTTAGGTCCAAATTCTGTTTTACTTATTAGGCATCTAGGGCATTTATACACTTGCTCTGGGATAGCGGGAGAGGCACTTTAATTAGCACTACTCCAAGAACCACACTAATTAAAAGTGCCTGAAGCATCATGTGTTTCAGCATCTCCACCCTGAAAAATGGCAGTGGGGCACTCATCAAACAAGCTTTAGTTTAAAGTGCCCTGCTGCCATTTTTCAGTGCAGGGACACTGTTACATGCTGGAGCAGGGCTAATTTCCATGCTCCAGCAATAATCAAGTCTGCTCCAACACACTGGAATTACAACATACTGGAGCAGCATCTCTGTACATGTCCCTAAAATGGCCCTTTCCCCCATAAGGGAATACATTTATCCCCCATACACATACCACAAAGACAAGCATAGAACTTCATCAGGTGGCTGGAGAGGTAGTCTATGACTATAAAGGAGACACTGAGTTCTTATTTAATGCCTATTGTTGACACAAGGGAAACATGAAGAGGATACTCTGGCTCAAACAACTTGTAGTGCACCTAGTGCTGTTGTAGTAATGTTGCCCCTCCCTACTGCCATGTGGATCCCCACCCCTTTCTTCCCTCTTAAGGTTCTGCCCTGTTATCTCACCTGTCATGCCCTAGGTTCCTAGCCCCCACCTCCAATCTCACCCCTCATGGGTTCTGGGCCCCTCATCCAGTGGTCTTGCCCCATGCACACTCTGGGTCCTTTAGCTAATTACACCCTTGTGGGTTCTATGCTCCTTGGCCCTTGTTCTCACCCTTGTGGGCTCTGGGCTCCTCAGCCCCTAATTTAACACCATGCAGGCTCTGGGCGCCTCAGCCACTAGAATTGCCCTGCAGGTTCTGAGTTTGCACTCCAGTCCTTGCTGCCAAATATTATAGTCTTCTGACAAACAGCTGTACTCCTTAAGTGATTGAGCTTCTGCCCAACTGCAGCCCACTGTGTCCCAGACCATGAAAGGGCTATGAGTTGGGTGCCCCTGCAGTACTCCTGTGACCTCCAATTCGCCCCTTACAGCCACATCAGGTCCTCAGGTTTACATGCAAATAGGAAAAAAAAATTAGTGTCTGCTTCCAAAATAAAAGGCTTCCCTCCCAGGGTTAATCACAAATTGTGGTAACACTACAACACAGGCTTAAATCTTGTTGCTAGGTGGCGCAGAGTTTCTTCCTGGCTCCTCTGCAGTCTGGAGTCTTTCCTCCATGAGCAGCCCCAGCCTGACTCTTTCCTGGAGCTCTGCCTTCTGCAGCCCATATGGCCAGACTGCCTTCTTTGGCTCAGGCCTTGGACTTAGCTGCTCTTCCCTGGGTCACCTAACTCTCCACTTCTGCCCCAGGCCTATCAGTCACTGCCTGCACCTAAGATGGTGGCAATTTTGTTCACGGGCCCTTTGCCATTATCTAAGGGGCTGGGACCAGTCAGCTAACCTTTGACTCCCTCTCCTCTTCAGTAAAAGTGTAGGGGCCCCATTACACAGCTCTAATGTGAAAAAGATTCCATCCATATGCTGGAGGACAAATCATCAAATTCACACCACAAAGGTGAATATTAAAATAAAATACATTTTTTATGCTACTTCAAAATAGGTCACAAGTAAAAAACAATGGGTTGCACCTATAAAGGGTGAACTCCTGACCTAACTGAAGCAAGTTGAAGTTTTTCTATTTTTGTCACTGAAACAATACTGTCACCCCTACTAGCAGGTATTCTCTCATACCATTACTATTATTCTTCTCTAGCTTTTGACATGGGACCTTCTAGAAATCAGATTGCAAGGCTTAGTTAGAGATTTATTTGTTCTTTAGAGAAGTGATCTAAAAAAAACTCTTCAAGACCCCTAATTGAAACTATTCTTTCCAAAAATGTATATTTGAACATGCAAACACATTTGAAAGCATATGCAACTTCTATGTTGGTCAAAAATAGAAATATTTTTCATGTGTATTCTTTTAGGATGGAACTTTCTTGGTGAGAGACAGCTCTGGAAGAAACAGTACACACCCATATGTACTAATGGTACTATACAGAGGCAAAGTGTACAACATTCAGATTCGTTACCAGGAGCATGAGCAAATTTATATGTTAGGAACTGGATTGAAAGGAAGAGAGGTATAGTATGTTTCTTGGCATCACTGCATTCCCTTTACCTAGCTTCCAGTCTATATCATCTCAGAATGGTAGGCAGTTTCTCCCCGTAGCTGTTCTCTCTCATTCTAGTTTCTGTTTTAGAGATACAGATACAAGCTGGTATAACTGCGTGACCCAAAATCTAGAAATAAACAGATGGCAATAGATCCCTATTACAACTTAGCTGATTAGGTATAGTTACTGGTTAGAAGTGTTCTGTTTCCCCTGAGGTATCAGGTATGGGACAGCTATGTCTAGAAGCAAAAAGCTGAAACGGTGCTGGATGACGTAGTGGCCTAGTCCAGCAAAGCGACTTGTCAAACTTAGAAGAAAGAATTCACAGTCTAAACC
This sequence comes from Crocodylus siamensis, assembly GCF_052110815.1. Taxonomy (NCBI): domain Eukaryota; kingdom Metazoa; phylum Chordata; order Crocodylia; family Crocodylidae; genus Crocodylus; species Crocodylus siamensis. The sequence continues at coordinate 30,117,113 of NC_143404.1, read as the reverse complement.
AGTGGTTCTTAACCTATTTGTCATAGTGGGCCACGCTTGCAGCTCTCAGTGTATTATATGGGCTGCACCCACACAACTTACTTCCTGTGTATCCATTTAAAAATGTTTAACAGGAAGTCACAATTTGCCACAGCAGCATGCTGATTGGGCAGCATGTGGCCTGTGGTCCGTGGGTTGAAAGCCACTGGTCTAAATAATTACTTTTGGTTTAGATTTCTTAGTTGTAAGTATCTTGATAACATTTTTCATCCCCTTCCTCTTGTTTTTTAATCCTCAGGATTTTTCTTCTGTAGCTGATATAATTCAGTACTTCCAAAAAACACCCCTTCTGCTGATCGATGGAAAAGACAGAGGTTCAAGAAACCAATGCATGTTAACATATGCTGCAGGACATGCTTAGAAGGAAGCTTAATGAAAGGCATGTTCAGGATCAGCTGCCCACAGGAACATGCAGACCTCAAGAATTTCTATTCAATGAACTGAAATGATGAAGAAATAATTAAAATTACTTTTGATTTAATGAAAAAGAAGATTTTTGTTTTAAGATATATTTTAAAACCAATTTGCAAAGTACTTTTTTACTACAACCTATTTATTACTTCCCACTGTTCATATACACACATATGTTTATGTGACAGATGCTACTCCCAACGTGAACATGTTGTGGATATAAAATGGTTTCCACATCAAATTACAGAATCTCATGCAATTTACATTGTAACAAAAACTTAGGAAGAAAACTATATTTTTCATGTCGGTGACATGATATGTGCCACATGTTTAGGTTCATGTTGGGTTTATGGTACCCATTACATTAACCTTAAAAATGAAATCAGGTTTGTTTGTGCAGTCTGCAATAGCTGTACAGCACAGTGTCAGTGTTTCTTACTTCTTGTTATTATTACTGAAAGATTGGATTGTTTACTTTCATGTATTTTATGGAAATTGATATAAATTAGACTTGTCTTGTATAAATTAAATAGTTGTTAATAAAAATCTCATTCTTCACAATCCATTTTCAATAGAGATCCGCATTATAAACTTACACTTATAATAATAGTAAAAACCTCAAGGAGTATCTGGGTGCTTAACTCCTGTTAATTTCAGTAGTTGATAGCCCTATCATAATCTGGATCTATGTGACTTGTGTGTTACTGTATCATGCTTTTCCCACCTTTACATGATTTAGAGACACTTTTTATCTCCATGAGCCTAATTCTTCCAACAACAGGTGTTAATACCATTTAAAATATTACCACCCTTCCCTTCAAAGAACAAGTTCTGTAAATAGCAAGAACAGACTCTCCTTAGCTGGTATCAGGCCTCTAACACTGAGTCAGTTTCCCTGCTGAAGAATTAGAGTGTTCTAGGCTTTTGAGCCTAACCAATAAACACCCCTTCCAAAATGTATTAATAGACTGAACATAAGAACAAAAGCAAACATAGAGCAGCCCCTACCAGGTCTTCTGTTAAAAAAGAAATGAACTCACAGGGTTCACTCATCTCCTATATACCTTTGACATAAGTCAGAAAAAGATAGACTTTCTCTCAACATCTACAGGAACCTCTGAACAAAAATTAATAGCGCCCTTTAATACCAATACACAATAACCTGTACAAGGTACCCTATTCTAGAAACATCAGGACCTCCTTTTATCTTCAGAATTTTTGTCCCTCAGGACACATGGCTTAAATTAAATGTACTGCTGGGGTCCATTCTTCTGGCTCAGAGAGTGGCAGCTGCTGCCAAAGAAGTGGCCAGGCAGGTAGTTTAACCCTTCCCTGCCTGCTTCCTAGGACAGACAGCGCAGGCAGCCACAGGTAATCAGCAGGTGCTCTTCTATAGACCTGTGCAACTTGGATTCCCCTGGTTCTAGTTCCCATTTTCTAACTGGGAAAGAATGAACTAGATGGAAGTTATGAATCTGGATCATTTCCTATTTAGGCCTGATTCAAAACATTTAAAAGATATGAAATGCTTTGTCACAATATACAATGTCCTGACACATTTAGTTTTTAGTTACTTTATTTACAATGAAGAAAATACAAAACCTATGAACCAATTATTTATCTTTTTATTATTTTAATTAAAGCTGTCTATCAGTAAAAATGTCTCAAAACAGTATGATATGCATGCATTTTGCTCTTCTACTTTTCTACTTTAGATTATGACTTTTTAACTCATTAAAAAAAGAGAGCAGAAAACCAGGTTGTAATTTAAGAGCTCAAATGGAAAAACTGTTAATGGAAGAAGATACGTGCAAGTGGATAGAATTATAGATTTATTCTAACTCTGTGTTCTTTTCCTCAACTTCTCTTAATACTTTTGTCTTTACAGGATGACTGAAATTGAAAGTCAGGTCACAGAGTAACCGCTGGGCTTCCACTGTAAGATAAAAGTCAATTTTCAAGTATGAATTAGTTTTATATGGGCAATTTACTGCAAAGATTTTTTACATATACATAATTCAATTGTTACATAACTTGGAAAAAATAGCAGCTTTGGTACAAGGCAGGAAAATAAAGTTTGGTACCAGTGTGTTACCATACAAATCTTCAATTGGGAGACTAAAAACATATTTGTAGAGAAATTATAACAGGTCTTTCCAAGTTTGGCCAATATGATCCTATTTTTATCTATCATAAATACTGTTTCTTTAATTTTTCACTAAACAGGATTTTTTTTATTAGGAAGAAGAAATAACTTTACAACAAAACAGCATGAACCTATTTTTTTTTCTACGATGAACTCAGAATTACCATTTAGCTTCTTCAGCTCACAGGACATTTTTTCAATGCTTTTAATTGCAGCTTCAAGGCTAAATTCTTGGTCAGCAACATTCTTAAATCTCTGTAAGAAAATACAAATGAAAACAGAATTGGTATTATTCATGTGTGATTTTTTAGGCATTAATAGTTCTGTTGGTCAACCTTTTTTCATTCAAAAAATTTAAATGGTATTTTTAAAACCTAGATTTATATACACATTTTGATTTTTCCACTTTGTAAACACTGAAAATTTGGATTTTTTTCTTTTCCACACAGTAACTGTTTTCTATTCCCTTTGCTTCATACACGATGCAGCTACGTGTGTGCTTTACTGAAGAGCTGACTAATTAGTTCCACAGTAAAGTATTACTGTCTACACATGTGCCCATATTAGGGTGTAGTAAATTAATTAACTTTGCTACAGGATAGTACTGTCCAGGACAAGTACTATCCTATAGTGTAGTGGTTACATGCACTGAAACACACATGTGGATGGTGACTGGGGCTGGCTGTGGCCTGGGGTGCTACAGTGTGTGAGCTGCCTGCCAGCTAGCCCCCTTGTGCCACAGCCAGCCCCTCCAGAGCAGTGATAGACTGGCAGGCTGACCCCACAGGTCCCCTGCCAGCCAGGGCTGTTCCGCCTCAACAAAATGTGCTGCAGTCTCAGGAAAACTGCACTGGAGTTTATTCCTACATGCTAATTACATGTGTAGATGCATTCACAGATAATAATTTTTTGCCTAATATCCTATTACTTATTTATAGTAACCAGAATTTATTTCCCCTTTAATTTTTTTTTTTTAAACAAAAATTGAGAAACGAGACTATAACCATTTTGAAAGCCAGCAGTAAATTAAAACTTTCTCTGTGTATAGCACAGTAATATTACAAAGGACTGTGCTTTGTTAAAAACAGAATGAGTGAAAGAGAAAGATTAGCTTCCACAAATACTACACACAAAAGTTTGTATTTATCAAATGTTTTAGTCAACTCTAAAATTATATATATGACATCTGAATTTAAATTCTAAACCTCAAATTTCAGCAGTTAATTTGGAAAAGTTCTATTTCTACATATGCTAGTGGTTGCAAGAATAAAAATGAACATGCCTTTATCACAGATGCTTCATCCAGCTCTCTCTGTCCTTCAGTTTGGGGTTTGTCATTATGCATGTCATTACTTGGGGTTAAAGGAAATCCTAAATGTGGGGAAAAAAAGTTTGTTACCTACTCACCCAGCCTTACATTACATTATAAACAAAAATAAGATTTGGATTTAAGATTTAAGAATTTATATTGCCTTTTTTGCCATTCATATTAAAAGGGTTTTGTTGGAGAGTTGTACTTCTGTTAAACTAATTTTGTATTATATAAAGCTACATATTTCTATTAGCTAATTTGATTCATTTAGCCTATTAGGAGTTAAAGTCTTAACTATAAACTAGTGAAAAGATATATTTGCAGTAGATCTCAGCCACTTCCTTAAGAGCAAAACTATTTGAATGCTTTGAATGGTTGGACCTCTATTCCTTCAACATTATAAAATGCTAATACTTTGTGCTTATATGAGAATTTTAATTCAAGATTATAAAAAAATTAATTGAAAACGTGGATATTATCACTAATTTATGGATGTGGAAAATAAGGCACATTTTCATTTGTGTAACAGGATTATGTAAGTTGTACAAGATCATATAACTAGTCAGTGGTAAAGTGGGAAATAAAAAGCAAACCTTTTGTTTCCCTTTCCATTGGTCTTATCACCAGGGATCCTGGTTTAAAAAAAATCCCCAATTTCCACTTTTAAAAAAGTAACCCCAAATTCAATCTTTTTACTTGATTTAAATGAATCATACTAATATATATCGGGGTGTGCGTATACACCCCACCACCATAACATATATATTAGTGTGATTCATTTAAATCAGGTAAAAAATTTGAATGTGAATTTGGGGTTACTTTTTTTAAACCGGAAATTGGGGATTCTTTAAAATCAGAGGTAACCAGGACCCCTGTTTATCACTAGACCATATTCCCTCTCTTCTCCCTGTATCATCACCATGAATAACAAAATTCTGTGATTCTGTTGAGGATAAATGATGCCCTTTTAGTGTTCATGAGGTGCTTATATACATCTTCTAAGAATTCCAGCGAAAGGATTCAGTGAAAGAGTTTCATCTCAGCAGGGCAGTAGAAAGAAATTGTCCTATCCCCATTCCCTCCCCCACTTTTGAAAAAATGTTTACAGAACCAGACAGTAGTGTGATACTGTAATATTTGCTGAGAAGAGGATATGAACATGAACTGTCCTGAAGAAGGGAGTTCCTGATATAAATGTGAGCATCTCAGCACTGTTGTTGAGGTGCTTAATGCCAGACATTGTCAGAGGGGATGTGGAAGGGTGCATGGGATGTCACTAAGGCTGCTTTATATAGGCAATAGCTTTGTCCCACATTGGTAAGAAGCACAGCCATTTTCACATTCACTGGTGTGTAGGGCTTCTGTGGAGGGAGTGAACCTTTCCCTGGTACATATGGAGGTGTTAGGGCAAGGGAAACGAAGTCTGGTTCACAGGCTGGATTGGGCCTGCAGCGGACTCCATTTCCCAGCAGCACCTGCCCACGTTACTGTGTCCAGTTTCCATGAAGACCCCAGCGGTGGTGGGGCCATGACAGTGTGGGGCCAGAATTTCCATGAAGACCAGCCCTGACAGCAGTGGCAGGGCATGTAGCTGGGCAGGAAGCTCCTCTGGGGCTGGGATCTTGTGGTGGTGACATCATGGTCCAGAGCTGGGGTACAGCTGCAATCTGCTGCCCGCACACCCCAAGCAGGGGCGTGCAGGCAACAGATCATGGCTGTGCCTTGGCTGCAGACCATGCTGTCACCACTGCAAGATCCCACCCCTGGCTGTGAAGCAGCTCCCTGCCCTGTTGGGTGCCCTGCCAGTGCTGCTGGGGTCAGTCTCCATGGAAACCCTGACCCCACACTATCATGGTCCTACTGCTGCCGGGGTCTTCATGGAAACTGGACACAGCAACGCAGGGTACTGGAAATCACAGTTAGGGAATGTCTGCAGTTTGCTTTGTTTGAACTATGATACTACATGAGAAAAGGAGCACAAGGGCGGGGAGAAGGAGATTAAAGAAGGGTGGAGAAAAGAGGAGTGGAGAAAAGAGGAGTGGAGACATATGTTTACAAAAGTGGGGTGTGATGGGAAGGGACAAATGTGAGATGTGTTGTTAGGTGTTATAAGGGAGGGGAGTGGGGAGTGAAGTGGGTGAGGGACAAAGGGAGTGTTGGGTAAGGAGTATGTTATAGATTAAGGGAAGAGGCTTTAGGGAAAGGGGGTGTTTATGTCAAGGGGGAATTAGTGTGTGATTGATGGGAGATGGGACAAGGACCAATGGAAAGGTGTATAGTTTTAGTTTTATTTCTGGTTATTGTAGTTTATCCTGGTTTAGTATAGATGGGAGTGGCCTTATTAATTTATAATGATGAACCCAGTGTTAAGAGTGGAACCACAAAAATATGTAAGATAAAAATTATGTTTTCTTTTTGATGCATGAATATATGCAGTTGCTTGTATATTTGAAGTGGAAGCATGGGGAAGGGGGATGTCATCAGAAACAAGGGAGTCAGGTAAAAGCTATACATTGGATATGGGAAATCTTGTTGTTTTAAAATTGTCTGGGGGCAGAAAGTGAGGAAAACAATTCTAGGTTCAATGTGTAACAGGGGAAGAGAGAGACATTTTTTAAATTGGTTGGGAGATGTGTTGAAAACAGTTATGTTCAGGGTGGGTTATATATGGAAGCAAGATTTTTTGTTAGGGGGATGAGTCGTACATAGAAGCATTGTTTCTTTTGCGTTATGGGAAATTATATACAGTGATGATCTTGCTTTTAATGTTTTGCTTTGTTTTTATGAGGATATTTATAATAAAATTTAAAAAAATCTTGCAAGGGCCCCTGTGGAGAGACTGGGATACAAACCAGCAGTGAGCCTCTGAACACGAACACAAACACCCCCCCCTCCTCCCCCATAATTCCCCTCACAGTCAGGGCGGGAGAGGCAGGAACTTGGCCCTTCCACAGCAAGACAGAACCATACTCCCACCAGGACAAGGAAGTGCCATGGCTTCCTCTCAGCTCAGAGCAGAGCAGAGCAGCCTGGGAGCTGAGCGCTCTGTGGAGCAGTCCCCGCCCCCACCGGTTCTTCCAGAATCTTCTGTGTATGCGGGCAGCTGCCCCCCCCCCACCCGGCAGGGCGCTGTGCTAGTGCGCAGCTGCACCCTGTGCTGGGACAAGGACTGTGTGGTCCTGCACAAACCGATCTTTTTGAGGTCACATCTAAGTTTTCCTCTGCAGCCATGACAATTAGAGAGTCGCACTAACTCAGGAGGCTTCTACTTAAAAGGGAAAAAAAAAACAAGAGAGCCAAACAAAGGAGCAGGAAGAAAAGGCTGAGGTGAAAACTACAGATCTCTGTCAAAACTATCAGCCACACAGGAGGTTTCATTTCACCCTACTGGCACATTTTTTTACCAACCCGCAGACTTGCTTATAGGTATTGCAAAATTGTTGCATTCTGCAGCAGCTGGCTCATTTGCACTAAACTATTTCCCTGACTTTATAAATAGAGTTGTAGCAGATATAGTTTCTATTGACTTGCGGTCTAACTGGGGACTGACCTGGAGAAGCAGGCTGGTCCTCTGTTGTATTGTATCAGTTAGAGAAGGTGGACACTGTTCTCTCAGGTGCAGATATACTGGGCACTCAGGTGTTAGCAACAGAAATCAACATGCAAGAGCAGAACATGGGACACAGAAAGAAGGTGCAGCAAATATCCCTGAGACAATGCAAATGGTGTTCAAACATGGGACATGAATTGTAGAGCCTTTCAAAACTTACACACTGACAAAGGGTAACTCCTTTTTGTGCAGAGCGTGTGGTCAGTGACATTGCAGAATCACTTTTTCCTCTCTTCAAAAAAGAATGGGTGTTTGCAGTTTTGCTTAATTTATCGCAACCGCTATTCCTGCTGCTCAGAGTTTATCTTTGCTTCAAGCTTCCTGTTCTGATGCTAAAGGAAAGAAGGATTACTGATACTTCAGATGAGACTGATTATCTAGAGTTACTTGTATATAAGACATACTTTCCAGAGAAAAGGCAACTATCTGTTCTTTGTTCACTCTTCTATTGCCCGTTTTCTCTTTTCTTTGAATCAAAGACTTAACACTTCATGAATTTATTGGAACCTAAAATATAATACACTTTCTGTTGAGCTGCACCTATAGCGAGAAAACACGCCAGACTAAAGGTTATGGAAAATAAGAAACGCAAAACAGGAAATACTTCATGCATACACTAATTCCTTTATGACAGTCTTTCAACTTCAGCAGTCCACATGAGACTCCAATGCCCGTGAATTAGTTTTGTCAATTCTATGAATCTGTAAGAAAAAAAAAAGTAGCTTCTTATCATTAAATCTAAGGAAGCCGGCAATTTTTTTCCAGGTGGGTGCATGAGTTTGGTTGTATAGAATATGAAAAAAAAATATGGTGAGCTACGGCTGGCAGTCAACAGCACTTGTGAACTGAACATTGTGGTGAAATTGAGCAATTGCCTGCCTTGTTGCACAGACTGCCCGGGAACAGAGGCAATGAAAAATACAGGTGGTCTGAGAAAGAATTATCTCACAGAGAGATGGAGAGGTGAAGGCTGGAAACTGCTTTTTGGAGTAGTGAGGGAGTCACTCACAGAGCTGGAGTAGGTTCGAGCAGTTTATTTAATTCCTTGGGACTTTCCCTCCAGTTGCAGCCCACAACCCATGTAGCCTATCATACTACATGAGAACTTGTACACATACAATTATTTAATAAAATAAACCAGAGAAAAATGTTAGAAACATTTAACCATCATAAAATGGGCGTTCAAACTTCAAGAACTATGGGGTCAGCAAATGTTTGCCCTGTACAAGAAAAGGACTTACATATTCAGATCTCTGAAAAAAGTGCCTTTAAAAAAATATCCTGAAGTAGTTTGCTACAGCTACTATCAAGTCCATTGTGACCTTTGAGAATTGTTAGTACATGGTGGGTTCTTTTTTTCTGGCATTTAAGGAAAGAGTAAGACTGAGAAATCATGTGCTGTTCAGTTACTGACCAAAAAGGCTTCAAAGTTTGCCTAAAACTTAAACTGAAATATTTTTTGCCTTGTTGTTATGGGCAATATTTTAACATGCATATTCTGAAATCATAACTTTAAGTGCATGTTAGCCATCTTCTATGATATGTTGTTTATGAGGTGCAAAAGGCACGATAAGAATATAAAGAATCTATATATCATATTCTCGACCCTGTCTTAAGGAGACCCCCTGGGTTTATAGGTGCAGATAATTGTGGGTGTCATTTACTTCACCTGCATTTTTGAGTTGGACAAGCTGGTTGTGCATGAGATCCCGAGAGGTATGCTGTCTCTCTAGAATCTTTCTCTGAACACATTCAGTTGTAAAAAACATAGTATTCAGATTACTCAACATGTCTGAATCTCAGTTTAGGAATGATTCACTATCCAAGAGGTCTTTAAAAACAAAAGAATTAAAAATAATAGGGACCTTCTGTGGTTCAATAGTTAGAATAATAAAATAAATCAGCTAACAATGCAGGCAGAAAAAACTGTGGAAATCCCTTTACAGAACTACCCTCCATCACCCTTCACACATAATGAGAAAAAACAGAATGACATAAATAACAAAAAGCTATCAAAACTAGTAAGATATGAAGTGCCTGTCACACACGATGATAAATGAAATGTGAGATAGAACATGGTCTTAAATGCTGCCTCTTTATTTGTTAAGCTCATTTTACCAAAAAGTGTTTATCAATCTTTAAAATGCAGACACCGGTACTATTCCTAGTTAGAGTTTTTGCTTAAAGTGGCTCTTATGACTATGAGGCAGCATTTAAGAAACAAGTATGAATACAGAGATCAGTCTGTTTCAAAAGGCAAGGGTCTTTTATTACAAAGAAGATCAGGAAATGGAGAAAAAATGGTAGTCGGTATTTTTTTTAACAGTATAGCTTCAGAGAGCATGTTTGAAGATGCACTGAGATAACAGCACCAGAAATCAGTATTGTGAGAAGCTATTGCGGTTTTTAAAAAAGAATGGCTTGTATATCTGAATAAACATTTTTAAAAAGTATAGCTAATTTCTCTTATGTATATTTTGGAACGTTTTGACACCAGTATATTTATCTGTGCAATCTGTGTTTTAGGCATGCCATTTACCAGTGGACCAGAGGGACTTGTCTAGGGTTCATGGAGTTTTGTTAAACAACCACCCTCAAACTAACGCTGTTAAAGCAGGGGTGGGCAAAATACGGCCCGTGGACCAGATGTCACCTGTGAGGCCATTCTATCCGGCCCACGGAGCCTCTAAAAAATGTAGAAAATTAGTATTTCTCTGCCCTTGGTTTCTGTCACTTGCCGTGTGGCTGGTGCCCTGCACTGCAGCTGCTCATAGACCACCTGGAACTCCCTGCGCCTGCTTCAGACAGTCCCATGTGGGCTGCAAGTGCCTGCAGCAGGGAGTGCCAGCCATGGGGTGGGTGAGGAGTTGCTTTTCCCTGTGCTTAGCACCAGCTTCTTCCCTGCCAGTGAGCAGGGGGTTGGAGCTATGCACTGCTCCCCGCCTGTACCGCGGGGCTGGGGGGCACTGGGTGTGAGTTGCTGGGGAGAGCCAGTGGGAGCATGGGGCCCACACCGGTGCCCCGGGGCCAGTGCCAGTAGGCCCCAGAGCAGGATGGTAGGAGTGCAGTGTCCCAGCCATCAGGGGCTCTATGGAGCCAAGCCAGCTCCCCCCTCTCCTGCTAGTGCAGCTCAGCCCAGCTCCACAGACCCCTGCCAGTCTGTGCCCTGCTTTGGGCCCCACTGGTGCTGGCCCTGGGACATTGGTCCCAAGATGGTGACCAGGGAGCAGGGCTCCTGTCAAGGGGCGGCGCTACCAAGGCAGCCCTTGACAGCCTGCCAAAACTGGGTAAGTGGCCTTCCGCCCAAAATAATTGCCTGCCTCTGGTTTAAAGTAATGGGCCTGTCTCTAAAAAAATAGTTAATATTGTATGAGGACATTACTATGCAGTACCCAGCAGGATTACTTTATGGGGACTCAAAACACTGACAAAGACTACATAACTGATTTAGTTTTTAAACAATTCAGGATCTAAGGAAGTTTATTCAGTCTTCAAAATAATTAAACAGCAAAATATCAATGCTTATGTTGCTTTTATGGATTCTTGATATAAATGCTCATATTTAGAAAACAAATTGTTCAGATTATGCTGTATCTTTCACTTGTTCATCAAAAACTTTCTTGAATAATTACATTCTTGACTGTTGTTTTTGCCAGTTTAGATATTAATGCTGTGTGAGGAAACTGAAACATAACAGAATTATTCAGTGAAAGAAATGATGAGGTATACTTGAGAATTTGCTTTGCCATCTAAGTGACCTGCTCAAATAAGGCACAATCATAATGTGTGGTGGGTAGTAAGTGGAAAAAGTATACGACTGTCTGGAATCTTTCCTCTTCCTACTGCCAGACTTATTGCCTTGTCAATGCTGTGGTTTTTAAGCCCAACGCATTAAGCTTTAAAATCAGAGTTTCAATTTTATTTTCTTTTTCACCTCTGTCTAATTATATTAGAGATATTTGATGATATTACATTGTAGCCAACTCTTTTTTTATGTAAAAATATATATTTTTAAGCAGTATCAAGAGTAAAAGCACATTTTTTTTATGGATGACTTAACATTACCAGAGATAGACAATGAACTTCCTTTAATTTTTAAAGTGTACTTTTCAATTTAGGGGCATGGAAATTTAGACTAAAAAGGTGTTACATTAAAGGTGTAAATATGACATACATCTTTTAAGACATGCATATACCATTATTAAAGACAGGTATATTGTCAAATGAAACTGCCCAACGACACTGTTTTCTATTTACTGTACAACAAACCCACAATGTTAGATAAGACAGAAATAACTTTACTACTTTGCAAGTAAATTCAGGGAAAGGAGTTATGGTTTATTCACATTACTCAGATGAACAGTGATGGGTGGGCAAGCGAGGCATAAGCCCTTTGCAATGCAGAATGGGGTGGGGGAGTCCTTTCCAGACGGAAGAACCCTACCCATTTTAGTCTCGCCTCGTATGGCAACTGCTTCATACCCCTGATCATTTTGGTTGCCCCTCTCTTGTATCTTGTCTAATTCTAATCCTTTTTGAGATGCCAGAACACAGTATTCAAGATGTGGGCACACCAAGGATATATATAATGGGATGTTGATGATCTCCGTTTTGTTTTTAGTTCCCTTCTCAATGATTTTATAGATTTCATAGACACTTGGGCTGGAAGGGACCCCGGAGGATCATCGAGTTCAGCCCCCTTCCCCACAGGCAGGAAGTCAGCAGGGATCATAGGATCCCAGCAAGATAAACATCCAAATGTCTCTTGAAGGCGTTCGAAGTGGGTGCTTGAACCACCTCTGGTGGCAGTCTATTCCAGACCTTAGGGGGTTGGACAGTAAAGAAGTTCTTCCTTATGTGCAGCCTGAATTGGTTGCAGAGGAGTTTGTGACCATTCGATCTTGTCATCCCTTGGGGCACTCTGGTGGTCACCCGTGATAAACTTATAGGTGGCCACAAGATCACCCCTGAGCCTGCGCTTTTCCAGGCTGAAGATTCCCATGGATCTCAGCCTGTCGTCATAAGGTCTGTTTTCCTGACCTCTGATCATGCATGTGACTCTCCTCTGAACTCTCTCAAGCTTCTCCACATCCTTTTTCAATTGTGGAGCCCAAAACTGGATGCAGTACTCCAGCTGTGACCTCACTAAGGCAGAGTACAATGGGAGAATGACGTCCTGGGATTTGCTTAAGAAGTATCTATGGATGTAAGCCAGCATTTTGCTTGCTTTACTACCTGCAGCATTACACTGAAGGCTCATGTTCATCTTGTGGTCTATCTTGACCCCCAAGCTCCTTTCATCTGTAGTGCTAACCAGTGTAGCACTGCCAAGTCTATAAGCATGCTGCAGGTTTTTCCTCCCAAGGTGGAGAACCTTGTATTTTTCAGCATTAAACACCATCCGGTTCTCATCCGCCCATTTGCTGAGCCTGTCTAGGTCAGCCTGGATCGCCTGCCTGTCTTCTGGTGTGGATGCTTTCCCCAGAGTTTGGTGTCATTGGCGAACTTGGCCAGTCCGCTTCTGACACCAATGTCAAAAATGATACCCAACATTTTATTGGCTGCTGTTGCACATTGAGCTGAGGTTTTCAGAGAGCTACCTACAATGACTCTAGGGTCTCTTTCCTGCGTAGTGACAGGTAGTTCAGCATTTTGTAATATAGATGAGGTTATTATTCCTGATGTGCATTACCTTGCACTTGCTTGTAGTGATCACTAGGGCTGGGCAAAATGCCTGTGTTTCATTTTGGTTTCCAATTTTGCATTTCAGAGGGACAGCGATTCATTTCTGTGTTTTGAATCACTGTCCCATTTCATTTTGGCTGAAACTTCTGGAATTTCAACAGTGTTTCGGCCATAGGGTATAATGGGGAATTACAAAATTGCCTATAACTTTGTCATTTCTTGCCTGACTCAGATGAACCCTTCAGCTCCTTCTGAGGTCATGAAGTATGCCAGGTTTCAAGGAGAGAGGCATGGGTTTCTGGGCAAGTGTACCTCAAGGTGCTGACAAGCCAAACTTGTGACATTTGTGACTATGTGTGTGTGTTAAGGTGCAGCGGGATGAAAACTGCAGGAATGGTATCCCCTTCTGAGGCCATGAATGGTTCCCAGGTTTCAAGGAGATAGGTGTAGGGGCTTCTCAGAAACAGCTGCTGATAAGCAAAACTTGTGATGTGTGACTTTGTGTGTGTGTTAAGGCACAACAGGATTAAAACTGCAGGCATGGCAGCCCCTGGTCTTACCTTCATAACTTCACTGCAACCAATAAGCCTCAGGCCTCTCAAAGATCTGACAGGTCTGGGCTTTCCCCAGCCAGGATGGTGAGGTGGCTGGAGGTTATTAGGTGCCTCCTGCTCCTACCCACCTTTCACCAGGGAGGTTCATGGTCCTGGCATTTCCTGGGGCTCCTGTGCCACTGGCTTTCCCATCCAGGCCTCCCTACCCTGGCAGGGTGCAGTTTTAGGTCATGCCTAGGATGATGTGGGCCCTCCTTCTTCCCATATAGACCCAGCCCTTATACCTCCAAGTTCTTACTAGCACAGGAGCTCAGCAGGGACATGTTCTTCCCCTGCTGGCTGATGAGAAACTAAACTGGCACCTCCAGCTGAGAGTGGGGCGTTAAGTGATCACCCTCATTAGCACCTGTCCTGCCACATTAATTGCCCCTCATGCAGGCAGAGTGATGCAGGGGTTTCTGTGAAGCCGTACCTCAAACTGCTGAAAACAAAACTTGTGTCACTTGTGTATGTTAGGGAGTGTAGGTTGTAGCTGTGTTAGTCTAAGGACATAGCCCAGACAAGGTTCTTAGGGTCATTCTGATAGTTTCATAGTTTCATAGTATCTAGGGTCAGGAGGTGATCATCCAACCTCCTCTTGAATTTGCCCAAGGTAGGGGGGAGGACCACTTCCCTGGAAAGTTGGTTCCAGATTTTGGCCACCCTAACTGTAAACAATTGCCTTCTTGTTTCTCCTCCTTGCCCTGGCTGGTCTTACATTGGCAGTGCAGGCAGATAGCATACCTGGGATCATCTACCACCTCAAAATGATCCCACACTACACTACCCCCTTGCTTCTGGGGTGAGGGTGCAGATCGTGCCTGATTCCCCTCCTCAGCAGGCAGAGGTACAACAACAGGACCAGCTGACTCAGCTGAACCACTTTCCTCTACAACCTCAACCTCAACCTCCTCCAAACTGCCTTCTGGGGAAGGAGACCTGGCTCTAGGGGAACTTGGAGAGAGTGGAACACAAACTCAGATTCCTTCTTGGTCCCCAGAATTTCTTTTGCTAGGGTGCTCAGATCCCCTGCTTCCCGATTCAGCTCCTCCTCTGGCACTGGAAGGCTCAGGCTGGGAACTGAAATGGGGGTGGAGAATACTGTCATGCTGGTGATGCTTGTCATTCTGGTGGTGCCGGGGGTTATTATTATGGCTGGTGTTATTGGAGGGAGCGCAGATGCAGGCGTTGGTCCCACCTCCTTGCTGCCATGTGCACCAGAAGCCTCATGCCTGCTAGGGAAGAGACTGAGTCTAATTGGTGGGTGGGGTCTTCTTCCCAGACAGAAGACCTGACACCTGCCTTTCCAGCACGCTTCATATTTCGTGTGCTGGAAAAAAAATGTGTGTATGTGTGAGTATGTGTGTAATAAATGTATGTGTACTGAGTGTTTTCCTGCAGTGAGTGCACTGTGGTGAGTCACTTCCAGGCAAAGCACCAAAATTTCGCATAGCCGTAGTGATCACTTAGTTCATGAAACACAGGCATATGTTAATCAGGAGAACCTACACACAACAAGCAAGTATCTTTGAGTAGATCTGATATCTTTTTTCAGACCAACTGAGTAGTTGGTAAAAAGTTCTTAGCAAGCTTTCAGGCACAGTCACCCTTCTTCAGGCACAGGGAGTCTCTGCTGTTCTGAGACTCCAAGAAATGCAAGAAGCTAGAAGTGTGGCAGGATGTCAGTGTGAATGTAAAAAGGTAGAAATTAGGAAGACAAAAAGTAAAGCAGACAGCGGAGGGGGAAGAGTGCAGGGGGAAAAGGCTAAAAAGGGAGACATTCTAGTGATAGAATACAAGCTGGAAAAGAAGCTGTCAGTGAAAAAGAAAATAGTTGGAAATCAGGAAAGCAGGAATGAGAGAAGCTCAAAGTGTGAATGGATGTAATGAAAATATAAATAGGTAGAAAGAAGAAAGAAAAGGTAAAGCAGAGGAAGGAGGGGGAAGAAAGCAGGGGCAAAAAAAGCCAAAGGGAAATATGTATCACATCTAAAAATAAAAAATATCACATCTACCCAAAGAACCTTGCCTGCCTGTGTGCTTAGACCAACATGGGTACAACCAAAAATCCTACACACAACAGGGTTTTTTTTCATAGTACTCCAGTACTTGTTACCCATCACAACTCTTGCTAGCTGCAACTCTGATTGTACTTTGGACTTCCTGATTTCATCCCTGCATGTCTGAGCAATACTCTTATACTCCTGCATAGTCGTTTGTTCAAATTCCCACACATTGTCAACAGTGAAGTTCATCTGACATTATTTTTGCCCAGTTCCTTAGCTTAGTCTTTCTGCAGTTTCTCTCTGTCAGCTTGGGATTTGACTACCCAGAATGATTTAGTATGGAACAAGTATAAAGCTATGATAAATTTATTAGCATTTACTTAATCCCAAAAGCTAAGATTTTAGTTTTTACCTTAGTAGATCCTCTTGCATTTTGGATTCATCACAGGTACAACAACAGTGTTACTTAAGCAACTCAACAGAGGCAAGCCTATTACAAGGGAGAATAAAAAGGACTCACTTTTTAACATATTACTCAATTCATAGCATTAGAATATAAGTGACATCAATGTTTGAGATACAACTGCTAGTATTTATATTAAACACTTTTAAAGGAGTAATAGAAGAAGTGAGTTTATAAGTGGGGAAGCAGATACAATGCATCTATACAGATGTAATAGATATAGAGATGTAAAAGTTAGTTGTCTTTGATGGATGGCAATTCAGTACCTCACATTACTGTTTAGTTATGCAAGGTTTTCAATAGCTGAAGAATAACTACACACAAAAGAATCCTTTAAAATAGACCATCTAATCAAGCTGTCACGCTAAGAAAGAGCCAGCGATGGCACAAACCAAAAACTGGCAGGAAACAGTGAAAGAAAAGAAGGAGCCTCATTTCTGGAGCAGCTGCTTGATGAAGGTAGAGTGGTCCCAGAGGGAGAGGAAGGAGGGGAGAGACCTGGATGAAAACAAGGCAGGGGTCGGGATGTGGGGGAACATGAGGAGAGCCAATTGGGATGGTGGGGGTGAGGAGGAGTCAGCTGTCAGCTGGCTAGATGAGAGAGAGAAGAGCATTGAGCTGGGAGATATGGGCTGAAGAAGCATTGCTGGGAGCATGATTTGGGAATAGATGCAACTCCAGAAAGCAGAGGGCTAGCCAGGGAGAGGTTGCTGAGCCTCACAGTGACAAGTACAATGCTTCTTTTTTTTTTCAGTATAACTAGATAGGGCCAGGCAGAAGCATCATTAGAAAGGTGAACCATAAAAGACAATAAGCTGTTACTGTTTAGTAGACTTAGTAAGCTGTTAAGTCACTGTTTAGTAGACTTAAAGAAGAAGACACCTTTTTTGTTGGACTTATACCTTTAAAAAAAATCAGGTTCATTGAGCCCAAAGTACTCAAAACTTATCTTTATTGATCTTACCTGAGTTTATTTTGGGATGCTTTGAGAGAGGTATTGGATATTATACTTACCTCCACTGTAGAACTCTTTGATCAGTAGCTTGGGGAACAGGCTTCTGTCATTTCCTCAACCCTTGAAGGCGTGATACCCAAGAAACTACAGAAAAAAATGAAAAAAGTGAGATAGATACCTAATAAAAAGAACCTTATCATAAAGAGCATGCTGTGAGTTTCATCTTTTATGGTCTACCGGATTGTTTTATGAAAAAGTTCAAAACATCAAGGGAATTGATCAGTACCCCATCACCCAATGGTGTTTAAGTTACACCCTCCCAGTATAAACCTTTTAACATCAAGACGTGGCAGGGTGGATTCAGGTCACCACTGGAAAAAACAAACAAGGAATAACCTTGTAATGTGAGGCCCAATCTGGGAGACTTGTGATTTGCATACACCAATGGATTAGACCAAATACTTCACACAAGCCTTGACTCCCTGCAAAGAAGTACAGAAGATCTCATTAACAACTCAGAAATCTGGCTGACACAAAAGCTAACTTAATGGTGTCAATAGTATTTTCCCACTATTCTGAATTTAAATGATAAACACCACAGGAATTCTAAGCATGTACTAAATACTTCTTGATGTCATATTAAATGCTTCTTCATGTTACAATTAAGGTCTCCACACAACCTAAAATTTGAATATAAATATAGTACTTATTAGCATTATCCCTGATAACTTTTCTAATACAATAATGCAGAAGAAGGAAACAAGTCCCACAATGAACTTGTGATCAGTAAATATGACATAGTAAAACCAAAGCTAAAGTTTTGCTTCTCTTCAGAATTTGGCTTAGTTGGTCAGATTGGCTGCTTACAGAGATTAAACAATTAAAAAAAAAAAACCTCACTTTACCAGGAAAAGCAGTGCACTAGTTGGATCCAGCTCTGCTGTATCTGTATAGATCAGGTGCTTCGGTATGGCTTTTTGGCACTTTTATTTAATAGCTGATTCAATCAGGTATTACGTAAAAGCTCCAAAAAATCCCCACTAAAGCACCCAATCTATAAAGATATTGGGTGAGCCAAGTCTGACTAACACGATGCCTCTTCTGGACATGTGTTGGGCTTGGTGCAGAAGCACACTGAGTTTAAAGTAAAGCACCTTTTTTTCTTTATCTTTAATGTTTGTAAGCAGCCATTAATGATACATTTGTGTGTGTGTGTGTGTGTGTATGTGTATTATTGCTTTCATTTTTATCATTCAAATTTTTTGAGCCAGTTTCTTTGTTCCTCATGTAAAAATTAAACAGGTGAAATCAGGTAAACATTTTCAGTGGGTCAGAGCTGCATTTTGTGACATTGTGGCTAAGTACAGACAGTCAAAAAGCCTGAGGCTGAATCAATTCAATCTAGGCAGCTTTCCCTAAGCTGAAGTAATCAGCAGCTGGGAAAGGGGAGGGGAGAGGACTGTCAGGTCTGAAAAGTTCCCACCACAGGGGCATTCTCTCCTCTATGTGTTTTGTAGACCCACGCAAGGGTTGCTGGGGGTCTGTCCTCATGCTGCCATGGCCCTGTGGGCTGATGGACACAGGCAGGAAGCAGGCTAAGGAGAAAAGGGATGTGGCGGTCCATGCTCCACTAGAGCAGGCAGCATAGCTCAGGGCTGCAAAGCATCCTGGGGTGCTGAGGGACTGTGAGTTAACTTGAACCAGGAAGAGATCTGGGACAGAAGTTCCATAAACCAGTTTGACTTAAATCAGTTAAGTCTGATACTACATCCAACTAAGTTTATAGTAAACTGGTTTTGGTAATTTTAAAAGTGGTTTATGTGCACTGAACTTCTGTTCTGTTACAGGTTTAAACAAGTTTCTGATCACCTATGCGTTACTTCTGTCCCTAGCCTGCAAGATCTCTACAAACCGGATATAATTTTTTTTTCCTAACAGTTAAAATTCACATGAGGTATGTCATCATAGTCTGTGGCTATATCTAATACCTACTTCTTCATACCCTGATGTGTCAGACAGGGGGAGCTCAACACCCAGCTGGTGGTCCAGATCTGGCCCACAACACCATGTCCCAGGATGTGTGGCAGGGAGGGGGCAGTGGTGGGCTCCAGGGCCCAATTCTAGTATACAGGGCTTGATCTGGCCCGCAGACTGGAGCTGTGCCACTTATCTGGACCACAATGCCAAAAGGTTGAGAATCACTGTGTTACAGAGTATGAGCATTTACCTAGATGCCTTACATTATGCTCACTAAGAAATTTGGAAGCTCTATAGGTCATAAAGAGCCAAATAATTAGCTACTGTATAAGGTTCTGTTACCTAGGATACAGATACACAATATGATAAGATGGAACATACTGATCTCATTTCATTATAAAAGTACAGTGGGTACACAAAAAACAGTCTCACTATGAAGTGTCTCTTTTACAGTATAAAGTTGCAAAGCACAGCAAGGCGAGGTGAGGCAAGTTACTTTAATTGGGGGTAGCTTATTACAGACTAAGGGTGAAGTTACATATTACACTTGGACCACACAGTCTGTGGAATGTGAAGTGGTGTTAAAGTTCAAAAATACTGTGAGGAGTCCCATGTTAAGAGTTAATACTCTTTATTGCCTGCACAAGTTCTGATTTGCCAATAGAGGGCTGGAAACCAAGGCTGTGGCTAGAAGCCAGGACAGTTAGGCTCTATCCTTGCTTTGGGGAGAAGGGGAGCTGGGAACAGTATATCCTGTGATGATGAAAGACTGCAAATTGCTCATTTTATCGCTGTAGAGCAGACTGAAGTCACACACAAACTAGGTAGCACAGCTCAGTTAACCTTCATTTGGAAGTGGCATAATTTAGAGATGCCCTGAGGGTACTTAATATGAGTTAACAAACTTTAGTGCACAAACCCTCATGTTTGAAGTGCCTGTATATATGAAATTATACCTAAGTGTAAAGCATAACATGTAACAACAGCCGTGTTTACTTTCCTAGTGAATTTCATTCGAGGGTGCCTGTTCATTCAATGCAAACAAGCTATAACCTGCCTCTCAACCTAGTGGTGAGGCTCTGTAATTGCATTCACGGCATGCCGCTGAGGAGAATTGTTTTTTTTTCAGCTAGTTACTAGGCATGTCTACACAAGACATTTACTGAGCAGTTGACTAATTAGCTGCATAGTAAACATTGTGCATCTACATGTGTGCCCCTATTATGCTGGAGTAAACTAAAAAAGTCAGCAGCAGCGCACATGGCCTGACAAGCACCTATGTTCATAAAAAGCCATGAAGCCATTGACTTGGGAAATTGACAATCTAGAAGAATTAGGAATAGGATCCTGCTTATGAAAAAGCACCTGAGTGGAAGGGTCTGTAGAGTTGGTGCCCATGAAAAAATGGGACAGCCTTATTCATGGTCAGTAATTTGCAGGGGTGGAAAGTTCTTTAGGTTACTTTATGTTTTCATATCGTGGTAGTAAGTGAATGATTAAGTAATTTCAGCAACAGAACACTGCTAAACACCGTGTGAATCAACGAAGACTTAGAAAAAAAAAGGTGATGAGATGTCTGCAATAGCATGTCATGCCAGAAATAGATGCCCTCATAGGCCCTCATTTACAAGCCTGCTAGATATCTTCAGAATGGTATCTGTGCAGGGCATCTTTCAATAACAGAAAAGTTCATTCTTTCATGTCTGAAAAGTTCTGACCAAATTGAAAACATACTGAACTAATTGAAAAAGCAGAACGCCTGATCCTAGTGTCTTAATTCTTGCACTTTCTGAGGCACATTTATATTAAGAGTTCATTGCTAAGTTTTGACTATCACACCGTTGTGCTTATCATTTTCTTACCTTTTTTCACTGTTTGTCGCTGGCTTTGTATTATGGAGAAAGAACAATGGGTTTAAGCTAAGCTCTTGGAACATTTTAAGATGAAAAATAATAGTATCTTTACTGCCTAAGGTATCTCTAGTGCCTAGTAGTCAAAGAAATACAAAACTCTAGAACTCTTGGTTCAGAAATAATACCTTTTATTAGACCAACTAAGAAATTACAAAAAAAAAAAAGTATTATTCTGGAAGCTTTAAGACACACACACCCTTGCTCAGGCTCAGGGAAAATTAAAGATGGTAAAACGTTCCTATAGGTAGGAAATAAATTCACAGTATTTGAAGATCATTTTGTTTTTGCTTTTTTTCAATCTTACCTCCTTTGTTTCCAGTGCTTCAGCTGGAACTGTTCACCTTAGCATTTTTGTCTGCAAAGTAACACAGACACCAGTATTTGGAACAAAAAGTACATTGAATAAAACACAGAAAATAATTAAAATGAAGAGCTCTGGAAAATTATGACCCTTGTTTAAGGGGACAAAAAGATATTGGTTTGGGTTGCAAACTAAAACCACTCAACGACACCATTAATTATGTACCGGTGTAAGGAAGATTATGACAACAGACAGCTTAGTTATTTTAGCATGCTGTATCTTTGAAAGAGTATGCACAATAGTGAGTACTCAACCTGTTTCTTCAAGGGGAGAATGAAGAAGGATGAAAAGGATCTGCATTGTGTTTGTGACAACATGAGTAGTTAATTATACTTTTTGAAACTTCTTTATAGCAATGCATCAAAGATGCCTCTTTACCAACAAAAATGCCTTTAAGTGTATCTCTGCTCTTAGAAATAACTATGTTGATGTTTCACCTTCTTATTGAATCACTTTGCATCCTGTATATACTCAGAGCCCTATCTTCTCATTTAGTCATTTTTCTAAGATTTATTTCCTGCAGAGACAGCACATAATCTGAATTCTATTCTAGCTTTTGCACTTCTGATGATTATTAATTTAATTCCTCCTGTAGTGTCTTTGTTGTTTGTGATGGGCAAGCTAGTAAGAGCCCAGTGTAGCTCTCAAATTCCAGGCTAGGTTTCTATAGCTGGTAGGCAGAAAGCAGTGTTTTTACTGGTGACTGATTAGCAGTGATTTTCAACCCAGATGCCAAATAGTAATTCATAGTATCAAAAACATTGTGACCTGTTGTTATCTTTCTGCAGTCTTTGCAAGAGAAGATTGTCTCTGTTATTTTCCTATAGTAAAAAAAAAAAAAAGAGAGTAAAAACTAAGAGCTGGCATTTTCTAAGGGGTGCATCAAATCTGTTGAGGGGGTGCCTTGGATTTATTGAGGGTGCCTCAAGTCTAAAATCGTTGAGACTAAAATGGAAAGCTCTTGTACAGTGGCTCTCAACTGTACAAGAGCTTTCCATGACTGGTAGGCTGCAGAAAACAGTAGAGTTAGGGTTTCAAAAAGTGAGGATGCAGTCATGATCAGGCCCTTTACCTTTCATGCTAGCAGAACATGGCAAATGCCAGGGTGATTTGGCCCTCAGCTCCTGAAGGTAGCTTCATCTACTCCTCTTCTTCCCAAGATCCACCCCTTACTACATCCAAGTCCTTCCATCCCTATGGCTAAGTTCTCTGCTGTGCCTTTGACAGGCAAAGCAGTGTCTCACCTATAGGTTTTCAGGTAAAAAAGACCATTATTAGATGGACCATAAAGAACCATAATTACAGTCAGATTTTGTGCATGATACACACCCTTGAATTTTGCTAACTAATTGCTGCATTGAGCCTAATATGTGTGATTCAAATAAAAAGTACCTTGTATAAAACCCTCCAGTCTTGCAAGTAAGGGGCTTTTCCCAGACTTTTCTGTACGAATCCCCAGGAAGTTCCTTGTCAATTATCTAAAGGTCTTTTGTGCACTAATGTGACTGACTAAAGCATATCTGTCCAAGGATGAATATTCAGCATAACATTTATATTAAACAAGTAAAGATTGATGTTTTGTGGCAGTCAAAGAAATAAAATAATTCAAAATAAGATAATATTTTTGAACACTCAAGTACTATATACAGCTTTTTGATGTGAGATTGCACATTTGTACAAAAGTATTCATTTATATACACAAGATGGCTTTATTTTTGAAGGTAAGTAATCTACAAGATAAGAGAATCATGTACTGTATGTGGAAGAAAATTATCCTGATACCAAAAGGCTCGGTGATGCTTCTGGGTAATAGTGATGGATTTAACGTGCATCTCTGCATTGTGATGTTCAAAACCTGCAAGCTGCATTGAAATGTCCTTACCTAGCAATAGCACAATGCTGTCAGCAGGGCTCACTGTTTACTTTAGCTTTTCCTTCAGTCAAGAAACTTGCTAGAGAGAAAGATCTATGCTATAGATCCAGTGCTTTAAAAAAATAAACTTAGAAACTTACCTCATAAAAAGTGGAAATGTTCTTTTCTCTTGCCTGGTTAGGGTAGTTACTTGGATCAGAGATGCCCCCTCTCTTTCCCTTACTGAGCTGCAGTGCTTCTTATCTCTTTAGGTTTAAAAACTTTGATTTGACCAACACAAAATGTGGTGCAAGGAATTGAAAAGGTTTTTATTTCTGAATTTATTCACAAATACTTCAGTACTCCAGGAACTAACGTAACATAATGAAACTAAACTTTTGGGACTCTTCTCAGGGGCTTAGGAGACAGGACCTCCTAACCTCAAACTATAGGTCTCACACCAAAAAAAGTCAGCAGATCAGCTGTGTTGAGCAGAATCAGGATAAAGGGCCCTTCAGTGAGAAAGCTGTTTTGCAAGGCAAAAGATTTCCATTTGAGATTTACACTTGACAATCTTACTTTAAAGGCTATTGCTACACAAATCTGGAGCAACATCCTGACAGTAAAATACTGCTTGTTGGACTTCAGCATATTTTAACCGTAAGAGGGGAAAATGTTTTTAGTCATTGAGGGGATACATTTTCAGCTGAAGCCTGAAATTACAAAAATTATACAAGTACAACACATTCTTTATCTATTTCATAATAAATACCATGAACTCTCCTGTTTGCTGTGACCTGTGGTTAATTAGAACAAGTAACTGTTGCCCCCCACTCGTAAAATCAGGTTGTTTTTTTTTACAGGTTAGACTGAATATTGCACACAACCAAGCTTTACAAGCCTACAGGTGGTAAAAGCACATTTGCAAAGCTCATTTACTCTGGAAAGGTAATTGGATGGTTGAAAGCAACATGACTGATTTTTATCTCATACTTCTTAAATTCTTCCTGGGGTTAGTTGGAGTTACTCCTAATATGCACCAACACAAATGACAGCAGATGGGGCCCACAGGTCTAATTTTCAGCAACATTTTTTTACAGTAATAAGTAACACTAGATTTGTAAAGTTTGCGGAAAGCTTGTTACATGAAACATGGCTGTTTCTTATGTAGTTCATTCTGTGCTAATATTTAGAATGAAATAAAATGATGACTACAGCTTACACCAAATAATACATTGGCTTAATTTGGAAATGTACTGGTTTTTCACCAGGAATAATAAAAAAAAACCTAGAGTGAGTTTCTCTTTTCACTAAAAATGAGGGTTGTTTGCCTAGGCAACATTTGTGAAATGAATCGAAAACTATTTAATTCAGTCTTTGTCTATAAATATATGTGCAAACACATTTTAATAAGGGCTGGTGTTATTTAAGGACAAGAAAAGTATAAGGAAAATAATAACCACACTGGCGGTTAGCCAAAATTCAGGATTTTGCAAATGGTTTTTGTTAGAAGGAAAAATTGATGGAAAAGTCAGTCAACAGGCTCTTTGCTCAAATTCTAGGTTTCTCTGCTGGTAGCACTCTGTCCAAATCCCTCTCTTCTTAGTTTCTTATAGTTTCATAGTTTCTAGGGTCGGAAGGGACCTGAGTAGATCATCTAGTCCGACCCCCTGCCATGGCAGGAAAGAATACTGGGGTCAAATGACCCCAGCAAGATGTTCATCTAACCTCCTCTTAAACACCCCCAGGGTAGGAGCCTGCACCACTTCTCTTGCAAGTTGGTTCCAGACCCTAGCCGCCCTGACTGTGAAGTAGCGCCTCCTGATATCTAGCCTAAACCTGCCCTCTGCCAGCTTGTGACCATTATTCCTGGTCACTCCTGGCGGTGCTCGGGGGAACAGTGACTCCCCCAATCCTGCTGATCCCCCCTGACTAGTTTATAACAGGCCTCAAGATCCCCCCTCAGCCTTCTCTTTTGGAGGCTGAACAGGTTCAGGTCCCGTAGCCTCTCCTCATAGGGCCTGCCCTGTTGTCCCCTGATCATACGAGTGGCCCTCCTCTGGACCCTCTCCATGCTGTACACATCCCTTTTGAAGTGTGGCGCCCAGAACTGGACGCAGTACTCCAACTGCGGCCTGACCAGTGCTGCACAGAGGGGGAGGATCACCTCCTTGGACCTGCTCGAGATGCATCTGTGGATGCATGCCAAGGTGCGGTTGGCCTTCCTAACTGCCTCCCCACACTGCCGGCCCATGTTCATCCTGGAGTCAATGATGACCCCAAGATCCTTTTCCGCCTGCATGCTGACAAGAGGGGAGTTCCCTAACCTGTAGGTATGGTGCTGGCTGTTCCTCCCGAGGTGCATCACCTTGCACTTGTCTGTGTTGAAACCCATCCTATTCTCAGCTGCCCACCCTTGTAACCTGTCTAGGTCTGATTGTAGCCTGTTGCATCCTTCCAGTGTGCCCACGTCCCCCCACATCTTAGTGTCATCAGCAAATTTGAACAGGGTGCTTTTTATCCCCTCGTCCAAATCACTGATGAAGATGTTGAACAGTGCGGGCCCGAGGACTGAGCCCTGCGGAACCCACTGCCCACATCCTTCCAGGTTGAGAAGGACCCGTCCACTACCACCCTTTGGGTGCGGCCCTCCAGCCAGTTGGCGACCCATTTGACTGTGTGGGTGTCTACACCACAGCCCCCCAGTTTCTTAATGAGAACAGGGTGAGAGACAGTGTCAGAAGCCTTCCAGAAGTCCAGCAAGACTATGTCCACTGCTACCCCTGCATCTAATGATCTGGTGATCTGATCGTAAAAGGCCACCAGGTTGGTCTGACAGGACCTGCCACTGATGAATCCGTGTTGGTTGCCCCTAAGCATGCAGTCCCCTGCTGGCCCCTCCTGGATGTGTGCCAGCATAATTTTTCAAACAGCTTGCCTAAGATCGAGGTAAGACTTATAGTTTCCCGGGTCCTCCTTCCTGCCTTTTTTGAAGATGGGAACCATGCTGGCCCTCTTCCAGTCCTCCAGTACCTCACCAGAGCACTATGAGTACTTGTAAAGCCATGCCAGGGGACTTGCAATGACCTCGGCCAGTTCCTTTAGAACTCTAGGGTGGAAATCATCCGGATCGGCTGACTTGAATACGTCCAACCCCTCCAGAAGCTCTCTAACTAAATCCTCGCTAACCCGTGGCCCAGGTGTGCCTCCCCCAGGGCCTGAGGGGGGGCCAGCAGGGAGGTGGCTGTTCTGGTCCCTACTTAGGAAGATGGAGGCAAAGAAATTGTTAAACATTTTAGCTTTGCCATCTGGTGTGATGACCAAATTTCCCAACACATTCTGCAAGGGCTCCACATTACCCGGGACCTTCTTTTTACCCCCTATGTATTTAAAAAAGGACTTTTTATTGTTCTTAATCTGGAAAGCTAGTCCCAGTTCCATCTCTGCCTTGGCCTTCCTAACTACCCCCCTGCATCCCCGAGCAACTACAGAATAGTCCTCCCTGGTGATGACCCCTTCTTTCCATTGGGTGTAAGCCTCCTTTTTGGCAAGGAGACATTCCCAGATGCTTTTGGTGAGCCATGGAGGCTTGTGTGCTCTCCTGCTCCCTTTGATCCCCATTGGGATTACCTTCCTTTGGGCTTGGAGGATCGTCTCCTTAAGGAGCGACCACTCTCCTTGGACACCTGCCTCCCCTCCCCTCCAGGACCTCAGCGCTTCTCCAACTATCCTCCTTAGCTCGTTGAAGTCTGCCCTCCTAAAATCTAGGGCCGCTGCCTTACTGCATGCCTTTGCCACCTTGCGCTGGATGGTGAATTCCAGCAGGCGATGATCGCTGTTGCCCAGGTGGTCGAGCATCCGCAGCCCCCTCACCAGGTCATCACCCGTGGCCAGCACTAGGTCCAACAAGGCGTCTCCCCTGGTGGGGCTGTGCACCTCCTGGGTTAGATGGAGGTCCTGCACTCTGACCAAGAACCTACATGAGCGTTCACACCTGGCTGACTGTTCTTCCCAGCAGATGTCTGGGAAATTCAGGTCCCCCATGACTACCACATCCTTAGCCTTCACTACCTCTGTGAGCTGACCCAAGAATTCCTGGTCAACCTCTTCTCCCTGGTTGGGAGGTCTGTAGTAGACTCCCACTGTTAAGTCTCTTTCCCCTCGACTGCCTTGTACTCTAACCCAAAGCACTTCAGAGTGCCCCTCCCCTGACTCCTTGCTAATTGTTGAGGATTTGTATTCCTCCTTAATATAAAGTGCCACGCCCCCACCTCTCTTTCCTATCCTGTCCCTCCTGTACAGCCTATAGCCCTTGACATTCACCGTCCAATCATGCGTTGCGTCCCACCACATTTCCGTGATCCCTAATATATCCAGGCTGGTGTCAGCCAGCAGGAGGGTGAGTTCCTCCTGTTTGTTACCCACACTACAAGCGTTTGTGTAGAGGCATTTGAGGCCTCCTGTGGGTATGTGTACTGATCCCCTAGTCCCAGCGTTACCCTATCTCTTACCTGTTTATTCGCTTTGCTCGTTGGTCTGGCCTGGGCTGTAGTTGTGGGTGCTGTTTGGTCTGGCAGTCTGATGTTTCCTCTGCCCTCATCTTCCCCTTCCCCTGACGAGCCTACATAGAAATATGAATACAGACAGAGCTGGGGGAGACTGCAAGACTTTGGATGTCATTTCTTCTATCTGGTGCATGTCTAACTTCAAGTTATAGAGTAGAACAGTGTATGAGAAGTCAACAGGCTGGCTGGAAAGGGAACAGAAAAAATGAAAGTTAAACCTGTAGGCTTTAAATTCAGGGTTTGATAAGGCTTATGAATTTATATCTGAGCCTGACGGGTGACAGACTAGGAGAAGATTACTTGATGTTTTTCTGTGAGGCCTAATAATATTGTTTAAATACTGTCTTCCCTTCCCTCCCTTCTCATTATTTTTGGTGTCACAAACAAATCAGTATCTTAAGTCAGAATACGCATATCTGGGGGAGAAGCAGAGGGTTGTTTCAGTTCATCCTCCTAAACACCGCCCCCCCAACCCTAAACATTTACAGATGTCATTCTGGGATATTTCTCTGTTTCCAAGCCTCCATCAATCCCAGAAAGACATAATCATGAAGAAGTACACAGATAGCTTTTTTGTGCTGCATTTTTTTTCAGATGGCATTGGCATAATCTAACACTGATAATCTAACATATGCTACTTGTGTAGTTAGGGCGCAACAGAGTTGCTGCCTGTTCTTAAAATAATGCTTGTATTATGAAAAAATCACTGAAAATGGCTATGAGGGGCTCCATGTTTACTGTTAATTCAATGATTTCCAGATCCAACGTGCTTTTGTCCATAGAAATACATGTGTAACTCAGTTTTAACCACAGTAAATTATCCCGATCTGCAAATGTCCTATAGCACATTATTTTCTTTGTGTTAGTCTGCCAAACTCTGCTCTTTTCAGATCAGATTCTATTATCTTTATTTCTATGCATTTATGGTGAATAGCAAACACACTATTGATGCTAAACAAGTAAACAAAACATTCTCATTTCCTGGTAAAGAAAATGACACACAGACAGTTTTAGGAACAGTCATTTCAGAATCACTCTTTAAAATGTGAAGATCAATGATAGTTTAACCTCTAGTTTATATTAACGTTTATATTTATTTTTGTTTGGTATGTGTAAAGACAAAGATAGGTAATCCAAAAGGAGCAGGCGTGATTGCAGCTAATGACCTTCCTTTGCAAGAACACCCATAGAAGTGGACACAAACAATTTCAGCTTCGGCATCTTGCAAAGGGCTATTTTGCAAAGAAACATTGCATGTTAGTTGTTGAAACTTTTTTGTGCATTCCTCGAAACAAATGACACTATTCTGAATATTTTCTTTTCTGGGCAGTAAATAAAGTCTTGCATGTTGACAATGCTAATATTATATTTTAAAATATATTTGCATCTGTATATTTTGTTGATTTTTATTGCTTTCTATAAATCCCAGAGCAGGGACTCACTAAGCTTCACTTTGAGAAAGAACCTAATTTCTCAGGATGACATGAGACAGTCATATTGGTGATCCTACTGTACCGCACCTATGGATTATCAGGTGAAAACCTATGGAAGAAGTATTTTCAGGAAGAATGTGGATAAGTATTGTGAAGGACAAATCAAGAAGGATTTTTCATTTAATGCAATTTCTTGTTGAATTATTTCATACAAGAGGTTTGGAGGATCGGCATTCCTATTGCTGTATGATCTCAACACATTTTGGTAGAGTCGGAGCTTTAAATCTCTCAGCCAATCTTTTTGGGGTGCATGTGGCAAATTTCAGCCTTCCTCATGATTTTGGCTTAAGCAAAGTCATTGTGATACATGACATAGCAATGAAGCTGAAAAAGGACAGGGAAAAAAACCAATGGTAGCTAACAATCATCTGGGTAGTCATCTATAATGCCAGGAATGGCCTTGCAAATTTTGTGCACTTGATAATAAATGTTTCCTAATTAATGAAGACATGTTGTAATGAATGGCATCTACTAACACTTAAATTGTTGTAATTATACAGAGGACAGTTTAGCTAGCAATTTGCATTGATAGCAAGCCCTTTATTAAGAAGTTATTAACTCAATATTTATGGAAATACTGATTCAAATTAATGCAGCTTGACTAGTAACCTCAAATTATTTAATTTGGTTTTGTAAAGGTCTCTTTTCACTTAAGGCTGTTTAAACCAACAGAACTGATTTCATGTTTTCAGCCAATATAATCATATTCTTCACTTGGTCTGAAGGACAGAATCTATTTCCAGATATGTTATTAATACTTTTTGTTTCTTCTGTAAAGTATATATTTTCAATACCATAAAAGCTAAATTATTTCACACATCTGAAATAATAAAAAGATGGATTCTATAAGCTTATTAAAATTAAGTAGTTTCTTGGAATTTTTTTGAAAATATTAAATGCTTTTCCTTAGATAATATATTTCATACAAGTAATGAAGCAAGGACAAAAGGAAAACCATGACAGTTCTGCAAACAAAAATTCTGTGCTACAGTTTTATTTCAGTTCAGGGTGAGGAAATTGGTATCAGTTTTCTACATATAAAGACCATGCGAACTCTCAGATTTTAGGTTATCAGCAAATTGGCTAGTTGCTTTGGGCCAAGTTTTTCAATTATTTTGAAAGTCCAACCTGAGGTTGGCTCCCTAATTTTGAGAAGTAGCATGCCCAAAAGTTGAGACACCCCAAATCACTATTTAAGCTCTTGGCCTTGCAGTTTAACTTTTCAAACAATTCCAGTAGGGTTAGTACTCCCTTTATCAATCCAAGTCAGTGTTGTTACCTGGGACAATGACTTGGCTCACTTGGATAAATTATACATAAGTTGACTGATTATAGGGTACTCATTCTGCTAGCATTTTTGTGATAACTGTGAAGCCTGTTGAGAGACTAATGGAATGTATAGCGCTTACAAAGACTTTAATTAGACACAATCTGGCCTTCTCTGGCTGCGTGCACCTAACTCCTAATCATTACTGCTTCCTGTGGAAGGACGGTTTGTCTTATGGTTAAAAACAGTGAACTGGAGTGAGGAGATTAATATTTTGCTACCCATTATGATAATGATTTCTTGTGTGACTTTTGTCAGGTCATCTAAATCCTTTGAGCTGGAAACAAGAATAACTAACCTATCCAGTTAATAGAGATATTGCAAAGTTTATTGCACTGATGCCTGTACAATACTTGGAAAATTTTAAATGGAAGATGCTACTGAGAAGTGTATAGGCCTCCAGATAATTCTCTCTTCTTATATAGATAGCTCATTTTGGGAGTGAGTTTAGAGATTTATGACCATATATTATTTTTCTTTTGTGTGTGTACCTCTTCAATCCTTGAAAAGGCTTCTACAATAGATCCAGAGCACTATAATTAAATATCAGTTTAATCATCATTCTTAGTTGGCTAAAATAAAACTGTATTATTGTTGTCTAAATAGAAAACATGCTTTTTCTAACTGATTGGGGAAATCTTACTATGTACCTTTAAAAAAGGAAACAATTAGTAACTGACTAATAACAAGAAAAATAGGTGGGGAGCACTCTTAATAAGATATATAAAACCTGAACATAGGCACCTGAGGAAAAAAATAATTCTATTTATCTTAATTATCCTTGTTTAGTTTTTATTTTATTAAGAACTTGGCAAGCTTTTGGTGATGTGGCTGCACAGTTGTGATTTAAGTCACAGAAGCCACATTGTTCAAGAAATATGATTATTTTCTTGGAAATTATTTTTAACATTTCCAACAAAGTAATTTGAAATATAATTTCCAGTAATATAATTTAAAAGAATCCTATTTCTTATTATAGCAGCTGAAAAAAGAAAGTTTCTAATACTACTTCCACTGTAAACAAAGGGAGCTGGAGTATAAAGTTTGGAGGCGAAGGGAAATGTAGTGCAGGGAACAAATAAGCCCAGTGTTACAGGTTTAAAATTTCCATTTGGGATAATAAATGGCAGTTACAAATGTGTTCTTATTTCAGGAAAAATAGAAACTCCTTAGTCTCTATACCTTGCAAAAATAATGTAATCTATTTCACATCCTGTTATCAGCTTTAAGTGGTTGATCTATTATCAATGGTTATACTCCCACTGACTTCAGAGTATGTAGTATTAGGCCATAAAAATGAATGGCCAGATTCTGGCAGTGTTACTCACTATGTAAGGCTGTTCATTTCAGTGAAGATGGAGATGTAACTGAAGGCAGAAATTATCTTACCATTATTTTCCTTTACACAAGACATAATTCTCATTTGTAATTGGCACAACCTTATGACAATCAGAGACAAATATACCTCTCAATTGTAAAACACGCAGAAAATATGCTATGGGCTGATTTCTGCCTTCATAGATGAGCATATGCCTAACTTAAATAAACAAGACCTATCTACCTGTGTTAAGGTGAATGCTCGGTTGCATTTATTTAACTCTCTGGTTAAGACATTTCTTTTTTTAAATGAAAGGTGTTTTCCTTTACTCTTCATGGTGAGCAGAACTAATTGCAACAGCAAAACTGATTCATTCATTTCAGATTCCAGGAAAGGCAGTAGTTTTAGTTGAAGCTGACTCAAATTCATTTGAAATTTCCATGGCAATAATTTCCTACAATTTGAGAGTGGGGGGAGTGGGGGGCATTATTTTTGTCTAATTAACATTTGGTAATGAGTGGTATTAAGATACAGAATGAATTATTTTTAATCTTAAAAATAGAAGTAGGTGTCTACAATGCATATATTGCAATAAATAGAAGGGTACATCAAAAGGCGAAAGACATAACTTTTCCTGGTTTTTTGCAACTTTTTTTATGGCAAGCATAGTTGTCCTCTCAATATATTTGCTGGAATAACTTGTTTACTTCACCGTCTAAAAAGCAAATAACCCAGATGAGAAGTTGTATGTAACTACTAGTAATACATGTGTTGACATAATTTGGGTTGCCTTTCCATTGCACAAGGATTTTTGATGATATGGATAAGGATGTATGATATACCCAGATAAAATAAATACTTAATTTAAGAAATCTAAGTTTTACCATGAATGGAGAAGATGGTGATGATCTATTGAGGTCCCTTCCGACCCTAGAGAATTCATTTGATATCTAAAAAAAATTATGGTTTTTTATATGTATTCTTTTTGTGTTCTTATAACTAAAAAAATTACAGTAATGATGCTTTAATCAGTGATTTTTTTCATACACGTAGGAATGTAATTTTTGCCTCATCAGTTTACAAGTAAATATGAAGATTTGTTTTCTAAAAAGGATATCTATGGAAATTGAGACAGTTAGCCACTCTCCTAAATGAAAACGCTTGCAGCTCAAACCTAATAACTTACAAACTACTTTCACTTGATTCCATGTGCTCAGAGAGTCCTAAAGAACACAGTCCTTCTATCATTTAGGAACTGCCCATAATTTAATCATCACCAGATTTGATTGCACTTGAGAAATGCAGTTTTTCCTATTTTAGACCACACTTGGCTATTTGCTTTACTCAGATGAATTTCAAGTTGTACCACAAAAACAATTTAAGAGAAGGAAATTTTACTTATGTACAAAATATGCTACCTTTCCTTCAATATATAGATGCTGCTGTTCTGTGAGTTTCTCTTTTACTTATGATCAACACTTAATCAAAGATTTGTCTTATTTTAGTGTGTTGCATTATAGGCTACTGAAAATAGGCCTTAGAGTATGTTGCTCCTTATAACATATTTCCTTGCTTTTTTGTGCAGAAGGGATAGATATTTGTAAAAACTTTCACATTCTGTTTGCCATTTTATTTTGTGAAATGTATTAACTCTCAGAGATTGTGATAATTAATGTAAGATAGTTTAGATCACTATAGTTTGTTTACAATCCATTTAAATTTCTGGAGATTAAACATAATTTAATATTTTTGTTATAGCAGAGTATGATATTACTAGTCAAAACTAACTGTTGGCTGAGCACCAGTCACTGCTATAATTCAGCTTCCTATATGATTTTTTCCTTCCCTTCCTGTCTTCTTTTTTATTAGATGAATTCATTGCACTGTTTTTTTCCAGAGTTGTTTCCATACTATACTATAAGGGATGATCTTGGAGATGGAATAAAATTCGATTTCCTTGTGATAATCTCAAAATAAGAATTTTTTTTGCCTAAAGCAAAGCTTCCATTTCATGAATAATGCAGATATGGAATTTATCTATAGTAGACATATCAGTTCTACATGATCTTTAGGTTTCAGAATGTGAGACACCGTTTTAGACTCAAACTTTATGTTTACTTTAACACTAAAGCAAGAAGCATCTTTAAATGCCAACGCCTTGGTACAATACCTTCAATTTTGCTACAAAATGATGCCTAGGAAATGTTGAAAGGTTTTACTCTAAATAGCATAATACATCTTCATACCTCTAAAAATACAAGACATTTATTTTTCTGAGTATTCATTTCAAATGTCTCTAGCACAAGGGTACAAGTATTTTCCATTGTTTGCACTGGCTTGACAACCTTTTTGCCCTTCAAAAAGAGAACTCTTGCGCTTATTTACACAAAAATAAAGATAGCTTCACTTCATAGGTTTAATATTTTGGGCAAGCAAAATACCACTCCACTATCCAGTCTTAGCAGGAAATAATTCTGCTACTGGTCACAAGGAGATGACTTGTGGGATCAGCTCATTTTGAAAAGTTTAGCAAACATGTTATCTCTAGCAACAAGTCTGATGTAATGTTTATAGAAGTTCATTTTGTTCTGTTTGCCCACTGTGGTGATACAGCTGTTACCAAAACACTTGAGTAAAGTCATTTTCCCCCCACCATGACCTCCAGAAGATCATACAGAGATGATACTTCAACTGGAATGTAAATTAAAGAGAAAGCCCCAAGACTATGTTGCGACATTTTTTCCTAAAACTGAAAAAACCCTTTCTAAACCCTAAGTTTAGTTTATAATGAAATCTCAAATATTATACTGAAAAAAAATACTTATAGTCTAGTCTTGGTCTTCATTTAAGTACCATTTATTATGGCTGGGTTATTCACATATTTTAGATGGCTACAAATGATTATGTAAAACTGTCATTTGCTTCTTAAAGGGAACTATGTTTTTTCATACATAGTCCATTTGACGTTGTATCAGAATCAGAGGAAAATTACAGGGAGGTACAAGTGAAAAAAAAACAAAGCATTTTAATTTTATGAAAATATGCCAGTTTTGTTAGTAACTATTTTTTTTCTCAGAGTTTGTGTTTTCTTCTGAAAAGTCTCTGTATACTCATAAATTTTGACACATTCTCTTCCAGTGAAAAATACAAGCACAAGAAACACAGGAAGGCCTAGAAAAGTTGGGGTTGGGGGTTTGGGGAAGGGACAGGGGGTATACGTAATTCAAAGGGCCAGATTTTCAAAAAAGCACAACTTCTATTTAGGTATCAAAATTAAGGCAATTTTTTTCTGTACTCCTACTTCCTCAGTGCAATACACATAGCTAGATGTTCAGGAGTTCACTTTTTTCGATGCCAAGCAATTTTGACAGATTTGGTTCCACAATGATGTTGATTTCCCTGAAAAATCTGGTTCATAGACAGCACATACATATTCTGGGTCACATTTTAGAATCTTTGACATTTCTACCCAGAGCAAAACTTATCCTTTTATAAAACAGTATTCTCTTTTTATCACAAACAACCACTATATAGTAAAATGACTTTAGCCATGTAGGCTGTTTTATGGTCAAAACAATTTACTGCAAGCATTAAAAAAGTTAGAATTCATCCATAAAAAGATACAATATCTTGCATTTTGTAAGAACATGAACCTGTGGATTAGCCATTTCAATGATTACACATAAGACATGATTAATTGGTTAATCACATTTTAAGTAGTGACTTGTTCACATGTTAATTCAATTAATGGCATGATAAAATCAGAAATAAGCAATAAACTTATTGTACAATAACTTTGTTGCTGGCTAATATCATACTTTTAATTATGTGGCCAGTGCTCCCAGCCTCTGGAGCATGCTCCCGTGTGCATGTGCCTGTGTACTCCAGAGGCTGGGAGCTCTGATCAACTAACAGGGCTCCCAGCCCTGGGGATGAAGACTGCCAGTGCAGGGAGCAACCTGGAATCATGATCCTGGACTCCCCCTACATCAGCAATATGGTATGATGGGATCTCATGTACAATCTCACAATTGCACCTCCTGTCGTGCACATGTGGGATGGTAGGAACCCAAATGTTGAGATTGTGCATCAGAGCCCATCATGTCTTCATTTTAACACCTGTCAGTGACCTAAGATAGTCATTACTTATTATAACTTTTTTCCAGTCCAGGGCTTATGGATCTGTTGCTAGATGCTAGGCACTAGTTTCTGCAGTGAATTGAAACTCAGAAAGGAATCCTACAGAAAGTGGAAACTTGGTCATATTCTGAGGCAAGAATATAAGATTATTAAATGGGCATGCAAAAAGAAAATTAGGATGGCCAAGGCATAATTTGAGAGGCAACTAGCAGGGCAATCAAAGGCGATTCTACAAGTATGTCAAAAGGAAGAGGAAGACCAAAGAGAACTTGAGTCCCTTATGGAATGTAGATGACTATCTAATTATGGATCACGCAGAAAAGGCTGAAGCATTTAATGCCTTTTTACTTCAGTCTTCACAAATAGGGGAAAATACCAAATCATGAGTACAGTGCTTGGCATGTTTAATGTAGCAAAAGAAATGCTGAAAGAAGATAAGTTTGTTCATAAATCCGTTAGGGCAGAGGTAGGCAAAGTAGGGCCCACTATCTGGATCCATCCTCCCAGGTGATTTCATCCAGGCCTCAGGTATCCACCAATTAACCATACCCCATCCAGCCTGCACGCTTCACTCCCACCTTCGTGTGCAGGAAGTCCCATGCCTCAGACCCAGCCCAGGCTAGTATACACAGCTTTCGGGGCAACTACTGCTGCCAGTGCTGCAGCTGCTAAGGGACCTGCTTGGCCTTCCCAGCCTCCAGCAACTCCTCCTCATCCCTGCAGCAGTGCTTGCTCTGGGTACCAGGTAGGGAAGTAGCAGCAGGCAGGGGGGCAAGCTGCATCTAGGCAAGACAGCAGAGCATGGGGCCGAGGCTGGTGGGAGCACAGAGCCTGGGGCTAGTGAGGAAGTGGGAGCACGGACCTTGGGTGGGCAGGATGTGGGTGTAAGTGTGTGGGTTTTGTGGGGTGTGAGGGAGGGTGGAGGGGTATGAGGAAACCCCAGCAAATGCTTCCATGGTGCACAGCCCCTGCCTCTGCTTGTAGCAATAGCAGGTGGTGGGTGGGGCCTTGGGGTCCTCATGGTCCATGCAGGCAAAGTCACCCAGTGGCACACAGCCCCAGCCAGTTCCAGGAGCTGCATAGGGTGGCAAAGAGCGGAGCTAGGCAAGCCTGCCTCTATCACACAGAGTTCCCCACAGGTCATGTGCAACATCTGGGACTTGCGTGCCACCAGGAAGAAGCCCTACACAATGGAGCTAGCTGCCTTCCCTGCTTCCACGTGCAGCTCCCAGGATTCCTCCAGAAGAGGCACACAACTTTCCCCCAGTGGCATGCAAGTCCTAGGATCTGCATGTGAGTTGTGGGAAACCCCATGTAATAGAGGCAAGCTGGCCTGGCTCTGCTCCTTGCTACCACATGCAGCTCCTGGAAATGGCTGTGCACAGGCCATGAGCACCCAAGGATCCAAAGCCTGCTGATGCTGCCACCAGTGTCAGGGGCTGTGTGCCTGATCCCCACATCCCCACACTCCCTCACACCCCACCCCCACAACCATACCCCACTCACAGCCCCACACAAAATATACAAAAGTAAGACTTTATTTTTAGCTATTATGTGATCACTCCTATATACACTATGCAAACACACATAAATCAAGTCAAAAATATTTTTTGAAATAAAATGAAATACGTTATAGTAGAGGTTTGACTTTCAGTATATAATTTGGGTTTTTTTCAGTTCCAAGATGCCTTCTCCTCCTCCCCCCACCCGCCACACCATAAAAGGAGTACCTCTGGGGATAAGGGGAAGGACTTCTGGTGCAAAGGTTAGGGATTAGGGGGTGAGACTTCTGTTCCCAAGATGGCAGCCAGGGGGTGGGGCACCTGTCAAGGGCAAGGTTACCTTTGTGGCCTTGACAGATCACCAAAACTCCAGCTGACATAATTGCCCAACCCTGCATTATGGGGTAAACACCAGGGAAGGAAAGGAACTATTTAAACATACATCATAATCAGTATGAAGTGGTCATGGAGAAATTTACCTGGAAATTACAAGGTTTTTGTCCAGCGGAGGAGCAATATTCTGAAGAAACCTTCAAATAGGAATTGTGGGGGCAAACAACCACACTAGTTTTAGGACCAAACTTATGACAGGATTAAGTGATGTTTCCTGCAACAACTGGAGATTGGACTGAAAGACCTAGGAGGTCCATCCTACTCTTAAGTTCTTACATACTGAATTCTTACATGTATTCACACAGTCTAATAAAACTTTATTTTTTTGAGTCAGAAGGGCTGAGGCATCAGCTGGTTCTGTAAATCTTCAAAATCTTGTTCATAAGTAAGGCACCATTTATGAGTTACATAAATATATACCTGGGGTATAATATGAGTAAGCAAGCCAAAATTTTTCAACTGCTTAATATGCACATTAATACAACTATAAAAATACCCCCTGAAGCACTTCACTGCTTACTTTATTTATTAAAACATCAGGTAAGAAAAGATATGGCCAGCTATGGGGAGCTATTGGAAGCAATGATCAACCTGGTGGGGCTTCTGGGGGAAAATTAGAGATGTTCTTCCCTACCAAGTCACTTATGTAGGTAAATTGCAAGGGCCAGCATGGAATTTGCAAGCCCTCATCCAGGTCATAATGCTGCCCAGCCCTGAATATACATTTTTATAGAAACACTAAAGGGCTGCAATGCATTTTACTTTGTAATGGCAAAGCTAGATCATAGTTTTCTGACTAACAGGTAATGGGTCCTGATTCCAAAACATCAATTTCTTCCATCCATTTCAGGAAATATCTCATTGCTTATTTGCATTTCTAGGCCCCTATGCATGTGAACAATGTAAGCCTTTTCTTTACCTACAAAGTTACAAATTGATTCAGCTTTTAATCATTGTATAGTTAGGCAACTTCTAAATATTCTGTAGCAAGACTTGTTGATTTTATTGTAGGGCACCAGCAGCAGAGGCATAGTATGGAAAAATGTACTCTGGGCAACTGTATCTTACACTTCCCTGACTCTACCATCCTCCCTTCCTTCTATCTTTTAATTTGCATTATAGAAACCAGAGAATAGAGTGCTGCCCAGTTGCATAGAATGAAAGTGTTTGGGGTTGGTAATCCCCCCCCCCCCGCAGCAACAAACTCCATTCTACAAAAGTACAATTCCAGGAATGCTTTGTGGTCTATGACACATATTGGTTGGGTCAGTAATATGTGTTAGAGGCAGGCAGTAGGTAGGCAGCCAGCAGGCATCAAGGCAAGCAGTAATCCTGGGGTGAAACACCCCATCCCTTCCTTCTGGCACCCCACCCCTTAGGCAGTGCCTGGGGTGCATGCCCTACATTATCCACCCTATATTACGCTAATGTCCAACAGTATGCTGTATGCATTAAAGACAGATAAGGTTACCTGTCCCACTAAAGCTTGCAATGTAATTAGGCAATATAATGAAAGTGCAGATGATTGAGAACGAGATACACAAAGTCTGTGTTCTTGGGGGGATGTGGGTTTAACACATGTTTTGCTAGTCCCATTTATTACCTATCATATTTACTCAAATATAAGATGACCTGCCAATAATGAGATTTGATTTATGGAAAAATTATAAATTTGTTATAAGTTTCCAGGTATAGAATCTAATTATTGGAGCTTTGCCTTGAATTTGTCCCCCTCCCACTTCTACAATAGGGAAAATAAATCTGGGGGGTCACCAACTTGTTCCCCCCTGCAGCCCCTTCCCGCCACTCTTTATTGTTAGACTCTGCTCTCCCTGAGCATTAAGCACATACAAATGAGGGGAAAATTTGAAAATTTGAAAACACTGACTTTGATTAGGCCACACTAATCATATGTAATGTGCTGAGAGAGGGAGTGACAGAGAAATTCTGGTGAATTATTTGGGTCCATATTTGGTGATATTTGCCAGATGTATAAGGCTGGTGAAGAAACAGGAATTACTGAAAATGGGAAAGAAAGGTGCAGCTCAGCTCTGGGAGTGAAGAGGAAGTTGAAATATATTTATTGCAGTGGTTTTCTATCACTTGAAAAAGAGTCAGTGCTGAGGGGGACTGCATGAAATAATAGGCACTACCATATATTTTATTCAGATAGGCTGCACTAAACTAGGAGCAAGTTTCAGAGCTGTCTTTACCTTCTCTGACTGCCAGCCTGGTATTGCAGCATCTCCAGGCCCAATAAGCATTCCCTGCCCAGTTTTTTTAAGGGACACACAACACCATCACCAAAAAAGGTAGGTTCCCATCACCATCTTAGCCTTTTCACTAGGATGAAGCATTTTTGGCACCTAGGGGAGGGTGTCAGGGCAGGCTTCAGATGTTGGCCCAGTGTCAATTCCCTGTGGTGGGAAAACCCACCCTTTTTTTTTAGGGCCAAAAAAAAAACAAGCTCCCATCAGTATGCTTGCCTAATATGGGCCATGTATTTTAGAGTCATACTCAGTGTTGGTTACATTTAATCAACTTCATATTTAATTTCCATTACTGAGCACATGCTGCTTGTGGCAGACAGCAGTTTAATGATAGACAATGTATTTGATGAAGTTTCCTTGTACGCAAATATAAGACAAGGGTTTTTTTCCCCCCATACTGATAGGGGAAAATAACCTCATCTTGTAATCAAGTAAATACAGCATTTTGCTTTGTTAGTGTTTTAGCATATCATGCTTCTTTGGATAATAGGATATGGGTGGATATTTTAAGATTGCTGGTCTTCTTTGAAGAAATGATTTTTTCAAGCACATTAAGGCTATTGAGGAGGAAGCATATCAGATCAGGGCAAAAACTGTTTCTGATGAACGATGTTCTGTGAAAGGAAAAAGTTGTATCTATTATGCATTTGAGAAAATGGTATGATCTTACTTAATTAAAATGACTGTTTATGCACATTCTATATTGTAGAACTAAGAATGTACGGACAATGCACAAAGAACAACTTGTGTTTTTGTCTCAGCAGTCTTGCCTCTTAAATTATTTCCAGATCCATTATTCCCTTCTTGAAATAAATGGCTTTCAAGCTCTTCTAATTTCCGTGCATGGTTGATGTCCCTGTCACACATCCTGACTTGAACATATTCATTTATTCGTTTGAAATTTCATATGGGCAGTGTAATTGTTCAGTTTTCCATCATGCAAGCTGCATACAGGGAAATTATTTTTTTCCTATTCATCTCTACATTTTGTAGTTCACCTCTATTTAGTTTGTGCTCATTGACTTGCTGTTTTACTCTTTAGGTGTTGTACATGGCTACATACTTGGAATTATGTATCAGGAATTGAAAGCAATGTTGGCCTTGTAACCTGAAAGCTAAAAATACATAAAGTCCTGCTAAAGTATGCCTACCCTTGAAATATTATATACTTACAGAAATAATTGCTTAGTTAACAATTTTTACAGGAGAGGCTATGAAAGTCAAGGGAAGGGAGTAAGTATAAAATGGGTCAAATAGCTACAGCAGAGGTTTATATGCTCTTAAGAATAATGCCACACAGTTCTTTTCTTACGCAGAATAAGACCAATGATCCCCAGGAGCTTTTTAGGGAAGTGTACAAATTAGGCATTCTCTGGGCATAGGCCTAACATGAGACACAGTAATGGGTCTCCTGGCACTGCAGATGGATAGGAGATGGAGTTGTGGAATTTGTGGTCTGTCTTTGAACAGCTGGAGATGAAGATGAATAGTGCAAATGCTAGCCTTCAAGAACCTTTTGGCACTCCTATAGTGACTGTTAATCAATCCAACCTTCATTTGCCAGCTAAGTGATATCTGCTAGATATCCTTATAGTATCCAGACTACAGCAAGCTTAACTGATTACTAAACCAACTATGAATCCTCTTTGTTGTTAGCACAGCACACACTTGAAGTAAATCCACTGGGATATAAGCAGACAATATATCAGATGAGTTAAAAAAAAAGTCTTACTCCTTTTGCAAAAAGCTCTGCTAAACTTGCCCCCAGTACAAATCACCCCTCACATATTTGACCTTTGCCTCCAGCAGTTGCCTTCTACCTTCTTCAGGATCATTTTAGAAGGATCATTTTGTACCTTCTAAAATGCCACAGACATTTTCTCTTTGTCTATATTTTTGCCATAAGGACTCCATTATCTCAAGGACCGAAATTTCCTATAGAAAGAAAATGGTTGGCAGGCTACCCCATTGTGAACGAAGACCAAGATCTAAATGTTACCTTAAATATGGAGTGTCTAATTCTTTAGAGAGTCTGAGGACTGATCGGTGTGAGAAAGGAATAACTTCGCTGACTATAGTAAAGTTACCACTGTTCTTTAGGCCATAAAACAGGCCTGAGAAAAACGCTTTTGATCCTAATGCCTGATTCTCTGGAAGGGTGGGCATTCAACTGTAATTCATCAGGACTATGCTCAGTACCTTCATGAAATCAGGCCCTAGGTTTATCCAGTTG
Organism: Crocodylus siamensis; assembly: GCF_052110815.1. Lineage (NCBI taxonomy): Eukaryota > Metazoa > Chordata > Crocodylia > Crocodylidae > Crocodylus > Crocodylus siamensis. Next base: position 30,074,549 of record NC_143404.1, on the reverse strand, counting down.
GTACCCAAATAGCACAGCAGCTAAAATGAGCGGCCACTGTTGCAAAAATGAAGCAAAGTCCTTTCTTTGTTCCATTATAGTTGTGATGCTGAAGACAGCATGCTGTGACCTGAACACTAAATTATTGGCTCATAAGATCTGTAAATGAGAATAAATTGCTGACTTTGTCCATCCCTCTGTGCAGGACTTGCTCCCTATGGCATCACCTTCATTATTCAACCAATCTCACAGTGATTGATTAAAAGAATACTTGCACTGTCCAACAGAGGTAACTTTCCTGTTTTAAGTATTATCTCAGAATCTCAGTGGCACCAAAAAAGGGGTGAGGGGGAGTGGTGAGCAGCTGAGCAAGCCAGCAGCAGTGGCAGCGGGAGGGGGAATGGCGAGCAGCTGGAAGTAAAGTCAGCAGCAGTGACAGTGGCAAGGGGGGAGGAGGGTGGCGAGCAGCTGGACATAGAGGGCGTCTTACCTGCATGGCCACAGGTTTTGCAAGATAGGATAAGCTGGCCCTGCCTTTAGTCATCACTTGGCCAACTTCCCCTCTAAAATCAGCCCCTTGAGGCCCAGTTGTTGGAGAAACTGCCAGAGAGCAAGATGCCTGTTCTCCTTTGTTGTGTTGGGCATAACAGGATTTGGCTCTTCTTGTACTATAATAAGCATATTATTATTTTCATTATTATTTTGTAATCACTCCTCCTATTATTTTTAATTACTTAAAGCAGTTTTGTAGAGAAGGAAAAAGCTACCCTATTTTTAAAAATATGTTATTGAACTCTAATCTTGATTGCTCTCAGGAAGCCTGTGTAACTATGGAACATGCTGGTAGATTTTAAAAGCCACATTGAGGTTTTAACCCAGTTGCCTTTAATCAGGCATGTAAATTCTATAGGCAGTTACAAAAATATCTCTCAAACCATTTATTTCAGTAAAATATACATTTTCACAAAGGATATATTTCTTTGCAGTGATCTGGTATAAACATATTATTCAGTCTCTAGAGGGCAGCCTAGCATTTCAGGAAACAGCCCAGAGAAGTTCATAATATACCATAATCTATCAGCAGATCATAATGGTAACGTAACATAGAAATTGTGATACAACCCTCCCTCCCCCACAAAAAACGAAAAAAGATGGGGACAAATTTGTGAAAAGCCCATGATGATGTACTAACTCAGATGTTTTAGTGTTGTGTATGTTAACAAATATGATCCTTGGCAAAAGGCAGATGCAGAGTTATAATTTTGGAGAATCTGTACCTATGTGCTGTTTCATGTACATTAGCATACTGTTCATTGTCAGAATTCATTCTGGTGTCCAATGCATTTTGAAATCATGCAGTTCAAAATTTTCTAAGTATTATTTCTAGTGGAAAAGACAGGTGAGATGTGAGATAATATAATTCTCATATGCAAGATTCAGTATTCTTGCTACTGCTGTTACACAGTAGATATTTTAAAAAAGAGAACACAGGAAAAAACCTGTGTTACTAGATTCAAGTCAACTTCTTTCATTGATGCCATATTGCAAAATCCCATAAAACTATTAAGCCAAATCTTAGAAGTATGTGGGTTATTTTCAACAACAGGTCTATTGGCAAGGTATTCCATTACCTTCAGAAACTTCCAGTTTAAATTTATTGATGGACAGTTTATACCCATCCATTTTTTGCCAACATTATCAGTACATTATTAACATTAATATATTGTTAATCATAAGCAATATATTTAACTCAAACACCTCCATGGTATTTTCCCTCCTGATGTATTTAAAGACAGCAATGTTTCCCCCATTTCAAGGACTGCATTCATCTGTTTCATTGCTGTGGTAGACTTAGTGATGTCAACATTCCCAAGCATTTCAAGAGGAAATAAAATCTAGGTATTTGAACAGAGTCCTGTCTCTAACTCTGCTATGACTCAGTTGGCACATCTACATGAGACGCTATGTCACCATAGTGACAAGCTACAGAACATAGTTCGTCACTACAGTGATGTAGCATGGGCAGGCACTGTGATGCCGCCGCTACCACACAGTAGATTCAGAAACAACCTGTGCAGTGCTGGGACTGTGCAGTAACGTCAGATACTATACAGTCATTTAGCAGCACATGTAGTTTCCAATGCTACTGTCCAGTGGTGGCAGCATCACAGTTACTACTGTGCTAAAGCATGTACTAAATGACTGTGCAGTACCAACTGTGCAGTGGGGTGCATGTGCAGACATGACCAGTGTGTGCCTTATTTCAAGGCCTGATCTGTCAATGTCTCAAATCCCTCATCTCTAAATTGACAATAGTACCCACCCATGCAAAGGCTCTAATGCTGTCAAATTGAAACATATCATACAAGCATAAATTGCACAATATATGCTTCAGTGGGTGCATCTACACATGCATATTAAGACAGCCCTAGCTGGTAGGGGACCTGGAGTGTCAGCCTGCCAGCCTCCGGCTGCTCCGACCCAGCTCAACATGCTGCAGAGGGGCTGGCTGGGGCATGAGGTTGCTCCAGTGCAGGGCTAGCTGGCAGAAAGCCCTCACACTGAAGCACCCTCATACCCCAGCCAGCTGGGTCAGCATCTACATGTGCATTGCTGCACACGAAAAAACTCTGCAGCAGCATAGTACTTGTATGTACAAGTGCTAACCTGTTAAGAAGTTTATTACTTTCCTGCAACCTAATGGGGCATATGTGTAAACACCAAGATGTTTACTGTGGAGCTAATTAGGGAACTTCACAGTAAATGTCTCATGTACATTTGCCCAGTGTCATTTTTCAGAAGGACTTTTGGGTGAGCTGTGGGCCAAAATATTATGTATATAGCTGTTCATAAACTGTGACAAACCTGAGATTAACTACTATTTTTGGTTAACTCAGGTTAGATAAACAGAATTCACGGTAACAACATAGTAAGTGATCATTGGGAGGCTGTGTATGGGAGGAATGTAGTCATTACAGTGGTAAGTAGAAAAACTGAAAATATTTTAAAAAATAAGCCTATGCAAATGAATATGGAAGAATACCATACACTAGCCCTGCAACTAATTGCTTATAGCTTTTCCTTGCTTATAGATTTTTGCCCAAAAGCTCTATTTACAACACACAATAATTCATACTAGAGTCTTGCAACTTGATCTCAATCCCAGTCTTGTGGAAGGCAAGGTTCCTAGTAGAATAGGGTAAAAAATAGGATAGGCCCTGTTCTAAATATTGTAGTTCACAGCCTGCTACAACAGAGGCTGATTGACAGGAACAGTTAATGGCATGCTGCTGCAGAAACTGAGTAACAAAACAACAGGAATTAGGTCTGTGCAAATGAACTTTGCAAATATGAACTCCATCCACGCTTATGCATAGATCCAAACAGAAGCCTGTTGGAACCTTCAGAATCATCTTGTCCATAATTGACTTGCTTCAGGACACAGGAAATTGAACTTTGATAGGGATAGCGTTGGCCGAAGGTTGGGTCAAAGTTATTTATTTTCTGCTGTTTTACCAAACTACAGGATTATCCTTTTTTAACTTTTCCATTTACTGCCCTTAAGGTGTGTCCCTTTAAAATAGCAAATTAGTGTTACCATGGAACTAGCTTTAGCTTTAACATCCCATATTTTCTTATGCTTCATTCCTGACCAACTGTTAAACTGGATTTAGCATAGCAGTTTTCTGAGCCCTCTTTTCTTATAACTTTGCTCACTACCTGTTTTGTTACTAGCTTTTTGGTGGTTTTGGCCTGGGTATACTTGGAGGGGTTGGCTGATTGTTCTTTTACTACTTTTTGCTGTTTTGTGATCTGTTGAGTTTTTATTCCACTCAGGATGTTGTGACTGGGATGACTGTAAGATGTTCTTTACTTCTTTAAACAGATGCTTACCTCCTTATTAAAGCCCCCTAAGTGGGACTATTGTGAACACTGTGATATGCTGTGATACATTAAAACTGCAATATTTAGCCAGTGACAGTCCCAGCATAAGGTCTGTCCCTGATATTTCAATTTTTGAAAATGTTGCAAATTTATACATTCCATTTATAATTCTGAAGCAATTTCCACTGAAGGAATTTCCACGGAAATTGATAAGATTTATAGTTAGCTGTTGTTTAGGTTGATTTTAATTCTTATTGTTAGATGATTCATTCAAGAAACATGGTAACTTTCTTAGAACATTCTCTCCAATGCCTGAAAAAGGCTGTTTGTGCACTGATGCTTGCAAACAACAATTTTTCCAACTATTTAGTTGGTCTAATAAAAGATACCTCATTTACCCAAAGAACCTTGTCTGCCTATGCCCTTAGAGCAACACAGCTACAACCAACAACCCTAGAAAATTCTTAGACTTCTTATTACACAAAAACTATCCTTTGTACTGTTTGACCATCTGATGTTCTTCTTATGAAAGCAGAAAAGCAAAACAAGTGCATTTGGTATGTACTTAAAGTAATAATTGAATAAACAAATCTACTGTAATCAAATATTAAGACTATGTAATTAAGCCATCAGTAGTCAGTAAATGCCACATGCTGTTTTAATTCTGTTCCATTGTGCATATGCTTCACAATACTGTCCTTAAATACATAGATATAATAATGTCAAGGTTTTAGATGGCTTCTTTCTCATAGAGTTTTTTATATATAATATTCAGACTGCTTTACAAAGGGTTATCATTACCCCTGCCTAACAAATCAGGAAAGAAGCCCACAGAGTTTAAGTACTTCCCCAAGATCACTCCGTAGGCAAGTTGTGGAGCAGGGACAGAGCCCAGACTGTTTCCCATACATTGACTGCCTCAGCATGAAAACTGGATGGTGAACAGTGAATGAGAAAGATATTGCATAGCTACATCCATTAAATGAACAATGAGAAATGACATTGGACCCATTCACTATACACTGTGTAAACTAAACACTAAATGAAATGGGGAGTCTGTGGAACTGTGACTCAAATTATGGTTTCAGTACAAGGATTTGATTTGTGTAGGGACAGTGTCCAACAAAAGCAAGTTCTGGTCCATGATGGGGTCCTATGTGCTACTGCAGTAATGATATACTCTGAGGGTGCAAGGGCCCTGTCACTCATGTAGGCGAAAGCTTGCATTTCCTTCAGACTTACACACGAAGAAGCACAAACAAAAACTGGCTAAAAATAAAGCATAAATCTGTGTGACCCTTGCCTCTCGCATTACACACTTCTGCCTACTCCAGTACAGACAGTCCATGGTGACAATCTTCTTCATCCTCCTCAGTTAATTCTGAGACAACAGGTGGAATTTTATGACAAAAACATCTCAGAAATCTATTTAATTAACAAACAACTGCAGGGTAATTTCAAGAAAAGCCTGAAGGCAGATAGTGAAATACCAAATTCTACTTTGAATACTTTAAAAGGAAAAAGGAGACTTAAGAACAAGAATGAAATGGCAATTGGTACAATTGAACTGAAGATTGTAGTCAAACTGTAATTGTATAGGATGGAACTGTGGATGTGAACTGCCAAATATTTTATCTACATACATAGCTTTCAAATATTCTTGACTTTCACCTGCTTGAATTTTAGATTCCTGATTCTTCTCTTAATTCTACAAAAGCGAATCTTTAAGGAAAATATTTTAGTGAAAACAGTAAGAGAAAAAAGGAAATTGGAATGTAGTTGTCAACTTAGTTCTTTTTCTAGATGACAGTTCTGAGCAGTCTCATTTGAGGAAAAAAACCTTTCTTCTTAGTCAAAAAGCATCTTTATGAATTTAGAATTTGTTCATATGGGATTGGAGGGATACTACTGCCATGGTGCTTTCTGTTAAATGAGATGGAAAGATATCATTAGCAAGTCAATGGACAACGGAAGGACAACAGCTATAGGTATTGCTGTGACACTCAGCTGTAGAGATCTGAATTTTATTCTCATTATAGAGAACCGGTGGTTGTATTATGGTTAAAGGAAATGATCAGTGCTTCAGAAGGAGGAGGAAAACTCCCACAGTGACTGCCAGTGTACCATAGGGAGAAATTCTTTCCTGATCCAGATTTGGCAAATGGTTCAACCTTCTGCATGTGAGAATGAAATAGCACACTGTGGCTTACCATCTGGCAATGCAGAGTATTTGGAAACAACTGGGCTGATTCAGTACACAATCCATTGGCTGTCTGCATGAGGAGAACAATGCTTACTGTACTTCAATACAGAGAGCTCCTCAAGGTATGTAATGCAAAAATAGGGCTTTATTTCATGCTTTCTCTAGAGTATGTAAACAAAAGCTACAATTAGTCTCTTACCAATAAAGATAGGATGCCCTCAGTAATTTTTTTTTGAACAGTTTGAACTGTTCAGATAGGTTGCAAACCTCCTGGTCATTTCAAAATCTCTCTCATCTCTTTTGGTCCTAATGTCTTTAGTTTGTTTAAGAATATGTTTTAACATATCAACATGTAAAACAGTGATCCTGCCCAGACTATATTACTGTCACAAGGTTTCCTTTATTAGGAACATTGAATGTAGTACCAAATAGAAATACAATAGTATTTGGGGATGAATTATTATGTAATAAGAAAAAAGAAGAAAACAGGACAAATCATTAATTAAAGAAGTGGGTAGATCCAGGCTTCTTTCTTGTCCTGTGAGAGCCAGTGCCCAGGCGACTCTCTGTCCAGGTTTATATAATTACACATGGCTCTCTGTTAATGATTTTAATGTTCTATTACCATGTTTTCCTAAATCCAGGACATCCCCCCAAAATTAGATTCTATCTGTGTAAAAAACTTGAGACATTTGTAGTAAATTGTTATAAATTAGATTATATGTATATCATCTAATTATTGGGGAGCCATCGTAAATTCATCCCTCCACCACTGAAACGGAGAGCAGCAGGAGGAGGCAGGCAGCTCCTACCACTTACCTTATCCCTTTACCCCTTTTCCCCCCTGCAGCAAGCCCCACCAGCAGTGCCTGTGCCTCTGCTGCCTGTTTCCCCTACAGCCTCTGCCCTCCCATAGCCTCTGTCCCCGGCCTGCTCCCCACAGGCTCCACCCTCACCCTTTCCTGCAATCTTTGCTCCCTGCCTACTCCCCTGCAACCTTTGCCATCTTCCGCCTCTTCCCCCATCTGCTCCCCACAGCCTGCATCCACTCCCCCGCTACAGCCTCTGCCCTCATCTGGTCCCCACAGTCTCTGCCCCTTCCCTCCATGCAGCCTCTGCTTCCCTGCAGTCTTTGCCCTCTCCCTGTCTGAAGCCTTAGTTCTCTTGCAGCCTCAACCCCTTTCCTGCCCCTGCAGCCCTTGCCCCCTCATCTCCCCTCCCCTCCCCTGTTGTTTAGTGTCAGGCCTGGATCCAGCTCTGGCTCCATTTGCTCCTGGACATCGAGCACATGCAAACTCCAGCCCCTGCCCAGCCACACAGCAGTGTTCTGGGACTGGACCTGCTGCAGCCATTGCTGTGTGATGAGACGGCCAGGGCTTACATGTGTTCTTTGCCTTGGAGGAAATGGAGCCAGAGCTGGAACCAGAACCAGAGCCACACCTGATAACTCTCCTTATCCTGGATTTGAGTACAAGTGGAGGGGGCAGTGCTGCAGTTGGCTGCTTCAGCTCTGAGTCAAACCCTGACCCAGGCTTGGGACCAGTGTCAGAGCTGCAGCAGCCACCTGTCCCCTCCCTGCTCCTTGTACTCAGATCCAAGAAAAGGGGCTTTTCTCCCCATGTTGAACAGGGGGGAAAACCCCTTGGCTTGATTGAAGTAAATATGGCATTTATTGCTTTGACACTGACAACCTACCATTCATTTGAAGAACACTTAGTCCTCAAGCCAAGCAAAGAAAGTAACATTTAAGGTTGATATTATAGTAGAGGGTTGTCCAGCTTTTAAGTAGCTGGTGGGTACATATGCATGGGCTGCACTAGCAGGGACTGAAGGCCATGAGGACCTTATTAGCATTAAGTCATTTGCCCCCAGGCATGCACTGTGCAGGTGCTACCCCTGCACCATGAACCAAAGATGGCACTCCCAGCTACACCATGCACATAAGTGCCCCCCAGGCTCCCACTACACCATGGACACAGGCACCCCAGCCCCACCACCCTAATCTCACTGTATCGTGGGCTCCCCTGGCACTTCAGGCTCTGCTGCACTGTCCCTTGTGGCAAGCGCAGGAAGCAGAAGCTGGAGGAGAAAGGGGGAGTGCAGAGACCCCAGCTCTCCTGCAGCTGGAGCTATGGGGGCCATGGTGGCTGTTTAGAAGTCCGAAGGCTGCAAATTAACCCCTTGTGAGCCACATGTGGCCCACAGACCACCAGTTGCACAACCTTGTTGTAGTAGGACTCAGACTACTCCCTTAACATGATCAGATGTTCTCTGATTTGGAAAGTCTATTAATCAATATCTTGATTCTTACTGGCTTCTGTCACCAACTTGAATATTTTTTTAAAGTAAAACTCACCCCTCAAAAGAGGGTATTTGCAATACTGTCTGCATTGCTGAAACCCAGTAGTTAACTGGCTGGAGCTGGGAGGGTATAAATAGAGATAAGGCATAGCTTTACAGAGGAGGAGGTGTCAGCAGGATCTAAGGAAATGTGCTTTTTGGCAGTCCAGTACTTACCCGTCTGAAAGCCCAAGGTGGGAGGGAGGGCCTTCTTAACAGTGTGTGCTCCAAAATAAGAGTCACAGGGCAAAATAATACAGAGAAATTGAAATAATGTGTGAGTTCTCTTATTTAATATGTGTAAAGATTTCTATCATGGCTGATGTTAATAATTTACATGTAGTACAGTAAGCATGAGATAAGGGTAGTATGTGGGTTTGAAACCCATTTGGTTCTCCACTGGGTAAGAGATATCTAGTAATGAAGGCTAGGTGGCCCTTATCTCAGAGATGATTTTGCTTCAGTGTCTGTCTTCTCCAGAGCCACCTGCTATGCAGACATGGATTTTTGAAGTCAGGGGTTTCCTTTCCAGAACCAACACTGGAAAGGAAACGGGGTATGAATTTACTGTTCATGAGAGAGATATTAATATCTCTGACTTGAGCGAGTCATAGTCCAGGAAGGCATTGTGCAAGCCCCACTATGCAGTGCTTCCATCGCAATTTATGAGCTGGAACACAGCAGTTTTTACAGCCCTGAGCATACTGCCAGATGTACCAAAGAGTGCAATGGCTTTGTAAATAGAGAGACAACAGGTGAAAGCACCAAACATACTTTCACTGTTTAACTAGACTTTCATGTGAACAAAGCAATGATTCACTGAGCTGTCTTGACCTCTGGATCAGCTATTCCAATGGTTGAATTCTGTCTCAGCTGTAGGCACTGAGCACAGCTGAATTTTAATTGAGTTACATGTCAGCAGTAAGCTCAGGAATAGATTCACTGTGTCTGGTAAACATGGGTCCAAATTACCCTCCCAAACTTCTGGGGCCCCCTTTATCCTGAACCTGATTCATGCCCTGATGACTGGAGAAAGTATTGCCAACTTCCCATCATGTTGTTGACAGAACTAGGCATTACTAATTTCCTCCAAGGGCTCTAGAGAATCCCTGCCAGTGGTGGTTGCCCAGAAGCAGTATATGACCCGTGTCCACTTTTGGCCAGCACCACTACTCTTGGTATTGCCAAACTACCAAGTGAAAAGACTATATGGTGATTCTCCATAGCCATAACTTCCACTTGTTGACTGCCCCACTGCCAGAGATCCTGCTTTTTGACTTACACTGCCACAATCCAGCTTAAACCAGGTAAATCTACCTTATTATATGACAAAAGCTGTTGCTGTTGTTTTCCCATACCTCTTATCTTACAGTTTATAATTAATCACCACCCTGGAAATCAAACATGAAGGGATTTGTATGTTCCCTTTAAAATATATATTTTGGTTCCCTTTCAGCTGAACTGCTTTGGCCTTTGTCACACCTGTTCAGTATATTATTCTGCATAGCACGTACTGCACTTCACAGGTCCCACTGATTCATGCTGAAAGGACAGGGAGCAGAGGCATTGTGGCAAGAATGCAAGAGGCAAAAATGTGGTACAGTTACAGATTGCTGGGAAATCTGTTCATCAGCAAGTAATCAAATTTGTATGCTGATGATAGTTACAGTACATTAAAGCTGAGAACCAAGTTCTGTTCTTAACAACACTGTGCAGTTCTTAGCATGGATTATATGAGAGCAAAATCCATACCAGGCACTATACCTATGCACAGGGAACATTGTAAATTGAGCCACATGTATCTGATAGTACTTCTATATATTAAATGTTTGATTCTTGTTAGTTTATCTTTTGAAGTGCAATTGTTTAGATTTAGTTTATGCTCTTGTTTTTTTCCTTTAATATAAAATTCTGCCCATTGCTGTTTGAGTGGGTTGGGGAAAATGAGGCTATAGGAACAACAAGTTAACTGGAGTGGATATAAATCCACTACTTCCAGTGAAGGTAGGGACTGAAGTCAATGCATAATAGAAATCATATCACAGAAATCATAGAAATTAAGGGCTAGAAGGGACATCAAAAGATCATCAAGTCCAGCCACCCCTGGTCTGGGCAGGAATACTGCTGAGATCAAATGATCCTAGCAAGGTGTCTCTCCAGTCTCCTCTGGAAGATTTACAAGTTTGGGGATTGTACCACCTCCTTGAGGAGTCTATTCCAGATTCGGGTCATTCTTACATCCAATCTGAAACCATCCTCTAACAGTTTATGGCCATTATTCACTATCCTCCCCTGGGGTGGCCTAGCAAACAGTTTTTCTCCCAGCTCCCAATAATCACCCTTCATACTTATAGATGGCCACCAAGTCCCCCCCACCCCACTCAGCCTTCTCTTCCCCAGGCTGAACAGAGCCAGATCCCTTAGTCTTTCCTCATAAGGTTTGTCCTCCAGGCCCTTACTCATTCTTGTGGCCCTTCTCTGGACTCTTTCAAGATTCGTTACCTCTTTTTTGAAGTGTGGTGCCCAGAACTGGACGTGGTACTCCAGCTGGTGTCTCAGCAATGCTGAGTAGAGAGGAAGTATAACTTCCTTAGCCCTGCTCATGATGCATCGGCTAATGCATCCCAGCATGCCATTAACTCTTTTGACTACAGCATTGCATTGGTGGTTCATATTCATCCTGTAATCAACCATAACCCTGAGATCCATTTCAGCCATAGTGCTGGCCAGGACGTCTCCTCCTAACCTATATTCATGCTGCTGATTATTTCTCCCCAGAAAGGCACTCTGTGTTTATCCTTATTGAACTGCATCCGGTTCCACTCCATCCACTTTTCCAGCTTGTTCAGGTCCTCTTGGATCTGCATCCTATCCCCCTGTGACCACCTTCCCCCATAACTTAATATTGTCCGCAAACTTGGTTGTCATGCTTTCCGCATCTTCATCTAAATAATTGATAAAGATGTTGAACAGCACGGGGCCAAGAACCGACCCCTGCAGAACACCACTGGCCACCTCTCACCAAGTCAATACAGACACATCCACTAACACACTCTGGGTTTGACCCCTTAGCCAGTTACCAGCCCACAATCCCCCAGTTTTTTTTATAAGAGTGTCATGGAAGACCATATTGAAGGCCTTTTTAAAATCCAAGTATATGACGTCAACTGTACCTCCAACATCTAAGTGGTTCACTACTTCATCATAGAAGGAGATGAGGTTGGTCAGACATGATCTGCCTGCAGAAAAACCATGTTGGCTATCCTTAGCATCAAACCCTCAGCCTCAGTCTCAGCTCATGCGCAATGTGGCCATATGTGGCCATAAGCATGAAGTCATAGTTTTAAGTGCACAGTACTCCTTACAATAGTGGTAAATAAGCAAAATCTTTTAAAAAAGCAACATTCCAACCAATGGCATAGACTTTATAGTTGTCTGTTAATGATATATTACTCCTTTACACTACAAAGCACAAGATTGTCTTTTAGTATTACCACTATAATGTTTCACCATTTCATGGTATGTCAAATCATGCACTGGATGCTCCAAAATGGGTAATTCTTGGGGTACTTACATTCTGGGGGGATTACCTCAAGTAGTTTAGGTGTATATGCACAAGGAATTGTGGAGATCTGCACATCTTTTCTTGTGTCACCATTCTCATGCATATCGAATTTCTGTACTTTCCAGTTTATTCTATAGGAAGGGCCCCCAAACACTAGAATTCTATAATGTTACTATAGTAGTACTATAATTTAAACCATTATTCTAGTACTTTTATAAGATTATTTTACCAACAGGACTCCATTGGTATAATGGCATGTAAGTTTTCACATAAACAGAGAATTCTTGGTACTGAATGGTAATAGCTGATGAAGTGAGCTTCAACTTCTGAAAGCGTCTGATATATATATATTTTTGAACTTCCATATTTCTAAAGTACATTTGTCTATATTATTGTTATTGTTTTTGGTATTATTACTATACCCATTTACTTATATCTGTTTAAAATAGAACATTTATACAATTAGAAACCCCACATTTAAGAGAATAAAAATGAACACTGAAGTCTAGGAAAACACCATGAGCCATATAATTCAGCTGTTATTATTTATTTGGCATTGCCTGGTGTTCTTTACAGTGCAGGACACCAAGACCTTTAAAGCTCCTGTGACTTTCTGAAGTTGCCCAGGGAAAGTGACCCTTTGATCATTCAGAAAAATTCATTTGGTTTGGTTTTGAAGAAACTAAAGTCAAAATTATCTTAAAATCAGGCTGTATTTTCAATCTTAAATACTGTTGGAATCCTAAATATTGTACATTTTCACTTCTGACCAGATTATATTTGTAATCTTCGTATAATATATACACTACTAAAATTACATTGAAACTGCTGTTCAGGTTTGCTTAACATTTTTGGAAGAAAAGAAAATGGACTAACTATCACTGTATTCAAAGTTTTGCTGGCAGCTTGTCTGCTCTGATGATTTAACTGTTATTTACACTGAAGCCAATATACAGGAAGTTTGCAGCCTACTACTCCAAAGGGAGCAAGCCACGGAATTTTTGCATTCTGTACAATGTTATGGGTTGGCAGCCTCTCCTGTGTGCTACACAGATTGCCTCCATCTCTTGTGTTTATCCTATAAACAAGAAAGTGCTCCACACTGTTTTCCTTAACCCCCCCCAGCCGAAATCTAAAGCAGCTCAGTCCTGTTTAAGCCATCCGTAGACATGCTGCCTACCACACGGGTTTGTTTTTCATTTATTTGTTAATGAAAACTGGCAGCAGATGCTACACCTTTATTGAGCACATTAATCATAGAGGGAAAACAATATTTCTGCAGCTCTGGCAACTTCTGCACCTCACCTAACTGCAGCCTGCTGCTTTTCTGTTTGACCCTGTTCCACAACATATAATCCCCCAAACCACTGGGCTTCTGTTCAAAACAATAACACTCCAGTTAGAAACTAGATGCTTCTGAGGATTCAGTTGGTACCTGAAACCTTTCATTTTGATTCTGGTTCAATATCCAAGACATGACAGCATACACCAAAAGTCACCAGTACATGCTGCCTGACTGGGGACTTGTCAAAAGAGTTTGCAACCCTGACTTCTAGTGCAGTGTTTCCTAAACTTTTGATATCTGGGGCACACTTCTTTTCCAGATGAAAACTGCAATCACACGTTGTTCTTAAACCCAAAAGGGTGTGTGTGTGTGTGTATCCATATCTATATATACGTGTAGACAGACACACAGATAGACGGATGAAACCTTACATAATGATGATCGAACTTTCGGCCCCACGGGCTGGATGAGAGGTGCCAGGTGGGTCCGATTCTTCCACATGGGGCCATACCACCCAATCCAGCCATGTGGGATGGGCATGGCTGGGGCCCAGTCCAGCTGTCTGGGGTGTACACAGCTGGAGCTCAAGCCCTCTGTGTGGTGTTGGCCCAGCTGGGGCCTGCTCCAGCCTCACAGACCTTGGAAACTTGGTGGAGTGCTCACTGCCTGTGGGAGCCCCATGGCCAGACAACATGGCTCTATGGGACAGATTTGGTAGTGGTAAAGCATCATTTTTCACACCATGCTTCCGTCAATCTCATGGCACATTAGTGTGCTGTGGCATACCCTTTGGGAATTACTGTCCTAGCGTCTTTACCTTCAAAAAATGTTGCATCACTATTGTCGTTCTAATTCTGTCCTTCTAAGCTTTTCAGTCTGTGCAAAGAAGCTAATGGTTAATTGCTTATGGAGACAACATAACATGTAAATTATGTCTATGTGGTACAAGGTAGGCCAGTGCTGAGAAATTCTGCATTATCCCTGTGTGTATTAGCACCTGCAACAGTCCAAGAGCATCGGCCTGACATAACATACACAATCCCTGAGATGGCCATTCTCTGTTTGAATAAGGTATTTGCAAAGCTTGGTATAGAACAACAGGTTATTCACTGCAAATCAAACTTCATGAAGAAATTACTTTTTGCAAAAAAGTAAAGGCTTTAAGCTTTTTTACTGAGAATTTTTAGCAAACCTCAAACTCTTCCTGCAATGTAGAGCAACAAGACTAAGCACTTTGCTGTCATCATTGTGAATAGCACATTAATAGTAATTCATACGTATTAAATGACATTGGGAACTTTTCAGATCAATGTGTAACTTAGTCTTTTTATTTCTCATAGATTAAATTCAGCCAGGGCCTGTTTCAATAAGGAAAAAACACAACCGAAAAAATTCTCACACACTAGGAGAATAATGACATGTCTGCACTATGGCAGTGGTGTACTTTAGTTGGGTTTACTCCAAGTAGTTTGGTGTATATGCACAAGAAATTGTGGAAATCTGCACATCTATTCTTATGTCACCATTCCTATACATACTTAATTTCTGCACTTTCTAATTTATTCTATAGGAAGGGCCCCTAAACAGTAGAACACTGTAGTGGTATTATAGAAGTAATATCATTTAAAGAATTATTATAGTATTTCTATAAGACTATTTTACCAACAGGACTCTACTGGTATAGTGCTATGCAAGCTTTCACATTAAGAAAGGAGAATTCTTGGTACTGAACAGTAATAGCTGATGAAGCTTCAGCTTTTGCTATATATATCTACTTTGGTTAGTCTATAAAATACAAATCTATCCCACCTTCTACTTGACTTCAGACTAACTAACTTCAGGCTAACTACATCTCTCCACTAAAGAGTAATGCTAAGCAGTGTAGGCCACCAAAAGATACTTTAGTGATACCCAGACCTTTTAATCAGTGGATCCCAATTTCACAGATGAGAAAGCTTGAAACACAAAAGGTAAAGTGATTTGCCCAAGGTCATCCAGCAGGCCAGTGGCAAAGTTGGGAATAAACTGTAGTTTTGATGAATTTCAAGTGAGTACTATGTTTACAAAACCATGAAGATGTCCTTAAAGCCATTCTAACTGAAGGGCATACATTTTTAGGGAGAGAAATATTTAAATACTTTAAAGACAAAGACATCCCCCAGGGATTCACCCTTGCAAACATTCCTCTAAAATTTCAATAGCTTATTTTGTTCCTACAGTGCTATGGCCTGGTTCTGTTTTTTAAAAGGTTGCCTGGGTGTACTTTGAGGTCTAAAAGTCTCTATATCACATATGGTTACAGATGCTTTGATCCAAAGCACCCTGAATCTAATGGGAATCTTTCCATTGACTGCAACAGACTCTGGATCAGGCCCTAATGAAAGAGTCACCTTTTCCTGCACAGGCAGAAGCCACTAACATCAGTAGGATATCACACAGACCCTAGTGTCCACTCACATGGATAGGCTCAGGACTATAAAGCTTATCCTCAGTACACCTTAGGGGTGTGTGAAGTGGGCTGTATTTGATTCAGATTTGGCTTGAATCAGGGACAGTGATTTGATTAGTTTATTTGGATCACTGCCCTGATTTGATCTGGCTGAATCTGCAGATTCAGTGATGATTCAGAGAATCAGCTGAGGCCATAGACACAGCTTTAAATGTTTTTTTCTACATACTTCGAGGTACCAGGCATGGCTTATGAATGCTGCGATGGTAGGGCAGATGGAGAATCCCCCAGGAGTGCCAGAGGCCCCCAGGTGCTCAGCAGCAAACCTGGAAGTGGACCAGAAACACCCTCCCCCCACGCTCCTGTGGTCGTTCCATCTGCCCCACTGTCTCAGCATTCGTGAGCCATGTGGTACCTCGAGGTATGTAGAAAAATCATTTAAAGCTGTGTCTATGTTGGTGGAATCTTTCTGATTCGATTCAGAGAGATTAAAGTATCTTCTGATTCAATTTGGATTAGAAGAGTCAGCCACCAAATTGGGCCAAATCTCCGCCTAATTGAATTAGTGACCCAAGTTTCACACAGCCCTAGTATACATTACAAAAATGAACTAATATAGCCTTGAAGGGTCCCTGTGAGACCTCAAGAGTCCTTGGCTCTGAACCCTGTGCACAGATTATCCCACTACCTATGTTATGGCAAAATTGCTGAAATGTGGAATGAGATGTGTGGTGGTCAAGTTATGTAAACCCAACTAGGAGATTGAGGATCTAGTCACCATGGGGCATGTCTACACATTCATTAATGTACATTTGGTAATGCACATTAAATTTAGTACAGGGGCTTGCATACGCCTGAGTGGGGAGGCTGCTCCAATGTGCTAGAGCTTGGCAATTACCATGCTCCAAGCAACTTCCCACACACCTCATGTATCAGCATCCCCGCACTTCAAATGGTGGCAGGGGCGCTTTATCTGAAGCTCATTCAATGAGTTTTTGGTAAAGTACCCCCATTGCCATTTTGAAGCATGGGGACGCTGATACACAAGATGGTTCAGCGGCTTTTGGAGCTGCTCTAATTTAAGTGCCCTCCCTGCCCCCCATTCTTGGAGCGTGTGTATAAACATCCTCCATTGTGAGGAACTAGATAAAGGTGTATTAGCCTATTTTAATGCACATTAGTGAAAGCATATTTTAATGCACATTAGTGAAAGCACACCTTTTTTTTGTGGTGCTTTAATGACCATTAAAATAGTCTAATGAGCATTGAAGCACACATGCCCACAGTCAATTGTACAGCTTAAATAACAGGAGCTAGAATTGCCAGGGATTGCCACAAGTCTTATTGGCTCCTAAACAAGGCTACAAATGGAGAGCTTTCTCTTGCAGTGCTGCAATAAAGCCATTTCAGCAAAAGTTCTAACAAGAACCTTAGCGTGGCTCTCAGATCGCTAAGGACGCAGCCGTACAACGGCTAGCCTCTGGAGCTAAGGAAAAGATACCTATAAAGGATACATCAAAGGTTGTTTTTTTTAAATCTTTACCCAGTTCTTTAGCTCTTCTAAATCAGAATACTTTTATTGGCTGCTAGTACATGCCACAGGGGTTTAATTCAGTTTAGTTCTCGCTAAACTGAAATTTTGGGTTGTTAAAAACACTGCTTCAATTTAGGGACCATTAAACTGCATTTAACCCCTGTGGCATGTACACAAGGCTGGCTCTTCAGTAGTGGGAGGGGGGCAAGCTGCCGGCAGGCTGAGCTGTCTCTGAGCTGTGTGGGGGCTCCCTAGGTGGCACCTGCCTGCTGGCACCCTGCCTGGGCAGTCCTGGGGGGCAATGCAGCTGCGGAGAGAAGCAGCCCCCCTCCCACCGCAGGGAAGGACTGGTGCTCACACAGCTCAGGCAGGCAGGCTCTAGGAAGAAGGGAAAAAAAAAGATCAGGCTCACCGCTTTTTTTTTCCTTCTTCTTCAATAGAGCCTGCCTACACATGCTGCTGCTGGGTCCCACAGCCCCTTAGGTGCATGGGGCCCACCAAACCTCAAGCATGTCAGCTTCCAGCACCCTGTACACTGTTCCACTTGGTTAGGTAGCAAACTAAAACACCACAGAGGTGTTTTATCTTGCTACATACCAAAGTCATTTAAAGTGGAATATGCCGCTGAGCGCACAAAAAGCAACACCATAATGTGGTGCAAAAGGGCATTTAAAGCCGCTTGAAATGCCAATTTTGTGGCTTGTACAAAGGCCCATTGACTACACTAAAGCTATCTTATTTTAGCTGATGTTCTGGATCTTTACATCCAAGACCTTAAATTTAATTTCTGATCTGAAAGCTGCTCAGGATGAGAAACTACAGGAAATGTCAGAGGACATTTCTTGGCATTGTGGAAGCTTTAGTCCAAGAAGAGGTAGCTGTAACCTCTTAAATTTTTACAGATCAAGCATCCTGTGTGTGACATGATTTCTTCATCTCCTCCCGCAGAACAAATTAATTTCTCTTGTAAATCTATTGGCTTCATTGGAGACATACAAAAGATATGTTTAACTCTCCGAATGGTGTTTTTTTACATTGCATATAAGTATGGGCCTGGGCACTGAACCATAATTGTTTGTGCATATGCAAACACAGACAAGGATTCTAACTGCTGAGAATATTTGAGACGACAAGAAGCATTTTTCTATGTTCACAAAGAATGAATCACTATCAAAGCCACTTTAGAACTGGATACTTAAGTGTGTTTGCTTAATCATAGAAGTTTTTGTTTTCGAGCCAAGCTTCTGAATTCTATTCTAAAATCATCCCTACCTCTTTTTTTCTCCCTATATCTCCATTAGTTTCTGTAATAAAATAAATGCAAATTTTTAAGAAACTACATACAATAATCTGTTGGTATACCACTTGGGATTTTTTTAAAACCATCCCTCCATTTTTATTCAAGGATTCTTTCTGCTTGGATAAGACAGTGAGGTTGATAGACCACATCAGGTACACTCTTAAGCTGGTGTTGCCAGTCTATGCTACTTTCTATACTGATTTGTTCTCATTGCAATTATGGTGATCAGTCAGACTTAAATTTTTTATTCTGACAGTTTGGCTATTTTAAGAGAGATGGAGTAATATATGTCCTAATCTATAGAAAATGCTAATCTTTCTAACTGTATCTGCTTTGCAGGGAAATTCAGGTTCAAATCTGTCCAGTGGATATTAAGTACTCTTGCTTGAAACAAGTTTAGCAAGGAGTCTGTTCTGACTGGTGTTAACATGAATTCACATGCAGCATAGACATTATTCACTTGTACTTCAGGTTTCCTTTTCGTTTTCACTTGTCGTGCAAGTTCAGCCTAATGGTTTATGTTTATTTCTTACAGTATTTATTAAGTTAAAAGAGTGACAGCTGCACCTGCTAGAAAATGGCATTATTTCATTCTCCTCTCTCTCTCTCCATGAATGATTGTCAGATCCTTTATGCTTTTACATATAATATGTGGGACAACTACAAATGCTGGAGTAATGATTCTTTCCTTGTTACTTTTTTATGATCTTTAAAACAGAAAAAGGAGAGTGACTTTTCAGAAAACAATTCCTTCCCAGGCTTAAAACTAAGATTGCTTCATTTTTCACTGGAACAAATTGTTTTGTGGTGTTTTGTAGTCAGTAACAAAGAAATTCCTTTATAGTGATGACACAAATCTATATCCTTCTGGGTTATTTGTTACTAGTAAAGAGATTTACCTTTTGATGAAACTGAAAAATGTATGTATTTCACAGCCCTCCCTGGCATATAAAAATAAAGCTTGGGACCCAGAGGAATTTCTGGGTCTAAGTAGTAATTTACAACATTGTAATTGATACTGAATTAAGATTTTCAGTTCAAAAGTTCAGAGGATGACAATTAGCACAGTTCCGTCAATTAGCACAGGTGGCAATTAGCATCAGTTTTAAATTAATTTAAATATTAGTAGTTCTATTACTTGTTGCTTAATTGAGGGTATTTAAGTTACATTTAGGACTGTATTTTTAAAGACTTATTTTCCTCTTGAACATTGTGTAAAACTTTTCACATGAACTAAGCCATATAAAACAAAACACTTGTACTTGTGCAAGAAACTAAGCATAATTGGTTTTCAATGTAAAAGAAAAATGTTTCAAAATTACTAATGCAGCTATGAAGTTAAGCACATTGTATCCTCCATCAGTAGTCCACCCCAAGTAAAAAGCCTCTGGCTGTTACAAGCCAAGGGAGACTAGTTTTTAGATCAGCACCTGCTTACCAATAAATCAACATTTAAATGAAATATAGTGCCCCAAGTTCACTATCTAAAATAACCCAACGTGTTTTATGGTCTTATCCTCGAGGTTTTCAGTACTGGAAGTCCTTGCTTCTTCTCTGCAAGGGGTAGTAGGACTTGTGCAGATGTGTAGATGTCTAGTAAATGTGCAGATCTCCACAGTTTTATGTAGGACCTAAAAATCAGGTTATGTCATATCTACCAAGGGTTATCCAATCCAAAAAAAAAAAAAAGGAGTTGGAAAATAGTATAAATAAGAACTGAATCCATCTAATTTCTTAAGAATCTTAATTTCCTATTTGAGTAAGAACCTATTATTTTCACTACAGTAAACATATATTAAAGGCACAAAAATAAGCAGGTGTCCTTTTTACTTCATTGCTTTTCTGATTAAAGCTCGTGGCTTCATGATATTTCCCTGTCAAACGACAGCTGAAGCCAGTGCTTGGGCTGCAATCCTGTTAAGGGCTAAGGACCCTTAAAAGATGTTTCAGGAACTGAGTATTCTCAGAATCTTTCAGGGTTAATCCTACAATTACAAAAATATATTGGTTCATGAATCAATTCCTATACAGGACAAACCCAGCTACTTTAGAAACCTTACATTCTATCAGTACAAGAAAGATGCTTCTGATCCTAAATAAATATATAAAGCTACATCAAAAGCATTATGGTTGTATTATTCAGACTTACTGACACATGCTTTGCCTGTCCATTATCAAGTACATTTTATTATTGCTTTCTAAATACAATACTCACAATGGGTTGGGTCTAATATAGATGCAGAAAATGATAAGATCTCCATTCAGAGGAGTTTATAATTAAACAGGTTATTTAACAAAAAATTAAATCAAACCACGTCATTATAGAGGGAAGGAAATAGAAATAGGGAAGTTATTACAGAAGACATAGGTCCTGAGACTTGTAAACACCTGGTGCTTAGCCCCGTGGGAGTCAATAGGTATACCGATGTGTAAAGCTAAAAATGTGTAGATTTACAGGAGGTATTTGTTGAGTTCTTTTTATTGCAACAGAAGAGTTTTCACTCTTAGCTGGAATAATTTATTTGTTAAACAAGGTTCAGTGCACCTACATTCACTCATTTATAAAACATGTTTGCAATATTATTGTAAAGGAAATAAGGTATGGATGTGCAATGAGCTTTCTTTGGAAATCAAATAATCGACTGTTTTGAAAAAAAAATCTTTGTGTAAAATATCCTTCAGTCCTGTAAGACTTTTCTAATGGATTTTCTTTTTTTCTTAGAGAACCAACAGTCCACTAAAATATCTCATAAGTCTACTTTTTGCTTCTATATTCCTAAAATGCATATTTTAAAGGAAAATCTTTTAAAGGAAATTGTTGGTCTTCATGTAACAAATATTAGACCAGACTAAATACCCATCCTCAGTTTATCAAACCCTGAAACTGCAGATTAATAACAGATACTGGCAACGTCTAAACAGAGCAGCCCAGCCATCACTGATGTAATTACAATGGTAGCAGTTTCCATTTGAACACAAAAAGGATCCCATTGACTTGAAATGATGAAGCAGTACTTCATGTTGAAAAATGTCAGTAATGCTCGTGACAGTTCAACAAATAGTGTTTTTCAAAGTATTGCAAAAGTTTTCCTTGTATACTTTAAAGCACACTGATCGTAATAGGCATTTATAGTGCATCACTACAGATTTAATCCTAATATATAGTGTAGGATTAACTTTGTTTGTGAGCATATGTTAAAATAACTGAAGAATCCCAATGATACCCATGACACCATACGTGGATTTGATCCAAAAACCCAAAGAGGAGTTAACTGAAGTTTTACTGCACTGGGCTTTACTAGGCCTTGTAGGATTGAACTTTGCAATTCTACAGCAAAACAGAAAGCAAAAGACCCCAACCCAATTAATTAAGCAGTTATGATTGCCATGAGTTTGTTATTGTCCTTCCAGAGCACAGAGTTCAATGACATGCAAACCTCTAAAAATCTGAAAAAACAATATTAAGGTCTACACCAGTACAATTTTAACACATTAACGTGTTTGTATAGTGAAAAAAATCCATCTCTGGTGTAAATCACTGCATATATGTGGTCCTTTCCGAACAACCAAACGAACAGGCTATATGCAACCTAGAAAAGAGACTGCAGTATTTTGTTCAGTAGTATGAGTCTCTTATTCTGGCAAACTGAAGGACATTTCTACTAGCTGAGGCAATATAGCAGCAGTGAGACAACAATGTAAGAAACATATATCTATAAATAAAAAGAAGATCCTGAATGCAACAAGATAGATGACTAAAGTGAAGTTAAACAACTGTGTGAAACATGTTTGCAAAACATATGGGAAATATATTCAGAGCATATGTTATAGAAATGGGTGTATACATCATCCAGATGGGAAATACATTCAGAGCATATGTTATAGAAATGGGTGCACACATGCCTGGTGTCTTTTCCACTGGACCACAAGATATATATCAAAATGGTAGACTTGCATAGCTGGAGAAAACACCAGTGTTTTCTTTAGCCTATACAGATGAGTCCTAATTAAATAATAGCAGCAAAACCTTTTTGTAGGTATTTAGGGCTAGAAACAGAAATTAAACATAAACTGGTATCAGTGATTGGAAACCAGTTCAAAGCTGTACCAAAACATAAGTTCAGTGCAAATAAACTGCTTTCAAAACAGCCGAAACCAGTTTAAGATAAACCTAGATGGATGTAGTATCAGGCTTAACTGATTTAGGTTAAGTCAGTTTGTTGAACTTTTGTCCCAGATCTCCTCCAGATTCAAGTTAACTCATAGTCCCCCAGCATCTCAGAATGTTTTGCACCTCCCCTGCAACTCCTGCCACCCCCCGCGCAGCATGGGTGGAATAGCATTGGCCCAACCTGTTTGCTCCAGCCAAGCATGGAGGCATGCCCTAGCATCCCGCTCTCCCCGGCTTCTGGCTTGGGTCACTGCAGGCATATGGCTGTATTTCCGGAATCGAAAGTGAATGTCCGTTCACTTGCTTATCAATTCCATCTATGCAGCTTAAACGAACGTACAAAGATTGAATTGATTCATCCTCAGGCTGTTTGACTGTCTGTACTTAGCCTAAGATTCCAATTTGTTCCTCTTAAGCTTCTGCATATAACCCCAAGATAGCAGATAGCACTTTGGAATGATAGCCAAGTTGGTTATTCAAAGGAAATGTTTCATAAAATACATCAGGTATGGTGAGAAAATAGAGGTCAAATTCTGCTATCATATATGCAGATGAGAAATGGACACGATTTCTCTCTTTCTGTACGTTTACCTAAAGGAATACCCTAACATGCGTATCAGGGAATTTGTCTGTGTGTACACATGGATTAAGACACATGAGTCAAACTCTCTGCTCTAATAAAATAAGAAACACACTTGTAAAACACCCCAGTGATTTTTAGTAAACCAGACAAAGTTATGCAAATAAAAAGACAATAGTCTTACCATTTCAATAAAGCCATTTACATCATAAATAACCGTAATGTGGAAGTGTGAACTGTTCTCTGTCAGTTGCTCATTAACAAAGCTACCATTAATCATGGGAATCATGTGAACACCAGCCTTTAATTCTATATAGACTGTCTCTCTATCAACTATTGTTTAGGTGACTTCATTTCTATATCCTTGTGTCCCCTTTAAATTACTAGATTTTTCCAGCTGCAGCTCATGGCAAAGTTAACTAGAAGGATCAAGACTTGTTACCACATGCATCTTTAAGCAGTTTAAACTGCATATTTCAGGTTAAAATAACATTTTTTGGATATAATGATGAAAGGCAAGGAAAACTTGCACTTACTAGAGAAGAAATTGCAGAAGAGCTTCCTGACTTGCAAGCATTTGGGTTTGTTAACTTTGGGAAGCTATTTTAAAACAAATGTCTCCCCTGTCAGTATAAAGTGAAAACAAACTAAAAAGGCAAATAGGTATATTAGGTATCACTTTTGGAAAAAGGATGACAAACAAAGCTTTGATGAAATACATGAAGCCTCTATGCACCCATGTTTTCTGACAAGCCTTAGGTCAAAGTTCGATCTTAACACACAAAAAAATCTAGCACCACTACTGTGTCTTATGCCCTAGAATCACACAGTGCTATCCAAACCCCACAGTATTCTTTGGCATCAATAAATCAATCCAGATTAAGGGAGAAAAAACAAATTGAACAATCTATGCTAATTACGTTAATAAAACAAATTTGGGACTGTAGTTTGCAAACACCTACAATGTACAAACAAAAGGTGTTCAGCACATGAATTGTGCATGCCATATTTCCTCTGCTTATAAACTGTTTGGCCTGTGTTCGAAATACAAAAAGTGTATCCCCTATGAAGATCACTGCTTAAAATTTTAGGAAGGAAAATTGTAGCAGGTGAGATGACAAGATAGATCTATTCAGGCTAGTTCTATTTGTTTATGTTTTTCTTTTTAAATTTGACATACAAATACATTAAATATGGGCAAGTAAGGTGATGCAAAGGGACCAGGTCACTATCCCTCTATAGAGACTCCTAAGGGGCATACCCAAGTATGAAAGATAAATCAAGGAATAACTCCAAAGATTATTTCATTAAAGTTTTGCTTTCCACCTCACTCCCAAAACAAGTTTGGAGCCCAGAAAGAATGCACCTGAAAACATCTACTAAAGGCAATCTATTCATGCATTTGATCTACCTTCTTCAACAACCTTGGCAGGACATTTCTCCAGAAGCACTCTCTCAAAGGTTAGAAGGGTTCCCACAGTACATACAGACCTCTGAAGATATGTTAATATCAGTAGCATCACCTGAGTGGAGGGTGCAAATGGAGCATCAGCCCTTGGGACCAATTCAGTGGGTAGTGCCAGCATGGCAGCCCTCAGGAAGCCCAGGCCATTGTCACAACCCCTGTACAAGAAGTTTGTGCTAAGGTGGCACTAAACCATGCCAGTGCCACAAATGTGGCAGCCTCTGTGTGGGGAGGTAAGTGCTTGCTTCCTCCTGCTCCCTGTGCTGCCCAGGGTCATAATATGTCAAGTTAGGCCTCTGTGTAATATTACAAAAGTATTTAGTGTCTTATTCTGCTGCTAGAGACATCCACAGAAAATCGAGAATTTGTTTTTGGGCTGACACCAAAATTGAAGCAAAATGGAAAGACCTGGTTAGGAAGACCTGAAGCACAGATTTTAGCTTCTTCATGGAGACCCAAGAAAACAGGCAGACCAGCCAGTCATCCCATTCCCATCCACTATGGCATCTGAAATTTATCCAAGAAACATTCCTAGTTGCATAGAAAAAATCAGGTAAGAATAGAAGAGAATAGCCCTAGATTTGAGGTACAAAACCTACTGAAATTCAAAAGAAAAACTCCCATTGATTTTAAAGGTAGATATAAGATGTTACTGCAAATGCTATATGCACCTGTGTGAACAGCCTGTCTACAAACTGAATTGAATTATGAAACAACTATAAAAAGTAGAGACTCAGACTGAACTCTTCTCTGAGTTAAATAAATAGTAAAGCCAAACCATTTCTATTGATATGAGCCAATTTACTCTTGATTCTTGCTTGTGTAACTCACTGCAAAGTTTGACCCTTTAAAATACCATATTTACTCAAATTTAAGATCATAGAATCATAGAAAATTAGGGTTGAAGGGGACATCAGGAGGTCATCTAATCCAACCCCTTGCTCAAAGCAGGACCATCCCCAACTACATCATCCTAGCCAAGGCTTTGTATAGCCAGTTTTAAAAACCTCCAAGGATGGAGAGTCCACAACCTCTCTGGGTAACCTGTTCCAGTGTTTTAACACCCTCCTATTGAGAAAATTTTCCCTAATATACCGAACCTAAATTTCCCTTGCTGAAATGTAAAAGTATTGATTCTTGCCCTGTTAATTGCCACCGCTGAGAAGAGTCTAGCTCCATCATCTTTAGAACTTACCCTTCAGGTAGTTGAAGGCTGCTATTAAATCCCCCCCAGTCTTCTCTTCTCCAGACTGAATATGCCCAGTGCCCTCAGCCTCTCCTCATAAGTTCTGCCCCAGCCCCCTATTTCCATTGCCATCTGCTGACTCTCTCCAACTTGTTCACATCCTTTCCGCATTGGAGGACCCTACACTGGACAAGGTACTCCAGATTCAGCCTCACACTTGCTGAATAGAGGGAAATAATCACTTCCCTCAATCTGCTAGCAATGCTTCTGCTAATGCAGCCCTGTATGCCATTATCCTTCTTCACAACAGGGGCACTCTCTTGGCTCATATTCAGCTTCTTATCAACTGTAACCCCCAGGTCCTTTTCTACAGAGCTGCACCTTAGCCAGTTGGTCCCTAGCCTGTACTGGTGAATGGAATTGTTCTGTCCTACATGTGGGACATTGCACATGTCCTTAGTGAACTTCATGAGATTTCTGTAGTCCAATCCTCCAATTTGTCATGGTCTCTTTTAAACCTAGCCCTATGCTCCAGCATATCTACTACTTCCCCCAACTTGGTGTCATCTGCAAACTTGCTAAGGATGCACTCCGTCCCATCTTCCAGGTAGCTGATGAAGATACTGAACAAAATCAGCACCAGGACCAGCCCCTGGGGCACTGTACTTGATACCAGCTTCCAACCAGACATCAAGCCATTAACAACTACCTTCTGAGCCTGTTGATCCAGCCACTTTTCTATCCACCTTACAGCCCATCCATCCAACCCACACTTTGTGTTAGCTGGCTTTAGAGAATGTTGTGGGAGACTGTAACAAAAGCTTTCCCAAAGTCAGGGTATATCACATCCACTGGTCTCCCTGCATCCATGGAGCCAGTCATCTCATTATAGAAAGCAATCAAGTTGGTCAGGTATGACATGCCCTACATGAATCCGTGCTGACTGTTTCTAATCACCTTCTGCTCCTCCAAGTGCTTTTCCATGATTTTTCCAGGGACTGAGGTGAGGCTGACTGGTCTGTATTTCCTTAGATCCTCCTTCTTCCCTTTCTCAAAGATGGGAACTATTTTTGCCCCTTTCCAATTGTCCAGCACCTCTCCAATCATCTGGGATCTTTCAGTATTCAAAGATGATGACCAGCAGCTCTGCCATCACATTGGTCAACTCCTTCTGCACCTTTGGGTGCATCCTGTCTGGCCCCATGGACTTGTACACATCCAGCATTTCTAAATAGTCCATAACCTGTTATTTTGGCTGTTCACTTCCTCCCTAAACTGTTTCCAGGTGCAGTAGTCTAGGAGCTGACCTTTCCTGTGAAGACTGACGTCAAAAAGGCATTGAACACTTCAGCCTTTTCTGCATCCTCAGATGCAGGTTGCCTCCTAGGTTGCAGATGCATCCTAGGTTGCCTCCCCCATTCAGTAAGGAACCCACAGTTTCCCTGATCTTCCTCTTGCTAATGACATACTTGTAGAAGCCCTTCTTGTTAACCTTCACATCCCTTGCTAGCTGCAACTCCAATTGCACTTTGGCCTTCCTGACTTCATCCCTGCATGCCTGAGCAATGCTTTTATATTCTTCCCTAATTATTTGTCTAAGTTTCCAATTCTTATAAGCTTCCTTTTTGTGATTTATTTTACTGCTAAACCAAGCTGGTCTTTTGCCATACCTGCTAGTCTTCCTGCACACTGGGATGGTTTTCCTGCACTCTCAGTAAGGCTTCTTTGAAGTACTGCCAGTTCTCCTGGACTCCCCTCTCCCTCAGTCTGGCTTTCCAGGGGATCTTGCCCATGAGTTCCCTGAGTGAGTTGAAGTCTGCTTTTCTGAAGTCCAGGGTCCTTACTCTGCTGCTTTCCATCCTTCTTTTCCTCAGGATCCTGAATTCAATCATCTCATGGTCATTGCTGCCCAAGTTGCCATCCACTACTACATTTCCCACTAATTCTTCCCTGTTTGTGAGCAGCAGGCTGGAAGAGCCCTGTAGTCACTTTTGATCTGCTTGGTGTCTCCTCTGGCTGTATCATTGGTGTCCACATGGTTGAGCTGCATGAGGTAGTACAGAGGGCCACATAAGTCTCAGTAGTCCTTCTGTGACATCTTGGATCCACGCTCTGGGAAAGCAGCAGACCTCCCAAGACAACAGGTCAGGCCAGAAGATGGATGCCTCTGTTCTCCTCAGAAGGGAGTATCCAATCACCACCATTCATTGCTTTTTCTTGATGGTAGTGGTCTTGACCCTTCCAAACTTGGGGAGGCCTGTCCTGTCCTCTGTTGCTACGTCTCCATTTCTGTTCTCCAGGCAAAGTGCTGCAAGGGGAGATGAAGATTTTGCTTATTCCAGAGGTCACAAGCTTCCAGCTTCCTCCTTCTGAGGAGTCCATGTCTCCTCTCCCTTCTCTAGCATTGCCTTTGGCATTCCTTCCTCCACAGTCCTAATCATCTCCTCCAGCACTGACTCAATAAAGTCCTCATGATGGAGGATGCTGCGGAGCCTTGCCACCTCCTCCTGTAGCTTTCTTGCCTTCTCCCTGAGGGCATTCATCACAGGCACTCCCCCACCTGGCTGTCACTGGAAGGAATCTGCAAGCCGCAGTCTCCACAATGCCAGACCAGGACCTGGGTGGAAGCGGTCCTTTTTGGACAGACACCTCACAGGTATAAGAAGAGGCTATGGCAGTGGCTCTGGCATTGTGATGTCCTTCAGCCATTTCTCTGGGTTTCTTAAACTACCACCTCTCTCTTGCTGCTCTTCTTCCAAGCAGACCTTCCCTAGCAAACTCACGTATAAGCTGGTCTTTCTACTGCTCCTTGGTCCCAAAATGTTCCTTTATCTCTGCTTCCTCTCGCCAAGCTTAAAAGCTCCCCTTCAAAGAGGGGTTTTGCAAACTGACCTGCAAAAGTGATTGAGTTTTTCTCCCCAGTCAGCATGTGGGGAGGAACCCCTTGTCTTTGATTTGCATACAAAGAAGAAGTGGGGTGGGCAAGCAGCTGCTGCAGCTCTGGCTCTGGCCCTGAGCACAGGCCAGGGCCAGAGTGAGATCCATAGTAGTCTCTTAGTCCCCCATTCCCTGCCTCACTTGCCCACTGTAGTTTCTGCCTCCCTTTGCCCCCTTTCCCCCTTACTATCAGGAACAGCTCAGCTCTGACTCAGGTTGGCTTCCCTCCTGGGTACTGAGCGCAGGGAAACTCTGTCCTCTGCCCACCCAATCAGCAGTGATGGCCCCGCGAGAGCTGTTCTTCCACATGCTGTGCTCTGTGAGCTGGTGCGGAACAGATGCTAAGCAACAGTGCCTAACAATAACAGGAGGCGGGGATGTGGAAGAGACTGGGAGCAGTGGGTGGGGAAGTGGCAGAGATTGTAATGAGTGGGTGGGGGGATGAGGCAGAGATTGTGGGGAGTGTGGGAGAAGGAGCAAAGATTATGGGGTGCTGGGGACAGGAAGGCAGAAAAGGAAGAATGTCAGGAGAGGCAGAGGGCAAGGAGGGCTGCTTGATCCACTCCAGCTACTTAAGTCCAACCCTACCACGCTCAGCTACTGCTCTACCTACTGTAGCAGGGGGAAGACAGGGGCTAATTTAAGATAACTTTCCAATAATTAGATTCCATACTTGGAAAATTATAACAAGTTTATATATTTTCCATATGTAGAATCTAGTTATTGGGGGATTATCTTAAATTTAGAATTGCCTCAGATTTCAGTACATATTCGTCAACCATGAGCTGTTGTTCAAAGAAGGCGGCTTGCTAGGAAGAGATGGGTTCCACCAACAAAGAAAAGGAAGAGCATCTTCGTAGACAGGCACACTAACTTAGAGAAGTGGGCTTTAAACTAGGTTGGCCGGTGGGATACAGACCAAACCTCTGAGATAAGTGGGGAAGTGGGTGACCCTGAGGAAAAGCAAGTAGGAAGAGGCAACAGGGGAGGTTCCTCTCATACTTCCTGACAAATAATGACAATCAACTAGTTACATTAGGAGTCTGTACATGAATTCATGGAGCCTGGGAAATAGGAAAGAAGAATTGGAAGTCCTCACAGTTCCTTCAAACAGCTGGTGGAAGTTTCCCAATCACAAGCCCTCATTCTCACATGGGAACTCAGTCATCCTGGATTCTGGGATGCAATACAGCAGTGCACAGTAAGGGTGTGTGAAATGGGCAGTATTCCATTTGGATTCAGATTTGACCCAAATCAGGGACAGCAATTTGATTCATTGATTCAGATCACTGTCCCTGATTCAATTTGGCCAAATCTGAAGATTCAATGCTGATTCAGAGAGTCAGCGATTCAGCCATAGACACAGTTTTAAATGCTTTTTCTACAAACATGTACCAGGCGTGGCTCGTGAATGCTGCTATGGTGGGGCAGATGAAGTGTCCCACAGGAGTGCGGAGGTGGCCCCCATGTGCTAGGCAATGAACCTGGAAGTGGACGGAAAGTACTTGATCAGCCATGAGGGTACCCTGGGTGCACCCCCAGACTCAGGAGGTATCAGCCGGGGGGATGCAGGGGCTCCCCTGCGTGCTCTCTGGGGGACCCAGAAGTGGACCAGAGTGCTTCTGATCCACTTCCAGGTCTTCTGCCAAGCAGGCTGGGGACCGCCCCCCCCACACACACACTTCTGTGGGATGCTTCATCTGCCTCAGCATTCACGAGCTGCCTGGTACCTTGAAGTATGTAGAAAAAACATTTAAAGCTATGTCTGTGTCTGAATCATTTAATCTTTCTGAATTTCTCCAAATTGATTCAGAGGTTTCCAATTTTAAATCCAGTTCAACTTGGATTTGGAGATTTGGCCACTGAATTGGGCCGAATCTCTGCTGAATCAAATCAGTAACTGAAGCTTTGCACAGCCCTAGTGTGCAGGCAAACCAGGAAGTTTTTGCAGACTGTTAGGGACAACTTCCTGGTGTAAGTGCTGGAGAAGCCACCTAGGGGCCATGCTCTTCTTGACCAGCTGCTCACAAACAGGGAAGAATTGGTGGGCAATGTAGTAGTGGATGACAACTTGGGCAGCGGTGACCATGAGATGATTTGAGTTCAGGATCCTGAGGAAAGGAACGATGGATAGCAGCAGACTAAGGACCCTGGACTTTAGAAAAGCAGATTTTGACTTGCTCAGGGAACTCATGGGCAGGATGTCCTGGGAAGGCAGTCTGAAGGGCAGAGGAGTCTGGGAAAGCTTGGTGTACTTTAAAGAAGCCTTACTGAGAATGGAGGAACAAACCATCTCAATGTACAAGAAGACTAGGAAGTATGGCAGACCAGCTTGGCTTAGCAGAGAACTCTTCAGTGAGCTACACAACAAAAAGGAAGCTTATAAGAAGTTGAAAGTTGGACAAACAACTAGGGAGGAGTATAAGAGCATTACTTAGGCATGCAGAGATGAAGTCAGGAAGGCCAAAGTGCAATTGGAGTTGCAGCTAGCATCATAGGTTGTGGAAGGGGGGGCAATGGGGCTTATCCCCCCACAAATGCAGGGCAGCAGTAGGGCTGCAAGGCAGTCTGGCTGAGGGCTTCCAGCAGCTGCATAGGGTTGGGGAGGGGCAGGCTCTGCACAGCTGGTGGGGTGCAGGACTGAGCCATGAGTGGCTTATCCAGGCAGCACAGCTACTGCTGCTACATGTACCCCAGGAGGCATGGGGAGCACCTGCCCCCAGATCTGTGAGGGACAGGGCAGGCTGTTGCTGCAGGTTGGGGCTGGGGCTGGGGTTGCACTGCACTCTTCCCAGGGATGACTTGGAGCAGAGAGGGAGAGGGGTGGGTGCAGAGGTCCTGGGGGCTCTGTCTGGGCCCCAACTCTGAGCCCCGCTAGGCAGTGCAGGGCCGGGGCCAATGTGGGAAGGCAAAGGGGCCGGGGCAGAGCTTGGGGGCAGTATATTTTGGTGCAGGGGTGCCGGGACTGGGCAACAACCCTGGGTGCAGGCAAAGGGTGGCCACACGGGCACATGGTCCCCAATCCCAATTCTGGGCCCAGCTCAGCTGCACTCCCTTCTTATCCCTGCCCCCCAGCCCCAGCCCCAGTTTTTCCCCTGCATGGCCTTTCCCCTCTCCCTTCCCCTTCTCCTGCAGACTTTCCCATGTAGGGGGGTGGATGCATGCGTGCACATTTGTACATGTACTCAGCCCCACCCCAAAAGAAGTGTTTTCTCCCTCTGCCTATGGCTAGCAAGGGATGTGAAGGGTAACAAGAAGGGGTCCTACAAGTATGTTGGTAGCAAGAGGAGGATCAGGGAAAGTGTGGGACCCTTACTGAATCGGGGAGGAAACCTTGTGACCAAGGATACAGAAAGGCTGAAGCGCTCAATGCCTTTTTTACCTCTGTCTTCACAGGCAAGGTCAGCTCCTAGACTACTGCATGATGCAGCACAATTTGGGGAGGAGATGAGTAGCCAACAGTGATGAAAAAACAGGCTAGGAACTATTTAGAAAAGCTGGACGTATACAAGTCCATGGGGTCAGATGAGATGCACCTGAGAGTGCTGAGGAGTTGGCTGATGAGATTGCAGAGCCACTGGCCAGTATCTTTGAAAATTCATTGTGATCAGGAGAGATCCTGGATGATTGGAAAAGGGGAAACATAGGGCCCATATTTAAGAAAGAGAAAAAGGAATCAGACCAGTTAGCCTTACCTCAGTCCCTGGAAAAATCATGGCCTCAAGTTGCAACAAGGGAATTTTAGATTAGATTTTTGGAAGAATTTTGTCACTAGGAGGGTAGTAAAGCACTGGAATACATTACCCAGAGACTTAGGTGATATGTAGGGGAGGCATACGGAGGCATGTGCCCCCCTGAGATTGGCTGCCACTGAAGCTACCGCTAGCTTGTGCAGGCAGTTGTTGCCCCCCATCACTGATGATGCAGCAGCCAGCACCTACAGGCAGTCCCCACTCACTGCTCACTGCTGCTGACAATGCAGACAGTGGCTACGGGTGGTCCCCGCTCACTGCCCGCCACTCTCCTCCCCTCGCCACTGACACCATTGCGGCTGCCTGTGGGTGGTCCCTGCTTGGCCCACCCTCACCACCAACTTCACCACGGCTGCCTGGAGGCAGTTCCTGCTCACCGCTGCCATGCCCCCACCTCCAACACTGCCACTGCTGCCTGTGGATGGTTGCCATGACCCCTCAGCCTCAGGAGGCATGCGTCGTTCATGCCCAGAGAGGTGATGGAATCTTCATCCTTGAAGGTTTTTAAGACCTGGCTAGACAAAGCTTTGGCTGGGATGATCTTGTTGGGGGTGGTCCTGCTTTGAGCCGGGGGTTGAACTAGATGATCATCTGATATCCATTCCAACCCTAATTTTCTATGATCCTATGATTCACTAAAGGTTTTTTCATTTTTTAACTGATAGTTTGGTTTAATTCAAGTATATTTATACTAGTTTCTAACTTCCTTTGAAATCCCGTTTTATATCTATGAAAATAATGACTTTAACAACCAACCATGTTTAAGTGGTATTTTAAAATAGAATAATAACAGTTCATTCCTCATAGCTGTAATAGGTTCTATTGTATCTTACTATTATTTGACAGTACATCCAATTACAAATCTAAATTCCCCTCTGCATGTTACATTTATGGCATTATCAAGATGTTAACCATGGCATAACCATGGCCCTGGTTCCACTGCTCTCCCCTGATCCAGAGATCCTAGATCCTAGATTCATAGATCCTATCATAGAAGGAAATCAGATCGGTCAGGTGTGACTTGTTCTGGTTGAATCCAGTCTAACCAAACATCTTGTTCTCTTCTAGGTGCATCATGATAGAATCCTTGAGGACCTATTTCATTATCTTTCCGGGTATCAAAGTCAGGGTGGCTGGTCTACAATCTCCTGGATACTCCTTCTTCCCTTGCTTAAAGATGGGAACTATATTTATCCTTTTCCCTTCATGCGGGACCTCACCCAACTTTCATGAGTTCTCAAAGATGATTCATAGATTCATAAACAAGGCTGGAAGGGAGCTTGGGAGATCATCGAGTCCAGCCCCCTGCCCAAATGGCAGGAAGTCATCAGGGGTCATAGGATCCCAGCAAGATAGACATCCAAATGTCTCTTGAAGGCTTGAACCACCTCCGGTGGCAGGCTATTCTAAACCTTTGGGGCTCAGACAGTAAAGAAGTTCTTCCTTTATCCAGCCTAAAATGGTCACAGAGGAGTTTGTGGCCATTCGATCTCGTCATTCTTTGGGGCACTTTGGTGAACAGACATTCGCCCAGATCCTGATGAGCACCCCTGATAAACTTATAGGTGGCTACCAGATTACCCCTGAGCCTGTGCTTTTCCAGGCTAAAGAGTCCCATAGCTCTCAGCCTCTCATCATAAGGTCTGTTCTCCTGACCTATGATCATGCACATGGCTCTCCTCTGGACTCTTTCAAGTTTCTCCATGTCCTTTTTGAATTGTGGAGCCCAAAACTGGATGCAGCTGTGGCCTCACCAAGGCTGAGTACAATGGGAGAACGATGTCCTGGGATTTCCTTGGGAAGCATCTATGGATGCAAGCCAGGGTTTTGATTGCTTTACTAGCTGCAGCATCACATTGAAGGCTCAGGTTCATCTTGTGGTCAATCATGACCCCCAACTCCCTTTCATCCAAAGTGCTAGCCAGTGTAGCACTGCCAGGCCTATAAACATACTGCAGGTTTTTCTTCCCAAGGTGGAGAACCTTGTATTTTTCAATGTTAAATGCCATCAGGTTCTCATCTGCCCATTTCTTGAGCCTGTCAAGGTCAGCCTGCATTGACCTCCTGTGGATGCTTTACCCCAAAGTTTGGTGTCGTCGGCGAAGTTGGCTGGTCTGCTTCTGATGCCAATGTCCACGTCATTAATGAAGATGTTGAAAAATATAGGCCCAAGGACAGAGCCTTTAGGGACTCCACTGGTCACAGGGCACCACGTTGATTGACCTCCATCAACCATGATTCTCTGGGTCCAACCATGTAGCCAATTCCCCAGCCAGCGGATCATGGAGAAGTCAAGGCTAGTTTTGCTAAGAGGTGATCATGGGATACCAGATTGAAGGCTTTTTTAAAGTCAAGCTATATGATATCAATCTCTTCTCCCTTGTCCAGGTGATAAGTCACCTGGTCATAAAAGGAAATAAGATTGGTCAAGCAAGACCTACTCATGACAAACCGGTGCTGGCTATCCCTCAGGATTTTGCCATTGACCAGTCTGTTGAGAATGGTCTCTTTGATAATCTTTTCTAGGATCTTCCCTAGGATAGAGGTCAGGCTGATGGACCTATAGTTTGTTGGATCTACTTTCCTCCCCTTCTTGAAGATAGGCACTGCATTGGCCTTCTTCCAATCTCTGGGCACTTCACCAGAGCACCAGGAGTTCTCAAAGATCCATGCCAAGGGCTGGGCTAAGCTGGGGTGTAAGCTGTCAGGGCCAGCTGACTTGAAGGTATCCAGCCTCTCAAGGTGTTCCTTCAAAAGGTCAGCATTGATGGAGGGTAAGGAATCTCCCTCTACCAGATCTTTCTGTCCCGTAATGGGCAGGGGTGTCCCTTGGGAATGGTGAAAGACCGACGCAAAGTACTCATTTAGCAAGTTGGGTTTTTCATGGGCGTTGGTTGTCAGTTGTCCCATCTGGTTTAGCAGGGATCCAATGTTGTCCCCAGCTCCCCACATATCTAAAAAAGGACTTTTTATTGTCCTGGATACTTGTAGCCAGTTGGAATTTAGTCGCAGCCTTGACTTTCCTGGTTTGGTCTCTGCAGGTCCGGAGCAGTGCAGAATATTCCTCCTTGGAGGTGGATCCCATCCTTCATCCTTTGTAGGTCTTTCTTTTTAGACTCAGGAGGTCCACTGGTTCCCTGCAGAGCCATGGGGGCTGCTGTGCCCTTTTTTCTGCCTTTCTTCCGAGATAGGATAGACTTTGCTTGTGCATTGAGGATCGCACCCTTGAGGAGCAACCACTTTTCCTGAACTCCCCTCCCATTTGGGCTGAGGTCCTTTAGGGCCTCACTGACAAGCCTCCTAAGTTTGTTGAAGTCAGCTTTCCTAAAGTTAAGGACTTCTGTATTGCTAACTGACTTGCCAGCTTTACAGCAGATGGTGAAGGTGATCAGCTCATGGTCTTTGTCACCCAGCTTCCCTTCTATCATTAGGTTGCTGATAAGGTCATTCCCCATTGCCAGTAACAGGTTGAACAGAGCTTTATCTCGCATCGGCCCGTAGACTTCTTGCATCAGATAGAGGTCATCCACACATATGAGAAAATGTTGTGACTGTTCAGATTTGGCCAAGCACTCTTCCTACAAGATGTTTGGGTAGTTGGAGTCTCCCATGACAACCATGGACCAGGAGTGTGCGGCTTTGGCCAATTCCCTGGCAAACTCCTGGTCAAGCTCTTGATCCTGGGTGGGAGGTCTGTAATAGACTCACGATTGTGTCTCCTGTGCTGTGTTCCCCATGGATTTGCTCCCAGAGGGTATCCAGTCATCCACCCTGGGCACCAGTGTCAGCTTGCAGGGATGCGTAGCTTTCCTTGACATAAAGAACTAAACCCAAGCCCCTTTTGTCCACTCGATCTGTCCTGTACAAAGTATAGCCAACTATATCTGTGGCCCAGTCATGGGTGGAGTCCCGCCAGAGCTCCGTTATCCCTATGGCATCATATTTATTTGTATTAAGCAGGAGAATGAGTTCCTCCTGTTTATTCCCCAAGCTCCTGGCATTTGTGTACAGGCAGGCAAGTGTCCCTTTGGGGGCTCCTGCCTTGCCCACGGAGCATTCCAGGGCTGGGGCAGGGGTGGGATCCCTAGAGTGCCTTGACCTGCTGGTTTTGCAAGGGTTGCTTAGTGGGCCAGCGGTGGTGGTAGTCCCCCTACCCAACCCCCCAGCAGGCTTAGTTTAAAGCCTGGTGGAGCAGGTCAGCCAGTCTGGCTGAGAAGAGCCTCCTCCCCAGTGAAGAGAGGTGGAGGCCATCCCTTCCCAGCAGCCCACTGCCTCTCTCACCAAAGAGTGGACTGTGGTCATTGAAGTCAAAGCCTTCCCGATGACACCAGCACCGCAGTCTGGTAACCAGTGGTTCTGAAATTACCTCAGCTAATTCCTTCATTACCCAAGATGCATCCTATTCAGTCAGTCAGCTGATTCTCCACTCCAGCCCTAGGACAGTTCTGGATCATGCCAGACTTCAAACTCTCGGCTTTCAACTTATTTAAGATTGTTATCCTCAGCTGCCCTGCACTGCCACGACTGGGAACTGATTCCTGATTCCAAAATCAAGCCTCCTGCCATGCACATGTGGCAGGGATGTGTTGGGATTGGGACTCAGATCCCATAATGCCTTTAACTGAACATGTGCCAGGGGCCAAATGTCTTGGTTTTTAAAAGAACATGAGTTAATATAGGGGTTCTATAATACAGCTATATATAGACTTCCTTCAATACTAAGTTCTGGTATAACTGCATTTTATTCAATGTTATAACAACTGAGACTTCCATGGAATTATATCAGGGATGATTCATGTCCGTTTGTCTATAATGAATTTACCTCTGACACCCAGGCCTTCTCCAGAATTTT
The DNA here is from genome assembly GCF_052110815.1 of Crocodylus siamensis. NCBI lineage: Eukaryota > Metazoa > Chordata > Crocodylia > Crocodylidae > Crocodylus > Crocodylus siamensis. The sequence goes on along the minus strand of NC_143404.1, from coordinate 30,037,066 downwards.
TTTCACTATACATTAAGGTACAAATTTATCTAGTTTCTGCAATCCGCACAAACCAATCCATGCAACTATTAGTTAATTTATGTAAGAATTCATGCAGAAAAATCAGGAAGAAAAAGACTAGAGGCGGAAAAAATGACTCCTAATTTTCAGAAAGCAATGTAATGGCAACCTATTGTTCAGAGTCCCCAAGTGACCATATCTTGACCTATACCTCAAGGCGGCACTTGGTTTTTGCGGTTTATTCAACTGCAAGTTATTGGATATTTGTCTGTTTTTTTTAAGTTATTAAGATTTCTTTTAAAATAGTATAAAATGATGTATAGTAACTTTATCCTTATATTATTTTTCTCTGTAAGTACAAGAAAGGAGGAGGAAAAAAGGGAGGGAAGAGGTAATGGTTCATTATAGCATGACTGGTAAATCGTAACTATGAGAGCATAACAGTAGCACTTCCCTGACTTCTACATTAAATAGTCCCAAACTCCCAGTGTCATAGGACAAAATGGACATCTCATAAGCAGCTTAAAGGCAGCCCTCAGAATGAATATCTGGACATTAGAAAGAATATTTAAAAATACTAGTTAAAGTTTTAAGAAGGTCAGTGCAAAGAAACAAAGACAGGTTCTCCTTTGGCATTTCTGCTTTTGATAAAATTTCAGCTACTGCTTAATCTTCAAGCCAGCTCTAAGTAACATGATGCTTACTCTACAGGCAGGATGTCTGGCATCTAGCCTCTGGAGCTGATAGTAAATGTCTCTGTATGGATTGGTCAGTAAGAAACATATGTGGAACAGGAAGCTAGTTCCTCTCCTCTCTGGGACCCAGAATATCATGGTTTAAGCCTCATTGAATTAGAGATAAAAATACCCTAATCTAGATTTTTCCATGCCTCAGAGAACAGTACAGCTGCTAATTTTTTTTAATAAGTGTTTTGTAACTGGGGAACGTAAATGGGAATCAGAGCTACTTTTCTCCTTATTAAGCAGCAATTTACCCCAATGTGGTTTTTTCATATTGTTTTGCTTTAATATGAAAGAGGAATGCTAGTCAAGCTGATTAACTAAGTCACTGATGCTGTTCCAGTGAGATTCTGCATTTTTACAAAGTCTAGGCATTAGAACTTTTCTTTAAACAAGAAGAATCCCTAAATTTCTAATTTCCCACAAAATAAAGTAGCCATCTTGCCAGTACTTAAGAGCAATTTAATCTTTATAAAAAACTCATCTTGATATCTTGTAGTTTTGTGGGTTTTTTATTAAATAAATCTCCCATTAATACTGGACATAGCTGACAGCTGCAGGCAGTCAGGCCTGGGAAACTCATTGGGAATTCATTGACTGCAACATTCACTCTATCTAATGAGCCTGCATTGGCAATGTTAACGGCATGTTCTGTTGGAGGGCAAATAGATAAGAATGAGGGTATGAAAAATGACCACATCTTGGCCTTCTGTAGAAATGATAGAGCAGAAATCTTTAACCAAGGATGTGAAGGCCAATTTTATTGTAGTAGAATATTAAAACATCTGTTATTAAAAGGTCAAATGTGAGATTTTTTTGAAGGATATGCAGATCACTCCATGGTAGCTCCTTAAGGAAGAAAGCACGTTATAGGCATGATTCTGAATTTCTGCACATAACAGCATGCAAAGCTTCCATTAACCCTGTTTTAACATATCTATTTTCAAAGTATTATTGGATTGTGATTTTAAAAAAATGCTGAATGGCTATTAAATATGAGGCTTTCATATTTGCATTTCAAAGCACTTTAATTAAGGTGTTTGTAGTTGTTAGAGGACATAGTCTCTCTGACTTAATAATGAGACTGCCCTGGCAAGGTGCTGCTGGAAATATTATCATTTGTATTCAGTAATACCTAGGAGCTAGAGACATGGAACAAGACTATGCTGCACTAGGTGCTGTAATAAACAGAACAAAGATACAGACCCTGCCCCAAAGCACTTTAGATGAAATAGGCTTTGCAAGAAAAATCAGAATGGATGATTTTAGGGACTCTTTGAATTAGGGCTTGCCCTTGAACACAGATGACTGAATTTAATAGCTTGGGAATCCCCTTTGTTCCTAAATGCAAAACCTTGACCATTTGAAGGACAGCGCATCCCATCTGGTAAGAACAGGGGTCAACAAATAGTTTAATTACATTCTAACTCCCTAAAATCTCCCTGGTAATTTCAGTTTCTACTTCCCTTCCTGCTCTAATATATTACATAGGAATAAACAACTACAAAGTGTATTTCAGTGGTCGCTGAAGAGATTCCTGCTTGTAAAACACACTGTATGATAAGGGATGTTATATTATTCATAAGGTCATAGTTACTGAACTTGACAAAAGTCATGAAAAAATAGAACAACAACAGATCAAAAAGATCTGAAGTGGTAGCTCCAGCAGCTGTATGTAAATCCAAAGGCCGAGTATATCTGAGGACACTGAAGACATATTTGACATGCATGGTTAGAGTGAAATGGTAAAAATGTTACTAAAAGATCCCTAGCCACAATGAGTTCTCAACAATTCCTAGCGGTAATTTAACAATTTTGACCTCAACAGTATTTTATTGTTAATGCAAAATATTCAGGTCAATAGATGCAAAGAAGTCTTGTAATAGGCTGACACAAGTGCCCCAAATAAAGGGTGGCCTGGCACTGTGCTGCCCATTTAAAAGTTGTAGTAGGTAAGTTATCACTCAACCCAGCTGTTTTCCTGCTCCTTGTCTGATTCAGGAGGTGTTGCAAGCTGTCCCTATTATAGCGCCAAGATCCAGTGCAGTGGCATCCAGTGTCTTGCACCTGCCCATCTGCTGGGAATGAGTACCAGACTTACAGCATTTGGTTTTCACCTCTCCCTCACAGAAGGTCTCTTGGAGACCTAATATTGTCACAATGTAGGGGAAGACAGTCATAGAACCTCATTTGGCTAGGACCAAGCCCAACCTGACCATTAATGAATTTGACATATAATTGGGTTTGTAAACTGAAAACAGGGCTTATTCCATAGACATTTGTGATCACGAAATCAGCAGTTTGGGAAGCTGTAAAATAAAAATTCCTTATGGTTCATCAATTCCTCCTTTAGCATCTCTTGTCCTAAATACAACAGAGAACTATAACCTTGTCATTAGCCTTGTATTTTGGTCTGTTAGTAGGGTCCTACCCAAATTAAGGCAGCACACAGGTGATTTTGCAGGCCAGTCATGGTGCTGGCTGCCATTTTCATGGGCTTATTGTAGTAGGGCCCCCAGCATGCCTTTAACTGGCCCAGAAGCCTGGTGGTCCTGCCCCTAACTGCAGACTGGCAGATGGTCTGAAACCACAGCGTAATCCTCCTTGGGCTGCAGCATGCTGCAGCAGCATGCCTCTGGTTGATTAAAAGATGGAGCAGCAACCCTGTCACTTTCCTGACTGGCCCCAGACTGGCATCTGTACTGAGCCTACATCACAGACTCTGCTTCTCATTTGTTCCCTTTTACCTCCCATGCTGCAGAGCTTCCCACCCTTACCTCTACTTGCTGGTAAGTTTTTTTATTTTTTTGCAACAAGTATGCCAAAATCACAGAGCCCGCCATTTTTTGTAGAAAACATGAAACTGCAATTTCAGTAGGTCCCTATCTATTAGATATCGCATCAGTAAACATGCTCATTGTAGTTAATTGCAAGTATGCTCCTAGTGCCCTTCTCCAAGCCAAATATGATAGCTGCTTAATGAGCTGTCTTTTGGGCCAGTTGTTTATAGTAATGAATACGTAGTTTTGGGGAATGTGTGTGTGTGGGTGGGTGTGCATGTGTGTGTGCATGTGTATGTACTTTGATAATCACTGGATTTGATCCAATGATCAAATGATAATTAGTTATGTGACTGATGCCACCAAACCTTAATAGGTTATGACAACGTGGATTTTTATAAAGATAGTAGGTACCTAAATGCTTCTGTCTCTCTCAGTCTTTGGCCACCCATGTGGCCTATAAATTACATGGGAGTGACCCTTCTAGGTAGGGTGATCATATGTCCCAAATTGTCCAGGACATCCCCAGATTTTGGAGGCAGGTCCTGGCTGGGCAGTGACAATTAAAATGAGCATCCCAGGGGCACAGAAGCAGAGTGTCAGGAGCTGTGAAATAAAAAGCCAAAAGCCGTGGCCAACAACAAAATTGCCCTAAAATAAGTTAGCTTGATTAGTGAAATGACCATTAACACTAATTGTTACTTCAGGGGTGTTAACAATTGGTCATTAATGAAATAAGGAGGAAGGCTTTCCTTTTTTTGGAAAGCAAAGTCACCTCATGAGAGGTGCATTCACAGGGTTGGCTTTGCCATCAAGACAAGATTGTCAGGCATTTTTCAGAACTTCCTGAGGACATTAATGAATACCTTATGACTCTCTGCCTCAAGCTCAGTAGTAACCAGTTGCTATGGTCATCAGTGCATATACCCCACACTTGATGAAGAAGAAGTGAGCAAGGAACAGTTCTACTATGCTCTTGACAAAATCCTGACTGCAACTACCAAGGAAGACAAGTTCATCCTCATGGGTGACTTCCATGAAAAAGTTGGATGACACTCTGAACTCTAGAGTGGCACCATTGGGAAAGAAGCAGTGGGGAAATTCAACTCCAGTGGTATCCTCCTCCACAGAAAATGTTCAGAGCATGAGTTGTTCATCACAAATACCATCTTCAGAGGGAATGACAAATATAAGATTACTTGGAAACATCCACGCTCCAATCATTGGCACCTTCTTGACTATATTATTGTCAGAGCCCATGATCATACTAATGTCTGTATTGCCCAAGTCCTGGGAGATGCAGATGACTGCTGGATGGACCACCATTTAGTCAGATCGATCCTGGACATGAAGCTTGCACTACAACACCATAAACAATTGAAAGGAATGTAGAAGAGATTTAACATCAACGTACTCCAAGACCAAGCTAGATGCAAGGCTTTTTAGCAATGCCTTACTGAGAAGCTCTCTGAACTACCTGATGTCATCAAGGCCATCCAGGCACACTGGGAGGAGATTAAGAACATTATTCACAAAGAATGTGTTGAATCAATTGCATACTTCACTTATCATCACCAAGATTGCTTTGATGAGAACAATGAGGAAATCCTAGCACACATTCTTTAGAAGAGAGCCACATTTTGTAGTTGGCAAAATGACCCCTTCAACCAATAAAAATGAGAGGTTTACCACCAGCTCAAAGCTGTAATTCAGAAGAGGCTATTGGACATAAAGAATGACTAGTGACAAGCGAAAGCCATGGGGATCCAGAGTTTTGCTAACCAACATGATCTGAGAAGCTTCTTTCAAGCAATAAAAGCCATTTACAGGTAACATTCCAATGGTCCAACCCTTTTTTGATCCCAAGATGGCTCCACCCATTTCACGGACAATGTATCCATCAAGCAATGCTGGAAGAAGTACTTCAAGACTCTACTCAGCTATGAAGCTGAGGTCACAGACACCACCATCAAGTCCATCCCTCAGCACCCAGTAATAGAATCTCGTGCTGATCCCCCATGCTTCAAGGACATCTGTGCCATTACTCAGACCAAGAACCATAAGGTGCCAGGCCCAGATGACATCCCTGCAGAGGTCTTTAAACTTGGTAAATCAGCACAAATGCAAAAAATTCACCAACTTCTCATCAAAATATGGACTGATGAGGAAGTTCTGTCTGACTTAAAGAATACCAAGATTGTGATCATCTTCAAGAAAGAGGACAAATCAGTGTGTGGGAACTACTGAGGCATTGCCCTCCACTTCATTGCCGGAATGATTCTTACTTGCATCCTTCTGAATTACCCCCCTTCCCCCTTGCTGAAGAAGTCCTTTCAGAATCCCAGTGTGTCTTTAGACCATATCAGGGTACCACCAACATGATTTTTGTTACACAACAGATCCAGAAGAATTGTAGAGAGCAATATCAGGAGCTGTTTATGGCATTCATTGAACTAACCAAGCCCATCAACTCCATCACTTGTGAAGACTTATGGAAGATGCTGGCTGAGTTTGGTTGTCCACTGAAGTTCATCAGTGTCCTCAGGTTACTGCATGATGGGATGACCGCCACAATCCTTTGCAGTGGATCAGAGACAGACCCATTTACCATCTGTACTGATGTCAAGTAGGGCTCCATCATCACCCCAACCCTTTTTCCATCTATCTTCATGTGAGTTTGATTCTCATCTGTGACCACCTTCCTCCTGGAATTGTGGTTGAGTATTGAATAGATGGTCAGCTTTCAACCTAAGATGCCCTCACAACAAAACAAAACTTACCAAGACTGGCATCACTGACCTTCAGTATGCTGATGACTGTGTTATCCTCATGCACACTGAGACCTTTTCTCAGGTGCCTAGCAGTCCACCCTTGACCTTTTCTCAGGTGCCTAGCACAGCCTGGGACTCTCCCTTAACATTGGGAATACCAAGGTGCTTCATCAGCCTGCCCCAGCACAAACTGCCCCCTTTCCCCTACAAATTACTATTGGTGGAGAACCCTTGGAAAATGTTGAGCATTTCCTATACCTTGGCAGTCACCTCTCCCAGTCTGTCAGTCCTGGTATACTGAACACACGGGATTTGATGTGCCAGCATATCCTTCAGAAAGCTGCTTCACCATGTCTTTTCTGACCAAGATCTGCAGATGGAAACTAAGATCCTGGTATACAATGCAGTAGTAATCCCCATGCTCCTCTGTGCGTATGAGGCATGGGTGACATAAAGCAATCTTAAGCACCTGGAATGGTTCCATCTGTGTTGCTGTAGGAAGATTCTTCACATTGGATGGAAAGATCACTGCACAAATGCTAGCATCTTCTCTGCAGCTAACATAACCAGCATTGAGGCAAAGGTCATAAAACATCAACTCTACTGGGCTGGCCACTGTGTGCAGATGGCTGACACTCACCCCCCATAGCAAGTCCTCTTCTCTCAACTTAGTCATGGTAGGAAGGCAAACAACAGACGAAATTCTACAAGGGCACCCTGAAAGCATACCTTAAGACGGGTGGCATCAACTCTACAAATTGAGACGTGCTGGCTGGTAACAGGTCTCAGTGGCGTTGGACCGTACATCAAGCTATAGCCCACTTCAAAAAGAACCATTTTGCCCAGGAAACTGAGAAACAGCATAGGAGGAAGAAAAGCACACAACATATGGTCACCCTACTTCTAAATGTAAGAATACTGCAGGATAATAGTGAACCACACACCATTTCTATTCAAACAAAGTTCTGATGTACAATAACATCTTGTGCTCTTGTAAGCAAATGGTTATAGTCTTCTGTTCAGGCAGCAGAGTTAAAATCTTACATAATAAAAGTTGTTAGGAATGAATAGCATCTTATTCCTTTTCTTGTATAGGTGAGGTCCCAGGGGTAGGAAGGATATGCTATTGACTGATACAAGGTCAATGTGCATTCTCATATAATCCACTCTATCTGCTTAACTATAATTTGAGAACATGAAAGTGAGTGCAAAGATGTTTTACTTCTTATCCAACATTAAGTCTCCTTGATTTATGCTCCTGGAATGATGAATAAAATGTGTCTGTGACAGATTGCCTTTGCTGCAGGGTTTCTATAATAGATCAGCTTTATCCATTGCTGCCAACTAGACTCAGTCTGACCTGTGTTGGAGCACATTAAGGAACAATACTGCTGTTCTCACTGCTGTAATTACTGTAGGTTTGCATTCTTCCAGGAAAAATCTGCCAGATAGATTTAATATTTTATGTACAACTGCAGCAAGAATCTTTAGATATTATGAAATTAAATGGTAATACTTTCATCCAAAAGCATGCTGAAAACATAGGCAAACATATCAGATCCCATTTAAGAGAGCCCAAGTATATTTTTGTGACAGGTGGGGCCCTATGTGAGGGTATGGGTTTACAGGTTGAAGGAGAAAAAATTCCCACCCTTGATACTTCTTAAAATTGATTGACCATGCAGCTAAACCTCTTGGATACCCTGCATTATATGGTTCCTTTTCAACGAAGCAGGGATGCTTACAAAAGTTACATTTTTCATGTGATAAGGCCCCTGAAAGTGCTCTACAGCTGTGACATAACACATGCTCATGGATACAGAATGCTTTTTAAATGGCTGATCATGGGAAAAAATAATCCTCATTAATTCAGGTATCAGCTGAAGGATGTCTAGAGCATAGTGCCTTAGGGAACTTCTGTTCAGGTCCTCTGCAAGGGTTTAAGTGCAGGAGATTCCACCCACATCCCATGTGCCTTTGTAGGGCTGTCACAGAGAGGAGAGTCTCCTCTCTGTAGCAAGGAAGGGAAAAGGAGGGGAAGGGGGAGGGGTAATGGGATTGGGGTAAGGTGAGGTGGAGATGGAGATGGGGGAAGGTACCCCTGCTGGGGTCTTGGGGGAAGCCAGCCCATGCCTTCAAGGTGAGGGGGATCCATTCTTCCCCCTCCTTCCCCCCACACCCCAAGCTCTGGCTGTGGCAAATCCAGGCTGGCAGCTGCATGTTGCCACTGTCAAAAGCCTCAATGTCTCACAGGCCCAGCGCAGCTCCCCCTGGTACGTCAGCTGGGGTACCTGAGAGGAGCCTACAAGGCAGAAGGGACTGCCTTGGTGGCTCCCCCAACCCATGCCTTAGTCTCTTGACAGCAGCAGCATGCAGCTGCAACAGAGGACAGGGTGGAAAAGAACCTCTACCCCTTCCCCGCTGCCCCCTCCACAACTATCCCAGCTGGAGTATTGGGGGTGGAGCTGGGCCAGGCCCATGAGGCAAGGGGCTATCTGGCAGCCTCGTTGGAGGCTGCTGAAGCACCCCTACCTGCTAGCCAAGACCAGTGCAGGCAGTCTTGAGCCCTGCCTCCCTACCACACAGGCAGTGGGGTTTAGTAGTGCTTTGTGTAAAGCCATGAGTTAGAGTACATAAATGTCTATAGGCAATGCTTTCATGTACCAAGATAGCTACAGTTTTTAAGGAAGATTTACTCCTAAATTAAATTGTATTACGATAACATTGAAAAGTCATCACTTTCTGAAGGTGTTAAATACTATGCATTTCAAGTAGTGAGATCTGGTTTGCCGGTAAATCTTTCCCTGTGGCCCATGGCACAATCCTTTGGTCATAAGCAGTTGTATGCTGAATTGGCATATCAAGAGGAAGAAGTTTGTCATCATGTATTATTAGCCTCAGTAATATAGCCAAAGAACTAATTATGAATAAAATTTATGACTCCTGATCACTGTTCAGTCATAATGCTATGAAGAACTATATTAGCATAACATTAATTTATTGTCACAGGATAAAAAAAGGTAAAAAATAGCCAGAATTGAAGAACTATTGGAAAAGGTTACTAAATGATATATCACTATTCTTTTACATCCAAGTACTTCCTGTTTTTTAGTTTCCTGACTCAATACTCTCCCTCTCTATCAGACAGCTGGTCCTACATGTATAACTTCATGAGGGACATGGGGGAGAAGGTTTCAATTTAATGGAGTTTTTTCTTGCTAATAAGTGTTTCATGCTCAGCCCCTAGGAGGGCCACATACCTTTGCACTTTCACTATTTGTTTTTAATATTTTTATAATAAAGGTTTAAAAAGTGAAAATAGTCTCAGCCTGTGTTCAGCCTGTGTTCTCCTGGGTGCAGGCTGGTTCAATACTAATCGATCCTTATCAGTGCTGTTATGAAATGGCTTCACAGAATTGTCTGATATATTTCAGGGGGTACTAAAAGAGCATTTTGTTGGGAGCTTATTTATGTCTTATCATTTCCTATAAATACCTTAGGGGACAGCCTGTTGCTGGAATTTTTCAGAGTTAGATTCCCTAACAAAATAATATTTGAAAGCAAATGATATGTTATCTGTGCTTTCGCATTCTGAGCCTCCTTGTTTCTTTACTGCCTTTCTGGAGTTAATCTGAAGGTTTTTAATTGTCAAGAAAATGCAAAATAATGCATGTAGGAGGGAAGTACTTATACATTACTGGGATATTGACACCAACAACTTCCTGCCTTTCATGAATAACATTTTCCATTATGTGTCACATTTTCTGTAAGTACAATATTGTACATTACCTAATTTATCCTCATCACAGTCATCAGGAAACCTGGTGAATATGTATTTATTGCCCCACCTTCCAGAGAGGTAAACTGTTGTGAAAATCCTTGATTGTGTAGCTATACTTACACTGAGAAGTACTTACTCAGCCTTCACTGTAAATAGGCAATAGGCCCCTACTTTGATAACATTACTCCTGGAAGTGTTAACCTTTAAAAAGAGAAAACTTTAAAAATACCTTTAAAAATAGAAACTTTTTGTCAGGCTCCAAGAGAGTAAATATCCACTTGTCCCACTGAAATCATTGGGAGATTTGTTCTTTAATTAATTGGGAGCATGTGAGTTGGTGGGTCCACTCACTTCCCTTTCATCATGTTGGAAACACCAGGATCTCTACCTCGTCTTCTCTCCCTCTCGCCTACCACATCTTGATGTTGAACTATTCTTTGGGAGTATGGATGGTGTCTAGGGTGATGGTCATACTGATAAGGGTCAGTCTTCTAAAGGGGTCTACCATCCCAACACCTCGACTCCTTCCTCTCAGGTGATAAGTCATCCTTCTCTGCTGGCAATGAATGCGAGTCACCGGGTCCTTCTCCAGTGTTCTGGGTGGCACAGATTGCCTGGGCTCTTCTGGGCAAATTTTTTCCCTGAGGCTTGTCGCTGGCATGCCAGGAAGACTTGGCTCACCCAGGCCCCATTGGGTGAGTTTCCCCCGGTATGTCTCCTCCCTCATGTGTCTAGCAGGGGCTGTATCCCAGCCCCTAATAAAGAAAAGAATTAAGCATTTAATGACTTAGCCAACTCCACACAGTGGCAAGACTCAGCTTAGAATTCAGAAACAGAGGAACCAGCTCTGTGGTTCATATAACTAGAATTCATGCTGTCTCCATGCCTGCTCAGGTGTCCTGTCAACAAAGTGGGGAGCTTAAAACTATACTCTGGAACTCTAAATCAAAACACTACCTATTTTGCTTTTCAAAGAAATCGTAAGGCCATGTAGTGATTACCAACAATGGGCAAAATAAAGCATGCAATATTTCCAATTCTCTTAACACTTCAAAACAGGTGTACAAACTACTTTCAATCTCACAAAGTATTTTAGCAACATTGACATCAGGCAACAAGGTTACTACAAGTTACATATTTACAGCTGAGAAACTAGGGGTAAGCAAAAGGAGCACCCACTCTGGGGAACAAGTTGGTAGGGGTGCTGGAACCCTCCCACCCCAACTCCAGCAGAGTCTGTGCTCTGGGACCATTCCCATGCTGGAAATTCCAAAACAGTCCCTGGCTGCTGCTGCATGAATATGAACAGCCAGGGTGGGCAGAGCATGAGCACTGAAAGTAGCAGCTCAGCCAGGCTGTGGAGTTTCTGGTATGGGCAAGAGTGCTGCCCCACCCACTCAGAAACTACATGTGACCCACCACTCCTGGTTTCAGATTCTTTGCTTTCCGCCCCCACCTTGGAACCCCCTTCCTCCGTCCGCGTTCTCAGATCCTGTTCCTCTTTCCCCTTTGAGCTCATGCTCCCTGCAACCCTTTCCCAACCAACCCCCATTTGCAGACCTCTGTGCCCCACTGAGCTCTCCTTCAGGGTTTGTCCCAGGTGGCAATTCTGTTTGTTCCACCATATGTATATTAACCTTATTACTTATACATCTTTTGAATGTAACATGTTGAGGAATATGTAGCAATAAGTTTTACTCTTCAGGTCAGCTAACTCACACTTGGTGACATTTCCAAAATATTAATACTAGTAAAAATGCTAATAATATCACTTAGAGTGGTGAAGTATTCATTTCTACAATATGACAATCTATTTAAAATATGTCCAGTATATCTGGAATGCAAAAACATAAAAGCTTTGTTTTACCTCTACATTTTTTTTAACACACTGAAGATTTTCAAGAATGGATGCCAGCCATTATGTTTTTTAATTCACATTTCTCATGTATAACACTTAGGAGCTGATCTTAGATTTCATAGACTTTTAAGGTTGGAAGGAACCTTGGAAGATCATAGACTCCGACCCCCTGCCCCTGGGCAGGAAAGAGTGCTGGTGTCAGATGACCCCAGCCACATGTTTGTCCAGTCTCCTCCAGAGCACCACCTCCCTTGGAAGTCCATTCCAGATTCTGGTAACCCTTACTGTAAAGATGTTCTTTCTAATGCCCAGCTTAAATCTGCTCTCTGTCAGTTTGTGGCCATTGTTTCTAGTTGCTCCAAGAAGCGCCTTGATAAACAGAGTATCTTCTATTCCTTGCTGTGCCACCCCCACCCCCCACGAATTTGTATACGGTCACCAGATCCCCTCACAGCCTTCTCTTATGGAGGCTAAAGAGATCCAGGTCCCTCAATCTCTCCTCATAGGACCTTTCATGCAGGCTCTTAACCATATGAGTTGTCCTCCTCTGGACTCTCTCAAGGTTATCCACATCCCTCTTGAAGCGTGGCACCCAAAACTGGAAGCAATACTCCAGCTGCAGCCTTACCAATGCTGCATAGAGGGAAAGTATTACCTCCTTAGACTTGTTCGTGATACACCTGATAATGCAGGATAGAGTGTGGTTAGCTCTGTTGATCACTTGGTCACATTGTCAACTCATATTCATCTTTGAGTCAACTATAACTTGAGATCCCTTTCTGCTGCTGTACAGCTTAGAGGGTCACTCCCCAATCTGTATGTGTGTTGGTTATTCCTTCTCCCTAGGTGCAGTACTCGGCACTTATCTTTGTAGAACTGCATCCTATTTTGTTCTGCCCACCTTTCCGGCCTGTCCATATCTGTCTGGAACTGTTTCCTACCTTCCAAAGTGTCTACCTTGCTCCATAATGTGGTGTCATCTATGAACATGGAGAGTGTGCTTTCCATGCCCTCGTCCAAATCACTGATGAACATAGTGAACAGCACTGGCCTCAGGACCGAGCCGTGGGGTACACCACTGCCCACATCTTTCCAGGTTATACTGACCAGTCCACCACCACTCTCTGGTGCATCCCATTAGCCAATTCACTATCCATCTGGCCATATAATCACATAAGTTACAGTCGCTTAGTCTTTTTTAAATAAGAATTAGATGTGATACTGTATCAAAGGCTTTTTAAAAATCCAAGTATATGACATCCACCTGTACTCCTGCATCTAAGCAGTTTGTGACCTGGTCATAAAAAGAAACAAGGTTAGTCAGGCAGGATCTACCTGCTATGAATCCATGTTGGTTGCCCTTCAGCATTATTTTTCCTGCTAGACTCCTGCAGATGTGATCCTTAACAATTTTTTCAACAGTTTTCCCAAGGATAGAGGTGAGACTAACCAGTCTATAGTTACCCAAGTCTTCCCTCTTCCCCTTTTTGAAAATAGGGACCACATTGGCCCATTTCCAGTCCTCTGTCTTGAGCACAACAAATACTCAAAGAATCTTGCCCATGGTTCTGCTATGATGCTGGCTAATTCCCTCAGCACCCTTGGATGAAGGTCATCTGGGCCTGCTGCCTTGAACACATCAAGCCCCTTTAAGTGTCCCTTTACTAGGTTGGCACTAACCATTGGTGGGCCAGTGACCCTCATTATTGTCTACAGTCCAACTGTATGACTATGACTTCTACCACTGAAGTCACTAGAAGAATTGTGATTAATTTCGACAGGCAAACCATAAACTCTTAAAAACTGGCCTGATATTTAGAAGTGCTGAACACTCAGCAATTGCCACTGATATTGATATTTTGTTCCACCAAGGCTATACAATTTAGGTCCCTGCATGTATGTTAGGGCCTTGATACACCTTAAGCTGTTAGCCACGCAAATGTTGATTGGCTTAGTGCTACCTTGGAGTTTCACACCTTAAAGCTAAAAACCATCTCTGATCATATCCCACCTGCACAGCTGTGACTTGCCAGTAGAGGCCTGAGGCCTGGTGAGTCAGGGTGGTGAGCCAGGACAAGCTTCTATCCCTGCTCTATGGGCAGGAGTGTGTTGGAGGTGGGTGGGCATGTGATGGGAACTTGTAACCGTCAATGTCACCTGCCTTTCCTGGAGCCCAGTCTGGGCACAGGCATAGGCAACATGCTGGCGGCTCACCATGACAAGGTAGCACATTCCCCTCCTCCTCCTCTGCTCCTTCCCTCCCCTTGCCTTGGTCACTGCTGCCAGGGCTGCTAAATGTTCCCACCAGCCATGGCATGATGCTACACTGGAGAAAATAGCAGAATGGAGTAATACAATGCTCCTGGGCTGGGCAGCATGGAGCCATCAGTATCTCATTGGGTTGAGCAGCAGAGCCAGTGCCAGAGTCCCCTTCCCCCCATGTAGTGCCCTCCAGATCATCAGCACTGCATCCATGCCTCAGCTCCTGCCCCCCCGCACCACTCCCCACTGTCCCTGATCTGCCTTAAACTGTCTCCATCTTTAGCTGCAGGTAGAAACACCATGTAAAGGAGTGATCACTGTATCCTGGGATACTGGAGGACTTCAGTATGGGCAGCACAGCTATGGGGAGTAGCCACAGCTTAATGGAACAGGTGAATGGTTAGATGGGTCAGAGATAATCTTGCCTTGGAGTGGTGTTAGTCTGAGTCACACCATGAGTGTTTTAAGCCACTTAAAGGTGTTTACATGCAGCCAATCCAAGGGTTAAGAGCTCCAGAGACCACTTAAAATTATCACATAACAAGTTCCTTATTGGTCAGCTATGGAGAAATTTGTATTTTATGAATAAATGTGTGCAATGCTGTTTTTAAGTTGGTGGCTTTTTGAGAAAAGACAATACCAGTGTTTGCTTTCTACCACCTCCAGATAAATGTTAAAGGAAAAAAAGTGATGCCTGAAGCTTCTGGTAGCCTGAAGATTGAACAATGAACCTTGTTTGAATGGTACAGTAAACTATATAGCCTGCCAAAAATATACACTGATGGGATTTATTCTTGAAAATGAACTTAAAACACATTCCTTCAAAAAAGGAATGTTTGTAGTCATTTATGTTTGACCGTTAAACAGGTTATGTTAGTAACAGAGACATCATATGTAAACTGGCAACAATGCTTAAGTGTTTTGAAATGTTGTATTTCTCAATGAAACTCTTCTTTTCACATGATACTGAGTTATTGCCAAATGTGAATGGCAATCTACTTTCTATAGAGCTAGACTGTGACTTAGGGCTTTGTTACACATTATACTGTGAGGCTCTGAACATTTTAATTAGTATTAGTGCTAGCTTATATTTGGAGCAGTCACACCTTCAGGTCAGCAGGGGCATGGAGGACTGAAAGGTAAGAATCCTCCCATCACATTCTAGACATTTCCCTGCTCCCCAGGATTCCCTCGTTCTTCCTCCACCCCTGGAACTACTCCCCTACCCCTGAGGAGTCCTTCAGTCCCCAGGTTACTTTTGTCTGCCCTGCATGGTCTGTCCCAGGAGAGCCAGGAGGGAAGGGTTAACCCAGCACCACCATCACTACCAGGCAACTGCTCTTCCCCAGGCTGAGCCCAGCCCAGAGATCAGTAGTGGTAGTGGTGGTCATGGCTGGGCAATCAGGTTAACCCTTCTCTTCCTGCTCCCCCAGGACAGTGTGGGCAGCCCCAGGTAAGTGTAGGGGAGGGGTCATGAACTGGGATCTGGGGTGCTTACCCTTTATGTGTAGCCTAAAGTGGCTAAACCTTAGTGTAACAAGAACTGGGTGACATGGATCCGAGATAATACTACCCTGACCTGGCTTAACTTTGAGCTGCCTAATGAGTGCTTAAGACTAGTCCACACATTAACACCTTGCACAATCCAGGTGTTAAGAGCTCCAGGAGCTGCCCATAATTACTGTGTAACAAGGCCCTTAGGCTGTGCAGGATTGTTGTCACATACTTTATGTTGCAGTTTGCTCTCTGCATCATGTACACTTTTCTTCAGATTAAAGTCAAGTGTTGATTTTTCTCAGCATTAATCCATTATGTTGTAAACCAGAAAGAGAATAAATGGTGGAGATCAGCAAGATTGGAAGTGAAGGTTATCAGGGTTAGAGTAATTTTCTCTCAACATCCTGTTTGAGATCTAATCAGTTTAGTAACTTGAGTGAAATAAAGCCTAGACATTTTGTTTTTTAAGTGAAATACCACCATTTCATTCTTCACAAAAAGCTTCAAGCAGACAGGAGAGAATAGCTGCCAAAAGATTTTAACTCTGAAAGACCCCCTAGAGAGAGAAAAACCATCAAGCTCTTGACATTTATTATCAAAACTCCTGTCAATACGGGAACCAACTGTAATAATATTGCACACATTTCCAATAAAGCAGGGAAGAAAATAAATTAATGGAAGAAGAGAGCTGTAAAGTGCTTTTGAGTTAAATACAACTAATTTATTTCCATATCAGCAATCATGTTTAGTAGGCAATTACATTTTAAAGTGACACTTTTGCTTTATACCTTTACTTAAACTGCATATTAATGAGTTTGTGAATGAATTAGTACGCAAATCCTGGTCTTTTAGTAATGAGATGTTAACCCAACATTAAGTCTACTGTGCCATTTAACCCGATTCATAATTCCTTCCTTACTAAAATGCTTATGGTACAGATTATATTTGTTTGATCAATATTTCTTAATTGTTCCACTTGCCTTCAAATCAGAATTGCACATAGCTTGAAGAATGTATTAAGTTTCAAAATAGCTTTCATAAAGGCCTCTGCATCTTCCTGTAAAATGAAAAATAAATAAAATCAGTCAAAGAAGATTCCCAGAAACCTCCATCAGCAACCATGTGGAAGGAGGCCTACTCTTTTTCCTTCAATGCCCATGTTCTCATTGGAGCAAATGGGAATTGTGGGTGTTCAGGGAACAGATGAATCTGTGCTTACACTGAAGACTGAAAAATGGATAAACTGTTTAGGTGCCTAACTGGAAATTATGATAGATGTATCAAGCTCTGACAATCATACTTACAAGGCCTTATGCAGTGCAGCCCAAACCTTGACTGGCACATCTAGATATTAGTCCAAATAATAAATAGCAAAAGGGAGTTCAATAGAAACAGCTCCAACGAAGTAGAATTTTTTATTATGAGCTCATCTGGGTATTGTGTTAGCTAGCTGGTACAGTATTTGTCTTTACCACAAATGCTGTCATTCTAAAATCTATTCCTAAGGATGTGGTTGCTATCAGACCTAGTACAAGTCTTGAAAAATAAGTTGTTTCTTTTTCATATACAAAGCAGGAAGTTATGTACCCACATGACAGAAGACAGGCTAAAAATTATAGGTTCATTTTTTCTTTCAGTCCTTATGCAGAAGTTTCTATTAACATCAGTGGGGACTTCTGCATGAAGTTCTAAGGTACTATGCATACTAATATGTAGGTACAGTTCATGCATTTTTGGAGCAGAGAGGTACCATTTTGAGCTTCAGACTAACTACCATGCCTGGTTAAGTGGTGATGAAAAAAGTGTTGAACTGCTAGCAGTAAAACTCAGGAGACCCCTGTCCTTCAGCAGGAAGTTTAGAATCATTGGCTATGTCCACAAGTGGTATGGACATTTGGTTCCTTGGGGATGAGTAGCAGTGGCACAACTTATGCCACCATTACTTGTCCCTGGGGAACGCCTGTGCCATGAGCGTTTTGGTGTGCAGCAAGTTACCCCGGCTGGGGTTGGGGAGGCTTGGGCCGGCACTGGGCTGGCCCCAGCAGCCTTACCTGGGGTCCTGGGGGGGCCTCCTGGAGCTGCAGCAATGGCAGTTCTGCCATGGTTGGCAACTGCAGCATGGCTCCAGGCAACCTGGCTCTGCTTTTGGGCAGCATGCACTGCCTGTGCGTGTGCTGTACTGCTTTTTTTTTTTTTCCTGCAGATTTTGTTTGACCCCTGAAGATCCAGGGATCAAAAAAACCCATGGGAAAAAAGCAAAGCAGTTCATGCACAGGCAGCACTCCCTCGCAGCACAGAGGACATCTGAATGTTTTCTGTAGACGTGTTTGTGGTGCCACGTACCACACGGCCGCGCTCCTCTGGACAGCCATTATGAGCAGAGTTATCCCGTCAAAATATAATGCAGCCTTCAGCTTTGCCTCAAACTCAGTTGTCAGGAGACAAAGAAAAATAATTATGAAAACTTCCCATCTTAAAGAAGCATCAGCCTCAGATACCCCTTATACAGCCCCACTGCTGTCAGCAGGTTTAAGTGATGGCAGAGGCAATTTGTTTTAGCCAGTGATTTATTTGTTTCAGAAGAGATGAGGCAGTTACCATCCTCCCTTAAATTATGTTTCCTGTCTAAATATTTCTTAATTTCCCAGTAAGTCAGATTCCCACCAGAGTTTTTGTATTCCCTTCATGGTTTGTGTTCTTCACTTTCATATGCACTGGACAATATCAGTCAGCTCCATTTGTGATTTCAGGCCCTTTGGTGGCTTCCCTTCCTCCCTCCCTGCCTTTTCTAGAAATATTATTTTTAAATTGTTCATTTCAGCGAGAACTGATGACCCCAATTCATCCCTTCCACAAACTTTCTCCATTTCCATCAATTTCCAGAAGATGTCAATTTTTCCCCCTTCTATAAACAGCTATAAAAATACTAAACTCTCTGAATTCTAGAGGGAGCAGCTTAGTATGCCAGGGTTAATGGCTCTTTATGGATTGCTGGTTTCCTTCCTGCTGCACCAAATGGAGGAGGAAAGCTGTGGAGCTTCATCTTGCTCTGTAGCTGTTCTAACTGTTCAGGGGAGCAAAGGAAAGGAGAGGTGTTGCTGCATGAGCCAGGCACACTCTTATGTGTGCAGCAAATGCTGTGGGTATGTCCAGATGACTGTGCGCATGTGGTATGTGGTGTTGCAGACCTGTCTGTGGCTCCGCACACTACACATGCCACACATGCAGGAGTTCCCCGCGTTGCTAATTTGCAGCATGGGTGGTGGGGTTGGCACTAGGAGACACTGTTTGTTTGTTTTTAAAGCAGGCACATGGAAGTAGTGTGTGCTGTCAAAACTAGAGCTTAGCCAGGTAAGGGTGCTGGGGCCAGCCACATGAGGCAACATGTCACATGCCAGAATGTGCATGCATAGGCATTCCCCGGGGACACGTAACAGTGGAACATATTCTGCCACTGCTGTTTGTCCCCAGGGAAACACAGGAGACAGGTTGCAGGAGACAATTCAGGAGAGTCAGATATGAAAGGGAGGCACAGAAGTGTATGCATGAGAAAGCAACCAGATGGCCATATAGGGTGAGATACAGCAGTAGATAAAGGTATAAGAAGAACATAGATCGAGGCTGACTAATTAATCTGCTGCTGACATATGCAAGTACAGACACAGTGTATACAACATCCTTACCTCTTCCTCGCACAGTAAACATGGAATCAAAACCTGATGCTCTTCAATCACATTGTGGGTACATTACAGAGACTGCAGTTCATGTATATGTGTCCTGGATATTTTTAAACCAGCTAGCTCAGGCATCCTTAGTAGTGTACCTGTGACAGCACTAAAGAGTTCAGCATGCACCAACTGCCCAATATTTACTGTTTCTTTGCAGCCCATGCTGAGTTCTGTACTGTTGCAGTTGTGCTTCTAACAGAGCCTAGGATGAGTTATAAAAGTAGTTTTGCCACTCTTGTAAACTGCACTGCACTGACTGCTGTAGACAGATCTAGTATCCCTTAAGGAAAGCACAACCTGTGTCAAGAGAATCAGACAGCTAGAAGAAACCTCAAGCTTCCCTCAGCACCTTGTTCTTACTGCATTTACAGATAAGAAGTCCCCCCCACCCTCAAATTTTAATCTACTGGCATACCTGCTTTTCTACAGTGTAAACCTATTGCTTCATGTACTGCTTTTTGTAGGAAGGGAGAACTCATCTCCCTCTTCCTTTTAGAAGTCTGTCACAAGCTGTACACAATTTTAAATCCAAAGAGGAGGAAAACAAAAGTTAATTTTCTAGAAGTTAAGAACATAAGAACATAAGAACACAAAAATTGCCATTTACTGCATTAGAACATAGTTCCATCTTGCCCAGTATCACATAGTGGCAGAGAGTGGATGCTGAAAGAGAGAGTGAATTTTAGTTCAAGCTTTAGTTAAAGTGCCCCCATTGCCATTTTTCAATGAAGAGATAATGATACACATGATGCTCCAGTCACTTTAATTAGAGAGGTGCTCAGAACTGCTCTAATTAATGCATGCCCTACCTTTCCCCACTCCTGGAACATCTATAAGTGCCCTTTGTGCCCCAGGCAGCCCCTCCACCATCCACTGCCACTATCCAGAGCCTGGGGCTGACTTCCCAGTCTCCTGCCAGCCCAGGGCTGCTCAAACTAAACCAAGCATCACCCACAAGAACAGACCAGCCTAGACCAACAACAAGCAGAACAAATACCCAGGTAAGCAACAGGGGCCTGGGTAGTACTGGGATTGGGGGGGCAGTGCATGCATCTTCAGGAGGCCTCAAATTCCTCTACACTAATGCTCATAGTATGGGGAACAAGAAGGAGGAACTTACCTTCCTGCTACCTAACACCAACGCAGACATAGTGGGGGTCACCAGAACATGGTGGGACCCAACACATGACTGGGCAGTGAATATTTCATAGATTTCATAGATATCAGGGCTGGAAGGGACCTCGGGAGATCATCGAGTCCAGCCCCCTGCCCAAAGGGCAGGAAGTCAGCTGGGATCATAGGATCCCAGCAAGATAAGCATCCAATTTACTCTTGAAGGTGTTCAATGTAGGTGCTTGAACCACCTCCGCTGGCAGACTGTTTCAGACCTTGGGGGCTCGGACAGTAAAGAAATTCTTCCTTATGTCCAGCCTAAAACGGTCTTGCAGGAGTTTGTGACCATTCGACCTCGTCATCCCTTGGGGCGCTCTGGTGAACAAACGTTCCCCCAGATCCTGGTGGTCACCCTTGATAAACTTATAGGTGGCCATCAGATCACCCCTGAGCCTGCACTTTTCCAGGCTAAAGAGTCCCATGTCTCTCAGCCTGTCATCGTAAGATCTCTTTTCCTGACCTCTGATCATGCGCGTGGCTCTCCTCTGGACTCTCTCAAGCTTCTCCACATCCTTTTTGAATTGTGGAGCCCAAAACTGGACACAGTACTCCAGCTGCGGCCTCACCAAGGCTGAGTACAAGGGGAGAATGACGTCCCGGGATTTGCTCGAGAAGCATCTATGGATGCACGCCAGCGTTTTGGTCCCTTTACTAGCCGCAGCATCGCATTGCAGGCTCATGTTCATCTTGTGATCAATGATGACCCCCAAGTCTCTTTCTTCTGTAGTGCTAACCAACGTAGCACTGCCGAGCCTATAAGGGTGCTGCAGGTTTTTCCTCCCAAGGTGGAGAACCTTGCATTTTTCAGTGTTAAACACCATGAGGTTTTCGTCTGCCCATTTACTGAGCTTGTCCAGGTCAGCCTGGATCACCTGCCTATCTTCTGGTGTGGATGCTTTGCCCCAAAGTTTGGTGTCATTGGCGAACTTGGCCAGTCCACTCCTGACTCCAATGTCCACATCGTTAATGAAGATGTTGAACAGGATGGGTCCCAGGACAGACCCCACTGGTCACAGGGCACCACGATGAGTGACTGCCATCGATTACAACCCTCTGGGTCCGACCACAGAGCCAGTTTCCCAGCCAGCGGATCGTGGTGGAGCCAAGGCCACAACTGGCCACTTTTGCCAAGAGGTGATCATGGGATACCAGAGCAAAGGCTTTTTTGAAGTCAAGATATATGACATCAATCTCTTCTCCCTTGTCCAGATGATAGGTCACCTAGTCATAGAAGAAAATGAGATTGGTCAAACAAGACCTACCGGCAACAAACCTGTGCTGGCTATCCCTTAGAATGTTAGCCTGAGCCAGTCCCTCAAGGATGGCCTCCTTAATAAACTTTTCTAAGATCTTCCCCAGGATAGAAGTCAGGTTAATGGGCCTGTAGTTAGCCGGATCCACTCTCCTCCCTTTCTTGAAGATCGGCACAACATTGGCCTTCTTCCAGTCTTCGGGCACTACACCAGAGCGCCAGGAGTTTTCAAAGACCCGTGCCAGGGGCTGGGCTATGACGCTCGCCAGCTCCTTGAGTACCCTGGGGTGCAGATTGTCAGGGCCAGCTGACTTGAAGGTATCCAGCTTCTCAAGGTGTTCCTTCACTAGGTCAGCATTTATGGAGGGTAGGGGATCCCCATCACCCAGATTTCCCTGTCCCATAGCAGGCATGGGCATCCCGTGTGACTGATGAAAGACTGACGCAAAGTACCTATTTAATAGGTTGGCTTTTTCCTGGGCGTCAGTTGCCAGTTGCCCCATCTGGTTTAGCAGGGGTCCAATGTTGCCTTTGCTTTTCCTCCGGCTCCCCACATATCTGAAAAAGGACTTTTTGTTGTCCTTGATGCCTGAAGCTAGTTGGAGTTCAGTTGCAGCCTTGGCTTTCCTGGTTTGCTCCCTGCAGGACCGGACCAGCACAGAATAATCCTCCTTGGAGGTGAATCCCATCCTCCATCCTTTGTAGGCTTTCCTTTTAAGCCACAGGAGGTCCGCTAGGTCCCTGGAGAGCCAGGGGAGCTGCTGTGCCTTCTTGCTGCCTTTCCTCCATGTTGGAATAGATTTAGCTTGTGCGTTGAGGATCGCTTCCTTGAGAAGCAACCACTCTTCTTGAACTTCCATCACCCTGGGGTCAATATCAAGGGCTATAGGCTGTACAGGAGGGATAGGATAGGGGGGAAAGGTGGAGGTGTGGCGTTCTACGTCAAGGAGAAATACGCATCCTCAACGAGTAGCATTGGATCAGAGAAAGGGCACACTGAAGTGCTCTGGGTTAGAATACAAGGAGGTTGAGGGGAAAGAGACTTAACGTTGGGGGTCTACTACAGACCACCCAACCAAGGGAAAGAGCTAGACTAGGAATTCTTAAGTCAGCTGACGGAGACAGTTAGGTCAAAGGATGTGGTCATCATGGGTGACCTAAACTTTCCAGACATCTGCTAGGAAGAGGAGTCAGCCAGGTCTGACTGCTCACGTAGGTTCCTAGCCAAGATAAAGAACCTCCATCTAACCCAGGAGGTGCACA
This sequence comes from Crocodylus siamensis, assembly GCF_052110815.1. Classification (NCBI taxonomy): domain Eukaryota; kingdom Metazoa; phylum Chordata; order Crocodylia; family Crocodylidae; genus Crocodylus; species Crocodylus siamensis. The sequence goes on along the minus strand of NC_143404.1, from coordinate 30,013,961 downwards.
GCCCTACCAAGGGAGACGCCTTGTTGGATCTGGTCCTGGACACAGGCAACGACCTGGTAAGGGGCTGCGGGTACTCGACCACCTGGGCGACAGCGATTATTGCCTGCTGGAATTCACCATCCAGCACAAGGTGGCAAAGGCCTGCAGCTGGCAGCAGCCCTGGACTTCAGGAGGGTGGATTTCAATGAGGTAAGGAGAATAGCTGGGGAGACACTGAGGTCCTAGAGGGGAGGGGAGGGGGGTTGGGTGTCCAAGAAGAGTGGTTGTTCCTTAAGGAGATGATCCTGCAAGCCCAAATGGAGGTAATCCTAACACAGTTCAAAGGGGACAAGAGGCGCAAAAGCCCCCATGGCTCACCAAAAGCATCTGGGAAGGTATCCTAGCTAAAAAGGAGGCATACACCCAATGGAAGGGAGGGGCCATCACCAGGGAGGACTATACCTCAGTTTCTTGGGACAGGAGGGGGCAGACAGGAAGGCCAAGGCAAAGATGGAACTGGGACTAGCTACGTGGATCAAGGACAGCAAGATGTCCTTTTTTAAATACACAGAGGGTAAAAAGAAGGTACCAGGTAACGTGGGGCCTCTGCAGGACATGCTAGGAAATCTGGTCATCGCACAGACAGCAAAGCTAACCTGTTTAACAATTTCTTTGTCTCTATTTTTCTGAGCAGGGACCAGGCCATCCCTACACTAGGACCCCCGTAGGTCCCTGGGGAGGTGCACCCAGGCCCAGGGTCAGAGAGGACCTAGTCAGGGAACTTCTGGAGGGACTAGATGTATTTAAATCAGCGGGTCCTGATGATCTCCACCCCAGAGTGCTGAGGGAATTAGCAGAGGTCATTGTGGATCCCTTGGCACGGCTTTATGAGCACTCATGGTGCTCTGACGATGTACCAGAGGACTGGAAAAGGGCCAATGTGGTCCCCATTTTCAAAAAAGGGAGGAAGAAGGACCCAGGAAACTATAGGTCTGTTAGTCTTACCTCGATCCTGGGTAAGCTTTTTGAGAGAGTTATCCTGGTGCGTGTCCGTGAGCGGCCAGCAGGGGAGATTATGCTTAGGGGCAACCAACACGGGTTCATTAGAGGCAGGTCCTGTCAAACCAACCTGGTGGCCTTCTATGACCAGGTCACAAAATTCTTGGACGCAGGTGTCGTGGTGGACATAGACTTTCTGGACTTTAGAAAGGGCTTCAACACTGTCTCTCACCCCATTCTCATTAAAAAACTAGGAGACTGTGGCATCGACACCTACACAGTCAAATGGGTCACTACTTGGCTGGAGTCATTTATGGTGCCTGTTATACATTAATTATACATTAACTTTAGGTGCCTTTTGGAACTCTTAACCTCTGGATTCTTCACACATTAACACCTGAAACTAGTTTCAGCACACTTTAGGTGGCTTAAAATTATGCCACTCCAGGGCAGGTTTATCTCTGATCTGTGTTACCCAGCTCATGTTTCCCCTAGCTGAGCCACCCAATTTACAGTCTTCCAGCATTCCAGGATGCAGCGCCCCCTCCCCCATCCCCATGTTCTGTGTGGACAAATTTGCTACTCCTTGAACTCTACTGCCCAGGGCAGAGTGAGGTTCTAGCACCAAGCCAACTCCCCCACCCACCCCTAGGGGTGGAACCCTGTGCAAACTGCCTGCAGAGTACATGCTAGCTAGCCAGATCACAGGGCATGGGCAGGTCTTGGAGTGGGATCTAGAGTGAGTGTGGGGGGAAACAAGATACAGGGACAGATTGGGTCCCTATGAGCTGCAGCTTCCTTCCTAGGGCAGAGGCAGTAGCCCCCTCCCCCCCCGCAGTGTCTTCTCTCGTAGCCACTCTGGGAAGCATGTCCATCATCCTCCACACCCCAATCCAAATCCAAATTTATTAAAGTAAGACCTTTAATTTACTTCCCCGCTATTACTTTTTAAATTCTTTGCTTTTTTAAACTTCTTTTCATTTTATCCTTCCGTGGCTGACTTCTTTCATTTCCCCACTATTTCCCCACCCCCATTTCCTGTCTATCTCCATACATTACCCATGCCTGATCCCATTAATGCTCCTCCTCCCAGCTTCATGTTCCAGCTTCATGTTCTCCCTACCCATCTCTCCAACATCCCCAGCTAGAGCAGGGATGGAAGCCTAGCCTTGTTCACCAACCCTTTACTGGCAACTCACAGCTATAGCTCGCAGTATGTCCCCTGTTTCCCAGCCCTCTAGTGGCAAGTCACAGCTGTGCAGGGGGAGGATAGTCAAAGAAGGTTTTTAGCCTTAAGGTGTGATTGCTACAAACTCAAGCTAACACTAACACTGATCAACATTTGAGCAGTCCACAGCGCAAGGTGTAACAAGGCCCTAACTCAGCTTCTTAGTTCCAATCCTGTAAAATGAAGAGAATGCTTTCCTGCCTCAGAGGAGCGGTGAGATGGTAAAAATCCATAAATGACTATGAGGTAATCTTCATACAACGCTGATGAAAGCCATCTAAATAGCAAGGCAGATAAGAAAGTCATTCAAAACTGAAGCTAGTGCACACTGATAATCAGACATCTCATCTTTTCTTACATAATCTTGTGAGTCAAAGCTAATTTACCATCAAATACCAAGATCTAGAGACTATGGGGTTTGTTTAATTCAGCCATAAATTTAGTATCTTTCTTCCCTTCTGAAAAGCGTCAGTATCTGATTCTTTAAAGACTTCAGGAAAGTTTGCAATTCATCCAGATTTTTTATCATAGCATCATCTTTTGCAATGCCTCTTGTTAGTTTTTCCAGATATGAATTTAAGATACTTCTGGGGTCCTGTTGTATGTGCCTCCTTAAGAGACAGCTCAATGCCTTGCTCTAGCCTGAACGTTCAAAATCCTGGCTGAACTAGCTGGTGCATCTGACTTGAGGCCAGAAATAAAACTTGACTTTTAGCTTCAATTTTGTTTGTAAATGGCACAGAATGGAAGCTGTGTCCCAGCTAATATCTCAAAGACAGAGCATATGTGATGAGTCAGATGCAGTCTTCCTAGAGTGCAAATCAAATGAAGGTGTGATTGTGCAGTGCTAATATTTAAATAAATATTTAAGCTGTGATCCCAACTACTCCAGTGCCTGTCTGGGATAACTCAAATAAAGTCACCCTGGTGTTATATTGGTGCAGCATAAAAAAAATTATCTAGGCCTGAACAAAAATGTGTTGACAAAAGGCAGGCAACCTTTCTTTTGCTGTAGGCTGGCATTCATAGGAAGATGGAGAGGGAGAGGGAGAGGGAGAAGAAGCCCATTTCTCATGTGACCTCAGGTCAAACATCCCGCTTTATCTATGTATCCAAAATATTTAAATAAAACTGGATTAGAAGCTTCTTAGATGGGCAATGGATAATTAGGTTGCCTTTTCTCTAACAAAAGGTATGTGTGTGTGGTGGGGGGTGGGGGATGAGGTGGGGGGGTTAACCCACATACAACAGTCTGGCTAATTGAATTAAATGCCAAATTCTGCAAAGAGAACTGGTAACTGGCAAGTTTTAAGACAAAAAGGTAAAGGATAAATGTCTGCCCTGAAACCATATACAGTAACTTATATGGATGATATAATAGATGCCTGGGAGTCTATGTGCCTGTATGAGCTGTGATATGCTAGGGAAGCCAGATGTGGTAAGTAACTGTATCTTATATTTCGAAGTAACCAGTTAGGAATGAATCAGTGTGCCCAGGTACAATTTAATTAAAAGCAAACCCTAAAGGAACAAGTCTCTGCCCACATGCAATAACTAGTTTGTCAGAAAGACAGGATTAAACCCATAGTCAGTTATCACTCTTGCAAACTAGTCATTACATTGGTTAACAGCTGGTTTTATTTTTAAGGGACTACAGCTACATTTCACAAGGGCATTATTAGCCATATATAAGGCCAGTGCATAATTACAGAATAAGTCTATGTTCTCACTGAGGACCATGTTTTCTGGTACAGTGGCTATTAATCAGTCAGGTATCCCTTCTGTTTATAGGTAAGACACTAAAAACATTAATTTAATTTTGGGCAAAAAAGTGGCACGTTAATTTGAGGATTCTTTCAGTGAGCTTGAAAAAAATAAAAATCCTTAGAAATCTCATAAAACTGAAGCAAATAATGTTACTACTTTATAAAACAGAAATTAATAATATCTTCTTGGTATTTGGACATGTATGGTTCAACAGAGTTGCACAGAATTTCATTCTCTACCCTTCCATATCAATAAAGATTGACATTTCACTGCAAAGCAAGGTCTCTTTGATCATTTGATTTTAAAGGCAGTAGCAGCTGAGTTTGTCCTAAACCCGCCAGACTGGATTCAGTGCTACAGACCTCCGATGAACAACACTAAACACTTTAGAGTGTGGCATTCAAGACAACTGACAGGCTAAAGATGAAATTGGCAGAAAATGTATAACCCTCCTGCGCTTTATGTACTGGTTCCTTGAGTAGTATAAACTAATGAGCTCCAATGACTTGAGCTGAGGGCCTGGACTCAATTGTATTACAAACTCTTGTTAATTACGAGGTGGGATAAGTATAACTATCCCACCTCTTATATAGGGGGGATATACTGGGGACATGCTGACACCCAGGCAAGGCCTTTTGTGCCTGCTAGCTTTTGCCATTTGTCACATGAAGGACTGAATTAAGTGTGCATGAATGAATAAGATCTCATGTTGACAAAAATTGATTGAACTAATCAGTTTTAAAATATTATAGTACAGGTTCTTACTAAAAAAAAAAAAAAAAACCCATTAAAGTATAATTTAGCATTGGTAAGACAATTGCAGTCTATAACCTTTTAATATTCATGCCTGCCTGAAGCAAAAATGACAACATACCAGCTTTTAAATGGTGGTGAAAGATTTATTGAAATAATTGCCATTACAGTTTAGTGAGTGTTGCCATTTATCTTAATATCAGTAATACTTCCATTGGTCCTTTAGGCAGAGAGTTTGTGTTGCTCAGTACAGAGAGAGTGATAATTTATAAAAATATCTAAAACCCAATCATTAAGACTAAAGTTATAGCAAACAACAGGGATGGGTTTAAAAAAGGCAGATGTTTTCATTACTTGCTGATTGAAAATACGAAGCATCTAATCCATTTTTAGTATGCTCTGTATTTTATTTCAGAATTAAGGTTATATCTACACAGTAACTGTACCTAGTTTAGGTACCAAGAGTAAGGAAGACACAATTATATGGACTTCAGTCTGTTTAAGCTCACCCAGGACCTTGGGTACATAGGTACAAGGTTATCCTAGCTCCCTATTGGAGGTTGTATTAAAATTGTTAAAACTAATCACCATTGTTGGTACTACAGGTTCTATTATAACTGACATGGAGGTTTTTGTACATTTTTCTATTAATGCTATAATTGGGAATTTTTTCCGCATAAATCATACAAATACGAAGTGTATAACTATGATTCTAGTTGCACACTCGATATTTGTATGACTTATATGGAAAACAAGTAGTTCTTTATCTGGAGGACAAACTAGTTATAAAATGACATGACTAAGCCTCCACAGCTACTAATGCTAAATCTTCTTTGTTCACTTTTGAGCAATCCAGGTGCCTGAATCTACTGAGTAGCTATCAATAAAAGATTCTGACCTTCATAAAAAAAGTAAAAGAATGTGGTTGAACCCTTCGTTTTTATTGGTAACTTATACTACAGCACACACGCATAAACACTGTATTTAAATATAAAATCTCAATTATTACAGTGGCAATAAAAAGTTAAGTACACGTTTTATAGTTATAGAGCATTCTTAGTCACTGCTACGCAACAACAGATTATTTTCTTCTAAAATCAGTTCAGCAACAAAGATACCTTGTTATGTCACTTTTATTACTTTAAGAAAGTTATTTTTGTTTTGCTACATTTTCCTTCCATGTATTGAACCTAATGAATTGTTTAGCCCTTACTAATGTTTTTTTTAAGACTTTTTTCAGAAACTGAAGGAAAGCAAAAGTGTGATTTAGTATACATCTTAATTTGTCACAATATTTTTCCTTACAGTACCTTCTGCTGGAATAAGACCAATATTTTTTTCATTTTTAGAAAGGTAAGACAACCGTATGAAGAAATCTACTGTAACAATTATCACACATCCTGAATATTCAGAAAACTGCTAGTTCCCCTTTAGCCACCGGCTCAGCATAAACTCTGTGTCTTTGTTTTGGGCATCACACAGAATAAGTATTTATGAAATTCACTGCAGAGTTTAATCTAAAAATGGATTTGACAGGCTGTCTCAAATTATATTATCTCTCTACAAGGATATATACTCCTTGGCCTACAAAGAAGATTATTTAATTTATCCTTTTCTTCTGTAAACAACTGAAATACCTACTATAATGATTACTTCACTTATAACAATAGTTTCTATTTGGCAACAGCTGTTCAAACATTTGTTAAATCACTTCACAGAAAAAAGCACAGTGTTTTGTGTACCTGTTCGTTATTTAAACTTAGGCACAACAATATTTAACATACAATAAAAAAACATATGCCACATCCATATGTAATCACCAAAAATGTTGTGGGATACAGTGAAATATCAGTATGCAAAGTTAGAGGATATTACTCCAAGCATGCATCTTCAAAAACTCTAATGTAAAAGATGCATAATGTCATTCATTTTGAAACCTATACCTTATAAAGGACTCATGTGTAAGATTGTGAACATTTTGACTTTGCATTTGAGCATTCAGCAGTTTGCAGCTATTTCCATATTAACTACCGCTATGTTATATATATTACAATGGGCCCTACATTCCCTAACAAAGATCAGAGCCCCATTGTAATAGACACTGTACAAAAACAGTGCCTTGTGGGATTTATAGTTTAAATAGACAAGCCAGACAAGTATAGGAAGTAGACATGAAGTGACTTGCCCTCTCCAAAAAGTCAAACAGCAGATCAGTATGAGAACCAAGGACAGAATCAAGATGTTTTGGCTCTTAAACTAACATGCAAACCACTAAACTAAACTGTTTACCCAAATAAATGCCCTAATCCCATTAAACAAACATATGTGAAATTATTAGTCTAATTACTAAGTGACACATAAAGGCTTCCTTTCCTCATTTTTCTTCCTGTTCTACAGGAAGCTGAGCAAGAGCTTTCCAAATCAGTCCAGAATGTCTTCCTGGACTACATATGCATATTTTTGTGTGTAGGCTGTAAAGCTCCTGAGCCATATTGTACTTCTGGAATTTGCTAATTGGCTGTATTCAAGTGTTCCTGTGAACAGAAAGTACTGCAGCGAACTGTAGCTCTTTAGCTATGCAGAAGTCTGTCCAGCTATGCTTTGTTCTTTCTGGGCACCATGATGGCAAAGATAGCTACATAGAGGAGCTGCATTACAAATTTTAGTCTAGGTGTTAATGGTGAAGGAATCACACTGTAGCAAAACCCCCCAGTTTTTCTTTTTTTATTTATTTTAAAATGCATTCCCTTCCCTTCCCCAACCATTTCTGACTTTTTCTCTCCCTCTCTATTCCCTATAGATAAGTATAAGTGAGCTCAGACTTAGGATAAGCATTAACGTTTTTCTTTTTCTTTTTTTTGGTAGCAAGTTTTTGGTTTTGGATATCCACTGTTTTATATTGTATAATTATTAGGTTTGTATTGATTTTTACTGTTGTATTATTATCATTTTTGTATTGATTTTTATTGTTTCATATGGATATTGTATGGTTTAGGCCTGTGTTTGTAAGTGCACCAAAGTCACGTCAAGCCTCCACCTTGTGTCCGCCTGGGCATCCCCTGTGCTGCAATTGTATGACTCACGTACCCCTCCAATGTAAATTGGTTCCCAGGTGAATGAGATTGATTGGAAATGATTGAAGTACAATGGTAGTAGCCCTGTACTGAATGGCCTGTAACAAATGGGCCATCACCTCGCATTGATTCATCCAGGAACCATGGACCTCACCCAGGAACAGAGACAAGAATCCAGCATTTGAAAGACAAAAGACCCTGCATAACCAGCAACTCTACTATTGTAGCCCACCATTACAGATACCTGAAACTGCACATCCCTGCATAGAGCACACATGCTCAGTACTCCAGGGGCTGACCCTTGCCTGGGCATGCCTCCTATCACTAGGATCATACAAGGTCTGCCCCTATACAAGGGGCAGTGAAGACAGACCCAGCGGGAACACCATTTTCATCCGGACCAGACCAGCTTCACATCACCTATCCACCCCAGAGGCCCTGCTGGTGACCCCCTCTGGACAACACCAAGCTGAAGGAGACCCTGACTGGCCATCGAGGATCAACTTCCAGCCTGGGATAGGTAGATATTATCTGTACACCTCATCCTACAATTTGGACTCTCTCTGTCTCTCTCTCTCTCTCCTCCTGGACTTTAGTGGACTTCAGCCCCTGCACCAAACCTTTTTAACCACTGCTGCCACCATGTGTGGGTGTGGGTGCGTGTGGGTGCAAGGGAACCAATAAGACATTGTGCCACCATCTCCCCTGTTCAATAAAACCACTGTCATTTGCAACCCTGAGTTGGGTCATGTTTTACTGAATCCCAGTCCCTTCCTTATCTTAAATTCCAGCCTCATTCTCTCTCTCTCTCTCTCTCTCTCTCTCTCAGCTCCAGCCCCACCTTTCCACTAGTTTCCCGATCTCCTTCCAATTCCATCTCCACCTTTTCTGCCACCTCTCAGCCTCTCTTTGCTTTCCTGCTGTCCCTGCTGCCTTTCAGCCTCCTGTGCCATCTACTGCATTTTCCCTGTGACTTTCTGCTGCCTTTCTTTCCTTTCCTGCTGCTCTGCCACCTTTCAGTCTCTCCTGCCACTTTTCCTGTGATTTTTTGCTGTCTGTCTCTGTTTTCAGGCTTTCCCTGCTCCTTCTCTAGTCCTCCCCAACCACAGCTTCCCTCATGGCTGTTCTGTCCTGCAGTTTTCTCCAGCAGCTGGAGCCTTTCTCCAGTTCCCAGCACCTACTGCCACTCCCTACAGCTTCTATAATTGCCTGGGAGCTATCTTCTGGCTCTCTACACCCCAAGCCCCTCTTTAACATGCACACTTTCCCTTAGTCCCATTTTCCCTCTCCCCACCTACCTTTTCAGCTCCCCTGTAGCTCTGGCTCCGGTCCCAACCTCTGTGCCAGTATCGCTCCCCTGTTCTGTAGGCTTTGGGCATTGTCTTTTAATCAATTAAGATCAATTAACCTAAAGTTACCCCCAAGCCTCAGTTCTTCAGCCCAGGCCCCTCTAGTCTACTATCTAATCCAGGTCCCAGCAACTTTCATTCCCTACACTTCTACTTTCTTACCTTAACCTTTCCCCAGGTATCCCAAGTACACCAAGCACATACATACATACACATCACAGCACCCAACTTAGGAACTCACCTGTGTGCATGCATAGGTGGGTGGTATGTGTGTGAATTAGTGAATACACATATATATACACATATACAGATATCATTGCGTGTGTGGTATATGAATTAGTAATCCACGTATGTGTATTGGATGTGCAGGTGTTGGTAACTGGTAACTGATTCTGTCAAAATTTGGTGCATGTAGCATGTATGGGATTAAATTGGTGATAGGTGTGCATGAACCTAGACTGGTTATTTTGAATGCGTGTGTATCTGAGTTGCTAGTGTGAGTGTGTATGCCTAGTAGGGGTGTTTGCACCTAGTGAGTGTATGTGTGCTTAATTGATTTTTATATGTGCATGTGCAATTGTACACCACGCCCTCCTGTCTAACAGTGCAATATTGAGATCCTGAGCATTGGCCTGACCCCTCAGGGCAACAACACAACCTATTTTATGGCAATTACCCAGAAAAGCCAGGACTATAAATGCCCCACTGGTAGCACCAGGGAATATACTGACACCCCTGTTGTTCCATGATTACATAGATACACAGGTGTGCTGGACCCCTGCCATCTTTCTCCAACCAGTTTAATTGCCTGCCCATGCCACATGTAGGACAAACCTGTTTTCTTCTCCCATCCTTCCTGTCAAAATCATGGAGAAGGTCCTCAAGAAACTAATTTCTAAGCTCAAGAACAAGGACAAGTCATGCCTGACCAACCTGATTGCCTTTTATGATGAGATGACTATCTCTGTGAAAACGGGAAGATCAGTGGACATAATATATCTTGATTTTAGCAAGACTTTTGATACCGTCTCTCACAACATTCACACAAGCAAGCTAAGGAAGTATGAATTGGATGAATGGACTTTAAGGTGGATAGAAAACTGGCTGAATCATCAGGCTCAGAGAATAGTAGTCAATGGCTCAATGTCTAGTTGGCAGCCAGTATCAAGTGGAGTGCTCCAGGAGTCAGTCATGAGGCCAGTTTTGTTCAATATCTTCCTCAGTGACGTGGAAGATGAGATGAAGTGTACCCTCAGAAAGTTTGCAGATGACAGCAAGCTGGGGGGAGTAGTAGATAAACTGAGGGTTAGGGCTAGGATTCAGAGAGACCTAGACAAATTGGAGGATTAAACTAGGAAAAATCTCATGAGGTTCACTAAGGATAAGTGCAAAGTACTGCACTTAAGATGGCAGAATCTCATGCACCGGTACAAGTTGAGGACAAACTGGGTTAGCAGCAGCTCTGCCAAAAGGAAACTGGGGGTTACTGTGGACAATAGGTTGATTATGAGCTAACAGTGTGCCCTTGTTGTGAGAGCAGCTAATGGCATACTGGGCTGCATTAGTAGAAGCCTTGCCAGCAGGTCAAGGGAAATGATTATTCCTTTCTAGTCAGCACTGGTGAGGCTGTATCCAAAGTACTGCGTTCAGGTCTGTGTCCAATACAGAAGGAATGTGGACAAATTGGAGAGAATCCAGTGGAGGGCAACAGTAATGGTTAGGGGGTGTGGTACATGACTTATAAGGAGACCCTGAGGGAACTGTGCTAATTTAGTTTGAAGAGAAGACTGAGGGGGGATTTAATAGCAGCCTTCAACTTATTAGGAAACTCTCTCTCACGAGAAAGGTGGTGACACACTGGAACAGGTTACCCAGAGAGGTCATGGAATCTCCATCCTTGGAGGTTTCTAAGACCCGGCTAGACAAAGCTTTGGGTGGAACGATCTAGTTGGGGATGGTCCTGCTTTGAGCAGGGGGTTGGATTAGATGACTTCCTGAGGTCCCTTCCAACCCTAATGTCGTCTGATTCCATGATTCTATAAACAGAGTAGTAGCAGAGGGGAAGCCCTTCGGTGCCGCATTAGCTCACCCGACAGGGAGCCGTGCTCCCGAGCCATGTGCGGGAAGGCAGACAAGTGACCGGGGGGGATTAGCCGGAAGGAACTGGCGGGGGCCTTTCCCCAAAGCAGGGAGACAGTCCTGGATAGTTCATAGTTTCATAGTTTCATAGTAGCTAGAGTCGGAAGGGACCTAGGTAGATCATCTAGTCCGACCCCCTGCCTTAGCAGGAAAGAGCACCGGGGTCAGATGACCCCGGCAAGGTGCTCATCTAACTTCCTTTTAAAAATCCCCAGGCTAGGAGCCTGCACCACTTCCCCTGGAAGCTGGTTCCAGGCCCTAGCCGCCCTGACTGTGAAGTAGCGCCTCCTAATATCTAATAAACTTACCCTCCTGCCAGCTTGTGACCGTTATTCCTGGTCACTCCTGGCAGCGCACGGGGGAACAGGGACTCCCCCAATACCTGCTGATCCCCCCTGACCAGTTTGTAGCAGGCCACAAGGTCCCCCCTTAACCTTCTCTTGTGGAGGCTAAACAGGTTCAGGTCCCGTAGCCTCTCCTCATAAGGCCTGCCCTGCTGACCCCTGATCATACGAGTGGCCCTCCTCTGAACTCTTTCCATATTGTCCACGTCCCTCTTGAAGTGTGGCGCCCAGAACTGGACGCAGTACTCCAGCTGCGGCCTGACCAGTGCCGCATAGAGGGGGAGGATCACCTCCCTGGACCTGCTCGAGATGCATCTGTGGATGCATGACAGGGTACGGTTGGCCTTCTTGACTGCCTCCCCACACTGCCGGCCCATGTTCATCGTGGAGTCAATGACGACTCCAAGATCCTTTTCCGTCTCCGTGCTGGCAAGAGGGGAGTTCCCCAACCTGTAAGTGTGGTGCCGGTTCTTCCTCCCCATGTGCAACACCTTGCACTTATCAGTGTTAAACCCCATCCTATTCTCATCCGCCCACCGTTGCAACCTGTCAAGGTCAGCTTGTAGCCTATTGCACCCTTCTAGTGCACCCACATCCCCCCACATCTTAGTGTCATCAGCAAACTTGAACAGGGTGCTTTCTACCCCCTCATCCAAGTCACTGATGAAGATGTTGAACAGTGCGGGCCCGAGGACCGAGCCCTGCGGAACCCCACTGCCCACGTCCTTCCAGGTCGAGAAGAACCCATCCACTACCACCCTCTGGGTGCGGCCCTCCAACCAGTTGGCGACCCATTTGACCGTGTGGGCATCGACACCACAGTCTCCCAGCTTTTTGATGAGGACAGGGTGAGAGACAGTGTGAAAGCCTTCCGGAAGTCCAAAAAGACTACATCCACAGCAACCCCTGCGTCTAATGATTTGGTGACCTGATCGTAAAAGGCCACCAGGTTGGTCTGACAAGACCTGCCACTGATGAACCCTTCTTGGCCTCGACCCCGGGAGTCTAGAGGGAGGGTTGGTAGGGGGCGGAGCTGCCTCCATGTGCTTCCGGGCTAGCCGGAAGGCATGATTGGCCGAGTGAAAATTGCTGGAAATTCAAACTGCGGACTTTAAAAGCCACGGTTTGAAATGCCAATGGCAGTTGGGGAGCAGGAGCAGAGGGAGCAGGGTGCACGTTTGCCACTCACACGAGCACCCCCTTACCTCGGCGGCGGTGGAGGTAGCAGCAGCAGCAGAGGGGGCAGCAACAGCTGATTCCCCCTAAGGTAAGTGGGGCACAGGGTGTGGCACAGCTGAGGCGGATCCGGAGCAGAAGCCCTTTGGTGCCGCCTTAGCTCGCCCGACAGGGAGCCATGTTCCCGAGCTTCACACGGGCAGCATGCAAACAGTGCGCACAAACAGGCGCGCTCTGTAAGGGCGCACAGGCATTTGCACCGGCATTCATGTAAGGTGGGCGCGAGGTAGCTGCACAGAGCAGCACCCCCAGGGAGCAAAGCAGCGGGCGCACCTCTGCAGGCATGGTGATGCAGACGCGGAGCGCAGCTGCCAGGGCCCCGCCCAGGTGCTGCTGCCTACAGTGGGCTCTTCTGAGGCCTCCACCCAGATGGAGCTCATGGTGGAGTCGGTGGACCCTTGCCCCCTGTCTGTGGAGGGGGCTCAGTGGGGTCCTGGGGTGGGGGTGGGGATGGGGGCCTGGAGGTCTCCTTGCCTGTCCCTCCTGGGCACAACTTAGGGCTCTGGAGAAGCAGGTAAGTGAGCTCCAGGCTGTGGTGAGCAGGCTGAGGGGGATCAGGGATGCAGAGGACGAAATTGATACCTATTTCTATTCTTTGCAGGCCCGGTCACCCACTGTACAGCCCCCACAGGAGATGCATCCAACACAGGAGTTGAAGAAGGTGCCCAAATCCAGAGCTGCTAGGCCTAGTGCGATGGAAGCACCCCAGGTTCAGCTGGGGAACAGGTTTGATGCCCTGGCAGCTGTGACAGAGGAGGATGGTGGAATGGCCTCTGGCAGGGACGATGCCACTCCCCACACAACAGGAAATGGGCAGAGAGCAAACACCAGGAGGAAGAAACGCCGGGTCCTGGTGATCGGCAACTCCATCGTACAAGGACTGGAAGGTCCCATCTGCTGGCCCGACCCCTGAACACGTCAGGTCTGCTTCATGCCTGGGGCTCGGGTCAGGGACATCATGGAAAGGATCCCGGCCTACATCCGACCTGCAGACCAGTACCCCATGGTTGTCCTCCATGTGGGTATGAACGATGTGGCCAGGGGCAAACCTGACCGCATTATGAAGGATTTCAAGGCTTTGGGGGACAAGCTGAAGGAGGCAGGTGATATTTTCCTCTCTTCTTCTGGTGAGTAGGTAGGGACGGTGACATGAGGCCTGCATTGGCGTGGTCAACCGGCGATTATGCAGCTGGTGCCGCCAGGCAGGCTTTGGGTTCCTTGATAATGACCCATGCTTTCGGGCGGGGGACTTGCTGGGGTGGGATGGGCTTCATCTCTCTCCTAAAGGCAAGCGTGTCTTCTCTTCCAGGTTGGCTGATTTCGTACGGTGAGCTTTAAACTAGCCTCACCGGGGGAGGGGGCCGCAGGAAGACGAGGAGATGCCATCTGAGCAGGACAGGTGACAAAGGCAAGGAGTGCTAAGGTAAGAAACGGGGGTCCAGACAGTCTCCCAAAACGGGGGGTGGCACACAGTCTTGCAAGGCCTTAAATGCCTATATACCAATGCTCGCAGTATTGGGAATAAACAGGAGGAACTTACCCTCAGAAAAGCTAGTTCAAACCCAGATATCATAGGGCTAACAGAAACATGGTGGGATTCGTCCCATGACTGGGCAGTTAGCATTAGGGGCTATAGGCTTTACAGGTGGGATAGAGAAGGAAGGAAAGGTGGGCGTGTGGCACTCTATGTCAAGGAGCACTACACATCCTCTGCCAGCAGAATGGGATCAGAGGAAGGGCAGGCTGAAGTGCTCTGGGTTAAGATTCAAGGGGACCGTGGGGAGAGTGATTTGATGGTGGGGGTCTACTACAGACCCCCCCAACTAAGGGGAGGAGCTGGACCAGGAATTTTTGGGCCAACTTGCAGAGGCACTTAGGGCAAGGGATGTAGTTGTCATGGGTGATTTTAATTATCCAGGCATCTGCTGGGAGGAACAGTCAGCCAGGACGGACCATTCCAGGAGGTTCCTAGCTCCACTTAATCCAGGAGGTGCACAGTCCCACCAGAGGAAACGTCCTGTTGAACCTGGTCCTGGCCACAGGCGATGACCTGGTAAGGGGCTTTCAGGTTCTTGATCACCTGGGCAATAGTGATCATCGCTTGCTGGAATTCACCATCCAGCGCAGGGTATCAAGCGCCTGCAGCAAGACGGTAGCCCTAGACTTTAGGAGGGCCAACTTCAACAAGTTGAGGAGACTAGTGGGTGAGGCGCTGGGGTCCTTGCGGGCAGGGGAACTCAGTGTCTAGAACGAGTGGTCGTTCCTTAAGGAAACAATACTCAGGGCCCAGGGGGAGTCCATCCCAACAAGAAGCAAGGGGGGCAAGGGTGCTCAGAAGCCCCCCTGGCTCACCAAGGGCATCCGGGAATGCCTGCTTGCCAAAAAGGCAGTGTACACCCAGTGGAAGTGGGGTGCTATCTCCAAAGAGGAGTATACCTCCTCTGCTCAGGCCTGTAGGGGGGTTGTCAGGAAAGCTAAGGCGGACATAGAGCTAGGACTAGTTTCCAAGATCAAGGATAATAAAAAGTCCTTTTTCAAATACATAGGGAGGATAAAGAAGGCACCGGGTAACGTGGGGCCCCTGCAAGGTATGCTGAGCAATCTGGTGGTTGCGCCAAAGGAGAAAGCAGAACTCTTTAACCAATTCTTCATGCCTGTTTTCTTGTGCAGGGACCAGGACTTCCCTGCTGGGATGCCAGATGGACTCGAGGGGAATGCCTCTAGACCTCAGGTTGGGGAGGACCGGGTTAGAGAGCTTCTGGAGGGGCTGGACGTGTTCAAGTCAGTGGGTCCAGATGCTTTCCACCCCAGGGTGTTGAGGGAGCTAGCTGGGGTTATTGCAGGGCCCTTGGCATGGCTCTACGAGCACTCATGGTGCTCAGACCAGGTGCCAGATGACAGGAAGATAGCTAATGTGGTCCCCATCTTCAAAAAAGGGAAGAGGGAGGACCCGGGCAACTATAGGCCTGTCAGTCTTACCTCTATCCTTGGGAAACTCTTTGAGAAGATCCTCAAGGAGCACATCTGTGATGGGCCGGCTTCAGGGATGATGCTTAAGGGCAACCAGCACGGTTTCATTAGGGGCAGGTCTTGTCAGACCAACCTGATTGACTTTTATGATCAGGTCACAAAGGCAATGGATGCAGGTGTCGCCATGGATGTAGTCTTTCTAGACTTCAGCAAGGCCTTTGACACCGTCTCCCACTCCATCCTCATTAAAAAACTAGGCGACTGTGGCATTGATGCTTACACAGATGGATTGCAGATTGGCTCAAGTGTCATACTCAGAGGGTGGTGGTGGATGGGTCATAGTCGACCTGGGCGGAAAGTGGGCAGCGGAGTCCCCCAGGGCTCAGTCATGGGGCCTGCACAGTTCAATTTCTTCATCAGTGATTTGGACAATGGGGTGAAATGCAACCTGTTTAAATTCGCTGATGATACCAAAATTTGGGGTGAGGTGAGTACACTAGTAGGGAGGGAAAGACTGCAACAAGACCTGGATAGGTTACAGGAGTGGGCTGACATAAACAAGATGTGTTTCAATACTGACAAGTGCAGGGTGCTGCACTTAGGCAGTAGTTACCAGCAGAACACTTACAGAATGGGAACTCCCTTCTTGAGAGCACGGAGGCAGAAAGGGATTTTTGAGTCATTATTGACTCCAAGATGAACATGGGCCGACAATGCGAGGTCATGGTTGGCAGGGCTAACTGGACCTTGTCGTGCATCCACAGGTGCATCTTGAGTAGAGCCAGGGAGGTGATCCTTCCCCTCTATGCGACGCTGGTCAGGCCACAGCTGGAGTACTGTGTCCAGTTCTGTGCGCCCCATTTCAGGAGGGATGTGGACAACATTGAAAGGGTCTGGAGGAGGGCCACCCGCACGATCTGGGGACTACAGGGCAGACCCTACATTGGAAGACTGCGGGACCTAAACCTGTTCAGCATTCACAAGAGAAGGCTGAGGGGGGACCTGGTGACTGTCTATAAACTCACTAGGGGGGACCAGAAGGGTTTGGGGGAGACACTGTTTCCCCCAGCACCCCCTGGCATAACAAGGAACAATGGACACAAATTATTGGAGAGTAGGGAAGTGGTGCTGGCTTCTACCCTGGGGATCTTTAAGAAGAGGCTTGGTGCCTACCTGGCTGGACTCATTTGAGTCCAGTCTTTTTCTCCCGCCCAGGTGGGGGGTCGGGCTTGAAGATCTACAAGGTCCCTTCCGACCCTACTTCTACTTCTATGTTCCTCTGAATAAGAACTTCAGGACAGGGCCTTTAGGATTTTAATACCTTAGAAGAAAAGTATGATTTTAAATGTTTAAAAGAATACATAGGATGAATTTATAGCTAAAGAAAGAAGCAGCTCCTGCACTCATGGACTAAATATAGACATTGGATTTATGACACATTATAACCTGCCGAACATCTGACTCCCTAGATACCTCTCCACTATTTACTAGCTACTTTTGTAACTCTCCCCATCCCCAGGCTGTCTCTCACCCACTGACTCCTCAATTTATATCTTCACTGACTGCCTTTCTTGCACACATACCAGTCTCTGGCCTCTTTACTATTCATTCCATCCAGGAAGAGCACACACAAACTACAGATACTTCCTCAGCCTGGTGAACGGTATTTATACCGAAAAGCTTGCTAAGAAGACTTTTTCTTACCATTTGAACTGGTCTAATAAAAGATATCAGATTTACCCAAAGAACCGTGTCTGCCTCCTGTACTCATGAAATGTGTGTTGTCACAATACCAGTTTTATGTAATTTGAACAAGAAACCTTCTGTTTAAATTTCTGGATCTCATTTTTACTAGTTTTCATCCAGATCCTTGGTTTGTGGCCTGCAAGAGACTGAAGAAATTATTCCCTCAGCCAGATCAGGGAACTGATTAGTACAATCTCTGGGTTATATTTCTGGGTCTCACCATAAGATAGGGTTACCATATTTGCAGGTCCAAAAAAGAGGACACTTGTCACACAGTAATGGTGGGGAGGGGGCAAGGGGATTATGACACTGGGGGAGAAGTGACATGCTGTTGCCCCCACTACCAAGACACAGCACCCCCAGCCTCACTGCTGCCCCTCACTCCCAATGCAATGACCCCAGCTCTGCCAGTGGCCCTTACTCCCATCCACAGTACCCTGCCCTGGGCCACGATGGTGCCCCCCACTTCCAACCCACGCCCAGGTCCATCCCTGCTGATGCCCATTACTCTTGACCTGTGTCCCCCTGGTGCTGCTAGTGCACCACACTCCCAACGCACAATCCTCCCCTATGCCTCTCATTCCTGACCGCAGCCTCCTGATCCCTTAGCCCTGCAGGAGGGGCCTCAGCTGTCCCTGTCCTGATTGGGCCACAGCATGATGGCTCCAATTCATGCAGGTGGTGGCAGAGTGTGTTCAGCCCCATCTGCGGGCAGTCTGCCATCACCGCTGTCACCACCGCTGCCAGTGGCATCTGTGGGTGCTCACCACCCCCCACCCCACGCTGCTGACAGCACCAGCAGCATCTGCGGGAACTCCCACTTACCTCCACTGCCATGTTCCCCCGCCCACAGGGCGTACACGTCATTCATGGAAGAGGGGATGCTTGTGGCACCCCCTCCCCTGGGATGGGGATGCCAGTCTGTGCCAGTTAGCCTGGCCAGGGCTCCCCTTCCTCCCTCCTTCCCCCTCCCTGCTCTGTCCTTCTCCCCCCGCCAGGCAGTGTCTTCTGGCTGCTCAGCCCCTGTGAGCAGAGGCACCAGGCCTTGTGTTACCGGCCTGGCCACAGAATTCCCTGCTGCTGTCAGAAGGTGCCCCCGTTGCCCCTTTCCACTGCCAGAGGGGCAGGCAACCCCCTGCTGCCCTTTGTGCTCTGGCACAACCACAGACCCTGCCCCTCCTGCCCTGACCAAATGTCTGAGATTTTGCTTTGGTCTGATGGTGGAAGGAGGGGGACAGTGATGGGAGGAAGCAGAGAGCACAGCTGCAGAGGCATGCACAGACCCATGTGGTGCTCCCTGCTGCCTCCGATTGCCCTTCCCCTGCTACCACCAGTTGAGCACAGTAAAATCCCAGACATTTGGTCAGATTTAAAAAACCTGCCCAGATGGAGATCAGAGGGCTCAAAAAGTGAGCGTGCGGTAACCCTACCATATTATACTGAGTAAGTTTCAATAATTAAGTTCTAATTTTAATAAAGTCCCTTATAAGCACAATTACCTACTTGCAGTGGGAACAGAATTTTATAATAATGTTTCCTTTCCGCAGTTAAGCTATATGCAAAAGTGCTAAGATTATGAGATTTTATTAAATATTGGAAAAATACATTGAAACCCTTGAATAAGAGACCCTTTAGAATGCAAGGTATTACTACAATTCCAGTCCAGAAGCAGAAACTACACAGAAGAGGAGCATTTTCAGCACCTTAATTATTGTTTTGTCAATTCAGTCAAGGAAATTGCGATTAAAGTGTGGTTGGGCAAGCTGGCAAGTACAAGCCCCATTAAAATTAAATTTACTTCCTTATTATTTAGTGAAACTTTAATCTTGTGGCAATTCAAATGAAAATTAGATGGGGAACTAAGTGGAGCACTCTAAACATAGTTGGCCAATGGCAAGTGAAGATTCAAAAGGCAATGCCTGCCTTGTTACACGAGCTTGGATTCAGAAAGTTGCAAACTGCATCTTTCTATAAAGGTCAACTGAAAAAAAAATCAAGAGAAGCTTAAGCTATGTTGTTTCAAAAGAATTACATGGTGTGTGCTTTCCCTTTGGCTGCTTTACCACACCCAGCAGGCTGGTCCACCCAGGTGCTGCTGTCATGAGACTTGGCATATTCCCTCTTTCTCATAAAAACCTACTTCTGTACAATCTGTTTTAACTGTGTTTAAAGGTGAACTACAGATCTATAAAGAAAAAGAAAAATGAGTCAAACCCACTTTACAAAGTGAACTGGCCATCCCATACAAAAATACCTTAAAATGTTTATAATATCTTGTTGTTCTCCCTGACTCCTGTGCCATCCTCAATATGGCATCCCCATGACAATAAAATGTGTCAGAATGAATCATTCTGGAGTAGTTTCAGTGAGGTAAGTGCCAGAGAGTTTCACTGAAAGGAAAACAAATTAGGTAAAATAATGCCTATGCTGAATTCACTCCCCACAGCTTGAAACACTCTTGATGCGAGTATTTAGTGCATCAGTTGGGCATTCACTCAAATTTCCATACGTTAATGTTCTTAGCTATGATTCTGTATCATGTGTACATTGGCTTTAAATACAAAAAAGGTGGCTGTTTTCCTGCTGCAGGCACAGCTTTGAAAGAATTCAAGATGGGCAATTTAGCAGATGGAAACAGTCTTTCTCTCTCAGGGATTCCCTTCCTTGCCTGGATTCTTTCATACAAAAGTAAAGAATCCTAGGCAGAACATGTGTAGATGCCGTAGCTGTGAGTGAGATCATATGGCCTACCTGGGTACTGGCAAACAAGGAGTTAACACCATTCTAGGCACACCCACGCCCAGCGTTCCCTCTGTGCTGCATGGCGCATGCGGCCGCGCAGGTGTATCTGGCAGCGTGGCATGAGCTCACCTGCACAGCCGTGCACGCCACGCAGCTTAGAGGGAATGCTGCAGTGCCCATGTCCGACCAGGTGGAGATGGTTTGGGCTAATGAAGCAAAGTTGCTGGCTGAAGGGTTAGTTGGAAGCTGAGGATGTTTCTCCAGGAAAGTACACTGTAAAACAGGGTTCTCTGTAAAAGGAAAAAGTAGCCCTCAAAGTATGCGAAGAGCAGAGGTTAGTAGTTAACAAACTATTATATGAGGGCCAATAAAAGCAAATGTCCGCACCAGGCTTGAAAGAAGAGTTGCTTGTAGCTTCATTTGGCTGTGTTCCTCTTTCCGTAGAGTAAGGCATGCATTGTTCATGGGAAGCTCAAGTTGCCGAGCAGGGTTCATTCCACAAAAACACCCTTAACCACTACCCTATTGTTTGGTTTCTTTAATGGAGGGGGATTGTTGGGTTTTTGTATGCTCCTGTGTTATGGGCAGGTGGCAGTGGCACTAAGCAAAAGCCTTTGGAGCACTGAAAGAATATGCATGTGAAAGAATGCATGCAGAGGTCATATATACCAGTGACTGGGACCCTAGGAAAAACATGTTACATTTTGGTAATATTATAGAAGGGAAGACATTTTGAAAAGAGTTTAAAATGACAAGTGGATAAACTAATTTACTCTGTTCTTGATGCTTAGACCGAGGTGTTTATTTTATCATAGTTTAAAATGGAGAGGTGATGTTGGTGGATTTTGCTGCTTTTGTTTCAGTTTAGTCTGTTCCCATTCTTCTTTGAAACTTTATATTGATATAATTTTGCTGATGTGTCCCAGTGCAACAAATTAAAGGCCAAGGAAGCAGATTTTTAAAGCTATTAAAGCACCTACTATATAGATATGTGCCTCTTGGAGTTTTCAAAACTGACTTGTTGCATACTTCTCATTGTGTTCAGTGAAAGGCAAAGTGCTACACGCTTCCAACAAAGTACCGCCCACTCCCTGTCTCCACTTTCTAATCATCCAAACACATCTTTAAAAACATGGCCTCGATGTAGGATTTACTCTGTCACTTGGATATAACAGTGGGAGTTGTGTATGGAAGTGGATATGTTTGGTTGCATGCATAAAGCAAAATATACTCTTTCATTTCAAAATATGATTGGTTCCCTACTGAATGATACGGCTTCAAAGATTTAATGTGTATTGCCTGGAATGATCAATTAAACTGAATAGATTTTCTTTGACATTGTTTTTAAGAAGTGTTGAACTGTGAGTTTTATATGGTGCTGACATGCTTTAATCAGCTAAATGAAAGACCCTAGCATCTTTAAAGTCCTCAGCCTAGCTCCAGTATTGACAGGCATAAGGTCCTTCAGCTAACTGTGTCCTTAAAAATGGGGGCTGTTCCCATCCTTCCACGAAAAAAAACACAAAACAAAACAAACAGCTGTATTTCAATTTTTAAAATTGTAATAGATTTTAGGAGCTTCCATCTATTAATATTTATAGAAAGCTGTCATAACGGTGTTTTAACATTTACACTTTAAAAATTACAAATGCTTCCTAAGAATATACTGGATGCAACAGGATTGAATGATTCTGGAAAACATACATAACTGAAATAGAGTAGAAAAAAATCCTCTGGATCTTTTTTGAAAATGCAAGATGGGTGTGTCTACCTGTGACGGTACATTGCCGTAGTGATGCACTATGGCAGTGTAGCATCCACAGGTGTCTACACGTGACCAGCAGCTACTTCGCTGCAGCAGTGAAGTAGTTGTTGAAAATTATAGTGTGCAGCTGTGGTGAAGTAGTTGTTGAAAATAACT
The DNA here is from genome assembly GCF_052110815.1 of Crocodylus siamensis. Lineage (NCBI taxonomy): Eukaryota > Metazoa > Chordata > Crocodylia > Crocodylidae > Crocodylus > Crocodylus siamensis. The sequence goes on along the minus strand of NC_143404.1, from coordinate 29,991,714 downwards.
GTGTGCCACATGTACGGCGCAGTTACTTACCTTTTAGAAGTACTGAAGCAGGGCGCAGGAACAACATCACTGTAGGGCGTGTAGACACACCCTTTATGTTGTTTATATAATCAAAATCCAAGGGAAATGAACATCGTTATTTTTGAGAACCAAGTATCATGTGTGATCATTTATGATACAGATTTATCTATTCGGTTTATGCGATGTGTATACTGAGTGTGTATACAACAGAATAGCTAAATAATGAGTGACCCAAGCTCCTTTCTGTTTTTAAGTATTAAGGGAATGTGATATGGTGGAGATACCTATGAACAAAAATAATGCCTGTTAGAATAGGGAAAGTTTTCTGATAGGATTAAGTACATTAGAGAGAAACCAAGCTAAACAGAAAGATATCACTAAATACGCAGTCCATCAACATGAAGTCTCAGAGTCTGTATTTATTACCTTTTTATCTTATATTTCAAGATTTCTATCTAAAAGGAAACATTTCACAACTTCTAGTTTGCATGGCTTTGACAACCTCCATTCAAACCATATGCAAATACTAAAGATGTTACTGTTAGGGGTTATAGGAGATGCCTTCTTATGCGTTTAATCAAATTTATTTGTTAATTTCAGAAGAAGGTACCTATGAATTATTTATATTTGGTTTACCATAAACTGAGCAGAACACATGAAGACTCGATCTTTATCTGAACTTTTGACACGATAAGGATTTTATTTTGGCACATTTAATCTACACACCTTTTAGAAGCACACACTTATGCTTACTTGCTTTATTTTTAAGAAGCATGTTCAGCATGCCATTTTAATTGTTCATAGCCTCTCTATTTTCTTAGTGAACAACAAAGTCATGTTAAACACAAGTTGGGCCAGTGTAAGTAAACTGATTTTAAGTTGATTAAATTAAACTGGCGAAATCCCCATGCCTTTCATGAATACTTACGATGATATGAGTACCTTTCACCCTATTAATTCTTTACAAGGCCCCAGACAGTGTTAACCAAGCTTGATCAGTTTAGGGTACACTAGAGTCAGTATGTACATGAGCCAGTAAACTGGATTATATCTTTAAAGGGCTGCCAACTTTTCATAAGTGTTCATTGTACACTTTCAGTTGGCAACGTATTTTGGAGCTGAGAACTATGAAAATGAATTCTTGGACTTCCGATTTGTGACATTAGGTGGAGGAAATCCCTGCTAGGCTCATGTGACTGGGTTTTTTTTTTAATTTTATTTTTTAATTAAAAAAGGTATTTCACAGTTCTAGGAATTCCAGGAATTCATTAATAAAAACACCACACTGCTAATTAAACCTGGACTCATGAATTATACAACAGCTATCAAAACTTTAGCAGAGACAAAGTTCTTAAAAGAACACACAGTTCAGTTTTTCTTACTGTGTTCTTGATCATTCTTTCCCCTTTTCTTATTTGCCCAGTAATTATCCTGCCATGAAAGGAGCTTTTAGCCGAAACCTTTTTATTGACATCTTCTTCTAGCATGTACACCAAAATTTGCTAATTTTAGGTCTCAGTACTGAACTCTGCTTCTTCAGTTGGTATGACTGTTCTAAGCAGGGGAAAGAAAGTCATGAAGTCATGAAGCTAGACGTTGCATTTATAAATTTAACAGGTTAATCATGCAATATATTGCAATATGCCACATGTGCAAGAAATGTGTCTTGTCATAACATGGCACACTAGCCAAAAACATGAATTTGATGCAAATTTTTACAAATCCTTGAATTTTTGTGGCAAACCAATCTAATCATCTTCATTGGGGGACACAGGGTAGGTACATACATTCAAAAACCCTGAGGTGGAATTGATCCAAGTTGCATGGTTTTCTGCAAGTGGCGTAGTTTAGATTGGTAGCAAACAGAATAGACATTCACCCTTTGGTGGCAGGGGAGATCTTAGATCTGGTTCTGCCATTTTTAAACCAGTCCAGTGTGTGCTGAACTTCTGTTCTCTTATGAGCATACACCTTTTTTGTGCCAAACTTCTGGTGTGGTAAGGGTGTAGATTGGTTTCCAATCACTTATGCCAGTAAAAGTGTAATGTCTGCACCTGACCTCAGAGATTGACCATTGCAGCAAATAAGGAAGGAGACTAAAGCACTCGCTCGCCATTATAAACTAGTCAATTGCCTGTCAAGAATGAAGGTGGGGGGAGCGGGCAGGGACAGAGCCGTCGGGCGCACTCCCCCTTTCCTTCCTGCTGCTCGGGGTCCAGGCCCACCCCCCATCCCTGCTGCAGCTGCTGCGCTCACCCCCCCCCCCATTCCATCTACTCCATTGCTGCCATCTCCAGGGAGCGGGGGGGCGAGGCCAGCTGTGCTGCTCCCCCCTCCGTCCCCTCTATCCCTGTGGTGGCACTCCGCTGCACCACCACCTCCTGTTCAAATGCTTATTCGTGCTCTGATTGCCTGTTTATCATCCAATCAGAGCACAAATAAAGCATTATGGACAGACAGACAGAGAAACAGATTAAGGCTTTTATAATATTAGAATTGTGTTTGAGATACATAGCTGGGTAGTATTAGACATATGTGATACTAATGCCTGTGCTTCATCATTCCTGGGACTCATAGTTTCTGTTGCCCAGGCTGAAATGTTCTAGGAAAGAGGGGAAAGTTCCACCTGGAAAAAGCATCTCTGTATATATACAGAAATATGTTCCCTACAAAGCCTCACAATGAGAAGGTGCTTCAGGATATTTAAGAACAATCTGTTCAGTGTTCCAGCTCTTTTGCCACAGAACCAGTCATGTAAAAGTTATTTTTTAATGGTATTTTTTTCCTACAGCCAGGGATTGCCATTTTAAATAACCATACCATTGTCTGACCCATTCATATGACATTTAAAAAATGGATCTGTGCATCATGAGGGCTTTAGATTTGTCATGATAGGTTTTAGGATTAGGACAGAGAAATAGCAACAAAAGTTATTAAAGTTGATTACTCAAAATTGTGAGGGAGAAAAAATGAAAAAGGCATAGGTGGCTGCATAGCACATAGACACAGACTGGGATCCAATAGTCAAGCTGGGCTGTTTCCTTTTCTCCCAAAAATCAGTGCCATGGAGGCCAAATACTGCATTTCTTAACACTTGGGAACCACATGGACTTCAGTGAATGTGCAGAGATGTAAATTATTCACCCAGTTGTTAAACAATCAGCTTGATATACACAGGGGAAGATAATCTAGCTTCTTGGTTTTGCCAGGAATAAAATGTTTGCTTTAGTCAAAACAAGGGGCAGATAAATCTTCAATTAGGGAGCTGGTCTCTGAGTAAATAAGTACCATCAATGTTACTTCTTCAAGCACACTCTAAAGCTATGAACATCCTTGATTGCAGAAGGAGTGCTTGAGAAGAAATGAAATCAAGTTCTGGGTGCAGCCTGGAGGCACCCCTTCATACTAATATATAACACCTTGAGATTTACCCATTCACGGCTTCATATTGTTTTCTCTACATAAGCAACCTACTTTGCCTTAACTTGCCAAGCCAATGCCCTTATGGATCAAGCTGCCTTTTGGGCACCTATACAACTGTTATAAGCCTTCTGTTTTCCAATAGAAGTCTTTGTATTCCTGTGCCCAAATTGTATTTATGGCTCTTGCCAGATCATACTTTGATCAATGAGCTTGGATAACTGATGGTAAATTTAAGTTTTGAATGTGTGCACATAAGCTAAATTGTAATTCACTACATTGACTGTGCTCATCTTATTTTCTAGTTTGCTGGGAAGACCAATAAATCCAAAAAATATTTTGGTTTAAAATAAATGTTTTGTTCAAGCCCCAAAATAAGTGTTTTGTTCAGTAAGGCATTTTTAAATTTTACTGAGAAATTAGAAGGAAGCAAAACAAAATAAGTTATTCTGAATTGAAAATCAAAGTGTGGCCAGAAATTGTTTTGATGTGTTTTTGCTTGCTTTCTTTTTGTGGTATGACCAATTTGGCCAAACTGAAACAAATTTGTGAAACATTTTGGGAAACCAAACTGCACTTTTAATTGAAAATATTTTAATGCATGCAATTCACCCAGCTCTATCAGATATGGTTCCTTCCGTAGCAATGAAGCTCATTATTGCAACTAGTGTTTATACCTATTTAGGAGCTATACAAAACAGACGCTTCAGGAAGCGTAGTATTAATGGTGCTGGCTAGACTCAATTACAGTTGTGACTTCTAAACTAATTGAAATCCTCCCTGTGAGGATGACAAAGGTTAAAAGAAATCTAGTTTGGCATTTTGTGGTTCTTTAAATGCACTTACATTGTTGTCAGTCTTCCTGGAAAACTTCATAATAGCTCTTGCTCCCAATCACTATTTTCCTTTCCCAGAAAATCTCTGTAGACTTGGATTCTATCCATTTATTTTTGTCCTAGAAATAATTACAAAGCTGAAGGCTACCTATCATATTTCTCTGACAATGTACTGCACACTGCTTAAGTGTTTAAGCAGCTCTGGGCTAAGCAAGAAATAAAGGATTTTTTCTTTTGTATTTATGTATCTATAAATAGTTACATATTTTATAGATATAGAAATACACAACAAAAATCCTTAACTCCTCAATGGCTGATTTTGCTGCCTAGAGCTATATCTAGATAGATAGAGAGAGAGAGAGAGAGAGAGATTATCTTTATCACTCTCCTTTAAATAATGAGGGGTCAGACAGAAATTTGTGTTTATTTTATACACTTATAAAGTGTCTTAATCTTATGAGATTGCAATTTGTTTTGTTAACTTACACTAACAACCCCCCCCCCCCAAAAAAAAACAGAACAAAACAAAAAATAAAATATTAACAAAGTGATTCCTACCTCTGGAATTGAAATGCGACCACTGTTGGGGTGTAATGAAATATACTTCACTCAACAATTTAGGACAAGTAATAGAGTATGCAGCTGAATAAATCCAATAGTGCTTTAAATTACATCTGGAGTCCAAAGCAAAAGTCACTTAAATGTGTACTGTAGAGCCTTTTGGGTAACTGTCTACTACATTCTCAGTAAGTGCCAGCACTAATCCAGCTAGAGGAATGGGCTGTGTGTCAATGTCTTTTCACTTGAACTTTTTTTTTCTCCCCAGTTGGATAATAGAAAATGTCTGGATAAAGCATCTAAATGAAACTCCTGCATCTTCGTGGCTGCCCTTGGTGCCTGCTCAGCCAAAGTCTTTGTATAAATCTTTGGAAGAAAGTTACATTTGGGGGGCTTAATTGGGGCTGGGGCTATCAGGCCTTAGAAGTCAAGTGGTATTTTGGAGACATACAGATTTGGCTTATGGCAAAAGGAGACTTATAGCTTCATTTTGACTGTCACATCGGTTTTGCCTCCTGAAATGTAATGACCTAAAGAATGTTAACAAATATTATCTTAATAGAAAAACGCCTTCAGGCTATGGAGGTGGCCGAGTTAAGCTGTTTATCCAGAGAATACTTGGTACAAAGCGAGATTAATTGTTTGTAAGGATACAGTCTAGTGAAAGAAAAATAGATTAAAGAAAATACATGCTTCTGAGTAAATGGGTTCATGGAGACATTGTTGCATTTTAAGCCAACAGCAACATTTGGTAGGGTAACCAGAGACTTAATTTAGAAATTGAGGTTGGGTTTGGTCATTTGCTTCTAAGTTAAGGATACATTCTTATTCTAACCCATTATAGACATGTTTCCACTTTTAGACGTGTTTCTATTTCTAAGTGAAGGAAATCACACAGTTCTTTCATAGGCAGCTTCTATTGCATGCACTAAGAACCTTTTCTAAGAGGTTCAGGTAATGGCTTTAATTATTCAAAATGATTCTGGAGTGAGGTCAGGCATTGCCTCATAAGCACTCCACACAGGACTGTATTAAAGGATCTTTATTACAGCAGAGGATAATTGGTGCATTGTGTGAGAAAGGTCAAGTTTCTATTCCTCTAATACAATAATACCAATTAGCCATTAATGTAACAAAGATGATTCCTAACAGGATATTAGGACAAAAAATGATGTTAAAGTCAGAGGGCCAAATCCTTCACTAATTAAGGTTGAGTTGGTCTATATTAGAAATTTTGACCACAATAGCTATACTGATATAATAGTGCTATCACAACTAGCGTCACTGCATTCACATTAGAAATACTAATAATACCAATAAAATCATTTTGGTTGAAAACATTGCTACCTCACTTGAGATGTACAGCAGTATAATGTAGTATCATAGATCAGGCTTTAAACCTTCAGTAACCCTATTGATTTGGAGGGCTCTTTCCTCCCATTTCATGATCTTTGTACATGGAGCATTAAAGATTTTTTGGAATGCTCTGTTAGAAATGCACTGTTCTGGATTTTTGATTTTATGCTTTTCATATTTCACATTACAGGCAAGAGCTGTCTTAGTTATACCCAGATTCCAAGATGAACAGCTATATTCTTAGTGTAAGAGCAGTATACCCCACATAAGTCAATCTGATCATAGCCTCATGGCAGAGGTGTACAGTTCCCAGTTATGTGAACTCCAATGAATGCTAATAGAACATCCATTTCCTTTAATTCCTAACAGAACATCCAAATAACTTAGGATGTTCTCTCTCACCCAATATGCATTTCCAATACAGAGAGTATGTTATATTAAGTTACGGTTTATATATGAACATACATACTTGATATATATATATGAAAATAAAATAATGTTTTATAGCATCATTGCTAGGAATAATTCCCTACTCAAAGGGACTATCCTTCTGAAATTTAATATATAGAATGCTGTTTCAAGAATACAGTTTATTCAAGAATGCTGTTTCAAGAATACTACCATAGGATGTATAAGAACTTTCAGCTACACTGTCTTATGTAATGCTTCTTATACGGAATTGAATATTTTTGTTTTTGTCTTTTGTTGGAATAAAATCTACTATCCTTATGGAAAATGCTGATAGAGTAAACTTAAAAACAAAAGTGAAGCTGACATCAGGACTATTTCACTTACTTCTTGAAAGGCAGTCCATCTATTAGTTGCTGTACCTAGTTATTGATGCAAGTTGGACAGATGACTCAACTATTTTCTAGTGCAATAGCATTTTGTTCCTCGTGACACCATGGGAAGTCAAAACACAAGAGAAAAAACAGCAGCAAACCTTAATCCAAAATATCATCATGTTTAAGGATAGGATACTAAATTACAAGTACAGTGAATCACACTGTTTGAATTTATATTTCCTCCATTGGGTCAATTCCTCTATACGGGATTTTATAGTTTGGTAGCAATATTGATGTTGCTGTTTTTGTCTCATCATGAATTAGCCTGGATTGACAGGCTCTGATGTTATGTTCTGGAAATAATCAGGAAATTTAGTAGTAGCTTAAAAAGTTGTAGTTTTAAAATAATGCAGGCTTTCATCTAGAGAAAGATTTGCTCCTAAAAGGAGCTTTTGAATAAAGATAAATGGCAGATGTCTCATATTCCAGTCTTAATGTGAAATTAAAGCAAGTACTAGAGTTGTGTCCTATCATTCACTGACAGCTCAAAACAATAGTGTCAGGCTTATGGTAGATATAATGAACTATATGTTTGCCTGTTCTAAATGAAGGAGTCTGTGGTCACTGAGGATGAAGTCTCTATCTGTAGCATGCTATTCATAGCAACTTCATTACTTTAATTTATGCTTCCAAGCAATCTCTTATGATCTCACTTTAAAAAGGGATGCTGTCAAGTGTACGAGAGACAAAACCAGAGCTATTTGTTCTGTGTTCAAGTCCATAGTTGCATTCATTACCTGAATGTTTTTGTGTGTTTTTTTGTGTGTTTTGAGAGCTGGCATATAAGTGTTAGGTCTTGAATTGATTCTCTGAAGAAGATGAATGTTATAATCTTCCACTGAAATTCCTGAGTCTCCAGACTAAATCATAGAGCTGACACTATCTTAAGTGTCTACCCCAGTCACAGTATCCCATTCTACTGCCTAGCTCGGAGTTCCTGGCATTCCTTTCCTCCTGACAGGCAGAATGATTCTAACAGGCATGCACTGTCAGAGACTCCCTATTTAGAGAGGGCTGAGAGCAAACCCAGGTTTGTGGTGCGGACAAGGGAGATAAGCCCCATCTGCTTCTAGATTCCTCTTCACTTATCCACAAGAGCCCTACATGGCATTTTGTTCAAAGAACAAGTCCTTGCGAGAAGCAGCTGACCAACTTTCTGCATGTCTGAGAGATATTAAGGGATCCAGGCTCCGAGTATTATATTTGTGTGCAAATTCTGAGGAGATGAATATATTTTGTCTACTGTTAAAAAAGATTATTCTCAGCAGAACATTGTGTTCCTGTATGGTCCAGAAGTAGTCACGTGAAAAAGTTTGACACTGTACTTAACAGTGCAGTGAGACGCAATACAGGCTGCACAACTTACATACATATAGATGTACTCCCTGGACTCTTGGGCATTAGATCAAGCAAAATAAGACAAACCCTAACTTCATTACTGGCAATAAAGGCAAGAGACGATGAAAATCACCTGCTCCATCAACTTCTAACTAAAGACCCAAACCGATTTTAAGAGGTTTAGATGTCATAAACTGCTTATACATGAAAGAGGGTTAGAAGTCATAAACTGTTTATACATGAAAGCCCACAAGCTCCTGGAAAAGACTGTGGATGCCGAACTAAATCTGTGGACAGCAACAGAGTGGGCCAACTGCTGAGAAAGGTCCGATTGATTCCCACAACCTTTTATATTGTAGGAATCGGTCTGACCTTTAACAGGTAAAAGATAACAAGAAAGGTTTCAACAACTATGTTGTTAGCAAGAGGACAATCGGGGAAGTGTGGATCCCTTACTGAATGGAGGAGGCAACCTTGTGACAGAGGAAGCAAAAAAGGCTGAAGTGCTCAGTGCCTTGTTCGCTTCAGTCTTCACAGGTAAGATCAGCTCCCAGACTACTACACAAGGCCACACAGTTTGGGGAGGAGGTGAGCAGCCAAAACTGTTTAAAAAACAGGTTAGGGTCTACATAGAAAAGCTGGACATATACGAGTGCATGGGGCCAGATGGCATGCACCTAAGGGTGCTGAGGGAGTTGGCTGCTGAGATTGCATAGCCACTGGCCATCAACTTTGAAAACTCCTGGCAATCAGATGAGGTTCTTGATGATTGGAAAATGGTAAACATAGTGTCTATATTTAAGAAAGGGAAGAAGAAGGATCCATGGAACTACAGACCAGTCAGCCTCATCTCAGTTTCTGGAAAAATCATGGAGCACATCGTCAAGGAATCCATTTCTAAGCACTTGAAGAAGAAAAAAGGTGATTAGGAACAGTCAGCATGGATTCATCAAGGGCAAGTTATGCCTGACCAACCTGATTGCCTTCTATGATGAGATGACTGGCTCTGTGGATGCAGGGAGACCAGTGGATATGCTATACATTGATTTTACCAAGGCTTTTGATACAGTCTCCCATAACATTCTTGCAGGCAAGCTAAGGAAGTACGGGCTGTATGAATGGATTGTAACGTGGATAAAAAACTGGCTGGAGCCTCAGGATCAGAGGGTAGTAATCAATGGCTCAATGTCTAGTTGGTATCCGGGATCAAGTGGAGTGCCCCAGGGATCAGTCCTGAGGCCAGTTTTGTTCAATATCTTAATTAACAATCTTCTTAATTAACAATCTGGAGGATGGGATGGCTTGCACCCTCAGCAAGTTTGCAGATGACCCCCAAGCTTGGGGGAGTAGTAGATATACTGGAGGGTAGTACTAGGATTCAGAGTGACCTAGACAAATTGAAGGATCAGGCCAAAAGGAATCTCATGAGGTTCAACAAGGACAAGTGCAAAGTCCTGCACTTAAGATGGAACAATCCCATGCACCAGTGCAGGCTGGGGGCTGACTGGCTGGGTAGCAGCTCTGCAAAAAAGGACCTAGGGGTTTGTGGTAGGGCACTGTTGGTGCCTGCCACTTTAAGGACTCAGCCAAGCAGCCAGCAGGTGCTTGATTGCAGCAGCCATTTTAGATCTCTGGCCACCTATATAAACAGAACAGCTCACTACTGGAAGAGGAGGCAGTAATATTGCCTGGCTGCAAGGAACATTCTGGAGGTAAGGGAGGAGCTGTAGGGGATGGTCAGGAGGCTCCTGATCCTGGGCATGACTAAAAACTGCACTCTGCCGGGAGTGGGTGGCCTGGTGGAGTTCTCAGTGGTGTGGGAGCCCCCAGGAAATACCAGGCCAGTTACCACCCTGGTGAAAGGCAGGTTGGGGTGCCTTAATAACCCTAGCTCCCGCAACCAGGTGGGTCACCCTATAAAAGGGTCAGGAAGGAAGACCCAAGAGAGAGAGGGCTATAGACTCATTTGAGGGCTATAGCCTGATTTGAAATTTCTTGACTGATCAATGCTGGGGGCAGGACTGGAAGGTCAAAGGGCCAGGGACCCACTGCGAGGGATGCCCAGAGCTGAGGGCCTGAGGTTCTGACTGGCCTGGAGGTGAGGCCAGAGCCTGTGTAGCCAAAGGTCCTGGGGGGACCACACCCATAAGGGGGAAAAGATTAGGGAGCTAGGCAGCCCTGAATGAAGGTGGAGTAGGCCACCTGAGTGGGGGATGCCATCTGTAAGGCTTGGGATGCAGTGTAGGGGAGGAACAGAGCTGCAGATAATGCCCCCTGGCATTGGTGCAAAAAATGGGCAGCCTCCTGCCTAATTAACAACTTAACTAGATAACAGCAAGGCATGGCAGGAGAGAAGGTGGGCAGTTGGCCCAGAACAGGCTGGTGGGGCCATTGGTAGATGAGCCCCGAGAAGGCCCCCTGATAAAGGGTTACAATGGACAATAAGCCAGCAGTGTGCTCTTCTTGCAAAGAAGGGTACTGGCATGCCGGGTTGTACGTAGGTCGGTTGCCAGTAGGTCAAGAAAAGTGATTATTCCTCTCTGTTCAGCACTGGTGAGGCCACATCTGAAGTACTGTGTTCAGTTTTGAGCCCCCCACTACAGAAAGGATGTGGACAAGTTGGAGAGAGTCTAGCAGAGGGTAACAAAAATGGTGAGGGGTCTGGGTCACATGACTTGTGAGGAACAACTGAGGCAACTGGACTTATTTAGTCTGGAGAAGAATCTACTGAGGGATTTAATAGCAGCTTTCAACTACCTGAAGAGGGGCTCAAAAGAGGATGGAGCTAGACGATTTTCAGGCATGACACATAACAGAACAAGGAGCAAGGGAAGCTTAGATTAGATATTAGGAAAAATGGAATCACTAGGAAGGTAGTAAAACACTGGAACAGGTTACCCAGAGATGGTGAAATCTCCATCCTTGGAGGCTTTTAAGACCTGGCTAGACAAAGCTTTCACTGGGATTATCTAGTTGGGGATGGTGCTGCTTTGAGCAGAGGGATGGACTAGATGACCTCCTGAGGTCTTTTCCAACCCCAACTTTCTATGATTCTATATTAACATCAGATGAGTCCTCCATTGTGCATGACTCTTGATGGAAAAGCAGGGGTTAAGCAGAATGGACTAAGATCTGGATATGGATGCTTTGAAACAACACTTCACAAGATTAACTTCTCGGACAGCCCCCTGGGTGAATGTATCCCACAAACCACACAGCACTTAATCAAAAGCTGTAATCTTTAAAAGTGCCCAGATGGGGCAGAAGTAATGCACACATTGAACAATAATACCAGACAGCGGCTCATGGATTTGGAAGTTGATATCTGATGCCATACAGAAGAAGAAGAATATAATCCTGGCTAGGTATAATTCTCTGTGCAAAGAATTAGAAAACAAAAAGATGGTGAGGATAGCAGCATCAGGGTGAGGGAAGAAGCCAAGGAAGTGTGCTTCCTGGAATGCAGAACTGACTGAAAAGTGAGCTTGGATTTTGAAACAAGGAACTACCTCCTGTTTGTCCTACTGTGTGCAGAGAAAGTGTGCACCTTCTCTGTAAATAAACAGCGTCTACAATATTTTATATGCCAATTTCATGAATTGTAAAGTGACCATTGTGTGTAACATCCTTAAATTAGTTAAGGATTTAGCAAGTAATTGAAGTATTGTTTGGCAACTAGTTAGAGGAAGCCTGAGTGTGGGGAAACAGAATCTGGAAAGTTAAGATTGAAAGAGCCCTATAGGACCTAATAAGATAACTGATGGCACTCATAACTTGTGGTCAATGTCCTTATGAATGAAGGATGCAGAGATCTATGAAATATTGTTAGATCTTACTAGGAAACTTTGCAATGGCATGTAGTCAAAACATTCTTTTATTGTTCCTTGGGGTATGCAGGCCATATGCAAAGTGCCATACAGGTGCTCCCTTTTCACAAGACACAGGGAGGCTGACTGACTTCTTACAAGATCATAAAAAGGAGCATTTTTGCTCCCTAGGCAAGGGTGGCACATGGGGAAGTGTCAGGAGCTGGGCTGCTGCCAGCTGCAGCACCGACTAGGCAAGCACAACAGTGGCTGGTGCCCCTTAGTTGCTACACTACTGTTACAGGGTATGTCTATACTATTTCTATGACAGTCCTTGTCCTCTTGCTCCTATTCTGTGTGCTAGAAAAAAGAAAGAGTTATGTTGTTAACATTAGTGGTACCAAACACATCCACTGCCACTCTCTCAGGGGCATACCAAAAAGTAACTATGTGGATTGAGAGCCAGCAGGTGGTCTTGTGTGACAGTGACAGTCTCAGAATTATGTCCACAGAGAGACGTACCACAGTGGTAGGGTTAGGAATAAAGCACCATCTGGATGAACTGCAGACCTGTTCAGTCCACTGGACCACAACTACTCTAGGAGTACCTCTAGGCATTTAGTATATTACAGCACTCACTTGCGTAAGCCCCAAATTCACTGCCTTTTCATTCTCCTTTTCTTACTCAGGACATGATAGAGACTTCTCCAGGAAAAAATTACAACCTGCATTTATTAATCTTGGAATTATCACTTGCCTTTGCATGGTATCTGGGAAAGTTACTCAATAGAATTTTTACATGTGTACTTGGCTTACACATCAATTGAATAAGAGGCATGGCAGATTTTACAAAGTCATCTGGCAAGTGCACATGTTTTGAACATCTACAAAAAGAATGCCATTGGCTATCCACTTCTGTGAACCTTTCTGCCCTTAAACACCACTGGCAGCTTCAGCAATTAGGGATCAAAAACATGTTGTTTTGACACTTTGAAATGCCCTAAATTTCATTATGCTTCATGTATATTTACATCGGGGACCCAGCACATGGATATTATTTTTACTTGGATAACAGAGAGGTGCTTAGGAAAATTTTTCTCTCAAGAGTTCTTAAGACAGAGTGTTCACATGGGCTGAGAATATTTATCTGCTCAGTAACAAAACATAACTTCCTATAGTCCAAATTCAAAGTTCTCAATCCTTGTGCAAGCCCATGTAATTAGGTTTTGAGACTGGGATCTGTATGAAGAGAGAGGTTTCTTATAATCACAGGTTATGGGGTTGTAGCCTCAAGGGCCCACTGCTATTGCATTCCTTCCATTATCACTGTTATATTGCTCAGATATTTAAAAACAAAAGAAAAAAAGTTTGCTAGTACTATTCATGATAAATTGAATGTTTAGTTATGGCTAGGTATTATGAGCCCTTCTGAGGATACGTGAGCTCCTCTGAGGCCTGCAGTCTATCTACTATGTGTAGATTGGATGAAGATGGACATTTAGGCCATGTGTAGACAGAATGAGGGGCATTTGTGCATGACACTTTAAAGAGGGCTAAAGGCTTTTGCACTGCTTTAATGGCATCAGTGTTTGCACTCCTTAGTGGCGTATTGCACATAAATTACAGCCACTATAGAAAACTCAGTGGTGTAATGAGCCTTAAATGACTTGGGGCACAGCAAATTAAAACTTCTCTGAGGACTTTTAGTTTGCTGCCCTACCAGCTGTGAAGCAAAGCACCGGGCTCTGTGCAGCTCAGAGACTCTACAGGAAGCCCTGCAGGCAGTCTAGCAGGAGCCTGGGAAGGTAGGCTCTGCCTAAGGGAGAAAAAATAAAAAGCAGTGATCCTGATCTTTTTCTCCCTCCGCCACCAGAGTCTGCCTGCCTGCCTAAGCTATACAGGGGCCTGGTGCTTCCCTCCACAGCTGCGGTGGCCCCCAGGACTGCCTGAGCCAGGTGTCTATGGGTGGGTGCCACCTGGGGAGGGCCACCACTGTTATGGAGGCATGCACCAGCCTCCCCCCACCCCCACAGCCCAGGGACTTCTCCACCCGCCAGCAGCTGACCCTCCCCTCCCCGCTGCCAGAAAGATAGGTAAGCTGGGTGTGTGCATGACACGGCAGGTTTAATTGGCCCTAAATTGAAGCAGTGATTTAAAAAACCCACTACTTCAGTTTAGGGCCACAGTTTAGTCTATACGTGCCCTACGGTGACATCTAGAAGGTGGCATTTTCAAAGGTGACAGTAGAAGCCATGACAGTTTCTGTTCTAGGGAGGGTAGATTGGATCCTATATGTCATAATGGAATGACAGATGTAGAAAGACATTTTTGGGGGGCTGCATGTGCAGACTTAATATATATTATATTACTATATTCTTAATTAAGAAGATTGAATCTTGTGTTGCAAGAGGGTAAAATGTTATTGCTCAACCCCAGAGGCATAACTGTAAATTTTGGCACCCTGGGAAAAAATTTGGTGGGGAGGAGGGGGTTGAAAGTAAGTGCTCATTTACACCATCTGGAACAGCTTTGCGCTCCAGCCATAGGAGTGAAGCTAGAGAAGCTCAGCATCACTCAGATGTAGGTGCTGGGTACTGGAATACAGCAGCAACAGCCTTGAGCCACCCAGCTTTAGAAACTGAGCTGGAGCAGCCCTATGCCACTTAGCTACAGAAGAGTCTCAGCTGACCCATGGACTTAAAGGGTAAGTACAGACCATCAAAAAGCCTGCAGTTGAATCAATTCTGTCTTTGCAGGTTAGTCCCTGTAGGGATTAAACTGAGAAACAACTGGAGAGACATTCTGTTTTGATTCAGAAAATGCAGCCACATGCTGCAGTGGCTCAAGCCAGAAGCCAGGGGGCACTACAGCATGGCTCTCTGGCACACAGCCAGCATGGGCTGTGTATTCACTCCCTCTTCCTGATGCCCAAGGTCTCTGGGATTTGCAGTCCAGAATCACAGCAGCAAGACTCTGCAGGGTTGCTCATCACTTCTTCCTGCTTCCAGTTGCCTTTGGGATTAGTAGTCCAGCTGCAGCCAGCAGTAACTTTCAGTAAATTTAGCAGGGCATGGCAGCTCTGTACTTGGGGGAAGTAGTCTGATAACTACATTCAACCAAGTTTATCTTAAACCAGTGTAGCCATTATGAAACTGGCTTATATGCACTAAATTTCTGTTCTGTTACAGATTTAAACCAGTTTCTAATGTCTTAAACCAGTTTAGATGTAACTTCTGTCTCTAGTCAGAGACCCCAGCTGTTCCTGCTGCTTACTTGCATCCAGTTCCTGTGGCTGGGATACTTCCCAGCTGTTCCCATTCTGCTTCTACAACTGAGCAGCTTGAGGCTGCTCCAGCTCAGTTCCTATGGCTATAAAGGGCTGCTCCAGATGTGGCAAAGACTGTGTGTGTGTTTGTGGGGGAAGGGGGCAGTATCATCCAGCACTGCCTCTAAATTAGCACCCAGGAGCGGTGTCCTTTACTCCCCCACTAGTTATGCTACTGCCCAACCCAGAAGAGGTGCATTAAATTGAGTACTCTATGACAGTTTATGCAGGTTTAATGGGAAGTAGGTGTTTGCATGTGCTATAGGGAAGAGAGGAGTGTCCCCTAGGACCAGATCCCATTCCAGCTTTTGGACCTCTGTGATGCTTAGTATTTGAATGGCTAGGTTCAATTCTATTCAACCCTGCTTGATTTCTTCATATCCATTTATGCAAAAAGAAAACAGGCCATCCTCCTCCACCCTGCATTTTTTGTGACTTACCTTCACCTGAGCCTTGAGATGAAGTTACAAAATGGATGCATTAATGATGGCTCAGGATCTTGAGTGGGGTGAAATATATGCTTAAATGCCATTTATGGTACATCTATGCTGCTCTCCAGGCTTCTAAAATATAAAAACCCCATTTGGTAAACCTAAGAGAGCTGTCTCCAGGGTGCTCGAGCATGGTGCAGGAGGTTTTCCTTGGAACATCCTCACTGCTGCATTCCCAAGTGCAGTGAGTAGGTAGGGCTGCCTTACATACCCTTAGACACCTAATTGGTGGAATGGAAGGAATCTGGCCTCTAGTCTATAGGTTGGGTGATGGTATGGAACAGAACTGAAGTTTTATTTTTACATGGTTAAAATGATTTAAGAGAAAACATAACTGTGAGTTTACAGATATCTGAGCATTTACTGGCCTTCCTTTAACTAAAAGTATTTTTACTTACTGTTAAATAAAACAAAAAAACACATAACACATCTTGATATACAATCAATGGTAAATAGCAAGAAACCACTTTTTATTTGCTTGCTGTGGTCCTAGTCAATAGCTACATGCACAACTTAGAGGATTAAGGACTAAAAAAAAACCCATACAAAACTATTATTACTACTAGGGGATATTAAAGTCTTGGCTTTCAGCGCATTTTGCTCATTACTCACTGAAATTATTAATACTTACTCCATCACATCTAAGATAGGCTTCAATATAAGCTTTTCAATCAATCTGCAAGTGCATGCCCATCTGCATGTAAAAATAATTCACCTAAGGTTCAGTCCTCAACGGCTTTCCTCACCATTGATTTAGTCAGTGCAGGGAAGGGTTCCAGGGTTCAAGATCACTTTTCATTTGTTTTTAAATAATTACAATATTCTGCAGGAGCAACTGAGAAACAGTCGTTGGCTTCTTAAATTGTAGTGTCTATAAATTTCTTACAAATGCAATACTGATCTAGAATGATAGACTCTTTTAATGCCTCACTTGGCTTGATGTAGCCTTTCATCCCCAGCCATCTGAGAAAAAAAGCAATCTAATTTATAATACATGTATATGAGTATCTATTTTTTAAACTATGCAGTATAGCTCACCCTCATACTGTGTCAGCTAAAACTGCCTAAGATTCTACAGAAGCCTAGGTTTGGGGTCTCCAAAATAATGAACATTTTATATTGTGACTAATCTATGTAAGGCTTAAAGCAGAATTTTGCTACTCTTTGTAAAATCAATTGATCAACTTCATCATTTGGACTCTATGGCCAGGGAAAGAAATTACACATAAACTGATATAAGTGACTGGAAACTGGCTCAAATCTGTAACACAACAGAAGTTCAGGGCACATAAACAGCTTTCAAAATGGCTGAAACCAGTTTAAGATAAGCCCGGATGGATGTAATATCAGACTTAATGGATTTAGGTTAAATTGGTTTATTGAACTTCTGTCCCAGATCCCCTCCAGATTCAAGTTAACTCACGGTACCACAGCATCCCAGAATGCTTTGCACTTCTCCTGAAACCCCCCCCAGCACAGGGTGGGTGGGCTAGCCTTGGCTGAAGCTGTCTGCTCCAGCCAAGCAGGGAGGAGTGATCTAATCTCCGCTCCCAGGCTTCTGGCCTGGGCCATTGCAGCATGTGGCAGCATTTCTGGAATCAAAAGTGAATTTCTGTTTGCTTTCTTATCAGTTCAATCTACGTAGCTTAGACAACCTGTGAAGATTGAATCAATTCAGCCTTAGGCTTTTTGACTGTTTGTACTTAGCCCACAAGTTGCAGTTGAGTATTTTGTCTATCAAGGCACCAGTGAATACAACACTTCATTCACAGTGTATGTGGCAGCAGGAATTGAAAACATATTTATTGTCTCAGAATCTGGCAAAAATAAAACCAAAACTTGGCAGCATTTTTCAAATTGGTAATAGGACCTCTGAATACATTTGTGGACATGATCATGAATCATTCTAATATGGCATAGAGGGACACAGAGTAATCATGATCTTCATAGGATTCATGGGTTTTTTATGGAAATATACTTGTCTTTTGATAACTGTTGCTAGCTGAGTAAGGGGCCCTCCTTCCCACTATCCTAAAGCCTATATAGTGTATCAGAAAAAAATCTTGTTTAAGACCACCACATATTGATAAAATGGATGAGAATAGAGGCAGATACAAACTTAGATTATCTTTTGCAGTCTCTGGGGGAGTTAGGGAAAATAGTAGTTAAGAAGATAAATTATAAAACACTTGGATTTGAATGCAGAAATTTTGAGAATCAGGAGAAAGACACAGTACGTGTTTTTCTTGTATACCATCTTGTGGTACACTGAGTCAGAAATGTGTGTTGCAGAAACCTTACCTTCTGCAGTTGAAACTTTAAATAGTTACGTGTAGTCTAAATATATTTTCCTAATGCTGAAAATAATAAAGCCTCACCCTCAAGAAACTTTAACAGGAGTATAGCACTGGGAAGGGCCTCCTGGGCCACTGAATCCAGTCTTGTGAGTTTGCAGGCAATTGGTAACACCAGAATTGCCAGAATCACCACTCTGACCTTCAGACACAGCGACAAGGCACAACACTGGAAACACCAAGAACACCTTACAACATGCCACAGAGAAGATTAGAGACATCAAGGGCACTCACTGTCAGTGCTCTGGTACTGCAGTGACATGGACATAGTTTAAACAATATAAGTTAAAAAAATCCTGGGAAGAGACCCATGCTCAACTCAAGAGAGGAAAGCAAAACCCCACACTGTCCTTGCAAGAGTGGAAGGGGAAAAATTATTCCCTGGGCCCAGGTTTGGCAATCCGTGGGTGCATCTACATGAGATATTTACTGCACAGTTTACTAATTAAATGCACAGTAAATGTTTTGGGATCTATATGTGCATGCCTATTAGGGTACTCAAAGCTAATAAATTCTGCAGCAGGGTACTACTTGTAAAATACAAGAACTATCAAGTTTTTTTGTATGCAGCAGTGCACATATAGATGCTATCCCAACTGGCAGGGACACAGGGTTTTTCAGTGTGGGGCTAGCCAGGAAGCAGCCTTCACACTGAATCACCCTCATGCCTCAGTGAGCTGCACTCCACTGCAGCATGTGAAGCTCAGTTAGAGCAGCCCTGGGCTGGCAGGCTGACCTCCCAGATCCCCTGCCAGCCCAGGCTGTTCACACCAGGATCCATGTCCAGCACACAAGTAAACTCCAGAGAAATACGCTCTGGAGATTTTGGCTCCCAGGCACACGTTCAAATGATGTGCCCCGGGGCAAAAAACTCCTCAGCAATAAGCTCTGAATGTATTCGTGCACATTAATCATGCATGTAGATGTGCCTAGTATGACCCTGAGTGGCATAGCAAGATCCTCCAGGCAGGAACCTCTGAGGTTTTTGCGGGGGTTAAAGTACCATCAAAAGCAGCAATATCCTCCAGTCAAAATCCCCAAGCCTGAGCTCTGGCCAATTTTCCAGTGCTTGAGAGAAAAGTAAAAAAATAAAAAAGCCCAGGAGCCCTCTTTTGCAGAGGGAGGGAGCAGGAGAGGTTGAATTACTTTCTGGCACATGCAGACCACCACCAAAAGCCTGGAAGTGTGGAGATATGTAAAATTTAACAACAACTTGGATTTTATGAAGAGAATACTTGCTTCCAATACAGAAACTTTTGACAAATATATTCTCTTCATTTGCAACAAAATCCATCAATATTAAAATTAACTCAGTTCTTTCCATGATGTGATGCCATATCGCCTCAACCATTAGAAACAATGGAAGTGTGTGCTCATTGTCTATCTTGCTAATACTGTTTGCCGAAGCTTGTTGGAGGAGGGCCAGCACCCGGTACCTGCCAGTGTTTACTTCAGTCAATCGAATGCCTGTACATCAAGAACTTGGAGTATTCTACCTGTGCAGACATTGCAAGAACCTAGCAGTTCTTAGGATATTAAGTAAGACTTTTTTATTGAATTAAATTGATTATATGTTGCTTGTTTGCAGTAGCTTACAAATGGGTCGAATTTTATATATCACTCTGGTCAAGGGCAGGAATAGCAAGTCCTCCCAGGCTCTGAACTCAAAGGTCTGAGAATGGGATCCAGAGCAGAGGTATTTTCTGGGTCAGTGAAACGTATGGAAGCAATTCATTCTCTTCTTTCTATGTCGCAAGCCAGATTCTCAAAACTCATGTGACTACTCGGTGGCATCATAGGGAAGTGACTAGTCCTTCCTGTATTTGGGGGTGGATATATTTATTTTGTGTCAAGACAGGATGATAAAATGCTTCACAACCATAACGCACAAGTTTGCCCAAGCTGAACTCTCAGGTGGCTGGTTTGGACAAGTTCAGATTCTGTTTTAATTCTTCACTCAGCCTTAGTCCATGCCAAGTCAGACAGCCTCTTCAGGTACATGAACTCTAGCTCAGACTGGAACTTTATCTTTCACTGTCTGCAGATGGCTTATACAAATTAACTTTTTCCTTTGCTGGCTGGCTTCCTCAGAACCCAAGCTACTTCTCTTGAGCTTTCTGCGCCACAACCTCACCCTGCCTCAAGGCAGGCTTAGGCCCATTGTTTATATGTAAACAGATGGCACACTCCACCTGTACAAGTGTTTGTTTTTGCATAGCTAGCAGATAACAGGGTTGTAAATTTTATTGCTAAATATTATAAACATAGGTACAGCATGTTTTTCCTGAGTGTTTGTTCTGATCTTGCTTCCACCAGTTTTATGTTATGTTACAGTGTTACCCATGACTTAAAGATAGTTTTAGTTTGATTTATCGGAATATATATTTAACAAAGAAAGCTTAACTGTATTTTACTCTCCGAAGAGTAATAATACAGGATAGGATACACAAAGGCCGAAATTAATCCTTAGCTGCATTCCACTTTCTCCATTAGCGTTGCGCCAGAAATGAGTTTGGCACATTAATTACAAACATATACTGCTGCAAACATGCCTACTTAGGCCATGACTATGCATGAGATAAGGTCACACAGGTCACAGCTTGAACCTCTCTGTTTCTTTCTCATGAATTTGTCTATCTAGACTTCAGTTAGTAATGAGCCATCATTCCCCCAGTCCCTTTTCACTTTGCAGAACCTTCAGTCACCACCTCAAGGCCCTCTGTTTACCATTCTGGTTGCACGGCCTGTGCTCCACACAGATTAACCACAGCAAAAAAGCCCAGGACCTGTGCTCTGCTGGATCTGTCTGGTATGTTAAACAGAAAGTTTAGAGGTCAATCAGAAATGGCATATTTGGTTTGAAAGGAGAAAGAATAGCTACAAAATGTTGTTCAGCAATTACTGTCAACACTCTTAGCATTACTAAAAATACATTTCAGTACTTTTACTTAACTTGAAGTTCCCTTGAACTGAAATGTTGCTCACATTAGGCTTCCTAAGAACTGCACATCTTACTTTTAAATAGTATCTGAAAGTATGGGTTGATAGTTCTGGGAAGAAACAAAAACCAAGAACTCTTACTTCCAGAGAAAAGCATATCCAGGCTTTCATAAATGTATTTTTTTTAGCCTAAAAGAGTTAAATATGAATACATTTTCAGGGTAATTCAGGAAAAATAACATGTGTACAACAATAAATGGGAAAGTCAAGATGAAGAAATACCTCTGCAATGCAATTAAACTAGAACCAACACAGGAATTGTGATAGTTATACTACTGATTTGATTATTATACAACCACCTTCTTAGGTACTTCTCAAATATTATTCTCAATTTAAAATTTCAAGGGCTAAACATTCAAACAGAGCCTCCAAGCTAGTGCCTTTAATTTTCCATTAAAAAGTCATTGAATTCCCATTTATATTTCTCCACCCAGAAAAAACATCAACTACACAGAGGTTTATGCAAAAACATAGCTATAGAAGAAAAGTTTGCAAATAGATGATGGTAACTACAAGTTCAAAGGTTTACCTTAAGTCTCCTTAATATTAGGATTTAAATATGCCTTCAAAAAGTAACCTTCAAGAAGAAAATATGTATTAGAGAATGATA
Source organism: Crocodylus siamensis (assembly GCF_052110815.1). Lineage (NCBI taxonomy): Eukaryota > Metazoa > Chordata > Crocodylia > Crocodylidae > Crocodylus > Crocodylus siamensis. Next base: position 29,969,754 of record NC_143404.1, on the reverse strand, counting down.
AATGTTATTTTTTTTCCTAATAGCAATAGCAATGACTCCATCTTCACTTTTGCTCAATCTGAATTAACCAGATGAACAAAAGTAACCTCTTCCAGAAAACAGGATTACAGATTTATAAAGATCTCTTTATTGTTAGATTATTGCATAACTACAAAAGGAAATGTGGATTCTTACATGCATTACTGTAATTTTCCACATTTTAAGATAATTAATATATTCTAATTGACATTTACTGTCCCTGTGTGTCTTGTTCATCTTCACTAATTTTCTACACCATATGTTTTTAAGTAAATATGTTAATTGCAGTTATGCTTATGATAGTATAAAATATAATTCTATATTGTATTCAATATTCTATATAGAATATAATATATGTATTCTTCACTTTCTTTTTTATAGCATCTTCAGTGCTGAGCACAATGAAAAGTGTAATAGAATATTATATTACTTGCCGTTCACTCGCTACTCATCTACTAACAATGAGAAGTGATTTCTAGCAGAAAGAAAGACTGAAACTGAAGGTATACTAGGTATTAATGTTACCAACTGTACTAGCTGACTCTCTAAAGAGTCACACTGCAGACATTTAAGATCATAGAAAAGTAAGGTTAGAAGTTTCCTAACGAGATGATCTACTGTAGCCCCCTGCTTAAGGCAGGATCACCTGTGATTAAACCATCCCAGCCTGGTGTCTGTCTAACTTAGTCTTAAATATTTCCAGAAATTTCCTAACAGTGTTTAGATATTTACATACTTGTTGGTCTCTAGTGCTACAGAGTCTTTACCTTTCCAAACTTTTATAGATGTTGAAAATCAAGCACAGCAGTACTTAAAATGAGATGATAGGAAATAGCTAAGCCACAGGAATCCTATAAACCCTTCACCCCCAAAGTCAAAACAATTGCAGTATCCTCTACAATTTGTATACAGTCCATTCTACTAGCTGGGCATGTACCACTGAATTTCAAAATCCTCATTGTGAAGCTGGAAAGTCTTTCTAGCGAATGAGGTTCCGGTCCTCCAAAATCCTTGAAGGAAAAACCCCATTCACAGAGTGAGCAGTGTTTAAGTATGCTTGTAAACAAGGACTATTCATGCAAACAAGTGCTCACAGTTCTGGATCCCAGCCTCTTTCTGGGGTTACTACAAAGTGGAGAGGGACACACACTTGAAGGACTGTAGTAGAGAAATGATTCAGTGTTGTAAAATAACGTTTAAAGTATGTTCAGGTGAAAAAAGAGCAAAGTAGCTCATCCAATACTTGTATTATTTCTGATTCTAAAACCAAGATTTCTAGGTTAGACCAAGAAGTCTAAGTTGGTTGTGTAAAGCTGAACTTCCAATCCATGTTGCAAGGCCGGAAAGAATTAACTTGATCATCTAATAGGTTCTCCTCTATAGCACAGATTGTAGAATGCTGTTTAGTTCTTGTTTGAAATCAGCATATCTGTGCTGAAAATTTCCATTTCTTTATCAAGTGGTCAAAAAGGTAATTTGCTACATGTTTCCAAAAGTTTTGTTGTTGTTTTTAAACCAGGAGTGCACAGACAGGTCTGTGGAAGGAGGCAGTCTAATGGGATATCTCAGCAGGTGTTGTCCCATGAAAAGATGCAGGTGTAGGACCTCTAGTTTCTATTCATGGCTCTTCCAAGGAGTTGTATGTGAGTAAATCACTTAATAACTCTGTATTAGTGTGTAAAACATTTATAAAACAATACCAATAGCTTTTTGTAAATCCTGAGTGGTCAATGTCTTTAAATTGCTTAAGGGGCAAAGATTTCTTAGAGTGATATCTTTTACTGGACCCGCTGTATAGTTGGGATAGAGTTAGACAAGTTTTTGAATGCAAGACATTCTCCTTCAGCCACTCCAATAAAAGATATCATCATAAAAAATCTTTGCCTTGCGTAATTTCTGGACCATGGCACAAACACCACTCTTTACACTACTAACAAATTATAATGGCAGTATCACATTCACAGATGCATTAAATCTGTACAGCTAGAGATCAAAATCTTGCTTTTTGTCATAACAAGCACATCAGTGTAGATTTTGAGTTACTTTCACTTCCTACTTTGATACCAGCACACCTATGTTAACTCCCCAGAAACATTTTGATTGGATTTTAATACTTAGCAGGGATGTCTACAGGTGCAATTATGCCAGCTGAAATTTACTGTGCAGCAAGTGTCTACACGTGCAAGTGTTAAAGCACATTAACACTGTGTGTGGACTGACTTGGGACTAAAGCTAGTCTTAAGTCAGTCCACACATGCAGTGTCACTGTGCAGCAATGCATCTACATGTGTGTTACTGTGCAGTAACTAATTGGGCAGAAATTGTATCAAATTTACACTGAAGTTGGCATAAGTTGCCATGTTTACTGCCCAGTATGGGCATGCACATGAAGATGTGTGCCCATACTGCGCAGTAATTTTGGTTACTGCACAGTAAATGCACACACATAGATGTGCACAGTGAGGAATAATTGAAAGTTAGTATTACTTACATTGCAGTCTATAGAACTAGATACCTGAATCTAGTTTTATACAATACAATGGTCACAAGACTCAAAACTCTTCTTGATGTCCTCTAGAAAATGTCTAAACCTATATATTGACTTTTTTTGTTTGTTTGTTTTTAATGCTTTATTGCCAGAGCATAGTAGAGAAGTCTGCTGTTTGCAGGTACTAATCAAGCTATGGGCCAGTGTTTCTATGTGGATGTTGGGACATTTGGACAGAAAAATAAATGTAAAATGCTGCTGACTTCATTCATTTTTAATGAACTGAGCATACAATCCCGTACTGTCAAACTCTTGCACAAATCCATAGCTTCAATAGCCTTGGCCATAAGAAGTATCACCAACTTTGTAACCTTGGACAAGTCAATTAATCATTATTCAGTGATTTTCAAATCCCCAACTGAAAGTAACTACATAATTACAACAGGCAGTACCTTTGCAGGACTAGCATCTTTGAAATAACCTTTATAAAACATTTTTGTATTACTGATATGTAAATAATAAATAAGAGCTAAAAATATGCAAATAAAATACATGGAGGAAAATAAAACATCCTAGCTTTTGCCCACTTATATCCAAGTAGCTGTAAGTGTACTTAGTCAAGTTTTGCCAGGAATCCTGCAGATTAATTGATTTTAACTGGGCTGAACTGTCAAGTTTGATTTCTCAGCTTGCCCAGCTTTTTCAGTCCGCCTCTAGGTTTTTGACTCCAATTGGTAAAACTGGCAGGGGAAGTAGTACTCTTGGTGGGGAGATCAAGAAAAACATGTTTTTGCTTGAATGGGTACAAAATGCTTATCAGAATTTACTGAGCTAAGAAAAAAAAATGGTAAGGGCAAGCAAAAGAAAAAGCTGGCTTGTACTTAATTTAAGATTGTCATCTGTTGAGGAATTATTTAAATTTATGTATTTAAAATGTTCTGCTTCTCACAGTGTGGGGGATATAAAGTTGAGATGGTGCTGTCTTTTCTTGTTGTCAGGATGGAGTATAAAACTGCTTAATTATTCTGAATACATATTAAAAAGGTATGTTTAGAAGGATTGTGTCTAGGAACTACCTGAAAAAGAGAGATGAGTTGTAGGAAAGAAATAATATTTATGTCTACATACAAACAGGTATAACTTAATTCCTTTGTTTATAATAGTAGAAATTCCTGGCTATCCTGTAACAATGTCCCAACAAGAAAACTACATTCCATAACAGAAGGTAGTACATTGGGAAGGAAGTAATGTAAGATTTCTTGGCTGTAAGGAGAACCTTGAAAAGAAAGAGTTTGATGCCTGAAGAAAAAGAAATAGTTGTAGGGTCAAGTACATACAAATAACAGTGGTTACCGTGCTTCATTGCTTGTTGTATTAAGCTGTTTTGTAATTAAACAAATACTGAGGGCTGATATTTGTTTTGGGCACAGGCTACATACACAGTTAGCTGACATTTTACATAATGGAGATTAAGCAGAACCTGGGGCCTTTTGTACCTAAGGATGTGTTGTGACCTTTGCCCCTCAGCATATTGACTTACTGGGGAAAGTAGTCCAAATAGCTGGTGGCCATTTAGAAAGTGGATTTTCCTTGTCATGGAGTAAATTAAATATGGGTATTTTGTGGCGGTAGTGATTTGCCTCATTAATTGCACCTTGTGTTAAGGAACCATTATGCGGTAGCAGCTGTTACTGAATAAGAATATCTGTCTAGTAATTAGTCTGTGTTGGGTTAAAAACTAATGGTCATTTGTTCAGGTTATCTCAGGTAGATGTTCCACAGCTGAGAGAAAGTGTGAAAGCCCTCCACGAGCCATGGGTACTTAGCTGGGTGACTAAAGACCATGCCACTGCATTGTTACTGCACTGTTACCAAGCTAGCTAGTCGATAGCTATCACAGGCATGTCTACCTGAGCTATTATCTCACCTCCCATCACCAATATCAACATTACTTCAGCAGGGTGATGATACATGGGAGTAAATGGAAGTCTGGTTCCAACAGTAACTTTTGGCCCTTTGTATGAAACTACCTCCTTAAACTGAGTGTTTCTATTTATTTTCTATTTGCATTTACATTTACATTAGATATTATATTTATGTTCTGTCATTGTGACCAAATATTTAATTAGGTTGTATTTCACTTATTTTTCTCTTTTATCTGTCCAGGCCCTTCAGTAATATCTCAGCCTCCCACGTGTCTCCCCTTTTCAGCATAGGTTGGATTTTATGGTTACTTTATGTCATCAGAGCAGGCCAAAAGTAGTTAGAGCAGTTTATCTAGTGTTTTTTATTTTATGAAATATCTTTCATATGGAAGTAAAATAAACTATCATCTCTCAAAGCCTTGGCACATCAACTTTGGGAATCATATTTGGATACTGAAAGGCATTTTAAAAGTATATTTTTACTGCTTCTCTTTTTTATTAAAACATTTAAATATTTGAAATTATTTAAAATACTTAGATCTTTTTCTTCAAATTTCATATTTCAGACATAGAAACTTAATTAAATGTATAATATTTTGTATGCAATCATCTAAAAAAAAATAAAATATTTTTTAAATCAGTGCTGATTCAGTTTTAGGACTACTTGCAAACTATGCCTTATCCAGAAAGAAAAGAATAAAAGGTGAGAACTGTAGTTTTGCATAAGCAGGATTTGCTGAAACTTGACATATTAAGAGCTGTCTCCTTGGAGAACCTATTCTGCCAGCTGTATTAGACACAACAAAGAAAGCTGGATTCTGTGCTGTGTTCTTTTAGGCTCATTTAAAGAGTTCTGAAAACTGCTTTATAGTTAGACAATGTTTCTGTAGGGTTTCTCTATGGGATTTACATCACAAATGCATATAGAAAGGACTGAGCTAATAAGTCAGATCTCCATGTAAACTTAATAAATCAGAATCACAAAGGAGAAAGAAGTAATTGTTATAGCTTTATTTACAAAACACAAATAGGTAGCAGTACAGTACATGATTAGTAGGCACAATATGAATTGTCAATACATCCTGCAATACAGCCTTTCCATGATGAAGGCTTTCCCACACAGGAAGTAATATTCTCCTTCTCTTGAAAGAGAGGTCAAAGGCATGGAGCCTTGAATCTAAATATAAAGGCAGCATTGTCAGTGGCAAAAAGCAAAGATCACCTGACTACCATTTACTGTTGCTCAAGTTGTCCCAAGCACTGTCATTGAAGCCCAGTGGCTCATTTCTTGGCTAAATCCTCTGCCAAGGAGTCTAACCTTCACTCAACCACCAACTCAATGAATCAAAGGATTGTGTTCTAATGGGTTTAACAACAGGCCTACAAAAATGTTAGATGGTCCTATTTCATGCTGTTGGTTAGAATAGTAACGTTAGGTGTTGTTGTAGTTGCAATCATCCAGAAAATATTCAAGAAACAAGGTCTTTTGATATACAGTTAGTCCAAAAAAAGATATCACTAAAAAAACCTGGCTTATCAGTTAGAATAGCAGGCAGACTTGCTAAACAGGGAATGATCCTGCATGGTGCTGAACATTTTGAGCTTGATTCAGATAAATATGTGCTGAAGTTCAAGTATAAAATAGTCCCACTATAGTCCATGGATCATAAGGTGTACTTCAGTTTAAGTGGCTTACTTGATATGGTTTAAAAGGGGGGCTCAAACCCCAACCATGGACAAAATCCAACCCATGGAGCCATGGTTTCTGGCCTGTGGGGATCCTTGTGGGTCAGGAAATTTGGTGGTGAGGAAGTGCTGGAGGTTCTGGATGGTCGGATCTGCCCCACCTAGGCTGTTGCTGCAGGGATAGATTTGAGCCAGACTCACCACATGGATAGCTGGATTGAGCCAAGATCCTCCCCCTTCCCCTGCCCCTGCTTCCCTGTGTCTGGATTGGAGCTGAGCCTCCCCCAGTCTCCTGCACATCTGGATCAGGGCTGTGTGAAGGTTTGGTTGGTGATATATTTTGGCAGAGATTTGGCCTGATTCGATGGCTGAATCTCCAAATCAGAATTGAATCAGGAGACACTTTAGTCCTTTAGAATTGGAATCCTCCAAATTGATTCAATGATTCAGACATAGATGCAGCTTTAAATGTTTTTTCTACATATTTCAAGGTACCAGGTGGCTTGTGAATGCCGAGATGCTGGGGTGGATGGAGCGTCCCATGGGAGGGGAGGGAACAGTACACTCAGCAGTAGACCCAGAAGTAGACCAAAGGTGCTTCTGAGCCCTGCCCCCCACTCCTGTGGGATACTCCATCTGCTCCACCATTGCAGTGTTCATGACCCATGCCTGGTACCTCGAGGTATGTAGAAAAAACATTTAAAGCTGTGTCTGTGGCTGAATCAAATCACGGTCCCTCATTGAATACGACCTGTTTCGCACACTCCTATACACACACGTGTGTATGTGTGTATATGTGTGTGTGTGTATATATATATGTATATGTATATGTGTGTGTGTATATATGTGTATACGTGTGTATCTATCTCTGTCTATGTATCTATATATCTCACCCACAGGGTAAGAAGCTTGGTCACCACTGGTTTAGAATGCTTGAAAAACGTACCCCATAAATAATGCATATATGCAAGGTTTTGTGTAAATAATAAAGATGAACTGGTATGTTTTGCAGGTACAAATACAAAGGCCCACTGAAAACTGGCCCTAAATTATTTTATGAATTCTAATAGAAAATGCCCAACAGTTTGCAGGCCCAACTCTATCTAGCTGGTTAATAATAAAGTAACTCAGCTATGCACGTTGAAGATTTTGGAAAAACAGCAACAGACAGATTGTATGACATCACTACAATTCTTGCCCTTACTGGCAATCATGGCAGAGACAAAAATGTGGCCATGACTATGTAAACCCACTTCTCTCTACTTTCAATGTATGATCTCTCAGTCAGTAGAAAGCACAACAATTCACAGAACTGTACAACAAACTTGGGGAAAATACAAAAATTAGGGGGTTTTTTGTTTGTTTTCAAAATACAGACAAGATATCTGAATCTCCCCTTTTGGTTCAGGGCTATCTCCAGCATGATTGTTTTCATCTGGATAGTTAAAAGTCTACTCTTAGCTGCTTCACCTGCCCCACGTGGCAACAAGGAAATAATAGCAGGTATTAAAGGATTATTGTGAGCACAACTGAGAGCTCCTCTTTCAAGCACACTTGAGAATTTCCATGTAATTACAAACTGGATGCCTTGCTCTGCCTTTGTTTAGGTGGGCCTGGCCTGTGCTTTCTACAGCCTGAAAAACTGCCTCATTTTCATGCTATCACTTATCATAAACAAGTTTTGCCACAGCCGTGACCTCCTTATTTTTCCCCTGTGGAGGGTAAAGAATGTGAAATAGACTCTGATGCAAAAAATATGTCCAGATCTCCTGCAGATTGAGGGCTTCAAACATTTAAGAGCTGCCTTAGGAACTTGCCTGGAACTAAAGGCTGTGTCTCATTTGCATATATATTTGCATAAAGACTATCAACCAGAAATGCAGGCAGTTATATTATTTGCTTTCACTTGTATATTACATGATAGATAATAGCAATGCGTTGGTACAGTAAAGCTCTGTACTTGATCTGCTTTGTACATAATCTAATTTGTACGGGGGAAAAAAAACAGTGTCATGCTCTCTGATAGCAAGGGATACTCATTGTGCCCCTTTGCTGTAACAACTCTATCACATCTAGTGTGTATTGAAGTTACTTAAAACACTAAAGACTAATACATGAAATACAATAGAAATGTAAATCAAATCCCGGCCTACTTACTGTGCCTCTGTTTAAGGTGAAAGGCTTGGTTATAATGTAGCTGATTTAGTTGTGTCACATAGGCTGGACAGAAGGAAGGTCTGGCCTGAGGATGTGGATCAATGATAATAATTAGGGCAGTGTGAAATTTCGCCAAGTGTTTCATTTCGAGCTTGAAACAGCAAAATTGAAATGAAAGAAAAAACTTTGAAATGAAATGAGAGCACTTGAAACATTTTGAAAGTTTCAAAGTGGATCGAGTTTCAAAGCAGCCCAGGGGCAGAAGGTGGGGGAGAGCCAGGGCTGCACTCCAAGCGACTCCACAGCCCCATGTAGCTTAGCCTGATGGGGAGCACAGCCCTGGCTCTGACTGCCTCCCACTGCGAGGCTGCACTCCATGGTACTGGCAGAGCTGATTGGAGCTGCACTGTGATCAGCTCTGTCAGCCCCATGGAGTGCAGCACCAGCTCTGTCCACCTCCCGCCACTGTGCTGCACTTCAATCAGCTCCACCAGCCCCATGGAACTCAGTCTGGCGGCAGGAGGTGGAGTGCAGTGCCAGCTCCATCCTCCTCTTCTTGCCAGACTGCACTTTGTGAGGCTGACAGAGCTGATCTCAGTGCAGCCCTGGGTCTCCCCACCTCCCACCACTGGACTGCTCTACAGTCAGCTCTGCCAGGCCCATGGAGCTCAGCCAAGTGGTGGGAGATGGAGCACAGCACTGGCTCTGTCTGCCTCCCACCACCAGGCTGTGCTCCTTGGGGCTGGTGGAGCTGATTGGAGTGCAGCCTGGCAGTGAGAGACAGGCAGAGCTGGGGCTGCACTCCACCTCCCACTGCCGGGCTAAGCTCCATGGAGCCTGGCAATTGGACATGGACTGTGCCCACCACCTGTCCTAGGCAGCAGTGGCAGCCTCCTGTCATCCAGCAGAGATCCACGTGCCTGTACCTGTGGGAGAAATCTGGCACAGCCCCACAGCCCTCCCAAGGGTGCAGGTCCCTGGATCTGTGCCTGGATGACAGGAGGCTGCCGCTGCTGCCTGCAGCCAGTGACAGCATCTGTCTTCTCCAGTGCTGAGAATGTCTGCACCCAGCGCCAGTCACAGGTGGCAGCATCACCTTCCTGTCATCCAGCACAGACCTGGGGGTCCACACCCCTGGGTGGAGTCTGGCACATCTCTGCAGCCCTCCCCGAGGTGCAGCCCCTGGATCTGCATGCTGTAGGCACATAGAGCCCTAGCGTTGGCTCAGTTAAAAGAAGGGTGCAGTCTTAAGGGAAGCTAGATGGTCGTGAGACCCAAAGGGTACAGTACAGATTTTGGGTTAAGTTGGCCCTAGTATATCCACGGGAGAGTACAGGACACAAACAGCTGGAGGTCGGGCCAAAAGACATCAGCAACTCGTCAAGGCTGGGTATCAGGGCTAGGTATAGGGGAGGTTGGAGCCTCACAGAAGATTGCCATCCAGAGGTCCCAGATGCTTGAGAGCCCCAGTAGTCAGACCCCACCACTGAAGGAATATACAAAGTCATGGCAGGCGAGATTGGAGAAGAAACTACCCCAGGGTGGGACATCCATTCAGCGAGACCACAGGGACGGATCGACGGACAGACCTATACATCTAAAGCTGTGTGGCACATGACCAGATGATCCAGACTCAACGGGTGCAATTCCCCATGATAGCCTATGGGCAAAATGTTGAAATGAGTTGAAACAGCAAAACCATTTCAACAAAATGAAATGAGACAGTGCTTTGAAATGAAATGAAACAAAACACTGTCTCTTTGAAATAGTGAAACGGATGTCGAAACAAAATGATGGTGTTTCACATAGTCCTAATAATAATCATATTGACTGCACATATCCCAAATCCTTGCTTAAGGATTTCAGAGATGTCAGCCATAAGAGTCAATTTTTAAATTTGCCATTTTCCCTTCCAAGTAGAGGTAGGCAGGAAGCAGTTTTCTGGTCCTATGAAATTTTCAGGATTTTAGAAATATTGCAAAACTGGAACTTCTGGAAGTTTTTCTTGAAAAGCGTGTGTAAACGTGAGAGAGAAAAACACCTCAGAGTAGTATGTAACTTGGCTACAGGGGCTCTCACCTAAGAGTTAGAAGACTGAGATTGAAGTGCTTGTGCCTGGATTCAGATAAGTGCTGGTTCATTGTCTATCATGAAGGTCATGCACACTTGTTTTTTAACCAGACATTTTACCCTGAAACCGTCAACTGAAAGGTTAACTGAAACGGGTACCTTCCCATGAAAAGTTTTGGCTTTCAGAATGTGAGGTTTTCAATAGGAAAAAAAAATTCACTGGAAAATTCCTAACCCAAGTTCAAACTCTTTCTTCCCTTGGTCGCATCACTCATCTTTCTCAGCATTTCTCAATAGGTTCTCTAGGTCATTCACTAGGTCATAATATCAGAGAATTCTGAGAGATGAGGAATACGTTCATTTCTTCTACCATGCAATACAGACCAGGTAATGTTACCCAGCATTTAATGTAAATAGGGTACTATTTTGTGTTACTGAACGAAGCAAAATGGGATTCAGTTTGCTCAAAAAATAGTACACACACACACACATGTTCTTGTTGTATATTTTATGTGCCTCAGTCTATCAACATGATAAGGTGTGTGTGTGAAAATAAATGGAAGTATTTGCAGAACAAGACTAGGTGGCCAGGTGTGTCTCTTCCCTAATGGGAACTGGTCATCTTGAGTTCAGAATTGTGTTCTTTTAATGCATCACGAGCAGGTCCAAGGAGGTGATCCCCCCCCACTCTACGCAACATTGGTCAGGCCAAAGTTGGAGTACTATGTCCAGTTCTGGGCGCCGCATTTCAGAAGGGATGTGGACAGCACTGAGAGGGTCCAGAGGAGGGCCACCCACATGATCAGAGGGCAGCAAGGCAGGCCCTACAAGGAGAGGCTATGGGAGCTGAACCTGTTCAGACACCACAAGAGAAGGTTGAGAGGGGATCTGGTGGCAGTGTATAAACTGGCCAGCAGGCAATGGAAGAGTCCCTGTTCTCTCGAGCACTACCGGGAGTAACAAGGAATAATGACCATAAGCTGACAGAGTAGAGTAGCTTCACAGTCAGGGCGGCTAGGATCTGAAGCCAACTTCCAAGGGAAGTGGTGCTCACTCCTACCCTGGGGGTCTTCAAAAGGAGGCTAGATAGACACCTTGCAGGGGTTGTTTGACCTCAGCATTCTTTCCTGCCCATGGCAGGGGGTCAGACTTGATGTTCTGCTCACCTCCCTTCTGACCCTACCAGCTATGAAACTAGGTAAAGCTTACAAAGACCATGTGATAGTATGGTTTAATAGTAACACTGCCCTTTGATTTTGCCAGCTACCCTCCACCTAACACACTATTCCTTTGTAGTTCATGGCATGAAATTAGACATATAAATATGCCTATATTTGTGGGTTGAAGGAGGTGAAGATGGAAACTGGGGTAAGAGAAGGGGAGAAAATAGGAAAATATTGATCATTTTGATGATGGGCAATATTTTAAAACAAGGATGACTACAGTTTATGAATGCATATGGTGTCTTTAGATAAAAATGACCTCATATTTAGCAACACTGAAATGGATATGAGCCACTTGCATTCAATACCACATAGTTCTTAAGAGTATTTAGGTCCCAGTCAAGCTCCCATTAAAGTCACGTTGGATTTATCGTGATGTCCTTAAAACCAAATCTTCAGTCTGAAAGCATGAGTAATATACCTCAGCCACAGACACATATAAGAATATAATATCTCCTTAGCCCTGAGAAAATATGTCCAGTTCCAAAATCACTATCTTTTCATCCATGAGATAACATGCAAAGGAAAGCATGATGGCCAAGCATAAAGCACAACTGTATAGGATATGCCTTGGAAGTTGCCTGAGGGTGTTCTAGTCCCTATTCATAGTTTCATAGTTTCATAGTAGCTAGAGTCGGAAGGGACCTAGGTAGATCATCTAGTCCGACCCCCTGCCTTAGCAGGAAAGAGCACTGGGGTCAGATGACCCCGGCAAGGTGCTCATCTAACTTCCTTTTAAAAATCCCCAGGCTAGGAGCCTGCACCACTTCCCCTGGAAGCTGGTTCCAGGCCCTAGCCGCCCTGACTGTGAAGTAGCGCCTCCTAATATCTAATCTAAACTTACCCTCCGCCAGCTTGTGACCGTTATTCCTGGTCACTCCTGGCAGCGCACGGGGGAACAGGGACTCCCCCAATACCTGCTGATCCCCCCTGACCAGTTTGTAGCAGGCCACAAGGTCCCCCCTTAACCTTCTCTTGTGGAGGCTAAACAGGTTCAGGTCCCGTAGCCTCTCCTCATAAGGCCTGCCCTGCTGACCCCTGATCACACGAGTGGCCCTCCTCTGAACTCTTTCCATATCGTCCACGTCCCTCTTGAAGTGTGGCGCCCAGAACTGGATGCAGTACTCCAGCTGCGGCCTGACCAGTGCCGCATAGAGGGGGAGGATCACCTCCCTGGACCTGCTCGAGATGCATCTGTGGATGCATGACAGGGTACGGTTGGCCTTCTTGACTGCCTCCCCACACTGCCGGCCCATGTTCATCGTGGAGTCAATGACGACTCCAAGATCCTTTTCCGTCTCCGTGCTGGCAAGAGGGGAGTTCCCCAACCTGTAAGTGTGGTGCCGGTTCTTCCTCCCCATGTGCAACACCTTGCACTTATCAGTGTTAAACCCCATCCTATTCTCATCCGCCCACCGTTGCAACCTGTCAAGGTCAGCTTGTAGCCTATTGCACCCTTCTAGTGCACCCACATCCCCCCACATCTTAGTGTCATCAGCAAACTTGAACAGGGTGCTTTCTACCCCCTCATCCAAGTCACTGATGAAGATGTTGAACAGTGCGGGCCCGAGGACCGAGCCCTGCGGAACCCCACTGCCCACGTCCTTCCAGGTCGAGAAGAACCCATCCACTACCACCCTCTGGGTGCGGCCCTCCAACCAGTTGGCGACCCATTTGACCGTGTGGGCATCGACACCACAGTCTCCCAGCTTTTTGATGAGGACAGGGTGAGAAACAGTGTCGAAAGCCTTCCGGAAGTCCAGAAAGACTACATCCACAGCAACCCCTGCGTCTAATGATTTGGTGACCTGATCGTAAAAGGCCACCAGGTTGGCCTGACAAGACCTGCCACTGATGAACCCATGTTGGTTGCCCCTGAGCATGCATTCCCCCGCAAGGCCCTCCTTGATGTGTGCCAGGATAATTTTTTCAAAGAGCTTACCCGGGATTGAGGTAAGACTAACTGGCCTGTAATTTCCCGGGTCCTCTTTTTTTCCCTTTTTGAAGATAGGGACCACGTTGGCCCTCTTCCAGTCCTCCGGCACCTCACCAGAGCACCACGAGTGCTCATAGAGCCGCGCCAGGGGTCCCGCAATGACCTCGGCCAGTTCCTGTAGAACCCTAGGGTGAAGATCGTCTGGACCAGCGGACTTGAACACGTCCAGCCTCTCCAGAAGTACCCTAACTAACTCCTCGCTAACCCCTGGCCCAGGCGTGTCTCTCCCGGGGCCCGAGGGGGGCCCAGCAGGGAGGTGGCTGAACTGGTCCCTACTTAGGAAGAAAAAGGAAAGAAATCGTTAAATATGTTAGCTTTATCATCTGGCGTGATGACTAAGTTGCCCATCGTGTCCTGCAGGGGCCCCACATTACCCGGGACCCTCTTTTTACCCCCTATATATTTGAAGAAGGACTTCTTATTGTCCTTAATCCGGGAAGCTAGTCCTATCTCCATCTCTGCCTTGGCCCTCCTGACTGCCCCCCTACATCCTCGGGCGACTGTAACATAGTCCTTCTTAGTGATGACCCCATCCCTCCATCGGGTATATGCCTCCCTTTTAGCAAGGAGACATTCCCGGATGCTCTTAGTGAGCCATGGGGGTTTATGTGCCCTCCTGCTCCCTTTGACCCTTGTTGGGATTACCTCCCTTTGGGCATGGAGGATCGTCTCCTTAAGGAGCAACCACTCACCTTCGACATCTGATTCCCTTCCCCTCTGGGTCCTCAGTGCTTCCCCAACGATCCTCCTTAGCTTGTTGAAGTCAGCCCTCCTAAAGTCTAGGGCTGTTGCCTTGCTGCAGCCCTTTGCCACCTTACGCTGGATGGTGAATTCCAGCAAGCGATGATCACTGTCTCCCAGGTGGCCCATCACCCGCAGCCCCCTCACCAGGTCATCACCCGTGGCCAGCACCAGGTCCAACAAGGCGTCTCCCCTGGTGGGGCTGTGCACCTCCTGGGTTAGATGGAGGTCCTGCACTCTGGCTAAGAACCGACGTGAGCGATCAGACTTGGCTGACTGCTCCTCCCAGCAGATGTCTGGGAAGTTCAGGTCCCCCATGATGACCACATCCTTAGCCCTCACTGCCTCTGTGAGCTGACCTAAGAATTCCTGGTCGAGCTCTTCTCCCTGGTTGGGAGGTCTATAGTAGACTCCCACCGTTAAGTCTCTCTCCCCTGGACTGCCTTTTACTTTAACCCAGAGCACCTCAGAGTGCCCCCCCTCTACCCCCTTGCTAATTAACGAGGAAGTATATTCCTCTTTGATGTAGAGTGCTACTCCTCCACCTTTCCTTCCTATCCTGTCCCTCCTGTATAGCCTATAGCCCTTGACACTCACCGCCCAGTCATGCGATGAGTCCCACCACGTTTCTGTGATCCCCACTATGTCAGGGCTGGTGACAGCTAGGAGGAGGGCAAGTTCCTCCTGCTTCTTCCCCATACTTCGAGCATTCGTGTAGAGGCATTTGAGGCCTCCAACGGTTGTGCCCACTGACCCCCTAGTCTCAGCAATGCCCCGTCCCCCATCACTTACCTGTTTCTCCCTTTTGACCATTGGTCTGGGCTCGCTGGCTGTTGCTGGGCCTGTAGCATTTATTGTAGAATCAAACTTCAAAGACTGTTTTTAGTTTAAAAAGTCACATTAGGCCATCTGTTAAATGTCTTTCAGGCTCAATCTCTGGTCTAGCTCAGCCAAGTTTCTCCCTATGAGAAATGTGCATCTTTATGCAACATTTCCCGGAGGATTTATGGCATGTGTTTAAGTTTTCTTTAAGTGGCTGGTGTCCAGTTCTTAGGAATATGACAAAGAGGAATGATGTCAGAGTCAGTGTTGTGGCTAAGGAGGTGGTGTATCAGTAGAAATTAATTTGACCTTGAATTCTTTTAACTGGCTGGTATTGATCAGAGGAAAGCTCTTATGTGTGATTATTCATATGCTGATAAACAACAATGTGGGAAACAGAGGTTTGTGTTTGTAACACACGGGGCTCTTTCCTGAAAGGGACTAATGGGCTGTATTCTTTTTCAGCCTTGTTTACACAAGTTCCACTGGTGTGATGCAGTATTTAGCATTCTTTACGTTACTGATGCCCAATCCATCTGGACCTGAAGGCCGGATGAGTGGAATAGGTTCAATCTGTGGGCCAAACCTATTGCAAAAGGCCTGTCTGTAGGCTGAATCCAGCATGGGACTGTACCAAGTAGCATGCGGGATCCCCCAGTGGGTTCATATTTTGTGGCAGGACAAGCAATGACAGTGTTAACTGCTACAGCTCTGGAAGCTGTAACAGTTTAATGCTGCTACCACTCCCTGACTGCCAAAGGACTAATAGGGTGTCCCACAGGCCAGACGACATAGCTTTGTGGGCCCAATCTGGATTGCAGATGATACTTTGGTAACCCCTACTTTACATCATGGTAGCACATATTGATCCTGGTCAAGCACTAGAATCTGCTGCATTAGGAAGTGTGCATGTAGAAAGTGAGACAGGTCCCCACTCTTTTATCATAAAAGCAGCCAAGAAATTGGTGAACCCATGAAAAAAGAGGAGGAGCATAAGATAAAAATGTTATAGAAGATTGCCTAAATATTGGTTAACCCAGTAGCAGTGTATGTAAATCAGGCCTAAATTTCAGAGGAACAGGAAACTGTGGGATGATATACCTTGATTACAGTGGTATATTGTCAAAGAGAAGAGTAGTTTTTATGGATTTCATAGACATTAGGGCTGGAATGGACCTCAGAAGATCGAGTCCAGCCCCTCACCCAAAGGGCAGGAAGTCAGCTGGATCCCAGCAAGATAAGCATCCAATTTACTCTTGAAGGTGTTCAATGTAGGTGCTTGAACCACCTCCGATGGCAGGCTGTTCCAGACCTTGGGGTTCGGACAGTAAAGAAATTCTTCCGTATGTCCAGCCTGAAATGGTCCTGCAGTAGTTTATGACCGTTTGACCTAGTCATCCCTTGGGGCGCTCTGGTGAACAAACATTCCCCCAGATACTGGTGGTAACCCCTGATAAACTTATAGGTGGCCATCAGATCACCCCTGAGCCTGCGCTTTTCCAGGCTAAACAGCCTGTCATCATATGGTCTGTTTTCCTGACCTCTAATCATGCACGTGGCTCTTCTGTGGACTCTCTCAAGCTTCTCCACATGCTTTTTGAATTGTGGAACCCAAAACTGGACGCAGTACTCCAGCTGCGGCCTCACCAAGGCTGAGTACCGGGGAGAATGATGTCCTGGCACTTGCTTGAGAAGCATCTATGGATGCAAGCCAGTGTTTTGGTCACTTTCTAGCTGCAGCATCACATTGCAGGCTCATGTTCATCCTGTGGTCAATGATGAGCCCCAAGTCTCTTTCTTCCGTAGTGCTAGCCAGCGTAACACTGCCGAGCCTATAATAATGCTGCAGGTTTTTCTTCCCAAGGTAGAGAACCTTGCATTTTTCGGTGTTAAACACCATCAGGTTCTGGTCTGCCCATTTGATGAGCCTGTCCAGGTCAGCCTGGATCACGCATCTGTCTTCTAGTGTGGATGCTTTGTCCCAAAGTTTGGTGTCATCAGCGAACTTGGCCAGTCCACTTCTGACTCCAATGTCCACATCATTAATGAAGATGTTGAACAATGTGGGTCCAAGAACAGAGCCTTGGGGGACCCCACTGGTCACAGGACACCATGATGAGTGACTTCCATCAATTACTACCCTCTGGGTCTGACCACGGAGCCAGTTTCCCAGCCAGCGGATCGTGGTGGAGCCAAGGCCACAACTGGCCACTTTTGCCAAGAGGTGATCAAAGGCTTTTTCGAAGTCAATATATTTGGCATCAACCTCTTTTCCCTTGTCCAGGTGATAGGTCACCTGGTCGTAGAAGGGAATGAGATTGGTCAAGCAAGACCTACCCACAAGAAACTCGTGCTGGCTATCCCTTAGGATGTTGGCATTGGCCAGTCCATTAAGGATGGCCTCTTTAATAAACTTTTCTAAGATCTTCCCCAGGATAGAAGTCAGGCTGGTGGGCCTTTACTTAGCTGGATCCACTTTCCTCCCTTTCTTGAAGATAGGCACCACATTGTCCTTCTTCCAGTCTTCAGACACTACACCAGAGCACCAGGAGTTTTCAAAGATCCGTGCCAGAGGCTGGGCTATGATACTCGCCAGCTCCTTGAGTACCCTGGGGTGTAGATTGTCAGGGCCGGCTGACTTGAAGGTATCCAGCTTCTCAAGGTGTTCCTTCATGAGGTCAGCATTAACGGAAGGCAAGGGATCTCCCTCACCTGGACTGCCCTGTCCCATGATAGGCATGGGCATCCCATGGGACTGATGAAAGTGATGCAAAGTACCCATTTAATAGGTTGTCTTTTTCCTGGGCGTCAGTTGTCAGTTGCCCCATCTGGTTTAGCAGGGGTCCAATGTTGCCCTTGCTTTTCCTCTGGCTCCCCACATATCTGAAAAAGGACTATTTATTGTCCTTGATGCTTGAAGCTAGTTGGCGTTCAGTTGCAGCCTTGTCTTTCCTGGTTTGCTCCCTGCAAGACCGGACCAGTGCAGAATAATCCTCCTTGGAAGTGAATCCCATCCTCCATCCTTTGTAGGTCTTTCCTTTTAGCCTCAGCAGGTCTGCTAGATCCCTGGAGAGCCAGGGGGACTGCTGTGCCCTCTTGCTGCCTTTCCTCTGAGATGGAATAGAATTAGCTTGTTCATTGAGGATCACTCCCTTGAGTTCATGCTGGCTGTCATGGCACGGGGACCTAGGAGCAGCCGTGATCTCTCTAGCGCCCCCTACTGTACCAAATAGGTGATTCAGCACTGTCTATCTTGCCCGCCACGTCTTGGTGTTATATAGTTTTATAATAGAGGCTGCCTTTATTATCCCCTTTGACACGGTGCTAAGTATATCTCATCCCCTATCCTGGATGTACTTCACCAGCGCCCCTGGGCTCGTCACACAACTGGAGCCCCTGGGCTCATCACGCAACCGGCGCCCCTTCACCGGCGCCCCTGGGCTCGTCACGCAACCGGCGCCCTTGGGCTTGTCATGAAACCGGTGCCCCTCTATCCGCTAGCCCTCTCGGGCCTACTAACTATATCCGCCCCCCTCCTGGGGTCTGTACAATATACTCGCCCCTCCTGGGGCCTCTCCACATACAGACGGTGCCCCACTGGGGCCTGTTCCTCTGCGTACTTGCCCTCTCCGGGCTCTCTATAATCATGGACTCATCCTCTCTGGATTCGTCTCTATAGTAGCACCCTACCCTGGGCTTCTCTTCCTGTGTGCCCCTCGCTTGAGTCCAACACAAGCCCCTCGGGCTGCTCACTGGTGCTCCTTGCAAGTGGGGCTCAGGTGGCCCTAGCCATGCCTGGCCCCCACAATCCTCATTGCCCCTTCTCAGGGTTGGGGTATTGCACTCTGAACTACAGTGCCCTCGCCGGCACTTTACCCCTTGTCAGGGCTGGGGTAGTACACCCCTACTACAGTGTCCTAGCAGGCACCGGAGTCCCCACCACTGTGGAGCCTGTCTGGGACTCTTCCCAATTGGGGCTGAGGTGGCCCTAGCCTTACCTGGCCCCCTTGACCCCTTTCTCTGTGTCCTGCCCCACTAGGGCTTCTACCTATGCCCACGCTGGGCTTTGTCTCACCAAACATGCCCTCCCTGGGCTCCTCAATCTGTTTGCCCCTTCTGGGGCCGGGGTCTAGACGCCCCGCAATACAGCACCCCTCTCTGGTGCTGGGAGCACCCCCACCTCCCTGGGGAACTCCTGATGAGGCCTCCTCCACCCCTACAGCCTTGCCCGGTCCTCCGGTATAACAATAACGAAACAGAACCGTAAGCCAGCTGGCTGTAACACAACAATAAGCCTCCTGGCTATAACATAGGATCTAGGCCCACCCGGCTCTCTTGCAAAGCTCCTGCACCTCAGACTGCCAGAAGGGAACTGCTGCTAGGCTTTGGCCTGGGGTGTTTATAAAGTCCCAGCCCTGCCCCCTTCTGGTCACGTGACCAGCCTGGCTGCTCCGGCAACCAACACCTGTGCTGTCTCAGGGAGCTTCAACACCCAAGTGCTCCTGTGCCACTGGCTTTTGGGTGGAGAACTACTTAGCAGCTTCAGGCCAGACAAAATACATGCAGGGAAGAATCAGTTAAACTAGTAAGTGTTATATTAGTACCCCTGGCTAGAAAAGAGTACTGGGCATTAGTGACTACAGGAGCTTATAGTCTAGGGTACATAGTTATACCTGAGGCTACAGCTGGTTATTCAGGGGGTTGTGTGGCAAAAATACACTCTGCATATGTGGTGTGCTGACAAGCTCCTGCTACATTCAGTCATGCTATGGCCAATTGGAGATTGGCCAAAGCACCCTCTGTAGGGGGGCTAAACCATTGGTGTCCAACTCATCCAGCACCATGGAGCCACAGTATA
This sequence comes from Crocodylus siamensis, assembly GCF_052110815.1. Taxonomy (NCBI): domain Eukaryota; kingdom Metazoa; phylum Chordata; order Crocodylia; family Crocodylidae; genus Crocodylus; species Crocodylus siamensis. Next base: position 29,949,770 of record NC_143404.1, on the reverse strand, counting down.
GATCTGGCTTGAAAGGCTCCCCACAGGTCTGGAAATCTGGTGGCAGGATGAGTGACGGCAGTTAATTCCAGACTTATGGGAAGTCCCTGCAGGCTAGATGACACAGCTCCACAGGTCAGAGCTGGCCCATGGGCTGTATCTTGGTCACCCCAGTGCTGTACCATAAGACAGCTTGGAAACTAAAGCTGGGCCTCTATTCAACAATGCAGTTAGGCACATGTTTTAGTCCAGTTAGGTCAGTGGATTTTAGGATACAAGCATTTTCCTGAACACGTGCCCTGCCATTAAATGCATATCTGCCACAACCCTAGCACTCCAAGAACAGCACTGAATTTCCAAGTAAGCCTAAAAGGCTATTCTCTCCCTGCCCCCCCCCCATTTGGCTCCCTAAATTGTTTGGAAGCTGATTACTTGAGATCTTTCTCATGCTATAGTGGACATAGGTGAGACCAGTGCATAAGGTAGAGCCAAATAGAGATGCTGTCCAGTCATCAACAAAAAAACCTCTTTGCATCTGGAACTTATTCTCCTCTTTCCCATTCTGAAATCCATATCTGTTAAGATAAGACTACAGACTGTCCAGAAGTTTTTCTTCAGGGAAAAATGGAGAAACTGAAGGAGAAAGCTATCTGAGGTAGGAGCACTTCTTATGAGATTTTCTGGGTAGGGGGCATATAAATCTAAATCTAAATGATAAGAATAACAGGAATAACGAATGACAGTAGTAGCTAATAATAATAATAGTATCTAATGTATAAAGCATTCTGAAATTCTGTTACTGGGAGAGTTGGGTTTTGGGTGAAAGAAGTTATTTATTATTTATTCCGTAGCACCACAGAAATGAACTCTAAATGTTTGTAGGAGCACTTATAAAGCTACTAAATAAATAAATAAATAAATAAATAATCTAAGAGAGGTGTCAGTGGATCTACGAAACTTCTTTTCAAATATATATTAGTTCAGACAAGGTGACTTTTAGCAAATGCATTCTAGATCCACTTGTAAATCTGATAGGACTAAATGGGGATTAAACTAATGAAGTTATTAAAAATGAAAACCTTCCTATTAATTTTTGAGTACCTCTATATGACTTAACATAAAATGAGATATATGCTATGGGTTTTTCTTTGTAAACTATCCTGCAAAATGTCATCCTTTTCTCAATGCAACTGAAATACAACTGAAACATACCCAGTTGCGTTGAGTATTCAGCTCTAGTTTTTATAGTATGTATATTTGCATTTATCCCCATATTGTAGGAGGGAGATTATGATGCAAGCGCATAGGAAATGGAAGGATGGAAATGGGGGCTGGAGCAGCATAAAAGGGCCCTAAAGCCTCTGATTTGAGCCAGTTTTCCCAACACAAGAACCAGAACCTGCTTCATGTAGGCAAAGTATAGGGGCTAGAAATGAGAAAGGATGCCAAATTCTGAGATATGGCAATTCTCAGGGATTGCAGGCTTGCAGTTTAGATGAGTAAATTGGGGATGGAGATGCTATACATAGAAATAGCCCCCAAAGCAACTTGGTCTATAGCAGAATTCAGAACCAAGCAGGTACAGAAATGGCTTAAAGCCATTTTGCCCTCCCCATGCCTTCAGATATTGGTTCTGTACTGCACCTTTTGGAAGTTGAAAACACAGAGACTTCAGCTTTGGATTTTTTAATTACCCCGAGAATCTGAGCACTGCCACATATCATGAAAGCGAGTCAAATTATGTTAACAGAAAAATGGTGAGAATCCAATAGATGACAAACACTAATCTTACTATGTAATCAATCAAGCCCCAACTTGATGGGGAAACTGGGTTATTGCTCCACCCTTTTGAACTTTTTTCCATGTTTGCATTCATAGGATTCCTTCCACAAATTTAATAGCTGCCTTTTTCAAAGAAAAATGTATCGCTAAAACTCAGATAAATGCTTCCCCACCAACTCATTGCAGGGAAATAAGGTAAATTAAACCTGATTTGCATGTTAGTTTGCATACATAACATTCTTGGCATGAACTAGGGAACAATAAGCTGTTCGTGTCAGAACACACAGTTCAAAGAACAGCGTAAAAGCAGCTGCTAATTTGTTTGGTACTGAAGGAAAATTATCCCAACTTTTTTGCAGAGATGATTAATCCAATTGCTCCCTCATGTGCTACCATGGAGTGTATGACAATTTGTGATAGCAAAACCACATATTTCTAAAGGCCTGGAGAAGAAATAAGCTTACTACTTTTCCTCACTTTCTGTTCTGTGTTCAAAATGCCTTGGCCTGGAAGTTTGCCTCTATGTCCCATAGACTGCTGAGAGGTAAGGCTATAGTCATATATGAATCAGTGTACTAAATTAAAACAAGTAAATGTCACAAAGACATTGAGTGAAAAGAAAGTTTTACTGATGGTACACTCTGCCTCCTTTACTGTGCTTCCTGAAAGCACGTATCACTTAGTTTATTGGACAGCATATAATTAGCTACCTCAGAGTAAAGTTGCCAGAAAACTGTTGGCATTCCAGTATTGAGCAGATTGCTTTTGCAGCTGGTGGGTTAACTACTGTTTTGACATCCTGTGAACAGGAGCAAAATAACTGACTATGTGGGTACTGTGGGTCACCGTCCAGATCCTCAAATACAAGGAAAACCTCACAGTCTGGAATGCTGTTGTAGCAGCTACAGTAACAGCTATACATGAAAGTACCAGCAATTCCAAATTCTTGCTCTATTTATCGCTTGGAAGAATATACTGAGAGTTTGAACATTCATGCTTAGTGCCTTCTCACTCCGTAGCTCTTTTGGAAGCTACCAAAGCTTTATTGAACAAATGCAGATTCTTGTCTGTAGGTGATAGCTGGAAGAATACATAGGAGATTTGTGTCCTGGGGAAATTGAATGAGAATGTAAGATTATGATTTGGGGTTGTAACCTGACCATATCTTGAGAAGAGTTAGTCAAGTCTCTGCATTGTTCACTAAGCTGCCTGAAAGCATGTCTGATATGATTGTTTTGGAGAGCTGACATGGTTGTACATTTCTGGCCCCATGAGTTCTGCACTCAGTGTAGAATAAAGGAATTAAGTACACCATGAAATTCAGGAGAACTAACTGTTGGAGGAAGCTCTGTCATCCTAGAGCAGAACAGTGCCCTAGAGAATATCTTTACAACTATTCAAATGTGACTTTTAGTTACAGCAGTAGGAATGGCAGAACTACTTCCCAGCTTTTGCTAACTGCTGCAGCACACTGGGAACGAACACTCAAATTGTCCTTATTAGAAATGTTTCTATTTACACTGCATACAAGATTATTATAAGATTTATGCAAAACATTTGATTGTGAACAGAAAGTACTTGGAGAAATCTTTCATTTACAAGGACTCCAAAATACTCCTAAAGGAACTGACACCAAGAATTCTTAAATGAATTGCCTCCTGTATCTACCTCTAAAGCAGTGATATTCAACCTTCAGCCCCTGGGCTGAATCGAGCCCACAGGAACGTTTCATCTAGCCTGTAGGGCTCCTCCTGGGTCTTGAAATTTAGCAGTGGGGGCAAGTGTGGTAGCACTAATTGTCATGGCTTCAGAAGCTGCCACCACTCCTCTGCTGCCAAATTTCTGGATTTGAGGGGAGCCTCAAGGGCTGGATGACATAGTCCCATGTGCTGGGATGTGCCAGCATGCATTGGGTTGGATTCAATGCACAGTGTGGGGTCACTCCATGGCTAGATCTGGCCTGCAGACCAGCCCTGCATCACTCATCTGTCCACAGGTCTAGAATGTGGAACACTGTCCCTCTATAGCATTTGGCACTGCACAGTGTTAGAGAGAGGGTGCTGGGCTAGCTAGAACATTGGTCTATGTTCTAATGATAGGGTAGCTAATCTATTCATATTCATGTCCATCTGCAATCACATCTAGAGTGAAACATAGCCCTTAAACAGAAAAAAGCAGCTGCATTGCATTTTAGGACAGGAAGTTAAGACTACTGTGTCCATTAGAACTGGCAGTTAAAAAAGCTAAAACTTGGTTTAGCTAAAATTGTGATTAATAAGTCCACCCTCTGGTTCACAGGATTCATAGCAGACCAGAAGTGGTCAGGAACTTAGTTTTACAGTCATCTGAGTAATGATACCTTCAGCAGCCAGTATCATTCCCAACATACTGGCACACTGAGTATCACTGTGACTCAGGAGTTTTACTGCAGAGCGCTATCATCACTTCCTATAACATCTTTATTTAAGTTTCTCTTATCAGCATGAATCCACATGTGGCCAGTGAAATTGCCTGTGATCACAGCACATGATGTCTTGCCTTCAGGACTCTGAAGCAGGTTATCAGATGTAAATGCTGCACACCTGCACATTGTTAAAACATTTTGTCAGTATTACTCACTCATAATCACCAATGTTCGCATCTATATCCACAGTTGAGAATCTTGATAGCGAAACTCCCTTTCTAAGATACAGAATGATCAGACTCCTCTGCCATGTGGAGAACAGGAGAACAAACAGCTGAAGTTTAAGATAGGGGAGTTTAGAAACATTAGAAGTAAGTTATGTAGAAATTCCCAAAAGAAATGGAAATAGGTTGGGTTCCTCTTAGTTTGGATAGGAAGAGGTGAGTAATACTATTAAACAATTACCTTCAAGTAAATTGAATGTGCTATTTCCAGTCATAAAGGTACAGTTTTGGGACTGTATAGCTCCAAGCTGCTTCCATGTGTCCCTGGCAGACATTGCATTTATTGTGCAACTACCAACCTGATCCCGCAGAGGCAGCCCCGGGTCACAGATCAGCAAATGAGAGAATATTTTTCTGCAACGGCCGCACATGGAATAGCTTAAGTGTTGCTTTCAGTGAAATAGGTGATGAGCAACATTACAAGGTTCCTGTTAGAAACCGGGATTAGTTTAATCTAAAGTGGATTAGGGTAAAGGGACTGTGGTGCTGGTTAAAGCAGCAGAGAGCAGTAAGTATCAAACTGGAAATCTGTATTAGCTGAAAGGTCCAAGAGTTAGAATTGTGCTTTACTGCAAATGGGTTAGACAAGTGTTGCTTTTTTTAAGATTAGTATAAGGAACAAGGTGTCAAGCAACTAATTCAGATATTCCTACGTAGCATATAGGACTATAACAAGAACAGGAAACTCCTTTGTTGTTGTTTTGGGGCAGTAATAGGTAGTACCACAAAGTTATCCATGTTACTAAATTAGCTGGACTTTAGACACAGAAGTATTAATGCAAGAGCTCAAAAACACTGTGGACTACTTTAATCAGACAGAATGGGCCAGATTCTGCAACACATGGAGCATTTCCTAAGGGATTTCACAAGTAGCTCCAGGTCTTCAATATCTTGCATGATTGGACCTGTGGTATGTGCAGAAAAAAAAGGTCTGTCCATGCAGGGGGTGAAGCTCACAGCATTCCAGGTTACTGGTGTGTGACATGCTCGTTGTGATACATTCAGCAGTAGTGCTTCCAGTAATACAGATTATTTCACTTATCTAGACTTTAAAACAGGTCACTAAGAGCATGCCTTTATTTGAATGTGCAGATCTGGACCTTGTGAGATGCGTGTGAAGATGTGTGAAGGCCAGTTCACCCACCCTGAAGTTCCAGTTGAAAGCAAGAAGAGCTGTAAACTGCAGACTACAAGCAATACTGCTGACTGACAATGGGAAGAAGTAGGAAGAAGTAAATTGTTTTTGTAACATGGAAACGTTTGTCACATGAAACCACAAAGAAACCATTGAATGAATTTCTAAACAATGGCCAATTCCATAACGTATCCCATCACGAAAAAAAGGCTAACGTGCAATATAGTTGACCACACATTTGGCAGAGCCCCTGTTCCTGTTTACTGGTGACATGAGTGTCTGGAGAGCTTTAAAAAAACCTATTGTGATCCTTTTCAGATATTTATACGGCACCTCTCCATATATCCTCTTTAAACAAAGAAGAACTCTTAAGCTCCTACTCATTTTATCTAAACTGAAAAGCAATGCTTTCTGCAGCATATCCCACAGGTGAATGCAAATCTTAAATACACATTTGAGCATCTCACTGAACAGAAATTGGCCTCATTCACTTGCATTGGCCTCATTATTTTTTCTTCAGCTGTGTTAGGATGTGACGTTCTTTAACACCTTAGCCTTTCTTTGAAGTACAGATGCGGCTAGAACGCAGGTCCTCCCCAGGTGATTTTTCCATCATTTTGAATGTTGTCTTTTATTTGAATAACCATAGCGTATCTACCAAATGATTAGCCTTGCAAGACACAGACTGGAGTCAGACAGAAATTTTATGACATAACAAGGATTTGTCAGAAAACTGACTGGCTGAGCCAAAAATATTTTGTTTGAAACATCTTAGATTCAACAACATTTTTCCAATCTATCTTCCCCGGACTCAGGGACATTGGAAGCCCGAGGTTTCTGCCCTAGGAGAACTGGCTGAGGCCTGGAGGGTAATGCGATTTCAAGCTGTGGAGATGTCTGCCATACCCAGCGTTTAGGCTGTCTACTGTGGAGCTGGGAGCCTGAAAGTCTTGAGAGTCCCTCTCCGTGGCTAGGTACAGATATTCAAAAAGCCTGAAGCTAAATCAATTCAAGTTACGCAGTTTTCTGTAAGAAGCGTAGTTGAGATAGGTGGTGAGTCTGAGTTCCCAGCTCCACGGCAAGAAAGCCCAAAGAACCATACTCAGAACCAGGCTTCTCAGAGCTTCCAGCCTGTTTGCTGTCAAGCCAGGAAGGTCTCCTGGGGTCTTTGGCACAATGACAGTGTGCTTGGGCCCTTGCAGAAGGCACACATCTAGGAGCCTCCCGCAGCTGCCCCTTAATATTCTTGTCACTTTCTGCAGTGTCAGTTAGCAGTCAAAGTCTGGACAAGAAAGCCTGCTTTTCTGCCAGCTCTAACATTGATGCTGTCTTGGGGGAGGAAGGGAGCTTTACTTAAGATGGAAAGAAATTCTTGAATTTCCAAATATGATACTATACTTGGGCAGTCCCAAGGATTTTGCTGTGTGCTTCAAAGGCACAGCATGGAATTGCTGTAGTATTGTACTAACTGCAGAGGCACTGCAGACTGAAGATTTTTTTTTTTTTTTTGCAAATCTTGATTGAGTAGAAACTGTCAGGCATAAAATTAAATGGATTTACACTGTTTATGATGGTAGTAGTGCAGGGTGAAGAGATCTGCCAAGACCTCTAAATTTTAGGATCTCTGAGATCCCCAACAACTTAAAACTGTTTTGTCCATTATTATTGTCAGCTTAATCTGCTTTATGTTTCAAATCAGTATGCCTTTCTTTCATCAAATCGCTTCCTTCTAATTTACTGAAAAATCCAATAGACTCTTTCCCCTTTTCCTCCCAGCCCTATTCCTGTGGTGGGGGGGCATGTGATAGACTCTTGCAACCCCTCAAACTGTCAATATTGTGGAGGTGGCTAGTCTACATTTTGGGGCACCCAACCCAAAAAGGATAAGCTTAGTATGCACTTATATTGGAAATGCATCAAGGACAGCTGAAAGTGCAGGAAGAAATATTGATGCTAGAAGACTGAGATTAATACAAATATTAGAGTTGCTGCAAAAAAGCCTAACAGCAGTTACACTCTAAACAAGAAAAACTGCTCAGAGCTTATTCAGCAAATATCCTGCTACAACCAGTGGAAAAGTACATTTTTGCTATGTTTAACTCTTGTTAGCATTGCACAGACAGCACAATTCTCTTCCTTCTCCTGACTCAAATAGATCTGTTTACGTTCCAATTATTTATGGAAGTCAAATAGTTTGTTCAGGTTTCCAAAGGCTTAATTTGAAGCTTATGGGGTTGCTGAAGTGTAATTGATCATCCTTTTCAGCTTGCAGAAGATGTATTACTGTTGCTGAGGTGGGGCCAGAAAGGTATCTAACATGTCTGCCAGTGGCATTTGTACCAAAATCCTACTTTTTCATGTAAATTTGGAAGAAAATATTGAGAGGCAATAAAATAGAATGCCTGAAATAGCATGTGTGTAGAGTCACTTTCAAAGTGAAAAACATCCTGGAAGGAGGATCAAATATAGCAAATAAACAAGAACAAACCAGAGAAACTGAAACTACTGAAAACCTACTCCTAAGGTCTTTGCTAATCACTGGGTCTGTTAGGCCAGATGTAGGCGAAACAAGGGGCACATGTGCGTGACACTTTAAAGCAGGTTAAATGCTTTTGCACCACTTTAATGGTGTCAGTGTTTGCACACATAGGCGTTGTATTGAGCAGTAATTCCAGCCACCGTAGAAAATTCGGCAGCATAACATGCCTTAAATGACTTGGGGCCCAGCAGATTAAAACTCCTCTGAAGAGTTTTCGTTTGCTGCCCTACAGCTGCGGAGTGAAGCACTGGGCTCCATGCAGCTCAGGGGCTCTGCAGAAAGCCCTGCAGGGAGCCTGGCAGCAGCCCAGGAAGGCAGACTCCACCCTGGAGACTGCCTGCCTACCTACCTGCCTGCCTGCCTGAGCTGCATGGGGGTCCAGTGCTTCCCTCCATGGCTGTGGTGCCCCCGAGACCGCCCAAACCGGGTGCCTGTGGGTAGGTGCCACCTGGGGTGGAGGGGACCCACCGCTGCCATGGAGGGATGCACCAGTTCTCCCCCTCCCCCACTCCCAACAGCCCAGAGACCACTCCACCTGCCAGAAGCTCACGCTCCCCTCCCACTGCCAAAGAGGCAAGTAAGTTCGGGTGTGTGCATGACACTGACGTTTAAAGGGCCCTAAATTGAAGCAATGTTTTTAAAAACCGACTGCTTTGATTTAGGGCCCCTGTTTCGTCTACACTTGCCCTTAGAGTAGCAAATAGGGGTGACATCTTAAGAGATGACAATAGTGAGTGAAAGGGACCAGGAGTAATTGAAGTAGCTATGTGTTTAGAATGATTTGTACCATTTTTATAGTACCACTTAAAAGAGCAGCTTTTATCTTGGCAGGTAATGTATTTTAAGAGTGCACTGAAACACATTAATTGTAAACTTACCAATGGAAGATGTGATGTATTAACAACTCTACTATATTTCAGAGCAAATGTTGAGATAGGATGCAATAAGTTAGTAAGCATTTTCCCAGATGGCAAGTCAGGAATGTCATTTCAATTAACCCCTTAATTGAAAAGAACAAATAGCAATTGAGAATGATGTGTACTTCATTTTGTTTATTCAAAGGACAGATACATTTTGAGCACGAGTGATAGAAGCTTCCCCTGTATGCTCTTGTTTCTATCTGTTCTGCATACCACAACATCTCAACTGGTATTTCTTCAAGCAGGAGGAGTATTAGACAGACTTTAACATACCAACTTCAGTTACTACCAACAGTGAGGATGCTGCTTGTGATGGATGCCTCTTCATGAAGAACAGGAATACAGAGATAGCTAGCACTTCATAAGCCGAACAGCTAGGAATAAATACACAGTAATGCCAGGCTTGGACAGAATTTAACGGGTAGAAGCCAATGGCTCAATATGCGCCTGCTGAATTTGTTTTTTTTTCGACAAAGTATTGACTAATAAAAATGAATTAGTGATAGTTATTTAAAACTTCCTTGTCATTTCTGCTTAAAATCATCACTCACCTCTATATGATTTGTAACATCTTCACATATTCACTGTTTAAGTCTCAGTATTAACACATCTGCATTTCCCTTTGGGTACTCTACAGGAGTTGATTTCTTCTTATGTCAGTTAAAACCTGAATATGGGCTGCAATATAGGTGACTCTATTAAGCACTATCTTTTCTGAACTCATGAATGTGCAGGGTTGACATAAATACATTTTTCAGGCATTGAAAGACTTTCCAGAAAACTACAGGAGGGAGAACAGCTGTACCTTTGGGAAATGCTGCCTGCAGTTGTGTTTCAGGGTACATAATTTGCATTGGGTTTCAATGTGCTAATGCAGCATTTAGCTGTGGCTCATTCCATATGAATGTTCACCTGGTGAGCTAAAGCCAGCTAAAACTATTATAAAAATGGGATGAAGTCCTACAGGGCAAAGCACATGATTACAAAGCATGTAATAAAATGTAATTTGGACCACACTCTGGACAATTTAGGGCCTGGCAAAAGTGAGTGAGATTTCCAGAGTTTCAAATCACTAGCGCTGTTTAGCTCCAGTACAGAAGCTAAAAGAGTAACTCTCATTTGGTAATAATTCTTGGCATAATATTTGTCTATTCTCTCAGGCATGCAAATTTCAGTTGTTTAGACATAAAACTACTTAAACATTTGATGTTCTTTGGATAAGGTCTACTTTCCTCCAGGTAAAGCAAGCAAATTAAAACAGCATAAAGCACAATTTTAAGTGCCACGGCCAACAGTCAAATGTATTTTTTTTAGTAGTCCATCAGTTGAAATTATAACATGCACACGCATGCTTTTAAACACAAATGCTTTATTATTAAAAAACACTGCCTTGAATGGCCTGTAACAAAACTGTAACCAAAATACTTTAAAAAAAATTCAAGACACAGCGATATTTGTCACAATACAATAATCTGCCCCCAGCCACCTTGAAGCACTTGCCAGAGCACAGTTGTAAATAGACTGTGTCACAGACTGTTCAGTTTTGGATGTTACACTATGCAAATATGGAACTTAATTAAGTCTTTTTGGTGCAAAATCTTTATTTAAACTCTTGTGACTACAGTAGACAAATATTTACAAGATTAGGAGAAATAACAGGCATCTTTCAATGGTATTTACATTTAAAAATAACAGTTGTTTAATTGACTTTAAAAATAACAACTAAGAAAGTAGTCCCCGTCCCTCCCAGTGACTGCAATTGGTGCATGGGGAGATACAGCCTTTGAGGTGAAGTTCAGTGATATTTTAGATAAAGGTATAGATGGTGATACTGTTTTGTTTAGTGCAAACAATTGTGCTACTCTGAAACAAACATTTTACTGTCAGAAAAGCATGTATGTAAAATACACAGAATATGATCCTATTTTCCTTATGTGAGTTGGCTCAGTGACATTAGTTTGTATATGTGCAGGCAGCAGGACAACCCTGTATTCTGAATTGAAAACAGTACATTTGATTTTCCTCCAAAAAAAAATCCTTAATTTCAGTTATTTTCCCATTCAATTTTTGCATGAAGACTTTTATATTTAGCACCATATATGCCACTTTCTGCCTCGCACCCATTTGGGCACTATACAAGGTCAGAATTTGGCTGGTACCTTTAGTACATTTAGAATGAATCCAGGAATGGTGCTTGCCATTAAACTGCTGATGTTACCACAGTAACTAAGTACAGTATTGGCAAATAGTGAGGTAACACTTTGATTAAACAGGTCTTATCAACCTGTCTTACTGTAGACACAGCTAACTTAGCTGCATTCGTGTTAAGGTTTTTCTTCTATAAAAATACCATAGCAAAATTACTGCGCTAACAAAAAATTCTCGTTTAGACCAGAGCTAAGGTATGGGCCTTTCCTTAAGGACAACCTCTGAGTAGTGCAAGCAGCAGCTGTGTGAGTCATGCCCCACAACTCCCTTGTGATATTTTTGTTTTATAGGCCCTGGCCTTTCACAAATATATTGTCCAAGACCTGGCTGATTTCTGAGTTGAGTGAGTCTTCTGTGTAGCAAGTTTGGGGCTTCAAGACACTTCAGGAACTTAAGATCTGCCCCCGAAGCAGGTTATACTGCAGGTCCCAGAGACAACACACTAACATTAGCCATCTACCCCAGAAGCTTTCCTCTCAATATCCATCCTTCCCTTCTGTTTCTTGCAGTTCTTTTTTATTTAAACTTCAGTTCCCTCCCTAGGATACAAAGTAGTATTTGTACCAATACTGTTGTAGAAATGTGTGTTGAATTGATTGAGCACTGAATTGCTGTAGCCAAGGTGGCTGGAAGGCACTGAATTGGACCACTCTCCCAGACTATGGCTTGGGATATTAGAAAGTGGAGAGTATGAATTAAAGCCTACCATGTTCTGTCCCATTTTGTCAGTGGGCTCAGTGCTTAGTCCCAGGGGCACAGATCGGCTCACTGAGCTAGAGCCATTAACATATGCTGTCATACTGGAGAGGAAGCTGTTGAGACAAGGGCTGCTAGATGACGGAGGAGGAGATCGTTTCTCAGGTGAACTGTCAGTTCCAGGTGAGGAACTTTCCAAGACATCTTGGTGCTCTGTAGCCTTTGGGCTGCTACTCAGGGCACTGTCTTCAGATTTCTCAAGTGTGAGAGATGCTGTGCTGGATCCAATGTCAGACTTTCTTTTCCTCTTCCTACGAAAATTTCCATTGTCAAACATCTTCTCACAGTTTGGGTCCAGAGTCCAGTAATTCCCTTTTCCTATTAAGAGAGACAATTGCTTTTAAATATTAAGACCTGTATTTGTATAGTACAGAGCACATTCCTATGGCTTTAACTCAAGTTCAGTCTGTTTCACAGAAATCTAACATTTGATCAGCACACTGCACAAAAAAGAAAAAAGAAAAAGATCCTTCTCACTTAAGCCCAGCAAAGTCTAAAGGTTTGGGGATGATTTTTCTCTTCCTTGCTCACTTCAGTGAAATCAGTGAAAGTTTGGCTTGAGTAACAGCTTCAAAAACACTGTTGGTCATTTGAATTTATGGCACAAAGGAATCAAATTCTGCCCTGAGGCCCATCCCCTTTTGGCTTCAGTGTGATAGTGTGGATTACAAACAAGATAGAACAGAATCTGGCTCACAGTTTGGCCAATTTTAAAGGTCTCCCAAGTGATTACTGCTACAGCTGTAACTAAAAAAAAATAGCAAAGGGACTGGTAACATTGCAGCTCAGATTCTCTTTCTAAACTAAGAGTTGACTATTTATAACAAGCAAGCAACCCACCTGCTCTGCTCTTGACAATTATTGGTGACTCCATAAAGCCAAAAAATTTCCCCTGACATATGTATCGGTCTCATCTCATTTCTATTAATTATGGATTAAGTTAGCTGTAGTACCGTGCATTATGCCAAATGGCTTTTGAATCTCTCTTGCTCAGCTAGACTGCTCTGCACTTGTTAAACTGCGTGCGCACAGCATACTGATCAACATTCAGGAAAACCTAGAACAGCCAAGAGTTGCCTTCCCTTCAGGGCATGCTTCATTAGAAACATAATGGGCCAGATTCAGATGCCGACCACAAAGGGAGAAACTCCATGAAAATAGGTGGGAGTTAGTTCAGATCTACTCTGAGGTAAGTGAGACAGAATCTGGCTCATTGTCTCACTCTCTAAAATATGGGGGCAAATTGGGGAAAGAGGAGAGAGCATTAAAAAAAAAAAGTACCTGGGTCATCTTCATCTCTGGGCACCTTCTTGAAGCAATCATTGAGAGATAAGTTGTGTCGTATGGAGTTCTGCCAGCCTGCTTTGCTTTTATTATAGAAGGGGAAGTTGTCGGCCACATACTGGTAGATCTGGCTGAGCGTCAGTCTTTTTTCAGGTGCTCCGTGAATGGCCATGGCAATAAGAGCAGAGTAGGAGTAGGGTGGTCTGACCAACTTCATCAGCTCCTCTTGGGAAGGGAGAGGAAGCCAGCCCAAGTCAGTCCCCCCCAATCCATGCATGTTTGGCAAGAGCTGCCTTTGCATCCCATAGGACTGAGGGATGAAGGGATTGCCATTGGATCCTGGGAGGTATGGTGGCGGAGTAATGGAGGGTCCGTTTAGCCAGAGGTATGGGTTGGGAGTGGTATTGTAGTCCGCAGCCTCAAAGTTTGTAGGTCGTTGTGGGCTAGGAATATTCTGTGGATGGAAGAAGTTCTCATAGTAGAAGTTCATCTCGGGAGGTTCCTGGCCAATATTTGGAAATTGTGGGCTGCACCGTGGAGGAGAGTGTGTCTGCGGATCAAATGAGCTCATAATCTAGCCCTAGCCGTCTACCAAGTTGCAACACACCTGTGTTAGTCCTTCCCTGAGACAGGTGCATCACCTGTGCCCTTCCCCAAGTACTTATGCACCTGTAAATGTTTAGGTTTGTGTTCCACGCTCCGCCCAGTCGGCTCTGACTGGCTGGAGATCAGCATGATATCCTTTTTGGAATGCTGGCAGCTCAGGCCAGCGATTGATGTCACATCAACCCAATTTGAGAGTTACAACTGTTTATCTTTTTAAATGAATGGAGGAATTTTCCATTAATATGATGCACACAAAGAAAGCTTAAGGTGCCTTGAAGTTAAAGCTCATAACCAAGGATCCAGCTCTTCATACCCTTTTAGAATACAAGGCCAGCCTTCAGTAATTTCTATTTTGAAATAAAGCAATTATGTACTGCTGTTAGAAGCATTTTGAGATAGAAAAGGCATTCACACTATTCAATCAAACTGTAGGTGTAGCAAAAAAAGGCCATACTTTTTTTTCCCTGGTGCAATTTTAACAGCAGGGTAATATGCACATTCCTCTAAGCACCCAGAAAACGATAACTCAATTCTGCAAATACCTGCTTTTATGAGTTGGTTCATTGATTTAGATGGAATTGGTCACTTAAGTATGGACAACCACTGTGAGAAAAATGTAAAGATCAGTCCTCAGACCTTTCCTTATAACTGTCCAGAGTCAACAGTGGTTGGAAATATCCACTGAGACTTCTTTCCTAACTTTTCTATACCTGATTCTACAGGTGATCAACTGGCAACAGGGACCTACCCAGTTAGGGTCCTCTTTTGGGGTTGGGGCATAAGTTTGCAGAACTTTCCCAACAACATTTCCAAGGAGGCAAGAACTAATTTTCAACAAAGCTCCCACTTTAGCTACATTGTAAGAGTTCTGTTTATACTGCTATAAATAACAAAGGGTTCACTAAAATCAGGTAATACTATTAACACCCCCCCCAATAAAAAAAAAACCCAACCCTTAGTGGCAGCTTATATTTATTTACACAGAGAAGGAAGAATAGTATTGCAATCACTTAAATGCCTTTGCCTGATGTGGATAACCCTTAGACAGTGTGACTGCTTGCTTTAGAGACTTAGCTATACTTTCACTTTGGCACGTACACAGAAGCTTTTAATTTTATTCTCTTTCAATATTTTCATTACCCTAGTGCCTGTTAGAAATCTACCCCCACACTTTTAGAATCATATGCCTTATCAGTAATATATTTACTTATTGATTTATTTCAAGATGATGTGTAGATAAATGCTTCCTGATGAAAGAAAGTTTTGAAAGCTCACTCTGTTAAGAAGCCAGTAAGGTCGCAGTAAGTTTATGTGATTATGCAGAAGTTTTGGCTTTGGCATCTGAATCTGAATTCTTAGCTCTGCCACAAACCTACTTTCTGAGTTTGGCCAAGTCACTTGACCTTCTGGGCCTCACTTTTTCAGTTCTTCATGAGGTTACTGGGAAGCCCTGCACTACCTGCAGTATGATTTGAAATGCTTGACAGCAGTCAGTAGAAAAACTCATCTGAAAAATGCAGAGTAATGCAGGACAAGGCAACTTTCCAGTCCAACAGCACTTTTGCAACGAACCTTGAATGAGTATATTACTGTAGTTGACTTAAAGCCAGTTTCAGTTAGTGAGAGTGTAGACAAACAAGTCCACATTTTAATTTGAACAACTATTCACACTTTCAAATAGCTCTTAGTAACAAGAAGAATGAAGAAGTGCAGGATAAAGAAGTGGCCACTTACCCTCATGAATGGCATGTAAGGAAAAGGTAACTTTAAAAGCAGTCTTTTTTCTGAAAAGATCTAACATGTGCTTGGAAGTGTGAGCAAAATGGCTTGCAATTTCCTGCTTAACATGTTACTGTATGGGTATATTTTAAAGGTCCATATACAGCTCTGCTAATCTAATTAAGGCTAAGCTTATCTTTATTCACACAAGTACCCCTACTGAAGTCAGTGAAATTAAGTGCTTGGGTTAGGGACTTTTAGAATTAATCAGTCTTCAATAGCATGAAAACCAGATCGATGGAAAATTCTAGAATCTACAAGCAAATTGTACTACAACTGAATTTGCTTATTCATTATTACTATCCAGGAATAAAGGGCTTTAAAGAGTTTTGGCATGCTTGTTTCAGTAAGCAAGGCTAGGGACAGACATTGCATTACACATAGACTGGTTTAAGTAATCAGAAATTGGTTTAAACCTGTAACAGAACAGATGTTCACTGCACATAAACCAGTTTGAAAATGGCTGAAACTGGTTTGGGATAAACCTGGTTGAATGTAGTATCAGACTTAACTGACTTGGGTCAAACTGATTTCTGCAATGTCTGCCCCTGGTTTCTAGCGTGAGCGACTGCAGGCATGTGCTGGCATTTTTTCAGTCCAGAGGGGATGTCTGTGCAGTTACAAATTGATTTAGCCTAGCCAGGTTAGACTAACCTGCAAAGATTGAATCAATTCAGGCTTAGGCTTTTTAAATGTCTGTTCCTAGCCTAAAAGTCCAGCCTGCTGGAATGTGGGTGTTGGTGAGCAGTCTCTAAGGGCACTTTTACACTTGCTCTGGGGAGGTGGGGGATGGACAACACAGCCCTTTATTAGACATACTTCGAGAGCTGTTCTAATTAAAGTGCTGCCACATCTTCTGTATCAGCAAGCATCCACATGCTTCAAAATGGCAGTGAGGGTGCTTAGACTAAAGCTTATTTGATGAGCTTTAGTTCAAGTGCCCCCACTACCATTTTTGAACATGGGGATGCTGAGAAATAAGACACAGGAAGCAGACTTGATTAATCGAGTCTGCTCCAACATGCTGGAATTCCAATGCATCAAAGCAGCCTCCACGCTAGTGTATTGGTGCCTCTAGTGTTTATTCCCTGGAGTGCTATATGTGCTTACATACAGCTAAAATAGACTAAAATGGGTGTTTGAAATAACATGCTTTGAAAGAAAGCCAGGCTTTACAACGGAAAAAATAACTTGTGCAGAGACTCAAGGTAGCTGTAAACTTTCTCAAGTGAAGCAAGCTTTATAAAGATTCAAATGTAACATACTTCAGCAAGGTCCAATTCTACAGTGTTCTGCAACTAGCCGAGAATGTATATAACTAGGAAGCTTATTTGGCATGACTTTTGAATGAACAAATTATCACAATGTACCAAAAAACCAAAGTAACCTCAACTGGCAAGAAGCTGTTCTTTCAGTTATGGTACACTGTGTATGTCTACATGGCACACTGCAGTGCTGTATGCAGATATCCAAAGTAGCCGTGAATGAGCCTAACCCCCTGCTATAGGTCCATTTGTATTAGGCAAACTGAACTTTAACCATAGTGTGGTAAGCTGAGAGAAGAGGTAGAATACTTTAAGTCATCTTTGCCTGTAAAAGCTGTATTCATGCTAGAAATAGTATATTGGTGAAGCTACACCAGCATAGGTCACCTAGGTATGAGAAAGGCTGACATTTATTTTACAAAAGACAGTACCCAAAGCTTAGCTACAGCTTCACATGTCCAGGATCTAATCCTTTCTTACTTTATGACCTTGATTGTCCAACCCCCAGTTGATTAGTCATGTTCCTGGAGGGTTGTGCTGTCTAAAGGTTCACTTCAGTAGACATCCCAAAGGCATCTAATAACTTCTGTAGAGTTAATGCTAAACTCCTATAGAGTTGCTAATCTCCATGGGATGGCTGTGCTCCAACCAAACCTGAGTGCTCTAGGGGATAGACTGTATCAGTTCATAGCTTCTTAGCAGCCTGCTTTGCTGACCAGCCCTGCAGCTTAACTCGTGGTGAGATAGGTAATATTCCCACAGACTTCCTTTAAACTAATATACAGTTAGTTCCTTTTACCTTCAGAAGTGCTGAGTATGTGGGCTCCCCTCTTGAAGAGGGCTGTCACCTGAAATGTGTAAAACTCTTCACGTGTCCATTATCTTAATCCCCCTCCCCCAACCAAAAATAAAAGTTGGAGCCTATGCTTCAGGCTACTGATAAGTTGTACGTACACAGCTGAAATGCAGGCATTCCTGGGGTGCAGCATTTACACGTAATATGAGCCTCAAACATCAGGAAGATACACAAAAGTTTAGAGCAGGACTCTGAAAACTAACTCAGAATGGGTCAGGATCTTCATCATTCATATTCTTGCAGAGCAGAGATCTCTATTTTTAATGTCTTGTCTAAAAGACATCTTCAAACACCATCACTTTGTACTGCATCATGCTACTGGAATATGAGTATTAGAGAATGAGTTAACCCACTTGGATTAGATAGGTGGTTGCAGCAAGTTGAGATGTTTAAACCAAGTGACTGCCTGGTCTAGCACACAAAATGCTTATTGTAAAATCTAAAATACATATATCATTTGAAGAATGTCAAGGAAAGGCCCAGTCAGACTCTGCCAGGGACCATAATGTAGCTAACTCCATGCATGGTTTATGATCACCACTTAACATGCTACTAAAGAATAAGTATGTTAAGGCTATAAATACCATCATAGAAGAAAGAAGGGGGAAAAGGTATGAAAAGAATGAAAGGGACAGTGATAATCTGCAGTTCAGTGTTCCAGGCACCCCAGCATTTTCCAAATGCATTTAGGAACTCCTTACAGTGTAAAGGCAACTTTTGTAATATGTAATCTCTCTCTATACAATGTCATCACTTAAAGCCACCTCCCTGATTTACAGCTGCACACTAAACCATTTTAAAGGTTTTCTTCCTTGTATTGGAATATTGCACCAATAATCTTTCATCCAGCGTATACACAAGGGAAATGCACCAAACCATCAGAAGGAAAACCAGCAAGATACAGCTATAGAAAACAATAACCTCAATGTCATTGTGAACCTCAGAGACTGCAGGAATGTAAAATAAAGCAACACAAACAAGAGATCCAAAAATGATTATTTCTTCAAAATGTGCAGCTGAAAAATCTTTCAACTGGAAATGCAATGTTTGTGACATTAGCACAGCAAAGGTAGAGTGATCTTAGACTTTCTTTTTTTCTTAAAACAAAACTCACTCTTTAAAGTCCTTGTATATTAATGGTTTCACTAAAAAAAGTTGTCTTACCTTACAACTGATAATGAATGGTCAGTAACTATGAGAACTGTGGCAGAGATTTTATATCATTGCTTGATGGCATATAATCATCAGCAAGCACCCTAAACTCTTTTGTTAATCAATAGTGGCAGTCCTATCACTCCTATGGTGAAAGGGCTTGGATACTCATAACCCCCATCTGGTCATCTCTGACTCTCATCAAATCTGCTGTTTGGAGAAAGGGCTGTGCTCAGGGCCATGGGAAAAGAGAGCTCAGGAGATTCTAAAGTGAATTACCTTGGGGAATTTTCCCTCTTTCCTGGGTATAAACTAGTGTCTCTCAACTGGAAGGAATTAATCCACATATTGAATTTCAGTGCATCTCACTTGTACAGCCTTAGTGCAGCTGTCTTTCACAAACAGTAGAATGCTTGCCTGTTTCAGAATAATCATTCTTGTACGTTTGCCACTCTCGATATTTGTGGATAACAGACAAACAATGTAAGATCAAATAAAGCATTTGTCCATTAACTTTATTTATTGAATAAATTAACTTGAACACATGAATGCCACATGCCCCCAGAGGCTGTGGGGGGCATAGTGAGCTCCTGCAGGCAGCCATGGCGGTGCTGGTGGCAGGGGGCGGGGGGGCGGGGTGAGAACCGACCAGCAGTCGGCGACCACCCACAGACACTGCCGTTGATGATAGCTGCAGCGGGGTGGCGGGTGGCAAGTGCAACTGCCTGCAGATGCTGCTGGTAGCGCTTTTTGCAGGGGGGTGCACCACCAAGCACAGGTGGTGCACGTACACCCATGTGCACCCCTACGCGTCGCCTATATTTGTGCATATCGCCATGCTAGGCCAAAAAAATTATTTAAGTGGCTTAAAATTACTCCCCCTCTTTTCTGTAGCAAGAGCTACAGAATCAAAAAACATATGAGTGCTGTTGCTACACCAGGGTTAGCCTTTCTGTGCTAATCTATTATGGTTACAGATTTTTATCATAAGCATATCTGTCCATAGAGGTAAATTAAAAAAATATATACAAAAAACTGCAGTGGAGGCCTCTTTCAAAGACACAGTAAAATGTTAGTATTATGCATTTAAAACTAGCAATATAAAAATAAAAACATTTCTTTTCCTTTGTTTTGTCTGCTACTGCACAGTATTTAACAAATAATTTTTGACCAGCCTCCTTGAGGATATTCAAAGAAGTTAAGACACAGCAGGGAGAAGTGCCAAGTTGTTGCACAGAAATTAGAGAGTTAAACCTCCTTGTAGACATAGTCATTTAGAAGTAAAATAATCTTAGTTTGCTCTAATTAGAGAATCATTAGGCTACAGCAAACTAATGCTGTTTTCTTTTTGAATGAGAGTGTCTGCACAAGGGTTTAATATACTTATGTGCATTAACTTCTCACCTTCAGTTGTTCTATCTTAAAATCCTGCATGTGTCTGTCTGCACAACCTCTTTGTGCAGTGTTTGTTCAACTGTGTGTGCAATACACCAGCCACTTATCTCCCTCTAGTGGTAGCTTTTGAAAGTACTTAAAAACATTCCTCGGGCCAAATCTTGAACACAACTACAGTATCTCTTCTTTACCTTTTTCTGATTTTTCTTTCTGTTGGTCTTAGGAACCTCTACTACTAACGTTATTTACTTACTGCATGAGGTACTCTTAATAACAGGTGTTACAACAGCTCTCAAATGAACTCAAGGCTTCAATCCAACCAGTACTACTGAATATGCTAAGACTAATTTAAAAAGTCACATGCAGAAAGATACTCACATATCTAAACATTTGTAGAATTATGGCAAAAAACTGTTTCTGATCTTATTGCATGATGATACAAGTTCATTGGCTGAAAAAAGTGCTTTCTTACTATACATAATATATAATACATAATATACATTCTGAGATCTTATACAAGACATTTTGAGCAGACCCTTTCTCAAGAGTCTTTCTGTGGCTATACTATGCATATAGGTGATAGAAATAAGAGGTAGCATTGTCTAGCACAGTTGTGCATCTTATCTAGTACGATGCTAGGATCCCTGGTGGCCTTGGCCAAATCACTTTTCCCTTTGATTGTAAATGCAACTTATTTATTTCAGAAGAATAGTCGCATTGTTTTCAAATGACAGTTGTCTACCTTGCCCTCTGAACACTGTCAGGCCAAAAAGTGGAATTCCCTGTTTTGGAGTAGATGTTCGATGTCCCCTATTAAACCTATTTATATCTTCACAGTTGTTTCTTTGTGTGACATTACGTCACAGCATCTTATGAAGTGAGTGTCTGCTCACAAAAGGTTGCGTTATTTTAACAAAGAGTCTGGTGCTCTCCGCTCCTTTAAAAGAGAGGCAGCCCAGAGAGGGAGCACTGCAGGGCAGGCAGGGTACAGCAGTTGCAGGGCATAGCATAGCAACTAGACAATAGGGTTAATTAGCAGGTCCCTGCAGGCAGCCCAGGGTAGTTTCCAGACTAGAAGGGGCAGGGCCCTGGGAGGTCCAGGGCCTGAGCTAGCAAGTTAGCAAGCTGCAGAGGTAGGATCTCCTGGCCAGCAGAGCTACCATAAAATGCCAGAGGGACTGCTATGCCACTTTGGATCCCCGGTGCAGTGTGGGGAGCTCACAAAGATCTGGCCCAGGGCTGGGAGGTTATCTTGGCAAGAGGTGAGGGGGAATTTCCCTCTCACAGGGGCAGAGGGCTGCTCTCCCTTTGTGCTGATATTGATGGGCCCATAGGAGACTGTTTCTGTTGTAGCCTTGGGGCTTATTGTTTGAGTTGCAGTTTAGCTCCAGTGGCTTGGGTTGGGAGTGTAAGGGGTAGTATACAGAGGTCCCATCAGTGCTTGAGGGGCACACAATATCCTTGATCACAGCAATCACCAGGTGCAAGCTCAAGGCCTGAACAGTGCTGAGCTTGGAGTAGGACAGTGTGTGAAACCACACAGACGGGGCCCAGCAGACAGGGGCCAGGTGCCTGGTGCCTGAAAGGGGCACAGCCAGGCAGGGGCTAGGGGCCTGGCACCCAAAAGGGTTAAACCAGTACTGGTGCCTCAAAGCCAGGTCCAATACAGTGGGCATGGCCTAGAAGGCCAAACTAAGACAAAAAGGGTGACAGCTTAGGAGGCTGGAGCCCCTAAGACAAAAAGGGTGACAGCTTAGGAGGCTGGAGCCCCAACAGAAAAGTAATGATACAGTAAGACCTGTGAGGCTTGGGGCATGGTGTAGGGGAGGAAAGGAGTCATTTAATTAGCCCTTAAGGCTATAGGTGCCCTGTAGTGGCATGGTCAAGAGAGACTCAGCAAAGGGCCTGGGAATACTGAGGCCCAGCAAGCAGCCTTGGAGTAGTGCAATTGAAACCAGTAGGGTGCTGGAGAACCCCAGTCAGGATTCAGCTGGGCTAGGCCCATGATAAGGTCTGTGGGCAGCCTCCCTTTCAGTCCTATTATTACACAAAGGCATGATGGGCAAAACAGAAGGGAAGGCACCCTAGAAGTAGAGCAGGGGACAGTTGTAGAGCCATCAGGGGACATCCTGGGCACCTACAGCTATATATACATATCTACTTTGATTATTCTTTAAGGTGCAAACCTTTGATATGCTAACTAGCCAGGTAAGAGAGTATAAACAGGTGGAAAAGGAACAGGAGCAGTGGTTTCTGGTTGGGAAGTTTTGGAGACTTCTATTCTTCCCACAAGCAAGTAGAACAGCCCTGGGAAGGGAACAGTTCTTCAAGGTGGAACTTGCCCATGCTCCTTCTTTATATAACCCATGCTTATCTACCCTACCCCTTCGTGCTCTTTCTTCAAAGAGCTTAAAACAAAGAAGCTGCTTTTTGTCATCTCTGTTTCCTCCACAATAGAAAAGAAACTTCTCCATTGGTCAGAACCTTGATAAAACTGCTTGTTCTTCCAGCCTTGACCGTAGTGATAGATGAAGGGCTTAGTCAGATTAGGGCTTTCAATCCCATGGAAAAACAGAGAAAAACACAGATTTCCCCCTTTACCAGAGGAAAAAATGAATTTCTCATTTTAAGGGAGAAACCCGGGGATTTTGAAAAGGGAGGGAGCCGAAGGAGGGCGGTCAGGCAGGGGATGCCATGTGTATGTATATACAAATGATCAACAGGCAGCTTGGAGAGCAGTTGCCACAGGTAAGTGGGGTGGGGGGGGGTGGGATTGAGACCCATAAGGAGGGATGGAGGGATTTGGGCAGGGCTGGGGCTGCTGCCCAGCCAGGAGGTGTGTCGGGCTTGGTGTGAGGGGAGAATGGGGGACACTGGGAGGGCTGTGTGGGGGAGTGAGGGGCCTTTCATTTTAATCATGGATTTTGGGGGGTTTACCAGAGAATCTGTGATTTCTTTAAATCAGGTAAAACCAGGATCTCTGGTTGGGAGAGAGCACAAATCATCCTTCCTCTGACATGGCTTCACACTTTAAATGCAAACACCTACTTATTCTGCTGGAGATCAGCCTACTGCTTAGGGTCATGAACTTCTTAAAGAAACATAGGCTTCTTACAGCCACATCTGTCCCCATTCTCTTCCTTCTGCTCTCTGAGTCATACAATGTCACTGCACAGCATCAGTACCAATGAAAACCTACCATTTGACAAAACTGGTAAGTTCTCCCACCCTGTATTTTTCAGGTTTATTTGAAAGCAAATGAGTTATTTATGAATTTGTAGGGCCAGTTAATATCTCACAAGGGAAAACCTGTTTAGCTTGTGAATGTTGGATATTAGTGTGCATAAATGCTCGCAGGTACCTGATTTAAAAGCCTAAAGCCTAAGAAACAAAGAAACTGGATTTGTGTAAGCACAGTGAGTTCAGCCTTATATTAACTGTCCAATTCTGTTACAACCCTATACAAAACAACCACTATCATTATGTGCAAGACAGTTCATGGCACAGTGTGGCTCAGTGCTGTCTACCTCCTCCTTTTCACTTCAGGAATTGCAGCATTTATCCAACATTCCTAAATTTATAAGGACTATGACTTATCTCAGACTTGTTTGCGAACAGTGATTCATTTAAAATGTTCAACTTTAACAAACTCAGTATCAGAATGGTAAATCAGAGTTCAGTATTATGATACACTGAGTCAACAGAAAAAAAGAACAGTCTCTTTTTTTATAAGAAAAGATTAAAATATTATAACAGAATTACTGTTAGAGCTCTGGTTGGTGGTGGGCAGGTTAATAGACTCTCAACTCCAGTAACTTTGCTCAGTGTTCATACTTGTTAAAATATTCAAGGTCCTTCCAGGGGAGAACTCAATATTGAAAGGGATATGATAAATATAAATACCTTTGGTCAGTTCAAAATTATTATGGTACCAATAAGCTTTCAGTTCACTTCAGGGAGGTTGCCAGGTTCCTAGGAAGAAAACTTTATATGATGAAATGGAGATACTTACTTTACAACTTTACATAGTGAGTTTTTTCCCTTCCTTCTTCCTCCTTCCTTCTCCCAAAGAATATCTGAATGTAGGAAGGAGCAAAGTCAGCTTTGATTTCTGTTATCTGAATTGCATTATTTTATTTAAGCATAAATGTGTATTTGTATAAGAAGCTAAATAATTTAGTCTGCATTTTCATGTCCTGTAGAATATATTTCTACTATTGGCATTTTAAGCTGAATGACCTAGATCTTTTACATCAATAGCTTTTACATTGATATCAGAAGTATGCCGTCTTCATTCCTTATGGGCCTGATTCAGTGACCACGGAAGTCAATGGAAGTTTTTCATTCAGTTTAGCAGACATGGGATTAAGCAGAGAGAAACTTCCGATGCTTCTTATAGTGTTAGAATATATGCACAGAGAGATGTAGCAAACATGAAGATGCCTCACTGCTTAAATCCCGGAGTGTCTCCAAGTAAATGGGAAAATAGCTGATGACTTTTCTTAAGGGGAGTATGTATGGCATAACTTTGAATTCTAATTATGGATGTCAAGTAAGTGCTTCGGGCCTGTCTCAAACAGCCAAAGTTAAACACCAGCTTAGATTTTCCTACAGTGCTCAGTGCAACAATTCCTAAATACCCTTAAGAATGAAGGTTTCTGTTCCTGACATGTACAATGTTATAATCAATTGTAGGGTGGGTGTATATGCCATTAAGTGATATTGCTGTATAGATTTCAGAA
The DNA here is from genome assembly GCF_052110815.1 of Crocodylus siamensis. Classification (NCBI taxonomy): domain Eukaryota; kingdom Metazoa; phylum Chordata; order Crocodylia; family Crocodylidae; genus Crocodylus; species Crocodylus siamensis. Next base: position 29,924,684 of record NC_143404.1, on the reverse strand, counting down.
ATAATCAGGGATTAATAATTTCATTAACGGTGCATTTACCTAGGGACTTAAATCATAACTAGTCTTTACATAGACGTGTATACAAAATGTTTTCTACCCAAATATAACACCCTTTCAATATGTTCTCCCAAAGGAGAGCCAAATTTTAGGTTTCAATTCGACAATATCATGGGTCAAAATTTGTATAGGAGCATTAGTTCATTCTCTAAAAAGGGTGAACCCAAAGTGGGATGGATTTATGCCCTGATCTCCAATTCTCCCTGCTTCATATCTGTAAAGATAAAAAACCAAATGACAGCAACCCAACATAAAAAGTGTGGAATCAGATATCCCAAGAAGAGCCACCTCACAGCCGGTCTGCCAACAACAGGAGAGGAGAATCGAGACAGCAGCACTTCAGAACACCTAGAACAGCATCCCCTACCCACTCTGAAGTGTCTATACCTTCCACAGGCCTGCATTTCTCCCTAGAGAAACAACCTGACAAGACACTAATATATGGAGAATTAAAAGAATTTGCAGACTTTTCCTGAAGGAATACTTTTGTAACCAAGACAGAAACACCTCTGACAACCTTCATTCCACAGTAGATTTTTAAAAAATGACTGAACACCTGCCAGTGGAAAGAACCTCTCGCTGGACTACTACAATAACTGTTTCAGGAAGAAAGCTGACAGTAAAATCCTCAACAAAGGCCAGGGCCACCTTGGAGAGAAAAGATGTATGGTTCCTAAACCTAACAACAAAATAGTAATCAAACCAGCAGACAAAGAAGGAGTTATTGTTGCTCTAACAGACAAGACTACATCAATGAGGCCAGAAGACAACTCTCAGACACCAAGTATTGTAAAGGATTTGTAGAAGACCATACACGAGTATTTACTTGTGAACTGGAAAATATTATCAAATCTTTTCCATCCAAATCATTATTTATTTTTTTAAAACAATACTGCACCAAGGTCAGACCCCTGGGGAACCCCACTTGATCCCTCCTCTCAACTAGACATTGAGCTATTGACGATTACTTGTTGAACATAATGTTCCAACTAGTTATGCACCCACTTTTAGAGTACTTTAATCCATATTTCCTTAATGTGTTAATAAGAAAGTTATGGAAAACAATATAAACAGCCTTGCCAAAATATATTCCATCCACTACTCTATCCCCCATCCACAAAGCCTGACATCTTATCACAGAAGGAAGTCAGGTTGGTCAGGCATGACTTGCTCTTGGTGAATCCATACTGACTGGATCATCTTGTCTTCTTCCGGGTGCTTCACAATAGATTTCTTGAAGACCTCTTCATAATCTTTCTGTGTATTGAGAAGATGCTGATTGGTCTGTAATTCCTTAGGTCTTCCTTCTTCCCTTTCCTAAAGATGGGCACTGTATTTACCCTTTCCCAATTATCCAGCACCTTGCCTAACTACCATGGGTGTGTTTAGATGAGCCTGCATGTGCCTCTGCAGTGTCTCAACCCCCTTTGAGATGCTGCATGAGGCACATGTGGGAACGGGAAAAGGTTCCCCATGCTGAAAAATCCGCAATAAAAAAAATCTCAAAGTCACTCTGTAAAATGCCATGAAATCTATGTTCCTACCCAATTAAAACAAAAGATCACTATATATAAAGAGAGAGAGCGAGAGGCAGAGACACAGTGATCCATTGGGCAATGTTTGATTGATATATCTACAGTGTTGAAGCAGTTTGGAAGCATACCAGTGTCTCTATGATCATAATAAAGTGAATTCTAAATACCTGTGTGTTTTGCCACACCCCCGACCCACATAGGCTAAATGGCCCCCGCAGGGGTTACAGCCCCACCAACAGGGGTCAAATGACCCCGACAGGGGCTACCAACCCCCACCCGCAGGGCCCATGTGCCCCACTGCCGCTTGCTCCCCCAGCCCCCCAGATTGCTGCCTTGCCTGGCTCCATCTGCTGCTGGCTCCTGCAGCCCCCCAAAGGCTGCCCCACCAAGCCTCACCCCCCAGACTCCCCAATGGCTATCCTACCTGGCCCCACCCCTGCTTACACTCCTAGTCGCATGATGGCTGCCACAATAGCCTGTGGCAGTTAAAAAAATAAATAAATAAAAGAGCCTCTACTTACTGCAGGAGCAGGGGTGTGGGAGCTCTGGGGCCTCCTGGCAGAGCCCCCCCATGCAGCAGGGGGCAGCAGGACCCAGGCTGGGGCGTCTGAGGCGGTTACCTGGCCCTGTGCTGTGCGGCGGGGGGGGGGGGGGGGGGGGGGGGGGGGGCAGTGACCCCAATGGCAGCTGCTCCTGTTGCTGGTAAGGGAGAGGGGTTGTTTGTTTTAATTCCTGGGATGCTGGACCAGGTGGGGCAGGGATCAGGGGGGCAGGTGTGGGTGGGGCAGGGCTCGGGGGGTGGGGGGGCAGGGACAGTGGGGCTGGGGGAGTGGGCGGGGCTGGCAGGGATCCCTCCCCCGGTCCCCTCCCCCAGTCCCCCCCACCCTTTGCTTATCTGCACTGGAGCCCGGGTCCAGCTCCCTGAGGCTGACATGTTGCCTGCCCTGCATGGGCAGGGAGCGTGCTTCAGTATCAGGGTGAGGGCAAACCATAGAGATGCTCTGGCTACTACCAGAGTATTTGTGTGGAGGACCCAGCCTCCAGTTGCCTCAGGGCACGGTCCAGGACCCTACTCTGCCCTGCTTTTTTTCTCTGTGGGTTTTTTTGACCCCTGGATATCCAGGGGTCTAATTTTGCCGCAGCGCTGCAAATCTGCAGCACAAAGAACATTTTCTTATTCCTGCACATGCCTCTTGCAGCATCTCAAAGGAGTTTGCGATGCTGCAAGAGGCACGTGTGTGCTTGTCTGGATGTGCCCCGTGAGTTCTCAATGAGAAATTATCTCAGTAAATTCCTCTAGTATCCTAGGCAGAGCAGAGCAGAGGAGGCTCTGCATCCATCCCCCAACCCCATCTGTTCCCCACAGCTGTGCCAGGGAACAGGGAGGCTGCCAGGTGCCTGGTGGGAGAAAAAACTGGCCTGGAGTGGAACTAAGGGAAGCCCCAGTGGCATACACTTACCTAAGTGACAGCTGACTGTCAGCTGGCACAGAGATGGCTCCCCCATATGTTAACCTCTTTATAAGTCACCTAGCAAAGGTGTTGCCAGAATATTGTATCACCAAATCTGTGCTGTACCTGTACTACATAGATGACTTTTTGATCACCTGGACTGAACACCTGGACTTGTTTACTGACTTCCACAACAACTATCACCTTTCAATCACATTATCTCTGGAAAATTCCTGCATTACCATCAGCTTTCTAGATACCATGGTCCACAATCCAGGAAGGCACCCCATAAACTCACAGACCACCATACTTGTGTCCAAACAATCAGCAATCACCTCAAATACACCAAAAGAGTGGTGATCTGGAGTCAGGTCCTCAGCTACTATTGCATCAGCTCTGAGGGGGATATACTTGGGCACCCATCTTGCCAAACTGAAAACAGCCTTTACTTAGCAATGACACTCCAGCAGAGAAACAGACCATATCGTTGGCAGAACCATTAAAATACCCCTGAGCAACTTACTATGATAAATGAGAAAAACCCCAACTGACTGCCTGCCCTTGGTTGTCACCTACCATCCCACACTTAAACCAATAAGAAGTATCCTCAAAAGACTGCAGCATATACTTGAAAAGGACAAGACCTTGAGAGAAATATTCCCAGCCCCTCTGCCTCATCATCAGACGCAAGCTCCCTGCTGATCAACAGACATCTAATAGGAGTCAGCCCTGCCCAAACAATAAATGCAAAACTTGTCAACTCATCTGTACTACCACAGCAATCAACTCCCCACAACAAAACCATCAACATACATGGATCAGGCTGAATCCACAGATCATACATTGAAACTACGTGGGTGAAACCAGACAAAAAGTATGCACCAGAATGAATGTTTAATGAAAAAAAGATATAGGACAGAGGCACTAGAACATTTCTCACAGGAAAACCACACCCCATCTAGCCTCCCAGTTCTCATACTTAAAATCTTTGAAAAGTCTCTGAAAGATGAGCCTGAAAACAAAAATGCAGTAGCCTGTTGGACACAGTTACCAGGGATGTAACACAGACAATCATTTCATGACCCATCGTAACTTATCTGATCTATTCTCTGCACTTAACAGGTAATGATGCTCCTTCTGAACAATATTATTTTTCCATTATTGAGTTTTTACTGCATTTCTCTTGTTTGTTGGCTACCTTAATTTCTTTTAGATCCTATTTTTATTTACATATGGAATTTTACACAAGCTTTCACCCCAGCTGCTGCTAGCTCTCCTGGATCTGTTTCTCTCCCCCAGACCTGAGGAAGGGTACTGATACTGTGATACCTGAAAACTTGTCTATTTCTACCCCAGCAATGGAGTTCACTTGGTCCAATAAAAGATATCACCCGCAAGAATTCTTCTCTCTTGCAAGTCAAGTAAATTCTCCTCAAACAAAATGTATTTGAGACTTATTTTGTCTGTGACAAAACAGCACAGTGCCATTTCATATTTTCAGACAGCTGCTGCCAAACGGCCTCACATATAATTTATTAATTCATGGTGTTCTCTGTCTTTCCTGCCACATCATTTACTCACATACTTACTGTCACATATATTCACTGTGCCTGGAAAGTTATAGGTGGTTGAAGCATGGTGCCCAGCTACACCATGACTATACCTTCTGATTTACTGGACCTAATTAATGTCAATCAGTGTTACTCCTTTTAACCTGGACTAATTTTGAAATCCAATTATTTTAGCCCTGGGAAAATCCAACAACCAAGAGAAGCTTGACAGAGGTAGTGGCAATCTACAGTACTGGAAAATCTGATAAGACTCCTTTTTTGTGCCACATAGCTAAGTTCAAGTGTAAATCCTAGACCAACCAAGAATCTGAATTTTACACCACTGACCAAACCTCCATTGGATTCATGTTATTTCTTCCTGGTTACTTATTTCTAGTGTCCTCCTTTCACCTCCACTGTTCTGCACATTTCTGATATTTCCCTTTTAAGTCACATTGCTTTTATTATAGCCTACCAACTAACTGATTTACTTAGAGCTCTTATAATCAGCTCTTATTTGATGAAAGAGCTTCTCCTTCCAGGATAATGCAACACAGGAGGTCCTTAAAAAACAAATACAGACATACTACAGTACAATAAGGAAAATTGTCCCATTAAGTGCTATTTTTACAAAGAAAAAATATTTTCTCCTTAATATTCTCTGAATAAAGACCAGAACTTTTCTTTTAAAAATGTATTCAACTTTGTGGAAATGACAATAAAATAATACTGCATTTATCCCATCAGGAATCAGTTAATGTCTTTGGAAACAGTATCAAACATAAAACCCAGTAACAACCCTGACACCAGGATGATATAAAATTGTGCATTCTTCTTTTTAACTCCTTCTATTCATTATCATCAGGCTCTTTCTCTCTCCGAGTTTCTTTCTCATGGGCACGTGCATGCGCACACATACACACACCCCTCTTCCCTGCTAATGTCATTGAAATTGTTCTTTCTGGGAAGGTCCTGTTCTGGTTTTTCCTCCTCTCTCACAAACACTGTTGAGTGGTTTAGAAAAGCAAATACAACAAAAACCTACTGCTAATACTCATGCAGAGAATTGATGAATTAGCCACAACTGGGAACCCATTTGGCTTTGCAGCCACAGTAATTTTAGTGAACAAGCTTCTTGCAGGAATATTAGTGCAAACAGTAAGTACTAGAGAAATCTCACAGAAAGCAAATGTTACTTATTTTAGTAATGAATTACACTTGAAAAAAGTGCTGCTCAGTGACAACCTGCAAAAAGAAATACGCTATATTTAATAAGTAAATTATTCATGATGAATATGATTGCATTTATAAAATAAACAAGTATAAAACAAACTAAAGAAATCTTTCCAATGATATTTCCACCTTTTTTACTTTGCCTATCCAAACAAAATCAGTTGCAATAATTGCACCAGCCATTTAAACCTTATAATTAGGAACATATTATTTAATCAGCATAGATCTTCCCATATAGTTGTAGTGTACAAACAAGGGCCTTGAATGGTCTATCTAACCAGGGTCAGATGGGACCTCCAGGGATCATCTAGCCCAATGCCCTGCATGAGAATACAAGATCCGATATTTCTAAACCATCTCTGCAAACGTGTGTCCATATCCAGTCTTTTTGGCTAGGGACAGACATTCAAAAAGCCTGAGCCTGAATTAATTCAGTCTCTGCAGATTAGTGAGAGCTGGTTTACAGCTGGACAGACATTCTCTCTGGTACTGAGGGAATTAAGGCACATGCCTGCAGTGGCTCAGACTAAAAGCTGGGGGGCGCTAGAGCAGACCTCCCTTCCCTTCCACAGGGCTTAGTTGAGGGAGGGCATGGCTAGGCCCCAGTAGGACCTTTGCTTAGGGAGGTTTGCCTGCACCATCCCAGGCTTTTCATCACTCGCTGCTCAAGGGGCGCGAGTGTTGCTAGACCCCAGCGCCCTGCTAGCACTCTGAAGGAAGGGGGTGGTGCAGTGCATGCATCTGTTGATGATATGGAGCTTTTTAATCTTCCCTCTCCCTGCTTCATCATAGCCAGCAGGGACCTGATAACAGTGTTTATCACCTCATCAACAAAACAATAGCCTCTCTCCATTAATTCAAACTCTTCTTAAACAGCTTACCTGCTGGCCTGTTGATCAGCTTCAAAAAGCCCTAAGCAGTCACTGTTCTGTCTGCCTGCCCCAGTGAAATTGGAGACACTCACACACAGAGACACCTCTCAGTATTAGCTAGCATACCACATGCCTAGGTTCTGTGGAGCTAGGGTCCATGCTATGGGAGATAAGGTGGTGGTAGGCAGGGGGATGTAGGGGGAAGCCAAGCAGACCCTACTATACCTGCGGTCTCTGCCAGAGCTCTGGCCAGGAAGCAGAGGGATGGGGCCAGCTCTGCTGTGGAGCAGAGAGCCCCACCCAGCCCAAAGAATATGCAGGGATGCTGGGGGAGTCTGTTTTATCTTAAACCAGCAAGGGGTCTGGGACAGACATTGCATAAACTGGTTTGAGTCAAATCAGTTAAGTCTGATACTACATTCAACCAGGTTTATCTCAAACTGGTTTCAGCCATTTTCAAACTGGTTTATGTGCACTGAACTTCTGTTCTGTTACAGGTTTAAACCAGTTTCTGATCACTTAAACCAGTCTATGTTTAATGTCTGTCCCTAGCCTCTGAAAATCTCCAATAAAGGAGGTTCTCTGACTCCCCTCAGAAGCTTGTTTCATTGCCCTAGGCCTAATGTTCTTACCATTGAAATGTTTTTTTTATGATATTCCATTACATGTACTTTGCTGTGGTATCCTGCCCTTTGTGGTAAGGAAAAGCAGTTGTCCCGTCTCTTTTTGGGAAACCTTTGAGCCTAATTTATTTTGTGCTTGAGATGTCATTTCTCTTTAAAACAAACAAACAGACATCTCTAAGAAAAAAGGTAAGATACTGACCTGTGCTGCTGTTTAGTTTCACACCAACAAGGAACTATGTTCAAACTCTATCACATGTCTCATGAGCAGAAAATCAATTAAATTTGAAAAGCAAGGGATATGGAGTTCTTGAGTTCCTTTTGTTGTCAGTAAAAAACAATTAACACATATTTCACTATGACATTCTAGTTAAAAAGATTCAAGGCAAATAAAAGAAACATTTAAAATTTTATTGCTGAACTGCAGAAAAAACAGCTTTACTTATACCATACAATCAGGTGTGGTACCAACTCTTGTATATAAATGTTGGCAAAGGTTTTCAATACAAAGCAGCTACTGCTGTTTTGAGAAGAAAATCAGGAATGCAGTGTTGGCTGTAAAGGGCTGATTTTGTTTCCATGTTAGCTTGGATATATAAAACTGTAGTAGCAAAATGAGGATCAGTAAAGGCTTCAAAACCTTCCTGGAAGTACGTAGGTGGTTAACTCACATGGAGTTCCACAGTGTTATAGCTCCACTGTTGTCAGTAGTTTAAAGTAAGCTCATGTTTGTCTGCAGTCACACCTCTGGAGTGCAGTGATATAAGTAATAGTGATAACATTTCCATGTGCTTTAATGAGAACAGGAGTAGGATGAATTTTTGAAACCTTCCATTAAACTGTCAAAAGAATAGCCACCAGTGTAGGTGACCTAGTGACATCCTTTTTCATTGGAATGAATTACATAAAAAATAAGCATACCATGACTTTTACTTCTCCTGCGTTAACAGAATCACTGTATTTTTGGCCCACATCCCTGTTACCACACCATTTATAATCACTATATACTTTCAGTTTCTCCTAATACATCCATATTATTTTGAAATCCTTAGAATCACAGGCATAAACGCTACTTATATGCATTATCTATTATCCATAAGTTATGTTAATGATGTCTCCACAATTAACCTGCTCTAGAATAGTCACACCCTTTTGGTGCGTGGGGGTGGGGTTTGGAGGAGGGCAGCTGGGAAATGATTTGTCTTCTAAGCAGTGGAATTCACAGATCTGCAGATGAGGGTTCAAAGTTGCGCTCTCCAGAGTGTTTGCCATCCTCAGGCAGTTTGGAAATGCGCTGTATAAAGGAAAAACAGAGGATCATATAGTCACAAGTGGGTGTGCCTGGACTCCATTTGTACATATATATAGAAATTAGCTTGTGTTTTTAATCTCTTTTTTATTACTACAAAAGGAATATCCCATACTAAACTCAGAATACCTTTAATTCCCACATTGTACAAAACCATAAATACAAGGATAACTTCACTTATGTAATCGCAGTGATGTGAAGTTAGGCACACACCTACTTAAGTCATCACTTGATGAGGCTCTAAGCTTTTATTCAGTACTTGCTGAACTTGTGAAAATGGAAAGTATGCCTCTCTCATTTCATGTTAATTATTTTAATTGGTAGAAGAGGCTACATTGTACATACTGATTATACAGCACACAGTCATTCTGAGGCACATTTGAAATGAATAAAACCAAATTCATGCTGTATTTACCCAGATTCAAGACAATTCTGAATTTAAAATGACCCCTCCCCCAATAATTAAATTCTATACAAGAAAAATGTAATGATTTGTTATAATTTTCTATGTAGATAATCTAATTACCTCCCTTTCCCTCCCCCCTCTACTGCAGCAGGAAAAGCAGTGGCCAAAGGACAAGTGGGGAAAAGGGGAGCAGGTAGATGGGAAACAGTACAGGGAAGGTGGTGGGTAAGTAAGTAGTCAATGGAGAGGCAGATGGGGAGTGGGGGAGCAGGCAGTGTGGGAGTCAAGCAACCTGACCCCTGCTGTCAGTCCCCTGCACCACTTGTCCACCCTGCTGCCTGCCATTTCCTCAGCACCTGCTGCCCTGCCACCTGTCCCCCAATGCCTGCACCCACCGTCACCTTCCCTTCTCCAGTGTCTCTACCAATTCTCATCCCACCATGTGCTCCCCCTGCTGTCTCCCACATATTGCAACCACTGCCTGCCTGCTCCCTTATCCTACAGGTCTAGCCCCACTCCAGTCTGGGGCGTGGAACATGTGCTTGTTACAGCCCCAACGTGGCTCGGTAGCTGTGGTAAAGGTGGCAACTCTAGCCTAGGCTCTGGGGCCAGACAGAGCCACTGCTGCTACAACAGCAGGGAGCTGGAGGCACAATGTGGGGAACAGAGGGGTGGGGGGGCAGGCAGCACCTGTGACTCTGATCCTGACCCTAGGTCAGGTCCGGAGCTAGAGCCACAGCCTCCACGTACCCTCCAGGCACTGCCTTGTACTCAAATCCAAGATGAGGTGCTTTCCCCGATGTGGAAAATCACTTCGCTTTGTATTTGAGTAAGCATGGTAGTTATTTTATTCTCAGTCCTATTAGAAAGATGAAAGCTAGAAAACCCTTAAATTTAGGTTTTTTAGAATAGAATGCTGAATAACTCTTTCAGAGGAGAGCAAGTTATGCCTTTTTAAAGTACAAAAGTGCTGAAATGAAATTTATGAAAAAACCGTCATGCACGTAAAATACCATAGATATCACAGTAAGTTCTACCACCGTGAATATCAGCAACTTCTAGCATGTGTATCAAATATAACCTTCCGTGACCTGTCCTCTACACTGCATGTACCATTTTTAGAGCAATTTTTAGAACTTCTGATCTTAGCATCTGCACTGAAAAACTTTTTTGGATCAAGTTCTATGCACTTCAATTGTATAAAACTTCCATTTACAACAATGGGAATTTTGCTACGTTAGAGGAACACAATCTGTTTCAGTGAGCTATACTGACTCCAGGCTGAATCAAATACTGACTTCAATTGGAAATGTATCTGACATCAGAAATGACCCATGCATCTGTATATGCATATTTTGCACTATACACTATTAGCAACTACTGTGATGCTAGATGCCAGATTAAAAATCCAAAAAAATAATTATTTCCTATATTTGCTATTAGAAAGTTGTATAGATCAGGCAAAAGAAAACCAGTTGGTCAAACGAGACCTCTTGTGGCATGGATACTGCACTACATCTCTGAACCTAGTGTATGTGAAGGTACACACGATGCAGTACATTATATATCCCTTTGTTGCTAGGAGAGAATATTCATTGCTTCTTAGCTAAAAAAAAAAAAATGTATTGGCACCAGAAATTTAAGTAGAAGATAAGCTTTGCACAGTTTTCTCGGGAAGTTGGGTCCATGACTTCTTTAACTCTTTGCTTCTTTATACTTTGAAATGTGGGCAAATTTAATTACTGGATTTACAAGTCCTTTTTCCTCCTTTCCATAGAGATAGAAACACAACACTTACTATTGTTTTAAAGAACTGGTTCTTTTTCTTCTTTTTCAAGGTTTTCTTGTCTCCCTCTAAGGTAGTAGGAAGAATTTGCTGGCTCAATCTATGTGATCCAACTGGTTCATCAGCCGGTGGGGTGCCCACAACTGAGAGAGTTAACCCTTCAAATAGATGCAAATGATGGGTTATAAAAAGAGAGAAATAAAAGTGTAAGGCAAAACAGCAAAAAATAAATATTTTTTACAATTCACAGGGTAAGATGAGATGTCTTAATCCAATTCCACCTTTTTTAAATTCAGTATTTGAAAAAACTTGCATCCCCTTGGACAGGTTAAGAGTAGACTTGGCAGAAATAATTTTTTATTCTTAGAATTCAGAGGATAATATCAATGTTTATTTTTAAGAATGTATTTCAATTTTTTATCCATTCAAATTTGCAGGATTGTGCAGTTCAATCACCTGCCACAACAAACATAACTACTGTAGAACTGCCACCAGCTGAGCAGCAAAGCTGCCATCAGTTTCAGCTCTGCTCGCCCATAGCTCCCTTGTCCACTTTGTCACTTCCTCCTTCTTCGTTCTCAGTCTCCTTGGGCTTCTGGGAATTGCTATCAAAACCACAGTCAGCATGCTTCTGTAGGACTGCCTACCACCTCCATACCTACACACTCCATCAGGCATCATTTTGAGTTATGCACTTTTTTTAATACATTTGATTATTAACAATGGAAGTATTTTTTCATTCGTCTGTGAGTGTGAGGTTAAATCAAGGTTTATTATTTACTGATAAAACTTGAATCCTACAAAGCCTAGTTAAGAGTTAGTTTCATTTCAACTGGGTAGTGAACAGGAAGGAGGCCTGAGTCTCCTCTCACTGACTTTGGCCTTATATTATTGTAATTCCATTGTGTACACCAGCGTCACTCCTGATTTGCCTCGGTACAAATGAAAGGAGAAAGAGAGCTATAATTTTAGGATACTGGTCTATAAAGAGGGCAAGCTCTTCTTAATGGTAAACATTTATAGGAAAAAACAAAACTTTATTTGGGGAAAATATTAAATCTATCAAGGCCTGTCTTTTCCGCAGCGATATTGTTACTTGATCTGTTCCTCTCCCTGTTCTCAAGGGGGAGTTGTGATGTCAGTCACAGAGGTTTCCCTAAATCAACATACAAATCTCATCTTGCCTCTACTTGTTACATTTCCCTGCACTGGTGCTGCAACCCAATGTTGTGGTGTGTTTTCCTTCCTAAAGTAAGGGACGAGCAAAGTATTCTCCTTCTTTTCTTCCCTTTCTGCACTCTGCCTTTGGATCACAGACCATTGAAGATCTTGCTTCCACAAATAAAGTTCTACAGGGCAGAAAAGACCAATGGACCTTTTTTCTCCGGAAACATGCAAATTGGATTTTTTGGATGTTTAGTTTTTAATTGTGATGTGGAGCAGAGATAAAAACTTATGCTGGCTGTTTGCAGGCCTTTTTGGATTTTTGCACTCAAAGTTTTAGCTGGGTGACATACAGCAGACTCAGCTTTAGGGTAATTCCTAAGAAAGCAATGACTTTTTCTACCATAACATGATTTCAGTAAAACAAAGATAACCTGGGAGAATTGCATTAGCAGGGATTTAATGTTTTTGGGACATTTTCTTTATTTAGATGAAGATTGGGGCAATGACAATTTTTCAAAGCAATGTTCTATTAGAACTTTTTAAGTTCATTTAAAATTTCAACAGTGTAATAAGTGGGTGTTGTTCTATAGATTTTTCCAACATGCATTTCAAGGTACATGTTACACATTACATGCTATCCCAGCCAACTCTATTTCAGTGTTAAAGATGGAACTTTAGATTCAGCCTCCATGGAACAAAGGACAAAAAGCTAATTTTTAGTTTTGGGTCTACCTTAAACAATTGGTGCAGCATGCAGTCTTACCATAGTGAATTTACCTGGTATAGTTGGCATAGATCGACTGGCAAAGCTCATTTGCTTGAGAATAGATGTTTTCTGAGGTGCTACTGCATGTTCTGAGAGGTTGGTGTCACTCATGAACTCGTATTTCCTTGACAGCTAGTTATATAAAACAAAGTTACCATTAATGGTGAACTAAAATATAACCAATAGCAGTACACTAGGCAAAATGAGCAACTTATTTGTTATATGGAGGAAAATAATTCTGCTTTTAGCCCCACTGGGGACATTGACATGAGATGTTTACTGTGAAGTTGCCTAATTATGTCCACAGTAAGCATCTCAGCAGCTACAAGTACACAAGTAGTGCTATTAGGATGGAGTAAACTAATTAACTCCGCCGTAGGTTAGTACTTGTAACCACAAGTACTATCCTATGGCAGAGTTTTTTACTTCTCAGCAACACACGTGTAGATGCTGATGTGGCTGGGTGGTGCGTGAGGGTGGTTCAGTATGGGGGTTGCCTATTGGTTAGCTCCAGACTGGAACACCGTCATGCCCCAGCCAGTCCCTGTGCAGCATATTGAGCTGAGTCAAGAGCAGCCCTGGGCTGGCAGGCTGACCCCCTGGGTCTTCTGCCAGCCAGAGCTGTTCTGGCCTGGTTCAATGTGCTGCAGTCTTGGGTGCACATTAAAATGCAGTGCACGTTACGTGCCAGAGTTTATTGCTGTGCATTAACTAAATGTGTAGACATGCCCACTGTGTAGTGCTTTATAAGAGAATTTGGCCCATAGAGAACATGAAAGGGTATAATTTTCTATGTAAACTCAAGTAAAAAAGGTGGAGTTGACACTTAATCACATTCTGAATATTCTATGAACTGAAGGAAGAAAAATGGGCATTAAAGAGTATATAGTCTACTTGATGTGGAATAATCTTGTCAGTAAGTTCAGAGTGACTATTGGAAAATAAATTGAAACTCTGAGAAGTCCCCCCCACTCCCTCCAGCATTAGCATTGCCAGCTTAGATGCTGGAAAAATGCCAACTTCTACAATGAATTAAAAGTGAATTGTGAAAGTTTCCTTCAGATACGGTCAGCTTAGATCCAATTGTAGTGCATATGTGCCTCTTGCAAGTGAATGCATCTACCTTGTTTTAAAAAAAGAAAACAAAATAGCGTCTGACAGAGATGCTCCTGCACCTGGTGTCTCCTCATGTTCTTATACAAGGGCATGAAGCATGGGGCAGACGGTTCCCTGTCCCTTCCACACTGCAAGATCTCATAAGAAATATGTGTGTGTCTACAAAATGAACACAAAGCTGTGAACAAGGACAAAATCAGGTTAAGCCACCTATGCACAAAAATCAACCAATGTTTTTTGCAGGAATCTCAATAGGTTTCAGTTTCCTCACAATTTGACTGTCATGGTAGCTTAGGACACTGGAAAGTGGATATGAAGTTGATTATGAGATCTACATGGACAATATCCTCCCAAGGAGCCAAAATTAATGTAGAGTAAATAATAATGGATTTCTCTGCGCGCATGTCATCCACCTGATGGACGGAGTGGGAAGTTCCAGTTGCACTCATTGAACATTGATTTTAGCATCTGGCCTATCAGTCAAGTCCAGGGCAAGCATGTGAGAGCAGTCACCAGGTAATTCAAGATTTCTGATGCTGGCACGTTCTTGAGGAAGCGGATGTTGCTTGCATTCTAAGGGAGTGGGCCTTGAGGTTCAGTGGGAGAAGTACATCAACCAGCAGATAATGCAGCTGATAGCACCAGCCAGCTGTGTTTCCTATGTCAGTAATCTTTTTGACCTTTAGAATACTTGGCAATGACTAGAAACAGACAGGATGACAATCTGGCTTGTTTGAACCACTTAATGTAATGGGATAAAGTCATAATTACATACATACATTAAAAACATGTAGTTTCTGTTTTTCCAGTGCTAAGTGTGGCTTGAAAAAGAAGACAGGTGGGTGCACTGACCGTTACATGAAGCTCTGAGACAACCTGAGGAATGAGTGTCACAGGATGGGGTCCTGTAGGATGGCCGTGATCTTCCCCAGGACCCCTTACTCTGCCAAGTTGGCCCAATGGGCACCCTCGATTCTTTCCTGCCACGTCTTTGATCGAATGATTGATAGAGAGCCTGCCTCCAAGTCCTCCCGGACACTGTAGAGATTGATTCCCAGGACCCCATGGGTCCCCGGATCCCTGGTGAATCCCACTCCAGGATGGACGTCACAATGCGTGTTTCGGGGCACCCTTGCCTTATGGGCTGTACGTAGCTCCAACCACCCCTTTACCACACCCCAAGCCTCACAGATGGAACTGACATTGTTCAGTCTGGGCCCTGTTATAATTTGGCCCCCTGGCACTCGGGCTCCCCACAGCCCTGTCTCACACTGCGCCTCCCTGGCACTCAGGTTCCCCACAGCCCTGCAAAGTGCTGCACCCTCTCTGGCACTGGGGTTGGTGCACCCCCAAATGCTGTGCCCTCTCTGGTGCCAGGGTCAGTGCACTGCTGTGGGTCCCCTATGAGGCCTCCTCCATCCCCTAATAGCCTCACCCAAACCACCGGTCTTAAACAGCAAACAAAACACGAGTCCCTGGGCTATAACATCATTCAAGCCACACCAGGGGCGCTCCATCCCTTACCAGTATTAGAGGCTGTACCTGCAGCCAGGCCTCTCCCTTTTGGTTGCTCTGGGAGAGCTCCTTCCCTCTTGGCTGCTGGCAGGGAATTGCCTTCCTGGCCCCAGCTCTGGGGTTTATATATGAGCCAGGCCCTGCCCCTTCCAGTCAGCTGACCACTGGCAGGTGTGGGCCACTAGCTCATTCTAGCTGCCCTAGTAAACAGCAGTTGGGGGCTCCCTACTTACTGCTAGGGCTCTTTCCCTAGCAGTTTCCACTCTTTAAAGGAGCAGGGCACCTAAGTGCTCTGTGACAATGAGCTTTAAGAGAGGTCCTGGTAACCTTATATTGAGGTTCAGCCATAAGTGCCTGAAATGCATTTACTCTTCTGGCTCAGGAGAAAACCACTAGGAAGACAGTCTTCAGAAGCACTGCAAGAAAAGTCTTAGGGAGGTTTAAAGGGAGGCTCTGTGAACTACAGAAATAATAAGTTGAAGACCCAGGAATCAATACTTTCTCTGAGTGGTATGTTAGGGCATCTATATATGTGCTCTGGGGTAGGGGTGAGGTGCTTTTATTAGAGCGGCTGCTACAGCTGCTTTAATTAAAGCACCTGGAGCATCCTATGTATATGCATCCCCATGCTCCAAAATGGTGGCAGGGGAGATTTATCTAAGTCAAACAAGCTTTAGATAAAGCACCCCTGTCACCATTTTGAAGCGTGGGGATACTGATACACCGACATGGAGGCTGGCTGGAGCACGGTAATTACCACACTCCAGCAGAATTGATTAATCGAGTCTGCTCCACTGAGCTGTAATTACAGTTCATCAGAGCAGCCTCCACACTAGGGTGTATAAGCACTCTCAGTGTATAACGGTCCATAGTACTGGAGAGCGGAGAGACAACGACACTATATCGTACTGCAGAGGGTCCAACGTACAGGTAAAGGGTCAAATGAGACTGCTATTATTCAAGCACCAAAACCAGAATATTCTATAATGTTATTTCCAAGTACTACAACAAGGTTTGGGAGAGATTTTTAGCTTAGGTACAAGATTTTTTTTCTTCTCCCTGTAAAAAGCTGTAATCACATCTTTGCGCACAGGTGACTTATCCTGATTTGTTCAAGTGGCAAAAGGCAGGGTAGATTTTCATCTTATAGACTAACTAAAGTAGATAATATATATAGCACAAGCTTTTGTGAGCTGAAGCTCACTTCATCATATGCTTCAGCTCATGAAGGCTTGTGATATATATATATATATATACACTGGATTCCTCTTACTGGAATCACTTTTGGAAATATTTATTTGATTCTATTAACCAGCTAATTCCATTAAAAGAAGACCCGTTTTTTTAAGAACACAGATACTCCTCCCCCACAGCCCCCTGGCCCTGCTTGTGCCTCTCACTTCCCCCCACAGCCCCCTCAGCCCTGCTGATGCCCCTCACCCCCCCCACAGCCCCATGGCCCCCCAACCCTGCTAAATGGGTCCCCCAGTTGCCAGGGCTATGGCTAGGGACTTGTGTCCACAGCTCCCTTCCCCCAGCAGGAGGCAGCAGCTACTGCAGTGGAGCAGAGCCTGGGGCCTCACCTACTGCTGTCCACTGTGGGCTTGGGTGCAGGGGATGAGGCCAGCTCCCTGGTGTAGTGCGCACTCCTGGAGGGGCAGAGGGGGACTTGTACCCCACAGATCTGTGCATGGGGTGGGGGTGGGAGTGGGGGCAGGCCTTGGCAGTGAGGTTGTGCCTCTCAAAGCAAACACACACTCAGGCCAGGGAGCCCAGCCCCCGCCCCCTGGATGAGCCACCCACAGCTCTGTCCTACTCCCTACTGGGGCTCCAGCCCTGATCAACTTCCTCCCTCCCTCCCTACGGGGTCTCAATTCCTGCCCCCGCCCTACCTGCTTACCTGTGGAAGCTGTTCTCCACAGTGCTTGGAGCCATGTGCATCTACATGCACATGGCACCCCCTGCCTGACCACCCTCTTCCCACTGCCTCCCAGCCCGCTGCAGACTGGAACTCTGCCAGCCTACAGAGGGCATGCTGCAAAACTGCAAAATCCCTGGCCTTCTCCAGTAAAATGATTCCAAAAGCCAAAAATTGTGATTCTAATATGAGCGATTTTTACATGTAATAATATTCAGATGGTTTTGGTTTTCCCATATTGATTCAAATAAGCATCTGATTCTATTAACCAGTGATTCTATAAAGCAGAACCCACTGTATCCTCTTTGTTTATCTATAAGGTGCAAATCTACCCTGCTTTCTACTTAAGACTAACATGGCTAACTAAGTCTCTTTGTCCATGTTCACAGCTTTTTTATTCTTTGTAAGAAGGATTTGTGTTCGAATGAATGGCCACATAGAGATACTTCATAGTAGGAAGAATTTGGATTATTTTTAGTCAAAGCAAATGAGCAATACCAAACATGTTGGGCTTTGTGCTGCCTGCAAAGCATAGGGTACAATAGGAAACCAAACCATTGCTGAGAAATGGTTTTTAGTAAACTGTGACACCTGAAATGGTGTTGAAAAAGATTTAAGCAGTGTTGTAAACTAATGCTGTTCCCTCCTTCCTTTTAAGGATGGATCCAAATACTGATTTACATATCTCCACCCACCAGCCATATATTATCTCAGGGCAGTCCAAATTCAAAGTAGCCATGGGCCAGATTACTTGCAGGTTGCATGAGTGGATGACATAGGACCAGAGCCATACTCTGCATGGCATGCCTATGCCCCACTTTTCCCAATGCTGCACATGTGCCTCACCCTCACCTTCCCAGCTGTGGGCTCCCCTATTGCACCACACTGCTCAGGTGCTTTGGGCAGCAAGCTGCACGGGGCTGGGGTGGGGGCAGGAAGGGGAAGCCAAAGTGGGTGCTGGCTGCTGATACAATCAGAGTGACAGGGGGAGCCAGGAGGGAGCCTAGGGGCCACAATTTAAGGCCATGTGGACTGCATGTGACCTGTGGGCTACCACAGATATATAATATGGTATAATATGGTTCAAGGGGCGGCTTGTGGTCAGGGGACATTTTTCCGCACTTGTATCAACTGTATTTCTGTCTAATGAAGATGAAGCCAATGGTCCCATTTTATATCTTATATCCATGTGCAATTCTTCTTTTCATATGCACTGAGAGTGCAAATTATGTCTGTGATATACCAAAACAAAACCCTGAACTCAGGTTCCAGCAATGAAAAAAGAAAAAAAAAACTGTTCCAAAAAGCCATTTAATTTGGAACTTTGCTGTTTTATGTTATGGTAGTATTAGAGTGATGTTGTAGTGTTGATGGTCAATAAATTATGCAAGAAGCAAAGATTTTTTTTCCCTTGGGGTGGGAGGTGAATTCAGACAAGCTTTCAAATGCAAGGTTTTCTTCTTGAGATCACCCAAAGAGACCTGAAGAAGAATGCCTTTCAGCCTTGCATGTCAATGCATAATGAACTTTATCCCGACCACATACAGCTGGTCTGATAAAAGATATAATTTCAGAAGAAAATCCAGTTTTATGTTCACATGTAAAAGATCACATCCATCTTTGGTTTAACTTTTTCTTAGTCTGATCCGTTAGAGTACTGATGAATTAGGCCCAGGGTCTTTTAAAGAGATGCTGGCTTTATGCCTACACGGAAATAATTCAGCTTGCTTTTAACAACGCACCTGAAAGATTTTTGATCAAATAACATATTTCACCTTTCTAATTCAGCTCTGTTACAGGCTTGATATTTAGAAAGCCTTCTCTATCAATAGTAAACCTCTCATAGATTTTTGTTTTAATGGCTCCTCCTTTTTCACTCACAAGCATTTGTCTATTGAGGATAAAATTGCAAAAATTGCACAGTGGAAGTTATTCCAATGATCTATTAGTGTTATAAAGACATTTAGATGATATATGGCACTAAAGAGATACCACGACTTAAACACTCTGGCTTGGCACCATTTAAAGAACACAGTTTGCAAACTTGCAATTTCCTAACAGCTGCGTGTCCTGTAACAAGGTACAGAATGTACAGGACTCATCACTTTTGAAATAACCCTGACTGGAAGGGGATACCGTAAAATGGCAGCAGAGCCAATTGCTTCTCCCCAGGAAACCTAGTTTATCCCCCCCAACCAAGTAGTTCATTTATACTTGACTAGGCATCAGGAGTCTGGAGCTTCTGGGCCAGATTTCCCAGCTGGGGAAGCCAACAGAGATGCATTGATTTATACCAGCTAAGGATCTAGCCCTCAGTCTCTGCAGGTTGCTTTTTGTGATAGAGCAAAGAGTATTTCAGAACAGATATTAAATAAAAGAAAATGCTCTATTTGGAGAGTGTATAAAAGTGTTCTAGGTTGGTAACATACACATTTCATATCAGAAAGGCAAAGATCAGGTGCTGGTTTTTCATCTGCAAATACCACACTGCTTCTTTTTGTTCTCTTCTTGGACCTTCTCATCTTCACCTCAGGCTGAGTGGTTGTCTGCGGTACAGTCTCTTCTGATTTGGTTGACTTTTGTGATACTACTTCCAATTCAAAACTGTAGCAAATATAAAACAGAAAAAACATGCTAAATTATATTATAAAAAACAGTGGTATTATGACATGATTTCTTATGCAACAGAAATATAGTTGTGATCATTCATAGTGCTGACTTTTCTGTACAGTCTTGCAGACCAGTACAAAATGATTGATATGTGCATACTACTATGTGCTCTGGTTGACAACTATCTAATAGGAGCCTCATAGGACACATTAAGCTAGCTTACAATGTTATAGAGTTTGTGAAATATTAATCTGAAATGTAAGTCTCATTTGTTTTGTAGCCACCACTGCAGATTAGCTCCAAGCTACCTAATTTATATATAGGCAGAGTTATTATGATGCCAGTTTTGATATGGATGCTGAAAGCAAACTAGGCTATTTTGCTGGTTGAGCACATTAGGAAAGGAGTAAGACAATTTCTTTTCATACCTTGTGATATAATAGGGATAAGTTTAATACAGATTACACTTAGACCATACTTAGGGCACTTAAAGCATGCACATCTGCACATTAAATCTCATTAGCTCATGCTAAGCACTCTCTGAGAATCTCAAAGTTACACCACTTCATGAAAGTTAACACTGGGCCATGCCTCCTAGCTCATTTTAGGGTAACTTCAGTGTGCTCCACAGAGATGAAATAAGCAATCTGTAGGCCCACAACTCCTCAGCCCTAATGGGGGAGCTCCTAATGGTAGGAGCCCTAGTGGCTCCAACCTGTACTTCCCCTGTACTTCCCCAGACTGGGGATAGAGCCCAGGTTTCTGGCTCCTAGCCATGTCTCTACACACCAACCCTCCAGTTCCAGGTCAGAACAGGCAAGAAACTATATTAACCCTTAACGTGTGACTGCTCACAGTTCATTCTAACTTTAACACCAATTTATTATGCTTTAAGCATAATGTTAACTTTCACCCTAAGTGGATCCCTTTACAAATTTAGGAATTTTTTTTTTTCACTACTTTGCAAACCGTGCAGCCAACTTGGCAATTAGCTGAATAGATTAGCCAATAATCTTTGGGAAGGAAAACAGTTGCACAAATTGCAACCATTTCCAAAAGTTTACAGCTGAAACATGGTTCACTTCTTATCAACAGAAACAACACATGAAATGAGTATCCTTAACTTGTCTCTTCAACTTTGGTACAAAATGAACCTTGTTCAGACTTAGTATGGGACACTAGAATCAGCACTTGCAAGAAAGCAAATAGCAGTACTGCTGATCTGGCCACCTCACACACGGTAGTGACTTCCTAATATTAAGAATAACATTATAAGTATATTAAATTATTTAGTGTTAAATGCTGAAGATGCAAATTGGGACCATATTTCCTAATTGTAGTCTGGTTCTTTGTTTTTAAAAGCCAACATAATCTTTGTTCAAATATATTTTATAATTACTTGTTTAGAAATAACACACCTATATCTGTGCATCCTAGGGTTGATGGTTAGAGGACACAGGAGTCCAAAACTGGCGGATAGTTTGTACATGGAAAAAAACTCTGATTTTAAATGTCCCAGCCTATGCAATCTCCACAAAGCTTGGGAGAGAAAATATAAAGCAAAGATCTACATTTCAGGGAGTATAAAGGATAGAAGCTGTTCTAATAATTTCTTGCTCCTTTCCATATATTTACAAGCTTTTCAAAAAACAACTGGGTTGCATAACAGGTAAGCTAAAAATATACAACAAAAATATGTCACATTTTCTTGATCTTACAAATTTTATTTTTTGAAGTATTTGTAATATTTGTAAAATAGTATCTGAAAGCCAAGTAAGTTAATTTAAAACAGAATGGTCATTCTCCTCTCCCACCTAAAATGAGTGTTGAGTGCATTTTGTCTTTCCACAATTAGAGATTGAATATTACATAAAATATTATATCTCAGTGTCTGAAACAGCTCTGGCTTTAATGAAAAGATGATGTTGGCATTGTCCAAAGCACTCGCTATTGTTTTAGCTCTCACTGTTTTCCTGTTGCCTTATGTTTGGTCATACAAAACTGGAAGAACATAGGATGTGGCAGTGAAAGAACTTATTGAGATATTAATGACCAACCTTTCTGAGACAATTTTGTTTGGAGTGCTGCAGTCTGAATTCATAGAAGCTAGCGAAATAACAGACATCTGACGATAGGATCTCAGCATGGATCTTGGCCGTCCTAGTCTCCTGTCATCAAAATCTGGCTACAAGACAGAAAAGAGAAAACTATATTATTAACAAAGTTTGCATGTACTGCACTGAATGACTCTTTCCTAGTTTCTGACGATGATAGAACTATATGATCTAAGAATGGATTTGTTGGAAATTGCTTGTTAACCAAGATGCAGAATTTTAGTACTCTGATTTTGTTTCTGGATATGATCCTAGCCACTGGATTTTCAAACTAAGTGGGGGGAATAACATTGCATTTGGGGAAAATATGTAGTTAACATCCTTGCACAGTTTGCTCTATGCTGAGAAAGGCAAGGATACACAATACATGCAAGGAAAAAAAAGACACTGGAAGGAACCAGGCATGCAGGGGGGAGAAGCATACTTGCTTTATAAAATAGTTCTGGCCAATATATACTACAAACTAGCATCCCTGCTACCTCTCTAGTCCTAAGCCTTGATGCCTCCTCCTTTCTATAGTCAACCTCCTCTTCCCCTCCCTGGATGTGGCTGTGCTGACTGCTTCAAACAACAGGCAAAAAAGGTGGCAAAAGATAGGCTGATCAAGTCAGATTGCTCACTCTGGTCATACTGGCTATTTTAACTATTTCTATTCCTTCTAAACATATACTGGCAGGTCTTCAGTATATTCAGGGAAGAAGGGAGATTGACTGCAACTCTCATTCATTAGCTAATAATGATCATTGTAGTGGGAAACTGAGCAGGTTATTCGTGTGGCTTATTTCTTCTTTCTACCAGTAATAGATGGAAACTGGAGACCATGGCTAGGGACAGACATTACACATAAACTGGTTTAAGTGATCAGAAACTGGTTTAAACCTGTAACAGAACAGATGTTCAGTGCATATAAACCAGTTTGAAAATGGCTGAAACCGGTTTCCAATATTACTGGTTTGAGGCGTAACTGATTTGGATCAAATTGGTTTATGCAATGTCCGTCTCAGACTCCTTCCTGGTTTAACTTAAACCAGAGTCCTCCATCATCCCAAATGCTTTGCAGCCCTGGGCTGAGCTGTCTGCTCCAGAGTAGGAATGACCCCACCCCTCTACTCCTTGGCTGGAGCTCTGGCAGAGACTGCAGGCACAGTAGTGTCTGCCTGGCTTCTCCCTGCCCCTGCTCCTGCCCCTTCCCCACCCCCCACTCCCTGCTCCAGCAGAGATTCCCCCCCTCCCCTCTCCCACAGTATGGACCATAGCCAGCATGTGGTCTGCTAGCTAATGCTGAGAGGTATCTGTGTACAGCAGACAGGACAGTGTCTGCTTAGGGCTTCTTGGAGCTAATCAACAGGTCATCTGATAATGTCCTTCCATTCCTTCCTTGGAAAAAGTTTTTAAGAAGACCTTGACCTAATGAGTGAGACTTTTGTTTTCTTGATGAGGTGTTAAACATTGTGTTATCAACTCCCTATTGGCTCCCTTGCTGGTCAGGAACAGCGAGGGTGGAGGGGAACCCCTCCCTAATCAGAGCATCCTGCAGGGGCTTTGCACTGTGTAAGGAATGGGAGGGCTACTCTAGCACCCATCGCTTCTAGCCTGAGCCACTAGCATGTAACTGCATTTTCTCAGTCCAGAGGGAATGTCTATGCACTTGCAAAGTGGTTCAGCCTAGCCAGGTTAGACTAACCTGCAAAGACTGAATCAATTCAGAGTTGGGCTTTTTGCCAGCAGTCTTTTCTGCCCAGAGCAGGGGGCTAGACCTGATGATCTCACAAGCTCCCTTCCAGCCCTAAACTTTTGTGAATCTGTGAATGTCTGTCCCTAGCCCATGTCTATATCAGTGACTGTAACCCCTGCCTTCCTTATTCTTATGCTGTGTTTTCTCATGCTGCATGCAGCAGTGAGGTCCAAACTTCTTGGCCAGTTTCCAGCACATATCTCAACATCTGCACTCATTTCCATTTTTGGGAAGTGAATTTGGCAATAGCAACTGAACTGTGCATTTAGACTTGTCCTTCTTTTTCTCAATTGATATAGTCCCTGAAGAGAATTTTTAAGTGTGAACTTTCCACATTTAGCTCATCATAATGGTATGAAATGTTATAGGTCTCAAAGCATTTCTGAACACAAACTTTGTGAACTACTTTCCATCCTGTTTTAATTTTTCTTTAATAAAAGCAAGAATAGTTTTTTAAAAATCCAAGACTCACCATGTTTAACAGTTACACAATAAAATTCTTATTTTGATGGTTCAGATCATTTGGAATCTGTATGGAAACTGGTATAGAATCTCACATGCTGAACTCCCATGCTGCTAGTTTCTGATGCTATTACTTTTCACTAAGACTGTCAAGGCTCGGAAAAACCACGTATAGTTCCAAAGTTTATTTTGAAAATACTTTTCACAGTTTATATTCACTTAGAATTACTTCTCATTCCATGAGCTCCTAGAATACAGTGATAAGACACAATGGGCGCAACTACCCTTTAAATGAAAGAGCTCACACCAGCAGCCAGAAACAGAATGAAGGATGATAAAAAAGGAAATGGTGTGTATTTCAAACTAACTGGCTTCTCTTGAATATGATAAAATGTCTTAAATACTACTATCTAGCAAGCATATTCATTTATGAGGAATTTCTTGAATAGCGATAAAATAATTCACCCTGTTGCATCATGTATCTTTGAATGCAATTACATTTATAACAGCATACCCCGCTGCTATGTTGAATACTGAACCTCAGAGTGAGTATGAGAGATATTTGCATCTAAAGAGTTAGATTAGACCAGCTTGGACACTGACCATAAATCTCAAGAGATGAAATTAGATAGCTAAACTGTCAGGTTTACCATCATGTTTCAGACAATACTGTGGACATTGTTGAAAATGGGAGGCTTAGAAAAACAGAGCATGTAGTAAAGGAGAGAAATAATATATATAGATTGCTGTTTAGTTTTATAAATTTAATACAAACAGGTGTTGAGGGAGGCAGCATATGATAAAATTGCAGAGAGCAGGTTATATAAAAATACTCAGATAAATGCCTGGAACTTGCCTAATTTGGGGTCCCAGCACAGAATACCACCAAAAGCATAGGTAAGAAGTTGGCCACCCTAATTTTTTCTCTGATCAAACTTGAATGCAGTACTACATAATTTCCCAAACAATGAGTATCTAATTCCTGAAACCAACAAACTGTTAAAACGATATTCAGACATTTAAGTGGTTTTATTTGAGAGGTGACTGGAAGACATTGTGATTAGATTTATCTTTTAACTTCCCACTTCTTACTAGTTTAGGTCTCAGCTATTATTTATGATAATATCACGCACAATCCGTTTGTTTTAAAACAGGTTTAGAATTAGCGAAGTGCAGTGAGCTATGAGTACTAAGTGTAGATCAAAGCTCTGAACCACTAAAAATTACAGAAAGAGGGGAAAAGTATGTCATAGCATTTTTTCAGAGTATTTGTTTCTATTTCTGTCTAGTGTGAAAAAGTATTGCAGTTTTAATAGGGATGGGGAGAGATTACAAATCTCAGAATGAGGGATGTTTGATGCATCAGGGAATTAATTAACTCCCCTGACTAAAATTCAGAGATGTAGTTGGCTGTTTAAAATTCAGGTCACAGTAACTTCAGATCATAGAACAGTCCTTAAGTAACACAAGTGCAGGAGGTGGTTTGCTTATATGAAAAGTACAGGGCACATTCTAAATAAAGAGAAAGTGTAGGAGTGAGGAGGGGCATAAAAGAAGAACCTTACCAATTCTCTGACTCCATATTGTTTTTCTACTTTA
Organism: Crocodylus siamensis; assembly: GCF_052110815.1. Lineage (NCBI taxonomy): Eukaryota > Metazoa > Chordata > Crocodylia > Crocodylidae > Crocodylus > Crocodylus siamensis. The sequence continues at coordinate 29,898,860 of NC_143404.1, read as the reverse complement.
ACCTTTAAGTGCTTGAAACACTCCTCCATACGCTCATGGAAAGGACGAAGGTTTTCAGAAACTCTTCTTTCATGAATCTTAATTCCAGCCCCAAGGAAAGGTAGCTTGAAAAAATAAGAAGTGAGAATGTTACACTGATGTGACAACCCCTCTCCTTCTATGCACAGAATCTGCCAAGTCAACTGCAAAATTTTTACTGTTGCTTATAATATATTTGTCAGCTGGTTTCATTACTCCCCAGAAACTGGTAGCAGCAGATAGGCAGTTTACTGCAGTTTGGAGAGAGCTCTGAAAAGCAGGCTTCCTGGGTAAAGTGTTGGAATCGGCTAGATTAGAGTACTACCTCAGGGTCACTGTTTCACAACCCTATTTATATATTTTAATGTTTGTTCCATTATGTTATGCAATTGAAAAGCCTATGTGGAAGTCTCTGGTAAAACCTGTTGCTCTTCTTATAAGATCAGGTGTGCAAGATGAATCACAAAACCAAACACCCTTTTGACAAGCCATGCAAGGTCATCCAAGATACTAACTGGTTGCATCTACACAATAAACGCCAGCACAGTTTGCACTGTGGTCAGCTGCTCCTGGGTGCAGTGTTTACTTGTGCACCTGTGATCACAGCAATTTCAGTCATGGCAGAGTAGCCCCAGGCTCTGGGTGGCAGCATTGGGTAGCGTTGGGGTCGACTGGGGCATAGTGATGTTACAGTGCAGGGCTAGCCAGCAGGCAGCACCCATACTGTAGCTTCTTTGTGTCCTATCCTGCCCCAGGCACCATAGTTTCATATTTTCTAGGGTCGGAAGGGACCTGATTAGATCATCTAGTCTGACCCCCTGCCATGGCAGGAAAGAGTACTGGGATCAAATGACCCCAGCAAGGTGTACATCTACATGTGTGTTGCAGGAGCCTAAATTCTTCCACCCTAGGGTAGTTTCATAGATGTTAGGGTCAAGAAGGGACCTATTAGATCATCGAGTCTGACCCCCTGCCCTGGGCAGGAATGAGTGCTGGGGTCAGATGACCCCAGCCAGGTGTCTGTCCAATCTCCTTTTAAATACCTCCAAGGAAAAGGACAGCACCACCTCCCTTGGAAGCTTATCCAATATTTTGACAACCCTCACTGTAAAGAATTTTTTCCTGGTGTCCAAACTGAATTTGCTGTCTTCCAGTTTGTGGCCATTATTTCTAGTTACCCTGACAGGCACCCTGGTAAACACTGTATCCCCTATTTCTTGCTGGGCCCCCCTGGTGAATTTTTAGGCGGCCACAAGATCACCTCTCAGCCTCCTCCTGCAGAGGCTGAAGAAGTTCAGGTCTCCCAATCGGTCCACATAGGTATTTTTCTGTAGGCCTCTAACCAGATAAGTAGCCCTCCTCTGAACCCTCTCCAGGTCATCCACATCCCTCCTGAAGTGCAGTGCCCAAAACTGAATGCAATACTCCAGCTGTGACTTAACAAATGCCGCAAAGAGGGGAAGTATCACCTCCACCTCTTTGTGATGCACCTACTTATGCAAGAAAGGATGCAGTTAACTTTACTTATTACCTCATCACACTGGTGACTCGCATTCATTTTGGAGTTGACTGCGTCTCTGAGATCCCTTTTTGCAGTTTCCCAGACAGCACTATACTATGATGGAGTTAATTAATTTGCTGGACCCTAATATGGGTGCACATGTAGACAGAGATGCTTTGCTGCAAAATTAATTAGTCAATTCTGCAGTAAAGCGCATGTATAGATGCACCCATCATCTGATAATAAAGGTACTTGCCATTTTTTTTAATTGCTGAATGAAAAATGCCATTTTTTAATTGCTGAATGGGGGGGGGGGCGATATATCCAAAGGACTCCCCAACTTCAGCTTCAGAGTCCTCATTTCTCTTCAAAATCCAGCACTAGGTTTTTCAAAGCCTGGACAAACAAGGCATTTGCATTGGTATAGCTTTCACCAGTTTTGTAGTCCAGTGTAACTTGTGCTGGAATCTTCAGTGACCAGCGATGCAGATATCCCAGGGCAGCTGGATGGAATAAGCAGCTATTACAGCACTTTGCTACTTGTGAGAGAGGCAGTTATCTGTGTTAGGTTCCCAACGCATGTTATATTTAAGATGTGGTTAACAGATTAATTGCAACTTAAGCAGTAACTGGTCACACATGCGCACTGTTTTTAAGGTGCAATAATGCAGTAAACTCAGTATCACACTTTAAATTTAACATGCGACTGGGAACTTAGTCTACAGTGAGTCAGAAAGCAAAGCAGGGTGGTATCTTGAAGACCAACTCGTTCAGACAGGCAAAAGTTTTTAACGGCAGCAGCCTGCTTTGTCAGATGATGTCAACTACTATACCTTATGCCCGTCTGAATGAGTTAGTCTTTAAAGTGCCATCCTGCCCCGCCACTTCAGGTAAGGTAAAAACCAGTGACACTTATACTGGTGTATTTTATATTGGTGTAGTTGTAGCGAGGGATCAGTTACACCTCCATAAATGTGTTATCTCTCCAAGTCATTAGCCACCTATCCCAGCATCCATTCCCTCTGTGAACGAAATGAAAAACTAGGTTAGCAATGGTCCTCTCTGTCCTGCCAAGTGATAATTCTTTCTTCATTGAAGTCTCTCTACTGTTGGGTTACAAGATGTGATGAGTTTATTTACAAACAAAAATGAGGGTCTCACAGTGAAACAAACCCTTCTTTTTCAGTTCTTCTCGTTTCTATTTTCTCCTGGCTTTGTTACACTCCTGCATCAGCTTTATCTCCAGGATAGAGCTCATGTCTCTATCCTACTTAACACAGCTTTCGGTGTTGTATAAATAATAATAAACAGACATGGCTATTCAGTGAACCCTGAGCCCTTTTCTCTTCATCCTTGAGGGCACCTTGCTCCTGAGTCCTTAAAATTTGAGATTTATTCAATATACTCCTAACTTTATTTCTGCAAGTAACCTTTCTGATGCATTACCAAAACCTTTTAATCAGTTCCAAGTAATGTAGGTTTTGTATAGTCCACTTATATTTCCATTTTCCTTTATTGTGTGTTGACCCTGTAAACACCATTAATAGTATATACACGTAACTCTCTTTGCCCTCACCACATTTTAGGGAAGTTAATTCACAGTGTGATTCTTAAAAGCATATTACTAAAACACTTCTATTATGGATAGATCTGGTAGTGCTCTGTAGTAGTAGTAGTAACTGAATGTGTTTGAATCACAATACTGGTGCTTCAGGGTACATTGTATTAAATCTGTGGTGAAGAACAAAGTTTGCAATTTTTTTAGTGGAATCTGGACATCCATTAAGTGTTTTAGGACATGAGCACATGAACAAGCACCACAAAGTAAATTAAATTCATTGTAAAGTCTTTCACAAGTTAGCCTTTATTTACTATGGGGTAAGAACGTACACTTGTGCCCTTACTACAGACTAGCTCCTTGCAAATGATTCAAATATTGCAGTATTCCTGACTTGTTTGGTTCTTTGATGCTGTATCTTAAGTAACTTGTTCATGTGTCTGTGCCCTTAGACTGTATCAAGAGGAGAGAATACTGAACAGATGTGGTATGAATATAAAACTTGGTAACCATTAGTTATAGTGAGCTCCACAATGGAAACAATGAACATGGAAGGTGCTAGAACATGGAAGGTGCTAGAAGGAAACTTTAAAAAGTATTTGGAAATATTATTTCTGGATTGGAGCCTGGAACTGGTAGAAAAGTCTTGCTGCTACCCACCTACAAAATAAATATAAACTTTCACTGCCTCACAGGGGGGTGGTGAGTCATAATCAGTGACACAAAGTCCATAATATATATAGAGAGAAATGAAAGATATCAAGTTATAATTTGTAATAGAATTTCTATTTAATGAATAAGATTTCATACTATTCACATTAGGGAAAGAAGAAATCTATTAGAAGCCAGACATTTAAGGGTCACTGGTATATTTTAACACCAGGTATGAACTAAATATAATGACTTTCCTTTCCATAGCAAAGTCTATATCTCTCATTCATGTTATTTAATTTTTTGGACAAAGTGATTTGTTCATAATTAGCAAAGGCTGTATGAACCATATTCATCGGCAACACAATAAAGGCTTCTTATCGTACAGCCAGTCTTTGTCCTAGAAGTAGGTTTGCAGCAGCATTAATTGTCTTGACAAGATTATAAAAATAGAACTGATATTTCCTGAAATAATATTTCTTCTGTTATAACAACAAATGGTTAGGACAATTAAGAGAGTTATTTTTCCTTTGAATGTCATAAAAAATGTTGTGATGCTGCCTACAGTAAATGCACTTTATTCTTTGAGAACAAAGGGATTCTGGAGATTGGTTAACGTATGCATATTTTAAAAATAAGAAAAAAAATAGCATTAGTGTAGCTGATACAGGTAGAATATTTTGCTCTCCTATTGAGAAATCTGCTTAATAAAAGTATTTACTATTACTCTTTTGTGCTGATCGTGGAACGGAGTGCTACACAAAAAAAAGTGGCAACAACACTGCAAATGATACTAGGCATGCACTGCAGAGCTCCTAAGCAACATAAAATTGTATTCTTTAGTCTGATACCAAATAAAAAATTAATAAAAATGAATTTGCACCAGTTTTAGGAATGAAGGAATATTAGCAAAATTCAAGATACAAAATGTTGCTAAAATTCAAGATCAAAACATGTAAGAGTTTGTGTGTGAATTTTAGCAAAGCACGGCAGTGATGTGCTGTAGGAAATAAGGAATTAAAGCTGTGCTCCAAGACTGCAGGATTAAAATCCATGATTCTGGTAATACCCTCCCCAACTCTCTCAGAAGGCACTGAAGAAAAATAAACTTTGTCAGATATTTGTATTATCTGTTGGGCCCTTAAGAATGAAACTTATTCTGCATAAAGGAAATATTTCCTTTATAATGTACCCATCTACAGAAAAATAGCAGTCATTTAACTAGTAGATGAGTGAAAATTTCTAGTGCCCTCACAAAGTTTAGCCATTCCACTTCATTTCAGAAGAAAGAAACTCAGTGGTGTGATATTTTATGAATAATCTCAGTAAATTTATCTAAACTCTTGATTTATCCAACCAGCAATTTTGCTTTATCAACTTGTAACTGTTGATGCTGCTTAAGAACCTGTTCTCTTTTAAGTTCTGTATATTTAATATCTGTAATGTTAAGTGGGTATGGTTTTACATTATGCATCATGTGTTAGCATGCAAAATTCCTCACAAGATGCTGAAGTGTCACATATTCAAATGGCTTTTGGCAAGTGGTGTCCAAAGGAATTTGAATAATTAAGGGTGTACTATACTAGAGCATGTACAGGTTTTAAGTAAAATATATTAACAGCTGCCATGTGTTTTTGGCCTTCTCTCATTTTTGCCAAAACAGTATAACAAAATAATATCCCTCATCCCTTTCTATACTCACTCCCATTATAATGAGGAGGTTTATCACTGGCTAATACCATACATTTTGCAAAAACTTGTTAAAAATACCTGCTATACTTCACATAGATAGTCAGATTCTAGTCATAGCTTTGAATTTATTCCTTTTAAAAAGAGGAGACCATGCAAGAAAATATTTAACACAAGCTTCATAGCAACCTTCCTTGAGTCTGAAAAAGAAGAAGATGCAGCCTGTGCTAAGTTGGTCCAAAAAAAGATATGACCCTCCCAAAATAACCTAGTCTGTCACATATTTCCTGGACCCTCATGGCTACAACATCACTCCAACCATAACAGAAATATTTAGGTCATATATGCTCTCCCAATAAAAACAAGACCAGTAAACAAACAGAAAAAAAATAACTGAGAAAGCCTCAGAAAATTGCTGCCAATATGGTATTACCTGCCAAGCAATCAGGTCTTTCAGTTTGTTCAGCTTTTCTTGATCCTCTGGGTGGTTTTTGGTGTACTCATCTGTGAAGAAAGCCTGAAAGGGCATAAAAATCAATCAGTCCATCTGCTTGACATGAAAAATTAGTCCTTTCTTCAGTGACTGTATTCACAATCATTACAGGACATTAGAATGTTAAGACATCTGACTTCCTTTAGAGATGTAGCTTGTAAAGATACTTCACTGTTAACATAACTGAGGATCAATGGATCTATCTTGTTCATAGATCTCCATCTTTATTCAATACACCTGTGATTCTTCATAGTTAGTAGGGTCGGAAGGGACCTCAGCAGATCATCAAGTCCGACCCCCTGCCATTGCAGGAAAGAGTACTGGGCTCAAACGACCCCGGCAAGGTATTCATTTAGCCTTGTCTTAAAGAACCCAAAGGTAGGAGCCAGCACCACTTCGCTTGGAAGTTGGTTCCAGATCCTAGCTGCTCTGACAGTAAAGTAGTGACTTCTAATGTCTAATCTGAATTTACCCTCTGCCAGCTTTTGACCATTATTTCTAGTCACTCCTGGTAGTGCTTGGGGGAACAGGGACTTCCCCAATGCCTGCTGGTCCCCTCTGACTAGTTTGTAACAGGCCACTAGATCCGCCCATAGCCTTCTCTTGTGGAGGCTGAACAGGCTCAGGTCCTGTAGCCTCTCCTCGTAGGGCCTAACCAGTGCCTAACCAGTGCTGCATAGAGGGGAGGATCACCTCCTTGGACTTGCTTGAGATGCATCTGTGGATGCATGACAAGGTGCGGTTGGCCTTCCTGACTGCATCCCCACACTGCCTGCCCATGTTCATCTTGGCATCAATGATGACTCCAAGATCCTTTTCTGCCTCTGCAGTGACAACAAAGGAGTTCCCCAGCCTGTAGGTATGGTGCTGGTTCTTCCTCCCCAGGTGCATCTCCTTGCACTTGTCGGTGTTGAATCCCATTCTATTCTCATCCGCCCACCCCTGTAACCTGTCTAGGTCCAATTGTAGCCTATTCCTCCCTCCCAGCATGCCCACATCCCCACACATCTTAGTGTCATCAGCAAATTTGAACAGGGTGCTTTTTACCCCCTCATCCAAGTCACTGATGAAGGTGTTGAACAGTGCAGGCCTGAGGATTGAGCCCTGGGGGACCCACTGCCCACATCCCTCCACGTCAAAAATGACCCCGCCATTACCACACTCTGGGTGCAGCCCTCCTGCCAGTTGGTGACCCATCTGACTGTGTAGGTGTTGACACCACAGTCCCTCAGTTTTTTAATGAGAACAGGGTGAAAGACAGTGTTGAAGACCTTCCAGAAGTCCAGAAAGACTATGTCCACTGCTACCTCTGCATGTAAGGATTTGGTGACCTGGTCATGGAAGACCACCAGGTTGGTCTAACAGGACTGGCCTCTAATGAACCCGTGTTGGTTGCCCTTAAGCATATTCTCCCCTTCTGGCTCCTCGTGGACATGTGCCAGAATAATTCTCTCAAAAAGCTTACCCAGGATCGAGGTAAGACTAACTGGCCTATAGTTTCCTGGGTCCTCCTTCCTCCCTTTTTTGAAGATGGGAACCATGTTGGCCTTCTTCCAGTCCTCTGGCACCACACCAGAGCACCATGAGTGCTTGTAAAGCCATGCCAGGGGTCCTGCAATGACCTCAGCTAATTCCCTCAGCACTCTGGGGTGGAGATTATCCAGACCAGCTGATTTAAATACATCCAGTCCCTCCAGAAGTTCCCTCACTGACCCTTGGCCTAGGTTCACCTCCCTTGGGCCCTGAGGGGGGCCCAGTGTGGGGGCTGATCCGGTCCCTGCTCAGGAAAACAGAGGCAAAGAAGTCATTAAATAGGTTAGCTTTGTTGTCTAGTGTGACAACCAAATTTCCTAGCATGTCTTGCAGGGGCCCCACGTTACCCAGAACTTTTTGTCCCCTATGTATTTAAAAAAGGACTTCTTGTTGTCCTGGATCCGGGAAGCTAGTCCCAGTTCCATCTCCGCCTTGGCCTTCCTGACTGCCCGCCTACATCCCCGAGCAACTGCAGTATAGTCCTCCCTGGTGATGGCCCCTCCCTTCCATTAGGTGTACGCCTCCCTTTTAGCTAGAAGACATTCCCCCCTGCTGGCTCCTCGTGGACATGTGCCAGAATAATTCTCTCAAAAAGCTTACCCAGGATCAAGGTAAGACTAACTGGCCTATCGTTTGCTATAGTGAGCCATGGGGGCTTTTGCACCCCCTGCTCCCTTTGATCTGTGTTGGGATTACCTCCCTTTGGGCTTGGAGGTTCGTCTCATTAAGAAGCGACCACTCTTCTGGGACACCTGGCTCCCCTCCCCTCTAGGACCTCAGTGCCTCCCCAAAGATCTTATCTGTCCACCCCTTCAAAGTTAGCTTTTTTCTGTATTTTGACACATAGGTTATGGCTGCATTTGTATTTTGTGTGCTGTATTTTTATTTTATTTAGCTGCGACTCCTCTTTTTTTCTTTGCTTACACAAGACTGCACGTCACACATGACCAATGGGGTAAGAATTAAGCTTTCCATCTGCCAATACCAAAACAATTCATAACCTGCTACATTTTCTATACCTCATACTCTTTCCGAAACAGAAAAAGGACAGGTAAATAAATCAGGAGGTCTCTTATGACACCATGAGTCACTGCAGGTCTAGGGAAATGTCCTATAGCCAAGTACCTTTTTGAAGTAAGACAGAGACCTTTTAGGAAGATATTTAAAAATCTTATGGAGTCAGAGGCCTTTTTTTACATATGCAAGCACCACAGCACCGGACACTTTGAAAAGTGCATGGTGCTACAGTGCATATAGTTGTATAAGCAGCAAAATGCACGGCAGTGCAAGGAAAATGGTGGTGAGGTGCTTTAGTTCAAAAGCACACTGCCTCCATTTTTTGGATGCTGACACATTTCACTGCTCATACAACTGCATGCAGCACAGAGCAATGTACATCAGCTTTCATGTGAAGCGGACTTGATTAATTGAGTCTGCTTTGAAGCAGTGGATCTCCATTGCGTCATGGGACAAAAAGGTACTTGTATAAATGCCCAGTGGCTCTAAAGCAGCTTTTCCCAACATGGTGCCCACAGGCACCATGGATAAAACTTCAAAAGAATACGAAGTAAAGGGAAGCTGCATTTTGAAGTTGCAGATCTTATGCAATTTTAAGTAATGGATTAGATGATGAGATTGATCTAAATTCTGAATGTTCACATTCATATTGGCGTCCTCTCCTTTTTCTTTTGAATTTGAATGTGCCCTTGGGGACATAAACGTTGGGAACCCCTGCTCTAAGGTCTGCATTTATATGTGATTCCTATGTTACGTAGAAGTGGAGGTACTTGGGGATATATGAATTCAGGAATATCCACATTGGATCAGACATGAGGTGTCTCTAGTCCAGTATCCTGTTTCATGAGCTACTTCACCAAAAGGAATAAGTGGCTTTGCGATAATGCCATATTAATTCTTATTACAATTTCTAATAATAAAGGATTTACTTAAATAGCAAGACTTAAGGTATCAAATCCCTTCCAACATTTTTGTCTTAAAGATATCTTAGGGTCAGGTTTTCCATAATTCAGTTCCTCCAATCACTAAGATTCTCTAAACTCTGCTGTCCTTCAGCATTCATTTTTTGAAAAAAACAAAAACTTATTTGCAGAAAGGGTGCAGCTATTGGAAAAAGCCCTTATCTAGCTAAGAGATGACCTGCCTCTAAATCCTCTCGTGTGTGAGACTCATGGAAATTTAGGGTTGGAAGAAATCTCAGGAGGTCATCTAGTCCAACCCTCTGCTCAAAGCAGGACCACCACCCGCTATATCATCCCAGCCAAGGCTTTGTCTACCTGGGTCTCAAAACCCCCTAAGAATGGAGATTCCACAATCTCTTTCTGGGTAACTTGTTCCAGTGCTTTACCTCTTTTTTTTCCTCATCTCTAACCTAAACTTCCCCTGCTGTAACTTGAGACCATTGCTCCTTGTTCTGTTGTCTACCGCCACTGAAAACAGTCTAGAGCTCCAACCTCTTTGTAATCTCTTTAAGTAGTTGAAGGCTGCTATTAAAACTCCCCAAAGTTTTCTATTCTACAGACTAAATAAAACTCTGTTCCCATATGCCCCAGTCCCCTAACCATTTTCGCTGCCCTCCACCAGACTCTCTCTAATTCTTTTGTGTAGTGGGGGGCCCAAAATGGAGTACTCTAGATCCGGCCTCACCAGAGCCAAAGAGGGGAACAATCATTTCTCTTGATCTGCTGGCAACATTCCTACTAATGCAGCTCAGTATACTGTTAGCCTTTTTCACAACAAGGGCATGCTGTTGGCTCATATTCTGCTTACTGCCCACTAACTCCCAGGCTCCTATTCTGAAGGAAATATTCAATCAATTTCAGCGTGGATAAAAATTAACAATTAAAACAAATCAGATTTTATAAAATTTTGATTTAATCATATTATTAATTTTGTTGTTAAGATGCTTTTTTGGAAAAATAAACTGATATAAGGATAGTTTTAATATAAGATATGTTTAAGCTCAAGGAATAGGGATTGTAACTTCTCATTATATACCATTTGAGAGAATATGTTCACGTAACCTTTTTAGAAGTTTTTTATAAATAAGTCACAATAGACCATGGATTACATTAGGGGCCCAATCTCATGGGGTTCCCAGAGGCTCCTCTATAGATTAGTAAAGATTAAAGACAACCACTCTACCCAATGGGTCTCAGTGCTCAGTCTAGAAGATCCCATTAAGCATCTCTGTGATGCTTAGTTTCAGTTTTCAAACTGTGGAGTTGTTGTCCAGAGATAACATCCTTGTTAACAGCAGTATATGGAGATGAGAGATATCAGACCTGATTAGTTATCCATTAGTCCTCTCGTCTCACTGCAAGTTTGTGTACACAGTCAAGCCTTACCTTTCTCTAAAAGTACAAAGTTTCAAAAAGTTAAATGAATAAAGGATATCAACCAACAAGAATGCACTTTTTGTGGAAAACACTGATTAAAGCAATGCTTCCTGACCAGCAACTAAAATCACAATTTAAATAGATCTGATTTAAATCAAATCCACCCTGATCAGTTTACCACAGAACAAGCCTTGCAACAAGAGTAATTGTGCTCTCCCATTTCACATTTATACGGAAACCTCTACATCTGCAGGAAAAGTGGCTTTCGGTTATACTTCTTATGTCTGTTCTGTGTCCATATTTAGTTTCCGCTTTTAATGACTCTATGATAGATATAACCAGAATGTGAAGATGGTTAAATTATTGGGGTTCATTGTTTACTTTCCCAACCTACTGTCTGCCATCCTAAATAGTAAGGAAGCAATAGAAGTTCACTTTAGAAAAAACAGGAATATGTTTAAAGTTTAAATCCTTTAAAGTTAACTTAAAATCCTTACCGTCTCATATTTTGCAAAGCCACCCATGACTGCTGGGTCAACAATTCCATTCAGAAGCATGGAGAGAGGGTTAATGGGAAGGTTTTCATCACTCTGGTACTGGTTAATCAACATCAGAATCTTCTCATTTGTCATAGACATTGTCTCAATAGCATTCTCTAGAGGACTAATGGTAGTCTACAAAATAAGGGGAAGAACATTTAGTGTGGCTACTTTCCTCCACTTTCATTTATTTTAATGCACTGGCAAAGCTAGAGGAAATTGTATGTTCTGCAAAAGGATTTTTTTAAAGCTAATAAATATTCATATTTGCTGCTAAAAAACTATTCATTGGCAACAATTGCTTACAAATACTTACCTCAGTTTCAGTATACTAATTGCTCACAGGTAGATTTTGCTTATTATGATTTCTTGATAACAGAAACAGGTATGAGTTTATGAGTTGCTCACTAAGGGTGTTTGTTATTTGATATTATTACTGTGTGATTTTTCATCTTAGTTGCATGCTATTGTTTCTACTCCCTGTGTTATAAGAGCTAGTGCATTAAAAAAGGGGAAGTGCAAGGGACTTTGATTCTCTCAGGATTGGGGCCCCCCAGTCAGCACGACTGGTCAAAGTGGGGGCATGGCCTCCCCCTTGCCCCCTCTAAGATGAGCCTGGTTGGAAGCAGTATCAGGCTTAACTGATATAAGGTAAATCAGTCATTCAAATTTGTATCCCAGATGCCCTCCCAAGTTACTTCACAGTCTGTTAGCATCCCAAGATTGTTTGCAGCCCTGGGCTGTGCTGTCTGCTCCAGTGGATCAGGGCCAGCTCCACCCCACCCCCAGCTTTCACATACCTGAGGCAGTAAGAGGCTCTGCTCCCTAGCGTGTCTTGTCTGCACCCATCAGTCGGGCCAGATTGGAGGGCAGGGGAACAGACCACTAGGCCCCCCCAGTCTGGGTCTGCATAGCATGGGAGGGGCTTTTCTCACTGAGCCCAGCAAGCCCTCCCAAGCTGCAAAAGCCCCAGCCCCACCTCTTCATCAGCTGCCAGCTTCTCTGAGAAGTGGGGTTGGAAATGCACCCCCTGATCTAGCACCAGCCCCCCCCCTGCTCTTGGCCCAGCAAACTAGGCTGGGAAAGCCCCAACCCCACTCCCTCACCAATCACACCTCTCTGGGGGGATGGGGCAGTGCCAGCCCCGTGGTGTGTTTTCACCCCTGACCTCTCAGAGAGGCCAGCAGCTGGTGAGGCAGTGGGGCTGGGGATTTCCAAGCCCAGTTCTCTGGGCTGTAGGTGGGAGGAAAAGACCCCCGGGAACTTCCACCTCCTTCACCACGCAGACCCTTGCTGGGGTCTAGTGCCAGGCCAGGGGACATGTTCCCCCCTCCAGCTCTCGGTGAGGCTGGTGGCTAGTGAGGGGGTAAGGCTGGGACATGTTTGTCTGCTAGCTCTCCCTCTCCCTAGGCTGAGAGAAGGGGTGGAGGCTTGTGTCCAATAGCCAATCTTGCATGGTCTGCTGATTGGCTGGGTTTGGTGCAGCATGATGGGAAGTGTGCGTGAGTACTCTCAAGCTTCTAGGGTCAGTGCCATAAAATATATTTCTCAACAGTACTGAAGTCAATGTCACAGAGGATACTAAAGATAGAAATACCAAAAATTGATCACCAGTAATCAATTTCGATTGGTGTAAATATAGTACCAAAAAATAAAACAAAACAAAATACTAATTTCTTTGATGAAAGTTCATTCCACACAGTGACAACTCAAAGGTCCTCTCCTAGAGGGAGATGAGAAACAGTGCTAACAGCTAGCACTGGAGCTATGCTGCTTTGTTCCATAGATAGCAAGGAACGATCCAGTGGTATCTGCAATTGAATTTTTAAGATTTGAAAAGTGGTATGAGTTCCTTTCCTTCTGTTATGTTACTGGGCAAGAAAAACACTTACATCATTTCAGTAGAGCATGGACAGAAAACACCCATTAACTGTGAAACTACCCAGAACATCTTGTAAACTCTGAGGTCCAGACCTTCTGAAGGCAATCCACATGGAAGTCCCTTAGCCCTAACCACAATGAGGAAAGCTCAGTTCTTGGAGCAAGAGTGAGAAAGCCAGATGACACATTGATGGTTTACTTTTCACACTTACAGCAAGAAGTTTCAGGGTGAGTACACTTAGATAAGCTAAGTAAGCAATCACCTAACCACAAGAAATACTCAGCACAGCAATGAAAATATTACCTGGAGCAAAAAAATGTCAGACATGTATCTTAAATCTTAGTAGAAAGTCTGTCCAAAAGCACTCCATACTGAGGTTCTCATTCCAGGTGGACAGAAATAAATTCTTTAATCTTTCGGATTTGAGCATCTGCTTTTTCTGAAGTCAAATCAAAAAAGCCACTTCTGCTAACCTCTAAAACTTTCCCCAGCTCCTGCTAAACCTATGTCCAGCTGCAATAAATAAAACAAGATGTCTTCAACAGTGTATTTCCCCTTTTTGAGAGGACTTTAAAAATATGAATATGATCAAAATGAACATTGTGTATACATGTTCATGTATGTATAGAGGAAGGATAGAATAGAGTGAAAAAAATGATCCATTCTTGGTGGGTCTTTTAGAAAAAAATAATTTAGAAGTAACGTATTTCAGTATCACTCTCCCAGATTTTTATTAAACCAGTTACCTTCAGGATATCTGAACAGAAGGGTTAGATGATCTAAAGAACACTTTTACTACTATTGCAGATTCCATCTCTGAATGCGTAGTCCCTTTATATATGTCTATATGTCATCACCATCATTAGTGACAAAGTAACCAAGAAATCACAAATGGAAGTGAAGAATAATAGGGAGAGAAGATGAGCTTTAAAGAAACTGAAATACTGCTTTCAAGTGGTTGTCCTCAGTAACAGATAACAAGGAAAAGACCAGAAATATCCGGGGTGAGGAAATGGGTAACTCTTTAATAATTTCTTGTTCTAGCAGGATATACTTTTGAAATGCAGCCTCCCAACACTCAGTGCCAGATTATGACATGCAGAGGCCCTAAACTATGTCCAGCTTAAGATATAAGATAAAAATATTACTTTATTATTTTCACAGAAAGGACAATGAAAATATAAATATGAAAGCTTTATATTTGCATATATTCAAAAGCAAAGGCATAAATAAAAAAAATATAATCTAATATAAAACAAATGTATGAACTCAATATGAATAATAATGGGAGCCAGATATATGTATATTTTTGTCATATTAGAATGAAAATGTCCATATTTAGGGAGTAATTATCCTATATCTCCTTTATTTACCAACCGATTGTTATAAAATTTGATAACGAGTCAATTTTTTTTCTCAGTTAGATGCCCCTCATATTGTGAGGCCCTAAATTGTAGCTTAAGCCTAAATCTGGCACTGCCAACACTGAAGAATGGAAAAGTCAGTGTAGCAATACAGTTTATTGTATCAGCAATAAGAACTCTTGTTACATTTGTTGGCCTTCTCTCTTGTTAACTTTCCTTTTTAGATAAAAACACAGTGAGTTTGATGTCTGTTCTGGAGCTCAGGTAACTCCACCAGATCTCTCAGAACATGCCTGTTTCTATCTGTATTCAAGCAGCAGCAAATTGGATTTTGTTAAAATAGGAAATAGTAAGAGAACATCCCATATTTGTCTAGCTGCTATTTATAGCTAGCAGTATATTCTGTTCTCCCTTTCTGTCAGAGGTAGGAGGAGAGTGAGAGCTGGCGAGCACAGAAAAGGCAGATACTATGTCAGTGCTCAAGCTAGGAAAGGAGGCAGTGAAAAAGTGACAAAGTCATGTTGCCATTGAAGAAAGAAAGGTAGTACCATGTTCTTCCCTGTAAATCTCTGCTCCACTGTGTGAGAAGGAAGCAGCAAAGGGTTTTGTTACATCAGTAAAAAGGACATTCACTGAACCATCTCTGCATCCTTAACAGCTTGCTGATTGTATAGACAGTAATAGATATTAAACAGTAATCTAATTTTACAGGTAAGAGAGAATAAAGGTATGTCTATACAGGACAAGCCAGAGACATGCCATGAAAACTCCAAACCAGAACCAGTACAGCTGCAATAGAGCAGCATTCTGGTTGGGCCAGTAAACCGAGAGGCACAGTTTAGTAGCCAACATGAAGCACCTCATTAATGAGGCTCCTGCTTCTGGTTCTACTGCAGCACGCGTCTGTGCCATGAAGACAAAACCCTAGTCTGGATATTGCATAGGACAAAAAACAGTTTATATGAAGTTAGGGCATGAGGGAACCTCACAGACCCCAGAGTGTTCCCAGATTCTGTCCAGATCCCAACAGTGTTCTCCCAGTGGTAAATCAGAATTTCTGTAACACTTATGAAAGAAATGATGGCTTTCTATTTAATTTAATGAGTAATTTCAGCTTATAAAATTAGAGAGACCTGTGCTGCACATAGAATGGCATAGGGCATGCACGACACTTTACTGGCACTTCTCTCTTGCCCTCTTCCCAAAGAAGCTTGCCATCTTCTGTTAGTGGGAGATGGTAAGAAGGCAGCAAGGAGAAGAGACAGCAGAAAACAAGGAAAAGGAATCAGCTTTTGAAAAGCAGCATCACCCCCAGAACTCAGCTCAGTTTCTGACTTTCTGCAGTGCTCTTCCTGTTGTTATGATAAGGTTCAAGTCCATATGACACCTGAGCAGAGACTACTGAGAAAAAGCTAACAAGGAAATTTTGATAAAAAGTATATAAAGAGGAAAGAAAAGCTTGTGCCAAGCACAGGAAGTACTGTTCAAAATGTACAGTTTTTATAGTTGTAGAAAAGCAGGGTGTCATAGAGAGAAGTAGGGAGAGTGTAGAGCCAGAGTAAAGTGTGGCTGGAATGTGAGGAAAATATGAGGATGGGCCAGGTATTGTGGGCCAACAAGACCGGCTGTTTCAAAGTGACATGGGTTTTCAGAGAGACATGGGTCTGTTCAGTCTGAAGAAGAAAAGACTCAGAGGGGACTTGGTGACAGCCTGTTCACCAGGGCTCCCCAGGGGAAGACAAAGACTAATGGTCATAAATTGCTAGAAGACCACTTTAGATTAGACATAAGGAAAAATTTCTTTATATCTCAAGTGTCCAGGGTCTGGAATAGACTCTCCACAGAAGTGGTACAATCACCTGCTCCAGATATCTTCAAAAACACCTGGATGCTTACCTTGCTGGGGTCATCTGACCCCAGCAGCCTTTCCTGCCCAAGCACAGGGGACTGGACCTGATGATCTTGAGAGGTCACTTCCGCCCCTAACATCTATGAATCTATGAAAATGAGTTTAGTAGAAGGTCTGAATAGAAATAATTTCAGAGCAAAATTAATCAAATAAAGATGTGTACCTGTAACACTACAGCTAAAGCAGGAAAACAAGAAAACCAAACCAAACAGCTCATTTTCATTCTCAAAGCTGGGTAACAAGTTACAAAAAAACAACACCCTCAACAGTGACAAATTAATTATATTAAAATATTTTATTTGTAATAGTGTGTCATTAGTTACATAGATAAAATTCATTCTTACCATCTTCCTAACTAGACAGTTTCATATTTGCCTCTTCATATTTGGTTGTAACTCAGCAAGGATTTTTTTTTTTAAATCAGATTTTACTGAAGGCAAAATTGTTAGGACAGTATTTTATAATACTAAAATGATAATAAGTAGATTGTAAATGAATAAGCATAACAGATAAGCAGGAAAACAGATACTGTTTATAACTGGGCTTTAAAACTATACCATTTGCACGTGTAGGTTTGTGTACACATGTGCACTTGTGTTTCGGTAAAAGTATATGTACTGAATACAGTCTGTTTAAAATGTAACACTTGGAAGCATCTTTCCATAGTTCCACAAACATCAGAAGTGTCAAGTCAAATGGCTGGTGCCAAATCTGTTTGCAGTTTATAAGCATCTGATACTAAAAATTGCTAAGTTTCCTACATGGTTTTTTCATTCCAAAAGAAAATCCCTTCCAAAAATCCCTTCCATTTATAGTTATGAGAAAGGAAAAATTTTGTCTAAAATTGAGTCCCAGTTAGCAAACTTTTAAATGATATTTTAGTATGCAGTACTATCATACCACTGAATAAACCTACCTAAAGCTTGTGTTTTAGGCTATAAAAACTATGCTTGGTTAAGCTATGAAATTCCAATTTTTGATTTTCAGAACTACCTGAGCTTTACTTTCCAAGGTTTACAGAACATAAAAGGCAGAGGGATTTTACTTTAATATAAAAATAGAGGCCTGAAACAGCAATAAAACCTTACATTCCACCTCTGTACTGCCCAAGGAAATGTTATGGGGCTTCCATTTGGCATTCAGTAGGAGGGACTAATTTTTTTTCCTGCTAAATCAGGCTCTTAAAGCTTTATCTTTCATACTCTAGGTCTCTTTTACCTGATGCTTGAAATGTTGTCTAGTTTTATAGTCAATGCAATTTCATTGGCTCAAATGAAAAAAAGCTGATACCAAGCAGATTAGGAAGATACTCAATGTTCTTTTTCAGCCTTTGTGTCAGATATTGTTTTAAAAAAAAAAAAAAAGTTTCTTTTGGCACAGCTACATGTGAGTGCATCATGTGAATATTTGTGGAGTTCCTCTAGTGATAGTAAAACAATTCAAAACTTCCATATTAGTTTAGTTTATTTTGTTACAAAGCAAAAAATAAGACAGGGACTCAATGGATTGAAATTGGAAAAAAAAAATAAAAACCACAAAAAACACTTGTAGTTTTTCATAGTTTAAGGAATAGAAAAAAACCCTCACATAACACATGAATTTCACTAGAGAATTATCCCCTTCAAACTGGGGTGTGTGTTTCAAGTGATAATTTCCACACGAGAATGGAGGCATGGGGATTCAGGAATGGCTCTTGGGGGCTGGTTCCCTTGCTGTTTGCAGGAAAGGGAGGGCAAGCAGTGCTAGCAAGCAGGCTCTGTGCTACTCCATACAGCCAGAATCCAGCCAGAACTCCAGAAAAATCTTTTTTTTTCTTTATTTTGCTTTTCCAAAATAAAGTACATATCTTATTTGGTGATGTGTTGAAAGTGAGAAAATATGGTATTTGAATAAGAAGGGCCCATTCTTTTTTCTTCCTTCTTTACTCTCCCCAGGCTTCTTCCATTTTTAAAAATTAAAGGTGGATAGTGAAGAAAGGAACTGACTATGTCTGCAGTAAAATACCAAAAATACTTAAGGTAACTTTTGTATAATTAGAAATATGTAAAAGATTGAGTAAAGACCATAATTTTTTTGTCTTAATTACCCTAGACAAGTTATCATCTTAGCTATAAGATATAAACCTTTGCCTAAATTTTGTGATAAAATAAGAGGGGTAACTCCCTCTCCCTCTGCTCTCACAGACCTTGAAGGTCTATAACTGCCTTAAATAGAGCCTTCCATTTCCTTTCTTTCACAATCTCTTTTCACGTTGTTGCCTCTTTGCCTATCCCTTCCAGATCAGTTTTTATGTTCTCTTCCCATCATTGCCTTGGTTCACTTTGAGGTCTGATACCTTCTACTTCAGCTTCCAAAATCTACTTCACATGCTTCTCGCACTGGTTCTCACGATATACCATGTCCATTTCATTCTCTGTGCTCTTATCTTGCTCAAGAGATCAGGTCTTTTGTAAAGATCTACAAGCTCTTGATTATATTTTTTCCTCCATATTCCATTTTCTTGTACCACACCAAATACTTTCCTTAGCAATTTGGATGCCTATACATGAGCAGAGAGGCTGCTCCAACACACTGAAATTACAGCACATCAGAGCAGACTTGATTAATCAAGTCTGCTGGAACATGGTAATGATCAACTTACAGCAACCTCCCAGGTCTCATGTATCAGCAAAGCTTGTTTAATGAGCTATAGATAAAGCATCCCTGACGCCATTTCAAAGTATGGAGACATGGGTATACAAGACGCTCTAGGCGGTTTAATTCGAATCCTCTTTGAACTGCTCTCATTACAATGACCCCTCACACACTCCTGGAGCACATGTATCAATGCCCTTTGTTTTCAAACACTTGCAGCATTTTTTCCATTCACCTTTGTCAGCATCCAGGAGTGTCATCCATATAAAAGAATAAGCTAAACAATTGTACTATAAAAGAGGGAAGATGGAAGAGGGTTTCTTGAGATTTTCCTTTGTGCCACTATTTTATCCAAGCTCAACAGGCTATATTAGCACTGTAAATTCTTGCCTTGATTTCTTCAGTTATTTGATTGTCCTTAGTGATTATGGTTCCTAAATACTGACATTTTTCTACCTTTTGCACACTGTCATTCCCTAACCCTATCATTCTGTGATCTTGATTTATTTCTGGGTGTGATCTTATTTTTAGTTTTGCTGACACTGATAGCAAGCCCAATGTCTTTGGCATTTGACTCTACGATCTCTGCATTCTTTTGTACTGTTTCCATTTCCTCTCCTATGAGGCAGATATTGTTTACATATACAAATACCTGGTGCAGTCTGTTCAGCTGCAGCTGTTTTCCTTCTTCAGTGGCTTTTATGACCTTCTCAAGCATCCAGCTGAATAATATTGGTGACAGTGCATGCCCTTCTTTGAGCCCTCTATTGATTTCCATCAGGTCTGATAACATTCACTCAATTCTCAAGGAACTCCTTGATCCTTCAGTGCACATCTTAGGCATACCAGTTGTTGGGAGTTCCAAACCCCACAATGACTGACCATAGTGCTATCATAAGATTTGACAAAGTCTATGTAGATCTGATGTAGAGCTTTCCTATCTTTAGAACTTTTTAATCATCTTGTGAAGATGGTGCTTTAATGCTCTTAATCCAGATTTTAGGCATTTGGCTGGAAAACTCTATCCCCAGTGCCTTGTTATTTCTGAAGGTTTTTTTTGTTTGTTTTTTGTTTTTAACAGGGATCTGTAACTCCTCTAACAAAGGCTCTACTATTTAAGATTCAGCACTCTGACAGTTAACAAAGCTTTCTTCATTTTCATACTATATGTTTAGAAATTCTTCAAAATATTCTCTCCAAAACTTCAGGATTCCTTGTTGTGCTATCATCAGATTCCTGTTTTTATCATATACTGCTGTCAACCTCTGCTGTTAGCCACTCTTCCATTCATTAACTCCTTTAAACACGTCTCTTATGTTCTTGATTCATCTTTTCCCTCATTTTTTCCTCATAAATATCTTCTCTCTGCAGTACTCTCAGAACTAAATTTTTTTACATTACCATTATTTTATTGGTAAACCCTCATAACAGGTATTTCTTTAATATTATTTCAGATCATCAGTCTCAATACTTCAAGGTGACTGAAAAATATTATTATGAGATCTACTTTTCTGAGATTAAAATGGATGTTGGAATTGGAACAAAGTAAACAGAAGCTTTTATTTATTCTTAGTCATAGAATCATAGAAAATTAAGGTTGGAAAAGACCTCAGAAAGTCATCTAGTCCAACCCCCTGCTCAAAGCAGGACCATCCCCAGCAAGATCATTCCAGCAAGAGCTTTGTCAAGCTGGGCCTTAAGAGTGTCCAAGGATGGAGATTCCACCACTTATCTAGGTAACCCATTTCAGTGTTTTACAACCCTTCTAGTAAAAAAAGTGTTTCCTAATATCCAACATAAACTTACTTTGCTGCAACTTGAGACCATTGCTCTCTGTTCTGTCATTTGAATAGTTAAGCTCCATCCTCTTTGTAACCACTCTTTAGACAATTTATCAACCCCCCTCCCCCATCAGTTTTCTTTTCTCCAGACTAAATAAGCTGAATTCACTCAACATCTCTCAGAAATCATGTGTTCCAGCACCCTAACCATTTTTGTTGCCCTCCACTGGACTCCCTTCAACTTGTCCACATGCTTTCTGATGTGGCATTACCAAAGCTGAATAGAGGGGACACCCCTACTAAGGCAGTCCAGTATGCTGCTAGTTTTCTTGGAAACAAGGGCACACTGTTGACTCATATTCATCTTATTGTCCACTTTTAAACAGTCCAAGTAAGCACCAGGTCCTTTCTTGCAGAGCTGCTGCTTAGCCAGATGGTTTCAAGCCTGTAGCGGTACATGGGATTCTTCCATCCTAAGTGCAGGACTTTGCACTTGTCTTTCTTGCACCTCATGAAATTTCTTTTGGCCCTATTTGTCTAGGTCACTCTGAATCCTAGTCCTATCATCCAGCATATCTACTACTCCCGGCAGCTTGGTGTCACCTGCGAATTTCCTGAGGTTGTACTCCATCGTATCTTCCAGATTGTTAATGAAGATATTGAACAAAACTGGCCCAAGGACCAGCCTCTGGGGCACTTCACTTGATACTGGCTGCCAGCTAGACATTGATCACTACCCACTGAGCTCGACGATCCAGCCAGCTCTCTATCCAGTTATAGTCCATTAATCCAACCCATACCTCCTTAGCTTGCTTGCAAGAATGTTGTGGGAGACTATATCAAAAGCCTTGCTAAAGCCAAGGTATATCATGTCCATTGCTCTCCCTGTATTCACAGAGCCAGTCATTTCATGATAGAAGGCAATTAGGTTGATCAGGAATAACCTGCCATTGGTGAATCCATGCTGGGTGTTCCTGATGCCTTTTTTATCCTCCAGATGCTTAGAAATGGACTCCTTGAGGAACTGCTCCATTAACACATGGTAGCAAACTCAAAGTAAGGAAAGTCAAAATGCAACTACAGAAATTTTATTTATCTTTATATAAGTAAACAACAATTCTGTTAAAATAGGGTAGGTTTGTTGGGACAAGTGTATGGTTGCTTTTTGCCTTAAACACAGTTTTACTGTTTTGAAATGATATATTTCTCATAGTTTCTTTGTAACAGCTAAAACGTAGGTTAGTTTAATCATGAACCTTCGACTTACGGGACACACCCAGAGAGTGGTGCTGGATGGGTTGGTTTCTACCTGGAGAAATGTGGGCAGTGGAGTCCCCCAAGGCTCCGTCCTGGGACTGGTACTATTCAATATCTTCATTAGTGACTTGGACGAGAGAGTAGAAAGCACCCTGTTTAACTTTGCTGATGACACCAAACTATGGGGGGAGGTACACTAACTACATGGCATGGAGTGAATCCAGGCTGATTTGGAAAGGCTGGGGAAATGGGCTGAACAGAATTGAATTGGATGCAGTTTAACAAGGATAAGTGTCATGTGTTGCACCTGGGGAGGAAGAATCATCAACACTCCTACAGCCTGGGAGGTACCACTCTAAGTAGCACAACTGCTGAAAGGGATCTCAGAGTTGTAGTTGACTCCAAAATGAACATCACCAGTGTGATGAGGTAATAAGTAAAGCTAACTGCATCCTTTCTTGCATAAGTAGGTACATCACAAAACAGGTCTAGGGAGGTGATACTTCCCCTCTATGTGGCATTTGTTGTGTCGCAGCTGGAGTACTGCGTCCAGTTTTGGGCACCGCACTTCAGGAGGGATGTGGATGGCCTAGAGAGGGTTCAGAGGAGGGCCACTTATTTGGTTAGAGGCCTACAGAAAAAACCCTATGTGGACTGATTGGGAGACCTGAACCTCTTAAGCTTCCTCAAGAGGAGGCTAAGAGTTGATCTCGTGGCCACATACAAACTCATGGGGGGTGGGGGGGAGGGAGGAAGCAAGAAATAGGGCATACAGTGTTTGCCAGGGTACCTGTTGGGGTAACTAGAAATAATGGCCACAAACTGGAAGAGAGCAAATTCATATTGGACACCAGGAAAAAATTCTTTACAGTGAGGGTTGCCAAAATATGGAATAAGCTTCCAAGAGAGGTGGTACTGTCCCCTTCCTTGGAGGTATTTAAAAGGAGATTGGACAGACACCTGGCTGGGGTCATCTGACCACAGCACTCATTCCTGCCCAGGGCAGGGCATCAGCTTCGATGATCTAATAGGTCCCTTTCAACCCTAACATCTATGAAACTATGAAATACAAATACCCACTCCCCTCTCCCCACCCAAAAGACAATCCTTAACAGTTCAAACATTCTGCATTTTGTAATTGACCGAAAGTCTTGGGAAAAGACATAAGCCTTGACCCGATGGCTAGAAAATGGTATTTTAAGATTTGTTTTGGGGAATTGGCTGTAGGTAAAAAATATTTACAGTAGAGTAATGGTCCAGGGCAATGGCAAGAGTTAATTGATTTCTAAAGTCCTGGTTGTCAAACAGTTTCACAGCCTTCAAGGTAGAACAAGTAGCTCTCTATGTGAAGGAAAGCTACATGTCCCTGCAAACTGATGTTGGCGACCGGCATGGACAGCTAGAGACCCTCTGGGTAAAAATTCGTGGGGAATACGGCACAGGGGACACAACGGTGGGAGTCTACTACAGACCTCCCACTCAAAGTCCTGAGCTTGACCAGGAGTTCGCCCAGGAACTGACTGAGGCCGCTTGCTCCAGGACCTTGGTTGTCATGGGTGACTTCAATTACCCGGACACCTCGTAGGAAGATCACTCAGCAAAATCTGAGCGGTCGCAAAGCTTTCTCTTGTGCGTGGATGACCTCTACCTGACTCAAGAAGTCTATGGGCCAATGAGAGGCAAAGCCCTGCTCAACCTGGTACTGGCTATGGGGGACGACCTAATCGGCGACCTAGTGATTGATGGGAAGCTGGGTGACAGCGACCACAAGCTGATCACCTTCACCATCTGCCATAAAGCTGGCAAGTCAGTCAGCAACACAGAAGTCCTTGACTTCAGAAAAGCCAACTTTGACAAGCTCAGCACGTCAGCTCAGGTTAGTCGGTCAGGCCCTCAGAGACCATGACCCCAGGGTGATGGGAGTTCAAGAAGAGTGGTTGCTTCTCAAGGAAGCGATCCTCAATGCACAAGCTAAATCTATTCCAACACGGAGGAAAGGCAGCAAGAAGGCACAGCAGCCCCCCTGGCTCTCCAGGGACCTAGCAGACCTCCTGTGGCTTAAAAGGAAAGCCTAAAAAGGATGGAGGATGGGATTCACCTCCAAGGAGGATTACTCCGCGCTGGTCCGATCCTGCAGGGAGCAAACCAGGAAAGCCAAGGCTGCAACTGAACTCCAACTAGCTTCAGGCATCAAGGACAACAAAAAGTCCTTTTTCAGATATGTGGGGAGCCAGAGGAAAAGCAAGGGCAGCGTTGGACCCCTGCTAAACCAGATGGGGAAACTGGCAACTGACGCCCAGGAAAAAGCCAACCTATTAAATAGGTACTTTGCGTCAGTCTTTCATCAGTTCCATGGGACGCCCATGCCTGCTATGGGACAGGGAGATCTGGGTGGTGGGGATCCCCTACCCTCCATAAATGCTGACCTCGTGAAGAAACATCTTGAGAAGCTGGATACCTTCAAGTCAGCTGGCCCTGACAATCTGCACCCCAGGGTACTCAAGGAGCTGGCGAGCGTCATAGCCCAGCCCCTGGCACGGATCTTTGAAAACTCCTGGCGCTCTGGGGTAGTGCCCGAAGACTGGAAGAAGGCCAATGTGGTGCCGATCTTCAAGAAAGGGAGGAGAGTGGATCCGGCTAACTACAGGCCCATTAACCTGACTTCTATCCTGGGGAAGATCTTAGAAAAGTGTATTAAGGAGGCCATCCTTGGTGGACTGGCCCAGGCTAACATTCTAAGGGATAGCCAGCACGGGTTTGTTGCGGGTAGGTCTTGTTTGACCAATCTCATTTCCTTCTATGACCAGGTGACCTATCACCTGGACAAGGGAGAAGAGATTGATGTCATATATCTTGACTTCAAAAAAGCTTTTGATCTGGTATCCCATGATCACCTCTTGGCCAAACTGGCCAGCTGTGGCCTTGGCTCCACCACGATCTGCTGGCTGGGAAACTGGCTCCGTGGTCGGACCCAGAGGGTTGTGATTGATGGCAGTCACTCATCGTGGTGTCCTGTGACCAGTGGGGTCCCTCAACGCTCTGTCCTGGGACCCATCCTGTTCAACATCTTCATTAATGATGCAGACATTGAAGTCAGGAGTGGACTGGCCAAGTTCGCCGATGACACCAAACTTTGGGGCAAAGCATCCACGCCAGAAGATACGTGGGTGATCCAGGCTGACCTGGACAAGCTTAGCAAATGGGCAGACAAGAACCTCATAATGTTTAACACCGAAAAATGCAAGGTTCTCCACCTTGGGAGGAAAAACCTGCAGCACCCTTATAGGCTTGGCAGTGCTATGTTGGTTAGCACTATAGAAGAAAGAGACTTGGGGGTCATCATTGACCACAAGATGAACATGAGCCTGCAATGCGATGCTGCGGCTAGGAAAGCGACAAAAACGCTGGCTTGCATCCATATATGCTTCTCGAGCAAATCCCGGGATGTCATTCTCCCCTTGTACTCGGCCTTGGTGAGGTCGCAGCTAGAGTACTGCGTCCAGTTTTGGGCTCCACAATTCAAAAAGGATGTGGAGAAGCTTGAGAGAGTCCAGAGAAGAGCCACGCGCATGATCAGAGGTCAGGAAAACAGATCTTACGATGACAGGCTGAGAGCCATGGGACTCTTTAGCCTGGAAAAGCGTAGGCTCAGGGGTGATCTGATGGCCACCTATAAGTTTATCAAGGGTGACCACCAGGATCTGGGGGAACGTTTGTTCACCAGAGCGCCCCAAGGGATGACGAGGTCGAACGGTCACAAACTCCTGCAAGACCGTTTTAGGCTGGACATAAGGAAGAATTTCTTTACTGTCCGAGCCCCCAAGGTCTGGAACAGTCTGCCAATCAGTGATGCCCATGGATCAAGAGTCATCAGGAGGGAGAAACAGTACAAAAGCAGGGACTGTAGAGCAGAAAAGGGTCTCCAACGGGGTAACCCAAGGCACAGTGGAGAGAAGACATACCACCAGGCCTTCTCATCCACCCCACTGGGGGAGAGGGGTGGGCCTTGGTCTCCAACCTCCAGGCTGCTGACATCTGACATTCAAGAGAGAACCTCAGAGTGAAGCCTGCGTCCTGGCCAGTCGTTCCTTGACTCTGATGACAGCCCTAGCACTGGTAGATACATAGAATTGTTTGTAGTATTCTTATCTGTTATGTGCTAGAAAATGACTTGTATTATTCTTATCTGCTCATCTACTATGGTTGGTCTGAGGGTTTGGGTCCATCCAGAACAAGGCCTCTGGGTCATAAATACATTGCCAACATGACCCTGAAAATATTTTGATAAACAAATAACTTTTTGTACTTGAGTAAAGGTGCACATCTGTCCATGTCTATGTGAAGTCCAAAATTAAAATAATATATACAGGTGAAATTCAAAGGACTCAGAGTGATAGTCCTGAATGTGTCATTAAAAATAAAACAAGGTGAATACACTGGTAAAAACAATGTCTTGAATGATTTATCTCAAAATCAATCTGTATAGAAGCTCAATATTGTATTCATATGAACTAATTCATATACCGGAATACTTAGCATGTTTATACACACCTGTGACATTGAGACAACCTCAAACCAACGCAGAATTCCAGGAAGTTTGTAGGCTGTAAGAAATGATGTTCTTTCAATCCACATAGACTATTAGGAAAAAAAGAGAGAGGGAGGGAGAACAGTCAGAATTGAGACCTTAGTCTTCCAGACTAATTAAAATTTGATTAATATTATCCTATTAAAAGTAGGCAAAAATATGCACATTTTTTTCCACAAACAGATTCTGTAAAATGAATCTAGCATGGTAATTTGCATAAATTGTTTATTGATTTCAAAATAAAAACTCGGTATATGCAAACTAAGGAACAAAATAAATATTGAATCTTCTAACACCCATTCCCAACTCTGCCCTAACTGTGTATCTTTGTGGCTAAATCACTTACTCTGGCCTTCTCAGCACTGGACTGCATTTTCTTAAAATTTGTCACCAAAACTAACAAAAATTGTCCCCAAAACTAACACTAGCAATAGTGTCATGGAAAGCAGCTAGCATTTTAGCCACATTTTGCTCTTAATGGAATTGGACAACAGAGTGGATTAAAATGCTAGCAGACCATGTACCCTATGCTCCTCTTGTTATTGCTAACAGTTGAGCTGAACTAGTTGTAGCCAGAGTGGGAATTTTACTAGGTAGAACTGCAAACACAGTTTAACTATTTCAATTCACATATGTCTACAGTACATATTACCTTCCTGAAATGTCTGTTTTACAGGGATTAATCAGATATGGTTTGTCAAGTGGTTTCTAAGCATTATCTGTTACAAGCCTCTCCTTTCCACAAAAAGACCCTGTCTGAATGACTGACTTAGCACATTAAAGTTCAAAACAGAACAAATATTTGATTTTGTGCCACCTGAGGCCCCTAGCAGACATCACAGTTATGGTTTCATTATTGTGTTAACTGCACCATAAATTACAATATGCTACATGTTTAGACAATATATGATTCCATAAAATGGCAAACCAACCACAAAGATATTTCCCATATAATGTAGCACTCCTTTGTTACTGGTACATATGGCATGTGTTATGTTCCAAAGTGGGGCTGCCCAACAATGTCAAGAATCAACTATCAACTGATTTTTGGCATCAGCCCTGTACAGCTCCAGGTCTTAAACTACACCCAAGACTGTTTGGGACTAGCGCAATCACCTTCTTGTCAGCACTGGCCTCAGATAGCCCCAGGTTAGAACCAGACCCAGAGCTGTGCATAGACAGTGCCAAAAATCAGCCATGTCAGGACCAGCCCTGCACAATCCCTGGGGACTAGGCTGGGGGCATCTCTGGTTCCTGGTTCCGCATGCCCAATCCTGATATTTCAGTCTCTAGATCTGGGGCAGAACCATTCTCTGTCTAATCTGCAATAGTGTGACTGTGTTCTGAGGAATTTTATGCCTCATCCCCAACACTGCTTATTTTGCCACGTACATCTGGTATGGCAGGAAGTGTAATTTTTGGTATGGGGCCTACAATTCCTCAGATCTCAACTGCACCATTATTTTAACATCTGCCAGGGGTCTGGCATTATTTCTAGATTTGGGAAAGTTATACAGATCCCAATCATAACTGGGCTCTCTCAAACATATTTTAACAACCCTTGCAGCAGCAGGACACTGTCTGCCATTGTTCCCCTGTTTTATCTGTGCCAGGTTACGGTGCTATTCCTTGTGCTTTTATGTCATGGTTGCCTGTGTAGGTTTCACTGTAGTTTAGACAAGGATTTCAATGGTATGCTTTGGATAGGCATAATCTTCCCACAGGCAGGGGGTTTGACTAGATCACCTCTGGAAGTCCCTACTAGCCCTACTTCTCTGTGGCCTTCAGACGTCACTTCCAGCCTTATTTTTTTTGATGCTAGACCATCTTACTGATCGTATCACAGATAAAGTTTAAGTGCTTCATAAAAATTTGAAATAAGCTGTTCGGATAAGTCTGGAAAAAATGCTACTCCTACCAGTTTCCTAACTGTATTGGTTTAACATAAAGATTTAACTAGAAAATACAGACTAGAAAGCATAATTTTATGGCATAACCAATAAAACATTAGATATTTATATGGCAAAAGTATGAAAACTTACTTCATTGCTTACATGACACTATAAAATAATAATTTATAGTCACAAAGACCTCACAGTATATTAAAACTATGAAGATTATTTGTAGCTGTAGAATTAAACAGATGATATAGGTAAGAATAGTATATGCAAAACTCTAGCTCTGTTAACACTTTAAGTGACTGATGAAAACAGACAATCTACATTCTTTATAATACTGCTACCTTATAGACAGAACCATTACAAAGCACTGATGCCAACACAATTCATTGCTATTCATTTACATTTTGTCTCATTTAACATTGAAAAATTGTTGTAGGAGGACTTCATTGTTTGATGTGATTTTATTTAATGTATTTATTTGAACGTTTTACCTAAATATTCAGATAGTAATGTAAAATGTACAAATGAGAATACAAGGAAAAGTGTATGGTCATATTACAGAAATGGAGAGGCCTCCCCACCATTTTCATTTCATTTTTCTTTAAATTTTATGAAACAAAAATAGGTCTTGTTTCAGATCTGGAAACAAGGGCTTTCATAGCAAGAAGCTGGAAGTGACTATTGGAGTAGCTAGGTCCTAATTCATAACCACAGCACCTCTAACACATTTTAAAAGGCACTCCCATTCCAAAGAGTTACTTACAGCAAATTCATTTTCAGGGTCAACAGATCCTTTTCTGACTGGTCTTGAATAGTGAAATCGTTGCACATAGTTGGACTTATAGAAGCTGAAAGATTTATACAAGATTAATGTAAAACAAATTTAGGCATAACCAGATCCTACCATCAATGTAGACTTTTTCTTTTATTTCATTTGAATTTTTTAGTTAAAATTGAATTTATTATGCATGAGAAAGGTCTTCATTGACAGCTCAAGAGACAAATTCTTCACCCATACTAAGTTCCATCACAGACCTGATCCAGCTGAAGCCTGGAGGGGTCACCTTGTATATGCAAGCTTTCCAGAATATGCCTATCACATGTACTATTGACAGGGCATCAAGTGCTATTGGAATGTGCAATTTTTCAGCTGCTACCAATGCCAAATCAGTTTATCAATTTTCCATAAAAACTGCTTGCAATGCAGAAAAAATAACTAGTCATTAAACATCAAACCATAAACAGCCATTTCTTATAATGAAAACATGAATTTTGAAATCAACTTTGTAGAATTAGACTATCAAGACAGAGTGCATAATTTGCATCTATTGTGTATCAACTGAGCTAAGGAATAATTTTCAATCACTGTTATCTTGCAAGAAGAACATAAATATTCCCTCTAACCACCTTATTATTATTCTAGAGCACTGATTTTTGACTTGAAAGAAGAGAAAATGTGTATTCCTGGCCCTTAAATATTTTTCTCCTCATAGGAAGAGGGAATAATTTTTATTTATAGCAATTTCATTTAAAGCAAAGCCAAATAAAGATTCACTGTACAGAGTAAAATATTATTTCATAACTCCAGGTCCACAACACTTATATTCTCAGGCTGAAGGTCAAAAATAACCAAATAATATTTTGGCAGCCAAGTGATGTAACAAGCCAAGATAGCACCTGAGATGCACTCTGCAGGACAGCATGTGGGAGGAGGGAGTGAAAGAGACACGTGTTCCCTAGAACAGGGGCAGGAGGCACTTAGGTTCAGCAGAGGCATAGGTTCAGAGAGCAGGATAGGGACAGTAGCTGTATCTACTCTGGGCTTCAAAGGAGTCCCAGTGGAGCTGCTGCTGCCTTGCATGCTCTTTTGCTCTTAAAGCAACAGCAACCAAGCAGTTCCCAGCATAGCAGTGCTGCCAGAGTGGGGGTTAGGGGTGATCCCAGAGCCCTTCTTACCTTGGTGCCTAAGCCAGGTGCCCTTGTGCCCGCCCCTAATTACACTACTGTGGCGGATTATGGAAATGTATTAGTCTGACCACACTTGTTCATGGGAGCTTCTGATTCCCAAACCTGATAAACCAGTAAAATTAACTTCTTTGATAAGTGACACTGATTAAAGAGAGAAACTTCTATATCAAGGCAAATCTCTTTATATGGCCCCTTGGAGGACATATATTTTGATGTAGTTTAGAAGAAGTAATACATTAAAATCAAATAATGTAACTAAGAAATATAGTCATAATCAAGTACTCTTCTGAAAAATAAATCTTTCCTAATGTGTACAGAGAAAATACAACACAGTCTGGCTAGTTCTACAGTTGAGATGCATAACTACAAAGGAAAAATGAGTTCTCTGCACAGGGATTTCAATAATCTTTGTCAACCAAGTCATTTTGCACTCTAGTCAAAACAGGACCAGATTCACAGGATGTTTTATCCGTTACCAGTTTTAAAAGCAGGTTTTAATTGGGAAGGCATAGCTTAGATTTCAAAATCTATCTTTATTTTTCTATCATATTTATTGCATGAGACTCCTACTTCTCCTGGAATTGGTTGCAATTTCTATATTGATACTACAGAGAGAGCTGGAGACATTGAATTACAATAGCAGGACCCAGCTATGGAGATTGGAAAGGAGGAGCTACTTTCTAGGACTGAAGGCATTCTTCAGGAACAAAAGCCAGAAGTTCTGTAAGCTAGAGACAGGTTAGTAGGGAGATGGGGAGAAGGTGCGGGGGAAGTCAAGCCAGACTTGGAGTGAGAAGGATGATCTGGAGTAATAGGCACCTTGGGATCTGAACAGCAAAACCAGATGACAGCAGAGTTAAGAAAAGGATGAGTTTTAGGAAATATCCAGAAAATGGATACTGATAAATACACTAGGAAAATAAGGCAAAATAGGAGAGCATCTTATGGCTACTGAATGCTAATGAGTACCATGCATAGGCTAGTGAACTATAATTGTTAAGTGATGACAAAAGCTGGTTCAGTAATTGGGGGGGGGGGAAGGGGAGAGAGAGGGGACGGTTGTGACTCTTTCTGGAGGCCATGAGATCTCCAAAACAGGTACTATGATAATAGACTGGGAGTATGAAAGAGAATTTGGTGCACAATTACCATGGACGTTCAGCAGAAGTTGGATACTAAACTTTTGCTTCCTTATAAAATCCACAAAGCAAAGGGCAGTGGTTCTAATCCTCCTTAGACTCCATGACCTCCTCATAACTTTTGTGAACTGAGCCAGATCCCATTTAAAAAAAAGAATGCAATGATTACAGTACTCACCTCCCCACATGGAGGGCTGGGTAGTAGGGGGGGGGGAGGGGAAGAGGGAGAGGCCAGACAGGGACTTCATTATACACCATAACACACTTCAAAAGATCTCATGTCACCCCTGGGTGTCATGACATCCTGTTTGGGAATCACTGCATTGTGCATATGTAAATAAGTCATTATATTACAAATCATCCTTAAGATCACTATCTACTGTTTGCATTAGAGGCTAAGTTGAAACCCATATTTGCAGCAGGATGAAAAAAGCAAAGTATGCCACAATTCTGCTTTGCCATACAAACTGCAGTCCAACTTGAACGGAAGCAAATGAATGTTTATACAGATTTTGGCCTTGGTACCTTGATTAAATTGATTTTTTCTTGTACGTATATAGTCATATGTAAAATAGCTAACATTCTTCTGAGAAATGGCAGGAGATTCTTAGTGAGGCAGAAGTCTGTACCTCAGTTTACCAAAAAGAGGGCTTTGTTAAAAAATTAATAACTTGGCTCCTTGGACTTAGGCTCACACAAATTTCGCAGCAACATTTATCACACAGACCTAAACATACTTTATAATTTGATCAGGTACTGGCTTATTTTTGAATCTGGGATGCTCCTCCAGAACAGGTTGCACTGTAAAACACTGAATATCTAAAATCACATGGGTTAAGGGTATATCAAGCATGAATCTGAAATGTTCTCAATGGTCTAGGAATCAAATAATATTTTCTAATGTATAACCTTTTTAGGGGGAGGGGCCAGGAAAGGAAATATTTGCCAATTGGTATGCGTATTGGCTTAACCATAACTCTGATATGTACATAATATGGCATGTCACCTGAGTACCATTTAAGCTGGAATTCCTGTGGCTTAATGTATTGCACCGAATCATTGTTTTTATTACAGAACAAAGCCACTTTGTAATGAATCAGTTGATGGGAATCTTTTGGCTACTTATGTTTGACACAGGCATAATTCATGGCATTGATTGGACAAAATGTCACATTGTAAATCTTTAGCCATATTATGTTAGCTCAATTTTATTTTATGTTTCCTTCCCCTGTGACAGTGATTCTTTTAATTATAATATAATGTATGCATACCATACTTTTACACAATTCTTAATCAGTTAAAGTCATATTGTAACTCCTTTCCCTATGTGTAGAAATACCCCAGGCGCTGCAATATTCCTACTGCTTAAGGAATAAGTATGACAGCATCTAATCCTTTCAGAAAAAAAATCAGTCCAGTGGTCCATATCTCCCATTATTGGATATGCCTGTATTTCCCCTGGGAAGAGGACTACTTCCTGTATTTCCCCTGGGAAGCCTCATCCTTCAATTCTCATGTACTTCCTCACCTCACTGGAATGTTTTGAGGATAAACTCAAGAATGGGCCAGAGGAAAGTCTATGAATATGTACAGTTAAAAAAAAATCTAAACGTAGTCAAGGACATGAACTGAACACCTTATCCTTTGCTTATCACATTTCCTTCCACCCTGAATTTGAGGAGTATTGAATCCTGATCCAAAGCAATGTTTCCTCAAAGATT
Source organism: Crocodylus siamensis (assembly GCF_052110815.1). Classification (NCBI taxonomy): domain Eukaryota; kingdom Metazoa; phylum Chordata; order Crocodylia; family Crocodylidae; genus Crocodylus; species Crocodylus siamensis. The sequence continues at coordinate 29,865,378 of NC_143404.1, read as the reverse complement.
CAAATAAGAACATGATGAAAAAGAAAATTCTGCTATCAACAAGGGACTTCTCAAACAGATACATTAAATTCCTTTTTAAACCTGGATAATGGTGTTTTGAGAAGTATTTTGTTTGAGACCACCACAACAAAAAAACATGAAGGAAGGTAGATTTATAAGTGAAGTCACCATAAGAAGAATGTTCAAGGTGATCTTGAATGTGGCTTTTAATGAAGGCCAATGACAATTTAGAATGAAATGCCTTTAAGACCCAGAAATACCAGGTGACAGGCAATCTGCCAATTTACAGGCCTCTAACACAGAAGCTCACCAATCTTGTTACAATTAAGGGTGATAGATAAACTGTATGTGCACACCTAAAAACAAGATTAAAATAGATGACCTGCCCTAGAACTGTTTGAGAGGAGGGCATACACACTAGGAAGAAGGCTTTGAAGTTTATATTAGCAGGTCATATTAGCAAACCTGGAAATTGAAGTGCCACTTAAATATGCTTTCATCCTTTTATTAAATGAGTGCTCTACACAGCTAAATTCCTTTAGATACTATTGGCAATGAAGCTAGCTGTCAGCACAAGAGAGCTGACCTCTGGTGAATAGCCTCCTCCAAAGCTTTTAATCTCACTGATGTTTGATCATTAGTTTTGCTTTTCATCAAGAGCTCTTAAAAAAAAGTTCTTTTGCCTATCTGAGTAGCAGTGAAGAGCAAATTTAAAATATTCCTCGATTCATGAATAAAAACCACAACACAAAGATAACTGAAACATTAATGTAAGTGATATAAGTGCATGTGGGGGTCAAGAGGGAGAAGTGGGGAGGTATTGTTTTGCATAGTATCACTGTGCACCAATTTGTTTTTGATAAAACAAGTATTTTTAGAAGAGGAGGAAAGTTAGTTAGATAAGGTACAATGTACAAATAAAAATGAAGTGTGTTTGTTTGGTAATTACAACAGCTTTCCAAAAAATGATGCCCTGTAGATAAGAAGAGCCTGCCTGGATTTCAAAAGCTCTCACATATCTATGTATTTTTGAAGCTGTAGAAAACAGGCAGGGCAAAGGGTGAATTAAAAACAATAAGAGCCTCTTGTTTTAAGTGTTTTTCTTTCCTTTGAATGTCAGGGACTGAGAATGGAACAGATGATATCTTGACAAGCTGTTATATAGCATTTCTTTAAAGATACGCAAAATGGTTATAAGACTTTATGTCCATGTCAGTATGAGAGTGGGCAATTAAAAATCAAAGTACAAGATGCCATTTAACCAAATAAATAGTGAAATGTTAACACATGACATTTTTACAAAATATTGCCTTTCTTGTAATTCAGAAATATCATAGAATGAAGGGAACCAAGACATACTGAAAGAATATAAACAATATAGTGTGCTGTGAAAACTATGAATTAACTGAATTTAACAGTTTGAAAGGTTTGATGTCACAAGCAGAATACACATATTAATTGTGTTTAAAAACATTCAGTGAAAACCATTAAACGGACTCTCTCACAGCACTTAGCAGTATTCATGGATATGAATATTTGTAGTCCCCTTTTAAGGTAAGGATCCCTACCCGCCTCTTACAGGTGAAGAAATGGAGGTACAGAGAAAGGAAACATTTTACTCAAGGTAGCATAGTACATCCATTCTAGCCAGGTAGCCAGGAAAAGATCATGTCCCTTGATCTCAAGTCTATGTCCTAATCCAAAAATCATTTACAAATTGATCATTCAGAAATTTAGAAATAATATTATCAATGAGTTGGGGGAATAACAGTTGTGCCCTTTCTATAATTTCTTAGCTGAGAACTTACTATATTTTTCTTCCATTTCATCCTCTATCAGCGTTTCTCAACCTGTAGTTTGCAACCCAAAAGTGGGTCGCAAGAAAATTGTAAAGGGCCAGAGGGAGGTCCCTGGGAATTGAGTGGTTTCCCCATGCAGGCTGCAACACTGACAGCCTGCATGCAGTCAAGGGCATGGTGAGCATGCAGCATCATGAGAGCAGCCCCAGGAGCCAAAGAGGGAGTGAGGGGGCTGGATGCAGCACCCAGAGGAGGAGGAAAAGAGAGAGAGAGAGAGAGAGAGAGAGAGAGAGAGAGAGAGAGACTGTGTGGGTTGGGGCCAGGGGGTTGTGGGCTGCGGCAATCTGATAATTATGCTAATGAGTCCCAGTGTGAAAAAGGCTGAGAACCACTTAATCTCTCACTTCTATGCTTGCATGAGCTGCAGCTATAATAATGATTTACAGTGTGGTAACTCTCACTTAAACTAGGAGACCACGAGTGGCAGAACTCAAATGTCCTAACTCATGGTAGTGATCGCTTAGAGAGATGGTCTAAAAGCAACAGAATGAAATTAAACACAATAAAAGATGCTAAAGAAGAATAATCAAATGCACAAATACAACATGGGAGATAAATGGAACAGTAGTTTTGTTGAGAGGGATTTGGGGATTTTAGCAGATCACAGATTCAGCATGAGTCAGCAATGTGATGCAGCTGCACAAAAACCAAACGTAATTTTGGCTGCATCAATATGAGTATTGTGTGTAAAACACAAGAAGTGAATGTACCACTCTATTCAGCACTAGTTAGGCCGCAGCTAGAGTATTGTCTGAGGTTTTTGGGCTCCACATTTTCAGGATGTGGAGAAGCTGGAAAGGGTCCAGAAGCAGACAACAAAAATGAAAAAGGGCAGCAGTGTTGTAATGTTGCTAGGCAACCAGGACACAGGGACAATAGTGACTTCTGGTTGCCACCACACTGCCAAGACAATCGTGCACTTCCTGGCAGCTGCTGTTCTTTCCTCCAAAGAGGCACCTGGCGTAGTTGCTCCAGTTACCCCACCTTAATTATGCCACTGATAAAGGGGTTGGAAGGCAAAATAGTATGAGGAAAGGCTGAGGGCTGGGTATGTTTAGCTTTGAAGAAAGCAGATTAACAAGGGAATATAACAGGGCTGTCTCACCCCTGCTACCTCAGAGGTAGGATAGCAGTTGCAGGGCTGCAATTAAGTAGGCAGCTAGACAGGAGCCAGCTGCAGAAAGACAAGCAGCTGAGGAAAACCTCTAAGAGTAAAGGACAGCAGGGATGGGAGCAGTGGCTGCAGCTCAGTTGCTTAAGCCATAACACCTGAAGGCAGCAGGGTATTGGACTATTTAGGGACCCACAGCCAAAGAGAAGATAAAGCAGGTGGAGAGAACCTAAAAGCCTGGCCGCTCAACCAGACCCTCACTCCCGCTAAGAGGGCGACTCCTGCTGGGCTGGGTGGCAACATGGAACCCAGCCACCACTGGGCCCAGAAGATTTGATAGCCAGCAGCTACTAGATAGGAGTAGATAGGACCCTGGCAGACCCAGGAGGGGGTTTAAGAGGGCATTGTAGCTAACATGTACCAGAGGACCAGATGTGGGTGACAGGGGTGAATAGGAAGCCACAGGGGCACTGCAGGGACACCCAGCATGGGGTCTGAGACCCAGCTGTTTATGTGGAGCAGAAGCCTAAACAATTTAGAGGCAGGAAAGAGCAGCCCTGCAGAACCAGGTGTCTTAGGAGGCTGAGCCCATTTAAGGGTAGGGGTGAAACAGAGCAGCCTTGCCCTGGGTCAGGGATGCTAGGAGCTAGGATAAGGTGCAAGACAAGGCTAAGGGGCCCAAAGATCTGAAATACAGAAAGGGTTGAGGCTGCAAGAGCCAGGCCTGAACCAGTGGGCCAAGGCTGGAAACCTGCAACCAGAATAAAAGGGGGTTAAGGCAGAAGGGCTGAGGAGGACCAAGCTGTGGACAGACTAACATCTGGGAGGCATGGGCATAGCTGTAGGGAAGGATGGAGTCCAGGAATTTAGCTCTCAAGGTGATTAGGGACAGTGGGGTCAAAGCCCCGAAGCCAAGAGACTGTGGGTGGTGGGGCTAGAACCTAATTAGGTGGGCCAGGTTGAACCCAAGAGAAGGACCTAGCATAGAGAGAGAGCAAGCAACCAGAGATCACCAGCCTCTGAGGACAACTTCCTCTCTTCACAACAAAGGCATGACAGGAAGTGAAGCAGGGTGAGACCCTAGGAGGCTAGAGTGGAAGCCAGGCAGTACGGCTGTGCAAAGCTTTGGTTGCTGATTTAATTTGGCAAAGATCCGGCCTGATTCAGTGGCTGAATCACCGAATCTGAATCAAATCAGGAGACCCTTTAATCTCTCTGAATCAAATTGGAAGCCTCCAAATCAATTCAGAGAGATTAGATGATTCGGACATAGACACAGCTTTATATGTTGTTTCTACATACCCCAAGGTACCAGGCAACTCGTGAATGTTAAGATGCTGGGGCAGATAGAATGTCCCACGGGAGCGTGGGGGGGTTCCCCAGCACACTTGGCGGTGGACACAGCTTCACAGGTTCAGTGCCCTTTTGCCCCAGCTGGTCTCTCTACTACTCAAAGTCACGACCCAAAGCCCAGGGTTGACCCTGTGCCCCTTGCCAGCCTGGACCTGCTCTGCCCCAGCTCAAATTGCTGCTGTCCTGGGTGTGCATGTAGATGCTGTGCCTGGGAGCTGTTTACTCCAGCTCCAACTGCTCCAGAGTTCATTGCATCACATTAACTGCTCATGTAGATACACCCAGTAACTTATAACTTAATTGGTAATGCTGTCAGGCAAGCTTGCTAAAACAAGGCTTTATTTTTCTTCTTTATTCTATAAATTCCCATCTTTAAGGATACATTGACCAGGAGAGTTTTTCACATCATCTCCAGGGGCCGAAGTGGTGTTCATTTTCTCTGCATTTGGGAACTGGCTCATCAGCTGTGCTTGGAAATCCTCTCTCCGCTCATACTCTTTACCCCGATAAATGAAGACTTTGTTCTGCAAAAGATAAATTTTATAATTTTTAGACTCTAAGTTCTTTGGGATAGAGGCCACGTGTATATGTTAGTTTGTGCAGTGCAGAGCACAACATAATTTATGAACCTGGCTGTAGCTTTTGAATGGTACTGTAATACAAATATTTAAAAATGTATTATCAATCACATAAAACACTCTCAGCAGCTACAGGGAAGTGTCACTAATTCCCCAAAGATAGTACTGCATTCTATGACCCAGAAAGAAAAAAAACACAAGCCTTTAGGGTATGTCATTAAAGCAATAATTAAAAGGAAGAAAATCTGTTTCCTCTTTTTAAAAAATATACATTCCTTTGAAAAAAACAACCTTGTTCATGTTTCAGTGCTTTATTATATTTGTATAAGACCTCCTCTGCTTCCTTCCCCCACATTACTGTAAACTGCTCGTACAATACAGCTTATTTCAGAGAAAGCTCTTTTATGGTTTGGATTTACTTGGTGTTAATGACAAACTCACTTTATAGTACCAGAAACAAAAGACAAAGATGCCTTCATAATTACACAAAACACACCTACTCATTATTTTTAGAGTGATGGTGGAATTGAATTACAATTAAGTTAAAGGAGGATTAGTAGACAAATACCTTAAACCTTTACTGTGGAGAAAATGTGCTCCTGTTTAGATATTGTCTGATCAAACAAATCAAACAAGATACAAGGTCCCCCCATGCAACAATCCAGAAGACTGGATAGGTGAACATTTTTTGATAGAAATGTTAGATTGCAACCCTTTATGTTGATTACTAGGGCTGTGCGAAGCTTTAGTCACTGATTCAATTTGGAAGAGATTTGGCCTGATTCGACAGCTGAATCTCCAAATCTGAATTCAATAGGGAATCAGATCTGAAGCCTCCAAATTGATGTGGAAAAGATTCGGAGATTCGGGTTGACTGGGGAGAGGCAGGCACAGCTGGGTGGCTGCAGGTTCTCTCATGGCTCCTTCGGCTATCTCTCCCTGGGTGGGGGGAGCTGTGGGAGAAGCCTCCAGGGCTTCCCTGCCCGGCCCCATCCCATGCCCGGCCTCAGCACCCCTTCACTTAAAAAAAAAAAAAAGCCCCACATTCACCGGATGTAGCAGCAGCAATCAGGGCCTTTGAGGGCTCACAGCAGGACTCCCCCATCCAGCACAAGGGAGTGGGGATCACCGCCCCCTCCCCCATCTGGCACCCACATAACTGCCCCACGGCACAGGTGCAGCATGGCTTGGCAGGGCACTGTGCACTGTCATGGGGCAGCTGCTGCGTGGGTGCAAGGTGGTGGGCTATTCCTGCTGCCCCCCACTGCCCTGTGCTGCACAGGGGGGCTCTGTCACAAGCACCCAGAGGCCCCAGTCACCACTGTTGCAGTCAGTAAGTATGGGGCTGCTTCTTTTTTGTTTTGTTTTTTTTGAAGTGCCTGGACTGGGCTGGGGCTGGGGCTGGGGCCGGGCAGGGCAGCCATAGGGGCTTCTCCTGTGACTCCCCACACCCGAGGAGAGTCAGGCACAGCCGGAGAAGCCACAGGAGAACCTGAAAACACCCAGCTGTTCCTGCCTCTCCCCAGCCAATCTGAATCTCCGAATCGGCGCCGAACTTCCGATTCTGATTTGGCCGATTTGAATGGGTACAGTGATTGAATTTGGTGATTTGTTTCACTGATCGCCGAATTGAATCACTGTCCTCAGAATCGTCCAAATCCAAATCGAATACTTCCCTATTCACACAGGCCTATTGATTACCTCTGTAAATCAGAAGAAATTTATAAGACTAGTGATGGAGTGAAGCAGCATGTTAGAATATTACAAAATATTATACTTAGACATAGCCAAAACATTATATTTAGGCACAGACAGCAAACATGGTACGTATTTCACAGAAAGAACATGGGTAACTAATGGAATGAGTTTAGGAGTTCAGAATAAATCTTAACACCCGTCTCATTTACATATGCTCTTGAAATTCTTGGTAGGTTTTATTATACATTGGGAAAAGGTTACATATCTGCTATATCTTAACTACATCAAAAATACACTTATGAGTCTATTAATTTTTTAAAAACACACCCACTTATTGATCTACCCTCATGCTTCACATAATCTGTTTACTACCTTAGAAATCAATAACCCCATTGATAAGAACAGATTTTCAGAAGTACCTACAGGATTTAAGCACCAAAGCTCACAGGCTATTCTTACTATACCAAGCCATAATTTGTTATCTTCAGTATCAACAGATTTGCCTGGAACTCATGACACTACCACAACAGGTCTTTATGTACATTTTCAGCATCACTATTTGGCCAAACAGTGCATTACAGTATTTGCCAGAGAGTGGGTCTAAGCAAGGATAACTGTTACTAGACAATAGATACAGTTGGTTTATGTGTAAAGTATAATTTGAGGTAGTCATTAGATTCTTCCTCATGTTTGAAGAGCCTTGTAAGACCCTTGTTCACCTATTCAGCCTTATGGATCGTTGCATGGGGAGGCATTATTATTGTGAAAACTTGTGTCAACGTAGGATTTTTCCAGATACTAACTACATTTTGCTAATCCGCTATACTTCCGTATTTAAGACGTAGGTAGAAAAACAAGGGAAAATATAGTGTAAACAGACTTACCCTGAGAAATGTAGGGAATCCTTGACCATAGTATCCAACAGCAAAGTAGTCTGGTTTAGGCCTCAGTATTTTCATGATGCTTTCATAAAATTTAGCTTGCTGAACCTGAAAGCATATATGATAATTTCACATCCCTTTTCTTTCAACATCGGTATTTGAAGGGAAATTTTTTAATCCTTTTTTTTGTAGAAATGCAGCATAAGCAAAGTTTAGCATATAGTCATTCTTTACATTATCTTCTTTAATCATATTATATTAGTTTTATTTTATATGCCATATTATACACAAATGAATGTATATATTTTTTAAATCATTAGACCCTAAAAGTCAGGCATATCCCTAATAAAAGGGTGACCATAATTATATTACAGAAATCTGGGGGAGGGGGGAACTAGGTTCATGCCCTCACACAAACACACGTGCCATGGCAGTATGTGGCATGGGGTGGGATCAGAGAAGGTGTTGGGAGCATGGTGTCTTTGTCACTAGAACTGGGGCCATGGCTGGGGATGGGGCACTGTTAGGGTTAGCACCTTTTCAGAGTAGAAAGGCAGAACACATGCCTGCCTCTCCCCCTGCCCCCTCCACCAGCAGCATGGCTAGAGCAGAGCCAAGTGGAGCAGGGGCAGATGTGGGCTGCCCACTGCAGGCTTGGGGCTCCCTGCCCTGCTGCCTTTCCCCCAGGAGACCCATGCCAGCCTCATACCCCCTGCCTGCCCAGCAGGAGCATAACTCCATGCCACTGCCACCCCTGTTGCTGCCAGGCAGGGAGGGGGTGATTCACCATGGTGATGTGGCTAGCAAGGGGCTCCCAGAGCAATGGCAGCAGCATGGGGAGCCCTGAGCCCACTGTGGGTAGTTTGCACCTGCCTCCGCACAGAAATCTGGGGGGGTGCACACAGCAGCAGGGAGCCACACCTTCTCCTAAAAAAGCCGCCTGTGGCTCCATCCCACTCCCAGCTGCAGGCCCTATGTACTATCCTGTCTGGGCAGCACCCCAGCCCCTACCCACTCCCTCCCGCATGATGGGTGTCTCAGTCTCCCCCCATTCTCCTTCCCCACCATAGATTTACCTTCAGGGAGCTTCTCTTTACACTGCCTGGGTGTATTTCCAGCCATGTGTGTAGGCACACACATGCATGTAGTACCCCCTGCATCCTGCTCCCAGAAGCCCTAAACAGCTCCTTACAGGTTGGAACACTGCCAGGGGAACCCCGCCATTACCCATGGTTTTCCACAGTGAACAGAAAACCCAGATCCCTGCTTGACACTGTGAATCCAGGACAAATGCTGTCCCAGAGTCATACAACCTGGGCAGGACCAGGACTTGATGTTCCCATCCAGGACTGGCCCACCCAATTAGGGATGGGTGGTCACCCTAGGCACTGGCTAGGTTCAGGGCGCTGCACAGACTCTGTCTGACTCAGGGCTCTAGTCCTGCCCTGGCACCCGCAGCTGCATCCTTGCTGTGTGTCCCCAGGCTGGGAGGGCACATCCAGGCCTGCCTAGGCTCTCTGTATGGGGGCTGTGATGCTGTTAGCCTGGTCTGGCCCAGCCTGGGGGTGCATGGCCAGAATGCAGCTCCAGGTGCTGGGACAGGGCTGAAGTTGTTGAGTCAGCTCAGGGCAGATAGAGTCCATGCAGCGTCCCCAGCCTAGCCTGTGTCCTGTTCCTGGCCCCAGGCCAGCCCCAGTTCTGGTGAAAAAGACACTGAGCTCCCCAGCACATCCCAACAGCTACTCTGGCCCTACCTACTGCCACACACACACTCTACACCGTGGCTCCCAGGAGTGGAGCCAGGCAGACAGAACAGTGTACATACACGCACACACATACCCTGGACTCTGTGACTCTCAGGTTCCTGAAAATCCAGGACTTTTGCTTAACTTTTCTCCAATGTCCAAGACACTGAGACAGCCTATATAATATATGACTTTCCCAGCCAACCCTGGACATATAGTCACATTACCTAATAAGCAAACATGCGGACAGACATCTTGGAATTAAAGTAGCCACTTCAACTTCATTGAAAAATGAAAACGTCTCATGCCCTTCATGCCTGACAAGGAGTGGACCAGCTCAATGATAACTCTAGGGCTTTGGAGGCAGCCTAATCCCATGGTACAATGGGGGAGGGGGACAATCTTTTGGCCAGAAGTGCCACAAATTAAGCACCGTCCCCAAGTGCCTCTCAGATTTCTTTTCCCTTTCTCTTCCCTATCTCCTTCTCTGCTTTCTAATCCCTGCCTTGTATTATTTGCCTTGTCTGCTGCTCCTCTTTCTGCTCCCTGCCCTAACTGCAGCTGTGCCACCTGCTCCCTCCCCAATCTTCTGCATGCCACTTGTGGCGCCACAGATTGGCTACCCCTGAAATAGGTGAACAGGAAATTAGAATACTTAACACCTTCCATCTGAAAGTAAATCAAGTTAAATGTAGATGCTTTATTTATTGGATTTTCTGACTTTTGCTTACCAATTTCAACAGCTGAAACAGTTCTTTGTGTTTTATATTTAAATACCATCAGCAAAATAATATGAATTGGGTCTACATCTTTTAGTTCATATGCTTACATGTCTTAAGATAGCCTGAAAAGAAGAGTGAGTGAGCAAGTAAGCAAGAGAGAGCAATTGGTTTCTCTTTCAGGTTTTTTATTCTTAGACATTTCAAGAATATCAAGTTTTGTCTCTCCTGGAATGGCCTTTCAGAAGTTTCAGGGATGTTTTCTGTGAATTCTAACAGCTTAATTGAAAGAGAAAAAGTGTCAAATCATAAAAACCCAAAACTTGCTTTATTCAATATATGAGTTAATTATTGAAATTAAAAGACTTTAAAGAATTTAATTGGCCTTGTAAAAATTATACCTCACTCATTTCCCAGTTTTTGTAAAAGTATTGATGTCAAAAAACATACACCAGGGAAAAATAATTTCAGGTCTTGGGGTTATTTCTATACCTTGTTTCAAGATCAGAAAGGACCAGATGAAGCCTATTTTATTGTGTTTGCAGATCACTTTTTAAACCACACATGTCAATTAATACAAGGTAATAAATACAAGAATTTTCTTTCCTTTGTACTAGGGCTGCATGAAGCTTCAGTCCCTGATTCAATTTGGCAGAGGTTTGGGCCCCATTCAGTGGCTGAATCTCTGAAACTGAATTGAATCAGAGGACCCTGTAATCTCTCTGAATTGAATCAGAACTTTCCAAATTGATTCGGAGAGTTTTGAAGATTCAGACATAGAGACAGCTTTAAATGTTTTTTCTACGTACCTCTAGGTAGCAGGGGCTCATGAATGCTGTGGTGCTGGGACACATGGAGCATCCCACAGGAGCCCAGGGGGCTCCCCAGTGTGCTGGGTAGTGTACCCGAAAGTGGACCAGGAGCACTTCTGGTCCATTTCCAAGTCCACTGGGGAGCACACTGGGGGTCCCCCACATACCCCCAGCTCAGTGACTGGTGCCTCCTGGGTCTGGGGGGGGGGAACTTGGGCTGACTGCCAAACCAGGGAGGTGGGGGGGGCCCAGCACGCTCCCTGGCAGACCCAGAAGTGGACCAGAAGCACTTCTAGTCCATTTCTGGGTTTGCCGCTGAGCACATGGAAGCTGCCCACCCCCGCACTCCTGTGGGATGTTCCATGCTCGCCAGTATTGCAGCAATCATGAACCGCACCTGCTACCTCAAGATATGTAGAAAAAACATTTGAAGCTGTGTCTATGTCTGAATTGCTGATTCTCCAAATCATCATTGAATCGTTAATCTTGAATCTGAATCGAATAGGACTTGCTTCACACACCCCTACTTTTGTACCATTTTATCTCTAAAACACTGCTCTAGAGATAAAATGGCATGAAACAAAGCAAACAAAAATGGCATGAAACCAAGCAAATCTCCTGCCCCACCCTTTTCAGGCTATCTCAAGACATGTAATCATATACTCAACTAAAAGATGAAGACACAATTACCTTTTTTTTTTTTTAATGCTCTAGAGGTACTTCTATATACCATGCAACATCTTTCATATTTGTCCATCTTTTGAGATTTCAAACATAGTCACACATACAACAAAAATGCTTTGAAGTCCCATATATGTTCTTACCAGATTCTGGCTTAAAAGTTCATAGTCAAAAACTTCCATCTCATATTGCTCTGCAAGTTCTTTGCATAAAGATATTGCTTCTTCCCACATCTGCAATATAAGAGTACATTTTAAAAGTAATTCCAGCACCAACAAATAAGGTTTTAAGGCATCACTGTTTAACTATGGAGCTATATTGATTATTTTATCTCTAAGTTTCAGTCATTTATTAACTTCCAATATGGAATGAAGGACCCAAGGAAATCATAAATTGGAACACAGCAGATTAATGTGCAGAATAAAATGTTTTACAGTTCATTATAGAAAGACTGAAATAGGCCTGCTTTAGACTTATAAGAACACCGCCCAAAATCACTTGATCTTTCAGAAATGCTGAATAACAAAAAAGAATCCAGACCGATACATAAAGGTTTGTTTGTCCTTCAAGCAGAAGTGCAGCATCTTCATAGGCCTACTAATGCATGTCCTTGATAGTTTGTTTTCTGATTCTGCAACCTACACTCCCACAAGTCATCTTTTGTCATGTGAACTGTCAGCTCAGAAGTTACAAGCTTGAAACCCAAATTACCATTGTGGTCTGTGAAGCAGCAGCAGCAGCTTATTTTCATTCCTCATAAAATAGTATTTTCTTCTGAAGGAAGTTTCAGAAGAATGTTAGAGCTGCACTGTTAATACTAGGCTAGATTTTTGGCCTGCCAGGCTAGGGATAGAAGTTGCACATAAACTGCTTTAAATGATCATAAACTGGTTTAAACCTGGAACAGAAAAGAAGTTCAGTGCACATAAACCAGTTTCAAAATGGCTGAAACTGGTTTCAGAAAGACCTGGTTGAATGTAGTATCAGACTTAACTGATTTAGGTCAAGCCAGTTTATGGAAATTCTGTTCCAGACCCCTTCCTGGTTCAAGTTAAATCACAGTCCCCCAGCATCCCAGCCCTGTTCTGTCTGCTTGAGCAGAACATGGTTGGCCCCACTCCTCTGCTCTCTAGCCAGAGCGATGAGGGCTGGCTGACAAGGGGGTGGGAAACCTGTCTGGGGATGTAGCCCAGTCTGCTTGGCAGGTGCAGAGCAGCCCCGATAGTCTTTAACCTTGCTGGAGTGGAAGTGGTGGGGACGTTGGCGGCCAGGCTCAGGCATAGAGAAGGGAGGGGGTTTTAAACCCCCTCCATGGCCCATGGGACCCCAGCCTGGGTCAGAGTGGGGGAGGAGCTGCCACACTTCTGCCCCCCCCACCCCCCACCCTGCTCGAGCAGGGGAGAGGACAGCACCAGCTAGGGGTTTCTCTCTCTCCCTGGAAAGCAGAGGACATGGCCATGCCCTGGCCTGGGCTAGCACAGTGAAGAGGAAAGGGGCGGGGTTTAACCTCCCCCAGCACCTGACCCCAGCTGGGGTTTGCCTGTGGGGGAAGCAGTCCCTCCCAGACTTCCCCCACTTCCTGCACTGCTCCCTACTTGAGCCAAGAGCAGGGGGCATGGCCACAGCCTGGTCAGGCCAGCAGGGAGAGGCAGGTAGGGTGGTTTAATCCCCCCTCCATCCCCTCTCCCACTGGCACGGGACCCCAGCTGGGGTCTGCCCGACAGGGGTACCTCTGGCAGGCAGACCCTGGCTGAGGTCCTGTGTTGATGGGAGGAGGGAGGGATCATCCCCTTTCTTCCCCCACTTTCACCTCAGGCTGCCACTGGTGTTGACATCTAGCTACACCACCCACCGCTTGAGCAGCAAGCAGGGGGAAAATGCCTGGAAGGGGCTGCTTCCCCCTTCCCCCTCCAGGCACTCTCCAACTGAGGATTGTGCAGGCCAGGGTGGGGTTTTAAACTCCGCCCCAGCCACACTTAGCAACCTGTTGGGGCCTGGCCCCATCCCCCGCTCAGTTCAGCTTCCCTCCAGCCTTCTGGCCACTGTGGAAGGGGAGGGAGGGCTCACTCTCCTGCCCCCCAACTCCTAGCCTGAGCCACTGCAGGCATGTGGCTGCATTTCCAGAATCAAAAGTGAATGTCTATTCTACACAGGTTAGACTAACCTGCAAAGACTGAATTGATTCAGGCTCAGCCTTTTTGAATGTCTGTACTTAGCCTAAGGATACTTTGCAATAAGCAGCACGAAATGGTCAAAAAGTAGCTGCAGACACCAGGTGGAGAAGTCTCCATCCTGAAGAGAATACTTATTGACAAAGTCAGATGAATTGCTTTCTGTTCCAGCCAGCCCCTTGTAAGAAAGGAAAGCACGTGCTCATGATGGGAGTGACAGGCAGAGAAGGGGAGTATTTTGTTATAATGAAAGACTTTTGAGTCATATGAGTTATGGCTGCTCCTGAGCAACTCTAATGCAGTTAGGCAAGGCAACTCTAAAGCAGAAAACTGTATCAGCTGCTTAGTATAATCTGTCTAACCCATGCTCAGTTGGTACTAAGAAATTAAGATAATCTTGTGTCTAATATGATGCGCATGCAGCTATTACTAAACCACAAACATTTCAAGTGTCCATAGCCAAACTGACAGTGTTAAACAGCAATGTACAGTCATAGGATTGTGCAAAACCATTGGAAGTTTCCTGTCTCAAGGGGTAGGAAGTATAGGTCAGGTATGGTATTTCTCCTACAGTTAAGTCTGAGCCATACATAAAGATAAGAAAGGCTTATTAGTGTCATAATGTTCACTGTTTGGCACTACAAAATTGTTCCCTACTTTATATGCTCCAACAACTTGTGCATTCAAGTGTTCAAAGGTTCACCTCTGCTTTTATTAGAGTCAAAATGAGCTCTATTTTTAGGTTCTAGAATGTGCAGGAGTATAACTGAAGGCAGTTGATAGTAATCAAGTCATGACTTGTGAAAAAGAAAATCTTAAGACATTCTGGAAAAAGAATATCTGTATTTTTGGGGGGAGACTTGATAGTGTAACGTTCAAATAAGATCTATGCATTATATCACGTTATCTTGGAAAGTTCATCCTATACATACGATTTAATTTACTTACATGTTATAACTTCCTGACCTAAGCAAGTAACTTGACTAGATGACAAACAGAAATACTAAGCTTATTTCTTTCCACATTTTTTCAAAATCTTTAACAATTTTAACTTGATATATCCAGAATGATTTCCACGCTTGAAAATCAAACATGCTTTGTTCTAACAGAATGATAGTCCAGAACTCTCAAACAAGACAGTACAGTAGGAATTTTAAAGTCAGTTACCTTTCCCTTGTCAAAGTATTCTATAATTTTTTCATACAGATTCTCTTTCAACTGTCGATGGGTCTGTGAACACTGGAATTCTGTTGATATGACTTGAGGTGCACATTGTTCATCAGACCACTGTGAGAATAAAGCATCAGAAAAGGTATACAGTTGAAGACAGGGGAAAAAAAAGGACCGTTACTTTAAATAGCTTCTTCTGCATGTTCCCTGGCTTCGGCAGAATGGAAAATGCTTCTGTGAGGATTAACAGTTATTAACATGCTGCTGAATAACTATTTCATGGTTGTAACTGGAGCTGATCAAAATTATTTGAATAGTTTTCTGTTAAAAAAAATGAAGTCTTAGTAAAACACATTTTTTACAACGTAACGTGGAAGAATCAGAATATTTTATTTTGGTGCTGCTATTCTTTTGTTTTATTCCCTTTGTTTTATTTTTACATTTATTTTTAATTACTATTTTACAAGCCATAACTAGGATATTTAGTATTTTAATATCATAAGCATAAAACTGTACATGAAAGCAAAACTTTTTGATGATCCTGAATAATTTCTTTTACAAGTTTAGTTGCACAGAAAGTTAAATTTTTCATCCCAATTTGGAACAAAATATTTTGGAATGTCAGAACTTCCCAAGGAATGGAAATACTGGTTCCTGACCAGCTGTACTGATATTCTTATTTGTTAATATTGTAATGAGCCTCCAGTTCAGCCGTAATTTTGGAACTGAGAGCATAGTAAAGATAAAAACAAGTGCAGTCACTACAGAGAGTTAAGCTGCTTCAAAAGCCAGATGACCTGTGAAAGTATTTTGTCATATTTTTAATGACTCGTATATAATTTGAAATAACCTGCTGAGAACATCTTGTGTTTCTTTTGAATCCTAAATTTCCATTAAATGTCACACTGTTTTTAAGTAGCAGGAAAGCAGAATGCCACTAAAATAAATAAAATATATTAAGTCAGGGGCTAAGGTACTTGCCATTTTTTTAAATTTCAAAACTGCAACATCACATTATTTATAGTCTACTGAGAGCGGTAATCTAACCTTCAAGAGCCAGGTATGGAGCAGGAGGGTATATGCAGCTTCTGTGTAATTCTCACAATCTAAATGAAGATCTCGCAGTTTATACAAATATCTGTTAAAAGGAAAGAAAATGGCAGGAGTTTCAATTTATGAATGTCTATCTAGCAAAAGGTGTTAATAGCTGACAGTGACACATCAGGTGTCACTGATGCATAAACACCCAAAGTGAAATTTTTCATAGAAACAGTTAAAGATGTCAGGCAGTAGCCACCCACAAACTTGTTTAAGTTGTTGTGTAGGACATGTGGTTAAAGCTTTCTCATTTGCCTTGACCTTTCTGTGCTTCCTTTGCATAGTGAAGTATCTGCATGAAAAAAGGGTTCATAACCAAGGCACCTTTACTAATACTGTGCCTGTAGCTATGTAAGAAAAAGAGGAGCAAAAGTGTTTTCTGCATATCTCTAACTCTTTAGGCATTCTACAGTCTTGTTCATCCTAAATTATCATCAGAATACATACCCTGTGTCCTTTCATTGCAGCTCCTTTCAACGGCTTAAAATTAGCTTTAATATACTATCATTATAAGAAAGGCTATTTTCTTTGCATTTTTTTATCTGCTCTTTTAATGCAAATGCATAGTCTCATCCGTGTAAATGCAATTTATCAGACTATTTAAAGCTAGGGAAAAAATACTGGTCCAGATCCTCAGCTATGGTGGAGGAGTGCATAACATACTTAAGTAAGGAGGATATTTGTGGGTGGCTTCCTTCACTGCTGACCTGCAAAAGGTTCAGGCTATGTACAAACATTATTACGTTTCCTGGTGTTCTTCCAGTAGAAACTAGGAGCGCATAAGCATTCATTCAGCTTCTCCTAAGGAAAAGCATGCTTTCACTGGGAGAATATCTTCCAGGCCAGCACCTTAAAAGATCTCCTTTGTGAGTAAAGCTCTCTTGTAAGAATGAATGCCTGTACACTCCCCTAACCCATCTGCTCTGGCAGGGGGGAGGAGAGAGGAGCAGTGGGGAAATGTTCCCAGCCTATTCCCCACAATGTGAACTGCCTGGTTTGGGGAGTAGGCTGAGAGGTTCGCCCTACTCATCGTTCTGCTTTGCTCCTGGAGACAAGAGGAGGAATGGAGGATGCTGCTTCCTGCTTGTTCCCTAACCAGGTGATTCTGGTCTGGAAAAGGTATTAACCAAGTAAAAGAAGGTCTTATCTAAGTCAGGAAACAGCAAAAAAAGCCAGGCTTACATTAGAGAATATTTGCTGCTATAGATATAGAGCTAGCTCTGTTTGACTTGTAATTTAATATTCCATGAAGTGCTGCATACTCTGCAGTCTGAGCACATTCTACAAAACCATAAAGGATTCCTCTGTCACTTTCAGTGTCCGATATGCTTTGCTTCAAACTTCAAATCCAACTGTGTTTTCTTTATTAAAAATTGTGAACAATGAATGTGAGTGATTTGGTCAACTAAATTTTATTCTGGGGGAAAAGGGCAGCTGATGAATATGTATGATGGATTCCAGTTTGCTGAAGGCAAAGTAAACAATAGATTAAAAATATAAATGAGTCTAGGGATATCATGAATGATGAGCTATAACTAACCCATATGGTATGCTGAAGATAGTGTGCATAAAATGAATGTTATTGCCCTCTTCACACAAAAATCAATAGAGCAATTACCATACCTTATGTACATTCCTTCACGATTAATGTCTTTGTAGAAATTCTAGAGAGGGAAAAATTATTAAAATGTTATTTTCTAATCTCTTATCTTAAAAAAACATCTCAGGATCAAATTACTCAAGGTAAGTGGGTTTTTTAATGTATTAAACCAGATTTTCCACAAAACAGAATATAATTTTATATTTTGATCCATTTTACCATTAAAATGTAATGCTTAAATAATAACTGTCAGAGTATGTGAAAAGCAGGATTTACAAAACGTCCTCAGTTAAAATCTGATAATAGAGCTGCATTTATATTATCAGAGTCAAGGAACAAGAGAAAATGTAGCGTTCTACTGCCTTTGGACATCTGAAATTCTGTCCATGCCAGCCTCACTCTGTTCACTTCCAACAGAAATGGTGTAGGCTCCTTGGCCTTGGGAAATCCAGACAATTTAAACTGATTAAGTTGTAGACAATAATGATCTTCAAAGAATTAAGTGTGACCACTCCCATAAACAAAGATGATTAGAATCAAACTCTTAGTTCCCTGCTATCAGCACATCATAAAGGCTTCTCTCCCCTCTTTCCTCTAAAAACAGATCATTCAAAAGCAACATTAGTGAGTTGCTAATTGCATCCAATGACAATTCAGGCAGAGTATATTATATTCTTCAGCAATTTTGCTTTGTAGAAGTAGTTAAAGAATGGAAAATGTTCTGGTAAATATTTACTTCCTTCCCCATCACACAGAAAATGAAGTCTGTAAAAAGGTAAAAACTGTTGAGTACTGGAGTTTCTTTCAAAAAGTCAAATAGATAAAACATGGCTCAGCCAAATTAAAGGGTTGAGCTGATGATCACAGATGTATGTTCTAAATTTTCTGCATGTGTTCTCTTCACTGTTTGACAAGTAATGGAGTATATACTATTGGTCTATGCATATTTGAAGGATGAAACTCCAGGAAGTGAAGTTTATTTCTTTATATATGCAGAAGAACCTTCCTACCAGAATGTTTTCAGGTTTGCATGAGAGAAAAAAGAATCAGGAAAAAGAAATGGTTAAATGTTTGCATAAAGGTTTTCCATTTTCTCACCACTTCTGCCTAACAGTGAGGTCTGGGAAACAACAGTATGTTCCAGAATGCAGCGCAGGCCACCAAAAATGGGTCTTATTGTGTGGAACAGAATTTTTGGAGGATTAATTTACTCTGCTGCCAACCTGAAAAATATCTACATAGAACTTGAGGCTAATGCTTTTAGTTTCCAAGCTAGTTCTTTTGAAACGTGGCTTAAGTATCTCTAATCTATACTGTTCTCCTCAGTGTAGACATATTGCGCTTTAATCAAAGGGGTAGATGGATAAAAATAAATTGGATATAAAATATCATGTAAACCCATCTCTAACTACTGAATATTTTACATCTTAAATTCTGCATGAACTGACAACTGACGACTTCAGTCACTCATTTCCCTGACGAAACTTCTCTCTTATTCTTATAAGGCCCATACCAGCAAGTTCACAGTGCAGCTCATGCGGTTATCCTTGCTCTCATCATTCATGACTGCTCGGTAATCCAGAAGCTTTTCCAAAAGGCCTTTCACGAGGCTTACAAAGATTTCAACTGACTTAGAAATATCAGGATATTGTGAAGTGTAGTCCATGAGTCTGCAAATACAGAAGAGAAAATTGCTTTATATCTGTATGAGAACAAGTGCACTATGAATTGAAACTCACTTTGGACCTGGAGCAAATACTGCATTATATCGTTAAAAGAAGTATAGGATATGTTTGAGATTCCTTTAATGATGTGTTAATCTAGACATCTAAAAGTCAGCTGGGAAGCAAACATAAAAATAGAATTAAAGATTTACTCTTCTTTTCTAAAATACAACCATCGTTTAAAGGATGAATGTACTCTTCTATGATTCCCACCATTTCCCCTTCTTTTTTTATCCTCAAAACTCGCTAAATGGTGTTCTCTCTACAGCATTCCAGCCATGAGACAGAAAGGGTTGCTGGAGAATGCCATGGCAATCAAACAAAATTAGCAAACTGGAAAGTATAAAAACAAAATCACAATTCAAGCTCTATTAACTGTTCTATTAGATTCTCAATCCAGCACTCCACTTCAGTCTTTGAAAGAAATTAGAATTGAAACAAAGAATTAGAATGATTCAATCCTGAGATCAAGAAACATGGTACTAAGGTACCTGAATAGACGTATATTTTGATCATTTGACTATGTAGTGTTTAAGTACATCAATGAGATCCATATCCTTTGAAAAAAAAATTTTGGAGGTGTATAACGATATATATTCTCAATTCTCACTCAGTTCCCGTCTATTAAAGCCATTCTTTTTTTTTTTCTTTCTTTTTGGCACTAAAGCATAACTTCTGCTTTGGCTAAAGCTCATCTTTCAGAAAGGCATCCCAATGAGATGGAAAATCCACCAATTCCCTTTGTAGTTTGTTCCAGGAGTAAAAAAATAAAAAATAAATTGTGCCTTATTTTCAATTTGCATTTGTCTGGCTTCAGTCCTATATATTGGTTTGTGAAATCATATCTCTTATGAGCAGCTCCTTCCTTGAATGTATTTCATATTTATTGCATCCTTCTGCAATTTCACGAACATTTTCTAAAGCTTAATGTATAATTTGTACATGGCTTCTTCAGAAGCATACGCTTCTTCTTCAGATGCAACTTCTATACTTTATTATAGAGTTCTTTAATATTTAGTATTTTCTCCCCAAGAAGGTACTTATGTACTGTAATCAAATCACCTCTTGATCATTTTTTGATTAGGTAAAGAGGCTGAATTCTAAGTCTCTAGTCCTCACGTTAATTTTTGTGGGGGTTTTTCTGTCCTGTCTTTGCTAACTCTTTTGAAAATGTTGATACCAGGACTATATACTGTATTCTAGTTTAGATCTTACCAGTATCAAATAGGCAGATAAAAATCTCACTTATCCTACTTGTAATCTCCCTGCTCCTTAGCTTTTTTTGGTCACAGCATCAGACTGGGAGCCCATTTTGAATTGCTTGTCCACTATGAACCCCTAAATCCACTCCAAAGTCACTACTTTCCAGGGTACCGTTACTCATTTCATATATGGTCTACAGAAGAGGCAGGCCAAATATGACCCATGGGCCAGATCAGACCTGCAATGTGATTCTATCCAGCCTGAGGCAGGTTCTTCAGCCTTGCCCAGCCCAGGTGCACGGTGCAGCTTGGGCTGTGGTGGCTGTGGCCAGTCCTGCTGCCCCAGCATAGAAGTGCCCCTGGTGCAGAGCGCAGCCTACCCTATCCCCACATGTCTCTTGGGCATGTTGGAAGATGTAGTCCTTGGGGCCAAATGGTGCAGTGGTAGGACAGGGGCAAGGTGAGATTCCTGGCAGCTCCCGTACTGGTGGCTCACTCTCACCATCAGACTCTGCTGGACTTGGACCCACTGCCTGGGCACCCCAGCCTGTCCATCCTGCACCCACTGTTGGGGCTGCCAGATGGAGAGGGTGGGAAGGATTTCCATGGAAACTAGCTCAGGACCCCCACAGGCAGAGTGCACTCAGCCAGGCAGATGGGATGGGGCCACAGGCAGGCAGGGAGTGGTATCTAGGATGGCCAGGGCTGGAGCCAGAGTCAGGATCATGGGGCAGTGCAGCATGAGGCCAAAGCCCAGGCCAGAACCTTAATCTGCTCCCCACATGTCCCTGCAATAAGCACTGGTTCTGCCAAGCCAAGCACACCCTGCCCATGGGGTTCCTCAGACAGTCTCCATGGAGGATCCATTTGCCTGTCTGCTCACCCAGGTACATCAGCCCTCCTGGCTCTCCAGGGACCTAGTGGACCTCCTGCGGCTAAAAAGGAAAGCCTACAAAGGATGGAGGATGGGATTCACCTCCAAGCAGGATTATTCTGTGCTGGTCCGGTCCTGCAGGGAGCAAACCAGGAAAGCCAAGGCTGCAACTTAACTCCAACTAACTTCAAGCATCAAGGACAACAAAAGTCCTTTTTCAGATATGTGGGGAGCCGGAGGAAAAGCAAAAGCAATGTTGGACCCCTGCTAAACCAGATGGGGCAACTGGCAACTGACGCCCAGGAAAAAGCCAACCTATTAAATAGGTACTTTGCATCAGTCTTTCATCAGTTCCATGGGACGCCCATGCCTGCTATGGGACAGGGAGATCCCGGTGATGGGGATCCCCTACCCTCCATAAATGCTGACCTAGTGAAGGAACACCTTGAGAAGCTGGATACCTTCAAGTCAGCCAGCCCTGACAATCTGCACCCCAGGGTACTCAAGGAGCTGGCGAGCGTCATAGCCCAGCCCCTGGCACGGATCTTTGAAAACTCCTGGCGCTCTGGGGTAGTGCCCGAAGACTAGAAGAAGGCCAAAGTGGTGCCAGTTTTCAAGAAAGGAAGGAGAGTGGATCCGGCTAACTACAGGCCCATTAGCCTAACTTCTATCCTGAGGAAGATCTTAGAAAAGTTTATTAAGGAGACCATCCTTGGTGGACTGGCCCAGGCTAACATTCTAAGGGATAGCCAGCACGGGTTTCTTGCAGGTAGGTCTTGTTTGACCAATCTCATTTCCTTCTATGACCAGGTGACCTATCACCTGGACAAGGGAGAAGAGATTGATGTCATATATCTTGACTTCAAAAAAGCTTTTGATCTGGTATCCCATGATCACCTCTTGGCCAAACTGGCCAGCTGTGGCCTTGGCTCCACCACGATCTGCTGGCTGGGAAACTGGCTCCGTGGTCGGACCCAGAGGGTTGTGATTGATGGCAGTCACTCATTGTGGTGTCCTGTGACCAGTGGGGTCCCTCAACGCTCTGTCCTTGGACCCATCCTGTTCAACATCTTCATTAATGATGCAGACATTGGAGTCAGGAGTGGACTGGCCAAGTTCGCCGATGACACCAAACTTTGGGGCAAAGCATCCACGCCAGAAGATAGGCGGGTGATCCAGGCTGACCTGGACAAGCTCAGTAAATGGGCAGACGAGAACCTCATGGTGTTTAACATCAAAAAATGCAAGGTTCTCCACCTTGGGAGGAAAAACCTGCAGCTTCCTTATAGGCTTGGCAGTGCTACGTTGGATAGCACTACAGAAGAAAGAGACTTGGGGGTCATCATTGACCGCAAGATGAACATGAGCCTGCAATGCGATGCTGCGGCTAATAAAGCGACCAAAAAGCTGGCTTGCATCCATAGATGCTTCTCGAGCAAATCCCGGGACGTCATTCTCCCCTTGTACTCGGCCTTGGTGAGGCCGCAGCTGGAGTACTGCGTCCAGTTTTGGGCTCCACAATTCAAAAAGGATGTGGAGAAGCTTGAGAGAGTCCAGAGGAGAGCCACGCGCATGATCAGAGGTCAGGAAAACAGATCTTACGATGACAGGCTGAGAGCCATGGGACTCTTTAGCCTGGAAAAGCGTAGGCTCAGGGGTGATCTGATGGCCACTTATAAGTTTATCAAGGGTGACCACCAGGATCTGGGGGAACGTTTGTTCACCAGAGCGCCCCAAGGGATGACGAGGTCGAACGGTCACAAACTCCTGCAAGACCATTTCAGGCTGGACATAAGGAAGAATTTCTTTACTGTCCGAGCCCCCAAGGTCTGGAACAGTCTGCCAGCGGAGGTGGTTCAAGCACCTACATTGAACACCTTCAAGAGTAAATTGAATGCTTATCTTGCTGGGATCCTATGACCCCAGCTGACTTCCTGCCCTTTGGGCAGGGGGCTGGACTCGATGATCTCCCGAGGTCCCTTCCAGCCCTAATGTCTATGAAATCTATGAAATCCACAGGAGGACCTTCCCCTGGTCAGTATGATTGGCTGTGGGGGGACACTGCCCCCCCCCCGATTGCTTAGTGGTCTCTGGGGGGCATCAGTCACCCATGGCAAAAACCCCTAAAGTCAATGGGGTAAAATTCCTTCCTAACCCCAAATGTGGTGATTGCTCCGACCCTGAGCATATCCTCCCCTAGCTAGGAACCTAAAGCTTTCCAAAAGCATTGGCAGACCTCTGTCAAAATCATAGATTTGGCTGTAACCAACACCCAATACTGCTGAAGAAAGTGATATCTGCCTCTCTCCCTGCCCCTGTCCCAATGCATATAGCAGCAGGAAGGGAAAGTAATTATTTTCTAGCCCTATGTGGCAAACAGCAAAGCCTAGAAGCATGGGAAATACCCACAGTAGACCATAGGGGCTGCATCTACATAAGCAGCTGACTGCACAGTTGTACACAGTTGTACAATCATTTACCACTCACTTAACAAAGTACTAAATGACTGCTCAGTAACCAGCAGTTCCCTTGCCACACAGTTATTTTTAGATGCTACTGTGCAGTAGAAGTGAGCTACTGCACAGTAGCGTCACTGAAACGTTTCATGCTTGGTGACACCATAGTTTCATAGTTGGTAGGGCTGGAAGGGACCTAAGCAGATCATCAAGTCCGACCCCCTGCCACAGCACTATACTGCCATAGCAATGAGTTACAATACAGTAGCTTATTGCTACTGTGCCATAGCATCTCATATAGATGTGCCCAGGCACAGCTAACTCCTAGATCAGGGGTAGGCAATGTTTTTTGGCTGCAATGTCAAAAAACACCACAATGCCTACCTCAGAAGGTGCTGGAGTGCCTGCATGGCAGAAAAACAAAATGAGGGCACAGGCTACATGGCAGGATGCCCTGCTTATGCCCCTTGCCCCCCACCCAAAGCCCCTGCCCCCCAGCCCTGCCACCCCTTGCCTCCTACCCAAAGCCCCTGCCCCACACCCCTACTACCCCCTGCCCTCACCCAAAGCCCCTGCCCCACAGCCCGGGCTCTGTGGCTGCCAGCAGCTACCCCAGCTTTGGGTAGCTGCTGGAGCCTGGGCTGCTTCCAGCAGGGCTTGCAGCATCCCAGCTGCCTGCTGGGAGCAGCCTGGACTCCTGGCTGGCAGCAGCTCCCCAGAGCCGGGCCTGTTGCAGCCGGGAGGCTCCAAACAGCTGTGCCGGGCTCCAGGCTCTGGCATCAGCTCCACAGTGGTGTATGCAGGTGCGCCTCAGAACTGGCGGTGGGGGAGGGGCCTGAGGCAGCACAGCCCTGGTCTCTTCCCCACTCTCGGCATGGAAGTGATGAGCCTGGCACACCTGTTTATAGCCAGTCCAGACTCTGGGCAGCTGCAGCAAGCCGGGCAGGCTACAAACAGCTGCGCCAGGTTCCACAGCTCTGGCATCAGCTCCGTACTGGCAGCAACTGCATGGGCACCTCAGAGCAAGACAGCAGGGCAGCACAGCCCACCCTGAGGTGCCTTTGCAGTCACTGCCAGCATGGAGCTGATGCCAGAGCTGTAGAGCCTGGTGCAACTTTTTGCAGCCCACCGACTGCTTGCTGCAGCTGCCCAGAGCCCGGGCTGGCTACAAATAGTTGTGCAGGGCTCATCACCTCTGTGCTGGGAGCAGGGGAGAGACCAGGGCTGCACTGCCTCAGGCCCCTCCCCAACCGCCCACGTTGAGGTGCGTCTACATGCACTGGTGCGGAGCTGATGCCGGAGCCCGGGACAGCTGTTTGGAGCCTTCTGGCTGCAGCCGGCCCCAGCTCTGAGGAGCTGCTGCCAGCCAGGAACCCGGGCTGCTTCTAGCAGGCAGCTGGGATGCTGCAAGCCCTGCTGGGAGCAGCCTGGGCTCCACTGCTAGCAGCAGCTACCCGGAGCTGGGGCTGGCTGCAGTGTGCCAAGAAAAATGGCCTCGCATGCCACATTCAGCACAAGTGCTGGGGGTTGCTGACGCCTGTCCTAGATCATCCATGACTAGGGAGGCTCTCCCCAGTCTCAGTTCCTCATCACCTGTGTGCAGTCCATCTGTGATTTAAAAGTGACTTAAAATCAGGAGGGGGAGGGAGTGGGGGTACTGCATCTTGACAGACTTCCCCCTTTCCAGGTAGAGGAGAATACAGGTTATCAAGTAATGGGATCCCCTAAGGGTGGGCCAGGAAATAGCCCTCTAGTACCCCCTGGTTGGAGAGCTCTCCTTTGTAGCTCTACAGTCAGGGGCTGGAGTGCACATTCACTACAACTCCCGGCCTATTTTTCTACTGAATTTCTCTAAAATTCTTATTAGTAGAAATGAACATCTATCCATGTCCTAAATCTCATGTGCAAAGTGTAAATAGATTTTGCCCATAACCCACAGTCTAATACTGTGTCAGTGTTTAATAACTATTTGTTACAGATGTTATTCATGGATCTTGAATATTTGAAAAATCACATGGTGAATTACTAAGTTACTACTGTTTCTCACTTGAGAATTAAAACATATTGAAATCTGGGCCCAGTAGGCTTAGTTAAGATACATATCAGAATTCAACTGAATTAAAGAGAAGTAGAGGTATCTGTTCTAATGGAAGATCTGAAAACAGAGATACCTATCCAAAAATATGTAAGATCTAGTAGTTCGTTACAAGTATGTGCTTCTCAGAATGCTATATAAGGACAATATAGGAGGCAAAGGTCTTAGACAACATATGATCACATGGATAGGGAACTGTTCTACAGGTTGAACGGCTGCTGACATATAATTCTAAGGAAAGCGTTCCAAAAAGTATACATTAGGGTACTGAAAATGTTCATGAAGTTGCAGGAGGATACATTAAATATGAAATGCAGACAAAGAGCTTCTTTTAACAGTTGGACCTTTAACATGGCTTGTAAACAGCAAATAGCATAGCAATGCAGTAAGAGGGTGTTTAAGTAATTGTTACAAATCCTACCTAGGTTTCAAACAGTATATGAGAAGCTGCAAAGATAAGTTCATACCTATCCCAAACCTGGATAACGATATTTTATACTGCTTTAGTGACATTCCCAAGTGCGGCAGTGAAAAGCTATCCTACCCATTTCTATTTTTATTCCCAGTCTATTGTACTAAACCTAGAAAACAGACAGCAATGCTGGCTTCTGTCAAGATCTCTGTTTCCAGTGTACTTGAGAGTAGTAGTAGGAGACACCTGCAGAGCATTTTCTAGGTTTGGCAAGGTAGTAAGAGGGCAGGGTGTTTTTCTTATCAGTGCTCTCACAAGGGTTGCAGAAGCAATGCTGACATACACAAATCCCACTAAGTCTGGATGAAAGGCCAACAGTAAAAGAAACAGGACTTTTCAAGCATGGGGAGTTGTTTAACTTTATTTATTAAATTGACAAGACATTGCCATTATATAGCTGAGGTCAGAAATACTTAATCTACTTCTTCAGTGCAAGCCTGAATACTGGGAACCATAAGACAGCCTGAGACTCCCTATTCTTGCCATGCATGAATAGTGCCCATTCAATAAACAGTGTCCAATGTAAAGTCTGAAATAAGTACAGGAAGGATAATTCAAAGAACACTGAAAATATCCTACTAGGTTTCTGAATATTCTTAGTGGGAAAAGTTATCAAAACCAATGTGGATTAACTAGGAAACATTACCTTGCTTAGTGAAGCGTTTCATGTTTTCTTAAAAATTAAACTGTTGCAAAACATACTGAAAATCAATTAAAAAGCAAACGCACGTAGGTTATGCTAAAACAACCGGACTTTGTTGCAATCTCAATGGAGGCTGATTAAATTCTGTGTAATAAATTTATTTTTAAATGAAGTTGCCTGTTTTTAGGGGACAGAAAGAGAGCTTAAAAAGTGTGTCATTTCCTAGTTCAGCATGATTGCACTACTTACATTGACTCAAATAACTGCATGTACTGCTCATCTCCACGGCCTCCTTCCACCTCATGGTCCAATTTTAAAATGATTTCATTTTCAAACTGTTAAGAGAAAAAAAAATCAGAAGACTTAATAATGCATAATAAATATATAACAAGCAAATGCAATATCACCTCAACACTATCAAGAAAATTCAGGAAATAGAAACTGAAAAGCCTTCAGGGTTAAGTGGATGAATGCGTTCAAGGTAAAGAACACACACTTCAGACTATCTTCAAATAACTTTTCCCTCATACTTACTGATAGGATGCCCCAAAGGATACCTTTGCAATAGCTGCATTATAGGTTTTCATAAAACAGTTCTAGTTGGAGAGAGAGAATTTTGAAGTAAAATGGAGCCATTTTCTCCCAGATGAATTGTGAATGAATACAATATCTTCATACAATTGGTACATACATCTACTAGCAAACAGTGAAACATGAAACATTAAATAAATTTACAATGTATATAGGAATAGAAGGAACAGTTGTTGTAGTCAAACATGTTGTCCTTTAATCTTAAAAAAAAAAATTAAGTTGTAATTGTTGGAATATCCATCCCATTAGTTTATCAGGCCAGGCAGTGCTGTCCTGAGTTGTGACACTGTTTTGCACACACTCCTTCCTAAACCACAAGTAGTGGAGCACTATGGGTGGGTTCATTAGCTTTGCTTGTAGGCATCCATCTACCCCAAACTGCCATAGCTTGTGGGTAACTGCACCACTGCTGCTTCTCAGACTCTCATTGAAGCCCTGCTCCCCACTATGCCCAGGATATCAGGATTTTGCCTCTCTTGGTGGGGATTTCTACAAATCACCTTCTTTCATACTATGTACCAGCTGGGGTTTGACCTTTACAGATCTTTATTTCAGTGCTCTGTGTGTGGTAGCATGTTTACAGTGATCCAGAAACACCTCTCTACAAAACAAATTTCACATCATAAATGTACCAACAGGCTTATTCCCTTAGCCAAGCTTTGGCTGTTTGTTAGAAAGGTCTAGTTTATTTCCTATTTCCAAGTTGGGAGCAACATGTACTGCTTACAGCCCACATCCTCTATGTTTGTGCAATTCTGCCCAGTCCCTTGGCCTCTCTGCATGCGCACACCCTGGGTAGCTTCCTGCATCTTATTTAAATCACTTTCATTTTCCATGATTTGGAGGTTTAGGGTTGCCTTTGATCCCAGGTGCAACCCTTGTGAAAAAGTCCCCAGTCCATCTTGGACAGAGGCAGATATGTAACTTCTCCCTTGCTATTTTTCCTTAAGCACACTGAAACTCAGTAAGTGTGGTCTTTTATGATCGTCTCCTTTCCTCTTGGCTTCTGTAATAACCGCTTTTACAATCTCCCCTGACTTAACTATGGATTCAAATAGGTATCAGTACATAATTAAGAGGGGGGAAAAAAAGCAACACAGAATATTAATAAGATAATACAGGCATGATTTTAATTGACCAAATAAGTGAAGTGAGCAGCTAGCTGTGAAATATTATCTTCATGTAAAACTGTAGGGTTAGGAACATTCAACCAGCCTAGCAATTCCAAGAGCTGAACCCTTAAATGCTATAGGCTCTTTTCAAAATCTCTGGAGCATTTCAAGGTCAAGAATATCTTACTGGAAAAGCAAGCAGCCTTTAGAACTTACTGATTCAGGAAAAGGAAGGGGGTTTTATGATATTTGAGCTTAGTGTTTTGTAGGATCTGTCCTTAATTAAAGTTCAGATGTCTCTTGAAATGACAGCATAGTATTGCAAAATGAATACTGGGTTAATTTGTTATTTAAACATTCTTAACATGCTTTGTGTAAGGGAAATTGCTTTGTCATTTTGGAACAGTTAAGTCAAGTTGCCATGTTTAAAGTCTTAAGATTTTATAATTAATAATTAGTTTGGTAAGAGCTGTGCAGTATATTATGCAAATTACATTACATTCTGGGAGTAGAGAATTTTGAAATACATTTGGTTTCTTTTATCTCTATGTACCCAAAAATGCATTACTATATATATTCAGCAGCTGATTTTTGATTCTCAACACAACATGTCTCTAAATAAATACTTACTACAGAAGAATACAATGATAAATAGCTATGGCTTAAAGGTACAGAGATCAGCTGACACAAATAGACAAGTAAAAACTTCTAGGATATAAAACAGCAGTCTTTCTGTTGATACAATCAGAAGTATACCAGTCCCTGCCACCTCATCCAAAGCAGACAAGGCAATATCCAATTAAAACTACAGAAGAAAAATGAACACACTATAATTTTTAATACAATTGCTGCATTTGGGCAGAAAATGAAGGCTCCTAAGATACATAGTTGTAGTCTTGTTTTCTTGTTTTAGCCAAAATACTGTGGTGCTTTTTTTAGACCTCCAGACCATTTTTCCTATGCACTATGAGGGGAAGTATACCATAGTGAATCTCTAATTCTTCTAACTTAATCCAATCATTGTGTTATCTAATTAGTTAAAATAAAAAAATGTTGATATCGCTATGTATATAATCTTTATTTGGCCAGAAGGTGCAAGATATATATTTCGTATAACATTTTTAATCCTATCTAAAATAACTGGAGTGTTTTTGTTAGTTCAAATCTGCTCATCTTTTTAATTATTCTAAAAGCGTATACCTCAATAAAATCTCCGGGCAAGACGTTTCACAAGTTAGTTATTACTTTATGTAAAAATGTGTATAACCTGGAAAGCCTAAAAACTCATTGTGTATGTAATAGTAGGTTACTCAGGTGTAAAACAGTTATTAGGAAAACTGGGACAAATACAGTTGTTTTATATATGTATGCATATGCTATGCTCAAAGCACATTATAGACTTTGGCCCCAATCCAGCAAAACATTTAATACCACACACAATTTTTAGCAAATGAATAATCCCATTCCCTTCACCGTTAAGTACGTGCTTTAGGGTCCTGCTTGATCTGGGTATAGGCATTTTGCTGCAGTGACAGAATAATGAAAGCTTCTTTCATCAGAGGCAATTGATTCCGCTGGTTTATATGAGGTGTTCAATACATGGGGAATCTGCAAAATTTAGTGCCCTGGGGTGAAGGTGCCAAACTCAGATCTTCTACATGACACAAAAATAGGTTTTTGTCTTTGGACAATAGGGAATGTATACCTATACTGCTGCTTTGGATCATTTTGTAGTGGGATGGGGGTTGAAAGCTAGCAGTTTTCCAGACAAATCAACATTCTGTAAGGAGATATTACTCTGTATATTTTCTTTTCCATTATATCATGTTTTCCATTGTATCGTGTTATCAGAGAGAATGCATCAGACCTTGTCAGAGACTCAGAAACAAAAAATAAATAAATTTTAAAAAAGAAAATCAGACAAAATTCTCAGATTTCCTTTCCTGAAGAGCTCTCTCAGTACCAGCGGACTCCTAAATAATGTTAGAAGAATACCTGGGATCCAGAACATTAAATAAGGCCAGTATGCCACATTCTGAGGCACACTTCTCTCATTAAAGTTTCCAAATTGATAGTCTTAATTTAAGGAATAGATCTATATTGATAATGATGCATTCAGTGTGTACATACAGACATTTGATGAGGTTAGGGAGAGGTTAAATTAAGTTTGGTCCTGGATCTGACCATAAACTGCATCCAACTGGAAGGAGTGTGGCAATGTGGTGGGGCAGGGTAGCTCCTATAAATATCACAATATTGCAACCTCCAGAATAAGGTGAATTTATGGTGCCTCAAAACCCTAGCCTCCACTGCCTTGTGGGTAATCCTTGGTTGGAAAAAGGCTGAGAGACATCACTCTGATAGAAACACGGCCCCACTGAGGCATCAGGCAGTCAAAAACAGCTTTTATCTGTTGCTCTTTGGCAGAAGCTACAACCATCGAGTCACTGAACATTTCAACTTAGTCTGGCCTTTGGATTCTGTCTCAATGGTCAAAAGTGGGGGTGATAGGTCTAAGGCAGCCTCCACTCCTCCACACTCTTGCCTAGGCATATGAACAGAAGGTCTTGGTGTGATTTATACTAGCCAAAATAATGAAGCGACTCACATGCTAGAATGTTTGGACTCTGACCCCAGGTTCAATTCAATCTCTGATTTTCAGGAAATGGCACTACTAAACTATGAATTGCTTAGATTCAGAATTGACATTGCTGCATTATCAGAAATTCAGCTCTCAGATGCACATTCTATCCAAGACAATGATATCATATTCTGGCATGGGAAACCTGCAGGAGAAAAGAGAGAGTAGGGAGTAGGCTTTGCTATTAGAAACAGCTTATTTTCTTTCTCTGAAAGCCCAACTGCTGTATCTATTTGACTCATGACATCAATATTGGATTTAGGCACAAGCTAACGGGTGTGCATGAAGTGGGCACTATTTGATTTGGATTTGGATTCAGCCCAAATCAGGGGCAGTGATTTGATCCATTGATTCGGATCACTGTCCCTGATTCGATTCCGCCAAATCCAAATCTGAAGATTCAATGCTGATTGGGAGAATTAGCAATTCAGACAAAGATGCAGCTTTAAAAGATTTTTCTACATACCTTGAGGTACCAGCACAGCTTGTGAACACTGCAGTGCTGGGGTGCATGGAGTATCCCACAGGAACAAGGGGCAGGGGGGCCTCCATGTGCTCAGCAATATGCTCAGCAGCAAACCTGGAAGTGGATCAGAAGTACTTCTGGTACACTTCCAGGTCTGCTGGAAAGCATGCTGGGGGGGCATCCCAGTCCCTCCTCGCCCAGTGATCGGCTGCAGGGGGACCCTGAGTGCCCCCCCAGACCCAGGAGGCACCAGTCTCTAAGCTGTGGAGGCACAGAGGTCTCCCCAGAACGCCAAGAGCACTGGGGAGCCCTCCGCACACCTGTGGGATGCTCCATGTGCCTCAGCATTGCAGTATTCACTAGCTGCCTGCTACCTAGAGGTACATAGAAAAAACATTTAAAGCTGTCTCTATGTCTGAATCTCCAAATCTTTCCAAATCTCTTTGAATCAATTTGGAGGGTTATGATTCGATTCGGAGAGATTAGAGGGTCCTCTGATTCAGTTTGGATTCAGAGATTCAGCCACCTAATTGGGCCAAATCTCTGATGAATTGAATCAGCAACCGAAGCTTTGCACAGCCCTACAAGCTAAGTAAACTACAGCTTAGAACTTCACATTATGAAGGCCTCTAAATACAAAAAAAGCAATACAGTAAAACCTCACAAAGCCAGCAGGCTTGGGACTGAGCATGTGCCAGAAATTTTAAAATGATCTTTTTTTGAAACTGGCACTGCAGCCAGTCAGGGAGCTGGAGAAGGGTGAGGGGTGGGAGGGTGTAGCAGTGGCCAGTCCTAGAGCACCAGCCACATCCAGAGCAGCAGCACAGAGTGCTTAATGGAGGCAGTAGCAGCAGCCGTGTGCAAGCTTCCCCCACTGCCCCCCAGCTCCTTTCCACGCCCCTCCCCCTGAACTGGAAGTCTCTGCTTGCTGCAGCTTTTGGGCTACCCCAGCACCATGTGGCTGCATTGCCATGGGAGCATGGGGCCATGCTTGTACCCTAGGGTCAGGGAGGGGAGAGAGAGAGAGAGAGAGAGAGTATGCACGCGCTGATCTATGTAATTGCTCTTATGTTGCTGTAGATTAAAAGTTTTCATATATTCTACTTAAGAAATCATAAAGTATTTCAAACTTGAAAGTATTTCATAATGCAAATAGGCAGGACTGGACTAGTGCAGAATATTCCTCCTTGGAAGTGAATCCCATCGTCCATCCTTTGTAGGCCTTTCTTTTTAGCCTCAGGAGGTCTGCTAGGTCCCTGGAGAGCCAGGGGGGCTGCTGTGCCCTATTGCTGCCTTTCCTCCGAGATGGAATAGACTTAGCTTGTGCATTGAGGATCGCTCCCTTGAGGAGCAGCCACTCTTCCTGAACTCCCCTCTCCCTGGGGTCATGGTTGCTTAGGGCCTCACTGACAAGCCTCTTCTATGCCTACATTCACTGTTGGTTTTTGGTAGTCTTTTTCCCAGCACAACTCACAGTAATTTGAATACTGATAACTCTAAAGTTAGTATTGGCAATGGAACAATAGCCCCTACGCTAATATAAAAGAATAAAGCAATTTTGAATCATGAATTATGACCAAACCAGCTGTCTTCTGCAACATGTACAATAGAGATATTGAGTGGACTGGAGTAGAAAATAATTTTCCCATCAGATAGTCTTGTAGTGAATCTTGAGAGTCACAGATGTACACAATTACAGTGTCAGAAAGACAGAGAATAGTTTCAATATTAAAAAGTATACAAGTATTAAAACAGATCAGTCCTTTTGACTCATCTTGTAAACCTGCTTCCTGTAGACTATAAAAGTTTCTTAGTTTGATACTGCTACAATAATATGCAGAACAGTGAGTGTAGTGTAAGATCACCTACTACCTAAAGCAAAAGTGTCTGTCAATTAAATTCTCCCTAATAAGCATCTAGCAACTGGTAGGAAATGGGTTACTTCTTTAAAGTATCCAATAATTTTGTTTCTGCCTGACCAGGACAAGAACCAACTTGAATAAACTGTTTCCTTCGGTTATCAGCAGCTGCTAAAACAGTGTATTGCTGAACTGAAATAAAAGATGTTGGCAAATAATTACAAGAGACATATTTAATATTGAACTTCAGTTGTCATATTCAGCCTTGGTCTCTCCTTCTTCAATGGAACCATGCCTACATGTGACAGACTTCAGTTTAGCAAACATCCGTGCTTTTCCTCCACTCTGTTTTGAAGTGCCATGCTACATTTTCCATAGGTGAAGTGTTCCTTGTTTTTGCTAATGAGGCAGTTGCACACATCTACACAAATCCTTGGGCATAATAGGATCTCAAGGACTGAGCGTACTACTACTATTATTATGTGTGTTTTAATTAGGGCTGTCAAATGATTTAAAAAAATGATTGTGATTAGTTGTGCAATTAAAAAAATTAGTCATAATTAATCACGATTTTAATTGCACAGCTAAAACCTCAAAATTATACAGGTACTTTGTATGGTTGGGAGTGGATGTGGGGGGGGGGAATTGGGGTACAGAATATAGGGTACAGTGGGTCAGGAATGAGAGGCAGCAGCAGGGCTGAGGGGTCTGTGGCTTGGGATTGAGGGGCAGCCAGAGAGAGGGAGACACACACATACACACAGATGCATACCCCAGCAGGTAAGTTTGTGTAAAGAAGAGGTATGAGAGGGAAGGGGCAGGGGGAAGATCAAGCCTCCCACAGTGAGGGAAGGAATAGGGCAGAGGGTGGGGTGAATGGGGCTCCGGGACCAGGTCAGGTACTGGGACAGAATTGCAGGTGGCTCATCCAGGGATGCAGGGGGCAGGGGGGGTGGCTCCTTGCTTCTACATGCATCCCTGGGGGAGGCATGGGAGGCATGTGCCCCCTGATTTGTGCACAGGGTGGAGGCAGGCAGCCTGCTATAGGCTGGGCCTCTATGCCCTGCTGCCTTTGGCCTAGGAGCCACACTCTGGCCATGCCACTTGCCATACCCACCCGGCAGCCGGAGGCACAACATGGTATCACGCAGCTCCTGGGGCAAAGGCAGCAGGATGCCCCAGCTTGCAGCCCACCTCCATCCCATGCACAAAGTGGGGGGGAGGGGGATACATGCCTGCCCTGCCTCCCCTGGGGGCACATACCCTTAAGCAAGCCTCCCACAGCTTTGTTCCATAATTTGCCCCGGCTCCAGGGCTGTATTCACCCCAGCACCTTTCCCTGCCCCTGGCCCACTCCCTCTCTTACTGTGGGGGCCTTGATCTGCCCCCCCCCCCCGTCCCTTACCTCGCAGATTTACCAGTGCAGTGCTGCTCTGCATGAAGCATGCAGGCTAGGGCTGCTCATGTGTGTCTGTATCTGTGTCTGTGCATGCCCCCCCCAGGTCCTGCTGCAGCCACTCGGAGCCCACTTCCAGGCTGCCCTGTGGTCCTCTACACTGACAACTCTGCCTTGCTGGATAGCCTGGAGGCAGCAGAGCAGAGCCCAGGAGCAGGCTCCAAAACCACCTGCATGATTAATGCATTAAAAAAAATGAATGCAAGAACCAATTAACACATTAATCCCATGCATTAACTGCAATTAATTGACAGCCTGAATTTTAATCTTTCCTAAACCAAAGTTAAATCTTTAAAATGAACTTATAACTATGTTTATTTCAATTATGTTTCTATTTACTCAACAAGGAACTACACTGTTTCCTTTTATTTATTCATTTTTACTAAAAGCTATTTTTGTATCTCTTAATCTAAGGCTTTAGCAAGCAGTTATGGCAAATACTAGTGGGTCTCTCTAATAATATTCTTTTCAGTGGAAGGCTCTGCCAGAATATAGAGTTTGATCTTTCAAACAAAGATAGACTGTAGATACTCCAAACAATAGCACAGATAAAATCACCTCCATGCATGTGCATAATTTACATCCTGATTACAAAAGATTGCAAGAAAATAATTCTACAAATACCTATATCATACTACCATTTAAAGCCTTGCTAGTCTTTATATCCTTAACTGAATGGGGGTTCTTTGAAGTACTTAG
Organism: Crocodylus siamensis; assembly: GCF_052110815.1. Lineage (NCBI taxonomy): Eukaryota > Metazoa > Chordata > Crocodylia > Crocodylidae > Crocodylus > Crocodylus siamensis. The sequence goes on along the minus strand of NC_143404.1, from coordinate 29,829,612 downwards.
GTGAAGCAGCCAAAGCTCCATTTTCAAATGTGATTTTTGTACTTACAAATGAAACCTTTGAATGAAAACCAACGAGTTTTAGCAAGTGCCAGTAAGATTGACCAGTTCTTACAAGCCACAGCTCTCACAGGAACTTCTGAGCAGCATGGCTTACCCTACCTGTTCACATTCTGTACGTGCCCAACCTGGAAGCAGGGTGATGAAGTTACCCTTGCTTACAAACATATGAAGCAGAGAGCTTGACTGTGGTAGTAGGGACACCCTGAGGCTTCACTTCCTCATTTCTTGGTTTGGTCCATACAGAGTAGGAGTGGGTAGGAAAGACACTGCTTCCCAACAGTGCTCTCAAACACTATAGAACAGAGCACACATGTCCTAACATACTTCTGAAAATGGACCTAATGAGACTTAGGAGATTTTGAAAATGTCATATTTGACCTTTGAAGGAAAATAATTAGCTTTACACAAAGTACTATTTTTAAATGATCCATTAACAAAGTGAAAGCTTACTTGCTTGAATATAGTGATAGATTAATTTTATTTTCCATTAATGTTGATTCTTTCACTTTTCTAAGTGAGGAGTTGAAAATACTAATTATTCTATCACATTTTTTTTCTAAATTTCTAAAAAATCAAATGTGATTTCTTAAATGATATTCTTAAAATATGCCATTTAAATTATACAGGCTAAGAGAAGAAACTTTTTTCAAAAAAGTGGTTCTAATATTTAAGATCCAAAGGAGCACAACAGTGTTAAATTATTATTATAATAATGACTGTCTAATAAAAACTATTAAGAAACTATTCTTAAGCTTTCCTTTTTCCTTGGCATTTTATACATACATCCATATAAAATCACCTGAAATGTATTTATATCTGCATAAGAATTTAATAAATTTAGGGGTCATCCAAGTACCTGGTATCTCTGAGGCTTATAAACTACTGCCCTCATTAATCAGTTAGATTGATTGATATATTTTTAGGTTTTTTGTAGGTTTAAGCATCTATCCCAAGGGATAAAGTTAAGCCAAGAATAGGAAAACATACCTAAGAAAACAAATATAGGACTAGTAGGATATAGACAGAACAGGTATACAGATGCAACTGTAGTTTTTTATCTTGGATTTAGGCCAAAAGCTTTGTGCTAAACTACTGGCCAAAATGGAAATCCCATCTGCCAGTTTTTTCTAGGTTTTGTTGATGTATTTAAAAAATGTCCCATATGAATTGAAACATAAATATGGACTTAAATGTGTAATATATATACAAACCAAAACCTATTGAGCAAGGCACTATTCTGGCTATTACAGTCTAATAGACAAGGAAGACAGGAGGAAGGAAAAACAAGGGACAGAGATTAAGTGACTAGCCTATGGATCTACAGAAGGTCTATGGCAACACCAGGGAACAATGAATCTATATCTGAGTCATCCCTCTCTTCATTCTATAGTACTAACCAGGGAACCTGATAATCGAGCTTGTTGACTATATATTCACTGAACTCTGGTCATACAGCCATTGCCATCCTTGAAAGAATCCCATAATGTGATTTTCAACCTGTTGGTCCAGCACTTCCAATTCCACCTTGGAATTGTTTGTTGACAGCCAAGCATAGCAATGGAGTGGTGTTCGGAGATCTGGATTCTAATCCTGAAACCCAGTGCAGCTTCCTATCCTCTGGAATTATAAGAAAGAGGGGCTGGAAGGGATCTCAGGAGGTAATGTAGTCAAATCCCCTGCTCAAGGCAGGATCAGCTCTGACAAAACCATCCTAGACAAGTGTTTGCCCAAACTGCTCTTCAGAAATTACGACGATGGAGACTCTACATTTTTAGGTAGCCCTTTCCACTGATTGGTGCTTACCCCCCTAGAAAAGAAGTTCATCCTAATGTCCAACCTCAATGTCCACTGCTGAAATTTAATACCCTTGCTCCTTGTCCTGTTGCCTACAACCAAAGGAACAGTCTGTCTCCCCTTCCTCTTTATGACCACACTTAATACATTTGAAGACAGTTACCAAATGACTATTAGCAAGTGACACTACTGTTAATACAACCTAGTAGGCTATTGGGTTTTGGTTTTTTTGCGGGGGTTCCCCCCTTTCTTGGCCACAGGAGCACACTACTGGCTCATATTTAGTTTATGGTCCACTATAGCCCCTAGGTCCTTTTCTCCAGTACTGTAGCTTTTTCATTCATTCCTCAGTCTGCATTTCGGCATGTCATTTTTCCATCCCAAGTGCAGGACTTGATATTAATACTTACTGAATTTAATTTGATTAATCTTGAATCATTTATTCAGTTTACCAAGGTAATTCTAAATGCTAACTTCACCCTCAGAGGATCTGCAACTCCATTCAACTTGGAGAGAAGCATGCTTGTTTGCTATCTCACAAAAATAAATTACAACAGGTCTATATTCTTTTTACTGGAATTTTTGTGTTGGAAACTGGTTTTGTCAAAGTCAATGTTGATAACTGTTTTTCTTTTTTCAACTGAAAAAACTGGAAAAAAAACCCCTTCATTTCAAAGAGAGATTTTCCATGGATAAAACTTAAACTTCATACATTTTGTTCTCAATTTTATACACTGGAAAACAACTGAAGAACTGAGAAGTCAGTTCTTCATGTTTTTTGCACGTATACTTTGACCATTATCTTATTTCATTTACAGCAAATTATTGGTTAATTTTTTAAGGGATTTCTCCCCTCCATTTTTTCCACCAGGCAAAACAATTTGGGATTTCTGACCAACTTGAATAATATTTCATCCTATGCAAACCTTTCACTATGAAATGATACCTCAGGCATTGTATATTCTATCTTTGCTATTTCTGCTGCATGATTTACTGTCTTTTAAATCACTTGGTATTGTTTCTGTCTATTCCTTGAATGATTTAACTTTTTTATTAATATGAAAAGAGATAAACTAAGTCACTTCGGGTGAACCTCCACAAAATTACACAAGATTTCCTAGGGTTCTGAAAACTCACTGTACAAATAATTACAAAAAAGATATTTTGCAGTTAAATAAATATTAATGAATGTTCACAGATAACTTTTTGAAACATACACTTAGATTTAATTATAGTCATAAGAATAACATAGCTACTAAAAAGATGCATAACATTTGTTGTGTTACCTTTCTGAATTCTCCTGTCTTTTCATATTCACACAGCATCATATCGAAGAATATTGGGATTGTGGCTTTTCGTAGCTCAACTTCTGGAATAAGAGTCATCTCCAAGATTGGTCCAACCATCCCCGGAATAAAACAGATTTTATTTAGGCCTAGAAAAGAGTGGTAAATAGAATATTTGAAAAGGAAAGCACCATTACCATTTTGGTATTAAATGAACTAGGATTTGCAGCCATTAGAATAGTGTGGAAACTATCAGTTTCAGTAAAGTTCTTCCAAATGGTTATTCATCCTTTTCCAGTCTTTAAAAAAAAATGGCATCTTAAAACATACAGTCACATTTCAAGGGACTAAGTCTTACGCTACCAGAAAGAAGCATCAAGGCCAGATGAATGAATTTACACTTCAGCATACTTTCTAATATTTTAACTAATCACATCTCAGTGTAAAGGCCTGGACTGGAAAGTAATCAAAAGACTCTAAGAAGTCCCCCAAAACCAATCAATAGAAGAGATGATTACCACAGCCACATGATATGTTCACTTGTTTAAATTATAAGATGTAAAAAAATCACCTAACTTTATTCATGAATGAATAATGCCATCCATCACACTAAAAACAGTATCTGCACAACTACTTAAAAGCCATGTAAAGTAACCCTGTGGTACAGCAGTCACATTTACTGTCAAAGAACCCCCAGATTGTGCTGTAGGAGACATTTGCAATTACGACACATGATAAAAATGAAGAACTGTTATAGCAAATGTAATATCTTAAAAATCAGGCACCAAGTATTCCCCAAATGCTGCTTGTTTCATAGGAAAAATAAAAGGATTTCCTGTATGAATCACACAAGTGGTCTATCAGATACAGTGTCTCTGGCAGTTAATGTCTGGTGCTTCCAAGGAAGATGAAAAATTCCCACCAGCAAATGTGAACAATCCTGCAAACCCTTCTTGCCTTATTTTATTTTGGCTGTAATTTTCCTCTTGTATCAGTTTTAACACTGATACAACTTGAGTGACTTTAACAGGATTACTACCAGTTTGCACCACTAGAAGCTGGAGAGACAGTGGTGTATCTACATATATGCTTTCCTGTGGAGTAGACTAATTAGGTCCACAGGAAGCTCCCTCTACATATGCACCGGTATTACAGCACGATAAACCAATGAGCTCCACTCTAAGATAATATTGTCAGGGGCAGTATTACCTTAAGGCAGGGTCATTTACTGTGCTAAAACACACCTGTAAATGGTGACTGGGCAAGGACCAGACTCCTACCTACTGCCTAGTTACATGTTTCTGTATTTTAGCACCTGCATGTCCCAGACAACTCCTCTACCACCCAATGCTGCCACCTGGAGCCCAGGGATGACTCCCTGTACCTCCTGCCATCTCAGCTCTGCTGCATCCAAACTCAAATTGCTGCTGTCCTAGGTGCATGCGTAGACACTGTGCCCAAGAGCAGTTTACTTTGGCTCAAACAACTCCAGAGTTTATTGCTTCACCTTAATTTTATGTGTAAATGCACCCCATAATACTTCAAATTCTATTGAACTAATTAATATTTGTACTGACAGATTTTAAGATTTTGAAGAGATCATTATGATGACTGAGTTAGAACTCCTTCATAATAGGTCATGAAACTTCACCATTATATAACAACTCAACCTCCAAGCATCCTTCTTACCTCAGAAAGAACCTCTCATGCCTAAACACAAGGCAAGGTATAACAACACCACTGGGTAAAAGACCCAACCAAACAAATGAATCTTGCACCTGGTTCTACTTGTACTCTACAATTTCTGTGTTAGAGGCCTTTTACTGAAACTACCCTTCCCCAGTCATTTATTTCTATTTTCAGCATCAAAAGTAGAATTAGTCAATCATAAATGCTGAAATGGGCAAAAATGTGCAGAAGCCACAATCTTTTAGCCTGCAGCGTTTGCTGGTGCTGTTTGGGCTATTTACTTCCTACTGCAGACTGGATGGGAAGCAAAAACTGCGGCATATTTAAAACTGTGGTTTTTGCCTCCCAGCCATCAGGAGCAAGCAGCAAGTGGCAGGATTGGCCCCTCTGCCAATCAGTGGTGGGGGACATGTAGGGACAACTCCAAGATTAAAGGAGCCACTGCGCCATGAGCTGGGCCCACAATTTAAACCAGGCTCTAGGTATAAGTGATCAGAAACTGGTCTATACCTATAATAGAACAGAAGTTCAGCACACATAGACTAGTTTAACAATGGTAGAACTTGGTCTAAGATTTGCACCTCCCACCAAATGGAGAAAAAGTGGTTTTTTTGCTACCAATATAAATTACACCACTTACAGAAAACCTAGGCTGACCGTATGGAAATCCCAGAATTCTGGGACATCATCTGAGAGATCTGGGACACTGCCCCCTACTTCCCCACTGAATGCTTTCACAAGTTGGCGGAGGTGGGGATGCATGCTGGATAGGCGGCCTGCCTGTCCACCTGTAAGACACTTTGCGCTGCTTCCACTCCCACCCAGACTGCACTCTGTACCCCTGTGTTTTTGGGATGCCCATTCTAATACCCAACAGCTGACTGAGACCAGCCTTTGAAATTCAGAACCGTCCCAGCTAGAACTGGGTGTAAGGTCAACCTAAGAAAACTCCATACCTTAGATTGATTCTGCCTCAGGCTTTTTGAATGTCTGTATCTAGCCAGCATTTCTCTCTTTTTCCCTCTCAAGACATATATAGATAGATATTGTAGCAGGAGCTCAGACACTTACTGGGCTATGCAGCATATGAGTCAAGTCCTGCCAGTCTGCCTGCCCTGGGTTGCAGACTGGGAAGACAGCTGGGTCAGGCTGGGAACAGGAAACAGCTGAAGGAAACACAGCATGCAACAACCCAAGGGAGTCACGGGGAACAGGTGGAACACCCAGATTGGCAGGTGGAACTGCACGCAGGACACTTGAAGCTTCAGGAGAGGTGTGGGTTGGGTGTAGGGGAGGAGCCCAATGAAGGCATCCAGTGGGACTCTACCTAACTCTTGTCACAAGTAACCATGGAAGCAAGGTACATGCCCATTCACCCCATTCTACCACTTAAGACCAAGGCCTGGAGGGACAATCCAGGGGTAACAGGAATGGAGAGTAGGGCCAGTGATTAATATCTCTAGCCCTCACTCCTGATATAGATACAGATATAGCACCTTTAACTGAAGGATTTCAAAATATTTAAACTATTGATTAATTAGAGATGATGACACAGTGAAGTGCCTGATGCAGTACTTACTTTACGAATAGGGAAACTGCCACAAGACCTACCTTTTGAAGTGGTTTTATTTTTGATGGTCCCTAAAAGACTGACAGAATTAATGAATTCAAGTCAGAATTTCCAGCAAAAGGAAATAGGGTCATAGGTGCTCAAACTTCTAAAAGTCAAGTTTGAGACAGGGACCAAAGACAGACTCCCATAAGTGATCAAAATTAGCAGCTATTCTGAAAACGTATTTCTGTTCATAAAACTTATGCAGTGCCAATTAATAAAGCAAGATTTTATGACATTTATTTTGCCCTAACCAGTACACAACCTACTGTGTCAAAGAACAGTTGTGTTTTACCAACTATGATCCTTCATTATTTTAAGAAACCATTAACTGAAATAAGCAGTTTCTCATGTGGATTTTCATGTCTGGAGTCTAATTCTTCTCCAACTAGATATTACCTTATTTAGCTGAACAGGATTACAACAATTAAAGGCTTTTTGTACAGTGATATATTCATTGAAAGGCTTATAATATTAGCCTTATAATTGAAAGGCTTATAATATTAGGTATAGACATTAGTTTGTTAGATTTTGAATTTTGATTATATGCCTAATACTGCTCGCAGTTTGAAGATTATTTTTTACTTTATAGGAGAACTTTTTAAAATTTATTTGTAATCATTTCCTTCTAGTTGTTCAGGTGTGTTTTTATCATAATTTTAAACAAGTTTTCTCTCCAGTCAAATCCAAAGAGAAAGCAAAAAGATACTGAGGAATACTTTATATTTATTTATTTAAGTCCACCCTTCCCAACAAAGACTCAGAGTAATTTACAATAAGACTCAGAGTAATTTACAATAAGAGGACAGAATAACTTATAAAAAAGGCCAGTGACAAGAGAACAGAGTAACTTAAAAGGGAGCTAGAATAACAACATAAACACAGAGACCCTTTCTAAAAAATATCTCAGCCTCGCTTTGTTTGCTAAATGCCTGTCCAAATAGGAAAGTCTTACATTGCTTCTCAAAGGGGATTAGACTTGGCCTCCATTGGGCCTCAAGACAGATGCAGTTCCAAAGCTGAGGTGTATGACCACCGGAGAATGGCCATCAATGACACCCTGTGTGTTTTCACCAACCAGGCATGGTATATTGATGTCGCTTTGCAAGAGGTTGCTCTTGGTTGATGTCTGGGATTGAGCTGGGGTATAAGGGAGAAGGTAGTTCCTTAGGTACATAGGACAAGAGATGGATTAGAGCCTTATAGGTGAAGCCAGAACCCTGAATTGCACCCAGAAAGTTTTGGGTGCCAATGTAGATTATGAACCACTGGAGTTATGGGTTCCTGGCAACCCATCCTCATTGAAAGTCAGCTGCCACATTTTGCACCAGCTTTTTGTTTTCTTTTGTTCTTAGTCTATACAATGGTCATAAAAAACAAAGAAAAACATATTCAAAATTTTATGTCAAAACCTGTAGTCATCCGATTGCCTCAGGTGTAGTGTTGTGCAAATCCAATAGTGTTCCATTACATGCATGGAGAGGGCATTCAGAGGTGATGTGGTTCAAAGTTTGAAAAGGGGTACCACAGTTGCAGTTCGGTGAGTTAGTTCATCCCTATCAACGTAACATAAATCCACATCTTCTGTGTCTTGTCCTGATTCAGTTTAGAGAAGACCAAAGATGTCTAGGGAAATGAAAGCCAGCTGGTCTAATGGTGGGATTTGTAATAGTAATTCTGTATTAAAGGGTGAATTGAGCCACCTTTGTGTCCAGGCTTCTTGGATGTTAAATGAGTCTTGTTCAAGTTGAATTGCTGTTCTCCAAACGGGATGTCTAGTTTTTAATCTTGGACATGGTGGGTTTAAGAGATCTTTGTGTATCGGAAGCTGTGGGTTATTTTTTTAGTCCATAATTTAGTTAAGGCATTTTTTCTTCTTAATGAGGGAGGATGCATGTACTAAGAATAGGGAGTCATTGGAGAGGGGTGGATCAGATTGTTTCTGTAATAATTCACATTGCTTGGTTGAGTAGTACATCAACCTTATCAGTATAAGCACTGTTTAACCAGATTGGGACACAGTATTCTGCCGAAGAGTAGACCAGTTCTGAAGCTGATGTTCTCACTGCATCGGTATCAGCTTCCTGAGAAGTCCCAGTGAGTTTCTAGAGCAAATTATTACAGGTTTTTAACTCAGTTACTGTCACAGTTAAGTAATTTTTATAAGACAGTGTTATATTTAGGATGTTTCCTAAATATTTAGAAGTACCATTATAACATAGGAGCTGGTTTCTAAAAACAATAATGGGTTGATAATTAGCTTGATTATTGTTCAAGTGAAATGCAGATGCTTCCATTTTCCTAGGGTTTGGGTGCAAACAATATTTTTTGAAGTAGGTATTGAAAGTATTCAGATCTGATGCAAGTATAATTTCTGCTCTGGAGAAACAAGATTGTTGTATAACCAGAGCTATTTCATCAGCGTATATGCATTTTCTAGAGGAGGTGCCTGGGAGGTCATGGATGTAAAGATTAAACATCGGGGTGTAAGGACTGATCCTTGTGGGAGTCCATTGTTCAATTTATGTGGTCTCCTCAATATTATCAGAAAAAATGAGGAACCATATATTTCTTAAGTACGTTGTCTAATAAATTCGTAATTTTAAGACAAGGCATAGTGTCCAAAAACTTCAAGATGAGTTCTTATCTCCAGAGTGTATCATATGGAGCTGAGAGATCAAGACAGCTACAGTTTTTAGTGACATTTCACAGCCATTTTCTGTAGGCAGACTGTTACAGTTCCTGAGTGACTTTAATAGACTGCACCAGCTGAAGCTTCCAGACAGTCTTTATGGGTACCCCTACATACAGCACATTGCAGTAATCTACCCTTGAAACTAACAAAGGCACAGATGATGGGGGCCAGATACAAACCTGAAACAAAGAGCCTCAGTCTTCTTACCAGACAAAGTTGGTGAAAGGCATTCCTAGCCATAGCTTCCAGCTGAAGATCCAGGTGCAGCAAAGGATCCAGGAGCACCTCAAGGCTGTGAATGTGATGCCAAAAGGAGGCTGAACCCCATGAAAGATGTCGCTGCTCCCCCCCCACCCACAAGTCAAGTGGTCTGCCTACCACCATCACCTCTGCCTCATCTGGATCCAGTCCCCAAGAGCAACCAGGCACTGGGAAACAATGCAGGGGCAGGGGCAGTAGTACACAAGGGGAGCATAAGCTGCCACAGGGTATGTTGTGGGGAGTGTAGCATCTGTGGATCTGACCCTGGGTTTGGGGATGGAGTCAGTGCTGCAGCCACTACTCCCCCTACCATGACGTGTGCTCAAATTAAGATGAGAAGCCATTTCCCCCACATTGAATGGGAGAAGTGTATGTGTGTGTGTGTGTGGGGGGGGGGATCTTGCTTTGGATTTGATTTAAATAAATGTAATTATTCAGATTTTGCTAAAAAAATAATTATTCAAATTATTCAGAAATGCTCTATACTTTCTTGCTGTAATTTTTTGTTCAGAATTATGAATATGAATTATTTCTGCACTCCTACCCCCAACCTAGCTGGGTGTTTGGATTCCCTTTACCTGCACAAATGTGACCCCCAGGGCTGAAACAGAAAGTATGAATTCTTGATACATACATTTTAAGGCAGTCATTATATGTGCAGTAACCAAAAAGGACACTTGTCATACTTTAGCTCTACCTCTGAGATGCACATGCTAAATGTGAGCTGGCATGTTTCATGCTCTGTTTTCAGAGACAAGCATAATCTTCAAGTAACTAAATATATTTTAGTTTACATGTTTCCTATTCTTGGATCTATATTGAATATTTACTGAAAGCACAAAAAAAAATAAAGTTAACATTTGTGATTCAAAGGATGATTTCAAGATAGTGCATTCTACATCATAGTGTTTATCTGTTTCACCTACTGATTCACATAAACCTGAAAAGGGTAGCTGTATATACAGTGCAAAATACTTTGGTCCTAATCCTGCTGAGGAGAATAGTGTTACAAATGCCACAACATGTTCAGGTTTTCATAGGATATCATCCATGTTTTCTTGATTTTGTGTTACTGATATTATGTGGGAGTCTCAATAAATGGGTAGCATTAAACTGCATTCAGCCATATCATCCTTATGTTTATACGCATTGGAGTATTTGATATAAAATGTATAATAGGGTCAGGATTGTATAATGATAATAGTTTTCCAGTGTCAGTCCCTAAACAGTGAGTTTCTTTTGTGCCTTGGAGAAATGGTTGCAGAGAAGTAATCTCTGAGAATTAGAAACTGACATGGGTATATATAACAGAGAGATAGACAGACACTTGTGGACATATGGTTTGAAGCACATGAGCCAGGCCCTTCCAGAAAATGATGAATGTACATTTAAAAAAGGAGAGATCCTAGCATAAATATCACCTGGAAACAGGTTATTCAAAGAAGGATGTTTCTTTTCACAAGGAAATCTAGTGAAAGACATTGTCTTAAGGATCTGTTTGAAAGAGTGCAAACATTTCCAGGGTCATAACTGGAGTAGGAAAGACTTCTAGTCTGGTGCACAGCTATACATTGTGGGGCAGGAATTTACATGGATTGTATGAACTATAAGAATCCAATGGATAATGTATATAAATAGACAGATAAGAAACCATATTTAAGCCTTGCTAGGAGAACAAGTTGTTGTCTTTTCTGGGCATAGGGAAACACCTTACTTTGTTACTGATTCCTTGCATTTACTCTTGTTTTTATAATAAATCTTTTTAACTTTTAACTGTGATTTTAAAGCATTTGACCACACAGGCAGGTCTCTTCTGCAGAAGCAGGAATCCATCTTTTCTGACCAGACAAGGGTTTGATTCTTTTAGCTGGCTAAATCCCCTCTGCTAAGAGCTGGCAAGATCTAGGTGAGACAGGTATAGCTGGGTTGCCGTAAGTCAGGGAGATGTCTTTGGAGTATCTCTGTCTATTCTCAGTGATCAAGCAGCTAATGGCAGAAAGGTTCTTGTGATAACACCGCAGGAGTGCATCTCAAAGGCTCACCTGTCTGCATCTGGGGTCAGGGTGGGTCACATATAGGACAACACTGAGATTTTTAAAACTACCTAATTCATTTAGACATCCAGGGTGCCACTCTAATTAAAGAGCCTCCCCCACCCACAAGCACATGTATAAATGCCCCCAAATCCCCCCCTTTTTTAAATAGGAAATCAATATCCAAGGACATGTTTGTACCATGGCAGCAGAAAGTGGTGGAGATCCCAAACACCCCTCCCACTTGCTTCAAATCCAGAAATATGATGGTGAAGACACTTCACGGACATCCCCAGCAGCCTCTTTCAAGCATGTCAGACACTGAGGTTTCAAACCTGCTTAAAGGCAGATATTCTGGAGCATCTTCCTAGTGTATTTCCTGGTTTGAGGCAGATGAGTGGAAGTAAGTAGATAAGTGGGGCATGCTCAAGGCCAAGACACACTTCTGCTATACTATACATAATTTGTATATGACGTTTTACATCCCAGTCTTAGTCTCTATCAATGTATTTGTGCTCATATGAATTCAGCACAAGAACATGTTGTTATGATAGGGTTTAGAATATGATCAACACAAAAAACAGCCTCATTTAGACTTGGCGTGTTTGGGAAGAAAGGAAGTTCATCTTTTGTTCACATCTACTGACACACCAATGACTCCACAACTGCATACAGGAGAAAGTCCAGAACAGGTGCATCAATGAGGGAACAAAGAGGACAGAAAAATAAGATGAATAAAAAGAAAAACTAAAAAAATTCATCAAATGCTAGGTTATAGCCTCATAATTAACATACTCTGCTAGTTAAATTTTGGTTACAGATACTTAGAAATGCTTGTTTTTACTTTGAAGTTGACAAAACCCAAAGAACTTGCCTATTCACCTAGTGTTTTCTATGGTTAGCTATGATACATGACATTGAATTAAGCGTATTACTGCCAATGGAAAAATACATTCCACTTCAGTACAACATACACCTATTTGAAATATGAAGCCTATAATTAAGATAGTACCATCATTAAAAAGGGCAACTGATGCCATTGACACATATCTCTATTTAAACAAGTTGACTATTAAGGATTAAACTTATACTGATTAAACTAACTCACCAAATGGGCAGATAGAAGTTAAATATAATATTTATTTTATGTACATTTGTCTCCCATATCATTTCAGATTAAATGTTTTGTATTACAATAAAAACATTTCCAATGTTAGTTAATAAAATATTGTACTACAGGAATAACGGTGAACATTTCAAAATATGTTTTAAAAGTACAGTTCTAACTAATGGGTTTCAAGCTGAGGTTCAACATACGCAGTAGGATATCCCTAATGGATTCCTGTTTTCTTAAGCATAGCTCCACAGGCTCAAGAGGATCAGCAGAAGCTATTTTCATTTGTTTTCCTAGATGAAGTGGCTACATTTTAGCTACTTTGAGCCTGTATTATTTGAGCTGAAGTTGAGCCTTTGGCAAATACCATTTCTACTCCAGTTCACTTCAGAAGTAACAGAGAATGTCATATGTGCAGATAAAAAGGGCTGTTTAATAGGGCTGTGCAGAGCAGGTAATATTCAATTTGACTGCCATGTCAACTATTAAACTGGGTCCTGCTTTGATTTGCAGTCCACTTCGACTCGAAGTGGGTCCGCTTCGACTCGAGGTCGAAGTTCAGTCGAATATTCGAGCTGCTTCGACTTCCCCATAGGCTATAATGGGGAAGGTCAAAGCAGGCTATAACTTTGGCATTTCCTGTCTGATCTTGATAAAAATTGCAGGAGTGGTAGCTCCTGAGGAGCCCACAAAGCGTGCCAAGTTTCAACAAGATCGGTTTGGGGGGTGCATAGAAACTGCACCCCAAATTCTAGAGAGCAAACCGCCTGTAACTTCTATGTGCAAAGCCACCAGGAGCTCAAATCTGCAGGAATGGTAGCTTCTGAGAAGCCCACAATGCGTGCCAATTTTCAGCAAGATAGGTTCAGGGGGTTTGGAGAAAGCACCCCAAATCCTTGAGAGAGAACCTCCTGTGACTTCTGCGTGGAAAGCCACAGGGAGCTCAAAACTGCAGGCTTGCTAGCCCCTGAGGAGCCCACAAAGCCTGCCAACTTTCACAGTGATAGGTACAGGGGTTTGGGGGAAACTGCACCTTAGGCTGCTGACAGACAAAACTCGTGATACAGATGGAGCGAGGAGGGCGGCATTCGCTCCGTCTGCACCTGGTGCTTGGGGACCCCTGGCAGTGGGAGGTTCACCTTCAGGAACACCAGCTGCTCCACCAACGTAGGACCCAAGCAGGTGCGGTGGAGTGTCACAACATCCCCAGCAATGCTGAACACCCTCTCGCTTGCACACTGGTCGCTGGACAGGACAGGTATTCCCAGGCAACTGTGGCCAGAGCCGGCCACATCAGGCTGCGGGTTGCCCACTAGGCCAAGGGGTCGCAGTCCAGGGTCTCCACAGGCTCGGCAAGATAGGCAGACACCATAGTGTGAGGGCTGTCTGCCTGATCCTGGGGTCTGGTGGGTCCAGATTTCTGGATGTTATGTAAATGTCTTTGTGTGTGTAGATAGTATATTGAGAAGCGTTGGTGTGTTGGAAAGAATAAATGTTGTATAAAAAAAAATACATATTTATATAAACTAAATTCCTATATATAGACTAGATCCTAGGCTACTATTAACCCTATCCAATATAAGCGTAAACTAATATGAAAAGTAGTTATAAAATAAAAGCACCAAGTTCTCAGAAATCCCGGTTGCTAGTGTTGCAAGTAGGGAATCTGTTGAAGATCAAGGCTTCCAGCCATCGTGGTCTGACGCAGAGGTGCTGGAGAACACCAGCAGCTCAGAAACTGACCCCAAGGCAGAAAGCAGGGAGCTGAAAAACTGCTGCCTTTTATGCATTTTCTCTGGCCCTCAGAGAATGCTGACAGGTCACTGGCCAGTCACACATGTCAGTCATGAAAGCACTTCTTCCCCTTACTTTCCTTTTTTTTTCCCCCCCACAGGAAATCCAGTATAGGCAAGTTGAATATTCAGCCCACGCTGTTAATATTCGACTCGCGCTGTTAATATTCGACTTCCAGTATTCAATTCGACAGCTATTCGACCAGCTACTATTCGATTCGACTTTCACTTTTCAAGGTTGAATATGTTGAATATTTGTCGAATCGAATATTAAGTCAAAGTGTTGCACAGCCCTACTGTTGAAACCTTCCTTGAAGACTATCCTGGATTTCAAAATAAGGAAATGGTAACAAAGATGCTAGAAATCAAATAGCCTGTTCAGCTATTTATTAAAAAGATAGCAAGGTGCTATTATTATGGCTTGTATTGTATGGGTAGTTAAATTCCCTGCAACCTATGGGAAAAGGACTTAACCAAGAAGTAATGCTGCAGTCTGAAGCTGGGAGAACTGAAACTAGAAATGAGGATACAAATTTAACAGTGAGGGTGATTAATCACTTGCAAAAAGTACCAGAATAGTGGTAGATCCTTCATTTCTAGATGTCTTCAAATCCTTTTTGGAAAGCACATTTTATCCAACAGAGGGCTCAATAGAAGAATAACTGATTCAAATGTGTAATATGGAAAGACAGGCACAATAATTTTAAGCTTTCTGAGTTTAAAATCTGTGACACTGACAGAAGAGAGAGGACTTGGTCTTTACCAGTTCTGATAAGATGACAGTTGTGAGAGGGATGATAAAAGACTTTTTGATGATACAATGTCTTGAATTCCTGACTCCCGTGAACACCTGAATGCAGAGACCTCAATTGTTTCTCTACTCACATTCCAAAAAAACAAGAGGATAAATAATTTACACAGGACAAAATTATAATTTTAGTTTTGAACTCATAAATGAATACTGGGAAGACATGACTGCATATAGCAAATAAAAATAATGGTAGGCCCCAAATTAAAATGTGAACTCTAACAGTTCCTAAATTTGGGATCTGAAGTCTTAGATCCAATCTGAGTACAAAACCACAGTGGGAAAAATAAATCTAATTTTCATGCATGTTGCAGAGAACAGGTTGTGCCTGCCACTTTAAGGGGTTTGAGCAGGTGGCAAGCAGCCTGCAGGTGGGAGCAGACCCAGTCAGGTGGTCACATGGTAGTCAGGAGGCCATCTGATTGATGGAGAAACTGGGAGCCTGGGTATAAGACTAGGCCTGAGAGCAGAGCTGGCAGTCGCTGCATGGAGCCAAAGGAACAACATTGCCCATCCAGAGACATACTGCTCCAGAATAATCTGAAGGTCAAGAGTAGGCACTATGGGGATGATGGAGGTTTCTAATCCTGGGGAATGACCTTTTCATGTGGGCACCAATGACATGGCTCGGAGCACCCCCAGCCAGGTCATGAGGCGCTACAGGGAGTTGGGAGCGGGGCTTAGGGGTCTGGGAGCTCAGGTGGTGTTTTCATCGATCCTCCCAGTCTCGGGCTATGGGCTGAAGAGGGAGAGGAGGATCCACGCGGTGAACCAAAGACTGCGGCGCTGGTGTTATCGGGAAGGCTTTGGCTTCCATGACCACAGCCCGCTCTTTGGAGAGAGAGGCAGCGAGCTGCTGGGAAGAGATGGCCTCCACCTCTCTCCTCTGGGGAGGAGGCTCTTCTCAGCCAGGCTGGCTGACCTGCTCCACCGGGCTTTAAACTAAGCCCGCTGGGGGATGGGGGGACTACTGCCCCTGCTGGCCCACTGAACAGCCCTTGCAAAGCCAGCAGACCAAGGCACTTAAGGGGGCACTTAAGGGAGCTCACCCCTGCCCCAGCCCTGACACAATCTGTGGGCAAGGCAAGAGCCCCCAAGGGCACACTTGCCTGCCTGTACACTAATGCCAGGAGCCTGGGCAACAAGCAGGACGAGCTCGTCCTCCTGCTCAGTGCAAAGAAATATGATGTCACTGGGATAACGGAGACCTGGTGGGACTCCACCCATGACTGGACCACGGGGATAGAGGGCTATACCCTATACAGGAGGGATCGTGTTGACAAAAGGGGCGGGGGTGTAGCTCTCTATGTGAAGGAAAGCTACATGTCCCTGCACGCTGATGTTGGCAACCGGCATGGACAGCTAGAGACCCTCTGGGTAAAAATTCGTGGGGAATTCGGCACAGGGAACACAACGGTGGGAGTCTACTACAGACCTCCCACTCAAAGTCCTGAGCTTGACCAGGAGTTCGCCCGGGAACTGACTGAAGCCGCTTGCTCCAGGACCTTGGTTGTCATGGGTGACTTCAATTATCATCGGACTTCAATTACCAAAGGACATCTCCTGGGAAGATCACTCAGCTAAATCTGAGCAGGCGCAAAGCTTTCTCTCGTGCGTGGATGACCTCTACCTGACCCAAGAAGTCTATAGGCCAATGAGAGGCAAAGCGCTGCTTGACCTGGTACTGGCTACGGGGGACAACCTAATCGGCGACCTAGTGATTGATGGGAAGTTGGGTGACAGCGACCACGAGCTGATCACCTTCACCGTCCGCCGTAAAGCTGGCAAGTCAGTCAGCAACACAGAAGTCCTTGACTTTAGAAAAGCCGACTTTGACAAGCTCAAGAGGCTAGTCGGTCAGGCCCTCAGGGACCATGACCCCAGGGAGATGGGAGTTCAGGAAGAGTGGTTGCTTCTCAAGGAAGCGATCCTCAGTGCACAAGCTAAATCTGTTCCAACACGGAGGAAAGGCAGCAAGAAGGCACAGCAGCCCTCCTGGCTCTCCAGAGACCTAGCGGACCTACTGTGGCTAAAAAGGAAAGCCTACAAAGGATGGAGGATGGGATTCACCTCTAAGGAGGATTACTCCGCGCTGGTCCGGTCCCGCAGAGACCAAACCAGGAAAGCCAAGGCTGCAACTGAACTCCAACTAGCTTCAGGCATCAAGGACAACAAAAAGTCCTTTTTCAGGTATGTGGGGAGCCAGAGGAAAAGCAAGGGCAATGTTGGACCCCTGCTAAACCAGATGGGGCAACTGACAACTGACGCCCAGGAAAAAGCCAACCTATTAAATAGGTACTTTGCGTCAGTCTTTCATCAGTCACACGGGATGCCCATGCCTGCTATGGGACAGGGAAATCTGGGTGAGGGGAATCCCCTACCCTCCATCAATGCTGACCTCGTGAAGGAACACCTTGAGAAGCTGGATACCTTCAAGTCAGCTGGCCCTGACAACCTGCACCCCAGGGTACTCAAGGAGCTGGCGAGCGTCATAGCCCAGCCCCTGGCACGGATCTTTGAAAACTCCTGGCGCTCTGGTGTAGTGCCCGAAGACTGGAAGAACGCCAATGTGGTGCCGATCTTCAAGAAAGGGAGGAGAGTGGATCCGGCTAACTACAGGCCCATTAACCTGACTTCTATCCTGGGGAAGATCTTAGAAAAGTTTATTAAGGAGGCCATCCTTGAGGGACTGGCCCAGGCTAACATTCTAAGGGATAGCCAGCACGGGTTTGTTGCGGGTAGGTCTTGTTTGACCAATCTCATTTCCTTCTATGACCAGGTGACCTATCACCTGGACAAGGGAGAAGAGATTGATGTCATATATCTTGACTTCAAAAAAGCTTTTGATCTGGTATCCCATGATCACCTCTTGGCCAAACTGGCCAGTTGTGGCCTTGGCTCCACCACGATCCGCTGGCTGGGAAATTGGCTTCGTGGTCAGACCCAGAGGGTTGTGATTGATGGCAGTCACATCGTGGTGCCCTGTGACCAGTGGGGTCCCTCAAGGCTCTGTCCTGGGACCCATACTGTTCAACATCTTCATTAATGATGTGGACATTGGAGTTAGGAGTGGACTGGCCAAGTTCGCCGATGACACCAAACTTTGGGGCAAAGCATCCACGCCAGAGGACAGGCGGGTGATCCAGGCTGACCTGGACAAGCTCAGCAAATGGGCAGACGAGAACCTCATGGTGTTTAACACTGAAAAATGGAAGGTTCTCCACCTTGGGAGGAAAAACCTGCAGCATCCTTATAGGCTCAGCAGTGCTACGTTGGATAGCACTACAGAAGAAAAAGACTTGGGGGTCATCATTGACCGCAAGATGAACATGAGCCTGCAATGCGATGCTGCGGCTAGTAAAGCGACCAAAATGCTGGCGTGCATCCATAGATGCTTCTCGAGCAAATCCCGGGACGTCATTCTCCCCTTGTACTCGGCCTTGGTGAGGCCGCAGCTGGAGTACTGCGTCCAGTTTTGGGCTCCACAATTCAAAAAGGATGTGGAGAAGCTTGAGAGAGTCCAGAGGAGAGCCACGCGCATGATCAGAGGTCAGGAAAACAGATCTTACGATGACAGGCTGAGAGCCATGGGACTCTTTAGCCTGGAAAAGCGCAGGTTCAGGGGTGATCTGATGGCCACCTATAAGTTTATCAGGGGTGACCACCAGGATCTGGGGGAACGTCTGTTCACCAGAGCGCCCCAAGGGATGACGAGGTCGAGCAGTCACAAACTCCTGCAAGACCATTTCAGGCTGGACATAAGGAAGAATTTCTTTACTGTCCGAGCCCCCAAGGTCTGGAACAGTCTGCCAGCGGAGGTGGTTCAAGCACCTACATTGAACACCTTCAAGAGTAAATTGGATGCTTATCTTGCTGGGATCCTATGACTCCAGCTGACTTCCTGCCCTTTGGGCAGGGGGCTGTACTCGATGTTCTCCTGAGGTCCCTTCCAGCCCTAATGTCTATGAAATCTATGAAAATTATACCCTGCTGGGGTTGGATGGTGTGGTGGGGCTGGTTGTGGCAAGGAAGTCTCTAGGATATGCCACACCTGTGCCTCCCCAGTCAAAGGCAAGGGTGGGGCATTAGAAAGCTTCAGCCCCCACTGCCTTGTGGGTGACCCGGTGGAAGTGAGAGGCTAGGGGAGCACACCCTGAGAAAAAAGCACAGAGCCAAGGCCCACTGAGTGGGCCCTTTGGCGTGGTCCAGGCTGAGAAAAGGGGGCTTGAGACAGGGCCCAGGCCCATTAAGTGAGGCCTGAGCCCCAAAGGGCATTAGGTTGAGCACCCCAGTGAGGGGGCCAGGTATTAAGGCCCCAGGGCAGGGGGCAGCGCCAGTGAGAAGGCAGGATAGAAGCCCCAGTGAGGGGTAGCCCCAGTGAAGGGAGCTGCATAGAGGCTCCAGTGAAGGTGGTATGTGTCCCAGGTAGGGATGCCTGAGGCCTAGTTTGGGCCAGAGGTCCAGTGCAGCCCAGCTAAAGGGCCGGGGGAGTAATAGTGAATGTAGATGCCAACTACAAGGCATGGGACATGGTATAAAGGTAGGTTCAGAGCCACGTATTTTGTTCTTGGCATCAGGGAAATTAAATGGGCAGCCTCCCACCTAGGCAGCACTGAAATGTGACCTTCTAGAGGAAAGAATCTATGGAACAATCTTAGTTATAACCAAGATTCCTGGTTTTCACTGATAAACACAAATTCTCTGATAAAAAAAACTGCAAATTGACTGAAACCCCCCCCCCCAAAATCATGATTAAATCTAAAGGCTCCCCACAGTGCACCCCCCTGGCCCTGCTTGTGCATCTCATCCCCCCCACAGCCTTCCTGGTGCCCCTCACCCCCCAACCCACAGCCCCTGCTCCCCCAGCCCTGCAGGAGAAGACCCCCAGGTGCCAGAGCTACAGACCTGGGTCTGCAGCCCCCTGCCTCTGTTCCCCCCTGCTGCCTGCTGTGGGTGGCAAGGGTGGGTGCTGGCTCCCTGCTGCTGAACACACTCCCAAGATGGGTAGGGGGAATCTGCGCCCCCCAGATCTGTGCATGGGTCAGGCACGGGCTGTGGGCTTGGTCTCCCATCCTGCTGCCCTCGCTTGGGGGCCTCCACAGCCCAGCAGGTGTGAACTGGCATAGCAGGGAGCAGTGGCGCCATGTGGAGAAGCTGCTCACTGCTGAGAGCTCCCCTGCACATGCTGCTGCTTTGAGGGGCACAATCCTGCACTGCTGTTCCCACTGCAGCCTCGCATCAGCAAGCAGCTTCTCTATGTGGCCCTGCTCTTTGCTGCTGCCCTGCTTCCCTCCCAACATGGAGTGTCCCACATGGAGACATTCCATGTCTTTCCCTAACACTTCTCCACTTCCACCCTCCACCCACACATCTACACCCTGCTCCCCACCTGCCCTGCTGGCTCTTCCCCCAGCCCTGGCAGTCACCCACACCTGCATCAGCCACCCAGGCTTCCCCCTCAGCCCTGCCAGTACCCCTATCCAAGACTCTCAACCCCCCAGCCCTGCCAGAGGGGGCCCCCAGCCCCCTGCAAGCCCCATTTACCTTAGGCTCCAAGAACAAACAGTGATCCTGAGCCAAACCTTGGGTGACAGAGCCTTAGGCCTCGCTCTTTCCCCCCTCTCCCTCCCCCTCCAGACAGGGTTGGGGGTTCCCCACCCTTTTTGCATTTAGCTCTTGCAGGCTGGAACTCCAACCATCTGCAGAGTTCTTTGCAAAAGTGGGAAATCTGCGGGTATCTCTGCTAAAAGGGAAAATCCATTTTTTCTCTGTTTTTCCATGGGAAATGGAAAACCCAGATCCCTGATTATAACAAAGGTGTGGTAGGTGAGACAGGTGGGCATACTACCCCAGACAGGTGGGCAGGCTGATGTAGTGACTGGCCCTGAGATGGCCGCCTGTTAGAATGTGGAATAGGATAAGATTTCTGAAATCATCAGGATATTCAGCCATCTTTGCTTAAATCTCAAAGCAACAGCTTGTAAAATAAAAATAAGAGGCTTCAGACAAATAATGTCATTTTGCTGGTGCCAGTACCAACCTGAGCTGCAGGAACAGGAATATTTGACAGTGTCAAAATCAGATACACTTCCAAATTTTAAATCATGTCACACATGCTCTTCAAAGAGAAGCAAGTATATTATAGATACAGAGGTGTTTGAGATGGTATATTTACTCACCTAGCTGGTACCACGTGTCACGGATAGCAAAACCAATTAAACGTCTCATATCTCCATATCTAGAGAGAACAGAAAAACACTGGCTTTAACAATACATCATAAAATTTAAGAAAAAATATATAAGATACTAATATATTACTTACTTATTCAGGATCTTATTGTACTTTGCATGAGAGAAGTTTTCTAATTGTAGAGAGTCCTGGGTAATAAAAGCCACTGCCAGATGAAAATAGTTGTTCCACAGCTGTAAATTGAATGTTCAAAGGTTATAATAGTGTTCAACTAGAATGGGAAGTAATATTAAACCATGCATAACCCTGAATAATTTATTAAGGCAAATGATGCAAGCAATACAAGGTTTTAATATTACTATTGTGCAATTATAAAAAATCCATCTCTCATCTTTATGCTAACAGCTAGTCTCCATTTGTTCTTCACAACATAGTAGTTGCATAAATAGTACTCAAGAAGATTCATATGAAGTTCATTGGCTAATAACAATAAACCACAAACTCCAGCAGAGCTGGTAAAATACAGAACATCCCAATGAATCATAATTGCCCAGATCCAAAGGCATATAATGTATTTACATTGTACTTGAGAACTTTGTCAAAAAGACACACATTCATCTCTCTGGACCCTATTCTAACCAGATCTGGGGGCAAAAATCCAGTGACTTTCAAATGTGCATCCTACGTGTGAAACCAGGACATGTGGATCCTATTATTACTGAGTCATATACCTGCATTGAGAGAACAACTCTTGTATTTTAGTGTACAGTCTTTCCTTATTTCTGACATCAGATCACTTTATTCTCTTGTTAAGCAAAATAAAACACCAGTAACCTTTCCCACATGCTTAAGCAATGAATGGAAAACTTTACTACAATGCAGGCAGATATGAGCTTTCCCACTGAGTGAATGACTGATCACCCTAGGAACAGAAGTAATCAGTACTTTCAAAGGCTTATAAATAGGAAATATACTTTCAAAAGAATATTTTTACACTGTTTACACCTAAAAAAAAATAAGATAATGAATGTTGTAAGAAAGGAAACTTTAAAGGCTTTCATCAATTATTTTAAAGGATTAAACAAACCAGCAAGTGACTGTAACAAAAGTATTACCAACAGAAACATATACGGTTAAACATGTGCTAGACTGAGATTTCCACAAAATCTTATATACAGCTAATGCACCGCATAAAAAAGTGAGTTTTTAACACTCTGACCTGAAGAATTCTCTGTGCATAAACTAATACTATAGGGAGCAGATATCAACATCTGGCATAGCATATGAACAAAAAGGAAATGTTTCATATAGTAAATATGCCTTCAAATCCCTTTTACAACATCAAAAAAATGTTGCATTAAGGTTAACATATTCCTCCTTTAGTGGCTCACAGCTTCTCTAAAGTTTCCTTTACAGATTTTGCTTACTCAAAAGCCCTGAGGAAGGACTCTACAGCAAAGCTTTTGTTCTTGCTTTAAGTGTTTTAAGTCCATAGTTCATATTTATCCCTGGTGTGATTCTATGGACTTCAGTGGAATTAAGGCAGGGATTTATTTAGCTCAGCCTTTTTCATGGAATTCAAAGATAATCTGAATTCACCCAAACTAATAGAATCTTAATAAAAGAAGCATTTAGATATTAATTCAACATAGGACTGCAGCTTTTATCTGATATCAGCATTTGAACTACATCAACATTAATTTTTTGACAGTATACAACACTACAGAATAATTTAAACCTTTCTCCCCTAAGACAAATTTTTTCAAGGTCAAAAACTCCAGTTTATGCAAGATTAATTCAACCCACTTCAGGGTGTCTAAAAGTTTCAGGTATATCAGTGTTTTCCAAATGGTATGCTGCGGCACACTGGTGTGCCATCATCCATGTCCAGGTGTACCATGGAATCCTGGGGGGCATGGCTCCAGGCAGTCTCTGTGCTGATACCCCCCCCACCCCTCACTCAGCGTTTGGCCCCTCGCCACCCTCTCTCCTCCCTGCTCAGCGTTCGGCCAGTGTGCCGTGGGGCGGAGAAAGCCAGGTAAGTATGCCATGGGGTGGAAAAGATTGGGAAAGGCTGAGGTGTATAGGAACGATACATAAGGATGTAGAGAAGTAAGCAAGTATTTCCTATACCCTTTCCTTCTGTGGAAGGAAAAGGTCCCATTTTACAAATAAAGAAATTGGCAGGAAGAGATTAAGGATTTGTCTAAAACTAGAGCGTCAGACCTGAAATAATTGCTTATAAACTTCCAAAATTCAGGCTGGGCAAATACACTGTGCATTTCAGGCATTGAAGTCTCTTCTCTGTATTGAAGAACAATTTTTGACATGACATATTTCCCTTTGGACCAATGGAACAAATATGTGTAGGGTCTATTCCACATGCATCAACAGATACAAACCCAAAGTGTTAAAAGTTTTTAAATGGTTTTAATTAATCATACATATTTTTTACCTAGTTTTTATGTACGTTGGGTAAAAATTATCACTTTTTTATTTATCACTGTGTAGTAATGGAAAGCAGAAATCATGACTAAAGGTGACACAATAAATTGATTCTGGAATTTGAAAGAGAGCTCAGGTCTTCTAACTTTTGTTTTTACACCAAAACCTTTAAACTACAGCTCTATATTAGGGTCAAGGGGAGTACTATTTATGTACTAAGCATACTTGTCCAAAGGAAAAGGACTATAACTCACCTATGTTATCTGACATAAACCATAATAACTTCACCTAATCACATCACTTCTGTTATCCTCTGTACCATGTCTATTTATCACAATCCTGCCATGTCTCTGTCTATCCAAATCCCACAGTCCAGCATGTCTTTCTCCTCCATGAACTACCATCTTCAACTCAAATTTAACATTGTCAAAACTGACCCCCTTCCACATCCTCCCAAACACTGCCTGTCTCTTTCTGTTTCCTGTCATTGCTGACACTATTTCACCACTCAGAGAAAAAACAGTGGCTTATGTTCAGCTGCTTCTCTTCCCTTGCCCTACCCATCCAACCTATGTCCAAATTCTGCTGTTTATTCCTCAATAACGCATTCAAAATTTCTGTTTTCTTCATGTTGGGTTGTCATGATCTCAGTTCTTGAATATTTCAATGTCTTTTTCTCTGACTTCCTCAACCCTTCCTGTCAATCCCTGCCTCCATTCAAAAGCTGCTGCTATAATCACCTTTTCTGGCTGTCACGCTTACTCAGTTTTGAATTCCTCTCCTTGTCCTTTGTTTTGCATTACATCAAATATCAGATCATTGTCCTCTTTTTCAAGGCTCTTAACAGTTCTACTCTATTTATGCCCTTGTCCCTTATATTACCTGGCTACCCCTTCATTTCACCAAGGATGCCAGCCTGGAGTTTATTAAAATCTTGTTAGTTTCATGATACAAACAGGCCATATCCTCAAATAAAAGATGCCAACCCCTACAACATATCAGATAAATATCATTCAGTTAACTGTTGCACATATACTTTAGCCCTTAAATAAACAAACAGAACACCAAACATCACTGCTGCCTGTATTGTTAAATATTTAAATCCTCTGCAGCAATCCTTCTGATCCCTAGTAGACTTTCATACTCAATAGATCTATGATATAAAAGAACTATAAATTAAAGCTATCCTGGTGCCTTTGTTTTGGTCATGTCTCTCCTGACTGCATAAGACAGTGGAGGTCCACTTTTAAAAGCGTGTGCCACAGATTAGTTTGCCCTTCACCCTCCCTGAACGCCACTCTGATCCTCTTCCTGTGCCTAAGCAGCTGCTCTGCTTTCTGCTTCTTGCCCTATCTGCTACTGTGCTACCTGTGCCTTCCCTGATATGCCATGTGCCACACACACAGATTGCCTATGTCACATGTGCTGAAGGTTGGCCAAGCTAGCATAAGCCATATAAACACCATACCTCTTTATGTAGAAACTTAAGATAAAATCATGATTAGTTACTAAGTAGTATAACATTTTTTACATCCACAAGCAAATAACAATGCCACTCGTGTGAGCTACAATAAATAATTACTGGAAACTAGGTTAGATGTCTATGATATATTAAATACAAGTGTCGCAGGCCACTAAGGTCCCTGCTCCTATAAGAGCAGAAACTGCCTAGGGAGAGGGCCCTAAGCGCCAGATGGAAGCCCACAAGTGCAGGTTACTATGGCAACAGGATAATGAGTAAATTAGCCTGCACTTGCATCCTGTCAGCTGACCAGAAGAGGCAATATAGACCCCAAGGCTGGGGACTAGAGAGTTAGTTCTCTGTCAGCAGCCAAGGGGCAAGGACCTCTCAGAAAAGACACTCACCAGAGAGGCTTGGCTGCCTGTCCTACTCTGGGTAGGATTAAGGAGCTCCAGGAGCTCACCAGAGACCCTGGCTTATAAGACACTTAGTGCTGGGAAAAGCTTGATGTTTTAAAGGGACAGAGCACACCCTGAACTGCTTATTTTATGTTATAGCCTAGGGGCTCAGATTTTAGTTGCTGTTTGACTGGGGGATTGGGGTGAGGCTATTGGGGAAGGAGGTGGCCTCATTGGGGGACCACAATGGTATGGGATCCCCAGCACCAGAGAAGGGTGCAGCGATAAGGGGGTAAGCAGAACCCAGCACAGAGACAGGGCTGCAGAGAGCCCCCCAATATCAGGGTGCAACAATGGGCAGCCTCCCGCCTTAACTAACAACACAATTACCAACAAGGCATGGTGGGTGAGACAGGTGGGCGGCGTGACTCCCACTTTACCACAACAGGGTAATATTTTTGATACAGTCCTATCATATGAATATTAATACTGTCGTAAAGTAACCCAATGAGGGAATTAATGGTGTATTTAAGGATACAGTTTTAGTTGCGTTTCAGCTATTTCTAGATATTTTTTAGCACATCCCTTATCTCTAAAGTAATTTCACCAGCCTGCAATAGACTAACATTATTACCAGTCCTAATACAGCAACAAAGATATAGAAAGAGTTTTAATGAAGGCGAGATTCTCTGCATTATTAAATTGCTGACTATGCATAGAGTACTTTCATATATGCAAAGAATACAGCATGAAAAGGAACTGAGGTTGAACAAACTGCAGTATGTATCAGTCACAGAAAGTGTTTACATTACTTCCTATGTAAGATGCTTTTTATTCTAGTTAAACAGAGTTTAAATGGGTAGAGATAAAGAAATCGAGCCTCTTAAAATCATAACTCACACTCAGGAGCTCTTGAGATTACAGGTTTAATCTTTTGTGGCTGAGTCCTGTATCACGTTATATATATCATGGTAGGTGCTAAGTGCTTCTAACTTTCACTGAAGCCAATGATAGTAGATAGTACCGAGAATCTTAAAGAAAACTGCAAAACCTTGCAGGACTGTTATCAAGTTATTTTCTTTGCTAAAGCTATTGCTGTCTGTAGAGGTAGAACTGAAGTACAAATAGTCATGGCTAATAAATGTCTATAAAATGTATATAGTAACTTATATTGTGTACTTAAAAATAATAAGTCAAATCCAGTTTGTTTAATTAATTGAAGCCATGATGTCCTAAAATACTAAATTTTGGATAGCTTTTAAAATATTTCTACCAAGGTTTAACGGAACACTAAAGAATAATTTAAAACCTATTAAAAATACTTTCCACTACAAATATATTGTAATTTTTAAGAGCACAACTACATCTAGACATTAGTTTCCTCCCTGTGAAATGCTATATGAATGTTCTACAATGCACAAAGAAGAAATACATAAATGGATCCCCCTCCATACATACAAAAGACCTTTTATAGTAAAAGACACAATCCAGTAAAAATAAGAAATGTATAAATATCACTATCCGGAATAATACAGAGTAAACAAAAAACGCTCAGAAAATTCACAAGGAAGACCTGACAATGCACATCAAAAGAACAGTAACATACAAAGACACCTGAATATAAGATCTAAGGAAGAATTAAAATGATGTAGCCTGAAAATATTAAGAACATATGACATGGTATACACATGTTTTCTGATGTCTCCTCTACCCATGCAGGTAAGGCTCTGAGGGATCTAATGTACAATCCACACAATCACAACTCCTGCCATGGCACACATGGGACAGAATCGTGCATTAGATCCCATCGTGCCTTCTTGCCAGTGCAACGGGAGCCTGATCCTGGGCTCCCCTTGCACTGGCACGAAGCAAGCATCCACAGATGAGAGCGCCACCAGTTGAGGGTTTCCCAGCCACAGGGGCACCCCATATGTCCCTAGGGCTGAGAAATGATGGCAGTAGTCATCTTCCAGCTTGGAGACATGTGAAACCCCCAGGTCTGGGGGACTGTGGCTGCTGTGACAGCTAATTGTGCAATACCTCTAATGTGTAGAGGGCCTTATAGCTTTTGACTAGTTTTTCTACCTTTTGTGAGAAGGAAGTGATAATTAACTTCTGTATCATCTGTCTTGTGAAGTTTTCTTGTAATGTTTGTCACTATAGCAGATAAGCACCCTATTTCTTATGTATATCTACAATTTGCTGAAATTGTTTTAGTGGAGGTTTCCAGATATGCAATTTTAGTAAGCTGTGTTGCTATAATATGCTGATGCTGAAGCACAAGTTTTATCAAGTTAGTTCCAATAACGGAGCATGGCACAGTTAGAAAGATGAAAAAAAAGAGAGAGGCTGAACATAACATGAGTAATAGTTATATATTTTTTTCAAGTCAGAACTTGACATGTAGGGGAGGGGGTATTAAAATAACATCCATTGCATAGAAGTAAAATGAAACAATGTTCCAGTAGGGCATGCATTTTTTTTAAGATCAGATATTTGTCAGAAGTAATTATGTCTGTATTTGGTTTTCTATTCATATAACATACAGTTTTATTTAAGAGCTTTATCCACCCAAAACCAAATATTATTTTATATTTTCAGATCAAGGAGTAAAACATGCCCAAATGACTTGCAAGTAAAAATGGAATGGTATTAAAAGAAAAATATCCTCTTCAAGTTCTGTGACATGCATGGGGGAAAAAAAAACACAAGTGAGAATAGTTATTAAGACATGTTTTACTAATTACATATATTACACATTTGTTTTATATTACTGAAATGGCAATTTATATTTAAACGCATTAAACATTCTTATTTTCTACCAATATGTTAAAATATATTTCTACATATACAAATGTGGGGGGTGTTTTTTTCCCCCCAAAATTCTAGTGGCATCACACATTTCCTTATATTAAAAATCTCTGCCCACAGCAGTTAGACTGAACAGCTGCAAATTACCTCTAACATTCTTTAATGTAAAATAGGAGGCAGTTGTGAACATATGTGCTTTGTTACATCTATTTATACTGCCTGTTTGGGGATGTATTCCTCCTTTCTTGTGCTTCAACATTAACTCTCATTATCATTAATAAAGGCTATTTTGAGGGATGATTATATCTTTGATACATAAAAGTCACTATGAACTACGAGAAAACACAAAAATATAGAATTTAATTAAATAAAATCATTATAAAGATAAAAACTGCCATTGCAATTTTTGGAAGTTCAATCTGAAGTGCACAAAACATTCCAAAACTGTTTAATCCACTGGAAATATAGTAAAAAAAGAGTTAGATATTACTACAAATAATTGCAGTATGAAATTATAAAAAAGGATCAAATCCTGTTCTCAATGTGTTGCCTGAATGGAAGAACTGACTATATATAACAGGATTCCAGACAAACCCTGAGTTGACAGAGCCATGAATTGACAACATTATCAGATACAGCCAGTGACAGATGGTGCGTCCTACGGCTCATGTGTCAATCTTAAAACTGGTGAAATCTCTATGGAAGGTAAGGTCTGAGAGCTACCCACCTACCTTATTACCATTTCTTCTAGTAAAGGTATGTAACATGGAAATACACATCAAACCCCTACAGATCTCAGCTGTGAAACACAAAAGATGCAGAATATCTGCCCTCACTGAAAAATTCCTCCACCACTATACAAGGGGACAGTATACATTTCGCCATGTTTGGGACCATATGTACCTACTAATAGGGTTCTCCATTACTAAATAATACCATGACAATGAATTAGACAGGCATTCTAACCATCAATGTCTCAAACAGACAAGACTTTCGAAATTAACCCTTGAATCCAAACAGCAAAATTTGCAGGCGTTATAATTCCCTCATTCAAAATAAAATGTTTAACAGGTCTGAAATCATTTACCACAGTGATTTCAGAAGAAATTTCTTTCCTTGACAATTCAGGCTTCAGGACTCATGCTCTAACAGAGACAAATGAAAACAACAACAAAAATTCTCCTACAACTAAATGACATCTTGCAGCTTCATGGGCACTCGCATACCAAGCTCACGACATGAAGAAATACCTTGTTGATCTCAACTATTTTGACGGCAGTTCTGAATCTATTTTCTACTAACGGAATCCCTATATATCTGAAGGAACCCTTAAGTCTTCTTGTGCAAGCACCAACTGCTGAGGCAACTGGGACACTGCCAAGTGACTGAACTACCT
The DNA here is from genome assembly GCF_052110815.1 of Crocodylus siamensis. Lineage (NCBI taxonomy): Eukaryota > Metazoa > Chordata > Crocodylia > Crocodylidae > Crocodylus > Crocodylus siamensis. Next base: position 29,799,765 of record NC_143404.1, on the reverse strand, counting down.
GTTCCACTCAGCTTCTCAAAGCAACCTCCTCACAGTCTTACCTGCCACACCCATATAGAAATTGTATTTTACCCTAGGAGACAGTTTTCCAGAGTCCCTGAGTGTGTCCACTGGACCCCCACTTGGTCTAGCTTCACCTCCTTACCAGAACCCCAGTCCTACTTGAGGCAGTAGACCCAAAAGCTGCTCCCATCCTCTGCCCTATGGGCACCTGCATCTTACTAACAGATTGGGCTCTTCTGGCTCTAGGCATGCCCTCAGACACAATGCCCTTTGGAGGCATTAATAGTGGCTCCCTGCATCCCCTACACTCATGCCCATACTACACAGGACTTGCCAGATCCCTAGTCCACGCAAGACTCTATTGACTTCTCTGGGCCACTGGCCCAGTCATGCCTGCAACCCAACTCAAGCTTCAGCCCCACCATTGGGCTAGGGCCATGAGGACCAATGCCTATATCAAGCCCACTGCCCTTTTCAGAGTTTGACACTCAGGGTGCCCCAGGCACCCTGCTGCATGGACTCCAAGGCACACCCTGTAGCAAAACCCCCAGTTTGTTTTTTTTTATTTAAAAAATAAACTCCCTCCCCTTCCCCTAACCATTTCTGACTTTCTCTCTGCCCTCTCTATCCTGTATAAGTAACTACAAGTAATACTAGGTAAGCTAATATAAGTTCTAATACTCCCACATAGTAATACGCCCCTTTCAATATTGTAAATAGTGTTCTATTATGTTTGTATTGATTTTTACTTTTTTATATTGTATTACATAATGTTCCTTTTTTGTATTAATTTTTACTGTTTTATTTTGAATTTATGTGATTTAAGCCTATGTCTGTAATGTCAAGTTTCCATTTTGTATGTCATGTTTCCATCTTGTGTCCGCTGCCCAATGCAATATGTTGCAACTGTGACTCATACCTACCCATCCTATGTAAATTGGTTCCTGAATGAATGAGGATGAATGAGGTTGTTTGAGAGAATGGCAGTAGGTCTAAAAATGACTGAACCATCAACTCGACGACCCAACCATCACCCTGCATTGACCCTCCCTGGTTCAAGATTTGGAAGACAAAGACTGCTGCAGAAACCAGCCATCTCACCATTGATACCTGAAACTGCATGTCCTAGCCTGGAATGCACATGCTTAGTACACCAAGGACTGACCCTTGCCTGGGCATTCCCTTGCCATTAGGGTCACAGAAGGCTGGCCCCTGCAAAAGGCAGACCCAATGGCATGCCCTCTCCATCTGGACCAGCACCATGCCACATCACCTATCCACCCAGAGGCCCTGCCAGCAACCCCCACCTCCCCCCTGGACACCACCTTGCTGGTGAAGACCCAAGCTGTCCATCAAGGATCAACTCCAGCCCAGGATAGATAGCTATCACCCCCACCCTCTCTTCAACCAATGACTGGGACTCTGTTTCTCTTCTCTACCTGGACTCCAACCCTTCCACTGGGTCTTTCTCCTGCTACCACTGTATGAGTGTGTGTGGGAGTGCTTATGTGAGTGTGTGTAGGAACCAAGCTGTACAGTACAGTGTTCATTTAATAAAACTGTTGTTTGGAACCCTTGACTTGGGTTTTGTTTTACTACAGTTCCAGCCCTGCTCCAGTCTCTGGTCCTCGCCCCTCTAACTTCTGCCTCATTTCTCCCTCTCCTGCTTCTGGCTCACCACCACCTCCAACATCTGTCTCATGCTCCTGTGGCTCCAGCCGTCCTGAGCTCCTCTCTGCTTGCAAACCACTGTTTCTTTACTATTGCCTTATCCCTACTACCTTTTCTCCTGATCTCTGCCACTGCTGTTGCCTCATCCCCACAGTCTTTTCCCCTGATCTCTGCCACTTGCTCTTTAGTTACCAAGCACCCCAAGCATAGGTAACACAGGTACCAACACACACACACTGTCACCTGAGTCAGTATTTAACCTGTGTGTATATGTGTATTGTGTATGATTTCATGTCATTATCTTTAGAGCATGTATGTGCTTGAATTGGTGATGTGCCTAGGCTGGTAATCTTGGATGTGCTTGTGCCTGAGTTGGTAGTGTGTGTGTGTGTGTGTGTGTGTGTTTGTTTGTTTGTACACATGCAATTGTGTCACACCCTCTTGTCTAACAGCGCAATTTTGAGATCCTGAGAGTTGGCCTGACCCCACGGGACAATACACCCATAACCAGAATTTTTTTTTGCTGATATTTTTAAGATGGGATTATCTATTGTCTCTTCCAACCAAAATATAATGCAAAATTCAGATTGTAGAAGGATGCAAGCACACACAGTCTACTGATACACACACAGTCTATTGATACACTGTGGGTATATCTACACATGAAATTAACACAATGCAACATACTCTGGAGCAGTCTGAATCAGCGTAATCGACCCCTGGGCACAGTCTACACATGCACATGGAACAGCAGCAGTTTAATATGGGTGGAGCTGCTCCAAGGTGGCAACATGCTTGGGCAGCTGCCCTGGGGTTCAGGTGGCAGTAGGGCTGGCTAGGGCACAAGAGTGCACAAGTGTAGAACCATGAGCCAGGCAGCCAACACAGTTTATCACCCTCATGCCCTAGCCAGTCCCTGTCACTGTCTACATGTGCATTTTGTCGCACTTAATTACTCCATTGTAAGATAGCGCTGTCAGGGTTAATTTACTGAGACCTAATACTGGCACATGTGTAGACAGTGACACTTTACTGTGGAATTAATTAGGCAACTCCACAGTAAAGTGCCTGTGAGATGCACTCACTGTGTATTAAAAAAGATTATTCCTATTAGTTCTACAACCTAAACTGGATATCTGCATGGTGCAATTTCAAACCATGTTTAAAATCCCCTGTTAACAAAGTGGATGACTTTAGCCCAATGCATCTTATCTAAGAACTATCATATAAATTAAAGCAAGACTGAAAACACATTACAGGTGGTTACCTTAGGGTTTCTCCTGGCTCTGAGATCCCATGACAGTTTGTCCTTAAAAGCTCAGGCCATAATACTATGATTTTGCCCCTTCTGTTCAGAATTTTTGGTAATTTGCACTGACAACTGGAGCACAGATTGGATGCAGGGTGATCAAGGATCTATTCCTTGTAAGCAGCTATTTCAATGAAAATCATCTTAGCAAACACCAAGTAGTGTGTTATGATTCTTAGACTGTACCCTGGGTGATGGCTGCAAGAAACGTTAGGGGACAGAAGAAAAAGTTTAATGCAGCAAAGTCATTTTAAACTGATTAGAATGTGGTTCTTAGCACTGCAGATCCCACAAGTGTATTTATTTGATTATAGGATTTTCTCTGGTGTTTTTATGGCCAAAATATTTAAGCACCTCACCAACATTAAAGATTTAGTTCAAATAGAAATATTACTATTCTCATTTTACAGATGGGAACTGAGGAAAAAAAATAACCTAATAACATTCCACTTATCTAGTTCAGTGCCATTTATTGAGTCACTAAATGTGACACTAAATTGGCTTAAGCTAAACTACATATTATTCGTGTGTGTGCACGTGTGGGCAAGGCATTTTACAAACACACAAAGGGATGAAACTTACCATTTTTAAAACAACTTCCCCAAGGTCACAGAAACAGTTTGTGGCAGAATTGTGAATTGAATCTATACCCATAAAAGTCTAGTTCCAAGTTTCATCTATTTCTTGTGAAAAAAATGGGATCAAGATAATTAGTCTCTCAGTTGTTGTGCATCTCTGATTTCTTTGCTTATTTGTAATTCTGCTTAAAAAGTCAGCACACTTACAGTTATCTGACCTCCTTCCAGTTTGTGGCTGCTGCTTTTTTAGCTTTGTTGCACAGCAACAAAATCTTGCTTCTATTGACCTTTTTTAAAAGGCTCTTAAACTATCTTTTTAGGCATTTCTAGCAATACTCTTGTTGCTTATTCAAAGGAAGCCCGTCACAAAAACTAGTATTGAAATTAAGGGCAATACCTTCCCCCACCCCCAAAAAAGGGAAAAAACACAGAAAATAAAGACACTGAAAACAGGACCAACTCACAGCTATGCAGTAAGGGATTTTAATTAATACATTCAGAACATGGGAATCCTAAGCAGTTTAAGACACAGAAAAGTAAACATAGTTGTGAGATGTGCTGTTTTATGATTTCAGCCATAACATTTAACTTTCAAAATCCTTTCATATTTTAATGTTCTCCAGGATCCTTCTTTGCTCTTCTTTTTACATGCCTATGATAATATCTCTAAATTCCGAGTCACTTTCCATGGAGCCCTCCCCCCCACCCCCTCCAAGTCTTATATTTACTTCCAATATATGAGTCAGAAATACATGTAATTTCCTAAACTGACAGCAGTAATGACTTATATAGTCCCCTTTTCCTACTGGAAATTTATGTTTCAGATGAATTCAAATACTAAATGAAGAGCATTTGTGAATTATCTACAGTCTCCTTCTAGGGCTGTGTGAAACTTTGGTCCCTAATTTGATTCAGTGGAGATCTGGACCGATTTGGTGGCCGAAACTCCAAATCCAAATCAAATCAGAAGACCCTTTAATCTCTCAGAATCGAATCGGAACCCTCCAAATCGTTTTGGAGAGATTTGGAAAGATTCAGAGATTCAGACATAGACACAGTTTTAAATGTTTTTTCTACATACCTCTAGGTAGCAGGGACTCATGAGTGCTATGATGCTGGGGCACATGGAGTGTCCACAGAAGCATGGGGGTGTCCCTACCTCACTTGGCAGTGGACCCAGAAGTGGACCGGAAGCACTTCTGGTACACTTCTGGGTCCACTGGGGAGCATGCTGGGGAGGCCCTGGTGCCCCCCCCCAGCTTGGTAACTGGTGCCTTCTGGGTAAGGGGGGCACCTGGGGTCCCCCTGCGGCTGATTGCCAAGCAGAGGGGGGGCAGGGGGCAGCTCCCCACTGTCCACCATGGCAAACCCAGAAGTGGATTGGAGGTACTTCTGGTCCACTTCTGAGTTCACCACCAATCATGTGGAGGGCCCCCCCGCACTCCTGTGGGATGTTCCATGTGCCCCAGCACTGCAGTGATCACAAGCCACACCTGCTACCTCAAGGTATATAGAAAAGACTTTTAAAGCTGTGTCTATGCCTGAATCATTGATTCTCTGAATCAACATTGAATCTTCAGATTCAGATTTGGCCGAATCGAATCAGGGACAGTAATCTGAACTGGCGAATCGAATCACTTTCCCTGATTCGGGCTGAAATCTAAATCGAATAGGGCCCACTTCGCACACCCCTATTTCCTCCCTGTTTCCTGTACCGTATTTATTTGTAGGCTGAAAGCCCGGTGCATGTTGCTGATATTACTCATTCATCTCTCTTCACATTTTAAGATCCACTTTATTCGCTTATTTATCTAATCATATTGAATTTGTTTTTCTGTATATTGTGTTTGTGATGGGTCTGACAATTTGGGGCTGTCAAAGAATCAGACCTCTGAAGATACAGTCCTCCCCCAATTACTATTTGTAGTTACAGTTATACTTCCTCTTCTCTTATCTTTTGTTGCATTACTTTTACTGCTGAAAGTGGATTCCACACAACTCATCTGGAGCCTATCCTGTATTTCAGTGGTAACCAAAATACTCAGTAGTACAAATTACATTTCAGGCTTAGCTCTCCAATTCTCATGAATGCATAACCTTCCAACTCCAGCTGCCATTACATAAAAGACCAGGTTCATTTTTTTTCTAAAATTCTCATTTTGCTCCTCAACCCAAATACAGTCCTCAGCAACTTCTCACTGATCTTCATTTGCCAAGAGACTTACATATCATAAATAAGTTACATAATATAAACTATGCAATTCTTCAACATCAAATTGTTATCAGTTCAGATTTAAAGCAGAAAAATCTGCTGGTCCTTTCCAGAAATGGCTCTGTTATCACAGAAATGGCCTATGTTTTCACTACATTACCAGAAAAATAACTTGAAAATTCTGACTATAAACAAGTTGAGCTACCGAACAGAATACTTACTGCCCTATACAGTACATACCCTAAACAGTACTTGGGCAGAACTGCTTTTTTAACTCATCATGATCCACAACCAACAGGACAGGTACCTCTTCCACAGGCAGGATGTATGATTTCAAAAGTCTTTTATAGTGGTTAAATTCAAAATAATGCACTAGCCATTTTCACTTCTACTTCATCAGTTACAGGTCACCTGAATATTAAGGTGGTCTAAAAGAAGGACACAGCAGGAAAAAGTATTTCAGGGCCACTGCACTCATAATCATGGGTAATAACCAACAATATATCAAAGTAATTTGTCCACAAGACAGTGTTCCTCTAAGCCAACTGAAGCTCAACTGGTTGTAAAATGCTTTTGAAGGGAGACAATCTAAGCAGAGTCTTTGATATTCCATGAAAAATGAGACCCAACCAAAAAAGCTGCATAATCATCTGCATTCCCTGCTCATGTTGCTTACCTCTAATTGCAGACACAAAACAAGATTCACTAAGGTGTACAATGTTCAAGGTAAGCAAGAGGAGTTCTAATATAAACCCTTATAGTTACTAATTTACTGTGTTATCGTGAATAGTTAGCCCCCTTTTACTAACACTCTGTTACCTGTTCAAAAAACAGTTTTAAATATATTTTACCAGTTACATGCTTTTTGACAGCATAAGCACAACAGCTTGATTTGCAGTGTTGACTGCATTCCTGATCATCAAAGAAGTTATGTCTAATACTGCCACATATTGATCTTCCACTGTGATTAACATGCTTGATTTCTCAAAGTACATAATCAGGTTCTAACTGAAAAAACCTGAAGGTTATCTCACTTGCAGTCAGGCACCTGATAATGCTCTGATAAATGCATAATTTTGCCTTGGGCAGCATTTGAACTAAACAAAAGCCTTGAATTCCTTGAATAACAAAACTTTTCATACACTGAGATTTCCTGGGATGAGGAGGAAATTACTTTTTCCTCTGAAGATGCATGTTTTTAGTATTTGTTGCACCTCTTTCAAATCACTCTAAGCCCCAGTTGCAACTTTGTGGGCACATCTACACATAATATTAACGTACCTGAATAAACCCTGGCCCAGTTTGTTCTGGAGCCAGCTGCTCCCGGGTGCACCATCTTCACGTGTGCAGGACTGCAGAAATGTGAGCCAGGGCAATCCTAGGTGCACATGAAGACACCTCACCCAGGAGCAGCTGACCTGAAGCAAGAATTCCCTGGGCTCCAGGTCATGGTGTTGGGTGGCAGAGAGTACGGCTGGACATGAGGATACTGCAGTGCAGAGCTAGGCAGTAGGCAGCCTCCACACTGTAGCACCCTTGTGCCCCAGCCAGCCCCAGTCACAGTCTAGACATGTGTTTGAGTGCATGTAAGCACTCCGCCATATGATAGTACTTTTACCAGGCAGTACTATCTTATAGCAGAGTTAATCAGTTTAGTGTGCCCTAATACTGGTACAGGTGTAGACTGTGACACTTTTCTGCAAAGCTAGTTAGTCAACTCCTCAGTGTAACAGGCAGTTTAAGGGGCATTATCTTCTGAGTGTCCTACATTGGGCTCTGCCTGAATGCTTGAGGAAGACCTGTCCCAACAGGGGCACCATATTTGTAGTCCATTATTATGACCAGCAAGGGGATGCAAAATTCAAAAAAGCAGGCAGGTAGCCTGGGTGGGGCAGGGACTGGCAGTCAGGGAGTCAGGGACTGGCTGGGTGGCTCACCTTCAAACTGGAGTGTCTCCTTGCCCCCTGGGGTGCAGAGAGAGAGGTGTGCTGTGTGAAAAGGTCTAGGAAGAGCCTGCAACATGGCCCCAACCCGGAGGTGCCTGCTGGACCCTTTGTGGGTGGGCCAGAGGCCAGTGGAGCACCTAAAGGATCAAGTAAGAGAGAGCAGACCTCTAGGATGAGCACAAGGGGTTTGTGAGTGAGCTGAACAAGTTCCTTAGGGTGGGGAAACAGCCCCAGGAAGCCCCCAGGGAGTGGGAAGGTGATTTCCTGCTGGGTTTGAAGACACAGGGGGTCAGTAAGAGTGTGATAACCCCTGCCCCCCATGTTACTGATTGGGGAGTGGACTGTGGTGGGACTGGGTCAGCTGGGCAGCAAGAGACACCAGCTAGAGAAAGGTCCCAGGATGCCAGTGTGGACTAAGACCCAGGCAAGCATGACCTGAAGGAAAGCCTCAGTGTGCCTGAGTTCCTAGAGGGGGAAATGAGCCCAGAGGTGCTGCCTGGTTTGCAGTGGCGGTTTTCCCTCCCTCTGTGGCTCAAGTGTGTAATAGCTCTGTGGGCTTGGAGAGGCCGCGCACAGGCAGAGAAGAGTGCACGGAGGTGCATGGGGAAGAATTTGTGTTTTTCAGGGGTCTGGAGTAGAAACAGTCTTTGCAGACTGAGACACCTGAACCTGAATGGGAAAGCCTGAGGCAGCTGGAGCCCACAAGTGTGTGATGAGAGGAGTGGGTGACTGCCTCACCCTCCATCCATTGGGCAATAGTTGGAGTGCCTGGCAATTAGTTGTATATAATTAATTAGGGGATTAAAAGAATTAATATTTAACATAGTGCATAGGTTATTGGTTTTGTATTTGTTATCTCGAGCACCCCTCAAGTGTAAATAGTTATCACCTGTTATTTTTTGTATAAACTCAACCTTGTGTATTGTAAGTAGAGTATTGTAAACTTTTGATGGTATTTAATATTTGCTTGCATATAGCAATTATTTTCTGTGTATAATTAAATTCTGTATATAGTTATTCCTGAGTCTGAAAGGTCTCACCATTGTGAAAGGGAGCCCCGCATCTCAGGGAGCCTCTGGCCACTCCTATGTGAGCTGAGCAGGGGTAAAGCTACCGGGTACCCCAGGTCCTGAACACCTGGGCACAGCCACAGGTAGCATCATGTGCCAAGGGCTATATCAGAGTAAAGCATGTAGATGTCCCTCAGGTCACTCTTAAAGTTCTGCTACATATCAGAATGTAAACAGGTCAGCTTTCTGTACATCATGGTGGCATTCACCTTCAACACAACATTAAACCAACTGCCCTGGAATGATTTCTCCCCAGGACCAGACATAACATGATTTTAGAATCATCAATTTTTCATTTCAGATGTACAATGCTGTACTAAATTGTGGATATGTTCAGAAAATTGCTAGTGAAGGAAACTTTCATCTCAGATCCCACCAGCCAAATCATCAACACTGATCCCATTCAACTTACATAAATTCAGTGCTGGGACTAATAGCCAATATTTTTTCAAGAACAAAAATAGTCTGTATATGAGTTTGTTTTTGAGGTGTTGCCACTCCTCCTCTGGTTATAATTATTCCTTCAAATGGAAAAGCAATAGTTAAATAATTTCTTACCCCTCCATTCTATAAGCATATACACCTGATACATCAGGTTTTTTACAGATTACAAGGGGAAATTCATGTCAGCAGTATATCATTGCTGCATTATGCATAGTATTCAAGTTTCTCTTTGCAGAGCATCCTATTTTTAACTTTGTCCTTGTGTCTTTTCATTTTAATCTTAAACCTAAAAGACTGAAATCACTGTTTCTCAGTTAACTGACTAATATATATAACAAGCTAAAAAAACCAAATGTGGCTCAGAATCAAATAAAAACGCCAGCAACCTTATTTCCTCCACTTAATGGACTATATTTGTGGAGTAGAATTTCCCACACTGCAATCACTCAAGACTGAGCATGCCTTTTTTGTTTGCTCAATAATTTCACAGTCCAGTTGTCTTGTTAGATGGTCTACTATAAAATTGTGTCACCACTTTGTTGAGTGAAAATCCTCAAGTTCACTTAACAGTATTTTAAATTAAGAGGACTGTCCCCACATTAGCCCTTTTCAAGACCTAACGTATCATGTTTTGTACATAAAGAGACTTCTCCCTGCAAATAGTCTACTGAGTTCAATTTGGTAATTCTGTTATTTACAAATACCTGATAGATGCTTCTATAATCAAAAAAGTAAATTATTGTCACGTATATAAGTAGGGACCTACTGAAATCAGGGGGACAGATAGCCAATTTTGTGGGCAGATCAAGAAACTAGCCACCACTTTCACAGGTTTATTGTGGCAGTCACCCCACCTCCCCCACACCTCTGAATGTCCAAGGGGCCAGGGGCTGCACTGTTCACTGATGATTGGTCAAGAGGGCTGTCCATCATGCGGTCCCACACCTTGAACTTATTGGCCAAGAGGGCCACATGACAGTCAGCCCTCTTAGCCAATCAGTGGCAAAAAGTGGAGGGTGGCTTTTATCTTGGCTGCTCCCCTTTATGGAGCAGCATCCCCCCTCCATGGGCTTCACAGCTGGACCACAGCTGCCATGAGGACCACTGGCTCCGACTGGACAGCCAGCATTTTATTATTAGCAAGTTTTTTTCTTGCAGATTTTACACACGTTGCCTGATTTCGCAATTTCCATGAAACTGTGAGTTGAGTTGGTCCCTACATATAAGCATCACCATTTTCTCTTCCAAATATATTCCATTTAGATATTTTTAGTAATCTTTTGTTATGGATATAACAAGATATTGGCTCCCAACATTCTGTGATCTAACTTAGAGCTCATTCCTCTTGCTCAGGGTCACTCCTAAATATACCTCCAGTTTGAACTTCTTTCTTTCTTTGAAAACCAACACGCACATGCACAAATGTGTGCACAAATACAATAGCATGCTTTGCTGAGAGGTCTATAGAGTACTAAATCACTGATTCATGAACAAACAGCATTATGTTTTTCTCAAAACAGGAATCCATTTTATTTCCCCAAATCTGACAGCACCATAGCTTACTTAACTATAGAAAACTTTTTTTTGTAGATGTTGCTATTATGTAACATAGTAACAGTGCTACTTTCCAAGAGGCAGATTAAAGTTAGATGCACAATTGCTATTACTTATTCAGAACAAGGAAAGCAGCTGGGTACCATTTATAAATGTAGCCCAGGTAACTCGGGTATACACTCCCCTTCTCCAGTTAAAGGGGATTGTTAGCTGGCAGGTGTGCTGTGGGGGAACTGCAGACAGCTCAGTTTCCCTCCGTCCCTATAGAACAAGGTCAGGACAGTCAGAGGATTTAACTATATACATATTTATTTATATTAACTTATCACAAGGAAAAGAAACATAGACATAAACATATGTACTATATATAGATAAGGTATCTAAACAAATAACATAATACCCTCTGGCTAAATGCCATAAAACCAGTATAAATACCAGTGCTCCAGATACAGGTAGGTCACAGATAAGTATCTCATCTGAAACAGTTAAACCCCAAAATGAACATAGATAGCCAATGGATAAACTATATATAAGTATGGGTAAACAATAAATAAGCCACAAATAAATGTAAATAAACAACAGGTGAAATAATAGCAACAGGGGGTCCCAGCAGAGCCCTGGGGACTCTACTCATCTACTAATTTACAACATGAGAGTTCACAAAACATAAGGCATGACATCACACCACTTATGGTGCAAGAACCCCAAAGATGAACTCAATCCTGAGGGGGAAACCCCAATGCCCTTGGGCTTTTCCCAAGCCCTGCAAAGAAGCTGGTAACTTTAGAGGGGCCTCCCAGTGGGACCTTCCCTTTCAAAACCCCTTAACTAACCAGGGGAGGGGACTGCACTTCCCCTGTGGGAATCCTCTTTTCCCTGCAACTCACAGCTCCCAGGCCTGGAGGGTGGCCCTTGTCCTCTACGCCAGGCTGCTCTCTCACCTGCAGTGGGCTTCACGGAGGGTCACTGTCCCTTGGAACAGGGCTCCACTCACTATGCAGGGCTTCTGGGCCCCCTGGCTTGGCCCTGTCTGCTATCTCAGTAGCCTGATCACCGTCTGGCTCTCTGGACTCAACATTTTGCTATGGGTCGGAGGCCTGGGCTGCCTCATGTAGCATCAGGCTCAGTCCCTTCCTGGACCGTCCATGCAGTGCCTCCTACACTAAGCTCCCAGCCTCATTCTGGGGGTTGAGGACCTGGGCCGCCCAAGCACTCCAAAGGCTCTACTCTGCACTGGCCTGTGCACCGTGTCTCTGGCTGCATGCCAGAGGTTGCAGATCTGAGCTGCCTCACACAGCTCCCAGGGTCTGGACACCATGCGCTGTGCTGCACATCAAGAGCCTAGTTGCTGGAGCTGTGTGCCATTCCCCGCTGATGGAAGTCTTCAGGGGTGCTTCTGGGCTACTGCTTTGCCCTGCTGAGCAGCTCTCCTCAGCTCTTCTAAGCTCTGCTCTTCTCTCTTCTCTGTCCCGGATGTGTTCCCCTCATGCTGGACATGCAGTTCCTTTTATAGGCTCCAGGGCTCCATCCATGAAGTCTTCCGGGCCTGAGTGTTGCAGTCTTCAATCAGGTCTGGAGCAGGGGATCTCCACCAATCAAAACAGCAAGATTTCAAGCCTGGGACTGAACCCAAGCTCCAAAAGGCAAGCCTACTACATAAAGTACTTCTCAAAGCAGTCCGCTGCAAATATATCTAATATATCCTGAAAGCACTACCTCACCAATAAAGATTAGAATAGTTTTGTACCATTAAAGTTCACACCATAATCTGACCTACTAACAAAAACATACCATCTAAAGTAATTATATATTTCTGATATTACCACCAGTACATTTTCTTTCCTTTATAAATACCACCAAAATAACACAAAGGATATTATATGGCCATAATTTTCTTTTATTTTATAACCCACACAACACACACTGCATTCACATTTTTTTTTAACAGAAATGCATTCCTAGTACATAATATCTCACATTCATAACACCAAACTTTTCATGACAAATTGCTTCTGAATAATGAAACCATGTGAATGTGGTTTTGCTGCTTCTGCTTCCAGAGCTAGTGCATGGAGTACTAGTTCAGGTATAGCTGCAGTATATCTGGCATGAGATGAAGGCTGTGGGGCCATCCATGGGATCAGGGAGGGGAGAGGTTGGCTTTGAAAGGGAGCTGAAGGTAAGAGGGCTGTAGGACAGCACATGGAGGTGGGACAGAAGTAATAATTCACAGCATGACCTTAAGCAAAATAAGCAGGAGCAGTGGCAACAATGCTACAGTGGAGGATGCATGTTATCCCCAAACCTGAATAGGGTCATCCCAACAAAATAGGAAGGGAACAATCTCTCTCTGCCATCACCATGGCTACACCTCTGGACCAGTCTGTCTTTGTCTAGTCAGAACAGTTTATCAGTGGGGTAGAGGAGAATATTTGCTGTCTGGCCCTTGAGTAAATTGCTATAGTATAATCCAGCTGCCCATTGGCAAAAGGTGGACATCCATGGCCTAGACCAAAGCAAATCCTAAAAAAGGTATCAACCTTATTTCAGGGATCCCAACTACAACAAGCCTAATATCTCCAAGGCAAAAGCAACCCCAGTTAGAGTTGTATATTTGACAGGTCAAATCAAGTTCAGTCAACTGACTGGTCAAATCTCAGTCAGAAATTATAAAAAGAATTACCAATAGGTGCAAATAATACACAGAAAAAGCACATTTTTTTCATTAAGAAATGTGTCAAAAACAATTAAAATCATATGTCTATGAAGAAAACTACAAAGAAAATGTTTTTTCTTCTTTAAAATTGCTATCATCTCTGACTGTTCAAAAATATGCGTCAATTGACTGATCAATTGACAATATTTGACCAGTTAATTGACTGACTTGCTAACCTTCGCCCCATCGATCACCTTTCCAGTACCATGAAGAAAGTACATCTCACTTTCAGACTAATTTTTCTAGATCCAAACACGAGACCCTTCCACTGACCATCAGCAAAGTCACAAAACCATCATGTGGTCTTACACCCCTCTTCTATGCAAGCATTCACATAGAGCAATCAAGTGTCCTTTCAATACCTCTTTTGATGATAACAACAAATGAAAACACTGAAGACTCGTATCACAAACTTTAATGTCTAATGCCAGGATCAAATTAGGTTCCCTGCCCCTACTACCACTTTTGGAATGTCATTGTAGAACTGCACTCCCCTAATGGCTAAAACTGCCTTTTGATTTCCTGTCTAAATGCAAGAGGCAAGAATTTTTGCAGGTTTATTGGACCAACTGTGTAGTTGAAATAGACTTAGACAATGAATGAAATGAAATGAATGAAAAAAGTGAATATACGCATGATTCATTAACACTCATTTGATTTTGTACTGATATTATCTTCTAAATTTAGAAGTATTTATCCCAAATATCTTTATAAACAAGAATCCTGTTTTTTCCAACCTATATTTTGCTAGGCTAAAGAAGCCAAGCTTTTGTTTTTTTTTCTCGTACAAGTTAGATTCTCCTTTTCCCTAATTATCACAGTAGTCCTTTCTGCACCTATTGATTTTAAAAGTTAACAATTTATGTTGTTTGAATATAGGTGACCAGAACTATACATTAGGCCTGTGTGAAGTGGCTAGTATTTGCTTCAGATTCAGATTTGACTGATTTAGGGGCCAATGATTCAATTTGGTGATTTGAATCACTGTCCTGATTCAATTCAGCCAAATCTGATTTGGCTGCTGCTGAATCTCTGAAACAGCCAGGCCCATCCCCTGCCCACTCTCCCAGTCCAGCAATGGCTGCTCTGCTGACCCAAGTTCCCAGCACTCGTTAAAAAAATAAAAAGGCCCAGTACTCACCAGGTGCTGCCAGGTGGGGGACAATCTGCGCTGCCCCCCACATGCACTCTGCATGAGCCCACACCCCGCCTTGCTCCCCCAGCCCACCCACAGGTGCCCCACCTAGGCCAGTTCCAGCCCTTTAAGAAAAAAAAAAACTGAAAAAACCCTGGGAATCACCACTGCCCCCCATTGCCCCACACCATGTGGGGGGCTCTGCACAAGCCACCCGAAGCGCTGAGGCTGCTGCAGGAGCGGTGAGTTCTGGGACTTATCTTGGCTTTTTTTTTTTCTTAAAAAGGCCAGAGCTGGCCCAGGCAAGGCAGCCATGGAGGTGTGGGGGGAGGGGGTCAGGGGCTTGTGCAGACCCCGCCATGCAGCATGGGGCAGTGGGGGGCAGCGGAGATTGCCCCCCCACCCAGCAGCACCTGGTGAGCATTGAGGCTTTTTTTTAAAGTACCAAGTTGGGGCAGGGCAGGCAGCCATGGGGTGGGCTGGAGGAGTGGGCAGGGGTTGGGGGGCTGGCAGGGGGAACAGGGAGGTTGGAGGGGCGAGCAGGGATCTGCCCATGGTCTCCTCCCCTAGCCCCCCCTCCCCTGACCCTAGTACTTAGCAATTTGGAGTCAGCTGCAGCTCCCTGCTGCAGGCACCAGGGACTATCTGAATCCTCAAAGCTCTCCAAATCTTTTCCAAAGATTCAGAGAGCTTTGAATCGATTCAGACCTTTAAATTGGTCCCCTGATTTGATTTGGGGATTTGGCCACCGAATCAGGCCGAATCTCCTCCGAATCAAATCACCACCCAAAGCTTCACACAGCCCTACTGTACACTATTCTAAATAAGGCTTTCCCAAGGCCTTAGAAAACAGCATCAATACTTCTTTGTCTACTGAAAACAGCTATCTTAATACATCTCAGAACTGCATTTGCCTCTTTCATGGACATACCATGATTGGGACACCAGCACCTTTTCATTGATCTACACATCCATCTCCTTGAACCCTTGTCACCCCTAGTTGACGAGCACCCCCACTTATAACAATAGTTCCTTTTATTCATCCTTAATTGCACAACTTCGCAGTATTTCAATCACTTGAATACATCTAATTTCCATTCTTCCCATGACATGTTTCATCTAATTTTCCTGCATGATAATATGGGAAACCCTTCAATATTTGTAGTATTTCCCAATTTGATGCCATTCCTAAATATCATTAGCATACATGTAGTCCTTGCACTAGGGTCACTAATGAAAATGTTAAGGGAGATTCCTGAAAAGCACCATTAACCCTTCTCTCGCAAATAACTCCTCCTTCAATGTAACCCCTTACAGTCACTCTTTTGACCAGTTCCTTATCCACTGTACAACTCTTATATTAATCCATATCTTTTCCACCTTAATAATGATTTGCCACATGGCACTGTATTAAATATTTTGATTAAAACTACATTTACTTCTATTTTCTTAATTTTTTAAATTAAATCTGTTACAAGAATTTGCACAATATTAAGTAAAACTAACAGGCCTCTAATTGCCTCTCTCTCTCTCCCTTTTTATTGTTTTTTAATATAGACCCTATGGACACTTACGGAAGTTATAATTTTCTCATGATAAGGCCCCTGAAAACACCTTACAACCATAACATAACAAAAGTTTATACCTACAGAGTGCTTTTAAAATGGCTTGTAGCATGAACAATTAACTTTCTTTTAATCAGCTAACAGCTCTAGGGCAGAGTGCCTGTGGGAACTTATCTACAGGTTCCCTGTGAGGGTTAATTTTGGGTGATTCCACCCACATTCAATATGCCTCTGTGGGGCTGGGATGGTGTTCATGTGGGTTAGCACCAGCTCAGCCCCACCCCTGGGGCTGTTACAGAGAGTCTCCTCCCTCTGCAGTGGGGGAAAGGAAGGGAAGAGGGAGGGGTTGGGGGAAAGTATCCCTGGCAACACACTTTTGCTGGGAGCTGGTTCAGGGGTGGAATATGAGCCTGCACACCACATTTGCCTGGGCTGGCTACTCCTAGTGGGGACTTGAGGGGGGTGAAGCTGGCACAGGCCTGCAAAGTGGATGGGCCCACCCCTCCCACTCTGTACAAACTCCTGGCGTGAGCATGTGAACAGAAGCTCTGCCCAACTGTGGCACCAGAAACTGGGTGTGTGTGGGGTGCTTGGGGGAATCCAAGGAGTCAGCTCCCTCCTAACACCCCAGCAGGTGGCATGGTGTGGTGGTTTGGTTTCCTCCCCCCAGCTAGCTCCAGCATGAATATGTTGACTGCAGCCCTGCCTGGCTGTGGTGCTGGGAACTGGAGAAGGTGTGGGGGAATCTAAGCCCCTACACCGCATGGGCCTATTCCAGCTACCCCAGGTGGGATCTTGGGAGGGGAGGTGGGGAAGCCAGCCCAGGCCCACAAGACAGAGGTGCTCTGATTCCCTCTTGCCCAAGCTCCTGGTGCTGTAGTGAGACAGGGATGACAAAAAAAGAGGGAAGAGCATCACTGCAGACAGGTTTGCTAACCCAGTGAGGAGGGCTATAAATAAGGTTCTCAGGGGGGTGGCAAACAAAGCCCTAAGGTAAGTGGGGAATTCGGGCAGCTAGAGGAAGAGGGGCAACATTGGAGGCTTCCTCATTCTTCCTGAGAAAGTAAGACATTCGGCTAGTTACCCCAGGTGTCTGTACATGCACACTTAGAGCCTGAGAAACAAGCAGGAAGAATTGGAACTCTTAGCAGAATCAAGGAGCTATGATTTGACTGGTATAACAGAGACTTGGTGGGATAGCTTACGTGACTGGAGCCCTGGGTACAAACTGGTCAGAAAGTGAAGGCAGGGGAAAGAGGAGAAGAAGTTGCATTGTATGTAAAACAGCTATATGATTGCTCAAGCTCTACTATGAAACTGGAGATAGGCCTGTTGAAAGTCTCTGGGTAAAGATTAAAGCGGGGAGCAACAAGGGTGATGTCATGGTAGGTGTCTGTTATAAAACACCAGATCAGGAGGTTAAGGTAGATGGAACTTTTCTTCAGACAACTAGTGCAAGTTTCCAGATCACAGGCCCTGGTTCTCATGGGGGACTTCAATCATCCTGACATCTGATCAGAGGGCAATACAGCAGCGCATGGGCAATTTAGGAAAATTTTGGAGAACACTGGAGAAAACTTCTTGGTACACATGCTGGAGCAGCCAACTAGGGGCCATGTTCTTGACCTGCTGCTCACAAACATGGAAGAATAGGTGGGAGATGTAGAAATGAACAGCCACTTGGGCAGCAATGACCACAAAATGATCAAGTTCAGGATCCTGACAAAAGGAAAAAGGGGGAGCAGCAGGGTATGGACCCCCAGAAAAGCAGACTCTGACTCCCAAAAGGAACTAAACAGTGGGTCCCATACTGAATGAGGGAGGCCACCTAGTGACATATGATGAGGAAAAGCTGAAGTACTCAATGCCTTTTTTACCTTGGTCTTCACAGGCAAGGTCAGCTCTCAGACCACTGCACCATGCATCACAGTTTTGGGAGAAGGTAAGGAGCCCTCAGCAGTGAAAGAACAGGTTAGGAACAATTTAGAAAATCTGGATGTGTACAAGTCCATGGGGCCAGATGCAATACATCCAAAGGCGCTGAGAGAATTGGCTGATGTAATTGCAGAGCCGCTGGCCATTATCTTCAAAAACTAATGGCACTCAGCAGAGAAGAAAGTGATCAGGAACAGTCAACATGGATTCACTAAGGGCAAGTCATGCCTGACCAACCTGACTGCCCTCTATGACTAGATAACTGGATATGTGGATGCAGGCAAAGCAGTGGACATGATATATCTTGAATTTAGCAAGGTTTTTGATACAGTCTCCCACAGCATTCGTGCAAGCAAGTTGGGGAAGTATGGGTTAAATGAATGGACTCCAAGGTGGATACAAGGCTGGCTGGGTCAACGGGTAATAATTAATGGCTCAATGTCTAGCTGGCAGCAGGTATTGAGTGGAGTGCCTCAGGGGTCAGTCCTGGGGCCAGTTTTGTTCAATATCTTCATTAACAGTCTGGAAGAGGGGATGGATTGCACCCTAAGCAAGTTCACAGATGACACCAAGCTGTGCGTAGTAGATATGCTGGAAGGTAGGGCTAGGATTCAGAGTGACCTATACAAATTGCAGTATTGGACTAAAAGAAATCTCATGAGGTTCAATAAGGATTGAACAATCCCATGCACCACTACAGGCTTGGGACCACACCAAAAAAACCCACTCAGAAAAAAAAGTGGGACACAACCTGAGACTGGGTCCTCCATAGGGATGCTCTGGCTACCAGAGTGTATCTATGATTAGCCCTCACCCTGGTGCTGAAGCATGCTCCCTGCCTGTGAGGTCAGGCAGCATGCCAGCAGCAGGGAGTTGGACACAGGCTCCACTGCCAGTAAGTAAAGGGTTTGGGGGCCTGGAGGAGGGGACCACAGGGAGGACCCCAGCCAGCCCCACCCACTCCCCCACCCTCACCCCGAGCCACCTCAATCCCTTCCCTGCCTGGCCCAATTCCCCCCATCCCCCCTGAGTCCCCCCCCATCCCTTCTGTGCCTGGCCCCACCCTCTGCCTGCCCCCTGATTCCCCTCAATCCCTTCCCCACATAGACCCACCCTCAGCCCCTTTAGCCCCCGATCTCTTCCCCCCAGCCCTATCCCACCACCCCTTTCCCACCCAGTCCCACCCCCATTTGACCCCTGATCCCTGCCCCCCAGCATCAGGAGAAACCCCCCCAACCTCCCAGCACTAACTGGCAGTTTGAGCTTCTGTCAAGGTCACTGGGGCCCTGCCCACACAGTGCAGGGCAGGGTAACATCTCCAGCAACCCTAGCCCAGGCCCTGATGCCCCCCACTGCCCAGGGGGGTTCTGCCAGATGGCCCTGGAGCCCCCACAGCCCCTGCTCAGTAAGTAGATGCTGGAGGAGCAAGAAGGGGTGGGGCGGGGTATGGGGGCCCTGAAGGGGAAGTAGCTCCTGTGGGGGGAGGCTGTAACCCCTGTTGGGGGGGGGGGGGCAGCAAAATATTTATTCATGAATTCATGAAACATGTTTTTAGAGTTCACTTTATTATTATGATAGAGACACTGGTAGTCTTCCAAATTGCTTTAACACTGTAGATATATCACTAAAACATTGCCCGACTGATCACTTCTTCTCTGTCTCTCTCTTTCTTTATAGTGGTCTTTTTTTTGTGAGGAACATGGATTTGGGGGCAATTTACAGAGTGACTTGGGGTTTTTTTTATCAGGGATTTTTCAGTTTTCCAAAAGGGAACACATGAATTTATGCTAGGGAGGCCAGTGGCAGGACCCTGCCTGCTCAGAGCTGGCACTTTGGACCCAGCTGGCTGTGGCTGACCTCCTGGCCAAATGGGGCCAGGAGGACATGCTTTGACAATTCAAAGCAGGCCACCACACCTGGAACATCTTCTGAGCGATAGCTGTCCAGGTGACCAGGCAGGGGGCACACATGGCAGCAGTGCCACACAAAGGCCAACTCTGCAGCCACAGCCCACTGCCAGCTGCCCCAGAGGGGCAGATTTCATAGACATTAGGGCTGGAAGGGACCTCGGGAGATCATCAAGTCCAGCCCCTGCCTCATCCCAGTCTGTCAGGTGCGCAGCAGGTCACAGCCAGGCAGCAGCCCCCACTGCCAGACTGCTGCAGTGGGTAGAGGGTGCAGGGAACTCTCAGGGCTGCTGCAGCAGTCCAGCTGGCACAAGGGGCAGTGTCCCCAGGTACCAATTGGCTGGGCTGCAGAAACTCCTGAGAGTGAGAAGCCCTGATCTACTTGCCAGGGCAGCTTTTTGTACTAATGGTGCCAGGACAGGGAACCTTTTTATACTGCTGGGTAGAGCATAGGTGCTGGCCCCTGTCTTTAGCTTCCCCTGGCTACAGATCTGGGAGGAGCCAGGCAGGGTTATTTTGCCCCAAGTGGCACAATTTACTCCACAACAAAGTACATGTTGGAGCACATGCGCCGAGGCAAAAAGCCCCAGCTCAAATTTGCACCACTTCTATATGGACACGCCCCAAGAGTGGAAAAAAGCAGAGCAGAGAAGGGCAAAGTCTCCTGCTTGTTCCTCAAATGGGCAGGGAACAGCAGCTACATAATTCCATCTTTCAGCTACTAAGCGTCTGAGGACCTTGCTTTAAATATTCTATTAACATTATTTTCTGGTACATTTTATAATATAAAAAAATAAGACATGTTTCTTACATTTTCACATTCTATTGACTTGTTTGCTTTGAGTCACCCTAAAACTGACTTTGCCCACAGCATCCAAACATAGAATTTTAATTTAGCTCAGTGTCAAGAGTCTGGACAAGATTCATTCAATTCTTTCTTACCATGCATTTTCATACATTGTATACCCTTACAATCCCTCCCTTTTAAATAAATGTGATTAAGGGAATTAGTTCTTAGAGACCTACATTCACACACTTCCGAAAAATGACAAGCAGGATCTCAAGTACATAATACTTACCTATATAACCACCAACAAGCACAACCTTGTAATATCCTATGTCCAACCTATACAAAGGAGGCAGCATGGAATTTTGAAAACCAATGAGGAGCCTGGATTCTTTTAACTCTGTACATTTTCTATGTATAGATATATTTTACTTACAACTACAGTTGATATAAAAAGAGGGGAAAGGCAACATATGTAACAAAACCCCAAGTTTTTCTTTTTCAATTTATTTTAAAATGCATTCCCTCCCCTTCCCCAACCATTTCTGACTTTTTCTCTCCCTCTCTATTCCCTAGATAAGTATAAGTAAGTTAAGATGTAGGATAAGCTTTAAGATTTTTATTTTGGTAGCAAGTTTTTGGTTTTGGATATCCACTGTTTTATACTGTATAATTATTAGGTTTGTATTGATTTTTACTGTTGTATATTTTATCATCATTTTTCTATTGATTTTTATTGTTTCAAATGGATATTGTATGGTTTAGGCCTGTGTTTGTAAGTGCACCAAAGTCACATCAAGCCTCCACCTTGTATCCGCCTGGGCATCCCCTGTGCTGCAATTGTATGACTCACGTACCCCTCCAATGTAAATTGGTTCCCAAGTGAATGAGATTGATTGGAAATGATTGAAGTACAATGGTAGTAGCCCTGTACTGAATGGCCTGTAACAAATGGGCCATCACCTCGCATTGATTCATCCAGGAACCACGGACCTCATGCAGGAACAGAGATAAGAACCCAGCATTTGAAAGACAAAAGACCCTGCAGAACAAGCAACTCTACCATTGTACCTCACCACTACAGACACCCAAAACTGCACATCCCTGCATAGAGCACAGGTGCTCAGTATGCCAGGGGCTGACCCTTGCCTGGGCATGCCTCCTGTCACTAGGGTCACACAAGGTCTGCCCCTATAAAATGGGGAAGTGAAGACAGACCCTGTGGGATACCCTCTCCATCTGGACCAGCACCATGCCACATCACCTATCCACCCACAGGCCCTGCTGGCGACCCCTCTCTGGACAACACCTACTGGACAAGAACCCCTTTCCAGCTTCAGATAGGTAGATATTATCTTCACACCTCCTCCTACAATTTGGACTTTTTCTCTGTCTCCTCCTGTACTTCAGTGGACTCCAGCCCCTGCACCAAGTCTCTCTAACCCCCTGCTGCCATTTTGTGTGTGTGTGTGCACGCGCGTGTGTGTGTTGGGTGGGGGGGGGTGCAAGGGAACCAATAAGACATTGTGTCACCATCTCCCCTGTTCAATAAAACCACTGTCATTTGCAACCCAGAGTTGAGTCATGTTTTACTGAATACCAGTCCCTTCCCTATCTTAAATTCCAGCCTCATTCTCTCTTTCAGCTCCAGCCTCCACTGCTAGTTTCCTTATCTCCTCCCAATTCCATCTCCCCTCTTCTGCCACCTCACAGCCTCTCCTTGGTTTCATGCTGTCCCTGCTGCCTTTCAGCCTCCTGTGCCATCTACTGCCTTTTCCCTGTGACTTTCTGCTGCCTTTCTCTGCTTTCCCACTGTCCTGCTGCTGCCTTTCAGTCTCTCCTGATGCTTTTCCTGTGATTTTCTGCTGTCTGTCTCTCTGTTCTCAGGTTTCCCCTTCACCTTCTGTAGTCACCTCCCCCCCCACACCTTCCCAGCTCCTCATGGCTGTCCTGCAGTTTTTTCCAGCAGCTGGAGACTTTCTTCAGCTCCCAGCACCTAATGCTTCTCCCTGCAACTTCTCTAGCTGCCCTGGAGCCATCCTTTGGCTCCCCACACCCAGAGCCCCTCTTTAACACACACACTTTCCCTTAGTCCCATTTTCCCTCTCCCAACCTTCCTTTTCAGCTCCCCCATAGTTCTGGCTCCAGTCCCAGCCTCTGTGCCAGCATCGCTCCCCTGTTCTGTAGGCTTTGGGCATTGTCTTTTAATCAATTAAGATCAATTAACCTAAAGTTACCCCTGAGCCTCAGTTCTTCAGCCCAGGCCCTTCTAGTCTACTGGTTCTAATCCTGGTCCCGGTGACTTTCACTCCCAGCAACTTTCACTCCCTACACTTCTACTTTCTTACCTTAACCTTTCCCCAGGTATCCCAAGTACACCAAGCACATACATACATACATACACATACATCACAACACCCAACTTAGGAACTCACCTGTGTGTATGCGAAGGTGGGTGGCATGTGTGTGAATTAGTGAATACACACACACACACACACACATATATATATATATACACATACACACACATATATATAGATATCATCCTGTGTGCAGTATATGAATTAGTAATCCATGTATATGTATTGAATATGCAGGTGTTGGTAACTGAATCTGTCTAAATTTGGTGTGTGTGGCGTGTATGGGCTTAAACTGGTCATAGGTGTGCATGAACCTAGACTGGTTATTTTGAATGTGTGCGTATCTGAGTTGCTAATGTGTGTGTGTGGGGGGGGGGCATTGTGTGTATGATATACAAATTAGTGATCTGTATCTAACTTTTGGGGTGTATAGTGTATGTGCTTGAATTGGTGATAGGTATGCATGTGCCTGGGCTGGTTTGGATGTGCATGTGCCTGAGCTGGTAACGTGTGCGTGTATGCACTTAATTGTTTTGTGTGTTTGTATATGTGCAATTGTATACCACGTCCTCCTGTCGAACAGTGCAATATTGAGATCCTGAGCATTGGCCTGGCCCCTCAGGGCAACATACATATATAAACCCATTTTCATATTACATATTCTGTTACAGAACTGCTTCTGTCTACAAATCCCAATTTTATTATGCAGTAGTTATCTGTATATTGGGATTTTTTCATTCTAGTTTAATAATTAGTTAGATTTAAATTTATCCAGAGAACGCAAGATGAATAATACTATAGTATGCATGAAGTAACAAATAAATATTTATTCATCCTTGTTAATTACACTAGTGTCAAGAGCAACTGCATACTTAAGTTAGTTTATTGACTAACAAAGTGACATTAAGCAAAGGGTACTTTAAGGTAAATTTTGAAAGAAGGGGGAAAAGTTCTAGAACAACAACAAAATGAGACTGTTTTAAATCTTGATTCCTAAACTAATCTTCCTGAATAGTCAGAGGTCAAAACAAATTTGAACTGATGCCCCAAGTTTATAAAAGCTATAATACTTCTGTTCATTATGCCTCAATGATAGCAGCATTGCATGTGTTCCCTTAAGGAAAAAAAAATACCTTTTCTAACTGCCATCCCTGAAAAGACAACTTGAGAATCATTCTGCAAATTATACTTACTTTCCATGTATCATCATCAATAATGATTAAGTTTTCAGGTCAAATTGTGTCTTATCTAAAAGCTTGATCATGAACCACTGAAGTTAATGGGAGTTCTGCCACTACTTTAAATACTCACAGGAGCCAGCCCTTCTACCCATGCAATACCATAACTTTACATTATATATTCAGTTACATTTGTGTAGTGTCCTCCACTGCAAAAATATGTCCCTGTTACACATATGTGAACCTTTTTTTATATATTTGCATAATTGCAGCAAATGGTTAGTAATTCTACTGACAATGCACAAGAAAGAAAAGAATGAGACTAATTCTATTCTGGCTGTGTTGAATCTGTTCTGGTGAAAGCTATACACAAAAACCTTAGTACAAGTAATGTATCAGTTGAGTAAAAGTGAATGCAGGGTAGACATGTACCTTACAGAATAAGCGAATTAGAGATGCATAAGCTTTCATGAGTAAGAGCTGACTTTTATCAGATGCAATGAAAGGACATGTAAAGAGTAAGATGCTTCTGCTTCTACATAAACACTTCTTGGATTAGAATCACTTTAAAGAGATCTTTCTGGACAAAAATAAGCACACAGTAAAAAAAAAAAAAGCTAAGTATTACCTGTTCTTCAAAATTCATGTTCTCCAGAAATTTCTGATTCATAGTCTCAGCAAATTTATTGATTGCTCTCAAAAACACTCTAAAAGAGAAAACGACATTATAACTTTATTCTTTGTAAATAACCTATGGAATTCTAAACTAATCATGCCCACCATTAGTGAAAAACGAATTCATTTAAGATTGATAAAAACCAGAAAGAGTAAAAGTATCACATCCAAAAATAGAACAAACATTATTCCATGCCACAGAACACAACTTAAATTATGTTATGCTTTGTGACAGTATTCCATTCATTATTTGACTGTCAAAAAGTTCCTCAATTATTTTTAATATAAAATTTGAGCAACCTTTTTATTATAACATTACAAAGAATTCTTGATAATACATAGATAATACATTTTTCAAATACAATTTACCATTTATTTGACAAGCATGTTTTGTTTACAGCAATGTTCTTGCTTTCCTTTCACTGATCTCAGAATCAGAAATACTCAAGCCTTTTACAATTATAGTAACTCATTAGATACAGCAGTTACATTCTGCAATTAAGTGTACACCGTATAGCCTGTCAATTTTCCTATAGTGTTCCAAGTTTGGTTACAATTCCCTTCCTCCTCCAGTTAACTGTAAAACTCACTCATCTGACTTGCATTTTATTTTATTTTTTGCAAGATATACAAAGATTAGTGTCCACATCATGGGTCAGATGCTAACCTGCCTTCCATGCATTTATGGACTAGGTGGAGCACATAGGAAATTTAGGTGGCAAGTTTATGGGCATGATCCCAATCCCTCCTGGGTATGTGTGCACTTGAATTCTAACAATAACCTCTCTTGCACCCCAGTGGCCAATTTCCCCACAGGCAATGTCATACTGATGCAACTGGTGAAAATGTAGGGCATGCGTAGGCCTTTATTCACACCCACACACCACATGTTGTTGGTCTGGTTTGAAACAACTTGCTTACAGGAGGAGTTGTGAATGAAACCAGTGCTTCATGATTTGTTAGGATAGTGAAGTTTTAATTATTACAGTTGTCACGACCTTGGAATTTAATTTATTTATTAGGATATCATGTTTCTTTTCAACATCTTCCCTGGGAGAATTAACAGAGCTTATTTTTACAGAAAAAAATTCAAGGGCACAATTTGATTTGACAGCGTCCCTTAAACACCAACTAGGCTAATCTTCGTATTGAAAGTTAAGGCTTGATTTGGAAAACGTGTTTGTTCTCAATTGAAACTGAATTGTGCAGGCCAAGCTTTACTTGGTAATCTCCTTTTTCATATCAGCTAAGCTTCCATTGCACTTCTTGTCAATACCTCTCACCTTTCTTCTCTGATGAACGTTCTGTGGCCTGCAGGGATTGGACCCACATGCTAGGTCAATGCACTTTTAAATGTTCCCGATTTGGATGGTTTCCAGAACCATCTCTTTGGCTCCTCTGGCAGATGTTTTAGGCTTGGACTCTTTGGTTTCCCTTTCGAAAGTGATGCACTACAGCCTAGCAACTCTAAGTCACAGCATTTCCCAATAGCTGAACCAGAAATACCTGTTCCCAGAGCCCTTTCAAGCACTTTGAGTGAAGGGAGATTCTCTCTGCAACCTATCTGGCCACATAAAGCAGTTTATAGCTGTGACCAAAAAGTGCATGAATACATACAGCTTCAAAAATCGCTGATTGGGTAAAAGTCTGATCCCTCGTTGAATGAGGTATCAGATAAAGATGTTTCAAAATGTAGCATCTTTTGTAACTTGTGTCTTCCCAGCCTGCTTTCAGAATGGGAAAGGGAAGAGAGGGAGTTCACAGTGGGGTTCTTTTCAGCCCCTCCTGGAGCTGGGGTGTGTGTATTGCCTGACCTTCCCCACAGAGTTGGGAGGGCTCCAATTCATGCACCCCACCATTCAGCACCCCACCCTTCAGCAGGGGAGCCCCAAAAGTGAACTCTCTGCTGCTTCCCCCTCCCATTCTGAAAACAGCCCAGCACTGGCAGAGAACCTGCCAGCTCCCAGCCAGCAGCCAGGTTCCCCTCCCCCCTGGAACCAACAGTGAACTTCTGTTTGGTCTAGGGTAACCTTGTAACAAAGAATGCTTTGCAAAAATGGCTTTGCAGAAGTCATTCTGAGTTACACTGGGAGCTGCACTTCTGTCTGCACCCTTAGATTTATACGTTATCCCTTCAGGCATATATGTTAGGTGAAACACATACAGACTGTGCAAATAGATTCCTAAAACAATCACAATGCAGAAGACCCAGAGTAAAGCAAAGACAAATATGTTCTTCCTTGTTTCCCTTTTCTCAGCACTCTTGAATACCCTTTGGGAGCACTCCTTTCACAATTTCATCCCTGTGCCTCTGTTGGACTGCACTCCTCCATCTCAGGACTTTTCTCTTTCTGTGACCCTTAGAGTCAATGTCCTTGAGCTCTAGCTAGTCAGATAATCCAAAGAAAAGAAAAAAGAAACCCTACTGTTTTAAGTTCCTTCTCAACTTCTCATCTTTTTTTGTTTTTAATTCCCTGGTCAATTACCTCTGTATTTGTTCTTTTGAGGTAACAACTGTTCCAGTGATAATATCTACAACAAACATCCTATTCAAAAACAGATATATGGGTACTTGCCTTTATCTTTTTAGCACAAGGAGTATGCCAAAGAATACAGTTAAGTGCTGACAGAGGTGTAAATATGCAAAATTCATAACCTCTTAGCAAATTAATAAAAATTACATAAAGAGATCCTTCAAAACATTAAACTTACTAACTCAGAGGGAACCACCAGAAAAAAAAAATGGATAAGAACCAATTCAGTCAAATAGTTATTCACCAGTTAAAATTACTTGATCATATCAACACTGTTACATGGCCTTACACTGTATACTCCCACCATTCTTCATCAGCCTACTTCTGTAGGTGCCCCTTCCATGCTCAGGGCTATTTTTGTCAGGCATATTGGAGTGACACATTTGCAGAAAGTATGCAATATCTTTGTGTTGTCAAGTTTCAAGTACTCCTCATGCATTTGTATTTTGCCTAGAGGGTATCTCTATTTCTATTATTGGCAGCCAGTCAGGAGACTTGAATTCTATTCCTAGCTCTGTCAGAAATTTGCTCTATGAACTATGAGAACTAAACTTGTCTGTGCCTCAATTACCCTTTAATAAAAAGGGGTTAAATATTACTTCCCCTGGTGGGATTCAACTGACACTAAACTGAAGCTTGTGGAGTGCTTTGATATTTCTGCACAATAGCAGAAGTATAATTTCTGTTGCTTTTGATGGTGTATGGGCTTTAAGATGTAGTGATACTGCAGTTTAAACAGACTTACCATTAGTCTGGGAGTCAGGGAAACGAAATTCAGATTCAATTAAAAATGGATCAAACAAAAATATAATTATTTTAAAATGACAGCAATGAGAAAAATTTAGAAGATGCACATTTGTTTCCTCCTACAAAATTTGACCTATGAGATTAACAAAAAATGTATCTGATTGAATATAAATCAGATACTGAGATGTCTATTCTGAATGACTTGAACTGGATCTGCAGGTAACTGCATGCAACACTGCAGGCCTAAGTAGGACCAGGCAGAAAATTTAGAATTCTCTCATGGAGTAAACTGAATTTCAGACTGTTTCTCTCTTTGACAAAAGTGGAACAGAAGGGCTGAGAGAGAATAAAAGAATATTTTCCTACATGTAGGCACCACATTGTTAATCAAGGCATGAATACAAAGCTATTACTAAAAATGATGAACCTCTATTTATCTCAAAATAACTTTGTACATTGTTCCTGTGTTTGAAGTGTAAATAGATTAAATAGATTAATATAAACTCAAAGAACATATCTGCAACTTTGAACTACTACTAGCATCAAATTAGTCTCTTATGCTCTGTAGCTTAAAATGGGAAGATGATTGTCATCAGATCAGTGGATTACAGAGTCAAAGACCAAAAAACCCCCACCTGATTAGTTTTAAGGTCTTGCACTAAAAATATCACACACTGGAAAATCCAATGATTTAAATGGGAAGCTTTTGTAGCAGTGGAGCCTTAATCTGCTTTTGTTTGCCTATCTAGAACTTGCTTCTAGTGCACAAAGCTATGGCCAAGATCTTTAAAACTGAAGGCTTTATATGCTTTGCAGTTTTTTAAGTCCATATATTGATACCTAGTATGAGGTTTTCTAAAGCAGTGGTTCCCAACTTTTTTTCTCACTGAAGCCCCGCAGGAGTGGGACAGGGTGCACAGAGTTGGCTGCCTCCCTCCCAGGGCTCCCCCACCACCCAACTTTAACCCCAGAAGCTCAGATGTGACCCTGGAACCTGCTAAGCCAGGCAGATGGACGGGGCTCTGGATAGGGGGCTTATGCCATGACCCTGCAGCAAAACAACTGCAGCCTGGTATCGGCCATAGCCCAGTGGCTGGGAACCTCTGTTCTAAAGCACTGAGCACCCAGTAACTCTCATACTCACTGGGTGTATCTATATATGCAATTAACACAAAACAATCAACTCCAGTGCAGTTTGTACCAGAGTTTACTGATCCTGGGCACAGCGTTTACATGTGTGCCTGGGACTGCAGCACAGAGAGGATCTGGGAGGTCAACCTCCCAGGCCAGTGCTACTCTGCCCTGGCTCAATGTGCTGCAGAGATGCTGCCTGGGGCACAAAGGTGTTACAGTGTGGAAGCAGCCAGCAGGCAGCCCCCACACTGTAGCACCCTCATGCCTCAGTCAGGCCCAGTCATCATCCACATTTGCATTTTAGAGCTCATTAACTACTCCACTACAGCTTAATACTTATCTTGGACAGTACTATCTTCCAGAGGAAGTTAATTTACTGCGCCCTAATACAGGTACATGTGTAGATGGTGATGCTTTACTGCATATCTAATTAGTAAGCCCCACAGTAAAACACACAGGTAGATGTACCCACTGTGGCTGACAGACAAGAGACAGGACAGGAGGCAGGGTTGGGATGTTCTTAGCCTGGCGGAGCTACACTGCAGGAGGTGAAACCCCCACCATGGGAGGTTTTCCTCCCCCACACACTAAGCAGACCATAGCTTTTGGGGTTGGGGCAGGGAGCTCTATTCCTCCCTCCCCCCAGCTCACCACCCAGGGGCTGGTGAGTGGGGCAGCTGGAGTGCTTGCAGTCCAGCAGAGCTGGGGTGTGTGCGTGAGCACCCTCTGCCTTCAGGCCTTGGCCAGGGCAGGCATTTGCCTGCCATGGCCAACTGATGAGTGAACATGTATTCTGTTCATTACTGCTCCAATCTATGCAGCTTAAAGAAAGCTGCATATGTTGAAATCAATTCTGCCTCAGGCATTTTGAGTCTTTGTACTTATCATATATAATTATTTTTCTAAATAATATCCTAAAATTTAAAACATTAACTTATACTTGTAATAAAAATTGGAAAGTGATTTTTGACTTTGGCTCTCACTCATCAGACCTCTGTAAACAAGGCTCCAAGCCTGGCAAGTTCTTCTCCCTCTCTACAGCAGATATTTAAAGTGTCTCAAGATTAGCAAAATTTTATTAGAAATGGAGAATTGATGATTCAAATTCTGATGTGCAATCCAGATGCCAAGTCAGAAGCTGAATTAATTCAGTTCATTGTATATTTGAATCAAGGCAGAGGGTTTTTTTGCTTCATCTTACTAAACTTTGTAACTGTAATGATTCAAAGATCTTTGTAGATATAGCAACAGCTGCAAAGGACTAATCAAATGCAATATCTTCTGGAAATCAAGGATATGGGAAACAATATTCTTTTGTAATGTTTGCTACAAAGACCTATGAAGAAGCTGGAATATATTTATCCATTCATTTGCATTTGAAAATCCACTGAAACTTGGAAAGCTTTGAAAACACAGGACCCTTTTCTGAAGTCCTTACTTACTTCCCCTGGCAATATCTAACATGTATTAATCACTAACACATTGGTTTAAACCAGGGGTGGGCAAAATGTTGGATCTGACTGGCAGCTGAACTCCACCTCCCAGCATCCCCAGACACATCACTGCTGCAGTTTTCCATGCATCTACATGAGGCGTACTGTGCAGTATCTACTGTGCACTAAGACTAACACCTGTATTTACAGGTACAAGCTAACTATGTAGTAGACTAATTTACTGCACAGTATCTTATGAGCACAGGTATATGGTGATGCTTTACTGAGCAGTACATTAGTCTATTGTGACGTACAGCATCTCACATAGACACACCCACAGGGAATCAGTTCCATGAAACCATGATTTTGAATGACCATCGCTCTCCTGCTTTATGCAGATGATGCATTAATTCTATCACAATCTCAAATAAGTCTTCAATGATTATTAGGTGCCTTTCAGCAATATTGCAACTCATAAACCTTAGAAATCAATACAGCTAAAACCAAAGTAATGGTTCATGGAGGTTTTTTTGGTTTTTTTTTTAACAGGGAAAGATACTAGAGGTGATGTCTTCCTTTAAATAGCTTGAAATATATCTTAGCAAAAACTGGAGCTGGAATAAATATATTGAAAATGTAAATGTTAGATGAAAAAAAGCTTTGGGTGGAATTTTATCTTTCTACATTAAGACAGCAGAGTAGTTCTGGAGCACTAGGTGTCTATAAATCCAAGGTAGATTCTATTTCATTGTACGAAGCAGAACTCTGGGGTATTGACCCCTATGGGCCACCTGAAAATTGAGGAGATTTCTAATTACTTTTTAAGGAGACTTTTATCCTTACCTAATTCTAAGTTGGGAGGGGGGAGGTCGTGTACTCTGAAACTGGACTGATAAATGTGAACACTTTGGCCAATTAAAAATCCCTAAATTATTAGATTAAAGTTAGATCTTTTATACTTATCTGTAGGGACGCATCAAATTTATAATTTCACAGATTCCATGAAATCCATAACTGCCCATGAGACCTACAAAAATCCATGAAATCCACAGAAAAAAAAATAGTAGGAAAGAAAATGCTGGCTGCTCAGAATAAGGCAACAGTCCTCAGTGTCCTGTAGCAGACCAGAGAGGCAGAGAAGCAGGGAAGGAGGACCAGGGGAAATGGGGGGTTGCCCACTCATAGGGCTTGATGAAAGATGGCTGTCACCCCTGCCCCTCACTGCTGGCTGGCTGCAAGAGATACCTGTCATGTAGTGAGGAGCAGGACTACATGACAGATACCACTTACAGCCAAACAGTGGCAAAGGGTGGAACCACATGACAGGTAGCCCCCCACAACCCATCAGTGAGGGCAGGGCAAATGGGGCCCCTCAGCCAATTAGAAGCATGAGAAACCTGCTGTGTTCCACCTGTAAAATGGCTGTCTAGGCCTATGTTCTCCCCACAAAATCGGGGGGGGGGGGCAGTTCCTGCAAGTTAGGTAGGTCCCTACCTATCAGATACCCCAAGAATTGCATTTTCAAAGCCTCTCTTCTCCCAAATAAACCCTGGTTTGGATGGTTAAGATCACATACTCTCTTCCAGATAAATGGTCTGAGAAATGTATTGAGAGTAACTGACACAATATATTCCTTGTATGTAAAACAGACATTAATTTAAGAATTAAGGATGCCAGCATGAAGATGGATATGCTCACAGTGAAACTGTCTTGAACTTCCCCTTTTTGAAAGTTTAATAAAACACTCCATTGGCCCAGAAACCTATCTGTGTGGTACAAAAATGCAAACAATGAGAGGCTATCACTAGACTGAAATTCACACTAACGAGATCTGCAGTTGTCATGGGCAGGTAGTGTTGGAATCCACATTTGGATAGAATATGCTCTTGTGGGAAGAATGAGATTGAATATTTAAATCTTCATTGGTGGTCTTCAACGTTCTTTGAAGAAATAAGAGGGAAACGGATCTCTCTATTAATGGAAAAAGCTATATAGTGGGCTAATACAGAAATAAACAACATGGTTGCTTTCTAAAACTTTGGAGCCTGTCTTATACACATGAAGAATAAGGACCAAAAATCAGATGCATTTTTCCTGTCCTGTTTTATTGTTCATTGTTCCATTTTACCTCTTCTTTTACATCATGATACATTCTATTTTGTTTTAATTTTGTGTAAATTGGCAGAACGGATAATCTTATTGTATGCTTTTAGTGAAAAAATATATTTTATATATGATATTTTAAAATTTTATATATAATTTTTATTGTTCATTTTATAATACTGCTTTGGCAGCATTGAATCTTCAGATTTGGATTCATCCGAATCAAAATGGGACAGTGATATGAATCAATTAATCAAATCACTGTCCCCCAAAATGTGCCAAAAGAAAGATGGGAATGAGTGATTTCTTTGACACAACACAGCAAAAGGCAAAACATGATGGTTTGTATGAAGGATTTCTTTGCTTTACATGTAGTCTGCCACAGTGTAGACTCTAGTATTTACCAAGAATGAGATTTTCAACACAGCCTATACTGTTTTTAGGCATCAAAATAAGTTCTCAAAACTATTTCTTGCATTGGGTGCATACTAGGTGCTGATTTGTTTTGCTTATCTATCCCCTTTAATGCTAAAAGCTAGGATTGTGAGAAGCTTTGGTCGCCAACTCAATTCAGCGGAGATTTGGCCCAATTCAGCACCTGAATCTCTGAATATGAATTGAACCAGGAGATCTTTTAATCTCTCTGAACTGAATCAAAACCCTTCGAATCAATTCAGAGAGATTCAATGATTCGGACATAGACACAGCTTTAAATGTTTTTCCTACATACCTCAAGGTATCAGGTGGCTTGTGAATGCTGAGATGGTGGGGCAGATGAAATGTCCCATGGGAGCGTGTGTGTGTGGGGGGGTGTCTACAGCATGCTTGACGGTGGATGTAGAAGTGGACCAGAAACACTTCAAGTCCACTTTTGGGTCTGCTGTGAAGCATGTGGGGGACCCCCTGTCACCCTCCGGCTTGATGACTGGTGCCTCCTGGGTCTGGGGAGGTGCACCTGGGGTGCCTCCGTGGCTGATCGCCAAGCCAGGCTTGGCACAGGGGGGTCCACCACCAAGCACATGGAACCCCCCATGCTTCTATGGGATGTTCCCACCCACCCCACCATCTCAGCATTCATGAGCTGCACCTGGTATCTCGAGGTACATAGAAAAAATATTTAAAACTGTGTCTATGGCTGAATTGCTGATTATCCAAATCAGCATTGAATCTTCAGATTCAGATTCAGCCAAATCAAATTGGAACAGTGATATGAATCAACAAATCCAATTACTGTCCTCCGAAATGGGCCGAATCCAGATCCAAAACCAAGTCAAATATGGCCCGTTTTGCACATCCCTACTAGAAATCTGATTAATTGAAAACATAAAAGTTCAAGGAGGCTGTCAAAATGCAGCTAGTGTGTCTAATTTGGTTTGATAGGCATTTTCAATATTTTGCCTTTATATTCTGTACCTCCCCATTCTACTCATTCCTCTTTTGTATATTCCTACTAATTGTTTGAGTGCTAGGAATATCTGAGTGAACTACTTCCTAGAATCCACACAGTGACTCACGGATTAGCAAAAGAAATTAGAGAATAAGACACAGAAAGCCAGTACCCTAGATGGTCTAAATCAGGATAGATTCATTTAATTCAACAGTATTAGTTAAATATACACCAGTTAAAAAACTTGCCCATACTTTTCAGCTCTGACAAAAATGTAAACTGCTCCTTCTAACAGAAATACTCAGAAAGAGACAAACTCAATGTGGCTCCCCATTACTCTCTCTGCATTCTCACATGAAAAAGAGAAGATGTTGCCTCACGAAAAAGACAGGATGCTATTTTCTGATGGCTTTTGGATCAATCTATGGCTGATGATGCAGATGGTCATGTTTCAATACCCTCTACAATTTATCCCTGCTTCCATATTCACTAGAGGCAACATATTCCAGAGCAACAGGCATCAGATTATGAGCCAAAAGATCTATATTCTAGTTCTAACCTAATCTGACCTGGCAATGTTACTTATCATAAGGCCTCTGTCTTTCTAATAATAATATTGGAATAGAGATTCTGATTTAATTTGTAAAAAAATAATTATATACCACATTTTGAGCTACTTGAAATTTCCTAAAAGTAATTTCATAATATATTTGGTAACCATTGATTCTTCTGGATCATGGTGTATGCATGAGAGGTCACCCAGACATTTGATGGATATGCCCAGGCAGGATTTTTCTTTTGGAGCAATGGAGGCTGCCCAGATCTTCCATCCCCACTTTAGGCTACTGAGAAGGAATCCAAAAGCCAGACTGTGTAAAGATCTTTGGAACTTCCATGGCTGTATGCATCTGGGAATTGAATCAAGGTCTCCTACATGTGGCAGACAAGGAGTCTACCACTGAACCACAGGGGACTTCAACTTTCATAATATAATTTCACTTGAAATGTCACCAGACATAAAATGGGTTGACCAAAAGTAAAACTAATGAGGCAAAAATTCACTTAGATCCAGGGGCTCAGGAAAACAGAAACATGTTTATTCTACCCTGGAAAGCTCACTGCAAGACATTGGGTTTTGTAGTTTCTATTTATACAGGTACTCTTGCTAAAGAGTATAATGGTCCTGCTTTGAGCAGGGGTTGGACTAGATGACCTCCTGAGATCCCTACCAATCCTAATTTTCTATCATTCTATATAATAAGAAATTAAATGTTCTTGAGTATTAGTTCCATGTATTTCAACTAGAAGATGATATAAATACTTTCTTCATATGAAATAAAAAATAAAGCCTGAATAGTACTCTAAAGCTAGCTATATGTACTTTGATTTTCAGAGAAAGGTATATAAAGGGTATATATACAAAAAAAATACAAGAAATGAATTCTATTTAGTATCCTGTTACTTTTAATTTTACCCTGAAATATGTTTGAAAGCTACATATTTCTTTCCATTCAGGGAAAGCATTTTTTGTAATGCTACGAGTATAAAAGGTTACAGATGCATACAAATGTTTCTTTCTGTTCAATCTTTCCTGGTTTTTGTTCACCTACGGTGCATACTACAAGATCCTTGATATACCTGACTTTGCTAGTTAACAAGAGAAGAAGAAATAAAAAGAATGTGCTGACTTAGCACATTGGTAGCTTTCATTTTTCACCTTGAAATACAGACAGAATTGTGCTTAGGGACTCTATAAGCTTACTACCTCGCAGCATACATTGTAGTAGTACGGAAGAGGTGAGAGTGAATCAGCAACTTATGCCTCAGTAGAAAGACAAGTATGTGTAATAGGTCAAACAATTATACACATGATACCATGTTCTTTGTAAATAAAGATCTTGTATGGAAACATAACTGGCATAATTTAGTATCCAAAAGACTGTGAGCACTATTGATATAAAGTGTTTACACAGTTTCCTAGAGAAATCCAAAATACAGTGTATGCATCACTGATCCAAGATACAGCATCAAAAAAGAGGAGCGGTGAATCAGTTAGCAACTGATTAGATAAAAGTAAGAAAATTGCTTAATGGCATGGAAAGCATTTATATGAAAAATAATGATACTGAATTTACTTATGACAGTTTTGAGTCCTCTAAGTAGAGAGGCATTTAGGTACATGTTTCTGTCAGTATAAATTGTTCACTACTATGCATTTATTTTTTAAACTTAAAAAACTGATAAACAGTGTTTATTTCACTGGTCCTTGGGTACCTTATACCAATTAAAATAGCCAGTACAAACAAAAATGTAATCTTCTAAAAACACCATACAGCACTCTTGAGACTGT
Source organism: Crocodylus siamensis (assembly GCF_052110815.1). Classification (NCBI taxonomy): domain Eukaryota; kingdom Metazoa; phylum Chordata; order Crocodylia; family Crocodylidae; genus Crocodylus; species Crocodylus siamensis. Next base: position 29,763,032 of record NC_143404.1, on the reverse strand, counting down.
GTTCCTACTGTTAGAATTACCCAAATGTAAGTCAAAGACCTAGCCAAAATGTCTGCATTCTGTTTTCCAGCTTTCTGAACACAGCAAACTGATAAGCTGTTTCCAGCAGTGTTCTCTCTCCAAAGGGAATATTTTTTGTCAGTTCACAAACTAATAAGAGTTCATAAACTAGTAAGTTGAATCCCAGCAACATATCAAAGGCAGAGTAGGATGTTTGATAGCAGGAACCTGAGAGTTTTAAATAAAAAACCCCCAAATGATAACCATAGAACAGAATAGGCAACCAATGTGAAGACATGGGCATAATATATAACAGCTCCTACCATTCTAGAGATGATCTGCTGCATGCTACTTGGGTTTCTGGTAAGTAGATGTTCAAATAACAAGGGGGATTATGGGTGCTGTATAAGATCTGAAAGAAGCTAAGATGGATAGGTGGCAATATTTTATGCTGCTAGGAGGCAAAGACTATTTCTTTGCCTCCTGGCAGCATAGGTTGAGTCTGTGAGAAAAAAGAGCCCGAAAACAAATAATGTTGGGAGAAGCATCATGTGCCATAGCTCTGTCCAAGGCCCTGAGGACCCTTCACAGACATTATACTTAAAACATAATTACCTGGTTAATCATATCTTAAATAATGAACTGGCCCCATGTTCAAGCAATTAATTGTGTGATAAGTAAGCTAGGACTGGCTGGAAGCCCAGTCACCTAATTGGGACTTCAAGTCAGGGGAGTGCACCAATCAGTTCAGGGGGCCTTGTAAGGCTCCCATATGCTCCAGAGATTAGGTATTGGTCACATGTTTGATTAAAGGCATGATAAGAACCAGACACAATAGTATTATATAAAATGTGTGAAATAACTTTGCAGCTTATCCCTCATTTTATCATGCCATTAATTTATTGAACACGTGGACAGGTCACTTGTATCAGTAAAATTGTATCTGCCCTTAATGACTTAAAAGTACAGTAACATTCATCACGAGACCAGGAGTAACAGAACAACGGTCTTAATGGATAGGGACACAAGTTACACATGAACTGGTATAAGTGATCAGAAACCAGGTCAAATTTGTAACACAACAGAAATTCAGTGCACATAAGCTGCTTTCAAAATGGCCAAAACCAATTTACAATAAACCTGGATGAATGTAGTATCAGACTTAACTGATTTAGTTTAAATCAGTTATTGAACTTCTGTCCCAGATCCACTCCAGATTCAAGTTAACTCACAGTCCCCAAGCATCCCATGATGCTTTGCACAAACCCCTCCTGTAAGGGTGGGCAGGCCAGCCTTGAACCAAACTGTCTGCCCCGGCCAAGAAGGGAGGCACGCTCTCAAGCCCCTCACCTTCTGACCTAAGCCACTGCAGGCAAGTGGCTGCATTTTTTTAATCAAAAGTGAATGTCTGTTCACTTGCTGATCACTTCAATCTATGCAGTTTAGACTAACCTGTAAAGATTGAGTCAATTAAGCCTTGGACTTTTTGACTGTCTGTAATTAGCCAATGTGACTCACAAGCAATTATACTTTGCAAAACTTGGACATAAACCTCCTATAGAATACAGAGGGGGAAAAACCATTCTCAACAATTGATCTCAGTCTCTTTGTCCTCTTCTAAATATTCAGATTTAGAAATTTCTCAATTCAGGGAACCTGGAAGATCAGAGAATAAGCAGTGTCTAGATTCAATGCAAAGGAAATACAGATCTGAATGCCATCTACATACTGATAACACCATGGACCAAAATCTCTCCATGTGAGTTACAAACATACATTGAATGGAAGGAGTAATAAAAGCGACTTCTGAAAAATTAGTGAATGTACACAGGTATAGAATGATGTAAGATATTTCCAAATTTAGCACTTATCTTCATGTATGTGAAACCATAGAGAGGCCAAATAACTCCTCATTTCCACCTCCCAAATGATAAACAGTGCTTCCATGAACAGTGTTATCTGCATACCTGCAGTGAAGACACTGCATATAATACTGATTGTTAGAATGTGTGTGATGCCATAACTCTCAAAACCGTTCACCAGAGATTGTATTTCTTGGGACACAACTGGCAAACTTGCAACTTTAGGGCATGAGAATATGCTTATTAAGTTAAAAATATCTGAGGAAATCCAACTCTATTTCTAACTGCATCCAACTTTACAAGACAATTGAACATGACAGTTGAAGCACATTCTTTTAATTACCTAAATTGAGTAATACAAGATCTATGTCAAAAGCATTTTCTAGAGAGAATACCTTTCCTTTTTTTCAAAATTGTAGAATTAAAGCTTATAATTAAAGATGGATGGGAAAAAAAACCCTGTTCATATATAAACTATTGTAGAGTTCACTGTGGACTTCATCACTTGGTTGCCTAGTGCCTTCTCCTGATGCTTAGTGGTAACAAGCATCATCAGAGTGAAATTTACAGGATTCTGATCAGTTTCCTGTCACATATTTCCCTCTCATGCTATCAAACATTTTGTTGGTTTGTCTGCTAGCAGTGCTATCTGGAAAAGCTCTGAGATGCAGATACTGGCACTAAATAGGAGAAAGAAAATTAAAAAAAAAAAGATCCATGCAGAAGCAGGGGTAGGGAAATGGCAATAGGAACCACTGACTCTCACATTAGCTAGAAGTCTTTAGAAAAAAGATGAAAGAATCAGACACTTCCAGAAAACTGGAGGAGGTAGGGAGGAAGAGAACAGCTAAACAACTGCATTGTACATGGAGCCATTAAGCAGGAACCAGGGACAGTACTGTGGTAGGAACCCACAAACATTTAACTTCTCAAGTGCTCCTTAAATGGTGGGTTCTGAGGCTTTTCACTACACTCCTCAGATTTCTTCTGAATGAGACAATTGAGTTCTGTAAGATACCTGCCAATTTTTTCTAGTCCTGAATTCATGCAATCCACCGTTTTCACAAGAGGGATCTTCTAGTAAAATAAATAGAATGCAAATTTTGCCCACTTTCTGGAAGATGTTTAAGAACTACATCATCACTATCACTGCTCAGCTCCTGAAAACATTCCCTTCACAATGCTTTGCTTATAAGTTGTTAACTGTAAGGCTTGCATGAGAAAAAATGACAAAGTGATATGAAATACATATTCTTTGGTTTTTAAGGCCACTTGCAATAATAGGGCAAAACAGCATTTCAGAAAAAAATGAATTTGTGACACATATCTGACACTGAAATTGTATAAACCCACCTTCAAATAGAAAGGGTTAAGATTATGACTGTACTCAGTCGGAAGTAAGAGTACTTAATAAAATATCTCTGTTTCCTTAATTCTGGGAATTTTTCTTTCACTAGTCACCTATACCTATTGTTTAAGCTTCTTTTTACACAACCATTTTGCAAAGTTCTGCAATATGTCATAAGCCATTATATGAAAATGCCTTTTGGGCCCCTTGGAAAATTGAAACACTCAAGAAAAACAATTGGAATTTCTGTCCATTCTGTCTATTTAGAACAGTTAAAGGCTTTTTGTGGAAAATCAGATCATTGGGAAGAAAAAATATTGAGCCTTAGCTTGATAATAGAGTATGTGATATGCTGGACTTTACAAATCTGTTTTTGACTACTTTATGTTCAATTTAAAAACTCTTTCAATCACACCTTAATCACCAAACTTCAGTCTTATGCTTTTAAATAAATATAATGTATATCTTCTGCTATTACTATTTATTGCAAAAGCATCAATAAAAGGACAAAGGATAGTGGGAATTTAAAAAAATTCCACTACTGTCACAAGTAAAGTGTAATACTATAGTCCCTGGAGGATTAAAAGGCCAAGCAGATTCTTTTCAAGTATGCTGCCTTCATGTCTAGCCAGATTCACTATTTCCTCCACATAAGAAGGGTGACCATAATTATTTCAGGAAAGTCCTGAATGGAGAGTAGAGGGGAAGTGGTGGGGGAGGTGGCATACATTCATGTGCCCATGCGTACACACATGCGCACACGTGCTGGGGCAGTAAGTGGCAACAGGCAGGGCCAGAGCAGGTGCTGGCTTATTGCACAAGGAGCCTTTGTCACCAGAGCTGGGGCTGCGGGCTGGGACCAAGATGAGCTGGTGAGTGCAATGCCTTTTTCACCATGGCTGCAGGCTGAGACTGGGACCAGGGCAACTGCATCACAGCTCTGAAGTGGAGAGCCCAGCCCAGCCTGGCCACACCCCAGCTTTAACAAGGGAATGGGGTGTAAGGCCAAGGTGGGCTGTGCCCATCTGTCCGAGGGGGACACGGCCAGGATGCGACTCCAGGTGCCAGGATGGGGCCAGAGCCACAAGTCAGACTGAGCCTGTGCAGCACCCCTAGGTTGGCTGGTGCTCTGTCCCTAGCCCCAGCCCACAACCCTGGTGAGAAAGGTACTGTGCTCCCCAGCATGTTCCAGCCCCAGCCCATAGCCCCAGTTCAAGTGACAAAGGAACAATGCTCCTCAGTGTTCCTGCTTGCTTACTTCTGCGCACACACTCACACGCTGCACAGCTCCCAGGAACAGGGCTGGAAGGAACACATACACATAGACATTCTGACCTTATGGCTCCCAGGTTCTCACCAATCTAGGACTTCTGCTTAAATTTTCTCCAATGGCCAGGACACTGGGACAGTCCTAGATTTTGTAGGCTGTTTTGGCCAATCCAGGACATACAGTTACCCTACACATAAGTCACTTTAATTTGTACGTCGATTTCTTTATTTCACAGAAATTATAACTATCAGCCTCTCCCCATCAGCCTTCACCACAAAGAAAACTTACTAATGTTATTTCCAGTCTGGATGACAAGCTTTAAGATACATGCTTAACAGGTATTTGTGTAGAAAGGTCCACTGATCTGGCTTATGAATGTTGAATACTGGAGGAAAAAAAAAAATAAGACGACGACCCAGGAACCAATGTGCTTGCCACCTGGAGTGTTGCTAAAAGATTAGGGAACACCATTCTTAGCACAGAAATCTTGTAATCTAGTAATAATTGTAGGGATTCATTTTTGTGTCAAATTACATATACTTTGCCTACCTTGAAAACAATGTATATTTCCAAAAATTATAAAGTGCTAGAAATGATATGCATTTAATAGGATAAAAAGTCTTAGCAAAAATTAAAAATCTAAATATCATTTGTCTCATTACATTATAATTATGAAAATCAAGGGCTCTACCCTCCACTGTCTTGGACCTTTTTCACTCTATTACCTCTATACAAATTGTTTAAATGACTGCACAGGTTATAAAGAAGTAGAGAATCAAATCCAAACAGTTTTATAGGTCTATTTTGCTTTGTACATGAAGAATAGGCTATTTGTTAAATGGTTGCTCATAGTTACCATCCCATTTTCTCAGCAGGCTTAATCTGTACAAAAACATTTAAAAATATATATTTTTGTACTTTGTACAAACTAGCATATTTAGACATTTTATACATGACCTGCTCACCCTTCAATGCAATGCAAATATGTTGTACAAAAAAAGACTTGGGAAAAATACAATGAAATATAAAATTTTGTGGTTTATTCATTATTTTTTAAACTAAAACTATAAATAAGAACAGCTTACAATAAATAAATAGCAAATAAGAACTTCTAACAGGTGTGCAAATTCTTCATTAGTATAATCTTTAAAGCAGCAAACCAGCTTTAACTCTTGAGACCAGATTAACATTAAGTAAAAAACTTCTATAAATATTCCACTACTTCTGTCAATGTTATCAAGTAATCTTGTTGATTAGCCATCTCAGTTTTACAAGGCCTTCTTTTGCCTCCAACCTAAAAAATTTGGTATAACCACCTGCCATGATAAATAATTTGTGTAGTCAATAATGTTTTATCATTTGTGACGACTAAGACTATTATAACTGAATTAGAACAACAGCAGCAACCAAAGATCTTGTACATGATACAATTTTCATTTCAGACGAATAAAATAAAAATTATTTATAAGAGTTAATTAAAGCTCTTCCACAGATCATGGGAAACATCCCTGAATGCACTGAATCACTGCATGGAAATTATTAATATAGAGCAAATAGAAATATAGCTGTAGGTGATAAAAAAAATCACTTTAAACGATTATACATATGCACTTACATGTGCTTACATGAGCATATTTCCATGAAAGTACATCATATGTATAGATAGTTCTTGCTTACATACCCTATACACATTACATAAGGTGTGATTAACTGGTCACTTCACTCCTTAAGTTGTGACACAGCTACACTTTCAACCAATTAAAGATGTCATAAAACAAGCAATAAAGCTACAAATGTATTCCACAAAAAATGTGGAATAACTTTGTAGTGTATTTGAAACATACCCTCAATTGAGCCTGTAGCCAAGTGTTGCCCTGTGGCTGGAAGCCCCATCAACACCCTGCTGCCAGCCCCACAGCCGACAAGCCTTGCAGTGATAGGAGCATTACAGGTGTTGGCCCCGCTGCAAGCCTTGTCTGGTACAGGACTTGCAGTGGAGAGAACATTGCCCTCCTTTGCAAACTTTGTTGGCTGCAGGGCTCACAGTGGGGGCAGCATCATCAGCTGTGGGGCTCACAGCAATGGTGGCTGCCCCAGTCTGGCCTCATGTAGACGTTGTCTAGCTGCTTTAGAGCACACACCTGGTGCTGGCTGAAGGTGTGTTCCTGAGGCCTGGGCATTGGGCTGTGTTCACTCTAAGGGAGGCCTCAATACTCACCTGCCATGACTTGATCTTTTTTTTCAGTGGTGGGGCTCCTCCTCGCAGTTCCTCACAGACTGGGTGCTGCCCTTAGTAGGCTTTCTTGGGGCTCCATCTCCCCTACACCCCAGCCATGCACCAGTCCTCAGGACGGCCAGATGATGGATTGCTGGCCTGTCCCTTGATGTCATCACCTGCCCTCCCTTTGCATCCCTCCACACCAGATGACTACAGGATGTGGAACCATCCTCATCACTGCGTCTAGCCTTCTCTTAAAGCGCAGTGGTCTGTTGCACTGCCTCAGCTCTCCTTTGAACCAAGAGGTTACTTGAAGCCCCTCTCCCTGATTTGGGGCTCTGTACAACTTCCAAAACACAAATTAAGAAAAAAAGAAGAAAGGAATAGTTGGGGCAAGGGGCCTCATCCCACCCCACTCACAGGTCTGGTGTCTGCAGCTTTCAGGGTCCCTCGATGCCATCCTCCTTTGGCCAGCTGTGCTGCTGAGCCAGAGTGATGCTTCTTTTAATGCAGCCAGGACCCCTCCTGTGGGTCTCTGTCCGACTCCCTGCTGAGCTGCTGACACAGCCTGTATGCAGCCCAGGAAGCAGCCTTGCCTTCTGGCTGCTGTGTTGCTGGTCTCCCCTCCATTTCCTCACTGCCAGCTTTTAAATCAGCCAGGCAGAGATTTTTGATGATGTCATCCACTGGTGCTGCTCCCAGCTGGCAATAAAAGCATCCGACAAACTGCGCCATCTTGGCGCAGCTCGACTGGCTCTGCTTTTCCTGAAAATAGTAAGTATGCCCTGTTTTCAGGGCTTTTCATTTCCTTCTTCAGATGGGTCACCCCGCCTCTGGTCTCACCATGGGAGGGTGTTCCAGGGCCATCGCTTCCATCCCCCTGGAACAGTAGCGTTCTCCCTGTTGTGAGCCTCGTACTGCATGAGCCTTGCAGCAGTGGCAGGATTATCTCCACAGACCCTACTGTCAGCCCTATAGCCAAGGAAAATCTTGCTATAGGGCTGGGGGCAGCATTCTTGGTGCTCCTGCTGTGAGCCCCCCAACCCATATCAGCTGAGGGGCTCACAATAGGGGCAGCATGGAGAATACAATCCCTGCTGTAAGCCCTGTCATCCTCCTCTCTCCTGCCATGAACATACAAGAAAGCAAAGCACTAGACTGGTGGAAATCACTGACTAACCCCTGAGAACTGGGGTTTGTCCTAGTGCTGAGAACAGCTTTTGATAACAACTGTCTTTACCGGTGCTGAGAAAACATGTCCTTCATTTCAGTTTATTTCAGTAGCTCAGTTCAATTTTAGTTTATTCCCAGTACAGAAAAAGATTGAAAAAGCAAGAAAACTTGTTGTCTTCCTCAATCTATGAATAAAACTTAAGTATGAGAGGATGAGATCTAATAATTCCATAAACTTGATAACCAAAAACAATTAGTCTAATTCCCTCACGACAGAGTATGTCCAAGATTTAAATTCAAATCGTTACATACTTTTCCCCTTGTTCAACCAGCACATTTAAAGTAGTTTTACTTAACTAATAAAAAACAATTTTAAATGCTGTTTTTGTACATTTTCAGTTGAATTCCAAATCCCATCCAAATCCACAAAAATATTAATAAAAATGCAACATTCACAATTTTAACAGAATAAAAATGTAAAAGGTTATATCATTTAAATAAATGTGCATAGATATAGTATATTATTATAATTAGCTAAATACATGTCAATTTAAGGTTAATATTTTTAATGATTATCCATCAATATTTTTGTATGAAAAAATAAGAAGAAAAAATATTAAAAAACAAGATTAAAATTGTTTACATCTTTATTAAAATTTGGATAAATTATCTGAGTCAGTAGAGACTAACAGAATAACACAAAGGTTTTTGGGTTTTTTCCTTCCAATTCCCAGACCCATCTACATGACTAAATGTGTAATGTACACTTCCATTTGTCAAACAAGTCTTTTGGCTTTCTCATTTTTAATTACTTAAATTAAAACACTTTCCTCTTGTTAAAACTCTCTTCTTGCAGCTCCTCTTCCACTCTTTGTCTAACTAATTCAACAGCTTTCACGTATGAAGATATATATTTGCTACTACCTCATAAAAATGTACTGCATTCTCTTGATCTTTGTATCTCTATCTAGGATGACAGTGGGAAACCAGTCAAGGGGACCCACACAACAGGAACAGCTTTTAGCCAGAGGCAGGACCTAGTTTGTATAACTGCTTCTATCTTTCCCCCAACTATACACACTCTGATTTTAGGTTCATATGGTGAAATACAAGTTAGAGCACCATAAATACTAGTTCACAGGCAGCTAACACTTTCCCTGTTGGGTGCAAAAGAGCAGAAAGAACAAAGGAGCATTCTGCTATTGGCTAGACCAGCATTTCTCAACTGGGGGTCACAAGTCAAAAGTGGGTCGCAAGAATATTTGAAAGGGTCCCAAGCAGGTCACCAGAAAAAGCCATGAAAGCATGGGTTTCTCCTTGCAGGCTGGAAGCATTCCAGCCTGCAAGTGGCTGCTTGGGATGACTGGAGGCAGCAGGCACATGGCCAGCATAAAGCAAGGTTGGGTCATGGGAGCATCCTGAGCCACTGGATGCAGATAAGTATGGGGAGCAGGGGATGGAGGTCCAGGGGACTTTCTAGAGGACTAGGGGAAGGGCAGTGCATGCATGTGTGTGTGGTGTGTAGTATGTTTGCTACAAGAGGGCAGGGGATGCTAGGGGTGGGGGGGGAGAAGGTGCTTGGCCCTTCAGTGGGGGAAGGAGGCAGGGGTGGTCCTTCACAGTAGGGAGTTGTGTGCCTGGACTGGCAGCATGGGGCCAGAGCCCATATATGCAAGGACCCACACTTCCTGCTCATGCTCTGGCCCAAGCAGTATGAAGGAAGATGGGAGTCCATTCCAGCAGGGATAGGGCGGGGGAAAGGGAGAGGCAGGGAACTGTGGATTGGGAGTCAGGGGCACCAGCATTGCCCAGGGGACAGGGGGATGTAGCTGGGGGCTGAGGGGCACCAGCACAGCTAAAGGGTTGTGGCTGGGGGATGAGGGGAACCAGCAAGGCTGGGAGCAGGGCACAGGGGACTGTGGGCTGGGCACTAGCAGAGCCAGGGTGGGTATGAGTTGGCACAAGCCATTTGTCTTGGCAAATGAGTCCTACTATAAAAAAGGTTGAGAACTACTGGGCTAGACTATTCAATAAATCTGTCTTACAGATATACCTGTATTTTTTGTAAATTCAGAAAGGAGAATTGGGTAAAAATCCTCTTGCAGGTTAAAAAAGAGGTATGTAAATAATGTGCTGCACAATGTAGTTAGGTTCTGCATCTAAGCTGTCACTGCACTAAGAGATTTATTTTATTAAAAATTAAAAAGAAAGAGAAAGAAAGCTCTCTCAAAGGTTTTCCTTTGCTCTCTCTTTAATTTGGGATAATTTGTATTTTAAAAAGATAGATGAAGAAATGAAATTGACCAATGTTTTCTTAAACCATAAGAAAAATTAAACAGTTCTAAAATGTAACATAAATCAACAGTTTTAGTGGTGGATACCCCAACCTTGTAGCATTAAGCATCTGCAAGTGAAACTGACTTTAACTAATTTTCATTAGCCAAGCACAGGGAGTGATAATATACTCAAGGAGTCTAAAAAGCACCAAGTGAATTTAAATAATTTAAAGCATTATTAGTAGCATTAGTAAATGAAAACTGATTTTTAACCTGACCCTTTAAAAATATATATTTTCATGCTACCAGTTCATGGAAGTGTAATGTTCATAGTAACAATGTGTACTAAGCCTTCCTAGATCAAATTGGTCAGCAGAATGATGAGTCATTAGGGGGCATTAGGGACAGAATGTGTAATATCACAAGTGAATTTCTAATGTCAACAATTGATGCAAAGTAAATATTGGATGATCTCTAAATGACTATGCTCTGAGCAAGGATCGACATAATTGTCATTTCTCTATAGATTTTTTAAAAAATGCTGTTTTTATGAATAATGCAGAAGCTGACATGGCTTTCTAGCTGTGGAGCAGTTTAGATGTGAAAAATCTGATATGCCTGAAAACAAGCAAGGGATCGTTAAACTAGCAACATATTAAAACTTCATTATTTAGATTAATCTCCTGTACATAAAAAGCAATTCCTGTAAGAGGAGCATGAGGATACCAACAAACTTTAAACTAAATTAGAGATATTTTTTTCTTATGGAATAAAACCTGCCTCAGAAAGCAAAATACCTAGGTAGAAGGAGTTGTACCTGGCATATGCCTTGAAATCAACCCTGAAATGATCAGTTAGAACAGGGGTGGGCAAAATGCGGCCCAGGGGCCAGATGCGGCCCACCAGGCCATTCTATCCAGCCCATGGGGCCCCTAAAAAATTTAGAAAATTACTATTCTTCTGTCCTGGGCTGCCTGTCATGTGGCCCTCGATGGCTTGCCAAAACTCAATAAGCGGCCCTCTGCCCAAAATAACTGCCTGCCTCTGAGTTAGAACCTTCCTAACCAAGAAATTTATTCTACCAGTCATGTCAGAAGAGCATGTTTAGGTGGCTTAGCAGATTTAATGTTTATGTAGACATTAAATCATGTGTGTATGTCCATGTGCTAAGGCAGGATGAAATTTTGATGAGTGTTTCATTTCAAACTGTTTTGAGACATTTCAAACTCAAAACCGTGAAACTGAAACAAAACAAAGGGCTTTGAAACAGTTTTGAAATGAAATCAGGGCACGCTCAAAATGAGCCAGGGTTGCCCTACAAGCATCTCCGCCAGCCCCATGGAGCTCCTGGTGGCAGGAGGCAGGGGAAAGCCAGTGGCGGAACCGCTCTGAGTGCAGTCTTGGCTCTGAGCACAGCCCTGGCCAGTAGCTCTCCCCCACCTCCTGCTGTCAGGCTTAGCTCTGTGGAGCTTCGAAGCCTCCCGCCACCAGACTGTGCTCACCAGGGCTGTGCTCCGAGTGGCTCTGCCACTGGTTTTCCTGCCATCTACCATCACTGGGCTGAGCTCCATGAGGCTGGCCAAGCTGCTTAGAGTGCAGCCCTGGTGAGCACAGCCTGATGGCTATAGGCTCCACAGCCCCACAGAGCTGAACCTCGTGGCAGGAGACAGGGGAGAGCCATTGGCTAGGGCTGCGCTCAGAGCCAGGGCTGCACTCTGAGAGGCTCCACCTCTGGCTCTTCACTGCCTACCCGCTGCCAGGCTCAGTTCTGTGGGGCTGTGAAGCCTCCAGCCACTGGGCTCTGCTTACCAGGGCTGCACTCTGAGTGGCTCTGCCAGCCCCATGGAGCTCAGCCCAGAGGTGGGAGGCAGAGGGAGAGCCAGTGATGGAGCTGCTCAAAGCTCAGCCCTGGCCAGTGGCTCTGCCCTGCCTCCTGTTGCCAGGTTCAGCTCCATGGGGCTGGCAGAGCTGCTCGGAGTGCAGCCCAGTGGCAGGAGGCAGGGGAGAGCCAGGGCTGTGCTCCAACCAGCTCCGCCAGCCCCATGGAGCTCAATCTGCCCTCCCAGCACTGCCAGACTCCTCCTGGAGGTGCAGACCCCCAGATCTGGATGCGAGATGATAGGAGTCTGCCACTGCTGTCTGGGGCCAGTGGTAGCACCAGTCTTCCCAGTACCAGGCGCAGGGTGCACCCAGAACCAGTCCCAGGTGGCAGCAGCAGCCTCCTGTCATCCCAAGTGCAGATCCAGGGCCCCACCCCTCTGAAAGGAGTTCATCACAGCCCCACAGCTCTCCTGGGGCTGCAGGCCCCTAGATCTGCATGAAGGAGGACAGGAGGCTGCCACTGCCAGCAAGTGACACAGGTTTTGCTTGTCAGCACCCTAAGGTGCAGTTTCCCAGAAACTCCTGCACCCAACTCCTTGAAACTTGGCAGGCTTCATGCCCTCAGAAGGGGCTACCATTCCTGAAATTTTCACCCAAGTTCTGCAAGAAATGACAAGTTATAGGCATTTTCATGATTCCCCAGTATAGCCTGTGGGCAAAATGGCGAAAGACAATGAAACAGCAAAACAGTTTTGATGAAATGAAACAGAACAGTGCTTTGAAATGAAACAAAATGATGAAATGAAACACTATCCCTTTGAAATGGTGAAACAGAAGTGGAAATGAAATGCTGCTGTTTCGCACATTCCTTCCATGTCCGCACATGAAAGAGGAAGAGAAGCAAGGTCAAGATATCTCTCGCATCTCACTACACCATCACCAGAAACTATCATTGATTACAAAACTGAAATAAACAAACCTCTTGCTTGTTTTTGGTCTCACTCCATGACTTATGCTTTTAGCAACCTAGTGGTCTGGCTTCAACAGAAAGGATAGTTGCCCTTACTCAGCCTATTCTGCAGCCTGGTGTTTAAATCTCTCCCCTGGGAAATGGAGATGTTGGGCATTTTTAGACATGCTCTGGGAGGTGCCATGGGCAGGTGCTTTAATTAGAGAGCACTTTTAATTAAGTGTCATGTGTATTAGAATCCCTGCACTGAAAAATGGTGGTTGGGTTCTTTGAACTAAAGCTCATAGAACAAGCTTTAGTTCAATGTACCCCAGCCCTATTTTTTACCACGGGGATGCTAATACCCATGATGCTAATACTCATGATGCCAGAGTCCGCTGGAGCACATTTATTTCCATGCTCAATCAGACTTGATTAATCGAGTCTGCTCCAATATGTTGGATTTCCAGAGTGTCAGAGATGGCTCCCTGCATGTGTATAGGAGCCTGTTGATTCACATTCTCTCAGGAAAAGCCTAGGAAGAGTCCTGTGCAAGTGCTCCAGCAGTAACCTATTGGAAAAGATGACTTCACAGTATTTAACCAGTGCCTAGTTACCTCCCCATATCAGTTTGATTTGCAATGGAGCTTAGATTCAAAGAAGGTGTGCCTAAGTGTTCTACCTGAATGACTCAAAGAGAAGCTCTCTACATTTTGCTAGGCTTCTGTCCAGTTATATAATGGAAACCTCAGAGATTTCATCAAATATGGAAGATATCAACAGTTCTTCTCTCATCTGTAAGATAGTGAATGATTATGTTAAAAGATCTTCTAATGCATGCTGGAACAAGCTGTCATATAGTTAATGATGCCTTTAGTGTTTCAGCATTATCATTTTCTGTTCTTTGTTCCAGGACTACCCAGAAGGTGACTGAATCCCATCCTAGCACAGGACACATGCTATAGGAACCCTTATTGTAATCAAACACATCATTGCCAGACAACAGAAGGAGAACATCCATTCCCCCATTACTAGATGGAGAAGTTGGTGGATTACATGGGACAAGACAATTTACTGTCTATCCTGAGAAAACCAAGATGAGATTAGGTAGACTACTCCTCTGCTGTAAGACAACCACCATCTGTCTTTCATACAACATTCCCCTTCTCACCTACTTTGAGCTCCTGCAAATGTCTTTTTCTAACACTATTACATTGTAAGCATGCTCCTTTTTGCTACATAGGACCAGCAGCATGTCTGTATATGACATCTGAAATAAATGAGAAAAAATTCAGCTTTTTCTGCACTTCACAGTCAAGTTTTCTACTTAGGAAAGCTTTCCTGAGCTGCCTGTTACACTTTAAAGTTACATTAACTTTGTCACATGGTGTTTCTTGATACACTGCTATACCTCTAGCTTCAGCAACAGTCATAATAATAAAGGCCATTTGCAGATGCATAACTGTGAAACCAATACCACTGTAACAATTATAATTTAGGTATGTAAATTATAATAATTTTGAAGGTCTGAGGACCCAGACTGCATGTTTAAATAAATGTTTTTCACACAAACTTTTATTAGAGTGCTATTTCCTAATCCAAGTATATGAAATATTCCAGTAAAAAAAAGTTAAGCTATGATTTGTTCCAAAAAAGAAAAATATTTTTTCCATGAGGTAAATTAATCTGAAAGTAATGAGGCATGTAATGCATTTAATGTTACAAATGTGCACTTCCCTAACACAACTGCTTTATTTTTTTACAGCAATTCTATTCACAGTAAGTGCCTATTTGAATGAGAAATAGATGCATGATCAGTCCATTATTCTATATCTAATGCAAGGAGCACAAGAATGAAGGCATTCTATTGCATTTTCCTTCTCCCTTTCCCTCAACCCTCAAAAAACCAAATTAAAATCATCATAAAGACAGCTTATAGACTGCCTATATGCTCATCTCAGAAAATGTGTCAAAGGCCTTGCACACCATGAAGCATAAAGGAACACTATTACAGTTGTTCCAAGCCACCAATAAATTGATTTTACATTTAAGGAACCTATATCCTCCAGGTCTTGAGCAAGCAAATTTTAAAGAAACATATCTATTAGCAATGGCATTTATAAAAATTAAAGTATTACCACCAGCTGTCATCCTAATGGTTATTCAACTGAGACAAGACAATTATTCCAGCAATTGGCAGGAGGAACTTACCATTTTTTATGACGTTTTAAATAAAACACTTTTCCAAAGATAAAACAGGTATTAGGCTTGTATTTTGTAAGATTTATTTATACCACAAGTGATGTACCATTCTTGTGGTATATAAATCCTGTAGATACTTTGCTATACAGCCTTTTGAAACTCACATTATGAAGTTTGCAATTAAAAATAATAATTATGGAATCCCATAAGTAGATAGCTACAATATCATGATACCAACAAATAATTATTTAGTTAGCTTCCATTGCTCTGTGAAGACATTAATTCAAGGTACAAGCTAGCTCTACAAAATAGAACTGCACAGATATTTCAAATATTGCACCTCTATAGGCTTTATATGCTCCTCCACTGATTGATAAAATGGTGGGGGCAGGACAAATCCTTGCAAATATCCCGAAGGGAAAAGCGGGTCATGTAAAGTGGAAAGTTGGTCATATCTATGGGGGTTTTTTTTCCTTTTTACAGATGTTACCAATTCCTCCAAAAAACCTTCCCGGGGACCATACAATAAGGGTATCTGTAGATGTATGGGAAGGCTGCTCTGACATGCCATAATTCCAGCATGTTGGAGCTGACTCGATTAATTGAATCTGCTGGAGTGTGCTAACTAGTGCACCTCCACAATTCAAAAAGGATGTGGAGAAACTTGAGAGAGTCCAGAGAAGAGCCACAAGCATGATCAGAGGTCAGGAAAACAGACCTTATGATGACAGGCTGAGAGCCATAGGACTCTTTAGCCTGGAAAGGCGCAGGCTCAAGGGTGATCTGATGGCTACCTATAAGTTTATCAGGGGTGACTATCAGGATCTGAGGGAACGATTGTTCACCAGAGCGCCCCAAGGGATGAGGAGGTCGAATGGTCATAAACTACTGCAAGACCGTTTCAGGTTGGACATGAGGAAGAATTTCTTTACAGTCCGAGCCCTCAGGTCTGGAACAGCCTGCCATCAGAGGTGGTTCAAGCACCTACTCTGAACACCTTCAAGAGCAAATTGGATGCTTATCTTGCTGGGATCCTATGACTCCAGCTGACTTCCTGCCCTTCGGGCAGGGGGCTGGACTCGATGATCTCCCGAGGTCCCTTCCAGCCCTAATGTCTGTGAAGTCTACGAAACCTCCAGCAGCTTCTCCACCTCATGTATCATCTTTCCCACACTTCAAAATGTCAGCAGAGGTGCTTAAACTACAGCTTGCTCAAAGACCTTTAGTTAAAGCACTCCTGCCACCATTTTGAAATGTGTGGAAACTGATACTTGAGACACTGTGGGTGCTTTAATTAAAGCACTGCTCCCACCTTTGGACCACATGTAAAAACACCCTAAGTTCCTACTTACATGGACAAGTGACGAGGGGGTTAATTAATGTTGCATTATAGCAACACTGCATTTCACTTACATGACTAATTAAGCCTCCTGGCATAACTACTAGTCTCTCAATTTTCAACAAAAGATCCAGTTCTAACCATTAGCCCATCATAGTTACTGAAGAACAGTGGCTGCCTATACAAGTGCTCAGAGGTTGCGGGGGGGAGGGGGGCGGCAGGAGTTGGAGCATTTTAATTAGAGCAGTTCCTGGGCAGCCGCTCTAATTAAAATGCTTCACTGCCACATGTATTAAGCCCCATGCATTTTAAAATGGATGTAGTATGCTTTATCCATTCAACGAGGTTTAGTTAAAATGCTCCACAGCCATTTTAAAATGCACGGGGGCTTAATAGACATGATGCTGTAGCAACGCTACAGCGTTCTAATTAGAATGCCAAAGAGCAAATATATGGGCAGCCAGTAGTGTGACCAGCTAGTGCCTGCTTCTAAAGGCAATGGCTTGTGCTTTATTAAGGGAAGAATCGCTCTCTTCCTCCTTCAAATAAGTAATATTTCAACCACTGCTGAAGAACTCTACTCTTGATATATTGGATCTAACCAAATACAGTACTCAGTATCAATATCAAGTCTTTCTCACTTGCATTGGTGCACAAGGATCTGTTCTCCTTCAAATCCTATTCAACAGTTACACATAGCTATTTAGGTTAAGTTCTATGATGACATGACCATAAGTTCCATTATTATATACATGACACAGTTCTCTACCAATCTGTTACCACATATGACGCTTCTATGCCAACAGAATGAACTTGTGAGATCAGCTTATAGCTAAAAACCATTGGAGGTTTGGAACTCAACATGAGAAAATATGATTTGTGCTTATAGGGGCCGAAACAGTTTCAGGAGTTTGCAGCCACAAACACAGTTTTCCTTTGTTTAAAGCTACTCACACAATACCACTGATCAAATCTGTAGTTTAGAAGCGCTCCTAGATAATGCTAACCTCTTGCACACAGCAAACACTATTTTATGCTACAGCTAAGTGGCTTTATCTTTTCCAAAGTTATATAAACCTTCATTTGTTACCAGCCTGTATTGCAGTTGCAGCATACCTGGACGTAAAGCCATCTACCTTCAGGAAACACTTTCTGAGCTACTATGAACATATCAGATCTGCCCTCTGTTCTACACGATCTTCTCACACAGTATCAAATGAACCAAGAGCTCTAGGACATAGACTGTGATTAACAATTCCACACTTCTGGCACAACAAAACTTCCTAGCGTAAGGTAAATTTTGCTTGTATTTCTCAGCGAGAACCTTCTCAGGGACTGGTATACACTATTCTTCTCCAAAGTAGAGGATAGATAAAATAAACCACATAGGATGGGGACACTAATGGAAGGGATATAAAGAAAAAGTGTCACAGGGTGCCCCACAGGGAGGACTTGCTTGGACAACAAAGCCATTCAGGATCAGTGATGCTAAAGGTCCATCTTGTTTCTTCTGCACATACCCAGACCTAGCACTTAACCCTTCAGTCTCTATGCAAAGGCAACATGACATGACATGACAACAACCTGAGCACAGTTCACACAGAAATATCACAATAAAACCCATAATCCATCACAAAGGGTGTATAAGAAACTACACAGATCATACCTAGACAACCTCTTTTCATGCACTAGGCTCTTGGGTGGGATGATCTTAAGGGGCCCGGGGGAGGGGAGGGGCATGGAAATCCTAGAGTTCTTTACAATGTTGATCCCTATCTACTAGAAACTCATTTCTTATTACGTTGTTGTTCTCAAAGTAGGTTACTAATGCAGACACTATAGCTAGTTTCTATAAATTTTCTATGCATGCCAGTTATTTCAGATGATATAAACTCTCTTGCTATAGACTAAAATGAAATAATACATTTATCTTATAGAGAAACAGAAAATATTTTTGTGTTAAGACATGAAATAAAATGCTCACTTCACTATCACAAAAGAGATTTTGAAGAGATCTGAATTATTTAAATTGTTCCTATAAGGTAACTGTTGACTTTTGGACCGCATTTACCTGTTCTGCACCATGCTCATTGCCATCCAGTCTGAAGGGTAAACATTCTTTCCTATGAGATCTTTAAACATTATAAATGTTTCCATCAAAAAGTCCTAGAACAACAAAATATAAGACATATGTGATTTTATATCCTGTAGACTTCATATGCCAAAACTGACATGCTGCTGTGTGTAAAGCACTATGTGAGGGCACCACCCTGCTCACAATGATATCAAGGGCAAAGTTCCCAATGACACTGACAGCAGCAAAATTAGAAAGTCCTGTAAAACAGCAGTTGTAGGCTAGAAATTATTGCACACTAAGCTGTTGAATAAAGATAAGCTGTAGGTAAATGAGTGAATAAACAAGTAATTGTAAAAACTATGCCATATTTACTGAAATACAAGATGAGATTTTCTCCCACATCATACCATATTTAATCAAATATAAAATGAGGTCTCTTCCCCAATCAGCATGCAGTGAAAAGCCCTTTATCTTATATTTTCATACAAGAAAACCTCATTTAATACACTGAATACATTGTCTATCATTAAACTGCTACCAAAAGCATGATGTACTCAGTAATGGAAACCAACTATGAAGCTGATTAAATGCAGCCAACATTAAGTATAACTATAAAATACACAGTCCATACTGGGCCAACATAAGGATAGGAACTTCGTTTCTTGCCTTTTAAAAAAAAACACAGGTAAATGTTCCCTCCAAAGGGAACTGAAACCAAGCCTAGAGGTGCTGCAATACCAGGCAAGCACCAAGAGGGCCAGGGGTAACCCTGATACCTTCTTCTTGGTGCCAAAAAAATGATTATCTTAGCAAAAAGGCCAAGATGCTGATGGGAACATATTAATTTTTTTTAAGGGAAGTTTTTCATGTTTTAAGTCAATTCAGCCAAATCAATTCCAAATCCATGAGTCATTCAAGAACCATATATGACTGTACTACCAGCAACCATCCTCCACCCCCACCTAGGGCTTCAAATGCTTCCAAATCATTTGGGAGGCATCCTATGTGCATGCCCAGGCTTGGCGTTCACATGACCCTGAGTTTCGCTTGCCTTCAGCCATATGATCACAGAAGCAAGCTAGGGAGAAGTTTCCTATTTCCATAAAGTAGGTGTAAAACCAATACCTTCTCACTAGAAATGAAAATGGGAGGTTAACTATATATTACTTCAGTGGGTATTACCCCTTGCCAGAAAAGTGGTTACGCCCAGCAACTAGGAAAACCACTTTAGTTGTCATGGTTTTTCCCCTGATGACAACATACCACAAGAATAGGTTAGCGCAGGCCATATGAATAAGATGCTAGTGCCCATTGCACACAGTCCCTCTTAGCATCGACTTTTTTTCAAGTCATGGTGAGCCACTACATTGCATACATTTTTACTTCCTCTTTACTCCCACAGCTGAGCTGACCCTTTCTTTCCCATTTTCAATTATTCCTGTTTCTTCACCAGCCCTAAATACCTGATAAGCAAGACCAAACACATGGGGGGCCAAGGCACTTCAAAATATCTCTGTTACCCCCTCTCTCAGCCTTTCACATATGATTAGTGTGATCCTACTCATCATGAGGTGGTGATAGACCAGGCTGCCCAGTGCCTCATCTGCATATAAATTTTTGGAGGATCCCAGGACGCATGACAATAACACCCAGTCTTAAGTGTGGGGCTAATTAGGATAGAGATCCTTTGTAGTGTTATATGGACTACACACATGTGCTGAGAAGTGCTGAGCTGTGGGGTCACCCACAGCTCAAAGTGGTGTTGAACCCACTTGAAATGGTGTTGACCCTTGGGGCCCAGCTTAATGAACTATATGGTAAATCATGAGCCTTCTGGCTTTGGGTTAATATCATGCATACTTTGTACTATAACCTGGCAGAGGAAATACCATGTCCATGAAGGCAGTTTTCCTGAGCTGCACCATGAGAGAACTGCTCTTTTGGCATGGTTCAGTACCTGCCCAGGTGCAGTGGCTTTGAAACCAGTTTATAGAAATGGGAGTCTTCTCCCTTGCTTGCTCTGAGGACCTTATGGCTAAAGGCAAACAAAACTTGGGGGCATCCATACCCCAAGCCTCCAGGCTTAGGCCTGCAAGTAGGATGCCTGCCAAAGGACTGGGAAACATCTGAAGCCCTGGGTGTGGGTGGAGGATGTTTGCTGGTTGTAGGACCACATATGGTTCTGGATTCTTGGATTTGGAATTAGTTTTGGCTAATTTGGCCTCAGATACAAAGTAATTTAAGAAAAAAAGTTTGTACTGTATAACCTTGCCTTATGGTGTGTTGAGGGAAATACCATGACCACTAAGGCAGTTTTCCTAGCTGCTGGGGATAACCACTTTTCTGGCATGGGAAACCTTGGAGGTAATATATAATTAACCTCCCACTTTCACTTCTGATGGGAAGATCTTGGCTTTACACCCACTTTATGGAAATGGAAGACTGCTCTCTAGCTTGCTCCTGTGGCCATATAGTTGAGGGCAAGTGCAACTCAGAGGCATCTGAACCCCCAGCCTTCAGGCTTGGGCATGCACATAGGATGCCTGCCAAATTATTTGGAAGAGTCTGAAGCCCCAGGTGGGAGTGGAAGATGTTTGCCAGTAGTAGGACCATACATTATTCTTAAATGACTTGCAGATTTGGAATTGGGATTTGGCTGATTTTACTTGGAACATGAAATTTTCCTTAAAAAAAAAGGTAGTATTTATAAGTAGGTACAAAAGTTCTGCTTAAAAGGGTACTCATGAAGTACACATGCTAAAACTTACAGCAGTTTCCAAATAAATAAAAATATACCAAACCTAAACTACAAGACTAAACTAAACCTATGGGTACCTGTAGTAATTCACTTATAATCAAATTTATTTCAAGGTCACTATTTTCACATTTACTTCTCACTTACATGGGGTCAGGGAGAACAGAGTTTGACAGTAATAAGGGGGCAGAGAAAGGGGCTACAGGGGAAGAAGTTGGGGGGGAGGGCAAAGGGGCTGACTGCCCAGATTTATTTTCTCTGATATAGCTGTGGGAGGGGGACAAATTCAAGGCAAACCTCCAACAGTTTTATTCTATACCTGGAAAATGATAACAAATCTATAAATCTAGATATATAATCTAATTATTGGGGGGTTGTCTTATATTCAGGGTTATCTTGTATTGGAGTAAATACAATACTAAAAAGCCTTTTGGAGTAAAATTCTGGGGAAAAAAAGTTTTATGGAAAAAAGTTTGTTTCCGAACACGTTTTCAAAAATTGAGAGAAAGCATCTTGAAAATGAATGCTATTGCTTACGTTCTATATTAATCTTAACTTAATAAATGTATATGAAATGACTCAGGCCAAAAACTGCATCATAGTTCTCCTCTGTAGGAGATTTACCAACAATATTGAGGAAAATTTGGAAAATTAACATTGATATAATTAATCTCTCATTTTGCACCTGCACACATGCAGATCCATCACTAAGTTTTTTCATCATCTGAAACAGACAGCTAAAAAATTGTGAGGCAAGCTACACAAGCTGCTATTAACTCCCACGAATAGCTTACAAGTGAGACTCAGCAACAGACTGTGTTCTGCCTTCATCATCAAAATGGTTAAGGGTAACCAAATAAACAAGGTCTCTGAGTAGCTTAAAATTGAAACAAATCTTTAATACGGAAACAACTTTTTTCCATTGATAAACATGACTTAACCAAGAAAAATTAACTACTAACAAATTAATGCACTTAAAAAGCAAAACCACAGATATCATGTTTTACATTTTTGTTTAAATTTCTCAGGTAAATTGGAGATTATTGCAGAAACTTCAATAAGCTTTCTAATACAAGATTGGAGTGAGTACCCAAAGCTTGGGAGCTAGAAATGATCCTGCTAGAGAGAGAAGGAGCCAGCAGGCTCCAAGGCTACCGGGCTAAGCAGGGGGTCAGCGGCCCCAGGCCCGCAGCCCCATGGAGTCCGGCAGAACTTCTCTTTACCCAGGTGCGGTAAGGGAGGGGCCGATATCAAGAAGAGGCCGGGACCGGAAAGCGGCAGAACCGGGAAGAGGAGGAGGAGGTGGAGCAGGCCGGCGCACGCTGAAGGGAACGGTGAGACATTGAACGCTGGTAGGAGCCTCTGGCAGAGAGCAGAACCCCAGCGGGGTTTTGGAACACAGTTTACTGGCCCCTGTGGGGCGTAGAACTGTTTATTTACCAACCAGGAGCTGACTGAGCCCGGCAGGAGAAGGGTGCCGTAATAACCCTAATAGAGGGGCACTACTGACTTTGAGTACCATAGTCCCTGTAATAGGGGCACAGTTCAGTAGTGAACTTAAGTGGTTAAAAAGGAAATCTTATCAAGCCCTGCAAGGGAGCTCTCTGAGAGCCAACAAAGGGGTGCTTGACCCCTCGAAGGTCAAGCTTGAGTTGGAAGGCTGCAGACAGACAGAGCAGCTACACAGATCAGGGGAACCTTCTTGGTTGTCATGTTGGTTTTGATTGACCTTTCTCTTGTGGATTATCTGGGAGGAACTGAGGATATGTGGCCGGACCAACCGGTTGGCCACCACCCGGTGGAACGGGCGAGGGTGTAGGGGTGGCGGAGTCCTCAGAAACTCAGGACCTCGCAAGACACCGGAGATTCATAATTGGACTACACGCTGAGACATCTGAACCAACTCCATTAATATCAAGTTGTGGCAGGTGAAACATACATGTGTGAGACCCCAATTATAGCTGATGACACCCTAGGCAAGTGGCCGGCAGCATCTGTTAGGTCCACTGGGGAGAGCGAACCCCGACAGATCCCATGGTACAAGATAATTTACTTCGGTTGTAAGGACTAGCTGTGGTTGGATAGTCTATGATTTTGCCATCTGGCAGTACAAGGGATGGGAAACTAGCTAGCTAGTGGGAAAGCTGAGAATGTTCTCATTTTGGATGGGCTTTCAGCCAGTGAAATGTTACTGTTTTGAGCCACTAACCACCCTTGGCCCATATGTGTTTCAGGAGGAAGGGGAGTAAGGAAAGACACGTGTTCAGAAGATTTTGCAATCATTTAGAAAATGGGGTCAGCTAGTATACACTGGAGTATTCCCTAACAACTTTAACCTATACAGAGTCCAAACCAGATGTACCATGAGTACATGGCAGCTGTTGCCTTTCTGTAGAGGACACAATCTGGGCTAGTAACTGATTTTTAAATGGAGATGGAGGGGAGACATGGGCTGATAGTATGCATTCAACAAGGTGTTTTCAACATGTGAAATATAACATCAATCCTTTTGTCTTGTTATCCATCACCAAACACACTCACTCAATAGGCAGGGGGAAAAGAACAGTAATAGTCATACACAAATGAGTATCAGTGTATCCTACTTCATGTTTAAAAATAATTTTAAATGCTTGGTAAAATCAAGTGTTCTTCGGTGTTCTTAAACCAATATGAATACTGGAACCCAGGAGACTGGATATTCCAAAACATAACAGAAGAACATGAGATCAGGTAGGACAAGCCATGAACCGCATACTGGAAATGATCAGGTAAGTACTACAGGGCCCATTAAGAGTCAGGATAGGGGATACTAAGGGCACCTATCGGGGGCTTAGGTGTCTCTATACTAATGACAGAAGTATAGGAAACACACAGGAGGAACCTGCACTCCTGCTTGCAGACAATGACTTCAACCTGATTGGTCTAACAGAAAACTGGTGGGACCCTACCCATGACTGGGCAGTGGGCACTGAAGGCTACAGGCTACACAGGCAGGGCAGATTGGGAGAAATGGTCGGGGGCATTGCTCTATATGTTAGGGAACATTATACATACTCTGCAATAAAGATGGGGACAGGGAACGGGCAAATCGAAGTCCTATGGGTCAGATTACAAGAGGGTGGGGGATGTAGCAGGACTCTAAGGTGCCAGCTACTCTCAGAGCAGAAGCAGGAACCCAGGTGCCGGTTGCCGGGACAACCAGTTAAGGAGGGAATTGGCCACACCTGCACCTGGTCGGCTGACGGGAAGGGGCAGGGCCTGGCTCCCACATAAATCCCACGCCTGAGGCCAGATCCCTGCTGGCAGCCAAGGGAGCTCTGCCGGAGCAAGCAAAGGGGAGAGGCCTGACTGCACAACCATCTCCTGATGCTGTTATGGGATGAAGTATTCCCTGGTAGGGATTGAATAGTGTTTTAGCTGGGTGGCTTGGATTTTTGTTATAGCCCAGGGGCTTGTGTTTTGTGTTTGCTTTTTAACTGGCGGTTTTGGTGAGGCTATTAGGGGATGGAGGAGGCCTCATAGGGGACCCATGGCAGTGTGGGAACGCCAGCCCCAGAGAGAGGGGCAGCGAGAACCAAGCAACAGGAAGGCACAGAGCGAGACAGGGTGAGATAGGGCTGTGGAAAGCCCAGGAGGATAAGGGGAGGGCTAAATTACAACAAGGCCCAGATCAAACCACGTCAGTATCATCTGCGAGGCTTGGGCTGCAGCGCAGGGGAGGAAAAGGATCCACAGATAGCGCCCCCTGGCACCAGGGCGATAAATGGGCAGCCTCCCACTAATTAACATCCATTAATTAATTAAGATTAATTATGCATGGCAGGAGAGAAGGCAGGCAGTTGGCCCATAATAGGAGAGCGGGGTCATCGATAGACTGACTCCTGTCACAGGGGGAAGGGACTTGGAAGTGGGGGACTACTACCCCCACACCAGGGGAAAGAGTTAGACCTAGTATTTTTAGACAGCTCTCAATGGCAGCATGTTCAAAAGACCTAGTTGTCATTGGTGATCTAAATTACCCAGTACATGCAAAGGGAGGCAAAAGAGCCAAACAACCTTCTTGGCTGAGCAGAGAAATCCAGGAGAGCCTTCAGAGGGAAAGAGAGGCCTATAGGCTGTGGAAGCAGGAGGCAGCCACCAAGGAGGAGCATACCTACTTGGCTCGCATTTGCAGGGAAGCAGTGAGAAAGGCCAAAGCAGATGCAGAACTCAAGTTGGCAACAAAGATTAAGGATAACAAGACGATCTTCACCCAAGGGTACTAAAGGAATTGGCTAGTGATATAGCAGAACCACTGGCACATCTGTTTGAGCTCTCATGGCACTTGGGACAGGTCCCAGAGGACTGGAAAAGGGCCAACGTGGTCCCTATCTTGAAGGGGAGGAAAGAGGACCCGGGTAATTATAGGCCAGTTAGCCTTACCTCTATTCTCGGCAAGATCTTAGAAAAAAATCAGAAAGGATCACATTTACGGGCGGCCAGCAGGTAACACAATGGTAAGGGGCAACCAGCATGGGTTTATAACAGATCCTGCCTGACTAACCTGGTGTCTTTTTATGATCATGTCACAAATCACTTAGATGCGGGGGAGGAAGTAGATATTATTTACCTGGATTTAAAAAGAGGCTTTTGACACAGTGTCACACCCAATTCTTACAAGCAAACTGAGTAACAGCAATGTTGATTTTATCACAGTAAGGTGGGTGAAAAACTGACTTATGGGATGCACCCAGAGTGTGGTGGTGGATGGGTTGGTTTCTCCCTGGAGGGATGTAGGCAGTAGTGTCCCCTAAGGCTCTATCCTTGGACCAGTACTGTTTAATATCTTCATCAGTGATTTGGACAAAGGTGTTGAAAGCACCTTGTCCAAATTTGTAGATGACACTAAACTATGGGGCATAGTAAACACACTGGAGGGCAGGGAGTGAATTCAGGCAGATTCGAACAGAGTGGGGAAGTAGGCAGATCAGAATACGATGCAATTCAACAAGGATAAATGCAAGGTGTTGCATGTGCGGAGAAAGAATCTCCAACACGCCTATAGACCGGGGGGTACCATTCTGAGCACCACAACAGTGGAAAGAGATCTCAGAATCCTGGTTGACGCAAAAATGAACATGAGTTGCCAGTGTGACGAGGTAATCCGCAAAGCTAAACACACTCATTCTTGCATCAGCAGAAATATCATGAGCAGGTCTAGGGAAATGATGATTCCCCTCTATGCGGCATTGGTGAGGCTGCAGATGGAGTACTGCATCCAGTTTTCGGTGCCACATTTCAAGAAGGTTGTGGATAACCTTGAGAGGGTTCAGAGGAGGGCTGCTTGTATGGTTGAGGGCCTGCAGGTAAGACCCTATGAAGACAGACTGTGGGATCTGAATCTCTTCAGCCTCCACAAGAAAAGGCTGAGAGGCAATCTTGTGGCTGTCTACAAATATCACTGGGGGTGAGGGGGGGCAGCAGGCAATAGGGGCCACTCTGTTTGCCAGGGTGCCCCTCAGGGTTACCAGGAGTAATGGCCACAAACTGAAGAACAGATTTGGATTGGACATAAACAAGAAATTCTTTACGGTGAGGGTTGCCAAAATATGAAATGGGCTTCCAAGGTAGGTGGTGCTTTCCCTTACCCTGGTGGTGTTCAAGAGGAGATTAGACAAGTATCTGGCTGGGGTTACATAACACCAGCGCTCTTTCCTGCCTGGAGCATGGGGTTGGACCCGATGATCTACCAGGTCCCTTCTGACTCTAGAAATCTATGAAATATGTTAATAGTTATTTGTTGAGTTGCTTTGTACTCACCACCAGTTCTGAACTTGTCTGAAAGGTTTCAATGTAAAAGGAGTAATGCTGGTTGTCCATTTGGCTTAATATTGCTGTCATACATGCCACAAAATGACTCTAAAACAAAAAGAAATTAACAATAAGGAAATCAACATCCATGCAATAGATGATATAATCAAAATAATTTAACTTTATTCAGGACCTGTCTTAGTACTAGTTTAAGATTCCTAAAGTGAGTGTGATAGTCCACAGGCTTTTTCCATTACAAATTCATAGATAATAAAAAATGCTATGAAATTCTTTCCAATCATCATAATTACTTTACCATTGTTACATAATTGTGCAGGAAAGACAAAATGCAAAATAAGGATACTATACTCCTTTGAATTCTTTAGGCTTTTTCAAGAAACTATTATAGAACTTAACACATTTCTTAAAAATCCTATTGCTTTCATCCTTTTAAAATGTTGCTTTTTTTTTTTTTCCCAGAAAGGAACACTATATTCCTCTGGATCGTAACACAGAAATGAAAGTCTTGTCTTCCTTTTCAGTTTACTGATGGTGAAAAATACTTATCTGTCAAAGCTTATAATGATGAGTTAAATGACTGGAGCTTTCTTTAAGGAATACAGTATCTCCTCCTAGTAATACTTTTTATCTTTCTAAAGTTGTGATAATCCTTTCTATAATGAACCAGCTCAAAATACTCTGTGAATTTTGCTAAAGGAAAAACATACAAAGCAAAGGCACGGATGAAAAATAACTGCTCTCCAATGGATTTACTTAAAACTTTTACTTAAATTGATTTATCAGCAATCCAAGTCAGTCCCTGATCTTTTCAGCCAGAAGTCAATTTCTAACTTGCCATGGGTTTTAGGAATCAGATTTCTGTTTTACTCCTGACTCTCTCTCTACTTTGTTACAGTTATGAATTCAAGAAGGTCACATATCATTGAAAAATATCAGCTTCAGTTTGCCGTACCCAACCATTTTGTCTACCACTTACAGAAAAGGAAGCCTTTTTTAACTTCAGGTTATGGCCACTAGAGGTCTTTTACTTTCATATGATAGCTGCTGTTCAGTTTGTACTGCTTTTTTTTATTTATTCCTACGTGAGCAGACCCAGTATACTTCTTGCATATAAACAGAGAAAATTACAATATTAAGGACTTATTAAACATTTTTTTGGAGTAACATTAGTGCTAGTCAGAGCCTTGCCTACTACATAAGACTAAGAAGATACATTTTCTGCTGGTAATCCCAAAGCTTTCAGGTAAGGGTTTTTAATTTTGGTTATTGATGGTCTTCTAAAAGGAAATGCTGATTTTCAATCCTATAGTAGTTTATTTCATAGGTATTGCTCAAATAAGTCTCTTTGCACTTTTAAATTTACAACTGGCAGGAGTAGTAAGCTATACATAATGAATGCAGTGGAGACTTTTTTTCTAGTACCTTTATTTTAATTTTGAAAAAAAAATGCTAATACAAGTTAAGGAGTATTACGCAAAAAAAGCATATCTTGTATTTTCCTCTTTAAAATGCTTTAAAAGATACTACAGAATGATCACCCGCTTTTTTTAAGTTATCATTTGCTGAGATTAACAATGTCTTTTTACAGGTCTCTGATAGATGTACAAATGTCATTTGGCTTAGATGACTTTAAGAATGTTTGTTTGTTTGTTTGTTTGTTTGTTTGTTTGTTGAAATCAACTTTGGATCTGCGTAGCAGTATCTAGTGTTACAGTTCTGCATGAGTATATATTCTTAGTAACTGTGTTTGGAAATTGTGAAAATTAACACATAACATATTTTGTTTAATAAAAACAGTTCTGCCATCAATAAGTATCATCACAATTTTGCTGGCTAGTTTCTAGAGCAAACCTGTCATATTTCACAGCAATGTGACTGACTAATATATTAAATGAAAAGTGACAATTGAGCAAATTTGCTGTCAAGAATTCTACCTCCAACCATATCATGTTGAGTCAGGCAATATATTAACTTTATTCCAGTTTGATCTTTAATCATCATGTAACAATCTTGGCTATTATCTACGTGTTCTCTTTCTAATTTAAAACTTCTTCCCTTCCCTTCCTCAAAAGCCAGCAATAAACACAGACTTCTCACATACAACCTCTTATTTCACAACTGACCTGATACTCTCAACATCATTATTCTCACAGCTAGAACTTCATATACTTAAAGATGACAGTTCTGTCAACAAAATCTGGAATTTCAATATGTATGCAAGAATATTATCCTACACTCTTTAAATACTTACAGTACAGGAGGTAAGAAGCATTAACTACCTAAAAATACATGCAAGCCATCAATCAGTTTTTAAGTTCACTTCGTATATTTACAACCTGGGAATTAGAAATTCATAGTCAGGCATCTTCTGCAAACATGCTAGTTGCCTGACTAAATTGCTTTTAAAAAGGCACGTAGTATGGAGAGATCAGAATATTTAAATGCCCCCCCAAAAAGGAGGGAAAGGAAAGAGAGTACAACTTGACAAGTCATTTAAACTGTACATGGGCTTGTTAAGATGCATCTAATGAATCACAGCAGACAGATGCATGATTAAAACTAGGTCCAACATGTGTAACAATAAGTGTGATTACTGTAAACACTTGATTGATGAGGGAATATTTTTAAAAGTATTAAACAGAATTCTGTTTGGAATAAAGTCCTATTATTAAAAGGTCCAAATAAAAATGTGCCTACCTGGACAGAAATATCTTAACGCCTCACTGAGACTATAACCCAAATGACTGGCAGTTTTTGGAAAAATGAATTACAGCAGTGTTCTGAGGTAGATGAGGGAATATGAGGTATATGCTGGAATACTGTGCTTATTAGCATTAGCAGGAACACAGAGTAAGTAGGATGTCAAATAAAAGTGAGATACAGATAAGCAAACTCACTCTTCCAGCAAATGCTCGAAACTCCTGACCACTGAAAAAAGTGATGATAGATCCATCCAACTTCAAATATTTCTAATATTTTGTCTCCTGGAATTAGTATAAATACTGAAAAATCTCAACCAAAAGGAAATGATAATCTCTAAAGTGTAAATAAAATGTATGAGCAGCCATAACCCAAGCAGCCAGAAAAACAAATAAAACTTTGTAAAACTTTATAGGGGCAAAAAGGGAGGTATCTACTTGACCTATCCCTATTAGTCACTGCAATCAAGCTGTGTGTGCAAAGCTAATGGGAACAGCAGCACAATGAAAATATTAGGGCTGCATGAGAAAGGCAACAAACTTCAGCACCTAGCAACCCAAATCCCAGCATACTTTATAATACCAGATGGTGACAGGTTGCCGTAGTAACTTCAAATAATGTACGAGAACCACAAGAATTAATAACACACATGCATGTACTAGAGAAAGGAATAGTGTTATTATTAACCTGGTATCAGTTAAGTATTCAGCTTGTTACACTGGGAGTAATTTTCATGAATGCTAGAGGAGTGAACAAAGATGGTATTTGTTCTGAGTGGCCAACTTACCAGTATTATAGCACTGTATAATCTATGCCCCAAATTTAAGTATGCATAAACCACATACACACTAATACAAGCAAACAAAATGAAATTCAACCATTGATGGAAGCTGATCATTCAAAGGCATTGGAAAGCCAAGAGTTAAAAACACTTGTCCGGTATTTTCTACTTTGCTCAATTATTTTCATTACATCTGTACATAGCAGAATATTTAAAGGTTTAAAGTAAGTATAAATAGTAAACAGTATGTGTGCAGCCCTAACCAGTAGACTAAAATTGCAACAACAGTAGTGCCCATTTTTTACGCTTTGTCAATGTATTATAGAGTTTTCCCCAGAGGCAGCAGCAGGATGTCAGTCAGTAGAGTAAAAATATCACATTATACATAGGGTTTGATTCTTGACTCACTTTCACACTGTAAATCAGAAGTTCTCTAATTTAATGAAGCAGGTAAAAAAAACTATGATCCATAGTTTTCAAGGTTTGAAGAGCTGTTTTAGAGACGTCTAGGCGGGAAGTGATATGTAAATAAGGTCATCATTATCATTAAAATACGCAACCCCCCCATTTTTTGTATAATATGAATGCTACCCAGAATGTTAGAAATCACCAACACATTAGCAATTTCTATTCTGTGATAACACAGTAATACAAAAGAGAACAACCTCCTGGTTGTTTTCATGAAATTGATGAATAACCTCACCTTCTTAGGGTCATGAGCACAGAACAAAATGACAAATATTAGAAATGAAAGCTATGGAGGGTACTATATGATACCATTGCAAATGAGAGTGGTTTGAAGGTTTTTTGGCATGAGCGGTAATGTTTACAGTGCCTCAGAAAAACATAATGTCTCCTCAAAAAATCTAGCATCTGTATCTCTTGATACAGATGGTAACAAAATATTTCTTTACCATATTATGCAAAACACTGAACAGCAGCAGTTTGAGCTGAAAAGGGAATAAGCTGAATTTGAAGTGGCTGATCACATATTCTTGTGGAAGTTCTGTCTCTTCCTAGAGGAATACAATTCACCACAAAGATATGCTGTCATGTGTACGGCACTCTGCTTGGGTGTAAAAGCCTAAACCAAAAATATAAACACTGTAACTGGCAGTTATGCAACAAGCTGGTGTGTTCATCAAATGTGTACGCTGTGCTTGAAATTTAGAATCCGATCCATCCCACGTAACTGTTGTCATGGCTTGTCAATGAATGTTTCTTACTAATCATTATTTTACGGGAAATAAAGACCTGTCATCTGATACAGTAGTTGTGAGATTTTATTTTTTCATTTATGTTTGATGTTTTATAGTTCACTGGGCTCATCTTTCTGCCTTTCATAGATGATTGAACGGAAGCCTAAATACTCTATTTGCACATTTTTAGTTTCTAATTTTAAAAAATCCATGATTGCTTTATTTTTGTTCCAGTATTTTCTTTAAATTGTATTTAATGCCTAGTGCTTTCTTCTTTTAGTTAAGCATAACAGGACAGCTGTCTAAAAATAGGTTAATTACTAGGAAAATATAGTCATGTGATTTTACAATGGAAATTAAATGAGTGTATAAGCACCCTCTCTGAGATTTCAAGTACTCTTAAAACGTATACAATTAAATCCTTCTCAGAACTGTTCTCTTTGAAGACTCATGAAGCTAGTGTTACTATGCCATTTTCTCCTAGTTACAGAAGTATTAAGGCATGACACAAGCCTTCTTAAAATTCCTCTTGATGTTTCAGCGTATTGTCAGTACGGTCTAAACTATTACTTGATTCATATTCCCACACATTTTCCACCAAACTCACCTTCATTCCTCCCAATCTATGACTTCTGTGACATGATCAGTGGTAGAATGCTCTTGGACCCAGAAGAACAGACTTCCACCTTCAGCTTCCTCTGTGCAAAAATTAAGTTTATTTTCTATCTAGGGGGACTTTTTACCATCTTTAATTTTCCCTGAGCTTGAGGGAGGACGTGTGTGCCAAAAAGCTTGCAGAAAAAGATACACTTTTTTGCAATTTTGTAGTTTGTCTAAGAACAGGTATCATCTCTGAACCTCGGGTTTTAGAGTTTTGCATTTCTTCTTGGGCACATAACATTTTCTCAGTTATCTAACAAGAATCAGTATGTTCTGTGATGTATCACTTAAGTTTATTCACTAGGCCTGATTATGTCCTGACTCCTAAAAGTAACATCTGTCACTGAAGTCTTAGGATAACATCTCCCTTGTTCCATTTCTTTAGGAGATTCACACCCATGTAGGCAGATTATGCTATCTACTTTCCAGCAACCTTTCACAATGAGTAATCATTTGAAGTTTCACTGCAAGGCTTCCACTTCAGGCAGTTCATATCACAGCAGCAAAAATCAGATGAGATACTGCTTGGGCCACAACTGGTCACAGTTCAAATCTCTCCATTGGTTTCTTTTCGTCTACTACTTCATATTGATGCTTTCACTTCAAAATTCAATGACAATAACTTCACGCTGGCTTACTGGTCTGCTCCAATTTCTTGTCTCACCACAACCTACTATGTGCTCCATTACCGTCACTTCCTTCTCCCACACTTGAATTCATCTTCCAGGCTCTCCCACTTCCTGGAATGAACTTTAGATCCCAATACAGCTAAAAACTTTCCTTTTGATGCTTTTTCAAAATTTGAGAAGCCAGGATTTTCTTGGGTGATGTTTTTATTGGACCCACCACCTGGTTGGGACAGACTTAGCCAAGCTTTCAAATGCAAAGCTATCTTCTTCAGGTCTCAACATCACTTCGACAATTTCAAAATCTCTGAGTTCAGCAGTAAGCTAAGTTCACATGAGCTTTTTGTTCCAAGTTGTGATTCTATACACCTATTTCATATTGCTGAAGGCAGGCCGGCATGGACATGGATTATTCTTTTTGCCATGACTGCACCCCAACTATACTCACTTTTGAATTAAAGACGGCACATTCTTCAGAAAAAATTAAAAGCTCAAATATAGATCAGGTCTGGAAAGAAACTTCATTAAATGTTCCCAATCCTGGTGTATTTCAGTGCAAATTTAAAATAATTTTCCTCTAGCTAAATATGATTAGTCTCTTGTAGGGAAACGGATTGGAAACTGATCTAAGAGTTTGAAGAGGGAAGAAACAATAACAGTGAGCTGGAACAGATTTTCAGTAATAAAGGTAACAGCAGCAAAGAGCCAAGAGGAAACAGCTGACCATCTGGTACAAAGTGAAACAACAGTGGGGGAAAAGGGAAGTCAGCAGCAGAGTCCATGTACAGTTGGACAATGTATCTTTGCTTATGTAATACACAGGAATAAAGATGTGATTACATAAACAAGCTTAAGGTAGCATCTCTGAGTAATCATCTACAGTTGCTTTGCAGTTATTATAAGGACCAAAAACTAAAATCAAACAAACCCTTAAATTGATTATTCTTTTCAAGCTACACACAGTGGTGACAACAGAAGGCAAAATGAAATTTAAAAAAACATGGAGTGCATGCACAGAGACAGACTTAATAAAAAGCTTGACTTGTCAAATCAGTGCATGGGGCTTCTACTCCCAAGTGAATGGGAGCTTCACACTTAAAATGTACTTTTAATGTTCATACAAAGAAAACTGGGCTCAATTTATATTTTTTCCTGACAATTATGTTATCCACTGCACAACACCAACTACATTAGGCATAATTTAGGAGGATTTTCCACAGTTATTCCCAAGGAATTTACCGAAGCCTTTTCTACTCTATGACCAAAAGCAGACACTTAGCAGCAGAGCATGCTCTCATGCTATCAAAAGGTAAAGGCATTTTTAGCAATGTGCCATGAAGGCGTGCATAACTCACTGCAGTCCACAGGTTTTCATGACAAAATGCCTGAACTGTCTTCATCGTAGCAC
The DNA here is from genome assembly GCF_052110815.1 of Crocodylus siamensis. Lineage (NCBI taxonomy): Eukaryota > Metazoa > Chordata > Crocodylia > Crocodylidae > Crocodylus > Crocodylus siamensis. Next base: position 29,728,557 of record NC_143404.1, on the reverse strand, counting down.
CAGTGTAGTTAAATTCCTGCTGAAGAAAGGGTAGCATTTCTCCCAGGTCAAGGGACAGACATTCAAAAAGCCAGACGCTTGGCCCAGCTGTACGAGCAATCGTGGTCCATGGGCCAGGTGCTCAGAGACTGGAAACTAACTAATGTTAGTTATAAGAAAGGGAGAAAGGAGGACCCAGGAAACTATAGGCCCATCCGCCTCAAATCAGTCTTGGGGAAAATCCTTGAAAAAATTATCAAGAATCACATCTGCGTGGGGCCAGCAGGGGAGATCATGCCCAGGGGAAATCAACATGGGTTCATCAAAGGCAGGCCCTGCCAGACCAACCTGATGGCCTTTTATGACCAGGTAACTAAATCCATGGATGATGGTGTCACCATAGAGGTAGTCTTTCTGGACTTTAAGAAGGCCTTTGACACTCTCTCACACCCCATTCTTATTAATAAACTGAGTGACTTTGGCATTGAAGTCTACACAGTTGGATGGGTCAAAAATTGGCTGATGGGACGCACCCAGAGAGTGGTGGTGGATGTGTCGTACTCAACCTGGTGGGATGTGAATAGTGGGGTCCCCCAGGGCTCAGTCCTGGGGCCTACACTGTTCAACATCTTCATCAGCGACTTGGACGAGGGGGTGGAAAACACATTGTCCAAGTTTGCCAATGACACCAAAATGTGGGGAGAGGTAGGCATGCTCAAAGGGAGAGAGAGGCTGCAATTAGATTTAGACAGACTATAGAAGTGGGTGGATGGTTACAGGATGGGCTTCAATGTAGATAAATGCAGAGTGCTGCACCTGGGGAGAAGGAATCCACAGCATACAGATAAGCTGGGGAGCTCCCCCCTTGCGAGCACAGAAGCAGAAAAGGATCTTGGAGTCATTATCAGCTTCCCTCACCCACAGAGTGTCCCCCCACCCACAAGGAATAGGCTTATGCCCAGAGACACTGTGACAGGGGCTGCATCCCTCATCAGGGTCGCTCCCCCCTCGCCATTCCAGGAGCATGGGTGGAGCCTCTTAGGTGGGGGACAGGAAAGGGGATTATCATCCTCCTTTTCTCCAGTGTCTGGCAGAGGAAGTAGGAGGGGACTATCCTGCTGCTCACTCCCTGCAGGGAGCAGGTGGCAGCGGCAGTTGGAGCAAGCAGACCCCACTGCAGTACCCAGGGCCAGATGTGGAAATAACCCCCATCCCTGCCCTTCACCTAAGGGGCCATTCTGCCCAGCCCCTGGTCCTGCCTCCCCGCAGAGCAGTGAGTGGGGAGTGACCCAGATGGAGGCTTCAGCCCCTGTCATGGTCTCCTGGAGTGTGAGTCTCTTCTTGGCAGAGGGGTCACATTGCAGGTGGGGAAAGCTGCTGCAGACTGTGTGAGGCAAGCAGCAGTGGTGGTGGCACTAGGAGGGCTTGGGCGGCTTTGGCTCCCTCTGAACCCTGGTGCTACCACTTGCCCCATACAGTCCATGGCAGCTCCGAACCCAATCAGAACCCCACACTGGGAAGAGGCTTGCACTCCCCAGACACCAGGAAAGGAGCTGCTGCCCCATTAGTGCCCTGCCCCCTCGCTGCTTCAGCGGCAAGAGTGGGATGTGGCCAGAGCCCGGCTGGCAGGACCCTTTAGGCAGGGGGTAGGGAGGGGGAATTATTCCCCCCTCCCTCTGGCTTCTGGCAGAAGGGGCTTATCCCACTCCTCCTCCATGCAGGGGGTGACTGGGCAGTGGCAGTTGGGGTGTACAGACCTGGCTGCAGTCCCCAACGAGCAGAGGAGGAAAGGGGGGAATAATCCCTCCTCCCAACCTCCACCATCTAAGCGGGCCAGCCATCTGGCTGTGACCTGTCCTTGCCACTGTAGCAGTGAGGGGGAGCAGACCCTGGCTCAGTTCCATACTGGTGGGATGGGGGGTGGGAATTCAACCTCCTCCCTGGTCAGTTCACTCCAGGCCTCTGCCCAGGGCTTGCCATGGCCCTGCCACTGGAGCAGACAGTGGAGAAATGCAGGTTATGCTGGTGGGATGGAGCAGGGGTGGGGAAATGAATATCTTCCTTGATCTCTTCTTGGGCCAGCATCTGGCTGGGCCCCCTCCCCTGCCTGTCCCTGCTCTGGCTGGGGAGAAGAGGGGTGGAGCCAGTCCTGTTCCACTGGAATGGAGTGTCCAGCCCAGAGAGCAGGTTGGGATGCTGAGGGACTCTAATTTAACTTAAACCAGGAAGAAGTCTGGGACAGAAGTTGCATAAACGAGTTTGAGCTCAATCAGTTAAGTCTGATACTATTTAACTACTGGCTAGTTCCACACTAGAGCACCTTCGTGTCCCAACCAGTCCCTCCACATCTTATTGAGCCAGGGGGGTGGGGTCTGGGCTGGCAGGCTGGCCTGCAGAGCCCCCCTGCCAGCTGGGGCTGCTCTGACCTGGCTCAACATGCTACAGGCCCAGGTGCATGTTCAAACAGTGCTCCCAGGAGGAATAAACTTCAGAGCAATTAGCTCCAGAGTTTGTTGGTTTGCATTAATTGCATGTGTAGATGCACCCCATGTGTATATACTTGTGTTTCATGTGTCCTTATCCCCTTTGTGAAACTTTGGACAATACTAATTCTGATCAGCAGCCAAGGAGAGAGATCAGATGCTGGGAGAGGAGAAGGAAGTGGTTGTGGTTTTGGCCAAATCTGGTTCAAGCTGCTAGAAGGAATGGGCAGGTTCATACTGTGTGTGTCTCTCCTTCTAAAACTTGACATACAGCCAAGCCAATCAAGCTTTTAAGGAAAAATATCATGATCAGTAAGGGCTACTGCTATAATGCAAAGCTTAGGTTGATTTTCAATTGCAGAATTATAGACAACATAGGAAAGAGTTTGCTACATTCGCTTTTGTGTGTTGCTAAGAAAAAGGCCAACCATTGGTTTGGTCAGGGCCCTTTTAAAACAATTAAGTTTTTCAAAGAAGACTATTGAGAAAAGTGAACTATGGAATGAAGCCAGTCTCAATTTTCACACACAAATATTTGGCTTTTTTAAATAAGAATTCATTAAAATATGTGTTTAAATATTAAAATGAAATTAACATTTTTGCTTATGATCCAAATTTATTTTAAAATACCTAATGTAGGCATAAAAATGTAATAACATGTAGATACTCTAAGTGTAGGAGTTATAAAAGTACCAAACATTGACCTCACTGCTCCCACTGTAATCAGAAAAAAAAGACTGCAGTGGAAACAGAGGCCAATATAAAATACCACTTCAAATATCTTACACACAACACCATGACTGTCCCTTGGTTTATTAATAACTGAACTCTGGGAGCCTTTACATATTGCTGTAATCTCCAAGACTGCAGAAATGGTATATGCAGCTCCTATTTCAGTTGGGCCAATTAGCAGTTTTAATTTTTCCCCAGAAAAACACAACCTCTTTACACACTGGCCAAAATGGACACACAATTCCAGCTCTCATTATAGAAGCACCCCACTACACTCAGCTACATTTACCTCCCACGGCAATCAATGCAGGCCCTCAAATCTCAGCAGTTTGGTGAAGGCTTAGAGGTTTCCCAGAACCACTTGCCTGTAACAGACCAGATAGGATAATCCCTTCATCTCTACTGAGATCTCAGATTAATGTACAATTAATATAGTAGTTGCTCAGGGCTGTAAGAACGCTATGCAAGGAAACAGAATATTTATGTACAAGAATGAAGAGCTATATTCTACAGTGCTGTGTTGTTTGGCCTACTCATTGGAACAGAATATTGCCTATACAGGTTATTTTATTGAAAAGTCATTTCAGGAACAGGTCACCAAGCTCTTCCCTTAGATCAGGGAAAGAAGGAAAGTTAAAGACTCCTAGATAATGCTTGCTGGCAGAAGCAAGGAGAACTGTATTCTGAGCAGAAAGAAACTGAAGTCTTGGATTTTATACATAGTATTAATTGATGACCTGCACCCATCAGAGCAACAAGACAAGAAAACTACAGTATGTTATTTCATTAATATCTTCTGAAAGTCGCTCCTAAATTATTTTAAGGTTATATTTAATGTTTTCTATTGCAGTAATAAACACTGTGCCTAAGCATATCAATATATTTTCTCACAACACATCGTTTCTCCCAAAATCAGCCCCCCACAAAATCAGGTTGCATGTAGTAAGCTGATTCTATGCCTGGGATAGCAGCACCTTGCTTCACAGTGCAACCGCTGTTGCATTACTTGGCAAGCAGCTGATGCAATTATTATACTTAAAGGTTCATTGTTCTTCATCCTAGAGGTGTTAAGGATCATCTCTCCTTTTAACAGTCTTGATATTCTACTTATGAAACCAACTTTTCTAAGGGCAATTTTGTTGTCTGCTAGCTGTTCCTGGTCTCTCTCCCCTATTTAACAGCTTTGGAGACTCTTTATCTCTTCTCAAAATCCACCCATGGAAATCAGTATTCAGAAGCAGCTAGGATTTCAGCTCTAGTTAAGCAGGAAAGGAAGGGTGAGTCACCTACAGATTAGGCTCCATCCTTGCTCTATGCGGTGATATGTCTGCAAAAATCTTTTTTTCTTCATTCTTCCTTTCAAAAACAAGGTGCATCTTATATTCAGGGGGTGTTGTATGGGAAAAAATACAGAATTTTCATCTTGCATAACAGACAACTGAGGCTGATTATAATTAAAACAATAAATATACTTTTTGCGGTGTGTATAGTCACTAATTACATTTATGCAGTAATGTAATTAGATTTTTAATTGCAGAATTTTAAAACAGCAGTGTTCCATCTATTCATCAGTATTTTATTACCTTATACTATACAGAATTGTTTATTAAATTGCTCTTTATGTGCAAAATGAAATGTTTATGGTGTCATGTTTATGGTGTCAATTTTTTGCCATTTTAATTTAGTACTACATACGCAATACATTCTTTTTTTTTTACAGAACTATCAAAGCCAGGATGTACATTTGATAGATGCTGTATCATCACATATGCAAAACAAGCAGCATCCTTTTCACAGCATTCTAACAAACAACTTAAATGCAGGGAAATCACTAGATCATTATAATATGTGCTTTACACTCATCCTAATTCTCTTCTAATTTAAAATAGTGCAATTCCTTAGGGCTAGATTGGATCATATTACAGTTTTACAGTGGCAGGGGTTTGTAAACGGTTGTGAGACTTTGGCCGTAGTTGGACAAAAATAAAAAAAAGACTCCTCCTTCTTAGAGATGTAATCTGGACCCAAAATTGAACAAAGTTTGGATTCAAGGAGTTGAATTTCAGCACATTCAATGAACTTCAGAAAAGGTTACATTCAAGCTTTTAGTATTGGCATTATCCATTGTAAAGGATTGCTGTTTTGGGGTCTGTATGAAGGAAAGAGTAATTTTATTTGCTCAACTTCTCTTTCAAAGACACTGATAAAACTGTGAGGTCTAAATCACTCACAATCTTTGTTGGCCCATAGACAACAATGGCAAGAAAGTAATGCACCCCGTGCAACAGCATAAGAATGTAAGACCTGCCATTTGCTGGATCAGTCCATAGGTCCATCTTGTCCAGTATCCTGTGTTACACAGTGGCAGGGAGTGGATGCTGAAAGGGAGAGAGAACTGGATATGACCAGGGTTTCTTCTTCGCACTCACTTGCAGTACTCCAGCATTTAAGGTGGAGGAAGTTCCGATTCAGAGGCTGTACTCCTAATTCCTCTGCTCATTAGCTAAGGACCCCCCTTTCCTCCAAGAATTTGTCCAGTCCTCTTTTGTATCTGGCTAAACTGTCAGCTTCCACAACATCTGGAGGCAATAAGTTCCACACTTTAAATGACATGCTGGCCATGTCTACATGAGACACTTACTGTGCAGTAGCTTGTACTACTGCTCAGTAGCATTGTGGGGCAAACTGCGACGTAATGCTATTGCACGTGTAGCAGACTTGCCTTTTGGAGAATGGATTGAGTCTCAGGCTTGAAATCTTGCTGTTTTGATTGGTGGAGCCCATCCACTAATCAGGAGGCAGCAAAAGGAGTGAAGTCACACCCTTGTCCTAAGGGGAGAGGGAAAGGAGTTCCTTGCCCCAACCCCTGACCTGATTGAAGACTGCAACACTCAGGTCTGGAAGACTTCAGGGGTGAAGCCCCCATAGAGTTTAAAAGGAGCTGCATGCCCAGCAGAACACATCCGGGAGAGAGAAGAATGGGGCTTAGAAGAGCTGAGGAGAGCTGCTCAGCAGGGCAAAGCAGTAGCCCAGAAGTGCCCCTGAAGACTTCCATCAGTGGGGAATGGAGGATGGCTCCAGCAGCTAGGCTCTTGATGTGCAGCACAGCGCATGGTGTCCAGACCCTGGGAGCTGCGTGAGGTGGCTCAGGTCTGCAACCTCTGGCGTGCAGCCAGAGACACGGTGCACAGGATGGTGCACAGAGTAGGACCTTTTGGAATGCTTGGGCAGCTCAGGTCCTCAAACCCCAGGGCAAGGCTGGGAGCTTAGTGCAGGAGGCACTGCACGGAGGGTCCGGGAGCAGACCGAGCCTGGTGCTGCATGAGGCAGCCCAGGCCTCCAACCCATAGCAAAAGGTTGAGTCCAGGGAGCCAGATGGCGCTTAGGCTACTGAGCCAGCAAACAGGGCCAAGCCAGAGGCCCCAGAAGGCCTGCGTACAGGAGCCTTGTTGAGTTGAAGAGAAAAGAGAATTCCTACAGAGGAGGGGGAGTCCCCCCCTGAATAGTTAAGGGCTCCTGAAAGTGGAGATCCCACTGGGAGGGCCCCCCTAAAGTTACCAGTTTCCTTGTAGGGCTTGGGAAAAGCTCAAGGCCATTAGAGTTTCCTCTTGGGATTAAGTTTATATTTGGGGTTCTTGTGCCATAAGTGGTATGACATCATGCCTTATATTTTGTGAACTCCCATGTTTCTAAATTAATAGATAAGTAGTGTTCTAGGGCTCTGCTGGGACCCCCTGTTGCTGTTATTTCATCTGTTGTTTACTTGTATTTCTTTGTGGCTTATTTGTTGTTCACCCATACTTATCTATAGTTTATCTGTTGGCTATCTATGTTTATTTTGGGGTTCATCTGTTGCAGATCAGATGCTTACCTGTAACTAACTGTATCTGGAGCACTGGTATAAGGTTTTACATCATTTACCCAGAGGGCATTGTTTATGTTACTGTTTTAGATATCTTATAAATATATATATTTTTTACCTATGTTTATATCCACATTCCATTCCCTTGTGATAAATTAATGTAAATAGATTTGTATATAGTTAAGTCCCCTAACTGTCCTGGTCTGGTTCTATAGAGACAGAGGGAAACTGAGCGATCTGTGGGTCCTGCCCCTCCAAAGCACACCTGCCAGGTAACAATCACCTTCAATTGGAGAAGAGGAGTACATACCAAGTTACCTGGGCTACATGCAGTAGTAATGAGCTATCGGGAAACCAGCATCACCAGGAAGCCATGTGGGGATTCTACTGTGCAGTAACACCAGTTACTGTGCAGTCATTTAGTATTTGGGTATGTAAGTACTAAATGACTGCACAGTAATAACTATTCAGTCAACATCTCATGTAGACACAGCTGCTGTGTGAAAAAAACTTCCTTTTGTTAGTTTTAAACAGGGGAGATGGAAAGGAGATGCATGGGAGTGCACATGCACCCCCTGAGAGTGCCGATGCACCCTGTGCCTGGCTGCACTCCCTTTAGCCAGCGGGCAGGGGGGCAGACGGGAGCTCCAGTGCCCACCCTGCAAGCACTGGCCATGGAGCAGGGCCTCTAGCAAGAGTGGCTGTGCCACTTCCGGAAGTGGCTGTAGGACTTCTGGAAGTGGCACAGCTACTTTTACAGTGAGTGAGATCAGCCACGGGGGACCCTCTCCGACTCGAGGCATGTGCCACCCCTGACTCAAAAGGCACCAGGCACCCATGGTTTTAAACTTTCTACCTGCTAGTTTCATTTAGTGAGAGCTATGTCTTGTATTGTGAAAGAGAGAGTAAAAAATAAAGCCCTATTCACTTTATGTTCACCATTTAGTATTTTGTAAACACTTATGTTTCCCTTCAAGCATCTTTTTTCTGAATTGAACAGGACTAGCTTTTTTACTATCTTCTCTAAACCACTAATCATCTTGTTACCATTCTCTGTACCTTTCCTATTTCTTCTATATCCCTTTTGAGGCATGGGGACCAGAACTGGGCACAGCATTTTGTTTAAAATTCCCTTTTTAATAATCCCTAATCTTTTGTTTGCATTTTGGCCGGCTGGTATGCACTGAGCTAACATTTTCAGTGAGCTGCCCAGTGACTCCAAATCTCTTTCCTGCCAAGTAGCAACTACTGTTGCTATCATCATGTAAACATTATAGTTTAATCCCTCCTGTCAATGACAGTTTTAAATTTTCTAATGGCAGTGAGTATGGTGACGTGGTCTTACAGGCAACAAGTTGCTTTTGGAAGTGGGCTGGGGCATTCTCCAATTCTCTGGTATTACTCTTGTAGAGATTAGTGTTACCGTTATAATAGGGCATGATGGCCCTCACTAACAGCTAAGTGAATCAACTGCTGTAATACTGACTTTCAAACAGTTAGGTTTTTAAAAAAATATTTGGAGTACATACTACAACGAAGTACATTTATTTGTTGGCCATTTTAGTTATTTACATTATAACTGATCTTTATTTAACTTTGCTCCCGTTTCAGCAAATAAAAGGTTTGATTTTTATATGAATACATATTTTATTTATTTGTTAAAACAGTGCACTCCTACCTTTTCAGTGCTAGCTTTTTTTAAAGACTGTTATGAACTTTCTTCCCATCTTGCATAGATCACTCAACTTACTTTCTCCCAGGTCTATCACATTCTAAATCTAAAATTCCACCATTATTCTTTAGTTTCTAATGGTTTTATAAAAGATATTAATCTCCATCTGATAGCCCCAAGAGCAAATAAATTTCACTATTTTTGAAGAAAGAAAATTCAAATTTAAAAATAATTGCATTTAGAAAGGAAAATTAATATTTTACACAGGCAAATTAACAACAATACGCATTTTTGTTTCATATAATTACTTGGATTTTTTTCACAATACTTATTAAATGAAATTTGGCAGGAAATTTTGCTTTTTATCCATCTAAAATTTATCTGAATTCTCTAATACTGTAGAGGGATTTCAATTAAAAGAAATGAGGTAGACACTTTATACCACCACTGTAATGTAGCAGGATGCTCTTACCACATAAATTATCTTAAAGAACATTTGTGTAAAGGCCTAAACCCAGATTTGTATGGAAGGGTTTGTTTGTGAGCTTCTTTGTGACATCCTGGCCACCTGTTTTGGTTCCAAATTGCAATGGAATCAGAACACAAGTCACTTCCATTTTAGTGGGTTGGAAATGCTCATTTCCAGGGTGAAGGAGAAGATCCTAGGGACATCTGACGGGCTAAGGCAGCCTTCAGTACAGTACCGAACACATCAGTACACACATACGGTGAAGATATTATCATACACCACCTAGTTATTTCAACAGCATGGCTTGCTATGTCTAAAGAAAAATAAATCAAATAGTTGTACAATTAATCTGTATTTTTTTTACTTTTCATATACTTAGTACACTTGAGAGGTTTGTAAAAATATCAGCTAAGTGTATGCTATTTAAATTGTTGCTTCCTCATTTCAGCAGTCAGATCTTTCTGTAGTCAATTAGCAATAAGATAGGTCTCAGACTACTTTTAATCTCTGTTGACTAATACGATATATAGAGCACAAGCTTTAATGAAACCAAACTCACTTAATCAGATGAAGATATATACACATACACACACACACACACACACACACATATATATATCTATACACACACACACACACACACATACATATTACATAATTGTCTACAAAGTTACATATCTATCCTGCCTTTTGCTTGACTTTAGGCTAACATGGCTAATTAGGTCTCTACTTTTATCTCTGGCATGAATAAAGCTTACAGTTTACTATGGAGTTCAGTAAGGGTACGAAGAGGTATAGGTTATACAGAAAAATATAATTCATTTTAAAAGCACAAATGCACAGACTGATGAGAAAGATTTGGGCTTCAGAAAAATCTCTGGAATTCTCCAGCAGAATATTAACAACCACAAGTACACACAGGCTACGTCTACATGAAATGCTAAATAGCGGGCAAAAATCGTGTAGTGGGCAAAAATCACGCTAATGTGTAATAGAATTAATCTATTGTACATTAGTGTCACAAAAAAGTGTGCACTGGCACTAGTGCACAGTAGCACCAATTACACCGCGTTAAGTTTTAGTGCCATAATTATGGTGCATTAATAAACATGTAGACACGCCCACTTGTTCATAAACTTTCACAAGCACCTGGTTTGTATACAGCACCATGAACAGTACCATAATGAAGGGTTAGCAAGCACAGCTCCAACTGCTGATGCCAATTTAGGAGGGGTGCTAGTCACCCCTACTACTCTTTCTGTAAAAGCAACAGCTGGGGCAGGAGGACCGTGTGGCAGCAGCAACAGCAGTAGTAGGCAGGGACTGTTTTTGAGTCCACAGCCTAGGTGATACTTTTGTTTTCCCAGCTCCTGCTCCTTGTTATACCTTTGCCCCTAAATGCCTAGGCTTACAATTTCATTTATGTGGCACACATATAAGTTTGGTAAATTTAAACTCGTGTTGGATTCACAGATTTGAGGTGCCAAAAGAGAGACCATTTAATAATCCAAGTTGACCCTATTCTATAATAAATAATATAATGTTACCAAGTTAACCTTAACCCTGCACTGTATTGAATAAAGTGTATCTAATTTGTGTTTCTTAGAAGAAATCTATTTCTTATCTTCCTAGGATGCATACACAAGGAAAATGAAAATTCTGGTATAACATTCAACAATGATAATCATAACACATTAGAAGTATTTATTACATACTAGAAAAATCTTTCATGTCATTGAAAGGCATAAGGATTGTGACAGAAAATAAAACAGAAAACACATCATTATATAAATTTTATAGTGCAGACTAATTTGCAATGCTGCAGAAATGGAACAGGTTCAGATGACATGAGGAAGAACTTTCATCTGAGAAGAGAGATCAAAAGCTTGAAAACACTTAGAAAGGAGATGAGTAAAAAGGGATGTGATAAAATTATGCAAAAATAATGAATGATATAGAGAAGATAGCAGGGGTGTGCACATGCAGTTTGCAACTGCATACTGTCTGTGGTGCTGCAAACTACACACATGGCACATGTATGCATTCACTGCACTACTACTTTGCACTCTGGTGGGTTTTTTTGACATTGGGGGATCCCAGTATCAAGAAAACCCAGACCAGAAAAAAGTGGGGCATCACACATGGCAGCATGAACACTGCATGACCCTAGATGCTGGGGGGGCATGACGACCGCCTGCAGGCAGCGGCAGTGGTGGCATGGCAGCGGTAAATGGGGGGCTCCCACAGCCAGCTGCAACAGTGGCAGGCTGAGCATGGTGCTCCCACAGATGGCCCCAGTAGTGTCAGTGGCACGGCAAGGGTGGCAAGTACTGACCAGCGGTCGGCGACCACTCACAGATGCTGCCACCAGCGTCAGCAATATTTGGGGACAACCCACAGACGCCACTGGCAGTGTTGGCAGCAAGAGGGGTGGGGTGGCGAGTGGCACCTGCCTGTAGGCACTGCCAGTAGTGTCAGTAGTGCTTTTTGCAGGGGATGCACAACCAATCCCAGGTGGTGCACGTTCACCTGTGTGCACCCCTTACCTGTTTCCAATGCATGGTGGCAGTGTGCATTGGCCAAAACTGGAGCCTGGCCAGCCAGAGCCACACTCCAACTGCTGCCAGGCTCCATGCATCGAGATTGCCACTGCTGGAGCCCTGGGATATCCCCAGAACCCCAGGTAAAGCTCCTGGGGTCAGCCCAGGTTGACTGCAGAGTGCATGTATGGGGCAATCCCTAGTTGTTCCACAAATATGTGCTGCTGCTACTTGTCCTTGGAAAATGCACATTCCTGCTCATGGATATGTGCTCTAGGAGTCTGTCATAACAAAGAAAAAAGGGGATCCTCAATGTAAATAAAAGGTGCATTCAAAGCTGATAAAAGACAATGCTTCACAATATCCGATTAGGCTGTAGAAATCATTGCCAAGGATCCTTCTGAGGCCAAGAACTAAATGAGATTCAAAGTAGGATTGCACATTTATATAAGAACACTGGTTTTTAAAAAAAAATGGAGTTTGGAAGGACTACAGAATTCTATGCTTCAGCTCTTAAACCAGGCTAACTATTTAGGAATTAGAATGAAAACCTTAATTGGTGAAGAGTATAGGGGCCCAATTGTATTTCAGAGTTTCTTGCAACTTTCCCTAAAGCATTTGCCACAGGTCACAATAAAAAGATGGTGCAGTGGATGAAATGTACCCACAGTTCTAAGCCAGTCTGGCAATTTCTATGTTTTTTTTCCCCATGGCTAGAAAATAAATTAGCAGCCTGAATTACTGACAGTACATCTCCCTGAGAAAATTAAGTTTTCCACCTGTGTATTTGAGCACCCTCCTATCTCTCTTAAGCATACCCTTTCCAAGTTAATTTTTTTAAAAGTTTCATGACTGCAAGCAAGAGAAAAGTATTATGTTAGAACTTGCTTTGATGAAGATAAAAGTAATAAGCTAAGGTGTTCTTTTACATCTATATCATGCTTTAATAAAAGCTTTAAAAACAGATCAAGTCATGTAATGGTAGGGGTATAAAGCCCCACTGAGTTCAATGGAGTTACACAGGCACAAAGGTCCCTGCACACTTTAAACTTTTAAAATAGAGACTTGAAAAACAATTTCTACAAATTGATTTTAAAATAATGTGCTTTCTATATCGTTGCTGCAAATAACTGTAGAGGCCAATTTTGTGTATTGGACAGTTATCTGATGAATATATGTAATCAAGTAGGTGACAAGTAACTGTCCTCATTTGTACCTACAGTTAATTGGATCACAGCAATTATTTCTAGGCAAGGATGTTGGTGGCATTATTTTACAGGTGTCCCCCTCTTTTATCATTTAAAACATACACACAATAGTTGATAAGTAAACATTAACAACATGCTGTAGAAGATTCAAAGACAAATCCATAATTACCAATGTTATCCTCATATATAAGCAAAAAATACACCCCAAGTCCAATAACTACATAGAATGTATTAAAAACAAGTATGAAATAGAAGTGGTATTGAAAAAAACAATCAATCATGAAATTCTAAAACCAAATGTTATATTCTTGGTGTTCAGTGATAAAAGAGGGTTCAATGTCCATCAGCCAAGAGGTAGGGGAAGTATGATTATAAACATAAAACTAAGAGTGGCATAACAAAACAAAGCAAGAAATACCATTAACATGAGTATAACACCAATCAAGGAACAACTGAGATTCTGCTTTAGAAAAGAAAAAGAATTTAAATTTTCTATAGTAAGAGAAAATAAGTTCATGGTTGAGTTTAGCTGTTGCAATTATATGATTCTGCATGGTGGGATTTTTGAAAGAGCAGAAAGGAAAAGAAATGGGATACCAGGTGCACAAGATTTGGAAGAAGATATAGCAAAAGTAAAGGCAGATTTGCAAGTAGGACATAGCACCAGTCAAAGCAAATTGTGGTTTCCACTCCTGTTTACTCTATCGCTTGCAGGCTTCACAGAGTACATGGGCTCTTTAATGGTTAATGCTACATGATACACCCTAAGTTAGTTAGTCAAAGGAATGCTCATGTAAAATATATTGCATGTCTTCAAAATATGAGCTCATGGAATGGAATGAGCTGTTCTCACTGAGCAGAAGTGGATCTTACTATCATAAAATATTATAATTAACTTTCCTGCCAGAGTATCGTGGCGACATGCAAAATATATGTAAATAAATTAATAAGATGTAAAAATGTTAATAATTCAGCTAAAGGCAATGATGCACATCTCAACCTTTTGTAATCTGTTTGTCAAATGACTGACTCAAATAAAACAGATGTGACCGTTCAAATGTAAAGCTGAACAAAAAAATGTCGGGTGTGTGATGACAATGCTCACTGACTCATAACAAGCCTCTTTGTACCGACACATAGGAGGAGAAAGTTATAACAACAGTTCTCCATGTGTAACTCAAAGGACAACCAGATACAACATCTGCACATAGAAATGTGAAAATTGAATTAAAAATACTGAGCATTGCTTGGTAGGACATTATGGGGTTTTAGTCAGACAAACATGGAATTCATCAAAAAATGACAAGAACAAGCAACAGTAGACTCAATTTATGAAAGATTAACAATTAGAGGTTTAAATTCCGTATCTCAATATCTGTCAGATTTCTAATGTGGAACAAACCTTTGAGAACTACACAAGACTCAGAGACATAATGTCAGTAATCTCATTACAAGCTGCTTCTGTGTGTTATTTTTCAAATTCAACCAACTATTTTATTCATGTGTGGCATCTAGGCCCACGTAAGAGGTATTTAGGCTTCACATTCCCATTTGAATAAGTGGAAGTTATGGCATCAGTGAGAATGAGACTTAGGTGACAACATTATTTCTTAATGTATCTATATATAAAACCAAACAGAATGAGGACTAAATCTGCAAGAATCACTAACTAGTACAATATACAACACCACCTTAAAGCTTGCATTCAACACTTTTAAATTTGTTTTTCTTTCCTAATTTTGTTGCAGCTGATTCTAAATTGTTTCTCGTGTGCGCCTTATTAGCAAAAATTTAAACCTTTTTGCTTTGGTTATAGATTTGAAGTTTTACGGAGCACCAGGAATGAAACCAACAGCCTATGTATTTTATCTATCCAAGCCACATGCCAATATTCAGTTTCTCCTGGGAAGAGTCACTGCTCTCCCAAGAGAAACATGAATGTACAGATGTTCAGGATTTTCCTGGAATAAACATGGCAATTCTGGGAGAAAAATAACCTGGGAACAACCAAAGTAATGACTCCCAGGAGAGTTTCTCCTGAGAGTGCGAACATCTGTACATATTCTTTTCCGAAAGAAGCCATACCACAATTCTCCAGTGTACCAGGGTGCTTTGCTTCTGCCCCTTTCCCCCCACTCCCTGAGGTAGTATGTTGCTCAGTGGATTCTTGCTTCTCCAAACATCCAGGCGGCAGAAAAAATCCTTATCACAATCCAAAATTACTCCTCAGGGAGTCACAGATTCTGGGTCAAACATTCAGGGCTGCCTCGGGGATTGCTGCCATTCTGTTGCCAGGCAGAATCTACAGCGCATACTAGGATATGTGCACAGGGTTCCCCCGGCTGCACTATGTTAGCACTGGAAACTGCCTGCTCTTCAGGGCCTCAGCATTCAAATGTCTTTTCAGGGGGTCTCTGAATAACCTTTTTCTAGCAGGAGAACCAATCTGGGAAAATTCTCCCAGATTATTTGAATGTGTCTATGCAGCCTCAGTTATTAATGCAAAGGGACACTTTGATTTACTGAACCTTCGAACTGACCAAGTACATGTCCCAGTAAATTCTATATTGCTACCCCTAATGAACTCATTAATAAACTTAACAATGATTAACAATACAATTCAGAACAATTTTGTGAATGCCACTCTTTTTTTTTTTTTTAAGTACTGAGGGCAAAGTTATTTTCTACCGTGGCATGGAGAAGGGAAGAGCATGTGAAAATTATGATCCAAGTCCATATGATCAAAGTAACAAGCCAAATCAGGAAGTCCAAGCTAGTGAAGTCAGGATGATGGAAAAATTCCTAACCAAAAGAAGAAAGTTACTATTCACTTAAATCTACAACAATTCCACTACCTGCCTGCAGAGCCATCCCTTGGTGGGGGAAGGGGGATGAATCAGGGCAACTGCCCAGGGCCATGTGGTTTTGGGGGCCCTGTGAGCAGTGCCGTACAGGCCCCACCGGCCGCCACATGCCACCAGCTCTGCATTCCTGCTCTTTACCCCCTCCCCGCCACTCTGGCTACTTGCTACCCCACTTTGTAATCAGCCTGCTCACCACCCTCCCCTGCTCTGGCCATTCACCACTCCCTCTCCCCCTGCACAGGTCCCACACAGGCTGATATGCCCCTGGCCCCGCACAGCCCTAGGGTTCAGCTCTGCCTGCCTGAAACTTTCAGTAAGGACCTTTTACTTCCTGTAGGCAAAAAAGGACTTGCTCACAAGCAAATAATTTTAGCAATGCTGTCTTGTCACTAAGGAGATTTTAAAGAGCTGTATGGATTTTCTAGGCCTCAGAAGTTCTGTTTCACACTGAAGTTTACAGATTTAGTGCATAGACTCATGAAGAATGAAAAGAATGAAAAAAAAAATCTACTTGGGGTAGCAGTTGGCCCAGTTGTTGATACATGCATGAAATTAAAGCTTGGATTTATATTCAATAGGCCACAATTTGGTTTGTCATATGTCACTTATTTCTTTACATTAAGGATCCAAGCTTCCCAATGGACAAGCTACAAAAACACAGAAGGGAAATTAATAGATTAATAGTTATTTTTAAGACAAGAAGGAACCACTGTGATCTGCACAACATAGAAGAGAGTTCTCCTAACCTCCTCCATCCTATCCAAGAACTTGCAGTTGATCTAAAGTCAGTGTTTCTCAAACTGGGATAGGCATATCCTGAGGGTATACAGCAAACTTCTGGAGGATCCATAAGAAGGCAGAATAGAAAAACAGAAAAAAGGAAAATGGAAATAAAAATTAGGATTAGGAATAAAAAATGAAGAATTCATCTACAGTATCTCTTAGGCTTTTCAGACAGGTTACTGTGTAGCTGCACTGACAGTGTTATTTCTTTATTATCCATAACACAGAATTACAGAGATATATTGTAACAGAACTGACTTAAAAGAGGCACATGCCTGAAAATAAGTTTGAGAACCACTGAACCAGGGCTTTGTTTAGACATACATCTTCAGTTTCTCAGATGACAGGAGCAAAACCTAAACTCAGAAGGTGATTTATACTGTAGGCCCCTCATGAAAGGAAAAAAGCAATTTCTACCAGAATATTATATTGTATCTATTCAAGCCAAGAGTCCATTGCCTTCATTACAAATGATGTCAGATGCTACAGTACATCATAAACCTACATAAAGAACAAAGCTGAAACTGCTAGAAGTACAGCTGTTGTTTAAAGGGCACTCACAAAATATGCATTTAATTTAGACTTAATAAGAACAAATCCTTAGAATCTGACCTACTTCTAATTTTTGCTTATATTTTTTGTAAATCCTGTAGGATGTTTTAAATGATTCAACAATTTTTATTAAATATTAAAAGATACATACCAGCATTTTTGCACTCATGAGAAATTATTCAACAATAAGTCTCTGCATCCACATAATGAAAAATTAATATACAGCTTAGACTATTAAAAATCAGATGCCCATTTTACATTTCTAAATGGATGCTAAGAAGGACTGTGAAAATATCCTAGCATATGCACAAACAACTTGGACATTCTTCTTTAATTCACCTTACTGTGCTAGAGTAGCATGATGATAAGAATTTTCCATTCACCAGTAGAGCCCAAAAGATGCTCATCACAGTACTTCATTCTTATGTCTTTAAAGTTAAGTGCCCTGACCCATATGAGACTGGCTCCACCATACAAAACATTAAGAGTGGGAACCTTTAGTGTACCATACATTAAGAGTGGGAACCTTTAGTGTACCATATGTTAATTCGATGGTTATTAAGCTTTGATATAATAATCTGATAACTTTCTGACTAAACTGAACACTCCTGCAAGTTGCAACACCAGCTACAATTTGAGCCAGGATTGTCTGACCCATAATTACAAAGGTACTAGCTCTTGTATCGCTCTTGATGTCACTGGGACAGGACTTTGCTTTCTATTGCTTAGAGAAGTGACATGTTCATTTCACTAGGGATCATGGATTTTCATCCTTCCCTTTAATGATCACAACACGTAGCTGGTGTTCTATCATATTAAAAACACCATAAGGTTATGGCATTGCTTTTCCTGAGAGGACAATGAAATGCTTATCTTTGCTTCTGAGATATCTTGACTAAATTATTGAACTCTTTCATTTGGATATCTTCCAGCAGGGACTAGGCACAGGCTGCAATTGATTCTAAATGCCTCAGTCAGGAGTTTTACACATATTGAAGTGTCTAGTCATATTTTACTGACATTACATTGGCTTTCACTTAAATATCTTATTGATTTTGTAATCTTGTGGTATACACTTAAGGCACTTCATGGACTCATTGCACCTTACTTACTAAGCTTAGTAAGTGTTTATTATACAACACTCACTCCATTTTCTGTTTAGATGTTGCTTGCCTGATAATTCCTAGTTTTAAAATATTTTAAAACTGATTTTAAGAAATGGAGAAAAATGTGAATGGAGCAGCCCAAGTCCTGCATTTATTCACAAGAACACATACAATATAGATAGAAAAACTACAAGTTTCTCCTACATAAGTCTGCCAATGTGTTCAAATCTGACACATGGGGAAACTACTGCTACAGGTAATTGGGTACCAACAGGATACTTTAGGATCTATCCTGACTTGTGATCATCAGGTTCAACAAACAGAAGCATAAGTAAATGAGAAGAACTAACAATGAACTTTATCGTAGAGCAGTGGTCAAACTCTGCAGACCCCTGGTCCCTCAAACTACCAGCTACACCCTGACTGAGGGACTCTCTCCCAATTCCTCTTTCTTCTAAAGTAAAGGATGTCTCTAACTTATATAACTGCATCTTCCTTCTTAACAATAAATACAAAAATCAAGTCACATAAAAATCAATTGAACACCCATTTTCATAGGAAAGGTTACTAGCACATCATTTTGGACTGAGTCTTTACCACTCATGATTCTATTTCCCCATATACTGCAGCTCTTTTAACAAGGTTTCACTTTCCTCTCAGACCAACAAAGTGTCAAATCCAGTTTCTGATTTATTTTTTGTGTGAAGATTTTCCTTCAAGTCTTAATAGACTTGAATTCTTATACTGGGATCCAATTCACTTGTACTTTTGGCAGCTGTGCCTCTGCACCTAACACAAAGTTCATTAGATAGTAGTTGTATCCGTGTCCGTAGGTCCATTTTTCCCATATGGACACATTCGCTTCTTGTGATCTGAAACAAATGGTTTCTTCCTATAAAGATTGTCCTGATTTTGAGTAGTGATGGCCAAAAGGATCGTTAAGAGGCATGAATGTTGTGCCTTCTTGTACTACCAGCAACAAACTTAACTAGATTCAGTTTCTCACAAGCTGCCAGACCCAAAATCAGTGTCACTTCCCTAGGTACCACAATGAATGGGAGCTTTTATACTCAGTTTTTATGCTGGATGTTAGTAATGCATCTCCCTTTCACTAGTATATTTGTTCCTGAACAGGCAGTCATTTTGATGCTTGTTGGTTTGAAATTTAATTTTCAATATTTATACTCTGGTAAAATATGAACCTAAGATCCAGAGTCCAATTTAAAGGAAATTATTGTGCCTTCTACTTCCACCAATGAAATCCAGTTCCCCTCACTTTATTCTTTCTTCAGTCATATCTATAAACAATTCTGGTATGTTCTCGGCTGTGCTTGAGGTTTCTCTTGTTGGAATCTGCAATGGTTCCTTTTGTTACAGTTAGAACAGAGCTTTTCAAAGGTAGCACAATGTCTGGGGCCATGTTGCCTTCCACACTTGATACACATCGGCTTCTTTACCTTGTATCCATTTGTGTGCTCCTTGCAAATGGAAAATCCCACCCCCTGATGCAACTTCTGGCCACATTTTTTCATGCCTACTGCATGAATGATCCATTTTTGCTACATTCAGCTCTTCAATTTGGGCTTTTGCAGTTTCTGCTGCCCTGCATATTTGGGGAGTCTTTTCTAGAGACACGTCTCCTTCACACAATAACCTTTCTTGTAACACAGTGTTTGCAATGCCACAAAGAATCACATCTCTAATCAGAGATTCTTTCAAGTTCCCAGAAACACAGTTCTTTTTCAGCCCCTTCAGATCTGTAACATACTGCACTATACTTTATTCTGTTATTTGTTTGCACATAGAAAGATCTGTATGTTTCAAGGGTCTCATTCTTTTTTTCTTCTTTTTTTTAAATGGCACTCTTGAAATTTGGACAATATTTTACTTTATTTCATATTTTGATTTTTGCAAAGGTAAATGTGTTATAAAACCAGCCAGGACTTCTTCCCCCACAATATGAAAGAAGACTGATGACATGACTGCCATTTTTCTCTTCTGTTTCTATAGTTGCTGGGCAGGGGCAGGGACAAGGGTGTGCTGATGCACTTGCATCCCCCCACCCTGCACCACACTTTGATTCCTGCTGAACCCAAAGTTTAAAATCAACTGCCTGGAAGTGGCAGCTTTTCTGTTCAGGTAGCAGTGAGAGCATTAAATGAAGTCATGGCTCATTAAAATCTACCTAATTCCTTCTGAATGCTTCATTCCACTGGTGTTAATGACCCTCTCTCCTTTTTAATAATCTTGATGTTCCACTAATCAAGTTAGCCTTCTTTTATGCAATTCTGCTATCTGTTAGGTGCTACCAAGAGCAGCTATTTCACAGCCATACAGATTGTTTTTAAGTCATTTCAATGAAGTTATATTTGTTTTTGCTTCAATCTTAAACTGAATAATACAGCCCTAGGAACCTGCCATATTAGTAAAGCTTCTAATTAATTTTTAACTAGACAAAAATGTTGCTATTTTATATGAGATGATGTACCACATGCATCCCCTTTTCAAAATTCAAGATCAACTCATGCTGCTGGGGACCACTCAAACCTTTGTTTGAACACCCTCCAATTCTCTGTTATATTGCTCAGAAATAGGTAGAACCCTTTTCTAGCAAATAGGTAGAGCCCTTTTCTCCCCAGCACCACCTGGGGTGACGAGGAACAATGGTAATAAGCAGATGGAGAATAGGTTTAAGTTAGAGATGAGAAGGTAATATTTTACAGTTAGGTCCTTGCCCCTACCTTGGGGTGCTTGCCACGTGGCAGGGGCTGCAATAGACTGGCACAAAGCCAGCAGAGAAAGCAGCCAAGTGAAGCCCCTGCAATGTCATTTTAAGGGGGAAGGTGTGTGGTGGAGCACCTTTGGCATGCTTGCCACTTGAGGGTCCTCACAGGCTCTGAGGGAAGCCTCCTTTGGAGAAGCAGCAGGGGAAACCTCCTCAAGAAACTATTTTAAGGGGGAAGGTGTGGCAGGTCACTGTTGGTGCCTGTAAAGTAAAATACTGTCCACTTTAAGAGCGGAGCCAAGCAGCCAGTAGGTGTGTGATTGAAGTGGCCATTTTAGATCTATGGCTGCCTACATAAACAGGGAAGTTCACTGCTGGCAGGCCAGGCAGTAACACTGCCTGGCTGCAAGGCTCCACAATAACCTGGAGGTAAGGGCAGAAGCTGTAGGGGATGGCTTGGAGGCTCCTGGTTCTGGGCATGACCTAAAACTGTACCTGCCAGGTGTGGGTGACCTGGTGAGGCTCTCAGTGGCATGGGAGCCCCCAGGAAATGCCAAGCCAGTTATCACCCTGGTGAAAGGTGGGTAGGGGTGCCTTAACCCTAGCCCTCACCTTTGGGTGGGTTACATAACATTGGAGGTAGTTGGGGCCAGGCATGGCTGTGGCCATCTGAGCCATAAGGGGTGCAAGACCCTAAGAAGCAAGAGTGAGGGCCAGGCATGGCCATGGCCACCTGAGCCCTGTGGGGTATAGGACCCTGAGAAAAGGCAGTTGGGGTCAGGCATGGCTATGGCCACCTGAGCCCACCGGGGGGAGGGAAGCCCCATGGCCCCAAGTGAAGGGAGTGGTGTAGAGCCCCAAGTCAGGGGAATAGGCCAAGGTATGTCTCTGGATGCCTGAGGCGGTAGTTGGGGCCAGCTCATAGTCATTAGTCCTTATTAACATAGGACAAAACAAACCTTGGCCTACATTTTTCCTTTGTGCTTTACCGTCCTACTGCAGGGCCTCTATTGCTGTGCCTAGTTTTTTTTTGGTCTCAGAGTAACGTTCAAACAATTCTTTAATTAAAATTTGTAGATAACAGGGCCCAACCACCATTGTCCAGCAAGTCTGTAACTGCATTTTAGACCAGATATTAACAACTAACATTAGGGTCCACTGACACAAGATCCTTGTATTCCTATGTAGAGTTCCTAGAACCTACCATTCTGTTAGACAAACTATCTACAAAAAGCCAAAATTACAAGTTTATATATCAAACTATAAAATATTTAACTGCATTACCAAGATATATGCCCATGAAAGATCATGCCATTTTGGAGAGAGAGCTTATTTACTTCACTAAGAATTTTCACTTTGAAAACCAGAGTTCTGGCATGTGTGTAAGTTCAAACAACTACATTTCCTCTGTGTGAATCCATCACACAATCTATCATGTTATGGCATTTTCAAAGCTCGTCCTAAAAGTATGATAAATGAAAACAGAATTTTGCAACCACTAGAAACATGTATAACAGTAGGGAAAAATCTTCTACATAATATAGTGAAAACCCTTCAGCACACTGCACAAATGCTCACTTCAAGGGTATGGTGCTGTCTTCATAACCTTTCATTAATGAACCATGTTGAAACCTAACAATGCATGAAATACTCTTTTGCTATAATTTGAAACTTTAGTTTTCAAGAATCCCATTCACATATATTATAATTCAAGTCTAGCAGATTTCTGCAGTGCATAAATGAAGATAAAACAGTTAAAGTTATTCCTGTATAAATCTAAACAGAGATTGTTTCCTTTCAAAAGGAAATTTCACTTCTAGGAATATACCATAATTCCAAAGAGGAATGGAATAGGTTCTATTTATTTGAACTGGTTTAAATGAAAATAAAGATAACTTTGCTCACCAGCCCATGAAACTTAGAATACACTAACAAAGTTACAATGAATGGAAATGTTTCATAACTCTAATCTAAGTCTCTTTTGTGTATCTATTTAGTATGCTGGTGATTGCAAGACAAATATTCAACTGAAATTAGGCAAACGACTCCTATCATTTGGGCAGAGTTCTATAAGGACATTAAAATCCATTCATTTGTTGTCTTTGTTGTAGAACTTGATAACCAGTGAAAAAGACTACTGTATTACAGCACTTCTGTTGAACATATGCATAAAGAAAGAATCAACAGAAATTCTGGTGTTAGTCAACATCAACTAAATGATAATTGTGCAATAGGATTACTAGCAGTCTATAAGAACAAAGGCAGTGGGAGAATGTCTTCTTTCCTAACAAAAATCAGCTCTAGAGGTATTGCTGGATGGTAAAATGAGATTAGGTTGCAGAACAGCAAAGATGCATCTTGACATAGCCTTGGTCTGTTCACTTTCTACCTGAGAAAGATGTACTGGCTCATATGAAGAGTGCTTCAATTATAGGTAAAAATCTAGAATAGAAGTTATGAAGAAGAGAGTCAATGTTAGTAGAAACTATGGATATCAGAGATGAACTAAATGTATTGAACATGGCCTCATGTCTGAAACGCCCCAAAATTTGGATATCTTTGTCCTCACGTGGTTCATGGGTTTGCATTAGGTTCTCAGAGTCTAGCCATGAGGTTCTGATCTGAATGAAGACTTAAACTCCCAATGTTGACACCTGGGGTTTAATTCAGACCCGTCTCCACATACAGCAGTTTTGGGAGGCAAGGGATGAAAAAATGCTCAGGGAAAGGGATTTGCAGAAGAAGGCTAAGAGATCTGGGGAATACTCTTAATATGATACAAGTCTGACCAACTTCTGAATGGCCAGGGTACAGCAAGCAGGAACCCACTCCCCCACCCAGCACTGTGCCAGCACTCTTGAGCCCTGAAAACTGAAACCCCACCACCATGCTAGGTGGTGCCTCGAGTGCACCGTGCTGGTGCTCATGCACGGCACAGGGGCCCAGGCTCTACCAATCTCCCTGGCTGTGGGCTCCCCCTGCAGTTCTAAATATTTATATACTAGCCTTATATTCCTTTTACTTCTTTTCATAGCAGAGGGATAGAAGAAAAAGTAACAAATATTCACTACAAAAAACAGAGCTTTAGAATTATGTAGTCAGGGATATTACACAAGATATAAGCTGTGTTTGACAACTTTCATTGTAAAATGCAGTATCACAGAGTTCTCTTCAAGATTTAATTTGCTTTTATTAACAGCTAACATTCACGTGGAAATTAGTAATTCTCCATTTCCATAGCCCCACTCCTTTGGTTTTGAATGTGCATGTTTTGAAATTTTAAACAGGAGGGCTAGACATGTTGAACGATTAGTTGGTACATCAAAGTACTAGAACTGGAAACAGATGCAGGAGCATGTAAGGAAAAGCAGCCGGATGTGGGTAAGAACAAGGTTTTTCTTTGACAGGTGTAACTCATGGGGTAGCATGATCATTTCCCTTTAAAGACTTTTTTTGTTTGTTGACAATTGTATTTTCAAATAAATACTGGTTATGCCTTTATAAAAAATAAGCTAATTTAAAAAAAATCTTCAAATGGAAATACAGATGAATAGCTTTACATTACAGGATCATAGGAAAGTAGGGCTGAAAGGGACCTTACAAGGTCATCTAATCCAGCCATCTACTCAAGGCAGGATTGTTCCTTACTAAACGATCCCAGCCAAGTGTTTGTCCAACCTGCTTTTGAAAATTTCCACAGATAGAGATGCCACTATTTCTCTAGGTAGTCTGTTAGCATATCAGTATGTACATTCAGTGAATGGAAGAACATACTTCAGTGAAACAATTAGATTCTCAGGGTCTAGCCCTGATGTTCAGATCTGAATGAAAACCTAAACTGTCAACACTTAGAGCTTTTGACTCTCACAGATAAAAAGCAATGACTTTATGTAATATTCCAAGCTAGTGTCCCTTGACTACTTGCAGTGAGAGCTAGAGTCAAGATGCATAAAAGAAAGCTGAGCATCCACCTTCAGCACAGGCTTCTCTTTCCTGGTGATAAAACTGAGAAATAGGTTTAGCTTAATTTATAACGACTAGTCAATAAGCTAGGAAAACAAAACAAAATAATACTCATTCTCTCTAATTATACACTATAGGTTCTCTCTCCATTATTGATGACAATAGGAGAAGCTAGTGCTCAGCATTTCTGGAAAAAAACAAATGCCTGCTATATTCACATTTCTATTTGTGCAAGATAGAATGTAGAGTGTGTGTGGGTGTGGGTGCGCACGCTTACATATGCAGATTTAGACAAATTATCACAGATACCTCCTCTTATTTGATCAATGAATTAGCAAGCATTAAAGTACTCTGCACATACACTAAAGTGTTTAAAATGTGTGTTATGAACTAGCTATTTGAATGCTTTCCAGCTCAGCAGATTGTCACATTGGATATCTTTCCATTTCTCTCTAGGCAAGCACTCAACCATTTCTTCTAAAGATTCTTTTCCCCGGTATGTTTATCTTAAAAAACATCAAACTGACACACTGCAGATGCATATAAGTGCACACGCACACATGATTAAGAATATATACTAAATTTATTTACTTTTTATCAGCAAACTGGGTGTTCCTGACAGCTTGTATCCCAAAGTGATTACAGGTCTGGTGACCAACATTTTTTCTAGCATTTTGACAACACTGCCTGAGAACACTATCTGTGTCATGTTCTGACTATTCATCAAGGAAAGAAAGTTCCCAAGTCCTGCTTCATGGTGTGCTCCCCTGCATGGCCTTCCTGACAGTAAATGCTTTGTTAACTACTTCTTATACTCTTAAGGAATCTCCAGAAATTTGTTTAACCTGATCTTGACAACTTTCAAGGATGGAGATTCCACTATTTTGCTACATAGCTTTTTTCAGTGCTTGACTACCCTCATAGTCAGAAAGTTCCTCCTAATCTCTAGTCTAAATTTCCCCTGCTATAGCTTAAAGCCATTGCTCTAGTCCTGTCCCCTACAACCACAGGGAAAAACCCATGTCCATCCTTTCTAATTGCTCTTTAAGTATTTGAAGACTGTTATCAAATTCCCCTAGTCTTATTTTCCTCAGATTACACAATCTTTGTTCATTCAGTCTTTCCTCATCTAGCCTCCAAGGCCTGTAGTCAACTAAACAGTGTAGATAGCTAGGATGGCTGATGAGTATGACTACATGATGGTGACCAACTTGAAAGAGATGATGAAAGAGAGAAGCCTTCTAGTGAGGAAGGATCAAAAGAGAGAAGACATGATTAAGATCTTGTGCGATTAATGACCAGCCCACAAGATCACTGCCGCACATCCATCCAGAACCCACTGGGAGCCCCTGAGGGGCCATCCTCAGAGTGAGACTTCTGGAAATACCAGCTGCAGCTAGAAGCTGAGGAGTGAGAGTGCAAGCTCAAATATGAGATGGCAGAGAAGGAGGTGTAGCACCAGCACAAGGAACAACACGAGCATGAGGCTCGAGAGGCAAGGCTCAAGTGCAGACACAGTCTTGTAGTACTCCAGCTGCAGTCCAATGCTGGAGCCGCAGGCACCCAACCAGCACCAGCTTCAAAGATGGGAATGATCCATAAGCAACTTTGAAAACAAAGGGCACCGATGGAAGTTGCTAAAGGAAGCATTCATGAAACATATGGCTGCTCTGGTTGAAGGCAACATGTCCATTGTCCTGAACAGCATGCCCTCAGAATCAGTGGATAACTACGATGCCTTTAGAGAGGCAGTGCATGTAAGTTTTAAGTTAGGTCCAGAATACTTCCGAGAAAAATTCTGTAGTGCTAATGCCCAGCCGAGCCGAGAAAGGTCATGCACAAATTTAGGGCCCGCTATGGGACTCATACCAGAAACAGAAGAAGGGAGCCAAAGCTTCCATCATGGAGGAGTTGGACATGCTTATGCTGCTGGACCAATTGTATTACAAGAGCCTGAGGGAGATTAAATCCCTTGTCAAGGATAGAGGCCCTAAAACAATATGGGAAGCTACAAAAATTATGGACTAGATGTTGCTAAATAGACAGGGGCTGAACCAAAAGCCTCCCTACTTTGGGAAGGAACAGAAGGGGTTCCACAGAAGAAGAGAGGGCCACCTCCTGCTGAACACAAAGTGGCCCTAGATTCAGACAAACCACCCAATTCGGAAAAGAGGGGTTGCTATAACTGCGGGGAGCCAGGCCACATCAGGCCCAACTGCCCAAAGCTAAGCAACAAACCCAAGCCAACCGTCCATGCAACAGCTGTAAGCAGTGAGGCGGGAGACTCGAGCCACTCTGAGGGGCATACCTGTTGCTACAGGATTACAAACCCAGAGAAGGTGACAGCCAACCATCAAACTGAGATAATGGTAAAAGGGAGAACCCTTGTTGGGGAACTGAACACAGGGGCCAGTGTGTCCTTAATCAATGCCAACCTCATTTCACCCATGGATATAGTCCCGGCGAGGACCCTTACCATACAAGGGGAAGGGCCCCAGTCATTTGAGGTACTGGTAACCAGTCTCCCAATTGAGTGGAGAGGCTGCAGGATGTACATAGAACTGGGAGTGCTGGAAGAGGTTCCTGTCCCCATCTTGGTGGAGTGGGATGTTTTGGAGCTTGAATACCTGCAAAAGGAGGGAGCCCACTTCATAAAGCCCTACCGTCTTAATGTGGTGACTCGTCAACAGAGCAGAAAGGCTAAGGTGGGAGGAGTGGAAAATTCCCAGGGTCTGGTCACCCATTTGGCTGCAGAGGAGGAGAAGGGAGAGACTCCTCCTGACTGCAACCAGCCACTGAGGAAACTAGCAAACTCAAAGTTGGGTTAAGTGAAAGCCTCAGGGAGGCACTCAGAGCCTGAAAGGTGGTTGGGCGCAGTGAGGTGGGTGGCTCAGCACAGGAGCACCCCCTACTGGCCTGCCACAGGCTCCTGTTACTTAGAGGAAATAGGGGCAAACAAAGCCCAGACAGGCAAAAAGGGGGCTAGCTGTGAAGGGACAGGCAGCCAGGGCCCAGAAATTGGGAGTGCCTGTTGATGTGCTACCAGCACAGCAATAGTATAATAGTAGAGTAACCTGGGAAGGCAGCAAGAAATTTACTGCAAACCTAGGTCCGTTACTATAGGCTACCCTGAGGGTCAGTAAGCCAAGCTCATTAGAAGACACCTGCAGGCTGCCTAGGGAATCACCTACCGAAAGGAGATGGGGCTCTCAGGGCATAAAAGCGAAGGCCAGAGCCTGATCAGGCAGTCTGGCCCTGGAGACTAAGAAGAAAGGAGCTCTGCTACGTGATACCTGCTGCTGAGAGACTGAGATCCTGCTATTCTTGTGAGAAGCTAGGAAGGAGCTGAAAGGAGACGGGGGTTTAAAACCACAAAGGATGGTGCTTTCATTAGCGGGCCAGAAGGCTTAGAGAATAAAGTTACAAACAGGGCACTTATGTTTTTATTTAAGTTTGACCGGTGATTTGGAATTGAGACTGTAGGGGCCGATCTCCGAGTGGCCCACCCACCTGTTCTTGGGCTAACCAACCACCTTCTTTCCTGCCATGCCTTGGTCTTAATTGATTAACTGATGTACTTAGGCAGGAGGCTGAGGCAGGAGGCTGTCCATTCTCTGCTCCGCTGCTAGGGGATGCTATTTGTGGCTCCATTCCTCCCCTGCAGCACAGCCCAAGCCTTGCAGATGGCATCTAGGTGTTCTCCTCATCACTGGCCCCACACTGGGACCCAAATCCTCCTAGCTGAACCCCAACCTACTCTGCAGTCGCTCAGGGTTGTAGTGGGGCAGTTAGGAAGGCCAAGGCAAAGATGGAATTATGACTAGCTTCTCAGATTAAGGACAATAAGAAGTCCTTTTTTAAATACATAGGGGGCAAAAAGAAGGTCCTGGGCAACGTGGGGCCCTTGCAGGACACGTTGGGAAATTTGGTCGTCACACCAGACGACAAAGCTAACATGTTTAATGATTTCTTTGCCTCCGTCTTCCTAAGTAGGGACCAGAACAGCCACCTCCCTGCTGGGCCCCCCTCGGGCCCCAGAGGAGGTACACCTGGGCCAAAGGTTAGCCTGGAACTAGTTAGGGGGCTTCTGGAGGGGCTGAACATGTTCAAGTCAGCTGGCCCAGATGATCTCCACCATAGAGTCCTAAAGGAATTGGCCGAGGTCATTGCAGGACCCCAGCACAGCTTTATGAGCACTCATGGTGCTCTGGTGTGGTCCCAGAGGACTGGAAGAGGGCCAACGTGGTTCCCATTTTCAAAAGGGGAGGAAGGAGGACCCAGGAAACTATAAGCCAGTTAGTCTTACCTCGATCCTAGGCAAGCTGTTTGAGAAAATTATGCTGGCACACATCCATGAGGGGTCAGCAGGGGACTGCATACTTAGGGGCAACCAACATGGGTTCATCAGTGGCAGGTCCTGTCAGACCAAGCTGGTGGCCTTCTATGATCAGATTACCAGATCATTAGATGCAGGGGTAGCAGTGGACATAGTCTTTCTGGACTTCTAGAAGGCATTCAACACTGTCTCTCGCCCCATTCTCATTAAGAAACTTGGGGACTGTGGTGTTGATGCCCACACAGTCATTTGTGTCGCCAACTGGCTGGAGGACCACACCCAGAGGGTGGTAGTGGATGGGTCCTTCTGAACCTGGAAGGACATGGGCAGCGGGGTTCCACAGGGCTCGGTCCTCGGACCCGCACTGTTCAACATCTTCATCCATGATTTGGATGAGGGGGTAAAAAGCACCCTGTTCAAATTTGCTGATGACACTAAGATGTAAGGGGATGTCGGCACACTAGAAGGAAGCATCAGGCTTCAAACAGACCTAGACAGGCTACAAGGGTGGGCAGATGTGAATAGGATGGGATTCAACACAGACAAGTGCAAGGTGATGCACCAGGGGAGGAACAACTGGCACCATACCTACCGGTTGGGGAACTCCCCTCTTGTCAGCACAGAGGCAGAAAAGGATCTTGGAGTCATCATTGATGCCAAGATGAACATGGGCCGGCAGTGTGGGGAGGTAGTCAGGAAGGCCAACTGTACCTTGTCATGCATCCACAGATGCATCTCAAGCAGGTCCAAAGAGGTGATCCTCCCCCTCTATGCGGCACTGGTCAGGACACAGCTGGAGTACTGCGTCCAGTTCTGGGTGCCACACTTCAAGAGGGATGTCGACAGCATGGAGAGGGTCCAGAGGAGGGCCACTCATATGATATGGGGACAGCAGGGCAGTCCCTATGAGGAGAGGCTACGGGACCTGAACCTGTTCAGCCTCCAAAAGAGAAGGCTGAGGGGGGATCTAGTGGCCTGTTATAAATTAGTCAGGGGGGAACAGCAGGCATTGGGGGAGTCACTGTTCCCCCGTGCACTGCCAGGAGTGACCAGGAATAATGGTCACAAGCTGGCAGAGGGCAGGTTTAGGCTAGATATCAGGAAGTGCTACTTCATGGTCAGGGCGCCTAGAATCTGGAAACAACTTCCAAGAGAAGTTGTGCTGGCTCTCACCCTGGGGGTTTTAAAAGGAGGTTGGATGAACATCTTGCTGGGGTCATTTGACCCCAGTATTATTTCCTGCCATGGCAGGGGGTCGGACTAGATGATCTACTCAGGTCCCTTCCAAACCTGGAAACTATGAAATCTAGAATCCTTTCATCCCCCTTCATACAGGCTATATCACTCCCCGAAACCATTTTCTCCTCTTGGGTGTGGTCCCCTCCTGGGACCTTTGGCTACCAGCCCTGGACCACCTCCAGGCCAGTCAGAACCCCGGGCCCTCAGCTCTCAGGCAGACCTCGCGGTGGGCCCCTGGCCCTTTTGACCAGTCTGGTCCAGCATGGGCCAGTCGAGGGTACTCTCTCAATCGGTTGGAGTCTTTAGTTCCTCACTCACACCCTCTGGCTCAGACAACACCAGGATGTTCTGATGGGCCCTAGTCCCATGCAATGAGCCCCAGAATCTTACTGTAGGACACCCCCTGGGTTCCTCCCTTCAGGCGGACTCTGCTTCCATCATACTGGGCCACATTTCCCTGCCACCTGTTCCACTTCCAGGTGTGGTCCCCTCACTGGGAGCTTTGGCTCCTCTAGCCCTGGCCCACCCCTGGGCCAGTCAGGACCTCAGGCCCCTGGCTCTTGGGTATCCCTCTCGGTGAGTTCCCTAGCCCTTCTGATCATCCTGGTCCTGGCCCCCACCTGGGCCAGTCAGGGGAAGCTCTGGCAGGCCTCGCTGTATGACCCGTACTCTTTTCCCGGGGTCCCCCTCTTTGGGTCCTCCTTTATGGACCTGGGGTATCTCACACCATGACTGGTGCCTCAGGGTCTCACAGGGACTCTCACTCCCCCTCCCCGCCCAGGCAGCAGATCATGGTGCTACTATGGATGTTATTTTCGACCCACACTCTGCCTCCCAATGGTAGAGAACTTATTGGGGTCAGGACTCAGCTCTTGATCTCTCTGGTTGAGCCCCCATTCTCCCTTCACTGGGTTCCACATCACCCTCTCCCTGGGGCTCCTCAGCGTTGCCCCTACAGCTCCTCCCTTACCTCCAGATGAAACTCAGCAGCCCTCTGGCCAGGCAATGTTGTTGCCTGACAACTAGCAACTGAACTGCACTGTTTATATGGGCAGCCCTGAAACTAAAATGGCTGCCCTATTAGGCACCTGGTGGTTGCCAACTCCAAGGTCTTAAAGTGGCAGGCACACACAGTGCACCGCCACAGGGTGGTTTGGAGGTCCCATCGGTGCCCAAAGGGCATGTAACTGCTTTGCGCTCTGCCAAGGGGCAGGCTCAAGGTACTGACCAGGCCCAGGGACCCAGAGTCCTATCAGGGCAGAGACAGGGGCCAGGGAGCCCACCATTGCCATAGAGGAGCAAGAACCAGGATCAGAGACCTATAATCCACAAAGGGTAAATCCTGAGGCCAGGGGCCAGAACAAGAGGCAAAGGGGCAGAGGTCCTAAGAGAGTAAAAACTGATAGGAAAAGAGCAGAGATTGGGAAAGCCAAGACCCTGAAAAGTGTGTGAAGTCACTGGACATTGGGGCCCTTTACCCACACACCATTTAAGTATGAGTCAGTAACACCTGTGAGGCATAGGCAGGTCTACAGGAGAGGTAGGAGCCCATGATTAGACTGTAAGGCAATGAATACCCTTGGGAGCCACATACAGGCCAAGAGGGCCTGCACAGCAGGGAAGAATTGATTATGAACAGAATAGTTCAAAAGAGATCTGTGAGTAAAGGGGCTGTGGCTAGCTCTAAGACCCATGGGCAGCTTTCTTTTCCAAATGTTATTAATAAAATCAAGGTGTGGCAGGTGAGGGCAAAGGGAGGGTACCTTAGAGATTCAGCAGAGTTGCCATCAGGCGTGTGATGTCTGCCCCTGGAGCACTGGTCTTGTTACAGTATTATTTGTGCTGTACCTTAGAAAGGTAGGAATAGAACCCTGTTGTTTGGAAGCTGTTAACCCCCTGATATCAATGTACAAATCTGATGAATATTAAAATCCTGTCATTTCTGAAAATACCCATTTTAGAATTAAGTCTGAAGCCCTAACGTGAATAAATATGCTAACTTTTTAGAATTAGGTTAACTAATGAATTGTGAATGAAAACATTTCATCAACATAACATATTAAATTCAGAGCTGCATTCATACAACAGAGGGTACTCTTCAATGTGTTATTGTAGCTCTGATGTCCAGTGATAAGACAAAAGTGAAAATTGTTTAAGAAAGGTAATGTCTTTCATTGGATCAACTTGTATAGTGGCTTGTGGGCATCAATTGTCCTTTATTAGGTCACAAAAGAAACAGCACAAAGCACATACAAGTTAAAACAATCGTTTTAATTCAACCTAATTATGTTAATGAATTTGACCACCTGCATGAGAAGCAGCCACATGTGTAAATATTTGTTGCATTTTATTCAATTTTCCATGTCCATTTTCTTAATTATCCATTCCTTCAGTATTTGTTCTAAAATATTATATAATGCTGATGTCTGACTAATGTACTCATAGTTGTTCTTATCTCTTTTCCCTTTCATATTTAAGTAACATATTTATAACTTATTAATTTTAAACCATAGCCTCATAGATTTATTAACATACTTATAACTACACCCATGATTTGATGTGCCAGTTCTTTCCAAATTCTGGTCCCCGTTCCCCCCATCCCCTCCAACACAAGTACATTAAGCAGTCTGTTCCACCTATGCCACACAGACCTTCTTTTTTATCTTTGCATTTAATTGAAAACTAAATCAGCATGTGACCTTTCATGATTCAGCTTGTGATTGCTTGATCAAAGGTTGATTTTCACACTGGCTCATCTATAGGGTTCTCATTCTTTACTAAAAACAAGACCAAAATAGCATCATCAGCTCCTGGTTCATTTACTGTTTGGTAAAGAAATCTTTCATTTATTACATCTGGAAATAACTATGACTACCATTATTAATAGCAATTGTTCTCCACATATGCCAATTAAATTCATAAGTGACATGATTCCAGTAGTAGACAGGTATCTATAGATCTTTCTGTGTATCCTAAATCACTCTCTGGATCTAAGATGCCAAACATTGCCATTTTTATCCTTATTCTCTAAAACAGTTCTGACAGATTCAATGTTATTCTTGTTATGGTTTCTTATTCGTTTACAACCTTAAAACCCATGTGCAACATTACCCTGCTACCATTACCTTTATTTCTGTCTTAGCTAAATAGAACATATCCTTCAATACTTGTATTTCAGTATTGATTGTTACTCCACTATTTTTCTGTTATTCTTATAAGAATCCATTTCATGTTTTGCATCTGTGGTGTGGACTCTGATTGTTCTGCTCTGACTCCCTGCATTTGCAAATAATATGTTTACATTTCAGTTTGTTCTTACTGGCCATCCCTTGTTTTGTAGCTGGATTAAACACAACCGTCACACTGACATGGTTCTCTTCAGTATAAGTACTTTCTTTCTCCTTTATGTCCATCCTTCTATCCACCAATATTTCTTTTTTTCTTTTCCATATTCTTGTTTCCCTCATTTTTCTATTTCCCATATGCTAAAACAAGGTATGGAAAGAACACAAGCCACTTCTAAACTTCTCGTGACATTTCTTCATTTTGTGTTCATAAATAGTGGTAAAAACTGCAAATTTAAGTTTATGGGTGTACCCCATTAAGTAGAATTGCACACTGTACAAAGAAAAGCTAAATAGTTAGAAAACAACCTGAAACCTATTTCAGTAAAATATATCTAATATCATTAGAAAAAAAATCTCGAACTCAGATATTCAGTAGGAGGGATAAATCTAACATGCACTAATTCTAATACATTTGGAGATGGATAGTTGAAAGCAAATTATGTATGAATTTTTCATATAAAGGAAAAAAAGGTTAAAAAAGAAGGTAGGAGAAAGGATGGAACTTATCAAAGCGGTATGCCATAAGGAGGTACTAGCTTTCCAATATATGCAGCTCTGATGACAATACAATAGAAATATGTAATTGTTTCTGAGCATATAATTAAAAGAAAATTTCTAACAACTGGGAATCCAAAATGGGTTGCGGCTGGTGGGATAGATTTCAAAATGTAAAATTTAAACACAGTCGGTACATCTACACAAATAATTAATGCAACACAAACTCTGGAGTCATTTGAGCTAGAGTACACTGTTCCTGGGCACAGTGTCTACACATGCACCTGGCACAGCAGCAATTTGAGTCAGGGAGGAGCAGGCTTGGGCTGGCAGGGTGGCACAAGGGGTCAGTCCTGGGCTCTGGATGGCAGCACTGAGTGGCAGACGGGCTGGCAAGAGGTGGGGGTCTGGCCCCCAGACAGCTGGGCTGACCAGGTGCAATTTGCACCCAGCAGTGACCATCCACACATCCATTTGATCACACTTAATGACTCCACCATAAGGTAGCACTGTCCCCGTCTATCTTACATCAAAGTTAATTAGTTAACTAGTTTACCATTCCCTAATACTGACACATGTGATGCTTTACTACGGAGCTAATTAAATCTACTCTGCAGTAAAGCGAAAGTATAAATGCACTCAGTTATGTTAAATATAGTCTGTGTAAGTGACAAGCAATATATATGAATATTGAAGAATATATAAATGTCCTAAGAAGAGGGTGTGTAATAAAAGATTATATAAAATAAAAAGGGGAAAGAAATGTAGGTTGAATAAGAATATCTTAGCAGCAATAAATTCCATAGCATTAAAAAATAAAATTCCCAAAGGAATTCAAAGCAGCAGTAAAACTATGTACATCTTTCCTCTGTACATTATTTAGCATACTGCTAATGTTCAATAAGTAATAACTAGATTCTAGTGCCTGGAGTACTTTAAAAAAGGAAACAGAAGAACACACTACTGGAAGTACAATAGAGGAACATTCTGCAGCGATACGACAGAATCATCTTTCTTTCCTTTGTCTTTGTGGACAATCTTCTGCCTCTACAAGCTCTCATTATGTTAAAGGACTGGCTCATCTCTGCTGCATTTAAATAATTTCATCTAGATTCTTGGACCATATAAATAGAAACACTATTGGAGTCCATTAAAAGAGCAGGAAAAAAATATTAAAAAAGACACATGCTGGAGAGTAAAGATTATATGATGAGAATATTTCTCAGGGAGAACATGCTAACAGGGAAAAATAATAATACATTGAAAGAGATAAACCTTTGACTCAAACTACATTTAAGTATCTAGATTATCAATATCCAAATAACAGTTAAGTCAGAATATACTATTTCTCTTTGTGATCAATTTCTTTAATGATTATCAGGTACTATCTTCTTAAAGAACGCATAACAGCTGTTTCAGAGAGGGTACTTAGTTCTTGTACTTTATCTAATGCATTGTTATGTAACAGTGCTCCAAAAGCTGTTGGAAAAGTGAAATGTTAAGCATTTTTATTCGTAATTTAGAAAGAGAACCTTATAGCTATCAAGTTTCTCTGAATTCAAGTATTACGGCTATAAATTAAGGCCTGAATCTGAATTGACTGCCCTGAAATGAAAAGGGCATTCTTTGAACTTCTAAATAAGAAGTATCTATGTTATTTATGCTCTTGAAATGGAATTGTGGACTTAAACAAGCTAAAATGTTTATTTGTGTCCTACTTCTCATTTGGGTTTCCTGATTTAGAAGTGAAACTGATGGATCTGTGTGTGTTACTTTACACACACATTCCAGACAGCTTTTAAAATGCATTTTTGTTTCCCTCCCTAACTTTGACTGACATCTCACGTAAGTTATCCATTCTTTTGGGAAGGAGTAAACACATGGCAGTTAACCACCCCACTCCCCTAGGACTCCCAAGAACCACACATCTCAGTTAAAAGCCAACAACTGTTGATGATCGACAAGTTTGTCTATCTAGGCAGCAGGCTCTCTCATGCTGTCCACATTGACAATGAAGTCAATGTGAGACTATCGAAAGCTATTGTTGCCTATAGCAGACTCTGTAAGTCAGTCTGGAACCACAGAGGTATTGGAATATTGATGAAACTGAAGGTATATAATGCCAATATTCTCCTGACCCTCCTTTACACCTGTGAAAACTGGACCATCTACCAGTATCACGTCAAGAAACTAAACCACTTTCACCTGTGCTGCCTGGAAAAGATACTTAAGATCAAGTGGCAGGAAAAGATTCTGAGCACTGAGGTGCTCAGAAGATCAGCTCTTCCCAGTATTCATAAATACTGGTGGAGCTAAGATGGGCCATCCACCTTTCAAGAATGCCCAGCATTCACCTGCCAAGGAAGATCTTTTATGGCAAACTGTCAAATGGAGTATGCTTTTGCAATATACCAAAGAAGTAGTACAAAGACATCCTAAAGATGTCCCTAAAGCATTTTGGTATCAACCCAGTGTTCTGGGATCATATCGCTTGTGACTGTCCATCCTGGAGGTCATCAATCTAGAGTGGAGCACTGGCCTTTGAACAGCAATGGACAGCAGAAGCAACAAAGCAACTGGAGTACTGCCATGGATGGGTACAAACTGTTCAGTAAGGATAGGCAGGGAATAAAAGGAGAAGGAGTTGTACTTTATGTAAAAGAGCTGTAGGATTGTATGCTTATGTAACAGAGCTCCAGTGTAACACTGGAGATAGGCTTGTTGAAACTCTCTGGGTTAGGGTCAGAGGAGAGAGCAACAAGGGTGATGTCATGGCTGGGGTCTGCTATCGACCACCACATGAGGAGGATGAGGTAGCTGAGGCTTTCTTCAAACAACTAGTGGAAGTTTCCAGATCACAGGCACTGGGTCTCATGGGGGACTTCTATCACCCTGATGTTTACTGAGATAGAATCAGCAGTGCACAGGAAATCCAGGAAGTTTTTGGAGAGCATTGGAGACAACTTCCTGGTGCAAGTGCTGGTGGGACCAACTAGGGGCCATGCTCTTCTTGGCCTGCTGCTCACAAACAGGGAAGAATAGTTTGGGAATGTAACCCCCCCCCCCTTGGAAAGCATGTAGACAAATTGGCAAGAGTCCAGCAGAGGGCAATGAAAATATTTAGGGAGCTGGGGCACATGACTTATGGGGAGAGGCTGAGGAAACTGGGCTCACTTAGTCTGCAGAGAAGACAGAGGGGATTTGATAACAGTTTTTAACTACCTGAAGGATGTTTCCAAAGAGGATGGAGCTAGACTATTCTCAGTGGTGACAGACAACAGAACAAGGAATAATGATCTCAAGTTGCCACAAGGGAAGTTTAGGTTGGATATTAGGAAAAACTCTCACTAGGAGGGTGGTGAAGCACAGGAACAGGTTACCTAAAGAGGTGGTGGAACCTCTATCTTTGGAGGTTTCTTAAGGCCCAGGTCAACAAAGCTCTGACTGAGATGAGGTAGTTGGGGATGGTCTTGCTTTGAGCAGGGGGGTTGGACTAGATGACCTCCTGAGGTCCCTTCCAATCCTAATTTTCTATGATATTTATGACTAGCATTAGTCCTGAGCTCAAACAGGTAAGCTCACTTCTATGTGCAAACAAGGTTCTTTGGGAAAATGTGATATCTTTTATTAGACCAAGTACATAGTTGGAAATATCTGTACCCAAAGCTTGCAAAGAACAATTTTTCCAGCTATTTAGTTGGTCTAATAAAATATATCACATTTAGCCAAAGAACTTTCTCAGCCTATGTCCTTAGACGAACACGACTACAACCAGCACCCCTCACTCATATGTGCATCATGCACTAAGGATGACAGCATGGCCCAGTAGTTATATTACTTGGTTTAAGCAAACATGTTCTACTCCCTAAACCCCAGATTCTCAAGTAGGGTGGCCCTGGCACAGTGGGGTGCCACCAGGTCCTTTGAAGGTTGCTTTGAGGTATGAAAATATGAGCAAAGGCAAATCCCCACTCCTACTGCCTAATCTATCTTCAGGGAAGTAAGCATTGTAATATATATTTTTAATAGGGCAAAAGGAAAATGATAAGAGAACTCCCACTGCTGAAGTAAGAACAAAATGATCGCTTTTGCTAAGCTATGTAAACATATTCTTGCAGACCAGTTCAAAGTTGGGATAGTTTCTAAATACCTGAATTCATTCCATTTGAACAACTGTGCTGTTCATAAAAGTGTGCATGAGCTGTTACTAATGAGTAATAAATCATTCCAAATCAAGATATCCACACTACAATTAATTTTTAGGCTTCACTAAATTGCTTTAACCACTTGTAATTTAATTACTTCAATTTAAAAGATCAAAAATACTTGCAATTTGTCAGATTTCCATTTTCTTGGGCTTTGTTAAACTCTATTTCAATGAGCTACTATGAAAAGTGAGAGTAAAGACAAAGATTTTTTTTAGAATGACATTTTACTTTGTACTCTAAACACGTAAAACAAATTTCTTATAGAAATGATGCTTTCAGTTGTGGTTATAGTATTAATAAATGTAACTATTTTGACACAAAGAAAAAGTAAATAAAATATAGGGATACACAAATATTTCTATTATCCCCACTTAAATTGCTTGCAAAGGCTGGTCACTTATTTTTTATTGCCAGTCTAGAATACAAATGAAGTAAAATATGTATAAACATATATATTTCATAAATTATGAAGATGCTCCTATAAACATAAAACTACTAAGCACTGTATGTCTTTACATTTATTAAATGCAAAATAGATGAATTTTGCTTTTATCCCTAACTGAAATTCTACCTTAACTTCAGGCTTCATCTAAAGCCCACTCATTCGATGGAAAATTAATTCATTTGACAAGTTCCTAAGTGTAGTTGTAAGAAGGCCAAATTTCAAACCACTATGTTCCATTTTATTTCTTTGAGCATCACTGACTCAATGGGTGGTCTGGGTAT